>NC_138349.1:36279149-41279149 GCF_046562875.1 Panthera onca | reverse complement strand
ACACCCTGTTGCAAGGCCAGAGCTCAGGGCTTGTGAGAAGCGAGGTGTAGTGTGCTGTTCTTAGAGCCTGTCAGTCCCCACTGCTACCGTGGATGCAACTGGAAAGCAGCGTTCTAGGCCTCCTTTGGGCATGCACCGTGGAAGGCTATTGCCTCCATCCAGGCTTGCTGGAGGAAGTGTGGGGGCTGCAGTGGAAGGAGCGACGGCACTGGAGTCGAGCAAAGGTGGCTTTGATTCCTGCCTGGACGCCTCTTAGCTGGGTCACTGGTAAGTTTCACTGCCTCTCTGAGACCCATCCCCCATGACGGCAGTGGGGATTGAGTGAGGGCAAAGAAGGTAGCTAAGTGCTCTGGACCTGTCCTAATGGCGGTGATGCAGCTACACTTAACAGGAGACCAGGAAGCGCCTGTTTCCTCCATCATCAGACGCAGCATTAGCTAGGGCAGTGTTTTGTTCTCAAACTGGGTCTCCTGCCCATTTTTATAAATCCCGCACTTTAATTTACATTACATATTAAAAACGAAGCCGTTTTTATAAGGTGGGGTGGTTACTGTATAATCAAACATTCCTAGGCGATCTCAGGGCCTGACTTTCCATTTGTGCTTAAAATGGAATTGACAGCAAGAGAATGTGTGTGTCTTTAATGTTTATGTTGGGCTCTGGTGTAGAGGGTCTCTGTGGGAGCCAGAAGCCGTACCATGGCTGCCTCTTGGGCCTTTTCTGGGGCCTCCCAGGGAACTGAGTGGGAACCCTCAGTCCTAGCCAGGAACCTGTCACCATCAGTGAACCGACTGGCTTCTGTGAAGTTAGAGTCCTGTGTAAGGGAAGCCCCCGGAAATCATGGTGGCCACAATGATCCTCTGGAGGCCTCTTATCAATGACCTGCTGAACCCCAGCAGTCGCAAATTCAGCCAGAACCACACTGTAGGTCACATTATATTAAGAATTCTTAGGGGACTTTTGGCTTGGTTTTAACATAGCAAAGTTTCGTTTTCCTAGTTGTTAGAAGTTACAAACATTGGAAGGATACATATTATTTTATGTATACAAATATTTAATTTGATGATGGAATCAGAGGATTGTTTCCTCCTTCTGAAGAGGACTTCCCATTACTGAATAGAAGAAATGCTAAACTAATTTTGTGTGTATATGTATATATATGTGTGTGTGTGTGTGTGTGTGTATATATACATATATATATATATACATGTATATATACATATATATATATGTATATATCTCCTGACTGTAATTGGAAATTGTGGCCACATGATGGTGCTCTCAGCACACTACTTATGGTGTGTGTGTGTATACATATATATATATATATATATATATATATATATATATGCATGTGCGTGTGTGTGTGTGCGTGTGTACATGCGCTTTCCAGCAGGTCACTGCCATTGCTGAGGAAGTCCTTCTGAGGAGGGGCTCTGTAGACCTCAGGGGGCTCAAAGGAATCACTTGTATAGTACCCATGGGAAACACATACTTCTGGGGAATTGGATGCTGGGACAAGGGTGAGGCTAGTGAGGCAGCCAGGGTGCAAATTTGAAGGAGGCAGTGAATGCCTCACTTACTTCCCAGTGGTCCAGGACCTGGCCTACTGGGCTGAAATGAATGGTACAGCCCCTGGGGAATGCCTCCCTAAGGCCTTAGGGGAGAGGAAGATGCTTTGACCATGACCCTGGTCAGGTAGTGCTCACATAGCAGAGGCCTTAAGGCCCCTCATCTCTCCAGAGAGTGTGGCCAAGACAGTCAGATATACATTCTCGGAGAGGATGAGAGGAATGGTCAAGGTGCTGCTCACCCGAAGTCCCTCTCTGAGTCAGAGGCCAGTGTGAGCATGGTGACCAGCCACAGAGAGGCTGGCGGGGTGTGGAAGCCTGCTCGCCTGTCTGCAGCTCGCCGGCCCCCGCCTTCCACAGCTCCTGCCCCCCGCCACTCCCGCTGGGGTGGAAGAGGCCACAGTGGAGCAGCTGTACTCCAACAGAGGCATGGAGGTCCTTGTACCTGTGGCCGGTGGGGCTCTGCCCGGGCCTGGGTCCTTGCTATCACTAGTGACACTGAGAGAGTCAATGCAGCCTTCAGCATGGCCTCTGGAAGCTGTATAGAAAGCTGAGCTGCAAAGAAGGCCTGAGTGTCAGGTGTACAGGTGGACGAAGAAATGGGCAGACATTTTGGTAAACCTAAATTATCATCGTATGTAAAACAAATGAGAACAATGAATTAAGGCAGGGGTGTGAAGAACAAGGTGGAGTGGGTATTGCATATGACGCAATATCTAATACGGAATATAATCACATGGAAGAGGAGAATGGGGGAGAATTAGAAGCTCCAGACTCCTGGGTACCTGGGGCTGTAACTCTAGATGAGCACGTCCCATAGAGATATCATGCGAGCCACACATGCAGTTAAAATTTTTCTAGTAGTTATGTTGAAAAGGGGGAGAGGAAATAGTTTAATAACATATTTTGTTGAATACAATATAGGCAAGATATTATACATTTGACCCTTGAGCAAGTGGGGGGGTTCAGGGTGCTGATGCCTCCCACAGTCAAAAATCTGCTTTCGACTCCTACAAATGTCACTACTAATAGTCTATTGTGGATTGAAAGCCTTACTGTTAACATAAACAGTCGATCAGTACATATTGTGTGTGCTATATATCTTATATACTTTATTCTTATAATAAAGGAAGCTAGAAAAAAGAAAATGTTATTACGAAAATCATAAAGAAGAGAAAATACGTTTACAATACTGTATTGTATTTATCAAGAAACCCGTGTTGTTCAAAGGTCAACTGTCACTTCAACATGAGATCAACATCCTATTTTTGAAAAATTTTATACTCTTTCTGTACAAAGTCTTCCAAATCTGGTGTGTATTTTAACACTTATACTGCATCTCATTTTGGATGCTAAATTTCCATTGGAAAATTTTGATCTATTTAGATTTCACAAAATTTAGAGTTGGAAAAGACAATTTGCCTATCCAAATTGTTCCAAACATAGGAAAAACTTGCCAACAACTGGATCGTTTATCAGTTTTAAAATTAAGATGAACATTCATCAACATGAAAAATTTAATTGTCTATTGATCCCATTTCAAACGTTCAGTAGTCAGAGGTGGCTGGTATCCCTGCTGTAATGAACAGCTCAGCTCTAGACTTTTCAAAGTCAAGTACACATGTTGAAATTTTAATAACAAGAATAGAAATAGAGTGTATAACTTCCAAACCAGTAGAGGGAGATAAAGACCGACAAAACAAAACAAAACAACCCAAGAAACTTAAAAAGTTCAACAGAAGGAAGAAAGGGAGGAAAAAAACTTAAAAATCATGGTAAACAGACATACAAAAGAAGGTAAAGAGTGGGTATAAACATATCAGTGACCATAGTAAATATAAACAGATCAAGCTCATATATTAAAAAAAACAGAGGTGCTTAGGTTGGATTACAAAAAAATCAAATTATAGCTGTTTGCCAAGAGACAGACCTAAAATATAAGAACACAGAAATATTGGAAACAGATGAATTGAAAATGATACACCAGCCAAAGAGTAGCTAAAAGAAAACTGCTTTTGTGATATTACTAAAAGAGAAAATGGACTGAGGAAGAGCCTTCATGAGGATAAAGATTACTGTCGGTATAAGACAATAAAAAAAATAATTCACAGAGATACAAAAGTCTTATACTATAAATACTCAAAAAAGTGTGAAAGGAAGGGAGCGCCTGGGTGGCTCAGTCAGTTAAGCATCTGACTCTTGATTTTGGCTCAGGTCATGATCTCACAGTTCACGGGTTCAAGCCCCGCATCAGGCTCCCTGCTGTCAGATCCTCTGTCCTCCACTCTCTCTGCCCCTCTCCCTCTCATGCTCCCTCTCTCTCTCAAAAATAAATAAACATTAAAAAAAAAAAAGATAGGCCTGAACCTGCAAACCAAACCTATGACATTTGCTTTTTCTTTTGAGGATGTAGGGGAAGAGACGTGGCTTCTGGACAGGGCTAGGCTAGCAAACAAATTCTATCTATTTATTTATTTATTTATTTATTTATTTATCTATTTATTTATTTTGTGTGTGAGAGAGAGAGGGTTTGAGCATGTGCAAGTGGGGAGTGGGGAGAGAGACAGAGAGAGAGAGAGAAAGAGAGAAAGAGAGAGAGAGAGCGAGCCCAAGCCGGCTCCCATGCTGTCAGTGAGGAGCCTATCACAGAGCTGACTGCGGGGCTGGGTCTCATGAACCATGAGCTCATAACCTGAGCTGAAACCAAGAGCGGAACTGACTGAGCCACCCAGGTGCCGCTAGCAAACAGATGTTTAAAGTCAAGGCCGTGGGTCCTGCTGGGCCAGCACTTTGTGTAAATCTCGAGGGACAGGGGCACTTGTTCTTTAACAGATTTTTGCCGTGTATGTTTGAGTTATTGTGGGCCCTCAAAGCATGGTCCCGAGGCAGGGACCCCCACTCCTTCCTAGACTCGTGGCCCTTTCTCTCAGTGCTCATGTAGGCACGTGGGTCCCTGTGTCTCCATGGCAATGAGCTGCCAGGGTCACACCTTCCTGTCCGGCAGAGACTGGCTGGCAGAGCTCATGGAGGCTGCCCTACTCACCTTGATCTCCCCCACAGGGCATAGCACCCGGGTGCTGGGATGCAGGGAATCAGGAGCAGCAAGCTGAGCAGGCTTCTCTGAGGGCCCAGAGGGTGCCGAGTGCTGTGGTCACTCCCCACTGAGTAGAGCACAGCCTCCCTGCAGGGACACCCCCAGCTGGCTGCTCCTGGGGAAACAGCTGCAGCTGCACTTCTTCCAGGGCCCAGTGTCACTCTGAACAGAAACAGCAAGACTTCAGCTCACGCTGCTCCAGACCAGCTGAAGGTGGTGTTACTCCCCCCTACATTTTCCTCTTATTTCTATTCATCAAGTATCAGATGCTCCAAAGATGGCCTTCCAGATTCCCCTCGCCTGGTATGCACATCCCTTCTCCCATCAAGAGGTGGACATGATGCTGTGGCAGATTTGCAAGTAGCCCCTGAGAAGTCTGTCGGCATCACTTTCACTCTCAGGAAGACAGCCGCCATGTTATTGCACGCTTGTGCCAGCCTAGTGAGTGATGAGAGGCCATGTGGGAAAGAGAAGCCACCAGGACCACCGAGGTATCAGCCATGTGAGTCGGATCCCTTGGACCTTCCAGCCCCTCCAGACCCCAGGTGGATACAGCTGGCGGCCTCCAGCCCACACTACGAGGCACAGAGAACCATCCAGCTGAGCCCCATTGGCTTCCAGTCCCACAGAATCATGAGAAGCAACAAATAGTTGCTATTTGAAACCATTATATTTTGTTATGCAGCAGTAAATCTCTGAAACGCTCTCCAATAAAACTTGGAAAAATCTGATGGTCAAATGTTTAAGCACCTACTATTTGCCAGGTTCTGTGCTTGGGGCTGGGGCCACAGAAGTGAGCGAGAGACTCCCTGACTCAAGAGCTCACAGATCAGAAAAGCAAGGAGACAGCTATAGCCGAGTGGTGTGCAGAATGGATGAGCAGTAGGGAGAGCGTAGGGAGGAGAGAGAATCCTATAGCAGACAGGCAGGAATGAGGACAAGGCACCTCACCTGGTGGCTCCATCCAGCCGTAGCTGCTAGGGGAAGTCGGTGATATTCCCCACCAGGATTTTAGGTGGATGGATTTTGCCACAGATGCAGTAACAATGCTGGTTATGGATGATGTCAATGACTCACTGTGCACCAGGTGCCATGGATCCTCTCCTTGTTTTCCTCACAACTGCCCACGAAGAGGGGTATTGCTACGGCCCTATTGTATGGATGAGAAAGCTGAGGCCTCAGGAGGGAAGTGACAGGAGGGTCAGGAAGCTAATGAGGGACAGAAGCAGGACTCCAACTGAGGCTTTTGGATCCAGAGCAGAGGCTCACAGCCGTGATGCTGCTCATTGGCCTTTTCACTTAACATTTTAATTTTTTTTTTTTTAACGTTTATTTATTTTTGAGACAGAGAGAGACAGAGCATGAACGGGGGAGGGGCAGAGAGAGAGGGAGACACAGAATCTGAAACAGGCTCCAGGCTCTGAGCGGTCAGCACAGAGCCCGACACGGGGCTCGAACTCGCATACCGTGAGATCGTGACCTGAGCCGAAGTCGGACGCTTAACCGACTGAGCCACCCAGGCGCCCCTTCACTTAACATTTTAAATCAAGCACTTCCTCATGGCATTCGAATAACATCTGAAATGACATATTAATGACGGTATATAAAGTTATTTTAAAGGCCCCCCCCAAGCAGAACCCTTCTGTGTTTGCTTTGCTTCTGCATTTATGTTCCCACATCATTACATTATTTGAAAAAAGGATTTGAGGCAGACCTATATTTTTCTGAATATTGGGTTATTTCCTTAGGACAGATCCACAGAAGGGTACATAAAATACTATAATTTAGGGTTTTCTGCAAGAAATCTCTGGATGGGAAAGACAATCAATTCCCATGAGTGAGAGTCAAATCCACCCTCAGTCAGAGCAATCATTTGCACATTTTGTAGCTCTCCAGAAACACCGAGCGGTACTTCTGCACAGGACCTAGCTATAATCAGCTATAACGAAATTGCCCGTAAATTTTCCCTCAAAACTTGAAGTGAACCTGTGGCTGAGGCTTGAGAATTCAAATGTGCTCCCTGCGCAGAGACCTCAGTGGGCGTGAGCCAAAAGGAGAAGTGGCCAAGCCTCCCTCTGCTTCTTCCGCTTGCGTCAGAATCAGGCCGGCCCCTGCAACGGCTCCGTGCTGGCAGCTTGCCAGGGGAGAGGGCGGTGTGAGCCACAGTTTCTGCTGGTAATTGGTGGTGGGGATGGTGGCACCTCTCGTAAGGGGCAAAGATTGCCCCTGGGCCGGCACATCGGCACAGCCATGATGCTACGGAATCTCACGACTGCCCCATGAGCCCAGGGAGAGAGATCAGCAGTCCCTTTTTAGAAATGTGGCTGAAGGCACAGAGGAGTGGCCTGCCCTGTCAGCCCTGCTGTTTCTCAGCATTTGCTTCCCCATCTTAGGACAAGTCCCAGTGACCTGTGTGATGAGTTCTGTAGCCCCCAGGGACCACGCTGGTCCTGGAGCGTGGGAGGAGGGGGTCTTTCTTTCCATTTTCTCCCAATCTCTTATGTGATGTGATGGTAAGTTCAGCCAAACTGTGAGACAGCAGTGTTCTGGTAAATGCCTAACAACCAGCTCTCAAAAATGTGTTTGTCCTGTCTTTCTATCTGTTTGTCTATCTATCATTTCAGTTTATTACAAATTTTACCAATATAAAGTATGTGTAGCACATGATTCACAAATAACTACAGAGCATACGATTCTTGATTACAGAGTCCATTTAGCCAATTAATTCTTATGGGATGCTTTTATTACTTTTTGCTAAACTTTTGAGTCTGTAGCCAAACTAGAGTCTCAACTTCCTTTTAATGTTTTTAAGTTCATTTATTTATTTTGAGAGAAAGACAGAGCAAAGGAGGGGCAGAGAGAGGGGGAGAGAATCCCAAGCAGGCTCTGAGCTGTCAGCACGGAGCCCGACGCCAGGCTCGATCTTATAAACCGCGAGATTGTGATCTGTGCTGAAATCAAGATTCGGACACCTAACTGACTGAGCCACCCAGGCACCCCTAGAGTTTCAAGTTAACCATGATTTGACAAATAGAGTTGCCCTATGATTCACAGTGCTTTACCCAATAATTTATGGTCATTAAGTCTGATATGTAATTTACTGCTAAACTCTTTCTCAGATTATATTCATTAAGCTGAAACCATTTTTAGCTTCCGTGCTCCATATGTCAGAACTTTCCTTAGCTGTGTAATGGCTTGAGTGACTATGTTGAATGAGATACTTGTTTGCAAACACCAGAAAAATATTTCTTCAATTTTGTGCTTTTCACAACATAATGACTATAATGTAATGTAATGTAACGTAATGTAATGTAATGTACATCATAGTGTAATGACTATAGACACAGCCCAATTTAATCTGCATTATTAACAATTTCCCCACCCCTTTCCATTAAAAAAATTTTTTTTAATGTTTATTTATTTTTGAGAGAGAGGAGAGAGAGAGAGAGAATGAGAGGGCGCACACACAAGTGAGGGAGGGGCAGACAGAGAGAGAGAAAGACACAGAATCCGAAGCAGGCTCCAGGCTCTGAGCTGTCAGCACAGAGCCTGATGCGGGGCTCAAACCCACGAACTGCGAGATCATGACCTGAGCTGAAGTCGGACGCTTAATTGACTGAGCCACCTGGATGCTCCCCGCCCCCACAACTTTCTTAAATTTAATCAGTAAAATAACAAATCAAGTCCCTGTTTGTAGTATTTTTCCAGTTTCCATGGTGTAAATTCTCCCACGGTGGCCAGTTTTAAAATACCAACCACACAGCACATTATTATACAGTGTTTCCACCACACAGATACAATAACCACAGCAGCACAAGAGCAAAGTGTAATGAAATGAGTAGATTTTGAGTATTTATTGCCTTTTATTTAATATACTTTATTGAATCATTATTATTTAATGAAAAGTTTTATATAATCTAACTTTAAGGTGTTAATGACTCAGGAGTACTTTTTTTTTTAAATTTTTTTTTTTAACGTTTATTTATTTTTGAGACAGAGAGAGACAGAGCATGAACGGGGGAGGGTCAGAGAGAGGGGGAGACACAGAATCGGAAGCCGGCTCCAGGCTCTGAGCAGTCAGCACAGAGCCCGACGCGGGGCTTGAACTCACAGACCGTGAGATCATGACCTGAGCCAAAGTCGGCCGCTTAACCGACTGAGCCACCCAGGCGCCCCTCAGGAGTACTTTTCTACTCTCAGGGTCAATCACGTTTCTTGACTCTACCGTGAAGATTGACAAAACCATACTATTGTCAATGCTGTTTGTTAGCTTTCAAGTTTTTAGGGCCAACCTAGCGGCAAAGCAAGTCAGAGACTTGTAGTTAGCGAACACAAAGATTTTCAACCACGATGAATAGGAAGACAATTATATAACAAGCATAAATAAGAAGAATGGAGAGGGAGAATAACTGGTCTGTTTCTTTACCTTCCATAGCAGCTAGTGCTGTGTTAATTTAGTGCATAGAGGAGTGAACATGCCATGAAATTCATGAAGGCAACTGCCGGAGGGACATATAAAAATATGATGAACGAAGTTGGAAAGGCAGCGGCTAGAAGAAGAAAATAAAAATATAATATGAATCAGGGAGGCGTATGAGAGAGGAAGAAGACAATAGGGGAAGCATGTGAATTGTCTTGTTTTTCACTTCTGAATGTCTAAAGGCGCTGTCTAAAATTAATCCTAAAATAAAAGTGTGAGCTAAAGTCGTAATGGTATAACCATGAGAAGATCTACAGGAAATCACTCTGAGCGATTATTTGGGCAAAGCTGAACTTGATCACAGGCAAAAGAGAAGCCAGCGTTTGGTTCTTAGAAGCTGAATTTGGCTTTCATGTTCAGGTATAATTTTGTAAGTGAAAAAAAAAAAAAAAAACCCACATCGCTATTAAAAAAGTAACTTCTGCTTCCTCAGCCTGGAAGTATATATACTTTGCAGGAATCTTTTTTTACTGTGTATTTTGCTTTCGACCACATATGCAAATACCCTGAAAGGCCCGCACTCATATTTCATCTTGAATTCCACCTCCCTTGGCTCTCCAGCTCCCCGCGGCCAGCCAGGGGAATTCTGGAGTTACACTGGGGACTGGTCACATTTCGTGCTTGTTTGCACCACAGATATTCGCCATGTGCTAAACATTGCACTTTTCCAGATGGTACATTCTTTTTTTAAAATGTCTGTTTATTTGTTTTGAGAGAGAGAGATCATAGGCACGCGAGCAGTGGAAGGGCAGAGAGAGAGGGAGAGAGAGAGAACGCCCGATCTGGAGCTCGATCTTGACGAACCGAACTGTGAGATCGTGACCTGAGCCGAAATCAAGAGTTGAGCTCCCACCAGGCACCCCAACATTCTTATTATTTAATCCCTATTACCCTAAATTTATGTATAATGGAGCGGGAGGCCCAGGCAGATTAGACATCTTACTCAGAGTCCTACAGCTTAGTGGCTTAAGTTGGCAAGTTCCTGTTCTCTGCAGCAAAGGATTGAAATAGTTAAACCAATATTGGCCAGGGCATCACCCCCTTCTCCTCCCACCAGCCTCGCCCAGGAAATGCCCCCAAGCAGAACTCTGTTGACAAGTGTAGGGTGCCCTACCTACACTTTACACTCTTATTCTATTTACTTCTCATTAAGGCAAAATCTGTATGAAACAGCTGCATTTTCTTCATTTTCAGATGGGGCAACAGTCTCAGTGTAGTTAAATAATGTGCCTGAGATCACCGTTCCTGCCTGCTCCCCGCCACTCTCCTCCCAGCAGCCTGTGACCAGTCCTTCCCTCTGTCAGGCCTCATGCCTGCTGGGAACGGTGCTCCCGGGAGGGCGGGTGTCACGGCCCCACAGCCTCCTCCCCGAGCACAAGGGCTTTGGGTCTCCGATGGGGTCTGTGGCAGCCCTGCTTCTGTTGATGTTCAAAGCTCACATTGACCTCCTGCTCTGTTTCTGCAGGGCGTGTCCGGGAGCCACGCCTGAGCGGAGGCCCATGGGGGCCACAGGCCAGCTGGCAAAGTGGTTACTGAAGCATGAAGCCGGCACCTGCAGTGCCTCTGCTGCTTCCCTGTCCCCAAAGGCCACTGTCCAGAGTGGGTTGTACAAAGGCACCGAGGCCCCCAGGATGGCTGTGGAGGACCTGGGCTCTACCCTGTGACAAAGGATGCGGGACCCAAAGAACAGCCTTGGGACACGGAGAAAGGCGCCTCCCTTCCTTCCCATCATCTCGGTGCATCTTGGCGGGAGTTGGGAGGGAGGCTCCTCCACAGAGGCATCTAACCTTGACCAAGCTTCTGAGAACGGAAGCTAGGCCACTCTGCTCTTTCGGCTCCACTCTGCCGCTCTGCATAGTGATCCTAACCTCACTTAGCTCTTTCCGGACCCTCTAACCCCAGCCTCCCAGGCCTTTGGCTCCCTCTCCTCTCCTCCAGGGTCAAACATGGCAGCATCTCGTTCAAAGCACCTGCATTCCTTTCTGTCTCCTTTGGCTCCAGGAGAGGATGTACTTAGCTGCCTTGCAGCGATCGCTGTAAGGTGACCTCTTTGGGGCATGAGAATCTGGCTGGGTCCGAGCTGTAAGGATGCAGGATCAGACAGCCTTCCCTGCACCCATCCCACTCCAGCCTCCCATGTGGCTGCAGCCCAGACAGCCAGGTTTGCCCAGGGTGAGCCACCAGTGATAGTTCTGACTGGGGGACTGACCCATAGTGACCCACAGTGACCTAATCACAGTCAACTCCAGATCCCATCCGGGCCACATTTGGTTGGTCCTGGTGTTCACTGATTCAAAAGGAGGTGTGAGGGTTCAGGAACATCTGTCTCTGGGAGGCTGACCTCACGTGAGAGATGGTATTCAGGAGCCATGCACGGCTCTGTTCCACCATGGATGCTGTGGACCAGGGAAGGAGCCGGCGAGAGTCCCACAGGTGGAATGATACAGACGGCAGGAAGCAGGGACAAGAGGAATGCCACATCCTGCTTGCTCTGGCAAAGCCAGCCACTCACTTTCTGTACCTCCGGCCAAGAGCCTACCCAGTGAGGCATGTAGAGGAAGCCACCAGGCTCCTGCATGGTGGGGCTGAGGACACACCTCCCATCCAGACCTTACTTCACTAAGGACAAGGGAGAAAAGTCTGCCTCCAGAAACCGTGTCTCTGTTCTCGGACCCTGGCCTTCCTCCAAGAGGTCAAAGGCATGGTGGCACCACTGCCAGGGGGTGGCTGTCCTCATTCGGTATTTGCCCAGGGAATCAGTTCTGGTTCACAGCCAGGCCTCAGAGGGTGCGTAGCGAGTCCCTGGGTGCCACTTTCCCTCCTTCACCTTCCTGGTGACGGGCCAGGAGAGCCGCACGCAGCGCTGTCCAGACCCCCCCGCCCTGCCTGCCCTGGGAACGCGGCCTCACACACATTCCCACCTGACCCCTGGATGTCTCTGCCTTGCTGCCCACTGCTTCCTGGCCTGGCCCTCTCTTAGCCAGCTCCCAGTATGCCCATCCTCTCCGTGGGACAGACCGTCTTCAAGGAGCTTGATGCGCCAAGGTAAATTCTTCTCAGGACCTCCCTGCGGGCAAATTCTCTGTACCCAGTAAGGGTCCATTGTGGCCCAGGAAAAGCAGCCCTTCCTGGATTAGGTAGAATTTTGGAAGGACCACCATTTCGACCCTCCTCCCCTGTGGCCGTGCCACACCATCATTGTGCTGCCAGCCGTGTCCAAGATTCAGTCTGGGCCTGCCGCGGTTGTTCTGGGTGCCACACCAATACAGTGTGTGCTCCTCTCCTCCTCCGTCCCCTCCCCTTCCTTCCTCCTCACTCCCAGTCCAGAGGCTGCAGCAGTGGTTGACCTAATGTGATGACCGGAGGGCAGTCACTCCTTGCACGGCTTGGCCACGGGCACTGGTGAAATGAATGCATGCTTTACTTTTGTTTCTCCTGGTTTCCCCAGCCTGCGGGCAGCCTCTGGGACCCCACGCCCCACGGCTCAGCTCTGTCTGCTCTTGGAATCCTAGCTCTTCCCGTTGGCCCCTCCTTGGGCTCTCACTCGAGGTCTGTGTCCCTGCCTCGAGCCTGCCACCTCCTTGGGACAGACCTGTGTTGTGGCCACCTCTCCAGAGCTATGTCCCCATTGGTAGCTGCCAGCTGCTCTGTGAACCCTTTTATTTTTTTCTTTAGCATGTGTTTAATTTTTTTTTTTTTTTGCATGTAAACAATGGATTCATTTGGCTTCTATTTAGTTGTGAGAAATGATCAAATTTTATTTTTTTCTTCTATTTCTATCCACTGCTTCTCGGCTTTTTTGGCTAAGATCGAGTGTAGTATCTGTTCTTATATTTGTATCCAGTTGTCTAACTCACTTATTAGTAGTTCGTCTTTCTCCACTGATGTGAGATGTCACCTTTGAGGACACTAAATTTGCGCGTGTAATTGAGGCTTTTTCTGGATCTTCTGTTCCACTGTTTTCTCTATTTACCCATGAGAACGATGTTTCCATGATAGAAGATTTAGAGTATATTTTGATTTGTGGTATACCTAGCCTTCCCTTCTTCCTTGCTTTCTTTTTCTTCTAAAAAAGTTTTATTATGGAAAATATTTGAATATACACAAATAAAATAATATAATGAACCCATGCACCCATGGTTCAACGTCAACCTTGATCGACATTTTGCCGTTTTTGGTTCATTTATATCTTATTGCTTCCTTAATTATTTTTATAGTTTTTTAATGTAAAATGTTATGCGTGTATATTTTTATGTATATTTGCAAAATGCTCTACTTTTGTAGCTCATACCTCTATCAAAACATAAAATATTCCCATCACTTCCAAAAGTTCCTTTGTGCCTCTTTCCAGTCAGTATCTCATTCCCAGAGGCAACCAATGCTCTGATCTTTTTTTTTTTAACATAGGCTATTTTTCATATAAATAGGATCACAGAATATATGTACTTTTTGTGTGCCGCTCCATTCAGTCGGTAATGTCTGTGAGATTCATCCGTATTGAAGGGTGTGTCGATAGCAGACCTTTTCATTGTTGAACAGAATTCTATTGTACAAATATACCATGATTTGTTTACTCTTTATCCAGTTGGTGGACATTTGGGTTGTTTCTGGGTTTTAGCTATCATACATAAAGCTGTTATGAATATTCATGCATGGTTTTATGTGGACATGTGTTTTTACTTATCTTGGATAGGTAGGAAGGAATGCATTGCTGGGTCACATAAGTGTATGTTTAACTTTATAAAATACTGTTAAACTGTTAACAAAAGTAGTTGTATTATTGTACATTCCTACCAGCATTCCTGTTCCTCCAAATCCTCTCTATCTGGTGTTATTAATCTTTTTTAGCCATTGTAGTGGGTGTGCTGAGGCATCTCAGTGTGATTTTAATTTCCACTTACCTGATAAGTAATAATATTGAGCACCTTTTGGCCATTTGTATATATTTGTGTGTGTGTGTGTATGTATGTGCATATATATATATATTTGTGTATATACATGCATATATGTATATATTTTATATATTACACATTTTTTGGTTGTATAAGTCTTTTTTACATTTTTTTTATTGGGTTGTATATTTTTTAATTATTGATTTGTTGGAGTTCTTTATATGTTCTGGATCCTTCCTTGGTCAGATATATGCTTTGTGAATATTTTATCCCAGCCTATGACTTGCCTTTTCATTTGCTAATAATACCTTTGGATTAGAAGAAGTTTTTAATTTTGAGCCACCTGGGTGGCTCAGTTAGTTAAGTTTCTGACTCTTGATTTCAGCTCAGGTCATGATCTCATGGTTCGTGAGTTTAAGCCTCTCATCGGGCTCTGCACTGACAGTATGGAGCCTGCTTGGGATTCTCTCTCTCCCTCTCTCTCTCTGTCCCTCCCCTGGTCTTGTTCTCTCTCCCTCTCTCTCTCTTTCCTCTCTCAAAATAAACTAAAAAAAAAATAGAAAATTTTAATTTTGATGAAGTCTAATTTCTCAATCTTTTCTTTTATGGTTACTGTTTTCTGTGACCTGTCCAAGAAACCTTTTCTTACTCCCAGGGCCCACAGATATTTTTTAATGTTTTCTCTAAGGAGCATTATAGCATTAGCTCTTTCAGTCTAAGAAATCTTGTGTTTTGTTTGTTTTTGTTTCTTTTGTTTCTCTTCCTCCCTTCTTTCCTTCCTTCCTTTCTTCCTTCCTTTCTTTCTTTCTTTCTTTCTTTCTTTCTTTCTTTCTTTCTTTCTTTCTTTTTCTCTCTCATATATGTTGTGAGGCAGGAGTCAAGAATGATGTATTTTCATCATGGATATCCAGGTTGTTCCAGCACCCCTTCTTGAAAAAGCTCTGTTTCCCATGCATCTTTTTTCAAAACATCCCCTCACCTTCCTTACTGCCAGAAACCACACTCCATTCCCCTGCTAAGCCTGCTCCTCACTGATATCCTCTCTCTGGTCTCATGAGATCTCCCCCAAAGCCGAGCCTCTTTAGGGAAGACCAAATTTCTGTCAACACCACATCCGTGGTGGCAGAGCATAAAGGCACTCAGTGTTAAAGTGAACTTTCGGCTGTTTATTCCTACTTCCCTAAAATAAAACCGTTTGGGCATGACAGGTGTGTGGCTGTGCATGGTGTGTGTGATGTCTGTGAATTTCCCAAAGACAGACCGGATCTTATCACCCCCCAGGCATCTTGCACAGTATCAGGCATATGGCGGTGTTGAGGAGACAGCTGTGAGATAAATGGAAGTGGAGATCATAAGAGATTTTGACTAGTGTCTTACTGAAGATCACATCCTTAGTGACGCTTATATCTTCTCCTCCACCAAAAACATATGAGCTAAACCTAAAGGACTTGTTCTTGGGTTTAAAGCTCCATGAGGAAGACATTCTTATCTATTATTTGTGCCTGCAGAACCCAGCTTAGGACTCGGTCCTGGGAAATCATCATGCTGGTTGAAGTGGGTTGGATGGCCCAAGTTTGACTAAATGACAGCTTCTGGTTCTTTATCTTCTCAGTGGGCTCCTGCTGAGTGTCGTGTCAAAATGCCCACGTGGAGTTGTCAGTTCTACCTTCCAGCTGCTTTTGCAAATTAAAAAATGTATTTGGCCATCTATAGCATTCCGGTGGCCTGTCCCTCTCCACGTCTTCTCCTGTCACCGACAGCATTCATCATTACTCCTTCAGGCTCCAGGTATCTGGTGGAGTTATTTCCCAGTTACACCAGAACTCATGTTCTCCACCTCCAAGAAAGTACGGCCTGCTGGTTGCATCCCCTCTCTTTTTCTGGAGTTTATCCTAATCCTCACAGGGAATGTGAAGGTTTCAGGACGTGGCTTTCTCTTTAGGTTTAAAAAAATGTCCCATTGCTGTATAAACAGCCTTCCTTCTTCTTGATTCCAGTTTCATGTAAAAAATGCATTATAATAACAACATGGGACAGTCGTTTATGATGAATTAAGCGAAAAACAAAATTCCCAACATGTAATGAAGCAGAATTTATGGCATGATTTTAAATTTAAGAAAGAAATTAAGATGAAAGAAATATATTTTGGTAAACAGGAAAAAATGAAATGTTATTCTCACATGGGTTATTGATTTGCAGGTTATGGTATTTAGGATATTAATGATTTTCGTTTTATTCTGTATTCTTTATGCTTTTTTTTGCATCGTGTATAAAATTAACATGATTTATTTTAAGAGTCAGGAAAATATTATCAACCTTTTTCTTTATTGTCCTCAGTGTAGATCATAAGCTCTCTGAAGAGAGTATGGTAGAGACTGATAGCCTACCAAAATGTATGCTCTCCTAATAACAGGATTAAGGCCGGCACATGGCTGAATTGTACTTCCCAGCCTTCCTCGCCATTAGCTGTGGCCATGAAAGTACAATGGAATTCGAGCCCAAGTGGGCATGCCACTTACAGGCTGGGCTTTTGTGAGCGGAGATGTGCTCTGTCCATTCGCCCTCCTGTTTTGCTGATTGGGTGCAGATGACAAGACTTTAAAGGACCAAGTTCTGAACTATTGTGTTCCAGGACCACAATTTGAAGGAGAACCACCCTCCCACTTGAATAAGTGTTGTAGGAAATAACCTCAACAGAAGCTTCCCTTACTCACCTGTTTCTCCAGAGTCTAACTGGGATCTGGCACAGAATAGATGCTCAGTGTGTTTGCTGATTAGAACTGAGCATTGACTTTCCTGGTATCTTGGTCGCAAAGCTATAAATAAAATATGGATCCTTAACTTGCCACAAGTTTGTTATTACTCAGAGTTAATAAACCACTATGTCACGTAAAATGGGAGAAGCTTGCAACAGTATGTTTCTATTTACTCAGTCATCTTTTGTGGGATTGCTGTCATATATTTCATGCATGTACGGAATACACTCCAAAGTACAGTGTTACATTTTGTTGTTGTTATAAACGGTCCTAATGTTTTAAAGAAATTAAGACAAGAAAAAGTAAATCGTTTGATTATATTTGCCATTACCAGTACTCTTCTTTGCTTTCTGTAGATCCACATTTCCATCTGGTGTCTTTTCCCTTAGGCTCCAAAACCTCCTTTAGAATATCTTGTAGGGGCATCTGGGGGGCTCAGTCGGTTAAGGGTCCAACTTCAGCTCAAGTCATGATCTCACAGTGGGTGAGTTCGAGACCCACACCACGCTCTCTGCTGTCAGCACAGAGCCTACTTTGGATCCCCTGTCCCCTGTCTTTCTGCCTCTCCCTTGCTGTCTCTCTCTCAAAAATAAAATAACCAGTAAAAAAAAAAAAAAAAAGAGAATTTCTTGTAGTACAAGTCTTCTGGAGATGAGTGATTTGAGGTGTCAGTAATCTGAAAATAACTTTATTTTATCCTCATCTTTTCGAGGATTTTATTAACTTGAGTTATGAGTTAATAATTGCTATTCTTTTAACATGCTAGAGATATTTTTCCATTGTCTTATGACTCCCATTTTTTTTCTGACAAAACATCTGCCTGAAGTGGTGTTCCCCCATATGGGATACTATTTTTCTTTGTTTTTAAAGATAATCTTTTTTTTTTCAGTAGGCTCCACGCCCAACATGGAGCCCAATGTGGGGCTTGAACTCAAGATCTGGAGATCAAGACCTGAGATGAGGTCAAGAGTTGGATGCTTAACTGACCAAGCCACCCAGGCACCCCAAAATAATTTTTTGTTTTTCATCATTAGAAGTCTGACTACGACATGCCTAAAGGTGGTTTTCTTTCTGCTTTGTCATGCTTGGGGTTTACTAAGCCTATTGTACCTGCAATTTGTTTCTTTTCAATAAACTTGGGACATTTCAAACATTATTTCTTCACATATTTTTTCTACTCTCTTCTCTCCCTTCTTTCCCTCTGGGACTTCAGTTACACATATATTATACTATTTAATATTATCCCAAAGGCAACTGAGTGCATTTTTATTTTTCTTCAATCTTTTCTCCTCTCTCTTTCAAATCGAATCATTTCTATAGATTGGTCTTAAATTTCATTAATTTTTTTTGCAACCATTATTCTGCTATTGGCCCAAATTTTCATTTCAAATATACTTTCTGGTTCTAAAATTTCCATTTTTTGTCCTTCTGTTATTTTATTTTATTATTTAACACATACAGTCTTATATTAGTTTCGTGTGTACAAGATAGTGATTCAGTTATTCCTTACAATACCCAGTGCTCATCAGGACGAGTGCACTCCTTCATCCTCTCTATTCCTCCCATCCTCTTGCCCACCTCCACTCTGGTAACTAGCAGTTTCTTCTTTATAGTTAAGAGTCTGCTTCTTGGGGGCACCTGGATGGTTCAGTCCATTAAGCTTCCGACTTCGGCTCAGGTCATGATCTCCTGGTTCGTGAGCTCCAGACCCACGTCAGCCTCTGTGCACACAGCTCAGAGCCTGGAACCTGCTTCAGATTCTGTGTCTCCCTCTCTCTCTGCCCCTCCCCCGCTCATGCTCTCCCTCTCTCAAAAATTAATAAAAACATTTAAAAAGTTTAAAATATAAGAGTCTGTTTCTTGGCTTGTCTCTCTCTTTTTTTTTGCTTGCTTGTTTTGTTTCTTAAATTCCATATATGAGTGAAATCATATATTTGTCTTTCTCTGACTAACTTATTTCACTTAGTGTTATAATGTCTAGCTTCATAGACGTCATTGCAAATCGCAAGATTTCATTCATTGTTATGTGTCATAGACTCTGGGTCCGGAGTTCCCTCTTGTCCAGCAAGAGAGCGGACGCAGGATTAAAATGCGAGAGAGGTTAATGTCTGGGAGGAGACAAGAGCCCTGAGTAAAGGTCCTTGCTCCATTTTTATTAGGATCAGAAGGCTTACAAGCATGATGGACGTGCACAAAGAGACAATGATACCGTGAACATTAATTCACAGGCGTGAGGGAAAGGGGGTTTTGAAGATATGCAGTGTTAGGGGTTTGGGTCAATACAAAACAAAGTCCTGGTGCTGGGCAGATGTTTGTTTACAGCACACATGAAGCACCAAGTCTGCTTAACTTAGCTAGCTTAGGGGACAAGACAGACAGAGCAGGCTACCTCGGGGTCAACAAAGCACCTTTCTTTTGCTAATTAGCCCCACTCTGGGCAACTTCACCCTGCTGCAGTCAAAAGCCCTGTTTACTGTTTACCTATTTTGGTCCTTCCTTCCTGTGAAAGCAGCTTTCTGCTATTGTACTAAGTTGGGGGGCATTTCCTCCCTGAATACCTAATCTTCTTTACCTCATTTTTGATGTTTTCATCCTGAGTCCTCTCTGTTCGTATATCTTTGTCCTATACTGGGGGCCTTTGCCCTGATTACCTAATCTAGTT
Organism: Panthera onca; assembly: GCF_046562875.1. Classification (NCBI taxonomy): domain Eukaryota; kingdom Metazoa; phylum Chordata; class Mammalia; order Carnivora; family Felidae; genus Panthera; species Panthera onca. The sequence goes on along the minus strand of NC_138349.1, from coordinate 41,259,694 downwards.
TACCTAATCTTGGATGTGTTCATCCTGTGGCTTTCTATTTCTTTATGCCTTGTTAACCTATTGGTGCAACCTCTGGGAATTCCTAGCTATTCCCCACAGTTATGGCTGAATGACATTTCATTGTATGTATATATACCACATCTTCTTTATCCATTCGTCTCTTGATGAATACTTGGGCTGCTTCCATAATTTGGCTATTGTCAATAATGCTGCTATACATATAGGGGTATATGCATCCCTTTGAATTAGTGTTTTTGTATTTTTTGGTTAAATAGCCAGTAGCGTGATTATTGGATCCAGGCTATTTTTAACGTTTTGAGGACTCTCCATGCTTTTCCACAGTGGCTGTTCCTGTTTGCATTCCCACCAATAGTTCAAGAAAGTTCCTTTTTCTCCACATCCTCACCAACAGTTGCTGTTTATTGTGTTTTTGATTTTAGTTATTCTGATACGCATGAGGTGATAGCTCATTATAGTTTTGATGTGTATTTCCCTGATGATGAGGAATGTTGAGCACCTCTCATGTGTCTGTTGGCCATATGAATGTCTTCTTTGGAGAAATGTCTGTTCATTTTTCTGTCCATTTTTAATTGGATTATTTGTTTTTTGGGTCTTGATTTGTATAAGTTCTTTACATATTTTGGATAGTAACATTTTATTGGATATGTCATTTGCAAATATCTCCTTCCATGCAGTAGGTTGCCTTTTAGTTTTGTTGATTGCTTCCTTTGCTGTGTAGAAGCTCCTAACAGTTTATTTTTACTTTTATTTCCCTTGCCTCAGGAGACATACCTAGAAAAATGTTGCTATGGCCAATGCCAGAAACCTTACTGCCTGTGCTCTCTTTAAGGATGTTTTTTAATGTTTATTTATTTATTTTGAGAGTGAGAGGAAGAGCCAGGGTGGGGCAGAGAGAGAGATAGAGAGAGAGAGAGAGAGAGAGAGAATCCAAAGCAGGCTCCATGGTCTCAGTGCAGAGCCTGACGTGGGGCTTGAACTCATGAACCATGAGATCATGACCTGAGGCAAAACCAAGAGGTGGGCGCTTAACCTTCTCTTCAAGGATTTTTATGGTTTCCTGCCACACATTTAGGTCTTTCATCCATTTTGAATTTATTTCTGTGTATAGTGATAGTGGAAGAAAGTGGTCCAGTTTCATTCTTTCGTATGTAGCTGACCAGCGTTCTCAATGCCATTTGTGGAAGAGACTCTTTTTTTCCACTGGATATTCTTCATTGCAATCTTCTTATATTTTCCATTTATATGCTGAAATGTCCTACCTCGCAATTATTATGACTATCTTTTCCTTTAAGTCCTTGAATATATTTCTAATAGCTGCTTTAAAGTCCTGGGGTGATACTTGCAACATTAGGTTCATCTTGGGGACTGTTCCTATTGATGGTTATTTTTCTCGTTATAGGTCACATTTTTCTGTTTCTCCAGATTTCTACTAATTGTAGCTGTATGCCAGAGAATGTGGATGCTACATTGAAGGGATGCTGCATTATGTTTTCTTCCATCAAAGCATCATGAGTTTTGCTCTAGTTGGCAGTTCATTTACTGGAATATTTTTTTGGTTCTGCCAGGCTTGCTTGTATTATTTGTTTGGGATTTTCTATTTCTTTCTTTTTCTCGTTCTTTTTTTCTTTTCTTTTCTTTTCTTTTCTTTTCTTTTCTTTTCTTTTCTTTTCTTTTTTTAGAGAGAGAGAGAGAATGCAAGCAGGGGAGAGGAGCAGAGGGAGAGAGAGAGAATTTTAGGCAGGCTCCATGCTTAGTGCAGAGCCAGATGCGGGGCTCATCTCACAACTGTGAGATCATGACCTGAGCCGAAATCAAGAGTCAGATGCAGGGGCTCCTGGGTGGCTCAGTCGGTTGAGCGTCCGACTTCGGCTCAGGTCATGATCTCGCGGTCCGTGGGTTCGAGCCCCGCGTCGGGCTCTGTGCTGACAGCTCAGAGCCTGGAGCCTGTTTCAGATTCTGTGTCTCCCTCTTTCTCTGACCCTCCCCTGTTCATGCTCTCTCTCTGTCTCAAAAATAAATAAATGTTAAAGAAAATTAAAAAAAAAAAAAAGAGTCAGATGCTTAACCGATTGAACCACTCAGAGTCCCCAGGGATTTTCTGTTTCAGTTTTGAGCTTGTTCCTAGTTCATGGCTCCTACTCTTGTGTGCAGTTTTTACTTTTCTCTGTGGCCTTTCTGGAGTATAAGATGAATTCTCAAAATGTGCAGTGAAGTCTTTTCAGTCTGGATGGGATGTAACTAACATTCATAGCACTGCCCAGTCTCCGTTATCTCCATTTAGTTCTCAGCGCTGAGGCAGGTGATCTCTGCTAGGTCTTTTGGAGTCTTACCCCACACATGCACGGGCAAGCCTTGGCCAAGGACACACACAATGAGTTCCCACAAAACACATTCTTCTTAGGATTCTGCCCTGAAAATTCTAGTTCCTTTCCTCTTACACATTTTCAGTCCAGGGAGATTACTGCCCCTGGGCCTCCACTTTCCTGCACCTTATCAGAAAGTAGCCATAGGAAGAAAGCCAGGACAACTGTGGGGCTCCCCTGGGTTTCTCTCCCTTCAAGGATCATAGTGTTAGTCAGCCTGCTATTCAATACATGAAAACCGTTGTCTTACATATTTAGAGTTACTTTCAATGGGAGGATATGTTCTGTAACAGTTATGTTGTCATAAATGGAAGCAGAAGTATAATTGTTATTTTTGGACATTTAAAAAAATCACAGAATCTCACATTTCCCTTCAATGAAAATACACATCTACATGAGCCGTTCATAGCTGCCCTGGCTGCCTCAGTGTCTGAGCACGGACAGGTTTCTCAATAATAACAACTCATTCTTGTGTAGCTCTTTCTAGTGTTTCAAGACCCACTTGCAAATGTTACTTGATTTGTTCCTTAGCACATCACAGTAGCTTCATGCCACAAATAAGAAACGAGGTAAAGATATTCGTTGTCTTTGTATACCTGATATTTTCACCTGAAATTTTCAACCCAGGAGCCCAGCCTCTGGCAACCTATCATCTTTAGTTGCCAAAAGCAGGTCTTTCCCTTGGGAAGAGTCTTGTCCCCGCTGCCAAGAAGATGAATGTTTCTTTGCCCATAATGGTGCATACTATATAGCATCACAGATGTTGGAAATAGTAGAACCATTGATTTTAATTTGTCACTTAAAAAAAAGTAGAGCCCATTCTGGCCCGACAAGATGATTCTTGTGCTGCTGCACACACTGTTGAGTGTCTCAGGGTGACCCAAGGTGTCCTGCCTGTGGTTCCATGCTTCCAGCTTCCACCGTAGCTTTCTGGGTACCCGTGGATGGGATGAGAAATGAAAGCTCGAGCAAGGATGCTAGGACCTCTCCGTCCTGCTGGGGAAGGGGCCTGGGGTCAGTGGAGACATGATGCCTGGGTCTGCAGCTGGACACGTCTCCTATTTTGGCTGCTGTCTACTGGCAACTTTTCACTGGCAAGAGAGGAGGCTTCGTTATAACTGTGTTTTCGTTTTTGGACCAATCCCAGGGCTTTTTTGCCTCCCACAGCAAAGGATGTTGTCTCTTGCTCATAGTTACTTATAAACGGTCAGTTGGGTTGTGAACTGAACACGGTGACGAGCTAGCTGATGCTACACGGGGGTGTTATGAAAAGACAATGTGAAATGGCTCAGCCTAATAGACGTACAGGAAAGGGAACTTTTTCTTTTCTTTTTTAAGTTTATTTATTTATTTTGAGAAAGAGAGAACACGAGCAGAGGAGAGGCAGAAAGAGAAGGAGAGAGAGAGAGCTCCAAGTGGGCACCACGCTGTCGGGGCAGAGCCCGACGTCGGGGTGGGGGGGGGGTGCTCGAACCCATGAACCGAGAGAGCATGGCCTGAGCCAAAATCAAGAGTTGGACCCACGCACCCCAAGGAAAGAGAGTGTCGATGCTGAGTTTCAGAGAACTTCATCCCATTATTTAAAATTGTATTTCAAAAAAAAAATAAAACAAACTTTTCTTTCATCATCATTAGTGTCACCCACAGTTGACCATCCGACCTTGGGGGACTCCCTGGATCAGTGGTAAAACTCAGGGCTTAGGATGGGGGAGGAAGAAATCCACGTGAGGAGCTCTCTCCGGGCCTGACAGAGAGGAGACTGATGAACCCAGGCACTGTCCATGGCTGCACTTTAGACACCTCTGTAACCAAATTCACCTAAACACCATTATTATCTGTATTTTACCAAAGGCTCAGAGAGGATAGGTGGGATCAAGAAACAACGGGAAAGTCCAGCCGAATAACACAAGGCTAAATTCTGTATCCACTATTCACTAGCTGTGCCTCTTTGTGCTTGGCCGTGGCCAGCACTGCTTGACCTCTGAGCATACTCCCCTAAGGGGCCTTTCTGCAGGGCCCGAGTCACCCACCAGAACCCAGGCAGTTCTGTCGCCGTCTGGGTAATGGGGACAACAGGCATCTGCTGACTCTTCACTTCTGCTTTCTCCAGGAAATGAGCAGAAACGCAGCTTGAGTGATTCATAGTGAAACGCTGTTGGAGACTAACAATGCTGGCCGAGCCCTCTTCCCCCAGGCCTGAGGGGCTGTGGCCCAGTACGGGGGCACCCATGCCACCTGAATTCTGCAGGCCTTGACCGCCACACCTCTGGGTAGGTGACCTTGCTCTCGGCCACACCGGGCCAGGCCGGAGATGGGCGTGGAGGTCCTGTCGGTCAGGGTGGGGCCTACTGGCCGCCTGCTGGAAAGCTCAGCATTGGAACACTTGTGACTGCCGGTGCCTGATCTGGGTGTGTGGATGTGGGAGAAGAGGCGAGCTGATAAGCAGGAAGTGTGTGGTGGCGGGGGCGGGGGAGGGGGGGGCGCGGTGCAGGGCCATTCTGATGCCGGGGTCTGCTGGGGTGTCTGTCACTGTTGGAGTGTGCTGAGCCAGGCTGGGCTCCAGCTCCATTCCTCATCCTCTGACCGCAGGTCAAGCCCTTTCTCACAGTTCTGCTAAGGAAGGTGACCCGCCACCCCAGGGGCAGGCTGGATGTGAGCCTGTCTGTGCTAATTCCCAGGGATGGGGAAGGGCGGCTGACCGTGAGACTCCTCTGCCCGGCCCCCTGCACAGGCCTCTGAAGGGTGCTGAGAATTGTGGGCCACTCCAGCCTGGTCACCAAGAGAGCTAGCTTTGTCCTGGTCCTGTGGTCATTCCCCGGGGGTCTGGTAAGTAGGTGCCTCTTCCGGCCTCCCTCTCCTCATGTGAATTACCACATCAAACCTTAGAAACAGCAACTGATTAAGCCGGACCACCTGGCTCACAGAGAATTTGCTTTTCTCTCCTCCTGAAATCAGACCTTACAGAACACTGAACCAATCCTTTGTCCCAGCTTCTGGGAAGCCAGGAGGAGCTAATGCAGCAACTAAGGATTTCATGTATTACTCTTTCCAAGGAAGCTTCGATGCTGACATGATTTTCTGCATAATCATCCATTTAATTATTTGAGAGATTTCAAGAAATACTTATGGAGAGCCATTTCCTGCCAGGCACTGTTAAAGGCATCAGGGCCAGTGGACGGGGGCAGTTGTACTTGGCGTGATGGGCTGAAGTGGGATGGAATGCAGAGGCCTGGGAGTAGGGGGTCAGGAGGCCCAGAATGTGCATGCCTTCTGGGCGGAGACCTGAAGGAAGGGAGAGTCTGAGCTCTGTGGTTTTTGAGAAATATTTTTGGCAGGGGAATGGAGAAAGGACGTCAAAGTGCAGTGCAGGGGGCCTGGTGGAGGCCAGTGGGGCAGAGAGCCGTGAGGCGCAGGCCAGGCGACTCAGCCAGAGAGGTAAGGACGGCCTTCCTGTTCAGTGTGAGGTCTTGGGCTGTACCCCCTTAGACTTAGTGAGTTTCTACATGTTGAGTTTATAGAAAAGAAAATTCAGAAACAGTGTATAGGGTATGAGAAGTATCACCTAAGTGTGTTCTTTAAAGATCATCAGCATCAGGGGCGTCTGGGTGGCTCAGTCGGTTAAGTGTCTGACTCTCAATTTCGGCTCAGGTCATGATCTCACGGTTCGTGGGTTCAGGCCCCATATCAGGCTCTGGGCTGACAGTGTGGACCCTGCTTGGGATTCTCTCTCCTTCTCTCTGCTTTTCTCTGTGCTCTTCTCTCTGTCTCAAAGTGAATAAATACATGTAAAAAAAATAAAAAAAAAAATAGCATCAGCATCTTTGAGGTCCTTCACAGGCTTGTCCTTTCTCTCTTATCAGAGAACGTGGTTTCCCAGATTTCAGGGCTTGTTGTTCCCTTGCTTTTCTCTATCGTTTTAGCTCATATATTTAAATTGCTAGGGGCGCCTGGGTGGCGTAGTCGGTTAAGCGTCCGACTTCAGCCAGGTCACGATCTCGCGGTCCGTGAGTTCGAGCCCCGCGTCGGGCTCTGGGCTGATGGCTCGGAGCCTGGAGCCTGTTTCCGATTCTGTGTCTCCCTCTCTCTCTGCCCCTCCCCCGTTCATGCTCTGTCTCTCTCTGTCCCAAAAATAAATAAAAAAAAAAAAACGTTGAAAAAAAAAATAAATAAATTGCTAAATACGTGTTAGTTTTGCATGTTTTTGAACTTTGCAAATAGGAATTAAATATTTTTTTAAGACTTGCCTCGCTTGCTCCCAATTTTGTTTCTGGAATTCCTTCATATTATTCTGTTCTATATAAATATATCTCAATATACTTCCCTGAGTTAATGCTGATGGGCACTTGGAATTTTTTTTTTTTTTTTTTTTTTTTTTTTTTTTTGGTTTTTGGTTTTGTTTTTCTATCACAAGCTGCTAGGCACTCAGGATTTGTGAGTACTGCTAGGGCTCTGCTTGTACGTATATCCCAGAGTACGTGTGCAAGACTTCCCTAAGGTATGTCCCCTAAAAGTAGAATTGGTGGGTCATGGATTTTACATACCTTCACCCTTACTGGATGATACCAAAATGCTTTCTAAACCAATTGCTTCATTTTGCCCACCCATGAGCAATATGTTAAAGTTTCTGTTGTTCCCACATCTTCACCAGCATCTGATATGGCTGGAGTTTTAATTTTTGCCAATCTAGTGAAAATGAAAATCCATCTGTGTTTTTTTATTTTTATTTTATTTATTTATTTATTTATTTATTTATTTATTTATTTATTTTTAAATCCATCTGTGTTTTTAATTTGCACTTCCTGAATTACTAAGGTTGGGCATCTCTTTATATGCCTATTGGCCATTCTGGATTCCTTTTCATGTTCAGATCTTTGGCCCACTTCTCTTTGGGGCCATCTGTATTCTACCCTGTTGATTTTCCATAATTTAATACATATCTGGATATTAATCCTTTGTTGTAAATGTATATTGTAAATATTTTTCCATTGCTTGTGCCTTGTCTCCATACATTCTTTGCAATTTCTATTACTGACCAAATTTCTTAATTTCAAATGAGCTTCATTTATCCATATGTTCTTTTATGATATACATGTGTGCTATCTAAGAAATTCGCCTCCGTCACGAAGTCATAAAATTACTCTTACATTTTTTGTTTATAATTTTGCCTTTCACATTTAAGTGTTTTGTCCCATCAAAAATGATTTTTTACATTTTGTTTTGTTTTTTTCCCATATGGATAACCAAGAGTCTTTAGCTCTATTAATTAAAAGGCCATTCTTTAGTCACTGATCTACACCAGCTCCGTTATAAATCAAGTTGTCACGTATATGCAGGTCTGTTTCTGGGCTCTCTGTTCTGTCCATTTGTTGATCCCTTTGCCAATACTATATGATATGATTAACTCTAGGCTTACAATGAATTTTGATATCTGAAAAGAGTCTTGTTATTTTTTTTTCTTCTTCTTCCATTCTGTCTTGACATTCTTGGTACATTCTTTCTTCACATGATTTTACAAACAGTTTATCAGATTCAACAAAAACCTATGTTCAGGATTGGTTGAAAATACCATTCAGAGAGATACAATATCTTTATGAAAATGACGCTTCCAATTCATGAACATGGTTTGTATGCTCATTTGTTTAGATGACAAATAGTCTTTAGAATATTTGAATAAAATTTTCTTTAAAATATTTGATAAAATTTTATAACTTTCTTTATAAAATAGTGCATATTTTGTCTAGAGTTATTCCTAAGTGGTGTATATATTTTTCTATCGTTTTAATGGTGACTAAAAATACATATTTTTGACTCACTGATGTATGCTTGCATTTTAAAGAAGAATCATTTTAGCTGCTTTATGGGCAGCAAAGGAACAAGCAAGACCATCCGTTACATGGCTGTTGTACTAATTCAGGCTCGAGGTATTGGTGGCTCCCCCCAAAGGGATAGTAAAGATAATGAGAGGTGGTCGGAGTGGTGAGTTCTGGATACTTTTTGAGTGTGGGATTTGATGATATTTTAAGTGTAGTGTGTGGGATAGAGAAGTTGAAGATGACTCGAGGGCAATAGGGAGAATGGAATTGTCAGATCTTGAGCTAGGTCAGGGGCAGAAGGAACATATTTGCAAGGTGGCGGTTATTCCAGAATATAGGTTTGAACAAATAAAAGTGGAGATGTGTATTAGACGTCAAGTGGAGAAATGAAGTCTTGGCACCCCCTGTCCCCATCTGACCTTCATAGTTGAAAAGCAAGACAGCTTGGTCTTCTTGGGGTTCTAGGGGAGATATCTTGCGCAGGAGGGAAAGAAGGAAGGATGAGCCCCTCAGAGTTCTTGAGTCACACTCTAGAACTTTTTAGAATTTATTTATTTACATTTATTTATTAATTTACCAGTGGGGACTTGCCTTTGTTGTCTCCATTTCTTATGCAAACCATCAAAATGCGTGGGCATTTTGCACCTGTAATGATGTTTCCAAGGCAACACTCCGAAGCCCTTGGCTGATGGCCCCATTTGAAGCATCTGCACACCTGTTAGAAGCTTAAGTCTCTAAGTCTAGATCCGTGCAACCCAATACAGAAGCTTCTAATCATATCTGAGATATGGTCAGTCTGAACTGAGATGGGCTGTAAGTTTAGTATGTACATCAGGTATCAAAGATGTTACAAATAACAAAAAGAAATGGGAAATATTTACTTAATACTTAAAAATATTGATTGCATATTGAAATGATATTATTTTGGATATATTGGATTAAATAAAATATATTTTAAAAGTATATTTGAATAAATGGCTTAATTATGCTCTTTACTTTTTACTTTTTAAATGTGGCCACCAAGACTATTTTACATTACACATGTGGCTTGAATATGTGGCTGGCTTTGTACTTCTTCTGGGCAGTGCCCTTCAGAGGTACTTCGTGTTTTACGGCCAGAGGCTTTTGTGGGAAACACAGTTCAAGAAGGATGGAAGTTAGAGAAGTGAAAAGCTACTTGGCCCAGATAATCCAGGGAGAAAGGAAGGATGAAGGGTAAGAAGAATAGATTTCGTACTTACAGTAAACCAGACACTGGGCAGAGCACTGGAATTAGTCCCATATTTCATCCCCCAAGTGAGATCAGTTTCATTACTCCCATTTTACGCATGGGAAAATGGAAGCTCAGAGGTCCCTCCCTCTCAGACAGTAAGAGACTCAGCTGAGATTTGAATTGAAAGCCCTTGCTCTTTGGGGCACCTGGGTGGCTCAGTCAGTTAAGCGTCTGACTTCAGCTCAGGTCATGATCTCACATTCGTGAGTTTGAGCCCCGCATCCGGCTCTGTGCTGACAGCTCAGAGCCTGGAGCCTACTTCAGATTCCGTGTCTCCCTCTCTCTCTCCGCCCCTTCCCTGCTAGTTCTCTGTCTCTCTCTCTCTCAAAAAAAAAAAAAAAAAAAAAAATTAAAAATAAAATAAAGCCCTTGCACTTTGAATTAGGCACCACCCTCACTGTGAACTGAGGAAACACTTCTGGTAAGGAATAGTGAACTTTGGGCAGAAGTGTGAAAACTGCTCTTCCCCATTTGCAAATGATTCACAGCAAACAAAAAGATTGCCTGGGAATCCTTTTTATCCCATCATTACCTATAACAATGGGCTCAGGGCATTCCATTATTAGGGAATGAAGAGAGTCAATTACGGGCAATCCACCGAGAGCATGATTCTTGGTCATTAAATGGATAATTTAAGGGTAAAGGCAACACAGACTATGTTTATGATATGATGATGGACAACTGATACAATGAAAATGTCTATACATCAGTTATAAATAAAATATGCTTCCAAGTGAAATATAGTATGCAAAAAAGAGGAAATACTTGTTGAGTTTTGTGTTTTTAACATAATAATAAGAAGAAAATTGCCCAAGTAGCTCCCGGATAACAGTTTAAAGGATAGGCACAAAATATAAAGAGATAGGCAAAGATGAATAAAAGTATGTACACATGAAGAAACTGTGTTATGAGGTTGGTCAGAGCCTATCAGGACTTAGTGAGGTCCGAGCATGCTACAGTGAGCCCCCACAGGCTTCCTCCTACGACTCTTTTTGGGTGTGGACCAGATCAAGGAGCGAGGGGCCCCAAGTGCAGAAAGCAGCTGGCCGGGACGTGCATGTACTAAGGGCAGGGCGCAACCACCCTGCAGCTCCGTTTCTGTGTTTCTGCCCAAATAATGCATTTCTTTTACTGGGGTGGGGCGGGGGGGGGGGGGGGGTCGTCCCGCCTCCTCCACAGGTGCCTGAGGCTCCTATTTTCTGCAATGCATCCAGCGCATGCGCAGCAACTGCCCTGGTGGGGGTGGGGAAGGACCGCCACCTCTTTGAAGAAGGCGAAGGGTGAGAAGAGAGCCAGGAGATGCGGATGGGCCAAAGTCCTGATAATGAAACGGGAAAAACCAAACAAAGCAGGGGCAGCACTCTGCAATCAGAATACAGAATCTTGTAAGTTTTAGCTTTTCCTTTCACATACCTCCAGGAAACATTTAATTCTGTAAATTAATGGAGGGGGGCGGGCAGGTACCTCTGAGAATGATTCCGCTGCTGCATGGGGGAAGGGATCTCTCTCAGAATCTCGCATCTAAAATATCACCTTGGTTCCGAGAAATACTTCTTCCCTTGCACAATTTGAAGTGTCTGAATAGTCTCAGTTTTGACCTGTGTATTTAATGTGATGATCCCCTCCGTCTCAAAGTAATTACATAATTACTGGTCCTACCAGCATTTTATAGCTGGTGGAAACTTAGAATTGAGGAAATGCAGGAATGAGAAAGGTGAAGCGTATTCAAGAGTAATGATCTCGCAAGGAAGAAAGTGAGGGGTGCCGTGGTTACTACAGGCAGCAGGTAATGATAAATTTGGGAATTCCCAAGTGCTCACTTTTATTCTGCTTGAGTCCACACACCGTGTCTGTGCACTTTCACTCCTGGGTTCCTCCTTCCACCTGCACCTGGAGATGATCATAACCCCGAACACCGGGGTGTAATTACTAAATGAGATCTTGTAGTAGGGATGTAGCATTGATGGATGCAAAGTGTTGTGACTACTTTTTAATCACAGGATGGCTGGGTGGTGGCAGGAGTTTGAAGTTGGAGAGAAGGGGGTTATTTCTTGGTTGGGGCAAGGAAGAAATGCCTGGCCAAGGAAGCATGGAAGGTGGCAAGATTGGGTTATGTGGAGCTGAGGGAGGGGCATCCCAGGGAGAGACTCCTGAGTAAAGGCAAAGGATCAGATGATGAGTGAACAGTTCATTTGGCCAGACCTCATTGGGAGTGCAGTGGGCAATCAGTCAAGGAAGGATGTTGGGACATATCATTGAGGGCCAAGAGCTTGAGAGTGTTCCTTGAGAACATGAGGAACCACTGAACACAGTTGAGCAAGGGACTGATGTGATGGGGCTGTGCTCCTCAGTCTGACACTGTGGGGTAAGTGGGAGACGTTGGGGAGACCAGAGGCAGAGAGGCCTGCCATGGCAAGGTGGGAAGAGAGACGAAGCAGCAGTGGGCTCACCCTCCCAGAGCCATTTTCCCATTTCCTGTGCATGTAGAAGAATTAGGTCTAGGTAAGAAATTATTCCTGACACGTCCGGAAATTCACTAGCTTGTAGGAGACTCGTTCTGGTTAAACACGTATCCGGGTCTCAAAAGAGAAATGTGAAGGCTCTGAACATGAAACTAATTTGAAAAGTAAACCTTCATCGGTGGACAGACCCTTAAGGAGCATTATTCCAGGTGCTTTATGTGACAGGTGGGGAAGTCAGTCACAGAGGGGCCTAACACCCCTGCTTCCTGACTGCCAGTAATGCATTTCCTCTGCATTTTGGTGAAGAAACAGCACAGGACAAAGTTGCATCTGAAAACGTCTCTTTTTTGCATGAGCCTAGAAGCAGAGTTTTCTGGATCCAGATCTGCCTAGCATGATAGAGGACAGGGAGCCCAAGACAACTAGTAAGTTTCTTTACGGATGATGTGGGCAGTTTGTGCTCTTGCTTTTTTTGTGATTTTTTTTTTTTTGATCTACAAGAATTAAAAATTAATTCTTTAGTATACTAATGAGTTCCACGAGAATTAGGAGATGCTTAATTCCTCCCAAGTCAGGAATGCACACTTCCATATACGTTTACAAGTTTAATAGCGATTTTTGTATTTATTTTCTAAGCGAAGTATGCTTGAAATTAAAAAAAAAATTTTAATGTTTATTTATTTTTTGAGAGAGAGAGGCAGAGCTTGAGCAAGGGAGGGGCAGAGAAAGAGGGAGACACAGAATCTGAAACAGGCTCCAGGCTCTGAGCTGTCGGCACAGAGCTGGACGCGGGCCTCAAATTCACAAACCAGAAGATCATGACCTGAGCTGACGTCAGACGCTTAACCAACTGAACCACCCAGGGCCCCCCCTTTTTATACTTGAAATTCAATGAGCTAAACAGAAGGGTTGTGTGAGCTAACCATTCCTGGAAAAGTTTTCATCTCTCGAACGTTAACAAGTGGTCTGAGAAGTATAAAGGGTGCTACAAAGTCCCTGGTCGTTTCACTCCTCCCAAGAAATTGGACGATGAAGAATGGGATGGGGGCAGCCTAGCATCTGGAGGCCTTGACCCAGCCCCTCCCGGAGATGTGATCTCTACCCTGTTCCCACCCCCTCCTCCTTGCGGTGGTACAAAACCACTAGTGGTCCAACATCACCTCTCCCATCCCGTTGTGTGTCCTTCCTCAGGGAGCAGTTCTCTCTAACCTGTCCACAGGCTTATTTCTCCTCCACTCAGGCTCCTTCTCCAAAGCCCTGGCTTCTGTGACACCTCTCCTACCACCTGCTACCCTCCCCCTCCCCCTTCTCACCTCGAATCGCCAGCTCCTTTCCTCTGCCCCCTTCACTCTGGGTTCCTGCTATAAAGGGTGCATTGCAGGCATTGAATTGTGGCATCCCTTTACCTGTCCCCATCCCCTTCCTCAGGCTGTGAGCACCTGGGGGCAGGGACTGAGCCCTCTGGGCAGGCCCAGCATCTAGCAGGGGGTCACATTACAGGGTCCATATCACTCTCTGCTGAGAACCCCACGGCGACTCCCAGGATAACTGCATGGAACATGACAAGGGCATTACTGGTGTTCCTTTTGCCACACACACCCTTCCCCATCCTTGCTCCCTGTGCTCCAGACTCTTTGAATCTCTACTGTCTTCCCCGAACATGCATGCTGCCCGGGGTGCTTGGCTTCCAGAGCACCAACTCCTCATCTCTCAGTGCCCGTCGTGGGGACCATCTTTTCTGAGAAGTCTTCCCAGACCATCACGACCCTCTCCAGACTGGGCCAGGAGCCTCTGCTGTGCCCCACAGCCAGGCACCTCCCTGTCCAGCACCTACCCCACTCTGTCTGTTTCCTTGCTGTTCTTCTGCACCCCTGAGTGTGAGCTGTCAGGTCTAGGGTGTGGACCAGGGACCGTTCCGCTCCTTGCATGTTTGCTAATCAAACGTCCCACCCCACAGAGAAAGCTGTAGAGAGCCGCAGTTCTGGTGGCTTAGCCTGGAGGGTGAGTGTTTAATGCTGGGCGTGCTGCTGGTGGCAGCCCAGGAGTGGCTGGCCGGCTGGTGTCCACCTCGTGCCCGGGCTAATCAACCGTTGGCCTTGTGGTTCCCAGAGATCAGCTTTTACCTGGGGGGATGGTGAGACCACAGGGTCCTGTTCTATGAGCTGGGGCCACACGGCAGACCTGGCCCCAGACCTCCTTGGACGAGGGATCAGCAACACCTTTGCAAATCCAGCCAGGGGACTCCTACTAGCGTTTCCAGCTGGTGCCCAAGGTACCCCCAAGATATATTCTTACCATCGTTGATGACTGTGTCAAGCCAACCTGGATTGGTGGAAGGGATGAAGAGCTTTGAAGTCAGAAAAGTCTGGGTTTGCCCTTCTGATGTTTATTCTGATTCTGATGCTTGTTAGCAGTTTGATTTCAGATAAGCTAGCTATTTTCTCTGAATGTCAATTTCTCTGCATCTTGCTTTCCCCATCTATGTAATGGGAATAATCATACCTACCTTATAAGTTTTCTAAGATTAGAGAGCATCACTGATAACTGCCAGCAGATGCTCGTTCAGTTACGGTCATTTGTACTTAAGCAACACTACCCTATGTTTTAGTGGGCAGCGAGCCACAGATTCGCTCCCACGATGGAGCGACTCCCGATTATGGGGGCTGGGCTTCTTGTCACCTGTGCTGTCACTGGCCCATGCCTTTGTGCAGACAGTGACAGCTCAGTTACAGCTAAGCTTTGAGGATCTGGCCAGGGGAACTGCTCCCTGGCCATTTTTGGCAATGTGGAAGTCAGTACACATAGTGAGATACAGAACCAGGGACCCTCCTGCAGGACACGGCAGGTTCCTATATTCTGTTGCTGTTGCCAAAACCGCAGAGGTGTGTGCTAGCCAGGAGGGCTTGGACTGGAATCAGAAAAAGGAAGTGTTGAGGGCCGTGGCAGGTGCAACCTGCCCAGTTCCTGTCAATCAGGGTCTCCATCTTAGTCTTCAGGGGGAATTTCTCAACTTCTGGAAATAACCGAGGCATTTGAGGCAGGATGTAGAGCCCTGGGCTCTGCTGTTCTCTGCTTGTGGGCACTCCCAGCCCTTGGCTGATGGAGGAGGTGGGACCCTTGTTAACTGGAGAGGGCTTGGGGCAGCAGGTGGCTGCTGGTCCTTGCACTGGAAGTGGATGTCAAGGCTCAAGGAACCTCCAACACCACTTGTTTCCGTGCGCCTCCCACCACCCTGTGTCCCCCTCTCCCACATTTCCTCCCCCCCCCCCCACTCCTGCCATTGCCCACAGGGATGCTCATCACAGGAGGAGTCCCTCTGCACATGCTCTTGTACTTGCCCTGGAGCCGGCTCTTGGGGACAGCGCTCCTGCTTCTGGTCCCCATTCTTTATCTTCAAGATGGCCAGCTCCCCACCTCTGGCCCTGTCTCTGTGCTCTTCAGATGAACCCCAAGGCCTCGATTTAACTCACTTAGTGTCCTGCTGTCCATTCAAACCAGTGCCTTGTTGTGAGAAAACCTGAGATTGGACACACTCAGCAGACAAGCAAGGAGGGGGTGGTACAGAAGGGAAACCAGGTCTAGGGTGGGGGCAGCTTGCCCTGGCCACAGGGCTGGACCTTCAGAAGTGACTGAGGTCCCAGAGCACACCCACGGAGGACTATTTGGATGTAGGCTTCTCCAGGAAGTGCAGGCAGATTTTAGGAACCTCAAGGCAGCAACACACAGAATGGGAGTGGGTGCACAGGGCAAGAGGAACAGACACTTTGCACACATCTAGCCTGCGCTGGAGGTGATCTTACGTGTGTTCACTTGCTTAACTCTTTTATTTTCTTAATTCATTTCTTTCTTTCTTTCTTTCTTTCTTTTTTTTATAAATGTTCATTCATTTTTGAGAGAGAGAGAAAGAGAAAGAGAATGAGCGTTGAAGGGGCAGAGAGATGGGGACAGAGGATCCGAAGCAGGCTCTGGGCTGACAGCAGTGAACCTGATGTGGGACTTGAACTCGTGAACTGTGAGATCATGATCTGAGCTGAAGCTGGACGCTCAGTCGACCAAGCCACCCAGGCGTCCCTTCCAACAGCCTTGTAAGAAGATACTGTTCCCGTTGTACAGGTGCAGGCATCGAGGCTCGGTGACTGTAAGTCACTAAGGCCGAAAGTTCGGGAGAGGTAGAGCTAGGATATGAATCAGATTTGTCCGATGCTGCTCTGGGTCTGCCCGTGGAGCTGGGTAGGGATGGAGGGAGACAGGTCCAGCCTAGAAGTCTAGGTTCAGGGTGGTGATGTTATCTTACTAGGTAATCATGGCTGCTGTACAGCCAGACTTAGAGGCCCCATTCCCAGACATCCTGAGCTGGCTTGCTGGGGGCCCTGGAACTCTTGGCACCCGCCCAGCTCATGGTTAGCCCAGGAGCTGCTGTCTGGCCTCCACGCACAGCTCTGGGAGGCTTTCACGATGTTTTCCAGTGGCTTGCAACAGCTTCCCAGGCCTGTCACCTCTCCTGGGGATGCGTCGAAATCACCTGAGACCTTATAGAAAGCACGCTTGCCTGGGGCCCACCCAGACCAACGAAGTGGCAATCTCCGGGGAGCAAGTCCCCCTAGGTGGTTCTGGTGTGCAGCCTGGGCTGGTGAGGACTGCTCCCTTTCTAAACTCATCGAGCAGTTCTCCATCCCTTCAGATGATCTCAGATGTCCCTTTGCCTCTGTGTTTCCAAAGTGATCCTTCTAACCAGAGTGGTCCTCACCTACAGCTGGGGTCTATGTTAGCCTCCTGGCTCTCCTTGCTTCTCGTTTCTCCCTGTTCTGGGCCTGGCTTCGCGCCAGGCAGGAATAACATTTCCAAAATGTGTTTACTGTGTTTTTCTCCTCTTCCAAACCTTCAAGATCTGCTCATTATCTAGAACAGTATGTCTGTGCTGGCCCATTCTCCTGGTCCTCATGACTTAGCTGCACCGTGGTTTCCCGTAATGCCCGCAGTCACGCTTCTCCCCTCCAGAGAGCCTGTCTGCTTGCACTGGTCTTGTTTCCTGCTCATGATCCTGTTCCAGCTCTTTAGCTGCTCTTGGTTTGTGCAGATCAGGCGGGGATGTTAGTGAAGCCCCCTTTGAACAGCATCCTCAGGGGGACTTCCCAGTTCCACATGTTACCGACGACCTCTTTCTCCCGGAGGGCCCATGGTTCATGGTTACGTATCCGGTCCTTGTTGAGTTTGTTCTCAGCTGCAGAGACAAGTTGGAGGGGCACATCTTTTACCCATCCTCCCCCCACCCCCCAAATCTGGCTCCTCCTTGCTTCTAAGAAGGTACAGCCCAATGCTGTGCCTGCCCCACAGGACATGCTCAGCAAATCCTGATGAATTCAAGGTATTCAGGAAAGGCTGTCTGGTGGGGGGTTCTGTGGGACTTTATTCAACACTGTCATGCTGCTAAGCTGCTTTATTTTACCCAGAATAATGTCCTCAAGGTGTATTTATGTTGTAGTATATATCCAAATTTCCCTCCTTTTGGAGGCTGACAAATACTCCATTGTACAGATGGACCACATTTTCCTTATCTGGTCATCTACTGACGGACAGTTGGGTTGTTTCCAGCTTTTTGCTCTTGTGAGTAATCATGTTTTACACGTGGGTATACAAATATCTATTGATGCTCTGCTTTCAATTCTTTTGGGGCATCTTTTTACTTTTTTTTTAACGTTTATTCATTTTTGAGAGACAGAGAGAGACAGAGCATGAGCGGGGAAGGGGCAGAGAGAGAGGAGACACAGAATCTGAAGCAGGCTCCAGGCTCTGAGCTGTCAGCACAGAGCCCGATGCGGAGCTTGAACTCGGGAATGGCGAGATCTTTTTGTTTGCTGTGAATCATTTGCAAAGATGAATTTTTTTTTAAATGTTTATTTATTTTTGAGACAGAGAGAGACAGAGCATGAATGCGGGAGGGTCAGAGAGAGAGGGAGACACAAAATCGGAAACAGGCTCCAGGCTCTGAGCTGTCAGCACAGAGCCCGACATGGGGCTCGAACTCAGACTGCGAGATCATGACCTGAGTCGAAGTTGGACACTCAACCGACTGAGCCACCCAGGTGCCCCGATCTTTTTACTTTTTATAGTTGGCCCACCTTGACTATTAGTTCAGCCAATTTGACAAAATTATCATTAAAAATACAGTTTTTTTAAATAGGGATGACTGCGTGGCTCAGTTGGTTAAGCGTCTGATTTCAACTCAGGTCGTGATCTCACTGTTTGTGGGATTGAGCCTCATGTTGGGCTCTGCACTGACAGCGTGGAGCCTGCTTGGGATTCTCTCTCTCTCTCTCTCTCTCTCTCTCTCTCTGCCCCTCCCCCACTCGTTCACGTGCATCCGCACCTTCTCTCCCCAAATGAATAAATGCACTTAAAAAAAATTTGGTGGGCAAGTGGATGGGAACTTATGGCATAGTCTCCATACTTGGCCAACATGGGAGCGCCCCTGAGTGAGCTCTATCTGTGTGCGGCTGGTGTTCATGGCAACTTGGATCCTGTCCCCACCTTGTGACATCCCGAGGAAGGAGGTGGTATGGTTAGGGAGAAGGGTGGGGGCTTTGGAGCCAGCCATACAACACTTGCAAGGTGGCCACCTGGGGAAGCAACCAAACCTCTCTGCATCTGGCTTTCAGCTGTAAACTACTGCCTTGCTCTTTGCTCCCTCAAGGGTTGTTTTTGGGAAGAGAAGGTGAGGTGATACAGAGATAAAAGGTAGGGCCGTGAAGAAGTAGGTGGTCAGAGAGGTGAGGTATTACCGTGATGAAGTGTATAGCTATCTCCCCGTTGCACTGGATATAACCACGGGGGACGGACTGAGACCTCCACCGCCTCTCCTTCTAGATTCTTCTGTGAGTCCTCTTTCCACCTCAGAATGTATTTTTTGTAAGCCAGGTTTATTGAGGCGTAATTTACGTACAAAACATGTTACCCTCTTTAGTGTGGCCTTTCTCGTGTGATTGTATGGTGAGAAACGGGGAGACCACCTCTATCTTGAATTTTATCGTAGCCGCTCTTTGTCACCAGGTCTGAGCTGCTCCACAGAAGGCACTGAGTCCCAGGCTTCCCTGTGACCTGCCCGGTTGGAGAGTGGCTCCACATACCTTCCTGCCCCGTTTCCCCCGGAATGGCTTCCTGACATCTTAGCTCCAAGGGCTGCTAAATCACAGCTTTACGTCCTGAGCTTTTACCTGTTGGCAAATCACTTCACAGAAGGTCAGGGATGAAACGGTCAACCGAATGTTGGTTTCGCAGCCCCCAGGCCTCACCAACGCAGCTGATTCTCCGGGCTTCAGCACACAGCTGCAGGCCGGAGGCCCTGGGTGCTCTGCTTCTGACATATTACAAAGCAGAGCTCTGACAATGTCATGTTCTGCAGGGTGGGTGGGCTGGGAGCGAGGATGGGCAGCGATACCCATCTGAGGGGGCCCACGTGGCCCACTCCCAGCCCTGGGAATCCCTCCCTCTACTGTCACTGCCAACTCATCGTCTACTCCCTGTACACGGACAGGGGAATCTCTCCCCCGCACCCCCCACCCGCCACACGCAACCGCAGGCCCTTAGCCCCCTCAGGTGCCTCTCCATCCGTTCGGCACTGACTCATTGCCCTACATCTCTTTTGCGGTCAATGCATCGAGGCCAGAGGGTGGAACTGAGACCGCCGGGGCCATTTCAATGAGGAGACACCTAGTTTCAGAGAAGGGAAGTAACTCGGTTAAGGCACCACAGGAGCCCAGCTGCCCTGTGACTCCCATCTCAGCCCTAAGGCTCCCCTTCGGCTTGGGGGCTGTATGAGTGGGCAGGTTCCTGCCCAGTGCCTCTCTCTTGCTGCCTCGTGCAGGCTGCAGGAAAGCAAGGCCTCTGGTCTGCCTGGTGGGGCAGGGGAAGAAACATGACTAAACTGTGCTTTGCGTCACATGCCGTGAGCCCGACCCAGACGGGGAAACAGCTCACTGGCAGAGAGGGGGCCTTGTTGTTCCTGGAGTCCCCCGAGGCCCCCTCCCCCCACAGCTTCCAGTCCTCTGGTTCTGCCAAAGCTATCTTTCCCTTTACCTCACTCCATCCCCACCCCTGCCCTGCCTGCCCCTGCAAACTCCCACCTCTCCGAGAAATCTTTATAGGGTGGCAAGTCTTCCCTCAGCCTGGGTTACCTGCCAAGCAGTTGTCCAAGCCCTTCTGTCTACCCAGGGCCTCAAACCAGCCCTCGTTTGAGTATCACCTCTGGTGAGCATTGCTGTCTGCTGACCCAGGATGGACTCTGCTTTGGCCCCTGACTGACAACAGGGCCCTGGAGAGGTCACTTCTCTGCTCTGAGCCTTGGAAGCAGCTACAGATGAAGGCTGATAGCTTTGACCTTGCTGGAAAGCAGGAAGATTCCATGAATTGGTGCAGGTAAATGTCTGCACCAAGGAGGCACCAATAAATGCCCATCTACCCTCCACCATCCTAGAGAAGACATGTGCCAACACTGACTTAATCCCGGTACCCCTGGAGGGGTCCTGTTACTGTCCCTTTTTATAAATGAGGACACAGGCACGGATGGGTTTCATCACTAGGTTTAAGCCTGTTGATTCACACTGGAGAGGCCTGGTTCCAGAGTCTGTGCTCGTGGCCACTATGCTGCATGTATGAGAATAGAATCCATGGAAGTTTGAGCCTTGAAGTGGTGTTTGTTTATTTTTTTGTTGCTTTTTGGGAAAAATGCCCCCAGCTCCCATTCCCATAGGGTGAGGCCAGGGAGGTGGGGTCAGGCATCTGCTGGGTTGGAACCTATTTCTTTTTGAAATTTTGATATTTGTTCCTCATGGAGTTTTTGGCATTAATTTTGACTTTTGAAGATACTTCACTAAAGCGTTATTTTTCGTGGCTGAGATTTTTGACATCCCTTACATCTTGGGACTGAAGTAGGTATCTTACTTGCCTCACTAATCCCAGCCCTCCAGTGCACCTCCCCCCAGCTTAGCCTGTTTTGCCCTGGATAAGAAAGTGTTAGCACCTTCTTACAAGAAGGCACTTTTGATAATGAAGTGGATTAGAATGATTTCTTCTTGCCCATTCTTCGCGTAGCCCCGAGAGGTCAGTTACGCCTTGTGATTTTCCTTTTGCAAATAAAACTGAAGTAGGTCTAGGGTGATGAGCAGAACCGAGAGGGGGGATGGCTACAGCTTGACATCTGAGTTAGACAACTTCTCCGTGGGATTTCATGGATCCTCATTTGTCAGAGATTCTTGTTTTTAAAGCCTCTCTATTCAGGGAAAAACGATTCAAGGGTTTCACTTCCGTAAATATGGCTTCTTAATTTCAGAGGAAACCTGAAGGGGTTTCTGATATCTCCCCTGGACATCCAGCTACTTTCCTCAGGGCCACACTTTCACCTCATCTTGTCACCTGCCTGTTCTGAAAATGTGGCGTGGCTGCAAGCCTACCGAGGCGTGTTATTGAATGACTCTATTAGTAGCACCTGGTAGGTGTGACCGCAAAATGTGATGGAGGCAACACTTATCTTGGCTCTATCAGCCATCCCGTGCATTGGGGTGTCTGTGCTGGCTCTGTTGGGGATGGAGAGAGTGGTTTGGACACAGGGACAGTCCAAGTCTGGGGGAAATTCAAGTAGAGATCTTGGAGCGAGGGGGGAAAAAACTTGTTTTGAAGAGGAGTCTAAACTACAGACAGATCCGGGTGCCGTCAGCATATAGGTTCATTCATTCGTTCGTTCATTCGTACAGTAACATTTGATTGAGCGTCTATGCTGTGCCAACCCCTGACATAGGTGCAGTGATTTCCTTCACAGAGCTAGCATGCAGTGCCTATGTGGCTCTCAGGGGAGTAGCTTGAGGGAACTCAAGAAATGAGGACACTTGGCATCTGACTCCAGAAAACCACTGCAGGGGCCCCTGAAGGAGACTGAGCAGCAACCAGACAGAAAGAGGACAGCAGAATATGTGGGGGGGATGCAACACAGAAGCCATTGCTTTTGTGTGTGTGCACAAGTCAGCACCGTTGCTTTTTAACCTACCAAATGAGCAGGAATTAAAAAGCGATAAGTGAAGAAGAGTGAACTCCTTTTCGTAATTTTTTTAATGTTTATTTTTGAGAGAGACAGAGTGTGAGTGGGGAAGGGGCAGAGAGAGATTGGGAGGTACAGAATCTGAAACAGGCTCCAGGCTCAGAGGTGTCAGCACAGAGCCCGATGTGGGGCTCGAACTCGGGAATGGCGAGATCATGACTTAGGCTGAAGTTGGACGCTTAACAGACTGAGCCACCCAGGCACCCCAGGAAGTGTGAACTCTGTTACATTCTTGGTCAGAGGACTATACATTGATGCAAGTGTTTAAGGAGAAGTGGCTTGGAAATACGTGTCAAGGTACAGCTATTTATATTCTAGGAATTTCAGAATGTATTAAATCTATTATTTGTTCATGGCTATAAGAAAGACTTAGACACAAGGCCTATCATTATAGTGTGTTTATAGTAGCGAATAATTTGAAACTACTTAAACACCTACGTGTAGGGGATTAATTAAATGAATAACCAGCATGACTCTACTGCCACCGTAAGCTGTTCAAAATGAAGATGGGGCCCCTGGGTGGCTCAGTCGGTTAAGCATCCAACTCTTGATTTCAACTCAGGTCACGATCTCAGTTTCGGGAGTTTGAGCCCCACTTTGGGCTCTGTGCTGATGGTGTGGAGCCTGCTTGAGATTCTCCCTCTCTCTCTGCCCCTCCTCTTCTTGCACCCTCTCTGTCTTTCTCAAAAATAAATAATAAATAAAAACAAAATGAAGATGTGGAGGACCTTCGGCAACACGAAGATTCATGATACGTTTTTGTGACAAACAAAATTCTAAACTAATTCATCAGAAAAATGGATTGCAAGAAGATATTTGTGATTTGTAAAACCAACAAGGGACAAGTTTCTTGACTATACTCCCTCCAAGCAACGAGAAAAAGACAGGCAAGGAAAAATAAGCAAAGGTTATGAATAGTCAGTTCACAGAAGAGGAGCTGCGAATAGCTAAGAGGCATCTGAGATGCTCAGACTCCTTAGAGAAATGCAAATTAAAATAACAAAGAGGGATCGCTTTACTTCAATCAGATTGGCAAACATTAGAGCACGGGTAATTGGGGAGATGGTAGAGGAGCCTGTGGGAGAAGTGTGGTCTGGTGCCAGCTTTCTGGAAGCATCTTAGTTCATGGCATTCAGTTGAATGAAACAGGTGTGTACCCTTGACTCCTGCCCCCAAGTCCATATGCAGAGCCAGTCACATCCAGCCCTATGAAGGGCCCCTCATGGGCATATCCAGAACGAAATTGAGTGCACTGTAGGAAGTCATGGGCAATCTGGCCATGACTGTGGAGCGACACATCAAAGAGGCATGCGGGGGCGCCTGGGTGGCGCAGTCGGTTAGGCGTCCGACTTCAGCCAGGTCACGATCTCGCGGTCCGTGAGTTCGAGCCCCGCGTCGGGCTCTGGGCTGATGGCTCGGAGCCTGGAGCCTGTTTCCGATTCTGTGTCTCCCTCTCTCTCTCTGCCCCTCCCCCGTTCATGCTCTGTCTCTCTCTGTCCCAAAAATAAATAAAAAACGTTGAAAAAAAAAAAATTAAAAAAAAAAAAAAAAAAAAAAAAAGAGGCATGCGATGCCCACTTTGTAACATGGGGCAGCAGTTAGAAGGGATGCAGCTGACAAACACAGAGACGCATGCTAGGTCTGAAGGCGCAACGCTGAGTGAAAAAGTGAGCTGCAGAAAAGATGCAGAAAGTCATTCAGGGGACTTGAAATGCCTGTATTCAGAAATCATATCACCTGTGTCATGTTTTGTTTTGTTTTTAATGTTTATTTTTGAGAGAGACAGAGAGAGACAGAGTGCAAGTTGAGGAGGGGCAGAGAGAGAGGGGGAGACAGAATCCGAAGCAGGCTCCAGGCTCCAAGCTGTCAGCCCAGAGCCTGACATGGGGCTCAAACCCACGAACTGTGAGATCATGACCTGAGCCGAAGTTGGGCACTTGATAGACTGAGCCACCCGCCCCACCTATGTCATGTTTTATAAAGACCTGTGTTGTTAAGCAGGTGGGGTGGGCGGGATGGGGAAGAAGGGAATGTGAGTGGGGAAAGGAGGGCTAAGGAAGAAGTGAATAAACTGACAAAGCCAGCCAGGAACGTGGTCCAGGTCAGGGAAGACTGTGCTGGAATGTGCGGCACCCCACCACCTGCCCCCGAGGGTCAACCCAACAAAGGAAACAAAACTCCTACCAAGCTCCAGCTAACCAACCATCAAAAGCAAAAAGTATAAATAAAAAGTTTGCTTCAACAATATTAGGGAGCATGTTTTTTTTTTTTTAAGTTTATTTATTTTGAGAGATAGAGTGTACAAGCAGAGAAGGGGAAAAGAGAGAGGGAGGGAGGAAGAGAGAGAGAGAGAGAGAGAGTATCCCAAGCAGGCTCCATACTATCAGCGAGGAGCCTGATGTAGGGCTCGAACTCACGGACCATGAGATTATGACCAGAACTGAAATAAAGAGTTGGATACTTAACTGACTGAGCCACCCAGGCGCCCCTAGGATTATGTTTTTTTTTTAAATCAAACATATTCATAGATAAACATGAAATACCAGTAATCATTTTTCTGGGTAAGGGCAAGTTAGTGTCACAGGCTCAGAAACAGCCAAAGTAAAACCAATGAATTACTGAAGTAGTGATTAGTGAAAACAGATTGTGCACATACCAAAAAAGACAAGTTTGCCAAGTGGGACACTTTGCTCAGGGGTCTATTGTTATAAAGCAGCTTATATAGTGAGAAGGCACCGACTATTCTTCGCAGTGATTGGTTAAAATATTAGAATTTTCTTAAATGACAGGGAATTGGTCTGTGGCTGCCTCATATCAACCTTGGAAGACAGTTTAAGTTTTGTTTCTGATTTTCAGAGGTCCAAGCAAGAAATGACTGAGATCAAGTTAGTTTTGCAAAATAAGTGACGTTAAGCTTTGCTTGTAGGACTAAACTGGTATTGTCCGCTCAGAGAATTTTCGAGGCTGGTTTGCTTATTTCAATATTCGGTATGCTTCCTGATACTCTGTTCCTTTCCTACCTTGACACTGAACTTCCATGGTTTTTGTAACAAGAAAATGAAGTTTGAGAGTAGTAAGTACATGTGTTGGAAGAAGCATCAGGGACTCATGGAGTTGTGTACATAAAGGGTGAGAATGATTCAAAGAGGGATGGTTTATCTGGCCACATGACCCTTAGTTCACCCCCGTTCTAGCCTCCAGGGGGGGTGTGTACTGGGCTAAAAATAAAGCGTGGCATAGCCCCTCAGTTGCCGTAGCCCAGAGAAAAATACTGGCGGGTCCGTTTCTTGTGCCCATCTGTCTGGTTGCTGCCCCATGATTGGTGGTTGTTGGTCACTGGACAGACTCCAGGATGGACTCCTACATGGTGACGTCATGGTTGGGGAGGGCTTCTTGTAGGAGAGCTGGACATTCTGGGCTCCACTTGGAGTTTCCTGTACTCCTGACAAACAAACAAGCATTTGTTGTGCTGGGAGTCAGTCATGACTCTAGTTAACCAGAGACTGGGACAACTGAAAAGTCAAGGACACAAATAAAGGCACCTTCTCAAGGTTACCGATCTGGCAAATCGGTCTTTGGCTACTTTCATTGCATAAATTCTTGTCCTCATGCCTACTGACCCAAGATCTCCGGCTTGCACAAGTCGCCCGTGTGCGTGCTAATAAAGGAGGTCTTTTAAGTTAGCATGGGGGTTTAGAGTCCTTTTGAGGACAAAGTTCTCTAAAAATATTGAATGTGAAGCAAATAATGCTGAGAATGAAAAACCTGTAACCTTTTAGGCTCATATGGTAGAAGGAAGTTACAACTGAAGTACAGAATTGCATGCTTGTACAAATACTGGTGAGGCATTTGTGCATATCCCTTCTACTTTGCTTTTTAAAAAAGGTGTGGCATCATTTAATAAAAACAAAAAACAAGCTTTGGTGTTAACGGTTTGCCTTTCAACTGGATGTCTACCTGCCCATATGCCTTTGGCCCAGCCAGTTTCCTTCCTTATACAGAGAAAATAAGAGTGCCCATCGCTCTCATGAGTCTGTGTAAAGAGCCCAGCAACGGTGCCTGGCACAAGTTAGATTGTCAATATAAGTCATGTCTAAGTCAGAATCTCTTTTTTTAAAAAGTCTCCCTATTTTAGTCAGTTTCAGATTCTTAGAGGAACCATCCTCAATAGGAACTGAACTGAATGAGTACAGTACCTTGTCTCCCAATCAGCTTCATTGGGAAGTGCTGTGACAGGACTTTACATTTTTGTTTTTTGTTCTGAATTCAGATCTGCTTTGCTAAGGCATGGAGGCAGAAGATGTTTCAAGGGCTGAAGACAGAGCTGAGTGTCCAGGTTCCAAAAATGAAGGCCAGCCTGATGTTGCTCAGCCTGACTTCCCACATGGAGGCCAGTCTCCTGGTCCCACTGCTCTCTGGGAGATGCTAGAAAGGAAGTTTCTGGAATATCAGAAGTTGGCTCACGGAAGCCCGGCTGAACATCAGCAGAGCCTGTTGAATCTTCTCCCACTGTTCCTAAAGGTCGGTATTCTTGTTTTTGAAACCATAAGATAATACGGTGCTCTGGGGAACACTTCTGGGATGATCGGAAGCTGGAGTCGGTGGTTTTAATATCATCACAAGTGGTCCCTGGTGGGTTGCTTAGAGGGGAGTGTTTTGCTATGTAATAAAAATGGCAAGCAAGGCTCATCTCCAGGATGAGGAAGAGTTGGAAAGGACAGTTGGCTCTTGAGTAATACTGTCTCCTTAGTTAAAAAAATTATATTGTTCAACCACAATCCCAACATAGGAGCCAGAGAAAGACCAGCTCCTCTGGAGCTAGGAAAGGAATGTGTTTCCTGGGGTGCAGAGTTGGTGGGTAACCTCAAATACCAGCATGCCAACAGTGGGGGGCTTGGGAGAACCTGGTCACAGGCCCATGAGGGAAGCCCACGTTGTCCACTGGGCTACCATTCTGGCCAGTGGCAGCTGGTGACAGCTTGGGTGCAAAAGATTCCCTTTTTTGTCTCAGAACAAAGGTGCTGCCTGTGAGGTCTGCTTTATAGTTGCATATATTGGAGTTTAAGTTGCAGAGTTGGAAACTTTAAAAAAAATTTTTTTATGTTTATTTATTTTTGAGAGAGAGCGATAGAGTGTGAGCAGGGGAGGGGCACAAAGAGAGAAGGATACACAGATCTGAAAAAGGCTCCAGGCTCTGAGCTCTCAGCACAGAGCCCGACGCGGGAGATCATGAGATCATGACCTGAGCCAAAGTCAGATGCTTAACTGACTGAGCCACCCAGGCGCCCCCAGAGTTGGAAACTTTTTATGAGAATTTAGTTTTTGCTTGACTATTGATTTGGAGTTATTAAAAAGAAAACATATAGCTACATTCAAAGCTACATTCAGAGAATATGAGATCCTTTCACATTTGAAACTAGACTAAGACAGATGGAGACTTTGGCAGGTTTTTTCGGGAAACCCCCTTGTTGATATATCTCATCTAACTTATTAGCCAGAAATAATTGAGGATCTCCAAAGGTGGGAATCTTCTTGAGATCATATTTCTAGGATACATTGAACACTTAGGCATGTCTTTCTATAAAAAATTTTGTCAGGTAGCTTACTGCCCATTAACTCATTGTTTTCCTCCATCTTTTGGACTTATTATACCCCATCTATTTCATTTCACAGACTGGATAACTGGAGCATAGGGAATGTATAGGAAAAGAAGAACTAGGTTAGGAGACACAGCTCAGGTTTCTCATTCCTAACCCTCCCTGCCCTGATGACCCTAGCTTCTGGGGGGGTGGGGGTGGTTGAGTCTTCCCCAGTTCTCAGGTCAACTTTGCTTTATGGAAGGAAAAGTGTGAGCCACTTCCTGCCCCCCACCAAAATTTGCTGGGAAGTGAGTGGATTCGGCCATTGCGTTGTCTCTTTCCTACCCATCTGGGCAGCCATAGCTCTGGAAAGGACTCTCATTCAAGAGCCAGGGCTTGGTCCTTCCTTACCCCCTTCCAGATTGTTCATTCATTTGTTATACATATATTCATTAAGCTCTTATACCCTGTGCTGGGGCCTGGGGCTATGAGCACTAAGAAGACAGATAGAGGTTTTACTGTCATGGAATATTTAGTCCAGAGTGGAAGATACTAAATAACACCCAGAATGTGTTTTGTCTGGCTTCTAGGGGTTAACAATGACTTTGTGGCCCTTTTTTCAAAATGGAAAGTTTTCACATGAAAATCAGATTTCCAGTTTTCTCTTGAAAATTTTGGTAGATGCAGTACTGATAATTGGGTGGAGATGGTTAGGGGCACCCTTTTTAGACAGAAGATGGTCTCTACTTCTCAGTTTTTCTCCAGTTCCCCCATTCCCCAATATCTTTTGCCCAACACACAATACTCATTTATGTTACCTGATCTGTAGGCATTTGAGCTTGTGCCCTCATGCATAGCAAGCAGTTCCTATCACTGAACTTTGATATTGGTTCATGCCTCTCAAGCCCTGTTCTTGTAACTAGAGACATAATGGCCCTACTGTTGAACACACGGACTTTGGGGCCAAAGAGAGCAGGTGTCTCAAGTCCTGGCTCCATTGCTAATTAGCTGTGCATCCTTGAACAAATGATTAAATATTGTTGAACCTCAGTTTCTTCATCTGTAAAGTGGAACCAATAGCACTTTGCTGGAAATCTGTGAGGGTAAGATTAAGTAATGATTGTAAAGTTCACAGCACATGGAGGGCACAGTCATTACCTTTCCACCAGCCTCTAGGATACTGTGTGTGTGTAGTTTGAGATACTATTTCCACCATTCCCCAAACTGCCAACACAATCTGATATGTTTCGAATCCCTGAAGCTCACCTCTGATGAACCCTGCAGAAGCAGAATTATTATCATTTCTTAAAAATCTGTATTCTTTTATTAAGCCCCACATGTCTACAAATCTGTTGTTTCTTTTAAGCTCTAACTGATAAAACCCCACCAGAGCCAGAGACCACAGGCTTCTTAATTAAGAGTTGGGGGTGGGGCACCGAGGTGGCTCATTCAGTTAAGTGTCCGTCTCTTGATGTCCGCTCAGGTCGTGATCTCATGGTTGTGAGGTTGAGCTCTACATTGGCTCCACACAGAGTGCAGAGCCTGCTTGGAATTCTCTCTCTCTCTCTCTCTCTCTCTCTCTCTCTCTCTCTCTCGGAATAAATAAACTTAAAAAAAAAGTTGGTAGTGGAAAGTAACATGGGGAAGATGAGAGGGTTTTTTGCCTTTCTTTCTTTCTTTCTTTCTTTCTTTTTTTCTTTCTTTTCTTTTCTTTTCTTTTCTTTTCTTTTTTTTCAGTATAGTGCAGATAAAATCTGATGACTAAGAACATCCATATGTTCTTATGAACATTCCATATACTAGGAATACAGGTCCTTGTATAAGAAGTCAAGCTTGAAACCACTCTGTTCTGAATTTTATAACCACAAAACAGTGTTCTTCAAGGTTGCCTATAAAGAACTCCCTTGGAAATATGAGAATTTCAGAAGTTACGCTAAAGCCTTAGTCATGCATCGGTTGTCATGGTAACCATGCCCCCATTGGGCTCTGAGACAACCGAGTGTATCTAAAAGAGTCTTGGACTTCTTTGTTGGGTGGAGCTCAACTGTCTATACCTGACTCTTTTCACTTTGGGCCCAAGGAAAACTTATTATTCCAGATAATCTGAAATATTCTTGTTTTTGTTTGTTTCTTTTTGAGAGAGAGACAGAGAAAGAGAGAGAGAGCACAGGCGTGAGTGCTGGGGAGGGGAAGAGGTGGGGGAGGGAGAGGGGCTGCCATGTGCCTTGACCTGGTGAGTCTTGAGATTTGATAACAGGCATTGTTATCAAATGCCTCTGACCCTCTCAGAGCTGCTTCTTTCACATCTTCTTCCCAAAGAACTTCCCTTTAGCCTCTTTGGCTTTGTCTCACATTTGATTCCTCTGAGCCTACAGTGGACAACGTTCTCCCTAACTCTGCATTAACTGCTAGGCAAGTACAAGGATGCACTTCGTTGGCTCTGAAGTACCTCCCAGCCCCGTTGCCTCCCAAGTTGAAGAACAACTGTGGGGTTGTTAAAAAGTGAACCCACTCAAAATTTTGGATACACTATTGGTAATAAGGAAAAGCCTAATGGAATTTCAGGGCATTGGACCCCTGGCAAGGAACGGCTCTGAAAGGATGAGTCAGAAAGGAAGTTCTCATCCAGAACTACAGGCTTTCCTCCCCCACCAGTCTCCCTCAGTTCTCTCCATATGTCAAAGAGGAGTTCTTAGCCAGGGCAGGTGATCAGTTTCACTGATAATCGCTAGTAATATTCACCAAACTCTAACTACCTAAACTAGGCATTTTGTTTAGTGTTTATAAGCCCCCCTAATAACTCCATGAAGAGAGTGCCATTTTTTATCCCAGCCTTGTAAATGAGGAAAGAGAGGTTTAGAGATGTTGCATAACTTGGCCAAAGTCGCTTAGTTGTTAGTAAGGAACAGAACTTAACCTGGACACTCTGGCCAGGCCTGTGTCATTCACCACTGGGGTCCCTCAGACAGTGCTGGGGTTTTTGTAGAGCAGAACTCATTTGGTTCTTTTCCTGTCTTATGACTCAGTGGACATATGGCTCTGCCTGGCTAGTACCGATATTCCCCTTGGGTACAAAAAGGATGTCATCCCCTATACATGTGATGTTTAGATAGCTCCAGGAGGTTGCAGACAGGGAGGTTTTATTGCATCACACAGGAAGCAGCACAGAGCTAATGACTTCTTAGCATGCAGAACAGTGTTTTTAGGAAAGATTTTGTTGACTGTTGTTTTCATGCCATGAGCCTTGGGCTTTGGTCTTTCTAGAACCCTTCCTATCATAGGATCTCACACCAAGAGAAGAAGGCATTCGTCTAGCAAGCATGGGTAGGTCCTGCTGGCCTTTAGGTTGAGTTTGCTTTTGGGGAAAATGAACCACTTCAGGTCCTCACACTGCACGGAGATAGTTGGTAATAATAGACATGGGGAAAGCTAGAGCTATAGATGTGGTTGTTGGAGATTGTTCTTAGAATATGTACTTTGAGGGAAAACAGGCAGTGAGATAGGGGAACCCTGGAAGTTAGCGTAAGACTCCTCACTGTCTGGGACAGACAACCTGGGGGTGGGACACATGGGGAAAAAGAGAGAGAGCTGTGGATGTGGTAGGTTACAGATGCTGAGAATGAGTCTATACTGCGCCCTTCAGGAGATGGCATCTATATCTCTTCCCCTGGGATCTGGGTGGATTTGTGATGGCTTAACTAATGGAATAGGGCCAAAGTGATGTGTGCGGGTCCAGGCTTCAAGAGACTTGCAGCTTCTTCTTCCTGTCACTTGTCACTCTTAGAACTCTGCTGCCATGTTGTGAGGAGGTCTAAGCAGCCCTGAGTAAAAGCCTATATGTAAAGGAACCAAAACCCCTGACCTTGCTGCTGACAGCCAGTACCAACTCGCCAGCCATGTGAATGTGCCATCTTGCAAGTGGATGTCTAGCCCATTAGCTGCCCCAGCTGCAAATCCATGAAGAAAAGAAGCCACTCAATTTTGGGGTGGTTGTTATAGAGCAGTCTATAGCCAGAACAGTGGGTAACAGTGGAGGGAATCATTCATTTCCTAGTGCGGAGGGATTGGAATTAACATTAAATCAGTTGTACTTGGACGTGTGTGTGCACGTGTGTGTATATGCATGTGTGCAGATACACAGGTATGTACAGGTGCTCTTAGACTAACACCCGTGCCAGTGGTGTGGAGTTGATGCCATTGAGCGTGGTCAGTCATTCCCACAGAAGCCACACGTGGACCCAACTGAAAATGGAAGATAAAGAAGTAACATTAAACAGAATAATAAGGATGACCAATAATCGTTCCCAAGTGTAGTGTCCAGAGGGGGCAGTGAAGGCGTGTACCCTTCTTTATCTATCCCTGACCTACCCGCCCTGAAGTAGGGTCTGCAACATGGTTTATTCCCATCTCAGAGAAAGAACATTCTTGTTGTGTTAGCGAAGTTTTGATACATCATTTTTTAGAAAGGAGAGGGTCAACCTTGTCACACTAGCAGGGGAGATTCACATAAAGTCTCTGACATGTGTTGAACTCACTTAAGGACCAAACCACCAAACTCTGTGGTAATGAGGACATAGTAACCTTGCAGCCATCCTTGAAAACCAGCCGGGTTCTGTCATTCCGAAGCTGGATTTTTCTCCCATCCCCTCAAGAGCTTTTATGATTCCTCATTTTCCTTTGGAGACCACAGCATCATTTTCCTTTCTCTTTCTTCTACGTGAGAGACAGCCACAAGGCATGATGGTGCAGCTTAGATAATGTGAGTAAATAAAAAATTTTAAAAATATTGAGCAATATTCTCTCAGCATGTAAGTCCCAGTTTGGGAAAAAATTAGGTCCTTTTGGAAACTGCCTTAACTCTTTGGGGTCTCCGCGGTACCATTCTGTAAATGATTGCCTCTGTGCATCAAACAGCACCCCAGTGGCCTGAAAGAGTTAACGTGGCCTCCAGAAGTGCCCTTTGTGGTCCCAGGAAGGAGTCTGAGCCTTGGGAGAATCTGGCTGAGCGTACAATTACTGTTCAGCTCACAGTGGCCCAATTTACTTTATTGTGGAGTGCCTGCAGGAATCCCACTGCTTGAGACGATCTAGATGCTTCTGAGTCAACTGCCTGCAAATTGGTCTTTGAGGGGTTTGCCAGTGCAGGGAAAGAGGCACAGGAATCTGTTAGGAAGACATCATAGCAGAGTTCTCAGTCCTGGGGAGGAAATAATCTTACAAGAAATTCTCAGCCAAAAGGACTGATTCTTTCTTTCCAGGGATTCAAGTTTCCAGGTGATAGCTGGTTTCCAGGTGGTAGCCATAAATTTCTTAGACATGGACATGCTACTTGCGTGTGAGTGAGATAACTCAACTCTTCACTCTGCTGCTTACCTGATTCTCTGGGCTTACTCTCCTGCCTCAGTCTTAGTTTCTATAAAGCGGGAATAATCATAACAGCACCAATCTCGAAGGGTTGTTGTAAGGATTAATGAAAACAAGGCGAGTAAGTGCTAGGCTCAGCACTTGGCACAAAACCAGCATGCGATACATTTGCCCCTCAATCTGCATATTGTGGATTTGATACTCATGTGCTCACTTATCAAATATTTGCTGAAGGTCTACTGTGTGCAGTAGTGTTTAACATTCACCTAGCATGTTTGTAGTTTGAGCAAAGTTCTGATGGACTTCTCTTTTAATTACAAAGGAAAGGGGCAACTCTGTCCATTTATAGGGCAGAAACAAAAAAATTTCAGGTGCAAAAAGTTGTCCATATATGGATATTTATATCCACATATAAATATCCATGTACTCATTACCCATAGAAGAGAAATAAAACATTTCAGATAATCTAAAGCCACCTATGCATGCATTCTAGAGCTCATTCCCCTTCTGCCCTTTCCTAGTGGAAACCCACATCCTGCTGAGTTATTCCCTGTGGGGGAATTTATGTATATATATATAATATATATTATATATATAATATAATATAATATAATATAATATAATATATAATATATATTTATATTTATATAATTTATAATATATATATTTATATATATTTACATATAAATATATATATATAAAGTGTGTGTGTGTATATATACATATATACACACCTATATATATTATATATACATATAAACATTATATATAATATATATACACACACCTATTGAGTATATTATATGGATACAGTATGTGTTACACATATCCAAGTATATATCCAATATATATCCAAATTACACAATGATATGAATACATTTTAATAATCCTAAGTGATATTAGTGTGAAATTTATATGTAAACTCACAGGTTTTTCTAGACTCAGATTGTAATGTACTTTTGCAACTTGCTTTTTCCACTCAACATTGTATTTCTGGATCTATCCATATTGATACATGTAGCTCTGTTTCTTTTTCGGTTCTATGTAATACCCTTACATACATAGGCCATACATTATTCATTCATTGCCCTATTGATGAACATTCATTTTTTCTGGTGTTACACAATCACAAATAAAGTGCATAATATTTTGTGTTCATGTCTCCTTGTACACATGTGCCAACATTTCTATAAGGAATATACTTAGGAAGGAAATGCTGGGTCATAGCATGTGTCCACCTCTAACTTTATTGGATTGGGTTAAGTACTCTTCAAAGGGACTTTTTGCAAGTTGTGCTCCATCAGTAGAGCATGGGGGTTTCCTGGTCGCTTAACTTTCCCCACAACTGTCATTGTCAGGCTTTACACGTTCACCAACCTGAAAAGTAGGACTATCTCACTGTAGTTTTAATTTGCATTTTCCTGGTTCTTAGTAATTCACTATTGATTGTATCTTTTATAAGTTCCTTGTTTCATCTGCCTGTTTAACAAATTAGGGTTTTTAAAATAAATTTGTAGGGATACTATTTTTTTGTCAGTTATATGCATTGCAAATATTTTTTCTCAATCTGTGTCTTGCTTCCTTTATATGTAACATCTTTTAGTATAGAAAAAATTTCTAAAAGGTTTTTACTTTTTGATAAAAATAGAATCTACAGCAAGGAGGCACATTTCCCTCTGGGATTTTGATGCTTTCTTCACCTTTTCTAGAAGGAGGATCTCAGCTGAAAAAAAACTCAGTCACAGCTTTGGGCAGGGATATAATTTAATGTGGCTGGCCAGTGGGAGCAGTGGATGGCAGTCCAGCAAAAGCGTATTTTGTTGAGGCCACTAATTGCCAGGAACGCACCCAGCAGCCTCCGTTCCTGAAAAGGTGGGAAACCGGGAAGGGCAAAGTTGCCAGGAACTCAAGTCCTATGCCAAGAATAGTCACTCCACTCTGACTGTTGGTCTGGAGAGAGCTCTCCTCATCCTGGGACTGGTAAACTACACCTGTGACAACACAATAGAACAAAGGAGAAGATTCTAAGGAAAAGCAGATGGGGAGAGAATTCTGGGCATCCCAGGCAGAATTTTAAAATTAATGACTTCTATTAAATAGTATCCTAACCAATAAAAGAAAAAGTCCAAGGCAAAAGATGACCAGATAGGATGGTAATAGAGAAGGAGCAGAGAAGAAAGAATTGTAAAGAATTAAAAAACAAAAAGAAAAAGATTAAAAATGGCAACAGCCAGTTGGACTTGAAAGAACTTCCTAAGCCTGGGACTAAAGCCAGAAAACAAAGCAGTAGATTGAGAAATTTCATTTCATGTGAACTTCAACTTTCTGTAGAGCAAAACCAAATAATACCAAATTAAAAGACAAAATCATAAATTTGAAAAACTCATGAGACTATTATGGACCAAGGATTAACATTTTTTATATGTAAAGAGTTGTTTTTTAAATAAATAATTAATAGAATAATAGGCTAAGAGTAAAAGCAGGCAATTCAAGAAGCATTAAAAGTCTTCATTTACTTTAGTAGTCACAGGACTTCTACTGAGATGAGATATTTTTTTCTTCTGTAAATTTTCTCACTTAAAATGAAAAAGTATGACAGTGCCCATTGGGTGAAGAGAAACTAGTCCTCTCCCATGGAGCCTCTGGAGAGGATAATCAGGTAAAGTTTTTCTGGGGAATGAGTTGGTAATGTTCACCAAAACACTGAAAAAAAATAAAGAGAAAGCACACGCTTGCAACTTGTAATCCCACTCTTTAGAATTTGTTAAAGGAAGTAGTTGCATGACTAAACCTAAGATATCTACACCAGGTCTGAGAAACATGAAACATGCAAGAGGAGAACCAGCGAGATGTAGCATTTGATGGGCTAAGGCACATGAGGGAGAGGGGGCCCAGGAAATTAACCTTAGGATTTCCCATGAGGGCAACTGGGTGCTTGGTAGAACTATTCACTGAGACAGGATGCAGCGGATTTGGGAGGAAGGCAATGGATTCAGTTATGTGTATTTGACATTTCAAGAGCACAAATTCAGGGGCGGACACCCAGGGTCCAGTTGGATATGGGTCTGGAGCTCAATGGAAGTTGAAGAATTCATAGCAACTAGGTAGGGATAGAATGGAAGCTGTTAGGGTAGGTGATTCAGTGACTTTTGGGCTACACCTGGGACAGCGAGTCGACTCGTTGGTTTGGGCTGGCAGGGAGAGAGGCAAGGTGATTCTCATGCCTTGCTTTGTAGCTTTGACATCTCTGATGGAATCTTTTTGATTGCACTTCAGGCCTGGGAAAACTCTGTGGGGATCATCTCCTTTCCTAGTCTCCAAAGCCTAGCAGAAGATATTTCTAACCAGCTTGCCCAAGAAATACAGAAGGCACTTGTGGGAAAGCCTGCAGGTAAGAGAACACTTTATGGAGACAAAACACCCCTGCATATTCCTTCCGGGACTTCTGCAAAGCCACTCTCTGCTTTTCTAATGGAGTAGGAGTGGTGCCTTCCAGAGAACCCCACAGGCTCATTTCTGCCACTGAGGATGTTGGGAATGAAGGGAAAGGCCAGCAGAGGAGGGAAGGGGGGCCAGCAGAGCCCTGCTGCTCTTGGAAGGGACACACACACACACACACACAGGACCAGGGTCTCTGGGACAGGGTGCTAGCAAAAAGGTGACACCCAAGGGTTCAGTCCCCTAAGGATGCTAAGGCACCTCTCACGGGGAAGGAGGCCAAGTGGAGGGAGAGCTGGGTGGGCAGGTCACCGCACTGCCCGCTGGTGACACGTTCTCCCCTTCATGTGCTGTTGCCAGAGCAAGCGAGGGAGGCAGCGGGGCAGTTGCTGCGGTGGAAAGGGGACGTGGATCAGGATGGCTACCTGCTCCTGAAGTCGGTGTATGTGCTCACGGGGACAAACTCGGTAAGTTCCAGGTCCCACGGAACCCAGCTTGGGAGCTCCTCATCCATGTCCCGCGGAAGTCCCAGCAAAGGGCAGGGACGCATCTCGAGTGTCTTTTCCCCTATGATACTGATTTGTCATTTCTCCTGCCATAATTCCCTTCTGATACAGGACATGGGAACGTTAGCATCTGAAATCCACATTTGAATGCTGTTTTTTCCATTGACGGGCTGTGTGTAACTTTGGGAAAATTGTGTCATCTTTCGTGGCTCTGTTGTGTGGCTAATTTTAGGACCGGGGATAATGCCTTTGTTTTCTGATTTAGGGTCAGGGCAGGGATTAACAACGGCCAATGTGTATGGACCGTTTTCCGTGTCGGGGCAAGGCTAGTGTGTCCTGCAGGTCAATAAATCCTCCCCCAAGCCCTCTGAGTCAGATTACGAAGCCACATTAGTTAGCACCCTCTGTGACTGATGTCTGACTCCAGAGGCCGTGTTCTGAGCCACTGCTCTTTACTGCCATCTGCTAAGCTCAGACGGAGGGAGTCCACCTTAAGCACCTGTCCCGTGCCTTCCTGGAGATGATACCCACATGAGGCTGGCTTCTCTTTCTTCCCTTCCCACCGGTGCCCCATCCTGGTTGTGTACGTGTCCTCCACCATGAAGCTGGGGGCCTGGTGCTTCCCTGCGAGTGGATTGCTGATGGCTGGCGTCCTCTTAGGCAGAAGCAGTCCCCGGCAGCTGTGGCTATCAGCAGAAATGGCCAGAGGTCCCGGGCAGGGCAGACCCAGAGACTCATTTGTCTGGTGAGAGTGCCCACCACGTGCCAGTGCTCAGCATCAGGAACAAGAGGGAGCCACATAGGGGCACGGCCACCCCGAGGCTAACAGTGAACACAGATATCAGCCGGGCATCTGAAACAGTGCACGGAGGTGTGAGAGGAGCTCAGTGTGCAGTTGTTACCTGCAGGGAGGATCATGTGACCTTTCCTCTGCCTGCACTGCCTGGACCTCCATCAGCACGGCAGCCTGAAGCCCAGAGAAGGAGCTTTTCTGCCCTCCAGGGAAGGACTATTTACAGTCCGGTAGTAAAGATTAACCTAAAGGGCTTGTTTTCCACTGTGAGCAGCCAGCCCTAAAAGCAATAAGACAAATAGGCAATTGGCTTTCAGCGGAGCCAGTGCGGCATGGAGGACAGGGGAGCCACCCTGAGCAGGGTCACAGCAGAGCCAGGTATCAATTACAGGGGCCGACGTTACCCTGCACTGGAAGCTTTTAGCGGGGAGGGTAGGACCAACCGCCTGCGTTATATTCCTGGTTCCGGCCCAGACTGTGCATTCTTCCTCTCCCTTTTTCTCAGTTTGCCACCATATCTGTCACATTAGTCACTTGGGCGGGAAATTGGGTGGACAGTATGC
Organism: Panthera onca; assembly: GCF_046562875.1. NCBI lineage: Eukaryota > Metazoa > Chordata > Mammalia > Carnivora > Felidae > Panthera > Panthera onca. Next base: position 41,221,432 of record NC_138349.1, on the reverse strand, counting down.
TTCAGATTAATGCCGCACCTGCTCCCACGCACACAATTCCATACATGCGCGGAGGTTGTAGCTAATCCGGAGGCAACTACCCAAATCAGTAGTGTGATCACTTAGGAAAGCCCTTGTTTTCTGCTCTGCACCTGTCCCTCCCTCCCTTCCTCCTCTCCTTCCTTCGTGTTGTTTGTCTTACAAAAGATGCCGTGTTTATCGAGCACCTAGTGTATACTTCACAGAAACATAATCTTCACAGCCACTCTGGGTGGGTCCTGTGATTGTCCCCATTCTTACGTGAGAGTGCATTGCCCACAGAGAGGACATGATTTACCCGTCTTCCTGGCTAAAAGACCATGCCGCTCTGGGTTGGAAGAGTGCTCCCCTGGGTCTGTGGCTGTGGGTCACGTCTGCTCTTCTCTTGCAGGAGACGCTGGGCACAGTCGCTGCATCCGGGCTTCCACCCCTGCTCCTGAAGTGCCTTTACCTCTTCTTTGTCTTTCCTCTGGAAAAGGAGGAGGTTTTAGAGAATGATGTTCAAGTTCAGAGGATGTTTGTGCAGGTGAGTCAGAGGAAGGCTCCACACCCCTGGGCCGAGACCCCGCTCTGCTTCTTGGAGGTGTCTCCGTCCTTCTTGGCCCTAGTCCTGAAGCCCCTCTGTCCTCCTGGAGAGCCAGCTCATCTGTCGACCCCCACGCTCTCTGCAAATGCCAGGATCTTGTGCATTTGGAAAATGTCTGTTCTCCCCTTTCCATCTCATTTCATCCCTGTGTCGCTATTTCTGTCGTTCTCCCCCAGAAGAGTGTGCTGCTCCTCTTCCTCGTCCACTTGGCCCCAGCAGCTTCCTCCAGGCTGTGTTCCTGAGTCCTGCCCGCCCCTCCCCAGCATCTGGAACCTCCTGTCTCTGGCCCCTGCCTCCTCGGAGGGCAAGCATGGCAACCGCACTTGCATAATTGCAGCCAACATTTTCTAAGTCCTTCCCTGTACCCACCTGTGCCATAGCCTCACATCTGTCCCCTTCCTGATCCCTCTCTTCCATCCCAGGATGTGTGCAGTATTACAATTCTGATTCCATGCAAACTAGCGCCTGAGGAGTAAACATGGCTCTGGGGTCAGAGAGGTAGTCGGTGGGTGGGGGGCGGGGCTGGGATTGGGACCCTGGGAATCTGGCTGCCAAGACCATTTTATGAGGCCACCTCCTTCCCCCTCCCAGAAGTGATCTCAGGCCACTAAGCATCAAATGCAATTTCCTGGTGTCCTTCCCTATCTTTTCTATCCTCTCTGACTACCAGCGGTAGCTCTTAACATAACTTCTTACTCCTTTCCTGCCCCTTACTGACCAGCTCTGCTTTCTCAGCTCCCAGGATGCTGTATTCTCCAGAAAACTCCTCCTGCCTCTCTGGAGGAAGACACCTTGGGAGGAGGGTAAGGAGGGCCATAAGTCCTACTCATCTTTGTGTGGCCAGTGCCTCAGGCAGTGGCTCACAGAGCAGGTGATTTTGTGAATTTCCAAATGCATTTGTGCATTGTAAATGTGCGCTCACATGAATATCCATTTTAGACTCATTCTCAAGCGAGAGTTCTCATTACCAGAGGTTATGTCACAAGCTTACTTATGGTGGGTTATCCCTTAAGCTGCATTTGCTGGAAACTCAGGCATCGTTTATCCGTATATAAACCATATTCTAAGTGGTGGCCAGGTTGCGGTACTGGATGCTTTGACAAGTCTTTACCACATGGCTTTCAGTGTCCCGCAGGGAACTGGCGCAGCCCTGCCTTCATGGTTCTGCCCCTGAAAGGGTAGAATGCGAGCCGCGGGGCATGTCTGTATTCCTTAGGGTTTTCCTTATTTCATTCTGCAAAATATATGAGCTCCTCCCACATACTCCTCTGTGCCAGACTGCTGGTTCCAGCAGCAAGCATAGTACCAGAGGTGACAGAAAATTGGGGAAGCCAAACAAGGGAGATAATCACGTAATTAGAGAGCTGTGTCCGTTTTTTTAAGTGCTCTGAAGGCAAAGTGAAAAGTGTGCTGGGAAATGAGGACAAAGGGACCTGATTTATAGGAGAGCATAAAAGAAGACCGTTCTGAGGAAATGGCACTGAAACAGGAGCTGAAAGTTGGAGTGCAGATGTGAAGGGGCGGGGGGAGAGGGGATAGGCGCAGAAATGGCCATCCAAGCCAAGGGTCACATGGCCATGGCTACTGTTGGGAAGGTCAGCAGGTGGGGTCTGGAGCCTGGCTCTATGACTGTTCAGCTTGGACTCTGTCCCTATGCTTAGAAGGGGCTAATGGATTCAGATGGAAGCAGGTTTCCATATATGTCAAACTTGAAGGAGATCCGGTTAGACCACCAAGAGCCAAAGGGAGGGCTGCACACAATCACGTCAGAGAGGAGGCAGGGCTCGTCTGTGCAGAACTCTGTGAGCCATGATTTACCCTAAGTGGCAGGAAGGTACTGGAAGTCCCTCTGGCAGCCATAGAAAGGCTGGATGGGTGGGCGCACAGGGTCCAGATAGGAAGTTAGAGGATCAGTCTCATAATCTTACGACAAGTAGAGTTTGACTGCCAACCAGGGATCTGGGAACACATCTCTTTTTAAATAACACTGGGTTCTGTTAATCCTATCCTTTAACCTTTGATGGCATCTTTTCCCTGCATGTCTATGTAGAACGACACCTCTCTAAGTCAAACGCTTCTCTGTTTTTCTGATTACTTGCATAGGATTAGGAGTGCAGACTTTAGCCCAAGCTCTGTCACCCTTTTCTGGGGGCACCGCTGACCATGCTGTTCTGGGGCAGAAGGTGACCCATACGACCCATCCTTGGCACTGAGACATACCCTCAGAGCTCTGGAAAACAAGGGAAGAAATCTGTTACTTACAGGAAGGAGGCTTCCTAACTAGGCATCTGTTTTGGTTTTTTTTTCTTCCCCAGATGTTGCTGAACATTTGCAGTGAGTCTCAGGGGCTGGAGAGACTTCTGTCAGGAAATGAGCTCCAATCTCTAGTGATTGCCACTACCTGTCTTTGGGAGCACAGCTGCTGCTTTTGGAAGGAGCCCACCTTCTGTGTGCTGAGGGCAATCTCCAAGGCCCAGCACCTTGGCATCATTGAATACCTGCAGGGTATGACCCCAGGAGACCAGGGGTGGGATACGGGCCAACTTTCTACAATGAGACCCTGGAACCAAAAAAGAGATGAACAAACAGGGTCTTCACGGAAGCCCACCTATGCCCAGTAGACGACTCTTTGCTTGGTTTCCTTCGTGAAAGTGCTTTTATTATTTATGTTGGTGCTCCACTGGAGGAGGGAAGGAAAGGGGAACTCATTTACTCTCAAACAGACACACAGCAGATAATTTGTATATTATCTCCTCGGTCTCTTTGAGATGGACATTAATGCCATTTTGATGATGGGGAAAATGGAGACTGAGAGTAGTTCAAGAACTTGCCTAGGTCCCCAGCTCACAAACAGGAGGAGACAAACATCCTAAGCCTGGAGATGCCCGATCTCCTTTCGGCTCTGCTCTGGGCAGCATATGCAGGGGTTAAGGCCATAGATACCGGAGCCAGAAGCTGGGGTGTGGACTCCAGCTCTGTCCATCTGTTCTCATGGTGGAGTGACCTTGGGCACGTACGTGCCTGTGTGCCTCAGTTCTTTTATCTGTAAAATGGGAATAGCAACCCCTTGCCCTGTGACCTGCCTTCTTTCTGGGGTGTCCCATAACAGATGGCATCACCTGGTGACAGCTGAGCAGGTTCAGCAAGCCCACCGCCCTCTTGTAACTGAGCCCAGGACCAAAAGTCAGCCCCAGTTTAGGGATTCGGGGCTCCCAGTGAGGCCAGGGCCTAGTGGCAATGACCCTGAGCTGAGCTGGTCCCGAGAGGCTCAGCAGCCCGGGTATCCCCCATAGGCTTGAGCCAGAGACCCCTGAGGAAAAGCTGTGTGTCTTGATGACAGGGCTCTCTCACTGTGTCATTATTGTTAGCCATCCAAGACAATAACTAGAAAAGAAAATTCCCACCTCAGTGGGGAGCCTGCTGCCTGGAGCACTGTGCCCAGGACCCCCTTAGGGGACTGGGTGGTTTCCATGGGCGTACAGGCTGAGGAGAAGGTCTGGAATAAGGGCTGGCCTGGCAGTTAGCTGCCAAGCCCATGGCTCTTAGGGCTGCCTTGCCCGGCATGAGGACTCTGGGGCGTGTCTGAAGCCTTGCGGCTGAGGGACAGAGCATGTGCTGTCTCAAGTTCTCATAGACACTTTTCCTGATCCACCGGCATGGCTTTCCTGGTACTCAGAAGAGGCTTCTTCCGGTGAAAGAGTCCTAAAAACAGTGATCCATCAAAATGCAAATCCAATGACATCTCTCTTCCGACTCAGATCTTCCCTTGACTTCTCACAGCTCTGGGAAACCAGCAAGTTCCAAGGCCAGGGCCACAAATGAGCTGGCCCTGTCTTCCTCCTCCTCCCCGGTGGCCTGCACTTCTGGGTGCCAACCCCCTGGACATATTAGTAGCTGAAACCCACTGTCTTTTTGCCCCTCACCTTCTTACATATTCATAGATCCTTCCCTGAACTTTTTTTCAAGCTAATTTCTGCCCGTCTCCAGTGTTGCTTCCTTAAGAAGGTCTTTCTCAACGCCCAGGTCTTTCACCTTGTGTCCTATTACCTAATGGACCCAGTCCCTCCTGCATGCTGGGAATTAGGAGCAGAGCTAGGAGGCTTCCTTCCTCTTCCTGTTTTGTCTCCTCTCCATCTGGGTCTGCACAGTGTGGCTCTTAGTGGTGACACTTCCCGCGGGGAAGACTTCTTGATTCAAGACCCAGCAGGAAAGGGCTTTGAATTAATTCTCATTTACATCTTGATATAGATAGTTTAACGAAGTGTGGGGAGAGAATGACCGTGGCAGAAAAGCTATTGCCTCCAAACTTAACAGGGTTGTTTTCCTCTGGCAGCCATGGATTGCATCAAACTCTCCCTTCAGAATCTCTCCAAGCTTGCAGACACGCTCCCTGCTCCCAAGGTGAGCGAGTCAGTGAGCCTCATCTTGGGCTTTGTGAAGGACTCCTATCCCGTCTCTTCGGCTCTGTTCCTAGAGTTTGAGAATGGGGAGGGCTACCCTCTTCTCCTCAAAGTGCTACTTCGGTAAGTGGTTGTACCTCGTGGGGAAGAAACTGCCAACGTCTAGGTCCTCAGTATCATTTGGGTTGCTTTGGAGGAAGCGATTTTGAAGCTTCTTCTGAAACACAGATTTCCATAGAGCATGACCAGAGAGACTTTTATTGCAAAAATAATTCAAGGTGCATCAGGATTTGAGAGCCACTGCCTTTGAGAACTGATGGGGATTGCAATAACAATTTTACCAAATTCATTGGATGGTATTATCACATGCACACCTGCTGGCTTGAACTGCTGAGGAGGCAGCAACCCTCAGAAGCAGCCGTCAACCAAGGACTGGCCGGAGATAATGGATAAATACCCAGTAAAATTGTCCCTTGGGTGGGATATCTCTACCCTGCCTCCCAGAGCCCCCCAAAGGATTAAACTCCAGTTGTCCAAGAAGGTGCTTGCTCTATAATGCTCCTGCACTGGCTTCCTTCCTCTCCCTCTCTCAGGCCCTCTGCCCCGGTAGTATTTTTGCTTCAATTCCCAAATAAACTACCTTTTCTCTCTCAAATACTTGACAATTGGAAACCCAAATGGAGACACCATTGATCTGGGTCAGGACTAATTTCCTCCGCTCTGCCTTGCCACATTATATTCAGGTTGGGTCTAAGGAGTGGATGAGCCAAGAGATGGAAATCAAAGAAATTCCTTGATTGTTGCAACTTCTTCATTGCTCTTGGGGAAGCTGGTTAAGGGCAGGGCTACATGTATTCCCTTGTGCTTTGCTCTATGAATATGAGAAGCCCTTCTCGTGCATGGGATGTGGCTTGCCACTGTGCTTCACAGACTTCACTGAAGAGCCAGATTTCTAGTCTAGAGGGGTAATTTGGATGAGAAGACTGAAGCCCCAAAAAGATGTGATTAAATGACAGTACCTTGAGGGCCTTCCTCCAAAGGGACACTAAGAATAAATGTTCCTATGGGGTTGCCACTCTTTACATTAGTCTGGACCATGACCAACTGGCTACTGCTCCCATGGAGGTCTATGTCATAGCAGTTCTTGAACATTTCTTTGGTTAAATGGGTGGTTGGTTTTCTCCAGACTTCTTGTAGAAGCCAGGAGGGGGGAAATGAGCCTACTCCAAGGAGTATCAGGAAGGACCCAGCTCAGCTCATTGTTTTTTTTTTTTTTTCCTGCCTTACCTGAAATCATACTGCAAGCACGTTTGCTCTTGACATGACAGAGCTCGAGTAAGACTTGAGAGACAGAGAAACCCTTCTCCACAAGAAGAGAAAGCTGGCTCATCTACACTTAAGTAGCTAAAAATGCAACAATACTCCACCTTGACATAAGCATAAGGAAGTCTAATAAAGTTGGGTTACTTCCGAAGACATTTGCTTGCCCACTTGAAATATTAGATCTCCCATTTTGAGGGCGTCCCTGCTCTTCTTGTGCACGTGTCTTTTGGGGGTGGGTTTAGCCCTGCATCCTTGGGAGGAGCACCATGAGCAAACATGGCTGCCCTGTCCACAAAGTCCAGGGAGCTGGCCTCGTCTGTCCCTGCAGGTACGATGCACTGGCACAGAGCGAAGTGGATCCCCACTTGGAGGAGCTCCTCGAGCTGCTGGTGTGGCTGACGACCTGCGGGAGGTCAGAGCTGAAGGTGTTTGATAGCATCACCTACCCTCAGCTGGAAGGCTTCAAGTTCCATCATGAGGCTTCTGGTGGGTCATTTTGTGTTTCTGGGGGCCTGGCAGAGGCTGGCACTGTGCCCTGACAAATGCTACCCAGGTCTTTCCCTGACTCTTTGTGAAGAAACCAACACTTGGCACCTGTCAGTGCTTCTGTCACTCCTTTGCGGAGATTACCTATGGATTTAAAATCTCTCCTTTGTAGACATTTTTTAGGTGTCTTGGTGGGATTTAGAGGAAATTTTTGCTTAACAAAGGCAAAGACCCTCTTGAGTAATGGCGGGAGTAATGGTCTCCACCCCCGCCTCTGCCATGACTTATTCTGCAACATGGGCTTGTATACAAGGGCTGATGGCCCTGAAACAGCCACCCAGGCTCAGGGTCAGGCTTCCTCAGTTCTTTGAGACTGATTGATTGATTGATGAACTCTGTGCAGCAGCCATTCTGTCCCACGTGAGGCACCCGTGTGACCAGGCAGGTATCTGCTCCCTAAAATTTCTCTGTAGAGACTGTCACACATACGCTGAACCAGAATCTCCTCCATAACTGGCTGATCAATGCATCAGGCACAGTGGTGACACCAGGCAGGTGGGTCGGGTCTGTCTGGGTTAGTCAGGAAACCGTGCACAGAAGGCCCCATTCAAGGCTAAGAGTGAGTTGCCTAGATAGGAAGGAAGAGGAGAAAGTTTAAAGGCAGAAATTACTGCCTGGGGAGAGAAATGGTGACCACGAACATCTGGGGTCTGGGAAAATGACCAGAGTGTGAAGGCTGTAAGACTGTAGGGCCAGTTCAGGAAGGGCCTCTGGACAGAACTCCAGCAGATACATAGTGAAGTGTCTGGACTGGAGGTGAGTTTCAGAAACATCTCTGGGGGCTGAGGCAGAGAGGGTTGGAGGCAAGGAGTTCTCTGATGGAGTGAAAGGAGGGGATGGCTTCAGGAGATATCTTTATTTAACTACGTGTCTAGAAAAGATACTGACTTTGCTTAGTAATTTTTAACATCATTTTATTTATTTATTTATTTATTTATTCATTATTTAAAGTTTTTAAAAATATTTATTTATTTTTGAAAGAAAGAGAGACAGAGTGTGAGTGGGTGAGGGGCAGAAAGAGAGGGAGACACAGAATCAGAAGCAGGCTCCCGGCTCTGAGCTGTCAGCACAGAGTCCGACGCGGGGCTTGAACCCACGGGCCGCGAGATCATGACCTGAGGCGAAGTCAGACGCTTAACCGACTGAGCCACCCAGCCACCCCTAAAAATTTTTTTAATATTTATTTATTTTTGAAAGAAAGAGAGACAGAGTGTGAGTGGGGGAGGGGCAGAGAGAGAGGGAGACACAGAATCAGAAGCAGGCTCCAGGCTCTGAGCCGTCAGCACAGAGCTTGACACTGGGCTCGAACTCACGAGTCTTGAGATCATGACCTGTGTCAAAGTCAGATGCTTAACTGACTGAGCCACCCAGGCACCCCAACATCATTTGTTTTTAACTGATTAAAACCAATCCTCCAGCCCACCCCTGCCCAATAACGCTAGACGTATCGCATAATTTTTAATGGTCTAGTAGCCATATTTTAAAAAAAATATGAAGAAATAGTTTCCTTTTCATAATGTAGTTTATTTAACCTAATATATCCAAACCATTGCCATTTCAGTATGGGTCAATATAAATAGGTATTAATGGCATTTATTTTGGCCTTCTTTTCCTTGTGCTGTATCTTGGAAATCCAGTGTGTATTTTTACACGCATGGACCATCTCAGTTGAGTGGGCACATTTCCATTGCTTGGTGAGCCACTGCATCTTGGACAATGCAGTTCCAGCCTTGCTCACACTCTGGGCAGCTGGCTTTCCTGGACTTCCGATAGACATTTACCCACAGGAGCTAGAAAATAGAAACCGAATGGTGTTTCCCAGTGCTAATGCCACCACATATTTCTAGGCACAGGCAGGAGAAATGACCTGCAGGGTTAACCCTCCTTTTGTCCCCAGGGGTGACCGTTAAGAATCTTCAGGCCTTCCAAGTCCTACAGAATGTTTTCCAAAAAGCCAGCAACCCTGTCCTCTGCACCAAGGTCCTGTCAGCCATCAGGACCATGTGGGTCTGGAACGCCCGCAACTTCTTCCTGCTGGAGTGGACCCTGCAGCCCATCTCGCAGTTCGTGGAGATTGTGCCCCTGAAGCCGGCCCCGGTGCAAAAGCAATTCTTCCAGCTGCTGGAGGCCCTGGTGTTCGAGCTGCATTATGTGCCCCATGAAATCCTGCGGAAGGTGCAGTGCTTGATCAAGGAGAGCCCCGAGTCACCCTGCGCCCTCGTGGCCCTGCAGAGTGTCCTCAGGATAGCCGGCAGGGACTTGCTTTTCACCGACATCTTCCGGGACTCGGGTCTCCTGGGTCTGCTGCTGGCCCAGCTGCGGAAGTGGGCCAAGATCCTGAGGAAGTCAGGTGACTCCCAAGAGCGTCGGGAGGGTTGGAGGGAACAGGCTGGGCGGGCGGGTGCCACTCCACCCCTCATCAACATAACAGAAAAAAGTGAGCATCCCCAGGTCACCTGGCAACATGAGGGTTGGAGAAGGTCCCTTGGGCATGTGGCTTCAAAGGGCAGGCGGCCTCTCTGTTTGCTATAACTGGACTGATCTTTCCCATGAAGAGGCCAGAGGGATAGGCGGAACTTTAAACACTCATGGGGCTGAGTCAGGTCTGATGAATTCTCAGCTGGCAGAGATATCTCCTGCACCGTCTGCTATGTAGATGTATGTAGATAGGGAGACACCAGGAAGCCAAGGGAATTCGGGGAGGCCTGGGGCCCCAGCAGGCAGAGGGTGAGGGACCTGTGTACATGTGGGCTCATCTGGTACAGGGCTTCCTTTCAGTGCTGTCAGGCCCCATGGTCTCCTGCTTAGAGCAGTGAACAGTGCTGTCCAGCTTCCCTCTCCAAGTCTCGTCCGGCTTTTGCGTGCCCTGCTGGGCTGTGCACCTGTGGCTCTTTGGCAACATCCCTTCACCCCTACCTTGGGCTCTCAACCTCAGCAGCCTCTGCTACCCCTATGGGTCTTCCGGGTGCCTTCTATCCAGGCGGGAGTGCTGGCCCAGGCTCTCTCACTGCCTAGCCACCCCCCATGCACACGCCCTGCTGGGGCCGGTCTGTGTGGTTTCTCCATAACCCCCACCTCCATCAACCTGCAGATAGGAGCCAGGGCATGGAAACTCCTTTCCCAGTTCTTCCTGGCTTTCCCTCACTCTGTTTGCACCTGCACCTCTGGGATTTCAGTTTGGAGGAGGGATTAGGACACTGAATCCAGCCACTTACTTCTCCCCACCTTATGGCCTTTTCTCCTACTGCACTGGCTGGGAGGGGCTGAGGGCCTTCTAGCCATCGGCTGCTTTTGGAACTGGGCTTCAGACTCAAGCTAAAGTCATCAGTCTGTCTGCTCCCTGGGCCTGTGTGATGGGAAGAAGCTGAGTGAGAGAGTGTGGGTGCTGGGACCAGACAGCCCTGGAGGGGGTGTTACTTATGAGCTGAGTGATCCTGAACAAGTTACTTCACCTCTCTGAGCCTGTTTCTTCCTCTGTTAAATGGGTGCAAAAATATCTACGTCCTAGGGATCTAGTAAGAATTAAGTGAAGAAATACTGAAAAGGTCTCACTGCTGTGTCTGGAGAAGAAATGCTCAAGTGCTCAAAAATGTTCATTAGTCTTAACCCTGTAGCTTCTCTGTTACTGCATCGAGGACTGAGATGGACAGGCACCTTGGGGAGGCCAGGAAGGACTCACATCTCCCTGGGAGTATTTGCAAATAGGGTCAAGATTGAAGATGAGGAGCTTCTGTCTTTATACATCTGGGCCTCTGGGCCGGGCCTTGGAGAATATCTTGCTATGCGCTTTTTTCCCACTGCCCTTTGCACGGTCTTTTTGTTTAATGTTTCCATGTTACCTTCCTGTGTATTGCTTCTCAGCTGCCTGATACTGAATTTGCTTTTCAGTCCAATCCCCAGACCTATCACCATTCCCAGAAGAACTTTTTTGTGAGCTGATGTATCTGGTCTTACTTTATGCTTTCTGTTATTAAATGTTTCTTACTCTTCTTAGATACCTTGCATCCTGGTTAATAAACTACCTTCATTCATTCATTCATTCATTCATTCATTTCCAAAGATGGATGGAGCTTCCCGCTCGTGTCAGGCACTTTTCTGGCACCGGGGATTCATTAGCAAACACATAGGCCTGGTTTGCCGTCGTGAATCTAATGGAAACACTTACCCACTCCAGAATCTCTCAACCATGTCTACCCTCAGGTGTGAGCTGGCAGGTCCTTCCTCCCAGGCATGAATGGCAAAGTATAAAACTGTCCAAAAAGAAAGTCAAAGAGGCGGGGCTTCAGACATTATGTAGGGTGGTGGTTCTCAAGGGTGGTCCTCAGAGCAGTTCTATCAGCATCACCTGGGAACTTAAGAAAAATGAAGTTATAGGACCCCACCTAAGACCTCCTATGCTAGAAACTCTAGGGAAGAATTCCAGCTTCTGGATTTCAACAAGCCCTCCAGGGGATTTTAATGTGCTCAAGTTGGAGATCCATGGTATAAGGAAGGGGTTATAGGGTTAGATCTTATGAATCAGGATGCACACTCATTTATAATAGAAGCATTATGTTCTCATTTCCTTACGAGTACGGAAAACTCACGAAACCAGAGATTTGAGATCATACCATGTATACTGAAGATTTTACTTATTGGTTCTTAAATATGCCAGGAAACAAAGAGCCCACGCTTGGTGTTCAGGATCCAGAGAGAGAACTGACCTGTGTGATGCTGAGAACTGTAGTCACACTTCTGAGAGGCTCAGTTCGGAATGCAGGTAAGGATGGAACCAACCTTGTCTTGTCACTGCCTGGTAAACATTAGCTGTCTCCAGTGATTTATGTCAGTGCTCAAAGGTTATACCCAAGGAATAACCAGCACTAAGGTTGTGGCTAATGTCCATTTGCTGGTTGATGTCCGGTGATCGTCAGTAAATCTGTAGACATCTTGGTTGACGGCTTTTACTTTTAAGGCTGCTAATTAAGGTGGGGATAGAGATATCCTAAAGAGATAGCCTAAATTTATGAGACCGCAGAATGCTCCTCCTCTTTCAAGTAAAACCTATTCCTATCCTGCTGCACCAACTAACGTGCTTTAAAAAAAAAAATCCAAATTGTAAAGCTATGAGTAAAGAAAACGAATCATTTTTAAGAGACTTAATTTGATAAGCTTCCAGCCCATGATGGACTCAGTAGCTCCATCCATCTAAAACATTTTTGGCTTCCTAAGATCATGCGGCTTCCAAGTTTTTGTTTTTGTTTTTGTTTTGTTTAGTTTTTATTTTTATTTATTTATTTATTTTTAAAAATATTTTTAACGTTTATTTTTCAGACAGAGAGAGACAGAGCATGAACGGGGGAGGGTGAGAAAGAGGGAGACACAAAATCTGAAACAGGCTCCAGGCTCTGAGCTGTCAGCACAGAGCCCGACGCGGGGCTCGAACTCACGGACCGCGAGATCATGACCTGAGCCGAAGTCGGCCACTCAACCGACTGAGCCACCCAGGCGCCCCTGTTTTGTTTAGTTTTAATGGGTGCAGTAACTATACACACATAAATATTATGTTACGAAGTAGGTGTATTAACAAAGTGACATCAGTGAGTTTGGTGATTTGGGGTGTCTTTATCTGAGGCCCTCATAGATCAACTGTACCAAATGTGAATGATTAATTCATATGCAGAGGGTCTTTAATGTTAGACTATAAAAGGTTCCCTGGAGGTGCTCATTAAAATGCATATTCCTAGGGCTACTTGAATGGCTCAGTCAGTTGAACATGTGACTCTTGATTTCAGCTCAGGTTACGATCCCAAGGTTGTGGGATTGAGCCCCGCATGGGGCTCTGTGCTGAGCGTGGAGCCTGCTTAAGATTCTCTCTCTCCCCCTCTTCCCTTGTCTCAAACTTGCGTGTTCTCTGTCTCTCTCTTTCTGTCTCTGTCTCTCAAATTAAAAAAAGAAAAAACATATTCCTAGGCTGATTCCCAGAGTGTTAAATTAGTAGCTGGTCAAGGTAGAGCACAGGAATCTGTTTTTAAACAGCCTTCCAAGGTGATTTCCATGTAGGGGTACCTGACCCATACTTGGAGAAATCCTGTGTCACAGAGTTGACCTGCTCAAATCTACATCATGCCACTTGAACGATCCAGTTACTTCCTAGTTCTTATTCCACATGTGATTCAGTTATGGTTTGCAGTAAGAATTTTGGCAGAGAAGAGAGAGAATTGCCATTGGCCCTGGACTTAGGGTATTAAGTGGCAGTAACAGACAGAAGTGTTGTCTAGTTAAAGTTTGTATTAGGTTTTTTAAAAAGACTAGTGCAGTGAAAGTTTTTTTGAAAAAAAATTTCAAAAACAAAAATTTCATAGAATAAAAAGGCAAGGTTTCTTTTTTTGATTTATCTGTTTAGTTTTTTTTTTTTTTTTTTTTTTTTTTTTTAATTCTCAGCTCCACTATTTCTCTTTTCGTCTAGTTTTAACAGTGGGTATGGGTTTTGAAAAAAAAAAGAGTTTCTAATGGAACAACGTGGAGACATGTATAAAGGGAGCAAAACAAACTCGGATGTTGCAGGAGAAAGCTTTGCTTGTCGTTAAAACTAAGGTGCCGAGGCTCCCTTGCTCTAGCCCCATACTCTCTGTCTGGTCCACAGTTGTCCTGAAAGACCACGGCATGGTGCCCTTCATCAAGATCTTCCTGGACGTTGAGTGGTACCGAGAGGCCTCACTCAGCATCTTGGAGCAGCTCTCCGTCATCAACGCTGAGGAGTACATGAGCATCATTGTGGGCGCTTTGTGCTCATCCACTCAAGGGGAGCTGGAGCTGAAACTGGATCTTCTGCAGGTGATGTCAAGTCTTCCTTTGTGCTGGGCTTTCCCACAGACATGCAGCTGGTGATCGACATGTGCACACGCGTTCGCTCATTCAGTCAGTCGGTCACAGTATCGTACGGGTAGGGTAGTACTAGCTGCTATAACAAAGAAATCCCACATCCTCAGTAGCCTCATACATGGGGAGTTTCTTTCCTATGAATAGTCCAATCTCTGATGGGAGGGGATAACCATTCAGGGACAGCTGTCACCTGGGCATCGAATCCAGCCAGCAGACAAAGAATTGCACAAGTGTTCTGCCGGCCTGGAACCGGCACACGTTAACTTCTGTCCGACTTCCTTTGGGTACAACTCATTTGGATGCAAGGGGTGCTGGGAAATGTAGTCTTCCCAGCAACGCTGTAAACTGTGGAAGTGTAGTCTGAATCAGACTACAGGGGGCAAGCAGGTGCCTTGTTTACTTGACCAGCATTTAGTGTCTACCCTCTACTAACCCGGACACACAGTTGAATGAGATATAGCCTTTGCCGTCTGGAAGCTCATAGACTAGGGCTCATGATAAGTGAGCGGTCATGGCAGTGCAGTGTGGTAATGACCTGGAAAGTACTGAGTGCAGGCTGCCATGGGGGCAGAGGAGTAGGAGAGCTCAATCCTGCCTTGCATGTTGAGGAAGGCTTGCAAAAGAGGAAGTTTGAGCTGGGAAGAGGAAAGAAGAGGCAGGGAGAGGCATGGGCCCAGAGGACACAAAGGGGAGGAGTGAAACTAGGGTGTCACTTGTGGGTAACAGATGAGCATAGGTTTTGGTTTTTGTAGTACTATTAATAATAATCAAATTATCTTAAAACAATTAGAATGATAACGAATGTCATCACCACCAGATGTAAATGGAAATATCCCCCAGGAGGCTGACTTGGGGACCTCTCACATATGTATGCAACACAACCCCATGCCAAACACATATCTCAGTAACATACATACCTTGATCACTGGTGAATTAAAAAAAAATATGGAGTTGGTCTGACTTCCAGAATTAAACCATCAGGCTTACTCAGCCATGAGTCTTTCTGCACAAAACCGTTTTAACACTTAGAGAACAGTGCTCAGTTTCTTCTACCAACTTATCTCTCTGCAGAGCCAGTCATGTCATGTGACCGTCAGACACATGTGTTCCCACCATCAGTCACGTGGCCAGAGCCTGCAGGGTTCGGCATGGCCAAAGCATCATGAGAAGCCCATCCAAAAGTGACATTATGGCCATAATTATCATGCATTTCACAGATGACAAGAACCGAAACAATGATTTAGTTATAAAGCCAAAGAAATCAGTTTTATATGAAATAAAACCGGGCTTCTATGAAACAAAAAGTTAACTGTCTTTTGAAAGATCCTAGAGTCTCATGATTATGTGAGGTAAAGGAAGTGAGGGGAACATGTGAAGGAGCTTAAGGGAAAGACATAGCAAGAATTAATGGCAATTTACAGCTAGGAAGGACTTTAGCTTCATGCGGTCCAATCTTTTTTTTTTTTATTTTTTTAATGTTTATTTATTTTTGAGAGAGAGAGAGAGAGAGACAGAATGCAAGTGGGGGAGAGGCAGAGAGAGAGGGAGACACAAAATTCGAAGCAGACTCCAGGCTCTGAGCTGTCAGCACAGAGCCCAACGCCGGGCTCAAACCCACCAACTGCAAGATCATGACCTGAGCTGAAGTTGGATGCTTAACCGACTGAGCCACCCAGGCACCCCCAAGTGGTCCAGTCTTAACATTCCAGCAGGAACATGTCCAGGAAGCGTCTAATATAAATTGTGAGTTGAGTTTGAATCTTAGACAAGTGACTTAAAATCTAAGGATCCTTCCTCTTTTCTTTGTGCTGCTTATTACATTTTTTTCCTCACATGTCTGTCTTCGTCCGGATTCACATGAGCCTTATTCTGATAAGCAACACAGAAACCATGACCCCAGGAGTCAGGACTTTGGTTTCCTAGGGGATGAAAATTGGAATCCCCATCTGTTTCTGAGATTTTCACACTGAGAGTCAGACAGACCCACAGAGAGGAAAGTTTTGGATTTACTTTTTGCTTGGACAGAACAAGGGTTTCTGTGTCCGTTATAGAGAAGTGTACAGTGCTTTGCTCGTGGAAAGTTCATCTTATTTACTCTGCAGCCCAGAGGCACCTTAGTGGAGCGTCAGCCCTTGGGTAATAGGACTGAATTTCTAGAATTAGCGATGTGAAGCCTTTATGGTGTTTTACAGGTTCAATATCACTTCAGAATCACACTATCAAGGGATTAACACTGTATAAGCTTATTTAACAAAGTCATACCCTGTGTTCAATGTGCTGTCTTCTCCCGGGTGCCATGTCACTGCTGGGAAGTTGGGGGGTGATGCGTGGAGCTAGTAATGCTCTCACGGGACCTGGGCTATTGACACTTTGTTGCTCCAATGCATAGCGGGGGGACATGGGGTTGTTCCCGACTTGCCCACCACCGAGTCACGTGAGCGGCTAGCCAGTGTTTGATGTTTTCTGGAGTCTAATCTAGAATCCGCATCTTGGGAATCCGTTGGAACTTTAGAAACAAAGATGTAAAATTAGCTCTCTCTGGCCAGATCTCCCTCTTTCTAAGTTGAGCATGGACTTTGCCCAAAGCACTGTGCCCGCAAAGCGAGTCAGCATGGGATGAGGGGGAGGTGATGAGTGAGGTGACCTCAAAGGCAGTACCCTCTGCCCCCACCAAAGCTTTGCCATCTTTGACACGCATTCACATCAAGGTGTGACCCTCGCTTCCCTTCCCTGAGGCCGTCAGCCAGCTGCTTTGGAGAAGAAAATTCAGCCAGAAACACCCAACTTAGGGCAGCGGTTTCCAAAATCCAGTGGCACTTCCATACCAATACGCAATCACTTGTGACTTCACCACCTAATTCTGTCAAATGATAATTGAGTTAAAGAATAATGTAGGCAAATGAATTTCCTCTCCACTGCCAGTGGGACCATGATTGGGTTATGCACAAATTCAGATTGATTTGTTAATATACATTTAGCTGTTCAACTCTGTGCTTAATCACATTACCTCACCAGTCTTCCAGCGTGACACATGGAAAATTATGAGGAATAACAAATAATGGAATGTGAAATAAATCCTGTTAGTCCTAACCTAGTTAGCGCTTTGCAGCAGACATCCATTTTATAGATTCAAGCCGGAGGAATACGAACTCAGAGACGATGACATGGTAACTGAGTTAAGGAGGAGAAAATGTGCTTAACGCTGACCTTTCTTGAAATGTGTCAACCCCAGCCTGATTACTTTGACTTCAGCTGATTAAATTTACTCCCTTCCGCAGACTCGCAAGCCTAGGTGATGCATTATCATGCAAAGTTGAATGACAGTAATGGAGACCCTCGTTCTAGGCCCCCAGTTCCTGACAAATCGTTTCCCGAAGTAACGCAGTATTTATTTTCCTTTATGATAGAAATGTTTCTCTTTAGTTGCTATGAAATTAAGCCTTTGTAATTGGATTTTGGACTCTTTACTTTATGACTCTGCAAATATGAAATTAACCCCATCCCAAGAAATAATAGAGCAGTCTAAGTTCTAATGAGATTACCCCCATTTTAGATAATGATTCCGAATTTAATAAATCAAACAAAGCAACAATTAAGGACAGCCATTTCTTTCTCCTCCCCCCTCCCAACAGGAGGAGAAAGGAGCCATGTAGGAATTACAGGGGACAGATCCTCTGAGAGATACAGATCATAAGAAGGACCGTCATTGGGTTGCTCTGTTTTAACGATATCCGCTCTCGATACTCTGAATGATGGAGTCCTTTTGAGCAATGTCTGTGGTCAAATTGGATGATTAGAACGCAGTTTCTTTAATAAGAGGGGAGTTCGGTGGTCATCCAGTGCTCAGACAATTGCCTGTAATTTGATTCGTTTGTTTTTTGATCATTCTCCATTTTTCATATTTGTTTTGTCATGTGCCCCTGTGATAAACAGCAGAGCTTCATCCAATCCATTTACCTTAAACAACCTCTTGGTGGTTTCAGGAGCCACTGAAAGCACTCACATGAATTTAGATCGCTTACCATCCTAGAGCTTAAGATTTCCCACAGTCTTGGTGGTTTATTTATTTTTCACGGCATGAGTCACATGACCAGGCATAAGGTCAGACGCAGACAAAGCAATGCACGCCGTACAAGACCCCAGTGTTCATCCTTTCGTGTGGGTTATCAGTCGGTGGGAAGAGGCCGGTAGCAACACACATACTTCAAGGTTAGAGTATGTTTCCAACCTGGCGGAAGAAATACTATTCTGTTGGGAGTGAGTTGCTCACACAAGGCCGGCACAGATGTAGTAGGTCTATGTGTGGCCTGTCTTGGCCTCAGAGTCCAATGGGTGGGCTGTGGGGGCAGGCAGCTGTGCTGATGCTGTTTATACAGAGAAAGGCCTTGCCCTTCTAGAAGTCTTACTGTTGCTACACCATAAGCTTCACACTCACTGAACACCACCCTTCTAGAGAACCTGCTTTAACAGTCTACATGCTTCTTTGAAGGACCTGCCTACAAAGTCAACTTTTCCTGGGGTTTCAGCCAAATTCAGAAGTAGTTTGGCCATATCTTCACTCAAGAGAAGAGAGAAAGCCATCGTCACCGCCTCATCCTTAATATTTCATTTTTGCCTCCATCTTTCTGGCAGTTTGGAAAGCCTATTTCCCTGACGTCTCTCCCATGATTCTGATTTGACCCCCTGTTAGTGGGTGGCCCTGGTGCTGAATTTCTTTCAAAAAACAAAATGACAATTCAGTTTCCCCATAGTCATTCCCCTGAGCTGTGGTGGGTAATCATTGAGCTAAGCGCTGTAAGTTGTGGATTTTCTTTTCCTATAACCAGGAAAAGATCAATTGACCCATATTGGTAAGGATGCATTTTTCTATTTTCTATAATTTTTTGTCCATTTTGAATGTAAGCATGGACTCTGGCCTTTCATGGATTCTCCTACTTACTACAAACTTTATTTTTATTTATATATTTTTTTTACTATCTTGTAATGTCATAGATGTGACAGTGGAGGACTTTAAGCATCTCCTTTGTCTTCCTCTTTGAAAGAGTCCTTGGCCATGTGCATTCAGGTAGTTCTGGCTCATTTTGCGTTCTCCTGCTCCCAAAATGGGGTTGACTGCCCACTGAGCATCTCAGGCTGCTCTCCATATATATATAATATAGTAATATAGTATATGGTAATATAGTAATATAGTAATATATACTTCCTAATATAGTATATATGAAACAATATAACATGTATCTTCTTCAAGAAGAATGGGCTTTTTGAGAAGCTGGCCGAGGACCTCTGTTTGCTGGGATGTTTCGGGGCGCAGTATATATAGTATATATAGTAATATATACTATATAATATAGTAATATAGTAATATAACAATATTAGAGAAGAAAATTTGGGTGTTAGGGATACATGTTATATTGTTTCACATCAATGGCGTTGGATTAAGATTACCAGCATTTTAAAGATAGAGCTGGAAAATTAACTTTCTTCCCCCAAAGTGCATGAAATTCGTATTTAATGGTTACTTAAAACTTTACCAAGTTTTTGTTTGACTTTCTCTCCATGAGAGTTTGAAGATTTAGTCCCTTCCCTCCTTTTATTTTCCTCACCTACCAGTTTTCTCTTTGTTCATTAACTTTCACATATCATGCTCTATGTTGTCACCCTAGACCAGGCATTTAAGACACAGAATCAGCCCCCAACACACACACTAAATTGGGAGTTGCCTTTCACTTTTTTCTTTGAACCTTGTCTCAAGCATCTTGGAATTGGCTTGAAATTGTGCCTGCCCAGAAAATCCCCTTTCTTGTGCCGCTAGGGCATTAGAGGATAAAACGATTTATACCTTCCTCCAAAATCTGCTGATGATACCACAAGTATTGGCCAGTCTCTTGGAAGCACGTGCAAGATGGTCTTAGATGAAGTCCTAAGCAACTTCCGTGAATAATAAATATGAAAACACCAAAAGCTAGAGGCTTTTAATATTTATCTAAAATCATCCATACATTCTTCACTTTCAGGTGTGAAGCTTTAGCACAGAATGAGAATTACTTGAATACAGTCTTTTCTCCCTCCTTCCCTTCCTTTCATCCTCCTTTCCTTCCTTCCCTTCGAAACATTTGTTAACTACCTAGTGTGCACCACCACTGCACTCAATGAAGGGCACACTGTAAGGGTTCAATAAATGTTTGATGGTAGAAGGAAGTAAAAATGTGTCCAGTAAAATCTCAGTGATCTGGAGAAGTTCGATTCTACAATGTATGTTACGCATAGCCTGAACTCCACACATGGTCTATTCTATTTACTATACTTATGTTTCCTTCCATGAAATGCTTCTCTTCTCTACCTTGATTCCTTCATATTTGCACACCAGATTTTAAGTAGACTCATTTTATTCTCTTTCTTCACTTAATAGAGGTACTTACGTTTGCACAGAGAGGGAGATAAATAATAAACTACTTTATAGAGATTGCATTGTGGGTCTCCTTTGCAACATAAGAGATGGTTCATTCCACTCATTCAGCAAATATTTATTAAGTGCGGGCTACAGTCCACAGCAGTGAGTTGCCTGATTTCACGGAGCTTCAATCTAGTGGAGGGCTGAGACAGTTTTCAAGTCACTTCAGTAAAGTGTGAAGAGAACTGGGTTCAACAAATGAGAGGGGGCTATGTGAGCTCTCGGCCTGGGGTAAGAATAAGGCAGGGGTCAAAGAGAGCTTTCTGGAGGGAGATGCATTGAAGTTAAGATCCAGGACAGTAAACCAACCTTATACATCAGCATAGGCTTTAGCAGCCGCCATTTGAAAGCAGGCACTGAGGGGCAACTAAAATGAGGAGGAACAATATAGACCTCCCCCTGTTTCAGGATCACCCTCAGGTAGCTTGCATTTCCTACCACTCGAACAGGTGAGAGCAGGTGCAGTGCTTTGGCAGGGACGTATCAGGGCTCTGCGTTAACAAGTTGTCTCCTGTCTCATTTTTATCCTGTTGGTGTTTCAGTCTCTACTCAGGATCCTGGACACCCCCAAAGGCCGTGCTGCTTTCAGAGTGTCCAGTGGGTTCAATGGACTCCTGTCCCTGCTCTCTGACCTGGAGGGGTCTCTCCAGGAGCCCCCGCTGCAGGCGTGGGGGATGGTGTCCCCCAGCCAGACCCTGGACCTGGTCCTGCACACCCTCTGTGCCTTGTCTGCGGCATTGCACCTGGACCCTGTCAACAGCGACTTCTTCAAGAAGAATGGGCTTTTTGAGAAGCTGGCCGAGGACCTCTGTTTGCTGGGATGTTTCGGGGCGCAGGAGGAAGAGGGAGCCCCTCTGCACTCAGAGGCAGACACAAAGGCCAGGCCATTTGCTGACTTGCTGAGTGCGGCCTTTGCCTCTGCCAGCCCATTCCCACCCAAGATACAGAGCTGCCTCCAGATCCTCAGCTTTCTGGACAGCATGGCCAGTGGCACCCTCCACCTGCGCAGAGACCTGAAGGAGCCCCCGAGGGCTGGGCAAGACCCAGCTCCGCATGCCCAGAAGGAAGACGCCGGCAGTGACCCCCAAGGCAACTTCAAGCTGTGGCCAGACCTGGAGGAGAGGTAGAGCTTTGCTGCCCACTTCCGTAATCGGGTCATCAGTGTATCTGTCTCCCATTTCCCTCCCAAATATCCTGTGCGTGGGTGGTGGGTAGGAAGCCTTGACTGCAAACTAGGTGTGCAAAAACGTCACGTGACTTTTTTTTTTTTTTTTTTTTTTTAAACTCAACTTTGGCTACAGTCTCCTCTGCCTTTGGGAGCAGGCAGAAAACCAATCTGAGTCAATCAACAGATGGTTGGAGGATGCTTTTGAGTTGCACAAGAACCAGGGGGCTTACCAGATCTTGGAAACGGAGGGCAGAACTCTGCTGATAATCTCACTTTCTGCTTCGGCATCCTTGCTGCTGCTCCTGAGAGCCTTGGTGCCTGTGCCTGGCCTCCATGGTGTGCTGGGCAGCCTTTGGGGGGCCTTATCTTACCCGCTGCCCTCACCCTTGCCCCTGCACTGCCAGGGTGTGGGAGGAGGTCCTTTGACTTACAGGATGACCACGGTGTCCTTCCCCATCCCTGGTTCTTCCTGGTCTTTCACATTGCTTCCACTTCCTGTAACAAAGACTCTTACTTCACAGGCCCATCTCCTCCATGACTCCAGACTTTCATTCCTGTAAGACAGACTTCCACTAAAGCAAGGAAGAGCAAAGAACACCCCTCCTTCCTTAGGGGGGCAGGGAAAACAAATGAAAGAGCACAACAGCAGTAGTTGGTTATCTTTTGTGTTCTCCCCAGGGAGCAAGGACAAACCGTAAATTAATATTGCAAGAAACTCTCCTGCCTACCACCTCTCCAAGCCATCTTACATTGACTGCCACGGGACACCCTTCTGAAAGACACTGCACATTTTAATCCAAATATGTTGGATCGGTCAGATTTCAGTGTGGAGGGCTGGTGGTGAGGGGGAAGGATGCCAGATCTCTACGGAGATAATCATATGATTGTTCTCGTTTCATCAGCTAACATGCTAAATTAATTGGTTTCCTAATCTTGCATTCATGCAGATACCGACTTGCTCATGATACATTTATTGCTGGCTTTGATTTGCTGATTTTTTATTGGGACTTTTGCTCCTGAAAAAGCTTTTCCTTCCATGCTCTTTTCTTGACTGTTTTTATAAAGTTTGCGGTAACCTCATAACGCGAGTTGGTCAGTGTTGACTCTTCTATTCTCTGGAAGTAATAGTAACATAGGTTACTATTTCTATTTCTTAGCTTTGTGATAGAGTCTGCCAGTAAAACCCTCATAAGCCTGATGTTTTCTTGTTAAGATTTATTTTTGTGAGGATAAATTCAGATTTCTTCTTGAATCATTCTTAGCCATTTTTAAAGTTCATTTTCCCATTCCATCTAAGTTTCAATTTACTGACATAGGACTGTTCTTAATATCCTTTTTTAACTTTTGGTTCCTGACAGGATTGTTTGTGTCTTTTCTTTCCCCTCCACCCCCCCCCCCCCCCCGCAACATTCTTGACAGGGGGTTTATTTATTTGTGTGTCCCATGAAGCAACTTTCAGCTTTTCCCATCTCTCATGCGTAAATTTTCTATTTCTGTCTTCATTTGTTCATTCTTATCATGTCTTCTTTGCTTTGGTTTATTCTGGTATTCCTCTTAATTTAATTGATTAGGAGACCGATTTTCAGTCCTCTTTTTAAATGCAAAGTGCAAATGTCTCTGTCCTTTACTTTAGCTGTAAGGTGCAAGTTTCCTTATGTTGCACTTTCAATGTTATTTAGTCCTAAATGTTTCCATTTCCTTTGTGACTTAGAGTTTCCTTCTTGAATCTTGTTTGACTTGTGGATTTCCAAAGTTACAGAGTGTTTTTGGTCATTTTCTTTCCTTGCTAATTTCTAATTTTATCATCATGAGAGATGGTGGACTGTTTGATGGTAATTCTTTAAAAGTAGTTGAGCTTGACTTTGAGGCCTCCAGTGTGATAAATCTTCCTAACTGTTCCATGTGTGCTTGAAAAGAATGAATATTTTCCAGTTGTTAGAGTCAATGTTCTATTTATGTCCTTTAGATCAAACTGGTCAAGGGTCTTCTTCAGATTTTCAGATCATTTAATCTGTTTGACATATCAGTTGCTAAGATATGTGAAATATTTTTCATTATATTCATAGATTTGTTAATTTCTGTTAATTTTTACCTTACATATATCTGAGGCTATTTGAATCTCACATATTTACAATTTTGATATCATCTCGTGGAATCAAATTTTTTACCTCATATGGTGGCCTTCTTTATCTCCAATAGTACATTTTGTCATAAGAACAACTTTTTCTAATACTAATAAGGCTATATCAGCTTTCTTTTGGCTAGTGTGTGCCCAGAATTTTTAAAAAAAAAATTCCTTCGTTTTAAGGTTTCTGTGTCCTGATGTTTTAGGTGTGCTTTTTGTAGAGAGCTATTTTTGTTTTTGCTTTATTTTGTCATTTAACCCAGATACTTTTTGGTTACTGAAGCATGTGCTCTGTTTATATTTTTATAATTATTAACATGTTTGAAATTATTTCTACTTTGTTATTTTGTATTTTCTATTTGTCCCACTTTTTCTTTTGATCTTTTTCTTGTTTTCTTTTGAATTATTAGAATTTTCATTTTTTTATTTAATTTTTCCCATCTACTGGGGATCTTACACTCTCTATTAGCCTTTTAGTGGTTACCCTAAAATAATTTAATAGCATCCTCATAATGTTTAACTATTTAGTGTTTACTATGCTGTTATCTTTATCCTATTTCCAGTAAATATGTGTTACATATGTAATATGTAAACACTTAATATAACTCTTAAATGTATACTTACATTTCTTATGTATATATTACTGTTGCCCAATATTAATTTTATGCAGTCCATCAATCTAACATAAATCTAACTTTAGTTAATCCATCAAATAAGGCATTTATTCATGTATTTTTTTTTTTTTACTGAGGTATAGTTGACTATATGACATTATATTACTTTTAGTATAAAACATAGTGATTTGATACTTGTATATATTGCAAAATGATCACCACATAAGTCTAGTTAATAACACCCATTACCACACTAGTTACAATTTTTTTCTTGTGATAAAAGCTTTTAAGACTTGTTCTCTGTGCCATTTTCAAATATGCAATATAGTGTTATTAACTATAGTCACCATGCTGTACCTTATATTCCTATGACGTATTTCTTTTAAAACTGTAAATTTGTACCTTTGACTCCCTTCATTTATTTTGTCCACCCCCGTTCCCTGGTTCTGGCAACCACCAATCTATTCTCTGTATCTATGAGCTCTTTTTTATTTTTTTAAATTTTTAATTAATTAATTAAATTTTAATGTTTCTTTATTTTTGAGACAGAGAGAGAGAGAGAGAGAGAGACAGAGTGTGAGCAGGGGAAGGGCAGAGAGAGAGAAGAAGACACAATATCCAAAGCAGGCTCCGGGCTCTGAGCCATCAGCACAGAGCACGATGTGGGGCTCAAACTCATGAGCCGTGAGATCATGACCTGAACTAAAGTCAGATGCTTAACCAACTGAGACACTCAGGACCCCGAGGCCCTTCTCTTCTTGTTTTGTCTTGGGGAGAATTCCCTTTCTGAGGCTCTCTGATCTTTCTATTCTGGGGGAGGGTGTCCCCAAGGAGGCCTCTACCCTGGCCACCTGGATGGCCTGCAGGTCAACTTGGAATGTCAGTGTTGAACCCTATTCTTCCAGCTCTTAGAGGGCAGGGAAATAGTTGTCAGCACCAGACGGTGGTATTGATGACAAGTAGTAGTCATTTTTTGATGTCTCTGGGAGCTAAGCACTAAACACTTATTTTCATTTAATTCCCTCTCAGTCCTAGAACTTTACCAATAAAGAAACGAAGGCTAAGAAAGGATACATAACATGGCCAAAGTCACACATTTAGTAAGGAAATGATAGAGCCAGATTCTGATCCCAGGTCCACTTGCAAGACCTGTGTATGTGTATATGTGTGTGTGTTCTTCCTGCTTCTTCTGGAAACTCCCATAATCATGGTGATGATTTTCCACATGTTCTGACACAATAGCCTACAGTTTAAAGTTTGGTCTCTACCCTATAGACGGCATCGGCCCAAATTCTTTCTAGATGAATCCTTGTGTCAGATGTCATCTTGGGTTCATGATGAGTAATTTTTAAATGTGTAAGGGTCAGATTTCATAAATAGAGCAATTTTTTTCCTCATTGAAAGAAATACATCACCCTTGACATTCCTTGATGGTTTGAGAAGCAGTGAAACCCCAGTCTGTCATGAGAGAATCTGTGAGGTGAAGCCAGGTCAGTGGGCTGGGAATGGGGACAGGGTGTTCATCCCAGCCCACCACGAACACTCAGCAGGTGACTTGGCTCAGTCCCGCCTGTGCAACGTGGGCCCTGCTCTCCAGGGAGAAGGGGCAGAGGCTGCGGGCTTTTGACTCAGGCAGAGTTCTCTACGTCTTAGTGGCCATGTTCCTTGGGCCTGTTGTTTTATGTCTCTGAGCTTTGATTTCCTGATTTGAAGGCAGAGATAATGAGAGTATCTGCTCTGAGGGCTGTTGTGAGGTGAGGATTGGAGAGGATAGTGATCACAGCTGCTGTTCATTGAGCACTTGTGCACCAGATGCTGTGCCCAGTTCTCCACAAGCATTAGTTGGTTTAATCCATGTAACAACTATGATTTGAGGAATGTTGTTCATAAAACGGAAGTTATATATTAGGGAATTGCCCAAATACATATGTGATGTCTAAAACATAGAGTGTATGATCTCTAGGAAACATACATCCGCCCCCCCCCCCCCACACCACATCACACATACACCACACATCCACACCGCTTACACACGCATTCCACACAGGACACCCACACACCACATCCCTCACACTCATACACACACACACACATACACCCCACACAGGACACCCACACACTGCATCCCACACCATATGCTGACCTTCTCTGGTATTTACTAGATCCTGTTACCTGAGATGGATGACCTCCTTCTTGGCCAGCTGATCCACAGTGAGGGTCTGGAGATGAAGACGGAGAGAAGAGTGGGTCAGGCCATGGTGGGCCTTGCCTGCTCACCGCATTAGGCCATTTTCGTCTTATCTTGCAGGGGTGATGGGAAGCCATGGAAGCCTTTGGGCAGAGCTGTGGAGGGACGGGCTTTGTGGTCTAGAAGGGCCACTCTCTACAACTGGGACCAGAGACGTGCCTCTTCAAAAGCAGGAGCACTTCAAAAGCAGCCAGCTCTGTTGGCTGTCAGAGGGTTTGCTTCCTGCCTTAGCATTTGACCTCTTGTAGCTCCTGCGGGGCCTCACAGGCTGACTTTCGTTCATTATGTCGACAAAAGGAACCATCTCAATGACTTGTAATTTGAACTTAAGTTGTGGCAGGAATGCACGCCGATAAGGGGACGTGTTTCGGCAGGAAAGTGTGCACTAGGCAAAGATAAGGCTGCAGTGGACGTTCCGCAGACCAGAGCCCTCAACAGTCCTTTGTCCTCCTCTGCTGCTGTTCATCTGGGATAGGATCTCGTAATTAGTAAATATCGCGAGGTTCAAAACCCAGCAAGATTTTACTTTCTGGATGCATATGTGATAAGCTGTCAATTCAAAAGACCCAGCGAGGGTGTCTGGCAAACTGTAAAATTAAATTACGTGAACGCTTTGCCTTTTTCACAGTAGCTCAAACACTGCTATATGCCCAAACCTCTAGAGTAGTCTAGGGTTTGCTGGAATCAGAAGTTCTGTAGGCCAGGCTGCATTAAGGCCTGACTTTTTGCGGCTCTCTCTGAGGCTGGAGGCCCTGGGATGGAGGTGTTTTGGAGGGTGTCCCTCTGCTGCCGGTCCCCCGTCAGACCTCCTTGACATCAGCATCTCACCTTCCAAACATCAATGCCTGCGGGCAGTCTTGGATCTGGGTCTTAGGTGGTCATGGAGAGTGGTTTGGCTCTTTCCCTGGTGACTCCCCTGAGCGGTCGCCTCCCGAGGGCCTCTGGCTCTGTCACATCTGCCATTCAGGCTGGGTTTGCTTTTCCATGCTCCTCTGAATGGCTGTGGATTGAGAGTGTGTGTGCATGGTGTGTGTGTGTGTGTGCGTGCAGACATGTGTGTTGGTTGTACATCTCAGGTGTGAGAACCCAGCTGGGCAGGAGGCACCCACCCAAAAAAGCCTGACCTTCCTCCTATGGAGCTGTGGCTTCGCAGGGAGCTTTCTCTTAAACGGCGGGGGGTCCACCGCGACCCCTGTCTGAGGTTTCGATTTCCACTGTTTCATTTCTGGCAGCCAGCCATGGTCTGGAAGCAGGTGACCCTCCTCCTGACCATTCCTCAGAAGGCCGATAGTAGCCTAAGGCAGAGTCACATGCCTGCATCCTTCACGTTCCTTCTTCTCACCTCTGGGTATTTTACTGTCTCACATCCCCACAAGCAGGGGGAGCACTGTACAAGAAGCTATTTTGAGAGAGCCCACATTCACATAACTTTCATCATGGCATATTGTTAATAATTTTTCTATTTGCTTTTAGGTGCTATTAACCTCTTGCTGAGCCTAATTTATAAATTAAACTTGATCATAAGTCGGTATGCATAGGAAAAAAGCAGCATATTCGGGGTTTGGTCCTCTTTGTGGTTTTTGACCCTCCCCCACCCCCCCAAGGGAGGACTCCTGTTTCTTGTGGTGGCTTTTGGTATTGGGAGGGCTCAGACTGTTAAGGCTGCCATGCAGCCTGGTGCAGAGTCGGTCTTCCCCCTGCCACAGGATGGCTGCCCAAGTGTGTCCCTAACACTGTCCCGGGGGCCGGGGTCTTGTGGCTCCTTTGGAAGGCTGCTCCTGTCTACCCCTCTCTGGCTCCCTTCGTGGTAGACCATCTAGTCCAGAGAACTTGAGTCCAGAATTTCAGTAAGCGCTCAAGGAGTGCCAGCATGGGGCCAGGCACTGATGAGGACTTGGGGGAAGGGGGCAAATGATGCCTGCCCCAGCCCTACAACTGCATGTGGGAGAATCAGAAGTGTGAGGGGATCATTACACCTGTGTGGTTGGTGTTATACAGGGACAGCCCCAGAAATTAAGGGGGAAACGGAGCAGTGCACCTAACACAGTCTGGGAGAGGGGGGCTCCGTAGGGCCTTCCTGGATGAAAGGATCTCTGAGCTAAGCTGTGATGAGAGAGACAGGTGCCTGGACCGGGAGGGGTTGGAGAGGGCATTCCAAGGCCTGACGGAGAGACCCAAAATCAGCCATGGTGAGTGAGGAAAGCTCCAGGCCTTGGCAGGGACTGCAGAGACTTGGAGCCACACACTCGAGTGGAGTCCTGCGACCTTAGCTTGGAAGGGGGTCCGGGCATGACTGGCACGAGGGCAGTCATGAGGGGGGTATTATTCTGTGGGAGCAGGCAGGCATGTTGCAGAGGCTACTCTGGTGTGTGTGTGTGTGTGTGTGTGTGTGTGTGTGTGTGGTCGGGGGCAGGGGGCAGAGAGTTGGGTAGAAATGAGAAAACGGAGGGGCAGGAACACAGGAGATGTGGGTCTCTCCCCTCATGGATGGCGATGGCTGGAGCCCAGACAGCAGGCTGCTGGCAGGAGAACCTTCTGAGACCTCTGTAGGACATAATGTCAAGGCCTTGGTAACCAATCATGAGCGTGCAGGAGGAGGGGCTGGCCCAGGTCCTGACAGGGAAGCCCTGGTGAAGATCTGGTTTGGGAGAAGGTGGTGGCTGTCTGGAGTGGCCTGTGCGGACTGCCACAACGAGATCGTATTACTTTTAATTTTCTAATTAATCGCTCAGGAATCCACCAGCTGTAGTAAGAAGAGACAGAGTAACTTAACCCCGCCCCGAGAATCTGGATATAGTCCAGACGAGGGGTAGTCTGACTTCCACAACTAAGCAGGAAAAATACCCGGATCTGAGCACCATCTCCTATGGTGTGGACTGCGGTCTCAGGGTTGGGGGTGGGGGGGAATGGGGATAGCCAAGCTTGGGCACTGTGTGATGTGGAGCGTCCTCACTGGTTCAGATCCCCCCAAAGGCCTCTAGGGTTTTTCAACTGAAATGACATCATTCTTTGTAAAATTTGACCAAACATCCCTCTTTCCCTGTCTTCGCCTCTGGGCTTTGAGAGATACGGATAATCATGTATTCTTGGATTATAACTTTCAGTTAAATGCACACGTCTTTTGTAAGATACAAGCCATCCCGGAACACCACGGGGTACCAGTGTCTGCCCTCCCTGGGATTCAAAACCCCACTTCCCATTCCTGCTCTTGGGATCCATACCTCAGAGCAATGCTTCTCATAGTGTGGCCCCTATAGCCTAGCTTCCCTCATCAGAATCAGTTGTGAACATGCTAAGATACAGTCTCATCAACCAGATTTCCTGGATCACAGTCACTGGGTTGGGAGCGTAGGAATTTTTAAAAAATCTCTTCTTATTATTTTTAAGCACATTATACTTCAAGAACATCTTCCCCAGGTGCTAGGCATCTTTTCCTTAAAAACATTTGTTAAACATCTAACTTTTTTTATTAAGGTAAATTCACATAACATGAAATTCATAATTTTATTTTATATATTTTTTAAGTTTATTTATTTATTTTGAGAGAGGGAGGGGGAGAGAATGCACAAGCAGGGGAGGCACAGAGGGAAGGAGAGACAGAATCCCAAGCACACTGCTCGCCATCAGTGTGAAGCCTGATGGGGGTTTTGAACTCATGAACTGTGAGATCATGACCTGAGCCAAGATCGAGAGTCAGGTGCTTAACTGACTGAACCACCCAGGTGCCCCAAAACAACAATTTTAAAGCAGACAACTCAGTGGCATTTAGAATATTCATGATGTGCAAACACTACCTCTATCTAGTTCCAAAATATTTTCATTCCTCTAAAAGGAAAACCCTGTATACGCTCCCATTCCTTCAGCCACCCACTGTGCCACAGCCAGGTTTTCTGTCTCTTTGGATTTACTAATTTGGATATTTCATATAAATAGAATCACACAACAGGTAGCCTCTTCTGTCTGGCTTCCTTCACTTAACATGTTTTCAAGGTTCATCCCCGTTGTAACATATATCTGTACTTTATTACTTTATTATGGGTGAATATCATCCCACTGTATGTATACACCACAATTTGTTTTTCCATTCATCTGCTGATGGACATTTGGCTTGTTTTCACCTTTTAGCTATTATAAATAGTGCTGCTGTGAACATACACAGACATATATTTATTTGAGTCTTTGTCGTCGTTTTGTGTAAATACATAGGAGTGGAATTGCTGGATCAAAGGATAATTCTAGGTTTAATTTTTTGAGGAACCACCAAACAGTCTTCCATGGTAGCTGAACAAAATTTATAAATTCTAACCAGAAATCTATGAAGTTTCCAATTTCTCCAGGTGTTTACCGGTACTTATCTTCCATTAAAAAAATTGACAGCCATCCTCGTGAGTGGGGAGTAAGTGGCTCACTGTGGTTTTGATTTGCACTTCTCTGTTGGCTAAATGATGAACATCTTCCTGTGCTTGCTGGCCATTTGTAAATTTTCTTTGGAGAAATACCTGTTCAAGTCCTTTGCTCATTTTGAAATTGGATTGTTTCTCTTTTTGTTGTTTAGTTGTATAAGTTCTTTGTATATTATGGATAATAGACCCTTATCAGTTTTATGACTTGCAAATATTCTCTCCCATTCTGTAGATTGCTCTCTTCATAATGTTCTCTGATGCACAAAAGCTTTTAGTTTTGATGACATCTATGTGATCTCTTTTTTCTTTTGTTGCTTATGATTCTGGTGTTACATGTAAGAATCCATTGCCAAAACCAAAGATATGAAGATTTACCTCTGTGTTTTCCCCTAAAAGTTTTATAATTTTGGCTCTTGTGTTTAGGTCATTGATCCATTATATGATGTGAGGCCAGAGTTCATCTTCATTCTTTTGCATGTGGCTATCCGTTTCTCTCAGGACCATGTGTTGAAGATTCTATTCTTGTCTCCATTGAATGGTCCTAGCATCCTTGTTGAAGACTCAATCTTATTCCACTGGACTATATGTCAAGCCTGTACCACACTGTTTTGATTACTGTAGCATTATGGTAAGTTTTGAACTCAGGACGTGTGAGCAGTGCAACTTTGTTCTTTTTAAATATCGTTGTGGCTATTTAGAGTTCCTTGCAATTTCATATGAATTTGAGGACCAGCTTTTACCACTGAGTATGTTAGCTGCAGGCTTTTCATAAATGCCCTTTATCATGTTGAGGAAGTCTTTATTGATTCTTGGTTTTCTGAGTGTTTTTTATCATGAAAGGGTGTTGGATATTGTCAAATGCTTTTCTACATCAACTGAGGCAATCATTTGTTTTTCTTCCCCTTTGTCTGCTAATGTGGTGTGTTACATTGATTGATTTTCTCATATTGAATCACTCATAGTCTTCATTCCTGGGATAATCTTCACTTGATCATAGTGTACAATCCTTTAAATATGCTGTTGGAGCTGGTTTGCTAGTATGTTGTTGGCGGTTTTTCCATGTATATTCATTAGGGATTTTGTCTGTAGTTTTTTGTTTGTTTGTTTCTTTGTGTAGCTTTGGTATCAAGGTAATAATATAGGCTTCCTTGCTGTTCCCTGAACATACCGGACATACTCCCATCTTAAGGGTTTTTGCTGGCTGTTCCCTTTGCTTGAAACACTTTTGCTCAGGATATCTGCATCCCATCTTTCAAGTCTGCCCAGTTGTCACCTTCTCAAGGAGGCCAGCTCTGCCACCCAAATTAAAATTGCAAATTGCTTCCTTCCTCCACCCTAGCACTCTTCATGTTTTCTCTCAATGGCACTTATCTTCCTTCATAATGTATAATTTACTTATTCATGCTAATATATTAACATATTATACTCAATTGTAATAATGTAGTATGTATTGTATAATAATAATAACTTTTATTATTTATAATTTACATATTTATTATGTTTATCTTTATTATCTACACTACTCCCCTCACACCCGGGTGTGGGCTTTAGTTTATTTATAGATGTATCCAGAGTGCTTGAATAGTGCCTGGTAAATAGTTAGGTCAATAAATATTTGTTCCATTGAACTGAATAAATTAACACCAAGGCAAGATGTACTCCTGGCAACTTAGCCATTCTTTTTAGGCTGATGGTGCCAAGGACGATGTGGCCGCAGGTTATGAGAGTAGCGCTCTGGCCAAAATGTTTGAAAATCAGGTGTTTGTGGGGCGCCTGGGTGGCCCAGTCAGTTAAGCATATGACTTCAGCTCAGGTCATGATCTCACGGTTCGTGGGTTCGAGCCCCATGTCGGGCTCTGTGCTAACAGCTCAGAGCCTGGAGCCTGCTTCAGGGTCTGTGTCTCCCTCTCTCTCTGCACCTCCCCCACTCGAGTGCTATCTGTCTCTCTCTCTCTCTCAAACATAAATAAATATTTAAAAAAATTAAAAAAAAGAAAATCAGGTGTTTGTAATTTGGGATTAGATTTGTGGGTTTTCGTGCATTTGTTTTTATTTTTCTTATTAAGTTTTGAATTTACATATAGTAAAAGTCCCTTTTTTTTTTTTCTGCGAACTTCTATGGGTTTTAATTCACTTAATTTAGAGCCATGTGACCACCACCACAATTGGGATACAGAACAGTCCCATCACCTCAAATAGTTCCTGAATGTTGCTCCTTGATAGTGAACCCCTAACCCCTGGTAACCACTGATGTATCCCTATAGTCTTGTCTTTTCCATTAAACCATATAAATGTGGGTATACAATGTGTACTCTTTGGAGGCTAGTCTTTTGCGTTCAGCATAAGGCCTCTGATGTCCATCCAATTTGTTGTGTGAATTGTTCATGCATTTTGATTGCTGAGTAGTACTCCATTGTATGGCTGCAAGGATTTTCTCCCAGTCTGTAGCTTGTCTTTTCATTGTTAAAGTGACTTTTACAGATTGAAAATCTTTTATTTTTATGCAGCACAATTTATTCATGTTTTTATTTTATTAGGATTTTGGTATTATATCTAAGAAATCTTTGCCAAACTCAAGGCCACAAAGATTTTCTACTATGTTTTCTTTTAAAAGTTTTATAGGTTTATGATCCATTTTGAGTTTCTTTTACTGCACGGTGTGAAGTTTAATTTGAGATTTACTATTTTTGTTTGCATTTGGATATCTAATTCCTCCTGTGCCATTTGTTGAAAATATTATCCATTTCCATTGAATTATCTTTGTACCTTTGTGAAAAATGAATTGGCCGTATTTATGTAAGTCTTTTTCTGGACTCTATTCTGTTCCATTGATCTGTGTGTCTAGCCCTTCACTAATACTGTCTTGATCACTGTAGCTGTGTAATAAGTCATAACACCAGCTAATGTGAGTTCTCCAAATGTATTCTTCCTTTTCAAAATTGCTTCAATTATTTTAGTTCCTTTGCTTCTGGCTATACTAGTATATGTAAATATAATGATCAGCCTGCCTATATCTACAAAACTGTTGGGATCTTGATTGGAATTACATTAAATCTAAGATGAATTTGGAGAGAATTGAGACAAATATATTAGATCTTCCAATCCACAGACATACTATGTTTTTCCTTTTATATAAGTCTATGATCCCTTCCTTCCTTCCTTCCTTCCTTCCTTCCTTCCTTCATTCCTTCCTTCTTTCTTAATAAATTCTGTGGTAACTAGCATACAGAACCAGCACACTTTATTAATTTTTATTTTATGAATAGAATTTATTGTCAAATAGGCTCACATACAACACCCAGTGCTCATCCCAACAAGTGCCCTCTTCAATGCCCATCACCTCTTTTCCCCTCTCCCCCCCTCCCCATCCACGCCCAGTATGTTCTCTGTACTTAAGAGTCTCTTGTGGTTTGCCCCCATCCCTCTCTGTTAGTAACTATTTTTTCCCCGTCTCTTCCACCACGGTCTTCTGTTAAACTTCTCAAGATTCACATATGAGTGAAAACATATGTTATCTGTCTTTCTCTGACTGACTTATTTCACTCAGCATAATACCTTCCAGTTCCATTCACGTTGTGGCAAATGGCATGATTTCATTTTTTCTCATTGCCAAGTAGTATTCCATTGTGTATATAAATCACATCTTCTTTATCCACTCATCAGTTGATGGACATTTAGGCTCTTTCCATCATTTGGCTATTGTTGAGAGTGCTGCTATAAACATTGGGGTACACATGCCCCTGTGCATCAGTACTCCTGTATCCCTTGGGTAAATTCCTAGTAATGTTATTGCTGGGTTGTAGGGTAGTTCTATTTTTAACTTTTTGAGGAACCTCCACACTGTTTTCCAGAGTGGCTGCACCAGTTTGCATTCCCACCAACAGTGCTAGAGGGTTCCTGTTTCTCCACATCCTCGCTAGCATCTGTAGTTTCCTGATTTGTTCATTTTAGCCACACTGACCGATGCGAGGTGGTATCTCAGTGTGGCTTTGATTTGTATTTCCCTGATGAGGAGTGACGTTGAGTATCTTTTCATGAGCCTATTGGCCATCTGGATGTCTTCTTTGGAAAAGTGTCTATTCGTGTCTTCTGCCCATTTCTTCACTGGATTATTTGTTTTTCAGGTGTGGAGTTTGGTAAGTTCCTTATAGATTTTGGATACTAGCCCTTTATCCGATACGTCATTTGCAAATATCTTTTCCCAATGTGCCGGTTGCCTTTTAGTTTTGTTGAATGTTTCCTTTGCAGTGCAGGAATTTTTATCTTGATGAGGTCCCAATAGTTCATTTTTGCTTTTAATTACCTTGCCTTTGGAGATGTGTCGAGTAAGAAATTGCTGCGGCTGAGGTCAAAGAGGTTTTTTCCTGCTTTCTCCTCTAGGGTTTTGGTGGTTTCCTGTCTCACATTCAGGTCCTTCATCCATTTAGAGTTTATTTTTGTGAATGGTGTAAGTAGTCTAGTTTCATTCTTTTGCATGTTGCTGTCCAGTTCTCCCAGCACCATTTGCTAAAGAGACTGTCTTTTTTCCATTGGATACTCTGTCCTGCTTTGTCAAAGATTAGTTGGCCATACATCTGTGGGTCCAATTCTAGACTCTCTATTCTATTTCATGGTCTATGTGTCTGTTTTTGTGCCAATACCATACTGTCTTGATGATTACAGCTTTGTAGTAGAGACTAAAGTCTGGGATTATGATGCCTCCCTCTTTGGTTTTCTTCTTCAATATCACTTTGGCTGTTCGGGGGCTTTTGTGGTTCCATACAAATTTTAGGATTGCTTGTTCTAGCTTCAAGAAGAATGCTGGTGCAATTTTGATTGGGATTGCATTGAATGTGTAGATTGCTTTGGGTGGTATTGACATTTTAACAGTATTTATTTTTCCAGTCCATGAGCATGCAGTGTTTTTCCATTTCTTTGTGTCCTTTTCAATTTCCTTCATAAGCTTTCTATAGTTTTCAGCATACAGGTCCTTAACATCTTTGGTTAGGTTTATTCCTAGGTATTTTATGGTTCTTGGTGCAATTGTAAATGGGATCAATTTCTTTAT
This sequence comes from Panthera onca, assembly GCF_046562875.1. Classification (NCBI taxonomy): domain Eukaryota; kingdom Metazoa; phylum Chordata; class Mammalia; order Carnivora; family Felidae; genus Panthera; species Panthera onca. Next base: position 41,185,639 of record NC_138349.1, on the reverse strand, counting down.
TCCTCTTTCTGTTACTTCATTATTGGTGTACAAAAATGCAACTGATTTCTGTACATTGATTTTGTACTGTGCGACTTTGCTGAATTCATATATCAGTTCTAGCAGTCTCTCAGTGGAGTCTTTCAGGTTTTCCATGTAGAGTATCATGTCATCTGAGAAAAGTGAAAGTTTGACTTCTTTGCCAGTTTTGATGCCTTGTATTTTATCTTGTTGTCTGATTGCTGATGCTAGGACTTCCAACACTATGTTAAACAACAGCGGTGAGAGTGGACATCCCTGTTGTGTTCCTGAAAGCTGAGAGCTGAGAGCTTTCCCCCATTGAGGATGATATCAGCTGTGGGCTTTTCATATGTGGCTTTTATGATGTTTAATTATGTTCCTTCTATTCTGACTTTCTTGAGGGTTTTTATTAAGAAATGATGTTGTATTTTATCAAATGCTCTTTCTGCATCTATTGACAGAATCATATGGTTCTTATCCTTTCTTTTATTAATGTGAGATATCACACTGATTGATTTGTGAATATTGAACCAGCTCTGCAGCCCAGGAATGAATCCCACTTGATCCTAGTGAATAATTCTTTTTATATGATGTTGAATTTGATATGCTAGTATCTTGTTGAGAATTTTTGCATCCATGTTCATCATGGATATTGGCCTGTAGTTCTCCTTTTTTGTAGTTCTCTGTCTGGTTTGGGAATCAAGGTAATGTTGGCTTCATAGAATGAGTCTGGAAGTTTTCCTTCAATTTCTATTTTTTGGAACAGCTTGAGAAGGATAATTATTAACTCTGCTGTAAATGTCTGGTAGAATTCCCCAGGGAAGCCATCTGGTCCAGGACTCTTATTTGTTGGGAGATTTTTGATAACTGATTCAATTTCTTCACTAGTTATGGGTCTGTTCAAATTTTCTGTTTCTTCCCATTAGAGTTTTGGTAGTGTGTGGGTGTCCAGGAATTTGTCCATTTCTTCCAGGTTGTCCTGTTTGTTGGCATAGTTTTTTTTATAGTATTCTTTGATAGTTGCTTGAATTTCTGAGGGATTGGTTGTGACAAATCCATTTTCATTTGTGATTATATCTATTTGGGTCCTCTCTCTTTTCTTTTTGAGAAGTCCGGCCAGGGTTTATCAATTTTGTTTATTTTTTCAAAAAACCAACTCAATTTCATTGATCTGTTTTACTATTTATTTTTTTTTATTCTGTATTTTTTATTTCTGCTCTGATCTTTATTATTTCTCTTCTTCTGCTGGGTTTGGGGTTTCTTTGTTGTTCTGTTTCTAGTTCCTTTAGAACTTTAGGTGTACTGTTAGATTTTGTATTTGGGATTTTTCTTATTTCTTGAGATAGGCCTGGATTGCAATGTATTTTCCTCTTAGGACTGCCTTTGCTGCATCCCAAAGGGTTTGGATTGTTGTATTTTCATTTTCATTTGTTTCCATATATTTTTAAATTTCTTCTTTAATTGCCTGGTTGACCCATTCATTCTATAGTAGGATGTTCTTTAACCTGCATGCATTTGGAGGTTTTCCAGACTTTTTCCTGTGATTGATCTCAAGTGTCATAGCATTGTGATCTGAAAGTGTGCATGGTATGATCTCAATTCTTTTATATTATTGAGGACTGTTTTGTGACCCAGTATGTGATCCATCTTGGAGAATGTTCCATGTGCACTCGAGAAGAATGTATATTCTGCTGCTTTAGGATGCAAAGTTCTAAATATATCTCTCAAGTCCATCTGGTCCAGTGTATGATTCAAGGCCATTGTTTATTTATTGATTTTCTGCCTAGATGATCTATCCATTGTTGTAAGTGGTGTATTAAAGTCCCCTGCAATTACCATTCTTTTTTTTTTTTTTTAACGTTTATTTATTTTTGAGACAGAGAGAGACAGAGCATGAACGGGGGAGGGGCAGAGAGAGAGGGAGACACAGAATCGGATGCAGGCTCCAGGCTCTGAGCCATCAGCCCAGAGCCCGATGCGGGGCTCGAACTCACGGACCATGAGATCGTGACCTGAGCCGAAGTCGGACACTTAACCGACTGAGCCACCCAGGCGCCCCCCCTGCAATTACCATTCTTACCAATAAGGTTGCTTATGTTTGTGATTAATTGTTTTATATATTTGGGTGCTCCCATATATAAATGCATAAACATTTATAATTGTTAGCTCTTCCTGATGGATAGACCCCATAATTATTATATAATGTCCTTCTTCATCTCTTGTTACAGTCTTTATAAAATCTAGTTTGTCTGATATAAGTATGGCTACTCCAGCTTTCTTTTGACTCCCAGTGGCATGATAGCTGGTTCTCCACCCCTCACTTTCAATCTTAAGGTGTCCTCAGGTCTAAAATGGGTCTCTTGTAGACAGAAAATAGATGGGTCTTGTTTTTTTTTTTTTTTTTTTTTATCCATTCTGATACCCTAAGTCTTCTGATTGGAGCATTTAGTCCCTTTACATTCAGTGTTATTATTGAAAGATACGGGTTTAGACTCGTTGTGCTATCTGTGGATATTTGCTTCTAGTGATGTCCCTTGCCTTTGTGGTCTTTGCAACACTCACAGAGTTCCCCTTAGGATCTCTTTCTTGTAGGACTGGTTTAGCGGTAATGAATTCCTTCAGGTTTTGTTTGTTTGGGAAAACTTTTATCTCTCCTTCTATTCTGAATGACAGGATTGCTGGATAAAGGGTTCTTGGCTGCATATTTTTCCTATTCATCACATTGAAAATTTCCTGCCACTCCCTTCTGGCCTGCCAAGTTTCAGTATATAGATCTGCTATGACTCTTATGTGTCTACCATTGTAGGTTAAGGCCCGTTTATCCCTAGCTGCTTTCAGAATTCTCTCTTTATCTTTGTATTTTACCAGTTTCACTATGATAATGTCGTGCAGAAGATTGATTCAAGTTACATCTGAAGGGAGTTCTCTGTGCCTTCTGGATTTCAATGTCTGTTTCCTTCCCCAGATTGGGGAAGTTCTCAGCTATGATTTGTTCAAGCACACCTTCAGTCCCTTTTTCTCTCTCTTCTTCTTCTGGAACTCCTATGATACAGATATTGTTTAGTTTCATTGAATCACTTAGTTCTATAATTCTCCCCTCATGATCCAGAATTTTTTTTACCTCTTTTTCTCTGCTTCATATTTTTCCATAATTTTATCTTCTGTTTCACCTATTCTCCTCCACTGCCTCTTCAGTTTTCACTGTCACCTCCTCTAGTTTATTTTGCACCTCATTTACAGCATTTTAAAATTAATCATGATTATTTTTAGTTCCTTGATCTCTGCAGCAATAGATTCTCTATTGTCTTCTATGCTTTTTTTCAAGTCCAGCGATTAATCTTATGACTATTATTCTAAATTCTTGTTCAGTTATATTGTTTGTATCTGTTTTGAGCAATTCTTTAGCTGTCATTTCTTCCTGGAATTCTTTTGAGGAAAATTCTTCCGTTTCATCATTTTGGCTAGCTTTCTGTCCCTTATGTGTTTTAAAAGCTTGTTATGTGCCCTGCACCTGCGAGCACTACTATATTAAAGAGGGGTCATACACGGTCCAGGGCGTGGCCCTTCCGGAGGTATTTTTTGGAGAGTGTTACTTGCTCTCTGTTGTCGTGACATTGGTTACTTTATCTCCCTACTCGTAGTGATGTTTTGAACCCTCCACTACGTGTGCTTTGATTTGTTTGTTGAAGTAGCCCTGGAAAGGAAAACAAACAGAAAACAAAAACACACAACCCCACAAACAAACCTCAAAAACAGAAAACCAGAGACCCCAGCTACAAGTAAACAACAGGGCGGAGGCGATGCTGATGGAAGAGGCCTTATCCCATACAAAGAAAGAAATGACAGGGGTGGGGAAAAAGAAAAAAATAAAACTTGATCAGACAGAGAAACTATACGGCTTAATCCAGAGAGAGAGAAAAGAGAATAAAGGAGGTGTGAAACGTGGATCAAGAGAATGGATTAGATATGTCTGCTTAAACAGACCAAAGACCAGAGTAACCAGACTAGAGGAAGGGAGAGATAAGGAGAAAAGGAAGACTATATCTATATAATAAGAACCGTCCAAGAATTAGACCAGGCAATGCAGCAGCGCTGGTCTGGAGGAGGGGCCTTCCGGTTCCTCAGCATCTATTCCGCTCCAGTAGATACACAGTTCCCAGACGCGGATGGGCATGGCTTGGCATAGGCGGCCCCGCCTCCACTGTGGGCCCTGTGGTCCCATCCCTGAAGCCCCACCTTGTTGGTGATGGGGAGAAAAATGGCGACACCCCAGTCTCTCCTCCACCGACGGATATCCCAAACCACACTGATCCAGCCGTCCTCACTGTACCGCGGGTGCAAACGAGGTGGTTTGTCTTGCCCACTCCTGTGCCTGGTGCTTGGCTGGGGTTCAAACTCCCTCCTCCGGCAGATACTGGGGAAATGCTGCTCTGCACCGCCTGATATATGGTCCCCTGCTGGCAGGCGCAAGCAGGCTTTGTCCTGTCCCACAGCTCTCCAGGGAGGGGATCGCTTTCTCCTACTGGGGACTGCACCCCTGACCTAGCCACTGAACCCGGAGCTGGCTCCTCTCCTTGCCAGGTGCGCAATCCCAGCAGCCAACTCCAGTCCGGAGAAAGCTCCGGGAGTTAGAGATTGGATCTTTCTCCATCCAGGTCCAAGGTTTTTCTCTTGTCCAGATATAGTCCTGTGCTTCCCCAGCTGCTCTTTCTCTTTCCTCTTCTCTCCGCAGAAAGGGATCCCTCCCCTCCGTTCATTTTCTCTCTCCCAGCTCGCAATCACGCACCTAAGGCCCCTCAGATTGTCCCAGTGGGTCCCTGGAAGCGACTGTCTCTTTGTCTCCTGGACTCTCAGAGTTCAAAGTCCGTTAACACTGCTTTGTTTGAGAGAGGAGGGAACTTTGGATCCTCCTACTTCTCCACCATGTTGGCCCCTCCTTTTCCAATACTTCATGTTTTGAATATGACTTTATGGGGCAAATTCAGAAAGTTCATCTAAATTTGGTTATTTGTACTTATAAAATTAGAACCTTCCTGGTGCTTTTTGGCCACTGTGGTCCAAATTTATGAGGTTTTGGAGTGACAGTGGGATTCATGGGGTCTGGAGCCGATGGCCAAGAAAGAATTCTTGAAGTCGTCTTTGGTGCAAAAAGGTGATTTTATTAAAGCATGGGGACAGGACCTGTGGGCAGAAAGAGCTCCCCAGCACACTTAAAAAAAAAAAGAGTTATACCTAAGTATTTATTCGTTTTTTGAGCTTTATTTTACGTGACATTTTTAACGTTTTGTTTTCCAGTTGTTTAATTCTAGTATATAGGAATATGATTAATTTTTACATGTAATTGTGAACCCTGAGACCTTGTTAAATTCACTTATTAGTTCTAAGAGTTTTGTTTTTTTTTTTTTAAATACATTGTTTAGGATTTTCTGTGTAGACAATCATATTGTCTGGGAATAGTGAGGTTTTATGTCTTCCTTTCCAATCTGTTGTTCCAAACACGGTACTGAATAGGACCAGTGACAGCAGACATCCTTGATTTGTTCTTAGTCTTGGGGAGAAAGTGTTCAGTCAATCTTTTGCCATCAAATATTATATCAGCTCTGGGTTTCTTCTTCCTTTTAGGTGTCCAGTATCAGGTTATGGATAATTCCTTCTATTTCTAGTTTACTGATAACTTTTTTCATGAACAAATGTCAAATTTCTCAAATGCTTTTTTCTGTGTGTGATCATGTTATTTTATTTTAAAATTTATTTATTTATTTACTTATTTATTTTCTGAGAGAGTGAGAGAGAGAGAGAGAGAGAGAGAGAGAGGGGCAGGGGGGATGTGGAGAGAGAATCTTAAGTGGGCTCCACTCCCAGCATGGAGTCTGATGCAGGGCTCTAGCTCATGACCATGAGATCATGACCTGCTTAACCGACTGAGCCACTCAGGCACCTAAGTTCAAAATATTTTAAAACTTTTCTTGAAACTTTGTCTTTAACCCATGAGCTATTTAGAACTATGTTGTTTACAGCATGAATGTGCTGAATACCACTGAACTGGTCACTTGAAAATGGTTAAGATGGGGCGCCTGGGTGGCGCAGTCGGTTAAGCGTCCGACTTCAGCCAGGTCACGATCTCACGGTCCGTGAGTTCGAGCCCCGCGTCAGGCTCTGGGCTGATGGCTCAGAGCCTGGAGCCTGTTTCCGATTCTGTGTCTCCCTCTCTCTCTGTCCCTCCCCCGTTCATGCTCTGTCTCTCTCTGTCCCAAAAATAAATAAACGTTGAAAAAAAAAAAAAAAATTAAAAAAAAAAAAAAAAAAAAAAAAGAAAATGGTTAAGATAGTAAGTTTTAAGTCATTTGTTTTTTATCACAACTAATAAGAAATACGTTGTTTAGTTCCCAAGTACATGGAACATTTTCATTTATCTTTCTATTATTCATTTTTAATTTAATTCTGTCATGATCAGAGAACATACTTTGTATGATTATACTTATTTGATATGGTTCAAGGTTTATTTTATGACCTAGACTATGGTCTCTTTTGACAAAATTTCCACAGAATGTGAAAAGAGGGTGTATTCTGAAGTTGTTGAGTGGAATGTTCCCTACGTCAATCACATTGGTTGTTTATGGTGTTGTTCAGTTTTATACTTTTGATTGTTTTCTGTCTACTTTTCCTATCAATTACTGAAAGAAGAGTGTTGAAGTTTCCAGCTATAACTGTGAATTTGTCTGTTTGTCCTTCTACTTCTACTAGTTTTTCTTTATGAATTTTGATGCTCTGTTGTGAAATGCCTACACGTTTCGGGTGCTGTGCCGCCTTTAATGATTGTGCAACATAACCTGTTCATTCCTGGTAATTTTCGTTGCTCTGAAGCCTGTTTTTTTCTAGGATTAGTAGAGCCACACCCAGCTTTCGTTTGCTCAGTGTTAGCATGGTTTAAATTTTTTCTACCTTTTTCTTTTAATCTGTCTATATTATTATATTTCAAGTGTGTGGCATATAGTTTGGGTTTTTTCCCCCATTCTGACAATATGTGTCTATTAATTGGGGTATGTGGACAATTTTTATTTCATGTAATTTTTGATATGGTTGGACTTAGGTCTACCATTTTGTTATTTGTTTTCTCCTTGTTCCCCCTTTTTTGTTCCTCTGTTTCTCTTTCCCTAACTTTTTGTGGATTATTTGAATATATTATAGTATTCAGTTTAAATGTATCTGTAGTATTTTTTTACTATCTCTCTTTGTCTTCTTTCTTTAGTGCTTGTCTTAGGGATTACAATGCACATACTTAACATCCAACTTAGAATTAATATTTTGCTACTTCAAATGGAATACAGAAAGTTTACCTCTATGCAGGTTCCTTTACTCTCTGCTATTTTTGTTGTAATATTCATAGTATTACATCTAGTAATATTTTTCTTTCAACCATCATACATATGTTAAGAACTTCAGAAAAAATGTAGTCTATTTAAAAAAATATTTATTTAGAGAGAGAGAGAAAGAGAGAGAGTGAACACAAGAAGGGGCAGGGGTAGAGGGAGAGGGAAAGAGAATCCCAAGGAGGCACCACACTGTCAGCACAGACCCCAAAGTGGGGCTTGATCCCACTACCCTGGGATTATGGCGTGAGCCAAAATCAAGAGTAGGATGCTTAACTGACTGAGCTACCCAGGTGCCCTGAAAAAACACTCTGTTAAGGTTGTCCAATTATTTACCATTTCTCTTGGTCTTTCTTCATTCCTGAAATACTATGTTTCTTTCTATTACTATTTCCCTCCCATCTGAAAAACTTCCAGTGTTATTTTTTGAGAAAATCTCATGACAAGAAATTCTCTTTGTTTTCCTTCATCTGGGAACATATTTCTTTTGTCTTTATTTCTGAAAGATATTTTCCTGGATATGGAATTATGTGTATTTCTTTTCAACACTTTACAATTATTGTTCCTTTAGTTTCTGATTTCTCATGAGAAAATCCACAGCCATTCAAATTGTTGTTCCCCTGTATATAGTGTGGTTTTTTTTTTCCTCTGGCTGCTTTCAAGATTTTTTTAATTGTCTTTAGAGTTTAGTAGATTGACTGTGATGTTCCTGGGCACATATTGCTTTGTTGATTTTGTTAAGCTTCTTAAATCTTTAAGGGTATGTATTTTACCAGATTTAAAGAAACAATGGCTAAAACTTTCCTGAAAAATTTTTTTTACACTACACTCGTTCTCCTATTCTTCTGGAACTCCTACAATAGGATGTTAGATCCTTCAGTATTATTGCACATGAGTTTGAGGCTTTCTTATGTTGAAAAAAGAAAACTTTTTTTGTTGTTCACATTGGGCAATTTCTGTTGATCCATCTTTCAATTCATGGGCTCTTATCTCTTTCATCTTATTGTTTTATTGTTCTCATTTAGTGAGATTTTTAAATTCATTATTGTATTTTCAGCTCTTAAGTTTCCATTTGACTCTTTTTTTACTGCTTCAGTTTCTTTACTGAGACTTTCTAGTTTTTCATTCATTTCAATAGTATTCACCCTTATTCCTTACTAGTGTGGTTACTAACAGCTGATTTAAAGTTTAGTCTGATAATTCCAACATCTATGTCATCTCAAGCTTCTCATCATCTATTGATTATCTTTTTCTGTGTGAGATATTGAGATTTCTCTGACTTGTTCTATGCTAAGTAATTTCAGATTGTGTCTGGGACATTTCGAATGTTGTGAACTCTAGCTCCTGTTCATGTCTTCTGGAGAATGTTGATTATTTTGCTTTAGCAGGCAACCAACCAGGTTAGGTTCAGTCTGCAAGGTCTTACCTACCTTCTGTGGACAACGTTTCCAGTATTAGTTTGGTTTCACAGACTTGCCAGTGCGATTTGATCTATTCTCTATTTGCCCATGAAGTTGCCAGTATAGGGTGGTAGTTTCTCCTTGAGTTCAGTTCTCAAAGCCTTTGGAATGTGGTTTAGGGTCAGATCCGCACATGCACAGCTAGCTCAGAGTTGAGCCCAGAGGTTGATACATCATCTGACGTTCTTAAGTCTCCTCCTCGTCATCATCTCCCCAATACTTTATGGCTCTCAGGGGCCCCTTCCTTCTCCTCTGTCTGGGAATGTGAAGCGTTAGTTTCCCTGCCATTTCACATACTTCTCACCACTGCATCTGTTTCTGGGGCCAAGCAGGAAAGGAAAAAGAGGGACAACAGCAGTAGGAATTTGGCCTATATTCTTGGAACCATGATTATTTTGGTTTGAGAGGATTGTCTTCTCCCAGGATTTCAGGCACCTGCCTGGCCACTGCTACTGCTGTGGGGTTGCCTGGAGGCTGGCTGAAAAAGAATGAAGAAATCTAGCGAAGAAAATCCCAGGGGTTCTCCTCCGTGTTCTATGATTTTGCAGTGGCCTCTTTTCCTGCTCCTCAGACCAGAAACAGAGATCTTTTCTTGGTGCTCTGTCCTTGTCTGCACGTGGTGCCCATTTCAGTTTTCAGACTCCCTATGAGCCCATACCAAGGAATGCTGGAGGGAGAAGCCCCAGGAAATAAACTCAATGCCAGTTGTGTGGTGCTTTGGGTTTGGTTTCCCTCTCTGCTACCATTTATGTTTCAGAGCCATCAGAGAGCTGCTCGTGTGTCCTATGTGAGTTTTGAGTTGCATTCGGTGGGTAGGACAGAGTAGAGCATGCTTACACCATCTTGAAGGGATCCGGAAGCCCTTGTATGTGTGTGTTCAACATAAAACGAGAGCGGCTCCATCTCCTACAATGCCTGGAAAGAAGGGGAAAGGACAGGCAGCTAACTTGCGTTGAATATCAACTGTGAACCAGCCACAGCGTCCTGGTGCACAAAAGCATTATTTAATGTCTCTCTGAGGCAAGAGCTCCAGTTTGTGAGCTCCACTGTCTAGTTGGGGAAAATTAAGCTCAGACTAATTATTTCAAAGTCATATAGATAATTAGTGGTAGACTGAGGATGTGTATTATGGCCTGTCTTAGAAAAATTCAGAAAGGTTTGTGAAAAGCAAAAGACCCTGGAAAACTCAAAACTGATACTCTGCTCCCCCTTCTCTCTGCAGGATGGATGAAGGGGACGCTGTGATCATACACCCCGGGGTCCTGTGCATCATGGTGAGACTGCTGCCTCGGTTGTACCATGAAGACCACCCCCAGGTACTTGTTGATGAACACACATCTTTGTCTTTTTCACATGACTGATCGTTTAAGCTCCTTCCGGCCGGACCGTTTTCTTTTTTGCTTTTGCCCTCAGTGCCCTGCATTAGCAGAGCCGCCCTCACAAAGCACCTTCCGCAGGGGAGATTCAGTATGTCTGCGACCCTTGACTGAGTTCTGCCCCCCCCTTCCAAGGCCATTTAAAACAGGTCATTTCTTCTGGCAAAGTGACCTTCTAAAAACAACAGCCAAACAAAAACTATTTGAAATGATTCAACCTTCATGAGGCAAGCCCTGGATGCTAAGGGTGGTGCTGGGCCTTGGGGGGCTCAGCAGTCCTTGCCTCCCATCCATTCATCCATCCTGTGGATGTTGGCTGTGATCCTGGCTTGGTGCTCTGTGGAGGACATGCCAGGCTGACAAGATGGAGCCTGTCCATGGATCCTGCATCCATCATGGGGACCAAGAAGTGGTACCAGTGCAGACAGGCTAAATAAATAAGCTCACAAATAAATATACAATTACCAATTATGACAAGTGATAATGAGGGGAAAAACAGGATGCCGAGAAAGAATAATGGGAATGGAGATGGGGGAAGGCCTAATTCAATCTAATTTAGAGGAAGGGGTGGAGGTCAGGGAAGCCATCTCCTAGATGGTGACATTCAAGCCGAGCCCTGAAAGATGAGTAACAATTAACCAGGCAGGAAGGAGTCTGCTGCAGGCGGCTGGAGTGGGAGCAAAGGGGGAGAGTGGGGAATGTGCCAGATGTGATAGGCAGAGGAAGACTGGAGCCTTGTTTAAGTATGGAGTTCTGTCTCAAGGGCAGCAAGAAGCATCTCTCAAGGGAGCGGACGATGACTCTATCGGGTTTTTGTATCAGAAATATCTCTTTCGTTGTTGTGTGGGGAAGGGCCTGGGAATGGGGGCAGAAGTTAGCGGGCCATGTCTGCAGTTCCACATTGGCGGTGGCTCAGGTAGGGTGGTGTCTGGGTCAGTGTGAAGAGAGAGGAGACATCGAATCACAGAGCCCCGAGATGAATGGGTCCAGGGAGCGGGAAGAGGAAGTCAAAGGCAACCCTCAAGTTCCCGTCCTGGAAGAACCAAGGGCCCTGTTGCAGAGTGAAAGGATGGAGCGGTAGAACAAGACAATTCTTGAACAAGTTCACTCCGTTTGTATGATAAATACTTTAGAAATTCTGAAGAAGAAACTGGAAGGGTTGAGGAAGACCCGGAGGATGCACGCTTTGCTTAGCAGCAGATGGAAGGAAGTGAGTGGAACGGAGCAACCAGGCGTGGTGCTGGACCCTTTCACGGCTTATTTGTCCTCACAGCAGTTTCAGCGGGAGTATTATTGTCTGTTTTAACCAGCGGGGAACCAGAGACTCAGACAACGTAAAGCGCTTTGAAGGATTCCCCGTTGGTGGACTTGGTATTAAATGTGGTCCTACCTGGCGACAGGTCTCCTGGTCTGTTCCCTGCACAGCGGTGGCTTCCTTGGGAAGAATGAGGGGCGGGGGTTGCAGGCCCAGCTTTTCTTTGTCCAGGACTTAAAAAGGAAATGATATGTTCTAGGAAGAAGTGACAACTAGGGGCGTTATTAGTCACAGCCTGAAAATGTCAATGACCTGGTAAAATACTATAAGTCCTCCGAAGTCAGTGAGAGAAGTAGAGTCAGGAGCAAAAGCCTTGATGTGTAAGGAAGGGAACCGTTTTCACTAAGGCAATTCTGTAGTATTTGATACAGGCTTAAAAAAAAAAAAAGAGTGGGGGGCTGACCTGTTTCCATGGCTCTATGTCCCTTTGTAACTGGAATCATTGTTCTGGTTCTTATTCCTTTTCTGGGAAGTGACAATGAAATGATTATCAAACCAATGAATAGAGACACACGTCATAGTGACATGGAAGGCACTTTATATTTTTCAACATTTATGGAAAAGCAGCAGGCTGGGATAAAATGGGTCTGATTGTCTCTTTAGTTATCTGTTGCTGTGTAACCAACTACTGCCAAGTTAACAAACCATGTCATTCCTTCTCATGGTACGTGTGGGGTAGGAATTTAGACGGGCACGGCAGGGACAGCTCCTCTCTGTGCCACGTGGTAGCCGGTGGGATGGACCATTTAAGATGTCTTCTTTACTCATGCAACTGGTGCCTCGCAAAGCTGGTTCTGATGGCAGGGGCTTCCCGGGCTGGGTCACATGTCTGGGGCCTTGGTTTGAACTGTTTATAAGATCCTGGGTTCTCCTCCATGGAGCCTTCTCCATCTGGCCTCTACCTGTGTCCTTCCAAGTGGACCCTCCAACCGGCCACATAGTAGCTCAGAGACCCCAAAGGCACAAAAGCAGAAGCTGCCTGCCCTTCCAAAGGCTTAGGCCTTGAACAAGGCAGCCTGGCTTCCACAGCATTGGTCTACTGGTCAAAGTGAGTCATAGGTTCAGCTTAGACTCTGTGGGAAGGGCCATATGCCTCCCGTACTGACGTGAGGGGTTGCATGCATATATATAGGACAGAAGGAATTATTAGGGGTTATCTTTTAAGACCAGTGCCTACTTGCCTTAAGCATTAACTGGTAGATAAAAATATTTGACCCCTAAATAAAATGTCCTTTAATTCTTTAAATGTCGTCTAACCATTCAGTTGTCTCAAGTGTGGGACTTTGCTTTCTTTACCTTGGCATTCAAGATTGGCCTGCCTGGAGCATTTTGGAAACTAATAGACACTCAGGGGCTATCTCTATGCTAGGCATGTTATTTCATCAATATTCGTAACAGCTCATTCCAGTACTCTAGAATCTCCCCATTTTGCAAGTGCTTGAGGCTCAAGAAAGTTCTGTGGTCATGGGGCTGGTGAGGAGAGGTCTGGAACTCACTCCCAGGCCCCAAGTCAAGAAGTGCTTGATGAATGGGTCTCTCATTCTTTGAAGCTTTGGCAGAATGTAGGATCATGCATTCTTAGCCTTGTACATTTTTCCAGGTGCAATAGCCTCATTGTGAGGATGTCTGGCTTCCTCAGCTATATTTCCAACCACGCAATGTGCTTGCAATGAGAACAACCAAGCCAGTGGTATGAGTGGCCTTAGCAGTCAGGCGGTTGCTGGTGGATGTGTTGTGCGAAACTCCACCCCAGTGATGACCCGTGACGTGAGACAGAGCAGAAAGTGGCCTATCTCTCATCTCCTAGGGCATGGAAATTGTATGGATGGACCTGAGTTTCAGATCCACTCTGTGAGTTGTCACATTAGTGCATGGAGTGGGACTCTACTCTTCTGTGATGGCAATCGGACGTATTAAGTATGCAAAGGAGAGCTCCATTTGTTAGGATTCTTTTTCTCCAGTCAAGTCACAATAAGTAATTTAAGGAGAAGTCTAATTCTCCCTCACTGTCTCAAACATGCAAATGAAATGTAGTAGTGCGTTTTCTCAAATATTTGCTGCAGATGCCAAATCAGCTATTAAAAGTTGAATAATTACAGTAATTAATTTCTGGAAGGGGGGGTGGGAAACCTCATAACAATCAATAGAAGAGCAAATCAAATGAGAAACGAGACCACACAGGAAAAAGCCAGAACAGAAAGGGCTGCAGGACTGCATCTTTAGTGCAGGAAAGTGCAGTAGATGGCAGTGTTACTAAGAGGATGGAATGTGAGATCCCCCTCTCCCTTTAGGTGGGCCTGATTATTCCCAGCATTACACGTGTAGCCACCCTCCTCAGATGATCTTCCTACCTCATGGGTGAGAAACTGATGGCTTTCCAAGGCACAGATGTCATTTCAGGGGTGATAGCTTAAATAACTACACATATGGGGTATCTGATTTATTTCTTTTTTTTTAAATTTATTTTTCTTAACGTTTATTTATTATTGAGAAACAGAGAGAAACAAAGCATGAGCATGGGAGGGGCAGATGGAGGAGGAGACAGAGAATCCAAAGCAGGCTCCAGGCTCTGAGCTGTCAGCACAGAGCCCGACGCAGGACTCAAACCCACAAACTGCGAGATCATGACCTGAGCCGAAGTCGGACGCTCAACCAACTGAGCCACCCAGGCGCCCCTGATTTATTTCTAATCATGGCCGCAGGAAATTGTTTTGCTCATAACCAAGAGGTGTCTTTCCCCTGACCCTCCAAAATGTTAGCACCATGAACTGCTCTTGGAAAGATAATCCAGTTGGGGTTTTTTTTGGCCTCCTGTGTCATCACCAGTGTTAAAATTGGACTGGGGGAATTCAGCTGTGACTGTTGCTGTCCTAAGCACAAGGCAGACATGGAGTCCAGCTCAGTTCTCTGGGGGCTGAGTTGGCCTCAGAAAGAAGCAACAAATTGGCAAGAAGACGTTTTCCCTTTCTAGATGCTCAGCAGCCTTAAGGGTCTCGTTGTAAGGATGTGGCTGTGGGCCAGAACTCTGACCGGTCCTGCAAGGGCTCTCTGGTCCCCAGCATCACTCTGCTTTCATCAGGACTGCCTTTTTCAGTGCCTAGTGGGGGGCATTTGCTTGTGCTCGTAAGTGTAACTCAGAGGGTGGGAAGCCAGAGCCAGTTTCACAGAGGTGGAACTCAGATTGTGACGGAGCAGCCAATGGGATGTACGTGCGACTGTGAATAATTACTCACACCTTCTAGATGCTGCTGGGGATTCAGAGATGAATGTCACGGGAGCTCACACTCTGAGTCGAGGGTGGCTAGGAAGAGGAGTGTAGAAGACAGCAAAACCACACTCTCATGACTATAACAAAGGTTTGCCCACCGGGCCTTGGGACAGAGGGGAGGGAAAGCCACAGAGAGCTGGGGATATGGCTGGAATCTGGAGCCAGGCTTTAAAGAAATGGCGCCTGGGTGGCTCAGTTGGTTAAGCAACCCACTTCCGCTCAGGTCATGATCTCACCCTTGTGAGTTCGAGCCCCGTGTCAGGCTCTGTGCTGCTAGCTTCAGAGTATCTGTCTCATTCTTTTTCTCTCTCTCTGTCCCTCCTCCACAAATTCTCTCTCTCTCTCTTTCAAATGAATAAATAAATAAACAAACAAAAAAATACATGCCCATGCCAGCTCAGGTAGAGGAGGGAGGGAAGAGAAGAAGCTCATCCACAGATAGAAGCATGCGTGAAGATGTGTATTTGGGGACTTTGAGTCGTTCAGCTGGGCTAGGGTAGACCACATGGGTAGAAAGGCAGTGAGTAGGGCTGCAAAAGTCAGCCAAAGCCACACCATGAAGGGCCCTGAATACCATGCTAAGAGAATTGAATTGTATTGGGTTACCATCCATCATCATCATCATCATCATCATCATCATCACCATCATCATCACCATCATCATCACCACCTGCACCACACTCTTAAGTGAACACCTACTGTATGAGAGTAGATTTCAAGCTTTGAAGACAGCAGGGTTTCAGATCTCAGCTCTGCCCCTGAACAGTCACACAGCTGTGGGAAATGACTTAACCTCTGTGACCCTTAACTTTCTTGGCTGTAGCGTGGGGGATAATAATATCTTCCTTGTGGCATTATTGTTGACGATTAAATGATGCAGTGCGTGAGCGCTCAGCACAGTGAGCAGAACATACACCGCAGCATGGGAAACACTTGCTAAGTGGTGAAACTACTGCTTTTAGTGGCCGGAAACTCTACAAGCATTTTATCTTTATAAGACCCCTGCAAGGTGGATATCAGTGTTCCCACTTTGCTGATGAGGACTTGAAACTTGTAGAAATTGAGCGACAGATTTAACATGGTTGCTAGGTGGCAGACGTCTGTGATGCCAGGCTCCTGGACCTCCAGCCTCTGTGCTGAGTGGCCTTTCCTGCGTGGACTTGGTAACCACAGGAGGCTATTGGAAAGCAACAACATGATCAGACCTGGGTATTAGGGAGACCGTGGTCTACAGTCAGTACCGCAAGTCACTGTTGGGTGCGTTCCAGATTCTACCGCCCTGGAAAAGTCCTGGGAAGTCTGATGGGACAGAAAAAAAGATCAGGCTCAGGGCTGCATTTGTCTATCAACTCTTTGTACCTTAATTTGGAAAAGCATGCCATTTTCTGGAATTAGCCTGCATTTCAAACACATTGAACTAATCATATGGGTTTCAAATAACTAAAATATTGACAGCGTTACTAGCCCTGGGTAGCATTGTGTAAGAGCAGGCTATTTTAAAAGAGCCATTTCCTCCAACAAGGAAATGGGTAAAGTAGGAGTCTCATTTTGTTAAATTGTGACACATCAGAAATTCCAAATATGGTGAATTTTGGGTAACCTATGCTCTTTCCTACTGAACTCCCAAAGCCCCCGGTTTCTATTGTTTCTAAATGAGAAAAATCTCAATCCTGGTCAAAATCCAGTTTTCTTTTTAGGGGAACCTCTTAAATAGAGCAAATAGACACAATCTCACATAATGACAAAGAGGATCAAAAGCAAGACACAAGGAATGTAGAATGATGGAGTAGAAGTTAAAGTTAGATGGGAAGACCTCTGGCCCAATTGTCAGGTAACCTCGCTTCTAGTCTTTTCTACCATCATTAGTTCCACGACTCATGTAGGCTACTTCCTGTCTCCACATCTCAGTTTCAGCTACTCAGATTTGGCCTAGATCACAGGGGTTGCAAACTCAATGTCTTGGGACCAGGGAGGTAAAGGAAATGAGTAGGTATACATAATAGGAAGTGTTGAGGCCTGTGGCTCTAGGGAAGGGTTCTTGCCTTGCCTAAAGGCACTTCCACTTAACTAAGGGGCAATAAAACAGGAGGAAAGCCAAACTGTGCCCACCAAATAAAACACTTTTATACACCATCAGTTTAGGACCCTTAAGAGATTTAAATTCCCTTCCTTATGATGAATGCATGACACTGTTAAAATCATGGGCTTTGGAGTAAGACCTGGGTGGAGTGCCAGTTCTGACACTCATTAGCTATGTGGCCATAGGAAACTGATGTATCTTCAAGTCTCAGTGTCCCCTTATAATATTTCCCCATTGGGAAAAGTAGTGGAGAGTGTAGTTGTAAAGTACTTAGCATAGTACTTGGCACAAAGTATCTGCTCATCAGACACTGGCTCCATTGTACCCCCACACCCTTCCCTTCTAGCTTTGGCAGTCTGTATTCCTAGGACTCTGAGTCATGGCATACAAGAAATTTGGAAAGAGTAAATGGAAGATAATGCATTTTAGGTATATTTCCGACTGGCATTTTACTATTGTGAAATTAATAACAGAGAATTGATGTTGAACTACATGTTACAGTCTACTTAGGAATCAAAAGGCTGAGTTCTCTCTTCTGCCTGTTTTGCATTTGGTCTATGACCTGGGTGAAGCTCCAATGGTGGATAGCATAAAACTGGGAGGAGGAGTTACCCACTGGATGACGAAATGGGGCTGTGAAGGTTTCTACCAGCCTGAGTAACAGATCAGAATCCCATTGACTCAAAATTCAGCAGAGATGATCAGGCCTGTGCTCATGTCTTAATGCACATATCCACTGGGTGGGGAAGGAACAGAATACGTGAGAGAGTCCTAAGGGGTTTGGTGCAAGGTCAGTAATTGTCCCAAGTGAGTGAGGATACTGCTATGGTGAGTTCTACTTCTTGCTCTATTTATAGTACTATAGTGCCCAATTTGAGGGAGGTGGTCGTCCCATGACCCCTTAACATGCTGCACCTCTGTTTGTCCAGAGGTGAGAAGCCAGGATGGCAAGGGATCCGAAAAACCTCCTTAGTCATGCAAGGAATAGTGAACAGATCTCCGGGTGGGTAGCTGAGAGAGAAAGACATTGGGGAAATGAGACCTGGGCAGATACTTGTCGGTCAATTGTTGGTCGAACAGTAGAATGCACACACAAAGATCAGTTAGTCAAGCAGCAAATTATTTGTGCTTAATAAAAGGACAAACTTGCCCAGACTGGCTGGGCAGCTGTGGAGGTAATGAGCTAATCTGCCCTGGGGATTCCAAGTGGCTCAGAAATGTGGCTGTTGGTGAGTTACATATATGTGAGGCTCCCACCTGGCTTCTCAAGATGGCGGAAATGGTCAAATTACTGTGTACCACTTACTAAATTCAGATGATCCCCGTGTGGGGCAGAGCCATGAGCGCTTAGTTTTTCCTGTAAGTTTTGAGAGGTTGGCCTAAGACAGGATGGGATAGGTACCCACCGCCCAACCCATAGAGTCACCAGTGTCGATTGGTTTTGCCTCGAAAACCCAGAGCTAGCCAGTACTCTGCAAGCTTCAATACCTGGGGGCCTGAGAGGCAGCGATTACGGTGATAAAGTGGCCTCTGGAGCTGAACTTCTGGTTTGGATTCCTGTGCCTCCCCCATGTAATCTCAGCAAGCTATAATCTCTCTGGCCTCAGTTCCCTCATCTGTAAGATGGGGTAATAATAGCAACTAGCTCATGGTGTTTGAGAATTAAATGAGCCAGTACATGAAAACACTTAGAAGGGTGAGCCTTCAAATAGTGAGTGGGCAGTGACGTTAGCTCTCATCACTAGCCACGGAGCCTGCAAACATGGTAGGTGTATACTCTCGCTCTTAGAGTGAGCTGGTACACTTCACAGTGGCCTTGAAAGCCAGACACTTGGTTGGAAGTGTCCTCTACCGCCATTAGAGGAGAAGACCACAACCAAGAAGGGTTAGTATCCTGAAAACACCTGCATCCTATAAGAAAAAGCACTTTCACAGAAAGTGTTTCTATTGACTCCCACAACAACATACTAGGGTGGCACATATTTTCGTTATTCTCATTTTAAAGCTAAGGAACTGAGGCCTAGGGAAAATAAGGAGCTAGCCCAAGTTCACTCATTAGTCAGTGTCAAATCAGCATGAGAACCTAGCTGTGGGTAGGTTGCCCTGTGGCTAGAAGGTGATGGAGGCGAATGTCTGTCTGGAAGGTCAGAAACAACACGCCAGGCCTTGCGCCACAGTTTGCTTGTGAATAAATCCCTCATCTCTACAAAAGACTGTGTACTCTACAGCCTTGTTCCGGGAATCTCCTCCAGACGATCGTGGATGGTAATCTGTTAGCAACAACAAAAAATCTCCTTTAACAATATCTCTTAACAAAGTCATGTCAACACTTGACTTTGGCTAAAGCACCAGAGACACTCAGGGTAAGTTTATGCCTCCTCTTCTTGGGGGAAGGAAGCCTGCAGGGAAGGCCTGGCCGTCAGCAGGAAGGGTTCTGGCTGAGGGTGGTGTTGGGCCTCCTGCAGCCCTGCATTGGGCTCCACTGCTCACTTGATCTAGCTCTCATGCAGTGAGGGCATGTGTGTCCAAGGGGATGGCAACTCTCCACGGGTGGTTCAGGTTCCAGGCGGTGCAGGCAGCCTCCTGGATGGATGTTTACAGGCTGATTTCCCTGGCGATGTTCTCACGGCTGACCACAGACTCATCGTGGGGGAGGGCATTGGGTGCTGGGGATGAGTGAGCCCAGCTGACGACTGGCTGTGATTGCCAGCCTTTCCCTGAAAGGCCATGTCCACTTTCACCCCTTGATTTTTGCACATGCTATTGCCTCTCCCAGAAAGACCATTTTCCCTGCTAGTCCGGCTCTGTCTTCATTGTCTTTCAACGCTTAGCTGGCACATCATCTTTTCTGACCACTCTTAGCCCTCTGGGTTAGGTGCACCTCCTGTTTTCTAGAACACCTTGAGCCCTTGTGCTTGCACTAACTGGGAAGCTATTGCAGTTGATGCAGAGACAGGTGCTAGGGCAACAAGGGTGAAGGGTCATTATTTCAGGCAGTGGTTCACAGTGTGGTGGAGACTGGGAGTGGTAGAAAGTGATCTATCATCTGTCTACTGAGAGAGCCATCAGAGTGTAGCATTTGTTTATTTATTATTTATTTATTTAAAAAATTTAAATTTATTTTTGAGAGAGAGAGAGAGACAAGAGTGAGTGGGCAAGGGGCAGAGACACAGAATCTGAAGCAGGCTCCAGGCTCCGAGCTGCCAGCACAGAGCCCCATGCGGGGACTCGAACCCACAGACTACGAGATCATGACCTGAGCTGAAGTTGTACGCTTAACTGACTGAGGCACCCAGGCACCCCAGAGTGTAGTCATAGGATTGAGGTATGGACAGTGCCGTTTGGGAAAATCTGAAAAGATTTCTTAGATGTGAGAACGTGTGAATTGTCTCTTGAATGATAACTAGGAACTCGGCAAAGGGATGGGGGTACAAAGGGCATTCCCAGCTTCGGGCGTCAGTCGAAACTGGTGTGCACATTTGGCAAAGGGAGAGACTATACTAGGCCTGGAGACGGGGTGTACCAAAGGGGAGGATGCAGTAAAGTTGGAAAGAGACAAATCCCTTATAAATAGAAGATCCTGGGCTTCTGTTACCAGGCGGCATTAGCCATCACATGCATGTAATTTATGAAAGAAGCAGGTTTGGAGCAGGCACCCGTATGCATTTAGGTCTTAGTTGCATGTCTGTTCAAGTGGATCAATGAAAGTGCCTTCAGACATGGTTTCTACTGATTTTGGTGCTACTTGGACTTCTTACACATAAGCCAGGACCACAAACTCCCACACCTATAGGGTCACGTGGACACCACAAATGAATCTATCAGGCTGTGGCGAAAGGGAAAGTTTATACCCATATATAGAAAGAACTAATTCTAAGTAAGCAAAGATAACAGCTTGTCAAATGAAACCCATCTGTGGGCCCTACTTACCTGTGATATCTCTGAAGAGCTGAGGTCACTTAAATTAGATCATGTCTTTTCCAAAATCATCAAAGAACATTTCAACCAAATTGGGATAAGCAACCAATCCCAATTTGAGTAGTTTAGTAGAACTCTCTGTTCTTTCAAGTGTCCGGGGGAAACACGCGTGGTCATCTGATGGCTTTTACATCTACGTCAGGATATACCATGGACTGATGTGCCCAAAGCCTTGGAGGAACGCACCCCACCAGGACCCAGCCCTCCTTGGGCTCTGGGACCTTATTAATCTGGACCAGGAGAGAAAGTGAAGGAGAGAGAGAGATGAAGAAGAGTGAACATCCACAGCTAGACAAGGGTAGACTTGAAGGCTTGACTGTTAAGTGGATAAAGTAAAACACTCCTAAAGGCTGTCCCACAAATTGCTCTGTGATAATTTACCTTGGGGGTCCAGCCTGCAGGCCAGCCTGGTGACCCTGCGCAGCCACCATGGAGTCCTAATTGAACCACCACCCCCTAGCCTCCATTGGAAATAATATGCGTTAGGAAAATCAATCCATTTGGAGGGGGAGAAACCAGACTGGCTTCCTGCTACTGCTCATATTTTCACTAAAACCCCATTTTTACTGGAACCAACATTGAAAAAACCAGCACATTTTATTCAAAACAAGGCAATATTGTTATTGACAGAGCTGCAGTGATAATGAGGACGATCAATTTTCCCTCCTCCATTATGGGGTATTGAGCAATTTTGGAGTAAACTTGTGGCATCATTAGACAAGATCAGCATTTCTCCCTTTCGAAAACTTCCGTGTCTGTCTTTCTTTCTTTCTTTCTTTCTTTCTTTCTTTCTTTCTTTCTTTCTTCTTTCTCTCTCTTTCTTTCTGTTTTTCCTTTTTTGCGTATTTAGATTTTAAGTAGCTTTTCTCTGGTGGATAAAGAAGAAAAAAAGCAAACAACAACAACAAAAGAAAGCCAAAAGTCCCTGAAGCAATAAGTGAAGTGCTGGTAATAAAACTGGAGATTGTAGACATTTATTTTTAATTCTTATTAATAAGAATTATTATTAATAATACACTGCGAGGTATTTTTGCATCTTGCTTCATACGGACTGTCTCCCCAACTTTCACCCCAAATTAAAAGACTACAGATACCAAATAATCCAGATTCTGGGAGAAGGAAACTTCAAGGCAAGGGGGTGGAGGCTCCCTTTTGGTTCCGAGAGGAACAGAGAAGAGGAAAGGCCGAGGTGCACACCCTGTGGGATGCAGGGAGAGACACTGAAAATTGCAGAGGAAAGGTCTGGGGAAGGGAGTTAAGGAGGTTGGGCAGATTTCCACGAGGAGGAGCTCCTCAAAGTGAAAGTGATGGAATTATTTAGCGCAAATGAGTTTTGGCATTTCTCCCTTCTGTCTCTGGTCCCTTTTGGGCTACACATTGCCTCTACCGGTTTAGGCCTGCTGTGTGAATAGTGACAGGGAAGGGGTTGTCTCAGTCCACTCAGGCTGCTATAAGAAAATACCATAGACGGGGTGGCTTATAAACAACAAGAATTTATTTCTCTCATAGTTCTGGAGCTGGAAGTCCAAAAGCATGGTGCTGGCAGATTCAGTGTCTGGTGGGGGCCCACTTCCTCATGGATGGCCCTGTTCTTACTTTGTCCTTATATGGCGCAAGGGAAAAGAAGGCTCTCCCGGGTCCCTTTTATAAAAGCATTAATCCCATTCATGAGGGCTCCACCCTCGTGACCTAATCACTTCCCAAAGGCCCCACCTCCAAATACATCACATTGGAAATTAGGGCTCAGCATATGGATTCTGGGGACATAGGCATCCAGTCCATTACAGACACCATCTTCCCCCAATGATGAGATCTTCCTTTGGCATCAGTGATGTTGGCAACAGGATGACACTTCATTTCAGAATGACAAAATCTTGCCTGGGAGCAATCCCCCTGAAAAAACATTCTAATGTAGTTTAAATTTTAAACTAAAATGAAAATGGCCTAAAATTTTAAGTTGGAAGTATTACTGAAGATAGGGTAAAGACAGAAATTTCACTAAATGCCATCAGTCTGTGGCAGGAGCTCTAGCGATGTGCTCCTGGAAGGAAGAGAGGAAGGTAGAGGGTGAGCTGTGTGACCCCTTCATTTTTTTTATTAATCTAAGAACTGATGATAAACAGTGTAAATATGTGCCCCAAATACAGTTTAATCCTTGAAACATATATGCTACTAAGCGGTGTCTGAAGCCTGTGGAAGAGTGCCATCTTATTAATTTCAGTCCCTTAGTGATACAAACATAGTCTTGATCACGGTGGGCAGGGTGTTCCCAAATCGCTGCACACGTGAGGAGGAGATGGGAAGTGAGGTGATCCTGAGCATGGGGTCTGGGATCAAAGCCAGGCCCTGCCTTACCATGCGGCCTGGACAATGAACTTCTCTGGGCTCAGTTTCCTCATCTGTAAAATAGGGAGAGTAATAGTACCTCCATCATAGGGTTGTTCATGGGGATTATATAATCTATACATGTCAAAATGCTTAGACTAGAGCCTGGCACATCCTGGACACCCAGGAAATATATTCATCTCAGAGCAAAATTTGGCCCTCACAGTAGATGCCAGGCTCAGATTCCCTTCTAGATCCAAGAGCTCCACGAAATGCACGAGGGGCTGCAGGGAACTGCTCCCACCCAGCCACTGTAAATCCTCTGCTACAGCTCCTTTTCTTACTATACTCAGAGTGTCCCCCTCACCTGTCTTGCCTGTAGCCTGTGATTCCCTTGAGAGCGGGGGACAGTGTTTTGTTAATCTTGAAATTTAGCCAGAGCCTGACGTTGAAGAAGCCATTAATACTTGTTTGAGGCAGAGGGGGAAGAAGGGCAAGCGGCGAAGGACTCCAAGAAAGCTTTCATGGTTGGGAGAGTGGGTGTACATATCAGATGGTCTGTGACTTGATGGGAAGAGAAGCTAGTTATCGTTAGAAAGAGATTATTCAAAGACAAATAAAGAAACTGATCCCATTCACAATTGCACCAAGAAGCATAAAATACCTAGGAATAAATCTAACCAAAGATGTAAAAGATCTGTATGCTGAAAACTATAGAAAGCTTATGAAGGTAATTGAAGAAGATACAAAGAAATGGAAAGACATTCCCTGCTCATGGATTGGAAGAATAAATATTGTCAAAATGTCAATACTACCCAAAGCTATCTACACATTCAATGCAATCCCAATCAAAATTGCACCAGCATTCTTCTCGAAACTAGAACAAGCAATCCTAAAATTCATATGGAACCACAAGAGGCCCCGAATAGCCAAAGTAATTTTGAAGAAGAAGACTAAAGCAGGAGGCATCACAATCCCAGACTTTAGCCTCTACTACAAAGCTGTAATCATCAAGACAGCATGGTATTGGCACAAAAACAGACACATAGACCAATGGAATAGAATAGAAACCCCAGAACTAGACCCACAAATGTATGGCCAACTCATCTTTGACAAAGCAGGAAAGAACATCCAATGGAAAAAAGACAGTCTCTTTAGCAAATGGTGCTGGGAGAACTGGACAGCAACATGCAGAAGGTTGAAACTAGACCACTTTCTCACACCATTCACAAAAATAAACTCAAAATGGATAAAGGACCTGAATGTGAGACAGGAAACCATCAAAACCCTAGAGGAGAAAGCAGGAAAAGACCTCTCTGACCTCGGCCGTAGCAATCTCTTACTTGACACATCCCCAAAGGCAAGGGAATTAAAAGCAAAAGTGAATTACTGGGACCTTATGAAGATAAAAAGCTTCTGCACAGCAAAGGAAACAACCAACAAAACTAAAAGGCAACCAACGGAATGGGAAAAGATATTTGCAAATGACATATCAGACAAAGGGCTAGTATCCAAAATCTATAAAGAGCTCACCAAACTCCACACCCAAAAAACAAATAACCCAGTGAAGAAATGGGCAGAAAACATGAATAGACACTTCTCTAAAGAAGACATCCGGATGGCCAACAGGCACATGAAAAGATGCTCAACGTCG
Organism: Panthera onca; assembly: GCF_046562875.1. NCBI lineage: Eukaryota > Metazoa > Chordata > Mammalia > Carnivora > Felidae > Panthera > Panthera onca. The sequence goes on along the minus strand of NC_138349.1, from coordinate 41,160,813 downwards.
CTCCTCATCAGGGAAATACAAATCAAAACCACACTCAGATATCACCTCACGCCAGTCAGAGTGGCCAAAATGAACAAATCAGGAGACTATAGATGCTGGAGAGGATGTGGAGAAACGGGAACCCTCTTGCACTGTTGGTGGGAATGCAAATTGGTGCAGCCACTCTGGAAAACAGTGTGGATGTTCCTCAGAAAATTAAAAATAGACCTACCCTATGACCCAGCAATAGCACTGCTAGGAATTTACCCAAGGGATACAGGAGTACTGATGCATAGGGGCACTTGTACCCCAATGTTTATATATAGCAGCACTCTCAACAATAGCCAAATTATGGAAAGAGCCTAAATGTCCATCACCTGATGAATGGATAAAGAAATTGTGGTTTATATACACAATGGAGTACTACATGGCAATGAGAAAGAACGAAATATGGCCCTTTGTAGCAACGTGGATGGAACTGGAGAGTGTGATGCTAAGTGAAATAAGCCATACAGAGAGAGACAGATACCATATGTTTTCACTCTTATGTGGATCCTGAGAAATTTAACAGAAACCCATGGGGGAGGGGAAGGAAAAAAAAAAAAAGAGGTTAGAGTGGGAGAGAGCCAAAGCGTAAGAGACTGTTAAAAACTGAGAACAGGGGCGCCTGGGTGGCTCAGTCGGTTGAGCAGCCGACTTCGGCTCAGGTCACGATCTCGCGGTCCGCGAGTTCGAGCCCCGCGTCAGGCTCTGGGCTGACGGCTCAGAGCCTGGAGCCCGTTTCAGATTCTGTGTCTCCCTCTCTCTCTGCCCCTTCCCCGTTCATGCTCTGTCTCTCTCTGTCTCAAAAATAAATAAAACGTTAAAAAAAAAAAACAAAAAACTGAGAACAAACTGAGGGTTGATGGGGGGTGGGAGGGAGGGGAGGGTGGGTGATGGGTATTGAGGAGGGCACCTTTTGGGATGAGCACTGGGTGTTGTATGGAAACCAATTTGACAATAAATTTCATATATTGAAAAAAAAATAAAAATAAAAAAATAATAAAAAAAAACATTAAAAAAAAAAAAGAAAGAGATTATTCAAATTAGTGCCTTTGTGGTTACTCCTGCCTTTACACTGGTGGACTAACCTAGACATGATCTGTGTTGTCAGAGATCCCCTTTCTTGAGACCAAAAACTCGGCCAAGGGTGTGTAATATATAAAGCATGCTAGGGCCTCAGGTAGGGTTCCTCAGAAGTGGAGCCCAAGGCAGGGGCACAGGTACATCAGATCCATCAAGGGAGGGATTCAAGGAAAGGGGAGTGAAGGAAGCAGGATGATACAGGGGAAGAAGCTGAATGAAGATTAGCTGAAGTCCAGCATCAGCCTGAGCCCACAGGGCGGGGCTTTCAGGCATGAACTGCACCACCGAGGCAGAAGCCATGACCTCACGGCTGTAGTCTGGCGTGTGTGTGTGTGCACGCATGTGCACGTGGTATGTGGATGTGTGTGTGTTTGCATGTGTGCGTGTGTGAGCGTGTGCACATATGCATGTACACAAACACATATATGGCTCTGTGGGCATGTATATACATGTGCATGCATGCACACACACATGCATGGATGCTCCTGTGTGTCCATGTGTGCACATACTTTTGAGTATATATGCATGAGTGAACTTGTATGGGGGGGCACATTGCCCCTGGACAGGGCAGCTCCCAGTTGGGGAAGGGCAGCCCTCTAGAGAAGGCATAGCTATGATGGGTACACTCATCTGGAAAAGGAGGTCTGGGGGAGGCTCCCATAGCATCCACTGCAGGAAAATTCCATTACGTTCTAACTGGTATCCCTCTCACTTCAGACAATATCGTATACAACAGTAAAAGAGAGTGTGGGCAGCCCTGAGAGTTTTTGTAGAGGAATTTCTCCCTCTCCACCCCCACCCCAGACTGTCTGCATCACTACAGAGGGCTGGGAATTTCAGGCGTTTATTTTTTGACGAAGAAAAGAAAGGAAGATTGCAGAAACCATGTATTTGGCTCAAATATTCACTGAGCTGACCCTATGTGCTCTCTTCTGCGGGCCTCAGGGACATAAAGATACTGAAGGGACTGGAAAAGTAGTAAGGGTAAGATAAGAGCACCACTATCCGTGTCTGAGAGATGGACGAAGGACAGTGGGAAGGCCCATGGGGGCGGGGGGTAGTGACAATCAGGGGCTGAGGGCAGGCGTCAGCGAGCAGCTCGCGCAGGAGTGGCGACTTGAGCTGGCGTGGGCGCTGAGCGTGGCCTGGTCCGGCCACAGCCAGTCTGCGTGGGCACTGCCTGTGAGCCTGCCTCCCCGGGGCACTGCACCTTCTGTGCCGGGGGTACGACCTCAAACACAGGGCTGCTTTGTGAGCGAAGGCTGTGGGGGCGTGGGACCCTCCAGAGGCTCAGCCACTGTCCAGGACTGCAAACCTGTCTGACCCCGGTCTTCCTACCTTTCGAAAGGAGCCATGTGTCTGGACTTTTATGTGAAATTTCCGGATGTTTAAATGTTAGCAATTAATTCAGAAACTGCTTAAACATCGCGCGGGGCAGACACTGCGTCTCTGGGGCAGATGCGGCCTCTTGCTGGCTGGCTCGCAGTCTCTGTTTTAAGCCTCTATGTCTTTGGCAGCTGACCTCAGTGGCCCCCATCCTCCCACAGACCAGCCTCTGGGGTTCCCATTGCACGAGAAGTGGGCATATCTGAGAACCCCCGATATAGAGTACAGTTAGAACAGGCTGTGTGGGTGCAGGCGTCTGGCCCCACAACCAATTTGGGGCCTGGTTGGGGGCCTATCAAAGTTGCCCACAAAATGTCCTGACCTCCAGGGCTCACTGTTTGCTTTTGCTCTCTTAGCTTTCCCAGGAGATCCAGTGCTCCATGGCCAGTCATATCCAGTCCCTGGTGAAATCGGAGAAGAACCGTCAGGTCATGTGTGAGGCGGGGATGCTTAGGACCCTCGTGGCCTCCTGCCGCAGGGCCCTGACCACCAGCACCAGCCCCTTGCACTCAGGCCTCATCAGGATTTTTGAAAAACTTGCCTCCCAAGCCATCGAACCAGACGTGTTAAGGTACTATGTGCCGCTCATTAAACACTGCTGAGATGCTGGCAGCTGTGCTCAGGCCCAGTGGACAGTAGGAGTACACGGGACAGGTGTCCCCATGCCCCCTCCTGCACCCCCTCTGTGCAGGGTGTGGCCCTTCCCAGTATTGGACAGCGCGAGTCCAGGAGGAACCCTGGGTGCATGCGGGCAGTGCAGAGACCCACAAAGCAGACATAGCCCCTCCCGTGGAGCTGTGGTCTTCGGAGAGAGGGGAACCTTCAGAGGGTCCTGCAGACAACACAGAATAGCATGGTGGGGGATGCTCAGTGGATAATGCCAAAGCTACGGGAACTGAGAGGGGCGGGGGCTGTGAGGGCTTCACTGCTCAAGGGGTGAGGCTGTAGGAGCCAGGCTGGTGTGACAAGCAGTGGCCGAGACTCCCGACAGAGAGAGGGACAGAAGCAGTGCTCCCTTGTATCCTATGGGAGCCTTCCTGCTGGCAGCCCCCATGAAGCCACCTGGTTGGTGCCTGGAAACCTGAGCAGGAGGGAGAGGCACAGAGCAGACAAACGGAGCAGACACAAAACAGAGTAGGACAAATTCCTTCTTCTCTCTTCCAAATCTGGTTTGAGGCTGCTAGCTGGTCAAAGACACCTAAAGGCACCAGCTCTGTGGTCTGGATGCCAGGCCAATCTCCCTCTGTTTCTGCATGGCTTAAGGAAACGCTTTCCAAACAGAGAGAAGGAAAGTGGAGGAGGCCATCAGGGAGCACTGAGATTTGGGAAAGTGCTCGGATGAAGCTGGAGAACACTTCTGTTCATAAAAGGTCTTCATTTTGTTTCTCTTGCATGTTCTGATGCTTAGACAGTTTCTAGGTCTTGGAGTTCCCCCACCTCCGTCGGCTGCAACGAAAATCCTCCATTCATCTTGTGTCCACGGAGGGGACTCTGGAGGCTCAGGTGAGGACGGAGAAAAGAACAGGAACAGGTTAATGGGAATTAAAAAGAATATGCATTCCTTAGAAGGGAGCCTTCACAACAGGTGGGAAGCAAACAGATTTAAAAAATGGTATTGCCTGCTGCTCAGTGGAGCAAATGAGGAAAAGCAGGATTGGTGGTCCCTGGAGAAAGGCCAGATCTGGAAGGAAAAGGATGACCCCCATCCTCATATAAGACAGGTGATGCTGAGCGTGCCCTTGGCCCCTTTGGTCCCAGATCATGGAAAGAGCGATAGGGTTTCCTTCATGATACAGTGCATGCTAGAATACCCAGAGCCGCACCTGGATGGAGGTGCCAGTGATGGTTTTTTGCACAGCTCACGGCTCAGGGGACAGTTGGGTGGTCAAGAGGCCAAAGCATTGGGTGGGTCCCCTAGTATCGGTCCTGGTACCTGGGAGGCTGCTGACTCCAGGGACCGGCTTAAAGAATAGAAAGCTATGGGCAGGTTGAGTGTGGATCACATAATTGAAGAACATGGATGGAGATTCAGCTGGTCCTGGCAATCAGGGGAGGGGAGCAGAGCTTTCAAAGAGACAGGCTGCTGTGAGTGGGGAGTTCAGGGAGCCAGGACAAAGTGTCAGTGAGCGGCGGCCAGTGGGGCAAGCCAATGATGGCAACAGAAAATAGTGCGCTGGAAAGCTGGGGGTTTGTGGGGAGTGATGGAATTAAGGGAAAAGAAGTTTCGAGGAGGGACGTAGTGTTGCTGCAGTTCAGGGTTACTAAGTCAGTAGAGAGCTGCTTCACAGGGGTCAGGAAGTGCTGTGACACTGTGGAGCCCTCCTTCAGGGCTGTGGCAGAAGCATCGAGGCTGTTGTCAGAAGAGCAGATATGCTTGAACAGGGACATGTCTCTTCTCTTGCATGTTGCCTTAGGGTCCCAGGCTGCAGAAGCAGGGACTGCTGAGGGTCCCGGAGGAGCTGCCCCGGGGGCCGACCCTTGCTCAGCAGTCACACAGGCCCTCAGATCCTCGAGGACGTCCCAGGGCTCAACCACTGCCCTTCAGACTTCACTCAGCCTCATCTCCATGACCTCCCCGCGCAACCTGCAGCCTCAGAAGGCGGCCCTGGCTCCATCATTTGTGGAATTTGACATGTCCGTGGAAGGCTATGGGTACAACACATTTCCTTATGCTTGGAATGCACTTTATTAATTTCCCAGGGCCCTTGTAACAGCATCAGCTGCTTTCTGCTTCATGGTGTAAGAGAGAGTGAGGTCCCTGCAGAGGGACAGAGGGGAGATGTCATGGCCAGAAGTTGGTTTGTGGTTCAATGATCTGAGATACTTTTCTGTTTCCAGCTGTTTGTTTATTCCGACTGTGTCTACAGTTATGGGAACCAGCACAGAGTATCTGGTCTCCGGAGGGATCGGGACAGGTAGGTGTTTCTCAGGGGGTTTAGCTTGCTGAGCCGTCCTCACCCTACCCCAGAATAAGTGCTTAGGGAGCCTTGATTTCAGATTCCGCTTGGCATTTCAAGAAAGTGTGAGTCTTTGTTGTTTCTGTATATCTGTAGAGGAGTCATCCTTCCGGTTTGTCATGCCTGTTTTAGGGCGGGAGCATCCTGTTTATTATGTGTCCCAAGGGCCCGTCCCATGCCTCTGCGTAGAGTGGGGACTCAGTGAACACTGATGGGCTCATTCGGTGATTTGATGTCTGAGTCTGCGTTGGATTCATTTTGTCAGCGATTGACAAAAGTCGAAACAAACACCTTACCCCGCCTTAGGACTCTTTCTAGAGAAGAATATAAGTTCTGTGTGGATGGCCATCTGATCGACCTGGGCCCTAGCAGGCTTTGTGCACTGCTGTGCTCGGCTAAAAACTGCCTGGGAAGGACAGGGCAAGAACCCAGTGCCGCCCGAGCTAAGCACCCTCAGTTAGAAGAACCTGCGTTTCTCTGGAACGGTGGGCGCTGAGGAGCCATTGCATTCACAGCCCAACATGGGGCACCAAGCCTGATTCTGCTTATTCACGGAGGACAGTGGGCCTGCTCTGCACTGTAACCCTGTTACAGGGCAGGAGGACGTGCCTACAGTGGAGGCTTCCCCATACAAGGTTCAGCTGAGTAAGGCTGGTGTCCCCTGCCTCTCACAGCACACTGCCCAGCTTTAGATCAACTGACCAGTGGGCCAATGATGACCGATCTCAGGGTTATGCACCCCTTCCCTTGGCAAGGTGGCATGGAATAATAGGTGGGACAGAATTGGAGAGAGGCTTTGGGGATCTACACTCAAGTCCTGGTGGGAATATGCGAGTATGAAAAAGAGGACAAGCTTCTGCGGCGTGGGGTCGACATAAAGTGGGCATGAGTCAGGTGAGGCACAGAGCTGGACACAGTAGGGCCACCTCTGGGCCAATTCAGAGCCACAGTGAGTCTAGACAAGATTCCAAGGCAGAGAAGTTCTAAGGGCATGCTTGTTCTGACTCCAGGTGCTGCCAGATCGTTCCCTCCACTTGGTGGCCTGACCTTCTCCTGCTGGTTCCTGATCAGCAGGCACAGCACAGTCACTGAGGGCCACCCTCTGCGCTTCCTAACCTTGGTGCGTCACCTGGCCAGGACTGAGCAACCCTTCATCTGCTTCTCTGTCAGCCTGTGCCCGGACGACCTCTCCTTAGTTGTGTCTACAGAAGAGAAAGAATTTCAGTCCCTGGGTAAGGCGTTGGGAGCTGTTTTCACCTACACTTGGGGAGAATGGGGCTAATTCAGCAGCTTTTGGCACAAGAGCCCAGGAGCCCAACCGTCCTTTGGTGGCTGGTGGCTGGTCCAGGCTCTGCCATTTAGAGCTCAGCCTGGCTGTCTAAGCTCATCCCTCTGTGATGGCCAGAAATGGCCTGTTCTTCTTGTGTTCCCCAAGAGCGTCACTGTTTCATAGGGAGACACCCCAGGGGTGCCTTGGCATCATGGGCACAGAGCACAACTGCTTATTCTCCCCTCCTTGTTAGGACTCTAGGGCAAATGTGCATGGCTACAGAGGCAGTCTAGTGCAGGGTAGACCGCAAAATCTGACTCCTGGACTTGAATACTACTTGCTCCATGACCCTGGGCAACTTACCTAACCCGTCTGTGCCTCAGGCTGGTGAATGAGAGTCGTGATAGCACCTACCTCCAAGGGTTGTTGTGAAAAACAAAACAAAACAATAACCCCAAAAAACCCGAAGTGACATTTCTAACAGTTCTTAAACCCATGTCTGGCACAAGGCAAGACCTCAAGCAACGGTGGCTGCTGTCGTCATTATTTTATGAGGGGGTCGAGGCCTCCGCACGAGGCCCTGTTCTCCTGGGTTGCTGCAGCATGGCGCCGCATGCCGGGTGTGGTGTTTGTGGTCTCTTGCAGACATCATGGAACCCGAGGATGATCCTGAGCCTTCTGCTGGACGCCAGCTTCGGGTCAGGTGTGGCCAGCTGCTGACTTGTGGTCAGTGGCACCACCTGGCTGTGGTTGTCACCAAGGAAATGAAAAGGAATTGTACCGTTTCCACCTATCTGGATGGACAGATCGTTGGCTCAGCCAAGGTGAGCTAGTTGCCCCGAGCTCCACTTGCCCCACAATGCTTTCCTGGCTGCACCACTCTGGAGCGGCCTCAGGTCAGTTGGTCCTTTTCATTTGGCGAGGGGAGGGTGGGGTCAGTATCTAATGAAACTCACCTTTGGTGTCCAGTACACTTGGCTGAGCTCATGCATAAGAAAAACCCAAAGAAACAATAAAACAAAAATCCTTCAGAAAATGGAATGAAAGCTACACAACCAGAACAGAAGGTGAAACGTGGACATCAGAATAGTCATAAGAGAATATAAATTCCCAGAGTGAATGAGGCTTTTCACAGTTTAAGTTATGCATTCCCTAGGAAAGTCTGCGTGGGGGTCTCAGGTTCTACTTTTCCAAGAAGCTTGGTGGTGAATCTAACACAACTGTCCTTCCACCATACTTGGGAGTCAGGCACTAGAGCTTGAAAGACACCAATACCTCTTGCCAGATTTACAGCAAGGATGATGAGGAAGAGATGATTCCCTGCACAAAGAAAGCAATGGAATGTGAACACATAGCTGGAGGAGGTATCTTGTCACTGCCATTTAGAGTCACCTGAAGTCCTGAGGCATAAGGCAGAGGATGCTGGGAGAGGAGGGACATGGCAAGTGTGCTCCAGGACCCACTGTCAGAGATCCCCAAAGAAGTCAGAGAGAGAAGCGCCCAGAAGACAACAAAAGGCAAATGCAGCCAGAGTGGCACCCAGGTTCCAGAGAGAGCATCTCAACCTAGGCTGCATTCTTGAATCACCTGGAAAGTATTTTTAAAGTTCTATTGTGCAGGTTGCTCCTGAGATGAATCATAACAGAATCTCTGGGTGCGGGGTAATTTGTTGATGTTTTCAGAGCCTCTCAGATGATTCTAACATTTAGCCAGAATGGATGACCTTAGATGAATAGGTTTCTCATTTCGATAGTTTGGCATTTGAGGCTCGATAATTCTTTATTGTAGGGACCCATTCTATGTATAGTATGATACTTACCAGCATCTGTGGCCCCCCTAGATGCCATCGCATCCCTCTCTCCCCAGTTGTGGCCACCAAAGCTGCCTCCAGACATTTCCAAATGCCCCCAAATCACCCCATGTTGAGAATCATTAAGGTAGAACAACCTAAATTCAATACAACACCTAAAGATGAATTCGATGCTCTTGTCAGGTACGATTGTCTTATCAAATAAAGGCAGTGGTAACCAGAAAGATTCAGCAGGAACATAACAAAAGTAGGTTTTTCAAAACAAGAAGCTACTCTTTTCTCCAATCATTGACAATACGGGCCTTTCTTTCCTTCCTTCCTTCCTCCCCTTCCTTCCTCCCTCACTCCATTCCTCCCTCCCTGCCTCCTTCCCTCCTTCCTTTCCTTCTTTCCTTCATTCTTTCCCTTATTAAATCTTTTTGAGCACGTATTCTGTGTTAGGAACTGTTTTAGATGCCAGGAATTGTCCATGACCACCAATCAGTACCTTCGGGAGTGTGCATATAGTACAAAACAGAAGTTAGATTTATTAAGCTTGATGTAGCAAGACACTCTACTCCCTGGGGTAACAGGGACTTGGAAGGAGCATATATGATTTGCGCTTATTTAAGGTGATTTTGGGGAGGGTTCAAAGAAGTGGAGGTTGGTCTGTTCTCAACTGGGTGCCGTCAGAAAGAGGGAGTTTGATGTCCGTGCATGTTCAGAACTTGTATCCAGGAAGTAGGAATAATGGAGCAGGTTAGAGTTGTTCTTGGAGAGAAAGCTAACTCATGTTAGCCAGGATGGGAAGGGTGGTTACTTTTGTGGTTGCACAGTGTCTTTGTTATTATCTGTTTAGGCATGATTATAGAGGAGGCTTCTCCCCGCCCCATACTTTTTTTTTTTTTCTTTTTTTTTTGCAAAACATGTTGGTATTCTGCCTTGTTTTACAGAATAGGTTGGTATTCTGTGAAATAGTTCATGTACTTTGAGGCTAAAGGCAAGTCCTATTGGTGTTTGCTCGCATCTAGCACAGGGGCAGGCACATGGTAAGCCTGCAATAAATACTTGATGAATTGCATTGCATTTAAGGCCACAAGGAGGAACACGGACTGGATTGATAGTGTAGTTGAGTGACCTGGTACATGGATGAACATCTGGCCTCAAGGGACCACCTAAACCGAAGCCAGTCAGGAGGGAGGTTGGCAGTAATGTGATGTCATGGGGATATGCCAAAAATACGTGGAGAATGCCCAAGGGCTGAGTCAGACAGAGTTGACTTTCCAAGATGATCTCAACAAGTTGGTTCAGGATCAGCAAATGAAATTTAACTGGGGTAAACATGAAGGCCTGTGTTTAGATGCAGACATATGCTGGATAAGAATAAGATGGGAGAGCTTAGTTTGGGGATGACCCAGCTTAAGGATTGTTCTCTAATGTTAGAGATTTTGTATTGATTTCTAAGTTCAGCTAAGTTAAATTTGGAAATGTGGGGAGTATTTCAATAGCCTGAACGAGCAAAATGACGTGGGAGCAATTTAAGACATCTTATGTTTATAAATCAATCCGAATGGTGCTGTGAGTAAATGAGCTATGAATTTGGCAAAAATGCAAGCTGGATTGCAGGAGGGGGGCAGAGCTTCAAGTGGGAGAGACAGAAGTTCCTATCTGAAAGGAGGGAAGAGAGGACAGCACAGTGGACTTCACTTTAGGCAAGGCTGGTGGCTGAAAACCTGGTTTGTTTTTGTTTGAAAATCTCATTTAATTGATAGGGAGTAAAAGAATATTTCTGAAATTGTGTGACCTTTCCTTTGAAAAATATGTATTTACATACATATGCATAGATGTGGTGACTTTATAGTCATTATAAGAAATAATATAAACACATTTTGAAATAACTAAAAAATAGAGCAAAGATGAAATATTGCCTGCATTCCTTCTATCTTACCATAGTTTGTAATTTCTTTCAGTCTTTTCCCTTTAAAAAAGTAGTTCAACTTTATTGTGTGGAAAATTTTGTATATTACTTAGCTAGTTTTAACTATTAGTTAAGTCTACCAACATAAGCTTTGAAATGATCATTTTAGGAGTTCCTGGGGGCTTGGCCGGTTAAGCAGCTAACTTTGACTCAGGTCATGATCTCACTGTTTGTGAGTTTGAGCCCCGTGTCAGTCGGGCTCTGTGCTGACAGCTCAAAGCCTGGAGGCTGCTTTAGATCTTTGTCTCCCTCTCTCTCTGCCCCTTCGAACTTGCGTTCTGTCTCTTTCTCTCTCAAAAATAAATACTAAAAGACGAAAAAAAATTAAAAAACGCGAAATTATCATTTTAAAATTTGTGATACTCTGTTAACTATTTTTCTTTTCTTTTATTGAAATTTTTATTGAGATAATTGTAGACTAAAATGTTGTTGTAAGACATAATAGCAAGAAATCCTGTGTACTTTTACCCCTAGTTTTCCCCGAATTTTGCCCATTAGTTTTCCCCGAATGGTGGCATTTACAAAACTCTAGAACAATTTCATAACCCAATTTTGCTATTGATACAATCTGCTACTTTATTCAAATTTCCCAGTTTTATTTATACTTGTATATATGCGTATGTGTTCCACACAGGTTTATCACATGTGTAGGTTTTTGCATCCATGACTCGTGCCAAGATTCAGAATGTTTACATCACCACAATGCTCCCTTGTGTTTCCCATTTATAAAAATTATAGCCACTCCCATTCACCCACACCTCTCTCCCCTATCCCTGTCCCTGACCTTGGAAAACAATAATCTAAAATGTTGTCATTTCAAGGATATTATTTTTATGAAACTGTACAGTGTATGATCTTTCAAGGTTGGATTTTTCAATCCACATAATTCTCTGGAAGTTCATCCAGATTGTTGCTGTGCACCAATAGTTAATTCCTTTTTATTGCTGAGTAGTTTTTCATGACCTGGATATATAACCATTCACTGATTGAAGGACATCTGGGCTGTTTCCAGTTTGGGGATATTACAAATAATGACGCTATGAACATTTTTTCCTTTTTTTGTTTTTTATCTTTGTTTGTTTGTTTGTTTTGTTATGAAGATTTGTATACAGGTTCTTGTGTGAACTTAAGTCCATATTTCTCTGGGATAAATGCCTAAGAGTTCAGTTGCTGGGTCATAGGTAATTGTGTGTTTACTTTTTATAAGAAATGGCCAAACGATTTTCCCAGAGTGACTGTACCATTTTACATTTCCCACCAGCAATGGATTAACAATCTGGTTTCTCTGTATTTGCAGTGGTCACTGGTTTTCATATTAGCCGCTCTGATAGGTGCATAGTGATGTTGTGTTTTTAATTTGCACTCCTTTCATGGCTAATGAGATTAAAAATCTGCTCAAGCACTTATTTGCCATTTATGTAACCTCTTAAGTGATGTCTGCCCATGTTCTGTGTCCATTTTCTAATTGGGTTGTTTTTTTCCTCTGGGGTTTTAGAGGTTTTTGATATATTCTAGATACTAGCCCTTCGATGTATGATTTGCAAAGAATTTCTCCTAGACTGTAGCTTGTCTTCCATCTTCTTTCCCATAGGAGTTTGCAGAACAAAAGTTTTTATTTTGATGAAGGATTCATCAAATTTTCCTCTTATGACTGCAAAGTTTAGGTTGAAGTTCACTTCTTTGCCTATGGATGCCCAGTTATTCCAGCAACGTTAGTTGAAGAGGCTATCCTTCTTCCATTAAATTGCTTTTGAAACTTCATCAAAAATCAGTTGGGCACATTTGTCTGGGTGTATTTCCAGATTCTATATTCTGTTCTACTGATCTATGTGACTAGAACTCTACCGATACCACACTATCTTAATTATTATAGCTATGTAATAAGCTAGCCTGTGTAATAATATTGGTTAGAGTGGTGTCTCCCACTTAATTTTTCTCTTTCAAGAAAGATGATCAAAAACATTGTTAATTTTTGAAAAAGAAGAATTAAGCTATTTGTTTAAGCTATTCTAGGGCTTGTGTCTTCAGATACAAATTTTAGAATTAACTTGTCTGTGTCAACAAAAAACCTTCTGCCATTTTGATGGGAACTGAATTATATCTATAGATCATTTTGGGGAGAAATGATATCTTCCCTGTGTTGAGTTTTGCTATCCAGAAACATGGTATGTCTCTCCATTTACATAGGTCTTCTTTGATTTCTTTCATCATCCTTTTTGAATTTTTAGTATATAGAATCCATACATGTTTTCTTAAATATTTCATTTTCTTTTGCGCAGTTGTAAATGATAGTGTTTTTAATTTTAATCTCTTCATGTTCATTGTTGGCCTGTAGAACGTGATTGACTTTTGTGTGTTTATCATCTATCCTGTGACCTTGCTGAACTCACTTACTAGTTCTAGGCATTTTTTTTTGTAGATTCTTTGGAATTTTCCACATGGACATGTCATCTGCAAATAGAGATAATTTTATTTCTTCCTTTCCAATTGGATATGTCTATCATTATTTTAGTACATAAAACTTAATGAATGTGCCAATACTGGACATTTGGGTTCTTAGTGGAATGACTGGAACAAAAAAGATAAACATTTTAGTGTCTCTTAATATTCCTTATCAAATTTGTCTCCAAAATCACAGTGTCAGTTTTTTACTCCCACCAACATTTTGTAAGCTGTTTTCCTGCACTGTTTCTCAGCTTTGAGAGTGAGATTTTAATGCTTGTAGATATAATAAGCTTTTACTTTGAGAGAAGAAGGTATATTATTTTATCTCCATAGGTGTTTATTTGATTAATTCTGAGGTTAAATCTCTCCCTTTCTCCCTTTTAATTTTAACAGATGTTGTACATCCAGGCCTTGCCAGGGCCTTTCCTTTCAATGGATCCATCTTCATTTGTGGATGTTTATGGATATATCTCTACCCCTCGAGTTTGGAAACAAAAGTCATCGTTAATATGGCGTCTTGGTCCTACATACCTCTTTGAAGAAGCCATCTCAGTGGACACTCTGGAAGTTATTAACAAACTTGGCCCAAGATACTGTGGTAACTTCCAAGCTGTGCATGCCCAAGGTATGGAGTGTTTTGATTTATAATGATCTTGCTGATATTATTTTATTAAATGGACATCCAGTTATTTATAGCATATTTATAAAAAATAAACTCAGTGTAGGTCAGTCATTAGGGAAGACCTCTGTAATTGAATCATTATAAATTTACAACCCAACAGAAAATGTCACAGAAAAGGAAGTGACAATATCCTTTGGATTTCAACTCTGAAGCACATAATGGAGGAGAATAGGTAGGCAATACCATCAGCAAAGAAAGAGAGGAGAGAATGAGATAAATAAGTTGCATTCCTTTTAATGAAGAAGCTTTTTAACTAAAGCATACTGTTGTCTTCAATTATTAAACAGGCAGACAAACACATCCACATTTTCATTATTGATTGCTGGCTGTTCAAGCAGGGAGTACTGCTCTCTGTGCTCTGTTAAGTCAAGGGGGTCAGCTCCCATCTGGGAAGAATGATGAATGAATTTATGTACAGAAGCCTTGTGCGTTGTGAAGGGCGATTGAACACTGTTGAGTGTTTCTGTCTCCAGGACCCATGTCTTCTTCAAGCTTCCATTTCCTATGGCAAATGGTACTGGCCAGAGCCATGCGATGAGGTCAAGTCTAGAGCCAAAATTTTGCTGACTGGTTATTCAGACCACACAGCTCTAGGACCATGTGTGGTTCTCCTTGACCCAGGGACCAAGGTGCTCATTCCAAGTGGAATGTTCGCCACGGCATGTAGCTCATCAAAAATTTTAGGGCTTTCAGCCCAGCAGATTTCTTTTTCTTTTCTTTTTAAATATTTATTTATTTATTTTGAGAGAGAGAGAGAGAGAGAAAGAAAGAGCAAGTGGGGGAAAGGGAAAAGGGAAAGAGAGATTCCCAAGCGGGCTCTGCAGAGCCTGATGCAGGGCTCCATCCCATGAACCGTGAGATCATGACCTGAGCCAAAAACCAAGAGCTGGACACTTAACCGACTGAGCCACTTTGGTGTCCCCATTTTTTTTTGTAAGTCAGCTTTCTTATCACTTAGCATTTTGGTTTTGGGGAGTGAGGTTATAGCATATCCTTGGTAGATGTCTCAAGCTCAAGGTGATTTCACACCTTGAATGCCTCTATTTTATAGTAGGGTTAATCTTATGAGATTTGTCCACAGTTTTCTATAAGTGTCAGAGAAGCACAGGTAGGGACCAACATGTGATATAAACATACAACATGCAAACATACAACGTAACAACATAAAATAGTCCCTCAATGATGACTTCACCATATAGCCCTAGATATTTATTTTCCTGAGGTTGTACTTTCTTTTCCGTAAAGTGAGAGTAGAGATGATCAAAGATGTGTTGTTTTAGGAGAGGACCTTGATACAGAAGCGACGCCCCTGGTTGCAGAGGAAAGGGTTTCCTTTGGCCTTCACATAGCCAGCTCCTCCATCACCAGTGTTACGGACATCAGAAACACTTACAATGAGGTGGACAGCCGCCTGATTGCCAAGGAGGTACGACTTCTGCCTTCACCTGTTGCCCCTTTTGGAATCCTGATCTCCTGGTTTGCTTCAGTTTTCAGCGCTTAAGGGAACACTGATTCGTGTTGGTGCATGTGCAGACAGATACACACAGGCACGCTTCCCATTTCGTTTGTTAAAATATCATATGCCTCTCCACCCATTAGCATCCCCCGAGACTAAACCTTTCGTTTATAATTGCTCAGAGAAGAAAGTCGGCAGTCTTTATTCTTCACTGTAGAGCAGGAACAAGTGGAATTTGAAAAACCTTTGTGACACTGAAAACACGATTGAGCTTCCCTTTTCCGGATGCAACTGACCACGCCCCCCAACCCCCAACACTGCAAAATGTTCTGTGAGTTGCCATGTGTATTTTAAACACCAAACTTGCAAAACAGCAAGCCGACATGTTTGTAGATGAAGATGCCATTAGATGAACTATATCCTAATGCCGGCACGGAGCGCTCTTTTGCTTAATGCTGAGAAATTTGAGCTGATTTGTTGACATTCTCTCCACCCTCACAGAAAGAAGGCCATCTCCCTTTACTGAGAGGAGAGATCAGGGATTAGGTCTGTTGAGCACACAGCTGTGCCTTCCCCACACAGTACCCCAGATTCCCATCCGCCTGGCCCTCTGAGACTAGTGAAGCCAGGGCGGGCCGAGACTGGATAATGTGGACTGGGAAGGAGGCAGCCTGGCCTTCGTGGCACTGTTCCACCTCCACATGTCCCTGGGCCCACCTTGCCCTCATGGGCTCTTTACTGTGACATGTGGGACATCGTTGGCACAACAGCATAGTCAAAGTTACTCCCGCATGATTAAGGCACAACTGGGAGGCAGGACACGGGAACCTGAAGTTCGGCTTCAGTCTCCCTGATGTTGGTTCATTTATTATTTATTCACCGACCCTTCACTTACTGAGTGCCAACTCTGGACCAGATCTCGGGTGCCTCCCCTCCAGGACCTCATGAACAAAACCTCTTCCATTTCAGGAAAGTTTCTTGGGACTAATTGTTGCCAATTTCTCTAGATGAACATTTCATCCCGTGACAATGCCATGCCTGTGTTCTTGCTAAGAAATTGTGCTGGGCACCTGTCAGGTTCTCTTCGAACCGTTGGAGCTGTGGCTGTGGGCCAATTAGGTAGGTCAGGCCTTGAGCTTTTACTACTATTTGGGAAGATGGGTGTGTGGCTGTCATTGCTCGTGCAGGCTAGAAGTCTGAGTGGCCATCCAGGGAGGGTGAGAGTTGGAGAGTCAGCCCTGTCAGAGAGCTGGCCTTCCACATCCCATAGAAGCCAGTTCACCTTGCTGTATCTGGCAGGTGTTAATGAACTCAGCTACTAACCAGGCTGACATCTATGCACAACGGAACCTATCTAGTGGGCACAGTAGGGTCTTTTGACAGAAGTAATGGTTGTGGTTGTTTGGGTAAAAACAACAGTCAGTTACTACTGGTTGCCAGGAGCAAAGCAGGGGGTTAGTGAAGGTCCAATCTCGCAGGATCTAGAGAGCAGACAAAAGCCACAGGTTGTCAGAGCAACCAGTGGATTGAGGCTCAGAGGGCATGTGACTCATCCAGCACGCTGGACTGCGGCAGAGGCAGTGATCTGAAATCCCGTGGGCTGTTTCAGCCTTCTGGTGACCCAGGAAGAACTTAGTGCAGGATCTCTCAGTGAGCTAAGACTGACAAACGTCCCATCCTTCCTCCCAGCCTGTCCCGTGTGCACGAGCCCTTCTGCTGTGAAGGGACACTGACAGCTCTTGCCCTTGCAGGCTTCCAGGGGACTTGCCATAACCCCGAAGCTGTGATCTATTGATGGAATGTCTCTTTGTCCCACACAGGTGTAAGGGTGTTCCACTCCATCCCAGCAGCCAGCAGTCTGGACTTCATTGGTGGGCCTGCCATCCTCCTGGGCCTCATTTCCTTAGCCACGGATGACCACACCATGTATGCGGCCGTGAAAGTCCTGCACTCTGTCCTGACCAGCAATGCCATGTGTGACCGTCTGATGCAGCACATCTCTGGGTACCAGGTAATCCAACCTCCCATGTGGGCTGTCATTCCCAGGGAGCAGGGAAGAGCTTCACTGGCCTTAGTGGACCTTTCCTCCACGGCAACTTCTAGAGAAGGGAAGCCAAGAGGGAAGGGTCTTGAGACTAGTGTCGCCACAGCAGAAGGCCAAACAATGGCCAGGCAGAGAAGGGCTCTGATCAGAATAGGGATGTTCGTCTGTATACCTGTACCTTTCACTGAATTCAAGAATCACTTGTGGTCCACCCACTTTGCACCTAACACAATGGCTAGGAGCCCAGGTGGAGGAACCAGGTGCTGGGTTTGAATCTTACCTCTTACTCAAACTTGCTATTTAACCTTGGATGAGTTACTTACTTACTCTCTCTGCCTCAGTTTCCTTACTTGTATGATATGGACTATCATACCTCCTACATCATGAGATTGTAGTGAAGGACTAGGTGATTTAATTCAAGCAGGCTCCGGACTGACAGCAGCAAGCTTGACGTGGGGCTTGACACAGAAACCTTGAGATCACGACCTAAGCTGAAGCTGGATGCTCAACTGACTGAGCCACCCAGACGCCCGGGTCTGCAGTCTCTTTTAAAAGGGCACCAGTCCCATTCACGAAGGTTCTATCCTCATGACTAAATCACCTCTCACGGGCTCCACCTCTCCTAATCCATCATATTGGGGATTAGGTTTCAACACATGAAAGTTTTCTTTTTTTTGGGGGGGGGGGACAAAAACATTCAGTCTGTAGCACTGTCTAAGAAGGTGGACAAAAAAAGCATATTATTGTGAGACAAAAATTCCCAAAGACTTTATCTGAGTAAAGAACCCACCAGATTCACAGATTTATTGTACCTTTACAAATGAAGACAGAAGAGGGAAATTTAAAACGCTTCTCATGTTTTACAAAAGAAATATTGCAAATATTTATGTCTTCGGGGCATATCAGAAAGAAGGGCTGGACAGCGGTAGGGCAGGTGGGAGATGACAGGTTTGAGTAAAGCAATAAGATTACTGTTATTATTATCATTTGCCTTCTCTGACTACTCTTTATAAAGAGAATCTCCATCCTATCCCATCTCTTTCCAGACACCTTTTCTTGCTTTCTGTTTCTTCATAACCTGCATGGCCAGTTGGTAGGATCTCTATATACTTGTCATGTGTGTGGTCTGTTTTGTCCCCCCAGCCCCCTAGGGAGATGTCCCATGAGAGCAGGACGGGTCTGCTTGTCCACCCTAAGAGTGGGTGCAACACAGCAGTTGCTCAACAAGGTTTTATGGAATGACTCAGTGAATGCAAACAAGGGTCTTCAATTAAATGGCCTGCCTAAGAGAAAACTTAATTACTTTTAGACTTTTACTTTATTCATTTGCTGGTTTTCTGATTGGACCTAAGAGCACGAGAGCCTGAAGCTCTCTATATGTTATTTCTATCCAGACTTGTGTATCATCCTCTTCTCAAATGAGGTGGCATCCAGGCAAGTTTTATAAGATGGATTTTCATAGCGTGGTAAAGAAGGACAGTGTTCTAGACTAACATTAAGAATACTTAAGGGATCCTGGGGCTCCTGGGTGGCTTAATCGGTTGAGCGACCGACTTCAGCTCAAGTCATGATCTCACGGTTTGTGGGTTCGAGCCCCGCGTTGGGCTCTGTGCTGACGGCTCGGAGCCTGGAGCCTGCTTCGGATTCTGTGTCTCCCTCTCTCTCTCTGCCCCTCCCCAACTCATGCTCTGTCTCTCTCTGTCTCAGAAATAAATAAACATTTAAAAAAAAAAAAAAAACACTTAAGGGATCCTGTTCAGTGTCCTCCATGTGGAGGGGAGGAAGGGCAATGATGGGTCTGTGCACAATAACCTGGATGGAGAGACAGACAATGACCAGAACTCTGCTACTCCAAGGGGCGTGGATTTTATCTTGGAAGGGATGAGCAATCATAAGAAGGCTTGGAACAGGGAAATGGAAGGATTCATGCTTTCGAATGACCTTTGAAACCACAAAGGAAGATGGGCCAGAAGGGTGAGATTTGAACAGGAGACTGAGAGAGAGTCCAGCATGCTATGAGACTACATTCCTGGCCTGGAAAGATTTGGGATCTTTGTGGGAAGGGTGGGCAGATAGCACTGGAAAGCAGCCAGTTCTGTGTGTCCAGAGTGCTGCAGACAGGAAGGAAAGAAGATATTTGGGACATGCTAAATCTGAAATGTCTGTGCGACATCAAAGGTCAAATGTCACGTGGGACAGATAACTCTGGAGCTTAGAGGGGCAAGCTGGGCTGCAGGTATAAATGTGAGAGTCATCAATACCATCATGATGATATTTCAGACAAGGGCATTCAAGAAATGGCCAAAGAGAAGGAGTAGGAAGAGAAGAGAGGAGAGCTGAGGAGGAAGCAATAAGGATCTAGCCACATACAGGCTGAAAATATGATCAAAGCCCAACAAAGGAGATTGAGAAGCAGAGGGGAGAGAAATTGAAGAAAGTTTTGTTGAAGAATCTGAAAGAAGGCAGTATTTCAAGAAGGCAGGTGGGATCAAACAATACTAAATGCTGATAAATAACAAAGCAAATGAGGACAGAGATGTGCCTGTTGGATTTGGCACCTGGAAGTCACTGGTGACCTTTCCAAGATGATTGGATAGGTAGAAGCAGTAGCCATTTGAAGAGGGTTGAAGACAGAGGGTGAAGTGAGGACATGGGGCCAGAGTGTGCCTATTAATGCCTTCTGGAAGTTTACCTACAAAGAGGAGTAGAGAAATGGAGTCCAAACTAGAAGGATTAGGAGTCAAGAGAGGGTTCTTTTTAAGTTGAGAAATACTACAGCATTTTTGTCAGTGGGAGGAAGTGA
Organism: Panthera onca; assembly: GCF_046562875.1. Lineage (NCBI taxonomy): Eukaryota > Metazoa > Chordata > Mammalia > Carnivora > Felidae > Panthera > Panthera onca. Next base: position 41,140,899 of record NC_138349.1, on the reverse strand, counting down.
CAGAAGAGAAAAAGAAAGAGATGGATGAAGCTAGGAGAGAAGAACTATCCCATGGAGCCATGTTCTTGAGGAGGTGAGGGGTGGGTTCCAGAAGCTCTGCAGATGGAGACCCTGCTTATGACCAGAAAGATGCAACACAGGCCCCTGTAGATCTGGTGTGGGCAGACGAGAGTGTTCATGTCTGATGGGTTCTGTCTTCTCAACAGACAAGGTTGGGGAAAGAGGAGAAGAGTTGAAATTCTCATCTTTGGCATGAAGAACACCAGCTTCCTAGAAAAACAGAGTTGGCCACCAGGCTAAATGAGGGCTACTTTGGCATTTGACACTGTGACTGCAAGCGAAACCAGTCAGCATGCATGTGTGATTTTTCTCAATCTTCAGCCATCCTAATTATGTCTTGGTGGGGGAGTGGGGAGTGGTCAGATTTCAGATATATCCAAGAAGTGGCTGGAGCAATCTGGAAAGATACTGAGTATTCACTAATCACAGCTGCCTTTAGCAGCTGGGCTACTATAACAGAATATCACAGACTGGTTGGCTTATAAACAACAGAAAGTTATTTCTCACAGTTCTGGAGGCTGGGGAAATCCAAGATCAGGGTTCCAGCATCGTCCGGTTGGGTGAGGGCCCTCCTCTGGATTGCAGATAGCCAACTTCTCATTGATCCTCACATGGGAAAGATCAGAGAGAGGAGGCAAGCTCTCTTGTGACTCTTACAAGGGCACTAATCCCACCATAAGGCTCCACCTTCATGACCCCCTCTAATCCTAATTACCTCCCGTAGGACCCAGCTCCAGATCACATTTCACTGTGGGAAAGTGTTTCAACACATGAATTCGGGGAGGACACAAATGTGCAGTTTAGAACAGCAAGCAAGACTTCCTTTAGAGACGATGTCTGGCAGGACAGGGCTGGGCAGTGTCAGATCCAGGCTTAGGAACTGAGCTGTGGATGAGAACCCAGATGCCAGGAGATGGCTAGGCAGCCTGACTTTTGTGTGACTGAGGTCAACAGAGACACGAGTCTAGGTAAGATCCATCTCATTAGTCTCTGAGGTGGGTATGGGCCACGGGGACCCCATCACCTCTGTCCTCGTACGGAAGTTTGCATGTGGCTGATTCCCTGGGCCTGGCACAGTAAGTAGAAAGGTCCATCGGGTGGCTGCAGCCTGAAGTGATGGTGCAGCTGAGCTCATGGGGAGGCGTGGCTTCCTGGTGACACGCTGACGTTTGTGGGATGGCTATGAATGCACGATCCAGTAAAGGAAAATGAAAAAGAACACTCAGAAATGTAGGAGGAAACCAAGAGAGAGTAGCATTCTGCGAACACGGGAGGAGATTTTCGGGAAGAAGCAGGGGGTCCCTAGTGAGAGGTCAAGTCACATGAGTACAGGAAAGTGGACACTGGTGGGGAAGCCGCCACAAATTTGGTGTGTGTTTTTCTTCTGGGATCGTGGGGACGAGGGAGGTGGCACCAGAGAGCAGAGGGCTTTCGGCCTGGGTTGACCACACGTGCTGGTGGGAACAAGCAGGGACGGAGAAAGAGTTCTAGTGATGCACTCACGAGGAAACCGCTTTGTGTTTTCACTTGTTCAGATAATGGCTTTCCTCCTGAGGAAAAAGACCTCTCTCCTAAACCAGCGAAGTTTTCAGCTCATCCTCTCCATTGCCGGCACTGCAGAACTGGGCTTCGGCTCCTCTCTGGTCACCAATGTTGGTGTCTTTCAACACATCCTCTGCAATTTTGAGGTAAACTGGAGACTGGTCATTAGCCCTGAAGGAGTGGGTGTGTGTGATGGGAAAGAAAGTGTGGTGCTTCCTCTAAACTCAGCAGCTCAGCTTCCTCAATAGTCAGGAGGGTCGTGAGAAGGAAAACCTTAACGGCTTTGGAGTCCAGAGGCCCTTTTTATAATTAAATCCTACCACCCATGGGCTGTGCGGCCTTGGGCAAGTCTCTTGATTTCTCTGAGTTCTAGTCTTCTAGTGTGTGAAATGGAGACTGTCATCTCTCCCTCACAGGCTGGTGCGGGGGTCAAACCAGATAGTATCTGGGTAAGGGCCTTAAAACCGTAGGTTTAAAAAATATATACCCCTAGTTCCGTTGAATGGTGCTTTGCTGTTGACAAATGTTCCTTGCAAGGGCTGACTGAGAGACCCTGAGGGTAGGCCTGAGGCTAACAGAGGAGGACTGCACAGAACTTTGGGTGGATTGCTCCATTCACAAGACTATTTACTAAGTGCCCACTGGGGTCAGGCATTAGCCATGTCCTGGAGATGTGGTGATAACCAGGATCCAGCCTCTTCACACAGCCACCTGGGCCCAGGACATAACCAAGTTGACACTACGCTGTGCTAGGTGCCACGGAGAGACAGGCACAGGGCATTTGGGGAGTGGGGTGAGAGCACAGCCAATTCAGATTTCCCGTTCAGGGACTCTGGGGCTGAGTCTGGCAGAGTGCATTCAGTGGGGAATGTTCCAGGTGGAGTGGGCACTATTTGCACACAGGAGGGATGAGAAACAACCATGGGGATTTGAAAGCAAGTGGCTTGCAGGGTCCCTGGAGGGCTATTTGTTGCAAGGAGAGGTGAGGCCGGAAGGGGAGACAAGACAGGCGGGAGATGCTAGGCTGTAGGACATGCGCTTTAGCCAATCCGTGCTGGAGTCTGTGGAAGTATTTTAAAAATGGATATTTTTAAGCTAAAAAAATGATATGCTTATTGTAGAATACTTAAAATTACAGAGAAGTAGGGCGGGGGAGGAAGCTCCCGTTTCTGAGACCCAGATGGCCTTTGCCAACTTTTAAGGCATTGCTTTTTTGTACTTCCTATGCACAATATACATGTATTTTCATATCATAGTCACGATCATAGTGTAGATATTATTTTAAGTCCCGCCTTTCCTCACATAATATGGACATTAAAAGCATTTATTATGGACTCTCTCCCCCCCTTTTTTGTTTTGGTTAAAACACTTTTAATGAAAAGGGAAAGACACTGATGTCCCGCGTGTCTGCTCTTCACATTTTACAATATTAGGACGCTCTGGAGCCTACAGCCTTGGAGGAGGCACCATCATTCAAGTCTAGCACAGTCCTCACTCTCCTCCTCAGAACTCCTGTTCCAAATGATCCTGTGTTAAGAGTAAATATTACAGCTCATTACAAGACGGAGAGACAGGGACAATACCACCTATAGCTCACCGCCCAAAGTCTGGGACTCTAAGAACCAGACAGTGGCAAAGACATAAGCCCTGGGCCACGGACAGGCAAGTGGGGAGGAAATAGGTCTTGAGAAAGGAAGATGAGGAACATACGAGGAGCCAGGGAATAAAATTAGAGGCACACTAGTGCTAGGAAGTCCCCTACGACCTGTGCTGCATTGCTGCACACCCAGTCGCTGAAAGTTCAAAAGAATATTTGTGAGACCCATCCAGTCAAGAACTCGAGGTCCGCTCCCTCACGTCATGCCCCTTTCATAGTCTCATAGGCTCCCAGCAAGCCCTATGCTTTAGCAACACTTTTCAACTCTCCATCATTACTCCTTCAATGACCCTCACCAATAATGCTTGTTAAAGATGTGAACTTCACATTTAAAAACATTTATTTTGTACTTTTGCAAGTATTGTTCTGAATCAGAATAGTATCTGTCTTATAGCAAATTCCTGGTTTCTTCACTATCCCCCTATTGTCAAAGTCTTAGATTATTCTGCTGTGTTATTCGTATATGAATAAATGTCACTGTAGATGGCACTTTTGTGCACACAGTTCCCTTGGTTTAAAAACCATTTCCTTTGAGTAAATGATCAAAGTTGAATTATTAGGCTTTATGAGCAATTTTCAGACTATTGATATGTTTTGCTAAATTGCTGATATCCAAGGATGTTAACTAAAATACCACACGACAGAGTTTTATTTTAAGCCTATTACTCTGGTGGCAGGAGTCCCAGGCAGGGAGAGTGGGTCGTGAGATTGCTACAGAAATCCAGGTGAAAAATTTTGAAACCTAAATTTTGGCAAAGGCAGTGGGATAAGGAGGAGGATTAATGAGGCTCCTCATTCATATTAGAAGTGGTATAGAGCTGAATGGAAGGAATACTGTGTATAACACAGTATAAAAAAGTACTGTGCATTGTGGGGGGCTGGTGAAAGCTGGATTTGGAGAAAAAATGATAAACGTCAATGTATATATTGGAAAAAAGAACACTTGAAAGTAATGAACAGAACCTTTAAATTTTTTTTTTTTAACGTTTTATTTATTTTTGAGACAGAGAGAGACAGAGCATGAACAGGGGAGGGTCAGCGAGAGGGAGACACAGAATCTGAAACAGGCTCCAGGCTCTGAGCTGTCAGCACAGAGCCCGACGCGGGGCCCGAACCCACGGACCGCAAGATCATGACCTGAGCCGAAGTCGGCCGCCCAACCGACTGAGCCACCCAGGCGCCCCCAGAACCTTTAGATCAAGAAGATAGGATGACCGAACAAAAAGAAAAACACAAAAACCCTAAACAAAAACAAAAAAAACCCAAAAACAAACAAAAACAAAATTCAGAGGAAGAAGGAAGGAAAAAAGAGATGAGAACATTAATTAAGTAGGAAAGAAACAAACATAGAAATGTCAGCAAGGCCAATAACTGGTTCTCATAACACAGACAAACTTGTTGAGATTGGCCAAGGTGGGGGAGGGGGGGAAATGAGAGGCACAACAAAGTAATATTAGGAAGGAAAGGAAGAATAACCACGGAGGAATGTGCAATTAGAAAGGTAGCAAAAATAGGATTAGCAACTTTGTGCCAATAAATGTGAACACTTAGCTCATTTGAACAATCTCCAAAGAAAATTTGTTTTCAAAATTCATTCGAAAAGAGGTAAAAACTCAAATGGTCCCATAGCCATCAAATAACAGAATCACGCGTTTAAAATCTTACAAGCCAACAACATCCACAAGGCAAGTCCAGGCTCAGGGTTTCTATAGGGAAGTTCTACCTGTCAGCAAACAGGCCATTCCAACCTTATAAACTCTTCCAAGAAACTGGAAAGGGAGCACACTCCCAGCTTATTTTATGAGCTAATCTTGAATGCAGAACCGAAAAAGGACAGTATGGGAAATGAAAAAGTCCAGGCCAATCTTATTCATAAATATAGCTAAAAAAATCCTAAATAAAATATTAGCTAATTGAATTGGGCCCTGGATCTGCTTCTGAAGATGGATGAAAGGGTTGTAGAGGAAGCCAGCCAGACATGGAATATAGGCTCCCTGTGCACAAAAGGAAAGGAGATATGCACAAATGACCTCACTATACTGATAAACAAGACAGCATGCCTTGGCTGCACACCTGTACCTTCTAGAGTGCCGTGGCTGTGCTCTGGCAGCTTGGCTCCAAAGCATCTCAGTCAGCAGCCCCGCCCAGAAATTTCCAGTGGAGGAACCCACCACCCCCACACTGTCTGCTCCTAGAATGACCATGAGGTCCATCCCACCCTTCCCTGAGTAAACTCTTCGATAAGCTGGTGCTTTTAAAGCTGGAGTTAAGAACACAAGCAACCCATAACAACTACAAGCTAAAATAAATAAATAAATAAATAAATAAATAAATAAATAAATAAAATGAAACAAAATAACATTTTAAGATTAGGAGGGAATTTCAAAAAGAAGAGGTCTTTCACAAATGTCTGGCTACGTCAAGTAAAGTAAGAGTGAGGATGTGTAAGTCGTAGATTTTGTAATTTGTAAGATTGTGTAAAATTTGGAAGTCACTTGGAGGTCAACTGGGGGTCACTGACAGGCCTGGTGAAAGGTAAATTGTAGGGTCAGAAGTGAGGTGAGGAGAGCACCATAGAAGTCAAGATAGAAGAAAAGGAGAAGAGAGTAGAAGGAAGTTTCAAGACTTAAGGGACTTGAGTCTGGTTGTAGACTGAGGAGGAGGAAGCAGTGGAAAAGGGTGGTTAAAAATACCAGTGAGAATGTCGCTATTGATGGGACAAGTCCTTAAAGGAGAGGGAAGGTTTAGAGACAAGAGAATGGGTTACAAGAGAAAGTGTGGGATCCATGCATAATGATTGAGGCAGCTAGTTGAGAGGGAGGAGCGAGACAGGAAGTCGAGAAGCAGTGGAGGGACAGGAGGTTGAGGTTTTGGGTTCCTTGAAAAAGGGACAGGCCAGCTCATTCTGAGAGTGAGATGGTCCCAGGGGTTGGGGAGAGGGCAGAATTTGACATGGTCTCCATCTGATTTTCAAAGAAATCTAATCCAGACATCTCAGTGCTGTCCTTAGTACAGGGGTTATGTGACACAGTATAACAACCAAAAGGTTCAATTATCCATGTTTCCCAAACTTCAGGTAGTTGGTATTATGTAATTTCTCAAGAGCTAGGCAGCCTCCAATGGCAGCTTCTTACTGTCAGTGCTCTGGAACAGAAACAGGGATATGCTTCTGTGGGAAAGGTAAGGGCTCAGGAACACACAAGATTGTTAGGTTCAGTCTTAGACTTTCTCAGTTCTCCCGGCTCCCGGCACTGACGCTGGCATAGCATTTGTTCAGTGACTGCCTTCACGAGTGACTATTCCACGTGTTTAGGCTCTTAGACTCCTCTAGACTTGCACGTTGGGGTGCCATGCCTGCCTACCACCACCCCTACCGGGGCCACATCAGCCCACACCAGCTCTCCAAAATGGCAGCTGCCCTCCTCTGTGTGTTCCGGGTAGTGACTGTGAAACAGGGGCTGGAAATCTGTTAGTGTTTCTGGCTTAAGAGCAATCCACTTATTTTACCTTGATTTACTTTGCATTCACTCTTTTAAAAAATTTAATGGGTCCTTATTAAGTGCCCATTATGTGGCATGTGTGGTCCTGGGCCCTGGGGACTGGAGAGGGGTGGTCTCTGCCTCCACGGGCCCCCTCATAAACTTGGGTCCTCTGAGGCTCTTTTGCTTTCACTCTTAAGTAAGAGGATGGAGCCATGGCCACCTGCTTGATTCAAGTGAGGTCGATTATTGACCCTAGGGGTCACTGTCTGCAGGAGATGCCTGGGGGGAGCACAGGGGAGAGACAAGAGAATGGGCTCCATGGTCAGACAGACCAGGCTTTGAAGCCAGCCTCTGCCAATTAGAAACCATGGGGCGCCAGGCAAGTTACTTAGTCTCTCTGAGTCTTCACTCTTCTTAGCTACTAAATGCAGATAATGATATCCTTTCAGGACTTACAGGGTACTTCTTGCCTCTAGAACATGGCCTCATTTAGAAGCGTGAGCTTTCTTTGCTGCTCTGTGATTGCACTCTTGCAATCCCATGTCGGAACCTTTTTAATTCTGGGCCTTAGGAAATGTCAGTATTTAGAAGTAAGAAATGGTCAAGCTCTCTGAAAGGAAATAGGCATGAGACATGAAGGCGTGCCATCAACTGTGCCCCAGAAGGATGGTTAGCCGCTGTATTTTGTTTACTGTGAATGATAACGACCTGAGTGATAAAGTTCACTCTCAGAATCACAGTGCATCTCCCCTCTGTGCACAGCTCGCAGAGCAGCTGTATAAGGGAAGGTGTGGGCGGTGCTGCAGGATTTATGGAGGAAAGAAGTGAAGAAACTGATGCATGCACAAGTTGGGTGCGTGGTCGCGGGAGCATAAACCCAGACAGCCAAGACTCAGCTTCTAACTCCAGTCCTACCACTTGCCAGTGGTGAGTGGGGCCTGTCACTCAACTGGTCTGTCTCAGCCTCTATTTTCTCATCTCTAACTTGGGAAGACTGGTATTTGCCTTGTAGGCTCCAGCGAGGATGAACTGCGTTTGGGGTACGGCTACACGGGCAGCAGGGCTGAGGGCCAGACGGAGGTGAGGGCGAGTGTCCTTGGTTCAAATCTAGACTCACACGGAAGCACTGGGCAGCAGCAAAGATGGGGAGGAGAGGAAAGGCGTATGAGCTTCCCCCCGGGGCAGGCCCCCTCTAAGTTCTAGGTGTCGGGAGAGCGGGTCAGATTCTTGAGCAGCTAAATTGTGTTAGTGAATTTCAAGCCTAAGAAGCTTGCCTAAGCAGCTCTGTACCTGCTTACACTGCCTGGAATCCCTTCTTCACGCACGTCTTGGTTTCACTGTGTGTTTGTTGTCCCCAGCTCTGGATGAATTCTGCAGACAACCTGGAGCTCTCCCTCTTTTCCCATTTTGTGGAAATCCTTCGATCACCAAGGTAGGCTGGGCTTTGGCAGTGCGGGGGGCTAGGACTAGTGGCTTCATGCCAAGAAGGGGGACTGAGGGGACAGGACAGCCAGTGGCTCAGCAACCACGGCCTTCTCCCATTTCCAGACCACTGGACTCCCAGGTGACAGCATGTCTGTCTGGGTCTGTTTGGGCTGCCGTGACAAAATATGATAGACAGGGTGCTGAATAAACAACAGAAACTTATTTCTCACAGTTCTCGAGGCTGGAAGCCTAACATCTAACATGAAGTCTAGCATCAACATCACTAGCAGGTTCGGTGTCTGGGGAGGGTCCCCCTTCCTGGTTAACAGCAGTCTCCTTGCTATAGTGTCACCTGGTGGGAGGGGCGAGGGAGCTCTCTGGCATCTCTTTTATAAAGGTGCTAATCCCATCACTAGGGGATGTGTTTACCTCCAGAGACTGTACCTCCAAATCCTATGGTTAGGTTTTAACACATGAATTTTGGGGGGGACACGAACATTCAGTCGTAGCAATGCCCTTCCCAGTGGCTCACTTATGTGGGGCAAGTCTGTCTCCCTGGTGGATTTGGGCCTCGCACCCTCTCAGGGGCTCAGTATATGTGGCCAGCAAAGGAAAACACTTCTCTGTGTCCTGTTTGCCTCCCAACCCACTCTCCCTCTAAATGACTTCTCCAAGTTGCTTTTTAAATCATTCAGGGTTCTTTTGGTTGCAAGCAGCAGAAATACAACTCAAACCAACTTAAGGAAGGAAGGGAGGGAGGAGGGAGGGCAAAAGGAAGGTTGAGAAAGGGGGAATTTATTGGCTCATACATTGGAACGGGGCAGATCTTCACATGTGGCCGGGTGGCACTCACACTACTTCATCTGAGACCTGTCACCTGTCTTGTTCATGCTTTCCTCCGTGCTGGCTTCATGTGGGCAGACGGCAAGATGGCTGCTGGGCAGCTCCTCAGGGCTGGAAGTTCAAGAGGAACAAGACAGTCCTGTGGAGAAGGAATACAGAAAAACGGGCTGCTTAGTGCCATGATAAGAAAGAGCACAAAACACAGTGAGAGCTGTGAATACAAACCACACACAGAACTGGGCTGGTTCTGCCTCAGTATCAGGGATGTGGAGGTTGGCAGAATTTGTCCTGTTAGTACTGAAAAGACAGTTCAAGAAGGAGCCATCCACCCAGATTCACCCTCCTTCACCTTTTTTTTTTCTTTCCTTTTCCCACTTTCTTTCTGTACTTGTTGTTTTCTTAAAGATGATCATTTATCCTGGGAGCTGTTTTCTTTGGTTGAGTAGAACTTACGGGAAATTGAATTTGTGATTATCCTAAGAAGGGGGATGCGGATGCTTGAATTCTGTCTTTTTCCCCTTTGACTCCCAGTGGCGTGTTCATCCACTTTGTGGTTTGGGGCGGGCAGGAAGAGCACACACCCCAGACAGACTCGCCAAGGGCCCCTCGCTCCTGGCTGTTGGAGAGTGCTCCGCGGTCGCACGCGAGTCTGCTGTCTTTGTTCTGAGTTTTCTGAGACCAGCCTTAGTTTTCCCTGAGGCTTGGAATTTAAAAGTCAATAACTGGGGGTTATCTTTGAAGGCAATTTCCGGGGGGGTGGAAGGGCATGGGAGGCTCATCCCTGAGCAACTCTCGGCAGACACATATTCAATGGGTGTCTGACAGCATTTTGATGAGTTGCCAAGAGAGCATTGGAGTCAGAGGGCCATGGAGCAAGCCCAGCCTGGGAAACCTTTTTAGCAGAAACACAGCAAATTTGGTTCATTCCAGTAAAAGCTTTTACTGCCTTTCTCCTGGGCTCACCAGGGAAGGACCCCGGAATGCTGAAGTTGCTCACCAGGCACAGCTTATACCCAAGCTCGTCTTCCTCTTCAATGAGCCGGGCCTCACCTTCTCCAAGATCCCCACCATCATTGCCATCCTGGGCTGTCAGCTGAGGGGCCACTTCAGCATCCAGGACTTGCTCAGGTACTGTGCCACGCTTCCCAGGGGGAAGGGCAGAGCCTTGGGACTATTTCACAAGGGTATATAGGCCTCAGTTCTCTCCTGACCACACTCGACCCAGCAACATTACCCTTCAGTGCAGTGGCAGGTTCCATTTCCTTGGAACCTTCCAGAGGTTCTGTTCAGGGCTGAGAGTTGAGAAAAGGGGTGGTTCTGCAAGACTCCCCTCAGGGCTATGTGCTCACAGCTCCCTGGTGCCCGGACGTACTTACTATGCCAAGAATTCAAGTTCCTGTGAGCACAGTCCTCCTCATCAGCCATTGACCCAACGTGTCTGCTTTTTGCAGACTTCCCAAAGGACAGTCCCAGTTGGCATGGTACGTAGCCTTTTCCATCCTCAGCACTCTCTGTTATGTTGATCTGCAGAGCCAGAGTTAACTGCTCTGATGATAGATTTTAGAAGTCTCTGGAAACACTGCATTGATCACAGAATAATGTGATCTGTCTCAAACCCTCCCTTGAAGCTGATTTGGGTGGATCTGTGTAGAAAACCTTCATATGTGTTGAGCAGACGTGGGCGGAGCCCACCACTGAACATATCCCTCTCTCTCTGCATTAAGAATTGGGCTGTTTGTTGTCTACACCCTCAAGCCTTCTTCGGTGAATGAGAGGCAGATCTGCGTGGATGGAGGCCTGGACTCCTCAGTGTCTGGTGAGGAGACCTTTCTCAGACACCAGTCTGAAAGCAGCAGGATGGCCCTCAGGGCACCCCTGAGAGCCACCTGTCATGGGCCCATTTTGTAGAGGGAAGGGCTGAGGCAAAGAAAAGGGAAGGTACCCACAACTGAGCAATTGTTCCCAAGTAGTGGCTTGTGAGGTCATAGTGTTATGAGTAGGGTTACAGTCATATCAAATTATTTATTCTTCCTTCACAACCTGGAATGGCTTCTAAGACCTCCAGGATAAAACTCAGTTCCCTATAGGCCAACAGGTGGGATCCTTCATGACCCAGTTCCTGCTTACCTTCTTGGTTGAGTCCTTCCTACCTCTGCTCCTCTGATGAGCCCCAACTTCAGCACTCTGAGCACCTGCACATCCTAATATGTGATGGTCTGCCCTCCAGCCATGCTTTGTATGTGTTTTTCCCTTGGCAGAAATGCCTCCCCTGTTCCACCCCACCCCCTGCTTTGCCCACTGAGTTAACCGTTCCTGGTCATACCGAGCCAGGTTAAGTCACCTCCTCTGGGCTTCTAAAGTCCTTGCACTTACTCTAATGCACAGGTTAGTGATTTGTTTTTTTGGGTCTCTCTCCTCCCAACCAGGTGCAGAACAGAAGCTATGTCATGTTCCCTCTGCTAGGGCAGGTGTGAAGGGAACTTGGTCCTGGGCCCTACAGATCTGTGCTGTCCAAGATGGGAGCCTCTAGCTACATGTGGCCATTTACATTTAAATTTTAAGTGGTAGAAATTAAATGCAATTAAAAATTCAATTCCTCAGTCACACGAGCTCCATTCCAAGTGCTCGATAACCACACGAGCCTAGTGGTTACTGTATTGAACAGGAGAGATAGAAAACATTCTTATCATTGAAAAAGATTCTATTGGACACTCTTACTTAGTCTAGAAAAATGATCTCTTATCTTTAGGTCAAACCTGAATAGTAGGTATTACTATTCCCATTTTGCAGATGGGGAAACGGAGGCTCAGAGATAGAAGACCTTTGGGGCCAGAATCCAAATAAAGAGAAATCTGATTCCGGTTCTCCAAACTGCCACATCAGTCATGTTTCTGCATTCACGTGCCCTGAATTGGTTGTAAAATAAGTGGTTAACCAAGGGAATGAATGAATGGATAATGGGCCAAAAGTAAGCTTATTCAGTGAGCCCTTCTAATATGGACTGCATTGTGAACTCTACAACGCAAGCTCTATTTTTAGTGCAACATTGATATGCTGAAGGTTTAGCCTGGAAACACATTGAGAGCAGGAATTGAGATCGAGTACTAAAATCTTCACCACTCTGCTCCCAGTGCCTCCCATAATGCCCAGCATGTAGTAGGTGGTCAAGAAATGTTGCAGCCTGTGATAGTGAAAAAAAATTCTTCTGCTAGAAGATAAATTTGACCTTGTTATTTTTAGGATTTTGGGGGGAAGTGGATAGGAAGCAACAAAATCATCTCCAGTTAAAGGGAACTTTAGGAACATGTCTTGAAATTCTTTTTAAGCATTGCCTGGAAGTCTAGAACTGAATGCCAGAATTTTGAGTCCCATCCATGCCCCAATTCCTGGGTGAACGAAGCATTTGGTGAATACGATTGCTTACTGCAGCAAATAGTCTGTCTCTTTACATCCGTTTTCTCTCAAATCTGAGTTTCCTTATTTTGTAGCTGGAAGCCAAACATCTGGAAAGACAATCTGGCTCAGAAACCAGTTGCTGGAGATGCTGTTCAGTGTAATATCTTCTTCCCAACTTCATCTGTCCTCTGAGTAAGTAGTTCCAGGAAGAGCGATTTGGCATGGGGTTGCCTCATACAGGGTGCAGTATTAAAACCTTTTCTTAATGAAAAGTTTAGCATCTCCGAGTTGGTTTTCGGCAATGTGTTTCCTGTACCAGTCAGAAAGAAAATTATATTCTCTCCACCCAATAAAGCAGACCTTGCCCTAAGATATTCTGATGCAAATGTGAAATGGGCATGAGTAAGTCAGAACAGATTTGGTATAATTACAATAAGCTCTTTTTGTCACCATAGCTGTAGTGTAATTGTTATTGTTTTGGCAGTTGTGACAATCACTGATTTTGATGTCCTGTACTTGGCAGAAAATAGAACGGAGAAATGGTTAGCCTAAATAACATCTATCAAGGAAAAAGCTTGCCAAATTCTTCTGCTATTTACTGTCAGTTATTTAGTTATTTTTCCAAGTTGGGAAAAGAAGTATCTGCCTTCAATTAACTTTTAAAACAATGTGTAACCATGAAATTCCATTAACTCTCTCCCACTGACTGCCTGCTTTATATCCAACTCCAGAGTCATCCATTCAACCACTATTTGTTGAGCACCTACTGTGTGTCAGACCCTGTTCCTCACTCCAAGACTGCAGTGCTGAGGAAGTCGGTCTAGGTCCTTGCTCTGCTGGGTTGGCATTTTAGTGTGTTCGTGTGTTTGGGGAAGGGAGGAATGCTGTGGGGAGTTATCCCTCAGTAAAATGGCCTTGCAAGTAGTGCTTAAGAAGTCTTTGTATTTCTAGAATCAAAACATGGTAGAACTGGAAGATGCCTTGGAGATGAGCTAGTCCAACCCTCTCTTTTTTCATCTTTCTGAATGAGAATATAGGGTGGTGCTTAAGCACCAGGGCTCTGACGTCTAGACCTCCTGGGTTCAAATCCCAGCTCTGCTCTCAGAGACTTTGGGGAGGTTATTTAAGTCCTCTATGCCCTCTTCTACTCATCTATATGAGGATAAGAGTAGTACCTGCTATGGATGGAAATTAATATGTGACTAGCCCCAAACATGGTGTCTGGGACACTATAAATACTCCATAAGCTAAGTCTTCTCATCGTCATCATCTCACCATCACTGCCCTCATCACCATCATCATCATCATCATCATCAAGGAGAATGACCAGAGCTCATCAAAATCTCTGCCAAAGTCAGCCAGTTAGTAAACAGAGGCAGGGATAGAAGAGAGGGCAGTTTCTTGACTTCTAGTCCAGGGGCCACAGCCTCGCTGCCTAGTCTGGCAGTTGATGTTGAGAACCCTGCCTAGCAAAGATGGGCCCTTCTCTGGTTCCTAGAGGCAGAGTCCTTTGCTGAGCCATTGCCCCTGAGGTTTGGTTGCCACCTCCCTACCCTCCAGTCCCCTCTAGCAAATCTGTATTCTCCAAACTCATCATTTTAAAATTCATTTTTGAAAGTGACAGTTAAAATGTGGTGGGTTTTTTTTTTTTTTTTTTTTTTTTTTTTTGTTTTTGGCCTAAATTGATACAGATGCATGAATACTGGACTATTCCATTTAGATTAATTTTGATCACTATATCTGAAAAGGGAGTGACTTAACTATTATGTGTTTTATGCAACTGTATTGATGTAATTAGATGGGTGGCTGGTCAGCCCCTGCAAGTATGAATACTAGTGGGCTAGGGCTCTCAAGGGGCCTGCGCATTTTTACATCTGTTGGTACAGTTTCCAATTGCTTTGAAGAGCTTTGGCCAACTTACATTGCAGTGATTCATAAACATGTTCAGCCATTTAACAGCAACTTTGCCAGCATTTTAGTTTACCATTCTTTAAAAATATCACATGTACTTCACTGAGTGATATCCAGATCAACCTTAATTTGCCTCTCCTAGGTGACTAGCGAGGCTGGAAATTATTTGTATTTTCTGGATGTGTTATTTGCTCATGGACTGAGAGATATTTTATTGCATTTTTCGACCCCCCCCCCCCCCCCCACCCAGGACAAAGGAAGAGATGTTTTTGAACCTGGGGCCTGACTGGTTCCTGCTCCTTGTACAGGGCCACGTGCATCCAAGCACCACGGTGCTGGGGTTGAAGCTTCTGCTACACTTTTTGGCAAGCCCCTCCCTCCGTGGGCGATTTAAAGAAGGCCTGTCTGGGGGATCCTGGGTGGAGCGCAGCTTCGAGGGAGTAGACATTGTGATAGGTGAGTGTGCAGCCTTCTCCAGGAGGCAGGACACCTCCTCATCCTGGGCTGCAAGTGAGGACCGGCCAAGCTCCTTCCTCTAGGGGCCTTCATGCTCTCACAGTAGGATCACCTTGACCTCTGATCCCGATCAGTCCCAGTCCCCTCTTACTTCCTTGTCAAGATCCCTTTATGTCCTGACCGCTTTGCAGACACGGGGGGCTTCCTTCCATTCCTCAAGAACTCCTCAGCTCTTTTCCTCTTCCTGGGATGTTGCCCCCAACCCACAACACCAACATGGCTCTCCTGGATGGTATGGGTTCATCCCTCAGGTCTCAGTTCAAATGCCACTTCCTCCAGGAGAAGAGGGTTCCCCTTGAATTAGGGCCCCTCTGTTATACTCTCTTTGCCCCTATTACTTTTCTTTATGGTGTTTATCACAATTCACAAGCAAATATTTATTGGGGCATTTAATTCCATAATGTCCTTCCCTACAACTACATCGTAAGTACTTGGTGAGGGTCTCGGGTTCTGTATATTTTGTTGAAATGCTATGTCCTTATTGCCTAATACAAAGCTAGCCTTTTGCCTCTAAGGTGGTAGGCACTAAGTATCTGTTTCTGAATGAATGAATGAATGAATGAGTGTGTCTGAAATAGGGAAAGGAACTCTTATTGAATACTTTCTTGTGGTCATGTGTGTATGACATATATTTCTATCTGGCATTTCTATGGGATGGGTAGGTGGCAGGGAATCCCTTCATGTTCCCAGTCCCCACCTTGACCAGAAGCAACAGCAATTGTTCTCAATTGGATTTTGTGCCCCTTCCACCTGATCAATAGATAACCTGAAGAGCCACCCTGCCATGCCTGACCAGAGCCCCTGCCTGCTTCCTGGGTTCCGCGTCTTGAAAGACTTTCTGGGCCACCATGTGCATATTCCAGAAGTCTATCTCATTGTGTCCACCTTCTTCCTGCAGACGCCACTTACAGAGCTGACGGACGGGCCCAAAGTAGGTTTTTGGGGTACCCCTGGGATAGAGTGACATACCTGGTCTCATTCCGTGTGACCGAGGCAGTTCCCTAAGACTCTCCACCGCTACCTCTATCCACTTCTTCCAACTCATATTGTGTTCTCACCCGCTTCCTTCCCTCACAGAGCCACTCCCTTGTCTAGCTCTTCAGGTACTCTGAGTTCTTGGGCTTCTGCCTCCCATCCTCCCTGCCAGCAGCTCTCTGTTTTTATCAGTCCCACTTTTAAGTCTTTCCCCTTCTGGGCATGGCTAGAGAAGTCACATGATCATGGGCATGGGAAGGGAGGCGGGTTGCTGCCACCACAGAATTAGAACCTCAGTTTATACCTTCTGAAATAGTGTGTGTCTTGACCTTAGCGAAGTGCCTTGATTCCCCTGCATTCTAGAGTAAACCGTATATGCTCTTCAGACTTCTGCTCCAAAGCCACCCTTTGCTCCAATGACTTACTTCACAGTGGGAATGGAGGGCCCCAGAGGGAGGTACTGCTTTGGTACCCTGCTCTCCACCACCTGGTCATGCCATGACCCTCTTCATCACCTTCTCTCTGTTGTCACTGGCAAAGGGTAGTTTTTCCAGGCTGATCTGGATTCCTTCCACTCCTTTCCTGAGTGATCTCACTAGTAGTTGACCCTTCTTTCTCCTGTACTTTCAGCAGCTTCTTTTCTATGGACTCTTTCCTCAGAGACCATAAATATGGTGAACTGTGTCCCACCTAAAACCAGAAACTGACCCTTTGATTCATACTCCTGGCCAACTGTTTTCCTATTTGTCATTGTCTTGTCCTTCCTTATAAGGCCACATCTCTCCTAAGAGGAGCCTCCACTCATGACACATAGCTTCTCACCGTTCACACACTCACTCACTCATCCAGGTCTTCGTGAGCTCCCATACCTGCGGGATCAGGTTCAGCATCCACAGCCAGTGCCAAGACCCTTTGCGATGGGGTGTCTGACTTGTCTCTCCACCCAGCTTCCTTGCTTACCGGCCCTTTGTGCCGTGAAACCCCCGAGTCACCTCCCCAGTAAGATCAGCTGCTTTGTGCTTGCCTCCCCTGTGCCCTTAATGAGTTCTTACTCCCATGTCACCTGCCTGATGAGGGGTCCTCCTTCAAAACACAGCTCAGGGGCGCCTGGGTGGCTCAGTCGGTTAAGCGTCCGACTTCAGCTCAGGTCACGATCTCACGGTACGTGAGTTCGAGCCCCGCGTCGGGCTCTGGGCCGATGGCTCAGAGCCTGGAGCCTGCTTCCGATTCTGTGTCTCCCTCTCTCTCTGCCCCTCCCCTGTTCATGCTCTCTCTCTGTCTCAAAAATAAATAAACGTTAAAAAAAAAAAAAAACACAGCTCAGATGCCACCTCCTGATTAGATCCCTGGGCACGGGGAACCACTCCCTCCTGTGTGTCTCAGCACACCTTTGCCTTATATGACACTGACACAGTTACGTGATTTCCTCTCTCCTTAGCTACTGAGTACCTCGAGAACAGACTCCACTTCTTATTCACCTTCCTGGGCACCTGACAAACAGCAGATTCAGAAATTGTTTCTTGGTCTCAATTGAGTGGAGTTAAACTGCGCGGAATGGAAATTGGGGGAGGGGCATGGCCCTGCAAATAGAAGGCTAGAAAATCCACCTCCCTTGCATATCCTTATATTTGACCTACCTAAATCTTGATATATGCTAATGGTATTATCGATCGCCCTTCAAAATAAAGTTCTTAATATGCTGTGCTAGGTTCACCGAAACCGTGCATTTCTATGTCTCCAAGAACGTGTTGTAGGAAACAAACATCTGCTGAATGTCAGGACCCATGATAGACGTTTTACAAATTTTATTTCACCTGATATTTATAATGATCCCATGGGGTAGAGAATGCAATTTTCATCTTAAGGAGAAGGAAACTGAGTTGCCAAGAGGCTGAATAGCTTGCACAAACCCAGCTTTTCAAGAGGCAAAGTCAGATTGCCCTGCTGGTCAATTCCACGTTCCCTCTGCTACACTCTGCACTGTGCTCAAGGCCTTTGAATTCCTCCTATGTCCTCTGTAATTGCATTTACAAAAATTCATTAAAGTTGATTGGGACCTCAAACCAAACAAAAGAGCTAAACTTGATGCAGGTTGTGTGGGCCTGCAGCATCTTATAGGAGGTGTGTATTTATTTCCCTCACACGCCACTGAGTGGGCTGAAGTTCTACGTATGGGCCAGCCACCTAGGCTGTTACTATGCCGTTTCGTCTTTCCCACTCGGGCCCCCTGAGAAACATGATGCACTGGCTGGAAAGCTGGTCCCACTGGCACACAGCCATATGTCTCTCTATAGTCCTTGCCCCCTCTTTCAGGACAGCCTGGATGCCATGCTTCAGTGGCTCCTGCAGAAGCACTACAGTGAAGAAGTCCTCCGGGTTGGGCTGTGCACCGAAGGTGCCCTGCTGCTTCTGGAAATGCTGAAAGCCACCATGAGCCAGGTGAGACCCATTCCTTACATCTCACGAGGAGGCTCTGATGGGAAGACAACTTTGGAAGGGTCACCTTGGCTTTTTCCAGCAGCTTCCTGGTAATGCTGATAATTAGCAAGTGTCATCCAGGATGCCTGATAGAAGAGGTGTGGGGGTTCCTAGTGATAATTTAGGTGCTCAGTGAGAAACTCAGCCTACATGTCCCCAGTGGAGTTTGTGTGCTCTGGCTGGAAGACATCTGTTTTCCATTTGTTTAAATATTTGAGTTCCTTCACTGGGAGATTTAATGCTTTCAGTCAAGAGAACATTTCTGAGCAACTGGTTTGGGTCAGGAGCTTAAGGGGACTGGTGGGGGTGGAAAGGGACCTGTTCCCTCAAGGAGCTCACCCCCACTGGGACAGGCGGGCCTCAAACATGAGGGAGCTGTGAGGTAGAAACCTGTTAGAGAAGACAGATGCCCACCAACTACTTACATGACACCGAGACCCATCTATTCATGCCTTCAAGGTCCATCAGAGGTAGGTGGAGAGGTTATTTTCAACGTGGAGGCAAGCGTGAGGGGGTGAAGGCCATGAGGGCTGTGAATGGGAGTAATTATGAGCCAGATCAACAAGAACTTGCATGAAAGGCTGAAAACGTCTGACTTAATTCCGTAGACACCAAGGGTCTTGGAGGAGGCTTGATTGTGTGTAGGGAAACCTTATTGCTTCTGGGAAGTGATTCATGCTTAGATTTACAGTTTCAACAAAAGACAAAGATGGAAAGTAAAAATCACCGTAATCACATCCATCCAGAGATAACCACTGTGAACTTTAGTGGAAGCTTCTCCCACACACCTAAGATTATACCACGTCCTTACAGAGGACTGGGCCACATAAACCCCTCTTGCCTTTGTTTCCCAAACAAAGGAAATTTATGTTCTTTCTCAAAATGTTCATTGTTGTAAAAAGTCTGTAATGAACTTTCTTGAGCTGATCAGATCCTTTTTCTCTCTAGTTTGATGTTCTCCTTAGCGTGAATTCTGAGATGTGGGATAGTGGGTCGAAGTGTCCTTCGTGTTTCTTTTGGATGCACCTCTCAGGAAGGATGCATTAGACATTATACATACACCTCCCTCCATCTACCGTATATCCTGCCATCTTGTATGGGGGTGCCCAGCCCAGTCCTCACAGCCTTAGCAACACCGCCAAACTGGTGATTTCATGCTTGAGTTCTCTTGTGTTCAGTATTAGTGAAATTGCTAGCATTTTTTCATATGCTTATTAACCGTCTCCATTTATTTTTCTGTGAATTGCCTATTTGAATCTCTTGCTAATTTTTCTCTGTGTGTATGTGTGTGTGTAATTATGCTAAGAAAGTACAGATCACGCTTTTTGCTCTTTTTAAAACCAGGAATGTATTTAATTTTCATTGTATACTCTATTAGCATGTAATTAGGTGATCGGCTGCTTTTTTCTTCTAACCACTTACGTACTGTGAATTACATCAACAGATTTTTTGCATTTTTGCAAAGATTCACTGAGTTCCTCTGTTCTTATTCTTTCAGTATACTTCCTTATTCTGTTTGTAACTATTTTATTTAAGACTTTGAGTTCATGTTTATAAGTGATAGCAGGCTGCAGTTTTCTTTTGTTGTATGTTTGTCAGGTTTTGATATCAGTATCATGCTAGCTTTATTAAAAAAACTTGTTCTTTATTTTATTCAAGAAGATGTTAAATCCATAATTCTTATATTATTTAAATTATTCCTATGAAACTTCTTGGGCCTACATTTTTTCCATTATTGCTTTGTTTAAGCTCTTAAATGTCTCTTTGACCTTGTTTAGGTAGTAGATATTTTATTCAGCTTGCACAAACGGTCTCTTTTAATTCATTTAATTTCTGTGTTATTATTTCCCCCTTCTTAGTCTGTATTTGTAGGCTCATGCTCTCTTTACCCCACCCCTTCCCATTACCTAAGGATCTGGGGACTTGAGGATTGATTTAAAGAACCAACTTTGGATATATTCTCCTGATATTTTTCTGTCTAGTTCTACCATTTTGATATTCAGCATCCTCATTTTTTTTTGGCAGTTTTCTGGAGTTAATGCGATTGCAGTTTTAAAGACCTCTTGACGCACATTTTTCTTTTCTTAAAATTTTTTTTAAAATTCAAGTTAGTCAACATGCAGTGTAATATTGATTTCAGGAGTAGTTTCCCAAGAAGTGCCCTCCTTAATGACCATCACCCATTTAGACCAGTCCCCCACCCACCTCCCCTTCAGCGACCCTAAGTTTGTTCTCTGTATTTAAGAGTCTCTTATGGTTTGCCTCCCTCTCTGTTTTTATGTTAGTTTTCCTTGCCTTCCCCTATGTTGATATGTTGTGTTTCTTAAACTCCACAGATGAGTGATGTCATGTGATATTGGTCTTTCTCTTTCTCTGACCGACCTAATTTCACTTAGTATAATACACTCTAGTTCCACCAATGTTATTGCAAATGGCAGCATTCTTTTTGATCTTTCATTTTTTTGATTGCTGAGTAATATTCCACCATATATGTGTATATATAGTGTATATATATCTCACATCTTCTTTTTTTTTTTTTTAACGTTTATTTATTTTTGAGACAGAGAGAGACAGAGCATGAATGGGGGAGGGTCAGAGAGAGAGGGAGACACAGAATCTGAAACAGGCTCCAGGCTCTGAGCTGTCAGCACAGAGCCCGACATGGGGCTCGAACTCACGGACCGCGAGATCATGACCTGAGCCGAAGTCGGCCGCTTAACCGACTGAGCCACCCAGGCACCCCTCACATCTTCTGTATACATTCATCAGTTGATGCATATTTGGGCTCTTTCCATAATCTGGCTATTGTTTATAACACTGCTATAAACATTGGGGCGCACGTGCCCTTTCAAATCATCATCTTTGTATCCTTTGGATAAATACCTAGTAGTGCAATTGCTGAGTCATAGGGTAGTTGTATTTTTAATTTTTTGAGGAACCTCCATACTGTTTTCCAGAGTGGCTGCGCCAGTTTGCATTCTCACCAACAGCACAAAAGCGTTCATCTTTCCACTCATTCTCGCCAACGTCTGTTGTTTCCTGAGATGTTAATGTTACCCATTCTGACAGGTGTGAGGTGGTATCTCATTGTGGTTTTGATTTGTATTTTCTCTGATGATGTGTGATGTTGAGCATCTTTTCATGCATTTGCTATCCATCTGGATGTCCTCTTTGGAAAAGTGTCTATTCGTGTCTCCTGCCCATTGCTTCACTGGATTATTTGTTTTTTGGGTGTTGAGTTTGATAATCTGTATCTTTATAGATTTTAGATACTAACCCTTTATCTGATATGTCATTTGCAAGTATCTTCTCCCATCCCGTCAGGTGCCTTTTAGTTTTGTTGATTGTTTCCTTCGCTGTGCAGAAGCTTTATATCTATTTGCTCCACATCCTGGCCCATGTCTTACGTTGTCAGTCTTTTAGATGTTAGCTACTCTGCTGCGTGCATCTATCCTTTGGAACAGACAGCATTATGTCCACTGCGCAGATATAGAAACCAAAGCTTACAGGGATTAACTCAGGCAGGGTCACAGAGTGAGGGCACAGTGGACGCCTGTGGGTCCGGCATCGGCATTACAGTCCAGGTCACTGCCGTGCCTAAGAATCTTCAGGGGTCCCTTCTGCGTAGTGCATCGAATCCAAATTCCTCTCCCAGAAGTCCAAGTCTTATATCTGACCTTATCTTTCAGCTCCTGTGCTGGTCACTGTGAAAATAAACCTGAAGTGGTAAAATGTTTCCTTCAATCCTCAACAACGACCTTCTGCAATGGGTCATATTGGGATCCTCGTTTCACAGAATGGGGGCTGGAGGGGTTAAGGAACTGGTCCAAAGCTACACTATCAGTAAGTGGCAGAGGCAGCATCCGAACCAGGCACACTAACTCCAGAAAAAGCCCTTGGAACTCTGAGCTCTGGCATCTCCCATAAATCTGACATTGTGCTCTAAGAACCTCCATAATTATTTGCTAGATGCAGGTGACTTTGGAAGCAGTGTCTCTGTCTACCTGCGTAGCGCAAACCAGACCCTCACCAAAATCCTGTGAAGGGGATTTTAAACTGCTCTCTAATGGTTCCATGCATGCTGCCTTTGTTTCCACAATTAGGTTTGTCAGTTCCAAGTCCTTGGTAGCTACTTGGTAAACATGACATCTTAACTCAAGTACATACAGCCGGGACTCGAGGCAAGCCGCTGGGAAGATGAGAAGTCACAGATGGGGGAGGCTAGGGCTGAGAAACCTGACATCCACCTGTAACATCTGTAGGAGGAGGCTGAGTCCAATTCAGTCTAGTTGTTGGCGTGGCGCCATTGTTGGGTGACTCTAATATTAAGGTTAGTAAATTTTCAATTTCCAGACTATCCATTCAGGATATAGCAGGACCTCAGGCAGCCACTGGACATACTGTGGCTGGAGTCAGTCTCCAGACAAAGTGACTGGTCATGACTGCTCAAGGGAACTGGCCTTCAGTGTGGCACTCATGTGCAGCCAAGATGGGGGCTCGGCCATATGGCCAAGGCCAAGTTCTGGTGTGCTGGCAAACAGGTGCCCAGATCCCCTCGGGATACTGGATATCAGTTCAGCGTAACATGATCCATTCTAGACCCCTGGCTGGTGGGGAAGGGGCTCCTCAAGACCTGCCAACCTCAGACAAGGTTTGTACCGATATTAGCCAGGGTAGGGTCTACAGCTGGAAGTATTAGCACTGGGCTGTGGAAGGCTGGAGTTGACTCTTACTGGCAAGTTCCTTGAACACAGAGGCCGTGTCTAATCACATACAGGTAGTATAAGGAAGACAGCCAGACTTTGTAGCCAGATTGCCTGGGTTCAATTCCTGGCTCTGTCCCTTACCTGTCGGGTGACCTTTGGCAAGCTACTTAACTGCTCTGTGCCTCTGTCTTCCCATCTGTAAAATAGAAGTAGATGTAGAACTTACTTCAGAGGGTTGCTGTGAGGGGAGAAGAGGAATGTGTGTGAAGCCCTTGGAACAATGTCTACACGTGTTAAACCCTTCCCCAGCTGAAGACCGGTATCCCTCGCTAATCCATTGACTTAGGTGTCTTGCAATTAGGCGTCTTGTTGAAAGTCTCAGAAATGCCTAGATTTCAAATCCTCTGGCTCCCCTGCAGCCATAGTCATGCTCCCATGCATCGCCTCTTATGAAGTATGTCTTCAGCCCTCAGCAGGCTCTGGAGATGATGCCTGGGAACAGACCTTCCCTGCCAGCGTGCTGCACTTCCTTGGCCTTGTGCACAGCACCTACCCCCAGGACCCTTCCTGGCGGGCCCCGGAGTTCCTCCAGACGTTGGCTGCTGTCACCTTCCCTCTGGGAACCCACAAGGTAGGACACGCCACTGCCCTGCCCAGTGAGAGCAGGGGTGAGTGTCATCATGCTTCAAGGGCGAAGGGCAAAATTCCTCCCTACCTCCACCCCAAGTTAAAATACATTTTAAGGCCGCTTGCCTGAAACATTAAGTAAACAACTTGCGTAATTTTCCTTTTCTTGGCTGAGATGCAGCTTGAGTTCTGAGTTCTGCGATTCAGTAATTTTTTGAGTTGTCAGGAGTCTCCGTAATGAGAAATTTGAGGTAGACGGAATCCAGTTCTATATGGAATATCCCCACTGCTAAGGTGAAACAACAAGTTACATCCCAGGAGGCCAGTGGCCTATGCACCAGCCAGGGGATGGGGAACAGGAATGTCCCGTCTTCTGGTCTCAGGACCCTCATCCTGTTTGCAGTCCACGACTCAGGACTCCGTGCAGAGGGTTTGCTGAGGGCTCAGCTTAGAGCCAGACAAACTGATGTTGGAAGGGCAGAGGGCCGACTGGGTCCTGAGAACATGGTGTGCATGTAGGCCACAGGAAGAGGGGCCCGGCAGGCCAAGGGAGCCCAATGGGCTTGGAGCATCTAGGAGCTAGAGAGGAGCAGGTAAGGACAGTGTGAAGGGAAGGCAGGGGCAGGAGAGGAAGGCCAGACAGACCTCCCCTCATTGCCCCTACCACAGTGCAGTAGGAACCCGAGACCGCCCCGCAGGGAGGGTGAACTATGACGCCTGTCTCCGAATCCATAGCCATAGCTAAAGAAACATGTTAGAAAGCATGCCGTGGAAGGTTTAGAAGGTTTAGAAGCATAAGTGGGAGGTTTAGAAGCCATGCCACGTGCCTTGTGGGTATGTAATATTTGCCCCACAATTAGTTGCTGAACAACCAGATGAATGAACGAAAGTGCTCTTTCAGTTAATCTTTTCTAGAAGTGTGTTCATGGTGACAGACAGCATCTACTGAGCACCTGCAGCAGTCCTGAGCCTGGTGCTTGGGTTAACCATACTAGCACCCTGGGCGGGTGGTGTCTGTAAGAGGAGAGTGAGATCCAGAGAGGCCGAGCGGGACTGGCCAGTTTCTGCTGTGTTTAGTGGGAGCCGTAAGACCCATCTCACAAAACGGCTGAGAGAATGAAACTGGCTATAGTTTACATGATTCACGAGTGACAGAGCCAAGATCGAAACCTCACTCTCTCGCCCCAAGGCTCATGTCCTTTGTGTCAGTCAGTTTAAAATACAATTCAATGGCCAAATAAAGTTTGAGTAACTAGTTTTAATGAAAAAACTAAATACAAAGATTAGAAGATTTGCAAGAAGATAAAACGGTTTGGTGGGCTAATACCAACTAAAGGAGCATATGGGGAAAGTAAATGCTAAAAAAAAGATGCAATAAAGAGCAAAGGAAGTCACTATGGACAGCCCTGGAGAGGTGGTGGATGGGACAGAAGCCAGGCAGGGAGGAAGGACAGTCCTACAGACCACCCCTCCCCAACCCCCCAGACTGGGGCCTCTGGAGGCGGCCCGGACCCCGAAGTCCACGGCCTGACATTCTCGGCCCAGGTCCCCACCTCAGCTCCTACACCCACAGGCCAGGCTTGCCATCTGCCTGCTAAGTCGGGGTTCCAGCCGGCCGCCTGCCCGCAGCTCTGGAGCACACTCTGACGCGGGGCTCTTCCTCCTCATACTCAACAGTTCCTGCCTGGGGGCAGGCCTGGCCCAAAGTCACCTCCCCAGTGACTGCAGATGAGCCAGACCCTGTCTTGGGGCTCCTGGCTCCAGTGTCAGAGCACTTATCCCCACACCTCCTAGCCTTGTCCCAGCTCCAAGTCAGCTTCAAAAGGCCTTTGTTGCACAGAAAGTGTGACAAGCCCTCTTCACGCAGAAGGCTGGTGGCCACAAAGCTTCGATATGCTGTGAATATATATGGCATCTTTCCAGTCAAGGCCGCATGGAGCTAATTAATGCAGTCACCACCTCCCTAGGTGCCATTAAATTCATTTTATGGCTTAATTAAGAATGGCTGTGTTAATTTTATGAATGAGCAAAGGGAGGTGCTGACAGATGAATGTGCATGAAAAGTTCATGGGCCAGGAGTCAGAAGCCCCCAGCTGTATGTCCTTGGGTGTGTCATTTGGCCTCCCAGCGTCCCCATGTCTTCCTGGACGCATCTGAGCCGATGACCCCTGCCTCATTGATCTCCCAATATTTTTATAAACATAAAAATGAGAAAGTGAAGGCCAACGTGCTTCAGGGACTTGGATGCCAGGACTTGAGGAAGTCCTGCTTCTCTCACTTGAAGGTCCTGTCTGTCGACATCAGCCATGCCTGGCAGGCAGTAAAGGTGAGTGAGGTCTCCACCAGGAGGTGGGAACAGGCTTTCTTGACCATAGTTCATGGGGCCAGGCCTTGTCATATGTGCTGTTCCTCTCATTGTATCTTCACATGTCTTTGTGGGTCCTTTTCATCATTGCCACGTGGCTGATGGTGAGCTGTGGCTCTGAGGAGGGGAGTGGCCTGCCCAGGACACACCCTGGGCTTCATTGCTTACCACTGCAGGCCTCTCTTGCTCCATGCTCTGGTTCTTTCCATGGCTCCCACCTATCTCGGGTCCGGAGACCATAGCCCCCCACCTTATAAGCAGTGTGACTCTGGGAAAGTCTCTTTCCTCCTCAGAGCCTTGATTTCCTTATGCGTTTAATAAGAATCCCACCTGTGCACACCTCAGAGGTGAATGTGAAAACACTTTGAGGCGGGGCGGGCTGCTCATACTGGGATTCTCTTGTCTTTGAGGAGCCCATGACTCAGCCTGCCCAGAACGCCAGCAACCCCGGGGTTGCAACTGAAGGCGACGGCATTGCAGAGGGCCTACAGGCTCCTGCCAAGTCACATCCCGCCCGGAAGCAGCTGAGGGATTTCATGCAGCTGCTCTTGAGGGAGCTCTTGCTGGTGGCCTCCAATCCCAAGCAGTGGCTGCCATTGGAAGTGCTCCTGGAGGTGAGTTGGAAAGGGTGTCGTTGGGCCACGTGCTGTGGGAACAGGTCTGGGAGGGCGTGGGCACCACAAGGGCAGGGTATGCCCAAGGAGACCTGAGAGCTGATGTCTTTTGAGAGCTCACCTAGGTCTGTCGGTGAGCCTCCTTGGCTGGTGGTTGAGAACATTTCCTGGGACGGCAGTGATATGGTGGGAACCACGGACCCTTTGCACAGCAGGGAACTCACCAAGCAGCATGTGAACAGATGGAAGAGGGCAGATTTTAGCCAGGTTCCCAGAAGGAACCTGAAGCAGGGATTTTGGGGAAGTGACTTACCAGGGGCTCTGCTTTCAGGGGAAGCAGGGAAGGAATGCAGAAGGAGATGGGGAAGAAGCTAGCTAAGAAATGGTCTTAGCCACAGCCTGGTCCCACGGGGAACACAGGTGTGCTATGTGCGTCCCAGAGTTGGCCTCACCTTGAGGCATCTGCCTGGTAGTCATTGCCTGTGGGTGTTCCACAACTTGCTTCCTCCATCCAGCAAGCGGGCATCACCTCACCAGTGAGGCGACTTCATCAGCAGAGGGCAGTGCCCTGGAGAAGGATAGTTGTGAGCTCTCTGCAGCCTACGCTCCCAGCAGATGTAGTATTAGCATATGAGCCGGTGAGCACTAAGTGGACATGATGGTCGTGTGGCCACTCTCTCAGTCCCCAGTATGCTTCCAGGCTTCTCCAGACAATGCCACCAGCCAACAGAAACGGGATTTCCAATCTGAGGTCCTGCTTTCCACCATGGAAATATTTCACACGACGAGTGGAGGCAACATGCCCATGCTCAGAGGTGAGTGGGGGTGACTTTCTCCTCCTTTATGACACAAAGCTTCTGGAAGCTGAGCAGGAAAGCCAGTGTGCCCACCAACTACTGACCCAGCCTCCGGGTCACAATGCTGCGGTGTTTCTTAGGAGCCATGGGAAGACGTCCTCCACCTGCACGTCAGCCCCTCCATGACTCTGTGATGGGACCTCCCAAAAGCTGCCTCGAGGCCCCAGGGGAGGCATGCTTTCCACTCTCCATGACACCCCTGCCATCACTGGGCCACTCAGAGGCAGAAGGCCTCTGAGTTAAAATCAGTTCTCCTCTGGCTTCAGTAGGATTGGCCTCTTCCCATGAGGGAAGTCAAGATGTCGACTGGAATTTAACATTCTTCTGCTCAGCATCTTTCTCTCTGCACCCAAGACTGGGCACAGCAAGTGTTTCTTAAATGGACGAACCTGGATGAAGACACTGCCATTGCCCCTAAGAAGTTCAGACTGAAGCTTCCTTCAGAATACTTAGTTCCAGAGAAGCTGTACCTTCCCAACAAGATTAAACAAAAGTCCTCTCTGTGGTTTCTGAGCCATGGAATCCTTAGTGACATGGCTTACTTATCTTCTGGACTCTTCTTTGCCCCACAATGTGGCAACCCTGACTTTTGGTCTTTCTTGGGGAAGGGCAGTAAGGTAGAGCAGTGAAAAGCGTAAGCTTGCTATTCCCACTTCTGCTCTTGGCTCTGTCACTAGATGGCGATGTGACTCAGGGCAGGTGCCTGAAGCTGTGAGTGAGGATGGCAGTTGTGGCTAACTCAGGGGGTCGTTATAAGAATTAGCTGAGACCATCACATCCGCATCTGAGCACAGCGCCTGCCATGATGGTGAGCACAGACAGTTCAACGTGGCAGCTTCATCCTCTGTCCCTTTATCCTCTGTCCCAACAGGGCCTCGGGTCACCATGACAGCCTTCCCATTTACCATATGCCTTAAATGCTCCTCCCCCTCCCCCCAAATGCCTACTGGAAGAAATGCTGCTCCTCGTCTGCCTTCTCCCCACTTGGTTTATATCACTGACTACATTGTTAAAGACCTATTTTTTTTTTGAGAAAAAAAATGTGTGTACATCGGGCACCTACTGTGTGTAAGACCCCATTTTCCAGCAACAGGGTATACAGAAGGTTACAATGGGGTATACAGAGGTGAGTGAGATGTGGTTGGTTACCGTGAGGGGCTTGAAGACTGTCGTGGAGAGAAGACCATTTGAAGTCTGATGATTTCTCAGACCTGGTCTGTGTCCTCCCACCCCCGCTCCCAGGCAGTAAAGAGCCTCAGCCGAATGCAGAAGCTGCTTTGACTCCTTCACTCTCGAGCATCTCCTACTTCACCCAGAAGCTGGTAGAGAAACTATACAGTGGGATGTTCTCAGCTGACCCCCGACACATTCTTCTCTTCGTCATAGACCACATCATGTTGGTAAGAACCCTGGGCTGGCCATGGTGGGGGAGAAACTCCCACTGACCCACCAAGTGTCCTTGTGACTCACTGTTGGCTGCTATCTGGTCGGTCCAGTTGGACCTGCTGTCCTTCCTGGAAATAGATTCCATGATGGGTGAGAGGAAAGAGGACCTTGATGGCCCAGGTAGCACCGGGTGGATGTCGAGTATCCTGCAGGGCTCTTACCTCAGGCCACCTGAGATCCATCTCAGTGACTGGGAGCTACAGCCCCCTGTGCTGGCACCTGAGCAACAAAGGTCCAAAAAGCTCTTTATTTCCAAAAGACTTATTTCATTTCATTCTTAATATGCACCTCCATGGGTCACATGTGGGCTTTCCTGAAATTGCCACAGAGTACTTTTTCCTAGCCCTATTATTCCCGCTGTGCTCTCCTTCCCTCCCCAGATGGATCTACATACACACCCACACGTGCAAATGCGTGCCTATACATACACCTTTAGACGTAAGCATGTGTGTGTACATGTGCACACGTTCTTTATTGTACATGTGTGCACACACACAGAATCATACTCTCAAAATTCTAGAGTTGAACCCTTTACTTTGTCCTCACCTCACATTCTGGGAACATTTCCTGACAAGTAATCATTCAGTCTTTTTTTGAGCCCTCCCTGTCTGAGGAGCTCATGATGGTGTGAGGCAGTCCCAGCCAGTGGGGCACCAGTGAATGCTGGAAAGCTGAAATCTGCCTCCAGAAACTCCTGCCAGTCATTCTTGGCATGTCCTCTGCAGCAGAACCCAGGGGGGTTCATGCTTCGTAGAGAGGGTGACGTCAGTGTCCCCAACACCTCTGTCTCTGCAGTCAACCCCAGACCCCAGGACTGGGCCTTGGCACATTTCCTAGGGCAATAGTCATTCTGACTGATGCACATTTCTGGGCAAGCCCGAACAGAATGCATTCAGATGCTTTCTCAAGAAAAACCCCAAGATGGGAGAGATATCCCTTGTCATCTCTGAGGGGATTAGAATCAGATTGTTGGGACGTTGTGTTGAGAAACGAGGGAAGCCACTGAGGTCCCGTCTTACTTGGCTCAGGCCACTTTGACAACATTATGGGCTGGGCAGCTGAACAAAAGACATCCTTTCTCACAGTTCTAGAGGTTGGGAAGTCCAAGGTCAAGGCTCCAGCAGATCTGGTGTCTGGGGAGAGCTCTCTTCCTGGTTTGCAGATGGCCATCTTCTGCCTGTATCCTCATGAGCTGGAGAAAGAGAGGAAGCCAGCTCTTTCTTGTCTTTTCTTATAAGGGCACTAATCCCACCATGAGGGTTCCACCCTCATGACCTACTTACCTCCCAGAGACCCGACCTGGGGTTTCAATATATGTGTTCTGGGGGGATGCAAACATCCAATGAATAGCAGCTCCCCAGTGTAAAGGGAGTGGGTGCCCACTGGGACTCAGAGTGTGTGCCCACTGGGGCTGATGTGCCGTCAGGGGGTTCCAGGCCAGACTAAGCTCCTCACACATCCGTCATCCTTCTCTCCTGCTCACTGCCTGTGACTCTCACAAACCTCAACCTCAGGTTGACAGATGTGACCCATCTGAGGAGCAGGACAGGATGATGATAAAAACATAAATCCCAAATTCCAGCAGATTTAAATAAAACTTAAATTCACTGGTATAAATTCTTACGTTACCGATGTAATTCTAAGAGAGCAATCTATAATTAACGAATGATCTCTCTAGTAGACTGAAACACTTTGCGCATAGTTTTTGGCTATGGAGTCTTTTGTTTTTAAAAATTTCTGATTTGTTTCTATTGAGATATAATTACCATATAACAGAATATAAGTTTAATGTTGATTTGATACATTTATATATCGCAATAGGATTCCCACCATAGTGTTAGCTAACACCTCTATCAAGTCACGTAATTATCATTTCGTTTTTGTGGTGGGAACAATTAAGATCTGGTCTCTTAGCACCTTTAAAGTTTATAAGACAGTATTATTGTCTATAATCACTATGCTGTGCATTAGATCTCCAGGACTTTTTATTTGTTAGTTACAATGAAGCAAGGAAACCAAACAGATGGATGGACCAATCAGTGTTAAGGTTACAGATCAGGACCTTCTGCCTTCCGCCTCTAAGTTTCTCATGTACTACAATTTGTTGGACTCCCATCTCTGTTAGAGGATACAGTGGTTAAGAGCACGACTCAATGTCTGATGTGGGTTTGACCCTTGCTGACCACTTAAGCTCTCTGACCCTCAGCCTCCTTATCCTAAAGTAGGATAATCTTAATACTCACTTCATTTTATTATGATGTTTAAATGAACAGTTCATGTTCATGGATGCAAAAATGCTTAGCGTGATACTGGGAATATTGTAAACACTCTCTATATAAATACTATTAATAGTTAATAATATATTTTAAAAAGTAGACACTATAAATAGCATATTCTCATACACTGAATGTCAACCAGGTTACCAGTATTTCAGAAATTTCTGGTTCCCATCTATTTTTTATAATGTGATGGTGGTAAGCTTTTAATTTCTTTTCTTTTTTTTTAACTTTTTAATTTTTAATTTTAATTTTTATGTTTTTAAAATTTCTTTTCCGCACAAGTTTTTGATAAATCTATGTTTTTGAATTCACTTTAGTGATCATTCACTTAAATAGAAGCTCAGAGGTAGAGGAAAGTAGCCCTATTTGAATTTCAGATCATGCCAACTTTTTGAAATCCAAAAGAGATTCTAAGATTGTATCATTTTCTCAGTTAACTGGGTTAGCATTTAAACTCACAAAGTGTTCACAAGTATGCGTGTGTATATGTGTGTTTATTTTATGACACAGGTCATCGAGAATGCCTCTTCTCCAAGGGATGCTATCATCAGTGCTTTGTACAGCAGTTTAAATAAAGTCATTCTTTACTGCCTGTCCAAGCCCCAGCAATCACTCTCCGAATGCCTTAGTCTTCTCAGCATCTTGGGCTTCCTACAGGAACACTGGGACATTATCTTTGCCACCTATAATTCCAACACCAGCTTCCTCCTGTGTCTCATGTATTGTTTTTTGCTGCTCAATGAGAGAAGGTAAGGACTGCTTACTTGTTTCCTGCCTACTGGTGGTCAATGCAGAGAAGAAAGCTTTAGAGGGACATTTGATTGGGGCCAATACAAATGGTATATATATCGGTTATCTGGTTGTCCAAATTATGGGCAGTGTTTGATAATCTGTCCATGTGGCTCAGCAGCAAGAATCATCATGGATTAATAATTTACCCCTTTTCCACAATTCTCAGGTTGTAAGATATCTTATTGATTTCATTTTAGGGGCAGAAAGCTCGACATTGAATATACACATTGATTTTATGATGCAGCCAGATTTTAGAAATATTAACATTTGATAAATGCACACTTAGAATGGAAAAATATATAATAAATTGTATCATGCAAAGCGGGCATAATTTTCTTGCAGAAAAAATTACACACACACACACAATTTGTGATATAAAATGATATCCATAAGCACACTTGTATAGGAAATTCTAATAAAAAGAAATTGAAATAAGTTTAGTTAAATCCTTTTCTTGAAGTCCGAAGTTTGAAATATGTTAGATTTTTCTGTGTATATGCACTTTCTTTTTTTTCATGTGTGAATATTCTGTATCACCAGTGCCTTGGGGTTATATGCTTACAAATGCTATCTCTCTCTTTTTAAAAAATGTTTATTTACTTCTGAAAAAGAGAATCTCAAGTAGGCTGTCAGCACACAGAGCTCAACGCGGGGCTTGAACCCACAGACCGTGAGATCAAGACCTGAGCCGAAATCTAGCTTAACCGACTGAGCCACCCAGGTGCCCCATAAATGCTATCTGTTACTAATAGAGCCATGTTGAGTGTAGAGGAAAGGTGGGCTATGGGAGATTACACTTTGCTCTTGTCTTTGTGTTGTTGTTGTTGTTGTTGTTGTTGTTGTTTTTATACCAGTACCTATTATATCTTACTACTTGAAAAAAAAATCCAAAAATTCTGTCAAATTGACTATTGGATGTTACAAAACTCTAGACTTGATTTGTCTTAAAACTCCCTGGGAATCACTGCAAAACACTCCTAGCCCAGAGGAGGCATTTGCTATTTTATTTGTGTGAAATAAAAGAACCCATTTTTGGTAGATTAAATTGGGAGGGTCTTCTCTCGTTTGTATTTTAAGAATTAAGTCTATCCATACTGGAAGCATAGGTAAGAACGGCAGATGCCACCCTATGTGTATGTTTGGATTTCCACCTTCCTCAGATCCCTCTGGGTAGCTAAATGGCCTTAAAATCTAAAGGGACTTTATCCTAGAAATTTCAAGAATGGATATTCTCATATAATGGTATATTTTCATTTCCTTGTTTGTCGTTTTTGGTTCAATCCACAAACATGTACTGAGTGTCCATTCTGCTTGGTTGATTGAAGGGGCCCAGAGAAGAAGGCATGTGGACATTAACATGATTGAAGGGGCCCCAGAGCAAACGGTTCATGGGAAACCTAATATGTAAACCCCTATGCCTGCACTTAGAACCAGCTACGTGATGTGCAGGATCCTGCAAAAAATGCAGACGTGTTGTTCAAAATTTACTAAGAATTTCAAGACAGGGACAGCAGAGTCCAAGCATGGGGCCTTTCTGAGTGTGGACCCTGTACAACTGCACAGGTCACAGGCCCATGAAGCTTGCCTGGCCCCTTCCAAGTGGGATGAGATCAGGGCCAAACAAAGGTAGAGGTCAATACTTTGGGAGACTACAAAAACAAATGACCAGTCCTGATGGTTGGGAAACCAGGAGAGAGTTCAGGAGGCCTGCTGGGAGCCTGGATTAGATTTAATAAAACAAGAATAAAAAAAAGAAGTTTTCCTATTTTCCAGAATGCTATAATATCTGTCACAGAAATTGCCATGACATATTTGGTTTAACTTGATTAGACAAGTTTTTCCAATTGATATGTATTGAGTTTAGAGGATGATTATTTGTAATAAAGAACAATAGAATGATCTTAAAGAAACTGGAGTTTATAGTGAAAAATCTCTTGTCTCCTAGTTATCCAGAAGGATTTGGACTGGAACCCAAGCCTAGAATGACTCCTTATCATCAAGTCTTTCTTTCTCCAAATGAAGAAGTAAGAGAAAAAGGAGAGGAAGACTTCCCAAGTTTGAATGATGGTACATGTTGTTTGTTGTTTATTTTTGGGAGAGTGGGTGAGTGGTGCTAACTTCTGGATTTCATTCTTCAGCTCTGTGAGACTTGGTCAGACTAAGAACTTGGTGACTTACTAACATTCTAGGGATTTCACCATAAGTTGATTTTACTTCGCAGGTGGTCTCTTGAATTTTCCTTTGGATTGCTAGATATGGGAACTGGAATGTCACCTCCTCTTGTTCAGTCCTTTACCAAGCTCTCTCTCAACTTTCTTCTCTAGAAAATAGAGTCAATAAACTCATTATTTCTATGAGATTTTTGGCTTGATTGAGTTCATTTTTTAAATTTGCTTACATCAAATCAAGTAAAGGTGATTGGCAATTTGTAAAAAAAAAAAAAAAAAAAAGTAGCAGCCAGATCTATGTGTTTAGAAATTGCTCTTTTTAAATGAAATCTGGCCATTTGCAACAATGTGAATGGAACTGGAGGGTATTATGCTAAGTGAAATAAGTCAGTCAGAGAAAGACAGATATCATATGATTTTTACCCATCAAATTCCATATGTGGAATTTGAGAAATTTAACAGATGACCATAGAGGAAGGAAAGGGAAAATAAGATAAAAGCAGAGAGGGAGGCAAACCATAAGAGACTCTTAAATACAGAGAACAAACTGAGGGTTAGTGGGGGTGGGGAAAGTGGGTGATGGTCATTGAGGAGGGCACTTGTTGGGATAAGGAATTGGTGTTGTATGTAAGCAATGAGTCACAGAAATCTACTCCTGAAGCCAAGACTACATTGTATGTTAGCTAACTTGAAAATAAATTTAAAAAACAGGGGTGCCTGGGTGGCTCAGTCGATTAAGCCTCTGACTTCAGCTCAGGTCATGATCTCGCGGTCCGTGAGTTCGAGCCCCGCGTCGCGCTCTGTGCTGACCGCTCAGAGCCTGGAACCTGTTTCGGATTCTGTGTCTCCCTCTCTCTCTGACCCTCCCCCATTCATGCTCTGTCTCTCTCTGTCTCAAAAATAAATAAATGTTTAAAAAAATTTTTTTAAAAGAAAATAAATTTAAAAAAGAAATTGCTCTTTTAAAAAATGTTTATCTATTTTTTATTTTCTTAATTAATTAATTTATATTTTGAGAGACAGAGAGAGTGTGATCAGGGGAGGAGCAGAGAGAGAGGGTGAGAGATAATCCAAAGTAGGCACCACACTGCCAGTGTAGAGCCCAATGGAAGGCTCGAACTCATGAACCGTGAGATCATGACCTGAACTGAAACCAAGAGTCGGATGCTTAACCAACTGAGCCACCCCGGGACCCCAAATGTTTATTTATTTTTGAGAGAGAGCGAGGCAGAGGATCCAAAGTGGTCTCTGTGTGAGAGCCTGATGTGAGGCTGGAACTCATGAACTGTGAGATCATGACCTGAGCTGAAGTCGGACACTTAACCAACGGAGCCACCTAGGCGCCCCTAGCTCTTGCTCTGTTTTGATCTAAGAAGCTTCAGCAGACTTGCTTTCACCATTTTGGTTTGTTGACTGTGCCGCTCACATTGTGATACCAGATAGTAGGCACAAGGGCGTCTGTTTTTTGGTCACATACGTGCCCAAATCCAGTGCTTACAACTCTCTTGAGTTTAAAACATACTCTGGCGCACTGTTAATTACAACATAAATATTTGTATTTTGGTCTAGCTAGAAGAGTGGACTGAGCAATGTCCATCCTTCTAGGGTGGAAAAAATAGACTGTAGGGGCTGGTACTAGAGGAGGGACTCAGTGGTTCAAGATCCAAGGGTGTTTAGGCATTGTTCAGGGTATTATAATTATGGGGCATAGCAGGTAGAACTGGCCTGGTAGATTGGCTCATATATGGGCAAATCCAGGGCATTGAGGTTGGTGGGCAGTGGGAAGCATGATGCAGTGCCAGGAAAGAGGACTGGCTTGGGTCCTAGGTCCCTAGGCACAGTCTTGGGTTTGGTGTCCATTCCTTTGAGGGCTCAACATAGAAGGTACATTGGAAGGAGCTGTTGGGGGTGGTATTTGGTTACCTAGAGCTTATATAAGTGTTTTTGCCGTTGGTATTTAATGACACTTGGGGGTGGGAGAAAGAGATTTCTTGTGCCCATCAATCGTGTCTCCCAGCTCTGAACATACGAGGCAGACAGGACCTGGTGGTGGGCAGTTAGAGGTGGGGGAAAGGCCAGCTGACATGGGTGTTGGTAGCGTTGTCTACATACTGACCGCTTTCTGGCTGGAAGTTGCAAAGCTTGAGTGATATTCAAGAAAGACACAATAAAAGCAGCCGTGATACATCATCTCCGGCCCTTGCTGGGACAGGCACTGAGGCCATCCTGATTGTGTGATATACTCTCTCTGTTAGTCCAGCACAACATCCAAAAGACAGTGCGGACCCTGTGGCAGCAGCTCGTGGCACAGAGGCGGCAGGAGCTGGAGGACACCTTCAAGATTGATCTCTCTGTGAAACCTGGAGACAGAGAAGTGAAGATTGAAGAGATTACCCCACTCTGGGAGGAGATGATGCTCAAGGCCTGGCAGCATTACTTAGGTCTCTGTCCACTTGGCTCCAGGGAACAGAACTGCTGAGTCTCATAGATGTGGACTTGCCCAAAGTTCCACTCAGAGCCCAGAGCCTTTTCCACCCAGACCTCCTCTCTCATCCCTTTGGTGGGGATTACTGAAACCTCATGCATCTTTGAGTGTGAAGAATGAAAGCTGCTTTGCATCTTGGGTGAAAGGAAGGCCAGAGGTGCAAGCAGATACTAGTAATCTCTTAGAGAGTGTGCCATGTCAGAGCTAGATGTCTAGCTCTGTCTACCATGTCTAGCCTAGAGCTTAGGATTCTAGGTCCTGTCCTGATATTCACCTACCAGCTTTGAAACCTTGCCACCAAATCATGCAGTGACCTGGATTCCCAGGTTCTTCATGTTTCAAGTGAGAGTTTTCATCCCTAAGATATTAATGACCCCTGCCTTCTTTCAGTGACTCAGCATTTCCCCCCTCATATGAGTTATTGCACCTGCAGGAATGATGTTTTAATTTTGTTTTTATTTTTTTAATTGTTTAAAATATTTTATTTCTAAGTAATCTCTATACCTAGTGTGGGGCTTGAGCTCACAACCCCAAGATCGAGAGTCACATGTTCTACCGACTGAGCCAGCCAGGTACCCCTCAATTTTGTTTTTAAAGTGGTCATTGCTCTCGAATTATGGCTCACGTACTTGTTTGAAGTCTTCTAGCATCACAACATTGACAGTGACTTATGAGTTAGTCACTTCCATGTGTGTCATCCCAGACTGCCCGGCGGTATAGAACTTTTATTTATCGGCTTTCCAAATTAACCCTGGAAAATGCGTATGTATGTACATGCCTATGTATATACATGTGTAGTTTGAGGTCAAAGTGTCAGATTCCATTTCAGGGAAAAGGTTAATAAAATAGGACGTATATCCCCATGCACATGTAGTGAATAAAATGGTGAGATGCACCCCATGCTTACAAATGGCTCTCTTGTTGCCAGCAATCATATACAGAAAATTCTCTGTTTGATGGCCTGTGTTTGAAACACATAATCTTATTTACTCTTCATGACACCAGAATGAGGTTAGACGCTATTATTCCCAGTTTGCAGGATGAGGACACTGAGGCTCAAGGACTTAACTAACTTGTCCAGCATCTCACTTTGAGTCAGTGGAGCTAGGGGTCTAAGCCAGGTCTGGTGACCCTGAAACCCACACTGTATTTCTTAGTCAGAAGACGGCAGTGTAAGCTTGTAGCCTGGGCTGTTTTCCTTATTGGAGGAGGCGCAAGAGGCTTGTGACCCCGGATGGCCCTTTGAAAGCCAAGCCAGTTGCAAAATAGTGTGTATCCTCCTTTCAACTTCACCTCTGACAGTTTTTGCTTCCCCGTTCCTAGCATCTGAGAAGAAGTCGCTGGCCAGCCGCTCGAATGTGGGACATCCGAGCAAGGTCTCCTCGTGGAGTGGCAGCTTGTCTTCAGCAATGAGGCTGATGCCCGGGAGGCAGGCCAAGGACCCTGAGTGCAAGACAGAGGTGAGCTCAGATCCCTCTTCCCTGGAGAAGCATCAGGCCTTTGTTTCAGATCCCGTGAGTCATGTCTTCTCTGTCTGTTGTTGCTGGGTATGACTCAATTCCATGTTCTTCTGAGCATTTAAGGTTATGTATGTGATTTCCCAGTTGCAGCTACATGTAGGGGAACCAGGTCTTAGGCTGGCTTTAACTTGAAGTGACTATGGGCTCCCCTGGGGCTCCAAGAGCAGGGGTTGCTTACGGCATTAAAACCCGAACCAGTGCTACTTGCTATTCTCCTTTTGAGTCACGTGTGCTCAGAGAGCACAGTTCAGTAAGAGCCGTATGTGTGGACTCAGCAAAGGGGTCAAAAACATTGGCACCGTTGCCAGGAGATGTAGCGGTGGATCCTCTTGACTATGTGGGGCTGAGTTGTCGGGATTTTTTGAAATTAATTTCTTTAAAGCTCTATAACAAACCATCCTAAAACTCAGTGGCACCAACAATGGGTTTTTGTGATCATGGATGCTGTCGTAAGGAGTTTGGAGCACGGAAGGGGTGGGGAGGTGCCTCTACTCCATGATGTCTGGGGCCTTGGCTGGGATCCTTGGAAGGCTCATTTACTCATACAGCTGATGGTTGCTGCTGACTTCAGTCTGAGACCTTAGCTGAGACTGCTGGCTGGAATACCTATACCTGGCTTCTCCGTAGGTCCTGGGCTTCCTTACAACCTGGAGGCTGGGTTTCAAGGGCTAATTTCCAAATAAGGGGGAAGGAGATACAGACAGACAGACGGACAGATACAGAGAGATACAGAGAGAGAGAGAGAGAGAGAGAGAGAGAGAGAGTCAGTCAGGCAGAAGCCACATCGCCTTCCATGACCTAGCTTCACCTCTGCTGCATTCCTTTGGTCAAGACAGGCACACAATTCTGCTTGGGTTCAAGGCAGCGGGGGGTGGGGGGGGCAGAAATAGACTCTACCTTCTGGTGGGGGAAGTGGCAAGGTTCTGCAAGAGCATATAGGACTAGAAATATACTGAGGCTCTTCTTGAGAAGCACAATGTGTCATATATTCTAATGCTGGAGTCACTTATTTTCAGAGGCAGACTGTGGTCATTGAATGAACATGACCTTGGGATCAGGAAACGTTGGGTCATTTACTTAACTTCCCTGAGTCTTTGTCTCCTTGTCTCCACAAGGGGACAGATAACTGTGGGAAACTGTGGGAAGGGGCTCCCCAGGGAGGTGGAATAGATGGTTGATAGACCCATTACACAGCAGGAGCTTTCTGCCCATGTAACTTTGGAAAATGAGGTTGGCTCCAAATCCCCCCTGCTCAGAATGTGGGCTCTGCTGTCTCAATGGCTCCGTTGTCTATTGTGGCCAGTGACTGATGGGAGGGTACTATCATCAGATGCGGCGGAGAAGAGAGGAATGCGGGCTGCCTGTAACTGCTCAGGTAGCCCGGGAAGGAGACTTTCTTCTTTCTGAGCTTCAGAAACAAGAGGATTTAGGACATAGGGAGACAGAGCACAAACATAGAAGGGGAAACAAAATGAACTTGACTGGGCTGTCTGGCCACCTCATACTCAGAACTGAGGGTAGGATGCGTCCTTAACACATTGGCTTGTGGAAGACACTGCTCAGTCAGCTTGTTGATTGGCTGATTGTACAGATGTGTACATTGAATCTTAAAAAAAAAACAAAAAAACAGTCAAGGGCTTTGCAACCAGGAAATGGCGGAGTCAAGAAAGGGTCTCCTGTCTCTGTACTACTGAGCTTGACCTTAGGCAATTCTATGACCTCTCAGAGCCTCAATTCCTGATCTTACAACTGTGCTCTGTCTATACTAGAACATGTGGAAGCACTTGGAAACTGCAAGTGCTTTAGAAATGGAAGACAGTTTCCAAAATTTGATCCCACCTTATTGTTCTCTCCGCCAAAGGGATGACCATCTCACTTGCAGTATAGCTCTTCTGAGCCCCCGAAGCTTGGAGCGTCCCCACTGGTGCCCAAGCACTTGCTCCTGACCAAGGCCATTTGTGACAGGAGGGGTCCAGCCCCTCTTCCCCCCTGGCTTCACCCTGGAACTTCTGTTCTTTGACCAAGTTAGCTTTGTCCCCAGGGGTCAGGTCCATCTGGCT
Organism: Panthera onca; assembly: GCF_046562875.1. Classification (NCBI taxonomy): domain Eukaryota; kingdom Metazoa; phylum Chordata; class Mammalia; order Carnivora; family Felidae; genus Panthera; species Panthera onca. The sequence continues at coordinate 41,100,695 of NC_138349.1, read as the reverse complement.
ATGGAAGCTAGGGAAGGGACAGCTGGGATGCTGGCGTGGATGTGCATTGTATGGGAGCCCTTGCAGACTATTGATGTGCCTTCAGCCACTTCCCCATCCTCTCCTAGGCCACTGCCCTTGGCTCGGCTAAGTTGCCTCTGAGTCCTGGGGAGATCGATTGAGAAATAGCTCACCCGAAAGAAGCTTGAATAGATTGCAATACTTGAGGCCATGTAGGTCTACAAAGGGCTTGTCACAGTTTGCTCTGGGCTCACACGGAAGCAAAAATATTTTAAATCAGTTCTGTCTTTGGTGAAGGCAGGCTGCTGAAGATACTGTCTTCTACATCAATTGAGGTCTCATTCGTTCATTCATTCATTCATTCACTCACTCAACAAAATATTTACCAAGTGCTTACTTTGTACCCTGAAGTAAGCACTGAGGTTACAGAAGAGAGAACAATCTGACATATTCTCTGCTTTCATGGAGACTGCATTTTAGGGGGCAAAGATAGACAATAAACAAGTAAATTTGTAAATGTGAAGGGTGCTAATTGCAACGAGGAAAAATCGAGCAGGGTAAGTGGGAGAGGGTGGTTGTTTAGATGAAGGTGGTCAAAAGTCCTCTCTGGAAGGGGGGCATAGAAGCAGAGAAATAAGGAAGTGACTTTCTGGAGAAAGAGCAGTCAGGCAGAGAGGACCATCAGGCAAAGGCACTGAGACAGGCATGTGCTGGAATGCTCTGAGGCAGCAAAGACCAGTGTGGCTGGACTAAAGTGGGGAGAGGGCAGCCACAGGGGACGTCTCCCTCAGCTGTCAGCATCAGGAAGAACTGTGACTCCTGTCAGTGGTCTATTTCTGGGCACGGTGATCTGGGCACTCAGAATCTCGGAGAGGTAAACATGACCCAGGTCTTATAACTGCACACACCTAGTGGCATAAATTTCTGCAAAAAACATGCACATGCACATTCATGTACATGCACACATCCCTTTCCCTGCTTCTTCCTTCCTGTTTGAGCCCTGCTTACCTTCCATCTGATTTATTCATCCTTTCTATAGTTTATAGTACCTTGTGGATTTTCTTAAAGATGAATTAGTTTTGAAACAAAGTGTGCTGTGTTTTAATTTTAAAAATTAACTGCATGTTTGCTTTGGAGCATCTAATATCAGTAACTCGGTCGGGCTGGGCATGGTGCCTGGTACATAGGAGAATGTGCATAGGAGGATGTGCATGGGGCGAGGGAATAAAATGCTTTCTCCCTTTTTGCTGCGATGAAACTCACTAGCCTTCACATCCTGCATCCATCACTCATCCTCGCGAGATGCCTTTGTTGCTAACAGAAGGCACAACTTTTCAGGTACATATGTACGCTGTGATGTCATAGGATGAGAGCATCGACTGTTTGCCCTGGGGTCTGTTTAATTATTTTTAAAAATTAATTTTGATTATTACAGCTGATTACACCTCAGTGAGCAATGTAATTGATATTTTCTAATGTATCCCAAGGAACATTTTGTACAACATGCTTTTTGTTGTTGAAGGTTAAAGACTCCGTTATTGGTTTTTCCCTAAATATGCCCACATCATTAGTCCCTCCAGTGAGAAGGTCGCCATCTGGAAAAAGCAGCATGGAGACATTATTCAGGCACAAGTGCATGAAATTGGTGTTTCTGCATCTTCTGTCTCTCCTCTGGAAAGAAGAGGCTTGTAATTAAAGGAGTTGGTTTTGGAGGAAACATTATTCATTTGGTGTTATTCCTTATCATGTCAGCGGCTGACAGCTCGGTAGCACTGATGAATTGTTCCTTCGAGTGAGACATACGATACGCCATTCCTAACTCTTCTTACCTATCTTCATTTTCAGTATACAGTGTTCTCCTCTTGGCAGGTGAGCTGAACTTTGAGACGAGTCTGATATGATGGATGTCATTTCTTCCTTTTCTTCTCCTGACCCCATCACAGTCCCTTCTGGGATCAGATTGTAAAGTCACGGTCTCTCCTGGGGTGAAGGCTGTGGGTTTCAGCCTGTCGGACAGAGGTTGCGACCTTGGGCTCCTTTGAGGCCACCAAAGGCCACCCATGGTGTCTGGGAAGCTGCTTCGTGTCCGCCTTCAGTTTAGAGAAACCCAGAGTGTGTGCCCCGGCCAGCCATTCCTCTTCACAGCCTGTGTGCGGCTTGCCGACTCAGTGGTAGGCTTCCTTGTTGAAAAATAAGCTGAAAAAACATCAACTACTAATGTTGGTTTCTTAGCTATGGTAGACACACTGTGGCAGTGTATGATATTAACATTATGAGAAAGCAGGTAAGGGGTTGACGGGACCTCTCTGTACTATATAACTTTTCTGTAAATTCAGAATTATTCCAAAATAGAGAGTATGTAATCTTCCTCCCTCCCTCCCCCTCCTTCTTCCTTCCTTCCTTCCTTCCTTCCTTCCTTCCTTCCTTCCTTCCTTCCTTCCTCTCCCTCCCTCTTTCCTCTCTCCCTCCTTCCTTCCTACCTCTCCCTCCTTCTTTCCTCTCTCTCCCTCTTTCCTTCCTTCCTTCCTTCTTCCTCTCTCCCTCCCTCTTTATTTCCTTCCCTTCCTTCCTTCCTCTCCCTCCCTCTTTCCTTCCTTCCTTCCTCCTTCCTCTCTCCCTCCCTCTTTATTTCCTTCCCTTCCTTCCTCTCCCTCCCTCTTTCCTTCCTTCCTTCCTTCCTTCCTTCCTTCCTTCCTTCTTCCTTCATTCCTTTCTTCCTTCCTATGTTCTTCCTTCCTTCCTTCATCCTTCCTTCCTTCTTTCCTTCCTTCCTCTCCCTCCCTCTTTCCTCTCTCCCTCTCTTTCCTCTTTCTCTCCCTCTTCCCTTCCTTCCTTCCTTCTTCCTTCCTCCCTTCCTTCCTCCCTCCCTCTTTCTTTCTTTCTTCCTTCCTTCCTTCCTTCCTTCTTTTCTTTTCTTTTCTTTTCTTTTCTTTTCTTTTCTTTTCTTTTCTTTCTAGAAAAAGCATTAGGAGTGCCTGGGTGGCTCAGATGATTAAGCACGCAACTCTTGATTTTGGCTTAGGTCATGATCTCATGGTTCCCGAGATTAACCCCTCATTGAGCTCTGTGCTGATAGTGCAGAGCCTGCTTGGTATTCTCTCTCTCTCTGCCCCTCCTGTGTATGAGCTCTCTCTTTCTCTCTCTCTCTCAAAAATAAGTAAAAAACAAAAAAAGAAAAAGAAAAGAAAAAACATTAGAAAACAGAAATGGGCACATAGGACATGAGAGCTCGGGTCTGGGTGGGAAGGGGCTGTGAGGATGAGTGGCTGCAAGGCCTGTGAGCAGGGGGGCAGGGGTGATCAAGGTCACTGCAGGAGACAGGGAGGACACCATGGCTCATGCTAGATGTTCCTGAAGTGGGGGGGGGGGGGTGGGAGTGTTACATGATGGGGGAGAGGTATGTTTCCTTTGTAGGGGTAGGATTGGAGGTTAGAGCCCCCGAGGGAAGGGCCAGACCGGGGCTGTGACATCACTTAGGGGGGAGATAAGGAGGCTTCAGGGGCAGTAGCTGGAGCAGTGGAAATCAAAGAACACACAAGAGACTTCTGTTTAACCAAGGCTGGGATGAGCAAAAGAAGGGGGCCCTGGCCTCTTCTCAATCAGGCTGTGAAAAGAAAGGCCCCCTGGGTGTGGCAGGTGTGAGAGGTGTGCGATTCAGATGGTTTTATTGGATCTGCAGAGAATCGGGAGGAACAAGCCAGAGGCAGGGGGTTGGAAGCTCAGTTCTAGCCCATAAAAAGGGGGCAGCCCATCTGGGTGGGTGCAGCTGCCTGACCATGTCTTGTTCAGAAAAGCACGGGCTGGATTTTACCCCCACTTTCCTCCTGGGATCAGTGGTACATGTGTGGACCGCTATTTCATGCAAGAGCCAGGTAGGCCCCACCTGAGGAGGGAGACCCACACTTAGGAGCTTAGGGGCTTATAAATCAGGAAGACCCTCTGGGGCAGGGCCAGGCCCAGTGTCCACATGTCTCCATGGCTTTTGGAGGTAGCTGAGCAGGCTTCCAGTTGCTGTTTTCAGAGTCGAAATGGCTTATGTAGGAAAGCCAGGGCCATATAAGAAGTAAGAGAAGGGTTGAAAAAGCACCACAGCCGGAGGGTGACGGGTGACACAGTGCACTTGCTAAAGTGCCAAAGACAAGCTCTTCGTAGGGATTCTGTGCCTGTCCTGGCAAAGGCACAAAAGCACACCACGTTTGCTCCAAAGTCCCTGGTCTCTAATGACTGGCCTGTGGGTGAACGCCCCGCCCACCAGGTGCACTGGGGCCTCCCATAAGACCGTCAGTGCCCACTCATGGGGGCCTGGATCACAGAGACTGCAGACCTGCCATTGGCTACCTCCCCGGATGTGTGTGCCCAGGCTCGGCGTCCCACCCCCCGACGCAGAGCAGCCCCGCCCTTGGTGGAGGAAGGGGTGCCGGCCGAGGCCAGCTGTATGAGGGGCCGCCCTGGCACGGGTCCCCAGCAAAGGAAATGAAACTTTTGACCATTCAACTCGGAGCACTTTACCCACTATGTCTTTCAAAAATCGTTGTGGAAAATTTCAAACATATACAGCAGCAGAGAAAATAATAAAATGAATCCCCGTGTATCTATCCATCACTCAGCGTCCACAATTTGCAACTCATGGCCAATCTGGTCTCATCCCTATCACTACCCACTTTCCCCCTCTGCACGGGATAATTCTCAAGCAACATCCCAGACATCATATCATTTCACGCATAAATGTTTCTGTATACTTATTTTCTCTTTAAAGAAATCACGAAACCCAAATAAAAATTGCGGAAAAGGAAGCAAGCGTGCCGAATGGGAAGGCTTTAGCAGGCACCGTGGGAGCCATCCAGCAGTTCTTGGTCTTTCTCTCTGGCAAGTTTGTATTTGTCGCCTGCTGCTTTGTGATTTTGGTCTTGCTGAGGCTGAGGGCACAACGAGCCTCCGAGAACTTCGTGCCCCATTTCAGGAGAGAGGGTGGGGACTGAGGAGGACAGAAGGCTGTTGAGTGGGGCGCTGTGGCGCCTCAGAGTTTGGGGGGATGAGCGGCACTGAAGGCCGAGGCCTCAGATGTCACTCACCTGGGAAAAGGCTCATAAGGCAGGAGAGCCGTGGGGCTGAGAAGAGATTTCTGAAAATAGAAAGAAATAAGCTTTGACATGAAGGGGAGTACGGGGTAGAGTAGCTGGTAGCAGCTGAGAAAAAGTCAAAATGCAACTGTGAGAACAGAAGTCCGAGTTCCCAGAGTCATTGCACTATAAGAGTTAAAGTAGAAAAATTTTTAAATCTGAAATTCAGAAGGCTGTCACATGGACTAGGTTTACTTCAACGTGATGTTTGTGGGCAAGACAGAAAGGACTTTCCTAGGAGATACATATGCCTTTAAGAGAGATGTGTGGAACGGGCACCTGGGTGGCTCAGTTGGTTAAGTGCCCAACTCTTGATTTCAGCTCAGGTCATGATCTCACGGTTCATGAGTTCAAGCCCCACGTGGGGCTCTGCACTGACAGAGTGGAGCCTCCTCGGGATTCTCTCTCTCCCTCTCTCTCTGCACCCCCCTCCATACTCTCTCTCTAAATAAAATTTTAAAAAACTAAAAAAAAAAAAAGATGCATGGAAGCAGGTGGCCTGAATTTGTGGGAAAATTAAGACACATGAGGACTTCTAAAATCAAGCCAGAGGCTCTAGAGAGAGAGGTACAATCCTGATAATATGTTCTTGCTGGCGTGGCAGCAGGACAGAGAGACTGTCAAATCAGGAGAAGAGCTGGAGAGACAAAGCCACTGAAAATCATAGGAAAGAGAAAAGTGACTTAAAAAACCTGAAATCAAGCCCTTGAGAAATAACAATGCTGTGTTGGAAAATCCTGTTGTGTTCAGTGGTGGAAAAAGTCCTGTGAGCAAGTAATTAAATCGGACTGTGTTAGAAAAATAGAACCACTTAGAAGCAAATGAAAGTATGATTTAAAAAGAGTCTTTGAAAAGGGTAAATCGCTCTATGAATGGGAGCACAGTGACTAAGGTCTTCTGCTAAATGCAATCTTGGTTTTTAAAATTGCCATGGGCAAGGCTGCCAACCACTTACTTTCTCTTGCTGCCTTTCCTGAGATAACTGACCCTAAAAATAGTGTCACTCTCCCCAGCCTGGCCTTAGAACTCTTCATGGTGTGTCTGGACTAGAATTATTTCCAGAAAGGACGTCCGTTACACTCTGGTTGTGGCGGCATCAGGGAGCAAGAAAGAGAAAAATGATGAGGTCCGTTATCTTAGTTCTTAAACCCTGAAGTGCTCTTTTTCACTGCAGCTGAAGTTCTGTAGCATGACTCATAGCCCTGGTCTTGCAGGCAGTGGTGTTCCAACACCACACCCGGAACCGATCTTCCCACAGGAGCAAGGCATCCTGGTGATGGAGGTGGAGACACAGCATCGTAGGGTCCCGGGAACGCAGTCAGGCTGGGGCAACACCTGTGCGTGCGGTGTGCGAGTGCATGTGGGTGTGTGTGCGCGTGTGCTCGGGGCGCTTGTGTGAGTTGCCCTTTAGGTTTTCTTCCAGTGGTCTGGGCGCCCAATCAGGGTACTCTCACTCATTTCCTCTATTCCCTTGACACACACACGCGCACACACTCACACGTGCACACACACGTACACACACACCATTCTTCAAACAATTGATGTTAGAACCTACTCATCACATCGTTGAGAGGTGACCAGGGAGGAGTTGGTTCGAACGAGAAACTCCACACCAGAAGTGAACATGGGCGACTGGTCCTAACAGCAGAGGGTTTGAAAGAGCTGTAGTATCACTCACACAAGTGTTACTACCCAGATCGCCGGGGAAGAACAGTCACGGGCCGATGGAGACGGTGGCGTTTCTCTTTCCATTTTAAAGAAATCTTAAATGTTACTAGTCTATCAAAAGTCCTTGTTACAGGAGTTTGAAAAATAGAAGTAAATGAACAAAGCAAACACTGATACCTTTAATGATGTTTCTTTACCAAGTGCATCATTTGTGAGACATCCTTATCTTCATAATAGAAGGATAATTAACATCACTAATTATCTAATTAAGTTCATTAAGCATCCACCAACAGTGCACCGTGAAGTTGACATTATGTTCTACTGTCAACAAATGCTTTTGATTTCTTAGGAAGTAATTAAAATGTAAATTAGCATGCAATTATATGCACAGGGGAAGTTTTGAATTAGGTATTCATTTCAAAACTGCTTAGAGCAACATAGTTTTTGTTTTTTTCTTCAATAAAAGCAGACATTTTGCTATTAATGGTATATATTAAAGTTGCCATTCTGTTGTTTAGTGTTTGAATCATTGCCAGGTTATAGCACTGATATGACACAGTGTTTAGTTGATATGTTTGCTACTGTGCTTTGTGTTTTATTTCATATGTTGGTTTGTCTGTGTCTTTTGTGTTTAAAAATACCACAACTGATTTTTTTTTTTTTCTGAGAGCTTTCTCTAACTTAAACCTCCAGCTGACTTTGCCCTTTAAAGGCATTTTAGGTCAAATCTTTTAGGTTAGATCCTGTCAGGTTAAATTCAGGGAATGGAATCATTGGCTTGCTGAGAGTCGGTCACGCACATGCCCCTACACACACAGGGAAGAGGGAGGCTGCACAGATCAGACTTGTGGTACGGCCACCTTTGATTCCAAGTTCAAATTTCTCTTCTTTTTAGGGCAGCCCTTTGGTTTCTGATGAAATATCATAACTTGGGGCACCTGGGTGGCTCCATCGGTTAAGTGTCCGACTCTTGATGTCAGCTCAGGTCATGATCTCATGGTTGTGCACTTGGGTGTGGAGTCTGCTTAAGATTGTCTCTCTCCCTCTGCCCCTCTCCCCTGCTTGCACTCTCTCTCTCTCTCTCTCTCTCTCAAAAAAAAAAAAAAAAGAAGAAATATAATTTTATTATAGATCGGGACAGATTAGGACGCTTCCTGAAACATCACAGCATCCCCAGATATTTGCTGGAAGAGAAGGTCCTAAGACAGAAGCCACCATGCCCAAAGTCTCAAAGTTCTCATTTTTTTCAACAATCCCAACTGAATCCTAGAATGCAGGTGTTTTATTAAATCTCACAATCTATAGTCAGAGCCCCGTGGGTGTGATACCCACCTCTGCCATCTTCTTGCATGAAGACACGGGGTCATTTGAGCATTGAGCTGATGTCACCTGTTTAGTGAGGAGGAAAAGTCTCTGCTCATGATATTTGAACATCCTCAATCACTTTTTGCATGGTTTTTCCAGGGATGGATTTAGGTGGTGCTGGATCCAGACCCCTCAGTTTTGTGTGAACAAGATTTCAGATAAATGCAGAGAGAATACGGTGGCCTAAGAGAGACTGTCCCTTGTTCTCTTGAAAGGATCGACATCAGGGTTTGGCCATGAGTAGAGTCTGCTGAATCACTGTCATAACTGTGGATGCAGACATGCCCATGGTCTAAGCAGAGAGAGGCTGGTGTCTTGGGGCAGGTGGGGGGACAGCATCATGGTACAGGGACTGGTGAGGGACATGAGGCCAGCTGGACTGTGACGAGCAGTGGCATCACGCTAGAGGAAACCCACACAGGATCTACATAGAGATAAGCAGTTTGGGGATGGGCCCTGACATCTGTCCCATCTCTGCTGGCAAGCTGTGTGTTGTGGTGTGGCCTGCATTTTTGTTCTCACTTGTCAGTCCGGAGGGGGGCTCCTTTTTCCAATCCATGTAAAGGATAGTGGCTAGGCTGGCAGAGACCTTGGCCCGATCGAGGGATCCCACTACTAAAATCAGATGATGTTGACCTTCTCTTAACAGGCAGCAAGCACCTACCTCAGCAAACAGAATTGTCTCTACCAGAACTTTCCTCTCAACTGTTTATTCTTAAAACTTATCTTTTAGAAAAAATTTTTAATGTTTCTTTTTGAGAGGGGGGCAGGCAGAGAAAGGGGGAGACACAGAATCCGAAGCAGGCTCCAGGCTGTCAGCACAGAGCCCGATGCAGGGCTCAAATCCATGAACCGTGAGATCATGACCTGAGCTGAAGTCAGATGCTTAACCGACTGAGTCGCCCAGGCGCCCCTTAAGTGCGGTCTGCTATATCGTGACTTCCTAAGAATACAAAGTCCATACAATAAATGAATAATCAATACCAACAGCAACTCACTTCATCCCACGGCTGGTCTGTGGCCCTGCCTCATGCTAGTCACACATTTCCTCCTCTGTGACTGGCATGAAGGGATGGCAGCGTCATGATGCCCCACAAATGTGCCATGATGCCAAGCGCTCTCCCACCTGAGAGCAGCCCAAAACCACCTCTGAGCGCTTTTCTGGTCATTCAGCTTCACAGGAAATGGGGCTAAAGTTGCTCTGCTCTTGGCAGCTAGATGATTTAGCTTGAACCCTCTCCAAGAGAGCAGGCACTGAGGTTATGCAAGTTCCACAAATCAATGGAATATTCTCAACATAAGGTCCCGACCACTGCCTGTTGAAAGGCGCATTGAATCTAAATTATGTTTGAAAAGTCTTTAGGGACAAATACTCGGTTCCTTCTCCAGAGACATCTATCCAAACAGAAACATCTAGTCTGAAAAAGTTTACTAGACCTTTCACCTCCTTTTGCTAGTTTTTCTTTCTTTCATCTCTGTAGTATTTTTATTACAAAATCAGGCTGTGTTTGTGCACCATATATAGTGGGTGTCGTTGAGGAATGTTTCAAAGTAACTTGAGGTTCAAGTCTGCAGCTCAATCCACGATATTTTAATGTACACAAATACTTCATCCTACGCAATTCAACAGCGTAGGAATTTATTGAATAGACAGAGTGTTCCTCTCTAAAAATATGGAGATGAATGGCCCGTGATCTCTATATTTAAAGAATACTTTTGTCATTTATTGATCTCTCTCCTAGATGGCATCTAAGAAGAATTACAGTAGATGAGTTTCTGAAAAAAATGTATACAGGTGAAGATTTTATAAATTGAAACAGATTTGAAATCAACTTAGGGACCTGGCAATTTAAAGGAATCCTGGGTTGAATCCTTTTGAAAACTGCAGTCCTTTACTTTAAAGGCAAATTATACCCAGGAATTTATTTTGAGGTTCAGATTTCCTAATGTGCGACATACCTGCATCCCCAAAACCAATGTTGTGGTTGGGGGAAGGTATCATTGTCCTACAAAATGCTTTCAGTTTTGAAAAATTATGACATGAGGTTGGGAGAAACATCTTTTTGTTTCCTTGTCCAGATTTGGATTTTTAAAACTTAAGTATATTCATCAATGTAAGAACACTTTTGAGTTCCTAAGGCAGAAGTGTCCCAAACTATGTAAATGATAAAACGGCAGATGGTGGTGGGGTGGAGAGTGAGCGCGGGGCCCTCCCGAGGCGCTGTTGCCATTCACAACCCGCTAGGCCCCACTCCCAGCTCGGCCGCCAGGCGCCTGCCACGTGAGTTACAGCCGCGTTCTCGCCCTGGGACCCATCTATTATGAGAAACCATTTTGGTTAATTAAAAAAGTGTTTCCAAGTCTCAGAACAGGAAGTTCTGAAATTTCCTTCCCTTTGCAGTTGTCGATGGGGGTTGGTGAAGACTCGACTCCGTGGCCTGGAAAGGGGGGGGAGAGTGGAGACAGCAGAAGGAACCATGGCCGTCCAGTCCTGGTGGCCTGGGAGAAAGGCTCAGGGGTCCTCGGGTGCTGGTGGATCTACTGGTATAATTAGGGGTGTTGAAGAATTAGCTGAGGTCATTGAGTAAATCAAAAGTGCAGTTGAATGGGTCTGTGTCGCATCGGTTCTTGCAAATGGTCCCTCACCCTCGGACCTCTGTGTCCAAGAGCTGCTGTATGGGCTGGGGCAAGAGATGAGGTGTCCGCTCACAGTTTGGGAAACGGACTGTGGGCAAAAGGGAATAAATGAGAAAATATTCGATAGTGTGACACGATCTGGAAGAAATAGATGGTGTCTTAGAGACTGGCTCGTGATCACTGTGGGTTGGATGTGATAATTCAGTTGAGAGGAAAGAGTAGCCATCCAGCACCTGGGGAATGTCGGTTCCCGAAATGGGCCCAGCTAGTGGGATGGTGGGAATGAGTTGGTGTATTTGAGAACAGATCCATATAAATGGGGCATGGAGCTCAAACGGGAGAGTGATCCAGGAGGAGGGTGGCAGGAACCAGCTGTCAAGTGCCATACTAGCTTCTCTGGGGGATCAGAAAATATGTCTGCATCCTTGACTATATCTGTATCCGTCTCTATTTCTCTCTCTCTCTCTCTCTCTCTCTCTCATCTTTAAGCACCCACTTCTTCTGCAGACATTCTCTCCAAAATCCCATGCACATTCATTGATGTCCTATCGTATCCCAGGCCCTTGAGTTAAGGCCAGTACAGACAGGGTCCCTGACCAGGGAGCCCACCTTCTTAGGAGGGTGAAATAATTACAGTGTAACAGGAGGTTAAGGCCCAAGAAGTGCCCAGATGAGACAGGGCCTCGCATGAGCTTCTTGGAGGTGTTTGAGCTGAGACTTGGAGGAGGAGGAAGGGTGAGGGAAGATTGGAAGTGAGGAAGGGGCCCCTTCAGGTGCAGAGGGACAGTTGTGACCATCTATCTGCCTTGTGGGTTAGCTGCTAGTCTGGTATTACTGGACTATCATATCCAGTTTGTCTTAACTTAATTTCATGTATTTATTTATATTCTGATTCACTCCCCAGAGGATTTATGTTACCTTCAGATAAGGATGCATGTGCTAAAACACAGAAACGAGATCAGAAAAAATAATAATAGAAGAAGAAAGCCAATTCCCGGGGAATTAAGATCATTAACATGCAGTCTATAAAGAGTAACAGCCAAGCATCTATACTGTGCTCTAGCTTTCTGGCTGCCATTGTGGAACAAGAGGCAACATAGTTCATACGTTTATCCCCCACCCATCAATTACACTTTTGCTGGGAGGTAGAAGAACTTGCGAACAGGGACCTAGGGAGACCAAAGCAGATGGCCCTGCTGAGCATCTCCTTGCCACCCCTACTGGGAATTTTTAAGGATGTGATCTGACCATGTCACGTCCCTGATCAAAACCCAGCATTTATTGCCACGCCGCCCGGAATAGGACACAGACCCACAACCCCGCGGCGAGAAACCTGACCTCGCTGCTTTTCTAAGCCCCTCCCTTGCCCCAGTCCTGTGCAGTCTGCAGGGCAGACCCGTATTTGGTTACAGTGCACCCTGTCTTCTCCCATCTGTACCCTGGGGCAAATGTGGGTCTGTCTGGCCTGAACGAGCCTCCCCCTACCAGAGGACCAACTGCTTCTCCTGGACTTTAAATCCCCCGCCCCTTCTGAAAGCCTGCCACGCCCTCTCCGGCCTGGCCGAGACCCTGCACAGCCACAGCTATCTATTTTTCACTCAACGGTGGCGCATCTGTGAGGGCCCAGCCTAAGGGAGGAGGCAGGTGTGTTGGTGTTGATTGCATTACCTGTGAGCGACAAACAGCCCAACAGTGGGTGCCTACTGGCAAGCCCTGGGGTGACCTCCCAAGAGAGCCGAGGTGAGCAAGTGTGTGCAGCACCAAGGAGGACAGGGATACGGTCAGGGCCACCCTCAGGTAACTCCTCTTGTGGACCCAGATTGCAGTCAGGGCCGTCCTGAGGACGCAGGTCAAGAGTTCTGCTCTGGAGGCAGACAGTGACAGGACGGTCCCGGCCAAGGTGGCCTTGTCTCTCTTCTCAAAGCCTAAAGAAGGAATCCTCCCTACAAGCTCCAGTCTCCTTTTGTTTTCTCTCTTTGACATGGCAGTTTCAGCACTGGGCATTATCTGGAGTGAAAACCCTGCCATAACAAAGCATCACAGACTGGCGGCTTCACCAACAGATATCTCTTTTCTCACACTTCCCATCTGTCGGAGCCTCATGGAGGCCCTGATGCCCAAGGAGGAAGCAAAGAGGAGGGAGGGTGGCTTCGTCGAGAAGACTCGTTACCTGCAATCCCAAAGCCTTTGTCCTTTGCTGCACTGGAGTGTTGTTGTTGTTGTTGTTTTGAGTAGTCATTCTCCATGCACTCGTGACGATTGAATTTAATAAAAACATCACAGTTCAAAAAAGACAAATTAGAAACCACCGTTCATCTTAGAAATTAATATGTGAGTGAATTTAACAAGAGATGAATTGCGCTGTGGTGATCTGGTCCCTCCTCAGCCACTCCGAGCACCAGTTGTTTGTCATTATTGCTGGAAATATGATTATTACTCTGGTATTGCTTGACATTTATTAAGAATCCAGGGGCTATGTCTCCATAGCAGAGAAAAGTGCAATTATCTGGGCACTTGGAGAAAAGAGCGTTTCCTGGCCCGAGTTGTCCAAATAGATATCCCGCAAAGACCCCTCGACCATGACCGCACCTGGCTCGCTGGGCACACGCCCCTCCTTCACGATGGGCTGCTGACATTTTATGTGCACATGTATAGATATTGTACGTGGCTTATGAATGAACACACAAGGAAAGCATTTAATTGCTTCTGTCACGTAACCCAAACCAGGTCTCCACCAAGGACTTATATTTAAAGGTAGATGCGTCAGCCTTTTACAGAGAAGGCATAAACAGAAGAACTTTATTGAATGTTTTATAGTCAGGAAAATCCTGATTTTCAGATGGTTTAGAAAAAATTTTTTTTAATGTTCATTTATTTTTGAGACAACGTGAGAGACAGAGTGCAAGCAGCAGAGGGGCAGACAGGAAGACACAGAATCTGAAGCAGGCTCTGGGCTCTGAGCTGTCAGCCCAGAGCTTGATGTGGGGCTCGAACTCACAAACTGTGAGATTATGACCTGAGCCGAAGTCGAACGCTTAACTGACTGAGCCACTCAGGTGCCCCTCAGATGGGTTTAAAGTGCAGGGGTGTGAAGGCCAGACCTGAAAGTGTTGCCACTGGCCCTGATGGATCTCCTTAATCCTGACCACATGGAGTGCTTCACTCCACACAGGGAACAAACAGCTGCAGAAAATATGGCCCGGAGGAGTGACAAGGGTCTGTGAGTTTCATGTCAATCTCTCAAACTTTTATTGTTGTCTCTGTTTACCTGGCCCTTGGGGGCAGAGATGGGCAGTGTCCCCAAGGAGCTTATTCTAATGGGGGGAGGGTGCTAGTGGGAAACCCAGCCACAATAATTCAGAATACTGCTCTCACAGTTTTCTACTCTATCATGGGAGTCCTGAGGAGGTTTCCAGGAAAGAGAAGAGTATTAATGATGGTTTCATGGTACCTACAAAGTGTGTGCACAGAGCATGGTTTCTTCTGTCGCTCATTGCCACCCCATGACATTACACTGTTAATCAAATCTCTCTTCCTCTCAGCCCCCACCAATGGAGAAAAGGTGACTAGTGAGTGACGATGATAGTGACCAATGGGAACGTGAGATCTGTGGTTGGGGGGTGGGGCAGTCTCTTCCACATCTGGTTTCACTCCTGCCTCCATGAATGGGAGCTCACCTGAGTTTGACTTGCACCTGTCTCTTTTTTCTTTGGCCAGAGAGACCAGGGGTGAAAGGACTCTAGATCTGACACCAACATCGAATGGTTATTTTTTTTTTATGGAATTATTAGTGAATACTTGTAACCTAAAAGATTTGTAAGGAAGGTTGCCTACAGTGGAGTCATGTTATATAGATTAAGTTTTAAAATATATCCATGAAACGAAAAGCAAGCTGTGAACAGTACTCTCACAGTTCCTTCACATTGTTCATTGAGAACAATACCATTTTGACTCTGTGAATTCGGCACCATACGTCTGCATATCCACCCTTTGGGGAATTAATTACTGTTTCTTTGTTAAGTGTCTGATGAAGTGGTTGGCTCGTGCAATTAGGGGGAACGAGATTTGCCAAAAGACCATTTGTCTTTGAACATGAGAATTACACTCAGCACAATGAATTGTTTATACCCAAGGGCATTGTGGAGCCGTGCCCAGCTGGGAGAGCAGTGACTCTTACCTTCCGTCGCAGTTTCATAATGGGGTTTGGGTGGGAAGCTGTGAGAATTTCAGTGTATTTTCTAATACACTTTTTGTCTAGGTATACCTTTCATATACTTTCCATCTTCATATTCAATACTGCCATGTGTGCCTCACCCAGCTTCCCCTGTTGATAACATGTAAGATTACTGTGGTGCATTTGTCACAGCAAAGAAACTGACGTTGGTACATTACAGTAACTAAACTCCAGACCTCATTTTGCTTTCACCAGTTTTCCCACTGATCCGGGATCCAGTGAGGGGCACCGCATCACAGTTAGTTATCGTGTCTCCTTGGGCTCCCCTGATCTGTGACAATTTCTCAGACTTTTCCTTATTTTCCATGACCTTGACAGTTTTGAAGAGTACCGGTCAGATGTTTTGGGGAGTATGCCTCTATTTTGCTTTGTCTAATATTTATCATAACTCGCTTGGGGCTGTGAAGCTTTGGAAGGAAGATCACAAAGAAGAATGAGCTTTCACCACATTGCATCAGGTCAGGGGTGTGTGACACCCGTGTAAATCATCACATGGTCCTGGTGCTGTCTCCCAGATTTCTCCACTGCAGACTTCCTCTAATTCCCCTTCCCATACTTGGTTTTTTGGAAGCAAGTCCTTAAGACCAGCCCACCCTTGGGGCGCCTGGGTGGCTCAGTCAGTTAAGCGGCCGACTTCAGCTCAGGTCATGATCTTGCGGTCTGTGAGTTCGAGCCCCGCGTCAGGCTCTGTGCTGACAGCTCAGAGCCTGGAGCCTGCTTCAGATTCTGTGTCTCCCTCTCTCTGACCCTCCCCCGTTCATGCTCTGTCTCTCTCTGTCTCAAAAATAAATAAACGTTAAAAAAAAAATTAAAAAAAAAAAAAAGACCAGCCCACCCTTCAGAGTGGGCTCCTGGTGAGGAAATATATTCAAATACATTTCAGATATATTATCTGAAATTCTTCCGTAAGGAAGGTTTTTCTCTTCTGCCCCATTATTTATTTATTCAATCTTTTTTTTATATCCATAGGGTCTCATCCATATTTATTTTATAATTTGGGCTATCATCCTCTAAGCCTGTTATTTATCTTGCGTTCGATCGCTCCAGCTCTTTGCTGAGAATATTTAATTGATCTCACACTTGTTTTCACCGTAGGTCTTTTGATCTTTTGTCCATTGATCACAAACATGAATCCACATGTCTTACATGTATTTTAGTGCATCCTTACTATAATCATTCTAACATTCTTGGAGTGTGTATTATTCAGGATAAGTTAGGTTATGTTGCGGTAGCAAACATCCTCGAACTGAATTGTCCTAAAATAGCGAAGGCTTATTTCCCACTTGTGTTACAAGTGCCTTGTGAGTTGGCCAGGAGTCTACCGTGCCTTGTCCTCCCTCAGAGACATTAGCTCGTGGAGCAGCCATCATCTAGAACATTGAGTGTTACCATGGCAATTAAAAAAGAACTTAGCAAATATCTCATGAGTCTTTTAAGCTTCTGCACACTTCTCCCCAGCCCCACCTAGCTAAAAGGTAGCAGGAAGGGCGATCATGCCATGTCCCTATAGGAGGAGAGAACTGACACTATTTGGCCAACAGCATTATTGGCCACCATACTGTTTTTTCCTTCAGGTTTTCTTTTCTATGCAAATCTATACAGATTTAACTCTTATTATTGTTAGCATATGGCTGTCCAATCTCCTTTTAAAAATCAATATATCGAAAACCTGGTTCCATATCATTAAATCTTTTTTGCCACCAGGGCTGCAGTGAACGGTTGTATAGGTTGCACGCAAAGGCATCTGGCCAGAGTGACAACAGGAAGCTGAAATCCAGCCTTTTTTCCATTATTCAAGTCATCCATCCAGGTCCAGGACAGTATCTGCCCAAAAAGGGACACAAAGGTGCTATGTGGGCTAGTGGTGGCGTTTTGGGAGAGCATGATTTGTATGACTGCATAATACTGTCTCATAAGGAAGAGCCAGCCTCCCATGTGTTGATATTTACGTTGTTTCATTTTGTGCTACTATACCTGGGATGGTGGAAAATGTTGTCAGTGAATGTTTGTGTATGTATCTTAGGGTTTCTTTGCAAGAAATTACAAGCAGAGAAAATGGTGAGGATTCAAAAGAGATGTACAAAGTGTCAGCGCACAGTAGATAACAGTCCAGGTGAAGAGTTTAGTCCTGGACCCAGCACGTGTGGTGCTTGGCTGGAGAGGCCAGGAGCTCTAGCTGCAATCTTGGCCCCAAGTTCCTGAGCAGAGTCTGAGGGGCTGTCTTCAGATGCTGGCCTTCCTTGTGTTTGCAGGGCCACACAGCTGTGATTACAGGGCTAATGATGCTTTAAACAAACAAGTGTAACGACCATCATCAGAGGACAGCAGGCACTTCCTGTGGGGCCATGTGGGCAAGAGGGTCACCAGCATCTGGCCAGCCCCAGGGGTGCCCTGGCAAAGGTGGGCCCTACCAAGCCGAGGTCAGCTCACTTACAGGTGAGCCCACAGTGGGATATGCCCCATTCCCCAGTCCAAGATCTGGTCTGGATTCTGTAGCCAAGCCCTTCCCTAAGGAGGCACTGGGACAGCAGGGCACAGGCTCTAAACCAGATCTGGACCCTCTCAAACCCCCAAACAGCCTTCTGAGGCCCTTTGTTCTACTTCAGAGGTTCTCAAACTCTTTAACACACAGGCAGTTGCTAAGCAAAGGCTATTTAGTTCCAATAAATGATGCAGAGCTCTGCTCTGAATTTGTCCCTGATCCATGTGCCACATTTACTGCTGCCCAGGCAGATGGGCCTGTGCCCTTGAACCGACCCAAATCGCCCACCTCCTGTCTCTACATACCAAGTGTGACAACTTTCTAGAGCATGAAAGTTCTCAAAGCCCAACAGGAGAGTAGTGTTTGCCTAGCACTGTGGAGACGTGCGGGGTGGAAATGTGCGTGGGGAAGACACGTGATGGCGGCCTCCAAGAGCTCATCTTCCGGGGCTTCCACTTCCTTGGAGTGTTTTGTTGGAGTCATTCACCCTCGCTTATCCCACTTATCATCATACAGATTTGTCAGGAGACTAAATATTAAATGTGATAATGCACATGGAAACTTCTTTGTCCTCTGTAAAGTGCTAGGTCCTTCCTTTCACCTCCAAGCACGAAGAGCCTCTCCCTCCCCCAGTACTCAGGTCAACCTCTACTTGGGCTGCCGATCTCATCCTTTCTCGTTTATCTGGCAGAACCTGCACCATCAGGGACCTTTTCCTTTGCTTTTCAACTGTCTCCCATTCACTGCCAAGCTCCCCTCAGTGCGGTAATACACTTGAGTTCTATTCTTCCTCTTTTATCCTATGACCTTCTCCCACCTCTTTTTCTCTTCTTCAGAGTCAAGTTTCTTGAATGAGTTGCCTATACTCATGGTCTCCACTTCCTTATCCTATTTCTAGTTGACTTATTGCTATCTAATCATCCCTCTGAAACAACTCTCAGAAGTTGCCAATGACCAGTTCCTGCAGACAAATCCAATGGATGTTTTCAGGCCTCATCTTACAGGACTTCTCTGGTGCATTCGCTGTGGTCACATGGCCTTGGCTTCCATGGCCTCTCTTTATGGTTTTCCTTAAACCTCTCTAACCTTTCTCCTGCTGGCCCGAACTTTGCTAGTGTTTTCCAGCTTTTGTACCTTGTCTCCCCAGTCTCCTCTTTGTACCTACTCTCTAGGAGGGATCTTATCATCTCTCAGGGTTTTCCTATCATCTGGTTGGTCATGACTCACAAATTCATCAACCTGGGATGTCTCATCTGAGCTTTATTCGAGGGATGTGCAGCCATACCTCTGACACTTGAATTCAGCGTGTTACACATCACATCATTTAAACTTGCTTTCTCTTGTTCTTGTGATCTCTCTCTCTCTTTTTTAAATGTATATTTATTTTTGAGAGAGAGAGAGAGGCTGAGAGAGAAGGCGACAAAGGATCCAAAGACGGCTCTGCGCTGACAGCAGAGAGCCCGATGTGGAGCTCGAACTCACCACAAGATAGTAACCTGACCTGAAATTGGAAGCTTAACTGATTGAGCCACCCAGGCATCCTCTCTTAATTTTTCTTAGTTTATCTAATTTAATTCACTCAATTAGGCAAACCAGAAATTTTGGAGAAATTCTTACTCTCTCATACAGTCACTGATTCCTACCAATTTTACATTTCTTATAGTTCTTGAATTTGACTTCTCCACTTTACTCATTCCTCCATCTAATGTCTCACTTGTCCTGTGACAGTAGTGTCCTAAGGGGGCTCCCTACTTCCAGTCTTTCCTTCATTAAATTCGTCTTTCAAATTGCTGTAAGAGTGAGCAATTAAAATGCTAATGGACCACATCAGACTTCTATTTAAAACCTCTCCTTTAAGATACATACAGCTAAAGCAACATCTCAACCACAGAACCTTCCCTGAACATGATTGGTGATGAGGTCTCCTCTTCTGTGTATTTACTGGGTCCTGTGTTACCATGTCCTGTGCATAGCTCTGTCTCAACATTGGTCATGGCAGCTCATAACCATCTGTCTCTTCCATCACATTCCACAAAACCAGATATGAGGTTCATCTTTGTACTCCAGCGCCTGGAAAATAGGAGAAGGACAATGAATGTTTTCTGAACTTAACAATAGAGAGTAAATTTGACATTAGAAATGAAGTATCTGAGCAAGGATGCAAACACCCCTGGGCTATAGCTATTGTAGCTAAGCTATTTTTTTGAAGAGTAAAGATGGTTTATAACTTAACTCACACAGAATTTTATCTAATTGTGAAGTTCGAAGAGACCATCTAAGTCAACTGTTTTTAACTGATCTTACCTGTGACCTACATACAAATAGTCTCTTTGGGTGACCCTTTTCAGTTTACAGAGTACTTTCATTCTACAGTCTCACCCTATCTTCATAACATCTATTTGGAATAATCAGAAGAGATACTGTTAACCTCATTTTATAGATGGTAAATCAAATCTCAAGACATATCAAGTGGTTTGCCCATGTACTGTGGGTAGTAAGGACCAAGAACCAAGGTCCCTGGACTTCTCTTTCTACCTCCAGACCCTCATTTAGCAACACGGAGCAACATGGAAGTCTGGACATGTTGTCACATGTCTTGCTGGAGTCTGCCTGCCTGAAACTCCCTGCTCTGGTCCCATTTAAGCCCCTGGGGTCACCCACACAAGGCCCATCCATCCCTTTTTGGCAAGATGTGTGGCACATGTGCTACGTGACAGGAGCTGCTTTGTGTCCAAGTGCTCCCCAAGAGCTCTCTTCTGCTGCAAGTCTCCAGAGCACCGTGTATGAAAGAGGTCTGGGCTTCTGCCTTAGATGTAAAATTAGTCAAATTTGTCACCATTTTATGTCACTTACAATGCTCATAATGATTGCTTTACTTATAAATGTGTGTAAATATGTGTAAACAGCCATATGAAAGAAAATTCTGCAAAAAAAAAAAAAAAATAAAAAGGAAATCAAAGAAAAGAAAGAAATCATTCTATTCCCACTACTTCAAAACTGTTAAGTGGGGTTTTACAATTATATTGTTTTCATATTTTTGAATCTGTGCTGATAAACACTTTTTTTATTTTATTGAAATGTAACACACATAGAAAAAAGTGTTTAGATCACAAATATTCACATTTAAGAATTTTAACAGAGTGAACATGTGACCAGTACTCAGAGAAGAAAATATAGCATTATATTATATTACCCAGAAGCACTCCCAAACCCCATGTTCTTTCCTGGTCACTAGACCCCTCTTTTCTCCGAGGAACCATTATCCTAGCCTCTAATATCACACATTAGTTTTTCATGCTTTTACTTTTATGTAAATGAAATGACATAGTATATATGCTTTTCTCTGGCTTATTTCCCTCCAGACTATGTGCAATTTATCCATGTCATTGCATGGAGTGGTAATTTATTGATTTTCATAGTGTTAGAACAATAATTCTTGGGACCCATTTACCCTCTTAAAAATGACTGGGGACTCCAAAAAGCCTTGTTTATGTTTATTGTATCTATTGATATTTACCACATTAGAAATTAAGACAAAATTTAAAAAGTAATGCATTTTATTAATTCATTTAAAAGTAACAGTAATAAATCCATTATATTTAAAAATAAATAGCACTTTTAATAAATGTTTTTCAAAATAAAAATTATTAAAAAGGGAGTATTGTTTTATATTTTTGCAGGTCTCTTTAATATCTGTCTGACTTAGTAAGAGGACAGTTGGATTCAATTCCTGTATCTGCTTCTTTACTCAATCAGTTGTACTGTTTTTTTTTTTTTTTTTTTGGTTGAAATATATGAAGAAAATCTAGCTCCCTGTAGATATGCAGTTTGAATTCAGAAAGGAAATTATAGACATTCTTTGATACTCCACCAAAACTCAACAAGTAATAGCTTCTTAAAGGTTAGTTGAAACCTTTATCAGTGAATTTTTTTGTCCATTAAACATATTGATCTGTTTTGCACTTTGGATATTTTAACTCATACATGATTTTATAACATGCGTCTAACATGCTTTTGGAATATTGGTTCCTTGAGTTACGTAGATCTCCTTAATGTTGACACATTTCCTTGGACAATATGGAAAAAACATGTTCATGTCCCCACCAATATTAAAAATTTTAGCTACTGTCAAGCTTATAGAGGCAGATATACGTTTTCTAACATTCTAATATTTGAAATTTGAAAGCTTAATTTTATCATTGTCAGAAAATACTGTCAGTTGTTTTATTTGAGAAGACAGGTCTACTTTATTTTATTTTGCTTTTTTTGTTGCTATTGTGAGTGGAACTGTTTTCTTAATTTCCTTTTCGGATAGTTTGTTCTTTGTGTATAGAAACATGACTCATTTTTGTATGGTGATTTTGTATCCTACAACGTTATTGAATTCATTTGTTAGTTCTAACAGTTTCCTTTCCTTTCCTTTTCTTTCTTTCTTTCTTTCTTTCTTTCTTTCTTTCTTTCTTTCTTTCTTCTTTGGTTGAGTATGTAGGGTTTTCTACATATATGACTATATCATCTACAAACAAATAATTTTACTTCTTCCTTTCTAATTTGGATGTCTTTTATTTATTTTTCTTATTTAATTGCTCTGACTAGGACTCCCAGTGCTATGTTGAATAGAAGTGGTAACAAGGAGCATCTTTGCTTTCTGGTGGATCCTAGAGGGAAAGCTTTTGGTTTTCCCCACTGATTATGATGTTAGGTGTGGGCTTTTCACATATGGCCTTTATTATGTTTAGGTAAATTCCTTTTATACTTCTTTTTTTGAGAGCTTTATCATAAATAAATGTTCAACTTTGTTAGATGCTTTCCCTGTGTCTTTTGAGGTGCTCATGTTCTTTTGTTCTTTCATTCTGTAAATGTGGTATATGACATTGATTGATTTGCAGATGTTGAATCATCCTTTTATCCTAGGGAAAAATTCTAGTAGGTCGTGGTGTATTATTATTGTAATGTGCTGTTGAATTCTATTTGCTAGCATTTTATTGAGGATTTTTGCATCTCTGTTTACAGGTATATTGGCCTATAGTGTTCCTTTTTGTGACATCTATCTGGCTTTGGTATCAGGATGATGCTAGCCTCATAAAATGAGTTTAGAAGTGTTCCCTCTTCTTCTGTTTTTTTTTTGTTTTTGTTTTTGTTTTTGTTTTTTGGAAATTTAAGAAGGATTGGTATTAATTATGTAGCGACACATTATGCTTTATCTATTGCTGATTTCCACTGAATTTTTTCTCAAATTTGGTCTCTCATCCTCTAATTACTGTTTATGCCCAGGCCTGAAATTTTCTTTGTTGGGGGAGTTTTATTTGCAGATTTAGTTTCTGTAATAGACATCGCACAATTTAGATTTTCTGTTTCTTTTTGTATCAGCTTTGGTAAGTTATGTTTTCCGGGGAATGTGTGTGTAGTTCATCCAAATTTCAAATGTATTAGCATAAAGTTATTCATAATGATTCTTTGAATGTTTGTAGAATCTAGAATGATGTCTCGTTTTCTTTTTCCTGCTCTTGGTAACTTTTGACTGTTTTTTTTTTCTTTATCAGAATTTCTGGGGGAGATATTAAACATATTTTCCTTGGGTTTGAATTGTTTTTCAAATTTCTTGATAGATTACATGCTTATTTTTTCTAATAATACTATTGGTATATTACATATATCCCCACAAAAAAGTTTTAGTTCTATCATACATGCTTTATTATGTGATATTTTCATTTTCATTTAGGCTAAAATATTTTCTAACTTCCATTTTGATTTCTTCTTTGACCTATGGGCTACTTAAAATAATATTGCTTAATTTTTAAATATATGGGGATTAAAAAAAATTTGCTTGTAACTTAATCCCACTATGTTCAAAAAAGTATATTCTGTGTAATTTCGGCCATTTGAAATTATTTTATGTTTGTTCCATGTTCCATCCTGTGGCAGGTTTTAGTAGTAATTCCATTTGAGCGTTCTGTATCATTTATTTTCTGCAATTTTTTAAACAGTTCATCAGATGAGGCTTGCCTACTATAGTCTTCAAATATTCTTTATTTCTGTTTCTTGTCAGCTTCTTCTGTTAGTTACTGAGAGATAAGTTATCTTCTTCCAGTATGATTGTAGACTTGTTTGCTTCTCCTTTCAATTCTGTTATGTTATATATTATATATTCTGAGGCTATATTAATAGATGCCTCACATTTAGAACTTATACTTTCCTAGTGTATTTATCCTTTATCATTATGAAGTACCGTCTTCATTCCTAATAACACTTCTTACTTTAAAGACTGCTACTTGTACAGTTTTACCACATTTCTTTTGGTTAGCCTTCGTCTAGTTTATTTTTTTTTACCATCATTTTACTTTCAACCTTTTGTGTCCTTATTTCAAGGAGTATCTCTTTTTAAGTAGCATTTACTTAGGTTTTCCTTTTTGATACAGTTTATCTTTTATTTGGAGCATTTACTCTATTTACGTTGAATGTAATTAATGACAATTTTAGTTTAAATCCACCTTGTTTAAAATTTTGTTTGTAATATCTGTTATTTATTCCTTTTTCCCCTCTTTCAACATATTATCAACTATTTTAAATTATTGTACTTCCCTTCTATTACCTGGAAGTCACATATTCTTTTATTATGTTTTTAGTGGTTAGCCTAGAAATTACAATGTGCATATTTGCTTTATTTAAGTCTAATGTAAATTAGACCCTTTTTCCAAATTAAAAAAAAATTTTTAATGTTTATTTATTTTTGAGAGCAAGAGAGAGAAAAGGACACAGAGCATGGGGGGCTGGCAGAGAGAGGGGAGACACAGAATCTGAAGTAGGTTTCAGGTTCCGAGCTGTCAGCACAGAGCCTGACATGGGGCTCAAACCCACCAATCGTGAGATCATGACCTGAGACCAAGTCGGATGCTCAACCAACTGAGCCACCCAGGCGCCCCCCCCCCCCAAATTTTTAATTGAAGAAACCTAGGACACTATTTCATTTACCCCATCCATCTTTTGTTATTTTTTCATGTGTTTTAATTCTTATTTTTTAAATCCTGTAAGTTTTTATTATTATTGCTATTATTGTTTTCCAATAGCCAAAATTCATTTAGATATACTAATATATTTACCATTTCTGTAGTCTTTCATTCATTCCAAAGATATATGCTTCAATATGAAATCATTTTCATTCTACCCCAAAAGCTCCTTCAGTGTTTCACTTCATGCAGTTCTGCTGGTAATGCATTCTGTCAGTATTATTCGCCTGCAAATGTTTTGGTTTGTCTTTATTTTTGAAAGATATTTTCACTGGGTAGAGGCTTTGAGCTTGTCAGTTTTTTTTTTCTTTCATGATTCGAAGATGTTCCGTTTTCTTCTGGCCCCTACCATTCTTACTGTCGCCTCTTTAAAGATGATAAGAACTTTTGCTATCTTTTTGAATATTTTTTCTTTTTTTCTCTTTTGCAGTTTAATTGTGATGGGCTTCTGGGTGGTTTTCTAACTGTATTTTTCTTGTTTGAGGTTTACAGAATTTCTCAAATCTGTGGCTCAATGAGTCTTTC
This sequence comes from Panthera onca, assembly GCF_046562875.1. NCBI lineage: Eukaryota > Metazoa > Chordata > Mammalia > Carnivora > Felidae > Panthera > Panthera onca. The sequence continues at coordinate 41,075,657 of NC_138349.1, read as the reverse complement.
ACCCGTTTGGGAAGATTCTCATTAACTTTCCAGATATTGCTTCTTTGTCTCCTCCCCTTTGGAGACACCAGTCTACATATGCTAGATGCTTTCTCTATATTACATACGTATCTAACTATCTTTGTCTTAAGTGTTTTCCATACTTATATCTCATCATATTTAGCAAGAATATTTCTTCCATTTTACTCACCCTCTGTTCAGTTGTATCCACTCTGCTGTCAGACTTACCTATGGAGTTTCTAATTTCAATTAATTCATTTCACAGACTTAGAATTTTTATCTGGTTATTTTCCATAGATTCCATATCTCTTGCAAAAGCCTCCATTCTGCCTTTTTTAAGGGACACCTTGCCTTATTTTAAGGTCCATGTGTGGTAACTGTAATGTCTGGACATGTGTGGGGGTATGTTTTTATTATCTGTTTTTCCGCTCATCCTTTTAACAGGCACATCTAGTAATTTCTGCTTGACTACTGAACATTTCGTATGAAAATTCTCAGTTAGAGGCTTCAGATGGTGGGATCCTTCTCCAGAAAGGACTTTCTTTGCCTTCTGGCATGTACTTGGAGTGGGGGCAGATCACTATAATGTACTCAGAGTTTGAGCCCGTTGGAAGTCAGGTTTCAGCTTTGTAAGACCTGGTCTATTTCCAATCCGCCTTTATTTCTACGGCGCAGCCCTTGAGAGATCCCACTATAAAGCCCAAATCCTGTTGGTTTTTACAACTTACACTGCTTATAAATCAGAAACTGCTTAAAAGAGAACATCAGTGCAGAAAGCTGGGCTTGCCTCTCTGTACTGTCCTATTTCTGGACTCTTGGTCTCTTATGGCCTAGGTGTCTTGGTGAGCCTGAATTCCTATTTTTGTCTCCTTAGCCACCTGAAAGCATCACAATTTCCGTTAAGCTTTTCTGCTTCTTACCCACCACTTTCTGTTCAGCTCAACTTCTTGTGTTATTTGCAAACTTGCAAATATGCCAGGGGCAAAAAATCATAGATATCAGGCATTGGGCACATCTCAGTGAGTTTTCTTTATCTCCAAGATCTTGACATCTTAAATCTTGGCTCTCTTGGTACTCTCTGCTGCCTTAAAGGAGATTATTCAAATATGGCTTTTCTTTTTATTCTTGGGAGGAAGACTGACCTGTTGTAAGCTAGCTCACGATAGCTGGAAGTGGAAGTAACCCACAGACGTGTATGTGTGTGTGCGTGTGAATGTGTGTGTGCACATGTGTGTGCGTGTGTGCATATCTGTGTGTGTGGTGTCAGCGTAAGTGAAGTCTTTATTGATGAGGTTGTGACTGAGTTGACCAACAAAACTTGTAACCGTTATTTCCCCTGATAATTGGTCAGAATGGAGAAGTTTTTATCTGAAATCACAACTGTCATTAAGCTGTGGCCTGTTTTCTCTCTTCCAGGATTTCGTGTCGTGTATCGAGAACTACAGAAGAAGAGGACAGGAACTATATGCATCTTTATACAAAGATCATGTCCAGGTAAGAAGCAGAACAGCTCTTTTCTCTGCACAGAAGCCAGGAATCTACCCTGGACCTGGAGCAAAGAATCAGGAAGGCCTTTGGTTTAAGTTCTAGTTGGCTAAGTCAATAATTGGCCAGCAACGAGTCAGACCTACTTGTGTAACCTGTGCAGTGAATGTGGACCCACGCTGTCAGCAGCTGAGGAAATAGTCAGCATGTTTATCCTCTCATCTACCCATTCATTCACTAGTAAATAGGTGTCGACCCCGAGTGCCTCAGACCTGTACAGGTGCAACTGTACACAGAGCAGACATGGCCTCACTCTCTGGTAACTTCACTCTACTTCTCTGGAGGGATAGATATGAAATAACTACACAAATAAATCGATCGTTATTACTCGTGTTGCGCAAGAGACACGGAAAATACAGGTACAATGAGAGATTATGATGTGGGGAGAATTTAACTTGGGCCGATCAGATGCCCCCTCCAAGAAAGTGACCATTAAGTTAAGATCTGGAGGAGGAGGATGGACGGAAGTATTCTGAGGATGTGTTTTTGGCTAAGGGAAGGCATGTGGGAAGTTCCTGATCAGGAAAGAGCTGGATGCCGCCAGTTAACTGGAAGAAGAAGCGACTGGGTGACCTGAACCGGGGATGAACAAGGGTGAAGACGAGGCAGGGCCACAACACACAGGGCTTGCTGCCTCCTTAGGGATTTTGCATTTTACCCTAAGTTCAGTGGGTCGCCACCATGAGGGCAGATGTAGATACTTACAACCCCTCTCTAGGTGTGATTTCTGGACAGTCAAGGTAAAGAGCACTGACTGTCATGCCAGTGAGATCTCTAGTTGAGTCTCAGGTCTGCCTCGTCCCAGGCCTGCAGTCTGAGTCTCAGGGTCCCCCTTTCAAAGAAGGGATAATATTTCCTAACTGTAAAAATTAAAGAGAAAACATAGAGCACCAAGAAGTGACTGGCAGGGAATACATGTCCATTGTGCGGTTATGGAATGGCTAAGAGGTTCATCTTTAGTCTGTGTTGTTGTTAACAAACATTTTATTTTTTTATTTTTATTTTTTGTTAACAAACGTTTTAAAAAATTGTTGCTAATAATAGAGCACAACATATACATAGTATTAAAACCCCACTAAAAATACTATTTGCTTTACGATTTCTCTGTTCCAAAATCTATGCTAAGTACAGGAAAGGCAGAGGTTATAATGTCACTGCTGTGCCTTGAAGGTTCTTAAAACCCAATAGAAGGACCAAGAGTAAGGAAATAACCACAAGCAGGGTGATGAGGCCAATTCTAGGATATTCTACTATAAAGAGTAGAGTAATAGGGTGTAAGGAGTCATGAGGCATGGCTGGGATGGGGTGAGGGGCCAAGGAAGGCCTGCCCGAATGTCAGGGGAACAAAATCGGCTCTGATCAACTTCGGCCAAGTAACCTGGTCTAATTCCCTCCAAATAAGCTCACTTGGGAGCCCACACATGCCCCCGGAAATAAGGATTCATGAGCTGTGCAGCCTGCACCCCAGAAACACACAGGTTAGCAACATAGCCTCCCCAGCTATCCTGTGAGTAAGGACAGGGGCAGTTTATCAGACTTGACAGGGGTGAAAGAGGGGTTTGGGGTCTACAGGACATGCGGCTATCAAAGCTATCAGGAGACATTCCTGTTTCTCTGGTCGCACAAGCTGGTCTGAAGCAGACTCTCAGTGTGGAGAAGAACCTCCTCATGGGCACCTACATTGTTGACTGCACTGCACAGCTGGAGGGGTGCCCTGCTGGCTTAGCCGCTTGGTATCTGAGCCCCTCGGACAGGCCCTTGTACATCAATGCCCCACCACTTGTATTCACTGACTTCTTTCAGGATTAGCAATATAGCTAATAAATTCAATTGCTCTTGGGGGAAAATACGATGAATTGTTTAAGATTACATCCTTTGTTTATGGGCATCCTCGCCACACTTGTTTCATTCCAAGATAGAGGGTGTTGTTTGTCTAAACATCCAAATCAGCACCCAGTCGAGAATGTGAGAATCTCTCTTCCTACGGTTGGAAGAGCCTGGGAGATTTGCTGATGACTGGAAGAGATGTGCTGTGTGGTACTTTGTGAGTTTCTGCTGGAATGTGTGAGACTGAAAGTTCGTGGGGGAAGGACAGAACCTCGGCAGAGGCTCCGAGCCCACGAGGAAAGTCCCCAGCCTTCTAGAACATTTGGCCTTGTTCATTTTCAGCAGCGGGCTTCAATGGGGTTCAGAGAATGCTTCAGAAAGTTGTGTAGAGTTTTACTGTTTGAGGTATTTTTGAGAAAATCAGCATTTGAGGCTAATCCATAAGGATACTTTCCAAGTGTTTAAATATTTAAGACAGATTGTTTCAACGTTTAAAGGAATGCAGAGGTAATCACCATCTGCCAGAGATAATGGGGCCTAGAGCATCCACCCTGCTTTTTTAAGGGGCAATACATTTTCTGAGGGCAGCCCCCACTCTACTTCCAGAAAAGCCAGGTCCAAATTCTGTGAAGAGATCAGGCTAGTGAAACCCACCAAGTTCTTCAAGGACAGCGTGTGCTGAGTGTACTCAATGAAGCCCTCCCAGGAGGGTGGTCGTAGTGAGATTCAGGGATCCCGGCCCACAGGGCTCTCCGTAATACGTGGTGTAAGACTTCCCTAACTTGGCCTGTTGCCCACAACCGAGAGGTCTCTACAGATGGCAGGAGCCCGCAACATGACCAGGTAACATTACCCAATGCCCTGGAAGTTCATCCAAGCATCATCATATCCCATCATTATGTTACCAATAAATCAGGCAATTTGATATATCCAATCTCCCAAATTTCTTGTTGCTCCAGAAGTACTGGCAAAAACAGTTTCCTCGACTCTGGCCCTGCCAGGATTCCCATTTGCCTTTTCCAAATTCTGTTTGTTCTCTTTTCTGTGGTCCAGCTGCTCTGGTTCTATGCCCAGACCATCCTGTTCTTATGGCGGTTCCTTACCATAATTGACAGAAATGCCTCATTCTGTCTGTGCTGTTTTTAAAACATTTCAGGCTTTACTGGTTAAAGCTCTTGCAAGACGCCTGCCATCCTAGAAGTGGCCTTTCTTTTATGTGAGAAGCAGTGTTCTGTCGCACACTTTTGGGTTCTCCAAGGGCCAACAGTTTGTTGCCATTTCTTGCTGAGTTTCTGTATATTAAGTTTTTTGTCACAGCTCTTTCAAATGCAAATATCAGAAGCTCAGCTCAAACTGGCTCAGGCAGCAAATGAAGTTTTGTGGTACTAAAACATCTGGGGAAGCAGGCTTCAAGAAGAGCTGGATCCAGGTGTTTAAGCTCTGTTCTAAGCAACCTGTTTCTTCTCTCTCCCTTTCTCTTCTCTCTCCCTCTCAGGCTGTACATCCTAGAACTAGGCAACGTTCATGTAAAGGCTGGGGGCCCATTTTCTAGCTTGCACAAAGGCAGTGTCTTCTTGCTGAGCTACATGCCTGTGGACTGTCTCTGCCTCAGGGGCACTCTGATGCGCATAAAGGCACCCTGACGTGGGGCAGGTGACCCCAACTGTGTACCCATGCATCTGCCTCTCTACACTGTCTGCTCCGTATAGGTTCAGAGAGCACCATCTCCAATCCTGGGGAATCATGTGCACTAGCCCATCCTGTAATCATCCTCCACCACTCGGATGACATTCAGAACTGAAGCCAGGGCTGGGATCAGCCCCTCCAAAGCATGGGGGACCAAAAGCAGGGAAGGGTTGGTTGCCCAGAGGAAAAGCTCATTAATGCTACTGAAAAGTTTCCATTCAGCCCCAAGTCATAGCTACCTCTAACGTACCAGAAATCCTGCCTCTAAGTCTCTAAGCATTTGGCCCAATCGAGCTTGAAGCCGAAAGGGGACCTTACCTTATGCAGAAACACAGGCATTAGAGAGCACCTTGAAGGTGGCATGCCTGGGTGGCTCAGTCGGTAAAGTGTCCCACGTTGGCTCAAGTCATGATCTCACGGTTCGTGAATTCGAGCCCCTCATCAGGCTCTCTGCTGTCAGTATGAAGCCTGCTTCCATCCTGTATGCCCCCCTCTCTCTGCCCCCTTCTCAAATAAACATTGAAAAAAAAGCAGAGCACCTTGCAGGTATGGGAACTCAGGGCTTTTGCCGTTTGATCATCCTGTGTCCTCTCTCCTGGGACCACTTGTGGCTTTCTGTCACGGACTAAACAATCACTCGTCTCTGAGGGATCTCACTACTGACACATGCCAGTCTGGCTGCAGGTATTTGAGACAACTTATTTGCTCTGTGATGAAGACACAGGCAGCCATGAACCCCCAGGTTCATAGGTAGATCCTTGGGGTGAAGAAGATACTGTTTAAAGACTAATTTTAAATCCAAGGTGGACAACCCAATAGTTTGGGATTACTCATCCTCTATGAAGCTTAATATGTTATTCGAAAACCAGTGACAATCTCCAGGGAGCTGAAATATTTTCCCTAAACGTGTATTCATTTCATATAGCCTCATCCCTGTAAAAGGCTTTGGACAGGACAGACATTATTTTTCTGGAGTTCCTTATTAACCAGTCAGAGTATTATATAAAATGCTGTTTGGGATATAAATGTGAGAACTGTGGAGAAACAAAATAATCTCGCTTTGAAATAGGATTTGCTTTATTCACAATAACAATACTGTTTATACTGAGAAAGTCACCGCATAAAGACTCTTGAAAATATTGTCTCATTTAATCCTTACATAAACCCATGGCTTTATTATTATTGTAATATCATTAACTGCATTTGATGAAGTCCCTTTCCATGAGACGACTAGAGAATAGCAGAAACATGATGATAACCCTGGTTCGTCTGACCCCAAAGACCATGGAACGAACGCTGTATTGTCTGTTATATTCAGCTCCGTCACCCGGTAGTCCTTGGAGAAACCACGTCTCCTCTCCCAGACTTGATTTCTTTATGAGGATAGTAGAAATCATTTAAAAGTTTCAAGCTTCACACATGGTGCCGCTGGGTAGAGGAACGGAGATACAGCAGGTGAGGGGCTCGGCCCTGATGCATGATAGTGATTTCTTTTCTCTTGACGTTAAGTTGATGAGATTTGTGCTTCTCAACATCAACACACCTTTCAATTTTCTGAAAACTTAAAATCAAAAGATAGGGCAAATAACCATCAAATATTTGAATAACTGCAAAAGTTCACCCCAAAGACAAAGCAGATTCCGCTGTCAAAGCTGACAGGTGTCAAGTTTCCTTTGACAGGTGATGAGACAACTTCAGTGTGGCATACAAAAGCAGTTTGGGGGGGGGGGGTCAGTCAAGTGCCACATATGCAAACTATAAAGATGTCATCAGTAAGGGATTATCGTCATTAATAGCAAAGGTTTTAGTTTCCACATACATTCTAGAATTCTTCAACATTCTAGACTCCTAGGATATTAGGATTTGAAAGACCCTTAGATGATATCTAGGCCAAAGTTCTCATTTGACAGTTGGAGAATCTGAGGTCCAGAGACAGAGATGACTTTCTCGGATCTACCAATTGTTGGCAGGTCTGTGATTCCGCACCCCCCCCCCCCCCCCACATACACACACCTCCAGTCCAGACACTGGAAGGAGTATCTTCAGCATCATTTTTGAAGGGCAGGGGTTGTGGTGAGATTCTGTGTTCCATTTATAAAGTCCATTCTGTCCAACCTATTCTGATGAATAGTGTCAGGACCTTCAGGTCCTATTGTGCTCTGCACAACACCCAGCAGTCACATGGTTCTGAAGGCCAGCGAGCAGATGGTTTTCTCCTCCCCCAACCTGGATTGAATGGTCTCAGAGCTGAAAAACCACTATCTTCTCCTGGCCTGCTCCTGGCTCCAGGATGTATACTCCACACCGTGAGGGTGCTCAGGGATGCCTGTAGGGTTTAATTTTTCTCAACCAATTAAGAGGGCTTGGTCTGTTCATCCCCAGAGGTTTGGGGCCAAGCCCATGAGGAAATGTGTCTAAGGGTGACCCTGTACTTCTGCTTCCCAGAGACGGAGATGTAACAACATCAAGGCGGCCAATGCCTGGGCCAAGATTCAGGAGCAGCTTTTTGGGGAGCTGGGCTTGTGGGGCCAAACGACAGAAGCCACACTTTGCTCCAGGTGGGAACTGGACTGGAGAGAGGGACCAGCTCGCATGAGGAAACGTGTGAAACGCTTGTCTCCGCTGGAAGCCCTAAGTCCAGAAAGGCTCAAGGTAAGAGTTAGATGCAGTGAAACAAGGATGCTTCCAAGCAGGAAATGTGTAGGGAAGTGTCTTCTGAGCTATTCCTTCTCATGCTGTTTTCACCAGGAGTGCTTTGGGAATGCTTTGGCATGGGCAGGTAGGAGAGATCATGTGCAGTTAAGTGTAAGAGTGCTATAATTTATTCTTGATGCCATTTAAAAGAAGAAAAGAATAAACCCTCAGTTTGTTCTCAGTTTTTAAGAATATCTTATGCTTTGGTTGATGGGGTGGGAGGGAGGGGAGGGCAGGTGATGGGTATTGAGGAGGGCACCTTTTGGGATGAGCACTGGGTGTTGTATGGAAACCAATTTGACAATAAATTTCATATTAAAAAAAGAATAATGAAATGAAATGAAATAAAAAATAAAATAAAATAAAATAAAATAAAATAAAATAAAATATAGAAAAAAAGAAGAAAAGAATCACTAAACCTCCCAGGTATATAGAAAGGCTGCTGTAACTACAGCCTGAATAAATAAGAAAATGAGTGAGTGAATGAATAGTTGAGTGGTTCATATCTACACCACTGACCCAGTACCACGCTGACATCCACAAAAGTCCAGTGGAATAATCTGGGCATCAGTGTTTGGAAGGAGCTAAGTCATGACCATCGTCTGCGTAAGTTATCTGTAATGGAGCAGTTGTAACCAGCCCTGCTATGGCCATTATTGCATAATCGAATCTCATAGCAAGTTTTACAGTGGAAATATCTTGAACTCAGCCATTTCTGCAAGCATGAACCTATGACCCAGGGAGTCCAAACAACATTGGAGCCATTGGTTTCCCAAGCAACAGGATCTAGGTGGTCCCTGGGAGTTTGCTTTGATGAAGCGTGAATTCTGTGTCATCAGACTGACAGTTCTGCCTTTTAAAGAACGGGGAACCAGTTGGATTAGGAGTGGATATGGAAAAATCTGTTAATAGTTCTCTCATGTCTTCATTGAGGGATTCCGATTTAAGATATTCTAGAAGGCAGCCTTCCAAACAGTGGAATGCAAGACATTTCCTTCTGCATTCCTCCTGAGATACAACGTCGGGTTTATTCTGTAGTCTGTAACCTCAGGATCTTTTATCCACTTTAAATCCTTCCTAAAACTTAACGAAAAAAAAATTATATTTCATTCATTCAGTAGACACTTGAATTTTTTAAAATTTAAATTCAAGTTAGTTAATATACAGTGTAGTCTTGGCTTCAGGAGTGGAACCCAGTGATTCCTCTCTTACGTACAGACACTTGAATTTTTAATGTATTATCAATGAACATCTGGTTTTATATAGTATTTTCCCCCCAATACATTTCTTAGGAAGTGGAGGCAGGAAAAATAAGTATCCTGTCCACTGTGCTAGTGACAAAGCCAAAGGCTGGCTGTGAAACCTGGTCTCTGGCCTCTCAGGCTGCCTAGCCCCAGATCCTGTGCCTGGTCACCTCTCCAGGGTGGCCCACATCACAGACATCTGAGATGCTATTTGATCCCATTTTGGCATCATCTTTGGTAATTACTGTAAATCCTACTTAATGGAAGATTGTGGGTTTTTTCCCCTTTGACTCAGGAACATTAATACTTACGTTTTATTGTGGTCCTTTAGGATTTAGCATTCCTCCCTTCTTGCATCTAAGACTTGTGACTATATGAGTAATTTGAGGGGGTCACATGCATGTGTGTATGTGAACCTGTGTAATGGGGTGAGGGGCACCATAGTAGTATTCAGGATTTAATTTCTCTATTCTCTTGTTTTGTTTCAGGAAAATCAAGACAGAAACAGCAACGTGTCTCAAACAAATGTTGAAAGCCAAGGTACTCCATTTATCATTTTACCTGTTTTTCATTAATCATCAAACCAATTCTTGGTTTTATTTAATATGAAATTAATACTTTGGAGGAAGAAAATGCTTATGTCTGAAGTAGGCGATGCTAAGACTCTTGGCATTACTGTGCTCTCCAGGATGAGGAGGAAAGTATTCCAGACCTTGACACTCTGGTAGGGGAAGAATTTTATATTATAGTTATAACAATAAAATTTTTTTCAGGGGAACTATCTTGTCAATTTGCTATGTCAGGGAAACCTCAAAAGCGTCCCTAAATAATACTAATACATGTGCGGTATGTGACCCAAAACACATAGGAGGAAAATAAGAAAATACTTCAAAGTAAAAATGGGTAAAAGAGGTATTTAAAATTTTTTTAAACTGAATCCTCTGATTGTAAAACCAGCTGCAATAGTCACTATTATTTCCCAAGCTAAAAAATATATATATACTTTGAATCGTTTTTGATGTTTATACTGACTCTTCAATTGTATAATCCTCATGGAGGGATTTGGCTGAATTGGTTTGCTGAAAATCCAGGGTTTATTTTCAGAGCCCATTTGGCATGAACACACTGAAACACACACACACGAATACACACGCAGACACACACCGACATACACACTCTATTTCAGATTTTGTGTTTCTACCAGACCCTGCCTTTTGCTTCAAACACTCCCTGTCTGTGAGTTTCATTGTCTCCTCAGCTGCAGCGTGTGTCCTGTCCTTAATTAAATGACAGCTTCCTACCACTGATCAAACTTGTCTCACTCAGTGCCTTAGTGACCGGATTTTGCATTGAGCTTGCTATCTTGCCAGTCTACAATAACAAAGCCTGGAAGTGAAGATGCTGGGCCTTGATCCCAGGTTGATTTGGGGGTCCCACTGTGGCACAGGACTTGGGACAGTCTTGTAATGCCCATTTGCTTCTCTCCTCTTTAACTCAAGCCCCACAGCTCCAGGATCACAATGATAGTCTACCTGTGTTCCCTTTCAGAGGGAGTATCTGCAGAGATTGTGGTGGTGGGAAGCATGCGCTGATGTTGACTATGGCCATGGGCTGTGGCGTCCCCTTGTCCTGAAATGCAGATTCTTGCCCCCAGTAGGGGGTTCAGCCAGAGAAGAAGAAGAAAGGGCTTCTGGTTCTCCCCTATGCTTTCCTGGGTGCCTGTATCTATACAGCATTCTCCCTGCTTGGGGAAAAGCCTATGTGGCTATTGTGAGCAGCAGACACTTTCATTCTTCTAGTTGGGAGACTCCCAGGTGCAGAGGAGCTCAAAGAGGTGACCAGCTTAGCACACACACACACACAAAAATGGCTAGTAGCCCCACAACTTTGCAGTCATGTGCCGTGTGCCTGTTCTAGGCAGGTGGGCATCTGGGACAGGGTGGGGGAACAGGATCCAGAAATTATGTAAGTATGTGCTCAGCTGGCACCCAAATATCTGTGCCCAGCAGTACGTGCTTAGGAAATAAGTCAAGGTGTGCACACACATGATCGCAGCACAGCACATTCACAGTAGAAATAGAAACCAGTTGTATCTCCAAAAAACTGGAGATGGATTAGGTGATGATGAAAGAGTCACACAATAGAATATTACACAGCCATTTTAGTTGATTTCAAAGAACTTTCAGTGGAATAAGAAAGTGCTCATGAGATAATCAAGTAAAAATAATACTAGGAAAGAAAGTTGTAAATGCAGCGTAATTCCTATCATGTCAAAAAATTATGTGTTTGTGCATATACATATACATACAGAAAAGGTGTTAGAAGTAAAGAACCGAAATTGTGAACAGTGAGAACAAACGTGGTTCAGATTCTGCCTCTAGTTCTTTGTAGCCATATGACCTTGAGCAAAGTAATCAGCCCCTTTCACTTTCCCCTGATTGTAAAGGGAGAAGGAAATAGAATCTACAACCCACTTGGAGTAGATGAAAAAACTGTCATCAAAAGCATCCAGCAGAGAAGAAGTGCTTACTACATCTGAGCTGTTATTATTAGCACTATTTCTGGGTGCCTGAGTGATACTTGTTTTACTTCTCAAGTTTTTAAAATTTATTCTCACAATGTCATGGATTTTCCAAGATCACAGTGCATCCATAATTAGAAAAAAAAAAACTCACTCTTTTCTAAGAGTGAATGAAGTGAAATTCAGAGAAAGCAGATTCTGGATGACCCTCAAGGGAACTGCTCTGCTGATTAATGAGGGTGAATTTTGAAGTGTTGCCCTGTGGTCACTCTGGAGCTACAGAGCAGCCAGCCCTGGGCACACCTTCCAGAGTGAATCAACCTAACGGTGTGTTGACCACACCACAGGGTCAGAGGGGTGGTGTTCATTTTCAGAAACAGTGGGGCACATGCTGAGGTCCCACCACTCACTTGTGCCTTGAAACCTTGGAGTTTCTCTTGGTAACTCAGGCCCAAGCTGTGCACCATCCCTCGTGAGGCCAGGTGGCTTGCGTCAAAAAACGTGTGACCTGGGGCACCTGGGTGGCTCAGTCGGTTAAGCGTCTGACTTCGGCTCAGATCGTGATCTCACGGTTTGTGGGTTCGAGCCCCACATCAGGCTCTGTGCTGATATCCCAGAGCCTGGGGCTTGCTTTGGATTCTGTGTCTCCCTCTGTCTCTGCCCCTTCCCTGCTCACACTCTGTCTTTCTCTGTCTCTCAACAATAAATAAATGTTTAAAAAAAAACACACACACGTGTCCCTTTATGCTGCTGCAGATGAGCTGACATCAGAGGAAGCTGAGATCAAGACAGACGAGGTAGCGGTGGACTGCACTCAGCTTACCTTCTTCCCTGCCCTACACGAAAGTCTGCACTCTGAAGATTTCTTGGAACTGTGCCGGGAAAGACAAGTTATTTTACAAGAGCTTCTTGATCATGAAAAGGTAATATAGCCCATCACAATTATTCTTCCATGATTATCAAACATGAGAGATCAAGCTTTCTTCATTCACGCAGGAGTTGATAGCTCTCTTCACTGTAAAACAAAACAAAGCAAAACAAAACAAAACAAAAAAACAAAACACAATGAGCAAAAAGACCAGGCACGCTCCTAAATTTGTGGGAGCAGAGCAAGGGTACAAATAGAAACTGACACACCTTGCATCAAGAGTTTAAAAGATATAAATTCAGCTAATATGCTGTTATGAAATACGCTGTACTAACTTCCAACAATGACCTTTGTAATACCTGGAAGATCAGTTTCAGATTTGGAATTCTCGATCTGGTTGTTCGGCACCTTGGCTCCCTGCCTGCAGTCTGGCCACCTTGAGGGATCCATCCCACATTGAGTGTGGAACTGTTGCGACACTCAGCCCCTAGGTCCAAGCTGGGTCTAGATTGCTCATCCTGCAGCCAGCCTCCCCTGGGCTACCACTCAGGCCCAGGGATGAGCATACTTGTATCCCCATCATTCTTTAGCAGGGTGAACATGGAGACGATAAGCACATGGGCCAGGGGCCAGGCTAGACAGTTAGCAGAGGAGTCCACAGTCTGGGATGCCGAGAAAGGGCTTGGGGGACCCATGGCATGGCCCCTTGGTATGACTGGACAAGGACCAGAGGGATCCCTGAAGTATGGACTCAGTGGAGGGCCCTTTTTTAATTTTTTTAATGTTTATTTATTTTTGAGAGCGAGACAGAGACAGACACAGAGACAGAGAGACAGAGCACAAGTGGGGGAGGGGCAGAGAGAGAGGGAGACACAGAATCCGAAGCAGGCTCCAGGCTCTGAGCTGTCAGCACAGAGCCTGACATGGGCCTTGAACCCACAGACCATGAGATCATGACCTGAGCCAAAGTTGGACAGTTAACCGACGGCCACCCAGGTGCTCCCTGGAGGACCCTTCTTAACTAGGTCTAAGAAAGGTATGGAAAATGAAGCTTATGCCTTAGAGTAAAACAGACCTGAGCTCAAATTCCAACTTGGCAGCATACTAAAGTGCATGTTACCTCACCTCTGTGAGCCTCAGTTTTCCTTATCTTTAATATGGAATGTAGAGCAATCATTTCACAAAATCCTTGTAAGGTTTAAATGGGATAATGGAAACAAAGAGACTAGCTCAGAGCTGGGCACATGTAGGGTGGCCTGTTAGAGACAAACTCTCTTCTGTCTCCAGAGGTTGGGTGTGTCAAGGGTCTCCAAGTCTTACCCATCAACACTTCCATTCAGAATGTAAGTGAAGGAGATGTGCCAACAGAACAGAGGAGCAGTCAGGGTGTGGTCCAGGGTGTAGTTTAACCAACATAGTCGTATAACAACATCATCCTTCTTATACTTGCTTAACCCAAGTCTTCCAGGCGTGGAGCACATTTGCAGTCCTTATCACACCTCTTGCCACCATGACTTTGCTCATGCTGGTTCATCCACCTGCAGTGCCCCACCCACCGGACTCCTGGCTGCTGACTCTCTGAAGTTGATCTTGACCGCTCCCCACTCTGGGACCTGGAGTACTTGCAGCCTCCATTTCCCCCTGCATCACCTCCTACCCTTGCTCCTGGCACACAGACTAACCTTCCCCACCTCACCTATCTGCCTCTCTCACTGCACTGATCCTCTTTAACAGAGGGACTGCTGGGCACCGAACCTCAGGGATACCTGGAGTAGACACTCAGTAAATGCTGATGAATGAAGATTTGTTAAATTCATGTTCATTTTATTTTGACTGTGGAAGTAATGTATGTGTCTACGTCGTGAAATTTTAAAAAGGTGGAAATCAAAACATATATACATAACATGTACCTCGACACATATACATTTATATACATGTGTGTACGTGTTCATAACATCCCAGCTGCTGAGGATAACAGCTGATAACAGTTCGGATGTATCACTCTAGTATTGTGTTCATTTGAGAAATGGATATTTGAGAAATGTGTTGTCAGTTGAAAAACAGCTAGGAGATTAATGCTTTCTATCAAAACTTTTCTTTGCCTTATGCCCTCAGAAGATTGTATAAAGAGGTGATTCTCAACAGGGGGAAGCTTTACCCCCAGGGGGATATTTACCAATATCTGGAGACATCTTCAGTTTCATGATTTGGTAGGGAAGGAGTGCTATTTGTTTCTGGTAGGCAGAGGCCAAGGTTGTCGCTAACAATCCTACAATTGCTCAGGACAGTCCCACCTTCCACTAGAAAATAATTATTCAGTCCAGAACGTCTATAATGTCAGAGTGGGAAACCCTGAAGTGAAGGATGTATATTAAGCAGATGTCGTGTTCCAACCATCCCCTCCTATTTTCTTCATAGGATAAAGAAAATACTGGATCATATGTCTCCATTTGGTTATTTTCCTTGTTTTGCTAACAACAGATCAACAACAAAGCTTTGCTTTTGCTTGGTACATTGATTTTCTGTTGCCGCCATAACAAACTACCACAAACTTAGTGACTTAAAGCAACACATGTTTATTATCTCAAAAGTCCCAGCACAACACGGCTCCAATGGCTCTCTAAATGTTTAGAGTCGCACAGAGCTGAAAGCAAGGTGTTGACCAGGCTGCGTTTCTTTTGAGAGGTTCTGGAAATGAATCCATGTTCAAGTTCATCTGGGTGTTGGCAGAACTTGGTCCAATGCTTCTGTAGGACTGAGGTCCCTGTTTCTTTGCTGCCTGGCAGATAGGGGTCATTCTCAGCTTCTAGAGGCCACCCACATCCCTTGCCTTGTGGCCCCCTCCTCCATCTTCAAAACTGGCTACTGCAGGTCCAGTCCTCTCCCTCTTTGGACCTTGCTGGCCCCTTTCTGCCTCATCTACGCCTACCTCCCTCTCCCTTCACATCTCTCCCACTGGCCAACTCTTCTGTCATCCTCTTCTGCCACCAAGGGGAGAACACTGGACCCATCAGATCATCTGGGATAATCTCTGTATTTTAAAGTCTGCTGATTTGTACCTTAATTTCATCTGCAGGTTTTTTTCAAGCAGCACCTAAATTAGCATCTGATGGGAGCATCGGGGACAAGGTTCTTGGGGGACAGCTGTGGAAAACTGCCTGCCAGTTAGTATCACTCAGGGTCCATAGCCTACCTAATCTGTGTCCTCACCTACCAAGGGGAGCCTCTGCAGGTGGCCTGGCTCCCATATACCTCCTAAGCCCAACCTGATGGTTCTAGCCCTAACTGGGCTGCACCGAGGGCAAGTTCTGAAGTTTATCATCATAGCCAAGAGCTAGTCTTAGCCTCAGTCTATGCAGCAGGTGGATGACATTAGTAACTGTTTTGGTCTCTGAGAGTTTTGTTTTTGCAGGTTGTCCTATCCAGTGGCATTTCCCTCAGGGGTCCTGTTGGAGGTGGTGGTGGTGGGAGGGGAAGCCTGAAGCCCACAGGTAATTGACTTTGCTAGCTCCTGAGAGGCAAGACAAGACCAGGAAGAGACAGTTCTCCCACCCTCCCCTGTCTTGTACTTAAACTTCAGTCTTTCTTGGTCTCCATGTCACACAGCAGGAAACTGTCAGAAGCGCCACACGTGGCTTGTTGTGGTAGCAGGGATCTCCAGGCTGTGTAGACAGGAGCCTGCCGAACTCAGCAGGCACTGAGAATAGGAGCAGTCCCTTTTCCACTTAGCACTTCGTATCCCCTGGCCTGCCTGGAGGGGACAGCCTGGGGGCTGGGGGCCCAGATGAATGTCAGTTCCCTGGAACCAAAGACTGAGCAGCTGCAAAGTCAAGGTTATTCCTGCCATTATCTGGACATTCGTTCTTTTCTCAAGCTGTTTTGATTCATTTCACTGGGTTATGTTGTTGCCTCTGGCTTCCTGGTAAATTATAGGAGAGGTTATTTTCCGATTCAGCCTGAGTTTCTCCAGGATCACTGGAACCAAAACACTGGACACACTTGCTCCCTGGAGAAGGAGGTGTGGGAGGAGAGCAGCCAGGGCCACGTAGGGTCAGGCTTCCCGAAGGCAGGATAGTGGGGGGCAGAGGCTACAGGCAGACTTCGTACTGACCCCCTTACTAAGCCCTGTCTCCACCACTTACAGGCCTAATGACTTTGAATAAAGTAGTGGAATCACTTCTGACCTCATCCCTAATCCCATCTTTAAATGGGATTATACTCCTTGACTCACCAGTTTGTATCAAAGATCAAAGGTGTACTGTGTGCCCCTGCCTGAAACTCTGTTTTCCATGCAGAGGGAGCTCTAGGTGGGTTGTATCTGCTGTTATCACTGTAGACCATTGCTCCTTTTATAGTTAAGAGAGAGAGAGAGAGAGAGAGCAAGCCAGGAAGAGAGGCAGAGAGAGAGAGAGAGAGAGAGAGAGAGAGAGAGAGAGAGAATCTGAAGCGGGTTCCACACTCAGCATGGAGCCCAACGAGGGTTCAATCCCACAACCCTGGGATCATGACCTGAACCGAAATCAGATGCTCAACCAACTGAGTCACCCAGGTGCCCCATTCCTCTTCTTTTAATACTACCTCAGGATTTGTTCTCTCATTCCAAGAAGGAAGGAGGTGTGGGGTGCAAACCCCGGTACTTAAGTCATGACCTTGAGGAAGTGGGAAAGGGTCTGTCAGTGCCAACAACGAAGTGCTCCTATGAAAACCTGGCCCCAGATGGCCTGACTCCTGGGATGCTCCTGTGAGGCAAGGTGTGAGTGACTGGGCACAATGCGAGACTCAAGGGGTCTGAGTGGCGCTGCTGTCCTGCTGAGATGGTGGAAGATGAGGCAGAGAGTCAGAGGAGAGCCCATGAGAGACCAGGCCTACTGGGATGGGGCTCCCAGAGGACTTCTTGAATCCACCACAAAATGCAACATTTTGTGAGAAAGAGGGAAGTTGCTGGGTTTGGGGCATAGATTAGCATGTGGTGAAACAGAGTGAGTCCCTACATTTTTTATTTATTTATTTTTTAATTAAAAAATTTTTTTTAATGTTTATTTATTTTTGAGAGAGAGAGACAGTGTGCAAGAGGGGAAGGGGCAGAGAGAGAGGGAGACACAGAATTCGAAGCAGGCTCCAGGCTCTGAGCTGTCAGCCCAGAGCCTGACGCGGGGCTTGAACCTATGGACCAGACCGTTAGATCATGACCTGAGCTGAAGTCAGACACTCAACCAACTGAGCCACCAGGGCCCCTTTAAAAATTTTTTTTTAATGTTCATTTATTTTTGAGAGACAGCGAGACAGAGCATAAGCGGGGGAGGGCAGAGAGAGAGGGAGACACAGCATCCGAAGCAGGCTCCAAGCTCTGAGCTGTCAGCACAGAGCCCAAAGCGGGGCTTGAACCCATGAACCGTGAGATCATGACCTGAGCCGAAGTCAGACGCTCAACCAACTGAGCCACCCAGGCGCCCCTATTTTAATTTTATTTTTAAATTTTTCTTTTTTTTTCAACTTTTTTTTTTTTTTTTTTTTTTTTTTTTTTTTTGGGGACAGAGAGAGACAGAGCATGAATGGGGGAGGGGCAGAGAGAGAGGGAGACACAGAATCGGAAACAGGCTCCAGGCTCCGAGCCATCAGCCCAGAGCCTGATGCGGGGCTCGAACTCACGGACCGCGAGATGGTGACCTGGCTGAAGTCGGACGCTTAACCGACTGCGCCACCCAGGCGCCCCTATTTTTAAATTTTTCTTTAGTGTTTACGTATTTTTGAGAGACAGACCATGAGTGGGGGAGGGGCAGAGAGAGAGGGGAACGAGTCCTTAAATTTAAAGCAAGAGGCAGGAAGGAGCGTGAGGAAGCAGGCTGCAGAAACCCAAGAGCATCCTGGGGCAGAAGAGTAGAGTCAGGTCTACACTAGGAGCTCTCCATGGAGCAGGCCCCGGTGGGCTGCCCCCCCCCGACTTGCCCCCCTCCCCTCCCACACGTCCACCAGCCAGGCCCTCACGGCCCACGCGCACCTGCTCACCACTGCCCCGTAGCCGAGGCCTCCTGGGTGGACCTGTCCTGGTGTCCCGTGTATGCCCATAGCACTCTGCTCACTCTGCTGCCAGAACCCCCTCATCTCAGGGCTCTGACGCTATTTCTGAGTCTTCCTGTGGGTGGGTTCTTGACAGGCACGGATGCGTTTGAATTTATCCTTGTCCCTCCCTTTCCTGACATGAAGGATTTGTGCTCTGGAAAGGTCTGCTGAACTGGCGAGTGCAGCTGTGTGAAGAGGCGCCCACAGGGAGCCAGCTGGATGTACGTAGCTCTCAGAGCGGGCAGACTGCCTGCAGCCATGACCTGGGTCTTCCCTCGGGTCCCTCAGGGCCTGGCTGGTCGGTGGAGCCTCTCTGGGAGCAGGTGAGACATGGCTGAGCAGGGCCTGGCTTCCACCGCAAATCCACCCCCACCGCCGAGGAGGCAGATGCCAACAGTTTGGGCCCAAGAGGGCAGCTTGGCACAGGGCAAGTGCTCCGACTGGACTCAGAGCCGCCTCCTGCTCTTCGTTTATTGCTATGGCTGGACGTCTGGAGCCGTTGCTCTGTGTCCTTTACACAGCACCTCATCTCGTCTCACAGGGCCTCTGAGGGTGGCAAGAGTCGGGCCTCATGTGCCTGCCAGCTGAAATTGCTGGAATTTGATGGCAGATCTGTGTCATTCGAAATTCATGTGGTTTTCCGCTTTCTTCCAGCTCACTGTGTCGAGCCAGTTACCCTAAACTCCCCACTGCCCTCCCCTTCAGCAACCTTCCTGTACTGGGGCTCACGGATGTTGGCTCCAGGCCCTCTTGCGTTTCTTTTGTAAACTTTCTGGTTAACACTGGCCCAGGCGGGCAGGCCTCCAGGTCCCTCACCACACACAGCATCTCCGCACAGGACACAGCAGGCCAAGCACGTGCCATCCTGCCCGCCTGCTCATGCCCTAGCCTCGTGTCCAGTTTACTGCTTGTCAAGAGCGGGAACTGGACCTTGAGGAAGGACGATTTGTGGCACTGACCTTTGACCTGTGAATATGTTCCAGCAAAAATATACAAAGTTTGCCCAGAGCAGGTGCATGTGTATATTTGGAGGGGGAGGGGCAGTGGTACCCTCAGTATTTCTTCAGGCCGCTACTTTCTGCCTGTATTGAGACATTTTGTAGCAAGAGTTCTCTGTAAACTAGGTATTCCCCTGACTCGGACATCTCTGTTAGACCTTCTGGGCCTGTATTTTTTCCAAATTTCTAAGAAAGCACACTCAACAAGAGTGTGTGGCCAATGCATCCGTGCTCAGAAAACCTGGAACACTGGCCGTCAACTAGCCATCATGTAAGCCGGACAGGCAGCCCCACGGTAAGTCCCTGCTTCCCCCTGCCCTGCCCCCTCGGAAGTGCTTTGCCAGAACAGTCCAAGGAGACTCTCTAGGTTGTGACCTCTTTCCAGGCTCCTGGGTGGCCCACCCCTGCCAGGGGTCTCCAGGGGAAGCAGGCAGGGCTGGGGCTCCAGAGTGGCAGCAGCTTAACTCCTGTCTTTTTGCGAACATTGGAGCTCTGACCACTTCCAGCGATACCTGGGACTGTGATTATTCTGTGCTCCCCTTGCGTCATTGATTAATGATTCCCAGAACCACAAACACATTTCTCTGCAACCAGCTCCATGTGACGTGAGAAGCGGTATATGTAATGCATACTAATCATGGGTCCGAGTTAACCACCGTGCCGTTAGGGACAGTCCTTTGTACCCTGCCACATAAGCTGCTCTTAGAGGTGAGTCTCCACTTGGCAAAATGGGCTTCCGAGACCCAAACCAGAGCCAGAAGTCAAGTGGGAGTTGTGTTTGCTGTTGCTGTTCGCTTTGATTACATGGACAACTAAAATTAATTTCAATACAGACTCCGTGTGAAATATTAGCTCGGGCTTGCAAGGAATCAGGTCAAAGGGAGTTATTTTTGGTCTGGACAGCAGAGAGCAGCATCAGGCTCTTCCCAGATGTTTTGAGCGGAGGCCCTTTATGGGAAGCGAAGACGTGTGTTAACCTTCCTGGGTAGTACCTCCCCGTGTAGGTGAACAGCCCCGACTGGCTTTCTAAGATGTAGAGATGCACGGGTCATACCTGCTTAACCCCTTCTGCGACTCTGTCCACCATATTTTGTGCACAAGGCCATTCCCCAGCTGGCCCTGCGGCCTCCCTGGACCTTGTCTCCCTCGCCCTTACATGTATGCGCACACAGAGGACACACACACACACACACACACACACACCTGACTTTTTACTCTAATTGCATACAGCTACTTATGATCTCCAAACATGTCCGGCTGCTTCAAGACTGTGCCATGGAATGCTTCTCCCGTTTTTACTCTTCTTTATTCCTAACCCCAGCCTTGAGGTCACCTCCTTGGGAACTGTTTCTCTTATGTCAACCCCATCCCCTCTCTCACCCCTGTCTGGGCCAGACAGCTCCGCCTGTGTCCCCGGTGCCTGTATTTCCCCTGTCCATGCTGTGCCAGGATGGTTGATACTCTTCTCCTTCCTGTTAGACCACCAGCACCATGAAGGTGTGCTTTATCTCCCTTTGTGCCTGACGGGTGTGGGATACACACTGAACATTCAATGCAGGTCTGAGAAATGAATGCATGAACGAACGAACAAATGAGTGAGCTATAAGCAGCACGCTTATGTGAGAGGAGACCTCATCTTTCATAGCTTCGCTGATGTCTGTGAGTCCGTTTCTCGGAAGTGTGGTCTTCAGCATCATCTAGGCTTCTTATTAAACTGCGGATTCCAGGTCCCACTCTGTACCTGCCGAACCAGAACATCTGGGAGTATAGCCTGGGAATGTGAACTCCAGCAAGCTGCCCAGGTGATTCTCATACATTCTCTTTGGATAAATGCCCGAGATACACACACACACACACACACACACACACACACACACACACACGTCTGGGTTTTGCAACATTCAGAGCTGCCCGGGCTAGAAACGTGCTCCAGTTTCAATCAGTCACCAATGAGTAAATCCTTAGCAAATGCATGCTTTGAATAGTCGTCAATATGTTTCACATTACGCTGGTGCAATTTCCATCCTTTCCATCTGGTCTCCTGTGAGCCCGCCTTGAAAGGCGGGGAGGCTCAGCTCTTTGCAGGCTTGCCCGTGGAAGTGGCGCCTGCAGGCAGGCAGGGGGCATCCCCGCTCCTTGTCTGAAAAGATGAGCTGCTATCAAGCATTATATTTCCTCTCAGATTTGCCAAATTGATATAAAAATAGTATCTTTTTATTGTTTTAAGATACATTTTTGGGGCACCTGGGTGGCTCAGTCGGTTGAGTGTCCGACTTTGGCTCAGGTCATGATCTCACAGTCTGTGAGTTCGAGCCCCGCATCGAGCTCTGTGCTGACAGCTCAGAGCCTGGAGCCTGCTTCTGATTTTGTGTCTCCCTTTCTCTCTGCTCTTCTCCCACTTGCAGTCTGCCTCTCTCTCTCTCTAAATTAAATAAACATGAAAAAAATTTCTTATAAGAAAAAGATACATTTTTTTATGACTATTATGACCAAATACTCGACTGAAAAGTGATCAAGATGCCAGAGTTCACACGTAGCCAACATAAATGTAATTTACACAGTCTCTCTCTGTTTTGATGCTTAACTTTTTTGAGAAATGAGGATACTTATTCTATGTGCCAGTATAACAACATGTATTGACAGCAGGGTCTAGACAGGCAGAAGATGGACAAAAGGGACACATGACCCATGTGTGCAGGGTTAAAGCTTTATTTGCAGTAGATTTTGCATACAAATATAAGGAAATGTACACATCTGCTCTGCTCTGGATATCTCACAGGACAGCTCTGCGTCTGTTTTTCTACCCATCAAATTCAGGCATTGCACTAACTTGCAGACTAATGATACTGGAAAGAACTTCAAAGAGCCTCCAGCTGACCTTCCCCTTTTGCAGATGTGCACACTGAGGCCCGACTCTATGAGAATGTGCTGCCAGGGGCTTCGAGGGAATGTCCCAGCAAATTATTGCCCCTGTAACTTCAGCTCTGGGAGTTTTGGATTTCCAGACAACCTGTTCCTTATCATACACAAGGCCAGGTGCGGCCACACACTTAGTTATCCACCTGCCAGGAATGATAATATATTATCCAGCTGATCTTAAAAAAAAAAAGAAATTCTACTTCTGAAGCTGAAGTTCCTCTCTTTTTGGAGTGATCAATAGAATCACGGCATGAGGGATTTCTTAATCATGAGTAAACTTGGGGAGGCAACCCTCCCAGGGCTAATTTAAATGGAAGAGCGGGTAATAGTTCACTTGGGCTCATTTTTTAGTTTTTAAAATGCCATTCTTTTCTAGAAGAATCAATTTTTAAGCTATTAACCCAGCTCTCACCAGACGTTTTTCTTGTGGTTTGATTTATTCTGGTTGTTACTTAATTCCCCCCAAAAGAAAAGCCCAGGAGATCATAGGAATGTGCCCCAGCCCCTACCGTTGGCTCCAAAGAAGTTGGGCAAGGGTGGGGCTTCGTGGGGGAGGGGACAGGTTTGGAGGTGCACAGACCAGTGCTGCATCTCACTGTGTGAACTTGAGGATGAAGTCTCCTCTGTACAAAGGGTTAGAGAAGAAAGTTTAAACAAGCTCACATAACCCTTCTGACGGGGCTGGTGGGAGTATAAATTGGTACCACCTTGCAGGAGGGCAGTCCGGCAACAGACGAGAATTTAAGATACCCACACCCTTGGTCTGCAGTCCAACTTCTAGAAATACATCCTTCAGATTTACCTGAGTGTTCTGAGGGACATAGGTACAAGGATAGTCACCACGGCATTGCTTGTGATGCCCAAACGTTAGAAAACAACCTGATTCCATAGGGGATTGGTCGACTAAGTTCTAGTACATCCTTGCAAGGAAATAGCCTGTACCTATTAATAAGAGGGAGACAACTGTGTAAGAAGTGATTTGCAAGGGTCTCCAAGATGGGCCATGAAGGGAAAAAACTAGATGTAGAACAGTAAGCATATGAATATGCTATTTGTATAAAATAAAAAAGGATATGTATACAGTATCTTATACATTCTTAAGTATAGAATATACTTATTTTGAGTGTATATACTGTAGGAGAGTTACAACTTTCCCCCTACCCCATTAGAGGCTCCAAACAGGCCTAAGAATTAAGGTGACAGAAGACAGATTAACAGGATAATACAGATTTTACTTTTACAGGTACATGGGAGCCGTCACAGGAAAATGCAGAGCCCCAAAAGTGGTTGGGCCTAAGTGCTTAGGTTGAACAAAGTATAGTAATTGTTAAAAAGTAACTAAAAGATACAGGGAGACTCAAGGGAGGTAAGGGTTTGTCCAGCCAGATTTGTTTGTACAGATTTCCCTAGGTCTGACCTCTCTGTCTCTGGTGCTAAGAGTGTTCGTTTCCTCCTAATATAGGGAGGGCATTTTTCACCTGGGAGTTATCCTTGCTTTCAGGAAGAAAAGCGTAGGCCAGAGTGCTGTTCCTGTACCTGCTGTCGTTTTAAGTGTCTTTGATGCAAAACAATCCTCGGGACAAAGTGGTGTATTTTGGGGTGACACATGGGCTACCCTTCCATACAATAAAGTGGTGATGGTGATTCCCTCTGGGGAAGGCTTTCAGGGAAGCTGGAGGGCTCCACTCAATTGCCTACATCCCAAAGTAGACATTTATCCTCAATCCTTCCTATTATTATTATTGTTATTACTAGTCTTCCAGTCTGTTGAGTAGCAGTTCTTGTCGATTCTACCCCTTCTTGCTTAGCTTCCCTACTTGTCTCCTTTTTCCCACTTGCCTCTGCCACCCTATCCCAAGCCACCATTCTTCCATAGGACTACGGGAAGAGCCATGTGACTGACCACCTGCTCTTGACTCCTTTGGATCTACCCTGCACCCAGCAGCCAGTGTCCTCTTTCAGAAATGACCCCTCCCATGGCTTCCTATTGCAACGAGAAAACCCAATGGCCTTACCAAGATTCCAGCCCCCTCCCCAGACCTAAGCATGCCTACTTCTCAACTTCAATTCAGCCACTCTGACCTCTTTTCTGTTCGCCAGATCTACCCTTTCTGTCTGTAGGCTCTGGACTGGATGTTCTTTTCCCCTGAAATGTTCTCTGAGTTTTCCATGGCTGCCCCACTTCCATAAATCAAGTCTCAGAGTTTGTGTAAAAGTGTCCCTACAAGCTTCTCTCTTCCTTGTTATCAGCCTATTGTTTCTCTCTCAGCACGTAGCACAATTTGTGATCGTTTATTGGTTGATGTTGCATGCCTACTACCCATCATTCCCCCCAGATTTTAAGCCCCATGAGGATAGGGTTCTTGTTTATCTTGTCCATGCCTCTGTCCCCAAAGCCTAGCTCAGGGCCTGGCATATAGTAGGTGCTGAGTCCAAACTTGTGAATAGATGGCCGTATGGATGAATGAACAAAGTTGCAAATGAGTCCGTGGTAAATCGTGGCTCTGCAGGCAGGTTGAGGGCCAGCTCCTCTGACAAGGTGGATGCAGGAGAGGCCTGGGAGCCAGCAGCCTGCAGAGGGCTTGGGTTTTAGGAGCCAGGATAATTAGCTAGTTCTCACTTAGGAAAAATAGTTCAGAGATGACTTTCCCTGGATCACAGTGGGTAATGCTTAACTTGGAACCAAAAACCCTTGGCGGATCTTCATCTTCTGGCCTTGGCCCTGACTTTGATCCCATTTGATGCACGAGTTGGAGAACTGGTGTTCAAGGCCTGCTTTCCAGATTTCATCACTGTGGTCCTATTATTTCTCCCAATGGTGAGCAGGGAGCTTAGCTTCAATCCCAGGCTCAGCCACTTACTGTGTGACTAATCTTGGGTGAGATTTTTATCTCTGGGACCTTTTTTTTCCCCCAGTAGTAAAATCTCCCTTGCCTGATTGAAAGGATTATATTGGTTAATACGTGTAAAATGTTTACAATGGCCATATGTTAGGTAGTTGAAAAAAATCCGTTCCTCTTTTGTGTAGCTGGAATTAGCATAGAATTGCCCTGAGAAAATGTTGGCCTTGGCCTTGCTCTTGGTCCATTTGGGTTCCTGTCGTCTAGAATTCATTTCTTTCCTCACTTGTTCAGGGAAGTGTTTCATGTGAGGACCCACTTAGTCCTGACTTCCTGTAGGACTCTAGGTCATACCAAGACATTGTCCCAGGTCAGGCCCCCCCGGAAGCCAACTACGGGTCAGAGGTGTGTATGCGGGAAGTTCACCGGGAGGGATAATCACAGGATCGGGCAGGGGGAGAAAGGCAACTCTGAGACTCTCAGAAAAGGCCTCTATGATTCCACAGAAGCTTGAGGTCTGGAGTGATTCTTCAGAGTTGGCTGGAATTGAGGCAAAGGGTGACTCTTCCAGCCCTACAGTGACCAGATACTGGGTACAGACAGCCACTGGGAAGGGGGCGTGGCCTTTGGCCAGGCTTTCTCTTTAGCAGAGGTAATTCTGGAAAGCTGCCAGCATTTCCAGCCACTGAGAGAAGAACCTGAGTCTGAAAGGAAGGATAGAGCATGGGCCTCCTCTGCACACACCTTGGACTAGCCTTGGCCTTGCAGAGACAGCAGTATCAGTCTTAACACTTGTGGGTCTAGGCAGACCAGTTCCACTCCTGGCTCAGCCACTCACCAGCTGGCCCCCTGACAAGCTCCTTCACCTCTGTAACTGAGGGATTCTGGTACCTTAAAAACCTTCCTCATTGTTAACTGCAGAATGTTTTGCATGATTGTGCAGGAGGTAAAGTGAGACAGATTGTCAATATGCCCGAAACAGCAATAAATACTCATCTTGGTGGGGGTAGCGGTGGCCTTGGGTAAATGAGGTAACTACACACATTGGGTGTAGATGTGCCACTTAAACTCTGAAGAGCAGGGCAGCTCTCGGGCAGTGGCTCTGTCCCTCTTACAGGGCGCTACTCTGACGTCCAGTGTCTCAGTGGGTGACTGGTCATCCATAAGCATGATGGGCCTGCTTCACATGCACACGAACTGACCGTGACGCTGTTTCCCTCCAGGTGACACAGAAGTACTCCCTGGTGATCGTGCAGGGCCACCTGGTCTCCGAAGGGATCCTGCTTTTTGGCCATCAGCACTTCTACATCTGTGAGAACTTCACGCTGTCCCCTGTGGGTGATGTCTACTGTACCCGCCACTGCTTATCCAAGTGAGTTCCCTGCTTCCCCCAGCAGATTCTTCCCTGAGCCTTAACTTCCTTCCCAGCCACCCCTACTCCTACCCCGCCCACCTTGTTCTCTTTGTGGGCTGACATTTGTGCCTGAAACGGAGCCATGAGCTAAAATAGAAGAACTGAGACATAGGCATCCATGACTGTGGCTTCCCAAAGCTGAAGTTTGGGGTGGGTAACAATGGGACTGCTCCTCATACCTCTCGTGATATGGGGCACACCTCAAGACAAGGGGGCTTCTCTCCTTAGGTTATTTCGGTGATTGAATCCAGTCCCATCAGCTTGCTCATTCAACAGCTTGTCGATTGCTCCTTCTGTGCAAACCATCAGACGGTGGCCCTCGTGCTGAGTGCACTCAGCAGCACAAATGGGTTCTTTTGGAAAGAGTTTCGAGCACACTGACATCACAAATTTATTACAAGAGGAGCCTTCTGGGATCACAGTTGATGACGTGGGGCTAGTGTGGTGAGGGAGGGCTACTGGAGGAGGGAGGCTGAGATCTGGGTTCTGAAACATGGCTGGGATTTGGGTAGAAGTCAGACAAGTCTTTTT
Organism: Panthera onca; assembly: GCF_046562875.1. Taxonomy (NCBI): domain Eukaryota; kingdom Metazoa; phylum Chordata; class Mammalia; order Carnivora; family Felidae; genus Panthera; species Panthera onca. Next base: position 41,048,510 of record NC_138349.1, on the reverse strand, counting down.
TTTTTTTTTTTTTTTTTTACACCAACGAATACCAGAGGTCTTTGGCAGAAATTCAGAAGTCCTTCTTTATAATCAAGTGTATTTGTTCAGGTAGCTCTCCTTGGTTAATTCTCTTGTGTTCATAATGTACAGCCATTCATTCAAAGTCAGATTGACTCTGTTCACACTTTGGCTAGGAGCTCAGTTGTCAGGTAATATGCCCCACCTGATCATCACATTTGATCATCACAACAAACATGGATGAAGATTTCTTGACTTTTCTGGTTTAGCAAAGGTTCAAATGATGACAAGATAACCTCTTCACCCGGAAGCTCTTAAACTAGTATCAAGTCACCTTGAGGGCTAGTTTAAACAGACTTCTGGGAACCCACCTTCACCCCAGTTTCCACTTTGATAGATCTGCCGGAGGGCCTGAGATTTTAACAAGGTCTTGGGTGATGCTGATGCTTCTGGTGTGGGACCACGCTTTGAGAACCGCTGTTTTAGACTATCGACAGAAGCACCAGAGCCTTACCTGCCAATAACTTAAAAATTTTAACCCCTGGTTGTCGTTATCATTTCCAGCCTATGGCAGGAAGCAAGAGTTAAAGGAGTGTGAAAGAATAGATGTCAGCCCACCCTCCTTTGATTTAGATTTGCTTTAAAATCCTTGGCATTTTTCTTTCTGCTCATTTGCATCTTTTATTCATACCAAATGTTCACCGGTTGCTGCGAGTCTTCTGTGCTTTTCCAAGGCAGGAGGAGCATAATTAATCCTTGGCACATGCATCCCATCTTATTCCTCATGTTTTATTGATACTGATCAATACGGACAATGGGTCTGCAGACTTGCCTTTCTGAGAGCTGATGAAAGCTTTCTCGTCTACCTATCTGCATGGCATGCCCCTGTAATGACTTGCATAATCCATTGCTCCACTCTCCACCTCTGGTTTAAATCGAGTTAGTGTTAGAGAAGATGTTATTGATTAGGCAAATTGTGTTTATGAGGTGCATCTAATCATGATCAAATTGGCTACATCTGCACTTTTAATAGAAGCCCAGTTGTCGGGTTGTAGGTACTCACTTGATTTGCAATGACAAAGGAGACTTCCCGTGTCTGGAAGTGTATTTTTCTAGAATGCGAGTAGGAGTGCAGTGAGAACAAATTACTACCCTGGAGTATCATTTGGGAATTGCTTAGGTAATTTTAGTCACCAGACCTCAAAGAAGTATTTGTTAACCAGACAGTGCTTTCTCTCTGAGGTCTTGTCTGCTGCCCTAAGAAACTTCTGGCACTCATGCAGATGCGGTTCTCAGAGACCAGCTATTAGATCATGTGAGATCAATGGGGATTAAGTCTTATTTTGACCATGGAGACTAAGGAAGATACATAAATAAGCAAGTTAAAAATAAAGCTAACGCAACCCTGAAATGTTTCTTTAAAAGACTGCCATCAAATTGAGTATAGTTGAGCACTAGACCTTGAAAGAAAGAAGCTCTCTGATGCACCATAAAAATATCCCAAATAAAACTCAGGAACAATGCAAATCCTCCAGCATTGATTGCGCTTGAGTACTTTGGAGCTTTCCTCAGAAGGTAAGGACCTTTCTAGATGGTTTATTTTGCTTTCAGTGAGATTGCCCATTACCTGAATAGAATGATTGTATTTGTTCCCTAAGGCTATATAACAAAGTACCAAAAATTGGGTGGCTTAAAAAACAAATTTATTGTCTCCCAATTCTGGAAGCTAGAAGGCCAAAATCAAGGTGTCAGCAGGGCCATGGTCTCTCTCCAGTTCTCAGAGAGGATCCTTCCTTGCCTCATAGCCTCTGGTGTTTCCCTGCAGCCCTTGCCTTTTCTTGGCTTGGAGACACATCATTCCAGTCACATGGCCACCTTATGTCTGTGTGTCATGAGATCTTCCCTCTGTGTGTGTGTGTGTGTCTGTCTGTCTGTCTCTGTGTCCAAATTTCCCCTTTGTTTAAGGATACCAGTCATATTGGATTAGGGCCAATCTTGACCTCATCTTAACACTATTACCTCTGTAAACACCCTATTTCTAAAAAAAAAAAAGCCACATTCTGAGATACTGGGGGTTAGGATTTCAACATATAGCATATCCCTCTTGGAGGACACTACTCTACCCATAATAGTGTCAGGCAAGCTCACAAGGTATGCAACATTTGATTCATTTTGTTGGAATCCAAGCCATCCAACTGGCTCTTTGTGATAGGGTACTTATAATAAGACATTTTCTCCACATCAGTCAACAGTTCTGAGGCATCATTTCTCTGTTTAATTCAATTCAACAAATACTGGAAATCTGTATTGTGCCAGGCAACTGTGGTAGACTCCATACACACAAAGATATAAGTCAGATGTGGGCTGAGTCTGGTAATGAGTTTATGATCTAGTGAATGATTCTGGGTATAAATTACAGGTATAAATTCTGACAATAATTGGATTAGCTCAGAAATAACTTCAAATATTTTAGTCTGAAGTCCACTTTTACTACCAAAGACCAGGTCAACCAATAGGATTACCACTTGGTTCACTGTGGTTTCCCTAGTTAAGAATATTAAAAAGGATACTGTAACCACTGTGGCAAACTTGCATTTATCATGATAGCTGTCATGCAAAACAGTAGTGAATAGCATCCTATAAACTGTGGCCACAGCTCCATCTAAAGAAGGACATGAATCAGCTCCTCCTTTCTTTTATCCATTGGCCTTAAGGGCCTGAACTCTGCCTTAATGCACAGAACAGGGAGAATACAGTGTTGGCAAAGAGACCCAGTCATAGCTGTGTGACTAACACTAGATAAGACGGAACTTCAACCTGGACTCACATCAGTGAACTCAGTAACGTTTTTTACACTTTTGTCTTCCTGAGCATTTGGGTCTGTCTGAGCATTCCTGCCGTATCAGGTTATTCTATCTCTACAAGTAGGAGAAAAATGAATGCATTTCCTCCTAAAAGCTCCTTCCTGAAAGCATTTTCCAGAACATTCTTCCTCACGTCATCAGTGTCTCAGAGCGCTGGGTTGCAGGACCAGTCAGCACAGAGGGAGCTGCAAGGAGCGAGCTTGCAGGGAGAGCTCTGTAAAAGCTAGTGGGTCTTTCGGCCTCAGAGGAGAGAGGGTACTGATGAATGAGCTTCAATTTTAGAGTCAGAGGACCTGGGTTTGAAACCAGTTCCATGTGACCTTGGAAAAGTCACTTTTCCTCTTTGGAATGCAGTTTCCTCATTTCTGATATGGGAATACTAATGGCACATGCTCTGTAAGGAGGTTATGAGGTTTAAATTAAACAAACAGGATGTGCTTCGCAGGCTGTAGGGCCTGATGCTTGTCAATCCACTCAACAAACATGCCCAGAGCTCTGGGGAAGATGTGGAGGGTGGAGAGCCGTGGGCATAGGTCCGTGCCCCAGGGAACTCACTCATAGTCTGCTGGGAAAAGAACCAAATGTGTGGCTAAAGCACAGATGATGTTTGCTGTGGTTCCTGCAAGCAAGGGGCTACGGGAGCACGGAGGCAACGCCACTGCCATTCTCACCAGTGCCTTGACCGGAGATGCTGGTTGACCTAAGCTGGGAGTAGGAACCAGAATTACCACCACGGCCCCACGGGGAGTCAGCGAAGTTCAGCGGAAACTCAGCTTCCCCCTGATGGCAGGGACAAAGAGCCTTAGCCGGAAGATTTGAATTAAAGCACCTAGGCAGAAGTATCCAGAACCAAAGCCACCTTTGTATTTGATCAGTTCTACAGCATTGTGGCTCAAGGCAGAGATCTGAGAGGCTTGTGCTTAGAAGGGGCAGGAGGAGCTGCAAAGGGCTGAGTCTCCATCCTGGAGGGCTGGCTGTTCAGGAGGCTAAGCCAGGCTCAGGCTGTGACCCCCCCAGGAGCAGCCTCTGCTTCCACCTTCAGGAACCATTCTGCATTGTGCTCAAGGGCACGCCCTCAGCACTGCAGACGCCCGGCCACCCCCACTGACCCGTGACTGGAGAAGCCCTGCTGACCGGTGTGACAAACCGATCTGTCTGCTTCCCCTGGGAAGGGTGGCTCGGAGGCCTGGTGTCCTGCTCCGTAGGCTGGGTGGGGAGGGCCACACTCAGAGCTGGGGTGGCGAGGAGGGGAGATAGCAGCCATCGCCGCCACCTTGTGCTGCTGCGGGGGCTCTTTCAGTTCTTGGCTCTTCATATCTGTAGTTGATACACAGGCTTCTTGGGGACTGGGGTGCCTGGGAGGCCCCTTGTTGCTCAAGTCCCCAAAAGGCATTTGATCAGAGCTTTTCCAGTCACATACACAGTTTAACTTTGCTACATAACTCAGAAGTTCAGAAATGTAACTCTATACCTGAAATCAGTTTTATGTCTCAAGTCCCCATTCATATTGGTGGTGAAAAGCTTTATCTGGTTACCGAAAGGTGTTTCCGTTACTTGCATTGCACAAGTTGTCCCCTATGGGATAAATCTTAGTCAAGTTCACAGTTCTCCCTTTCTCCCCTCTCCCTCTCTTCCCACCGGAGAGTCGTTCTGACCTCTGAGGGGGCTCCTGGCTCTGGGTCGGGGCTCTGGGGGCCACCGCTGATGCTGTGGCCAGTATCCTCCAGCCCACCAGTGCTCTCAGCCCGCTGCACACCTCTTTGGGGCTCAGGGGTTCTCTGCACCTTTCTCCCCTGGTACTCTAGATGCCATCCCACATGGCTGGGCCACCCCAGACCCCATGTTGCTGAAGCCAGGCTTTTTTATGGAGGCTCATCATCTTTCTGCCCCTGCCTTCTGGCCTGAACTTTCTCCATGTGTAATGGGGTGTCTCTTTCACTCTTCTCCACCCCCTCGACCCTACACCTAGAGAGCCTTCTTACACTCACCCCTTGCATCCTGTGCCACTGTCTGCCCTGGAGGCTGTCGCCTCACCGGGTGACATGGATGCCCCACCCTGCTCCAGGGCAGGGCCGACCCAGGCAGGAACTCAGAAAGGGTTTAGCAGGTCAGCGGTGCCAGCACCCTAGCTGGTCATGATTGCAGCACTCCTCCTGCAGTGTCTCCAGAAACATGGGGTCTGGGGTGTCGCGGGGCAGGAAGGGGAACAAGCCCTCCAGACACCCTCTCACTGCATGTCGTGTTTCCTTTTCAGCATCAGCGATCCATTCATTTTCAACATGTGCAGCAAAGACAGGTCCTCCGACCACTACTCGTGCCAGAGGCATAGCTATGGGGACCTCAGGGAGCTCCGGCAGGCACGCTTCCTCCTGCAGGTATGCCCCGGGGAGGGGGCAAGAGGGAGAACCATCTTTTCATGGAAAAAGCATTTAGGTGCTATGGAGGCCCCATCTGAAAGTGCGGGACACCTCCGTGACCCCCTTCACACCTGTGCATAGCCCAGTGCCTTTGGGACCCATCTGTGAGTCCGCTGGCTGATGTTGGGCCTGGCTTCCAGGTTGGCAGTGCTGAAGTCTGCTTCATTCTCTCCCCATTTCCTCCTATTTGGCTGCTGGGACCTTCTCTCTCTTACTGTGTCATTTAGGATCCAGTCTCTTTGCTTTCCTTTTCCCTTGACATGTCCCAGAGCAACCTTGGAGATGCTGGAATACAGGACAGGACAGCTCCGTTGCCCTGTGGCAGAGCTGAAGACTAAGAGTCAAGGGTCAGCCTGCCTTATCTGAGCCTGTGGACCCCTCCGCTGACCTCTGTCCCTCCCCTCTGCCCTCCGCACAGGCTCAACCATCTTCAAGCTCCTGGGCACTTCCTGGGTCAAGTGGTTTGGAGATCTCTTGATTGTCTCCTCCAACCAGGGTCCCAGAGCTTCACCCAGTGCCTTCAAGGACTCACAAGGGGCTAACAGAGCCAGTACCCTTCAGAGTCAGGGCTTTGCTGAGACTTTTCACTTCAGGTGCGAAGGGAGGAGCCCCTGCTGGCCGCAGACACATCTGGGCCTCTCCAGCCCAGCCTTACAGCATCGAAGCTGCATCCGAAGGCCTCCCAGGCGTCTGGCAGAGGAACAGGAAGAGAGGAGGGACCACCCTTGTGGGAGGGGAGGGGCCCAAACCTTCTTCCACCCTTTCTGGAGAGTCTCTGTTCTGCTAAGGCCAATGGGGGATGGGGTTGGCTCTAATCAACCTAGTAATGAGTGTTTTATCTGTAAATGTCTTTGGGTCTGTAATTCATCCTGTGATCCTCCTGCCTGGGGGCCTTCTCACTATTTTCTGACACTGAAGCTCAGGGGGGCCTTTCTAGGGGGCTCATTCTCGAAAGGATCAGCAAGCTGCTGGAATCCAACCAGCCCTCTTCCTCCCTCTCCACTGATTTTGCCCACAAAGTGTTGGTTCTCATCTTGCCTGACCTTAGTGCGCTTCCTTGCAAGGACAGTAAACTAGAAGGTGAAAACTGGAAGAAGCCTCGCCCTGAGGGTTCTAGACAGTGTGGCTGGCATGGGCCTAGTCCAGACCACGGCCCTGACACTGTAGCATGTTTGAGCACAGGCGACCACGTCTTGTCTCTTCCACCATTACATATATAGCACTCAGCACACTTTTTGGCACATCTAAATACTCAAAATTATTATTTTATGATTATGTCTACCTTATAGATTATATATAGTAGCACATAGGTATCAGCAAGTGAGTTTCTTTCCCCTCAGTAAACAGTGATTGTTTCCAGATGTTCGGTTAGCCTGACAGTGGTGAAAAGGAGAAGCGGGAGAGCTTGTGAGCAGGGCCAAGTAGTGTGGGAGTTAGGGGCGGGGAAAGCTTGTGAGCATGGCCCTCATCTCTCTTGGGTTCCCCTAGGAGAAAGTCAAATCTTGGGTGCTCAAGGTTGCCGGGGGAAGCCATTACATCTGCACTGATCATCTGCTTTGCACAGTGTTTATATTTCTATCGTAGAAAAATATGCAGGGCTCCCATATGCACCCCGACCCTGTCCAGAGGGGGTTGCGCTATCATCACAAATACTTTCCCTCTGCTCCGGAGCCCAGAACTGGACTTTGGAAGCACTACCAGTCAGGTAGAAACGGGACCTGACTCGGTTGTGAGATGCAGCGCCTTCCTCCATGCCCAGCACCACCACCCCCCACCCCCACCCCAGCCCTCGGAATTCTCTCCCTGACCTGGTCTCATCCCTGAGCCTCATCCTACATGTAGACTCTCTCTATGGCTGTTCCAAGTCCGTTATTTATACAGCTTGGATGAGAAGGAAGGGAGACAGGGAGGGAGGAGGGAAAGGAAATTATGTAGAGTTCAATTAGACATTAACAAAATACCTTTGCCATGTCAGCATGGCCACATCAAAATGGCTCTGCAAAACGAGTTTGGCAAAGCACCCTGTGCCTACAGGTCTATAGGTCGACATACAGTGTTGCCCAGATTGTGAGATGCACCCAGCCACCCCCCCATCTACCCATCCCCTAATATTTCTGATGAGGTGAGTCTCTGGTTCAGGAAACCAAACTTGTGACCCAGAAGTGGAGGAGTCTGAAGGTATCACCAGGCCCTTTCCTCCCTCTGTCTATTCCTTATCTGGCTTATCCTGGGAGTGGGGCTCTTGCTTCCTGCTTCAGTCAAAGAAAGTCTGAGGCCCTCCTGCCCTCCTACCGATTTTGTGGGGACTCCCTTCATCAGTGTCACTAAAGTCTTTGTACCCCCTTAGAAGGTTGCAAGAACCAACCAGAAAGGGTTGTCTGACACAGAGAACCAAATGACCCATTGCTAGTGGCTCTGTGGCCTGGGTTTCTCCATTTCAGGCAACTTCAGTAGCAATGAAAGGGGTTTCTCCTCTTTATAGGACATTGCCCTGGAGCTCTTTTTCCAAAATGGATATTCCAAGTTTCTTGTCTTTCACAACAACGATCGGAGTAAGGTCTTCAAAAGGTAAGGGTTTGAAAATCCTCCTCGGAGAAAACTGATCATGAATTGAGAACAGGACAAAGACAGCTCAGCTCTGTTCTCAGGAGAACTGTTCTCAACCCACAGCAAGCAAGATTTAGATCAGACATGGGAAGAACCTATTGACATACGGAGCTATTGAATCATGGAATGAAGTATAGAAAAAGATGCAGAAATGCCTTCCTTAAATCCAAGAAACAGGCTCCATTTCATGGACTGAAGTGGTTTAGGACAGTAATGACTAAAGGGGGAAAAACTTGTGCAGACACAACACATTTAAGAAGCTGGCTGTTTAATGGGCCTTCCAGAATTTTCTGGCTTGGCTTTTTAATTTTCCAAATAATTTTTTTTGGCTTAATCTTTTCTTTTTGATCCCAGTTGCCAATTTTAGTTGTTCCAATTTCATATTTCACTGGAAAGAATTCCAAACAACTGATTTCCCACTTCTTCATGGAACATCTTTTTTCTTTCTTTAAAGAGAGAAGCCTGCTGTTTTAGTTTAACTTCTTTCTTCAAATAGATTAATGGATCAGTCCAAGAAATCTATGCTAGTGTTTAAATTTTTTTAGTTCTAATGGTTCTTTTTTTTTCATTATTATTGAAGTTACAGATAAATAGATCTGTGGAGAATCTAGAAGGGCTAGAAAGGAAAGCAGGTTCCTAGCCATAGACAGACAACACAGAGAGTGTATTAACAGAAGTTGGGGGAGGGTATGTTCCGCTCCACTTTGGGTTGGGAGTTCTGAGGTGATATTTGACACCCCCAGTCTGGGAAGCCCCATTTTGTGCTCAGAAGTTCTAGCCTTGTCTTCCTGTTGGCCCCGGCCAGTCACTGGCACTCCAACCAGCTGCTGGGTCCAAAGGGCAGGGCCAGAATGGAGAAAACAACTCCTGCAGAGAGGCTGTTTGCGCCAGCTCTGGGCACATCTCCATTGACTGTGAGCCTTCCTCTGAGGCGCCTCCAAGGGGCGCTGTTATATTGCCTCCCAAAATTTTCTTCAAGTTCCATTTTAGACACAACTGAGGAGGTAGATAGTGCCAGGCTGTACCTCACATCCATTTCTCCCTGTGATTTCTGTATGTTAAGCATAGTTTGTCACGGTTAATCTAGAAGTTTTATATATCCCTCGCTCAGGCAGTGAATGTTGGCCATCCCCTCCATGACTTTGCCTCAAGGAGCCTTAAATTAGATGGCATTTTCAGTGGTTGCTGGAATTGGCAATGGGAGGATTGTCAAGTGCCTGGCCCAGAGGAGGTATCCAAAACACATACATGGCTTTTATTGTAACTATTGTTTTATTACCATTTTTATTAAGGCCAGAGTGTATAATGCCAGGGGATGCTGCCTCAGAGGTGCACCTGGGTCTGGTGTTCATTCCCTGGGGACAGGATGGGGTATGGGAGGGGCAAGTCTGCACCCTGCCTCTTGACTGGCACCAAAACTGTCTCTCTGGTGGTGGAAGAGTCTTGACTCTGCTGCTGGAATGATCTTTTCCTTTTTTGTTTAGCTTCTGCTCTTTCCAGCCCAGCTTGAAAGGGAAAGGCATCACGGAGGAGCCTCTCAGTCTAAGGTAATGGCACAGGCAGGAGCCCAGCCGTGCTCTCTGGGCATGGTGCTGGCCTTGCTTGGATTGTCTTCATTTGTCTGATCCTACCGTAAAGAAGCATCCAAAGATGCATCAATCCGCATTCTCCTCCATTTTTCTCCTTTCCATCCCCACCCTCTCCTCCTACTCCTGGAGTTCCTTCTGCCAATGAAACCTCTACAAACAGACTTGGAATTTCATGTGCTCTGTGGCATTTTCAAGCCAAAATGCAAGAAGCAGCCCTCTGCCCACGGTGGGTGGGGCAGGTCACCTGGTGTGGTGTCAGCCCAGGCTCAGCCTTGGTGTCAGGGCCCCGGGGCGGGGGGGGGGGGGGGGTCGTGAGCAATCTCAGGTTTGTCCCTCCTATATGAGACTCTCTGAAAGCTCAGAAGCTAAATTAGCAGACGGTGGAATGTGAGGCAGATAATAATTCATGAATCTGTGATATGGAGCATCCTCACCGGGGAACGGAAGGCTGACAGCCTCCTCCCAAGGCCTCCGTTTACAAATACCCGCTTCTCTAGAAGGCTAACTCGGGGTTGGTGAGTGCTTTTATTTCAATTAGGAGTGAAACTGGAAGAAGAAGGTGGTTCCTGATTTTTTCCAGGAGTATGATGGATAGGGTAGAGAGGGGTGTCCCCAGGAGTGGCATTCAAAATATAGTGAAAAAAAAACACCAAAAAACCAAAATATTTGTAATGACCATGGAATGGGTACCACCAAATCATGCACAATGATTTATCAATAGCTTGTTACATGTGGTGGTTGTTGTCTGACAGAGCAAAGTACTCAAAACCTCCCCTGTCCTTATTGAGTTTACATTTTCTTTTTTTTTTTTTATTTAAAAAAAATTTGTTTAATGTTGATTTATTTTTGAGAAAGACAGAGACAGAATGCGAGTGGGTTAGGGGGCAGGGAGAGAGGGAGACACAGAATCCGAAGCAGGCTCCAGGCTCTGAGCTGTCAGCGCAGAGCCCGACATGGGGCTTGAACTCACGAGCTGTGAGATCATGACCCGGGCCGAAGTCAGACACCCAACCGACTGAGCCACCCAGGCGCCCCTTGAGTTTACATTTTCTTGAGGAGGACCAAAGAAAACAATGTAAATGAGTGAAATATAAAACCTATTAAATAATGAGTATAAATATTAAAAAAAAAGTTGGTAGAGGGAAGGGTTGGAATCTTAGACAGGGTGGTTAAGGGAAGCCGTCACCGAGAAAGCAATATTTGAATTCAGATGTGAACAAAGTGGGGAAGGGAGTTCTGCAGGTAAACGGGGAAGGAGCATTTCAGGCGGAGGGAAGAGCAAAGCAAAGGCCCCGAGGGGGAGCACAGTGGGCTCAGCTGGGGCCAGAGTGCTTGGGGTGCAGGGAAGAGAAGGGAGAGGGGTAGCAGGAGCTGCTTCATGCAAGCCTTAGGAGCTCCTGCTAATGGCACTGGCCTTTGCTCTGAATAAGTGGGCAGTATCAGAGGAATGATGTGGCCTAACTTAAATTTTAAAAGAATCATTCTGGCTTCTGTGTCAAGGTGAGGCGTAGCCGGTCAAAGGCAGAAGCTTGGGAGTCCGGTTAGGAGGCTTGTGCAGTCATGCGGCTGAGAGATGGTGACGGCTTGGAGGGAGGTGGGGTGGCAGGAAGACGGTTTGCAGGGCTCTGTTTATGGACATGTTTTGAAGGTACATCTGCTGGGATTTGTTGACGAAGCAAGTGTGGGGTGTGTGTGTGTGTGAGAGACAGAGGGGACTTAGAGACCAAGGCTTTAGGCTCGAGCAAGGGGGAGATGAAATGGGAACACCGCAGGAAGAAGTACTATGGGGTGCGTTGCTTATCAGGAGCTGAGTTGTGGACATGTTAATTCTGAGATGCCTGTCAGACACCAAGTGGAGGTGTCCTGTAGGCCAGCGGGTGTATAAGTTTAGACTTGAAGGGAAAGGTCCAGGTGAGATGTAAATTTGGAATAGTATCTAAAGCCGTGAGCCTGGCTAAGATCACCAAGAGAATGAATGCACATGGGAAAGAGGTCTAAGGACTGTGCCTTGGGGTCTGCCAACCTTTAGAAGTGAAGGACACGGAGAGGAGCCAGCAAAAGAAATTCAAGCTGTGGCCAGGAAGGCAGGAGGAGCTGCAGGTGTGGAAGGTGTCCTTTAAGCCACGTAGAGTGTTCAAGGAGGGAGCGGCCAGCTGTGTTGGTGTCCAAATGTTATTGGCAGGCCAAGCAAGAGAAGAGCTAAGGAATGACCATTGAATTTTGCAACACGGGGGGGCACCGATCACCTTCGAAAGACCAGTCGGAGTAGCTGCCAGCGGAAGCCTCCCTTTAGTTGGTAGTATCCCTTTAGTTGGTAGATTTAGCGGGGAGGTCCAGGGCGTGCCAAGGGATGGTCCAGCAGGCCGGGGCAGTACTGGGCAGGTGGAGAGGGGGGTAACTGTTTACAAACTGGAATGGACATATCTCAATAGTTCAACAATGGTACAGTCCTAACTGTGCATATTAGCTGAATATCAGCCCTGGCGACCTCATATTATTTCTGTTTCATACAAACGTTAATGTCCACACTTGGATTCTCTGTAACGTTTCAGGGCAGGTATGTAAAGCCACTTCAGACTAACTGAAGCAGACAAACAGATCCGTCACCTCATCTCCCTGGAGACCAACAAAGGTCTGGCTCCAGGCACGGCTGGATCTCTGGACTCAATAAACCCCACCCACTGTAGCCGTGTATTTCATAGGGAGGATTTCCTTGAGTTGACTCGGTTCTTGGCAGGCTGTCCAAGCATAATGGCATCAATGTCCCCAGTAGCTCCAGGCTGACAGTCAGTAAGTTAGGAATTCTACCATATGGGGAGTGCTCTGTCCCAGTAATTCTAGCAAAAATCTCAAAAATAAGTTTCATTTGCCAAAGTTAGGTTAGTGCCCATCCCAGAACTAATCAAGTGCTTTCACGGGCCAGATCAGTGTCACGTGCCCACCCATCTTCTGGGAGTGGGATCAGTCCCACCCAGCAACGTAGACCAGACTGACAGGGTGGTGGTTCCCCAAGAGAATCAAGGTTCTGTGATGACAAGAAGGATGAATCCTGAGGGGTGAGCAAAGAAGATGGCCATCGACTGCTCATGTGGAGAGCTCCCCAGGGACTGCAGCACTTCACTGAACCCATTTGTCTCTGCAGATCACCCTCCTATAAATTATGCCTGTGATATCACTCTGTGGGCATGCAGCTGTCCCCACAGCCGTGAGCCTCACTCTGTCCATTTCAATACCGTTGCTCTCAGAGTCTTAGAGATGCCTTGCCCCAACAATGCATACCTATGTCCACACAAGTAAGCTTCTGAATTTCTGCCTCGGGACTGGGGAGGGCAGACATAGGAAGAGCAGAGGGAAGAATACATACGAGGAGCTCCACTATGGAGCTATGGCCACATACATACGTACGAGGACCTATGACCACTAAGTTGGGGGTCTGTACAAAAGTGACTGCCAAGTAGGAGAATTATTGGCCCAGAGGTGAGTCAAAGGTGTGGAAATTACTCATCACTCATTCATAGGGATGACCCTAGACACCAACCTGTGTACCACCTTGCACACGTGGGACAACCAGGCACTGTGCTAATTTTATTTCCATTTTATTTATTTTCTTCATGATGGCTATCTGAGCCATTGGATCAGGATCTTCCGGGGCCATTTCACACCTGCCTGGCACAGCCCTAGGACAGCTCCAAGCATGGAGACCCTTGGGAAGTATAAAACAGGAAAGGTCTGGAGTCAGTTGGGAACAATGCATAGCGTGCCAGAGAAATGCTTACATAAGCTCGTGGAAGGCATTCGACAAAATGAGGAAGCCCCAGTGGGAGCACTGGTCCTAGGCTCTAGGCCCACCCAAGCAGCCAGGGACCTGGTGGGACTGTGCTGCAGTAGCCAGCAGTGGGCTTTGAGATTGAACCAGTTTGGGCTTGTAGTAGGTGCTCAATAAATACTGTAATTCCTGTGCTTAGTTTTAGCACCACATGTTTATGGAACATTTGATTAAAAACAGGTGGCTGTCTGTGCTCTCAGATCTTGTGCATCTCTCCTTTCCAGTCCACCTCCCACCAGCCCCACTGTACCATCAGGAGTTTCAGAGAGGGAAGGCAACAGTGGTGCCCAGGCTTGGGAGGGCTTGGCTGGCCATTGTCCCTACGCATAGAGAAAACCTGATGATTTTCCATTTGGATTACATACCATGAGTCTTGAAGTATCCCCATTTGCTTTTTGGACATTCTGATGAACATGAGCTTCTCATCTCTGATAGAAGTGTGCGGTCCATTCCGAGAGTTTTCAACTAGCCCAAGAGGCTTGGCCTGTGCTGTGGGTTTTGTATCTTCAACTCCCAGCTCTCAAAAGCTGATTTGGCCCCTCTCCAGGCCATTCTACATACATAGGAAACCAGAGCTTTTGGGTGCCAGAGTTCTGCCTGAATTCCAATGACAATGGCTGCCTCCATAACTGAATTCTAAGGAGGTTCTGTAGGCCTGGATCCTAAATGGGAAATACTTGTAAAAGCTGGATGAGCCTGGGATCTGTAATCCATCTCTGTGTCCCCATGGTACAAGACTAGAGCATTCTAACGGCAGCAAGGTGGCATAATCAGATATAGATATTCATGGAGTGTAAGACTCTGGAAGCCTCCAGGAATTTCTTATATAAAGTCAGCTAGACACTTGGCCAGCCAAGTTTCTGACAGCCAGAAAGCTCCACAACGTAAGACGCAGGCAGGCTCTGCTGAGATGTGAGGAGGACCAGTTGGAAAAACCGAAACAGTAGCTGAAGTGACAGGGAAAGGGCAGCTGGTTGAGAATGTATGTGAGTAAACACACATCCTCACACTCGTTCTCTGTAACCTCCACAAAGGGCTGCAAACAGCTTCAAAATTAAATGCAGCACCAGTACACCATTCATTTAGAAATGACCCCAAAGGTGCACCTGGGTGGCTCAGTGGGTTGAGTGTCTGACTCTTGATATTGGCTCAGGTCATGATCCCAGGGTCGTGGGATCAAGCCCCATGTCAGGCTCTGCACTGAGCGTGGAGCCTGCCGGAGATTCTCCCCCACAACCTCTCTCTCTGCCCTTCCCCGCCCCCCACTCTCTCTCTCTCTCTCTCTCTTGAAAAAAAAGACCCCAAAATTCCTTTAAAGGAGACAAAAGTAGATGTGAGTAGGTTAACGAACAACTAGATCAGGTAAATAGAGTGATCTAGTTACCTAATTATCCTGACACTAGGGAAAAAAATGCAATTGTCCTGGGTTACATTATTTTCCAGGGTCAGAAAACAAGAAACAGGGGACTTCGTGAACTCTTTTCTTTTTTTTTTTTCTAGCAAATACTTTCTCTTGGCATTGAATGTTAAATTTGTCCTTATCTAAAGGGTAGTGGGTACCAAAGAAGGCAATTCCCTTTTCACATGATATGAAAAAAGAGCCCTGCAGAATAGAATCTTCTATACTGATACTCTGAAAAAGTAGGGCCCTAACATTTGGACTTATTTCTGTACATTTCTTTGGGATGCCCACGTGATCTGGATCTGTTATGTTTCTTCCCAGTGGTCTCAGTTCCTGTTGAGCCGAGAATTTAGAAAACTCTCACCGAGATGAGAAAAGGCTTGGATGGTTATCTGGTTCTTCCCTTGGGTCTCTGCTGTACACAGCACACGCTTTTAAATGGGCTAGAGGCATCCTTCCATAGCCACGGTCTCTGACGTATCGGAAATGCTCCCTTGCCGTGTCATCAGGGCAAGGTGTCCCTGGGCTGGAGGAGGCCGTTATGTATGTGGCAGGCTTATCTTTAGGACCTGATTGTGTCTGCGTATTTGTAATTTCTGAAGTGTTCTCTCGATTGCCTAGCTTACTTAAATATAATGTTTACGAGAAAATGCACTTTTTGGCACAAAGTCCTGCAGTGGAGGGTTGTTGGAGTTTCCTTTATAGATTCCCTTTGAAAAATAATGCAAGACAAAAGTTCAGAAAAACACCCATGAGAACTTATCAATTCCCACGAGATGATGAACTTTCTTGATAGTCAGTCGTACCCTCCAAGGCCCCACTGCTAGCAGTGTGGAGGCTAAAACTCAAGTACCTGTCCCCCCCATGACCGTTCCTTCCGTCCTACTCTCCAGAGATCAACGCTGTTGACCAGCTGGGAGGCTAGGGGTCTGTCATGTGCATAGACTGCTTTGATAAAGATAGCTTCGGCCCCATGGCTGAGTGCAGGAACATGCCCCTTGTTCTTGGGAAAACAGCCCCGGGAGGGCAATTGCCGAGACTACACCACTCAGACCCCGGGGGTCTAGAGCAGAGTTGCTGGAACCGGAGGTGAACTAAACAACCTGGTGGAATAACCAATGCCCCCGCATTGAGGAACTTTTCACATGGTTGGCTCAATAGGCCACGAGCAGCTGAGCCTGGTGGCCTCCAGTGAGCACTGCCTGGGTCACGCGCAGACCTTGGTTTCGGGCCCCGTTCATGTCAGTCTTCTGTCTCTTGCTCACATCTCCTCTTTGCCATACCCTTGGCCATGACCTCAGACCCACTTCTAGGTAGAAGCGTAAATCAAGCCTCTCTGTCTACCCCGAGCTTGGCCCCTTTGTCCTTCCAGCTCCACTTAGTCACGTTGCTTGCATTGGACCAAAGGGGGTCGGGGAGTGGGGGTGAAAACCTAGAACTGGGAAGGGAGAGACTCGCTGGCTCAAGGTCCCCCACCCAACTTGCTGCTTGTGCCCAGAAACCACCAGAAAACCTGGAACATGGGTAGAGAAGGCACACATTTTCTTTTTATTATGTGTAGCATCTTTAAGCATAAAATCAACAGTGGATCATTTTAGATTATCTGGTGAACTGAGGTTAAGGTGCTCTTTCTCCTGAAATGCCTTAGCTCTTTGGGATGGTTGCAGAACATTAAGCTTGTCATATTTACTCATAAATTAGCACTTGGCTGATGTACAAGGATCTGTTTATTGCTGCATCTGGGCTGCAAGATTGTTTAAAAATTTTTTTTTTATTTTAAAATAACTATAGATTCACAGGAAGTTGCAAAAATAGTACACAGAGTCCCGGTACAGCTTTCTCTTAATTTCCCCTGATGGTTGTTACATCTTATGCAACTCTAGTACAATTTCGATACCAGGAAATTGACATTGGTACAATATGTGTGCATAGTTCTGTGTCATTTTATCGTAGGTGTGGATTCGTATAACCACTACCACTATCATCATAATCAATTGTTTTCATCACCACAGAGCTATCTCTTGAGCTACATTTTATGGTCCTGCCCACCCTGTACCACCCCTCATCAGCATTAACGCCTGGCAACCACTGATCTGTCACCTCAATCATTTTGTTCTTTAGAGAATGATCTAAAAATGGAATCATCGAGTATGTGACCCACAGAAACTGGCCTTTTTCACTCAGAATAATGCTATTGAGATCCATCCACATCGTTGCATGTGTCGATAATATGTTCCCTTTTATCACTCAGTAGTATCCATGATATGGATATACCGGGGTTTATTTAACCATTTGCCTATTGAGAGAAATTTGGTTGTTTCTAGTTTGGGGCCATGGCAAATAAAGAAGACTAGTTACATTTAATATAATTATTGAAATGTGAGGACATAAATCTGCTGTTTTATATTTTGTTTCCTTGTTTACTTTTCCCCTGTTGTTCATTTCTGTTTTTTCTTTCTTTCTTTCTTTTCTTTCTTTCTTCCTTCCTTCCTTCCTTCCTTCCTTCCTTCCTTCCTTCCTTTCTCTTTCTTTCTTTCTTTCTTTCTTTCTTTCTTTCTTTCTTTCTCTTTCTCTCTCTTTCTTTCCTTCCTTCCTTCCTTCCTTCCTTCCTTCCTTCCTTCCTTCTTTGCCTACCTGTGCATTACTGAATGATTAAAATCTACTTTATTTATCTATCATATTTTTAAGTATATTTCTTTGTATGAATCTTTTGTGTAAATTTTAGTTTCAGATGTATTGCATTATAAGTACGTAACTTACCACAGGCGATTAGCATAGTTTTACTAGTTCAGAAGAAGTGTAGAGACCATAAGTCTTTTAAGTCTTAAAGTCTTCTTTTAAAACTTTAATTTTCTATAATTTATATCTATCATTTTTTAAACATTTCCTCTATATGCATAAAAAAATACACTAAGTATTTCCCAAAGTCATTTTCATACACAGATGGTCTAAATCAAAGAGAGGCAAAGTGAATTTAAGAAGCAAGTCAGTATCTTGGCCAGCACCAGACAGCCTGGCTTCCAGAATGTTCCCCTTACCACTCTTTCTTCTCCTAACCGAGGGCTTTTCTTCTTCAGAGTCGTTTGTTCTTGTTGGCTGATTAGTCTTCAAGGGTTTGCCATAAAGCTATTCTAGGGAGATGTTGATCGGATCCTGGGGATGGAGACAAGAGACTGAGGCAATTACTCCAGGTCATGGAGGCAAAACACAGCAAGGGCAGAGGTCATACAGGGGTCACCTAGGTCATGCCTGGCTTTCAGAAAGGGCAGTGACTGGGTTAGCCTAAATAGGGTCTTTGTTCCATTTGAGGAAAGGGAAACCCCATGCTTTTCCTATCAAGTGTTTTTAAGCTTAATACAATTTCCAGGAAGGAAAAGTGACTGTGTATTTTAGACCGTGAAGGAATGTTAACATCTAGCCTTTTTTTCTGATCCAAAAAAAAAAAAAAAAAGCAATAAATTGTGGAAGAGGACACACAACTCACCTTTATCTCCAATCTTTGCTCCATTCTAATGCCAGTTTTCCTGGCTAACCAGGTGTCTAACATGAATGCATCCTATGGCAAATCAAAGCCCCCTGCCCATTTATTTGTCAGTCCTCATGAAGTTAACGATGCTTACAGCCCTTTCCTAAAACATGGCTATGAGGAAGAAAGCAGAATAAAGCACCTAGACCAAGGATGGCAGATAGGACAAGGATGATGTCATCTTGCACACCAACCACTCAGTTGGCAGCGAATCCAGGGTTGGTGCCTGGAGATTGTTCAGGACCAGGCGTGGTGGAGGAAATATGCCCTGACAGGGCAGGAGAGGGAGGAGGACGCAAATCCATGGTCCAGACCAGGAGCCCACCTAGGGGCACAGGGAGACCTTTTATTCTTAGTTCCTGTTCTCTGCCAATCCCTTTGAGTGACTAAGAGGGGAACACTAATTCTAAAGAACGGAAATGGGTAATATCCAAATAACTAGCCAGGATCATATGCCCTTGCATGGATTCTGTACTTCTTGGGTACTTCCTATGAGAGGAGAAGTACTTGGGTACTTCCTATGAGAGAGGAAGTAGCTAAAATAGCAGAATGGCGACCTTAGTTAGGGATATGTCCAAGGCCAACATGCCAGTGATGGCTCCTGAGCCTAAGGCATGACATCTCATCAAGCACTTCACAAACATGACTGCTCCACCCACCTTGGGAAGGGCTTCTAGTAAATCATTTCAGACATTAAGCGAAGGGGAAAATGTAAAGGATGGTACTCAAAGCTGACCAGGATGTGGTGAAACAGAGTCTCTAATATATTACTGGGAGATACATAAATGGGTAATCTTGTTATAAGTTATTTGATGGCATGTTTTAAAAATTATTTTTAAAAACCACACTTCAACGTATTTGTAATAATGAAGCTATACCAAGAAAATAATGCAAAACAGTTTTTAAAGTCTTCATCATATAGGCTTCCATCACAAAATGATTTCTATTGGTGAAAAACCGGAAACAGCTCACATGCCCAACAGTAACTTATGTGTGTGTTTGGCTAGCTTGCAGATGTTTAAAATTGTGGTTTCTAAGACCATGTAATGACTCGGTTTTCAAAGCAGGATAAAAATGATGTAAATGCTATAATTTTAACTGCATATAAAAATATACACCGAAGAATAATAAGGAAATCTGCCCGTATTATAGCTGGCTTACATTGTAGAATTGTAGATACTTGAAGATGTTATATTTAAAATTCTGTTGTGGTTTTGTTATTTTCATAATGGAAAACATTTAATAAAGGGAAAAGCTGAAAAGGGAACTTTGATTCATATCTTCAGAGATTTTAGGAACAGTTGTCACAGCTAAGCATCACAAAGGAAAATAGCAGTAATGGGTGAAGAAATGAAGTATGCTGTCTGCTGTGGTTTATAATGCAAAAAAGAAGTAAGCTAGTCCTGCTGAGTGAACACATCTCTGTACTTTTCCACTGACCACTAAAAAACTTGCCACTGACATAGGAAAGTCTTGATTAGGAAAAGAAAAGAAAAAGGCTTTCCTAAATATGTCTTTTGTGATCCTTTCCTTTTAGGCAGCATGAAGGTATGGATTAGCATGAGTGAATAGTGCATCGAATGTTCTCAGCTACTGTGAGAATTGACTCTACCACCGTCATTTCTGCCAAAGATCTAGTGTGACTAGGGACACTGTCCAAAGTATTGTTTCAGCTTTGAGATGTACCAAGTTCCAGATCATACGGAGAAATGACTTCTCTTGAGTAATTACTCCATGTGCCATCTGCTTTAGATGCACAACGACCATTATGGTTGGGGCCGGTATTTTCCCCACTTTATAGATGAGGGAACTAAAGCTAAGTAAGATGTCCAGGGAAATGGCAAGAAAGAAGCAGAGCTGCCCTGGACCTAGATCTGTCCAGCTCCAGAATCTTTGGCTTTTCTCGATGCCTACACATATCTTGGCACATATCTCCTAACTTTCTCAGACAATGACATTCTGCCCTGCCTTCTTTCAACTGGTCTGCACACAACAAGGCAAGCTTTCCGCTAAGACACAGTCCCTGCACCTAGCCCAATGCCTGGTAAGGTATTTATGTATGGACTGCACCAACCCATACCTGCACCCATTCTTTCCTTGCTCCCCCACGGGAGTCTGGAAAGGAATGGGACATAATAATATGGGAATGCACTCTCATTCATTCACAGCCGGTCAAGAGCTTGCAGGTTCAGTCTAGAAGGCTCCTAGAGCAAATTGTGCGTGTGCAGACGAGAGACAAAGATAGTACTGCTTTCACCCCCAGATATTACCTGCCAACACTTAATGATACTATCTGCCCATCTCTGTGGCCCAGATTTGTCACCTTCCCAAGACTAAATGTCCATCTTCCCTCCTACCAATCCATGCTCTGAGATTCCTGACTTCCAAAACCCTGAACCAAAGCATTCCCGTGGAATGAACTCCACATTTGGGAGCTGGCAGTTGGTCCTGAAGTGTATGACAGTGTGACTAAGAGCATGCTAACAATATTGGCTGCCCTGGCCACGGGCTGTAGGCAGGAGACTTCTGGGAAGAAGTGGGATGGATGGCCCTTTTCTGACTCATTGTGCCTGTACATATGGGTGTGTGCATGTAAAGAAGAGAGAAACGTGTGGAATGGCAAAGAACTAAAAGCCCTTCAGTCAACAAAATCACAAGCCAAGGAGGTAGGGAAAGGTATTTTATGGGCTTGGCTGGAGGAACTGTTGCAATAATGGGGGGATCCCATAATTCCCTGTAGATGCAGCCCCCTGCCATCTTCCCTCCCTCCCTTTCCCCTTCCTGCCTCAGGGTCAGGGTCCCAGGTCACCTCCAATCTTCCTGTGAATCCTTGGCCATGGAGTTGGGTGAGACCAGATTAGAAAAGATGGCCCTTCTTGGTGTTGCTGCGGCCATAGTCTTGATTTTGTTCAGCTTGTCCCGGGCCTGTTGGCATTTTCTCAGGCAAGTCGTACACAGATCCTTCTCCTCCACCAGATGCAAGTTTTC
Organism: Panthera onca; assembly: GCF_046562875.1. Classification (NCBI taxonomy): domain Eukaryota; kingdom Metazoa; phylum Chordata; class Mammalia; order Carnivora; family Felidae; genus Panthera; species Panthera onca. The sequence continues at coordinate 41,027,291 of NC_138349.1, read as the reverse complement.
CAGCCTCCTGATGGAATCTATGAATGTATCTGACTCCTCTGTCTTGGGAAAGGGATTTCGCTTTGTGTTGAGCTTTTTGAGCTTGGGGAGTTTGGCGATACTTTTGGGGATGGTGCTCAGCATGTTGTCATGTAGGCCCACCTCATGGAGCTCCTTCAGAGCACCCAGCGTGGTGGGCACACTCTCCAGATGGTTCAAACCCAAGTTCACAGTGCGGATATTCTTGAGCTGATTGAGTTCTACGGGCAGCCCATTGGTGGTTAGCCTGTTGTTGCTGACATTGAGGTAGAGCAGAGAAGCCATCTGGCCGATGGACTCAGGGAGCTTGTCGATGTAGTTGCTGTGCAGGTCCAGCCACCGCAGGTTCTGGAACTTGGAGATTGAGTCAGGGATCTTTCTGATCATATTCCGGCTAAGGTCGAGCTCATCCACATCATTCAGTCTCAGGATACACTTGGGGAAGGTGGTAATTCCCATCTTGCTCAAGTCAAGGCGTTTTTTCCCATCAAATGTAATTTTGATACAATTCTTGGCCACATTAAGGGTAATCTTCTTGCCCTTGGTGCCTTTCCTGCCTTTGGCCATGTTCTTTTAGTAAGGGTGTATGTTTGGAGTGTGTTGTTCTGATTGGTTGGTGATCGGTTTGAGGGAAAAGTCACAAGAAACTGCTAGAAGATATACTCTGACAAGAAGAAAAAATATGTCTAGTTAGAAGATGATGTGAGGGCACTAGACTCCCCCCAAATTGTAATGCTTCTCTCGCTAATGGTTAGAGACGAGATAGACAGAAATTAGGGCATCAGCAGGAGTAACCTAGCCAAAGATCTTTAGCAAATTCAATTCCCTCTTCAGGGGTGCAAGGTTGGCCTGAAGGATGCTCAACACCCCTCTGTGCCATTCCTTGAAATATGAATCTCTCCATTATCCTGGACTCCTCCTGCTAAAGTGTGTGTGTGTGTGTGTGTGTGTGTGTGTGTGTGTGTGTTCTTGGCTATCGGCCACTTCCCAGACCCTCACAAAAATCTAGTGTTTCTTTCAGTTATCTCATGAATCCTTAGGGTGGGTGTGCTGAGTTCTCAGAAGCAGCATAGGGGCACCTGGGTGGCTCAGTCAGTTAAGCATCCAACTTCGGCTCAGGTCATGATCTCACAGCTCATGAGTTTGAGCCCAGTGTCAGGCTCTGTGCTGTCAGCTCAGAGCCTGGAGCCTGCTTTGGGTTCTGTGTCTCCCTCTCTCTCTGCTCCTCCCCAACTTTCTTTCTCTCTCTCTCTCTCTCTCTCTCTCTCTCTCTCTCGCTCTCTCTCTCAAGAATAAAGAAACATGAAAAAAAAAAAGGAGCATAGCCTGGATATGAAATGAGGGGGGAGTGAAGAATGACTTACGTATTACATCTCTCCTCACCTTCTGGACCCAGAGGCACTAGTCACGCCTTAGCTACTATCACTGCAGTGCAACAGAAACAGCCCAGGAACGTCTTTTGCTCAGCCCACAAGGGAGAGTGTGTGCCTACACTGTGCAGATGAGTGTGGAGGAGCCAGGGTTGAGCCTGGCAGCATGTAAAAGAATGCTGTCTTTTTCTACTTCCTACCCCCTACACCTCCTCCCTTCACAGACTTCACACTGAAATTCAACTGTAGACACCTCTGCACTGGTAGGTATGATCATAGTTATGACTGCCGCCATACAGAGAAGTAGAAGGTACAGAGTCATGGGTAGCTTCTGGCCCTTGAATGCTTAGCTTAGAAGTCTAGATCTGCACTGAAGAGTTTTCTTCAATTTTTAATGCCACAATTTTCTCATTTATGAAAACATCCCCCCTGTAGGGCTCTTGGGGAGTGCAAATTATCTAAGTATAAAGCGCTTACAACAGTGCCTGGCACATAGTAAAAGGTTGATGAATGTTAACTATTAACTATTATTATCAGAACTTTGCACATATTCCTTTTAATCTTCAACAATCCAGTAAGATCCATCGGATTATCTTCATTGTAAAGGGAGGAAGACTGAGGCTCAGGAGCAAGGAAGATCTTCAGCTAGGAAGAGAATGAAAACTGTTCTTTCTTGTTCTAGAGGCTGTTTTCTAAAGCTTGCTTGCTGATTTTCTATTTTGGGCCAAGCTCCCACCCTGAACAAAAGCATGCTGTCAGAAGTCAGATGCGGGCATTTTCCCACTAGATTAAAATATTAATTCTAAGTAGGCTGTGGAAAGTTAAGTATGTATATTTTAAATCTCCAGAGCAATCATTAAAATAATATACAGACATAGGAAAAACCGAAATATGAACATTAAAATGAAACGGTAAAAAAAGAGTCAAGTAATCTAAAAGAAAGCAGAAAAGGGGAAATGGAGCAAAAAACCCAACTATTAAAATGGTAGACCTCAATCCAAACATATCGATACTTCCATTAAATGAAAATGACCTAAACACAGCAATCCAAAGTATAATTATCAGAATGAATAGTAAAAGAAAAAGACCCAATTATATGCTATCTACAAGAAATCTACTTTAAACAAAAGTAAGTTACACTAAAAGAATGGGAAAAGGCATACTACACAAACATTGAAGGAGAACTGGAGTGACTTTATTAATATCAGACAAAGTATGTTTCAGAGCATGAAAACTTACCTGAGATTAAGAAGAATACCACATAATGATAAAAGACACACTTCACCATGAAGACACGAAAATAATAAATGTATATGTACTTAAGACCAGAGTTTGATATAAAAGAATTGAAAACTGGTAAAATTGAAAAAAGAGATAGGTCTGTCATTAGAAGTGGAGACATCAATACTTGTCACTCAATAATCAACAAACCAACTAGAGAGAAAATCACAAGGAACAGGGTTTCTCAACCTTGGCTCTATTGACATTTGGAACCATATAAATCTTTGTTGTTAGCAGAGGTGGGGCAGTGACGGGGGAAAGTTCTGTTCTCTACATTGTAGGATATTTAGCCAGCAAAAGGCCAGAAGAGTCTACCCACTAAATGCAAATAGCTCGCTACTAGTTTTAACAACAATAATGTCTCTAAACATTGCCAACTCCTCACTGGGGGACAAAATCCCCGCCAGATGAAAACTGCTGATCTAATTGGCCCATAAAACATTCTGCCTAGCAACAGAATACACATTTCTTTTCAAGTGCACATGGAATATTCACAAATATGTACTGTATTCTTGGCTATGAAACAAATCTTAACAAATGTAAACAAATTGAAATAAAGCAAAGAATCATCTTTGAAAATAATGGAATTGAAATTAGAAATTAATATCAGAGCGATAAGTGGAAAATCTCCACAATTAACAATTAAGCCATATATTATAGATATTCATGAATCAAATAAATCTCAAGGGAAATTAGAAAATATCTTGAACTGAAGAAAAATGAAAATAGAACATGTCAAGGCTTATGATATGCAACTAAAGCAGTGATTAGAGGGAAATTTATAGCTTTAAATGTTCATACTAGGAACATTTTTAAAAAGTAAGAAAGGTCTCAAGCCAATAATGTAAACTTCCATGTTTTTTTTTTTTTACTTTTTAAAAAAATTTTATTCATTTTCTGAGAGAGAGAGAGAGCGCGCACAAGAGGGATAGGGGCAGAGAGGGAGAGAGGGAGACACAGAATCTGAAGCAGGCTCCAGACTCCCAGCTGTCAGCACAGAATCTGGCACAGGACTCAAACTCACAAACTACAAGATCATGACCTAAGTCAAAGTCAGACACTTAACCGACTGAGCCACCCAGGTGCCCCTAAACTTCCATCTTTAAAAACTAGCAAAGAAGATCAAAATAAACCTAAAACAAACACAAGGAGTAAATGATAAAGAAAGGGGAAGAAATCAATAAAATTGAGAACAGAAAGACAACAGAGAAAATCAATGAAACTAAAAGCTGATTCTTTGAAGTGATTAATAGATTTGAAAGTCTCTAACCAGACTGATAAAGAAAAAGGGAAAGAGAAGGCACATTTTATGAATATCAGTAATTAAAGAGACAGACATTAAAGGAATAATAAGGGAATAGTACAAACAACCTTAGAAAAAAACTTAGGGGTAATCAAACACAAACTAAAAATCTCATCAGTAAAGAAATATACAACCTATGAAGACCAATATTCATTAAAGAGACTGAATTCATACTTGGAAAACTTCCCTTCCCAAGTCTCCTGACCCAAATAGTTCTATTGAAAAACTGTACCAAAAATTTAAAGACAACACCAATTTTACATGATCTTTTCTAGAAAATAGCAAAGGGTGCAATGCCTAACTTATTTTCTAAGGCCAGCATTCCCCTGATACTAAAATCACACATAGGCCATATAAAAAAAGAAAACTGCAGACTAATATTCTTTATGAATATAGACACAGAAATTCTCCATAAAATATTAGCAAAAAGAATCTAGTAATATGTTAAAAGAAAAATACATGACAACCAAATGGGAAGGCAAGGTTGACTCAGTACTCAGAAATCAATGTAATGCAGCATACATCATATTACTGCATTAATTGAAACTAATTAAAAAGAAAAAATACATGATCATATCAGCTGGTGCTGAAAAAATTTATGGCAAAAGTTAACATCCATTTGTGACATCAAACCAGTAATAGAAAGGCTCTTTCTTAACCTGATAAAGGGCTTACACACACACACACACACACACACACACACACACACAACTCTACAACTAATATCATACTACAACTAATATCATACTTGGTGATAGACTAAATTTCCCTCTACATTTGGCAACAAAACAACAAGGTAAACTCTCAGTATGCCTATTGAACATCATACTGGAAATTCTAGCCAGTGCAATAATGCAAAAAAAGTAAGTCATACAGGCAGGAAAGGATGAAACAAAACTCTCCTTACAGATTACCTGCTTGTTCACCTAGAGATTTCCAGAAAATTTAAAAAACACTCTTAGAAGTAATTAATGAGTTTAACAATGTTGCAGGATACAAAGTTAACACCTTGGTTAATACACACATATGCACACACACACACACACGCACACACAAAACCACTTCTATACTCCAGCAACAAACAATTGGAATTTGAAATTTGGAAAATAGTGCTCCAAAAAATAAAACACTTGTGTATTACACATAAGTAACAAAATTGTACAGGATTTCTGTGATGAAAATTACAAAACACTGATGAAATAAAGCAAAGAAGATCTAAATAAATTGAGAAACATAGCATGTTTATGAGTTGGAAGACTCAGGATAGTTGAGAAGTCAATTCTATCCAAATTGGCCTAAAGATCAATACAAATTCCAGCAGGATTATTTTTATACGTGAATGAACCGACTTTAAAATGTGTATTGAAAGAAAAAGAAACTAGAGGTCCAAAAAATTTTGAAAAAGAAATAAAGTTGAGGGATTCATGCTTCTAGTTTTAAAATTTACCATATAATTACAACACATGGTTTTGGTGAAGGGAGACATACATAGATCAGTGGAATAGAAAACAGAGTACAGAAATAGAACCACACAAATATGGCCAATATTGTCCATTGATTTTTGACAAAAGTTCAAACGAAATTCAATGGACAGGCAATGAACTTTCCAATAAATGGTGTTAGAACAATTAGTCACTCAAAATAAAAAAAAAATTGAATCTCAAACTATTGAAATTAATTCAAATGAACTCAAATTGGATCACAGATATGAATGTAAAGTATAAATCCATGAGGAAGGGAGTCTCCGGAGTCAAGCGCAGACGAGAGGCCCACGGAAGAGGGTAGGAAGGGCGGCGAGGCGGTGCGCGCTCCACGGACTGGCGGGAGGGAGCCGGGGCGGAGGGGCGGCTCGCCGGCCAAGCGGAGCCCCCGAGTCTGGCTGGCAAAAGCGGAGGGGCCGGACGGACTGTGTTCCCACAGCAAGCGCAACTTAGCGTCTGGGAGGTCATAAGTTAACAGCTCTGCTCGGAAAGCGGGAAGGCTGGAGGACAAAGGGAGGGAGAGCTGCCGAGCCCCCGGAAGGCAGAGCTCAGCTTGGCGGGGAACAAAGGCGCCAGCGCCATCTCCCCCGCCCATCCCCCAGCCAAAATCCCAAAGGGAACCAGTTCCTGCCAGGGAACTTGCTCGCTCCGCGCAAACACCCAACTCTGTGCTTCTGCGGAGCCAAACCTCCGGCAGCGGATCTGACTCCCTCCCGCTGCCACAGGGCCCCTCCTGAAGTGGATCACCTAAGGAGAAGCGAGCTAAGCCTGCCCCTCCAGCCCCCGTGCACCTTGCCTACCCACCCCAGCTAATACGCCAGATCCCCAGCAACACAAGCCTGGCAGTGTGCAAGTAGCCCAGACGGGACACGCCACCCCACAGTGAATCCCGCCCCTAGGAGAGGGGAAGAGAAGGCACACACCAGTCTGACTGTGGCCCCAGCAGTGGGCTGGGGGCAGACATCGGGTCGGACTGCGGCCCCGCCCACTAACTCCAGTTATACACCACAGCACAGGGGAAGTGCACTGCAGGTCCTCACCACGCCAGGGACTCTCCAAAATGACCAAACGGAAGAATTCCCCTCAGAAGAATCTCCAGGAAATAACAACAGCTAATGAACTGATCAAAAAGGATTTAAATAATATAACAGAAAGTGAATTTAGAATAATAGTCATAAAATTAATCGCTGGGCTTGAAAACAGTATACAGGACAGCAGAGAATCTCTTGCCACAAAGATCGAGGGACTAAGGAACAGTCACGAGGAGTTGAAAAACGCTTTAAACGAATTGCAAAACAAAATGGAATCCACGATGGCTCGGCTTGAAGAGGCAGAGGAGAGAATAGGTGAACTAGAAGATAAAGTTATGGAGAAAGAGGAAGCTGAAAGAAAGAGAGATAAAAAAATCCAGGAGTATGAGGGGAAAATTAGAGAACTAAGTGATACACTAAAAAAAAATAATATACGCATAATTGGTATCCCAGAGGAGGAAGAGAGAGGGAAGGGTGCTGAAGGGGTACTTGAACAAATTATAGCTGAGAACTTCCCTGAACTGGGGAAGGAAAAAGGCATTGAAATCCAAGAGGCACAGAGAACTCCCTTCAGACGTAACTTGAATCGATCTTCTGCACGACATATCATAGTGAAACTGGCAAAATACAAGGATAAAGAGAAAATTCTGAAAGCAGCAAGGGATAAACGTGCCCTCACATATAAAGGGAGACCTATAAGACTCGTGACTGATCTCTCCTTTGAAACTTGGCAGGCCAGAAAGGCTTGGCACGATATCTACAGTGTGCTAAACAGAAAAAATATGCAGCCGAGAATCCTTTATCCAGCAAGTCTGTCATTTAGAATAGAAGGAGAGATAAAGGTCTTCCCAAACAAACAAAAACTGAAGGAATTTGTCACCACGAAACCAGCCCTACAAGAGATCCTAAGGGGGATCCTGTGAGACAAAGTACCAGAGACATCGCTACAAGCATAAAACATACAGACATCACAATGACTCTAAACCCATATCTTTCTATAATAACACTGAATGTAAATGGATTAAATGCGCCAACTAAAAGACATAGGGTATCAGAATGGATAAAAAAACAAGACCCATCTATTTGCTGTCTACAAGAGACTCATTTTAGATCTGAGGACACCTTTAGATTGAGAGTGAGGGGATGGAGAACTATTTATCATGCTCCTGGAAGCCAAAAGAAAGCTGGAGTAGCCATACTTATATCAGACAAACTAGACTTTAAATTAAAGGCTGTAACAAGAGATGAAGAAGGGCATTATATAATAATCACAGGGTCTATCCACCAGGAAGAGCTAACTATTATAAATGTCTATGCGCCAAATACCCGAGCCCCCAGATATATAAAACAATTACTCATAAACATAAGCAACCTCATTGATAAGAATGTGGTCATTGCAGGGGACTTTAACACCCCACTTACAGAAATGGATAGATCATCTAGACACACAGTCAATAAAGAAACAAGGGCCCTGAATGATACATTGGATCAGATGGACTTGACAGATATATTTAGAACTCTGCATCCCAAAGCAACAGAATATACTTTCTTCTCGAGTGCACATGGAACATTCTCCAAGATAGATCATATACTGGGTCACAAAACAGCCCTTCATAAGTTTACAAGAATTGAAATTATACCATGCATACTTTCAGACCACAATGCTATGAAGCTTGAAATCAACCACAGGAAAAAGTCTGGAAAACCTCCAAAAGCATGGAGGTTAAAGAACACCCTACTAACGAATGAGTGGGTCAACCAGGCAATTAGAGAAGAAATTAAAACATATATGGAAACAAACGAAAATGAAAATACAACAATCCAAACGCTCTGGGATGCAGCGAAGGCAGTCCTGAGAGGAAAATACATTGCAATCCAGGCCTATCTCAAGAAACAAGAAAAATCCCAAATACAAAATCTAACAGCACACCTAAAGGAAATCGAAGCAGAACAGCAAAGGCAGCCTAAACCCAGCAGAAGAAGAGAAATAATAAAGATCAGAGCAGAAATAAACAATATAGAATCTAAAAAAACTGTAGAGCAGATCAACGAAACCAAGAGTTGGTTTTTTGAAAAAATAAACAAAATTGACAAACCTCTAGCCAGGCTTCTCAAAAAGAAAAGGGAGATGACCCAAATAGATAAAATCATGAATGAAAATGGAATGATTACAACCAATCCCTCAGAGATACAAACAATTATCAGGGAATACTATGAAAAATTATATGCCAGCAAATTGGACAACCTGGAAGAAATGGACAAATTTCTAAACACCCACACTCTTCCAAAACTCAATCAGGAGGAAATAGAAAGCTTGAACAGACCCATAACCAGCGAAGAAATTGAATCGGTTATCAAAAATCTCCCAACAAATAAGAGTCCAGGACCAGATGGCTTCCCAGGGGAGTTCTACCAGACATTTAAAGCAGAGATAATACCTATCCTTCTCAAGCTATTCCAAGAAATAGAAAGGGAAGGAAAACTTCCAGACTCATTCTATGAAGCCAGTATTACTTTGATTCCTAAACCAGACAGAGACCCAGTAAAAAAAGAGAACTACAGGCCAATATCCCTGATGAATATGGATGCAAAAATTCTTAATAAGATACTAGCAAATCGAATTCAACAGCATATAAAAAGAATTATTCACCATGATCAAGTGGGATTCATTCCTGGGATGCAGGGCTGGTTCAACATTCGCAAATCGATCAACGTGATACATCACATTAACAAAAAAAAAGAGAAGAACCATATGATCCTGTCAGTCGATGCAGAAAAGGCCTTTGACAAAATCCAGTACCCTTTCTTAATAAAAACCCTTGAGAAAGTTGGGATAGAAGGAACATACTTAAAGATCATAAAGGCCATTTATGAAAAGCCCACAGCTAACATCATCCTCAACGGGGAAAAACTGAGAGCTTTTTCCCTGAGATCAGGAACACGACAGGGATGCCCACTGTCACCGCTGCTGTTTAATATAGTGCTGGAAGTTCTAGCATCAGCAATCAGACAACAAAAGGAAATCAAAGGCATCAAAATTGGCAAAGATGAAGTCAAGCTTTCGCTTTTTGCAGATGACATGATATTATACATGGAAAATCCGATAGACTCCACCAAAAGTCTGCTAGAACTGATACATGAATTCAGCAAAGTTGCAGGATACAAAATCAATGTGCAGAAATCAGTTGCATTCTTATACACTAACAATGAAGCAACAGAAAGACAAATGAAGAAACTGATCCCATTCACAATTGCACCAAGAAGCATAAAATACCTAGGAATAAATCTAACCAAAGATGTAAAAGATCTGTATGCTGAAAACTATAGAAAGCTTATGCAGGTAATTGAAGAAGATATAAAGAAATGGAAAGACATTCCCTGCTCATGGATTGGAAGAATAAATATTGTCAAAATGTCAATACTACCCAAAGCTATCTACACATTCAATGCAATCCCAATCAAAATTGCACCAGCATTCTTCTCGAAACTAGAACAAGCAATCCTAAAATTCATATGGAACCACAAAAGGCCCCGAATAGCCAAAGTAATTTTGAAGAAGAAGACCAAAGCAGGAGGCATCACAATCCCAGACTTTAGCCTCTACTACAAAGCTGTCATCATCAAGACAGCATGGTATTGGCATAAAAACAGACACATAGACCAATGGAATAGAATAGAAACCCCAGAACTAGACCCACAAACGTATGGCCAACTCATCTTTGACAAAGCAGGAAAGAACATCCAATGGAAAAAAGACAGTCTCTTTAACAAATGGTGCTGGGAGAACTGGACAGCAACATGCAGAAGGTTGAAACTAGATCACTTTCTCACACCATTCACAAAAATAAACTCAAAATGGATAAAGGACCTGAATGTGAGACAGGAAACCATCAAAACCTTAGAGGAGAAAGCAGGAAAAGACCTCTCTGACCTCAGCCGTAGCAATCTCTTACTCGGCACATCCCCAAAGGCAAGGGAATTAAAAGCAAAAGTGAACTACTGGGACCTTATGAAGATAAAAAGCTTCTGCACAGCAAAGGAAACAACCAACAAAACTAAAAGGCAACCAACGGAATGGGAAAAGATATTTGCAAATGACACATCGAACAAAGGGCTAGTATCCAAAATCTATAAAGAGCTCATCAAACTCCACACCCGAAAAACAAATAACCCAGTGAAGAAATGGGCAGAAAACATGAATAGACACTTCTCTAAAGAAGACATCCGGATGGCCAACAGGCACATGAAAAGATGTTCAACGTCGCTCCTTATCAGGGAAATACAAATCAAAACCACACTCAGATACCACCTCACGCCAGTCAGAGTGGCCAAAATGAAGAAATCAGGAGACTATAGATGCTGGAGAGGATGTGGAGAAACAGGAACCCTCTTGCACTGTTGGTGGGAATGCAAATTGGTGCAGCCGCTCTGGAAAGCAGTGTGGAGGTTCCTCAGAAAATTAAAAATAGACCTACCCTATGACCCAGCAATAGCACTGCTAGGAATTTATCCAAGGGATACAGGAGTACTGATGCATAGGGGCTCCTGTACCCCAATGTTTATAGCGGCACTCTCAACAATAGCCAAATTATGGAAAGAGCCTAAATGTCCATCAACTGATGAATGGATAAAGAAATTGTGGTTTATATACACAATGGAATACTACGTGGCAATGAGAAAAAATAAAATATGGCCTTTTGTAGCAACATGGATGGAACTGGAGAGTGTGATGCTAAGTGAAATAAGCCATACAGAGAAAGACAGATACCATATGGTTTCACTCTTATGTGGATCCTGAGAAACATAACAGAAACCCATGGGGGAGGGGAAGGAAAAAAAAAAAAAAAAAAGAGGTTAGAGTGGGAGAGAGCCAAAGCATTAGAGACTGTTAAAAACTGAGAACAAACTGAGGGTTGATGGGGGGTGGGAGGGAGGGCAGGGTGGGAGGGAGGGCAGGGTGGGTGATGGGTATTGAGGAGGGCACTTTTTGGGATGAGCACTGGGTGTTGTATGGAAACCAATTTGACAGTAAATTTCATATATTAAAAAATTAAAAAAAAAAAAAAAAAAAAAAAGAATTAACACCCAGTAAATAGGCATAGGCCTGGAAATAAAAGAGGTTAATAAAAAAAAAAAAAAAATCCATGAAACTTTTAAAAGAAAACATATAAGAAAATCTTCATAAGCTTGAGTTAGGCAAAAGTGCAATCCATTAAAAAAAATAAAATACTGACAAATTGGACTTCCACAAAAAATTATTGCTCTCTTAAAAAATTTGAGAATAAAAAGACAAGCTACAGAATGGAAGAAAACATTCGCAAAATACATGTCCAACAAAAGGACTATCATCTAGAATCTATAAAGAACCCAAGGTCAACAGTAAGAAGACAAACAATACAATAAAAATAAAATGCCCAAGAGATTTAACAGGACTTTTCACCATAGAAGTTATGTAGTTGGTAAATAAACCCACAAAAGGTTGCTCAACATCATTAGTAACTAGGAAAATGCCAATTATAATCACAAACAGATACCACTGCACAGTTATTAGAATTTCTAAAATAAAAAACAAAATGAAACATAAAAAGCTATATAGTACAAAGATTTGGTGAGGATATAGGACAACCAGAGCACTCCTGCATTGCTAATGGGAATTCAAAATGTTACTCTGAGAAACAGTTTGGCAATTTCTTATAAAATTAATTGTGTACTTATCCTATGACCCAGCATTTCCCTGACCAGATAATTACCCTAGAAAAACAAAAATTCAGGTTCACACAAAAAACTTTTCCATGTGTGTTTAAGGCTACTCTATTCATAATTGCCAAAACAGGAAGAAAACAGCACAAAGGCTTTTCAGTGAGCGGATAAAGAAATTGTGGCAATATCCTTATTATGGAACACTGTTAAACATAAAGAAGACAAATCTATTGATGCATGGGACAACTTGGATGAATCTCAAAAGCATGTTGCTGAATAAAAGAAGCCAATCTTAAATGCTTATATAATGAATGATTCCATTTATACGGCATTCTGGAAAAGCCACAATGATAGTACAGAAAACAGATGAGTGGTTGCCAGGGATCAGGGGCGGGCAAGGTTTGACTATAAGGGAGCAGCAGGAAGGAGTCTTCCAGGGTGCTGGAACTGCCTGTATCCTGACTGGTGCTTATGGGAATGAAGCTGTACATATGTCAGAACCCAGAGAACTGTGCGCTAAAAAAAAGAAATTTTACATTTGTTTTTTTTTTTTTTTTTAACTTAAAAAGATTTAGGACTCCATATTCTCTTTCTGTCCTTTTCACTGTGGCTGCTTGCTTAGCCGGGTTTTGGAGTAAAAGTCTGTGACTTTTTATGCCCCCACTTAGTCCTGTCCTGCCCAGTACAAGGCATCCAAACGTGTACCATGTGGCATTGCTACGGTACATGTGCATATCCCCACAGGGAACAGCAATGCATGAGGCACATGTCAGAAAAACTGCCCTACTGTACTTGAGTTGAAATCCCAATTTAAAAAAAGATGGGCCGGGGTGCCTGAGTGGCTCAGTCAGTTAAGTGTCTGGCTTAGGTCGCATCAGGCTCTGTGCTGACAGTTGGGAGCCTGGAGCCTACTTTGGATTCTCTCTCTCTCTCTCTCTCTCTCTCTCTCTCTCAAAAATGAATAAACAGTTAAAAAATGTAAAAAAAGATTGACGAAGAGCAAGGGATCCTGTGTTCTCATCGTAATGCTTATTAATTGCTTTCCACATTATAATGTTGCTAGATTTAGCAAATAAAATTACAAATTCCCAGTTAAATTTGAGCTTCAGATAAACAACAGAACATTTTTAGTATACATGTGCCCCACACATTGCATAGTTCTGTATTTTATTGGGCAATTCTGTCACATGGTTCTGAACAAATAGTAAAGTTTCCTTTGTTCATGATCCTTGTATTAGTTCTTTGGGACCAATTTAAGCTAAATCCATGTGCTTATTCCTGCATTCGTTCATCCATCCATTCATTCATCCACTCATTGAGTAAGTATATTGAGAGCCTGTTATGTGACAAAGCTCTGTGTTACACAAGTGAGCAAAAAACAGGGCCAGTCTCCGAGCTCAAAGAGCTAAAATCTAGATTGCTACTGATTCTGACCACCTGATTCTCCTGAGCTCTCCAAAGTCTGGGTTGTCTTTTGTATTTCTTATATTCAAGATAAAGTTCAGCTCAGAAAGGCCAAACACAATAAGCATGTGCTAGAGGGGCCCTGGATGAGAAGGATGCTTCCAGTAGACTGAAGATCCACCCAGGTGAGCCCCGTTAAGCCTGCTCCCCAGAGCCCATCCACACCCTGGTAAGAAGCCCTCCACCTCTGATGAGTGATGGGAAGGAAACAGCACGGAGCTGCCCACAGAGCACTTCTCCATTAAGGACTACTCAACAGGCTCTTTGGCTCTGAGCCTGCCCATTAATTACCCGCAAAGCAAAGCAGGGGCTAGATAATGCACTGTACCTCCTCCCTGGTACATCTGGGTCCCCAGATGGCCCCAGGCCAGGTGAAACGTGATCAGCCCCCACCACCTTCACACTTTTCCTCAGGGCCACCCTACCTGGCTGGGTCCCTTGCTCTTGGTTATGAAGAGCAGGTGTATTATATTGCTCAAGGCCCATCCTGACCCCCTATGCTGCTGAGTGCCCCTAGAAGCAGACCAGTGCAGGAAGACCTGCAAAGACCCCAAAGACCAGGACTGTATGCCTTCTCTCATTCAACTTGGAAAGGTCAGCATCCTGCCCAGTTCTTCCCATTGAGCAGGAGAGTAAGTATTGGCAAAAGAAGTGTAAAACTCATGATCTTTTGATTCAACTAAAACTGGTTAGATGGTCTGATGTTACCAATTCACAGAATCCTCTAATGTCAGAGTGAGACCAACAACCCACACAAGGGAAGCTGGAAATCAGAAAAAGAGATAGAAGTTGATAGATAGATGGAGAGATAGATGGATGGATGGGCAGACAGACAGATGAATGGATGGATAGATGAGTAATATATTTCATATCATACGAATAGCTGAGAAGCCTAATACAAAACATTTTTCAAGGTACTGAGTCTTTTTATCTTGAACAATTGGTTTTTGTACTTTGGAAAAACTGGACCAGTTGGTTGACTCTAATTTTTAATTAATTTTTCTATCTAGTCATTGTGAATCAAACAGCATGGTGGGACACCCCATGGATATCTAAATTAAAAATGTAATGGCAACCTATATTTTAATACCATCAAAATACTTGCAGGCATTTTTCAGTTGTAAGGTTGTTATCATCACTATGATAATAGAATTTATCTTGTGCTTCGCACTCATGTGTCTTTATATTTGTAATTAAGACTGATTTTGTATACATTTGATATCTTTAACATCTTGCTAATGTGATCTCACAATAATTATTTCACTCTTTTGACTAATGCACTGAGATACAGGAAAGACGCACTGTAGAACTGAAACCCCCAAACCCTGCCATTTCATAGCCAGTATTGGAACTAACTTCACAGCAAGTTTCATACTGTATGGGTGAGAAATTTCTTGCTTGTGGGCCATCTCTTAAGGGGAAGTGGTGTGAACCTCCTTCAATAAAATCACTCATGCCAAAGGCATTGCATTTATTTTCTCTCCTGAGTCTCAGAAGACCCATTCACTAGGCACGCAAGAGGCCAGCCTCACTTCTGCCGTGACTTTCCACGTATCTCCAAATCATTCCCTGTCGCCTCCACCCCTTCCTAAAATGTGTTGTACCTTCTCGTAAGCAGCCATGTGGCAGACGAAGATGTGGGTGGTCACTGTGGGGGCGTCTGTGGAGTGCATCTGTCTGGAACTTCTATCCAGGTCTCTAAAATAGGCACTAATGTTTGACTCAGGTGTAATTTTCACTGGGGGAAAAGAATTGCCATTTTGTCTAATGCCCATTCTGGGCCAGGATCTGTGTGCTCCCTCTACCCATTTTACAGAGTTAGCTGGTTTGCAAAGCATAGGCTTACTGGGGGTGTCTAAACATGAAGTGCTTTTATTTTTCCCATTACTGCCCCCAGCTGTGTTATGCTGTGCCCTCTTTCCTCTGGGCAGAAGGACAGATTGTCAGGAAGGGGATAGGGGACAGACTGGAGGCAGAAAAGATTTCTGTGGAGCTCACAGTGTCGGCTCCACCAGGCACTTGGCAGAGTTGATGGGGAGAGGTGGACAGCAGGAGTGGAGTCTTACAGGGTCCCCATGATCCTGGGGGTTTTCTGACATCAATTTCAGAAGATCCACTCAACCTCATTCACTCAGGTGAAATGTTCCAAAGTAACTACTGGGGACACGCTGCTGGGCCCTTCCTATATCTACACAGCAACTATGCCAAGTATCATTCTGAGTTTGAAAATAAGAGAACCGAGGCTCAGAGAAGTCAGGTGTCTTCCCCAAGGTAACACAGACAACACAGCACAACCAAAGCAAACCTAGATTTGTCTGATACCAAAGCTTACGATCTTTGTGCTACGCTATCCTGCCTTTCTTCTCTCTCTTCTGCTGCCTTTGCTCTAGCAGTAAGAATTGCTTATCCTTGGTGGCAGGCGGGGGGCGGGGGGTGGGGACACATTGCCAGCCCTCTGACTCCAAGGAGAAGAAGACATTTTGGAATCCTAGCACTCCCAGGGCAAAAGACACCTGTACCAGAAATTAAAGCTGCTTGCCCCTCACGTCCCCCAAAAGGTGTGCTGCCGGTTTTGGTCACCTATGGGGTCTCTGATGTAGGAACAAAGATACATCACAGAGTCGCAGACTCTGGGTGGCCAGACATTCACTTAGGCCCATTCTGACTTGGCATGGGTTAGCCAGGGAAGTGCAATGCAGCAGGATTAACCTGCAAGCAGCTTAAGGGGAACGGAGTGGACTCCCCAGCTGAAGTAGCTGACCAAACTTTGGCCAAAGTCCCTGCCAGGCCAATAACGCAGATGTCCCACTGACCTTTTGGAGGCCCCACATGCAAATTGGGGTCCCCGAAGAAACCATTTCAGGCCGTTGCCTGCTCACTGTATTGGCCAGGGGCTAATGTGCAGGCTGTTCGTTCTCCTAGATACATATATGGATGTGTATCTCTGAATAAGATGAATTTTAAAGGTATTGTAATAGCATTAGTGGAGTCATTTAACTGTTAAGAGCTTGGAGATTGACGATGAGAGAGAGAGAGAGAGAGAGAGTTTAAAGGGTACACACATGCCACCACAGTTTACCTAATAGGCATGTGCCCCCAAGCAGGTGGTGATGGAGATGGGAATCTGTTGTCCCTCAGCTGTGCTAGTCCCCCAGCACCCCCACAGTGTGAGCTTCTTGCCACCCTGAATTTGTCAAGAACGTAAAGATAAAGGTCTTCATCCAGCATGGTCTGGAAACAACCCACCACATTCCTGGGTGCTCACCACAATTTGGGGCCCTCTTCTGCCCTGGGGGGTGGGCTGCTGGCTGTGTAGGGGCCCCGAGAGACTGTATGCAGACCAGCAGAAGTTTGATTTTCACCATGTGGGCTCACTAAAATCTAACCCCTGTAACATGCACGCCTGACATTCCCAGACAGGAGGCCATCTCCATGTGTCGATTGCATGATGCTGTCCACCCCTCCATCCCTCCCCACACGCGTGCTGAGCCCTTAGAGGCACATCATGCCTTCTCCTCCACAAAGCGACCTCCCATTTGCCATTCCATTCAGTCCTCACTACTCTCCTTTGAGGTGGGACTATTCCTCCTACCCTGAGATAAGGACGCTATGGGGCAGAGTGGGGCATGAAGTATTTTATCCGAGCTCAAACGGCTCCCCTTTCCCCAAGGCTTCTGGGTGGAGTGTTCTTTCCATGACACTCTGCAGCAAACAGAGTGTCTGTGTGGAAGTTATCAAGTTCACCTCATGTGGCAGTTATCTGGTTAATCTGATCAACGCAGCTCTAAGTATCTTACTGGGATATTATACACGTATAGCTTTGTCTACCCTTAATATTATTTACTTCTTTGTCCTTAGCAACAGCGAGGCTCTGTACATGTGCTGCCTGGGAAGTCGTTATCTGTCAAACTGCCCCGTTCCCCTGGCGGATAATAAGAATTCAACTTTTATTTGGAGCAAAAGTTCCCAGGGGGTCACATGGCCCAATAACAAAAGATTATGATTTCTTATTGGTTTAATAGCATCTATTTTGTAATTCTGAATGTACTCTGTTTTAATTGGATTTGTTAAAGGAACAAAAGGGAATAGGTGCCTTACAATTAAAATAAAATATTAAGATTATTAGTTTAACAGACTAGAAATGCCTTGTTCATCAACTAACACATTCAAAACGCACAAACCGACCTCCCCACCCAGGAAAGCGGAGGAACCAGTGAGTCCTGGCACCTCGAAACCTCAAGAGACGAGTCTGAATTCAATTTCAGCCAATGTGGTTTAAATACTGCTTTGGCCACATAGCAGGTATTGCATTTTCTCCTCACAGCCTCAGCCTCCCTTGCAGATAAGGAAGTGGGCTCAGAAAAGCGGCCTGGAAGGATGAAAAGGACAGGGGCTTTGGACCCACATGGGTGGCCGCCCATCTCCCCATTTACCATCCAGGTGACCTCGACCAGTCTCTTGAGCCTCACTGAGCTTCAGCTCCCACTTCTGTGAATAAGATGTTAAAAATGGCTGCTTCTGAAGGTGGGGTGAGGGTGAGTGAGCCTTGGAGGCGTATATTGTGACTTCGCATGTTGGGGGAGAGGGGATTAGTGGCATGATGAGGACAGCCTCACTGATCAACAGTGGAGTCATGTTTCACAGCCCGGTGTCCTTACTGGGATCCCTGCCTACCCAGGTGCAGACTTCAGATGACTTTCTCCTGTAGCACAAGGAGACATACATAGCTCCTTGAGGCACAGGCTCCCCAGGGTCACGGAGATGGGGGGTAGTTCTCCTCAACTGCCCTGTGTGTGTGCATTTCTTCTGTACCCCATCTGGCCCCAGGGAGGACTTGCTGAGGGGTGAACAATGGCACAGACCCCGTAATCACTGGCAGGTACCCTGGTGTGGTGCCTCTGTCTGCTATAGGAAAGCCCCTAGCTCCAAGGGGGTTATAGATGCCCCCATGTGAAGCTGTGAGATTCTTCAAAGGGAAGCCCTGAAGATCGACCATAAGGGAGCAGTTGAACTTCCCATGGCCCTTTTGGATTCCTTTATTCATTAACAGTATGTACTGGACAACTGCCATGGATGAGGCGTGGTTTTATACAGCAAGCAGAGTGAAGAAAGAGATGAACAAAAGCAAAGAGGCACACAATGCCAGGTGGCCATGAGTGCTTGGAGAAGAAAGAGTCGGGACAAAAGAGGCAGAGATGTTCCTAGGGGAGACATACACTTCTGGGGACAGTAACCAGGAAGGGCCTCTTTGAGAAGAAAACATTTGGGCAGAGACTGAAGGAAGTGAGGATCCAGGGAGATGGGGAGGGTATTTTGGATAGAGAAAACATCAGATGGAAAGGCCCTGTGGCAGAGGGAAGGCAACGGATATGCAGAGGGGAGAAGGAGAGGAGAAGATGGAAGGAAGGAAGGAAATAGAGGAGGCAAGGTGGGAGGGAGGGAGAGGAGAAAGGAAGGCAGGCAGACCAGAGGCACAAAAACAAAATCAGCAAAAAAGAATGAGAGCAGATAGGATATGGCTCATTTTCCAAATTATACTCTAGCTGTTTTGAGAAAAACCCTAAGACCTGTCAAACTAAAGAAAGAAGGCCAGTGCCTACACTTCCCCCAGGGTGATCACAGACAAGCCCGTGTCCTCTCTAATTTCTACCTGATACAGAAGGAAATCCAGCCTCCCGGCTGGCATCACCCACAGTGTTATCCTGGGCTGGTACCTCGCCGTGGAGTGTGGGCCCTCGGATAGGGCCGTGGGTCCATCAGGAAGCTACCATGTGCAGGACCCCACTGAGTGGGGGCACCAGGGGACAGTGGAAATAAACCAGATGTGGCAGAGGGTTGACCAGGCTGGATTTGAACCGTGTCTGCCATGGGTTCCCTGGGGACCAGAGCCAAGTCACTTGCCTCTTCTCTGTCTACACTTGATACCTTGGTGATGTCACTGAGTCTCATTGCTTTAAATACATGACTCCCCAGTTTTTGTTTCTTACCTAGACTTCACCCTCAATCCTAGACTTACATATCCTTCTTTCTGCCTGCTTAGCATTTCTACTTGGACGGTGTAAAGACACCGAAACACACTGTGTCCAAAACCAAGCTCGCTGTCGACCCGCTGCACCCATAGTCTTCTCTGACCAGGCTGTCAGCAACAGCATCTTGTGTGTCAGGCACCAAACTGTGGCCCCATGCTCAGTACCCCTTTCCTCTTATACTCCATGTTCAGTCCATCGGGAAATCCTGTGGACTCTGTGCTCAAAGTAGATCCAGAATCCTACCATTTCTCACCACCTGCCCAAGAGCCACCCTGGGCTGAGTCCCTACCGTTTGCCACTGGCCATTTGCAGTGGCTTCCTACCTTGTTTTCCTGCACCTGTCTTTACCCTATGCAATCTCTTCTCAACACATCAGCCAGGGGACTTCTTTTACCACAGCCACCATGTTACTCCTTGGCTCACAGCCCTCTAGTGACTCCTGTTTCACCCAAGTAAGGGCTGGAGACCTTCTAGTGGCCCCATGGCCTGACCCACTGCCTCTCTGAGGGACTCGCCACCACTTGCCCCCATGCTTACTCCATATCCACCACCCAGCCCGGCCATTCCTCTAACTGCCCCACAATTCTTCTTTATAGCCTTTGTTCCAGCTGCTTCATTATTCTGGAAGGTTCTTCTCTCAGGTATTTAGTGGACTGACCTGTTGATCTTCTTCAAGGTTTTGGGTAAATTCTACCTTTTCAATTCAACCTTTCTGATCCCCCAATGAATGATGCAAACTAAGCCCCAACATGCATGGATCCTTCTTGCTCTGCAATACTTTTTTTTTGAGGTTTATTTATTTATTTTGAGAGAGTGCATGCGCAAGTGGGGGGGGGGGGAGGGGGAAGAGAGGGAATCCTAAAAAGGCTCTGAGCTGTCAGCACAGAGCCCAACATGGGGCTCAAACTCACAAATCGTGAGATCATGACCTGAGCCAAAGTCAGACACAACCGACTGAGCTACCCAGGGACACCTGCTGCACTTTCTTCCATAACACTTAACACCTAAATATATTTTATGGTAGACTTACTTATTAAGCTTATTTTTATTGTCTGTCCCTTGCTCTCCTCCCTCACTAGACTCTAAATTCCCAGTGCTTGGCAGACAGGAGGCCCTCAGTCAGTATTGGCTGAATGAATGAATTGTAGGTGCTTAACAAGGTCGTTCCAGTTCCCTTGACCTCAGAAAGGGGTCAGCTTCGTCCCAGATTCCAGAGCTTTTAACAGCTGCTATGTAATCCTCTTGACCCACTGTTTTTCCACCTACTTTGAAAGGACTTCTAGAACATGCAGACTATTTTTTAAGGGAGAAGTCTACAGGGGAAAGATGTTACTTTCACACCAAATATTTATTAGTCACCAAGTGTGTACCCAGCCCTGGGCGGGGCACACTTGAAGATAGGAAGGCTTTCCAAATAGCTGCATACAATGGCGTGATCAACTTTTTGGCTGTGAGATTAAGTGTGCAGGGAGACTGGAAAGCGGGTTAGTAGTACAGCAAATGAAATTTTAATTGGGTTAGGTCAAAGAGAAAGAAAAGCTTCTAAAAGTAGGAATGAACAAGTGGAAAGGTAGAGCAATGGAATCCAGCAGGAGGTCTGAGGAGATGGGGCTGACCATCCCGGAAGGGATGGGCCCCCCGGCTAGCCAGGAAGCACAGATGCCACTTCTAAGCATTTCCCTTCAAGAACTAAGAACAAAACGTTCTGTATAAATATGTTTATGGCAGTGCCACCTAAAATAATAAAAACAAGTGGACACGATCCACATATCTAACAATGGACAACTGATTAAATAATTACTACGCAGTCATAGAATGAAATGGATACTCAACAGTAACTAAAACAAAACAAAAACATCATTTTTCAGAAACGCTGAAAGGAAATCTTTTGAGATATAATGTTATGAAGAACACGTTACATGCACATATTACATCAGCGCTCTCAGGAGCATGCATGCAAGCCCACAGAGAAAAAGTTGGAAGAACATCCAAATATTAGCAAGAATGCCCTCTGGGTATTATGGTATCGGGTTATTTTTACTTCCTTAAATGCCTGGGTAGTTTCCAAATTATCTGCAAGATTCTGTATCTACAGAATCTATTTCTAATTAAGAAAGTTACAAACACATTCACCCACACTCATACACACACACACACACACACATACACACACACACACTTCCTTTTCAATCTCATGAGTTCTGTAAAACCACTCATATCACCCTGTTTAAAATAGACGTGGTGTGTGTGTGTGTGTGTGTGTGTGTGTGCAAGAAAGATTTTAAAATATTGAGCATATTTGAATCAAAGAGGAAAATCTGAGAAAATATTCCCCAGACAAAGACAAGGAGGGACCACATATACAGAGAGCCACGGTTTTGGGGGTGGACCAGCCTGGCTCACATCCTGAATTCTTACTTCCTCCTAATGTGTAAGAGAAGCCATAGTCCTTCTCTGAGCCTCGGTCTCCTCAGGTAGAGTGGGGCAATGTGAAGATTGCGTAGGAGGAAAAGGCCGGGGTGTGACAGGTGCCTAGTGAATGGGAGCCTTGGTGATGGATGGTGATGGTGTCGCTTGTGAGTTGAGAGCCCCGATTTGCCTGGTGGCAGTTGCAGATGGAGGTGGGGGAGCACCGAAAAGCGCCCCACCACCTGCAGGCATACGACTTAAGCGGGAGGCGGAGAGCCCAGTTTCCAGGCAGCCCCATGCTTGGCCATGCTGACAGTGGTGGTGGAGGAGGGGCAGGGGGAGGGAGCCATTCTTGTTCCCTCCAGAGATGTTCCCTCAGAGCCAGCCAGCCCTCCACTGCACTGAAAACCCTGATCAAGCACAGATGAGCATGATATAAAAACCACATGGCCTTTTATGTGTTGGTGGCCCAAACTATGATACGATGTAGGGGAGGATATTTATTTAAAAAGTGGCTAACTTTTCTCCATCCAGAGGGGGAGGCCACTGGAAAGATCAGGGTCTAATTTTTAAAGGGATGCTGAGGTTACAGGGTGCAAAAGGGTGGTTTGGGGCTCATGGCTTGTATGTTAGGCACCTGTCTTTCAAAAATGCTGTGGCTTCTAATCTTTTTTTCTATAGACATATTTCCTGAATTCAGATTTCCCACTCCTCCTTGAGTCTTTATTGGGCTTGCTTGAAATCATTGCTGAACTATTCCGCACTGTCACCCCTTTTCTGACTTTAGGCAGATAGATATAAGTTGCTGGAAATGGTAGGAAGAATGGCCATACTGACAGCCAGCAGCACTTGGTTTAGGGTGGGGCAGCTCTTTGGCATTTTCCAGATAGGGATGGTGCCCAGGTGGGAGGCATTTTGTCTGTTCCCTTCCTGTCGTGTATAAAAGTACTTAATAGAAGGCAGGCACTAATAGAAGCAGGGACCACAGAGGCTTTGAGGCCATTAGAACTGGGCTCCACCCCATCTTTACCGCCAGCCTGGTTTTAATCATGAGCTCAGTTTACTGGTCAGCGAAACGGGTCAGAAAATTGTAGGTTGTTTTGAAAAGTAAAGGTGGGGATGAGTATACATTGAGTGGCCAGTGTGGAGCAAATGCTAAGTGCCTTTATGATGGTAAATACTGTTAGATCTACCAAACAGCACCGTAGTGATTGCTTCTCTCCACTGAGTAGCCCTAGGACACTCCCACTAGTCATCAATACCAGGTGTAAGACTTGCGGAATGATCTTTGCAGATTCCCAAGGACAAAAGCCTTTGCAACCTTTTAAACACAAATGATTAATGATAATACTAATAATAAACGAAAAAACATAGCAACAATTAGAAGATACAATTATACCTTTGTCCACTTTTAACCTCTAGAGCCTGCTACAGCCCAAGCTACTCACTTGCCCATTCATTCATTCATTCATTCATTCAACACTTGTATTTGAGTCATTCTATAGGTCAAGGTCAGGTCGGAAGATACACAGTGAACAAGGCAGACATTGCTGTGTTTCTCATGAAACGACGATTTTCGGAGAAAGCAAGTCAATCAATAATAACAAAACAAAACCAAAAAGACTCGAGCTCAGTTCAGTTGGTGTAGATATTCTGCAAAAAATCAAACCTGGTAGATGTCAAAGGGAATGCCAAGGTCGGGAAGAGAATATTAGGGAAGAGGTGGCCAAATTTAGACCGAGAAGGTCTCGGGGAAGTCATCTCAGGTGACATTTGAGGTGACACTCGATGAGGTCACATGGGAGGATTTGGAGAAGAGCACCGCAAAAAAGGTGCACTAGGTGCAAAGTCCTATGGGGGGAGGGCGGGGTGGGGGGGTGCTTGTGGTGTTTAAGAGAAAGGAGAAGCCAAGGGGGCTGGAGTACGGACAGAAAGAAGGTGCAAGATAACGACAGAGACCTGGCCAGGGGCTGCAGGGCTGCATGAGGTGGAGCATGTTGAAGTTTAGAGGCGTCACCCTGGCTGCTGGGAAGTCTGCAGAGGTAGGGAGGGAAGAGTAGACAAAGACAGCCACTTGCAGGCAGGAGAAGAAGGTGCTGTGCACCAAGGGGGTGGGCAGGAGGAGGACGGTGCATATTCGCCATATGTGGTGGGAGCAGAACCAATGGAAGGGTCTTCTGGGTCGCCTACGTGGGTCAAAGAGAAAAGGCAAGAGCAGGCTGGCATTTTGTATACATGTTTCTATACGTGTTGAGTGCTTATTTTATGTCCAAGGGCATCACATGTATTGTCTCATTTAATCCACCCATCCCACTTTACCGAGAAAGCACCTCGTGAGCCTCCAGAGCATGTCCCCTGTCACAGTCACATGCTGGTCAAGCAGAGCCAGTATCTGCTCAGTTTTCTTGTCTGAGGGCCGAACTGCCATTTGGCTTTTCCCTGGAAGTTTGATTTGACAATATCCTGTGATAAATTTGGCCCTCTGGGCCGACAAGAAAGCTGCTGACTCATCGTATTTTCCAGACACTAGCCTAAACTGAGCTGGAATCTGAGGGGACTTTCACTGCATTGAGGTTAAGCCCCATCCTTAAGACTCACTCCTCACAGCAAAGAAAGCCTGTGCGTGTTACCAGACCCAGCTCTGGGGCCGAGATGAGATCTATGATGTAGACTGGCAGGAAATTGGAGGTTGGCAACGAACCGAATTGGCCGTGGACGGAAAGCTGGCGATGGATGATGTGGCAGGGGAACCCGCCATGCCTGTTTGGAGGGGGGCATGTTTCAGTGCACACCTTGTGTTCTAGGGACACCAGGGACCAGGAAACATCACCTAGTTTGGCTTTCCCATCGCCCAGATGATGGGTGGATAGAGAAAGCACGCCCACCTCTTGTCAGCAACAGTAGGAGAACCTAGGATCCCCAAGAGGAAATTGAAGCCACCAAGCACTAGGCCCTAAAAATTGGTCTCTAGACAACCGTGGGGGTTCAGGTGCTCTGCAGAGTGGGCAGTGGCTGTCTCAGTACCTCCCTTCTCCTCTGCAGGCTGAGGCTCAAGCCCAGAAAACATATGAGTCACCCTGGCTTGGAGACCAGTCGCAGCTCTGTCTCTCCCTAGATATGTGACTTTGTACACATTTCCTAACCTTTCTGACTCCCCGTTTTATCCCAAGGAGTCAGCATTCAGTACTTGGTTCACATAACATCACATACGGTTCATAAATGTATTGAGAGCCTACTATGTGCCAGACCCTTTGCAAAGCAATGACACTGCATAGTTTTTAACACATTTGAAGTTTCTGCTTTCAGACTGTGTGTATGGATTATATTGACCACCTACTACGGGCCAGACATTTTACAGATATCCTAAGGAATTCTTAACAGCCACCTGATGTACTGATCTTCATCTCCATGGGACATACGTGGGACTAAGGCTCAGAGAGGCCAAGTAGCCTGTCCAAAGTCACCAACCTTTTCCCATTTACGACATAAGGAATGTGTTCTAGTGTGTTCCTTGAAGAGTCTCTCCTTGAAAGGCCCAGCCCCACCTAGGACTTTACTTGTTAATGGATCCCAGTGTTCAGGATAACTTGTGGCAAGGGTTTGCCTCCAGACTTTTCAAAAGATGGATTGTGCTCCCAAAGCTACCACAGTCAGCAGTAATCAGGCTCCAGCCTCATGAGTGAAGAGAACCCCCACCGCAGTTTCTTTGAGGGGTCAGTCACCGGTTGGGTTCAGCAGCAGTTCAAACACTAGTCTCCCCTGCTTGCAGGAGCAGCAAATTTTACCTTCTCATTTCAGACTCAGACTTTGGCAAGAGACCTGACCATGACTCCAAAGGCCCAGACTCACACACCGACCTAACCAAGCTGAGCCATGGCCCCAGGCACCAAAGAAAGCCCTGCTGGGTCCCCAGCTGGGTCCCCTACTAGCTGCCCTTCCTGCCTGGGGCTCAGGGCCAGCTTCCTCCTCTCCTAAATAATGAATTAGCTCGCGTCTGGGGTTTGTAAATAAAGCATACCTACCGGGAGAACCGGCCATTTCCAAAGTTGCTTACTCAAAGGAGGAAAGCAAAAAGCAGAGTTTGAAGCCATGGGTTGTTGGGCAAAGTTCAAGTAAATCGATAAATGCAGGGCCATCACCAGAGAAAAACTTACCCTGTTCATGCCAGTTCCTCCTCCTCAACTGTGAAACTTTGTCACCAGGCAACAGGAGACCCGGGACCTGGAGTTAATTAGCATAATCTTGAGGCCAGCCTGCAAAGTGGGAACACAATAGCTGAAACCAGACACCCCAAACTTCCAGGCCAGCTAGCTGTCCCAGAGGGACCCTGGCCTGGGCTCCCCTGGCTTTCTGCCTGGGGCTTTCCTCCTGGCCTCCCCCAGCAGCGCATGGGCCTTGGGGCACTTAGTTACCAGGCAGAGCAGGCTGTCCATGGCCACCCCCGGGAAGTGGCTGTCCCTGCTAACAGAGAACAAAAGCCATGTTTGCCTCTTTTAAGGGACAAATAATAATCTTACTTTTATATAAAGCATTGAGTGAGTCCCATGAAATATCATTTGATTTCCTTGTTGTTTGTCCAAATAGCTTTTCCAGCTCTTTGATTTGTGAGAGAGCGATCTTTTCCCTGTTTACTTGAATTTAATTAGTTCTTGTAGTTTTCTTTTTGTGCCCTTTTTACACTATTAAGTTACAACGACCATGCTCGGAAAAACCATACAATCCTATAGTCACTTTTTCCTCTATTAATATTACATCAAAGGCTGATGTGTAATTTCTAAAGTCTACCTTTCGACTGAATGTGGAAATACTGAACCTAGTGGACTTTGCTTTTCCTCTTGTTTCCGGCTTGGCACTATTGTGAATCAGGTTGCAATGAATGTATTTGTACATTTATAATCTTTTTGTTTGTTTTTTCTTTAAATTACATTCCCAGAAATTGAGAAAATTGGCAACAAGTTTAAATAGTTTAAAAACTATTATGCAAATAATAACATTGTAGAAAAATTTGAAAATGCATACATAGAAATAAAGAAATAAACATCCTCTAAATTGTGCTACCCAAAAAAAGTTAAGAAATAAAGAAAATAATTAACAAATAAAAAATTGAAATGCAAAACTAATCCAACCACTATGCATTTTGAAAAGTACAAAAAAGCAAAATCAAACAGTTTAAAATAAAAATACAGTTAACCACAAAAACTTTAAATAGATGGATACCACCACTGTTTTGTTTACTGAAAAACCAAAAGAAAAAAGATCATTTACTTTCGACAATAAATGGGTTTAAAATAATTATCAAATGCAGATAAGTAGAAAATTAAAAATTACCTGAAGTTCTGCTACTCAGTCTATTTCCAGTTAGACTATTCGTAAAAGGACCTCATTTAAATTAGAAAATAAATAATATGAAAATCATAAAACACAGATAAGCAAAAACAAAATCAATATTTCTTTTAAATTTTTAACATTTATTCATTTTCGAGAGACAGAAGGAGACCGAGCATGAGTGGGGGACGGGCAGAGAGAAAGGGAGACCGAATCCAAAGCAGGCTCCAGGCTCTGAGCTGTCAGCACAGAGCCCGATGCGGGGCTGGAACCCATGCTCCGCGAGATCATGACCTGAGCTGAGGCCGGACACTTAACCGAATGAGCTACCCGGGCGCCCCAAAATCAATATTTTAAGGAAGAAAATACAGAAGGAGATAAATACATTTTAAAATGCAGATTTGTAAAACCTTATGAAAGTAAAGCCGCTCAATTTCAGCATCTCGAGGTAACTTCTGTTGGATATGCTTCCACTTTTAATACACGAACAGCTTCACGTTTATGCCATGGGTATGCAGTAATAACTTGGCTACCTTGCTAATGCTTACATTTTTAACTTCAAATTACACAAATTACTGGTTTTTCAGGTAAATGCCTTCTAAGTCAGCCAGAACTAAGGCTTTTGTTGTTACTCGTTTTTGGTTACTTTTGTTTTCTTTTCCCCTTCAGAGGAAAGAGCTTGTCTTCCGAGCCAGGGCCCTGGGTCAAGGTCTGATCCCGGCAATGTGTCGGGTATTCACGGGACCTGCTCCGTGCCCGCTTGGGGTGCCTCCAGCAAGCTGTCACGAACTCCCCCTAGTCTGCAGGCTACCCCCTCGCTGCACACGTCCATTCTTCATCTGTAAATGGAAGTAATGGCTACTACATGGGGTCTTTGTGGAAATTAGACAACGGGTAAAACGTCTTTGCAATCTGTAATGCGTTTGACAGTTATTGGTATTTTTAGGTCTGTGGGTGAAGAGGGTGGGAGATACAGGCTTCCACTTATGGAAAGAATAAGTCACGAGAATAAAAGGCACAATGTAGGGAACCCAGTCAATGGCATTGTACTAGCGTTGTATGGGGTCGGACGGCAGCCACACATGGGGCATAACGTATACAGATGTTGAATCATTATGTTGTACCCCTGAAACTAATATAACATCATGTGTCAACTATATTCAAGTAAAAAAATATATAAAAATTTTAAAAAAGAAGAAAAAAACAGTATACACAAATTCTCAAGTTAAATGAAATAATAAGTCAGAAGTGGAAAAATAAAAGACAACTACATAAGACAAGCACATAAACAAATAAAAAGCTAAAAACCATGGCTCACCTTTGGTTAGGTGTCTTGGCACCACGGGTAATGGCGTCCTTGGCTGATGGCAATGAAATGATGGATCTTCCTTGGAGCTCATAGCCGATGAAATGAGAAATGGGACACTGACATGCCTTTGTCTTCTGCACACCATTCCACCTGGTGGCAATGTCACAAAAGACCACCGGTAAAATTCTAGAACACTTTGTGAAATGGAAAATGACAGAGGCTGTCTCTTATTTCCTGAACTATAATAAGTACCTTTTGTTTCCTTCTTCCTGCTCCCTGCCCCAACCCCCTGTCAAACTTACACAATACAGTAGCAAGACGAGCAAGCTTGGCCGTACTAACTCCACATCCTTGTAACTCCACTGCCTCAGGAAGGTTCAGCACATGTCCTTTTCAAGGTGGTGACCCTCACTGTCTCCAGCCTGGGCTCTGCCCGTGTTTGCAGCCTTCGAGGCGGCCTGTCTTCCAGAACTAGGATAGGTGGCAGGCTCACAGACTGAGCCAGAGAACCAAATCTTCGCCTGAGCCTTTGCAACCTAAAGCAATGAATCCGACCATGTTTTGCTTTTGTTCACTGTTATTGTTGTCTGCAGGGATAACATAGACCAAAAAGATGATTTCTCTATGGGGAGTGGGAGAGGAGAGGTAAAGCCCAGCCTGGGAGTTGCTTTCTGTTGATAAAACACCTAGCTAGGAAAGAATTGAATGAAAAGGGTTGGGAAGCCTAAAACGGAGTATATGATGGCCGCGGTGTGTGGTGGGAAGAGGAAGGGGCACTCGGGCAGCCTTGTCCAGAAGGATCCTGGTGCAGTGCATGGGGCTGGAGCAGAGAATTCATGTGGTGTCTGTGGGCACCTGAACGGGACTGAGGAAGAGGGAATGGCCAGAAAGAGGAGACATTATTTGGTTTGCTTTGGTGAAACATCTTGAGCAAGGTCTTGAGAGTACGGGGAGAGTCTAAAGGACACAGAGGGAAGAAGAAATCAGAGCCAGAAAAGGAACCAAGGTTTACCACAGAGGCCAAGGAGTCGGGCTCCACAAACCCCTGCTGTGCAGAAGAAGAGGTGTTTCATGTGGCGAAAGCCTTCTCCCCACGCCCTTCCCAGCTCCGGCCTCCTGTTGCACGTCTAAACTCTTTCCTCCTACATTGGTCAAAATCGTATTTCTTTGGTTCGATTTGTATTTCTTCCTAATTGTATTTGTAGAAACATAAATCAGTCCAGCCTTTTAAGAGGACTATTTGGCAATATGTAGCAAACTTTAAAAAAAAAAAAAATGCTCATACTTTTTATCCCAGTAGTACGGCTGCCAAAACTTTCTCTCTTGGGTACACTCACAAAGTATGCAGAGATTTATGTCCAGAAGTGGTCACGGAGAGGTCATGTGTGAGGACAAAGCCCACCACAGAGTCAGGCTCAACCAGTTCTGATCCATGTGTGCAATGGCGTCCTGATGCTGTAGAAATGAATGCCACAGAACAATGCGAGGTGACTCCACAGTGCTGGGAAGCCAGTGACAAGGCGCAAATAAGATTATCCACGTATCGTCAATTAAAAAAAATACCAGGGGCGCCTGGGTGGCTCAGTCGGTTAAGCATCGGACTTCAGCTCAGGTCATGATCTCATGGTTTGTGAGTCTGAGCCCTGAATCGGAGCTCAAACAGCTCAGAGCCTGGAGCCTTCTTCAGATTCTGTGTCCCTGACTCTCTCTGCCCCTCCCCCGCTCACCTTCTGTCTCTCTCTCTCTCTCTCTCGAAAACAAGCACTAAAAATTTTTTTTTTTAATACAGTGGGCATGCCTGGGTGGCTTAGTTGGTTAAGCACCTGACTCTTGATTTTGGCTCAGGTCATAAGCTCATGGTTTGTGAGTTCGGGCCCTGCATAGGGCTCTGCACTGACAATATGGAGCCTGCTTGAGATCCTCTCTCTCCCTCTTCCTCTGCCCCTCCCCTGCTTGTGTTCTCTCTCTCTCTCAAAATAAATAAATAAACTTAAAATAAAAACAATGTAAGCAATAGACAGGCATGGGATAAAACTATTCTGGAAACTGTTAACTGTGGCTACTTCTTGAGTGGGAGCAGTAGTGCAGAGACTCTTACATCTTGTGGCCTTCCATATATTATTTTAATTTTTTAATTTTATTGATTTTAACAGAGAGAGAGAATGGGGAGGGGCAGGGAGCGAGGGAGAGGGAGAATCCCAAGCAGGCTCTGCACTGTCAGCACAGAGCCCGATGCAGGTCTTGATCCCACGAACTATGAGATCATGACCTAAGCTGAAATCAAGACTGAGCCACCCAGGTGCCCCTATTATTTGCATTTTTAAAACTTTATACATAAGTTATAGTCACATGTCAGTATATAATAATCACATATATTATACTTACATGGGTAAGGAAGGCTGACACGTGCCCATGGGAAATCTAGTGTGGCCTCTGAGCCTGCTTCTGCATGGCCCTATGACTTCTCCACAGACCACACTAAAGCAGTAGAATATTCTAGCATCACAGCAGAACCAAAGTGACAGGGTGGTGTGGGGGCAAGAAGAACTTAGATAACAATCTTGTTATTATTATCCTGCCAGGAGAGCTGCTGTGTGCCCTGGAAGTCTGTGGCTTTCCTGGCCCCATAGATTCCCAGAAATTGCCACCTCTCTCCTCATCCATGCCTTGAGATATTTGGTCACCACTATTGTTTTCTGTTCCACAGGCGATACCCCGGCTCTGACAGGACCATGCTACAGAGGTGGCAGGTACAGTGACCCCCTTAGAGGACCGGAGGTCTGGGAAAACCCTCTGGGCACGCAAATCAGAAAATAGCTCAGATCCCAGCAGTTGGAGAGACAAAGCAAGCATGTGGATGAATCAGAAGGGGTCTTATTTTCTAATTTATCAAAATGTCCCAAATACTTCCCTCAAAAGATCTCAGTGATCAAAAGCAGTACCTGAGGCTTGGAGTCAGAGCTGGGTAGTGTATGTGTGCATATGTGTGTGTGTGTGTGTGTGTGTGTGTGCATGTACACATGTCCCATGTGCACGCACACGCTCCACCCATGCAGATATACACATATGTGTAAATGGACACAATCTAGAGGGGCACACACGTTCACTTCTTGTTCTGAGAAGACACATGTGATTCCCAGCTTGAATGGACTCACATTTGGCCTCTGGTTCTCGTGAAAGGCAGGGGCCTCAAGAAGGCCAGTCCTAGACATCATGTGGCAACAAGAAGTGAATGCTTGGTCACTCCTGTCCAAAACCCTTTTCCAACGAGAGGGTCAAGAGAGACTACAGAATGCGGGTCCCAAATAAGAGGTGGGTGGTTCATTCACCCATTGGCCTTGGTAAAGTTTTCCCAAATACAGTCCCTGATTCCACCTTGACTGTACGTTTTAAGGCCCTAAAAATGAGTGTTATCCCAATAGGCAGGGACAGAACAGAAAGTCTTCTTCCCAGAGGAAGACCGATCATTCAGCCTCTCAGCGAGGGCTTCTTTCTCTGTGACCGCAAGGTCCCCTCAGCTAATTTTTTTAAATCATAAAAAGGCCAGCAGTAAGTTTACCCACAGCATCTGTGCTCTTGTTTTAATCAACTTTTGAGTTTCACACCCAACAGTTAACTGAAAAGATGGCTTTATCCTGGGCTAGCGACTGCTGAGCTATATATTTTTTTTCTGGTTGACTTTGCTTCCTGAGTATATTCGCTTCAGTTCCCTTTGCAATTAGCACAGTCTCTGGGATCGGGCCTGGCTTGTGCACGGGGAGCAGTGGACATGTGTGCTGCCTGCTCTCACCCACACAGTGAGGGCTGCAGAAGACTAGGGATTGACCTCCCGTGGCCCTTAGGAAGATTCCAATCGTGTTTGCTTTATCTCTTCTTCGTCTCTTCTGGTAGAAAAGGGACATCAGCAATTTTGAGTATCTCATGTACCTCAACACCATGGCTGGAAGGACCTACAATGACTATATGCAGTATCCCGTGTTTCCCTGGGTCCTGGCCGACTACACCTCACAGGTACAGTATTCACATGGATGCTGTTCAAATGTCCTGAGGCTTTCTGACCGTGAAGACCAGAGCATACTAAATCAGCACGCAGAGCCCCCACTGCAAGGTTCAGTCCACCTGGCCCTGAGGGCTGCTCTGTGCTCGGCCCCTCACCCCAGAGGAGGCCTTTGGAATCTGGCTGCTTGGGTTTCTGTCTAGCCCCACCTGTGGGAAGGTGACCCCACATATGGGATGATCAACATGATGAGGACAGTTGCTAACATGTGCCCCAGAGGGCTTCCTGGCTGACTCACTGCTATCAAGGCAACTGATCCCCACCTGCTGAGACACTGCCATGGACCAACTCTAGTCCTTCAAGGGCAGTAGGCCATGGAACTTGTTCCTTGAATCAACATGTGTATTTGGGCGGGGGTGGGGGGCGTGGGTAGAGGAGTGGAGAGAGACAGAGAGAGACCCAAAGAGAAGAAATCACCGCCCAGTAGCCCGACCTCAGCAACTGAGATGTTGGTATGTAGATTTCACCCAGGATCTAGACTGAGACACAAAGGGTTGGGTAAGGCTGATGGCAATACCAGATAATTTCTGCTTCGGGCCTGTGTCCCTGGACCTCAGCAGGCAAGGGAGGGGAGGAGGACAGCTCGCATAGCTGGGCCAAGGTGATGTTGCTGGGAACGACCTGGCGATGAAGCTCTGTCCCAACCAGCTGAGCTCTGGCCGTCCAGAAGGTTGTAGTGTCTAAAGCACAGAAGGTGGCTGGGTCCTGTTCAGGCAAGCCCTGGCCAGTCCTGCCTAGGGGTGTTTGGATGGCTGATAGCCAGGCTTTGGGAGAGGGAGCCTCAGTCTTTTATGACCTCCCATTCCCGCTTAAGACACTTAACACAAAACTTCTCACCAGCCATATGTTGCCTTTTATTTCCCTAATGATCCACTTGGGGCTGAGGTATTTCAAAAGTGAAACATGCAAACCCCAGCTTTAACTCACATGTTGCAAAGTGGGGGTTTACGAGCTCCTTTTGTTTAGCCCCAACTTTTGATTACTTACCCATATTTAATAATTGGGAGGTTTCTCCTAAAAAATCTGGATTTACACTATCTTTTGGAGAATCTGGAGATCTAGTGGCTATGAACCCCCATTCTGTCCTGGCAAAATCAGCAGTCGCTGGGCATGGGTCTCCACATGTGCCATCTATCTGTCATAGGGGTCTGAGAAGTGCCTGCTTCGCTTTGCCCCCCACCCCCTGGCTCTGCAGGTGTGAGATGGGGACTGGCCCTGCCTCCCTAGGGGGACTGCAGGTTCAAAGAACACTGCAGCTTCAAAGAAACACCTGCCTCCCTAGGGGGACTGCAGGTTCAAAGAAACACTTTCTATAAGACATGCAAATCCTGGGGAATGCATAGCTCCTCTCCTAACACATAGAACACCTCTGCTGAAAGCAAACATCTCCAAGGACACCTAGCCTTAAAAACTTCAGGTCTCCACTGCTGTGTATTATATTCCCTGGGGCAGGGGAAGGGACGACATTTCACTACCCGGAAGGGAGTGGGCTCTGGAAGAAATGAGGCCGTTCCTCACATCTCCTCCCCAAATGAGGACTTCTAACTTCCTAGAGAATCCATTTGATTCTAAGGAAGGACCGTGAACTACGGAAGCATCCTGCTCTCCTGTGAGGGCTGGAGCCAAGGGATACATAGACAACAGGGATTCTTTTGAAAGTCTCTTTTCAGTCACTGGTGGCGATGTTCTGATTTGGGTCAACTTGGAACAGGTTCAGTGTGAACTCAATCTTCCCCTCCTCTTATTTTCCATCTCTCCCCTATTAAGTCTTTGTGGATCACTGGCTCTGGGGCCATAAAACCCCAGCACGCCTGCTAATCACCAAAGGGGGGCCAGACCAAACGACAATAAACCAATAAAGAGAACTATAAAACTAAAGAGCGTGGCTCCTGAAGTCTCGCTGGGTCACAAGAGGGTCTGAGGGGAGTTAACTCCAGCCATACATCTGCCTTCTAGACATTGAACTTGACGAATCCCAAGACTTTCCGTGATCTCTCAAGGCCCATGGGGGCTCAGACCAAGGAAAGGAAGCTGAAATTTATCCAGAGGTTTAAAGAAGTTGAGAAAACTGAAGGTGGGTAGATCCCAGCTTGACTTTTTTCTGCAGTGTTTTTCATCTGAATGCTCTGAAATGATCCTTGGTAACTATTTAGGCTGTCCCTTAGCCTGGAAACAATTATGTTAGGCTAGAGAACAGCTCAAATCCACTGGCCTGCACCCGGGCTGTGTGGAAGAATCACCTGGACCTGGGGGTGGGGAGTGTTAAAAATACTGATGTCTGGGCCCCAGCTCTAAAAATTCTGGTGAGGTGCAGCCGGGACTGAGAACTGCTGTGCTGAGAGCTGATACCTCCATACCCAGGGGCCAGCAGAGGCAGAGGGAGGTAGCATTCATTCAGCACTTTCTATATTCCTGGCACAGGCCAGCCTACGTGCAGAAATACAATGGCCCATTTCAAAGAGAAAGGAATTGAAACTTGGAGAGTTCAGGCAATGAGTTCAAGATCACAGCTTCTAAATGGCAGAGCCTGTATCTAGGCTCCAGAACCTAGTTCCCAAACTTTGTTCATCTGCATATCACCTTTACAATTTTTAAATTTTTTTTTTAATGTTTATTTATTTTTGAGACAGAGACAGAGCATGAATGGGGGAGGGTCAGAGAGAGGGAAACACAGAATCTGAAGCAGGCTCCCGGCTCCAAGCTGTCAGCACAGAGCCTGACACGAGGCTCGAACTCATGGGCCGCTAGATCATGACCTGAGCCGAAGTCGGACGCTTAACGGACTGAGCCACCCAGGCGCCCCCACCTTTACAATTTTTGCCACATTCACATGCGTCTGGAACTCCTATTGCCTTAATTTTTTTCCTTAGACCTATTCACTTCTTAAACTTCAATGAATATGTAGTTTTTAAGTTTATTTATTGAGAGAGAGAGAGAGAGAGAGAGAGTGTGTGTGTGTGTGTGTGTGTGTGTGTGTGTGTGTGTGTGTGTATCAGAGAGAGAATCCCAAACAGGCATAGAGCCCGATGCAGGGCTTGAACTCACCAACTGTGAGATTATGACCTAAGCTGAAATCAAGAGTCGGACGCTTAACTGACTGAGCCACCCAGGAGCCCTGAATGTATTTTAAAAATAAATTTTTCTACCATGCATTTGATGCTAGCTACATTGGTTTGGTCAAACGCTTTGCAATAAATGTGTAATTTAGGGGCGCCTGGGTGGCGCAGTCGGTTAAGCGTCCGACTTCAGCCAGGTCACGATCTCACGGTCCGTGAGTTCGAGCCCCGTGTCGGGCTCTGGGCTGATGGCTCGGAGCCTGGAGCCTGTTTCAGATTCTGTGTCTCCCTCTCTCTCTGCCCCTCCCCCGTTCATGCTCTGTCTCTCTCTGTCGCAAAAATAAATAAAAAAAAAAATAAAAAAATAAATGTGTAATTTAAAATAAGAAGCAGCCATCCAGGAACCATAACAAGTTCCCTTGGGACCCAGAGGTGGCATACTTTGGAAAGGCTTATGGCCCAGAGGCCCTGTTTTTAGTGAGCAATTCTCAGTAGGAGAGGGAGGCTCCTGCTGCATCCTGCACAGCCCGTGGAGGCCTGCCTGGGACCCCTGCTCCGCATGGGACTGGCTCTCAGACTTGCTGGGGGCAGACGGGAGGATGTGGAAGGTTGGGCAAGCCCTTCTTGCCCTGCTGTTCCTCCGACCGCCAGGTGTCGCTGAGTTGTTTCCACAGAAGCAGGCCAGGAGAGTACTCTATCCCACTGGCTTTGGCCCCGTTCTCTCCCATCTCACTCTGGGTGTGCATTTGAGCTGCCCTTTGGGTTTGGGACCTCGTACCAGTTCCTGCAACCACCTCCCAGACAACTGTGACTTAGGGAACTCCAGCTTGGCACAAGGGAGGGCTTCAGGCCAGGCCTGGGGCTGGAAGCAAGATGACTGCGCAGTCATTGTAGGGAGCTGGTTCAGGCCTTTGCTGGTTGTGCTGCTGGGATCGTAGGCTTTCTAGGTACCCCTTAAGTCAGAAGACCAATGCACTGTCTCCCCATGAATCCTGACTACTGCCTTCCTAGAGCCTGGCTCTGCCCACATTCTTGAGAGTAGAACACTGAGGTCTTGAGGGGTGCAGCTGAGGGTCTTGAATGAGGGTCTTCACCATGGGTGGCTCCTGGCCAAATTATAATGACATCTGTGAGCAGAACCAAGGCTCCACTGGCCTGCAGGTGCTCTCTTGAGCAGCGCTTATGCTCGCTGCTCATGCCTGAGCACTGTAGAGCCTGTGTGTCTGTAGTCTGCCCCAGTCCAGGTGAGAAATCCATCCCAGGCATGTCCTTTCATTGCAGGAGACATGACCGCCCAGTGTCACTACTACACTCACTACTCCTCGGCCATCATTGTCGCCTCCTACCTGGTCCGGATGCCACCCTATACCCAGGCCTTCTGCTCTCTGCAGGTGAGTTCCTCTACTCACCCCCCCCCCCCCCACACACATGCACACACACACACACACACGCACACACCTATATCTCACCGACTAAAAGCTGGGCTTGGGTGAAATAGGGATCTCCCTGGTACAAATCCAGTCTTCAGCCAGTGACTCCCACTTGATGCTGGCTCCAGGATTCTGGACGGTCCAACCAAGGCAGGCTGCTCATTATCAGTGACACCTGCAATGTCTGCCCAGTAGTCTTGCAAAAAGACTCTAAAAATAAGGAATGAGAGATATGGGCAAAAACATACTTAACATAAGTAGGTTTTAGTGGAAAAGGAAGAGCAGAAAGCTTGAGGACTTCCTTGAAGGTAGGTGGTCAAAACTCGGAAAAAGAAACACAAAGAAGGGAGAGTGAAAAGAATATCACTGTGACATCAGAATGCAGACAGCTATGCTAAGTACAGGTTGAAAGGCTTAAAAGGACAAAGCATTTGAATAAGGAGTAGCTGAACCAGAGAGAAACTAACCAACTTACCCACCCATAAACTAATAGATCATTCATCATGCCAGCTTAGGGTTGCCAGACTTCACAAATAAAAATACAGGATGCCCAGGTAAATTCGAATTTCAGATAAAGTGACTCCTACTAAAAAAATTATTTGTTGTTTATCTGCAATTTAAATATATATCTGGGCCTCCTTGTGTTTTCCTTGGTGGCCCTGTACACCGTGAGGTGAGCAAGTCTGGCTCTCGGTGGGTGGTGCTGTCCAAGGCAGGTGGGATTGCTGGGACAGAGTCCTTTGCAGGCAGCTGAGAAGTTTATTTTCTCCCTTTCCCTTCTGACCTTATCACTGGGATCCTGCTTCCCAGGTTGTCCCAGGGGCACAGTTTTTGACTGGGGAGAGCCACTGGGTAGCCCAGCTGCAGCCAGTTGGCTCAGTCAACTCCAAAGTGAATACAGCACACAGCCCAAGTGTAAAGCCTCACCTGCTCCAGGCCTTACAAGTGTCCTATGGAGAGGAAGGCTCGAGCCATGGTGGGCAGCAGGCCACTGAAAATGCACAGGCTTACTCCAATAGCAAAGTTCATCAGAGAGAAACCACGAGTATTCCAGGAACTGTGGTTTTTGGTCTGACCTCACCAACAAGGTCGCTCTTGTGCTCAGGTGACCTTGCCCCTGAGAGACCAAAGGCTACCTTGGGTCAGCACTGAATCTAACTCCTGAGCCCGGGGCAGGAATGGGTTAGGCAAGGTCAAGGTGATTTCTCCCATAAGGAGCAAAATCCCTCCTGTCTGGTTTGTTGGCTCAGTGTTCGTTCTCCTTAAAGGCATGGATTGTCTAGACATTGTATAACCTCCTCTCCCTGGAAATTCACTCAAAAATAATAAGTGTGCTTCCCCTGAGCCTTTCTCAGGCAACAAGCATTTTAAGTAAGTTTGGTTTGGAGAACAAATGGTCCCAGAGCTCTAGCCCATGCCAGGAATCCCATCCAGATGTTGCTCATTAATCCACAAGAAGCAATGATCACTGTCGATGATGATGGTGATGCATGCCCTTACGGCGTTCCCTCCAGGCAGTTCTGGATGCTTTAAAAGCTTTCTTTTGTCCCTTCAGCCTAATGCGCTAAATCCCCATCCCTACCTGTTACTAAGGGTCCTTTCAATGGAGAGGGGGCACAGTGAAATAGAAAAGGTGTCAGCTCTAA
Source organism: Panthera onca (assembly GCF_046562875.1). NCBI lineage: Eukaryota > Metazoa > Chordata > Mammalia > Carnivora > Felidae > Panthera > Panthera onca. The sequence goes on along the minus strand of NC_138349.1, from coordinate 40,988,382 downwards.
GATTTATACGCCAGCTCTACTGCTTAACAGATACAGAATCTTCTGCAAGTTATTTTACCCCTGAAAATGAGGGTTAATTATGCACAGCTCCCTGAGCAGTTGAGATTGAATAAGGAAATGGGGGTAAACCCCCTAGCTCAGGGCCTGACACTACGTAGGTGATCAATCACTGTTACTTCCCTTCTTCTCCCTGCAATCAGCCAGATGTAGTGTGAGCAAGCCTGAACTTGTTCAAGCTGGTCCCCTCTGGGCTAAGCTAACTCAAGACAGTCTGGACCACATAGAAGCATTCGGAGATGGCATGAGCCAGGTGAAACAGGTGTGCTGCGAACCCACAAAGATACTGGGTTAAGACCACTTTGAAGTTAGTCACAACTAGTTTGACTTTTTAAAAAAAAAAGGTTTTTTTTTTTAATGTTCATTTATTTTTGAGGCAAGAGAGACAGAGCATGAGCAGGGGAGGGACAGAGAGAGAGGGAGAAACAGAATCCATAGCAGGCTCCAGGCTCTGAGCTGTCAGCACAGAGCCCGACGCGGGGCTCGAACTCATCAATTGCGAGATCATGACCTGAACCAAAGTCAGGGCCGACTGAGCCACCCAGGTGCCCCTAGTTTGACCTTTTTAAGCTGATTTGGTCCGTTGGTGACCATATCAAACCGGTTTGAGATGGTCTAAACCAGTGCAAGATAGAACGGATTTTATATCCTTTTGGGTGGCACACATGTAGCCATGTTAGTTTCAGCCCTTTGACCCTTGCGTTGAAGTCCGATGTGAATCCCGGTTTTTCCTGGTTCAAATCTATCTGTGGCATGTTGGCCCATGTGAGTTGAAATCATTTAGGTTCTCCATGTGTGCTACTTTTAACTGACTCTTCTAGTGGGTCATAAGAAGAACCCACCATCTGCTTTTTCCTTAGAATAAAAGACCAATTTTAGCTCCCAAGGGAATGAGTGGAAGGCTACATCTGGGGGGGGGGGGGGTGGTGCACCTGGTTCTCCTTTGGGAATCTTAGGGCCTTCACAGACCTCCTTAGGAATGTTCTGGCATCTTCCTGAAGTCCAGCTCTTTCCTCTGGCCCACCCTGCCTCCTAGGGACAGGCTCATTTCTTCTCAAGAGACCTTTGTTCCACCCCTGTGTAGTGACAAGTAAACGAGCCTGATCATATTCTCAGTGACCTAGACCTCCATCCCCAGCATGGACCATGGGGTAGGGAAGACTACGAAAGGTGGAGAAGGTGCAGAATCCAGGCACGATTCTTTGTTTATTTATCTGGAGGGCAGGGAACCGAGGATGTTGGACGTTTCCAGAGCCAGGTGAACATACAAAAGTCAGTATGAGAAGGTGCATGCTTCCCCCTTATGCATTAGGCCAACTCTGCCTCTTCCTAGTAGCATGAATAAGCCAGAGTGGCTTGCTTGCCCGCTTGATGGCTTGGTGAGGGTAGCACCTCTGGCGTGGGGAGCCATGTGTCCACGCGCTGCCCCCAGTGCGGGCTGGTGCACTATCAAGGGGCAAATGCAGCGTGTTCCTTGGACTCCGTGTCCTGCCCCCTGAGCGGGGCTGTGGGCAGAGGCAAGGGCCCTCCCGCACAGCCTAGAACTGCCCTGCAGCGTATTCTGATCCCCGAGGGTGAGGGGTGCTTTGTTCCCTTCATGTTTACGTCTCACTGACTTTGGGCTGGCCTTGGAATCGATGCCTTCCTCACTGTTGCTGTGTTTGGTTTTCTGCCTCAAACTCGGTATTCCAATGCTAGAGTCTTACGATCCAGAAAATATGGCAGATGGGTGGTACAATGGGAGCCGGTGCTGCAAGCCGGTTGTGTGCTGCTGACCCCACTCCCTTGCAGGTATGACGCCGCTGTCTGCCAGAGCTGGGGGCTTGGCTCCTGGGATGCTGTCATTCTCGGGCGCCTCACCCGCCTGGCGCCCGTGCCCGTGAGCCTCCGACAGTCGAGCAAGCGGGAGGCCAGGCCGCCGCCACGGCCATGCCCTGTTCATGCCCTGACGAGAGTGCAGGTTGCGCTGGGGCCGAGATGAGGCCAGCCCGGGCAGGGCAGAGCAAGGCAGCCACGCCCCAGCGAGGGCACAGTGGCCCCGCTGCTGCTGCTGTTACATTTAATAAGAAACTGAAATAAAGTGCTGTGTTAATTAAGTCACAGCCCGTGTGAAGGCAGCTGTTACCAGCGGTGGGGAAGGGTTTTCTGAACCACCTGAGGCGAGATGGCTGGTGTTTGTGGAAGACATATGCTAACTGCAGAGAGAACAGAGAACCGCCCGGGAGCAACACCTGGGAACTCCGTGGGTGCAGGGCCGTGGGTCCGGGTGCACTTGTGTCCAAAAAAAGTTGTAATTATCATTATACTGACCTAACAAGGAGCATCAGAAAGGGCACATGTAATAGAGACAGGCAGACCTGGGGCAAAGTCCTGGCTCTGGAACTTTCTAATTGGTAGTGTTGAATAACTGAGCCTCTGTCCCCCACTCCTTTAAAATAACCTCTGACATGGTAGGTGCTGGCGATTAGGGGAGATACAGCGGGGGAACCCTTTGGCTGTTTCTTTCTTTTTTTTTTGATATTTATTTATTGAGAGAGAGGGCACAGGCGGGAGAAGAGCAGAGAAAGAGGGAGACACAGAATCCGAAGCAGGCTCCAGGCTCTGAGCTGTCAGCACAGAGCCCGATGCGGGGCTCAAACCCACAAGCCATGAGATCATGACCTGAGCTGAAGGTGGACGCTTAACTGACTGAGCCACCCAGGCGCCCCCCCATTTGGCTGTTTCTAAGTGCTTTGTATATGTCCACCCTCGTCCCTGTAAGAGTAGGCAGCAGGTTTTTCAAAATGCCTTTGTGGGTTTTGTTTATTGAGTAAAGAGCCACATCCTACAGGAAGAAAAGCTAATGGCTTCTCTGGGGTCAGCCCACCCGCAGTCAAGAGCAAGGCTGATGAGGCAGCCCAGCTGGTACACAGGCTTTGCAAATTCTCTGCCAGACCTATAGCTCAGCTCACTGAGTGGGGTGTTAGAGACTGGCATCTTCCTCTTTTTTTGTTGTTAAAGTTTATTTCTTTTTGAGAGAGAAAGAGGGACAGCACAAGTGGGGGAGGGGCAGAGCGAGAGGGAGACACAGAATCTGAAGCAGGCTCCACATTGTCAGCACAGAGCCTGTCGTGGGGCTCGAACTCATGAACTGTGAGATCATGACCTGAGCCTGACCTGAGCATAAACTGAATGAGCCACCCAGGCACCCCAAGCCTGGCATTTTTCTGAAGCAGCCTGCAGAAGGTCAAGCCCAGCTCTCTCTCAACTGCACACATTCACCCCTGCATTTCTTTGGAGGTGGTGGTGTCTCCAAATTGCCCTGATGATATTCTTGCTCTTTTCCTCCTGCCCCTGTCCCAGGACCCCACCCCTCCTCACTTTCCCCTATATCCCACCTTCTGCTTCCAATAACTTTTACAGTCTTTTTCTTCTTCTTTTGAGCCCCTGGTTACCTTCCCCAAGCACACTGAGGTCAGGGCCCAAGCCCAAGATTGCTCCTTTGTTCCTAGTCTGTGAAGGGAAAGGGGTGTAGGGGTGGGGCTCTGTGGGCATCTCTTCCTGTGTCCTTGGCCCTGTGGGAGGCACCTCACACACACATACGCACACTCACACTCATGTGCTCACACATACATATCTTCACAACTATAACAGTCACCCAAGGTTGTGGAGAAGAGTGTGGTAGACATTAAGACTTTGAAAAACTCACTTCTGTGGGGTGCCTGGGTGGTTCAGTCAGTTGTGTCCAACCCTTAATTTCGTCTTAGGTCATGATCCCAGGGTCATGGGATCGATCCCCATGTTGGCTTCCATTTGGGACACGGAGCCTATTTGGGATTCTCTCTCTCTCTCTCTCTCTCTCTCTCTCTCTCTCTCTCTCCATAATATAGATAACATGAGATGAGATGAGATGAGATGAGATAAGATAAGATAAGATAAGATAAGATAAGATAAGATAAGATAAACTCGCTGGTGTTCATAGTGTAAGTAATGCTGAAATTCCAGGCAAGTCCGCCTGGTTCCACAGCTAGGGTGCTCTCTTCTCTTGCTGCACACTGCCCCTTTGATGGACAAAGGACAGCTGCTTAGATCAACTGATGTGCACACAGCGTCCTGTAAGTGATTTGTTTACATGGGACACTTTTAAATTACTGGAAAGGACATCTGTCACAAGAATGGGTTGTCAGCCAGCTCATAAAACCAATCCCATCATTTGGATGTGGCAGTGGGTTGATTTGGGTCAGTCCCATGCAAGAAAGGAAGAATAGACTTTCTATCATGTACAAATACCCCTGTGTAAGTATCCTTGAGTGCATGTAATTGCTGAACTTCCTGAGGGTGTTGGTCAAGAGTTGAATGGTTATTTTGCAACAGAGTTTCCCTATGCAGACTGGAGAATTTAAGAATGTAGCTATTGAAATGCTTACCCTGGGACACAGGTGCACACAGACTTCCTGGTCTCACACACAAGGAACACTCCTTTCAAGACTGTTTCCAGTTTTAATAGACATATCATAATCATGGACTTCTAATTTTAAATCATGTCCATTTCCAGCAGAAGTCCTTATTGTTCCTTTCTCTCCCCATTATTTTGTTTTCGATTTTGATTCGTCCTGGGTAGCAAAATTTTGCACCTCTTGACGTATTTTAATTGAGGAAAGATACCTAGGGTGATATTATTTTTGAGCCCTTTAAATATTTAGAATATCTTTCTGGCATCTTCATGAAGGAGTGATATCAGTTGGACATAAAATCCAAAGCCTGTAACTTTTGCCTCCGAAATCTCCAGCCTTGGCTGCCTTGCCTTCTAGCTTTAAAGTCACATGGGAAAAGTCTTCTGCCAATGTTAGAGGTTGTTCCTTCATAGATAATTATAATCTTACTATTGTTTTTTTCAGTATGTTGGATACACATAGGATTCATTGTTCTTGATATTCAAGAGTATCTGCAGAATCGATTTAGGAGCAAATCTTGGCACAGTAATTCTCTCTCATTCTTTTGTTTCCATCCAATCTCTAGACTTAATTTTGTTGTGGTTTTATTTTATTTTGTTTTGGGCTTTCCTGATGGCGGCACTCTGTAGAACTTCATGGTGCCTCTCTGCCTCGCTGCTTCTCTCCCTTCCTTTTTGCTACCTTCTCTTCCTTTTCTCCTTCCTTCCTTTCCTGAAAGTCTAGTCCTGGCTGGGACTCATTGCTGGAAGCCACCAGAGTTTGTATCAACCCACAGACTTATAGTACAAGAAACAAAGCAGCTGTACTTTTTCTTCTAGGGAATTTGGCATTTCTTTTGTATTGCAGAGGGGAGAAAACCCATTAATTTTGAAACAAATGTATGCAAATGCATTTATTAATATAGGAAATAGGAAAATCAGTTATTGCTTCCTTTATAAATAATACAGGCTTAAGTTTTAAAGATATTACTTTTGCTAAAATGCATTAGACAGCTGTGAAAAAAATAACATTTTTCTTTGTGGTAATATCTTTAACCAGATTTGTAGCACTAACAATATTTCCTATGTATATATTATTTTTATTTAATACAGGTAATCTTTTTATTACCAAATCTTATTGTTTCTCAGGAGATTACCATCAGCACTCATAAAAGCTGCAAAAGGAATACAGGAGGACGAGAAGGCATCAATCTCCTGCAGATGTTAAGACTCGGGCTGCAGATTAAATATACGAAGCTCTTAATATGTTTCAATGAGCGACTTGTTAGGTGCAGATTTATTTAAAAGCTCTCCCCCTATTTTGTTTCCATTTCAATTTGAATCTGATGGTGGGCACCATCCCCTAACGTCCACCAAGAGCAAAGTGACCTTGGAGAAAAGCCATATCCTGAAGCTGCCCAGGTACCGTGTTCAATTGTGACTCCAGGGGCAACTGGCTTTCTCGGTGTCCCTGTCCATGTGCAGAGAATGACCCATGGATCTCAATGGATCCTCAGGTATGACTCGGAAAACCGATCAGACCACCAAGATGCCCAAGTGTGGCCTGCTTCAGGCATGTGGCAGACTGTCCCTTTGCAGAAGGAGCTGAGACCCCTTGCCCCACACGTCGTAGATCACGTTTGCCCCAGACCCAGGGATTCCCCCAATAAACTGGCACAAGGGCAAAGAAAGTATATCCTCTGGTGTTGCATCCATGGGTTTGACCTGGTTCTGCCATTCATTGCTTTGATAGCCTTGGGAAAACCAGTAAACTTTCAGGAGTCTCAGTTTTCTGGTCTGCAAAATGGAAGTACAATTCCTTCCTCATACACCTGCTATGAAGATTAAGAACCATCCTCTCTGTTTGTATAAAGGACCTAACATAGAGTAGACTTGCCAAGAGAAAGCTTTGGCCCGTCTTTACCCTTCATCCACTGCTGTAGCTGCTTACCCAAAAGCTTCCCTAGGTAAATGCTGACAAGAAACCTCAGCCTCTGAAAAGTGAAGGGACCTGATGGGGGCACAGGAGGGCACCGTCCTTCTGGGTTCTACCCGTTTGTTCTTGGGCCACAAGAACTCTGTAGAAGTTGGCAGAAGGAGGAGGAGTTCTGGTTGAACAAAGGCCCAGCTTGATGGGGACAAGTGAACTATTCAATCCCAGGGAGGTGTTTTCGGGGTGACCCTAAACTTCAGGAGACATAAAGCCTGGACGTTCTTCCTCTTCCCAGCCCCAAGGCCACCTGGTAAATAAGGGTAACATCAACTAAAGAGATTTAATGATTCAGGTGAGAAGAGCAGGGAATCCAAGGAAAGAATTTGCTTTAAGTCTTCCTGGTCCAATGCTAGTTTCCAAGACCAGGATGCATCAGGCCACCTGTGGAAATGGGCCTTGGAACCAGGGCTGGCCGTGGAGAGCATACAGACATCTTGACTTCATGGACCGGCTTCCGGTCTCTGGGAGGCTGGTGTGCCTCCAGCTCTTCATCCTCAGACCTGTTGTCTCTTGTCAGGCTGTTCTGTTAGATGTCAGCCGGGCCCTGACCTAGCCTGCTTTCTTCTGCTTCTGCTCCTGGCCTTGGCCTTGCCTCTCTGCCCGGAACACTCTGCCGTCTTCTCTCTCACCAGACTTGCAAACTCACCAGGGGCCGGCTCCTCCAGGAACCTTGGAATCCCCACGTGGTATGGCTGGCCCCCTCTCTGGGGTGTAGTGGGGTCTTTGTATCCTGTCTGTGCCTGATTCAGAATGGGCCCTTTGCAAATGTGGGGAATGGGCAGAAGCAAGACCCCGGTTTTCCTGTCTCTGATCTGAGCCCAGCTCTGGGGAAGCCCGTTGTGCAAGGGTCCGGAGAATGGCTGAGTGAATAGATGCACGACGAGCCCATGGCACGCATGCAAGGATGGTTGAACAAACATGTATGAACGTGAAAGGAAAGAAAGCTCCCATGGCGGAACCTGTGCCTCAGTGGCAGAGCAGACGAGTGAGGCACACACAGGCGGTGCCCACACAGTCTGAGTTCTCACTGCACACCAGTGATCACGTTGGCCCCTTTTCCTCTCAGGGTGGAAGCTTTGATGTGGCAGACAGAATGTTCCACAGCGTACAGAACGCGTGGGAGTCGGCCTCCAGAGAGAACATGAGTGACGTCAGGGAGCTGACTCCAGAGTTCTTCTACCTCCCCGAGTTCCTAGTCAACTGCAATGCTGTGGAGTTCGGTGAGTGGAGGCTGGGGTGTGGCCAGGGTGGGCTGGGCAGTGCAGGGAAGCCCCTGAAGCTCATCAGTAATGACTAATTTCATCAGTATCTTTGCTGAGCAACTAGACGAACAGGTCCTGCACCAGACCAGCGTGGTTGTTGTGAGGTCTCCCCTCCATGGCAGCACTCAAAGGCGAGGTGGGAACCAAGGAAGGTCTGGGCCCCAGGCTGCTCTGAGCCCCAGCCCCACTCACGATCCTTCCTGTGGGCTGTCCCCAGGCCTCAGGCTACAGTGAGATGCCCTGCTAACAGCCAGTTCTAGCACTGCCCTACTACGTGACCTTGGGCAATCCTCCACCCCTCTGTGGCCCTGTTTTCCTCCGTGGCCCACAAATGGGTTACCCTGGACTCCGTGAGTTGGACCCAGAGAAGCTGGGCCTCCTGGGACGGATTTCTTGCTAGATGGCATGTAAGGGTGGTTGTGTGGGGACGCTGGTGGCTTCTCCTCTTTCCTGTGCTTTGGGCCTCACCCCAGGATGAACTATGCCTTCTCACTTACTGGTTCAGAAGAACAACAAAAATTTCAGGAAGCCCCAGCCAGCAGGCCCCCGGTGACTGTGTGTGTACCTTGGGAGAGCTCCGCTGCAGATATAAGGGTGACTTGTGGAAGGGGACGTGTGGTCAGAGCCCGGGGCAGAGGGTGGGCGACTCTCCCCACAGAGGAAAAATGATGGGGTCACTCCCCCTGTGGAGGGCACTCGTGAACTGTCACGAGCACACACCTGTGCTCCGGAGGTCCCCTTCCTCGGACCCTCCTTCCTCCAAACAGCACACAGGGGCATGCACCTCGAGCCAGGGCAGGGGCGGATGCCGGGGGGCGGGGGGTGGGGGGCGGGGGAGGGCGAGATGCGGCCACTGCCCTGGGTACTCACCTCTTCTGCTGTGTTTTGGGGCCAGAATACCTGTGGGGCATTGAAAACGTGCCCAGCCCAAGCCCACACTCAGCAAGTTGGACCCCGTGGGACTCGGTGGCCTGAGCAGTGTTCAGAGTCTCAGATGTCTCACCTGCATCTGGGATGAGACCCTGACAGACATGAAGGGCGTTTCCCACAAGATGTGGGGAGCCCCATGAAAGGAGTCAGTCAGGGACGGAAGCCAGCCTGGGGTGAGGACGGTGCTTGAGGGACAGCACCACTCCTGCCCTGGAAAGGAAGATGAGGCTCTCTGCAGAGATGGACAGGAGCTCAGCTGCCGAAATGACACACGTGCCAATGACCAGGTGTCCTCAGGGAAGTCAGGAACAAGGGGCTATTGAGCACCTACTGTATGCAGAAACTTTTTCAGGCATTGGGGATTTAGTTGGGCCTTCTGGGACAGATTGTCCCGAAGGTGTTTACATTCTGTACGGGGATGAAGGAAGGGATAGAAAATATAGACAAATAAGGAAGCGAAATACTGTCTGATGCTGAGAATTTTTACGAGGAAACGAGGTAGGAAAATGGTTCAAGAGTGACTCAGAGGGCCCCGTGTTATGCTGGGCCCCAGGAAGGACCGCCTGAGTTGGTGACAGGTGAGCTGAGACTGGATGGTAAGAAAAGCCACATCAGGCACAAATCTGTAGGCTAGAGAGAGGAGGAGAAGGTTTTATTCTTGTTGCACCGTGAAGGCCCTGCAGGGTTTAAGCAAGACCATAATTAGTATTTACTGGGCGACCATCGTCTGCCTGGAGTTTTTCTGAGCACATTGTGAGCATTTCTCTACCAGCCTTGGGTGGAGAGGGGGGAGGTTTGGTAACAGGTAGGAAAAGTGAATCCCAAAGAGGTTAAGCAACATGCTCAAGGTTGTGCAGCTAATGGGTAGGAGAGAGACTTGGGCTTGGATCCAGACTCCTCTTTCTAATGTCTGGGGAAGCTGCCTCTAAAAAACCTTGCTGTCCTCACTTTAAAAATGGAGAGAAAATGCATAAATTATAACATTAAATGAAGATTCAATAAGATGATGTGTGCCAAGCACCTAGCATAGTGCCCTGGAATAGTTAGGTGCTCAAAATACGATAGCTTTTACTGTTATTGTTATGATCTCCTTACTGTTTTAGCAATGGATAAAAAGTGCCCAGATGAAAAGGTAGAGAGTAGCAGGAAGGAAGACATACAAACAATGACGACACTACTGTCATTTTATAGGACTTGTGAATCACGCACAAACCTGTCTGGGAAGCAAGGAGGGTCTTATGGATGGCTGAGGTCTTGGAGACCAAGAAGGAATATTCCAAGCAGATAAGGGTGGGGACACACAGATAGAAGAAGCGGGAAGCAGTAAGGCCTGTGCAGGACTGATCTACGTGGAATCAGCAGTCCTGGACAGCACAGTGTGTGTATCCCCTGGTTGTTAGCCCAGTTCGGGCTCCCATTTACCCAAAGTCCTGTTGTTTCTCACCCCACTCAGGCTGCATGCAGGATGGGACAGCCCTGGGGGACGTGCAACTCCCTCCCTGGGCTGATGGGGACCCTCGGAAATTCATCAGCTTGCACAGACAGGTGAGTTGACCAGGGTCACACCAGAACCCCTGGAATCCTGAATAAAGACCGCAGTATCCTCTCAATCTCCACGAAGGCTTTCTTTGCAAGCAGAGGGCTAATGACAAGCACTTCTGGGGCTCTTAGGTCCAGAGAGCTCAAAGAATGTGCTAGGCTCCATGCTCCAGGTTAACAGGAAAAAGCTTGTGTTCTGGGCTCTGGAGCAGGGAATGATGGAAAAGGAGTACAAGAGAACATTTCGAATTGATGTAAAGGTCCTGTATCTTGGTTATGGTGGTGGTTACATGATTGAATGCATTTGTCAGAACACATTGAGCGGTCTGTTTAAAATGGGTGAAATTTATTGTGTGTAAATTGTACCTGAAAAGAAAAAAAGAATCTGTGGTGGGCCTGACTGGTAACAACAAAGCCATACCTTTTCCTCTCTCCTTCTCCCTTGGCGAGGAAAAAGTTCTTCCCTGGTTTATCCTTGCCTCCGGAAATGTAGTAATGGTAGTCATCTATCCCACAAGTCACTGGTCTTGCGTAGTTGGACCAGAAATGAACTTGACCTTTAGGTGGCAGCAGCCCTCTGCTAAGATGTTCTCAGAAAAGTTATTGGCTTGGAGTGAGTGAGCAGGTTCACTCTACAGGCCCGACTGCAGATGCTAATAGTCTAGTGGGGAGACAGCTTGATTAAATAACCACACGAATAAGAGGGAAATTATAACTTCACAAAGTGCTACACAGGATAGACATTAAGTGCCATCAGATGTAGATTAGAGGTGTGACCCAGGGGAACTGGGTGGTAACAACAAGGGGGAGACCTCTTTTGGTGGAGTAAAGATTAAATTAGAGTGGGTTAGGATGTTAACGATCAATGTCATTGAAAACATCAGAGTAGGAATCTCTGAAAATCTTTTACTCCATAAAAGCAATAAGAATCATGGCAAAGATTGTCACAACAAACTTTTCAGAACCCTTGAAATTAACCAGAAGCTTGGAAAGATCAGGAGAGTATTCCTTTGAGGAAAAAAATGACTGCATCTTTGTAAGAATAGCAAGCTTTGGATGTTTTAACTTAACACTATTCTCATTTCTCCTCTTCAGCTCCATAGTAGCCTTGAAAACCAATAGCCCACAATAACAGTGGAAGCCAACAGCCTACGAGTCCATTGGAAGGGGAAGAATGGAGTTGGCGCTCCTTCAAAACCCCATACCCAGAGAACTGTCATTATTTGACCTGTCAATGGTTCCCTGAAAGACCCCACCAGCAAGGCTGTCTTTATTTGACCTCAGAGCCTGCATAATGCAAAAGCCTTTACTTTAGTGGCGTTTGTGAAAAAAGAAACCAGAGACAATTGTTTAACACTCTTGCTTCCAGAGGCAGTGGATATAATTGGGAAAACAATAAGCTAACCAAAAAGCCTAAGTGGAAAAACTAGGGAATGAGGTCTTTATAGGAGGCCTTGAAAAAACTTCAAAATATTCCTGGAACCTAGAAGAACACACACATCCGTAGGGACGTTTTCATGCATAACGCTGTGTTCATGCTTCGAAGGGCCTAGCCTTCACTTCTGGCCAACAGTGAGGCTCTGTGCAAGCAGGATATGAGAGATAAAGGCAGTGTTTACCAGGCAGCTGCTGGCTCTGAAGCCATGCCCTAGCATGCACACAGAGCCCCTCCCTGGACAAAGACTGTAAGACTTACTGGTTCTAGGCATTTAAAGAAATCTTTATCCAGTCAGAAGATGACCATTAAACTAACAGAGGAGAGATGTTAGTGGCCATCTACACCACCACCACCAACAACAACAAAAAACAGACTTTATAGAACTAGTTCAGTAAAGTCACTAAACAAACAACAACAAACAGTAACAATAGCAACAAACCCTGGGGAAAGAGGAACATCTGATTTCCAGAGTTGACACATCATATTATCTAAAATATCCAGTTTTCCATAAAAATTATGAGACATACAAAGAAAAAGAAAGTGTGACCCATACAGAGGGGAAAAAAAGCAGTCAACAGAAACTGTCCCTGAGGAAGCCTAAACTTTGGACTTCTTAGACAAAGATTTTCAATCAGCTATTGTAAATATGTTCAAATAATTAAAACCACATTTAAAGACCTAAAGGAAAGTATGACTGTGATGAAAATATAAATAAAGACATAGAAATTGTGCAGAGGAACCAAATAGAAATTGTGGAGATGAAAAGCACAGTAACTGAGATGACAAATTCACTAGAAGGGATCAATAGCAGGTAGAAGAAAGAATCAACAAACTTGGAAGATAGATCAATTGGGACTATCCAGTATGGGGAACAGGAGGAGATTATGAAGAAAAATGAACAGAGCCTAGGCACCTTTAGAACACCAACCTACCCAAAATGGAAGTACCAGAAAGAGAGGAGACAAAGGGGTACAAAGAATATTTGAAGAAATAATGTTCACAAACATCCCAGTTTTGATGCAAAGTATTAATTTATACATCCAAGACACCCAATAAATTCCAAGTAGGATAAACTCAAAGAGATCTGCACTTAAATACATCATAATCAAACTTTTGAAAAGGAAAGTCAAAGGAAGAGTCTTGAAAGCAACAAAGCATTCATGACTTACAAGATATCTTTGATAAGATTAACAGTTAATATTTCATCAGAAATCATAGAGGCAAGAAGGCAGTGGTATGAAATATTCAAAGTGCTCAAAGACTATCAGCCAAGAATTTTATAGCCAGCAAAACTATTCTTAACAAATGAAGAAATTAAGACATTCACAGATAAATAAAACTAAAAGAATTTATCACTAGCAGATCTGCCCTACAAGAAATACTAAAAGGAGTTCTTTATCCTAAAATAAAAGACAGTAACTCAAGTCCATGTGAAGAAATAGAGGAAATGAATGATAATAAGGAAACAAATGATAAGGTTGGGTAATGAAAACCCTTGTTGTGAAGGAGAGAATAAAGACAGAGAATAGTACCTGGAGGAGATGGAAAGTTGAGGAAATATTACGATGTTCTTTTTTTTTATTTTAAGAAGCAAGTTTAAAAGGTAGTGGGAAAGAGAGGTTGGGTGTACAAGGAAAGGAATAATACATTCTTGAGAAAGCAGGAGTATTTGGAATCCAAACCACAGGTAGAGGGTTAGCTTTAGATAAAAGGTGGGTCAGATTCCTGAGTTAAGTAGGAGGGAAAGCGGTCAGGGGTTGCAGATGAAAGTTAGTTTATATGTATTGTCACAAAGATGTGGGAATTTCCAACTGGTGTCTGTGCTTTTCTCTGGAAAGTAGGAGGTATGGCCGGTGGCTGAAAATAGACAGTGGAAGAGGGTCACAGGTAAGGAGAGAGTAGGAAATGTGAACTAGTCATCTTAAGTGATTAAGCATGAGTTGACTAGAGAAACATTCCTAGGTTTTCTGGCAATGTTCAGTGTGCATTTGAAATTGGTGACCAAAGATTATGGGATAATCAGTGTGCCCTCTTGTGTGATGATACTCTGGTGTAAGCACGAAGACAGAAAATATTTGAGTTGGTTCAGAGTGCTGCGAAAAGACAGTACACACAATTCAATAGCATAACAAGATGCATTGAACAGAATGTTATTGAAATGATAAACTGCTAAATCTAAGCTGCATCAGGGTGTTGCTGAAGATAAGGGAGTGTTGATAGATTGCAAAGAAGTAAAAGAGTGAGGAGACTAGAAGTTTTGACAAAGCAGAAGAATAGTCTTAGGGAGTAGTTAAATGATCAGCAAGGCGAAGAGGTGGCTTTCACCAACAGGGATGTTTGAATGAGAGATTCTGAAGAGAGAGCACTTATGGATACTGACATGAGTTAAGATGTGTCTGTAGGAGTAAGTAGCTTTAGGAGTGGAGGCAAAGTCATTGGAGAAGTATCACTTAAGGAACTGAGATGTGAAATGTTGAAATCAGTGAGGGAGAAGAAGGGAGGGCATGACCAGGAGTCACCATGTTTGATGAGTGAGACAAAGAGTTGGCAGATGGCAGCAGTGATGATGAGGAGGGGGGCAGAGTTCAATTTCGTAAACCACAGAGGAGCAGACTGTTCTTTTAGCAAGAAGGTAGAGGAACAATGGTCCGCAGGTGGCGATGTGGATCAGGGAGGACACCAACACCACCTCCAGGCCCCAAGACACATGGCATGTAACTCAGCAAGCAGCTACCACTGGAATCTTGGGGAGAGCCAGGCTTCATCTAAAGAAAGGAGGTGGAAAAGATGCTCTAGAAGAGCTTAAAGATATGGGCTATGTGTTGGTTATAGTGATAGGAAAAAATGTCCAGAGGAAAGGTCAGATGTCCTGGCCTGTGGCCTTCTTGAAGCCACTTTGGCCATATACCTCAGAAAACTAATGTGGCATGTCCACCCAGAGGATCAATGAAGGGGTGCTTAGACAATCCCAAACGAATGGCTTTGGGTCTGGGGACCCAGCCCTGAAGTTGGGCTCTGCTTAGCAGATAAAAGTGCCATCTTTCAGGTGAACTGGGAAATCTACATACTGGCCCACATTTTCTCTTGCTCATGTGTGGCAACTGTTGAGGAATATTGCCAACCTGGGTGCCCTAATCTGAGCTGGCATCATTCATCTGGGCTGTACCCGTGCAGGATGGAGCATGCTTGGGCTCCCCCGCTAAACTTCTTTGTGCTTCCTGTCAGATGGCACCTTTAGTTGAAGAGAGATATTGCTGACTTTCAACAGGAGCCGTATTCCTGAGTGGGCTGAGGTTTAGGTCCCATTCAGAGGATGTAAGCTCAGAGTAATTCTTCATGGCTGAGTCTGGAAACTCTTCTGTCTACCTTCCTTGGAGATGGGAAGGCTGCACATGGGCAGATGTTCCTCAAGGTCATCATAGACTTACCCTTTAGGTGTGTGGATGAAATGCTCTTGCCCATTGCATGCTTTGGACTGGACAGAAGTGCCCCAGTCAGGGAAGCTCACATTCCTGGGGACTGAGCTGTCTCTCAGAGGTAGATTCTATCCTTTTCTTTCCAGATATGATTGAGAAAGAGCTTCATACCCAATATGTTAATAATTTCTAGGTACTTGGGTGCAGTGAGATGTGCTCAGTGAGGTTGGATATCCCCTGTGGGGTTCTGAGGCCTGGGAGTCGGGGACTGAGACAGTAGGTTCAAAAACCACACCTGAACCTGCCCCAGAAGTGGGGTAATGATATCTACCAATGAAAGGTGGTGTTAACGGGAAGAGACAATACACGTCAAACCCCAAGCCAGTGCCTGGCACCTTGTAGGTGCTCAGTGCCATCACTGTAGTCAACATTATTACGTGGAGCTCGCTGTGCACCAGCCGTGGACACAAACCAAACCTCACATAATTCCACAGAGAAAGTACAGTTCTTGTCCCCATTTTTTAGAAGAAGAAGAAGAAGATGAAGAAACTGAGGACATAGACGTGAAGGAATATCTATGGCAGTGCTGGGGTCCAATGTGCTCCAGAGCATGTTCGCCTACCTGCTATACTTAGTTTCAAACTCCTGACGTCTCTGGTCAGAATCAGCTCTCCCTTTTTCTTATATCGAGATCAACAGGACCCCAAGACTTATTTTCAGTCTGGTCTCTTCCATTTAGATATCAATGCAAGACAGGTATTCTGCGCCTCCTGGTTATATCATAGAGTGAATGCACTAGGTGATTGGGAACAGTTAGATCTGTTTTCCCACTAGCTGGAGGCCGGAATTGGGTGGTCCTTGGGTGGCCTGTATGTCTGCCCACTTAGTGCTCCTCAAACTCTGGGAGATGTCACATCTTTCCTGTGCAGAGCCAGCATCCTGATGCATCTGTGCCCTCCTGATCTGTGCAGAGGGCTCACAAGTCAAAAGGAGACCTGCATTTTTCATGCTCTTTGGGTTTTGGTTCCAGGCTCTGGAAAGTGACTTTGTCAGTGCCAACCTCCACCACTGGATAGACCTCATTTTTGGGTACAAGCAGCAGGGGTCAGCCGCAGTAGAAGCTGTTAATACCTTCCACCCCTACTTCTATGGTGACAGAATGGACCTCAGCAGCATCAGTGACCCTTTGATCAGGAGCACCATCCTGGGGTTTGTCAGCAACTTTGGACAGGTACCCAAACAGGTACAGTATCCGTGTTGTTAGTCTTGCTTTCTCAGAAGAGTGTATGCACTGTAAGCTTCGAAGTGATAGTGAGGACATTTTCTCCTGGATAGGAACAAGAGAGAGGGCTGGGGATGGGAAATGGTCTTCCTACACTCCTCAGTATTGGGGCTTAGCCCTCTGTTACCATCTGGTGTTGATGAAGGTGATGACATCATTAACGATACAGTGAACACTCCATTCACCTGTGATATATGTAACAGACACTACAATAAATCCACAGGATTTAATTTTCTATATGTGTGTCTAGCTACAGAGCTGTTGTGGAGAGCCAATGAATTAAGACCTCAAGTGCGTGAAACACCTGAAATATAATGGGCACTCAACAAATGGTAGACATTAGTGTGATTCCCTCATTGAATCCCCTCATAAGCTCTGGGTATAGAAATTATTCTTTTACAGATCAGGAAGCTGAGGCTCAGAGAGTCTAAATAAATAACTGGCCTACGATTGCACATTAGCAGATGACAGAGGTAGAGTTCTAGCCCCGTCTGGTTGGCCCCAAAGCCATATTGCCAACAGTGCGACAGTATCTAAGTTCTGCCCTTGGGGCCTCTGGTGAAATTGCAGGGGTCTCATGTGGGCCTTTCGCTCCACTGGCCCCACCCCCCATCAGGATAGTCATGTAGCAACGTGAGGCTATGGGCTCATGGTGACATCCTGGTGAATGGTGTGCAAGAGAAACACTTATTTAACTGATCCCGGCCCCATTGATCCTCAAGCCTCAGTGCAATGTGGAGAACTTTTATTCCTAAGTACAGCCATCTGGGCTATTATCATGGCCCCATGGGCTGGGCTCTCAGCCTGGATGGACATTCAGGAGCCATGCTGGGAAGTGAGTGCCTAAGCCCAGCCAATTCCAGGGCCATCTTGGGCAACAGCCTTCTCCATATGTAACCATGAGGCTTGGACGGGCTCATCTCAACAGTACAAAACAAGTAACATCTTTTCTACCTGGTCTTATGTGACATGCTCCAAGTTTGCTCAGCTCCCAGGTGAGGGGAGCGTGAGAAGTGCCTAAGGGTGACTTGGAGAATGAACAGCACATCCAAATGTGGGTTCGGCCAGGGAAGGCTTTGTAGGAAGGAGAGAATTTCAGGAAAGAAGCTTGGGTAGCCTAATAATACAGATAAAGCAATTAAATAATTCAAAGTAGTAGCCACCACCATCCAGTTGTGTCCTGGGTTACATTCTCACAGTTCTTGTCCCCACGCAAAAATATTTTCACATCAGTGTGATCACGGAGTGCACACGATTTTAGATTCTGATTTTACTTAGTGAGGTATTGGATGAGCTTTAAAAAAAGGTATTTCTAAGTAATCGTCAGAATTAGAATTCTTCCAGTGGTCCCAACCTAGAGACAAGATTAAAAGACTTCAGGACCACGCACTGTGCCATCAAGGCGCTGTGCCTGCTGAAGTTATTACAGGCACCGGGCCTGCGATGCTTTAGTCATTCTGTCGGGAAAGAAAGGATGTTCTTTATTAATGCTCCTTTAGAAATCATCATTCTGATCTCCGTTTGTATTGATCACCCACCCAGCTTTACTAGGTAGTCCAGTATTTGATTAAAGGCTGTAACTGAGCCTAGGCTGCTGTGAGACCCCTCCCAGCTGCCTGCTGAACCTCACTTCTACCCGTGTGCCCACCTGCGGCCCACCGTCACACCTCCATCATGGTACCCAGCGGATGTTTCCATCAGGGAGCAGAAGAATGGGCCTGATGGCTGGAAAAAACAGCCTAGTTGGGAAGGGGGGAGGGTGGAGAGCCGGAGCTGGCCTCAGCTGCCCTCTGTGGCAGCAGCAAGATTCTGCCAAGCAGCACGGCCTTGGGCTTCATATTTTGCCTGGTTATGCAAAAAGTTTGGCATTGGGGACACTTTGACAGCAGAGATCTAAGAAAAGTGAAAATAAGAAAGGCCACTAATGGGGTTTGCCTGTGCTCTTTGGAACGTTTGAATGGATGCTATTAAAGAATTCTGTCTTGATGCCCAGATGGACGTGCCTGCAGAGTTTGTAAAGGAAGGGGGGAGAAAAATGTGAGAAATAGCTCAAGCAAATGAAGAGAGACATGTGATCTAGAGAGAGAAGAGGGTCATTCTGACCCATGATTTGAGAGGCAGCTCTGCCAGGGACCAAAGGCTCCTCAATGAGGTCATCCTTTTCCCAAGCAGCGTGGAGAAGATGACAGTTGGACAGCCAGGAAGGCTATTTCTGCTAGTCACGCACCATGACCTGGAGAAAGCAGTGGGCCCTCTCTGAGCCCAAGCCCCTCATCGACAACATCCGAGGGCTGAACCAGATAGTTCTGTTTTTGTTTATCTCAGTCAGAAGCGAGCCCAGCTCAGGCAGCACTCAGAGCGGAGGTACCGCTGTGGCTTGACTGGGGAGGACTCCTCCTCCGGCCGTCTGTCCCTAATGACTTGTGCGGTATACGTCTGTCCCCTTGCCTCTCCAGCTCTTTACGAAACCCCACCCAGCCAGGACCACTGCAGGGAAGGCTTCACCCGGAAAGGATGCCGTCATACCTGCGAGCCTCCCCAGCCACCCACAGCCCTTTTTCTACAATCTGCAGTCACTGCGGCCCTCCCAGGTCACAGTCAAAGGTAACCACCTGGTCAGCTCTGTTTGGCGCCCTGTCCCACAGATGTCCCTTTAGTGACTGGTGTTCCTTTGGAGACTCAGGGGCACAGACCCTTCAGGGTCTTGGGGTCTGACTTTGGATGGCTGTGTCTCTAGTCACAGCAGGAATCTGGGGAGGCCTGTGCCCTAGAAGTGTCCGGAACCACCTCTGTTAGATCCTGACAGACTCACCTGTCTGCCTGTCTATCTAAGACACACATTCCCCTCCTTCTTTCATATATGTGTGTGCGCACATACACACACACCCCTTTCTCTTTCTTTCTCTTTCTCTCTTTCCTGCACACACACACACATACACCCCTCCTCACCTCCAAAGCCAGATTTCCCGAGGGGAGAGAGGGTTGCAGCCTCTGTTCCTTAGTACCCACAGTCACCATTGCTCCTAAGCACCCACGCGGGCCTGCAGCCACTAGCCAGGAGCAGCTGACCTGGGGCACACAGCCCAGTGTGAGTTCCAGCCCTGCTGCTTCTTAGGGAAACTGTGGGTGAAGTCTGATGTCTGGGCCATCTGGGGCATGCACTGCTTTTGGGAAATCCCAAGACAAAGGGCAACATTCTGGAGTTCTATAAGGAGTACAAGGCCAGGTTTGTTGGGGGTTTTTGGTGTGTCCTTTTTTTCCTTCAACTCCAAGAACAGTGCCGGTGGCACACCCATCCCTACCAGATAAGGTCTCTGGGAGGGACAGGAAGGGCAGAGCCCCCCAAGGCTCCTGTGGCTTTGTGCCACCTGCACCGACAGCCTCAGCCACTCCTCCCCTGATACCAGTCCTTTAGAGACACTGAAAACCTGTGGCCATGTGCAAGCTTAACGTATGTGCTAAGACAGGGGAGGAACCCAGGGCCAGGGGACCCAGCTCGGGGCCAGGGTCTAACACAGTCCCTGGAGTGAGGCCCTGGAGTGAGGTGACTTGACGAGCAAGTGGCTACTGCCCAGGCTTGTGCTTTGCCAAGTCCAGGTCACCTGCCCATGGCTCCTCCCTGGGCACAGAGAAAGGGGGTGTTGCCTCTTGGCAGGTAAGCTCCACCATACTAACTGGGGGGTAGATATGTACCTTTTCTCTCTAGGCTCAGAATCCCCCAAAGGAGCCATTGGCCACATCGTCCCTACCGAGAAGACCATCCTGGCTGTGGAAAAGAACAAGATGCTGCTGCCTCCGCTCTGGAACAGGACCTTCAGCTGGGGCTTTGATGACTTCAGCTGCTGCCTGGGGAACTATGGCTCTGACAAGGTGGGCGGGTGTGGGGTGCAGGCATGGGGCACGCGGGCAGGCGGGGCACAGGGTGGTCACCGTTGAGGCAGAAGCAGTCAGAGGGCGAGTCCAAAGCAGGCACAGCTGCCCCACTTCCTCCTTGTGCCTGTGCCCCCTGCCTGAGAGGGAGACGGCTTGTGCGGCCCGGCTGAGGGCCCTTGTGGGCCAAGCCTCCAACCCATATTCTAAGGAGCGGAGCTTACAAGTTCACAGTGCACGCTGTCACTTCACAGCAGTCTCTGCCACCAGCCGGTCACTTGGCTGCGTGGAGGCCACTCAGACTCTCAGTCTGGTGTGGAGTCTTGGGGTTCCCCTGGCATTTGCTCACGGCTCAGACTCTGAGGACACTCACTGAGCATTGAGCCAGCGCCAGAAGCGAGCCGTCTGGTTGCCCTTCATCCACCCTTGACTCAGGCCACAAAGTTACTTCACATCTTGCTGTGGCCCTGGCCACCTCCAGCCTCCTTTCCTAGCCCAACTTCCCTCCTACCCTACATCCCACGCACCGATCACATGACATGAACTCCCTGCTCACCGAGCTCTCCCTTGCCACCCCCAGCCTTCCCTACCACTTCATGAGGCAGCCAGGTGTTTACAACGTCGCCCTAACTCCCTGCTCGCTTGTGTCTCCCCACTCACTAGAGTATGAGCTCCTTGGGGACAGGCTTGGATTGCCTGGACTGGGTCACTAGTGCCAGCCTCCAGAACACATGACATGTCCTGCAGTTCCCATGGCACACAAGCAAGCCAGCAGCATCCAGAACTGCCCTTGTCCCTCTGTCACCCTGTCCGGGCTCTCGGCCCTGTGCTGGCTGGGGCGCCAGTGCTCACCCCACTTGTCTCCCATAGATCCTGACGACATTCGAGAACCTGGCTGCCTGGGGCCGCTGCCTGTGTACCGTGTGCCCAGCCCCCACAACGATCATCACCTCTGGGGCCAGTGCAGTGGTCTGTGTATGGGAGCTCAGCATAGCCAGAGGCCGGCCGAAAGGCCTGCACCTCAAGCAGGTACGATACCTCAGGTGGGGATTTTACCTCAGGTGGGGATGGTGCCTCAGGTGGAGATCGTGACTGGGGCATGTGTGGTGCCTCAGGCAGGTATAGTGCCCTAGTGCCATCTAATTCCCTGCGCACCAAAAGCCCTGCCTCCCTCAGGAGCCGAGAACACAGAGAGGCACTGGTGACGGCACATGGCTGTTTGTTGTTAGAAGGCCACGGTTTCATGCCCACGGTGATTTTGACAAGCCCACAGGGCAGGTGGCCCCATGGGACCCATCCCTCAATGAGAGATGCCACTTATGCGTCAGAGCCAGTGAAAGCAGTTTCCTTGCACTTGAGAACATTTTTGATCATGTGCCGTGGGCACTTGTGCGGATAGCCTCCTTTTACCTTCTCAGCAACACTGTAAACTAGGTGCTATTCTTATCCTTACTTTACCGGTGGAAAAAACAGGTGCGAAGAAGTTAAGTGACTCGTCGTGGAGCCGGAAATTGAAAGGCTATTTCAGAACAGCAGTGGAGTAGAGCAAAAGCAGGCGGGGGCAGTGGGCTCCTTCCAGTCCCGCCTCAGGAATCACCGCCGCTCTCGTAACAATCAGAGTGTACTCACTGCTTGCTTGAGACTCTGTACATTCGTTTCAGTCTGGTGAATCCGGCACTGTTATTCCCACTTCCACACAAGGAAACTGAAGCTCAGAGAGAGCGAGTTTGCGTTTTAATCTGGGTCGATCTAACTCTAAACCCACGCTTCCTGCCTGTGCATCCTTGAACCTGCCCATAATACCACTAGGGTACGCTTCCAACTCTAAAATGCAGCTCATTTTTACATCTGTATTCGTAGTTAGCCATATAGACCCAAGATGACAACCACCAAAATTAATCATACAAAACTCACCACGGATCAGATTTCCTAAACCGCACATGTTTCACTGAAACTGCTCCGCGGTTTCTCTGGATGCTTTTCAAGCCCTCCCCTGACCACCCTACCACCCCCTGCAGCACACGTGTGGTGCAAGGTAGGCACTCAGTAGACGTGAGGTAAAGAACGACTGGGTCAGTGCTGAGGGGGCCGATTACTCCTGTGGAGCAGTGGCACCTGCTGAGGGAGCTGTGCAGGCCAAGTGCAGGCTGCCTTCCCCAGACTCTCAGAGCCAGCCTCGGAGCGCCCTGCCTTTTCACCTTTTCACCCTGTTCTAGGTTTCCTTCTCCTTCCATGGACTGCGGGCAGGGGGCTACATTCTTACTCCTGACCTGTGTGAAGAGACCGCACATTATTATTACTCTATGGAGTGCTCCCTTATCCCAGGCACCACTTTAGGGACACCCTAGATCCAGCCTGACTGCAGAGCCGGCCTTGGGGAGTCGGGGAAGTGGCCTCCCGCTACCGCTCCCAGGCCCCTTTTGAAAATGAAGATGTGCTATATAAAAGCCCTGTATTGACAGCATAAAAATGTAATTCATCATCCTCTCCTAGTTATAAATCAAGAGGAAAAGGTAAGGGGAATCCCACACGTTCTTATTTCCTACGCAGAATAAAATCCTTTATCATTTACCTGTAGTGGCTGACATGGCCTTGGGGATCCCCCAGACCACCAGCTGCTCAGTGAGGGGGTCTGTCCCTGACTTGCCGGCAAAGACATCATTAAATAGTTTCATACACAGTTTTTTTTAAGTGTTTCATTTTTTAAAGATATTACAACATTAAAGACAAATTTCAAATTCACTTCAAAGTTGAATAATTCTCTATAATCTCTACAAAAGTTTCCATTGTCACATACTGCCATCCCCCGATATACATATTTATACCATTCTGATCATTGTGTAGATATGTTTATTCTGTTTCCACCCAGCCTATCAAATTGTTTCTGCTTCTCCACAGTCTGTAATTTACATTTCAATTGTTCTGTATTATTCCATTTCCATAAAATTACATTTCAATTGTTTTGTTATGTCAGTGCGCCACGGTTTAATAAACCGTTTCTCCTCAAACTAGACAATTACATTACTTCCAAATTTTAACTATTTTAAATAATGTTGCAGACAACAGCTTATCTAGATTGCTGTTTGCTTCTGATTAATTGTTGCCTTAAAATAAATTTCAAGAAGTAGAACTACCAAGCAGGGACATCGTGCTTTCGATAGTGGTTCTGTAACGTTACATTGCCACCGCGATTAATTAAGAGTGCCCATCTCACCACAAGTGTCCAGCATGAGCAGTTATTTCCACAGGCTTTTGTTTTGTTTTATTTTATTTTACTTTATTTTATTTTATTATTTTATTTTCTTTATTTTTTGCTGCTTTATTTAGGCATGATGACAGTGAAGTCATTTTAATTGGCCACGTAGAGAGGTACTGTGGCAGTACCCCCTGATTCATGGTTTCACGTGCCATGGTCTCAGTCACCTGTGGTCAGCCATAGCCCGAAACCAGATAATCCTCCTTCTGACTCATCATCAGAAGGTCAGTAGTAGTCTCGGGCCACATCACAGTGCCTATGACATTCACCTCATGTCATCACAGGAAGGATGAGTAGCGTCCAATAACACATTCTGAGAGAGAGAGGCCACACTCACATAACTTTCATTGCAGTACATTGTTATAACAGTTCTAGTTTATTACTAGTTATTGCTTTTAATCTGTTACTGTGTCTAATTTATAAATTAAATTTTTTCATAGCTATGTATGTACAGGAAAAAAACAGTACACACAGGGTTTGGTACCACCCACGGTTTCAAGCATCTACTGAGGGTTTTGGAACATGTCCTCCATGGATAAGGGGGACTACTGTATTCTTATTTTACTTATTTATTTATTTATTTATTTATTTATTTATTTATTTTAAAATATAATTTATTGTCAAGTTGGTTTCCATACAACACCCAGTGCTCATCCCAACAAAGAGCCAGTAGACAGCACAGTGACATCTGCTGTCCTCCTTCACTGATGTCCTTAGCCTTTCCAGATGGGGGTGGCTACGTGCCTCGTGATGAGAGGCAGTGAGCATTACACGGGTGGTCAGTGCCTGCACGCAGACTGGCCCCCCTCACTCTCCAGTGCCTCCCTTTGCAAAGCAGTAGATTTGGCTCCATTCATGGACAGCACATGGGGACACTTGGGCTCAGAGCTTCTCTCTCTGAATCCCCAGCCTTTAGTCCAGCATCCCCTGGCTTGCACTCTTTGGAGTCACCATGTCCCTCTACGGTCAGAACTCAGTCATCAGAGCTCCTGTCGGATCCTCTGCTTTTCTCTTCACGTGGACAGCTTCCAGTTTCCTGAGATGACCCCAGTCATCTTCTGTGGGTCACGTCCGGAACCTTGCCAGCCCCATCTGCTTGGTGCCACATTAAGATCTACCAAAAACAAACAGGAATCCCTGGCAGAACTCTTCCTGGCTGTGACCAGGCAAAGTGACAGCTTTGAAAAATGATGCTCAGACTCATTGACCCAAATGAGCGAGCAGTCATCCGTCCTGAGGGTGGAGGTTTACCACTAGGTAAGCCAGGGTAATCACATTTCAGAACGCCATCTCTGCACTTCTCTGGCTCATTCCAGAAGACAGCTGCCCGTGTGGATGCAGCAGCTCTCAGATCAGGCTTACCTGGCAGCTTCTGGGACCATTGTGATGGGAAACCACACTGTGGCCAGCGGCCGTGGACCTGGGAACACCAGGCCACCCCAGCCCCTCCGGCACGTGTCCCTGGGGAGCAAGGCCTCTGGCCATATCTGGATACATAACCATCTGTGAACCAGGCGAGACCCAGCACAGGCCAACCTGAGGGCCAAGACCAAGGCCCTGAGTCACCTGCTGCCACGTGGCCAGACAGGCTATGAACCCAGATCCATCAGACTTGAAAAGTCACGTCTTTTTTCATAATGACCTGACAGCCCCCCCACCGCCTCCCTTCCATTTTAGTTGGCAGAGGCATGTTTGTTTCTGAGGTTCTCCTGGGGTAATGCTCAAACTGGAGCGTGCATGAAAATTTCCTGGAGAGCTTGTGAAAACCCATGGTTTTCATCATAGCCCCGCCCCCAGAGTTTCTGACTCAGTCGGTCTTGGATAGGGCCCAAGAATTTGCATTTGAATTTCTAGCTGATGTTTATGCACCTGGTTGGGACGCTACACTTGGTAAATCAGTGTCCTTGCATGTGACTAGTGGTACGTGCAGCTTCAACACGCAAGGCCAAGTGTAGGTGAGCTCACAGCGTGTGAGGGTGCTACTAGCCTGTTTCAGTTATGATAAAAGGGCTGCAGATCCACACTGGCTGAGCCTCAACTCCCAGAAATGGATGGAACTGAGAGGCCAGCATAGACTCATGTACAAACACACACATGGAAACACATGCACACACATACCACAGACTTTGGAATCATGGAATCACCCTGAATCTCTGTTTCCTCATCTGGAGCCCAACAGTAAGTGGGAAGGCAGGAAATCTCCCCAGGTACCTAGATTGAGGGTCCCTCCCATAATCTGTGGATCTGCTTCTTGTCCTCAGGCCTTATATGGACACACACAGGCTGTCACATGCCTGGCAGCATCAGTCACCTTCAGCCTCCTGGTGAGTGGCTCCCAAGACTGTACTTGCATCCTGTGGGACCTAGACCATCTCACCCACGTGGCCCGCCTGCCTGCCCACCGGGAAGGTATCTCTGCTCTTGCCATCAGTGATGTCTCGGTGAGTCCTCACTTTCTCAATGTCTATGAGCCTGCCTGGAAGCATGGTGCAGTGTCCCAAGAGAAAACCCAGGAACAAAGAGAGGCTGATCTCCCAAGAATGTTGAGAAATGTCCCAAATGTGTGGAGTATTCTTTGCCCAGGCAGAGTGGAGCCATCAACATGTGCAGCATCTGGTTCTAGATTTTATTTTTTCCTTTTTTATTTTTCTCCCTCAGGGTGGTGAGAGTGGTGGGAGGTGTCTGTTCTGGCACAGGCGTGAGGGAATTGGGGCAGGAAGTTGGTTTTGGTAAGAGATCTTCTGGGCTTGGCGGATGAATTCAGTTCGCTGATGTTAAGTCAATGCTAACTCATCAGGTGCTTCTGGTCTCCATGGCAGGAAGTGCTTCTGTTTGTCCCTCCAAGCTGCTACCAAAGATAAGCCTGTCAGGAATGTGTGTGTGTGTGTGTGTGTGTGTGTGTGTGTGTGTGTTATGTCTGAGTGAAACAGAGACAGATAGACAGAGACCAAGACAGAGAGAACAGAAAGAGTTAGAGAACTATATATCTAAATCTCAGTGTGGAATTTCTCCCAGGCTGGAATCCTCATCATAGGGCATGGGGTTCCGTGAGGATTCAAAGGCTCTGCATCTTCTCACAGAAAACCCTAGGAGTCCAGGGCATGGATAGAGTGGCAAGGGGATAATAGAAAGAGGGGGAGATAATGAAGAAGGCTCCTCGTCCCAACTTTAGCTAAACATGGTGTTCCAGGTAGACTTGAATCTAGGGTGAATCTTACATGGGCAGAACAGAGGATGGATGGATGGATGGATGGATGGATAGATGAATAGGTATGTGGCTGGATGGATATTTGGGTGAATTAATGGGAGGATAGGTAAGTGGGCAGATGGAGGGTGGATGGATGGATGGATGGGAGGATGGTGAGTGAATGGATAAATTGGTGGATGTATTGGGAAAGGCACCAAGCCCTGATCTGAGAGAGCATTATAATGTCCTCAGATCTCAGAGGAGACATAGCATGACCAACAACTTGTTGAATTCAACTTGTCCTGGAGTCAACTGAATTCACTAAGTGTCTACTGGGCTCAGGGTTGGGTGCTTGACAGAGATGTATCAGACATGGTCCTCAGCCTCAAGCAGACTCTAACAGAGTCAGACAATTCAGAAAGGGATATGATGGAGCCCAGAGGGCTATGGAAGGGCACTGAGTTCCCTACGTCCTTTCTGTGGTTAGGGTAAGGCTCAAAGGCATGGCTCCAGCTGGTTTTATGAGTCCTCAGTGACAGTGACCACTATACCATTGGCCATAATATTGACAAGGACTTGAGAAGAAAACTCTAGACATAAACATTTCAGGAGGTTCAATGGGGACATTTCTCCTCAGAAATTCCCTTCAGAGAGACATCGCCAATTCTTTGAGCCATATACAATCATTCAAACCTCTGTACTCTGCCCTCTACCAAGTGATATCCAAATCTTCTTCATGGGGACAGGGCTGGCCTGCCTGCCATGTCCAGGCCCCATGTCTGGAGCCAGAGGCAGTCTCCAGGCTGTGGAAGGAGTCCAAAGGGTAAGTCAGCCAGTTTGTGTCAGAGAAAGCAGTATCCAAACACATGACTGCAGTATGCAAATAGCCAGGAATTTGTAGTTGTGTGAAAACACAAGAGACCTATGAGCCATCTAATAAGAAGTGGGTATCTTAGGTCTTGGAGTACCTTCATTAGTCTTCAGAAGATAGCAGGTTAAGGGTGCTTGGGTGTGCAAACTCTGGCTGAGCAAATGCGGATGGGCAGGCAGTGACCTCAGCGTGGAGTGAAATCAGTTTTTATTGCTGCAGGGCACCATTGTCTCCTGTGCGGGAGCCCACTTGTCTCTGTGGAATGTCAACGGACAGCCACTGGCCAGCATCACCACGGCCTGGGGCCCTGAAGGAGTCATAACCTGCTGCTACATGATGGAAGGGCCAGCATGGGACACAAACCATGTCATCATCACTGGGAGTCAAGACGGCATGGTTCGGGTAGGTGTGTCTTGGGCAGAATGAAGGCAGAATGAAGGCAGAATGAAGGCAGAATGAGTACAAGAAAGTGGTCTTTGTTCTCACTTCCTCCAAGAGCCCAAATCTATAGGCTGCATTTGAGACCAAATGGTATGCCAGACTAGGTCTTCATGGCAAGTGAGGGCAAAGGCAAGGCTCTCTCCAGGCAAAACGTAGATAGATAGATAGATAGATAGATAGATAGATAGATAGATAGATAGAAGATAGATAGAATTATATATATAATTGTATACACACATATACTCATGAAATGAAATAAACATTTATCAGCATGAGGTGTGAAAGCTGAATGGTCAAATGTGTAAGAACATAGCCCAGTGCTGAAAAGAAATATTTGGGCGATCCATTCACACACTTGCCCATCCATCATCCACCCATCTGTTCACCCACTAATCCATCCAACTATTTATCTCTATACCTATTCATCCATTCATCCATCCTTTCATCCATCCTTCCAATAATACATCTACCTACCTACCCAACTATTTATCTCTCTACCATTCCTTCCTTCCTTCCCTCCCTCCTCCCTCCCTCACTCCTTCCCTCCCTTCCTCCTTTCCTTCCTTCCTCCATTCCTTTCCTCCTATACAATGATCTGTCCTTCCATATACCTATCAATTTACCCATGAATCCATCTATACATCCAAATATTTTTTATCTGTCCATCACCCTAACTCTGGCTCTGTACCAAACTCATCGTACAAGCCACAGGGAACACAGAAATTAATAATAGGCCATTATCCTCCAGCTGATCATATCCTAGAAGAGAATACAAACAGAAAATACATGTATGCAATGCATGCTATGACCATGATAATCAGAGTTCCATGGACCCTCTGAGGAAGGCCATGGAGAGGGAAAGCATCAATAAACCAGGAAGAGAACGAAACAGAAACATTGAAGTGTGAGGATTAGCCTGGGAAGAACAAGGTAAGCTTTCTGAGACTGACAGGAGGGATGAAGGAATGAGTAAAGATAAGGAATAATTCAGAGGCTTACTTAAGAAACTGTCAACTGAATTCCACAGTTTAAAGGAAATGTTGACTGAAGGCCATAATGTATTCAAGAAAATGTCCACTGAATGCTTCAAACGTTTATGAAAGCTTGCTGAGTGCCATCATGGCTAAAACTTGGCCTTGCTTTGCATGGGTGTCCATGCCCCAAGGCTCAGAATAATCATGGAGATAATACTTGCTGAATAAATATGTGGTGAGGGTCCAAAGGGAGTATGGATTTATTTCTAACAGAGAGACATGAGAGGAGATGGCAGTATAACTGAGTCCCAAGGATGAAGAAAAGTTACAGCATATGGAGAGGCCAAGCAGGCTGAGGGGTCACTGTGTGTGGGTGGGAGAGACAAGGCTGAGGAGGGTCCCTTGAGAAGCCCCATTTGTGGGCTAGGAGGGGTACCTCATCTCTGCAGAGAGCAGGGCATCCTGGGCTAGCCAGAACATGAGTAGGTCAGGGAGGCCTGGGCTTGGTGGGGTGACTCACACTGTGGGTCAGTCAGAGGAGTCCAGGCTGGCCAAGCAGCAGGTGCATTTTTTTTTGTGGGCCCCCAAGTCATGAGTGAGAGACTTTCATGCACTCAGCACTCATTCATCCAACATGGCAATTGAGCTCCTGGAATGGCCCAGGGCTGGGTTAGGCCTGGTGTGGCGTTCAAAAAATCATTAAGAGGAGGCTGATCCTTGCCCTTTGTCAACATAACATCTGGATTCAGCAAGTGAGAAGCCATATGCAGTCAGCATGAGGACATTAATAGAAGGGCTTAGGACCAAGAGCCAGACACAGAGAATGGGGAGGCCTAGCTGCTAAGTGGTGAGGGAGGCCTCCAGGGATGGCGGCAGTGGGGTGAGAGGGCATTAGCTAAGTAAAATGACAATAAACTAGCTGCTGGGTCTCATCCCTGAAGATGAGAGGTTGAGGACGGAGGCACTATGGTCACAGGAGGGCAGAGTAAACCCACCTAAGCTTCAACAGTGCTCTACTGAAGCCTAAGTAATTTTTTGTCCCCGAGAATACGTTAGTGTTGGAAGTGAAAGGGGACCATATTCCCATCCCTTCCCTCAGGGTCTGTTGGATGTGAGGGAATGGAATGGGCCTGAGGCCACAGACAGGATCATTTCCCCAGCCATTGGCCCTTTCTCTTTTCTGGACAGATTTGGAAGACTGAGGACATGAAGACATCTGTTCCCGGACTGGTAGCACCAGAGGATCCCTCAGCTCAACCTCTGAGCCCAAGAGGTACCTGCCCTGCTAAGGGTGTGGGGCCTTCGCCTTGCTGTCTTCACTCCCCCCTCCCCTCCCATAGCTCCATTCAGTCCTACGGAGTCCAGGGAAGCCATTGAATCTCTCTGGATGTTGTCAAGTTGGGGGGACAGAGCACAGTTTACTGCAAGCTGCCAGCAGAACATGAAGCAGCGTGGAGTAGTCCATTGCATCCTAGCCCCGTCAGGCAGGGACCAGCAAGCTCTGGGATGCTCCCTGGACATGTGAACAGTCGTGGCGGTTTTCAGGGGCTTCTGAGCCTCAGAACCTTACAGAGCTTAGTTTGATGTTCTCCATCTGCCTGGATGACTCCTCAATGCCACACTTCCCAGCCCAGGGCCTGGGTCCAAATGCCTACTTGCCTGGACAGCCATGCTGCAGAAAGGGGCAAGGAGGGGCCAGGGAGGGGCCTTGCCATATGCCTGGAGAGAGGAAGTGGTTCCATAGCGCCCCGGCCTGCCCTGGTGATCCTGGCTCCGTCCACCCAACTCCCCATGGCAAGTTCCTCAGAGTGGGT
Organism: Panthera onca; assembly: GCF_046562875.1. Lineage (NCBI taxonomy): Eukaryota > Metazoa > Chordata > Mammalia > Carnivora > Felidae > Panthera > Panthera onca. The sequence goes on along the minus strand of NC_138349.1, from coordinate 40,957,641 downwards.
CTGGAGGTCCTCTACATCCGCAATTCCCAGGAGCCTTATTAAAAATGTAGATCTGGGTCCTGTTTTTACCTTAAGCCCTGGCAAAAGATTGGGGGTTGCTAGATTTCCATGTCTAACAGGTCCCCAGTTGAATGTGGTGTGTACCAAGGTAAAAGAACGACTGTTCTGGAGCCCTCTTTGGTTTGTGGCAGATGGGACTGATGTAAGAAAATCTCTCTATTCTGCCATCACGGCCTCTGGTACCATCACCACCATGGCCACCACTGCTCAGCTTGCAGGGAGACGGCTGACCCTGAGCAGTCTCCATCATGCATACTTGCCGTGTATTCTCTAATTTGTCACGACAACCCCGTGAGATAGATTTTATTATGCCACCCATATGAAGGATTAGGACATTGAAGCACAGAGGCCTAGGAGCTTTCCCAGAGTTACCCAGAAGCGTAGGATTACCATCATTCTCACTTCTGTCCCCAGAGCGGACATAAGCAACCTCAGACCAACTTCAGACTGCCAGGCGAACCTCAACCGCAGATACTGCCATGCATCATCAACAATAGCACCACCCCTGATCACAGGCACAAAGATCACCAGCAAAGCCATCGCCTCCTTCTCTTCCACCACAGCTGTCCCAATAGCCCCCAGCCATCACCTCCTCCAGCGCAGCCAGCCTTCTTTCTCAGCTCCGTCTTCATCAAAGATTTTGGCCCAGAACCGAGACATTTTTCTTGGTGCCGCCCATGATGAAAGGAAACATGTTACCATGAAGTGTGACTTCTCCTGTCATCATGAGTTCTGGTTTACTCGTATCCCAAGACCCATGATCATTCACGGGAGAGAATTTATTAGAGTGCTAAGGGCTGCCTTCTAAAAAGAGTAGCCATCTTCAGTTAGTTCCTTTCTAGAATATACTCCACACCTTCCTGATTCATTTAATCATCCATTTATTGTTCTTTCTTCACACAAACATGCACAGACATCTGATCAGCCCTTACTGGGTCCCAGGCTCTACACTGAGAATCCCTTCCTTCAAAATAACACCATCTGGGCACCCTTGTCAATAATGTGGGCAGACCCAAAGCAGTGACCTCAGAAGGATCTACAACCACATTCACTTCATTGTTCCTAGTACCTTGAGGGTCCTTTGGGACTCCAAGGAATCACCCCATCTCAGGGTAAAAAGAAAGATGTGTGGGGTTTGTACATTCTAAAAAAACTCACAACAGTTCTTTGAAGAACGGGGGTCAGACTTTCTCCCCTATTTCTCCCACCCAGTTGGAAGAGAGCTAGCATAGAATCCTGTTCCCCAGCCTCATTATGAACAATTCTGTGGTACACCTGCACGAAAGGATGCCAGTTCAGTCCGTGGCTCCACTGCCCATTTCTGAAGCTATGGAGGTCCCATGAGGCAAAGGTTGATAAATGGATGTCTGAACAAGAATGCTGGGTGGATGGAAAGACCAATGAATGAAGAGCACCTCAAAGACCTTCCACTGGTTCTGGAAGTGCCAGTGCATTCATGGGTTTCTGTTCAGGGTCAACAGTTGTGCTGAGATTGTACTCATTGGGAATGGGGTCCAAAGAAATGGGAAGTGACATGAAAAGCAAGAGGCAGGGCTCTAGACCTAGTTCTGTGCCCAACAATTACTCTGTCCCTCGGTTCCCCTGCCCCTGACATGTCAGGATGTGCAGGAAGTACCTAACATGAAAAATAACAGGCATAGACAAGAATCTGCTCAACAAAATGCAGGTTGTTCTTATCATTTTTATAGGCTGGGAAGAGCCTTCTCCCTTCATATACCGGCCGATGACATTACGGAGCTCACAAGGCTGTTTCAGGCTGGCAGCAGCCCCATCATGCCTGGGTCCACATCCTTAACCTGCCGTTTGTCCCGACCTGTCTGAGGTCACCGCCGCCAAATAGAAAACAACTGCCGAGGTTGTGATTACAGTTTAAGGGAGGATTCAGGTGAAATGGCACGAGGGCACGGATGTATTCGTGAAAATCAGGCTGGACCACAGTGTAGAAATAGAAAATCCATTTGCAGGCTTACAAACCTCAGCCTGTGGAGGTCTCGTTGTTCTCCGAATATTGCTCAAACCCGTTTTGCTGGAAGGTGACAGAATCAGGCATGGCACGTGGATGTCTGTACCTGTGTCCTGTTGGTGTGCATGTTGCTATATCCCTCAGATGTCTTAAGGGGCAAGAAAGGAGAGCTTTGGAGATATTGAGGATGCCTCGTTTGTGTACAGACATGATCTAATTTCGGCCCGGAATTCACTTATTTGTCATTTGAAACAAGGACCAACCCAGTCAGAGCACAACGTATTTTAGGAATCACCTCGTAGACTTGGACTTGACCTGGAACACAAAAAGGGCTCCGGGAAGGCTTGTAGTGTGGCCTTTTGCACACACACAAAATGTGCACGCATTTCCCGGTGCACAGGCCTCTCTGCGCACGTAGGAGGACACCCTGGGACAGCTGGGACAGCTGTGTCGTTCCTGCCCTGACTCTGAGTGACTTCGCAGGGATGTACCCAGCTGATGTCTCTCCATCTCGCCCTCCATGTTGAAGGAATTACTGTCTGCCCCCAAATGCAGTCATTAAAATGAGTGAAGTAACAATCATTGAGTTATATTTTTTGAAAAAACGTTCTCAGCATTTAATTATTGGTTGTGGCGTGAGAGGATTTAGATAAGTTGATAATGCCGACTTTATGTAATTTATTTTTACTAGGCAATTACGGGCTGTGTTACATCCTGGCAGCAAGGTATTGTGGGGCATCTTATTAAGCATAAAGCCAGTAAACACTGATGAACAATTTTGCTGAACTAGGCATGCAATTTAGAAAGCAATAATACACAAATCCAATTTGGTACACAATGGATACCGCAGCCCGTCAGCACATGTAACTATCACAGCCTGCAAATTAAATTGGGACGGCCCTTTTTGCAACGGCACAGGCCAAGATTAAATATATTTTCCCCTCAATTTAACAAGTTGCTGACCACAAATATAAATATGTGTGTATGTGTTTGTGGCTCTGCCCGTGGACATCCACGTGCATGCATGGGTTTCCTAATCGTTCTCTCGCACGATCCCCACAGGTCACAGGTGGGAGAAGAATCTTGCCCTCTGTCGAGAGCTGGATGTCAGCCTTGCTTTGACAGGGAAGCCCAGCAAGACCAGCCCTGCGGTGACAGCCCTAGCCGTGTCCAGGTAACCAAGGCCTGGCTCCTTCGGGCCTCCAGCAGCTCAGGGCTCAGGTGGCCTGGCCCTGGAAAGTCGCCTCACTGCTGTAGGCACCAGGGAGGGCCCACCTTGCACAAGAGGCAAATGAGGAGCCCACGTAGGGCCCTAGGAAATGTTTTTTAACACACACATGTTCGTGCTCTCTCTCTCTTTCAAATACCCGTGAATTCATAAAGAAATGTAAAAGGGTGTAGCTTTGTAACTTCATGCTGGGGAGGCACTGTTTTCCTGAGGCCCGCTACCAATGCTAACATTTGGCGTGATGAGTATCGTACGCTAAAAAAAAAAAAGCGCCTTTTGAGAGCTCTAAGCCAGTGCAGAATAGCCAAGTGTCAGCCACTACACTTGATAGACATTATTTGATTCTTCATAATTACCCAGTGGAGGTTAAGTGGTCCTTTCTGTCATTAACCCATTGCTCACACTAGGAAGTGGAGTCTCCGGAGGCCGCGGGCCTTGGAGAGGCCCTTCCCTTCCTCCCTCACTGCCCTGCAGTTGCTGGCTCAGGATCTGTGGTGGTGGGAACCACACAGTGTTCCAGAAGCCAGGCTGAAATGAAGTGGGCTAGTGTAGGACATGGGAAAAGGGGGCCGGAGAGTCCGGAGCCCGAACTCTGCTGGAAAACTTGCCATTCGTTTGTAGGGGGGCCAGACTGTCTCTTCACAGGACAAAAGGCACACCTGGAGATGCTGGAGAGAAAAGGCAGGGCCTCACCCTGCTGCCAGGAGCCTGGGCATCTTGGGGAGTCCCCCCATACTCATGAGGGGTGCCACAATCCTCAGAGTTCAGAAGTTCCCCCTCTTCGGGGTCAAAGCATTCTCCAATTCTCCCAGGCCCCACCCCTGCCTCAGGTGGAGGTCAGGTGCAGGCCCCACGGGGTCCTGGACCGAACCCGCCATGTCGCAGCGTCCTGAGTGCCCGCTGGGATGAGTGGGACCCACAGGCTTGGCTCTAACACTCCTGTCTATTCCTTCTCTTCCCAAGAAACCAGACCAAACTTCTGGTCGGCGATGAGAAGGGGAGAATATTCTGCTGGTCTGCAGAAGGGTAGGAAGAAAGACAGTGGAGGTCAGGTGGAGTGAGCGGCAGGTGCCCTGAGTGGCAGCAGCAGCACCAGCAAAGGGAGGCTGTCGCAGTGCCTGGGGCACAGAAGACTCTCCCCTGAGGAAGGGGCTGCTGGCCATCAGAGCTGCACACCCCGAGCCACTCCATGGCCCATGCGACTTTGGCCTTGGGTTGCCCAAGGACACACTCCATAAAAAGGAGAAGAGCACCTGGGAGCCTGGGAGCAGCGATCTGGAAACTGTGACTCACTCACAAGCTGCCCACGAACTCACAAGACTCACCTTTTCAAAGGGCTTATTACACTGAAAAAAATTGGGTCACTTGCTGGAAACTAATGGGAAATATTGGATTGTCTTTATTTTATTAAAATGACCGTTTTCAAAATGCAAGAGGGCTCGTGAGTGTAAGATCACCACCCTTTTCCACTCATTTGTTTGCATCCCATACCTAGAAAGGCAGGAAGGCCTCAGAGAAGCACAGCCCGCCCTCAGAGTGTTTCTCAGGCCCTCCTGCCTCCCTCCCTGGAATCTGGCTTTCCTGCAGGCTTGCCCGCCAGACAAGGGTTCATGGGGAGCGAGGGGCTATGCTCAGGAGGCCCGGCTAACATGGCTGACAGGACGTGAACATGAGTCCTCTGGCAGACATAGGGAAGTCAGCCTGGGGGTGAGGGAGAGGCACGCTGCCGAGGTGTGCCTACCCTATCTCTGTGCCCCAGAGAAGACTTGGGCTTGGCAGGCTTTTCCCAGGGCCTGACCTTTCATGAGGGGCAAAGACCCCCGTCCACATGTTGATTTGGAGCTGGAGCTCCTCCTGGGAAAATTCAGGCTGCTACATGACTTGTGCTCTCCATCTGAGAAGATGGCAGGTAGGGAGTCAGCTGAGCCCCTCTGAGGAATTCCAGTGCCTTCCAAGGCACCAGTCACTCTCAGTCCTGTTGTTGGGCACTGAAGGCATCATCCGATTCCAATGCCTTCTCTCCACCCCCAGACTTTCAGAGCTCCTTGAAAGGCAATTCACCTGCCTCTTCAGTGAAATCAAGTCCGGGCGGGTGCACGGGGATTTGGGGCGGCAAATCTCCTTAGCAACTCCCCTCCCTGAGATTTTTCCCTCCAGGGAACACAATCCTTTCCATATTTCTGCAAGCCCTGCAGAGGCCCTGATGAGTGTCCCCATTCAGCGTAGCTCAGGCCTGGGAATGGCAAGAAAATGGACTTGATGTCTTATGCCCTGGGTCGCCTGGCCTCCAGGGGCAGTGAATCAATTTAAAGATAAATCTTCAGAACAGACAGGTGGTACGCAGCTATGTCAAAGATAGTGAGGGATGGTTAGGAAACAGTGAGCTATCTGTAAACTTTGAGGTCTTTGCAAAGGGCAAGACAGAGGACGAGGTGTTTCTCAGGTCCACTGCCCCCCTCCCTGGGTGAGAAGGGCCTGTGTCTGACCCCAGGGCCAAGGATCTCGCCGCCTCCAGCACTGTCTGCATGTGCTCTTAGCAGACGCCCCATTTGCAATCCCCTCGTCAGTCTGGGGCTGCACGGAAGGGCCATAAATTGAAGAGTGGAGAGCGCCACTCCCCAGGAAAGCCAAGAAGCAAGTCATAAATATCAAGGCTGGGCGTGCTGTCAGGTTTCAAACACCATCCATAGCATTTACCTGAGGCTGAAAGGTCTGCTGGCCCAAAGGCTGTCTTGGGCACATTCACTTGACAAATATTTCCTGGACGCTGCCTTTTGCTTGCCCACATCACTAGGAAAAGGGAGGGGTGGGGGTCAGGTCTTGTTGGAGTCTTGGTGATAAGATATCTGTGCAAACAAATGTGACTAGGGGTGGAAGGGCTAAAAGAGAGACATCCCATGCCTTAGGGAGGACCTAGGCGATATTGTGGCTGCAGTAGTCTGCTCAGGCTTCCAGAACAAAGTACCATAGGCTGGGGAGCTTAAACACAAAGATTTTTCGGTTCTGGAGCCTGGAAGTTCAAGATCAAGGTCAGCAAGGTTGGTTTCTCCCGAGGCCTCTCTCCGTGGCTTGTAGATGGCTCTGTCTCTCCCTGTGTCCTCACATGGATCTGTGTGTGTGTGTGTGTGTGTGTGTGTGTGTGCGCGCGCACATGTGTGTGCGCGTGTGTGCGTGCGCGCTAATCTCTTCTCATAAAGATACCAGCCATGTTGGATTAGGGTCCATCCTAATGACCTCATTTTACTTTACTTATCTCTCTAAAGATGTTATCTCCCCAAATTGTCACATTCGGAGGTACTGGGGAACAGGACTTCAGCATAGGGATTTTGGTGAGACACAGGTCAGCCCATAACACCGGCTGAAGTAGATGGCCCTGGAGCAAAACTTGGAAGGGCAGATAGGACTTAGCCTTGTCCAGCTGGAGAGCGGGATGTTGTAGGAAGAGGAGGCAGCCTTGGCGAAGGCACAGGGCATGCCAGGCTGGAGCTAGAAAGAAGGAGCAGGAAAAGATAGAGGTCTCAAGACAGGTAGTGAGGGGCTTCCTTAGCCTCTGGGGACAGAGACCCCCGTGTTGGGCTCACTTTCACTGGCTCAGCTGGAGACAGTAGCTGTGCCCAGCTCTTGCAAAGTTAAGCTCCTCCCCATGACAATTGTTTAATAACTGTGAGACCAGCCCCCACCCCCAGCCCCATCACTGCGATAACCCGGGTCTCCCACACTCCCATCCTGGGAAGGTCTCAGCTCTGTTCACCATTCCAAATAAATGCTGCTTTCCCACCCATTAATCACAGTAATTCTTGCCCTGACCTTTTTCGGCTCTCCCTCTCTGCTGAGAGGCCAGGGAAGAGAACCCAGTGCCATGGACATGCCTCCAATTGCAGAGAGGAAAGCAGGTTTCCCAGTTCAGTCTTCAAAAGTGCAAGATCAGGGTGTGCATTTGAATCAACCCTCCGGGAGATAGCTTTACCCACTGTGGGCGCCAGCAAGGCTCGAGCCGTGCCCACGTCTCTATCTGGATGGGCCTGGGCTCACCTGGGACAGCCTTACATTAAAGAGTATTCATTGTTTATCAGAAGTTTAAATTTAACTGGATGTCTCGTATGTGTATTTGTTAAGTCCCAGTGCCCTGCTCCCTGGACGTTCTAGAGACAGGGAAGGATGGTAGCCTGCCCAAGGACCTGATGCCCCATAAGTACTCAGTGCATGATGGGTGAATTGCTTCTGTGAATTGCTGGGAACTGATGGGGAGACTGCAAGGGGTTCTTTGTGCCACTGACCAAGTTTCCAGGACCCTGTGGGTCTCTGGCCCTCGTTCTTCATGGGCACAGTCTCCTGCCTGACACTGACCCTTTGTTTTTGTTCCTTTATGCTCTGCGCTCCAAGGAGAGAAGCCCAGTCCCCAGAAGCCACTCAGGACAGCAACTGCTTCCCCCAGGCTCAGCCAGCAGCCAGGAGCCGAGTCCTGAGAACCCAGTCACGGGGCCTGCAGAGAACTCAGAGATTGGATTTGACCACATTAGCATGCAGCCGAGCAGGGCACATTTGGGGAGGAATAGACTCTTCATATGAAAATCCTGATGAAATTTGTTTAGCATAAAATCAAATCTCTCTAAGCCCAAATCAGTTTTGCTTTAGTAAGTTCTGGGTACATATCGCATGTGCAGATCCAGGGTACGTGTGTGCGTGTGTGTGTATGTGTAATTGCTTACACGAGTGTGTCGTTTCCATTTCACTCTTAAGGGCTGCTGCCCATAGCACCTTCATAGTCTTCTTAGTAAACAGGAGGATTTTCCAAATTGTCTCTTTCCCCCAAATCCCCAAAGGCGAGAAACTGTGTTGCCCCAGGCTGAGATCTCTGTCTCCCAACTGGTTGATACAGACACCCCTTGTCTAAGACCCACTATTGCCAGTTGTCAAAAATGATTATCTTAAATGCACCACCCTGCAAGAACTCCAGGTCACCTGTGCCCCAGTCCTGTGCAGGACACGCTGGGCAGCCCTCCGTCTTCACTCAGGAAGTAGGCACTGACGAGTTCTCACTGACATCAGAGTGATGGCTGACGTTAACTATCCACCCGGGCAATTGTTCATTCGTTCATTCATTCATTCATTCACTAGCATTGCCCAAGGGACCACTGAGTGTCTGTTCCAAGCCAGGCTGGGACCTGATGGAGAGAGGCTGAGTCTGGACACGGATGCCTGAAACCGAACCCCTAAGAGCCCGGAGACGTCAGTGGTCACACAGCCCCTCTAATTCTGCTATTTTACAGGTAGGGAAACCGGGGCCCAAGAAAAGGAAGGGACTTAACTAAGGTCGTGTAGCAGGTCAGTGGCAGAACCTGGTCAGGGCTCCAGACGCGAGTAGCCCCTCTGATGTACCACACGGCCTTGTGTTCCTTCAAGGGCTGGGGGCGCATGGGCAAACAGAAGCCTAAATAGCCTGCCTTCAGGCCCTGGAACCTTGGCGCCCTACCTTCTCTCCAGTGCCTGGGTTTCCAAGAATAGCTGCCCTACCCCACCTCGTGACAAAACACAGGATGAAGAATGTGAGTAAATGCTTTGGGAAGAATAAAAAAAAAATGGTTTGGACATTTTGTATCAGAAGAGACCAGCTTGGATACCCCCTGCAGTGAGGAACTCACTGCCCCAAACAGCAGCCCTCTGGGACCTCGAAGTTCATCCTTCCCACTTGGAGCACAAGTCACCGGAGGCCCCTGCACTGGGTAGCCCGCCCCTGGGAGCAGAGGCTGTGAGATGGCACTTTCTGACCCCACGCCACTCTCGGGCTCGGTGTCCCTCCTCCCCAGTTGTCCTTCCTTCCTGTTGTTCTGTAAGATCGGACTGACAATTACAGATTAAATGAGGTACTGATTAAGACTAAGATTAAATGAGGTAACGTGTGTAAAGCTCTTACCGCAGAGCGGGAGCTTAGGAAATGCTTATTATTGTGGTTAGGATTGTTAATGTGATTTCTCACACCAGGCCTGATAGGAGGCAAATGGCTTTCCTTTTCTTCTCTCTCCTCTCTGGGGCATTATCCCCTCATTCCTACGCTTCCAGAATCTTTCTCATTCCTGTTTGTGATTTCTCTACACCACCTATATCAACTACAATCACTTTCATGCTGTCTTTAACTGCACTCGTTTTGTGAACTTGAACCTTATTTAAGCATTAATGTCTGTGAAATCACAGGTGTGATGTACAGTCTCTATTTTTTTCTAATTACATAACAAATAAACGCAAAAAAGAACTCTTGTCCATGTACCTCCTACAACCACCTCCCGGTCCTGGGTCTCTTAGATACAACATTGAAAGTATAATCCATCAAAGAAAAAGTAGGTAGACCAGACTTTGTCCAATTCAAGATCTTCTGTTCTTTGAAGGATACTGTTAAACAAAATAAAAGACAGGCCACAGATTGAGAGAAAATACTGGCAAGCCACACATCTGACCCAGGACTTGTATCCAGAGTACATTTTAAAACTCCCAGAATTCGGGGCGCCTGGGTGGCTCAGTCGGTTGGGCGTCCGGCTTCGGCTCAGGTCATGATCTCACGGTCTGTGGGTTTGAGCCCCGAGTCGGGCTCTGTGCCGACGGCTCAGAGCCTGGAGCCTGTTTCAGATTCTGTGTCTCCCTCTCCCTGACCCTCCCCCGTTCATGCTCTGTCTCTCTCTGTTTCAAAAATAAATAACCGTTAAAAAAAATTAAAAAAATAAATAAATAAAACTCCCAGAATTCAATAAAAAGGAAATAAACAACCCAGTAAAAAAAAAAAAATGGAAAAGATTTGAACAGACACTTCAAAGAAGACACCTGGCAAGCAAGTATGCCCATGAAAAGATGTCAGTGTCATTATCATTAGGCATATGCAAATTACAGCCAGATGCCAGACCACAACATTGTAAACATGGCTAACGCTAAAAAGACTGACCAAACCAAGTATTAGGAAGGATGCCACTCCCACACGGCGGGGTGGGGGGGATATAAAATGGCACAACCACTTTGGACAACAGTTAGGCAGTTTCTAGAAACATAAACTCTTTCTTCCCTTACGGTATGAAAGCAGCTAGAGACAATTCATAAACCCATAAAAGAATGAGTGTACCTGTTCTTACACGATTTTATTTATGGATGCTAAAATTTGAAGTTTATGTAATTTTCACACCATGAAGTATTATGACTATGTTGACTTTTTTTTTAAACATCGAAAAATGTAAAGCGGCACCTGGGTGGCTCAGCCGGCTGAGCGTCCCGACTCCCTGATTTCAACTTGGGTCGTGATCTCGTGGTTCATGAGATCAAGCCCCAAGCTGGGCTCTGCGCTGACAGCGCGGAGCCTGTTTGGGATTCTCTCTCTCTCTCCTTCTGTCTCTGCCCCTCCCCTGCTCATGCTGTCTCCCTCTCTAAAAATAAATAAACTTAAAAAAAAAAGTAAAAATCACTCTTGGCCTGCAGGCTGTATTCAAACAGGGCTGCAGTTTGCCCATCTTGCTCTTGGGCTAAGTACCCACGGCCGTTTCCATGATGAACGCGAAGAGGCTTTAGGGATAAGGCTGCAAAGACTGGAGGCAGCAAAACCAGCCCCAGGTTGGGAGGGACACCTTCTCCCTATTGCTGTGTGAAACACAGTGTGATTGGCGTCAGGGAGCCTGAGGGGCACGAGCTACCCAGGTGGCCTGTGGAGCACAGGTGAGAGAAGGGGAGGAAGGTGGGGAGCCCTCCAGGGGCTGGAGGTGATACCCACAGGGCAGCTGGAGCTGGGGAAGCCGCGGAGTCAGCTCCTGAAGGCACCTGACACCCCCAGGCGACTTCTTGAAATAACTGAGCCGTCTTCCATTCCCCTTGAATGACCGGGATTGTGCGGCAGAGAGCTCGGCCCATGGAGGAGGGACATTCCCACTCCTCCCCTGAACCACATGCTGGAGAAGCCCGGGGGCTGAGGGGTCCCAGGGTGAAGAGTGAGCACACCCCTCCTCGCCGGTGTTAGCGGCTTGGGCTCTTCAGAAGCCCGCAGTGACCAGGGGAAGGGCCGGTTGTGCTCCTGGCCTCTCATTGCTCAGAGTAGTGAATTGTAATTACCCCCAGCCGCCTAGGGGAGGGTGCGCCCGTCTTCACAGTCTCCCTATTAGTGATCTCTGGGGCCTTGGGACCCTGGCAGGGGCACAAGCCAGTGGTTTGAGGAAGCAGGTAGAGCCTGCAGGTGTCTCCTGTTTGGGCGGTTCAGAGCTAATCATTGTTTTGAGTCCGAAAGCCTTGGGGAAGTTTGGGGAGTGCATCCAGTTTGTAGCGCCCCCCGCTGCTTCCTACCGCTTTGGTTTTGCAAAGCCACATCAGGCATTCGCATTAGCGGACTGGCCCCAGGACCCAGTTCAATTTGCAACCACTGGACTAGCATCTTGGGGTAGACTCAGAGCCGGGGAAATGCACTGACGCCCCCGTGTCACTGCACCCAGGGGCAAAAGAACACACCGCCTAGTGGCCCATGAACCCAGACCCCTCAGAGTCAAAAAGTGGCTTGCAAGAATTTCTCAGCAATGCGCTGGGGTGATGCCTCCTCGGGGCACCTCCGCATTTATTCATAATTACTTATCCAGCACCGACTCTTCTCAGCCCCATGATGCAATGGTGAACCAGACAGATAAGGTCCCTGCCCCGGGGAGTTTAGAGTCCAGTCGCGGAGACGGACGAGGACAAAGAAAAGATCACAGCTAGTGGGGAGTTGGGACATCAGGGAACGCTCAAGGTAGAGCAGCCGAGACCCACCCTTCAGAGAGTTGGTTGCTGAAGAGCAAAAGGCCCCGGACACATGTTGTCTCATGTTATCTCGTATCTCACAGTGAAGGAAACTGAGGCTCGGAGAGGCCGAGTGCCCAGCCCTACCGCCCGACCCTGCATTGCAACGAAGAGACACAGGAGGTCCTTGTCAGACAGCACTGAGCCTCTCTGGGCCTCCTCCAGTGTCCTTTCCTTGGCTCTAAGACGTGGCCCAACTTGTCCCTCCCCTGATGTTCCTTCCAGGGCACATCGTGGCTCGCTCTCTCTCACCTGTGCTCCACAGGCCACCTGGGCAGCACGTGGCTGGGAGGGGCGGGTGCTTCCATGCTGTCTGCCTCCATCTGGATTGCACCATCACCAATAGAGGAGCCGGTGACTGCGTCCTCTCGGAGCACTAGTGCCTAGCCCAGGGCTTGCTGCAGGGGACGGGGACACACTGCTGCGAAAGGGACCCAGGGCGGGCACCTTGAGTCTGGCTCAGGAGTGCCCTGGCTCTGGGTGAGGCGGCACCCTCTGGGTGGTAGAGGGAAGCATATGAATTTGGGCGTCCTCTTCCTGTAATGACCCCAGGGAAGGCTCTTTTTCCCACCTGGGTTGCAGGAGAAGAGGTTTCCGGGGAGGAGAGAGCCTGAACCGAAGCACCAGCTAGCCCACACCTGGACCCTTCCGTGGCCCACCTTCCCCCTGCTGCTTCCATCCCAGCCCATCACTCTGGACTGAAATTTCACCTTTCCTGGCCAACACACTAAGCACCTGTGAGGTCCTGAAGATCAGCGATGCACGTCCTTCCTGTGTGTTTACATCTGTCTGTACTGCCTAGAGGGGCTGGTCCCACATGGGTACTCCAGGAAGGCGTGAATGAGCGAATAGATGAATGAGTGATTGATGAACCGAAAGGAGCCCTCGAAAGTTCTACATATATGTTTTCCCGGTGTCTTGCCAGACCCTAATAAACCATCACCGCAGAGAGCGGCCCTGGGGCTGGGGGGCGGGGGCTGAGCTCCGGCAGGAGGACCGCCTGCCTGGTTGTGCCACGGCCACCTCTGCCTGGGGACCGGCAGACACTTGGCTGGGGACTAAAACACTGAGGACTGGAGCTGGAAAACAGAGGCAAAAAGGGGCGTGAGCGACAAAGAGAAAGAGCCGGCAATACCATGGGAACAGGGTCTCCCCTTGGAATAGGGCCTGGGCAGGGGGCAGGACGCCTGGTAATCGGCTAACCACAGCCGGACCTTCCCAAGATGGGCAGCCTCAGTGCAGCTGCCACAGGTGGGAACAACCCACCCTGGCTAAGATGTGGCTTTGAAGTAGGACCGACTGTGGCTAATATCCCAGCTCCGCTGAAGAACTCGAGGAACCTTACACAACCTCTCCGAGCCTCGTTTCCAAAATCTGTGAAATGTCAGGGATCATACCCAGTCCTGTTGGAGGATTAACATGCCTACTGGGCAGTTCACACATTCCCGTAACCGGCGTCCTGTCACCGCTGCTAAGTGGCGAAGCTGGCCTTTCGGAGCCTGCCTGTCAACCAGCCCAGAGCCGTGGGCTGCCCATCCCCTCCGTGGACCTTCTGTTCTCCTGGCCTGCCACCCGCTCACGCATTCATCGAACACTGAACCCTCATCACCAAGTGATCACTGTGTGTCCAGTGCCCATCGAGGCCCTGGTGATGCAGCAATGACTGATAAACAAAACCCAAGCCCGCAAGGCCCTTGCACTCTACTCCGGGAGACAAACAACAGATACATAAAGAAAACACCTAGTAAGTAAGGTGCTCCTCCAAGGAGAGAGAAAGAAACAGGTAGGAAAGGGGCAGGGAAGAGGGAGGAGAAACGTGACAGGGCACCCGGGGACCGCTGCCCCAGCAAGGTGACATCTGAGAGCTGACGCAAGCAAGGGAGTGAGCCAAGTAGGGGTCGGGGCAGAACATTCCAGCACAGGGATGAACAAGTGCAAGTATCTGCTTCTCTGAGAAACAACAGGGAAGAGACTTTGATTTGGGGCAGAGTGATGGAGAGAAGCAGGGACAGGGGCAGAGTGGAAATGAGGAGAGGGTCACAGAGAGCCCGTCACCCAGGAAGGTCAGGGGTCTTTGGGCTACAGACCTGGAGAAAGAAGGGTAACTTCCAAAAAGTGGCAGCAGAAGGTATCAGTCTGGCCAAGTCTGGCCAGGCGAACCTGGCCTCATACCACCCACATCGTAGGAAGGTCCCTCCCGGCTTTGCTTGAAGAGGGAGAGCGCTCACCCCCAGCAGCTCTGATTGGCCGTGACTTCCCGCTCCCGTGGCCCTGGCATCTCACATCCACGGGAGCTGTCTCTGGAGACCGGGCACAATGCCATGGGCCTTAACCAAACCGGGAAGCCCACATCAACCTCCTGTCCCCGCTTGGCTGAGGCCAGGCTACTGGTCCCCGGCCCCCAGCAGGGACCCGCTCAACGTCTGCTCCCAGAACAGTGCATCCTGTGCCGGGGAGGAATCTGGCTACCAGACTCCAGGCAGAGCCCAGGGCCATGCGTGGGGATCGCTGTGAAAAATAACACAGATGGTGAGCATCGCCATTTCCTGTACAACACATAATTAGGTTAGATAAGAAACTGGCTGTGTCTAAGTGCTATAAATGTCTATATTAAGCTATTTTGAAAGTGCCGAGCACTTTGACATTTCAGAGTTCAGAGTAATTGAGGTATTGAAATAAAATTGCTTCTGTTATTTAAAAGGTCATTATCGTCTTCAGCTAGATATATGAGGACTATTTTCCACTCTAGTGAGCCGTTCTCCCTGGCACAATTAGCGTCGCTTGAGCAGAGGCCTGCTGGGGGACTCCCAGCCGCAGCCCCCGCCAGAGCCCGCGGCAGCCGTTAGGACACACGGAGCAGGAGGAAAGCAGAGGAAAGCCTCCATCACCGTGGACGCCACCTACGGTGCGCCGGGGTGGGGTGGGGGGACTGCACCCCTCCTTCTTCCTGCGCGGTTCTGTCCCATCCTTACACAATCTCGAAGGACTTGGTTGCTGTCAGAGCGCTGCGGACGAGATGCTGAGGCCATCTGCGGTAACAGACCAGGGTGCAGCTGGGGGCCTGAAGGGCGGTGAGCACGGGCCACTGTTTCCTGAGCACTCGGCGTGCTCGTGGGAGTCCGCCAGCCCTTTACTGTCCTGGCTTCTTTGAGCCTTGGAACTCTCCCTGGAGGAGACGTCTCCATTTCAAAGATGAGAAAACTGATCCCCAGAGAGGTTGAGAAGCTGGAAACAGCAAGAAGGTGGCAGGAAATGCTGTAAGACTCGAGAACGTGAAGACGGTCACTTAAGTGCTTCACTCCACTGCCTGTCGCACAGACAGCTCAGGCCTCTCTCCACCCCTCCCCCCGAAACCTCCAGCGGTGGGCCTCGTTCCTTGAGGGCTCCTCTTGAAGAGCAGGAACAAGAGTGGCCTCAGCTGGACTACTCAGCAGGACAAGCTCAGACCAGCAGTTTCTGGGAGGGAGGCTCTACTGACTCAGGGTGTTGGCTTACGGGAGAGCTGGGTACCAGCACGCAGGAGGCCTGATGGGTACTGGTCACCCTCACAAGGCCTCATCAGTCACATGGTGCTCCTGAGAGGACCCAAATCCGGTACAGATCTCAAACTACCCTCTGCAAGCACGACTACCAGAACGTTCCACCATAAAAGCCAAACATCGCAGCTTCTCTCCAATTCTCATTTGAGCCACTCACCACCCCCACCCCTGATTGTTAAGTGCAATAAATGGCATGTTCTTAACTACAGATTAGATACCTAATTTAGTGCTAAATTATATTCTTGGTTATCGTGGATTTAATATATCACAATTTCTAAATGTCCCTCAAAGGGACTCTTGACTTCCAAAGCCCTCTTCATCTCAACAGTGTGCAACTCACTGCTGCAGGGAGGGGATAAGTGATATAAAGTCAGCCCGGGGCATGTCTGTTGGGTGGTCCGTGAGTGTGGGGCCCTGCGCTGGGCGATGGCGAAAAGCCTCAGAAAATGCATGCTCTCTGAAAGCGGGGACTGAAACAGATATTCGTACACCCACATTCACAGCAACGCCCATCACAGTGGCCAAAGAGTGGAAACAACTCCAGGGCCATGGACGGACGAGTGGATAAGCAAAACCAGGTATAAACATGCAACACAACATCGTACAGCCTTATAAAGGCAGGAGGTTCTGACACGTGCCACCATATGGATGCCCTTTGAGGACATTCTGATAAGTGAAGTAAGCCAGTCACAAGAAAGACGAATCCTGAAGGATTCCACTTATGTGAGGTACCTAGAATGGTCGAATAGAGACAGAGAGTAGAATGGTGACGGCCAGGGACTCAGGAGAGAGGGGGTACTGGGGAGTTATTGTTCAATGGGATTAGCTTCACTTTGGGAAGGTGAAAAAGTTCTGGAGGTGGTGGATGGTGGAGTTCCCCAGCAATGCAAGTGCACTAATGTCATCGGACTGTATACTTAAAAACAGTTAAGATGTAAGGGCGCCTGGGTGGCTCAATTAGTTAAGCATCTGACTTTGGCTCAGGTCATGGTCTCATGGTCTGTGAGTTCAAGCCCCGCGTCGGGCTCTGTGTTGACAGCTCAGAGCCTGAAGCCTGCTTCGGATTCTATGTCTCCTTCTCTCTCTGCCCCTCCTCTGCTCGTGCTCTGTCTCTGTCTCTCTCTCTCAAAAAAAAAATAACCGTTTAAAAAATGTAAAAAAAAAAAAAACTAAAACAAAAACAGTTAAGATGTGTCTTTTGGGGGGGATGGGTTCAATGGGTGACGGACATTAAGGAGGCCCTTGTTGGGATGAGCACTAGGCGTCATATGTAACAGATGAATCACTGGGTTCTACTCCTGAAGCCAAGACTACACTGAATGTTAATTAACATGAATTTAAATAAAAACGACAACAACAAAAAGGGTTAAGATGGTCGATTTAATGTTATGTACATTTTACTACAATAAAACAAATAAAAGTAAAAAGTAAAGAAACGCATCCTGATGGGGCCATTGATAGGGCAGATGACACACGGTGGCCTTCAGGAAAGCTCAAGTGACAGGAGGCGGAGTCATCCATTTTACGTTGGTCTTCCTTGGGCGCATCGGTGGGTAAAAGTTCTATTTGTCTCTGCTGCGCGATGTCAGTGTGTGGGCTGTAAGGTCACACTGAGTTTCTCAGAGGAGAAGCCAGCCCCCTGCACCGCGCAGGCAGCAGGGTGGACGGTGGCGAGTGTCGCTGGGGTATGAGCGTGAGCCCAGCCAAAGCACAGGGGGGTAGTGGCTGACCCCCCTGCTTTTGTTAAAGAGTGGGGAAGGGCTCGAGTGGCTGGAAATGAGATCAACCCTGGCCCTTCCTCAGAGAGAATACTAGAAGAATAGGTGTTGAATGGCGGGGAGAAACTCATCACATCCAGAACACTCTGTAAAGTGTAAGCAACTTACAAAGCTAAGCTTCTCTCATTACTTTGTTTCAGAGTCGGAATTTTACCTGGGGAAATAAAATGTTGCCCAAGCCTCTACACGTTAGCCTATAACGTCTGGATACCAAAGCCAGTTATCCTCCTAGGGAGTCAAGGACTTTCCCCCAGACCCAAGCCCTCGGCTCCGGTCTGACTGGGGTGGCGTGGCTCCAGATGGTTCTCAGGCTGTGGGGCCAGCCCCGAGCCAGCCTCCTGGTCCGTCACGGTCCAGTGCTTCCCTGGGAAAAGGCACCACCTCCTTCTTGTCCCACAGGAGAGAAACCGCTGTCCCCTCCCGAGGTGGTAGACATGCCAGGATTCCCGTCAAGCCCCCCACCTCCCCAGGCCCGACCACAGCCAGAGTGTTGTCAGCCACCGTGGCCTCGTTACCCCCCAGACAAGCATGTTATTTCAGGCTGGTCTTTGATGGAAACTGGCAGAGGGGGCTGCCAGCAGGATAAATATAGCAGTGTCTTTTTGCTGAGTTGTGGAAACTCTGGATAATGTGGTTTGGGGCACAGGATTTGGATGCCTTAGGGAGGAATGAGATCTGTAGGAAAAAAGAATTCCCTCCGTGCGGGGTTGTGGTTTTTAGTTTTCAAAACACCTTCACTGTCCTTTTCCACCCTTTGTCCCCTTTCTAGGTATTGAGAAGCAGGTGGGTACTAGGCTCTGTGACAGTGTCCCTCAGGGACAGTGTGGTGACAAAGCGGACAGGGGCCTGCCCTCAGTGGGACTCACTGTGCCCTGGGGAGAAAAAGCCATCATTTCATTGCTCTGGTCCCCGACAGAGAGCAGTCGGAGGAAGAAGATGTGCTAGGGAAGCATAGCCAGGAGCAGGAGGCGAGTGCTCGTGTCCCGCGGAAAGTCCTGGGAGCAAGGAAGGAGGTGAGTCTGCGCCCAGGCCTGGCGCCCCGCATGTTCTTGTGGGTCAGAGAAATACCAGCAGATGTTTTCCTCTGCAGTCAAAGTGAGAACCGGCTGATGGGACAGCCAGCCCTGGGGGCTAGAACTCCCTGCACTCGTTCCCCTCCCGGGCCTGTGGGGCGGCTCCTCCCTGGGCTGCAGCCCGGCTGGGAGCCCGCACCCCCTCCCAGAGGCTGACTTGTTCCTTACTGGAAGGTAACTCTTTTTTTTTCCTTAATGTTTATTTATTTTTGAGAGAGACAGAGTACGAGTGGGGGAGAGGCAGAGAGCGAGAGGGAGACACAGAATCCGAACCAGGTTCCAGGCTCTGAGCTGCCAGCACAGACCTGATACGGGGCTCAAACCCATGAACCATGAGATGATGAACTGAGCTGAAGTTGGATGCTTAAGTGAGTGAGCCACTCAGGTGCCCCTGGAAGGTAACTCTTTAAACGTTATTGGCCCTGGCTCTCCTGAGTGGCTCAGTGGGTTAAGTGTCTGGCTTAGGCTCGTGTCATGATCTCACAGTCTGTGAGTTGGGTTCATGAATTTGAGCCCCGCATCAGCTCTCTGCTGTCAGTGCAGAGCCCCCTTCGCGTCCTCTATCCCCCCTCTCTGTCTGCCCCTCCCCCTCTTGCTCTCACTCTCTCTCTCTCTCAAAAATAAATAAACATTAAATAAATAAATGTTATTGGCCCCTTTTTTTCACGTGAGGACTCTGAAGGCTGGAGAGCTCAAATAGCTTCTCAAAGACACATGGCAATGCAAAGGCAGACTCAGGATTTGGATCAGATCTTCTAACTAAATCCTGTGCTCATGCTACTGAGTGAGAAAAGCCAGGACACCAGCAAAAGTAAACGAAGTGTGTGTGAAGAGAAACAATGCCAGACACAGAACTCTGTTTGTAGGCTCTGGTCTGGGATCTGGCCCCTGGGCCAGAGAGAATGGCTGCATGTACGCGTTTGGTTCGTAGCCTGCTTATGGTGCATCCCAAATAACCACTTTCCTTGCAAGAGGAACAAGGGCATAAGGAGAGCGGGAAAGGGAGTGAACACGATAAGAAGAGCCAGAGCAGGATTTGGTCAAGGCTGGAGTAGGAAGAGCACACCTGGGAATGTAGGGGAGAGGCAGAAGGATCAGCCAGTGAAGACAGGTGGAGAGGTCCCAGCGAAGGCAGGTGGGGGCAAAGGAGGTCTGCAAGTTCTCAGTGGTGGCCACCAGGAGGCGCTGCCGACCCAGAGCAGTTGAGCTGCTGTCCAGTGTTGGTCAAAGAGGACAGGGAAGTGGGAGGAGCAGCCCTGCCAGGGGAGCTGGGGGAGGCCAAGGAAACTGTGTCCCCACTGTGTCCCTGTCCGTGAACTCCGGAAGTCACAAACCCTGAATGCATCCCTCATGATTGCCTTCCTCCCACTCATGACCAAGCTGGCCATAAACAGGAGTTTGTGAAATTAGCAAAGGTCTCCTCTTTACTCATGTATCTGGAATAAGCAGGTGGACAGTTACGTGCGTATTCCAGATCTGTCGAAATAAGAGAAGAAACCAAAGCCAAAAGTAACCAGGCCACCAAGCTCCCTCCCTTGGAGATGGGAGTGGGCAGTATTCCAGACTTTAAGGGATTTTAAGGTCTTTCCTCTGCAGTATTCTCTTTTTGCTTTTTCCGCCATCCCTCGGGCATACTAAATTATCTTTCTATGGCAGCTTCCCTCCTAATTTCTTCATGGCCTCAGTTTCCTCATGATTACATAAGCTGATCCCCACTGCTGGTTGTGAGGAAAAGCGGAGTGCCCGCATCCCTCTCAGCTCACCCACTGTGGGCAATCCCGTGTGAAAGGCCCATGGTCCATCTCACTTCCTGGCAGCCCTGGGTCCTTTCTACTGCAGTCCGCCAGGTGAGGCCCACGAGGAGCCCGATGCCCCCCGCTCTCTGGGCATGCACCTCCCCACCAGGAGCTCCCCACGCAGGGGGATATCTACAACCAAGGGAGCCTCCTGCCCCCCGCCTCCTGGCAGACACATGCCCCTCCACTAGGGCTCTGTTCAGATGGACGCTTTCCTCCTTCCGGTTTCCAGGGGCATTTTGGGATTATTTCCTTCTTGGTTCCTGTGCCAGACCACAATAGAAAGAGCACCAAATTAACACTGAGCAACCTTGACTTTCTTTTTTAAATGTTTATTTTGAGAGTGAGAGAGAGAGAGAGAGCAAGACAGCACAAGTGGGGGAGGAGCAGACAGAGAGAGGCAGAGAGAGCTGCGTACTCTCAGTGTGGAGCCTGCTGAGGGGCCTGAACTCATGAACCATGAGATCGGGACCCAAGCCAAAATCAAGAGTCGGATGCTTAACCGACGGAGCCACCCAGGCGTCCCAGGCAACCTTGACTTTTAATCCAGCTCTGCAACTTCCGATGCAGCCTTGGGCAAGCTGCTTAGATGCTCTGAACCTCATTTCTCCCAGCCATAATATGGTCGTAAGGCCACCTCCTTTCAGAACTGCTGTGAAGCCCATAGCACCAGAAAACCATGCCCAGTGCACAGGAAGTACCTTGCCAACAGTGACCACCACAAGCATAACTTGCCCATTGGCTGTGCTTCTTCGTTCATGCCCCTGCACTCAATACTTGCCGCTCAGGACACATCTGTGGAACTGAGTGTTGACCTCTGGAATTTCCCTGGGGGCGCTAAGTTTGCCATATTTGATGATTCCGCCCCACTGCAACACTGACCTTGCTCATTTCGGCTGGAAGCCGTTGGCTATCACCTTCCAGTGGGTGCTGCCCATCTGGGCCTCCTTGACAAGGCTGAGACGTTACTGACCTCTGGGGGCGGGGCAGGGCGGGAATGCACACAGGGTTGGGCAAGAGGAGTTATGGAAAGAAGAGGAGCCCTGTATTTTGATCCTGACGGAGCCACCACTGTGCTATCAAAGCCAGCAGCTGTGTCTGTGACTCTCAGGGAGCACGGTGACCCAGCCTGGGCTTCCTGGTCTTGGGGATCTTGCCTTAGATGCTGTGGAAGCTGAGGCTGCACGGCTGCCCCTGGGGCTTTGGTCAGTGCCCGGAGGCATGGTCTCCGCTCCCCACGCTCTGAGACCCTCCCCCAGCCAGAGGGGTGCAGGCCCTCCCCCAGCCAGAGCTGCCCCCTCTTGCAGCCCTGACACCCCACTTAGGCTGAGCAGATGGTGCAAGGGCAGGGGGCAGGCAGCAGAAAGAAACCGGCAAGGTAGGCGGGGCCGGGTCACGAGGAGCCTGGACTGTTCTAGGAGGCGGAGCTTCATTCTGAGTGTGGTTGGGAGCAGGATTCTAGGCAGGGGGCGACTCAGCCAGTCCACCCTCTAGAAGCATCCCTCAGGCAGCATTTTGGAGAATGGGTTAGAGGGCAGGAAGGTCAGGTGTGAATGTGGTGGCCCAGGAGGGAGATGCCCGGAGCTGATGGAAGGCAGGAACCCCGTGGATGGGGAGGAGGGGTAGGAGCTGGCAACGTGAGGAGATACTATGACGCCGGCTCTGTCCTCTTGAGCAAGCTAGCTGAGGTCTCTGAACCTCCTTGTCTGCAGATTGGGGTGGAAGAGTATTGGGTTAATGAGATAATACAGAAAACGTGCCCAGTATGGTGCCTGGCCCTGGTCAGTAAAAGTCAGCAACAATCCTGCTGTTGCTGCTGCTAATGGCCTCCATCTCCAATGACAGCACGTTTCCAGTCTTAGTTATAAGGTGAACGTTCTTAAGCAGCACGGCTAGGTGTTGAGGGGGGTGGGATGCTCGTGGTGTGGTCAGCAGTGGATATTGGCTTCCAAGAGACATGGGTGCTGCCCTGCGGGGGAAAGGGCTAGTGGGTAGGCATGGGGCTTAGGAGAAGGGTCCAACTGGAGCTCTGGAGGCCGCAGGCTGCAGCTGGAGAGTGGTCAGAGACATCGGTGTGGATGCAAAGAAAAAAGCTAAGGACAGAACCTTGTAAGGAGCCATCATGGAAGGGCCGAGTGGAGGAAAGGCCACTATGTAGATTATGCAAGACCCAAAGAGGTGCAGCTGGACGAGCGGTGTCATAGACATCAGGGAAGCAGTTTCAAAAAGCACAAGGACACCTGTGGCAAATGGTGCAGAGAAAAATAAGATATTCTCTGCAATAGAACACATGCTCAGCAATGATCCCTGAAGGCCTTGAGCAGAGCCGAGTCCGGGGGAGGGGGAGGGAGGCCATGCAGTGAGTGGCGACTCCGGGAGGTGGAGGAAGAAACAAGAGAAGAGGGCTTGAGGGGTGGCCCGCACAGGTTGAGAAATGCATGTCGCTTCAGAGACTGAAACAGAAGCTGAAAAGTCCAAAGAGGGAAGGCCTGGTGAAGGGGCTTCCGGAGAACCAGAAAGTGGAATCCAGAAGAGGTGGAAGAATGAGCAGGAAAAACACAGTTTAAAGAATGCCGACTGACTGGGAGCAGTGCAGTCACAGGGCATTCAGACCTGGGGTCCCTGAGAAGCTGGGGACTGGCGGTGGGAATGGCAGGCTGCCTGGGGCCAGAGCTCGGTGGTGGAGTTGGGGGGTTTGGGCTGGGGTTTTGCTGGGGGTGGTCACCAGGCTTGGAGACAAAAGCTTGGTTCCAACCTGGCTTGGCCACCAAATATCAGGTCCCTTCCCAGTCCTTACTTCCCAGTCCTACCCCCCAGCTGTAAAGTGACAGATATCATCATGGCACTCCTAGGGGACCTTGCTGCTAGGACCCTGGCATAGAGTCTCTAAAAGTCCCCACTTGGGGTGCCCGGGTGGCTCAGTTGGTTAAGCCTCTGACTCTTGATTTTGGCCCAGGTCACGATCCCAGGGTCATGGGACTGAGTCCCACATCGGGCTCCCTGCTCAGCGTGGAGCCTGCTTGAGATTCTCTCACTCTGCCCTCTCTCTCCTCTGCTCACTCTCTCTCTTAAAAAAAAATCCCATCTTACATGGAGCATGGGCTCCTTCAGAAAAACTGAAGAGTGCATCAGACCCTCACACAAGCAACACAAGACTTCCGCGTAGAAATTCCTGGCTGTTCCTGGATTCCCTACGATCCCCCCACAGACCTAGGAGTCTGAGGTCCTAATCGTACTCGCAAATAGGGAGCAATCCCATCCAACTGCCAGCTAGGAAGCTGTAATAAAGGAAAACCGAGTGCTGGAACTGTCAGCAGCAGCGCGGCCCCCACCCAGACCAGCTCCTAATGAGTTTTTCCCTGTTTCCTGATGGAGAACACTTGTAATAAAGTTTAATGTGGAAGAACAAGGTGCGTTTAACCAAAGCTGTAAACATCTCTAATCCTCTTTAAAACTACAGGGTCCAGTACATTAACGCTCGACAATCAGACGCTAAATTGGCATGAAGCTAATCGAGCTGGGTTTATTAGAAAGTAGACACCAAGCCGTCTTCTATCAATGACAACAGAAGGAGCGGAAAACTGCAGTGGCCGCCCCCACACCCCACCCTATGCATTAATTAAGAGTCTTCCCCAAATCGCCACCCCACGGAAAGACGCTGATGGCTTGGGGGAAAATACGCTCAGCGAGCACATGTGGCTCCAGGCCAAAGCCAGGTAGCCTTGCGCACTTGGGGAATTGTTTTCCTGGGCAAAACAAACCATTTTTAAAAATGTGAAGTGTACGAATAATTCGGAACGAACGAAGGCTCAACCTCTATTCTGTCTGACCTCTGCAGAATGCACACTGCTGAGCCCTTCCTCCTTCGAGAAACTCCCAGACATGGCTTTGTCCAGCCCCTGCCATTCCTCTGACTGGTTGCTCTTCCCTGGCCTCCTTCAGGCTCCTCACCTGCTTCTGGAGCTGCCAGCAGAGAGCTCCCCACCGCTCGGGCCTCAGGCCAGGTGTCTTCCCTCTGCATGGGGCCACCTCTCCCTGGGGATTTTGCCCACTCTCAGGGCCTCAGCTGTGACCTATACTCTGAGGATAGCCCCCAACCCTCCAGGGGTTCCAGATCCACATTCCCCGACAGTTTACATCCATGCCCCTCAAACTGTGGTCCAGATTCAGAAGCATGGGCATTCCCTGGAAGCTTGTCAGAAACATAGACTCCCAGGCCCCCACCCAGACTTCCTGACCCAGGATCCACAGTTTAATAGGATCCGGTGATGTGTTACAGATTAAGGAGCACTAGTCTATCCTACCCATCTGGACACCTCCTCTGTAGCTCACACTCAAGCTGTCCACGCTGAAGGCCGGCCCTTCTTCTAAGCCATGAATTTCTTCTTTGTGTTCCTCCCAGTGAGTGAATAGCTTCTGTCCAGGGTGGGGTGGGGGCGGGACGGGATGGAGAGTCAACATCCCCACCATGTGGCTGCCTCACCTAGTAATGGGCTAAACATGAGAACTCCCTCCCTCTCCAGGAAATATACGGATACTGAAAGACATCATGTCCTATAGAACATATATGGAAGCCACGCTAAACTTCACAGCCACACAAAAAGGTGCCCTCCAGCATCCATGTGATAGGGCTCATTTGAATCTCTGCCCTGTGCCCTTCCCCTGCTGTCCCCAGTGACGCTTAGTACCACTCCAAGCCTGCTGGTGTCTCTCCTCCAAACCAGAGGGTCCTTCCGTGAGGCCAATATCAGTCCTGAAGCCTGACAGTCCCTTTCCATCGAGAAGGGTGTCCTCAGGGCCCTGAGAGGCCCCACTCGGTGAGAAAGTGCAGAGCACGGCAGGGGCCCGTGGCTACAAGTACGTCATGGGACATAATGCAGGTGGAGTCCTTGGGTGGTGACACTCAGTGCAACTCTTTTGCTTCCTGAGCTGGGAAGCAACTTTGACGCATACCGTAACGGTCCGAATTCTCTCCATTGCAACAAACGCTCGAACAAAACTAGGATTTAGATGGTAGGAAAATGGAGTCGTTAATGGAATCAAAGGAAGATCTGAAGGAAAGAGAAACGCCTGAGGAATTTTGGGTCTGGGAGTTTGGATTCTGTGCTCCCAAGACATTTTCCTCCCCGCTTCTCAGAGTCTCCTTCATTTTTCAAGGCCTCCCTATTGCCAGAGACGTGGCCGGAGGCATAGCTGATAGGTGGCATCCCAGCTTCGCTCCCCAAGAGAAAGATGGTTTGTTTCTCCCAAGGATTCTGATCAGCCCAGAACAGGCCTCATGCACGCTTTGGGCCATTTTTTTTTTTTCGGCCTGGAGCATGAGCCCCATTCTTGGCCCAGCCTAGGTTGCGGTCATGCATATCGGAGGCTGAGTGATGAACAAGGGTGTGGATGGTCCCTAAAAGCATCAACTGGTTTAGTGTTCTTATACAAGTGAGTCTTTGGGTTTCCTGATGTTCAGGACAACCCAGATGACCATGCACCAAAAAATACCAAGTGCCCCAATGTCATTTTCACTCCAGGAAATATCAGGAGGGGGGAGGCCTGGCTTTTTCTGACTTGCCCTGTGAACTAACAGGGTCACAATGCTTTAATGAAGATGCGATCCCAAAGAAATCCCAACCTTTTTCCCCCACCACGGCTGCTTTAGTTCAGGGCTTGGGGATGCCCTTTTTTGCTGCCTTCCTTCCTGCCATGATTCCGTGCCATGCCTGGCGTAGGTCAAAATTCACCACCAAATCTGAGAGTGTCTACTGAGCAATGGATTCTTGCTTGTTTTGACTTCATGTAAACATACAAGCAATTGTCCCTTATGAAAACTGCTTATATAGGGGCACCCGGGTGGCTCAGTCAGTTAAGCCTCTGACTTCGGCTCAGGTCATGATCTCATGGTTCACGAGTTCGAGCCCCGCATTGGGCTCCCTGCTGTCAGCTCAGAGCCTAGAGCCTGCCTTGGATTCTGTGTCTCCCTCTCTCTCTGCCCCTCCCCTACTCACACTCAGGCTCTCTCTCTCTCTTTCTCTCTCAAAACTAAACAAAAACATTAATTTTTTTTAAAAAACTGCATATATATAGTTGTTTCAATAGATGCCTGATAGTAAAAACAAGATGAAAAACTTTTCCTAATTTCTATTGGGATGAAATAGATGAGATAATTAGGAAAACTTTTCCTAATTTCTATTGGGATGATTCCCCTTACTCATCTTTAGAAATAAATGTTAAGGCATGGTTAGTGGTTTATTTGATAGGGAATAATTCACCCATTTTTTTTTGAAGGTTTACTATGACAATAACATCAAGATTTATCACTGCAAATAAGCACCAGGGACAGGTCACCCATTGCTTCTAGTTGTGAGCAGAACTTGGATGTTTGGCTTCTGGACATAATGGTGGGATGAGCTCTGCTTGGATGTTGACAGTAACTTCCAGGATTCCTTTGGGAAGTGTTTTCAGTAGGAGGTGATGGTCTTTTATACTCGAGGTCCAGCTGGTCCCCCAGCCACACAGTGTCGTGTGGGTTTGTGCAGCTATGAGCAGAATTCTGGAGCCAAAGTCTGAATTGAATCTAGAGCAATGACTTGTTACCCTAACTTGCAGCTGCTGGCTCTTCTTAGCGGAATGTGTTTCTTTCCACACGTCATGGCCCTCAGCTTTCACTAAATTTAAGGAGATGGGCTTGATGGGATTGAGTGCAGTTCACTTCTGCAGTAGCCTAGGGGCCCCCTACCCTCTTGCCTCTCCCCACAATCTCCTCTTCACACACTTCACACTCCATCCCCATCTGGCATCCTCGGGCCCCACTAGCCCATATGGTTCCTTGTGCAAACGAAGAAATCACCCTCCTTCCTCAAAACACCATAGAACCATGTTCTGTTGGAACATTGCCATGATAAGATAGGATACACTGCCTATGATAATTATGATATGAACTGAATGCCAACCATATAGTCTCCTCTCCTAAAGGATCCCCTGGAAAGTTCCAGACAATTCTTTCAAGTGGTATTTCTTCCCCCAAAGCTGCGTGGTTTATTCACTATCTTTGAAATCTGGCAGGCGGGAAGGGAATGAGATGCAGGTGTAGACCAGAGAGATCGACTTCCCGTTTGTAAAGTCAGGCTATTTCTGCTTCTAGAAAATCTACCTGCTCCCAATTTGGACCCTTTCCAATAAACCACAAGAGGTACTCATAAGCTGTCATGGGTCTTTGGGAGTGTTACCGTAGAGCTAAGTTCACGGACACATTTATTTTTTGAAGCTATTGTAACGAGAGCCTTACACTGTAAAGAAACTTTCATTTCGAAAATACATAGACTATCACATGAATGTTAACACAGTGTAGTGTGAAGCAATTTTATAGTATCCAGAATCTTGAGGTATTCATCATCCCATTACAAGAATTCTATGAGAGGTTAAGTCACCTTACTATAAACGTGAGTCTGAGATAATTAGGGAGTAAGAAACTTGACCAAGTTCACACAGCTATACAGAAGGGCACAACTCACACTCAAGGTTGTGTTTAAAATATATAATTTACCATATATACATGATCCGTTACAAAGCCAAACAATGTCTGCAGTGCGCAGTGAATAACTGCCCAGAGCACACCCACCCAAGAAGTGTGACAGGATGGCTCTCTTCTAGAACGTTTCCATCTCCAGTGAGTTTCTGGGTGTTGTACCAGTCCTGCAGAGAAACTTCCACACAGATGTGTATACCATGCACCCCTGCCTGACCCCAACCCAAACACATTAGAAATCACCCATGAAGTTGAGTTGGACAAGGCACGTTCCAAGAGTAGGGTCTTTAAAACACATTTTCCCAACTCGGCTTGCACTTCTTACTCTCCTCCACTAGGGGAACCAGGCACAAAACTTTGCCCACATATGAGTGGACGTCCAATTAGAGCTGGTAACCTCGACACAGTTCCGAGGGGCCCGCTTCCTCCAGTGTGTCAGTGGATGGCTAAGTCCCTCCCTTGCTCCTTTGGAGAAGAGTAGGACTTCTTGGAGGATGTAAGTTTCTATACCAATATAGGTGCACCCTGATGAGGGTTATGGAAGCCCTTTAAAATAGTGTGTGCTACTCGCCCTGTGGCCTTGGGCGATCACACCTGGGAGATGGGCACTGGGGTATTTACAGACGGCTGACTGTTAGCCCCACAATCTGCCTCTCCGCCCTTAAATCACCAGGGTCAGTGCATCTGTTTAAAACAAGAGATGCTACCTTGAGTGACCGTTTGCAATAAGCAGTCTGCTCTGCTCTAGGTGCCTTAGGAACGTTCTGTGACCTTCTGAAAACCAACTAGTACATATCTGCCATCTCACACACTTTGGCCTATAATGGTATTTCTTCTAGCTATATGCTATGAGCTTGATATCACAAATACAGGAAGAACAGAAGATTAAAATAAGATTTTTAAAAGATTAAACCCCAAAGAAAGAAGAAGAAAACACGAAGGGGTTTGGCTCAGCAGAAACAATCTCCTTGGGTACTCTCAGAATCAGAGTCCACACTTCTCAGGGCTCAGACTCAGAAAATCTTGTCCTGGGAGGTTTGTCCAAGGTCTGTGGCCCCTAATCTTTTGTGGAGAGGAGCCTCGTACCTCGTGCCTCACACCTCTCCTCGAAGGCACCTGGAGCGCTGTTGGGAAGGGTCTCTCTGCCCCGCAGAAGGCACGAGTGAAGATACAAAAATAAGGACTTTGTTTCCAAAGTGTCATAAATAACCGGGATGGCAGGTATTAAATAGGACCACGGAAGAGGGCACAGCATTACAACTTGTTCTCTTCAAAGAGGATCTGGGCGTAGACGGTGCTGGTGGGGAGGCCTTTGGCGGCCCGGTGGGGTTTGACCAGCTCCAGCTCGGCGTAGGTCAGGTTCTCCTCAGCAATCTTTGGCTGGAAGACAAAACACAAAACAATTCCAGCTGACCACAGGAGTTCCGCATCATATATTCATTCATCAGGGGTGCATTTTCATCGCATTCTGGGGACCCAAAGGGAAACAAATGGACAAAAATTTTCCAAGGACGTATAAAAATTAAATAACATAACAATATAGATCTCATTGCCTTATAAAGAACACTATGCCCTATAAAGAGCCACTACGATTATTCTTTTTTTAATATATTTTTTAAGTTTATTTATTTATTTTGAGAGAAGAGAGAGGGAGAGCATGAGAGGGGCAGAGAGAGAGGGACAGAGAGATGGTCCTAAGTAGGCATCACTCTGGCAGCTTAGAGCCCAACACAGGCCTCCAACTCATGAACTGTGAGATCACGAGCTGGGCTGAAACCAAGAGTTTCATTCTCTACTGACGGAGCCACCAGGCGCCCCTCACTATGATTTATTCTTGAGTCAACATAGAACACTAACAAAAAGCGATTAAACATTAGGTCACAAAGTAAACTTTAATTCTGAGAAGTAAAAATAATGTAACTAACAGTTTCTGATCAAAAGGAAAAAATAAAGATAGCGACAGAAACCCAAAATTCCAGAAATTACTAACAAAATTAGAATGGGCATTTTTCTCGAATGACTCAACCTGTATAAAACTAAAGTTTTGGAATATCTTGATAACAATGAAAAAAGAAAATATTACTTACCAGAATGAAGAATGAAGTACTCACAGATAAATCATAGTCTTAAATATTTATGTTAATACTACGAATTAAATGGGTCGAGCATCCAATTGAAGAAGTTAGAAAAGAACAAAATAAATGGAAAAAAAAAAAAAAAGAAAGAAAGACCAATACAATTAGAACCAGACTCTATGAATCAGAAAGCAGAAACACAGGGGCGCCTGGGTGGCTCAGTCAGTTAAGTGTCTGACTCTTGATTTCAGCTCAGGTCATGATCCCAGGTTTGTGGGATTGAGCCCCACACTGGGCTCTGTGCTGGGTGTGGAGCCTGCTTAAGATTGTCTCTCTCCATCTCCCTCTGCCCCTCCTCCCCTCAAAGAAAGAAAAGAAAGAAAGCAGAAAAACAGTAGAATTATAAAAATACCCAAAAGCCTGTGCTTGGAAAGCACCAATAAGATAAATAAACTGAAAAATAAATTAATCAAGATAAAAAGGTAAAAAGCACAAGTGAATAAAATAGGAAATGAAGAAGGGGATATAATGTAAATAAATTTTTGAATTAAAAAAAAAACTACTTTGCTCAACTCATTGCCCAAAATTATGAAATGCAGGATAAAGTAGGTAATGTTTCAACAAATATAAATTATAAACTCCAGAAAATATGAATGTACTAATTATCATCAAAAAAAGAAATAAAAGAAAGGAAAGGAAAGAAATAAGGAGGGAGGGAAAAAGGAAGGAAGAAAGGAAGAAAGGAAATATTGTCAAAGAGCTCTTTCTCAAAAACACCAGGCCCAGGCATTTTTATAGGAGACTTTCTAAAATAAATTCTTTTAAGGAAAAGATAATTCCAATGTAATTAAATTTAATTAAAAGAGGAAGAGAAATTTCATGTATTTTATTTAAAAAAAAATTTTTTTTTTACATTAGAGAGAAAGAGATCAGGGGAGAGGGGCAAAGGGAAAGAGAAAGAGAGAGAGAGAGAATCTCAAGAAGTCTCCATTCTCAGTGCGGAGCCTGACCTGGGGCTTGATCTCACAACCCTGGGATCATGACCTGAGATGAAATCAAGAATTGGACGCTCAACTGACAGAGTCACCCAGATGCCCCTTCATGTATTTGAAAACAACCTCATTTATTAATGTAAATTTTAAATCAGATTGACTCAGAATGAAGAAGCAGATTAAAAGATACATAACCATGTTCCAGGAATGCAAAGATGGTTCAATATTAGAAAAATCTACCAGTATAATCCACTCTAGCAACAGATGCAAAAAACCAATATGACTATCTCTATAGATGCTGAAAAAGCATTTAATAAAATTAAAAAGAATTTTTTTGTGAAAAACAACTTTTGAATAAAGGAGTCACCCATGTATATTTTCTTGCCATGATTAAGGAACATTATTAAAATAAAGAACAATTGGTGGCTTATTATGGAGTGATGTCAGGATCACAGCACCATGAACCATTCCTTTTTCTTTTCCTTTCCCCATCAATTTACAACTGATTGGACATCCACAACTGAAAAGAAAAGTGCCTGTGCACAGCATACCAAAAGACACCCGAGAGATCTGTCCATCTGTGCACTCAAAGGTGGGGGGACTGGACTGCAGAGGAGACTGCAGAGAGGGTGGGGGGGGGGGCAGCAGTGGCATTGGCGGTGATGACAGAGAAGGTGTGGGCTGGTCCAGAAACCAGCCAGCACCACCTTACTGATACAGGAAGTAGAGGGTGAAGGCAGTGATGGGGGGGGGGGGGGGGGAGGAGGGTCTGCCTGGCCATGCGCATTATAGCTGGAGGGAGCAGTTGCTCTCTGTGACTGACCACAGTGACTGGGGGAGGGAAAGGAACGGAAGGAAAGTGTCTCCTGCTGTTTGTCCCAGAAGGCAAGAAGCCCATCCTTGCGTCAGGATCCCCCTACGTAGCAGTGGGCACACCCAAAGCCCAAAGCGCTAAGTACACACCTTCCCTCCTCACTCCTGCTCTGCCCACCGCTCCCCCACCGCCAGCACCTTTGTTTTTTCTAAATGCATAGTGCTCCCAACCTTAGCAGCCAGTCAGCTTCCTTAACAGAAGGCAAAAACTTGTGCTATAGCGCCACCTTCTGGAAAACAAAAGGAAAGCTCCTAACTACCAACCTGTTGAACTGTTGGAATCAATGTTAACAAAACCTCACCTACATGAAAAAGGGTGTTCGCTACTTCAAATGCAGTGGCAGAGCCACTTCTCATCAAACGCCATGAAAAATCATAGTAATAGGTGAAAACCACAGTAATATTTAAAAAATCACAGTAACATGGTATCAGAAAAATAAAATGACAATTTTCCAGCAACCAAAGCCAAAGACATGGAATACTGTAATCTAAATGGTAATTCAAAATACTTGTAAAGAAGTTCAAAAGCCAAAAGAAAACTCAGAAGGACAGTACAGTGATTTCAGTAATCAAACTAATAAACAGAAGGCGTGCTTTATCAAAGAGGCTGAAATTCCAAAGCAGAACCAAACAGAAATTCTGGAGCTGAAGGACTGAATAAATGAGAGGAAGGATGCATTAGAACATACTGGAAATCGAGCAGATCAAAAGGAAGAGAGAATTAGTAAGCTCAAGGACAGAAATATAGAAATGATTCAGGTGGAAGAGGAGAGAGAGCTGAAATTTTTAAATAGTGAAGGAATTCTATGTGAATGATCTGACTCCATTAGAAAAGCCAAAATAAGGGGTGCTTGGCTGGCTCACTCAGTTAAGCGTCTGACTTCGGTTTGGGTCATGATCTCACGGTTTGTGAGTTCAAGCCCTGCATCGAGCTCTCTGCTATCAGCACAGAGCCCACTTCAGATCTTCTGTTCCCCTCTCTCTGTGCACCTCCCCCACTTGCTCTCACTCTTTCTCAAAAATAAGCATTTTAAAAAATTAAAAAAAAAAAAAAGAAAAGCCAACATTATGGGTATCCCAGAAGGAGGAAGGAAGAGAAGGGAAGAGAGCCTATTTAAAGAAATAATAGCTGAGAATTTTCCAGTCCTGGAGAAGGAACTGGGTATACGAGTCCACAAAGCTAATAGGACACCTTACTATCTCAATGCAAAAAGACCCTCTCCAAGTCACATTAGAGTAAAATTGTCAAAAGTCAACAATAAAGAATTTTAAAGGCAGCCAAGGGGGAAAAAATGATAGTAACCTAAAAAAGTACTCCTGTTAGGCTATCAGCAGATTTCTCAGCAGAAACTCTGCATCCCAGGAGAGAGAGGAATGACATATTATATGGGAAGATAAAAACTGTCAGCTAAGAATATCTGGCAAAGTTATCCTTCAAAAATGAAGGAGAAATAAAGGCTTTCCCAGATAAACAAAAGCTGAGAGGGTTCACCACCAGTAGACCTGCCTTACAAGAAATGTTGAAAGGTGATCCTCAAGCTGAAATGAAAAAATGAAAGTATACAAAACTCTGATTAAGGGGATAAACAGAATTAGAATATGGTAACTCTTCTTTAAAATAGTATATTAAACTCTTAACTATAGCATAAAGTTTAAAGGAAAAGAGCATTAAAAATAATGGGAACAACTTGATAACAAAATCACAGTATAAAGAGATAATTTGTGACATCAAAAATATAGAAGAGGCAGAGGAAAAGGATGGAACTTTCTCTTTTTTATTTTATTTATTTATTTATTTATTTATTTATTTTTTTTTTTCAATATATGAAATTTATTGTCAAATTGGTTTCCATACAACACACAGTGCTCATCCCAAAAGGTGCCCAAGGATGGAACCTTCATAGGCAAATGAAGATAAATTGCTATCACCAGAAAAAGAACTATTTTATCTATGAAATGTTTTATGTAAACTACAAAGCATATTTGGTAACTACAAAGCAAATATCTAGAGGATAGACACAAAACATCAAAAAAAGGGGAGGGGAGAGGCTGTGCCAATGTCCGTGCAAAACTACCTACTTACAAAGGTAGACAGAATCAGAAGGAAACAGAAACACGGGAAAGACAAAATAATCAGAAGGCAAAAGATAAAATGTACATATCAATAATCACCATAAATGTAAATGGATTAAAATCACCAATCAAAAGGCACAAAGTGGCTGGACAGATAAAAAAAATAAGACCCAATTATATGCTGCTCATTTCAGCTCTAAAGGCACATATAGGCTCAGGAGACTCATTTCAGCTCTAAAGGCACATATAGGCTTAAAGTGAAAGAATGGAAGCCAAGCCAGCTGAAATAAAAAATTAAGTATAGCCATATTTATATCAGACAAAATACACTTAAAGCTAAAAAGGGTATTCAGAGACAAAGGTCATTACATAATGATAAAGGGGTCAATCCATCAAGCAGATATAATGATTACAAACAAATACGTTCCCAAAATCTAAGCAATGAAATTAAGTATATATTAATTATATTAAGTAATCAATGTTACTTAAGCTTGTAAGTATATTATATATTGATTAACTAATAAAAGTAATTAAGTAATTAATAAAAGATCTTAAAGGAGAAATAGACAACAATACAATAATTGTAGGGGACTTCAATACCCCACTATCAGCAATGGATAGATCATTCAGATAGAAAAATCAACAAGGAAGAATTTAAATTGAAACACACTTTAGAATAAATGGACTTAACAGACATATACAGAACATTTCACCCAACAGCAGCAGAATACACAATTTCTCAAGTGCACATGGAACATTCTCCAGGATAGATCATATGTCAGGCCGCAAAACTAATCTTAGCAAATTTAAGAAGACTGAAATCATAACAGCTATCTTCTCTGACCACATGGTATGAAACTAGAAATCAACAAAAGGAAAGTGAGAAAATCTAAAAATATGTGGAAACTAAACAGCACACTTATAAACAACCATTGGATCAAAGAAAAAAATCAAAAGGGAAATAAAAAGTATCTCATGAAAATGAAAACATAACATATCAAATATTGTGGGATGTATCAAAATCAGTTCTGAGAGGAAAGTTTATAACAATAATAATATATTAAGAAATTAGAAAGATTTCAAACAACCTAATTTTACACCACAAGGAACTACAAAAAGAAAACAAATGGAGCCCAAAGTTAACAGAAAGAAGGAAAAAGTAAGGATCAGAGTGCAAATAAATGAAATAGAAACCAGAAAAAAGAATAGAAAGGATCAGTGAAACTAAGAGCTAGTTCTTTGAAAAGATAAAATTGACAAAGCTTTAGCTAGATTAATTAAAAAAATAGAGAAGTCTCAAAAAAATTAGAAATGAAGAAGACATTAGAATAGATACTACAAAAATACACAGAATTGTAAGAGACTATGATGAACAATTATATGCCAACAACTTACATAACTGAGAAGAAATGTGTACATTCTAGAAACACACAACCTAAGAAGACTGAATCAGGGAGAAATACAAAAGCTAAACAGATAGTAATCAGTAATTACTAATCAGTAATAATAATAATAATAAAAAACTCCCAACACAAAAAAACTTCAAGGCTAGCGCTACTGGAAAATTTTACCAAACATGTAAAGAATAATTAATACCAATCCTCTTCAAACTCGTCCAAAGTATCAGGCAGGAGGGAATACTTACAAACTCATTCTATGCAGTCATCATCACTTTGATAACAGAAACCATACAGGGCCACCACAAGAAAAGAAAACTATAAACCAATATCCCTGATGACTATAGATGTAAAAATTCTCAAGACAATGTTAGAAAATCAAATTCAAGAACATATTAAAAGGATTATACACCATGACCAAGTGGGATTTATCCCTGGTATGCAAAGATGGTTCAACATACACAAATCAATAGATGTAATTCATCACACCAATAAAATGAAAGATAAAAATCACATGATCATCTCAATGATCAAAATACAATATCCTTTCATGATAAAAACCATTAACAGACTAGATACAGAAGAAACATATTCAACATAATAAAGGCCATATATGACAAACCCACAGCTAACATTATACTTAATGAAGAGAAACTGAAAGCACTTTTCCTAAGATCAGGAACAAGTCAAGGATGCCCACTCTCACCACTCATAATCAATATAATACTGGAAGTCCTAGCTAAAGCAATTAAGCAAGACAAAGCAATAAAAGGCATTCAAATGAGAAAGAAAGAAGTAAAATTGTCATTATTTGCTGATGATATGATTCCTATATAGAGCAAATCCCAAAGAATTAGTAAAAAAAAAAAACAAAACTATTTCAGTAAAATGGCAAGATACAAAACCAGCATATAGAAATCAACTTTATTCCTTTACACTAATGATGAAGCATCCAAAAGAGAAATAAAGAAAATGAACCCATTCATGATAATATAAAAAAAAAAAATACTTAGGAATAAATTTAACCAAGGAAGGGAAAGATCTATACAACAAAGACTACAATACTTTGCTGAAAGAAATTGAAGAAGACACAAGCAAACAGAAAGATATCCCATGTTCGTGGATTGGAAGAATTAATATTGTTAAGATGGCCTTACTATCTAAAGCCGTCTACAGATTCTACTTAATCCCGATCAAAATACCAAAGGCGTTCTTCACAGAAATAAAAGAAACAATCCTAAAATTTGTGTGGAACCACAAAAACAAACAAACAAACAAACAAACAAACAAACAAAAAACAACCCAAATAGCTAAAGCAGTCCTGAGAAAAAGAACAAAGCCAGTGGTATTGTGCTTCCAGATTTCGAACTATACTACAAAGCCATAGTAATAAAAAACAGTATGACACTGGTACAAATATAGATAGATACATCAGCCAATTGAAAAACTCCAGCATATATGGTCAATTTATTTTTGACAAGGAAGCCAATAACACATAACAGTGAAAGGATAGTCTCTTCAACAAATGGTGCTGAGAAAACTGTAGAAACACATGCAGAATAATGAAACTGGACCACTATCACATATCACTCACAAAAATTAACTAGAAATGAATCAAAGATTTAAACATGAAGGTCTGATACCATGAAAGTTCTAGAAGAAAATTTTTGGAAGAAGCTCATTGATACTGATCTTGGCAATCATTTTTTGGAAATATCTCCAAAAGCACAAACAACAAAGGAAAAAAATTAACAAATGGGACTACATCAAACTCAAAAGCGCCCACAGAGCAAAAGAAACAATTAACAAAATGAAAAGAACCTACAGAATGAGAGAACTTTTTGCAAACTGTATAATGGATAAGGGGTTGAAATACCCAAGTAATATCCAAAATGTACAAAGAATTCCATCAACTCAGTAACAAGACAAAACAAAATCCAATTTAAAAATTGGCAAAAGAAGTAATTAGACATTTCTCCAAAGAAGACATCAAAAAGGTCAACAGACACATGAAAAGATGCTCAACATCACTCATCATCAGGGAAATGCAAATTAGATATCACCTCATATTTGTTAAAATGGCTGTCATCAAGAAGACAAAGACCACGGGAGCTGGTGAGGATGTGGTAAAAAGGGAACCCTTAAACACCGTTGAGAAGAATGTAAATTGATCAAACCACTATGGAAAACAATGTGGAGGTTTCTCAAAAAATTAAAAATAGATCTACCACGTAATCCAGCAATTCCACTTCTGGGTATATATCCAAAGGAAACAAAAACAGGATTCCAATGAGATATATGCAATCCCATTTTTTTTTTTCAAGATTTATTTATTTTGAGAGAGAGAGAGAGAGAGAGCATGAGCGCACTTAAGAGCCAGGGAGGGGCGGAGAGAAAGGGAGAGACAGAAACCCAAGCTCCACTGACAGTGTGGAGCCTGACTTTGAGCTGATCATGTGAGACCTGAGCTGAAATCAAGAGTCAGATGTGTAACCGACTGAGCCACCCAGAAGCCCCTTATACAATCTCATTTTATTGCAGCATGATTCACAAAACCAAGCTATGGAAACCACCCAAATGCCCATCAACGAATAAATGGATAAAGATGTGTTACATATATACAATGGGATATTATTCAGCCATGAGAAAGGAAGACATTGTCCCATTTGTGACAACATGGATGGACCTTGAGCACATTATGCTAATTAGGTAAGTCATAGAAAGACAAGACGGTGTGATATTACTTATACATGTGGAATCTAAAAAAATTAAACCTGTAAAAAAACAGAGAGTAAGATGGTAGTTACCAGGGGACGATGGTAGTTACCAGGGGACTGAGAGGAGTCAGACAAGAGTGATGGTACTTAAGGGTAAAAACTTGTAACGAGTAGTAAATAAGGTACTGAGATCTAATGCGCAGGATAATACATGTAGACAATAATATTGTACTATAGTTATGTAGTGTGATAAATATCACTGCTTGGTAATCATAATATATATATTATACATTATATATACATATATTATATATATTATATATGCTACAACATATAAAGGCATCAAAGTAGCCTTGTACATGTGTATGTGTAACTTACACAATGTTACACATCAAATTTATTCAAGAACAAATATTCACTTATTTATTATATATATTATTAAATAAATATTCACTTATTTATTATAAAAAGAATAATTGGTAATCCAACTTGAGTGATACTAAAATCTAAGGCTGTAATAATTACAATACTGGGGTGTTGGCACAGGAATACACCTATCTATCAGTGCAACTCATGAGAAAGTCCAGAAATTACCCTGGCATAATAAAATAAAATATTATTTTTTAATACATAGTGTTAGGTCACTTGGGTAGTCCCTTGAAAAATAAATAAATCAAATCCCTACATCATTCTTTATACCAAATTCCAGATAAATTACACATTTTTAATGTGGAAAAGAAACTCATAAAAGTGCTAGAAGAAAATGTGGGGAAATTAAAAAAAAATTTTTTAATAACCTCTGTGTATGGAAGGTATTTTATAGAAAAATCCAGGAGCAATGCAAAAAGATATGTATATCTTCATGCCATAGATGGCATAGTGTTCTCTAAATAAAGTCAAAGGACAACTGACAAAGTGGAGAAAATATTTGCAACTCATACCAAAGGGCTTTACAATTCAACAAAGATAACGGCCAATAACCCATTAGAAAATTAAACAAAGGGGGCGCCTGGGTGGCTCAGTCAGTTAAGCGTCCGACTTCGGCTCAGGTCACGATCTCACAGTCTGTGAGTATGAGCCCTGCATCGGGCTCTGGGCTGATGGCTCAGAGCCTGGAGCCTGCTTCCGATTCTGTGTCTCCCTCTCTCTCTGCCCCTCCCCCATTCATGCTCTGTCTCTCTCTGTCTCAAAAATAAATAAAAACGTTAAAAAAAAATAAAAATAAAAAATAAAAAAAGAAAATTAAACAAAGAACAACAGACTGGACCAGAGTGTTCATAGGGGAGGAAATACATAGGCTCTTACACGTACAAATGAGACTGAACCTGTAGCAACAAGAGAATCTCAATTGAAAATCAGACATCAGGGAATGCCTGGGAGGCTCAGTCAGTTAAGAGTCAGTGACACTTGATTTCGGCTCCAGTCATGATATCAGAGTTCATGAGATCGAACCCATGCACTGTCAGTGCAGAGCCTGCTTGGGATTCTCTCTCTCCTCTGCCCCTCCCCCACTCACACTCATTCTCTCTCTCTCAAAATAAATAAATAAACTTAAAAAAATAAAATCAGACATCAGGTTTTGTCTTTCAAATTAACAAACCTTAAAGAAAGGTTGTCAAAAGAAACAGAAGAAACAGGTCCTCTTGTATATTGTTTGTTGGTACAAGCAAAATCTGGAAACACTTCAGTGGACCTCAGCGGGAGACTGGGATATTCATACAATGGAGTATATGGAGTATATTCCTTAAAAAGAATGATGGAACCATACGTGTCTGTGTTACCATCATTTGTGTAAATATGTGTGTATATATGTTATACGCTTAGAAAACCCTTGGAACCTGCCTGAAAAATCAAGCACCTGATATCTATGGTTCCCTCTGGTAAAGTAAACTGGATGGCTGAAGGGAGGATATACCTTTGTGGATACCTTTTAAATTTTCTAGTAGGCACACGTATTTAAACAACACATTAATTAATTTTAATTCATAATCAGAAAAATAAAAGTCAGTCACTAATTTCTAGCCATGAAAGACACGTGACTTTTACTTAAGCAGCCTGCTTTTGGTTTTTGTTTTTTGGCTTTGGTTTGTGCTATGGTTTTGTTTTGATTTTTGATTTTTTGTGCTTACACCTTGGATTATCTCGCCAAAATTCAGGACAAATAAACCATTCACATTCAATTTAAGTTTCTTAAAAAGAATGCCTAAAGCAAAAAGCCTCTTTTCTTTCGAAATGAAGCGTCATCATAGAGACAGGGAGCAAGAGTATCTAAACTACAGCCAGTACCTACTCATCAGGGGCGACTAACCAGCAACCTTCACAAACTGGTCA
Organism: Panthera onca; assembly: GCF_046562875.1. Taxonomy (NCBI): domain Eukaryota; kingdom Metazoa; phylum Chordata; class Mammalia; order Carnivora; family Felidae; genus Panthera; species Panthera onca. The sequence continues at coordinate 40,917,416 of NC_138349.1, read as the reverse complement.
TTTTTCAATTTGAAAGTTAAGGACATATATAGGGATGAGAGGCTCCTGCCTGTCTTTTGACATCAAAAGTCTTCGCATTGCTTCTTAGTTGTCCATATATTACAAGCCAACAAAAATCCCGTTTACCTCTTGCCTTACAGTTTAATTACATTTCACATTATAACGATTCCATTTAGAAATGCCATGTGTCCTCAAATAAGCACGCAAAACCCAACTCATGTAAATTTTAGAACCAGGATTTATGAAATCATATTGTCCAGGTGTTTTATTACATTACCTTGAAATTGCATTGTTTTCTAGTGTAGATTATCTGTTTATTCTTAAGTTATTCCATTACGTTTGGATATGAAAAATAACACTAGCTTTCTCAATACAGGTCACCAGGCTGGCTGGGCTGATGTGTTGTTTTCATACATTTTTATGATGTTCCTATAGTAAACATAATTCAATAAAGCCAAAGCACACTAAATAAATAATTGCATCTAGAAAAGCAATAAAAACAAATAAAATTAGTACTTTCATAAGTGGAAAGGTACTTCAATTACTGCTACAAGCAACAACCCACCATAAAATGTGTAGAATCATTTCCCTTATGCATATTTCTGGGATATAATAATTTGATTGAAGACACGAGGCAGCACACAGGAGCCTCCGAATTGTGAAGTGTATACAGTTTCCAACAGAAGATGCATAATATCGGTCCTTGGCACCTTTAAAGAACCTATTGTTTTTCTGGCATGCACAGTTGGCTGTCACCATCAACCATGTGCTTAATTACATTTCCCAGCTTGTTTAACTGGAAATAAATTCCTAATGGCCAATGAAAGGGAGTAAATGCAGACTCCTCACCAGTTCTTATCAAGCTACCTTTTTTTTTTTTTTTTTTTTTTTTTTTGCACTGATGCTTTAGTGGAAGGTTTAGGTGCATTGAGAAGTAGCTTAGAGAAAATTATTGGAATAATCAGTTACTGGTAAAACTATACAACTGGTGGTAAAACCAGGGGCCAGGAGCAGAATGTAAAGGCTAAAGCAGATGATGCAATGGGGCAGAGCCAAGGGTAGGACCCCACAGCAGGGCCCCACGTGTATTTCCGGTGATGTCTGTGATCTTAACAATTCAAATGTGGCCTGGGTATAAGCTGAAGATTCACTCCCAACATCTACGGCAGTTGGAAAACTGGAGCACATCAAGTGAGTCTCTGAAGATGAATCGAGAAGCACCTCTGTTCCCTGTGAGCTGCTGGCCTTCAAAATGACCCTCTTCAAGACCCCATTCCTGCTCTTGGGGGTGAAGGGAGTACAGAAGTGCATGGGCACTCTAGTACAAGCTTCAACTATCTTGAACTAGTGGTTCACAAACACTCTCGCAAATGTTTTAGGCTGTAACCAGACACAAAGGAAACTCCTGGAAGCAGGATTTCCAGGCCTCAGACACCTAGGTCTGATGTCGCCGTGTTCGCTGAAAAGCAGGAGCAGGAGGAAACAGGGGGGATGGGAAGCGGACCAACTGCTGGGAAGTTCTGACAGCGTCCCTTAGAAAAGGCCCTACAGGGGCACCTGGGTGGCTCAGTCAGTTGGGTGTCCGACTTTGGCTCAGGTCATGATCTCATGGCTCACGAGTCTGAGGCCCTTATAGGACTCTGTGCTGACAGCTCAGAGCCTGGAACCTGCTTCAGATTCTGTGTCTCCCTCTCTCTCTCTCTGCCCCTCCCCAGCTTGCACTCTGTCTGTCCCTCTCAAAAATAAATGAAAACATTAAAAATAATTTTTTAAGTAAAAAAAAAAAAAAAAAAGAAGAAGAAGAAAAGGCCCTAGAACTTTCCAAACATGTGAGAAGCAAATGCAACTGTTTGGTTGTATCTTCTTTTCCCTCTCAGCCTGCAGAGACCCCTGGTCAATTTCTCTATTTCTCCAATAAGGGCCTGGTATTTATGTTCAATGCTTGGGATCTTGTCTGTTCTAAACCTCTTTGTTTTACAGACCTGTAATCTCACTTTTGATACATTTCTTCCCAGCCAGGAAGAATCCATTCCTTAGTCTGGAAGGGGATTTGATGAGCAAAAGGGGATGGAGTTTCAGATACAGACACGTGTTGATGCATTAAAGAAAGGCTAGAATGGAATTTTTAAAAATTCTTCTAACTTTCAGTGGGTGGAAATACTCCTGGAGAGGAGGCAAGGAGAGTGGCCCTGCGGCCATCATCTCATGGCTGAATGCAGACCATGGGTACAGGGGTAATTTGGACCTTAGTTTAAACGTCAGCTGTGTGACCTTCCCGCTGTCCTTAAGGACCTCCCAGATCCTAGAGTTGAACTCAAGTGCTCCCTGACAGCCACTGAGCCAGATTAAATTCCTACATAGTAAAACCTCAGAAGAATTCAGAAAGCATTATCACACAGACCAGGTTTCTCATGCAGTGACAGAACCTTCTGGACTCCAACTGTAACAAAATCAGTTTGCAGTGAAATGCCATGTCTTCCACGGCCCATCTTTTCTGTTCTGCCAGTGGTGAGGCACTCAACAGCAGACGAGAACCCCCAGGTGGAGACCTCTCGCTTCTAACTTAAGCTCTTCTTTTTTAGAGTATCGGTTATGGGAAGTGGGCCTATGGGGAAGGACTTACTTGATACGGCTAACACTAGAAAAGTCAACCCCCAAGAATTCAGAAGTTGTGCACCTCTTGGGGACACACCACACTTTAAGCTCTTAATTTGGAAGTTTCTGAGTATTTCATTTGGTAGGTGTGTTTCCAGGATTCAAGCTAAAAGTTAACATTCCTACCAGGAGAGAGGAGAGAGAGAGAGGGGCAGAGAAGAAAAAGGAGAGAGAGACAGAGATTGATTTAACATTCTACTCCAACTCCTGCAAAACACCATTTTTTCGTAGAGATCACGGTTGGAAGTGCACGTTGAATTAAATTGCAGGAATAAAAGAAAAATACAATTGTAGCCACTGCAAATTCTCCAGTGTCAGAAGTTCAATTGGGTAATACCATTATCTGAGCAAAAGATCAATAACTAGGACATGGGGATGTTTATGCTAACTTCACCTTAGAGTTAAAAAATGCGATTGCATTTCTACGGGCTGCACTATCAGGAATCTATTTACCCAAGAGAGAATTACATATTATCGAGGGCAGACTTCCTCTCCCCCCTTCAAGATAAGTGCTCATTTTTTATTCAACAGAGGAGTACCTAGTAAAACAAATTCTCCCCTCCCCACGCCCACGCACATAGGACTATGGCCACCGAGGAGGTGGAGGCTGTGTGATCAGCAAAGCTCTGTTTGATGGAGGGCCTTCGATGGGCACCCATAGGTCCAAACTCAGGAACGAAAACTATGGCGTCACCTTTACTGTTCCTGTTGGAATCGACATGGCTTGGAAATGAACTTGACTTAATTTTGAGTTCCACAGGTCTACCGACTGGCCCACCCTGCCTTAGATGGGCTGTGCGTGAGGTGGCAACAGACTCTTGGTTAGAGATATCCATTGGACAGGTAGAAATAGGAAGCTAAGCAGTGATAGGCTAGAGATAGAGAAGGCGCTGCATGCCAGGGCTAGTCACGATCTCCTTAGAGCTGAGACAGTTGGTCCACTGGGACCTCTGGCTTCAACAGCATAACTGATACCAGAATCCCCACCCAGAGGTGAGGGCTGGAATTCAGTTGCACTCCCCAAAGCCAGCATGCAGCTATGACTGCGGACATAGGCTCCTCTTGGCAATCTGAGCCAGGGGCTAGACACCGGGACCTTGGTCACCACACAGGAGGACACAGGCATGCTATGAGGCACCAAATGCCCACTTCCCCTGTTGCTTCAGACATCTATAAGCCTTGGGATTATATCTGCCCAAATTCCTACCCGCTTCCTGGCTTTCACGTGATTATTCAGTTAACTGATGGCCAATGAGCCAGTGTTCTCTACAGCTCTGGAAGGTTTGGAAAGGATCTGGAACTCAGGAGAGAAGTTTTGGATGGAGATTAAGATTTCAAAGTTGTATCCAGGTTTTTGGCACCGTGGGTTGGATGAGGTCACTTGGAACTCTTGAGCAGAGCAAATTTGCATCACGCTCTCGACTCTGGAGAATTCAAAGGATGTTTAGCAAAGCACATTCCCAGAATGAATTTGACATGATGGAAAGTCACATGCCCCTGGCTAATTGCTCTGAGGACACACAGAGGTGACCAGCCATAGGACCTGCTAAAGCCAGGCACAGAAAAGCCAGAGGCTTTATAAGTCATCAGACAGATGGAGGTCTCTAGATTTCACCAATGTATGTTTGGAAGCTAAAATGTGATTATAGATAAATCTCTTGGGGAGGGTCCTGACACATGAAACTTTTCATAGTGGCACAGTGATGGCAGTGAGAGCCCCGTGATCTAATATAGTCACTCATGTTCTCTTCCCCATGGACCAGAGATCTATGTTTTCCCAGCTTCCTTCCAAAAGTACTTTTCCTGGCAATATTATTCAAAAGAATACTTATGTGTAGAAAAAGAGAGGGCTTGGTAATCTCCTTCCATAGGAGTCTGCTCTGAGAATCTTCCATTTTGAACACTCAATCTTCTAATCAGCTGCAATCTTTTTTTTTTTTTAGTGTTTATTTCTCATTTTGAGAGAGAGAGCGTGAGCGGGGAATGGACAGAGAGAGAGGGAGACACAGAATCCGAAGCCAGCTCCAGGCTCCGAGCTGTCAGCACAGAGCCCGATGTGGGGCTCAAACTCACGTACCACAAGATCACGACCTGAGCTGAAGTCAGATGCTTAACCGACTGAGTCAGCCAGGTGTCCCTCACCTGCGATCTTTAACACTCTGACTCATCAGACTGTTCAAGGGTCTGTCTGGTATTACTTAAGAGCATGGATTCTCAGAGACAGGAAGACTGCCATTTACTAACTGTGTGACCTCAGACAAGTTTCTTACCTTCTTTGTGCCTCCATTTCCTTATCTGTAAAGTGAGACTCATAATGGTATCTATCCTACAGGGCTATTGCGAGGATTAAATCCATTAATACATGTAATGTACTTAGAAAATTACCTTGTAGGTAAACAGTAAATGCTACAGAGGTGTTCAATTATTATTACTATGATTTTTATTATAGAGTACAGACAAGTGTTGTTTTGACAACTAGTCCCTTTGAAATACTTAGAGGCGAGAGAAGAAGACGCTCAGAGATCATTTGGAAAACATCACACACCAGATTCTGGTGGATGCCACTGGGCCTCAGGCCAGTGTCAAATAAATCTAGTGATACATGTTTTTCATAGTGGTAAAGTTAACCTTTCCTTTTTTTTTTAACTTTTTAAAATAAAGTTCATTTATTTTGAGAGAGACAGAGAGCATGAGCAGGAGAGGGTCAGGGAGAGAGGGAGAGAGGCCTTTGCTCCAAGGGGGCGCCCTCCCCGTCAGTCTCTCCCTGGCTCCTATCTGCTCTATTGCTCTGCAGAGCACGTATCACCTCTTGGCCTTATAAAGTACGTTCATTTGGTTATCTTCTGCCTTCTCCCACTAGAATGAACCATAGCACCTAATACTTAGTGTACCAACAGTTCTAGGCAGAAAGTACTCTTATCATCAGCCTCATTTTGTACATGTAGAAACAAAGGCACAGAAACGGCAAGCTTGAGGTCAACAGCTAGTCAGTGGTGGGGCTGGTGCCAGAGCCAGCCTCTAGCCACACCGCTCAGCTCTGCAAAGGCAGTGGCTTTGTCAGACATTTGCTGCTGCATCCAGTAGTGTGCTGGGAAATTGAGAGCCACTGGTTGTCCAAGAAAAGCGTTCTGGTTTATAGCCTTTGCTGATTTACAACGTGTAAATTTCACGATGCCAAAGACATTTGTTCTCTCTCGTGGGTATGAGTGGGCTGGAGCACGTCACTGGCTGTAGTTTCTAGGGAGACACCTGACTCAGGTGCTATCTGGCACACAGGAGATACTCAATGCACATTTTTAAATGAATGACTGAATGAGTTTAAGACACAGTGAAAGAAAACCAGTCTGACGCTGCACTGAAAATCTTCCTTTGAATATCCTTGGCCTCAGAAATGCAGGGAGGGGACGCTCTTGGGAAATCATGAGCTGAATCATGGGACTTTCTTCTCTTTCAGCCTATCCTGGGTTCTATGCAGACACTCTACCAAGAAGTAGGATACCTGGGTCCTATTGCTTGGAATCATATAAATCTGCATATGGCTTTAAATTTCATAGGTTAAACTAAAGGCATATGATAATATCAGATAGATTGATAGATAGGCAGAAAGAAAGAAAGAAAAAAGAAAGAAAGAAAGAAAGAAAGAAAGAAAGAAAGATGATAGATAATAGATGAACTATGATACTGTGATACTTTGAGTTATTAAAAGAATGGGATGGATCTATATGTACTGATGTAGAAATATAAGCCTGATATATTGTTAATGAGAAAACAATTCAATGTGTGAACATTTTGTTTAAGATCATTCTCATTTTGGGGTGCCTGGGTGGCTCAGTCGGTTGAGTGTCTGACTTCGGCTCAGGTCATGATCTCACAGCTTGTGAGTTCAAGCCCCGCGTCAGGCTCTGTGCTGACAGCTTGGAGTCTGGAGCCTGCTTCTGATTCTGTGTCTCCCTCTCTCTCTGCCCCTAACCCACTTGCATTCTGTCTCTGTCTCTCTCAAAAACAAATAAACATTAAAAAAATTAAAAAAAAAAAAAAAAGATCATTCTCATTTTTAGAGAACTTGGCAGACAGGAGTGTATTTGTCATAATCCATAGCTGTGACCTACACTGACTGTGGGCTGACTGTGGATACACTTCAGGAATATATAGAGAGATGTAGATGTAAGTTTGCATATACACAGAAAACTGTTTAAAGAATAGAAGCTAGGGGCACATCAGTGGCTCAGTCGGTTAAGTGTCGAACTTCGGCTAGGCCATGGTCTCATAGCTGGTGGGTTTGAGCCCTGTATCGGGCTCTGTGCTGTCAGTGCAAAGCCTGCTTTGGATCCTCTGTCTTCCTCTCTCTCTCTGTCCCTCCCCGCTTCAAAAATAAATAAGCATTAAAAAAAAAAAAAAAGATGTATTGGGGCACCTGGGTGGCTTGGTTGGTTAAGCATCAGACTTCGGCTCAGGTCATGACCTGGCCATTCCCAAGTTCGAGCCCCGTGTGTTCGAGCTCTGTGCTGACAGGTCAGAGCCTGGAGCCTGCTTCAGATTCTGTGTCTCCCTCTCTTTCTCTGCCCCTCCCCCAGTCACGCTCTGTCTCTCTCTCTCGCTCTAAAAAATAAACAAACATTTAAAAAATAAAAAAAATTTTTAAAAAGTTTAAAAAAGATGTATTAAGAAAAGAAAAAATAGAAGTTAAATTCCCAACAGCGGTAACTGCAGAGAAAGAAGAGCTTATGGAAGGAATTTCACTTTCTATTTTAACAAATGGATATTCTGAACCGCCAGCTCCACTCCTGCACCCCACTTGGAATCACCATCTGCAACTTTCATCATATAAAAACCCATCCAGTGAGGTCGAGACAGAAAACACTCCCAGGTCTGGTGAACTAGGACTATACGGAGAGCTTTCAATGACAGACAGCAGAGCCCAGAGACTGGTGGGGAAGAACAGGGACCCAAGGCCAAGTGCCGGATCAGACCCCACTCTGCTGCTCCCTGGTGGGGGAAGCCTGTGCGGGTACTTACCTCCCTGAAGCTCCTGCCTCATCTGGGAGGCGGAGACAACAGCCGTGCTTAGGCCAGGGTTGTCCCAGTGTTTCTTAGTGACAAGCACTGGGACGCTGCCTGCACGGGGGAGGGTCAGGGAAGTGAGTAGGTGGGTCCTCACCCTCAAGATCCCCTTCTTCACCATCGCCGTCACCATCTGCATCACATCACTACCACCACTGTCATCGCCATCATCACCACTAACATTACGTCACGGACACGGCACGCAGGGCACAAGCCGAGCACGAAGGCCAAACATTGGACCAGCAGCAGGCATATGCCAGCTCATCGGCGGCACTCGTACGTGATGTGGACAATGGGCACACGTGACTGAATTCGTAGTCAGCAGGCTTCACCTTTCCAGGAGTGCTCTCATCATAAATTCACAAGGCTGTCGTCTCACTGCCTTTTGGACATCACCTGTGCCTGTTGGAATTTATACATTCAGCTTTTGGAAGCTATAATAATAAATTAGCATTAAATCTGGCTGCGGGCATAAAAGCCCTTAAACGTGCCACTGGTTTGCCATGAGCTCAGAATTTCACATCGAGATTTTTCTTTGGGATATTGTGAATACCTAGCTTGATGTCACAGATACGGTGGTGGTTTTTCTATTTTTTCTTTTCTTTCTTTCTTTCTTTTTTTTTTTTTTTTTTTTTTTTTTACCATTTCTAGTATTCTCTATTTGAGACTGAAAAAGTCTTTTAATAACAATTCCAAAATGTTCCATGCTCAAAACTGAGGTTTTAAATGAAATAGGCTTTTTTTATATAAAAAAAATCAAATGTGAGCACAAATGGTATTGTTCTATGAGATTATAAAAATAAAATAGAGTGGAAAAGTTAAAAAAAAAATTTCCCAGCAGTGCAATGATCCCTGTAACAAAGTGCCCAACAAAGGCAGCGAATCAGCTGAGCTGAGCTGGAAAACCAGCCGCCACTCTGTAGAGACATTCCCTGCAGACACACAGGGAGGGGCCTCCCGAGAGTAGGCCCCTCCAGGACCCCCAGGAGCAGGGTGGGGTCACTCAGGGGGCTGGACCTGCAGGATCTCCAGGCCTGTCTCCAGCCTAGGCCACCCTCCGGACCAGCTTACCTCTCTGCCACCTGCTCACCCCCATCAGGAGATTCCAGGGCTTGTGCTCCTGTCCCCATAGCACCTTGCACACTGCCTGCTGGCATCCAATTAGTGCTCAAGGAATGAGTAAGTGGAAGACCACAAAATGATCTGAATGAACCAAGGATGCGGTAAAAAGGGGAAACACACCCCTGATCAATTCCCAAATCACCTTCCTCCTCAAAGCACAAAGTCACATTATCCTTCTAGAAGGGGATGAAGCGGACTCCTTCTGCAGCCCTTCTGAAGTGGGATTCCCACTGTCTCCCTAAAGGGGGTTCCTAATGAGTGTTGAAGGTGCTACCAGTCTTAAAAGGCTCCTGGGAGGGGCACCTGGGTGGCTCAGTCGGTTAAGCATCTGACTTCAGCTCAGGTCATGATCTCACAGTTGGTGAGTTCGAGCCCTGCGTCGGGCTCTGTACTGACAGCTCAGAGAACTTTGGACTCTGTGTCTCCCTCTCTCTCTCTGTCTCTTCCCCACTTGTGTTCTGTCTCTCTCACTCTCAAAAATAAATAATAAAAAAACATTTTAAAAATTTTTAAAAAAGACTCCTGGGGAGGAAGCGCTCCACTTGGCCCATCGTGAATGAAATCAGAGCCTCAATCAGCCTCCATTGGCCTCTGACACAGCTGAGAAGCATCCAACCTGGTAGCCGTCTGCGGACAGCACCAGGCAGCAAAGGGCCTCGGCACTGACCTGGTGGTGTGCCGGGAGATGACAGGTCTGTGACAGAGACCAGAGTCCCTAACACAAGACTAATACAATTCCACCTCCACTTGGGGGAAAGCGGGGGAGGGGATTTCCCTTCCCTGATGATGGCATCCCACTTATGAAAGGCCCAGTCGCTTGCTCTCTCCGGACTGGAGGAAGTCCATGAAACCAAACGACTTCTGTTTTCCCTACTCTCATCCCTTCCGAAGCTCGGCATCGATTCTTGCCTGCAGTCAACATACATAACTCCCCGTGACAATAATGGGATGTGCATGTGTACCGAGGGGAGCATAGAATTTTTATCTCTGTAAAAATGGTACTGGTGCGGTACAAGCAAAGTTTTTGTTTTTTTCCCAAGGCTTTTACTTGGGGCAATATATTGTACATGTGGTGGCGGGGTTTTTTTTCTTCTTTTTAATTTTAAATTGAGATTATGAACATATTTTATGCAGGTTAATATATCCTTTTCATGTAAAATTTAACTGAAACCGGTTCTAGCACATTAACGACAACAAGAGAAATTCTCCGGCTTATTATAAACATCCTTCAAGAAACCTGAAATGCATGTCCTCTGGAAATAATTTTGCTGGGATTTGGGTTATTATTAAAATCCTCTCAGAATTCTATCACTGGTGTCTAATGTGCCTCAAAGCCCTTTTCTGCTACTTATCAGAGAGAAACTCTGGTCTTGGCAGGATATTCTTGATTGTGAAATGAGGCCAGGAAAAGGGGCTCCTTTCCTGAGGCCGGGAAGACAATGGACAAGGCAAGGCATGTGGGTCCTGGGCTGACCACTCAATGGAAGGTCGGTTCCTAAGACAGGTTCCCTCTCAGCCATGATGGAATGAACCACGTCGTTCCTATTCATTCTGAGTGCTCTGATCTTTCAGCTTCCATGAGAAGAAGCAGGTTTATGGTAGTAGGCTTTAAAAACATTTTTAAATGTTTACTTATTTTTGAGAGAGTGACAGAGCACAAGCAAGGTGGGGGTAGTGGTGCAGAGAGAGAGGGAGACACACAATCTGAAGCAGGCTCCAGGCTCTGAGCTGTCAGCACAGAGCCCAAGGCAGGGCTCGAACTCACGAACCATGAGATCACGACCTGAGCCAAAGTCAGATGCTCAACCATCTGAGCCACCCAGGCATCCCTTTGGTTTACTGTAGACTTTAAACTAGAGGGAATCGCAGGTGAGCCTGTCTTGGTCACACACTCTCTACATGTCAGAACTCTACCTGTGAGGGGCATTAGGATGTCACAGGACAGAGCAAACCCCAGCTGACACAGGGATAAACCGTCCAGGAAAGGTCCTCAGGAATGAAGGAAAGTCACCCTACCTTTTAGAAGCTGATTCTCATGTTTAATTTTCTCTTTGTTGATAAATAGGAAAATCCACCATTCTCCCACGTGGGGTCTGAATTCTTTACTAAAATGTAAAAACAGTCTTCTCCAGATGTGAAGGACTCTATCCTGTCGGCAATGACCCAACCGGAGATGTCTACTGAGTTTGATACGTCATTCAGAGCCATACTCAGACTTACAGGTTCATCAGATTCATCTGGAATCTTGTTGAACTGCCGATTCTAATTCACCAGGGTCAAGGGTGGGGTCTGTTTGCCGACAAGCTCCTAGGTGATGCCCAGGCTGCTGGTCCATGGACTGCACTTTGAGCAGTGCAGACTCAGTCCAATCACACATCTTTGTCCTCAATCATTCATTCACTCCACACACACTCTGTAAGTTCCAGCTCTTTTACTGAGGACACAGTGATGAGGAGGACAAGTCCTTGATGACTTTAAAACTAGTGCTAACGAACATTTAACACCTCTGTGCAGGACACAATCAGCAGAGGGAAAAGGCAACCTACAGGATGGGTGAAAATATTTTCAAATTATTTATCTGATAAGAGGGTAATATCCAGAATATATAAAGAGCTCCTACAACTCAACAACAAAACAAACAACCTGATTTTAAAAAATGGGGAAAGGACTTGAATAGACACTTCTCCAAAGAAGATATACAAATGGCCAATAAGAACCTAAAAAGATGTCCAACATCACTGATTGTTAGGGAAGTGCAAATTAAAACCACCATGAGATACCATCTCACACCCATTAAGACGGTTACTAATGGGGCGCCTGGGTGGCTCAGTCGGTTGAGCGTCCGACTTCAGCTCAGGTCATGATCTCGCAGCTTGTGCGTTCGAGACCCGCGTCGGGCTCTGTGCTGACAGCTCAGGGCCTGGAGCCTGTTTCAGATTCTGTGTCTCCCTCTCTCTCTGTCCCAACCCACTCGCATTCTGTCTCTGTCTCTCTCAAAAATAAATAAACATTAAAAAAAAATTAAAAAAAAAAAGATGGTTACTAACAACAACAACGAAACAAAACAAAACAAAACAGCCCAGGAAATAACAGTGTTCGCAAAGATGTAGAGAAACTGAACCCTTGTATCCTTGTGCACTGTTGGTGGGAATGTAAAATGGTACAGCTGCTATGGAAAACCTATGGCAATTCCTCAAAACATTAAAAATAGAATTCCCATGTGACTCAGCAATTCCTGTTCTAGATATATATCCAAAAGAACTAAAACCAGGAGCTCAAAAAGATATTTGTATGTTCACGTGTTCACAGCAGCATCATTCACAACAGGTAACATGTGGAAGCCACTCAAGTGTCCACGGACAGATGAATGAATAAGCAAAATGTGGTATATACATCCAAGGAAATATTATTCAGCTTTAAAAAAAAAAAAAAAAGAGGGGCGCCTGGGTGGCTCAGTTGGTTGAGCGTCCAAATTCGGCTCAGGTCATGATCTCATGGTTCATGGGTTTGAGCCCCGCATCGGGCTCTGTGCTGACAGCTCAGAGCCTGGAGCCTGCTTCGGATTCTGTGTCCCCCTCTCTCTCTGCCCCTCCCCCACTCATCCTCTGTCTCTCTCTGTCTCAGAAATAAATAAACATTAAAAAAAATTAAAAAAAAAAAACAAATTCTGACACATGTTGCAACATGGACAATCCCTGACAATGTTATACTACGTGAAACAAGCCAGTCACGAAGAGATAAATGCCTCTTGCATGAGGTCCCTCATGTAATCAAACGTATAAAGACAAAATAGAAGGGGGGAGTTCATGGACGAGGGGAGGGAGGAGTGTGGTTTAAAGAATATAGAGTTTTGCAAGATGAAAAGAGTTGTGGAGACTGCACAGCGATGAGAATGTACTACGGAACTATACGCTGAGAAATGGCTGATGGTACAACTTATGTTACGTGCACTTTGGGACAATGAAAAGAAAACAGCCCCCACCGTCTGCACTATCTAAGGTGTCTACAATGTATAGCCTTTGTAGTATAAGAAATGTAGAGGTCGCTTTGTAAAATGGGAACCACATGGTCCTAGTGGAGGGAAAAGTTAGATCAGGCAGGTAAGTATAACTTCGCTGTGGTGTGGGAAGTGCTAAAATACAGGTAAGGTGTTATGGAAGCCCCAAAGGCTGAAAATCAGATGGATGGGGAGGTGGTGGGCCTGCAAGCCAGCTGTGGCAGTGAGTGGGAGGAAAGGAACGAGCCCAGGCATCCTGGAAAGTAACAGACGGGCTTCAGGCACCAGTACATAGGGGTGAGGGAGAAGGCACCTACATTCTGGATGGGACAGCCATTCCCTGAGGCAGGGCTATCCCAGGTAGAGCAGGACTGGGGGGACGTGATGAGTCCCCTGTGTGCTGTGATGAACGGGCGGTGCATGTGGAGCCACCAGAGGGAATGTACGTACCATAAACAGTCAGAACCAATCTGGAACTGACTCGAAGACGTAAGCAAGGGAACGGACGGGCTGCGCAGGTGCCTGCTGCCCCTGTGACAGTGTTGACTCTCCCAGGCAATCTGTTCAAGAAGAAGAGCATCCCAGAGACAGCCAGCATCCTGGACCGGTGGAGGAGGGGAAGCAGCCTACCCGTGTGGGGAAGGGCAAGAGCCAGGAAGGAGAGCAGTCAGCTGGGGGTGGTGGCAGATGACCCTTGTCTACCTCCAGGAACAAGGACATGGATGCCTTGAGGGGTCAGAAGTAACAAATTCACTGAAAAGGGCCATGAGAGTTGGCGATGGGGAGGTCATTGACTCGCAGAGGCATAACTGATGCTCAGAGAACTGGATTTGTGGGTAAGTAGGGCTCAAGCGGCAGGAGGACTCCAAAAGAAGGTTGTGGGGGAGCCACATCTCAGAGGTGAGTGGCGGCTCTGCGGGAGGATGAGGTGGGGGCAGCGGGTGCAGGGCGGAGCCCCCCTGCCAGCGGGAGACAGCCCAGCCCAGCCTGTACTCATGTCGCTCACGGAAAGCCGTGCTTCATCCTGGAAGCAAGGGGGAGCCAGGAGAGTATTTTAAGCAGGGAAATGACATGGTTGGAGTTGTGTTTGGGAACAATCTCTAGGCAGCAACGTGGAGGATGGATCCGAGCGGGACAGGCAGGATATAAGAGACCCACTGGGAAATCTGTGGTAATTAAGCCCATGATGTTCCTGATTTTTCTGTGTCTTAGGTCTTTTGCTCACAAGAGATCATTTTCTCCTTAGAGAAGAGAGGTGGCCTGAGCCTTCTGGCTACTGTGTACTACATACAAGTGCCGTAATTACAGAGGCTCAAGGGCGAGGAGGGTGTTGACTCAGAGGCAGGAGTGTATAAAAGTTCATTGAGCCCAGGGGTGCCTGGGTGGCTCAGTCGGTTAAGTGTCCGCCTCTTGGTTTTGGCTCGGGTCACGATCTCATGGTTCCTGGGTTCGAGCCCCGCATTGGGCTCTGCGCTGACAGTGAGGAGCCTGCGTGGGATTCTCTCTCCCTCTCTCTGCCCCTCCCCAACTTGCGCTCAAAATGAATAAATAAACCTTTTAAAAACAAAAAACAAAAAAAGGTCTTTGAGTCCAAAGAACTGTATTCTCGTTCTCTTTTCATTAGTTTTGGGGTCCTGACTACCCTCCTCTCAAATTTGTTATTTCCTGTTGCCCTTCTTTAAGCACTGAGGTCTTACCTCCACATCACAGAAACTGTTTCCTCTTCCTCCACTTGGCCTCCAAATCAATAACTGACCTGATGCAATAAAAATCAATCAAATGCACTGCTGCCTTTCTCTGTTTCTTCAGAAACAAGGAAGCAATGACAGCTTTTCCTGGAAGTATCTGCATTAGCCCCACAAGTCCTGGGGGCTCTGCTGTGGGGAAACTACACATTTTACGTTTTGTCCAAGTACTCCCTTGCCCCCCAAAAGAAGAAAAAACACTGATGTAGAAACAATGACTCACTGTCAGTGTTTAAGGTTATTAGACAAAACGATCACATTGTCCGTCAGAGAGACGCTTCGTGATGGTGCGTGGCCTCATTAGGTGATTAGATAACTCCGAAAGCAGGCTATGCCGTGCTTGTGTTGTTAAAAAAGAGGAGGGTCGGTTTGCACAGCTTGATTACGAAATGTCTAAAATGCTTTGCTCCTCTCTTTTTTCTTCCTGAATCCTATCATTTTTTAAACCTCCCAACCACTCCCCGTCTCTGGAATACGTACTTCCCGCAAAATGCTATGTCGCCTTGGAAACATACAAAAAGGTTCCCGCTTTTATGCTTTGAGGGTGAAAACACAAGGAAACGCGTCTGTTATTTTTGCCTGCCAGAGTCTAGAGGGCCTACCAGGAGCTGGTAGTTAAGATTTATAATTAAGATGAGTGATATTGGGGGGGGGGGGGGGCGCCTGGGTGGCTTAGTCAGTTAAGTGTCCGACTTCGGCTCAGGTTATGATCTCGAGGTTCATGAGTTTGCGCGTCGGGCTCTGTGCTGTCAGTGCAGAGCCCGCTTCAGGTCCTCTGTCCCCTTTTCTCTCTGCCCCTCCCCCACTTGTTTTCCCTCTCTCTCTCTCTCTCAAAAATAAATAAACTTAATTAAAAAAAAAAGATGAGTAAGATGGAATCTAAGCCCCCGGCAGAGGAACTGGCACATAGTAGGTACTCAATAAATATTCCCTCTTGTCAATGCGGTGCCGGAGGCAGCAGGAAGCTTGACTTCTTGGGGTGAGCACGTGCTACCATCACTCTGGAGAGAGGGCTGCGTGTGCTCTGTGGCCTATAACCACCCGAGGAAGCTCCGTTTCGTGGTGATGGTAGCAAAATGGAACAGTGACAGAATTGAAGACCTAAACTAGTGCCAGGCCTGAAAGAAAAGATGTCTCCAAGTTATTTTCTAAACTACCCACCAAGGCCTACGTGAATCAACAGGTATCTATTGACTTTAGTTTTAGCTACCATCAAGACTTATTGATCGGAGAACTAAATATCGACCCATTGAGACCAAGGTCAAGGTCAATGCTGCCCTCCTGGGAAACTACATCTTAATATGAACTAAAACCTGCAGACGCTAGGCCTGATATTTTTGACTCTATACTGCTGGTCAGACAGAGTCTCATTCAAAGTCAGCTCTTTTCTTTATTGTATATTGTCATAGGTAGGAACTGGTTTCCAAACTGGCTTGTTTCTGGAAAATGGGGCATAGAAAATTTTAAATCTTTTCATCTTGTAAGCGATTAACAGACAATTTGGTACTTAAGAAATGTTATTGGAGACGCTTCTATAAAACAAGGAGTCCCTGTGATGCATATAATTAGATGCATGTAAATCATATAACTGCCCCAATTAACTTTCTGTGAAGATTAAGAATGTCCAATGTTGAATCTGCATCGAAGCACACCAGCTCGAACAAACACACACACAAAATTCAACAACAAAAACTTGTGACTAAGACCAGAGTTATTTTTGAAAGTACTGTTCACTCCACTCTGTTTATAAGTGGCCCCCAAGGGATTACTGTAGCATTTTGTACCCCATAAGTGCACAGCTGATTTTTGTTCAATGGACAAATGAGAGGTGCCCCCCCCCCCCACCAGGCTGTGGACTAGAGATAGTTGTCCAACTAGGTAAGACCAACAACACTGCAAAGGGGCCGTCCTCTAGGGCAGTGGGGTTGTCTTCACAGGAGAAGGATCAATACTCTGGTGAGTTGTGGGAACTCACTTTTCTTGAACAGAGTGTGTGTCCTCACATGCAAAACTGGGGATCGGGAGTAGGGAACTTATTAGGAGAGTTAACTACGGCAATATGCAAAAAGCACTTCTTTGGGGGGCACCTGGGTGGCTCAGTCGGTTGAGCGTCCGACTTTGGCTCAGGTCATGATCTCATGGTTCATGAGTTCGAGCCCCGCATCGGGCTCTGTGCTGACAGCTCAGATCCTCTGTCGCCCTCTCTTTCTGCCCCTCCTCTGCTTACTCTCTCTCTCTATCAATAAAAGAAAAGGCACTGTTTTGGCTGTCTCTCTAGGATATATCCACAGAGTGTCAGTAAATAGCTGTTTCTGTTATTACCAGGGGTAAGATTCTGGATTAGAACCAATAGCTCCTGAACAACTCAGAGAGAAAGTAAGGTGGAAAATTTACAACGCATATCCTTTCTTGAGGTTGTTGATAAATATCAGAACATAGAGAAAAGATCTGGAAAAGATACACAGGTACACACATGTGCAGTGATATGCACAGCTGAGGAGTGAGGGAAGTTGATAGGTTTAGCTTTTATGCTCAACTGAGTTTCCAAAGGCCCACTGAATGACCAGAGATCTATTTAAATCAACAAGCACTCTGCTGCTACATTTGAGGACAAGACAGGAGTAGGCAGTAGAGGAGAGCTGGTGAGGAATTTTTGATGATATGAACCAGATGGAATCACACTGAATGAAAAGCCCATCAGAGCCCACAGTTCACTGCAGGCAAAAGAAGTCTTTCTCTGGAAAACAGTGAACCAGCCTCTCCAGTAGAACAGCATGAAACTTGGGCACAAAGCAGCAAGGGCAGGGGCAAGGCTGGGCCAGAAGAATATGTCAGAAGCCACCAGACCCAGGCTCCACTCTGAGGCAAGAATCCAAATGAGCTGGCTAAAACTTTATGTTTTGCATTCAGAAGGACCAGATTCAAGTCTGCGTGACCCTGGGTTCCATCTTGCACCTTACTGACTTTGCATCTCACTGTGCCCATCTGTAAAAGCAGAATGACAGAACCAACTCTACTGAGCTGGTGTGCAGAGTCATTAACAAATCTCTATCATGCTAGACACTGCTCTGGGTATGGAGGATACAGCAGTGACCACAACAGACAAGCTCCCTGCCTTCATGGGCCGTACATTCTGGTAGAAGGGAGAGGCAACTAATAGATAAATATAAAACATGCCAGGCTGCCTCTCATAGGTGAGCAGTGTTTTATATAGGATTTCAAGAAGATTCTTCCATCAACGTGATATCTGGATAGAGAGCTGAGGGGGTGAATAGATAAGCCACAACTATATCCTGGGGAGAACGTTCCAGGCAGAGTGAACAACTGGTGCAAAGTTCCTTCCAGAACATTCTTGGTATGTTTAAGGACTGGCAAGGAGGCCGGTGTGGCCAGAAAGGAACAAGGAAGGGGGTCAGTGGCAAAAATGTTGTTAAAGAGGTAATGGGGGCCAGATCATATTCAGCTGAGCTTTCCAATATGGTAGCCACTAGTCAAATGTGGCTTTCAAGCACTTAAAATGTGGTTCTGAAATGAGATGTGTAGTAGGTATAAAATATACACTGTATTTTGAAGCCTTTGTAGAATAAAAAGCATGTAAAATATTTCATTAATAATTTTAGTATATATTACATGCTTTTTTTCTTTTTTTTTTTTAATTTTTTTAATGTTTTTATTTATTTTTGAGACAGAGCATGAGCAGGGGAGGGGCAGAGAGAGAGGGAGACATAGAATCTGAAGCAGTCTCCAGGCTCTGAGCTGTCAGCACAGAGCCCGACGCAGGGCTCGAACTCAAAGACTGTGAGATCATGACCCGAGCTGAAGTCGGAAGCTCAACCGACTGAGCCACCCAGGCGCCCCTATATTACATGTTTAAATGATACTATATTTGCTATATTGGGTCAAATAAACCATACTGTTAAAATTGGTTTCACTTGTTTCTTTTTACTTCTTTACTGTGGCTACTAAAAAAATTAAATTACATATATGGCTTGCATGGTATAGGGCATTATAGGCCACAGTAAGGAATCTGGCATTTATATTGAGCAATATAAGTAAATAGAAGTGCCCATAAAGTGCTTAGCATATTTCCTAGAACAGAGTGGAAAATTTTATGAAACTAGAATTCCAGTCACAGAAAAATTGCTCAAATGTAAAGGCAAATGAAGATATTTGAGGGAAAGACATTAGATTCAACAAAGAATAATAACAAAACTAGTACATGTTTGGTTCAAATAATTGTTTAGAATACAGTGATGAATGGTAAAGAAGATGTGATAGATATAGATATAGATAGATACAGATATACAGTGGAATATTATTCGGGGATGAAAAAGAATGAAATCTTTCCATTTGCAACAACGTGGATGGAACTAGAGTATATTATGCTAAGCAAAATAAATGAGTCAGAGAAAGACACATATCATATGATTTCACTCATACGTAGAATTTAAGAAACAAAACAGATGAACATGGGAAGGGAAGGAAAAATAAGATAAAAACAGAGAGGGGATCAAACCATAAGAGACTGTTAAATACAGCGAACAAACTGAGGGTTGCTGGAGGGGAGGGGAGTGGGGAGAAAGGCTAAATGGGTGATGGGCATTAAGGAGGGCATTTGTTGGGATGAGCACTGGGTGTTATATGTGAATGAGGAATCACTGGGTTCTATTCCTGAAACCAATACTACACGCTATGCTAACTAACTTGAATTAAAATTTTTTTTAGTGTTTACTGACTTTTGAGAGAGAGAGAGAGAGACGGAATGCAAGTGGGAGAGGGACAGAGAGAGAAGGAGACACAGAATCTGAAGCAAGCTCCAGGCTCTGAGCTGTCAGCACAGAGCCCAAAGTGGGGCTCGAACTCACGAACCACGAGATCATGACCTGAGCCAAAGTCAGATGCTTAACCGACTGAGCCATCCAGGTGCCTCAACCCAACCCACTTTCAATTTAAATAAATAATTTTTTAAAAAAAGAACGTAGTGATGAAGTTTAATGAAACTGACAATTAACGATTATTGAAATCTGAAACATAAAGTAAATAAAAAAGATCTGACAAACAGATAAAACTGCATACATTCCTAAATTCCCAGTGGGTCAGAGAAAAACAGGCAAAATAAAAAGAAACAAGTATTTCATTTTAGCCATCCTCATAGATGTGAACTTTCTGCTTTTTAATTTCCATTGCCATGATGCCAATGAGGTTAGATACTTTTCATGAACTGACTATTTGTGTACCTCCTTTTGTGACATGCATGTTTCAGACTTCATATTTTTTTTTGTAGTCTTGTCCTTTTATCTCCTATTGATTGGTAGGTGTTCAGACATTCTAAAAAAGAACCTTTGTTAGATGTATGCATGACAGGTTAGACATGGATTAGACAAGTGCATGATCCTTGTCTAATTTTTGTAAATTAGGGGTTATGGATCATTTTTCATATGGATATCCAACAGACCCATCACCCTATATTGAAAAGTAATCCCTCCACTGCCCTGCAATGCCACTTTTGTCATAAATCAAGTGACAATACATCCCTAGATCTGTTGGGGGCTCTTTATTCTGTTCCTTTGATCAACTTATCTATCTTTGTGCTAATACCATAGTTTATTAATTATTGTGGCTTTAAGATCAATCTTGAAAATTGGTATAGAAATTCTCCACTTTTTTCTTTTCCTTCAAGATTATCTTGGCCACATGTTAGAATAGGGTTGCCAATTTCTCTCCCTCTCTGTCTTTCCCTGTCTGTCTCTGTATCTCTCTCTGTCTCTCTTTCTCTCTCACACAAATATAAAACTGCTAAAAATACTGGAAACAAAGTAAATAACAATATAACTAGAAACTTAAAGTTGTTCATGTCCGTGCACACATATTGATATAAATTAGTGAGTTAAATAAATAAGAGAAGGTGTCCAGCTCTTCTTTACAGAAGAATTTCAAGTAGTAAATGTACAGGGATTAAGGAAAATAGAAAATCACCATGAGTACACCATACTAATAACTGCTACAAGCAAAATCCATTGATGAATGGTAACATTGTGGCTAAAAGTTCAAGGAGAAATGGGATATTTGCTTAGACTTGACGTTATCGCCCCTGAAATATTTATTAATGGCTGTGGTGGTTAACAGCACAAATTATTTGATACTCCTCTCTCAGGACAGTGAGCTTCTCTCCTTCCCTTGGATGTGACCCGGACTGAGTGACTGGCTTCTAACAAATAAAGTATGGAAAGCGAAAAACAGTAACTTTGGACGGAGAAGGCTGGCAACCACCCTAACCAAGCGATCACAATTAATGTCACTTTCATAAGACATATCGACATCATGCATCCCTGAACAGATGCACTGAGAAGGAAATATCACCTCTGCATTCTACTCCATAATCCAGAACCTCATCTCATCTCTACTCCTCAGAAAACCTCAGGGAAAGCCAAGTCAGGGGGACATTGTAAAAAAATAACCGGTTACGACTCTTCAAAAGTGTCAAGGCCATGAAAGTAAAAGAATGACCAGGGAATGTCACAGATTGGAAGAAACTCAGGACGCATGACAACAAAATGCAATGTGATATCTTGGACTGGGTCCTGGAACAGAAAAAGAACATGAATGGAAAAACTGCTGAAATCTGGTCAGAGTCTGGGGTGTGGTTAATGGCAATGTGCTGACGATAATCTTACTTTTGACAAATACACCATGGCTACGTGAGATGCTAACATTAGGAGAAGCTAGGAAAGGGCAGATGGGAACTCTCCGTTGTTTTTTTTTTTTTTCCAACCCTTCTGTGATCCTAAAGTTATTTCAAAATAAAAAGCTATGACATATTTTCTGGAAGGTTCTTCAGCAGTCTCTCCAGAGTGGTTATCAGGTTAATGTATACAAGCAGGCCCATATTCCATTTTATACCTTCCTGAGTATGGCCTTTTTTTTTTTTCTTTCTTTTTGAAAAATAGCGTTTATAATGAAACATATGTTCTATTTTGATTTTTAGAAAGCCACTCTGGGAACAAGATATGGGGAAAAGATGTCTCAAAAGCTGACCCAAGCAGAGAGAATGTCTTTGCTTGGGGATCAAGGCACTGAGAACTATCAGCGTGATTGGAGTCAGTAAAGCTACTACTTGGGCTCTGCAGCGTGTTGAAGGCTTGAGGGGACAACACCAAACAGAATAGGGTTACTCACCAGCGTGACTTTCCTCTGCGGTTTCAGCAGCTTCGGTTTATGGAACGTGGCGGCTATGGGGGCTGTGGAAGCGTATGAAGAGTTTAGCTTCCAATTCTCCCCAGACTTTTAACGTCCACATATCATGAGCAACACAGACATACTCTGTGGAGACTCATGGACCCCTTCCTGCCCCTATGGAAGAACTCCCGTTTCTGACCTAGATACCACTGGGTGCCCCTCGATGGAGAGCAATTCTCCCCTAGTCTTTAGCCATGTCATCCTTTCCCATCTTCAAGGTCAATGAAACAGCTCTGCATAAAACACTGCCAGCTACAAAGAGGTCAGGTGTGCAGGTGAGAACCAGGTGTGTTTGGTAAAGGCTGAGCCTGGGAACTTCCCTGGGGCTTCGTTCTAACTACACACTAACAGTGAAAGCAGTGACCTTGACCTGCACAGCAGCCCTGACAGGTCATCAGGGAGGGTCTTACTGTCCCCACTTAACAGAGGAGAAAACCAAGGCTCTTCCCCACCATGTCATGTAATGAGTATTTCAATGATTTGGAACTTAAACTTGACCTTCAAAGTCAGACAGACCTCACCTCCAAGCCAGACTCCATCACTTAGCTCTCTGAGTCTCACTTTTATCTTTGGTAAGGTAGGGTACTATCTACTCTGATTGAATGAGATGTTACGGCAGGGTTCTCTGCCCCCTTCCCTCCCCAGATCTGCACTTGTCATGCCTCCCAGAACGCCCAGGCCTTCCAGCCTTTCTGTCCACCCAACGTGTGTTCAGCCTGAGCACCAGTGGCATTCACCACACGACCCCAAGGGTCTCTAGGTGACAGCCTGTGAAGTCTCACCTGAGGGATAAAATGTATCTTGTCTTCTTATTTAAATTGTTTATCTGGGAGGTCCTAGTACTTCCAACTACATTTCAAATTATTTGAGGCATGAACGTCTCCCAAATTGGCCATGGTAATTTTAGGAACTGTCTGTAGATGGCCTTAGTTCTCCTAAGATATGAGCAGTTCTCTCCTCCAGAAACACCCATCTTTCTCACCCACGTTGCTCTACATTATAACTGGAATCAAAGACCAACCCTCATTTCATCCCCAGGGCCAATCCAAAATAAACTACATACCTGGTTTACATCTTTAGAAAAATCAGAGGCTTCTTTCCCTTGAATGAACCAAGATGTTGACACCCCTTGTCCCACCTCACTATGTGCCGAGCATGTTAATAGTTGAAATATATTTCAGTGTGGATGGAATATACTGTGGAATCAGTCTCTGCATGTTGGCTCCCCCACCCACCCACTAAAGCATGCTGAGCCGGTGCACCACCCCCAGCCCCACCTAGTAATGGGGCTCAGTTATGATCAGAATCTAGGTGGGGTTCTCCAAGCTATATAATCACTGGATGTCATGTCTTCCATCTGTCTACTCCCCCTGTCCTGGTCCCACTTCTAACCCCAGACCCACTCTGGATCAGTCAAGCTGGCTCCTGCGTGGGTAATTGTAAGCTAGCTTCCTACCTTTGGCAGGGACTGCAGGAGGAACATCAGCCTTCTCCTTCCGCCTCTTGCCTTTCTTGGGTTGCAGTGGGGCCAAGCTGGTCACACTGGTAACGGTCTCCCCTGAACTATAGAAAAGAAGAGTCTTGGTGAAGGCAAAATCGTATTTGTTCCAGGGAAAGGGAAAGGAAGCAATAGTTTCTGTGTGCTTCCTGAGTACCTATCTAAGGTCAGGTTATCTTACAGCTGGATTGGGATCACTCTATGCTTATCTCCAGGGATGTCTGGAGGTCTGGGACTGACCTACAGCTAAGATAAGGATGTTGAGATGAGCTAGTTAGTGGTTTATAATGTGCTTTTTAAAGTTCACAGATCCCTGGAGAGATCCAGAACCAGCTTGTCTACACAGTTACAGATGTATGGATTGATAGTTTATACTGATTTCATGAATTATAGAGTTTGGCTTGGCCACATCACTAGTAGGGTATTAAGATACCTTTTGAAACTTCTGCTTGAGCTTCCGTAAAACTGAGATTCTTGGCACATATTTTTGTGGTTCCCAATCCAAAAACAGAGCCCCTCCTGTGCAAGGGAGAACAGAGCTTGGGAGCTGCACCTGGAAGTCTCCAGGGTCCCCCATGATGGTTCGTGCTTTTTTCTGGAAGTCTCCAGGGTCCCACATGATTGTTCATGCTTTCTTCTGGAAGTCTCCAGGGTCACCTATGATTGTCACACTTTCTTCTGGAAGTCTCCAGGGTCCCCCATGATTGTCACGCTTTCTCATGGAAGTCTCCAGGGTCCCCCATGACGGTTCGTGCTTTCTTCTGGAAGTCTCCAGGGTCCCCCATGATTGTTCACGCTTTCTTCTCCTGCTGTACCTTTACTGTTAGTAGCGGGTAAGTGGCTTCACCCTGAGGAGGGCTGTGGGTGTTTTCAGTTATCTGGCCCTGTGTATAATATCAGATTCTGTATCTATAATATCAGATTCCTGCATGTGTTACCCATGACAACCCAGAATGACGACACTGATAAATAAGCCTTATATTACAGGTAAGACATAAAGGACCTAAGTGACAAAAGATACAAACACAGACTGGCTTGCTGTGAAATCTTGATCCTACATGTGGGATGAAGTGTATACACTTTATTGAATGGCTATCACTCTTATTTCAAGTGTGTCGTATTGGCTCCAGCAACCCATAGGGAAGCCCCTTTTAGAATCTCTTATCCTGAGGCACATCTCTTATCCAGGCAGGTGCAGTTACCAAGACAGACTATCTCCCTAATACATAAAGACTTTTTAGAAAGCCTTAAGCCTATGACCAACTGCCTAATAATCAAAATGAAGGAAGGCAGTAAACGGTTATCATGCAAGAGGAAAGGCTCTTACCTATGAAAACATGCTAAAGCTCCCTCACAAAAGAAATCCAAATTAAAACATACTGCACTTCCTTTCTCCACATATCAGAATGGCAATAATCACATTGGAGGCAAAGTGCTATTTTGCCAAGAATGCAGACAATTGGGCACTCAGATGTATGGCTGGTATGAGTGTAAACCCTTCCCAAAGGAGAATACTTGGCGATAAGAATAACTTGGCAATCAGAATAATTTGGCAATCAGAATTACAGAGGCTTCTACCCTGACCCAGCGATTTCACTTCCGGGAATTTCTTCTGTGGATATCCTTGCATGTGTATGAAATGTATGTATAAGATTTGTCCTTACGGTGCTGTTGTTAATAGCAATAAGAACCCAACTGTCCATCAGCAGGGGACTGGTTAAGGAAATGACAGTGAATCTACCGATCCACAAAGGGGGGGGGGGGTTCTCTGTAGCTGCAAAGAGGAGTAAGAAGCTATTTATGTGTGATGAGAAAAGATACATCGTTAAGTGGTAAAGCTGGGTGTTGGCCAATGTGTAACACGTGCCCCTTTTGTATAAAAGCAGGGAAAAGTAAAAATAAATAAATAAATAAATAAATATATATATATATATATATATATATATATATATATTAACATTTGCATACATGTGCACAAAGAAACTCTGGAAGTATTCACAAGAATTTTTAAATAGTGGTTCCTTACAATGGGGCTGCTGAGGAACTAAGCAGACAGGAGGACGGGCAGGAAGAATTATCACTACACATTTTTTAGTCAATTATTTAAATTTTCAATTTTAATTATTAAACCATGTGACTGTATAATCACTGGAAAGCAATCAGTTAAACATGAAGAAATCTCTCTATATATTTAATAAAAGAAGGTTATTCTAACATTGTCCTAGGGTTTTAAAAATGAACAGAGAGGGGCGCCTGGGTGGCGCAGTCGGTTAAGCGTCCGACTTCAGCCAGGTCACGATCTCGCGGTCCGTGAGTTCGAGCCCCGCGTCAGGCTCTGGGCTGATGGCTCGGAGCCTGGAGCCTGTTTCCGATTCTGTGTCTCCCTCTCTCTCTGATCCTCCCCCATTCATGCTCTGTCTCTCTCTGTCCCAAAAATAAATAAAAAACGTTGGAAAAAAAAAAAATGAACAGAGATTGGGGCTACCTGGGTGGCTCAGTCAGTTAAGCCTAGGTCAAGATCTCACCATTCCTGAGTTCGAGCCCCGCATCGGGCTGTGTGTTGACAGCTCAGAGCCTGGAGCCTGCTTCGGATTCTGTGTCTCCCTCTCTCTCTGCCCCCTCCCCACTCGGGCTTTGTCTCTATCTCTCAAAAATAAATAAACATTTAAAAAAAATTTTTAAATGAACAAAGATTGACCCACACATTGTGGGAAAAATTCCAAGAATATAGATCACACTGAGTTTCCCCAAAGATGGCTTATTTTTACTGGGAACGGAAACTCTAACCAGCCATGAGTTTAGAGTGCAGGGTCAACTGTGTAAACTCACAGATATCCCAGAGGAATGTGCGTTTACAAAACGCTGACCACTAAGAGGAAACAAGGGATCAAAAACTCTCAGAATTGCTTAAATACACAACCACATGTACAGCTTCATCTCATAGCTTTAAACCCTTGAAACGTTTATTTTTTCTTCTTTCCATTATAAATTAATGCATGTTCATGTTTTCAAATGGTAATTACAGGCATGGAGGAAAAAAACGAAAATAAATAAGTCTATCCTAACCAAAACACAACCTTCTTAAATATTTCCAGTCTTTTTCCTGTTTCTTGTTTAATTTTTTTAATGGACTTTATTTTTTTTTTTTTAGAGAAGTTTTAGGTTCACAGCAAAACTGAGCAAAGGGTAAGAGATTTTTCATATGTCCCCCACCCCGCCCCCTGCACAGGCACAGCCTCCCCCATTAATCAACACCCTTCACCATGGTGGGACATTTGTTATAAGTGATGAACCTACATCAATATATCATTAGCACCCAAAGCCCATAATTTCTATTAGGGCTCACTTTGGTGAGTTCCATGGGTTTGGACAATGTATCCGCCACTGCGGTACCATAAAGAATAGTGGTACTGCCACAAACCCCTCCGTGTTCCACCTAGTCATTCCTCCTGCTCCCCGCCCCCCACCCAACCCTTGGCAACCGCTGATCTATTTACTGTCTCCATAGTTTTGTCTCCTCCAGAATGTCATATAGGTGCAATCATACATTATGTAGCCTTTTCAGATTGGCTTCTTTCACATAGTAATATGCACTTAAGTTTCCTCCATGTTTTTTCCTGGCTTGCTAGCTCATTCCTCTTTAGCGCTGAATGATATTCCATTGTCTAGACGTACCACGTCTTCCAAATCCAATCCCCTACCATAGGGTATGTTGGTTGCTTCCCAGTTTGGGCTATTATGAATAAAGCTTCCATAAACGTCCGTGTCCAGGCTTTGTGTGAACACAAGTTTCAACTCTTCCTTGGTTTTTACACACTGTGTGTTACTGTCACACTGTTTCATAATTTTGCACCCTTCTTCTTACCTAATTTGTATTCTCCACATTGTGACATCTTGACAGTGTTCCAGTGAGAAGACAGGTAGGCCACGGTACTCAACTGTTCCCTGGCATCTCAGTAATACTTGACACGTGAGTAATGTTGTTATAAATGTATTTGTGCATAATGGTTTTCTACTCTTAGACTTTTGTGTTAGGTTAGATTCTTAGAGCTGGAATTACTAGTTCGTGGAGGAGGACCATTTTAAAGGGTATTTAATTCGCACTGTCAGAATGATTTCCAACAAGTTAGCCCTACTTCATAGCCACTCGGTCAACGGATGAGGAGATTTCTGTTTTCATCCTCTTTAACACCTGGTTTATCGGCTTAAAAAAACTACTCAACGGATAACAACGGGATCTCCCTTTTCCTTGCATTTCTCTGACTTCGTGAGGATGAACATTTCCAGCATTTGTCTCCTCGCGTTTCCTCTTTTACGAATGATGTGTGGACATCTGTAATTATTTATTAGGGTCTCGAGTTTTCTTAAAGATTGGCACACACCTTTCACATCAGCCGGACGTATTTAGTGCAAACATTCCTCCCAATTCCCTTTGAATTTTGGCTTCCTATTAACGCACAGTGATCTGTTTCTTTTTGTTAAATTATTCAATATTTTTTTTTCTTGTCTACCGCCTCTGAGCTTGGATCGTCCTTGCCAGTTGTACCTCAAACCCTGCAGAATCAAATATTTCCTCCTTCCTCTTCTTTTTTCTTGGACTTAGTTCTTTAGCTCTTTAATATAAAGTGAAAGTTCGGGGACATCATTTATATAAATGTATGCCATCAGACCCAGGGCTTTCAGTAAGCTAAAAAAGATCTGCTTTGTCATCACCATTTTCCTTCAAAACAGCAAAACTGCAGTGAACTAAATTTAGCCCTAATTCATACTTCAACGGTGGGAATTCATATACAATGAGTCACCCCAGTGACGTGACAGATGATTTCTCTCGCAAAATATTATTTCTCCCAATGAGCCAGCAAGACTGGTCGAAATTTTCGACAAAGAAAAGTCCACTTTATGATTCACTTACAGGAAAGTTACTCTATACCTTAGGTTGGAACAGGACTGTGTTTTGTCCCAGACACGAGGGAGTGAGCATTGCTGGAGCCAGTCAAACCAAAACAGATAGAAAACGGGACAGAAACTCCATCTAAATGAGAGAGGTGTGCGATTGGAAAGCAGTGCTATTTGTGGAAGACAGGGCTATCTTTCTGGTTCCCACAAGGGCTGCGTGGCTGGCACACGTGGGAGGTATTGTAACAGGTGCAAATGTCTGGCCCAGACACCTCTCATAGGTGTCTCCCTCCCACGAAAGCTGGGCACCTCTGCTCTGTGGCACATGGTGGCCGGATCCGGGGAATGGGCACTGGACAAGGGGCAGAAGGCCTGCGTTACAGCAGGTTCCACTCTGACGAGAGAGGTGACCCTGGATAAGTCACTCACTTCCTGGGCCTCCATCCCCCAATCTGTAAAATGGGGAGAAGTACACTTGCAATCTAACTCACAGGGTTATTATTAGGGTCAGATTGGCTGGCACGGCCTAAAGTAGACAGGACGTGAAGCAGCTCAGGGGCACTGACCCAAATCTCTGGTGCATGAGTGCAGTGGGAGATGTTTCACAGTGTTACCCAGGGAGGATCATGTCGCCGCCTGGGTATCTCCTGGCACCATGTCTCGGCCCTGAGGTCTACCAGTTTCAACCTACACGTTGATCAAAAAACTTTCTGCCCAAAATAGTACAGCATGCTCTCCTGTTGCCACAGGTACAGCTGTGTTATCTAAGAACCAGCACAGCACACAGCAGGTGGGTAAGGAGGAGGGAGAAGCTGTACCCCCAAGCAGCCCCAGGGCACCGGATGGAGCAGGCAACCTGGGTTTTGCTAGGTATCGAACAAATTGTGAGCAACTACACTTCGCTGAACTTCAGTTAATAAGAGCTACGTGTGTCTCTATCCTAGGCAAAGCACTGGGAAAAGTGCACAATATCCATAATCTCCGACCCTCCCAGATGGGAAAATGAAGCCTCGGAGAGGTCCAGGCGGGAGACGTGGGACCTGATCCAGGGCGGCCTGCCTCCTTGGCCCTGAAGCAAGGATTCTGGGCCCAGCCCAGACAACAGAGAAGAAGAAAACTAGGACAGGAAGAGGGTAAATCAAGCCAGATCCACGATGGCTGCTCTGGGCTTAAACCAGCTCCCTAAGGAGAAGGTACTGAAAGGCGATATCAGCATTCCATTGCATTTAAGTCTGTACTAAATCTGGGACTGTTACAGCAGTTAAAGCCCTGCCTGGGTGGGAGGAAGAGGGCCCAACCAGAGTGCTGGGGACTTGGAGGCAAGAGCTGTGGCTGGTACCCAAGACCAAGGGCCGTCTTGGCCTAGGATTGGACAGAGGAGGAGGGGAGCACAATTCCTATACCTGGAATTCTCTGGAATAAGTGATGTCACCTGTCAAAATGGAGGGGGTAGGCTGGCCATGTGGAAATCCGGTGTCTCTACTCTATAGCTAAGAGTGTTTGGGAGTAGAAAAAAACAATACAATAGCACAAACTGAGCTGATCCCACCAAAGAACAAAATTATAACTAAGACCCAGCCACATCTTGCTTCCATAACTAAATGTGAGATCAAAGCACCCCTCATATTGAACCACAGTGCCTGTGGCATACGGGTCCTCACCCACACATCAGTGACTGTCCTAACACCCACCTGTCTCTGGGATAATACTAGAGGTACAGCTAACCATTCACGCTGAGGGACTTTCGTACATCCAACCCTCGCGCGCCCAGAGGCCAAGTGTTTCCTTCGGTCCCGGGAAATCTTTGTGCCTCAAAATAGGAACTATGAATCAAAATGCTTCCTTAAGGTCTGTTTAATCTTGTTTCCTATTGAATGAGTAGGCACCCTCATCCTTGGGCACACAGCTGTCTGTCATGTGCTGCAAGGGGATTTGCTGCTCTCTGAACTCTCATGCCAAGTGTTGTCTGTCAATCAAAAGAACTCAGCTCAGAAAGCCCTCCGTGAGTGGGGCTGAGGAAGGTGTTCGGGCTCTGGTCCTGCCCACACCTGCCCCAGGCCTGCTTCCTGGAGCCATTCTCCCCACCCCACCCCACCCCACCCCACCCCTCGAGCCCTTCTTCTCCATGCTGTCTTTGAAAGTCATTGCTTTAGCTGCCTGTTTTATCTGCAGAAATGTCCATGTGCTTCCTTTCCTCTTGCCCACATAGCTCTGTTTTGACAATGCCGATGCCTGATACGGGTCCCCAGAGGATCACAAGCTCCTTGCCAAGCAGCTCTGTGCTCCTTTTTCCAAGATTTCATGCAGCCCACCCGTCACCCCCTAACCCTGTACCCCACAGCTTCAAGTGTAGAATCTTGAAGGAGGAACGCTGATCTCGACAACTATGGCAGCCACTCACTGTCATTATCAGTTACAGTCAATTATATCTCAATAAGCTGGGGGAGGGGGGAGGAGCACAATTACAGCCCCCCTCCTCAGGTTGGCTGCCACTGAGAAAGGCCAATGACTCGTGCAAATAGGGCAAATTTCCCAACCTCTCTCTCTAGGCTTTGGAGCGTGCTTTGTGGGTTTCCCATGCCACTGGACTACTCAAGGTTAATGGCCACCGCATGCCGGGAGCTGCTCAAAGCTGCAGAACTCCACTCTCAAGATGGACAAAGGGTACCACCCGCTCACGGTGACTCCCTTGAAATGACTCTTTTTTATATGACATGCCAAGAACATAAAACCATAAGTAGTACACAATGAGCGTTTAATGGGCTTCACCTACTGCATTATC
This sequence comes from Panthera onca, assembly GCF_046562875.1. Lineage (NCBI taxonomy): Eukaryota > Metazoa > Chordata > Mammalia > Carnivora > Felidae > Panthera > Panthera onca. The sequence goes on along the minus strand of NC_138349.1, from coordinate 40,886,424 downwards.
TTACCAGTATTATTACCATCATTATTATGGAATCTCTCTCAGAGTCCTTGAAGAGGGGGTCAGACATGACAGAGTTCTCTGTAACCTGAGCCAGAACCGGTGCACCTAGAAAAGAGCGGCAGACCCTTGGCGGTCACGGTGTATTCTTCTCTGCTGCTTCTACCCTACGGGGTTTTTGCATGCACGTTCCAAGTAGCATCAGAATAAAGCTGCTCCCTTGTGAGGGAGCTGCCAAAGCGCCTCCCTGTCCACAGCCTCCATGGCCTTTTATCATAAATGGCTTACACAACCTGAGAGGTTCTGCTGGGGCCCCGTTGTTAAAGCTCTCCGTTGCAGTCCCTGCCGGCTTTGTGAAGCCTGCACGGAAGCTTTGCCAGGCCACTGGTCTTGTTTGTGAATTTAAGATCTATGAATACGAACTGGTAAGATCATGCCTCATTAATATTTAGTGGTTCCATGCAGTGTTCTCGTCTTGGGTCATAAGAAAAATGGCAGAGAGGTCACTGGGGTTACATGCCCTGCATCTATTGCCCGCACCACTGAGGGTATGTGTTTGCGTGGGATTGGCCCCACCCATCCTCTGGCCACCATGCTCGGTTCAGGCCGGTCCCCTACCACCAGGGTGCGGTTGTATTTGCTGGTCAGGAAGTGAGACAATTCCTTCATTAGGCCAGGTGGCAAAGCACCTGCTCCCACCTTTCTCTTCCCAAGGGGAGCCAGCCTGGCCTGGGGATACGCCAATCCTTGAGGCAGCACTGCCCGGAGACAGGCTGGGAATAGACGCCATCACCCCAACAACACTGTGTCTCTCAGACCGAGCTTCCCTGGGGCCCAACCACTGCAGCAGCCCTAGTCAGATGAGCCGGCCAAGTCCCTTCCTAGGTAACACCATCTGTGCTAGCTTCCTGTCACCTGGAATCAGAAGCTTCGTAAATAGTACAGAGGGCTAGCTATTTATCTAATAGTTGGCAGTTTTATTCCTGTTCTTAGTCTGGGGAGACTAATTTGTGCCTTGCAGGGTTTTATGAAGATTAGAAATAAATCCCATAAAGTGTTCACAAGTGGAGGTACACGGGCACGCCGTGAGTAATTATGAGGAATTAGCCCACAGCCACTGCTATCTCACTGAATCCTCACGACCCTGAGCAAGAAGGACAAAAGCAAATTTGCACCCATTTTGTGGAGGGTGAAAAATTCTCGAGTGGCCCAAGGTCAAGCTGCTGGGTGGCATGGCTCCAGCTAACACCAAATCCAGGTGGGGTTTTTTTTTTTTTTAAATGTTTATTCATTTTTGAAAGAGTGAGCCTGAGATGGGGAGGGGCACATAGAAAGGGGGACAGAGGATCCAAAGCAGGCTCTGAGCTGACAGCAGTGAGCCCGATGCGGGGCTAGAACTCACGAACCGTGAGATCATGACCTGAGCCAAAGTCGGTCGCTCAATCGACGGAGCCACCCAGGCGCCCCTGGGCGGAATGTTTTTTACATGATGCCAGGAATAACCACCAGGCTCCATCTCACAGGTCGGTCCTCCTCATGCCTTCCTCTGCCTGGGGACTAGGGAGGGACACCGAGCCTGAGAGCTGGGGTGGGGTGAGGATAAGAGGCACAGCAAGGATGTCAGGGATACAGGACGGGGGCCAGGAGCCACACGGCCGCATCTGCTATCCCGGCCCTCGCCACCTTGCTTGCTCAGGTGAACGTGGCCAGAGGGGAGGCATTCGGCACACGGGTGGGCTAAAACCCAAGCAAAGAACAATAATGGCTGGCGCATCTGCAAATTGATGCCTGTGACCAGAGCACATTGGCTTCTCAAAGTCAGGGGGACGCAGGGCAGCCACCGCCCTCCCCGGCATCTGTGGCTACACCCTTCCCACTCTGCTTCCATTGCCCTGACTCTCTCTAGCGTCTCCTCCTCGTTCACCTGTGTGCATGCCAACCCCAAAGTGCTCACAACCATGTCCGAGCTTCCCGGTGTGTCTGGGACAGTGCATGAGTCCTGGAGCCAGGTGGCCCCGGGCTGGCATCCTCGCGTCTCCACCTCTGCCTGGCAGGGACCTCACCATGAGCCACACTCTTCATGTCAGTTTTCATCTGGAGAATGGGACCATCACACCACCCACTCTTGGGGTTGTGGTGAGGAATGAAGACGATGGTATGTGTCGATGCTTAGCCCTGTGCCCATCCCCTGGCATCTGGCCCTGCCACCCCCTCCAGCCTCTCCTCCCTGCTGCTCTGCCCTGCACCTGCAAGGCTCCTCACCCTCATGGACCAAGTGACCTCATCCTCCCAGCCTCTCACCCACTCTCCCTCCCCACTTCTGCGTGCTGCCTCCCCCCCCCCCCACCCCCGCCCAACCCTTTTCTGGAACACTCTTCCTCCTCCTTCAATACTTGGCCTGAATTTCACCTCCAGGAAGCTTTCCCTACCAACCACAGAGCCCTGGGACGGGGTTAGGAGCGGCTTATCTGGGTGCCCGTGACAGCTTGGTGGGCACCACCTGCGTGCTGCCACGGTTTTGTTTCTCTAGGTCTCCCATTTGATGCGGCACTCAAGGGCATGGGCTGTGCGCTATTTCATCCTTGCCCTACGGGCCTTAAAAGAAATCCCTTACAGAAGAATCACCCAAGTGTGACTGAATAATAACAAAAACCAGTTGCATAGAGCTCACCATTTACCAGGACGGTCGGAAGCACTTCACACAGACTAACTCATCGAATCCTGCCAACAACACTATGCACCAGCTTTGCCCCCCCCCACCCCCCCTTTCATCAGAGAGGTGGCAAAGCTGGCCAAAGGCACACAGCAATCAGCCGCAGAGCCCGGATTTGAACCGAGGCAGCCTGGCCCCAGAATCTTTCAGCATCACAGAAGATTACCTTTCACAGAAAAAACAAATTCCATAATCCTACCACTATTCAGTATTATGGAAATGAAGCGAGTAGTTACACATCTAAGTTCAGAGCCAGTATCTTTAGATTCCCTTTGAAATCACCTCTGCCTTCACACTAAGGTTCTGAACCAGTCAATTATTAATTAAATCCCATACTTCGACTGTCAGGGTATGTTTAAAAAAAAAAAAAAAATCTCTGATGGTTCAGAAAAAACTGAAAAGTGCTTTAAACAAAGCTCACAAACCACAGTAATGCTATGCCTGTAACTTATCCAGCATATAAATAGTCTGTGCCCCTATTCATCCATGAGAGAGCACACACACCAGAGAACATGAAGAAAGCCTGGATATCTTCTGTCAGAACTGCTGTTGGCACAGGGAATATAATGTGCACTTCAATTTCTCCCATCTGCAAATACTTTGTTATCTCAAACCCGTAAGAAGAGGTCAAACAACAGATCAGGAAATCTACTGTCTGGGAACTGCCTTTTTGGTGCCCACGGCCATCCTCTTGGCAACTTTTCTTAAACTTGACCTACAGGAAAGAAGGCATCTGCATCCGTGGACAAGGTGTCATGGTGTGGGGCTCTATGCAATTGGTGGCATTTCATTTCAAATCTGCCTTTCCGGGACCTTTGGGGGCAGTATCATGCTCACTCCTCGAGCTGCTTTTAGGGAGCTGAAAAATCTTGCAGAACCCTGAGATGCTCCGGCCCAGCTTTCTGTTCCAGGAGAGCACTTAGCCATGGGAAGGAAACAGTTTCCCAACCCCCAAATCAGGGCCACCCCCTCCCAGGGGATAGCAACTTCCGACTTTGGGGATGACACATATTCAAAATGAGACGCGCTTTCCTTCAGTATGAACTTCTCGCAATAATCGCAATAAGTCATGGAATCCCTTAGAGCCTCCAGGTCTGTCCCAGTCACTTGGTAGGCCCTCCTCTTGGTGACCGCAGCCACAGTGCCAGCATGTGGCCTCTTCCTGAGGGTCCCTCCCCTGCCTAAGGGTTTCCGTTCCTGGCATCCTGCCCTGGTCCTGTGCTCTCTGCCCATTCTCCCTTAGGAGGAAGTGGTCAGAGGACAGAGAAGGACATTTATCCCAATAATAGCTTGAGACTCCAGGGGCCCAGCTGACCACTGCCATTGCACGGATGGAGCTGGGGTCGGAAGGCCCCAACACGACAGGGACAGAAGGAGCCTCTGTGTGGGCTGCAGAGGCAGAGCACAATTCAGGCCAAAACCAGTTGAAAGGCAAGGGACTGACCAGTTCACTAGCAAGGAATCTGGGCTGCACTGAGTCAAATCAGCCTGAGGTCCTAATCGGGAAGATGAATACAAGTCGGTGGGGCACCCCTACATGGTCCTGGGGTGCAGTGGAGTAAAGACAGGCTTTCCAGAGGTAGATCTGTGGCTGGCCCGACAGGAGACATGCCCATGGAGAGAGCTTAACTCAGGCACTCACAGATTCACAGACAGCACCAGCTGGTAGAGGGGCAGCATCTGAATGGGACTCTGTGGTCATCACTGACCTCTGGTAGGTATCCCACGGCCGGGGGTGACCAAACTCTAAGGCCCACCAGACTAGGGTGACACCCTTACTATATGTCTAGCCTTGGTACCAGCTCAGAGTAGGAGCATGTCTTACCCCTATTACCAAAGGGAGAGGAAGGGAGGGGCCCAAATGGCACTCCTTGTTAGCGAGGCAAGGGACACAGTAGATCACAGCAGGCAAATCCTGAGAAGCACCGGCAGGCTGGCTCCTCACAAACTCTGGGCTCCCCAGCCATAACCTCCCCCCATATCTGAAATGCCAGTCCTTAGGGCTCTGTGGGGGGGGGCACATACTTTTAAGAAGAAACAAATACTTTTATCGAGGCATAATTTACTCCCCATGAAAGTCATTGATCTCAAGTGTAGGACTCAACCATCACTATACTACAGTCTTGGAACATTTCTATTACCCCCCAAATTTCCCTCTTGCTCATTTATAGTTAATTCCTATGCCCACTCTCAGCCCTAAGCAACTATTTTCAGTTCCTATAAATTTATCCTTTTCTGGACATTTCAGATAATTGGTATCATGCAATACATATTTTTTGCATCTGGTTTAGTTCACTTAGCATAATGTTTCTGAAGTTCATCCATGTGCAGAATGTATCAGCAGTTTGTCCCTTTTTATTACCGCATTGTATTTCATCAAACGGATTACTAAATGTTGTTTATCCATTCATCAATTGATGGCTACATTCAGATTGTTTCCATCTCCTGGTTATTATGAACAAAGCTGCCGTGAACAACTGCATGGATGTCTTTGTATGGACATACGCTTTCATTTCTCTTGGGCAGATACCTACGAGTAAAATCTCTGGGTAATCATATGGTAAGTTTATGTTGAATGTTTTAAGAAACTACCAAATTGATTTCCAAAGCAGCTACACCATTTTACATTCCCACCTGCAATGAACAGAGTTCCAGTTTCTCCACATCCTCACCAACACTTGACATCATTGTCTTTTTACAACCATTGTGGTTGTATTTGTACCACTTAATGACCAATGAAACAGAATATATTTTTGTGAATTTGTTAGCCATTTATATACCTTCTTCAGGAAAATATCTATTCAAATCTCTTTTCTTTGGTCCATTTTTGTGTTATTTGTCATCTTATTATTGAGTTGTAAGAGTTCCTTATATATTTTATCCCAGCATTATTTGTTGAAAAGACTGCTTTCTCAAACTTTTTGAAATAATTTGTGAAGGATTAGTATTATTTTTTCTTTCAATTCTCGATATATTTCACCAATAAAGCAACATGGGCCTGGGCTTTTCTTGTTGGAAAGATTTTAGCTAACAATTCAATTTCTTGATTTATTATAGGTTTATTCAGATTATAGCTGTCTTTTTAAATCAATTTAGATCATTTGTGTCTTTCTAAGAGTTTTTCTATTTCATCTATGTTGTCTTATTTTTTAGAATAAAAGTGTTCATAATATTTTCTTATAATGCTGTTAACTTTTGAGTCTGTAGTGATTCCCTTTTTTCTTCCTGATTTGGTAATTGGCTTTTTCTTTTTTATTTTCATGTACAGTCTAACTTAAGATTTGTCAATTCTATTGATCTTTTCCAAGAACCAACTTTTGGTTTTATTGATTTTTTTCTGTGTGTGTGTGTGTGTGTGTGTGTGTGTGTGTGTGTGTGTGTGTTTTCCCTGTCATCAATTTCTGCTCTAATCTTTATTATATCCTTTCTTCTGCTTACAATGGATTTCACTTGCTCTTCTTTTTCTAGTTACTTATGGTGAAAGCTTAGGATATTGATCTGAGATCTTTCTTCTTGTCTAATACAGGCATTTAAAGCCATAATTCTTTCTCTAAGCACTGCTTTAGCAGCGTATCTTGTAAGTTTTCATGTGTTTTGTTTTCATTTCTTTTCAATTCAAAATATTTTCTAATTTTCTCTTATAATTTCTTCTTCATATTATTTAGAAGTGTGTTGTTTTAAATTTCAGAACATTTGGGATTCTCCCAGGTTTCCTTCTGTCATTAATCTATATTTAATTCTTTTGCTTAGAGAACAAACTTTGTATGATTTCTTACATACATAAACTTTTTAAGTTTATACAAATCTGTTTTCTGGCCTCGCATCTGGTCTATCCTGGAGGATACTCCCAGTGCACTTGAAAGGTGTGGTAGGTGGTCATTGGGTAGAGTATTCCTACTCTATGTGTCAGGTCAAATTGCTTGATCTTCTGTGCCCTTGAATTTCTGTCTAGGTATTCTATCAATTATTGAGAGTGGATCTTGAAATATCCAGCTCTTATTCTAGAATCATCAATTTCATCTTTCAATTTTCTATTTTTCTTCATGTGTGTTGAGGCTCCGTTGTTAGGCCCATATACATTTATATGTGTTGTATCTTCCTGGTGTATTGTTCTTTCATAATTCGAAATTTCCTTCTTGGTCTCCAGTAATATTTCTTGCCTTAAATTATGTCTCATCTGCTATTAATTTAACTACCATCCCTCTTATTGTTACTATTTGCATGGTATTTTTCTCTTCTTTTGGGTGTTCTCCATTCTCCACTGCACATGCACGTTGCCTCAGCCAGAAACACACTTGTCCCAAATGTGACCAAAAGTTCAGGCTAGTCAAGTCATTGGACCTCCCTGCTCGATACCCCTAAGAAGGTCACCTCCACTGACAATGCTGCTGAACGTGAGCATTGCACACTGCTCCAAGTCACATGATCCCCCTTCTACCACAACAGAGCTGCTGGTGGTCCTTATGCCTTCCACGGATTCAGATGGAAAATGCACTGTCATTCAAATTTGTGTTTGCACAAATGTAGGTCATGCATGGTTTCTCTCTGATTCTTTTTAGCATTTTTTTCTTTGTCTTTGGCTCTCATAATTTTTTTTTTCTTACCACCTTTGAGTCCTCCTTTGGTTGTCTCTGATATTATTTTCAGGGTTTATGGTTGTGCTTCGCAGGGAAGAGCAGGGAGAAACTGACCTATGCCATTGTGTGTAGACCAGAAGTGTCAACTTTCTAAACAGTATGAGTTTGCAATATCTACTATAACCGTTATGTTTCCTGTGAGGTGTGTTCCACGAGCTAGAAAGCTAGCATCTTACCACATATATTACTAATGGCCACATTCTGCAGAGTGGGGCATAGGACAAGCAGACATTGGTGAAAGGGAATTAGGAGTATTTGTGGTCAGAAGGCATCAAAGTGGTTCAGTCCAAGCTGCTAGCCTCTTCCTAAACAGGGGACACGGTTCTCCAAAAGCAGGCGTCAAGCCTCCTCCAGCATGTATGTTGAACCAGCATGAGCCATATTTTCTTTGGAACCTCTGGGGGTGATAACCAGAGCATGGAATCTAGACACATGCAAGGGCATGAAGGACACACATTTTGAGGCCAACGTGCAGACCAACATGCAGACCCCCTAGGTAAAGATACATATTTAACCAATTTCTTGGTAATATCGATAGAAAGTAAACTGTCAAAGAGTTTCATTTGAAGAAAGAAAGAAAATATTCCTACCTGTTCTGAGGACATTTCACCAAATAATGTCTCACTGTAAAAAAAAAAAAAAAAAAATAGAAGATGGTAAGTAAATGTTACTTTAGATATAGAAGCTCCAGGAATCACCAGGAAATGCAGGTGCCCAAATGTTGCCCAGATGTTGATACAAGTCACCTCTTGGGGCTTTCATACTTCTCTTTGGATGATTACAGCAGAACTATAGTAGGGACACTACAGTGACTTGATAATGTTACGCTCCTGGATTGAGCCAGGCATGAAGCCATATACCCCAGACCTCCTAGTTTGTTAACCCAAAACATTCTTTTTTTTTTTTTTTGCCAAGCTAGGTTGAGGTGGGTTCTAACCTGAAAGGTCCTAGAGTAACAGAGTCACCCAACTTCAAAGTTTTACCTCAGTCATGAGAAAGCCTTTTGGGGAAACCTGTTTCCACTTAGGTGCTCCTCTCTGTAAAATGGGTTTTCATTCTCTGATCAGTGCTTTTCCAGGACTAAGTGGGGGTTCTTGGAAAAACAGTCTTAGAGCAAGACATCCTCCACAGTAGGTCTCATTGAGAAAAAAAAAAAAACAGATTTTAGCTGCAGAAGAAATATAAGAATACTCAGGAAGTTATCCAAATAAGTCTCCAATCTATGCTCACAACTGAGTTCATCTCAAGCAGAAGTAAAGCCATAGGCCCTGGAGTTGGGTGTGGATCATTACACCAATGGCTCCATGAATCATACCTCCCTGTATCTAACTATACATTCCTGTGAAAGTCCCTCCCACGCTGACCCAGGGCTTGGCCACCAGATGTGCTTTGGCCAATGAAACAATAACGAATATGTCACAAGCAAAGGCATAAAAGGCCCTTGTGCCCTGATATTTGCTCACTTTCTCTCTCTTGTCATAGGAAACTCTTCTGCGACCACGTAAAGAAGCCTGGCTGGCCTACTAGAAGATGAAACCACATGGAACAGACACAAGCCCCCCCAGCTGATGCCCCAAAGCAGCCAGGCCCCAGCTCATCCACCAGAAGACCGCAGCTTCAGGAGCGACTCCAGCCAAGACCAGAAGAACTGCTCAGCTAAGCCCAGCCCAAAGTGCTGACCTATGGAATTGTGAGCAAATAAAATCATTGATGTTTTAAGCTATGACACTTTGGCGTGATCTGTCCTGCAGGTGACCAGGGCAGGTTCCAGACCAGCATGACAGAATCTCAACGTTAGAGAGGGCTCTTTAGGTTCACCTGTTCCAACCCCTTATTAGTACGTACATTCCTTCTGCATTCTGTTTACTGAGCACCTGCTCTGTGCGGGATAACTTCCAGATGCAGCAATAATAAAACCACGGTTGGTAGTTACCGAACAATTCATATATTCCTGGAATTACTCTAGATGTATTAAATAGATCAGTGATCATTAGTCTGGGATCTGCACACCATTGGGCACTCTTAGGAAAGGCAGTTTTGAGGACAGCAGTTTCTAGATCCTCACCTACCATGGTATTCTTTCCTCAGAATTCATTCTCCTGAAACATGCCTGAGTTCTGGCTGTATTCCTTTCCCTCCCTCCTCATCACATCATCCTTTCTCTGCACAAAATTGAACGCATGCCTCTCACCCATCCTGGCTTGTACTATGGAGACTTGTCCTAAGGGTAAATAGTAGGCATCAAACAAGAAATGATTTGAAACCTTGGTGCTGGTGTTGAGAAAGCGAATGACCAATGGCTGGGCATCTAAACCTTTCACCAGCAGAGAAGTTTCCAATATTTTGCTTTCAGCAAGGATTAAATAATAACCTAACCCAGTTGTCAGCTGGGAGAGTATTAAAAATCATTTTCAATGACTGATCACTATGTGAATTCGGACATGTAACTCCATAGTACACAAAGTACTGAATAGTATAAGAAAACTTCATCCATTCCTGCCTCTTTTTATGCGGAATGAAGTATTTCAGGGTTAGCATCTATGTAAAAAGTAGGAATAGATTTGGTGCTGAGTTCTATTACTAAGCAAATTCATACAAGGGTATATGAAGTAAACTACAAATCTACTTCAATAAAAATACATTTCCAATGAAATGTTCTCCGTATGGTTATTATCAAAATTGATAATATCATCATGGAGTTTTGATTCTTTATACCCGTTTTCTAGATCTCATTAATTATGTAATATTGGTAACTCAACACAAAAACAATTAAACCTAGAAACTTATGGAATAAGGAAATTTTAAAATCCTTAATTAAAATCTTTATACACATTATTTTTACGGAGAAGTATGAACAAAAACAACTGTAATAAAGTGGGATAAAATCTTGTGGTGGAAGTGGCTTGACGATAAAAGTTCAAGGAGAAAAAGGAACAATATACAATTTCCAACAGTTTCTTTTTTTTAAGTGTATTTATTTGTGTGGAAAGAGACAGAGAAGCATGAGTGGGGTAGGGGCAGAGACAGAGGGAGAGAGAGAGAGAATCTCAAGCAGGCTCTGTGTTGCTAGTTCAGAGCCTGATGCAGGGCTATCTAGCAAGATATCTCGCTATCTATCTGGCAAGCTCTAGGAAGCCCTGTTCCAGGGCTAGAGTTCCAGCATATCACAAAGAACAGAGATATCACAAAGAGCAGAGACCAAGATATCACAAAGAGCAGAGACAATAGGGTTAAGCCCCTCTCTTTCCATCTGGGTCTAGTGAGCCTTCAAAACTGTCCTTTTAAGGGGCACTTGGGTGGCTCGGTCCATGAAGCATCCAACTTCGGCTCAGGTCACGATCTCAGGGTTTGTAAGTTCAAACCCCGCATCAGGATCTCTGCTGTCACTGCAGAGCTTGCTTCGGATCCTCTGTCCTCCTTTCTCTCTGCTCCTCCCCTGCTCACGTTCTCTCTTTCTCTCCCCAAAATGAAATGAACATTTTTTAAAAACTGCCCTTTTGAAAGCTCAGACAGAGAAGGTTGGGGGATTGTTGGGGCCACCTCAAAGCAGCGAGTCTGGATTAATTCCTGAACAAGTAAAGGCCATTCAAAACCAGTGTGCTTGAGGAACCATTAGAATAACTCAGGGCTTGGTCTTGAGCCATCAGGATTGGTGCTTTCCAGAGTGAGTCAAAGCTGCAGAGGCCCTGGGATGAAGTTCCAGGTATCCTGGCACTAACAAAGAGCAAGGACGAAGATTCACAACTTGGGAGGAAGTGGAAGGCAAGTAATACATGGGTGCACTTAAGTCCAGCTCATGTGAATAACGAGCACCCCAGGAAAACGAGGCAGCGCAAGGCCGGGGGTGAGGGCAGGGCAGCAGGAAGGCTGAGAGAGAAAGACACTGGCCCTCTGGCCTCCCGGCTTCCGGGATGGGCTCTGTTTATTTCAGGGCCCTCCAGGGGATTTCGTCAGGAGTGGGGACAGCTACTCTGATATCCTCTTTTCAGACAGATTTTGCCAAGGGAGCGGGAGAGCAGGTGCTGGGCTCACCTCTGTTTTGCACATGTATGCGAGCAGCCCATGAACCTGGACACTGTGTGGTTCTCACACAGGCAAGAGAGCTTAGCCTCCCTCCATGAGGCCAGGGTGCAGAATGCCCAACACACACATGGTTGCATAGAAAACGCAGACCATGTCCATATGACAAGGGGGTCTGAGCCTGATTCTATATTTGTGGGTTCAGCAAGCATATCTCATCTATGAATTTCATTTCCAGAGAGTAATGAGATCCTTTTGGAATACTTGTGACAGAAGGGAGGGACAGAGCAGGACAGAGTTCAGAAGAACCGGCTCTAAGGCCTTGCTACTCAAAGTGGTGACACCATCTGGGATCACATTAGAGGTACTGAATCAGAATCTTCATTTGAGCAGGTTTCCCAGGGAACCATCTGCTCCTTAAGGTCTGGGCAGTGCTGCTCTAAGGCTCCGGGGTCCAGCTGAGGGGTAACATTGAGCCCACCACAGTCCTCTGTCCTTGGCTCTACAGTGTGGTGGGGAGGTGCCTGGCTCCTAGGCCACGTGGGGCAGGACCTGCCTGCCAGGGCTACAGAAGGCCAGCTCCCTAGGAGCTGCGGGAGCTATGACTGCTGTTCAGGAAGGACCTTAGCAACAACCACCATGGAAGGCTGAAGGGAAATTCCTTGGCAAGGCTGGCCCCCAGATGGCGAAGGTTTTCTTGAAGACAAATGTGGAAGGCTCGGGATCAGGCTGGACGCGGCCTCTGCCACGCCCTTGTTTCAGACTTTTCAGGCTCCTCAGCTGTGTTCTCTCTCAAACGGTTGCAGTAGGGACTGTCATTCCAGACAGATGGTGAGGATGACAGAAGAGCGTAGAAGAGCCAGTGAGCAACAACATTCTGGCCTGCTGCAGGCGCCCAGGCGAAGCTCTTGGCAGCTCGGTAGGGCTCTCGGACACTGCGTGCAGGTGCACACGAGGCTGTCCGTGCCCGCTCCAGGAGGGACGAGGGCAGTTGGGATCTGGGTCTCTAGCGGCTCTGAGTGAAGCCCGGAGGGTGTGTCTCAGTCTGCCTTGTTGGCCCTGAAGGGGAAGGATGTCTCCTGAACCAACTCCCTTGCTTTGTTTCCCCGATTCTGCCTAAGGCCTAATAGAACCTGCAGCTCAAGGCACACTTCTCTAGCATGCTCCTGAACACGGGCAGAGGTGTCTTTGGAGCAAAACGGGCTTGGAGACTGCCCAGGCGGCTTCCGAACTGCAGCAGGTGGGAGCAAAGCAGCTGGGACACAGACACATTTATTCCCCATTTGTTGAGCAGCTGTCACACGCCAAATTCCAAGGAGAAGGGAGGAGGCGAATGGCCCGTGACTCCCGTTGTCTCCAAGGGCGGCGAGCGCACGGTGTGCAACACGTGCCGCAAGCCCGTAAACGTGGGCAAGGTCTCGGAGCCTCGGAGCTGGGGAAAGCCCCGGCTCTGTTGACAGGGCAGGCAGATACCGAGGATGAAGGCAGCTCTTGGGCTCCACAGAGACCGTGCGGAGCACAGTGGGAGCGGCACGAGCTGTGAAGGAGAAAGGTGTGGCCACGGGCCTTGCTCTGTCTCCGGAGCCCAGTGTGCCAAGTGTCTCTGTGTACCTCTCGGGAACTCTTTTGGCCTGGAGGCTGACCTCCAGGCCCTGCCCTCTGGCTTTGGTCCGTGAGACCAAAGCAAAGCAGCAGGGGAGGAGGGAGGGAGAAGGAAGGGCTGAGGAATGCATAGTCCTGGCTCCCTCCCTGTGGCCTCCTGGTTTGGCACCGCGTGGGTCCCTCTTCCGCGGCTCCTGTTGGTGACCCTTCTCCCACAGCTACAGCTCTTGAAAGTTCTGGAATCGTCCTCTCCTTGTCTCCTAACTCTGTGCTGCAAACAGCGTCCTGCAGGCTGGTCCCTGAGTGCACCCCCTCCCTCCCTGGTCCCCTTAGCCCTGCCCACACTTCGGCCTCAGCGGAGAGGCCCTCTGGAAGCAGGGCTCAGTTTCCCTGTTTGAGTGTCCCCTTAGACCGCGGCCACCAAATCTGACACTTCCCAGCTTTGTAACCTTGCACTTACGCGTAACCATAATCACAAGTTATCATACACACAGGACACTTACGAGAGTCAGAATGTGTTAAAGTTTTTGTTGTTGTCATTGAACTTAATCCTCATAATAATCCTAAGAGCCTGGCACCCTACTGCATTCCCATTACTTAGATGGGAAAGGTGAGGTAGAGCGGGTAAGTCATCAGCTGGTATGTGAAGAGTTGCCATCTGAACCAGAGCCAGCCTAATTCCAGAGCCCAGCTATCACCCACATCATCTCTGGGAGCTACAGCATCCACACCCGTTTCGGGAATCCGCAAGGGGGTGCAGCCCGGAGGGTGTTTCAGAGGAAATGTACAGGATCTGGTGGAAATGTGACATTGAGGCTTGGTGAGAGGTGGGGACTGAAGAGGGAAAGCAGGCAGCCTTCATAGAAAGAGAAGAATCAGCGTTCCCAGAACTGGAATCATTAAGAGAGAAAATGCAGAGCAAGAAGGGGCTGAGGACACATTCCGGGCATCAGGGATGCCAACAGGAAAGGAGATGGAAGGAAGTGAACACTCAGGCTGGGCGGAGCCTTCCTAACCCCACCTGCCGGCCAGGCACAGCGCCAGTACTGTGAATAATAACACTCACAACAGTGTGCTAACTGAGGAAGGCAGTGTCTGCCCCATTTCATTTCGCAGATGAGGAAACTGAAGCTCAGGGCAGTTCAGGAATACATCTAAAACCGGTCTTCTGTGGCAGAGCCGGGATCAAACCCAGGTTCATCTGACTCCATAGCCCCTTCTGGGAGAATGAGAGGAGTAAGGGCCACCCCCCCCCCCCCCCCCCCAGAAACCGCGGGAGGAAGGGACCTGAGAAAAAGAGGAATTTAAATGTGGTCACAGTTGATTTTAGCGGAGTTTCAGGGAGACACAGCTCCTCACTCGCTGTACTCACCAGTCACAGGTAAATAATCCCTGACTCACGATGCATTTTTCAAACAAGGTTATACTTTGCCCAGCGTCTTCCGCCTGTCTGTGGTTTGGTAGTGCTCCCATTCCAGACATGACCTTATCTATCTGCTTACCTCTGGATTTCCTCTTGCTAAACACAGACTGCCAGATGATGGTCAGGGTGAAGAGTAGGACGCTGAGAATCCCCACACAGCACACGAGCACGGCGTATATGTAGATATCTGAGGGCAAGGACACAGCGGAGCATTGTCAGGACGAGCCAGGTCAGAGGAGATGCACCAAGTAAGATACACTTCGTACATTACCAAAAATCAACTCAAAATGAACCACAAGCCTAAACAGAAAATATGAACTAGAAAACTTTGGGGAAGAACACAGAGGAGAAAAATCTTTGGGATCTAGGACTAAGCAGAGAATTTTTAGACTTGACATGGAGAACATTATCTATATAAGGAAAACGTGATAAATTTGATTTCATCAAAATTAAAAACTTTTGCCCTGTAAACAACCATATGAGGAGGATGAAAAGACAAAACTACAGACTGGGAGGAAATATTTGCAAACTGTACAACCAACAAAGGATTAGTATGTAGACGATAAAGAACTCTCAGAACTCAACAACAAAAAATAAACAAACAATCCTACTAGAAAACGAGCAGAAATGTACAGAGACATTTCACCAAAGAGAATATATGGTGGTAAATAACTTCATGAGAAGACGTTCAACTTCCTTCGCCATTAGACAAATGCAAATTTAAATCGCAGCGAACTATCTCGCACACCTATCAGAACGACTAAAATAAAAAGCAGTGACAATACCAAATGCTAGCAAGGATATGAATAAACTGGGTCACTCAACAATATTGCTTGTGAGAATGTGAAGTGGTACAGCCACCCTGGAAAATAGTTTGGCAGTTTCTTAAAAGATACATCTACAAATGCCCTTCACCTCAGCAATTGCACTCTGGGAAAATGAAAACTTAAGTTCACACAAGAACCTGGACATGTATGTTTATAGCAGCTTTATTTACAATAGCCCAAAACTGGAAACTGCCCAGATGTCCCCCAGTGGGTGAATGGTTCAACAAACTGGAGTCTATCCACCACCACCACCACCACCACCACCCCCCCCCCCAAGCTACTACTCAGTGATAAAGCAACAAACTATTGACAAATCTAGCAATCTGGAACCTCCAAAGAATTATGCTGAGTGAGGGAAAAAAATCCCAAAAGGTTACATACTGTGTGATTGTATTTATATAATATTCTTTATTTTTTTAATTTTTTTTAACATTTATTTATTTTTGAGACAGAGAGAGACAGAGCATGAACAGGGGAGGGGTAGAGAGAGAGGGAGACACAGAATCTGAAACAGGCTCCAGGCTCTGAGCTGTCAGCACAGAGCCCGACGCGGGGCTCAAATTCACGGACCGCGAGATCATGACCTGAGGTGAAGTCGGCCGCTTAACCGACTGAGCCACCCAGGCGCCCCTATATAATATTCTTGAAATGACAAAATTATAGAAATGGAGAACAGATTAGTGATTGCCAGAGGTCAAGGAGGGAGTAGTTGATGGGAAGCTATCAGCTGACGGGAGTTGATGGGTTTGGCTATAAGAAACCCTTGTGGAGATGGGAATTTCTGTATCTTGGCTGTATCAATGTCAATATCCTGGTTGCCATATTGTACTGTAGTTTTGCAAGATGTTATAATCGGGAGAAATTGGGTTAAGGGTACAAACTGATACAAGGGATCTCTATCACTTCTTAGAAATACATATTAATCTACAATTACCTCAAGATAATTTTTTTGAAGTTAAACCGTGATCATATATGTCTCAGTCAATCTGCTATAACAAAACACAATAGACTGGGTGGCTTAGAAATAAACATTTACTTGTCACAAGAGCAAGGCACTGGTAGAATTGGTATCTGGTAAGAACTCTTCCTAGTTTGGAGATGTTTTCTCTTAATAGCCTCACATGGCAGAGAACAAAGAGAGAGCAAGCAGGCTCTTACGGGGGTCTCTTCTTATAAGGACACTAATCCTATTGGTGAGGGCTCCACTCTCATGATGTAATCACTTCCCACAGGCCCCACCTCCTAACACCATCATATTAGGAGCTAGGATTTCAACACATGAATTTGGGGGAACACCAATATTGAGCCCATAACAACGTTCATCCGTTTCTTAAACTCCAGTAATCAACTTTAACACCAATCTGATTGAGAAAATGCCAACTGCTCAGAAAGTGAAAGGTGAGGGAGAGCACCTGGGGGGTTCAGTCGGTTAAGGGTCCAACTCTTGATTTGAGCTCAGGTCATGATCTCGGGTTCAAGCCCCACTTTGGGCTCTGTGCTGAGAGTGCAGAGCCTGCTTGGGATTCTTTTATTCCCCCTCTCTCTCAGCCTCTCCCCAACTTGTACTGTCTCTGTCTCTCTCTCTCAAAATAAATAAATCAACTAAAAAATTTTTTAAAAAAGAAAGTAAAAGAGAATCTGAAAGCATTCCTTTAACCTTCTATGTAGCAAAAAGCTACAGATGTTTGAATTTAGCAACAATATTTCTCTGCTGACAAATTTCTTTAGCCAACAGACATTTACAACGTAGCTACCAGCCACGTTCAGCACTCTCCTAAGTGTAAGAAATAGAACAATGGAGATTTAAAAGCCTCATCAAGAAATCAGAGAGCTGCATGGTATTTGCACCAATAGGAGAGTGTGCCTAGTACTCGAAACACACAGAAAGAACTCAGCCAACCTGAGGAGGTCACAAGGAGCTTCAAAGAGGGCTGGAGCTCTGTGCTGAGTCCTATCTAAAATAACACAGAAGGGGCGCCTGGGTGGCCCAGTCGATTAAGTGTCTAACTCAGTTTCAGCTCAGGTCATGATCTCACAGTTCATGAGATCGAGCCCCGTGTCAGGCTCTACGTTAACAGTGCAGAGCCTGCTTGGGATTCTCTCTCTCCCCGCCTCTCTGCCCTTCCCCAACTTGTGTGTGCTCGCTCTCTCTCTCTCTCTCTCTCTCTCAAAATAAATAAATAAACATTAAAAGGTAAATAAATAAAATAGCATAGAAAATGCAAAATACATAGAAAGAATAAAAATACAGGGAGAGAGTGACAAAATTTTATCATATCAATGTAAGTGGCTTAACAGTACCTTATCATTGGCTACTCAAAATGTTTCTGTTTCCTTTCACAAGTGACTGTGATGGGGATTCACAAACCAAAACCCTGATGTACCTCTCATATTAGGTTTTTAAGATTAAGTTCCTAGAAGTGGAATTTCTGGGTCAACAGGAAAGTACCTCTGTAAAGCCCCTGGCACTTGGAGAAGCAGTTAGGTAAGTGCCCAAAAGGCAGGCAAGCTGGGGGAGGTGGGGGGCTGGCCTCCACAGTGAGCTGGAGAGACGAGGAGGGAGAATGGGATGGAATCAGACATCTCAGGTTCCTTTCAGCTCTGTCCTTCCTGCCTCCCTTTACTCCCACCCCCCGCCCCCACCGCCCCGGGGAGTCCAGTCAGCACTTTTGCCCAAGCTAGCTTGAGTATGCTTCTGTTCATGGCAACTTAGAAGCCTGGACTAAAAGTACAATAAATAGAAAACATAGTAGGGCTAGGCTGCAAAGTGAAAGGAACACCTGTCCTAATATTTAAGGGAGCAGGAAGGTGGGTAGGGTCAAGGAAGAGTCTCCTACAGAGGGAGACAGGAGCCAACCACAGAAGCAGAGGAAGACAGAAGTGAGAGTTCTAGAAGCCAAGAGAGGAGATGTAAGAAAGATTCTTTAATAGCATCAAGTGCTGCTGGAAAACATCCATTGGGTTTTCCTACTAGGAAGCTACTGGAAAAGTCTTGGGGGGAAAGCCAATTCAGTAGGATGGTGGAGGCCGAGCCAGATTACGGGGGTCGATGAGTTCAGTGGTATGTGAGGAGTCTGGGACAGAAGCAGAGGAAACCCTCTCCCACAACTAGAATCAAAACTGCCTTTGAAGTTTTGGGAGACACCTGTGTCTCAGATGCATGGGCTTTGCAGGTTCAAATGGTAGAGAACTCGGTTGAGTGGTTGGAGGTAGGGGCTTGGGTCTCCGTTTAAGAAATGAAGCTCTGAGATCTGGAGCAGAGGTCACAGACCAGGATTCATGACAGGCCACAGGATGGGCCAGAACACAGAGAACATATGGCCAGTCCTGGATTTGCACGCAGTTGAGCAAGCTGCTCGGGGATTCTGCCGCATAGCCATTTCTGGCACAAGAGGGTAGCAAATGATGTGGCCCCGTTGCCAGGCACGCAGACATGGGGCAGGTGGACACAGCATCTGCCTCGAGGGGATTTCCAAAGACGCAGGACCCTGGACCACAGAGGCAAGGGCAATTTAGCTTCAGTCTAGTTCTTGGTTGGAGAGACAAACTGTCATACTGAAGTGTCTGCACCACTGGAGCAGAGCAACGCCCTCCACGAACTCCTTCTTCATCACAACCCTTTTCCTGGTTTCGAAACTGCAGGAATCAAGCAGGGACAAGGTCCTGGTGAGAATCTCCCCCAAGCATCCCCAGAAGCATACCGTAGGCATCTGTGGCCCATTCTGCCCCAGCAGGAGGCGAGGGGCTCCAAGAGGTCCACGCTCTGGTTTCAGATCACAGCCTCTACCACGTGGCACAAAGGGGGCTCTCCACAGGCAGCCGTAGCTGCAGAATCATCAAACATCTGGCCAGTCTGGAAGGCTCAGCTACACCACCCCGCACACAGGCCCCCTGGGCTGCGGACCCTGGCTGGCATGCCTCAGCTGCCTGTGTGGGGGTCCCCACAGGCCTAGGATCAATCGTGCCTGCTCTCTGTTATGTTCTTGGAGCTACAGGAACCTTAAAAAGTGTCACCTTGCAGGAGAAGAAAAGCTCAAAAAGAACACCTGAGTTTCCCTGGATCGGGCAGCCACTGGTACCCCAAGGTTCCAATTTTTTCCTCTGTTCCAAGCATTCCTTTTGCTGCATAAAGACAATCGCCCCGTTTTATCTACTCAAAACACTGAAACCATCTCCCGATGATTTTCTCTGCAAAGGTAAAACCCTGAGCCATTTCAGTCAGGGTCACAAAACACCTCCATCCAACACCACCTTTCCTCCTGGATGAGCCAGAGCAAAGCTGTGCCCTGCCGAACTGAGAGCAGCAACAATGTTTCAGCCAGCCATCCTTGGGCTGGAACGCCAGCCCAGTATCTTCTGACTTTCCCTTAACTTTTATGTAAACACTTCTCTAATTATAAACGTTGGCGCAAAGGTTTTAAAAAACTCAGACCGGGCCAAACAATGCTTGTCTGGAGGCTGAATCCAAGCGCTCAGATCCACATTCAACAAAACATCTGCACTTAACCAAATCTGGGATTAGCTTTTAAAACGCCACATATTACCTGCATGCTCAAAATAATTCTCAAAACCTTGTTATGTTCCTCAAATCCGTTTGCAGTTTTGTCTTTTGCCGCTGGACTTCCAAAGGCACCGATGTCATTTTTAGACGCCACTGCAAGCCACCATGCAGAAAATGTCTCCCTACCATCCCCAGCCCAGGCCTCCCCGAAGCAGATGGCAGGGCCGGCAGGCTGGAGTGACACTCACGCAGCGGGGAGGCCGAGACGGGGTGCACAGTGTACTTGTGCCAGCTCCCGCCCTCCCAGAAAACCAAGCCACCGCAGGGCAGGCCAGGCAGAGAGGCCCCAGTGAAAGGCAGGCGGCACCTGTTGCCAGGCAACCCTGAGGCCTGCGGGGGTGTTGGGGGGGGGGGGGGCTGTGAAGCCCGGTGACCCCAGCATTCCTCAGCACAGCGAAGGGACCACCTCTCCCCAGACCGCTGACTCTAGAAAGTCGATGGCAGTCCTCCACTCTCCCAGGGAAAATGCAAATGCCAAGATCTCAGGTCTAGGCAGCAAACTGTATGCTTCTGCTATTTTTTTTTTTTTTTAAATCCAGTTTGTAGTATCATCTTGCTTGGCGAGAAATACCTGAGCAATAGCCCTGAGGGATTTTAACTCACTCCAGCATCTCACCAAGAGGCCTGACGATACTGGTTTTGTGCTGTGGGCGCACGGCCAGCTGAGCCGAGCCCCGGGGGGATGGAGGTCCCCTCGCACTCTCTGCAGCAGCCCTTCCATCCAGGAACAAAAGGGCAAAGGCCTGGGCTCAGGCGCCAGGGAGTTTCATCTGTACCCCTGACCTCGCCAATGCTGTGGCTGGGTTAAAAAAGCAAAATGCAAGGCCGCTGCTGCCGAAATCACAGGGAAAGAACACTGGAAACAGCTGCTCTGAGGCATTTTACATAGTGAGGATTCCAATTATGCTTTTCTGAAGGGACCTCATTCTCTGTCTGTGTTGACAAGTAAGCCCACGTCGGGCTCCGGCTTTTGTGTAGAGTTAGGTCGAGAGTGACCCTGATTTCCATAGCTGCATGTGAATTATAAAATACTATTAATCATACAAAGCGTTTTAGACACACTGATTATGCTGCAAGGCATGGTGGGACCAAGTGCTGCAACCTTTCCCAACATACCAAGTTTTGTTTTTTGTGCCATGTTGTCTAAATATGGTCCTCAGACCACTTGTACTGGGGAAACACCCTGGGCCCCAATAAAGTACAAATGTTTTGCTCACTTCCTAAATGCAATAATCGGATTCTCGGTGGGGAGCCCAGAACCAGGGTTACTAACAACCCCCCAGGAGATCTTTATGGATCTGATGATAAACAGGGCTCCCGCTGTTACAGCTGCCAGTGACCTACCTTAGGGATGCCCTGGATGTCTCCATACTTCTCCCCATCGTAGGGCCCAGGGCCCGGGTCATGGGGCAGCTCCGAGGAACATGGGGTAAATCAGTTGTTTACTACTTTGCTCCGTGTGGATTAAAGTTGCTTTCATCTCTTTGCTAACAAACAGGCATTCCCTGAATGAAAGGCTGAGTGAGAGAGCTGGGGATTATTTTGCTAGGAGAGGGTCATTAAATAAAAAGACAGCTACAAAGCCTGCCTAAGAAAAGGCAGGGAATGCAAAGAATCGCTGTTGGAGATCACACGATCTGAGAAAGAAAATGTTTGAAACCTAATGGCCTACCTGGGTGACACCTTCTAGTTTGCAAATAATGATCACAATTATGATTATATGTTTCCTAAGAGAGCAAGCGCCTCCATCCACTGCTTTTAACTGGCTATTGAAAGAGGTGGGTTTAGATCCAAGTGCCTGCCCCCTCATTGGGCAAGATCTCCTTCCATCACATCTGTTAGTTAACTAAAGGTGGTGGGAGGCCCCCAAGGCACACACATGTCCCTAGATCTGTTTGGCAAGGTGATTTATCATCAGTAAATGTCATGCCTTCACAAAATGTCACCTTTCACAATTTCCTGATCACCTTTTGACATTAATCAGTTTTTCACTGACCAAAGGCTCTGCCTAAGAACTCACAAAGTACATTCTTTCATTGCTTTTGGCCATAATCCTCATCTACTTTGTGATAATAATTTCTGTGAACCTTCCTTACTCCAAGTAAGGCAAGGTGTCTCAACCTCGGCATTCTTGACATTTGGGGCCAGATAATTCCTTGCTGTGGGAGCTGACCGGTGCATTGTTACAATGTTTAGCAGCCTCCCTGGCCTCTTCCCAACAGATGCCAGTAACATCAAAATTCTGGTTGTGGCAACCAAAAATGTATCCAGACATTGGCAAATAGGCCCTGGAGGGGCAAAATCACCTCCTGCTGAGAATCACCACTCCAAGGTTCAAACCTGAGCGCATCAGAATCACCCAGAGGTCTTATGAAAACCCCGATTGCTGGGCACTGCCCCTAGTGTTTCCGACCCTATAAGTGAGGGTAAAGCCCAACAGTGTGCATTTGTATCAGGCTCCCAGGGAATGCTGATGCTGATGCTGCTGGTCTGGGACCAGCCAGGGCTGTCTGCTGGGATCACCTGGAGAGCTTTAACCAAGTCCCAGCTCAATCAGAATCTCTAGAGATGCGGTTCAGGCATCAGTGCTTTTAAAGCTCCCCAGGGGGCTCTGATGTAGGCTGAAAATCACTTGCTTAAGGTTTTCAGACTGTTTCCAGAATCCCCAACTCCATATGAAACCTGAGATAAACTCTGTCACAGTAGGTGCACATTTCATTTTTTTTTTTAACGTTTATTTATTTTTGAGACAGAGAGAGACAGAGCATGAACAGGGGAGAGGCAGAGAGAGAGGGAGACACAGAATCTGAAACAGGCTCTGAGCTGTCAGCACAGAGCCCAATGCGGGGCTCGAACCCACGGACCGCAAGATCATGACCTGAGCCGAAGTCGGACGCTTAACCGACCAAGCCACCCAGGCACCCCTGCACATTTCATTTTTTACATTGCAGTAGGAATTCTGGAGCCAAAACAAAACGAACAAGCCCAAATTATACAGACTGGACCTTTCACCTCTGCTCTTTCAAAACCCACGGGCTGATACCACCGGGCATTCCCACTCCACTCTTTAGTAAATTTAGGATAAGAAAACAACTTGACATCACAGCACAACTAAGACTTCAGGCTCCTTTTGTTAGCTAAAGTGCAATAGGAAGTTACTCAAGTAAGAGGGAGGAAAGGTATCAGCCGCAGGGAGAAGGGGAAGAGACAAAAGCAGGGAAGGAATGAGGTTTGTTTCGCAGAACTAACAAACAGGTCCAGCCAAGGAGACGCCCAGCTAGGTGTTTCCACCTGAGAGCCCCTTTCTAGATGTGTCTCTCCTGACACATCTAATGTGAGCCAATCTGAACCAGACTGGAGCTGAGGACCTGCACAGAAGCCCCAGTGGCTGACCTGAAATCACCTTTAGCTCTTTATACTAACATCTCCTCCTATGGGGGGAGTTTTCTGCCATGTTTTGAACATACAATGTATGCTCTAGCAGGTTGACACGGTAGGCCTGCACAATTGAACCAAAAGCGCCTATACAAACTCCCCTTCCCCGCCCCTTAATGCACTGAATAAAAGCTTCCCATACTAACCCCACAGGGAGACAGTGCTTTGAGAGCTAGCTCCCTGTCTCCTTATTTGCCACAAGTAATAAAAAGTCCTTCGCTTTCAGTATTTCCTTGGGTTGTGTTCAATTTGGTGTACCCCAAGTGGTGACCCCCCCCAAGTTTGGTTACACTTTCCTCCCATTCTACTCCTTTCCTATTATCTAAAAGCGAGGTGCATCTTATAATAAAGAAACATGCCAGGTCTACCTTCAAAAAATGCCCAGGTCTCTTTCTTTTTCTCAAAGGATGAATCTTCAGACGCTTTGAGGGAAATCACTGTAAGGCAAAAAAGAAATGGGACAGCATGAAGTGCAGTACGCTATGGCCCCAGCCCACACGGTAACCCAAAATGATGCCATACGGTATGTAGGGCACTCACCTTTATGAAGTAATTTTTCCATTTGCAAAACCACATTTGATTATCACAACTCACATGTTAAAAAGAGGTGCAATGACTCAACAACAATGGAGGCACCAGTCGGGGGGAATCAGATTGCCTTTGTCTAAAATCCAATAAATGGCAAAGCTGGGACTCGGTATGGCAGAAGTCCACTTGCCCCACATACTAGCAAAATAAAGAGTTTCCCGGTAGGAATTCCAAGAACCGAAATCATTTTAGTGGACACCTTTCTGGTTTGTTTTTTTTTTTTTAATTTTTCAAATGCTTATTTCTGAGAGAGAGAGAGAGAGAGAGAACGAGTGGGGAAGGGGCAGAGAGGGAGACACAGAATCCGAAGCAGGCATCAGGCTCTGAGGTGTCAGCACAGAGCCTAATGTGGGACTCGAACCCACAAACACTGAGATCATGACCTGAGCTGAAGCTGGACGCTTAGCTGACGGAGCCACCCAGGAGCCCCTAGCGGACATCTTTCTAAAGTATAGTTGGGATGAGCATGGGGTGATGGGGTGTTGTATGCAAGCCAATTTGACAATAAATTATATTTTAAAAAATTATTTAAAAAAAAATAAAGTATAGTGCACTTGCCTGGGTACCACTGGATAGAGGAGCCTGAAGTCATCTGATGACTCAGGGTCTGTGCTCTGAGCACCATTCCATGCGAGACAGTCACACACACACTCTGTCTCTCTCCCCTTTTCAGGGATTCTGTTTCCTCTGTAGAGTTGTGGAATGGTGTTCAGTGACTGACTGACATCTCATTTACTGAATGCCTACCATGTGCCAAGCATCTTGCTGCTCTTGTGGCTACGTGTTATCATATTTAACTTAATTCCCCCCAGAGGGCCTGGAAGATAAATATCATTTCAAAATGATTTTGTACAGTTTTAGTCAGTGGGTGATCGCTGAACTTACTGCGCCTGCTTTCAGCAACCAGGGAAACAGAATTGAGCGACACAGCGTAAATCCGTGAGCATTACACTAAAGAGGCTGCAGCTATGGAAAGGTTCCATGCATAACAGTAATATAATTATAGGATAAAATTATAAAAATTAACCTGACAAAAAAGCCCAAAACATCAAGGAATGAGATTATCGTCTGATAGAACTTTCTGGAACGATGGAGATGTTTTATGCCCATTCTGTACACGTAGTAGCCGCTGGCCACCTGTGGATACTGAGAATGTGACATGTGGCTAGTCCACATGAGCCTGAGGAATTAAGTTTTTAATTTAAATTTAAATTTGAGTTTAAAAAAATGTTTTTAAGTTTATTTATTTTGAGAGAAAGAACGAGAGCGTGCACCGAGCAGGGGAGGGGCAGAGGGTGAGGGAGAAAGAGAATCCCAAGCAGGTTCCAAAAAGCACTGTCAGCACAGAGCCTGACTTGGAGCTCCATTCTCACAAACTGTGAGATCATGACCTGAGCGAGATGAAGATTGGATGCTTAGCCAACTGAGCCACCCAGGTGCCCTTTAAATTTAAATTTAAATAGCCACCTGTGGTCAGTGGCTATCACACATCTAGGACCTGAAGAGAAAGATAAAGGAGGTTGGATTGGAGATTGAATTAGTATGAGAGGCAAGGCTTATGGCAGAGATCCTCTGAAACTTTACCTCTATTTACTACTCCCCCCTCAAAAAAAACCTTTTGTATTATGTTGTCATGAATTTCAATCTGAATTTTCCATCTTTTTACTTCCCTAGGCCTTGTACTGGGTATATCCTATTGACCCATTTTGAAAATCACTGACCCCCTTCATCGGTGTCTAACCTGCTATTAAGCCCATATATTTTTTTTTTTTTTTGAGACAGAGAGAGAGAGAAAGAGAGCACACTTGTGAGCAAGTGCAAAATGGGGAAGAGGTGGAGGGAGAGGGAGAAAGAGAATCTTAAGCAGACTCCATGCCCAGCACCGAGCTCTATCTCACGACCATGAGATCATGACCTGAGCCAAAGTCAAGAGTCAAATACTTAACCAACTGAGCCACTCAGACACCCCTATTAATTATTTTTTACATTTAATTAATTTAATTCATTTTTATACATCCCAGCTCTCAGATGAATTTCTCCAGCTTGTCACCTAATTTCTCAACCATATCAATCATATTATGTCAATGCACGTGCCTGATAACTTTTATATCTGCATCATCCATAGACTTGTTTCCATTATCTGTTTTTGCTTTTGATCCTGTCTGCTTGTTTCCTAAGCATCCTGATGGATACTGTCTACATAGCTTCTCTTAACTAGTGCTGCTTAAGTATGGTTGAATTCCTTCAAGAGTTAAGTGTCTCCAACAATTGGGGTCACTAACTTCTCTACGCTCTATTTATCTAGGTAGTCCTTCAGAGAACAATTAGGATAGCTGAAAGATACATGTGCACATATAATTATGTAATCCAAATGTATTGATTAAATATAAACATGTAATTAGGATAGCTGAAATGCAAATTATTTTTCAGCTTTCTAATTTTGCTCAGAAGGCAGGCTTTAGTCTGCTATAAGCTGGGTCTGCCACAACTCAAGAACTCTCCCTTTAGAACCTAAATTCCTTAAAACCAGAAATTGGATCTTCTACCTCTATATCCCCATCATTGGCAGACTGCCTGGCGGCTGGTAAGTGCCTAGCAAATAAATGAAAAATCCATTTCTTTCTGACTGCCTCGCAAAGTAAGCAGTCTGGCCCTCCAGCAATGAACTCTTAGTGTATACCTGGTCTTGCCCATGGTATTAGAGAAGTCCCATAATTTGTCCATCATCATTCCTGCTTAATTTCCCCACTCACAGCTGACTTCCAGAGCAATCAGTCAGATTCTTCCCCCAAGAATTTAAGCTAAGAAATATAGTATATATGGTTGTTGAGAGCGTTGGGGCTGAAAGAGCCTGTGGACTTTTGGGTAGCGGCCATGTTGGAAACACAGGCAACTGGAATGGAGCAGAGGGCAAAACCCACAAGAGGAAACTGGAGGTCAGAGGGCTCATAGGGCTGAGGACATGGTGTTGCTGGAGCACTAGGTCCCAAGAGGGCTTATGGAATATGGTTGCTATCCTTGCATTTTATGAGCTCCATAGCCCTAAACTATCCCTACCTTCCTTCTGAATTAGCTTGAATGGGCTTTCATAGCTTCAACTAATTGAGCCCAGGCTAGGATAAGCATAAAGAGACCCAACGGAGACAATACAGAAAGGAAAAACAGATTATCTCCAAGGAGCTGAGTTTTTAGGGAGATCGAAGATGCCCCTCATCATCCAGAGCATTACCACTCCAAATAGGATCAACAGACCAGCAGTACAGTGTCACCTGGGGGCTTGGAAGAAGTGCAGAATCACAGGGTCTGCAATCCAGACCTACTGGATCAGAATCTGCTTTTAAACCAGATATCCTGGGTCAGTCATATGCACTGTTTGAGATGCACTGATACACCCCAGGTTGAAAAAAATTAGTTGCCGTTTTCTGGTTGTGTAACCTTGGGCGAGTTGCTTGGTTGCCCAGTGCCTCGGTTTCACAAATAGGGATGGTAAGTGCCCACTCTTAAGGGAGGCGTGAGAGTTTAATGGGTTAATATATGTGAAGTGTGCCTGAGACCTAGTGAGCCATATTTATCCACAATGCTTTTTGCTCCATAAGAAAAGGGATTTTGTCTATTTTATTATTTTATTCACTGTTCCAATTCCTGCACCTAAGTCCAGCATGGTCCTTTGCTGTCGGCCCTTTGTTTCAGTGTGTGCATCTTCAATCATCCAAATGGTCCACAAGAAAGGGTTCCTTGTCCTTGTTGTTAAATGTCTACAGCTCAAAAGGGCTGCCACTAACAAAGGCCGGTGTCTTCAGATCAGTTGATTCACTTTTCATTTTTTTCTTTTCAGAAATTGTAGTCACTAACTTGATGTGGTCACTAACAATCGCTTTGCCTCATTTGGGATAAAAGATAACAAGGTCTCCCTAACCAATTTACAGAGACATGCGTTGAAAGAGCCAACAAACAGATCCTGAGCTATCAGGGCTCTAAGCAAGGAATTAATAGATGTTCCTCACTTTCCCCCAGTGCAACTGTTTTATGGGAAGATGCGGCAACTTTGTTTGCATATGATGATCAGCAACTCTGGTCATAACTTTATCTGTTCCTACGAGAAAGAAAACTCTTGGGGTGCCCGGGTGGCTCAGTCTTGATTTCGGCTCAGGTCAGGATCTTATGGTTGGGCTCTACACTGGGCATGGGATTCTCTCTGTGTGGGATTCTCTCTCCCTCTCCCTCTGCACTCCCACCTCAAAAATAATTGAATAAAGAAATAAATACAAGAACTAAACTTACACATTAAAAAAAAAAGAAGAAAAATCTTCACATGGCCTCTTCTGGAGCTTCAGAAATCTTCCCGGGCTTTTGCCATTAACTGTCTGGTTTCAGCCGCTAATCCCATGCTATCTCAAAGTGAATTTGATACATTGTCAAGCCATGTGGCTGAGTCTGCACGCTGTAAGGAAACACGCTGTGGGACAAGGCCAGGCCGACAGAAGGGCTTTGTAATGGACCAGCAGTGGATCGGCTGACTATTGGCGCCCCTCCTTCACGACACAGCTGCACCTGCGGGTCAGAAATTTATAGCGGCCACCCTGGACACACTGAGTGGAAGAGGCCACTGTGGGGTAGATACGGAGGAGGATAAAATGCTTCAAGGAAACATTTTGCTTGACCAAGGAAAGAGTGGCAAATTTTCCAACCCCAGATTGCTCGTGTTGATCGAAGACTTTCAGAAATAAAATGCAAATTTCTTGATCACAGAGCATTCATAACAGTTTCCAAGGAACTTAGCCATCAGAAGGCTAATCTTTGAAACAACATTCAGTGAATCTATCACTATCAACTGCATTTGCCTTACCTGGTGACCCAGCTGGACTCTCAGACAATTGGGGAGAAGGCAACAAGGAGCCTTTCGTACCCAGAATGCTGGTTCTTCCTAAGCATCAGCTCAGCAGAGCTGAAAGTCCTTACCTTCTGACAACTACCTATGATTGGGGGAGTTCCCAGCCTGATCCCTCAAAGGTTAGGAATTCACATGCACTCAGTCAGCCTTTTAACCAATGGGCTGTCTTGTAGGGTCATGATGGGGTGGGGGTGGGGGGCGCTTATGCTCTGTGCTGGGATTCCAAGGTTGGGATAGCACGTCTGTCGCTTCCCTAAAGGGACCCTGTTCCTGCAGTAACCCTGCCTGACCCTCCCTCCACTCCCACATCCACTCACCTCCTACTCTCTAGGCAAGGGGGTTAACAGGAGGCCCCGATCCTTGGGAGCTTGTGACACACTGTCCCTCTCTGGGTGAGAAGAATGTGGTCAAAGCCCCACTCAAGGTAGCCTCTGTCTTGCCACATGCTCTGAGACTGGGCTCTTAGCAAACAGCTAATGAAGGGGTGGGCAGCGTGCATCCCCTTGGGAAGTTCTCATTACCCCAGCTGCTGGGAGTGCAGCGAACCCTGCTTCCTGGGGAGCCTGCCTGTGGCCACTCATGTGCATTCTCCTCTTTCATCCTACCTGCACCGGACCACCTCCACCCATGAGGTGTGGGTCTCAGGGCCCCCATGCTGGACTGGGGAGACGGTGCCGAGGAAGGTAGCGCAATGGACCAAAAAAAGCAAAAGGAAGTCCAATTAGGCCTCAGCACCAAACCGCTTTTCTCGGTACAGCTTTATCTGGAATAAAGTGGGCATTTTGATTTCAGTCCGACTCCCAGGCCCGTTTACAGTCGGTTTGGGCTCACAGTGGAGAAAAGGAGTAAAGAGGGCTCAAAGCCAAGTCATCAACTGACCTACTGACGGCTTTGTAATTTCCTTGGGACCCTGGTGCCCAGTGGGAAGAGCCTGTTTGACTTTCTGGTGAGGGGCTGGCCCAGATGACAGAGCCGCAGGCTGTCTGGGGGCCTCTGCCCAAGACAGCAGAATCAGATGAAATCTAAAAAGGGGCAAGTTGTGAGGCTCACTGGATCTCGGCCCCTCTGGGAAGAACTGGCTGAAAGTGGCTACAGGATCAAACGGTCTAGAAGAATGGGGCACAGAGGCACCAAGACAAACCGATCCTATCTGCTTTGTGTCTGGAAAAAGCAGGCTGGGAAGAAAGAATCTCAGTCAAGCCCCCTGTGATGAGACCCGTGGGGAAACCATCACTCAAAGAGGTGTGAAAACTGAGAGCCTTGATTCCTAACTTGGACAGAATGTCCTGCCAACTCCCCTGGGAAAGGCATGTTTCACAGGTTGTAGCAGACTGTGTCCCCTGAGTTTATGCCAAGACCCTGTGACAATGGCCTTCAGGCTGAGGCGCCTCCCACCTCCCTCTCTGGTCTCCCATTCGCTGATAATACTGGCATCCTTATCTGGACCTGCATTAAGGCCTGACCCATCATCTGTAGAACAGGTGGCTGACAATTTTTAGGGGCCTTGGAAAGTTTCCCTTTCTTCCCAAACTCTTTCTCATCTGCTCACTTGTGTCCCCAGCTCCTCTAACAAAGGATCCTACAATTAAAGGAGCTTAAACTGCAATCGTGGGTTACGTCCAAAGGAAGGTGCACAGCACATTTCTGATACAGAAAGCCCTCCAGAATGCAGGTACTGATGGAGAGGAGCATAGAGAGGGTCTTGGCACAGCCAGAGGGCTGAGGAGGCTTCAGGGAGCATACAGCAAGGACACGGAAAGACCAGCCTGAGCTCAAGAGACACACTGTCGCCTTTCTACTTTCACTGCAGGACAGGCTGGGCCTCCTCCCAGTATTCTCCTCCCAGGTTACACTGATTTTAATCACAGAGGGTGTTACCTTCATTGAGTGCCCAAAGACCAAGATTTCTAAAACTTTTAGTGTGCAGTAGAATTAACTGGGGCTCTTGCTAAAATGAACATTCCCAGGCATCACCCCTGGGCTTCCGACTGGAGAAATCTAGGGAGGGCTTGGGAATGTGCACGATGAGGGAGTGCATCGTTCAGAAAATCCTGAGTCTGGAGGTCCCGGGACTCCACTTCGAGAAGCCTGCCTGCCTCACCCACTCGTAGTAGAGAGGCGGGCACAGAGTTCAAGGAGATGTGGGAGAGGGGAGTCAACTGATGAGGAGACAGACCCTGGGCCTCAATCTCTCCTCTAGTCCAGGGCAGGGTCCAGAGCTTGAAAACTGAGACAATGCCTCTGTGTTTAATCCAGGGAAAACAAAATAACTGCAAAAACTAAGGAGTAAGCCCATCGAATGAGTGTTGTTTACAAAAACTCCAAAAGGCCCCTTTATTTTTTTAATTTTTTTTAAATATGAAATTTATTGTCAAAGTGGTTTCTATACAACACCTCATGCTCATCCCAACAGGTGCCCTCCTCATAGCATGTCTCAGAGCAAAAGAACACAGTTTTCAAGAAAGTTACTTTCTAAAGGGCAGACCATCTATAACGATTGATATAGGTCTCCCCACGTGGCTGACTCAAACTTGGAAAGTGGGGAGAATCTGAGTCAGAGAGACCTTCTTCCAATGATTACGCAGTGTTTCACGCCCTCCCTCCCTGCAGAATGTGTTCTCATTCATCTTGGTCATTATCTGCCACTCCTAGCTGACCGGAAGGTACATGGTGGCTGGGACTACATCTGTCTTCCTCACTTCCTAGAATCCTTCTTGGCCCGTTATACATCACGGTCACTTTGAACGAACAAATAAATGCAATAAACATCACACCATGGTGGTCAAGGCCTCCTCTAAAAGGAACTTGGTGCTGGGACCATGACATGGTCACATTCTGGAAGGCTGGGAAGAGAGGCCAGGGAGACACCTGCTCTACCCTGCCACCTCCCTTCACATGAAAGCAACAGGCCCCCAAGCCTGACTTCCCTGCGAAGTTCTGGCCTCAAAGTTATGTACTTTGAGCCTGCCGTGATTCATTCTATGGCCTCTGAGTTCTCAGTCTGGTATAGAATGAAGGCAGGAAGTCCCAAGACCTTAAGCAGAAGACGATTCTTCAGTCCACTGGAGTTGGGAGGGGCAGCCATTTAAAGTTTTGGTCCCTGGCATGTAGACCTCACTGATTTGCACTCAGGGAGGTGGGGGGCAGGGAGGGAGTGGGAATCCAGACAGCAGATGCCTCCCTGCCTCAGTTTGCTTAGGTAGCCTCCTGCACAGATCAACAGGACGGAAAAGGAGACCAGAAGAGGTTGGTGATATGAAGTACTCTCAAGAGAAGATCCTTAAAGAAAATAAAGATGAGTCAACACTTTTGCTATAAATTCAACAATGAATATACTCAGTTCACTACCCCTTCTTATTCAATGATGAGATGGTTTCCCAAGGAAAACCCTGTTAAGATGTAGCAGTGTGGCCACTATTTATAACTGGATCAGCATTCTCAGGGAAGGCAACTGTAACCCCAGGGAGACACAGAGACTCTCTCTGTCTCTGCTGTCCGGAGTTGGCCGATTGCTTCACTTCCCCCTTGTGTCTCTAAGAGTTAGGCCAAAGGCAGTCTCTCTTGGGGCTCAGACAAAGCCATATATGTGAATAAGACCTCTGAGTGACCTACAGGGAGCAGCTAATGAGAAACGGAAAAGCTCCAGTTTTGTCTTTTTCGAGCCACTCCTCTTTTGCATCCACTGTAGGACAAATTCCTAAAAACAAAGCAAACAAAGCAAAAGAGGAAACAAACAAACAAAAAAAAAACACACTAAATAGACTTCCTATTAAACAGAGCAGTTGGAAAAGAAGGTTGCCTTCTGAAATGGAATCAGCTACAGAAGACAAAGACCATGTGTATATCCCCAAACAATGGTTAGGAAATACTGACGCTTAGGGCCTGGTAACTGCCCCCTCCAGTTATGACTCCGGGTCAGGTCTATATATTTTCTTACTACCACCTTCCACTCCCTGTTGCCATTAATGAAAATTAATTAAAATGGCAGTTTACCCAAGAGCTTGGGTCACTCATTCATTCTTTCTTAAAAAAAAAAAAAAAAAAAATCAGCACCGAGCCCTTCTGTGTACCACGTACAGTGTCAGGTGTGAGGGTGCATTTAAGAAGAACCTGGCAGGGTCCCTGGAGTCAAGGTCCCTGGCCAGGTCTACCGTGCCAAACTTGGCTCTTAACCACTGCCCACCTCCAGCCCTCACCAGCCACAAACGTGCATCCAATTTCATCAAGTTATCTGCAAATTCCTTTTCTCCCTTATCTAGCTTTGCTTAGCCTGTTTCATCTCTTGACATGGATGGCCCATAGCGACCATAGCCCTTCTCACCCTGTGGCCCAGTGGAATCCCGCGTCCTCTAGGTGACCTTCTCATTTCCTCCAAGAACGTATCCTGAGCTCTCTCCCTTACTCCCAAGCCAGCGTCACCCTCATGTATGGCCCACTGACATTCCCTTTTTATTAGCTCTGTCCATAATATCGATCAGATCTGTGCACATGTCGACCTGTTTCCTTCTCTGGATTGTGAGGCTGGGGCCCTGAGAGGGTGGGGATCACTCCACCCATCCCTCTCTTTAAGGAAAGTACAGCGATAACAGGCTCATAAGCAGGGGGCTTGAAAGAGGTTTGTTTAAGTCTTCACTCTCTTCAACTCTTCCAAGACCATGGCAGTTGGGAGTGAGGGCAGGCACACTGAAGAAGTGTTTCAAGTGTAGTTTAAATTACACTCCCGTTGTCAATTTGTTCCCTTTGAGTATCTGGACCTGTTGACACTTTCAACATCATGATGTGTGCTTGCTTAATTAAGCAGTAGCACTAAACGTTTAGTAAATCTCATTCCTAATTATCTGTTCTCTGTCTCTGGAGAAAAAGGAATTATTTAATTTCTTCCACTGAAACTTGAAATATTGATTCCCTGTGGTTGTACTTACAGATCCAATTATTAAATTCCCTCTAACATTTTGGGGTTAAATAGTCAGATAAGAAATTATGATTTCATCTTTGCCCCCAAATACTTTTAGGGTAACAGAGTTTTCCATTTGCTTTGTTCACTCCCCACATTTAAAGCTTATTTATATCATCTTAAGTCAAATAGCAATTTGGCTTATTAAAATATGTTATTTGGGGGTCAGACTGAAATACTGATTAAATTGCAGGAGAACAGCCTTTGCAAATTGCTTCTATTATTAGCATTTTCACTGTTAATGCAGACGCCTCCATCTGAAAGTATGCAGATTCATTTTGGCTCAGAAGACCAGTCTTCTGAGTCTGTGGGTGGCAGAGCTGGGCTGAAAAGCCATCGAGGATAACTTTTTATGAGGTCTGGGGAATCAAAGCTGCTGTCCCTTAAGAGAAGAAGCCTAGGGGCGCCTGGGTAGCTTGGTCGGTTAAGCGTCCGACTTCGGCTCAGGTCGTGATCTCGCGGTCCGTGAGTTCGAGCCCCGCGTCAGGCTCTGTGCTGACAGCTCAGAGCCTGGAGCCTGTTTCAGATTCTGCATCTCCCTCTCTCTCTGCCCCTCCCCTGTTCATGCTCTGTCTCTCTCTGTCTCAAAAATAAACGTTAAAAAAAAAAATTAAAAAAAAAAAAAAAAAAGAGAAGAAGCCTAAAATGAATGGCCACCTCACTGTCGCAAGCCTTGGAAATTCATGCCCACCGGTGTGAAGGGCCTTTGCGGGCTGATCCCGCAAACCAGCCGATCTCAAAGCTCAGTCACCGTGAAGGACATACGGCACCCAGGTCTGCACCAGGGACTGCCCTTGACAGGAAGCCCCACAGACAGACCTTGGGCTTCATCTTGGAAATTCCCCTGTAGGCACCTGAAGAAAATCAGGCTTAGGAGCTAGTCCAGCCTCTCATCCCTGCTCAGGGCCATTCTCATGTCAAGAACTCTACCGTGTCTACACGTCCTGGGAGGGACCATACCAAATCAGCATGCAGGGAGGGCAAGTCGGGGCGCCACGGGGACTTCAAGGTGGATGGAAAAGGCACAATGGCAGGGAGACCCTCAAAGTTTGGGAAGCAGAGGCAGCCTTGGGAAGCAGGGAGGTCAAAGGATTACTAAATAGAGCAGGGATGAAACAAAAGTGCCTAGATGCAGGGACACAGGATAGAGGGGGTAAAGGGCATGTGGAGGGGCTATAGGGACCCTAACATCCCAGTAATGGGAAGACAGTGGACTTCGTTTATGAACTGTATGCCTGATGCACACAGCGAGTGACCAGTTAACACTGAGCATGGAAAACAAACACAGGGTCGGGTACTTCTGTGCATCGACAGGGACAGAATAAAGTGAACTTCTTCAGAAAGTATCATTATTAGAAAAAAAAAAAAAACAACAACAACAATATCACAACTAGCCACACGTTACTCTGCATTGATTTTTGTCCCCTAAACTATCAAATCTTCACCTCATTTCAAAAGTGATTTTGGAATTTCCACTAAAAAGAATAGCTTGTCTCAGTCTCTAGGGATGTATTATGCTCTCCGTTTTTAGGACAGAAATATTCATATTAAACTGATGGGCCTGACTCCTTAAAAAGCAAAATTATCAGTTATTTCTTTTGACCTAAGGGCATTGAGAATCAAGAATGCTGGAAAATCTCTGCACTGGTGTATCTAGTCAGAAAACTCTGAACACCCCAATAAATCACCCCCTTCGAAAAACACCTCACTGGGCCTCTTCATCTCCCTCCTGGGAATTACCCCCAAACCTCTGATCATATTCCTTTATTTCCATCCTGATTGCCTTGTTCTGTCGACTGCACCCTTCCTACATCTCCACATGACTCCTGGGTACAGGGCCCTCGGGACTCCACCCCCTGCTGTCCCTGGGGTCAGGCAGGACCTAACGCTGCTATTGACCTTGTTGTATCCTACCTACTCATGAAGAATGAGAGAGAAGATACTACCTAGAGATGACTGTTATTGGAGCGGAAGATACAAGGCTCGCTGGGCCCCTGGGGATCAAGGTGAATGCACTGGTCCCCACCTAGGACCCTGTGCTCCTCTGGATTTCCCACAGACTGACCTTCTGGCCTCCTGACAAAGAGCTGCTGTGCCTTCATCCTGTGATGCTGCCCTTCTACTAAGAACATTTTGCCTTTCCCAGGTGGCCAACGGGCTGGCCTGGAGGAGCCCGGACCAATAACACCAAGCCAAGCTACCTCCTTCCGCTTGCCCCAAATGTTGGTGTTTTCTGGAGCTCTACCCCCACCCCTGCCTTTTGGGATGCTCATCTACCCCCACGGTTACAGCTTCCTGACTCAATGCCACTTGCTGGATCAGATAGGAGCTTCGGCTCCACATGCCTGTGTCCCTAGCGGGCATCGGTGCAAGGTGGCCTCCAGACATCTGGCTCTCCATCCTGAACGTCCCCCGTGGACTAGCTGCGGGCACTACCCTGCTCATACTACTGAGTTAGACCTCTGGGGGCCGGCCACAAGCGCTCTCTTGCCCATACCCAGTCGATTACTAGAGACTTCTCTTCTGACCTCTTCATGACCCTCCATTCCTACCGCCGAATGTAGTAGGGACCCATGCCCTGAGCAGCCAACACAGGGATCTGTCAGAAGACTTAAATGCTTCGTGGGTTTTCCAAGGCCTAAAGCAGAGGACACCCCCGCCCCCGCCCCCAAAACCACCTGATGATAAAATCACCTAGGCTTCCTGTTAAATCTCCAAATTCCAACCCAGGCTTAGTAGACTGGAATCCCCTGGGCAGGTGCTTGGGAATCTTCATGTTAACAATGGCCCCGGTGATTCTAATCGTTAGGCAAGGTTGAGAAGAATAGCCTACAAAATCAAGTGCAAATTCTCTAATATTCAGTACAAACCCCTCCACCATCAGCACTGCCTGCCTCCCCTAGTTATTCCAAGGTTATCACCCCTACTCCGTCTCAGACTCCAGCTGTCCTGACCCACTGTTACAGGGTGCCCACACACTGAAATGCCACTTCCTCCCACTTCCTGCCCTGTGGAAATGGCGCTGCCTTCCCCCTCATCCTTAGAGGCTCTCCTGTGTGTTGAAATTGTGCACACCTTGACCCTTGCACATACACTGTTACGTATCTGCCCCCCTTACAGACAGATCCACCCATGTTTCCCCAAGTTTCCAGCACAGCAGGATCCTGGCACAGAGCAGGTGCTCAGTAAAATGCCCGCCGAGTGAAGGGATAAATGAGTTCACCCAACACCACCGAGCACCGTAGTCAATGTGTTATTTTCCGACGCAATTTGTTCGCTAAGCCCAGCAAAGCTTCCTCAGCTAAACTGATCACCTCTCTGGAGGCTGCCACTCATTTCCTTATCAGCTTTGCCTCTCTTCTCTAGTTTGAGTGGATCTTTCTGGAAATGAGGTTCCCAAAACGGACTGCTGTGGTCCCCATTAGTCTCACCAGGGCAGTACACACGACACAGCCGCCTTCCTCCCCAGGGGCACCAGGCCAATTTGTACGTGGATGGAAATAACACCGGCTGTTCGCGCTGCCATATCACATTGCAGACACACACCTGATTCACTGCCACCATCACCAAGGTCCCTTCACGACAGCCTCTTAGCCTCCCGTTGACTCTCCAACTGCGCCTGTGCTACGTCTTCCCCAGATGTGTTGCTCTGCCATTTTCCAAGTTGAATCTTATTCTGTTATTCCCTGCCTGTATTTCTTACCTCTCTGGATTCATTTTTATTACGTTTCTACTCCTCGCTGACATTAGAAAACATTTCCCAGTTTTGTGTTTTCTGTAAAATTCATTGGGGTGATGTGTGCTCCTTTTTCAATGTCATTGATTAAACAGTTAAATGAAATCAAACCTAACATTGACCCTCCTGGTTTCCACTGGAAACTTCTCCAGAGGGTTCAAGGACATGTGTCACTTAGGACTTTTTGATCCATTTTCTTTGCAGGAAAGGCTTCTTGCTCAGTAAGATGCTCATATAGCCCAAGCAACTGAGTAATCTGCACAACATTCTCTACCTTTCTTTCTCCCTCTGTGTCATAAAAATAACATCGATCATCTGGTATGACAATTTCTCTAAGATAAGCTGAGCGCGATTCACAGGGCGTCATCTACAGGGTCACATGTTTTCAATTTTCATTATAGTTTTCAATTTCATATAGTGTTGTGCTTCAATTTTCATTATTTATCATATCGTGTTGTACCACACAGCACCAATAGCCCCGTAGTCAGGAGCCCCCTTCCACAATCTCACATGTATGCGATTTGCAGATAACCCTTAATTTATTACGTCCCCTGTCTTCAAAATCCCCATTTTCCATCATGTTTTAATAATATGCATAGTTAAAACATAAAATGGCAAGTTATGCTTTGCCTCAAATTAATACAACTTACATTTCTTAGCCAGCTTACAGAGAAGTCTCCAGGAAAAAAAAATAAAGCCATGAAAAATTCATATGTTAGTGCAGATTTTTTTCCAATAACTTGCTACTTGCTTTTTTTGCCACATTTACATGCTCAAGGACTTACCCCAAATTTGGGGAAACAAAATATAGAGAACAAAGTAAAGCCAATAACACCGCAGATATTGGGGTGAGTTGGTTATTTGGGCTTGGGATTTTTTTTTTAATTTTGTATGACATTTAGAAAGCATTTTATGGGCATATAGATAATGAGCTGGACTTTATAAGGAGCCACCATCCCAGGGATGCAGCACGGATGTGTTGGCTTACACACAGTTCCCTGAACCCCCTGTGACTCCATTCCTTCTTCTCCCCTTCAAAAGATCAAATCAATGCATAAGGGATAAGGACTGACAGATGATAATACTTGATTCCACTATCATAGATGTAAACAATTTAAAGATGCTAGACTTTGGGGCGCCTGGGTGGCTCAGTCAGTTAAGCATCTGACTTCGGCTCAGGTCATGATCTCACGGTTCATGAGTTCAAGCCCTGCTTTGGGCTCTGTGCTGACAGCTCAGGGCCTGGAGCCAGCTTCAGATTCTGTGCCTCCCTCTCTATCTGCCCTCTTCCCCTCGCACTCTGTCTGTCTGTCTCTTTCTCTCTCTCACTCCCTCAAGAATAAATAAATATATTTTTTTTAATTTTAAAAAGATGCTAAACTTTAATCGGCATTCATGAAAAGTCAGTTGTGGCACCACAGTAAAATCCATGAGCTACATTTATTCAACAGCTTGGCAAGTGAGTTTCCCAGTAATAACCTCTTCAACCCAAAGACCTGCTGATCACATTTCTGTCCCTCTCCTCTTCAGAGAGAACATCTGACCTTTCTTAAGTGGTGACCATTCACAGGTAAGAAAGAACTCCAGCTAAGGAAAAGTGAGATGTCCTGGAGTGTAGGAAAGGTACCCAATGTTAGAGGCGTGCCCAGTGCCTTTGAGACAAGGATTCTGAGGCCCTTGCCACAGGTTGGGATAAAGTTGTCCTAGGCCCTAATCTCCTTACAATTTCAGTGTTTCAAAATGAAAGCTCTTTGAGTATCTGCCTGCCTGCCCGTTGGTAGTTTTCCTTTCTGAGCCACCTGTTTTACAGAACACGAACTTGCAGAAAACCTTACCCGCCTCTGATCACCCATCTAGCCCACCTTGCAGGCGCTACACTGAGTCAGGAAGCCAGAAGCCACGAACTTGAAACAAGCTATGAGTTGCAACTCCTGCAAAGACCAGACCAGACTAGTCAGAGCCACAGTGGACCACAGCCCTGACCTTTCACCTTTTCCTATCTTTATAATGCTAAAAATCACACCCAGGAATGGAGGCGGAACAGGCAAATAACACTTACTATGTGTGAAGGAGCATGTGCTGTTAACTGTGCCTGCGTATTTCCCCACCTTTACATGTTTAGACATCGCTCCTTTCCTGCCTCAGCCCCTCCAAACACTTTCTGCAGCCACTGTTCAGGGAGCAGCCCGGTATCCTTCTCACGAAGGCTGTCTCCCTCACGCCCGGACATGAGCTTGCAGTAATGTTATCCATGCCACCCTTGGCCTCGTGTCTGTTTCTACCTGGGAGTCAGAGAACCCTGAAGTCAGTAACACCTTGATTTAAAAAAAAAAAGTAGGAAAGTAGGTTTTAAAACTTTAGGCTATCTCTGACAAGTTTCTAGATGGTTTTATTATTATTATTATCATCATCATCATCATTTTTAACACTTTATTTTTTGGGGGGCAGTTTTAGGTTCAGAGCAAAATTGAGGGGAGGGTACAGAGATTTTCCAGACCCCCCCAGCCCTTACACATGCATAGCCTCCCCCACTGTCAATGCACCCCCACCCACCAGAGGGGTACATTTGTTACAATACATGAGCCTACAATTACACATCAAAACCACCCAGTCTATTGTTTACCTTAGGGTTCATTCTTGGTACGGTACATTCTATGGGTTTGGATAAATTAATAATGACACGTATCCACCATTATAGTACCATACAGAATGTTTTCATTGCTATAAAAATCCTCTGTGCTATACTTATTCATCCCTCCCTCCCAACCCCTGGCAACCATTAATCTTTCCACTATCTCCATACTTTTGCCTTCTCCTGGAATGTCATATGGTTAGAATCATAGAGTATGTAGCTTTTCATTCACTGGGTAACATGCATTTAAGGTTCCTCCAGGTCTTCGTGGCTTGATAGCTCATTTCTTGAGATTGGGTTTTTAAAAGCATATTAAGAAACTTAAAAAGGAAAAGGTAAATTACTAAGACACATTGTCAGGCCAAACCCAATTGCTTTTCTGATAGGCTTACTAGTAGGGATCACAAAAAAGTCATGGATACCTCAAAGCTGGTTTTTCAGTAGACCAACTGACAATCACTAGCAGGGGCCATGTGGGCTAGATGGGAAAACATGGTCAAGGTAAAAGCCAAAATGGTCAAAGTAAAACTCCCAGAACTGTCAACAAAAAGAGTACAGGTAGATGACTCACTACGGGCCAACGCAATAAAGTCAGCAAAACCAAATGAGATATCAACTTGCAGACGTCCTTGAGAAGTAACTGAAAAAGTCTATATCTGAAAAAATAAGATAACTTATTATGTTGCCAAATACAAGTCAACAACCTTTCTATAAATCAGCAATAACCAATTTAAAAGAGGTGTGTGTGTGCACGTAGGGAGAAGGGGTAGATCCCACTTAGAAGCATGCAATACCTAGAAATAAACATAATAAAAAATGTTCAAGACTCATATTAAGACATCTTTACCGAATGATTAAAAATATCAGCCGGCATGCATGAAGGAACACAGCAGGTCCCTGGATAGGAACATTTAAAATCATAAAGGCGTATAAGATGTATATACCCACACCAAAGTAATTTATAAAGTCAATTAAACCCCAATAAAATCAAAACCCAACATAATTTCTACAAAACTAAGGAAGAGCAGCTGAAGAAAAAATGAAATGAGACTAGGCAAGACATTTATTTTAAAACTAATGAGACTTGCCCTATTCTCTAATAATTAAAATCGTGCTATATTGGTGAGGTATGGAGTTTACATTTAAATGTAGGAATTTAACTCATGAAAATGTAACATTTCAAAACAGGGAAATTTTATCTGTTCAGTAGATGACGTAGGGACAACAGGATAGCCATTTTGAAACAAAAAGGAAGTTAACTATTCCACACCATATATAAAAATGGATTCCAAAGAGAGAGAGTAAAATTTTCTTTTAATCCTTTAAAAACATTAAAGGAAAACAGAAAATACCTTTATAAGCTTGAGATGGGAAAAAGCTTCCTAGATAATATATGAAGCCAAGGTACTATGTGTAATTTATTGAATAAATTACATCTCAATAAAAAATACAACTGAAAGAGTTAAGCATCTGATTTCGGCCCAGGTCATGATCTCACGGTTTGTGAGTTTGAGCCCCGTGTCAGGCTTTGTGCTGACAAGTCAGAGCCTGGAGCCTGCTTCAGATTCTGTGTCTCCCTTTCTCTCTGCCCCTCCCCTGCTCATGCTCTGTCTCTCTCTCTCTCTTTCTCAAAAAAAAATTTAAACATTAAAAAAAAATATGACTGAAAAAAGGAATACCATAAAGGGAAAAAATGACAAATCTAACAACATAAATATCTGAAAATGTAAAATATCTATATGGTAAAGGAAAAAAACCAAACATAAACACAGTGTAAGGTCAAATAACAAACTGGAAGAAAATTTTGCACCGTTATAGCAGCTAAAAGAATTAATGATCAGAAAAATATATATATATGTGTATATGTATATATATATGTGTATTACATATACATATACACATATATATACATACACATATATACATATATATACACACACATATATATATATGTATATATATATATGAAAAAAACGGCAAC
The DNA here is from genome assembly GCF_046562875.1 of Panthera onca. Classification (NCBI taxonomy): domain Eukaryota; kingdom Metazoa; phylum Chordata; class Mammalia; order Carnivora; family Felidae; genus Panthera; species Panthera onca. Next base: position 40,844,427 of record NC_138349.1, on the reverse strand, counting down.
CAATTAAAAAACAGGCAAAGGTTATGGACAGGCAATTGACAGAAGAAATTTTTTTAAATAGTCAATAAACATATGACAAGATTTCAACCTCACTACCTCACTAATAATTGAATATAATAATTGAAATTAAATTGTATTGAATATAATAATCAAAATTAAAACAACAAGGAAATATTATTTTTCCCATCATAGTGATAAATAATGAAAAAGATTAATAATATCCATTGTTAATGAGGCTTCAGGGAAATAGACTCTATCATGCGATGATAGAGCATAAATTTCCAAAATCTTTTTGGAGAGCATACGGGCATTGTCTATTAAAAATTTAAATATGCATAGCCTTAGGCCCAGCAATTCTCTTTCCAAGAATGTAACCAAACAGAAAAACTTGAAAACGTGCAGAAGGGTGTTCACCGAAGCACTTGCTGTGTTAATGAAAAATTGGAAGCTTCCTAAGACCTCAGCACTAGGGGGATGATGGTGTGCAGTTTGGCGTTGTCTGGCTATGTGATATCGATCACAAAAAAGTGTAAGTAATATCATCAACAATGCTTGTACAGCATGAAGTGTAGTGTTGTTAGAATACATACGTGTTGGTGGGCACTGAGTGCCCACAGAAGACGGACTTGAAAGATGTAAAGCACGGACTGACAGTGATTACTTCTGGGGATGGCAGTGAAACTGGGGATATTAAGATGTGAGATAGATCTCTGTGGGCTAGCATACACAAAGAAGTCCTTTGTGATGGAAGAGGAAGGATGGACAAGGGCCTCGAATATGACATATGATTGGAATGGGCCAAGGGAAAGAGAAGTGACTTCTCCAGAGAAGGTGCCATCATCAAGTCATGCCTACCTCAAAGTCATCCATGGCAAGAAGTGCTATCAAAAAGCATTTCATTGATTCATCAAGTACTTATTAGGCATCAGCTGTATACCAGGCACTCATAATCATCATCATCACCGTCATCATCTCTGAAAAGTCTATATTACATAGACCAATCCGCAGGGAAAAGGCATTTTCAATTCTGGTGGGTATATGAATTCATTAACTACTCTAGAGGTCAAGTCACCTCCTTAAATTGTATCAATCTAAATGGTACCAATCGTTAAACTGAGTATTCCTTTGGACCCAGCAATCTTATTTCCAAGACTTTATTCAAAAGGCAGGGACATTAGTGGAGATTTACCGACCGTAATTTTGAACAACTTAACTGTCCAATAACAGTAACTGAAAAGATAAACTGTAGTACATCCACATCATCGAATACTATCCTGCCGTTAAAATTATGTGATGGGAGCATAACTAACAACACGGGAAAATGTGCACACTAAGCCAGTCAGAAAATACTTATGGTATGAGTGGAATTAGGTTTTTAATTTTTATTTGCATAAAAATGACTATACGGATTTACACTGAAATGTTAAGTTACGCCTGGGTGGAGATATTACAAGTCATTTTTATCTTCTTTAAACCCTGAAACCTATTTCTTCACGTTCTTCATGTTTAGTAGTTCTCTAATTGAACTATATTATTTTTGCAATAGAAAACAACCAACATGTGGAAATCAGGGTAAAACCCTGTGACACTTGCTCTGTGCCAGGAACCATCCCCTCAATATACAGTATGAATCAACCTCCTTTTTCAACAGTGAGATGAGAAGACAGTATGCACCCACCTTTCTTTCTGGGAGTTCACAGTGAAACACAAGCAGTTTTATTGTCACATCAAGAGTATGCAAGGGGCGCCTGGGTGGCTCAGTTGGTTAAGCGTCCGACTTCGGCTCAGGTCATGATCTCACAGCTCGTGAGTTCGAGCCCTGCATCGGGCTCTGTGGTGACAGTTCAGAGCCTGGAGCCTGCTTGGGATTCTGTGTCTGCCTCTCTCTCTGCTCCTCCCCCACTCATGTTCTGTCTCTCTCTCTCAAAAATAAATTAAACATTAAAAAAGAGTATGCAAGAAGGATGGTCCATGGTCAAGGAAGGGCAGTGAGGAAGGGTAGTGTTGAAAACATTCCCAAGAAAATTTCCCCTCTCCTGGGAATGGCTTGAGAAGCCCATAGGAAGGAGGAGAGCAAAGTGAGTATATTAGAAAAGAAAGAATATGGGGCCCAGTAGAGGAAAGGCACTTACTCCAAAACACTTCTGAGAATTCCTATTCAGTATTATAACACAAAAATATGTGCCCACTGTGTTTGTTTTGTTCTGGTTTTCCATACAACAATTATTAATGTGAGGTGAAGATTTAGGAAAACAAGGCCCCTGGAAATGAGCGAGGGAAAGGGCCTGGGGAAAGGCGCCCCAGGAGGCTGGAGCCACGGGCCTGTCCCCCGCCTTGCCCAGGAAGGACAGAGAGCCAAGCTTCCGCACACTCCCCCCAGCCTGGGGTGGACATGTTCCAACCTAAACAAGCCAGTCTGCTTTCAGGTCATGTATTTGGAACTACCTTTCCTTAACCTTCCTGATGTAGTCCCCTTGAAGCCTGTGTGGAATATTCTAGAAGGCATGGTCATCACTTCCTAAGGTTTCTAATCTTCCTGTCAGAAAACCACAGTCCTGCTCAGAGGCTGAGGCAGTGTGAGGAGCAGGAGGCTCTGAGGCGGAGCAGACACAGCAAGGGAGGCCCAGCTCTGCTGTGAGATTAGAATCACTTCCAGGTGAGCCGTCAGAGGGTGTGTGGGGCGGGGCGGGGGGGGGGGGGGTGAGCATGAGACAGAGAGACAGAGGAAAGAGAAACAAGAAAAGAGTAAGGGAAGGGAAGGAGAGGGACGAGGGGAAGAACCAGAAACGGGAAGAACAGGAGATTGAAAGGGAAGGAGAGGAAGAAGAGAGAGGAGGTTCTGAGAAGAGAGCGGGAAGGGGAGGAAGGGAGGGAAGGGAAGACAAGGGGGAGGTGGGGGAGAAGAAGAAGGGGGGAAAAGGTGTGTATTTTCAGTGAAACCGTAAGAACTACCTCAGGTTTGGGGCACAGGTACCTAAACGAACATTCTAGAAGGAACCCAGCTTCCCTCACTGAGGGTAGATTCGCATTAAATAATGACCGAGATGATTGCACTTGAATGTAGGAAATCTTTACACCCTTTCTGATTGGCACAGAGTCGTTCCTAACAAGAGCTGTAACGTACAGTTCCAGAATACACTGTGACATAAAAATAAAAAGGATGTGCGTGAGACTTTATGTTTCGGAGCCAAGTGGATATTCAGAGTGGATTCCCTCCTCAGCCTTTGGTCATCTGATGTATTTTTCTGTTTTCTGTGCCAAAAGATATATTTATACTAATAGTCATTTGTTTTCTTGAATGAATATGCTTAGGGAGAAAATGTGCACATTTCAGATAATACATCATTCTGTGCTTAAGAACATTATAATGAGCAAACTCCAAAGGCAAATAAAGTTGTACTAAACACTATCTACATAAATTATCTACTTTAACATGTCCCTTATGCATATAGGATATTAAAAATACCCTTTCTCCTTCCATCAAAAAAAAAAAAACCTTTTTACAACTGAGTTGTATCCCTTTTAAAAAGCTTATCAAAACAGCATCACTAATGCCTTTAACATTATATTACATGTATATAATAAAATTAGATTCTTTCCCACACTTGGGACCATCAGCTTTACTTTGTGATCCTCTTTATCCTGTACCAGACCAAATTCAAGTTAGAAGCAATCAAAAATGCAATAGTCAGCACCCAAAAGCAAGTCTTATTAAAACTGTAGAACATTTGTGATTTAAAAACATGATAACCCTCAAATATGGCACTTGGTAGTCGAGATGTTCCAGGACACAACCCATGCCTCCTATCTTTCTCCAGGAAGGGAGGGCCACCTCTGGTCCTTTGCGTGCTTTGGGATGAATTTCTCAGTGAGATGTTGCCTGTGGCTTGGATCACTTCTTCCGGGCAACAGATGAGAGCCACCAGCCTGCCCTGCTCTGAGGCCCGGAAACTGACATCAGGACCTCCCAATGCATGCTCCTCCCACAGATACCCAGCACCCTCTAGCCAAAGCAAGCAAGCCTGCACAGACCTGACCTAGGGGCGTAGCATGCACATAACCAGTCCAATCTTTCAGACGTGAGGGTTTTACTCAGGGTTAGGTTGGGCAGCTTGGGGCCAGGCACTGGCTCCTTTCTGTCCTTACTTCTACGTTCGTTAGCCACAGCGTCTAAGGAAAGGGCTACCCTCATCCCCACAGCCTGTTTCACACGGCCGTGGCCCACAGAGGCCACGAAGATGCATTCTAGCCCAACAGAGTCATCCGGGGGCCCCTATCTCGCTGACTGGAGCGAGGACCACAGATCTGAACCCCTTCTCTCCCCCGAAGAGTGAACATGCCCTTACCTCTCATCTCCGTCGCTGAGGAGCCATTGGACCAGGCGGTCCACTTATTTCTGTGCTTGCTGATTTCCTGGACTTTGCACACGTAATGCCCTTGATCCGCTGGCCGAAGGGTCAAAACAGAGAGTGTGTAGAGTGCCCCACGTCTCTCCTCGAGGAGGCACAGCCTCTGCCGGAAGGCACTGCGGCTATAATTCCCATAGTACTGCACCACCCGGAGCTTGGTCATCTTAACCATCAAGGCCTCCTGGGAGTTGGGGCGTGCAAAGAACCAGCGCACGGCCAGCAAGCTGTCCTTCCGTCTCTTCTGGGAGACGTGGCAGAGAAGAGTGGCATTTTCCCCCTCCAGGTAGTCAACCACAGGCCCCGGGGACACGGTGACATTGAGGGCCCCACACACCTCTGCAGAGAAAAAAAGGAAAGAAGAAAATGAGCACAGGTCCTGCCTTTCACCAGAAGGATGCACAGCGCGTCTTTTCTCCAGGAGCCATCTGCATGGCCAGAGGGGCAGGCCACCCTGATCCTGTCCACACTCACTCCTTTGTGGTGGATGGAAGGACTCCTTCAGGAGCATGGCAGGGACAGGGGGTTTCTGCGGGCTCCCATGTCCTCACCCTTGAGACATCCCATTCACAGGAGATGCTACTGACCATCTGGCCCAGACATAGTTTAAAAACATTTTGAATTAGCTGCTGACATTTAAAATCCAGGCAACTGAAAAACATTGGGGCGCCTGGGTGGCGCAGTCGGTTAAGCGTCCGACTTCAGCCAGGTCACGATCTCGCGGTCTGTGAGTTCGAGCCCCGCGTCAGGCTCTGGGCTGATGGCTCGGAGCCTGGAGCCTGTTTCCGATTCTGTGTCTCCCTCTCTCTCTGCCCCTCCCCCGTTCATGCTCTGTCTCTCTCTGTCCCAACAATAAATAATAAAAAACATTGAAAAAAAAAATATTAAAAAAAAAAAATAAAATAAAATAAAATAAAATCCAGGCAACTGGGGCGCCTGGGTGGCTCAGTGGGCTAAGCATCCAACTTCGGCTCAGATCGTGATCCCCTGGTTTGTGGGTTTGAGCCCTGCATCGGGCTCTGCACTGACAGTGTGGAGCCTGCTTGGGACTCTCTGTCTCCCTCTCTCTCTCTGCCCCTCCCACGTGCTCTTGCTCTATCTCTCAAAATAAATTAACTTTTTTAAAAAGTTAAAAAAAAAAAAACAAAAAAGATCTGGGTTTGGGAAATCTCTTAAAAATGTCCAGCCACATCCTATCCACCAGCCTGCCTCCCAGGGTCCACTTTGATCAGTTTCGTCCCGACCTGCCTGACCTGGCAATGCTGGGGGTCCAGGAGCTGGCCTTCCGAGCCCCTTGCCCTGTCTCAGCTTTTTCAACTGTAACCAAGGCAGAGCGTCAGTACTGGTCAGGTGGGCATTAAACCAGCACCGAGGAGCTGGAACAACAGAGGCTTCTTAGGTTCTTGCTCTAAGTCTTCAGTGGCTTTAGGATCCACAGCTTCAGAGCTGCAGTGCAGGGATAAAGAATGAATGAACCCAGGAACAGGGAGAGCTGGGAGAACCGCCCCACCCCCCAACAACCCAGAAAATGCTCCGAAATTCCAGACCTGGTCTACTACTTCCTGTCCTTTGTTTTCTTAGATCCACCCCAAGGGCTGCCCCTCCCTGGCTGCCGTTCTGCCCACCTTTGAGGGAGCCACCCCAACACCCACCCAGACCAGCCTGACCAGCAGAGCTCACAGAGGCCTTCCCCCAGGAGATGTGCTGCATGGGGACTACAGGGGCTCTGCAGTGTGGCCGTCCTGCCCTGGGGCTCACAGACGGACTCGTCACCTGGCAGGCAGAGCCCAGAAAGGATGTTTTACACAGGATGCCTAGAACCTCCTTCCATCCAAGCAAGACTGTCTTCACACCGCATCCCCTGTCGACAACCTGCACTGCCAAGGGCCCAACAGCAGCAAACGCTATTCCCTGCCCGCCCCATTGCACAAGCACGTGTCCCTGGGGGGTCATCTCCAGCCACAGCTTTCAGCCCCAAATGTCACCTCTGGTCACATGAAGGGGCTCGGGTCCTGATGTGAGGATCGCCAGAAGCTTTGAACCCTGGCCAGGGCTGCAGGTATGCAAGGAGGAAGGACGAAAAAGATGAAGAAAGGGCTGAACCCCTCCACTGCGAGGAGCAAGGGGAGGAGACCCTGTGTCTGCTGGGGTGGGAAGTTCTCACATAGAAAATATTCTTCACTGTAAAAATCCTGGCGATAAGCTAATCCTCCCATGTGGCTTCTGCTATCGAGTTCATAAACAGAATACTTTCCGAGGTATGACTGGGGGGTCAATTTCCTTTCATTTTCTTTCTCCTCTCTTAGAAGCCAGGGCCCCCCAGGACACTCAAGATCCCTAACTCAATCACATCCACATAGTCCCTTTTGCCACATAAGGTAACATTCGCAGGTTCCAGGAATTAAGACACAGACATCTCTGGGGGCCATCATTCAGTGTTAACCCCATCGTGACCACCTTTTGTTACCTTAAAAAATAGGTGGGCATAAACTCACAAGAAAAAGGTTGGTGGCAGGTTGGACTCACCTTGTGGAAAAGAATGAGGACTTCTGTGTCTATAGCAGCAAAGGACAAAGCAGGCCCAGGGAGACACTTTGGGAATGAAGGGCATCAACAACCAAGGCAGGTGCACATTCTCTAGTCACAATCTCACTGTGCCAGACATCACTCATGTAAGACAACAGAGGAGGAACTGCCCCCACCCCGTCTCCCCTGCACCTTGTCCATCTGCCCTGCACCTTGCCTGTGCAACATATTAAATTAGCCCAAGTCCTTCCTGACTGCAAAGGCTCTGTCTTTAGTCCCCACAGGGGCAGGGGCTCCCTGGCGAGCAGCCACACAGCCAGGACAGCAGGCTGACCCACTCCAACCTCTGTCCTGGGATTCGTCGCATGCAGAGAGCGGCAGAGAGGCAGCAGCTGGCTTCCAGGATTGAAGCCCAGCTCCGCCCGCCTCCAAAGGCCCCCCACTGGAGTCAAGGAGAGCTGGGGAAGGCAGGAAATTGAAACAATATGGGTGGGATGAGAGAGCCCAGACCCCACACCCCAGTCTCCTCCTATTAACGCTGCGTGAAGGAGGGATTATTTATAGTGACTGAAACCAGGAGAATGTGCCAAATGTTCGGTCCCATGGGAGGCCAGATTCCATCCTGGAGGCAAACGAGTAACCCTTGCACTCCTGTGGCTCTGGCCAGGAGTCAGCAGCTCCCATGGAAGCCAATGGACTGAACCATCTGCCTAAACTGGCCCCTCCTCTTCTCTTTACCACACGTTAAAGCCCGAATCCCCACTCCTCAGGACTTGACTGTGTGTGACTGAAGGTCCTTGAAGATAGGACCTTCAAGGAGGTGATTAAGTTAAAACGAGCTGTTAGGGAGGACCTTAATCCAACACGCCCAGTGTCCTTATAAGAAGATGACTTTGGGCACGGATATGTGCACGCACGGAGGGCAGACCCCATGAGGAGGCAGGGAGAAGACGGCCATCTGCAAGCCAAACAGGGAGCCTCAGAAGAAACCAAACGTGCAACACCTTGATCTCAGACCTCGGGCCTCCAAGACTGTGCTGAAAGCCCCCCCAAGTCTGTGGCACTTGGTTACGACAGTCGTAGCAAATCAATACACAGGAAGGCTCACTTTGGCCCTACGTGTGCCACCAACCCAGATATTTACACCCACTTTCAACTCAAGGGTATGGGCGGTGGGTGACTGAAACTCAGGCCCAAAGGCCCCTCAGGGCCTTAAAGCATTGCTAGAGGACACAGGTTCTCAAGGGTCCCCCCGGCATGTGATGAGCCTTCTCTGAAAGCCAGGTGTTTGCAATAACTCCCTCTGCTTGGCACTGGAAATGGCTAGATTAAATCCAGTGAACACAGCTTGCGTGCAGGCATGGGGAGAGACGGGAGAAAACGCAGCAGAGGCCCCCAGTGCCCAGCAGACATCAGCTGCGCTGGGTATTTAGTTAAATACCAGAAAAGAAAGCACCGTGTAATGTCCACCTCACCGTGGTGGCCAGGCCCCGTATGGCTCAGCAGAGAGAGCAGCAGTGGGAGTCAGGACAGGGGGAAGCAAGGGCAAGCCCAACAGATGGAGTCAGGCTGACCAGAAGGAGAGTCCAGGCCTGCCCCTTCCGGGGCTCGGGCTGGATGGCAGAGAATACACCCCCTGCAGGGCAGAGGGGCCAGCCAAGCAAGCAAAGGCCAAGCCAGCTACCGGACAGGGGAGGGTGGGTATCACCCTCCTACCCCAGGAACGCAAGGGAGCAGCCCCGGGCGAGGCAGAGTCTCTCCTCTCCTGGCCTAGGAAGGAGAATTGTCAAAAAGTCATTCCAGCCCAGAGAAGAGCTGTTTCTTTTTCTTTTTTTTCCTCTTAATTTTAATTAATTAATTAATTAATATTTAAATCCAAGTTAGTTAACATAGAGTGTAATAATGCTTTCAGGAATAGAATTTAGTGATTCATCACTTACATACAACACCCAGTGCTCATCCCAACAAATGCCCTCCTTAATGCCCTTCACCCATTTAGCCCATCCCCCCCACCCAACACCCCGCCAGCAACCCTCAGTTTGCTCTCTGTATGTTAAGAGTCCAGAAGAGCTGAATTTCTTGCTCTGTGACCCTGCATTGCAGGGAACTAAGGGGGGAGGTAGACTGCCCAGCCCTCTGCCCCGGGCACCTCTCCCCTTTCCTCCAGCTTACATCCCAGCCTATGCTTTGTGCACTTAATCGGTCAACAAATACTTGCTAAGCAACAGCCACATGCCAGGCCATGTACAAGGAAGACAGCTTTCCTAAACTCATGGAGCTGAGAGTCCAGTGGGCAAGGTGGCCCGTCATCGGGAAAAAGACGCAGGAGTATTTAACTGCAAATAGTGTCACATGCTACAGAGAAAAGGTGCGGGGCTTTAAAAAATCAGGGCAAGATCCTAATCTAGTCTGTGGGGTCAGAGAAGAAGGAGACTCTGGGGAGGTGACTGTGAGCTAAAGGCTCAGTTGGAGTTCATGACATAAAATTCAGGAGAACAGCAAAGAGTGATCTTCCTGGGAGAGAGAAGGTTCCACCTGTGCAAAGACCCTTAAGCAGGAGGAACCTGGTGCAGCCTGGAAACAGAAAGAACAGTGTCCTCTGGTGATGTGCACCACACATCACCCAGTGTGGTGGCCCACAAAGCCACCCGTGCCTGCTGGTGGATCTCAGGAGGGTACTTTCTACCCCAGTAAGGGTCCCCCAAGGCCAGTTCTTACAGGAGGAATAGGACAACACGGGCAGAGAAGAAACTGACCCAGACAGAGCAACAGGATTCTGGCCACAGGGAACCCTATTCTTTCAACAAGCACATGCCTCACTACTTGGGAGCCCTGGTGCCCCATGTGGGCTGGGCACTGGGGTACTCATGGCCCAGACCTTCCCAGTGGCTTGGTGGGGCTGGGCAGAGAGCCAGAGGTTGGCCCTGAACAAAGCCAGGCTAGAAACCTGGTGCTATTAGGTGCGAGACCCTCAGAGCCTGTTTCTTCATCTGAAAAACTGAAAGATGATGCCTCACGAGGTTAAGTGTGGGCTCCAATGAGAAAACACCTTTAAAATACGGGTATTAGTTTGTATGCTCTGAGAGCTGGGCAGCTGAGGTCTACAGAAAGTGACATACACGCCCATCCTCGAGCAGTGTGGGCTTCTTGAGTGTATGATCTGCATCATACAGGGCCCTACATTTGAAGGGGCACCCCACTTGGCTCAATCTCTGCTGTCACTCTCTTGACATTTTTGAATAAGGGACCCCACATCTTCATTTTGCACTTGATTCCGCAAATGATGTGGCTGATTCTGACTATAAGCACACATCAAATTCCTGTGATTAGGATTTATGGGGTCTCACCCTGTTGTTCCCGTTTGCATAATGTCATGAGAAGGACTAACACAGCTCTGAAAACAGCTTAAAAGAACATCTTTGTACCAAATGGTATATAACCTACTCACCTCGTACAAAGCCCCTGCCCCTCCCTCCAGCACTCATCATGAAGGGGAGGAGGGAAACTTCCAGCTGCAGGGGAGTGTAGGTAGGACTTCTAACAGAAACAAGGCACCCACCTTGCTTGGGACACAGAGGTGGGTATGGCCACCGGGATGTGCCAGTGGCTCTGTGTCCCATTCTCTTTCTCTGTCCTGAAGAAACTGCTCCCTCTCACTCCAAGAATTCCTCACTGCTGCCCTGAATTTTATGGCATTAACTCCAACTCAGCCTTCAGCTCACGGTCACCTCCCCAAGGGTCTCTTTCTTCCCTGACCCCGTTCAGCCAAAAGTTACTACGTTTATGAAGAATGCAAATAGTGGGTACCAATCAGCAACAAAAATCTCATTTTTATTAAAAAGATAGTCTTGGGGCACGTGGGTGGCTCAGTCGGTTGAGCGTCCGACTTCAGCTCAGGTCATGATCTCACAGTCCCTGAGTTCCAGCCCTGCATCGGGCTCTGTGCTGACAGCTCAGAGCCTGGAGCCTGCTTCATATTCTGTGTCTCCCTCTCTGTCTGCCCCTTTCCTGCTCATGCTCTGTCTCCCTCTGTCTCAAAAATAAATAAAATAAATAAATAAAATTAAAAAACTTTAAAAAGATAGTCTGAATTTCAAATAAATCTCTGAAAGAAATACAATTGTATTACTTAAAAACCCATGGCACTAGGAGCCTGTGTTTATCAAGCACCAAGCAGAGATGTTACCAGACCTAGCCTATGGGGTGCTGCCTTCACATTAGGCCATGACCTGAAAATAGCTTTCATCCAGGACAAAAACTGACATTGACCAATGATAGAGGCTAACAACGGCTGGGTGTGAACTCTATGCCTAGCACTGTTCTAAGCACTTTAGATGTATTTAGTCAATTGATACTCAAGCTATGTTTTTTTTTCAATGTTTATTTATTTTTGAGAGAGAGACTGAGTACTTGCGAGCAGGGGAGACGGGGAGAGGCAGACAGAGTGGGAGACAGATGATCCGAAGCAGACTCCATGCATGACAGCAGAGAGAGCCCGATGCGGGGCTCAAACCCACCAACTGTGAGATCATGACCTGAGCCGAAGTCGGACGCTTAACCCACTGAGCCACCCAGGCGCCCCATCCCGGAACTGTTTATCCCCAATTTACTGAGAAGAGGGCTGACACACAGAGAAGCTAAGCCCATTGCTCAAGCTCACATAAACATGGCAGAGCTGGCATCTGAGTGCAAGCCATCTGGCTTCAAAGGCAGCTCTCAACCACCACTCTGGACCACAGCTTGGCTTTTGGTAAATATTTTACCCTTTGGTTTCCTTTCCTATAAAATGAGGGTGGGACCAGGTAACCGCTAAGGCCCCACTCTGCCCCCAAATCAAGAAGCAGAAAAGTGCAGTGGTTAAGAGTCCAGACCAATGTATAAAGCCTCCCCGGGCACCGTGGCGAGGAGTCATGGGTGAAACAGTGGAGTGGGTGGCACATGCTGAGTCCTCCCTGAAGCAGGGCTGTCTGATTACCTCCGGCATGGCCTCGGGCACAGCCAGGGCAGACTCTAAAGGATCCCCAATTGCAGCTCTCAAGTCTCCTGAAAACATGAGAATGTCCCTGACCCCCCAAAAGTCTCTCTCTGAGGGCACCCTCCTTGATAGCACCTGTGATTATTAGGAAGGTGGTCAGGGAGCCTGGGGCCCCTTGCATCCTGTTGGCTGCTGCCTACTCCACACAGGCCACCACAACTGGCCTGGCCCAACCACCCCAGTCAAACTTGCAGTCGCGGTCAGCCAAGGCAGGGACAGGTACAAGAGCATTTCCTTCCCACTGCACCGATTTCAGATTCAGCAGAAACCCCACTGCCCTGGTAGCCAGGGAACAATGGGTGAATTTCTTCCCACTGTGATCCAAGTCTCTCCTCTTCAGACTCTGATCTACACTGGCTCAAATGCCAGCTCCACCACTCGGTAGCTGGGTCACCCTTGGAAAATCACTTAACTCAGAGCATCAGCTTCCTTATTCACAAAACAAAGCTTAGATGGTAGGAGTTCAGTCTAGGGCCAGGCTCCCTGGGTTCGAATCCCTGCTCCACAACTTACAAGCTTATGAACTTAAGGCAAGTCGACTGGTGGGCCTGTGCCTCAGTTTTCTCGCCTATAAAATGGGGATGATAACAGCGCCTCCCCCAGAGGTCACAAACGGAGTTGATGTTTGCAAGGCACCTAGATATATAACCTTTGCTCCTGTCATGATTGCTTTGAAGGGCTGTTGTGATTACATGACCTACTGTGTAGCACTACACAGGAAATGTAAGAGCCATTGACATACTCATTATTAACTATTATTCTAGCCACAGGGCCTTTGCAGCCCTGAGGCAGGGGGGCAGGGCTCGGGGGAATAAAGAGAGACACTTTTTCAGCAACTCAGAAGTGAGGGCAGCCACCCCAAGAGAAAGCCAGCAGCGCAGGTAGGGGCCGTGCTAAAGCAGGGTGCGCCGGTAGAGGGTCCCACTTCTTCCAGGCGTGGACACCCTGTCTCAGCGGGCCTGGTCTCCAGGACCGCCCACGGACAAGTCCCGGGTTGGGTTGCCGGGGCACAGCCAGCCCCTCGCGCTGGGTCTGAGCAGCTCTCCGCAGAGGCAAAGGGAAGTTGCCGCCAGACTAACGTGCCCACAGTCGTTGGTCCCGAGTGTCGTGGAGAAAGAAAGAAAACAGAGCAACAACTAGGGCCGGCGGCGCGTCCCTTCAAGCTTTGCCCTCTAAGGCCTGGCCCCGCTGGGGCGCAGGGGCTGCTCCGAGTGTCCGCGGGGCCCCGGGGCCCGGCGGAGGCGGGAAGGGGGCCCCGGCACCGCGGCCGCGGGGAGCCGGGGAGGCGCCGCCGCGCTCCGCCGAACTGGCGCGGCCACCGGGACGCGCGGAGCCCCGGCCCGCCGGCGCGGACGGGGAGGGGGCGCCCCGGAGGCGGCAGGGCCTCCCCGCCAGGCCGGGCCCCGAGTCCCGAGCCCCGAGCCCCGGCCTCCCCCGCGCGGGCTGCCCTCGCCCCACCCGCGCGCCCGGCCCCGCCGCGCTTACCCGGGGCCGGAGCCCGCGCCAGCAGCACGGCCGCCGCCAGCGCCAGGAGCCGCATCTCCCCGCCGCCGCCCGGCGCTGTGACGCCCGAGCAGCGCCGCCGCCCGCCCGGCCCCGCCGCCAGCCCGCCCCGTGCCGCGCCCGCCCCCCGGCCAGGGCCCCGGCCCCGGCCTGGCCCGCCCCTCCCGCGGCCCGCCCGCGCTGGCCCCGGGGCTGCTGGGTGCCGCGTGCCGCACAGGGCAAGGGTGGTGGGGGGCGGGGACCCCGCGATCGGTTCGCTCAGCGACCTGTGAGCGGCTCACGTCGCCACCCCCATTTCACAGATGGGAAAACTGAGGTTCTGAGAGGGGATCGCGGGACACCGGGAGTGCACGACCGCAGTGAGATTCACGGTCTTTTTGCTTCACAGAGGGTCATTGCTAGGGGGAAGGCCGCTTGGAGTTTGGGGCTGTTGGGGTGAGGGGGAACCACAGTGGGACCTGAGGCTAACCCGCTGCCCGGCAGAGCCCTGCCGTCTCTCCACAGGGAACTTTGTGAGCCAAGGAGCAGCTGAGGGAGAAAAAGCCCTCTCTGCCTGACCTGAACTGGGTACGGGGGATGTCAGGGGTGAGCTGGAAAATCTTGGAAAACTGGGAGGGTCCACAGAGACAAGTTCAGTGTGTGTGGATTCCATTAACACCAAGGATCACTCAGGGTGCCCTCAGCCACAGCCTGGGCTAGGTACTTTGCACCACGTTACTGAATCCTGGCACTGTGAGACCCTGGGACAGTTCCTTAATCCCCCCCCACCCCCACCCCGTACCTCAGTTTGCTCCATCTGTACAATGGGGAAGTAGGCACATCCATCATGGGGTGTTTAAGTTTGAGACAGTTCCAGTGAATGCATGGACCCTGGCCCTATGAATGTCAGCTATCATTACGATTATATTATAAATAAGGAAGGGGAAGCAGGAACACGAAGGGGCTGACTGGGTCACACAGTGAGGGAGTGAGCCAAAGCCACTCATCCCAGGTCACTTTGAGCCAATACTGGCCTCTTCACCATGTTTCTAAACTTGGAGCCCGACTGATGTGACAGTCCAGGATCTCTAGAGCAAGAACAGTATATGTTAGCGATGTTTGTGTGTGTCTGTCAGGAGAGGTCTTTGTGGGGAAAAGGTGGGTCCTGCAAAAGGAGAAGAGCAGGGTCCCCACCTCTTTCCCATTAAGGGCAGAGGAGGGGTGGGGAAGGCATGGAGAGAGAGATGGTGGTGCCCCCTGGTGCTGAGTCACAGGGCCTCTCCCGGAGGGACCATCCGCCCCTGCAGCCCGCATCAGTGGATGCAAGCCTTCGTGATCTCTCCAAATCCCAGATGTTTCCCAGGGTCCCTAGTCCCCATAGGGCATCTCTAAATAGGAGACCCATTTAGAGCAGGCCCGTGCAGTGACTGGGCTGACCATCAAGGCAGCCTGACTGGGGGGAGCAGCCTCATACCTCATCCAGGCTGCTGAAAGGACCCAAGGAGTCGGTGGGGAGCTGGCTGCTGGTGAGCTGGTAAGCCTCACACCCCAGCCCTGTGGGGACCCAGGCTCCAGTTTTTAGAATAGCAAACTCAGGTTCAAAGAGGACCCCGGACCTGTCCGGGTTCTGTGGGCCCCAGCGTGTCTGACCTGGGAACTTGGACTCAGGCCAGAAGAAGAGCATTGATTCTGGGCAGTGTAACCCCTCTGAACTTCATTCTCCAGAAGGTGAGATCTGTAAAATGGCATGTCAACGTGACTGCACGTGGACAGGGAGCTAAGGAGTTGGCGGGACCGTTTGGTGTCTGCGATGACCTCACTTCACACTTTGTGCTTGCAACTTACTCTTCTAGTTGGTGGAAGGTAGAAGGGGCACATGTTGGCCACACTTAGGAGGAGCTAATTCCTTCTTTGATCATTGTATCTTTTCTAAATATCAGTCTCTCCCAGAAGGACCGAGCAGACATTCAACCCAGCATTAGGCCTCAATGCCCGCCCTTTGCTTTGCTTTCTCTGGTGCTGTGCTGGAGATCTGGGGCTGGAAAGTGCTTTTCTTGTGGTTCTGTGATACAGCACTTTGTTCTGTTTTCAGCTGTGTGTTCTCTCAGTAGTTTTCAGTTTCCCAAATAATCTACCAGACCATCTTGGTAAGACCTTTGCTGCATGACCCAGGAATGGGGAAATACACCCACTCCCCAAAGGAGAAACAGCCAGTGGCCCAGATGAGACTCGATATTTAGTATGCTCTGGACTGCGATCTCAAAGGCCTTCATCCTGCCACCTGCCCACTCACTTACAAGCTTAGGACCATTTGAAAATCCTCCAATGACTTATTTGTCCATCCGCTGGCTCTATCAGGTCTGATTGTGTTCTGAATTAGAAGAATAATACAAGCCGATTATTTTTTTTTTTATTACTTCTTTTAAAGATCCCTGTCTGCAGTTTCTGGACAAGGGTTCAGACTGTTCTAAAGTTGATCCAGATCAACATGTGGACACTAAGCTATGTGGAAGTCCCGCTCAACTAATCTGGATTCCATCAGTCACCACTGAAAGAATCTAGAAATCTGAGTTCCCTCAAAATAACTGCATTCTGCGACGTTGTGGCAGGCTGGGGAGTAGAGGTCTCCTTTCCTCTTTCATTTTGCAGTTGTTTGCTAAAACCTGGGTCTGAGGTGAGAGTACAGGCAGGGTTCAGTAATCATCTTGATTTTGTGTACAGCCAATATATCCCTAAACTAAAAATACCAAGGAAAAGTAAACCCTCTTCTAACGTGCTTGGCAGATTTCTAGGTTGCTTTTTCAGTCTGGATTTATACAAGCAATTGTTGAGATTTCTTCCATTCTGCTCACAAGCATTTTATCACCAAAAGCAGTCAGTTGTACTCTTGAATTGTCACAGAAAGGGAGTGAACAAAGCGTAAACTCTGGGTGCATCTGGGTGGCTCAGTCGGTTAAACTTCTGACTCTTCATTTCGGCTCAGGTCATGACCTCATGTTCGTGGGATCCAGCCTCGAATTGAGCTCTCCACTGACAGTCTCTCTCTCTCTATCTCTCTCTCTCTCTCTCTCTCTGTCTCTCCACCAATGATGCACACATTCGTGTGCACATTCTCTCTTCTCTCTCTCAAAATAAGTAAATAAACTTTAAAAAACTATAAAAAAGAGGGGACTCTGGGTAAAAAGGGTTTCAGCTCTCACTAATGGGGGAGAGGAGAGGATGTGAAGGCAGAGATCATGGTTACAGAGGCTATGTCCATCGAAGCAGAAGGAAAAGCCATGAGCTATCCATGGTGGAATTGCCATGAGGCCTGCAGCATCTGTCCCCTGCACAACTGGGGAAGGGGCGTGAAGTGCACTGCCCGAGAGTAGTAAATTTAGAGAGAAATAGCTTCTCCAAACCAACCTCACCGGTGACCCTGATAAATTGGGATGATCCAGGCCCTTCGCAGCGACCATGAGCTCTGTGCTAGGGACTCTGCAGCCTGGATGGTTGCAGAAATATAAGGCCCCCAGATTCCAGAAGGCCCCAGAAGGAAAAGACTAGAGTGAGGGAAGGATAAGAAATTACACAGGTTGTCTACATCACTCACCACAGTGGAGGCCGTGCCCACTTCCTCTTCCTAGTCATGCTGGAAACATGTACCATGAAGGTAGCCCTTGAAGTCAACCTTAAAAGACACTGGGGGCGTCCTGAACGAAGAGGGTGAGGGGCTTGTTCTAGGCCAGGGAGCAACGTGTGACAAAGCACAGAGGCTAAACGACATAGGACTTCCAAGTTTCACAGGTGGCTTCTGGGGGCCTAGAAGACCAGTTTTGTCTGGGAAGTGAAATGTAATAGAGAAACAGGCAGGAACAAAGCCCTTAGAGCGCCCCACCCCCCAGTGTCAGACCCAGGAGTTTGTGCTTCATCTCAACAATAGTGGGTGCTGCTGAAGGAAGGAGGATGTCACAAGGGTCCCCTAGAAATCACAGAGCAAGAGATGACTAAGGGAAAAGCAGGTTTGGAGGAAGAGGCTATATGGAGCCTAATATATCCAATACCATTGACCGAAGATCTAATGTTGAGTTTTAGGGTCTGTAACTCACAGTGAAGGGAGAGCTAGAGAAAGAAAATCAATTCATCCTCAAGCCTAAGTGGGATGCCTTGGGAATGAATGCCACTGACCAGGATCAGTTCTCTGAAATGAGCGGAGGGTTGAGTACTGAGCCCTTGAAAGCCAATCCTACGCATTGCCCAGCACATGGTAAGTCATCGATCAGTATGTCCGTGATGCATCAGTGAATCCGTAAATAGAAAGGAAGATGGATCCGTTTGCTTGGGCCACCATAAAAAGACACCACAGACTGGGTGGCTTTAAACAACAGACATCTATCCTCACAATTTTGAAGGCTAGAAGTCTGAGATCAAGGTGTGGACACAGTTTCTTCTGAGTCTTCTCTCCCTGGCTTGTCTGTCTCCAACTCCTCCCTGTGTCTTCCCGTGGTCTCCCTTCTATGTGTGTCTGTGTCATAACCTCCTCTTATTATAAGGACACCAGTCATATTGGATTGGAACCCACGCTAATGACCTTATTTTAACTTGACTACCTCCTTAGGACCCTATCTCCAAATACAGTCACTTTCTGAGGCACTTTCTGAGGACTTCAATTCAGCCCATAACAGAAAGAAAGGAGGGAGAGAGAGGAGGAGAGGGGAAAGCAGGTTATTCTTTGAGAGAGCAGCCAAAGAGGGAGCTGATGAGGGGGGCTTGCAAATAGAGTCAGGGAGGGGAGCCAGCAGACTATGTTGTCCCAGTCTCTGAGGTCAACTGTCAGAGAGGGAGAGGGGCAGCTAATTCCAAAACAGAAGGCAACGAGAGAACCAAGAAAAATCCCTAATCTTCTCCTCTTAACCTGAAATTGAAAAACAGTAGTTTGGAAAGAGATGCCTCGGGGGTACATCTGGTGTTTCTAAATAACAGGCTTTACTGGGCCAGCGGGATCTGGAGCTGGGAGCAGAGTTCATGCCAGAACCCTGCCAAGGGGTCTCCACCCAGCCCCTCACCCTCTGTCATACACCCCGCTGTTCACACCCATCCTGGTCTCCCTGTTCCATTGGCACTATGCACTCAAGTGCTCAGTACTTTGGGTTGATCAGTGAAGGAAGTTTCAGTGGATCTTGGTTGACTCTACTCTTTGAGAGACAGCCAGTGGCTCCAGTCACTGGGCAGCAAGAACCCCCTAGAGGGCTTTGGGAATGTGCAGAGCATTTTCGATTGTTACAACGATCCTTTTTTTTTTTTTAATGTTTATTTATTTTTGAGAGAGACAGTGCAAGCAGAGGAGCAGCAGAGAGAGAGGGAGATACAAAATCTGAAGGAGGCCCCAGGCTCTGAGCTGTCAGCACAGAGCCCGATGCGGGGCTTGAATCCACGAACCGGAGATCATGACCTGAGCTGAAGTCTGATGCTTGACTAACTGAGTCACCCAGGTACTCCCGATTGTTACAACGATCTTGGAGTGGGGTCACCACTGGCATTGGCGGACTGGGCTGTGATGTGGTATCGCACAATGCAGTGGGCAGTCCCGTGCCGGGAGTAACAGTCAACACAAAATGCCAGTGGTGCACCCATTGAGAAACATCGAGAGACAGGATGAATGCAAGTCACTGATGCCATACTCAGGGGCAACCGAGGGCTTCTGGGCTTTTGTGAGAAGGGGGTTTACAAGATTCAGAGTCATGTCCAAGTACAAAATGACTGCTGATTGTCTTACACCATCTCCAGGTCAGCACGCTGCTTGGCACCCACCTTGCATGCTGCTCTCAGATCAGGCATCTGCGAGCCGAGGCTCCTACTGTCAGCTCGGCTTTCCTCTCACACCTACTCTGCTTCTGCAGAGGGGTGCTAGTTCCCTCTGGAGTCAGTGGGGCCAGCTGAGCGCTACTCTTAGCTACCCTTGGTGGAGAGCAAACCAGGAAAATCAGAGCCAGACTGCTCAGGTCGTCCCAAACACTGGCTCCAGGGAGAAGCCGGGCTGATAGCTGCGGGAGCTAAAGCTCTGATCTCCACCTCAGGAGGGCCAGGTTGCTCTGTCCAGCCTTCCTGGCTGGAAGAGGGCAGGGTGCAAGGAGCTAGTCCTTTGTGCAACACCTATAGTAACCTCCCTCGGAGGCAGAGAAAGCTGAGGCTACCCAGCGAGCAAGAAGACATCCTATCTTCCCCACCCTTTGGCTCCCCTACCTGCACACACACATGCACCCACCCCACACATAAGCATCAACATCTGGCCCAACGTCTCTTCCACAGTCCCACCCAAATTCCATCTCCATTCCCGCGGGGACTTTCTCTGAACCTGTCACAAACTAAGGAACTAATTCAGGCTGATATTGCCCTACTATATGAGCTTTCCAAGGATATCATTATTACACTACAGAAAAAAAATTTTAACTCAAAGAATGGCTCTCTGATGGTGAAATTGCTGAACGGAACTGTTAACCACCCCTTCAGAAGAGATTGTGGGGACAAGAGGTGAGGTCTCTAGAGGGGAAAAACCCTCTTTCTCCTGTTCATTAAGGTAGCCTTTGTTCTAGAAATGCAGAGCACCAGTTCTAGCTCAGCTTGGGATGTCTGGAATAATTGCCCCTCAAGGGCACAGCTGGACTTCTAATCTTCCAAGATGCTCAGCACATCCAGCTTCTCATTTTCCTCTCATTTGTGCTCAGCTCCTTTTCTGGGCATTCATCACCTCTTCCAGGAAGCTTTCCAAGCCCCAAAAGTCTGTTAGGTCTTCTCTCCCAAGCCCCCATGGTTTCCTATACAAGCCAGCATCATTGATACTTAGAACATCATTGATGCTTAAGTAAATGTCCCTGCTGGACTGTCTGGTCCCCAAGGCCAGATGCTGGCTCCCAATCATCCCTGTGTCCCTCTTGCTTGAGCCCAGTCCTCAAGTATGGGGGAAACAACGGGTGAATGTCTGTGGAATGAAGCATGTTCCACATGAGTGCTCTCAGGCTGTTTTTCTCCTAGGAAAGGAGAGAGCTTTCACTCCCTCATAGAATCCTGGGAACTTTAGGAAGATCTAGAAAAGATTTTTTTTTTTTAACGTTTATTTATTTTTGAGACAGAGAGAGTCAGAGCATGAACAGGGGAGGGTCAGAGAGAGAGGGAGACACAGAATCTGAAACAGGCTCCAGGCTCTGAGCGGTCAGCACAGAGCCCAACGCGGGGCTCGAACTCACGGACCGTGAGATCATGACCTGAGCCGAAGTTGGCCGCTTAACCAACTGAGCCACCCAGGCGCCCCTGGAAAAGATTTTAAAGCACATGAATACTTTATAATACCTTATAAATCTCTGTGGCACCTGGGGGCACCTTGTCTGCATTTAGTCTGGCAATCAGGGTGACCTCAAGAGGTATGACTTTACACATCCATAGCGTCCACGCTGGGAGACCACGTCGTCTCGGCCCATGGCGGTGAGGACCCATCTCCCACAGTGCAATCTGCCTTCCACTGCGTCCCTCCCATACTCCAGAAGCAAGTGGGTTTTACAAACACTGAGCTCAACAGTCGCATAAAATTAATGCTGCTAGATGGAGTTTTATGACTGGCGTAATGGTGTTTGTGTTTAATTTGTAAATTTGTGTTTATTTTATACTTATGAACAACTATCCATCTGATTGTTTACACTTGAGTAAAGTCATTGCAGCAGCAATCATGTCGGTCGACACAGGCCCGTAAGAATGTTTTGTGCTTGGCAAGGATGGGACTCAAGTTTGAGCAACGCTGCTGTGGGGTATCCTTACTCCCTTCTGCCAAGACTGAAGGTACCTCAGGCTAAAGTCCTGGGTGGGTACTCTTGGGCTCCAACAAGCCCTCCGGGGGGTCAGAATCACCCCTGGGCCTTCTCACCAGGTCCTTGTGCTCTGCCCCAAGCCAGGCACAGCACGGCCCAGTGCAGAGTGGTGCATACTACACGTGCACACACATTCACATCCTCGTACCTGCACGCACACGTCAGGTACACACAGGGTCTGGCTCCCGGTGTCAGGCTTTGAGCTCCAGAGGTAGCATTTGCACGAACTGCTTGTTCCACCTCCCCTACACCTCAGCACACCCAGGCCCCCATTTTCCCTCTGCCCAGCTCATCTGCTGCTGGGGCCTCATCTAGGTCTCACAGGGAGAGGAAGCGTTAGAGGCTTAGAAGAAAGTCAGAGAAAACGTACTGTGCTGTCTTAACTAATCCCCACCCCACTGTGCGCTCATACACCAGATTACTCCTGCAAAACCCTCAGACGGGTGCCCAAAGCACTATGAGTCCTAGGGGCCAGTGGGTCACTTTGCGTTTGTCAGAAGTCAGCCGGTTTGTTCCCAAATGTATTTATGCCATTCCAGGCATTCAAATGAACACACATTGATTGAGAGCTCACTATGTGCTTGCTCTCCTAAGGACCTGGGACCTTGAAGCCTCCCCACTGGAAGCATGGACCTGCTGGCTGCTGCCTTCCTGCCTCTGGCTCCTCCTCTTCAGCATCTATATTATCTCCTAGGGCTACCTCACAAGATACTGCAGAAGGGGGGTCGGGGTGCGAGCAACTGACATTTATTTTCTCACAATTCTAGAGGCCGGAAGTCTAAGATCAAGGTGCGTGCAGGACCAGTTTTTCTGAGGCTCTGTCCTTAGCTCGTGGATGGCCATCTTCTCCCTATGTCTTCTTCACATGATCTTCCTTCTGTGTTTAATCTGCCCTTTTTATCAAGACACCAGTCATGTTGGGTTAGAGCCTACCCTAGTGACTTCATTTTACCTTGATTACTTCCTTAAAGACCTTATCTCCAAGTAAAGTCGCATCCTGAGGTACTAGGGGTTAGGACTTCAACATACGAATTCGGGAGGTACACAATTTAGCCCATACTAGCATCCATCACTGACCACCTCAGAGACTGCTGAGTCCTATCAGTCAGGGTTCCGCCATCTTTGATGGGACCTTCATCTTTCCCCACCAGCCTCCTACCTGGACCCCCTTTGTGATATCAAATTCCTCAGTCAAGGTATTCCTTATACTTGCCATTCCTCTCTTTCAACCCTTCCGGCTCCCTTCCCCAACTTCCTCTTTCCTTCATCCTCCTGCACTGCCTTTGGGTCTCCCTGCAGGGCCCTGTTTGCATGATCTTGTTTTCTTTCCCAGCTTCACCATTTTTGCTCTTTCTCTCAACTGAGCTCCCACCTCAGTTCTCTCTCAAGATCTCCCTCTTACTTGCAGCTTTCATCAACTTTCGTCAGAAATGAGGGCACACCACAAAAAGGGCTCTGTAACGACTCTCTTGAGTTGGCTGGATCCTCATCCATTACAAAGTACTCTTAATATCAGAGCTAATTTGATTCACAAGGACCAAGAAGTACAATGTTAGAAGCTGGGGTTCTCCAAGCACGTAGACCACAAATGCGGACCTGGAAGACCCCAAATGTCACTTCTAACCTGAGGTGAGGTGTGATTAAATGTTTGTCTTTTTATTGTAAAAGCCATACTTCCTCCCTTAGAAAACTTTAAAAATGGTGCACATTACAGAGAAAACAAAATTTATCAACACTTATCAACAAGAGATAATCACTCTGACATTTCATCCCACTTAACAATATTTCCACAAATGTCTGTTTCTCTAGTGAATGGAGTATTGTCCGTGTTATTTCCTAATTAGTCACATCTAATTCACAAGAAAGCTTTTGACATCCATCTTTTACCTCAACCCTTTGTTTACCTCTTCTTTTCAATAATTTTGAGTTAATTCATTCGAGCTTTCAAGGTAAGTACATTGTCATTTTGAAAACGGAGAGATTTTTCTATTATTTATAACACTTGTTTTGTGTTTTATTGAATTTGCTGTAACTTCCAGAACAATATTAAGTAAAAACTGTAATAGACATATTTTATCTGGTATCAGTGGAAAGACCTGCAGATTATTTTGCTACTTGGCTTGAGATACTTTATATCATCTGAAGAAAATTTCTATCCTTAATTTAAGAATAATATAGGAATAATTGTTGTATTACATGGCTTCTTAGATGGAGATATAATTCACATACCATAAAACTTGGCTTTTTAAAGCATATGACTAAGTGGTTTACAGTAATTCACCAAGTTGTGTAACCATCAGTGCCATCTAATTCCAGAATGCTTCTGTCAGCCAAAGAAGAAACTTCATATCCATTAGCAAGCACTTCCCATTCCTCTTCTTCCCCTAAATCCCTGGCAACCACTAATCTATTTTCTGTCTCTATAATAATCTGCCTGTTTGGATGTTTCATGTAAATAGAATCATGCATTGGGGCGCCTGGGTGACTCGGTTGAGCGACCGACTTCGGCTCAGGTCATGATCTCGCAGTTTGTGAGTTCGACCCCCGCATCGGGCTCTGTGCTGACAGCTCGGAGCCTGGAGCCTGCTTCGTATTCTGTGTCTCCCCCTCTCTCTGCCCCTACCCTGCTCATGTTCTGTCTCTCTCTCTTTCTCAATAATAAACATTAAAAAAAATTAAATAGAATCATGCATTAATATAGCCTTTGTGTCTGACTTATTTTCCTTAGCATACTGTTTTCAAGGTTCATCCGTGTTGTAGCATGGGACCTTCATCTTATTTTTTTTCCTTTCTATGACTGTAAAATATGCCATTGTATGGATATACCATGTTTTGTTTCTTCATGCATCATTTGATGGTCATGTAGGTTGTTTTTACTTTTTTGTATTAGAAATAATGTTGCTATGAATACTGAAGTGCAAGCTTTTGTGTGGGCCTGTTTTCAATTATCAGAATTGCTGGATCATATAGTAACTCCATTTTTGACCTTTTGAGGAACTGCCAGGATGTTTTCTAAAGTGGCTGCACCATTGTACATTCCTACAGCCAAATGATGTTGAGCATCTTTTCGTGTGCTTATTGGTCATGTGTGTATCTGTTTTGAGGAAATATCTTTTAAGTCTTCTGCTCATCTTTTAATTGGAATGCTTGTATTTTATTATAAGAGTTCATATGGGATGTGCAAGTATTCTCTCCCATTCTGTGGGTTGTTTCTCATTTTCTTGATAATGTCCTTTGAACACAAAAGTTTTTAATTTTGGTGAAATCCAACTTCTATTTTTCTGTTTCCTTGTGCTCTCAGTGTCATATCTAAGAGACCATTGCCTGATCCAACATCATGGAGATTTACATCTCTGTCTTCCTTTAAGAGTTATAGTTTTAACTGCTGCAGTAGGTCTTTTTCATTTTAATGTTTACATACGGTGTGAGGTAGGGATCCAACTTCACTCTTTTGCATATCGATACCCAGTTGTCCCAGCACTATTTGCTGACAAGGTTATTCTTTCCCCCATTGAATTATCTTGGCACCCTAGTTGAAAAAAATTTAATTAGGTATTATTTTGTGTTTATAAGTGACATTGATATATTTACTTTTTTAGTGCCATTTTTGTCAGGCACTGTTTTCAGGTTTCTATAAGTATCATAAAATGAATCGCATCTTTTTCTATGGTTTGGGAAAACAAAAGGTCTAAAGTGGTTCAAGATCTAAGTGGTTCAAGCCCCCTGGAGGGGTTCTCCTTACTCACTCTGATACTTACCTTATTTGGTGGCAGTCCCAGGCTTCTGCAAAGTGATGAGTTTAAACCACAAATGAATACTTAACTCAGCTGAGTTTAGGCTGTATTTTAAGAACAAGTCACTACTTAAGAACAATTTTATCCCTTCCTTCTCCCGTCCATGTCAGCTTAAGTTATCCTCTACATTAAAAGTTTGCTTACCCAAGGTTCCTGTCATCTTTCATTTATTCTGAACGCCCATCATTTTCCCGGGATCTCCAGCTGCTGCTACTTAATCTAAAGAAAATAGAACCTGTGGAGTTGACATGTTTGCTTTTCTAAATACCTTACATCTGGCTTTACATTAAAATTTTCTTCTCCATGTGAAGATTAGAGCATAGAGCACACGCTGCCTGGGTGTGAAGCCTGACTCTGCTGTATGCCAGCTTGTACAACCTTGGTAAGGTCTTAGCCTACTCACCTATCAAGCTAATCACAGGACCCACCACAGTGGATCGCCGAGAGTGTTACATGACTTAATATCCAGAAGGCATTTAGAGCAATTCTTGGCCCTTAGAATACCAAGGCTATACATTTCTTTTAAAGGTTGAAATTCCAGAGCTTACATGCTATGCTTATTTCCCTGATTTCTAAATAGAAATGTTCTCCTCACTAGTGCTCTACTATTTCTGGTTCAGCTGCCTCTCCTTCTCTTAGATTGTCCTTTGATTCTACCTGCCTACCAAGCCTCCCTCAAACACCAGATAGCCCTTCCAAGAAGAGCTTGACAAAATTGGGCCATTGTCCCATCCCCTTTTCCTTTCTGAAGATCCTCCAGTGTGTTTCACAGTGAATTTAGGAAGTCCATGACTCTGCCACATCTTGAAAGTGGTGATAAGACACCATCCCCATGGTCGATGTCCGTTCTAAGATGATCTCATGACTTCCTGTTGCACTGCGGCTAGCAGAGAGAATGCATCTCACTTAAGGCCCACATAAACCGCCATGGCCTTAGCTAACCATACGCTTGTAGATTTAATTTAGGTAGTGATTTGGTGAAATCCATTGCCATCCCTTGTAAGCTTTAGATCCTTCAAACCCCCTTCTGAATGTTTCTATCACAAGCTGAGCTTATTCGAGACTGGACTCATTAGTATCCCAGCAAATCTTCTCCTTTGGTATTCCACTATATGGAAATGGCACCTTTACTCACCAGCTACCCAGTTAAAAATAAACCTGGAAGTCATTCTGCACGCCTTCCTCTCACCACCCTCATCAAACACTAGCCCAAATCATTTCCATCTCTCAAACATCTCTTGAACTCATCCTGCCTTCAGTGGTTTAACTGCAGTCCTTGTTGCCAGCAATGTTCTCTTTCATCCACTCTCGATCCTGTTCATCAGTAATCTTTCGTAAATGCAAACCTGACTTGCTGACAATTCCTCAAGAGCTCCCTGCAGTTTTCAGTGGGAGGTGGGGTGGGCTTCAAGTTTTATAATTCTCTCTCCTAAGCCCTACTTGACCTAACTGCCCATCTGGGTACAACGATGAACACAAAGATGTTCTTGTCAAGGGCCCACTTCTGCATATCTGTTCAGGATGCAGCCTTCTCTCACCTGCTCCACTGTTCTAGGATTTCCCCACTTTTCTTATATTCTGTCTCCTCCTCTCTACTGAATCATTCTCATTAGCATATAAAATTGCTCTCTCCCCTCTTCGTCTTTCCTTTTGTCCAGCTATAGCCATAGTTGCTTTCCCTTTAAAAAAAAATTTTGCCAGTAGAGTTGTCTAATACTCCTCCCCAGTGGTTGGCCTCATGTCCACTACTGGCCCATGCCTATCTGGCCTCTGCCCCACTTGGTCCGAGACTGCTCTCATCAGAGCCATCAGCAACCTCCATGTGCCAGATGAAATGAAAAATGTCTCATCCTCAACTCACTCCCACTCTCCCCCACATTTAACACTGCTCACCATTCCCAGAAACAATCTTAGTGTTTTGTTGACTTTGAGGAAAACTAAGAAATGTATCCCACATCTGATTTCTCCTTCCTTCACATACCACACTTACAATGTAACTCTACCCCAATTCCCTACTTAACCTCATCCATCCACTGTTGTTTTAAATATGGTACCATCCATGTGCTGTTACTTTTCTAATTTGTTTCTGATCCAGACTTGTCTTCAGAATTCTAAATCATAAATCACTTCCTGCTCAACATTTCTGCTTGGATGTGTCATTAGTATTTAGATTTGATTTTGTCCTAATTGACTTCTACAGCCACCAGCCCCAGCACTTAGGCATGTACATCCACACGCAGACACTTGTACATGTATACACATGTACACATGCACATTCTCACATGCACACATGCACATTCTCACACACGCAAGCACACACATACAGCCGATCTTTCTCCAAAGTTCTTCATATCACTTACTGAACAACCATCTACCGTTTGCTCCTGCTGTGATCCTGGGAGCCTACCCTGACAAGCCCATTTTCCCCACCCCCACATCCACCCATCCCCAAGTCCTTTGGATCTATTCCCCAAATACATCTTGAATGCATCCATTCACTTCCTCTTGGCTTGTGACAAGCCTTGTCCAGACCACATTATCCCTTATATCTGGATTTCTGCAACTGCCTCTTAAGTGATCTGGCTACTTGATCCTTTCTTCTTTTGCTACTGCACCGATCCATATTTCACATACAACCAGAATGACATAAGTCTGATCATGCCACTTCTTTTTTTAAAATCATCTGCACTTAGAATGAGGCACGCACCAGGTGGTATGATTGGAGAAGTCCCCTTTGAAAAAGTGACAAGGCTGAAGCCTGAAGGATGAACAAAGGGTCAGCAGTCAGCCAGAAGAATGACAGAGAAGGGTTTGCACTCCACTTAGAGGAGAGAGCAAGTGCAAAGGCCCTGAGGCATGAAAGCCTGGAGCTTTTAAGGAAAGAAGGAGGGCTAATGGAACTGGAGCATAGCAAGGGAAGCAGCAAATGCCAAGAAATGGTGATGGAGAAGTTAGCAAAGCCCGGGCCATGGAGGGCCTAGAAGGTCATGAAATGAGTGCTTCTGTAATTATTTCTAAATATGTATACATACAGTCTATTTTTGCCAGCTTTCTGCAAGCTACACAGGGAACCATCCATACCTATTCACTGTTTGTTCCCTGTGCCCAGTACAGTGCCTGGCACATAGCAGGTGCTAAATTTTTATGGAGCATTGGAGAGGAGAAATGTCTCCAGCATTCCAGCCAGGCCAAGTGGCTGGCAATTGCCCAAACATATTGTGCCATTCCTTCTCTTAAGATCCTCATTCTTGTCTAGCTCAGTGATTGTCAACCAAGCAGTGATTTTTCCCTCCAGGGAATGTTTGTTAATGTCTGGGACATTTTCAATTGTCACAGTTGCAGGGGAGGAGATGCTACGGGCATCTGGTGGGGAGAGACCAGGGATACTGCTGAACCTCCTACAGTAGACACATGAAGACAATTATTCAGTCTAAAATGTCAACCGCGCCAGGAGTGAGAAGCCCTAGTCTTACTAATTCTACCTGTCCTCTAAGCCTTGGTGAACATCACCTCTTTCGGAAAGTTTTGCTTCCTCTTCAACCAGCCTGAGTTTGGGGCCCCTCCGCTGAGCTCCCAAACCTCCTTTATGTGATTCATTCCCTTGTCTTGCGACTGCCTGTCCTGCCTCTCACTGGAAGGTTGGGCTACATGTTTCATCAGCGTGCATTACACACAGGGAGCCATCCATGTATTTTCTTGAATCAGTGCAGCCCCCGGAGCTGGGGACAGATAGGAGGGTGCAGACGAATATTGTAGAAACATTTTTAAACATAGTGTTGACCTATGAGCTCATAGGTAACAGGACTTATCCAGACCCCATCTCTACCTCTGGGAACCTGCCTGTCTCCAGGTGTCTGTGCTGGTGTGTAACCTACAGAAATGGCAATTTCCTATGGCCCCAACCTCATAGCATGGCTCACCCCTTTAGCTATTGCCTTAAGTTTTGAGTTACTCAAGTTTAATCGCACTAAAATAAGACATAGAATTAGGGCATATAGCAGGTTCCTAACAATGAAAAATATAGGGCAGAAGCTTCATTTGCAGTCGGCTCTCCTGTGGGTCATGACCTGCTCGATCCACCAGCAAAAAATAAAAATCTCTGTGGCCACACGCTTGCGGGCTTCAGATCTTGTGCCCATCGTCAGAAACACTTGAAGCCCTCCCTCTTTGGATTCAGGTTCGAAATGGACTCTGGTTGAAACGCTGTGCCCTTTGGAAGGGTTCTCCCCCTTGTCACGGCCCTGCCAGCTCTGGCTCCCACTTGCTTTCTCCCCCCGGCTCTCCTCTTCTCCCCTCTGCCGGGGTAGTTCTGGTCCTGCTGGCTGGGGAAGGAGCCACCGATGTGCCAGAGGTGAGGGCAGGGCTGGGCACATCACCTCCGGCTCACTGCTCCTGCTGCCGCTACGAGGGAAGCGCCCTGGCCTGGGGCCGCGAACATTCACTGCCCTCTGAAGGGCTCTGTTCCTCCTCCTCCAGCTTCTGCTCCCGGACTTGGCCCCTGGCCCGCCTTCTCTCCAGCATCTCCTCAAAAAAGATCTGGCAGCTGAAGCCCTCTTGGATGCCATATTGGGCGTGCTTGAGCAGAGCCTCCAACGTGGGGAAGACCCGACAGCAGGCCACGCAGCGCAGCCCGTAGTCCGTGGTGACCAGCCAGTCCGGGGTGTCCCGCAGCTCCTGCGGGCAGCACTCCAGAGGCCCCAGCAGCTCCGCGTCATCCTGTTCTGGGCAGCAGTGGCTCTTGCTGGCTTCCAGTTCCCAGCACAGGTCGCTGTTGGAAGCCATCTCAAAGGAGGAGCCTTTCCTCCTCTGCCTCTTGACGAACTCGGCCTCATGAATGCGGGGCTTCCGGCTGACCGGCTCAAAGCCCGACTCCGTCTCCCAGGCCACGGCCACGCCCTGCACCGTCTGCACGTGGGTGTAGAAGGCACACACACTTCGCTGGGCCGCGTCCTCGTCGTCGTACAGGCAGGAGTAGCAAGACTGGTACTGGGAGTAAGACTGATACTCGGAGGAGGACCGGGAGGACGAGGAGCCGCTCCAGCTCAGCATCGCAGGAGCCCTGTGGGCCAAGCACACGTTCTCCTCGTGGGGAATGGCCGGCCCCGACCGTGAAGGCGTCTCCTCTCTCTCCACCGTCCCTGGGAAATGGAAGGACATTTTCATCAGCGTCCCCGCAGGGATCAGTGCCACAACCCACCTCCAGGGTTCCGGAAGGGCGCAGGCTCAGGAGCCCTTGGGCAGGTACCATCAGCTCCTGTGTTGTGTTTCCCCGTAAAATGGGGATGAGGATGCTTACCTCCTGGGGGTATGAGGTGAGGATCAAATAATGTATGAATGGAATCACCAAAACCTTGACTAAACCCCAAAAAGACCATCAGCCGGTGAATACACAGATTAGGGTACATCCATACAGTGCAAGCCTATTCATGGATAAAAAAAGGAATGATCTACTGATATATGTAAAACATGGATGAATCTCCAGGCGCCTGGGTGGCTGGCTCAGGGTTGAGCGCCCACTGTTGGTTTCGGCTTGGGTCATGATCTCCTGGTTTTGTGAGTTTCAAGCCCTGCATCGGGCTCTGTACTGACAGTGCGGAGCCTGCTTGGGATTCTCTCTCGCCTTCTCTCTCTCTGTCTCTCCCCCATTGCATTACCTCTGTCCCTCTCAAAATAAATAAATAAGAACTTTTAAAATATGCCTTTAAAACATGGATGAATCTCTAATGCATTACTCTAAATGAAAGCAGCCAGGGTAAAAAGACCCTCTACTGTAGGATTCCACTTCGATGACATTCTAGATGTCATTCTAGGAAAGGTAAAACTATAGGGAGGGGGAACAGATCAGGGGTTGCCAGGAGCTGAAGGTGGCAGGAGAACTCACTGCAAAGGGTCACAAGGAAACCTTTGGGGATCATCAAAATGTTCCAGGTCATGACCATGGTGGTGGTTATGCAAATGTACATTAACAAAAAATTCTTCAAATTGTACACACTGATGACACTTTCATGTGTAAATTAACAGCTCAGTAAAGCCAATTTAAAAAGCCACGCATGTGAGGGGCGAGATCACCTGAGTGGCTCAGTCGGTTGAGCATCCAGCTCTTGGTTTGGGCTCACATCATGATCTCATGGTTCATGAGTTTGAGCCCCACATCGGGTTCCTCACTGACAGTGCAGAGCCTGCTTGAGATTCTCTCTCTTCCTCTCTCTCTGTCCCTCCCCCATGCTTCCTCTCTCTCAAAATAAATTTTTTAAAAGGCTTAACTTAAAAAAGCATGGAAAGTGCTTTGGCCAGGTCATCCAGCACCCCCTTCTAGAACCTTCAGCATTTGTGATGTATCTTGTTCTTACCTGGGGAACATCTCGCCCTCTCCTTAAACATTCACTGAACCCCATCACATATAAGTGCTTGCCATGTTTTAACTCCATTAATATTTTTTAAAAAGCCCTACAAAATTACATTGTAACAATTCCTCTTTGACAGATTAAGAAACTGAGGCACAGAGTTTAACTAACCGTTGAGCTGGTGTTACCCTTAGGTGCTGCCCATGGTCACTTCATAGTGGTCTTCAAATTGATGTTCTGAATTAACTTTAATCAATTTATTATAAGGGACTTTTTATATTATTCTGAAATCACAGGGCTGACATGCCAATTCTGCTTCTCCGACGTGTATTAAAATATATACTAACATTTTACGTTTTCATCCTTGTACCTCCTGAAATCACCTCGTGTACTCACGATGGCCTCAGGCATTGGTCCATTTTTATGGCCAATACACTTTTGCAACAGCACTGAAGGGTGACCCAGTGCCCATCCCTCACCCTCCAGGACCTCCCTCCCAGGGAACCAACCCTCTCTCTTTTTACCTACCTGACCAGCACACTTCCACACTCTCCCCCGTGGGCTCTAGGCTGGCCAAGCTGAGGCTGGTCCCATCTGTTGGTGATTGTTCTCCCCTGTGGTCTGTGAAGTGACGTTTCATGACTGGACACCAGAGCCCAGGGGACTCAGCACTCCAGCTGTTTAGTGAGGGTTGGCTTGGGCTGTGCCGAAGTCCTCTGCTGGCCCCAGCCCAAGTGGCTGCTGGGCTCCCTGTGGTTACTAGGATCCTGGCTTTATTCTGTGACCTCATCGATGACACTGGTCTGTTCTGTGACCCATGGCAAGGACTGAGACCCAGTCTAGAGAGGAGGAGAGGCTTCTCACCAAGATCTCATTTCTCAGTGGGACCCTTTCCTGTCTTGTTTATTGTCAGGATCGCAAACATAAAACACAAACACACACACATATAAACACTTACACACACATAGAGACACAAATACTTAAACATACCCACAAAGACACTTATACATATATAAATACATATATCCTCACACAGGCACGCACATAATACTCAGACACACATACACTTAAATGTGCATAAACAGACACAAACACAGACACATACACATTCATGCACATATAAACTAACACACACACCCAAATTCACACACACATTTACCTAATGACACATTTCTGTTCACACGCGCATACATACAATTCACACCATGTTCCCTTAACTACACACATGTTTGCACACACACTGCCATCGCCCAACATCAAAATGGGCCTACTGGGGCACCTGGGTAGCTCAGTCAGGTAACCATCCGACTTCAGCTCAAGTCATGATCTCAGGATTCTTGGGTTCGGGCCCCGAGTCACTCTGGCATGCCTTCCTACCTGCCGCCTCTCTCTGCTCCTGGAGGTCTCAGTGTTGGAACACACTTCCTCCAAAACACTTCTCTCCATTTCCCTCCCACCTCTGCTCAGTGTCACTAACTCTACTCCTCTGCATCCCCGAATCTAAACAGCTCAAAAAGGTGACGGATATTCCAAAAGTAACCCCAACACTGTCCACACAGCCAGCACCTAGGAAAATATACTCCTCTCCAGAGTGAAAGGCCACTGCATGAGGGAAAACACCACAAAGCTTTATGGAGTGATGAAAAGTCACACTTGCACCTACAAAGAGACAATGTTCCCTGGTGGAGACAGGAAAAACTAAGTTGTGCTCTCTCTTACCAAATAAATCCAGAGACCTGCCTTATAAAAAAAAGCGGGTGGGGGGGGGGGATGCCAGCACACAAAAAAATAAGTAGATCAATAGAAGATAAAAGTAGTCCAGAAAAACATCACATTATATATCTTAATTTTCAACAGATAAAGTTAACAAAAGTCTGCTAGAAAAAGAAGACTCGGTCAATAAATGATGCTGAAAATTTTTATTCACATTTTTTTAAATCAACATTGGTCTCATCTCGTATAAAACAACTTGGAATATTTTCATATGGTGCTAGGATTGTGTTTTAATTAAAAATGCATAGAAAGAAAATAGAAGTTAATACCCTAATTAATGATAGGGTGGTTTTCTGAACTTCTGTGCTATCAATCATCACAAGCATCAGGAATCCTTGTCACCTTTTTTTTTAACTTCATCACTTAAAAAAACCAAAACAAAACAGAAAACAAAACCTCGCTGTTTCAATTTGCATTTCTTTGCTTTTTAGTGAAACTGCAATGAATAGTTCAGTAAAGGAAATGAACAGGCAATTCCCAGGAGAAGGACTACAGATGGCTGATAAACATATGAGATGTTCAGCCCAGCTCAACCTAACTATAATGAGGAAACTACAAATTAAAAACACATGATGTCCAGTGTATTGCCTTTGCCCGTAACACAAGCAAGGATGAAAAAGACTGATAGTACCCGGTGCTAGTGAGGGTGTAAGGAAGTGAGTACTTTTATACTCTCTTGGTCACAGAGCCTTTCTCTAAGGAAACTTGATAGTGTCCATTACAATAAAAAATGGACTTGTTCTTTCACTCAGCCTTTCACTCATCCGTCTCCTTCCCAGGAAACATTCGCATTTTGTACTATGTGCATAAAATAACACACAGAGAAATGTTGGTTGCAGAACTATTTTTTTATTTTTTATTATTTTTTATTTGAGAGAGAGCGTGAGCCTGTGTGTGAGCGGGGGAGAGGGGCAGAAGGAGAGAGGGAGAGAGAGAAAGAGGGAGACTCTTACTTAAGAAGGAAACTCTTAACTAGGATTCATGCTCAGGTTGGAGCCCAAAGTGGGGCTTGATCCCACGACCCTGGGATCATGACCTGAGCTTCAATCAAGAGTCAGACGCTCAACCTTCTGAGGCACCCAGGCATGCTGCAGTATTATTTATAATGGGGGGTGGAGGGGAAGGGAAACATTTCAAAGATCCATCAAAAGAAAGAGGTAGTTACATAAATTGCTACACAACCAAATTGTGGAATACTAGAGTATTCTGTGTGTTCGTGTGTCTCTCTGTGTCTCTCTTTCTACTTTCCTTTGGACTCAGCCACCATGTTGTAAGGAAGCCCAGGCCACACAGAAGGCCACATGGAGGTGTTCCAACCAACAGCCCTGGCAAAGGTCCCCAGCCGACCAGCCCATACACGAGTGAATGAGCCTTTGGATGATTCCGCCTTCTAGTCTTTGAATCTTCCAGCTGGGGCCCCAAATATCTCAGAGCAGAGACTAGCTATCCCCTCCGAATTCAGCTATCTGCCCTGCCTGCATTCTTGACCCTCAGAAACTGTGAGCGTAGTGAAAGATCCAGCTCTCACTAGGTTTGGGGGCAATTTGTTATGCAGCCATAGTAATTCAATAGACTGATCTTACCTGTCATGTTTAAATATGTTCTAGTTCAACAGCTCATTGGCCAGTGTCTACACCGTAGTGCACAGTCCTGGTGGGGCCCTGTGGTTCCCCAAGGACAACATGGGGAGTTTGACTCCTTCTACCCATCATCCCTTCCTGTGTTTGTTTGCTCAAAGTATTCACATACACCAGTTTCAGAATAGTCCATCTGTACCCCTCCGGGAAACTACCTTACTAACTACATTACAGTGTTCCTATACCCTTGCGTTCGTGTTTAGCCGTGCATTTTCTGGTCAAAACCCTATTTTCCAAAGTCATGTGAGCTCGTTCCTTTATTCCTCCAGAATCTATGTATGCTCAACAACCCTGCCACATAGGCATCTTTAACCTTACTTTATAGGGGGAGGTTGAAGTTCAGAGGGGTGAGGTGAGGCACAGGTAGGAGGGAGGAAGTGGGGTGCTTATACCCCAAACCCAGAGGCAGGGCTG
Organism: Panthera onca; assembly: GCF_046562875.1. NCBI lineage: Eukaryota > Metazoa > Chordata > Mammalia > Carnivora > Felidae > Panthera > Panthera onca. The sequence goes on along the minus strand of NC_138349.1, from coordinate 40,809,178 downwards.
TTTTCCATGCTTCCCAGATGCTCTTTCTTGTGGGCCACTTCCCAGCAAGTGGCTTAGAGCAAAGCCCCACCAAAGATGTGCAAATATCCTTCGCCCTCATGTGGACTCTGGGTTGCTTCTGTCCATAAGAAGGTGCTCTTTCCCAGCCCCTCCCCTTGCTCCCTGCAGATATTTAGCTAAGTAAGGCCACCCATACAGGGTTCCTGCCCTCCCCTGCCCCCCGGGAAAAGGAGGGAAGAATGGTTAAGGCCCAGGCCCGCCCAGCCCACTGCGTCCCAGGCGCTGAAGTTTTCCAGCTGGTTCCCCAGCTTTGCCAAGAACTTCCGTGCTCCACTGCTGTGGCCGACAGGGTTGGTGTGCAGAACTCCAAAAGGACCAACACAGCATTTTCTTGGAGCTCTGACTCCCGGCCAGCTCAGCTCAGCTCACACATCGCATGTAAACACTAAGCCTCATCAAGAAGGCCTGGGGTGCTTTCCAGCCTTAACTTCTCTTCCAAAGTTACCCTGCCCAGTCTCTATGTTTCTCAGCTGGGAAGAGGCTAACAGGAAACAAGCCAGCCAGAGGCACGGTGGGAACCGGAGACGCCACTTCTGGCTTCCCTTCACTTCGAACTCCAGAGGTTGGCTCGTGCCACAAGCTATGCTACCGGGAGAGTCAGCTCATTCACCCCAGAGCCCATGAGCTTCCAGAAAGTGCCTGTCCACTCGGCCAAGAAGCCTGATGTTGCCTACAGGGGTGCATCAGTCCTGACATTTTTATGGCCGAGCTGCTATATAAAATGTCTTGGGGCGCCTGAGTGGCTCTACCCAGTTAAGCATCTGACTCTTGATTCCATCTCAGGTCATGGTCTCACCGTTCAGGAGTTCAAGCCCCGCATCAGGCTCCAAGCTGACAGCGCGAAGCCTGCTTGGGATTCTCTGTCTTTCTCTCTCTCTCTCTCTCCCTTGCTCTCTGCCCCTCCCCGACTTGCGCGAGCACGCTCTCTCTCTCTCTCTCTCTCTCTCCCTCTTTCCAAATAAATAAATAAACTTTAAAATGTCTTAGGTGGGCAATACTCTTCTTCTTCATACTAGAAAATAGGGCTCCTTGAGGTAGTACCAGCCACCTTACCACTGCCCTGCAAAGAACTCCTGTAATCAGACTCAACACCCGAGGGAGGGAGAAGAGTGGTGAGCTGCCTGGGTCGCTGCTGGCCAGGTGCAGGGTGGGCTCCAGAGTGGGGAGTTTCTCCCAGTGAAGGTCAGTCCCCAGGAATTATTGATGACCTCAGCCTTGTGCCAACGCTGCAGAGAAAGTGCCAGGAGGTATCAGACAATTTGAGGATTAGAGTAAAGAAGAACTCTCTTTTTGGTCCATTTTCTGTTGCTTCTTGTAACTATTTAAAAAGAAGTGAGTCAGGGGACCATGTAAGGAAAAACTCAGCCACAGAGAAATGTAATATGAAGAACGCTTCCTCAGGCTCTCCAAGCAAGTGGGGAAGGGAGCTTTGCTTTTTTTCCCTTCAGCCTTAATAACAGGCTGCTGCTTCTCCGTGGTTTGTTTGGAGCTGTCTCAGGGTTTTGACCTTAACCTCAGGGCGCCCACACAAATAGCCTAGGCTTCCTCTGTCATCAGAGAGCAGGGAGGGGGACACCCTTCAGGCTGGGTGCTGGGGTGTGTCTGTGGCTGTGCTCCAGGGCCCAGAGTCCTGCCTCCCTCCTGCCTAGCTCCGGTTCCGGGGATCTCGAATGTTCAGCGAGATTTCTGGATGCAGAAGTGTCTTCTTCCAACCTATGCTTCCTTGTAAGGGTGATTTCAGCCGGTAGGAAGGACAGCCCGGCTGGAGGCCATGTACATGATGACCCAGAAGTTCCAGGATCCTGGCAGCTGGCTACTCCCGGTGCATGTTCTTAGACAGCCATACTGGGAGCTCTGGGGAAAGGGCTGGGTCTTCCCTCTCTCTTTGTCCAAAATATGCTGGCCATAGGCCACCCTGGACACAGCTCTCAGGCCACCAATTGCTAACCCATACTGAATGAACCTTCTAGAAGCATGGTTCCAACTTAAAAGGTGAGATCCCAGAACCCCAAAGGCCAACAGCAAGTTAACCACAATTTCTAAACATGCTGGCTTACTCCCATTCAGCCTTCAACTCACATCCAAGGCATTTGAAATCCCCACTGGAAAGTAGCATGTATGCTCACAGATACCTGGGATGATTTATTTCCAAACCCACAATTAAAAGCTCTACTGCAGGCCCTCATCTTAAGACTGGCTTCTTCCCCTCCAGTCCTTCAGAGAAAGTGTCTCTTCTGTGACATGATACAGTTGCATAATGCATGGTAAAGGTGTCCCAGGAGAGGCCAGCCACTGTCCCTTCCCCAACACAACACCCACAGCCCTGTAGCTGATCCCAGGCCCACCCGGAATGACTTCTGGGAAGGCTGAGTTAGGCTGCGTGAAAGCCCTACCGGAAATTTCCCTGGAAAGGAACCTGAGGGGTTAAGACTTAGGGTCCCAAATGTGAGGCAGTACGTTCAGCCACACCCACCAGCCACACCCCTGCTGGGCAGTGAGCCTGGCTCCAGCCCCCCTTCACATGGGGCTGGGGGGCTTTCAGTTTCACTCTTTTTGCCCTCTCTTGGTTAGATTTATTCTTAAATATTGCATTCTTCTTGAAGTTATGTAAATGCAACTGTTTCCTTAATATATTTTACAGATTGTTCCTATTGTACACGAATGCAACTTTTTTTTTGTTCAACTTTGCTGACTTTTATTAATTCTAACCATTTTTCCCGAACTTCTTTGGATTTTTCTCTCTATAAGATCTTGTCATCTGCAAATACAGTTTTACTTCTCCCCTTACAATCTGGATCTCTTTTGTTTCTTTCTCTTCCCAAATTGCCCTGGCAAGAATTTCAGTCTATGCTGAATCAAAGTGCTGAAGGCCAGCATCCTTGTGTTGTTCCTTATCTTCAGGGGAAGTGTCAGCCTTTCAGCATTGAGAATGTTGTTAGCTGTGGGCTTTTATAAATGGCCTTTTTCATCTTGAGGAAGTTCCCTTTGAATCCAAGTTTACAAAGTGCTCTCATCATGAAAAGATGTTGATTTTTGTCTAATGCTTTTTCGGCATCAATGGACATGATTGTGTGAGACGTTTTCCCTTCATTGTCTTAATGTCGTGTATTACATTCCTGGACTTCCAAAATAGTGAACTGCACTTTGCACTCCCAGGACCCCATCTGGCTTTGCTCACGTAGAGAGGTCTGCTTCTAATGGCTCCCCTTGCTCCACGTGACCATCGTGCTCGGATTGGTGAAATGGGAGGAGGTCACAGGCAGGGGACTGGCTGCGGTGAGGCGGAACTGGGTTCTAGCACACCCACAGCACACGGGGAATGGACAGAAGGTGGCTGGCACCGTGAGACGCTTGCCTGACCCCCTGTCGTGTGAACCAGCCAGCGTCAAGGACACCGTGAGTGCCCACTCCTGGAGAGGAGAGAGGAGCCTGCCCCGTGTTGGTGAGAAGGAGGTCAGCCTCACTTGGTTCACTTCCCAAGGGAAAGACCACTCTCCTCGGAAGCCATCCCAAGTCCACCCTGGCTGCCAGAAATTCAGCAACTATGATAAAGATCAGACACGAGCACATTTGAATTATTTATTATTTATAAGAGAACACTATGAGTATATGCGTATTATTTTAATTTTGAGTTATAGTTTTAAAGCGACTCCCCAAAACTTGAAGATAACCCAGCAAAGTTATCATTTCATTGGATACGGCACCTAGTAAGCTATTTACATAGCATAAATTCACAGGCAGTGGCACATGATAGATTTTGAGATACCACTTTACAGGCAAAAAAAAAATTTAGATTGTTTACCTGCCTTAATGAAAGAGATATGAAGGCTCGTATTTGAACCACAAAGTATACACAAATTCAAGTTCGCTTATTGGAAAACTATGGGCCATGAATATCAGTAATGCGATAAGGGGTAGGCATACTGGAGGACTCAACATTCAACCCACAACAAATTAAACTGATCACAATAAAGCCCAACTAAGATAATTAAAAGGCGAGAATAGCAGCAATTGAAAATTGATCTCTCAAGACCTCACTGATGAGGTTCTGGAAACAAAGCACGCTTGCCCCAAATTACTGGTTTTCTCTCTGCACAACACATGTGCAGGGGGAGCTTGGCTGTGCTGCATGAGAGCCAGATAGGTGCCTTAGCGGGACCCTAAACTTCAATCCTTGCAAAACCCAGTACTGAACTATTTTCCTATATAAATGCCAAACGTTTGGAACCAAAAGTAATTCAGATTGCCAGGGTGTAGCCCTCAGTTGAATGTAAAAGATGAAGTCAGCATAAATATGCATTATTCCTCCATAAAGGTGAAAAAATGACTTACATTTTTACGAAGTTCGTGGCCAAGACAGGCATCAAATGTCTGCTGAAGCCACCTTGTACTGGCTAGTGAGAGCCAATTGTTAAATTTTTTAAGAACTTCGTGCAAGCTAGTTGTTAAGCATGGCCCTTATCAAAAATAAACTTACAAATAAATATAGGAAACATCAAAGTAATACTTAAAATTCATCAATTCCTATTTTATTACATCCTATGACACCCTGGCAGCTTGTAAGAGGGCTTGGAGGGAGTATTTACACCATAGTATTTGGCAAAGGCTAAAATCAAGGCCTTTCCTACCCCACCCCTCCGCCACCCCAGTCCCTGAGGGGGTTGTTGAACATTTACCATCATACTGCTGGGGGCAACTGCAGGCAACTGGTGGAAGTTCTGGCTCTAAAGACAAGCCCTTTAGGCAACTTTCCCCCAGTAACTCTAACTTTCCAGAAGTTTCCACAATACAGACTGTATCTTTTTAAAATGAATCAGTTAAGTAATTATCTATTGACGTATGGTTGACATAAAATATATTAAGTTTCAGATGTGCAACATAGCGATTCAATAATTATATACATTATACAATGCTCACAACAGGTATAGTTTCCATCTGCCGCCATACAAAGTTATTACAATATTACTCACCGGCTTCCCTATGCTGTATTTTTCATCCACATAAGTTATTTATTTTATAAGTGGAAGTTTGTACCTCTTAATCCCCTTCACCTATTTTGCCCATCTCCTGACTCCCTTCTCTCTGGTAACTACCAGTTTGTTCTCTGGTATATTACAACATTATTTACAACAGCCAAGATGTGAAAGCAATCTAAGTGTCCATTGATGGATGAAGAAGATATGGTGTATATATGCAATGGAATACTACTCAGCAGTAAAAGAGATCTTGCCATTCAAGATGGACAACATGGAGATGCCTAGAGGGTATAATGCTAAGTGAAAAAAGTCACAGAAAGACAAATATCATTTGATTTTACTTTATGTGGTATCTAAAAAAAAGAAAACAAAACAAAACAAATAAAAAACAGAAATAGACCCATATACATAGGTTGTATCTTAATCCCCTTCAGGGAAGTGCTCAGGACCCTCCCACCTGCATGTGGGTCACAATTTAGAAAGGGCACTCCCATTCATCATTTTATGGTTCTCACAGCAACCCAGGAATGGGGCAAAAGAGTATTTTTTTCCCCTTCAAATAGATGAAGAAACCAAGCCTCAGAGGAGTAAGGGAGGTTTTCTGGACTCACACAGTCTGTGGGATAGGAACCTAGCTTTCTTGAGTCTTTAGCTACATGTGGTAGGCACATTTTATTTAGGAAAGGAGAGGGGAGAGGAGGAGGAGGGGAAGGAGGGAAAAGAGGAGGAGGGAGGAGGGAGAGGGAGGGGGAGGGGAAGAAGAAGAGGAGGAGGAATAATGCAAAGTCCCGAACCCGGTATACTCTGGTGGAAAAATAAATGAAACAAATTTGCTGGCAATATGTAGCAATAGCTTTAAGCCTGTGATACTGTCTGTCTTAGCAAACCCTGCCTCTAGAGGTTTATCCTTCAGGAGGGATGTGCCCAGGATTTTGCTAGCCCGTTTTCAGTGCAGGGTCGCTTACACTCAAAAACTCAGAAGAGACCTGTGTCCCAAGCAAGGAGTGTGGGCTAAACTGATTGGGTTGTGTCAGCCTCACCTGGGAACTTGTTAGAATTACAAATTCTTGGGCTCCACTCCAATGTGGGCCAGCAATCTGTGTTTTATTTTGTATTTTTTTAGAGAGAGAGAGAGGGAGGGCGTGTGGGGCAAGGGCGGAGAGCTAGAGAAAGAGAGGGAACCTTAAGCAGGCTTCATGCTCAGCACAGAGTCCAATGTGGGACTCAATCCCGCGACCCTGGGATCAAGACCTGAGCCAAAATCAAGAGTCAGATGCTCAATGAACTGAGCCACCCAGGCACCCCCAGAAATCTGTGTTTAAATAAGGCCTGCCTGTGGCTGATCTGGGCACCTAATAAGGTTTGAGAACCTTTGGATTAAATAAATTATGGGACAACTAAACAAAGAAATACAATGCAGTTCAAGAAGAAAGCAAAATAATATGTTCACAATGTAGTAAGTAAAAACATATACCATATGATACTAGTTATATAAAATATAGTACATGTATGTATACGTGCCCACACACATGTACAGTCTGGGATGATCCACACCACATGGGAGCAACATACATCTTTGGAAAAGCGGTTCCCTCATCCTTTTGTTCGCTATTTTCTAATTTGTGCACAATAAACATTTAAGAAAACAAGCAATTACTTCTACATTTATTTAAATACTAGTGAAATAAAAACAAAATGCAGGCCCACAAGCAAGATTTTGCAAACCCCATGCCTCCCACCCATCCATCCCTAGGACCCTCCACACCAGGGCCAGTGGGCAAGTGCTGGGGCCTGGGGACAGCATCAGCCTCTGGGTCAGAGTAGCGCTTGCCTCACTGGGTGCAGCGAACGAGACCGGGATGAAGAGCAAACACCCGCCCCTGTCTGCACGGGGTTAGAATACACTGGCTAGAGAGAAGCCCCGTGGGAAAGACATGACATTTGTTTGCAAGGAAACATAAACAGGGACAAGTGAAGACAGAGAAATGTGGTGCAGTGAGAGCCTGATCAAAGCCAGCTGGGCAAGCTGGCTTGGCTGCAAGGAAGAGAGCAGGGTAGAAGGCTCCCTGGGCCAGCCTGGGGACAGGGCAGGGCAGCCTCTAGCTGTGGGCGCTGCCCAAGGGACTAGGGCCTGGAACACAAACACAGCTGGGGGAAGCTGGGTGTGATGGGCCCCAGGCACTGTGAGGCCTAACTTAGTGGTTCCAGTTGCCCCCAAGGGGGAGTAGGTCCACCCAGATTTCTGTCTTCTGGACCCTAAGGTTGTAGAACAGTAAAGAGCCAGCATCTGTCACCAACAGGTGCACCAGGCATAGAGCAGGGCATCTCATTTCATCATTTAATCCTTCTAGTGGTCCTGGAGCAATCCACTCGCACTTTTGCCGTCTAACTTGCCCAAGGTCAAATAGCTGCTGAGCTGCAGAGCGGACATCTGAACCAGGTAGGGCCCACATCCATCTGCAGAGCAAGGCAAGCCGGGCCGTCACCAATGCCCCGGAGTCCTCCCAGTGCCCTCCCCACAGCCCTCCCTGCCCCTCTGGACCCCAGCCCCAGCCCACAGCCCCTCCGCCCACTGCCATCCACCACTCCTGATCACCTGAGCCCCTTACAAAGCCAGCGTGAGTCCTGGGCTTGGCATTATCTCCACCCTGACAAGGCTAAGGCAGCTCTACGACGCTTATTTAAAATTGTGCCAGGCAAACGCTAAGCACATGTTATAAATTATCATTAATTTAAAGAGACATTTCCCTTTGGGAGACACTGATTTCATGAACAACAGCTGAGGCTTAGAAGTTACGCTACACTTAAGGGTTTCCCTCTTGGCCTTGGCCTTGGCCTAAATACGACCTTTTGTTGTTTGCCCTCATTGCTTTTAGAGCACAGACTCAGGCTTCCCACTGAGAACCGGGAGGCAGTGGAGGGGTCCCCTGCAAGCCCCAGATGACGTCTGAGAGCATGACTAACCCCCTCCCCGCTGCAGGTTCCAGGTGCGAGCTGCCTCTGGCACAGCCCTGGTGTCCTGTCTGTCCCTCCTCCCCTTTATTACTGTCACTTCCCTCATACAGGAGAGCCATCACCATCCTCATGTTGGAAGCCACCCCAAAGGGGGTGAATTTAGCCCGCCTGAAGCCACATCGTGCCCTTCCCAGCTAGCCTTCATCTTCCCTTTTGTATATTTTTGCTTCTTTCTTTTTATTCAAGTATAATTATTATACAGGGTCATTTTAGTTTCTGATATAAAATATCATGATCCAACAATTCTACGCACTTCTCAGTGCTCAAGATAAGCGTGCTCTTAATCCCCCTTTGTCTGTTCCGCCCCATCATCTTTGCTCACGGGGACACCGGAGGCTTCTCCTAGCAAAACTGCCGAGAACTTCTTTTTAGACATTGTTTCCTCTCTCACAATTTTCACTTGTGGAAAATCTTCTCTCCCTTCTAGAGCGAGTCCCCTTCCTGCTGCCCTGCTCTTCCTCCCACCCCCTCTCTGGGGAAGTGGAGTCAGCCCCCTCAACCTGGACTTACTGCCAGGGGAGGCACCCCCACCACTCAGGTGCACCAAATCCTCCACGTTGTCCTCTATGACTTCAATCCTTCTTTCAGGGTCAGGCCAGATCCATGGCCACAGGAAGAGGTGAGAGTGTCAGGATTCGGTGCCTGCCGTCACTCCTAGAGGTTCCCATACTGATTTAAGACTGTCCCAGATCGGCTCATCCGAGAATGAGCACCGCCTTCACCTGCTACTCACTCTGCCTCTCCTGATACCCACAGGTCCCCCTCATGTCCCTGTCTGCAGCTGTCCCCACAGCATCCCCACCCTTACCCTCCACCTCACCTAGGCCGGGCCTGTCCCGGCCCCCCTAATCCTGTTTCTACCCGGTTATTGTCCTTCCTGTGATAGTAGCCCTATAGTTCATTCTGTCCCCCCCCCCCCACCTGGGGACTCTCTGGGCCAGTAGCACCTGAAGCCACCCCCTAAGGCTGGCAGAAGTGGTTCTTATCTCTCTCACTCCCTCCAAGGGCAGCATGGCATCAGAGCCAAAACTTGGACAACACAGCCAGAGAAGATGCTCCCATTCCAACATCAGGGTCAATCACCCAGCGATAAAACCCTAATACATAACACTATTACTCACACCATTTTCACAATGGCCATGCCGTAGGCACACCGTGGTTTTAGGAATAAAATTTCTACCACTCGGGAAAACAGTATGGGGGTTCCTCAAAAAACCAAAAACAGAACTACCCTACAACCCAGCAGTTGCACTACTAGGAATTTGTCCAAAAGATACAAAAATGCTGATTTAAAGCGGCACATGCACCCCCGTGTTTATAATAGCACTATCAACAATAGCCAAATTATGGAAAGAGCCCAAATGTTCACTGACTAATGAATGGATAAAGAAGATGTGGTATATACATATACAATGGAATACCACTCGGTGATCAAAGGGAATGAAATCTTGTCATCTGTGACAACGTGGATGGAACTGGAGGGTATTATGCTAAGTGAAATAAGTCAGGCAGAGAAAGACAGATATCATATGATTTCACTCATATGTAGAATTTGAGAAACTCAACAGATGAACACAGGGGAAGGGAAGAAAAAATAAGATGAAAACAGAAAGGGAGGCAAATCGTAAGAGACTCTTAAATAGAGAACAAACTGAAGGTTGCTGGAGAGGAGGTAGGGAGATGGGTAGAATGGGTGATGGGCATTAAGGAGGGCACTTGTTGGGATGAACACCAGGTGTCGTGTGTAACAGATGAATCACTAAATTCTACTCTTGAGGCCAAGACCACACTGTATGTTAACTAACTTGAATATAAATAATTTTAAAAAGAATAAAATTTCCCCCTGCCCTAGAGAAACTCTCTTGTCTGTGCCACAAGAATATACACAAGAATTTTCATTATGTGCACTTTATAGTAATAAAAAATTACAAACGGCGCACATTAAAAAACAAAGTAAAACATCGGAAACAATTCCAATCGATACAAAAATAGCAAAATATTTGAAAGGCAAAAAGCGTTGGTGAGCCTGTGGGGAAAAGATACTGCTTGTACACTGTGAGTTGGAGACTTGATAGAGACTCATTGAAACAGATTTAAGTGGTAACTACAGTAACTACAACTTTTATTTTCAATTCCGCACCCCCCCCCCCCGCCCCGGCAACTAGCCTATTCAGTTTTCCAACTTCTTTTCGAACCAAGCACAGTCATTTAAATTTTGTGGGAAAACTATCCGTTTTATCTAGATGTTCAAATTTAACAAATTTATTCTATAAAAATATTCATTGTTAATACTCTTTTATCAATGTCTGTGGGTCAATAATAACACATGTCTTAAGCACCAAGTAGGTGCTTGGGTGTGCTCCCTGGGGACGGCTTTCTTCAGGAACATGTGTGGGCAGAGCTCTGAAAAGAGAGAGGAAGTGGTCTGCCTTTTGAGACTCTTTCAGGCAGTAGAAACGGCAATGCAAAGAGGCTAGATGGGACATGTTTCACATCTAGAAATTCCACATGGCTCTTTCTTAGCACTGCCACCTGCCAGCTGAGGGTTTCCTTCTGTTCACCTTTCAACATCTGGATTATTATGGATCCACTTTTTTGTTTTTTACCTTTTTAAAAAATTTGAATTCCAGCGTAGTTAACATACAGTGTAATGTTAGCTTCAGGAATACAATATAGTGGTTCAACAATTCCATACATTACCCAATGCTCATGATGACAAGCGCACTCCTTAATCCCCATCACCTATTTCATCCATCCCCCTCTCCCCACTCTGGTAAACATCAGTGTTACACACATCAGTGTGTTCTCTATAGTTAAGAGTCTGTTTCTCGCTGTGCCTCTGTCTCTATCTCTCTTTCCCTTTGCTCATTTGTTTTGTACCACAGATACATTGCTATTGTCCGCTTGTCTTGACTAAGGGTCAGGTTCTCTTGCTTCTTTGAATACCTGGTATTGTCCCCTTGAATAGTTGACATTATGGAGACTCAGGATTCTGTTATCTTCCTCTGAAGAATACTGGTTTCTAACTGCTTGTTTTTAGATTCTGTATTTGTCTATTTAACATCCATTAATCATAGAGGCAAAGTAACAGCCACAATTGTTTATTCCTTCCCTGCAATCCAGCTTTTGTGGGCAAATGAAAATCATATTATAAATGCTCCAGCTAATCCTGAGTCCGTTTCCTTCTTTGTCTAACTCTTACACACCAACCAATATTGCCCCTGCCCTAAATCAATTCAGGGCTGGAGACCACACCTATAGCCCAGACCCCATCAACATCATTCAAACTAGCCAATCCTAAGCTGATTTCTCTGCCCGGCATTCTCCTATGGAAAACACTGTAAAGGCTCTGGGTCATGTTTTCCCTCACTTCTCCTACCTTCTGACCAAAGTGGTGCTCCCCACTATGGCCCCACATGACATGGGATTTACATTCCCCTTTCTCTTTGGAAGTGTAAGCAATAAATTAATTTTAAATGGCATTGAGCTCTTTGTGTTGTCACTTATTCACCTTTATAAATTAAGGCCCGGGCAAAAGTCATGAGTCTGTCAAGTTAAATGACTGCAACTCACCTTCATTCTGTAGAATTTTGGTCCTAGAGTCTGTTGAGTGGGCTTATCTTAGTTTTGTCTCTAGACCTGATTTCCATGGGAAGCCAGATATGTTGCCCAGGTGTATAAGGCATGGTTCTCCAGAGAACTACACCAATGTGTGTGTGTGTGTGTGTGTGTGTGTGTGTGTGTGTGTACATAGTATATATATACTATGTTTTGTAATTGGCTTGTGCAATTATGGAGGCTGGTAAATCCTAAGCTGCAGGGTGGGCCGGCATGCTAAACACCAGAGAAGAACCAATGTTGTAGTTCATATCTGAAGGCTATTGGCTGGCAAAATGCCTTCTTGCTCAAGGGAGAACAGTCTTTTATTCCATGTAGGCTTTCAACTGATTGGGTAAAGCCCACCCACATCATGATAAGCAATCTGCTTTTGCCAAAGTCCGCCTGTTTAAATGTTAATCTCATCCAAAAACACCCTCACAGAAATGTCCAGAATAATGTTTGCCCATATACCTGGGCACCATGGCCCAGTCAAGTTGACATGTAAAATGAACCATCACACCATGACCCTCTGATTTGGCAAGATGTGAATTTAGAACTGTCTCTCGACTGCAGGGCAGCTCCTGAAATCTTTGCTCAGCTCCTTTTAGCCTTCCCGCTATTAATTCCACTTGATCACCTTTGAATTTCACTCTGTTCATGTCCAGTTTAGAAGTTAGCCAAGGAGGGGTGGCTGGGTGGCTCAGTCGGTTAAGCACCTGACTTTAGCTCAGGTCATGATCTCATGGTTCGGCCCCGTGTCAGTCTCTATGCTGACAGCTTGGAGCCTGGAGCCTGCTCTGGATTCTGTGTCTCCCTCTCTCTCTGTCCCTCCTTTACTCACACTTTCTCTCTCTCTCTCTCTCTCAAAAATAAATAAACATTAAAAAAAAAATTAGAAGTTAGCCAAGGATTTAAGGGAAATTCTAAAGCAGAGTTTCGGTCTCCCCCTCTAAGACTGCTTTCTCTCTAGGATTGTTCCCCAAAACTTCTAGGCACTATGTAAGCCCCACCCTCTGTCTTCCAAACCCAGTAAGACAGCCACTTTCTACTTACCCTGTGTGTGATCTAAACTGGACGTGTCCTCATGGGTAGAGCCAAATAAATGTGAGCTCACCTGACTTGTCTTCTTTCAAAAATCAACTTCCCTCTGGGCTGAGGCCTGCTTTGAGCAGCTCATCACTGCCTCAAATGGTTGTCTTACCGTATCTTGTACTGAGTTTAGTGGTGTTATTGGCAGAAGGGTTAGATACACTACTCTGTCATATCCAGCTTCAGAATCCCTGGAGTTATTTTTTGAAGTATTTTAAGATTTTGACGCTAAGAAATATTTTTGTGCTAGCATTAAAAACATTTTTTTTTCAGATTTCATTGGGGTCAGTAAATGTAAAGTGCTTGCTTTCAATCCCTGGTAATTTGAACCTAGATCAAGGCCTGTTAGGGGTGTAGGAGTCATCAACTCAACCCGACTCCTCCAGAAAGCTGACAAAGGGAGAGGAGCGTCCTCTACAATGGCAGGTAGCACCCTCTGGATGACATGGCTGAAGCCACACAGTCTCCGCTTGGAGTGAGTATCCTGAAGCCAAAGAACGGAGTCTTTGCTGCGAGCTGTAAATGCCCCGTCAGAACACATTGGGGGCAACTCTTGGACACCGTTTTATTTCCTTTTTGGTCAACAGTTATACTTCACTCAAAATCTGTTGCCACTACATAAGAACCACCTTCTGATTTAAACTCAGGAAAGGACAAAACATCAGAACCACGTTGTAAGGCTTTTTTGTCGGTCTCTGTTTTCACAAACATTATTTGTTTGCCCAAATAATGGGCAGCTCTGAGCCACTTCCCTGAAGAGCTTAGGCCACACCACTAAGGACTCCTACCTGTCCACAGAATGAGTGAAGGAGGGCTTACCTTTCCTTGGGGAAGAGAAGACAGCGGGGTCAAATCTGTACTTGCCCGAAAAAAGGGGCTGAGTCCTCTTGGTCTCTGGGGCTGATCTAATGTGTGCAGTGGTTGTAAAATGTGAATCTGAGTGGTCCCACACTAACTAGAGACACCTGCTTTGCTTTGAAAAAGAAAAGTGTTCTGGGGCACCTGGGTGGCTCAGTCGGTTAAGTATCCGACTTTGGCTCAGGTCATGATCCTGTGGTTGGTGAGTTCCAGCCCCACGTCAGGCTCTGTGCTGACAGCTCAGGGCCTGGAGCCTACTTTGAATTCTGTGTCTCCCTCTCTGTCTGTCCCTCCCCTGCTTGGACTCTCTCTCTCTCTCTGTCTCTCTCTCAAAAATAAATAAACATTTAAAAAATGTTTTTTAAAAAAAGGAAAGTGTAATTAAAAAAACAAGACACAAAGAAAAAGAGCATGTTCCTTTTTACCGAGCCTACCAGTTCAGACTTCAATGAGATTTGTCAGCAATCTGGCTAATTTTATTCGTAGGAACAATGGTAAACATTAGCGAATGCTTGGTTTATTGTATGATTATCACCACTTGTGGGTTAAGATTAGCTTCGAAGAAATTTATCTTCATGAAAAGAAACCTCAGGCAAACTATCAGTTGAGGAACAGTCGATAGAATGCCTGGCCAGGGCTCCTCAAAACTGTCAAGGAAAGTCTGAGAAACCGTCACAACCAAGAGCAGCCTAAGGAGACGTGATGGCTAAATGTCATGTGCCATTGTGGGTGGGGTCCTACTATAGAAAAGCGATATTAGGTAAAAAAAAAAAAAAAAGAAAATTAAGATAATATGAATAAAATACGGACTTCAGGCAATAATACTATCAAATTGGCTCATTAATTATGATGAACCATACTAATATGAGGTGTTAATAGGGGAAGCTGGGTGTGGGGCACATGGGAACTCTCTGACATAGCCTTGCAACTGTAAGGAAAATCTGAGCCTATTCTAAAATAAAACTTTAGGGGCGCCTGGGTGGCTCAGTCGGTTGGGCGTCCGACTTCGGCTCAGGTCACTATCTCGCGGTCCGTGAGTTCGAGCCCCGCGTCGGGCTCTGGGCTGATGGCTCAGAGCCTGGAGCCTGCTTCCGAGTCTGTGTCTCCCTCTCTCTCTGCCCCTCCCCCGTTCATGCTCTGTCTCTCTCTGTCTCAAAAATAAATAAATGTTAAAAAAAAATTTTTTTTTTAAATAAAATAAAACTTTAAGGGCACCTGGGTGGCTCAGTCAGTTAAACATCCGACTTTGCCTCAGGTCATGATCTCATGGTTCGTGGGTTCGAGCTCTGTGTCGGGCTCTGTACTGATAGCTCAGAGCCTGCTTGGGATTCTTTCTTTCTCTCTCTCTCTCTCTCTCTCAAAATAAATAAATAAATAAATAAACTTAAAAAAGAAAATAAAATAATAAAACTTTATTCAAAAATATGTGTAAAGAAATTAATGTCTAAAAATGAAAACTTCCTTAATCTCACCTTCCCTGAATTTTGGAGTTGACCAAAACTAATTATAAATAATAGGTCACATTTTCTGAGTGCCTCCTATATGTCAGTGTTCTAAGAACTTTCGTGTGTTACCTCCTTTAGGGCTGACACAGATCCTATAGGGTAAGGACAACTATTAGCCCATTTTTACAGATGTGGAAACTGAGGCATGGCAAGGTGAAACAACTCGTCCAGCCCACAGAGCAGCATTTGGCGCCAGACTCTACATACTCTACTACACCCCTACACTGTGCAGAGAGAAGATCACAAATGATGAGAAAATCATAGGTCAGTGGAAATTCCAGACCCGTGAACACTCAGACCCCAACTATGCTGATAAGCGAGTCTGGGATGTTTGAGGCCTGAGCAACTTGCCTGCACTCTGTGTAGAGACGTCCCTCTCATTTGTCATCCGATGATAATGTACACGTGGAAAATAATATTCTTTGAAGGATGATTAATTTATCTGACAAGTCCAAGATTGTGACAAATGACTCAGAGGGAAAAGAATCAGTCAGCCGGATGGGCCCTGAGCACAGCCTAGACCCGGCCCCTTTTAGACTTCACGTCACAGGCACCACCCCTCTGCTCGCATCTTTAGGCTCACTCTGTCTCAGCCAACCCTACGCATACTCCATCTCACGGGAAAGGAGTCTTATGACTCCTCCAGGCTGACCCTCCCCTGCTTTCTCTAATGGATCCCAGAGCACATTCTGGAGCGATTTCCAGCATGTGTGTTTCTAATTCCAGTTCTCAAGCTTGAACACTTGTGGGGACATGGGGTTCGCTCTCCCCAAGCGCAGCTCATTCTTTGGTGCCCTGATAGTTGCTACGAGGGACCCGAGACCGGCTGCAGAGCCTTCCCGAGGCTAGCACTCCCCAGGTCCTCCACATTGCTATAGGCAACGCTGAATCATGTTCTCCCTCTCGATCAAATCTACCCACCAGTAAGTCTTAACATCTCCGCCTCTACACCCCCTCCCCGTGCAACTACCTTCTGCATCCTTGCCTCCAGCACCCCAGCCCAAGCCACGCTGGCCTCTTACTTGGACTGGGACGAGAACACCAAGCCACACTCTTGTGGCCCCAGCGCGATATTGACGTGTCGTGACTCATTTGAAAATCACAGTAACTCTCATATTGTAATCTCCGTCTGCTTGTCTGTCCACTCTCAGCTATTTCCAAACTTGGGTAATGAAAAGCAGTGTCACTTACTAACTTAGTCAAACCCCCATATATTTCTTAAAATTCTATGATATATACACCTTGGAACACACCTAGAGGAATATATATATATATATATATATATATATATATATGTTTGCTTTCTATGTATTGATTTTAATTTATAGATTCAATGTAAACATATTTTTAATTTATAGAGATAGAAAGAGACTGATGCACATTTTAAGTTTGTTTACCTTGCCAGATAACCCTCTCCCGTCTCACCTTCTCTTCTGGGTACTGAGTCCTGGATGCAATAAAACACAGCTATTCCCATAGATCCTGGCAGGCTGGTGCCATCTGCAGTTTGCTCCTTCCATGTAAGGATGGCTCTTCCTCCTTGTTTTTGAGTGTCATTGGTCCCCTCTCTTTGGGCAGGTGTTCTACCTGCCAAGGTGGGCTCTCCAGGACATGCATGTGTTCAGGGGGCCCTGGGGCCTACTGGGCTGGGAAGACAGAGGTTTCTCCTAACCCCTGGCCTCTGCTACCACACTTCCAAATCACTGGGTGAGGCAGTCAGAATGACCCTCACTCATGACATTGTACCTACACATACAGTGACTTCTTGTGGTTGCTTCCAAACACTTCCACAAGCTCCTGCCTATTGGAACCTCCATCACCAGGAACTGCTCCCAAGGAGAGGGGTTGTCAAGAGGGGCTTCATAGAGCTTCCAGGAGGACTGCCACAGAAGGAACCCGCTGAGCTTGAATTTGGGGTTTAAGCCAAAGGGACCTATTGCAAAGAGTCCCATTCTGCCTCCCACGGCATGTCAGCCTTTAAAACCCAAGGAGAGAGCACTGGCCTTCAGCATACTTCTCTGTGTTCTTCACCCGGGAAACTCTTGTGGGGCTAAAACAGGACCAGAGCCCAGGAATGGCACTGGGGAAATTCATCACGATGTGGGATGGAGGAGAGGACCCCACAGCTTTGTCGTATCTATAGAAAATAAAATGATTGCTGAGAATCCTGAAGCATTCCTCTTCAGTTTATAAGTGTTTCTGCCATTCACAAACCAGAAGTCTTAATTAAAATGCTGTTAAAAGACGCAAATCAATTAACAGATACCTTACAAGATGGTTTATTCTATCTTACACACAGAAAATTGCTTATGAGTATCATGTTACCGCTTTAGGTTATCAGTTAACAAAGGCTGCTAATGAACTACGTTGTTATCAAGTCAGATAAAAGACACCCTGGGAATCCAGGCAAATTATTACAACACAGTACTTTGTTTTGAAATATTGCTCATCTTTCATCACACACAAGGAGAGTAACCCAATCCAATGAGAACCAGTCGACACAACCACTCAGATTTCTGTTGAATTGGAAAGGCAGAGAGTATTCCATAGTGCAGCCCCAGAAATGCAATGTTAATATTATGGGGGAGAGAAATGTTAATGGGGCCTGTGTCACAGAACCTTAGGTTCATGGCAATAATAAAAAGATGGGGGGTTCCTAAGCCTCTGCCAGTCATGTCCTCCATGCAAAAGTCATTCACATTTGTACCACAAGATAATGCCATAAGCATAATGATAATCCCCTACATTTGTGTAGCTCCCTATAAGGCACACCATCAGCTTTTTCATTGTTGGTTCCATCATTCAAAGAGCTGCAGAGCTGCAGGCCATCCCACGGTCACTGAGACACCTTCCTCTCCAGCCCAGCCCTCCATTTCTTCCTGTAGAAGGTCAGTCTTTCATTTATAAGACTGGAGATGGCCCCATGGTCTTCATGTTTCAGCACCCCTGAATTTTTGCAGAGGGACTCATGGCAACTGAGAAGTTGAGGCCAACAGTTCTAGAAAATGATGCATACCTGTTGATAGATGGAGGTGTTAAGGAGGCTGTGTCTTGACTTTGGTCCCCATTTCCATAAGCCATTTGCTATGGGTAGGTTCCATTGATATGGACACAATGTTATCATAGAAGCATGAACAGCTCCTCCATGGAGAACCAGGATAGGCAGAATAGATTTATTGGCTTCCATATTTCTTACTTCTGGATAAAGTGCTCGTGCCTCACTCTATGCAGTCAGCTTCTTGTGGAAGAGAATCGATATTTTTTTTCCCTCAAGACAGAGACACTATAGATCTATTACTTGCCCTGGGTATTGAGTTCCATATGAAGATCCTTCAAGAGCTTTGGAAGGTCAAATTCAAGACATCTCTGAGACCGATGCTGTGGGCAGCTGTCCAGACCTCCCAACCTCTTCTCCTGAAGAGGCCACTCATTTAGAGTTCAATCACTCGTGCATCTCTGGAAAGGAAGAGAACCATCTGGAAGACTTATTGACAAAGTGATTATACTCTGACCAATCATGGCATATGCTTACGCAAGGCACACAGTTAAGTAGGTATGAAAGAACTCATCAGCATATCTTAGCAAAGTGGGACATTTCCTCATGCAACATAGAAAAGTACCTGAAGACCAGTGGCTTCTAGGTAAAGGGACGGTTTTTCAGATAGAGCTCAACTGAGAGAATGTTTTCTGCCTGCCAAACCTCAAGCCACAAAACCTCACCCACTTTCGTGGCAAAAAGGGAAGAAGTCATTCCTCAAGGTTAAGAGGCATATCTGCAGGAAAATGCCACTTCATGTGCTTGAAGAGACTGCATGGGTCTGGGAAGATGTTACAAGGAACAAGGTAGACAGACCTTTGCAAATGTAACTAGAAACTGATACCTTCAAGTCTGACCGTGAGCTGTTACGGTGAGTGAGTCTTATCCACACATAGCATATCTATTATACCGATCTATCTATATGTATATAAAATTAGGAACACAGAAGAAAAGATGAGGTCACCAAACCAGACCCCAGGATAATAGAGCTAAGGCTGAAAGTAGGACACAGACCATGCTGTGGCCACTCTCAGCTAAAGGCCTCACCAACACTTCCATGCACAGAGATTGAATTCATACCAACACTTCACTGTAGTTTCACATAATAGTTGTAATTATAACAGAATGACATATTTATGTTTACATTGAATGTTGCATACTTGTTTATGTCCTTTGATCATTCATGCTCAGTCTCAATATCTTGATATCTAACATGGAAGAAGGGACAGCAATAGCAGGAAGATCGGGCAGAGTTAAGCATCGATGGGATAAGCCAAGCCAAAGGCCATAAAAGAGGCAATACTACCTACCCCATGTGTGGAGGACTAAGGACACAGGTTGAGGTCAGGACTGCAGAGCTTGATGGCAGCAGAACCAACATGGAAGACACACAAATTGGAAACGAGCAAGGATGGTGACAGAGAAGTCTGACGGGATTCCAAGAGAGTCTAATGGCTGTCAGATTTTTGTGTTTCTCTTTTAAAATATGGTGGGTCCAAAGTTTGAGTCGGATGGTCTAGCGGTCCATGGGCTCAACAGAAAGTTCATCCCCTTCTGTTCATCACCCCATTAACAAGTCCTGAGTTCAAAGGACCCTTTCTGGTGTTGTTAGGAAGAGGATCTGAAGTAGCTGGATATATGCAGCATTTGCCCTTGGGATACAGGTGTCTATAGAAGATGGGGGAAACCAGGAACGCAGGCTCCTCCTACTCCCGGTCACCCTGAGCTGGGGAAGTGGCACCTGTAAGCTACTCCATCTCCATGGAGGAAGTTATTCTCCAGCACGTCAGCCATTCCTCTGCATACAGCTGTGTCAACAGCCCCCAGAGAGCCAGGAAGAACTGCAAGAACAGATAAGCTGGGCTGAGGCTGGGATAGCAGCTGCTGGCTGGATTAGCAGGTGAATCAGGCAGCAGACCTGGGTTGGGTATCTAGAGAACGAGAAAGAGACTTTTGGAGGCTGTACGTGCACTGTTTCCGCTATTAACATTGGTGGTTTTAGGGGCGCCTGGGTGGCTCAGTCGGTTAAGCGGCCGACTTCGGCTCAGGTCACGATCTCGCGGTCCGTGAGTTCGAGCCCCGCGTCGGGCTCTGGGCTGACAGCTCAGAGCCTGGAGCCTGTTTCAGATTCTGTGTCTCCCTCTCTCTGACCCTCCCCCGTTCATGTTCTGTCTCTCCCTGTCTCAAAAATAAATAAACGTTAAAAAAAAAATTAAAAAAAAAAACATTGGTGGCTTTAGCCAATGCAGTCAGAGAGGAGAAAACAATTAGGGACATAAGAACTGGGAAAGGAGATCTGTTATGAAAACTCAAGGAAATCAAGAAGAAAAAAAACACACACACAAGAAAAGCTTTCGATAAGGCTGCCACTATAACATTAACATACCAAAAAACAATCCATCAACAATCAATGACTAAGTTGAAGACATAATGGGAAACTCCATTTCTAAAAGTAACAAAAACATAAAAATATTTCGGAGTAAACTTCACAAGAAATGTGGAAAACCCATACGGTAAAAGCCAAAAGCTCTCTTAAGACACACTAACACAGACTTGCAAATAAAGTCCCCTTCCACGAAGGACTGCTTAACGTCATAAAGAAGCCAATCGTCTTCAGTTTAATACACGTACATGATGCAACCCCAACAAAAAAACCAAGGTGTTTGTTCTGTGGATAGGTCGTGGAGTTGGTTCTGAAGTTCAAAGGGAAAAACAAATACGCAAGAATGGCTAACAGAGAATGGCAGAAACGTGCCCCTGAATAGGAAACACAATGGGAGCACGCCAGATGGTGGAACAAGCCATAAAGCCTGCACAGGTCGGAGTGTGGTGCCAGAACACCAATAATCACAAATACCACGGAAAGTAATACCAAGTCCAGAAATAGTCCAAATAAACCAGGATATTTATCATTTTTTTTTAATTTTCAATAGTTTCTGCTTTATCTCGCTGTGTTCCTTTTACAAAGCTGTATTTAATTAAAATTATCTGTATACAGTTTCTATAAAATTAAAACATATTTACATATGTACACACATATATTTTTTCTAGTTTTTATAAGGTTTTGTTTTTTATTTATATCTCTGATCCATTCGACATTTATTGTGGTGCATAGTATGACATGTGGATCCAATTTTTTCTTTTTCCAAGTGGCAATCTCTCTCAGCATCATTATGGAAAATATTACTTTCCTCCGTTTTATTTGCCACCTTTATGGCTTTCTAAATATCCTTGTTTAGGAGCGCCTGGGTGCTTCAGTCAGTTAAGCGTTCAACTGCGGCTCAGGTCATGATCTCACAGTCCGTGAGTTCGAGCCCCGTGTCAGTCTCTGTGCTGACAGCTCAGAGCCTGGAGCCTGTTTCGGATTCTGTCTCCCTCTCTCTCTGCCCCTCCCCTGATCTCTCTCTCTCTCTCTCTCACACACACACACACACAAATGAATACACATTTTAAAATTTTTTAAATAAAAATTTTTTAAAAAGGAATATAATACTCTTTATATATGGAGGGCTAAATTCTAAATAAAAAGAATTGCAAAGAAATCTTCAGGTTACTGCAAGTTTGTAGTTGTATAGTGTTATGATTCTGGAAGTATTTTTTGTGGTATTGGAGGATAGATAAAGGGTAAAAACATTTATGTGGAACAGAGCTGTCACTTTGGAGGAGGCTAAACAGAAATATGGAGTGAGGAAAGCTTAAGAAGAGGCTTCTGGTATTGAGTTTGTGGCTCAAATATACATTTCCAGAGTCTGTGTGTTGAGAGGGCCTAGAAGGAATGATGTCTCCGGAGCCACACGAGTACACACTGTGTCCAGATCTTGCCTTCTAAAAGCTATGCCACATCAAAAAAGAAAAAACAGGGGATCTCTAAGGAACACATGGGTGATTCCAGGTCTGAGCAGGGACAGTACACGGTGAGACAGGGATACTGTGTCGTGTCAGCCCAGGAAATGGCCAAGAACCACCAAGAAGTGACTGGTACTGGACAAACTGAGGACAATTTGAACGTCACAAAGATCTATGATGGTAATGAATTATAATATGTTGAAATCCACAGTAATGATATTCAACAAGAGAAAGAGAAAAGGGGGAAGGAAAAAGTCCTTTTTTCTAGAAGAATAAGAAGGGATGCCAGCATTAGAAACTCCACATTTTGTAACTCCCAGTGCAATAACTGATTCAAACGTGGGTTGTGAACAAACGTAAAATCATCGGGCAAAGAATCAGTGGGGGTCAGGATGTTCACGTGGTCTCAAAATACCACCCTTCAGATTATCAACTACTTACAAAGAGGAAAATTGGTCTCCCCAACACAGAGGTCTAGCGGTCGCTTCTTTAACCAAGTGATCAGACACAGCATTACCAACAGTGAGAGAACCTGGCATCATGTGCTTCCTGATGTAAGACAATAATCGATGCACAATGTCACCTCCGTAGTGTTCTTGACAAAATTCTCAATCTGCATCTACTCGGGAAGAAACCGTCAGCCAAATCCAGAAGATAAGACATCATACAAAAGTACTTCGATACTGACAGGGGAAGAAGGCAGAGTTGTCCAACACAAGAAGAGACTAAACAGAGACAAAATCAATACCATGTATCCTGGTTTGGGAGGCTTGATCTATAAAAGATATTTCTGAAACAATCAGAGAGATTTGGACTCGGGCTGTGTAATAGGTGAGATTATTGAATTTTCTCAGTCATTTCCTCAGATGTGGTCATCATATTGTGATTATGCAGGAGACACCCGGTTACGTATTTAGGGGTAAAATATCTCTGCTAACTTAGGGGTGATATTGCCACTAATTTTTAAGTGAATCAGAAAAAAAATGTATGTAGACAGAGTAAAGCAAATGGGGGAAATGTCAACTTGTGAATCTGGGTGAAGGATGTGCATGTTTTTATCACACGGTATTTTCAACTTTTTGGTGGATTTGAAGAGTTTTCCAAAAGAAGGAAGGTGAGAGCACATCGATGGTGCATGAGATGTGGGCAAGAGGACCCAGGGAATACGAACTCCAACCAATCCCACAAGCCCAGGCCACTCCCACACTGAGACCTGAAAGCAACAGAGGAAACAGACGCTTCAGCCAAACCAATAGCTTTGATGACTCAAAGTTTTGGAGTTTTTTTTTCATCGTGTGACCAAGGTGGTTAGTTAATGGCTCGATTGGCCTTTCAAGGGAAAAAACTGATAAGTACCAGAAAGTTAACGATCTTCCTTCTAAAATCCTGTTTTCTCAGCTCTGCTTAAGCAAATGTCCCACAGCTTCATTTTAAATTTTGCGGAAGTACCATTATATTGACTTTTTAGGGACAAAAAAAAAACACCCTGCTGATTCCTGGTCTCCCAGCCATCCTGGCACAAGCAGTCGTGACTAGCAACTCCCTCCCGTCCTGCAGGGGGGCCACCTCCGGAGAGCCACTGTCTCTCTCTCCCTTTCAGAGCAAGTGACCACTCTTACAACTCACCTTTCAGAGAAACTGAGGTGTGACCCACAAAACAGGAGAACCGGGTGTTCATTAACTCATCCCTACATGACAAAAAGCACATGCAAAGTTTTGCTCCAGGAGAACGGCTTGCCTGTCCTTAACTTTTTCTTTCGGGTCTTCTTCCTGACTCAGCCTGACTCCATCTAGTGTCAGTTTTGGAAACTTAAATTGTGCCTCCCTTCTCTTCAAAAATCCCTGTTTGTGGAGGAACTCTGGTCTGCTACGTGCCAAGAACACTTCCCTGAACTTGGTGCAGGGCTATATCCCCGGGGTGGGGGAGGACTCCCACCCAGCCGCCTGACTCTCCCCTGCCCTTCATGTGTTCCTTTCTTCATCCAGCCACCTGCTTTCCCCCTGCTTCCTTCACATTCCCTTTCCTGGACTTCACTTGTACCATGTTTATTTTTGAATGACTATTACAGTCACCTCTTCAGGATTATGAAAATGGCCTCCTCTAGTTCCGAGGTTTCAAAATAATTCAGAACTTCTAAATGCACACAAAACCACGATGTTCTTCTGACAGGATCATACATGGGAACAGAAAGCCACAGCAACTGCTGCTTCAACAAGGCTTTTGAAGTGGTTTGTTTGTACTGCACGCAGCAGAGTCTTCACACAGGCACACACACACACACACACACACACACACACGTGTCAGTCACTCGCTACGAGACATCAGAGCTTCTCCACCCCCTCACCCTCCAATGCACACACACGCATGTACCAGGACCAGAAATTAGGATTTGTGAAATCTGCCATTTTTGTGAGTTCCATGATTAAGATATCCCTGAAACAGGGTCTTCAGAAACTTCTGGGAGGCACTGGAGTTTCCAATGCAAGGTACCCTAACTCAAAGTTCCCCTCCATGCGTGTGGGTGGTTTCGATGGCCAAGGTAGCACGCCCGATCCCGTGGGTGGGGAGAAGATCTCTAGGACCACTCCGTCATGACATGGGGCCCGAGCTGGCCACAACAGTCTGTAGCCACATACCCAGGGTGTGTCAGCCACCCAGCAGAGGTCCCCGGAAGCCATGCTGTGGTCAGATTCTTCATCATTGCAGACATAGCCCATCTACCCCAAAACTGACTCCTACCTTATACTCTCCATCACAGAGACCAGCTGGACCCCCAAAGGCAATGCACGTTCTATGCCTGGGGTTCATCTAGTCATTTCCTGGTCCCCTCTCCCCCTACTATCAGGAGCTAATCCTTCTCATCCTACTAGACTCAGTCCATGGCCTCCCATACCTGCGTCTGCCCAAAGCCCTGTTCGAAGCCCTGATGAAGGTCTGTCTGCCCTGACTCTACAGTGGGAGAGCCTGAGTCAGCACAGAGCCCAGAGCAGTGGGAGTGCTGCCTCTGGCTGAGCCAGGACAAGGACATCCTCCTGACAAGGGTCACAGCTGCACCTTCAGTGGAACCTATCACTGTGCCAATCCCCCGAGGGCTGAAAGAAGACAGAGCTGCCCCAGTGTGAAGGCCCCTTAGGGTGGGGAAGGACAGGGCAGCGAGAGCCAGCCAACTTGGAATTCTACTTTTCCTGCACGAGAGGTCTCAGGGATTTGGTGGCACTTGGGAGGTGTGTAACGTGTTCTTTTCTAAAGAGGAATGTGCCAACCTCAGCCAGTGTGGGTCTGGGTGTGTACGAACATGTGTATGTGAGATGGGACACATGGCCTTGTCTCCCAGCCCATAAATGCCCCTAATTCTACCATACATTTCCAAAAGCTCCCTGGGACTGCCCCTCCCCTGCATGAGAACCCCAGATGCAGAGGAGGTGACATTGCCAGCAAGAGAACTGTGTGGCCACCCCAGGGCTTGGAGGCCACTGCCTTATGGCCGCACTAAATGCAGGGTGAACCCCACTAAACACAGGCGCCTGTGTTCTAGAACCACCCAGGTTTACATCTATCACACACAGTCATTAGCAGTGCCTCTTCTCCACCCTCACAAAGTCCTGATTTGTATGATAAGGTAAATGGTCACCCTAATCACACTCAGCTCCCCCAGGGGAGGCCCCTGTAGGGTGGCCAAATGGAGGGGGAGACGATGGGACAGAGAGAGGGAGACAGAGAAACAGTGAGAGTCAGAGGAGGAGAGGGGTTCATGCTTGGAGGTAGAGTTGAGGAAACGCACTGTAGGGCCCAGAAACGAGAACATCTGAAGGAGGGGAGGTCCTCCAGGAAGTGAACGTCTTGAGAAAGTCCATTTGCAGCTCACCGCCTGGGCGTGACCCTGGTGACAGTGAGCCACGCGTCTGTCTCCTTCACACACAAATCCGCCATTCCTTCCATGCTCACGACACAGCGCCCACTGAGTCCGAGGTCCCAGGGAAGAAGTGGAGGTGACCCCATGCTCCAGATCCCCTCTAAATCCCACCCCCCCACACTCAGCCCAGACTCTGTCTGCATGCTAGCCCTCACGGAGCACCTCCTCTACTTGGAGCACCCACTCTGTTGCAGGCACTGTGCTAAGTGTTGGGGCTACAGAGATGAAAAGAAAGACCTCACCCTCAAGGACCTTACATCTCGGGGAGAAAGCCATCAAAAGAAATATATCACATGATGTCAGTGAATGGAAAGTAATATGAAGAAAAATAAAGCTAGGGAAGGGGAAGACAATAATCAGGGGAAGGGGGTTCTATTTCAAACAGGCCATCTAAAATGAAATGATGGCACTGAAGCAGAGATATGAAGGAAGTGAAAGACCAAGCGTGCAGCTATCTGGAAGAAAAGCATTCCAGATGACAGAAAAGAGCATATGCAAAGGTCCTGAGGCAGGGTTGTCTCAGAGGACATAGTCTCTATGTGGAAGAACAGTGTGGCTCATTGCCAGTGGGGAAGCCAGTTAACCTGGAGTAGGCCACATGGGCTTCCCAAGTGGGTCAAGGCAAGGGCTAGGGACCTCTCTCTGAGTGTTGGGGGGATGCACTGAGGGATTCTGTGTGGGAGGTAGGGCAGGTAACTGAGGGTATTCAGAGGCCAGCCCAAGTCCCCTTTGGCTACTGTACCCTGTGCGCCCCCCCGCCCCCCCACTCTCATGACTCTTACCCACTGAACCATAGAAGGGAAGAGGAGACTTGGGGTGCATTCTGGCCTCCTTGGAAGCACTTTGGAGTAGAGAGAAGGGCTAGAAGGACAGGCAAGGAAGCACAATGGATAAAACAAGGAGGAAAAATGATACCCTCACTTACCACGGTAGTGACCTTACCTTGGGACTCTCTTCTTTAGTGTGACCGAATCTAAACAGAGAAAGAAAAGCATTAGGAAGGAGGCACTGTGACCTGTGGTGCAGCTCAGTCAGTGCCAGGCAAGCAGGAGCGAGTCAGAGCCAGCCTGACTCAGGCAGCTCTGAAGGGCTCCCTGGGTTGGGGGCACGGGGGGGCGGTGGTCTTGGGCTGAGTGTTCTTCATCCTTCCCCTTTGGCTCTGTTGGAGTTTGTCCATCCAGGTCTCATCTAGAGCCCCCTTAGTTGGGCACATAAGTAGAACCGAGCCTTCCCTAGGGCCCTCCTACCCTCATCATCCCCCATTGTCCCCCTTCACTTGCAACACCTGGACCCCCTTGCCCTAAAGGGATCCAGCACGTCTCCCATTCTGTGATGGAGAGGGTTTTTCCTCTCCCCGCCTATTCCTAAGGATACAAAAGCAATGGTAAGCAAACTCCTGTGACCAATTAAACCCCTTGTTCAGTTGGACATGCTGGCATCTCAGGAAGCCCCCAAAGGCTGTGTCTCCTCTCCCTGGCCCAGACTTCCCCCTCTGCCTCTCTTCGCAGATAGTAATTGCACTTTGCAGGGACACAGTGAGGCTCCTTCCTCCTCGTCCCCGGGAGAACCTCATGGAAAACTGCATCGTCATCTCATGAAGCAGACTGGGAATGATTTTTGCGAGTCCCAACTTGGGAGAAAGGGGATGCGAATCACTGTTGTATTTTGCTATCAAAACTCACAAACTGTTTGCCCCGTGTCTGTGAGTTTCACTTCCCCGCAGATGCTGTGGGACACCGAGAACCTGCCAGAGTTCATGTATGCCCAGCTCTGTTTGGATCAAGAGGACCCAGCACAGCTCCAAGCAAGACCAATTTATGAGCAACTCGGCCCATATCAACTGAGCTCACAGCACCACCCAGCCTCATCACCTCCTGGGATCAATTTTATCTGGTCACATTTTTGGATATGAGAATAGACGTTTCTGTCTGAAGCCAACTCAGCCCCCTTCCCCTTCCACCTTTTTCCAAGAAATCTGATTCTTAGGAATGGAAAAGTACCGAGAGAGAAAAAGAAGAGGGGAGGGAGAGAGATCAACAGAGACACAGAGAGCTCACTGCGTTTCTTTTCTACCCAGGTTTTCAGTCTTTCTCCAACCAAGTTTCTGAGCTCCCCGGTGCCTCAGGCTGCCCTCACCATCCTGGGCTGGGCTGGGCTGGGCTGGGTGGAGGTCACTGCTCCCTTACCGTTGAAGCCCAGGGTTGAGTTTCTCAGGTCCGAGGAGTCATTATCAAACAAGTGCTTCTTGATCATGCAGATCTTCAGGGCCAAGAAGCCAGCCGATATGGCAAGGCCCACAGCCGTCCCGATGATGGCGTACTTGATATCTGCGGGGCAGGGAGGAATTGAACAACGGGCATCAACCAGTCACCATCCTGCAGAGGTCTTCTGCAGCTCCCTTCACAATCTGGGTGAAGTCCAAAGTCGTGTGCAGGACCCTAAAATTCCACATTCCGATCCGCTGAAGCCCAGGGGCACACTCGTTCCCTGCCCCTCGCCCACACCCTATCCCCTCCTCCTAGAACTCCATCCTGCTCTCTTCAGCTGAGGGAATCATTCCCCAGCGGCGGATGGTTCACTTCTCTGGCCTCCTGTATTCCTTCCTCACTTATCTTTTCATTGATTCATTTATCACATACGTGTTCATTGCCTGCTCTGTGGTGAGCAGAAGGCAAAGATCAGACTCCACCTTGAGGGGAGTCAGCTGGGGCAGTTGGGAGCTCACCCTAATGCCAGGTAACAGGGGTGGGCTGGGCTGGCGTGGGAGCCGGGAGCCTTCCCGGAGGAGGCAGACTGTACCGTGCCTGCTGAGGCAAGCCCCTGAGGTGGAAAGGAGCTGGGACCAACCATGCAGGTGTGGGGCGGGCCATGGAAGCATGGCAGAATGCAGGGCCCTGTAGGTGCTGGAGCTGCTCAGCTTACAGAGAACAGACAAGGGCGACACTGGTGACTCATACCCCTCTGAGGACAGGCTCTCCAGCAGGCCCATGCCCCTGGGGTAAAGCTGTGTTAGCTCCTCAGGCAGGTCTGGAAGTGAGTGCGGCCCCTGTCCCGGGATGACAGGCAGGAAACCAGCCACACACACCCCCTGCACGCCCCACCCGCCCAGGCCTTCTGGAGTGTCCCCCTCCTGCCCCCTCAGCCCTGCACGCAGAGGAAGCAGGACAGCCACCTACCAATTTCGGCCCCAGCAGACTTGCCCGTTGCTAACACTCCAACATCTGTAAAGAAAGAAAACCCAGACTCTGGTTAGAACCAAACTGCTGGCTGTGATCAGGCCAGGGGTGGAGGGCCGGCCCTTGTCCCCAGCCACTCCCTCCCCCACATCCGGGAAGGCCCTCCTGCTTGGCCCCCAGCCTCAGGAACACAGAGGCAGGCTGCTGGTTGCCATGGGGTGTCCTGGAACCTTGCAGGGATGTTAGAGCCCTCCCCCGAACCCACACGGGGAGCCGGGTTCCCTCGAGTGGCCCTCGGGGTTCAGCCAGCTCTCTAATATGGTCTCCAAGACCCAAACTCTGACCCTTGCTGCCGCTTTAGCTTCTTCTGTCGTTCCCACAAACCCTCTCACTCCAGCCATACTGCACTGCTTCCAGTCCCCACCCAGGCCGCAGGCTCTGCTGTCCCCGGGCCACCCCCTCTGCCTGGCCCCATCTTCTCGCTTCTCCTCCTTCTCCTCACCTCGGTTCCATGTTACTTCCTCCCGAGCCCCTACACCTGGCTCAGCTGCCCCATGACCTGCTCCCCCTCCTGTGAAGCCTTCATACCCGACCACAGCATTTATCTAACAATGTTACAGAGTGCTGCCGCGCTCCAGGCACCCTGCGGCCTGAGAGCCTCTCAGCTAATTAATCCACAGACTGCATCTTCTGGCCAGTCTCCCCACTGTGCTCTGCATGCCCTGTGGGGGGTTCTGCCCCCCAGTATTCGACCCAGCGTCGGGTACGAAGGACGTATTAACAGACGTTCTGCGAATGGGTGAATAACGGTGACGGAGCACGCGGCAGGGGTGCCTCACTCTTCGAGCCAGGAGGACTCCTGCCATCAGGAGACGAGGCTTCCAGGTGGGGGCCGTTGTCCCTGCAGAAGGGCCCAGAAGATCTAAGGCAGAGTGGTAGGCCTTGCAGAGGAAGGTGTTCATTAATTGGCCACTTACTTTGAGACAATACTGGGTGCGGCACTTGCATTAACACATTTAATACTCGCAGCAACAACTGTGGGAGATAGGAGCTGTTCTCACCTGCCTTTGATGAATGAGGAACCAAAGGCATTGAAGACTTGACAATGGGCCCAAAGGCCAAGAGAAGTGGAACGCAGAGTCTGAGCCACGTGACTTGCACTGAGAGGCCCCGGATGTCCTGCAAGGTCGAATCCCAGGGAGCTAAAAGAATGACCCCACACCCATTAAGACCAAGGGCTGGAGGGGTTTGGGGGTTGGGGGTGATGAGACCCAAGCCTGGTTCTAGGTACAAGCTTCCAGGCAAAGGTAGAGAAGCCGGAAGTACCACACCTGTGGGGTTGGGGGCTGGATCTTCCCCAGTTTAGCTCCAAGACAAATCCACCTCCCAACCCCCCACCTCTGGGAGGCTGAAAGATGGCAGAGGCACTTGCTCAGTAAAGACATTCCCCACAGGACCACATCTGCTGACTACAGTCAGTGCTGCCTGGGGTGATGTGTTGGGTTGACCTCTTGCTCTGTGTGTGTTTGGAGGGGAAAGGATCATCGTAAAGGAGGTTAGGATTTTTCCGCTGGCCTCACTTAGCAGATGGATAAAGCTGGGAAGTTGTGAAGCAAAGGTACACAGCCTTGCTCTAACCACAGGTTGTCTTGGAAATTCAACGACTTCTGCCTTTCTTCTGAAATGCGTGCCCCTACGTGAGGCCCATCCACACACACACATCACAGACACCCCCACGTACGATATGACCTTGGTCTCGTCCATTCTCTGAAACTCTGGCTGAGCTTCGTTGTTTCTTTACATTCCTTACATTAATCCTGCCATTCCAGCTAGGTTGAAAACTATTCCAGGGATGGGACAAAATCTTATATTTTGCACATGGCTGGGTTGGGCTGTTTTGAGGGGCTGGGCTAGGAGCTGACTTCCAGATTGATGCCCAAATTTCAGAGCTGCATATGCTGTGTGCTCACCTTGGCTCCCTTCCTGACATCGGTCTGGCCCCCCCTCTGCCGTAAATGGACAGGAGACAGGGGACAGGGCAGGGCAGGGCAGGGCATCAGCAAGTGAGGCCAGCCCACAAAGGGAACAGTCTCTCCCCTACCCCCTTGACACATGAACGTCTTTCCTGGGTCCTCCCCTGGTGACCATCCCTCTCCACGTGGAGCATGCAGCGTAAAAACTTTATATGAGCCCGAGATGAAACTTGAATAGAGAAGAAAGAAAGAACACAGAGTGAGATGGAAAAAGTCAGAGAGCCAGAGAGAAAGAAACACAGAGACATGGTCACGCATGGGCACCCGGAGCCTATGCCACAGGAGCTCAGACCTCTGGCAGCAGGGCTGAGAAGGAAAAAGGAGAAAGAACATTTAATGTCACAAAAGGCCAGGTGCTGCCCTGGCTCTCTGGGCTTCGGGCTCTTCTACCATGTCCAAGGTCAGGGACTGAGGTCAGGGACTGAGAGAATGCCTTCCATGGGGCCACTGCTTTTCCACCTGCAGGCACAGGAACCCGGGCGGTGGACACATCCGGTCCCAGTAATTCCTGCTAGCCAGCCAGATGGCCACTCGGCGGCAGCCTTTCCCCTCCTTGGGGAGGGAACTCCCTCCCTGCAGCCTTCCCCCTGCACGCTCCGCTCATGTCTCTGCCCTGCTAACAAGCCCCTGGGTGAGGATCTGTCATAAACACACTAGCCCAGCTGACCCCACCACCCGCCTCCTGCCAGGGTCTTGAGCTAGAGGAGTCCCTCCTGGGCCATAGACCCCTGGTGAGCCCCCAGAGCTAATTTCCCCTGACTCTGCAAAGCAGCTGGAGGATGGATGGGCCTAGCAGCACAGCCAGAGGCTTCCGGCGTGCCCCTGCGTTGAGATCTGTGAGAGCCCCAGGAGGAAGCTGCCAGGCACATTCTCTGCTGGAATTCTCTGGGTTCTCTTGCAAGCAGGAAGAGGAAGGTTAGCATCCAGAGGACCGACTCTCCAACCCAGGGGAGAGTCCAAGGGGGCTGAGCAGGGGCTGGCCGTACCAAGGCCAGTCTCCCTGGGGGCACACAGGGGCTGTGCTGACCAGTTTGCCAGGCGGTAGTGGGCACAGTGCTGGCCACACCTGAATTGACTGCCAGCACTCCCGGGACTGCCCACACTGAAGCAGGCGCAGGGGTCAGGAGCAGAGATCCCGGAGCCCAGCCCTTGCTGCCACCTAGCACAGAGAGCAGGGGGCTGCCTCTAGATAGGTCTCCACCCTCACAGTCTTCCTGTGTGCCCAGGCGCTCTTGCCAAGCCACACATGTGAGGCTACACTTGTCCAGGTCCCTGCTTCCTCCGCCTGCCCCATTTGAACATGCCTCTGGAGGACGATATCCCTCCCCACCGAAATAGCCAGCCTCCAGCCCTCTTCTCTGCAGCTCATCCCACCTCAGTCATGCAGAGCACGGTCTGCTTCTGCAAGTGGTTTCCAAACGGGAAGGAAATGGTCCTGAGACCTTGAGGCTCCCTGGGTCCCCTCCCCTGGGACGAGAGAGGGGAGCCTTCAGGGGAAGGCAGCAAGAGGGCTGCTCTCTGAGAGTAAGCTAAGGGCACAGCAAGGCTCTGCCCCATTCAGTTGGAATCTGACCCACTGAGAGCCTGTCCCTGACGTCCAGACCTCCTGCGCTGTCCATGACACCTGTTGGGCCCGCCCTCAGTGGGGGCTGGCACTCTTCACCACCCTTATTTGGGCAGGATCAGGCTATGTGGTTCCCATTGTGGAGTAGTGGGTGTGCAAGAACTCAGATGTTGTTCTATAAGTAACTGAACTAAAAATAGAGAGAAGCTGCCCTAAGTGTTTGTCAATGGATGCCTGGTCATTTTCATCCTGGAACTTAAATATTGCAGAATGGCTCCTAACTTTAGATCTCATTCTAACATCCCCAGCCAGGGGAAGGGGTTTCAAATGTCGAGACAGGCATCCATCATCTCCTAACACAGTCTACACATAGGCATGAAGTGCCTGCAGTCTGCTCTGGGTAGGGCATCCAAGAGCAACCCAAGACACCTGTGCCCCATAAAGGAGCTCACAGAGTGACGAGGGAGACAAAAAGAAAAATCGGAGGGTCAAAGGCGATGTCCAGCACTTCCTGCAAACCTCCGTCTCCACTAGCTAGAAGTCTAAATGGAGGTGTGCAGAATGGACACCTGCTGTGTCGCCTGCACACCCCCGCTCTGACCCCTCGGCTGCTGGCAGTACCTCGGCGTTCCTTTGGGAACCACCTCCACGTGATTTGCCCAGGGCTGGCCCCAGGATGGATGCATGAACCCTACCTGATTAATTAGCATATTCCATCTTCCTGTCAGCAGTGATTGGTTGAGGGGTGGAGCAGGTGAACCAATTCAGGCCAGTAAGACTCAACTCTGGGACTTGGAGGGAAATATGGAGAAACAGGAGTACCTTCTGGAATAGGTAACTGTGGGGCTGAGGGGGGGGCCCACTGGATGGAGAGAGTCTGCTAGGACTGAAGCCCCCACAGAAGAGGGTCAAGCTGAGACCAAGTCTTAAAGACACCTTTTGAGGGCCTGAATCCAACTGTGCCTGAAACACCTCTTCTTGACTTTTCAGTCACCTCAGTAAGGAAACACTTTCTTTATCTTAATCTAATCCAAGCTAAGTAACTGTCACCTGCCATCAGAAGACTCCTGATGACTGGGGTGGCAGGTCCTTCATAGAGCATCATTGGAAATCAGGTTGGCAAGGCAGGGAGGTGAGTAGAGGAGGCTGGCGGTGAACAAGTTGCTCACACCCCAGCCTCTAATAAGCCCAACCAGGATCAGCAAGGAAAGCAGCCACTGCACATGCTGCTGTCTTTGATGCAACACCTTCCTTGTTCCCATGGAATGCTCTTACTTATCCTTCAAGACTTAGCACAGGGGTGCCTGGGTGATTCAGTCGGCTGAGTGTCCGACTTTGGCTCAGGTCATCACCTCACAGTTTGTGGGTTCAAGCCCCATGTCGGGCTTTGCACTGATGGTGTGGAGCCTGGAGCCTGCTTGGGATTCTCTCTCTCTCTCTCTCTCTCTCTCTCTCAAATAAATAAACATTAAAAAAAAAAAGACGTAGCACAAAGCCACCTCTTCAGGAAGTCCCCATTCTCTTCATTTGTTCAGGATCACCTCTGCCACCTTGTCACACCTCTGAGCCTGCTCCAGTCACACTGCCCGGCAGGTTGTTCTGTGGCAACAAAGGACCCCCTTCAGGATGGTATGTGAGATTCCTCGGAACTCAGATTCTCTTCCTGTGAGATGCAGAGAGAAGATGGAAGGAGAGAACTCTGAGCTCTCTGGGAAGTGACCCTCAAAACCACTGAGCATGAAACCAGAAGTAGCTTCAAGTGATAAGACTGAGTATCTGGTACTAAGTGATAATGATGGGTCAGAGGCAAGAAACGCTCAGCCAAGGAGAAACAAGTGACTTTTGCTCCTGCAACCCTGAGACAGGAAACACTCGTGGAACAGACACGAAACACACAGATCATATGTGGAACACACATGGAACACACATGGCTGCCGTTGCTGTGGATGCCTCTGTCTTTCCTGCCTGAGATCCCAGACCAAGTAAAGTGCAGCCAGGATCCCACTGGGAGAAAGGGTCAGAACGGGAATTGGAAGTGCAAATGGAAAGGGAACAGTCCAAATATTTTTCACACACAGTTTGATCCTGGGACTCCCTTTTCTCATCCAAAAATGGGGACGTAAGACCCGAATGTGTAGAAAGGACTCAGTGAGACAGCTTCTTTCTTTCTGCCCATTTGTTCTGAGCCTCCCTGGAATGTAAGCTGATCTCGGGGGCCCCCGCAGAACACAAGGTGTGTTTCTCTAGCTGAGCTGGTTCGGTGTTTGTGGGTGTTTGGTACCCCTTCCCTTCCACAGAGCTCGTGGATGGGTGCACTTTTCAGAAAGACCAGGCAGGTGGTCCTGGCCCTTTCGCTCCTCCAGGGGGCTGTTTGACGTTATGAATTAAGCACATGAGGTCTGAATGTGGGAGGAAGGCTTCTGTCCTCTCCCAAACGGAACACCGGAGAAGCTTTGGGTTAGCCTGGGTGTGGAGCACTCCAGCTACAGGTGGTGGCTGGGTGTGTGCTGGGGTCTAGAGCCTTCCTCTGACACAGCTCTGGATTTGCAGAAACCTTAGGCTCCTTGTTCACAAGCCCAGGAACCACCGGAAACTGCTCTTCCTCGATACCCTTTCCCCACCTTGTTAGACTGACTGCAGCTACCAGCTCCAGGTAATCAGGACTCGGCCGCTCCTCTCCCAGGGCTGAGGCGTTCCTCCTTTCCCATGAAAGCTCCCAGACCCGGGGCAGAGCCCACACCTGCCAGAGCCTGCAGGTTCCAGAGATAGAAAGTAAAAGGAAAGCTGGGGAGAGAGGACAGCTGAGCAAAGACAGCTCCAAAGGGGGGCCTCTGACCACGACCAGAGGGCACAGGAGTCAGACCACCAGCTCAGCAAACCCAGCTCAGCACTGAGGCTGCAGCCGTGTGCCCTGGCGCCTGCAGAGTGGGGAATTCCTCGCGTGGGGTCCCAGGAACACAAGGAAGCAAGCAGCCACAACCATCCAGGCAGACCACGGGGGCGTGGGGGCGGGGGAGGAAGGGGGGGGTCTACCCCAGCCCAGGGGAGTCTGAGAAGGCCCCTGGAGCACGCATTATTTAAATTAAAAACGAAAGGACAAATAAGACCTAGTGAAGACAGGGGCTGGGGGTGGGGGCGGCCGTGTAGTGGAACCAGGCAAGGGGAAGGTGTCCAGGCAGAGGAAAAGGCACCAGCAAAGGCCAAGAGGCCGGAGGGGGAGCCAGGGCTTGGGAATGGAGAAGGCAGCTCAGCGAGTCAGAGCAGCAAAGGGGTAAACTGAGGCTCTCAGGGTTCTCCAGAGGATGAGAAAGGGACAGGACAAAGCCACCATGAGCACGAACTAGAGTCTGGAGGCCAACAGGAAGAAAGAGGGGCTGACCCGAGGCTACAAAACACAAGGGAAAATACCTCCAGCTTCTAGAAATAGCATCCTAATTAAGAGGAAAATAATACTGGTGGGTGACCAGACAGTATCGAAACTTGTGCCTACTTTGTTTTTCCTGAGCAATCTTTGCTAATTAATTCTTAAAGATTCACACACGGGGATTAAAACACTCAGCTAAAGAAGCCAAACTGATCAATACCTTTCCAGGCTAATGGAGGGATTGGAGGCCGGGAGCCGGCCTCGGCCCAAGGTAGAACCAAGGACAAGGGCACTCCAGGAATGAGAAGCACTCCCAAAGGGGCAAGCCCCCCAGGGTGTCCCAAGTCCATGCTGACCAGCAAGTGGTGACATCAAACACTATCACACCAGGCAGGGTTGCTGCTGAAACTCTGAAGGAGCCGGAAGTGCTGGAAGCCAGGAGGAGCTTCAGGCTGCCCTGGTGGGGTGGGTGGTGTTGTCCGGGGAAGGCGGGCCCAGGGGGCCCACTGTGGGAACACCCAGCTAACCCTACACATGCTGGTTGAGGGGGTTGGTCCATCTTTGAATGTCTCTGTGGGAGCATGAAAGCTTCATATGACTGAATGCATGGTGGGTGGAAAGGAATGATACTTGGAACCAGAAAATCGGAGTTTCCATTCTGCTACTGCTCAGCCAGTGGCCTTGGGCCAGGCGTGATTTGACTCCCAGCTCGGTGGCCCCTCTGCAACAGGGCTGACCACAGGAAGCCTGCCGAACGACACAGAGGGCGTTGCAGGGATCCCCTGAAGGTGTGTGGGCACCAACTGAGGTGCAGGAGGGAGCCTTCCTGCACAGGCCCTCAGCCACCCACTTGAGATGGGGTTCTCGACTTTCCTAGAGGCTGTGGGAGATGGGGGGGGGGGGGCAAGAGCGTACCAGAAAGCAGCTCTAGGCAGAAACTCAGGTCAGAAAGGAGACTGTCGTCCCCATCAACGTTATCAGAAGTGGGAGAGCCGAGCAGAAGCCTCCAGAAGGCTGTATGATTCCAGGTGAGGGACCGCCCACCCACTCAACCTTGGGGCTTCAGACCAGAGAAGGCCCGTTTGCAAGAGTGCCTTTTCAGAGAGCACGGGGAGGCTGGAAGCAGT
The DNA here is from genome assembly GCF_046562875.1 of Panthera onca. Lineage (NCBI taxonomy): Eukaryota > Metazoa > Chordata > Mammalia > Carnivora > Felidae > Panthera > Panthera onca. The sequence continues at coordinate 40,772,014 of NC_138349.1, read as the reverse complement.
GCAGAATAACTAATTAATGATGGTAAAGTATTGTGGACGGGGAAAACGCTGCATAACCGCTAAGTGGTGGGGTTATTATTATTCATGCAATATTCATACTGTGCTCTTCAGCCTCTGAGAAGCTCCGCTCCGCTCCGCAGTCCTCAGGGACCCGGCGGAGGGAAGCGTGTGCCCAGGGGGCGGGGTGTGGGACGACAGCTGGCCTGGTCGACGGGGAAAGGGCCATGACACTGCAGCAGAAACAGCAACACCCAAGCAACACAGGAGCCACAGGAGCTTAGCAATACCACACCACCTGCCTCCATCCACCAGGACAGAGGTTCTCTGAGCCCTATTGTGTGCCAGGGTCTGGGCTGGGCATTTGTTTTTCAAGAAAACTCCTTAAAATTTGCAGGGCCGAGGGCATGCCACAAGTCTAAATAATTAAGAGTTCAAGATCCAGCCACGCATGGCCCAGCCCACATGCTCCTGAGGGTCCTGCTGTCCACTCCCCATGGGTTACCTTTCCCAGGGGAAAGCGCTTCCCTGCTGAGGGCCTGAAGGTTAGCTGGTCTTCTGGGCAGAACAGAAGGATGTGGGGCCCGGCCCGGGCCTCCTGCAATGCCAGGACCCTGCAGGACTCATGACAGGGCCTGGCCCAGTCAGCCTTCCCAGCGGCCTCCTCCCCAACACCTTGCTTTCCTTCCTGGACTTCTGGCCAGCACTGAGGCATGCCTCCCAAACTAGCTTGCCAAGTGGAAGAAGGAAGTGAGATTTCCTGGTTATCCGCCAAGGAGTGCCTGTTGGTCACTGAAATAAAAGCAGCCCCTCCCTTGCCGTCTAGTTTCCAGGCCCCCACAAGGCTAGGTTTCCTCTCTGGACACACCACACCCCCCCTTTGGGCCGCCTGGTGCACACACAAGTCCCCCTCCCATATGAATGTGTGCTGACCCAGTTCCTGAACTCTGAAAACACTTTATAAGACCAAAAAGAAAAAACAAAGGCTTTGTATCTGGATATATGTGTGATATGGGGGCCCTTTACAGCCAGAGTGGGGACAGGGACCTCTCTCCTGGGGTCCATGGCCCTCATTTCTCCAGGAAGCCCCAGCAGGTCAGGGGTCATCTCAGGGCCACATGACTGAATAGGAGAGCCTTAGGGTTTGAGTCTGGGTCAGCCTGGCTCCAGGAAAGGGACTCACACCAGCACACAGGCTGGACAATTTCTCAACATGTCATGTGTGGCTCAATGAGTAGGGCTCATCCGTGGTATGGGGGAGTCTCTGTTCTCTGAGTATCTCCAGAGCCTTCTCTGGGTCAGCTCCCGCCAACATTATCTTCTATGAGGCTCGTCATGGGCCAGCCACAAGCCATGACGGACGCCAACACCTCAGGTCACATGCCGCTTCCAATGGGGAAGCGGGTATGAGGCGTGCAATGTGGCCTACAAGCCGGCAGACCCTGCTGGTGTGGCCCGAGACAAATCCAGCCTGTCTTCTCTCTCCCAGGACGGTTGCCTACAGCCGACCCACCTGCTGCACCGCAGCCGGCAGGCTCTTCCTCCAGCTGCAGCAAATGCCCTGCGAGATAAGCCTCACCTTCCTCCCCGGGGCTCACCAAGCCCTCCTCCACTAGCCTGTGCTCACTGCTCAGCCTCACCCAGTTTTCCCCTCCAGGCCAAGCTGCCCTCCCCCTCCTGCGTCAGCAGGGGCTGCCCTCTCTTCTCAGAGCTCCATCCTTCCTGTCGCAACCAGATTGGTTCCCGCACCCCGTTCCTGCACCCAGTTCCTGCAGACTGGCTCCTGGAAGCTGAAGTTTCGCCTCATGCACCAATCAACTCACCAACAAGTGCTGGTGCGGGGCGTGTGCTGGGCGGTGGCCTGGAGAGACCAGATCCTTGCCCCCAAAGAAGTCAGAGCACCGCGGGGAACGAGATCCCAAACAGGCACATAGGAAGGCAGATATGCGATTAGGATTGTGAGGAGATCTGTGAGGGAGCATCTCCGGGGCTCTAGGAGCAGCAGCACGAATCCCACACAGAGCAGGTGACTCATGAGGAGGCTTCAAGAGCGGAACTTGACAGATATCCCATGGGGCTGGGGTGCAAAACACGGGGTGACGCATGTGATGGGGCTGAGGAGGGCCTGTGGACACAGTAAACGCTTGGGCCTGTCCTGGCAGCAGGGGTAATCTGTTAAAGGATTTTAGCCAGGCAGGCACGTACACGATCAACTCTCACTCAGTAAGTCTCCTCCTCCAGGAAGGCCTCCCAACACCCCAGTTCGGATCAGAGGCTTCTTCTCTGGTTTCCTCCATGTTTCCTTCATCTCAGCACTTAACATACCACATCGCGACTGTCCTTCCTATAGACTGTCAGTTCCTTCAGATAGGGGCCTGACGTTGTACTGCAGCAGAGCCTGACAGAAATCAATATTTGCTTAATGAAAGAGAAAGCCCCAGTGTCCATGTGTCCCAGGACAGCACGGTGGCCCAGGAGCCCAGCTCCACACCTTTCGCCTCTTCCCCTGGACAGCAGCTCATTGACAACACGGCCCAAAGGTTTGCCTAGGTTTCTGAGGGGGTACAGCCAGATTCCAGGCAGAAATTCCCCAGCTGCTCATCCGTTTTGTTCAGATGAGCAGGAGAGAGAAAGCCAGTTCATCTTACTGAGAACCATTAGCCCCTTATTTAATGGAATCAAATTTAATAAAAGGAGCAGTTCAAGCAATTCTGGAGGATAAATGAGGGTCTGGATGTGACAGAGATGCTTACAGTGACTTTAAGGAGGAAGCACAAGTGGTTTAATTTGGAAGCGAGTGAAAAAGTCTGCTGATCTGTGTGCCAGCCGGGGCAGCTTCCATCCAGGGTGCATGGACCACGGGCAATTCCCAGCAGGCACTGTGCTGAGGTCACCCCAACCGCCCTTACCCCATGAGGCATGTTTCTTCCCTCAGGATCCCTTAGATCAGTGCCGCATGTTTGAGAGATGTTAAGTATCCCAGACCCCTCCCCAAAGAGCTTCCTCCAAATCACCCATCTGCCAGGCCTCTTAAAAACTCATTTCAGGCCCCCATCTCTGGAATGCAAACTAGAATAGGCTTACTTTTCCCTATTCCTCTCACTAAGTATAGCTTAAAGCCTAGATGTTACACGAAAACAAACATAAGAAAATCCTAAAAGGTGTAGAGAAGAAGGCAAAGTGGCTGAGGACCTTGGGAGCCCCGCTGGACACAGCATGTGGCCTGAGGTCACAGTGTGGCTGCCACAGCTGCTAAAAATATGAGTCAATAAAACAGACTTTCACTCTCCTCTAAGATTTCTAAATTATGTGTGACAGTTCAGGCTAAAAAATAACACGTCTATTGTAGTTCTCAGTGTCTGTAGAGGAAATATTGAAGAAAGGGACAGAGACACAATTGCCTCTTTTCACTTGAACTGTGAAAATGTTGACAACAATAGATGGTGATACGTTATGTATACATAATGTAATACCTACAGCAACCACTAAAAAGGCTATGAAAAGCAATATGTTCGAAAACACTACAGACAAATCAAATAGAATTCTAAAAGATGTTCCAGTAACACACGGGAAGGTAGGGAAAAGAGAAATGAAACAAAGAGAACAAGGAGAAATCGAAATGTAAAGTGGCAGACTGAAGGCTATAGCATAACAGTGTAAATTGTAAATGTATACCAGTTAAAAACAGAAAGTCTAAATAAAAAATGATTGAGCCATATTCTGTCTACAAGAAACTCACCCCAAACATGATATAGATAGGTTGAAAGTAAAAGAATGACAGAAGAAATGCAGGCATTAGCAAAAAGAAAAGAGGCATCAGTTATATTAATATCAGATAAATTTCAGAGCAAAGGAAATTATTAGGGCCAGAGATATTACATGACATTTTATTACATTACATAATTATAAAAGAATCGATCCACCAAATAGACATAGTAATCCTAAATATCTATAATCAAACAGCAGAGCTACAAAATATGTGAAACAAAAATTATAACACTGAAAGGAAAAATAGAGGCACAATTAGAGTTAAAGGCTTCGATCGGGGCACCTGGGTGGCTCAGTTGGTTGAGCATACAGCTTCGGCTCAGGTCATGATGTCATGGTTCGTGGGTCGGAGCCCCGCATCGGGCTCTGTGCTGACAGCTCAGAGCCTGGAGCCTGCTTCGGATTCTGTATCTCCCTCTCTCCCTGCCCCTCCCCTGCTCACACTCTGTCTCTCTCTCTCTCTTAAAAATAAACATTAAAAATCAATCAATCAACCAAGGCTTTGATAACCCTCTCTCAACAAGTGGTAGAACAACTAGACAAAAAAATTAATGATGATATGAAAAGAATTCAACGACATTATCAAACAATAGGACCCAACACCAGCAGAACAGGCATGCTTTCAAGCCCTTATGTAAGATATACCAAGACATCTAGACTATATTCTGCATCAAACCTCAACTAAATTAGAATAATTTAAATGATACAAAGTGTGATCACAATGAACTCAACTAGAAATTGACAGTAGCAAGATAACAGGAAATTTTCCAAATGCTTGGAAACCAACAATACTTTAAATAATTCATGGGTCAAAAAGCAAGTCCCAAGGGAAATCAAAATATTTATTTACCAGGGCGACTGGGTGGCTCAGTCGGTTGAGCGTCCGGCTTCGGCTCAGGTCATGATCTCACAGTTTGTGAGTTCAAGCCCTGCGTTGGGTTCTGTGCTGACAGCTCAGAACCTGGAGCCTGCTTCATATTCTGTGTCTCCCTCTCTGTCTGCCCCTCCCCTGCTCATGCTCTGTCTCTCTCTCACTCTCAACAATAAATAAACATTAAAAAAATATTTATTTATCAAATGAAAATGAAGACACACATATTGGGGCTTGTAAGTTGCAGCTAAATCAGTGCTGAGAGGGCAATTTATATTATAAATGTTTACATGAGAAAAGAGGAAAAGTCTTCAAACAATAATCTAATATCCCACTTGAAGAAACCAGAAGAACATCAAAATAAAGCTAGAAGAAGCAGAAGGAAGTAAATAATAAAGATAAGAGCAGAAATCAATGAGATTGAGGAGCACCTGGGTGGCTCAGTCAGTTAAATGTCTGATTTTGACTCAAGTCATGATCTCACAGTTCACTAGTTCGAGCCCCACATCAGAGTCTGTGCTGATAGCTCAGAGCCTGGAGCCTGCTTCGGATTCTGTGTCTTCCCCTCTCTCTGTTCCTCCCCTGCTCACGCTCTGTCTGTCTGTCTCTCTCTCTCAAATATAAACACTAAAAAAAATTTTTAGAAAAATAGATCAGTGAAATTGAAAACAGAAAAATAATAGAGAAAATCAATGGGGGAAAAAAAAACAAAAACAGTTCTTTGACAAACTGACAAACCTCCAGCAAGGCTGACAAAGGAAAAAGGAGGGATGACACTAATTACCGGTATCAGAAGTTAAACAGGGATATCACCGCAGACCATGTAGACATCAGAAGGATAGTAAGGAAATATTGTGAACAACTCTACACACAAAAACTAGGTGACTTAGATAAAATGGACTAATTCCTCAAAAAGTACAAGCTGTCACAACTCACCCAATATGAAACAGATACTGTGAACAGCCCTGTAACTATTAAGGAAATTGAATTCACAATCTGCAACCCCCCAAAAAGAAATCTGCAGGCCCAGACAGTTTCAGGGGAGAATCCTAGCAAACATTTAAAGAAACACTTACATCATTTATACACAAATCCCATCCAGAAAATAGAAGAGGAGGGAACACTTCCTAATTCATTTTATGAAACAACATTACTTAAACATTAAAACCAGAGAAAAAATGGTGCGGGGAAAAAAAAAAAACTACAGATCAGTATCCCTCATGAATATAGATTCAAACAGCCTTTCCAAATGTTATCAAGTAGAATTCAGCAAAATGAAGGAACTATACATCGTGACCAAATGGAGTCTATTCAGGGATGCAAGGCTAGTTGGATATTCCAAAATCCACCAATGTAATGCACCATATTAACAAACTGAAGAATAAAATCACATGATCATGTCAAGCGATGTGGGAAATGTATTTGATAGAGTTCTACAGACATTCATGAAAGAATATTTGGAAGACTAGGAAGAGAAGGAAACGTCTTCAACTTAACTAAGAAACTATAAAAAAAAAACAACAACAAAAACAACAACAACAAAACAACACCCTGCAAGTAACATCTTACTTAATAGTGAGAAGCAAGATGCTTTCCCACTAACATCAAGAACAAACAATCTGCCATCACCCCACCTGTTCAATAAAGGACTGGAAGTTCCGGCCGTCCAATAAGGCAAGAAACAGAAACAAAAAGCATACCATTCAGAAAGGCAGAAATAAGACCATTTGCAGATCTTGATCTATATACAGATTTGCAAGGGATCTAAAAACTAACACCTAGAATTAATAAGAGATTTCTTTAAAGTGGCAGAATACGAGATCGACATACATGAATCAATTACACTTCTACATATCAACAATTACACATAGAAAGAGCAAATTCACATACAACACAACTTACTATCACTCCCCCCCAAAATACTTAGGTATAAGTCTAATAATGCATGTACAGGTCTCACATACTAGAAATTCCACAACAGGGGTGACTGGGTGGCTCAGTAGGCTACGCGTCCAACTCTTGATTTCAACTCAAGTCATGATCTCATGGTTAGTGAGTTTGGGCCCCACGTCAGGCTCCTTGATGTCAGCAAAGAGCCTGCTTGGGATTTTCTCTTTCTCTCCCTCTTTCTGTGCCCCTCCCCAGCTCACTCTCTCTCTCTCTCTCTCTCAAAATAAATAAATAAACATTTAAAAAAAATCCACAACAGTAATGAGAGAAATAAAGAACCTTAACAAATGGAAATACAAACCGAATTCATGGAAGACACAATAAAAATGTCCAATCTCCCCAAATTGATTTATAGATTTAATGTAATTCCTATCAAAATCCTGGCAAGATTTCTTTTGTCGAAATAGATAAGATTATTCTAAAATTTACATGGAAAGGTAAAAGAAATAGAATTTCTAAAAAACTTTTTTTTTGAAAAGTAAGAGTAAAGTAAGAGGGACCACTCTACCATCTTGAAACGTATATACCTTCAGAAATCGAGACTGTGTGGTATTCGCAGAGGGACAGACGCATATACCAATGGAAAAGAAAATACGACCCAGAAATAGTCCATAGAAGTATGACCAACCGATTTCTGACAAGGGAGCAAAATCAATGCAACAGAGGAAGGATTGTTTTTCCCACCAATAGTTCTGGGGCAATTGAATATCTACAGGCAGCAATAACAACACCAATTAAGCATCCTGAGCTAAATTCACAAATAACTCTGGACGGTCCATAGATTTAAATATAAAATATAAAACTATATAACTTTGTGAAAGGTGAAGTGGAAATGGGGTGATTTATGTCAAGGGATTTTTAAAGGGAACCAGAAGGCCATGAAGGAGATGGGCCTTATGTACATCCTCACCGGGTAGAACCATGAACTTTTGAATTGGGCCAAGCTGCAAATATTGCAAGGACTCCGCCTGAACACCTACCCACCTGCTATATATGGTAAGAGATTGCTCAGCGATAGCCTTAGTAACCAATTATATTCAGTCAAGAGTACTTTTCTATTGCCGACAGCAATGGAAATTCTTTGTAAACAACATATAAGCATTCCCTTTGTCTTTAGACACCCTTGACTTCTGTCCCCTGGAGGGGAGCTATTTGGATTGCTGCCCAAACCTGTGTTTCCTGAATTGCAATTCTGAGGCCCCAATCAAGCTTTTATTTTTGTTTTTATTTTCATTCTATTCTATTCTAGTCTAGTCTAGTCTAGTCTAGTCTATTTTAGTCTACTTTATTTTTTAGTTGACAACTTTTAAAAGAAAACATAAAATAAAGTCTTGGAGACTTAGGGTGTGCATGGTGAAAGCTTCTCAAATGTGATATCAAAAGCATGATCCATAAGAGAAAAAATATCAGTAAATTACACTTACTTAAAATTAAGTACTTTTGCTGTGTGAAGAACTCTGTGGAGAGGATGAAGAGATCAGCTAGAGACTGGGAGAAAATATTTGCAGGTTGCATGTTTGACGAAGGACTCATGTTCAGACAAATTAAGAACTCTTAAAATTCAATAGAAAAGGAAAAACCAAGCAAACCAGTTAAAAAATGGGCAAAAGTCATGCAGAGATTTCTTGCTCGATCAAGACATTTTGCCTCGCCTTTCTGGGGTCATGACTTCTTCCTTCACCTTCTGCTGCCTTTCTGAGTGACCCTAGTGTATCGTTTTCTTTTGTTACATTTGTTGTAAACTGTTACACAGCAAAAGAAACCCAGCAGTGAAGAATTCTTTCGACCTGGAATCCACACACTGCTCGACTCTGAAACATTGTGTTGGCAGGAATCTGAAACAGGGGAAAAGCTGTCAGGAAAGATTTTTACAAAGATCTCAGGGACTAAGAGCCAAGGAATAAAGTGATGACTTTGACTTGTAAGATAAAAACGAATTTAATTCTCTTTACCCAGGCCTCTGCCATCTTTTCATTATAAATTAAGGGGGGGAAAAGCCTCTGCTCTCTTCAATAACTCTGGCTCTTTCAGTGAAGAATGTTTTAGCCACTGGAACATAATTAAAGTGATATTGTATTTCTTTTATTATCATGATTATAATAATACATAGATTTCAGCGGGTGCTTTCCAACAGAATTAAAACAGAGACAGATGGCTGACGTTTTGGTTGGAATTGGAGACCATAGGAATATTTTATATGGCAGCCTTTTAAAGAGGAAGGTGCAAACCTCTGAGAAAATGCCTTAGAAATTTCACCAGATCTTATCAATAGCTATTCTTAGAACAATATTTTAGCAAAATTTAACAATATGGATCAGTTAGTAATTAAGTGGCAAATAATTTATTTAGAATTGTGACAAACATAATCCAAAATCTAGTTGTAAGTCTTTTATTATTATGTACATGAGCCTTTCTCACATAGGTATCTTAATGCTTCCAAATGCAAAACCCTGAGAAGGACCCAAGAGCAGTTATGCTTTTTCTAGCACGAAATGGATAACTGAAATCATTAGACTATCAGGCAAACTCAAAAATGAGGAATGTTCTATGAAAAAAAAGGAGATGGAAGCTTCTAAAATATCAACCATAAAAGACAAAGGTTGTGCCGATGTTCCAGATAAAGAAGGCTAAAGAAACAAGGTTACCAAATGTAACACCTTCCCTTCCACTGGGTCCTTTGCTGAGTTCAGTGAAAGCTACAAAGGGCATTGGTGGGTGTACTGAAATACTGAACTGAGATCTTGAAAGGACTGTGTCAATGTTAACTTTCCTGTCCTTGATAACTATGCTGTGGTTATGCAAGAGATGGTCTCTATTCTTAAGAAATACACACTGACAGGGTGCCTGGGTGGCTCAGTCCGTTGGACGTCCGACCTTGGCTCAGGTCATGATCTCACAGTTCCTGGGTTCCAGCCCCACATCGGGCTCTGTGCAGACAGCTCAAAGCCTAGAGCCTGCCTGGGATTCTGTGTCTCCTTCTCTTTCTGTCCCTCCCCTGCTCGCATTTTCTCTCTCTCAAAAATAAATAAAACATAAAAAAAAAAAAAAAAAGAAATACACACTGATGTATTTAGAAGTTAAAAAAAATATGATATATACAACTTACTCTCAAATGGCTCTGAAAAAAAGATCTCTCTCTCTAAATATATATATATATATATATATATATATATATATATATATATGTGTGTGTGTGTGTGTGTGTATACATATATATGTGTGTGTATATATACACACATAAACATATATAATATATATTAGTTTGTTTTATATAAACATATCTCTCTATAGACAGCACATAAGATAAAGCAAATCGTAATTTGATTAAGAAGTCAGCAAATCATATAGGTGTTCTTTGTATGATTTATTCTTACAACTTTTCTTTTTTTTTTTTAATTTTTTTTTTTAACGTTTTATTTATTTTTGAGACAGAGAGAGACAGAGCATGAACGGGGGAGGGGCAGAGAGAGAGGGAGACACAGAATCGGAAGCAGGCTCCAGGCTCTGAGCCATCAGCCCAGAGACCGACGTGGGGCTCGAACTCACAGACCGCGAGATCGTGACCTGAGCCGAAGTCGGACGCCCAACCGACTGAGCCACCCAGGCGCCCCTTACAACTTTTCTTTAAGTTTGAAACTATCTTGAAATAGAAGACTGAAAGAACAGTTTTAAAAGTCATGTCAGTTTTCCATGATGACACTCCTACTTTCTATTCTCAGCTGGGAGGCAGTTTGGTATTAGAGCTAAAAATACAGCTTTTTGGAATCAAAATATTTGCATTTGAATTCCAGCAGTCCCACTCACCTGCTGTGATGACCTCTGGTAAGCTACTTTATCACTCTGCTCCTCAGTTTCCTCATCTGTGAAATAGGCATGCTGATAAGAGCATCTGCTTTGTGGGCTATTTGTGAGAAACAAATGAAACCTACATAGCAGTGCTGGGCGAGGCACCATGCTCAGAATCAGCATTCAGGAAGTGGGTCGTTATGATGCTTTCCAGAAAAGCATTCTACATGCAAGGGAGAAGACATAGTAAGAGCTGAGTTTAATGCCAAAGAAGGAGGGGGAAAGGGCCAGGGAGAGGGAAAGGGAGAAAAAGGAGGGGGAGGGGGGAGAAGGAGGGGAAACAGATGAAGGAGAAGGAGGAGAAGGGATCTTACCTACAAGTTACCAAGATTCATAAGCTACAGTAAATAAAACAGTGTGACATGACTCAACACAGACAGATGCAAAACGTGGCACAGAATAGGAATCCCATTAACAGTTCACTCATTAAATGGGTGTAAAATAGAAGTATGGAGAAGCAGGAGAGAAAGGAAAGATTGTTAAATAAATGATATTGAGACAATGGATGTTTTATACCCCCCAAAAAGTAAAACTGGATCCTTTGTTTAGGCCACACACAAAATAAATTCCAAACAAATTAAAAGTCCAATTGTGAAAAATGCAACTGCTTCAAAGTAAAAAAAAAAAAAAAAAAAAAAAAAAGGCCAAATTCTTAGACAAGACGGAAAAACCAAACACACCAAAAGTCAAAGAATGATAAATATGATCGTATCACATTTAGAGACTTCCGCAGAGCAAAATGCGCCACCAAAATAAAAGATAAGCAATATACTGAGACAGCATATTTGAGAAAAATATGTAAAAGACCAATAACGAAAGAAAAATAACAAGAAATTTACAGAACAAAGAATCCTGGCTCTCTGGTAAACATACATTACATATTCTCACTAGTAATCAGGAACATGCAACCTAAAAACTTGGAGATAATATTTTACAACTCTGATAGGCAAAAAAATGAAAAGTCTGACAATACTGAATCTTACTAAATCTGTAGAGGGACAGAGATGTCCAGATCTCACTAACGGAGAGCAATCTGGCAATATCCAATAAAGGGAGAATCGCGCATCCCCATGACAATGACACCTCTCCCAGACTGTCTCCCAGAAGAATGAGGGTTCTAGAAGATGGAAAGGCCCATTGCAGCATCGACTCCGGAGGCAAAAAGTTACAAACAACCCAAATCTGTCAGTACCAGAATGTATGACTAAATTATGATACAGTGTTGCATCAGAATCCAGTGGGCAGTTGAAACAGATGTATGTGATCAGAATAGGGAGCTAATGCAGCAGGTTGAGTATGCTGTGGTGACATTCAGGTCACAAGTTGAACACCTAGAAAGCAGCACAGGAAGGAAGTACAGAGGTGCTGTTTCCTCTGGAGGAGAGAGGAAAACCAGACAGAGGAGGGGAGCCTAAAGGGCATTAACTCCATTTGTGACATTCCGTTTCTCTGATGGATGCGTTGATTTACCTATCTCCCTTCAAATCCATGTATCGAAAACAACCAGCTGAGGTTTTTAATGTGTAATTCAAGGTGTTGAGTCCATATGTTCATTACATGGATCTCAGTTTTAAAAATAGTTTTAGAATACTTGAAAATTGGTTTTCCCAAAACTCTGCAGCTACTCTGGGGGGGGGAGGAGGCGGAGAATAGTGGATCATGCAAGCCTTGACCTTGGAGTCATGCAAGCCTTGGAGTGTACAGGCAGAGATGCCTACCATGTCCCCAGAAGTCCTCACACACAGCTCTCCCACACATCCTGGGGTGGCCAGCCTGGTCGGTCACCTGCCCTCAGTTACAGGATGTCACTCAGTAATCCTCAAGATCTCTTTCACCAGCTTCTCATAAAGTCTCCACCATTTCTTACAACTTTCAACAGGCTATCATGCTATTTTTTGTTGCACAGAAATTTATTTGGTATTAAGAGTATATATAAGATCATTATGAAAAATTTCAATCCAAAGAAACTAAAAGATGCCTCCTTATCCTATTTCCTAGAAAGAGTAAAAGGAAACAATTAACAATTTGCTGTATTTACTTCCAGCCAATTTTTGGAGAGGCAAGCAAACATATTGCAAAATATAACTACCTAACGATAACTCTGTAACTGTCGCTTTGTCACTTCTCCTCTGTCCATGTCAGTTCCGAGGAAATTATGTATTTTATGTAAACATATTGGATATCATTAGAAACATTCAAGTATAATTGATTTAGCCAGATTCCAACTGAAAATCACTTGTTTCTGGTTTCCACTGGGGTCAGCAGTGCTGAAGAGCACCCCATTAAATATTTTGGGGAGGTTTCATCCTATTATTTCATCAGGATAAGTACCTGAAGGTGGAATTTCCAGATAAAAGATTATGAACAGCTTACACTTTGCTACGTATCGTCAAATTGCCTTCTGAGAAAATCGGTTCAAGTAGTGTTCCAAATATCCAACAGTGAGTACTCACCCCATGGCAGATACCAGGTACATGCTTTAAATGTGGTAACAGGGGCGCCTGGGTGGCGCAGTCGGTTAAGCGTCCGACTTCAGCCAGGTCACGATCTCCCGGTCCGTGAGTTCGAGCCCCGCGTCAGGCTCTGGGCTGATGGCTGGGAGCCTGGAGCCTGTTTCAGATTCTGTGTCTCCCTCTCTCTCTGCCCCTCCCCCGTTCATGCTCTGTCTCTCTCTGTCTCAAAAATAAATAAAAAACGTTGAAAAAAAAATTAAAAAAAAAAATAAATAAATGTGGTAACAGACTTGGGTTCCCTCAATAGCCCTATGAGATTGGGACAATCATTATCCCCAACTTAGAGATGAGAAAACTGAGCAGAAAGGATCAACAGCCCCTTCACATCCCGGGACTGGTAAATAGCAGAAAAAGATTAACATTCAGCAGGTGTAGAGCTAGATACACACTCCAAAACGCTACTTTCTCTACTAATAATATGTGAAAACACTAACCGGCTGTGACATCTCGGCCAACGAATTAAAACCCCTTCCATAAAGTGCAGATCATGGTGGGACCTCTTTCATAAATCTGTCGTAGGGATGGAATGAGCTAACTCGAGTGTTTAGGGGAGTATGCAGCCTATCGAGTCCACTCAAAATGTTAAATGTTGCTATTTGTTTTACTATTTGCGACCTTCAGCATTTTCAAGGTCTAGTGTTTGTTTGGATTTCTTCAGCAAGCTGCCTGTTTGTACAATACGCACATTTTTTCCATTGGATTTCTTAAATTTAACTTCCTCTCCCTTCCCCCAGGACCCACTGGTTTGTATATCTAGGTAAGGTCAAAAGCAGACACGGGTTAGAACATCTGCCACCTTCTGCCGCTTTACGGAGCACACTTTGCATTTTCTGCCCTACACACTCTGAGTTCTTGATTGTTGATTCTAGCCACCCCCTCCGTGCCACTGCCACTCGTTACATGTGCCCATTTCCATGTGTAAACTGATAGATGCTGAGGCTCTCTGACTGACAGGCTAGCTCCCAGAAAGCCAAAGTCTTTGTTCGCTCCCAGGCTGGGTGCAGGCTTCAGGGACGTGGGAATAACACTGCCCATGTCCAGGATACAGGCTGTTGCTTCCCCGACAGAAGATTAGATCCAAAGACAGGCTGCTTGCCTTTGAGTTTTGACCCAGTGCAAGTTCTGAGAAACAGCATCTTTGTGGAGACGAGGGACTATTTTGTTGCCTTTTTAAGAGATAACAGTTAATGTCAAAGGGAATTTTGCAAAATCACATGGCTCTTTCAACCCTGTCTCTGTCTACACATATCTCATGTCTAATCATCATTCTATGCTTCCGTCCCTATCTCTCTTGTTTTTTTCCTCCCTGTCTGCTTCTCTGGTCTTCTGTCTCTCCCTCTGTATCTGGCCCTACTTTTCCGTTAGTCCCTGCCTTTCTCCCTTCTTCCTGCTTTTGATACACAGAACTAAAGATGACTTTAAAAAAACCAGGATACTTCTGGGTGACTAAGAGCCTACTCCACTCCCCAATAAGACTGATTCACCACTGACTATAAAGAAGCACCTACATCCCCACATTTTCTCATTTTATGTAATTATTTCGGTTTGACTTAATTAAATGGAGCTTAATTTTCATACAATTCTGGAAGCTAGGCATTATTACCCCCCATTTTACTGGTTCAGAAACTGAGAGAGAGTCTAAGAAGCTTGCTGCCATTTGGTACCAATGGAGCCATGATTTAAAGCCAGGTTGGTCTAAGTCCCAAGCCCAAAGCTCTTTCTACCACATGACCCTTTCCTGTTCCCCTCTGGCCCAGAAGAAGCCTTTGTAAGTTGCAGCTGGAAGGAAACAAACAAAAATCATTTTCACTGCCTTGTGTCTCAAACTGAGAAAAGCTGTCTATTCAAAGGGACTCATCTGTGCTTCAGGGACTGAGCCCCAGTGAGCTAATGCTCCCCCAGTTTCCCACTCATTGAGGCACCCCTGCCATGGACGGTCACGTCCACCCTGTCTCTGCATTCCTCACTCACCTAGGAGAAGGAGGAGGGCTCTCAGCATGCTGGCCCCGGAGCCCATGCTGGCTTTCTGCTCCTGGCTCCCCTCCGAGCAAGCACTGTGGCTTTCTGACCCAAGGCTGTGAGGGACAGAAGCCACATTCCGCGTGACAGACAAGGCGGAAGCTGCCGCCACGGCCACGGCGGCAGTGGGGAGGCTGCTCAGTTCCTCTCAGCTCTGTCGAAGGGCAGGGCTGAAGGAAGTGCGTGTTGCCTTTGCCCTGTCAGTCGGTGGAAGGGAGCAAGCCCACGGTGAGGGCTCACTGAGGCACACTGGGGTACTTTGTTGCCTTTTTAAGAACTAAAGATGACTTTAAAAAAACCAACACTATCACCCAACACTATCTCCTGTGATCTGCCCCCCACCACACACACACAGCACAGGAACAGAAGGGCACCTGGGTGCAGAATCTTGCCCACAGACCCAGGCCGATAAGTCTGGGAGGGGGGTGTGGGCAAAGTTGGTCAACTTGGATGTCCGGGTCCTGCAGAAACCCCCGCGGCTTTGGGTCAGGGACGACACCTCTGAGTCTGGGGAGGCCTATGACTCTCTTCTCAGAATAACATTTTTGATGTCCAAAATAAAGTAGCTAGGATCATAAAAGAAACCAGTTATGCTGAATCCAAATATTTATCCAATATCCAAATACTTATAAAAAAGACTTATGATATGGAAATGCAGGTGCTTCTTTATCTGCACAGTCAACAGCAAGGTCTAGCTCAGGCGCAGTAACTACCACCATCCTGACATCAGGACAAAGGTAAAGGATATTTAGAGCTATCTGCACCAGCTAAAATGTGGATGAAAATAGGGGCGCCTGGGTGGCTCAGTTGGTTAAGCGACCACCTTCGGCCCAGGTCATGATCTCACAATTCGTGAGTTCAAGCCTGCATCGGGCTCTGTGCTGACAGCTCAGAGGCTGGAGCCTGTTTCAGATTCTGTGTCTCCCTCTCTCTCTGCCCCTCCCCCACTCGCACTCTGTCTCCCTCTGCCTCAAAAATAAATAAACATCAAAAAATTAAAAAAATATATGGATGAAAATATCTGCAGTTCCTACCAGCAGTGAAGGCACCCATGCAGTACTATCACTGTGGTTTATTGGCTATCCTCACGTTGGAAAGGACCGTTACGTTTCCATGAGAGGGTAGGGGCCTGAGATGTGATGTTTTCCCCATCCACGTTCACAGAGCCCACGGTAAGCACCCAACGCTGGAAGACCCTTGGTTGTCAACACAGGCTCGACCAGCAGACTTGGGGCTGTGTGTTTCCATACATCTCCTTGACACCTGCTTGACTGTGCAAGCCTCCA
This sequence comes from Panthera onca, assembly GCF_046562875.1. NCBI lineage: Eukaryota > Metazoa > Chordata > Mammalia > Carnivora > Felidae > Panthera > Panthera onca. The sequence continues at coordinate 40,755,764 of NC_138349.1, read as the reverse complement.
GCTCGAATATGCGAGAAATCTCACTTTCCAAGATGCAAAGCCCCTTAATGACAACTGTTGAGCCCCTTCCAAAGGGGCAGACAGCAGTTAACCTCTTTGTCATTCTCAAGCTTCCTCTGCCAAATCCCTAAAACAGCTAACTCACGGAGCACTTTTGTCCTTCTGAGTCTCACATAAACGATGGACATGAGCAGGGCGGGCCGTTCGCCAGAAAAAGCAGTTTTCTTCGCTTTGGTGCCTTAAGGTTCCATCCCTCTATCCAGGCACACTTTATTTCATACTAAACACTTTGGGTCAGTCTTCACCGACGCCAGGAAACATACTCCCTCTGGCTTCTCCTGAAACGTGTGTACTTTTTTTATTATTATTATTTTTTAAGTAGGCTTTATGCCCAGCAAGGAGCCCACCGTGGGGCTGGAACTCACAACCCTGAGATCAAGACCTGAGCTGAGGGGCACCTGGGTGTCTCAGTCGGTTAAGCATCGACTTCGGCTCAGGTCATGATCTCATGGTTCGTGGGTTCGAGCCCCGCCTCGGGCTCTGTGCTGTCAGCTCAGAGCCTGGAGCCTGCTTCGGATTCCGTGTCTCCCTCTCTCTCTGCCTTTCCACGCCCCACCCCCCACCACACTCTGTCTCTCTCTGTCTCAAAAATAAATAAAAAACAGTAATTAAAAAAAAAAAAAAAAAAAACCTGAGCTGAGATCAAGAGTCCCATGCTGAACTGACTGAACCACCCAGGTGCTCCATGAGACGTGTGAACTTTTAAAACTTTCATCCTGCTTAATGGAGATGTTGGTGGAAGAAATATTTCACTTCCTAAGCAAACTGTAAGGCCATGCCAGTGTAGACATGGTAAGTCATAGGCAGGGGCTGGGGGACTGCAGGAGATGCATCAGGGGAGCTGCAAGCAGGCCTTGGTTTCCCGGTGCACAAAGAGGTCCATGTTTTGTGAAATCATATTTGTAAATGTTGGTACTAATTTTAAAATGTTTTTTACATGTGGGTAGGTCAAACCAGATGTTGGTATGTAACTTCACCTCTAAAATACTTCTTGAGAGTGCTTCCAGGACTCAACCTCTCATGTATATACCCAAGACAGGAAGTTCCTGTGGCAACTTCTGCTTTTTACACTGCCACAATCTCCTGAGACCGGAAAAGTCAGTGTCTGCTACCTACTTGCATGGAGAAGTAGGAAATACAGACACTCAACTGTCCCGTAAGCTAGAATCCGTAAAAAAGACCTGACACCTAGCCAGTGCACCTGGTTATGAAGGGAATCTCAGTGGGGTGTGATGCCCCCCACCCCACCAGAGTGGGTACCCCACCCCATGCTCTTGTAACAAATGCCTCATTCTGAACCTCAGTCTGCTCCTGTCACGGCAGTTGGGATAACCCCCCTGGACCAGGAGCCTGTGAAGGCAGGGGCCAGAGCACCTAGTCCGGTGATGGACACAGCACAAGGTCTCAGTGATGCTTGCTGCATAAAGGATCAGTTGACTTGCTTAGCTCACACCCGGGCTGAGACAGCCCAGCCTGTGAGTGAGAGGGTTGTGGACCTCGCCTTGGTCAGGAGGTAACCAACTCTGCCAATCCAAAGAGAAGGAGAGCTCAGCTCTGATATTCCTCAGGGTGCTGCCCTTCCTCCAACGTGGTCACCATCAGACGTTGGGAGCTCCTATCCTCCCCCCTGCCACAGAGCACACAATTTGCACCCCAGATGCCTGGAGTGCAAGATGGGAAAGACCATCAGATCCACCATCGTTACAGATTTTTAAAAATTAAAGACAGGGAAGATTGGAAACATATTGATGTATCGAACTTAAAAAGAACTCTTCGCCCAGCAATTAGAAAAGAGCTATTCTTCTCAAGTTCTCAAGCATGTGTGCAATATTTACAAAAAAGAAAAAAAAAAAGAAAGCAACAACAACAACAACTACATCTGGGCCATGAAGTAACTCTCAAAAAATTCAAAGAATGGCTGACATACAGATCACATTTTTTGACACAGTCGAATCAGATGACAGTAACAAAAAAATACATGCAGTGCCCTTATGTTTGGAAACTTAAAAACACATTTCTAGGTAACTCAGAAGTCAAATAAAAAATTACAGTGAAAGTTAAAAATAGCTAGAACCTAACAATACTGAAAATGTTTCATATCTGATTGTGTAGATTGCAAGTAAAATAATAACTAGAAGGAAAGGATATAAATACTTAGAAAAGAGGGTTGAGAAAAGGATGAGCTAAGCAAGCAAGTGGAGAAGTTTGGAAAGAATAAACCTAAGAAAAGGCAGGAGAAAGGCAATAATAAATATGAAAGCAGAAATGAATAAACCAGAAAGTAAAGTTTCTCTTTTGTGGCAATGATTTCACAATGTATATCAAAACATTAACGTATAAAATTTTTATTTGTCACTTATACCTTGGTAAGGACGGGGAAACAATCTTCGATAATGCTAAAGTTAAATTGAGGTTGTGGGAAAAAATAGGATATGAAATCTTTGTCAACAATTTTCTATTCTCTGGGAAAGGTGAAGATTTGTTTATCATAGGATTCAACAATTCTGCTGCTGGAGATATAAACAGGGACACTCTAAGATCTGTCATTCAGAGACATACAGAACAAAACATTTATAGAGCGTAGTTTATAATAGCAAAAAAGACCTCGAAAGAACCATGAAACCCATCAACAAAAAATGGGCAAATGTTCACTATTATATAGCTATAAAAATGAATAAACTACTGCCACATGGACAACTTAGATAAATCTTAGAAATATAATATTGTGTGAAAAATCAAATTGCAAAAGGTGACAATTAGAATGATACCATTTTTACAAAGCACAGAAACAAGCAAAACTAAACAATAGAGAGTTTAAGGAATACATACATTTTCTTCATTAAATAATATTTTTAAAATCATTAGAATGATAAACACAAAATTCAGAAGAGTGGGTAGATAAGGAAAGAACACGCAGCAGGATACAGAGGTCATATTCTAGCTCTTTAACTGTGAGTGGGTGCATGGGTATTTGTGTTATTATTATGATTCGTTAGTAGAAGATTATATGCGAGTTTTTTCCAGATAAGTCCTGGTTTATGTGCATTATCTTGGTGCGGCTATAATAGCCCCTCCTTTCATTCCCAAAGGTTTGACAAAGGCCAAAAAGTTTAGATCATAAATTATATGGTCTCTTTATTCATAACTCCTTGTTAAAGACTCCGTAATTAATTTTTTAATGTTTATTTATTTTTGAGAGAGATACAGAGTGCGAGTGGGGGAAGGGCAGAGAGACAGGCAGACAGAATCCAAAGTAGGCTCCAGGCTCTGAGCTGTCAACACAGAGCCTGACACAGGGGCTTGAACCCACAAACCATGAGATCATGACCTGAGCCGAAGTCTGAAACTTAACGACTGAGCCCCCCAGATGCCCCCCCTTTTTAAAATTTTTTTAATGTTTATTTTTGAAAGATTCCATAATTTAAATGTAATTTAAAATATTAATGCTAGAAGAATTGTTTTGATAGAAATTTAAATTATTTCAATCATTCTGGTCATAAGTGTCAATAGCTTTAAAAATTTACACAAGTTTTGACACATTAATCCCACTTTAAAAAGCATATTGAAGGAAATAATTGAGCAAACGAAGGATGTGTAAATAAGGGTGCTCACCACACAATTTTCGAAAATTAAAAATCAAACGACAAATAAAGACAAGAACCAACCTAAATTGGTCCATGTACGTAACGAAATAGCAGACAGGATAGCGTGTAGCGGTAAACTTATACCTTTACCTTCATCAACTGGCTTGAGTTGCTAAGCAAATTTGCATATGTATCTGTTTCCAGGGAAAGAAGGACGGTAAAGATTATAGACAAACATGGCCAGTGGTTACAGCCCACTTGTCCAAAACCTTGTGCAAATAAAGAACAGCACGACTTTGGACTATGGTTAGCAGAAGTAATAAGGTAAAGTAAGAGATGTGTGCATTCGGAAGTTGGCTACAGGGAATCCTGTACATAAACGTGATCCCATCTTACCGTAAGTAATTACATGTGTTGTTGTTGTTGTTTTAATATTATTTCCTGATTATAAAAGTTATATTTATGCCTTTACATATATATGGCTTAATTTCTTCCCCTGTTTTTGCATGGCTGTACATAGGTCTGTTGCTGACCCAAGAATAATATTGTAATTCTAAATTTTCTCGAATACAGCCAGGTCATGATAAAAAGTATAAAGTCCATTAAAGTACTAATGCAAATTTCATTATTAAAGTAATCAATCTTGAAATAATGAAACTACCAAAACTAAAAGCAACTTTCATTCTGAATTTCTCTCCAGTGCCCCATGGGAGCTAAGGAGCTGGACATTCACCAAAGCAACTTTGGGGAATAAAGCCATGTTCAACAACAGGAAGTCCCTTTGGCTCAGGGTCTCGTGGCCAAAGAAACCTAGGAATGGCCTGTTAACATCCCAGCTCAAAGGGAGCTCAGGGAATGGATCATCTTTCTCAGGCTGAGCATCCAACCTCATTTATACTTGGCCATGTGCAGCCTGTGTGAGAATTAGGACATTATGGTGTATGCAGTATTTCCCACACTGTTGAAAAGAACTTAATTCTCAGCCCATATGTCTTACAAAATTGCAAAAGTTTCAATTTATCAAATAGAAAATCAGCAAAAATACAGGCTACTCAGACACCCTGTTTCTTTTCTTTTTTTCTTTAAAAAAAATTTTTTTAATGTTTATTTATTTTTGAAAGAGATGGAGACAGAGCTTGAGTGGGGCAGGGGCCAAAAGAGAGAGGGAGACACAGAATCTGAAACAGGCTCCAGGCTCTGAGCAGTCAGCGCAGAGCCCACGTGGGGCGGGAACTCAAAGACCGTGAGATCATGACCTGAGCCAAAGTCGGTCGCCTAACCAACTGAGCCACCCAGGCGCCCCCCAGACGCCCTGTTTCTTGACTTCAACCTTTAGTAGAGGATTGTCTAGCATCTGGGCATCTCAGGTGACAATGCGTGAAGCTTCTTGAAGAACACTAGCAAACATCTCACACTCTGCCTCATTTTCTCAGAAGGAATTAAGTGTTTTCCTAGGTTCCCTGCCTAGGACGTGAGCCTTGAGTCATCTACAAAGTCCCAATTCGCAGATGGGATTCTGTCCTGGAATCACAAGAGTTTAACATAAACACCATTTTCTTTGTATTAACAAATGTCACCATATAAATAAAGATTCCAAAAATGTGACCTACGTGAAAAATCTCTTCTTATCAACACACACCCAGAGATCTAACTTCTTGGGGAATATTCCCACAAGGATATTGCTAATTAAAGCACTAAGACGTGGGATGGAGGAGACAAAATTTTTGGAGAAACCATTTGGAGTTGAGTCAGGCTTTTAAAAAAGAAATTTAGAGTCAGCTATAAATGTCATGATTAAGAACACAGACTTGAGGTCAGATGACCTTGACCCTGAACTTAACCTCTCTGCATCTTAGTTTCTTCATTTGTAAAAGAGAAATAAAAATGTTATAAGGGTGGTTATAGGAGTGAGGGTTGTTATTAGGAGTAAATGCATTAATATATCTGAACGTCCTAAAAAAATGATTGCCACATTGTAAGTGTAAGTGGTCGATGTTATTGTTATTTTTGTAATGTTGACTTACAAAGAGTAAACTCAAGTGTGAGTGAGCTATAAAATAAATATTACAAATCTGTACAATGGGGGACTTACAAACTTGGAAACTTATTGCATTCCCTCATAGATTAGCATAGGGTCCCTTACAGACCAGACAGGGCTTCTCACAAAAAAGTGAGAAGACTGGGGAATCCCAAGGGTCTAAAGTGAAAATTGTGGGGAAACCTCGTGGAGACAGAAGTCTCAGGGTGTGCATGTAGGAAATGGTGAAATGAAAGGTCTGGGCATCCCAGACCCAGTTTAGGCTGGTGGGGAGCTTTTTACTTGAGCTACCCTCCCCTAAATTGCCCAGATGAAACAAAAAGACAGCAGGGCCAGCCAGAGTCATGAGGTGTCATCAGTGCTGCATTAAAGGGAAGGGTGCCAGTGACAGCAGTGGATGTTGACGGGCCTACACATTCTAACACTATTTCCACCCCTTCCTCACCCTCTATACACAAAAGACTTCATCATGGAGGCCACATGATTCTTAGAACTGAAAGGCAAGCCAAGTTACTGAGCAGTCCCATGAAGGCTGCTAAGCCTGGTGGCTCAGGAGGAGGGGAGGTATGCAAACGAGTGCTTGAACCCAGGTCAGAAAGCCAAGCAGCCCCACCTAATCTGCCCTCAACTCTCTCAGAGAGGCTCACATGAGCTGGGATTGTGTTGCTGCTCTGGTTCATATCACAAGCCAGGGCAGCGGGTCGTCCTGAGGTCATACGTTCACAGGGAGAAGTAATGAGATATCTGAACAGCACAAGAACTAAGTATGAAAAGCAGAAAAGCTAAACATATGATGACAGAAGAATCAGAGTTAATGGAACAGTAAAAAGCACAATAATTTAGCATAAGCATAAAAAACATACCCAAAGAGATAAGAGAGGATATTGGAAACATTAAGCAGAAACAAGCAGTTATGAAAAAGAAGAAAAATGAAATCACTGGGTATGAAAGTATGTAATTAAGGAACACTAGAAAGGAGATGAGTAGAAGGAAAATACAGCAGGAAAAGCAATCAGCAATCTTTGAAAAATCAGGTTTAGGAACTCTCTCTGAAAAGGTAAGAAAGAGGAAAAAGAATAATAAGATGGATACTAAGAAGCTTGAAGGACAGAAATGAGAGTGTCAGCATCCATTAACTGGAGTATTGAAAGAAGAGAAAAAAAAAACTGAGCGGATATTTGGAGTAATGACACATTAATTTTCTCAGATACAGAGATTAAAGGTTTCAGACTGAGAAGGCTCAAAGAATGTTAAGAAGGATGTCTTAAGGGAGAAAAAAGACTTAAGTATGTTTTATTGAAATTAAATATTTTCATGGAAAAATAAAAAATTCTAAGAGCTTCCAGAGAGAAATGTACATCACTGACAAAGGAAAACAGATCAGGTTATAGCCAATATCTCAAGAGAAACAATGGATGCAGCAATAAAATGGGGTACTCAAAAGAGAGGACTTTACATCAAGAATTTTATATCCAGCTAAACTCTCATTTAAATGCAAAGATAAAGTAAGGATATTCTCAGTAGTGTAAAACTTCACAATCTCTTTCAAAACACTGACAAGAAATACTCCAGCAAAAAGAAATAGTTAAGAAGCCAATAAAAGATACTGGAAGTTAGGGTTAAAATGCTTTAAAAGTCTATTGCCCAAATGTGGAATTACCAAAAGAATGGAGAGAAATATAAATATATATAAACACATTTTAAATATGTATATTTTTAAAATGTCTTTTCTCCATTCTTCATTTTCCATCTCTTTTTATTTTTAAATAATTCAGGATACACACATACATATGCATACACACACATGTTTTCATAATTAAAATTTCTGATGATATGCACGGGGTGGGGTTGGGAGAGTGAAGATAAAGATGGGGAGAATATCAGATGGAAGTAAGCATACTCTAAAGTAATTACCTATTCCAAGGAAGACAAGTATTGACAAGCTCAAGAAATTGGGAGAAAATCATAGGGATAATCATGAGAGGTTTAGGGATAAGCATCAGGATAACAAAAATAGACTGTGTGAATTTTATTTTATTTTATTTTTTTAATGTTTATTTATTTTTGAGAGAGAGAGAGAGAGAGAGAGAGAGAGAGAGCATGAGTCGGGGAGGGGCAGAGAGCGAGAGAGAGATGTAGAGTTGGAAGCAGGCTCCAGGCTCCAAGCTGTCAGCACAGAGTCCAAGGCCAAGCTCGAACCCATGAACCATGAGACCATGACCTGAACTGAAGTTGGATGCCTAACCAACTGAGACACCCAGGAGCTCCTGACTATGTGAATTTTAAATGAAGAGAAGAAAAATTATTGTAATGGAATATGAGAGAGGAGAATAAAAAACAAATAACAACAAAAAACAAAGTGAAGGGAAATGGTAAAAACATAGGACAGAAATAATTGTAACCTAAAACAATCACAAAATAAGTAAAATAAATGTATGTGTAAAAATAACATTGTGACTTTGAAGTAAAACAAAAATTTCTTTTTTTTTTTTTAACGGTTTTTTTTTTTTTTTTTTTTTTTTTTTTGAGACAGAGAGAGACAGAGCATGAATGGGGGAGGGCCAGAGAGAGAGGGAGGCACAGAATCTGAAACGGGCTCCGGGCTCTGAGCTGTCAGCACAGAGCCCGACGCGGGGCTCGAACTCACGGACCGCGAGATCATGACCTGAGCCGAAGTCGGATGCTTAACCGACTGAGCCACCCAGGCGCCCCAGAAATCTTTTTAAGATTTCTTTAAAAAGACTCAAAACAGAGGCACCTGGGTGGCTGATTTCGGCTCAGGTCATGATCTCATAGTTCATGAGTTGGAGCCCCGCATCAGACTCTGCTCTGTTCCTGTGGAGCCTACTTGAGATTCTCTCTCCCTCTCTCTCTGCTCCTCCTCTACTTGCTTTCTCTCTCTCAAAATAAATAAATAAACTTAAAAAAAAGACACAAAACATAATATAGAAAATTTTATATATTGTAATTTATGAAAACTAAGAACTTTCATGCATCAAAAGACATCATTTAACAGAGCGCAAATGCAACTTGCAGAAGGGGAGAAGACACTGATAATGCATGTATTTGACACAGTTCTCATTTCGAGGCCTTAATATTTTTATAAATTGGTAAAACTACACAAACACTCAATAGAAAAAATGGACCAAAGACTTAAGGATGCACTTCACACTCACAAAAAACAAACAAACAAAGAAATAAAAAAACAACACTCATGGCCAAGAAGTACATAAAAAGATGCTCAATTAAATTTATTAGCAGAGAAATACAAAGTAAAATTTCAGCATAATTCTGCTACACCCCATCCACCTAGAATGATAAAAGCAGAAAATGCCAAGGGTTGGTGAAAATGTAGAGCCTCCAGATCCCTCATATATCACTGATGGGAGTATAAATTGGTACAACAAAAACATGCTTAGCAGCATCTGCTAAGATTAAATATATACATACTCTATGACCTGGCAATTCTGCTTCTAGGTAATATACCCAAGAGAAATGTAGATACGTGTTTACGTGTGTCTACCGGAAGGCATGCACTAGAACGTTCATGGCCGTCCAAATAATAATAGCAAAAATAAGGAAATCATTTAAAATGCCTAATAACTAAGTAGATATAGTGTATATTCACACAATGGAAGCCTATAGAGCAGTGAACCTGAACAATCAAAATAGTTACACAACAATGTGGACTGATTTCACAAACCTAATATAAGCAAAAGACAGATACATTTGAGTAAAGTACAAAAACAGGTCAAATTAATCTATGCTTTCCTAAGTCAGGATAGTGTTTTCTGTTGCAGGGGGTAATGCCTGAAAGGGAACACAAGAGAACTTTTGGGGTCCTGATAAAGAACTGGGGGCTTTGCATGGATGTGTTCTTTTTATGAAATTCTTTGAGCTCTGTATTTTGATCTATATACATTTTCTGTATATAAATTGAACTTCAGTACAAATTTAAGGATATAAATAGGGACAACTCACTAACTATAAGACAGAAACATTAATATTGGATTTTTTTTAATTCCGTGTCATCTATTTGATGTTAAACAAAGACATATTTTAAAAAGAAATTCATAAAAGTTGAATATAAGAAACAAAAAAATAGCAGCCAAATACAAAAAGCAGGGTAGCCATTTCAATATTGAATAAAACAGAATTTAAGATGCTAAATAAACATAAGAAGGAAAGGTGGATATTACGTATCTTGGTAAAAAAAAAAAAATAGGGTAAGAAAATAAAATGATAATACAAATGTAGGAACTTAAAAATATGATCTAAAAATATATAGAGCACCAATGAAAGAATCACAGGGAGACATAAACAGTTATAGGTGGAGAATATCATGTCTTTGGAAACTGAGAGATCAAGTAGACGAAAATAAGCAAGAAGGAAACAATTTGAATAACATTATAAATAAGTTCATACTAATACATTTATACTCAACAAAGACACAATATAAATTTTGCAACACATCCTTTTACTCACATCTTTTGACAACATCTTAATTATATGACCAGAACTAACAGCAAAGAGGCTGAGAAACATCGTCTAAATGCACATGTCCTGCATAAAATTGAGGGATTTATTACTAAGGTAAAGGGGAGGAGAAAAAGCCACACAGAACAAATTATTCACAAAACTGGTTCATTACAATTACTAATACAATAGACCTCTAACAAGATCTGTGAAAAGGGAAAAGAGAAATAACATAAAAATAAATAAAATACTATCACGTAATTGATAGTTTTTAAAAAAAAAATTATAAAGGGGCACCTGGGTAGCTTAGTTGATTAAGCAACTGACTCTTTTAAAAAAAAAAAAAAAATAAGCAACTGACTCTTGATCTCTGCTCAGGTCATGATCTCATGGTTCCTGAGATTGAGCCCTGCATGGGGCTCTGCACTGACTGTGCAGAGCCTGTTTGGGATTCTCTCTCTCGCTCTTTCTCTGTCCCTCCCCGGCTTGTTCTCTTTCTCTCAAAATAAATAAATAAACATTTAAAAAATAATAATTTTATAAAGACCTATATAACTGGGGCACCTGGGTGGCTCAGTTGGTTAAGCACCCAACTTCGGCTCAGGTCATCTCACGGTCTGTGTGTTCGAGCCCCGCATCGGGCTCTATGCTGACAGCTCAGAGACTGGAGCCTGCTTCAGATTCTGTGTCTCCCTCTCTCTCTGCCCCTCCCCTGCTAACACGCCGTCTCTCTCTGTCTTTCAATAATAAATCAACATTAAAAATTTTTTTTAAAAAGGCCTATATGACCAAAATTAAAAACCTCAAAAAATGCACAAAAATGGGTAAAATTTAAAAATGCAAAAATTAACATGAGAAGAAATACATAAAGATACCAATGGCCATCAAAAAATTGAAAAGAGAATCAAAGACATTCTTCCTTTTAAAAACCATATTTATATGACCTTGTAAGTGAACTCCACCAAATTTTATAAGAATAAATAATTCTTACATACATTTTTACAGAAAAAAAATGAGTAACATGTATCCTACTCATTTTAATAAAAGCTCTTATTACCTGGATCCCAAAATCAGATAATGGAAGTATAAAAAGAGCATTCATATATAAATATAGATATATATCTTTACATAAAATATTCACAAATAAAATTCAACTTCTTACCTTAAAAAAACTGATAAACTCTGACCAAACAGGGTTTTATTCAAGGAATTAAAGAATGATTTAAATCAGAAAAATCTGTCAATGCAATGTTTTGTATTTGTGGGTCAAAAGAGAAAAATTACATGATCATCTGAGTAGATCTTACAAATGAATTTAATTAAGTCCAACACCTAGTTATGGTTTTTAAAAACAACAACAAAAAATGATGTCGAAAAGGAAAAAATAAAACTGCTATTCCTTCCCAATGAAATGATTACCTGAATAAAACCTCAACAGAATGTGTAATCGTGGAAATTAATAAAGGAGCTAAGGTAGGTATTTGAATTCAAAGTGACTGTATAAAGCAATGGCTTTCTTTTATAGCAGCAAAAATAAATTCAAAAATACATTCAAATATTAAGATACCATTCATTGTAGCAACATAAATGATAAATTATCTAAAAGCCTGCTTAATAAAGAACGTACAACTCACTTATGGAGACATATATCTCTAGTACAGGACATTCAAGAAAACCAAATAAATGCAAAGAGCACCATGGTTGTATGTGGGACAAGTTAACATTATAAATATGACAATTGCCTGCAAATTAATGTGTAAACTCAAGAAGAGTACAAAAATTCCAGATAAAGTTTTTAGGAGCTTCGCATACTGACTTTAAAACATATATGGAAAAATATAAGCCCAAGGATAGCTAGAGGTTTTTGCTAAAAGGACACATGAGGGCAGAGCAAGGATGAGGGTTATTGGTGGAGGGAAACTTGCCCTGACAGATACTCACACGTACTAAGTGGGAATGATAGTAATGAGAAGATGATGATGATGATGATGATGATGATGATGATGATGGTGGTGATGAATTTTCTATACAATCAAACATCCTTTTCATTGTCCTTCATTCCTTACTGCATCTCTTAGCTTCCATCTGGGATCATTTTCCCTTTGAAAGAACACCCTCTGTATACTTTTCATCGGGGGTCTGCTAATGACAAATGCTTTTTCTGAAAAGGCCTTTATGTCACTTTCCTTTTTATAAGATATTTTTTGCTAGGTATTGCTGGAATTTTAGATAAATAATCATTCTTGCTTTTACTATTTGAAAAATATTATTGTATTGACTTACATTATTTTTGCTTAAAAGTCGACTATCAGCAGTAAAAGATCCAGGTTTTATGTTATCTGAAGCTTATAAAACTGAGGAGCGCTTTAAGCAAAAAAGAATATAACATCATTAACACAAAATAGATTCAAAAATGAATATTTATTTAGAATAAGAGAATAAATCACAAAACATTCAAATTTATAAAATCTAAAAATACTATAAGCATCAGAAATCTAGAGAAACAAAATGATACTGTTACCGCCCTTTTTTTTGCTGTAAATTCTTGGATATCTCTGCATATAAATACTTTTTAAGAAAAAAGTTTCTTCTAGCGTGTTTGAAATTTATTTTTTGTTACTGATTGTTTATAGAAGTTTCTTTAGCATCATCCTTTATTCTTAATGCAATAAAAAAAAGTTTACGAGTGTTGTCAAAATAGGGAAAATCCACATCAAGTGTCTTTCATATATGAACTATAAGATTTGGAAGAATTTCCTATAGACTTGTTTCTGGCTTCCATATGTTTCAAATCTTTTGTTTGTCTGCTTGCTTGCTTTTCTCTACTACTCGTACACTTCCAGCATGGCCACCATAAGCATATGCTTATGCTAAGATGCAACCTTTAACCTTATATGCTTTTGTGTCATGGCAAGTCATAATCAGAAGGACACAGTACTCCTGAAAACTGTTCATACATTACAATGGTATATGTGAAAGTGACCACAAGCCACATAATTATATTCTATTAAACAAAACTAGATGAATTCCTAACTCACCTTCCCTTTGATTTGATCTCCAAAAACCCCAGAACAACTCTAACACCATCCACTATGGCAACTAGCATATAGAGGAAAATTAGAGAGAGGAAAAGAGCAGTCAATCACTATCTTACTAGTAGGTTTAAAAAAAACAACCTATGACCAGGTAAATAGATGCCTCAGAAGGGACCAAAGAGAGTGAGGAGCCTGGAGTTTTAAGTTCACTGGTGTCACAGAACTCCATCCCTGGCAATCTATTTTACTGCTGCTCTTTTCTTCTTTTTCTTGCTGCCTAGAAGATTCCTTTGTTTTTTTCCTTTCCACCAGTTTTACTCTATTGTGTCTAAGTGTGGTTTTCTTTTGATTTATCCTGCTTAGAGTTTTTAGGACTTCTTAAATATGTGGCTTGATGGTTTTCATTCGTTTTAGAAAAGGCTTAGCCATTATCTCTTCAAATATTGTTCCTGTTTCATTCTCTCTGTGCTCTCCTTCTGGCACTCTAATTTCACATATTTTAGAATATCTCAGTGTATCCCTTATGTCTGTTATAATATCTTCCACACTTTTCATCCTTTCATCTTCCCATGCTTCAGTATAGATATTTTCTACAAAACTATCTTCCAGCTCACCAATTCTCTCTTCAGATGTGTGAATCTGATGAGTTAATTTGGGTTATTGTAATTTTCAGTTCTACGGTTTTTACTTGACCCTTTTTTATAATTTCTAGTTCTCTGACAAAATTCACAATTGTATCTTTTATTTTGTTGAACAGAGTAAGTAAAGAATATAGACTTTCAGAGTCTATATATTCTGATAGCTCCATTTCCTGGGTCTGTTCTATGGTCTGTTTCTACTGCCTATTGCTTCTCTTGCTTTTATCCTTTCCACTGTATTTTATCTTTTCATATGCCCATTTTTTTATTAAGTCCTTATATGAAAAATTAGAGAAATAAAATTGTAAGCATAGGGTAATGTTATCTTCCCCCATATGGATTTTCAAAATCTTCCAGGATTTACTAGCAAAAAATGCAACACCTAAATACAGTGCCAGAGATTAAGATGAATGAAGGCTGGATTTCAGTCTTGTTGAGGGCCGGTTTATTTCTGGTTTACCATTTCTCCCAGGGATTAGCCTTTCAAAATCGCGACTCAAAAGTTAGGAGGCTTCCTTAATAGGTTCTGAGTTCTATTTCCTTAAAGCTACTGGGAGCTTGTCTCACTTCTCAGCTTCTCAGCCATCTCTTCTGGGATGGAAAGATGCCTCTGGAAGAAAAACTTTTCCAATTCCAGGTTAATTTGGAGTTTCTTTTCCCTTATCTTGTTCTTATGTTTCTTCATTGCCTTTTTACCTCTTTGATAAATTTCAACAGATATTTAAAAGTATCTATTTTGTCTAGCTTTTCCATTCATTCTTAATGAGAGGAAAGATCCAAATTACTTAGTCTATATTCCCAGAAGTCCAACTCCTCCAAAGCCAAACTTGTTGCCATACAAGATGATACTTGTGAGTATGGAGGCACCCTCCTCAAAGCTCTCTATTCACAGAGACTAAAGACTTTGAGTGGATGAATATCATGAAATTGCTGCTGGAGACTCAAAAGAGTCTTATTATTTACATTAGCATTGACTGATTAAACTTAATCAGGTTAATATCAATAGATTAAATCAGTTTAAGATAAACTCAGGATTTAATTTAAGATTTAATAGAAATTTAGGCCACCATCCCTAAGCAAACTTCTGGTAGCAAGGTCTTCTCTTATCCACAGAACAATACTCTAGGATTCTCAGCCAACCGGAACTTGAAATGAACATCTCACACCCTAAGCTCATCATCTAAAGCTTTGACCTCCTCTTAGATGAGCAATGCTTCTTCCCCCAAGAGATCCCAGACTCTGAGCATCTCCTCTACTACAAGGAATCTAGTGTCAGTCTTTATTCATCCAATCCCAGACTTTCCTGCAAAAGAGAATATCAGCCAACATGTTCTCCCTCTCTTTCTTGATTCCCTCCCCACCTATCTGCTGCAGCTCAGGATATATACATTTAATTAATTCAGCTTTACCTCCAACCTGTAAATAGTGGAAGAAATGTCAGATTTATATGGTGGATAAATAACAAGCATTTTCCCCAGAGACTCCATCCTGGTGAAAAAGGGTAACTGTAATTTTCAGCTGTGAGTAATTGTACATAATATAATCCTAAATGATTTTTCTTCTGTAATTTCATTAGAGTTTAGAAATTTAATTAGATTTTGAATCACTCTGAAATAAAGTAGCAAAACACCGAGAGACTGAGAGCGGTGGTTATTTTGTCCTTTGAGGCCACATTCTTGGTCTCAAATTGGCATGTCTTCATTAGGAGGAAGTTTGCAGAACTTCTTGATATATTATTGTCTTTCAGAATGGACTCTGAATAGGTCTTTGGAGAGCATTAGAAGAGTACACAATTATTATGCACACTCTTCTTGAGGTTTAAGATCATCTGCCTTGCATATACTTAATAAAAATATGTCTCTAAAGTTGTTTAAGAAACTGTGGAGATAGGAAAGATGTTCCTTGAATGCCCCAATGCTGTTCCTGGATTATTAGCAACTACCTGTACATTATGATGCAGTGAGGGGCTGTTTGCTTAACTTTAATGATTATGTAAGGTTTATGGTTATTTTTATTGCTACAACATATGAACTGTCATGGTGGCTGTAATTAGAGGCAAGCTAAAGCGTTACTGTTACAGTCCTTTGGGACTAGGGAGAAACTACTTCCTTATCAACTTTGCCTCTGTGCAAGAGTTGGCCAAAAAGAAAAAAAGGGGGGAATTGAATTGAATGAATAGTTCTTATCTCAAAACAGGTTATGACACAGAAAAAAAAATGAAAAGAACATGAAAACTTCAGGGCAACAGCTTGCACCTGATGAAGCTGCAAGGAAGCAATCTTCCGTTCCCTGAAATATCCACATTTGCTGAATTCTCTGAAGGGCTGTTGCCCACATCTTTTCCCGAAGCCCATCCAAGTGGCATGATGATGGCGGAAATGCTCGAAGGGCTTCTGCATATCTCTGCTACTCTGCTGCTGCCTCTACCCAAATATCCCCTCTGCACCCCAGGCCGGGGACTCAGCACAGGCTTAAATGTATAGAGAAAGCAGCCCAGAGGCACTGGGAGCTTACGTAGGAGTCCCCAGGCTGCCGAAAAATAAAGTCAGAAGCCCTATGGGATAAAATGGGTTAGACAATCCAACTACAGTCAGTCTGAAGAAGGTAGATGGTTTGGGTGGGAGGCTGAAGGCACAGTTATGAACTCAGGGGAGCTAAGAGTTCCGTGGTATAAATAGGACAGTCCAAGGAGCACTGGGATGGAGGCAAAAGGAGAGGGATTCTGGAGAAAGGAGAGGCATGGGAGCCGCCCCAGGGAACACTGGGATCAGGGAATGGGAACCTAAGCCTGGTGGGAGCAGAGCTGCAGAACTGAGATGGACTAGGCAAGAGCAGACACAGGAAAACATGGCACCCGGTTCCACCTCCACCTCCACAGACCATGCTCGTCCATTTCCTGCCTTCTGTTGGAGATCATGAGTTCTCTGAGCAACAGGGATGTGTCAGATCCATTTTTGCTTTCATTACACGCACAGCAATTCCTGGACTACAACAGAGATTCAATAACTGTTGAATGAGTGAATGAATGGATGAACGAACAAATGAACAGGATCAGAAAGTAGCAGAGAGAAGCCAAAGCCTCTGCTGTAAGTGGGATCTGATGGAGACTCAGGGCTCACCCTTGGATGGTAAACGGGATAAGCTGGGGGGGCCTCCTTGAGGTCAGTTGGTAAGTCTTGACAAAAGCTTTCACGATGGATACGCTCTTTGACCTGCAAACTGTACCACTGGAGTTCTTTTCTAAGAAAAGGAACTCAAAGATGGAAAATAGCCCTATGCACAAATGTGTCCTCTAACAATGAAAAATGAAAAATAACCCAAATGTTCAAAGAGGACCATATCAGAACAGAACACACACACTCAATGGGATATAGTGCAACTAATAACAATAATTTTTATACAGTAATAAGATGGAAAAGCCCATCTGAGGAGAAAGTGCACAAAATTTGTTTACACAGCATGATTATAAAAACTCACAGAAGATGGGGCACCTGGGTCGCTCAGTCGGTTAAGCGTCCGACTTCAGCTCAGGTCATGATCTCACGGTCTGTGAGTTTCAGCCCCACATCAGGCTCTGTGCTGACAGCTCAGAGCCTGGAAACTGCTTCGGCTTCTGTTTGTGTGTGTCTCTCTCTCTGCCTCTCTCCCACTCACACCCTATCTCTGTCTCTGTCTCTCTCTCTTTCTCTCTCAAAAATAAATGTTAAAAAAAAATTTTAAAGAAGAAAAAGACTGTCATAAAACATCGAAATGACAAGAACAGCTGTGTTTGGACTATAAGCCTACAGGAGAACCAATGTCTCCTCCTCTCAACTTTTCTGTATTTTCCAAACTTTGATCAACGCCACAGCAGGTGTCCCACTTCTGAAAGAGCCCTTAGCCCAGTCCACATGGGTAGCCACAGAACGCCTGCCAACCCAAAGGCCCAACCGGTAAGCAGGTTTTCCCCGGGGGGAGATTCCCAGGAGAATTTTTAGTGAAGTGTTCACAGGAGAACTGCCTCCTGTGTTCAGCAACCCCCGCCCCGCCCCACCGCCCACCTGGTGACCGCTGCTCACAAACACCTAAATCCAACCCTATTGACAATGTACAGCAGCTCTAAGGCATGAAGCTGGATGAAGCTTCATGTATTTCCCCTTTGCTTTCAAGATTTTATTCCATTTTATTTTCTGCAAGTCACCAAGGCTCCATTTGTTTCAAACTTCTGCCTTGGATCCCAACTGGGACAATTATCTACCACTTAACTGCATCCTTCCGTCATTTCCACTGGAATTTAGTGCTCTCATCACATCCTGTTCTGAGCTCCACCTGCTTCTGAGCAGTTGGCAAGAGCTTTCTCCAGTGTCAAACATCATCTTCTAGCGCGGCTCGGGTGGCTCCGGGGGCGGCGTTATCCTTTGCTCTGCTGGGAGGTTTGTCTCACCAATTACCTGAGCTCTAAGCCACGGACCCTCTCCTTGCGCCATTTGTTCTGTGAGGAACCAAGAGACAGAAGTAGTCCGTACCAGGGGAGCCGATGGGAGGAACAAGATCATGAGTCAATTGTGAGCTCTAATTAAAGTTGGGGGTTGGGGGGACACTAAGGGAGGATGCAGAGCCCACAGTCAAAAATAGACAGGCAGGAAGAAGTGAGCATGATTAGGTTAGAGATACAGCTCTCTGGAAAAAAAAGAAAAAATAGAGGAAGCTGAGCTGTAACCTAAGTGTCTGGGGCTGAGACCCTGGGGGTCCAGGCCGTTCTTGGGGCCTAAAGAAGGGTCTCAGGCTTTAGAGCCAGAAAGTGCCAGCTCTGAGTTCTGGCTCCGTCCTTACCAGTTGTGTCTAGGTGAAGCAGGATGAATCACGATTGTTCCACAGGGTTGTCATGAGGCAGCACCAGCCCCAAAAGGCAGGCAGCCTCGTGCACGGCTAGGAGCTCCACCCTAGAGCCAAGCTGTCTGGGGCCCAGCCTCCACATCCCCACTCAGGCACAGTGTCACCTAAGGCAAGACCCATAACCTCCCGGGGCCTCAATTGCTTCATCTGTAACATCGGGACGATGGTCAGAGTTAGCTGACACGCTAAGGCAATTAGGACTGCACCTGCCACACGTCGATGTTCACTCACAGACCCAGAACACTCTCTGGCCCACGCTAGGAGCACCTCAGCTTCACACGGAGTCTCCCCGACCTCAGTCCTCGCGGACTTCCGGCTGCCTCAGAAGCAGGGCACATCTGGGCTTCTCTCCTCCTGGTTCCTTCTGGCCCCAAATCCAGCCGTGTCTGGTTTGAGCCCACCCGTGTGCTCCCACCTTGCCAAGCTGGGCAGCTCTAGCTCCGTGATGGCCCGCCTGCAACCTCCTGGCCGGTGCTCACCTCCACCCCACCTCCACCCCCAGGGGCCAGAAACAAGGGGCTCACGCACACGCTGCACCAGGCCTGGCTCAGCCTCCTCTCCAGACACAGCCAGCCAAATGCTGGTGACGAAGACATCCTGTGTCCCCACTACTCCACATCCTCCCTCACGTCACCTCCCTGCCGCCGAGGCCTGTAGTCTCAGCAGCACACGAGGCTTGCAGCTGGCTCTCCCTGGCCATCCCCCACCCCCAGGCGGCATGGGAGCAGAGTTCCTCTCTGGCCCTTCCTCTCCTCCCTGAGGAGAGCAGATGGCAGCGGGGCATCTCATCCGCCTTTGTTCCTAGTGTCAGCACAGGGCCCCCAGCCCACGTTCAGATACTCCACTCACTTCTGCCCATGTAGACACTGAGCCCGGAAAGGAGGTGGAATCCCCTGTTGATAGACAGGCTGCCTTCAAAGAGGAGCCGCAACAAAGCCACAGCCCTTCCTGTGAGAATGGCTGCGGTGAGAGAGAACATTCTAGAAAGATTTGTTTCTCGGGCCTCAAAGCTTTCACAGGAACGAATACAGAAGATTCTCCATCCCTCAGGGCCTGGGTGGCAGAAACTCTTCCTCTGGGGACCCCACATTTTCCTCTCTTTGCTTCTCCTCAGAAGCATCATTTATAATAGTAGCTATTATCAATGTATTGAGTAAAGCCCCTGGCCCTGTTATCCCTTTCCCAGGTAAGGAAACTGACCCTCAGAGAGTTGAGCCCAGGGTCAACAAAACTGGAACTTGGCCTGCTGACTCCCAAGCCTGTGTGCTCCTCTCACACAAACGATCCCCAGTGCTGCTGGAGGGGAGTTCGGAGCCCATTCGTGAAGGCAGATCCAGGGACTATGATAGCCTTCAGCCCAGAATGGCCACTTGGACTAAAGCGTGGCAACTGGGCACTGTTGTTGGGACAGGGAGTGGCTTTCAGACTCTGCCTGGCTACTGTTGGCCAGCTTCATCACTAAGCTGGATGACTGAAGAGCAAAGTGATTCCCCTCCCAGCTTTGCAACCACACTCAAAATGGGGCCTCTCCTCTGCCCGGAGAAAACCCTGGGTTCCACTAGTGCTGCACTCCTTCCTCCTCCCCCTGTAGAAAACCTAGGAGGGAAATTCTTCTCCGGTGTTCTGGATTGGAAATGTCATCCTCCAGTCTGTCCTGGGTGGGTTTCCTCCTTGGTAGCTTTGATGCAAATGCCCCCTGGTGGGGCAGTGAAGCATTAAAAATACCTGTAGAAACTAAAAGATAGTATATGGCCACTGCCACCATCTGGTGCTGTTTGGGAGACAGGAAACCTCGTGGAGGCACATCCATCATCCTCCACACAGCAATCGTGGAAGAAAATCTCTAGTCTACTCTGCCTCATGAACCAGGCCCTCATCAATGGAGAGTACCCTGGAGGGGGCAGTACTGGAGGATATTACTCCTACAGCAATTCCTCTGATCACGTATGCACCTCCCAGGGCCTGAAGCCATTCATGCAGCATAGGTCATGTGTCAGCAGTTTTCAGTGTGGACTTTTCCAGGCCTTTCTTCCTGGGAGAAGACGTGGTACAGAAACAGTGGCTATGAACCTGATTTGCTAATGGTGGAGAGGGAGTTTACTAGCTTACCTCACGATTGTCTCAGCTATCACTTTATCCAATGGTCATTGAGTCGGTCTGTAGAAACTGCTTTCCATTTCAAAGGCAGGAGACAGCCTAGCAGGTTTGGAGTCAATCATCTCAGACTGGGCAGAAGGCTGTATAAACAAGAATACTAGAGACCTGAGTTCAGTTTTCAATACCAAGGGAAGCTATCAGTCACAGCCTCACAGCCTTCCTGATAATTGATTTTCTCCATTAGGAAGGAAATTAATAACAGTTCCAGGATGGACTTAATACAAGCTTCTGCTCAGAATGATTTTGTTTCACCATATTGTTTTTCATCATATACAAAATTATACAAAAGAAAAAAAGAAATGTATCTGTACAGTTCTCTGTATAAACGGCTTACAGCTTGGGGCAGATTTTATTGCTTTTAGCCACAAGCCCATGATAGGATTTAAACTAAAGGGCAAATAAGCTGTGATCTTCAGTGTGGTTTGGGATTACAGGGAGCAGATGATTTCTGAAGCACAACTGGAAAGTTATTTAGCATTTCAAAGGTGTTTCATAAAAGGAACCATCATCGTATCCACCATATTGACTTACCTGGACTGTCTAATATGTCTTTAGCTCTGATTTTTTTGAAGAGCCACTGCACAGAGGACTTTGACATCAGAGGAAATGCATGTGTGAGAGTCGGCAGTTAGGAGTCAGAATTCTGTGGGTCAGTTTCTGTGAGTGCTGGTTAGAACAACATGAGATTCTGGGTGTGGTTCTAAAGAAAAGATAATATGAAGGTCCCACTACTTTAGGGTGGAGGTGACAAGGTCCCAAGCCTGGGTGAGGTTAGGGAAAAGCTCTTGATCGTTCAAATGTGTTCCATCCCTCACCTTCAAAAGTATTTCTTGCTACAAATTGGTTTCCATCTTGTCATAACACCTTGAGTATCTTCTTTTTTTTTTAACATTTGTTTATTGGGGGGAGAATGCACCTGGGAGAGGGGCAGAGAGAGGGGGACAGAGGACTGGAAGGGGGCTCTGCACTGATGAGCTGACAACAGCAAGCCCGATGTGGGGTTCAAACTCATGAACTGCAAGAACATGACCTGAGCCAAAGTTAGATGCTCAACCGACTGAGCCACCCAGGTGCCCCATCTTGAATGTCTTCTTTGTGCCATGGTGCCCAAGGGGTGTGTATCCCCCAGGCAACTGATATTCATGAAATCCCTCCCAGGTGAGGATGCACAGACTGATCAGGCAGGAAATACCTTGTAGGATACCTAAGTCCACCCACCTGGAGCAGATGAGGCCTGGATGCGTAAAAGAACCCACCCATGTCACTGAGTCGGCAGGTGGCCGAGCTCAGGCCTCCCTTCTTTTAGCACCATATCTTGTTGATCGTATATCTGGATGATCTCCTCTGCTTCTCTTCAAAGGAGGCAAATTCCAGAAGTGAACTTGATTTGGGAAAAGAGCTTAAATTCACCTAGGCCCAAGTCTAGAACAGTAGATGAGCAGTCACAGGTGAAAGGTGATGAGGTTAGATGAATCTTTCCTATGACCTTCTTATGATCAGCCTATTCCCCACAACTTCACTCCACAGATGTCACACCCAGAAGCTTTGAGGTATCTGAAATGACAAAATAGCTCTCAGGTTTGCCATTCACCATCCTACCTGTTGCTCAGGATCCTTGTTGCAAAGTGTTCTTTCTTTCTCTCCTTGCTGTGCATAGTCCTGACCCTGCCTTCTGTTCATTTTCTTTCCTGAAACATTGTAAGCTTAAAGAAAGAGAACCAGAAAGGATGCAAAGCTTTCTTGGCAGGTGGAGTTGGGGAATGAGCTCTTCTTCCCCACATAGACCAGCTGAAGTCCCTGAAGTCCCTCCTATAGTGTTGGGAGGCACAAACCGAAGATTTCAAGGGTATGGTGGGGAGGGCTAGGGATTTGTCACTGTTAACCCAAAGGGGAACCAGAATCCAAATCTAGGCATGTTTGTCTCCAAAATCTTTGCCTTTCACCACATGATATTTCTCCAAAGGAGAAACGTTAATGGTAAAGTCAGCAAAAGGGTTAGCTTGAGGATAACGTCTGTTTCCTGGTGTTTCAGGAAGGGCGTCTGCCTTGGAATGAAGCATTATTTCTATGTTGTGTTTGCAAGCATGGCTGCTAACAATTTGGCCACTTTGAGTGGCTCTTCACATTTCCCAAAATAGCTCTACATGTCTCTTCTATTAATTGCTGGAGGGGAAAATGAGAGTTGTAGTGTCTGCTGGGTATAGAAATGAAGCCAAATCACTATTGAGACTATTAGTGCTTAGACTGTGAGTAGCTCACACCCCGGGGCCCATGATCTCATTTGGACAAAGCATAACTCTATTTCCTTGGAAGTATGGCCCCAACATGTTTGATAAGCTAGCTTGGGACCCTGCCTTTCCACACATGCTGCACACATATGTGGTCCAGAGGGTGGAGACCACTTTGCCAAACTCAGGTCACAGAGACCCTAGGGATGCTCCACTTTGAACTTTTGCCACTGTAGGCTTCCTGTATTGTGGTGCTGTTTGTCATTATATGTGTTTACCGGCCCCAATGTTCACATGGAAGTGTATACCTTGAAAGCAGGAACCAGCTCTTACACATAATAAACACAGTAAGTAATGACTGCAGAAAGCTTTTGTCCCAGACACGGTTCTGATACCTTTTTGATATTAATTTGCCTGTTCAATGGAAAATAAAAAACCTCTATGAAGTAGTATCTTCCTGAGCTGGCACTATTAGTGTCCTCTATTTTACGGATGGAAACTGAGGGATAGCGAAGTTACTTCCTAAGGTCACACAGCTACTGCGGGAAGGAGTGGCAGAGCTGGGATACAAATTCAGGTAGTCTGGTCTAGAAGGTGGATCTTAACTGCTATTCTAAACTATCTCTGAAAAGGGGTATCAATAAATGGCTGGGGTGCCATGTCTGATATCATCACACCAGCCTGAGCATGGTGATGATCTGGAAGAACATTTCTCAACTCAAACTCTTCACAATCTGATCAATGTTTACATTCTCTACTAAAACCTCTGGGATAAGATTGAAGTTCATGGTGTGGGGGTGGAGGGTAGAGAAGGATGTGATGTTGTCCGTGAGTGGTTGGTAAATACCAAAAGATGGGTTATCATGAACCACCCTTCATTCTTGCTCTGGCTCAATTTCCCTACCTCTAAAGTAGAACAATAAGGATAGACTCAAAAGGGGGGTTAATTCAAGCAGGACAAATACAAAGAAACCCACACCTACACACATCAAAGTAAAACTATAGTAAATCAAAGACAAATAGGAAATGTATAAAGAAGCCTGAGGAGGAAAAAGACACCTTGCTTTCAGGGGTACAATCATAAGACCAAGCACTGATTTCTCAACAGAAATGTTGGAAACCAGAGGATAATGGGAATTATACCTTCAAGGTCCTGAAGGAAAATCAACTGCAGAACTAGAATTCTATACCCAGCAAAAATATCCTTCAAAAATAAAAACTAAATAAAAATATTTTCAGGCAAACAAAAATAGGTAATTTATCACCAGCAGACTAATCACTAAAGGAAGTATTAATAGGTTTCCTTTTGACAGAGGAAAATGATTCCAGATAGAAGCAGATATGCAAAAAAGAATAATGAGCAACAGAAAGAAAAAAATGTAAGTCAACATAAATGACTCTTGATTGTGTAAAACAATAATAATAATGCCCGTGGGAAGGGCACCTAGGTGGTTCAGTCTGTTGAGCATCTAACTCTTGATTTCAGCTCAGGTCATGATCCCAGGGTCATGGACTGAGCCTGTGTGGGGCTCTGTGCTGAGTGTGGAGCCTGCTTGAGATTGTCTCCCTCTTCCCTTCTCCCCTCCTTGTACTCTCTCTCTCTCTCTCTAAGATAAAAAAATAAAGGGGTACCTGGGTGGCTTAGTCGGTTAAGCATCCAGCTCTTGATTTCAGCCCAGGACATGATTAAATGGTTCACAGGGTTGAGCCCCAAGTGGGGATCTGTGCTGACAACGTGGAGCCAGCTTGGGATCCTCTCTCTCTCTTTCTGCCCCTCCCCAACTCATGCTCTCATGTTCTCTCTCTCTCAAAATAAGTAAATAAATGTTTTAAAAAATTTAAATAATAATAATAATCTTGCCTGTGGGACTTGAATAAGTATAGAATTTAAAAGCACCACAACAAACACATAGGTCAGGAGGGCGTTATGGAATGAAAGAGTAAGATCCTTCCATTGTCCGAGAAGTGGTAAAGGTATCAATCTGGAGTAGACATAAATAAAATGCAGTCTCTGAGGTAACCATCCAAATCAGTTAAATGATATGTAATACACCACCTAACAAAGGGGAAAGAACAGAATATTTAAAAAAAAATCCAAAGAAGACAAGAAAGGAAAGGACAAAGGAACGTAGAATAGGCAGAACAAGTAGGGGATGGCCACAAGGAGCGGCAGGAGGACTGTTATAAACCTAAATACATGGGTAAATGCAGTAAGTGTACATATAAGGAATATTTCAACTAAAAGACACAGGTCATCAGACTGGACAAGACCACAGTGCTTACAAAATACACACTTTGTATGACACACAACAGTTGAAAGTGGAAAGATAGAAAATGCTATGTCATGCAAGCACCAACTAAAAGGACACCTGGGTGGCCATCTTACATCAGATTTTGAGGGAAGAAGCGGTATTAGAAATAAAGAGGAACATTTCATAATAAGAACATTTTCACCAGGAAGATGTAATAATCCTAACATTTTATCTAACAAGACAGCCTCGAAATATATCCAAGAAGAGCTGACAGAACTCAAATGGAAACGGGTAAATCCAGGATCATAGCGGGAAATTTTAAAACATCTCCCAAAATAACTGACAAAACAAGCGGAAAATAAAATCAGTAGAAAGAAGGAGGAGGAGACTGAACAACAGATTAAAAAAATCATCCAGTTGGCTAAAATAGGATATGACACCAGTATTTCCACGCTTTTACCAATCACCGGCTACCAGGGAGGAAATAATGAAGTAGTTACAACAATCTAGAAGTAGTCATGCAGAGTGGGTCACTTGGAGAGAGAAGACATGACCCTCAGTCAAGACACAAGCAGAAAATCCTTTAATGGTATCCATTCAGTATAAAATTCAAACTTGATGGTTTTTAGCTTTATTGAGAGATAACTAACATATAACATTGTATAAGTATAACGTGTACAACATGATGATTTGATACATGTATATACTAGCAAAATGATCACCACAACACTAGGCAAGGTCTTCTTTGTGGCATTTCTTTTTCCACAATGATCAAACCTGAAATTCCTAATTTATCATACCTCAGGAACCAAGAACAAACAAATAAATAAATCGCAACATAACTCATGATGAATCGGAGTTTAAAAAGCTTCATTGATGAGCTTGAATGAGTATCTCCAAATACACGAGGCAAATGTGTTTCCTTTAGCATTTAGATTTTAGTCAACCAAACCTTACCTAATATTAACATCGGCATCAAGTTTCACAAAACTAAAGATAAAGTGAGGGTTTTAAACTATGTATTCACATCATCAACCCTCCAAATGTCTCCTAAGTTGGAGAATGCCTGCAGTAGGTAAAGTACTTGGCCAACTAGCCAACTAAATGTCAGTTATGTTGGAAAGTTGAGGCTGAGAGGGAAGGTGATTTGCCCAAGGACATACAGCTAATGTGTGTTGGCAGAACTAGGACGCAATGTCAGGTCTTCTGGACTCTTTTCTTCTTTCTTTTTTTTTAAGTAGGTTTCACACTCAGCATGGAGCCCAGTGCAGGGCTCAAACTCATGACCTTGAGATCAAGACCTAAGCTGAGATCAAGAGTCGGACCCTTAACCAACTTAGCCACCCAGGCATCCCCCTCAGGTCTTCTGGATTCTAAAGCCTCTTTGCCCCTTTCCATGTGACCGCCTGTGAGTAGTGGAAATTGTTGTGGTCGCTGAGCCCTGCACCCCATAGCAGGCAGTACCACAGGCTTCACACTCATCACCCTGCTCCGCGGCAGTGCACTATGGGCCAATGTACTCTAATTACCACCATTTGCACACAGAGGAGCCAAGGCTCTGGGCTTTACTGATTGCCCAAGTCAAACAGTGGCACCACAGTCTGGCCAGATTTGAACCCAGGGCTATGTGATGCTATAAGTCACTCAGAGTCATGCCCCCATCCTACACGTTCCACCCACCCCCCAACAAATAAAGCTCTGGAATGTCAAAAACAATAAGGTTTTGAGTAAGAGAGGGTAAAGATGACGGGGCGCCTGGGTGGCTCAGGTGGTTAAGCAGCTGACTTCGGCTCAGGTCATGATCTCGCGGTTCGCGTGTTTGAGCCCTGCATCGGGCATTGTGCTGATGGCTCAGAGTCTGGAGCCTGCTTCAGATTCTGTGTCTCCCTCTTTCTCTGTCCCTCCCCAACTCGTGCTTGGTCTCTGTCTCTCAAAAATGAATAAACATTTTAAAAAAGAGAGATAGAGGGTAAAGATGTAAGTAAGAGTAAGTAAGTGGGTGTAAGAGAGGATGTAGGATGGGCAGAGGGACTGGTACACTGGACAGACTCCAGATAACACTGGGTGGGGAGGGGGGTTCAGCTAGCCCAAGGATGGGCTGCAGTTCCCACCTGCTCACCCACCCCCATCAGAGTAGCTACAGGGAGATCCAGTGGGAAGCCAGGACCAGAACCTTGATATTTCAGGGTTTCCCACTCCATAGCTTCTGGACTCTGGAAGTCTTGCGAAGTGCCTTATCTTGGGCGAAGAATTAGGTACATCATTTCTCAGCCCTCCCCTAAGGTCATCTGTTCTGACTTATGCCTGTTTCCTTGATGGAGCTGGCATGGGGCTTCCTGTCATTTGGTGCAGGTGACTTCATGATACCTGCATTGTGATACAAAATCTTTTCTGGATCCCAATGCTCCATGCCCTTCTCCAGCATAGGAATATCTGTCTGCTCTCTCACATAACACCCAGGCTCAGGAGGCTGAGAGTGAGCACCAGATGGCCAGTGAAGGTGGAACCTGAGGGTCAGAACTTCTTGGCCAAGGTCAGGAAGGTGGGCTCAGGAAGGACTCTCAGGGGAATGCAGACCTGGAGAGATGGGGGAGATAAGAGAGGCCAACTCAGGATGGTCCAGAGCAGATGGGCAGGTCTTCATCATCTCCCCAACCTAGTACCTGCCCCCCACCCCGTCCCCAGGGTGCTGTTTCTCATGAGAAGAGTGTCCTCTGCTCATCATTAGTGCAATGATTTCCTGACATGCTGTGTGCCTGTTGTACCTCCCTCCTCATTTGTAAAATAGAGTAGGTGGCCAACTAGTCTCTCCAGACCTTCCAGCCACATCTGACGTAATGTTTGCTCCCGAGGACCTGTCACTTCCCTCCTGGAGAGACATGACAAACACCAGACCCGTGAACTAATAGGTGAGCAATGGACTGGGGTCATAGAATGTAGAACCAGGATCGGAATCCTTGCTGCCTGCTGAGTGGCTCCAGGCAGACCAATACCCCTCTCTGAACCCCATTGTGATTAGGTGATTCTGAAAACAAAGCAGTTTCTAGTCTTAAAATGAAGTGACCCATGAAATATTACTTTGAAAACATAATGTTTCTTTTCCTCTAGTCAAAGAGCTTTGAGCACCAAACCTAAAAGCGCTTGCCTGCTTATTTGTCCTCTTTCCTGCCCGTGAGCTATGACAAATTGGCTCCAATTGGAATGCTTCCTAGGTCAGCTTCCAGACAGACACGGGACAAATTCCACTATGTTATTGTTGCTTTCTGATAACACCACGTGGCTCTTAAAATAGTTCTCCAGTAGATGCTGTCACTTTCAAACATGTCAAGGCAAAGGGTAAAGAGAGTGATACAATTGGATGCTAGGGGCCTCTTCTGTATCTTGCTCCCTTGGGAAAGGATAGGCGAAGAGGAGTAGAGGCAGGAGGCCACCCCCGTAGCTGGCAAGGAACGCAGCTCCGAGGAGCCACAAGGAAATGAGCGCTGCCAGCCCCCCACCGGTATCCTTCCATGCAGCAAACACAGTGATCACTATGACCGTGATGGAGGCACAGCCAGGCGCCTACTCGGGACCCTCTCCAGCTGGCAGGCTCGGTGCCCCCTCAGTGTGTGCCCCCGCCTGCCCCAGAGAGCCCATCTCTGTCTCCTACAGGACTTCTCACCAACTCGGCCTCCGGGATCCCACCCCTCCGTCGAGGCTGGGAGAGCATCGGATCCACAGAGTCCCTTCCTCTTTATCAGCATCGCATCTCCTGCTATCTTGCTGACTGTGATATGTTTGTGGAAATCCACGGATTTCTGCTGCTTCATTACATTCTATTTCTAACAACCCAATGTGGCATGGAAAATATTTCCACACATGCGTGACCGTGTATGGGAGTTCTTACAAGATTTTTTTCTGGGCATATTCCTTAACCTAACAAGGTCACTCTCTTTCTTTGATAGTATAGGATGGTGACATGCTGCCTCCCACCCCTGGTCTACGGAAGAAAGTTGGTGGGGCTTGAACTTGGCAGCCAGCAGCAACATGCGACCAGCTCCTGTGGATTAGTGACATTAACATCAGGGTTCCATGACACTCCATGGGTCAAGGGAGGCTCCATTTAGCCCACTTCACAGATAAGTAAGCAGAGACTCAACAACTGGCCCTGGGAAGCAACGAGTCAACTCCAGAGGCTAGGCCTTTACACCAACCCCAGTCCTTTTGCACTATTTGAAACACTTTTCTACCTATTTTAGACTCATTGTTAGAAGACATCTTGCAGAGTGTTTGGTGATGCAATCAGCACTTAAATGCTTATTTTCAATATAGGAGGTAAAAAATATATATGTGTAAAAATCAGGGAATCTGAGAAAGACATGATCAACTAGGATTCAGAAGACAGGAACCTGGCCAGTAGCAGCATCCCTGGGCTCAGCAGAACCTCGTTGGCCTTTCCTCTGGAGCCCAGCTATGGGACCAGCATAAGCCTCTGCCCTTCTCTGAGTTCCTAGAAAGAATATGATTGGACACTTGGTCAGGTGCTTCCCCATGGACCATGGAGGAAGGTTTTCGTTGGGGTATCTGTATTCCTAGAGAAGAAAGAATTGTAGACCCTCCAAGAAGGGTCTGCTATAGTCAAAGGAAATAATTTCTAAAGAGCAATAACAGATGGAAGGTGAGAAGGGGTGGCTCGGGGATAGACTTTTGGGGTACACCAAGCAAAGGCATTTGGACTTCTCCTATGTGCAATGAAGAGCCATTGGTGGGTTTGGTCAGGGGATATACCTGACATGCTAATCTGCTCATGATTGCTTGTTCCCCTGACAGCTCAGAGGCCCTCCCAGCAGTGCCCCCTGAAAGGTCTGCCCTCTGAGGGCACCCCATGACCTGGACCTCTGCCCCTCTCAACACCTGTGCTGCTGTACCCCAACTTTGCCCATGATGGCTGATATGCTAATCTGTGTCACTAGCTTAGATTGAGTTTCTGCTGCTTGAATGAAAGAAACTTAACTAACTCAGCTACCAACGTGGCACTGTCCAAGTGCCTCCCCCCCACCTCCCACTGCCGGCAGCTGCCTCTACTTGAGATGTTATCCCTGGAAAAGCCACTCCCAGTGGGGGGATTGTATCCAACCTTTAAGGTCTCAAACTCTGCCTCCTTCCTGAAGGTCTTCTGGTCTTCCCCAATGGATATGATCCCTCCCTAGACCCCCTTCTACCTAATACCATATGGCACCTACCTTATTCAGTCTGGTGGTCTTAGGAAATTACCTTTTACCAACTCTCTCAACTAGAATTGTAGGTTCTCTGTAGGCAGAACCTGGGCCTCCTTCTCTGAATCTGTCTGTCACTGGGCCTCACCAGCCCTCACACGGGGAAAATGCTCACTGTTGCTGTAACAGCAGGGGGTACATGAAGAGAGGATGGGACCCAAGATCTGAAGTGCTCAAGTGCCCTGGACAGCCCTGGCCAGTCCTGGGCAGAGGTGTGGACATAGAATCAGGGTCCCATGGGAAACAGCGCTCAGTTCCACATACAGCTCTGGATTCACGGGCCCCATTGCCGACCAGTGAAGGGTTTTGGGCATCTCTCCACTCCAGAGAAAGTGCCCTTGGGTGGGACCACAGAGTCTGAGCAGCTGCCCCTCCTGGGAGCATGGACAGACTTCTGGCCCTATCTGTCCAGAGTGATTAGAGCTCTCTCTGGCAGTAGGCCTGGGAGCTGTCCTGTGGGATCCCCTCCCACCTGACACGTGGGTATCTCTGGGTGCTTATGTGCATGTGCTCAGTCTACAAGGGCATATCTGACGAGGCACAGGGGGAGTCCTGGGAGGAGGAACCTGAGAAAGTTCTTGGCAAACAAGCCTGCGCCAAGGACCCTCTAGCCTCAGGAGAAAGTGCTAGAAACCCAGCCGCTGACGTCGGAGGTAAAGAAGTAGGGTGTGCAGCCATTGCCATTAGCTGCTGAGGAAAACCACAATGTGGAAAGGAAGGGAGAGGATTTGCCCCCAAACTGCTACCTTGGAGGGCCCGTCTGGTCACCTGCGACCAGGCTGAGTGCTGGGAACTTCTCCTGACCCAGAGGTCCTGCCCTCAGACCCACCGCGGGGCCTTCCCAACTTTCTCTCAGGAAATGCCTTTCCAGGAGGCCAAGGAGTCATTTTCCAAAAGGCCTGAAGTACCAGGTAGCATGGATTGGCCTGCAGGGCTTGTGAGGGAGCAGCTCCTTCAGTCATAGGAGCAAAGCCATTTGGTTTAAAATCCCCATAAAAGCAGCAATGCTCATTTCCTATATTGGGTCGTATTTCCTAATTACTGTCCCAGAGGAAAACCTAGTGAGAAGGAGAGAGAAGAAGCCAGCCCCGCAGCCTTCATTTGTACATTTAAATAAAGTGTGATTAAAAAGCATACCCTGCACATTTCCCTGAAACACACCTTCCTTTGGTGGGCATTTCTGATGAACACAAAATGGAATCACTTGAAAAAATTATTAGTTCAGCTTGAAAGTAATTGCCACTTATTTTGTTTATAAGGCAAGGTCTGCTGGTGACATCAGATTAGACTTAACTGCATCCTGTTTTGATGCTAACTAATATTTGCCCTAATACTAAGCATAAATAAGTAGGAATTTCTCCTGAGACACCACAGATATTACATCTTTAATGGGACCTAATAGTCAGAGGCAAGCCAATTGCCCTGCTGTGGGATCATAATTATGTGCTCTCTTTTTTCCCCCTTTTAAATTTCACGATCTGAGAGGAGCACTCGAAGCCATTAGGCTTTCTCTAGAAACATGGGGTAAAAATAAAACCACCCGTGTGCAAACTCCACGTCATCCATTCCGGAAGGTGACGGCGTTCCTAACGCTCCCTCAAATGCACCGCCTTTCCCAAGGCTTTTCGGTAAGGGCCTCATGCCACTGGCTGCTGGCAGGAGGCTGGGCATTTGGAAGGAGACACGTCCACCCTGGGGCCGAGAGCCTGCTCCTCAGGTGGCCCCTGCCCTCCGAGACCGCCTCCCGTAGCCTCCTTGGGGATCTCTGGCTTTGGCCCCCTGACCTATGGCTACGGCCCCATCCTCTGCCTTTATGTGGGAATTATGCTGTTGCTTTTTTTCTGTGAGGATGTTTGGTGGTGAGAACTCAGAGCCCTTGCCCTGAAGGACACTTGGGCCGCATGAGCCAACGGGGCCCTAAGTAAGATCCTGTTCAGGCTTCTAGCCCAGGGCCTGTCCCCTGACCCTGCAGACAGGCAAATGTAGCCAGGGAGAAAGAATTGGGGCGAAGCTGGCATCTGCTCCTTTCTCCCTTCCTGTCACTGGAGCCCTGGACCCTCTATGGGTCAGCGTGAAAGCGGTTGTCTAGAGCGGTGGCCCTTTACAGCCACCGGCCATGTCCCAAACCTGCCCCCTTCTAGACATCTGAAAGGAACCTCTTCCCGTATTCCCCACCTTGGCTCCCCTGGTGGTCTCAAGTAGACCCTTTTCTGTTTGGCTCTTTGGGACCCAAGGAATTTCGCAGGCCGAAGAAAGCCCATCTTTAGCCATCGCTTCATGCCTGGGACCATGCCAACCCTTTTCTGGCTTCTCATCCCCCTGGCCTTCCATCAAACTAATGGCTTTGGTTAATAACTCCGTCTGCACCTGACATCGAGGTACTCAATAAGCAGTAGCTGTTACTTTATTATTATTTTATGGTAGGTATGGAAGAAATGCGTGGGGCACGGATAATTCATGACACGGGAACTCAGAGGGGAGATAGATTACCGAGCACAAGGGGAGGCTCACGGGGGAGCCGATCAGAGTCGGGAGAATGCGGAGGGCATTCCAGGCCAGGGATGGCCCCCGACTAAGACCCAGAGTGGGGAGGTGTGCCGTAGGTTTGGGAAACACTGTGTGGACTATTTGGCCCTGGCAAAAGGTTCTTGTCAGGAGAAGGGAGTTGCGGGTGGTAGTGGCGGATGGGGGGCGAGAAAGGGAAGGAGAGGGATGGGGAGGTGGTGAAGACATGAAGGTTGGGCTCAGATTCAGAAATGACCCCAACTATTTGGCTAAGCTATTTTGATTTTTGTCCCGCCCTCCATAAGTGACCACGGAGAATCTTTATACCTGAGGATGGCAGTTGTGCAGTGGCATTTGGGAAGGCCATCTGGAATCCTACACACCATGGATGGGAGGGAGAGCCAGAGGTGGGGGTGGGGGTCAGCCGTGAGGACGTGGCGTCACAGCACACAGCAATGTCTGCCTCTGCAGACGGAGAAGGAAGCTGGGGAATCTAGGTCTTTGCCAATGACAAAAGGGCAGAGAGATTTGTATCAGAGAGGCGCTCAAGATAGCCTCAGACTGCAGGAGCGCATTCTGCCCCCAGGAGATGCCACCTTCCCAGGGCTGGTACCCACTCCAGTGACACCTACCAGTCGGGACAGAGCCTTCACACTGCAGCAAGAGTCCTCACCCCTCAGGGGACCTGCTGCACATGACTTTGGGGACAAGTGTTTGCTGCTACCGGGCAAGGTCTTGCCCTTCTTTTTTAATTTTTGGAATAAAAAAGTAAGTACATATACAGAAAAATACAAAGAAAAAACAATGAGATATGGTATTTCAAACTCTTAAAATTAACCATCGTGACTATTTTGGTATATTTCCTCTCTGTCTTTTTCTGTGCTGAAATACTTTTTAAAAAGTTGCACGAGTACTATATTAATTCTTTTTATTTTTATTTTTTTACCAAGGTCAGAGCATGTCAGCTAAAATAAAGGCCCTTTACCCTCACCCCAACCCAGGGGCCACCTCTGTGCAGAATTTCACATTGCTTTCCACTCACTTTTACAGTTTTACATAGATAGATACATATATACCCCTAAAAGATAAATAATTGTGTTTGGCATGTTTCTATTTGGTAACGGACACGAAAATGGATTTTTCTGTACTTGGTTATTTTCAATCAACATCAGGTTTTTAAGATTTGTCCGCATCAACTCAATAGCTCAAATCTGTGACTTCTGCCTGCCGTGCGGCGTTCTCACATCTGCACGGGTTACATTTAATTTGTCCTTTCCCCCTCTCGTGCTACCTTTAGGTTGTTGCAGTGCGTCATTACTGCAGACAGTGCTGCAATGAATATCCTGGTATAACTCTCCCGGATTCTACCTTCAAACTGACACAACAAATCACTTTGTGGCTATGAAACCATGACCCGAAGATCATTATTTCACAGGGGCTACTACCAAAGTGGAATTGTCGAGTGAGAGGGTATATGCGCTTTAATTCCTTTCTTTTCTATGAAAGGATTTAACTGGCCACATACATTCTCCCGAAATAAACCCCTCAGCCTTCGGAAACTTTAGTGCGCTCTCGAGAGGAACAGTAAAGATGCTATCTGGGAAACTAAATTAAAAATCTTTCACGTGGAGAGGGCCACTTGGCCTCAGCTTACTGCTATTAGTATCAACTTTTATTCTTATGTATTTATATTTTTAATTACAAGTATAACGTGACATCAAGCGTGGGAGGAGATAAAGTGCCATTCACAGAGAATTGGAAGTCACAGTTTTGTCACTCCCAAGACAATGAGTCTAGGCAACACTCGTCAATGACTACAAGTCCCTTACGTGGAAGGTGGACAGGGAACTTGATAATGACAGAAGCTGACGTCACTCGTCAGTGGGGACTGATCAGTCAGCACTCACAGTGATTCCACCGACATGGTGCTCCCTCAGTGATAGGATATGATGTGATAGGGAGAACACAACATCATCTAGCAAGGATTCCTTCCGAAACAAAACAAAACCGAACCTGAACATGAGCAAGAATCTAGGTGTAATTGCCAGTTAAAGGGAATTGGGGGGCTAGACAAACATGTTAAATGACACATTTTATCTTTAGGATAAAATCAACCAAATCCACAATGTAGAAGGCTCACAGGATAGATGATCAGTTCTTCCACAAACAAATGATACGCAAAGGGGGTACTTTTAAGGATTATTGGATTATTCAAATAGCTTTAAGAGGGACATCTGGGTGGCTCAGTCAGTGAAGCATCCAACTTTGACTCAAGTCATGATCTCATGGTTCACAGGCTCAAGCCCCACATCAGGTTCCCTGCTGTCAGCCCAGAGCCCACTTCGGATGCTCTGTTCCCCTCTCTCTCTCTGCTCCTCCCTTCTTGCACTCTCTATTTCTTTCTCTCAAAAACAACAGTAATAATAATAATAATGATAAACATTAAAAAATAAAATGAAAAATAAATAGCTTTAAGAGATTTATCACCAAACAGCAAGCGTAAAATTTATTTAGATCCTGATTAGAACAAGTCAACTATAAAGACACTTTATAGAAAATCAGGGGAAACTGAACACAAATGGGGTTATTAGACAATGTTAAGAAATTATCACTGGTAGCCAAGATGATGAACATGATTAAATCTAAATCTCCCAACATAACCTGCAAATAGAAGGAAAGGAAGGAAGGAGCAAGGGAGGAAGGAAAAAATAACACTACACAAAACTTCACAAAACCCATACTGTCCATATAATTAGAAGACAGCAACTTCAGATTACTTGATTAAATAGTAAATATATCATAGGCAATGGGAGCTAAATTTATTATTATGGTCAGAGGCATGGATTACAAATATGGCAAGTGAGAAAGATAAATGAAATCTGTGGTGCAGGATTAGACTTAGAGATATCAGTGTAAACTTATGTATACAACAGTGTATGTGTAAAAAAACAGCTATGCCGATATAAAGACATGCATGTATGTGGGTGTATGCGTGGATGTGGGTGTGTGTGCATACACATATTTCCTAGCATCGCCCACTAGGAAAGCCCAGAAGAAATGATACCCCAAAAGTAATGCGCACACCTAGCACCCGGATCCTAGTTTCTAAATACCATCTCCAATCAAAGGAGCCACCTCTCCTTGGTGAAATAGCTGATTCCAAGGCTGGATTATGAAAAGCACAGAATCAAACTGGAATATACTGTTATGTCAGAAAATTAGAAAGTGCTCAAAATACTATGGATATGTCAAAAGGACACATGATTCAATATGAATGGCTTTCAGGGACCAAATATGGGACACTTAGAACATCAAAATAAATAATGGCATAACGGATAATAATCCACTGAATAAATTAAGAATCTGAAAATTCATGCTGATGTCAATCAGGCAATCAATCAATGGAAAGAAAAAGATCTTCCTTACAGCAAAAGACCAACTAATAAATGTAGAATAAAATTTAAAAGTAGACAAGTCACCGCTGGGCACCCACTGCACAGATCACATACCCATGATTGCATGGAAATTTCCTGGTTGTAATCTGTGGACTCCAGTTATGCAAGACAACATCTTTCTTTTTAACAAGTACAGTCTGTAGTGGTTAGGAATAAAGTGGAATTATATCCGCAACTTATTTTCAAATGGTGCTATAGACTGAATGTTTGTTTCCCCCAAAATTCATATGTTGAAGTCCCATCCCCAATGCGATCATATTTGGAGGTGGGGCCTTTGGAAAGTGATTAGGTCATGAGGGTGGAACCCTCATGAGTGGGATTAGTGCCTTTATGAAAGAGACCCCAAATTGCTCCCTTGCCCCTTCCACCATGTGAGTAGACAGCAAGAACACAACTGTCTACGAGCCAGAAAATGGATCCTCACCAGACACTGAATCTGCCAACACCTCGATCTTGAACTTCCCAGCATCCAGCACTGTGCTAAATAATTGTCATTTAAGTCACCAGTCTATAGTACTTTTGTCATAGCAGCCTGCACAGATTTAGATCAAGGATTTAGAAAAAAAAAATGGGTGTATATATGGAGGAGAAGGATAACAGAACAAATGAGGTATAATAACATTTGGAGACTTTAGAATAGGGGTCTATAGAAATTCTTTGAATTTTCTATACGTCTAATAGTATATCAAAAATTTTAAAAAGTCATACACACAAAAAAATTATTTTATTTGGTGGTAGTGACAATGTCATGTTGGTTATACTTTTTTTAAAAATCATTGTTTATTAGAGATTTTTTAATCCACATGAAGCAAATATTGAAAAAGGTTAGTAACTGAAATCTAAGCAGTCGGTTTATGAGAGTTTATTACCTTCTTTGCCTCCATGTTGTGTTTGAAATTTTTCATAATATAAACATTTTTAAGGCATTCTTAATTCCATGTGCATCTCTCCAAAGACTGTAAAGGAATACTATTTTTGAATATTCCCATCTAGTCTTTAGAGTGATGCATATATTTTGTTGTGCAAACGATTCAAATCCTGACTCTTTCATTTTTCAAGTTACCAAGGTCTTCCCAATTGGCTCTTCAGTGGCTGCATATTAGTTCATGGGCCAGATAATTTATTAAATCATTTCCCTGTTGCTGAACTTGTTGCTTTGCTTGAATGGCAGACTCAAATATATCATGCTTTTTCACATATGGGATCTTTTCTTAGGAAAGATTTCCAGAAGTGGAATTTCTGGATCTTAGACATGATTGTGAATCTTGAAGCATTTTGCCAGATTGCTTTCCGAAAAGTAGTACCAACTTACATTTTATGAGACTAAGCATTGGGACTTGGCATTAAATTTTTACTGGTCCTGGGCTTGGGTTACTTACATCTTTCTGCTTCCTCTTTTGTGAGTTGTTCTGTCTCCATCCCTGTATTGGGACCTTCATGGTCTTCAAATTCGGCATGAGCTCTTTAAGTAATAAAGGTATTACCTTTCATATCGTATTTGCCTCAAATGTTTTTCCTGAAAAACTCACTTTAAGTGGAAGGATGTGTAAGGAACTAGACATTGGCTAGACAGTGGCTAGACATAGATAGCCATTATGCATACCACATACCACATTCTCTGTAAGACGAGCTCCACATCCTGGCAAGGCAGTCACCTGTTTAGAAAACAAGATAGTTAGGAGCACCAGGATGGCTCAGTCGGTCAAGCATCTGACTCTTGATTTTTGGCTCAGGTCATGATCTCACGGTTCATGAGACCAAGCCCCACATCAGGCTCTGTGCTGGCAGCGTGGAACTTGTTTGGGATTCTCTCTCCCTATCTCTGCCCACCCCCATGCTCTAAATAAATAAATAAATAAATAAATAAATAAATGAAAACAAGATAGTTATATTTATCTAGAACATAAAATAGTATGAAAGACTGTCTCCTGAGAGAATTTTCCAAAGACTACAAAACAGACCAAAGGTCCTGGCTGTGTCTTCATGATCAAAATAACCACCTTTAAAAATAGCTGATGTAGTCTTTGTCCTGTTTCCTTAACAACCAAATTAATAGTCTCATGACTAGTAAAAGTAGGACATAATGGTCGCCAGATAAGTCTAACCCATTAAAAAAAAAAAGAAAAAAAAAGGTGCTACAACCTCCCCACAGGAAAAAAAGAAGATCTATTTCTCCCGGGATGGGTTTCTACCTACATAAACCAGCCTGAGCTTATGGTAGAAAAGAGCACCAGGGTCTGACACCCCCACTGTCCCAATTATCTGTCCATGTGCATCCAGTAGGTGATGTGCGATTAGGCTGCACCACCAGCCAGTGGGTGTCCCTCCCTCCCCTGGCACCCAGGTCACCCGCTCCAGGGGATGTGGGCTTCCGTCCAATGGGGTTCTGTGGTGGGCAAACGGTAGAGGCTTCATAAGTTAAACACCTTCTCCAGCAACAACAGGGCCTTCCAGAGACCAAGGCAGACTTCCGCCACCTGGATCACAGTGTTGGTTCTGCTCAGGGTCAGCTGAATGTTATACTGAGAGTTTCCTGAGCGCCAAGAGCTTGGGTAGGCAGCGCTTTCTGCTAGTAACCCCTATGTCGGCTGCCCCAGGTACAGCTTCTGTGTTCACCCTTCACTGACTATGGAGCCATACTCAGCAATTTCTTGCCTTCATCATAAAGAATCTTTCCACACCAAAAGCATTTTGTAAGCACCACCGCAGTTGAAAATTTTCTATTAGTCATGTCTCTTTTCCTAGGAGTCACATTTCAGCTACTAGTCAGGTCATTCTCTCTCTCTCTCTCTCTCTCTCTCTCTCTCTCTCTCTCTCTATCTCTTCAACACTCCCAAGGCCCAGCAAACTACAGCCACATTTACCTGCCCATTTACCTCTCAGTCTAGGACTGCTGTTGAGCTACAATGGCAGACTTAAGTAGCTGGGACAGACTGAATGGACCACAAAGTCTAAAATATTGACTATCGGGACCTTAAGAAAAAGTGTGCCTACCTCTGCTCTAATTCTCTTCTACCACTACCTCCAATTCCTAGATTTTCCTTAGGACCACTCAATCTGCCACTCTTTCCTTACTAAGGAGAGCAATTGACTATTTTCTGGTTTCTGCCTTTAACCTTACACACCCGAATCAATACTGTACTCAAGGCTATGGAAGCCATTACACAGAGCACGATAACTGTTTGCACTCAGCAAACAAAAGAACTTCCAGTTAGCACATCCATGCTTCTTAGAAGGCAGCAAGGGGGTATATATAAGAGAAGAGCACTTCAGTTGGCTCCAACATACCTTATTGCATATAATCTGTTTATAGGCACACTCAGCCCTTACTAGAATGACCTTTATGGCCACAACAATGGAACTGGATCTTCTGATATTGCTAATGGGCTGCAACCATCTTGAGGTATGGAAGGAAGCCTGGGAAGTCCAGGCTAGGGTGCTGAAGAAAAATTCCAAAGCAGGTGGAGGAGGGGACCGCAGGAGAGAGCTGGGCTGTGGGCTTACGGCAAATTCAGGGGATGCCACTCTACCCAGCCAGGTGACTTGAGGTTCTAGACAAATGATCTCTATAGGAAAAGCAGTAAAGGGAAAAGCTGTCTCTGTCAGCCAAGCCCACCCTTCAACTCCAGGCATCACCTCTACCCTTGACTTTTCTAGCAAAGCTAAACAGAATTTAGCTGCAGCCAAATACTCCAGCCAGAATTTCTCCATAACAAGCACGAAAATATGTTTGACATCATTAGTTATCACAGAAATGCAAATCAAAACCGTAATGAGATCTCCACTTCATACTGACTAAGATGGCTAGAAACAATACCAACAGTGGTCAAGGACAAGGAGAAATTAAAACCCTCACACACTGCTGATGGGAATGTAAAACGATCCAGCCATTTTGGAAAACAGACAGGCAGT
Source organism: Panthera onca (assembly GCF_046562875.1). Taxonomy (NCBI): domain Eukaryota; kingdom Metazoa; phylum Chordata; class Mammalia; order Carnivora; family Felidae; genus Panthera; species Panthera onca. The sequence goes on along the minus strand of NC_138349.1, from coordinate 40,715,294 downwards.
CCCTCAAATGATTAAACATAGAAATTATCACATGACTCAGCAATTCCACTCCTAAGAATATACCCAGGAGAAATAAAAACATATGTCCACACAAAAACTCGCACATAAATGTTCATAGCAGCATTATTCATCATAGTCAAAAAGTGGAAACAACCCAAATGTCCATCAACTGATTCATCAATAAATAAAATATGGTACATCCATACAATAGAATATTATTCATCCATAAAAATGAATCAAATATTGATATGTGCCGCAACATGGAAGAACCTTAAAAACATTATGCCAAGTGAAATAAGCCAGTCACAAAAGACCACATACTATATGATTCCATTCACATGAAAGTCCAAAATAGAGAATTCTAGCAAGCTAGAAAGTAAATTAATGGCTGCTCAGGATGGAGAATGGAGACAGGGAAATAGAGAAGTAACAGCTAAAGGATAGGAGGTTTTTTTGAGATAATGAAAATGTTCTAAAATTGAGTGTGGTGATGATCGCACATATCTTTCTATATACCCTTTAAATGGGTGAATTGTATGGTATGTGAATTATTTTCAGTAAAGCTGTTTAGACAAAAAATAAATAGAGACTCAGATATAGACTTAATCAGGGAAGGGAGAGAGAGGAGAGAATATATGTCATTTAACAATATGAAGGGCTATCAACCATCTATAATTGTTACCTCTGGGAAATTACACAGGGAGAGTGCTTGTTTCGTTTCTACTGCAACTTTGCTTTTATTCCCCCCAAATTTGTGACTGTGGACAGAAGCTAGAGACAAGAAGTGCGAAGTGTCCTTCATTCTGAAGAGTCAATACGGACTTACAAAGAAGTGGCTAACGACTGGGGACGGACTACTCCCTCAGAGGTAATGAAAAGGATGAAACACACCCAATTACCCGATGATTAATTTTGTGTCAACCTAGTTGGGCCATGGTGCCTAGATATTATATTTATATATTTAAATAAATATAATAAATATATATGGTGCCTATAAATATATATGTATATTTAAATATATATTTATAAGTACATATATATTTATATTTTTACATATAAATATATATTTAAATATATAAATATATTATATAAATTATGTATATAAATAATAATATAATAATATATATATTTTTTAAAGAAGCCATGTGGCTTTAAGAAAATTTTTTTAACATTTATGTATTATTGAGACACAGAGAGACACAGAATATGAGCAGGGGAGGGGCCGCGAGATGGAGAGACGCAGAATCTGAAGCAGGCTCCAGGCTCTGAGCTGTCAGCACAGAGCCTGACGCGGGGCTCGAACTCACAAACTGCGACATCATGACCTGAACTGAAGTCGGACACTCAACCGACTGGAGATTTATATTTTAATAAATAGACTTCCTATAACACAGATTTACCTCCATGATGTGGGTGGCTCATCAAATCAGCTGAAGGCTTAAACAGAACAAAAGACTGACTTCCCCTGAGCGAGGGAATCCTGCCCAGAGAGCTTTCAGACTTGAACTGTATCATCAGCTCTTCTATGGGTCCCTAGCCTACTAGCACACCCCTGCAGATTTTGGACTTGTCAGCCTCCCTGATCATATGAGCCAATCTCTTATAATAAACAAATACACATTGGGGTGCCTGGGTAGCTCAGTTGGTTAAGCGTCCAACTTCAGCTCAGGTCATGATCTCACGGTTCATGGGTTCAAGCCCCGCTTTGGGCTCTGTGCTGACAGCTCAGAGCCTAGAGGCTGCCTCGGATTCTGTGTCTCCCTCTCTCTCTCTACCACTCCCCACTCATGCTCTGTCTCTCTCTGTCTCAAAAATAAATATATTAAAAATTTTAAACAAACACATACATACATATATATGTATACACACACACACACACACACACACACATCTTATTGGCTCTGGAGAATCCTGTTGAACATGCCAACCCTCACTCCAGCCTACCTTAACCCCAATAAAGTTGATATAAGCAGAAGACAAGAACTAGGGAGAAGAAAGACATGTATCATTGGACTCAGGAGGAATCTGCCTTCCCTTACCTCCCAGGCCAAGTAAGTGAGAAGATCTCCTAGGGATTTAGGTGCCTCCAAAGAAGGATGACTGACTTTCCATTTCCTCTCACCTGCTTGGGATTGCTCGTCTACCCTACACCTCTCTAAGCCAGAGAAAATGGAATGCAAGGAAGGCATAACGGCCAAGAGAAGGGTGACAGCAAAGCAGCCCACGCTCCTATCAGCTGAGTAGCAAGAACGTGCGAGTCTTCTGTGGGTCAAGCAAGGCCCCCTAAAGATGAATAGGCTTGAGCTGTCTTGCTGATGCACCACCCAAGCTTGACCCACCATGAGATGGGGTGTCAGCAACAAGCAGCTGCTAGGGGCAATGGAGGAAACCATAGTTGCAGGAGCTGAAGGAGAGAGATAAAGGAGACTGTGTCAGAGTTGGGTTTCCTCTCTCAGGAAAGGCTCTGCAGACAGAGGCCTTCAGAGAATTCACACACACCAGCATGTGGATGCTAATCACACCAAATTCGTCAACAGGGATTCTAGCCAGAGAAGCAAGAGCAATGCCCAATAGAGGGCACACTACCCATCACTTATGTAGAACTTTGCCCTTTCCTTTAGCTATTCCTTCGCTTCCCGATTATACAGGAAGTAGAACCAAAGGAGGGTGGGAGAGGGGAGGTGAAAGACAGACCATCCCCTCATAACCAAGATGGAATCTGGGCATGGGGTAGACTCACATGGCCTCATGGCAGCAGGGGAGAGGGGACCTTGGGCCTAGGCTGAGTCCTCACTGCCCTCTGCTGCAGCCTGGCCAGTCGGGTCCCTACCTGGGGCTGCTGTTCACCAGCTCACAGTTGTGTCTTCAAAAGGGGGAAGACGGAGACTGCATCTGACCAATTTGTCCTACCTCTTTCTCTCTTCTCCTTCTACAACCCGCCAGAGTGGCAGGGGTGAGCTTTTTATTTCCTTTTCCTGTGTAGCAGAGTCTATGATTATATTATTGCATGAGTTTCCACACCCCACATGTTTTAATTACCTTAATGTTGGCCCAGCCTGGCTGCTAACATGTTAACGGGAGCTTCAAGGATTTATAAGAACCTATCTCTCTCTACAAATCCTGGATTTCAAGACTATTGCCCTGCTAGAGACTTTAAAAACACGCATTCAATCTGAAAAGCCATAGCCGAGTAGCGACATGGTGTTCTACCTAATATCCATCTTCCGTCAGAAGCGTTGAAGCCTATTGCTACAATGGAGGAAGTCAACCAACTCCATTCTCATAGACTTCCTGTTCTGTAGAGTCCACAGGCTAGACACTACATGTCCAGATAGAGTTCCACACATGACCTAGCATCCGCCATGCTGACATGCCTACTCAAGATTTGGGAAAAGAAGTGAGCCACAAGAGTCTCTGGCCACACAACAGGACATGGTATCTTCCAGAAAACTTGACTGTGGAAGGAACTGGCTCTTCCCAGCAGCTGAAATGGGATCTTCAGTGCCTGGTGGTGTAGGTGTCAAGCAGTGGGTGGTGGTAGCCGTGGTATTTTGCTAGAACAGTCCTGCGGATGCTTGGGCACTTTTCCTGGCTGTATGGCAGCCAAGTTCATTCCCTGGTTTCCCAGGAGATCCCGTAGGCAAACTAATATGATTTTTAAATCCCCTTTTCTGATTGAACTAACTACTATGGGTTTTGTTATCTGCTGGTAAGAACTCTGTCCAACACAGGTGGGGAGCCCAGGGCATGAAGAGTTACGGGGTATGAAAATATTTCAGAAAGATTGTCGCCTTTAAACATGTTCTCTGAGTGCAAGCCAAGGGAATGTACAAGCATCTTGCTGCAATTGGGAGGAAGAGATATCAAAAGTTTCTAGAGAGGAAGGGATGGTAAATGGAAATTAATTATAAACTTCCTGCTATTACAAATTTATGTTGTAGAAGGGGCCAATGCTTTTGCCTTTATTTAGTATGCCGCCTTTGTTTTATCGTATTGAAGGTTAAAAAAATGTATCTACGGTTCTTCGTGGATTCATTTGTGACCTCAGACCTCAGCCTTATTTTTCTCAAAAGCTTCTCAGCCGTGGCCTCCCCACTGCTGAGGCTTCAGGGACACTCACCGTTAGGCTCAGCACAGATTCCTAACCACACATCGTCAGGATGACACATCCAGTAACTAATTATGACCTGGTAATTGCAGCTGTTATCTTGAGCAACCAGAAGATGATAAGATTCTTTGCAGCCATAGCATTTTACAACTCCACAAATGCAATTTCTAAGACATGTTTCCCTATCCAGACTGCAGCTCCTAGCTGACCAGGATAGCCTTCTTAGAAAGCTCTGTCATTCCCACACACATGGTCCTGCAGGAGACTCTACGCCAGCATCTCAGGAAGAGGATCGGGGACCCACAGTTGTCTATCGTAGCTCTGAGATGAGGAAGTACTTTGGTAGGCGGCACAGTTCCTCCAGTCCAGCAGGAAGGAAAGAAAGATGGCTAGGCTTCCCCTGCTAGTCGGTGGGCAAACTGCACAAAGGGAGGCAGGAAAAGACAATCGACGGCAGTAAGAGGAGCATCTCAGTCTCAGTCTCGGGATCTGGAGTCAGCCTTGGTACCAGCGCTTGGGAACTACGGTGTCCACGTGGGTTTCTACATTCCACTGAGCCTCTTGGATCTTTATGAGAATTAACAGATAATCTTGGATGCGAGGTCTTTGCAAAGGCCACCCCCAAAATGATCATTACTTGGTGTCAAAGGGTTTAGGTGAGAAGCCCCCCATCTGAAGGTCTTTCCTCACTGGGCTCGCTGTTCTGGACATGCTCGAAGTGGCTGGTCTGTTCAGACTGGGTGGCTTATAAACGGGCAAACATTTATTCCCAGAGGTCTGGAGGTTGAGAAGCCCAAGATCAAAAAAGTACCATCAGGTTTGATGTCCGACAAAGGCCTGCTTCCTGGTTCATCGACGATCGTGTTCGCGCTGTGTCCGCACATGGCAGAAGGAACAAGGGAGCTCTCTGGGGTGTCTTTCACAAAGGCGCTAATCCCATTCACGAGGGTTCCATGCTCATGACATAATCACCTCCCAAAGGCCTCGCCTCCAAATACCATCACACTGGAGATGAGGTTTCAACATACGAACTGGGGGGCAGGGGAGGGACACAAACATTCAGTCTATATCACCAAACACACACACACACACACACACACACACACACACACACACACACCTTGGACTTCTTAGAGCTGGGAGATAGACAGTCTGATGGAGATGGGTTCTCCACTTCTTGTCTGTGTGATGATGTACCCAGCAACCTGAAGTATCATGTCACTCCCTTGTTTAGAGCTGCTCAGAGTGTTGCATGGGGAATAAAAGCCTATCCCTCACCCTGGGGTTCAGGGCTCCATATGAGCTGCTCCTGCTGTCCTCACCCTGCTCATGTCCTCACCATTTTCTGCCTTACCCCAGTCTCAGTGTTCTTCTCAGTTCCTTAGGCATTCTCAGGTCTTCCCTTCCCCAGGGCCTTTGCACATACCATTCCCTCCCTCTACTCCACCATCCCCCCTGCTAATTGCTTGATCAGTGTTCCTTCACACTTTGTCTCTCTTGTTCATGGCCAAACCTTCACTCCGAAAACTGCCTGGGGTATACAGCAGATACTTAGCCATTTGTTTTTAATGAAAAAAATTTTTGAAGAATAGTGTGGCTTCAAACTAAGGTGATTTATTACTGTAAAGTGGAAATAATAGTAGTTCCAGCTTTTCCCTTTTCCTTCCCTTGCTACTCCTAGGCTCCTAAGCCGAAGGCAGGAACTATTTAGGTTCTGAATGGGCTTCTTAGATCCAACACTTTTCTTTATAGCACATCCCATGGGCTCGCGCGTGTCTTCCTTGAGGCTGAAGTCCGCCTCTGCCTTGACAGAGTTGACAAAGTCTTCAACCTTTATTTTATGCCAAGTTCTCTCCATCAAATATTTCTGATCCTCACAATAGCCTCGTTGGTTTTTCTATCGCCAACTGACAATCAAGGCCCCCAAGCTTCAGGAACATTAAAGAAATTTGTTCACGGTCACATTTCCGGTAAGTTGTACAAGCAGATATTGACTCTGAAGCCAGTGCCCATTGCTTCATGGTACAGTAGGTCATAAATTGAGAGCACTCTGAGAGTGTCACCAAGGTCATGAATTATAGCAATCCCTTGCAAGGGGCCCCACTAGGGAACTGGGGTGGGTTGGGGTAGGTGACAAGGCTGTAAGAAATGAAATCTGCAGCTGTCTTCAGGCTCAAGGTCCAGCCTGCACAGTGAGGCCTGAGTCACCAGCCACCTGTGTTGGGTAAACCTGGGCAAGGCCGCCGGTCTTTCCTGACCTCAGCAACCTCACTTCCAGGTGGGAGAACACGGTGTCTGAAGTCCACTGACAGCTCCAGAGTGCTGGGAGAATTAACTAATAAATGATTGGGAAGCACTCGGCAAATGTAAAGTGCTATATAAATGCTTAATAGTAACAACCACCCTGTCAGGCATCCAGGGTTGCTTTTGAGCCCTGTGGTCCCTGTGTAATGATACTGAACCCTACAAAGTGCTTTACAAATAGTAAATAATTCATTCTCAGGGCACCCCAGGGAAGTGAGAAAGTATTCCTCTTACTTGAGAGGAATCGAGATCCAACATTTGCTGGGGCTGCTCAGCCAGGAGTCCTTGCAAAGCCAAGTTTGGATTGCCATAGCTCTCTGTGTTGGGCCAGGTTGGGCCCAGCTGCCTGGGGCTAAGAGTGAGCCTATGCTCCCCGGGGCTCTGGTCGGGCATTTGTCTGTCAGGCCCTGGAGCTAAAGGGCACGACCTAGAAGAGTGAGAGGCACAGGAAAATGAGTAAACATAGCTGAGAGTGCGAAATTCACAGTGGCTTCTTATTGTCAAGGCACTTGGCCTTGAGTAGGTTGGACACTTCAAAGGCCTCAGAGATGGGGAGGAGTCAAGGAGGGGTGATTATAGTGCAGGGTGGCTACAGGAAGAAGACGCTGAACTCAACCACTCTCACACAAGGTCCAGGGACTCCCCTACCTCAGGGACGGTCTGGAGTCCACCAGCCCTCGAAGGAAGAAGCCCTTTCAAGCAGAGTGCATACCCTGACCGTGGTGAGGGAGGCAAGGCTTGGGGAAACTGGAGAGTCTTAACTTCCCAGGTGTCAGAGCAGGAGTTCACCCTTCAGAGAGGCTGCTGCATGGGACTCAGGTCCAGGAGCCTGAGGTTCAGGACAGGTTGGGCCCCTAGCAGCTGGGCGTTAGGATGCTCCTTACTCTAGGGGTCCTTGCTGGGGAGCCCAGGCACTCAGACCCTACGTCTCCTCAAGGCAGTTTTGACACTGTCTCCCTCCTCTGAAACCTCAGATTTCCCAAGGTTCCTTCCTGGGTTTCTTCACCCTGAGAAGGGGGATCGAAAGTCCTGTCCACCATCTTCCCCAAAACACGTGAGTGTCAGAAGCGACTCAAGTTCCCTTCACTGTTTGTGATGCTGCCGATGCAGGTAAGAAACCCTAGATGAGATGAGGCGCTCGGCTCCTCCAAAGCAGGCACTGAGTTAATTGAACGTATTAATAACCCCAGCTCCCTACCGACTCACTGTGTGACACAGGATGAACCCTTGACCCCATTCCCAACGATAAAATGCAGATAACCATCGCTGTCGCTTTGCCCCGCTGTGTGGAGGGCAGATGCCCAGACAAGCTAATGGGCTCGTGAGCCATGGCACCCCAGTATCAGGCCATTCTCTGGTGCTAAGACAGCACTAACGTCCCTCTCCCCGGGCCCAGGGACAGCACCTGACACATCTAACGGCCAATAATCCCAAGACCACCAGCCCACCCACAGATCAGTTAGCAACTTTCTGACAGTGGCATTTTTATTGTTTTCCCCTAAAGCTGGGGACTGGAAGGCAGTGGGGATCATCAGCTTTGCGTGGGGTCAGTGCCTTCCACACGCCATCTGACTTACACTAACAGCAGATGAGGACCCTGAGGTCCAAAAGAGTTCAGTAGTGTCCTCACGGTCTCTCAGCTGGCCAACCAGGCTCGAGACCTGCTCGCTGGTTCCGAGCCCAGAGTTCCTTCTGCTGTGCCCTTCTGCCTGCAGGGCCCAGCGGGACAACAGCAGAGCCAGCAGGCGAAGGGGAGCAAACGGGAGTGGGCAGTGAGGCTCGTGCAGCAGGAGGCAGCTACAGTTCCAGGAGCAAGCGGCCACCAGACCCTGCTCTCCCGCCAGGGACCAGGGCGAGAAGAGGAGAGAAAGCGAGAGTGATCAGATTATTTCCAGATAAAATAAAGCGCAAGGGTTAAAAAAGAAAAGCCCATTTAACTATTTAACATGTCCGAGAGGGTCATTTGTTACCCATTCACTGAAAACATGTTTATCAAGTGCATTTTTTTATAAACTTTATTTTATCTTTTAACGTTTTCTTTTCTTTTATTTTTGAGAGACAGAGAGAGACAGAGCGCGAGTGGAGGAGGGGCAGAAAGAGAGGGAGACACAGAATCCGAAGCAGGCTCCAGGCTCTGAGCTGTCAGCACAGAGCCTGATGCGGGGTTCAAACTCACAAGCTATGAGATCATGACCTGAGCCCAGGTTGGATGCTTAACCGACTGAACCACCCAGGTGCCCCTGTTGAATGCATTGTTTGGACCAGGAGCTGTGCCTGGGCACAGGGAAGAAGTGGTAACCTGGCAGGCAGCTCCTGGTGCTCTGTACCCATAAGGAGTAAAGGGGAGATGGGCGACAAGAAACTAAACCAGGGACAGATGAATGCATCACAAATGTCAGGGAGTGTTCTGCAGAAAACAGAGGGTGCCCACCTCAGAGAAAGCCACTCTAGAAGGGAACACTGCAGTGGACAAAAGAAACCACTCAGAATAGATACGTAACACCCATGAAACTTCACCTTCAGAAGAACAGAGCATAGCAGATACAAAGCACTGAAAGAAGTACAGAAATAATGGAAGGAAAACTCACTGTGGTTGATCTTAACATACATCTTTTAACCTTCAACAAACCAAGCAGTTAAAAACAAGGGACATAGAAATGAAAATTACAGTGGCTAAGTTTGGATTAGCAGCCAGAATTTTGACTTTGCGCCCAGTGACCAGGCCTCCTGGGACATTTATGAAAGAAGACACAAAAATCAAAAAATTAAAAATAGATCTACCCTATGACCCAGCAATAGCACTGTTAGGAATTTACGCAAGGGATACAGGAGTGCTAATGCATAAGGGCACTTGTACCCCAATGTTTATAGCAGCACTTTCAACAATAACCAAATTATGGAAAGAGCCTAAATGTCCATCAACTGATGAATGGATAAAGAAATTGTGGTTTATATACACAATGGAATACTACTTGGCAATGAGAAAGAATGAAATATGACCTTTTGTAGCAACGTGGATGGAACTGGGGAGTGTTATGCTAAGTGAAATAAGTCATACAGAGAAAGACAGATACCATATGTTTTCACTCTTATGTGGATCCTGAGAAACTTAACAGAAGACCATGGGGGAGGGGAAGGGAAAAAAAAAGTTAGACAGGGAGGGAGCCAAACCTTTTAAGAGACTCTTAAAAACTGAGAGCAATCTGAGGGTTGATGAGGGGTCGGAGGGAGGATCGGGTCGGTGATGGGTATTGAGGAGGGCATCTGTTGGGATGAGCACTGGGTGTTTATGGAAACCAATTTGACCATAAGTTTCATTTAAAAAAAAAAGAAAGAAAGAAAGAAAGAAGACACAAAAACCCATGAAGCAGAAATTACACATACAATAGTCTGAAACAAAATACACCAAGACCAGAGTTGATGACAAATTTTAAATAAACAAATGATATGTAGCCCCATGGAAATAAAAAAGAGAGCTCTTAACTAACTTGAATCGTAGAGGTCACATTTGCAATTACAGATTCTTGGGGAAAAAAGAAACAATAAAAACAAAATCGCTGAATTTCGAAGAACATAATGTGGCCCAAAGTGGAAGCAGAAACAAGTTTATAATCTTAAGTGCTCTCATTTATATTTTTTATATTTTCTATACTCCTTAAATATTTTAAATACACACACACACACACACACACACACACACACACATATATATATATATTAATGAATATTAGTCAGACGCATTAGAAATTAGCAGGGGGAAAAAAGCCTAATTAGGACAGATAGATGGAAACAATAGAGATAAAAGCAGAAATCAATGCCACAAACAAAACATAGAAGCAGAAATTCCCTCATCCTAAGAGGACATAATTAATAAATCCTTCTCAGATTGGCTCTTTGGTTGGGGCGGGGTATGGGGGTGGTAAAAATCACTATAAAATAGAGAAATCTCTGGCAAATATAATCAAGTGAAGAGCGAGCTAGACAAATAAATATGAGTTCTGTGAAATGAGATGTAACAGAGATAAGGAAATTGCAAAAATTGTTATGAAATCTCACACTGAAATTTACTCCAAAGGGTACAAACATCCAGATAAAGTTCAGAAATTTTCTGGAAGAAAACAGAGGATTAAAACTGGCTTTAGAAAACTAGGAAATTGGGGCAGGAGGAGTAGAGAAGAGACAATATTCATGTTGAAAATTTTGTAATACTTCAGAAAAACTCCTCAAGAATTCCCCATGGCCAAATGACCATGTCTGCGTGTCCCCCTGCACATTCTCAAGGACCAGTTGACCCCCATGGTATATACACTCTACTGGAACACAAAAATTATGGGGAGCCACCCTATTCATTTTCTGAAATGAATATGAATTTGATATCAAAACTTGACCAAGAGAGCACAGAAAAGCAACCAGGACCAATTTCAACCTCATGTATAAGTATAAAAGCAAAAATCAGGGCCAGCATCACGGGCATGCAGCCTGTGCATAACACAGGGCCCTGTGCTCAGAAGGGCTCCATGCTTGATTTAATGCTGTCACCCACTTGAAATTCTTAATAATTTTTCGACAAAGGACCCCACATTTTTGCTTTACACTGAGCTTTACCTATGCAAATTATATATATAGCCAGTCCTGGCAAAAGTTTTGGCAAATCAAGTATGCTGGTACAATAAAAGATTCTCTACTTTGATCAAGACTATTTTATGCGAGGATTCAAGGAAGGTTAAATGTTAGGAAATCTGATCTATGAGATGTATTGTAAGATGATGGTGTTAAGACACTGAGAAGAAATTTGAGAAAATTGCTCCTGAAGATGACTCTTACCATTTTAAAAGCTGAATGGTGTATTCTTGAATGGTAAAGGCCAACTTTAAGCCAAAGCAATACTTAGTTCATTAATATGCAGCTTCATTGCCTTTGAAATAAAGCCCATCAAAAGAAGCCCTCTACCAGCCGTATGGGTGAACTCTGGCAAGTTCCGGCTGGTGCGATAAGCATGAAGCCTGATGAGTGGAAGACTCCAGGAAAGTGCAGCATCATGTTATTTACAGACAATATGGTTATAAACTGAGAAGACTCCAGACGGTTGACCAAAAACCTGTTTAAATCAATAAGATCTTGGGTGCAAGATAAATAAACATAAATCAAGAACATTGCTAAATATTGGTGATACTTACTAAAAAGGAATAATAAGAAAATGACATCTTCATTATAGATTTTTTAAATAACCACAAGTAACTATTACAACACATGTGTAGTCAACATGGGAGTTTATTGAAATATATAAAGTAATATTTTGATAAATGGAGAAAATATATTGCAACGTTGTCATAGGGTTTCATAATTGGATATTAGTTACTTAATCAATCAATCAATCGATTAATTAATTAATATTGTTTTACACTTAAATAGTTAATACAATTACTATCAATGCATCAGTAGAATTTTTTCATAAGATGAATATTTATAAAATAATTCTAAACAGTATCTGAAAAATAAACAAGTGGAAAAGGTTGGCAGCATTTTTAAAAAGCAGAGGAAACTGTTCTGCCAAATTTTAAAGCGTATTCTAAAGTTCCAACAATTAAGTGTTTTATTGGCGGAAGAATTTCAAACAGATCAATGGAACAGACAAAGTAAGCACAGAAAGAAATCTCAATATTATATAAGAATTGAGAAGATGAGAAAAGGGAACATCACCCCCAAGGGGAAAGGAATGGATTAGTCATCAAATGGAATTTTTATTTATAATGAAACCTTAGAAAAAGAGAGGTGAATGCATGCCAATAATAACTGATATTGGAATGGGGAGGCACTTCCCAGATCAGCAACAACAGATACCACAAAGGAAAATACTGACAAATTAAACTGCATGATCTATGAATGTGTATCATATATAGGTCATATCAAAAATGCCACATTTAAAAAATAAAAGGCCAAGACAAGCTAAAAAAGAATATTTTCAACAAATATGACAAAGGGGTTAACATTCTTATAATATAAAGAACTCTTTAAAAATCAGAAAGAAAAATGTATCAAGATCCCAATAGAGACATGAGTTAAGTATAAAGGAAAATGGCCAATATGCCATAAATATATGGAAAAATGTCCACCCCCCTAGTAATCAAGGAGATGAGAATTATAGCAAAGAGATATTGTCCTCGTGCAGGTGGAATTGGCGATGAGGAAGGGAGTAATTTTTATTCTTGTTTTTAACATTGAAAGGGACAATTAATGCCAGTATGGGCAGAAAACAAACTCTGGGGGTTGTGTAAATTCTACACATTTTCTGGAAACAATTTGATAACATTATTAGGAGCCTTTAAAAAATTACACCTTCTGATTCAATAATTCCATTTCTACAAATCTATACTAAGAAAAAATCATCAGAGAGGAGCCACAAGATATAAGTACAGGAACAATAAATACAATATTATCTTTTCCCCTAGTACTTTTAATTACATCATGCATCCTTTGCACTGATTCACAATTTTTAGTTAGAAAATGTTATCTCTTAATTTTCCATTTGAGATAATTGAGATTCCCATGCAGTTATAAGAAGATATAATAGAGAGATCAGGCGTACCCTTCACCCAGTTTCCCCCACAGTAACATCTTGTATAACCAGGAACCTGGAGGAGATACGTCATTATTCATATTTCTCAATCGTGTGTGTGTGTGTGTGTGTGTGTGTGTGTGTGTGTGATTCTATGCAGTTTCATCACATGTGTAGATTACACACAACCAAAGTACCAACAGTTCTGTCTCTACAAGGCTACAAGAATACTTTACATTTTTAGCCCCACCCCCGCCCTCCTACCATAGCCCCTAACCCCAATCACTACTCTGTCCTCCAACACTATCATTTTGTCATTGCAAGGATGTTAGATAAATGGAATCAGTGCGTAACCCTTTGGGATTAGCTTTTTTCCACTCTGCATAATTCCCTTGAGACCATCTAAGTTGTTCCATGTGATAATATTTTATTCGTTGCTGAGAAGGATTCCATGGTATGGGTGGACCACAGTTTTGTTTAGTTGTTCACCTGCTGAAGGACATTTGAGTTGCTTCCAGTTTGGGCCTGCTGGGAACAGTTGTGTACAGGTTTTGCAGTATTATTCTTAAGAATAAAATAAAGTGAAATAAAATAAAATAAAATAAAATAAACATGAATTCAAATGCCCAACAACAGGGAAATAATTAAATAAATTATGGCAAACTGAATTTTTCAGTGTCATTTTAAAATGTGTATAATGGGGGGTCGGCAGGTGCCTGGGTAGCTCAGTCGGTTAAGCATCCTACTCTTGATTTTGGCCCAGGTCATGATCTCAAGGTTCATGAGATCAAGCCCCACCTCAGGCTCCATGTGCTGAAAGTGCAGAGCCCGCTTGGGATTCTCTCGCCTCTCTCTGTTCCCCTCCCCCACTCATGTGAGTGAGCATGCTCTCTCTCTCTCAAAGTAAATAAATAAACTTTCTCTTCCTACTCCCCTCCTTCTCTCCTCTGCATCACCGCTGCCCCTTTGCCCCCCAGGACCCTCAGGCCAACTTCTCCTAAATCACCTCCAGCCCCTGGTCAAAGAATCCTTACTCTGAGCCATTCTAGCCTGAACATGCACTAGAGATTGACGGTTGGCTAAAGGAGCGGGACCCTGTTGTAGTTGGCCATGTGAGGTTATGTCCCAAACTTCATTTTAGAATGTGTGCGCCTCATCCCTTTGTGGAGTTGTGGTCTTGTGTGAGACACAGACAGAGAAGTGCATTTAACTTTCCATAGTGGACATGTCAGTGCCCTGCCCAGGTCCCCTTGGATCTCTTTGACCATATCTCTGCTCTCTCCCCCAGCTCAGTTGTGCTTTCCCCTTCCCTTTGAAAGAAGACTGTCCTCCGGCTGCTGGAGCCCCTTTGCCAGCAGAGCCGAGTGCCAGAAGTGTCCCTTAGACGATAGCTGGTAGGTATGGGGTCTGGAAGCCATCCTCTTGGTCATACGTTGGAACAGCTCTGAGGTAGAACTAACCTTCCAGAGCCCCCTGGAATCAGTCTGAGGCTAAATGCTGTGGGATTTTGCCTGAAATTACACCACTCTGGCCTCCTCCCTTTCCCTGCCCTCCCTGTACTCCCTCAGCACTGTCTTCTGGGAATACTTTCTTAACAAACTCTCATCTTGGGGTCTGCGCTTGGAGATACTGACCTAAGAAGTTTTTAAGCAGAGGATGTTAAGCTCATGCTTTGGGGATGTCAAAAAATGCATCCTTGGGGTGCCTGGGTGGCTCAGTCGGTTGAGCGGCCGACTTCGGCTCAGGTCATGATCTCGCAGTCCGTGAGTTCGAGCCCCGCGTCGGGCTCTGTGCTGACAGCTCGGAGCCTGGAGCCTGTTTCGGATTCTGTGTCTCCCTCTCTCTGACCCTCCCCTGTTCATGCTCTGTCTCTCTCTGTCTCAAAAATAAATAAACGTTAAAAAAAATTTTTTTTAAAATGCATCCTTGCATAACCTAGGAGCTTAGGATAAGGGGACCATGTATGCATCCTTATTCGAGGGTGCCCATCACACATCATTTCATTCAATCTGCACAGCAGCCCAAAATGTGGGAATTGTGATCCCATTTTACAAATAAGGAAAGTGGGATTTCTGAAGTTAGGTACTTTCCCTAAACTACAGGTTCTCAGAGTGGGTCTTCCAGATTAATAGCAGCAGCAGCAGCATCTTGACAAGAACCAGGCCAGATGTAATTCTCAAGACAGTCCTGCCAGGCCAGGGTCATTACCCCCCTTTGGCAGACCAGGAACCTGAGGTTCAGCACATTGGCGGTTGGCACCAGCATCATTGTAGGATTTGAACCCAGGACTTTCTGGCTCCCAAGTTGTACCACTCCCACCAAACCATGCCCCTTTCAGCAGCCCCCAAAACTTTCTTATGGCAACAGGACTCAAGCAGACCATAGCCACCCCCAGATCCCTGACCCATTGGCTCTACAGCTTATGCTTTGAAAACCACAGAGGTGCCATCCAGCAAAAGCAGACCCGTCAAAGAGGTTCTGTCTGCTTGAAGAATGTGCATGCCTCTGTGTGCTGTGTGCTGAGTACTAGATCAAGAATTCCCTGGAATGGGGCACTTGGGTGGCTCGGTCAGCTAAGCCTCCCGCTTCAGCTCAGGTCATGATCTCTTGGTCCGTGGGTTCGAGCCCCGCATCGGGCTCTGTGCTGACAGCTCAGAGCTGGGAGCCTGCTTCGGATTCTGTGTCTCCCTCTCTCTCTCTGCCCCTCCCCTGCTCACGTTCAGTCTCTGTCTCTCTCAAAAATAAACAAACATTAAAAAAAAAAATCAAAAAAAGAATTCCCTGGGAACACTGACAGCCTTCTCTCTCTGTAGACTCTGCCCTAACGGGGGGAGGCACTCCATAAACGATTGCTAAATGAACCACTACCTGTTCATACACAAGCACTGTGCTTAAGGCTTGGTGTATGCTATCTCGTGGAATCTCACGACAGAGACAGTGATTGTCGACCCCAACCATTATCCTTCTGTCCTCCTTAGTTATAGAGCCGTGGTTTGTTAGCTAGGAGAAAACACAGCAGCAAAAACCTTTATTGACCTCTCTCCCTTGCAGTTAAAGGTCGTCTGTGATGGATCTTGACCAATGGAGTAGAAGCAAGTTTTTCTATGGGAAAGCTGGAAAATCTATTCAACTGGGAAGAGCAGCCTTGTCTCTCCCCGCTACGCCGAACCCCCCCCCCCCCGCCCCCGCCTCCACCTTCCATCCCACCACCAGCCTGGAATACTGACACGATGGCTGGAACTTTGCAAACAACGTGGACCATGAGATGCCCTGGAGGGTGAAAACTACACATCAGGATGCATCACAGTGACTCCAGGAGATTGCCTTTCTACTGCAGGGCTGCCCGGCTCCAGACGTCTTTAAACCACCAAGATTTTTGATTTCCCTATTCTATTGCAGTTGAACTTAACCCAAAATGTTACAAATCATCTCAATAATTCTGAAAGGTAGACCAGGAAGTTTCTGAGTTGATGGTTGAATTTTCCACTCCCCTGAAATTATGGAATTTGGGGGCCTCCAGTAAAGTCAGATTGAATCTTCAGGCACCACAGAGCATTCTGGAGTGTGGCAGAAGTGTGCTCCTCCACCACAGTGGGAAATGATAGCTGACCATCGAGACTTGGGGTGTGTGAGTGATGTCCCACAGACGTGTTCTTCATGCCTCTCCATGCTGGCTGTGGTTAAACAAATAGCAATGGGCTGTCTAGCCTTAACTTCGAAGGCAGAAAGAAAAGATATTTAAAGACTTCCTTCAGCAGACTGCTTTCAGCTACAGAAGAATTAACCACCATTAATTATGATGGTGATAATTATATAATGCATAAAATACACTATGTAGATAAAGTGTGCAATTAAATAATTACCATTTTTCACGAGCTCTTATGGGATCATTCCAGGATAATGAGCAGGGTTAATAATGTTGTCAAATTAAGCCTACCTCGTTTCCATGCCCATTGCCCGGGCATTCACCTTCCTGGACCTCAGTGTCCTCATCTACGAGATGAGGGGCTTGAGCGAGCTGTTCTCAGGAGCCTTTGGATCTCATGGATCTGGCAGGTAACACGTGGCTGTCCTGGGCCCTGGCAGAAAGAGGACAATTTCCTCTGGGACATGGGATTTGACTTGGAAAACTGACAAAGATCCTTACGACAAGACAAAAATGATTTATCTCCTTCTGGGAGAAGTTTTGCTTCCAACACTCAAAGCGAGCTCTCAGTGGCAAGTTGAAAGTCTTATAACCCACCTTTTCCTAGGTTATGGCACACATGTAGCATGGGAATAGAAAGAAGAGGCTGCCTGTGATCAGAGGCGCCCAGCTGCCCACCTCCCTGTGCCTCCCTCCTTCCCCAAGGCTGCAGGGAGCAGTATGTTAACACTTCTATAACCTGTGCATGGCACTGTGAGAGGTGCCAAATTTGAGGGCCAGAAAATCAAGAAGAGTAAACATTTCTGCTGTATTTGTCTGGTTATCAGATTTACTGTTTGCTTTTGTTTTGCCCAAAAGGGCTGTTACAAGGGGACCTCGTAACAAACTATCCAAAAGCATGTCAGAGAAACTTTCCTGAAAGTCTAGGCCTGTGTGTCCACAGCCTCCGTCCTCTTTGCCAGGACTCCAGCCCCAGGCAGCCCGTTGGGCTGGCCCAAGCTGCTGAGCCATAGTGTGGACAACGGGGCCCATCCTTCATGGGGTGGGGAGGGTCCTCAAACCCAAGGCCAAGTTTGTTCAGCCTGCTGGACAAGCCCTGTCCTTCCTCTTGAGACCATAACAATGAATCTTCCACCCCCAAGTCTAGCCTAGGTTGTGGATTCAGGGAAAAGACTTAAAAGAGAGAAAGGCTTTTGGGTATTGAAAGATGAACTTCATTTTGTTTGTACCAGGGGCTGGATGACCATCACCCAGATGTCCTCCTTCATGTACGTCACTGTGAGTAGAGACAGGAGGCAGTGACCAGGGCTAGGATTCTGTTAGGGGTGTTTCTTCTAAATCTAGTTCCATCATTCACTCTCCTTTCCTAAGTCTTAATGTTTTTCTGTGTGAAACAAGAATATTCTAGGGGTGCCTGGGTGGCTCCATCGGTTGAGCGTCCAACTTCGGCTCAGGTCATGATCTCGCGGTCTGTGAGTTCGAGCCCCGCATCGGGCTCTGTGCTGACAGCTGAGAGCCTGGAGTCTGTTTCAGATTCTGTGTCTCCCTCTCTTTCTGACCCACCCCCCCGTTCATGCTCTGTCTCTCTCTGTCTCAAAAATAAATTAAAAAAAAAATTAAAAAAAGAGAATATTCTAGACACATGAACAAATATCTATTAAAAACCTACTTTGTATCCAGTACTATGTTAGAGGCAAGGGAGATTCTGATGAACAAAACTGCAGAGGATGTTGCCACGTGTCACTCAGAATCCCCCTCGAAGAAGGACTTGCTGCCTCAGCCGCGGGGGGTACTGGTGGGAGAGGGTCTCAGCTGTCAGCCCCTTCACAGGCCATGTCACTGCACAACAACCTGGCACAAGGTCTCATCTCAGCAGCTCCCCTCCAATGACTGATCAAAGCCAAAGAATGAAGAACTGGCTATCTCAACCAATTCAGGATACCTCTGAGGGGCCACTCCAGCCCCAAAGCTCCCAGAGATGTTGGACAGGATCAAAGCTTGATTCTCCCTCCACCCACACCTACTTCTAGCCCCTCCCTTCTACGAGGGTTGGTCCCAAGGACCCTCATTAATTGACATCCTGCCCACCAAAGCCCATCTCAGAGGCAGCTGCCTGGGAAACCCAGCCTGCAACAAAAACTACCTTCCCTTTCTTAGGCAACCAACTTGGGAAGAGAAATGATAAAGCCGTTTCATGAGGATTGGGGAGAATAGCAAGTGGGGTGTTTATGAAAGCACCGTTGAAGCTTTGGGTAACTTTTCTTTCTAGTGGTTTGAAGCGAGTCACGTTGCAATGCGAAAACCCCTCTGATTGCTTTGAAAGAAAATCTGCCAACTACCCCCCCCCACACACACACAACACACAGGCACACTTCTTCCCTAGCTTCAAAAACTTATTCTCCGTAGCCTGAAAGGGGTCACTCACTCAGACAGGTGTGGCACTGTCCAGGTCCCCTCTGGGGACAGGAGCTGAGGATACTTCAGACATTGCAAGGAGATCTCTTGCCTCGTGCCTGTTAAGTACCTATAGTTAGCACAAGCCCAATTCCAGAAGCCACAAAAAGGAAAGAGCCACCTGACCCCAAGGCCAGCTGACAACTTTCCAAGTTCCACAGTGCTATAACCAACTCGGCAGAAGCAGAATCCTGGGCTCCAAACCACTGATGAAACTCCTTCTAGCTCCAGGTTTAATTAGTTTTCATTGCGATATTAATGATCCTAACAAACCATTTCAACTTTCCTGTTGCACAGCTGGAATTCTTTTATTTTGCATTTGGTCTCTTTATAAGAAAATCCCACATGCATCCTCCTCCCTGCCTGCCCCATCGAGAGGGAATAAGATCACATTCTTACTTTGCTTATCACTTTGGCCAGCCCAGGGACAGCAGCTTTAATAATTTTGAAACTGGGAGCATTAAACACATCACAAACTGCCATACAAATAAGATATAATATAACTCCAGGATTTTAATTACAGTGACTAATATATGTACCAATCCTAAAATCTCTATAGTACCATTAGAGCACATGCGCGGACATTATTGGGAAGCTTAAAATTTGCACAAGGTATGTCATTAGTTGATCCAAGACCTTCTAGATCTAGAGTTCTCACCTGGGACTCAGAATTCATTTGTTGGGCACTTTGGACTACCCATCCAGAGGCAGAGCTATTTTCATTAGTGACTATGAAAAATGATTAAACATTGCTACCGGTTCAGGTCGGTTCGTGTTGAGGGCAGCTTCGGCTGTATGGCGGAACAATTAGGCGTTTGCTGGTGGATTCCAATGCCTCTCTATTTTCTCTGCGTCTCCAAAGGAAGAGAAAAGCAACAGAAAACTGATGCGTGATGGAACTATGCTTCACCTATTTCCAGAAATTCTCCAAACTATTGGGTGATGACTGATAGAAACTGAGGTCAGTCTCCCAATGGGCATCTCCAAGAAAGGCCGGCATCCCCAAAGTCCAAGGACACATGATGAACACAATGTCAGCATGGCCAGCATCAGTACTTAGCGGCCATGCTGTGTGGAGCAGCAGTGCTGAGCCTGTGGTGAGAGTCCAAGTTCAGATATATAGCCAATGTGCCTCGGCCCCAGCAGAGACCCAGAGAGGGAATACGGAACAAGAGAGGCAAACTGGACACATACATGGGGGCAAGAGAAAGAGGCAATCATGAAGATTCATATCGGAGATGGAAAACAAACCATTCCAGAGTTTCTAGTGGGGAAGAGCCTCCTCCTGCTCTTCCAACAGGGAAGCGGGAAGGGAAGCCCTTTAGTGCCTACAGCTGGGAAAGCAACTTCAGTCAGGATCATGAACATGGTCTCCTTAGGGAGAGGTCCCTCCCCCCACTACAAATCCATCCAGTCTGGGACCACTCCTGTGACAACGCTCTCCAAACCAGTGTCCTTGCCTCTGGCACGGGCCCATTCCCCATGCTTCTGAACATACACACTATGGCCAGAAGACTCTGTCCCAAACTTAGATCAGACCATGTCCCTTTCCTGCTCACAACTCCTTGAAATCCATAAGAGCTGTCAGCTAAACTGACAAGGGAACCCCAGGTCCCAGAGGCCCTTGTGAGACCTATTTCACTGCCCAAGACTTCAAAGGGGCTCTCTGGGTATCTAGTGCCCTGGGGAGATCTCAACAGTCAGTCAAAAAAATAGAAAAGGATAAAAAGTCCCATGTACAACCCGACTATAAAATGTTTATAAATAAACCTAACATGAAATGTGCAAGATATATATCTTTTCAAAACTATTAAATATTAGTGAAGGAAATAAAAGACAACTAGAGAAATAAAGGGACATACCTTGTTAGTGTCTGGAAAGTCTCAATATTTTTAATATACCAATTAGCTCCAAATTGATCTATGCATTTATTCCAATCCCAGTTTGTGGAAATTAACAAGGGATCCTAAATTTACATGGAAATGCAAGGACCTAGACTAGCCAGGTTAATCTTGGGGGGAGAAAGAACAAAATGTAAGGACTTACACTACCAAATTTCACAACTCACCATGAAGCGATAGTCATCAATGCTGTGTGGTTTTGGCATAAGGATAAACAAAGATATCTTAAAGTCTTCAGAGAGGAAAAATAAAATTGAGTCACCTATAAAGGAAGGAAAACCATCCATGCTTCTAACCATTGCATCAACCACACTGGCTGCTAAAAGTTGTGAAACAATGCCTTAAAATCCTGATAGAAAAATATCTTTCATGAATTTACAGGTAAAAACCCTCAACAAAGTATTAGCAAGTCTAATTCAATGATGTATAAAAAGAATTCTGCACCATAATTTATTTATTCCAGGCATGCAAGTCTTAATCAACATCTAAAAATAAATCAATGTAATCCACCATATCAACAGACTAAAAAGATAATATGATCATATCAACTGACATAGGAAAGACATTTAACAAAATGCAATACTCACCTATGATAATAATAGGGGAAAAAAGCTCCCAATAATTTAGGGAATAGAATTAAACCACCTCAACATGATAAAGGGCATTTACAAAAAGCCTTTAATTGACAACATACTTAATAGTGAAAAACTGAGCAAGGGAAGAATGTCTCACCTACTCCTCTTCAACATAGTTGAAGTTCTATCCACTGCAATAATATAAGAAAAATAAATAAAAGCCATACAGATTGGAAGAAATAAAATTCTTCTTCTTTACAGATTACATGCTTGTCTACATAGAAAATTCCAAGAAATACACAAACACACACAAAAACTTAGAGCTAATAAGCGAGTTCAGCAAGGCTGCATGTCTACATACACAAATAAAGCATTTGAAACAAAAATTAAAAACAGTACCATTGACTATGGCTTCAAGGAAAATGAAACACTTAGGTGTAAACTTGGCAAAACATGTAAGAGATCTGTATGCTAAAATTACGAAATGCTGAGGAAAGAAGCAAAGGAAATTTACATAAGGGAGACATACCATGTTTATGGATTAAAAGACTCAACACAGGGGCGCCTGGGTGGCTCAGTCGGTTAAGCATCTGACTTTGGCTCAGGTCATGATCTCACGGTCCGTGAGTTCGAGCCCCGCATCAGGCTCTGTGCTGACAGCTCAGAGCCTGGAGCCTGTTTCACATTCTGTGTCTCCCTCTCTCTCTGACCCTCCCCCATTCATGCTGTCTCTCCCTGTCTCAAAAATAAATAAACGTTAAAAAATAAATAAATAAAAGACTCAACACAATAAAGATGCCACTTCTCCCCAAATTAAATTATAGGTCTGATGTAATTCCTATCAGAATTCCAGGCAGGTTGTTTTGTAGACAAGGTTGTTCTAAAACTTATAATGAAGGCATAAACCCTCATCTAACTTGAACATAAAGAAAAACAAGAATAAAATGGGACTAATCACTCTACTCACTATGAAGTCTTACAACAGAGTTACAGTAATACAGCCAGTGTGGTGTTTGTGGAGAGATAGAAAATAAAACAGTGGAATATAATACAGGACCCAGAAGCGGACCCACAGTTTTAACTTGCTAGAGCTGCCATATGAAGTAACGCGGACTGAATGGCTTAAACAGTAGAAATTTCTTTTCCACAATTTCAGAGGCTAAAAGTCTGAAAACAATATGTCAGCAGGGTCGGTTTCTCTTGAGGGTTCTCTCTTGGGCTTGTAGATGGCAATCTTCTCCCTGTGTCTTCACATGGTCTTCCCTCTCTATGTATCTGTGTCCAAATTTCCTTCTTATAGGGACACAAGGCATAGTGGATTAAGGCCCATCCTAATAACCTCTTTTTACCTTTATTTCTTTAAAGACCCTATCACCAAATGCAGTCATATTCTGAGATACTGAGGGTTAGGACTTCCATATACGAATTCTGGAGGGATATAATTCAGCCATTAAAATGCCCAACTGATTTTTTAAATTTATTTATCTATTTTGAAAGAGAGGGAGAGAGAGGGAGAGAAAGACATTGAGCATGAGCAGGGGAGGGGCAGACAGAGAAGGAGAAAGAGAATCCCAAGCAGGTTCCCATGTTGTCAGCGTCGAGCCCAGCACAGGGCTGGAATTCACAAACTGTGAGATGGTGACCTGAGTTGAAACCAAGAGTCCGATGCTTAACCTACTGAGCCACCCAGGTGCCCCGCCCTACTGATTTGTGACAAAGGGATCAAAGCAATTCAATGGAGGAAACACAGCCTTTACAACAAACAGTGCTAGCACAATTAAACATCTATTGGCAAAAGAAATGAATCTCAACCTAAGTCTCAGATCTTACACAAAAATTAACAGAAAATGGATCACAGACTCCAATGTTAAAGCCAAAACAATCAATGTTTTTTAGGGAAAAAATTATTGGTTTCTAGAGCTAGGCAAAGAATTCTTAAACTTGATATAACATGCACAATCCATAAAATGAAAAAAATGAAAATTGAGCCGTGTCAAAATTAAAAGCTTTTGCTAAGAGGAAGAAAGACTGGGAGAAAATATTTGCAAACTAAACATCTAACAGATGCCTTATATCCAGGTATATAATGAATTTTCAAAACCCAATTAAAAAGAGTAAAAACAAATAATCCAATTAAAAAATGGATAAAAGCCACGACCAGATAGGACAGGCATCACCAAAAAGGATAGGCAGGAGGTATACTTGGACTTTACTTACACTCTCACTGTTTTGAGGCCGGGCAAGGCCATATGTGATTTTTTTCCCCCTTAATTTGCCAGCACATCTTCAAATCTGCTTCTTCACTTAGTATGAGAAGCCGTCCTTCAAAATACCTGGGATCTCTGCACACATTTTTCTTCCCTCCACTGCCAGTTTCTAGCCTTTTGGATCAGGAAGACTGTATCCTGCCACACCCCCTGTCCTTGTGAGAGCCCAACTGGTTCTGTAGTGACTCTGGAAGCTGAGAACAACCGGACCAGTTTACAACTTCATCTATGAGGTCAGCCGGCCACCTCCAGGGGCCTCCCCTCCTTTCAAAGCCGGTCCTTCAGCAAGATGAAAATGCCACCTGTATTCTCAAGACTTGCTTTCTTACTTGGGTAGTGGGAGTCCCTGAATGCCAGATGCAGGGTTCTGTTTGATGCCAGTCCTGTAAGACTCTCGGGGGATTTGGAGTGAAGCTGGGTCAGTCAGAAGCTTTTGGGAGGAGACTGGCAGTGTTCCTTGTGAGCTCCCTGGTTCTGATGGCTTACTTGTCACTTACCTCCTGGCCCTGATCTTGAACTGGCCTTTGGAGGCGGTGTCTCACACTCTCCATCTGGACTCGATGTCTCCAGTCACTGCCGTGGGTTCCGGGCTCAGCTAGGTCCACCTTGGCTGGACCCAGTGTCTCTCTCCCAGCCTGACGCGCCCCCTCCTCACTTCCTCACTTTGGTACCAAAAGGGACGTGTCTACTAAGAGGCATTAGGGGCTGTGGCAGCTTCCCTGGCTGTGGTGTTCCGTCAGCCCTTATTAAATCCTTCTTGGGGATCTCCTTGGGTGGTCCCAGCGACACCAAGTCAAAGGGCTGATGCACGTAATGCCTTTGGGAAGACTCCCAGGGATGTGGAATGTAGGACTGGGGGACTGGGCAGAGAA
This sequence comes from Panthera onca, assembly GCF_046562875.1. Taxonomy (NCBI): domain Eukaryota; kingdom Metazoa; phylum Chordata; class Mammalia; order Carnivora; family Felidae; genus Panthera; species Panthera onca. The sequence continues at coordinate 40,690,611 of NC_138349.1, read as the reverse complement.
AACATGAGAGGCAAGTCAAGGATGCGTGACAGGTTACTGCCGAGGGAGGTGGTAGTCCATCTGGCCAGAACTTTCGGAAGAGCTTCTTTAAATGACTTTCAGAGATATCCTCCTGGGGCTCAAATGGGGAACAGCGCAACTTTTGTCTGTCCTCTTCCCACAGGGCAAACGTAGCCTGGGTATACACACCCCTACTGAGAGGCATGCAGTGTGGGGTCCAGGAAAGGGAGGGGCAGTCCCCACAGGGCTTGTCTGTCACAGACGGAGGCAGCAGGAACCAGAGCGTGAGGTGTATACCATCAGATTGACATGGTGCTCAAAAGGTATCCAACACCATGGAACCAGGGGGTGCCAGGCCCTGGAATGTATCAGCAGGCATGACACAGTCCGGTCCCGGAGCACCTCATGGCCTCTTGAGCAAGGCTGTTGGCGTATCCAGTGCCCCTGGCTGGTGAGGCACCCCTTCTTGTCCCTTTATTGTGCCCACACTCCCCTTATCAAATGGAGCCTTGACTGCTTGTCTTGTCCGACTTCCCCCCGGGGCTATAAACCCCATGATGAAAAGCACTCACACAGACGAACAAACACCAGCATTCTCAGTGCTCTGCATGTATTAACTCACAGCAACCCAAGACACCAAAACTTCACAGCTGAGGAAAATGAAGCCCGGAGAGGTAAAGTGATTTGCCCAAGGTCACACAGGCAGTTCAATGCCAGCTACTGTGGCTCCAGAGCTGAGGCCCTGGACCATGACCCTCCTTGTCTTATAGGACAGCCAGCTGGGAGTGCTGCATTCACTGCAGAATCACAGCACCTAGCCCAGTGCTCAGCCCAGGGAGCCGCGGTGTGGCTACAGGAAGGGCGAGGCACTACAGGAACACAGAAGAAGGGACATGTCTTGCAGCCTGGACAATCGGGAAGGGAAGGAGGAGTGGGGGGAGAAGAGCTAAGGAGAAGAATGAGAGAGGGGCTGACAGGAGGGAAAAAAGGAGAGAGATGAGGGGGAAGAGGAGGGATGAGAGAAGAAGGGAGGGTTGAGGGGGGCTGGGGAGGAGACAGAGCCCTGTTCAGAGCTGTCTGGGGTGCGTGGAGTGAAGGAGAAGCGGCAATCCCTGAGGCTACCACGTGGGTGGGGCTGATGCTGAGGGACATGATCCAGCAAGGGTGCGAAATCATCAACACGTTTAACGTTTAACCGGGGAATGTGACAAAACCGGAGCTGTCCCTGGCATTGGCTGCCATGAGAGGCGGGCCTAGACCGAGGAGTCTGGGGCAGGGACAGTGGCCAGGAAGCTGCTGCAGGGACTCAGGGGAGCAAGAAAGACAGGGTATAACTTGGACGGAGGGAGGAGAGAAGGAGGAGGGGTGGGAGGAGGGGAGGGGGGAGGAGAAGGGAGGAGACAGTGGAAAGGTTCAGGCTTCTGTGGACGCCAGAGGGTGGCACCCTCCCCATCCTGAAATCCAAACAACCATTTAATGAGTGCCTACTACATGCCAGGCCCTTGAAATACAATCTACCTTCATAATTATAGCAATGTCTCCAGGTGGGTTTGTCCCTCCTCATTTTACCTAGGAGAAAACTGTTGGAGCCTCAAGAAGTTCCCACCAGCAGCGATGACTGAGGGGGACAGACTCAGGGAGTCTGAGTGACTCCAGAGACCATGTTCTCCCCATGCATCGTGAAATCCCACGCAGGTCATTTCGCTCAGCAAAGAGCATGACATGGTGACAGCTGACCAGGCTTTGTGAGTGTTGGAGTGGCTGAGTGCCAAACTACAAATCAAGCCACATCACCACGAAAGCCAAAATAACAAGCGCCGATGTGTGGTCTGCTTATTCCAACTGTCTTAGCTCAACCGGATCTATTGACGATTTACTAATCCAGCCGATAGCCGAGGCTGGGCGGCTGACCCACAGACTACCAAGCCGAAGACGACACAGGCTTCTCCTGAGTCCTCGGCTCAGCCAGAGGTAGCTCACCAGTAGAACTGCTTTCCGAATCAGCATGATTTACCTGGCCGGGGGTGCCCTAGACAGCAGACCAGAAGGCATCTCCGTGCTCACAGCCCTCTGTTGCATATGCCTTTCCTCGCTTGGGCTTCCTCGTTGGACCTGATGACCATCTCCATAAATTTTGTTGGTGACAAGCTGCAGCGAGCTGAATGCTGGTACCCAAAGGTACGTCCACATCCTAATCCCCAGAACCTATAAATGGGAACAAAACCTTCCCTGCAGATTTCTCTCTGGGGATTTCTATTAAGGATCTTGTGATGAGGAAATCGTCCTGGAGTATCCTGCTGGACCCAAAGTCCAAAGACAAGTGTCCTTCTATAAGAGAAAGGTTGAGGGACATTCAAGACAGAAAAGGAAGAGGTGACGTAGCCACAGAGGCAGGGATCGGAATGGTGTGTCCGCAGCTAAGGAGTGAATGGCTCCACTAGAAGCCAGAGGTGACACAGAAAGATCCTCCCTCTGGAACCTTGGGAGGGAGAGTGGCCTGGCTGACCCCTTGACTTTGGACTTGCAGCCTCCAAAACTGTGAGAATATGTGATGATCTGTTCGGAAGGTCATGGGAAAGGAACGCACAGTCTGGCTTGTGTTTGGGGCTGTGCAGGGCGAGTAGCTATTTGTGGGAGAATTTGTGACCTCATCCCTCAGGCCCACAAGCCCGTCGGGTCCTGCTCTGCCCTTGGCTGGAAAGGGAATCCCGAGGTTGCCTCTGCCTCTCTGGGCTGGAGCAAGATGAGAAATGGGCCTATTTATAAACAAATAGAGCCAGAGGGCGGGCGCGGGGTTGGCCAAGGGCTTTACCAAAGTCAGAGGCCCAGTCCCTCGGGACAAGGGGCATTGCCGAAGCGGGTGGGAGCAGGGGGCACTTGGGGCCTCTCTGAGCAGTGGAGCTGTGGCCCATTTCTGAACAGCCTAACGCAGGAATGTCCAGCTGGCTTCCAAGTCATATCTGGTGTCTCGGGTGAAGGGCAGGCCCGGCTGGGTGGGAGGGGATTCTTTCCCGTTGCCTCATTGCTGCTCTCAGAAAGGAAGTGTGAGCGCCCGGGGCAGGCACCCTGCAAGCGGCCCGTGTCCCGTCTGTGGGCTGTTGTGCGCCCCCCTCCCACTCCTGCTGCTTCAGGGGCAGTGCTGTCACCACGAGTGGGGACCATGCCCCTCTGTGGTTCTCACTACAAAGACCACTCTCTCACAGGACCCGTCAGAGGGACGTACTGGGTGGTGTCCCAGCCAGGCTGTCCCATGGAGGGTGGGAACCTGCACGGAAGTGCCAGGGATGTGGGTGGACAGAGACTCTGATCAGTGGCGGAGCTGGACCAGGGTCCTTTCTCAGCTCAGCGGGTGCCGGCCCCAGCTGTCCAGAGGAGGTCACGGCACACAGGCTGCCTCGCTCAGCCCCTCCCACAGGCCTGTGCCTGGGAGATGCCTGGCTCTCCTACACCAGGGTTCCTAGCAGAAGGCTTTCCTCCATGTCGGGAGCAGCCTCGAACACAGTTAGGAGGCCTGCCTCGTTTACATCTGTGACCATATCACATCTCGTGTACGTTTTAAGCACTTCCGCCTGTAGGAGTAAATTTCTGACTGAGTAGCTGCAGCAGGAGGAAGAACAGGGGCAAACATTCACCTGCTTGGGTCTGGAAGACACGAGCTTTAGTAAGCCATGAGTCCCTGCTTCGTCCTCTTCTTGCTGTGTGACCCTGGCTAAGTCATTCAACCTCTCCGAGCCTCATTTTCTCATCTGTAAAATGAGGATAGCATGGCCCACTCCACCAAGCTGCTGGGGAGGTTAGATGGGACAGTATGTGTGACAGAGAAAGTCTACCAGAGCCTCCGGGGCCCAGTCCATCCTAGCTGCGCACCCAGTCTCATGGAGCACTCAGCACAGCACCTTGTACTCAGGACTGGCCTCTGTTTGCTGTGGACACTCATGGGGACGCTCATGTATCTCATGTGGGACCTGCAGCCCACAGACTCCCTCTCCACTCTCTCCTCCTGACTCTGGGCTCTGCCGGCTGGTCCCCATCAGGGAACCAGGATTTCAAGCCTAAAACCAAACCTGTATCTTTCTCACTCACTTGTCAAGCTCTATCTTTCCTGCAGACGTCTGATGGCCATGACCTTCTCATATTGAAGTAAATGCAGAATCTGCATATGATAGGGAGTATCTACAGAAAAGGACCTGCCACCCTCCACCACAGAGCCATGGGACAGTGCTCCATGCTACGTACATGGCCTTGGCCAAGTCATTTTTTTTCTCAGTTTCTTCATCTTTAAAATGGGCATAATTATGCCTATATCTCAGAGGGACCATACATTGATTTTTCCTCACCTGGTCAGCCACCGCCATATAGTAGGTGCTCAGTTAACATTACGTTTCTCCCTCTCCTCTTACCCAGAATTCCACTTTGCATGAACACCGTGGCATGGCTCAGGCCCCAGGCACAAGCACAAGCTGGCTCAAGGAGGGCTCAGGACCCAAGAGACCCAAGGAAGGATGATGGGTTCTACCTCCCTTTCCTGGGTGCTGACTGTCCCAAGTCAGCACTCAGCTGAAGGAGTTCTTCCAATAGCAGGAGAAAGGGTGACGCCATCACTCCTCTGTCCAGAGCTGTGCTCATCATCCCACTCAGACAGAACTGAACTTGATCTTCTTCCTGACCACCCCCTGCAACACACACACACACACACACACGCACGCACACACACACATACCCCCCCCCCCACCTCCCCTATTCTCTGGAGCATCCGGGTATGAGGCCGGCCAGTTCTCTTCGGCCCCCATGTCCCCTTGGTTGTCAAGACCTGTTGTGGGACTTCTGGCTGCCTCCCTCCTCCCTCTGCTGCTTCAGGTCAGACCCTCACTGCACCTGCCACGCTGTCAGAACAGCCTCTTAGAGCTCCATCGGCCTTGCCCCTGCCCTTCCCAGACTACCCCACATCAGGAGGTCTCCCCGACAGGCAGCTCCAAGAACAAAGCAGGGCGATTGGGTGGATCTGGACACTGCCCCTCAGCCTGCAGTACAGGAGGGTCTCTAAGAATGCTTAGGTTTGGAACCTGCATTTGTCTTACAACCTTGAGCCTGGAGAAACAGACCCACACCTGCACATTCAAACAACCCGGAGAAGAGTTCCACCACCCACTTAGGGTGCCTGTCGTGGCACCCACTCCCTCCACGCCCCAGAAGCTGGCTCCTCACACACCCGGAACCGACCCGGAGCCAACAGCAGCACCTGCCCCAACAGACGCACTCATGCTCACACACACACACACACACACACACACACACACACGCTCACTCCCATGTGCACACACTCGTATGTTCTTACACATCTGTCTCCATGGCAGGTAAAGAGGGAGGCGGAAGGGAGGGGCCGTGCCCCCGCTGTGTCCAGCTGGGAATGAGAAGCTCCACCTTCGCGAGTGGCTGGCCACCGTGTTTCCCGCACACTCGGGAGAGTGCCCATTGCCTCCAGCTCCGCCAGAGGACTCTTGGGAAATGCTCTTCCCAGACCCTCACACAGGGGAACGGCAGTGGCCAACAGCCTGTGAGAGAGCCCAGTCTGACTCTAATGGCTGCAGCTCAGCACTGGCCAGGCGATGCGGGTCCACTCCCCCTGCCTGTCCCCGGGGCCGTGGGACAGGAAGGCGGTGCACCAGCACATCTAGAGCACCTGCTCTGAGCAGGCCCCGATCCCACCTGCCGCTCCCACTGTGGGCACCATGGTTACAGGACAGCACCCCCTGGGCCCTTGCTGGAGAGGCACATTCTCAGAGCCGTCCCAGATCTGTGTTCAAGCAAGACTTCCTCCACTGACTAATGCGGAGAGCTCCCCCACACCACCACATCCGGTCCTCAAAGCATCCTCTATGTCACAGCCAAACTTGCTCCTCCTCTGGCGGGGGGCTGCCGGGAAGCAGAAACCCAGGCAGCTGAGCCTCTGGGATCAAGCAGTCTTCCCTCCGGCCCATCACATTAATAACTATCATAATAACAAGCCTTGTCAGTAACGGTAGAGACAGGATTTGAACCCAGACCTGGCTACAGGTGTGGACAGCCATAAATCAACGTGAGCTGAGAATAACCTCGGTGGTTACCAGAGCCAACGGTACTCAGAGCCTCAGTAAGAAGCGGGGGCGAGCCAGCTAGCCAGGTCCTCTCAGAGGTGCCTCCCCCGGCCTCTCATTCATCCTCAGGAAATCCCACAAAGTCTTCTCATATATTAATCAGATTTGCAAAGCAGTGGACAGGGCAGTGTCACTCTTGCCCCGTTTGAGCTTCTCAGCAGCTCTGGCCACATGGGGAGGTCAATGTCTAGGGACAGTGCTGTGGCGGAGGAGGGTTGTGTCCCCCAGACCTCAATAGGAAGGCAAAGTAGACCTGATCTGGGGTCTCCTTGGAGAAGGAGAGAAGCCCGGAGCAGTCAGGGCAAAGGTGGTCTGGATCCAGGTGGTGCTATTGAGACCTGAGGTATCTGGTAGGGTAGACGGAGGGTTGGGACAACAGAAATCCCAGGGCAAGCTCATGCCTGCTAAACTGCGAGTGCTGGCTCCCATTAGAATTGATGCTAAGGCCCAGGCACCCACAGGAGGATGGGAGACTACAGTTGGGTGGCCAGGTGGCCAGGCCGGCCCCATCCACTGGTAGGGATGATTCTGAAGATGGGCATCCCAGGATGGGCCTGGGAAGGACAGAAAGAGAGAGCCAGTGGCATCTGACAAAGAGGTCTTTAGAACACAAAATTTAAAACATGACTCTCACGTAGGTAAAAAGATGTTCAGACAAATTAAATACGCTTAGGTCCATGCCTAGGTTAGAATCCCAGCTCCTCTACCTATAAAGCCTTGTGACCTTGGGCAAGTTTCCTGGCTACGGTGGGCTGAATGGTATCCCCTAAAATATATGTCCACATCCTAACTCCGAGAACTTGTGAATGTGACTTTATTTGGAGAGTCTTCGCAGGCCCTAAAGCCAGTGGCAAAGTGTCCTTACAAGAGGCACTCAGAGGACCGAAGCGTACACAGAGATGAAGCCATGTGAAGATGGGGGCAGAGACTGGGGTGATGTGGGCACAAGCTGAGAAACACCTGGAGCCGCCAGAAACTGGCAGAGGCAGGACATTTCTCCAGTAGGGTCTTGGAAGGCAGCTCAGCTCTCCAGGCACCTTGATCTTGGACTTCTGGACGCCAGAATGGTAAAAGAATAAACTTCTATGTTTCAAGCCATTCAGTGATAATTTGTTACCGCAGCCGCAGTGCAGTGGCATATAAAACAGGTTAATAATATCTGCCCTTTCCAGTTACAAGTTATAGAGGACTAAAAAGGGAGTGTTCATAAAAGAAAGAATGTAAGCATCCAACACTAGGAGATCGGCATAGGTCACGTGCATTCTTGTAAAGGAACAGTACGCAGTGGTACAAGAAGTTTAGGGACAATTGTCAGGGATGAAACAGATGTACACATCATAATATCAAGCCAGAGAATCAGAATATTAAATTATAAATGTATGTGAATCCAATTTTATTTTTATTTTTTTAATGTTTATTTATTTTTGAGAGAGACAGAGACAGAGACAGAGTGTGAGTGGGGGAGGGGCAGAGAAAGAGGGAGACACAGAATCCGAAGCAGGCTCCAGGCTCTGAGCTGTCAGCACAGAGCCCAATGTGGGGCTCATACCCATGGAACATAGGATCACGACCTGAGCCGAAGTCAGACGCTCAACTGACTGAGCCACCCAGGAACCCTAAATCCAATTTTATTTTTCAAAGTCTGCCAAAAAAGGGAAAAAATCACATTGATGGTCTTTAGGCAATATGACACCAGTTCTTTCTTTTCTTCTTTGGTATTTTCTGTATTTTCCAAATTCTCCTCAGTGAGTATTACTTTTATTACAGACGATGAAGGAGCTATCCTGAAATTTTCTTCCTGCATCTATCAGAGTTGTGCAAGAGTATTTATTTATTTATTTTTTTTTATTTTTTAATATATGAAATTTACTGTCAAATTGGTTTCCATACAACACCCAGTGCTCATCCCAAAAAGTGCCCTCCTCAATACCCATCACCCACCCTGCCCTCCCTCCCACCCTGCCCTCCCTCCCACCCCCCATCAACCCTCAGTTTGTTCTCAGTTTTTAACAGTCTCTTATGCTTTGGCTCTCTCCCACTCTAACCTCTTTTTTTTTTTTTTTCCTTCCCCTCCCCCATGGGTTTCTGTTATGTTTCTCAGGATCCACATAAGAGTGAAACCATATGGTATCTGTCTTTCTCTGTATGGCTTATTTCACTTAGCATCACACTCTCCAGTTCCATCCATGTTGCTACAAAAGGCCATATTTCATTTTTTCTCATTGCCACGTAGTATTCCATTGTGTATATAAACCACAATTTCTTTATCCATTCATCAGTTGATGGACATTTAGGCTCTTTCCATAATTTGGCTATTGTTGAGAGTACCGCTATAAACATTGGGGTACAGGTGCCCCTATGCATCAGTACTCCTGTATCCCTTGGATAAATTCCTAGCAGTGCTATTGCTGGGTCATAGGGTAGGTCTATTTTTAATTTTCTGAGGAACCTCCACACTGCTTTCCAGAGCGGCTGCACCAATTTGCATTCCCACCAACAGTGCAAGAGGGTTCCTGTTTCTCCACATCCTCTCCAGCATCTATAGTCTCCTGATTTCTTCATTTTGGCCACTCTGACTGGCGTGAGGTGGTATCTGAGTGTGGTTTTGATTTGTATTTCCCTGATAAGGAGCGACGTTGAACATCTTTTCATGTGCCTGTTGGCCATCCGGATGTCTTCTTTAGAGAAGTGTCTATTCATGTTTTCTGCCCATTTCTTCACTGGGTTATTTGTTTTTCGGGTGTGGAGTTTGATGAGCTCTTTATAGATTTTGGATACTAGCCCTTTGTCCGATGTGTCATTTGCAAATATCTTTTCCCATTCCGTTGGTTGCCTTTTAGTTTTGTTGGTTGTTTCCTTTGCTGTGCAGAAGCTTTTTATCTTCATAAGGTCCCAGTAATTCACTTTTGCTTTTAATTCCCTTGCCTTTGGGGATGTGCCAAGTAAGAGATTGCTACGGCTGAGGTCAGAGAGGTCTTTTCCTGCTTTCTCCTCTAAGGTTTTGATGGTTTCCTGTCTCACATTCAGGTCCTTTATCCATTTTGAGTTTATTTTTGTGAATGGTGTGAGAAAGTGGTCTAGTTTCAACCTTCTGCATGTTGCTGTCCAGTTCTCCCAGCACCATTTGTTAAAGAGACTGTCTTTTTTCCATTGGATGTTCTTTCCTGCTTTGTCAAAGATGAGTTGGCCATACGTTTGTGGGTCTAGTTCTGGGGTTTCTATTCTATTCCATTGGTCTATGTGTCTGTTTTTATGCCAATACCATGCTGTCTTGATGATGACAGCTTTGTAGTAGAGGCTAAAGTCTGGGATTGTGATGCCTCCTGCTTTGGTCTTCTTCTTCAAAATTACTTTGGCTATTCGGGGCCTTTTGTGGTTCCATATGAATTTTAGGATTGCTTGTTCTAGTTTCGAGAAGAATGCTGGTGCAATTTTGATTGGGATTGCATTGAATGTGTAGATAGCTTTGGGTAGTATTGACATTTTGACAATATTTATTCTTCCAATCCATGAGCAAGGAATGTCTTTCCATTTCTTTATATCTTCTTCAATTACCTGCATAAGCTTTCTATAGTTTTCAGCATACAGATCTTTTACATCTTTGGTTAGATTTATTCCTAGGTATTTTATGCTTCTTGGTGCAATTGTGAATGGGATCAGTTTCTTCATTTGTCTTTCTGTTGCTTCATTGTTAGTGTATAAGAATGCAACTGATTTCTGCACATTGATTTTGTATCCTGCAACTTTGCTGAATTCATGTATCAGTTCTAGCAGACTTTTGGTGGAGTCTATCGGATTTTCCATGTATAATATCATGTCATCTGCAAAAAGCGAAAGCTTGACTTCACCTTTGCCAATTTTGATGCCTTTGATTTCCTTTTGTTGTCTGATTGCTGATGCTAGAACTTCCAGCACTATATTAAACAACAGCGGTGACAGTGGGCATCCCTGTCGTGTTCCTGATCTCAGGGAAAAAGCTCTCAGTTTTTCCCCGTTGAGGATGATGTTAGCTGTGGGCTTTTCATAAATGGCCTTTATGATCTTTAAGTATGTTCCTTCTATCCCGACTTTCTCAAGGGTTTTTATTAAGAAAGGGTACTGGATTTTGTCAAAGGCCTTTTCTGCATCGATTGACAGGATCATATGGTTCTTCTCTTTTTTTTTGTTAATGTGATGTATCACGTTGATCGATTTGCGAATGTTGAACCAGCCCTGCATCCCAGGAATGAATCCCACTTGATCATGGTGAATAATTCTTTTTATATGCTGTTGAATTCGATTTGCTAGTATCTTATTAAGAATTTTTGCATCCATATTCATCAGGGATATTGGCCTGTAGTTCTCTTTTTTTACTGGGTCTCTGTCTGGTTTAGGAATCAAAGTAATACTGGCTTCATAGAATGAGTCTGGAAGTTTTCCTTCCCTTTCTATTTCTTGGAATAGCTTGAGAAGGATAGGTATTATCTCTGCTTTAAATGTCTGGTAGAACTCCCCTGGGAAGCCATCTGGTCCTGGACTCTTATTTGTTGGGAGATTTTTGATAACCGATTCAATTTCTTCGCTGGTTATGGGTCTGTTCAAGCTTTCTATTTCCTCCTGATTGAGTTTTGGAAGAGTGTGGGTGTTTAGAAATTTGTCCATTTCTTCCAGGTTGTCCAATTTGCTGGCATATAATTTTTCATAGTATTCCCTGATAATTGTTTGTATCTCTGAGGGATTGGTTGTAATCATTCCATTTTCATTCATGATTTTATCTATTTGGGTCATCTCCCTTTTCTTTTTGAGAAGCCTGGCTAGAGGTTTGTCAATTTTGTTTATTTTTTCAAAAAACCAACTCTTGGTTTCGTTGATCTGCTCTACAGTTTTTTTAGATTCTATATTGTTTATTTCTGCTCTGATCTTTATTATTTCCCTTCTTCTGCTGGGTTTAGGCTGCCTTTGCTGTTCTGCTTCTATTTCCTTTAGGTGTGCTGTTAGATTTTGTATTTGGGATTTTTCTTGTTTCTTGAGATAGGCCTGGATTGCAATGTATTTTCCTCTCAGGACTGCCTTCGCTGCATCCCAAAGCGTTTGGATTGTTGTATTTTCATTTTCGTTTGTTTCCATATATATTTTAATTTCTTCTCTAATTGCCTGGTTGACCCACTCATTCGTTAGTAGGGTGTTCTTTAACCTCCATGCTTTTGGAGGTTTTCCAGACTTTTTCCTGTGGTTGATTTCAAGCTTCATAGCATTGTGGTCTGAAAGTATGCATGGTATAATTTCAATTCTTGTAAACTTATGAAGGGCTGTTTTGTGACCCAGTATATGATCTATCTTGGAGAATGTTCCATGTGCACTCGAGAAGAAAGTATATTCTGTTGCTTTGGGATGCAGAGTTCTAAATATATCTGTCAAGTCCATCTGATCCAATGTATCATTCAGGGCCCTTGTTTCTTTATTGACTGTGTGTCTAGATGATCTATCCATTTCTGTAAGTGGGGTGTTAAAGTCCCCTGCAATGACCACATTCTTATCAATAAGGTTGCTTATGTTTATGAGTAATTGTTTTATATATCTGGGGGCTCGGGTATTTGGCGCATAGACATTTATAATAGTTAGCTCTTCCTGGTGGATAGACCCTGTGATTATTATATAATGCCCTTCTTCATCTCTTGTTACAGCCTTTAATTTAAAGTCTAGTTTGTCTGATATAAGTATGGCTACTCCAGCTTTCTTTTGGCTTCCAGGAGCATGATAGATAGTTCTCCATCCCCTCACTCTCAATCTAAAGGTGTCCTCAGATCTAAAATGAGTCTCTTGTAGACAGCAAATAGATGGGTCTTGTTTTTTTTATCCATTCTGATACCCTATGTCTTTTAGTTGGCGCATTTAATCCATTTACATTCAGTGTTATTATAGAAAGATATGGGTTTAGAGTCATTGTGATGTCTGTATGTTTTATGCTTGTAGTGATGTCTCTGGTACTTTGTCTCACAGGATCCCCCTTAGGATCTCTTGTAGGGCTGGTTTCGTGGTGACAAATTCCTTCAGTTTTTGTTTGTTTGGGAAGACCTTTATCTCTCCTTCTATTCTAAATGACAGACTTGCTGGATAAAGGATTCTCGGCTGCATATTTTTTCTGTTTAGCACACTGTAGATATCGTGCCAAGCCTTTCTGGCCTGCCAAGTTTCAAAGGAGAGATCAGTCACGAGTCTTATAGGTCTCCCTTTATATGTGAGGGCACGTTTATCCCTTGCTGCTTTCAGAATTTTCTCTTTATCCTTGTATTTTGCCAGTTTCACTATGATATGTCGTGCAGAAGATCGATTCAAGTTACGTCTGAAGGGAGTTCTCTGTGCCTCTTGGATTTCAATGCCTTTTTCCTTCCCCAGTTCAGGGAAGTTCTCAGCTATAATTTGTTCAAGTACCCCTTCAGCACCCTTCCCTCTCTCTTCCTCCTCTGGGATACCAATTATGCGTATATTATTTTTTTTTAGTGTATCACTTAGTTCTCTAATTTTCCCCTCATACTCCTGGATTTTTTTATCTCTCTTTCTTTCAGCTTCCTCTTTCTCCATAACTTTATCTTCTAGTTCACCTATTCTCTCCTCTGCCTCTTCAAGCCGAGCCATCGTGGATTCCATTTTGTTTTGCAATTCGTTTAAAGCGTTTTTCAACTCCTCGTGACTGTTCCTTAGTCCCTCGATCTTTGTGGCAAGAGATTCTCTGCTGTCCTGTATACTGTTTTCAAGCCCAGCGATTAATTTTATGACTATTATTCTAAATTCACTTTCTGTTATATTATTTAAATCCTTTTTGATCAGTTCATTAGCTGTTGTTATTTCCTGGAGATTCTTCTGAGGGGAATTCTTCCGTTTGGTCATTTTGGAGAGTCCCTGGCGTGGTGAGGACCTGCAGTGCACTTCCCCTGTGCTGTGGTGTATAACTGGAGTTAGTGGGCGGGGCCGCAGTCCGACCCGATGTCTGCCCCCAGCCCACTGCTGGGGCCACAGTCAGACTGGTGTGTGCCTTCTCTTCCCCTCTCCTAGGGGCGGGATTCACTGTGGGGTGGCGTGTCCCGTCTGGGCTACTTGCACACTGCCAGGCTTGTGTTGCTGGGGATCTGGCGTATTAGCTGGGGTGGGTAGGCAAGGTGCACGGGGGCTGGAGGGGCAGGCTTAGCTCGCTTCTCCTTAGGTGATCCACTTCAGGAGGAGCCCTGTGGCAGCGGGAGGGAGTCAGATCCGCTGCCGGAGGTTTGGCTCCGCAGAAGCACAGAGTTGGGTGTTTGCGCGGAGCGAGCAAGTTCCCTGGCAGGAACTGGTTCCCTTTGGGATTTTGGCTGGGGGATGGGCGGGGGAGATGGCGCTGGCGCCTTTGTTCCCCGCCAAGCTGAGCTCTGTCGTCCGGGGGCTCAGCAGCTCTCCCTCCCTTTGTCCTCCAGCCTTCCCGCTTTCCGAGCAGAGCTGTTAACTTATGACCTCCCAGACGCTAAGTCGCGCTTGCTGTCGGAACACAGTCTGTCCGGCCCCTCCGCTTTTGCCAGCCAGACTCGGGGGCTCTGCTTGGCCGGCGAGCCGCCCCTCCGCCCCGGCTCCCTCCCGCCAGTCTGTGGAGCGCGCACCGCCTCGCCGCCCTTCCTACCCTCTTCCGTGGGCCTCTGGTCTGCGCTTGACTCCGGAGACTCCCTTCTGCTAATCCTCTGGCGGTTTTCTGGGTTCTTTAGGCAGGTGTAGGTGGAATCTAAGTGATTGGCCGGACGCGCTGTGAGCCCCGCGTCCTCCTACGCCGCCATCTTCCGGAACCCCCTGTGTCTGCAAGAGTATTTAGAGGCCCACTTTGCTTCCAGCAAAGTCCTTACAGCACCCCCATGGGTCGTTCCTGCTGTTACTCATTCTGTAGGTGAGAAAACCAGGCACCAAGAGGTGATGGCCCAACCCCAGAGCCAACCCGGGGCCAAATCTGGGAGAGGACCGTCTCCGACCTGCCATCTGAGACTTGCTGGGCCCAGGAACCCATAAGGACGGCCACCGCTTTGTCCTCACTTCCCTTCCCTGACCACCCCCAGGGCTTGGCTGTGTCCTTCAAGCCAGGGTGGCAGATCAAAGTCTCAAGTGCCCTCCAGGCAGAGATAAATAACAGAGAGCGTAATCCTAGGATTCCGGTTTCTTATTTTTAAATGAAATGAAGGATAAATCATTTCTGCTAACTGTTTTTACCTGGCTGCAGGAAATGATGCATCGCCATCTTTTAAAAGAAAATTAAGCCTTTAATTCCATGGCACATGTAATAAAATGGCACTTCAGCTCTCTGCCCTAAATATATGGCCCGTCGTGTCCTAATTTACTATTTCGACGCTGCCTGAAATGTTCTGAAGTTATTAATGTGGCAATATATTCAAGCACAAAACCCGGCCTTCAAACGCTGCGAAGCACTCAATTAACACAATGGATGGCCGTGTGGGAGCCAAAGAGGTAACGGCAAGAGGCACGCCACGCGAGCCCGGCTGGGGTGCCACTGTGAATCGGAGCCTCAGTTTCTTCCTCTGGAGAACAGAGATGGTGGCACCTAGTTCACAGATGGCCCTGAGATCCTGAGGAACACCCTTGTCCTCCCTTACTTGGATCTCTAGCTGCACTACCACCTCATCTCTGCCAAGGATGCCCCAAATCTCAATCTCTTTATCCTGCCTCCCTCGCAGCCCTCCCGTGGGTTCAACCTCACAGGGAGCGGTTCAGTCCCGGCCTCCGAGCTGGCGCGTCCCACTATACTTTGAAGAGCAGGCACTTATGACCGGGGAACCGGCCCAATGATCCATGCAAAGATGTACTGGGACGAAGTTGCGACGTAAGAGAAAGGACGGGGGCCTGGGGCTTCTGTGCCCGTCCGCTTCTGCACTTCTCCCCTCTCCCCCACAGCGTGTGGCGCTAACCAGCATGGCCATGGCCAACTTCCAGCCGACATCACAAGCTCTCCTGGACGGCTAGCAGCCGGAGCCGCCGCTGCGTGTGTGCGTCTGGAGGGGGCCACCTGAATGAGAGCCCTTCTGTTGTGCAGAAACTTCCAAACAGGCCCAAAGGTGCTTCTGTGGTCCCTGGGGTCAGGGACTCCAGATCGTTCTGGGGCCCAGCCCCCTGGAAGGTACAAGAGCCCTGCCATCCGACACCTTCTCCAGGGTAAGGCTCATCTCTTGTTTGAGGGACAGGGAGTAGGGATGGCACGTTTAACCCTCAGCAAACTCACGAAAGGAATTACAAACCTATGTTTGCAGAAGGCGAATGTCCGCTTGTCAAGTGCGGACATGACCGCTTAGCCATGGGTGTGAGCAAAGCTCCAGCTGATTACCAGAGCTCGTGGCCCAAGGATAAGCTGACAGCCACTACTGAGACCAATCTTCTCGAGGAGCCAACTGCCAAGTGATTAGAGCAAATTATTTGCATAGCAATAGCCCCTCTCTCATGGGATTGCTGTGATTATTGAAGTGAGCCAATACATAGCGATCACTCAGTCACAGACACGTGGTCACCACCTGTTAACCGTGGCTACTGGGCCATTGCACGGTGACTTCCCAAAACATACACATACCGCATGTACGTGGCAAACAGTGAGTTAATGCTCAATACTAGGAGGCTTGCTTGAATCTCTTCTTCCTCATCCCTCACACCCAAGCCTTCAGAGCCAGATTCTATCCCAAGTGATCTCCTCCCTGGTCTCCTTGAGTCTCTGGGCCACCGTCTGTCTCACCAGGACCTGTACATGTCCCTCTGACTGACCCCCTGCCCCCGTCTCATTCTACAACATTCTGTATTCCATTCAGCAACTGGAGGAGTCTTTTTAAAATGCACATCAGATCCTTTTGGCCCCCTGATTGAACCCACCGTTGGCTTCCCATAACACTGGATGAAATGCAAACACTGTGCCTGGCCTTCAAGGCTCCACACTCTCAACTCGAACTCCCCACCCTAACTCCCAAATTTAAGTTTTTGGAAAGCAGGAACCCTGTCTGTCTTCTTCACTGCTATATCCCCATTGCCTGGCCCATGATGATTACAAGACAAATGTTTCTAGAATAAAAGAAGGCCACAAACCCAGGCAAACTCACTATATATTGCATTGTACCACTGAACGGGGCAGTGGGCACTCATGAAAATAAATCACTGCACCTAAGCTAAGTTCAATTCCTCCTCCTAAACTGGGAGCCTGTGGGGCTCGGGGGAGTGAGGAAAGAGTTTGTGCGTACCCAACTATATTTCCAAGGGGCCAAGGTGGCCTGGAAGAGAAGTGGCCGCAGAGGGGCCACCACATTCAGCTGCACAGGCTGTGGGCTGCACAAATCTGGGAATGCCACTGATACAGCATAGGGTGCTCCTAGAGTTTTCAGGTGGGGCATTGCAGCAGCCTTGGCACCCCCAACCTGCTCCATTGGGAGTGAGCCCCCACTGAGCCCCCTCCCTCAGCCCTGTCCAGACCCCTCTGTGCTCCTTTGCCCTCACCTGGTTTCCTTCTTAAGAATTCTCAGAGCAATAAACCAGAGAAAAATTCAAGCGATCCTCACCTGGGGAGGAGGGAGGATGGAGTATCAGACAGGGATTGTGCAGACTTGGGCACGATCAAACCCAGCCTTCAATCCTGTCTCTGCTGCTTACGGTCTGTGTGCCCTTGAACGCATCACTTTTCTGGGCCGTGGGCTGCCAGCGCACAGAGACGCTCAGAAAATCTGAGCTGGGCTGAACTGGGTATCCCTATGGCAGGGCTGGTGGAGAGATGGGAAACACAGCAATTCCACCAGTGTGAGGAGCTTCGCTTCACAAGAGAGTCAGCACGCACTTGCTGGTCTGCAGTCACCATGATGGCGAGCACGAAGTTACCATTATTCCTTCGTGCACATGAGTTCACTGTAGTTCAAAAGGGTCAACGGCTGCCCCAGTTCCCACAGTGCTGGCGGTGAGACAGTGATGTACCTGGCCCTAGGGATGAGCCTTACAGCTCCTGTGAGGCAGCGGTATGCCCAAGGCCAAGGGGGATAGTAGTCAGAGACTTTGATCTTGAAGACTCAGCCCACTGGGCTCTCTCCAGCCCCACCCCATTCCACACCTGCCTTCCAGTCCTCTCTGTGGGGTCCATCCCAGTGCCTAAAATTGGAGTGGGAGGGAGGGTAGGCCTCCTGAAAACAAAATCCCAACCCTATAACTGAACTTGGCTGTCAAGTCACAGCCTGACGCTAAGTCTGAAACCCTGGGACATCACTGACAGTGCTGATGACAGCCCAGCTGGGAGAGCAGCTATATTTAGCCACATGCTTGACCTAAGATGTTATCAGGAGCAGAGCCACAAGGTTGGGGAGAGGGAGGGAGGGGTAGAGAGAACCCCCACCCTGTGCCGCCCCAGCTGTGCAGCCTTGATTAACTGCTCGGGTAAGTTTCCACTTTCTGAACAATTTTTGTTCCCAGTGTTAGGGAGACTTTGCCATTTGCCAAGCGATTCTGGTCTGGAGCTCCATATGCAGCAGGAGGTGTTCGGCACAAGAGAGGTAAGAAGTATGCTGGCCGTGGGTCACAAAGCCAGGCTTTGCTTCTGTGTGTCCGGGTGCCTGCACCGGCGGGCAGTCTCCGTGCGGTGCATCGGTGCTGGGAAGGGGGCTTGGGCTGTGCCACAGGCTGGATCCAAATCCCAGATAATGATGCTCCCCGCCTCATACAGTTTTTGAAAATATCAAATGAAATAGGACCTGAAAAGTGTGCAGCACAATACACTCTGCGACTTTCTCTCCCCTTCTGTCTCCTACTAGGTGGGATTTCGTCCATCTCTCCCCATTCTGCGGATGAGGAAACAGAACACAACACTCAGAGAGGGTGCTCTGCCTAAGGTCTCAACCGGGAGCTCAGCAATATTTGTGTTGCAGACACATCAATATTTCCCATCTCTGGGTTTGACCTGTGTTAAATGGTCCAAGAAAATCGAGGTTGGGGGCGGAGGTGGTGGTGCTAATTTCCCAGAAGCAATCTTACCTCTGCTCTTTGAAGTGTCACTAAATTGGCTGGAGATTGCTCCCGTCAGCAGCAAGGCCCAAGGCTGCTGAAAACACTTTTAGCACCTGATTAAAAAGGAGCCTTCTTTTCCCGGGCAATTACCAGCCTGCATCTCATGATCTCATCCCAAAGACAAGAAAGAAGAAAGATGGAAGGCTGGCCTCCAGATACCCCGCAAATTGCTGAATGGCCTGGCCATGCCCACTGAGGGGTATGCCGGGCACAGCTTGGGCGAGGTGATCAGAGCTGCTGGGTTTGCCATGGGGTTCACCTGTGTCCTTTCCAACTCTGACAGAGGCCTCCCACGTGGGCTGTGGCAGCTGTGGTCTCAGTCATAACCAGGGACATTTCTGTGTATATCAGTCCCCATTTCCTACAACTCATCGTAGCAAGAAGCTGTAAAAAGGAAATACTCAATGCTGCCAGAGATGTGGTCAAACAGGCAGGCTTTCCCATTGCTGGCGGCAGTGGAAAGCAATTTGGCAAGATGTATGCATACAGAGCTTAATAATGTGCATCTCTGCTCCGGTAATTACACATCTGCAAATACATCTTAAGGCAGTGAGTCCAAACAAGAGTAAATCTTACCTACAAACATCTTTATGGTGGCATTTTTCTAAGGAGCCAAATACATTGAAATCCCAGAGTATGGAATATTAAGCCATTAAAAATAATGTTTCACGGGGCATCTGGGTGGCTCAGTCAATTAAGCATCTGACTCTTGATTTCAGCTCAGGCCATGATCCCAGGGTTGTGGATCAAGGCCTGCATTGGGCTCAGCGCTGAGCATGGTACCTCTCTCTCTCTCCCTCTGCCCCTCTCCCCGACTCACACTCTCTCTCTGTCTCTCTCTCTCTCTCTAAAATAAGAAGATTAACAAAATAATAATGTTTCAGAAGAATTCAGAATAACATGGAAATCCTTTCATTGTAACACTCAGTGACAAAAGAAAATTTTTTGTCTTTTTTTTTATTATATGAAATTTATTGTCAAATTAGTTTCCATACAACATCCAGTGCTCATCCCAAACGATGCCCTCTTCAATGCCCATCACCCACCCTCCCCTCCCTCCCACCCCCCATCAACCCTCAGTTTACAAAAGAACATTTTTTAACTGTCCAGATTATGTGATGACAACGATATAAAAAATTAGTGAATGAATAGCACAGGGAACTGGTGTTAATTATACTTTCTCATCACTGCAACCCTCCCCCAAACTCCAAATTCCAGCAGACCTCCAAGGCAAGCCTCCTTAGCTCACTCTCCCACTCCCTACACCTTAGGCCCCACTTCGACCTGCAGCCTTGCAACCTTGAAGCCTGGGCAAAGATTCTCTGGCATGTACACACACACACACACTCTCTCTCTCTCTCTCTCGCTCGCTCGCTCTCTCTCTCGCTCTCTCTCGCTCTCTCTCACTCTCCATAGCAATGGAGAGAACATGACCTGCAATGTCAGCAGCCCACCAGCAGGGGGCTGAGGGACAAAGCTGGGTGGGGGCCAGGGCTGTGTATGTATCTCAGAGTCCCCAGTAGCCAGAAACAGAAGTGGGGACACAGGAACGTTAAATGAATGAGTGGATGCATCCGTAGGCCCATTCTTGGCCCTCTTTGCAGCGTCAAATGGGGAAATGGGATTTTCTGGGCAGTGATGGTGGAGTTTACATGCATTAGATCCCGCCACGGAAGAACAGTCCATAGCTAGTGCTTTGGTCTCTGGTAGATCACTCGAAGGGCCAATTCCATCCAGCTGCTCTGCAGAAGAGAGAAGCCAGGACTGGGGTTTGTCACACACACACCACATAACTCTGGACCCGGCTCCTTCCCTCTCAGGGCCTGCATTTCCCCAGAAGTAGAATGAGGAGGTAAGATGATCTCCTTCCATGATGCTATGATCCCATTAAGGATCACTTGAATGTATAATGAATTCTCAACACAGACGCTCTTCCAAAATATGAGATATTTGTTTCTTATGTTGTACATAGTAATGTGTACAAAGAACTTAGGGTAAGATCCTTAGAAAATTTTCTAATTAGAAAATAAGATCCTTAGAAAATCCTTAGAGCTAAGGAGTGAGCTAACAGTGGAAATCAGCTTCTTGTTATCTTTTCAGTAAGATAATAATGCAAAGTCTGACCCCCAGGCCTGCCCGTGGTGCACACACACACACACACACACTCACATTCATACATGCATGCATACTCTGTCATACTCACACACACATCCATATACATTTCATCATCACCTCCACTCCCTCCCCACCCCCCACAAATTACTGTATTGTAAGTGTACGTGGAAAATGTTTAGGAATGAGACCAGCCAATGGAACGTAAGAGGAAAAGATGAAACTTGGGTCTGAATTAGGAGGAAATGACACTGGGGAAATGGAGGCCACAAGCTCCCTGGGGGGTTTAAAATAGATCAAAGTCTGGGCTATTTTTGTCTTTCTGGGGCGGGAAGCATTCAGGGGTGATGGTACTGACTTTTTGCCCAGAACACTTACTAAGGGCAAAGAGGCATCCTGGCACTGCTTTCTGTTGTCTAAACTGGTGGCCCCAACCACCAGGGCAGGGTCTGTTCAAAGACACTTCTCTTAAGGACTACAACATACCATTCTCTTAATCTGAGCTGCTTCTCACTGAGGGCCAACCTCACGTCAAGTATGGAATACACATTGTTTATTTAATCTGTACCAAAACTGCCAGGTCAATATTAGTATGCCCACTTTATAGAGAAGACCACTGAGGCAGAGGGTGGATTAACAATGTGCCCATATCATATAACTAATAAGAGGCCAAACTGGACTATGCAGTCAGGGGTCACCCCTTTTCTCCCCTCTGGCTGCCTCGCCATCCCCTTTCATCCGGAAGAGTTGGGAGAGCATGGATGGGTGGCCAACCTTCCTTACAGGAGGCGGAAAACATTCCCTGAGGTCACAGCTCTGCCTTTAAGTCTTGCTCCTTGTTCAAGCCCAGCCGCTCTGGAGGTTTCCTCTCTACTCTGGGCTGACCTGGCATTTCGACAACAATCTCTTTTAATAGTTCCTGCAGGGTGTGACCCGGGTCTGGTGGTTTGATCTTGCTCCAAATTAGAACTTCAGTCAATGGCAGTCCTGTTTTCTGGTGTACACAATTCTCGTGGATGACATCCATGGGTGGTGACATCATGTTTATGTCCGATTTGCCTACTTGGGCAATCCTTTGTTCTTCCCCTTTAGTGTAATTTAGAATACTAGACTTTAATTGTAGGACTTTTGTCTGGCAGGGGGTGGTGGGGGTCAACGGTTGTCTTTAGATGGGGGTAGTTTATGTGCTTATTAGCCAAATATACTCTAATTTATATGAACAGCATGTATTTCTTTCCTTCTATCCCTGGATCTCCACATCCCTGGCAGTGAAGCTCGAGGCGGGGATAAGAACCTCCTGAACACCCAGACTCCACGCCCATCCTTCTCGACCCCTATGTTCTCTGGGGAAGTTCATGGGAGTTCTTAGACCCAGAGTCTGGAACCATGGCTTTGAGTTCTAGCTCTGAGCCCCATTCAGTGTCTGACTTTGGGCAAGTCATGCTGTTCTCTGGGTCTTGGCTTCCCACCTATGAAACATAAGGGATAAAAGAGGTAATGTGTGAAAATGTTTTGTGAAGACCAGCAGCTGCAGGGGAATCTTCTGGAGGGCTTGAAAAACAGAACTCTCTGGGGACCACCCACAGAGTCTGACCCAGCTGAGCCTGAGAATCTGAGTTTCTAACAAGCCCCAGGATGCTGATGCTGCTGTTTCAGAGTCCACACCTGGCGAACGGCTGGCTAGGAGTGAACGGACACACTGTGAGAGGTGCATTACGGCGACGCAGGGCAGGGTCTCGACGCCTCACCACCACCCACCCACTTTAGGGCCGTGTTTCCTCACCCCAGATAAGTATCATCTATGGAACTAGTGCAAAAACAAAACAAAACAGATTCTCCTGCGCCGACCCAGACTTACCAACAAGTTCCAAGGGAGAGGCCTGGTAATCTGCATTGGAACAAGCCCCCTGGCCAGTCTTATCATCAAGATGGTTGGGAAACACGGTAGCTTAATGGCTGGTTCTAGATGCGGAGACTTTCTGCGAAAGCAAATGGTCCATGTCCCCTCCAAGTGGGGATGTGGCTAATAAGTGACAGCTTCTTTTCCACAAGGGAGAGGTGTCCCCAGCCTACCAGCGGATACCTTGTAAGGCATGCAAGCCAGACTTCAGGGGTTTCCGATGGCCTCAGGACAAGTGTCAGAGAAGGAAGAGGACCTGAGTGGACTTCAGTGTGGTCCTCATCACCAAAAGAAACCTGCCCAAAGCAGCACACTCATTCATTTTTACACAGGCAGCTATGTCCCATCTCCGGCCCCCAAAGTTCCCCACACCAAGGAGACAATAGCACGGCTTGAAGCGATGGTTGCCATTCTGGCTGCACATCACACTTGCCCTCCCCTGTATGTGTGGCCGAGCGCGGCCCCAGACCGATTAAATCAGACACGTAAGAGGGCATGCAGCATCACCGTGTGTGGTGCTCCACGGGTGACCACAGTTTGCAGCTGGCCCTGCGTTAGAGGGAAGACGTGGGCACAGCTGGCACTCTCACAGCTGCACGCCTTCCCAGGGTCTCACCCTTGGTCACCCGGCATGCCCATCAAAAGACATGGTTACAAACCATACGGCATGTTCAACAAGAAGACTCTCCTTTAAAATAGGGGCGCCTGGGTGGCTCAGTCGGTTAAGCGTCTGACTTCAGCTCGGGTCATGATCTTGCGGTCCGTGAGTTCGAGCCCCGCATCGGGCTCTGTGCTGACGGCTCACAGCCTGGAGCCTGTTTCGGATTCTGTGTCTCCCTCTCTCTCTGCCCCTCCCCTGCTCATGCTCTGTCTCTCTCTGTCTCAAAAATAAATAAACATTAAAAATTTTTTTAATAATAAAATAAAGCCCCATTAAGTGATGTCTTTAAGTTCTGATATTTTTGAAAAGATGCTCACCGTCACTAATCATTCGGGAAATGCAAATCAAAACCACAATGAGATACCACCTCATGCCCATTAGGATGGCTACTAGCAAAACCGTTTTAAAGACAAGAAGAAGTGTTGGTGAGGATGTAGGGAAGTTGGAGCCCTTACGCGCTGTTGGTGGGAATGTCAAGTGATGCAGCCACTATGAAAAGCCACATGGCAGCTCCTCAGAAAATTAGAGAGCCAATCTCACTTCCAGGCATATGCCCAAAAGAAATGAAAACAAGATCTTGAACAGCTATCTGCACACCCATGTGCATAGCAGCACTATTCATAACAGCCAAAAGGTGGAAACAACCCAAGTGTCCATGAATAGATGAACGGGTACACAAAATATGATATATACACACAGTGGAATATTATTCAGCCTTAAAAAGGAAGGAAATTCTGACACAGGCTACAACACGGATGAACCTTGAGGATATTATGTTAAGTGCAACAAGCCAGTCACAAAAAGACAAATACCGCATGATTCCACTTGCATGAGGTACCTGGAGTTGTGAGATTCAGAGAGACAGAACGTAGAATGGGGGTTGCCAGGGCCTGAGGGGAGGCAGGAAGGGGGAGTTATTGTTTAAGGGGTGCAGAGTTCCCGTTTGGGATGCTGAAAAAGTTCTGGAGATGGATGGTGGCGACTGTTACCCAACAGAGTGAACACACTTAAGGCCACAGAATTGTACACATAAAAATGGTTAAGATGATACTTTTGTTTTTAAGTAGGTTCCATGCCCAACGTGGGGCTTGAACTCACGGCCCTGGGATCAGGAGTCACATGCTCTACCGACTGAGCCAGCCAGGAGCCTCAGTTAAGACGATAAATTTTATGTTAAATGTACTTAACCACAATTTTTTTAATGACATTTATTTAAAAAAAAAATCTCTTTTATGGAGATGACTAGGGTCTCCTCCACGATAAGGTGGATTTTATTTGAACCACGTGCCGAAGTCAGGACTAATGCTAAGGCAAGCGTGGCATGCATGTGTCAGTTTTCAAAACAGCTCCTACCAAAGGCACTAGAGAATCCAGGAGACATTCCATCCTCTTCCCAAACACAGAAACAACCTGCAAGGGAAAAATTGTAAGTGAAGAAAGTCTCAGAAGGTCATATATCAATGCCGGGCACATGTTTATACGATTGTGTTTTGCTCACTCACCCCCGATGCTTTCATTCATTCATTTACTCTTTCACTGTACAAACAATTGCCAGGCACTGGGGCAGGAGGTACCCAGAGCACGGTCTCTACCTTGGTGAGCTCACGGCCCAGCAGGTCCTTTTGGGGAGAAGTGGGCCAGGGAGGGGCACGAAGGAAGAGGACAAGTAAGGGAGAACCGGAGAGAGGAGAGCCACGGAAGCTCTCACAGGCTGCAGTGGAACGATTGAAGGGAAACAGATGGAGAAAGTTCCCTGTGGAGCCTTGTCTGGGGACAAGGCTTCCAGGAGGCCCCAGGCTGTATCTGGTGCCCATCCCCTAGCACACAGGAGGGACCCAGCAAATGTCGTCTTATGACGTGTCAGAGCAGGGCTAATTTTTTTTTTAATTTTTTTAAGTGTTCATTTATTTTTGAGAGAGAGAGACAGAGAGACAGAGTGTGAGCCGGGGAGGCTCCTCAGAGAGAGAGGGAGACACGGAATCTGAAGAAGTCTCCAGGCTCTGAGCTGTCAGCACAGAGCCTGACATGGGGCTCGAACCCACGGACCGTGAGATCATGACCTGAACCGAAGTCAGACGCCCAACCAACTGAGCCACCCAGGCACCCCAGAGCAGGGCTAATTTTATGAGAAGCACAAAAATGCCACCTGATCTGGGCCTGGGAATAAGTTTAAAAAGCAGCCCAAACTGCACTTGCCTCTTGGCCTGGGTGGAGGTCGGCGGGAGAGACAGAGGAGGCCCTGCCCACCCACCGTGGGGTGCTGGGAGGCCCCGCTACCCATCCGAGACACTTCGGAGGGACAGCGCCTCTGCACAACTCTCTCTTCTCTAAGCCAGCGATGGATTGTTTTCATTTCATTCGGAATGAACAGCAAGACTAAACTGAGTCCAATTTCTGATCAGTGTCATTTCTCAGGCTTGCTCAGAGAAGGCAAAATCCATTAAACTACCCGCCTGCTCCCCTATGAGAGGCACTGAGCTCCCCGTGGCAGCGAGATGGGAGCTCTTGAGGGTAAAGACTCATTTTATGTGGATCAGTGACTGGCTTATTGTAGGTGCTTAATAAATATTCAATCATAACAATCTTAATTACTGGATTACATCATGTCTGTCTTAGGGTGGGATATAAATAAATAATGTCATAATAATAATGAGGCTCTCACAGAGCGCTGCTCAGTTTGAGTTCCCACCACTTCGCAGGCGGTTTTAATAAATTTGGGTGGATTTCATATTTCATGAAGACATATCTGCTCACAGCAGGTAAATGCTTCTGAAGATAAGCCTTATTTAGTATTAATGCCAGTAGGACACGTCCTGGTTTATGTCCTAGTCAAGGTTTAATTCAACACAACATGGCTCCCGGTTCTGCAAGTATTCGATGGTGTCCAGCAGCAAAGAGGGTGGTGGAGCTGGGGGTTTGGAGCCCTGGTTTTAGGGGAGACATTGAGACAGGCTAGCTCTGCTGCGATCAGCCATCCCTCTCCAACACCATCTAAACCATCGCCTGCTTAGAAAGCAATTGCAAACACCAAAATCTTCATCCTGACAGGTTAGGTAAAGGAGCGAAGTTACCTGATGGATGGTAGGAGGGCGTGTGCCTTATCTGAAGGGGCAGCCTCAGCCCCAGCACCTCCTCCCACGCATAAATGCTACCCAGTGGTGCCCAATCTTCCATTAAAAAGAACCAGAAATGCTGCTCTTGCCACAAAAATCTCCTGGTCTTTAAAAGCCACTAAACGATCCAGATTCTGTTAAAACAAAACCCTCCCGCAGCCTTCTGGGCCACATCCGGCCATGGGCCACTCTAGGCGAATCTGGGGCTTAGAGTTAAGAGCCAGGGATGTGCAAGCAAAGGTATATGCTGGTAGCTCCACGAAGGTCAGGAAAGAGCCAGAAATCACCTACCCTAATTGTTGAGCACCTGAGGTCTGTACTAGCTCTGTTATCTGCTCTATCAGTCATGTGACTTCCATAAATCCCTAAGACCCTCCTCCCTCTGCTGGAAAGTGAAGGGTCACAAGGTGGCAGAGCCTTCCTCAAAGGGCTGCACTAAGAACCAGCATCCCACAAAGTGATGGGGGAGCATTCTGCAGACCAGACAGCCTCACTGGTGCCAACAGAACGGTGACTAGTGGATGCCGGGAAGCTGTGAGAGAGTTCCCTGAAGTCTGGCCTCTGGAAGCCTCGGGAAGCTTCTGGAAACTTGTCTTGGGGATTTGGGATCTAAATGTCCCAGTTAGGGAAGCTGGAGGGGAAACGGTAACCTGCAAAGCCAGTCATCTGAGAGTGCACAGATTGACCCTGTCTCCACCTTGCAAGTTGCTTGAGTCAGTCCCTGTCCCACTGTGGCTGTCCCCTTCCTTCTCTGTGCCCTAAAACTGGACAGGAGAATGCAAATGAACCTCCTCTGGTGGAGCTGAGGTGCCTGAATGAAGTCTTGGTGTCCTTTTTCCCCCCCAACAGGAAACTAGATTAAAAGTATATGAGCTGGGCAGCCCATCTGTGGTTGTGAGCATCCCCCACCTCCTTCCTGGGACCCTCTGCAGCAAAGGCAATGCCTTGGGGACTTTGGGATATGCAAGCGTCCAGGAAACAGTATCTGCCCCAGACACGGTCATCACATCACAGCACTGCCCGCAGGGGAGTGACCTCCCCAGCCCTTGGGAGAAAGTAGACAGCTACGGGCTTTCTAGAGAAACTCCTCCTGCACCGGGGTATTTTTAGCCCCACCATCCCATATAGCCATTCCAGGGGTGTTAACATCATGGGTGAAATTAGCCACTCACCTTTGCCAGGGGAAGGTGGCTCCAGCAAGGCTAGTGGGGTGGGGGAACTGAAGGTGCCCCACTAAAACTCTGGACTCAAGTTTCCTGCAAGTTGGTCCAACTATGATCTCTTGTCAAAAGTAGGAACAGGTTTTCTTCACCCTGCTGCAAATCATCTCAGTGAAAAATGCATTAGCATGATTTTTGAAAAGAAAAAATCAACACACACATATTCCACTTATGAAACAGCATCTGTTGGCTTTAGGTATCTTTTATACCTAATGCTTAGTGATACATTACTGGGGAACTTTTTTTACATAACTACCTTTTTACAGGGTTTTTTTTTTTTCTTTCCTTGAACATACACATTTTTACTCGGTTACTTAACAATCTACCATAAATATTTTCTTCTATTTTAAGCCTTCAATTTTTAAGCCTAGGCTGAGCCAACCAAACTCTAAAAGTGAACATTTAATTGTTTCTGATGTTTTGTACACCTGCCAACATTTGTAGAGATGTTGGCCTTCTTGAAGCTACTTTATATCAAATAACCCTAAGTGAGGTTACCAGACAGACTGGAGTCTACGGGATGGGTCAGGCAGACCCAGGTGCCACCTCCTGTGCCACGTGGCCCCAGGGACAGTCTCAGATCTCACCCTGGCTCCCACAGAGCCGCCTGACTGCCGCTTTCTCTGACTTCCCTGCAGCGTCTCTCTCCTTCCCCGGAGCTCCCACCTCCCCCCCAGCTCACCCTGACCCTCTCTTTCCACTCTTTCTCTCCTCCCTGCCCCAGAGAATTTTCTGGTTTTTTTTTTAAATTATGGGACTTTCCAAATGTATACAAAAGTTCAAAAGATAGTATAGCAAACGCCCAACGCCAAAAATCAGGTTTCACGTACTCCGACCCATGACCCCATATACTGCATTACTTAGAAGTAAGTCCCAGATACCATCTCATTTCATTCATAAATATTAGTGCAGGTCTTGTTAAATAATAAAGCTTCATTCTTTAACATACCATGATCATGCCTAAAACATTACTGCAATCCCTGAATACCATCAAATACCCAGGCAACACTCAAAATTGTCAAGTTTTATAAATGTTTGCTGCATTTGTTGGAATCAGAATCCCAAATGAGTCTAAATGTGGCATTTAATTGGTGTGTCTTTTTAGTGTCCTTTAATCAAGTGATTCTATTTGCCTCAATTTCAATGGTTTAGGTGTAAAAGAAATTGGTCACTTGCCCTGTAGAGTTTTCTATACCCCAGATTTTTCTCTGTGCTTCCTCATGGTGTCATTTAATGATTTTCTCTGTCCCTGGTATTCCTTTAATCTGGTAGTTAAATCCAGAGTTAGAGACTTGTTCGGATTTAGGCTTGGGTTTTTTTTTGGCAAGAATACTTCATGGGCAATATGTATTTTCTTTGGGGGCCCCATGGAGGATTGTCATCTTGACCTACTATTCTGCCAGGGGTTTGAAAATGATACTATTTAGTTCTACCCTTCCCTCCTTATTAGAGAAACTTTCCTTCATGCATCCTTTGGGTCCTTGAACTATTTTGTACCGCTCATACAGGAAAGTCAGGTGAGGTACTCAACCCTGCTCCACTTTTCAAAAGAAGAAAGCCACCCCCTGCACCTGCCCAAGGGACCACAGAAGGTGGCTTGAGTTTTGTTTTTTTGTTTTGTTTTGTTTTTTTCAGTATGATTATGAGCTCCTGGGTTCAAGCAAATTCGGTATGTTTCAGCACATCGTGGTTTTCATTCTTACCGATAAACACACTGTGCCACTTCTCACTGGTGGGAACCAATTCAAGTTGGCGCTGTGTTCTTTTGATATCCTCCCAGGGGGGGTTCTTAGCCTGCCTGCTTTTCGGTGTGACAAGGAGTTTCATACTCTTTCTCCTACGTTTTCTGCCTCAGCTCAGAGAATGCTTGTTCTTTTTAATGAGAAATCATGTTTAGAGACAAAAATCTTGGTGCCAAGGAGACTCATTGCTATTATGCTAGTTACTATGTTACTGCCTTTTTATTAGGAAATACTTTTCTTTTTTAAGACAAAGTTTGATATACTTTCCCTTTATATTGATTTCACATTTGATCTCTTTACAGTTTCTATATAGTTCTTGATAGTTACACACTCTCTTCATATTGACATTCAAATATACAAGTACTGGGTCTTACTGGCCATTTTGATTTTATATTTGCATCTGTTTTCTCTAAAACAACTTGGCTTTCTAACGACATTAACATACTTAATAATTTGCTTTTTCCAGATCAACCTACCTATATTTTTGAGAACAGTTTAAGATTTTACTTTACAGTCAATTTGGTGTTAGTCTGTATCCTGATTATGGATGCTAAGTCAAATCAGTGTATTTTAAAATCACTTGAAATAATTCCCCTCTGTGAAATCTTGCCACACCTACACATTAAGTTCATTTGTTTCACTTTGCTCTAATTTTTAGGGACTGCCTTTTTTTTTAAGTGTTTGGACTGATCTAGCCTTATAATCTGTCAGGCACTTACATGGCCCTGCATTAAATCTACCAAACAAGGTTAGACTCAGAGAAGCCCAGCTCCTCCTCCCATTCCCACCACCTGTGCCTTCCCTTCCCCGCAAGTAACTTTTCTGGGTTCTTATTTCTCCTATTGCTTTCCTTTAATATAAGCAAACACATATAAATACCCACACATTTGTATGCTCTTCTTTTTGAGTAAATGGATAGCGTACGATCCCGTGAGTCTTCCCCTTGCCCTGGGAACGATGGAGACGTGCCCTGGTTCTTTCCCACAGCTGCACAGTGCTCCACTGCAAGGTGTAGCCCCGCTCTTGGTCCTCCACTCACCACCTCCTCACCCAGGCTCCCAGGTTCCTCAACAGGTGCCGAGCTGCTGTCCCTCTCCTGCCCAACCCGATCTAGCCAAGGGGATCAGAATGACGCCACGAGAGCGACATCAGCCTGTTGTACTATCCGTGAGCAGTTACCAGCGCCCGGCTCTCGTATCCTCTTGTTAACTATTTGCAATGACCAGACTGGGGTTTGGAGAAGTCAAATCACAGGCCAAAGGGCACATGGCGGGTGTTGGTAGATCTGGGCATGGAACCTGCCTGTCTCTGAGGCCAGAATCTACAGTCTTAGCCACGCAGCTGCACAGACTCTCCTGGCTGTGCCTCCCCAAGTTCTGTCAAGTGCCGCCAAGCATCACAAAGATTACAAGGGAAAATAGGTGGCTGGATCTACGTGGCGCCCAGGACTCACCTCCAAAGGCTTCCAGAGAGGCGGCAAGGTGTGTGGGAGCCCACCTAGGCTGAGTGCCGGAACCCCTGAATTCAATTCATCTCCTACTTATTTAACTTGTGTCTCAGCTCTCTTACCTGTAAATCTACCCCAGGGATGCAGTGAGGATAAAGCTTCACCTTGAGGGGGAAGCCACTCAGAAGCAGCAGCTTCTGGAAAATCTCCAGGAGCAACAGTGAGGAAGGGGACTTGTTGTCCAGCAGCAGCTCCTTCTTCCCCAAGGATGGTCCTTGGACCAGCAGGGTAAGCACCACCTGGGAACTTGGTAGAAATACACACTCAGAGGGAGGGCGGGGCAATCTGTGCTTTCACCAGCCTGCCAGCTGACTTGAGAACCACTGCTCCAACATCAAGTCAACACTCTGAGTTCTTACTGGTGGGGAGAGACACAAGGTAGTAATGGGCCCCCTTCCCTTCACTGCCCTCCCATTCATCCACTAGCACAGGTTAGGAGCAGGGAAGGAGAAGGCAGACAGAGTAAAAGTCCTCCTGGAGCTTGCATTAGACAGAACGTAAATCCATGACCAAAGAAGGAGATGGTCCTGTTAGGGATTAATGCCATGAAGGATATAAACAAAGTGGTGTGGTGGAGGATGACTGAGGCTAAGAGTGAGAGTCTTTAGATGGGATGGTCAGGAAAGGTCTGTCTGAGCAAGTGACACTTGAGCTGGCATTTGAACGGGGAGAAGGAGGCAGCCTTGTAAATATCAGGGACAGAGTGAGTGCTTCTAGCAGAGGATCAGCAGGTGCAAAGGCCCGGAGGCAGGATGGAGCTACATACATGAATGGGGAGCAAGGAGCCAGTATGGCTAGAACCAGTCTGAGAGAAGAGGTGCTTATATTGGTCCCTCTCTGACGTCAGAACAATCATACTACTTCTGGGTCAGAGATGGGTATGGAACCAAGAAACAAAGGCCTTCCTCCCCAGCTGCAGCTGGCAGACAGAGCAGGCAATGTCTGGGGGTGCTGAGCAGCAAAAGAGTGTACTTTGGCTTTGCACCCCAGCCCTGCCTTGAGATCCTCTCCCCTCATAGCCTGGCTGCTCTGTGTGATCCATCCACCACCTCTCTATACTGTAAGGAGAAGCAATTCTTCCAGGAGGCCCTGCTTCTATAGACACGTTAGTGGTTATGGCACCAGGAAAATACTCAGTCTGGGGAGACAGGGTGACCAGACTTTGAAACCAGCTCTGCCATCAATTACATAATTTGGGGCAAGGGACTTTTACCTCTTTGACTTTGTTCTGCATCTGGAAATGGAGACAGGAATGATTCCCACCCCCCACTTCCAAGGGTTAGTGTAAAAACTAAAATATACGCTGGCTATGGGACAGTTAACCCAGTATCCAGTAGGTGCTTGGAAAATGGCAACTATCCCCATTTTTCTTCATCAGGAAAAAGTTTTATTTCTTAAGGTTCAATATTTTGCAGATAATGGCAGAACCAAATAATAATAATACTGGTGAACTATGAATACACATTTCTTGCTTAACTTCTGAGGGCAGAGCAACTGACGATGGAGAAATTCAGACATTCTCACCTTGAGCACATCAGCCTGGCCTCAT
This sequence comes from Panthera onca, assembly GCF_046562875.1. NCBI lineage: Eukaryota > Metazoa > Chordata > Mammalia > Carnivora > Felidae > Panthera > Panthera onca. Next base: position 40,658,649 of record NC_138349.1, on the reverse strand, counting down.
GGATGTAGGCGGCAGTGAGGGGCAGGGTCACAGCCAGGAGACAAGCAGCCCAGCACTGCCCACTAGAGGTACAGCGTGAGCCACGTGTGTCCTTTGAAATTTGCCAGTAGCCACATTGAAAGAGTGAAAAGAGGGGCGCCTGGGTGGCGCAGTCGGTTAAGCGTCCGACTTCAGCCAGGTCACGATCTCGCGGTCCGTGAGTTCGAGCCCCGCGTCAGGCTCTGGGCTGATGGCTCGGAGCCTGGAGCCTGTTTCCGATTCTGTGTCTCCCTCTCTCTCTGCCCCTCCCCCGTTCATGCTCTGTCTCTCTCTGTCCCAAAAATAAAAAAAAAAAAAAAAAAAAAAACGTTGAAAAAAAAAAAAAAAGAAAGAGTGAAAAGAAACATGTGAAAACAATCTTAATAATAATATTTTATTAAAGCCATAATATGCAAAGTATCATCATATCAGCCCAAGATTCAATACACCGTTCAACCCAGAGCATTAGAAAGGAGATCTTTTACACTTTTTTTATTTTCTTTGGCATTGCTTTGGAAATCCAGGGTGCATTTACACACTTACAGCATGTCTCAGTTCGGACTAGCCAGGTTTCAAGTGCTCATTAGCCACATGGGCTAGGTGGTGGCTGAAGCGGACAGAGTGGCTCAGGGGTCGGCACGTGGGACCTGTGAGCCAATCTGTCCTGCCCGTGGTTTTGTGTAGTCTCGTACGCTAAAAATGACTTTTGCCTATTTAAATGAAACAATCAAAACAAGAGTATTTTATGATACGTGAAAAGGATATACAGTTCAAATTTGTGTGTCCATAAATAAAGTTTTATTGGAACACAGCCACACCCATTTGTCTACAGATCATTTCTGACCACTTTCCATGGCCCAGCTCAGCAGTTGTGACAAAGACCATGTGGCCTCTGCAGAGCTGAAAACATTTACTTTAGCCTTTTACAAAAAAAGTTTGTGGACCCATATGTTAGACAGGAGAGCACACCTCCCCCAACTCCTCCTGACTCTAGACTGCCAGATCCTTCCGTGTGGAGAGGTGACTTACATAGACTCCAGAGGCGCTGGCGGCCGACCTCTCAGCTAGGCCACCATGATTTTGTTGGTGTTTGGTAGCATTTTCATAAACTGGATTTACTTCATTTCACAGCACAGGTTCTATTTCTTACATTGAAATCTTTCACTAGAAACTCTTAAGCAAATCATTCCGAAGGAAAGGCCTTAAGGAGAGCCCCTCCGACCCAGGTGGCTCTCAGGTGACTATGATACCACCATCCTGGCACCGGGCTGGTTAGGCCAGGAGAGCAGCGGATGGGGTGGAGTGGGGGGAGAAGGGTGGGGTGTACCAGAAAACTTAGCCAGTGGACTGTTTTCCAGCTGTGGGCCGTAAACAGGGTCCCCCCACACACGCGCCTCGATAAATCCAACCCCTCTGAGCTAGGCACCAGACACGCATTATCAAGTAACAACCCTTCACAAAGGAGCCAAGCCAGAGTTCCCGGTAAGAAAATCCATTCGAAAGGAGGGGTCTGAGTGCTCAGGCCCCTCAGCAGGTGAGCAGCTCAGTGGGGCCTGAGCTCCAGAAGTATGCTCCTTACAGCGACGACCCATCCTGCCATCAGCCCTGAGGATATACTTTCACTGTGCCAACACTGAGGCACAGAATCCCCTCGGTTCCCATAACAAATCAGTAGCTAAGGAGGTGCCCTGGCCAGACTTTGCTCTCTCACCAGAGAGAAGCAAGGAAAACAGGTGGATGGAAGGAAGCCATGTTCCCCGGACTTGGGCTGGGAGAGTGCTTGTGTTGGGGGTTGGAGGGGGGGGGGGGGGGGCGGGTGCAACAGAGATATACAGACTGGACAGGCAGACAGACAAACCCTCATCTGCATCCTCAGTGCCAATGTTAGCTGAACGACATCCAGGATCTCTGCAAGCCTCAGTTTGCCCATCTGTAAAGAGCGAGTATGAACAGACATCACACTAGGAGAGCGTGAGGATTTAGTGAAAGAACGCACAGGCAGTGCCTGGCACATTATGCATGCTCAGGAAATACTGGTTTCCTCATCGTGTCTTTGCTTAGCTCCCTGGCAGGTAGCAGTCCGTGGGGATCGAACAAAATGGTGCCGGGCCTGGAGATAAAGAGTATACAGTGTATAGGTTCATTTGGGTGAAGACTGAAAACAGTGCAGGGCACCGAGGAAAGGTTTTATAAGTGTTATCTAGCATTATTATTTTGTTGTTATCATTAAGCCCAGGAAATGCTCCACCCTTCTGAAGAAGTTTATTCGAACAACTCCTAAAGAAGGCTGAGAAGAGGCACCTGGGTGGGTCCGTCGGTTCAGCTCCGACTTCGGCTCAGGTCATGATCTCGCAGTTCGTGAGTTCGAGCCCCGCGTCGGGTTCTGTGCTGACAGCTCAGAGCCTGGAGCCTGCTTGGGATTCTGTGTCTCCCTCTCTCTCTCTCTCTGCCCTTCCCCTGCTCACCCTCTGTCTCTCTCTGTCTCAAAAATAAATAAACGTTAAAAAATCTAAAAGAAGAAGAAGAGGAAGAAGGCGGCTGAGCACTCGTGAAGAAAACCTCCTGACAAGCGGTCCAGTATAACCACAATGGTGGAAGAAATGAGGGAGTTGCCTCATGCCATTTGCAGGGATGTGACTTCAAACACCCAGAACCAGAAATTCTGCACTGTCCTCATTAGCAGCTTTTGAACATTTCTGAATAACACAGAGGCAGACCAGAGTCATTTTGCTGCAGGGTTAGGTCAGTAAGCATCGCATGTGTCCGGGCAAGAACAAGGCCATTTTCATCCATGCAGTCAGGCAGCTGGGCACCTCCCACAATGTCCCAGAGGTTCTGCTGAGAGTGGGGGCCAGCGACGTCACCGCAAGGATGGGATGCCGTAGCACGCCGCCTGAGGACAGCTTTATTTATGCTCTTGCAGAATGTACATGCAGGCCTTGTTTTTCTGGCTGATTAGGGAGCCAGCTCACATAGCGTCCGCAGTTCTACATTTAGAATTGTGTCTTCATTCACATTCTTTCCACGCAGCTCACGGCTCCTGGACTGGAAGAGAGTGGTTACTTTTGCCTGGGCCCGTCCCCTGGGAAGATGCCAGCTCACCTCGAGCTCCTGGTCCAGAGTTTGGGCCGAGTTCTCTGGCTGTGCTCTGGGCTGGGGTGGTCCACACCGGTGTGCCCACCATGACCCGAACCAGATGTGGAATCCATGGCCCAGGGCAGGTAGGGCCCATTCTGGGAGAAATGGGATTCTACAGCGGTCAGCTGTGGTCAGGCTAGCCGGATGGGGCCCCCAGCCAAGCTCTGAGGGTTTCTGCTCCCAGCCCGGGCTCTTGCCAGGTCAACTGTGTTTTATTGTTCTCTCCTGACCCCTCCTGCTGACGCTAACAAAGCTGCCAGCCACTGTCCTGCCCCCTGAAAGTTCCCTGGGTCACCCTCATGTCTTTCTTTTCTCAGGCAGCCACTTGAAGCAAACACCGCCAGGTCCCGCCACACTGCAAACCTCACCGCTTCTAAGACTCCAAACCAGACATGCGGTCATGCTGTCCACCTGGGAAGAATTAAAAGTAAGCTGGGGAAGAAACATGCTGAGAAGCGGGAGGAAAGCGGGTGAGGAAGACCAGGGCCCTGCTTTGCCTCCTGTTACTCACACCCCAAAGCAAACTCCCCCATAAAACGAGATTTTGTGATGCAGGCTTCCCTAAAATCTAGAACAAAAATGATCTGGGTCATACACACATAGCGTGCAAACTGGCTGTGAATCGTGCTTGAATGTGTAATAGGGGAAAAAAATGAACTAGAACGTCAAACCCATGATTTTACAGGTATTGTTATTCACCACAAAGCTCTGGTTTGTTTGTTTGTTTGTTTTTTAAGTCGATTTGAATTCTCTTTACAAAAATATAACAAGTAAGTGACGGTACGGGTGGTTGAAGGCATGACAAAATCGTCCCAAAAAATGATTAACATTTGAGAAGCTTTGCCGTATACAAGCGTATACATGTACACAAATTGATTTGATCTTCAACCCAACAGAACATAGGCAGTCTGTCCATCTTAAAGATGAATAAACTGAGGCACAGAGAGGTTAAGGGATTTGGTTGGTGTCAAATAGCTGGGAAATACAAGGGGCCAGGGTTCTGAGTCTCTTGTGTTGTGCTGTGCTGTGTTGTTTCATTTGCTTTGCTTTGGTTTTAATGCTGGCTCACATTTCAAGTTGATTCTTTTCATTGGCCAGGTTGGCCAGTGTTGGTTTTGGCAAGCAGGGGAGGCGGGTGGAGCGGGTAAAATCAAGGGGCTCGCTTTGAGTCTCCCTTAAGCCATCTCTGAATACTGATCAGTGAGCAGGTGTCCCTGCAGTCGGGTCCTAAGTCCCCAGGGCAAAAGGCAAGTAAGTTTTAAGGCTCTGGGGAGGAAAGGGGGCTGGATAACCCTGCTGTTAGTGGTCAGACCCCTCCACCTGCAGGGCAACATGGAGCCGTTCTTTCGGACTTGGTTCCAACTGACGTTCACAGACCCAGGTCCCTGTGACCCTGGCCACCAGCAGATTCAAGGCTGGAGGTGGTGCCAGGCCCTGAGTTAGGGCTGGGACAGAGGTTGCTGGCTGTGAGGAGCCCACAGGGGCGGGGTGGACGGGAGGCAGTCCACAAATAGATACAGAGATACAGTGTGGTGCAGACTTTCGGGGGCTTTGAGCACCTCAAATAGCGGGGCACCTGGTGGGGACCAGCCCCTGGGGTTTCCCAGTCCACGGGCAGGGGAGCACGAAAAAAAGCTCTTGAAAAGAAAGACAAGAGCTCTTGCTTTAAATCCTAACAGTGAGCAGACTGTCACAGGGCCAACTTGGGGAGGGGAAGGGAAGGGGAGAGCTCCCAGGTGTTGGAACGGCATGAACAAAGGCAAAGGGGTTGGAAGATGTCTGGGGATCTGCAGGCAGTTTGGAGAGCAGGGAACCCCGGGCCAAGACTGAAAGTGGCCATTGGGCCAGCCCCTCCCAGAGACGGAGAAGGGGAGCTCTCAGCTGCAGAACGAGACCCATCCACCAGCACTTGGACCCTACACGCCACGAGGCCTGCCCCGGCCAGGCTCACCAAGTGGGCACTTACCTTGCCTCTTCCCTGATTATTTCCCATCCTTCTGAAACTCTCACCCTGAAATCCCAGCCTGGCCGTCCCCCAGCCTGCAGCTGGGCGTGTTATTTTGCTCCAAAAGCACAGCAGAGCGTGGCTCCTTACTCGAGGAATGCAGGCTGCGGTCCTCCGAGGCGATGATGAAACGGGCTATTTCTGCCCCCGGGACATCAGCAGGCCTCCGGGCGCTGGCTCCAAGGCTCACACTATCGTGTTTTTAACGTTTCCCTAGACAAATGTTTTCCTTCGCACCCTGGGATCTTTGTATTTGAACCTGGGTGCTGAAATAGCTTTAGAAATCATTCTGGATTGAAGTTGGAATCATGGTTAGGGTCCAGCTCAGCGGCAAGCAATTTCTCACTCCCCAAGTTATCTATTACCAGTGGCCGATCTGGATGTAAAAATAGCTGGTGAGGCTGTTTGTTTAATCTGACTGTTACCTGACACCACGCGGGTGTTGCTGTGCGGACTGTTTGCCTCCTTCCCCACCAAGAACACCATTTGGTTTCCCCCGGCTGGGTCTCTATGTAGGCACACTTCATGAACTTCCAGTGGCTGGACAACTTCTGGCCACTGATTTTCCTCAGGTGGGCAGGTTTGTGAAAAAGATAAGAGGTCTGGGTCTTGCATCCGTGGCCCTCTCGTCTTTGGGCAGCCAGCGAACGAGGGAAGAAGTTCCGGCTGCCGGGCAGAGCCGGGCTGCTGGAAGAGTCAGGGTTGTCCCCCGTTCCTGGGGAGGCCGGAGAGCAAGCAGCTGGGACACGCGGAGAGCGGAAGGTAGGGCGCAGACACTTGTCTGGTTTCTCGGCGTGGGCAGGGAGGCTCACGCTCCCCGCAGCAGGGACATTTGCTCTGGGCCACCGGCACCGTCGGGGCTGGAGCTCTGTGTCCGGGCGCCGGGCAGGGCGGTGTGAGTGGGAAGGGCACGCTGGGGGCTGAGGTTCTCAGCGGGGTGCTGGATTTCCGTGTGGACCATGAGGGGTACACCGTTCAGGGTGCAGATGGATGTGTGTGACTTCGTCCTTATGTGCGTATGTCTGGGCACTTTGCTCTCGCAGGGTTGAGCAGGCACAAGCCCGTGGATGAACCCAGGTCATGCGTGGCCAGGACGAGTGTTCACTGGGACGTTTCTGGCCCGTGGACTCTGAGAGTATGTGTCTCCCGAACGTGGAAACCCCCACAGTGTTCTCCCACACCCTGGGGGTCCTCGACCAGACTCACGCTTGGCCATGTTTAAAGTCATATCTCTCTTTTCTCCGGAGGAAGAATTGATCGCTGAGGAGAGTAAATACTGAATCTGTGTGGAAAACTAGACAGCCTTCAAAAATTATTAATTAGGGGCGCCTGGGTGGCTCAGTCGGTTAAGCGTCCGACTTCAGCTCAGGTCATGATCTCACGGTTTGTGAGTTCGAGCCCCACGTCGGGCTCTGCACTGACAGCTCAGAGCCTGGAGCCTGCTTCAGATTCTGTGTCTTCCTCTCTCTCTGACCCTCCCCCACTCACACTCTGTCTCTGTCTGTCTCTCTCTCAAGAATAAATAAACATTAAAATTTTTTTTTAAATTATTATTTAGGATTATAAACCCCTCCCATGGATGTTGATCATGGATGAGGCCATGTATATGGGGGGGGAGGGGCAGGCACAGAGTATATGAGAATTCTCTATACCTTTCACTAAATTGCTCAGTTTTGCTGTTAACCTAAAACTCCTCTAGTAAATACAAGTTATTTTTTGAAACTAAATTATAGGCCATTTCTCTCAATGCATCTAACCCAATTATAATGAACTCTATTTGAAGTAATAGTTTTAAAGACTATAAGTATAAGAATCCTGGAAAGTAGATTAAACACATGTTTAATTTGCCAGCATTCCAGCTTCCTCTACAACAGTGGTTGGTAAACCACGGCTGTGGGCCAGACACCTGGTTTGTAAATAAAGTTTTATTGGCACACAGCCACATTTGTTCATTTCCATTTTGCCCATGGCTACCAAGGCTGAGGCCATATGGCCAGCAACGAGGAAAACATTTACTATGCGGCCCTTTACAGAAAAAGTTTGCTGACCCCTGCTGTATGAGAACACTCCTGAGATGGGCTGATCTGGTACCCACACCAAGAAAAAAGCAGGGAAATTTCCAGCTGTTAAAACAGCCTGTAAGCTGGACCGACCCTTCAGGACCAGTGGCCAGCTCTGGAGCCCCAGCCCCTCCTCAGGGCTGGTTTTTCCAGTCTGGCTGGTAAAGAAAATGTTCAGTTTACCATTGGGAGGTTAGCTTTGCTGTGGAGTGTGGCCTGGGCTGAGCAGGGCAGATTGTGCTTATCAGGATGGTTTATAAATAGACACCTCCGGGTGACCCGAGTCCAGCGTGTTTCTGCCCCTGGGTCTTTGGGAGGAGAACAATTGTGCCTGCTGTTTGGTGACCAGAAGCCAGTTGGGATGGGAGCAACTGTGTCTACTGGGAGGAAGAGGGCTGGTGGGATGTTGGGTCCTGGAAACAGGGGCTTGGATCCCCCGGAAACCTGGGGAGAAGGGGTGTGGGGAGGAGGCAGGGAAGGCTACAGAAGGCTACCAGTCCTCAGAAGGTGAATGCACCCACCTCGGTGTCTTTTCACCAGTGTGCAGGCAAGTGTCTTGGCATCTTCTGCTTCTTTGTTCCTGACCCTAAAGAAGCCTTAGAGACCCTTACAGAAAGGGGAAGCCCCGAGTCTGGAAATAGCCCTTTTCCTCCAGCCTATGCCAGAAATCTCAGTAACTGAAACCTGCCAGCCAGTGGAGACAGGGCTGGGCCATCTTCCTCACTGGCTCTTGGGATTTCACCCCGTCTGCGCAGGGTTGCTGGAGAGATGCAAAGGGCTTCAAGAGAAAGGTGGCCCTCACGGAGACATCAGAGCTGACATTTCCCAACAGGCTACACAAGGTCTTGGTTTTATTTCCATTTGAGGGTTTAAACCACATTTCACCGAAGCCAGCCAGTCTGTAACCCTACAACTCGATTGTATGTTTCGTTCAGTGAGTCAAGAGGACCCCAAATACCTCTTCATTTCTACTTGGTTCCCAGGGGTTGCACAAGCTAGTGAGGACAGATGGAGGGGGAGAGGACAGGGGATCCGTCAAGGTACGTGGAGAACGTGGAGCACCGCTGAGATGTGTCACCCCCAACGTAAGTCATCGGTATCATTAGGGCGCGTTCCCTGGAGGGGGCTGCACGTCTCCTGTTCAAGGTGGAGGGAAAGCAGTTGTCGGCTGACCTCGGTTCTCAGGTGGGAGACAGAAGACCGCTTGGTGCCCAGTGCATTCCTTTCCAAGCCTGCATCCATCAGCCTTGGAGAGCTTGACGGCAGTCAGAATGTTTGGGAATCTGACAGAAGAGGGTCAACCAATTGTGGCTTTCTCCCCAAGACTTGACAGACAGACCTCCCTTTCCTAGTAGGAAAGGGCAAGGGACCTTTCTGGACCACGGCACGTGAAAGTGAGGACACCTTCCCCGTGTCCTCTGTTCTCTGCGTGGTCGTCCCTTAAGGCTCTGGCCCAGAGAGGATGAGCACAGTGCAGGCGCCTAGGGCCTAGAAGAGCTTCCAAATCCCACAGAGGTGCCTGCAAGAGCCCGGGGGCTCCACAGCCTGGATGCTGGTGCCTGCCTCAGTTGGCCCCTTCTGTCCCTCAGGAGCCCCTTCCAGGATGGGCTTGAGCTTACGCAAGGCTACAAGGCTGAGCTAACGGAGGGATTGCAAGCCTTCACCTGAAGCTGATGGAAGGCAAGGGGGAGAGGAAACCGATATTTGCTTGAGTGGCCCAGTGCTTTCCGCACTCCCTGCTGACTGTGGAGGCTCGTTTCAGGCCTCGTGCCCCTGAGCCCCGCCTGCAACAGCCAGGTCATGCTGGAGCCTCCCCTTGGTCTGCCATCTCCTGGGGCAGCCTGGCCACATGCAGGACCACTAGCTGGTCCCTCACCTGGCCCTGTCGGCCCTTCTCTGAGGCAGATCAAGCCTAAAGGCCGCGGAGGTCAAGGGGTCAGAATTCAAACCCGCTGGGCTAAACCCGCCAGCTGTGAATGACTTCTCTCCTGGGCACCCACCATTTTCATCCCTGGCTGCCTTCCTCCCACGTGCAAAGCACTTACAAAGATTGTCCGGGTTTTGCTGCCAAGGTCGCCCAGTATGGTAGGTTTCAGGAATCCCTTTGCAAAGCTTAGAGAGGTTCGGTAACTTGTCCCAGGATGCACAGCTAATAAGGTGCTGAGATGCAAACCTGGGACCCGAGTCCAAAGCCCATGTCTTTTCCACATCCAAATGAGTCTCTATGAGGAGGCCAGTCCACTTACCAGAGTCAAAACCTTCCTCAGAGAAGCCCTTCAGCCCAGACAGGCTCCTCCCTTAGAGCCTCAGAAGTTCCCTGCTACTCCGAGCAGCCCTGCTGGAGGTGCTCAGCAGGGGCTTTGGGGTGGGGCAAACCTAGTTTCAGTCTGGCTCCACCTTTCTTAGCAAGCCCCTGGGCCTCAACTTCCTCCTCTGTAAAATGGGACTACCAACCAATGGGAACCCATCTCAAAGGCTCCTTCGTGCATTAACTGAGCAAACATATGAAAAGTACCAGGCACACAATAAATATGACGACTGTTTCTGCAACTGCCCTCTTTGTCAATTTTTTTCTCTCCTGCTTAAACTGCAACTTGGATCTTTTCCTTCCAGAGGTCACGAAAGAGAAACCCCAATGAGTCAGGGCTCAGCTGATTCATGTTCATTGCTCAGCTGTAGAGCAGCTGGCACCATGGAGGACTGACCCATCCTCACAGTGACCACTGGACACTCACACGTCATTATTACCTTCCCTCTCATACCATATTGTGTCCTGGGTCTGTGCACCTTTTAGCACGTGGGGTGGAGGACTCAGCCCCAGAGGGAAGTGATGTTCCCACCCACACGGCAACGTGGGCAGCATCTGGACCACTCCGTGCACACCATCATCAGCCAGGACGCCCTGCTCTGCCCCACCAGCCCCTCCCGAGGGGGAGAAAGGAGGTTAAAACTTTACTTGATTTTACCTAATGTAAATTTGCCTCATCTTAATTTAAATCTCAAGGGCAAGGGCGGGAATCCAAATTGTCATTGAGCGTGGAAGGTTTCCCCAAATTGCTTTGGGGGCCTGCCCAGGAGCTGCAGACGCGCTGTTTAAGGGGAACACCCTACAAGCGCCACTGCTGTGCAAGGTCAGCCAAGATCCAGTCTAAGAATGAGGGAGTGGAGTGGTTTACTAAGGCAGAGAAACCAGGCAGAGAGAGCACACCTGGGGGTGGATCCCAGGACAGGGAAGCCCCCTGGGCACGCTGGTCAGTCACTGCCTTGCTTCTCTCTCCCTTTTACGTTGGGCAAAGACAATGTTGTCCTAGTGACCACCATGTCCCGGCCCTAGGTTAGGCAGGATGCGTGGTCGGGGTGATAGCGACATTTACAGATCGTTCCTAGCTGCCAGCCACCTCACAGACGTGAATTCACTGGGTCCTCACAACGACCCCATGAGGCAAGTACTACTGTTAGTTTCATTTTACAGATGAGGAAACTGAGGCACAAACAGGGTTTATAATTTGCGGAGGGCCACTCACAGCTGCCATAACCAGGAGCCATGTCCAAGGGGGCCTGGCATCAGTGTCTGCCCTTCCCATTATGTTATACTGCCCCCCTCTGGAGATTAGAAATGATGCCAGCTGGCATTTAGTGAGCACCTACTATGTGCTTTACACACACATGTTCATTTAATGCACTCGGCAATCCTGTTGGCGGGTGTTACGCAGTGGTAAATAGGGGATTCCTTCTCTGCGCTTTCAAAAGCCCAAGATCTCAGTGGCGGTAGCTTCCATGTATTGAGTCCTTATGCTGCGTAAGTGTCCTCGGGGCTCTTGATATGTTTTCACCCCCGCCTTTCACAACCACCCAGTGAGGTAGCTATTGTTGCAGATGAAGGATCGGAGGCTCAGAGAGGGGAGGTAACTTGTCGAGGTCACACAGGACTAGGAAAGGAGAGCCCTGGTCTGACTCTAAATCTCGGGCACTTTCCACCACCCTCTGCTGTGTGCCCAGGAGGGACCCGGGTGGGTGCTCACACACACACTGGCAGCCAAAGCTTTCTCGCGGCTGCCTGCATACAAGCCCCACCTGGTGAGACCTCTTTCCTTCCACCTCCTGGACGGGCAGCTCACACTCACCTCTGCCTGCTCTCCCCTCACAGGTGATGGTCCCTTGAGGAGGGTAGTGTTTCTGATTCATCTCTGCACCCCACACAGGCACAGCCTCCCCAGAGCCGGGCCTAGAGAGAGGTATACGCAGTCCAAACCTCAATGGTTGACACCCATGTGGCCCAAGTGGCCCAAGAGCTATGACTTATCAACACAACCTCCCAGAAAGGGGCACAGCCTCCAGCTTAGGGCAGCAGTGCCCCTGGTGTGGTCCCAAGACCAGCAGCACCAGCATCCCCAGTGCCCCACCCCCACCCCCACCTCCCGAGCTCCTGGGTGGGGCCCAGCACTCCAACAAGCCTTCTGGGGCCCTGAGAAGGACCCCTGCCTTAGGGAAGGAAAGGGGACAAGGTCCCCACGTTGTTCTCGAACATGGTAGGAAATGCTCCAAGAAGCTGATCTTTTCACATCGACTGGAGCTGTGGTTTTAAATAACTTTGTCTGAAGAACATTCTTCAGGGTTCATGTTTAGAAGGATAACCCGGGTGGCCACATCTGAATTCTTTTTCTTGCCACTGTAAAGCATCCCATGAGGGATTCCATGAAGAAGGCGGGATGGTTGTCAGTCCCTCATGGCAAGGAAGTTGTCTCTCCTTCCCTGGAGGAGCTGGGCTCTCCACTGCCACGCTCCTGGGAGAAAGGACAGCTGTCATCTACCAAACAGGCATCTGCCATCTACTTCCAACCTCCAGCAGGAAGCGAGAAGGCCAGGGACAGCCAGGCTCTGGTGTGTGTGTATACGTGTGTGTGTGTGCGCGCATGGGGTTTAGGGGTTTAGGAATTCCTGGGTTTAAGACTTCCTGATTCTCCAGGCAAGGCCCCTCCCCCACCCCATAAAGTCATGCCTTCCTGGCTGTGCAGGGACAGGGAACACGGCACCCTCCAGTATGCTCCCTGAAGGACAGCCAGGTCTAGCTTTGCCAAAGCAGATGCTCCCTGATGGGAAGAGGAGGGCCATAGAAGGTAGAAGAGAAGGTGCTAAGAGAGAAGCTTGCTGCCACTCCCCACCCTGCATGGACACCATGGCAGATGGAGGCCCCCAGAAACCCAAAGACTCTCTCTGCCTTGGCTGCATAGGAAGGGCAGAGTCATGTAGCACAGACACCTGAGTCTGAATCCCAACTCTGGTGTTCTCTCGCTGTGTGACCTTGACCAAGTTCCTCAACCTCTCTGACCCTCAATTTTCCCACGTCAGATTCCTTTGGCATGAACCCTGCCTAGCTTGCCTCTGGTTGTGACCACTGAGCAAGACCGTGGATACCAAGTGTGTGGCGGGTAGTAGGAGCTGCATAAATGGGGCAGACGCCTGGAAGTGTCCAGCACGGTGCTGATGCTCACAGAAGGCTCTCCCAGCTTCTCTGCCTCTGCCACCCAGCCCCATGGCTCCGATTTACAGATGGGTGAACGCTGCAGCACCCCTGGCCCCATGGTCTGGGTGCCCTGCCCAGAACCTCTTCTCCTGCCCAAACCTGGAACGCTCCAGGGATGCTTTCACGGGGTGCCCTCTCCCAAATTTCCTGGTTCTCTTCCCAGCGGCTGGAGACAGGATGGGTGCTGAGGGACACCCTCCTCCCAACAAATCCAAGTGTTTTTTTCTCTGGGAGCCGCTGAAGGGGCCTCCTCTCTGGACAAGGCTCCCCAAGGTGGAGTTCAGGTTATTGGGTATAATCATTTCTCCCTGCAAGACCCACTTCATGAGCCATAGGGACTTCTGTGAGTCCCAGGCTGCTGGGTGTCCCTCCCCATCAGCCCCAGCCTATGAGAATGAGACTGAGGCTCAGAAACATTGAACAACTTGTCCCAAGTGTGCCTGACTCCACAGCTCATAACCAGAGAGCCACGCTTGCCAGTAAGGGGCAGGGCAGGCTTTCATGGCCTTTGCACCATACACAGAATCTCAGGTGTGATGGGGTGCTGGCTATAGGACATCCTATGACCCAAGGTCGTGAGATGGTCCTAGGAGACCTGAGGGCAAGAACCAGGAGAGTGGGGGCTGCGGGTGGCCAGGGGTGGGATGGTACTGAGCAGAACTCCTCAGTTTCCATGAGGCATTTCAGAAGCTCCCGGAGGAACCCCCTTTAAATGCCGGTTGTAGGCACCCTCTCCTTCCCAACAGCCTTGGGTTCAAACCCCACACCCTCAGGCAGTAAACCCCTCTAGACTCCAGGTTCCTCCTCTGTAAGGAACAAGAGTAATTGCCACTTTTCAAGGTTGTTGCAAATATTAATTACATAATAATAAACATTAGTCAATAATATTGGGGTATATGAAGTACTTGTCCTATGCCAGGCACATAGTACAGGGGGATGTCTCTTATTCATTGATTCATTTGCTCCTTTGACAAAGGCCCAGGCACTGTGCAGGGACTGGGGACACAGCACCGAAGCAAGGGCAAGGCCTGGCCTGTAAACCCACCACCTGAGATGGTCTCCTCCCCTCCCCCACATGCATCTGGGCAGACCTTGCAGGCAGGGCAAGCGCCTCAGCTCCCCACCTCTCCATCCAAAGGAAGACCCAACATCGCTACAATTGAGCCTAACCAGGAATGCCTGAAATTACTGATCCAGAGTAGTTTATAAAACACACTGCAGATCAGAACTCATTATTGGGTATAAAAATCACTTAACAAATTGCAAATAGTTTTTTTTTTTAAATAGAAGGATAGAACAGAAGGTATCAGAGTAGCACAGATAAGCAGAGTGAATTTTGCTTCCTGAATTTTCCTTGATCTGCAGTTGGCCCTCGAATAACGAGGCGGTGAGGGGCACCAATGTCCACCCCACGCAGTCAAAAATCCGTGTATTTTGACTCCCCCAGAACTTAACTACTGATAACATAAACAATCGAATACATATATAGCCTGTACTCTATTATTACAATAAAAGAAGCTAGAAAAAAGAAAATGTTATTAAGAAAAGCATAAGGAAGAGAAAACACATGTATGGTACTGTACTGTATTTATGGAAAAAGCCGCGTATAAGCGGACCCATGTTGCTCAAAGGTCAACTGTATACATCTCTGAGCAGGTTCTGTGCTGCGAGGGAAGTGTATTTCCTACTCTGTGTTGAGTGAAAAACAAGCAGGTGTCAAAAACCTCCACTCTTGGGAGACATGAGAAAGGCACGCACATAGCTCCCTTCATGCCCAGTGACCAGAAGGTAAAACACAGTTCTGTGGTGGGTGGGGCTCACTGGGCCTCTTCCTGGGGCGGTGTCCCCCTGGCCGGGGAAGGACCCAGGACCTGGGGAGTCGGGTGGCACTAATCACCTGGGGACTCAGGTAGTGACTGCCTCAGGGACCAATTTCAGGACCCTTTCTTTCCTCAGCTCCCTCCAGCATGGGGAGCAGCCCAAAGGGGGTGGGCAGAGCCAGGTTCGTTTCTTATTTTTTGCAAATAGGTAGAAGTTAAGTGACTTGCTCAAGAACAACCCTGCCCTGGTACCAGGCCTCCAGCTCTTTCTACTGTCTAGAACTGCCTATTCGATTGCTAGCTCATTTTAGTTCCTACCGTTGCCAGAATTCAGGGCAAGATGTTCTTGGAGATGTGGAAGGTATGAATGAATGAATGGATGAACGAATGAACGAACAAATGATGTTCCAGTGGCTGGGCTAATGTTTTCTCCTTGATTCCACAACAGCAGTTCTCAGCCAGTGCCGAATCTGCCCCAGGGCACTTCAGCAAAGTCAATAGTGCCAAGGTTGAGAACCCCCGTTATTTATACACAGGTGCATAACATTGGCTCCATTTTACAGATGAGAAAACTGAGGCTCAAAGACTTGCTGTAATTTAGCCGAGGCCATACCCAGGGCATGTAGACGGGCACCAGAGCCTGGACCAGACCCAGGTGGACCCACCATTTTGGTGGCCCCTGTGTTTCTGAAAGAGCTGTGTGTCCCCCTTCCAGAGACTGCCCTGCCCTGGCCTGATGGTCAGTATAGCCCCTGGAGTTCGGGTTTGGTCTGTCCACTGAGGCCATCTGCCGAGAGCACCTGGTGGATCCGCTTCTCAAAGCCCAGCGATGCCAGACCTGATCTCCTTGCTGGTGGAAGGGGGTGTCCAAAAACAGCTCTGGCTGAGTCTAGCACATCTGGCCACTGGGAACTCCAAGGAGTGTTCCCCGACAGTGGCCGGCCACCAGAAATGGTCAGAAACAGGGCTGCGAGACCCCTGCCCAAGGATCCTTATCAAAGTGAGAATCCAGAGGCTCCCAGAGCCCCCGTACATGGGATGGTCCACTATCTGTATGTCAGACCAACTGCCACAATACTGGGTCAGCAGTTGGGTGTCAGCCACTGAAATCAGCCGGTGCTACAAAGCAGGAACTTTGCCCCGGACAGCCAGTTGTTAAACATTACTCAGCCCCCCTGGTCACACAACCAGGGAACAAAACAGGAGCCAGCAGGGTCAAGTTGCTGGGTCTTTGAACTCAGCCCCTGTCTCCACCTCTCTCGTTCCTCCCCTGGCCTCTCTATCTTGCTTCTCCCCCATAATCCTGTGACTGGGAGCTCCAATGGGCGTGTGGGGAACTCAGTTAGACCAGGGCTGGCCTTCCTTATGCCAGGCTCCCTGACCTCTAGCTGCAGACATGGGTAATGCTCAGAGGCCCCTGAGGAAATGTCCCGTCCAGACACGGCAGACTGGTGACCTAGGAAGGAAATGCGATTCAGACTGAGCTGAGCTCCAGGGAGAAAGCCTCTCTCCTCCCTTGCTATCTCCTGAGTGCAGCAGAATGCCCACAGTAGCTGTGATCACCTGCTCACAACTGGCTCTGTGAGTCCAACGAGCCTGGCCAAGCTGGTTCCTCCAGCCACATTCCCTGCGATTCCTGGACTCCTACATGTTGCAGGGCTTGGAAACCCCTCACACATGTGATGCGATTCAGGGAAGATTCAGACACGGGCCAGGCCAGTGCTGCCGTTGGGGCCCCTGGTGCATTCCTGTACACTGTATTCCTGGGGCTGGAGGAAGCCAGGCTTGTCCTCTCCCAGGCCACAAGAGAGTGGGGTCAGTCTGAGAGCCTTTGTTTTTCCAGTTCTAGTTCCTAGGCTGGGGCCATTCAACCAGGCCAGGATGTAGGCCCACCCTCTTACCCTGCTCACTCCAGACCAGTGGAACCAAAATGGCCAAACCAGATGCACAATGACCCGTGTACAAATCAAAGTTGCATTTTCCATGCATGAGAGACCCTGCCCAAAGGAAGCCAATCTGAGGCAATCTGAGGTATATGTGGCCCCGTGTCCGTGGAGATTCACCTGAGTCCCACAAGGCAGAGCCCAGGTCAGTCCTACCACCACCGTATCCCCAGCTCCAGAACAGGGTGGCACACAGTAGGGCTCTGGGGATAGTTGTGAAGCGAATGCACGAAAGACCTTCAAGTTTGCTTTATGAGAGCCCATGTTTTCTTCCGGCACAATGTAATGACCTTGAAATTTCTAATTTCCAAAAGTTAAAAGGACAGAGCAATCATCACACTGGGGATAGCCGAGGAGGAATCATCATGGGGCCAGGAAGCAGGGCCCTGGAGAAAAGATTCACAATCCCAGCTCCAGCACTCCCCAGGACACAGCAAGTAACCCAGGTAGCCTCAATTCCCTCACCTGTAAGGCGCGGGATCATGGGTTTTAGTGAGGAATGAGTGATCACAGGCATGTGCCCTGCTCCCCCTTCCGAAGGACCCCAACTGAGGAAGTCGATTTTGCCACCCTCGTTCACCTTGTAAAATATACGATGTAGACAAGGGCGTTCTCTCGGAAACTGCCAAGCGGGAGGGCTGTTGGCAATGGCACAGGGAGGTCAAAGAGCTTGGCTCTGGGCAGGGGTCCAGAGCAAGGCAATGGCCTGGTGTGGGGTGGGTGGGAAAGGCTGCCTGTGGGCCGTCTGTGCATTCACAGACTAGAACAGGGCCCGTGAGCACACAGACAGGGGGCTGTCGTGTTCGCTACGCTGAACTGCTCCTCAAGGCATGCCTACCTCAACATCTCAAAAAACCACCCAGAAAGAATACCAAGAAGAATCAATTCCAATTTGTTAGGGCCTTCTGGGTGTGATAAAGCTAACCCCTGTCCTCTCCACCAGCTTCCTGCTTCCGCTTTGCTGAGAAGTGAAAACACCATTCAATTAAGGTAATTAAATCCACCCAAAGAGCCAGGGCTCAAAAAAACCACACTACAGGCAAGTGGTCAAACCCAGCAGCAAAGCAAACCCCAATGGCTTCCTGTGCAAAGACAGGAACCAGAGGAGAACGAAACAGCCTTCTTAGCAGCTGGAGAGCATCCCTCCCGGCTCTGCAAGGCCCACCCGAACCTGCCTGCCGTCTGCCTTCCCCGACAGGGAGGACCTCTGCTCACCAGCTGAATCAGCACATCCATTCCTGTGGTTCTCACGAAAACTGGAGCTGAGAAGATCCGTGGGAGGTGATGAGAAACAAAAACCCTCCTCTTCTCCATCCCGGCCCTCCATCCCCCCTTGAACTGCAGCCCACGAGCCCAAGACACGCCCATCTGCGCCCGAGCCCAGGGACCAGAGGGTCAAGACTGCTTCCTGGAGGAGGCGTGGAGTGATGGTGAGCCTGAGCTGAATCCCAGCCTTGGTTCTCTTCTTTACAGGCTGTGTGACACCGAACAACGTTCTGCACCTCTCTGTGTCTTTCCTTCTCCACCTAGAAAATGGTGACAGTTCGGGCCTGCTCACCCCACCTCATAGAGATGATGGGAATCAAACACATGTGTCCCGAACTGCAGGGTGACGTGCAGACATGAGTCATCCTGTATTGACTCACTGCGTTGGCCTCTGCCGAGGGTGACCCGCTCTGGGTTCCAAAAGTCGTGAGGACCTCGGGTTGCCAGATAAAAAACAGGATGTCCTGTGAAATTTGAATTTCAGATAAACAATGAACACGTGTTTTTAACTTAAGTATGTGATGATTAATTTTACGGAGAACTCTGATACAAAATATCCCAACCATTCTTCAGCCACGGGGCTGGGATGAGTAGCGGTATGTAGGGCGTCTGGAGAAGGGTGTGCAGAGGGCGAGGGGTATGAGCCCCCTCCTCCAGCCACTTCCTGTCCACACTGCCTGGGACAGACCAGCAGAAGTCGGGCTGTGTGTCGTCCGTCTCAGGCCTGGGCGGGCTCCAGCCAGGAGCCCGGTGGGAGGCGAGGAGACTGCAGGGTGGCAGAGCTTTCGGCCCTCCTGCAACCACACCACACACTTGCAGCAAGCCTCTGTCCTCACACCCTTAGGAGCCAGGAAGCGCGTTCAGCTGCAGCAGCTGAAAACAGTGCCGAGTGACCACCATGCACCGGCGATCCTCTCAGTCAAAGACGAAGCAGGTCGGGGCTCTCACTCCAAGGAGCTCAAGACCTTGTTGGAAAGATGGATTTACAGCAGATGAAGTGGAATAAAGCCGTTAAAAAAAAAAAAAAAAAAAAAAAACAAAAACTCTACAAGGAAGAGGAGAGCTGAGGAGGAAGCAGTCAGCAGTCGGTGGCTGGGGGACACAAAGAGACATGGCCGGCAGCGAGAGTAGGACTCCAAGGAGCCAAGCCAAGAGTCACCTGGGCCTACTGCTCCTTCATCAGCGCACTGCAGGCCTGGAGAGAGGCGAGCATGGGGAGAGCCCCAGCTCTGCCACCAAGAGGGCCTTTGGGGTCGCGCAGAGGCATTTGTAAGGGACCAGAAGAGAGGAAACTGTATCTGCAGAAGTCGGCATATTCCAGTGCACGATGGTTCGACAGCATCCTGCAGTGTGGCACAGAAAACAGCACCACACGAGAAAACATTTCAGAAGAGACAGAACCTAGTGATGACTGTGCAGAGGGCATTTCGTTGCACGTCAGGAGAAAAAGCTGATTCATGAGGATGCACACTCAGATGTGGTTTGTCTGATAGGTATTCTGACCCCAAAAGATGACCCTGGCAATAAGGAAAAAACAAAATACATCCTCAAGTGTTAACTCTCCCAGGCTGAAGGCCACAGGGGTGCAGACATGCCCCCAGTTCCCCCACCAAGCAAGTCTTCAAGATGGATGTGTCACCAGCCCCTTTACCCCGCCCCAGCGGCTGAACGGGAAAGTCTAGTCCACTACTTCCTGCCGGGGTACCCCAAACCCCTTGTGCATCCTGATGCTTTGCAGAACCCGCTCTACCCGATGCCAGCTTTCCCAGCATCTGGCATCAGCAGGCGGAGCGTCGGGAGGACCAGAAAACAGAGTGCTGTGGGTGTTCTCCAGGATGGCCTGTACAACACAGGGCAGAGGCCAACATGCCATCTGCTGGCACCCACGATTTAGATAATGTATCAGTTAATGACTATTTGTGATGTGACCGTAAACAACACCCCAGTTAATGTACTCAACAAATATTTACTGGATGCTGGCCCTCCGGAGGGAATCAAAGTCATCCCCCAACTGGAGCCCTGAGTGCAATTAACAAGACAAATGGGAAAATGGAGAGGTCATGAAGTTGCTTCTTACTTCTCCCGGATTAACCTGAAACTCAATCCCAACTTAAATGGTATATGCCATGGTGCAAATGAACGCCTTCCAGCATGCCAGCCTGGGAGCCGTCTCTAAGACAGCTCTTCCACCTGTTCCCACCTCTTACCACAGGCAGACTTTACATATTTTAGGGCTGGGAATCAAAAAGTAAATGAAATCCACTTGAATTCAAATTCACTAATTTGAGATTTGTGATAAGTCTGGAATGAATCGAATTATAATTGACTTCCCATAAAATAAGTCCTGCTAAGCCAGTCAGCAGTGTGAATAATATGACAGAGGTAAAGTGATTTGCTCACTCATTTACCAGATATTTCTTGCGCTGTGCGCTATGCTCCCTGAGGGTAGCCTGGAGAGCCAGCCAGACAGGGACACAGCCACAGAGAAGCGCCCAGGTTATCAGTAAAGACAAACATTAAATAATAATCGCCCAGTTAACTACTTAAGTACAATTATATTAAGTACTGCAAAGGAGTGGGTATGGCCAGATATGAAAGCATATAACAGGGAGACTTAAAATAGCCTAAAGAAGCTGCCTTATTGAAGGGTCCCGTGAGCTGGGTTCGGAAGCATATGTAAGAGTTAAGCAGGTAATAGGGAAAAGGTGAAAGTAAATAATTCCAGGGAGAGGGAATAATGTGTGCAAAGGCTCTGAGGCACACTCTGGAAAGCCAAGGGAGGGGGGGGGGAAATAGTTCAAGAGGAAGATGGAAAAGAAGGCTTTTTGTTAAGGAGGCTGATTTTCACTCTTGAAAACTGGGAAACCATTGAGGGGTTCTAATAAAGAGGTTGACATGAACAGATTTGAGTTTTACAAGCTGTTCCTGAATGCGGTGCTGAGAATGAATGTTGCATAGCCCAAGGGAGTCCCCGAAGCAGTGAGTGGGGCAGATTTGTCAGCCTCTAAAAAGTGTGTTTCAGCAGCACTGACAGTGAGTCCATGAATCCAAGCACAGAGTGACAGTCTCCCTAAATGTTCACAAAATAAACGTCACCACACCCTTCTACATCTACGTCTCGGCCACATGCCACATGGACTGATTTCGTCCTTATCTCTGAGCTGCATCTCAGTGGAGTGGCAGGCAATGAAATGGACCAACTATCTAGTGACACAAAAGGGTCAATCTGAATTTTTCAGATGGTCTTAATATCCAAGGTCAGCAGTCCTTCTCCATTCCAGTGGAATGTCTCTTTCATTCTTGCTCCTTCTTTTCTATGCCTAGTTTGAGCATTGCTTCCATGTTGACAAGCTCAGTCCACAAAGGCAAGTAATTGATTTACTTTTCTGTGTTTAAAGATTTCTTTTCTGGGTTCAGGGGATTTTCTTTCTAGTTGAGAAGAAAATGAAGCTACCATCAATTCCCGGGATATGTGGCTTATGATATGTGACCTGTGACAATACGGCATGAGCTTGAGATAGGGAACCCAGCGCGGTGTGAGGACAAAGGACAGCCTAGGAGTCAGGGACGAGGCCAGACAGATGGTGGTAGACACAAAGCCCTCTGTGAGCCTCCAAAGAAATGTACTCCACAAATCTGAGTTAGTATGATTATTAATATTATTAATAAACTACCACGGACCAGATCAATTATCCAGGAGCTGTGAGGTGTGGAAGGTCTTGAGGAAGCCCCAATGGTCTGCATTTAAAATTTGCATAATGGATTTATTTTAATTAGCTTACACTTTATTCTGTACACTCTTCGAATTCTCCTGGGCAGCTTTTTGGTTCTTTTAGCTGTCAAAATAGATACTCAAGCCTCCTGCCAACAATAAATCGAACACCGCGCTACAGCTTGCTGAGTGGATTCAAGTTCTGCCACTCCAATTCTCTTTACTGCAAAACCTGAGTTATGAATCCACGTGGGAAAGGGCCTTTGGTCAGATATGACTAGCAAAAAATAATTCACGACTGCGCCAATCGTATTAGAAATCCCAACAGTTTAGTACAGGTTCCTGAAGATTCCTTGGACCAGGGATGAATTAATGAATATTGGAAGGTATGGATACTGGCCCTATATTGTTTTTCACCAAAAATGTCTATGTCTGGAATTTTGTTGAGCTCCAGTGCAGATTAAATATATACATAATATGTGCATTTATATATATACATATATATGCATATATATACATATATATTATATATTATAATTATAATATATGATTATATATAATATATTTTATATTATATATTCTAATATAATATTTTATAATATATAATATTTAATCTCTAGTGCAGATTAAATATATACATATACATGTGTATTTATATATATACATTTATATTATATTATATATTATAATATATTTATATATTATATAATATATTATATAATTATATACTATATAATATAATTATGGCATATATAGTATATATATACACATATATATGCATACATTATATAGACATATATATATATGTCTTTAAATGTCAGTAAGACAGTTCGCTTTCAAAGCCAAGTGTCTTACTGACATTTAAAGACATCTTTTGCACCCAGTATGTGCTTGACCAGTTGGTCAGTTGGGTCCACTAATATTATTTTTCTTCTTTCTAGATGGGGCAATGATAACAGTGAATGCAAGCATGAGAAGAAGTTTTAAAACTACAGACCCTAAAACCCAGCGAGGCAGGCACCTGCAGTCCCCACTGCCATAACAGGTATGGAACCAACCCAAGGAAACACTTTCGGTTGTCAGCCGCTGTGGTGGCTCCACTGGACATCGGGAGACGAGAGGGAGAGGTGGAGGGTGAAACCAAATTTATGACTGTCCCATCTGAAGCCAGGGAAATCAAATCAGAATTGAAGAAGTTATCTGAATAAAGGCCTCTCTTCTTCCCAAGGCAGGAGAAATGTGGTTACAGTAGCTCCCCCTTATCCATGGTTTTGCTTTTTTGCGATTTCAGTCACCTGAAGTCAACCATGGTCTGGAAGCATGTATGGTCCTTCTTTCTGACATACAGTCAGAAGGTCAGTAATAGCCTAACCCTACTTCACGGTGCCCACGTCATTCACTCCCCGCCATCTCCTCACATAGACATTTTATCATCTCACATCATCACGAGAAAGGTAAGTACAGTACAGTCAGATTTTGAGAGAGAGAGACCACATTCACATAACTTCTATTATAGTATATTGTGATAATTGTTCTATTTACTATTGTATACTATCGTATTGTTGTTAATCTCTTCCTGCATCTGATTTATAAAGTAAGCTTTATCATAGGTTAAACATAGTGTGGACAGGGTTCTATACTACCACCCACAGTTTTCAGCCATCCACTAGGGGTCTTGGAATGTATCCCTCATGTAAGGGGAAACTACTGTATTTTCTGAATACTCCAAATATCAGTGGACATCTTTTATTAGTGTGTGGAATTACGACACAACCCAAAATCAATTAGAGTTCTTTGGCCATGCACAACAGAAACAGAAACTGGGCAAATTCAGCTGAAATAGATGAGTATTAAAAGGAAAATGGAGCCCTTGCAGACTCCAGGTGAATGGTGAAGTCCCAGCCTGGGCAAGAGTGAGCAGACAGCTCTGCCACTGGAAAGAACGTTCGAGCACATTTCCATCCTGGCATCACTTTAGAAGAAACAGTACAAAGGGCCTGGCCTGGGTCTCACGTCTGCTCTGGACCCGGGGAGATCTCGGCAGGCACCTTGAACTTTCAACCCCACCAAGACTAACCACAGCGGAGACAGGAAATTGCCCCAAAGTTATCAAGTGCTTTTACTCAGAGGAGATGGATGGAAGCTGAGCGTTCAAAAAATAAATATCTGCTAATGGGGGTGGTATTTAATTGGCTGGGAGTTGCTTACTTTAAGACTCTAAATTTAAATCTCTACTGTCCTATTTTCACGTAAATGTGGAAGTATGGAAACCCCAGTATTACCATTACGGAGCACAGCCATTGCCAAGACCAAGACCCCAGCATTCAGGATGCCGGAAGCCTCCCTGACTGTATTGGCAGGACCTCAAGATCCAGAAAACTTGACCCACCGTGGTCGAAGCCACTAAAGTCCCCCGCCCCACCCCAATCACACAAATCCAGAGCAGGTAGTTCTGGCACAGACTCACCGCTCAGCCATGTCATTGATGACCCAGGACTGTCCTGCCCACCAGGTTGTCCTCAGCATATTGGTCTTTAATTGTCATTGCTCGTTCCTCAAGATTGCAGACTGAAGGCCTCGGTGTTGTGAGCTGAGTTGTATTCCCCAAATTTTCACATGTTGAAGTCCTAACCCCCAGGACCTCAGAATGAGATCTTACTTGGAAATAGGGTCATGGCAGCTGTAATTAGTTAAGATGAGATCATTAGGGTGGGCTCTAATCCTAAAGGATTGATGCTTTTATAAAAAGGGGAAGTTTGGACAGAGAGAAACACAGGAAAGACAGTGAGAAGACACAGAAGATGGGCATCTACAAACCAAGAAGAACGGCTTGGAACAGACCCTTTCCTTGCAGCCTGCAAAAGGACTTAACCCGACTGACACCTCGATCTGGGACTTCCAGCCTCTAGCACCAGGAGATACTTTCTGTTGTGTAAGCCAGCACTTTGTGGTACTTCGTTGTGTCAGCTCTAGCAAACAAACACACTCCATTCCAGGATTTGTGTCCCCGTGCGACCAGGAAGAGAGGGCGTCAACAGGGTGGAGACCACAGGGATTGTTCCTTTGATCAGAACGGCCAGAACTTTCCCTGACATCCAAATGCTCCCATCCCTGTGACCAGAGGCGTGCCGCCTAGAAGGGGAAGCCTGTGAGGAAGGGAGTGAGGCTGGCCAGCCAGCAGGGCCCGAGGGCTGAGGCAGATGTCCTCTGCCCCCTAAAAGGCCTGTAATATGCTTTCTGGGAGAAGCAGCCCTGATTTTCAAGGCAGGGCTGAGGAGCACGTCATTAGAGGCTTTTGCAGAGTGAATTGGGGGTTTGCTAAAATTTGTGGTCCTTCCTCTCTCCAGCACAGCCCGCTCAGTTCTCCCATTCATAAAACCAGGTCTGCCTGCCAATGAGTCAACACTGGAAACCCACCGGAGGGCTGTGGTCGAGACACAGGAAACAAAAAGCCCCAAAGAAGGCTGGCCTCCAGGACTGAAACACAATGCTGCTGGCCCAGCAGCCTCAGGCCTGGGCATGACACCTCGTGCACTGTCCCCCACGTGGGGCCAGGACAGGACAGGGACACAAGGTGTGCAGGCCCTACCTCCCTGATGGAAGCATCTTCATGTTCCGTCCCCTAAAGCCCTGGCAGTGTTATCCTTCCAACCAGCCAGCCAAGGAGGGAAGAATTCAGCCTTGCCAGCTTCTACTGCCAATGGGAAGGAAGCCACTGTGTGACAGTGTCATCTGTCAGCTGACAACTTAGAGCACCCTGCCAGATGTTCACCGTCCCAAATGCCCACCACTTGGGCCCATGCTAGGGTCTACACTTGCTACTTTAGCTGACTTGTCATGTGCTCCTTGACTTTTCTCCTGCCTGGGCCAGGCGTGTTCCAGGCAGCGTAAGTATGTACCTCGGGAGAAGTGGCCAGGGTCCCCAGCGGAAGCAGCATCTCAGACAGGACCCAGAAGGAAATGCAAGGTACAGCCCCACACCCATTAAGATGGCTACTACAAAAAAAGAGAGAGAGAGAGACAGAAACTAACAAGTGCTGGCAAGGATGTGATGACACGGGAATACTATTCAGCCTTAAAAAGGCGGGGAAACAGGATGGAAATGGATGATCCTTGAGGACATTCTGCTAAGTGAATCAGCCAGCCATAAAAAAACAAATACGGTGTGATTCCACTCGTATGAGGTGCCTAGAGTAATCGAATTCATAGAAACAGAAAATAGACAGTGGCTGCCAGGGCTGAGGTCGGCAGTAGGGGGGAGTGGGGAGTGGAGTTGGCATTTAACAGGTACAGAGTTTCAGTCTGGCATGTTGTAAAAAGTTCTGGAGAGGAATGGTGGTTGCACCAGTATGAATGTACTTAACACTACTGTGCACTTAGAGTGCTTACGTTGGTAAATTTTGTGTCCTGTATATTTCACCACAATTTTTTTTTAAAAAAAGAAGAAAATCTAATGAAGGGACCATAACAGGCCATAAGAATTCGGGAGACCCCAGCACGTGGAGCTATTCAGGAGGAATGGGAGACATCCCCCCCGCCCCCGGGAGCCCCCAGGGAGAAGGGGAGCAGTGTTGCTGGGCCAAGAAAGAGACCGAGGCCAGGGGAGGGGCCATAGCGAGGGAGGACCGCAGAATTGCCAAGACCCCACACCATAGCCAGAATCAGGGATGGGGGAGAAATGCCAGGGATTCTAGGTCTTTCCAGGCTGCACCCAGCATCTCCCAATGGTCACACCCAAGGGCAAGTCGGAGAGTTGAGGGGCCCAGGTGATGCAGGCTCTTGGGGATTGTGCCCTCTTGGGGTGGCTCCAGGACAAGTTCAATGAGCAGACAGACAGTCTAGCGGCTCCTGAGCTCCTGGCTCTTACAGTATAATGATGGGATGGGCAACTTAACTTTAGATTATGCTCAGTACCACAAAGAGGATGAACCAGGTACTGTGAGAGAAAGTGGGGAGGGGACACCCCCATGGAATGTCAGGGAAGACCTCTCTGCAAAAATGACACATCTGAACTTTAGACATTGTCTTGGGCAGGGTTCCCCAGAGGAGCAGAACCAATAGGATGTGCACATACAGAAAGAGATTTATTTTAAGGACCTGGCTCTTGCAGTGATGGGGGCTGGCAGGTCTGACATCTGCGGGGCAGGCTGGAGACCCAGGGGGGAGTCAGTGTTGCAGCCGCAGTCCAAGGACTGGGGGCTGAATCCTCCCTTCCTCTGGGGAGCTCAGTCTTTGAGATGCTGCTCACCCGCAGCATGGAGAGCAAGTAATCTGCTTTTCCCAAGGTCTATTGATTTAAATGTTAATTACATCTTAAAATTACTTTCATAGCAACATCTAGATGTGTTTAACCAAAAACTGGGCATGAGGGCCCAGCCAAGATGACACATAAAATTAACCACCACAGGCACCATTACCCATCTGGACCAGTGTGTAGCTCTCACAGGGAGCCGCTAAGTCGGATAGCCTGTTCATACCCTGCACGTCTTTCTTTTGCAGAGAAAAAAAAAAAAAAAAATCCCACTTTACAATTGCGTCTGGTCACCAGGAAGGTCTAGTTTTGTGGAAAGAGGGCTGCATCTAACCCCTCTAGAACCGTCACCCAGAGGCACCCGCTGGCTGACCGGGGGACAGTCTTCCTAGCTGGCGGACGATGCAGGGGAATAAGAAGTGCACGGACGGGTTCAGCGACTCCTCGAGCATCGGCAGTGTGCTGGACGATGCAGACAGGGAGGTGAGCAGCCTCACAGACCGGGCGTTCCGAAGCTTGTGCATCTCAGAGGACACATCCTTCCACGACTCCGACCTGACCCTGTCCCCGGATATCACCCGCCAGGTGTTTGGGAGTCTTCACCAGGGAACGGTGAGCCACACCCACAGGAAAAGCGGTATTTGGAGCCAGTTACCGTCACAAGGCACCGAGCATTCGGGCTGGGCAGCCACGTTCCAGCAGCTACCCAAGTACGTTCAAGGGGAGGAGAAGTATCCCAAAAGCAGCCCCCCAATGACGCCAGCCCAGAGGAGACTGGAGGTGCCAGTTTCCGGCCTGAGGAGCAGCAACAAGCCTGTTTCTAAAGTGTCATCGCTAATTAAGTCTTTTGACAGGACTGAGAGCCAACGCTGTGACAGCAGGCCCCCAACCAGTAAGCCCCCGGCTCTCAAGAACCCCCCCAAATTTGCTCCTCTTCCAGAAAGTGGCGTCAACTTCTGCTTCGATTCTGCCTTTCTGACTGTCAGGAGGGTGCCCGCTGAAGTCTCTGGAGCCCATCAGAGTAGCCACCAGCCTGGCAAGAAGCACGGAGAGCAGGAGTCCCCCAAGAACCCCGAGATGGCCTGTCACAGCTCCAGCAGCTTCCTCCCAACATCTGAAAACGCAGCCAATGCGTTCGAGTCAAAGTTCCCCTCTCCTCCCCACAAGCCATCCAAGGGCGAGTCTGGAAGAGGTAAGGAGTGGCCTCGCAAAGGGACCTTTCTTCATAGTGAAAACAGTGCTTTTGAGTCGTGGAATGCCCACCAACCGCGGCTGCCCGAGAGAAAGGAGGCTGCTGACCCTGTCCCAGAAAGCAAAGCCCCCAAGCATTACGAGAACACGCCCTTGTTAAAAGAGCCCCCGGCCTCTGAGCACAAAGTCTCCCCCTGCCAGGCCCGGGCCAGCTGCAGTCAGGAGGAGAGCAGGCTGGCAGCAGGGGCTCTCTCTGCATCGGGACCCTGGGGACCTCGGGATTCGGGGCCCCAGGTATTCGGTACAGAGGGAAATTCTAGCTCCCAGCCCGACCTTCAGGGGAAGCCCACCCAGCCACCATGGAGGAAACCAAAGTCCGGCAAAGGAAAGAAGGAAAGTCTACAAGATGCATCGGAAGAGAAGAAGCAGGCCACCATAAGAGGCCCAGCCTTGTACACAAAGCACAATCCCCAGGGACAGTTTCCAGAAAACGAGGCTCTTGACATGCCCATGGACCCCAACGAGCATTACAGCCCTCCTTTCAACATCAGTAAGCTTCTGACCCCCATCATACCCACCAAGAATATCCTGGAGCCATCTGACAGCCAGCCGGTGGAGATAACCCCATCACCCTCAGGACAGCTAAACGGGTACCAAGAGAAGGAACCCAGTGAATGTCAGTCTCGGGACAGCTACAAATCCAAAGCCCCTAGCCTGCTGTTCAACCTGAAGGATGTACGGAAGCGTGTCAAGAGCACATATAGTCCCTCACCTCTCTCGAAAGGCCTCGAGGAGAAAACCAGGGGCAAGCAAGAACCCGTGAGCAATGGGATCATCCTTCCCAATGGGCTTGAGGAGAGCCCTCCAAATGAGCTTTCTAAGGAAAGGGCAGCTGATGCCCCTTCTGTGTCACACATCAGTACCCAGATGGACCCTAAAGCTGACCCTGGTACAGCCTCTGTGGACAACTATCTAACTCTTAACTCACCTCCAGCCATCACCCAAGCCCCCTTCTCCGTCAATGGGGAGGGAGCTGACAGGAACAGCTATGAGAAGGACGACGGAGAACCGGAAATGGGCACCACCAGGTCTGGGAAGTGTCCAGAGTCGAGGGAACAGTGCCCCAGGAAGCACCTGTCTCTGCGGCTTTGCAGTAGAGAGCCTGAGGCAGGGAAGGCTGCAGAGAAACCAAAGACTCCCAGCCTAGAAAAGGGGTTCTTGAGATCTGTGTCTCAAGAGACAGAACCCGAGAGAGAGGCAGGACTTCAGAATCCAAACTTCAACCAGAAATTCTCCCCAGGGCCGCTCTCTCCCGAGGAAGAAGATGTGTTTTACAGTGACAGCCAGTCGGATTTCATGCCATGCTTCAAAGGTAAGGCCAAATTCAGCACCAGCTCTTCAGACCAGTCCTTTGCCTCCTTTGAGGACCAGCAGAAGACGTGGTTCACGGAGAGCCAGCAGGAAGACAGGAGGAATGACGTAAGTGCAGGTGACAGTCAGAAGGACGAGAAGGAGAAAGCAATAGGGAAAGACAAGACACAGCACGGTGCCTTAAGTAACGGGCAGGTGTGCATGCAGGAGCACAGCCAGGGGGCATCGTCGCAAGAAGGGGAAAGCTCGTCTGGATGTAGACCCAGGAAGGCATCGAGAGAGGAAGCTAACTTCAGAGGCACTTGGATCGCGGGAAGTAAGGATACAACCAGAGACCCTACCCCCTCGCCATCTTCCACTATGAACAAGCACAAACTGTTTGCAATTAAAGACAACACCCTCAGGGCCACCCCCGTGATAAAACCCATCATGTTGCCCCTCCTGAGGGCCATGTCATCAGAGGACCCTCTGGGCAGCGGCCACAAAGAGGAAGACCTGCCAAAGCCAGGCTGGGGAGAAGAGGCTGGTCTTTGTGGCCCTGAGAGCCAGGAAGTGGCCAACACGCCTACAGCCGCTAACACGCAGGGCACACACTTGAAGCACATGGCCTGGGAGAGCACAGAGGACCACGGGCAGGTGCCAGCCCCAACGGGGAACATCGCATCTCCTCCACTCGTGGCAGAGGCTGAAGGGCTGAAGCCACCCCCAGAGGCTGCACGTCGAGTTGTGGCAAACGATGGCAAGAACAGCTGCACAGTCCAGGGGAAGCTAGATGCTCCAAGGTGCATCCCCACCATCGCTTTGCCTGAGGGCGACCTGGAAGACCAGCCACCCCCACAGCAGCCGGGAACCTGCTGGGAAGAGCACACACAAGATTTCAAAAGTCACTTATTGTCTACACCCCGAGCAGGGCCCCCGGGGAGAAGACTGGTCCCCGGTGAGATGGCAACTTCCCCCAATGCCAGCTCCCCGGATGAGAGCAGCGCGTGCTCCCCTGCCGCCAGCAGCGTCTGGGACGATGCCTCCCAGGCCCCCAGCGAGCCGGGCCTGCTGCCGGGGGAGCCTCCCCACACCAGTCCCTGGGCCAGCCCCCACTCTGCCAGGGTGGCCCGCAGGGAGGACCTGACCCACGCCCTCACGTGGGAGGCTGGCTCGGACCCCCAACTTGAGCCACCTGCAGAAGACCTCAGGACACTTTCTCCAAGAGGCTTGGTGCTGGACGCGGCCGCCGGCGCAGCAGGCCTCCCTGAGAAACCAGAACTTCCCGCCCCACTGGAGAGGGCGGCCAGCAAGCCTCCTGCAGTCCCACCCAAAACAGAGAAGGCCCTGCGGCGGGCAAAAAAGCTGGCCAGCAAGAGGAGGAAGACCGACCAACTGCAAGAAAAGCATGGCGAACCCCTGGAAGAAAAGCCGTGCCTGGAGGACCTTGAACGAGGGCCACCAGCCCCCGGAGAGAGGCCCCGACCCAGGTGCCCCGGGGTCCGCTCCCTGCCCCCTCCCATCCACCGCCACTCAGTGTCTGCCTTCTCAGAGCCCATCAGGAGGCAGCCTGGGGCATCCCAGTCCCTTACTCCCCTGCCCCCTTACCCTGCCACCCAGAAGGTTCTCCAAGACCCCCAATCTGGAGAGTACTTTGTCTTCGATCTGCCACTCCAGGTGAGAATCAAGACCTTCTATGACCCCGAGACGGGCAAATACGTCAAGGTCTCCATCCCAACCTCAGAGGGGGGCTCCCCGGAGCCACCCCCACCAGACACTCCGGATGCTCCCTACATGCTGTACCCCCACTTTCGGCCCCTGCCCGTGACGGCCTTGATGCCTCTGCGCTGCTCCTCTCAGCTGTCTGCCCCCACCTTCCTAAATCAGGGCCCTCACACCACCGAGGCAGCTGGGCCCGGGCCCCGGAGGGCCCGAGAGGCCGGCCTGCAGCTTCAGCTGGGCCCTAGGCCTCGAGGCGACCCCACCCGGCACTCTGCAGGCCAGCGCCCTGATGCTCCTTCCCCAAGCCTGGGGGAGGAGGGGGGAGATGCCCCACGCCTGGGCATCATCTCCACCAACGACCTAGAGGACTTCGCCACAGAAGGCATTTCTTGAGAATTGCGTCTGATTAACCTCCCCGCCCCCAGATAAACCCAGAAGAACTTACTTCCCCTTTCCCCAAACAATCCACACACACACACACACACACACACACACACACACCCCAACACATACTTAGCCATGTGAGATCCCTAAATTCCCAAAGGAAGTAGGGATTCTGAGAAAACCCCACCTGAAGGGCTTCTCTCCCTGGGAAGGTGCTATTTGCATGACCGGGTCCCTCCCAAGCCCCTTCCCAGATCCTGGATCTGCTCCACTGACCCCCTCTCTCTTCCCCTCCCTTAGTCCCTGGCCTCCTCTGGCTATGCCCCTGGGGCGGGTCCAGAGGATTCCTAATGGCTGCTCTGCCCCAGCTGCCCACCTTCTTCTTCTCAAGGGCTGGCTCATGCAGTGAGCAAACTCCCAAGGCCCCCAGAATCACTGCACTGCGCTGAGCTGAGCCCTGCCCGCAAGCAGACCACCCAGCCCAGCCCCTCCAGGTCCAGCGTGGTATAGACAACAACTCCACCCTCGCTCCAACACAGCAGCCATTTCCAGCTCACTGCAGGCAGAGATGGCTGAGGACTGACCCAAGGCAATCTTGCAGAAATGTTTATCTGGATAGACTGGGTTTTCTTTACTGAGGAAGCTTTCCTCTGAAGGCTATTTTCTGATCGACAAAAGGCTACCTTTTAAAAAGTGAAACACGTTTGCAGATGTGATTCTGTCCTGGACTCCTGTCTCTCTTCTCTGGGTCGGGGTGGGTCTCCACCGGTGAGTAAAGTGCCTTGTGCCTCCCAGGCCTTCCATCACCACCGGGACGCAGGGGCTTCGTGTCTGAACAGAGCAGCCTTGGCACCCACCACGGTCCCGGTGTCTCTCCTTGAGCCCTCGGCACCTGTCCATGCCGTCTCGGGGCCAGGCTCTCCATTCCTGTTGGGAGACAAAGAGGAGGAAGACCCAAGCCCACCATCAAGGCTGGCCCAAGGAACTGAGTCAGGCCCTAGCTGTCCCAATCTAGTGACCAGTGCCTGTGCCCTGTACTCAAAAGGAAATTGCATTTCCCCGACTCCCTGGCCTTTGGGGATGTGGAGGGAAGTATGTGAATCAGGTCAGGGGAGCAAAATACAATAACTGTCTCTGTACTTCTGAGAATAGAGAGAGTCTGTGAGCCGATGCCCACTGCGGGCAACTGTGCTAAGAAGGAAAGCAGGCCTGTCCCCACAGGCTTCCACCCAGAGCATCTGCTGAAGCAATGTAATTCTTGTGCTATGGGAAATACGGGAGCAAACACGTCTCCCTCTCTGTTTAGAAAGGACAGCTGTCAAGGCAGCTGTCGGGACTATGCTGCCCACGTCCCAGGGGACCCCACAAAACGCATCATCCTGGTTCTTTTGGCAAAGATAGCTGTTTCCGGGCTGGAAACAGACGGGAAGGCACAGAGCTCATCAAGTCCCGGACTCGCACAGATACAAGGACTCTGAGCATATTCCTGATCGCGATTTGGACTCGGGATCTTATACCCGTTTGTTTTCCCAATAAGTACGGCCACACCTTAATTTCACTGGGCAAATACTACACAAGTCCCCCAGCTCAGGGCCGCGGTGAGTCAACCAGATGCTTAGGCAGGGACACAGGCAGGCTGCTGTCCGAGAAGTGTGGTTCCCAGGAGTCACCCACTGGGATGCCAGTGAGAAGAACGAGCTGCAATCTTGGCTCTGCCACCAGGGCCAAGCATCCCCTCACCTTGCTTTCCTCTTACTCAAACATGGAAAGTGATACCTCATCTTAGAATTCTCAGGGTCCAGGAAAAGAATTGCCCCAAAAAAGTAGAGTCCCTTAATTAAAAAACAACCATAGTGGTAGTAACGACATCCCCACAAGGAAAAATATACTTTTCTCAAGGGGAGCTTATGTTTGGCGAGGCAGCCATCTTCTGTCTTAGAAACAATATAAGCAGGGCTACTGATGGAGCTAAAAGCATAAAGGTAGATATTTAGAGATCAAGGTCAACTTCCCTATGAATGCACAAAAGGAACAGGGTGTCTGGCAGCATGCAACATGCACACAGAGAGCAGGGATTCCTTGGACACCTGGCTCCCCAGCAGGTCAGCCAGAAGGAGGGCCTCCATCACTTACAGCAAGGTGCCTATATTGCTAAGAAGCAGGTAATGCTTCCGAGGGACAAAAGTCAATGAAGACCAACTCAGTTGTAAATGCCGTTCTCCTCCTTCCTTCCTCCCTCCCTCCTTCCCTCTCTTCCTTTCTTTTTCCCTCTCTTCCTCCCTTCCTTCCTTTTCTCTCTCTTTCTCTCTATTTTCCTCCCGCCCCCTTTTTACAAACATTTTTAGAGTTCCCACCCTATGCCAAGCACTTCACTGGACACTAAAGATATACCATGATAATAAGATCTGGTAAAATCTAACAGAGAAGAAAGATAATTATAGTCCAGTGTGGTAAGTAATTTAATAAGGTGGTCTGAGGAGCACTTAACTCAGCCTGGGAAGAAAAGGGGTTTCCTACAGGAAATGGCACCTACACTGAGTTAGGAAACACCAAGTAATACATCAGCTTTTGAAGACACCAGAACTTCCCAGTTTTTATCTAGCAAACAAAGATGACATTTGTTAAATACTAATAGACTTCCCTTACCATACCAACGTACAATGATTTAGCTAATTGTTACTTAGCATTTTTAACCAACACAGGAATGAAACCAGTGTAGCCTCAGAGGATAGACCTTTGTTGATATGTCCCTTCAGCTTCTGAATTAATATTTCACTCCTCTGAGTTGCCCAGAAAAACCATTATTTCTACCACTGTGTTTAATAGAGCAGTGGTGAGAATTGTGAAAACATATTATTTGTAGAAATTGTGGGTCAAGGCCAAGCCTACATCTTCTATTTAGTGCACGGGCCCTCCTATGAGTTTTGGCCCCTCTACATGTTTCTGGTAAAGGTACACAGATGTAGAGTACCTCAAGGGAACAATCAAAGGTCCTGGGGCTATTCAGTGGAAAGTGACCAAGGGTTCACATTGTCAACCACATGGCATGTGCCAGCCCTGGAGCCAGGAGCTTTGAGACTGGCCTTCGTCCTCAACAGACCTAGGAGAGGTACCCTCATTAGCCTCATATTACCATAAAGGAAGCAAAGGCACTGAGATGTTGAGTAACTTCCCAAAGTCACACAGTCACTGAGGGAGGGAGTCAAGCCAGGAACTCAGGTCGCTCTCACTCTTACTGGGTGGACACCCCACTCACGCTTCTCTAAGTGTGGCCAATGGATCGGCAGTCTCCACATTACCAGGGAGCTTGTTAGAAACCCAGAAGCTCGGTCTGCATTTCCACGAGATTCCCCGGTTATTCATTTGCACATTAAAATTT
Source organism: Panthera onca (assembly GCF_046562875.1). Taxonomy (NCBI): domain Eukaryota; kingdom Metazoa; phylum Chordata; class Mammalia; order Carnivora; family Felidae; genus Panthera; species Panthera onca. The sequence goes on along the minus strand of NC_138349.1, from coordinate 40,623,886 downwards.
GAAAAGTGCTAGGAGCCTCTGGCCCAGAAAGGAAAGATTTCAGGGACATGCATCCAGGCCCTCATATCTGCAACTTTGCCATGGGCACGGGAAGAGAGCCTTACACGTCGGGTGGGAGAGTTGCAGGGAGGCTGGTTCACACCCACTACAAGAAGGGCATGTCTCCTAACTACAGCCTCCACATGGCTAGAGTGGCTTGGGGGGCACAAAGCCCCCCGTCACCAGAAATGTGCCACAGAAGCTAGTGAACCCTTTTCTAAGACAGGGATGGATTCAATGTCAGATGGGTCCTAATGACATCTTTTGAGACCGCAGGCTGCATGTGGGGCTCCCGTATAACAATGTCATGAGTCTAAAGTCTAAACAGGGGGTGCCCCCAGGAGTGAAAGATATGAGTGAGACTTTGGTATTTGCAAGAGGAGCTGTAGGCAAAACCCAAATTCTACGCATGTGGAAAGCGCTTTGACCCAGATAACACCACAATGTTACACATAGTTGTCTTGTGTGGACCTTCTACACCATGCGGATATGTAGTCCCAGTTAAGCAGAGAGAGCTCCGGGCCCTGTCACCGGAGCCTGTCACCATCTGCTTACCTGTCCTTAGTACCACCGTAGCAGGGCCATCCGAGCAGAGGCCTCCTCCCTGCACTGGGACTCCACATGGATCCATCACTGCATTCTGGTAGTGCTTCTCTCCCTCACCTGCCGGCTCTCAGGAAGGAAGCCTAAGCCTGTCGGGGCTTTTCCATCACCCAGGCAACTGTTAGCCAGACAGTTCCGGCTCCACTGCTGACTCCCCTCATCGGACACTCTACGTGTGGGAAAAGGACAGTTGTAAATGGAGAAGCTCCCCAGGAGATTCTGCTATACCCTGATTCATAAACGCAGGTTTCCCACACGAATGGCCTGGAGCTGCCCAGGCCCAGAGTTCCAGCCAGTGGAGACCCTTCAGTGGAGGAATCTGAGGAGGAAGGACACATCTGGGTTTGCCTATGGGCAGGGAGGACACAGAGACACTCCTCCAGGAGGAAAACTGAGGACAGGCAAAGGCACAGCCAGTTCTAGCACTGTCCATGCAGCCACCAGCCCTGCCCAGAGCCAGGCCCAGGCATGCCCGGAAGCTCTGAAAGGCAGCCATGGACTGATCTTCTCAGAAGAGAGGAAGAGGGACATTGTGGGGAGCGAGGGCTTCCTTCCAGCATGGTGGAGCCTCACTACACAAGGAGATAATGGAGGATTAAGGTGCTATGCACATTATCACCCCCAAGCAAAGCCAGCCTTGCTGTGTTCATCATTCATCCAAATGCAGTTTCATCTGTAAGCCCTTTCACTGTCCCAACATTGTTCTCAAGCTCCTCCTGGGTCCCAGCCCTGACCTCCATCTCTCGTTGCCATTCTTCCTGAGCTCGGAGATGCCCCTTGCTCTCTTTAGAGCCCTCTCACCACTCCCCCTGCTTCATAATTTGCCAAGTGACATTGTTGGTGCCTGCCATCCTGTTTTCTGTGGTCAGTCCTATATTTTCCCCTGGATTTGGAAAATTTGGGGCTGATGTACTCTTCTTTCACATTTACAAACTCTAGATGACATGGTCAGTCTCACTCTGCATTCCTATGCATTCAGCAGCTCTTTCTTCCCTGCTGATCAAAATGGAAAGTGCCAGCAAGCCAAGTCAAGAACTAACCAAATGGTCTGCTTCTAGCAGAGACTCTTAGTCAACACTGCCATTAGTGGAGCCCCCATCTTGCTCTTCCTTGAGCTGCTAGCCAGTTGTGTGCTGTGTTAGGAGTATATGGAGGGCCCTCTGTCCAGCCAGGCAATCACTGCACCAGGCAATGTGATTTCAATGGCCTCCCCACCTGTCTTGACCCCCATACATCCACCATATCTCTTCTGCCAAGTTTGCTGATTTCCCAGAACGTGGATACCTTCTGATGGAAATCTTTTGACCAATGCTCAACATCACTATTCTTGAGGAAAGTGTAAATCAAAACTACAAAGAGGTATCACATCATATCCCTTAGGATCGCTAATATTAAAAAAAAAAAAAAAGGCATTGGCAAGGCTGTGGAAAAATTGGAACCCTTATCCATTGCTTGTAGGAATGTAAAATGGCGTGGCCCCAGTAAAAAAACAAAACAAAACAAAACAGAATGAAGGTTACTCAAAAAGCTAAACATAGAATTACCAGATGATCTAGAAATTCCACTCTCAGGTATATGCACAAAAGAAGTGAAAGCAAGGACGCAAACAGATATTTGCACACTCATGTTCATAGCAGCTTTATTCACAAGAGCCGAAAGCTAGAAGCAACCCAAATTGTCAGTCAACAGATGGACAAAATGTAGTATATCCATACAATGGAATATTATTCAGCCTTAACAAGGAAAGAAATTCTGATACAGCCTATAAGGATGAACCTTGAAGACATTATGCAATGTGTAAGAAGCCAGTCACAAATGGACAAATACTGTATGATTCCACTTTTATGAGGCACCTGAATAATCAAATTCATAGAGGCAGAAAGTAGAATGGTGTTTGCCAGGAGCCAGGGGAGGGAGGATGGGGAGTTGATGTTTATTGGCTGCAGAGTTCCAGCGGGGGAGGATCAAAAAGGTCTGGAGATGGTTGGTGGTGAATGTACTTAAATGTACACTTAAAAATGGTTAAAATGGTAAATGTGATGGTGTGTATATTTTGTCATGGATTAAAGAACAGAACAAAAACATAAAGCCTTTTGACCAGCACAGACATCCCATTCACCTTGAGGCCCCAGAACAGCGATGGCATTTAAAGGAAACCATGCCCCTCATGGGGGCAAGAACAGACTGGGCTCCACCTTCTCCTGGAGACAAAGGCACAGGGACCAGAGAAGGCAGAATTCGGGACGGTGGCCCAAATCGTGAAGGGATGGGAGCCCACTCAGACCCACACTCTGACGATAGCAGTGCAACTATCCCTGACTCCAAAGAGAAAAATGGATGAAGAAAAAACTCCAGGGCTCTCCCCCATTCCTGCCTCCCCAGCTTAGAGCCACATTGCTGACTTCCTGGTGGCCCAAGCCACAGGCCCCATCTGCACTGCTCCCAATCTCCTGCCCCCAATTCAGTCAGACCTCAAACCCATCCACTCTATCTCCAGGCCTCTGTCAATATGCACCATTCGTCAGCGCCCCACCACTACCCCTCACCCTGACTGCTATTAGAGCCCCCTCTCTGCCCCCACTCCTCACACAGACCCCTTCCAAACCACCCTCCCCAGAGGGAATCCAAAGACCTAATGCCCCACCCTGATCCAGAATCTTCCTGGACTTCCTGCTCACCTCAGCAAAGAGCCAGCTCCAGAGGAAGACATGCCTCCACACACTGGGACCTTGGATCTCAATGGCCTCATCACCTGCCTCCTTAGAATTCAGTTGTCCTGGGCGCCTTTGAGTTGACCAAATGGGCCATTTCCAGCCCTTTGCACATTCTTTGACCCCCTCCACATTCTTTGACCCCTCCCCAGGAGGTTGGGCCTGTGCCTCCTTGGCCACTGGTGTGTGCCCAATAGGATAGAGTTGGTGTGCCAAGGCCAGGTCAAAAAACTCCACGCCACAATCACCAGTCCCTGGAAAATACACTCCTCAAGTCCCCAGCTGCCACGGAGCCGTCCATGTACCCTGGCTCACTCTGCTGTAAAGAAACCAACACAGGCCCATGTTCAAATGGTCTGGAGAGGCCCTGAGACCATATGGAAAGGGAGAGACCATGGTCCTCCCATTCCAGCTCCTGCTTCTGGCTCCTGCTCCTGAGCCAGAACCACCTCACTAAGCCATTCCCAGATTCTTGCCCCATAAAACCGTGAGAGATAATAAAGTGGTTGCTGTTATTTTAAGCCATTAAGCTTCAGAGTAGCTGGTGATACAGCAAGAGGTGACCAGAGCTCTCTCTTTCTGTCAGCCTCCATTCCCTGTCAACTCTCACCCTCTCCCTGCCAGCCTCCTCTTGTCTAACTCCTGTTACCCTAAGGTGCCCCAGCTTAGACACCATGCTCCTGACCATGCACCTCACGTCCGCCATGATGTGTGCTCCTGCCATCACAGCACATATTTTAACTGCCTATTTAACTGTCTCCCTCACCTATTCAATGGCCAGTTTGGGAAGGAGGCATCTTGCCTGTCCACATAATCGCTGCATCCCCAGTGGCTAGCGCAGTGCAAGATCCAAGGCGGGCAACAGGCAAACATCATTGAATTCAGTGGGATTCTTACTTTAAATGGAAGAGTTGAAGCCAGTAAAAGGGATATTTTGGGAAAGCGACTAACGCCATTTCGACCTTATTTCCTCATTTTCCCACCTAGCTGTTGCCAGCATGTAGATGAGTCAACCCCATCCCTAACCAGAGCAGGCACTCCGCTCCCCTGCCCCTGTATCATGGGCAGCCAGGCAGGCTGTGGCCCCACAAATGGGGTCTCAGGGACCTGAGGCCCAGGAACAGATGTCCCATAATGGACCCCATAAGTCAGCATTCACATTTATCTAATGTTCTTTGCTGAGAAACTCACACCTGCCGACCAAAGGAGGCCAAAGACTTGCCCCGTACTCACAACGATGTGCAAAACCCAAATTAGAAATGAGTTATTTGGTTTGGTGATGAGGGAAATAATGAGGGCATTAGACAAATTGTATTAGGTGAAAGCTGCGAATGAACCTGAATTCTGTATTTCTTGCCATGGGAGGGCTCGGCATCAGACCGCTGTCTTCCAAAGCATTTCATCATGTTTGGCTACCAGGTGGGAAGGCCAGGCTGGTATAGATGGGGTTTAACTCTTAGGTCACCCAAAGAAAATTAAGGCTGCTCTCTTTCGGGATAAGGCGGGTAAATTTAGCTGTCATTCTCTCCTCGCTTCCCCTCAATCCAATGATACTGCCTAATTTTAGTTCCACGGATGGAGAAATAAATATTATTACAGGGAAAATGGCTTTAAAAGATAAACAGCATCACTACCTCAGGGGGCCACACATCTAGTTTAACTGTAGGTAGTATTTGAATATTATCAAGCATGGAAGAGCTTTAGAAAGTCCTAGAGGAGACACTGCTTGACATCTTCACATCTCAACTTCTCTATGAGTTTTTGAAACAGCGTGATTCTCAAGTTTCTTGGGAAGTCAAATCAGCCACTAAGATGTCCCTAAAAGTTCCAACCGCTTCCTTTGAGTGTGTTCTTGAGGAGGCTTCAAGAACTTAAAATTAGAAGACCGCAGCTAAGAACATTTGTTAAAGGACCCCTGACCACACCATCTTCCCAGAGCATGTTTCATGCTAACAAGGCCGGCCCACCCAGCCCAGGGAGAGATCTTTCCCCCCAATCTGTGCTCTGCATAGCAGTGAGGGAGGGAGCAGGGCAGAAGCCACCAAAAGCAGGAGGAAGGAAAGGAAAAGACATGCTATCCCCTCCAAAAATTCCCATAACATATTTGAATCTAATCTGAATCCTCCAAGCTTTGGCAGAAAATGCTAAGAGAAAGGGTTTTTCTAAGCAAATCTGAGTCCGTTGTTGCTGGCCCTGGAGAAGATTTGCTAGGTCCAAAATACACTCAGGGCAACTCCCTTCTGTCACTTGAGCAGGGACTCCAGAAAACCAGAAGAGATCTGTCCCTCCAAGGTGACATCAGTAGGCCCATCCAATTTGGCCATTTTTATTTAAGAGAATTTGGGATTTTTCATGGAAACTCGGTATCAACAGAAATTGTCTGAAAAAATAATTTTATCAGGGGGCGCTTGGGTGACTCAGTTGGTTAAGCGTCCAACTTCAGCTCAAGTCATGATCTCAGTTTGTGAGTTCCAGCCCTGCGTCAGGCTCTGTGCTGACAGCCCAGAGCCTGGAGCCTGTTTCAGATTCTGCGTCTCGCTCTCTGCCCCCTCTAGCTCATGCTCCGTGTCTCACTCTCCCTTTCTCTCAAAAATAAATAAACATTTTTTAAAAAAGAAAAGATAATAATAATTTTATCAGGGTGCCTGGGTGGCCCAGTCGGTTGAGCATCCAACTCTTCATTTTGGCTCAGGGTCATGGGATCGAGCCCTGCATTGGGGTCCACACTGAGCATGGAGCCTGCTTAAGATTCTCTCTCTCTCTCTCTCTCTCTCTCTCTCTCTCTCTCCTTCTGCCCCTATCCTCTGCTTGCTCTCTCTCCAAAATTTAAAATAATAATAATAACAATAAATTTTATCATATTTCATGAATGATCTCCTAACTGAATTTACCAAACATTGAAATTAACCTTTATCACTACTAAACTACATGTGGTGAAAGTATTGCCTCCTTTGCCTCCCCTCTTGGCTTCTTACACATTAAACAAGTTTTAGACACTGGACAACGGGCAGCATAGAACTGTGATCCTGAAGAGAAGGAAAGCAGATAAGGTGAGCCCCATGATTTCACCAGCTTATTGTCTGGAGGCAATTTCCAGGCCACCGTTCAGGGAGGGGAACCCAAACAGAGCCCAGCAGTCTGGCTTTGTAGATACAGAGATTAGAATTTCAAGAGGCCAAGAATACCAGAATTTTCAGGGCACAATATTAGAGATGAGGGGTTTTACAGAAGGTAAGCTCTGGAAATTTGGAAAAGGGATCCCCTCGAGTCTTTGGCCAAGTATAAATATGCATATGTTTGAGAGGAAACCACCAATGCTGGGGGAAAAAATCACCAGAAAATGCATAGATGGAACAATTTACAGGCTATTACAAAGTTGAGAATAGTTCATCTCCCACTAATTAGGATTTAAATGCCTCCTAAGACACAGGGAATTAGGTAGAATCTTCACGGGAGGGGGGGGCATCCCCTTAGTAGTGGAGCTAAATAAGTCTTAGAATAAAAGCTCTGGGGCACCTGAGTGGCTCAGTCGGTTAAGTGTCTTGGTTTCAGCTCAGATCACGAGCTCATGGTTCATGAGTTCGAGCCCCACATCGAGCTCCACACTGATCATGTGGAGCCTGCTTGGGATTCTCTCTCTACCCCGCCCGTCTGCCCCTCCCCCATTCACTCTGTCTCTCTCAAAATAAATAAATAAACTTTAAAAAATTCACTACATCTGCCTTTAAAAAGCTGGAAGGCAAGCACAAGCCTCTAAAACTCCAGTGTCCAATATGGTAGCCACTGCCAAACATAGCTATTCAATAATATGCACGAGCCATCTAGAAAGTGCTCAAGAGCCACACGTAAGCAGTGGCTACCATTTTGAACAGCACAGATTCTAGAACGTTTCCTCATCAAGTTCTAAAGGATCCAACAGATTCCAAGTAACTGAGTTGCTTATCAGACAAAACCCAACTCCACTTAAAGGAATGCAATAAAATCCAGGCAACCAGCAAAATCACAATGTTCACCAGCCAATCATATATTACCATGCATGCAAAACAGCAAGAAGATTCATAACAGGGGTGTCAGGGGTGGGGGACCATTCACTAGAAACAGACTCTGAAATAAAAGGAGGAATGGATGAGCAGATGAGGAGCTAAAGCAGCTATTCTAAACATATTAAATGTACTCCAGAATGTAGAGGAAAACATGAGCGTAATGGGGAAGGAGATGTCAGATGTAAAAAATTACCCAATGGATCTTCTAGGGTTTAAAAATACAGTAGCTCAGGGGCACCTGGGTGGCTCAGCCGGTTAAGCATCCGACTTCAGCTCAGGTCATGATCTCGCGGTTTGTGGGTTCGAACCCCACGTCGGGCTCTGTGCTGGAAGCCTGGAGCCTGCTTCCGATTCTGTGTCTCCTTCTCTCTCTGCCCCTCCCCCACTTGTGCTCTGTCTCTCTCTATCAAAAATAAACAAATGTAAGAAAAAAATTCTAATAAAAATACAGTAGTTCAAATGAAAAGTACACTGGATGAGATGAAAAGCAGATTGTATAACCAGAAGAAAATATTACTGAACTAGAAGATACAGCAATAGAAACTACAAAATAAGACACATAAAAAGACTTTAAAAAATTAACAGGGCATCGGCAACTTGTGGGACAGTATCAAGAGGTTTATGATACATTTAAGTGAATTTTTTTAAAAAAGAGAAGACGGGGGAGAAAAGCATTAAAGGAATAATGACTTCTTTATTCCAAATTTGGTAATAATTATAAGCCCAAAGATCCAATAGATTCAACAAATCTCAAGTAGAATAAGTATAAAGAAAACCATGCCAACCAATTTTTTTTTATTTTAATTCCAGTATAGTTAACATACAGTGTAACATTAGTTTCAGGTGTACAATGTAGTGATTCAACACTTCCATACATTACCCGTGCTCATCACAGCAAGCGCATTCCTTAATCCCCATCACCTATTTCACCCATCCCCTGCCCACGTCCCCTCTGTTAATCATCACTTTCTTCTCCATAGTTAAGAGTCTGGGACACCTGGGTGGCTCCGTCGGTTAAGTTATCTGACTCTTGATTTCAGGTCAGGTCATGATCTCACGGTTCGTGAGTTCGAGCCCCGCATTGGGCTCTGGAGCTCTGCACTGAGCATGTGGAGCCTGCCTGGGACTCTCTCTTCCTCTCTCTCTGTCTCTCTCAAAATAATTAAATAAACTTTAAAATAAAAATCCTAGTTCTTTAAGCAGAAGGAAAATGATGCCAGATGGAAATCTGGGAATCTGGGTTTCCACTGAAGAGTTGTAAGCCCTAAAAATGATAACTATGTGGGTAAATTTAAAAGACTTTTCCTTGTAATGAATAGATTTAAGAGGTACTTGTTTAAAGCAAAAATAGTGGCAATGTGGGGTGGGGTGCAGAGCATAGGCAGAAGTAACATATATGTCCACAATAAGGCAGAGGATGGAGAAAGGTAGAAGAAAGAAAGCTGTTGTCAGGCTCTATAGCATAGCTATAGAAAAAGCAGGAAAATCTTATTATTACAAGTTAGAGTCTGAACTGCAAACCTCCAAGCAGCCACTAAAAATCAAAGGAGATATAGTTAATAAGCCAATAGTAAAGATGAATGAATATCACGTGGCAAGAAACGTGAACAGATTTAAATTACACACAGAAACACGGACGGCTTACTGATTTTATGTTCACAGGCATCAACTCAAAGTGGCAGAAGAATAAAAAATGTAAAAAAAAAAAAAAAGAAAGAAAGAAAACTGGAGTGGTAATATCCATACCAATCAGAGTAGATTCTAGAATGAGGGATAAATAGCGACCCTTTCGTCATCATAAAGGGGCCCATTAATCAGGAAGACATCACAATCCCAAATGTGCCTGCGTCTAATAACAGAACTCTAAAGTAAATGAAGCAAATTGAAGTCACGGTGAACTAGCATTCCCTCCCCACAGGATCGGCAGAATAATAAATTCCAGCAATCCCAAGTGTTGGCAAGGACGCAGAACAATGGCAGGTCCCACAGGCTGCTTGTGAGAATGCAAACTCGTACACACACTGTCAGTTACCTGTTGATGTGTGACGAAATACCACCAGCCTCAGTGGCTTAAAACCACAAAGGTTTATGTTCACACTGAATACCATGGGTCACACATGTGGGAGCTAAGACGTGGCTTAGCTGCAGGCCTCTCCTGAAAGTGAGTCGGGATGTCTGTTAGGGCTACGTTCATCTGGCCTTCCTGAGCCGAGGAGTCTGAGAGGAGGTAGAGGTCTCTCCTCAACGCCCCAGAAGGGAAGCCTGAGGACCTGCAGTGAAAGCAATGACCCGACCCTTAGTTGGACATCAGAGGAGACGCCCCACCTGTAAGGAGCTCAGGCCCAGGCCTGGAATCAGGCAGGCTGGGTTCGCATCCCTACTGGACCACTTCCTCAGTGACTGAGCCGGTCACTCTGACCCTCAATATCTTCATCCGTAAGACAGAGATCATTCTAACCCCAGCCTTATGTGACGGCAGTAAGGATTAGGTGAGTGAGTGTCTGCAAAGCACTTAGCCCAGTGCCCAACACCCACGACGTGCTCATCCGTCTGGTTCCCTCCGCTGTAACCCCTCACCGCTCAGCAGACGCCTCACAGTCTGGTGGCAGCCTGGCTACAGACGACCCCTCCGGACTGGGCCAGGGGCTAGGTCCTGCCTGCCCCAGCCACAGCGCCCATTCCGGGACGCTGAGCTCATTCATCCGCTGGCTTCCTTCCACCAAGCAGGCCTGGAAAAGCGGCGCGAGGCAAACCTCCAGGAGTGCAGGGCCCCGCGGCACCTGGGGGACCGCTCTGGATTCTGCTGCGGTGGCAGCTGGAGCCTTGCACACGCAGGAAAGGCCCGGGTTTAATAAAGGATAATTCCTAGACTGAGAGACTGAAGGGGAATTGGATTCAGATGACAAAGCGGACGCGGCTTAATTGGAAAAAAGTTACTCCCTCCTTCCTTGGGCCAACCCCAGGACCAGAATCTGAGAAGCAAGCGTGGCAGGAGCGGCCACGGCCTCCCAGAGCGGCCTTGCTCCTGAGGCAGAATCGGAGACACTGTCTGATCTGTGGCCCGGCCAGAGCTCTTCTGGGACGGTGTCCTGGGCTCGAACTCGGGCCCCAGGCAGAGAACTCCCTTGAGCTCCCTCTGAGAAGTGTTCACTGAGGAAGGAAGGCTGATACTCTGCCCAGAGCTCCTGGGGCAGGCCCTGGACTTTGCAGTGCCTGGTGTGAGAAAAGCCAGATGCCAGAAGGATTTAGGCTCCCACCAGCCCCCCATCCCACCCACAAGGGCTCCTCAGTCCTTGATGTCACTCTCTGACCTTGTCTCCTTGCACTTCTACAGTCTCCCTAGCCACTCAGACCTCTTGTTGCTCCTCTAATGCTGCAGCCCCAAGGCCTTTGCACTGGCCACAGTGGCTGTTTCCTTTGCTTTGAATGGTCTTCCCCAGACTGTCCCCTGGCTCTTTCATTCCCTTCCTTCAAGGCTTCATCTTCTGGATCAGGCCTACTCTGACTGCCAAAACCTACCCACTGCCCACCTCATGCCAGGCTCCCCTCCCTTATTCCTCTTTGGTACTTTTTCCACATGCACATCACCTGCTAACATACTACATAATTTAGGATTGAATCATGCCTATTCCTTATTATCTCTTTGCCCTCTGTGATAAGATAACCCACAGAACAAGGATCTCTATCTGTATCCAAAGAAGCTAAAACACAGTAGATGCCTGAACGCATAGTATATGTGAATATGTGTTGAAGACAGAAGGGAAGAAGGAAAGGAGGAAGGAAGAAGGGAAGGAAGGAATAGAGAATAGGGAAAGACAGGGTATCTGTGACTGGGTTAAGGGAGAAGCATCCCTTAGCCAGCATGGAGGAGGCAGCTGGTCAGTACCACAGCAGCAAGGGAAATCTCCAAAGCAGACATTAAGGCTATAAGCTCTAGCCAGCCACCCCTCCTTTCCTCAAGGAGCACGGCTCACCCTATAGGAGCCTGGGGAGCCCCTTACAGGTAAGCTGTTATTCTCTCCATTTTGATGAAGAAAATCTAAGGTCCAAACAGTTCAGCGCATGCACGGAGCTGAGCTGGGATCCAAACCCCAGGTTTGTCCAACTGCAGACCAGACCTGCTCCGCCAACTCCGTGGCTCTGCAAGGAAGAGCCCAGCCATGCTGTGCAGCCCAAACCAGTGCAGGAGGGGATCAGAAGGAGCCCTGAAAGGGCAACTGGACGCCCTGGGAGGAGCCAGCCTCGGAGAGGTCAGTGCGCTGCACAACGGCTGGAGCCACTTTCCTCATGAGGCATAACTACATCCATCCACAGAAATGGATGGCTCCCCACAAACCTTTCACTGTCAACTGCTTCACCCCTGCAGCTCTCCACCTTCTCCAGAAACGCAGAAGAGGTTCACTTCATAGCCCATTTAGCTCTCAGAAGTCAGACAAGGAACAGGTGCATCAGGAAAGATGCATCGTACATAGGCAGGTCATACCAGGAATGAGAACACCACCTTAAACCCTGGCCTTGAGTCCTGCAGGTTTGGGGCCATGCCTGGAGGCATGGCTGCCATCAAGGGCACTGCAACAGAAGGTCAAGTTCACTCAGAGTTAGAAAGCTCCATCCTGGGACATAGCAACCTATGTCAGACAGCAATAGTGGGTCCAGCAGTAAGGGGATCTCACACTGGCTGGTGGCGGCAGCAAGTGGCCCACACCTCCAGGTCTGCAGCAGGGACATCTCTCCAGCTCGAAAAGTCTGCCGAGAGTGTGATGTTACAAGATGGTGCTGAGGGAGGGGCAGGAAGGGGAGCTCAGGGGTGTTATGACTCAAGGCCCCCTGGCCTCCTCATTCCAGATTCATCCCATTAGTAAACAGAGATGACTCTTTCCCATAAAGAGGGACTCCAACTGCTGCCATTACTAGTCACTGGCAAGAAAACTACCAAATAAAGAAAAGACTGAATGACAAATCTACAGGAGGGATGCCCGACAGAACAATTAGATGTGGGAGACAAACATTCATTCACAGGCATCACCACAAGTCATGTACTGTGAATAAAATAGACATTGAGCTCCGTCAATAATAAAAGAAAAGGAACCCCAGCCTTCCCCACCCCAATAAAGTCACCCACTGTCCCTCAGCCTTGGCATTGAGCTCTAGCTGATATCAGCTCCAAGACTGGTGAGGCTGTCAGACGATGCCACAGCCATGGAGAGACACCCAGCTCCCTTTCTCCTGCTCCTGAAACCAAGCAGGACTCGTACGATCCCACTGCCAACTTACATTTGGGTCCAGCCCCTCCTTGCCATGCTTTAATGAGCCTCCCAACTATTTGCGCAAAAAATTATTCCAAAACTCAACGGTTCAAAACATTTACTGTCTCACAGTTCTGTGAGTCAGGAATTGGGCATGGCTTGGCTGATATCTGGCTCAGGGTGTCTCATGAGGTTGCCACCAAGCTGTTTGCTGGGCTGTGGTCTTATCTGAAGACTTCTGGGGAAGGGTTTTTGCAAGCTGACATGACAGGCCTCTGATCCTTGAAGGTGCTCACTTGAGGCCTCCCTCAATGTCTTTTCATGTGGCCCCTCCACAGGATGGTTTCATGACTCATCATCTGGCTTCCTTACACACACACACACAAACCCTGAGCGAGCGGTCCCCAAGATGGAAACCACCGTCTTTTCATAGCCGAATCTGAGAAGCCACATCCCAGCCCAAGTGTCCATCGATAGCTGAATGAATAAAGAAGATGTGAGATACACACACACACACACACACACACACACACACAGGAATATTATTCAGTCATAAAACAGAATGAAGCCTTGCCATTTGCAACAACATGGATGGAAATAGAGAGTATATGCAAAGTGAAATAAGTCAGTCAGATAAACACAAATACCACATGATTACACTCATACATGGAATTTGAGAAACAAAACAAGTGAACAATGTGGGAAAAAAGACACAAACCAAAACGCATCCCATAACTTCTATTCATTAGAAATGAGTTAGGGGCGCCTGGCTGGCTCAGTCGGTTGAGCATCCGACTTTAGCTCAGGTCATGATCTCACAGTTCCTGGGTTCGAGCCCCACGTCGGGCTCTGTGCTGACAGCTCGGAGCCTGGAGCCTGCTTCAGATGCTGTGTCTCCCTCTCTCTCTCTCTCTCTGCCCCTTCCCTGTTCTCACTCTTGTCTCTCTCTCAAAAATAAATAAATATTAAATAAATAAACATAATAATAAATTATATATAAATAAATAAATAATAAATACATATATTTTTTAAATACTTTAAAAAAAAAGAAATGAGTTACAAAATCCAGACCCTGCTCAAGGGAAGGGGATTAAATGGGAGGTGGGCATCATTGGGGGTCATTTTAGAAGCTGTGTGCCACACTCACTACATGTGGGTGAGTGGGGTGAAAAGATGGGGCCGATGGTCAGAGGAGCCTGCCGGCTGAGAGGAAGCCAGAGAACCAAAGTAGGTAAAGGAGAGGGAGAGAAGGAAGAATGGAGGGAGGGAGGCAGGGAAAGAAGGAGGGAGACAGGGAGGGAGGTGGAGGAAGTTCATACAAGATGTGATATTTTCTCCCCAAGTTGTGTTACATTTCCCCCAGCGGTACAAGATGTAATGAAAGTAACAAGGAATTTAAGATTTGTGTTAACCCCACATCTGCTCCTTAATTCCCCCATAAACATGCTGATGCAGATTCCAAATAACAGAGAGTAAAGGGGATCCTTGGAGAAAATGCGGCAGTGGGTGTGGCCAGCAGCCCAGGCCTGCTGGTCCACACCCACCCTCTTCTCTCCCAGGACCCCTCCACCCATGCCCACTCCCCCTGCACCCACAAGAGAGGGTGGCCCATAGAGAAGTAGGAACCAAGAAACAGACCACCTTTTCGGTACAAGAATGAGCCAGCCCAACTCATATGGCATCTGGGGTCCCCTCCGTCCTCAGGGCTCCTGCTCACTGGCTCACCCCAGAGGGGCTGTGGCTCCGCCTGGTTCCTGGGAGGAAGGAGCTCAGAAGGAACATGGGCGTCTGGCCCAGGACTGCCAGTGGGGAGTCAGCTCTGAACAGACATCTGGAGAAAGAGATATAGACATTAATGAAAGTGAGAGAGTAGCCATGCCATCCATTTCCATGAGTAATTGATGACCACTTAAACTGTCAGGAAGGGCAGAGCTGGAGCTCCGGAAACCAACAGAGCCAGGGTGGTGGACAGCCTTGGTGTGCTCCCCGAGACAGGACAGAGGGGCCCCAAAGGCCCTTGTTACTCTGTCCAGGACCTCCTAAGGACTCTCACATTTTCTTCCACGTCTTGTCCTCATTCTGCTACCTACTCACGCACCTCCCAGGAAGCCCAGGAAGGGCAGAGTAGGGTCAAGTTTTCCTCACTGTGGTGGGGGAACAGCAGGAGGCCCAGCCAGGACAGTGGAAGACTGAATCGGACTCATGTCCCAAAGGCACCGGAGCGATGGTGTGTAGCTGGCCTCCAATCCCTCCCCATGTCCCCTCTGCCCACTCAGCTGCATCAAGGAGCTTCCTTGCCCTCTGGCTTCTGTTTGAGCAATGGACAACTGGCAGGAATTAGGGCAGGAGGAAAGTGGGTCAGGAATATGTACTCCCCTGACTCTCTTGGTGGAAGGCTGAGGGCTGGAAGTGTCTAGATTCTTCTCCCTGATGCTCCTGTCCAGCAGCCCTCTCCAAGAGACAGAGCCTACTGGTTCTAGTGCCCTCCCATTGGGTTCAGGGATGGGAATGGCTCCCACCATTACCAATCCTTCGGGGCTTTACCACCTTTACCCCACCTACATCCTTGAAAACAGTCCATCTCTTAAGATCTCCTCCATCACCCATGGGAGGGTGCCTGCTGGACCCTGACTGCTAGAGATGGGCTAGAATCTTCCAAGAGCTGGGAGCTGGTTGAGATAAGGCAGGAGTGATAACTGGACAGAGGGGAGGAATGCCCTGGTGACCAGGGGCTGAGCCAGCCAGGCAGATCTGATGGCTGTGCAGAGGTGTCCGGCTGCCTCACAGGCTGGGGTCCGTGTGCAATGCCCACACTCTGGGAAGCTCTCTCCAGCTCCATGCTTGGGACATGCAGCTTGCTCACAGGGAGGGCATGATCCCCACAGCAGCCTTGGAGGGATGGGAAGTGGGATGCCTGGTTACTCTGCCCGAAGACAGGGAATCAAGCTCTCTGCCTCGAAGTGGACAGGGGCTGAGGGCCCGCCTCTATTTGGAAGCCAAGGGAAAGTGCACCATACAATCCACTGGCCAGCACTGCAGTCGGCAGGACACTCTCCTACCTCCAACCTGGCGGGAGGGCTCATAACAGCTTGGTGTTCACCACGGAACATGCCTTCACTTTGAGACAGCAATAGTAGGAAAGGAAGTGCGGCGAAAAGCAAAGAGCCAGGGCTTTGGCGTCGATGACCCCACGTGAAAAATCTGACTCCACCAATCACGAGCTCTTTGACGCTGGAGATGTCACTTGAACCCTCCCAGCCTTGCTTTTTCCAGATATAAAGTGAGAAGAACAAACCAACCTCATGAATTCATGAGAGCATTAGAAATAATATGTGAGAAGCATCTGGTAGAACACCTGGCCCAGAGATGGTATCCATCAGAGATCGTTATTTTTAAAATAAAAGACAGGGGTGCCTGGGTGGCTCAGTTGGTTAAGCTTCCTTCGGCTCAGGTCATGATCTCACAGTTTGTGGGTTCAAGCCCCGCATCGGGCTCTGCACTGACAGTGCAGAGCCTGCTTGGGATTCTCTTTCTCTCCTCTCTCTCTCTCTCTCTGTCCCTCTCCTGCTGACATACACTTGCTCTCTCTCTCTCTCTCCCCCCCCCGCCAAAATAAACATATAAACTTTAAAAATAAATAAATAAATAAAAGACAAAGTCAACCCAACCACCATTCAGATGCCAAGACTTCCCTGCATCCCTGCCAGGGTAAAGCTGACCCTGTCTCACAAGGCCTGTCCGGTCGGCCCCCAGCCTGTGTTCTCTGCTCCTCTCCCAACACCCCAGTTCTTCCTGGCTTTGCTCTTCTCTCTTGGGACTACATTGATTCTTGACAAGAATACCTCAACTCTCCCATAAGCAGAATTTTCAGACATTATATTGCAACCTCCAAATCAACTTTCTCCTGCCGAACGTAGGGCTTTGGACCATCAGTTGATGAATGGATATTTTAATCTAAATAGCCAATAATTGGGTATCAACATATTTATCAATATAGCAGTATTTGTATTATCCTGGAATACTGGCCCTTAGCCTCAAAAAGACAAGGTGTAAAGGGGAGAAATCAAGTTTCTCACTGGAATTAAAACAGAACAGGATAAGATCCAAATCAGATGCTACCAACAAAACTCTACTTTCATATCGATGTTCATCAAGCAGGTCTAGGCCCTGGGTGTCCATCTGTGCCAGGAATAAACCAGTAGAAGATTACTGGCCAGCCTCGGGAAGGAAACATAGATGGAGGGAAGGCAGACACGCGGGTTAAGAGTTAGCTTCGGAAGAGCGTTCCACAAGCAGAACCATACACACTAATATAACACCCTCCCCAAAATATGCATTTAAGAGAAAAAAAAGCACAGATTAACAGTGTGTGTGACACACAACCATTTATGTGAAAAGAAGTACATGCACATCTCTGGATGGATACACAGAGCCAGGTAGCAGTGGGCATCTCTAGAGAGACAAACTGAAGAGGAAAAGTCAGCAATGGGGAGAAAGTATAATTTACCTCACTTCCTTTTTCTCTTACCATGTGATTGTAGGTTGTAGTATAACGATCCAAATGCAGAAAAGATCCATGCATCCATATGTTATAGCTTACAGATTCCTCGGTCAAGACAAACAGGCTGGCATTCCATCTTCTCTGGACAATTATTCCGAGAAGTTAATAAAACATCACCAAAGTCAACTTCACATTCTCCTGCTCAATCCTTTGCAGGATCCCTATCAGCAAGGAAGCCTTTTTCACATTAAAGATAATTTCCTCCAGCAAGCACGTGAAAAGATGCTCCAGATCACTGGTCATTAGGGAAATGCAAATCCAAACCACAGTGAGATACCAGCTCACACCTGTTAGGATGGCCACCATCAATTAAACAAATTAACAAGTGTTGGCGACGCCCTGGAGAAATTGCAACCCCTGCGCACCGGTGGAGGGAACGTAAAATGGAGGAGCCGCTGTGGAAAGCGATACGAAAGCTCCTCAAAAAGCTCAACCTGGAGCTACCCTATGATCCAACATCCCATTCTGGATGTATATGTAAAAGGATGGAGAGCCGCCTGGCTGGCTTAGTTGGGTAGAACATGCAGCTCTTGAAATTGGGGCTGTGAGTTCAAGTCCCGCGCTGGGCGTGGAGCCCAAATAAATAAATAAATAAATAAATTGCAAGCAGGGTCCTGATAAGATATTTGAACAGCCATATTCATAGCAGCATTAGTCACCATAATGGTTGCCAAAAAGTGGAGGCAACCCAAGTGTCCATCGATCGATGGGTAAAATGTGATGGATGCCTACCATGGAATATTATTCAGCCTTCAAGGGGAGGAAATTCTGACATATACGGCTACATCTACAATATGGATGAACCTTGAGGGTATTAAGTGAAGTAAGCTGGCCACAAAGGGGTAAATACCACATGACTCCACTTATACGAAATACCCGGAGTAGTCAGACTCAGAAACAGAAAATACACTGGTGGGTGCCAGGGGCTGAGGGAAGGGGGGAAATGGGAGGTGGTTGCTTAACGGGCATAGAGCTTCAGCTGTGCAAAATGAAAAACTTCTGGTGATGGTTCGCACAACGATATGTTAAGAATATGTGAATATGCTTACGACGATTGAACTGTGCGCTTAAAAATGGGTAAGACGATAAATTTTACGCTAACGTGTATTTAACCACAATGAAAAGTAAATTCATAAAAATAAATTTCCTCCGTCTCATAACTGTCACCACATGTTATCTGACAGAGCCCCTTAGAAGTCACGTTGTATATAGTTAATGTTTACTCTCTATGTAATGTTTTAAATCATCATGAATACCGCACCATGTTTCACACTCTCTTTTTGAAACACATGCAGTCGCTCTGTGATTCTATGTGTGTAGCGGTTTTGAAATGAGAAAAATATAGCGATAGCAAACATCCGTGGTTGCAGGGGTTAGGGGTGGGGTCGGGGGTCGGGGGACAATCTCTGGAGTGAAGCAGTTCTGTACCCTGACTGTAGTATGGTTATAGGGAGATATAGATCAGATTTCAAAATCCACCCTCCCCCCCCCAAAAAAAATTAGCACATGGAAAACTGAGGAAATCCAGGTCAGGCCTGTAGTTTATAATATTGCACCAATGTCAATGTCCTGGTTTTGATCACTAAGGTTATGTGAACTGTGTCTTTGGGGTAAAATGGGTGACAGGTACATGGGAACTCTATTGTTTTTGCAACTTGCATGTAAATCTAAAATTATTTTACAATAAAAGGACTTTTTCAAAAATATGCACCCAACATTTGAAGAATTTGTGATACCATGTAGGTCTCTGGAGACAGAGCCCATTCTATAAGGTGTAAGTTGTCACTGACCTCTGTCTGCAGGACGTTCGTGCCCTCTGAGGTGCACTCAGGGAGAAATCAAGGCCTGTCTACACAGCATTCTTGGCGCCCCAGGTTCACAGCACTCTTGCATCCCCTTCCACCTACCAGGACTTCTCCCTCAGACCACAGGGTCCTTCTCCCTCTTCAGTCTGAATCTCTTCATCATCGTCATCACCTAGAAGAGCTTATGGTCCCCCTTTGCAGCAGTAACCCCCGAGTGCCAGACATAGTGCCCAGCATCGTCTCATCCCGCCTAATCTTCACTGTCTCTGCTTTTTAGATGAGGAAACTGAGGCTTGGCGGGGGGGGGGGGGGGGGGCGGGCAAGGGACTTGCCAAGGTCCCAAAGCCGTCCGTGGTTTGGATTCAAGGACAGGTCTGATGACACCCCCAGTTGGGTTCCCATGCCCCCCTACTGGCCACCTCAGCTGCCACCTGCAGGCTGGCATGTGGCAGCAGGTGCGAGACAAGCCGGTGGGGACAGGGCGCTAATTCAAGGCTGCCAGAGGAGCAGCTGTTCTCCGAATCCCGGCGGCCTGGGGCCATGCTGCTCTTATGTTCCCCGGTAGATAAAGTGATCCACTTAGGAGAAACTCTCTCCAGGCTGCGGGGCCATTAGCTCGCTGACTCCTGGAAAAACCATTTGGCCAGTGCTGACAGATATGGCCATTACACGGTCATTCAGCCTCTCTCGCTGCCCCATCCAGACCTTGGGAGAGGGAGGGGCCACGAGGCATGCAAAGCTCAGGGGAGGGTCCTTGAGATTCACTTCCTGGCCACCCGCTTCCTCTCTGCCCTTAGGCTGCATCTTGCCAGGCCCGAGTTGCTGCAGCAAAAGGCAGCTTCAGGCAGCATGATTTCAACGTGCTGCCAATGACCTTGTTCTCCTGAAAGTTGTTAGAAACTGCCTTCACATGTATCATTTCCCTTGACCCACACACACCCTATGTAACTGAAATTAGGATTATTATCTCCACTATACAGATAAAGAAATTAGGCACAGAGAGGCTAGGCAGCTTGCGCAATGTCACACAGCTAATAGTGTCGCCTGCCCCACACTGCTATGACCCCACTGGGGTGTTACCTGTATGGGGAACCCAGCCTCAAAGCAGAGTCTCCAGAGCCAGGGGTAGGGCAAGGGCCGTTCCTCTCTGCCAAGTGGAGGATGAGGCTGCCCGAGGACGTAGCCGTGACCCCTAGGAGCACCTGCCCTACTGGCACAGCCCAAGCAGCCCTTGACCTGGTGGGTCCCCAGCTTAGGTCAATTATCCCACACCTCCCACGCCCTCTGGATCCTTTGCTCAAGCTGGACGAATGCCCCAGGCAAGGCTTCACAGCCATTCTACAGCTGGCAAACCTCCTCTGCCCGCCAGCAGCACGGGCATCTCAGGATAGGGGTTGCCATGACATCTGAGGCACCCAGCTGATCCAGGCCAGAGTCCACAGCCACAGCCCCAGCACTGACCACGTGCCTGGGTCCCTGCCACAGTTCTGGAGCCCAGATGCACCCAGCAGAGTCCGGGGAACTAGCAGCAGGTGCCCAAGCCCTAAGGAAGATCACTAAAGCACAATAGCCCACCTCCTGCACAGAGCCAGGCTCGGAAAAGAAGGTGTTTTGCCCAGCAGGGGCCAACCTTCCAGCTCAGAAGCCTGAGAGCAGATGGCAGGCAGCAGCGGGAAGAGAAGGCTCAACACCGAGGCCCAGCCTCCGAAGCCCTATCCTACAGAATGTAAAGACCCTAGATGCTTCTAGGGTACCCAGACGATGCTACCCTCCACCAAGATGCCTTGCTTTGTTTTGAGGCAGCTCAGAAAGAGGTGGTTTAAAAGTCCACGTCCAGGCAAGAGGCAGCCCCTTCCTGGTGGGTTAGGGATAGATTCTGGATCTTGCTATAGGACCGAGGGAGCATCTGGGCCTATAGATGCTGGGGCATCTGGGCTGATCTCCTGGGCCTGGCTTGGCCAGGAGATCAGCTCAAGCTAGGGGACAGGATGTAGCCGTTTCTCTTAAACACAAAGACTGGAGATCCCTTGGGCCTGCCAGCCAGGCCTCAGCTCACTATCCACCTCGGACAGCACTGAGTGGTGCTAGGGCCCCGGGGGGCCCAGATTCAGAGTCCAGAGCTTTGTTGTCATTGTGAGGGGGGTTTAGACATGGTCAGGCATCTGGGGATGGCTCAAGAGGACACCTGAAGTGTTCCACAGCCCTGGCATCCACTCATAACCAGGATGCTTGGCCAAGTCCTGGAAGGAAAATCACCAAACATTGAGTTCTCTGAAGCCTGGCTGTGTCCAAGACTGGGCCAGAAATGGAGCTGTGTTATCATTTGTTAAGTGAATATTGTAAGTCTCTGAGAGCCTCTGTCTCGTCCTTGGGTTTAACCTGCCTCCCCTGGGCTTGTTTCTGCCACACCGGTGTGCTTCTGTTCCTCCAGTGTGGTCTCCCAGGAGTGGGCATAGCTCGGATCACATACCCCGTGTCTGAGAATGGTGTCCCCTTCCCAGGACATGGCTGGGCAGCCACAATCAGCCGCACCTGATAGGGCCTGGGGTGGATGCCTGGCCCAAGCCGAGTCAAGCCGATTCATTCTCTCAGGAGTCTAGCAGGGGCTCCAAAACTACAGTGAATCTCTGCCTGGGGGCCGACCTGACTGAGTGTGATAAAGCAAAGAGGGCAGAGCTGCAGGGGGACAACAGAGAGAAGCAGAGAGGAGGGAGGGTCTGATGGGCCCTGGCCCTCTGTGCCTTTCCCACTAGAGTCCCAGGACTAGAGCCTCAGCCATCCTGAGCTACATGACATCCCTTGTATCCTTTCCACAAAATCACTTTTTTTTAAATGTTTATTTATTTTTGAGAGAGAGAGCGCGCATGCACAAGCCAGGGAGGGGCAGAGAGAGGGAAAGAAATAATCCCAAGCAGGCTCTGTGCCATCAGCTCAGAGCCCGACATGGGGCTCAATCCCACGAACCTCAAGATCATGACCTGAGCTGAAATCAAGAGTCAGATGCTTAACCGATTGAGCCACCCAGGTGCCCCCACAAAGTCACCTTTTGGCTTACACTGGCTTCAGTGGTTCCTATTACTTGCAACTGAAAGCCTTCACTAAGACATTCTCTTTTCCTAACCCCCGCCCCTACCCCCTATATCTGCCTTCCGGCACCACAGCCTCCCATACACCTGCCTTCTGGCGCCACAGCCTCCCGCGCCAGAGCTCAGGACCCAAGACCCTGCTGGCGAGACGCCAGGCTCTCAGGCGTGCAGAGGGATTGGGGATTGCCACGCCCACCTCCTGAGCAAACTGTGTGGGCCGTGGGAGGGTAAGACCCCCAGGAGAAGGCATGTCCTCAGGCTCAGAGAGCCAACCCACCCTGTTTCCTTCTTGAGACCATGAGCTTTTTGCCTGAAAAAGCTCTTCAAGCCCTTGAGACGCGTAGAGCTTGGTGGAACAAGAGCTAGCATTTATACCGCACGTTCTAGCAAGTAATTCATGTAATCTTCAAAGAATGCTCTGGGGCTGGTGCCATTATCATCCCCATTTTACATACAGGAGAACCGAAGCACCGAGAGGTGAGGTGACTTGCCCCCAGCACGGAGCCAATGAGCGCTGGGATTTTGAACAAGTAGAAAGAGGCATAGAGCACTTGAGTCAGGTTCTGAATTTGTACATGTTTCACTTCTCCTGGTGAGGCCAGAACGTTAAGAAGAAGAGAACTTCCATGATGGGGAATGGCTGGCCCCTTCTCGGGCTCCTTCTTGCTGGAATAACCATTTGAGGGTCCCCGTGGTTCCGGGCACCATCAACACTGGGAACCCCTGCTGGGCAGTGCCCTTGGACAGGTCGTCACAGATGCAAGGGTCAAGCGTGCTGGCAGAGGGGCAGATAAAATGGGGCCAAGCTGACCTCTACCCCTGCCGGGATGGACCCAGGAGAGAGAGATGCTGGGGTAGCATGCTCTCCCCTCCACAGGCCAGTCCAGGACAGAGCCCACAGATGGTGAGCAAAGGGAAAACAGAGTGGCCTCAATTGTCCACCTGTCAAACCTGTGAGGACAAACTGGCCCCAGTTACACCTCCACTGCCCTCTTGGCCCTTAAAGACTGAGCTCAGTTAATCTCATTAACTCATTTATTCAGTGCTCCCTGTGTGGCAGGCAATGAAGCCAAGCTCCCTCTCTTTCCACTGGAGGCTACCACCCACGTTAACTGTGGAGAACTTGTCCAACCTTACTGTGCCTCAGTTTTCTTGTCTGGGAAATGGGGACAGCGATACTTACCTTGTGGGTTGGTCACCGGGATTAACTGAATCAACCTTTGTAAAGTTCCCAGGCAAGACGATGGTGGGAGAGTTTAATACATGGGGATTATTAATAAGGGAGATCTATGCAGCCAAGAGGCCAAGCACTGGATATTCCTAAACAGGATGGAGAAGGGAGCCTCTGGGCCCCATGTCCCATGCCAGGGCCACCCACCCCCATTGTCAATCCGCACCCCAGCACTTCATCATCCCCAATGAGGAGGGCTGCTGACCCTGTCATGACTTCGACTCCTTTCCCATAACCTGAAGCGCATTAAGGAAAGCTCTTCAAAGGGCTTCAACCGATAATCGAATAATACTAATAATCAGTCAAGTAATCAATCCCTGGGGCCTGTGCCTCCTTCCCAGACTGAAGTCCCGCTGCCTTGTTAGTCACACTATGAGCTTCTGCAGGGGCTCCATCGACGGCCATTCTCACTGCCAGAAAGGAGGCTTCACCCAGGACAGCCCGGAAGGGGATCCAGCGAGGTCGTGTCTATTCATCCGTCTGTCTGTCCCAGGACAGAAGGACTGACGCCCACAGGCACCAGCACTTGAGTGAGGCTCTGGCCCACACAGAGGCCAGGTTTTGTCCCAGCATCTGCTAAAAGGTTCCCGAGCTGAGGCCTCAAAGCCCTCTGCCTGGAAGCTTCGGAAAGATCTCCAGTTGCACGCTGGCCAAAGCAGAGAAGAACACCCCACTCAGGCCTGCTGCCCGAGGGCCAAGAGGAACAAAGAGAGAACCTGAGCTTTTTATGTCTTTCTTTTTAACTCTTCTAAATTTATTCAGGTATTTAAACAAACAGAAACTACATCATGCATGGTTACGTTTTGCCTTTGTACAACAAAACTAAGTACTTGATATCTCTGCAGAGGTCTGGTGCTGATTTTTTTTTTTTCCTTTCTTTCAGTAACATCAGGCAGACTTTTCGATGTTATCCAGTTTTGCACAGTCACTAGAGTGTCGCATCATGAATTATTAAATCAGTGCTTCGTGGTAATACATAATTTCTTATCAATTATTCATGCTAATGTGTGTGTAGTTTACTTAATTGTGTTATTGACGATCAAAAGTAATTTCCTGAAAGTCCTCAAGGACACAAAATTTAATCAGCGTAACTACTTTTCAGATGCAATGCTGTTAAGTATTCTTAATTTGCTCAACAGTTCACTTATTTATGTACCTTTCTGGAGGAAATACGAGTTTAATCAAACAATTAGATTGAAGAGTTAGTGTTCATAAGGGCTTGCGCTTACATCGTTCAACCGAACATTCGTAATTACAGGGAAACGGAAGCGACTCTGCCGCTTTTTGGCAAATCGTTTCATCTTTATACTCAACAAGCAAAATACAGCAGGAAGAAGGATTTGATTTTTTTTTTTTTAAGGAGACAGTGTATTTTATCAAATGCTTTGCGGTAATCGGAAACGAGGCACCATACACTTGGGAGTATTAGTGGGGGGCGTCTGGGGGGCAGTAAAAAGGGGAGCAGGGTGATCCAAAGGTAGAACATTTTGATTATAATAACTGAGAGGAAAATAATTGTCATAAAAGCAATAACGGTTTTCATGGAAACGCCATCACTAAGCCACCAAAGACTGCAACCTTTTAGGTACCAGACCCCCCTGCCAGGGGAGTGACAGAGATCACGCTATTGCACATTTTCCCTTGGATCTCTTCAAGTTCACTATCCACACGAGAGAAAACAACACCCATTAGATCGAAACCGAAATCTCTGTGAAATTTGGCCCTTTGGAATTCATTCTGTTCACGCCACAAGGAAGCCCTCCTCCCCGTGCTCCACTTCTCCATACACACCCTTCTCGTCTTGTTTCTACTTTCTTTTTCCTTCTGTAAAAAAAATAAAGAAATAACGCCACTGGAGAGGCCGCCTCCCTGTGCTGGGGACCTGAGGAAAAGTAGTTCATCCGATGTGTACTCGTTTCAGAGACGGCCGTGGGCGATGTCCTCCCCAAAGGCTGTCCGCACTCCCCCTGGATCAGAGTACTGCTTGTCGCTGGTCAGCTTCCCATCAACCTAGAGGTCGGGTCCAGAGAGACAGGGCCCACACTGGCCAGTGCCTGGAGTGTCATGATGGTGGCCCCGGCTCACGGAGCCCATGGCCTGTCTGGCCCAGCTGCCCTTGCCGGAAGTGCCCAGTGGGCACCCTCAGGCCTGGCTGTGCCAGCCCGTCCTCACCCTACAGCTCACCTTCTAACCTAACCCAGCCTACAACCAATATCCTCCAATAAGAGGAAGGGGGCGACGGCTGCTAGTCTTGATGGTGGGCAGTTGAGAGTCCGTTGGTGCGTAATGTAACAGCACGACCCCGCTTCGGAGCGCAAGACTCAGCCCTGGATGTCTCTCAAGGATGGCCCATGCCGCAGTTCTTTGGGTTGGTAAGACCTTCAAAGGCAGCCCAGGAAAGGGTCAGGAAGGCGAGGGGGTGAGTAACTCTACTTCCCTCCAAGACTTCTGGGCCCAGATGGAAACCCCAACGGTCTCACCACAGAATGGGCTCTGGTGCCCACGAGTTCCATCCGGACTTGTCACCAAAGAAGCCAGGACAACACAGCCCCGCCGGTAGGACTCCAGAAGCACTCTCCAGATGCCGAGGAAGCCGTGGGTCTCACTTCCCTTCCTGAGTCCGTGAGGAGGCCCTGGGCTGCAGTCTTCCCTTTGCTTTTTGGGGAGTTTTCCACAGGGGCTGAGGCTGGGAGAAGCAGGGGGCAGGGGAGGGCGCCTCGGGCCTGGGCACTCCGGACCCTCATACACTCTTGTCTCCCTCGCTCTGTTCCTTGGCGGGAGGGTTCTTGTCCTGGCTGCCATCGGGGGGTGCCGGCTTGGCCACAGGGCTGGGGCTGCTGCTGGCCGAGGGCAGGAGGTTGGCGGACTGCAGGACGGCCTCCGAGTGCTCGCGAGCCTTCATGCGCAGGGCGGCCACGCTGGCCGTGCGGTTACTCTGGCAGCCGTAGGTGGGGAGGAACGACAGCCCCATGGGGTCTGGGACACAGCAAGAGCACAGTGGGCCCCCTGAAAGGAGGAAAAACAACAGGCTGCCATCACTGCTCACATTCTGTCTCCCAGGGACACGAGGTAGGAGCAAGGGGCCGAGTGATTGTTTGGTTCAGGACACTACAGGGAGAGGTGACGTGACAAGTGCTCAGGACCCCGAAGATGGACAGCACAAGGGATCCAGTTGCTAGCCCAAGGGATTAGCAGAGCACTGGGGCGACCTGACCAGTCCTGCTTCCCTCAGCAACCAGCAGGGTGGCCTTGGGCCAATGTCTTGGCTTCTCCTTCTGCAAAATGGAATGTTACCTACTTCACAGGATCATTACGAGGATCCAATGCAGTAATCCCACACTCCCCAAACTATGTGCCAAAGCACCCCTGCGAACTCAGAGGGACACTGCAGGAACATTTTTGACTTCTGAAGACAACGGGAACCCAGCCATTTATCAAATGGCTACTAAGTTGTTGGGACACTAATACTTCCGGAGTTGCTCAGACCCAACCATTTGATGAACAAAACTGCTAGGTGTTTCTCATGGCCCAAGAGAGTCATGAAAAATTAACCGAGACCCTCAGGGCACTGTGAACTGAGGTTTGAGAACCTCCGAAGGAATCAGTTTGGAAAGCACTTAGCACAGGTCGGATATGTGCAGCGGGGCTTAGGAACAACTGCCCGGCCCCAAGCCCGCTGGCCAACAGTACATAAACCATCCCAGAAATACAGTGAGCACAGCCCTCTGCTATGCTCAGTCTGAGGATAGTACCTCAGACTAATGATAGGCCATCCTCAACTGTGCATTCATTCAACGACTATCCCACGAGCACCCAGCATTTTTCTAGAGCCTAACGACCATCAGCAGGAATATGGCAGCAAGACCCGCTGTCTTGGAGTGCAGCTCTAGTGGAGAGGCACGCCGGAGCCCTCGAGTCCCTGATACAAAGGCAGGTGGTAGCGTGTGCTATGGAAAACACGAGTAGAGCATGATGCTTGGCAAGAGATCTGAGCACAGCTAGTCAGAGTGACGGCCGTGTGAATGCCCAGGAAGGCGCAGGCAGCCAGGGAGAAGAGCAGTGCAGAGGCGCAGACACAGGAACTGATGTCACCTGTTCGGGGAGCAGTGGCATGTTCAGACTGACCGAAGCCAGAGGCTGCAGGCAAGGGCAGCGCCAGATGGGTCAGGGTCATCAGGGCCAGGCTGCCTCACAGGCTGTGCAGGATGCAGTGGGAGGAAGCCTCAGCAGCTTGGAGCAGAGAGTGTTGCGAGCTTATCCGCATGAGGAATGGGGCGGGCAGGCTAGCGGGAGAGTGCCGTCCTGGGGGAAGGGAGCTTGACTCAACATGGCTGGAGGGAATGTGGCAAGGGGTGGCCAGATTCTGGTTTAGGATGAAGGTTACAGCCTGTGCAAACTGCTCCTGGACCACAGGGAAGGGGATGGATAGGAAGGATTCACACATGATGACTAGGTTTGGGCCTGAGCACCCAAATGAATGGAGATGCCATTGCTAGGATGGGGGCAGAGAAAGTGGTCTGTGTGTGTGTGTGTGTGTGTGTGTGTGTGTATGTGTGTGTATGCATATGGAGGAGGAAGATAGAGTCTGGCCATAGAATCCTGTGGTCCTGTTGCCCATCTGAGTTCCGAGGAGAGAAGTGAACAGCACTCAGCAGTGCTAGCCCCACCCCCGTGTGTGAGGGACACCCGTGGGCTCCAGCTGCCCACCACAGCAGGTGTGGGGGCAGGAGTCACATAGACTTTGCCCCCAGGCTGGGTGGGTAGACTCAGCTGTTGGGATGACATACTTTGAGAGACTCTCTGAGCTCCCAGGACAGGTCAAGTGGTGGCCCCCGTGTGTGATCCTTGTGGGAGACGCATATCCCCACAGCCTCCACGCCCCTCCCCAGCCCTAGTCATCCCGGACCAGATCCAAAGCCATATCCTACAAGGTGAGCGAGAAATGGATCACCATGGCCCCGCCAAGGACGGTGGGGATTTATTGCCTGTCCCTGAGGCCGGAGACCTGAGTCAGCCATGGCCACTGGCCGGCCCCATGTGGGTGGGCCAACCACTTCGCCCCTTCTGACAAGGGAGGCGTCCCAAAGCCAGTCCCTCATCTCTTTCTGAAAGTGATCACCAGCTTTGGAAGAAGCAGCACTGGACATCAGGTGTATTGGGGAACCGAAATCCATATTTGTCAAATGAACCCAGATTCCTCCCAGCAGCCTCCAGGCCCTTGTGTGATCATGTCCCCAGGGCCCTCCCCTCCTTGCCATGTGCCAGACAGGCCTCCCTTTCAGGTGCTCACGGCAGCATCACAGCAGAGCCCTACACAGAGCTGTATTACAGAGAGCAAAGGCTCGTGTGGGCCAGGCACAGCTCGGAGCACGCCATGCCTCACACATCTCGGCTTCAGAGAAATTCTAGGAAGCAGGCTCCGTAGTCATCCCCTCCCGCAGGTGAGGAGACTGAGAGTGAATAATAAGTGGCCGGCCCGGACCTCACCAGGCAGGAGGCCTGCCCCTTAACCATTGGGTCCCTCTGAAAAGAGGGCACATTCCTCCGCCTGTGAGGGAAGAGAACCTCCCTCTGCCTTGGAATGCTCTCCTCACACCTCTGTCTCTCGTTAGGGCTCCATTTGACCACCACCTCCTCAGGGATCATTTAGGTCCTCCCCATCCAAAGTAGGCTCCCTGGTTATGCTCCAGGCTGCTCGAATCTTCACAGCATTGGCCACAGATGGCAGGTGGACTATTGACATGTTTGTTGTCTGTCTCCCCACCACATACCCCCAAGACTGCAGACTCCCAAGGGGTCAAGTATCTTCCTGTCTCATTCCCCACTCTGTGCACACCTAGCACAGCGCCTGAAACAAGCCAGGCCTTTGGAAAATACCTATGGAAGAAAGGGAGGGGGGAAGGGCCACCAGCCCCAGGACCCACTTGTAGGATCAGCCTTCCCGAGGCAGCCTCAGCAGCATCCGCAGGGATGTGCCTGCCTCCTTTCCCCGGGGACAGGCTTCCCCCTGGCAGGGTCAGCCACCTTCCTCTCCCCTCAAACACATCTGGGCATCTCTCTGTTCCTTTCCAAGCCTGCTCAGAGACAAAAGGCAGCTCACGTTTACCAGCACCCACAGTTGCCTCTTGTCACCCTCCCGGCCACCCTGAGGGATAAGCATTACTCATCCCTGCTCTCCAGGTAAGGAAACTGAAGCTCCAGGTCCCAGTTTTCACAGTTCATTGATAGGTGGGACCAGAACCTTCTGGTGGTGTTTCAGTTCTCCAGTACTGTAACAGGAAGTTCAAATGCGGCGGTGGCCTCCTACCTCAGTTCTGAGTGAGGGTCGATACAGCAGGTGGCAGACCCCAAGAGGAGGGCCGGAAAAATCGCAAGTGCCAACTTTACAAAGGGAATTCTGAGAGCCCATTTCACAGCCCCACACCCCTGGTGGGCTTCCAGCCTGGGACCATTTCCAGCAGCAGCAGGAAACACACAGAAAGTCACATTCGGGCGAATCCCGAGTCCGCTCTTCCCACTGGCCCTCGCTTAATGCAGCCGGATACACAGACACCAGTTGGGGCTCTGCGGGGAGCTGCAGCCTTTGCTGGGATGGTGCCTGTGCTGTGCCAGCCAAGGACTGGGACCCCCTCTGGGTCTCCCTCCCAAAGGGAGTTCATGGGTTGAGGAGATGGCATATGAAGAGCGGTGAACCCTCTCAGCAGTGAGAATACTAGACATTTTCCTCTCTGTATCTGTTTGGAATTTTTCTCATTTTCCTACAACAAATGTGAATTTCTTTTTTTTTTTTTTTTAATGTTGATTTATTTTTGAGAGAGAGAGAAGAGCGGGAAAGGGGCAGAGAGAGAGGGAGACACAGAATCTGAAGCAGGTTCCAGGCTCTGAGCTGTCAGCACAGAGCCTGATATGGGGCTTGAACTCATGAACCGCGAGATCATGTCCTGAGCCAGAGTCGGACGCTTAACCAACTGAGCCACCCAGGTGCCCCAATGTGAATTTCTTTTAAAATCAGAAACATAACTTTACCTTTAAATGAATGTTAAAAAGAGGCACATGTGAGGAGGGGCCGTGAGAGGCTGGGTTGCCTGAGCCAGGCAGGCACTGGAAGTCTGAGGGGAGCTTATCTGGAGCTATATATTGTCAGGAACCCAGGAGGGGCCACAGTCCTCAGGCTCAGCCCAAGGCAGCCCTGCCCGCATCAGACGCGCCCCAGAAAGGCGGGCTCCACGTGATCAGGCTGATTCTTGCCTCCAGCCATGCTTTGCTCCGATGTAAGCATCAAGCCGGGGGTTAAATGGTCTGTGACTCAGTGATGAAGAGGCCACTTACAGGATGAAGAAGTGCCACGTGGACAACACAGAGCCTTCTTCCCTGGGATCCACAGCCTACACCTGCTAGGTCACATCTGCCATCGGCGGGCTCCTAAGAAAGCCACCAATAACTACACTCCTTGCCCTCAAAACCCAGATTCGGTGATAAGAGAAATACATTCGTTCACAGGACCGAGGCTGCAGACGGGAGCAGAGTCTGTGCACAGGCCCTAGTTCACTCCCCACAACAGATGGATGAGGAAACTGAGGACCGCGAACCCAACAACTCTGGGACACTCTGATTAAAACTATAAGGGCTATGCATACAATGGAGAATTACTGAGCCTTAAAAAGGAAGGAAAGTCTGACACATCGACAACATGGGTGAACCTCAAGGACATTATGCTAAGGGAATAAGCCAGTCACAAAAAGACAAATCCCGTGTGATGCCATTTACACAAGATGCCTAGAGTAGACATATTCATAGAGACACAGAACAGAATGGTGGTTTCTGGGGTCTGGGGAGAGGGGAATATAGGAAGTTCTTGTTCAATGGGCACAGAGTTTCAGTTTGGGAAGATGAGAAAGTTCTAGAGGTAGATGGAGGGAATGGTTGCCCAGCACAAGGGACGTATTGAATACTTTGGAACTGTACACTTAGAAACAGTTAAGATGGCAAAGTTTATCTTCCACATATTTTATCACAATCTAAAATAAAGTAAAATAAATTCTTAAAAATAAAGCTGTAAGAGCCAAAAGAGAGTTCAGGTCAAGGTGATCGGGAACATGAGGAAGGGAGGAAAGAAGGAGGGAGAAATGAAAAATGAAAGAACTGGGGTTATTTAGCTGCGCTGACCCCAGGGCACAGTGGATACGAGGTAACTGTCTCTGTATCTCTCTTGGTGCAGACGGTGAAATCGAAGCAATGGGCAGAAGTGTGAAAAAAAGGAGTTTTTCTTTCCTTACCATCACATGCTATGTTTATGCAGAGGGCTTGTGAGGTTCCTGGTCTGCACCCCCTGAAGGTCCCCTGACAGGACATTAGAGAAACTTCATGCACGGTATGGGCCATTGGACAAGAAAAGGTTTGAAATCCCTTTCAACAAAAAAGGAGGGGTTTTAGAATGGGATGTGAATTATAAAGTTGAGTTCTTCCAACTTTAACGTGTTTTCAGAATTTCAATTGGTTGTAAATGAACTTAAATTATCCAACAACCAGAATCTCTCTCAACTCCTACAACAATTTTCTAACAGAAAAAACAAGTGATTTCCACAAATAGGATTCTCATAAAAGTAACTCTTGATTTCTTCATGATTCCACAGTACCAAGAGCATCCCCAGCTTTCCCCATACGCCTCCTGCCTAAACAACGTCAGCAACCCGCCCAGAAGGACGCTGACTGAAAACCAGAAATAACAAAATAGAGATTCATCTGGATGGCAGATGAACACATAGTTACCAAATAAAATCCCAGATCCCAAAGCACTGGCACTTTGCCCCTGCAAAGCCATACTCAAGACCCTCACCAAGTGCTTAAAGTTTCTTTCAAGAGCACTTCTCACAGAAGTTGTTCAGTTTACAAGATTACCACAAACTAGAGAGAAATGTGGCTACTAATGGGAGACATACTGATGGATAACATTGAGAAAAGAGACAAAAATTCATGACAGCCAAAAGACTCAACATGCACAGAAACCTGGAGCCGATTGGTACAGGGGTGAGCAAGCAAAGCCATCCCCATGAAGATGGCCTGACACCGCTGGCCGACAGCAGGAATCATCACAAGAGATGAAGTCTGGAAGTCTTTCAGAAAACTGCACCAAGCCTGCACGTCGCTGTTAGTGATGGGGTGACGCTGAATCAGCCACAGGAGGGGCCGAGCACCCCCCTTTATTATGTCGGAGAGGTGACAGAGACCCTTGAGAAAATGTCTACCCCAAAAGCAAGTCATCCATTATCAAGATTCCATAAAATGAGAACGACCATAGGCCATCTCTGGGGCATCTCAGCAGCCTGCTATGGCAGAAGAAAGTGGACTTGGAGGTTTGGCCCCCAGCCCCATCCTTCTTCACCAGTCATGGGGTTTCACACCATCTTTCCACATTTCAGGTTCCTTATCTGTGAGAGGAGGAGAGACACCTACCTTTGAGAGACATTCCGTAACGCAGCTAATATGAAGGCCTCAAACAATTACTATTTTCATAACCCCATACTAATTAAAGGGTAATTCTAAGTCACAATTCACGGTTTATTCCAATTACCGATTCGTTTCAGCCAGCAGCTGAAGAACACAACTTGTAAGCATCCCCCAGGACACCCCGGATGAGCAGTGTGCTCTGCCACAGGCAGGGAGTGTGCAAGAGGCATCTCACCACCTCT
This sequence comes from Panthera onca, assembly GCF_046562875.1. NCBI lineage: Eukaryota > Metazoa > Chordata > Mammalia > Carnivora > Felidae > Panthera > Panthera onca. The sequence continues at coordinate 40,590,872 of NC_138349.1, read as the reverse complement.
ACTAGCCACACACACACACACACACACACACACACACACACTCCTGGAGATGCAGGGCTGTCCTGTTTCCTGGGTGGAACCTTTCCTATTGGACCAAAAAGTAAAATAACTTTTTCTGCCAACAGAATTGTAAGGAGTAAGACAAATAAAGTTTAAAAGTGTCATCTTTTAGGGGCACCTGGGTGGCTCAGTAAGGTGAGCATCCAACTCTTGATTTTGGCTCAGGTCATGATCTCAGGGTTCATGAGTTCGAGCTCCGGGTCAGGCTCTGTGCTGTCAGCATGGAGCCTGCTTGGGCTTCTCTCTCTCCTTCTCTCTCCCTCTCTGCCACTCCCTGTGCGCTCTCTCTCTCTCTCTCTCTCTCTGTCTCTTGATAAATAAACGTTTTTAAAAAACTTTAAAATATAACAAAATAAAATAAATAAATAAAAGCATCATCTTTTAGTTACTAGATTTCCAGACTTGGGGCTCTAGGGTTCCCCCCGGCCTTTTTTTAAACCTATCAAAAAGCTATAAATCATGAATGGGCTAAAAATTAAATTAGCTACAAAGGAAGTCAATCCAGTGTGGCATATAGTAACAAAAACTGTGACTAACCTCACGGCCCAATACTAGGGAACTGACTGAAGAAGTTATAGTCACCCACACAGAACACACTAAAGCTTTGGCAAAATTCTATTACAGGAGGACACTTAGTGCCATGAACAAAAAAATAATAATGAGGGGCGCCTGGGTGGCTTGGTCGGTTAAGCGTCCGACTTTGGCTCAGGTCATGATCTCACAGTCCGTGAGTTCGAGCCCTGCGTCGGGCTCTGTGCTGACAGCTCAGAGCCTGGAGCCTGTTTCGGATTCTGTGTCTCCCTCTCTCTCTGCTCCTCCCCTGTTCATGCTCTGTCTCAAGAATAAATAAACGTTAAAAAAAATTTTTTTAAAAATGAAACACAATAAGGAAATGTTAAGTTTAAAAAGCAGATTGAGGAACAATAAGTCAACACGATCCTACTTTGGTATATGCATGTGTGTGTATACATAATACACACATGTATACACATAGTATATACGTGTACGTGTATATGCACCGTGATGTGTCATATCCATGTGGAGTCACAGGTATAGCACAAATATAAATGTATTTATGAGTAGAAAATATTGATAAATTTAAGCTTTTTGGTTAAAAATTTTTAATTTCTAAATAAGCTATAAAACACATAAATTCATTAGAGATACACACATTTATAGATGGAGGAAAACAAATGTACCAATATTAGATACTCATACTGCTTGATTCTGGGTACCAAGTTTATGAATGATAATTATCTTTTTCTTTGTGTTTTATTGTATTTTCCACCCTTTCTATACTGACCAGGTATTATTGTCATAAAAATGGTGTCCTTTTCGTGACTCGTGATTTCCAGTCTCCTTCTATTCAGATGATGAGAACAGATGTTCTCCTTTAGAACAGAGTCTCACTGAAATTGCCAAGGAATAAGGGCTGTGTCCTCAGCACCTCACTGTACCTCCATAACTGCTAATGGAAGGTCGGCACTGACCAGTGAACATGGGGCAGAGGAAGCACCCTGGAAAACCCACCAGGAATACTCCACCCCCCTCCCATTCGGTGGGATTCGAGGTCAGTGAGTCCCTTTGCATGGGGTATGACCAACCTGCCAGCAAGCAAACCCCCTAAAAGGCTACAACCTCTCCCCTCTAGCCCTACCAACATGAGCCATCACCAACGTCTGCACAAGAGCCATCTGACCCCTAAATGCAGCCTGAAAATGGTTTTGTTTGGAGAACATACTACCTCCTGGACACTAAATTAAAACACACAATTAGATTTCCATTAAGTTACAGCAAATTCTGCTGAATTGATCTAATCGGCCTACATTCCTATATGACATCATGCTTTAAAGGCTTGGCCTGGACATAAATACTTAATGTAATAAATACAGTCTGAAATATTTGATCTGCTTGGCAGTTTAATTGATCTACTACAGACTGACAGGAAAAATTAAGTTAGTTCTGTCTCGTCTCTGCCGATAGCACATTTTCATCATAAAGGCACGTGAACTACAATTTCGGTTACAAGTAAAGCTCTTGCGCACTGATTTCTTGTGGAATGTTCAGGTTAAAGATAACAGAATTGAACGAGGAAATGAGTATGTGGATTTATGAGACCTTTAACACAAATACTGTAGTTCATGTCTTTTTCTGTGTAGATAGATGATAGATAGATAGATAGATAGATAGATAGATAGATGATAGATATAGAATAATAGATAGATGCTAGACAGAGGGAAAATGTATTTTATAATTCATAATACCAGTTCCTTGTCATTCACAGGAGTGCCTGAGTGGAAGGTGTTGGCAGATGCCTGCCATATTTAAGCACGGATTTTTAGATGTGGTGGTTATGCGTGCTCACCAATAATCAAGTGGACAAGGTCTTATAACCAAATGTCTTCTGACTCAGAACCCCTGAAGTGCTTTCTCCTGTCTCCGTTTTATGGTCTAAATTGCCTTTTACCATGAGTTAAATGTGGTAAACGAGTTTAACACGTGGTGCCTTACACCACGAGTTGTGTCTATCTGTGTACCCAGCTCACCTCCCAAACTTGCTGGATGCACCCTTCACCCACTCTCACCCCTGTACTCCTGATGCCAGAACTGAAATGCCCCATTTGGGCACAAGGTAAACACTGAATACTTGGGGAAGGAAGAAAGGGAGGAAGAGTCTCTTTCCTGACTGCACTGGCAGAGTTTAGGTCCTCAGAGTTACCATCTCCCAGGTGGTAATCTTCCTCAGCACTTCATGGAAAGAGAAGCCGTGGTCATGACAAAGTTGCTCAATCTGATTAATGTCAAAACCCCCAGGTTAATCTGGCAGGGTATTCTGCTAGAATCAACACTAAATCCCACCCCGGTCTGAACTCCACCTATTACTTGTATACTCGCTGTCTTGACGTCTGTTCATTTGCTCAGCAAACACTCCCTGATGAGAGGCAGCCCAGCCAAACATTCCTGGGACTGTGATAGTCTCAGGGCCAGTGCCACGGCCCCCTTTCTGCTTGGATGTCTTTGAAGGGGCAAACAAATAACGACAACACCCAGCTCCAAGGACCCTGGCACAATCAGATGCCCAGATTCTGGGCAGACCGATGCCAGTTAGCACCGCCCTCCCTCCTTGAAGCAGCAGCCAAAACCCTGGACAGGCAGGCTGCTTCTCCCACTGCCTCTGGGCACAAGCCAGAAACCTTCTGCTCAGCTCCCTGCACTCCAGGGCCCCATTGATTAGCAGGAAGGGCAAACCCATCAGCACCCATAGGAAATGGCTTCTGGAAAGTGCGTTGCAGTTTTTAAAGCCAGAGAATGACAGCAGGTGCCTGTAAAAGGAACAGAATCAATAAAGGGTGTAGGGGGCTTGCCAATGGGACACCTGGGTCCCTGACTTGTCCTACTTCTCACAGATGCACTATGTGACCTTGGGCAGTCTTATCGCCTCTCTGAGCCTCAGTTTCCCCACTATATCCTGGAATGGTAACACACTCATTAAGAAGATTCCTGGGGCACCTGGGTGGCTCAGTTGGTTAAGCATCCGACTTCGGCTCAGGTCATGATCTCGCAGTTTGTGAGTTCAAGCCCCGTGTCAGTCTCTGTGCTGACAGCTCAGAGCATGGAGCCTACTTTGGATTCTGTGTCTCCCTCTCTCTTTGCCTACCTGCTCGCCCACTCTTTCTCTCTTTCTGTCTCTCAAAAATAAATAAAACATTAAAAAGAAAAGATTCCTTACAAATCTTAGGTGCTGGGATTCTCTACCCCTGTCTTCCTGATATCAACTAGGCATGGAGAAGATTAGGGTTGACCCAATCACTTTCCCCATAAGGATTGACCACCTTCTGCCCCTCAAGTTTCCCTGTTCCCCAAATACCTATACCCTTACAAACAATACAGGGGCACCTAGAGGGCTGTGTTGCTTTTCTGGAGTTGCACACACCCCAGACTTCATAAAGTGTGCCTTAGAGGCTAAGAGGCTCTCCCATTGAGGAGCAAATGCTTGCAAGAAATAAGATCCTCTGCCCCAGAGTCAAAAACCAAACACTAATTAGATCCCGAGTGACTCTCAGCCTCATTAACATAGCCCTAACAATTTCCAGCACCTACTGGATGCTTAGATGTGCCAGAGCACAGATACACAAGTCCTGTTGGGTATGGCCATCATGATCCTCATCTCACAGGTGAGGAGACTGGGGTCTGCCCTAAGTTGACCCCAGGATGAGAGGGAAGTAGTTCTGGGTCATGGCCAGTCTGACTCCAGAACTTGGGCTCACCTTGAGGCCATGCCATCCTCTCCTGAGAACATGCCTCTGTCCAACTTCATGCTCTGCCCTTTCCTTGACAAACTAACCCTGCCAACCTCAGTGCCTTTGCTCACGCTGTTCTGTCTGCCTGGGGTCCTCTTACCCACTGGGCAACTCCTATGCTTCCTTCAAGTCCAACTCAAACATCTCCTCTGGAAAGCCTTCCTTATTCCTACAGGGAAATGTGTCCTCCCTCCTCAGGGCTTCCCCCACTCCTTGCATGCCCTTGTTGGCTTCTAAGAGAGCACATGACTATGTCACATAAGATGGAATTCTTTGTTGACTATCTCTCCAAGCTCACCCTTAGCCTATGAACCACTTAAGACAAAGATGTGTCTAATTCATCACCAGAGGCTCAGCCACTGGTTTAGTCTGACAAAGTAGGGTACTCAGTGGATGAAGAATGAAAAAAAGGAGGGCCCAGTTGTTCCTGGCATCCAACAGGCAGCCAGGACTGCAGGCTAGGATGAATAGACCGGAGCTTCCCAAGTGAGGTCTGTCTCCCACACCAGAGCAGCATGACTTTTCCTTCTTTACCCAAGCCTAACTACCATTTGCTCTGCATTTGGGGCAGATGTAAGTGGCTTGGAAGGTCCTAGAGGTGAGCCAGATATGGCCAGTGCCCTCAAAGTGCTTGTAGTCAAGATTGGGAAGCAAGGTAGGTTCAAAAACACCCCAACTCAAATCACAATGCTGGAGTATCTTTGATGCTTGTGTCCATCAGTGTCTAAAAAGGGCCTTCAATGAACCAACCTCCTGGCATTCATGCCTGTATGCAGTCCCCTCCACTAAAGTCTAAGTTGGCCCTGTGACCAGCTTAAATCAATAGACTGAATCAGAAGCAACACGGTGCCTGTTCTGGGTGTAAGCTTTAAGAAGGTCTGGCATCTTCTTCTTTTACACTCTTGGGAATCAACCACCATTCAATCTCACCCCAAGTTCACCATGGGGAGAGAGAAAAAGAGAGCTCCCAGCCTCCCGGCATCCCTACCAAGCCCCCAGACAAGGAAGCAATACTATGTTGTAAGTAGCTGAACCCAGCCAGCCCTCGGAATCAGAAGAGATAATAAAACAGCTGGGCAGTTCTGCTGCTGCTTTTACTAGACTCAGTTTTGGGGGTAAAGTAAAACAATATTAAAACCTGGAATGGAAATTATAAGAAAATCACAAGCCAATCTTCTCATGATCATAGATGCAAAAGCCCCTGAACAAAGTATTAGCAAACAGAATCCGGCTATAGATAAGAAGGAAGACATGTCACATCTAGTCTGGGTTTATTCCAGGAATGTACAGTTGGATTAACATTGAAAAAAATCAATCAATGTAACTTACTGTATTAACCCATTAAGAAAGAAAAATCATGTGATCGTCTCAATAGCAGCAGAGAAAGTATTCAATGAAATGCAACATTCATTCATATCCATGATTTTTTTTAATAATTAAATAAAACTCTTAGAAAACCAAGGCAAGAAGAAAATATCTTTACTTGATAAAGGATATCCAAAACATAAATAAATAAAAGACCACAAATATAACTGAAACCCTGAGATCAAGAATAGGCAAGGAGTGGTCACAAAGACCACATATTGTATGACTCCATTCATATAAAAAGTCCACAGCAGTAATAGCAAAAATGTTCACGGTCAGTGGTGTCCTGAGGCTGGGGGCGTTGGGGAGAAGTGGGAAGTGACTGCTTATAGGTACAGGGTAATGACAGTATTCTGAGGTTGATCCTAGTGATGGCTGCACAACCCTTTGAATATACTAAAAATCATTGAGTTGTACCCTTCAGGGGATGAATGGTATCGTGTGTGCATTATATCTCAATAAAGCTGTTATTAAAAAATAGAATAAGGCAAGGATGCCCGTCATCACCACTTCTACTCAATACTGTGCTAGGGCTTCTGGCTGGCACAGACCAAAAAGAAAGAAAGAAGAAAGAAAGAAAGAAAGAAAGAAAGAAAGAAAGAAAGAAAGAAAGAGAAAGAAAGAAAGAAAGAAAGAAAGAAAGAAAGAAAGAAAGAAAGAAAAGCCATCAGGATCTGGAAGGGAGAGACCAGCTATCTTTATCTGCAGATGACCTGATCATACACATATCATAGAGAATCTACCACTGAACCTAATTACATTAATAAATCTCCCAAACATAATGCTGAGCCAAAGAAGCAGACATGAAGAACCTGGGTCTCGTATGATTTCATTTATACGTAAAGTTCAAAAGAGTCAAGATTCAATAGTAGTGTTTTTGTTTAAGAAACAAAACAGGTGAACACAGAGGAAGGGAAGGAAAAATAAGACAAAAACAGAAAGGGAGGCAAACCATAAGAGACTCTTAAATACGGAAAGCAAACTGAGGGTTGCTGGAGGGGAGAGGGGTGGGGGAAAGAGCTGAATGGGTGATGGGCATTAAGGATGGCACTTGTGAGGAGCACTGGGTGTTGTATGTAAGTGATGAATCACTAAATTCTACTACTGAAACATAACTTGGAAGAAGTTTCTTGGTAGAAGAAAGAAAGAAAGAAAGAAAGAAGAAAAGAAAGAAAGGAGGGAAGAAAGAAAGAAAGAAAGAAAGAAAGAAAGAAAGAAAAAGAAAGAAAGTTTCAGAATGCCTGCTTAGGTGGTTGACAAAGCTATATTAGCATAAAAGTCAGCACAGTGCTCTCATTTAAGGGGAAGAAAAAGGGGCCCAGGCATTGGGGGGCTTCTGGGGTGCAGGCGAAGTCCCAGAGGGTAGGTATATTAGGTGCTTAAAATGGGTCACTACCCTCTAGATGCATGCTTTATGAATTTTTCTCATGAATATTATATTCCACCATAAAACACTTTTTAATGTTCTTTAATTGTGTGTGTGTGTGTGTGTGTGTGTGTGTGTGCATGTGTGTGTGTTTTAAACTCCCAAGCCAGAGGAAAAAAGTGCTTAAAGAGGAGTAGAGGGAAAATGCTTTTTGGGGGACTGGGAGAAGGAAAAGACTGCCTCCAGCTCTGAGTTTAGCTTCGGTGGGCAGATGTTTATTGGGCAATAAAGCCCTTTCAGTTCCAGAATCTGGACACTTTAGCCTGGCCTGAGCCCAAGGCCAAGGCCAATGTGAAGCAGGGAGGGAACATACTTGGCTAAGTAAGGGGCCTTGCTCTCTGGAAGGATGTGGCCAGACCCTTCCCCAGTATGGACACCCTGTCCCTCGCCTCCCCTTGGTAGACACACACACACACACACACACACACACACACACACATACGGGACTCAGGACCAGGACTGCTACTCCAACTGCTAGCAGCTTCTGAGCTGTGCCTCAAACAGATAATAGGAGATGGGATCAGAGCTGTCTGCCTCGGGCCCCTCCAGCATGGGATGGCTGGGGCCACCTCAGCTCCCTGGGAGGGGATGGAAGGGGAGAGTAAAAAGAGGTCAGACCTCATTCCCTTGCTCTGCTGCTGTTCCCTCCCCTCAGGCGTGACTCCATGACTCCAGTGCCCCCATGCCTGCCTTGCCCAGCATGCTGTCTCACCTCCTCCCCTTCACCGCCCCCTCCAGTTAAGGACAGTCGGATGGGATGCCCCTGCCCAGTGCAGAGAGTGACTGTGATCCCTCAGCATGAGCCCAGACTGAGTTATGAAAGCTCTCCCCTGGCAGCTGTAATTAGTCTCCACCTCACACCCCACTCTCCGCTCTCCGAATCACAGGTTAGAGGCAGCCGGGCTAAGTGCACCAGGGAGAGGGGGCCTCCGCAGCCGACCGTGGCTCTCCTGCCCCATCGCGCTCGTCCTGTGGCCAGCACTTCCCCGGAACAAACCCAAGCGCCTCCCTCAGCCATTAATAACCTCCTCTGCATTAATGAATTGTGAACACAAGGCTGGCCATTAAGACAGCACAGGAAAATTCTTTGTGTTGCAAAGGCTTTTTCTCTGGACACCCATTACTGTTATGCAAACCCTCCCTGCATGGGGTAGGGTCCTGCTGCCTTTTTATTTGAGAGTTTCCATGGAACCCTCAATAAGGAAACACACTAACTGCATGCCTGGCCAGGACGGGCCCTCTCTGACCATCCCAAAATACAAAACTTATCACTGCCTGTGAAGCCCCAGAGAAGGAATGGGTGCCCTGCCCAGGAAATCCTACCAGGGACAGGAAGGAACCCCCATCATTGCCAAATTTGGAACAAGGAAGGTTACAAGAAAAAGATAAGTGACAGCTGCAATAAACTGCAGAGAAATGGAAGACATTTGGAGGAAGCAGACATTTCACAGGCTCCTTTAAAGGTGAGTGGGACCCAGGGACTTGGAAATGAGAACGGAGAGATGTGATGATAATGATAGCATTTACTGAGCATCTCTCATGTACCACACACTGTTCCAAGAGCCTCAGGTGTTCTAGCTCACATGCTTCTCATTCAGTCCTATGACTTCAGTCTTATTATGATCAAGATCCCCATCTTATAGCTGACAAGAGGCAGAGACTCCCAGGACCGTGCTCAAGACTTACATGGCTAGGGAACAGAAGGACGAGGACTCACACAAGGCGGGCCACCCCAGAGCGCTTGCTTGAGGCCACTGTGCTAGTCGGCTGCTTGATAATTAAAGGATAATTAAAGGAGGAAACCCCCACAAGTGCCTGGTTTTCAATTACGTAGCTCTGTCCCCGGTGGGCAGTTTCCCAGCCTGAGGTAGCCAGCTGCCTCACTCCCTGATGGGCACAGCCCAGTGCCTGTCCGGGGCCTGCCCAGCAGAGCCTGGAAGCTAGCCTGCCACGCCTCCACGCATGGACACTCTGCTTGACCAGCCATCCTGGAGGGGCAGTGACCTCCTGTCCTTCAAGGATGCCACCCCCACCTCCCACCTTTCCCTGGCTCCCTATTGCCCGAGCAGGCCTGCTGACCTATCCATGCACGCACCACCTCAACCACCCCCCACGCCAAGCCTGCTAAATGAATATCCCTGGCACTCCGCCCCAGAGCTGTGTCTCAGCTACCCTGACCAAGCCCTGGGACCTGGCCGGCAGCAGAGCACAGTCCCCCAAACACAGGATGATGGGGCTGCGGCAGAGGGCAAAGCTCTGGAAAGTCTCTGCACTCACTCCCTGGCCTGACGCAAAACCGCCGAGTCGAGCTTCGCTGCCACGGCAGTTCTGAGATGCCATGGTGCAATTCTCAGTCTGATCTTGGTTTCCCCAGCTCTCTAGCTGCTTCCAAACCCCAGACCCCTTCTTTCAACAGGTTTCTCCAAGGAATCAAAATGAGTCTCTCTACTTTGCTAAGAAAACCATATTCCAGAGCTTTCTGCTACTGACTCCTCAGTCTGTGTGCCGCTGAGTCTCAGCAAAATGGCTGGCCGAGAGACTTGCTCCCCTTCATATTTTCTGGGCTACTTCCCCCCATAATCCATTGGTATGTTCTGGGCCACAGTCACAGAGCTTCTAGGGCCCAGCCTGTCCACCCCACTCACATTGGAAACAGGGTTTGGCATCACCACACAGCTCTGTATTCTGGGAGGCAAGTGTTGGGGGGTGGGGGGTGGAGCTCATTCCCTCTACATCCAACATCCCTGCTGGCCCTTCCCCTTCTCCAGCACAGCCTGCTCAAGGAGCATGATAGCCAGTATTCCAAGAATGCTCCTGTTTTCAGAGCACATTCAAAGTCCAAAGACTTCCAGACAAGTGAATAGCCATACAACTACGTTAAAGGACATAAGCCTTCAGGGACTGCAGCTTAAAGGAACTCAGCAAACTCAACAACCCCCAAGCTATCCCACAAATGCCCCTGGAGGTTCTCTTAATATTTCCCAGAGAAAGATGTCGCATCTGTCACAACAACGCCTGAACCAAAAGACCAGAACCCCCAACTCAGAGTCCTTTGACTTGTAACTATACATAATGCTCTCCAGGCAGTTAGCTCTGGGAACAGTAGCTGAGGGGCTCCAAATGCTCCCTGAGAGGACTGATCCTGCCCTGGAGCACAGAGAGCCAGGCATTTCCTTCACACTCTGGCCAGCTGTTGGCTTCAGCACAGGACAGTTTTTGCTTAGATCCTCAGCCCCTGGTCTGGAGCTACAGGTCCAGAGTGTCAGAGGAGTGGCACCTAGGTGCTGTCTAGGGTGGGGCCAGACCTCAGTGGCCCACCCAGGATACTTGCTGTCTTCAACCCAGGGCCATACGATCCCACTAGGACCACAGAGTCTAGGAAAGGAGACATGAGCACTAGTTTGAGTCTGTAGCTGACACTGAGTTTGATTTATTTCTTCTGGGTTATTTGCAAGTCGCCACAGCCCTGGAGAAGTGAGTTGGGATCTCCAGGCTGGAGGGACTGTGGCGCTCAGCTTACAATGGTCCTGGTCTCTGATAGTCCTGGGTAAGTCTAGACTCCTCCCCAGGGCTCATACCCAGTGGACTCACAGCTGTCCTTACTTGCTGGGGAAAAGGGGAGTAGGGGTCCAAGGTCCCTACCAACAGGTGCCCATCCGAGAGAAAATGAATACATGGTGTCTGGATGAAAGGGCACATTAGGATCCTGTGGAGGGCAACCTAGACCCCAAAGGGGAGACCTAGCCGAATAAGCCATGTGTGAGCACGTGACTTTCCCTCCCTGAGCTTCAGTTTCTCATTTGTGACAAGAGGGATGGGCTTAGAAGCCCAGAGAGGTGCCTTCTAACACCAGTAGGCATGAAGCATCTCCGAGTTAGGTGAGCAGTCCCCCGGTTGGCCAGCACCCCTGGGAAGCAGGGCTCAGGCCACTAGTTCTGCCAGCATTGGTTGACCAGCCACCTCTGGGGGTGTACTGAGGGAAGGGAGGCCAGGTCATAGCCCAGAAGTCCTGGCACCAAGCCAGGCCCTAGAAAATCGGGGGTATTCCTCTCTTGGGCCTATGCACTTCATTTCTGTAGCCTGGGGAAGCCTGGGAAAAGAAGGTGCAGGAGACTGAAATCTTCCCTGTCCCCAGACCACTTAATAAATGTTCCACAAAACAACCAGGTGTTGGACCCCAGGGTATCTAGAAACTGACTCATAGGCACACACTTGTTTCCCAGGTCCTGAGGCAGAGGCCGGACGTCCCAAGCCGGACCTCCAGGGAAAGCAAAGCCCACCAGGACTAGAGCCCGGGAGTTCTGACCAGCTGACTCCGAGACTTCCAGCTCAGAAAACCTTGCTTCCAGAAGTGCCACCACATGGGGTCGGGGGCTTCTAGAAGGCAAAGATGCCCCAGCCGACACCAGCTGTTATCTCACACCAAAATATCAAGCCAGACCAACTGCTCAGACCAACTGTGTGCCGCTTTGGCCTAAAGACTTGGAGATCACATTTAAAAGATGGGACTATCTAGGGCCCCCTTGGTGGTGGTTAAGCGTCTGACTTCAGCTCAGGTCGTGATCTCACGGTTCGTGAGTTCAAGCCCCACGTAGGGCTCTGTCCTGACAGCCCAGATCTTGGAGCCTGCTTTGAATTCTGTGTCTCCCTCTGCCCCGTCCCCACTTGCTCACACGTGTGTGCTCTCTCCCTCTCTCTCAAAAACAAATACACAAAAAAAATGTTTTAATAAAAAAAAGATGGGAATATCTTAACTAAAAATCCATACTTCTAACTTCTCCAGAAAGTTCAGTAGTTCTGGCAGTGCTGTGTCCTCATACCCACTCGGCCACCATCAGCTGGCCTGAGTAACAGCTGACCCTCGAGCGGGAAAAGTGCTCCTGCAGTCCACCCCCAGCCCCACATGTGCCCAGCCCAAATCTGAGAGTGCCCCTTAACGTGCTCCTCAAATAACTGTTTCTGACAGTAGAGAAGTGTGTCTTTTCCCGTGCCTTTCTCAAAAGCGTGTAAATGACATATAGACCAAGAGGGTTATATCACTCAAGAAAAGTGAACGAGAGCTCATTCGTATGTGGGGAAGTGAAGACAATGCCTACACACATTCACTTCACTCACCGCCTGCCTGGCTCTGGAAACATCTGAGCACGTCACCTGCCCCAACATATGACTGCAGTCAGGAAGGACTTCTCACGGGCACACACAGGCTGCCCAAGCGAGAGCCAGGACAACATACAAAGATACACCCGGTTTGGCGAGCACACTGTGACTGATGTCACTTCTGCAAGCTCTTACACTCCCCAAGTTCCACCCCGTGTGTCCCCTTAACAAGGGCAGCATCAAAGGAAAGTCTGTTTCTAATGAGGCAGGCACAGGACAGGCCCCAGGGGTCAGAGCCCGGCCAGAAAAGTTTAGGGAAGGGCCAGAGGGGAGTACATATCAGTGAGGGAAGAAGAGGAGGGGGTGACAGATTTAACCTTTACCAGCCTCTCTCACCAGCCCCTGCCTCTGTCCTGGGTCTTCACTCAGAAGATACAAGCCTCTGTCTCCCTCTCACCACCACCCTGGGCCTCCCGGCTGCAGACAATGTCATGCCCTCCCTGCCCAGCAACCTGGCCCTCTCTCCCCTCCTCGAGCCACTACAGGCCTCTCCGTGGGTCCCAGCTTGGCTAGCCAGAGAGCCCAGCCATGGGCTGCCATAGCAGAGACATGGGAATCACCTCCAACTCACGAGGCTGGAGTCGGGCAAGCAAAGAACATTTAGAAAAGAGATGGTTACTCTCAGGAGCTGAGCTGGCCCCCACCGAAGCAGAGAGGATTTGGGAGACAGACACAGGATTGCCCCTCTGCCCAGACCAGTCCCTGACATGATACTGAAGTCCCACTGATCATCTTCCAGAAGCCCCTTCCAATTGGGACTCCACCTCCATAGTGCCCTATCATCCTACTGTGTCCTGTGAATATGTTCCAAGGTCACTCTGCGAGGGGCTCTACACGGCCCCTGGAGAATCTGGGCCCTGGAGCTGAAGGAAGCATTAGAAAGGGCACAGGGCCCAGAGCTGGACGGACAGAGGTGAGCCTCATCCATTCATGCCAGCTGTCTAAGGGAGGGGATTTGCCCGCTACCGGGACCATTCAGAAGTGGCTCCGGGCCTTGGGGCCCCACCTCCTACAGTAGAAAACCCAAACCCAAGAGCATGGCCTCCAGCCTTCAAGATTTGGTCCCTGTAGGACACCTCCACCTTATCTGTGGGTTCTCTCCCATGGGCACCCAACATACCGACCATTCTCTAAACAAGCCTCGTTCTCCTCCCCTCTCCTGGCATTCTGCATGTGCTGTTCTCTAAGCCTAAAATGCCCTTCTTTCTCTTCTAGAGACTCTACAGGGAAGTTCCTTCATGCCCTCATTCAGCTTCCAGAAACCACATTTGCAATGCAGTTGCCATTGTGCGCACACACGCGTGTGTGACCCCCCGCAAGGGCAGGAGACCCCAGATCCTAATGCAGAACAAACAGGGGACACCCTAGGAAGGCCCTCTCCCACTGCCCATTTCCAGGAATAAGCTTACAGCCTACACCTGCACTTGTAGCTCCCAGAACCCCTATGACAGACAAACCCCAAGAGTAGCAGTAACCCGCACTGCCTCAGACCCACGGTAGAACCCAGCCCCACTCCTGGCCAGCACAACTGCCTGGCCTCATCACAGAAGCAGTAAGTTTGAGGCCAAGAATTTACACACAGTGGATGGGCACATTCATCCGGTGGGGCTGCCCCAGAAGTCGCCAAAAGTTCCTCTCTCTGGGCCTGACAAAACATCGCTGATGGCTTGCATCCTTCAGACAACAGCTATTAAGAAGAGAGCAAATCCTGGAAAATCATAAATCCTAACAGTTCAGATCTCTGCCATCAGGAGTCCCCAGGGAGGCAGGTGGGCGAGCCACCCATAGGGAGAGGGTCCTCATAAGCTGGGGACAACCGCCCACCCAGGCCTCACCCATGAGCTGCAGGTTAACCCCCAAAACTGCTCAATGAGAAGGAACAGCCTGTGAACATGGAGGGGTCTCTTCGGAAACAACCACCGCTCAGACATTCCCCATCGGGTGCAGGGTTACCTAAGACATTCACCCACAATCTCAGGCCATGCAGAAATCAAACAAGACAGCACATTTGGAAACGGATGCTCTGCAGGGTGCTGGCTGTGACTGACAGGAGAAAAGGGAGCTGCACCAGCCCTAGGTACAACGATGGATGGAACTGAGAAAACGGGATGACCGCACAATCTCCACACCCCCTTGGAGACAGTGGCAAGCCAGCAAAGCCCCAGCCCTGCCCTGCCAGCCAACAGAGACGAAGCTTACCTTTCAGAGAGGCAACGTGTGACAGAGCCTGGGCATACGTGGCCGTATTCAGGAGGGTCCCCGGCAAGCAAGAGGGGAAGAAGGGTCCTGTGGGACCCACAGTTCTCCCCAGGCTGCTAGAGAAAGAAACGCACACTGAGTTCCCGACCCTGTGTCCCCCTCAAGCCTCCAGACCCCAGGGCCCCACCAGCCTCACCTCTGTTGGGCTTCCAGGACCTCTTTCTTGCTCCGGGCCTGGTCCCCGGGGGGCGGGGAGTTGATGTTTCGCACAGGCGGGGGTGTCACCTCTGCCATGGGCTCCTTGGCTCCTGGCTCTTGGTCGGAAGCTCCTCTCTCTGTTTTCCTCCATTTGGCCCTTCGGTTCTGGAACCAAACCTGAGTCCCCAGTCGAAATGCATACGCAATGGAGGCAGAAAGTAAGACAGGAGGAGAGAACCAGACTGAAACTCACATGCCTGGTTCCCGTACCCAGTGCTCACTGCTCACCTTGCAGCAGGTGTGGGGGACACAGCCTCCTCTCTCCAAAAGATCTCCCAAAGCAGTGCCCTCTGAACTGCAGTTTCAGACCCAGAGAGGGGTCAGAAGATCAGTGTAGGAGGCACGACAGGCATTTTTTTAATGACTGTTAAACCACAGAAAGAAGCCAAATGCATGGCCCATGAAAGGGTGCAAGTGTTGTCTTGTGGAAATGCTCAGTGTATTCAAGGGCATTATTTGATGTGAAATGTACTTCCTATGGTTGGGGAGGAGGGAGGTGAGGGAATCATCATCCAAGCAGTTTGTAAAACACTGCCCTGGGGTTTCCTCGTCAAAAATACTCATTCACTCTTCCGGCGGCTTTTCCTAAGCACCTGAGTGTGTCTGTCCTCAAACCTGGGGTTTAACCCTGAAATCATCTCTGACACATCACGACAAGCTCATGACCAGCAGCCCAGCACACCCATGAGAAACACTGACTCTGGAGTCAGCCTTAGTTTAGTGTGAATCTGGTTTAGAATCTACCCCAACTCTATAAGGCAGGTAGATCTATCCCTGCTTTTGAGATGAGAAAATTAAGCACAGACAGGTTAATCGACTGGCCCAAGGTCATTTAGGTGGTAAGTGGCAGACACACAGCTTGAAGACCAGTGGTTTGTCTAGGGACTATGACCCAAACTCCTTGGGGGTAATAACAGTGGCCACCCCCAAGCACTGTTAGGACAGAGAGGCACGAAAAACACTGAGCACTGTGCCCGACACACAGCCATCAATCAGTCACTCAGTAAACATCAGGTAGCATTATCCCTGCCATCCTCAGGTTAGCAGGAGGCTTATGATTCACCTGCTTTAAGTGCCTTCTTAGAGACTGGTGTGGAAATCTTCAAGCTTTGCCCATCAGGACGGCATCTACAGAAGGCCAGCCTCATGGTAGCCAGGCAGACGGGGCCCAAGGTGTTCCCAGAGGTCAGTGGAATTCTGCCGCTCTTTACCCAGCAAAACCTCTTCCCTCCTCTCCTGGGGAACCATGCCTGGCTTTAAAAAAACGCTTGGCTAGACCTCCCTCCTCCTCTCCCGGGGGGAAATCCTCTCCTCCTCCGCCTCACGCTGGCCCAGAAGAGAGCCTGGGTCCCGGGGCTAAGCCCTCTGCCAGCCCACCCCACTTCTGAATTTTCATTCTCCTCTAACTGGGTTTCTTTCGTTTTTAATCGAGTTGGCTTTTAATTGCACATATCAGCAACCATTGAATAATGATTTTATCTATATTCTAAATTTAGGGCAGTTAAATGCAAAGCAAAATGCAGACACTTTCTTGTGTCTTAATTGAATGAAGGTCACAGCTATAACAACATTTAATTGAGCTATTTTTCATTATCATATTTTAATGACTTTGCACTGACAGTTCGCCTGCTTCTGAGGAAAGAGCATGATGGAGTCGTTTATTTCCCTATTTAGTTATTGTTTGACAACATCAGCTTCGATTAAGACCCTGCTTTATAGAACATTAATCATATTTGAATGAGCAAGGGGTATAAATGTAAACACATCTCCCTTCCCGCCACCGAGGCCCACGTCCCCACACGGAGGCTCACTCACGAAACAAATACTTCACAGCCATTGTCTGTTTGCATAATAGCCAACAACAGCCGGCACAACAAATCCCCGCTTTAATTGTTACCACCCCTATCTCACCCTTGCACCTTTCAGGGAGAAGTTATGATCTTCCACTTCTGAATGCTCAATAATTGTGTCATTTATCTCAATTTGCAGTTCAGTCTTTAGGCAGCTATTGGCAAGCTGGCATTAAATAAAGAAGGGATAGACAACATCCTGGCCAAAGGAGATTTTCATTTCCAAATAATAATCAGTTTAATTTGCCCGCATATGACCAATGATTCATGTTCAGATTTAATAATCAGGATCACATAATCTGATTATAGGGGAAATAATTTGTTTACAACCCCCAATTTACTGCTCAGAATTCCATTATCTCTCTTCAGCCATTGGTTTTTAAGAGATACTAACATGACCCAGGGGAACCAAAAGCAAACTATTATATTTCCTACAATTAGATCTTTGCATAGTCTTAACCCCAAGCCCCTACATAAAAAAGAACAGAAACAGCATGGAGGAAACCCCATAAATAAAATGAATATATAATTGTGCTCAAAGAATAGCTCTCCCGGAGAGGCGGCGCTGCGAATCTGTTCCTCCCGTGCTCGGGCACATCTGCTGGGCTCGACGGGTTTGTGCACTTAAACATAATCACCGTGTGGCTTCCAGAAAAAAATCCTGCTTAGAGACGGCCACCGTGAGCCGTGCTCAGCTCTGAGGCAGCCCTTTCGCTGCTGCCGTTTAAAGATTTTTAAATTGCACACGTTCTTCGGATCCACTTCGCTGAAAGAGCCCACGTCCAGGGGAAAAGTTGGACATGATGCAATTTCTGGAAAGCAGATCCTACCCTGTTCCCATCTGAAAACACAGTTCTCTGCAATTGACCGGCCTTACCCCAGAGCGGTCAGAGCTGCTTTGAGAATAGCATCTCAGCTCTTTTTTTTTTTTTTTTCCAAAGCAAGGAAATGGATGTGCATTGATGTAATTTAGTACCTTAGAGACGCGGACAAATTAGTGTAGAACATTATCACTAGTTAATTATGAATGACCGATTAATCAACCTAATCTAATATTCCACATTATGTTGATGTTATTAAAGTGCATCATGAAAATGACAGATAGTCTTCATTTGCTTTCTTTGGCCAAATGTGCACTCTGCAGTCATGATGTCAAAAAAAAAAAAAAAGTTTGCCAGTTTTAATATTAGAGAGTTAAATAATTAAAAAGAAGGTTTACCTGCACTCTGGCTTCTGTGAGGTTTATTTTCATGGCCAGCTCTTCTCTGGTGAAGACATCAGGGTAGTGTGTTTGGGCAAAAACTGCCTCAAGAGCTTCCAGCTGGTAACAGGCAAAAATATTTACCGGTGAGAGGCTGTGGCTAGGTGAGAGGAAGCAGATGCATAGTGCAAATTTGCTAGGAGCGGTGAGGAAGTGGTTTAGAGGATGAAATAGGGGAGGAGGAGGGAGAAGAGAGCTCTTCGAGAAGACGCCACAGAATTAAAATTTTAACCACGGATGATGGAGGAGCTAAGACTTACAACATCGGTGCTCCCCCAAGAAATAAGAATAAGGGGAGAAGCACAAATATTCATTTGCTTTTCCATTTACATATCTTCATAGGAATCAAAGCCTAAGAGTGGCCTTACGAATCAGAGCGACCCACACAGCTTTCCCCATAAGACAGAGGAGAATAGAAACAACTAACAGAGGTCCTCACTGTGCCAGTCCCACAGAAACAAGCTAGAGGTATTTGGGTTACTTTCCTGACGGCTCCCAGTTTGCTCCAGGGGTGGCACAGACCTAAGGGAAAGAGCCCAGGTCCAGGAAACACACTATGAGGGTCCCGGTTCTAGCCCTTCCGTTTATGGACAGCAAGACCTTCTACAAATCAGACAACTTTGGGGGCCCCGGTCTTCCCATCTCTCTACTTGGAATAAGAATGTCCTACCTGAATTTCTCAAAGGGTGATTTCAAGGTTCAAATGATATTGCTGATGTGGAAACGTTCCCCAAACTAGCAACCTCAGGCACATGTGAGCGATCATTATTACCGATTCACTCACTGCCTGGCGTCGTGAAGTCCAAATCACCTGCCCTCTCCCCAGACAGATTTCTTGACACATAGAGTGTTCAAGAACGATCCAGTTACCATAGTTGCCTTTATTTTAAAACACAAAGAAGAGCTGCTCAAACTCTGGGTTTTTTGGAGGCAGGAAGTAGCCGACTCTCAGAAAGGGAACGCCATCATTACCTGCTGAAGAGTAAATGTCGTCCGGTTCCGGCGCTGTTTTCTGCGCAGAAACCCATCATCGAAATCTCCTGGAGAGTGGTTGCCAAAGGGTGCAGTGCCTACTGGGAGCAAACTGAATCAGCCTGAGCAGAGGACCTCCCTGTTCTCACACCAACCCCCGACACACCTGCTCTATTCGGAGGCACCTCCAGGCATAGTCCCGTCTGTCCCAGAGCGTCTTTCTCTGCTGCTCTCATGAAGGGCCCTTCTTTTCTACTGTCTCCTGCTCTCTCCCTCTCCCAATAACCTTTGACTTCAGGCCCAACTATGCCTATTTCATAGGGCGGATGGCAACCTTACTCCCCCCAGGATGGCCAAATCGCCTTCTTGTCAAATTCCAGACTCTGTGCCAGGAAAAATCACGGGCTTGAGGCAGAGCCTTCACCTGTCCTCTGGTTTCCAGCTGCACCTCCGTCCACTGTGTTTTTATCTCATCCCCTACCTACCTCTGACTCTTTCATAGAAGCCTCAACAGCTCCCTATTGCTTACCTGTTAACTTTCCCTTGTTTCTATAAACAACAAAGCTTAACAGCTGGGGGCGGGGGAGGAAAGAAAACACCAAGAGCTTTCACTGCACATTTCTCCTAGAACTTCAGGACACGAGGAGGTAAGAAGTTTATAAATGAATATTAATTACCGTTGGTCACAGCTCATCAGCACCATAGTGGATCTGTTATATTGATGTCAATTAACAAGAGGTCTGCACCAATAGCTACTGTCCTGAATTCCAAGCAGGCTTAGACACGGCCACTCTCTCCCCTCTCCCCAGGCTCATAAAGGACCCACTGCTCTCCACTTCCCTGAAAAGAAAGGCGTCCTGTCCACCGTCCTCCCCAACAACCTCCCAAGCCAGAACAGAGTTTGGCCCCAAACATGCATTCACATCATTTTCCAAATCTGCACCATGTGCTCAACAGTCTACAATGGCCTCTTAGAAAAACAAATGAGCAAGTTCCCATTAGCCCGTGCATGCTGTACCTGCCATGGGCTCTGGTCTCAGAATCACTGCGTGTTTGGCATTAGCAGCCGGCAAGCCACACAGGCAACCTCCCTCAGAAAGACCTGAGTCCCAAAGAAGCAAGGTTCTCCGGGCTCTTTAAAATTCTATCCACTAACAGGGGTCCCTCCTACTTATTATCCTGCTCTACAGTGCCACACACATCCTTTGCCATAATACCCCATGCTTCCCTGAAGCCTTCTGTTCCATCTTCTTGTCCAAACTGCACTCTTCCTAAAAACCCTAGTTACAAATATTTCTCTCCCCTCATTGGAAACTTCAAAAGGACAGCCCCAAAGCGGTCTTATTTCCAGTATTTTGCGGGAAACCAAACTGTCTCCTTTTGAAACAAAGCACTTGATTGGCGAGGACAGAATGCAGGCTCTCAGATGCTCCAATCGTTATCTGCCTCAGCCTTCTAACTTACACCTGCCGGTCCTAAATTGTTTCACAATGCGTACACATAATATCTGTAGGTGAAACATCATATGTCAAATTGGATCCTAAAAAAGACTGATGGTCCATCAAATGAATAAAAACAAACAGAAAAGAGGAAAACCTTTGAAGAAACTTTTTACTTAAAAATAAGTAGACGTGTTGATAACACTACGAAAATGTTAAACCTTGCCGATAATTAAACAAAACAGAACAATGAACTGCTATTTTCACCATTCTGGCAAACATAAGATGCATAATGTTACCCAGTACAGTTAATGGTATAATAAAATGTGTGTGTTCATTAACTATTTGTAGGAGCATTAATTGGTGCAGCCTTATTAGAGGGGTAATTTGACAATATTCATCAAAAATTTAAGGGCACATACACATATTTAATCTGTGAATAAGTGTTCCAAAATAGAAAAAGAAGAACATTCCTGGCAACATGGCGATGGGGGCAGGGGGGGAACTACTGGAAACAGCCAAAGTTCCCATCAGTACAACATATAATGGAATATTACACAGCTGTTTAAAAGAAATCAGTAGATCTGTATATATTGACATGGAATAATCCCCAAAATACAGGTTACAAAGTAAAAAAAAAAAAAAAAAAAAAAAAAAAGCAAAGTCCCAAATGATACGGCAATATGATCTCAACACAAATAAAGCATAACATATGGGGGGGGGGGTGTGTTTTTCATGAAGGAATCATAAGAAACCAACAATAGAGAGTATCTTTAGAAAAGAGGTGGAAGGAGGATTTCACTTTTGAATGCAGTTTTCTCTTCTATTTGAATTTCCTTAGCAGGTATATGCAGTACTTTTTAATTCAATATCAGTAGAATCCCAGAAGTGAGATTATGAGTCATGCCTTGCTTTCTCCTTTATGCCTCTCTAGATTAATAAGAAATGAAAATTAAAAAGCTGAGAGCCTGAGCGAGATGTCATATTCCAAAGGTCGGTTCTCGGCCTTTCTATCTGCCGCAGATCACCTCCTCCCCAGCAACATTAGAGTAACATACAACACCACTTCTGCAAAACTGGCTCAGAAAGACATCTTCAAAGGGATAAAAAGGTTCTTAAAGACACCTCCTTTTCTTCTGGTTGAAGAATCAGCACTGAGGTGGGATGTGCCTCGGGTGAGGTGGGAAGGAAGGGTGAGCAGCATACAGCTCAGTGCACGGAAGCCATGATAAGGCCGGGCCACGACCCTCCTTAAGTGACTTCTGCAACCCACCCTGCGGACAGGGCTTCCCCTTAATTATCCAAGCAGCCCACCACGCGCTAAATACCCAAATCTTTGCCTTCCCCTCTTTAACCAGAAGAGTAGGCTGCGATATGTCAGTCAGTTCAAATCCCCCCTCCGGACCTGGGGTACAATGTCAGGGAGTGCACCTTTTAACCTCTTCATAAAACAGATCGGCCTGGGTCCTTGGAGATTAAAGGACTTGAAACGTAGGCAAGTGTCTGGTCTCCCCTTCTTAGGAATGCTGACCCGAGTTAGCAGGGTTTAAACACTGATCCTTAGCCTCCTTTAGAAAATTCTACTGAATTCTTAAAAGCTTCCACGGTTAAGACAAAACAAACTTTCTGAAATCCCTGTGCATGTTGGCCAACTGAGGCTCAGCTACTGCTCTAGGTAACTGGAGAAAAGGCGGACTAGTGTCCTCGGATATCTCCGGGTCCCTCAGTGCCTCACCACCTCTGCCCTCCCCCATGCCTCCCTCAACGTCCTGGCCTCCAACATTCTCCCACCCCACAAATAAATCGTAGGAGTAGGTTGTCAAAGCCTAGCCTGGTATTGTTCCCAGTTAGAAAAGTTCTAATAGTGCATGGCTGAGACTCTTGTTCTGAGGAAGATGCTGTTAAAAGGCCAGAATGTGTGGCTTTGCATTTGTCTGACGCCGGCTCTTGGGGGTCCCCCAGGCCCTGTGTGGGGGCACCAGAGAGCCAAGCTGTCCCCTTCTCACAAACCTACTTCCACCTAACAATCCAGTGCAGAGACCACACAAGGGATCCTGAGGCAAAATTTCTTCTGAGGCCTGGAGACCCTCAAAGTCTCAAACCCTGGCCACGGGGCTCCCCCTGGGAGTGGGGAGTGGTTGGCATCTGGGATCAGGAAATCCAGTGAGTCACAGGGAGGAGCCAAGCCAGGGCACTCGAGGGGTGCGGGGGTGCGCAGGGCCACCTAGATCCAGAGAGCCACGGTGGACCAGGACAGACGTTACAGCTTCCCTGAGCAGCACTGCCCTGTGCTTCCAAGTGGGAGCAGACTACCATGGGTCGGGCTCAGGGTCCATGTCAGACCATGCGGGCCAACTCCCTAGTCTACCTTGGCTTTTCTGGATATTTGCAAAACACCGTGAAAGATTGATGCGGCCCCCAGGGCGGGGGAGACCCGATTAGAGGCGTGACACCAGCATCTGTGCTGGGAGGACCGGCGGGTCCCTGCTGTGCCAATAGCCCGGGGCCGCCGACTGGCCCAGGCGGGGAGGGAGGTGGGAGGCAGGTGGTGACAGGGTGGAAGGCTGGAGTGGGATGTAGGGAGGAGGCCAGGGGCACCCGTATCCAACGCCCAGCGGCTGCGACCCTAGCAGAGCGGGAACCCAACCACCCACCTGCCACACCGCCGCTCTGGCCCTTTCTGGCCAGCACCGGCCGTTCGGAGCGGCCCCAGGCACGGCGCTTACTCACCCTCTAGCTGTGGCGGACAGTGGAAATAAAACATCGCCGACGGCCAGATCAGCTGGACGGCGGGGCCCGGGGAGAGTGACCGCTGGACAGACAAGGGGCGCGTAACTCCGGCCTGGCTGCAAGGCAAGCATCGATAGAATCTAAGTCTCACTCTGCCTGCGCCCCGGACTGGCCCTAGTGCGCACTGGGCGTCCTCCTCCTGGAAACCACCCTTCCCCCCCCCCCCCAACGCCCTAAGTCCACTGTGGGGACTGGAGGGGACGTGGCAGCCCCACCTCAAGCCCGGTCCCCTTGGGACAGCCCCTCCGTTCGGGTCCACCTCCTGGACAGCCATGCCCCCACCTCGGCCCCAACACCAAACCTGGGAAATCTGGCTCCCGGCTCTCAGGGGTCCCCCCCTCCCCGCTCAAGCTTTGCACCCAGGCCACCGCAGCTGGGTCCAGCGAACGCGCCAGGGCATCGGAGCGAGCTGCAGCCCTGGCCAGGAAGGCAGCCGAGCCCCAAGGCCAGGCGCGCGGGGCCGGGTGAGTGGGTCGGGAGCCGCGCGTACCTCGGTGGGCTGCGGGCGAGGAAGGCCGGAGCGTGACTGCCTCCCGTCTGCACGCTGGGCTCGGCTGGAAGCGGGCGGGGCTCGGCGCGGCTGGCGCCCGCAGGACCAGAAAAGTGACTCGGGAAGTGGCCAGATGTCTTGCTGTCTGTCTACAGCGCGCGCCGCGGCTCAGCACTCGCCTTTATAATCTCACGCATAATTGGCCTTAATCTGATTATTTCCAGCGCTGTCTACAGCGAGTAACTTGGATAGGTCTATTGGGCCTTACAAATGGCCCACGTGGTGTTAAAAAAAAAAATCCATCATTTCTCAGCAAACATCAGAAATGTTTTCCTTCTTTTAAAAGAGGATAGAAACAACCAGCACTACCACCACCCCCAAAAAGGCATTATTTTCTGAACACTCCACCCACACCCACCCCGAGTCCCCTCTGACTCAAACCTTCTTTCTCCGTGAAAAGCTTGGATATGGGCTCGCCCTTGTCAGGCCTGGCGACTCCCGGGCTGCGAATTGACAAAGCGCTGCTAATTGTAGCCGCCGGATGGGTTTTTGGGGGGACTCTGCACACGGCTTCCCTTTCCAAGCGCCCGTACAAAAGGAAAGTTTGATTTTGTTCTCAGCAAGGGGTCCCTGAATTTATGTTCGCTTCTCCATGCAAATGATATGCGGTGGGACCCCTTCGCAATTACTTTTAAAATGCATTCGAGGCAGACACTCAGCGGAGAGAGACCGCCCTTCCCTCTGCCTGGGTGAAAATTAAACTCTAAAGTACCGGGCTGAAATTTTCAAGTCAGGGGCGCGGGATTGGATCAAATCACATAAACTGCAAAAAAAGCAAGTCTAATGGCGCATAATTGGTTCTGTAATAGCATTACACCAGGATAATAGCCCGTTACGGCCCCCTGCACTATTAAGTGCTTCCCTGGCGGAAAGCCTTTATGATATTAAAGGGGGAATATAATGATATTTTGGTTATTAAATGCGTGTAATTAATTTATGCACCACTGAAAATAAAGTTGGTATTATGACCCACTCAAGATGCATCAGAAGAGGCAAGTCAGACAACTGTTGATAAGTTTGGTGTCTGTGTTCCGTCTAGACTGCTGATTTTATTTTGGGACGATGGCTTCTTGGACAGACTGCATAAATTGAATATTTTATAAACATTCTAATGCTGCGTTCGGGAGCCCTGGCGAGGTGGTGGGTCGGGTCCCTGCACCGCCTGGGTTCCAGCCTTGATCTTAAAGACACAGCGCGTTGGAAACAAAAGGCCTGGCGACCCCACACGTGGACACCCGCCGTGGGCAAGGCGCGCCAAGCTGAAAGGCAGCGAGTGCTGGGGCCCTGGGACTCCGGTGGACAACCCTTCGGAAAACCGCTGGGAGGAAGACGCAGCAACGCTCCAGCGGAGGCAGTTTAGGGCCCAGGGCACTTCAGCGGCCCCTCCTGGGCTTGGCCCACCCTGGCTCGTGGAGTCGGCCGCGCCACTAGGAAGAAACCGCTGGAAAGTCTGGCTCAGTTCAGAACGGAGAGAACCCCGGCGACAGCTCCGCCAGGGCCACTGACTCCGAGTCAGGCGGCCGGCTCCGGGGAACACGCCCAGAGGACCGGGAGGCGGGTGCGGTAGCCAGAGGGGCTGGCCGGGCAGCAGAGAGCGCCGTTGCCACTTCATCCAGAGAGGGCTGGAGCCCCAAGAGCGGACCCTCCGTCAACCCAGGCCAAGAAGCTTGGCGCGCTATCTCTGTCACTTCCTGTGTCGCCCAGAGGACCCGGGCTCTCTGGAGACCTTTCAAAGAGCCTGAGGCTACCCTTGCGTGCCCGGGTCTGCAAAAAGCCCCCTCGGGCTCGCATCTGCCCTAGGCGGCAGCTCCCCGTCTGCGCGCGCTGTGAGCTCCAAGAGCCTGGTGCCCATGAAGCGAATTGAGGAAGGTATCCGGGAGGGCTTGGTCGAGATGCTCGAGGCGCACCTGAGTATCTGTGCGGGAACCCGCGGCACCAGGCGCCCGGCGCCGCATTGGCCCCCAAAGCCAACAAAGTCCAAGCCCCAGTCTCAGCTTTCCATCCCTCACATCCGCCGAAGCAGATTCCTATCAAGGCCCAGAGAGGTCCCGGGGAAGTAGACAGGCTCATCCTGGCTGGGTCTGCGGGCAGCGCACTCCCCAGGCCTCCTAGCCAGTCAGAACCCTGGACAGCGGCCCCAAGACCTTCTGGGGCTGCGGGAGGGAAAAGAGGCCAGTCCCGCGGGCCCCTCTGGGGCTCTGTGCTGCGCGGCAGTGGGACCCGCCCTGCAGGATCCCAGGCTTTGAGGGACCAATCCTCTCCCGGTTCAAACCTGCGGAAGTTACTTGCGACGCGCGCTCAGCGCTCAGAGAAGGGACCGAACTCTCGACTCCGCACCCCGCGCGCTGCTCCTGTCTCGGCTCCAGCCTGGAAGCCGCCCGCGGCGCGTCGCTGCCTGACCATGGCCTTCGCAGCGTCCCCGACTCGAGCCTGGCCGTCTCCCCGGGGTGGACAAGTAGCCGGACTCCCGGAAATCACCCACCTCGCGCGGGGCTCGTAGCCAGCTCAGGACCCTCCGCCTCGCCTCTCCTCGCCTCGCCTCGCCCAACGTTCCTCTCCCGTAGCCGCGAGGCCGGCTCCTTTCTGTTGACAAAACAGCGAATAAACACACAGCCAAGCAACGTAGAAACGAAAGCCTACAACAAACTTTGATGACGCGAGTCCCCTTTTTCTTCCGATTGTCTCTGACACTCGGCCTTCGGAGGTGACCAATATGCATTCGCTACCGTCCCCCTCCCCCACCAAAAAGGGCGTTCGAAACGAAAAGGTTATTTTTCCTTAATTCTTGTGCGGTAAAATGTATTTTTCAATTAACCAAATTCACCGATCTGTCCCGCTTGGACACTCTGATAATTTACAGCCTAAAAGTGTACTTTCTTTATCTAAAGACCAAGGTGACTGCTTTTAATTTTCTCTAACCTCTTTACACTTGATGTTCACCAGACTCATAATGTTAATTGGCTTCATATACGGATCATCAGTTTAATGAAGAAATAAATCCTGTGTTGCTTTATGTTTTAACAGTGATTGCTTTAATGAGGAATGTGACGTGTTCCAAAATCAAAGCTGCAGGAGACATTAGAGGGGGCTTCTATTAGGACGGAAATGCTTATTTAAAGTTAAAACCACGGGTCATATTTCAACAGATTCTCACACGGCAGGCCCTCCCCACCCCCACCTGGGTTGCTTCCAGCCTGTGGAAGGAGACAATTCTGTGGTTGGTCCTCAATGCTCCTTCTTCTCCGTATTTAATTCACAGCAGCCGCAGTCTCCTTTCCCTCTAAGAATCGTTTTCTGGTTACCAAACAGTCCGTGCTTCTTTACCTCCTGTCCAGCAGAGCAGAGAGAAGCCAGAATAGGGTGGGTTGTTCAACTTTCAAGGTTGTTCACTTTTTAAAAAATAAAGTGGGAAGAAAGTATCCCACACACCTTAAGATTTGTGTGCAGATGTGGCTCCCGCCCCTGGCAGTGAGGGCATCTCTACCACCGAAAATTCAAGCCTCCACTCCTAAAGACAGACAGACAGCTCCTGTTTAGGCTGAGTAAGCTGCTGCTGACCCACTGGCCCCTGAAAATGTCTGCAGGGGATGGGCGAGGCTCCCGCCTGGGTGATGGGAGCTTTACATCTCTACATCAATTAATAGCAGAGTAAATCTGCTTTCTCTAATGGGTGTTTGATTTTTCTAATTTTAAGCTTGTTCTGTGAAGGGAAAACTGTCATCTCAAAAACACTGAGAGCAGCAATAAAATGCTGGAAATTAGAGCATCTATATCTGAAAGCCCTACTTGTCTTTCAGTTGAATTATGAGTTATTTTAAATTGATTCCTAAAAAGAATCCCAAATCCTTAGAAAATGTAGGGATTTGAGACTCCAGGTTGATGTCGCAAACATCACACACGGTATTCATTTCTTAGGGTTTGCTCTGTCTGTCTGTCTGTCTTTAGGAGTGGGGAAATGTTTCAAGATACCACGGTCAACATCCTTTGAGCCCAAATACATGAACATACGTTGGATTTGACATCTTAGTTGTGATTGGAAGAGATTTTCCCAACTTTCCTTTTAAAACTTGGTTTAGCAGAAACAATTTCAGTAAACATGGCTTAAAACAATAACAATATTTCAGGGGTGCCTGAGTGGCTCAGTCGGTTAAGCATCTGACTTCGGCTCAGGTCATGATCTCACAGTTTGTGAGTTCGAGCCCCCCATCGGGCTCTGTGCTGACAGCTCAGAGCCTGGAGCCTGCTTCAGATCCAGAGTCTCACTCTCTCTCTGCCCCTCCCCTGCTCATGCTCTGTCTCTCTCTCTCAAAAATGAATAAACATTAAAAAAAAATTTTTTAACCATAACAATATTTCAGTTTTCAAGGAGGAAAAAAACCACACTGAATTCCTAATTATGTGTTTGGAAAGGGTCTGGGTGATTTGTAATGTTGTTTTGTTATTGAATTTTTTTAAAGCTTCCCTAGTGTAATCCCCAGTGGCCATACAGTTCTCCCAAGGCAGAAGGTAAAGCATATGCATACTCAGTATGGACACCACATATTTCTACTTGTCAGCTAATCTATTGTCATTTTGTAGTTTTGGAGACTGCCGAGAAAACTCAAGTTAGCTAAACGTATTAGATAGAATATGTGGGAAAAAAATAGCAGCTAATTGAAATTCCAGATGAGCAGGAAACGATGAACAGAAAAAATATATATACAACAAGGGATAGATACACATTTTTATTATCTTGGAAATTTCCTATCATTCATTAGTTTTACTGTCATGTGAAAGTAATAGCTACTTAAATACAAGCCAACTTCCAATAACTTCAGCTGTGATGGCCACAGGACAAAGTATATTCCCACGTGGTTCCCAGGGAGTCTTACAGCTCAGCTCAAAGTTGCCTAATCCTCCCAAGACAAGAAAGCGTTGCACATGACCAGGCCCACCACCTACAGAGTCTATGTCTACTAGCTTCATAACCGAGGTGCACTTGAGCCAGCCACTCATCCTTTCAGAAACCCCGTGACTTCCTCTGAGAAAGGAGGATAAAAATGCCTAAGTGCTGATGAGGAGATTAAAAACAGTGCTACAGGATGTTCAGGACAGTGAAACTATCCTGGACGATACTACAGGTGGGTACGTGCCATTATACTTTTGTCAAAACCCACAGAATGAACAATGCCAGGAATGAACCCTAATACAAACTATGGGCTCTGGGGGATTATGATGTGTCAACCTACAACTCTGGTGGGTTATTGATAAACGGGAAGCTGTGCACGTATAGGGGCACTGTTGCTGTTCCTTCTGCTCAGTTGTGCTGTGCATTGAAAATTCCTCTAAAAAAAGGGGGAATGGGGGAAAAGTGCTGAAAACAATGCCCAGCACATAGCAACCACTTAACCCCAGCCATGACTGTTCTATCATTATTGTTATTATTGCCTTGCCACTACTACAACCCACATGCCTAGGGGGCACGTGCCTGGAGAGGTGCTACCCTGTGCTGCTTTGAGTACTTAATAGATGGCACACTCCTTTTCTGGGTGTTTCCAGGATTAGGCAACTTTGAGCTGAGCTGTAAGACTCCCTGGGAACCACGTGGGAATATACTTTGTCCTGTGGCCATCACAGCTGAAGTTATTGGAAGTTGGCTTGTATTTAACTTGGGCCAAAGCAGCACCACCCTGGGAGGGCTTTTCCAAGGTTCTTCATCCTACCTATCTGTCAGTCTGCCATTGTCAGGTTTTTGAGCTTCACCCAGCACACCCCAGAAAACCTAAACCAAAGGCCTTTAAGCTGGATCAGGGGTATTTTATTTGGCCAACAGAACATTTTTAGAAATTCAAATGGACTGCCTTTAGACTGAGCATGTCAACTCTGTTTGGCCACAAGCCCCACTATTCCACACTACTTTCCCCCAGGCCACTTTATGCATTTGTGTGACCCATCTGGTTCCTGCAGGCATCTGACTTCCCTACCCCGGACATAAATTCTGTATGAGTCTATCATAATTTTCAGACCGATAAGGGCTTCTTCTCAAGTGTTAGGATGGGAGGGGAAACAGTCCATAGCCTCTGAACTTTCAGAGTTTAATTCAGCCCAATTCAACAAAAACATACCTAGTAACTTACTTGTGTTAGGTGCAGAGGACGCAGACCTGAGCTTTTGGTCGTGGGAGCCAGTCCCTAGAGATTCTAGCTAGCAAAGGAGATGAGATAGCAGGGAGAAAAAACACTGGCACTATCTGGTACCACACCAAAAGGCATTGGATTCACTGGGACTTCTCTCCATGCCCTACAGAGCTTTCTGAAAGGATAGCTGTCAGAATACAGGCTACCTGCAGCTGGGGGTGGGGTTCCCACACTCATGTACCCTCATGCAGCTTTAGATGGAGAAGCACCCTCTTATTCAGAGAGTCTCCCCTCTGTCCTGAGGTGGTCCAGGAATCTTGACGGGGCTCAGCATCAGCCTTCAGCCTCACCCTCCCCAGTTCCAGCTGCAGTGAGAATTTGGGGGGACTGGATCACACATCAGTCTGGGATATATCCTACAGGTACACCTACAGTTTCAATTTGTAAGATCCCAACATCCAGGACTACTCTGATGGATCTACCAGAGTCACTGGCTTGGAGCAAAATCATTTAATAAACATTCAGTTGGTGAGTCTAGCTGACGATTATTAAAAATGTAATAATGAATTGCTAACAAGAAAATGAAACCAATCCAAGGAAATCTCAAATAAGATCCAGCCAAAAATAGAAGAAAGATCTCAGTCTCCAAGTCTACATTACCTCACCAATAAACCCAGGAAAAATAACTTTCAAGGTCAGCTCTTTGGTGCACAACAATTCTCCATAAGAGTGAAATAAAATAGAGCTGTAGAATCTTAGGAACGGGAGCATAGAGAGAATAAGGTGCAGTAGCCCCTAACAGCAGAAGCGTTACTGGAGTCCAGCCCTCCCAGCCCCAAGCCCAGTGCTGTCTGCTACTCTCTTTCATCGGACGTGTTTCTCTTGAAACAAAATATACAGTCAATTGCCCATGCTAAGTGCTCAATAATTGTGTAGAATTTAATCGAAATGACTATTGAAGAAATGAACTAAGTTTGCTACATGAGTGATTAGTAAACACAATGAAAGCGTTCCAATTTCTAACAGACTTGAATTATGTCAACATCTATAGCGGGAGAAGAGTGGGTTTTCAATCAGGTGGACTTGGGGTCATATTTGGCTTCTTCCTACATTCCCTTTTCCTTGTCTGTAAAGCTATGTGTACCAGCCATGAGGACCTGAACCTCGGTCTTCTGTCCACACACACAAAGTAGGTACTTCATAACTGTGACTTCTCTGTGATACCCTTGCAAACCTGGATTTGTAGGACCCTTCCTCTTCCCTTTGACCAGTCGGCTTCTGCCCATGATTAGAACCCACCCCTCCAGGATACTGCCCCCTAACCTGCCCATTCCACTGCCCTCCTTGTACTGTCCAGCAGTATTGGGTCAGCCAGTCACCTTTGTGACTTGGTCAGCCATCACCTTGCCTAGCATGGCCAGGCCATGAGTGTGCATAGCAGGACTTTTCTGCACACACTAGCGGTAAGGCACTCACTGCTTCCCTCTTCTCTTGCCGGCCTCAGCCTCATCCAACAGCAGACTCTCAGAATATATTTAAGTCCCAACATAAATATTTATTGAAGGAAATTGACTGATGTCTGAGCAAGGCTGGTGCAGGCAGTTTCCACCTCTCAGCCTGGTTGCCATTTAGCCCACAGGGCTCCACGGGCCAGCCAGGCAAGGAGCAAAGCTCAGTGCCACACACTGGGACACACTGGGAGCCTTCTCTATTTACCTGTCTACTCATTTATTTCTTCATTCATTCCACAAATAACTGTGGAGCACCAGTTTCATGCCAGGTAACATTCAGGGAATGCACCTGTAAACAAGACCCCAAAGACCTAGGGGGTTAATATGTCAGGAAAGCTTCTCATAACCGCTGTACTGGAGCTTGCCAAAGCCAGGCCTCCCGTGGCAGGCTGCACCCCTGGAGAGGACCCCAGCTGCCCAAGGCTACTCCCACAGCCCCCCAGAAGCTAGGCTCAGAAAGTCCCAGCCAGAAGGAATGGGTTCCAGAAGCTGCAGGAGGACAGCTAAAGCAGGGATGCAGGGAAGGTGGAGGTCCCCAGCACAGCCCCCTACATGTCCATCCTGTAGCCCCAACATTCCTGTTCTCCCTCACCCTCTTATTCCCTCAACAGATGCTCACTGAGAACCATGTTTGTGCCAGCCTTATGCTAAGGGCAAGAGAAAAGAGATACCTTTTCTTTCACTGTACTCAAAACCTTTTAATATATGTGTGTTGTTGTTTTGTATTGTGTTTGCTAATATTATCTCCCCAAGTAGACTATAAATGCCATGAAGGTAGAGAGCAGGTCAGCGTGGGCTTACCATGAGACGCTAAGCACTTAGCCCAATGCCTGGCACCTAATAGGCACGCAGTAAGATCCGTTGAGTGCATAGATGAAGAAGGCAAGATCTCTGGGCTCAAGTCTCCAGGACAGAGACATGAACAGACATTTGGCGATCAATGCCTCTCCCTGCAGTGCTGTCTTATGTCCTTCGATGCTCTCTCAGACAAGTCAGGGCATAAATAAGTACATGAATCAAGGGCCAATCAATCGTCCCTTCTCTCCTGTATCTCTTACTAAACCGTGCCGCAAACCTCTCAGTCACAGCGGTCACCTCCAAGATGGTCGTAAGTGACTCACAGTTTGCAGTTTGCAAAGCACGGCAGATGCACTGTCCCGTCTTGCAGGAAAGGTACAACAGCATGAGAGCATTCTCCTAAGCTGTCTTGCCAAACTTGACTCACAAGCCATTCTCGAGCTTTCTGTCTCCCCACTCCGCAGCCTGAGGTAGTAGAATGCGTATGGCATTTCACATCCAAAATCCCTGTTGCTACTTTCCAGCTCTCTAGTCATCTGACTTTTTGAACATCAATTTCCCCATCTGCAAAAGAGAAATGATTCCCATCTCAGAAGTTGTTTATGAAGTGGTAAAATGCTCCGTGGATGTGGTGGTGGTTGTTAGCAGGTGGGGGCTCTCTTTCATAAAGGTAAGTGGGGGGGTGGGCAGGGGAGTGGATAACAGCCTGCCCCTTCTGCTCCTCTGTCAAGACCCCAGCATGCCTGCCTCTCTGGTATTCCCATTATCTCCCTCTCCCTTCTGCCCCCGTCCCAAGTCTTGCCTCCATCTGGCATTGCCTATGCTAAACTCTGTTCTGTCCAAGTGATGCCTACCTCCTTTCCTCTCTGCTATAAACAGTGTTTAGACGGGGGAGGTCAGAGTGGGGAATGGGTTTAGGGGAAAGAAACCCTCATTTCTCACTGTATGCAGAGGTTGCCACCTGGCTATGAGAGTTTTTCTGTTTGACCAGAATTGATATTGACTTTATTTTATATTATTTGAAAATTGAAAACAACTGTACAGAACACAACTGGCCATGGCCCCTTCACACAATGATTTCTGCCTGACCTCTGAAGGCATCTGAATTTACAACCCCTAGATTTTTTTTTCTAGATAGATTTTTTTAAGTTAGTGGGCTTATGGCTGACTTTCCTTTTATTGTATTCTTCAGAAAAAGTTGTCTAAAGGAAAAATCAATCAATTAGTTAAACATTTTTATAAATGTTTATTGTTTATTTTGAGAGAGAGAGCAAGCTAGGGAAGAGGCAGAGAGAGAGGGAGAGAGAGAATCCCAAGCAGGCTCCACACTCAGTGCACAGAGCCCGACACGGGGCTCAATCCCACAATAGTGAGATCACAAACTAAGCTGATATCAAGGGTCGGATGCTTAACTAACTAAAAGCCCCAATAAATGAAATGTTAAAATGTTTTTTAAGTATCAATAAGACAATGAACTAAAACCATCAATAATCTCACAACCTAAAGATAATCATTAATATGTTATTATATAGCTTATGGTGTTTTACATAAATTTATTGTATGCATACTTTTTAAACAAACAAAAAAACCCCAGGATTGTACCACTACCCAGTCTTTTAGTTTCTTATTCACTTAGTAATATTGTGAATATCTTTCGATATCACTGAATGTTTCACAGTATTCTTAGAGGTTCTATACGGGTAGTTAGACATATGTCCAGGTGCTGTAATAGAGACCTGAAATAGTGACTTAAACAAGACAGTTTATTTCCCTTTTGTGTGGACATCCAGTCTGGTAAGGTGGCTGTGCTCCGTGAGGTGGCAAGGCTCCCCCTGACCTGGTTTCTCCACTATTCCTCGGGTGTGGTCCTTGTCCCCATGGCTCAGGAGGACCCCTCCCCAGATCAGCATTGCAGTCACCAGGGAGGGTGGAAAAGGTGACACATCCTTCCTTCAGAGGCACAGCCCTCTCAGGGTCTACACGGAGCACTTGTTACCTCTGCTCTCCTCCCATTGGCCAGAACTGTGGCCACACCCACCATTAGCCTTAGAAACAGTTCTTATCTTGACATCCCTGTGCCAGATGAATAGGGCAGCTTCTACCATTAGATAGAACAGGGGGAATAGATAATGGGAGACAACTGTCAGTTACTGCCACTATCTTATTTGGGGGACTACTGTGGGATCATACACCTATTGTTATTTTTTGAAGATAAATTTTCAGTAGACAAATTATCAAAGAATAAGCATACTTAAGTTTCAAAAGAGCGATTCTCACTTCTCCTCGTTTCTGTAAAAGGTCATACCCACTTAAACATTTTTCTTTTTGGCTTTCCTTCTGCCTTGAGCACACTTCAGGTCTCCATCCTTTAAAAAGGGACCAGCCTGGCACCCCCAGCCCCTGCCGGTCTGGAATGTCAGGTACTGCTGAGAACCCCCTTGCCAGGGGATGGAAGTCTGGATGGAGCCCCTGATCCCCTCAGACAGACTCTTAGGTAAAAGTGCTGGTCGGGGGCAGAGGTCACAATCAGGAAACCTTAGGCAAAAGGACACTGGGATGTGGGCTGGAATGCTATGGAGGCAGGTCCTGGAACAGGCAGGTAGTTAGAGCTTTCTTTCCCAGGGCTGGAGAGAAAGATATTCACAAGGTCAAATGCCAGGGGAGTCAAGACTCCAGGCCCCTGGCTGATTTCTTCCCCAAACAGGTTCATCTAGTAGTGGTCATGAGGGCCTCCCTTAAACCCACTCCACAACTTTGGTGGGTCTTAGAGGAAGCTGCCACCAGCAGATGGGGCTCTCTGTTTACACCCCTACTTCCTGGATCACTGGTCAACACCATAAACTCCATGAAAATCTAAATTCAGATTAGCCATGAGTGCCTCAAAAGGAGACTGGGGAAGTGGAAGGAAGGCGGGTGAGGATATCCTAGGCAAGTCCATCTTGGGAAGCAGGGAAGTGGAGTGGGGAGGGTCTCTGCGTTCCTAGTTCTTCCAGCCCAGTTCTCTCAGATCTCCGCTTTCCTTGAGAAAGAGTTACCAAGCAGCTGGGCGACTTCTGAAATGGCCACTATCCTGAAGTCACAGGGAGCCAATCAACCCAGAATCACCCTACTGATTTCAGCCAGAGCCAACAATTGCCACCAGGAGGTCCCAAGCTGCAAAGGGGGTTAGCTTGTTCCTTTACAGCAGGAAACACCACTGAGTCAGCTTCCTGGTCCATCAGAGAAGCCCCTCCAGAAGCCCTCCCAGCTGCCCCACCCCCACCCCCCACCCCGACCTGGCCAGTCTTCCCACCCTGTCCTTGCCCTTCTCACTGTCTGGGAAGCCTTCGGGCTCCGGCCCACACTTCATCCACCCTTAACTCAAAGTCAGCTCTTCAAGAGATTTCTAGGGACACCACAGCTCCACTCTCCCCAACTCTCTGCTCTTCTCCTGCCTTCATTTCTTTTTTTAGTCATCAACACCTTCTCACAAGTTTA
Source organism: Panthera onca (assembly GCF_046562875.1). Taxonomy (NCBI): domain Eukaryota; kingdom Metazoa; phylum Chordata; class Mammalia; order Carnivora; family Felidae; genus Panthera; species Panthera onca. Next base: position 40,555,342 of record NC_138349.1, on the reverse strand, counting down.
AAAGAATTTTTTAAAATCTTTATTTATTTTGAGAGAGAGAGAGAGCTGGGGAGGGGCAGAGAGAGAGGAAGAGAGAGGATCCCAAGCAGGCTCCATACTGTCAGTGCAGGGCCCAATGTGGGGCTCCAACCCACGATCGTGAGATCATGACCTGAGCTAAAATCAAGAGTTGGTGGTTTAACTGACTGAGCCCCGCGGGGGCCCCAACACCTTCTCACAAGTTTTAATGGCACGTGTTTAGTGTCATCTCCCTGCTGGCATGCAAGCTTAATGGTACATCCGGAGTCTAGAACAGCACCTGGCTGGTGCACAGCATTTTGCTGACTGAAGAGACCCCAGTTCTCCCCCTGGCTGGACCAGCTTCCAGCAGCCCCAGGTCCCCTTGGCCACCACCAGGACTCTCCAGGCCAGGACTCTCCACCACCAGCAGAGTTTGATGCCTGAGAAATGTACCTTCTTGCTGCTGAGAACTTCTCCTTAATTATCTTGCTAATTATAAGCCCTATAGTCCTAGCTCTGCCCCGCCACCATTGCAAACCGCATATCCTTATGAAGTCCAGGATAAACAAATCCAATATATTTTGTTTTAATTATTGCTGTTTAATGGGCCATAATGAAACTACGGCTTGGGTGCACAAAAGGAGATCATTTAGAGAAGGCGCCAGTAGAGAGCTGCTGGTGAGTGAAGGCCTTGCTGTTCCGATTTCATTTACTGTAATGCCGGCTGCCTCCCTGTGCCCAGAAACCCATCACTTATTCATCCCTCTTTGCCTTTGGCTCTGAGCCTGCCACCCCTGCAGGATGTCCACCCTCATGGAGAACAGTCAGGAAACCCAGGACCAGGGGGACAGCGGAAGATCCCTGTGGGCCGGGTACCTGGACGTCTTCCCACATGCTCACTGAGGCAGCGGGAAACTTTTAAAACAATTTGACAGTCTGACAAGCCACACATAAAAGACATCTTTTTCTATGTTCTCTTCTCTCTCTCTCTTTAAATCATTATATGGTGTTAAACAGTTTGCCACACTTATATTGCTTATATTGTATTCTATTTCTTTGGGGGCTCTTTTTTTGGGGGGGGGGGCTTCTCATTCCATGCCTGTTTTTCTGTTGGAAATTTCAAAATTTCTACTGGAGTACTAATGCTTTGTAAGAGCTCTGGATGCCATAAGATTTTATTCTTCTGTTTGGCCTCCACGTGGCCAACGTTTTTCTTGGTTTATCACGCACCAGTGGCGGTGTGTCTGTTCACAGGACAATCCCAGTGACTCTGTGCTTTGGCCTTGGTGAGGGCAGAAGTGGTCCCTCCATGGCCCAACCCCTGTGTATGGAGTCGGTGGGAGGCAGCACCCTCCCTCCTCACTCAGGGGCTGGTTCCCTGGCTGCCCAAGAAGAATGACCCCCTCCTCTCCAACCCCCAGGAGGACCCTGTCCCTCCTCTACCCTGTGCTCCCCACTAGGGCTTTTCCAGCTTTAGGAAGTAGAAACACTCTATTCTACTTCCACATTCAGGCTCCTGCCTCCTTTGAATCTTTGTTTCTCCTCTGGAGGAGACTGGGGAAAAAACATCTCTGGGCAACAGTGAGAGAATTCGGGGGAAAGGAAATATCCAGGCAAAGGACCCAGCGGAACCCTGGAGAGCACCCCGCATGATGGCTTGTCTTCACCCCACATGATGGCACCCTGCCTGATGGCTCCCAGAAAGACTTCTCAATACCCTGCGGCCAGTCAGCGAATGGAAGAGTGGGGCCTCCTTTCAGCTCTTGCCCACCAGCAAAGCAGTGTTTAAGGGTGAGATCTGGGGGGCGTCAGCTGCAGAGAAGGTGGGGGAGCCTTGGAAATAGCCAAGGCTGCAGGTGACACTGGGCTCTACAGAGCCATACCTGGCCCTGGAGCTGGAGTCCTGGGAGGAAGGGAGGTCCCACCCCCACCCCCACAGCATTTCCAGGTGCAGCCAGATGCTGGTCCTGGGCACACAAAAACTTGAAAGGGCACAGTGGCAAGTCTGGCCCCTGTGGTCAGGGGATTATCTGAAGACAGTGGGTATTGTGCATGCTGTCATCTAACCAGTCAATAATGTGGACCAGGCCAGAGGGGCCTAGACATACCCAGAGCAGGACACCTATGGGATCAAATAGCAGCAGGCTCTGGAGGTCTGTGAAGGAATCTGTGCCTGTTGTCCCTGCAGACGGCCAGTGCTCCCATAGACTCCTGCCTGTGCAGGATAATGAAGTTTCTGTCTGGGGTGCAGGCTAGGGGATGCTGGTGGTTGAGAGCTGGGGGACCCATGGGCCACGGCCTCTGACAGCAAGCTGCTCTGCAGGCCCCAGACTCACAGAAGGTGGGACAAGAGGGTAAAACCACAGAACTGTGAAGAGACTGAACTGGGGCAGGGCAAGGCACCACCAGTAGCCCCCAACCCCATCACAGCAGACTGGTGGGCAAAACCCAGCTCTGCGGCTCAGGAACTGTGCCCTGTCTCCAGCGGGCCCAGCAGGCAGGGCTGCGTTGGGGGGCAGGGGAGGGGGTGATTGAAGAGAGGGGAGAGATCGAGCCCAGGGCGTCTGAGGAAGACTGAGCACTTTTTCCACAGCACCTGCTCCCCTCTTACCTTTGAGAGCTCCCAGCATCCTTCTAGACCTGTGGTTCTCAACGGGGGAAATTTTATCCCCAGGGAACATTTGGAAACCTCTGGAGATGCTTCTGGTTGTCACAACCTGTTGGGGTAAGGGTTGCTACTGGCACCTAGTGGGAGAGGCCAAAGATACTGTTGAACTCCCTGCAATGCAGAGGAGTCCCGTGCTCACAACAAAGAATCGTCTATCAGGCCCCAAACGTCAACAGCACGGAAATCCAGAAACCCTATTCTAGACTCAGCTCGCCCATCCGTCCATTCATTCATCCAACATGTATGCACTGAGGGCCAAGTGTGTGCCAGGCTTAATGGCCCCTCTGCTGACATGCCTTCCTTACCCCAGGCACGTGTAGGCCCCGTGTCTTTCTCCTCTTCATCCCATGTCTTCATTAAGTAGTAGACAAGTCCCACACACCAGCTCTGTGCCACACTTTGCCCTGCAGAAGAGGGGCCCGTGAAATCTTCTCTAGATGCTCCTGGCCTGGCCCCACACCATCTTCTCTGCCACCATTTCTGTGAAGTAGTATTTGTTTCATCTCCCTCACCAGAGTGTCCCTTTACTCTTATTTTCTTACTGTGCGTCTGCCCCTCTGCTGACACTTTGAGAGATGTGCCATTTCCCTCTCTCTACAGATAAGGAGGCTGCCATTCAGAAAACCTGGGGCACTCTCTTAAAGTCACACAGCTAGCTGGCCAGGGGCAGAGCTGGGTTCAGACACAGGACTCTGACCACATTCTCAGTGTGCAAAGGGCTATAAGCCAACAGCCCTCATTTTTAGGTCTGCAGGACACCGAGAAAAAAAAATCCTTGAACGGGATCTTAGGTTGATCTGGGAAACCCAAGTTGTGCAAAGCCTCAAGGTCACCAGATCCTCATTTGTACCGGGCAGGAGCCCACCGCAGGCTTGTAGGCAAGGCCTGTGTCCCTGGCCCTCCCTGCTTCCTCCTGCAGAGACACACATCTCCCTTGGTCAGTGTTCCATGCTGCCCAAATCGGAGAGTACATCTGTTTTGTTTTAAAAATGGTTGTTTTTTTCTTGTTAATATCTTTATTGTAGAAAAGGTGGGAAACATAGTTAAGTAAGAAGAAAACAAAAAGCACACAAGATCTCAATAACCAACTTTTGTAACCAGTTTGTAACCTTTTTTTTTTTTCATCCAATGATGCTGTGAACATCTTGCTATGAACATCATCTTCTATTTCTTCTCCATAACTTGGATGGGAGAGTGGATGAATGGGTGGTAGATGAGTGGATAGGTAGATGATGGGTGGATGGATGGATGCCGGACGGATGGGTGGATGATGGAAGGAAGGAAGGAAGGAAGGAAGGAGGAAGGAAGGAAGGTCACTCATTCACCAGTTAGTGCCCTAGAAATGGACATTTAGTTCACACCTATTCTTAAATGTTCCAAATGGTTTCTCCTTGATAACATACTAAAGAATTTTCTGGCGGGAGTTTTTTCTTTCTTGTTTGCTTCATTTCATCTAAGCAACACCACGCACCTACAATGGACCATAGAGGAAGACTTACTTCTCTTTCCACTACATGGTTGACAGTGGTAGCTTACAGGAAAGGCAAAGTTCTTGTTCTGATTTCATTAGACCTCTGGTGATCTCATCTGGGATCCAGCTGAGTTTGTCAAGGAGAAGAGTGAGGATCAAAGACACCTTTTGCTTTACTGCTCTCTCAGCTGCACAGGGACACAGGTGCCCCTGGCCCCTTGGCTTTGCAAGGTCTCATCTGTGCCAGTGACCTACTTCCCTAAGCTTCATAAACACCATTGGTGATCCACCTTCTAAGATGGACAGCCCCCACCATCCATTGTCCAGCCAGCTGGGAGAGGGAAAGACCCCAAGCTAGGACTCAGACCCAAGCAGTGGAGGAGATGGAAGAAGGCAGGGAAGACATGAAACCCTTCCTCCTGCTTCCTCCAGACATGGCCTGGTAAGAATGACTACAGAAGCCTCCAGTTCATTTATTATTGATTCAGTACTATCAAGGACTGACTCTGTGCCCAGCCTATGTGGTCCACAGGGACCCAGCAGTGAACGACCCTGCAGGAGAGGATGACACAAGCAATAACAGCCCCTCCCAGAATGGAACCAGCCACCCTTTCCTACCCAAGCCAGTACCATTCCCAAGTCCTTGTCTCATCCTGTGAGGTCAATCAAAATTCAGATTCACTTTGCAGATGGATAAAGCAAGGCTTAGGGAGAGTCTATGCCTTGCCTGTCACACAAGGAGTTCAATGCATCCTTAGGCAAGATCTGGTGCTCTGGGCTTCCAAGTGGATCTTTTTCTTCCCATGCCTGATTTCTGCTCCCCCTACTCAAGGGAGTCAAGTTTTTATGCCAGGGTGAGGCCCCAGGAAGAACTGCCACCCATCCCTGCCTCACTGGCAACCACAATTCTCCACCAACATGCCTGCACACCACCATGGTGAGGTGTCTTCTGCTCATTGCAGTAGAGGGAGCTGACAGCATTGAGCTTATTGGAGACACAGGAAGGCCTGGAGATGGCGGGGTTCACCTTACAGTGGGAAAGGAAGGACGTGAAGGAGGTGTGATTAGAAGTACTGATCCTATGGCCCAGTGGATGGACATGCTGTCCCGTGCAGTAGTTGACCTGGGGTGGGCAAGATGACCCAGCCTCCACTAGCTGATATCCTGGAGGTCCACGTAGAAGAGGTGCTTCCGGCTAGCCATAGGGCCCTTTGAGCTGCCTCTGGCACTCCACAGTCCCCTCACCCTGGGTGGCCAGTGGTGATGTAAGAAGGAGCTATAGAGGATGTGCACCTAGCCTTGGCCGGTGCCTCACCTCCCTGCCCTTGTCCCAGCCCCCACCCTCCACCTCTGTTCTCCAGAGGGCAGTAGGTACAGGTAGGGCTTTACCTGTGACCAAGCCCTCTTGTTGCCTCTCAGATGCAGGTCCACTTCTTCCCTGCCGGGTGGCTGTGAGCAACACCAATCAAGCGTCAGACATGGTTCATGCGTTTTATCCACGTGCTGGGGTCCAAATGGGTAGGAGTTAAACAGGATGGCCCTGCAGCCACACCACCTGGATTCAAACTCTGCCTCTGGCCTTCTCGTGCCTCAGTTTCCCTCCCCTGTACAATAGTAATAACAATGACATAAACCTCAAAGGCCTGCTGAGAACATTAAAGTCATTTGACTTGGTGTGGATGAGCTTAATTCGATAACTCATTCAACCCCACAAGATCCCAAGCTGACCCCAGTTTTTGCAAAAAGAAATGAAGGTTAGAGTGGGTGAGTAGATTCACCAAGTCATCAGGCGGTAAATGGCAGAGCTAGAATTTGAACCCAGGCAGTGAAGCTTCAGAGCCCATGTTCTTAACCACTACCTCATACAGGTGGCCTCTTGGTGCCTCAGTGTCAGATGTGTAAAATGCAGAAAATGCAGACAGCACCACCTCTTGGCAGAGTTTTCCTGCTGGTACGTATGATCAAAGAGGGGGATATTGAAGGGCTTCATAAATGCACAGGCTGCCCATGGACTATGGCCGGGCCGCATCACAGGGCTGCCTGCTGATGTCAGGGCTCTGTGTCGCCCTCTGGCCGGGCCTCCCTCCTGGCCCACCAAGCCACCTTCATGTCTGATGCTTCCCCTGCCTGTCGGATGGTCCCGTGACACCCAGCACACTGTCAACAGAGCTCTCGCTCACTCAGGCTGAGCGTGGTTCATCCTCACCAGCCGGCAGGGCTGGGCAGTCCCCCCAAGGGGCTTCTTGCCCCTGTTGTTGGTGTAGGCAACCTACAAAAGGTTCCCATTCCCTTTCCTGCCCCACTCCTGGTCACTTCTTGGGCTTGCCCACATCCTTTGTGGTCAGAACCAGAAAGCTCCTGGCCAAGGCTTTTGTCTGCATCCAGGTAGTCACTGGGGGACAGCATCCAAGTGCGAGGGGCCAAACAGGTAGGGGTTCAACAGGATGGTCCTTCAGCCACACTGCCTGGGTCCAAACTCTGACTCTGGCTCTTATTAGCAGAGTAGTTTTCTTTTAATATTTAGTATTTACTGGGCACTTACTATGTGCCAGACACTTGATAGTTTATGTGCATTATCTGAAACCAATCCTCACAATAGCCTCATGAAATAGGAACCATATTTATCCCCATTTTATATATAAAGAATCTGAGACTTGTGAGACATGTAGAGACAGGTAAAAAGTCCTTAATATGTACCACTTCCCCTTAAGACAAACTGAGCGAGTAAGTCACAATTTTCTGCTTAAACAGACCCAAGTCAATGTATGTTTTGAATGGAAAGACAACTCCAATGAACATTTTATCTTTGAATATTAGCAATATAAGAGACTTGAAATTTCACGCAGCCCCACATCTGACACCCCAGATTAGGAAAGCAGAGATCAGCATCCCTGGTCACCATCATGGACTTGAATTACTGCAGCACCAAGGAGCCCTGCCTCACTGAGTAGCCTTTTGTGCTGCAGTTTCCCCATCTATATGATAGCAGTAAGAATGGTATAAGCCTCACAGTCCTGCTGAGAGCATTAACTCCTATGACGTGGTACAAATGAGCTATTTTTCTTAGCCTAAGCCAACTTTGCCATGAGCTGGGCATTCTCAGCATTCAGTGTTTTATGGGGGGAGGGGAGGAGTACTCCAAAGTGCCCCTTGATGTTCAAAACCAAGTCCATGGCAATATGATCTGGGGCTCTCCTGACTTCACTGATTCATATCCCACCTGTATGATGTGATACAAATCCAGGGCTTACTATCGACTTCAGTTTTTTCTATAAATTGCCTCATCTAGGTAACCCAAAATTTATTTTAAATGAACACTTTAAAGCACTATCATAAAGCCATTATCTTTCAATTCATGAGGACAGACTGAATACAGAATACAAACAATATTCTAGTAGCAATGAGCACATACTACTTGGTTTCTAAATAGCATTCCCCACTAAAACAGAGCCAGACTTATGAACGCTATGTAAATTTGAAATTATTTCAGAAAAAATAAAAGGTAAAAAATAGAGGGAAAGAGAGAGAGGAACAGAATTCCTCAGAGAAATGGCTATTCCAACTGAGGCAAGGAAAGTACACTATGAGCCTGAACGAGCTTCTTGTGCCAGGAGGTAAGGAAGTGGCCAAAAATGATAGGAACATGTCAAAAGGCCACAAGAGCTCACTTAAAGCAGCTCCTGGCCAAGACTGGGAATATCTGAGCATCAAAATAAATGAGGATACTAATGGATTATAATTTACTGAACAAAATAAAATTCTATGAGTTCGTTCTGCTGTAAATAAATACATAAGCAGTGACAGCTCTTCCTTCCAGTAAATGCCAATAATAAATATAGAGGGAATGGCGGAGTTAGAACATTTCTGGCAACCATTGTAGTAATCACGGACTCAGGCGAAACATTTCAATGAAGGTTGAAAATACTGGGCAAGTTTGACGAGAAACAGCCACAGAATCTCATATAATTTCTTCACAAATTACTTACTGAGCTCAAAGGGGGAACGAAAGAGTAGTGCAGAGTGGAGGAGCCCACCATCCCCAGTGGTCAAGTTGGCATGACCTACATGGGACCAGAGGCTCCTCGCACCTGCCCATGCCATGCCCTGAGGGGACACCACACCACCTCGGCTAACAATGCTTCACCTAGCCCTTACCATGAGGACCCACAGGCCCCAATGGAGAGACACCCTGCCAAGTTCAGGCTGGGACTATCATGAAGGCAGAGGAAAGACAGAACTGTAAAAATTGAAGGAAATTAAAAGGCTGGAGGACACAAGGCAGTGTGTGGTCCTAGACAGGTAGGCAGGGGGAGCTTCTGGGGACAGTGTGGGACAGCTGGCAAAATTTGAAGATAGGCTTTGTATCAGGTGACAGTATTATATCAATATGAAATTTTTGACTTTGGTAAGTGTACTGTGGATAACGGAGATATTTTCCTTTTTCTTGGGAAAAACACACTGAAATATTTAGGGGTAAAGGGGCATGATGTCTGCAATTTACTCTCAAATGTTCAGGAGCAATAGTTGTGTGTGTGTGTGTGTGTGTGTGTGTGTGTGTGTAGAGAGAGAGAGTGCACATAAGCAAATGGGGCAAAAATGTAAACCGTTGGTGAATCTGGGTCAAGGGCACATGGAAGTTTTCTGCCATTCTCATAACTTTTCAGTTAGTTGGAAGTTATTTCAAAATAGAAATATTTTAAAATTAAAGGTGTTTGTGTGCTGACCCTGATTCTCTGCTTTGGGCATCCTTGAAAGAGTGGAAATGGGGTGCGGCCAGTGGGCACCCTGCGGCCCAGCACCCATGTTCAGTCTCCAGAGACCTCCAAGCCTGACGGCACCACCTGGGACCTGGAACCATAGAAGTCTGGGCTTCAGGCTGGAGAAGGCTAGAGGAGACGCACCTGAGACAGTGCATACGGTAGCAGTGGGAGCAGTGCTTGGCACACCATTGGTACCCAGCAATGCTGCCTCCTTGCCCCCAAGCTCTTCCAACCCAGGGAGTTGAGACCCTGCCCCCTTACCATCCAGGTGCCATCAAGCACCAGCCAGTGTTAGAGGCAGATCCCCGGCTGAGGGGAGACTCCCTCGCTCCAGCTCTGGGGTCAATCTCAGGATCTCATGGCCTTATACATGAGGACATGCCAACCTGCCACAAGCTGTGCTCATACTCCCAAAAGAGGAGAGAGGCTGCCCTTGGCACCATTAAGAAATAAAACCCAGATGCCAAGAAATGCCATAGCTCTGACAACTAGGAAGCTGGCCTCCTCCTTTCTGGAGAAGTTGAAGGGCCACTGACCTGGGAATCCTTCCAAGAAACAAATCCAGAGTGAGAGGGGAGATAAAGCCTTCGTGCCTGGAAATGTCCATCAGTATTATCTGTAACAGGAGGAAATGGGAAACTGATGTTAACTATGACACATCTACATGATACACTATTATGTGACCAAAAGAATTTTTAACATGGGAAAATAATATAGTGAAAACATCAAATGAAAAACATATTTGTAAAATATAATCTGCTATAAAAGAAGAGTCACGAGAAAGAAAAAGATTGGACATGAATACATCTAGAAGTTGTTAAAGTTGCCCATGAGAAGTATGATTATGGATATTCTTACTGGTTCTTCTTTATACTTTATATAACTTCCAGAGTTCCTCCAGCGAGCATAGTTCTCCTTGTTACCTATGGAATAAAGTCCAGTCTGTTCTCATTCCAGGCCTTCTACAATTACTTCCAACCCACCACCCCACTCATGTTCCTACACAGTTTTCCCTGTCCCCTTCCTAGAATACCTTCCCTTTTCTGCATAGTAGCATCTATGCATATCTCAGGGCCAGCCCAGATGGCAGGAACTTATCCAGGGATGCTGCCTGATAGAGGACTGTGGAATGAATGAGTACAATGGCGTCTCCCACACCAGCTCCCTCAGAATCCGTGTTGCAATCCATCTGCCGCCTTTCTCTTGAGTCTCACCAGGGCGTTGGTACAGCCTGCCTCTTGATGGTTCATTGAGAGCCTGTCTCCCCTAGGATTAGGGTCTCTGAGAACAGAGTCTTTACCCTCTTTTCCCCTGAGGATGGATTAATGGCACATACAGTTGGGGCACCTGGATGACTCAGTCGCCTAAGCATCGGACCCTTGGTTTCAGCTCAGATCATGATCTCATGGTTTCTTGAGTTGGAGCCCCACATCAAGGTCTGTGCTGGTGATGCGGAGCCTGCTTGAGATCTACTCTCTCTGCCTCTCTCTCTCTTCCCTTCCCCCACTCACTCTTTCAAAATAAATAAACTTTTTTTAAAAATGGTACATACAGTCAGCACTCAATAAACATGACCAAATGAAAGAGAGGAAGTGGGGGGGTGGATAAGGAAGGAAAGGTGCATTTGGGGACTTGCTAAATTGACCCCAGAAACACAGAGCACCCACCCTGCACCTCCTGGATTCCTGCTGCTGAAGATGCCTATCTATCCTGTCTCCTTCAGTAGGAAACCGTCCATGGCTTATCTCCCCACAGGCCTCCTAGTCAACCCAAGAGTGAGAGCATTCCCTCAGAAATGGTTTCCCACCAGAAACCAGTGGGAACCCACCTGCCTCTGGGCCGACAATCTGTGAGCAACCTGAGAGCCCCAGGGAAATGTATTTGGACAGGCCGAGGCTGGTTGTCCGCTTCCAGACACACTCCCTCCAGCTCAACTGAGACCGGTACAGAGAAGCAAGCAGCCTCCCCGCCTATCACTGGTGGGCGACACCCCCCCCCCCAAAGGCCCTGCTCACACTGTGATAACTGCCGTATTGGCTTGCTCCTCTCACAGCTGTTTCTAGACCACACTCTTCTGTAAGGAAACCCTCACTGATCCCCCTCACCCAGCCATAGTGTGCTGTACAACAGGGACACCAGAAATCAGCCTGGGCCCCTTCCTCTCCATCTTATCCCTCACCCAACTACCTCACTTCAAGCTCCTGAGGAAGGGAAACACACTCAGCCTCTCAGCTCTCCCAGAGAGCCCAGCGAGGCCCTATTCACTGCAGGCAGAAAGGGCCTGTTAATGAGAAAACCAAGCGACCATAGGGATACCTTCAGTTCAGTCTTGGGGGTTCTCTTGGCTTCTCCATGCACAGTCAGCCCTCATTTATATAACCAAATCAACAAGCCCCTGGGCCCTGGGTTTCCCCCACAGCCTTCACCACTAGCCCAGACAAGGTCATGAGACCCAGCCTGGGTGTCGCAGGAGGTGGGGCTGCAGACACCACGTCCCTTCTCCATCCTCCATGCACACCCAGCTCACTTTGATGGGGTCCCATGGGTGTATGACATGGATGCTGAAGCTGTATCGGGACCACTCACTCGAGGGAGTCCATGTGTGGTTGGAGATGAAAGAACCCCTCAGAGAAATGGGGCTCTTTTGTCTTTCTTTAACTTTTCTTTTTTAACAAAGCAATATATGTATATGTTTTAAAAGTCAAACGTGACTCTAAAGCTGGTAATTAAACAAAAGCATTGTATGCCTTCATCGGGGTGGGAGTACACAGGTATACACGCTGTCCTCAACTGTTGGATCTTTACTTGCCTGTTCTTACTGCAGCAGAAAGAGGTATCAAAAGTGGAAGCTCCCTGTGCAAGGACAGAGCTGGCTGGGTGATGGTCTTCCAGGAGGGGCCCCACTATTTGCAGCCCCTCCATCCTGAAGGACATGAAGAGTGAGGTCTTTTATCTTGGTCATTCAGCTTTTCCAGAGGATTCTGCCAATTTCTTGTCTAGGGGATGAATTCTGGCCACTGGGACTCTGGGCCCAGGTTGGAGAAAGTGGCTTGGCTCTCTCCAGTTCCACAGACGTCCACCTGATTTCTATCTTGCTGACATCTCTGTACCCCCAGTCTCTGCTATGCTTGATGCCCAAAGCCCACAGGTCCTCCAGTTCATTTCTGCAGAAGGTCAATGTTCCTGCACTGCTTGGGTAGTAGAAGGGATCTGGCATTTCCTGATTTGGAGGAGATTCTTCTGCATTCAGTCTCCAGCAGGCCCTTGTGTTTCTAATTCTGAGCCTTTCTGGCCATCCTCAGCATACTGTCTTCCTCCCCCTTCAACTTTATTCTGCCGAATTACTTACCCTCCCTCATCTGTGTCGCCTTTTAAAAACAGTTTTGGGGGTGCCTGGGTGGCTTAGTTGGTTAAGCATCCAACTTCAGCTCAGATCGTGACCTCGTGGTTTGTGAGGTCAAGCCCTGCACTGGGCTTTGTGCTGACAGCTCAGAACCTGGAGCCTGCTTCAGATTCTGTGTGTGTGTGTGTGTGTGTGTGTGTGTGTGTGTGTGTGTGTCGGCCCCTCCCCTGCTCGTGCTCTGTCTCTCTCAAAAATAAACATTAAAAAAGAAGAAGAAAATACTTTTGGTATTTCTCATCTACTCTTTCCTCTTCTGTTCTCATGCCCTTGTGGGTCTACACCATGGCTTCAGGAAGGAGGGGAGAGAGCTGTGACCTCAATCACACTTTCTAACTGGATGTCTCTGGTTCATTTTCTAAGTTGTTACATTGCTTTGAAGAATGTTTCTTGACTTCTCTGGGCATGAGTAAACACCTTTGAAAGCCAAGAATGCAGACTTCCAGTCATCTTTAAGATCTCAAAGTGTTTGATGACCCAAGTGCCTGGGTGTGTTGTGTACCCAGGATTCAGCTCTGTCTTTGGAACAGCAACCTCTCCATCATCACTGAACAAGGCACTGGAAATGACAGCATGGGGAGAAGTTGCTGCACCCATTTTCAATGGTGCTGCTGAAAGAAGGCTCTAAAAAGAGGGAAAGAAACACACCCACTCTGCCCCAACACTGGGTGAATCGCTCACCTCCTGTAGCCTCAGCTTCTTCATCCTTATGTTGAGAAGAAAATCTACATACAGGCTGTAAGGACTGAGAGTGAAGGGACATTAATGAGATCGAGGTGGATGGCGGATGGTGAATGGAGGTGGACAGTGAGAGAAAATGGATGGTGGATGGTGAGTAGAGGGGGATGGTGAGTAGAGGGGGATGGTGGGTGGTGAATAGTGGTGAATGGTGGTGGTGAATGGTGGTGAATGGAGGCTCGGAAGCTCTTTCCCATCTCTGAGAGAAGGAAAAATTTTTTCACATTCCTGTAACTTTCATATCCACCTTCAAAGTATTTTTTTGCTCCAATCCATTTGAAAGAGTAGGGATTTGGGGATGGCTCTCAGAGGGAGGGCCTGGTATGAAGGAGAGGAAAGAAGACAATATCCCACTCTTGGAACAACTAATCCCCAGAACTTTGCTCTAACCTAAGTTCCAGGGATATATCTGGCTATTATCTTCCAGAATATATATAGAATAGGTGGCTCTCAAAGTGAGGTCCTCAGGCAGAAGCCTTAGCACAACCTAGGATCTGATTAGAAATGCAGATTCTGGGCCCAGCCTAAACCTACCAAATCAGGAACTCTGGTGGTGGGGCCCAGCACTCTGATTTAAGGAGCCCTCCAGGACATAGTGATACCCACTCAAGTTTCAGAACCACTGATCTGTAACATGCACACAAATCACAGAGATCTTGTTAAAATACAGGTTCTTAGGCCTGAGGTCCTGCACTTCTAACAAGCTCCCAGGTGATGCTGATGCTGTTGGCCCAAGGACTTCACTTTGACTAGTAAGGTTCTCGAAAATATCATCTGAGCCACAGATTAAATTAGACATTTTCTAGTAGCCACAGTTTTAAAATGTAAAAGGAGGCTAACTTAGTTAAATGATGTTTTCTTTACACGAATCCACAAAAACATTATTATTTCAACACATAATCCATATAAAAAGGTACTGAAATATTTTATATTATTCTTACATTATTTCCATATTTACATTCATTCTTACACTAAGTCTTTGAAATCTTTTAAGTTTGAAGCACATCTCAGCTGACACCGGCCACATCTGCCTGGTGGTTACATTTTGTAAAGTGCAGCTATAGATGGTCTCCCCACGATCCCACCCACACACCCCTCTTCCTCCTCCAAGGACGCATCCTAGGATGAAGACATGTGCCCACAACTCTATGGGTGACCTTCCTGTGGGACTGTCCCCTCATTAGAGTGTACATTTCATTTCACCAGTGATTTAATATTTAAAAAGATTCCTACCTGTATTTGGTACATTTCTATTGCTTACCAGAGATAATTACCCCTATGCTTTAACATCCCACAAAGAGACAGTAGAAAACTCATTGTGCCCACTCAAGCCAGAAAGCTGGAACTAAAACCACGCACAAAGCTGGGATTCGCAGCAGTGGGGGCGCTACAGTCAAAGGGGAACAAATAAAATCCCGCCCAGCAGCATAAAAGAGGTCAGAGTAGCTGGTAACATGCACAGGGCTCTGAAGTCAGGGGAAGACAGAGGAGTCTCCCAAGGCAAAGTGAAAACCTAAGCTTACATCACGCATGGGCTTGCAGTCCCCATGTACACAGTCAGGGAAACGTAGAAATTCCTAAACCGAAAAATGAACATGAGAATTGGTCATGACTGGGTGAGACCTCAGGCATGCTAGAGAAAACAAAGGCAAAACCAGTCCTTAGGAATAATTTCCCAGCCCAAAGATTCCTACATTCAAAACAAACAAATGAAATCCCTGCTTTGTAGAAGGTGTCAATTTAAAAATTCCAAAATACACAGGGAAATGAGACACGATGAGTAAAAATTAGCAGGGATATCAAAAAAAATGATTAGCCTCCCCTCCCCCACCAATTTTGAGTGAGGACAACATGAAAAGGTTTCTAAAGAGAGACTATTTTCTTTCTTTTTCTTTCTTTTTTTAAATTCACATCCAAGTTAGTTAGCATATAGTGCAATAACGATTTCAGGAGTAGATTCCAGTGATTCATCCCCCAGGTATAACACCCAGTGCTCATCCCAACAAGTGTTTTTCTTAATGCTCCTTACCCATTTAGCCCATCTCCCCACACACAACCCCTCCAGCAACTCTCAGTTTGCTCTCTGTATTTAAGAGTCTCATGTTTGTCCCCCTTCCTTGTTTTTATATTATTTTTGCTTCCTTTCCCTTATGTCCATCTGTTTTGTATCTTAAATTCTTCATATGAGTGAAGTAATATATTTGGCTTTCTTTGACTAACTTCACTTAGCATAATACACTCTAGTTCCATCCACATCGTTGCAAATAGCAAGATTTCATTCTTTTTGATTGCCAAGTAATACTCCATTGTACATACATACCACATCTTCTTTATCCATTCATCTGCCAACGGAAATTTGGACTCTTTCTATGCTTTGGCTATTTCCAATAGCACTGCTATAAACACTGGGGTGCATGTCTCCCTTTGAAACAGCATACCTGTATCCCTTGGATAAATACCTAGTGGTGCAATTACTGCGTTGTAGGGTAGTTCTATTTTTAATTTTTTGAGGAACCTCCATACTCTTCTCCAGAATGGCCACACCAGTTTGCATTCTCACCAACAGTGCAAAAGAGATCCTCTTTCTCCACATCCTTGCCAACATCTCTTCTTGCCTGAGTTGTTAATGTTAGCCATTCTGACTGGTGTGAGTTGGTATCTCATTGTGGTTTTGATTTGTATTTCCCTGATGATGACATCTGGACGTCTTCTTTGGAAAAGTGTCCATTCATGTCTTTTGCCCACTTATTCACCAGTTATTTGTTTTTTGGGTGTTGAGTTTGATAAGTTCTTTATAGATTTTGGATAATAACTCTATATCTGATATGTCATTTGCAAATATCTTCTCCCATTCATTCCGTCGGTTGCCTTTTAGTTTTGATGACTGTTTCCTTCACTGTGCAGAAGCTTTTTATCTTGATGAAGTAAGTCCCAATAGTTCATTTTTCCTTTTGTTTCCCTTGCCTCTGGAGACATGTTGGTAAGAAGTTGCTGCAGCAGAGGTCAAAGAGGTTGTTGCTTTATTTCTCCTCTAGGATTTTGATGGCTTCCTATCTTACATTTAGGTGTTTCATCTATTTTGAGTTTATTTTTGTGTATGGTGTAAGAAAGTGGTCCAGGTTCATTCTTCTGCATGTTGCTGTCCACTTTTCCCAGCACCATTTGTTGAAGAGACTGTCTTTATTCCACTGGATATTCTTTCCTGCTTTGTTAAAAATTAGTTGGCCATATGTTTGTGGGTCCATTTCTGGGTTCTCTATTCTGTTCCAGTGATCTGAGTGCCTGTTTTCGTGCCAGTACCATACTGTCTTGATGATTACAGGTTTGTAATACATCTTGAAGTCAGGATTGTGATGCCTTCCGCTTTGGTTTTCTTTTTCAAGATTGCTTTGGCTATTCAGGGTCTTTTCTGGTTCCATACAAATTTTAGGATTATTTGTTCTAGCTCTGTGAAGAATGCTGGTGTTATTTTGATAGGAATTGAATTGAATATATAGATTGCTTTGGGTAGTATTGACATTTTAACAATATTAGTTCTTCCAATCCATGAGCATGAAATATTTTTCCTTTTTTGTGTGTTGTCATCAATTTCTTTCATAAGCTTTGTATAGTTTACAGCGTATAGATTTGTCACTTCTTTGGTTAGGTTTATTCCTAGGTATTTTATGGTTTTTGGTATACAATTGTAAATGGGATCAATTCCTTGATTTCTCTTTCTGTCACTTCATTGTTGGGTGTATAGGAATGCATCCAATTTCTGCACATTGATTTTATATCCTGCGACTTTGCAGAATTCATGGATCAGTTCTAGCAGTTTTTGGTGGAATCTTTTGGGTTTTCCATATAGAGTATTATGTCATCTGCGAAGAGTGAAAGTTTGACCTCCTCCTTGCTGATTTGGATGCTTTTTACTCCTTTGTGTTGTCTTATTGCTGAGGCTAAGACTTCCAATACTATATTGAATAACAGTGGTGAGAGTGGACATCCCTGTCTGGTTCTTGACCTTAGGGGGAAAGCTCTCGGTTTTTCCCCATTGAGGATGATATTAGTGGTGGGTCTTTCATATATGGCTTTTATGATCTTGAGATATGATTCTTCTATCCCTACTTTCCTGATGGTTTTTATCAAGAAAGGAAGCTGTATTTTGTCAAATGCTTTCTCTGCATCTATTGAGAGGATCATGTGATTCTTGTCCTTTCTTTTATTGATGTGATGTATCACATGATTGTTTTGCAGATATTGAACATGCCCTGCATCCCAGGTATAAATTCCACTTGGTTGTGGTGAATAATTCTTTTAATGTATTGTTGGATCTGGTTTGCTATTATCTTGTTGAGGATTGTTGCATCCATGTTCATCAGAGAAACTGGTCTGTAGTTCTCCTTTTTAGTGGGCCTTTGTCTGGTTTTGGAATCAAGGTAATGCTGGCTTCATAGCAAGAATTTGGAAGTTTTCCTTCCATTTCTATTTTTTTGGAACAGCTTCAAAAGAATAGGTGTTAACTCTTCTTTAAATGTTTGGTAGAATTCCCCTGGAAAGCCATCTGGCCCTGGACTCTTGTTTGGGGGAGATTTTTGATTACTAATTCGATTTCTTTACTGGTTATGGGTCTGTTCAAATTTTCCACTTCTTAAGTTTCAGTTTTGATAGTTTACATGTCTTTAGGAATTTGTCCATTTCTTCCAGATTGCCCAACTTATTGGAGTATAATTGCTCATAATATTCTCTTATCATTGTTGGTATTTCTACAGTGTTGGTTGTGATCTCTCCTCTTTCATTCTTGATTTCATTTATTTGGGTCCTTTCCTTTTTCTTTTTGATCAAACTGGCTAGGGGTTTAGCAATTTTTTTTAATTCTTTCAGAGAACCAGCTCCTGGTTTTATTTATCTGTTCTGTTCTTTTGTTTGTTTGTTTCAATAGCACTGGTTTCTGCTCCAATCTTTATTTTCCATCATCTGCTCATTTAGGGTTTTATTTGCTGTTCCTTTTCCAGGTTAAAGAGAGACTGTTTTAAATGATTAAAGAAATTAGAGGGGCACCCGGGTGGCTCAGTCAGTTAAGCGTCCGACTTCGGCTCAGGTCATGATCTCATGATTTGTGGGTTTGAGCCCCACATCAACCTCTGCTAACAGCTCAGAGCCTGGAGCCTGCTTCAGATGCTGTGTCTTCCTCTCTCTCTGCCCCTCCCCCACTCACGTTCTGTCTGTCTGTCTCTCTCTCAAAAATGGATAAAAATTTAAAAAATTAAAAAAAAAGAAATTAGAAGTCCTGTAAGAACAAGAAACTTTGAAATATTAGCTAACAAAAAGGAAATGAAATAAAATATTTAAAGATGTAAATCACAGAAATTCAAAATGCAATAGGTTTAAGAGTGAGTTAAATGCCTGTGGGGGGAGAATGAGTGAGAGGGGCAGCTCTGAGGAAATCACCCAGCATGCATCACAATAAAAGAAAAGATGGAACTCTTTGAGGAGTTCAAGAACTATAGACTAGGATGAGTAGAACTGACACATATCAATAGGCATTCAGGAAGGAAGGCATGTGGGGAAGGGAGGAGAAGTGATCTTTGAGAGGTTGGTCACTTTAAGAAATTATTAAAAAAAAAAAAAAGTGAATCCTCAGACTGAGGAAGCAGAAACAGTCATGAGCAGGAAAAATGAAAAATGAACCCATGGCTATACCTCACTAAGAATCATTTAAAAGGCAAAAACAAAAAGAAAGTCTACAGAGCACCCAGAGAGGAAAGACCAATGACCTTGCAAGGCAATGACCATCTATCTGACTGACAGCAGGTGTCGAAAGAGCAATAGAAGAAGCCATAAGACAAGAGAAGGAAATCTTCAGCACACCGGAAGCACATACCTATTAACCTAGCATTCCATACCCTGGTGTAGAATAATAGTTCCAGAATGAGGGGAAATAAAGTAATTTTTCATTCAAGTAGAACATGCCATTACAGTCACTCATTTACTCACTCACTGTGATAACTATTTAGAAATGTACTTCTGAAGAAAAACACTGGACCTAGAAGTAAGGAGTGAGATGCTCACAGCAATAATGAACAAAGAATTGAGTGATCTGTAGGTACATCTAAGTGAGCTTAAGCTGTACAAAGTAACACTATGATCAGTGGGCATCACTGGAAACAAGACAGACCTAAAAGCAAGACAATGAGCATGCAAGTTAGGGGGAGAGATACAAAAACAGTTCAAGGTCCTGTGGCTCTTTTATTTTTCAGAAAAATTATAAAAATGCTGATTTTTTAAAAAGCATATTCAACTTTTAAAGAATAGGGATAAACTATATAACAAGTAAATAAAAGTTAAAGGGAATAACAAAAATTCGGTTAATTCATAGAGGACAGGACACAAAAAATGAAGTTGAGGATTGAAACTAAGCATGATAATAATAAATACAAAAAAAGAAGTAAATACAGATTTATTAGTAACCTCAGTTATAAACTGACTATATTTTCCCATTAAAATACAACAATTTCAGATGGGATTTTTTTTAACCCAGCTATATGCTATTTTGTAAGAGATGCAGCTAAACACTATGACACACACGAAAACAGATGAATGTAAAAAGGTGAGAAAATATAGGAGGAAAATATTATTCAAAAGAGAGCAACTGTAGCCATACTTATATTGGACAAATAGACATGACAAAAAGCATTATTAGAGTAAAAAAATCATACATGATGATAATGAGAACAATTCAGCATAAAGATATAAAAAATCCAAATTTGTACATTTCTAACAACATAGTTATAAAACAAAGAAAAAAATCAATACATTTATAAAAAGAAATTGAAAACTCCACATCATAATAGAATTTTATAACCCCCCACTCTGTAATTGATAAAGTAGAGGGAAAAAAATATTAGTAAGGACACAGAACATTTAAACAACACAGTTTACAGGTTTTATCTGACAAACATTTACAGTATACCCAACAATCAGCATCTACACAACAAAACTGACCTCAGCAAATACAAAAAAAATCAATACCATGCAGATCATGGTCTCCAACCACAGTAAAATAACATTAGAGATCAATAACAGGGGTGCCTGGGTGGCTCAGTTGGTTGAGCATCTGACTTCAGCTCAGGTCATGGTCTCATAGTTTGTGGGTTTGGGCCCTACTATTCGTGCAGAGCCTGCTTGGGATTCTTCTCTCCCTCTCTCTGCCTCTCCTCCACTCACGCTTTCCCTCTCTCTCTCTCAAAATAAATAAATCTTAAAAAAAAATCAATGACAGTCAACCTTGCAAATGTATTTGAAAATTCAACACTTTAAATAGCTTATGAGGTGAAGAAGAAATAATACTGGAAATAAGAAATTAGAACCAAACAATGATGACTATATAAGCTTAGAAACTTTAGGATCCACCTAAAGTAGCACTTAGAGGGAAATTTATAGCTTCAACTGCATGCACTAAAATACAAGGAAGATTGAAGACTCATGAAGCAAGAATCCAACTCAAAGTGTTATTAAAAGAATTAAAGCTAAAACTCCAAAAGCATAGAAAGAAGAAAATGGTTTTTAAAAACAAGTTCATTTGGGGAAATAAATGAAATTGGACCTCTACTTCACACCATGCATAAAAATTAATTCCTAGGTGCATTAAGTACTTAAATGGCAAACTAAATTTTTTTGTAAAAAATGTAAGTAAACATCTTTCTGAATTTACTGTAGGAAAAGATCTTTTAAACAGGAGATAGCAGGTACCAGCATTAAAATAAAAGTTTGATAAATTTGACTGTATCCAACTAAGAATTTATGTTTATCAATAAACACCTTAAAAAAACAGCAAAGACAAGCTAACTGGGAGAGAATATTTGTAACATGCACAGCCTACACTAGATTAGTATTAAGAATATGAAGAACTCCTACAAATCAATGAGAAGGACAAACAACCCAATAAAAATGAACAGGAGAAAGAAATGAAGAAGAAAGAAAACACATATTAGGAAATGTTCCCTATCATTTGTGAGTCAACGATCAAGGGAAATCAAATTAAGATTAGGAGATTTTATACTCATTTGATCCACAAAATCTAAGACGTCAATAGCATCAACTATTGGAAAGGATATGAGTTAATAGGATTTCTTATACTTTGCTTGAAGGGATGATTTTTGGAGCAATTCATACAATTGTATTCCTGGCTATTGTCCAGTAAAATATGTCCAAGAGACAGCCCTACTCATGTAATACCAGGAAGCATATATCAGAATATTGATAGGTACTGTATTTATAATTTTAAAAACCTGGAAATAACTGAATGCCTTTCAATAAGTGAATAAATTATTCACCAAATGGCATGTCATACAATGGTGAAAATTGAAGAAGTACAGCTACATGCAGCAACAATGGATGAGACACAGTAGTATAATATTGATAATATTGACTTTAAAAAAACAAGTCCCGGGGCACCTGGGCAGCTCAGTGGGTTAAGCGTCAGACTTTGGCTCAGGTCATGATCTTGTGGTTCGTGGGATCGAGCCCCATGTTGGGCTATCTGCTGTCAGTGACGAGCCCACTTTGGATCCTCTGTCCCTGTCTCTTTCTGCCCCTCTCCTGCTCACACTTTCTTTCTCTCAAAAATAAAAAATAAACATTAAAAAAAAAGTCCCAGAGGGGTGCCTGGGTGGCTCAGTCAGTTGAGCGTCCAACTCTTGATATTGGCTCAGGTCATGGTCTTGTGGTGCTAGGATCAAGTCCCACATCAGGCTCCCCACTGAGCGTGCAGCCTGCTTGGGATTCTCTCTCTCTCTCTCTCTCTCTCTCTGCCCTTCCCCATGTTCTCTCTCTCTCTCTCTCTCTCTCAAAATAAATAAATAAACATAAAAAATAAATCCCAGAATATCATGTACCGCAATATTCCCTTTTTATTACATTAAGAGCACCCCAAAATAAACAATGTTCTTTTAGAAATATACACAAATACGGAAGCAAGAAAATGAAAAGCACATGGTCCAGAATAGTAGTACTCAGTTGGAGGAGAAACCTGAGGGAAGGGGGGAGGAATAAATGGGTAGATGTGAACTACTGGGGTTGTCCTCTCTCTAATGTTGAGCAGTGGGCTCCAGCCTGATTTTTATTACATGCATAAACACAATAAAACAGGCCATGGCAGGATAATGATGAGCATCCTGAGCCAAGAATTCTCGCTTATCCAATTCTGAGCACCTGAGGTCCATTAGAAAGTTAATAACATAGTAATCGAAGAAATAATAGAGAGAATGACAAAACCTAAAAGCTGGTTCTTTGAAGAGACTAATAAAAGAGACAAACCTCTAGCACAATAGCGAGATTAAGGAAGGAGAAACACAAAAACAATCTCAGAAACACAAAGGACCATAATTACAGGTACAGTCAAAATTGAAATAACCATTTGAAAATCAGATGAGTTAAGTTTATGCCAATAAATTTGAAAACCTGGATAAAATGATATATTTTCTACAGAACTATAACAATAAAGTAACACAAAAGGAATGAAAATGCAGAATAGATTCGTACCTATTTAAGTAGAATCAATAGTTGAAACTCTTCACACAAATACGGACATATACAGTAAAACAGGTGGGTTCTTTCAAAATTTCTAGGAACAGATAATCTTACACATATTACTCCAAAGAGTTGAAAAAGCAAGAAAACTATCCTAACCAACATGTATTCTAAACAAGAATAGTACACAAAAGGAGAGTCATACTCTGGATTCGTTTATGAACACACATGCAACTACCCTACATAAAATAGTGGCAAATGGTACCTAACAGTATATTCAAACATAGTAGCAAAGCGGGATTTATCACAGGAATATAGTGATGGTTTCACCTTAGACACCAGAGCAGTGTGCTTCATCACATGAAAAGATCAAAGCAAGAAATAAAACCACAATCACCTCAACAGATGTAGAAAGAGGATTTGGTAATATTCAAAAACCCTTTTGTGATTACCATTCTTAGTAAAATCAGAGAAGGAAATTTCCTTAGTCTGATAAAGGCCAGCTACCAGAACCTAAAGCAAATATCATACATAATAGTGAAACCTTGAAATCATTACCTTTAAAACAAGGAATAAGAATTTTCTGCAGAGGAAAAAGCAAGAGACCCTACAGATAAAACTAATAGACCTAATCAGAGGATTCAATCACCAGCTGATAAATACATCAACAAATAATGAGAAAATGTACATTTCTAAAAGGTATTAATCCCAATAAGCAATAAAATCTATAGATACGTTTGACTAAATCTAACAAAATATGTGTATGAACTTTTATTGTTAAAAGTATAAAACTTTACAGTAGGCTATAAAAGACCTACATAAATGGAGAGCATACCATGATTAATGGACTATTCAAATCATAAATACAGCAATTCTCACTAAAATAATCTATAAATTCCATGCAATTCTAACTTAAATCCAAACAGGATTTTTCATAGAACCCAAAGAGCTGATCTTAAAATTCCAATGGGAGGAAAAAAACCAACAACATGAAAAGCCAAGTCTGTTCTAAAGATAGAGATAATAGACTTTCTACCTCACATATCAAGTCTTACCACAATGCTACAGAAATTGAAACCATGAGATGTTATATATATATATATATATATATATATATATATACACACATAATTTATATATATATATTTATATATATAATTTATATATATATATAATTTATATATATATTTATATATATAATTTATATATATATTACATATATTTATATATATTTATATATATTACATATATGTATAAATATATATATAAAATCATGTACACATATATTGTATGTGTGTGTATGTAAAACCTGTTATCTGACAGAGGTAAAATTATCAGAGGAGAAGAAATAAATAAATTATGCTGGGTCAATCAGCTATCCATATGGAAAAAGAATCAGGCTCCTGTCTCACATCATCCACAAAAACAAATTCCACACAGATTGAATACCTAAATACAAAAAAACTTTAAAACTTTAAATGAAAATACAGATGATCTGGGGCATCTGGGTTGCTCAGTCGATTAAGCATCCAACTTCTTTGGCTCAGGTCATGATCTCACAGTTCGCGAGTTTGAGCCCCACGTTAGGCTCTGCACCGGTGGTGTGGAGCCTGCTTGGGATTCTCTTTCTCTCTCCCTCTCTCTGTCTCTGCCCCTTCTCCACTTGCTCTCTCTCTCTCAAAATAAGTGAATAAACTTTAAAAAATTAAAAAAAAGAAAATACGGGGGGGGGGGGCACCTAGGTGGCTCAGTCAGTTAAGTGTCCAACTTTGGTTCAGGTCATCATCTCACACCTGGTGAGTTTGAGCCCCGTGTCGGGCTCTGTGCTGACAGCTCAGAGCCTGGAGCCTGCTTCAGATTCTGTGTCTCCCTCTCTCTCTGCTCCTCCCCGACTCACGCTTTCTCTCTTTCTCTCTCTCTCAAAAATAAGTAAACATTAAAAAAATGTAAAAATAAAATAAAATAAAATAAAATAAAATACAGATGATCTTTATGACATTGGGGAGAGGGAATGATTTAATAAACATAGGCTCAAACCCTAAATAAAAAGACTAACAGCTGAAAACTTCTCTGATAAGAGATACCTTGTACAAAGTAAAAACACAATCTACTCAGAAGCAGCTTTTGCAACATACAGATAGAAAGACTGGTGTCTAGACTATGTAAGTCAGTCCTAAAATCAGTAAGAAAAGAGTAATATAAATAAGCAAATGATATAAACAGCCAATTCACAGAAAAGGAACATGAACAGTCTCTTGAGCAAATAAAAAGATGCTCAACGTTCCTAGTAATCAGAGAAATGAAAATAAAACAATGAGATACAATTTCACTATCTATCCATTTAAAATATATTTTAGGGGCTCCTGGGTGGCTCAGTCAGTCAAGCATCAGACTCTTGTTTTTGCCTCAGGTCATGATCTCACGGTTTGTGGGATTGAACCTCACCTTAGGCTCCGTGCTGACAGCACAGAGCCTGTTTAGGATTCTCTCTCCCTTCCTTGGCTCATGCGCTCTCTCTCGCTCTCTCTCAAAAGTAAGTAAAAAATTTTTTAAAAATCACTCAGAGGGTGCCTGGGTGGCTCAGTGGGTCAAGCATCTGACTTCGGCTCAAGTCATGATCTCAGTTTCGTGGGTTAGAGCCCTGCACTGGGCTCTGTGCTGACAGCACCAGGGCCTGCTTGGGATTCTTTCTCCCTCTCTCTCTGCCCCTCTCTTACTCACATTCTCCCTCCTTCTTAAAAGAAATAACAACAAAAAAAAAAAATGAACAAAAAAATTCCATTTAGTGTATGGCTAGGCATATAGTCAATAAATAAAAATATGCCTGGAAGAACACAGGTCGATTTTAGAGGGTTAACATATGCCAACATTAGGAATCTAGTTACCTCGGAGAGAGGACGTGAAAAGGAATTGAGATGGTGGATCCCTTTGTCACATTTAGTCTAAGAAACAGATCTGAAACAAATTTTGCACAATCTTCACATTTGCAAAAGCTCGGCAAAATATTCTGCCTTCATGAAAGAACATAACTTAAAAGGTACTTCATTGAAAACTAGTAAGAATCTACTTAGAAAAAGGGGAAATGCAGGGGGTAGGGAAAGCACCATACAAATGAAGATTTATCCCCAGGAGTGAGAAGCTTGAGAGTCGGGGCTGAAATCTCTGAAGAACAGGTGAGCAGTAAGGCAGAGAGTTACCTGGGTGGAGGCAGAGAGAAGCAGCTGGAAACACTATTAAGATATCACCTTCCTGGGGCACCTGGGTGGCTCGGTCAATTAAGCCTCCAACTTCGGCTCAGGTCATGATCTTATGGTCCATCGTCCATAGGTTCGAACTCCATACTGGGCTCTATGCTGACAGCTTGGGAGCCTGCTTTGGATTCTGTGTCTCCCCTTCTCTCTGCTCCTCCTCCGCTCACGCTCTGTTTCTCTCTCTCAAAATAATAAACATTAAAATTATATATATCACATTCTTGCCTTGATATCTCAGAATGTTTGAGGTTCCAAAGTGTGGTTATTAAATGGAGGGAGACTCCTTTTTAATGCAAATCAAAATTATTCTAAAATGTGACCTATTATAATAGTTCGACAAATGAAAAAGAACTTTAAACCCACTTTGTCCTCTTAAAGGCAGAACAGCTGTTTACATCTTTCCCTGTTCCTCTGCCTTTTACCCGGATACAAACTCATCTTATATGGTGCACAATTCTGCATCCTGATTTCTTAACAGTGAAATGTGTGGTCCCACAGTTCCCAGGGTCTCTGCGGCCACTCTCCCAGGGGGACATTCTGTGCACCCCAGGTGTCACCCAGGGCACAGATTTTCCAACCCTGAGCGCCCTCGGGGCTGAGTTCCATCCACAGCACCAGCAGCCTGTACCGACTACAGCACAGCTTTACAAAGCCATTTTCCTGATATCATGGGTTTAAAAATGGAGCTTTGGTTATTGCGATTACTGGTTATGACCCACTAAAAACCAAATGGAGAGGAGGCAGAAATGTGAAAGAATGAGGAAGAAACAAATGAAAGCGGGGAGAGATGGTGTTTCAAATTTAAAGTAAAACTTTACCTTGTGAGATAAGCCAGGACGGTCTCCTGGGAGCAAGGGAAACCTGAGGCACCTCTGTCCCTTGCTGACCATCTTCTCCCACCCCTAATGTTTGTATCCAAACAAGACCCCTGCCCTGGAGGTGTCGGCCTCTCCCAAAAACTAAAGTGGACAGCCACAGTTGCAAAGGTCTAACTCCCACCCCCCCACAGCCCCGACCCCCCGCCAAGGCTGGAGAGTTAAACGCCTAGTTTTCAGAAGCCGTATCACTGTTTTCCAAATTACAGTTAGAGCCCTAAGGTCAAGGTTACCAGAGAATGTGAACCACCCTCCTCTCTGGGCCTCCTCCCTGAGGGTCCCCATGTTGAGTGGGAGTGGTCTGGTCTACCCTGTCGTGAAAAACAAAAAATGTTTGTAGATTTCTTTGTACAGTGCCTACAAGGTTGAAAGCACCAAATTCATTGCGGAAAAGAAAATGATAAATGGAGGTGGCCAATATTCAGATACACAGTTTCTCAAACCAAGATTCAAGCTAAGGTGCTGTCCTATCTTCTCCTCCAAAGAAGCAGCGTGTTCTAACAAGCAGCTTAGAAGAAGTTATTGACAGTGACAATACTAATGAGATGCATCAGTCAGATGTAAAGATGTGTTTGTCTTAAATTCAGACTCTATCCAAAGCCATAATCTAAATTGAAGCTGGTTTTCGACTTTTTTCAAATCTGAAATCCACAAAACAGGTAAAGGAAATAGGCAGAACAAAGGTTTTTAGATCTGAAATCTACAATACACAGATGCAATACATAGGTTTGGGGGCACAGGTCTCCCACACTCTTGCTGGGTTGGTCTTACCAGGGGGCAGGTGGTCGTAGAACTGCAAAGAGCCTCTTCTGTGGGGATGAACTGATTATGGTCCTGTTAGATTCTTCACCTCCCAAATTTCATTCCTATAGTTAGTGAAAAGTATTTTCCATTTACTCTCAGGTTACTTGCTTAGCAAAATGAAATTTTTATATTCCAGGGAAAACAATTTCAAAATTACATTCCAGGCATTAATTTGAGGATTAAAACATGTCCAACAGACTAAAAATGTTAGTTGTCATTCTTCTCCTGTAGATAGTTACTTAGTTTGCATTCACTTCAGACACTTGTGCCAATGGAGGTATAAAATGTCCCCTTGGTGTGACTGGATCATCAGGAGGTTACCTTCCCTTCCCTCACTGCATAAATGAAGCTCCCAGAGATTTAACAACAGAGGACACTGAATGGGAAAGTGAAATTCAACTTCTGAAAGAACCATTCCCACTTGGGCAGTAAATTAAGATTCAGATAAAAAATATGTTCTAAAATTACTCCCATGAATTAAATGTTAATACATTTAGGTTAAAGAAGTTAAATCGGAGTCATTACATGGAGACTGAATGAAATGGTAGACTGAGCATAAATATTTGACACCCCTTCCAGACAAAATATATATACACATATAAAAATAGTTATATATAGTTGTATGAGATATATAGATATATCAATAAGTGTTGGAAGATGAATAAAGGAGGGCCCACTGTGAATCAGAAATTATGAAGCATCCCTGAAGGGCAGACACAATGGGATGAGAGCAGGTGGCGGCTGCCAGTGTGGGAGTGGCTGGGTGCTGAGCCCACAGTCAGCGGTTCTGCAGGCAGCAGCAGGTCATTTTGTTAGGATGAGGCAGAGGTTGGGCTCTCTCCCCCCGACCTTCGCCCACCCCTACTGTGGCCTTGCAGGCAGGTACTTGAACAGAGGGGCTTTGCCATGCCCTCTGCTGGAAGCAGTCAGGAGAAAGGGGGCCCGCACGCACCTGAGACTTGCTTTGGAACTCCCTCCCTAGCAGCAGAGCCCGGTTCCCTCCACAGTGCTCAAGACAGGTTAGGATAAACATGAGCATCTGTAGACAGACCGACAGAGGAGCTCAGAGATATCGATGCAAACATTAACTAAGAATCAATCATCAAAGAGGAAAACCAGCACCATAAAAATTAGTACCAAAACAATGAACTGCAGCACTGGAGTTCAAGGAAAGGAACTGACTAGAGGCAATGAAAGGAGATATTAAAGATAATTAACACACTGGAGGGATAAAAGAGCCTAATGCATCCATGACAAAGGAATAGGATATTAGGAAAGAAGGACCAATGACAAATCTCAGAAATGAGCAGTATTTTGTGAAATTAGAAGACACACAGCAGGGCATAGACAGACTAACAGAATTAACATTGCTAAAGATCAATTTAATGAATGGAAGGATCAAGCAGAAACATTCACCCAAAAGGACCAAACCCAAAGAGTTTTACAAGCATTCCATCAAATGTTCATATAAATTCCCATGTTGTATGAAATCTTCTTAGAACAAGGTGAGAAGTGCCCCGATTCATTTTCCAAGAGTAATATAACCTTCATACACACACATGTGCACACACACACACATGTACACACACACAGAGCACATCAAAAAATGAGAAAAAAACCTGTAGAGCAAATTCCCTTATGAACTAAAGGGTTAAAAATCAAATGAAGTATTAGCCAACTGAAACCAGCAATATATTTAAAAGCAAACTATTATCATGACCCGATAGGGAACCCCCACCTCCAACCCAGTATTGAGAACATCCCAGGATTGATTGAATGAATTGATTCAACAAAAACTAGATCGACTATACTAATTTCTGTAGCAAATTAAGGAAAAGTCTTGTCATCACAGTAAATGCAGAAAATGCAAATGAAAAATTAAACATTCATTCTTAATAAAAATAATTTGTAAGCTAGGAATAGGAATAAAAGTTTTTAACGCATTAAAAAGTATCAACCAGAGGGGCACCTGGGTGGCTCAGTCAGTTAAGTATCCAATTCTTGATTTTGGTTCAGGTCATGATCTCACGGTTCATGGGATCAAGGCCTGTGTTGGGTTCCACGTAGCACAGAGCCTGCTTGGGATTCTCTCTTCCCCGCTCTCTCCCTCCCTCACTCGTGCTCTTTCTCAAAATAAATAAAAATAAACATTAAAAAAAAAGAAGTATCAACCAGAAACAGCACAAATACTCTTAAAATATGGGAAGTGGCCACCGTTATCACCAATCCTGGCTATCACTGGGCTTGAGAAACTAAGTAAGAAAAAAATAAGACGTAATAGTATTGAAAAGCAAGAGAAAATCCTGTCATTATTTATAGATGATATTTGAAAGACCTAGAATATATAAGAGAATCAGCTGTCAAAATCTTAGAACTATAAAGATAATTCAACAGTAACAACAACAACAACAAAATAATAACAGCTAAGCTCTTATTTTTTGTGCCAAGCACTATTGTAAACCCTTTTTACCAACATGACTAATCAGAAAATACCATAGTTTCAGCAATATAACACATAGGATCATCTAAAGGTCTTTGTAAATAAGAAACATTCTATAATGTAAAAGCTGAGCTCTTCACAAAGTAAACTGTCAGAGCCTACAAATGAAAAAGAACCTGAAGAATATAGAGTAGTGTATGCACAGTGTAAAGTGCTATTTCTGGGGGCACCTGGGGGGCCCAGTCCGTTGAGCGCCCACCTCTTGTTTCGGCTCAGGTCACAATTTCATGGTTTGAGCCCTGCGTTGGGCTCCACGCTGTCAGTGTCACTGACAGCGTGGAGCCTGCTTAGGATTCTCTCTCATTCCCTCTTTCTCTGTCTCTCCTTCACTAGCGCACTCTTAGTGAATAAATAAACTTAAAAAAAAAAAAAAAGTCCTGTTCCTGAAATCTAGAAATTTAGATTTACTACCAAAACATGGATAAGAGACAAGGGAGTCAGAGCAGGACCCCCACTTATAGCCACAATCCTCAGAAAAACAATGGGCTCTTCCTGGAACAAAGAAGCGTTTCTCTTTGAGCCTGAATTCTTACTGGGGGTTTTCCTCTCCTCATACCTCACCCCTACACCCACTCTCTGAGAATTTATAACTATAGGCTCACATGGGTTAGAGTTCAAATTTACACACTACCATGTGATCCAGGAAGCCTCAAGCCAAGAAATAAACACAAAAATTGGTCTCAGGCTGATAATATCATGGGACATCAACAAATGCAAAACCACATTGGAGAGGCATGGTTTACACCCACAGATAACCATCCCTCTGAAGAGAATTCACATCCAACGTTAGAAACCACACAAAACAATCCACTGTGGGGAAGAGCCAACAGACACAACACAGAACAGGACAAATACCAAAAACTTCAGCCCTTGCGGTAATTGGATGCAGTCTTTAAAACAACTGCATAAAATTATAACCATAAAAGAAAAATTCAAAGAGAAAGATAGTGTGAAACAAACTCAGGAAGGTTTGGGGTGGGGAGCAGCTTTAGAAATAAAAATTTTAGTTTTAAAACTACAAATGGAGTTACAAAATAAAAAACTAAAAATGCAATGGATGGCT
Organism: Panthera onca; assembly: GCF_046562875.1. Lineage (NCBI taxonomy): Eukaryota > Metazoa > Chordata > Mammalia > Carnivora > Felidae > Panthera > Panthera onca. The sequence goes on along the minus strand of NC_138349.1, from coordinate 40,524,302 downwards.
TAAATAGAAAACTAGAAAGAAAGGGTTCCACAAGGATGGGAATAGAGAAAACTGGGAGATGCATATTCAAAGAAATAATGCCTACAGTTTTCCAGAATTATTGAAAGACACAAATCTTCAAATTCAGGAAGCACAAAATCCATATATGATCAAAATAAATCCACACAAACTAGAATGAAATGCAGAACACCAATGACAAAGAGATGATACCCACAAAGGAACAGCTTTGAAAACTTAGATAAAATGCACGATTTTGCAGAAAAAAATGTAACTTACCATATTGACTGAAAGCAATATTGAACACCTGGAAATATTTTAAGGGCTTTCACTTAAAATTCAGTGGCCTTTAGTACATTCACAATGTTGTGCAGCCACCAACTCTGTTTAGTTCCAAAACATCCTACTCACCTCCCAAAGAATACTGCGTACGTATTAAGCAGTCATTCCACATCCACTCCCCTACTCCCAGCCTCTGGTAACTTCCAGTCTACATCTAGCTCTATGGATTTGTCTATTCTGGACATTTCATATAAACAGAATCATACAGTATATAGTCTTTTCTGTCTGGCTTCTGTCACTTAGCGTAATATATTTGAGGTTCATCCATGTGGTAATATGTATCGGGCCTTCATTCTTTTTCATGGCAGAGTAATATTCCACGGCATGGGCATGCTATATTTTGTTTATCCATTCATCTGTCCTCCTTTACTCTTTTCTTTTGCATTGAATTCTTTTGTAATGTAGTATTTTAATTTCATTAATGATTTTTCACTATTTTTTTAGTTATTTTCTTAGCAGTTGCTCTAGGGTTTACCATATACCAGTTAACAGAATCTGTTAAAGATTGTTTTTCTAGTTTAATTCCAATGATGTATAGAAACATTATCCCTCTATAGCTCTATTGCCTTTTCCTCTTTTTTGCATTAGTTATACAGATTTATTAATGTTACAAACCCAACAGTACACTGTTATAATTATTATTTTGTCACCTGTCGCCATTTCATCAGCCCATTACAGCTCTGCTCCCACCCACCTCCTTTGTGTTGTTATTGGCAAAGGGTTGCACCTATACTACATTTCTGCATGTTATAGGCTCAACAATACAGTACACACATACTATTTTATACAATTGCTTTTTGAATCAGTTTAGGAAAGAAAGGAGAAAAAATATGCATTTATAGTGTCTTTTATAATGACACGATTACTTTTACTGGGGCTGTTTATGTGGACTTGCATTTCTATCTGAAATCACTTGCTTTCAGTTGGAAGAACTTCCTTTAGTATTTCTTGCTAGGCAGGACTGCTAGCAACAAACTTCCTGTTTTTATTTGGAAAAGTATGCATGCCATTTTTGAATAATATTTTTGCTGGATCTAGGATTCCTGATTGATAGTTTTATTTCTTTGAGCACTTTGAGTGTTGTCCCTGCTTTTTGACCTCTATTGTTTCTTCTGAGAAATTGGTCATCTTACTGAAGTTCCCGTGTAAATAATGCGGCATCTTTCACTTGCTACTTCTAAGATGTTCTTTGATTTCAGCATGTTTACTATGATGTGCCTGTAGGTCCCTTTGTGCTTATCCTGCTTGGAGTTCCTTGAGCTTCACGGATGTTTTTCAATAAACTTGGGAAGTTTTCAGCCATATTTCTTTGAATATTTTTTCTTTTTCTCTTCTCCTTCTGGTACTACCATTATGCACACATTGGTGTACCTAATGATATATTACATTTTCCTGAGGCTTTGTACATTTTTCATCATTCTTATTCTTCTCTGCTCTTTGGATAGCATCATCTCTATCAATCTATCTGTAAGTTGGTTGGCCCTTCTTCCCTTTCAAATCTGCTGAGCCCATCTAAATTTTTAAATGTTATTATACTTTCCAAATTTTTTTTACAATTTATTTATTTTTGAGAGACAGAGCACCAGCTGGGTAGGGGCAGAGAGAGGGAGAGACAGAATCTGAAGCAGGCTCCTGGCTCTGAGCTGTCAGCACAGAGCCCAATGCAGGGCTTGAACCATGAACTGTGAGATCATGACCTGAGCCAAAGTCGGATGCTTAACTGACTGAGCCACCCAGGCACTCCTGTTATTGTACTTTTTAACTCCATGAACTTAATCCCTGCAACTTGGAGCTGGAGGGAATGAGAAATGCTGGTCACATACTCCTCCCAGTGAGATACTGTACCCTTTGGGAACAGACGAAGGGAGCCCTGTCTTCGTGGCTAAATCCACCTGGATTACAGCATCTGTCATCACAGTGAGGTGGGAAAAGGCAGGGAAGAAATGGGTTGTGGCTCAAGAGTCACAGACTCTTGCTGTTCTTACCAAGATTTAGTTGATTTTCTTGACTGTGTCTTCATTTGCAGTATGTCCTTAGGACTATTTCCAGAAACATTAATCGATCTGGCAGGGGAGGGGGGCTCTCTTGATATTTTGTCCAGTTATAGTTGCTTTCTGGATAGCAGGTCCATGGACTCCCTAACACTGTCATTCTGGAAGTCTAAGAGATATTTTAATGCTGGAAAACTTGACTGTACTTTATGACACTAAGAGAGATATTTAAAGGAGAAAAACAGATCAGTAGATGCAGAAAAAGCATTTAATAAAATTCAGCACTGGATTTAGGACTGGAAAGGGCATTTTCTTAACCTGATAAAGACCATGTGCTAGAAAATAACAGCAACTGCATATTTAATGGTAAACTTTAGAAGTTTGTCTTTGATGTCAGGAATAAGACAAAGATGCCAATGGTTGTCACCTACATTATCAGGTTACCATATTGGAAGTATTTAAAGTATATAAGAATTGGAATGGAAGAATCACAATTGTCATTATTTGCAGTTGACACAATTGTTACACACACGACAATTTAGAGACTAATTAGTAAAATAGTTTAGCAGGGTTGCTACATACACACCACTATATGAAATCAACAGTATTCTTATCAACTAGAAAATGTCTTTCTAATGTTATTTACTGTAGCAACCAAAACTACAGGATAATTAGAAATAAATGTAAGATGTATATGATCTTATTGTAAGTGAAAGACCCGGTGGAATTAGGTCTTCATAATAAATATGTATTAAAAATGCCCTATTTAAAATATGGAACTAGGAACTAAGGCATTTTTGGAAGATGAGGGAAACCATTCTATCATATACAATAACCAATTATAAAGCTACAATGATTAAAACAGTGGGTTATTGGCAAAGTTAGATAGGTGGACCAATTTAACAGAAGCCCAGAAATATTCCCATAGTTACATGAAAATTGGATATAATCATAGCGACAGCCTCACAAATCAGGAAAGGATGAGCTATTTTTTTTAAACGTGCTAGAAAAATAACTATCCATATGGAATTTACAAGACAATTTATGAGAATGCAATAATGACATCAGGTTAGGAAAGGGATCCTCAAATAAGGAAAAATATGTAAAGACTGAATTTGACTACACTTAAATTTAAAACTTCTGTATGATAAATGGTATCATAAGGAAAGTAGATACATGAATGTTCTGATTCTCCAAATTTTTATGTAAGAAAGATCTCCAACGAAAACTAAAAATCTATATAATACCTAGGAATAAGCCTAATATGAAAAGTGGCAAGATCTTTATGAAGAAAGTTATTAAAATTTTATCCAAGAATATAAAAAACTTAATAATTAACAAAATGAGACCTATCATGATCCTAATGGGAAAATTTGTATTAATTTGAAGAAGTCTATTATCCTCAAGTCAATAAACTAATGCAATCCCAATCAAAAGAACAATACAATCTCAGTGACATTATAAACTGATTCTAAGACTCACCTGGAACAGGAAATATACAAGATGACAATGGGAGCAGAGGCAGGGAGGACTAGGAACTTGCCTATAGAAAGCAAAACATAGTACAAAATCAAATGATAGTGAAGAGTGTGGTTGGTAGAATAGACATCTAGATCCATTCTCCTTGAAAAGACAACTTAGCATATGATACACCTGGCATTTCAAATGGGTGGAGAAAAGAATGAACGGAGAAAAGAATGAACAGAGAAAAGAATGAAGAATGAAAAAGTTCAATAATAGTTGGGGCAATTGCCTCTTCATTTTTCTTTGGGGGGAGGGACCCTGAAAGATTAGTAACCAATTGTAAAACTAGACCAACATATGAACAAGCAACACTCAAGAGAATCTACAAATGGCCAAAAAACATGGAAATCTTTGGTTTTCAGGGAAATTCAAGCTCAAACAAGGTGTTTTCAAACACAAGACTTGTTAAAAACAAAACAAACATCCCAAGATTGATGCTACCTACTGTTGGCAAGGGTGTGGAGAATGGGGTCCTTTCATGGATGGAGTATAAACGGAAGGAAGCAGTTTCACTATATCCATTAAAATTAAAATCTATGTAACTTTTAAAAAAATTTTGAGAGAGAGTGTAGGTCAGGGAGAGGGGCAGAGGTAGAGAGTGAGAATCTTTTTTTTTTTTTAATATTTATTTCTTTTTCGGAGATAGAGCACAAGCAGGGGAGGGGCAGAGAGAGAGGGAGACACAGAATCTGAAGCAGGCTTCAGGCTCTGAGCTGTCAGCACAGAGCCCAATGCGGAGCTTGAACTCACGAACTGCGAGATCATGACCCAGGCCGAAGTCAGACGCCTAACTGACTGAGCCACCCAGGCGCCCCGAATCTTAAGCAGGCTCCATGCTCAGTGCAGAACCCAATCCAGAACTCAATCCCACGACCTTGGGATCACCCGACTGACTGAGCCACCCAGGCACCCTGAAAAAAATCTAAGTTTTAAACCAGCAGTTCCATGAAGGTAAAGCCATAATTGTAGGGATGAAAAGATATCTTGCATATAATGTTCAATGAAAAGCTAGCTGCAAAAAGGATGACATAATCCCATCTACATAGATCACATACCTAAAACAAAACTGGAGGCTGTAATAAACAGACTATAAAAGGCAGCGGTTAAATCAGGAATTTATTTTATTCTTAAGGAACAGGTAAAAAGAAAGCAGTTCAAGGCTGGCAGGCCAGCTTTTCCAGCCTCAACACACGACCTATGTCGATCCCATGTCACTGCTTAAGGTCCCCCGGACGTCTCGGCAAGAAGAGTGTACACCAGTCCCTTATTTAAGGGCCCGATCTGGAAGTTCTGCTCATATCCCATTGCCCAGTCACAGGGCCACACTTAACTATAAGGGAGGCCGGGAAGTCAAGTCTGCAGCTGAGTAGTCACGTACCCAGGTAAAACTCAGGAAATCTTGTCAGTAAAGGAAAAGGGGAAAACGCACATGAGAGCAGCAGTCTCTGCCATGGGTATTTATAAATGCCTGGGACACAGCCTGGAAGAATACACACGACATACAGTACTTATCTCTGGGACAGGAGCAAGAACAGCGAGGAGACAAAGTATTGCCTGAAATTTTTTACACAGTGATAGTATATTCATGTATAAATTAAGGAAGTTTTAAAATTACAGAAAATTTTATAGCTTGATACCAATATAACATGTTAAATACATTAAACCTATCTACATTGTACAAAGCCTTTAAAGTTCCAAAAAGTAGATTTTATCTAAATGAATAAGTTACTATTATTAAAATCATGACCCTTAGAGCATCGTCCTCTAAGCCTGTCCACCTGGGAGGCATGGTGACAGTGTTCACAGATGTCACACTGAGACACAGGCAGAGCAGCGACCTGCCCGAGGTCCCAGCATGCCAGTGGTAGTGCTGAGACAAGAACTGGAGTGAGGACCACCCTGCTTTGACTGCATCATCCCTTTTGATAGCATTTTCTACTTGACAAGAAGGCTGCAACTTCTCTTGCTCAGCAGAGTTCAGATCTCAGACAAGAAAGATAGAGTGAACTAAATTCAATCAAAGAACAAGGGGGAAGTAGTTTTCTTATAGGCTGATTATTACAAAATTAAATAAAAAAAAGAACTTCCCAGTTCTTCCCAGAACTTCCCAGGGAGTTTTAACTCCCTTCTGAGCCAAATTCTCAAGTTCAAGATTTATTGAGCTGTTTAAAAATCCCATCTATGACTTCTAGATAAAGACAGCAGACTAAAGAAAATAATAGCATCTTCTTCCTCTAACATATAAATCACTCTAAAAACAGAATAAGATGAATAAGACAGATTTTTTTTTAAAAAAAAGCAGAAAATCCTAGTGGGAATGACTCTCTGCCATCTCCTGTCTACGGGTAGGGATGCCTGGGCCCAGGCTATCAAACAGAACCTCAGACCAGAGAGGTAAAATGCAAATCCTCCAATCAGGGCTGTGTGGTGCCCAGCAGAGGCTCTCCCGGACCCCCAACCCAAGTCCTTTCCCTTCCCTCTGCGTCACAGGGAAGAACATACAGATATGGGCAGAGCGGCTCTCTTGCAGCAGAAGCAAGATGTAAAGAAATGGCATAGGAGGAAGGCAAGCCTGATACAGAAAAGGCAGACAGGAAATATAGCAGGCCAGAGAAAACAAATCCAAGAAACAAACTGCACTGTGACCGCTCTAGAAGAAATGCAAGCAATACAACGAACTTAAGAAAACAAGATTTCAGAGCTGAGATGATAAAACAAAGGGCAGGAAACGAGAAAATCAAGGCTAAGAAAACAGAGGATCAGAACAACACCATCACAACGGCCAGGAAACAGCTACAAAGCAAACCTCTGGAGCAGGAGAGTCACAGCAAATGCAAAGCACAAAGACAGATGAAAACCGCTGGACAGAAGATAACACACAAGGGGAACGACGGTGCCTAACACAAAGTAATCAGCATCCTCAGAAAGCAAACAACAAATAAAATAAAAAATGCTCCAAGTTACCGCTCGGCATGTGAACAGAGGGAGCAGTCCGCCAGGGTGGTCACTACACAGTAATCATGGTATATCGGCTGTGGTCTGGAATGACATTTGCGTGCACGTGTATGTTGGTGGTTTCATTTGTACTTACTTTTGGTTCTGCTTAAAGTTTTGTGTATTTTTTTAAGATAACACATTTTATATTCCTAAAAGACAGTCCCCATAGGGGGGAAGAAGATGCACTTGGCTTAAAGTAAAGCCAACATAAGCTTAGTAACACTACAACCTTCTGCAAGTATAGGTCTTATTTATTACCAAGCTATTTCATGCTTTACTAATGAAAATGCCTGCTGATTTAACAGTACCTTAAAAGGAAGACTATGAGACAGATATATTCATAAGACACCAAATCTCATTTTTTATGGGTAACAAATAAGTTTAAATGTTTAAAACCTATGCCCCCAAAATAAGTATCTGTTACCAGATATTGATGAACTAATTTATTGAACAGGTCTGAATGAATATAAGACATGTTTTTAGCACCAATAAAAGAATTCTTGAGATTTCTGGTCTACAAACATCTAAACGAGCAGTAATGTGCTCCCCGACAGCATCTTTTGGGTAGAGGAACAAATGCGATCCAAAGATTAACTATCAGGTCCCTGATTTTATAACATAATTCATAGTGCCAAAATGAAAATATCAACCCAAGTATTTTTAAAACTTTTAAGTTTTGGAGATGAATGTCTTCTTCCTTGAAATTTTAAATTATGAGGTAGATATCATTCAAAGTAAACATCAAATGCAGCCAACTTCTGTTGACAAACATGATTATTAGTTATAGGATTAATAACCAGAAATTTCCATTAGGAAAAGTCAACTGAAAGTTTAGAAAGTAATGTCAGCAGTATTCTGGCTTGAGTTTCCAAATTCCTTCACCACTAGAAGTCCTATGAAAAGTGCACAGATTTCTCAATAGTTCTCGAAAGACACAAGACTGTGAGGCTGATAACTTGCACTCGAACTCCTGCAGGATCTCCCGAGTGCTGGCCTGGCCATCAACACGGGCCTGAAAAGCAATGAAGTTTCTCATTTCCACCAGCAGATCATCGTGTTCCGTGGTGGCAGATGGCGGAGCAGATGCCTCTTGGTGCGCACTGTCACTTTCCAGTCGCTCTGGCAGAATCAGGTGGTTCCTAGCTCTCATTTTAGCCAACAGTGAAGACGAAGGGAGGGCCCCGGGTGAAGACTCTGCATCTTCCACTTTTCCACTGAAGTGCTCACAAGCATTATCCTTTCCATCCTTTCTCGTGACGCCGTCCTGGAGAAAGAAGACCACTGCAGTGATATGCCAGCTTCTAATTCACGTTCCTACTACTTCCCCCAAAACACTGAGGAGCCATAAGCAAATACTAGAGCCCAGGGTAGTGAGGCTGACAGGAAAGAATGAGATGGCATCGAACAAAAAGGGGCAGGGGGCATGTCAAGCACTGAAACCCACCCACCATTATATACCATTTTTCTAAAAACCCAATTCCCCCAAACTACACTCTTCACTCCATCCCTGTGTGGTGAGAGGACGGGGATGGGCAGGGGGCAGGGGTTGCAGCCTCCCTTCGGTGGGAAAGCCGGCTCTAGGAGGTGCGGGTTGTGCAGACTTTTCCTGTCCTTCCTCGCAAGCCCACCCTGATCCAGGCACCGTGGGCTAAGAACAATCGTAGAGCTGCACTTCCTTCTCTTCACTTTTAAATCTTTTGACTCTTTCCTACTTTACACCTCATGTGAGTTTCCCTAGAGCAACAACACAAATCTAACCTTTTTCACATCCCTATTGCTAAAAGAACAGAACATGGAAAGTCAAAGAAACGTTCTCTGTTCTACACGTGTTCATATTAATCGAAAATAGGAGTCTGAGGGGTGCCTGGGTGGCTCAGTCGGTTGAGCATCAACCCAACTTCAGTTTCAGGTCATGATCTCACAGTTTGTGAGTTCGAGCCCCGCGTCGGGCTTGGTGGTGACAGCTCAGAGCCTTGAGCCTACTTCGGATCCTGTGTCTCCCTCTCTCTCTGTGCCTCCCCCACTCATGCTGTATCTCTCTCTCAAAAATAAACATTAAAAAAAATTTTTTTTTTTTTTTTAAGTTTGAAACAGGAGTCTGAACTTGGGGAGTTTTCAACTTTTATCAGTAACATAACCCTTAACTAGCAAAGACCAAAGAGAGCACTGAATGATAGAGTCTGGTCCAGTCTTTACTCAGTGAAGCACTCAGGGCATCCGGGGGTTACAGGACAGGGAGAGATGGGCACAAGGTTCTAGTGGCTAGTAAATTACAAACAACATCCCAGGCAGTTTTCTCAACATTCACGTTAGAGGGTAGGGCTCTCCAGAACTGGTACGTCACCACCGAACGGAGCAGGCTGCAGGGGCAGCAACTCCCACATCCTCTATCCCTGTGTTAACTTTCTGAGGGCAAAACAGAGATTCTGCTGTAGATTTGGGTTAAAGACTGTCTTTTACAAAGTTGGCTGGTCCTTTCAGTTTCACATGAAAGTGCTTCATTAATCAGAGCATACAACACAGATACTGGGGGCCATTATGCCAGCGATTTTCTTCACATCTGAATCAGGTTAAATTTTCACAGCAGTTCTATTAAGACTCACACACGAAAAGCAGACAGGCTATCATATTACCTGGCATTTCTCCTTTGAAGATGTTGAAGAAGGATGCTGCAGAGAGAAGTTGGAATTCCTTTTCTGACCAAATCTACTCCTAAATAAGGAAAAGAGCCACAGTAGATGAAATGTTTGCTCCTGTGGTCTTAGAGATGAAAATGCCCTTTCAAAACTTAATCTTTTGCTGGAAAATTTTCTTCTTCATGGTTACTCTTTCATAACCATGATGCTCATCCCCTTCAGTCTTTCTACGTTGCTCTCCTGGGAAGTCACAGCTGCATCTCAAGTAAGAACCACTCAGTATCTTGTTCAACAAGTGATGGCAACTACCCACAAATTCCAGGTAGAAAGATTATTCTGAACAAATGAACCGAATAGCATAGTAGTTACTGATTGCTGAACACTGGCTAATCATCTTAAGTTTAGTTATTATTCTGTATCTCTTATTTTTAACATCTCTTGAGCAAAACAGATCATGCCGCCTTCCCTGAAAACTCAGCTTTGGAAGGCAGGAGACAGTGTGAGGAAGAACGTAAGACTATAAATGTTTTTCCCCAAGTCATGCAAATCTGATTGACCCAACCCCTCCCTGCAAGACTTTCTACCACGCCTGCCCTGGCTTTATTCCTGGCCTAGGCGGTTTGGCCACCTCACATGCATGGGAGAGCAGCAATCTCTTACTTTATTCCTGCTGGTGCACCAGAAACCCCCCGATGGCCTGTCCAGGTGGGAACACCAGACACTGCTCCCAGACACCGTTGACGAGAGAGCCTCAGCGCTTTCAGGGCATCCTGGGCCACTCGGTTGGCCTCTGCCTCCACCAGCACATAATCTGGATTGGCCCCATCTATGATGGCATCGTGTTTCATGACACTGTGCACACCAACTAACAAGAACAAAGGAAACAGTAATATGTTATTCCGGTTTGTACACAATATGTTTTCTTCTATATTGGCTAGTCTTGTTGTGGGTGGAGGAAAAACAATGAACATTTTTAGCTGCCATTTGCCAAGTTGACTATCATGACCCAGGAACTTTATAAATGCTGTTGCTAGTCACCTTCATCACCACCCTACAAGGTATGTGGGGATTACTAATGACCCTCAACATATCTGCTACCTGGAAATTTTTAAAACCGTCTATTAATTCTTTACTGAAGGGAAAGATGTAAAAATATAAGCCAGAATTATAGAGTTTCTAAAAACTAATGATCATGAAAATGCCACTTATCAGCAGAATTTAATGAAGTTTTCAGTGGTAAATTCATAGCCTTAAATATTTATGTATCAATAAAAATGAAAGAATAAAAATGAATTAATTTCTTTTTTTATTTTAAAAAAGCATTTTTCTCTTTTTGAGTTAGAGAGAGAGTACCCTTGGGCTTGTCCCCTACATGCACAGACGAGGTGGGGAGGGGCAGAGGGACAGGGAGAGAGAAAATCTTAAGCAGGCTCTAAGCCCATCACAGAGCCTGACTCAGGGCTTGATCTCACAATTGTGAGATCATGACCTGAGCCAAAATCAAGAGTCACGCACTTAACTGACTGAGCCACCCAGGCGCCCCAAATGAATTAACAAATTTCTAAGTCAGTCTTATAAAAATTAAGCCAAAAAAACTCACCAAAACGCAAAAAAAAAAAAAAAAAAAAAAGGAAGCACGGGGAAGAAAATAATAAAGATAAAAGCAAAAATTAATGAGGTAGAGAACGATAGACCTAATTAATAAATCAAAATGCTGATTTAAAAAAAAAAAATCACAAACAAACCACTAGCTTAACCTGACCGAAAAAAAAGTGTGGCAGAAATCTACAAAATTAGAAATGACAAGGGAGCAACTGTCTTGAAACAGAAGCAAGTTTCTAAAAAATTACAATAACATTTTCAATGCCTCTATGCAAATAAACTTGAAAACTAAACAAAAGAGATCATTTCCTAGGAAAACAGACCAGTAAATGGAAAAGAAATAGAAGGTAGGAGGCCCAGAGGGTTTCCTTCTGAAATGCCATACAGAAACCTGCCCTCCCGAATTGAGACCCACAAACGGTGATCTCTGGTCACTCGGGCCATCACACTGTGAACACGATGACTGCAGAGGCCTGAACAAGACAACATTCCCAGGGATGACTACGCTGTGCAGGACTGCCTGTCCTCCCTGGTCCTGAGCAACTGTGGAATCTGCTTTCCTGATTGTTCTCCCTCGATATTAGTGATCAGCTTTCCCACTTCCAGAGTGCCTGCCCATGGCCACGTCCCTGCCTCTCCCCTATGACGGTTACTTTAATCTCCTGTGCTGGAAAATGACATAAATATAGCATGTCCAGGAACTTCCTATTAGTGTTCAGGTCACACAAATCTACTTAAAGCACTGCACCCCTCCTGTATGTGGTTGTAAGTCAAGTACTGTTGTTCCCCAAAGGTTCAATTTCTTTGAGGTCTTCAGAAAAGAGAGGTGAATAAGATTTTCAAAATGTCACTATATTCCAAATCTGAATTTTAGAAGAAAAACTACTTCCAGCTGAGAGCCCATTTGGCCCTGTGAGTAAAGGCTGCTACTGCTACAAAGAGCCTACCCATCTTCTGTTCCTAGCACACCTGTGGCATATTCAGCAAAAAGATTACCTGACTTTTTGAAAAGCTTTTCCAAGACATAATCGTCATTGCTCTGCGGGCTGGCCTCATTCTCATTTTCACTGTCTTGCTTCTGGTACCGCCTTTTCTTCACTAGGTGTGGAATTCGAGTTCCTTCAAACTTGGCATCTCTGCGATGCTTAGAGTTCTTAGGCTTTTGCTTCAGCCTGCGATGGTGTGGGGTCTCTTCTTCTGGTGCACTATGTTTTGTTTTAGACTTGTGCTTATAAAAATTATTTTCCGTTTGCTTATTCTCCCGAAGAGGGTCTGTTGGAGCCTGGCAGCTTTCTCTTTTGTCAGAAAGACCTTGTTTTTCATGGATGCTTTCTTCACTAGACAGTCCATCCATTTTGCTGATTCCTGGAGAATCTGAACATTCCCCATGTCCACTAATCACTGATGACTCCTCTGGTCTAGACACTGCACTCGTCTCTTCTCCAGGCCCATCACCACCAGTCAGATCTCTAGGCGTTCGAGGGGCATCTTTCAAAGGATCAGATGTTACTTGATCAGATGTTACTGCATTTACTTCAGCTCCTGTCGCTGTAGACTTTTCTTCAGATGATGTGGCATCATTTGCAGATGCATTAGAATCAGGGCACTTTTTGCACATTGAAACATTAGGGTCTGTTCCAAAGGCTGGCAGAAGTTTTCTTTTTAAAAGGCGTTTGGGAGTCTGAACATCTGAACCAGTTCCTATAAAGGGGAAAAGCACACTCAAGTTACACTACATAATTCTGCCGTGATTTACTACTCTAAGTTAAGTTACTTTATGTAATACCTGCAAAAATAGCACTTGTTTCAGTGCTCTGGGATGCATCGGGGCTTGTCAGAGTGAACAGCTCATAAAGATCGTTGGACTTGAAAAATCGCCTTTGCTTCGGATCTTTCAGCACTCTATTTGTCAAAAACTGCTTGAAAATTTGTCTAAAAAGATAAAAATTAAACTCGTATGAAACAATGCTTAGCCGTGCCTCAAAATCCTAATTATAAAACTATGACTGATATGATAACTGCAGCTGAACAAATGTCTAAATAATACCCAAACTTCTTGCCTTGGAAAATTACAATTCAGAAAGTACATGAAACATTGGATGGTCTCCATGTTTTATAGAATCTGAAATACAAAGAATATCATATTATTTATACCCAGTGAGCTTTTTCAACCTCCAAGATTCATCACATGTCAGACAACACTTTTCTATATGTAATCATGTGATTCACAGCCTTTCTGAGCTGGAAGGAGTCAGCTTCCTGGCAGGTCCCCTGCCCTGCCCTCTTCAGGACCCTTCCATGATGGCATTCGGGAAACTCTCTTAACTGAGCTTTGTACTTGAAGCCGTCTCACCCACTTCCGCGTGCTGATTCACACTCTATGCTGAAGCTCCACACCATCATCACCCCTGCCCAGACGTCCCCACAAAGCAGTCCTGCCCCTATCACCCAGGCTACAACATGTCTCTCTAAAAGGAAGCTCTCCCTCACAGGACTCAGCTCATCTCCAGCCCTCTCAGAATAAGGACTTGAGGGGGCACCTGGGTAGCTCAGTCAGTTAAGCGTCCAACTTCAGTTCAGGTCATGATCTCACGGTTCATGAGTTCGAGCCCCACGCTGGGCTCTGTGCTGACAGCTCGGAGCCTGGAGCCTGGAGCCTGCTTCAGATTCTGTGTCTCCCTCTCTCTCTGCCCTTCCCCCAGTCACACTCTGTCTCTCTCTCTCTCTCAAAAATAAACATTAAAGGGGCGCCTGGGTGGCGCAGTCGGTTAAGCGTCCGACTTCAGCCAGGTCACGATCTCGCGGTCCGTGAGTTCGAGCCCCGCGTCGGGCTCTGGGCTGATGGCTCGGAGCCTGGAGCCTGTTTCCGATTCTGTGTCTCCCTCTCTCTCTGCCCCTCCCCCGTTCATGCTCTGTCTCTCTCTGTCCCAAAAATAAATAAAAAACGTTGAAAAAAAAAAAATAAACATTAAAAAAATTACAAAAAAAAAGAATAAGAACTTGAAGAACACACACCTATCTGGCAGTAACCCAGTGCAGGGTAGAAAGCAGGAAGCCTTGCTTTAAGAGCTGGGGTACAGTTTGAGAATAAAGTCTTCAGCAGAGGAGGGGGGAGAAGGTGGCAGTATCTCCACCCCACTGTTAAAGTGACCTTTGCCCAAACCCCTACTCGTTGTAGAGAGAGATGGAAAAAGAAACAGGTATCCTGGTCAACCTGTCTCTCAGGGGCATCTGAACCAGGCTACCCCACACTGATCACACCTGCATGTTATGTGAAAATTTCAGTATATATTTCAACTCTGTCACTTCTTAAAATTTTTGAAAAAAGATGGTACACTATAGTAGATAGGTACGTTTCTCTTAAATAAGTTAACATGAAGTTTACACATAAGCAGTCCTTGATGTTTAATAAGGTACGAAGACATTCAGGTTCAAAGACTTTTACTTTTTTTTTTTTTTAATATTAAGTAAACTCCATCCCCAATGTGGGGCTTGAACCCATGAACCCGAGATCAAGAGTCACATGCTCTACTGACAGCCACCCAGGCACCCCAAAGACATTTTCTAAAAACTCAAAATAAGCCATCTGAACTTACTTTAATAAGAAAAAATACAAAACCAAAACAACAACCAAAAAAAAACCCCCCAAACCCTCACATATCCTTTAAGTTACAGCAACTATTGCTCTAAGATGAAAAGACTTTTAAAGCAATACATGAAAAAAATTCCCAGCTCCAAGCCCTGGAGGCATACTTCTAGATCTACATCCTGCACACGCCGCAGCGGGGAGAGCAGTCTCCAGTCAAGGAGCGAGCAGCCATCTGTACTGACCGGTGGTAAATCTTTTCTTCGATGGTGCCTGCAGTCAGCAGCCTGTACACCGTCACTTGCTTCTTCTGGCCGATCCTCCAGGCTCGCTCCCGGGCCTGCAGCAGAGAGATGCATGGTAACAAGCACCCTTCCCAATGACAAGCACTTACCAAAAGAAAAGAGAGACAGCCGGTTGCTTCCTTCCCCTGCCAAAGCTAAAATTTTGGCTACTGATGCTAAAATACATATAAGGCCTATTAAGGAAGATAAATAGGCAGGTGACAAAGGCAGACGGAGCCATCTCCACCTGAAAAACAATGTGTGTAACTTTGCACTCTCTCTCTGTACCCCAGGTGTAGCGATGAATGTTACAGATAAACTGCTGGAGACTCTTCCTGTCTGTGAGGCCAGACGGTATCTTCCTCCACGCTGAAGACTGGGCAACAACCAAGATGTCAGCTCCATGCAGAAGCTGACAGGGGCGCCGAAGGACACTCCCAAGTGCTGGCCACTCACCTGTATGCCACTAATACACTCCCTTACCTGTGTGTCTGTACTTGGGTTCCAGTCGGGATCATAGATGATGACTCTGTTTGCCCCCGTCAGGTTGACTCCTATGCCACCCACCCGAGTGGTCAGAAGAAACACAAATATAGATGTGTCCTAGAGGTAAGATGTGCAACTTTTAGCATGCTCATTTAAGACTAGTTACAGCTCTTCACCTCTGTCTTTACATACTCTACACATGGAAACCTCTTCCCAATACAAAAAATGGGTTATGTCCTGGAGACCGTGGGTCAGTCAAGATCTCATCTCACAACTCCTACTTTTAGTATCAATTATATTAGAAATATCTCAGAGTTGGCTTTTCAAGAAGGAATACACATTCTTTGTTTAGACACACAAACATACACAAAATACAGAAATGCACAGAGTTTAAAGCAGTAAGTCTCTCCCTACCCACTGCCTATTCCCCATGTACGCATGGCTCAGGTGAGTGAAGCTATTCTCCTTCCTTCCTCTGCACAGAGTAGCACTACTTGGTTTTACTGTTATATACACTGGTTACCTCGTTGTATCTTGTAATCAGTGGTTGTCTTGAAGCTATTGCAGTGGTACCATCCATCTTGAGGTAAGAATACTTTTGGGCTCTAAGGAATACTTCAAGTATGTCCAACATCTGTTTGGGAGAGGGGGGAGGGGAAAAGAGTTTAAAAATCAAAAATACACTTGCAGTGAGTACTCTCACATTTCTCTAAACAGTCAAACCTTCCCCAACAGGCTTAAATTAAAAGGGGCTTCTTGCTCTGAGGCAGATAAATATAATACTTACTACAAGAGTATTTTTGGTATTTCTCTACTATTAATTCTTCTCAGTTTTGTAAAGAGCAGGACATCTATTTGAGTTCAGACCCAAACCTACCCACACCCTAGAATCACATGGTAAACCTTTTTTTTTTTTTTTTTTAATGTTTATTTTTGACAGAGAGAGACAGAGCATGAGTGGGGGAGGGGCAGAGAGAGAGGGGGAGACAGAATCTGAAGCAGGCTCCAGGCTCGGAGCTGTCAGCACAGAGCCCGACGCGGGGCTTGAACTCACGGATCGCGAGATCATGACCTGAGCCGAAGTCAGACACTCAATTGACTGAGCCACCCAGGCGCCCCTTTGGTAAACCTTTTTAAAAAGCTAACTTCTAGGCACCAATTCTAGAGAAAGATCCAAGCTCCCAAAGAGATCTGTAGGCTTTCCACCTTAGTATCAGGGGGTGAATTTGCTTTTAAAATCATTATTTTAAATTACATCTCATTTTTAAAATTACTGGTTGTTAAGTCTTAAAGAATTGTTGTTTCTTGTATGAGGTCTGTATACTCACTTGTCTTGACTGCGAAAATAGCAATACTCGTTGACCTTGTTTGTGCCATATTTTCAACAAGGACTCAACTACTATCATTTTCCCAGAACGTTTCCAGTATCCAAACTGATCTTCTTCTAGTTCATCATCTGGAATACCTCTGAGATTCTTGGGGCCTCCAGAAAAGAGATCAGGGTGGTTGCAGATTTTTCTTAGGGCTACAAGTCCAGAGAAAATCTATGGTATAAAAGAATTACGTGCATTTGATTATCCCACTTAAATAACATTCGCTTGGAAAGGGAGGGAAGGATGATATTCAGTATGTAACACAGATTAAAAAGGAATTCTTCACCAGTTTCTTAGCTTCCTCCACATCCACAGCATATTAGGAGCTGGAAGAAATCAACCTTCATTCATCTTCTATCTTGCTAAGGTAAGTAAGTTCTCTAGAAACAAAAACATCCTATTGGACTGAACATCTACTGGTCATATTTAATTTACTGATGATTTATTTTCTCTCACTAGAAAAAAAGGTATGCAGTTCACAGCATATAAAAACTGACTCATCTTTTATGTGAATAAAAACATGCCCATCTAAATGTGGAGAAATTGGGCAGGTAACTGAACAAATGCATTTAAATATTACTAAGTACACCTCACTGAAAGTTCTGCAGTTGAACATGAGTCAGAGGTTGAAGTTCCATTTACTTTTAACTTTTTTTTTTTTAATGTTTATTTAGTTTTGAGAGAGAGACACACAGAGTACGAACAGGGGAGGGGCAGAGAGAGAAGGAAACACAGAATCTGAAGCGGGGTCCAGGCTCTGAACTGTCAGCACAGAGCCTGACACAGGGCTCAAACCCACAAACCATGAGCTCATGACCTGAGCCAAAGTTTAGACGCTTAACCGACTGAGCCACCCAGGCGCCCCAAGTTCCATTTACTTTTATATTAGAATATCAGAAAACGTGTCTGCCTGGAAAATATGCAAATGGGAAAGACATGAGGGTGGTTCATTCAGCAGAAGGGCGTAAGAAGAGACCAGGAGTGCCTGCCCTCCAGGCTCCCAGCAGAAGGGCATCCTTCACAGCTTTCTCAAATCAAGCTCAGGACTCAAATCAAGCTCAGGAGTATAAAAGCTCAAGTAGAAAAAGATGAACCATAAGTGAAGTCAACAATGGTAGTTTTAACTAGCAAACAACAGTTAAACAAAATAAACAATAAAAAAATCTGAACAAATCAGGAACATTGTCAAAATTCCTCCAGTCATCTGTAACTCTCCGTCTGCCTCTAGATCTGTGCTTCCAATACAGTGGTCACAAGCCACAGAGGGCTACTATGCACACACAGTGTGGCTAGTGCAGGGGCACCTGGGTGGCTCAGTGGGTTGAGCATTCAACTCTTGGTTTCAGCTCAGGTCATGATCTTGTGGTTTCATGGGTTCAAGTCCCACATCGGGCTCTGAGCTGGCAGTGCAGAGCCTGCTTGGGATCCTCTCTCTCTTTCTGCCCCTTCCTGATTCGCACTCTCTCTCTCAAAAATAAATTAATTAAAAAAATAATAAAGCATGGTAGTCCAAATTGAGATGTGCTGCAAATGTAAAATATCCAATTTTAAAGATGTAGTTTTAAAAAAGGTAAAATATTTCATTAATAATTTAAAATGTTTGATTATGTATTAAAATGACATTTTAGATACATACATCAGGTTAAATAAAATTCATTATCAAAATTGATTTCACTTCCTTTTACCTTTTTTAATGTGACTAGGACAATTTAAAATCCCATATGCAGCTGGCATTGTGTATCTACGGGTTGGTGCTAATCTAGACCACCTACGGCTTCCCAATTCAGAGGCACACGAAGCTAAGTTAAGGGACGATTTTGGAGAGATGAATAAATGTGAATGATTGAAGAACCTCCCATAGATGCCAAAGACAGATGAAGTAAGAAACTGTGCGCTGAAAGAACTGAAATGACTTCATCTGGAAGAAACAGCACGCAGACAGTACAGGACACGGGCAGCCCGTCACCCATTCTCATCTCTTTGTCAACCTCTGTGTATAAGCAGGGAAGTGTGTTTTGGAGAGTAAGGTGCTTGCCACTCAGCTGTACCTCCCAGGAGGACAGACCAAAGACTAAGGAAGTTTTATGTGTCAAATAAACAAAACACAATTCACACTTTAGGACACTGAAGCACAATGAAATTGAACAGTTTATACGGAGCTTCAAACTAAATGCTGATTATAAGGCGACTATGCTTATTGAATAGACCTTTACCCCCATCTACTGCTGAGTACTGCCAGTAACTAAAATGTTATCACTCACACAAACATTTATAATCCTAATTCTTCCTTCATGCACCTGCTAACCCCAGCAGTCCAGGGCCACTTCCCTGCTTTCTGCAAAGGACGAGACATCCCTGCAGGACTCACCGCTACAGACCCTGTGTCTGGCACTACTCTTCTGGACCACGAGACGTGGGGCTCAAGTGTAACCGTGCTGCAATACAGGCAAAAGGAAGCATGCTCAAATGGAACTGTATGTTCTCTTACTTCTGGAAGGGCTTTGAATTAAGTGACGGTGCACACCCGAATGTTTCTAAGAGGTAACCATGAATCCTTGACTAGTCCTAGGTTCCTTTCCTCCCCTGCTTCCCTGCTCCACAATTCATTTCTCTACTTTCCATTATTTAGCTGACCTGCATATCTCCATTAAGAATTCTGTAAACTTCTTTGGAATCAATAAAATTTTGGTAGACTTTAAGTTGTTCCTCTGTAAGACGGCAAAATAGGACCTATAGGGGAGGAAAAAAAGAGAATTTTTTTTTAAAAACTGTGAAAATAATTAAAATATCAACAAAATTTTCCAATTAAAAAAGCACAACAAATACAATTTTAACAATGTACTTCTTATTTTAAAAAGCCAAAATTGTGCCACATCTCAAGGTGAACAAAAACATAAGTCACCCCTTTACATCAGCCCCTCCATTTCTGTCATCCATCCACCTCCAGATTCCCACCCACTCTCCCAACAGTCCCTGAAGACTGGCTTCCTCTCCACAACAAAGTTCAGGGACAGGTGCACAGAGCCTCCTGCATCCTAGCCTCCAAGAGTTCAGACCATGTCACCACCTGTGCCCCGCTCCCACCTTCACTTCCGTAGACCTGACCAGGGACCCTACCCTCGCCTGACTTGTTCCCTTTCCTGGAGATGGAAGCACAGGTCCGTAAGTTTACCAGACTCGCCCACCCTCCCAACCCAACTGTGCCTGTTACTCCATGCCAGAACATTCCTTGATTTTCTGCCTCTCAATCCTCCTTTTTCCACGTCCACTGCCGCCACCTCATGGCTTGACACTATTCCTTAGTCATTAAAACAAGACATTCTCCTTCAGCTACCCCTTTGCCACCCGCTATGTCTGCATTGTAAACTTTCAAATGAAGACTGACTCAACCACCTGCCTTCTCTAATCCTTTCTGGTAAAGTACTGAGCACTGCTGAAGAACACTACCCATCGGGGCAGTGTCCTGCCACTCCTGCTCCTGGTCTCCAGGGGAAGTCTCTATGCACTCCCCACTCAGCACCTTCTATAAACCTAGAACAACTGTGACAACACTCCTCATTCTCCCCAAGCCTCCCACCTACCCACCACCTTTGTTACCCACCTTTGTCTCAACCTCTACTTAAAAGCAATCAAACGGACAAAACATCAAAAATAGAAACTGAAGCTATCAGTCATGATTCCCTGACTTTCACTTCCTAAAATTCATCTACTTTATCCACCTCACCTGGTTTTCCTTTATCCTCAGAACAGCTTCCTATTTGCAATCGGGGCAACCCTTTGACCTTCACACTGGATCTGAAAACCCTCTCCTCTTCCTTACACCTAAGTGCTCCACCACCTTACACTTTCCAAAATCTGAGGGGGAAAACTGCCTGAATGGATTATGTACAATCACCATCCCCACATCCTCTCCTGGACCCAGCACAAGCCTGGAGCACATCCACCAGGAAACTGCCGTGGATGAGGTCACTAATAACTTCCTGGCAGCCGGCCACACAGGGACCCTAGACCTCATGATCCATTTCCCCTACCCTACCTCCTGCCTTTCTACGTAGGCCTCCTATCCTCCTGGCTAGTCCCTCCTGATACCCTCTCCACAACACTGCAGCTTTTCTCTTCTCGTTCCGTGCATGGGCCTCAGGCAAACTCATCCCTGCCTGTAACTTTCACCCCTTCCCTGCTCAGAGGTCACAACTACATCCCAGCCTAGAACTCTCCTCAGAACCCAAGACTCATTTATAATTGCCTTTTAAGCAGGCAGATATTTCGTGGGTGCTTCAAACGACCCGAATTAAACTCGTCAGCTGTCTCCTCCATGTTCTGTCCTTTGAAGCCTCTGGCAGCAGATCCATCCCATCAACTACACAGGAAACCCCTCCTTGGTTCAGACTCATCTTTCCCCTCAGACTCTATAAGGACCGGCTAACTCATCCCTGTGCCTCCATTTTCCTTCTCCTCCAATGCGTTCATATGCTGCCTGAGTAATCTTTCTAAAATATGAACCTGAGTATATGTAATTCCTGATTTCTTAAACTCATATTTCAGTCCTTTGAATACAAAGGCAACAGGGAAAAGCATTTCCTGTTAATTACAAAGTTAACTGAACAAATTATTCACCAGATGCTTCATGTACGCAAATCACTGTTTTAGGTGTTACGTGGCATTTTAAGATGGGTGAGACAAAGTCCCAACCTCAAGGAATTCTAGTCAAGAGCCTCGTGGGATCTTAAAACTCCTGTGTGTAGGTTTGCTGGAGTGTGGGATGGGTGGATGCAGTGGGGTGGAAAACCTCCAGGAAGAGGGAACGTCCAAGCACATGGAAAGACAAGTGGCTCATGTTTGGAAAACAAGAAGTGATTTGCTTTGGCTACTACATGGAATATAAAAAAGACACATTCTGGGACTCCACAGCGAAAATAAATTAGTGCAAATAAGCTAAATCAGGTATTCTTGATGGGAAGAGGGACATTGAAGATAACTGGCAGGAAGATGAGCCTTGGAAAAACTAATCCAGCAACACTATGCAATAATGAGGAGAGTGCCAATCAATGGTGGAAAACGAGACAGACACTGGCTGCATTAATTTAGGAGGATGTAGAGCAAAGAAGTGAAAGCATGAAAAAGGACAAATAAAACAGCACAGCAACTGGTGGATTTGGAATTAGACAAAGAACAGAGCACTGTGGCCTGAGACACTGGTGGGAAAGAGAGACCTGCAAGGGGAATGCTAAGATCAAGGGCTGAGTTTGGAAATAAGTCTGGGGGAAGGGAAGAGGCAGGGATAGAAAAGCCTTGGTGACAGATCTCCAAGATCTTTTATATTTTCAACACTGAGAAATCTACAATGTACTTACTTTCAAAAGAAGGTGTAGTCATTGGTGGAGATAACAGACCACCAGGATGGCCTTTAAAAGGATGCCCCTTTTACAACCTAAGTCAGATGACATCATTCCTTGGCTCAGTATCTCCCTGTGAACCACCTCCTCCCTCACAGTAAAATCCAGTCTTCAGCGTGACCAGCAGGCCCTGTTGATCTGGCCAGCCATCTGACTTCTCCCTCTGACCACTGTCATCCTTCTTCCTGCCCTCAGGCCACAATGCCTTCCTTGAAGGTACCAACGCCCTTCCACTTCCATCTACCTAAAATGCTCTTCTTCCAAAAACTCCATGATTCACTCCTTCACCTTCTTTAGGCCTCTGTTAAATGTCCGTTTACCAGAGAAGAGACCGCTAGCCATCCCTTACAAGAAGCCCCCTTCCCCAAATCCTCGCCCTTACTCACCCCATCCCCCTTACCCTGCTCATTTTTTCCTCCACACTACTGCTGCCTGCCATGTGACATATTTACCTATGACTATCTCCCCTCCTCAAGAATGAACGTGAGTTCCATGAGAGTGAGCGTTTGCTCTGTTCATTGCTATCTCCCAGGAATGTGACTGGCACCTACTATGATTTGTGGCAAGAATGAGTTGGGGCTTGAGGAAAATAGAGAAGTTTACAAGTGCAGCTGCAGGAATATGTGTGTTAATAAGCAAAAGAGCAAAGCCTGTGGACAGAGGAAGAGTCCTGCCGAGGGCAGATGACACAGCAGGCTCACCTGTCACATACAGATGTATACAAACGTAAAGCAGCAGCCCGGCAGCACCAGCGACCACACCTGTTAGCCTCGCCAACTTTGTGCATGAAAAGTAAACAGAGAGGTACACCCACGCTTCAGAAATGTTTTGGTAACTCCTCGATTTACAGACCTGTTCATTTTTATCTGGCAAAGAAAGGCTCATTTTGACATCTGACTTCATTCTCCGCAGTAGGTATGGATTTATGGTATCTCGTAAGACACATGCACATTTATAAGCAGTTTTAACCTTCAATAAGAGAAAAAGGTTAACAATTACTTATGTTTAAGAAATACATTTGTTCTTACCTCTCAACTGATTCCCATGTTTAAAACAAAATTTTTTAATGACCTCTGGTTGTACAAAAGTGGCTGGAAATGGCTGGAAAACGGTTTGGAAAAATTAGGATAAGCTCCATATATTCCATTAGGTGACAGATTTCATAAGATCTCATCAGTAAAAAAAAACTGACTAATCAAATTTACAAAAAAGAACTGGTAATTCTGTGCCCTATTTCTCCTCCATACTTTGCTTTAATTATTATTATATAGTTAGACCTTAAAGTAGAGATTGGTTTCGTTCTCGACTACCCTCTAGGGAAAAAACAGCTTTCAAATGAATCTCTGTTTATAATCTTGCATTCTCCAAAAGCAACAAAGAAACTGCTGCCCTGCAAGACTGAAGATCAAAAGCTAACTCTGGGGGAAAGCTGCAGCAATGGGAGCAACCAGATAATAAGCTGAGATTACTGCCCACTGGGGACTTAGGAGAGTAAGTTCAAGAAAAGCCCTATGATCCCAGAAATAAAAGGTCACTCTAGCCTAAGACAGAGCATATGGTTCTGTAATGGAGCATAGCCACATGAGATGGGTATTAACTGTATGTAGAAAAACAAAGACCCACAGCTCGGGAAACACTCCCTCTGCAATTCACTTAAAGGCAAACAACGAATTCAATAAATTATTGATACCTGGAAAAATCTAAATAGGCTTAACAACCTAGTAGGGAGGACTATTTAATGAAACAAGAAAAATTCCAAACAAAGTTTAAATTTAACAGAGTTAGCTGCAAAATGAAGGGCAATAAAAAGAGTATGACTGTGTAATACATACAGAAAAACTCATGTTAAAAAGTAACATGTAAAAAACATTTTAAAAGACCCTAAGAACACCTTACTCAAGTCTGTAGACATGTTACGTGCATGTATGTGTGCGTATCTTGTGTGTATGGGCATATATAAATATAAAAACAGGATTTACTTGGAATAGTAGACAATAAACAAACAAGTTCAATAAACAACTTTTAATTACAGGTAACCTCATAAATGTATCATTCAGACACTGATAAAAATTACCCTGAAGATGATGATCAGGAACATATTATTGTTTGTAATACAGAGATGATAAATTTCAAAATTTAACATGACATTATAGTCCCACCAAGGAAGCAAGTGCACGGTTTAAATTCTTCCTAAAAACATATACATTATGTTAAGGAAACTGTCCCCACATCCCCACCTCTACCCACATTTCTGATCTCCAGAAGCATGGGTGAGTAGATGATGATTCAGGAAAACCAGGGCTGGGCTGGTGGATCGCCTGGCTACTCATTCCCACTCTTTCTTCTGTCTGTCCACCCCTCTGGAGAGTTCTCCTTCCCCCACCCCTCCCTGCTCCTGGCCTACTGTGGTGAACTCACAGGGGTCAGACCTCAGAGTGGCTGGGGATGGGTCTGTTTTTCATACCCAACTCTCTTCAAAGAAAGATCTAAAGCTCTGGAATGGGGTGGAGATAGGAGAGCAAGGAACACCAAGAAACCCAATTTTAGCCTGGATGTCAAGCCATGTTCTCAGTGCAACTTTCCTAGGCTATCCTGTGCTTCATGCAATAAAGCTGATTCTATATTTACTCCCCCTCTGCCTCTCTGTCTCTCTGTGAATAAACATACATGGTGGGGATCCAACTGTATTTCTCTTAACTATCCCTCCCAGCTCTCTAGTACCATGGAAAATGGAGACCTAGCTGAGCACGCCCGTGCTTCCTTCCTACTCCTGTCAAGGTGGAGTGATCATCACTCCCCAGTTCTGCCTGTTCCAGAGCTGAGTGACCTTAGGCCAGTCACCAAACCACCGAGTCTCAATAACCTTGAGCAAGAAATGAGGAGGTTCTTTTCAGTTCTAAAATCCCTGCACAA
Source organism: Panthera onca (assembly GCF_046562875.1). Classification (NCBI taxonomy): domain Eukaryota; kingdom Metazoa; phylum Chordata; class Mammalia; order Carnivora; family Felidae; genus Panthera; species Panthera onca. Next base: position 40,499,175 of record NC_138349.1, on the reverse strand, counting down.
GCTTATTAACATGCAAATCCAAGAAGCAGTCCATATTCTTGGCAGTTAATGTTCTTCTCCCTCACCTTCCTCAGCCTAGCATAATCCTCTCTCTCCCAGGGAGCCTTTCTTGACTCCCACAAGCTCTGATATTGCATTATCTCCCCTGATCACAGTCCTCATTACCCTGTACTACGATCATCTGTTTATCACGTTCCCACTGTGCACCCACCACTGGAGTGGATACTATTCAAGGTAAGGTTCTGGTTGCCAGCCACTTCTCATCATTTTAGCCCCAGCCTGACACAATAAATTATCTGCTGACAGACTATCTTCTTGGGATTCAGTAATTGATGGCAACCATGGACGTATAAAAGCAAATGTAAAAACAACACCTCTGCTCCCAAGGACCTCATAACCAAAAAAGAGAAAAAAAGAGAAGTACACAAACTTCTGAAACAAGGCCTTCAAAGAAGAAACAAGACCATGTTTACAGGTCTCAAAGTCTCTCCCCATAAGTGATTTATTAATTCCGAAGGAAGTGGTTAACTTCAAAGAGTTTAGAGATCTGGTAAATACCACCTTACCCAAGTAATCAGACCACCACCACCAACTACAACCACCACCAATGAAGGAACAGACCAACAGCATGAGCCTCCAGATGTGAAGAACTGAGAAACGCAAGTCACAGAGAATGTGAGACAAACCCAAAGTGAGGCACTTTCTACAAAACAACAGGCCTATAGTCTTTAAAATTATCAAAGTCATGAAAGGCACAACAAAAACAGAGGAACTGTTGCAGATTAAAGGAGGACTAAGCAGGGAAAGTACTGGAACAACTGGCAACATGTGAATGACTACACCTCAGAATTATACCAGTGTTGAATTTCCTTCTGATTTTGAAGTTTTTACTGTGGCTATGTTCTTAGGAAATACACCCTGAAGGATCTGGAGGAAAAGGGCATAATGTCTGCAACTTGCTCTCAGATGATTCACACAAATCAGTATAAATTTGCATGCACATGTACAGAGATGGGGAAGAGAGAGAGAAGGAAAGACCTAACAAAGGTGGCAAAATGTCAGCAAATGCTAACAAGTGGTGAATCTAGTGAAGAGTATAACAGTTCTTTTTACAATTCTTGCAACTTTCTGTTAAGTTTGAAATTATGTCAAAGTAAAAATTTGTTAAGAGAATGGTATAAATGATGGACAACAAGAACTCAGTGGAGGAAGAAGGCTCTTATAAAAGTTAGTTATAAGTCATTCCATCTCAAAATGTAAAAGGTATTAAAATGGTTTTAACAATCCTCTAATTTTAAAGGGCTAAAATTCTTTCTCTAAATATTTTAAAACACGTAAATGTCTCTTTTGGTGGATGGCTTTATTTCTGGGTCAGTCATGACCTGGCAGGTACAAGTCCCGCAGGAGGTCTGTGCAGAGACCCTCCTCCTCACCGAGGCCGAAGCCTGCCTCCAAGTGCCACAAACTGCCCTCAGGTCAGCCTCCTGACATTCCTCTCGGAGCAACTCCCTTTTCCCAGTCACCCAGACCTAAAACCTCAGGGTCTGCTGCAGCAAGCTCACCACGTCCGCTCCATTTCCTTTATCTTGTCGGCCCCCACATCTTGTTTCTTCTGCCTACAAAGATGCCACTTAGAGCTTTTGCTCTTCACCTTCCTCCTAAGAACCACCGCCCAAGTCCAGACCCAGGTCCTCATCACCCTCACTCCTAACGATTCCTGAGGGTCCCTCAAAGCCAGCCTCCCTCCCACAACCATCTGCAGCCTGGGTGACTCTCCGAGAGCAACCTCCTTTCAGCCTCCTACTTGGATACCTTCTGTGGCTCTTTGCTGCCTGAGCACCTCTGCCTGCATCCCTTTCAAGGCCCCCATTTCTGGCATCCACACCTTCCCTGTGATATATCTCACAAGCATCTCCAGTGCAATCAGGCATGTCTCTTCACTGCCCGTGGCCATATAACGTGGCTGCATTCATATTGCTGCCCTAATCTAGAATGCCCTCGCTCTTCTTAGAGGGAGGCAAACCATACGAAACTCTTAAATACAGAGAACAAACTGAGGGTTGATTGGCAGCGGGGGGAGCAGGGGAGAGGGGAAAATGGGTGATGGGCACTGACGAGGGCACTTATTGGGATGAGCACTGGTTGTTGTATGTAAGTGATAAACACAGGAATCTACCCCCAAAACCAAGAGCACACTGTATACACTCTATGTTAGCCAACTTGACAATAAGTTATATTAAATAAATAAATAAATAAATAAATAAATAAATAAATAAATAGAATGCCCTTAAGTAAATAAATAAATAAATAAATAAATAAATAAATAAATAAATAAATAGAATGCCCTCACTTTTCTTAGGCTGTTTTCCCAGAATCAGGTTAAGGGTCACTTGAGTGTTGCATTAAGTCCTCTCTGAACAACTCAATCCTCCCTGGCTTCCCCTTTTCTAAGCTTTTACACTACCTTGTAAATATACTAAATTATATACTGTCCAGAACTGATTCATCCTTGTTTCATAATTCTGACTGCTCCTGAAAACTTTACATGAGTTTTTAAAACTCATCTGGAAAAATATATGCTATCAAGCACAAATGATTTTGTGATTTTTGGCAGATACTGGTTTATAAGCTTGGCCATTTCCCTTATATTATGAATGACTTGGCTACAAAGTATAGTACTTAGTAGGCACATTTAAATATTAAAATGCCTGAAGTGTTACCTGCCCAATACATTACCTGTACTGGGGAGGCATTTGAATATCCCCCCATGGTGATAGGAACCGAGAACTGCTCCATGAACACAGGCAACGTGCCTAACTTTCCTGGGAAGATGAAGTCAAAGAGCGACCACAGCTCCCGGAGGTTATTTTGCATCGGTGAGCCAGACAAGATGATGCGATGAGGGGTGCGGAACTATTTCGGGAAAGAAAACACTTTTTTATTAAATTCACTTTCCAAGGGATGACTACCATCCCAACCCCAAAATACTCCCATGCAATCCTGTTAAATTTTAACACTTTTACATATCATTTTAGTCATCTCCAAAACATGGACACTTTATGCAATTTTAATTCTTCAATTACATGTAAATAAATAGGGAAGAATTTTTCTTATTGTTCAAGCTGAATACTACAGATCAGAGTCAGGTTTGGTTACATCTTAACAAATGACCCCTACAAGAGACATTTAGTAATGCGAACAATTAGAATTTTTAAAAACATGATAATGGGCAAGAATAAAGAATTTTCTGCATTAAAGCAAAATGTGTATTTCAAATCCCTTATGCAAAGCCCCTAAGTGTGTTACTCTCAATTAAACACTATTTTTCACCTGGAAATCCCCCAGTTATAAAAGGTCATACCTGTTTGCAAGCAAGGGTGACAGCAGCATTTGGATTTCGAATTTTGTGCCCCTCATCCAATATCACATAGTGCCAGTCATGCCTGCTAATGTCATCTTGCATCAGCCGAATGTAGGAGTAAGAAGTGATCAAAATGCCATGACAATGAGCAATATCTCGAATTAGTTTCTCCTAAAATATAAAATGGAAAAGCCAGTTTTAAATAAGCTCATTTAAATAAGCTAAATGAGTGTTACTCTTTGAGTGGCAACCTTTCAATCATGATATAATCTAATGCACTTTTAAAATATGTATACAAACATAATATACACAATTATGCATTATTAGCACTGGAAGTTTACTTTATGTTTCATTAATCTGTAAGTGGTAAACACAGACTGCCATATCTACTATTAAGCAGGGGAGCCTCAAAAGAAGACTAGAAAAAGTTATAATATGTAAACACTTACCCAATTTTTATTTTTCTAAAATATCCTTCCGTGTCAATCCTTGTTAAATTTAAATCAACAAGGAGGATGGGAAGTGATTATTTTAAAACCAGAAAAAGAAAATGAGAGAAAAACCAAGGAGACAAGACAAATCCAGGAGCTCTACCAGTATAAAACATGAAATCCGAGAGAAGAGAGTAGAAAAGGACATAAAAGCAATGATTTTTTTTTTTTTTAAGGTAGCAAAGGGACAATCTTTCCATAATTGTAGGGGGAAGGCTTTGACCCTGGAATTCTGCATTGATCCAGACTAGCAGTCATGCCTGAGAGAAACAATAAATTCACCTTCAGACAGGCAAAAACAGAAAACAAACTAGAGACAGATTAGGTAGGGTATGTTATATATCCAGCCAGTGAGAGGTGACTGCACCAAAGAACATGGTACCTTTCCAAGGGCAGAAGAAACACACAGCACTCTGCAGAGTGGCGACAGCAGAGCCTAGAACACACAGCACTCTGCAGAACGGCGACAGCAGAGCTCCCTGAACCGAAATGCTCATCACACACAGAGCACTTGCAGCAACTCTATGAAAAAGGACAGAGGTCCTATTACTAACCCGTTTTACAGATTTTGAGGAAACCAGTAACAGACCAGGTCACACAGGTGGTAAGTGGAGGAGTCACGATTTGAAAGTATAAAGGCAGCCAACTCCAAAGCTAGTATTAACTAAATATTAGGCAATGCTGCCTCATACTTAACTGTAAAAGAAAAAAAAATTTAAGGGAAAATTACATGTAATATATATATACCAGTTCTCAATATAAATAACAGGTATCCTCTGCTTCAAACTAGCCACTTCACTTTTAGGAAAGACCTATATTAGTATCTGTTTTTGCCAACCAAAAGAAATCCAAAGAGGATTTCGCTTTTATGAAAACAGGTGAAAAGCAAAATTAGTGTTCAGTGTTTGTTTAGCAGGGAGCCATTCTAGAAGCATTATGCACCCCAGCAACTAGAGTGGCGCCACCAGGCTCCTTCTCCAGGAACTACACTCAGCATCTTGGCAGTAAGCTGCCGTGCGCGGAAGCGGGTCCATATGCGTTTGGTGACTTGTTTCGTGCATGTTAGCAAGATGTGTCGTAAAGTATCAGAAAAGCCTTAGAGAGGTTATTTTTGCGGTCTGGGGATGCTCAAGAGTTTTTCCATATAAATTAATGGCAAGGGCTTCTTCACTTCATGCCACTTCAGTGTATGAAAGGTTTTATGGGAACGCTCTACTTTTGCGTAGTGGGGAAACCTATATTAAAACAGTAGGTGAATATGAAAGCATTGTTTTAAATGCTAATGAAACTGTTCAGAATAAATCTAAAACACAAAAAGGGATATATTTTTAAGCGTCACTGTAATTCCTGTTTGGTTTAACAAAACCTAGAGTGTGTACCGGAGAAAATAAAAGTGTACTAAAAGTGCCACCCTAAGGACAGAAAGGGGCACAGGTGACACACACTGTGTGGTTCTTAATTGTGAAAGAAAAATAGGTTGGATTTACATTTGTAAAAAACAAGCCCACCTACTGATCCACAGTTGCTACTTCAACTGTGTACAAATACAAGAAAAGAAACAGACTGCAGAATTATCAAGGGGGAAAAGTAAGAGAATATAGGGGAAAAAAGTCAGGAAAATAGAACACAAAAAATACAATAGCTGGTTTCAGACTAAATGTACCAGGGGTCTCCACAACGATAGCAGGTCACTAGCAGCGAGACTTTCCAATGGGTGGGTACACACTGCCAAACCCTTAGACCCAAACTAGACTGGCACTGAAAGTTGGAAATATGGGAATTACCCAAGAAATGCAAACAGAAACAGGGCAGATCTAGAAATACAAATATCAGACAAAAGGAACTGACCAGACAAAAAGAGAGGCATTTGATATTTTAAAGGAGACAACACACCAAGGAAGAGGAGCCAGGCATGGCCAGGCACCTGTCTACCAAAAAGCCCTACAACAACCCACGAGCACAAGCACTCAGAGCTGCACTGACAAAACAGTACATCCACAGCCTGCAGGGCAACCGACCACAGCCTCCCAGAGTTTTTGACAGGTCAGAAGAGAGAAAGTAAGATTAAAGAAAACAAAAGGTCAAAAATTAAGATACAAATGTTCTGATGTGCACTCTCCATGAGCTCCTTGTAATAGCTATCGGCAGAGCTTTCGACCACACAGAGAATACTCGTTCTTTACATGCCACTGAGGCAGAAATCAAACTAAGCGGTCAATGCAATCTGCTAAAAAAGGAAAATGAGAGAACACGATAAAAACAACAATTAGTGGACATTAAAAAAAAACAAAAAACAAAAAACCCTGGTAGAACTAAAAAAGTAAAAATCAAAACAGCTCACTGAAAAGACCAGACAAACCTCTGTAAACTCAGCCCAGAAAGCAGACTCAGATGCACAGCATGAGAAATGTCAAAGGAACACAACCCAGATGTAGACAATACACAAATACGTATTCTCACCAACACCACTGGTGAGCTAATGCCAAAACCCTGAACACTTTGACAGAAGATGACTATTAAAAAAATAAAGTACCAAAATGGACCCAAGAAAAATGAGACAAACCGATCAGACCAATTACTGAAAAACCTGAAAAAGATGGTATGCTCTTCTCACCAAAAGTCAACCAGACCCAAAGGGTTTCATGAGTAAAGTAAGAATCCATCCTGTTGTTTAAACTGTTCCAAAAAGCAGGAAAAGACAGGACACATTTCAATTCATTACTGTAAGACTAGTAAAACCTTGTTTTCAAAACTAATAGACACAACACACACATGTGTGCACTCCCTACTAGAGATCCATTACTTTATAAATAAAATCTAGTAGTATATTAACCTAATAAGGCTCATCGCAGGAATACAAGAGCGAAATATTAGGAAACCTGATGTAATAATTCATGTAATCACAATCATACCAATTTTGTAAAACTCAACATCTTCAAAAATGACTTTAATATTACGTTAATAAACTAGGATTGGAATATTTTTCAATTCAATAGAGTATAAAAGGGTACAATAGGAGCCAAAGAATTTTGAAAGAGAAATATAAAGTGGGAGAAATGACCTCCTCATGTCATAACACACTCAAAACTTCCAAGTTAATAAAACTGCCTTAGAGGATAATTAGGATATCTGGTATGTTAAAGGTTCAACGGGGAGATCTGTATTATCATTATCATTATTATCATTACTATTATTATTATTATGACTACTACTCTGCCATCCCCCTATTCCCAATTTTCAATGCCTGCACAGTACTACACTGAAGACCACACCTGATTAACCATTTCCCAACTTTGTACCTTATGATGAATGTACAGTAAAAACCTCAGGGCTCACAGCTTTACAAACACACATATAGGTTCTCCTGGGACTCACCTCCCTCCATTTTGCCCTTGCAACACTGCTATTCCAATGCCACTGGCCCCACCACAGCTACCAGTAGCGCCCATGAAGAAAAGCAGGCTGTCCAAAGAAGCACTACTCTACCTCAAACACCTCATCCCGTCAGTCCTGCGATTTTCTGAAGCCAGAGTAGATGTTAATAATTCCTCTGCATCTAAATTTTCCCCTGAGACTGTGGACAGGCAGCTACCACAACTCTACCCCCATTTTCCCCTCCAGGAGAGCAGTGGCTGCTCAAAGTCATGAAGCAGGTAGGACCCAAGAAGATAGCAAACTGAAATACAGAACGTGAGTGCTTAATTTCTCCTCTAGACCTGGAGCTCTGTGTATACATAGAAGAGGCGGGTGAAAACAAGTACAAATGTTTGGGGCTTCAAAAACAGCACAAGTCAAATTACCACTCACGTTTATAAAACATCCACTGCATTGTAGCCAAACCCTGCAAATGTAGGCCTACTTGCGCATAACCCTGAAACTCCTAACTGTTAGATTCAGGATGGTCATTCCATTAACCCCCCAGGAATACTGCTCCAAACTGGATTCTGGACATCACTTCAACCGAGTTAAACAAATGAGATGCCAAGCCCCTCAAATACACACCAGTGGAACCATGTTCAGCTTCTTTTGCAGGTATAAGGATCAAAGTTTATTTGGAAAATTCTGTAATGTTAAGCTATAGAAATACAGAATTTCTACCATATTCAGAAGATATATGACAGTGATTAAGAATCAAAAGGACACTTTTATAAAAAGAGTAAGAATCTTTTTAAAAAAATATCCCTATTGAAAATATAACCTCCACTTAACAGCCACTGGGTAAAAACACCATCTAAGATTATTTGTTTTCACCTGATTCAATCTCAGAATTCTATAACTGCCTAGACTGGAGTTTCAATAATGGTGAATTGTTGAATATTATGGACGTCTCTATCCAAACACTTAAGACAAATCATCTCGGGCGGTTTCAAATTAAAAGCTTGTAAAATATGTAACCTCTCCTAGTTTTTGCAATTAATAGGGTACATCTGCAATTAGCCTGACTTACTGAATGCAGTGCTGTTGTCATTAAAAGATGTCTGTGGAAGTGCTGCTGTTATTATGGAGGCTCAGGAGACCAATCCCTCCTAGAGGGCAAACAGTGGACTGGTAGAAAACAACAGCCATAAATCACACTGTCAGGCAGCGGGGAGAGCGGAGTGGAGCACAGGCACATGAAGGCCATTCACGATAAACACAGCACGGCAGCTTCCCGGGCAGGATTTACTGCACCTGTAATTAATTAAAATTTCCTTCAAGCTAAATCTTTAATAAACAAGGATTTGTGCTGACAATGAAGAAAAAAGGGCTCCAGCAACATAATTTTACAATATACTTCACAGAACAAGCATAGCATCTATCATTTCTTGTATCAGGTGTATACACTGTCTCCAAAGTTAATAGGAATTACATCACTTTGTGTTATAATTTGTGTACTTGGAATGGGTCTGAAATATTTAGGATGTTTGAGGGACCATGTGGTCCTTTTCTACTTTTATCTGTTATATCTCTACTTGACTCCCTTCCAGCTCGTTAAAAAGCCAAGTCTTTTGACTCCTAACATTCCAGAAAACAGGCCTTTTTAAAAACACGTGATGGCAGTTTCATCAAACAGCCACGTTTTCCTGTGGTTTGTTCTTTAATCGTACCTTGCATTTTGCAAAAAGAATTTCAACATGCTATTTCATTGTTTCCATTTGGGGCCAAACGTACCTGGATGTGAGAAAAAAAGGTCTAGAAGTGAATGCCCACGAACGTGATTGATAAAGCAAGTGTGAACCTTCTATCTAGAATGTATTTATACTCAATCAGTCAGAAACATCAGAGCATCTTTTCTTGACTACTGAGAAGAAGGAGTCTACAACATTCTTTGTTTCTAACAGTAAGAATTGTAACTGAGTTACATGCCAAGGACAACACTAAGCTTTTGTGTACATCTGTTACCCCAATAACTCTTCACAAAATTACCAAAAAATACTCATTTTTCAGGACATCAAACTAGGCTCAGAGAAGTTAAATGACTTGCCCAAGGTCACAAAGCTATCAAACGGCAAATCCAAGATTGGAACCCTAGTCTGGTAATGACAAAATTTATGCTTTGGAGCCTTTAAGTTATTGTTGCATTTCCCACTCTTCTGCCTCTAAGTGCCACAAATTTGTCACAGTGAGATTAAACTCTTTGAATTATCGAAAATATTCCACATAATTACTATATCCTGCATAGCAGGAAAAGGTAGGAGAGACAAAGTGACAACTGTTTCAGAATATAAGCATGAAATTTCTCATTATGTATCTTCCAACAAATTGAAAAAAGGGTCCTTAATAATTAAACTTCATAACAGTGCTAAAGACGCCACCACCCACTGTGAATTATGTGAGAAGTATCACAAAACTGCCTTCTTTTATTATCTTTTCATATATTTTCTTTCCCCAAGAAAATGGTTAGCTTTTCAAGGTCAGTTAAAAACATCACATCCATTTTTTAGAGCCCTAACAGCATCAAATACGTACAATATCATGTTTATAGTTATTCAACAAATGTATGCTAATTGACTCATATCAAGTTTCTCTATGTTAGAAAAAAGGGATCATGAAACATAATGAGAAATGGAAAATCTTAGATTCCTATTAGATGAGATTTCAATTGACCATTAAAGATGATTCAGAAGACTGAAAATGTCTTTATCTGATTTGATTGTTTGGCTGAAATATTAGCCACATATATTTTTGCATGGCTCCTGGGTTTGCACTTGATAATTCTAAATTATGCTGTCAATCAAATACAATATTAACAAAGACAATATAGGGTCACATGGTGAGAGAGGTGGGAAGCTACAAGGCAATGTAAGGAAGAAGAATGATAGATGCGTTCCATTCAGAAATGGTTTGATCATTTGATGTCTATTCTCTAAATGAAATTTTTTTCTAGTTTTTAAATTTTTACGCCATATCAGCTACAACAAATCATTAGGAAAATCAAGACAATCTACTTGAATAAGTAGAACAATTCTTGAGTTATTACTTTTAAGTTTTCTAAAGAGAATTTCTCTTCTGTATTTTCTCTATCACTGAATGTCCCTATGCCAGAGCACCATTATCACATTTAGATAGGACAGCTACTGGACACAGAAAGCCCCACCATGGAGAAAAAGAATCTCAGCTGATAAGGACAGAAAGTAAGTTAGGCATTACATGCTGGGTTAGACGCCAGACTAGCAATGACAGAATATTTGAAATACGATTAAAAAACATAAACTGTACTGCAATGTAACACATTATCTGTAAGCCAACAGGAATGCATGGGGTGGTGACAAAGATCTTCACACATAAATATAAAAGGAAGGGGCAAAGGTATCAAATGTCACTTTGGTGTTTGAATCCAACAGCTGGAGTTCTGATCTCAGGAAGTGTTAGTAACAAGGTCTGTGCAAAGGATTTAAAGTATTTTCAATGTGTCCTCATCACAAATAACAAACTGATACTAACAATAATGAGTAATAAACTGATTGTGTTTCTAAGTCAAGACTAGTCTGTAAGATGCAAAAAAAGATTTTATCTTTTGCATAACAACTTACATCTTTAGAGATCTGGAATACTTCATAATGGAAAAGAAATGGTAGAGTTAATTAAGGGTCAGAGGAAAAACACAAGTCTACAGCTTTTCCTCAAAAGTTAAATAAGAAACTTCAGGTTAAGGTCCTTGGTAAATGGTAAAGCACTGAAAAAATTATGAACATTCATATGTATGCAGGTGTCTGTGTGTGCAAAACGACCTCAGAAGATGAAACCACTGTAAACAAAAGTGAAATATCTATTCTTTAAAGTTCTGCCCTCCAAACAAGGAAGCAAGTCGCACCAACAGAGACCTTACACTTACATGAAGACAGTTCTTCAGTTTAAAATAAAAGAGGAAATGCAGGTAAGCCACGATATGCGGTGAAAGTGAATAAATGCCCTTCAGTATCCCAAAAGAAAAGAAAAGGTTAAAGAGGAACATATGAAAAGTGTACCTCTTAAAGAGAAGCATCAACTAATGAATCCTGCTGCAAGAGTTTGCAACATAAAACATTAAGAAACATCAATAGACAAACAAGTGAAAAAAGGCATCAAAAATGTTTTACAGGGTTGACGAAAAGATAGCTACAATTTAGTTTGACCAGAAAAAAAAAATCTAAACTGTTATTTTCATGCTGTTAAAAATCACTGGATTTTTTTTTTGTTTTGTTTTGATCACAGCATTAACCCTACTTCATTAATTATTTTAATTCAGTTTGTTACCATCACTTAAAATTCAGGGCAAAGTCGACTGATTTTAACAGCAGCTACTATAAGCAAGATTCCATCTCATCAACCTTGAGCTACCAAATTATAAACAGTCCTTACTTACTTTTATCAAAAGTTCCACTTACTCACGATCATGAACAAAATGGGACTCTGGGAGGAAAGGGGTACTGGGTGAACCCACGGAAAGTGGAGTTTAGTGGCTCACATGCATCCACCTCAGTGAAGCAAACACTCAGCAGCTCTTTCAGGTACGCTGCTCTTGTGGGGGGAACACAAGAGCTCACTCAAGAGCCCCAAAGACTTGGGAAAGAAAGAACTCATAACAAACTGCCACTTCCCGTCAATAGTGTAACCTGCAAACCCACAGCAAAGAAGGGTAATTATTCATTTAGGCAGAGTCTGGATGGTCAGAGATGAGAATTTAGAAGTATAATACAACCTCTCTATGCTACCCATTGGAGCACAGGTAAACTTCCTTTTTAATGTGACTAAAACTACAAATAAGTGAAGAAATTCAACTTTCAAAATACAGTGGTTATGCTTACATGATGACCAAGAATTCAGAGACCAAAAAAGCAATTTAACTAAAAAGCAACAATACAAATTAGGAAATTCGCAAAAAGGAAGATTGTTCTTTCGTCACTAAGAATATATTTAAAAGCACGTTAAATGCATTTACCAATGAGGTGTTCTATTACACTTTCCTTAAACTGTGTAAGGCCACTAATGCCCCAAATCCAGCTGGCTGACTGTTAATGTAAGCCCCGATGTATGGTCCCACTCATGCTAGTAGGCTTGTGGTGTGCCCTGTGACCAGTTGTATTTTGCTGGACAACAAACATGTCTCAACACCACTATGAACTGTTAGAATGATAAAGCCTACATTCCTAATTGTTTTGAAAATACAGAGATCTAAATTAAATCAGTGACAATAAGATTAATGCAGAAAAGAAATAGGAACATACATGTGAGAAATATAGGCATCAGAGGGAAAACAAATATGTAAAATGGAAGACTTTAAAACCAAGCAAACTATAATTTACTGAAGTATTATAGTGTTACCTTTTTGTGAGTGTAGGAGCCAGTTTCATGCAGAATTGCCACTCTGAACGGAGGCCACCACGTGTGAAATTCCTTCACCCACTGATGCATCACTGTCGTTGGACAGACAATTATAGTCGGACCCAACCCCTTGAACCTGCACCCAAAACATCCAAGAAGAAAACACAACCATGAATGACAGCATATGGGTGATTAAGCGCTAAAAAACAAAAAAGGAAACAAATAGAAGGCTAACAGTTTAAAAAAGAAGAGCCTAGCTATGGAAATTTATTTTTTCTTTAAAGAAAAAGCTATTGAGGTTAAAACCCAGTAAGTGAAATCTAGAGTAAAGTAAATGGAAACTGAACAAAAATTACATAACAAAAATACTTTCCTTTCCTCTTCTCCAGATTAGGGAAAATATTATAGGTTTCTTCAAACCAAAGAGAATCTTCTGTTTGAAGCTTTACAGCCTATGAAGAGTTTTCACTCACACAATTTCAATCAACTGCACAGCCCTAGAAAGTAAGCAGGACAGGAATGCTGCAGTGTTCCGGGGCTCTGGAGGCCGGCACGCCTGAGGCAACATGGTTACCAGCAGACGCGGCAAGGCCTAGAGCCAGTCTTTACCCACCACAGCCTGCCTTCACTGCGTGGTGCTGCTCCCTCCTCTGGAGGGCACCACAGTGACCGCTTCCACTGGAAAGCCCATGCCACGAGCACAGCTGTACTGTTCTCACAGAGAGCAACAGAGCACTACGTGGCAAGAGGCTTAATGACAGTCACCCACTGACCCAGCAATCCTGAAGAAACATTTATGTACCAGGATACGCACCGTAGCATATTTACATTGTGGAAAAAGTGAGTGCTACCGAAACGTCCATAAAGACAACGACTGAACAAACCATCCCATTTCTTTAATTCAGCACAAGCCAGTGGGTCTGGACTCCAGCTCTGCACACATATGTGTGCTCTTGCACACATAAAGTGCAAGATCCTGGGCACAACAACTTAACCTCTTTCAACCTCAGCTTTCACATCTTAAAATGGGAATAATAATAGTACTAATCATATAGGGTTATATAAAGATTAAATCAGTTAACACCTGTAAAATGCTCACAACAGGGCCAGATAGCAAATATTACAAGCTTGTTAAATAAGATTGAATATTATATAACCATTAAAATCATTTTTGAAGAATATTTAAAAACCTGGGATAATATTCATAAGAAGTCTTTTAAAAAAACAAATTATGGAATCATCCCATCTCACTTACACACGGAGAGCTGGTAGATTGGTCCTGGTGGCCACTATCTCAACATCCATCTCTCCTCTCTCCTTCCTAACAGAACCACCATTTTGTTAGGTATCCTCTCTTCCTTCCCACACATGTACTTGATGGGACTGATGACTGCCTGGCTGAGGCAAGAGGGGAAAAGCAGGAACCCTGGTTCACGCACAGCAGTCAGCACACAGTACCCCCTGGCGATGCTCACTCTTCCACTCAGGGCCTGGCAAGTCTGGTTCACTCAGGGTAAGGATGGACTTCCATTCTAGGCTGGGGCAGAGTTTGCTCTTTTGGGTGCTCCTACCAATGGCTGATGGCCAGTTGGGTTACAGTGCAAGGAGACCTGATGACTAATAAGAACTGGCCATAGGAGAAAACTGAAGTCCCTGGGTCCCTGATCACATCACTGAGCTGCTGATCATACTGTGTCTACTGCCCACCTCCTCCATAGGTTCTTAGGTATACTACACGTATTGTGAACATCGGACTCAACATAAGGTTTCCCTTACTGGCAGTAAAAATAACCTGATACATTGCACACCGCAGGTAACTCACTGCATGTGTACCATCCTGCCCTTTCCCCCTGTTACAGTGGAAAAAGTATCCCTTTTTTGTCTGACCAATCCCTTTGCCTGTCCTTACCTCTCACTCATTCTGGGGCAGAGTCACTGCCACTCTCCCCCTCCCCCACCTTTTTCTGCCCCAAAAGGATGCTGAATATCTGATGCTAGATGCACACTGCATATGCTTTCCCCAAGCTACCTCATTAATCCCCATAGTTGTAATCTCTCCCTTTACACTGATGCCCTCAAATCTAGGTCCCCACCCCAGATCTCTTTCCTGAACTGCAAAGTACCATACTCTTGAATGTCTAATTGCTGGCTGACTTAGATGTCCCCACAGCACCACACATCATTCTTCTCTACCTCGCCCTCCTCCCATGTTTGCAAACCCAATGGAAAGGAACTGTCACCCACTGTCCAGGTATTCGAATTAGAAATGCATGCTTCCTCACTGATCTGTCCCTCTTGTTCTCTACCATACCCAACCTATGCTGACTTCATGCCATGTCTACCTCCTAAATCCCTCTGAAAGGCACCCTTCTCTCCATCTACACTGTTAATGCTCCAGTTCTGGCCACTATCACCTCTTACCTAGGTTACTACACTTTTTAGCACAGTCATTTCAGAAAGGCAAAATCTGAATGTCTCATCCCTTTGCTTGAAAGCCTTTAATGTTTGCCCACTGAGCTTGAATAATCTACACACCTTGAGCTGGCCTATGAGACCACAAGGATCTGACCTCTGCTCACCTCTTCAGCCTCGACTCTCTCACTGCCCCCATCCCAACATCTGCCTCTGTGGTTCAGCACTCCACCTGCCAGTGCTGTCTTCAGTTTCTACGAAGTACATACTCCTCTGATCTCTCAACCTTCCCCTTGTCCCCTCTTACCCTCTTAACTGCCATCTATTTGTGCTTTAGCTCTTGAGCTTCTCCAGGGTCTTCCTCTTTCCCTCCAGATAGGTTAAGGATCCTTCTGTGGTATATCCACACTAGACAGGACCCCATACTAACCCTACCGTGACACATATCACTCTTATTGTAAATGTGTATTAGATCTTTCCTAAGCTCCTTGAGGGTAGGAATGGCCTCTTCTTCAAATGATCTCAATGCCCAGACCACAGGAGATAATGTATATTGGCCTTTTAAAATGAAAACATTTTCTTAAATGTTGTTAGAAAATATACTGAAATGTTAAAAGAGATGATTTCTGAGTTAGGGAATCATGTAATTTTTATTTTCTTGCTACAGCTCAGTAAGTAATTCCTGACCTTAAAAAAATTTTTTGTAGGTTACTCAGAATAAATCACACAGTGCTTGATGTATTAAAAATAATCTTCTGCACAACTCAAAAATACCTAATAGAAAACAAGCCATAACCGAAATGAGGCTTACCCTTATATTCCAATGTGACAAAATGCCTCCACCCACTTCTAAATCCTCTCACCCTTCAGCTACAGTCACTGTCTCTGCCCCTCTGCTCCATATTAAGGTCTCAAGAAGTCAGAGGCTACAACTGACTGACACTTCTCACTGAATTCCCAAGCGAGAATCTGCTCCTCACTAAGGGCAGGTCCCATGCAGGACCTCAAGCTCCCTGGGGAGGGCATGACTTTGCTCTGGCCTCTTCCATGGCTACATTCCTTTCTAAAAGGATTAAATGCACCAGCTTCTTTACATCCTCCAAGGGGAACAAGAGTTATCATCAATATGCACTTAGCAGGGATTAGGAAACAACCAACCAAAACCTCTTTAAAATATTCACAAACTCACTTTCAAGTAAGCATGAATATACATACACACTGTATTCAGTTATACAGCATTTTTTCTTTTTATCACATGCTTTCTGCAAACGGCTACATTGATGACTCACACTTTGTCATTTAAGGCCAATATTTTATTCTAGCTAATCATCTATCTGGCATTACTATACCCTTTAATTTCTGCCATTTTCCCTCTATTAGAAGACTATGAAGATTTTCACACTGAGTGGAAATCTAGGAACAGACCTAGATTGTTCCTGAACCACAGAAGGGTCAATCAAATCCATTAACAGTCACATCAACTGAATCACCCTTTTCCAATCCTCAATACCAGTGAGATGAGCATAAGAAAAGGCTAAATGTACTAGAATGATTAGCATCAATTACCAAACTGGCTAAAATTTCTTTCATCTTTGATTATCATTGATTATCTAATGAGTTTAGGACAAGGCAATAGCTCCAACAGTCAAATACTTCAACCTGCAGGATGGAAATCTGCTATACATTGGTTAGAACTTACCAGGAATTACAAAGTAAAATATTTACCTTTGGAAGTTCATTAATTTTTTCAGACCACTTATTGGTAACCAGAAAATTACTAAATGATATCCAAGACTCTATTAACTGAAGTTTGAAAGGTAAGTAAGTTATTTTCTCTCCATCATGAAATTCAGGGGGCCTATCATTATAACAGGAACAGCCCCGGGAAGAGAAGGTAGTACGTATACATGATGATCTGGGATAGATTTTTACAGCTGCATGTAATAAGCTACTCCCTCTTTTAAAACCAAACACACATGCAAAATACATTAAAAAACAAAACCAAAAGAACTTCTTTACCATCAAACTTCTTCTTGGCATCCCAGAGATTTACACTGTTTTAATGATCATGGACCATAAAATTGCAACACGAAGACCATCTCAGGTCAGGGCCCCAAGTCTACAGCTTGCAGGGGTTCAGAGAAAATGTAAATAGCCAAGGAAGCAATGTCAGCTCATGCAGAACTTCATGTGACCATTTGTCTATTTTTCTTTAGGACATAAGCACAAAGAAGAACTCCAAGTTCATCTAGTTACAAAGGTGGACATGTTATAAACTTGTCAGGAAAATGTGATACAATTTGGTCTGGCACATGGAAGTGGAGGGGACCGAGCTCCCCAGTACACCTCTATTCATAAAGGGCCCGGTGGTTTGGGTGATACACAACTGCATCCTGGGAAGCCACTTCTACCAATGCTATTTTAATAAAGACAATCTGGGCTACAGTCCAGCATGCCACACTATTTCATTATGAAACAGAGGATATGGGCATTGATGGTTAAGTGATTACAGCTGCTGCTCACTGTTAACCCTGATTTCCCTCCTCGTCGGACTGCCACCACTCCAGAGAGCAAGTTTTAATTTTTAGATCAAAACTACACTGCAGGGATGACCTGAGTTTTCCTAGGCCCAGCATATCAGACTCTACACAAGTTTCATGATAATAGAAAGGAAAGGAAAGATAAGAGATGGGAAATAAGAAAACCCCAGATATCATTTAAGGAGAGAAGGACAGTCTTAGAAACCATCGGGGGCAGCTTGGAGCATTCCAGTTATCCAAAAAGAAAGAAACAAACAAACAAAAAAACACCCATGTAGACATGCAGAGCCAAGCCAATCAAAGCGCTTATTTAGAACACAGAAAGCACTTTTTAAAATGCTAAACTGACACTCACAGAGAAGAAAACACACTAACTGTTCATTTTCAACTATGATTTTTCCCTCGGGCTGGAATCTTTTCACCTTTCCAAGCAAAATATGTAATAGAATTCTAATATTTGAAGCAAAACCTCTGCTTCGGTATAACCTCCATGTAATAACAAAATATTTAGTATTTTTAAATCTCCAAATGTTTTTTCCCTTTCTTATGTCATATAAATATTCCTAAAATATTCTAAAACTTTAAGTAACACTCATGAGAAGGCTGATCTGTTAAATTAATGGAAGAGTAACGAAGAAAAATAAAGCACTACTGAAGATTAAAAAAAAAAAAAAAAAAAAGTTCTTTACTCAATAGTGTATGGTTTGCATTTGGCTCCCTACTAAACATTTCTCTGGGGATAAACCAGAGTGCAGGACAGTAACTTTCTGCAGTTGCTGACTTCAAGCACATTGACACTATGTTAAAGGTATCTCCAAACCCTATTTAGTAAATGTCTGAGGTTTCTACAACATAACCATTTGGTAGATATCTTGCTATTGTTACCCATTAGATAAACCTATTCAAATACAAGGAGCTCTCAGATTATTTGGGTTCAAGAATAAATACCCCACATGATTTATCTACTATTAGTTTTACCAATACTGATTTACATAGAGCCAGTTTATAGCTTCAATACGGAAATAAATGCTCACTGTATTTCAAGATAAAATACTTCAATCCCAACACACTGAACTGATAGTTTAAATGCTTATTCTTTCAGAATACCAAAGCTTTAATAGTTCATTTCAATTCCTAAAGAAAATAAAGATTGCAATCTAAACATAATTTTCTATCATTTTAGGCAGTCATTTAGGCTTTGGCTTTAGAATTGATATAAAAATCTTGAAGATTAGGAGAGGGAGAAGAAAGCAGAGTGAGCAGACAAGTAATTTCATGTAAAAAAAAAAAAAAAAAAAGCACTATCTATAAATGCTATCGAGCATACTGATTATAAAAGAAATTCGGGAGAATGGCTTCTCCAAAGCTCCAACCTTCCCCATGAATAGACTTTGCACTTACTGTAATGCTCACCTGGTCTCCTGCCAGAACAAAATATTTTAATGTAAAATTTAATAAATGGAACTAAAGGTATTATGCCCAATTTAAAATTCCATATTGTGTAAACTATCGATATTAACATAATTGAGTTTGTAAACAATCCATTTGTAGAAGCTAACCTTAGACACTGTATTGACCCAAAATATCTAGTGGGGCTCATCTGCAAAATGAAGCATCAATGCCTGGAATTCATTAAAAGTGTTACATGTTTAATTTCTCCTGCCCTACAGCTCCATTGTCTCGTAAAAAATTTCCTTTGATGTCCCCCACTAAAAGAATTAAAGGAATATTGTAATTGAAATGTCATCAATAATTCACAAGACCCTCCTCCACAGCAATACATCTGATGAAATATTAATTGAGCTCCACAGACTGACAGTCTGCAGAGGAGCACTTGCCTGTAATTTGAACCACGAGTCCTGATCTTGCTGTAGCTCAGACCTGCCAAGAAGGCAATTATCTGGATGGTCTTGCCCAATCCCATTTCATCTCCCAGAATTCCTCCTGCCTGCTGGCAGTGCAATTCCCACAGCCACCTAACACCTGTCTGCTGGTACCTACAACAACAAACACCAACAAGAAAGAGAAAATGGCAAATGGTGGATAATACAGATCATAACAGAAAGTACTCATGAATTAATCATTTGACTAGGTTCTAGTACCAGTCAGAGAAACATGCCGGATGTGTGTTTTACATGAGTATTATATTTATAAGGTCATACATTTTTGATTACCTAGGCATAAAATCACAAATTTTTCTTTATAGAACACATTAACACATTTCTAATTAAACTGATAGATGAGGTAATTAGGGACTATTTCATTTCTTTTTCAACATTAGAAATAGCTTAGTAAACAAGCAAAAATTTATTGTCTTTTATTCAATATCTTTCTGGAAAAAAATCTCACATATCTTTAGTTATATAAAGTTCCAATAATTTGTCTATGAAAAAGAGGCATTAACATTTACGTTTTCTCTCTCAGCAGCATCAAAAAGCAAGACAGAACACCACAATTTACAGCATATACTGTTGAAAAGTCACTTGACAATTACATTATCTTTTTATAGGAAAATTTTAATTGAATTTTGAGGCCATAAACAAGTCTGAATAAAAGGGCTGCTCACAAAATTAGTACATGACAGATGATTCTGTCATATTATTAGCAGATGCAAAAAAAGAACAGTTTAAAGACAATACAAAAAATCTTTTTAATATTTTAAAGCAGAATTTGATTCAGGGAGTTTATCATAAATACAAAAAGATCAGAGCTATTAAAATTTTAATTTTTTTAATGTTTGTTTATTTTTGAGAGAGAAAGAGTGTGAGTGGGGGAGGAGCAGAGAGAGGGAGACACAGAATCCAAAGCAGGGTCCAGACTCTGAGCTGTCAGCACAGAGCCTGACGCGGGGCTCAAACCCACGACCGCGAGATCATGACCTGAGCCGAAGTCAGATGCTTAACCGACTGAGCTGCCCAGGCGCCCCCAGAGCTATTAAAATTTTAAATAAGGAGTACAAAACAAAAAGAAATAATATGTTCCCCTCTAAAAAAAAAAAAAAAAAAAAAAAAAAGTTGGTATTTTCCTTTCTCCACTAAAGGCATAATTTATAATCTAAAAATGAAGCTTAAAAAAAGGAATAATGCAAGAGGCATTTTTGAGAGTGAAGGAAAGACAATATCATGGAATGGTATGAAAATTACCAAGTTTAAAAAAAAAAAATCTAAGGCAAAAAACACATACAGGACAATAAAATCTACAGTTTTTTCTTTTTTTTCCCCAAAGAAAATACCAAGGCTTATGAGTGCTCCACCCCATCACAGTTTGGGGGCAGCTGGGTGGCCACTGGTTAAGCGTCTGATTCTTGATTTTGGTTCAGGTCATGATCTCCCAGTGGTTGGTGAGATCAATCCCCATGTCAGGCTCTGCACTGTCAGCAAAGAGCCTGCTTAGGATTCTCTGTCCTTCTCTCTCTGCCCCTCCCATGCTTTTGCGCACATGCACATGCTCTCTCGCTCTCTCTCTCTCAAAATAAATAAACTTAAGAAAGAAACAATACAGGTGGTTTTCTTGTTGGTTTACTGGGTCAATATTTAGTCTAGTATGTGATCTGTCTACCTAGAACCTCTCTGTGAACTCCAGTCCTTGCTGAACCACTCTTATCTAATCTCTTCTTAATTATATGTTATAATTTCCCCCAATAGTTTGCAAATCAATTCCAAAAGTGTAACTCTAGCTGTTGCCGTTACTATCATATTAGGAAAACTTTGAATAAGAATGCTGCTGCTCATTAAGTTTGCTAATATATACACTGATTATGTCCCCTGAAGAAGAGGATTAAAAATCAAAACAGTAAAGTCTAGTATGGATAAAAGAACTTTAGATCCAGGAAGAAGGACAAGTTCTATTAACACACGGTATGTACAGAGAATGATGGCTACCAACTCCTTTAGAAGCCAACTGCTGGGGAGGCAGCTGGCCAGGTGGTTTGGATATAGCCCCACAACCATCCTGCATAAAGATGATCAACCCATTTTATAGTTAGGAAATGAAAGCACAGAGGTTAAATAACTTGCCAAAAGTCACACCGCTTGGAAAAAAAAAATGAGCAAGCCAGAATTGAAATCCAGAACCTCTCCTTCCAAAGTGACTCCACTTAGGAGATAATCTTGACCAGCAGTTCTCAATGGGGAGTTATTTGGTTACCTAGGGGACATTTGGTAATCCCTGGAGTCATTTTTGGCTGTTAAAATTAGTAAAGCATAATTGTCATCTAGTGGGTTGAGTCCAAAGACGCTGTTCAACATCCTACAATGCACAGAATAATTCTTACAACAAAGAATTATTCTGCCCCAAATGCTCAGGATGAGAAACACTGATCTAGGCTAAAAGCTGCTGTGAACCAGTTACACTGGACCAATTTCAGCTGTGGATAAAGATGTGGTTCAGGGGTGCTGGGGTGCCTCAGTTGGTTAAGCTTCCAACTCTTCATTTCAGCTCAGGTCATGATCTCATGGATGCAGGGTCAAGCCCCATGTCGGGCTCTGTGCTGAGCAGGGAGCCTGCTTGGTCTTCTCTCTCTCCCCTTCTCTGCTCTCTCTCTCTCAAAATAGAAAAAAAAAAAAAGATGTAGTTCAAAAAACTCCCCCAAAAAACTGATGTACGATTGGAATCACTAAATACTAACAAACCTCCTTTTTCTGAGGTGCAGAACAACTATGAGACCAGCTCCTCCAGGCAGAGCAGGGACCTCAATCTCCCAATGATCATTCTAGTGTTTCACTTTTAAACTACACGGCCTCCCTCCAATAAGGGTGCAACACCTCTCTTCGTTTGGGGCCAATCAACTTAAGGCAGGAAAAATCTAGAGGAGCACTTGAGAAGTCATCAAAGGAATAAAAAGTGGCAACCGGCATGGTATCCCAAGGGGAGTTTGGGAGGGCATTAAGACAGCTGCATCCTATGTGACCCAGGAGAGGCAGCAATAGCGTGCCCGGTGGTTCCTCACCTCCAAATGTAATCTCCAATGGTACCTGAATAGCATATGATTATGTGTTTATAAAATGAATAACACTAAAGAAATGGTTTAAGGAAAAGTCTCCATTAGGCGGCCCTGTAAGTCGTATCAAGACTTTCTACAAAGGCTCTCAGACTGCACCCGCATATGCTGGCTGAGGCGTCAGGGGCCCTGGGTTCTGGTTTCAGCAGCACCACTGACAGACTAAGGTTCTGTTGCTTTCATTTCCTAATAAAAACTGTAAACAATTACACACTTCAAATGAAAGCAAGTTAACAGAATTCCGTTTTCAGAACCTTTAAAAAGCATATAAAAATTACTCCTTCAGAAAAAGTTAAAGATTTTTTACAGGCTATTATAAAATAGTAAAAAATGACTATACTGTGCTTCCCCCATGAGACTGAAGTATCACCAAATAACCACAAATAATTGGTTTTTCTTGGCACTGTCACACTAACCCAAGACTGCATTTGCTAGTGTGGCTAAAAGTCAGGTCAGAAGACTGAAGTTTGTCATTTGATTGCTACATTATACAGATGAATGCATTTGCTGGGCAAATTTTCAAAACAGAATTTTAAAAGTTAAACACGATCTTGCAGAAAATAGCACTTAAATAGATAATTGTACCTTCTGACTCCCTTGTGTACAACTATACCCTGTTAATTTAATTCCACAGAGGGCAGTAAATACAGCAAAAATATATCTACAGCTTAAAATTAAACTGGCCTGGCTAAAACTTAATCATCAAAGAAAAATGGAGACACATCAATCCTATTAATTTTTCTCATACAGCAGAAGAAAAGGAACAGAAGTTTAATAACACTTATGAAATATTTAAAAACCTGTTTTTGAGAAATGAACACAAAATACTTTCCAGAAATGTGCAATTAAGACTAATTAAAACAGGGGTGTCTGGGTGGCTCAGTCAGTTAAGCGCCCGACTCTTGGTTTCGGCTCAGGTCATGATCTCACGGTTCGTGAGATCAAGCCCCACATCAGGCTCTGCGCTAACGGTGCAGAGCCTGCTTGGGGTTCTCTCTCTCTCCAATCTCTCTGCCCCTACCCCACTTGCTCTGTCAAAAATAAACAAACATAAACAATTTTTTTTCTTAAAAAGACTAAAACAAACAAGCAAACGTACTTACATTAACTACTATAGGGTTAATAGTCAATACCCTGAATCCTATATGCTCCTAGTAATCAAAGTTTGGTTCGACTGTGAAATTTCCTTAACAGAAAATCTCACACTTTCACAAAAATGCACTCAACTTGACTCTTGAGCATATTTGCCAACTCACTTACTACATGTGTAGAAGCATCCTTCTTTGTTAAATCAATTTAATTTATAATCTGGGTATTCCTTTTGCTTGTACAACACTGATACTATTTGGCCTGTTCCTTAAGAAGCAATCACTTTAGAGCCGACAAAAAGAGAGTTGTCAATAAATGCTGTCTTTATGAACCCTTCCATAGTTAATTTTCATGTGGGAGAAGCAATAAACAAAGAAGCCACCTCTCTGGGCTATAAAATGATTCATCTGCAAAAATTACCAGGGAGATTCCGGACTAAATTTCCACATAGGTCTTCTTCTGTCCAGTTAGGACAACCCAACCAAGACACTTCACATTTTCAGGATTTCAGCTTTCCTATACATTAGTGGGATAAAGTAATTACTCCCAACTCCTTCTGCCCACCCTCTCCTCATAGAGATAAAAACTGAAACTATAATATAAGACCTCTGAGAGAAAAGATAAAAAGCATGTTATTTTTCAATAGAGATCTTGCACAAGTTTTCAATAGAGATTGTCTATTTTCAATAGAGATCTTGCACGGTTGACAGGTGAATCTATGAAGGAGATTAAACATAACTGTCTCAAAGAAATTAAGTTCACATCCTGCACCCAACTACCAAGTGATGCTACTAGACAGAAAGCTATTTAATGGTTTAACTTCCTCTATGCATTGAAGAAGCCTTCCTAAATTATCTTGTTAAGTAAATCCCAGGAGTGATGAGACTGAAAATGTGCCTCAGTATTTACATTCATCATAAGAGACTGGCCCAGGCCAGGTAGGCTACAGGCACACATCTATCACACAGCTCCCAGTTATCTGGAACACTTGGCCACTTCACACATGAAACATAGTCTCACATAGCAACTTAATGCTAAAGGTATTTGCCTATACCTTCTCTTTTGACATTAGAACAACATCTGCATAAAATATTTAGATGCACATTTGGTCAGCTCAGAAGTATTCTACCCTTAGGTACAATATAAAACACTTAGATACTACTCTCAATAGTTTTTTATTTCTACACAGAAGTAAAAAAACAAAAACAAAAAAAAAACACACCCCAATATTGATTTTAATATACATCTCTTCTTACTTAATCTGACTTAAGAAATTAGAGATTTGGTCCCTTAAATTTACTAAGAGCAAAAAAATAATCTAATGGAGATGGCTTTTAAATGTGTTGCTTCTAGGCTGCAGAGACAGGTCCACATAGACTCAGCAGCTTACAAACATGCCCAATGTGAACATTAGTCAATTTATTATCATCTACTTTTAATGAGCAGCACGTGGCTAAAATTTCATTTGATGGTATCCGTATCTGCAATACATTGTTGCAAGTACCTTAAGGGTCCACAAGTAACTACTGTGTAATTCCTGAAATATTAATTTGTACACAATGGCTTGATGACAGACATAAAGGAAAGAACACACAGCACATACTTAAAAAGCTTTTTGAACAGAAAACCCGGGATTTTAAAATTGTCAAACTCGGCATCGCTCTCCTCAGAATCGCCTTCAAGCTTCAGGCACTTCTCTTTGTCCCGCAGCCTCAGCTTATTCCATCTCCTACCATGAAAATAAAAATCATATTTCCATTATTTTGGTTGCATGATTAGAATATAGTTCTAGATAATGCACAAGAAAAAGAAGAAAATTAGAATGGTCTTTTAGCTTTCTACTACCATCATTAGCCAAAACACTGACACTCAAAAAAAAAAAAAAAAAAAATTCTCTTTTCCTTCTTTCTCAATTCAATTCTTATTTGAATTATTACAGCTGCTTTAGAAATATTTCTGGAAGGTCCCATTTCATTATCAAAACTACTTGTTCCTCTCCTGGCATACCCTAAAGGGAAATTTCTATGCTAGTTCCTAAGATATATGAACTTAATTCTAGAAAAGACTCAGTGAAAATTTCAATATAACTATCTCCAAAATGACAGTATAACAAAAAATAGATTTTGTTTATAATCACTATTTCTGTGCCAAAGGTATGATAGCCATAGCATAAAACAGCATAGTATCTTGAACATAAAGCAAATTTTTGGTCAAAACTGCTATATATCAGATTAACATATGAGGGGGCATCAGAAGTATCAAAGGACTGACAGTTAACTTAGAAAAAATGTTTCCACTAAATAAAATCTAAGTTATAAATTTAGTAATA
This sequence comes from Panthera onca, assembly GCF_046562875.1. Lineage (NCBI taxonomy): Eukaryota > Metazoa > Chordata > Mammalia > Carnivora > Felidae > Panthera > Panthera onca. The sequence continues at coordinate 40,473,170 of NC_138349.1, read as the reverse complement.
AGATGCTTTTAAGATATAAAATAAGATGAATTGTTACTCAAAAACTAAAAATAGAACTACCCTACGACCCAGCAATTGCACTACTAGGCATTTATCCAAGGGATACAGGTGTGCTGTTTCAAAGGGACACATGCACCCCCATGTTAATAGCAGCACTATCCACAATAGCCAAAGTATGGAAAGAGCCCAAATGTCCATCGATGGATGAATGGATGAAGAAGATGTGGTATATATACACAATGGAGTATTACTCGGCAATCAAAAAGAATGAAATCTTGCCATTTGCAACTACGTGGGTGGAACTGGAGGGTATGATGCTAACTGAAATTAGCCAGTCAGAGAAAGACAAATATCATATGACTTCACTCATATGAGGACTTTAAGAGACAAAACAGATAAACATAAGGGAAGGGAGACAAAAATAATATAAAACCAGGGAGAGGAACAAATAGAAGAGACTCATAAATACGGAGAACAAACTGAAGGTTGCTGGAGGGGTTGTGGGAGGGGGGATGGGCTAAGTGGGTAAGGGGCATTAAGGAATCTACTCCTGAAATCATTGTTTCACTATGTGTTAACTAATTTGGATGTAAATTCTAAAAAATAATAAAATTAAAAAAATAAGATGAGTATTTGTATTTCAGAAGGGTGATGCCATGTATGTATAACGAAAAAATGTCAAAAGATCTGAAAGTCTTTTTTTTAAGTGTTTATTTTGAGAGAGGGAGAGAGAGAACACACGCACACGCAGGGCAGGGACAGAGAGAAAATCCAAGCAGGCTCCACACTGTCAGCGCAGAGCCCAACGCTCAGCTCGATCTCATGCTTCATGAGATCACAACCTAAGCTGAAATCAAGAGTTGGATGCTTAGGGGCGCCTGGGTGGCTCAGTAGGTTGAGCAGCTGACTTCGGTTCAGGTCATTATCTCACGTCTCATGGGTTCAAGTTCCACATGGGGCTCTGTGCTGACAGCTCAGAGTCTGGAGCCTGCTTCAGGTTCTGTGTTTGTCCCTCTCTCAAAAATAAACATTAGAAAAATTAAAAAAAAAAAAAAAAAAAAAGAGTTGGATGTTCAACCAACTGAGCCACCCAGGCGCCCCTAAAGATCTGAAAGTCTTAACATCAAGACTATTGAGAAAGTGCAGCCATTTAACCAGACTAATTCTGTATCCAAATAACTATGATGAATATTGGTGTCATGAATTAAAAAATATACATACAAACGTCAAAAGCCTCACACTCTATTCACTCTCAAAATAAAAGGATGACCTTGCTCAGCATGCATGCAGCTCACAATGTGAATTTCACAAAATGGTGGGAATAGGATAAAGCAATATAGATAAATGCCTTCAAAGTCAAAAGCTCACAGGAAGGGAATGAGAACAGTAACATATATAAGAAGACATTTATCCGCCATCGATTATGGAAGAATACTAAGAGAATACGTGAGGAAATGTAAATGAGAAAGTGGAAATAATATCACACATACTGTCCACTTAAATCAATGTTGTGTTCCGTATTAATTAGCACAGGAGGCCAAATACATGAGTGACAGGCAATCCCATCCAGGTAGCTGCTGGAGGACCTTCAAGTACATCCTCTGATAAATTCTTGCTTTGTTGAGGATGTTAACTCTTCAAGTAACAAAGGGGCTACCTGAGGTTTAACTGTGATCAATAAGGAAGAACTAGCTGATGATCTGAAACTCCTTCAGGGCACTACGAGTACCAACAAATAAGCACTGTTGGTAATTTCCAGAGAAGAACAGCAAATTTAAGAGGCAGCTTATAGCCAAGCCTAATAATGGTCACATAGCCATGAAGTTTAATGTAATATACTCTTTTTATACAAAAATTGTAATGACCTTTTTGTGCTCTAACTTCTAAAGGCAATCTTTTCCTCTCTTTTTTTCTTCCTTAAAAATTATCTCCATGCAACTGACGAAATGAAGTGCCCCTTAGTGGCTATAATCGGCTTTGATCTTCTTCTGAGTTTCCTAGTATCTACAAATTTAGTTAAGTGCAATGGTATACAGCACTGGATCTCAACCAGGGGCAATCTGGCCATCCTCCCCCCTACCCCAAGTTAATTTGACAATGTCTAGAGACATATCTGGTCATTACAACTGCTGTGAGGAGTGAGATATACTACTAGCATCTGGCAGGTAGAGGCCAGGTGCGCTACTAAACATTCTGCAATGTACAAGACAGTCCTCCATAACAAAATGTGACCTGTCAAATGTCAATAGTGCCAAGTCTAAATAAAAAACCCTGGTAGATCAGTATACCCACTATTGGAACTTAGAAACCAAAATGAGGGGTGGTGCCTGGGTGGCTCAGTCAGTTGAGCATCCAACTCTTGGTTTCAGGTTGGGTCATGATCTCACAGTTTATGAGTTCGAGCTCAGCATCAGGCTCTGTATTGACAGTGTGGAACCTGCTTGGGATTCCCGCTCTCCTTCTCTCTCTCTCTCTCTCTCTCTCTCTCTGCTCCTCCCCGACTTGCGCAAGTGCACATGCACACCCTCTCCCTCTCTCAAAATAAAGAAATAAACTTTAAAAAAAAAAGAAATCAAAATAATGTACATACATTTCCCTGTGTATATATTTGGATTCTTGCTACCTACTATGTGAAATTTAGCAAGCAAGCAATTTCACATGAGATATTCCTCAGTATCCAAATTCCTTACTATCAGAACTCAAAAACAAACATCTGCAAAACAAAAGATACTTCTATTTAGTAAACTTATGAATAATACAAAACTCATAAGAATCACAGAAATTACCATACTCACTTAAAAGTACTCCATTTTGCAATTACACAAAGATAACTCATAAGAATCACAAAAATTATATCCACTTAAAAATACTCTACTTTGCAATTACACAAAGATAATTTTACAGGAAGAAAAAGAAAAACACCAGAAGATACTGGTTTCACAAGTTTGGCATAAGGTCACTGAATATTTTACATACAAGAGTATCACATATTTAACTCCACTGATAGATAACAGCTATTTCCTTCAACTCAGCCAGTAAATCTTTGGGGCTGTTAAGCTTCCCACTGCATCACTCTGTGTCAACAGGGTTCAGCTTCCTCCTTCTCCTCCCTCCTAAAATGTACAGGCATCATGTCTCCACAGCACACAGCACCTAGGAAACCACATTAGCCACTACAGAAATTATTGCATTCTAGTACCTTCCGCTTCATAAAGATGAGAAGAGCCAAACATTTATTCAGTTTGGCTAAAGGATGACTAAAGATGGTAGGGAAAAATCATTATTGCCTACAAGTATTTGTACCATTGTGAAGACAAATCGCCCCAGCAGAGTCATCCACACATATTAAAGACAGAAAATACCAGAGTTATAAAACCACATGCATATGTGGCTCAGTCTAAGCGATCCTTCTGTTATATAAAGCAGTAATTCCTCATGGGGCTTGGAGCCAGAACAGACCTCTGACCATCTAACCAGTGCCCACTGAAACAGTGCAGCACCTAGTGCTGATGGACAAGAAGGACCACATGGCAGACTGGGGAGGGGGGTGGTGGAGGAGTATCACATTCACCTGATGCCTTTCCCATCCTAGATGCTATCAAGAGTCTTAAAGTTGCTCTCAACCTGCTTGTCCTGCAACCTGGCAGGCCGGGTGACCTGTCTGGTCAGCAGGTGTAAAGGGATCTCTGTGTTATGAATAAACTGGGTTTAACACACAGAATAACCACAGGCCAAAACACAGAAGTCTGCACCCGGATGGTCTAGAATCAAATCCTGACTGCTATTTATTAGTTCTTTAACCCTCAGCAAGTAACTTCACTTCTTCAGCACCTAAGTCTCCTCAAGTAGGAGATGGGGAGAACAATGGCATCTACTTCCCTAGATTTAGGGAGGATTAAATGAGGCGTCACATGTAAAGCACTTAGCATGAGCCTAGAATGTAAGTGCTTAACAAATGACTACACTATTACACGTAATCATATCTGCTTACTGAAATCCTCACACAAACTCACAATCCTCAGAGCTGTTACTATGTTCACGTACAGAGGAGGAAGTGGAGGCAATATATAACCCAATATAATCCATCTGTGATAAGGTAATGCACCACCAGTGTTTATTAACAGAATTCAACAAGTATGTGTGAACAAAAACCATGTTTATTAATCAAATGGATGCTCAGAAATTATGAGTACCATGCTCAACATGAGTAAACACACTTACCCATCAGAAGATACCTGCTGGAATACTTCAATTTAAAAATTCTGTAACAGATTTGTAAACAGTAAACTGTCATGAAGTATGGCTGCCTTTTATATGACAGTAACAAAAAAACTGATACAGAAGGACTTAAATTGGTTGGGGATGGGTCAAGATTAAGATCTGGGCTCCAGTGATTTAAAATCTTAAAAATCAGATATGGTCCCAAAACGTCTAAATTCTGTGTTTCAATAAGTAAGGCAGATAATGGATTTTAAAAGTGGAAGGGGGCAGTAAATAGTCCAATATTTACATTTTTGGAAAAGAAATAACTTTACCATGTTTTTTATCCTCGCATTTAAAAACACTCCGCACATGTAATAGTCACAGCTGCAGCCACATAAAAGCAAGTGGGCCTGGTGTTCCCTGGCAGGGTTTCTAACTCTTTGCGGGACTGCCACAGTCAGCCTGCTAGCGACTCCACTGGCAGCCACTTAGAAAAGAACCCAGTAATAAACATAAACTTACAATTCCAATCAGATGCAGGCAGAGAAAATGCTCCCTGGCTTTGCTACATTCATGCAAGAATGAGAACCTGGCCCAGGCTGTGGGGCCTGGGGCTGATACCACAATAATGATCTGTCAGAAGCAATTCGGACCCAGGGCCAGGCTCCTGGCAACAAGGCACAGCTAACCAGTTGAACTATACCAGGAACAACACTTCCTCCAGTTGCTAGGGCACCTTGTCAACAGAACCCTAAGAATACACCTGAGAGCTAGTTGCCACCATTTAAGGTTATTTATTTTCAAAGAATTTCCCGAACACCAAGAATGTTTAAAATATATAAGTGGAAAAACACAGCTAACTGCCATTATGCCATACCTTGCAGTTTCTTCATATCTGTGCTATCTGCATTCCTGTACTGTCCCCAAGCTCCCCCCAAACACATATATCCCCACCCCAGATGGACCATTGAGACCTCTGCCCAAGCCGTGCCTCCAGAGACGCCTTCTTCGATCAGAGTTAGGTGTCCTGTCCTCCAGGTGCCTTCTCAACCCCATAGCACCTTGGACACACCTGGTGTTTCTACTAGAGTACTCACCAAGTGTTCAGCACCACTTGAAAATCGTATCTAATCTTCCCCATTAGACTGGGAGACACCTGAGGCCACAGACTGTTTTAGTCATACTCCTAGAGACCAGTGTAATGCCCACCTAAACACAAATACTCAGTAAATGCTGAATGAATGAATGAATGAATGAGGTTCAGAATTGGGCTGGAAATAAGGAAGACATCACAGACAGAAGCATGGCCTGAAAATGGTCAAAGTGGGTCATTCAAAAATGAGTTCAAGAATTGTCCTATTCTGGGTGCCTGGGTGGCTCTGTCGGTTAAGCATCCGACTTGGCTCAGGTCATGATCTCACAATTCATGAGTTCAAGTCCTGCATCAGGTGAGCTCAAGCCCCGCTTTGGGTAAACACGAACTCCGCTTCGGGTGAGCCCTGCTGCTCTCTCTGCCCTTCATGGGATTCTCTTTTCCTCCCTCTCTCTGCCCCTTACTCATTTTGTGCCCTCTTTCTGTGTCTCAGAAAAAAAAAAAAAAAAAAAGTCCTGTTCTTTTTAAATTTTTTTAATGTTTATTTGGGGGGGGAGAGGGAGAGAGAGGGAGAGAGAGAGAGAGAGAGAGAGAGAGAGAGAAAGAGAGAGAGAGAGAGCAGGGGAGGGGCAGAGAGAGAGGGAGACATAGAATCTGAAGCTGGCAGCACAGACCCGATGTGGGGCTTGAACTCACAAACATGAGGTCATGACCTGAGCCAAAGTCAGACACTTAACTAATGGAGCCACCCAAGCACTCTAGGAATTGTCCTGTTCTATCTCATTTACAGCCTACCTCCTGCTGCATGCCTGCTCTTTCTACATGTATGATGTTAAAGAACTACTCCTAGATACATCCACTAGGTAAACATGAGTAAGGTCCACTACAAAGAATGAGGCATGACAAGGACAAAGTCAGAGAAATTCTTGATTGTATAAGGAGGAAAAAAAAAAAAAAGGACAGGAAAGGAAAGGAAACTCCTTTATTAATAAAAATTTTGTAAGTTATTTTCAAGTCCTGAATTGTGTTTTGGGTTTTCCAGTGGATTCACTTTGTAACAACACTGGTTTCTGCACACCAGATCTTGGGAAGAATCAGAAGCCTCAAGTTGGCATCCAAGCTTCCCTATAGGACCAGGTGGAAAAGGGTGGGCAAAAGATTCAACTTTTTAATGAAAGAATTCATCTTCTGAGAAAGGAAAACAAAAAATTTAACTAGCCCTAAACTACAATGACAATACTAGAAAGGAAATAATGTTTTTGATGGTCCCACCATCTTTTTCTTTAATCTACATATGTAATAATCACAGCTGCAACCAAATAAAATGAAGTACGTTATTCACTGGGGAGGTTTTCTAACTCCTACAGTTCCTCAGACTTCGGTGGCAGCCCCTAACGGAGAACCCAGTAAAAAACACAGATTTAAGATACCCACTGAGAAGTGAAAACCAGATGTGGGCAGAGAGCTGCATTTCAGGTCTCTAACTGGCAAGGAGAGGTGTGAACTTTAGAAGCATCATTTAACACCACTGCATTTGTCTCCTCTGCCACAAAATGAATCAAATAAAAGTTTCACACAGCACTAAATGGTAACATATGTACTACACCCTTGGGAAACTACTTTTTTTATATACTACATGCATATCAGATGCTATCTTGCAATTAATTATTGGTAGATTACACACAAAAAAAGTAAAACTGAGAAATTTTTGTTAATTGCAGGTTATATATGAATACAAAATAACTGTTAAAACACCTACTGTAATCTTGGGCAGGCAGGAATTAGGTGTAGCTCCTTAGTCTAGAAGGCCATCACGCTATTCCACCCATACCATCAGCAAAGATTAAGATTATCACAGTCCACTTAGGGAACAATGTCCTGCATATCTAGCACAGCAAGGAGTGTGGAAATCAAGCCTTACAAGGCACAAAAGAATGATCTGGAACACGGACCTTAGAACAGAGAAACCTGTGAGGAAGCAAAGTGTAATCCTCACCTATCCACACTCAGAAGCAAGGAGCAGGCTGTGAAGTTTGAAGAATGACCCCTGGGCAGAGGTCTAGTGCCCCCTAGTGCATTCAAAGGAGAAATATTTTTTGATTTCTCCCAAAACAACTACTGACAATGTGCTTATATTTGTACAACTTTTTTATCACTAAGTGGACCTTATCATATTAATAAAAAATGTATGAAAGGGAAAAAAAGCCTAATATCAACAAAACTAAGTATATAATAGCTAATGACCTGGCTATGCATACTAATACCAATTGTTAAACTGCCTTTTACTTTAGAAAGAGGACACCTTTTCATAGATATCATTATTTATAGGCTCTTCATGATTCTCACAGACTTCTTACCAACTTGATGAAATCTTTGTAGTAAATGTTTTACCTGGTGGGCATGCAAATAAGAGCAGCTAATATTTATTGACTGCCTGACATAAGCCTAATATCTTAGACATATTATCTTTTGTAATCCTCATACCATCTGTGAACAAAGTACTGCTATGATCCTCATTTTACAGATGAAAAGGTGTACAGAATCTCATGGTTACTAGGTGAGACTCTGGCACTGGACTCCATGGCCTGTGATTTCTAACCCCTATGTCACATATCACCTCCTTGAGTAACAACGACTAGCTCTGGACCAGTTGTGTTTTCAAACTACACATACAAACATCCATATTATGTATACATTTTTTTAAACTCAGAGTCAGAAAACAAATACTAAGGAATGACAACAACTAATAGTTACTGATGCTCACCGTGTGCCGGGCACTGTTTTAAGCAATTTACCTGTATTAATTTATTTACTCCTTGCAAACCCTATGAGGCAGATACTATATTTAATCTTTTTCACAGTTAAAGAAAAATAGGGACAGATTAAGTAGCCTGGCCAAGATCACCAACATGAAGATTCAAACTCAGATAATTAACCTCTAGAGTCTACTCCTGTTACATAATCTTGTCTCTCAAATGTATTTTCCAAACTCCCTAAAACCACCTCTTTTCTCATAGTGCAAGCCAAAGAGTCAATAATCGCTTCTTTAATGGCTACACAATGAAAACAACTGTACAAGAGCAAACCAAGTTCTAAAAGTCCAATTCACAGATGTCTCAAAAGATGTCCTTCCCTACCTCAATATTGCACAAAGTGAGTCAAAACTCCCTCTTCACTGCACAGTTGCCAACTTTTTCAACAGTAAAATCAGCTTAGCAATTCTTTTGACTACAAATAATCTAGACTGAGCAAACACATAAGACATATTTAATAAACAGACAAACCAATGAACTGCCTATACCAACCCACAAAAAAGGCAAAATATACCTATCAATAGGAATTGTCAAACATTAGTAGCTTCAGACCGTATAGTAAGAAAATGAACATGCCTGCTCCAAAACTCCAAGGAAGTCATATATTGAGCTGCTTGAAATTCACAAGGGACCTAACTGCTCTGCCTTCATTTTTACACTGCAAGAGCCACCAAGCCTGGAGCACTTCAGACCTGCACTGTGAGGGAAAAGTCACACACCATATTGTTAAATCATTCTCAATACAGGGTGAAATTTCAATCTCTGACTCATTCTGCACTTACTGCAATATCCATGAAAGAAATCTACAACAGAAGCACAATGAGTACAATTTGATTTTTAAAAATATATTCAAGGCACCAAGCTGGGTATTTAATATAGTTTGCATTTCTGTAGTGCAATAGGTTTTCTATTTCAGACAGCTAAGAATCCCTTACAGATTAGTCTAATTTGCTAAATTGAGATACTCAGTGTTTTACTTTTCTTATCTGCCTTTTTATGGTCTATCTGGGTGGACTTAATTGGCACATCTGAGCAGATGAAATACCCTCAGTTAGGAGTCCAGATCTCACCGAGTAAATTAAGACTGATGCAGACAATTATGCACTGAAACTGGGAATGAGAGGTGTGTGCAGAGCACGAAGCAGAATTAGTCTTCATTTGTGTCTTAGCTTTGTCATTTCAAAGAAGCCAAGATTCTAAGAAAACTCTTTAAGGGAGTAACTTTTCCTTCTGTCTAAAATATAGAATCCTGGGGGGGGGGGGGGGGGGGGGGGGGAGAACACAGGTTTATTTCTTGAGACATTAACTCCTAGAAACTGATGGTAGTAAGAACAATCTTCAAATCATTATGTTTAGGTTTCTTGAATAAATCTAGATTAAACTTAAAAATTCAGATCTTAGACATCAAATAATTTGGAGATCAAATGCTTTTTACAAAAAGTTATAAGCTCTACAATGTAATTTGGCCTTTCCTACATGTGACCTTCCTGAAAGTGCTAAATCATCATCCAGTGCAAACAAAGATCCAATTGAAGAATAAATGAGAAAATCCCAGTGCAAAGGGAGCCAGCTCTAGGCAAAACAAGACACAGAGGCTCTGTAGGGATAATAAAATGGAGACAGAGCAGCTAGGAGAGGGTTCTAGGAGGCACAGCCTTCAGCAGCATTCAGGCATGGAATGGGACCCGCAAACAGTGTGGAATTGGTCCCCATCAAGTGAAGGCAGAAACCTGTTGCTGAGGCAACGCTCCTCCCAGTCCATCACACCAACCAAGCTGATAGATCACTCCCACCTGACCCAATCCTCCTCGGATCCCTTTCTCTTCTCCAGCCTTCTCCATTTACTGCTGTCTTGGACAAATTATATCAGCTTTCTGGGCTCAGGTTCCTATCTCCTAGGGTTTGTGAGGATTAAACCAAAGAACCCATCTGACACAAAGCACTGCCTAAGTAGTAAGCGTTAGGTGATGCTACCTATAGTTCTCATAGAACCTTTCTTCCAACCCCCACATGCCACCCTTGCTCAAGCCATCAAGGCCTCCAAATTTCCAAATCCAAGAGACTTCTCCAACATTTATCCTACTTGGCTTGACCCCTCTAAGCACCTGAAAATGCTGACAGCCTTTCTCCTCTAGAACTATGCAAGTATACAGCCAAACCCTCCAAACCAGGATCCAAATCGCCTCTGGCCCCAGTAGCTCCAGTGCTTAAGGGGAAGGACAACAGAGATACTGTTTACCCAGATGATTAAGCCTCGCAGTGTTAGAAGGTAATCTGTAAGATTTACATAATATATGGAGTCATTAGCCTTTTCTAACTCAAAGTTAGTCATACAAAACAAAGTAAAAAAAATGGGGCAGAAAAGAAAAATCTTTAAGGTTTAAAGATTTAAATAAATATATTTATTTAAATAAATATTTGTATTTATTAAAAGCCAGTTACAGGGGTGCCTGGGTGGCTCAGTTGTTTAAGCGCCCGACTTCAGCTCAGTTCATGATCTCACGGTTCACGAGTTCAAGCCCCGTGTTGGGCTCTGTGTTGACTCAGAGCCTGGGGCCTACTTCGGATTCTGTCTCCCTCTCTCTCTGCCCCTCCCCCACTTGCACTGTCTCTGTCTGTCTCTCTCTTTCTCTCAAAAATAAAATAAACATTAAAAAAAAAGTTACATCAACAGGCATGACTACAGATGCAGGTTACACAAGACCATGAGGCAAATTCTATCCCCATCCACACCATACCTGTCAAGTCTTCTAGACTCCCTACAATCACCCCAAGTCCCCATCCAACTGGTTGAAGTTTTTGGTTTGGTTTCCATTACAGGAAGGGGGAAGCAGCTAAGTGCTGATTCTTAGTGCCACCCTGTGGTCACATCTAGATATTACACATTCCACCAATTCACAAATGCAAGGAAAATGACATTTACAAAACCCTCTCCTGGCTTCAAATCCCAGCTCTACCTCTTAACAGATCATATTGGCAAGTCGATCAATTTGAACAAGGCATGATCAAGTGTTTGAATAGCCTACTATAACTGTAATAAATGAAAGGTACGTATACATAAGATCAAAGCCTAGAATGTAGACAAATGACATAAAAAAGAGGTGTAAGTAGTTGGTTTTTTTTTTTTCCATCTTAATACTGTCATAATTTCATTATTTAAAAAAACAAGGAATCATCCAAAGTTCAAGGTGGGGGGTGTGGAAAGCCTTCAAACCATTTGCAGGTAGCCGCTCAAATCAGTTTCAGGCTGTGATCTCAGCAGCTTAGCCCAGAGTACCACTAGATGATATATGAGGAGACTCAGGGACCACCTACTGAAAAGTCTGTTACCTTGTTTCACTTACTGAGGTGGAGGTAGAATGGGGGCGGGGTAGGGGGGAGATTTATTGCAGTGGTAATACCAAGCTGACATTGGGCTAGAGTAGAGAAAAAAGCATTACATTTTCAAACCCCAATGTCCTTAACCAACAATTCTCTCCAACTGCATCAAGGGTTTCCTAAATGGGAACATAGTAAGGGCCTGTAATACTGAGGAACGCCACCAACCTCGCCTCAGAATTAGTGGGAGCCCAAAGTACGAGCGCCGCACCCAGCTCCTTCCGCCCCTGACCTGCTGCCTCAGACACTGCAAGCTGAGTCCTGAAGATGCTTTCCAGGTGATTCTGAAGCATATGTTCTGATAAGAAGCAGATGATCTATTTTACACAGCACTTAGCTGAATGAACCGACCTCAAAGTTCCTCTCCAAGCCCTTTCCTATATAAACACAACCCACTTGTGCAGGGTACATAAAAGAGGATTTTAAAGTAACATATACACCTCAGCACTTTCGACAATAGCCAAATCATGGAAAGAGCCTAAATGTCCATCAACTGATGAATGGATAAAGAAGATGTGGTTTATGTACACAATGGAATACTACTTGGCAATGAGAAAGAATGAAATCTGGCCATTTGCAGCAACGTGGATGGAACTGGAAGGTATTACGCTAAGTGAAATAAGTCAGTCAGAGGACAGATATCATATGTTTTCACTCATATGTGGATCTTGAGAAACTTAACAGAAGTCCATGAGGGAAGAGAAGGGGAAAAAAATAGTTACAAACAGAGAGGGAGGGAGGCAAACCACAAGAGACTCTTAAATACAGAGGGTGGATAGAGGGGTGGGGGAGAGGGGAAAATGGGTGATGGGCATTGAGGAGGGCACCTGTTGGGATGAGCACTGGGTGTTGTATGTAAGCCAGTTTGACAACAAATTATATTTTTTTAAAAGTAACGTATAAAAACTGAATCTGCCAAAAGCTACCACCTCAAAAAGGAAGAGTATATAAAACCTACTTATACACATTAAGTAATTCCCAAAGTTGACAGTGCATCAGAACGATCTGGAGAAGCTTTTTAAAAATTACGACCTGAAGCCCCAAGCTAGATTTCTTGAATCAGCACCTCCAATGGCAGGGCACCCAGGTGATTCTGCAAAATCAGCCTGTAGGCTGGGAACCTCTGCTTCAGTCTATGCTCACTGACAAGAAAATAAAGCCTGTTACTATTATATACTGTCTGGCACACAGAAATAGAAAGAAGAGCTTCAGGGTATGGGTTTAAGTCAAATTATAAATGCTAGCCCTAGTTGTGTCAACAGGAAACAAAACTTACTTGGAAGGACATCCTCTCACTTAGGATACAACCTGACCTACAACCCAAGTCTGACCCAAGCAGTGCTCACTGCAGCTGGAGAAGGAAGCCAGAGTTGGTGACATTTTTTGTCTGTGCTATCTCTCAAGTTGGCATATAACTGGTATGAATGCTGCTGCTTCCCTCTGAGGCCCCCGTGTCCATGGTAGACATCACTAACGGACTGTAGCACTCTTTCCTAGAGAGTCCAAACAGGGCCTCAGTCTCCCCCCTGAACAGAATGCCACTGCCTAAAATGGGAGCTGTCTGGTAAGGTGAGGGCTTGTGCCCTACCTTCCTACAGTGACTGCTTAGAAACCAGACATCTCTGCAGACCACAGCCACTATCCAAGGCAATCCAAATGAGAAATAATGTGTCTCCAAAGCAAAGCAAGCATGTATTTTCCTTTTCAATAACCTGCACCTTAGGGTCTTTTTCAACATATCTGAACTACTCAACAGACCAGGCCTTGCGCTGGGATGAATCTCCTCCACAAAGTCTTCCCCAAATACCTGTCTGAATTCATTCTGTGCCCATGTCCCCTAAAAGACAAATTCCTCTCCGGAAACCCTAGCACCAGTCCTAGAGCGCACACACACATTCATGCAGTGAGAGCAAAGATGACACAATGAGAGCTGCCTCGTATCTCATCTGGAAATCAATCAGAAACACCGAGGTAACGAGGGCTGCTGATCTTTGATCACCTCAAGGGGAAAGGTGCACATATGAAATGTCTGGTCTTGTAGGCCACCCGTGACCCATTCCGGCTGTACAGACTGGGTAAGTAACACCTAAGTGTTCACCAGAGACACCTATCACTCAAACACTGCATGTGTGTCAATCCTATTAAGTCTTTATTTGGCTCCTGGAGCTCCCAGGCCCTAGCTTTCTACAACAGTGATGTATTTTAAGAAAAGCTAAACCTCACAACTAAGAGCAATAGCCTAATAGAAACTCTGCTGCTACAAAATTAAAATGAAAAAATAACGATGTTTTCTAGGATCTGCATACCAATGACATGAGTAGGAACCGACGGAATATTTACTTCAAAGAACTGGCTCATCCTTCCTGGTATATCCAGAAGTATGAAAATCAGGGAACACCACTGAGGAGGCAGCCTCAAAATGCAACTTAGTACAGAGACAGAAGCAGGATACAAATGTGAGACAGGCAAAAAACACCTGAGCAGTTTAAAAAATGGTAACACTTCCAAGACTGATCTGAGGTCTTGGGGCCAAGTCAGAGAAAAGAAGGATCCTAACAGTTATTATCCTGTTCCAGAAAAGGTTATGTTGTAGAAATGTCTTGATAGCAAACTTGCACTTAGCAACAGCTAAACACAAAGTTACCAGGTTGGGACTGAACTAGAGCTAAGGGAAGACCTCAGACAGATGCTCCCTCCAGCTCAGAGAAGAAAGGGGATGAGATGTCTAGGAGTGACCCACTTTCACTTCTAAGTTTAAATGAGCATTACAATGAACAGGGTTATAACCAGTACAAGTTCAAAAAAGGCACCTAGCTTAGGTACACATTTCTAAACTCTAACCATTAAGAAAAACTCATTTTCTGTGTTGCAAACTCTATGGGGCTTTACTCTGATTATCCATCCTCAAACCACTGCTAAGATACAGAAGCCTAAAGTCTTTTTTTTTCACTCAAGGGAATACCATTACAATTTCAATCTGTCTACAAAGATCAGCAACAAGAAGTAACAAAATATAAAAAGCAACTGGCAGTTCTAAACTGTTCTTAATAACGCTTCTCAGTCCAAAGCATTTTCTTTTAACATCCCCCAATCCAAAGAGTATCAAAGGAGACGCAAAACAAACATTTCAATGTGGTATCTGCAGTTTAACAGCCGTAATAACTGTGGCCATAAAATTTTAAGAGCTATAGTATTTTGGTGGCAATTAGAGTTATTGATATTTCTGAAATTCATCTGAGATTTTACTGTAACTTTAGCAAAAAACTGGCTTTGGTATGGCTTTGGAAATAATTGTTCTACAATCTTAACATTATTAAGAAAAACGCATTGCAATGAATTTAAACTAAACCCATATTTAAAATTCAATCAAAATAAACTGCTTCTCATCATGATACTAATACATTTAAAAATTAATTTAATATTGAATGGGAAGAAAATATTGCTTCATTTACAATCAATACGTTGAGATTAACACTTTTATTAATTCTCTACAGTAGTTAGAAAGAGACTGACACCACTCAGCATTCAAGAGCATCCAGTGATATCCTTCAAATACCTCTACAGATATTAAATGTGCAAAGTAAAGTTAAAGTTGCAATGAGAAGTAACAAATGTAAGCCACTCCTCAAGGATGCTACTTAAGGTCTACCACAGTAAGTGTAACAGCTCTAAGAACTGGATTTAGGTCACAGGTCCTCAAACTGTGTGAAAAAAACTATGCCACCTCTGCTTTTAAAAGGTTAGGCAGGGGCACGTGTGTGGCTCAGTTTGTTAAGCATCCTTCTCTTGGTTTTGGCTCAGGACATGATCTCATGGTTCAGGAGTTCGAGCCCCAAGTCCTGGCTCTGTGCTGATGGCATGAGGCCTGTTTGGGATCCTCCCCTCTCTTTCCCTCTCACCCTCTCTGCCTCTCTCCTCCCACCCCCGCCCTTCCCCCATGCACACTCTCTCAAAATAAATAAAAACAAAGTTTAAAATAAATAAACGGGGCGCCTGGGTCACTCAGTCAGTTGAGCGTCTGACTTTGGGTCAGGTCATGATCTCGCTGTCCACAAGTTCAAGCCCCACGTCAGGCTCTGTGCTGACAGCTCGGAGCCTGGAGGCTGCTACAGATTCTCTGCCCCCCCCCCCCCCCCCACTCATGCTGTCTCTCTCTGTCAAAGATAAACATTACAAAAATTTTTTTAATATAAATAAACAAATAGATACATAGACAGATAAAAGGGTTAGGGAGTGTATGAGACAATCTGGATGTGGGTCATCAGTTCTAAGTAACAGAAGAAAAAATATCAGGACAATCTGCATTCATAAAGGCCCGTGGAAAGCTACAAGAAACAATAAACTAGACCTCCCTACATAGAAAAGAAGAAAAAACTGTGGAAGACTGGGAAAAAGCCATCCCAGGAGCAAACACTTAAAAAGTAATCTGCTGGGGCGCCTGGGTGGCTCAGTTGGTTGAGCGTCCAACTTCTGGTCAGGTCATGATCTCACAGCTCAAGCCCCGCATCGGGCTCTGTGCTGACAGCTCAGAGCCTGGATCCTGCTTTAGATTCTGTGTCTTCCTCTCTCTCTGCCCCTCCCTACTCTGGATCTTTCTCTCTCAAAAATAAACATTAAAAAAATTTTAATAAATAAATAAATAAATGAATAAATAAATAAGGGGATCTTTTTATCTTATTTACCTGTTTTATTTATCTTTCAAACAGATCCCCTTTCCCTTGGACCTTGTTCGTGCTTAGTAAGCTTATGTGGGAGACCTGAGGCATGGCATGGTCATGCTCAGTGGGACACACTGGTATCTGCAGCATACAGACCATTTTCCGGGGCTCAGAAAAAATATATGGCAGCTGACTTCCTGAATGAACACATTCACCTTCCCTTTTATCTTATTTGCATCTTATACTGAGAGAGCCATGGAAAAAAGCCAAAGTCAATCTCCAGCATAAAAATGACCTTGAAAAGGAAGGGTATGCAATGAGCATGAAATACACTTCTGGCAGCATGACGGGTTTATAATTCTGTAGGTGACTACTTTCTCAAGATAAGGAAGGAGGGATTTAAGAAAACAAGCTTATTCTTTCATACACCAAAGCTTAAATTTCAGCTTCTTTTTGGGACAAAGTCCTCCACAATCACTTCCCTGCTTCAAAAGAAAACAAAAACCACCACTATACAAGCCAGTCTTATCCTGACCCCTGCTACAGGTGACCTCTCTGAGTATAAAGGCATACATCTCACACTTCAGTCCTCTGCATGCATCTTGCCCTGGCCCTCCCCCAAGCCTTTCTTCTGAGACTCGTCCCAAATCTGAACGAAGATACAGAAATTAGAAGCATTCCGTATCAGCTCCTCTGGGGACTTGGGGGTTCTGCTGGTTTAGGAGGTTAAGGATGCAGGAAGTCCAACCTTTGGATAAACGGGGGTCTAATACATTAACCTGAATCTAGAATCCTTGTTTAATAAACCTGCTGCCTAAGACAAAGCAAGCAGTACAATCTCTACAATCTCTGCAGACTGACCTTAGCCGCTGCTTATAATAATCTTCATCTCCATCATCTCGGCATCTCACTACTTTCCGACCTCCTCCTCCACAGGTGGCTTCTGCTTCTTCCCCAGAACTTGGAAAAAAGTCATCCCCCATCTCCTGCACCGTGACTTTTTTCTGCCGCTTCCGGTGCTTGAGCACGGGTTTCAGCACGGAGTCAGGGCCTTCTCCGGTCAGCTCAGCCCCCTCTGCCTCCTCCTGCTCCTCCTCCGTGGGGAAGTATTCGGACTCTTCGCTCTCAGAGGTGCCCTCTGCCTTCGGCCTCACGTCAGACTCCAAAGGCTTCTTTCCTTTCGGCAAGCCCACTTTCCCTTGGAAATGAAGAGCCCTTTTCTGCAGCTTCTTGATGTGCTTTCTCAAGCGCTTATCTGCTTTCGAGAGAACTTTGCTTCGCTCACTTGGTTTGTTTGCACTGAGTGTTGCGCTCAGCTCAGAGGTGCCCGAGGCCGCAGTTTTCCTAGCTGCTCTTTTATTACAAGCTTGCTTCTTCCTTTCAAAAGACAATTTTGCTTGATCTGCCAAATACTTTTCAAAGCCTGATGCTTCATCGAGCATTAGTTTTCTAGGCTTTTTCTCCTGTTTCTGAGGGATCTGGGTTCCAAAAGGTGTCATCTGGCCAGTGCGGATGAGCTCTTCCCAAGCAGCCTCCTGGACAGGCATGAGCATGCTGCCGAGACAGGATGGCCCCGGTTCTGAAAGAGGGACGACAATGCACTGGGCACTAGTGTGAACCTTTCCAAGAGTACGACACAAGGACTCACTTATTCAATAAACAGCACCTACAAACAACTCACATTTAAAAAACATACCGTGGATGTACTAAAGCATATTGTATATAAAAGAACAGAATAAAATTTATTATAGCATTCATCATACCACGTTCAATACACTCCTATTCAAAAAGGTGTTGTATGGAAACCAATCTGACAATAAATTTCATATTTTTAAAAAAAAGGTGGTTTCTCAATAACTTTTTCTAAAATAATGCATTATAAATACACTCTCTGTGTATCTAAAGACAGAGCTACTCATATACAACATACACATTTCTCTGTGTTTCCTCATCAATTAAAGAGTAGCCCCCAAGGAAGCAATCTCCCAAGTTTCCATGTCACTTCAAATACCAACATTCACATGGACTTAAATTCAAGAGATAGTAAAACAGAAAACATAAAGAATCAGCATGCACCTACATAGATAAAACATAAACATTCACTCTGCACTGCCCAATATAATAGTCACCATGTGGTTATTTAAGTTGAAAATTCAGTTCCTCAGATGCACTTGCCGTATTTCAAGTGCTCAATGAGTCATATGTGGCTAATGGCTACCATAATGGACAACACAGACAGCATTTCCAGCATTGCAAACAGGTCTACTGGACAGCACTGTGTTAAATGTGCAAAGTTAACTAACAGAAAAGAGAAACTAAAATTGGAAGTTCTGCCTAGCAATATAAAGTCACCCAGATATCATCCCTCTTTCGTTAGTTGAACTTAATCTCTGGCAAAATTATTTCACCCACAGCCAAAATACAAACGTAAGTAAGGCTGAACAGGAAGAATCCATATTCTAAAAATCTGCATTTCTTGTAACCAGTGTTTCACTAAACTTGCAGTAAAGAACAATACATATCAGAAAGGGCACAAATACTAAATGTACAGCTTAGTGAATTTTCAGAAAAAAAACATACCCATACACCGACATCCAGATCAAGAAACAGAAATCACTACTACCCCCAGATGCACCACCCTTCATGGCACCCTCCAGTCTCCACCCCCCCTAAAATAATAACTGACCATACCATTAACGCTATAAACAAGCTGTACCTAGCTTTGAACTTTATGTAAATGGAAATGTTTGTACTCTTACGTCTGGCTTTTTTGCTATAAACATTATGCTTGTGAGAGTCATCCTTATTGTTGAATATCGTTGCAGTCTGTTAATTCTCATGGCTGTTAGTATTATATTATATAAGTATACTATAATTTTTCCATTCCACTGTTAATGGACATTTGGGTGGTTTCCAGGTTTTAGCTACTATGAATTATGTTGCTATGAATATTCCAGCACACCTCCTTCAGAAATACATTTATACATAATTCTTTGGGTATGTTAAGCTCTAGCAGACACTGCCAAATGGTTTTCCAAAGTGGTCCTATTAATTTTAAGTTCTACCAACAGTGTTTGAGAGTTTCAATTCTTACCATTTTAGCTATTCTGGTAGTTGTGTAATGGTACCACTTTGTGGTTGTAATTTGTGTCTCCCTACTAACTAATAAACTAGGGCACCTCTTCATAGGTTTACTGACCTTCTGAATAGCTTCTTTTGAAGACAATGTTCAAGTCTTTAGCCCTTTCCTAAGAGTTCTTTAATACACTCTGGATTTGTGTGCTTCAATTATACATGTATTGCAAATATCTTCTCCCACTCTGCAGCTTGTCTTTTCCCTCTCTTAATGCTATCTTTTGATGCACAGTTTAGTTGTGATATAGGTCACTTATCAAATCTTTTTCTTTACAAAAAGCATTTTTGTGTCTCGTTAAGTCTTTGCCCCAAAATCATGAAAATACTTTCCTACGCTATACTCTAAAAGCTTTGTGTTACCACTCACATTTATATTTTTATAATCCTTTCAGAATTTATCTTTCTACATAGAGTAGCAGGCCAAGACTCATTTTACCTTCATGTGAACCACTTACCGAAAAGACGACACTTCCCCATAGCACTGTACTGCCACATGCATCATAAACCACACATGGGTGGGTTTGTCTGCTGGACCCTATATTCTGTCCCACTGATCTATTTGTCTTTCCTTGTGCAAATACCCACTGTCTTACTTACTGCACCTTAATCAAGGGCCTTGATATTCTGTTCCCCTTCAAGACACACTCTTCTCGGGATGCCTGTGTGGCTTAGTCGGTTGAGCATCTGACTCCTGATTTCAGCTCAGGTCATGATCTCTCAGTTCGTAAGATAGAGCCCCCACATTGGGCTCTGTGCTGACGGTGCAGAGCCTACATGGGATTCTTTCTTCCCTCTCTCTCTGTCCCTCCCAGGTTCATGCGCTCTCTCCAAATAAATAAATAACCTTTAAAAAAAGAACGGGGGGAAGGCTGCCTGGGTGGCTCAGTTGGTTGAGTGTCCGACTTCAGCTCAGGTCATGATCTCGTGGTTCAGTTCATGAGTTCGAGCCCCACATCAAGCTCTGTGCTGACAGCTCAGAGCCTGGAGCCTGTTTCAGATTCTGTGTCTCCCTCTCTCTCTCTGCCCCTTCCCTGTTCATGCTCTGTCTCTCAAAAATAAACATCAAAAAAAATTTTTTTTTAAATCGACTTTTCTTGGCCCAATACATTTTTATATCAATTTTAGAATTAACTTGTTAATGCCCCCACCCTCACCCTATACTTCCCACCCCACACCCTCTCTCTAAAACAAAAACAAAACAAACAAAAAAAACCACTATGGAAATGGTCAGAGGGCCAAAAGGAAAACCAGTAGAGACTGGGATCCTGGAAGGCACAGAAGTATCAGCTGCTACAGACAGGCCAGGTGGAACAAGAATGAAAAGGGGCTTTTGGAATTGGGGAAGTCTATTAATCCTGGATAGTTTTACCAAAGAAGCAAGAGAAGGTACAATGCAGTGGCAGGTTTTAGGCAGCCGGACAGGAACAACGAGAACATGGAACCTCAGCAGGAGAAAGCCTTGGTTACAAGCCCAACGAATTCAGAGACTGAAGTTTTAAAAGTCCATGTCTCTAATTTTTTTTTTCAATGTTTATTTATTTGTTGAGAGAGAGAGAGCGCGTGCACACTAGCACAAGAGGGGCAGAGAGGGAAAGAGAGAATCCCAAGCAGGCTCCACACTGTCAACTCAGAGCCCAACACAGGGCTTGATCTCATGAACCATGAGATCATGACTTAGGCTGAAACCAAGAGTCGGGACACTTAACCAACTGAGCCACCCAGGTGTCCCAGTCTCGTATTTTTTTCTACTGCCCTAACTCTTCATAAAAATTCCCCTGTCTTA
This sequence comes from Panthera onca, assembly GCF_046562875.1. Taxonomy (NCBI): domain Eukaryota; kingdom Metazoa; phylum Chordata; class Mammalia; order Carnivora; family Felidae; genus Panthera; species Panthera onca. The sequence goes on along the minus strand of NC_138349.1, from coordinate 40,452,107 downwards.
TTGAATAAGTTTCTGGAGCTGGTAGAAGACATTTGCTTGGAATGCTTAAATGCTAAGAAGCTTTAATCTATATTTCAAGTATTAAATGACTGAGCCACTACCAACAATTTCTAAACACACACCCACACATACACACAGACCACAAAGATATTTCATTTCAGAGCTTACGCATTTTCCCAAAAGGCTTTCCAAAAGACATTCATCCTACGCGGTAATTAAAACAAAATTACAGCCATAGTATAACCTGAATGAAGATGCCTTTTCATTAACGAGAAGTGATGCTTGGAAAGCCTGCCAAACATGTCCCAAAAAGATATGTAAAAGCAATTCTATGAATGTTGACTGATGATGTTGGGCTTAAAAATGTAATTTGATCAAGATGTTAGCTGTCTCTACAAAATTAACTACACAAGAAGGCTAAGCTCCCTAATTTATTAAACATAATAAATTATGTGCACCAGCAGCCTCTAGTAGATGCAGTTAAACATTTACTTTCATTCTTTAAAAACCCCACATGACTTAAAACAGATTTGGTTCTGCAGAAGTAGAGAATAAAATTTTCCTAATTCTGTTTCAACACTAAGGCAAAGAAACACATTTTTGGGGAACCCTGGCCATGACTGAGGAGATACCCTCCACCAACTTCAGGCATCAGGCACCAATTCAAGAACAAGGAGACACTGTTCCTCACCTGTATCCTCTTCCTCCAGACCAGCATGATCTATTTCAACTTGCACCTCTGCTCCTCCAAGGATGGCCTGGAGACGTTTTTGTTTTGCCGTGATCTTCTTTAACTGTTGTTCCTTAAATGGTAAATATTGAATACAGAAAACAGAAATGATTTATTGCTAAATACCAAAGATAAATGTAAAAACCTTAATCAAGAGCAAAATAAAACAGAAATTCCGTATGTTACTATTATTAGATAGAACCTCATTTGAGCTACTGCCACTTTTCTAGCAGGAAGCAGGCCTCTAAGCATTTCCATCAGGCAGGCATCCCTGTCTGTACTCCCTCTCTTGGCTGGGCAGCACAGCTGTCTATGTTCACATGCACTGGCTCTCCACTGACTTGGGAGGTGGAGCTGCTCTACTTGGTTTTCCCCCATTACACACAGGGCAAATTATTAAACTTTTGTTTCTGACCTTACCAACTAACGGGCTATGAGGTCAATAATATTCTCTGGAATAAGAAACATAAACACAAACGTTCAAACACTTGAAACAGTCAGCCCCCTTTGATAATCTACCATATTTATGATTGTCCTTTATAGTATTCTACCCAATCACAAGATTTTAAAAGGAATATAGGGACGCCTGGGTGGCTCAGTCAGTTGAGCCTCTGACTTTTGATTTTGGCCTGAGTCATGATCTTGCGGTTCATGGGATCAAGCCCCATGTCAGTCTCTGCACAGACAGCTCAGAGACTGCTTGGGATTCTCTCTCTCTGCCCCTCCCCCACTCATGCACGTACTCTCTCTCTCAAAATAAACATTTAAAAAAAAAAAGGAATATACATTGTGATATACCCTTTTACCCTCCCACCCATGACCCCTCTTTGTCTTTTCTCCCTCTACACCACCAGAACTCAGCTATGCAGCCATTCTTAGGGCCTCTCCAATTAATTAGGCCTAAGGTACCTGGTTCCTCTCAAGGTCAATGTTTAAACACCAAATATGAGTATAGGACAAGGAGAAATACTGAATATAAATGCCACATTATACTAAACTGCATTTCATTTTCTTTTAGTCTTTCCCTCATTTAATCTCATTTAAACAGATTTTAGGTTAAATCTCATTTAAAAATGAGAACATCTCATTTCTCAGGGTACCTGGCTTGCCCAGTCAGTTGAGTGTCCAACTCTTGATTTTGGCTCAGGTCATGATCCCAGGGTCATGGGACAGAGCCTCGCGTTGGGCTCCATGTGAGCGTGGAGCCTGCCTAAGATTCTCCCTCTCCCTCTCTCTCTCCCTCTGCCCATCTCCCCAGCTCTCTCTCTCTACACACACACACACACACACACACACACACACACACACAAAAGATAGCCATTCTCAAAAAACAAAACAAAACAAAACAAACAGCCTTTCTCTGAATAGTCTAACCATCAAAGGACTACTTTAGAAAGATGGGAATATACAATTGAGTTACACTAGTACCTAAAATGGCCCAACATTTGGTCCTCCTGCTCCTTGACACCTCAGCTCACCAGAAGCCCAAGATTAGAGGTCTCTGCACATTAATTTGCATATTCCAACAAGAGGCCAGATGTCCCCAAAGCAGAGACCCTGGCTACCTGAAACCACTGCGAGCTCTGACCTTTGGGCTGCTATTCTGGTGAGAGAAGATGGGGTGGTGAAGATAACGGACTGGTGAGCAGAAAGCAGGAGGAACCGAGTCTATATGTGTCCACTAGTGGAGCTTAAATAAGATATGTAAGAACTTTACTCACTGCAGTGGGTCAACTGCAAGCACAAAAATATCTGCTAGTCATTTTGGATGACATTTTGGATCAAATGATCAAAACTAGTCATTCCTATCTACTCCAATATATTTTCTTAAAACACAAGTAAATACTAAAAGCTGTTTCAAACCTCATAAAAACAATGTCATAATCTCAGATCTTCCCTAGCCTGAAGTTGTACAACCCTCAATGCAGACCCATCAGTGTGGCTGGGTGATGACTGCAATACCTAATGCTGGCCTCTCAGAACAGTAAGCATGAGTGTGAGGGGGGTATGGCTATACCAACAGGAAACACAGCATACACAATCAGGACAAGCAGGAGCTAAGCAGAAGAAAAAAAGGAAATTCACACCACACAAGGAGACTGGATGAGAGGCCAGCATGCCAAGCAGGAGCCTAAGCTGGGTAAAAGAAAGTGGCAAAGCAAGGAAGACCATAATCCTAAACATGAATAAGGCAGCACGCAACGCCAAGAAGGGAACACTTTCTCAAACGTGTGAATGTGTGTGTATGTTTAAAAATATTTTTTTAATGTTTATTTATTTATTTTGAGAGAGAAAAAAAAAGAGAGATCATGCAGGAGGGGCAGAGAGAGAATCCCAAGCAAGCTCCAAGCTCTCAGTGCAGAGCCCAACACGGGGCTCAATCCCGCAAGCCATGAGATCATGACCTGAGCCCAAATCAAGAGTCGGACACTTAACCAGCTTAAGCCACCCAGGTGCCCCTAAAAAATACTCTTTAACAGGAGATATTAAAGGGAAACAGCTGAAAAATTAAACATACAAAAGGAATTCAAAATTTTTTATTATAGACACATGCTTCACATATTTTAACTACTTTTCGAATACTTCCTAAATATTAACTGAACAGAAATGATTACTTTTTCAAAAATGCAATACTTAAATGTGTTATTTGGATTCACCTTATTATACTTCTGTCGTTTTACAGAATCTAGTTTCCTGTTGACGTCTCTGTTGGTGGCAGCTTGAGGGCTAAGTTGTTCAATAATTTTATTGATTTGCCTTAGGGATGTCCTACATGACCTGAAAAATAAGATACAGTGTCTATTTTCCACTCTGGTAACATTTTTTTTTAATAGTGTAAGATGACAGAAATGCTAAAACAATGTCCTTTTACTTATTAACTAAAAGATAAAAGAAACTAAACCAGATTCCATATTCTTTTTGGCCACATATTGAATTTGAAGGGCTGTTAGAAGGTAAGATAACTGCTAAGGCGTTTTCTTTGATCTGGCTGATTTAAACTAGCACATTCCCATCTGTAAGCTGTTTCATTCATTCTACAAGCATTTTAAGGGTCTACTCTATTCAAGAGACTGTGCTAAAACAGTGTGCAGTAAGTTACCTTTTAGACGAAAAAATGCGTATACATGGTTTGTTTTTTTTTTTTTAAGATTTTATTTTTTTTAGAACACTTTTAGGTTCACAGCAAAACTGAAAGGAAGGTACAGAGACTCCCATATACTTCTTGCCCCAAACACGCACACCCTCTCCCATTATCAACAAGCCATACATGGGTTTTTAAAGTCCCATTATGGAAGTCACCCAAAGTTTGGGAAAGAACTAGAAATGCTTATACATTTTCTTATACAAGTCAGATATCTGTGACAATTATTTTTCTTTCACAATACTGGAAGACTTACTTGCTGTAGCATTACATTTTACAGTGTGAAGGGGGAAAAAAATCAACCTATGTTACGCTGCTCCTAAAACACACACCATAGAATGGTAAACTCCCAATTTTCAAAACACAAATTCAATCCTGACACTTAGGTAATTTGCTGTTTGTAACCTTTGTGGATTTCAGGATAAAAGATGTTATCAATGCAAGTTACTGGCAGTCTAACCACGTGTCACCATCGCTCTGTTAACCTGTGTTGTAATTCTGCAGCACTCCGCCGTCACCCATGCAAGCAGCAGGTCAAATGTAAAGGTGTGTTCATTATAAGGAGTCGAGCTCCTCACACCTGGAGGTCAGAGTACAAGTAATCCAGAATGCCTGCTACTCAAGAGGCCAAAAGAACACACCAAGAAGCTGCTGGCAGAAAACATGTCCTTTAAGTTCCCACAGCATCTGTACCTCAGCCTCCCCCACGGAGGGCAGACAACAGTCCCACCTCTCCCCTCCCCAGCCACCCACATCCAAAACTGCACCATCCCTCCACCCATTCCTCTCCTCCTTCCTGCTTGCCTGACACAGCCTAGAAAACTGGTCATGACAGGGCAAACTGGCAATGGGGTGGAAGTTCAATCTTCCACCTGCCCCACCTTTTAGCCCAGGTCCAGGGCCTGTTTCTCCTCTAAAACACAAATGAAGTCTCCACAGGACATCATCTTTCCTACAGAGTCACAAGTAGGACAGAAGAAAGGAAAAAACAAGGAGTTGTTTCTCATTATTTCTAGAAATACAAATCTGAAAAATTACCAAAAGACTGTCCCTTGGTTTAGACACAGGAAACTGGAAAGAAACTATAGGACAAGAGAAAAATGCGAGGGGGAGGTGGGTGTGTTCCTGGTATCTTGAGTAGGACACATCACACCTTTAGGTACACTTCTCCTGAGAACCATTTTGTGCACATGCTTGTGAGTTTTGGGGCACTTGGAACAGTACTTCTCTCTAGGACGTTATGCATACACAGGCTATTGTTGGCTGGACTGGGACCCTAACTACCATGTTCAGTGCTGCTGCTGAGGGAAAGGGCTAGGGTTCACACACAAGGCCAAAGACTGCCCTAATTGACCTCATCTTTCAAATTAGAGGTTCTATCAATTTCCTAAATTTCTGGAATACTACAGCTATCATCTGAATTTCTCTGTCACATGTAAACACAAATTCTGCAATCAGAGAAGACGGTCCACACTCACGTGAGGTCATCCAGGACTGAGCGATACTCTTTCTCTGCATCAGCAAGTTGGGCCACACGGCTGGCCTCATGAATGGCGCTGTCCACCTGCCGAAGCACACCCTGTTCCAGCACGTCCTGGTCATACACATCCACACCCAACCCCTGCAGTTCAAGAGCCTGCGCACTCAGCTCCACCGTCTGTATCTGATGTCTGTCGATGTGCAGCAGGGCTGGCCCTCTCCTCAGAACTTCTGATGAACAGCCCTCGGCAGAAGTGGATGGTCCGCTGGCAGAGGAACAAGAGGGGAGGCTTTCCTCCACCTCTGCATTGCCGTCATTTTCTCGTTTGATTGTCATTTCTTGTTTATCACTGACACACTGACTTTGTAAACAGTCTTGCTCCTGAGCTTGGCTTGAGTGGGGGATTCTTGCATTTTGCATCCTCTACAGACTATCTAAAAGGAAAAAAAAAAAAAAAGGTACGTAATAAGCTTTTTGGTTATAAAGAGTTGATATTTATATAGTTTCTTAAAAATCTTATAATTAAAGGGGGCGCCTGGGTGGCTCAGTTGGTTGAGTGTCCGACTTCGGCTCAGCTCATGATCTCACGGTTTGTGGGTTCGAGTCCCATGTCGCGATCTGTGCTAACAGCTCAGAGCCTGAAGCCTGCTTCGGATTCTGTGTCTCCCTCTATCTGCCCCTCCCCTGCTCACACTCTGTCTCTCTCTCAAAAATAAACATTTAAAAGGAAAATTTTAAAAAAAAATTATAATTAAAGAAGCCTGATTTCTCAAAAGAGCAAATAATAATCCTCCAATTAGATAAATTCAAGCTTCCAAATACTACTTTTCTTAAAAGGGTACAAGCTATACATATTCTTGAGATTTGATAATAAATAAGAAAAAATTAACCAAAAAAGAAGAAGAAGAAGACAACAATGACGACAACGGCGACAAACCAGTAGGAAGAAATGCAGTAGCAGCAACAAAAAACATTTGGAGAACCAGCCAATAAAGCTGGCAACCAAAATCTTGACTGACGCCCTGCGTGTCTTCTCCAAATCAACTGAAATCATTGACTGCTGCTTTCCAAGTTAGCATTTTCACTGCATTATGGCACAAAAGATTCCCAATACAGTGGCATGATTAACTGTGATATGCAAATTTAGTGAAGTAAGGAACAAGCTTCTCTATGACTCTGACATTAGAAATTTTTAGGCTAAACATTTACTCTAATAAACACAAACTACAAACAAGACATAAGAGCACCACTCAAATCTGAATCTGAGAAAGATTAAATACTCTCAAAAATAACCCCATTTCAATGTGCAATACAATTTGCTGCAAATCAGGCTGGCGAAAACAGTTTGGGCCTGATAATAATCCAGTACAGACAAGGAAGATCCACCCTCACACAATGCTGGTAGGGATATACTAAAGCTCTTCTGGAAACCAATTTAATGGTATCTATCAAGATTTAAAATGCACATGACCAGGTATTTATTCCAGAGAAGTACTCACATGTATATAAGAATGTGTATTGTAGCATGTCAATAATTTAATACAAGCATTAAGTATTTTCAGTGACAAGGATATAAAAGTCTTGTAAAGTGAAAAAAAATTCCCCTAGTACGAACACATTTATGTTGGTTAAAAAAATGTATATCTGTATGTGTGTGTATGGAATGCATCCAAAGTGATCTGGAGATACATATTAAACTATTGGGGAAGGGGAAGCAGAAGGAATAGGGAGGAATAAAAGAAGCTTTTATATTTTACTCCACATACTCAGGAACTCCTTGAATGAAAATGTATTCACCATATTGACTGCATAACTATCTAATAACTACATCAAAAAACAATCCAATAACCAACAGCCTTGCTTTTAACTGTGAATAAAGGAAGGTATCTTTCACCACTGAAACTTTATTCATATGAAATGACCAGATCTCCCAGTAAGCCCCACTGATTTCTCATTAAATAAAACCATTCCAGTGGCCAAACACTAGGATACAAAGATGCCAGGAACTTAGCACCATCCCCTCCAGAGTAGCTCACTTTCTAGGGGAGGAGAAACATGTCAACAACATGGGCAGGTCTGCAGAAGAGCCACCAACAAGAGGCCACCTGGATACAGAGGAAGGGACAATCCATTGGGTCTGGAACTAAAAAAAAAAAACAAAAACAAAAACAAACAAACAAAAAACCAAACATATACAAGCTAAAATTTGAACACCTGGCCCAAAGTTTGATACACAGAACATACTCCATATGTGCTGAATGGAAGTAAGGTTCAGAGAAGAGTCTAAAATAACAGGTCCAATGTGACAACTGAGTCACTGGTGAATTCAGTCATAAAAATAAGAATCTCAGAAAGAAAGCAGATGAGAAGCAGGAGGAAGGGCTGGTAGAGAGCTTATAAGCCACAAGTAACATGTCCAGCACGGTCAGAAATGCAAATCTTGGCTCAAGAGAAAGGTCTGAAGGAGATGTGGATGTATCAGCGGAGCAAACAGCCCAAAGAATCCTAAGACTATGACAGGTACCAGAAATCCTTTCAGAGGGTAAGGCGCTAAAACTGCAAAGGTTAAAAGTGAACAGCAGAGTAACAAGTTCTTCCTTTTTTATGCCTTCTGATTATTTTCAGAAGAAAGGATCAACTTGGTGCTCTATCATTAGCTAGCCTGCATTTTCAACACAGAGGGCAGGATCCTGGCTCAGGGCCTTCATACTGGCTGGAATTAATAATTCCGTTGTCACTGTTCTTATTTGTACATATACAAACATTCCTTTTTTAGTTTAAAAAAAAGACATTAATTCAATCACAAATCTTAATAATACTGTAGTACAAAAACAAAATTAAAATTACGATGTTTGGAAAAAACTTCTAATAATAGAAAAGAAGGGATGGTTAAAAATGGGAAACGATATGGCAAGTTCATGTAAGGCAGCCAGAAGGGATTTGGAAATTAGGTCACTAATTATCTTAGTAAAATAAGTTTCAGTGGAGCAATGGGGACGAAAACCAGAATGCAGTGAGTTAGGTGAGTAGATCAAGAAATGGAGGCCACAAGTGGGTAATCTACCCCCCCTAAGGAACCTGGCTGTGGAAGGGAGACAGCTGGAATGACAAAGTAATAATGGGTTGGGGGAGGGAAATTAAGTCAAGAAAAACTATAGAATGCAATAGGGGCAAGGCGCTGTATAGGGAGATAACCTACAGTGAAGGTTGTACAGGAGACAGTAGCAGGGAAAGACCAAGTATAGATGTAAACAGAAGAAACATCTTTCTCCAACTCTGGCAGAAGAATGATCTTAATGTATCTAAATCCGTAAGTGCAGAAGAGGAAAGCTGAGGTGGACCACAGAGAAAATATCCTGCAAGGCAGGAAGTTTGGGCATCTCCTGAGCCAAAGGACAAAGTTGGGATGCAGGCTGGAGAAGAATAAAAATCTGGAATAAATGTCCTATAGAAGAGAAAAGCTGATGGGGAACAAACACTGGTGATGGGTGTGGAGGGCCCCCAAAACAATCCCCAAGGCTGTACAATTTCCTCCTTCAGTAATTAACGTAACAGTCCCAGGGGAAATGTCACTGTTGGGGGTTTTCTGAGCAGAAGTAGCAGAGGACAAAAGGGCATGGATGCAGATGCTGAGGAGGAGACTAATTCAAGTAACTGAACTTGGGGTCCAAGCTGGGGGTGGGGGGGGAGGCCGGAAGGGACTGGAATAGGAAGACAGGGAAGGAGAGAGGGAGACATCAAGAAGCCACTTGAAGAATGACTGTGGACCAAAGGGCAAGCTGGGAATGAGAGCTGAACCCAGGAGGTTCTCATCAGAAGATAAAGGGTTTCAGAAGTGAAATAAATCATCCATTCAACAATTTCAATTATGCCAGGCAACATACTAGGTTAACTAGTTTCTGTCCCCATACACTTTAGAGTCTCTTGGGGAAAACATACATTTTAAGAATTATACACACGTATACATATTTGCACATACAAAATCTATGCTCATATATAAATTATATACACAAATGTAGTTATAGTAACTGTTATAAACAAACAGGATTTTTCAGGACAAAATAACAGAGGAACCTAACTGACAGGGCAGAGGTAGGTGAGAAGGGAGGCTGATAAAGTGATACTCGGGCCAGTATCTGAAGGATGAACAGGATTAATCAGGCCAAAAGTGGAGTGAACATCTTGCAAAGAAATGTGTAATTTCTAAGGCTGATGAGCTGGGGCATTTGGGAAAATGAAAGAAAGGTGGAACACAGTGAAACTTTTTTACTTTATCCTACACGAGTAACTGAGTTAAAGTTGCTGATAAGGACTCCATTCATTGTGTAAATCTTACAGAATATCTTCTAACACTCTGCAACCCTTAATCATCTTGGAATAACGGTATCTTCATTATCCTCCCCTTTGAGCACTGGGGCTTCTGTGAGAAGAGCTGAATTGTGGTATGCATATTTTATTGTAACCATGCCTAGCTGGGGATGGAGTGGGGCATAAGCGAAGATGGAGGAGTTGGCTGGGTCACAAAGGACCTGGGAAAACATTAACTTGGATTTTATTCCAAGAGCAATGGAATGATTTTTAAGGGTTTTAAACAGGGTGATGATGGTTATGACCTATTTCACGTTTGTAAGAGACCACCTGGGCTACTGTATGGATAATGGATTAGAACAAACAGTACAAGGAGATGATGGGAGACACACAGGTGAAAAGTGACGGCAGCTTGGAAAAGGATGACAACTATGACGATGGATGCTACGTGGGAAACCAATGTAACAGTATTTATATGTGGACGGCTCAATCCTCCTCCACATACTCCCACTTGACTATGTCAATGCCCAAAGCGCCTGACTTGAATTTACCCCGATCCTCTCTTTCAAGTAACAAACTCCAAACAGGGCCGCGCTGACCCTACGCGCCGGAGCCCACACAAAGCTCAGAAGTGATGTTCCGTGGCTGGCCGGCTAGCCTGCGGCCCCAAGGTTGCTACCTCCCGCCGCCCCAGGTGGGCGCGCGCTACTTCGTCAGTTCCGGCCGCAGGTGCGCCGGCACGGAAGGCGCGCGTCAGGCCCGAGGGCCAGCTCCCGCCGCCCCCGCGGATGGGATCCTTCAAGGCGGCCAGATGGCCGAGGCGAGGCCGTGGGTGCCTGGGAGTCCGAGCGGGGCCCAAACATCCCCTGCCCGACATTTAGCCCGGCCATCCGAACACTCACCCCAGGGCCGCGCGGCCACCCGTACGGAAACGTAGACGCCGCCACCGCCACCAGCCGTGGAAACTAGACTGGGACCAACTGCGGCGCATGCGTCTTCAGCCCGCCGTAAGCACCGCCCCCAAGCGTGACCCGACGAGCGTGCGTGGGTGGGGCCTACTGTGCATGCGCCAGGCTCCCTGGAGCAGCGGGCGAGGTCACGTGATTTGAGGGTGCGGTATAGCCTTCACTTTTTACTTGGAGTTGTTCTTGAGTGTCGTCTGGGCAAATAGTCGGCTGTGTGTTTTGGGCCCGGGCTTCACTCGTGGTCAAAAAAATACCGCTCTAGGAAGGCGATTATAAGAAATACAAGACATGTTTCCATAGAGAGAAAGAGAAAGGTGCACGTGTGCCACAAGAATGTAAATGCTTGCAATTAACCGTGAAGTCCAAAGAAAGTAAGCTTGGGAAGGGAGCTGGCTTGAGTGTAACTTTTCAATAGCCACGCGCGGTAGACGTTGTGATCCCTGTTAGTCATCTGGCACGGCTGTTAGCACGCCAAAAATAGGGAGAGGGCTTGTGTATCTCTGTTGCCCCTCCACCTGCCACACACATACTTGGGTTGGGATGGTGTACAGTGGGCTTACAAGAATGTCTTCATTGCATTAATGAGTCAATCGTTTAATAATCTGTCCTGATATCAAAGCGGTAAAAAGAATTTTGAGCCAAAATGAGAAGTTTTGTTTGGAGCGTTTGGAGAAACAAAATGTCCACACCTAGGTTCAGAAGGAAGGAAGGAAACCGATCTTTACCTAAGGAATAGCCCAGGATGTAGCCCGGCCGCAGTGGTAACGATACCAAACAAGGCAGCATCTCAGCCCAGGGATCCCAGTGCTGGGAGAGGGTACCAAAGCCAGAAAGTCCTCTGGGAGTAAGAATCTTTGTGTGGTTTTTTTTGTGTGTTTTGTTTTGTTGTTTTGTTTTAGGGAAGGATCTTTGGTTCCTGGGTAGGGAAGTGCCTTCTTCGTTTTGAAGCCTGAAGTCGGGCTATAGAAAAAGGGGGCTAGGAAGCTACTTGGTAATGGTCAGTAATACCCCCATATCTGTCCCGTTAGCAAGGTTAATTTACATATACTTCAAGTCGTCCCACATGAAAATGTACCTGTTTTTTAAAAAAAAAAAAAAGGAATAAAGAATTCTAGTGATCTCCTGAATACAATAATTGAGAATAGAAAGGCATTCGTAAGATATTAGTTTTAATGCTTGAGTATGAAAGTTGTTTCTCCCAGATGTATAGTGGTTCCCAACCATTTTGAGAATGAGATCCTCTTTTCAATGGGCATTATTTTGCTGAGCCCATACGTATCAATCAGAATTTGGACAGGAAGCAGATGGTACACTCAAACTGGATAGTTGAGAATTAATAACTTTTACAAAGGTGTGGACAGGGTTAGGAAAACAACTCAAGATTGCACAAAACCCTGGGGCCAGCAAGACCTCAGGAACTATTCCTATATGTTATGAGCTGGACTGCATCCATCCAAATTCCACAGAAATCCTAACCCCAGTAGCTCAAATGTGACTGTATTTGGAGAAAGTTTCTCTAAAAACCCTAAAAAACTTTTATTAAGCTAAAATGAGGTTATTAGGGTAGGCTCTAATCCAATGTAACTGGTGTCCTTATAAGAGGAGATTGGGGCATGGACATGCACAGAGGAAAGACCATGTGAAGACACAGGGAAATGACAGCCATCTACAAGTCAAGAAGAAAGGCCTCAGAGGAGACCAACCCTGCCAACCCTCTATCTCGGACTTTCAGCCTCCAGACTGTGAGAAAATGAATTTCTCTTGTTTAAGTCCCCGAGTCTGTGGTACTATTTTTTGGCAGAACTAACAAGTGAATACATCATCCCTAGGCATGAAAAGCGTAATGGGAAGACATAGGTTCAGAAGAGAATGGTTGAATGGAGAAAAACCAGTTGACGAGAGAAATGCACCAACCCGTGGTCACTAGGTGCGGGGGGAACAAGGGAAATAAATAGGCTAAACTCACTACTCTTCCATTATTTCATCTGCTGCTGCCTCCCATTGGTCAAAGCCGGAGGGCAACAGAGTCTGTTGATGCCACTCTGTATAGATCAGCTTCTTAGAGCCCAGGGCAGGGGAGAGAGAGACGGAGAGAAGGTTTGGAGCATCAAACTGAAATATGCGTCATACTCCACACAATTGTAATTATCCCTTTAGTATCCCTTTAATTTGGAGAAGGTGTAATGAAACAGAGCTACTATTAATTCAGTAAAGCTTTTTAGATGAATTTGTGTTTAGTTAATGAAAGGATCTATGCGCTTTCTCTAAGCCAAGTTTCTCCTGACCTCTGTGGCCTGAGAGTAGTAATAAGGTCACATTAGCAGCAACAACTCAGATTTTGGTGACTCCTGTGCCCACCTGAATACTCAGGATTGCTCTTTTCACTCATGGCCTCATGAATGGAATTTAGCACCTTTATAAAAGAGGCCCCAGAGAGATCCTTCACCCCCTCTGCCATGCGAGGACACATCAAAAAAAAAAGAATGTCCGTGAACCAGGAAGTCAGCTCTCACCAGACGCTGAATCTGTCAGCATCTTGATCTCAGACTTCCCAGCCTCCAGAACGGTGAGAAATAAATTTCTGTTGTTTATAAGCCACCCATTCTGTGGTAATTTGTTAGCAGCTTGAATGGGCTAGGCAGAAGAATACAAGAAGTGAGGGTTTTAGTAACTTACTTATAATACTCATTTATGAGCTTAGGTGCTTGAATGGTTTTGTCAACCAAAACCTCTCTCCTCTCCCCCCATATCCACTCAGTCTCCAAGTTCCATTGCTTTTGCCTCCCGCTTAGATTAGGCACCTATACCGTCTTCTCCATCCCCTCTGTTCAATCTTGACTGCTGCTACCGGTTTCCTACCTCCAGTCTTGTTCCCTACCCATACACTTGCATGCCAATACCAGAGGGATTTCAGACACTTCTGATCACGTCTCTCCTCTGCCTCAGATTCACCCCCATGGGATAAAACCCAAGCTGTTTAACATGTTGTCCAAGCCGTTTCATTATCCTGCCCAATCTAATTTTTCTGTCCTTTTCTCTCTGGATGCCTACGCTCAAGATTTAAGGAAGTATTTACTACTCTAATTGTGATGTGCTGCAGTCGGCTGGACTGGCTAGACAGCCGTTTGTGTGCACCTCTTCCCAGCTGTCTTAGTCTGCTCAGGCTGCCATAACAAAATACCATGCACCAGGGGGCTTACACAACAGATACTGATTTTCACACGATTCTAGAGGCTGGGAAGTGCAATTCAATTCTGGTGAGGACTCTCTTCTGGGCTTGCAGACAGCTACCTTCTCACTGTCCCCACATGGTGGACAGAGTTCTGGTGTCTCTTCCTTTTCTTATAAGGGCACCAGCTCCATCAGATTAGAACCCACCCCACTCTTAAGACTTTATTTACCTTAAGTACCTTCTAAAGGCTCTATCTTCTAAATACAGTCACATTAGGGGTTAGGGCCTCAACGTGTGAATCAGTGGCCTCACATTGGAAACTCCAACTTGGCCACGTAGGAGTATTTACACTACAGAAATAGCCAAAATCTGTGAACCAGGGGCTTTGGTAGGAGGAGGACAGTTTATTTTTTCCCAGCCTACCCTAACTTGTTATTTTCAGGTCGATGTGACTTTGCACATGGGTCTCTTTTCCTGGAATTCTCTCACCCATTCCAAACTCAGCCCAAAGTTTCTTTTTTCTGAAGCTTTCCCTGACCCTCTAAACAGAAATAGGCCTTTGTAGCAGCTCCGCACCCTGAACCGGTATTTTCAATATTTCTACTGTAGCACTTAATACTTTGGATTTTAACACATTTTATGTTACAAGCACTTTTACAGCCCTGACTATGGGCCAGATTGTCCTGAATGCTTTACAAATATTAACTCATTTAAATATGACCAGAATTTTGATTGTGCCTTTACTTTCTATCTAGTGTTCAGTGTAAGAAACTCTCTCCCTATGCTTACAAAGCAGAAGGACTAAGTTGACTCCCATTTTTCAAAACTTCAGGGTAGTGTCAATGCCCCAATTTTGTTCCCCATCCCCCATAAACATGGAAAAACTGATGAAAACAACAATAGAAATATACTGGAAGTGCATTGAACACTGTGCAAAATTGATAAATCTAAAAATAGCAGTAAAAGCATATTATTTAGAATTATGTTAGCAAACACTACAAAAAATAATGTTAAATATATGTTGAATAAATGAACAAGTCATTTTAAAGGTGAATAATATATAACAATGAACAATGGTTCTATGATTCCATTGAAATATATATGTATATATGTGTGTTTATATGCATGTGTATGTACGGTGGGGGAGTACAGAGTGGAGATGAGGAACAGTTTCCCTGCTTTTTTGGTCACACCTCCACCATGGCATTCTGTGTCATTATCTCTCTTAGTCTCACTGTTCCATATGTTCTGTCCAACTTCATCTTTGCCCTGACTTTTCCTCAAATCCCTCCCTGATTAATTTTGGGCACTGCTTTTTTCCTAACCTTTTAGGGCCATTTCAGTAGCCTTCAGCAAGCACCTTACTCTCCAGAGCTGATCTATAAAAGAAAAGAGTAAGAAATCTTGTCATTTGCAACAACACGGATGGACCTGGAGGGTGTTACGCTAAATGAAATAAGTTAAACAGAGAAAGGCAAGTACCATATTACTTCACTTGTATGTGGAACCTAAAAAACAAGACAAGCAAAACAAACAAGTAAAAAACCAGAAATAGACTCATAAATACAGAGAACAAACTGGTGGTTGCTAGAAGGGAGGGAGCTGACAGCTCAGAGCCTGGAGCCTGCTTCAAATTCTGTGTCTCCCCCTCTGTCTGCTCTTTCCCCACCTGTGCTCTGTCTCTCTCTCAAAATAAATATTTAAAAAAAATTTTTTTTAACTATAAACTTCCAGTTAAAAAATAAGTCACACAGGGGGCACCTGGGTGGCTCAGTTGGTTAAGTGTCCAACTTCAGCTCTGGTCATGATTTCACAGTTTGTGGGTTTGGGCCCTCTCTCTCTGCTGGCTCGCTCTCTCTCAAAAATAAATAAACAGTTAAAAAAATAAAATAAAATAAGTCACACAGATGCAAAGTACAATATAGAGAATGCAATCAACAATGTTGTAATAACTTTGTATAGTGACAGATGGTAATTACACTTAAAGTAGTGAGCATTTCATAATGTATATAATTGTCGAATCACTATGTGGTATGCGTGAAACTAACATATCAACAATGCTTCAATTAAATATTAAAAACAAAAATGATAAAATTAATGAAAAATAAATAGGAAAGAAGAAGAAAAGAACAGATATGTATGAACAACGCTCTGCTCAAACTTTAGGAAAAGGTACAGGTTAATTTCAGCGTGCCCTGATTTTAACGGACTCCACTAGCTCCGTGTAATTTTTATTAGCAGTAACCAGCATTGTAACTAAGGTCTGCAGTTGAACGTTAAGGAGATTCTGACGGGAATCATGATGACTCTGAACACATGAGAATAAAAGTTATTGCTGACCTAGTCTTCCTAAGAGTGGAAACTAATTGAGAGTATAACGCAAAAAAGAATTTGGCAATAGTAAGAATAACCTGAGGATGTGGACATGTCTACAGGATATCTAATTCCAGATAAAATCTGTCGGAAGAAAGAAGAATCGCATGATCTTAGTATGCTGAATACTGTGGGGCAGTGCACTTGTTCATTCGTTATGTGTGAAGCTCCCTTTGAGCAGCCAACTCGCAGAGAGAGCTATTCAACAAATGGCCACTAGGGAAAGCAGAGCACCAACTAATGGGTTAGAGTAATGTCATTTCTAAGAGATGCATCTTATCGAGCGGCTTCTCTGAGCCAGGTGTTCTGTTATTGTGGGGTACACAGAGGTGAACAAGGCAGACAAGGGCCGTGCTCTCCTGAGACTTCCATTCTACCAGAGAGGGGAAAAAAAACAATAAATTTATTAAGCAGATAAAAATACAAAGTAGTAAATGCTATTAAGGAAAATAAAATAGGATTATGTGTGAGAGAGTGGCTGGAATACCTCTTTAGTGGGTATAGTTTCTGAATAGGAGACATTTTGGCTGCAATCTGAATGACAAAACAAACATCACTACCTGAGTATTAGGTAGAAGAGGATTCTTCACAGGAAGCATTAGTGCAAAGAGGCTAAGACAGGCACAAACCTAGCAAATTTAAAGAGTAGAATTTCAATTTTATTCAAATCAAATCCATTGAAGGGTTTTAAGTAAAGAAGTGACATTATAAACTTACATTTTAAAAGTATTATTTTGGCATAAGGACAGTCATATAGATTAATGGAATAGAATCAGGAATCCGGAAGTAAACCCACATATCTGCTGTCAATTGATTTTCAGTACATGTGCCCAGACCATTCAATAGGGAAAGAATAGTCTCTTCAACAAATGGTTCTGAGAAACTAGATACTGACATGCAAAAGAATGACATTGGAATCTACCTCACCCCATGTACAGAAGTTGACTCAAATGAAGTAAAGGCCTAAAGGTAAGAGCTAAAATTATAAATTCTTAGAAGAAAGCTTAGACCTTGGATTTGGTAATGGATTCTTAGATATGACACCAAAAACACTGCGACAAAAGAAAAACTAGATCAATTGCTCTTCATCAAAATTTGAAACTTGTGTGCATCAAAGAACACTCACTGTCTAGAAAATAAAAAGACAACCCACAGAATAGGAGAAAATATGTGCACATCATATCTGATAAAGCACTAGAATCCAGAATATATAAAGAACTCTTCCAACACAACAACAACAAAATAATTAAAAACGGGCAAAGCATCTGAATCCACATTTCTCAAAAAATGTATGCATAAATGGCCAAGAAGCACATGAAAAGATGCCCAACATCGTTAGTCCTTTCAGAAAGGCAAATCAAAACCACTATTTTTTTTTACATGGTTATTTATTTTTGAGAGGGGGGAAAGGGGACAGAGGGAGAGAGAGAGAGAGAGAGAGAGAGAATCTGAAGTAGGCTCCACGCTGACAGTGCAGAGCCTGATGTGGGGCTCGAACACATGAATCATGGGATCGTGACCCAAAGTCGGGTGCTTAACCAGCTGAGCCACCGAGGTGCCCCCAAAACCATTTTAATTAGTAGTTGCCAAGGCCTGGGGGAAAGGGGAGCTGGAGAGTGATTGCTAGAGTACAGGTTTCTTCTGGGGGTGATGAAAATGTTCTGAAATTAGTGGTAATGGTAATGTTTGCACAATTTTGTGCTTCTTAGGGCTCACCATAGCAGAGAGGACCTGTCATTTACACAAAGGCAAAGGCAGCCCGCAGGTCACTGCACTGTTACCTATAGAGCAAGCATACCCACAGGGACTCCAAAGGCTGCACAGATCGCTGACATTCTAAGGGGATGCAGGCATGAGCAAAAAATAAGAGAACCACTCCTCCCCTACTGAGAGCAGGTAGTCCTTAAGGGGGGCCCTTCCATGCACAGGCATATGCCTGTGCCGTGCCTGGTGGGCGCAGACACCTGGGGCCGGGAGGGGAGGCCGGGAGGGAGGGATGCCACGTGCTTTCCTCTGCCAGCAGCACGCTGCTTCTGAAGACCTGGGCAGAGAATCCTAACACCCAAATAACCTGCATATTTACCCGAAAGGACGCAACGGTTTTAACGCCACATTAGAATACGGGCCAGATGTGACCTGGGTAATACTGTCTGGCAAGAGACCACCTTCTCTTTCTCTCCACTTTCAGGAACAGCAAAAGAACCTGAAAATGCAAAGTTGATAGTAATGGTGATCAGAGGGGGAGCAAAAATCACGTTTGTACCTTGCTAAGTTAAAACTGCACAATTCAGCCTATTACCTTCTGTCACTCATTTTTCTCTCCCTAGTATGTGGTGCTAGCCATGTGCCTGGCCCTTGGAAAGCAGAGGAATAAATGTCTGAGTCTTTGCTCATGTCCTTCTCCTCTGTGGTGATGGATATTCTATGAGTC
Source organism: Panthera onca (assembly GCF_046562875.1). Classification (NCBI taxonomy): domain Eukaryota; kingdom Metazoa; phylum Chordata; class Mammalia; order Carnivora; family Felidae; genus Panthera; species Panthera onca. The sequence goes on along the minus strand of NC_138349.1, from coordinate 40,433,506 downwards.
CTCCATGATTTAGCTCAATTCAGCCCTTTCATAAAGCTCTCCTGATGCCCAACTTCAATCTGCAGGAAATTCTCCCTGTTCTTTGTCCTCAACTTCAGCACAGCGCCGCCCCGCGCCCCCGCCCCCCCAAGATAGCTTTGTAATTGGCTGGGTCACCATCCGTTTCCCAAGATCTCCATCTCAGCTGCTCCTGCAACTTTGACCCTTTCCCTCCAGGGACACAGATGCCACTCCCAGCTTTGTCCTCTCTCTCTGAGCCACAAGGACCGTCAGGTGCTACAGATAAAGAGACGTGGCCGCTGACCCTCAATGCAGCAGCCCCTTGGGGACCACAGATCCCAGAGCCAACAGCTGTTCTCAGGTCGTCGGAAGTGGTGAAGCTTCAAAAACACGCTTCCTCCCGCCTGGCAGAGCCCCTACCCACAACCCATCTCATTTCTGTGAGGTCTGTGTTTAGAGACCCACAGATTCCTCAAGATGCTTTTTAAGACTTCCTGCTCTTGGCTGGCAAATTGTTAATCAGTTTGTGGCAGCATAAATAAAATTAGAGGGTTTAATTAAAACTAATGAATGAGTGAGCGGAGACCAGCCTGGCCGCGTTGCTCTCTGAGCCTCGGAGCAGTAAATAATGAAAGTGTCACACAGCGAGTGAGATGTTTTAGCAGAAGTGTAGGGCCAGCAGAAACGAGGCCACAGAGAGCTCCTCCACCCAAGGTGCAATTTGCAAGTTGGTGGAAACCCCATTTTAGTGTGTCTTATTAATTAATTCTGCAGAAACTGCTCCAGTTTTCTGGCCTTTCAAAAAAAGAAAGAAAGAAAGAAAGAAAGAACAGAGTAACACACAGGATGCGCATTCTCTGTGTGTCCTTGGCACGTGCTTTCACAGGGCACTCCTTAATGTCCTGGTCCTTGTGGAGGGGAGCAGGGGGCACGACAGGCATTTCAGGGGCAGGGATCTGGAATTCTGACATTCTCAGCATGTGGGACATAAAAGGGAGAATTGTCCTACATCCCACTTGAGTTTCTTTTTTTTTAATTTTTTCTCACCTTTATTTTTCAGAGACAGAGAGGACAGAGTGTGAGTGGGGGGAGGGCAGACACACACACACACACACACACACACACACACACACACATACACACAATCCAAAGCAGGCTATAGGCTCTGAGCTGTCAGCACAGAGTGTGACATGGGGCTCGAACTCACAAATAGTGAGATCATGACCTGAGCTGAAGCCAGATGCTTAACTGACTGAGCCACGCAGGCGCCCCATCCCACTTGACTTTCGAATACACTCCCAAAGATTTGTGTAGGTTAAAAAAAAAGCTATTTATAATTATCTGGGCTTCTACCTGAGCTCCATGTAAACATAAAGTCCTTTTTTGCACAATTTTACTGAGGACATGCTACCACCATGTGAGTGAGGTAAGCTAGGACTTTGCTTGGCAGCATTTTAAAAGTCACATCCCCAGTGGCAACAGCCCTCTTAATTTCTATATTTCAAGTATAACACCTACATGAGTTCTCCTGTAGCCTGTCACTTTTAAGGCAATTCCACACACAGGTATAAGCATGTTACTATTCGTTTGTGTCCAGGTGTAGGCCTGCCGGGGTATTTCCATGTTGAAATGAATATTAACTTATTATGAATTACTTCCCTTGTATTTTACCCAGCTCGGGCATTATACCAATTTTTTAAACACTGTGTGTAGGAGGTGTGAAGAAATATTTGTTACAGAAATGGGTGCATTGGGGGTGCCTAGGTGGCTCAGTTGGTTAAGCGTCTGACTCATCATTTCAGCTCAGGGCATGATCTCACAGTTCATAGGTTGGACCCCCAAGTCTGGCTCTGTGCTGACCGTGCAGAGCCTGCTTGGGATTCTTTCTCTCCTCCTGTCTCTGCCCCTCCCCAACTCATGCTTGCTCGAGCACTGTCTCTCTCTCTCTTTCTCTCTCTCCTCTCTCTCTCTCTCTCTCGAAAATAAATGAATACACATTAGAAAAAAGAAATGGGTGTTTCAGATCAGATGAGTTTGAGATTTTGAGAACCACTGCTCTTGCCAACATGTGAGTGTGAAGATGGTTGAGAGAATTTTGGAGAGTGTCTCTCCCACTGCTCCTTCTGTTCCCTGTCCCCACCACCTCATCAGAGCTGATTCAAGTTTGAGGACACTTCCTGAAGTCATTTCCAAGGCCCTGGAGCAGCTCGTCAGCCTGGCAAGTAGTGCCAACTCTAAACCCTCTATCCAGCTGGCTGCCACGCTCAGTTCTTTCCCCAGCGCTCTCCCCACATGCCCTACACCCAATCCAGCTCCCATGACTCTTGAAGAAGCCCAAGAATGTTCTTTACTTGGTTTTCCTTATTTTTCCACTCACTATTATGTCCAGAAGTTTGGGGTTATAGAGGTATGAGTCCCAGACTGAGCCTGGACACCAGGACAATGTGACAGGATAGGATTCCAAGATGACCCCCATGATTCCCCCAACACACTGCTGGATATGCCCTGCATAGTCCCCGGGGCTGTGAGTATACTGGATTTTACCCATGCGAGCAGGTTATGTTATACAGCACAGCTGACATTATGATAGATTTTCTATATGGGCCTGATATAATCACCTGAACCCTTTAAAAGCAGTGTTTTCTTTGGTTGGTGGCAGAAGGGGAAATCAGAGATTCCCAACCTGCCACTACTGTATCCAACATGTGGACGAGTCCACATGTTGAGGAATGCAGGTGGTGTTTAGGAACTGGGAGCTACCTACAGCTGACTTCCAGCATGGAAACAGGGACTGTAGTCCTACAACCACAAGGAACTGAATTCTGCCAAGAATAAGAATGTTCATAGAAGTGGATGTTTGCCCCAGCACCTCCAGACAAGAACTCCATCCCACTGACACCTTGATTTTCAGCCCATGATGCTCTGCACAGTCATGCTCTCTTGGTCGTGCTGTGCCAGACTTCTGACCTACAGAAGTGGCTGATAGTTGATGATGTTTAAGCTGCTAGAAATCCAGTAATTTTTTGTGCAGCGATAGGAAATTAATGCAGACAGGCACTATTTTCCTGACAACAACAGAGCGAGATATTTGAAGAAGGATTTGAAAAGTAGTGCCTGTGAGGCGTTCAAGTCAGCACCTGGCGGAGGCAGAAACCAGAGGCCAGGAAGATGGAAGGTCCAAGTTGTGGTGGAGGTGGGGGGGAACCAGCCAATGTATACCACACTGACAGGGTACAAGCAGGGGTCAGTTCTCTTGCAAGTGTTTCCTTTTAGGGACGCCTGGGTGGCTCAGTGCATTGAGCGCTTGACTCTTGGTTACTGCTCAGGTCATGATCACAAGGTTTGTAAGATCCAGCCCGAGTTGGGCTCCATGCTGATAATGTGGAGCCTGCTTGGAATGCTCTCTTCCTCCCTCTCTCTCTGCCCCTCCCCTACTTTCTCTGTCTCTCAAAATAAATGAACTTAATAAAATAAAATAAAATGTTTCCTTTATTATGGAAAAGTCACCACCAAAAAGTAGTAAGAAAAACCCAGAAACCCTAACCCTGACAGACAACCATTGTCAACTTTCGCTTACACCCTTCGGGTACCTATGCAATATGAAAGTAAACAATCTGACACAATAATTACAATTAATTTTAGTTGTAGGCTTGCCATGGGTCAGTACTATGCAAAACGCTTTACACATGTTAACATTTAATCCTTACCACGCTTAGGAGTACTTACGTATTCATATGTACCGATGAGAAGTATAGCTCTTATCCCCATTTTACAGCACATTCACTGAGACCCAGAGAAACTGCATAATTTTCCCGTGGTCACTCGGCTGCAAGTCTGGATTGGAACTCAGGCAGTTGGACTCCAGAAGCGGAGTCTTAACTGGTACCTCTCTACTGCCTCGCATAAACGGGATTTTACAATGGGTACAATTATACAAACTGCTTTTCTCGGTAAAAGGTCATGGGCGGTATCCTAAGTTGGGTCCTGCAGGAAATAGGTGCTAAAGCAGAGATTGTGCGTTGGAGACTTACAGAGAATGAAGGAAACCAGACTGGGCAGAGGGAAAAACTGGACCACAGTGCAGTGTCAACATGGGCCTTGGCTTATTCTACATGGAGCTTTGGGGTTGGCATAGCCCTCCAGATTGAGGCCCTGGGATGCTACCTTTTGCCTCTTCCCTCAGGGGACAACACTGTTTTTGATTTACTGTCCTGCCTGGAGGTGGGAGGGCAGCGGTTCCAGAAACCCCTAGTTGGCCTTCCCTTTTGCAAGAGCTCTTAGTACTCGATAAGCCAAGGAACCACTGTGGGAATTTCATCAACCATCAAGTATATGCTTCCCAGATATGCATTTGGGGATTAGGGGAATAACCGCCAGGTGGGTCTGTGAGTCCTTCCACAAAAATAGTCCGCTTAGCTGACAGGAGCTACTTTGTCCAACGTCTAATGACTGACTCATACAGGTGCACAGAAAGCCTCTATGCCACAGTTCAAAATACCTGCAAAGGGCCAGCCCACCTCCAGAACTCTGAAGGGATTAGTGCTGCCTTTCTTGCAAATGCATTTCCAGCTGAACTGCCTCCCTCTGACTGCTTCCCTCACTTCCATACTGCGGGGTTACCAAGAGTACTTTCCAATAAACTTCCTCTGCCTGAGAGTCTGGTTCCCAGGGATCATGACCTAAAACAGTCAGGTTCAGGAGTTGTTCAAGGAAGCAGACTTGAAAACGGGATCTTAGGACAATGAGGACCCCATAACTGGGTCAGGAGGATTAGACAATCCCTAGCGTGCTCACTCAGTGCAATTTTTAAATTTCACCAGTCCTGCACTGGAATGGGACAGTGGGAAAAGGATATGACAGGTGCAATGTCTCGGGATTCTGAGAAGTTCAAAAGAAGTAGTGATCATAAAGACAAGGAAATTGGTTGGCTCTTACTAGGTGCTCAGATCACATGCTGACTTGGTGGCCCATGGTTAAGTGTTCAGTCTCTGCTAAGACCCAGTAACAGGCCAAGAGCTTTCTCTCAAGAAGAGAGTAGTTGTCTGTGGAGGATGGCAGGGCTTTGCCCCCAAATCCCAAGGGCTTGCATTTCAGTTCACCCATTGGGACCTGCCAAACGCTCCAAACCATATCCCTGTCTGCCACTCACACTTCAAGTATTTGGAAGTCTGGATTTTAAGAAACAGAGGAGATAAGCATGGCACTTGTTTTTTCTCTTGATTAATAGTTGTTTCCATGATCCATAAATAATACTTTAAAAATACAGCATGATGGCTTTATTAGTGTGGGCATGGATCACACAGTGTTATAAGGCCTGCAAATGTGTTCCTTTCTTACTCAGCCTGAAGGCAGGGACAAAAAGAACCCATTGTACCTCCACATCCTCCCTGCCTAATAACGCCTCAGATGTGGTTCTGTTTAGTGTTCATGAGATGGATGGATGTGAAGCTGGCATGTGGGGGTCCCAAAGGGGTCTGTCTGCCAGGGTTTCCTTCTACCTCCTGAGTCTAGCACACTCTTTTAGCTTGGAAGAGTGGTTCCCAAAATGTAGCGTGAGGCACACTTGCATCAGCATCGTGGATGTGGTTGTTAAAGGCCGATTCCCAGGCTCCCTTCAGGCCACCGGAACTGGAATCCCCAGGAGTGGGCTGGGAACAGGCTTGTCTCCCAGCTCCTTGGCTCCTGTGGCTCCTGGCACGTGCTGAGTGGTGGCTTCCAGAGCTCCAGACCAGAGGAGCCATTTCTGAACCCTCCACCCTCAGGGAAATTCCTCTCCTCCTTCATTCTCATCCTCACTGAGACCTTCCCATGTTCGGCTGTTTTCTTTCCTCACATTTTCCCCCACCTCTGGGTTATCTCCCTCCTATCACACCAAACTATTGTGAAGTCCAGTGGTAATATGGTTCACAAAGTTACACTGTGTCACATTTCCCACTCAAGAGATGTAGTGTTTTATTTGTAGCTGGCTGTTCCCGCCTGAGTCAGTACAGAACTGATACAGGTAGGGATCCAGGGAACAAAGGTACAGAAATTAGCAAAGGTCCCAGGGTAAATCCCAAATTTAACAAAATAACATTCAAGAAAAGAATGCAAAACCCTCTCAAACAATTAATGCCTTGGGATCACAGCTTTAATTTATAATTTTTAAATCCTTACTGGGGATGGGAGTTGGGAATCACAGCCAGAGTGGTATGGGTATTGGTTTTTTTTGTTTTCTTTTTGTTTTTTTCTGACTGATAGAGGCATTGAGGCCTTTGGTCCAGGGGAGAAAATGCCAGGCTCAGCAAGATTCCAAAATGGAAGCAATTTGGAAATGGTTTGGAGATCAATTCCCTGCCCAAATGGTCTAAACAAACCCAAACCAGAGCTTTTAACACAAATGATTAGAAATGAAAGCAAAAATTTCGTCAAAGCAAAGGTGTGTGTGCAACATATTGGCCCCTTGGTGTCATTTGAAGGAAATTAATGTGGGGGCCAAAGAGATGGAGTCTGCAATATGCAATGCTCCAGAGGCCTGCCTGTGATTTTGTTCCTAGTGTAGCAGAAATAAATGCTCCCGGCAAACCTTCAGGGAGAACTAAGACATGTGCATAAGTAAGATTAATCAGTAAAGCTAGCATCGACCTAATGAGTCATCTTTGACATCATAAAACTTGAAAAATACAAGGTTGTAGCTTGTCAGATCTGTGCATGCTCGGAAGAAGCAAAATGGGGGCTGCCCAAGTGCACGGTGGTGGGCAGCTCTTGGGTATATTTGGCCTAGCACAGCAGAAGAAATAGAAAAAGGGCTGCATTGGGGCTGCATAGGTCTGTTTCTATGGAGACTTGGGGTTGGGTGCTGGGGTGGAGAAAATCGAAGATGTGGGGGTTCATGCACCTTTTACCCTCAGGGATCCCTTTCCTTCTATTCACACGGAGCTCCCAGGGAGACAGTGTTTCCATCCAAACACATCATCCCCCGGGATTTCCTGCGATGCAGCATCAGCTGGGAGACTGGGGAGAGGAGGGTCACAGAGCGTGGCCAGGACAGGATCTCCATGAGGCAGGACCTTCAGAAGTTTCCAGCCCCCAGAGAAAAGGGTTTGTCACAGCCTTGTGTCTAACTAACCGAGCTGCCGATTCTCCACTCCCATTTGTCATCAGATCCTGTGGGCAGCCTCCACCTAGAATTAGCCCTTCCTCTCTGTTGTGCACCCACACCTGCTCACACACAGCCTTGCTTCCCTTGAGCCCGAAAATCTCTTCACATCTCTCCCTTTGCAGTCTGATTATCCCCAGACTCGATAAGGAAGAAGCTGAGGGCCATGTGCTGTCTGGAAATCGCAGGCTGTTTTGGAAGGTAGACTGTGCCACAGGTATCGTTCGCCTGCCACCCTTAGCCATCAAGATACCAAACCTCCTCCTCAGGGAATCATGATTGCATGGCAAGCCAGACCATGGCCTCTTGACCATACACTCCCCAGGTACTTCCTGGTTTGGAAAGCTTCTTTGCTTTCCAAACTTCCCGGTTTGAAAAGCTGAAATCCACCTTTTCTCTGTTGACGGATTCCATGCTGATGGTGGACCGCGCACTCCCATCAGTCCTAGAAAGTCCCTCCATGGTGAAAGCCTCCTGAAAGAACAGCCAGGCCCCTCTACTATGCACAGCTAGGTTCTGTGGGAACAGTGTCCTCCCTGCAGGGACCACACCACGTCACTCCAGGGCTGGCATCTGAACCGGTACCTTGACCTCTCCAGTCCTCTGCACACACTGCCAGCCATGCTGTGTGTGGCTAGATGCCTAGCTTATTCCGCAAGACTCAGCTGCCGCACACAGCGTTCTGGGCACACACCACCACCCCACCTCCAGTGGCCGATCCCAGAATCCTTAGCAAGGACATCAGATCTGGTCCACTTTCCTGGGCATGTGCACACTCCCTGTCCATTCATGCAACTAGTGGAGGGGTTTCTGGGACGCTTCCTCATGACAGTCATTGATATATAAAAAGGCACAGACTTTGAGGCCATATGACAACACGACTGGCCTGATGTCCTGACTCAGTCACTGATGTGTGCCCTGGGAAAAGAGTTAATATCTTGGAACCTTGATTTCCTCATCTTTTATTCATTCAATGACTATTTACCATGCCTACTGTGCACCTGCTGTGTTCTAGGCGCTGAGGAGACAGCAGCAAGTAACAAAGATACAATCTCTGCTTCCCTGGAGGTGAGAAAAGAGGTCTGAAATAGAAAGAAACTTAAATTTGGAAGTCTTCAAGTGGTGGATGGAAAGTGAAGCCATGAGATCCAACACGAGGGTGCTAAAGCAATATATAAATAGAAAAGATGGATCAGAGTGCCTGCCTGGGTGGCTCAATCCATTGAGCATCCAGCTTCAGCTCAGGTCACGATCTCACGGCTCGTGAGTTCAAGACCTGCATCAGGCTCTGTGTTGACAGCTCAGAGCCTGGAGCCTACTTCGGATTCTGTGTCTCCTCTCTCTCTGCCCCTCCCCTGTTTTCACTCGTGCTCTCTCTCTCTCTCTCCCAAAAATAATAAACCATAAAAAATTTAAGAAAAAAAAAGATGGCTCAAGCTCTAGAGCCTCCAACATTTACAGGTCAAGCATGACAAACGAGCGAAGGAGACTGAGAAACTGGGGTAGGAGAAAAAATGGGAAGGAGAAAATGTCACAAAAGCCAGGAAAGAAAGTATCTCAAGAATTAGGGACTGGTCCATTGTTTTTATAGCACCCACTTCATAGTACTGCTTCAAGAACTGAATGGTGTCTGCAAAAGCCCCTATGGGCCATGCCCCAAATGTCCACCTTTTACTATTAAAAGGCCCTATGTTGTCTGCCTCTCATGAGGTTCCTGTTGTGTCCCTGTGGGCCACTCTGTCCCAAATTGCCAGTGATTTTATGCAAGGAAGGACAATCACAGTACTGTTTCCCTCAGGACTATGAGAAATTGTAGTGATCATCGGATAACAAGAAACTTTCAGTGGAATGACCCAGAAGGTTTAAATGAGAGAGGAGAATGGAAAGAGGAATGAATTTATAAACATCATGCCTGAAACCATAAGAGATCCTTAAATACTGAGAACAAACTGAAGGTTGATGGGGGGTGGGGGAGATGGGAAAGTGGGTGAAGGGCATTGAGGAGGGCGCCTGTTGGGATGAGCACTGGGTGTTGTATGGAAACCAGTTTGACAATAAATCATATTTAATATAAAAAAATAAAAACAGAAATACATAAAAATTCAAAGATCATGCCTGAGAACCGGAATTTTCCCCAAGGATGCAGAAAACAAATTTTGCCAAAGAAAGAGTAAAGGATCATTCTAAGCCTCATTAAGACACTGAGACCGGGGCGCCTGGGTGGCTTGGTCGGTTGGGCGTCCGACTTCGGCTCAGGTCATGATCTCATGGTCCGTGGGTTCGAGCCCCGTGTCGGGCTCTGCGCTGGCGGCTCAGAGCCTGGAGCCTATTTCGGATTCTGTGTCTCCCTCTCTCTCTGCTCCTCCCCAGTTCATGCTCTGTCTCTCTCTGTCTCAAAAATAAATAAAAGTTAAAAAAAAAATTAAAAAAAAAAAAGACACTGAGACTAAACATTAGTCCTGATTGCACATTGATTGATAAAATAGGCTGTCTATAAAGTAGTTGGGTTGACCGAGATGTCAGTAACTTTTGGACATTTTGTAAAAAAGCATGCAATCTGAAACCATTATTTCAACAGGTAAAATAGCCCAGTCATTTCCAAACATCTCTATTGTTCCTCCATGTCTTGAACAAACCACAAGAAAACAAGAACACTTGAGCTTTAACAACACATGTTGTTCACAACAACACCCATGAGCTTTAAGTACTCGACTCGCATGTGTGGTGTGAGTGTCTCTGTGTGTGTGTGTGTGTGTGTGTGTGTGTGTGTGTGTGGGTGTGTGTGTACAGGAGAGGGGAGGAAATTCACAAAAGAGAGTCATGTTGGGGGATAAATTAATCTTTTGAAAATCTATTTCTGTGTGAAATACTGTGTAAGATGTTTCTGCTTAAATCTTTTACCCCTCTCTCCCTCTCTCTCTCCTTCTCAAAGTACAATGGCTTTTAAAATTTGACATTACAGATACAACTCCTTCTGGCTAAACAAGGTCCTACATCATATTCCCTATACTAAGTAAAAAAGAAAACACAAATAAATTGCTATTTTTTAAAGCCTTTCATTCAATTTTTTTTAAGTTTATGTGTTTATTTTGAGAGAGAGAGAGAGTGAGAGCAAGGGAGGGGCAGAGAGAGAGGAGAGAGAGAATCTGAAGCAGGCTCAGCACTGTCAGTGCAGAGCCCAATGCAGGGCTTGATCCCATGAACGGTGAGATCATGACATGAGCCAAAGTCAAGAGTCAGATGCTTAACCGACTGAACCACCCAGGTGCCCCTAAGTCGTTATTTTTTTTTAAATAATGCAGATTATTTTGCATTCTCATAGACCCCAAGCTAGCCCCAGTATACAATCTGTTTAAAAGAGCCAAGGCCATGGGCACCTGGCTGGCTCAGTTGGAAGAGCCTATGACTCTTGATCTCAGGGTCATAAGTTCGAGCCCCATGTTGGGTGTAGAGATTACTAAAAAAATAAATAAAACTTAAAAAATAAAATATAATAAATAAAAGAACCATGGCCAAAGATGAGAATTAGTAGCTGGTTTATACCTCTTGCTGATGCTAAACTGACTATCACCTTGAGAGGGAGCACAGAGGTGTCTGTGGAACAGTCCCATCACATCAGAACTTCACACAGACTTTACACTCTCATGGTCTTGCTCCTTTGCCTTGCTCCTTTGTTAAATACCACAGAGCTACCTGGCTAGTTTTCATGTCCATGCCAGCTCTTTGACTGGGTCTGAGTGGGCTTTTTCTCTGACATTACACTGGACTCTATTGACTGTCCAGTGGTCTCTAGCCTCTTCCCAGTCTTTGGTTCTCAGCTTTGTCACCCTGTGCTGGTCCTGGCAGCTCAATTGGACCATGTTCTGCTTTTAGTCAACCAATTATTCACTAACCTATACACAACACAACATCCATCCACCCACCTGTCCATCCAGTGAGCATTTATTGATCACTTTCTCAGTTCCAGATCCTATACTTGATGCTAAGAAGTCAGAAATAATGAGAAAATCAGAATATAACAAAACTAGATTTTGAGAGGGAGTAATAAGGACCATATTCACCCTCTCAAATGGAACAGCCAAAACTCCAGTCAAAATAACAAGAAACAATGAATTTTAATACGTTGGACACCAGGCAATGAAATATAGAAATTCTTAAGAAGTGGCAAACAATCAAGATGAGCCCTAAACTTGCCTCAGCTTTCCACCTTGAGGGCATTTCCAGCCTGTAATACAAAGAGAAGGGGTCCAAACAGAACCAGAAGACTCTCTGATTTGACAACAGGGAGCTGAGAATCTGGGACAACAACAGCAGCTAAAATTTAGAGGGCAGAGTACCAGAAAAGGATGAGAACTACAGAGACTTACAGACTTACAGGCTCCTTTGAGTATTTAGCAGAGTGTTGACCAGCATGTTTGTGTAAGTAAATTACCCAGGTCTGAGGAAAAAGCCATCCAAAAAGATTGGAGGAAATAATGCCTATGCTTATACAGTGGCTGGAATAGCGCCTGTTCCTACCAGGCAGACTGGAAAACCTCATAATTCACGATAGAAGTACTGAGAATAGTCTTGTCTCATAATGCCAAATAGTTAATCTGAGACTGGGTACTGCTCCAGATCCACCAAACAAATCATAAATCAAAACTTAAAGTATCAAACTGTCTCCAAGTAAATCATATTGCATCCCAGGACAAAGCTCAGGAAGATTTATAATAATAAAACACATTCAGCACCCAAGGAGGCAAACTCATAATGTCTGACATTCAAAGATTACCAGACATTCAAAGAAGCAGGAAAACATGATCCGTAATGAGGATAAGGAAGTTATAAAGAGACCCAAGTTAAATTTCTGAGAGGAAAACTGCAATGTGTAAAATGAAAAATACAATGGGTAGGATTAATGGAAGAATATAAATTATAAAGAAAAGAGATTAGTGAACTTGTAAACAATAAAAGCTACCCAAAATAAAACAGAGAAAAATGAACTTTAAAAATGAAAAGAGCATCATTGACTTACAGGAAAATTTAAAAAAAATTTTTTTAATGTTTATTTATTTTTGAGAGAGAGAGAGAGACAGAGTGCAAGCAGGGGAGGGGCAGAAAGAGAGGGAGACACAGAATGAGAAGAAAGGTCCAGGCTCTGCACTGTCAACACAGAGCCCAGCGTGGGACTCAAACTTAGGAACTGCAAGATCATGACCTGAACTGAACTTAGATGCTTAACCGACTGAGCTACCCAGGTGCCCTGAGTTATTGGACAACTTTAAGCAACCTAATCTGTGTGTTACTGGAGTCACTGAAAGAGTGGGGGAGCAGAAAAATTTGAAAAATAATGGCTGATAAGTTTCCAAACTTTATGAAAACAATGAACCCACAGATCCATGAAGCCTGACAAACCCAAGCACAAGAAATATGAAGAAAACTACACCAAGACATATTATAATCAAATTGTTCAAAAAAGTAAAAAAAAAAAAAAAAAAAAAAAAAAAAAAAGAGAGAGAGAGAATCTCAAATGCAGTCAGAAAACAAAAACATGTTATGTACAGAGACACAACAATAAAGGTAACCGAAGATTTACCTTTGGAAACGATGCAAACAGGAGCATGGTGGAGAACATCTTTAAAGTACTGATAGAAAAAAACATCAATCTAGATTTTTATACCCAACACAAGAATCCTTCAAAAACCAAAGTGAAATAAAGCCTTTTTCTGACATAGGAAGGCTTAAAGAATGTATCATGAGTAGACCTGCAATATAGGAAATGTTAAAGGGAATCCTTCAAACGGAAGTAAAATAATACCAGATAGAAATCTGGATCTATACAGAGAAACAAATAATGTCATAAAAGGTAACTATATGGCTATGTGTGTAATGCTTTTTTTTCTATTATTTAAGTTGATTTAAAAGATAACATAGTTTAAACAAAAATGATGATAATGTATTATAATAATCATAACATATGTAAAGTATATGACAATAGCACAAAGACTAGGGAAGACAGTAAAAACACTGTTATGAGGTTCTTTATGCTATCTGTCAGAGTTTCTCAATCATACCAATATTGACATTTTGGACCAGGGAATTTTTCATTGTGAGGTACTTTCCTGTGCATTGAAGGATTTTTAGCATCCGGTCTTCTACCTTCTAGACATTGCCAACTGTTCTCTGGAGCACAAAATGGCCTCTCATTCAAAACCACTGCTCTATGTGAAATAGTTTAGTATCGCTTGAAGGTACTGTTGATTTAAAAATGTATATTACAAATCCTAGAGCAACTACTAATGTCACAAAACAAAGAACTAATAGGCCAACAGAGAAGATAAAATTGAATGTTAGAAAACATTCAATCCAAAGAAAACATGAAAAGAGTTAAAATGGAACAAAGAATACTTAGAAAACAAATCATAAGATGATACACTTGAACTTAACCACATAAAAAAAATCACATGAAATGTACATGGTTTACACTTCCAATTAGAAGACAGAAATTGTCAGACTGGGTAAAAAGCAATACCAAAACTACATGCTAAGAGAAATGCATTTTAAATATAAAGACAGAAATAGATTAAAGATCAAGGTGAGAAAAAACATATGCCAAGATAACACTAGATGAAAGAGAGCTTCAGTTGGCTATATCGATATCAAACAAAGAAGACTTCAGAGCAAATAATGTCAGGGGTGGAGAAGGTCATTTCATAAATACAAAGAAGTCAATTTACCAAGAGACCAAAACAATCATAAACATTCATGATCCTAATAAGAGAGCTTCAAAATATGTGGAGTAAAACCAATAGAACCTTATTGAGAAATAGATAAATCCACATTCTACTCAGTAATTTCAATACTTCTCCTTCAATAATTGATAAACCGAGCAGACAGAAAATGAGCAAAGATACAGTAAACTTGAACATTTTCAACCAACTTGGCCTAGTTGACATGTATAGAATGCTCCATAGCAAAGTATTCATTCTTCTCAAGTGCTCATGGAACTATTTACCAAAACATTCTGGGCTATAAAATAAGTCCCAGTAGTCCATTTCATTACGGTGCAACAATCATATTTCTGAAGATATCTAATTTATTTTTTAAGTTTATTTATCTATTTTCGAGAGAGGGGGAGAGAGAGGCAGACAGAAACGGAGACAGAGGATCTGAAGTGGGCTCTGTGCTGACAGCAGAGAGCCCGATGTGGGGCTCAAACCCACAAACCATGAGATCATGACCTGAACCAAAGGCAGACTCTTAACTGACTGAGCCACCCAGGCGCCCCTGAAGTCATCCAATTTAAAACTACCTTCTACTTTAGGCCCTACCTGTCCCAGACTAAGAACTTAAAGGAAGCCTGGAAGATGAGGTTCACATACAGAAGAACATAATCATCTTCAATATTTCATAGTTTTGCATCCACTACCACCAATGGCTGGACTATGTTGAACCAAAAAGGAGAGATAATTAACAGAAGGTACAAAATGCCTGGTCATCTAGTAAAAGTGACCCCTGAATACACTAGATGTGTAATTGCTAATGTGTTCTCTCATTGGAGGATTGTGTAGGTTCATGGGCAGTCCCCTTTTGGGAAGAACCATCCTCTTAAGAGCCCAACAGGGGTGTGGAGAATAATGGCAAAAAAAAAAAAAAGAGAGGGGGGGGGGAGAGAGAGACTGGGGCCTTGGAATCAGAGGAAGCATCGCTCTTCTACCTTCCCACAGACTGTAACCCAGATGGGACAGGGACCCAGCTTCAATTATGAAACTAGGGCATTCATTCTCAAAGTGGCCCCAGACCAGCAGCTTCTGCATCACCAGAGAATTTGTTAGAAAATAAATTTTGGAGTGCATAACAGACAGAACTAGAAACTTAAGAGTGCAGACCAAGTCTCAACTCATGGAAACCATCCATGATTCTCTCACACCGCAGTAGCTGCCCCTTCTGTGGTACTCAAAGAACAACTTGCTCTCTCCGCATCTGAGCACCTATGCCACAGCTTCTGAGTGGCATGGCCAGGATCTGGACCACAGTTGATTCAAAGTGAGACCAAGGGCTCTCGGTTCATAAGTAACAGTGCTTCCCGTCGCACTTCCAAGGACCCATGGAGAGGAGGGGTTAGCACCTTCCACCACAGCCATTCTGCTTACCAACAGCCCAGCTCAGCAGCTTACAGCATAAAGCATTTATTTCTCCCTCCAGGTGGTGGGCATCTGTGACTTATCTGGGATTGGGTATGGTTGGCTCCAGACTAGGACAAATGTCACTGGGGCACAATTTTCTCAAGGAAGAAGACAGAAGCACAAGATTCTCAACTACATCATGCAAGCACATGAAAGCCTCTGATCACAGTTCCATCAGCCAAACCTCACCTCAGAGTGGGCAGAGAAATACAGTCTACCAGCGAGCCATGACAAGAATGGATGGGGGAAGACAGATCATAAATAGTACCATGAAACACAGAATTCAACAAAGAGCTAGCCTTACCAACCCCACTAAATGGTGGGACTGTGTGAAGAGATATACACATCACACACTTTTATTGACCTTCACCCTCGCCCCCAGCACCTAACTCAGTGCTCTGCTCATGGTGTGTTTATGAAAGTAAAAGATACTTTCAGACAAAGACAAATAAAGTCCTGCTTCCTTATTTGGGAAGATTCACTCCTCATGGACCATCAAACACATCTGTCCTTTGAAGCCCAACCTCTGACCATCTCCCATAGTGTGAGATCCTCCCTAGAGCCCCATGGTGTGAGCTGGGGATGATCTATGAATGGTCATGGATCAAACTGGAAACCTCAGAACACAGAAAGGTCCCAGAGCAACAATCCCCAAGTCATTTTTTTTTAACACACCAACACTTATCCAACATTTAATCCCTTAAAATGATCCTCAAGAAAAGTAGAAAGGCTTAGCGATCAAATAAGTTTAGAAAACACTAGATTAGGGGCACTCGGATGGCTTAGTTGGTTGAGCATCCAACTCTTGATTTTGGCTCAGGTCATGATCCCAGGGTTGTGGGATCGAGCCCCATGGCAGACTCTGTGTCAAGCGTGGAGTCTGCTTGAGATTCTCTCTCTCTCTCTCTCTCTCTCTCTCTCTCTCTCTCTCTCCCTCTGACTTTCTCTCCCACTGGTGCACTTGCTCTCTCTCTGTCTCTCTCTCTCAAAAAAAAGAAGACAGTAGATTAGTTCATTAAGGTTTCCAAGAAGTTCTGCAGTAAAATACGTCACAACAATAAGAGTAAGGCTTCCAAATCCAAGTTTAAATTTGTTTAATGTAGCACAGGACCCTGTTCCTCATTCTCAATCTGAAATATCTTCATAAAATGATGCACCCACTGACAGAAGTTGAAGAACTTAGGGAATTAGAAATTAGGCAAGCAAAAGTCAAATTTCAATCACGAAATAGTTGGGCATTTAGTGTCAGCATTTCCCCAAGCCTAAATAAAATAATATGGTCCTTGCTCTGAGAGGCCTGGGAAAATGCCTTGGTTGGGGCTGAGCACAGCTGGGAAGTGATCCTCCCGCTCATGGGGATAGATGGACAGTAGAGTGTCCTTTGTCCTTCATCAAAGCACACCTACCAAGACCTCTGTGATTTCTGAAAGAAAAATGGTCTATGAATCTGGTCTGAGGGAGGAGGACACCTATTTCTGTTTCAGGTAGATGTTTGAAAGCTCCTTTCTTTAAAAACCCTGCTTGTTTTGTTTAAAGACCAGTTTGAATGTGTTACATATAATAAAGACATACATAATCCATTTTTAAAAACATGCTTGTTTACTCTTTTGATATATGTCTTAAATAAATTAGGGAAAGAACTTGTTTCTTTATGGTCCTAATAGAACTAAGATGTCTCATAGCTGTCTCTGTGGACCTACAATTCTGCCCCAGAGAAGGTGATGTTGGTCAGAACAATCCCCACTTTTTGCTGAAACAGCTGCTTAGAGGGACTTGACTAGGGCTACAGGAAAACCCAATGAGTCCCTCCACCCCAGCCCATTGCCAAGCAACCCCCCGACCAGTTCTGCAGACCAGAGCCACGTGTGTGGATTGTCTCTGAATCTGAGCTGTCCCTGGAGATAATGCCTGGATGTTACATGGTACTATGTATGTCTGGGCATGCAAGAGTGACAACTTCAGACTACACTTGGTCTCCAGGTGATACGCTGTTCCCATTTCTGGGAGAACAAAGCATCAGAACAGAGCCCAGCCCAGGCAGGGACAGACACAGCCCAGGCCTTGGCAGATCCTAAAACACCTACAATGTGCCAAGGGCTTGACAGACCTCATCTTACTAAATCCTCAGGAAATGGAATATCAATAAGTCACCCAAAATCACACCAGCAAACAGCAGATCCTAAATTCAAAACTAGGTCTTCCAACTGTGATGATTTCAGATTTCCTGAGTCATCTCAGAAAGAGGTCATTTTATAATTCTGAAATTACCCAGACAAAGCAGAACATTTTGACCCTGCCCATTTAATTTTTGCCACATTTTTTTAAGCTATTTATTTTTGAGACAGAGAGAGAGCGTGCACAAGTGGGAGAGGGAGAGAGAGAGAGAGAGAGAGAGAGAGAGAGAGAGACATAGAATCCGAAGCAGGCTCCAGGCTCCAAGCTGTCAGCACAGAGCCTGACGTGGGGCTCAAACTCACAAACTGTGAGATCATAACCTGAGCTGAATCCAGACACTTAATTAACCGCCTGAGCCACCCAAGTGCCCCTAACTTCAGCCACATTTTGACCAAATTTCTGGCGGGGGTGGGGGGGGGAGGGATAAATTTGTGAAAAATAGTCAACACAAAATACAATTGGTAAAACAACATAGATAAAAATTTTAATTGATTAAAGAATTGATTAATCCTCCCCTAAAGAAAATTCACAGAGGTAGAAGTCATACTGGTGAAATTTGATACGGATTATTAAAGCCCAGTGGGTAAATAAAATCTTGGGACACCTGGGTGGCTCAGTCAGTTAAGCATCTAAATTCAGCTCAGGTCATGATCTCACGGTTCATGGGTTCGAGCCCCATGACAGGCTCTCTGATGACAGCTTGGAGCCTGGACCTGCTTCGGTTTCTCTGTCTCCCTTTCTCTCTGCCCCTCCCCTGCTTGCTCGCTCTCTCTCTCCCTCTCTCAAAAATAAATAAAAACATTTAAAAATTTTTGTAAAAAATAAATAAAATCACCAAGGAATTTTCAAGAAAATAATTCATCCCAGTGAAGATACTTTCAATGAAATAAACATTAAAACCAAGAGCTAGTGAATGGATGCATAGTTGGCACGTGAGAGAAAGAGTGTGCCATTCTCAAGAGTCACCAGGCGGTGGCAGCAAAGACCAGTAATGGAATCAAAGTACGGTCTCAGAACCAGCAGCCTGTTCAGGAACGGTCTAAGATAATTTCAGGCAAGGGCAAACAAAGCTGGGAATTTGTTAAAAATACAGATTCCCAAACCCACTCAGAAACTGGTGGGGCCTAGTATTCTGCATTCTAACAAGCCCTCCTGGTAACTCTGATGCCCACTCAGGAAACTGCAACCAAACACGAGTCAGTTTTCCCCCTTTTCATGTGTCCTCCGGGGGCATCTATTCCAGGGAGGGGAGACAGATAGTAGACAAAATCTGTAAACTATGCATATGAGGATTCACACTGGAAGAGAATAAAAGCAACCAAGGGGGATAATAAGTGCTGGGTGCAATTTTAAGCAAGGTGGTCTGGGAAGGCTTTGTTAACAAATGCAGATCACAAGGTGAGGAAATGAAATGTGCAGATGGATTACTTGCCAAGCAGAGGGGTGAGCACATGAAAAGGACCCAAGGTGGGTGGAGCAGCCATGCAGAGGACCTGCAGAGGTAAGGCTGGGATCTAGACCATAGGGCCTGGAGGCCACTGGAAGGACATGGTCCTGATGTCTAATCATCAGAGGGCAATAATTAAACAGATGACATCATTCCCCTATTAGATTGTTAGGGTTTCTTTTTAATTTTATTTATTTTTATTTTTGACAGAGAAAGAAAGATTGAAAGGAAGCGGGGGAGAGGAGCAGAGAGAGGGAGGAAGAGACTCTCAAATAGGCTCCACACTCAGCCCGGAGCCCAATGCAGGGCTTGATCCCACAACTGTGAGATCTTGCCCTGAGCCGAAATCAAGAGTTGGACGCTCAACTGACTGAGCCATCTAGGTGCCCCAGATCGTTGGTTTTTTAAGGTAATAACTCTGGGTGCAGTTGGGGGGAAAAGAGTCACCTCATGGTTAATGGGAACGGAATGTGACATCATACTTGTAGAAAGCCATCTGGCTTTATGTGCTATGAGATGTAAAAATGCCCTACTGATTGGAAGAGTCATTTCATATCTGGGACTGTACCCTTAAAAAAAACAACAAATACTGTATAGGGATTCTTATATTGTTCCTTTCAACTCGCCACAGAAAGCTAGTTGGCTCCCAGAGGTTTGGCACACAGCCCCTCTAGTCCCAGGGCTTTGCACGCCAACATCTCATCCCCTCCCCATTCCCACACATGACCTCCCACCTGAGGCACCTTCCTCCAGATGTGGTCTCCATCTTCTACCTGGACAGCACTGCTCAGGGTGTGCCTCTATCCCCTGACCTCTGGCCTTGGACAGCCCACTCATGCTCCACCCCTGCTCAGGAATGAGTTCTCTTCCTCTCTCTTTCCAAAATGCCCGGAACTGATCTTGTAACAGGTGCATCTCTCCATCCCTCCTGCAAGGGTCTGAAGTTGGGCCTGTTGGACAGGGGCAGAGGGGACAACTTGGGCATCTCTCACTCTCACCACAAATAGAGGATCTTATCTAGTGGTCTCCTGTGTGGGGTATAGCCTGGACCCTTCGTGAGCCCCTTGGGAGTGCTCATTGAGTCCCAGGGCTCACTAGGGATGGCTGAGGAGGGCTATTCACAGAAACGCCTGGGCCTGCTATTCTCTTTCTGGCCACTAGAGGAAGAACAGAGGCTTCCTGAGCCCATCAACCCTGCAGACTAACTCACAAAGGAGGCTGGAGTTTGCTCAATACCTGGGGTCAGACAAGAGGTACATTCATTCAATCTGCTATCAGATGGCATCTGAGAAGTTCAAGTGAGGAAATGGTACCTGTCCTCCTGTCTCTTGTCCATTTACAAACCCACAGACTGTCTACTCTTTGTTAGCATGCAGCCTGCTGATGACCAAACACTGCTCAGGCCTCACAGGACACAAGACACGGGCATAGTCCTTATAAGGGATGTGTGCATTTCTCATCAAGAATTAGTTTGAGGGGCGCCTGGGTGGCTGAGTCAGTTGGGCATCTGACTTTGGCTCAGGTTTAATCTCAAGGTTCGTGGGTTCAAGTCCCGGATGGGGCTCTGTGCTAACAATTCAGAGCCTGGAGCCTGCTTCACATTCCGTGTCTCCCTCTCTCTCTGCCCCTCCCCCATTCATTCTCTGTCTGTTTCAAAAATAAAATACAATTTAAAAAATTCCTTTAACTAAAAATTAAATTAAGAAACTAGCATCTTACTGCCTAAGAAAACAATGCTCTGGTTAGTCTTCCTGACACTCAGAGTTGATCATGTTTTCAACTGAATCTGAGTGCCTCGCTGTCCTCCCCACAGCTGCCACTCCTGGCTGCCTAGTCCCCACACACCTGTGAAGAGAAGGAGACCACATCTGCACCTACAAAGTCCCTGTGTCCCTGCCCACGTCACCACCTGGAGCTCCAGTACTAGTCAGGAGATCCCCTCTCCCTCTCACACAACCCTGAGTCAGGCCTCACTATGGAATTGGACTCATGTGGCCAGTATGGTTAGAGTTAGGGTCAGTCAGAGGTGTCCCTTGCCACCTGCCCAC
The DNA here is from genome assembly GCF_046562875.1 of Panthera onca. Taxonomy (NCBI): domain Eukaryota; kingdom Metazoa; phylum Chordata; class Mammalia; order Carnivora; family Felidae; genus Panthera; species Panthera onca. Next base: position 40,412,530 of record NC_138349.1, on the reverse strand, counting down.
ACCTCATGGGGCCAGTTCTTTCCATTGCAATATAGTTTTTTTTTTTTTAGCTCCAGAACCTGCCACGACATCACCGGGAGTTTGAGGGATGGGATTCCCAACTTCCCAGCCCAGACTTGCTCTCTCACAGAGACCTCCTTCTGGGGCCTCATCTTGGCACTGGGCCACAGAGCAGGCCTCGGAGGCTCTTCAGATGTGTTTTAACATCTTTGTCCCTCAACAAGAAGGGGTCAGAACTCTGGTCACTCTCCTCCCTGTGAACACCTCCAGAAAGAGTCACTTTTTATTCATTTGTTCCACGTGTGCAGACATGGTGCCCGCTGCTGGGGACACGGTGGTGGCAGACCTGAGGGGGTTATTAATGCTCATGTATATGAAGCATTAGCCATCATCAACCCTCCCTGGCATCCATGCTCTCTACCTGATCCCTAGGCTCACTCCCGGAGCATGGACCACAGAGGAGGAGAGAATCCTGATGCCCCTCACTCGGGCACAAGCTAACTTCCCTCTCACTCCTGGAAGTGCAGGACCAATGTTCTGGACAGAGTCACCCCGGAGCTATAGCTCAACCCTAGAGGGGAGGTGATGCTCTAGCTCTTACGTTCCTGTTGGTCACTTCCCAAGGGTGTGTAGGGAGCTGGAACTCACTCCTGCAGTGGGCTCTGCGTGGCTTCCTATCCACCATGTTTGCCCAGCCCCTGGAGCCCTGATCCATCAGCAAAGCTACATTCGTGCAAGTTGAGAGCATGGGCTCTTAGGGCCGCCTGCCTGGGTTCTAAGCCTGGCTCTTGCTTCCTAGCTGTGTGAGGTGTCTCTCTTTCATCAAATATGAAATGGAAGAAAATAATAGTACCAGCACGATAAGGTTGTTGTGAGGAATACGTGAGCCAGCGTAAGCTTTCCAAGCCACAAGTCACCAACCATTTGCTGGTTATAAAACCAAGTTAGTGGGTTGTGACCAGCACTTAACATAACTATAGTAGAAACAAGAGTATGCCTCACTTTGGGTAGTAGGTCAGTATACACATCTATATGTGTGTGTGGCAGAAACTATTCCCAGATGCTTTTCTTCCTGTGAGGCCCCATGGTGGACTTGGGAGATGTTAGATGGATTGAATATAGGCCAAGGTGGGGAGAAGACATGCAATCAAGCCCTACAATCCCTCTTGCCAATGCAAGGGTAAAGGTATGTGTACATGGGCCAGGATGTCCCCCACGGTTAGTAACCCATTCTGCTGGGAAAGTGAACATGGACAACAGTGGGACTGGGCATGGCAAGATGCAGGTGTCCTGGGCAGGCCACCATGTGCATGTGGCAGGGAGTGCTAGTAGAAGCAGCGTGAGGAGGAGCTGGGGACATACACTTAGGGCCCTGAAAGCCATGGTTAGCTTGTGAACTTGGCCATAGGCAATGGGAATTTAAAGCAAGAGGATGGCCAGTTTAACAAATATCTATTAAGTGCCTACTGTGGGGAAGATTTATGTTTTAAAAACTTGACTGTGAGAGCAGTTAAGGGGGTCAGGAGCTTGAAGTAACACCAGAGGCAGGGAGAATCTACCAAGAGCCTACTGCAATAGTCCTAGCAAGAAATAATAAGGACAGAGGTAAGAATGTCTCAGGAAGGAGGAAACAGATATAGCCTCTGTGCCTGGAGCTAGATGGTCCCCAATACCCAGAGGAGGATAGTAGTCATGACCCTGCACACAGGATTTGTGGGAGAGCAGTGCTTTGAAGACCACAGAGAAATTCCACAGGTCTCCAGAGAATGGAAGCCACATAGCCAAATGGATAAACCCATGGACATGAACCAGACGGCCGGGTGACCTTGGCACATTAGTCAACTCCCTACACTGCCAACTTATAAAATGGGGCCCAGAAGAGGACTTAGCTCATAGGAGTTTTATGATATTGAAAGCTAATAATGGTAAAAGCCTTTTGCAGTGTCTGGTACAAGGCCAGGGCTCGCACTGGGGCTGTTTGCTGACCTCTCTCTTACGTCACAGACACGCCTGGAAAAGGCCCTGGCAAGCAGCCTGGGAAAGAACAAATTTCTGGCCACTCAGACACAAGTCAGAGAGACTGGGCTGACTTTGTAGCGTCCCTGCCCCTTCCAGGCCCATGTCGAAACTCAGACCCATCCATCTGCAATGACGTGGAGACTCGGGCTGGCAAGCGGTAGGCAGGCCCTGAAGGGCCAGCGGTCTTACCATAATGGGCCTCCTCCGTGCATCTCCGCTGTCTGCACCTGGGTGCCCTCGGAAAAGGACTCTGTCTTCAGAGGCTTCAAGATGAATGATCTTGAACCTGTGGCCACACTACACAAGCACAGAACGTTTCCACAGTTCTCAGTGTAGGCGGTCGCTACATACCCATTCAGAACAATTCACTCCCAAACAAGTATCCCCCTTGCATTCTCACTGAACCTTTCTAAATGCAGACAGTGCGCTGGGTGATGGGGATATACTGACACAGCCCGCGTCCACAAGGGACATCCTTCTGGAGTAGTCGTCTGCCTGCCTTCTGTTCAGGGCTCTGAGATTTCCCTGCCCCAACCTTACACTTTTCAAGTCTAAAAATCGGAGTGACTCTGACTGATCAGTGCTTGCTTTTCTGATCACGACAAGCCTCTAAAAACCAAAAGGGATCTCTGGCAGCCTTCATCTCTCTTCCTGATTTTCCCAGTCATGCCAACCCTGACTGTAAAATGTAGTTTCCCTTAAATATCTTTCTGCCTACCCAACTAGTCAATCAGGGGAGCTTTTCAGGCTAGGCTGCAGTGTCAGTGTGCCTTAAGGCAAATCTATTTCCTGGCTCTCCCAGGGTACATCTAGGGCATTTTTCAGGTACACTTTAGCTTTCCCCTAAGTGTGCCTCTGTCCATTCCAAGCTCAACAAAATTTTGGCAAAATGAGGAAGCCCTATTTTTTTTTCCAAAAGTGGCACACAGGCTAATTCTTCCATTGCACAGTCATCTATGGGGTGTTGTATCCCAGGCGCCGAGTGCAACCCACCCACCTCAGACCCTATCCTCTGGTAGAGGAAACAGACACGTGAACACACTCTCATAATACAGTGTGACAAATATAGTGATAGACACATGGTCTTGGCACAAAGGAGAGAGGAAACTGTTTTATTTGGGAAGTAGGACAAAGAGGCTTGATTTGATCACAACGGATATGTAAGAGGCATCCAGACAGATAGGAGGGGGAATAACTCACAGCAGCATCACCTTACTTCACAAGGAACCTCATTCTAAACCCTGTGCGGCCTTGTCCATGCACCCATTTTATAGATGTATTAGTAAGGTTTGGGAGGTTAAGTAACTTGCACAAGGTCAGAGAGTTAGAAACTTGCAAAGAAGGGACAATTGTATGCTTTTTTAAATGACAGAACCTAAATCCAGAGCATTTAAGTAAATGAGCTCCAAGTTAGATGGGTGGAAAGTGATGGAATCAGGAATCAGATCTGGGTATTGTATGGTGACCGTGGAAGTAGATGGATTACAGGGGCTCTGTTAGGTCTAGCTAAAAAATTTGGACTCTCTCCCACCGATGAGGAGGAGGCTGTGAATGGTTTTAACTGATGTTGCAACTTCATATCCACCCCAAACTATCCTTCCCAATAAGTATCCACCATCAATTCCAGTAGGGAAGAAGTAACAAAAGTTTTCAGCCACAATAGATATGCCCAAGGGAAATATATTTCATTTAATCAAGTTATTCTATTTAATAATGATATTCTACATAACAAACATTCCTATAACTCAGGAAGAAAAGAACAAACAACCTAATAGAAAAATGGGGAAAGTAAGAGGCGATTTACGAAAAAGGGAATACAAATGGCCAATAAACATAAGAAAAGGTACTCAGCCAGTTAAAATAATCCTCTAACTAAAACAATATTGAACACCATTTTTCTCCCATTAGATTGACAAAAGGGAAAAAGACAAAAAAGAACAAATGTGCTAGGGTATTGGGAATTGTGTACTCTTCTGTACTACTTGTGGGGGATACATTTTTGCAGATGCTTTGGAGGGCAATTTGGAAATTTCTTTCAAAATTTAGAATGTGCATAGACTTCTGGGATCGACCAAAGTGTTTGGGTATCTCTTGAGGAAGCACCTCTACCCAAACACAAGGAAATCCATTGCAACATCATCATGCCTAAACATTAGAAATAACCTAAATGGGGGTGCCTGGGTGGCTCAGTTGGTTAAGTGTCTGGCTCTTGATTTCTGCTCAGGTCATGATCTCATGGTTTGTGAGTTCGAGGCCCATGTTGGGCTCTGCGCTGACAGTGTGGAGCCTGCTTGGGATTCTCTCTCTCTCTCTCTCTCTCTCTCTCTCTCTCTCTCTCTCTGCCCCTTCCTCTCTCTGTATCACAAAGTAAATAAACTTAAAAAAAAAAGAAATAACTGAAATGTCTATCATAGGGAAATAGCTGTAAACACTGGGGTATGTTCATAACAAAAAATACTCTGCAGCAGCTAAGAAAATTGAGTTAGTTTTTATGGACTAAATTTTATGGACAAATATTCTTGAGTGGAAAAGGAGAGAACTGCAGAATGACACATTTATAACAACCTTTATGTCAAAATATACATGTTTAAACATAAAGGCTGCTTATGTTGCATTTTATAGGTGTTCATAGATAAATCTGGAAAAGGGTTTAGAAAGATCTTGGGAAATACACATAAAAACAGTTAATGGTAGTAGCTTCTGAGAGGGGGGCAGAGAGGACCAGGATTGGGGGCCACAAACAAATATTCACAATGTTCTAATTTCTATGAGTATCTCTATGAGCAATTTCTATTCACATATACTTACATGGTTAATTTTCATTTTAATAAACATAGAGATAGATTTAAAAACCACTGACATATCCACTTCTGTGCAAAGTTCTGTGGCTGATGCTCTGCAGAATACATGACAAGCAAATCTTGTTTTTAGACACACTCGGTAGATAATGCCTTCAAGAAGCTCTCAGGCTGGCAGAGGGTAGAGGGAATAGGTCCAGCACTGTGTGGAATAAAATTCCTGAAGAGGAGTAGAAAAATGCAGTAGGAGTCATGGTGGGGGGAAGGAGAGGGTGTTCACAATATATTAGGAATCAGGGAAGCATCTATTGCAACCAAGGAAAGCTAGAGGCACCTGGGTGGCTCAGTCAGTTAAGTGTCAGACTCTTGATTTCTGCTCAGGTCACGATCTCACCATCATGCAATCAAGCCCCACAAGGGGCTATGCACTGAGCATGGAGCCTGCTTAAGGTTCTCTCTCTCTCTTTCTGCCCCTCTCCCTCTCTCTCACTGTCTTTCAAGAAAGAAAGAAAGAAAGAAAGAAAGAAAGAAAGAAAGAAAGAAAGAAAAAGAAAGAAAGAGAAAGGCAAAGCTGGGCATGGGCTAAGAGAACTGCAGTTTCAAAGGTGCAGAGGCAGGAGTTTCAGGGGGCTGTTAGGGAAGACAAGAAAGACATGAAAGGTTGGGGACTCATTGTGGAAAGCCACAATGCTGGAAGAAGAAGCTAGAGTCCAGTCCTAAGCAGCAGGGGGCCCTGCAAGGTCCATAATCACATGGGAACCTGCCTGAAACTTTACAGAAAAGAAGTTTGGCATCCATGCACAGGTGGATTGGTCAGGTCAGGAGGCAAGGGACAAACTAAGAGGTGACTGACTTCCACAGTTTGGGGGAAGATTAGGTTTAAGGGAAGATTAGGGGTCTGGGCAGGGATGGCCTCAATGGAGGAGGGAAATGAGCCTGAGAGACTCATTGGATTGTGATGAGAAAACAGGAGGAAGAAGAAACGGAGTGATTTTGAGGCCCTGCTTCCACTTCATAAGTGTCAGGAGCCACAAGGAAAGCAGGTAAGGGCAGCTTTTTCTCTGAGAGCTGTAGAGAGGTGTTCCAAGTCCTGCTCACAGTACAGGAATTTCAGCCCCCTTATTCCCCAATTAGAACCCAGATGTGCAGTGCACAAGACAGGTCTGAGTCCTGAGGACACACTAGCCAAGGGCAGGCAGGCAGGCACGTAGTCCTCCTGGCTTCTAGCCACCAGACTCACAGGCTTCCAGGAAAGGCTGACAGGGACTGCTCTGTTCCTTTGAATCTGAGAATATGTGACTGAGGAAACCTAAATTAATTAAGTGATTCTGAGGCTCTGAGGCCTTCCTGAGGAAGCACACAGGGTGAGTAGTAAGATCAGGGTAAACGGCACCCCTCCCCCAGTACTGGAATCCAAAGAGGCTTCTGAGCTTCATTGGAACTAAGCCTGCACTTAAGTGGTTCCAGGGAGACAAAGAAATAATAAATCAGAAGCAGGTGCCCCGCCCACACACCGCCACCACCACTATCAACCTGCTTCTCTACAGAAACATGGTCATTTTGAGTCTCTGAGTCCAGATGTCTCAGTGAAACAATAAATGGAGTGGCCCTGGAATTAAGTTGGCCCATGACCTTCCATAAAAGATTCCAGGATGGGCTGATGCCTTCCTCCAAAGCAGCACCCACATTACAAGTCCCTTGAGATCCATTCTGGAATACACACGCCATACCTCACCCAGGCACAGGTGCAGGAAGGCTATCCTTCCACACCTTCCTCATGGACACCACTACTCCCCAAGTCCACAGCAAGCAACACTGGGACACCAGTTCAAGCTTGAGGAAAGGACTATGTTCTAGCAGACAGAGGCCACAACTGTATCCAATGGATAAAAGGAGAAGAAAAGTTGTCAGGAAATCACCAAACTGTCTCTATCTACACAAAATAATAATAATTAAACTCCTACTAAGTATCGGGCATTGAACTAGATACTTTCAAGTAAGTTGACTCATAATCTCCAGCCACCCTGGATCAGGACAGCATGGCAGTTGAGAGCTGGATGCTGGAGCTAGATAGCCTGCATTTGAATCCTGTCTCCACCACCTATGAACTCTCCAACTGTGGGTAAATTACTGTCCCTTGGTGTCCTTGCCTGTAAAAAGGCAATATGAAATTTGATAAGAGTATTAAATGAGTTAATGTTGTAAAATGCTTAGAACAGTGTCTAGAATGTTATAAGTACTTCTGTGTGTCTAAAAAATATTTTTTTTTCCTTTCCTCATTTGACTTACATTGAGTAGCAGATAGGTACTCTGTAGCAACAGTTCCTATATCTAATTGAGAAAGGAGAGAAGAAAATGTTGCCATTTTCTCCAACAGGATTGGATGGGAAGTTCTCTTTTGCCTGCAAGTTATGGTCAGATAGAGAAGTCTCTGGAAAGGAATTTACCAAGAGTTCTATTGAAGAGCAAGCCACAGACACAGGAAGCCCAGAGGAGCAGGGCCTTTGTGTAAGGCTGGTTGGCCAGAGACGGAGCAGGGACCAGCACCCTGGACAGCTCCCTGCCAGCCAGGGAAGGGAATCCTTCCCAAGTTCTGCCAAGGCTAGGGCCCTAGCCTTTCGCTGAGGCAGGGGGTCCTCAACTCCCAGAGATGCCTGCTCCCTAGTTACTGGGGCTGCTGATCAAAGGGGTAGGGGATTGCCTTCTGAACTGGAAGTTTGAGGGTGAAGGAGTTTAGTGTCCCAGGAGTTTCTTTAGGGACCAGCCAAGCCTTCCTCCTCCCATGGATCTTGATCTGTCCCTCTCCCCTACACTGCCAGGTGTGGCTGCTTTGCAGTTGGAGCAGCAGAGGGACAGTGAAGCACAGGAAATAGGAAGGCATCATGAAAATCACAAGACAGGTGGTTTAAATCCAGGCTCTACTGTTGGGACCTTAGGTAAGTGACCTGATTTCTCTCTGCCCAGCTTCCTCATCAGTAAGACAGGGAAAAGAACACCTGCTACCTGCACTGCCCCAGGACTGAGTGAAATTAAATAACACAGCACACATAATACCCTTGGCACAGAGTCCTCAATAAATGAGTCTGTTTCCTCCCATTGGTGAACGGAGGACTGGAGAGTTGGGCATGATCTCAGAGATAACTTGGCTCCATGCTCAAGAAGAGTCATGAATTATGAGGGCCAGTGGGCTGGGAGAGGTGTCTGCACCTTGAAGTCTCTGGAAAAGTTTCCTTTCTCTAAGATTCCTCTAAGTTCTAAATTCTTCAGCCACTAGACAGAAAAACATCTGCTTTAAACCATCCCCCCCCCCCCCCATTAAAGCAGACAGGGCAAACAATATATGCATAAATAACAATTGCTCTGCAGGCTGGAAGACTGACCCTTTATTTGTATTTATTTATTTATTTATTTATTCATTCATTCATTCATTCATTATTTTTAATATAATTTATTGTCAAGTTGGCTAACATACAGTGTATACAGTGTGCTCCTGGTTTTGGGGGCAGATTCTTGTGATTCATTGGTTACATACAACTACTCAGTGCTCATTCCAATAAGTGCCCTCCTCAATGTCCATCACCCTTCTTCCCTTCCCCTGCCCCTCACCCATCAACCATCTGACCCTTTAAAAGCCTCACAATTGGAGAGTCAGAAGAGGCCAGAGGTCTGCTTTGGGAAGCTGGAGCTGGTATACTCAACTGAGAATATGCAGATTATGATCTGCTGAATGAGGAAGTGTAAGCCACCCACACAGGGGCAGCAGGTAGCCCCCCACCCACCACCCCCCACCTCCCCAGCATCTGAGCTCTCACTCTGGTAAAGTGAAACCCATGGGATCACCTCAATTGAAGGTGCAATTTCAATACACCCATACAAAGGAAGTAGAGTCACAGATATTACTTACAGATCCCAGAAGCAGAGGGGAGGCTGCGAAGAGCAATGGGGGAAGGGCAGACTCTGTCCCAGGTCACCAGTGAGCAGGAGATAGACAGTAGGGTAGCAAGCACTTTTTACTTATAAAGTGGTTGAGGCAGAGGTCACTAACATTTTGTGTGCTTATTTTTAAGTGGTTATTTTTAAAGGTGCCCCAGGAAAAGCCATGTGAGAACTTAAGTCAGAAATCCTAAACTCAAGTCCTTATCTAAATGTCAGATTCTGGGGGTGCCTGGGTGACTCAGCCAGTTGAGTGTCCAACTTCGGCTCAGGTCATGATCTCTTGGCTCATGAGTTCGAGCCCTGCATCAGGCTCTGTGCTGACAGCTCAGAGCCTGGAGCTTGTTTCAGATTCTGTCTCTGTCTCTCTCTGCACCTGCCCTCCCCACCCTCCATCTCAAATATAAACAGACATTAAGGAAAACTTTTTTAAGTGTTTAAATGTCCAGATTCTGGGTATGAGTAGGGCTATCAAACTGTAAAATGCCTAAGCAGCAACTTAGAAAAACAAAAGTTGTTTTTCTCATCCCCAGGTTTCAAACTCAAATGACTGGACAAGCAAGTAGGTGACCTAAATGTGCAAACAAAATCAGTCGGAGGGACACTGTGATAAGCTGAAGAGTGTGTGCTGACTCAAGGCCTTCAAATAAAATTTAAAATAATTCTGTCACCCTGAAAAGCCCTTCTCTAGTACCCATTTCCCCAGGAAATGCAGTGGGGGAGGGGCTTTCCTCTCACCCCTTACTTAACAGAGACAAAAGCTGGAGTCCAGAGAGAGGCTGTGACTTGCCCAAGGTCAATCAGAGCCAGATCTGTCTCCATAAGGGGCTCTTTTCCTGTCTCAGACACAGGGCAGTTTGGCCACTGCAGAGCACATGCTGGGAACTCCTGAAGTGGAAGGGTTTCTCATCCTCTCTGGGGTGCCTGGGTAGGTGGAGAGATTGAGTAACAGGTACCAAAGCTGCTGGCTGTCATCCTGACACCCTGGTCTCTATCATCTCACCCCACAGTCATCTCAGGGATAGAAGATAACTTCCCAATGCCCTTGGGCCTCCCATCAGCTAGGACAGAGCCTGGAATCACAACGCCCACCTAATCACAAGGACTAGCCAGGAAGCCAAGGTGTCCCTGTATCTTTTACCTGCTCTTTACAAGACCCACTACTGTGGGAAAGGAAGACAAAAGAACACATTTTACAGATAATAATGACAATAGCAAGCACTTGCATCACTCTTACTATGTTATGGGCGGTTGATACAATGATTACCCCGTTTTACAAATAAAGAAACAGGGGGACAGAGAGGTGAAGTCATTCCCTGACGCCCTAACTGGTAAGTGGCAGAGGTGGGAGCCATCTTCAGCCATTTGTCTCTAAAGCCCAAGTTCTTTGCACTGCATCACCAGTGCCTCCCTCAGGGTGGGGAGCACGGTAGAGAAAGAAGATGGATCTAATGCTAGTTTACTTTTGAGACCAGAAGAACGGGAAAATTCCTCTCTGACTCTGGAAAGGACACACTGTAATCTCAACAACACAAGTCCCCCAGTCCCAGCTGCCTCAGAGCCTTTCCCTTGCCAGCCCGCAGACTGGAACACGGACTCCGTGTGCCATCTAGGGTCCACGCTCTTTGGGGGAACACATTAGGCTCAGCGCACAGCCAGGGAGGCTCAGCCAGTCTGCAGAGAATGAGGTGTCTGGGCGTTGCAGCCCTCTTGGCAGGTGAGCCTCCCTCCATCCTCTGATGAGAGCAAAGCTGCTGGGTCCTGCCATGGGAGTGGGCGCCGCACCCACTCCCACGGGCTTTCTTACAGCTGCCAAGAGAGGACCCCGGCCACGTAACTCCCAGAGCCCACCTGGGACTTGGAGGCAGCTCTGGAGACGCGGGGCGGGACCTCACTGAAACTGAGGGAGGACTTGTTCCAGTGCTAAGAGGGGCTGGGAGGAGTTAGAATGGGGAGGGGTCAGGAGGAGGAAAAGGAGAAGAGGCGGAGCTGGGAAACCCGGACAGTTAAAGCTGAAAGGGGGAGTACGGGCTGGGAGAGGGTGGCGAAGCTGTACGGGAGGATGGGAGGGGCAAGGCTGATATTCGGGGCCCCGGGTGGGAGGAGGGTGACTTCTCCCCTCGATCCCCAGAAGCTAATAGTCAGGAATTCTCTGCTATGACATTCTCCCGAAGGGCCGGTCTGTCGGAACCCGGCCCAGCAGTCTCTGCGTCTCCCCCTCCCTTCCCGAAGGTGGAAGGGGCCAAGGGGGTGGGGCCGGAGAAAGGGTTGGGGGGATCTATACCGGGCCCCCCACCAATAGCAGCCCCACATTCCAGCTGCGAGAACAGATGGACGCAGCGGCGGCTCACCTCGGGGGCTCTTTGCCGGCTGTGCTCGGAGATCCAGGCTGAGGCGGAGATCTGGAGTCCCCGGCGCCTTCCTCTCCAGCACGGCTGGAGGGTTGGGGGACGGCCGCTGAGCGACCCTCTGGGGAGGGGGGAAAAGAACTGGTGCAAACCCCTCGGGTCCTAGAACTGAGAGGGGGCGGAGGAACAGACAGCCCGCTCCTCGCGCGGCGCATCCATCCTCCAGGGCTTGACCAGTACTCTCTTCACACCAAGACCCCTTTCTAGGGTTTCCAGTCCTGGCGCCTCTGGGAAGGGGACCCCTGCCCGGCCGCGCCCCGCCCCCGGCCCCCGCCCCGCCGACGTCGCATTAGCATGAGCGACGCAAGTGGCCCGGGCACCACTCGGGGGCCGAGACTCGCCGCGTCACAGCCCCGAGTGGAAAGGAAAAAAAGAGGAGGCGGAGGAGGAGGAGGCAAGAGCCGACGCGAAGGGAGGGGAGAGCGGCGGCGGGGCGAGTGAGCCAGCGGGCGGGCGGCAGCAGCATGCCCTTCGGCCCGCGCGGGCGGCCTTTCAACGCTTCGGGGACCGCGCCTGACGAGCCCAAGGCGCCGCGCGCTCAGTCTCTGGCCCCAGCCACTCGGTGCGCCCACCTTCCCTGACAGCCCCCGAGCCCAGCAGCGGCGGGTCCGGGCTTGACTGTCAACGGCCGGAGGCGTCTCGCCGGACAGGGTCTTTGCCTTTCCCGGGACAACGGGCCATGAGCCCTGCAGCCACCTGAGACACAGGGGGCGCTGCGCCGCGCGGACCGCGCCCGCGAAGTTCCGTGCCCTCGGCTCTGCACTGCAGGGCGCCCGCGCCCAGGCGGCCCCAGCGGAGGCGTCCTCGGAAGAGCGGCGGAGTAGAGGCAATGGAACCCGCGGCGCCCGCGGGCCAGGCCCGGGCGGCAGCCAGCAAGCTGTCGGAGGCGATGGGCGCAGTGCTGCAGGATCCTCGGCGGCAGCGGCGCCTGGTGCTGGTCATCGTGTGCGTGGCTCTCTTCCTGGACAACATGCTGTACATGGTCATCGTGCCCATCGTGCCCGACTACATTGCCCACATGCATAAGGCCGGCAGGCCCACCACGAGCCCCAAAGTGTACACCCTGCAGGCGCCCACTCCAGCCAGTGGCAGTGACAACATGGGCAACACCTCAGAGTCCCCGACGGAGAGTGAGGACGTGAAGATCGGGGTGCTGTTTGCCTCCAAGGCCATCCTGCAGCTGCTGGTGAACCCCCTGAGTGGGCCCTTCATTGACCGTATGAGCTACGACGTGCCGCTGCTTATCGGCCTGGGCGTCTTGTTCGCCTCCACCGTGCTGTTCGCGTTCGCGGAGGACTATGCTATGCTCTTCGCTGCACGCAGCCTGCAGGGCCTGGGCTCAGCCTTTGCGGATACGTCCGGCATTGCCATGATCGCCGACAAGTATCCTGAAGAGCCGGAGCGCAGTCGTGCGTTGGGCGTGGCGCTGGCCTTCATCAGCTTCGGGAGTCTGGTGGCGCCACCCTTCGGGGGCTTCCTCTACTGGTTCGCGGGCAAGCCTGTGCCCTTTCTGGTGCTCGCCGCTGTTTCGCTGCTCGACGCGCTGTTGCTGCTGGTGGTGGCCAAGCCCTTCTCGGCCGTGACGCGGGCGCGGGCCAACCTGCCGGTGGGCACACCCATCCACCGCCTCATGCTGGACCCTTACATCGCCGTGGTGGCCGGGGCGCTCACCACCTGCAACATCCCCCTCGCCTTCCTCGAGCCCACCATCGCCACGTGGATGGAGCACACGATGTCGGCGTCTGAATGGCAGACGGGCATGGCCTGGCTGCCAGCTTTTGTGCCGCATGTGCTAGGTGTCTACCTCACCGTGCGCCTGGCGGCGCGCTATCCACACCTGCAGTGGCTGTACGGAGCACTAGGGCTGGTAGTGATCGGCGCCAGCTCTTGCGTGGTGCCTGCCTGCCGCTCCTTCGCACCACTGGTGATCTCACTCTGCGGCCTCTGCTTCGGCATTGCGCTAGTTGACACGGCACTGCTGCCCACGCTCGCCTTTCTCGTGGACGTGCGCCACGTCTCGGTCTACGGCAGCGTCTATGCCATCGCCGACATCTCCTATTCCGTGGCCTATGCTCTCGGGCCCATAGTGGCGGGGCACATAGTGCACTCGCTTGGTTTTGTGCAACTTAGCCTTGGCATGGGCCTGGCCAACCTGCTCTACGCGCCAGTCCTGCTGCTGCTGCGCAACGTGGGCCTCCTGAGGCGCTCCCGCTCTGAGCGCGATGTGCTGCTGGATGAGCCACCGCAGGGTCTGTATGATGCTGTGCGCCTGCGTGAGCGCCCTGTGGCCGACCCAGACGGCGCCCCTCGAAGCCCTTCGGGCCCCTTTGACGAGTGCGAGGACGTCTACAACAATTACTACACCCACAGCTAGCAGCCCAGCTACTCTCCCGGAGCCATCCCCTCACCGCCCACCCCCCGGGTCAAGGTGGCTACTCTGTGAGAGTACTGGCCAGCTTAGACTCAAGGCCCACCCCTCCAACGAGTATCCTACACTCTTGCCCATCTTGACTTGCCTGCCGGGATCCCCCCACTTTGACCCTTTCTGTGTTTCCCTCCCTCTAGTCCGGTGGGACGTGGAGCACGGAAGCATACAAAACGATACACTCCTGGCAGAGATAAAGAGGTGCGCAAGCCGCCACCTGGGGGCTCCCCTGTGTAGAACCGTCCGTCTGTCTGTCTGTCTTTCCTTCCGTTCCTCTCAGTGCCAACTTAGCCCCCAGCACCGCGGTGCTTCTGGCCCGAATCAATAAACTATATCTGTTCGAGACCGAGTCTCTTTACTGATGAGGGTGGGCGGCCCGGCACAGGGCCAGGGCAGAGGGGAGGGCAGAGGGGAGGGTGAGCTGAGTCTAGCCCCGATCCAGGTCTGAGCCTGGCAAGCACTCGGGAAGCCTGTGGCTCTTGCTACCTGGTAAAGGAGATACGAAAGAAGCAAAACCAACTAGGGATCCCACCCTCAGACACCGTGTTGTACACGGCTCTCTTCCCTCGAGACAGCCCCTCCCTCCCAGTCCCAACGCAGCGCCCCAGGGCGCCGCCCGAGGGAGCCTGAGGATCCGCTCCCTCTGGGTACGCTAGTCCCCGCCCCTTGAGGACACTCCCAGTGTCAGCCACTGAGCTCTGAAACGCCAGAGCCCCGCATCCTGCCCTGTCCAGGCTCCGGTGAGGAGTAGGGGCCGAGCTGTTCCGGGCAGAGATCCGCTCTCTGGAAAAGCGCTTGTGTCGTGTGTGCTCGTTAGAGAGTTAGGCTCTATCCTTCGAGGAGTGGGGGAACTGTTGATGTGTCTGCTGTGTCCTGGCTGTGCGGGTCTGAGTCGTGACTGAAGAGGGTGCCAGTGTGGGAGCTGGTGCCAACCCCCCACCCTTACCCCCCCCCCCCCTTACCCTGGCCTTGGTGGAAGCAGCTGGCCAAGGCTGTCAGAATTCTCCCCACCTCGATCGCAGGTCTCCGGAGCCGCAGGCCCCCGTTTGCAAGCCACTCCCAGTCCTGGAGCCTGCGGCCTGATGAAGGCCAAAGAGCCCTCCAATTCTGGCAAGGAGAGGCAGCAGAGTTGGGGTACGCCTGTGTATTAAACAATGCCTGCAAGAGTCTTCGCTGCTGGTGTGTGCACGTCTGTCCTCGTCTGTGTGTTGGGCTGTGTTGCATGCGTTTGGGCAGGGTCTGTCTTTGTGGGTCTGTCTGTACGTGTTGGTGTGTAAGGATCTGTATCTGGGGTGGGGGGAGGAGTGCTTTGTCTGGGAGGAGTGTCTGCCTCTGGCTGTGTGTCTATAAGCATCCCCAGGTCTGTATCTCCACTCCCTCACCCCATAGTGCCAGCAAGGATGGGGTGGGAATAGAAAAGGAAGGAGGACCTTGCAGTGATCAACAAACAGGATGATGATGATGATGATGATGATGATGATGATGATGATTTTGAAAGAAATTGTACGGTTTGAGCCTGGCCTAGACGGCGGGGAGGGCAGATTTCTCCAGACCCAACCCTTCCCAGGGTGGTGCGGACGCAACCGGGGCTTGGATAATGGAGTTGGGAGAGCGCGGCGACTGGGGATGGCTGGGCGGGGTGCAAAGGGCAAGGGAGGGGGGCAATGTTCTACACACCTATCCCCGGCCCGGATTCCGCTGCCCTTACACAAACTCATCCGGGAAGCCGTCCGAGCCGGGGCTAGGGGCCGGGAGATGGGATCGCGGTAGGGAGCCGCGGGGGCGGGGGCAATGAGGAAGAACGGGAGAGACGGGGTGGGGCTGAGGGAGGGAGGAAAGAGGAGAGAGGGGAGGGAGGAGGAACAGGAGGAAGGAGAAGACAGGAGCGGCCGGTTCGCCGGCAGCCAGTAGGGAGGCCGCAGGGACCCGGCGACGTCGGAGGCTCTAAGGTGGACAGAGGCCCCCACCTCCGTACTGCTGACGCGCCCCTGGATCCCTTCTGGCTCACACTCGCGCCCCCAGTCTTGCTTGGTGCCGTGGAGCGGCGGCAGAGGCGGAAGATCCGAGGAGGGCAGGTGAGAAGGGCTGGGCTGGAGGACCGCAGCGCGGGGAGCAAGCAAAGCTCAGGGACCGGAGGGCCGCGGAGGAAGGCTCCGTCCAAGGACCGCGCCGGGGGCGAGAGACCCCAAGATCCTCGGGATTTCCGAGCCCTGAACTGAAGCGGCCGTCGGGGAACTGCCAGGAGACTGGGCTTCCGCGGCTCTGGCTCTTCCCCACCAGGAGTGGGGGCAGGGGGACAGGGAGCTGAACGCTGAGAAGTTAGGGGGAAAGGGCTTGGAGAGAACTTGACCATCAGGCTCCGAGGTTCCACGTGCGTATCCTCACTTCTCTCTTCTCCTAGATCCCCATCTGCTAAATGCCAAGGTCTGCACTTTCTGTGCCCAGTCAAGGCGTTGGCGGATCTCACCCAGCCAGACCCCTCTGAATCGCGGGTGAGCACCCAACTCTCGCGAAGGCGGAGGTGGGGGAGCCGCCGCAGGTGGCAAGTATGAGCTGGGTCCCAAGGAGTCTCTAGAGAGCACGGACTGCCTGTGTTGCCCCGGGTGGAGCTGGGGTTGGGCCTCCTGGGCAGAGCAGAGACCCCTCCTGGCAGTCCTCGGAAGCCATGCTGGTGGCAGCAGAGAGTGGAGAGCACCAGAGACAGAAAGACACACACACATACGCCTCCTTGTTGTGGGCCCATGGCCCAAGGAGGGAAAGCAGCCGCTGCCTCACAAGGACCAGGCCCTCCCATTTGGTCCCCAGGAAGCTGTCCCTGCTCCAGTCTTACACCTTTCCAAGATATGGAGTCTCCAAGAGCACTAGGGCCTTTACCAACTTGCCCTTGCCCTCAACAACCTTTCCAATCTCCGCGGTGCTGTGATGGACCCTAACTTGGATGCTGCTGCTTTTATGTCACTGGGAGTGGGAGCAGCTACTACCCTCCAGGGAAGGTCCAGGGACCACCTAGTCTGTAGCATCCTGGCAAAGTGTTCACATCAGTTCTATAGTCTCTGCCTAGCACTGCCAGGAAGGCTAGGTTCCTCCATTCTGGAGCCTGATTCATCCATCTTTCTGGATGCTCTGCCCTTGGGTCAACTGAGCCTGGACCCTGGCTCCCACCTGGGCCATGCTTGCCTGGGGGGTGGGGGAGGGCGCAGGGGATAAAATGGGCTAAGCATCAGCTTTCTGCTCTTGGGAGAGAATAGGCAATGGGTGAGTGGAAATCATGGGTGCATGGCTCTGAGGCTTATGCTTAGCGCATTCTCTGAAGGTAGAAGGTAGCCTTAAAAATAGGCCTTTGCCCCCTCTTGGCCTGTTCACTTGTACTGTGAATAAAAAGTTAATCCTCTTCTCTCCAGGTTGAGTCAGGTGGTCCCTAGGGGCCTGGACTGTGCAGCTGCCCTGTCCCATCTCCCTCAGCATTCCCATGCCACCTGCTCTAGGAGCCTGGGAACCAAAGATTGCCTAAGTCCAAGTCTGTCCAGCAGGCCCCAGGGTCCTCCACTCCCACCCCTGCCTTGGCCAGAGGCCAGGCTCCCAGTCAGCCCAGAGTACTCCTGGAACCCACAGCCTTAGAGGACCTGTGTTCATTTACACATGCACTGATGCATGCGTACATTCCTTTTACTCAGCTACCCAGCACTGATCCTACTCCATGCTAGTCATGCAGCTAGGTCCCAGAGATGAAGCACTGAACACAACAGGAGAAGCTCACAGACTAGTGGGAAAGAGAGATTTTAATCAGCAAAACAGGTATCTGTTGGGTCCAAGGCAGGAACAAAGCAAGTGTTCTGCCAACACCCCCTTATGGATTTGGAGTGAGCGAGTCCAGCCTCGCTCCCTCCCACTCTGCTCTGGGGTGGTAGGTTGAGCCTGGGTGACAGTCTTATGGAGTAGGGACCACCTAAAGGCTCACTCTAGACCCCACTCTATCCCATCTGGGGACTCAGAAAGGACACTGTGGTCAGGGGGGGCTGGTCCAGAGATTGGGAGATTGGGACCAGGTCTACAATGAGGCCCTGTGTATTTGGGGTCCATGTCCAGCTCTAGCCTCTTCACAGGGTGGGGGTGAAGGGTCCATGTAGCTTTATGTGGCTATTGTGCTGATGCCCTTCTGCTTCTTGGTCCCCAGGTCTGCACCTCTGCTTCCCCAGCCAGGAGTCACCAAGATGCCCATACTGGAAAAAGCTCCCCATAAGATGGCAGCAAAACCACCCAGCAGTGAGGAGGACTCTGTGAGTGACTTTTGGAGCTCTCTCCTTCATCCCTGTTCTCCCTACTCACATACTCTTGCTTCCAGAACAGTCCTGTGTGGCACTAGCCCCCAACCCTGCAGTCTCCAGGGCATGAAGTCCAGGCTGCAGTCCTGCTCTGAGCCCACTGAGGAGCCTGGGAACGCCTTGAAGGGCTGGGAGTGGTTTCGGGGGATGCTGATGGAATTCTGACAGCCACACTTCCTAACCCCAAAGCCAGGAAGAGCCCTTGACCTGGGCCAGGTACTCTCTCTTCTCCCAGGGCTTTTTCCCCTCCCCAAGTTCCACTTCCAATGGCTTTGAGCCTAGTGGAGTTGCCTTAGGGTGAGGCTGAATTCTCTACTTTAAGCCAGGTCACCTCCCAGTCCTGGCTACTGTTACTGGTTCAGCCCTGGAGCCTTAGGCTCTATCTTCCCCACTGGTTTAAGACAATGCCACCCCTCCTTAGGCAGGCATCCTCCTTCCTTACCTTCTTAAGTGATGGAGCAGCTTATCTAGTCTGTGAGTTGTTGCAGTGCTGGCCCCTCTGCTAAGTTGGTCTTCTTGCCACTTCTTTACCCAGGGCTTCATTTGAAATCCTAATCAGAACTTTTAGGCTTCTACCCATGAAGTTGCTCACCATGTTGTCTGTCCTGACTTTTGCAGCCCACAAACATCTCTGTTGTTGAGTCTTGCCATGGCATGTGCCTCCCATTGAAATGTGGCTTCCCTGGGAGCAGGCCTTTTCTTTCCATTGTCCCTAAGTCCAGTCTAGGGCCTGGTTCACATGAACTTCCCAGGAAATGTGTACTGACCTGGGACCCTAGTGTCCAAAGACCCTCATTAGTACACCTCCCTGCCTCTAACTAGCCCGAGGTGTGGGCCAGAAGCCTAGGAGAGTCTGGGGAGGAGCCCCATGGGGCTACGACATGTGAGCAGAGATTTTCTGCCTCATTCCATTTTACCCATCGCTGATTCCCCATAACTCTGAGTCCCAGCACCCTGTCAGAGCCCTGAGGAAGAGTGACCCGTTTCTAGCTGGGGCCCCAGCCAGGCCTGCTGGCACTCTTGGAAAGGCCACCAGCTGGGCTTGGCTTTCTGCAGGTACTTGCCCACTCACCCACCAGACAGGCCTCCAGACCCCAAGGCAGGGGAGGGGGAACCAGAGCAGCTGGATGGGGGTCTGGACCTGGCTCTCTTGAAGTGGGCTGAGGAACCTGGAATGCTACCCAGACCACCCTGGTCCTTGAGAGTTCCCTGGGGCAGGATAGCCCATAGTTGGCTCTGACACGCTCCTCCCTCCCCCTAGAGTAGTGAGCTCTAAAGACAGGATGAGGCAGGCAAGATTCTCATTCATTCATCAGCACAGGCTCCCGTGGTTGGTCCTTGTCTGCCAAGGGCCGCTTGGGGAGGGCCTCAGCCCATGCAGCGGCAGGAGCAAAGCAGAGGCAAGCTTTGAATGGGCCCCTTTACTCCCAGCCTGCCAGGGGTGGAAATTCACTGTCACCCCCACCCCAAGGGGAAAAAAAAACCCTGAAAGAAGGTGACTACCTACTGCCAACTTTGTAAACTTTATCGGTAATATGAAAAGTCCTGGTTTCTGACCGTAACTAGCTTAGTGAGGAAGAAGGAAAAGGAGGGAATGGAAAAAGGACCAAGGAGGAAGGGAGAGAACAATCTAGGAGGAAGGAGCAGAGTGGATGTTGGATGAACACTGATTTCAGGTCCCAACTCTGCTATCATATTGCTGGGTGACCATGGACTAGTTTCTCCACTCTTTGGGCTTCAGTTTCATCTGAAAATGGAAGGAAAATCCCTTCCCAGGTCAGCCGTAACATGGTTGAACACAAGCATGAGATCCCTGGCTGAACACAGCTGGTAAATTAGGAAGCATGGCATCCAGAAAGGGGAGACATTGGTGGAGAGTTCTATTCAGAGTCTCTCCACACTTTGGGAGTCCCCAGAAGTTATGGGTTTCCTTTTAGGAATCCCTTTTAGAGGGGGACAGTAACATCATAACATTTTATGATGTGCTTATCTGGGGCCAGTGGTTTCTCTCATTTAATTCTGTCTGTGCTCCACTCAGGTAGGAATTGTTATTTATGTCCTATGGATTAGGAAGCTGGGGCTCAGAAAGGCTAAGATAGGAAGAACATCCACAGCACTCTCTGTTCTCCCTCCCCGCCCTGTACCCACATGGAGCAGAATGGGGCTCCCCGGCTTTCATAACTGGGAAGGGCTTAGTAAGGAGCCAGGACATGAGTCACCTTCTTAGGAAACAACTTGCAGGATTCTGAACTATGCCTCCCACCATCTTTCACCTGTCCAAATCTCTCCATTAGTATTATACCCTTTGGGTCCAGAGATCAACTGACTTCTGAAGCCCCAGCTGGAAACAATTTCTAAATTAAGAGTGATAAGTATCCAATATCAGTAACAGATCTGTTTCATCTTAGACCCATTCTTTGTGATTTAAAAGCACTTTTCACACAGGATCTCTTTGATCCTATGAGAGGTGGAGGTTATTATCCCTATTTTACAGGAGGGGAAACTGAGGCATAAAGGTGAGGTGGTTTGCTTAAGATTACACAGCTGGTCAGCAGCAGGGTCAGTGCATGAACCCAGGTCTGTCTGGTGCCAACATCAAGGTATTTTCCTCTACACTTTATCCCCTCATGGGGGCAGGACTAGGGTACCAGAAAAAAACAAATAGAAGTTTCCTAAGTTCATAATTCTGCTGAGCTGAGCCCTGGAAATAGGCAAGACCCAGAGTGTAGAACAAGGATAAGGCCAGATGGAGACACACAATGGGGATCATCTCGCGGACAGGCATGGACCCCACACAAGAACAGGCATAGCAAGTGTTGGTGAACTCTCTCTTCCAGGAGTTGCCCAAACTTCCAGTGCCCCCACTGCAGCAGACCCTGGCCACTTACCTGCGGTGCATGCAGCACCTAGTACCTGAAGAACAGTTCAAGAGGAGCCAGGCCATCGTGCAGCGGTTTGGGGCCCCTGGTGGCCTTGGTGAGACCCTGCAGCAGAAGCTCCTGGAACGACAGGAGAAGACAGCCAATTGGGTAAGAGTTGCTGAGAGGGAGCAGACTAGGGCGTGGGGGCAGACAAGGGACCCACAGGGTGGGGGGCAGGGAGCAGACACGGAGACAGGGATTTGGATGAGGGGCAGGTAGGTAACAAAGATGGACAGATGAAGGGATAGGGATGAGAGGAGAAACAGGGGGACAGCAAGTGACAGACAGGATGTGGGATGGGAGATAGGGATGGGGACCAAAAAGGGACAGATGGGGATAGAGATAGAGTGCTGGGGAGAGACAGGATATACAGGTAGAAGACATTAGGGGTTGCGGATGGGGGACAGACAGGGTCAAGGATGGAGGACAGATGGGCGATAGGGAAGGGGAACAGGGATGGGGGCAGCAGGAGATAGAAATGGGGCAATAGGGAAAGACAGGGTACAGACATGGAGACAGATGGGGGACAGGGATGGCAGATAGTGATGGGGTGGCAGAAGATAGAGGTAAGTTCAGGGAAACAAAGAAGGGTGAAAAGCGTGAACAAGACACACATAAAGATGGGCAGGGAACAGGGATGAAGTATCAAACACCCAGAATGGGAAACTGGGATGGAAGAGAAGGATGGCATGGGGCAAAAATGAAGGATAGTCATGGTGGGCTGGAGAGCACACAGGCCCTAGCGCATCACTAGGGCTCCATGTGCATTTGCGGAATGAATGAACAAAGTCCGTGGTCCAAGAAAGTGTCTCGGTTGTCCCTTGGGCCTGCCAGGATGGGACTGGGTGCTCTCGAGGCAAGGTGCCTTTGTTCAGAGGGGCGTGTGTGACCTTGCGGGGTAATGGCACCCCTCCCGTTTTCCCCAACAGGTGTCTGAGTACTGGCTGAATGACATGTATCTCAATAACCGCCTGGCCCTGCCTGTAAACTCCAGTCCAGCTGTGATCTTTGCCCGCCAGCACTTTCAAGATACAAATGACCAGCTAAGGTGAGGAGGCCACCATGCTCCTGAATCCACAGCTTGAGAGCCTGCCTGGGGTCCTGGCTCCAGTAGCAGGAAGGAAAGGTCAACGCTTGTGCCTTGGCTGAGATTTCTGAGACCAAATGCCTCTGAGACAGAGGCAGTCCAGGCCATGGGTTTGGGAAATTGGTTAGATGAGGCTACAATATGAGTGACAAACACAGGGTCTTCCTCGGAATATATTTATTTGAGGTGGAGTGGGCAGTAAATGGAGGTCATGGGCCCCCAGGTGTCCCCATGGCATTCTTGACCTGGCTGAGGCCCTGGAAGGAGGTATGCATCTCTGCCCTACCAGTACTTGAGTCTTGGGCTTGTCACTGGGATGCACTGCACCAGGCTATCTAAACAGAGGCTCCAAGGGGGTGGAAATGGTTCCTTCCTGCCAGCTGCTGCCGCCAGAGCCTTTTCCATCTGCTGCAATTTCAGGGCTCACTGAGCCACGGGAATGGCCTCTGGGCCCACTGATGTTGATGGGGGGGGGGGGGGATTTACACAGGGATGTGGCAGGGAGGAAAGGTCTCCCTACAGGAGTCTCTTAGAGCCAAATCCAATGTGGCACAGCATCGGGACAGTTTAGAGAGGAAAAACCAACCAAACAAAAGAGGCAGGGCCCACCTTGGCCTGTGGGCAGGGCTCAGCTATGCTAGTTAGACCTCCATCCCCTCCTTCTTCACTGAGACTAGCCCAACTGACTGCTGGTCAGGCAGCCTGCAAGCCTGGACCTCCCATGCCAGCAGGAAGTATGCAGATAAATGGATGAGCAGCTGCTGAAAACAGTTCTCCAACTGCTTACAAGGGGACATTTTTCCTCCTTAAGCCAGGGCCATCACCCATGGGCAGTTAAGATGACATGGCCCTGTGGCACAGTTCTCTGGTGACTCTTTTCCCCCTGGCACTTACTTTCATTTTCATTAGCACCGAATGAAATTGACTTTTCCTGGGAGACTGGATTTCCCCAAACCCAGGTGACTGGTCCAGTTCAGCCCCAGCACTGGCCTTTCCTAGGGCAAAACCCACCCCTGACCATCCAGCCTTCTCCTGCCTGCTCTGTGGCCTCTGCTCGTTTTCTCTCCCTCCTCCTCCTCCTCGTCCTCCTTCTCATTCACCCTCTGCTTTCCTCTCCTCCTCCCAGTTATCTCCACAGGACCATTTTTAATCCAAGGCTTGTGAAGGACTGACAGCATGATGCGGGGGAGGGGGGTGGGCAGGCAGCAGGAATCCCATCAGATTAGTGTACCACTGAGGCCTGGCATCTGGAGGGTGGTCCTTGAGTTTGGGAGAAAGGAGGTGGAGGGGAGGGAGAGGAATGTTGGAGAAAGGGAAGGGGCCTGAGCCCCTGAGAGGAGAACTTAAGGCTTCATGTGTCTCTGCAGGTTCGCAGCCAACCTCATCTCTGGCGTGCTCAGCTACAAGACCCTGCTGGACAGGTAGGATGGGGCCCAGGCTGGGAAGGGCAGAGCCCTGTTTTGGCACAGCCTGTTAAGTCATCTGTCTCTCTGCTACATTAGTCAAGGAGCAACCAGAGGGCAGAGACCTTGTCTTTTTCAGCTCTGTGTTCCTGGCTCATGTCATAGAGCAGGTGGACCAACCCCCCCCCCCCGCCCCCGCCCCAACTCCTACAGCATCAGGATAACCTTTATCCCAGCTGACCCAACCATTAGTGGTTCCTCTTCCTAGGGTAAGCACTTTCCTTCCTTGATCTCTTTAAAATGCACCCCCACTCACACACTCTACCAAAATGAATTTGCAGAAAAATGATACCGAGGTACAAAATACACAACCACATATCTTATGTTTACTCTAGATTCAATAGACATAAAATTCCTCCATCAAATTGCTGTAGAAGTTTCTGAGAGCTCCCACTGATTCCTATGGTTCAGTGTGGCACCTGCACGTTGAGCAGCAGGGCCGTGGAACACCCTACCCTCACTCTGTCCCAGCTACTCTTAGGGCTGCCTCTTCCCCTCAAGGCTCAGCTTACATATCTGGTCCTTATTACCCTGTCTCATTACCCAAAACCTTCCCATCTATCAGCTTGCTGCTTATTGCCTGTGCTCCACCTACACATCCCAGGACCTGTGCCCCATTAGAACAGGAGACTCGTGTTTTGCTTGCCACTATAATCCCAGATCCCAGATCATATATATAATGATATAATCCCAGCCACTATTACCCCTGTGCCTGGCACAGAGGAATGCTAAATAACATTTGTTACCTGAAAGGGAGGGAGGAGAAGTAGAGATGGAGGGAGAGAGGAGAGAAGAAGGATGAGGAAGAGGAAGAGGAAGAGGAAGAGGAAGAGGGACGGAAGAAGGAAGGACAGAGGAAAGAGATAGAAGCAGAGAGAAGGGAGAGGAGGAGGGGGAGGAAGTGGAGGGAGGAAGGAAAGAGGGAAGAGAAAGAAGGAAGGAGGGAAGGGGAGACAGAGAAAGATGAAGGAGGGGGGAGAGGGATGGAGGAAGGAGGAGGAGTAGGGAAAGGAAGAGGAGGAGGAGGAGGAGGAGGAGGAGGAGTAAAAGGTCAGGGAGGAAGTAAAGAAGGACACAAGATATGCTGAGACCACAGGAGAAAGAGAACTTTCTACCTTGAATTTAGAGAAGGCTTCTGGAAGAGGCGATGGAAGAGTAGGCTCTTAAAGGAGTGGAAGTCTTCCTAAACAAATTAGTTGAGTGCAGAGGTGGGGTGAAGGCATGCCAGGCAAAGATCAGCAGAAGCGAAGGCACAGGGCTCCCTGAGGCAGGGGTGAGGGAAACTATCAGAGTCTTGAGCAAACCCTGAGGGTGTCCATGGACCTTGGAAATGGGGCACTCCACTACTTTAAAAAGTGAGAAATCCAGCTCTCTTACTACAATCCTAAGGCAGTTCTGGTTTTTGTGCCCTGCTTTGCCTAATCAAGTCAAGTAGAAGCAATTCTGATTCCCTGCCTCCCTCCCTGCTCTCCCTCTCCAGTCACTCCATCCCCACCGACTGTGCCAAGGGCCAGCTGTCAGGGCAGCCGCTCTGTATGAAGCAATACTACGGGCTCTTCTCCTCCTACCGCCTCCCTGGCCACATCCAGGACACACTGGTGGCCCAGAAGAGCAGTGTCATGCCCGAGCCAGAGCATGTCATTGTGGCCTGCTGCAACCAGGTCAGTTGCCCCTCTCTGCTGCATCTCAGGCTTGGGGAAGGTGCATGAGTACTTACCCACTCCTATTTCACCAGGCATGCTCAGCCCGCTCTCAGAGGCAGACAGTGAGCTGGGACAGCATGACCCCAAAGTGGGGTTTCTTGATTCCTACTCAGTCCCATTTCTCTCCACGAGTTAGATTTTAAGAACAAGGAGAGTCATCAATTGAGAATGACTTATGTGGGCTCTTATATGGGCCCTGACCAGCCAGGTCAACTCAAAAGAACTTCCTGGATGGACTGAGACCCTGCATGGCCTTAGCAACTCCTCATGAATCACCCAGGCTGTGGCCTTCCTGGAGACCACATGCAGACATATGGACAGCTTAACAGACTGCCCATTGGGACCTCTGTGTCCAGGCCTTAGGCTTGGCACTTACATGTATGCACCCCACCTGGTTCTATAGTAACCTTGCAGAGGGGCCTTGAAATCTCCATCTGAAAAAAGAGGAAATGGGACTTAGACAAGTTGAGTGGCCTGTCCAAGGCTGAGAAGGACTCCCAGGCCTGGCCAATGCCCCATCTCCTGCAGCTCAGGTCTTCATACTGGGTTCCAGGAACCAACAAGGACCCATGGGGCCCCAGGGGATAGTCTTAGCATGAGGGCTCCTGACCCCTTACCAGTGCCCACTAGGTGATTTGGTCTGTATATTGAGCCTCCACCTCATGATTTCATCTGACAAAAAGCGGTTTTGTTTAGGATTTGGTTTTTTTCTGGTTTTGTTTTGTTTTGTTTGGGTTTGCTTTGGTTTTTGAGTTTTGGTGGGGTTTTTTGTTTTTTTGTTTGTGTGGTTGGTTTTGCTAAAAACCTACCCCCCAGGATTCCCCTGCTATTTGTGCTACAATGTTTTCTTCTTGGGTTCATCTGACATTTTCTAGGATAGGAGCTCAGTGAAAGTCTGCCATCCTAGGTTAGCGTTCCCACTGGAAGCCCACATGACAGTTTAGCCACAAACAAGAAACTTTCTCCGTCTTCATTCAAAAGTCAAACTCATTTCCCAGCCCCTACGTGCTGCAGTATCCATCCATTTCAGAAATGCTCTTCGGGCTCCTGCTCAGAACGGCCACATGTATGCTTCTCAGGACATGGGGCCAGGTACTTATGTCAACCAGCAGAAAAGGGATCTTGACTTGGGGCTAGATAAGACCTTTCACAAAGCCCAAGACTCTGGCTTCAAAGCTACTAATGATAGCTCACAGGTCTCACATACAAAGCACATGCATGTACACCTGTATATGTGCACACAAAGGGATAGAGCATTTTGTGTGTTATTTTTCCATTTTAATCTTCCTCTGCTTATCATTTGCTGACTTGCTTTTTTTTCTCCACTCACCAGTGTGTTTGAGATCTATCTCCGTAGCTGTATCTAGAGCTAGTTCATTCCTATTTACCAATGAGTAGACATGCATTAGATAAATAAACTCATTTAATTTAGCTGTTCCCCTTCTGAAGAACACGTAGGCTGTCTCTACCATTTTGCTATTGCAGATAAGGCTTATATGCCACTGCTTCACATATCTGGGCACAAGAGTGTATGTTTCTCCAAGCCTAAGGCTAAAGTATGCATTTATAAGAGTGACTGCTGAATCATAAGGTATGCACATTTTCAGTTTTGATAGACACTGCCCTCCAATAGCAATTGTACCAATTTATACTTAATTCCCCACAAACATAATAGTTTTACATGAAGTAGGAACCATAGAAACAGGTTTTATTTTTAGCTAAGGTTAATCTGGCCCACTTTGATTTGGGGAAGCTTAGAGTCCAGCCCAGTCAACAGCATTTGGATAGGTCCCCAACATGTGACTTTTCAGGGAACCATCACATACCTTGAGCCTGAGTATCCCCTATCTATACGCACGTGTGAAGGCTCAGTGAAGGCCCTTCACCTTGGGCCGGCTGCCATGAGTGACGTGTTTGACCTGTTTCCCCCACAGTTCTTTGTCTTGGATGTTGTCATTAATTTCCGCCGTCTCAGTGAGGGGGATCTGTTCACTCAGTTGAGAAAGATAGTCAAAATGGCTTCCAACGAGGATGAACGCTTGCCTCCAATCGGCCTGCTGACGTCAGAAGGGAGGAGCGAGTGGGCTGAGGCCAGGACGGTCCTCGTGAAAGGTTAGCAGCAGTGCCCAGCGCGTCTCCACGCTCATCTCATCCTCATGCCCATTGGCTTTCCTTCCTCCAGGGTTGGGCACCATGCCTCATCCCCATTTGCCATAGCATGGGGAGCTCAGGCCTCCCTCCAACTCAGGACCCTACGGAAAGTCAGCTGAGGCACCTGGAAGTTACAGGCACCTCGTTTTTCATCTGACAATATTCTAGCTTCCTGGGTGAGGCTGATGAGCACTGGAATCCTTGAATGTCTGGGAATATTGAGGGACGGAAGTGTTGAGCTGGAGGAAGGCTGGCTACAATTAAGCAGTTGTGTTTTACTGGTGGGCAGCAATGGTACCCATTTTAGGGGTCTGAGTCACTGGGAGAGCTGTCACCTGGAGATCTGGGATGGAGCGCAGCTCTGGGAGCATGGTTGGCTGCTTCCTTCATGTGATTTCTCAGTCCTAGAACTTTTCATCTTCAAGCTGACCTATCCTTGTGGCTGGCTTGCTGCTTTTATGAAAGTTTCCAAGCATTCCCACAAGAAAGCTGGTAATAGTCATAATAATTTTAAATCATCCTTCGGAAACTAATTTTCAAAGCTAAAGCCAGCCTTATTCCCAGGAATTGGATGGAGTGCTTTCCTTTTTTGCCTCTATTAGAGACTGGGGAATAAAAGGGAGGCTTCTGTGGACCTCCATCTGCCCCTTGGGCTCTCATTTGGCCAGATGTCCATTCAGACTCCCTGAGTATCTGTCAGCTGAGGGTCTGGGCTAGGCCTAGAAAGTCTAAGAGGCAGAGAGGATGAAGCTACTGCCCCCAAGCAGCTCACTGGACAGGGTAAGGGAAGGCATGGGGGAGCAGATTCAGGTACACAGTAAGGCAGCACTACCCATGTAAAGCAATAGAGACAGCAGGTACCAAATAAGTGCTCCGGGACTTCAGCGAGGAGAGGGAGCCCTTCCACCTGGGAAGCTTTTGAAAGATTTCATTGGAAGAGGTGCGAATTTTGCAAAGCTCTTAGACATGAGTGAGAAGAGCAGGAGGGAGGGATAGCAGGCTGGCTGTGGGCAAAGCCGACTGCCCAGCAGAGACATGTCTGCCCTGCCTGGTTCCACATGGAGACCAACCAGCCAGCAAAGATGGCCATGCTGGACGTG
This sequence comes from Panthera onca, assembly GCF_046562875.1. Taxonomy (NCBI): domain Eukaryota; kingdom Metazoa; phylum Chordata; class Mammalia; order Carnivora; family Felidae; genus Panthera; species Panthera onca. The sequence continues at coordinate 40,384,200 of NC_138349.1, read as the reverse complement.
TTGAGAGAATGAAAAGGTGGTAGGGCCTGGGTCTCGGGCAGTAGGCACTTACATTTTCTGATCCCTCTCCCTAGAAAGTTCTTTTGCCAGGGTTAACTGGCTCCTTGCACCATCCAGAGCTCAGCTCAGGTGTCACTGGCTCAGACCCTCCTAGTGCATCCCCAACTCAGCACACTCTGTCACCTTGTCCTATTTTCTTACCTTGTTTGCATTTGTAACTCTCTGAAACCAGCATCTCATCTGTTTGATGCATGCTGATTATCTGCCTCCCTCCCCTAGTCTATGAGTTCTAGGGGAACAGAGGCCTCATCTGTTTGGATTAACTTTTCAATCTGCTGTGCCAAACACAGTTGGGCCCCAATGATATTTGTTAAATAAAAGAATGAAGGGTTACTAATGATACTAGGCCCTAGACCTATTGCCTACCTACCAGTTAATTCTTTTTCATTCAATTATTGGGTACCCAAGGAATGCTCAGTCCTAAATCAGGGGATGCATGGGACACAGGAGGGTGTGAGAGCTGACCCCATTCTCACAGACCTGACCACCAAATGGGGGAATTAATAACTTGTCATTGGGAAGTGAGTTAATTCCCTCAGGAGACCATAGTGTAATCAGATCCCACTCTCCTCCCCTCCAGGGACAGAGACAGGCATCAAACAATTGCCTTTGCTTCCAATACAGTTTCCACTTTATTAGCAGGCCAAGCTATCTCCCTGCAGTACTGACCGGGATTGCCTTGAGGTTTAAGTGCTTGGGCTGTGCTAATCGGAATTAATTTGTTAATGGCACTTGATCTGGCTTTCTGAATGGAAGTGCTGTTTCTGAGGGAAGTGTGACAGAAAAGAGGGGCCCACACGCTTTCCCTTAGGAAATCCAATTAATCTGGTTAGCACTGACTGTGTCATCTGCACAGCAGGAAACCAGTCCTTCACAGAGACCCCCTCCCTGGAGCATCCCATACCCACAGGAGGGAAGCCATTTAGGAAATGATTTCAGTATAGATGTGAAAGATCATGGCAGCTTGGACTAAGGTTGAGAGTAAAGATGGAAAGACATGGGTGAGGTCCAGATATATTGCAAAGTAGAAGTAACAAGGAGGAAAAGAAAAGAGAATGGTTCCGAGGTTTTTGATTCAAGCAACTGAGTAGATGGTGGTACCATTCACTGAGATGGGAACCAGTTTGGGGAAGTGGCTGCAGAATGAAGTCCTTTCTAAGTGTGTCAGGTTTGAGATGCCTTGAGTCATCTAAGTGAAGATGTCAAATTAGATCTATGTGTCTGGAGCTCAAGACAGAGGTCAGTACAGAGACATAAATTTGAGAGCCATCAGCACATAAGTGATATTTAAAGTCATGGACCTGGGTGAGATCATCTAGAAACAGCAGAATGGGTCCTCGGAGGTCAGGTAGGGAAAGATACAAAGAGGATTGAGAAAGAGCAGCCCATGAAGTCAAGAGCAAAACCAGGAGATGAGTCACAAAGATTCAAATGGAAGGAGGCAGTGGCCAACTACTTGGAATGCTTCTGATGGCTCCAAGCAGAGCTGGACAAGAGGGGAGTCAGAGTTTGGCAACCCTAAGTCATCGGTGACCTTCACCAAAGTCAGGCTGGGGAGTAGGAAGAACAAATGGTTGCATCCTGATGAATGCGATCCAACAGCAGGAAGAAATTGTTGATGACACTGTCAATGAGTAGAATCAATTAAGTGTGGATGACTCTTTTCAGACATTTTGGTATTAAAAAGGCAGAAAAATGGGGCTGTTCCTGGGGGTTGATGGGGGTCAAGGAAAATGTGTTTAGTAGGAGAGGCAAATGCATCATTGTATGTACACACATGTATGGAAGTACTTTGGTAAGAGAAATCATTAATGAGGACAGAAGAGATGAACAGAGGCATGGGATTCTTGCAAAGGCAAAATGAGATGGAACCCAGAGAATAAGAGGCTTTGGTTGGTACCGGGAAAACCGAAAGCTGGGTCCGTGGTCCATGGGTCTGTAGCTGTGGTGGTAGGAATACGAGGAGGTACCTGACTGGTGGCTTCTAGTCTCAGATCAGCAGAGCTATGGCCATGAGCTGAGAGAGGCAGGGTGGGTTCTGAAGGCAAAAGAGAATGCAAGAAATAGCCTCTTGGAAAACTTGATGAGATTTATGGACTGTGTTGAGCTCATATTTGAGGGCTTGGGGGCCATACATTTTAACAGAAACTAATTAGTATTGTTTCGCATTTTTTTTCCTTACAATGTTCAGCTCCTCAGGTTCAGGCAAAGAGAAGTGGGTCATCAGATTCAGCTAAGGTAGGAGAATATAACCAAGGGAGAGAGGTGGAAGATAGGGCAAGGGAATAGTTACAGTATTGGAATCTGAAATGAGTAAGGAGGTGTAGTAGTCTGCTTGGGCCACCTTAGCAAAGTACCACAGCCTGAGTAGCTTAAACAGCAGAAATGTATTTTCTTACAGTTCTGAAGGCTAGAAGTCTGAGATCAAGGTGTGGACATGGTTGGTTTCTTCTGAGGCCTCTCTCCCTGGCTTGTCAATGGCCATCTTCTCCCTGTGTCTTCCCATGGTCTTCCCTCTGTATGTGTCTGAGTCCTAATATCTTCTTAGGAGGACACCAGATATATTGGATTAGGACCTCATTTTACTTTTACTACCTCAATAAAGACCCCATCTCCCAATACAGTTCTATTCTGAGATATTGGGGGGGGTGTTAGGACTTTAACTTGGGGACTTCAAGAGGACACAGTTCAGCCCATGACAGGAGGGAAGTAAAAAACAAAGGTGGATGATTGATAGTGGAAATAGGTGGTGGGGTTGATGATTTTTAGGGGTCAGTGAGATAAGACATGTTGCAGAGTGTGGAATAACAGACCTTGTGAATCAGAAAGTCCAGAGTGTGGTCTGAGTGTGGGATGCTTGAGACTGAGACTTCAAAGGCATCAGTTCCAGTAGTGATGAGCTCCCAGGTGTGATTGTGGGAGTGGATGCCAAGGTTGGACTGTCAAACGTGGAAGATTGAGGGACTGAGAAAGGAGGGTCCCTGTGGGCCGGATCCTCTGCACAGGTGTTCAGGCTGTAGGAAAGATGACTGGAGTGGTTATGGGGAGGAAGAAGGTGAACCAGGAGCCCAGATCTGCATGAGGGGGTGTTGTGAGGGAGTCAGGGGAACACAGCAACAGAGGGGTGATAATGATGGGGGTTGGAAGGTAGAAGTCTAATAGCTATGGCTCCAAATGAAAAGCAGCGAAGACGTGTTCAGGAGCAGGAACAGGGAGAAGAAAGCCACCTACCCCACCTGGCACTGGGGTGCATGAGTGTGAAGGAAAATAGTCTCCCGTGAGAGGACATAGGGAAGTGTTTCCCTCAGAGGGTGCCCCCTCCTGTTGAGGCAGAAGGTGAACAGAACACTTTCAGAAAAGATTGGGAATGCAAGGGGACTAGCCATCACTACTCAGATGTCATAAGGGGTTCAGGAAGGGGGAGAGGTGGGGGGTGAAAAATGAGCCCATGGAGGGGACTCATGGCATGGGAGTGCTACTGAGATTCCCAGGGATGGTGGTGATCATTGCAAACAACACTCTCAAATCCTCAACTTCTGTGGAGGTACTCTCCTGGTTCCAGTGTGGTTGTGGGAGCTGGGGTGGGCATCTGATTGGCCCACAACAGTATCACAACTAGCACAATGGAAAGCCCAAGTCCCAAGGTCTCCACCTCCCTTCCTCGGACCTGGGCAGAGACCAATGCCCATGGGCACTGGGCCCAGGCAGGTGCTGTCTAACAAAAGGCTTCAGCCAAGCTGAGCTCCTCTTGTCATGGTGGAGGCCTGGATGGAGGCACCTGAGCTCAGACAAAATCGGCCCCTGAATTGTCATAGGGTCAACTGAGGCACAGTGGGGCAATTGATTTTATCAACTCTCTCCTTAGAAAACGGGACCCTGATCCTTCACCCTGCCTCCCAACCAAGACAGCTCCCACTGCCAGCCCACAGTTTCCCCCACCCAATCCTCTGCTATGACATTGAGAAGGTGGAGCTCACAGAGCAGTGGAGCCAGCTGTCTGCCATAAAGCCCATGCTCTCTCTCTGTACCCCATGTCTCCACACCCCCTTGACACTCCCCCAGCACTTCTTACATGAAATCTCTGAGAATATGTTACAAGACAAGTGTGTGTATTGTCATCTCTATCTTCAGCCTAATCATCAACAGACAACACAGAATGCCCTCCTGGGGGTCCAAGAGCTAAGAAACCCAGCAGGACCATCACTGCCCCACAGAAGCCTGAGGTCTTTTTGGGAGACTGGAATAAGCAGAATGGTTAGAACAAAAGTGGACAGGATAAAACCAAAGGAGTGCCTCCAACAGGTGTCCAGAGGGAATTTGGGGACCTTACCCATCTGCCTGTCATAGCTCAGGAGGGCTTCCTTTGCCAAGTGGGACATGAGGCTAAGCCCAGGTGGGTTGAGGTGTGTGTGACTGGGGCTGGCCAACAACATCAGGATCATCTAGGGAGACCCTTAAAAAAGATTCTGGGGTCTCAGGGATTTTGCAGGGAGATAGGAGTGAGGCCAAGGAATTTGTTATTGTTATTTTTAAGTTTCTTTATTTATTTTGAGAGAGACAGAGACAGTGCAAGCAGGGGAGGGGCAGAGAGAGGGAGAGAGATTGAATCCCAAGCAAGTTCTGCAATGCCAGCACAGAGCCCAAGCGTGGCAGAGCCTGATGTGGGGCTTGAACTCACAAAACTGTGAGATCATGATCTGATCGGAAACCGAGTCAGATGCTTAACCAACTGAGCCACCCAGGTGCCCTAGGAATCTGAATATATATTTTTTAAATGGCCTTGGACCACATCTTTCTTTCTTTTTTTTTTTTTAAGTGTATTTATTTATTTTGAGAGAGAGAGAGAGAGAAAGTGCATATAAGCTAGGGAGGGGCAGAAAAAGAGGGAGAGACAGAATGCCAAGCAGTTTCCACACTGTCCACGCAGAGCACGACACAGGGTTACAACTCATGAACCGTGAGATCATGACCTAAGCCAAAACAAAGAGTCAGATGCTTAACCAGCTGAGCCACCCAGGTGTCCCAGGAATCTATATTTTTAAAATACCTTTGAATGCAATTCAGGTTGGGACCAACTTCTGCAGATATTAGCAGCTACTATGTATGGAGGTCCACCTTGATGCTGACCTTATCTTGGGCCCTTTCTGTCCCTTGCTTTCAGTCTTCAGTATAGCCTGTGAGGTGGGATTTCATCCCCACAGAACATAGGAGGCTGTGTCTCCAACAGGTTGAGGTAGTGTTCACCCTTACAGGTGGTCAGTGGTGGATCAGGGCATCTGTCCCCCAAGCCTGAGATCCTCAGGGCCCGGCAGGCAGGGTGGGATTTGGGGCCTCAGGAAGGTCATGCATAACCTCTCAGGACCTCCCTCCCTGCACAGCCTTGAAGGTTTGGCCTTCCTGAACCCAGGAGGTCCAACACTGTTATCCTGGTCTGGAAATTCAATTAGACATTCTGCCCTGAGTCTGGAAGACTACAGCACTTGTCAATTTGTAGGAAAAGGATAGCCAACTCAGAGAGCCCACACCCCCACCCTGGAGCCCGCTGGCTTTCCTGGGTGCTGCGTGGAGATCCTGTGAACAGACTTTGGGCAGATGCTTCTGTTTACACAGCGCCGTAAATATTTATCCCCAGCAGCCAATTAGAGCTGAGCCATTGCTTTCAAGGAGGGAACTGACAGAAGGCGGCTGCGTCTGGAGAAGGCCTCAGTCATGGTTTACAAGAACCACTCGGGATGGGCATTTTGCTATTTAAATATTGTCATCCAGGGATAGACAAGTCTGCTGATTTTAAAACCAATTACACATTAGCAATAACAGCCTTTCTGATTTAATTGGCCCAGAAATACCTCCTGGACTCCCAAGGCTGAATGCTGTTTTCCTTCCTTGGGGGTAGGAGGGTGGTGTTGCAGGGGCCATTGTCCTCCCACAGTGGAAGCATGACGGCTCCTGTGGATGAGGGTATCCAGACAGGGAGAGGCACAGGGTCAGGGGCAAGAGGCCTGGGCTTGACCTGGTTCTCCTTGCTGTGCCCTGAAGCCTGGTGTCCTAGGCCAGGACATGGGGACGGCCACCCTGCCCTGCAGACAGGACCAAGGGTTTGCAGAGGGACTACAAAGCAGGTGGTCTTGTGCCTGGCGCATAGAGGCTGTTTGCTAAATGATAACTCTTATTAGATTTGGGAAAACACTCTGGGGATATTTATCCAAGACCCACACACTTTATGGAAAAATCTGGTGAACTGCAAATGGATACCTGTTGAACGTCCATTTGGTCAGTGACAGTGACCCATGGCCTTAGACTGAATGGCCTGTACTCCTTGCCTCGGAACTCTAACCCTTATTAACTCCAAGATACCCTTGGAGGTGCTTCCCCTGGGCTCCCCACATGGCACATACTCTGTGTGCTCACACTCAGACACCTCTGTTATTTCCTTTCTTCTCAGATGCTGTCTCTCTGGCTCTCACTTTCCATTTTATGATATTTTGGGTACAAAGCAGGTGGGAAGTGTTTTTTTTTTTTTTTTTTTTAATCTCCTGCCCTTCTCAACTCACCACCTCTCCCCTAATTCTGGAAGTGTGATAGCTCTTTAAATCGGCCTCTGTGGGAAGGGTATTTCAAACCCAGAAGAAAGAGCAGCTCTTGGTTCTTGAGGGGTTTTTTTTAAATTAAATTAAACTTATTTGGGAATAATTATAGATGCACACATGCTTGTAAAAAATGATCTCCCCCAGGGGGGCACCTGGGTGGCTTAGTCAGTTAAGCGTCTGACTCTTGGTTTCAGCTGGTGAGGTCATGATCTCACAGTTTGTGAGCTAAAGCCCCACATCGGGCTCTGCACTGACAGCTTGGAGCCTGCTTGGGATTTTTCTCTCCCTCTCTCGCTGCCCCTCCCTGGCTTGCTCTCTCAAAAAAAAGAAAAAAAAAACTAGAAAACTAAAAACAATCTCACTTGTACCCTTTCCCCCCAGTGCTAATATCCTGTAAAATTCTAGCATGATATCACAACCAGGATATCACAGCCCATTTCCCTTCCAACTCCATCCCTCCTTAACCTCTGGCAACCAGAATCTGTCTTCATTTCTATAATGTAATTGTTTTCAGAACGTTATACAAATGGAATCGTACAGTATGTAACCTTCTGAGACTGGCTTGTTTTCACTTGGCATAATTCTCTGGAGATTCATTCACACTGTCCCATGTCTCAATAGTTCATTCCTTTTTATTTATTCCTTGGTATGTAGTTGATATCATTCACCCATTAGAGGACATCTGAGTTGTTCCTACTTTTTGGCTATTCAAATAAAGCTGCTATCGTATATAATAGCTATAAAATGTATAGTAGCTATTACTATAGTAGCTTTATTTGAATAGCCAAAAATTATATATATATATATATTATAGTTAATATATAATTGATATATAATTATATTTATATTATATATAAATTATATATATTTATATTATATATAAAGGTTTTTGTGCAATCATAAATTTTCATTTTAGGAAAAATGTCCAGGAATAAAATTGATATCTGCATGTTTAGGTTTTTCTAAAATGTTTGTTTGTTTGTTTGTTTGTTTGTTTTGAGAGAGACAGCACTAGCAGGGGAGAGGCAGAGAGGGAGAGAATCCCAGGCAGACTCTACACTATCAGTGTGGAGCCGTATGTGGGGCTCAAACTCATGAACCGTGAGATCATGACCTGAGCTGAAATCAGGAGTTGGATGTTTAACATACTGAGCCACCATGGTGCTCTGGTAGATTGTCCATTTTGTTTTATGTAATGCCCCTCAATGTCTCTGGTAATTTTTTTTTGCTCTGAAGCTTACTTAATCTGATATCAATGCAGCAACTCCTGCTTTCTTTTGATTAATGTTTGCTTGATATATCTTTTTCCTTTCTTTTACTTTCAGCCAGTCTATATCATTATATTTGATGTGAGTTTCTTATAGATAGAATATAACCAGGATGTCTTTTTAAATCTACTTTGTCAATTTCTATCACTGAAATTATTGATATGCTGGGATTTCATGTTGCCATTTTATTTTTCGTCACCTCTGTTGTTCTTTTTTTTTAATTTTTATTTATTTTTTTAATTTTATTTTTTATTTTTTTAAATTTACATTCAAATTAGTTAGCATAGAGTGAAACAATGATTTCAGGAGTAGATTCCTTAATGCCCCTTACCCATTTAGCCCATCCCCCCTCCCACAACCCCTCCAATAACCCTCAGTTTATTCTCCATATTTATGAGTTTCTTCTGTTTTGTCCCCCTCCCTGTTTTTATACTATTTTTGTTTCCCTTCCCTTACGTTCATCTGTTTTGTCTCTTAAAGTCCTCATATGAGTGAAGTCATATGATTTTTGTCTTTCTCTGACTCATTTCACTTAACATAATACCCTCCAGTTCCATCCACGTAGTTGCAAATGGCAAGATTTCATTCCTTTTGATCGCCAAGTAATACTCCATTGTGTGTATGTATATGTATATATATATATATATATATATATATATATATATATATATATATACCACATCTTTATCCATTCATCTATTGATGGACATTTGGGCTCTTTCCATACTTTGGCTATTGTTGATAGTGCTGCTATAAACATGGGGGTGCATGTGTCCCTTTGAAATGGCACACCTGTATCTCGTGGGTAAATGCCTAGTAGTGCAACTGCTAGGTCGTAGGGTAATTCTACTTTTAGTTTTTTGAGGAACCTCCATACTGTTTTCCAGAGTGGCTCCACCAGCTTGCATTCCCAATCACCTCTGTTTTTCAATTCTTGCTTTCTTTTTCCTTCCTATGGGTTACTTGAACATTTTTTAGAGTTCCACTTTGATTTATTGTAATGTTTTTAGTGTATCTGTATAGTTTTCTCTAGTGGTTTCTATAGGTATTTATATATTATATTGATAAATTATACATATATTATAGTATATCATATATATGTATATATATATATATATATAATTTATCACTATCTACTGGTGTTGAAATTTTGTGAGTTCTAGTGAAATGTAAAAAGTTTATTACCCTTTACTCTCCCCCATTTATAATATAATTGTCTTAAACATTTCCTCTAATACAAATTTAGAACCACATAAGGCAGCATTAGAATTTTGTTTCAGTAGGGAAATATAATTTTAAAAACTCAAAAAGAGAATGAAAATTTATTTACTATAATATTTACTCTTTCTGTTATTCTTTCTTCCTTCTTAATGTTTCCATGTTCCTTTCTTTATATAATTTCCTTTCTTTGGGGGGAAATTCCTTTAGCTTTCCTTTTAGGGCAGGTCTTCTGGGGATAAATTCTCTTAGTTTTTCCTCATCTAAGAATGTCTTGATTTCCCCTTCCTTCCTGAAGGATATTTTTGCTATATATAGAATTCTGGATTAATGGTTTTCTCTCAGTACTTGAAAAAGTTTGTGTCACTTCATACCAGCCTCCATGGTTTCTGATGAGAAATAGACAGTAATTTAAATTGTTTTTCCCCTACAGATAAAGCATCATTTCTCTCTGCTTTCAAGATTTTTTCTTTGTCTTTAGTTTTCAGAACTTTGACTATGATAATGTCTTGATGTGGATTTTTTTGAATTTATCCTGTGTGGGATTAACTGAATCCCTGAATTTATCCTGTGTGGGATTAAGTTTATGTCTTTTGCCAAATTTAGGAAGTTTTGGGCCATTATTTCTCTGAGTACTTTCTTGCTCTGCTCTTTTTCCTCTCCTTCTGAGACTCCAATAACATAATTGTTAAGGTCTTTTGTCCCACGGATTTTTCAGTATTATGATGATTAATTTTAAAATATTTGTCACATAGTTCTAACATTCTGGTCATATCAGTAGTGGGCATATACTGATTGTCTTTTTTCATTCAAGCTAAGATTTCCCTGGTTCTTGGTATAAGTGATTTTCTATTGAAACCTGGATGTGTTATATTGTAAGACTCTGGATGTTATTTAAACCTTCTGTTTTAGCTGGCTTTCTCTGACACCACTCCAGCAGAAGCAGGGAATGGGTTCTGCCTTGATGCAACCAGGTGGAGATAGAAGTCCAAGTTTCTCATGAGACCTATATTAACACCCCAGGGGAGGGTGTTCCTTGTTACTCATGGTGGGAGTAGGAATTCAAGATCCCGCATATTCTCGACTAATGCTGTGTGTGGAGCAACTGAGGTGGTGGATATTGCCCAGTGGAAATGGATGTCCCAGCTTCTATCTGAGACCATGCCTTCTCCGATACCCTCAGAAGCTGACATGCTTCAGTACAGACTGCTGATGGTAGAAGTCTAGGCTCCCCACTCTGCTTTTGTTGGCATGGGGGAAGGTTATTATCTAAAAGCTTTCCTGTCTTGCTAGTATGCCTCTTTCCTGGTCCTTTGGCTAAAGAAAGTAGGTTTTTATTGGGCTTTTTTTTTTCTTTTTGGTCTACATTTGTTTGTGTTTTATGTTATTGGCTATTTGAGCTCCAAGCCTGGCATATTTTAGGTAAAACAGAAAACCCAGTGTATTCGTCTGAGTGGTTTAAACAACATAAATTTATTTCTCACCATTATGGTGGCTAGAAGTCCAAGGTCAAGTTGTTGGCAGCATTAGTTTCTCCGGAAGCCTTTCTCTGTGGCTTGCAGATGACCACCATCTCACTGCATCCTCAAATGGTCTTTTATCTGTGCACACACATCTCTGGTGTCTCTTCCTCTTCTCGCGAGGACATGGTCATATACGTTTAAGGCCCCACCCTTATGATTTCATTTAACCTTAATTACCTCATTAAATAAAGCCTCATCTTTAAATACAGTCACATTGAAGGTTAAAGCTTCCGTATATGAATTTCAGGGCTGATGGAACACAATTTAGTCCAGAACAGGCAGGGAATTCACCATCATATTGTTCCTTGGGTCCTGAGAGCCTCAGCCTGTCCATCTCTCTCCATCTTTCAGAGTCTTCTGATGTTTGTTTTAAATATAATATCCAGGGTTTTTAGTAGAAGGAACTGGGAAAAGTCAACTTGATGTTCCTGGAAGGAGAAGTCCTTCCTTTTGAGCTCTTTCAAGAGGATTTTGGAACTCAAGTCAAAGCAATTCTGCTGTGCAAGAGCCAGGTCTTATTGGGCAAGAAATACTTTTGTTGGAATTTTCATAGCCTTTGGGAACTGGGAGCATAAATATTATTCCATAAGCCATAGAGTAGAGAAGAATATGGGATGTGTGATGGCAAATTTCCATCCCAAAAGGAGAGACAATCCCTTTATCTAGGCAGAAAATCTGCTCAGATGGAACTGACAAAGGTTTAGAAGCTCTAAGCCTCGGAAAACGAGCCAGTGTCTCCATCTCCCTGGACCATGTGAGGCAAGACAGTAGGGATCTGACTTAAGCCACCTTCCCAGGGTGTAGAACAGAGAAGGCAAGTGTCTGAGATAGAGCTGTGTATATGTGCACACATGTGCACAGGTGGAGGTGTTGGGGAGCAGCACCTGAGTTCTGCAGCCCTCCACAACAGGGGTGCTGTGTTCCTTTCATTTTTGCTCACATTAGTCACAGTCTGTAAGCTTTCAGTCTCTAACAGAAGCTCCAGGGCCCTCCAAGGCCCTGTGGCCTCTGGAATTTCCGTGTCACCGAAGCTGTCAACTCCCCAGGCGTGGGTGGCAGAGCAAGCTCCTCCTATTACTCAACTCCGACTTCTCACTATTAAGCAGGGGCTCCTTGAGGAAGATTGATTTACCACATTAAACGAGCCTCCATGTGCTCGATGAGAATGTCACAAGACAAACGGCTCCTGCCGCATGCCTCCAGCCCACAGCCCCCCGTTCCCATTACATTTGGGCCAGAGTCATGGTGGATGAGTTTGGGTGTAGTTCATTTTCTGCCTTACACGATAAACTTGTCAGCCTTTGACCGATCAGCTACTTGTATGCAGGAGTTCATTTGCAAGGCCACCCGCATCCCAGCTCTGCTGTCCTGCTCCCATTTCACCCTGTCTAATGAGCCAGGACCTGGTTACTGTTGGTTGGCGCTGAGCTCTGGGGCCCTGCACAACCCGCATGCTCAGCCCCTCCTCAGGGGCCCATCTCTCCTGCCTGGAGGCGGCTACGGCACTGATGCCTGGGGAGATGTCCTTGTCTGTTGCTTCAAGTTGTCCATCTGGGAAGGAGTGTGCAAAGCCTCCACTCTCCTGAGCAGATGTGTTAGGCCTACTCCCCAGCGTCCTGGATGGACAGGCCTGCCTTGAGTTTCCTGGGGGAGCTATAGCCTGCCCGCTCCACTTTGGGAGCTATTCTAAGGAAATAGCTTCGAGGCTATTCTAAGGAATTTGGCTTTGGGGTATTTCCAAGGAAATTTTAGTGTAGGCAGATACCCAGCCTGGGCTCTCAGAGCTCACTGAGACATGACCAACAGGGCCAAGGTATGCAGCATTGGAGATTCCCATGGCCCTTTAACTGACCTCCAGACCCACATCCTTCCCAAGCTGCTGGGCATCCTAGACTCTGCTCTGACCATATCAACCCCAGCCCAAGATCCTTTGGTGGTTCCTTGTTGTTGCTAGATGAAACCCACATTCCGGATCCTGCCATTCACAGCCCTTGATGATCTGTTCCCAGCCTGGGTGTTGTGGTTGCACGCCTGAGATCAAGTCTATTTCCCTCCATTTACTGGGTAACCTTAGACAAGACATTTAGCTTCTCTGTGAATGGGGATGATAAAAATGCCTATCTCATGTTCGTCAATATGAGGGCTTCAATAGATGCCTGGCACATAGTAGGTGCTCAACAAAGGTTAGCTAATAGCATCACTTCACTGCATTTTTTCAGCCTCACCTAAATCTTGCATGCCTTTACCTATAATCTGGGGATGAACTGCAGCCTGGGGTGGTCTGCTCACTCAAAAGCTCCACCCATAAGCCTGGGTGTCTATATCCCAGCCCTTAGAACCTTTTCCAGGACTGTTATCTCCCCCCTGACATGTTTTTCCCTTCCTCTCTGCCTGTTTAAATCTGATCCTAGCCTGGCCAAGGCTTCTCCATTCTCTGAAGTCACCAGCCAGCCTGGGAGCCAAAAGGAACCCCCAGAATAGCACACAGGGCAGGGCAGGGCCAGGCACCAGGGCCATTGGCAGGGACTCCAATTGGAGCAGAGAAGGGCAGGCCTGGGAGCCCTGCAAAGGATGAGGAATCCCTTCCATATCTCCATCCCCTCCCAATCTCTCACCATTCCCCCATCCCATGAAGCTCCATGCCCTGAGGGTAGTGGTTTTCTCACCCTCAAGAGGTCATGGACCTTTCCTGTTAGCCATATGGACTCCTCCAGGCTCCCACTCTGCACTGTGTACACAGATCTCAGCCTCACCTGTCTATATACACTCTCAAGTCCGCTGTCAGCCATGGACACTTTCCTGTGCCCACCTGGACTAGGCACCCAGGCCTCACCCTCTACAAGCTCACAGACATGGGAGAGGGGACTAGATCAGGGTTTCCGGAGCTGGACTGGCAGTGACTGCTTAAAGTATAGGGAGGTCTGAGGTCAGCAGCAGGGCCTTGTGCTGTAGGGTCATGCACAGTGCAATAGGAGACAACAGGTATAGAGGGGACCAGTCCAGCCTTGAACCCAGAAACCATATGAGGCCAGCCTGGTGGACAGAGCAGAGGTTCCTTGTCTTCCCTGAGCAAGCAGCTGAGCTAGCATGCTCTGGGTATGAGGAGTTCTGGAGTGCAGGAACTCTGTCTGGGCTGCACCCCCCATGCCAGGCACAGTACCAGCCCTGTTAGAGGATCGGGGAGCTTGGGAGGTGTTTATGAATGGAGCTCTGATAGGCGGAGTAGGAGAGGAACCCCCATACATGCTATGATGTAGAGATGAATGAGCCCAGGTGTCTAGGGAGTAGCAGGAGGTATGAGGTCCATGCAGGGATTCAGGGGAAGTGATCCCCAGAGGGGCAACATGATGACCCATGGGGCCCAAAGGGCTATACTTAGATTCAACTTCATGAGCAATAGAAGTCATTTCAGGTTGAAGAGGGTAACCCAGTGACAGTACCACACTGAGGAGTAGAGGGAAGGGCAATTCCCGAAGGCTTCAGCTGGTAAATCTTTAGATCCTCAGGGCATGGCCTAAAGCCTTGAAGTTGATCAGAATCCAGGAAATCCCAGGAGGCCATGTGGAAGATAATGAGTCATCCTGGCACCATTGGCATCAAGAGGGGTGCTGAAAGTGCAGTGCTCTCCAAGCCCTCATCTAGATAGGCAGTGGGGAGCAGATGACCCAAGGATGGGCTGGCTTGCCTGTCAACCTCCTTCCCAGAGTGGAAGACTCGCTGTGAGAGGGATTTGCAAGAAGTGGGAGGGAGGGGATGGGTGGGGACTGCAGACTCTCTTCACATGAGATTATATGTGGACACTTCTCATGAACTGGAGAAATCATGTAGGCAGAGCAGACAACACCCAAGTGGCCTTGACATCTGTGTGCCCAGCACAACGGCCCCACTCAAGTCTTACTGCATTGGGGTGGGGGAGAGTCACCACACACCCCAGTGAGGGTGCAGCCCAGAAAGGTTGGAGTGAGGCTCAGAGCAAGGAGGAACAGACAGAACCTTATTGAGGGCCACCCCAGGTCGCTAGCTGGATAGAAGGAAGGACAAACTACCGTTGGCAGCATCAGGCTATATATAGACTCAGCCTCCTATTGACTGGAGAAGGTGCTGTTGGCCTGGCTCCAACCCACAGGCAGGACCTGGCTGGTGGACAGAGGCTGTGGGGAGATCCTGAACCTAAGCCACACCTGCTCCCACACATTCCCTGGACTTCAGAAAAGCAGTTTCCAGATGGCTATGAGAGATGATGGGCATAATTTTTGGCTTGAGGCTCTGGAAGAAGAGAAGCTTCCAGAGCCAAGGGCTCTCTGAAAGAGAGAATTCTGATCTATCAGTAAATGGATCCCAATAAGGAGGGGAAGGGCAGGAGCAGAGAGGTATGTGTGGCTGGACAGGCAGAGGGCTGTGTGCTTGGACTCCAGCTGACTACAGGAAATAGGAGAGCCAGCACTCAGGACCAGGGCCTGCCCAAGTGCCTGCCTTAATGGGACAAGAGGGAGCAGGGTGGGGGTGGTCCTGATTGTCATCTTGGAGGGCTCCTTGGCCCCCAGAATGTTTCTCTCTGACAAATAGCTTCCTGGACAGGGACCTCAAATTTCAATACCCACAGGGATCAAGGGGGTTGAATGAATGAGAAAGGACTATGATAAACCAAGGGTGCAGCTTCTAAGCTCCAGCCAATTCTTGCAGTGTGAGAATCTGAACCCAACATCACCAGATGGTATAAGTTAGGATTAGATTTGGCCATGTGTGACAGAAAGCCCAAAATAATAGTGGCTTAAAGAAAACAGGTTTCTCTCTCTCTCTCTCTCTCTCTCTCTCTCTCTCTCTCTCTCTCTTGTGCACACCAGAAGTAAGCCATCCAAAGCTAATACATGGCGTCTAGGGTTCTTCCATCTCACTGCAAGGATGTGGCCCTGCATCCATATGGTCCAAATGGAGGCTAGAGGTCCAGCCATCACACCAGTGTTCCAAGCAGTGGATAGAGGAAGGTGGGAAGAGGGGCAAAGAGCATGTGCTAGTTATCTTTAAGGAGCTCTCTTAGAAGCTGTCACGTTGTGTTTCTAAATGCTGTTGGCAGTGGGCAATGTAGCTTGAGTTCTGGTTCTCCCTGTGCCAACCAAAAACCAGGCACTCTGTGACTAAAGGGAGAATGGATATTGCCATCTGCAGCTATCAATCTCTGCCACATAGTGCCCCTTTGCCTCCAAATACCTTGCACCCCATCTTCCGTGCATAGAATATTCTGGGGCTTGGAGGGAGGGGTAACTCTGCACTTCATCCTGTTACAGCATCCAGCCCAAAAGGCTGGATAGAGGAGGTGGTGGAGGCGGAGGAGGCTGCCTAGGGCAGCCCATCTGGCCGGGCCAGCTCTACTCCAAGAGAAACCCCATGCCCAATGTCCCCCATGGAGAAGCTGAGCTGCCTTGGTGACATGTCTCCTGCACAACTCAGTGGCTTTTAGTGACATGCCTGAAATGGCCCCAATGGGCTCACCTGCATATGGCTTTGGGGCAGCCTGTCCCTTCCATCTGCCCTCTGCATTGAAATAACTGCCGAGGTGGCAGGGGGCAGGGAGGGCAACACCTTGAATCCCTCCCTTCAGCTTTTCATGTGAAACTGACTGATTTTTAAATTTCAGCAACTAATGTTCAAAAACTGTAGTTCAGGACAAATAAACATGCCTATGTGCCAGATGTGGCTCTTAAGTGCCACAGTGGGGCGGGTGGGGGTGCGGCTGGATGGGGGAATTGGAGCTCCTCCCCTGGCAAAATCTGGCCAGTGGGTCTAACATCCGTGGAGAAGGCCCTGCATGAGCCCCCTCATCCTAGAAGGCAGGGCCAGTGACCACCCATCCAGGGGCAGAACTGGCCACAGATGAAGAGTGAGTGGGACTCTCGCAGAGACCCTGAGAGTGAGCCAGCTGCTGGGATTCGCACAGAAGCTCAGGACAGTCTGGCTGACTTCACCGCCCACCTGCTGGGGTTCAAAGAGGGGTCGGGACTGGCTCAAGGGCTGGGTGTCTGCCTGTGATATGTGACACTCCGTGGAGGGGACCTCAAGCCTAGGGTTTGGGGGTAGGTGATAAGGCCTTGTTTGCCTGGCCCGCAGACTCCACCAACCGGGACGCACTGGACATGATTGAACGCTGCATCTGCCTGGTATGCCTGGATGCCCCGGGAGGCATGGAGCTCAGCGACACCAACAGGGCACTTCAGCTCCTTCACGGCGGAGGCTGTAGCAAGAATGGGGCGAACCGCTGGTACGACAAGTCCCTGCAGGTAAGCCTCCCCAGTGGCGTGGCCAGGGGCCCGAGCCAGCACATGCTCACATCCAGCAGGCTGGCTCGCTGGCCTGTGCTACCCAGGATGCTGCATCGGGGGCCAAGGGAGCTGAAGGCACTGGAAATGTGCTGCTGGTGTCAGCCCCTGGACTGGCCAGGATGCTTCTCTGGAGCAAGTGCCCGAACCCAACTCAAACCCCTAACCTTCCTGCAGCCTGTGCCAGGCATGTGGGACCTCTGGGTCAGACCTGGGGCTCACTCCCCATCTCCCTTCACACACTATAAGGTGAGGGACATCACTTTCATAATGACCATATTAAATAGCCAGCGATCTCTATGCTTTGGGCTAACATTGCTCACACTGAGAAGCATTTCTAGGCAACATCTCATTTTCCGCTTTCTCTGGCCCCTACGTTCTGGTTATCCTTTTTTATTGGTTTGCATATTGGTTCTGCTATTCCTGATGAGTTCTCTTGCTGCTGTGCTGGCTGTCTCAGCCTCCACCAGTGGTGCTAATGGCTTGTAATCTTTCATGGAGCAGCTGTGGGAGAGAAATGATATAATGGATGTACAGGACCGGAAACATAGCAAGCCTTGGGAGTGGTTTTTAAAAGGCACCGTTTTCCTTCCTTTCTTTTAGTGACAGGGACAGAAAATCACTAATGCATGAGTGGGCACAGCCTTCCACTCCTGCCTCACATGGGTGACTGTGCCCACCTCTGGGCTCTTTCCATGGGCAGGACGGATGATCAGGTGAGCTGGAGGAGCCAAACAGGCTCCCAGGGACGTGAATTGAAAGGATCAAGAGCTGGTCTCAGGACAGGAAAGCAGGGGATGTTGGGGAAAAGAGAAAAGGATCTGCAAGGGTTGAGTTTTGAGAAAGATGACGTGGGAAGTTGAAGAATGGGAGGAAAGCTTCGGGTCACCGGCACGTGATGTGAGAGACTGGGCAAGACATGAGGAGAGTCAGCTCACGTGTGATTGTTACAGCATCCTGGAAGAGTATCAGTAAAAAATGTCAATAGCTTGTTTGTTTGCTTGTTTGTTTATGGGCGGTGGACCAGACTCTCTTGAGTGTGATGCTGTGCTGAGCCGCTATAGGCAGCCCCACTTTATCTGGGGTACACTTTAACAATCAAATCTCAATCTCATTATTTTCTGCCAGCACTTCTGTACATGCTGAGTATGTTCCTTTTCTAAGTCGGCTAAGTACAGCCTTGGTAAAATCTTTACAGTGCCTGTGGACCCTTCCTATACCTTCTTTCTAATCCTCATAGCAATCCTGTGAACTGGGCCTTATTGCATCCATTTTAAAGGGGAGCAAACTGAAGCCAGAGAGCTGAAATGTCTGGTTAAAGGTCTCCCAGCTGGCAGGTGGCAATGGCAGACCTGGAATCCGGGTCCCTGACTCGAAGCCCAGGCAGCAGGGAGCAGAGCATCCTCAGAACACCCTTCCTTCACTCCCACCAAGAGACAATTTGTTTCTCCCTGGGAATCTGCACACCATCCGAATTGGATCATTATCTTTCAGTCACTCATTCAACAAAATCACTGAGCACCTACTATGGGGTAGACACTGGTTTAGATCCTGGGAATAAAATCCAAGGTACCAGACACACAGGGTGGACTCAGACACATAACCACACAAAGCTGTACAGGCTTGTGGCCCCAGTGCCCACTGTGATGGGGAAACAGGGCTTAACAGAAGCTGAAGGAACTTGCCCATGACCTGAGCAAAGTATGTACAGCTTCCGTGTGAGGTCTCAGGAATCACTGGGCTACCTCAGCCAGGGAACCTTGGGCTCCATCCTCACTGCCCAGAGCACTTCTGGGAAGGAGGTCACACGACAGAGCTGCCTTGAGGCCCCCATATTCTCAGGTCTTGGCAATTTCCAGAAGCATTCTTTTTGGGGAGATCATGTGCTTTGGTGTCCCTGGAGGAGAGGTCCCTGAGAGGTTGAGGATGCCTGGCCTGGAGCCAAGGGGCCAGTTTGAAACGCAGATGCTACCAGACGTGCCTCACCTCTTCTTCTTGCAGTTTGTGGTGAGCCGAGACGGCACCTGTGGTGTGGTGTGCGAACACTCCCCTTTCGACGGCATCGTCCTGGTGCAGTGCACAGAGCATCTGCTCAAGCACATGTGAGTCTGGGGGCGGGGCCCCTTTGCAACAGCCATAGAAGTCAAAGCCAGACTGCCAAGGGGCTGCCAAGCTAGGCCAAGAAAAATTTGGGTGTCCGTCGGGGGGGCCACATTTGTCCGGAAAGTGTCTTAGCAAAAGATGGGTTTGAAAACCCGCTTGACATCATACACTTTATCTGCCATGGACAGAGGGGGGCAGACTGGACAGCAGGTTTTGGGCGGTTAGAAAAAAGCTTGGCAAAGGATTCTCAGCCAAAAAGGAACACCTGCTTTGGCCCAGTGAAGCCCAGAGCAACATCTAGTGCTGTTCAGAGTCAGGGCTGGGCTGGCTTGACCCAGCACAGAGGAGGGCAGGTCCCACCTCCTTCCATCCCCTTGGGCTGCATCTCTCTCCCTAGCTTCCAAGCCGGCCAGACTGAGTGCTTCTCTATCCCTTAAACACACCGACCCCTTTCCTCTATTTGTGGTTTACCCATTCTCTCCTTCCAGAATCTTCTCTCTGAATCTAAGTTCTAAATCTCTACCATGATTTAAGAACTCTTTAGGATCCCTAAAAGCCCTCATGGACAAAACAACACAATTTGCTTCTTCAATTTCCTTCCAAGTGTTTCATAAATGTCAGTGGTGGAAAGCGGTGGAGTGGAAAAGCGTGAAAAGAAATACGGGGCTCTGGAGTCAGGCAGAACTGGCTGGAATCCTGGCTCTGCCACGTGCTCATTTGAGTGGCTCTGCTGACCCTCAGTCTGTGTTTCCAGGGACAGCTCATACCCACTGAAACTCCAACAGCTAAGACGCATGCTGCCGGCAGCCCGCAGCATGTGGCAGGGCCGCACGAGGTCACCTCTCTCTGTCTGCAGGGTGAAGAGCAGCCAGAAGCTGGTCCGAGCCGACTCCGTCAGTGAGCTCCCAGCCCCCAGGAGGCTGCGTTGGAAATGCTCCCCGGAAATTCAAGGCCTCTTAGCCTCCTCAGCAGAAAAACTTCAACGGTACAAAGTCCAAGTCTCTTTTAGGGTGATTGCTACCACCTCACCACAACCCCCTCTATCCAGGCTGGATATCCAGAGGCAGCCTGAAGTTTCTAAAGACCCCAGCTCTTTGCCTCCCCTTGCCCACCTGCACTACTCCCTCCCACCCCCATCATGGAAATGTATTCAAACTAAAGGGGAGTTACAACTCTCTGGGAAATAACCTTGCTGGAGTATCCATCATTTCCATAAAATGCAAACATGGAGCTATTTTTTCGTGGGTTTCACCTGACTGAGCAGAGCCAAGACGGGGAAATCATCCCCCTGCTTTCGGGGGGAGTAGTAAACAACTGGTTTGCATAGGTCATTTGAATCCAAGCTATTTTGATTTGCTTGAATTTACACTGCAACTTGACAAGGGGGCCTTTTTTCCCAAGAGGAGGGAGGCAGTCAAGGCCCTAACGGGACCGTGCAGGAGGGCCCAGGATGGGTCTGGGCATCTCTGGGTGGGCCAGCACTAGAACGGTGGCAAGTTGTGGAGTGAGCTGTAGGCTGGCAACTAGGTCCGGACCTTGGTTGTTCATTCCCTCATTTGGTAAGTGAGCATGATTCATTCATTCACTCACTCACTCATTCATTAAACATGTACAGAATTTTAAGTGTGCCAGGACTGTGGAAAGGCTGAGGACACCAAAATGAATATACCACGGAGCCTGCCGTCCATGCTTCAGTGGAGGAAGTAGACCCTCAGACCAAAACGTGTGACACAATAAAGTGCCAAAACCAGGGAAAGGCATACAGACCCGAACTCACAGAGGCTACAGGAGTGGAATTCTACCAGGACATGGTGGGAGGGCTTTGCAACGATGGGCCTTGAAGAATGGATAGGAGTTCATGGTGCAGGCAGGGGAGAAGAGGCAGAAAGGCAGCTTGTTCAAGCTTGTACAGGTTCATAGAAGATCCAGGCTGGCCTGGAAACCAGCAACTGAGAGAATTGGCAGAACTGAGGCACTAAAGGGACGTTGAGGCCACATTGTGAATACATTGCTGTTCTTGTGTTATGGGACCTGGAAGCTGTCCTTCAGTGGTGAAGAGCCCCTGGAGGGTTTTGAGCAGGGGGGTTCAGGGGGCCAGTGAGGAGATTATGGGAAGCGCATGGGTGAGTGGGACAGATCATGGCCAGGCTTGAAGGGTAGAAAGGGCAAGGCCACTGCAAGCTGCTGTGGAGGATGACTGGCTGTGGCAGGAGAGTGGGAGAAGCCCCAGGTGTTCATGTACAAATGGTGCTGATATCACAACCTTACGGGGCTGTTCTTGGGGTGAGCAGGCCTCTAGGAGAGTGAGTTGGTAGACTGGCAAGTCCTGGGTGGAGAAAACCCCCACTCATTTTCAGAGATCTGAATGGGGCCCCTGAAGTTTTCTTTTCAGAAGTGGGGAACCAGGAGAGGCCTGAAGCTGAGAAAGCAGGAGGAGCCTTGGGGGTCCTGGGCCACCTGTGGAAGGGAGCAGTGTCTGTGTGGGCAAGGCCTGGGCAAGAGGTTTCCAGGTGGCTGTGTGACCATGAACTCAGCCTGTCTAGAGACAGTTGACTAACAGGTTGGACTGAGGGGTGGGTCTCCATGGGTCCCCAGAACCTGACATGGCCCCACTGAGAGCTGAGCTCCCATGAGGAAGGGGGAATAGCTCAAGGAAGGGCAGGCAGGCAGCATCTGTGACCTGAGGAAGTATGTGCGTGGAGGCTTGGGGTTGCCTGCCCAAGGCTCTGTGTTCACTTATGGCCAGTGGACAGATGGTGTGGACCCTGCCGGACCATGTTGCAACGGACAATCAGCCCAGACCCCAAACTCATGAAGGAAGAGACTGGTCAATAGGGGATGACAGGTACTCAAGGGTCTCAGTGTAGACTCAGGGAATCTACCTGTTACTCTGACAGTGACTCATGGGCAGTAAGGACCTGGGCATGCCATGAGAGGCTCAGTAATAGTTCCTGGGGTTTATAGTCAGCGGCCAAGCCCAGAAGAGCAGCCCTTGCTGGGGTGGCCATGACCAACAGGGAGGCCCCAGGTCTTCCTCTCATAGCACAACAGGGAAGAGTCTCTGTGAAGAGACATGGCTTACAGCCATCTCAGAAATAGGCTTTTCCCTGGGCAAAGGTGGCATGCCCAGTCTGGCAGAATAGCCAAGATGCCAAAAGAGTCTGACGATGTGGGACACACCTTCCCAAACAGGTCAAATGAATGGCCTCCTTCAGGCCTGCTTCTGTGGGCAAGAGGCTTCTAGGATTTTGTTTGAGGACACTGCTCTCCCTGCCCATGCAAATGCCTCTCAGGCCCCTGTGCTCCCAGGCCCCTCCCCTACCACCAGAACAGGGCCACTGCCCTGCCTGGCCAAGCCTCACCTTCAGCTCAGGGATCCCTGGTCTGGCATGCCCTCTGCCACTTCTGTATGTCAAGGCCTGTCTCTGACACCCGATATGTTCCTGGTGGGCAAGGACTGTGTCCTCAACTTCCAGAGCACTAGGTTGTACACCAAGCTTGAGCAACTTGGTTAGACTTTGTGGTGTGTGCATTCCATTTTGCATGTAATAGCACCTCTTCTTCTTCTGCCACAGAATAGTAAAGAATCTCGACTTTACTGTTTATAAGTTTGACATCTTTGGGAAAACATTCATTAAGAAGCAGAAATGCAGTCCTGATGCCTTCATTCAGGTGGCCCTCCAGCTGGCCTTCTACAGGTGAGCAAAGCCTGCTGGCGGAATGACACTGCACAGGCGGGCTAACTGACAAGCTGCCCTAGACTCTAGGGTCTAGAAGCATCCTAGAGGGAGGAATGACTTCCTGCGGGCCTAGGAGATGGGAGGACCAGAGCAGGCTGCATGAAAGAAGGTGCCACTTCATCAAAGTGTGAATCCAGCCTCAGAAAAGAGAAGGAAAGACATCAAGTCAGGAATTTGCCCGAGTGATGGCACAGGTGCACAGAGCTCAAAGCGCCAGAATACTGAGCTAACAACGCGGGTGATGGAGGCCGCTCCTACTCTTGCCCTCACCCAGCCTCTGGCTGTGCCCTGTTTCTTTATAAGGACATGGAACCAGCATACCCCCCACCCCTGCCCACTGTGGGTCAAGTCAAAGAATCTGAACTCATATTTGATTTGTCCCTGTCTCTCATTCCCCACCTGTGACACCACCATGTCATCCTCCAGATGTCTCTCAGAACCTCTCCCCCCCACCCCCCATTTTCCCTCTCCATCACCATCGGCCCCTCCCCCGCCCCCATCATCTGGTGCTGCTTAACTGCAGCATGCTCCCCCAGGGTCTCTGCCTCCACTCCCATCTTTGCAAAACGTTGAAATATGCAAATCAAATCCTATCACTCACCACCTTGAACCCTCCCAATGGTTTTCCACCATGTTTAGAACAAAGTCCAGGCTTAGAAAGTCTCCCTGTGAACTGGCCTCTACTGGGGCCCTCCTCCCAAGCCCTTTGCTCTGGCTGTGCCTCCGCCCACCCACCCGTTGCCATCACCACTCTTCACATGCCACCTCCTCCCCTCTCCCGGGGTCTGCTCTGGTGTCAGCTCTCAGAGGCCTGCCCTGACCCCCTTATCTAAAGCAGCCACCTCAGGCCCTCGCCATCCAGCTCTCTAGCCTATCCCATTGTGTCCTCTTTTTCTTTCATAGCAGTTGTTTGTGTGAGCTACCTTCTTTGTTGATTTGTTGATTTTTGTTTTCTAGCCTGTCTCTCCCAAGCCTGACACTCTGGGTATCTCTCACACACCCGGCACAGAGTAGGCATCAGGGGCTGAGTCACAGATGTGAGAATACACGACAGGAGTTTTATCTGGGGGGCGGCACAGTCAGGTCTGCAGCTTAGAGAAGTCCCTGTGGTGGTAGCCCTGTGTTGGCAGCAAAGTAGGGAGTAAGGGAGTAAGGGTTGAAGGCAGGGAGCCCAAGCAGTCTTTGATAGGAGGCTGAAACTAAAATGCAAAGTGGATCATCCTAAAGACAAGGCCGGCTCCTGCGGGCTCCAGTGCTCCTGGAGCAGCACTCATCAGCCAGCATAGGTGATAAATAGCACTACCCCACCAGGACCTGCCTGCATTTTGCCATATATGGGGGGGGGGGGAGCATAAAGTGACCTTGCGATAAGGCTGGGGCAAGGGTTGACAGCACTCGTGTGGACACAGCAACCCAGATCCCAGTTTCCCCTGGAGGGGTGGTAACTCACAGGGAAGGAAAGTGGCTACGGCCATTCAGAGCATTGGGACTCCTTGGGGAAGGCTGATGTCACCCCACACGAGGTCTGTGCTCATCGAGGGGACACAAAGGCCTCGCTGGCATTGAGCTGTGGCAGGTCCTGGTGTCTGGAACCGCGGTCGTCATTCTGATACTGGAACATGGCTCAAATGGGCCATGAGGTCAAGGTTCTGCTGGAACCACAACCAGAGATGCGGCAGGTGTTAGTTCAGAGAGCACTTCGGACCCAAATCTAGGAGGGGGCTAGTGGACCCTGTACAAAGCTCCGCCTCCTCCACCCTTAATGATCTTTGTTGCACTGGATGTGGCCAGCAGTGGATGTGGCCAAAGGCTCCTGTGAGTAGCCCAAATAGGATCTGCTTCTCATGGAGAACATTCTTCAAGAGTCTAAGCCACAACAACAAAAAATTTTTTAATCTGCCCCTAGAGTCTGCAGAAGCCTGGAAGCTGCCTAAATTGGGGTTGATCAGTGATTAGCCAGTGATGGCATCTACTTTTGTGCTCAGCATGGCATTTGCCTCCTGGGGCCATAGAGATAGAAGAAATGAGCTCCCTGCCAGAGTCCTTTCTCCTTGGGGAAATGAGGCATAAATGTACAGGAAGTTGATTGACCTTCTCACCAAGTTTCAGGACAAAGCACTGTGCTGAATCAGACTTGGCCTTTCTCCTCCTAGAGCTTACCCAGCATGGGAGGTACATGCCCTGACAAGGCCAAGATGCAGGACCATGACTTGTATGTGACTTTGGGCTGTCACTGCCCCTCTGTGATTCTGTGTCTTTCTCCTCCCCACCCCCAACACCAAAGACTTTACTGACTGGTGAGAAAGATGTGTGCCAGCCAGGTATGCAAGCCTAGGAGTGCTCACGGCTCCCATGCCTAATGAAAGGACTTTCCCTGGCTGGTGTGGGGAGCGCCTCCTGTCCCAGACGTCAGGGAGGAGAGGCACAGCCATGGTGCCCACGGGTGCTGCCCCTGGACAGGCGGGCCTGTGCTGCAGTTTCCACTCATGACCACTGAAGCCCCCTCCCTGCTTCCATCCATAGGTCACGCTTGAATTGTTCTAAATAAAACAGGATTCCCTCAAGGGTATGAATGATTAATTGCACAATTATTCCATTCTGTGCTATTAATCAAACACTCATCAGATCTTGAAGAAAATTCTAGGTTCCCCACCAGACTGGGGTTTTTTGAAAAGTTACCAGTCACTTCTTTATTTTATATCCACACAGTGTCACCAAATGTATGAAAGTCATATTAGCAACTCCCCGACACTCCTCTTTGGGAAATCTCCTCCAGAATTCTATTAACATTAAAATGAAATACTATGCCAAGTAGAGTCAGGACTGTAAAAATAAAGCCTGCCGAGGCTATTTTTCTTTCAACGTTTATGGTTTCCTGAGACTGCATCACCATTTGCCATTCATCTTGCATCTTATGCAGGCTCCACAGGAGACTCGTCCCCACCTATGAGAGCGCGTCCATTCGCCGATTCCAGGAGGGCCGCGTGGACAACATTCGATCGGCAACTCCAGAGGCGCTGAGTTTTGTGAGAGCCATCACTGACCACAAGGCTGCTGTGCCGGTGAGTCCTGCTCTGTCTAAAGAGTCTCCAGGAGGCCAGAGGGGCAGCGGTGGGCTGCCTGTTGGCTGGGCTCCGTGACAACCAGCTCCTTTAGCTTGCCACTGAGTAGCCCTTTAAAGCCCCATCTCTGGTTTGTCGACAGGCTTCGGAGAAGCTGCTGCTCCTGAAGGATGCCATCCGAGCCCAGACTGAGTACACAGTCATGGTGAGTGATGTGGCGCCCCCTCTCAGGTGAACTCATGACTGTGGGCTGTGCCCAGAGCGGGGCCTTCAAGAGTAGGGCCGTGGCACAGGACCTGGGTGAGAGCTGGGCCCAGTGGCTTGGCCAAGGCCATGCCTCTCAGAGCCTCCTTTTTCTTATTTTTAGATACTAGATAACATGGCACTCTTTTTTTTTTTTTTAATGTTTATTTATTTTTTAGAGGGATGGAGCACAAGTGGGGGAGGGGGAGAGAGAGATGGAGACAGAGGATCTGAAGTGGGCTCTGTGCTGACAGCAGAGAGCCCAATGCAGGGCTCAAACTCAGAAACTGCGAGATCATAACCTGAGCTGAAGTTGGATGCTTAACCAACTGAGCCACCAGGCGCCCCAACAGAGCACTTGTTTTTACATGGATTTTACAAGAATACGACGAATGGTCTTTGAAAAAAAAAATGATAATAATAGCAAATATGTTATAGCACTTTAGAGTTTATACAAGACAAGTCAAATGTGAGAGATGGTGGCCAAGCCTGGCAAACTGGGGTGGCTTGCACACCTTGCATGATCGCAGGTGAGGCAGTATTTATTCCCACCAAGGGCTGATTTTGCCTTCTTATTTTCTATTTATTCATATTGCCTATGAATAAAAAGGCTTTGCTGAAAATTAATAGTGAAATCAAAATTTTAAGGAAAATGTTCCCTTATTTAGAGAAATAGTTTATTTTCTAGCATGGCAGAGCCATCATTTGCATACAAACAACAGAGGATAAACTACTACTTGCACTGGTGATCAATATATTAACTGACAATCATTCTGGGGTGCCTGGGTGGCTCAGTTAATTAAGCATCTGACTCCTTTTTAATTAATTAATTTATTTTTTAATGTGTATTTGTTTTTGATAAAGTCGAGCAGACGTGGGGCAGAGAGAGGCAGGCACAGAGGATCTGAAGCTGGCTCTGCACTGACAGTAGAAAGCCCAATGCACGGCTAGAACTCATGTACCATGAGATCACGAACTGAGCTAAAGTCAGATGTTTAACCAACTGAGCCACCCAGGTGCCTCACCTCTGATTCTTGATTTTGGCTCAAGGAATGGTCTCACAGTTCGTGAGTTCGAGCCCCGCATCCGGCTCTGCATTGACAGTGTAGAGCCTTCTTGGGATTCTCTCTTTCCTTCTCTCTCTACCTCTCCTGTTCGCTTTCTCTCTCTCTCTCTCTCTCTCTCCCTCTCAAAATAAATAAATAAACATAAAAAAAAAAACTTTAAAAAAATCCTCTAGAGCATTGCCCTAGGTTTCTGCTGTGTTAACTATTTTAAGTTGTGGGAACAGCTAAATAAAAGAGATGGGGTGGGAAGGAAAGAGCTATAAGGATGCTTTGAAGGTTAATCTGGTGCCTGGTTGGTGACATGGGGTAAGGGATGGGGGAAAGAAGCAAAGGCAGCTCCAGCTCCCTGGCAGGTGTATTTGGGAATGGTTGTGGAGAAAGGACATCCCAGTGAAGGAGCAGGTGTGCGCCAGATGCCCCATCACAGACTCTCACAGCACCTTATGCTTTTCCTTCGTAGCACGCACACTCCCAGCACCCAGTAGCTTGGGCACACAGTGGGTGCTCAAGTAAGATTCCCTGAATGAATGAAAGAAAGACTGAGTGATGAATCATTCTACTCATTACTACTTGTGGCCTTAATCCAAACAATCTGTTAAATCAACCCCAGTTGCCACAGTGAGCTTGAGGTGGTGAAGATGGGTGGGTGGCTGCTGCAGAGAGTGGCTGCTTCTCCAGATCTGCCACCAATCAGCGATGACACAGAGGTAACCAGAGAAATTAGAAGTACGCCCACTTCAAAGATAGGCTCATAGTTCTTCCCCTCTGTTCTAACAGGGCACGTCTAAAGTGAGCTGAGGTTGTGTGACATGTCTTTTAACCTATAATTAGGTGCACTGGAAGAGACTGGGGCCTCTGAGTCATCTTTATGCGTTCATTCTGTACTGAGAAAGAACAGTTGTCAAATCCCAAAGCGTGCCTTGTAAACTTGAACAGAGTTCATTGTGATGGAGGTTTCCTCCTCGCTGGGGCTCTAACAACTAAGTGGGCATCTTATGCAACTGTGAACCCCCTATGATTTACAATTACCCTGATGTGGACCCAGAGGTCACTACTATAGGCCAGAGGTGGCCCCCAAGTCTCCATCACTTCCCATAATTGCCCCAAATAAACATGTAATCCAAGTGAAACGAGCGTGCATGCTACACATGCCACCTCAAGTGGGAAGGATATGAAATGAGTGCCCCGGCCCCACTACCGGCCATACCACCACTTCTGAGTTCCTCTTCCGTAGAAATCCTGGAGTCCCCACTGCTATATTTTATCCTTTGATAAGAATTCAAGTGTCTTATGATAAAAAGAAAAAAATCTTTTTACATTCAACAAGCTTTCCTCTTGCAAACATCAGCTGAGACTCTGCTAAGATGTCTAGTTTCTGTCTCAAAATGATTTCTTAGATTATAATCCAGTTTAGTTGAGCTGATTCTGGGCCCATGAAATAGCAACCAAGATTTAGAAACAGACCTTAATGTCCTCTATCACTCACTCATTGGACTTCTGCTGGAGGATAAAGTATTAGTTGTGGTGAGAGTCTGTCCAGTGATATCCCAGGGCACCCCTCCCCATCCGTCCACAGGGCACAGAACCCATCCTTCTCCCCAAACTCTTCTCCTACCTATGAAGTTACTAGGGATGGCCTGGCCCACCTCTTCCACTTAGAGCGGTGACCATGCTGGGATTGAGAGGTGAGGGATACTCAGACTCATAGACCTTTAACTCAGACATGCTCATGTTAGAACCCAGCCTGCTCTGG
This sequence comes from Panthera onca, assembly GCF_046562875.1. Taxonomy (NCBI): domain Eukaryota; kingdom Metazoa; phylum Chordata; class Mammalia; order Carnivora; family Felidae; genus Panthera; species Panthera onca. Next base: position 40,355,262 of record NC_138349.1, on the reverse strand, counting down.
ACTCGCCCTGTGCACATAGGAAGGGTCCAAGAAGCAGAGGCTGAGTAGTAAAGTGGTCAGTCCTGGGTGGCCACCGACACCCACCGTCTGCAGCAAGCACTGGGTAAGTGCAAGCCTTGACCCTTGCAGTCACCATTAGCATTGTGGACTAGAGAGAAGGGGGAGGGCAGGGGAGCCCATTCTTATGTCCTGTTCTTTGTCCCTAACTACCCAGGCCATAACAGGGATGGCCATCGACAATCATTTGCTGGGGCTGCGGGAGCTGGCCCGGGACATGTGCAAGGAGTTGCCCGAGATGTTCACGGATGAAACATACCTGATGAGTAACCGGTTCATCCTCTCAACCAGCCAGGTACAGCCCTAGTGCAGCTGTCACCCAAGGGGCCATTTAGTGTAACCAGTGCGCTTTCTAAAAAGCCACTTGGTGTAACCAAGTGACTACAGCTCACTGGTTGGAGTCAGGCAAGTCCCAGATCTGCTTCTTACAAGCTGCATGACCTTTTGCAAAATGACTTAAATGCTCAGAGTGCTGGTTTGTGTGATTACACCCCACTGCCTAAATGGGTGTAATCATGGGCGCCACCTTGGCAGAGGTGGATTGGATGGGTACTGGTGCCCTAATCATTACTGCTTATTACCTTTAATCTGTTACTAGAGGGGTAGTGTTCCACCATGCTGGCCACAGGTTCTGAAACCCAATAGGACTAGAGTGAAGTCCTGACTCAACAAGAGGTGACGATGTGGGTAGAAAGCCTAGCCCAGTGCCTGGCATGGACAGGATCCTCTAATCAGGTCACAGACATTATTATAAAGGTCTGTGTGGCCAACAGCAGGTGATTGGCTGCCATCCCAGCATCTCCTCACTAGTGCTACATCCTCCCTCTGTTGGAGGACCACTGTTGGAGAGAATGAAATCCACTAGAGAAGGCAGCAGTTTAGGAAGGAAAATAAACCCCCAAAAGTCAGCTTACTAAAACTCTACCTCATCTGCTAAAGGCTGGACATGGGCAATAAAAGGGGCTGACAAAGTTGTGTTTGAGGATAAAAGCCCACTCAGTAATTTGATTTTGTCATTACGGCAGTGAGCTCGTAGACGTGAATAAACGAGGGCAGGACGCAACAACATAAATTCTTCAGGAAACCATCCGTGGGCAAAAAGTGCTTTGGAATGGTTTTACGGCCTTCAGCTGTTGCACGGCAAATTTATCTCACAATGAGGTGACTCTATTAGCAAGACTAATGGTTTGTTCTGCCCCATTAAAATGGCCGCTGTCATTTCTGAAGGCCCAACTACAGAGCACCAGAAACCTTAGGTTTAAAACAAACCCCATCCTGCAAGTACTCAAGAATGTGTTTTAGTTTCCCCGTAAGACCAGCTAATAAAATTAATTTGGGGTGTGGTGATTTGGTGTTTTTTCCCTCCCAACTAGAAATGAACATTTATGGCTTGAAGGCCTTCAGAGACACATTTTCCTGATTTGTGATCCCGATTACAAAATCTCAGCACTCTGAATTCAAAATGTATTAGGTGCATAACTAAAACTCCAGTTGATGGCACTCTTTGAAATGCCCAATGCTGGGTAATTGTGCATGGCGGGGCTATGGGGAGAAAATCAGACCAGCCAGGCAATACTGACAGTAATTAAGGATGTGGGGAAAATCGACAAAGAAGACAGGCCAGATTTCCTTCTGTTCATAAATTACTCCCTCTGGGAAGCCATCTAACTGTTGGGTACCACCAGGGTCCCATTGAGTTAATTACCCTGATTGCCTCAGTGCCTCAAACAGCCTTCCCGGTGAAGGAGAGTCTCAGCCTGAGACCCAGCACAGGTCACTCTGGGAGATTTTGACTCTACAAGTACAGCACATTTCCTACCAGGGAGTGGCTTATGGACCCTCTTCTTCTGACATCGTGTGGTTAGATAGGTTTGTTTTTATGACTCTGCCTGTGGCCAACCATGCTGAAGCAATTGGTTCATTTGGTTAATTCAGTCAAACGCCCAGGTGGAAAAGAGAAGCAAATATCCCGTTGAGGCCTCTGGGTTGTTGAAACGCCCTGCATTCTAGCAAGTTCACAGGTTACATTTCAGGACAAGCAACTTCTGACCTGTCCTCTCCTCTAGGTGCCCACAACCATGGAGATGTTTTGCTGCTATGGTCCCGTGGTGCCTGACGGGTACGGGGCCTGCTACAACCCCCAGCCAGAGAGCATCCTTTTCTGCATCTCCAGCTTTCATGGCTGCAAAGAGACATCTTCTACCAAGTTTGCAAAAGCGGTAGAAGAAAGCCTCATCGAAATGCGGGACCTGTGTAGTCTGTCACAGTCTATGGTGGGCAAGCCATTGGCAACACAAGAAAAAGCAACAAGGCCCATTCAAGGGCACCAACCTTGACTCCTGCCACTAGATTTCACCTCCCCAAACCCAGCATTCTGCCGCTGCTAGACCCTGCCAAACCCCTGCTTCCCACCCTCTCCCCAGCTTTCAGTAGCTCCCATCCTCAGGGCCCAACACAGAGACCACACTGAGGCATCACACAAAGCAGGAGTGTTAGGAGGAAAGTGTCCCTCATTACTCATGGGAATTGTCATTATTTACCAAGGTTACCTCTAGCCTGTGTACTGGGAAATAAGACTGGCCTGGCTCTGAGGCAGCCTTGGTGAGATGGGGAAGTCTACACTGCCTTCCCTGTGTGGTATCAGAAGCTTAATGTTGGTGTTTGCTACCCTAGCAGGACCTAGTATGTCCAGGTGAGATTTTTGACCCCAAAAAAGAATGAGTCAACCTATTACATGCAGTGTCCCTACATGAATCATGAAGAAAGAGGCTAACTCCAGGTCATTACCTCTTTTTTGGGGGGAAGAGTAGGGGCCTTCGTTTTCAGATTCACAGCAGTCTGATCATGGCATTCAGGGTGGCCTGCACTGAGCCAGACAGTGCTGTAAACACCCCCTCCCCTACACACACACACACACACACACACACACACACACACAGCCCAAGTTATTTTAAAATGTAGTGACCCAGGCCCAAAACCACATGTCTCCTGGTTTTCATCTCATCTCCTAGGGGCAGTCTTCCATTGAGTTTGGAAAATCTGGTCCTGCTATTTTGAAAGGGGAAAAAGAACCATCTGCCATTGCCCTAGAGTGGTATTGCTCTCTGCTTCCCTGGGGTGGGGGGCCATTAAGGACAGTCCAGCAGAGTAAGCAGCACAGTGCCCACCAAGCAGCAGGGATGGATGGAGAACCAGTCTACGTCCCCAAGGATCCTGCCACTCACATTTTTTTTTCTGGTTCCTTCCCCACTCCCCTTCACAGGAATCATGCCCTTATAGGTGATCTGCCTTCTACAGAGGAGAGGGTTACTTTGAGGGTTTTCTGTTGTTATTGTTCATTTGTTTTGTTTTATTCATCTTTAAAATTTTTTTAATGTTTATTCATTTTTGAGAGAGAGAGAGAGAGAGAGAGAGTGAGCAGGGCAGGGGCAGATACAGAGGGAGACACAGAATCTGAAGCAGGCTCCATGCTCTGAGCTGTCAGCACAGAGCCCGACATGGGGCTTGAACTCATGAGCCCCAAGATCATGACCTGAATCTAAATCAGATGCTTAACCGACTGAACCACTCAGGCACCCCTTGTTTTATTCATTTTTAAGAGAGGATTTTAAGAAAACTACCATATAATTAATTTCAGAAAATTGTCTCAGTGATCCAAGCAGGACACCTGCAGACAGCTGGGCCCCTTTATGTGGAGGATGTTACCCAGGGATTCCAACTAAACCCCATGAAGAGGAGTGCAGAACAGGACTCTCCTTGCCCCCAGCAGGGGAGGGTGGGGAGAGGAGACAGCTGGTGGGGAGTGGGGCCAGGAGGAGGGAATGGCTGTATCCAGAGACAACCCTGATGGAGGGGTGGAGAGTGCACAAAGCCAAAGTTAAGGTGGTCCCGAGAGATTGTGATCACCAAGAAGATATGAGAATCACTTCCTGTTGGGGACTATTTTTATAGTAAATCTAAAAGGCAAGGAAGTAGAAAGGCCACACTGCAAACAGATGAGGCAGCCTGTCTCTGTCCAGAGGAGGCACAGAGCTTGGCTCTCACCACTAACTTCTGCTGTGCAACCAGTAGGAGATTCCTGCAAATACCCCTCGCCCCATTCCCACTGTGCTCTGAGGCATTCTGAGCTCTGCACTCTAGCCCAGGGACCCTGCACATGTCCCTTTGGACAACCATGCAAGCTTTCTGCACTTTGACCAGTATTGAAGTAGGCAGGGCTGCGATGGGGGACCTTTGTTCAGCTCTGAAAACACAAACCGCCCAGAACAGTAAATTCCTTGAGCCCTGGTTTTAGATTGAGGATTTCTGTTGGATAATCTAGGAGATTCTTCACTGCCCTTCAAAGTCACTGGTCTGTAGGTGCATACTCCTACAGACCTCCACCTTCCTGCTCCCCTTGGGAAGTAGCATTCTAAGAGTCCTGAGAATGTCTGGGGAATTTCTGTCCACCTGATGTAAGTTGACCCAAAACCACTTGTCTGTTCTCACCAAATGACCACAGTACAGATCTGATTTCTCTTCTGATTTCCCTCCACGGATTTCTGGACATTTGATTTTGGGGTCTGGCAACCCCACTGACCTGACCAAGAGACCTAAATATCCAGAGACTCAATTCCCTCCATCATCAAATGGGGACAAGAATGTCCCAACTTTGCAATGCTTTGAGGATTGCAGATCATGTCTGTAAAGGGCCTTGCACAAGCAGTTGGGGTCTGGTGTCCACTGTCAGTATGATGTTACCCCAGCAGGCATTGTTCAGGTGAAGTTATTTCAAACTTTTACACTGGTTTGAAAGAACCAAGCTCACGTCTGTCATTCTCTAAAGGAAACTGAGTCTGTATATTCAAATATCAACCATACACTGTGAGGGCTTTAAGAAGTGTAGGATTGTGGACATTTGGCAGGAGGGAATACCTCCTCTTTCTGAGGAAGAATCTGGAAGCTGGTCTTCCCCCTCCAAGAACAGGTGGATGCCCTGAGTCTTTATGCAAAGGCAATGCTGAGCCATGGCCATGGGCATCTCTGGGGGACCCTGGTAATGGAGACTGTTTCAAGTGTCCCCAGAGAGATGGAGAATGAAATCTGAAGACAGTCATTTCAGGGCAGTGATGCATAATAAAAATGCTTGTGGCCACCTTACAATACTGCTAAGTTGCCAAAATATATAAAGTTGACATTTGAGTTCTATTTTTATAAAATTGTTCTAGATTTATGGCAATATATACATGTGTATTTATAGTCTTTCAATTTTAAGTTATAGTTTTGTGCTTTAAAGAAATATATGTATGACTAAAGGACTGTATATTGAAAGTACTATATTCGAAATATTTAAAGACTGTAAGCCTGTATTCAATAAAAAGTAATGCCAAGAAAGATGGTGTTAGCCATTGTTTCTACCCAGAAATGCTATAAAAATTTTGTTGTAAATTCTGTGAGCTGGGTTAACAATTCATTTGGCATTGTCTGAGGTCCGTCAGCAGCAGCAGTGGATGTCTGAAAGGTACAGGGACCAGGAGAGAAAGGGAGGAAGGAACTTGAGTCTCTCCTACCATGTGGCATGGGGAAAGGGTGAGGGGCAGAGGGGCTTCACGGGCTGTTTGTGATCACATTGGCAGAAACCTGGGTGTAGAGATCAGTGTCTCCACTTAAGCCTCCACAAACATGCGTAGCAGAATGGAATGGAGGGGAAAATGCCAGACTCAGAGATGGGATGCCTAGACTGTAAATCCAATTCTATCTCTAACTTGCCATGGACTCTGGGGATGTTGCTTCACCTCTCTAGCCCTGTTTCTTCATCTGTGAAGGGCGGATGTTGACACCAGCACCACCCATTTCCAGGACCGTGGTGAGATGACACAGATGGTCCTTGTTTGAAAACTTAGAAAGTGACGTAAAAATCGCTCACTGCAGGCTCACAGATACTTGCACACAGGTTCCTTCACCTTGCACAGCCCAAAGATACATTCCAAGCTGCAAGATCCCCTCTGCAGCCACAAAAATCCACAGAACCAGAACTGGGTTTCCAAATGCTTTCCAATCAGAGCCTAAAAGGAACCTTAACATGTCTGAATTTGTATACTTGGGAAGCAGAAAAGGCATTATCCAAAAAGACAACGGCTAAGAATTTTCCAGGAGGAATGGTGGGGTTAGGAACGAACAGGGTCAGAGTAATGTCAGCTTGCTCTTATTTAGCACACAGATCACACGTGGCCCTAAAATAACAAGATGAAGAAAATAGAGAAGAATACAAACAGGCAAGCCAGCCCCCAACATACAAACTAATGCAACTCCCTCCTTGTTGTCTCTGGAGTCTCCGTGAGGTGGATGTTGGTACATTTAGTTAAAAAGGCAGAGAAGAGTCCCTCCCAGGTTCACAAGAAGAACCAGAATTTTCCAAATTAATCCCTGATAGTGGGGGGGGGGGGGGGGGGCGGGAACTAGTGCCCTTCATTCCCTTTATAAATTCAGCTGATCTCCTTCCTTTTATAGTTCTCTGAGTTTTCCTTCCAAGGAGGCCTTTTGAGTCTGCAGGATAAACAATATGCCATCTCTGGGAAAGCTGGCCTCATATCAAATAAGAGAACCTTTCTAAAAACTGCTCTCCTTCTTCTAAGGGCCAGGTCTCTCCTTGTTCTATTCCTTCTGTTTCTTCCATCTCCTTGGGGGTTTCACTTCCTATTTCTGTCCCTTACGTGATATTGGACCCCAGGGTTCTGTCCTTGATCTCTATTTCTTTTTGTTTTAATGTTTATTCATTTTTGAGAGACAGAGCATGAATAGGGGAGGGACAGAGAGAGAGGGAGACACAGAATCTGAAGCAGGTTCCAGGCTCTGAGTTGTCAGCACAGAGCCTGATGTGGGGCTCAAACCCACAAACCGTGAGATCAAGACCTGAGCCAAAGTCAGATGCTAAACTGACTGAGCCACCCAGGTGCCCCTGTCTCTATTTCTTATATTAAAGAACAACAAAACGGGAGATTGAACTGATCCAGAAGGGCCCTTCTACCTATAAAAACATATGCACAGAGAAAATTCTTTGAAATATATAGTCAAATTCAAAAGAAAGAAAAGAAATCCTCACATTACAAGAAGGAGGAGGGGAAGGAGGAGGGGGAGGAGGAGGAGAAGGAGTAGGAGAAGGAGAAGCAGAAGCAGAAGGAGAAGGAGAAGGAGAAGGAGAAGGAGAAGGAGAAGGAGAAGAAGGCCTAAAACAGAACAGTGAGCAGGAGTTAAAGATGTGTCAGACAAGACACAAATTCCAGTGGCTAACAGCAGGGTTTACCACCGCTGCAAGTTGAGAGAACATGACCTCAGCTCATGCAAGATAGAAGATGCAGCTAAACTCCCTGCACAAAATCCAAACCTCATAGAAGTGTCCCAACTCTAACAACAACAACAACAATAAAAAGACTAGAAAAACTCTTCCTATCATCCTAGGGGAGCACTGAGGAACCATGCCATTCACTCAGGGCTATAGATGATGGAAAAAAGACATCCATGAGAAATTAAACTATAAATGTGTGTCATGTTAAGATGTGGAGCCTGAGTTTATACAACTTATTTGCAAAGCAAGAATTCTAAGCCAATAATTTTTTTTTTAATTTCCTGGGTCAGTAAGATCCAAAGGGACTCAGCAGAGTCCAATATAAAACCACCTTCCACAAAGGGGAAACAGAGGGAAAACACTCTATTAAAGATGAGCTCACAGTCAAAAAATACAAACAGCACAAGAAATAGTTCACAAGAGGGAAAGCAGCAGATAAAGCAAACATCAGAGTGAATACCACAAAGACTGGAAAGAAAAGATGACTCAGACAGAAGCTGTAAAATAGATATGTTTAATATTATAAAGAAAGAAATAAAAATACAAGGAAGATACATGTAGAAGTTCAGGAAGAAGAGGTTAGAGACAATGGAGGAAAGTACTATTCAAAGAGAAAATAATTAGGAATATTCCAGAATCAAAGAATTACATTATTCCAAAATTCTTGGGTCAAAGAAAAAACAATAATGAAAATTTAGAAATACTTAGATCAGAATGATAATAAAGACACTTCATACCAAATCTCTGGGATACAGAAAAAGTGATACTTTGAGGAAAATTTATACCTTAAAATACATCAGAAAAGAAGAAAGACTGAAAATTGATGAGCTAAGTGTACACTTCAGTGTACTTTTTTCTTAAAAAGTAAGAAAAAGTGGGGCACCTGGGTGGCTCAGTTGGTTAAGCATCTGGCTCTTGGTTTTGGCTCAGGTTATGAACTTGTGGTTTGTGAGATCGAACCCCACGTCGAGCTCTGTGCTGACAGTGTGGAACCTTCTGGAATTCTCTCTCTCTTTCTCTGCCCCTCCCCCATGCACATGCATGCACACACCCTCTCTCCCTTTCTCTCTCAAAAATAAAAAAAAAAAACCTTTAAAAAAAAAAGGTAGGAAAAAGAGCTGAAGAGTAAACTCAAAGAAAGTAACCAAGATAAGACAACTATCAAGGAAGGAGAAAACAAAAAATAAGCAAAAGTTGGTTCTTTGACCACATGCTTGTGCTCAGTGGAGGTCAGGGAGCTGAGCCAGAATCATGGCCAGTATAGGGGCAGCAGTTGGACTGACCATGGCTGCTGCAGGATTTGCAGGCTGCTATGTTCTTCAAGCCATGAAATATATGGAACCTCAAGCATAACAAATTTTTCAAAGTCTACAAAAATCTGCTTTCAGTGGTGGCTATTATAGAGGTGCATTTGAACCCAAAATGACAAAATGAGAAGCAGCATTAATATTAGGCACAAGCCCTACTGCCAATAAAGGAAAAATAAGAGATGCTTGTTGATGAAGTATCCTTTTAAATCACCCAGACAAGGGAGAATCTCCTTACATAGCAGCCAAAATCAAGGAAGCTAAAGATTTACTACACAGTCAAGCTAAAAAAATGAAGTAAATGTGTAATGAATTTTAAGTTCTTGTTAGTTTATGTATGAGTGCCAGCTTCTTATAATAAAATGCCTCAAAGTTACAAATTTTTTAAATGATTTAGTACAAGCTGAGCCAAAGCTTTGGTATAAGTTTCTTCTTTGAATTTGAGGATTTTAAATCAGATTATAGAATACTTGTGGATTCTGAAAAACAGTGTGGAGGTTCCTCAAAAAATTAAAAATAGAATTACCCAAGACCTAGCAATTGCACTACTAGGAATTTATCCAAAGGATACAGGAGTGCTGATTCAAAGGGGGCACATGCACCCCAATGTTTATAGCAGCACTATCAACAATAGCCAAAGTATGGAAAGAGTCCAAATATTCATCAACTGATGAATGGATAAAGAAGATGTCGGGGCTCAGTTGGTTGAGCGTCCAACTTTGGCTCAGGTCATGATCTCACAGTTTGTGAGTTTGAGCCCCACGTCAGGCTCTGTGCTGACAACTCAGAGCCTGGGGCCTGCTTTGGATTCTGTCTGTCTGTCTGTCTGTCTCTCTCTGCCCCTCTCCCACTAGTGCTCTGTCTCTCAAAAATAAATAAGTGTAAAAAAAGAAGAAGAAGATGTGGTATGTGTATATATATATATATATATATATATATATATATATATACACAATGGAATACTACTTGGAAATGAAAAAGAATGAAATCTTTGCAACAGTGTGGATGAAACTGGAGGGTATTATACTAAGAAAAATAAGTCAGTCAGAAAAAGACAGATACCATATGATTTCACTCATATGTGGAATTTTAGAAACTTAACAGATGACCATAGGGGAAGGGAATGAAAAATAAGATACAAGAAGAGAGAGGGGCAAACCATAGAGATTCTTAAAAACAGAGAACTGAGGGTTGATGGGCATGAAGGGTTGGGAGGGTGCGGAAAATGGGTGAAAGGCATTGAGGAGAGCACTTGCTGGGTTGAGTACAGGGTGTTGTATGTAAGTGATAAATCACTGGAATCTACTCCTGAAGCCAAGACTACACTGTATGTGAGCTAAGTTGACAATAAATAAATAGATAAATACATACATACATACCTACATACATACATATTTGGAGATTTAACACTCAGTAATCATGGATAAATACACACAATTTGAATAGAAATATTGTTTGTTATTCATTTAGCAAATAATCTGTTACCTACTTCAAGGCAAAATGAATGTGACACTCTCTAGCTTTCAAGGAGTCCCCAGTCAAATGGGATACTGATAAACTGGTAACTAAAATACAGTGTGATAAATATATATTTTTCAACTTGGTTCTTTGAAAACAATAACAAAATAGACAAGGCTCTGGTAAAAACAATGAAAAAATGAGAAATTCAGAAATATATAATTAATAATAGGTAGATACAACTGTAGTAGACATTATAAAGGTAACCAGAGAATATATCAACTACTTTATTCCAATAAATTTGAAAACATAGATAAAAATTCTTAGAAAAGTATAACTTACTACAACTAATAAAAGAAGAAATAAGATTTCTGGATAGCCTTATAAATCTTAAATTAACTGAAGCAGTAGTTTAAAATCTTCCCACTCAGAAAAATAAAATAAAATAAATAAAATAAAATCTTCCCACTCAGAAAAAATAAGTATGGTGGGGGAAGAGGAATGTAAAATGTTGTAGACATTTCCTACCAAACATTCAAAGAAATGATCATTTCAATCATATATAAAACCAATAAGGGAATATTCCCTCTTTGTGTAAACGCCCTTATTTATTCTCTGAGGCTAGTATAACTTTAGTATCCAAACCAGACTTGGATATCCAATAAAGAAAAACTAAAGGCCCATTTTCCTCATGCATAATTATCCAGAAATCTAAATGAAACTATAGCAAACAAATTCTAACAGTACTGCACCCGTGGCCAAGTCAGGTTTATCTGAGAATGCAAGGTAGTTTAATATTAGAAGATGATGAGCACCAGGCGATGTATAAACGTGTTGAATCACTGTATAGTACACCTGAAACTAATATGATGCTGTTAACTAACTAGAATTAAAATTAAAACTTAAAAAAAAAAGAAGATAGCTAAATGTCATTTACCCATGAATAGCTTAAAGAATAAAACTACAGAACCACTCTAATAGATCATTGAAATGCATTCAGTAAAATTGAACAGTCATTCATAATTTTAAAAAACTCATAGTAAAAGGAATTAGAAAATAACTTAGCAACATAGAACATCTGCATAAAACATACAATATACATCATCTTAAGTAGGGAAATGTAGGATAAAGGTGGATATGCACTGGAGGAGCCAAGATGGAGGAACAGCATGGAAGTTTTTTGTGCATCTCGCCTCCATGAAATACAGCCAGACCAACACTAAACCATCCTGCACACCTAGAAAACCGACTTGAGGATTAACACAACAAGCTGCACAACCTGAACCACAGCACTCAGGAGGTACGCATCGCCGAGTGTGAACTGGGGGAGAGAGAAGCCACAGAGGACAGGGAGCTGTTTTTGCTTGTGGAGAGAGGACAGAGATGGGTGGGGGGAATACGGGAAAAGCACCCCCACCAAAAGTAGCTGGAGAGAAAGTGGAAAAGTGGAAACAGCCACAGGGACTGAACTAAAAAGGGAGAAAGGAGAAAGGAGAGGGCTTAACTTCCATTAAGACTCTATAAACAGGGGGAGTGCAGAGTCTGAAACCCTGCAGCTTGATACCTGGTGGTGCTTTGGTGGGAAGGGCGAATCCCCAGAAACAGAATGAAGTCCAGAGGTCTTCGGGGCCACATGGGGAAAGGTGGTTCCCCTGCTGGGAGGACACCTGGTAGAGGCTGTGTGGCTCCCCCAAAGGCCCCAGCGGACCTTGGAAAACAACCACATTTGCTGGGGCTGGAACAAGGTCACTGGGGGTGAATCCATGTGCCAGATGTGTGCCGTGATTTTCCATAATCCCTGAAACACTGCTGCTGCCACCATCACGCGAACTTTTTCTGGGGCAGGCTGGTGCCCAGCTGCAGTCTCCAGGCATCTGCAGCAGCACGGTCCTGTGAACGTTCCTGGGTGCAGCTGACACCCGGCCATTGCTTGGTAAGACCCTCCCACAGAGGGGCAGAATGGGTCAAAGCCGCAGTGCTTCAGAAGTAAGCGGTTGGGAAAAATAGCCACATCTGAGATAAAACTCAGGAGGGAAGTGCTGCCAGGGGCTTGGTCATGGACAGTGTAAAAGCGGAAAGTGGATGGAAGCCAGACAGAAAGGACAACAAAAGATGGGTGTTTGATTGCTGATTGAGGAGAACAGAGTTCCAATACTAGAGACTGGTAGCTGGGTGAAGCCATTTTCACCACTCCCGCGCATGCGCATACACACTTACAAGCACCACAACACTCCCTCCAAAGCGTAGGCTAAGCAGCGCCATCTAGTGGAGAATGGACCATTACACGAAGCCCCGCCCAACTGGGCCAGCCTTGTTCTTCAGGAACACAAATCTCTCTGCCTGCTTAGTTTATGGACTATAAAGCACTTCATAGTTTGACTTCTAGGAGAAAACAAAGTAATTTCAATCGTATTTCAGTCTGTTTGCTGGTCCATCTATTCAATTTTCTTTTTTTTTTTCTCTTTCTTTTTCTTTTCTTTTCTTTTCTCGAATACAGAAAGAGAAAAAATCTTTTTATTTTCAATTTTTTTTAAATATATATTTTTTAATTATTTCAACTATATTTTTTACTTTTTTGTAAATTTTTCAAATTCAATTTTACTTCCATCATTTCATTTTATTATATTTGAGTGTATTTATTTTTTCAAATTTTCAACTGATATCCTTTTTTTACCCCATTTTTTCTCTATTCTATCAAGACCCTTTCACCACCCAGACCAAAACACACCTAGGGTCTAGCATCATTTATTCGATTTTGTGTGTGTGTGTGTGTTTGTTTTTAATTTTTTAATTTTAATTTTTTTTAATTTTAACTTTTCTACCTCATTAATTCCTTTTCTCCCTTCAAAATGACCAAACAAAGGAATTCACCCCAAAAGAAAGAGCAGGAAGAAACGACACCCAGGGACTTAACCAACACAGATACAAGCAAGATGTCTGAACCAGAATTTAGAATCACAATAATAAGAATACTAGCTGGAGTCGAAAATAGATTAGAATCCTTTCTGCAGAGATAAAAGAAGTAAAATTTTTTCAAGTTCTATTTTACCTCCATCATTTTATTTTAGTCTACTACAGTGTATTCACTTTTTCAAATTTTCAAATGATTTCTTTTTTCTTTTTTCATCTTTTTTCTTTTTCATTTCTTTTCTTTTTCTTAAATACAGAAAAAGAAAAATTCATCTTTATTTTTAATTTTTATTAAAAATATTTTTAATTTTTTTCTACTCTATTCTTTACTTTTGTGTATATTTTATCAAATTCTATCTTATCCCCATCATCTCATTTTAGTCTACTTCAGTGTATTCATTTTTTTAAATTCTCAAACGATTTTATTTTTTTTCTCCCCCCCCCCCACTTTTTTCTCTAATCTGTCAAACCACTTTCAACACCCAGACAAAACACACCTAGAATCTAGCCTCATTTATTCGATCTTTGTGTGTGTTTGTGTTTTTAATTTTTTAATTTTAACATTTTTTAGTTTTAATTTTTTTAATTTTAATTTTTTTAATTTTAACTTTTCTACCTCATTAATTCCTTTTTTCCCTTCAAAATGACAAAATGAAAGAATTCACCCCAAAAGAAAGAGCAGGAAGAAATGATAGCCAGGGATTTAACCAACATAGATACAAGCAATGGTCTGAACCAGAATTTAGAATCACGATAATAAGAACACTAGCTGGAGTCGAAAATAGATTAGAATCCCTTTCTGCAGAGATAAAAGAAGTCAAAAATAGCCAGAATGAAATTAAAAATGCTATAACTGAGCTGCAATCACAGATGGATGCAGCAACAGCAAGGATGGATGAGGCAGAACAGAGAATCAGCGATATAGAGGACAAACTTATGGAGAATAATGAAGCAAAAAAAAAAAAAAAAAAAAAAGAGGGAGATTAAGGCAAAAGAGCACAATTTAAGAATTAGAGAAATCAGTGACTCATTAAAAAGGAACAACATCAGAATCATAGGGGTCCCAGAAGAGGAAGAAAGAGAAATAGGGGTAGAAGGGTTATGTGAGCAAATCATAGAGGAAAACTTTCCTAACCTGGGGAAAGACACAGACATCAAAATCCAGGAAGCATAGTGGACCCCTATTAGATTCAACAAAAACCGACCATCAACAAGGCATATCATAGTCAAATTCACAAAATACTCAGGCAAGGAGAGAATCATGAAAGCAGCAAGGGGAAAAAGTCGCTAACATACAAGGGAAGACGGATCAGGTTTGCAGCAGACCTATCCACAGAAACTTGGCAGGCCAGAAAGGAGTGGCAGGATATATTCAGTGTGCTGAATCAGAAAAATATGCAGCCAAGAATTCTTTATCAAGCAAGGCTGTATTTATTCAAAATAGAAGGATGGATAAACAGTTTCCCAGACAAACAAAAATTAAAGGAGTTTGTGACCGCTAAACCAGCCCTGCAAGAAATTTTAAGGGGGACTTTCTGAGGGGAGAAAAGATGAAAAAAAAAAAAAAAAAAAAAAAAAAAAAAAAATATATATATATATATATATATATATATATATATATATATATTTATATGAAGCAACAAAGATTAGAAAGGACCAGAAAACTCCACCAGAAACTCCAACTCTACAAGCAACATAATGGCAATAAATTAATTTCTTTCAGTACCCACTCTAAACGTCAATGGACTCAATGCTCCAATAAAAGGACATAGGGTAACAGAATGGATAAGAAAATAAGATCCATCTATTTGCTGTTTACAAGCGACCCACTTTAGACTACAGACACCTTCAGATGGTAAGTAAGGGGATGAAGAACCATCTATCATGCTAATTGTTGACAAAAGAAAGCCTGAGTAGCCATACTTACATCAGACAATCTAGACTTTAAAATAAAGACCGTAACAAGAGATGAAGAAGGGCATTATATCATGATTAAGGGGTCTATCCACCAAGAAGACCTAACAATTGTAAACATTTATGCTCCAAATGTGAGAGCACCCAAATATATAAATCAATATTCACAAACATAAAGAAACTCATCGATAATAATGCCATAATACTAGGGGACTCAACACCCCACTCACAGCAATGGACAGATCATCTGATCAAAAAATCAACAAGGAAACAATGGCTTTGAATGACACACTGGACCAGATGGACTTAACAGATATATTCAGAACATTTCATCCTACAGCAGAAGAATATACATTCTTCTCCAGTGCACATGGAATGTCCTCCAGAATAGACCACATACTGGGACACAAATCAGCCCTAAGTAAGTACAAAAAGATTGAGATCATACTGTGCATATTTTCAGACCACAATGCTATGAAACTCGAAATCAACCAGAAGAAAAATTTTGGAAAGGTAACAAATACTTGAAGACTAAAGAACACTCTACTAAAGAATGAATGGTCTAACCAAGCAGTTAAAGAGGAAATTAAAAAGTCCATAGAAGCCAATGAAAATGATAACACCACAACCCAAAACCTCTGGGACGCAGCAAAGGCAGTTATAAAAGAAAAGTATATGGCAATCCAGGCCTTCTTAAAAAAGGAAGAAAGGTCTCAGATACACAACCTAAGCTTACACCTTAAAGAGCTTGAAAAAGAAGAGCAAATAAAACCCCAAACCAGCAGAAGACAGGAAATAATAAAGATTAGAGCAGAAATCAATGCTATTGAAACAAACAAGCAAACAACAACAACAAAAACAGTAGAACAGATCAGTGAAACCAGAAGCTGATTCTTTGAAAGAATTAACAAAATTGATAAACCACTAGACAGTTTGATCAAAAAGAAAGAGGAAAGGACCCAAATAAATAAAATCAAGAATGAAAGAGTAGAGATCACAGCCAACACAGCAGAAATAAAAACAATAATAAGAGAATATTATGAGCAATTATACGCCAATAAAATGGGCAATCTGGAAGAAAAGGACACATTCCTTGAAACATATAAACTACCAAAACTGAAACAGGAAGAAATAGAAAATTTGAACAGACCCATAATCAGTAAAGAAGTTCAATTAGTAGTCGAAAATCTCCCAAAAAACAAGAGTCCAGGGCCAGATGGCTTTCCAGGGGAATTCTACCAAACATTTAAGAAGAGTTAACACCTATTCTCTTGAAACTGTTCCAAAAAATAGAAATGGAAGGAACACTTCCAAAGTCTTTCTATGAAGCCAGCATTACCTTGATTCCAAAACCAGACAAAGACCCCACTAAAAAGGAGAATTATAAACCAATTTCCCTGACGAACATGGATGCAAAAATCCTCAACAAGATATTAGCCAACTGAATCCAACAATACATTAAAATAATTATTCACCATGACCAGGCAGGATTTATACCTGGGATGCAGGGCTGGTTCAATATCCTCAAAACAATCAATGTGATTCATCACATCAATAAAAGAAAGGACAAGAGCCGCATGATCCTCTCAATAGATGCAAAGAAAGCATTTGACAAAACACAGCATCCTTTCTTGATAAAAACTCTCAAGAAAGTAGGGATAGAAAGATCATATCTCGAGATCATAAAAGCCATATATGAAGGCCCAACGCTAATATCATCCTCAATGGGGAAAAACTGAGAGCTTTCCCCCTAAGGTCAGGAACAAGACAGGGATGTCCACTCTCACCAGTGTTATTCAACATAGTATTGGAAGTCTTAGCCTCAGCAATCAGACAACACAAAGAAATAAAAGGCATCCAAATTGGCCAGGAGGAGGTCAAACTTGCACTCTTCACAGATGACATGATACTCTACACAGAAACCTCAAAAGATTCCACCAAAAAACTGCTAGAACTGATTCATGAATTCAGCAAAGTGGCAGGATATAAAGTCAATGCACAGAAATTGGTTGCATTCCTATACACCAACAATGAAGCAACAGAAAGAAAAATCAAGGAATCGATCCCATTTACAATTGCACCAAAACCCATAAAATACCTAGGAATAAACCTAACCAAAGAGGTGAAAAATCTATACGCTGAAAACTATAGAAATCTTATGAAATAAATTGAAAAAGACACAAAAAAATGGAAAAATATTCCATGCTCCTGGGTAGGAAGAACAAATATTAACATGTCAGTACTACCCAAAGCGATCTACATATTCAATGCAATCCCTATCAAGATAACACCAGCATTCTTCACAGAGCTAGAACAAACAATCCTAAAATATGTATGGAACCAGAAAAGACCCCGAATAGCCAAAGCAATCTTGAGCCTCATCAAAATAAAAAGCTTCTGCACAGCGAAGGAAACAATCAGTAAAACTAAAAGGCAACCAACGGAATGGGAGAAGATATTTGCAAATGACATACCAGATAAAGGGTTAGTATCCAAAATCTATAAAGAACTTATCAAACTCAACACCCAAAAAACAAATAGTCCAGTGAAGAAATGGGCAAAAGACATGAATAGACACTTCTCCAAAGAAGACATCCAGATGGCCAACTGACACTTGAAAAAAGGCTCAACATCACTCATCATCAGGGAAATACAAATCAAAACCACAAAGAGATACCACCTCACACCTGTCAGAATGGCCAACATTAACAACTCAGGCAACAGCAGATGTTGGTGAGGATGTGGAGAAAGAGGATCTCTGTTGCACTGCTGGTGGGAATGCAAACTGGTGCAGCCACTCTGGAAAACACTATGGAGGTTCCTCAAAAATTAAAAATAGAACTACCCTGTGACCCAGCAATTGCACTACTAGGCATTTATCCAAGGGATACAGGTGTGCTGTTTCAAAGGGACACATGCACCCCAATGTTTATAGCAGCACTGTCAACAATAGCCAAAGTATGGAAAAAGCCCAAATGTCCATCAATGGATGAATGGATAAAGAAGATGCGGTATATATCTATACAATGGAGTATTACTCGGCCATCAAAAAGAATGAAACCTTGCCATTTGCAACTACGTGGATGGAACTAGAGGGTATTATGCTAAGCGAAATTAGTCAGAGAAAGACAAATATGACAGGACTTCGCTCATATGAGGACTTTAAGACACAGAACAGATGAACACAAGGGAAGGGAAGCAAAAATAATATAAAAACAGGGAGGGGACAAAACATAAGAGACTCTTAAATATGGAGAACAGAGGGTTACTGGAGGGATTGTGGGAGGAGGGATGGGATAAATAGGTAAGGGGCATTAAGGAATCTACGCCTGAAATCACTGTTGTACTATATGCTAACTTGGATGTAAATTAAAAAAATAAAATAATATAAAACAAAATAAAAACAGGATATGTACTATTTCCACTTCTGTTCATCATTTAACTAGAGGTTCTAGACTGTGCAACAAGAAGAAAAAGAAACAAAAGCTTAATAAAAGAAAAAAAAACGACCATTTTCTGCAAAGTGATTGCCAATAAGAAAATCCAAAAGAATCTATATATAAATAAACAGAAATCAACTAAAAAGATCAAGGCTGATTACATAAAATCAACATATAGAAGTCAATTTTGCTTTACATACCAGCAACAAACAATAAAATCACAATACAGAATACATGATTTACAGTAGAACCTAGCAATAAATCTAACAAAAGACATGAAGACCTATACACAGATAATTATAAACTGCACTAAAATACATTGAAGAAGATCTAAATAAAGGAGAGGTATTTCAAGATCATGAATATGAAAGCCTCAGAAAGATGTTAGTTTTCCCCAAATTGATCTCTAGAGTCAATTCAACTCCAACAAAACTTCAACAGGGGCATCTTCTGCCTCTAATAATGGTAGACTAGCTAATTCAGACAAAGCTTCCTACAGAAGACATTTTTAAAAATCTGGCATATATGTTTTTACAAATCTTCTTGAAATCATAAAAGACCTAACCCAGATCAAGATCAGGGAGAGGATGAGAGTAAGTAAGCATAGCACTGGAGATGTTTTTACTCTGGAGCTGTCTAGTGATCTTGAATAGGCAACCTAGAAGGCAAGATGCAATTTTTGTCTTTGCAGCATTAGGCATATAAAAACTGGAGCCCAGCACCACCACGGGTGAATCCTGGCAAGTGACCACCCTCATTAGGGCAGAAATGAGGATAAAATATAAGTGAACAAATCTCCACCTGGTCTGCTCCCAGTTTCAAGCCATCTGGATGACTCAGATAACCATAAGCCCTGAAGTCATATTAAGATGATCCTGGGTTACTGGTGTTACTGGGAATTGTCAAGCAGTGAAGAAAAAAAAAAAGCCTTCTATAGAGGAAGTGACCTCAAATTGTTCCTACAAATAATTTTTCAAATACAATGTCCAGTACACATTGAAAGTAAACCAAGAGCTCTAGACAAAATAAGCAGACGCTAGTAGAAACATGGGGTCTCCAGATAGTGGAATTCTCAAATGCAGACTATAAAATAAGTATCTTTATTATGATCAAGAAGATAACCTCAAACCTAAAACACTTGGCAAGAAACTGAAAAGTATAGAAAGTGTCACAGCAGATTTGAAAAAGGACCAAAGTAAAATTCCAGAATTAAAACACAAATAACTGAAGAAAAAAAACCCCAACTATATTGATGGCTTTAATAGCAGTTAAGACACAGCTACAGAGAAAATTAGTAAACTGGATTACAGGTAAAAATGAATGAATGAATGAATGAATGAATGCACACATACATAATATACAGTCCAAAAGAAGATTGAAAAGAGAAAAACACAGCAGAGAAGAGATATGAAGAATACGGTTGGAAGGTCTAACATAAATTTAACTGAAGTCCCTAAAAAGTGAGAAAATGGGACCAGAAGCAATATGTGAAGAGATAATGACTCACATTTTTCAGAAAACAGATGAAGGACTTAAATTCAGTTTCAAGAATTGATAAAAAACAAAAATAAAACAAAACGAAACAAAACAAAAACCCCCTCTCTATATATAGGCACCTTACAAGGGGTTCCAATCCATCCTATACCACTGACTTGCCTTGGAAGGCTACCTGGTCCCTCTGAGCCTTAGTTTTGTAAATACAAAATACAAAATACAACCTACTTCAGAAGGATGGTAAAAAGGTTAAATGAGATAATATATGGAAAGTGCTTAGCATGTCACTTGACAATACTTTCTGTAACTAGCTATAAATGTTGGCTCTTGTTATTTATCACTAACACTTGCCATACCAAGTAGAAATCCCGCATTTACCTGGCTGTCGCCTCAAACTACCACCGCACCTTTCTTGCACCCCAGTGATGGTGGGGCAGACACCCAGAAAGGAAGAACTCTCATCCCCACCCCTGACACAGACTCTCAGGAAGGGACTTGTGGGGAGGATCCTCAAGTTCCACCCCTGCCCGCCCTGGCCCCGCCCACTGTCCCGTGGCCACACCCTCTCCCAAGGGCCTGCAGAGCAGTTGCCTAGCAGTCTGTATTGCGCCTTCGCGCAGGCTGGGTGCTCGGCAGCCATGCCGAAGAACGCGTTAGTCATCTTGCGCTATGGGCCATACAGTGCAGTCGGCCTGTCTGTGGAGTACCGCACCTTCCGCCTAGAGGGCCTGCAAGGTGGGCAGCCGAGCGCCAGAGGGCCACCCAACTGCGTGTGCCCAGGTGTACCCCAACCTCTGAGCACCTGTGCAGGCGGTACCCTCTGCCTATACCTCCTTCCTTCCGCTGACCCAGACCAAGCACCATAACCTCTGGAGAGTCTTCCCTGAGCCTCTACTTCCCCAGGATGATTTAGCATCTTCCTCTGGCTTCTACTGCTTCAAAATAGGAGTGGAAACAAACATGTACTGGGAGCCCACTGGGTACCAGGCAGTTTATACAAATTATTTGAATGGGAAGGATCACATAACCCTGCTTGAACAGAAGATCAAGAATATTAAGTGACTTTTCCAAAGTCATGTGGCTGGAAAATGGTGGAGAGTCTACATTTTCAGCATTCAATCATGCAACAAACCTTTACTGAGCATCTAATATGTGTTGGACACTCTTCCAGGTACTGGGGACATACTTGCAAACAAAGGTACATGTCCTTAAAATGACCCTCTCATTGTTGACTACTAGTTAACAGTTGTGCTGAGTCTCCAACAGAGGAATGTGATCAGAGTGGGGCCTGCCACTGGCTATAATTGGAGGGGAGAGGGGAAGATCTGGAAAGGTTTGTTTACTGGAATTATACTTGAGTTGAGCTTTAAAAAGTAGGGAGAGAAAACCAGGTAAAGAGAAGAAAGAGCATGCCAGACAGAGAAACTACAAAGGCTGGAAGCATGAACAAATGAGGTATTTGTTGAACTGCAAGAAGGATGAGGTTGGAGAGGTAGACAGGGGCAGATCCTGCACGGCCCTATGCAAGTTTCAGGCGGGGCGGGGGGGGGGTGTCAAACTGTGGCTGTCTGAGGAGAACAGAGCAGAGGGGGCCAAGAATGGAAGTGAAGAGACAAGTCAAGAGACTTCGGGTGGTACAAGGGAGAGATGAGAGTAGCTTGGACCAGGACAGCCATAGAGGGGCAGTGGATTAAAGTAAGAGGAAGGAAAAAAAAAAGTAAGAGGAAAGAGGTGGCGGGGGGGTGGTGGGGAAGTGGTGGTGAGGGTCAGGAGCATATCCTCTGGATCCAGTCAGTGTCTGGCTTGATCTAAGTGCTGATGGGTGGAAGTGCTCTACACTGAAGATGACAACACAGATGGACTGTAATTTGGAGGAACATGCTCCACTTCGACCATATTAAACTTCATGTGTTTTCAGCTATGTAGATGGAGGTACTGAGTTAGCTCTGCAGTTCTAGAGCTCAGAGAAAAAGTCTGAACTGGAGATAGAATGGTCTGAGTCATGGACTTGGGGATCACATATAGAACGAGAAGAGAGCCCAGGCCTGGGTCGTCAGTCTTCAGTGCTTTTAAATGCTCTAATTTCCCATCAGAAACTTCTCACCAGCTTTCCCTCCCTGGCTTCATGAGGTTTATTGTATGTCTCAACAGTCTTTTGCCCAGACAGCTATGCGTTTTTCATTTCCCCGCACGCCGCCCACAGCTTTTCCACCTTGTGTGAGTTCCACATTAGGTGAAACATAGACGAGGGCCTTGTGCCAGTCCCTAGGGAGCCCCCAGACAGGGAGGAACAGACAAACAGGAATTTGCAAAACATGGTTTGCTTTGCTCCCTCTAGACATGGGGACGAGGACCCACACTGGGGACAAGGGCTATTATCTTCAAGGCTGCCAGCAAGTGAGGGAGGAGGTGAGGCAAGGACAAGTAAAGATGCCACAAAGCTGTCTTAGCATCTTAAAGTTGGCTTTGTCTTGACCCAGTGTTTACTCTTTTGCCAACTTTGTTTTCCAGAGTTCTGACAAAGTTTGTTCTGACAGTTTCTGCTGTTTTTTTGACAACAGAACGTTAATGTCTCTATGGAGGAATGGGAGTTTGGAGTGCCTACTCCGCCATTGTGCTGATGCCTGCAGACCCTTTTTAATTATGTTTCTTGCTGCTGCCATAGCCAGCATGGCTGTATAGAGTCCAAATAGATCATTTCCCTACCAAGAATTATATTAAAGGAGAACGCATAAATAAACATTTCGTTATAACCTACAAATAACAGGTATTGAAGTGGGGGATACTTCCCATCTAGTTTGTACACAAATCCCATGGATCACCTGGTCACCTGTCTCCTACTTGTGCTCTTGGCACAGTTGGCAGAGAAAATGGCATGAGCAGAGGTCAAGTGCAAGGACTGTGAAGTCCAACCAATCTAATTTTGAATGGGTCTCCACCATTTAGTAGCTCTGTGGCCAAAGCCAAGATCAAGTCATTTCACTTTTGCAAGCCTCAGTTTACTTATTGGTAAAATGGGAGCAGATCCCTACCTCACTGATGTGAGATTCCAGTGGGAAAATGCAGAGTCATGAATATCATACCTACACATAGTAAATGTTCAACAAGCCTTCGTTCTTATTATTTCAGGGCACAGGGTTACTAGGAAGGGAAGGAGGGAGCCACGTGGGGCAAGCTGGGGAGCAGCAAGCCGCTGGGTCTGGCTGGAGGATGGTATGTAACAAGAGAGTCACGACTGTTTTACCCTTGGCAACAGGGAGCCAGCAAAGTTTCTTGAGCTAAAGAATCATGAGATTAAGGATGTGCCTTAAGAGGCCAATTCTCAAGGAAGAGATTTAGGGAGGAGAAGTGAGAAAAGATTAATTATTAAGAGATATTAAGAGGTTAGAAATTACGTTCTGAAGTTCAGGGGAAAGACAAAGGCAGATTTGAGTCAGAAGCAGTTATGAGTTTAAATAACATCTATGTGCTGATGGCTCCCAAATTTCTCTCTCCCATCAGGATTTCTCATTGTCACTGGGGTGTTTAGTAGGCATCTCAGACTAATATGTCTGAAGTTTCTAAACCTAATACCCACCCCAAACCAGCCCCTCTGCATTCTCTCCCTCTCAGTTCACACAGCTCTGTTCTTTTAGTTACTCAGGCCAAAAACTTTGCAGGCAACTTTCTGTCCTCTCTTTGCTTCACATTCATCACAAACACCATCATCTCCTGCCTGGATAAGTGCCCCTATCTCTCTACTGAGTTCCCTGTGACCACCCTTGTCCCCTGCAGTCTGTCCTCAGCACCAAAGCCGGGTGGTGCCTTTAAACTTGAGTCATAGCATGGCCTGTGCCTCCAAGAACATCCTGGTGGCTCCCAGCTCACTCAAGGGAGAAGTCAAAGGCTTGCAGTGGCCTATAGGTGTCCTCCCTGACCTCGTTTCCTCTGTCACTACACACTCTGTACCCTCAGTCACTCAGCTGCAGCCACACCGACCTCCTCATTGGCCCTTGAACACCCCTGGTGCACTTTGACCTCCAGGTGTGGCAGCTGCTCCACTTGGAATGCTCTTCCTCCAGATTCCTGCATTGTCCTCACTCTTCACTCCCTCGCAGCCTCTGGGTGTTTCCTAAAAGTCACCTTCATCAACAGCCGTTCCTTGAGTATCCCTATCAAAAATGTCAACACCTCCCTCTGCCTGCCTCTTCCCTATCTCCCTTCCTTCCTTCTTTACTTCTTCCTAGTGCTCATAAGTTTGAGCACACTCTTTTTCTAGGCCCTCATTGATCAAGACTTCATCTTTTTCTGGGTGAAACGTACATTTCACCTATTTGCCGGGAGGTTTGCTTCAGGATAGCAAGGGTTCTGGTCTGCCCTGTTCTCTGCTGTGTCCCAGTGTCCAGAACTGTGCCAGGTATATCTTAAGGGTCAATAAGCATTAAATAAATAAATAAAATTAACCTGAATGGAGCTGAACACTGGATCCACAGGAGGTGAGACTTGGAGAGAAATCAAGGAAAGACAGAACCGGCGAACAGCAGGACCTTGGCAGTGGCCCCTCTGAGGGGCACAGAGGCAAGAGAGACCCCAGAGACAGAGGCAAGTGAGATGATTTCAAGACGAAAATGGCTACTGGGCACCAAACTGTTAAATAGGAGCCATTTCTAGTAAAGGTGAATTCATGGTTAATGAAGGACATAGAAAAAAATATTCTCAGAGACTTGGGATAGGAAGGCAAAATGGTACAGAACTTTAGAGGCCAACTTGGCCATGTCTTAAAATTTAACCATATACTGTGGAACCCAGCTATTCCATTTCTCAGTCTCTCCCATGTATACATAAACTCATACATGTACACAGAGGGATGCCCAGGAATGTTTCCTGCAATGTTCTTGCTGATAGTGGAAAATTGAAAACAACCAGAGAAAGGACCAGCTTGAATATATTGCAGTACAGCTGCCACATGAAATGCAGTGCAGCTGGTCCATGTATATATTGACAGAGCTGGATCACCACGACATGATGTTAAGGGAGTGAGGTGTGTTCCTGAATTCCATGTACACTGTGATCCAACTTCCACTGAAAAGGACAAAGGGGGGGGGGGGAGGAGGAAGAATTATGGGTGATTTAAAATGTTCTGTCCTATAATTGTAAGGTTTTTTAAAAATCGTGGGTCTGCATCACATTTATAATCTGATAAAAATTCATGGGGTGCCTCAGTGGCTCAGTCAGTTAAGTCTCCAACTTTGGCTCAGGTCATGATCTCATGGTTCATGAATGAGTTCGAGCTCTGAATCAGGCTCTGTGCTGACAGTGTGGAGCCTGGAGCCTGCTTCGGATTCTGTGTCTCCCTGTCTCTCTGCCTCTCCCCCGCTTGTGCTCTGTGTGTGTCTCTCTCTCAAAAGTAAACATTAAAAAAAATTAATCTGATAAAATTTTAGAGTTTAAAATAGTTTGGGGTAGTTTCTTTATTTTTTTCCAGCAGAAGTATTTTAAAGAAGTAAGAGGGGTGCCTGGGTGGCTCAGTCGGTTAAGCGTCTGATTTTAGCTCTAGTCATGATCTCATAGTCCATGAGTTTGAGCCCCTCTGTGCTGACAGCTCAGAGCCTGGAGCCTGCTTTGGATTCTGTGTCTCCCTCTCTCTCTGCTCCTCCCCTGCTCATGCTCTGTCTCTCTCTGCCTCAAAAATAAATAAAAACATTTTTAAAAAAAGAAGTAAGAAAGGAGATGAGTCAGACTATCAGTTTACTAAGAGGGGCGGGAGAACTGTGTGAGCCACTGAATGTGCTGATGGTTCTCCACCTCTGAGAGCACAGGATCAAGAGAAGGTGGGCTGAAGCCTTCATTGGCAGGAGGTTAAGATGCAGGGAGAGATGAGGAAGCCAAGGGCACAAGCAGTTCTTCCCGCAGTAGGGGAGGGGAAGGAGTATCTTGAGAAGATCAAGGGGAGAATTTTTATGGTTGAAGAAGTGCATTGCAAGCTATCAGCAGGTGGCTGATGTTTAAAGTTAGTTTGTGTATCCCTGAATGATGATTCATATCGTACCAGCAGCCAACATTCACTGAGGACTGGTGACAAATGCCAGGGTGTTAACAAAAGCGAAGCAGGGAGTATCTGGTCCCCCCCCACCCCCGCGACCCCATTCTGCTCCACACACCCCCCACCAATTTAGAGTCAATACTAACATCACACCAAGCAGAGTGGTGCATTCACAGGTCCCCATCTGTAAAATCTGCATCTGAATTCTGTATGTTTCTTTAAAAATCATAGCCCTTTATCATTTCCTGAAGTCCTGCTGGCTTTGGAAATATGCCTGATATTTCCTGAACTTACTGTGCCTTAAGGAATCTGAAAATTTTTGTTCTTTTTTTATTACCCACAAGTTATAATGGTTCAGCAAAAATGTCTCTATTATGGACTCAATATTAATGAAACTAAACTATGTAATGCTTAACCAAAGTCCTAAGTAATCTCCTGACCATGGTTGCTCCTTGTCTACTGTCCTTAAGTCTGCCAAATGAGCTGCTAAAAGGAACTAAAAGGAATTGAAACCAACCCATAAAAATGGGATCTATGCTTATTTAGCGACAACACCCTGTGTGCCATTCTCCTGTCCCTAGCTATGCATTAGCTGCTCACATCAATGGTCATAGGCATTTCATCTGTGCCCAGCAGAGAAGGGGGAGATGTCTGTCTGTCTGTTTGCCTTGACTTCCTAACTAGCAGTGTTTAAATCCCTCCCAGATGGTGCCCAATTCCGCCAGCACTGAGAAAAGGGAGGCTTTTCTGTTTCCCTTCAGCTTACCCAGATCCCCCTTGAAGGATGAGGTGCCACTTCAAAGAGGCAGGCATTCTGCGGGTGGCCTTACAGCTTCTGGTTGATTTATGCTGGAGTTTAGCTACCGCCTTTGGAAAGACTTTGTTGCATGGAGTGTATTTATCTGACCTTTCTTTGAATAGACAACCCCACAGCAGCTCGTAGGAAAGAATGGGTCCTCCATGTAGAGAGGTGGCATTTGGATGAGCTGCAGGAATTCTGGTGCTTCTCCAGGTTTGATCCCTTAAGCCCGCACTGACCACCCTACAGCTGGGCTCAACACACCCCAGACTGATGACAAGGGGGCAGGCATCCTGTGGGGGAATATATGATGTGGGGTCTGGGGTGGCTCATTGCTTTAATAAGAATCAGACTTAGGTCACTCAGGATCCAAGAGAGTCATTGGAGATTCCCAGCACAATTGAATTGAGTTTGTTTATTTAACAAGCTATATTAACACCAAGCATCTGGTGGGGTTGGGGTGGGGGGATTAGGGTCAGTGAGGGAGATGTGCTCCCTTAAAGACCCCGAGAGCCCATGCTTTGCGAACCATGTAGAAAGTGAAGTGAGAAGTGGTATGCTGTCTTAAGAGGGTCTCTCCCTGTAGGGCTTGATTTGCTCAAGTAGGAGGCAGACTCTCATTATTTGGCACCCCCACTTCCACAGGGTGGATTATTTGGTACATCAAATCCTGTTTCTTAGATTCGCTTTGCCATGAAAGAGTGCTGCCTTTCTCATAAAAGTAACCCCAGACCCAGATGCTATGTGAGACTCAGTCAGACAGGGCTCTGCCCTCTGAGAAAGGAAAGGTCTGTGGACTGCCGAAGGGTGTGCGCCTTCCCAGGTCTCATGCAGAGCCCTTCCTCACTCACACTGCATTACAGTGAGCAACTCCAGACACAGTCTGTGCTTCCTTCTCTCCAGAACCCCCAGGCCTTAGAGAGTCGCTGTTGTGTGTTAGTAGTATAGAGGTAACACCTTGCCTCCAGAGATGGGGTTGGAACAGAGAAGCTGTTTTGTTCCTGATTTCTTCCTACCAAATTGAAGTACATTTCCCAGGAACATCTTCTGACAAGGCAAAGCCAAGGTTCTGGAGGCCAAATTGCCCCCTACCCACTCACTTGCAACTTTTCCCTCTCAGGCTACACATCCCCTCTCCTGATGGGGTGCTGCTGGGAGAGTGTCTGCTTCCCAGAAATCTCTGCCTATAGACTGCCTTTCTGCTTCCTAGACTGTCCCCTGGCCATCCCAAACTGCATGGACCGCTTCGTTTCAACAAGGCATTAGTCCAAGCTCAGCGCCTTCCTCCAAAGATGTTTAATACAAGACACTTAAATAGGATACAATAACATAAATATGCGAGAGGAAAAGATGCGGGTGTTCGTAGAGAGAGAGAGGCATTAGCCGATGCAGGGTCAATTAGGGCTCCCGCTGGGTGCCCAAGGAGCCCTATCTCGTTGATGGAGATCCTCACTGAGTTACTCTCTGAAGTTCCTTTCCAGAAGTGAAATTAAAATCACGCAATTAAAATGTTCACAGTTGGGGCTGGATGTTCTTGAGCTGATTGAAAGATGAAGAAGTGGACACGCCAACATTTTGAAGCAGCAATTGTCTCTGTAATTAAGTGCAATTAACTGACATAATTGTCTGCTTTTCTGCACATAAGACTGATTGCAATGCTAAGACTCAAAAAAAAAAAAAAAACAAAAAACCACGCCCTTCATCGGATTCCTCATCCCAACCTAACCAAAATTCTCACTGATGCATGAAGACTACCAAAGATGGTGACTGAGCACACCGACTCTACCACCAATGTTACAAGGTGGACATGTCAGGAAAACGGAGGACAGACATGTTAGAGAAAACAGAATCCCATGCTGTTCATGCACATCATTTCTCCTAAACTCCTATACTTTTGCGTTTCCACGTTAGAGAATAGATCTAACAACTTTTCCATGGCTCATCTCTAGGGAAGTGATAACCAAAAAGCAACTTCCAAAGGTGTGAATAAAAAAAGTTCATTTCATTAGCTTTAAAACAAAACAAAAAATAAAAAGCATTTTATTTCTCCTTAGTATAGAAAATCTGGAAAATGCTGGAAGAATAAAGACAAAGAAGTTTCACACACTCTCACCAGAGAGATAACCACTGAGTATTTCTTTTCTTTTCCTATTACATATACATACTCTAATTAGTAGTGAAGATGTGTTTTCATATATGCTATACATGTACCCTGATTGTTTGCACATGTTACAAATATTTTTCTTGCTATTAAAAAAATGAATAAACATTTTCTGAAATGATCAGAAAAAAACTCATCATGTGGACCTATCATCTTCTTATGATTTGAACAATAGGTTATACAAAGTATTTTCTATTATAAAACTGCAGAAAGGAACCTCTCATTACAAAAGTCTGCCTGTATTTCTGTTTTGTTTTGTTTTGTTTTGTTTTGTTTTGTTTTGTTTTGTTTTCCTGAGGAAGCTTTCTTATAAGTGCATATCCCCTGGCCAGAGTTTATTCTGTAATTCTAAAAATTTTTGAGGCTTTTGAGGCTTGTATTGTCAAATTAATTCCAGAAAGGTGGCCAATTTATATTTCCATCAGCAGGATAAGAAGTTACCTAATTCCCCCCATCCCCTCCAGCACTGAGTATCATCTCTATAACAAAAAGTTCAACAACTCTTCCTAGAGACATCTCCTATTTCCACATATCCTATGGGTCTGGGGCAAATTGCAACCAAAACCTGAATTGCTCAGGTCTCTGGCTGTGCTTTCCAGAAAAGGTGAGGGCACACCGGGCCAGCACCAGGTAGGTACCCAACAGGGCAACTGGAGTTATAGCCATGGGCAACTGGAAAGCAAGCCAGCTGCTGGCATCCATGAGAACATCCGCATGGCAGGTTAATCTAGAGCCTGTCCTCATGCCACCCACACTCCTCTCCATCTTTTCCAGCTGTATTGGCCAGAGATGGACACAACGTCATCCTAGAAAAGATAGAAGACTGGAATGTGGTAGAACTCATGGTGAATGAAGAAGTCGTCTTTTACTGCAACATCAAAGACCTGGAATTTGGTAAGTCCTTCAGCACTGCTCCCAAGCAGCATTTTGCCTTCTCTGAAGTGGGCTCCATTTCTAGTTGAAGTGGCCAGTGGGTTAGGACCAGATTCAAATTGGACTTTTTTCTGAGTCTTAAATTCTTACTCAAAGCCCTGTGTACATGAGTAAGCACATCCTAAACCACACAAAGTGCTTGATGCTCTGGGTTCCTTCCCAGAACACTGGACACAAAAGAGGGACAGAAAGAAAAATGAAGTTTTAGCCCCAGATTTCAAATGATATAACAGGCACTTAGGGGTAATAGGTTTGGGGGTTTTCTTTTATTCTTTCTTTTTATTTTCACATTTTAACAATGTGTATTTTATTATCATTTGCCTTCAAAACAGGTTTGTTCCATGTGATTATTCTACCTAGGCTTGCTAAGACAATTAGAGTCGACACGCCCTCAGTGCATGGCATTATCAGTGACATTCTAGGGATTTCATTGCCCTGGAGAGCTTCCTGCCTGGCAGGCTGGCATCGCACATACCACACTCTGCTCAGAAGTAAAAGTTTTTGCTGTTATTATACTCTGTCTAAGGCTAGTTAACAATTTAAGTGACTGTGTACTTTGAGACTTGTCTTCTAGTGGAAATCGTACGTGTCTCACATGACATGAAATTGTACAGAAAGCTGGTCAAAGGAAAATGTATCTATTTCCCTAGGAGGTGATGGTAAACTAGACCCACTGTGCGAAGAGGCCAGGATAGCCGTCCTAAATGCCTACTGATCTCCTCACCCAGACAGGCACCTCAAGTCAACAACACAGCAGCTGCCTCTGGCAAACAAAAGCAGTCATTCCAGGATGCTGGGCTCTGACAGTCTAAGGTAATACAGGCCTATCCTTCAGCCTGCCCACCATAAGGTCTCTCACCTGGCTGCGAGGGAACAAGCCCCCCCCCCCAAAATAATAAAAGCACATCATCATTTGCAGCATCTTTCAATCTCAACCCACAGGGAGAGTCCTCCAATATCAGGTATGCGCTGAGCTGAAGGAAATAATAAAATGCAATCTAATAACAGAAAGCCATCCTGTACTAATAACACAAGAGTTTGCCAGGAGCATCTGAGATTCCATTCTCTAGTAAGGAAAGAGCTAGGAGCAGGTAAAATTAAAGATTGTGGGGAAAGGGGAGCAGAAGGGAGAAGAGTGGCCGTTGAAAATCTGAACCCAGAGTTAATGTCGGTATTTGGAAACCTGGCTATTTCTACAGGTTGATTTCTTGCTCCCAATGCAATAATATTTTAAGTGTTCAAATACAATTCCCTAAAGTCAAATCGCCAGTTATTCTTCATAACAAGAAAAGTATCTGCCCTCTTTTGCATGAGCCAGCCCAACAAGCTGTTCTGCAGAGGGCCAGAAAGAGCCCAGGGCAGACGGGTAAAGTGGCTGCTTGTCCCTCTGGAGGAACACACAGCCCTGCAGGGTTAAAGAAGGTTAGTCATGGGCAGTGTAAAATCAGCTGTGTCAAAGTGATGCTCTTTGTATTTTCAGGTCCTGTGCACCAACTGTAGCATCCCTTCTTAGCTATAGAGACATGCAGATATCAATCTAATGACGTTAAATGTGAAGTCATGGTAAAAATGCATCACACCTTGTAGGGGAAAGATGAGTTCCTTCACAGAAGACTCTGGGCACCCTGGTGAAAGAGAAGGGCTTTCAGGGCCTCTGCAAGGCCACCGGCTGGCTCCCAGCGCAGCCCCTTTGGGGAGGCAACCACCCTGCTCCCCGCGGCTTCACTGCACCTGGGGAGGCCACCCTTCCCTAACTCCAGGTGGCCTCAAACCTCCTGCACCCCAGAACTTCAAAGGCATCTGGGACACGATGAAACCACCTGTACAAGTTCTTTCTCGCATGTGAGGATATGGGGATATAATTTTCATTTTCAGCCCAAGCTTCACTTACCAGATTTCACTCAGAGATTACGATCGCTTTAGGATTCTGGAAATACTTAATCATCCTCACTGAGAACCTGAGGTTAAAAAAGTTTCCCCCTGGCGTCTGGTGCCAGTTCTCACATGTCTTCAGTAACCCTAGATTCAGTTTCTCTGTCTTAAAGACCAGTTTAAGATGTAGAATTCTGGTTTCATATAAGCATTTTACTATAAGAGAAATACATTTTCATTACAGTCAAATGGAAAAATACAAGTGGGAATAAGGTATACATTTGATAGTATTTTGGTATATTTCAATTTGAGTTTCTTGCATTTACGTCTGAATATTCATTAAGAGATAGATATATAGAGAAATTGATTTCACTAAGTTGAGACCACGTTGTATGTACCCAATTATGTATCTATTTTTTAACTTGGCTTTTTGTGTTGACCCTCTTCCCAAGTGACTAAGACATTTGTCCAGGAATTCTATCATGAATCAGGAAATTTCTTCCTCCTTGAATAGTGATTCCCACTTTCACTACCATAACTTTTTCTGCTAAGAAATAAAATGGCAAGCTTTCCCATCAGCATTCAGTGCAGTAACTTCAGCTCTAAGGACTCTGGCCCCTCTTCAGGTTCTGCAGCCCACCCCCCACCCCGTGTTGAGCAAGGGCCCCACCAGGTAGCTGCCTTGCCCTCCTCTGACACGCCCCCCCAGCCTGTATTTGTGCCCTCAGAGGAGCCCCCCCCACCAGCACCTACACCTGCTCTCCTTCTCTCCCTGACCAGAGCAGAAGGGCAAGTAAGGCAAGATTGCACATGATTCTAAGACAAACTCGAGCATGCAAAACTGCTGGGAGATGCCTATGCCCCAGGTGCTGTGTTCCAGTTTCAGAGTTAAATGACGTATGAATCAGCATCGCCAGAACAAATCACAAGGTTACCTCTGTGTGGTAGGCTTGGTGGGGTGGGACTGCAAGACTTTCATTTCTTCCCAGTATGGAAGAAATATTTTTCAGTGGTAGAATTTTTACTTTGTGTGTGTGTGTGTGTGTGTGTGTGTGTGTGTGTGTGTTGGGGTTGAGGGTGCTTTTAAAACAAACATTTAAAATAAAATCAAGAGTTTGGGGTGCCTGGGTGGCTCAGTCAGTTGAGTATCCAACTCCTGATTTCAGCTTGGGTCATGATCTCACAGTTCATGAGGTTGAGCCCCACATCAGGCTCTGCACTGAAAGTGCGGAGCCTGATTGGGATTCTCTCTCCCTCTCTCCCTGTCCCTCCATGCTTCTCTCTCTCTCTCTCTCCCTCTCTCTCTCTCTCTCTCAATAAATAAATAAATAAATAAATAAATAAATAAATATACTTTAAAATTTTTTAATAAAAATAAAATCAAGAAGTTGATATAAAAGTCATCTGCCCATATATCCTAGCCCTTCTCTGTCATTAAGAAGAGCTTCCTCTTTGGAAATGTGATCATTTTTCAGTCTAAAGAAATATGCTAGGATCTGCCTCCATCTTCCTCTGTCTTATGTCTTCTTGAACATCTGTCTCCCTGCAAAGAAACAGGAAACATGGCTTGCTCCTGATTGAAGGCAAAAGCCCTCTGTGCTTCAACAAGCTAGACATTCGGGTGCCTTTTAATGCTTTTAAAATGCCACTTAGTTAACTCACATTTTAACTTTATTAAGATGCCAAATCAATTTCATTGTATAACATGAAAATGTGTAAAGAAATTCTCTTTAGTAAAAGACATCTTTACTATCTTTTAATAAAATTAGAAGCATAGCTCCACCTTATTAGTTTTTAAGTGAAATTTGGAATCTCTAAGTTTATTTCTTCTAGTTTTAAAATTTAAAAAGAATAGGTTTTTTAGGAGCCTCTCTGGGCTTGCTGCTGGGGGCCTCACTGGCTATATTTGCCCTCTTGGTAATTTCACCCTTAAAAACATCGACAGACAATATGTGAAAAGTCCATATATAAGAGAACTGTGTTAAAAATTAGTTTCCAAAGTAAGCTGCTAGGACATTTGAGCAGTCGGTATATGGAGGGGGGACCCCAAAGGCCTCTGTATTTCCTCGCTAGCAAAGGCTAGTGTGGACACATATCCCAGGCAAAGTAATACTGAGACTTGATGCACAAATCCCCCTGCGCTTTGCAGACACCACAGGGGAGAAAATTTCAGGTTTCACATGTTCACCTGTGGGTGCTGTGCTTTTAGGAGAAATACACCATTGGCCAAATCCAGGTAAAAGACAAGAAGATGCTAGCCCAGGTGGCTGGCATGAAGCATAGAGAAATTTTCTTCCCAGATTGTTTGAACATTTTGTGGGAAAGAGTCTATTTGTAGTTATTTGGTTGGGTTTTTTTTGTTTGTTTGTTTTGTTTTGTTTTTTGTTTTTGTTTTCAATATATGAAGTTTATTGTCAAATTGGTTTCCATACAACACCCAGTGCTCATCCCAAAAGGTGCCCTCCTCAATACCCATTACCCACCCTCCCCTCCCTCCCACCCCCCATCAACCCTCAGTTTGTTCTCAGTTTTTAAGAGTCTCTTATGCTTTGGCTCTCTCCCACTCTAACCTCTTTTTTTTTTCTCCTTCCCCTCCCCCATGGGTTTCTGTTAAGTTTCTCAGGATCCACATAAGAGTGAAACCATATGGTATCTGTCTTTCTCTGTATGGCTTATTTCACTTAGCATCACACTCTCCAGTTCCATCCATGTTGCTACAAAGGGCCATATTTCATTCTTTCTCATTGCCATGTAGTACTCTATTGTGTATATAAACCACAATTTCTTTATCCATTCGTCAGTTGATGGACATTTAGGCTCTTTCCATAATTTGGCTATTGTTGAGAATGCTGCTATAAACATTGGGGTACAAGTGCCCCTATGCATCAGTACTCCTGTATCCCTTGGGTAAATTCCTAGCAGTGCTATTGCTGGGTCATAGGGTAGGTCTATTTTTAATTTTTTGAGGAACCTCCACATTGTTTTCCAGAGTGGCTGCACCAATTTGCATTCCCACCAACAGTGCAAGAGGGTTCCCGTTTCTCCACATCCTCTCCAGCATCTATAGTCTCCTGATTTGTTCATTTTGGCCCCTCTGACTGGCGTGAGGTGATATCTGATTGTGGTTTTGATTTGTATTTCCCTGATGAGGAGCGACGTTGAACATCTTTTCATGTGCCTGTTGGCCATCCGGATGTCTTCTTTAGAGAAGTGCCTATTCATGTTTTCTGCCCATTTATTTACTGGGTTATTTGTTTTTCAGGTGTGGAGTTTGGTGAGCTCTTTATAGATTTTGGATACTAGCCCTTTGTCTGATATGTCATTTGCAAATATCTTTTCCCATTCTGTTGGTTGCCTTTTAGTTTTGTTGGTTGTTTCCTTTGCTGGTTGGGTTTTTTAAAAAATGTTTATTTATGTTGAGAGAGAAAGAGGGAGAGAGAGAGAGAGAGAGAGAGAGAGAGAGAGCAAGCATGTGAGTGGGGAAAAGGCAGAGAAAGGGAGAGAGAAAATCCCAAACAGCTTCTACGCTGTCAGCACAGAGCCTGGGCTCGAACTCACGGCTTATGAGGTCATGACCTATTTGTGGTTATTTGGATAGCAGTGTGACCAGATGCTCCCGTCCTGGCTGTAAGTGGATGTTCTGAAAGGAAGGGAGACCTGAATTAACCTCCATGTGGGCCAGAGGTCACATACCCCCAGCCCCCACTGCCATCCTGGAGGCCACAGAGTGAGGACAGCACAGGCTAAGTGGCACTAGGCAGGTAAAAAGAAACAAGACAGCTAACAGCATAATGACAACCTTGGACGCTGGCCTTGTGAGGGACACCGTGGGGAGTAAGGGCTGGAATGGCCTTACAGGGCCATGCTGCTATGAAGCCAGCGGAGGCAAGCCCCATGGTATCAATGCTCTGAATTTGCCCAGAAGGGTCGAAATCTAGATTTTTATTTAAAACTTTTGGTTTTAAAGTGTGAACTCAGGGCTCCTGGGTGGCTCAGTTGGTTAAGCGTCTGACTTTTGATTTGGGCTCAGGTCATGATCTCGCAGTTTGTGAGTTCGAGCCCCACCTCAGGCTCTGCCCTGGCAGCATGGAGCCTGCTTGGGATTCTCTCTCTCTCTCTCTCTCTCTCTCTCCCTCTCTCTCTCTGCTCCTCCCCCAATCGCACTGTTTCTGGCTCTCTCAAAATAAATAAATTAACTTAAAAAAGTTTTTTAAGTGTGGGCTTAATTCTTTGAAAAACACAGTCTCAACCAAAAACCAAAAAGAAAACAGAAACTACCACATCTGGCCCATTAATAGGATGATCATCTATCTGTTCCTGGTTGCCTGAAACTCTCCCATTTACACCTTCAGTCTGGCTGTAATTGTCCCCAAAAACGATGAGGCCCACGGGCCTCCCGTCCTAGTGAAACCACTTGACCCTACTATTTGATTACGCAAATGAAAAGCAAAGACTGTGACATGAAGACATTTGAGAAGCTGGGCTTCTTACTCTGTGGTCACATACAAGGGGCCCAGTTGTGGGTAGAGCTGCACGCCCCCGATCACATTTACCGTGGGAAATACTCCTCTAAGTGAGGTATTGGACTACTTTTGCCAGCATCACGATGGACCTCTTTGAAAGTAAGTGTTCCTGTTTGAGTGGCTGTTCCAAAGAGGTCAAGAGCGGAGACCCAGAAGACTAAAGAAGAATGGTAAGCCCCAACCTTTGCTTTGCATGGGAGTATCAAGTTAGGGGAAGCTCACTCCAGCCTGTGTTAGTCATGCCCCCAATATATAATATTTTGAACCAAAACTTTCTGTCTCCTTCAAGGAATCCACTGATGTTGTAGTCTCTGATCCTCTCCTGTGCTCTGATTTAATGAGTTTGCGATGGGACCCAGGATCTGCATTTTAAC
This sequence comes from Panthera onca, assembly GCF_046562875.1. Lineage (NCBI taxonomy): Eukaryota > Metazoa > Chordata > Mammalia > Carnivora > Felidae > Panthera > Panthera onca. The sequence continues at coordinate 40,318,674 of NC_138349.1, read as the reverse complement.
ATAAGCGTCCATTGATTCCAGTGCACATAAGCCAACTGCACTCTGAGAAAGGCGGTACTGGAGTGTTAGGGAGAGACCACATCCCTGTAAGGAGAGGTGAGGACTCCCCCATGAGGGGAATGGAACTTCCCTCCCTCAGTCATGCTGGGCAAGAATAGGAAGGCAGGTGAGGTGGAATTTTCCTTCCTTCTCAGCCTCACAGAGTCCAAAGAGACTAGCAGGGCTAGTCTCACACTCCTGGAGTGTGAGAGAAGCTGGTCTCCAGGGCATGGAAGCAGGTTGGGGGTTAGGCTGGGAAGCATCCTGTGGCCAGTACTCTGTGAGTGTGACCAATTACCCCAGAGCCATCAGCAAGCCCTTGACATCTGAGCTGTGGTATAGGGAGAGGAATCCATTCTTCTTCTCAGTCTGTGTCTACTCTTGGGCTGCGGGGAGGGTTAAGGGGGAAGGGCATATAACCCCAAGGTGTGTACAGCAGCAACAGAGGCCTTAGAAGACAGTGGCCCTGGAACCTTCTGGAGGTGACTGAATATGGAGAAAAGCCTATTAAAGGCCCAGAGCAGTGGGGGAGAACACTGGGGTGCATCCCCCATCACTCCTGTCTAGAGAAGAGGGCACATTGAAGGGCACTTGTCCTTCAGCCACACAGAAAGACACTTTGGAGCAAACTTGGCCTTTTGTTGCTAATAGTTTAATTGCACCCTCGAACCAAAAAAAGGCAGGCAGCATTTGGGTTATGAATACAAAAATAAAATAAAAAATAAAAATTACTTGCCCTTCTCTATGTATATCTGTTTATTAAAACCCCACACTCACGTTAGTAGGTCTTTTACTCTGGATAAAAATCAATCCAGGTTCTCCTCACTCGGTGGAGTACGCAGGCTCCAGCCCAGCATGGTAGTCAAGGAGGTTCTGAGGGCAGAGGAGGATGTGAGGGAGAGGCCACAGCTCCCAAAGGCTGTAGCAGGCTTCGTGCCTTGTTCAATCTGCAGACACCTTCTGTGGAGACCGACGTAGTATGCTGTGTCCCCGGCGGGGCGGGGAAATTGCAGCCAAGTGAACCTCTCACATTGATGTGAGCGTATCCTATATGGGGACACCTCGGTTTAGAGAACCCCAGCCAGAAATGTTTTATAAAGTGCTTCTCTCTCCATTAACATTTATGTTAAACCTAAAAGTGTATTTCTGAACTACAGTAATTACTGTACCCCAAGTTGTGCCCCAGATTCATTATGGTCTTTCACGCTTTTTAAGCCCTACCACCGACCTAGACCTTGCCTATACACACCCAATCTGGTTACCCCAAATTTCTCACAGTTCCTGAACGTAGACCGCGCCTTTCTTGTTTTTGCCTTTTTCGTGCTTCTTTCTCCTTCTGGAATGCCCAGGCTGTGTTCTCCAGCTGACGAAATCTTGCCTAGCCTTCAGGTCCCACTTAGCCATCAAGCCCTGCTCTGAGCCTTCCCTGCCCCCTATAGCAGCAGTACAACCTCATGGGTGTTTCCTGTCATGTGGCGCTCTATCCTGAGGATGCCTGCTGGTCTCCCCACTCCTCTGCAGGAAGAGCCCCCCAATGAAGACTCTCTTTTCTTGCCTGTGTGCTCAAGATGAATGGAATCAAGTTCAGCGGCACATTGGAGAAAAACCCAAAGTAACAGCAGTTGAAAGGAGTTAGAAGCAGGAAGCTGTGGTGGTTAATTTTAGGCGTCAACTTGGCTGGGATACAAGGTGCCCAGATATTTGCTTACGTGTCATTTTGGGCGTGCCTGGGAGGGTGTTTCTAGCTGAGATTAACATTTGAATCTGTTGACTGAGTACACTGGACTGCTCTCCCCAACATAGGTGGACCTCATCCAACCTGGTAAAGGCCTGAATAGGACAAAAGGCAGGGGTGAAGGAGAATTCACACTCTCTGCCTGACTCTTTCTGACATGGGTCATCAGTCTTCTGCTGCGCTTCAACTAGAACTTACACCACCGGCTCTCCCGGGGTTTCCAGCTTGCAGGTGGCAGATTGTGGAACTTCCCAGCCTCCATAATCACATGAGCCAATTCCTGATAATACATTTCTCTCTCCCATATATGTACACAAATGCATATATATCTCCTCTTGGTCCTGTGTCTCTGGAGAACCCTAATATAGTAGTCCAGGCTGTGGGCGCTCCTCAGTCACCAGAGACCCTGACTGCATCTACCTCCACCATCTTAGCATTGGGTCTCCTGGTCCACAATGGCTTCTGAGTCACAGCCATCAGGTTTGTGTTCCAGGCAGCCAGACAGAGGAAGGGACAAGAAAAAGGGTTTTCCCCTTCCTTTTAAGAATTCTCAGAAGCCTCACATGATCCTCCATTCACATGGACAAACCTTGCTGCAAAACGGACAGGAAAATGTAGATGTTTAGCCAAGCAGTAGCGGGCACTAAAACATCTTAATACTAAGATGGGAAGAACAGCTAATTCGAGGCCTCAGCTGCACATGGGCACAAAGCAGACATTCACAGGATGTCTGCTAAACACATTAAAGGGGGCTCAGTCATCACTGAAGGGTTATCATGCCTGGTCTTGTGACAAGCTGTGCTGTAAATCCAGGAACATTTCTAGGCAGTTCAAAAGCCCCTCTCCTCATACCTCCCTCCTTGTCCTAGACACTACAGGCAGGCTCATCATAAAACATCAACTCTCCCTAAGTTAATCTATAAATGTCATGTTAAATTAAATTAAAATGCCAACAGGCCTTTTTAGAAACAAGAAAAACTGATTATAAAGTTTATATTGAAATATAAAAAAGCTGTAGTCAAAAATAGAAATCTGAAATTGACAAACAGAGCAATGTAGGGTATGATAAAGGGCTTTTCCAATCAGTGGAGAAGAGTGTTTCTTCTAAAATTGTTATTGCAGACAATTGGGTAGCCATCTGGAGGAAAGCTGGATTCCTATCTAGCCTTATCCTAGAATAAATTCCAGATGGATCAAATATTTAAATGTAGTAAATAAAATCACAAACTTGAAATATTTTTTAAGCTTGGAATCAAGAAGGACTTCTTAAGTATGACTCAAAACCCAAAGACGTAGAAGAACAAATGGATAAATTCAACTCCATAAGAATAAAAATGATTTTGTGTTTTTTTTAAAAATGCAAATAACACTGAAGTTAAAATGCATATAGGGAAAAGCCTTTTCAACTTGTATCTTTTATCTACAGAGAGCTTCCACAAATCCATGAGAAAAAGGCCAGAAACCCAACAGAAAAGAGGCAAAGGACATGAAGAGACAATTCACAGAAAAGGAAATATGAAGGGTCCTTGAACATAGGAAAAGATGTTTCACCTCATTTAATAGATTCCTCATATCCCAAAGACATACATTCCCACATACAAATTTCTACATGTACAAAAATTCTTTGCAGGATGGCTTATAATAACAAGCTGACCCAAGTCCACTAACAAGGGACTGATTCAATAAACCATGGTTCATTCATACAATGGAGCCCTGTGTGTCCTAGAAAAGATCTTTGGAGTACAGTAATAGAAGAATCTCCAACACATACTGTTTAAGTAAAAAAATCATGAAAAACATGACTCAGAAGAGTATATGTGCTATACTACAACTTGTGAAGAAAAGAGAAAGTATGTATAAGCATATGTGTGTGTGTGTGTGTGTGTGTGTGTATGCATAAAATAGCAAGAACCAGGAAGTAACTACCTTTACATTGGGAGGCCTGGGGTAACAGAGGGACAGCAGTGAAAGGGAGACCTTTCCACTATACAGCCTTTTTATCTATTAACTTTGTATTTAAATTTAAATTTGCATATATTATATTACCTATTCAAAAAACATTTAAAAAAATAAAGCAGTTGGGTTTAGATCAACAGAGAAACCAGATTCTAACATAGCAGAGGGTCATTGGAGGCATGAAAACCAAGAAATAACTGGAAGGAAAAAAAAACAACTGAAAGAGTGTTTGGACTAAAGACAGAATTCAGTATAGGGAGAAAGATCCAAAATTCTGTTCCCTTAAGAAATGGTGCTGAGACACTGGATAACCACATGCAAAAGAATGAAATTTGATCCTAACTTCAAACCATATACAAAAATTAACTCAAAAGACACCATCGAGAAAGTGAAAAGACGACCTACAGAATGGGAGAACATATTTTTAAATCATAAATCTGTTAAAGGATTTGTACCCAGAATACATAAAGAATTCTTACAACTCAATAATAAAAAAAACTCCAATTTTTAAACGGGCAGAGAATCTGAGCAGAGGGTTTTTCAAAGAAGATATTACGAATGGCTGACAGCCCATGAAAAGATGTTCAACATCATTAGTCATCAGGGAAATGCAAATCAAAACCACGGCGAGATACCACTTCTCACCCATTAGGACGGCTATTATCAAAAAGTCAACAAGTGTTGGTGAGGCTACAGAGAAATCAGAATTCTCAGACACCGTTGGTGCGAATGTAAAGTGGTGCAGCCACTTTGGAAAAAAACCTGACAGTTCCTGAAAAAGTAAAACATAGACTTCCCAGCAATATTACTACTAGATATATATCCAAGAGAAATGAAAACCTATGTTGACACAAAAAGTGGTACGTGAATGTTCATAGCATATTTATGCATGATGGCCAGAAGCTGGAAATAACTCAAATGTCCATCAACTGATAAGTGGATAAAAAAAAATCTTGTATATCTGTATAATGGAATATTGTTCAGCCATAAAAAGGAATGAAGTGCTGATACATGCTACAACATGGATGGACTTTGAAAACATTATGCTAAGTGAAATAAGCCAATTATAAAACACCATATATTATATGATTCCATTCGTATGAAATGTCCAAGTAGGCAAATATAGAGAAATAGAAAGAAAGTATATTAGTGGTTACATAGGGCTGCAGGCTGGAGGATTGAGGGTGTGATAGAGTGTGGGGTTTCTTTTTGACATAATGAAAATATTCTGTAATTGACTGTGGTAATGGCTATACACAAGTCTGTGTATACACTGAAAACCACTGAATTGTATGCTTTAAATGGGTGAACTGTATGACATGTGAATTATACATCTATAAAACTGTTATCAAAAGTGGGGCGCCTGGGTGGTTCAGTTGGTTAAGCATCCAGCTTCAGCTCAGGTCATGATCTCTCAGTTCATGAGTTCGAGCCCCGCGTCGGGCTCTGTGCTGACAGCTCAGAGCCTGGAGCCTGTTTCAGATTCTGTGTCTCCCTCTCTCTGACCCTCCCCCGTTCATGCTCTGTCTCTCTCTGTCTCAAAAATAAATAAACATTAAAAAAAATTTTTTTAATTAAAAAAAAAAAGTCAGTTGCCCCATCCCTCCAAACTATTTGAACAATTTTAGAAAGAAGGAGATTCTATCTACATCCACCTATAGGAGCTGGTTTTGTAAAGATGTTCACATCATATACACGTGAACAATTGTGCCATGTGTGTATAGTGTGTGTACATACATTTGCACAAGTAAAAATATGTCAGGACTCTTGACCAGGTTTACCTGAGAAAGGCATACTCTATACACTCCTGTGTTATTTGAATTTTTTACAATAAGCACTTGCTATTTTGTTAGGAAACAATAAAAATAAGGAAAGGCAAAAAGTGAGCTCCTTTACAGACAACTGTTAATTATTGAGCCTCTGCTACATGCTATATATGGCTCTGACCCCCTTGTCTACCTGATCTCATCTAATCCTCAAAAGACCCTTCCACAGCCCTACACAGTAAGCATTCTCTCTTCCTGGGTGGGAAGACTGAGTCCCAGCACTGAGGTGAGGGACTCGGCCAGGCTCTCTTACACAGGAGAGTGGTGGCCACACCTGGGAGCAGAGCACTCACAGATAGGACCCCAGGCCCAAGCATTCCACCTCCACCCACCATTTGCTGGAATGAAACTCAAGCTTTTTTTGTTATATTCCCAAAACTGACCTCTTGGGAGTCTACTTCAACAACAGTGGATGACAACAATAACCCAGTCAAAGTGCACATATGAAATCAACCACGTTTATGGAACAAATTACAAAGTTCACCGAAATTAAGCAAGAGCCTAAGTAACACCAAGAGGCTCAGAGCAGCCGGTGATCAGGCTCCAAGGCTTGACTGATTCTTGTCCTTAAAATGTTCCAGTCATTTAAATATTCATTAGGAATTCAGCATCACTGGGGAAATGGATTCAACGAGATAAACACCACAATTCACAATGGAAAAATACCGAAACTGCTTGTTGATCCCTGTCCTTTCTGAAGCAAGCAGTGGAGTGGCACTAAAGCCAGGCAGAGCACTGGCATTTAAACAGTGTGTGCCTTCTTGGAAGGCATCCTTGGAGAGACCTCTATTTTTCCTTCTTTTGAAAAATGTTTCCAAAGCACCTAATAGTATCTCAGTGGTTTTCTGTAGAAATTTAAAAAACAAACACTTGCCTTGGAGAAAAGTGCTTAGTACAAATTGTTGCTGACAACTTATCATCTCCCTTTGGGGATCAGTTGACCTGCTGGAGAAAACTGCCTCCCTAGGTTTTTTGGGAGCTGGAAAATCTCTGAAACTGTGGAGCAGAGAAGACTTACTTCTCTCGTTTGGCAACCTTGGTGAACAGTGGCTTTTCACTTCTGCTGCCTCCCTTCCAGCTTCCTGTAGTAACAGCCCTGTTGTTTTAGGGACCCACCTATCCTCTACTCTTGGTCTATCCGGCCCAACTGGGATGCCACCCTTTGCCCTGTGGCAGCTGAAATGTTATGTCCAGCTAGTCAGAGCACAGCACATCCAAGGCCACAGTGATTGGCTTTTCTTAGGCTAGTGTGAGTTTGGTTTCCTGTCACTTGGAACCAAAATGGTTTTCACTCGATCAGCCACCAAACACAACAGTGCATGCTCAGAAAAATTCAATAGCCACTTCTACAGCAGCTAATGGAAACTGGGGGGTTGGGGAGGGGCCTGGGACACCTCTCGCACATGAACCGGGGCAGCTCCCTGCAGCTCCAGGCACACACCACTCCAGCGTGGGGCTTGACCTTCCCACCCATGCAATAGCTGACTTGTCACTCACCTTATCTTCCTCTTAGGGCACCCCCAAACAAACTCACTCACCCAGAGGTGACCATGTACAAAGTAGAATTTATAGAAGCTTCTCTAGGAGAGAGGGGAGGGCTTCTATCACATACCCAACAACAATGACTTTAGAAGTCTTCATCACTTGTCTGTACTCCCCACAGCTCTTCTCTGTCTCCCCTGGCCTGCATATCCTCCTCTTCCTCCCCCTCCCCCCGAGGAGCTCTGCATTCTTACCAGCCGCCCCCCCCCCACCCCGCCCTGACAGAAGCAAACATTTTCTTATTTTGTCAGGCAGCAAACTCCTTCCTTGTCTCCATTCCAGGCAAAAGTGGACCACAGGCTGTGAGGCTTCACCGTGGTACCTGTTTTGAGTTAGGAAACCATGCCATGCTCATCATGTATGTTAATGAGCTCTCAGCAACCTGTGAGCTAACGAGCCATGCTATCCAGACTTTTAAAACAGCGTTTCATGGAGTGAGGCAACTTGCTCCTGGCCACAAAGCTGGCTGGGGGTAGAGTCAGCACTCAAACCTAGTCTGCCTTTGCAATCCAGATTAAGCTAAGTAACTGGCATGGACAAGCCATGTGCTGATGGATAAGGGAGAGAGGCAACGGAGGAGGCTGAGAGCATTAGGATCCGCTTCATTGGATGTGAAGGTGTCCAAACACGTTAGGGTTTTGGCAAAGGTAATATATGAAATATATGTCTCATATATGAGAAATATATGTTGTGGAGTTTTTTCTGAGAAAAATGATTGTAACGTTGATATGTTTAGGAAAATTGCATATTTCTCAATTTGTTCTTCTGTTTGTCACAGCAATTGTTGCTATTTTCCAAACAGGTTGACTCATAACATGAGTTATGCCTGCCCTGGCATGCAGACTTACAGCGTGGATGGAGCATTTGTTGTTTAAAGTGTACATTTCAACAGGCTGTAAGATCCCAGCAAAAGGTGCCCCCCAAAACCCCCTATTGCCAACCATCTCCAGGCCACAGAGTTCCCCCAACTTTGGGGACAGTATTATTTCCAAATCTCCTTTTGACTGGAGCATTCTCTGCACAACCCAAGGAGCCCCATCTAAGTGTTTATGGGGACTGGTCTTCAAGGGAAGAGGTAGTGGGGTCTTTGGTTATAGATCTCCCCAGCTCTGACTGGGCCCCAGGTGGCTGCTGTGTAAATTAAACCTCCGTTGGCAAAAAAACAAAACAAAACATGCCCCAATCCCTTTCCTGAACAAGACAACCTTGGGCACACGTGTTTAAGAAAATGCTTTGAAGGTTTGTCAAATAGAAGCATGTGAAGGAAGGAAGGAAGGAAGGAAGGAAGGAAGGAAGGAAAGAAGGAAGGAAGGAAGGAAGGAAGGAAGGAAGGAAAAGAAAGAAAAAGAAAGAAAGAAAGAAGAAAGAAAGAAGAGAAAATAGAAAAGAAAAGAAAGGAAAAGAAAAGAAAAGAAAAGAAAAGAAAAGAAAAGAAAAGAAAAGAAAAGAAAAGCATGTGTATCATTTTATGGACTGGAGGCATAGAAAAAAGAAAAGATTGCTCTTTTCTTTGTCCGCAATACCATATGCACAGTTTGGGGTGGAGAGTCAGAGATGGTGTGAAGCCCCCTCTTAGGGTTTATATAGACAAAAATCTACTCAACCTCACAAGCCTCAGTTTTCTCATCAATAAAATGGGAGTGGTAATAACACCTTCCTGATGCGACTATTATGAGGATAAAAATGAAAGAATATAAGGAGCTGAGCCTAGATCCTGGCACACTGTTAAGCCATCAATAAATGTTAGGAATTATTATTCCTTATTATTATCCTGAGTGTCCCTTTTATTCAAAGGTCATATTCTTTTCCCATGAGGAAAAGATGACGTTTGGTTTTGAATATCCTCTGCAATAAAGCAGCAGCATCTGTATTCCTTGGCCTTTCCTTTGGGTCCAGTGGTTCTAAGAAGGAAGTGACTGCAGGGTATTTTCATTTTGCACCTCAGTTGGAAATAAAGGTGACAAACAGCATGGGAGGCAGATAATTTGTAACACAGTTCAACTCTGGCCTCTGATTTTGAGAATTCCCTCTTATTACAAAACTTGCCCTGGGGATTCAAAATAAAAGCAGCTCACATATCCTCTCTCTCCTCACATATGGAGGAAACCCAGTGAGCCCCATTGGACCCACACTGACCAACTTGGTTGGACACTGAACAGTCACCCTAGACTGAGCAGGCACTACTAGGTATTCTCCCTGCATTGTCTTAATTCTCAGTCAACCATACGAAGAGGCAGTTGAGTCCAGAGGCAGTGTGGCTCAGTGCTCAGGATAAGAACACTAGACCCAACCAACTGGATACAAATCCGAGCTATATGACCTTAGGAAAGTTACTCAACCTCTCTGACCCTCAACATCTTCATCAGTAGCATGAAAGTTATACATGCCTCATGGGGTATAGTGACGATTTAGAGGTGCTATTAGGTGGAAAAGACCAACAACAATGACTGGCACACAGGAAGTACGTGAAAGTACTTGATAAATACCAGATGTTATTGTTCTCACACCTACGTCATGGCAGAGTAAGTAAAATGGGCATCTCTAGTTTGTGCTGCCCAACATCTATATTCCTGCCTTCTGGAAACCGCAGTCCAGTTTTTTTTGAAGTTCCTTCTCTATTCATCGCACATGGTCTTGGATAGGCTGTGAAACAAATTACTCCAAGAAATATATGGATGGTCGAAGAAATGCCAATCAGATATTCTTTTCTGGAATTGACTCAAGGATAGTGAAAAAATGACTGCACATGATTAGAAATCTAGGAATTCATCTTAGGAACAACGTGGACCCGGGTCTCCATTAGTTCCTGCTGCCCAAATCTGCATATCTATTCCAGCCATGTCTTTCTACCCCACGAGCTCCATCTTAAGTCTTCCTATGTGCAAATTCCAGAGGTAAGTTCTGTAGCTTACAAGGAAAGAACTCTAAGACATCCTTCAAGATTCTTCCAACTTCAGCACTCTAATATATAACAATGACAGATAAAACTTTAAAAGAGAAGCACTCTAGATATAGTCAGCTCAAAAAAAGATATATATGTTTGGGTCCAAAAACAAGACGGGAATGCAACACTATAGATAGTACAGAAGGTACAAGTCTGCTGAGCACTGGAGCCCAAAGCAGGCTAGGTATCGGGGAGCTTGGCTTTTTTTTTTTTTTACAAGTAAGACAACTAACAATATTCCATGTGAGATGGGGGACTGGCTCCAATCCCTGTGCTTAAAGTCAGGTGTTGAGATATGGATCCCCTGGTTGGGAAATAAGCCTGAAACAAACTCTGGCCTACTCCCTGGAGCATTGATTTGTTTGAGGTTCTGGATCTCAAGAGGACGCTGGACAAAGAACACAGAATTAATTACTGACTTTTGTCTGGACCTAGGATTCCTCTAGCATTACCAAAGAATAGGACATGGAGAAAACAGATAACATTCAAACACAAAGAAAAAAACTAGAGTAGTTATATGAATAATACCCAAAATAGAATTCATAAGAAGGAATATTAGCAAGAATAGGGAAAGATATTTAAGTTCATTAAAAAAGAAATCCAAATATGAAAGCATCTAATAACAGAGTTCTAAAACATAAAGGATAAATTGATAGAGCTAAAAGGAAAAATAAACTAAACCGCAATTGTATTTGGATATTTTGACATTCATTAACTGACAAAAAAACAAAACAAAACAAACAAAAAAACCTCTTAACATTATTAATGAACATGTCCTAATTGGTATTTCTGAAAGAGTCTACCCAACAACAGAATAAACATTCTTTTCAAATTTTATGGAATATGACCAAAATAAACTATATTCTGGGCATGAAACAAGTCTCAATAAATCTGAAAAGGACTGAAATAATACAGATATATTCTCTGACCAAAACAGAACTAATCTAGATATCAAGAACAGAAAATTATAAAAAAAAAAAAAAAAACAACATTTGGAAATTAAACCATAAATTCCCAATTAACCAATGGTCAAATAAAAAAAACACAAAGGAATTAGAAAATATTTTTCACTGAATCAAAATGAAAATATAATATATTAAAATTTGTGGGATGCAACTAAAGCATTGCTTAGAGGAAAATGCATAACATTAGTTATTTATATTAGGAAACAATAAAGGTCTAAAATCAGTGATCTAAACATGTACCTAAAGGAACTTTTTAAAAAGGAGCAAATTAATGTTAAAATAATAAGAAAATAAAAAATGAGAGCAGAGGGGTGCCTGGGTGGCTCCGTCGGTTAAGCAACTGACTTCGGCTCAGGTCATGATCTCACGGTTCATGGGTTCAAGCCCTGCATTGGGCTCTGTGCTGACAGCTCAGAGCCTGGAGCCTGCTTCGGATTCTGTGTCTCCCTCTTTCTGTCTCTCCTCCACTTGTGCTCTGTCTCTCTCTCTCTCTCAAAAATAAATAAAATGTAAAAAAAGAAAATTAAAAAAAAATAAGAGCAGAAATCAATGACAGAAAATGAAAAAAAAATAAAATCAATAAAACTCTAAGTAGGTTTTTTGAAAAGTACTTTTTCAATTGGACAATTCTAGTCAGACTTTCCAGAAAAAAAGAAAAAAGACACATATTCCCAAAATCAGGAATGAAAGAAGAAACACAACAGAGTCTATAGACCTAGAAAGAATATTAAAAGAATACTGTGAACATTTCTTCCAACTTTTTAAATTGTGGTAAAATACATAAAAGCTATATATCTAAATCATTTGTAAGTCTACAGTTAAGTCATACTTGAATACATTTATAATATTGTACAATCGTTATCATCCTATCATCACTATCATCAGAATTCTTTTCATCTTACTTTTTAAAAGATTATTTAAAGGGGCGCCTGGGTGGCTCAGTCAGTTGAGCATCTGACTTCGGCTCAGGTCATGATCTCACAGTCCATGAGTTTGAGCTCCTCATCGGGCTCTGTGGTGACAGCTCAGAGCATGGACCCTGCTTCAGGTTCTGTGTCTCCTTCTCTCTCTGCCCCTCCCCCATTCATGTTCTGTCTCTCTGTGTCTCAAAAATAAATAAACATTAAACAAAATTTAACGATTCTCTAAAAAGTAATCTCTATACTCAACATGGGCTGAAACTCACAATCCCAAGAACAAGAGTTACATTCTCCAACTAAGCCAGCCAGGTGCCCCTCTTTTCATCTTATAAAACTGAAACTGGGGGTGCCTGTGTGGGTCAGTTGGTTAAGCATCCGACTCTTGATTTCAGCTCAGGCCATGATCTCATGGTCTGTGTCTCCCTCTTGGGAGGGATAGAGCCCTGTGTCCATCTCTACACTGAGCAGGGAGCCTGCTTAAGGTTCTCTCTCTCCTCAGAGCACCTGAGTGGCTCAGTTGGCTGGGCGTCTGACTTCAGCTTGGGTCATGATCTCATGGTTTGTGGGTTCGAGGCCCCCATCAGGCTCTATGCTGACAGCTCAGAGGCTGGAGCCTGCTTCGGATTCTGTGTCTTCTTCTCTGCCCCTCCCCCATTTGTGCTCTGTCTCTCTCTCTCTCTCTCTCTCTCTCAAATACATAAACATTAAAAAAAAATTCTCTCCTCTCTCTGTCCCTCCCCTGCTCATGCTGTCTCTCAAAATAGACATTTTTTAAGAACAAATATTTTTGAAAAACCTCTATATGTATTAAACAATAACTTCCCACTTCCCATCCCTCTAGCTCCTAGTAAACACAATTTTACCTCTGTCTCTATGATTTTGGCTACTCTAAGTATCTCATATAAGTGAAATGATACAGTACTTGCCTTTTGGTGACTTGCTTATTTCATTTAGCATAATGTCCTCCAGGTTCATCCATGTTGTTGTGTATGTTAGAGTTTCCTTCCTTTTTAACGCTGAATATGCCATTACATATATATACATTTTTAAAAATAATTCGACTCTTTTTAAAGTTTATTTATTTGGGGGCACCTGGGTGGCTCAGTCGGTTAAGTGGCCGACTTCGGCTCAGGTCACGATCTCACGGTCTGTGAGTTCGAGCCCCGTGTCACGCTCTGGGCTGATGGCTCAGAGCCCAGAGCCTGTTTCAGATTCTGTGTCTCCCTCTCTCTCTGCCCCTCCCCTGTTCATGCTCTGTCTCTCTCTGTCTCAAAAATAAATAAACGTTAAAAAAAAAATTAAAGTTTATTTATTTTGGGGGGGAGGGGCAGAGACAGGGAGAGAGCAGGCTCCACTCTGACAGCACGGGTTGGACACTTACCCAACTGAGCCACTCAGGAGCTCCAAGTTTCTTTTTTAATTCCAGTTAGTTAACATATAGTGCTATATTAGTTTCAGGTGTACAATATAGTGATTCAACAATTCTACACATCACCCAGTGCTCATCATAAGTGCATTCCTTCATCCCCATCACCTATTTAATCCATCCTTCCAACATACCACATTTTTCTTATTCATCCATCCACCAATGAACACTCGGGGTCCTGTCACATTCCTACCAAAGTGCACAATGTTCTAATTTCCCCACATCCCTGCCAACACTTGCTACTTTCTTTTTTTTATGTTTATTTCTGAGAGAAAGAGAGAGACAGACAGAGAGACAGACTGAGCAGGGGAGGGGCAGAGAGAGAGGAAGACACAGAATCTAAAGTAGGCTCCACGCTCTGAGCTGTCAGCCCAACACAGGACTCGAACCCACAAAGTGCAGGGTCATGACGTGGGCCGAAGTCAGACGCTTCACCCACTGAGTCACCCAGGCACCCTGTTTCTTTTCTTAGTAGTACCCATTATAATGAGGAAGGAGCCAAGATGGCGGAACAGCATGGAAGTTTTTTATATCTCGTGTCCATGAAATACAGCCAGACCAACACTAAACCATTCTACGCACCTAGAAAACTGATTGGAGGATTAACACAACAATCTGCACAACCTGAACCACAGAATTCAGCAGGTACGCAGCGCAGAAAGGTGAATTTGGGGAGCAAGAAGCCGCAAAAGGTAGGGAAAGTGGGCAGAGAGAGGACGGAGACTAGGGAGGAGAGGAGAATACGGGAAAAGCACCCCTCCCCAAAACCAGCTGGAGAGAAAGTGGAAAACTGCAAACAGCCGCAGGGACTAAACTAAAAAGGGGAAAAGGAGAAAGGAGAAAGGAGAGGGTTTAAATTCCATTAAGACTGTAAACAAGGGGAGAGCAAAGGCTGCAACCCCGTGGCTCACTACCTGGCGGTGCTCTGGTGGGAAGAGCGAATCCCCAGGAACAGAGTGGGGTCCGGGAGCTTCTCGGGCCACACAGGGAGAAGCGGTTCCACTGCTGGAAGGACATGTGGTAGAGACTGTTGAAGCCACCTGGTCCCAGCAGACCCCGAAGGCAGCCACATTCGCTGGTGCTAGGGCAAGGTCATTAAGGGGGAAGCCTGGTGCCAGATGTGTGTTGTGATCTTCCATAATCCCTGAAACGCTGCTGCTACATTGTCTCATGAACTTTTTCTGGGCCGGGCTGGCACCTGGCCGCAGTCTCCGGGCACCGGCAGCAGCAGGGTCCCACAGGCGTTCCTCGGTGCAGCCGATATTTGGCCATTGCTCATTCGGCCATTGCACAGTGAGACCCTCCCGCAGAGGGGCAGAACTGGTCAAAGCCGCAGTCCTTCGGAAGTAAGGGGCCAGGGAAAACAGCCGCATCTGAGACAAAACTCGGGAGAGAGGTACTGCCTGGGGCTTGGTCATGAAGAGTAAAAAAGCGGGGAGTGGATGAGAGCTGAAGACAGAGGACGGGTGCGCAATTGCTGATTGGGAGAATGGACTGGGTAGCTGGGTGGTGCCATTTTTGCCACTCCCGCGCATGTGCATACACACCTACAAGCACCGCAACAATCCACCCCAGTAGGCTAGCAGCGCCACCTACTGGGGAGTGGAGCTGTTACACTGAGCCCCACCCAACTGGGCCAACTTCACTGTTGAAGAACACATGTCTCACCGCCAGCTTAATTTATGGACTCTAACGAGCTACGTAGACTGACTTCTAGGGGAAAACGAAGCAATTTCAGTCCTACTTCAATCTGTTAGCAGGTTCATCTATTCAATTTTCTTTCTTTTTTTTTTTCTTTTTCTCTTTTATAATTCTTTTTCTTGAATACATAAAGAGAAAAAATTAATTTTTATTTTCGATTTTTATTAAAAATATTTTTCTTAAATTTTTATTACTATATTTCTTACTTTTGTGTAAATTTTTTCAAGTTCTACTTTACTTCCATCATTTTATTTTAGTCCACTTCAAGGTATTCACCTTTTCAAATTTTCAAACAATTTCTTTTTTTTCCTTCTTTTTCTTTTTTTCTCTTTTTCTTTCCTTTTTCTTGGATGCAGGAAGAGAAAAACTTCATTTTTACTTTCAATTTCTATTAAAAATATTTTTATTTAATTTTTATTACTATGTTTTTTGCTTTTATGTAAATTTTTTCAAGTTCTATTTTACCTCCATCATTTTATTTTAGTCTACTACAGTGTGTTCACTTTTTCAAATTTTCAAATGATTTCTTTTTTCTTTTTTCATCTTTTTTCTTTTTCATTTCTTTTCTTTTTCTTAAATACAGAAAAAGAAAAATTCATCTTTATTTTTAATTTTTATTAAAAATATTTTTAATTTTTTTCTACTCTATTCTTTACTTTTGTGTATATTTTATCAAATTCTATCTTACCCCCATCATCTCATTTTAGTCTACTTCAGTGTATTCATTTTTTCAAATTCTCAAACGATTTTATTTTTTTTCTCCCCCCCATTTTTTTCTCTAATCTGTCAAACCACTTTCAACACCCAGACAAAACACACCTAGAATCTAGCATCATTTATTCGATTTTTGTGTGTGTTTGTGTTTTTAATTTTTTAATTTTAACATTTTTTAGTTTTAATTTTTTTTAATTTTAATTTTTTTAATTTTAACTTTTCTACCTCATTAATTCCTTTTTTCCCTTCAAAATGACAAAATGAAAGAATTCACCCCAAAAGAAAGAGCAGGAAGAAATGATAGCCAGGGATTTAACCAACATAGATACAAGCAATGGTCTGAACCAGAATTTAGAATCACGATAATAAGAACACTAGCTGGAGTCGAAAATAGATTAGAATCCCTTTCTGCAGAGATAAAAGAAGTCAAAAATAGCCAGAATGAAATTAAAAATGCTATAACTGAGCTGCAATCACAGATGGATGCAGCAGCAGCAAGGATGGATGAGGCAGAACAGAGAATCAGCGATATAGAGGACAAACTTATGGAGAATAATGAAGCAAAAAAAAAAAAAAAAAAGAGGGAGATTAAGGCAAAAGAGCACAATTTAAGAATTAGAGAAATCAGTGACTCATTAAAAAGGAACAACATCAGAATCATAGGGGTCCCAGAAGAAGAAGAAAGAGAAATAGGGGTAGAAGGGTTATGTGAGCAAATCATAGAGGAAAACTTTCCTAACCTGGGGAAAGACACAGACATCAAAATCCAGGAAGCATAGTGGACCCCTATTAGATTCAACAAAAACCGACCATCAACGAGGCATATCATAGTCAAATTCACAAAATACTCAGGCAAGGAGAGAATCATGAAAGCAGCAAGGGGAAAAAGTCGCTAACATACAAGGGAAGACGGATCAGGTTTGCAGCAGACCTATCCACAGAAACTTGGCAGGCCAGAAAGGAGTGGCAGGATATATTCAGTGTGCTGAATCAGAAAAATATGCAGCCAAGAATTCTTTATCAAGCAAGGCTGTATTTATTCAAAATACAAGGATGGATAAAAAGTTTCCCGGACAAACAAAAATTAAAGGAGTTTGTGACCACTAAACCAGCCCTGCAAGAAATTTTAAGGGGGACTTTCTGAGGGGAGAAAAGATGAAAAAAAAAAAAATATATATATATATATGAAGCATATATATAAATATATATATATATATATGAAGCATATATATAAATATATATATATATATATATATATATATATATATATATATGAAGCAACAAAGATTAGAAAGGACCAGAAAACTCCACCAGAAACTCCTACTCTACAAGCAACATAATGGCAATAAATTCATATCTTTCAGTACCCACTGTAAACGTCAATGGACTCAATGCTCCAATAAAAGGACATAGGGTAACAGAATGGATAAGAAAATAAGATCCATCTATTTGCTGTTTACAAGCGACCCACTTTAGACCTACAGACACCTTCAGATGGTAAGTAAGGGGATGAAGAACCATCTACATGCTAATTGTTGACAAAAGAAAGCCTGAGTAGCCATACTTATATCAGACAATCAAGACTTTAAAATAAAGACCGTAACAAGAGATGAAGAAGGGCATTATATCATGATTAAGGGGTCTATCCACCAAGAAGACCTAGCAATTGTAAACATTTATGCTCCAAATGTGAGAGCACCCAAATATATAAATCAATTATTCACAAACATAAAGAAACTCATCGATAATAATACCATAATAGTAGGAGACTTCAACACCCCACTCACAGCAATGGACAGATCATCTGATCAAAAAATCAACAAGGAAACATTGGCTTTGAATGACACACTGAACCAGATGGACTTAACAGATATATTCAGAACATTTCATCCTACAGCAGAAGAATATACATTCTTCTCCAGTGCACATGGAACATTCTCCAGAATAGACCACATACTGGGACACAAATCAGCCCTAAGTAAGTACAAAAAAATCGAGATCATACTGTGCAAATTTTCAGACCACAACGCTATAAAACTCAAAATCAACCAGAAGAAAAATTTTGGAAAGGTAACAAATACTTGGAGACTGAAGAACATCTTACTAAAGAATGAATGGGCTAACCAAATAGTTAAAGAGGAAATTAAAAAGTATATGGAAGTCAATGAGAACGATAACACCACAGCCCAAAACCTCTGGGACGCAGCAAAGACAGTCATAAGAGGAAAGTATACAGCAACCCAGGCCTTCCTAAAGAAGGAAGAAAGATCTCAGATACACAACCTAACCTTATGCCTTAAGGAGCTGGAAAAAGAACAGCAAATAAAACCCAAAAACAGCAGAAGACAAGAAATAATAAAGATTAGAGCAGAAATTAATGCTATCGAAACCAAAAAAAACAGTAGAACAGATCAGTGAAACCAGAAGCTGGTTCTTTGAAAGAATTAACAAAATTGATAAACCAGTAGCCAGTTTGATCAAAAAGAAAAAGGAAAGGACCCAAATAAATAAAATCAAGAATGAAAGAGGAGAGATCACCAACACAACGCAACAGAAACAAAAACAATAATAAGAGAATATTATGAACAATTATGTGCCAATAAAATGGGTAATCTGGAAGAAATGGACAAATTCCTAGAAACACTACACTACCAAAACTGAAACAGGAAGAAATAGAAAATTTGAACAGACCCATCACCAGTAAGGAAATCGAATTAGTAATCAAAAATCTGCCAAAACACAAGAGTCCAGGGCCAGACGGCTTTCCAGGGGAATTCTACCAAACATTTAAGGAAGAGTTAACACCTGTTCTCTTGACACTGTTCCAAAAAATAGAAATGGAAGGAAAACTTCCAAATTCTTTCTATGAAGCCAGCATTACCTTGATTCCAAAACCAGACAGAGACCACACTAAAAAGGAAAACTATAGGCCAAGTTCCCTGATAAACATGGATGCAAAAATCCTTAACAAGATATTAGCCAACCAGATCCAACAATACATTAAAAAAATTATTCACCACGACCAAGCGAGATTTATGCCTGGGATGCAGGGCTGGTTCAATATCCACAAAACAATTAACGTGATTCATCATATCAATAAAAGAAAGGACAAGAACCATAGGGTCCTCTCAACAGATGCAGAGAAAGCATTTGACAAAATACAGCATCCTTTCTTGATGAAAACCCTCAAAGTAGGGATACAAGGAGCATACCTCAAGATCATAAAAGCCATATATGAACGATCCAACGCTAATCATCCTCAATGGGGAAAAACTGAGAGCTTTCCCCCTAAGCTCAGGAACAAGACAGAGATGTCCACTCTCACCACTGTTATTCAACATAGTATTGAAAGTCTTAGCCTCTGCAATCAGACAATACAAAGAAATAAAAGGCATCCAAATTGGCCAGGAGGAGGTCAAATTTTCACTCTTCACAAATGACATGATACTCTATATGGAAAACCCAAAATATTCCACCAAAAAACTGCTAGAACTGATTTATGAATCAGGAAAGTTGCAGGATATAAAATCAATGCACAGTAATTGGTTGCATTCCTATACACCCAACAATGAAGTGACAGAAAGAGAAATCAAGGAATCGATCCCATTTACAGTGGCACAAAAAAACATAAAATACCTAGGAATAAATCTAACCAAAGAGGTGAAAAATCTATACACTGAAAACTATAGAAAGCTTATGAAAGAAAATTGAAGAAGACACAAAAAAATGGAAAAAGATTCCATGCTCCTGGATAGAAAGAACAAATATTGTTAAAATGTCAATATTACCCAAAGCAATCTACATATTCAATGCAATCCCTATCAAAGTAACACCAGCATTCTTCACAGAGCTACAACAAATAATCCTAAAATTTGTATGGAACCAGAAAATACCCCAAATAGCCAAAGAAATCTTGAAAAAGAAAATCAAAGCAGGAAACATCACAATCCCAGACTTCAAGCTATACTACAAAGCTGTAATCATCAAGACAGTATGATACTGGCACAACAACAGACACTCAGATCAATGGAACAGAATAGAGAACCCAGCAATGGATCCACAAACATATGGCCAACTAATCTTTGACAAAGCAGGAAAGAATATCCAATGGAATAAAGACAGTCTCTTCAGCAAGTGGTGCTTGAAAATCTGGACAGCAACATGCAGAAGAATGAACTTGGACCACTCTCTTACACCATACACAAAAATAAACTCAAAATGGATGAAAGATTTCAATGTAAGACAGGAAGCCATCAAAATCCTCGAGGAGAAAACAGGGAAAAACCTCTTTGATCATGGCCGCAGCAACTTCTTACTCAACATGTCTCTGGAGGCAAGGGAAACAAAAGCAAAAATGAACTACTGGGACCTCATCAAAATAAAAACCTTCTGAACAGCGAAGGAAACAATCAGCAAAACTAAAAGGCAACCGACAGAATGGGAGAAGATATTTTCAAATGACATATCAGATAAAGGGTTAGTATCCAAAATCTATAAAGAACTTATCAAACTCAACACCCAAAAAACAATCCAGTGAAGAAATGGGCAAAAGACATGAATAGACACTTCTCCAAAGAAGACATCCAGATGGCCAACCGACACATGAAAGAATGCTCAACATCACTCATCATCAGGGAAATACAGATCAAAACCACAAAGAGATACCACCTCACACCTGTCAGAATGGCTAATATTAACAACTCAGGCAACAACAGATGTTGGCGAGGATGAGGAGAAAGAGGATCTCTTTTGCACTGTTGGTGGGAATGCAAGCTGGTGCAGCCACTCTGGAAAACAGTATGGAGGTTCCTCATAAAACTAAAAATAGAACTACCCTGTGACCCAGCAATTGCACTACTAGGTATTTATCCACAGGATACAGGTGTGCTGTTTTGAAGGGACACGTGCACCCCCATGTTTATAGCAGCACTATGCACAATAGCCAAAGTATGGAAAGAGCCCAAATGTCCATCATGGATGAATGGATGAAGAGGATGTGGTGTATCTATACAATGGAGTATTACTCGGCAATCAAAAAGAATGAAATCTTGCCATTTCCAACTATGTGGATAGTACTGGAGGGTATTATGTTAAGTGAAATTAGTGAGTCAGAGAATGACAAAAATCATATGACTTCACTCATATGAGGACTTTAAGAGACAAAATAGATGAACATAAAGGAAGGGAAACAAAAGTAATATAAAAACAGGGAGGGGGACAAAACAGAAGAGATTCATAAATATGGAGAACAAACTGAGGGTTACCGGAGGGGTTGTGGGAGGGGGGATGGGCTAAATGGGTAAGGGGCATTAAGGAATCTAC
This sequence comes from Panthera onca, assembly GCF_046562875.1. Classification (NCBI taxonomy): domain Eukaryota; kingdom Metazoa; phylum Chordata; class Mammalia; order Carnivora; family Felidae; genus Panthera; species Panthera onca. The sequence continues at coordinate 40,297,584 of NC_138349.1, read as the reverse complement.
TCCTGAAATCATTGTTTCACTATATGCTAACTAATTTGGATATAAATTTTTAAAAATAAAAAATAAAATTTAAAAAAATAGTACCCATTATAATGAATGTGAGGTGGTATCTCTTTGCATTTTGATAAACAATTCTATGCTAATAAATTCAACAACTTGGTGAAGTGGACAAAATTCCTTGAAAGATCTTGTATTACTTGCTAGGATTGCCATAACAAAGTACCAAGACTGGATGCCTTAAACAATATAAATTTATTTTCTTAAAATTCTGGAAGCTAGAAGTCCAATTCAAAGCATCAACAGGGTTGGTATCTTCTGAAGCCTCTCTCCTTGGTCTGTAGATTGCCATCTTCCCCCTGTATCTTCACATGTTCTTCTTCTGTATGTGTCACAATCTCTTCTTATAAGGACACCTGTCATATATTTGATTAGGGCCCACTTTAACGTCTCATTTTAACTTAATTGCCACATCAAGGGCCAGATCTCTAAATACAGTCACATTCTAGAGTACTGAGGGTTAGGACTTAAACGTTTTAATTTTGGGGCAACACAATTCGGCCCATAACAAACTATCAAAACTCACTCAAGAGAAAACAGATAATGTGAATAGCCCCAAATTTATTAAAGAAATTGAATTCCTAGTTTAAAACCTTTCCACAAAAAGAAAGTTCAAGCCCAAGTGGCTTCACTGGTTAATTCTAAAACATTTAAAGAAGAATTAAATGCCATATCTACACAATCTCTTCCAGAAAATAGATGATGGAACACTGATATAAAAATCTGACAAAGACACTACAAGAAAGAAAACTATAGAACAATATCCCTCAAAAACACAGAAACAAAAATCCTAAACCAAAATTTAATAAATCAAGCCTATCAATAAGCAAATTGATAACACATCATAAACCAATGAGTTTATTCCAGGAATACAAAGTTGACTTAATATTCAAAAGCCAATCTGGGGTGCCTGGGTGGCTCAGTTGGTTAAGGGGCCAACTTCGGCTCAGGTCACGATCTCACATCTCGTGGGTTTGAGCCCTGCGTCAGGCTCTGTGCTGACAGCTTGGAGCCTGGAGCCTGCTTCAGATTCTGTGTCTCCCTCTCTCTGTGCCTCCCCCAGTTTCACTGTGTGTGTCTCTCTCAAAAAGAAATAAACATTAAAAAAAACTTTTAAGCCAATCTACCATATTAACAGACTAAGAAAGAAAAATATGATGTCAATAAATGGAGGGAAGAATTGCTAAAATCCTACATCCATCCCTTAGAAAAACTCTCAGCAAACCAGAATAGAAGAAATTTTACTAACCTGTTAAAGGGACCCAAGAAAATACTTTGGTTAACATCATGCTGTATGATGAAAGACTAAATGCTTTCCTTCTAAGAACAGGAATAAGGTAACTTCTTACAACTTGTATTCAACATATTATAGGAAGCCCTAGACAGTGCAGGAAGGCTAGAAAAATAAAATATATAAAGATTGCAAAGGAAGACATAAGACTTTCTTTGCAGATAATATGATTGTTTTTGTAGAAAATCCAAGATCTATTTTTAAAAAGCCATTAGACGTTAAAAAAATTTTTTTTAAAGGGGCGCCTGGGTGGCTCAGTCGATTAAGCGTCCGACTTCGGCTCAGGTCATGATCTTGCAGTTTGTGAGTGCAAGCCCCATGTCAGGCTCTGTGCTGACAGCTCGGAGCCTGGAGTCTGCTTCATATTCTGTGTCTCCCTCTCCCTCTACCCCTCCCCTGCTCACGCTCTGACTCTCTCTGTCTTTCAATAATAAATAAATGTTAAAAAAAATTTTTTTAAAGCCATTAGAACTAATAAGCATGATTACATCATATAAAAATTAATTTCATTCAAATATAAACAATGAAAGAGTATAAACTTAAAATTTTACTACCATTTATGATGGCTAAAAATATTTCACAGATAAACTTAATTACATATGTGATATACCTGTACACTGAAAAACTACAAAACACTGCTGAGTAAAATTTAAAGATATAAATAAATGGAACATAGATATAGAATATATTCATAAATATAGAACATATTCATTGATTGGAAGGTTTTTTCCTAAAGTTGAGATATACATTCAACACAATTCCATTCAATATCCCAGCAGACTTCTGTTATAGTTTATAACAAATCTTGAAACTATATAGTGTTCTTCTATGTTCTTAAATATTTACATATAAATTTTAGAATCAACTTGTCAATTTCTACAAAACAGCTTAATGTAATTTAGATGGGGATTGTATGAATATAGATCAATTTGGGGAGAACTGGTGTTTAACAATATTAAATTTTTTTTCATCTCTGAACATGGCATAACTCTCCATTTGTTAGATCTTTTTTAATTATCTCAGTAATTTTTTATACATTGATAGTGTGTCTTTTTACATTTTCATATTCTTGATGCTATATAATTAACTATACTTTCACAAAGGTGTGAAGTTAATTCAATGAATAAAGGATAGTCTTTTTAAAGGTGTTTGAGGATCAGTTGGGTATTATATAGAAAATACTAAAGTTTGACCCTTACCTCATACCACCTGCAAAGCAACTCAGAATGTATGTTTATAGACTTAAATTTAAAACTATGAACTTGGGGCAGCGCCTCAGTGGCTTAGTTGGTTAAGTGTCTGACTTTGGCGCACGCCATGATCTTGCAGTTGTGAGTTCAAGCCCTGTGTCAGGCTCTGTGCTGACAGCTTTGGATTCTGTGTCTCCCTCTCTTTCAGCCCCTCACACTCTCTGTCTCTCTCAAAAACAAATAAACATACATACGTACATACATACATAAAACTATGAACTGTCTAGGAGAAAATCTTTGTGACATCAGGTTAAGGAACAATTTTTTACTTAGAATACAAAAATATTATAAACCATTAAAAATGATAAATTGGACTCCATGAAAATAAAAATCTTTAACTATTAGAAAATATTAAACTAGCAGCCATAGACTGATGATATCCGTAAAACATATATCTGATAAAGGATCTGTATCCAAATTATACAAGTTTTCCCAACTTGATAACTGGAAGCAAATAATTCATTTTTAAACGAAACCCCTTTATTTCTTATAATTCTCCAGCTGCATGCAGTTGTAAGAAATATATCCCGTGTAGCCTTGATCAAATTTCTACAATGATAACATCTTGAAAAACTACAGTAAAATGTCACAACCGCAACTCTGACACCCTCATGCTTTCTCCTCCTGGGACTCCTGTTACATGTATGTCAGAACTGCAGGCTCTATACTTACTCTTTAAAGCATTCTTTTAAATACATCTTTGTTCACTGTTCTGCATTTTTTGGAGCGTTCCTTGGCCTCATCTCCAAATGTATTATTTCGCATTGCAGCTGTGTCCGTTCTGCTATTCAGGCCATCCATTGAGGTTATTTGGGCAATATTTGGTGTTTTCTAAATGTCTATATAGTCATTGTCTGTTATTGTTTCATAGTAGCAATATCCTCCTTGCCCCCCGGAAGTTATTTCAGTTCATTTGAAGCCTTTGTTTTGTAAGCTCAATTTCACTTCCCAGCATTAGTTCTTGTTTGTGGAGTTTAGACCCCTCGTTTCATGAGGTTGGTTTTCCTCAGGTCAGTGATCTCACCAGCTGGTCTTCACCAGCCTGTGTGTAGCCTTTCTACACTTGAGAGTGAAGAAGGGGCAATGTGTGCTTTAGGCAGGACAGCCCAACCATCCACCTCCTGAGTATGAAGGCACTATGCCTAGCCCAGGTGCATCCCTGCTGGCCACAGCCCGACTGCAGGGAGAGCCCAGACCACTGGGTCTCCACGGAGCCAGGAACACATGATATGGGAAGAGCTGATTTCCCAAGGGCAGCAATGCGGTCTTATGGGCAGAGGCCAAGTCCACTTGGCAAGTGACCCTGGGCAAATAATTTCATGCGAACCTCAATTTCTTTGTCTATAAAATGGGCATATTCCCAGCATGCAAAGCCAAGATGAAGGTTAAACAGTATTTAGTAACATATGCAAAACCCCGGCAGCGGGTCCAGGACACAACAGACACATGATACAGGCAGCTGTAATTATTTTTACTTTATGTCACTTAGAATGCTCCTGTGGTATGGGAATGCCTGGGTGGCTCAGTTGGTTAAGCGTCCGACTTCGACTCAGGTCATGATCTCACAGTTTGTGAGTTCAAGCCCCGTGTCGGGCTCTGTGCTGACAGCTCAGAGCCTGGAGCCTGCTTCGGATTCTGTGTTTCCCTCTCTCTCTGCCTGTCCCCTGCTCATGCTCTGTCTCTCTTTCTCAAAAATAAACATTTAAGAAAAGAATGCTCCTGCTCCTGCGGTGTGGTTCAAAGCATATCCCAATAAGCTCTGTTTGAGGCTGATGGAACTCAACAGACTGTTCTCCAACTTCAGGCTGATTGTTCCTTTAGGCTACCCCACCCCAACCCTGTGGTATTTCTAGGTCTGCTCCATGAGAGGGTCATCTCTCCTGGTTCTCCTTTAGGACTCTTCTTCCTTCAAATACCACCTCCTCCAGGGAGGCCTCCTTGACTCCCACAACCCTCCACAGTTACCTCCAACATAACTTTCACCCAGGCCCCAGAGTGTAGCACAGAGAAAGTACTCTAAGAAGGGATAAATGAATAAATGCTTTGCAGAAAGCAAAACATCCCTCCCGTCCTGCACCTTTCCCAGCATTTCTGCGGGGAAGCAAAACCAACAAAAGCTAGAGTGGACATGCCAACAGATTTGCAAACATCGCCTAGTGCTCCAAAGAAAATCTGTCCAATGGAGGCAGATATTTCATCTTCTACATGTTTAGTTTGTTCTCCCTCCCCATTCCCTACCTTCTCTAAACCATATGCCTCTTCCCCAGTTTTACATGAAATGAAAACAGAAAAACTCTCTTAAGCACTTTTTTATTTCTCTGTTATTTGGTTTTCTGCTTTGGTACACTTGAGCTGCGGCTGTATTTCACACAGAAGCTGACATACCTCATTATGACACGCTCCATAAAACAGAGCACATTTAAATCACCTGGCATGGTTTTGCTTCACCTGGTTGTTATTGCTGAAATCTTTATTTCTAAGAGCACGAAACGGAACATTCCTTGAATCTACAAATGAACAAGGACAGGGTAAACAGCAACCAGATCTACCAGGATGGGAGATAGGGGCCAAAGACATGGGCTCCTGGGTGGCTGTCTGCAGAGACACGAACAGCACAGATGGAGAAGTCACACAAAAATTTCAGGAAGACCAGGGCAAGTGGGGAAACACTCCCGAACTACAGCCCATCTATCAGAGCCCTCTGGCTAGCTCAGTCCTAACAGATTCTGACATAAACAAACACCAAGGTCCAAGGTAGCATAATACTGAAGCCAGCAGCACCTACCTTTGGCCTTAATCACTTATGTGAGTATTGTTTTATCCTGGGGCTCTGGGCGGCCCCTCTCCTGGGCAGGAGCACACCCGTCCCTCCCCTCACTAGCCAGTCCCACAGCAATACCCAGTCAGGCCTTGCCAGCTCTAAAATGTCTTGCCCTCAAAGGCCTGGAGATTAAAGGCAGTATCCAGAAACTTCTTCAGAGAAACCAGGTGAGTGTTCCTGTTTCCTGTGGCTGGTGCAGCCGCTGGGTCACGGCCAACGTACCTGGGGGAGAAGAGACACGTTAAAAGGAGGTCTGGGCCTGGCCTGGCCACTACCCCAGGACTGCATCGGGTCTAATCCTGATCATCATCCTGCCATAGAGGTGAAGAGCCTGAGGTCCCAAGAGGCTAAGTGACTGGCCTATTATCAAAGGAGCTCTGAGATATGCAGCAAGTCTTCTAGTTCAGTTCCGGCTGCAGAATGAAGACAAAGGTTTAGTCTCCGTAAGGTGGAACTGATGGGGTCCCTGGTCTGTCCCCAACAGCCATAAAGCCAGCAGGGACTATGAAACTATCCCCTTGATTTCCAATGTGGTCCAGAGAAGCGCAGTGGCCAGTTCTGGCTCACACAGCAAATGGGCTGGGCAGAGCCAGGACGAAGCCTCAGGCCCTCAGAGTCCCTTGGGCTCAGCAGAGGCAAGGGGTAGGTGGCAGGCACCCGTACCCCCAGCCTCATTACCATATGGGCCGTGCCCGACTCAGGATGGTCATGAAGCGCGGGCTGATGTAGTCATAGTAGCCCATGTTCTTGTGCTCCTCCTGGCACCACACCAGCTCTGCGCCCGGGTACTTCTCTGCCTCTTGCTTGATCAGGTCGAAGGGGAATGGAGAGATCTGGGGCAGGCAGGGAGAAAGCGGAGTACAGCTGGGAGAAGGGGGGTGTGCCCACAGCCCCAGCTCCCCTCGTGGGGCCTAGTCCCGGCCCTGCCTGGCATGCTGCCCAAAGCCCGGGGGCCAGTGCTTTGACCTTGTCTACCACTCCGACTGGGTGAGGGCATGGGGTGCACCTGCTCCAGGCGGGTGATGGCCACTTGTTCCTCCAGGCCCTGGCTGCTCCGCTCCTTCACCAGGTCGTAGTACACCTTTCCAGTGCAGAAGATGAGCCGCCGCACCTGCTCAGGAGCCTGCGCCGCAGCTCCATCCTCAGGAATCACCCGCTGGAAGCTGGCCCCTGGAGGTCCAACAAGGCATGGCAGGGACATCACCTCCCACAGGTGCATCAGCTTGGCCAGAACAGCTAGAGAATAGGACCCGCATCCCTAGCCACCCCCATGCTCTCCCTGGCCACTGAGACTAACCCCCCAGGTTTGGATCTGTGGCCTCTTGAGCCAAACCACAGAGCAGGGGACAGATGACACCCTGAGATGTCACAGGAAAGGGACAGAAATGGGCTGGAGCCAAGACGGAGGGGCAGGTATGACAGGGAGAGCCCTTGGAGAGGATAGAGAAGGTGACATCAAGTCCTCATCTGATAGCATCAACATCTGCCCCCAACCTGCTCCCCATCCAGTCACGCTTACCTTCTGCATGCACTCCAGCCACCTGCTCACCAAGCTAGAAGGTGAGCTGTCTGGGAGGCTGCGCACATTTCTCCCTTCCTCCCTCAGGCCTGCAGCCAGGCCACCATCTCCCAAGTTCTGTACATTTTTCCTCCCTGGGCTCACACCACGTGCCAGGCACCAAGCCAAGAATGCTACAAAAACCTCTGAGGAAGACACTATAGTGTCCCCAAATCTCAAGTGAGGACACTGAAGCCCAGAGGGTACCTGGCTGCCAGGCCTCAGCAGAGAAAAGCCAGCACCGGGTGTTCAGCCTGGGAGGTCCGCAGTGCCAAGGCCAGAGCTCTGAACCGCCGGTTCAGTCACCTGCCCACACCAGAGGGGATGCCCCAACACACACAGGTGACAAACAAACACCTGTCCACACCGCCGAGTCCCTTCCTGGCCAGCACCTGCCATTCTCCCTACTACCCAGGACTGTGTTCCAAGATGGCTCTGCTCTCCGAAGCGTCAGGGCCCCACATCTGCCCCTCCCTGGTCCTCCCCTGGGTCACATCTCAATTCCAACACCTGGTCCTTCAGATGCTTTATCTGGCCCTCAACTACTGGGTAAAGGAGCCTGAAAGCTCCTGGAAGGAGCACTGGGTCCCCAGGGCCAGTAGTATCTATTTGGTTCATGAGTGAAAGAACACTGAATGAATAACTGAATGATACTCCGTGCCCTGCTGTACTGGTCAGACCTCCACCAGGCCTCCCACATCTCAGCTCCCCCAGCACAGCCAGGTGGGCCCTGCTTTGTAGCTGGGGGAGCACCCAGCGCCCTGCTCTGGCCCTGCTTCTCAGCCCAAGTGACCCAAGCCAGACCATGTCAGGCGGCCACCACGCTAAACTCCCAACCCGGCCACCGGTGAGGAATGAGCCAGGAGCTGCTGCAGAGGCACGGACAGAGGCGAGGACGGAAGAGTCCCGGGAGCAGAGGGCCATGGGCCACCAGGCCCCCCATCAGCCACCTCCCCAACACACTTGGGCACTTACCGGATACCATTTGGTCAAAGCTGGACTTGGCCTCCGGGTGCCTCAGCAGAGACTTGGGTGTGAAGATGATCAGCTAAGAGGGAAACATGTGCCCAGCTGCCAGCTGCCCTGCATGGACAGGGCTCCCACAGCTGGGCCCGGCACTGCTATGGCAGTGAGTAGGGCAGGCAGCTCACCGGCTTGCGGAAGGGCAGCAGGACCTGGCGGCGCAGCACGTGAAAGTAGTTGGCCGGTGTGGAGCAATTGACAACAATCCAGTTGCAATCGTAGAGCTGGCTCACCTCGAAGTCCTCGGTGAACACCTGGGGGGCCGGGGTATGGCTGGGAGGTGGCCGGCCCGTGGCCCCCGCGCCCTGGCCTTGCCCCGGAGGAGGGAGGGCACTACTCACGGGGTAGGCATCGGAGTCATCGTTGCTCATCTGCAGGAACCTCTCAGGCCTTGCTGAGGAGTGTTCCGGGCCCTGAAAACAAGTGCTACATGGCACAGGCTGGCCTAATTGTCACACAGGACAGACCCCTGGCCCTGCAAAGGCCCAGGGCTCAGGGGAAAGTCTGGGTGGCTTCTTGGAGGAGATGCCCTCTCTCTCTGGAGCCCAAACCACAGTAAAGGACCAGGAATGTGGAAGAAGAGTAGAGAGGACATTCTCAGAGGAGGGTCTGGCTAGAGCCAGCACACGTGAATGTGTAGGGCAGGAAGGACAGGCAAAAAGGCCAAGGTGAGATGTTTTTTCCTGAATGTTCTGACCTACAGCAGTTACCATTTACTGAGTACCTGCTGGGTGCTAGGCACAGCTCTATGGACCAAATACACATCACTCACTAATCTTGAAAGCAGCCCCATGGTGTAGACATTTGTTTCCTCGCTTTGCAGATGAAGGTGAGTGGCAGAGAGATGAAGGAACAACCCCACAGTCACTCAGCCACAGGAGGCACATTCGAACCCTGACTGCTGCTCCTGCTCTCACCCACATGGGCTGCTCCGCTCCATGGCAGCAGCAAGACAACACCACACTGACCTCCAGGAGGTGGCTCCCCATGAGATGAGGGCGACCTGCCCCACAGCCCCAAGGACCCGGCGCCACGGCAACAGGCAGGCCACCCAACCCTCCCCACCCAGCCTGGCTCAAGCTCCACCCTGTGCCTCTCCAGCTAAATGTCCTTGGGCAGGGCCAGTCCACTTCTTTCAAGTGTGAAACGGGCCACAGGACTGACCGCCCAGTCCAGTAGTGAGAATCCCACAGGACTACACGCGGTGCTCAAGATGCTCAGCACAGGGGCGCCTGGGTGGCTCGGTTGGTTAAGCAGCCAACTGTTGACTGAGGCTCAGGTCATGATCTCACAGTACGTTGAGTTCCAGCCCTACAGCAGGCTCTCTGCTGTCAGTGTAAAGCCCGCTTTGGATCCTCTGTCTCCCTCTCTCTGCCCCTCCCCCACTCATGCAGCGTGCGGGTGCTCTCTCTCTCAAAAAAAAAAAAAAGATGCTCAGCACAGGGAGTCCTGGCTCTGAACAGCCATTCGGTGATGATAATAGTGATCGGTCCCTGACTAGATGACCAGTCCAAGCTGAACAGGCCCTCAAGGGACATCCACTGTAGCCCAATCATCCAGGGTGGGGAAGGCAGGTCACCTGCCCCAGGTCACAGAGCCAGGCAGAGGTCACAGAGGCTTCCCTGGAGCCGGTGCAGCCCTCCCATCCCCCCAGCTGGTCAGGCTGAGGGCTCTGCTCCTCCCCTTCCCTCCCTCACGGGCCTGCACATCCTCCCTCTTCCCTGTGGGCGGCACACACACTGGTCACTCAGGAGAAGACCACAGGACTGGCAGGAGGGCACAGCGTGACATTCAGACCTCAGCTTCTAGCTGTGTGACCTTGGGCAAGCCACTCGACTTCTCTGTGCCTCAGTTTCCCTCATCTGGAAACCGGGAGCAGTACCTAGTTCGTTAATTTGTTGTAAGCACTGGAAGAGCTCACAGAGAGGGTTTTAAACAGCACCCAGTCCAGAGCAAACCCTCAGACATATCAGCGACTTTACTGCTAGTGACAGCAATGTCAGCACAGCAGCAACGCAGACCTACGCAGGCCCCAACCTGAGCAGACCCGTGTGTTCCAGGGGCCCGGAAGAAAAACACCCCCCAACCTGGCTGGAGGCCAAGGGTCCACCCACCTTCTCCCAGGAGTGCCACAGCCCACCCGGCCCCCAGCCACCACGATGGCCCTCACCATGCCCTCCATGCCATGGGGCAGCAGCAGTACGATGCCGTTGTGCCGCACCCACTTGGCCTGGCCGGTGCTGATGAACTGGTCGATGATGCACTGGGCCGTGTTGTGAAAGTCACCAAACTGAGCCTCCCAGAGGACCAGGGCATTGGGGCTTGCCATGGCATAGCCCAGCTCAAAGCCTAAACAGAAGGCACAGACACAGAGCCTGCCACACATTGCCATCAAGTGGCAGTGGCTCCATTCAAACCCAGCTCTTCTTCATACACTCTCCCTGCCCCCACCCATCCTTCCCAGCAGGCCAGCAAGAGCCAGGGGACTCCTTGGGCCCAAAGGCCAGAATCTTCCTTCCTGGGAGATGACAATACGCCCAGAGATGCCCACCCTCAGCTCCGACCTCACCTATGGCCAGCTTTAGCATTATCTAGACAAGGAGCCGAGTCCAAAGATACCTTGGGGAGGCAGCAGGAGCCATCTGCCAAGAGGAACCCCCCAAAATATTTGCAGTGATGTTGAGGGGAAGGGAGGGAGTGGGGGGCTGGTCTCTTCAGGGTTTCTGCCTCTGGAAGGAGATAGTGAGGGAGGAAGCAGGCCAGCTAAAGGTCAAGCCAAGGGAGAGAGAGTACAGGGGACATAGTCCCAGGAGCCCAGAGCCTGGAGAGGGGCTCTGGAGATAGAACTGTTGGGTGCAGTGCAGGGGTGGTCATGGTCAAAACAATAAAGCTAGGATAGCTTGGGGTGCAAGACCCTGTCCGGTCCCCAGGGATCTCAGGGCCCGTCTGACCTGCAGGCAGAGTTCTGACCCACCCAGGACTCCATACTCTGAGAGGGAGCTGTTGCACACAGTGTAGGGGGCCTGGTCAGGCCAAAGGTGGTTCATGGGGACACACGTCCTCCGGTCAACTTCCTGGTCATGGAGAACGTGGTGCCGGTGACTAGAGAGAGACAGATGGGGAAGGGATGGAGGGCAGGTGGATTACCACCTGTTCACCCACAGCAGGTGGACCAGGTAACAGGAGGCAGGCAAGCCTCTGTCGCTGTGCCAGGAAATCAGACAGAATTCCATAGGATGGCCACACCAAGAAGATCCTGGGAAGCCAGAGCAATCTGGTCTCTCCTCCAGGTGGCCTTCCTTCCCAGTGGTAATCCCACGGGGTCAGAGAGGTGGCCCAGCAACCTTCTGAAGGCTTGACCCAAGAGCAGGGGCTGGGGATGCTGATGGGGTTACCTGTGACTACCTCAGCCAGATAAGGCCTTCCCAGACCTGGTCCAGGAAGAGAAGGAAGAGCCAACTCCACTCCGGAGCTCCTGGGCTGACTCTGGGAGACTCTGAGCAGCACAGACGAGCTCCCAGAAAGCCCGTGGGGTCAATGTGGACAAGGCTAATGCCCATGGGGCCCAGGACCCAGAGAATGTTCCCCACCCTCACCTGAACGTGCCCCTCTCCACATCCTGCCCACTAAGCCGCACGTGGATACCCTCCTTGAGCAGGGAGCCAAAGGCCATGTACTCTGCCAGTGCCCAGTCCACCGTCCGGTTCTTGATCATATCTGCACGGCCCCGCAGGATTCGAGAGAGGCCTGCGGGAAGAAGCAGCCGGCCTGAGGGATTCAGGGACTTGGCGACCCCACCTGGGACAGCCCAGGTGTGTATGTACTCCACGGACATCCCTCCCACAGAGCAGGGCCTTGGCAGGCCGCAGGAAACCCACTCCATGAGCAGGACTGAGCGCACCATCCCCAGCTTCCCTCCCTTCGGGAAGGAGCAGGCATCACTAGGAGAGCACCTGCCACATGTAGATGCCGCGTGCACTGAGGAACATTCACCACAGGTCACCTGCCGCTCTCCAGATGAGGAGACTGAGGCTCAGAAGAGGGAATTATCTTATGCATGACCACAGCACTATAGAGATGACTGGATCTGAGCCCAGGCACCCAGCCCAAGCGGGGCTCCTGTTGGTCCTATACCTACACGGGACCCATGTGACACACGCACAGAGTGGGCACCCCAAGACGCCTGGGCTGCCACGCACACTGTGGAGGAATCTCCTTGGAACTCCCACAGGCTGGTCCGAGGGTGTACAGGCACCCCACACCATCTTAGGGGCCTTCCAGGCTGCCCAACCAGGACGGCCACAGCCAGGAGGTACAGCTAGGCTCACTCAGGAGTGGCAGGGTCGCCCTGTCTCATCCATCCAGGTCAGCAGCAGGCCCAGCACTCCTGCCCACCCCCCTGCCCACCCCTGACATTCCAGGTCCAACTACCCACTCCACGGAAGCCCCTGCTTCCCTGCTCTCCTTCTGTTTGACCGCAGACACCCCCAGAAAAGGTACTGGGAAAATCCAAGGTGCCCAACGTAAGCCTTGGTCATTGGCATCCAGCAGGGAGCGTGGCTTCTACATCTGCCCACCCTAAGAGCAACTATTATCATGGACACCTCACAAAAGTGCAGAAGAGGTTCCAAGAGCTCAGCCGACGTGCCAACAACCAAGTGGGGACACGGCCACCCCTCCCCGACCCCTGAGCACCATCCTGCACAGCAACCTCACCTGTGTGGATCTTAAAGTCCTTCAGGGGCACGGAGCTGGCCACTTCACCAATGTGGGTCAGCACGTCCTCGGGAATGCCTGTGGCCGGGCACGTCATGCTCTTGGGCTCCCCGTCCACATTGAAGAAGCCTGAGAGAGTGGAGTCTGAGTGCTTCTGGGTGGTGATCGGGCCTCAGATCCCCTGGTCAGCGTGCCTCCCCAGGACGCAGGGGCCCACATCTTCCTTAACCCCACCTGCACTCAAACCCTGACCCACCCTCGGGACCTGCAACAGCTCACAGCCGCAGCTCAGTTCCTATCTTCCCCTGGGCCCCTGTGGGGACCACTCCCTGGGTCCAGGGTCACAGCCATCCAGCTCTATCCCACGGAGGCCCTCTGAGCACCCCTCCCCCAGGCTCTCTCCACTCTGGCGTCCACCAGCTTTGGTTCAGCCCTCCCTTTCCAGAGAATAGCTGGTTACACATGCCATCTCTCCTGTATCCAGGCCCATCCCCACCTGCAGGAATCAGCCCCCCACAGCCTCAGAAGTCTCACGGATGGAGCCCGCAGCCTCTGGGCTGGGCAGTGACTGCCCTTACCAGGGCCCACTGCAACCTTGGTCCCAGGCCCTGGCGAATCACTCTCAGCCACACACCACTCACTCACCGGGCCAGGGGGAGTCCAGCCAGTGCTTTATATGCAGAATCTTTTTATCCTTGGACCTGCCATACGCCTCCTCACAGATCCGGTCATATTTGGCAATTTCTTCCTGAAATCAGGGGGAATGTGGGGATTGAGATATTGATGGCCCAGACAGCCAGAGGCTGGATCAACCCAGACTCGTAAACCCTGGTCCTCCTCACTACATTCTAGAACTGTCTGTCTGCTGGCCTGCAGGGACCCTGTGGCCAGAGGCCAAAGTCTCAGAATTAAGGGGGATCCCTCCTGCTTAGCAAGGGACTTGGAGGCGGCTCAGAAAAGAGTCACAGTGCTTCCTCTCAGAGCTCCCTCAAGGCGCGAGGACCAATGCATCCACAGATAACTGTGAGGACAAACAGTTCAGGCCTGCCTCCTGTAGGAAGTCTTCTGGACTCCTGCCTGAGGCTGAGCTTCCCCCACATGGCAGCATTCCCTATGCCCCACCAGGCTGTAAATGTCTTTGGTTCTCTGTCCTTGACAGCTAGGGGATGTTAGGGACAAAGGCCATATTGGCTACTTCTTTAAATCATTGCCAACATCACCAACTACCCCAGGGTCCCGGCTCTACTGGAGGCTTATCCCAGGTGTCCATGATGCTGGCCTGCCCACCTCGAACTCTTGCAGGGTGACGGTGCCCTCAGCAATGAGCTTGTCCGCGTACTTCTTCAGCACAGGCACCTGTCTGTGGATCTGCTTGTACATGAGCGGCTGTGTGAACATGGGCTCATCCATCTCATTGTGGCCACGTCGGCGGTAACAGACCTGCAAGGACAGCATGGGGAGGGGCTCAGTCCATGTCCCCAGGCAGTGCAGGACTAGTCACTGCACAACTGGGGCACAGCTGGCAGGGTACACCCTTCGAGGCCCCTGAAAGCCCCCCACTACCACCTATCACTGAATGCCCCACCTCCTGGCCTTTGTACAGACTGGTCTTGGGGGCACTAAGCCTTCCACCCGAGAAGCACTCCCAGCCCTCACTGCCAAAGATATGGCAGACGTGGCCCACGTGGCACAGCAGGGACAGGTTATATACTCCCCACCATGCTCACAGCCCCAAACCCACCAAGTCCACCACAACATCTTTATTGAAGGTGTTCCTCCACTCAGCTGCCACACTGCACACATATATCACGGCCTCTGGGTCATCTGCGTTCACATGGAAGATAGGCGCGTTAACCACACGAGCCACATCAGTGGGGTATGGTGATGAGCGGGCCATGCGGGGGTCTGTGGTGAAGCCGATCTGCAGAAGCAGGAGGAAATGACAGCACCTCTGTATTCTTAGAGCTAGACAGGCAGTGGGTCAAGGAAACTGCCTGGGAGACCGGTGGGTCAAGGAAACAGGAGTTGTCTTTGCCTTGAGGTCCATTAGGTGTGACCAGGAGATACATGGCACATGAAGGGCTGAGAGTCAATGGCCCTGGGGCACCTGGGTGGTTCAATCAGTTAAGCGTCTGACTTCAGCTCAGGTCATGATATCATGGTTGGTGGGTTCAGGCCCTGCATCGGGCTCTGTGCTGACAGTTCAGAGCCTGGAGCCTGCTTCGGATTCTGTGTCGCCCTCTCTCTCTGCCCCTTCCCCGCTCATGCTGTCTCTCTCTTTCTTTCTCTCTCTCTCTCTCAAAAATAAATAAACATTAAAAAAAAAATTTTTTTTAAGAGTAAATGGCTCCTAAATCAGGTATAGCAGCAGGCCCAACAGGGATGGCAGCAACACCAGGGAAATCATGCCTTTTTTTTTTCCTGAATTTTACACAGAGGTAGTAAGAATGCAGGCGTGGGTAACTGCCAGTCCCATCAGTTGCTATGTGTGCAATTCTGAGCAAGGTACTTAAATTCCCAAAGCCTCAGTCTCCTCATCTACGAAAAGGGCTCATTAACTACCACCTCACAGAGTTATTCTGTGAAGATTAAATGACTTAATGCAAATAAGGCAATTAACTCAGGGCTTTATAGGCTCAGAAGAACTATTAGTAAGCACAGCTCCCTGAAGAGCAAAGGCCTGTGACAGCTGTGTTCTAAGACTGGTTCCTATAGAGCTAAAAGCAGCATCTAGTTTCATGTCCAGCCTCTGTGCCAGTTACACCTGTACACCTGTCCTTACAACGTTCTCCATGGTGCGTGTGTATTTATGTATATGTATATGTGTATGTGTATGTGTATGTGTATGTGTGTATATATGTATATGTGTATCGTATACATGTGCATATGTATATGTATATGTGTATGTGTGTATATATGTATATGTGTATGTATATGTGTATGTATATGTGTATATGTGAATATGTGTATGTATATGTGTATGTATATGTGTATGTGTGTATATATGTATATATGTATATGTGTACGTATATGTGTATATGTGTATGTATATGTGTATGTGTATACATGTGCATATGTATATGTGCACGTACATGTATATGTGTATATGTGTATGTATATATGTATATGTGTATCGCATACATATGCATATGTATATGTGTGTATATATGTATATGTGTATTTATATGTATATATGTGTAAATGTGTGTCTATATGTGTATGTGTATACATGTGCATACGTATATGTGCACATACATGTATATGTGTATATGTGTATGTATATGTGTATGTGTATATGTATATGTATATGTATATGTATATGTATATGTATATGTATACATACAGACACACACCAATTTCACAGACCAGGCTGGTCTGCCTGAAGTCATACACTGGGGAGTGGCAGAGCAGTGGGATTAATACCAGGATCACCGCACACTTCCCCCAAAGTGCTACCTGAATTTCAGGAATGGGGGACACTGACAAGGTCTGGCAGGCAGCCCAGGCACTCACCTGGTTGTTGACGACGACGTGCACAGTACCATTGGTGGTGTAAGAGGGCAGGTCACTCAGGTGGAAGGTCTCATACACCACGCCTTGGCCGGCGAAGGCAGCGTCCCCGTGAACCAGGATGGACATGACCTGCAGGGCAGGATGTGAGCCAAGAGGAGCCCAAGCCTGTGCAGCCCATCTCTGTGCACCATACTGCAAAGATCCAGGGCCTGTTCCTCAGGGACCATTACTCACTCGGAGCCCGGCCCTCAAAGGCCATTCCTCAGAGCCTGGCCCCCCGGAGCCCATTCCTGAGCCCAACCCTCAGAGCCCATTCCTCAGAGCCCAGCCCCTCAGAGCCTACTCCTTAGGACCCAGGCGAGTTCACCTTCTTGCCCTGGGCATCCCCTCGGTAGAACTGTTCTGCCTTCGTTTTTCCCTGCACCACAGGGTCCACAGCTTCCAGGTGGGAGGGGTTGGCCACAAGGGACAAAGTGATATTTCTGTTGGTGACCCGGTTGATTCTCTCATGGTACATGCCGAGGTGATACTTGACGTCTCCGGAGCCCTGAAAGTTGAGGTGGGCCGTGATGAACCCACCCCTCTCAGCCGCACAGGCAGACACGTGGACATGCAAGCCCACAGCGGGGCTGGGACGCTCCCTGGATTCTGCTCCCTGGGAAGACTGCTATTCCCGACCTACACCCTCGTCCTGCCCTCCCACCCCACATACTGCCCCTCTTTGTGAAAGGCAGGCAGGTTCCCCCAGGCCTCAGAGGCCAGCCAAGGCCCCTCATCAGAAGCCCTTCACATGATCAACTACTGTCCTCAGCATTAATGACAGTGCAAGCAGAGAAATGAAGGGGGTGTTGAGACCGGTGGCAAATACTGGAGCTGGACCCCTACCTAACTCCTTGCACCAAAGCAACCAACAATGTACACATGACAGATGAGCCTACAGTACAGCAGAGAAAAACCTGTATGTTTCAAGACCCTTCAAAAACAACATACAAACCTCAGAAGCCATAAAAAATAGGGCAGCTAAAATTTAATAAATCTGCCATGAAGGAAGCAAATCCATGCAGTATTAGGGGGAAAAAAATCAAGCTGAGAAAAGTAACTATAAGACAAATGCAGGCAAAGGCTAACACCCTCAATATATAAAGCACTTTTACAAACCAGTAAGACAAAGCCCATCCCATAGAAAAATGAGCAGGGGCGCCTGGTTGGCTTAGTCGGTTAAGCATCCAACTCTTGGTTTCGACTCAGGTCATGATCTCACGGTTCATGACTTTGATCCCCGAGTCCAGGCTCTGCACTGATGACGTGGGGCCTGCTTAGGATCCTATCTCTCTCCCTCCCTATGCCTTTCCCCCATGTGTACTCTCTGTGTCTGGGCCTCAGTTTCCCTGGCTGAAAAACAAGGAGGTTGGTCCAGATTACCTGAGGACTCTCCCAAGTTTCAGAGATCATAGCACTCACCTTGGTGGCCTCACAACAACATACCCATTCTCTCCCCATTCTTCCGCATATCCATCCATCTACAGATCTGTTTGAGCCTGGATGCTTCTGGTCCAGCCCCTCCCGAATCTACCTCCCAGATATCTGGGACCAGGGCTTGACACCTACCTCATCTGCTGCCTCCAGCTTGGGGTCAAACTGGCAGAAAATCTGCTCCAGGTCCTTGCGGATCACATTGGCCAGCACATTCAGCCTGCCCCTGCAGCCAGAAGTGGTAGGACTTTCATCTTGCAGAGGCCACCTCCTGCGACAGGCCCCAGCATCCCCCCACTCCTGCCCACCTGGGCCTACCAGAGCCCAGCATGGTGGTCAGGGGAGCCCTCCCAGTACAGCCCAAGGGAGGCCCGGCCCTCTCATCCTGTCTCAATCTACAAGGGCACATGAGTGGCTCTGGTGGGCCAGCTCCCCTAGACACCCCTGTACAACTCAAGACTCTGGAGGTCCTCAAGCAGGAGCCACTCAGCCTCATGGCAGGATGCACATGCACCATCCCCTGGCACCTCCACCCCACTGTCCTCCAGCTAAAAGCTGAGCCTAACCCAGCACCTCAGCCCCAATCTGCTACCCACAGCTGCTCGTACATGACTCCCAGCCCAGCCAGCAGTGTCTTGATGCAGGACGGGGATGAGGGGACTGGACTGATCCTAAGGGCAGGAGTTATCAGGGGACCTGTTCAGGAAAGCTGAGGTCTAAGGGTGGTGGGGACAGGAAAGCGGCCAGAGACCAGGGACTCTCTAGTGCAGCCTGGACTTCCCATCAGGCAGCGGTTTAATTCAGGGGTGGGCACCAGGTTGATCGGGACATTGGGGAGGCCTCAGAACTCACCCCCCATAGCCCACCAGCAGACATCAGCCTCAGGCCTGCACACACCCTGGCCAGACCTCTGGCCTCACAGAAGGGCCATCTTCCAGGTGGGCCTCTCTCCTGTTCTGTGGGTCAGGGCTATGAGGCCACAGGAGCTGAATGAACAACCCTCAGCCCCTCTTGGACAAGCCCTGTAGCCTCAGAGTCCGCTTAACTCCCACTATGGAAGCTTGGCATAGAACAGTCCTTTGGCTCCCAGGGCGCTCCTCAGGCCAGGAGCCTCCCCCAGCACCACCCTACAGTCCCACATCTGCCCTTGGCTGCTCAGTGCCATCCTCCCCAAGAGTTCCACTAAAGCCATGTGTGGGAGACCTCAGACCACTGAGCCAGCTCTTCCTGACCCTCTGATGAGACACTGGGCATTTCTGGGCCCCTCAGAGCAAGGAGCCATCACAGACAAACCCCAGGCTCCTGGCAGCCAGCCCACAGGAGGGAGACTCTCTCACACTGCATCTGGACACCTAGCCACCCCCCGTGCTAGTACGGCCCAGGACTGGCCCACCCACAAGCAGGTGGAGACGGTCGCAGGAAATGCTGGGGCTTTGCCCCTGAGACTGTTCTGCATGTCCTCTCATGCTACATTCCACAGAACCCTTGGTCACCGTGGTCTCTGTCCCCAGGCTGTATTCCTCACTAGTCCACAGGCTCTGGCTCAGAGGTAACCGCCCAGCTGCCAGGCCAGCCTTCCAAGTCTATCAAGGTCTCAGGGAAACATGCAGTCAGCTTGCAGCCAGGAGAAAAAGCCCTCAGCTCACCTCCAGAGATCCCCCTCCAGAGGGTGCCAATCCAAGGCCATCTGCCCAGGCCCTGCCCTCACTTCCCCGGGACATAACCCTCCACATCTCCTTGTCCACAGGAACCTCCAGAGGTATGACACCCCTTTCCTGAAATCCTGGCCCTCTGGGGGACAGCGGCAACGTGGGGAGAGAAAAACTGAGTCTGAGCAAACCTGGTTAGTCCCTGCCTCCATGTGGCTTTGGCCAAGTGCCTGACTCTGTGCTGAGCAGGCCCTGGGGCCCAGCGACTCTGAGAACTTTCTAGGCCATCCTGCCTCAGGTTCCCCCAAAACCCCTGCTCTGATTTTCATCCCCTCCCTTCCATCTCATTCTGCTGGGCCTGGAGAAGAGATGGGCTGTGGAGGAGCAGGAAGGGGGCCCACCTGTGTGGCATCCCCAGGATGACATTCTCGATCCCCATCTCACTGGATTTGTCTATGATGGTCTTGAGGGCAGGAATCATGACCTCACAGCCCTCCAGGCCAAATCTCTTCTCCGAGGACCATTTCCGGGCCAGGAAGTCTTCAAACCTGCTTGGGGAGAGAAGGGAAAGGATGGAGAGGCTGGGGGTCACAGAGGCTGTTGATGAGGGCCACAGCTGGATGCCCGGGGCAGAGGGAGCAGCAACATCACCTTCCTCTGCAGTCAGGACCTGCCATCAAAATCCACCAACCAGGAGCATAGGCCAGAAGGAGACTGGGCATCCCCCCAACCTAAATAAAGACCTCTGCTTGCACGCATCCCCAGCCGTCACCCCCCTCCCCCTTCCAGTCAGACTGTTCCAATAACCCATCTCCCCCTGCTCCCAGCCCATAATCCTATGCATGCACACATGCACATGCGCACACCCACACACACACACCCACACACGCACACACACACACACTCCAACCTTTCCATGACACAAAGACCTCCTCAGCACTCAGCTCAAATTCCATCCTGTACCTCACCACCACAGATCCACTCTGCACCCAGCAGCTGAGCCCCACTCTCTTCTAGGCCCCTGCCAGCCCTGGACCCAGCTTCGGACAGCCAGTGGGCACAGCCAGGTGGTGCCCCACCTGCAAGGAAGCACTGCTACACTCACTCCATGTAGGGACACCTTTCTGCCCAAACTCCCGCAGCCACTTTCTGCCACTTCTGCCCCTGCTGTCATGTTCTCCTGGAGCCCATCCCTGCCACCTGGCCCCTGATGCTTCTGTGGACCTCCCCTGGGCCAGGGGTGAGGCCCATCCAGTCCTGACTTCCCCTACCAGTTATCCTAGTTTCTCAGCCAGGGGCTGGGACATCTCATATGGCCCTGCAGCAGTCCCTCCAACCACTGCAGCCACCCTGCGTGGTGCCGGGGGCCTGACCTCATGGAGCGCACCAGCCGGGCCAGCAGGGTCCGCTTCTCCTCACTGGAAAACTGCATCACACCAGGGGTCTCAAACTTCTGCCGGATCCACTGGCACTGCTCCACGTCATTGATGAACATGAATTCCAGGCCAATGTGCTGGCAGTAGGTGCTCTGGGGGAATAGGTGGGGACTCCACAAGGAGCCAGGAAGAGGGGCAACGGTCCCAGCACCTGCAATACAAAAGGCAGCATCCTCCCTCCCTCTAGCACACTCCAGAGACAGCAGGCAGGTGTGCCTGACACACTTGTATGTGCTCACCTCCAGGCGCCGAATGATCTCCCGCAGAGAGAGGGTATGCTCAGATCCCCCGATGAAGGTGGTCGTGGGCAGCTGGAACTCCTTATCTAGGTCAGCCTCCCGCAGGTCATAGAACGCTGAGGAGATACACACAGCCCAGGCAGCAGAGGGGAGGAGAGAGGGATCAGGCCAGGTGGGGCCCAGCCATATCCCCAGACCTTCCAACAGTGCCCCCGGCACTCTCCCACCAGTTCCAGCCTAAAGCTAAAGGACTCTGTCTGCAGGGTGCACAGGGGTAAAAGAACCCAGCCTGTACCACAAAGGTAGGCTGGGACACAAGCTTGCTGCACATAGTGCACGGGCTAGGGATGAGGGAAGATCATATGAGGCAGCCGGGCAAAGGTCAGAAGAAAGCTTCTGGGGCTGATTGCTGGACCCCAGGCCCTGGAGGCAAGCTATCTCAGAGCCCCTCACAGGGCCACAGGCACCACCAGCCGGCCCCGGCACCGCCAGAGCAATACGAACTCTCACCCAGTTTATCGATGGTTGTGATTAAGTCCGAGGGCACAAAGGAGTCCAGGTCTGCATCCAGAATGCCCAGGGGGTCCAGCTGGGCCACATGGTGGCCTCGAATCTGGGAGAAGGGGAAAAAGGTCAGGGCCAGGCTGGGACCCAGATGGACACACCCTCACCAAAAGCAAAGTTCTGGGCCCTGGCCCCTCATTTCCCACTTCAGAATTTCAACTTTCCACATGTCTCCAGCACCCAGCCACTGCACGCTGCCTTCACCATGACCACTAAGGTGGGCAGGAGCTCCACTCGGCTTAAAAGTACATCATGCCACTTTCAAAAATAAGAAAGCATGCATACACAAAAGTGTTCACTACAGTACTACTATTAGTAATCGCAAAATTCTAGAAGCTTCCAAATGTCCATCAATAGAAGACTGGCGTGTGGATATGGGAAATCCCCACGGGGAGTACTACAGAGCTGTTAAGAGTAATAAAAAAAAAAAAAAATCCCTATCTGCTACTAGGAAGTAGCCTCCCCAAAATACTGTTAAGCAAAAAAAAAAAAAATTATAGAAAAGTATGTGTGGCAAACTACCCGTTATCTAAGAAAGAGAAGATTCAAGTAAATATATGCATTTGCATGTATTTGTATATATACAAATGAACATAGGCATTAGAAAAATGCATCATAAAACAAGAAAACCATAAAGTAAGAAAAACCATGATCTCTGGTAAAAGGAATAGAGTAGAATGCCAGGGCTGGAAACTAGACTTTTAAGGATACATTTGGCTTTGAAAATTTGATTTTGGAATCTTGTAAATAGTTTATATCGCTATAAAACAAAATGAAGTTTTATTTATTTTTTTTAATTTTTTTTTTAACGTTTATTTATTTTTGAGACAGAGAGAGACAGAGCATGAATGGGGGAGGGTCAGAGAGAGAGAGGGAGACACAGAATCTGAAACAGGCTCCAGGCTCTGAGCTGTCAGCACAGAGCCCGACGCGGGGCTTGAACTCACGAACCGCGAGATCATGACCTGAGCCGAAGTCGGACGCTTAACCGACTGAGCCACCCAGGCGCCCCCAAAATGAAGTTTCAAAAATTAAAGTAAAACAAAACCAATGGATTCATGCATCCATTGGTGGCGTAACTACACAACTGACTAACAGAATGTCCCCAACAGACAAACAGAACTCCAGGAAAAAAATATTATAAATTCATTTCTAGTACCAATCAATAGTGGCAGCAGTAGAATTATATTTTAAAACCACAGTGTGCAGGCTATGGGAAAATCAAATAGTCGTTGTATTGATGTCTTTCAGACCTCTATTTCTGGCATCTTTATTTTTTTAAAAAAAATTTTTTTAACGTTTATTTATTTTTATTTTTTTAATGTTTATTTTTGAGACAGAGAGAGACAGAGCATAAACGGGGAGGGTCAGAGAGAGAGGAAGACACAGAATCCGAAACAGGCTCCAGGCTCCCAGCCATCAGCACAGAGCCCGACACGGGGCCTGAACTCACGAACCGTGAGATCATGACCTGAGCCGAAGTCAGACGCTTAACCGACTGAGCCACCCAGGCTCCCCACGTTTATTTATTTTTGAGACAGAGAGAGACAGAGCATGAATGGGGGAGGGTCAGAGAGAGGGAGACACAGAATCCGAAACAGGCTCCAGGCTCTGAGCTGTCAGCACAGAGCCCGACGCGGGGCTCGAACTCATGGACCATGAGATCATGACCTGAGCTGAAGTCGGCCGCTTAACCGACTGAGCCACCCAGGCGCCTCTATTTCTGGCATGTTTAAAAGAAGACACTGATGTAAGATTGATGAGGTCAAGAACAAACCTTAAGTCCTGCATTTGGAGAATCTGAAAACATCAGTATAAACCCATAAATGTGTTGTCTGTTAGGGGCACCTGGGTGATTCAATCTGTTAAGCATCCGACTCTTGACTCCAGCTCAGGTCATGATCTCACAGTTTGTGGGTTCGAGCCTTGCTGGGCACCATGCTGACAGTGCAAAACCTGTTTGGGATTCTCTCTCTCCTCTCTTTCTCTCTCAAAATAAATAAATAAACTTTAAAAAAAATCTTAAAAAAAACAACACATATTTCCTGGCTCTACCCGCTGAAAAGGCCCAGAAGTCATGACCAGACCATAGCAGTGACCCTCCCAGCACCCCGTGAAGAACTGGCTGGTCCAGGGCTAGACAGAAATGTACAAGATAAGCTCAGAGCGTCTTGTCATATCAGATAAGAAAGGGGTCCTCAAACACTGCTGGGGCAGGGAATAAGGACATTTTGACAATGAGAAGGATGGTATCTATAACAGATTAAAACTCATCAAATAGGGGCACCTGGGTGGCTCAGTCAGTTAAGCATCCAACCTTAGCTCAGGTCATGATCTCACGGTTCATGGGTTCAAGCCCTGCATTGGGCTCTGTGCTGACAGCTCAGAGGCTGGAGCCTACTTCAGATGCTGTGTCTCCCTCTCTCTCTGCCCTTCCCTCACTCATGCTGTCTCTCTCTCAGAAATAAATGAACATTAAAATTAAATAAATAAATAATTCATCAAATAGGTTTAAATTCACGCATTCATATCATATTAAATAATAAGAAAAACCTTCATTGGCCACCTTTGAAGTACACTAAGGAACCATGTCATACTTTTGAAAATCAAGCATTGATCTTGCCTTTCCCATACAATTTGCACCTCAGGAGAAGTGGAGCTGACAAAGGTAAGTTTCTCCTGATAGAAGTACTTCAGGTAATAAACAAAGAAACAAAAGCAGAATTAGAATATCATCACCATTTTTACCACTCCTAATGAATTAATGTGTCCAGGAAATAATCACCCAAAGCTGCTGACTGATGAAGTACCCATCACCACCAGGAAGCTGATTTTGAAACAAAAAAATTAAATCTATATTGGATAAAGCTTCTAGATCTAATTACCAATTTATAGAAATTACATGGGACAAAGGGACAGATGAAGTGACACCATGGGGATGCAATCAGCACAATCCAGACTCAGGAAAACTCTACAGCACAAACAACCTGGTTTGTTCCACATAATAAATAAATAAATAAATAAATAAATAAATAAATAAATAAAATGGCAAACACAAAAACAGAGAGGAATCTGTAGACAAACAGGCAAACATGAATACCAACTGCATATCTGATGACATCAAGGGTGATTGTTAACATTTTTAGGTGTGACGGTGCTCTCATGGTACATTTTTCAAGAGCCTTACCTACAGAAATCCATCCTAAAATGTCTGGTGAATGAAATGGTATGTCCAGGATTTGCTTCAAAATCATCAAGGGCCAACAGGTGAGGGCCAGAGGTGGTTAACAGAGGAATCAAGACTGGCCCTGTATTTATGGGTGTGGGGTTTGCGACACAATTCTTCTACCTCTTTTATGTTCGAAAATGTCCTTAATAATAAGTCTGAGGATTTTTCAGTACTGTGTGTAGATGAGCCAAACAAGAACTCTGCCTCCTCCAGGGCTGTGAGGAGCTGCAGCCCACCCAGTGGGAACTTGCTCACATCAGGCATAACCTTTGGCAGATTTTTACCCTACAAATACACAGTAACATGCCTGGATCCAGACACTACTCCGCTGGAAGGACTCCAGTGCTTAGTCTCGGCTGAAGAACACAGAGCAGCTGAAGAGCTGGGAACGGTGGTTGGAGAATAAGGCCCTTGAGCAGCACCAATGCTATCTTGTATGTTATGTGGAGTTTTACATTCTTTCCTCTTGGTTTTCAAAGTCAACGGCTAGATCATTTTCTGGCTCTTTCGGCCAGTCAAGAAGAACAATTATTACTGTTTGCTTGCAGGTGGCCCACAATCCATGGGTCCTCAGGCCTGCTCACCTCCCGCTTCCCTCCCAGCATAACTGGTGCACAGGAAGTGCAGCTGCCACCCCACAGAGTGCCTCATTCAGAGGCAAGGCACCTTTTCCATTTGCTAAGGCCTCCTCCTCCCCCGGCTCCTGCGGTGGCTTGCTGCTCCTTCCCACGGAGTCTCTGCCAAGGGCCCCGGGACGCCCTTGCCCTTCCTTCAGCATGTCTGCCTGACATGTTTCTCTCATGAAACACTTTCTGCCAGATTCCCAGAGAGATCCCAAATGATTACACTTGTTATGGAAGGAACACCCAGAGCAGCCCTCCAATTAGTCCTGTTCAGTCAAGACCAAGAATATGGAACGTCATCAAGATGCTTTGTCAGAGCAGGGGCGCTGGGGACCCAGCAGGGAAGAGCCTAAGTCTCCAGAACAGAGCAGCTGATAGAGGAAGTGCTGCTTATTGAACTATCCATCCATTCATTCCGTAAACCCTAATTAGGTACCTGCTGTATATCAGTCTCAGTCCTGTTGGAATGCTCAGTCAAGAAGAGAAAACAGAAGGGGCACCTGGGTGGCTCAGTCGGTTAAGCATCCAACTTTGGCTCAGGTCATGATCTCACAGTTCTTGAGTTTGAGTCCCACGTCGGGCTTTGCACTGACAGCTCAGAGCCTGCTTCAGATTCTGTGTCTCCCTCTCTCTCTCTGTCCCTTCCCCGCTTATGCACTCTTGCTCTCTCTCATACATAATGTTTATTTATGTAAGTAAACATTTAAAAAAATTTTTTTTAAATTAGAGAAAACAGACATTATTAACAAGGGTCAATCTACTCAACTTTCATTCAACATTTACTGAAACTGATTACTTACTGAGTACTCCTCTGGAAGCTTGGGGCATAGTGGTTTCTGAGACCGCACTCCATTAAGAAAGGCCACCAACAAACAAAATACCAGTATGCACAAAAAATACCAGGGGGTGGTTAATGACATAAACAGTAATGGACAGCGAGTAACCAGAGGAGTGAGAGCCACCCAACAGAGGACTCAGAGAAGGAATCTCTGGGGAAGGTGACTCTGGAGCTGAGCCAGTCCCCTTTCCGTCAGCACCTGGCCATATCCCAGAAGCCAATCCAGCCTCGAAACCTGGGCCCTCCCAGTCACTTACCTGGTAGGCCCGGATCAGGGACTGCACAGCTAGGTGGTCCTCCACCAGCTTGCTGGTCTTGGTCCGGCTCGAGACTGATGGCCTGCTCTCAGGGAACCGTGACTGAGCTGGGTCACAGGCAGCTTCCTCACTGGCTTTCCGGAAGAAGCTGTCCCAGGACTGGGAAGAGGCAAGAAAACAGCCATGTCAGGGTCTGGGAGGAGTTGGGGGTGGTCCTGGTAGGGGTCCCCAGCGGGTGTTGGGTGCTCTTTCACCACCATAGCTCTTTGGGCCTTCCCAGAACCCTGCCAAGAAAACCCCTTGCAACCAGCCCAGGACCCTCCAACCTAAAGCCTGGATCTCTTCAGTCCCCAGCTTGGAAGGCTGTTGGGGGAAGGCTCTAACTTGTGACTCAGGGGCTTCAGGTGTGAAAGGGGCTTCTAGCCCTGGGGGAAACATGCCTTCACACATTGTGGGTTGGCAGGAGGGCAATTAGGCAGGCAGGCCCTCTCAATATTTTCAATGAATATATCTTTTGAACCAGCATTTCCACTGCTAGAAATGTATTTATACAGGAGTGTCTAGATATACATACAAGGATGTATATCCCTACAGGATTGTTCATAAAAATGACAATGTAGGGGCGCGTGGGTGGTTCAGTTGGCTAAGCGTCTGACTTCAGCTCAGGTCATGATCTCACGGTCTGTGGGTTCAAGCCCTGCATCGGGCTCTGTGCTGACAGCTCAGAGCCTGGAGCCTGCTTCAGATTCTGTGTCTCCCTCTGTCTGCCCCTCTGCTGCTTGCACTCTGTCTCTTGCATTGTCTCAAAAATAAATAAACATTTTTTTAAAAAATGACAATGTAAAAAAAAATCTAGGGGCACCTGGCTGGGTCAGTCGGTGAAGCATGTGACTCTTGATCTTGGGGTTGTAAACCTGAGCCCCACGTTCGGTACAGAGATTACTTAAAAATGAAAATAAATAAAAATAAGACCTTAAAAAAATCTAAGTGGTGACCAATAGGACACAGGTTAGATAGATGATGTTACATTTAGATTCTGGAAGATAATGCAGTCTTAAAAAAAATAAGGTGCATTTATTATTGTGGAACAGGTAGAATATCACCAAGATATGTAACTATAAAGTGAACCAAGCAAAGACCACCTGGGTGGCTCAGTCAGTTAAGCATCCGGCTCTTGATTTTGGCTCAGGTCATGATCTCATGGTGGCTCATGAGTTTGAGCCCCATATTGGGCTCTGCGTTGACAGAGCAGAACCTACTTGGGATTCTCTCTCGCTCTCTCTCTCTGCCCCTCTTGCTAGCACTTGTACTCTCTCTAAATAAATAAGCTTAAAAAATGTATATATTAAAAAAAAAGTGTACTATTCATGTAGAAGCCAAAAGCAGATATGCATATGCCTAAGCACCTCCATGTTCTAGAACACAAGTGTTTTATTCGCACCCTTCTTCAAAAGAACAAGTGGCACAAGCCCTCTGGAAAGCAATTTGGCAAGGCCCATCAGAATTATATACACAGATCCTCTGTGACCCAATGATTCCACTTGGGGGAATTTATCCTACAGAGAGCTGCAATGTACAAGATGACAAATGTATGAAATGATGCGCGGGAGCACGGGTCGTGACAGCCAGGGACTGGAAATGAGCCAGATACTTGTCAGTGGGGACAGGCGTGGCACATCCATACAATGGAATACTACACAGCTGGGAAAAAGAACAATGAGGCTCTTGATGCAGTGACATGGAAAATCTTGGAGTTGTGTGCTAAGAGAAGAAGGCTGGAGAAAAGCCACGGATGTTACGTGTTGCTTTTGTGTGAAGGGAGGGAAATTGAGTTATACTCGCAAAAAAATTACCTAAAGAAACTCTCTGAAAGGATACAGAAGAAACTAAGAATAAACTGGGGGACAGACAGATGGGAGCTGAGCAGACATAGGATGGGTAGGGAGGGAGCCTTTTAACTGCATAACTTCACACTTTTGGTTTTTGAATCATGTGATCACTTTCCTCTGAAGAAAATGAGTCAAGAGAAGAGCAGCTTCACTTCTCCCTTTTTGCCCTGTCATCTGATTTTTTATTTATTTATTTTTTCTTACCATCAGCAGGTATTTATTTTGTCAGCTCAGTGCATATATAAACACTTAGGCCCCTAACTACATAACAAAGAGCCACTTGGAAACAGCACAGCATGACCAGGGGGCAAGGGCATATCTCAGACCAGGTGCAGCTGAGCAGGACAGGCTCAGGGCTTCTCAGGCCAGACTACCACCTACTGGCTGGTTCTGAAACAGGAAAGCAACAGACCCTCCTCACTCAACACCAAGGGCAAGGCTTTTATAAACCGGGACGATGGAGGCAAAGAAACCTGTCCAAGATGAGACAGCAGGCAAGCTGCTTCTCGTCACCGCCCTCCACAGCCCAGCTCCAGGAGCTTCCCCCCTCCACAGCGGGCGGAGAGGGGGTGCTGACCTTGTGGACACTCTGGGGGTTTTCCAACCAGGCGAAGTACATCTCCTCCATGTAACTGGAGCTGCCTCCACGTTTGCTGCTTGGGAAGGGGGCCGGTGGCCCAGACGACCTGCTGCGCCGGCTGAACATCTGGATATCATGTGGGGCCAGGAGCCTCGAGGCCTGTGCCCCAAGCCGGGACGGCAGCAGCCTCAGCTGACTCATTCTGGACATAGGCAATGAGGGAGAGGTAAAAACCACAGGACCAGAACAAAGGCTCTGGCAGCCACCATTCACTCATCTGGTATTTTTGGTTCTACTGGGCAGGGGGCCCTGAGCTAGGCATTGATGAGACAGAGGAGAAAATGGAACAGTCTGCCAGGAGTCCCGGATTCACTGCCTAGTGGTAGGTCACAGCTCAATTAACTTCACCAGCTATTCAGCATTCTGAGCCCCAGTCTTGCTGAGCCCACCCACCCAGCCCACATTCCCTCTCTGCTATCCCCCTAAGCCTGATATAGCAACTATCACCAGGGTCCTACCAAAGGGAGCACTCAGCCAAGGTCCTAGAGCCCACTGTGTGGGTCACAGGGCATGTGCAGGCAGTACACCCAAGAAGGAGCGAGCCACGCAGTTGGCCACCCTGGAACTCGAGCAGGGGAGTCCTTTATGGGCTGGGTGTACCATGGCTGCTCGGGAAAAAGCCTGAAGAAAGGGGGGCTGACTGAGCTACACCATCTCAGGGGGCCCATGGCACTGCTGGGTCTCTGGTCCCTGTGACCAGAAGTGGTCACAGTGGCAAGCCCTGGGGCTCCCTCTCCAGGCAATATGGGAGCTTGGCAGGGTCCACTAAGGCCACCTCCCCATACACAGGATTTGTAAAGTAGGACCTCCGTTCCCCTACCCCCATCTCCACCAGTGTGAGCAGAGGCCCCTCCTCTGCTCCAGCCTGGTACTGCCTGGACACAGAACAGCTTCCCCTGAATCCTCATCAACACGCTTCTGCCCAGAGAATCCCAGCCTGTAAGTGGGGTACAACACCAGAGTCACCCCACCAGAGGCCACACAAGCAGGAGCCTGCTTCCCCTTGCACAGCTCAGTCCCAGAAAACATGCCTTCTGGGGCAAAACTGACTCCCAGGTCCTATCTGGTCCTGAGCCAATGCCCCTAGACAGGATTCCCCCACCCTACCCCCACCCATCAGCTCAACCAAGTCTCCAGAACTATCTGGCTGGCCCTTCTATAAGCCCTTCCATCCTGCTTCCTCCCTCTCTCCCTCCAAACTCACTTGCAGTAAAGAGAAGAGGGTGGTCTTCTCAAGCGAGGGAAAGTAGGCTCCTCAGGGCAACCAGCAGGAACTCTAAACAGAGGAAAATTAAAAAGCAAAAATATAGTCCAGTGAAGGGAGTAAGAGGGTGGGTTCAGCTGGAACCTGAGCTCCAAGTGCCCCAAGCTTCCCACATGCCCACCCCCACCAGCTGATGAGTCCAGGTTCCAGAGCAAGGGCCATTAGGGGCTAGATCTCCCTAGAACAGCACCTCTCCAGGTGCTGGGTTGGGGTTCAAGGCATGGGCTCTGGGATCAGAGTGCCAGGGTCCCAACCCCTGCTCTACTACTGACTGTCCCTAGGCAAATACAGGGCTGACCCTGCCCATACGGCTCTGGGCAATGATGGAGAGACATAGGACATACTGGCCTAGAACATCAGAAGAATCTAAACAAGCCAAGAAGCTCTATCATCCCCATTCTAAGGCAAAGGAAACCAAACACCAAGACCATCCATTGTGGGAATAAAAATAAAAGCACACAGACTGTGAGCACTGACTCTGGGGTAGGCACTGTGCTTATTTAACCCTCTCAGCAATCTCATGTGGTGGGCACTTAGATTAGCCCCACATTATAAAAGAGAAACTGGTGAGTGATGGGGCTCAGTATGGTTCCAGAACTTGTACCCTCCTCACTAGAGAGTCAGGATGTAAACCCAGATTTCTCAGAATGACATGCCCTTTCCAATAGCAACAGCCAGAAGTGCTCTCTCTGCCAGCACCCACCCCCACCCTCGCAGGGGAATGGGATGGCTCAGGGTGGCAGTGACAAAGAATGGCTGTGTCCAGCGTGGCCTAGTACAGGAATACCATGTTTCACAAACACTGAATGGTCTGGAGTGGCTGCTGGACACTGCTATGACCTTCACCTGGCCTGGTAGGAAGGCAGCCAGCTGGCTACCCCTGCCCCCATCCCAGCAGGGCTTGAGGACCCAGGAACCCTGGAGGGCTAGAGACAGAACCAACCTCAGTATCTGGAGCCAGAGCCCCAGCCAACCCTACCAGGTCCTGTCCACACAGGCGAAGGCGACAGCAAAGAGTCAGTCAGGCACGCTGTGGACCCTCTGCCCAGCCCAGTCCCCAGTGGACTAATAACAGGTAGGTTGCTCGGGGCAACTCTTGGGGGTCTCTTCTCTAGGGACAAGGTCAGTACCATCCCCACCCCCAACCCCACAACCATAACAACTGCACACATGCTGTCCAGGAAGCCTCCCACATGCAAGGCCCTGTCTGGGCTGTGCTGGTGAGGACTCCTCCTGCAGTATGTCCATTGTTAAGATGAGTTAACAGAGATCCAAAGAGGGGAAGGGCCCTCCCCAAGACCTTGAAGCCAGGCAGCAATGGAGGCTGGACTGGCAATGCTGCAGGCCTACTCTGGCCCCACATTCTAAGAACTGGGTGGGCTTTTCCCTAGTTTGCTGAACCCAAGAGAAGGCAAACTCCAAGGTAGGAAGCAGGGCAGGGAGGGGTGTGCTTATTTCACTGGCAGAGACAAAGGGCCTGAGCTAAAGCCCAGAGGTTATAAAAGTACAAAGGTAGTCAGGACCTGTTCCAAGAGGCTGTGGTTTGTGTGGGGAGGAGTCGCAGGGAAGGGGACGCAAGGGCGGGCTTGGGCCCATGGTGGAGGGGGGTCAGAATGGGGCCCTTAAGGTCCGGTTTATGCCCATTGTACCCCGCTGAACCTTCCCGTCTCCCCCAACATCTCTCGGGGTACGGGAGAAGCACTTCCCAGGCTAACTGCGACCTCACTCCCCTCCCGGCCTCTCTCACAGTCTCATTTTCCTCATCTGTAAGCAGAGACCCTGGTTAAAGCTTTCTGTAAGGGCCCTGCCCCCACGAGGTCCTCAGACTTGGAAACTGCCTGGTGTGTCCCGCCAGGCACCTAACGCTGGACCCTCCCCATCCCCAGCTCGACAGCCCTCCAAAGCCTGGCCTGTTGAGGGTGACGATCAGCAGCTCACACCGCCTCCCTCCCCCCACAAGGCCACGAAAGGCAGCATGGACAGTATGCAGTCTTTGAGCTGAAGAACCCACGCTGATGCCAGAAACCCCACCGTTAGCAAGTCGCTCCTTCACGCAAAACACTGCATTCACAGGGTCGAACGTGCGCGAAGGGCTGGGGGTCCTTGGAGAGGCCTTGGCCAGATAAGGGTGGAGCCAAGGTCACGCTCACTCCCTCTCCCACCACCCCCGACGGGGCCTGGCTCAGGACCCAGTGCAGCGGCGCCCCGGGACAGGGGAGCAGAGGGGCCGCCCCCCAAGACGGCAGGAGAAGAGGAGGCGCAGGGACCCGGAGTGGCGAGACAGCCGCGCTCACCGGGCCGTCGGGTCCGCGCGGCAGCGCAGTCCTGGAAGCTGCAAGTCAGGGGCTGCGCGCAGGGGGTGCGCTGCTAGCCGAGCCAATTACCTGGGTCACGTGACGCTGTGGCGCCTGCCGCTCGGGAGCGCGCGCCCCGAGACTCCGCGCGTCGTGGCGTCACTGTGTACGCCCCGCCCCTGCACCCGTGGCGCTGTCCGCGGTGCTGACGGCCCAGGCCAACCCAAAGCCTCCGGGGCCCGGAAAAGCGAAGATCCGGAAGACCACGGGGGTCAGACGACTCCGGATGGCTGGGGTACCTGGTACGCTGTTGAGTCCCTGAATCCCAGTGGCCTTGAACGAACACTAAGGAAAATGTACCAGAAAATAGGCAGCCGTTTGTGTGCATGGGAGGACAGTTTCCCTTTTATCTCCTGTAAAGCTGCATGCTCTCGGTTAAGTGTCCGACTTTGGCTCAGGTCATGATCTCGCAGTTTCTGAGTTCGAGCTCCATGTCCGGCTCTGTACTGGCAGCTCCGAGCCTGGAGCCTACTTCGGATTCTATGTCTCCCTCTCTGCCCCTTCCCAGCTCGCTCACTCTCTCTCTCTCTCTCCCAAAAATAAATAAACATTTAAAAAATTAAAAAATATATAACATTGTCTTGGGGAGCTTGGGGAGCTCAGTCAGTTGAGCCTCCACCTCTTGGTTTCCACTCAGGTCATGACCTCACGGTTTGTGAGATGGAGCCCCCAGTAGAGCTCTGTGCTGACAGCGAGAAGTCTGCTTGGGATTCTCTCTCCCTCTCTCTCTGCCCCTCCCCACTCGTGCTTGTGCTCACAAGCGCTCTCTCTCTTTCTCTCTCTCTCTCTCTCTCTCAAAATAAATAAATAAAACTTAAAAATAAAAAGTACCACTGTCTTAGGGTTGTTTTGAAGAAAAGATGAGATAATGCATATAAAGTGCTTATCACAAAACCTGATACACATTTTACCCTTTCATTGACCCAGTGATAGAGACCTAGATGGCCTTCAACTCCCTGTTGCCACAAACAATGCTGCAATGAACATCTTCCTACATATTCTCTTTTGAACCTGTATGAAAGTTTCTCTCAGAAGTTGAATTGCTTGGTCATGGGTATGTGTATACTTAACAACTCAGCAGTGTCACATTGGTGTTCAATTCTATATTCTCATTAACAGTGCACGAGGACTTTTAAGTCCTTCTGTCCCAGCCAACACTTGGCAATACGCAGCTTTACAATTTTTTCTGGAATAACAGATTCAATGTCATATAGTTGTTTTCATCTGCATTTCTCTGATTATCATTGATTTGCATTTCACATTGTCTGTTAGTTTTGAGGGTTTCCTGTTGTATTTCTCTTGGGTTTTGTTCTTGTTTATACACAGGAGTTTGTCATGTAGGTGGTTCACACCACCATCAAATCTCCCATAGATTATTGCCAAAGCCCCTGAACTGGCCTCCTTGCTTCCACACTTGCATCCCTGAATTTCAGTCTCAACACAGCAGGATTTTCTTGTAAAACATCAGTTAAAATCATGTTGCTCTCTGCTCAAAACCTTCAAATGACCTCCCATTTTACTAGAAGGAAAAGTAAAAATTCTTACATTTGCTTCTAAGGCCCATTTTGTCACCTCAATCATATAGGCATGCCATCATGCTTAATGAAGAAAATTGGAAAATTACAAAAATATGTGATGTAATACTCTGTGTTAATTAAAAGCACACACTCACAAAACTATGCTATACTTTTCACAAGAACACAAATACTTATTAATAAATGAATATAATTTCCTGTTGTGGGATGTAGATCTGAGGTAATTAACTGATTGCCCATGACAACCCTGATAAGATGCCATAAATGGAGGAATATGATTAACTCTACAGTCTATACCTGAAATCCCCCAAAAGTTGTTTATTTGGAGATATTTTTATTATTTTTATTTATTTCATTTTTGAGAAAGAGAGAGAGAGAGCTGGGGAGGGACAGAGAGAAATCC
The DNA here is from genome assembly GCF_046562875.1 of Panthera onca. Classification (NCBI taxonomy): domain Eukaryota; kingdom Metazoa; phylum Chordata; class Mammalia; order Carnivora; family Felidae; genus Panthera; species Panthera onca. The sequence goes on along the minus strand of NC_138349.1, from coordinate 40,262,962 downwards.
CAAGCAGGCTCCCTGCTGTCAGCACAGAGCCCAATGTGCGGCTCGAACTCACAATCCATGAGATCATGACCTGAGCTGAAACCAAGAGTCAGATGTTTAACTGACTGAGCTACCCAAGCACCCTTATTTGGAGATATTTTAAGTTCCGTATGGTCAAAGACCATACATGTTCAATTTACGATTATATCCCCAGCATTTAGCATAATGCCCAACTTATAGTATGTTTTGAGTAAATATTTGTTGGGTGAATAAATGAATGAGTAAATGGACACTTAATTTGGATCCTGAAGGATAAGTAAGTTTGCTGCAGAAAGGCAGGGTTCACTAAAATTTATTTGATTAAAAGCATTAGAAAATTACTTGGGGGGCTTATGTCAAAAAGGAGTTGATAGGAAGATTGTCAACTCATAGATTCAAAGGGAAACTGAGGAATTAGTCTCAGGAAGTAGGGCTGAGCCAGAAATGGACTATCTCATCAAGCCTGTTATGATGTTCAAAACTCAAATTCCAGGAACAGGGAAGCTAAAAGATCTGGCTTGTCCTGAAGTGGGGGATGGAGGCCTGGACTCACTCATCTGAAACACACGTGGGTTGAGAAGCAAAGCAGATTGTTCTTGGGATGCTGGTACAACAAGAAGTAGGAGTGGGTGCTATGGAGGAAAAATCAACACATGTGTACTGATGACCTTTAACAGAAAAGTACCTATTAAAAGGCAGAGTTGTATGAAGGGCTAGGGGAATGGGAAGTGCCTACATGTATGCTGGAACTGGTGGCCTAGGCGAATAGGACTGGACCTTCAACACCATTTCAAGGGGTTTGGATTCTATCCAGTAGGCCATGGGACACCAGCAACATTTTAAGCTGTGAAGGACATGGTCAGATTTGATTTTTACAGAGCTTTCTCTACCAAATGGAGGGAGGATAGAGTGGTAAAAGGTCGGAGTGAAAATATATCCAGGTGAGAAGCACTGGCAGTAGAAATAGAGAAAGGGATACAGATTTGAGAGACATTTAGGAATCAGCTCTGTAGGATCTAAGGGTTAACGAAGCATGAGTGATGGGGACAATGATAACTCACAGGTTTCTGGCTTTAATGAGTTGGTGGGGGGAATGGAAATTCTCAGTAAACTGAGAAACAGGAAGAGATACAGTTTGGGGAGCATAACAGAAAAGTTTACAAGCTGGAGCCACCAATGAGCCATTTAAAAAAGAAGAATGTGACTTGGAACAACAGTCAGGAGCAAAGCCCTAGCAAATCAAAGGGCTCCAGAGCCTCCCATTTGTCCATAGTGATCTTGAGAGTTCATGAGGAAAACAGACAGCAATGGAGGGAGAGAGAACCGCACTATGGAGGGAAGCTAAGTCACCAAAGGGGCTGAGCAGGGCAGCCAGAACAGAAGGCACTGCTGTGGAAGAAGTCAGGGCTGCTAGGTCTTCCAGCCTAATTGATGTTCTGCTAATTACACTGATTAAAGCAAACATTTGGGGGCAATCAAGGCTCCCGTGAGGATAGCTGCCAGTCTCAGAAGACTGAGAAGCTTTGATGCATGGCCACATTTCGGTAAACATTTTTACAAAATTGCCTGTGTACTACTTTTACTTTAAAAATACACACTTACAAAAACATTAAATGGATACATGAGAATATAGTTCTGCAATTTACTCCTTTTTTTCCCCTTGTCTTGATGATCTTTGTTTTAATCTCAGGATGTGAAGACCATCTCATTCACTTTAATGGGTATATTGTGTTCATTGAAGGGGATGTATAATGATTGTATTTAACTTCTCTCCCATTGAATGGACATTTACATTGTTTTTGACACTCACAGAAATAAAAGCCCTCTTACATAAATCCCTTAGCATGTGTGCATCTTTTTTGGTAACATTGATTCCTAGAAGTTTAACACTGGGCTAAAAGATATGCATGTTCTACATTTTAATAGGTACTGCCTTCTGTAACACCATGCCTATTTATGTTTCCCATTAGCATTTGAGAGTTCCTACTTCCTTACATGTTGCCAAGACTTCTTATTATCAGTGTTTTTAATTTAATTTGTGCCAATCTGATAGTTGAAAAAAACTTCACTTTGTTTTAGTTTGCATAAAACTGATAAGTGAAGTTGAAAATCTTCCTGTATGTTGATGATTTTGTATTCCTTTCCTGTGAATTTCCTATTCGTGTTCTTTGTCCATTTTTCCATTGGAGTGCTTACACTTTTTAATTGATTCACATAAACTCTGTATGTATATTCTGAATAAGAATTTTTTTTGTGTTGTAAATGTTACAAATATTTCTTTCTCTTCCTCTGTCACTGTGTCCTCTTTTAACTTTGTTTACAGATGCTTTAGCCATATGGTAATTTATGCTTGTCATGCGGTGAATTTTGTCCCCCCAAAATTCATTCATACTCTGATCTCCTAACCCCCAGTACCTCAGGATATAATCTTATTTGGAGATAAGGTCGTTAAAGAGGTAATCAAGTTAAATTGAGGTCTTTAGGGTGGGCTCTAATCCAATACGACTGGTGTCCATATAAGAAGAGAGCATTTGGACACAGACATCTTCACACACAGTTAACATCATGTGAAACAGAGGAATAAGGCAGCCAGCCAAGACAGCAAGACAAGGAGAGAGGCCTCAGAAGAAACCAACCCTGGTGACAACTTGATCTTGAATTTCTGGCTTCCAGAACTGTTAGAAAATAAATAAATTTATTTTCTTTATTTTAATGTTTATTTATATTTGAGGGAGAGAAAGAGACACAGGGCGCAAGCAGGGGAGGGGCAGAGAGAGAGACAGAGACAGAATGTGAAGCAGGCTCCAGGCTCTGAGCTGTTAGCACAGAGCCCAAAGCAGGGTTCAAACTCACAAACCATGAGATCATGACCTGAGCCAAAGTCAGACGCTTAACAGACTGAGCCACCCAGGTGCCCCTAAATAAATGTATTTTAAATAAATCGTTTAAACCCTCAGTCTGTGGTACTTTGTTATGATGCCTGAGAAAAATAAATACAGTGCTGTTGTTGGAGGCCCCCACTCCTTGATTTAAGAACCACTCAGAACTCCAGGGTTTTCCCTCAATTCCAGCTTCTCCTGGGGCAGGGCTCCTCCTATATCCTCAGGCAGGATAGGGATGGCTCATTTTACCCTCTCTGTTAGCTCCCTACTAAAATCTGCCTACAGTTTATGTGTACATTTAGTTTGTTCTTTTCCTCTCCCATCTCTCTATATTATTATTTTGAAGAGACATATCAAAAGGACAGCTCATCAGCAAGAGGCCAGTGTTCCTGGGCAGATTTTATCCTCACTTTTAAAAATGTATCTTTTATACAAAACAATTGACATAATACTTCACTTACTTAGGATAACTTTAGCATTTCCCATGTTATTAATTACTTATAAACGCGATCTTAATGGCTTTAAGTATATAATAATATACTTTTTAATATTTTATTTTAATAAAATACAGTACAATTTTCTTTTAATTTCAACATTAACCATTCTCTGTGGCCTCTGGCCAGACCTCACACTGTTTGCTTTGTTACCACTGTGATTACTGTGATTACTCCATAGGTGGAGGCAGAGTGATGCTCTGTGTATCGATGAAGACATATCAGAGTAGAACTCTGAGACTTCCACTTCTAGTCCCAACACCCATTTAACGGACCTGGCAGCTGAGAACCCACTGAGGTTCTGATATTTGCACAGGATCACAGAACATAGCCAGGTGCCTGGCCATAACCTGGCCTCCTGCTTCTTCATCCTGGCTCTTTTCACGAGCCAGTCTGCCTTTTCACAAGCTCCACACTCTCCCCTAAAGAGGGCACAGCCCAGGAGGCACCAGGCTATCAAGGACTTCCCTGGACAAGCCTCGGCCCCAAAGGAGTCCAACCTCCCCCTTCAACAAACTCTCTCCTTTTAGTGCTTGGGGGTGGTGACCTATGCATGAAAGAAAGCTTCAATAACTCAGGTCCCAATAGCTCAGAAACAGTCGATCAGCCTTCAATTTCAAGATATGTTCAAATTAAGCTTAATTATGCATATGGTTGTCTTAAAGCAAATTTATTAAAATCAGAGATATGGGTAGGGGACATTTTAAAACTTAAACTTCTTTTTTTGAGATACTTTTAGTTGTAAGGAATAATAATACAGAGATCCTGTGTACTCTTTACCCAGTTTCCCCCAGTGGTAACATCTTGCAAACTTATAATACGATATCACAACCAGGATACCGACGTTGATACAGTCCAGATACAATACATTTCCATAACAGGAGAATCCTTCCTATTGCCCTTAACTACGTCTGATGAGGTCACTATTTTTTTTTTTTTTAATTTTAGCCTTTCCAATGGGTATATAATGAGATTATGGTTTTATTCTGCATTTCCTCGATGGCTAATGAACATCTCTTCAGTGCTTTGTTTACCATCTGTACATCTTCTTCAGTGAAACGTCTCCTGGTGTCTTTCTATCCCTTTTTCTAACTGGATGCTTTTTTTTCTAATTTGATCCTTTACTGTTGAGTTTTGAGCTCTTTATATGGTCTAGATACTAGTCATTGGTCAGCTCTGTGATTTGCAAATATTTCCCCCCAGTCTACAGCTCGTCTTTCTGTCCTCTTACCAGGGTCTTACCCTGAACAAAAGTTTTTCAATTCTGGTGGAATCCAATTTTTTAATTTTTAATTTTATGGTTCATATTTTTGCTTTCCATTCTAATTTTTTTTTTTTTTTGCCTAGCCCTAGATCCTGAAGATTCTCTCCTTTTTTTTTCCAAAATTTTTCTATTTTTACATTTATATTTAAGCTCATTATGTATTTTGACTTAATTTTTGTATAAGGTGTGAGACTTAGGCTGAGACTCTTTTTTGTTTGTTTGTTTGCTTATGGATGGGCGATTGCTCCAGCACAATTTGTTGAAAAGGCTATCCTTCTGATATAGGCTGGTCAGGTCTGAGAACCCAGAGAAGTTCCCACAGGACCAACCAAGAGGATCCTTGGCTTTGCACAAGGTAGAAATCAAGCACAAGCCAAGAGAAAGTGAGAGCAGAATTTACTGAATAGCATAAGTGAAAGAGTATAGCAGACCAAGTGTCTGGGAGACTCAGAAAGGAAAGGAGAGAGAGTCTCATCTTTGCCTGGGGTCTGGGGGTTTTATTGAGGATGGTGTTTTGCTATACGTGACCTCTCAGGCATCCAGGAACTGCCAAAACATGGACAAGGACAAGTGCTCAGGTGTCCTCCACAAGTCATTTATGGGGTCTTGGCATCATGATGTCTAGAGTCAGTGTTTCGGACATAACAACTTTGCCTGGCCACTCCTTTGATGTTATCTACTGTGCTAAAGGAATGGTGAAGAAATCATTAAGTCCTTGACGTTTACAAGGAGGACATACATTATGTGTACTATACGGCAGGTGTAAGGCAAGGGTTCAGGGCCTAGCAAAAAGAGAGGCAGGAAAAAGAGCATTCCTTCACAAGCTCCCTTCAGTTTCCCTGTCTCACTTCCTCTGTTGAATTACTTCTAGACCTTTCTCAAAACTCAACTGGCCGTATTTGTGTGGCTTTATCTCTGGGTCAAGTTTGACTGAGATATAATCCATATACCACACAACTCACCAATTTAAAATGGTGTTTAGTATATTCCCAGAGTTGTTTCACCACTCCAAAAAGAAACTTTTAACCACCTTAAGAAAAACAAGTTGTTCCAAAACATAAAGCATATTAAAAATTATCTGTGTGTGCTCCAAAGTAGAGAGCAGACCTTCTCTGATAAAGCTGTGATGTAACATTAGTCTGGGCACAAGCCTGGAGTGGTCAGCTCCACAGAAAGACCCCAGAAGCATTTTGGCTAGTTCCCCACAGTCATAGCTGCCTCCCACAGGTTTCAAGTGCCCTCAGCATGGAGCCTTGGACTCTAACCTCCAGAGGACAGACCAGAGTCTCCATTCCAGAAAATGGAACCCCTGCTGCCAAGCCTCCGAATCAAGTCTCTGTCTCCAGCTGGTGCTTTATACTCTGCCCCACGACCGGGGTGGGGGAGGGGGCAGGCATGGAACTGCGATGACTCTGGGCTCTCTGTTTGGAGCAGCAGGGTACTGAGGCAACTTCAGCCTCCACAGCAACTGAGGCCTCCCACCTTCCAGAGCAAGACCCCAGGAGAGGTCACATCCAGGCACTGGAATGAAGGAAACAACAATCCAGGCATTGCCCTGGCTCCAGGCTCTTGCACCTACCACAGTGCCCTCACAGGCGGCTGCACCTCAGGCCCTTCTGCCCCAGCCCTCGGGGTCCGGTGGGCTTCTGCTCCTCCGTGTAGTCAGTCTTCAGCGAGCAAGGTGTCCCTCTGAGGAGGCCTGTTGCAGTGCCTTCCTTGGGAGTCCAGAGGCAGGGGGCCGGCAGCTGGGCTCCCAGCCAAATAGCTCACCACCACCACCACCACCGGTGTCTTCCTTTCTTGCCACTCCGGGTGTCGACTCCGAACGGCAGGCATCCCGCTGGTGAACCACTGTTGTCCTGGACAAGCTCATGGACGCCGCCTGCGTGCAGGCCATCGGTGGGCTAGGCGATATCAGTCCCCGGAACCGGGAGCTCAGGCAAGCTCTCATAGGTAGGGTCAGCAGGGGTAGTAAAAGGGCCTTTGGGCTGGAGCCCTGAACCAGGAGTAAGGCTGTGTACTGGGCGAACGCGGGCAGAAGCATAAGGGAGGAAAGCCCCAGGGAGGCCACCTTGTCTGGCTGTTTAAGGGATGAGGGGCCATTTCCTAGAGCGCAGGTTTTGGAGGAGGTAGAGAAAGGAAGAGAGGCTGCAAAGGCGGGTTGGGGCCAGACATCCTTCCCCACTTGTGAGTTTAGGGACGCGATCCAGGGACACAGCCGCACGCGAGCTGAGCCGCGGGAACCTGGGTGGGAACCCCGCGCGGCCGCCAGGGCCCTCTCTGGGGCGGGTCTCGGGACGCCCCGGGCGATGACGCCCGGCAGTGCGCTCGGGCCTTGCACCCCCGCGGTGACCCAACTTCTAGACTGAAAGCACCTTTCCCCGCAGACGCGCGTCGCTCCACCGCAGCCAAGCGCGCCAGGCCGAGAACGCCGCCCCAGTGAGTCTCCGAGCCTGCGAAACGCAGTTACTGCGAGCGCTCCGCTCATCAGCCTGTGGTCGCGCCTGCCTGAGCCGGGCTGCCCGCCCCGCACTCGCCCTGAGCTGGAACAGGCAGCCCTGTGTAGAAGTGGGGGGCAGGAAGGCGCCGACCATTTGCTGAAATGGGTTCCTGGAAGGCAACCCGGCCCACCTGTCGTGGACCTCCTCAGGGAGTCTCCCGGAAGATACAGTCCAGGCCCCGGGAAGACGCGGCCTGTGCTATAAGAAAGCCACAACTCTCTTAAGAGGGGCCCGAATTTCCTGCAAAATGGAGACAGACAGCTTGAAATCCCACACACCATATGAGCCCTTGGGTATGAGGTCCCTCCCAGGCAGGGTCAGACAGCCGGACCCCTACGCTTGCCCTCTTGGGGACTGAGGAAGAGGACAGATGTATGGGAGAAGGCTTCCGGGACTCGAAGGAAAGAATGTTGGAGTGAAAGGGAGGAGGAGTGTTGTAGGCAAAGGCGTGGAGGGCCAGCAAGGGTCGGGAAAGTCTGGGGAGGGGTGAGAGCAGGAGCAGCGAGGGCTCTCTGTGGCAGAGCACCCAGTGCCCCGGGGCAGGGCTTGCAGTTTGGATCGGAGGCATCACCCAGGCCCAACAAGGGGCCTCAGATGTTCTACCTGACATCTGAGTCAAAAGCATAGCATAGGGGATATCGTCAATAATATTGTAACAATGTGTAGTGACAGATGGTAGCTACACTTACCATGGTGAGCATGGAGTCATGTATAGAATTGTCCATTCACTGTGTTGTAGTCCTGCAACTAATATAACATTGTATGTTAACCATACTTCAGTAAAAAGAAAACAAAACACCAAACTCTGTGGAACCACTTCGGAGTTTAGGTAAGGGACATGGTCAGATTTTATCTTAGAAATATCATTCTGCGGGGTGGTGGAGGACTGGTAGGAGACCAGGCAGAGGCAAAGAGGGACGCCCCAAATGGAGGCCTGTGTGAACTGCCTGTGTACCATCAGGGCCTGAGGGGAGGGCCCCTAACACAGTAACACGGAGGTAGGACAGCCTGGTAGTGGTTCTGACGGAGAAAGAGCCACAGGTGCAGTCCAGGCCCCTGGGGGTGTGCCCAAGGCCCCGTATGCCTCTCAGGGAGAGGATCACCATGGTTTAGGAAGCCACGGTTCTTGCAGGGCTGGGCCTTACTATTATTATTTGACACCAACAGAATTGTGTTTCCTCACTACCTTGGAGAGCGAATAGGAGCTCAAGAGGAGAGAAGTCCCTGCATTCATGGTGGTTCTGGGGTGGTTTCAGGATATAGGTCATTCTCAGCAGGTTCAGTAAGAGCCCTCAGCTCTGGATATTCAAAGAAGCAGGACACAGATGTAAAGAAGAAAACAAAAGAAAAAACATCAAGGTGATTAACAAAGCAGACAGAAGGCAGACACTCTTAACCGAGTTGCTTTTTAGAGTCAAGATGTTTTAAAAATTGCGATGCTCATTATAGAAATGTTTAAAAGCACAAAAAAAATTATGAGAAAAAATATTCATATCCTGTCACTCAAACTCAAGCACTTAGTTGAGTTTCTCACTTAGTGTTTTCCTTCCTTTCTTACTTAGTTTTCAAACTTTTTTTTTTAATTTTTTTTTAACGTTTATTTATTTCTGAGACAGAGAGAGAGACAGAGCATGAGCAGGGGAGGGGCAGAGAGAGAGGGAGACACAGAATCTGAAATAGGCTCCAGGCTCTGAGCTGTCTGCACAGAGCCCGATGCGGGGCTCGAACTCACGGACCGCAAGATCATGACCTGAGCTGAAGTCAGACGCTCAACCAACTGAGCCACCCAGGTGCCCCAGTTTTCAAACTTTTAACACAGCTGTTGTTACATTGTCTTCTCAACTCACAGAGTCCCTTTTCACTTAAGAATATCTCAAAAGCATTTCTCATTATGTAACAAACTTTCCTGGGTCATCTTAAACATTGCCACATTGAACAAATCACCCTAATCCTGGCCTGCCAGGTTCAGCCTAATCCCTGACCCCCAAACTCCAACGAATCCACAAATTATGAATGCAAATGCCATTTTGCTTTACTTGCCTTTTACATTTTCGAAAGACAGAGAGACCGAGTGTGAGCGTGGGAAGGGCAGAGAGAGGGACACACAGAATCTGAAGCAGGCTGCAGGCTCCAGGCTCTGAGCTGTCAGCACAGAGCCTGGCACGGGTCTTGAACTCATGGACTGGACCATGAGATCATGACCTGAGCCAAAGTCGGACACTTAACCAACTGGGCCACCCATGCTCCCCATAAGATTTTTTTTTTTAAAGTAATATCTACACTTAACGTGGGGCTTAAGCCACAACCCAGTGATCAACAATCGAATGCTCCACCTGCTGAGCCAGCCAGGGGCCCCTGGCTTCCTCAGTCTTATTAACCCCCTTTCCCCCACTGAAAAATATTTAGGTAACTCTAAGCACAGTGACAGTGACTTATCGCAGTATAATTAACTTCCTGTGGAAGCTAGGAGGAAGTGTAGGCCGAGGTTAGTTAATCAGATTGGGATAGTCTCCTATATTGTATGAAGCATGTGAGCTACAGTGACAGCCTTAGGAAATAATCAATGCCATTTTAGGTTGGGTTCAGATTGAGGAAGAACTGGGCTATTGAAACATAGAGACCTTGCCTCATTATTTAAACTCCACCACCCAAAAAAGAGTTTGCAACATATTCTCAGTGGTTGACCCAGGAGAGGGAAGGAGATATTTGTCATTATTCACACTGTGAATTACAGCTAGAAAGAGGGTCTCTGCTGACCTTGAAGGAAACCGTAGGCCTTATGTTCCGAGCTCAGAGACCAAGGAACATGAGTGCTCAACATCTTCCAGGAATTGGGCTCCATCGTGGTCATGCCCTTGCTCTTCAGGTGAGGGTCTACAAGTCAGAGGCATGGGCAGCAATGGGAGCTTGTTAGCAGGCCCTGCCCCAAACCTACTGAATCAGGATCTGTATTTAAACGGCATCCCCAAGGGATATGCCCTTTAAATTTGGGAAGCACTACTCTCTGTAACATCAAGAATCCTTCAGTCTTTTTCCTTCAGAAAAGGTATGACTATATGTTCAGGAATTCCAATCTTTGGGAATATCTTTTCTTTTTCCTCTTTCCAGGAGGCAATTATTTTTCTCCCAAGCGTCACTGGGGAGCGTTTTCCACTATGACTTTTATGGAAGATCCCACAGGAATATGAAATATAAGGGCCTTGCCTGTGTGTGACTCACAGATAGACTATGTCTTCTCAGGAAGACATTGCATTGTATTTTTAGTATATACATGTTTAAAGTTTTTGCTATTGTTAAGTAATTATAACCAGCTCTATTTCTTCTCTTTACCATTTTTCCATGGTCGTATCATGAACCAGGCTCCAACTCAGAGAAAGGGGCCAGGTTGTGGCTAGAGGTGCACAATCCCCTTGCTGAGGGCATGGTTGAAGAAACAAATCTCTGGGAGGCTGATGAACTGTACTCTTAATTCCTTGGTGGTTAAGGAGATGCTGAACTCATCACCTCCAAACTGTTAGAAGCCCACTCCTTCACTACAATTAATTGCTTTATCATAGGAGAAAAACCCTGATACAAGGGATAACTGAGGACTTTTGGCACCAAATCATCTGGTCAAGTCACAATGTCTAGCGTGTACATTGTGTGATGAAATAACCCAGTGTGACGTATTGGGTGGGCCTAGGAGTAGGATAAAGGTGTGCAACAGTCTGTTAAGATACTACTTTTAGTCATTAAGATCTGAACACTCATGTTGCAAATGGGCAGCAGATGTACAATGGCTTTTGCTTCGATGAATTACAGTTTTTTGTTGTTTTTTTTTTTTTTTGCTGTTCCTAAGAATATTGTAGCTTAGTTGCTTCTGAACACTAACACCAATTTACAAGATAACATAAGTCATGATGAAAGAGACCTGAAAAGGGAAAACAGGGTTTAATAAACTAGTCTCTGGGTCAGAGCATAATAACATCCTTCTTCAAAGAGCTGAGCTAAGCCTGCAGCCAGGCATTAGTCAGTGACTATCAAAGAGGTCTGCATGCAAAATGTGAATGCCAACTGAATGCAGGAAGGCTCTCCTTTTCCTGACAAGTAAGTTGTCACTTTCCTGAGACTGTACTGTGTGCCAGATCCTGTGCTGGGGACAGTGAACATAATATGCTCAAGAGGCTTACAGTCAGTGCAGTAGAAGCCGATAAATGAACAGGAAATTATGACCCGGCATAAGTCATGTCTGATGGCAAGTGCAGGGCCCGGAGCCAGAGATGAGAAAAGTTAACACTGGAGTTAAAGCTGGCATAATATCAGTCAAGAGAAAAAACAGCAGAAATCTTGAGTAAATAGTGATGCATCTGGAACCTGGAAAAGAAAAAAAAAAGAGCTTGTAGAGGCCAAAAGGGGCCCCAGAGTCCCCCAGACACAGGAAGTGTATTGCAGGGAGCTGGCCTTTCCTGTCAGGTTCAGGAGCAAGGGCTTCCACATGCAAGAGAGGACTTATCGGGGGTCCTCATTTCTGGTCCTGGCTTGCATGCTCTTTCTGCCTGGTTTTTCTGGGCCTGATTTTTCTGGTCTATCTGAAGATGGGGTTAGACCAGATGAACTCTGCAAGTTTCTTTTAGGTGGGACATCCTATAGCTGCTACTATTTTAAAGTTATACAGAACTGTATCATCTCAAATCCTCACTGAGAGTCATCTCAATGTATATATTGTATTGCTTTATGATATAATTTAGTTTTGCTTGTTACAACTCATTGTACCTGTCAGACTACAAAGTGTATATGTTACAAAAAAAAAAAAAAAAAAAAAAAAAAAAAAGGGCAAGCCAGAGACAAAAAGGAAAAGAGAATAGCTTAGGGATGTGAACTGGGTGGAAAAATGAGACCCTTTTCATTCCTGAGTGCTTAGCTTACAAAGGGAACCCCAGACTGTCTTGGGATGGGATGGATGAGGGCCACTCATCCATCACAAACTTTATACTTCTTCCACCATCCTCAGAGTACATGTAAAACGAGGATACTCATTAGTTAACTGGAATCTAATGAGGATGAAATCCAAGCCCACCTTCATTGAATCTGAGCCACACTCACAAAAGACATGAAGCATACAGAGTGAGACTGAGCGCTGGAATCCTGAAAACACTCAGCAAGAGAAGCTTCCAGGCCCTTTATCTTAATAAAACCTGCAGGACCAGGTGGTTTGTATCTTTTCTTTAATTATCTGTTTCCTAAGTTAAAAAGCAATCAATAGCCTATGTCTGCCTTAAAAATAAAAACACCAAAAATAAAACACCTGAAATAAAGAAGAAAAAAAGACAGTAGCATTAAAGTCTATGAAATGGTTATAAAGATGGAGAAGGGGAAGCTGATGTGAGCAAGTATGACAGAGGAGGAGTCATCATCACTCAACAAATACTTGGGGTTTTGCTGTTGGCTCTGTGATCAGTCAGTGCTGGGCACTCAGAAATGAAACAGTCAGTCACTGTTCTGCTAAAGCAGAAAGAGGAGGCAGAACAAAACCCAGTGCTGAGACTTGTACATGCTTACCACTCAAAGTGTTTCCATGGATCAGCAGCATCAGCGTCACCTGGGACAGTGTTAGAAACGCACAGTCCTAGCTTCGAGAAGAATGCTGGTGCAATTTTGATTGGGATTGCATTGAATGGGTAGATTGCTTTGGGAAGTATTGACATTTTAACAATATTTATTCTTCCAATCCATGAGCACGGAATGTTTTTCCATTTATTTGTATCTTCTTCAATTTCTTTCATAAGCTTTCTATAGTTTTAAGCATACAGATCTTTTACATCTTTGGTTAAGTCTATTCCTAGGTGTTTTATGACTCTTGGTGCAGTTGTGAATGGGATTAGTTTCTTTGTCTTTCTGGTGCTTCATTATTAGTGTATAAGAATGCAACCGATTTCTGTACATTAATTTTTTTTTTTTTTTTTTTTTTTTTATTTTTGGGACAGAGAGAGACAGAGCATGAAGGGGGGAGGGGCAGAGAGAGAGGGAGACACAGAATCGGAAACAGGCTCCAGGCTCCGAGCCATCAGTCCAGAGCCTGACGCGGGGCTCGAACTCACGGACCGCGAGATCGTGACCTGGCTGAAGTCGGACGCTTAACCGACTGCGCCACCCAGGCGCCCCTGTACATTAATTTTGTATCCTGCAACTTTGCTGAATTCATGTATCAGTTCTAGCAGACTTTTGGTGGAGTCTGTTGGGTTTTCCATGTACTTGACTTCATCTTTGCCAATTTTGATGCCTTTGATTTCCTTTTGTTGTCTGGTTGCTGATGCTAGGACTTCCAACACTGTATTAAACAACAGCGGTGAGAGTGGACTTCTTTGTCATGTTCCTGATCTCAGGGGAAAAGCTCGAAAGAATGAAATATGGCCTTTTGTAGCAACGTGGGTGGAACTGGAGAGTGTTATGCTAAGTGAAATAAGTCATACAGAGAAACACAGATACCATATGTTTTCACTCTTATGTGGATCTTGAGAAACTTAACAGAAGTCCATGGGGGAGGGGAAAAAAAAAGAGGTTCGAGAGGGAGAGAGCCAAAGCATAAGAGACTCTTAAAAACTGAGAATAAACTGAGGGTTGCTGGGGAGTGGGAGGGAGGGGAGGGTGGATGATGGGCATTGAGGAGGGCACCTACTGGGAGGAACACTAGGTGTTGTATGGAAACCAATTTGATAATAAATTTCATATTAAAAAAAATAAATGCACAGTCTTGGGGCACCTGGGTGACTTGGTTGGTTAAGCACTGACTTTGGCTCAGGTCATGATCTCACAGTTTGTGGGCTCCAGCCCCAAGTCGGGCTCTGTGCTGACAGTTCAGAGCCTGCAGCCTGCTTAGGATTCTGTGTATCCCTCTCTCTCTGCTCCTCCCCTGCTCATGCTCTGTTTCTCTCTGTCTCTCAAAGATAAATAAACATCAAAACAAACAAACAAACAAACAAACAGGGTGCCTGGGTGGCTCAATTGGTTAGGCGTCCAACTTGGGCTCAGGTCATGATCTCACAGTTTGTGGGTTCGAGCTCCACATCGGGCTCTGTGCTGACAGCTCAGAGCCTGGAGCCTGCTTTGGGTTCTGTGTCTCCCTCTCTCTCTGCCCCTCCCCGCTCTCACTCTGTCTCTCTCTCAAAAATAAATAAATATTAAAAAACAATTTTTTTAATCAAAAAAAAAAAATAGAAAAGAAAAGAAATGCATAGTCTTTGGCTCCAGAATCAGAATCTGCATTTTAATAGGAACACCAATGTTTTAGAAGCAGTGCTCTATATCGTGAGGGGCTGTGGGTAACATGCAGTCAGGAGGAGAAGGGCTGACTCTGCCTGAGAGAGTCTAGAGAAGGCTTCCCCAAGAAAGTCAGTTTGGGGCTGGATCTGCAAAGATGAATAGGAACTTACTGGTTTGAAAAGAGAGGAAGGAAATTCCATTGAAAAAAGGAGGTACGATGAAAAGGTAGCTTACTAAGAGAGATGAAGCTGAATTGGAAACATAGGCTGGAATCTGATTTTGAAGATATTTATCCACCATTTAAAGGAACTTCTGGGTTCTTTTTGTTTCCTAAGGATGGAAGTCACGTACAGAGGGAGAACATTCTCTGGGCACTGTACTGATGTTTAATCAGTGGCAGGGTGTTCGATGCACATTAGAGGTACTGATGGCCTTGTTCACAGTGGAAATATATTTTCAGGGAGAAAAATCAGGACAGACTAGTGCCCTCCAGGTTTGCTGAGAGAGAATGGGTGTCCATGAATTTGAAGAGAAACAGAAAAGAAAATTTCCACCTAAGGGCTTTTCTTTCTGAAGGCAATAAAAAAGGCAAGGAAACTATCAATTCCCCTAAATGGTATTAAACTGAAACACAGCGCCAAGGGACTGGAAATTAATTATTCTTAGAGGCAAAGTAGCAGCTGTTTAATCTTTTAAACAATCTCATGAAAACCCAAAGCAGATAGAGAATACTTGCCTCACTTTAGCTGAAACTTCATGCTAGCTCAGGACTCAAACTCCAGTGTTCTGATAAGGATGGTCAATCAATGGCCAGATCAATTGGATGTTGAATTGTTGCCCAGGATACTGGCTCTAGATGTGATTACCATCCCTACGCAGGCCCAGGCTCTCTTCATCTTCCAACTGCCTGGATCCTTTCAGTGATGAGCCAGAGAAAGCCATGGGGCTTTTAAAAGTGGCAGAAGACATTTGTCCTACCATTATAATGATTATTGACTTCTTAACTGTCCTACGTGTGTGGAATGAGATAGTATATCAAATCTAGCATGGATAATTCAGACAGCTCCCACTTTTATTTTATATATATATTTAGAGAGAGAGAGAGAGAGAGAGAGAGACAGCACAAGTAGAGGAGGGGCAGAGAAGCCAGACAGAGAGAGAGAGAGAGAGAGAGAGAAAATCCCAAGCAGCACAGAGCCAGATGTGGGGCACGAACCCATGAACTGTGAGATCATGACCTGAGCTAAAACCAACAGTTGGATGCTCAACTGACTGAGCCACCCAGGTGTCCCAGACAGTTCGCACTTTTAGAGGTAAACTTGTCCTGGCATTTGAAAGTGACTTATTGTAGCAAAAGTCCTTGGGTCATTGGGAATGTTAATTGGAGGCTAAAGTGTATGAGAAGTAAAAAGCAGAGCATTAGCAGGTAGCATTAGATCACGCTGCAATGTGTACATCTGGCAAAAAAAAAAAAAAAAAAAAAAAAAAACAACCATGGGTGGGCGGGAGGCTTCTAGTATTAGCATCTACTAAATGCTGGCAGTAGAGGCGTGCTTTACAGTGCTCACCTCTAATTCATTCCATAGCCCTGCAAGAGAGCTGTCATTAGCCCCCATTTCAAATGAGGAAGCTGCAGCTCAGTGGAGATGGTTATTAGGGCCCCATAGCCAGGATGTGCAGAGCTGGGATTCATATCTAGGTCAGACTTATTGTTGACCATAGCTCACTACCACTGTGCGAACACTGCTCTGTCACTCACAAGTCTCTAAGAGCCTGCATGTTTGCTGCAAGTCTGTCTCGCCTTCAGAAAATTCACCAGAACAGCAGAACAATAGACAAGAACCGCATGGGTAAAAGAGATTATTGAACAGTGATTGTTAAATTATATAAAATTTATAAAGTATAACAATGATTATTTTACTTTAAAAGCTTCACTTTACAAAAGGCTTCAGCATAGATTTTACATATCCAGCTTCTAAATGCACTTAGGATGATCTGTTTATAGATACTGAATTTGTAGTCTTTTCAGGACACAGTTGTCATGTCTCTATTTTACAGACAAATGAATATTTCACATAAATGCAAATTTACTGATCCACTTGGCTCCTTGAGATACTAGTAATAGTAAATCAATAAGCATTTATCTATCACTTATTCAGCCAAAGATGCTGTGCTAAATGCTGGAAGAGAAATAATCAGGCACCCAATCCTGCACTAAAGAGGTCTCTGTCCAGCAGGGGAGATGAATCAAACAAATGCAGAATTAAGTCTAGGAGGTGTTTGTTTGTTTGTTTGTTTTGTGTTAGTGACAATAGGGGGGAAAATGAAAGAGAGAAAGGTTTCACCAGACTGAAAAGTATTCATGTGATACTCATTAGAGAGACTCAGAAATGAGTATTGGGATCAGGTTCTGGAGGCTTAGGGAAAACTGTGCAGAGCCAATTCTTGTCCCTGGGTTTAGAAGGGAGATAAGAGATAAGAGACTCTTAAATATAGAGAACAAACTGAGGGTTGCTGGAGGGGTTGTGGGTAGGGTGAAGGGCTAAATGGGCAAGGGGCATTAAAGAGGACATTGTTGGGATGAGTACAGGGCATTATATGCAGGGGATGAATCACTGATTCTACTCCTGAAATCATTATTGTACTATATGCTAACTAACTTGGATGTAAATTTTAAAAAAATAAAAAGCTAAAAAAAAAAAAAAAAAAGAAAGCCAGCAAACCATGAGAAAAGAGCAAGAGTAGAAAGGAACAGAGAAGAACTGTAAAAACAACCATAAAACAAGTAATAAAATGGCTATAAGTACATACCTATAATAATTACTTTGAATATAAATAGACTAAATGCTCCAGTCAAAAGACATAGGGTGATGGAATGGATAAAAAAGCAAGACTCACCCAAATGCTGCCTACAAGAGACTCATTTCAGATCTAAAGACACATGGAAATTAAAAGTGAAGGAATGGAAAGGCATTTATCATGTAAATGGCAATGAAAAGAAAGCCAGGATAGCAATACTTATATTAGACAAAACAGACTTTAAAACAAAGCCTGTAACAAGAGACAAAGAAGGGCAATCCATAATCATAAAGGGAACAATCCAACAAAAATATATAACAATTGTAAATATTTGTGCATCCAACATAGAAGCACCCAAATACATAAAGCAGCTAATAATAAACATGAAGGAAGTAATCAGTAGTAATACAATAATAGTAAGGGACCTTAACACTCCACTTACACGAATGAATAGATCATCCAAACAGAAAATCAGAAAGGAAATGTGGGGGTGCCTGAGTGGCTTAGTCAGTTAAGCATCTGACTCTTGATTTAAGCTCAAGTCATGATCCCAGGGTTGTGGGATCGAGCCCTGTAAGGCTCTGCCACTGACTGTGGAGCCTGCTTGGGATTCTGTCTCTCTCTCTCTGTCTCTCTCTCTCTCTCTCTCCCCTACTTGACACATGCTCTTTCTCTCTCTCTAAAATAAATGAAAAAATGAATGAATGAATGAATGAATGAATGAATAAATAAATAAATAAACATTGAAAAAAGAATTCCCTTCCTCTTCTGTCAATGTAGTTAAGTGCATTTTTCTTTCTTTTTTTTATTTTTTAAAAAATGTTTTATTTTGTTTTGAGAGAACACAAGAGGGGGAAAGACAGAGAGGGAGACAGAGGATCCAAAATGGGCTCTGTGCTGACAGCAGTGAGCCTGATGTGGGGCTCAAACTCATGAACCACAAGATCATGACCTGAGCTGAAGTTGGATGCTCAACAGACTGAGCCACCCAGGGCCCCCAGTGCATTTTTCTTTTTCTTTTTCTTTTTTTTAATGTTTATTTATTTTTGAGACGATGCAAGAGACAGAGTGAAGCGGCAGAGGGGCAGACACAGGGAGCACAAAATCTGAAGCAGGCTCCAGGCTCTAAGCTGTCAGCGCAGAGCCCGTCGCAGGGCTCGAACTCATGAATCGTGAGATCATGACCTGAGCCCAAGTCGAGCACATAACCAACTGAGCCACCCAGGTGCCCCTGCATTTTTCTTAACAGATGGCTTGGGGAAAGATATATGTGTGAGGGGGAATTTCATACAAACTTTGACTTTTTGGCTCTTTTGTCTTCTGAGATCCTACATTTCCATCTCTTGTTTATTTTTTCTTTTCACCACCCAGGCTTCAAAAGTCATTCTTCCCCCTTTTCTGGCATTTTTGTAAGGATGTTAGGACATACAGAAAAGTTTAAATAATTTTCCAGATAATACTCATATATTTATCACTTAGATTCTACAATTAACATATTATAATTTTTGCTTATTACATATTGGTGAAATTACCTATCCATCCATTAATCCATTTTATTTTTGATGAATTTCAAAGCAAATTGCCCACATGACTACATTTCCCCTTGAGTACTTTACCTTGAGTATCATTAAATAGAGGTCAATATTTCCTTACAATTTTTAAACTTTTTTTTTTTTTTTTTTTTTTTTTTTACAGAAAGAGAGCACAAGCAGGGGAGGGGCAGAAGAAGAAGGAGAGAGAGAATCCCAAGCAGGCTCCATGACCAGCATGGAACCCAACCTAGGGCTCAAGCCCATGACCGTGAGATCATGACCTGAACAGAAATCAAGAGTCAGGAGCTTAAGCTACTAGTAGAGCCACCCAGGCACCCCTCTTTACAATTTTTAATGTAAAATACACATTAAATGAAAAGCACAAGTATTTACTATATATTTGCTAAATTTTAATAATTGCATACATCTGTGTAACCTAAACTGCTATTGAGATATAGAACATCGCCATCACCCTAGACAGCTTTCTTATGCCCCTTCGCAGTAAATCCTCTACCCCTTACTCAACATTATTCTGATTTTTCCACCATGGACTAGTTTTGCCTGTTTTAGAATTTCCTATAATGAAACTATATGGTATATCCTCTTTTGTGTAGGTTTGTTTTACTCAGCATAATGCTTTTGAGATTCATCCATGTTCTTTTTATCAGTAATTCATTCCTTTTTATTTCTGGGTAGTGTTCTATTGTATGAATATGGCAGAGATTGTGTATTCTTCTGCTCATGAGTTTTTGGATTGTTTCCAATTTGAGGCTATTAGGTAAAAGCTGCCATGAATACTCTTGTGCAGGTATTTTTACATACATGTGCTTATTTCTATTGGGTAAATGTGAGGAGTGGAATTGATGAATCATAGGGTGAGGTCTCTTGAGTTTTATAAGAAACTGGAACATCTTTATCCAAAGTAGTTGTATAATTTTACACTCCCACCAATGGTGAAGGATTCTACTGATCTGAAGGCTTGCCAATATTTAATGTTGTCAGTCTTTTAAATTTTAACCATTTGCACACCTTCTTTGGTGAAATTCAAAACTTTGCCCAATTTTATTGTTATTCCTTTCTGTTGAGTTGTCAGAATTCACATATTTTGATACCATTCCTTTGTCAGATATAAGTCTGAAAATATTGATTCCTAGTCTGTGGCTTACCTATTCATTTTTATGTGTCTTTTGAAGAGCATAAACTTTCAATTTTGGTAGTCTACTTAATCAACTTTATCTCTTATGTTTAATATTTCCTTGACTGACCTAGGAAAATTTTGCCTATCATGAGGATATTCTAAGTTTCCCCCTTTTAAAAAAAATGTTTAATTATTTTTGAGAGAGAGAGAGGCAGAATGAGAGTGGGGGAAGGGCAGAGAGGGAGACACAGATTCACCCATTTAAACTGTACAATTCAGTGGTTGTTAGTGTATTCACAGATAAATGGTCACCATAATTTTAGAACATTTTCATCACCTTAAGAAGAAACCCAGTATTCTTTACCTATCATTCTGTTTTTCTTCCATTCCCTGTCCTCAGCCCTAAGCAACAACTAATTGACTTTCTGTCTCTATACATATTCCTATTCTGTATTTTCTCATGAATGGAATAGAATGTGGTCTTTTGTGACTGCTTTAATTTGGCATAATGCTTCCATATATCAGTATGTAGCATATACCATTACTTCATTTCTTTTTTATGGCCAATATTTAATTGTATGGAATATACTACATTGTGTTAATCCGTTCATTCACTGATGGATGATAGGTTGTTTGCACCTTTTGACTATCGTGAATAATGCTTCTATAAACATTCACATACAAGTTTGTGTGAACATGTGTTTTTACTTCTCTTAATCTATTCCCTTCTGTTTAATTGTTTGAGGCGGGACTATTTTTACGTTCCCAGCAACAGAGTTTCAGGGTTCCAATTTCTCCACAACCTCACCAAACATTGTTATCTGACTTTTCAATTCTAGCCATCCCACTGGGTGCGAAGTGGTATCTCATTGTGGTTTTGATTTGCATTTTCTTGATGACTAATGATGTTGAGCATTGTCTCATGTGCTTGTTTGACATTTTTGTACCTTCTTTGGAGAACTGTCTACTCAGATCCTTTGCCCATTTTTTAACTGGGTCATTTTTCTTGTTATTATTGTGTCATAAGTGTTATTTGTATAGTCTAGATAAAATTCCCATATCAGATGTGATTTGCAAACATTTTCTTGCATTCTCTAAGTTGTCTTTTCACTTTCTTGATAGTGTCTTTTGGAACTCAAAAGTTTTAAGTTTTGATGAAGTCCAACCTACCTATTTTTTTCTTTTACTGTTTGTACTTTTGGTGTCATAGTTAAGAATGCCTTATCAAATCTGAGGTCATGAAGAACTTTTTTACTTTTTTATTGTGGTAAAATATACATAAATTTAGCATTTCAACCTTTTTTAAAGTGTACATTTCAGTGGCATTAAGTACATTCACACTGTTGTGCAACCATCACCACTATCCATCCATAAAACTTTTTCATCATCCCAAACTGAAACTCAGTCTGCTTCTAAGTCCCTGGTAAACACTGCCTTCTGTCTCTATGCATCTGACTACTCTAGGTACCTCATGTAAGTAGAATCATAAATCTTTGTCTTTTTTTTATCTGGTTTATTTAACTTAGCATAACATCTTCAAGGACTATTCATGCTGTAGCATACATCACAATTTCCTTATTTATTAAAGCTAGATAATACTCCATTGTATGCATACACATTTTGTTGATAAACTCATCTATTGGACATTTGGTTTATTTCCATCTTTTGGCTATTTTGAATAATGCTACAATGAACACTCTTGTACGAATATCTGTCAAGCACCTGCTTTCAACTCTTTTGTGTCTAAACACAGAAGGAGAATTGCTGGATCAAATGGCAAATCAATGCTTACTTTTTGAGGAACTGAACGATCATTAGGATTTACTCCTATATTTTCTTCTGAGTTTTATAGTTTTTACTTCTATGTTTGTCTTTGATCCACGTTGAGTGAATTTATATTCATGGTGTGAGGTAAGGTTCCAACTTTATTCTTTTGTATGTGACTATGCAGTTGTCCCATCCCCATTGTTTAAAAGGCTATCCCACCCCCCCCCAACCCCGGAATGGTGTTGGCACCCTGGCAAAGAATCAGTTGACCATAGATGTGTGAGATTATGTCTGGATTCCCAATCCATTACACTGATGTATATATCTGTCCTGGTGCTAATAAGTTTTAAAATTGGGCAGTGTCAGTCCTCCTACTTTATTCAGGATTTTTCAGGATTGTTTTGGCTATTATGATTCCTTCAAAATTCCATGTGAATTAGAATCAGCTCATCAATTTCTATAAAGAAGTCAGCTGGGAGGGATTCTGTTAGTGATTACACTGAATCTGTAGATCAGTTTGGGGAGTACTGCTATCTTAACAATATTAAGTCTTTTGATCCATTTATTTAGACCTTTCTTTCAACAATGCATTGTATATTTTAAGTATAAGCTTTGCACTTCTTTTATTAAATTTATTCCTAATACTTTATTCTTTTTGATACTATTGTAAAAGAAAGTGATTTCTTAATTTCACTTTCAGTTGATCCTTGCAAGTATATAAAAATATAATCCATTCTTGTATATTGATCTTTATCTTGCAACCTTGCTGAACTAATTTATTCTTTTTTTTAAATGAAATTTATCGTCAAATTGGTTTCCATACAACACCCAGTGCTCATCCCAATAGGTACCCTCCTCAATGCCCATCACCCACTTTCCCCTCCCCCCAACCCCCCATCAACCCTCAGTTTGTTCTCAGTATTTAAGAGTCTCTTATGGTTTGCCTCCTTCCCTCTCTGTAACTTTTCCCCCCATCCCCTCCCCCCTGCTCTTCTGCTGAGTTTCTCAGAACCCACATATGAGTGAAAACATATGGTATCCGTGTTTCTCTGCCTGACTTATTTTACTTAGCATAACACTCTCCAGTTCCATCCACGTTGCTACAAATGGCCAGATTTCATTCTTTCTCATTGCCAAGTAGTATTCCATTGTATATATAAACCACACCTTCTTTATACATTTATCAGTTGATGTACATTTAGGCTCTTTCCATAAATTGGCCATTGTTGAAAGTGCTGCTATAAACATTGGGGTACAAGTGCCCCTATGCATCAGCACTCCTATATCCCTTGGGTAAATTCCCAGCAGTGCTATTGCTGGGTCATAGGGTAGATCTATTTTTAATTTTTTGAGGAATCTCCACACTGTTTTCCAGAGCAGCTGCACCAGTTTGCATTCCCACCAGCAGTGCAAGAGGGTTCCTGTTTCTCCACATCCTCTCCAGCATCTATAGTCTCCTGATTTGTTCATTTTAGCCACCCTGACCGGCGTGAGGTGGAATCTCAGTGTGGTTTTGATTTGTATTTCCCTGATGAGCAGTGACGTTGAGCATCTTCTCATGTGCCTGTTGGCCATCTGGATGTCTTCTTTAGAAAAGTGTCTATTCATGTCTTCTGCCCATTTCTTCACTGGATTATTTGTTTTTTGGGTGTGGAGTTTGGTGAGTTATTTATAGATTTTGGATACTAGCCCTATATCCGATATGTCATTTGTAAATATCTTTTCCCATTCCATCAGTTGCCTTTTAGTTTTGTTGATTGTTTCCTTTGCAGTGCAGAAGCTTTTTATCTTGATGAGGTCCCAATAGTTCATTTTTGCTTTTAATTCTCTTGCCTTTGGAGATGTGTCAAGTAAGAAATTGTTACAGCTGAGGTCAGAGAGGTTTTTTCCTGCTTTCTCCTAATTTATTAGTTCTAAAAGGCCTTCAGTGGCTTCTTTAGGATTTTCAAAATACTACATCAAGTTATCTATGAATAGAAATAGTTTGACTTCTTCCTTTCCAATCTGAATGCCTATTATTTCTTATTTCAGTTGTTTAATTGCCTTGGACAGAACTTCCTGTACAATATTGAATAGAAGCGGTGAGAGCATACATCCTTGTCTCATTCCTGATCTTAGGGGAAACTACCCAGTGTTTCACCATTAAGTATGCTGCTACTTGTGGGGGTTTTTGTAGATGTTCTTTATTAAGTTGAAGAAATTCCCTTCTATTTCTAGTTGAGTATTTTTAATCATCAAGGTGTTTGGATTTTGTCAAATGCCTTTTTCTGCATCTATTAAGATTATCATGTGATTTTTGTTTTTATTCTATTGAATGATGTATTACATTAGTTGATTTTCAATTTTAAGCCAACCCTGCATTACTGGGATAAAAGCCATTGGCCAGAGTGTATACTTCATTTTACATGTTTGTTGGATTTGGTTTGCTGGTATGTTCTTGAGGATTTTTGACTCCATATTTATAAGAGATAATGGGCTGAAGGATTCTTGTCCTGTCTTTGTCTGATTTTAGCATTGGAGTAATACTTGCCTCAGAAGGATTTGGGAAGCGCCAGTGCCTCTTCTAGTTTTGGAAGAGTTTGTGAAGAACTGGTATTGATTCTTTGAATGTTTGGTAGAACTCAACAATGAAGCAATCTAAGCCTTGGCTTATCTCTGTGGTTACTTTTATAAAATTATTTAATCTTTTTATTTGTTATAGATCTATTAAGATGGTCTATTTTTAGCTTGAGTCAGTTTCAGTAGTTTGTGTGCCAGCACACTCCAAAATACATTCCCCTTTCCATTATTTGTTGGCAAACAGTTGCACATAGCATTCCTTTAAAGTCCTTTTTATATCTGTAAGATTGGTAGTAATGTTCCACTTTCATTTCTGATTCTAATAATTTGAGTCTTCTTTTTTTCCTTTGTCACACTAGTTAAAAGTTCACCAGTTATATTGATCTTTACAAAGGGCCAGATTTTTGTTTCAGATCTTTATTTTCTATTCTCTATTTTATTTTTTTTTCTGCTCTGATCTTTATTATTTCCTCCCTTCTACTTAACAGATTTAGTTTGTTCTGCGTTTTCCAGTGTTTTAAGGTTGAAGTTTAGATTATTGATTTCAGATATTCCCCCCTCCTCTCCCGGTAATGTAGGCACTTATAAATACAAATTTGTCTCTAAGCACAGTTTTAGCTGTATCTCATAAATTTTGGTATATTGTGCCTTGATTTTTACTCATTGCTAAGTATATTCTGATTTTCCATTTGATTTCTTCTTTGACCTATTGGGTATTTAGGACCACTAAATCATTTAGAATATATATATTTTTATGTTTCCATTGCTATTTCCATTCTTTGGATGATTACTTATGAAATTTTTAACATGCATATTAAACACTCATGTGTAACAGTGTCTCATACCATCACTTCAAAAATATAAAAATGTCAGAACATTATTCCTGATCATTTTCCTCCAAAACTCTATGCTATTGCTATCCACTATCTTACTTTAGTCCTTTTTTAAAATGTGTATTTATTTATTTACTTACTTACTTACATATTGAGAGAAAGAGAGAGAGAATCCCAAGCAGGCTCCACACTGTCAGTACAGAGCCCAACTTGGGGCTTGATCTCATTAGCTGTGAGACCATGACCCGAGCCAGAATCAAGAGTTGGGCGCTTAACCAACTGAGCCACCAGGGCCCCACTTTAGTCCTTGTTTTTAACATCACAAATTAGGCATTAATGTTGTTCTTGTTATACCAACCATTTTTTAAACTATATTTACATATACATTACTATTTTGTTCATTACTCTTCCTAAAGTATATCATTTTAGAATTTGGTTTAGTAAGAGAATGATAAAGGTAAACTCTTAATTTTTGTTTTATCTCTAAATGTCTTTATTTTCATTCTTGAAAGATGGTCAGCTGGGTTAACAGTTACTCTTCTAGAATTTGTAGATATTATTTCATGAATTTTTATTCACTTAATATATTTTACTCATTATTATATAATTACAACATGCAATGAATAAAAATCAATATACCAAAAATTTTTGTAATTATTATATTATGTTATATTGTAATAATATTCTTATTTCATTAATTTTATTTCTTTGCAGAGTATCACTTCTTTCTGTCTTCCTGCTTTTAAGATCTGCTTTTAGTCTCTTTTATTATACAATTGCACTCTGATGTGTTTAGGTATTTCATCAGTCCTAGAAAATTCTTGTCAAATAGTACCTTTGTTCCATTTTCCCTAATCTTTTCTGGGACTCTAATTACACTTATTTGAGATCTCATTCTGTCCTCTACTTCTAATTGTTTTAAATTTAAAATGTTTTTCCACATAAAAAAATCTTCATTGTTTCCACCTGGCCCACAGTTTAGAACAATGTCTGGGAAGTATATAAGCAACTGTTCTGGTGACAGTTGGAATCCCCAAGGCCAGGGACTGAGCAGTGCCCCTCGAAGGCCACTGAATTCAGGAGGTCTCTAATTATGCCTGAGAGTGAGTCTTTCAAAGAGGTACTACCCAAGCCTGTTCTATGGAGATTGTTCAGGCGGAAGCCCATCTTCTTGACGAGTTTCATGTCCTGCTTTAGAAAGTGGTTCTTCAGGAAGTAACAGATAAGAGGGACTGTACTGGCAGAGCACAGAAGATGCAGATCTACCAGTCCAGCTTTAGTTTCTTCTCTAGAACCATGCAGGCCTCCAAGGCATACAACGTGTATCTGGACTCATATTGAGATGACTCCTGCTATTCTCAAAGAAGGCATGTCACCACACTGGTTTTGCAAGGAGGCATTTGGTGCTTTTGTGTTTACACCTTCCCAACTCACAGATGACACACATTGTTTAAAGTCACACTGTTTTGATTAAAATAATAGCCCAGAGAGAGTTAGGTGTTAGAGGTTTGCAAATGCAAGTCAGCCAGGTAGTGGATAGTGGTCCTGACCTCATTTCAATAATTCTGAAGTATCTGGTGCCTTTTTTGGATATAGGCACTAACCACAAAATACAGTGTTATCAGTGCTGTTAGCCAATTCTTTTGCCAGTACCACACTGTTTTGATTACTGTATTTCATAGAAAGACTTGAAATCAGGTAATGTCAGTCTGCTGATATTGCTCTTCTTGTTCAATATTGTGTTAGTTATTCTTGGTCTTTTGCCTTTCCATATAAACTTTAGTATCAGTTTGTCTGTATCCAAAAATAACTTGGCTTGGATTTTGATTGGGATTGTGTTTACTCTATAGATCAAGTTGTGCCTTCTTAAATATAGAGCCTTCCTTTCCATGAACATGGAATATCCCACCATTCATTTAGATTGTCTTTGACTTGTTTAACAGTTTTATAGTTTTCCTCAGATAGACTGTGTATATATTTTGTGAGACTTATACCTAAGTATTTTATTTTGGGGGTGCCAATGTAAATGGTATTGTTTTAATTTCACATTCCAATTGTTTATTCATGGTATACAGCAAAGCAATTGATGTTTGTATATTAACTTTCTATCCTGCAACCTTATAACAGTTTATTAGTTCCAGAAGTTTTTCTGTTTCTTTTTGTGGGGTCATTTGTTTTGTCATTTCTTTGGGATTTTCTTTTTTTTTTTTAATTTTTTTTTTCAACTTTTTTTTTAATTTATTTTTGGGACAGAGAGAGACAGAGCATGAACGGGGGAGGGGCAGAGAGAGAAGGAGACACAGAATCGGAAAGAGGCTCCAGGCTCCGAGCTCCGAGCTGTCAGCCCAGAGCCTGACGCGGGGCTCGAACTCACGGACCGCGAGATCGTGACCTGGCTGAAGTCGGACGCTTAACCGACTGCGCCACCCAGGCGCCCCTCTTTGGGATTTTCTACATAGTCATGTCATTGGGGGAAAATGTTTTATTTCTTCCTATGTCAGGGAAAAATAATATATCTATATATTTATACATCTAGATATATATACACACATAGACCTTTCACTGTCACATTGCATTAGCTAAAACTTCCAGTCAGATGTGGAATACAAGTGGTGACAGGAGAGATCCTTGCCATGTTCCTGATCTTAGCAAGAAAGTTCCTCATTATTAATATGATATTAACTGTAGATTTTTGTTGTTGTATTTGAGTAAATTTCCCTGTATTCTTGGTTTGCTGTGAATGTTCATCTGGAATTGTCTTGGATTTTGTCAAATGCTTTTTCTGCATCTATTGCTATGAGCATATGACTTTTCTTCTTTAGCCTGTTGATGTGATAGATTTCATTAACTCAACCAGCCTTGCAAACTTGGGATAAATCCCACCTGGCCATAGTCTACTTGTATATGGTCTTTATTGCTGAATTGTATTTGCTAAAACTTTGAGGATTTTTGCCTCTATATTCATGAAGAATATTGGTCTGTAATTGTTTGTGTTTTTACTCTCTTTGTTGGTTTTGGTATCACGGTAATAAATTGGGGGGTTTCCCTCCTCTTCTATTTTCAGGAAGATATCGTATAGGCATGGTGTTAATTCTTTCTTAAACAGCTGATAGAATTCTCCAATGAAACCATTTGGATCTTAAGATTACTTTGTTAGATTTATAAAATTATAAATTCAATTCTCTTAATAGTTATATGGTTAAATAATATATTTTATATTGGATGAGTTCTAGTAGTTTCTATTTTTTGAGGAACTGCTTCATTTAAGCTAAGTTGCCCAATATACGTGTCGGTTATTTGCAGTATTCTATTATCCTTTTAATGTCTGCTGGGTCTGCAGTGATATCCCTTATTTCATTCTTCATATTAATAGTTTGAGTATTCCCCTATTTTTTCTTTCAGTTTTGTGAGAGGTTTGTCAATCTTTTGGATCATTTCAAAGAACCAGCTTTCTGTTTCATTTGAGTTTCTCTATTGATTTTTGATCTCATACTTCATTCAATTCTACTCTTCATTAATTTTTGCATTCCGCTTGAGTTTATATTGTCTTCCCTTAATTTCTTGGAACTTAGATTGATTTGAGATCTTTCCCTTTTTCTAATGTATACATTCAGTGACTTGAATTTTCCTTTCAGTACTGCTTTAGTTGTGTCCCACAAATTTCTATACATTTTTTTTTCATTCAGTTCAACATATTTTTCTTTTTTAATTTCCCTTGAGAACTAAATCCATGGGCTATTTAGAAGTGTGTTACTTCCTAAGTGTTTGGAATTTTTTCTTTACGTTATTGATTTCTAGTTGATTCCATTGCATCAGGGGACACATTTTATATGATTTCAATTCTTTTAAATCCCTTGAGGTTTGATTTTGGTCTAGGAATGTTCTTAGTATATATTCTATAGGTACTTGAAAAGATTGTGTATCTATAAGTGTCATTTAGATTTTGTTGACTGATGGGATAATGTAGTTGAGTTCTATATCTTCGCTGATTTTCTACCAAATTGTTCTATAATTGTTGAGAGGAGTTTTGAAGTCATTAACTGTAATTGTAGTTTTGTCTATTTCCCTTCGTTTCTGTCACTTTTTTTCACATATTTTGTGCATAAATATTTAGCATTGCTGTCTTATGGGTGGATTGACACTTTTATCATTATGTAATATCCCTCTGTCTCTAATACTCTTTCCTCTAAAGTCAACTTTGATATTAATATAGCTATGTCTGCTTTCGTTTGCAAGGTGTGTCTTGTATGCCATCCTTCAACTTTCAACCTACTTATTATACGTGAAGTGAATTTCTTATAGAAACATTGTTCATTTTTTGGGTCATATGGCTTTTTATCCACCCTGCCAATCTCATTTACATTTAATATCTTTATAGTTAATGTAACTATGATGTGTTAGTGTTTAAGTGTGCCATTATTTTTTATTTTCTGGCAGTTCTCTGTTTAACATTTTTGTTTTCTTTTCCTGCTTATTTGTAGGTTAATTGAGCATTTTTTAGAAGATTCCATTTTGATATATCTATAGTGTTTTTGAGTGTACTTCTTTCTATAGTCTTTTGAATAGTTGCTGTGGTATTACATTATAAATATATATCTTATCCAAGTCTATTGATGTCAACATTTTACCAGATTGAGTGAACTATAAAAACCTTGTCTCTATACTCCTTTACCTTCCCATTTATAATTGTCTTAAGTATTCCCTGTACCTACATAAAAAACCACAATAGGTAGGTTTTATGTTTTACTTTAACAAATTTAACTTAGAAAACTGAAGTGTGTTGTATTTACCCATAGTTTTATTCTCTATGTTCTCCCTGATGTTCCAAAATTCCTTCTTTTATTATTCCCTTTTTGTTTTAAAATTTCCTTTAGTCATTCTTTGAAGGCAGATCTGCTGGAAACAAATTCTCTTAGTTTACTTTCATCTGAGAACACCTTGGTTTCTTCTTCATTCCTAAAAGATATTTTCCCTGGATATACAATTCTGCATTGACAGTTTTCTTTCAGCACTTGATAAGTATTGTGCTACTTCCTTCTGGCCTTTGTTGTGCCTAATGAGAAATTTGTCATTTGGTTTGTGTATGTCTTACAGTCTATGTGTCATTTTTTGCTGCTTTTGAGAAATTTTCTTTTTCTTTGATTTTCAGACGTTTCATTATGATGTGTTTTGGTGGGGATTTGGGGTTTTATCCTGTTTGGAGTTCACTGAGCTTCTTGGCTATCTTGCAAAATCTGGGATATTTTTAGAAATTATTTCTTCAAATATTTTATTACCCCCACCCTCTTCCTCTTCTCCTGATTTGGTTATATGCTATACATGTCCCTTGGGCTCTATTTATTTTTTCAGCCTATTTTCTCTCTCTTGTTCAGACTGGCTAATTTCTATTGCTATATCATCAAATTCTCTCTTTCCTCTATTTTCTCTATTCCGCTGTTGAACTCATCCATGGAGTGTTTTTTAAATTATTATTATTTTAATTTCAGTTATTTTATCTTTTGGTTCTAAAATTTCCACTTGGGGGGTGCCTGGGTGGCTCAGTCACTTAAGCGGCTGACTAAAGCTCAGATCATGATCTCACTGTTTGTGAGTTCGAGCCCTGCATTGGGATCTGTGCTGACAGCTCAGAGCCTGGAGCCTGCTTCAGATTCTGTCTCCCTCTCTCTCTGCCCCTCCCCTGCTCGTGCTCTCTCAAAACTGAATAAATGTTAATAAAAAAATAAAATCTCCACTTGATTTTTCTTGTATCTTTGTTGTGACTTTTTCATTTATATCAAGAGTGTTTGTAATTGTTTGTTAGAGCATTTTTATGACAAGCTGAGATCTTTCTGGACCTTGGAATAATAAGTGATATTTCATTGAAAGTTGAGCACTTTGGATATTATGTTATGAGATTCTGGATCTCATTAAATCTTGTGTTTTAGCCCTTCCCCCTGATACCACTCCAGTTGGGAAGCAAGGCACTGCCTCAATAGAGCCAAGTGAAGATGGAAGTTTGGGTTTTCCTCTCTATTTTGAGTGACATACAGAGAGAAGGGAGGCTCCTTGGCACTCCTGGGAAGAAGTTGGAGTTCAGGCTCCACCATAGGCTATGGTGACATAATTCTGGCTTGGAAGGGGAGCACCTTGTATCCTCACTTCCCCATGTATCCTCCACTGAATGCAGGATGGTGGGTGGAAGTGTGTGAGTGGCCTCACAGTTCTGAGAAGTGAAGAAAAGTCCTGACTCTGTTAGGCTTATTTGATCACTTAATGTGAAGGGGTAGGGCACCTAACAGCAAAGGGGAGTGGAGCCTCATTATTTCTAGGTGGAGGCAAAAGTCCAGTATCCTCATGTGTTCTCCACTCACATTGCACTGGGGAAAGAATCTCTTACAACCCACATGACTGAGGCACATTGTTAGAATCTGGAAAGGGTGGAAGTCTAGGCTCTACACATTATCATTGCTGGTACTGGCTCAGTTTTTTCTGTGGTGTTTGGCTAGAGTAGAGCAGTTATGACATAAAAGTTTTTTGTCTTGTTAGGCTGCCCCTTTCCTGGTCCTTTGGCTACAGAGAGCAGGCTTTTCTTGGGCCTTTCTTTACTTGCACTAAGAATTTCCAGGGAACTCACTACTGTATCGTTCCTTGGTTCCAAGGACTCCCTTAGCCAGTCTTGTCTTCTCTTCCACCTTTCAGTGTCCTCTTATGTTTGTTTTATGTATCACATTCAGGGTTTACAGCAGTACTTAGCAGAAAGAAAAGGGAAAAGTCTGTCTACTCCATATTTTGGAATAAGAAGGTCTTTCTCTATTATTAGTGTCAGGATACTGTGGTAATTAATGTTTTTTAGAAACATTGATTTACAGATGAAACAATGTCTGGGATTAACTTAAAAATAATTTGGGGGTGGGTAATGGGTAGAGAGACAAAGCAAATGAGATTAGCTATGAATTGGTAATTGTTGAAGATGGATGATGTATGTATGGAGATTCATTACTCTATTTTATTTTTGTATATGTCGAAATTCTCCTTAAAAAGAAAACCATTTCCTGACCACCCAGTCTAAGTCATATTATAGGCTCTTATCTATGCTCTCCAATACAGTATAAATGTGATAAGAAGGACCAGTCTATCTTGGTCATAATTACAGCTCCAAAGCTTAAAAGTGACTGGCATAGAGTTGGCATTCAAATTACCATGTTTCCTCAAACATAAGATGCCACAGATGATAAAATACCTTTATTTTATGTATTAAAAAAACCCACAAGTTAAATTATGACATAGCATCAATTTTTAAAAGTATTTGAATTTCAAATGCTACAGTGTGGGGGAAAAATGCTCATTTTCTAATTGACGAAGTATGGCATTTGTAGAATAAAGACTCAGTGAGGTCAAGATAATGATGAAAATGCTTCACAAGTATTCAAGATGAGGGTATATTTCTGAAGGTTTAATCAATTTTGCAGTGAATGTATTTCTTCCCAAATATTGAAAATTTATGTCCTAGTTTATAGGTTATGGTTACAAACTTTAACAGAAAATCCAACATTCTGACATGATGGTCTCCACCCTTGCACCACCACGGATCCCTTTTATTATTTTATCCCCAAGGTCACCATATTTTGAAATATTTTGATATCAAGTAAAACTCATTCGCTAAGCTAATTTTCTTCATTTTTCATAGATTAAATGTGTAGTATTCAAAGAGGTGATATAATCTCAGCTAAAATAAAAGAAACTTGACCTTTTACCTACCCTACATGGACTCACTACAGGGAAAAGTACATTTTCATTAGGAAATCTACCTTTTAGTTTCCAGTGCTACTTTCTCAGAATCCAAGAACTGAGATGGCAGGTGCTGGATGGCAGCTCCTGTATTAAGTCAAGAGAGGATACTAAGGTAGCCAGCCCATCTTAATGTTACACTGTAAGTTAGCCCATTTGTTTACACATTTCTCTGACACAGGAAACTGTGTAAAGGAGTTCAACGCTACAGTGAACTGACATGGTGCAGGGTCTATTCAAGTTTCTAAACTGACAGCACAAAAATTCAATTGTTTTTTCTAGGATGAACTAGAACAGAGTAGTGAGAAGAAAATACAATCTGTGGAGTTTTAGATCACTTCCCCTTTGTGTGTCAACTTAGATCTGAGTGCAGAGGGCAAGTCATTCATCTTTGCACCCTGAGCAGAAACTTCAGTGGATACTCACAGAAGACACCTGTGTCTATGAATATGTGAATGGATGGAAGGACAGTGGTCCTCAGAACCTTCAAGACATCTTCCCAGACCCTGATTTGAGCTCTCTTAGAAGATGGGAATTAGGAAAAGGGAATGTACACCAGGAAACATTACCTTAGAAACCTGGAAGGGATGAAAAACTAATGCAGCCAGAATTCTCTTTACCTTTGGAAAGTTCCTCATGCCAGTGACTAACTCTACATTCTTAACACCTAATGTGGAATAACAAATCTATATGTAAAAATTTTCACCAAATGCTTAAGACACACTCTACAATTTTAAGAGACTCTTCTTTTTTTTAGTGTTTATTTATTTTTGGGAAGAGAGCCACAGAGAGAGTGAGTGCAAGCAGGGGAGGGGCAGAAAGAGAGGGGAACAGAGGATCTAAAGCAGGCTCCACGCTGACAGTAGAGAGACCAATGTGGGACTCGAACTCACAAACTGTGAGATCATGACCTGAGCCAAGGTCATATACTCAACTGACTGAGCCACCCAGGTGCCCCCAATTTTAAGAGACTCTTAATAATAGAGAACAAACTGAGGGTTGATGGAGGGAGGTGGGAGGGGATGGGCTAGATAGGTATTAAAGAGGGTATTTGTGATGAGCACTGGGTGTTGTATGTAAGTGATGAATCACTGAATTCTACTCCTAAAACCAATATTGCACGGTATGCGAACTAAAATTTAAATAAAAAAATAAAATAAGAGCATGCACATGAACATCTTAAATGTAGCATAATTATTTGAGAAAAAAGAGGTAGTAACAAGGGGGTCAGAATTTCTTTATTCTCATCCTACAAAAATCATGTAAACAATAGCACAGAGCTCTCCTTATTCCCAAGTTCAAAATCATCATTACATGGTAACCCTATATTTAAAATAAACAGTCAGGGAAAATAAAACCAGTTATCAGGCAAACACAGCAGTTTTGGATGTCTTGTATGGGAAACTTTCTCCTTTGGAGGTTCAGTAGATCTGTGTGGGAATCTGATGATGGGGGACAAAGGACACTCTGTCATAGGCGCAGAGAACAGCGGTGGCTCAGTGGATTTTAGTAGTTTGTTCCAATAAGTATTCATTCGGACCCCCTTCCAGCCCCCAAACAAGAACAGGATTATATATTTGAACTCAAGTGCCAGCAATGGCTGGTCTTTCCCTTACCTCCAAAAACAACGGATTGGAGCAGATCCACAAGCCTGAAAGAAGAAAGTACAGGACTTCTAAACTTTACTTATCATTAAAGCAGACATACTAGGATTCAGGTTTTCCTTACATCAGAAAAAAGCCATAAACATGCAGCCACACAGATTGGAAAAGACCAAAAAAAAAAAAAAAACCAAACAAAATAAAACAAAAAAACAAAACAAAATAAACCCCCCCCCCCCCAAAAAAAAAAAAAAAAAAAAACAGGCGAGAATCTATACAACTGCTTCTCTTCCTGTTGAAGTTTTTAAGAACGCAACCCAGCTAATTTTTGCTCCATCATATTCTTGCAGTGGGACAGCTTAATCAGTATTTGGTTTCCAAAGCAATAAATATTGGTTAAACACCTGGCAAGGCAATCATGAAGCCTGGTTAGATCTCCTTTCAATCTCCCCTTTGAGTACCAATTTGGGTCTGCCTGCCCTTAATGTCACTTCAACCAGCAAGAAAAGAAATAATTCTCTCAGAGATATTTTAATGCACCCCACTGATAACGTCATTCATTATGAAGAATAACTTATAGTAGGAACTTGGTAGAGAACAACAGTGTCAGAGCCTTTGCTCAGTCAGGTCTCTGCCAGAGATGATAGAGTAAGTTTCCTTTCACAAAGAACTTCTGGAGGTTGAGATGATGGTATTCCCTAACCTCTGGGCATCTGTTAGTCCATTGGAAAAATGGGCTAAAATATGCAAAGCAACTAGCACAGTATGTTATTACATACAGTAATACATACAGGAGGTGCTCCATAAATGTTTCCTGGTCAACTATAAAGACTGAAATTTATTGAGTACCAACTATGTGCCAGACCCCACGAACACTTCTTTATATACACTATTCCCTAATAAGTGCTAATAGCCCATTTTCTAGATGAGTTAAATAAGGCTCAAATATTAAATTTATTTAGAGAATTAGCAAGATACATGGCTAACACTGGAACCTAATTTGTCTGATTTAAAATCTCAAATTTTTTCCATGACTCCACATTGCTTCCTTAAACCGTTACTTCATTTCAGTGAGCTAGACAGAAAGTGTAAAGCAAGTGAGCTATATTAACAACATAAGAATTCTAAACTAAAAATACCATTTCATGCCTCAATAGATGAAAGGGAAGGTAAACAACATGAAGGAAACAATAAGCCCCCAATAAAAGAGAATAAAAAGGTGCAGTTAAATGTCTTAGAACAGACACACGTTAATTAGAAGTCTGATTTTTTCCCTCTTTTTATAGAGGGCATTCCTCCTGCCTCAAAAAATGGACATTAGTTCTCTTTACGTTCCCTTTGATTAAACTGTCCCAATCCCCGAATGTACTGGGACAGAGTGGGCAGGTCTTCTTCTTTGAAGACCCTCAAAAGAGTGAGGCACTCAGGTAGATGGCCAAGTCACTAAGCCCGTTCATCAATAAGAGTTGAGTCTTAGAGTCTATGTTCTGGAATATTAGGCTGGGTGGTCTTACCTGGATTTAATGATTTCTCTACCACATGAACCATCCTATACTGCTCCTGTATTGTTTTAAAGAACTGTTCACTTAGTCTTGGAGCTGGGTAAGAGGAAAATGATATGGAGACAGAAAAAAGAAATGAAATATAACTATGAATGCTTAAACAAAGCTCAGAATGGGTTGGGAAGGAAAGAGAAGACTTTAGCATCAGTAGAAATAAAGCCAGACACCTTGGATTTAGGGAGATGTTTAAAAATCTTAGTACTATGGTAAAGAACTTCATTAATGACAAGTGGCTGCTGTCAGGTGCCAAATTCTGAATAAGAAGAGTTGCAGACATTGGCCACAGCCCCATATTTTCCTGCCAATACTGACACCAGGAGTTTGGACCATCTACCAAAATTCCTTACTACTAGGATTGGACCTCCAATAGCGTTTTCTGACAGTTGACTATAAACTAGAACTTCAACAGTAATAGGTTAGAACTATTTTAGAAATATGAATAAGTGCTTTGTGATTAAACTCTACTCTCAAAACAGAATCGACTTTTATTGAAACCTCTGAAAGACATTATTATTTGTTTGCCACCAGCTTTAAATGGATACAACTGTAAATAAATGATTTTAAACAGAGCCCCTGATAAAGCCTAAACCTAATCATTTCCTATAATTCCAGTTTTATTAGGGTGTTATGTGCTTGCAAACAGACACACTTAAAGAACATATATTTATATACATATAAAATATAGATGATATGGGAGTTTCTGACAAATGATTTGTTAATGAAAATTTATTAACTATGTAATCATTGAATACCAGAGAAACTTTAATATATACAAATCGTGTGAGTTCTCAGTTCCTAAACTTTGGTTATATGAATATGCCTCAAGCACCAGAGAACAAACAATAATTCTAATTTGAAAAGAAAAAAAATCCCAAGAAGCAAAAAAAGCCTTCAACTCCCTTTGTTCTTTTCTTTTTAAAACGCCATTTGGGGAAACTCTTTTATTCTACATTTCCTTCCATCTTGGTCAGTTTCCAAAAAACAGTATTAATAAAAATTGAACAGGGAAAAAAGTATAGACAAACCATTTTAGATAAAGGTGATGTCTCAAAAGAACTATATCTGGAAATTATTCTGTCTTAAATACAAAATCGTTTTGACCTAGGAGATTTACATTATGTAACATGTATAAAAAAATCCTCAACTCTTAATTTTCAAAATTCAAAAACTCAGGCAACACAATCTTAACAAGAGTTGGGGGTGAAAGGCTTACAGGGAGATCTTTAGCAAACCCAGTTAAAAAAGTTCTTGGTTTTCAACTTCTTCCCTGGCATCTGCTAGCTGCAGAGGCAATGTGCATAATATATAGGCATCAAAAGAGA
Source organism: Panthera onca (assembly GCF_046562875.1). NCBI lineage: Eukaryota > Metazoa > Chordata > Mammalia > Carnivora > Felidae > Panthera > Panthera onca. Next base: position 40,225,684 of record NC_138349.1, on the reverse strand, counting down.
CCTGATGGACTGAGCACAGCCCTTCATGGGATTTCACAGGAAATCTGATGGGCAAAAGAAAGAAAAGCTGAAGAATGAAGACTGAAATAGAAAAAAATGGAAACAAAATATATCTAAGCATATGTAAGTTAGGATGGAGGGGGCTTACATGTACAAACTGACAACTGCATATGTGTGGAAGGGACTGCATCCTTGCCCACAAACTGGATTATATACACATTTATATTAAATTAAGTCAGTTCGTATATTACACCTGACAATTCAAACAGGATGTTTCTGGTGAGAGGTGGAAGGAGGTTCTATTTACTCAGTTCCTCAGGCCCCAGTCCTCTGTCCTGGCTGGCTGGTGGTCTCTGTACAGGACTCCACGGCATGGTATATGAATGGATAAAGCTTGATGTCTGGTCCGGGGGTCGAACAGTTTCTGCATTCTTCGTTGTAATACCGTAGCAAGAGCTTATACACTTCTCCTGGAAAGTAAAGGCCAGACCAAAACCCCCATTAAGGTACAAAGGTGGATAAAACTACTAAAGAGCACTCTAGTTTTCTCTTAATCTAAAAAACATATGCTCATTTTTGGCTTTTGAAAATAGAGTATGAATTTCATATGCCTGGAAGGCTTTCCTGACATAAAGTTAAAAAAACAACAACACATAAGTACCTTAAAGAAACTACTTATTAGTTCATGATTACAACAGGCTATACATGGTACAGGTATATGTGGTGTATTGGCCACTTATCATTTTGGGAGTTTGTGGCAACTTTACTTCTACATTCAGTTCCCAGGGTAGCAAGGCCTTTCAGGCCCAGCTGAAATACAGAAATGAGCATGCTGTTATGTCTGATAAATATGACTCAGAGTGAGACCTCTTAGACCTAGACTTACCTTCCTACAGTATCCCTCTTTTAGTTTTCTATATGCATAAAAGTAAAAATGGATACTAAGCACTGGTTTCTTGGCCTTATTTTAATAAGCTGACATACTCATTCAAGATTGCAGATGAAACTTTGCCAGAAAAGGATTCTACAGACGTTGCCCATCTAAGACTTTGTCTGCCTTTCTCAAAGTCATACTTTTATTTTTTCTTATCCACTTATCCTGGATGGTGGACAATCTATCTAGACACCAAGTGTCAAGACTATCTCCTACTTACCAACGGTTAGTTTCCTTTCAGTAAGGAAAGTGTGCATGTTGTAAATGTCTCTCATCAATTCTGAGTCCCCAAAGGTGAAATAAACCACATCTCGCTCAGCTACAGCAGCTGCCATTATCTGTATTAAGGCTGTAGCAAAGAGAAAAAAACACAGCTATGTTATGACACTTTCCACCAAGACACATTTAGTTCTTTCAACCAGCTAAATTATAGCTAGTGTCCCATAGCTTTATCCTGAATTAAAGATTTATAAACCTAATATAATATACACATTAGAAATGGCAAATACAGATGGGTATAAATCATCTATCATGTGACTTTTCAGATATGCTGCTGAGAATATCATGAAGCCACAGAATTCCCACACAAGCACCTTTGTGGGGAAATAAATAAGGGAAGGTGCATCTAAGGCAGCACAATCAAGGCACTAAGTTGGTTGTATTTTTTTTTTTCTTCTTATGTTAATCTGGAACTAAACTTTTTGTTTGCTTGCTTGATTTATTTTGTCTTATTACATAGTCACCAGTCTTTTGTATCAGATGAGTTTCTGTGAATTTTCCTGACCAATGCACTTGGGAGGTTCTAATGCTCTCATTAACCCTATAGCAAGCATTCTCAAAATGGGTTAGAGAGCACACCCTCATCCCTCCTGCACTCCCAATTACTACAGCAGAGAGGGAATGTTACTGAAAACATTGAACAGTAACTCTAGTTACTGCTGGAATGGGACATTCATTGAGAACCACTGTCCCCAGGAATCAGAGTTATAAATCACTGAGCCTGAAATATATTCCTAAAAATTAATTTCCTTTATTACCTTAATCTCAATAGACAAAACTTATTTTATTTTTCATTTAAAAAATTTTGAAGACTTTACTAATTTTAATTCCAGTATATTTAACAGATAGCATACAATATAGTGATTCATCAGTTCCATATATTATTCACTGTTCATCAAGATAAGTGTACTCTTGGGGCACCTGGGTGACTCAGTTATGCATCCAACTCTCTTTTTAAAAAATTTTTTTAATGTTTATTTTAGAGAGAGAGAGAGAGCAGAGAGGAGAGGGAGACACAGAATCTGAAACAGGCTCCAGGCTCTGAGCTGTCAACACAGCTGAGCCACCCAGGCACCCCTAATCATCTAACTCTTCATATTAACTCAGGTTGTAATCTTGTGGTTATGAAATCAAGCCCCGCATTGGGATCCACTCTGAACTTGGGAGTCTGCTCGGGACTCTCTCTCTTCCATTCCCTCTACCTGTCCCTGACTCGCACTTTCTCTCAAAATAAATAAACTTTTGAAAAAAAAGAGGGAAGCCTGGGTGGCTCAGTCAGTTAAGTGTCCACCTCTTGATTTCGACTCAGGTCATGATCTCGCGGTTTGTGAGACTGAGCCCCACAGGCTGTGCTGACAGCGGCATAGCCTGCTTGGGATTCTCTCTCTCCTAAAATAAATAAACTTAAAAAAAGAAAGATAACTGTACTCTTAATCCCCTTCACCTATCTCACCCAACCTCCTCCCACTACCCCTCTGATAACAATCAGTTTATCCTCTATAATGAAGAGTCTGTTTTTTGGTTTGTCTCTTTTTTCCTCTTTGTTTTATTTCTTAAATTCCACATAAGAGTGAAATTATATGATATCTGTCTTTCTTGACTGGCTTATTTTGCTTAGCATTATACTCTATAGATCCAACCATGTTGCTGCAAATGGCAACATTTCATTCTTTTTTTTTAATGGCTGAATAATATTATAAATATATACATACATACATATACATATACATCTTCTTTACCTAGGATACTTGGGCTGTTTCCATAGTTTGGCTATTATAAATAATGCTGCAAAAAACATAGGGATGCATATATACCTTTGAATTAGTGCTTCCGTATTTTTTGGGTAAATAACCAGTACTGTAATCACTGGATCGTAAGGTAGTTCTATTTTTAATTTTTTGAGAAACCTCCATACTGTCTTCCACAGTGCCCATACTAGTTTGCGTTCCCACCAACAGTGCTTGAGGGTTCCTTTTTCTCCACATTTTCACCAACACTTGTTTGTTTTTTATTTTAGCTGTTCAGACAGATGTGAGGTGATATCTCACTGTGGTTTTTATTTGTGTTTCCCTGATGATGGGTAATGTTGAGCATCTTTTTATGTGTCTTTTGGCCATCTGAAGGTCTTTGGAGAAACGTCAATAGACAAAATGTATTTTAGATAACAGTAAAACTGAATATAGGTATAATAAATGCTTTTCACTAGTTACATATTTTTTCCTTCATAAAAGGGGAGATGGGAATCAAACTAAAACATTTTGGAAAACAACTTCTGTAGTTTTGATTTTTGAGAGTATGTTAAAATTCTTATATTCAAAAAAAAATTAAAACAATAGGAATGGGAATGGAAAGGAGCCTATAACTATAAACAAACAAAAACAAATTAGCCTCATTTTATTTCAAAAGAATAACATAACTTCACTGAAGGGAAAAGAAAAAGGAAAGGATGGAAAAAAGAAATAACTAATCCAAGTAACTTATGAACATAATATATGACTAATATACTGCCAGTCTTGGGCAAGGAGAAAAGAATTACAAACAAATCCCAATTCTTTTTACTAGGTTTGCTTACCATAGTAGTTCAAGCAAAACAATTTTGAAACTAGTTTTGAATATATTACAGGATTGAGCAAATGAGTAAATGTGTTGATAGTGTTGGGAGCTGGGGTCATTACCATGACAGAGGGGACACACAGACATGGAATATGGGAAGACAAAAGTAACTGTGGAGATGGATTGAAACAGAAGGCACTACTGTGTACTCACAGACTTGTAAAATACATACATTTGTGTGTGTGTGCGTGTGCATTCTTAGCCTTGTCTTCTAAAATGCTTTAAAAGAAGACACCCCAGCAGCAATGAGCACATCTAGTGCCCAGATATTGATCTCTAATACCATTCCCCTTTAATTTTTTTAATATTTATTTTTATTTTTGAGAGAGAGAGAGAGAGAGCGAGCGAGCACGCATGACTTGGGGGGGTGGATCAGAGACAGAGAGGAAGACACAGAATCTGACACAGACTCCACGTTCTGAGCTGTCAGCACAGAGCCCGATGCAGTGCTTGAAATTATGAACCACAAGATCATGACCTGAGCTGAAGTTGGATGCTTAACAGACTGAGCCAGCCAGGCACCCCTTTAAAAGAAGACAGCCCAGCAGCATTGAGCACATCTAATGCCCAGATCTTTGTCTCTAATACCATTCCCCCTTTAAAGGAGCTGGATTCCTCAGGGAAATGCCTGATTCCATGGTTAGGACAGGATAGGTACAAGATAAGCCCAGGATATTTTGTTGTACCAGAAAGTAAAGAAAGTGATCAGGATACAGGAGTCAGTTTGAAGGAGTTCCCACCAGCCAAATCTGGACAAGCTAGGCACCAAAATATTAAGTATAGTAAATAAATTGCAAACCACTGAAAAAGTATGAATTGAGTCCACATATAATAAATAGATAATATATAATAAATAAATGGAGAAAAAGAATGAGGGGCTCTTGCTCACTGGAGAACGTCAAAGATTAAATGGTAAGCATGGAGGAAGTGATAGCACAGGATAATCCTCCTTTGCAACCATCATGGTAAAGATTGGATCAGGCAAAAATCAGTAAAAATACCAAATCTAATGGAAATTTTGTCTTAAAGCGTCTTCCCACAAATTGCTTATTAGCTACAAGGGAGAGGAAAAAACTCAGTATCTGTACAGTGGAGAAATCAGACAGCACCTTGACTGGGTAATCAAAAATAGCATCACCAATGGGGTCAGATGGCCATCAGGTGCCTCTATCATCTATGCAGTGCTGACTGAGAATGTATAACTTCAACCTAATTATGAGGAAACAGCAAACTCTTTATTTTTTATTCTTTAATTCTTTTATTCTTTAAATATGTCAATGTCATAAAAGACAAAGAAAGGCTATAGAAATACTCCGAATTCAAAAAGAGGCTAAAAGACATGACAACTGAAGGAAATACCTGACCCTGGACCCTGTATTGGAGGGCAAGAAGGATATAAAAGGTTTTTACCAGGGCACCTGACAGAATTGGAACATAGATGACAGAGTAGATAAAAATATTCTATCAATGTTCATTTATGAGTTTAATAACTGTAATGTGTTTATATAAGAAAATATTTTATTCTTAGGAAACACACACTGAAGAATTTAGGAAAAGGAGCATAAAGTACATAAATAACTTAAGCGCAAATGGTTAAGAAAAATTATGCATGTGTTCATATATATAAACGTCCATATATGTACACACACACACAGGGGTATTTATTTTTCCTTTTGTAACTTTGTATATATGAAACTATGTTCAAATAAAAAGTTTTAAGAATTATGTAAGAAGGAAAAATATATTTAAGTTGAACTAGTAAACTTGACATAGTTGAGTATTCCCAAATTTGGGAAAGAATCTAAGACTTTATAATACACGTGAGATTCTAAAACACCAAAGTATTTCCTAATTTCCAAACTATTATTTATTGAGTATCCACAACATGAGGTGCCATTACTAGGCCTCATTAATCTTGGAGTATTGAAAGTAATTAATCTCAAATAGAGATAAGTTTTAATTAAAACTACTCAACCAATTTATGCATGTGTTAAAGCTTCGGTACACTCGATTTTAAAAGGTTCCTAATTAACCTAAACTACATATAAAAATGGAAAAATGAATTGTCATTTTCCTCTACCATGAAGTACCATGTCTTACCTTCTAGTTTGAATGAAAATTTGGCTTTAAGTATTTCCTATTTAAAAAAAGAGAGAGAGATCCAAAGAAAAACACTTTTAGTCTTATTTTCTCCTTATATACAGAAATACTAGATCACTGGTCATTTGACCCTTAAGAAAATGAAATATGAATAAAAAAACTTTCACAATTTATCTCCCTATAGAATTTATTTTAAAAATGCTGGAGCTAAGCTTGACAGAGCTACCAAAAAAAAAGGCCAGATCATGGGGCGCCTGGGTGGCTCAGTCGGTTGAGCGTCCGACTTCGGCTCAGGTCATGATCTCACAGCTTGTGAGTTTGAGCCCCGTGTCGGGCTCTATGCTGTCAGCTCAGAGCATGGAGCCTGCTTCAGATTCTGTGCCTCCCTCTCTCTCTGCCCCTAACCCACTCACATTCTGTCTCTGTCTCTCTCAAAAATAAACAAACATTAAAAAAAATTAAAAAAAAAAAAGGCCAGATCTTAATAAGAGAAACCCATTCTCACCACATTTTTGGTTTCACATCCATTTCTATTTGGGTACACACTGCAATCTAAGCATGTGCCAGACAGTTTGGGACTACAGACTGGAGACCTGAGTTCAGTCCTTACCCATCTGCTAGCTATCTAGGATCTATGACTTTGGTCAACTCACTTAACTCCCTTGCCTGCATTTTTCCCAGCTATGCTATGAAGGAGTTAGATCAGACGATCCCTAAAGACTCTTTCAGAGCATAGAATTCCATAATCCCTGCTATAATTTTTCTCCTTGCACTGGATATTAGACTATAAATACACAAGTGAAATTTTCAGAAATATAATCTTGACTCTATATATCAGTAATCACTAACAAAAGATAATTTTAAACAGAACTGTTTTCAGACCTTATTATGTACAACATCCTCAGGAACTTTGCAAATCTAAATAATTAAGTCTCATGATTTAGGTGAATTCTCTTGCATCACAAGTTAGATGAGAATAAATCACAAATCTAATAGGGTATGTGGACTGATTCCAAGTATGATATAAAAGCATCAAATTCTAACTTCAAGCACAACTAGGTGCCAAAATAATCACTTAAATTAACCTGCAGGGAGCTGGGTTTTAATTTTCTTTTTGGCATCAATGTTAAGCTATGAAGAAAATTCAAATAAATATAAATGACATCAAAAAGCAATTCATAAGGTCCTCTTGCAACAAATGAACCAAACCAAAAATGAGTAAAATGATGGATATGCATACCACAGGTGTGGTTTGAGGCCATCAGCATGTAATATTAGTAACAACTGCTACCACCAAGTTCTTAAACATGCTGAATGGTTCTAGCGGCTTTAAAAAGCACAAACTCAAGACTTACAAGAATTAACTCAGTTAATCCTTACAAAAACTGAATAAGGTAAATGTAAGTATTACGTCCATTTTGAAAATAAGGCAATATAGGTATCAAAAGGTTTAAGCAGTTTGTCTAGGGTCACAGACCAAAAAGCAGTGGATCTGGGGGTTGAACCCTGGCAGTCTTGACTCAGACGCACTCCCTCAACCACTACTCTGCAAACCTGTCATGCCAAGTCATTCTGCTCTACTCCAAGCAACATACCATGTGCCAGTCCGAAGAATTTCCTCATGTTGTTTACATTATTTAAATGCATGCTGGCAAATAAACCAAATAGTATAGATTTGAAAGTGTTGCTGATGTTTTTCTAATGAAACCCAAGGTGTTTTTTTGTGCTCTCACACCCAGTTACACTGAAAGCTCAAGGCTTTTTGCTCACTCTTTTCAGCCAACTCTTATTCTGTAGTTGAGGTCTTGTTCTCTGGCTACTGTTTTTAATCAACATCACCGGCAACTTCCACCCTCCCCCCCACCTGAATATTACTAAAGGCCCCATCATTGATCCTTCCACCTGCTTTAAATGCACTCTCTCTTCAAGAATTCAACCATCTCTAGAATGGCAAATCCCAAATCCAGATCCAGATTCAGAATTTGTGGCCAATGAAGATTAAACAGCAAGAGTGCAGACACTGGGCTCTAGGGCATCAACCCTGGTTTGTATACTAACATTGCTGCATGCTATCCTTGTGACATTGGGCTACTTACCTCTCTCTGCCTTGACTATTTCACCTATAAAGATAAAAATAAAGCTTACCTAATACATTGTTATGAGCTAATATATGTAAGGAAAGCACTTAGTATAACAATTTCTGGAACATAGAATGTTTGTAGACATTCTCAACTAACAACAACGACGATACAACAACAACAACATACTGGTTTTTGCGAAAGGCCAAATGTGAATTTTGATTCTGACTCCTACTAGGTCTCTCTTTGGGCTTTTTTACTAGCCTCTTTTTGAACCTTGGTTTCCTTATCTTAAAAATGTGGCTACAAATTGAAGGGTAACCATGCAAACTAAAGGAGAGAATGTAGTCTTTCTTAAACATGGCTGATCATCAGTATCTCCCAGACAGTTAAAATTTCCCAAAGCCATTTCCCAGATCCACTAAGTGGCATCTCTGAGGTGCTGATGACAACCATTCCACTCACTCTAGACACCTTGAATGCATTATCATGTACAAGACCCCATTCTAGACACTGGGCCCATAGAAGAGGACAATGTAGAAGTGTTAAGAAAGGAATATTCTTATTCAAGTGTGTAAGAGCAAAAGGCTGAGAAAGAAATGGAGTGTGGTGTGTTCTGACAGAAGGAAGCAAGGTGATAAGAAGCCTGTGGTAAGAGAAACTGAACTGAACTGGCCCATATTTCTATTCTAACCTTCCATTTTTTATTGACAGTCACCTCTTCCCCAGTTCTACAAACAGACCTCCCACAAACCCCAGCCAGAGGGATAGGCTGGGCCAACGATAGCATGGTAGAAAATGATTTCTCAGAACTGTCCAGGTTCCTATCTTTTCTAGATCAATGATTTTTCTGGAGTTTAGCTATCTTGATTCCAAAATAGCAAAACAACCAGTAAACACATTATTTAAGTTTGGTGTCAATGGGATATAAGGTATGAAGGAAAATAAATTTACAAAAAGTTTATATAATTTCAGAGAAATTTTCATTTAATATAAATATGCAATAAAAATCAACTGAGGGGCACCTGGGTGGCTTAGTCGATTAGGCGTCTGACTTCGGCTCAGGTAATGATCTCACGGCTTATGGGTTTGAGCCCTGCATCAGGCTCTGTGCTGATAGCTCGGAGCCTAGAGCCTGCTTCGGATTCTGTGTCTCCCTCTCTCTCTCTGCCTCTCCCCAGCTTGTGTTCTCTCTCTCAATAATAAATAAACTTAAAAAAATAAAAAAAAAAAATCAACTGAAAAACTTCTGAATCTCACTGGGCATGTGTCCAGTGTTTACTGACTTGCCTACTACAATGATTTGGTTCAAGAGATAGGAAAGTGATCTAAGTTGGCCCAATTTTTAAATGGAGGAGTTCTCCTTTCCACTAGGGTCACTCAGTTGCAGTACTGTAAACCTGGAACTGTTTGGTCTCCAGCTCCTGCCATGGAGAGATAACCAATGGAAATAGAAGAGAATGAAGCTATCATCTTCAGAGAAGCAGGCATTGGAGAAACCAACACACAAGAGGAAGTGTCTGATCCTAGGACCCAGTAATCCCTGAGGCCAAATCTACCCAGTCTTTCTCTGCCATATCAGTAGACAGTGGCCATTCAAGCTTAAGTGATTAGGTAGATTAGCGTATCTTAAAACTAAAGAATCCTAATACAGAACTTGGTTGCAGTGTTGGCAGTTGGGTATAGGTAGGACAGGAAGGAGGATCTTTGTGGAATAGTTAACACTAGAGTACTGTCTTTTTTTTTTTTTTTTTTTTTAATGTTTATTTATTTTTGAGAGAGACGGAGACAGAATGCGAGTAGGGAAGGGGCAGAGAGAGAGGGAGACACAGAATCCGAAGCAGGCTCCAGGCTCTGAGCTGTCAGCACACGGGGCTCAAACCCACAAGCTGTGAGATCATGACCTAAGCCGAAGTCAGACGCTCACCCGACTGAGCTACCCAGGTGCCCCAGTCTTTTTCTTTTCTTTTTAAATATTTATTCATTTTTGTGAGATGGAGAGAGACAGAGCGTTACCAGGGGAGGGGCAGAGAGAGGGAGACACAGAATCTGAAGCAGGCTCCAGGCTGTCAGCCCAGACCCTGATGCAGGGCTTGAACCCACAAACCTCGAGATCATGACCTGAGCCGAAGTCGGACACTTAACCGAATGAGCCACTCAAGCACCCCTAGAGTGCAGTCTTAAAGGAATATAGGGAATTAGGCAGATGCTAATAGGCAATTTCAGAAGAATGTGCAAAACCCTAGATTAATGAAAGGCATACAGGGTTGTTGAATAAATTTGTTAAAGAGAAATTCCTTGAGCATATTTTATTTGCAAATCACTTTTAGGTAGCGAAGGTAGGGAATGGGTATAGAAAAGAAAATACACAAGAGTACAACATCAAGATACCTTTAATTACAGTAAACTAGCAAAGGCATAATTTTCTCAAGTCAGGTAACACAGTATGGAGAGATATAAAAAATAAACATTGAAGGAAATGGAAGGAGGAATTGACAAAAATATAATAGAACTTTAGAGTACCACTCAATACCTTCACAAAGCAAGCAGACAAAATTAGAGGGATACAGGGTCTGAGCTAATAAGTATAGAAGCTCATAGACATAGAATAAGTTCTACATCATTCAGAGACATCTTTTCATGTACCAATATAGCATCTACAACAACTGTTATGCCACCAAGAGTAGCTCCAAAAAAAAAAATTTAAAAATAATAGGTAAAAGAGGGGAGCCTGGGTGGCTCAGTTAGTTAAGCCATCCAACTTCAGCTTAGGTTATGATCTCACAGTTCGTGGGTTCGAGCCCCACGTCAGGCTCTGTGTTGACAGCTAGGGGCCGGGAGCCTGCTTTGGATTCTGTGTCTCCATCTCTCTCTGCCCCTCCCCCAACTCATGCTCCGTCTCTCTCTCTCAAAAATAAATTTTTTTTAAAAAAAGAGGTAAAGAAACCATTTTTTTTTTTAAACCAACCATTTCAAAATGGTTTTAAATTATCTCCTAAAAATCTCATGGATATCTGGTGGTACCCTTAGAGCAGAAGCCCACTTCAGTCTCTAACTGAGATGGGATGAATAAAGTCACAAAAAGAAGCTACTTCTAACAATGAAAAAATGCCAAGTAACCTACAGAATCTTACACTCTTCCTGAGTCTACTAGAGAGCTGTGTTGTTGCAAGGCAATCAAAGTATGACAACCCCCTCCAAGAAGATACAAAACAAACTATGATCTTTGAAAGAGCACAGGAGACAGAGGTAAGCACCATACAAATGGGTAAGAATAAAACAGCTAAAACTTTAACATAAAATTTAAAAGCCAAGTGTAGACTGGGGGGTTATTTTGGAATAATCAGGAGCCCGAGAAATAGAGAGTTCACACTCACTCAAAAGCTCTTTTTCATAGGCTTCCACAGGGTGCTCAGAAAGATGAAGGGCCAGGAGGAGGACAGAGAGAGCCCACATGGTAGCACAGGCACGCAGGAGATGACTGGCTGCTGGTGGGCGAAGGGCACCAAACCCCTCCCTCTTCCCCATGTCCCTTCTTTTCTACCCTCTAGTTCTAGGGACATGGGCTGCTCTGGGGCAGAAAGTTGTTAGTAAATGTCTGTTGAATGAATGAATATATGAAAAATATTATCTTAACAGTTGTCAGCAGAATGTATAATGAAAACAGTTCAAAATTAAATTGTTGTAAATTGCAATCCTCCCGTATAGTTAGGCAGAAAGCATATTAACAAATATTTAGTCTTATTGCTAATAAAAGAAATAGAAGTTTAAGGATCTGCATATGCCCATGTTTGCTCTCCATGGTTTTTTTTTAAAAACTATCCTTCCTTCCTTCTTTCTCTATTAAGGTAGGGATAAGCATCTGATGGTTCAGAGTCTTCCTGAAAGGTTTGGTAAGACCTAGGGACAGATAAAGATGGCCAGTCAAGAAAAAGTTAATATTGGCTGTGTCTTTATCTGCTCTCAAAGGGTTTTAGCTTTCCAACTTTTCTAACCTTGTATCATCTCTCAATACTCTCAAGTGGACCATAGCTTCTTGATTCCTTTCTATGCACCTGCTCTACCTCCCTAATACCAGGTCATTAGCAAACATCTCTTTATTGGTACTCTCTTCTTTTGGAGATTCATCTAGGATTTAAATGCCCGCTTTGCCCATGTCTACTATGTGACTGATGAGAAAGTGAGCTTATAAAAGAGGAGTTTATAATGTCTTGATTGCTGTTTTTCTTAACTGAGATATAACTGCCATATAAAATTATGTAAGTTTTCAAATATACACTATGATGATTTGGTATTTGTACATATTAAGAAATGATTATCACAATAAGTATAGTTAACACCCATCACCACACAGTTACAAGATTATTTTTACTTGTGATGAGAACTTTCAACATCTACTCTTTAAGCAATTTTCCAATATGCAATACAGTTATTACTAATTATAGTCACAATGTTATACATTATATCCCCATGATTTATTCATTTTGTAACTGGATGTTTGTACATTCTAATCCCTTTCACCCATTTCACCCACCCCCATACCCCACCTCTGGAAACCACCAATCTGTTCCCTGTATCTATGAGCTAGGTGTTTTGTTTTTGTTTTTGTTTTTAATATTCCACATAAAAGTGAGATATACACTATTTGCCTTTTTCTCTCTCACTTATTTCACTTAACATAAAAATGCCTTCAAGGTCTATCCACGTCGTCAGAAAAATTTTTAGTAAGACTTTTTGTTACAGAAACAATATAAGCTTAAAACAGAAAAGTACAAATTAAAAAAAAAAAAATCTATATCACTCACCTAGAGACAACCATAGCTAATCTTTGCACATAAACAGATGAACACAGAGAATCTCAAATTTGTGATATTTTATATTTATCATTTGATTTTCAGAACTGTTTATAATACATATACTATGTATTTCCCCCATTCGGCAGTATTCTAAAAACATACTTCCATGTCGGCAGTTGTATTTCTGCAATAGTTCTAATGTCTACATAATATTTCGTTACATAGATGTACCACAGTATCTTTCTTTTCAAAATCAGTTTCAGTAAACAATTCCCCACTAAAGGATAAATAACTACTTCTAATTTTTATGATTATTCAAGTGAATGAAGGAGAGGGAATTGTCAAAAGGTCACTGTTAAGTTTAAATCTCAATAATTGGGAAAATGAACTACATAATGAAACTCTTTGAATACTATGCTTGGTACTCACCAAGGGGAAACAAAACTGTAATCGGAGAAAAATATTTTTATGCCACAAAGAAAAGAAAGGAAAGGAAGACATTTATAAAGCTTCTCAAATTGTCCATCACAAATGACCAAAGCTTATGGCAGACCTGGTTTTTTGGATTGATGATACGAATCTACTCATTCATTTTACTTCACAGAAAAACAGCAAAATCGTCTGTCATAAGATCAATAAGCCCAGAATGAAAAACAGGTTTCCTCAAATTGAGGATGATAAATAATTTCATAAAACCTAAAAATTCTTTCTTCTATAGATTTTCAAAACACTGAAAATAATAACATGCAGGTTTTGTTTTTGATTATGAAAAAAATGTGGGTGAAAGCCTTTAGAATGAAGGAAAAGATTTCTCTAAGCATGCCACAAATATGTAAACACATAAAAATTAAGTCCACGTGACAACAACCCAACAGGCTGAAATAAATGAAAAAATACCTGCAACATAATATAACAATTAATGATATTTCTTTTTTTTTTTAATTTTATTTTTAAGTAATCTCTACACCCAACATGGGGCTCGAACTCATGACCCCAAGGATCAAGAGTCCCATGCTCTTCTGACCGAACCAGCCAGATGCCCCAATACTTCCTAATATACAAAGAGTTATTACTATCCATTGAAAAGTCAAAACTATTTCCAAAGAGCTAAATGGGCAGAAGAGTGAAAGAAACAATTCACAAAGCAAATAAAAATGGTCAATAAACATATAAAAACTGTTGAACCTCAGAGAAATTTTAAAAATTGACAAAAATCCCTTGTTAGTGAGGATTCTTATGCAGGGAAGACAATAGAAATTGATATAACCTTTCAGAAGGATAACTTGCAACAAGTATCAAAATATAAAGTATATATGCCTTTGGGTTATTAATCTCACTTCTAGGAATTAATCCTAAGAAAATAATCATATATAACATATGTAATTATATACTGCAGTATTGCTTACAAGATTAAGAAAATAAACCAACTGTCTATAAAGGGAGAACCAGTGAAATAAATTATGGTAAGTAGAAATACATACAACAGAATACTATATAGCTATTAAAAATGTTGACAGTACATTTACATTTGTATGGTTTTCAAAAAGAAGAGGTCAGAGCATAGACTGGTGTTATGTTATTAATGTCAAATGGTTACACAGATTAATAGGAATATCTGAAAAGATGATCACCAAAAACGTTAACAATGAACTCTGATGATTTTTACACACTTCATAATATTTTTCTGGATTAAAAAAATAATAAACGTGACATTTTTACAAAAATAACATACTCATACATAATGACAGACTCAACTATTTTATTCCCAGCGAGGTAGATTTTTATCTATATCTAGTTTGGCTATCAAGGCCAGTTGGCTGTTTTCTGTTTTATTTTATTACTTTATTAACTGTAGTATAACAAAGAATTTCAAAAACCTCGGAATTTCCTGAATGTCTTTGTTATGCTAAGGAGGACTCTGGGTGAGCCCCTACATAGCTACAGGATTGGGATTTTCAGCCACTGACTTCCAGCAAATGGAAGGAGAGTTGAAACTGAGTTCAATAATGGGGCCAATGATTTAATCAGCAATACCTATATAATGAGGCCCCAATAAAAACTTTGGACATCGGGATGCCAGGGCCATGAGTTCAAGCCCCATGCTGAGGTGTGGAGCCTACTTAAAAAACAAACAAGCAAAAACACTTTGGACATCAAAGGTCAGTGGAGCTTCTCATTGGCGAACACACTGATGTATGAGGAGAGAGATGTGCCCTGACACCACAGCGAGAAGGCATGGAAGCTCTGTATTCCCTCACAGATCTCACCCTATGTGTATCCTTTATAATAAAATGTAGTAGCACCTTCCTGAGCTCTATGAGTCATTCTAGTGAATTATCAAATCTGAAGGAGCTTGTGGGAACCTCCTAGATTGGTAGCCAGTTGGTCAGAGATGTAGGTGGCCTGGGGACACCCTGCCCCCAGACTTGCAGCTAGAGTCTGAAGTAGAGGTGGTCTTATGGAGGACTTTGCCCTCAACCTGTGGAATTTGCACTAACTCCAGGTAGTTAATGCCAGGATTGTATTGCAGCACACCTAGTTGACGACAGACCAGTTGGGTTGACACAGAACAGTATCCTTCTTAAGTAATGATACAATACGATTTTCCACGACTGATACTTTTGAGAGTAAAGTAAATGTCATAATTTGGTAAATGGCCAGTAGCTTTGATCAGATTTTGTGATTTTTCTACCATAAACAATAAAATGTAAGAAATGTTTATCTTCTTGGGTACCCAAGTGGCTCCTTACCTATGTTATTCATGCAACTCTCCCAAGCTGTACTCCCACATATGTGCACCTCTACTAAAGCATTCACTACTATATTGCATTTTCTATGCTTCTCTCTCATATGCCAAATTGTGAATTCCAAAGCAGGGACTACATTTTATTCACCTTTGCATTCTCAGAGTCTACCACAGTGCCTACAACATAGCGGATGCCTCACAAGTTTGGTGAATGAGTGAGTCAACGAAATTGCTCTATCAAAATCACTTCTGTGAAGGAAAGTGCTTAATGGGTACTTTGGTTTGAAACTTCATAGTCATTCTGGACTCTTCCATCCCTCTATTCAACTAAATACTGGTCTGGTAGACTAAAGAGATCTTTACAGGGAAACAGCAAATAAAAATAAGTATTCCTTTAAATACAATAAGGAAAAAGAGGATGGTGTCAAATACTGTTTTTCTCTTCAATCTTTGTGGTCTCTTATTATATAAAACAGAACATTAGAAATCCAAGTTTGAAGGACTTTTTCTCTGTAGTCAAAATGTTTATCATTCTTACAACTTATTCACTTACCTTTTAATCTAGCATCACCGCCAAAGGCACCACAACCCCAGTTTCCTGTGGCTACTGCAGAAAGATTCTCTGAAGAAACTCCAGGACGGAGAAATCCACAGTAAGCCTGCAGGATGAAAGAAACATCACAGTGTGTGAGTGATTAGACACTAACAGTATTTCTGACTGATGTACTAAGATCAGTGGCTATTACCAAGCTTATGCTCTATTTTCTTTTCCTTTTCTTTTTTTTTTAGGGGCCAAAGTAGAGGGAAAACAAGAAAACCCTGGGATTATAGAAGAGAGTAAGAAATGATCAATTCTAGTATTTATTTGTTTTGATGCTGGGCCAAAGCCCTTAAACCAATACAGACAAGTCTCAGTTTCTTTGCCTGATTCAAACAAATATAAATGAAAATATCAAAGGTATTTCAAGAACTGATGGGATCCCAATTACAAACTACCAGGAACTGAAGGGAGGAAAGACACTTAACATATAGCTTTATTTGAAGGCTTCTGAACACCATTTTTTCCATTAAGATAAAGAGTTATCACCACTGTGCTTCCTTAACACTTGCTCTCTCAGTTATTGGGACTTAAAGACTAGTAACTGTGTATGGGATTCCTATACCTGGTTATAAAACAATCTTTAAGGTCCCCTCTAGCTCCAAGATTCTCTGGTTTCACAGCTCTGCTTTAAGCTAGAATATTTTAACATTTGCTAGTCACTTTGAGAAAAGTATGATCTATCCTGAGGACACTGGCTAAGTCTTACTTAGAGGAACATTTAATTTTGTACATGAGAAGACTGCAGTTTAAGCCCCAAAGTTGTAGATTTCCATTTCTTTGCTGCCAGCCTAGTTGGTCTTTCTCAGTTTTCTGAAACTATCAGACTATATTAAGAGGTTTAATGTAATAGCAAAGCAAATCTCCCCTGGGTTCTCTCAAGTAGCAAACAAAGCCTAAAATATAGCTTATGTGTAATAGTAAATAAAATAAAAAGAATGATCTGTGACAAATGTTCCTAGAGAAAAACCAAGGATAAAGAAAGATGCTTCCATGAAACCCACACATAGAAATATAGTAAATTGCTCTCTGAAGTTTCCACAAAGGTATAAAAATTTATTTTACACACTGTCTGGATAGATTAACAAGGCTATTCCTTCCACCCCCTCCTAGGCTGTAAATCCTGACAGATATTAATTATAAGTTGGTACCAGACCATTATTCAATGCTGTGGTACAGAGCTTACACTAGAACTCACAAATTACCTGTATAATCAGATGCATGGAGCTTCTGAAAATCTCTTTCAGATCAAAAATATCAAGAGCTCAGGTTTGTTTGGTTTTTTTTTTTTTTTTTGCAGGTTCTTAAAAGACACAGAGTCTCTGCCTTTATGCCAAAGGGGGAGAAAAGACTCTGTCAGAATACACATAACTTTGCCGCTTGCTTCCCTGTCAAATTCTCCTCAACAGGCCTACATGAAGATGATGATTTCTTAGCCTCCTGTTAGTGCCGCCTCTCTTTTACACTGTCAAAATGGCTTTAGTCTCTTCCTATTGCCATCTCTACATATCTGGGCTGACTCCTCTTTAATGAGCAAACATACCTTGGTGAAACCAGAGCCTAACAACAGAGAATTTGAAATATTTATATTATTAGATGAAAAGTCTAATGTAAAGTGCTAACCAATTGTGCTAAAAAAAACCCCAAAAACTCCACAACTATCTTGAAAAATGGCCATAACAAAAACAAACTATAAAAACTGAAATTAACCAGCATTCGTGTTTTAAGCAAAAAAATCAAATAATACTTTAAAAACTTAATCAGAAATTAAAAGATATAAAACAATTCAGAGTAATTAGGTACAAACAGTAACTATTTGAGGTGCGTGGGTGGCTCAACTAGTTGGTTGAGCGTCCGACTTTAGCTCAGGTCATGATCTTGTGGTTCATGGGTTCAAGCCCTGTGTAGGGCTCTACACTGACACCGCAGAGTCTGGAGCCTGCTTTGGATTCTGTGTCTCCCTCTCTCTCTGCATCTCCCCTGTTCACGCTCTGTCTGTCTCTGTCTCTCAAAAATAAACATTAGGGCGCTTGGGTGGCTCAGTCGGTTAAGTGTTTGACTTCAGCTCAGGTCCTGATCTCACCTTTTGTGAGTTGGAGCCCAGCATCAGACTCTGCACTGACAGTTCAGAGCCTGGAGCCTGCTTCAGATTCTGTGTCTCCCTCTCTCTCTGCCCCGCCCCTGCTCACACACACACACACACACACACACACACACACACACACACATTCTCTCTCTCTCTCTCTCTCTCTCTCTCTCTCTCTCTCTCTCTCAAAAATAAACATTAAGAAAAACTTTTAAAAATAAACGTTAAAAACTTTAAAAAAAAGAATAACTATTTATAGTGATTAAATGCAAAATTCTTTTATTCTGTTTAAACCAAGTATTTCCAAGGTCAGACATAAGAGAGAAGCAGCAAGCTCTTCTAAGTCTCCTTTAGAGGAACAACCCATACTTCTCCCTTCTGCAGTAAGGAGAAATATCCCTCAAATGCTAGAGACCAGAGCAGGGTCACTAATCACGGAATCATTTCCTTTTACAGCAGTAATGAGCCCCTACAGTAACAAATAAAGATCAGATAAGGATAGAGACCTCAAAAGAGTGGAGTTGCCAAGTTCTTACTTCAGAGGGAAAGGTACTAGGAGTTCTCAAGAGCTCCATGCTGGCAACAAATACATCCCTCCCCCCCCACACTCACCGCCAGAGAACTTGAGGCAATTTATCAGAGCAGTAAGAATAAAAAGAAAGCCAGCTCAAACTCTATAGTCACATCCTGACCATAATCTATAGTCACATCCTGACCATAATCACTAATGACAGAGCTATTTATTTTTTATTAATAAACAACTTTAAAGAGAAAAAGAGGAAGCATTCATACCTTAGGACAATAAGTAGAGAATACCAAAGAACACTCATCTCAGAATGAGTTTTGATGGGAAGGGAAGAAGAGAAGAAAGACAAAGGTAATTCTAGTATCCTGAAGGATACAATGGGGAGCTTTGAGAAAAGCAAGAGGCAGGAAGAAAATACTGGTACCTAGAGGTAAAAACTAGAGCCCAGCCAGAAAGTGATGAGATAAATACAGAGATACAGGATGGAAGCAAAGAAAGTGAAAAATAAAACCAAGAAAACAGTTGTAAAAACCTACAGGCCCAGAATTGGACCTGGGAAATAGACGGTACTCAAGGGAATAGTCACAAAAATCCATGCACACACATGCATGAGCACACACACTCTTAAGTAAGAGCTCAGGCTTCAACATCAAGTTTAGCAGGCTCAAGTAGATAAAATTAAACTATGTCTTTCATTATAATGGAAATAGTTTATACTGTTAGCTAGAGTAATAATTTACAATTATTATTCCCAAAGAGTCACTTATTTGGAGACAATCTACCACTTGTCTAACTTAAATTAATACACAGTTGGTACCACTGCTGATTTTCTGAGGTCTTATAATATTGTGATCTCTTAAAAACAAACATAATATAAAAAGATCCTTAAGAATCTTGTGGAAGAAAATAAAATATTATTAATCAAGAGTCTTAAAATTGTCCTTAGAGGGGTGTCTGGCTGGCTCAGTCAGTACAGCATGAGACTCTTGATCTCAGGGTTGTGAGTTCAAACCCCACATTGGGCATGGAGCCTATTTAAAAAAAAAAATTATCCTTAGATTAAGTAATAACGATTTTGCAAAATTTTCATCTTTTGTAAATTTCTTTTGTTATTTGATTAAATAACAAAGAGGTTTATTACTACATTACGTGTAATGAGAAAAACTTGGGACCACCAAGTTATTCAAAAATAGTAGTTCAACTGTAGTACACCAATCCAACCAGTTTTATGGCCATTAAACAAATTATTATGATGATATTAGAAAATGCGAAAAATATTTACAATATATAGTTGAATAGGTAAAATACAAAGTTATAGGCAACTTTTGAACACATTTTTATGAAACTATTCATGTGGAAGGACGTACAAAAATGAAAACAACTATTTGAAAGGTAGGATCACGAATGACTTTTTTCTCCACAAAATAATTGGGGGAACCTGGGTAGCTTGATCCTGGCTCAGGTCAACAATCAACAGATCGAGGCCCCTGTGTTGGGCTCTGCACTGACAGCACGGAGCCTGCCTGGTATTTTCTCTCTCTCTCTCTCTCTCTCTCTCTCTCTCTGTCCCTCCCCGACTTGTGCACAAGCATGCATTCTCTCTCTCAAAATAAATAAATAAATGTTAATTGTAACATTACTAGATAGACTAAATAAAATGAAAGAATTATGCAGACCTTAGTCTCCTTATGTGTGAAATCAAAGATTGGATTAGATTATCTATGATTACTCTGATTCTTTATATTAAGAGATTTAAGAAAAAACTCACTAAAAATGACACATTTGGGGCTAGTATTTCTGAAAAGTAAAGTGACACATACAACTGACCCTTGAACAAGGTGGGTTTGAATTGCATGGTCCACTTACACGCAGATTTTTTTGATAAATACACTAAAGTATTGCAAATGTATTTTTCTCTTCCTTATGATTTTCTAAATAACATTTTCTTTTCTCTAGCTTATTTTATTTTAAGAATACAGTATATAATACATAAAACATACAATCTACGTGTTAATTAACTCCTTATGCTGTCAGTAAGGCTTCCAGTCAATAGTAGGCTATTAATAGTTAAGTTTTGGGGGGGGTCAAAAGTTGTATGTAGATTTTCGGCTATACAGAGGATTGGCACCCCCAATTTCTGAGTTGTTCAAGAGTCAACTGTACTTAAGAAAATATTATTAATGATCAGATGTTGAACTCCTCCTCCAGTTTAACACTCTCTCAACTGGGCTATCTAGGCTACCCCAGATGTTGAACTTAGAAATACCAGCATCTAGGGGCACCTAGGTGGCTCAGTGGGTTGTGACCAACTTCAGCTTAGGTTATGATCTCAGGGCTCATGGATTCAAGCCTCATGTCTGGTTTTGCGCTGACAGCGTGAAGCCTTCAACGGATTCTGTTTCCCTCTCTCTCCCTGCCCCTCTCCCACTTGCTTCTCTCTCTCTCTCTCAAAAATAAATAAACATTAAAAAAAAAAAAAAAGAAATACCAGCAGCCAGTATTGAATGGTTTTGTTAATTAAGCTCTGGTTTAATAACAACCTCTTTCCAAATTTGTTGATGGGTAATAACAAAAAAATCCATAAACAAAATGATTTTAAAAAGGGTAAATGGTGGTGATTTCCTGTTAGGGTGGTCTGTTTGCTTCGTTCAATTTCTGATCCAGAAACCTCTACGAAATGTATTCATTACTTAATATTACTTGAATGAGTCTAACATGGCTAAATACAACTTTTCACAGATGATTTCTTTCTTCCCTTGCTGAGCTATATGCCACTTTTGCAAGCTAGAGTCATAAATCCTTCCAACTACAAAGATAATTTTCCTCTACAGTGTCACCCAGCTGATCCCTCACAGAATTAAACACTGCTTCACAGTATCAGTTAAATAAAAGACAACAGACTCTTCCTTTTAAAAACCAACTCTGCTTGCAGGTCACGATGTAGGTCCAATAGGACAGGTGGAGCCTAGACGGAGCAAACTGTTTCCAAAGGGAATAAAGCACTTTGTGGGATTGCCCTTTCAGTTCGACCTGATGACTAATGCCTAAAAGTAGCAAAAGAGCCCACAGAATTCAGAGATCCACATTGAATTCTGATGGTGAAAACTGGTCTTACGCTCTGTTGCTTCCTAGATAAAATGAGTTTTCTGTTCCTGCCCACTTTCTCTCTGGCATGAAAAAAAGTTGAACTGTACAAGTCACCTTTAGAGTAATTTAATAGACTCTTCTGCTTTAAACCCAAGTTTATCAAACACAGCAAGGTGTAAATCACTTAATATTCTCTCCAAGTTGTGTTGTCAGTTTATGTAAAACTCTGCCGCCATACTAAAATTCATAACTCTATTTTAATAGGTAAATGTAACCAATAAATGATGGAATGCTTTTATTTAGAAGACCCAAAGTTATGTGAATTAGTTCTCTAGTTAACTTGCCAACGACATTTAACAAAATCATTTACTGCTTTCTTTTCTTCCAGTGAAAGAATTAGAAAACTAATTCTCAGGGGCACCTGGGTGGCTCAGTCAGTTAAGTGTCTGACTCTCGATTTTGGCTTAGGTCATGATCTCACAGTTTTGTGAATTCGAGCCCAGCTTTGGGCTCTGCACTGACAGTGTGGAGCCTGCCTGGGATTCTCCCTCTCTCTCTGCCCCTTCCCCACTGTGTGCGCACAGATCTCTTTCTCTCAAAATAAATAAATAAACTTAAAAAAAAAGAAAGAAAACTCAATCTTGGCTAAAAGAGAAAATGTTTTGGAATATAGCAGTGAATGAAAGAACATATATTTATCAAGTGCCTTCCCGTGTGCCAGGCCCTGAACTAAGTGCTTGCTCAATGTTAGCCCATGTGCTAATGAGCTTACTCTACACCTGTGCTATTTTCTTGTCTTAGAGAATTTAATAAATAGGCTGGTGGGGGGAAAGCCTTCAAAGTTCCTTTAAAAAGTATATCAAACAATAAAGGATACGGAGAAAAGCAATCAACTAGAAGCTTGCTCACTGTTTAGGATTGTGATTTTAAGAGAAGAAAGAGGTAACCAAGGACATATATGCTTGCAGGAGATTGTTAACGAAATGCAGAGAATATTCTCAGTGATTTAAGATGGAAATAGGTAAAAAGTCTGGAAAGAGACCTAGTTATAGTAATATCTATGTGAAAGGAGTTACATTTTTAAAAAGTGGTTTGAAGTCAGGGGAACCTGGATTCAAGCCCTGACTTCATCACTGCCCAGCTGTGTGACGTGAGGCAAGTTATTTAACTTCTTGAGGCTCCGTTTATGATCTCTAAACTGGAGACAAGAAGAGTATCTACACTTCCCTGGGTGGTTAGGATTAAATCAGACATCAAATTTAAAGTGCTAAGTAGAGTGCCTAGCATGTCATATGCAATCATTTAATGTTAGCTATTATTTTCACTATTGCTATTTGTATAATTAAAAATTTTTTCCACCACTATTTGACCGCAAAGAACCTTTTATGAACTATAAATTAGACTTACTTGCATACTGATATGAACAATGGCAGGTTGAAACAGAGAACTACATACTATCAATCCATCTGCTTCATATGGTTTCATCTATTCCATACTTGAATGGAAGGTAGACTTAGAGGCTTTATCTGGCACGTGAAGAATATTTAGGAAATATCTATAAATTTGTAACATTTTCAGTGATTTAAGATAATGTAATTATATCTAAAAAGTTTATCTTAAAAAACTGTGTTAGTAATTTCTAAGAAGTTTAATGAATCACCAACTAATGCATTTAACAAATATTTTTGAGAAGTTCTCATAAGCAAGGCAGTGCGCTTGGGACTGACTGATTTGAGTCAAATAAAACGTCTTCTGTTGCCAGGTTAAAGGCTCATTCTTTTTGTATGAAGTGAGTTTCCTAAGGACTCTACATTCTACAAATACTTATATCTAATTTAACCTATTCACATACACCAAGGTTTCATATCTTTAACTTTCTGCTGTCTTTGAGGAGAGGCAAAAAGGTTAGTGCTATATAAATAAGTAAATGTAGAGAATACCAATTGGCCATGGGTAATTAAAAAAGATTTATTTATGCCCAGGATTATTTTTTAAAACTATATTTGCAGATAATTTCTAAATGTGAACAATCTAGCTCCAACAGAAAAGTATTTGTGAGAATATAAATTTTTATCCATAAGAATATAAATTTTTATCCTTTAAATTTTTGTTAATGTATGATTATGGTTAAACACATTCCCTTTACACATATTTCTTTTCCAAACTACCTACTGCTTACATAAATGTCTTCTATTATCAGTGACCATGACCATCTGACAAATTCATATGTGTTTAATAAGGAAGGAATATCTGATGAAAATCTAAAGATAAATCTCATTCTACTTGATATGCTATATAATAAAAATATCATGTATTTGGAAACAGGAATTTGGAATAGTGAAAGACTTACATTTAAAATGTGCCGAACATAATAAAAGATATTTCGTTCTAGAATCTCTGACTTTCAGAATCAGGTAAAGGAGAGAAATTATACCTGCTGATATACCAAACAACAGTCTTTCTCCATAGGTTTTCTGAGAAATTACTTTAAAAAAAAAACAAGAAAAAATATATACATGTGATTATCAGTTACCTAAGTTTAACTTTGGAAGATAGTGCATTTACTTACTCTTCAAAAAAATTTTTTAAACATTTTTTTAAGTTTATTTATTTGAGAGAGAGAGAGAGAGCGAGCACATGCGCAAACGGGAGCAAGAAGGGGAGGACAAAGAGAGAGGGAGAGAGAGAAAATCCCAAGCAGGCCCTGCACTGCTAGTGCAGAGCCAGACTTGGGGGCTCGGTCCCACAAACCATGAGATCATGACCTGAGTGAAACCAAGAATTCGGCACTTAATGAACTGGGCCACCCAGTCGCCCCTACTCTTTTTTTTTTAAGAGATCCCTTTGAGAACTGTAAACATTAAAATAACCTAATAGATTATGTATGAGAAAACATTCAACAATTAGATTCTCAAGTAGATCAGAATACGAGATAATAAATGTATTTACACTCAAAATATATACCAGTTTGTAAGAGTAGTAAAAGCCGCTGTGGATTATTTGGTTGTTTACTAACTATAAGAAGGGCAAGGTGTTTGAGCTAGGATAAGCAGAGTACCACAGAGAGGCCATTTCTGTGGTAAGACCAGGCAGAAACTGTGACGAGGATATACTTAATGCCAGAAGTGCCAGTCCCAGGGCACTCCCAATCCCCTTGCAACGGTACACTCAGTCTGCTGTCATAATCAAAAGTCTATGTAGGGACTGGCAATGTGTAGCCATGCAAAACCACAGATCTCATTATCTTAACAAACAATCTCATAACAATGTGAGTTAAACAATGGTTTTCAGAATTGGGTCAGTTTCCTTGGCTGTTAATTTGAGGATCTAAAATTATCAATTATTTTGGTAAAGCCCTAAATCTAGAGAATAGAATCAGTACTCTACTGAATGATAAGAATTTATTTATATGGTTAACAGAAGTGAAAATCTGAATAATAGGTATGGCTCATTTTCATATTTCTGTAATACAATTAGACAAATGATTGTGGTAGACAGCACTGAACATCACAGAAAATCACAGATTCTATCATAAATATGCCAAATTAATCAATAAACAGTTTACAAGTGAATCTTACCTATAATAAAACTTAACTTTTATGGCTTATCTGCATCAATCCTAACAGCATACCTTTGCAGAGACATCATTGAAAGGTGTGAAAAAAATTTTTAGCACTCATTCACTTCTATATGGTTTTAAAATAATAATGTTCCAAAGCAAGTAAAAGTACTTGATGAGCTAAATGCATGTGTGGGGCTCAATATCAAGCAACAGTCTATCTGGCATCAGTAATCAAGCAATTACGAAATGGAAAGTACATCTTGTACAAGCTGACAGACCCATTAAATCAGGAGAGCTGTGGGCAGACATACTGACACTGCAAGAATTACCAGAAAGCATTAATTTCAGCATTAATAAAATGGCAGTAAATAGATGACAGTTGCCAGATGAACTAAGAAATGAGGTTACTGGCCTTGTTAAGCTCGCGTCTGATTTTCTCAGGCA
The DNA here is from genome assembly GCF_046562875.1 of Panthera onca. Classification (NCBI taxonomy): domain Eukaryota; kingdom Metazoa; phylum Chordata; class Mammalia; order Carnivora; family Felidae; genus Panthera; species Panthera onca. The sequence goes on along the minus strand of NC_138349.1, from coordinate 40,199,835 downwards.
CAAACTGGTCGAGGTAGCGTCTGAAGTGAAGGGCATCAATGGCGACGATTTCGGTGCCACGCCGCTGCCAGGCGTCCCTGGGGCAGGATGAAAGGGGCAAGATGACTAAGGAAAGACACTCACAAAATATAACCCTTGTGAGGCCGGGTTTCTGAGAATTTGGCAGGGTTAACATATTAAAAATAAACCAACAAACCAGTAGCCATAGGTCTCAGCAAAACAGGAGGGCAGAAAACACCATTTTATTCTTAGATTTCAAGGCATTCACGTTATAGACTGTTAGGCATTAAACGGTAACATGAAAAATTATCAAGAGATGACAAACATGACCTAATGTAAACAGGTACATCATTTACAGTGAGTCTCAGAAGTTAAAGGATTTAGGGGCCACACAAAAGGAACTTAGCTCTTGGTTTTCCTCTAAGACTAACGAGACGTCATTTGTATCTTGACTAATGCCAAAAAAAAAAGGGAAAAAAAAAAAAAAAAAAGGTCAAAAAGCTCATTCCTCCTTGGCTTTCAAAGACCTGCTCTTTGGGGCTTGGGTTTATAACATTGCCATGTATCACTATCATCCAAAACATAACCCCAAGAAGTCAAGTGTTACAAAAAATGTGTACTGTGCACAACTGCAGACAGTGCAAAACTATTTTTAAAAAGACAAACACAGTAAAGCAGACAGTAACACATTGCCTGTGGAAATAAGGACTGGGTGAGATGATTTTGGAAACGTGAAATTCCAAATATTCCAATATTCTCTTTACATTACAGGCTTACATAAATTGACATGCCAAGCAACTTTTTCATGCTGAAGAATGGCAACAGAAACCTTCATGTTAGTCTGTAAGTAATTATCAGCAATTAAACATCCACATAATTGTTGCAACCAAATATTTTAATCAAAACAACGAGAGAGAGACCAGGGGTTGGATTTGAGATATTACGAAGAATAAGTTTGCAAGGGTAGGTGGGCAACAGCTGATTCTGAAACAATGGCTCTTTTTCATACATACACTCCCTCACACACACACACACACACACACACACACACACACACACACACACACTTTCAGGCACCATTTCGTTTTTCTTCCTTTCTCCAAATTTTTATTTAAATTCCAGTTAGTTAATATACAATATAATATTAGTTTCAGGTGATTCATTAGTTACAAACATCACCCAGTGCTCATCACAACAGCCCTCCTTAATCCCCATCACATATTTTACCCATCCCCCCACACATTTCCCCTCCAGTAACCCTCAGTTTGTACTCTATAGTTAAGAGTCTGTTTCTTGGCTTGCCTCTCCCATCCCTCCCACCATGTTCATTTGTTTTGTTTCTTAAATTCCACATATGAATAAAATCATATGGTATTTGTCTTTCTCTGATTGACTTATTTCACTTAGGATTACACATTCTAGTTCATTCGCGTTGTTGCAAATGGCAAGATTTCATTCTTTTTGATGGCTGAGTAATATTCCATTGTGTGTATATGTGTATGTATGTATGAATGATGTATGTAGGTATGAATGTGTGTGTATATGTCAAATCTTCTTTATCCTATGATCCAGCAATTGCACTATTGAGTATTTACCCAAAGGATATAAAAATACTGATTCAAAGGGATAGATGCACCCCAATGTTTACAGCAGCATTATCAACAATAGCTAAATTATGGAAAGAGCCCAAATATCCATCAACTGATGAATGGATAAAGAAGGTGTGGTATATATATACACAATGGAATATTATCCAGGCACCATTTCTATAAAAGTTCACCCCTGTTAAACCAATTTTGTGAGGAAGCAAAAATGGCAAAGTATAAAAATATTTTTCAGTAAGAAATAAGGAGACAGGAACAGCAAAGTTTACTGCTGTTAACTGTTCTGTGGCATTAGGCAAGCTTTCTCACCATGTTTCCCCACCTACTTAATCTCACAGAAAAATTCAGGATAACTAAATAAGCCAGTTAAAGGCTTTAAGCTCTAGTAAGAACTTATTCTAAATAAGTTTGGCCTTGGAAGTGAACCTCCACTGACTGCTTACAACCTGGAAGCTGAGAGGTAAAGAACAAGAGTCCTGGGGTGCCTGGATGTCTCAGTCTGTTAAGCATAGGACTTCGGCTCAGGTCATGATCTCACGGTTTGTGGGTTCGAGCCCCGCATCAGGCTTTGCACTGACAGCTCATAGTCTGCAGCTTGCTTTGGATTCTGTGTCTCCCTCTCTCTCTGGTCCCTCCCCTGCTTGTGAGCATTCTCTCAAAAATAAAATAAACATCAAAATTAAAAAAAAAAAAAAAAAAGAACAAGAGTTCTGCCCTTCTTGTTCTTGGCTTAGACTTTTGGCTTTTATTTCTCTGTTCTTCCCTTTTGTATATGGAAATGGTAATACTATTTTAACTATTAATGAACCTGTAATACCGAACATAAAAAGGCAGTTACATTTCTGAAATAAGAGTAGATGGGAGACAGAATGTACTAGGTCAAGCCCACAATCCTTAGTTTTTGGTCAAGTGATACTAAAGTCAGAAATGAACTCACCTTTCACTCCCATCTTCGTGACTTCGGGCCCAACGATACGTTTCAGCATAGCCTGTGTATTCACTGTACTGTTCGGTACCTGAAACAAATAATCTGCCATTATTTTTTGGAAAGATTTTTCTTAAAAGCTGCATGTTCTAAAGGGTCTTGTTAATAAACTTATTTCTCCTTTCTAGAAATACCTTATTGGCAAATGTCAACTGAAACAAAAACCAAAAAACCCCACTGGTCTTAATGACTTGCTATTATTTTCTGTAAGGAAGAAAATGACACCTATAAAAGCCACTGCAATGTTTATTGTACACAGATAAATGTCTCGATCAACAGAGAAAACAAAATATGCTCTGTCATATTAATCTCTTTCATGAGGGATGCCTGGTGGCTCACTCGGTAAAGCATCTGGCTCTTGACGTCAGCTCAGGTTATGGTATCACAGTTTTAGGTTCAAGCCCCACATCGTGCTCTGTGCTGACAGCACAGAGCCTGCTTGGGATTCTCTCTCCCTCTCTCTCTGCTCTTCCCCCACTTGTGTGCTCTGTTTCTCTCTCTCACAAAATAAACTTAAAAAAAATTTTACATAAAAAAATTTCTTTCGTGAGGAGTGCAGTGACTTTTATAAAAGTCCAATGTCTTCAATATTAGTAATCTGATGGTAATATTTAGTTTGTACTATTGAGAAAGCAATTTTACATAACGACATTCCCTGCTAAGAAAAGAGTCATTAAAATTAAATCTAGGACTTGCCTATCAACATGCAAGTGACTTCAAAGGGCATTTTAAAACCAGTATATTGTGATATGAGAAAGGGAGGGGAAAAAAGCATAATTAAAATTCACTTGATGAGAATGTGCACCAAGGCTGCCACTTAACAGAGATTTCTACTTTTATTTTTAAAAGTTTTTATTTATTTAAGCATAATCTCTATATCCAATGTGGAACTCGAACTCATGACCCTGAGATCAAGTTACATTAAGCTCCTCTGAGTGAGCCAGCCAGGCACTCCCAGAGATTTCTACTTCATCAGACCTGAATGTCAGGAGGTATGGTGCCAAAGTGTCCTATTATTTAACTAAATAAAATCATTCCAATTCCTATGATCAGCTCAGTAATCACTTAATTTTCAAGAATCAACAAAACAGTAAAACGAAAAGCTGAAAACCCTGAGCAAGACAATACTTTTCATAAAGAAAAAAGAAATTAACAAAAAATAAACAAGACAACACTGACAACTAATATTAGTGACATTTTAGTCCAAGTGCCTTAATTTTGCCAGTAAATAAAATGCAAGCAGACTGACTTTTTCAATTTTTTTAAAATGCTTTTTATTTATTTTTGAGAGAGAGGGAGGGAGGGAGGGAGGGAGGGAGAGAGAGAGAGAGAGACAGAGAGAGAGAGATCACCAGAGAGGCATAGGGAATGAGGGGATACAGAATCTAAGGCCGGCTCCAGGCTCTAAGCTATCATCACAGAGCCCGACGTGAGGCTCAAACCCGTGAACAGCGAAATCATGACCTGAGCTGAAGTCAGACGCTCAATTGACTGAGTCACCCAGGTGCCCCCTGACTTTTACAGACAGCTAGAACACTATTTATTAACAAATGACTACTCATACTATAAAGGCCCAATACTGAAGATATCTGTGACAGACTTAATATTCAGGAAAAAAATGTTATTAGAATATACAGTATTTCAGAAAAAAATATACTTTATAAAAATAGAAAAGAAGGAGGGGGCATCTGGGTGGCTCAGATGGTTGAGCATATGATTCTTGATTTTGGCTCAGGTCATGATCTCACTGTTCATGAGACTGAACTCCGTGTCAGCTCTGTACTGATAGCAAGGAGCCTGTTTAGTATTCTTTCTATGCCCCTCCCCCATTCTCTCTGTTTCTCTCCCTTTCTCTCTCAAATAAAGATTTACAAAAAAAAAAAAAAAAAAAAAAAAAGGAAATGGGGTGCCTGCCTGGCTCAGTTGGAAGAGCACGTGACTATTGATCTTGGGGTTGAGTTCAAGCCCGACGCTGGGTGCAGAAATTACTTAAATAAATAAATAAACTTAGCGACGCCAGGGTGGCTCAGTCAGTTAAGTGTCCGACTCTTGATTTCAGCTGGTGTTACGGTCTCGTGGTTCATGGGATCGAGCCCCGTGTTAGACTCTGCACTGATAGTGCAGAGCCTGCTTTCGAGTCTGTGACTCCCTCTCTCTCTGCCCCTACCCTGCTCTCTCTCTCAAAATAAATAAACTTATAATAATAAAATAAACAAACTTAAAAAAATAGAAAACATGTTTAATAAAAATAAAAATAACTTAAAATCAAGTCATGACATGCTAATTATGAACTGTCAATTCTTCATCCAAAAGAAAATTAATTTCATTTTGAGGGTCAGGTTAACTTCTAACAGGTTACTTAAACAACCTGAAGCTTTTATACACAAAGAGTAGTAAATGTTGTGATTAACACTGCAAATGGCCTCTACATTTAACTATTAATTTACAGAGAACAGAGAAACATGTTAAATACCACCATGAAAATGTAATCAGCAACATTTAGACCATGGGAAACTCTATAGGACCAATAGTCTAGGCTGCTTACAAAACATTCATAAGGAGAGTAAAAGAGAGAGGAACCTATGAATTAAAAGAAGCAAATATGACAACAGTAACCATAAGAAAGTGAGAGTAGTTATATTAATATTGGATAAATCAGACTTTATGTGAAGGAGTATTATGAAAGATAAAGAGGAATACTTCATAATGATAAAAGGGTCAATTCACCAGAAAGACATAACAATTATGCTTTTATTTTGAATTCACATTTGAAAAATTAATGAAATTCATCACATTAACAGATTAAAGAACCCCACATAATCATATCAAAAGTTGGAGAAAAAATAAAATTCAACATCCATCATGATTAACATTTTCAGCAAAACTAAGAATAAAAAAAAAAAAAAAAGAACTCCCTCAATCTGATTAAGGATCATTACATAAAAGCTTACAACTACCTTCATACTCAGTGATAAAAACATTCCACCTAATTCAACACTGTAGTGAAGTCCTAGCGGCTGCAATAAGGGAAATAAATAAATAAATAAATAAAATAAAAATAGAAAGAAAAATCACAAAGAGAATAAAAAAAATAAGACTATCCCTATTTGCAAATGTTATGACTGTTCATGTAGCAAATCCTAAGGAATCACTAGGAAAAGAAAGAAAGAAAAGTTACGGAAAAGGAAGAAAAGCTCGTAAATAAATGCAGTAAGATCAAAGATAAGTCTATATACTAGCAACAAACAATGGGGAAATAAAACTTAAAAATCCATTAATCATAGCATCAAAAACCATAAAATACTTAGGAGTAAATGTAACAAAAGATGTAGAAGACACCACTGAGAAAAAGTAGAGAAGATTTAAATAAATGGCGACCATGTTCAGGGGCTTGAAGACTCAATATTGTATTTCTCAATACTGTAATTGCAAATTTTCCTCAATCCTGTTAATATCCTTAGCAGGCTTTTTTTTTTTTTAATAGTAATTGAGATGGTGATTCTAAAATTTGAATGGAAATGCAAAGAACCTAAAGTAATGAAAATACTTGTGAAAAAAGAACAGAATTGGAGGATTCAGCTACCTGAGTTTAAGATTTACTTAGTTGTGACCTAAGGAAAGACCAATAGATAGATCAATGGAAGTAAATAGAATTCATAGATAAATCCACACTTGTATGGTCAACTGACTTACAACAAAGGTGCTAAAACAATCCATTGGGGAAAGGACCATCCTTCCGACATGCTATTGCAATAATTAGATATTCATACAGAAAAATATCATAAACTTTAACTGCTACCTCACACTATGAACAAAAATCATTTTGAGATAAAATAACAGGCATCAACATAAAACCTAAAGTTATAAGACCTCTAGAAGAAAACACAGGAGAATGGCTTTAAGACGTTGGAGGTACATAAAAATTTCTTAAATAGGACAAAGAAAGCAGTAACCTTAATAAAAATTTTAAAAGACTAGATTAGGTCAATATTAAAACACTTTTAGGAAAATGCTTAGGCAAGACTGGAGGAAAAATATTTGGAAAACAACTATCTGACAAAAGACTTGTGTTCAGAATACTGAAGAACTCCTAGAAGTCAGTAATAAAAATATACAAACAACCCAATCTAGAAAAATAAGCAAAAGACTTAAACATCACAGAAGAAGATACAAAATTGGCCAATGACTACATGAAATACTGGTGAACATCACTAGTCCTAAGGGGAATGCAAATCAAAACCCCAGTGAAATACCACTATGTACCTGACAGAACAGCTAAATCAAAAAGAATGACAAAACCAAATGTGGACAAGGATGTCAGCTTAACTCCACTTAACAGGTTTGCTTTTTGCAGTGGCAAGGCTTAGAAGTTATGAAATCACATTCTGTGTATTCTAGGTTTATGCAAATGAGAAAAGAGGAAGGCTAGAATTTATGCCATGATGTTGGATGGCAATGAGAGGTACCCACAGGAATTCATGGTTGTTTGTTGGTATGTGTATGCGTGTGTGTGGTTAAACCATATACCTCCTGGCTCTGATGATGAAGGCATGGAAGCAATGACTCTCTTCGTAGCAATAAGGAATAACCAATTCAACTCCTGATTTCTAAAAATTACTCTATATCCAGGACTCCTTGGAGAAATGGCTGAATCTAGGGGCAGGGAATATACAAGATTGAGTTTAGAACATCTTTTTATGCCAAAAAAGAAGAAAGTGCATTAAAGAATGATCGGCGCATTGTCAAAGGAACACAATAGCCAACTGAAGGGGCTCTCACTGACCAAATCTGGAATAATTTAGCATCAAAACAGATGACAATAATGGATTATAACACATTGAATAAAGTAAGAATCCATGCATCTATAGAAATATTAATATACATAAATAAGAGAGAATGGAAAATCTCCCTTACAGTAGAGCGCCAACTACTAAATGCAGAAGGAATGATGGGAGTTAAGAAAATGGGTGCTAAAATTAGTGGCCAAATGTTTGATGAGGACAGGATATTTACACTTTCAAAGTATGTAAAATATATAACTACAAATTAATTAGAAAGGGAAAATACTAACTTGACAGTGGAGAACCTAGCACATCCTACCTCAACCAAGTCCTGACACTTAATATCACAGACACTGAAACAAAGTGGTATTACTATTCTCAAAGATACATTAGAGCAGGACACACCATTTCAGTGGGATTCCAACTAAAATGAATAAACTGAATCTAGTTACAAAGAAACATTGCGCAAACCCAAAATAAGAGACAATCTACCAAGTAATTGGTTTATATACTTTAAAAATATCAAGGTGAACAAATACCAGGAAAGGCTGAGAAACTATCCTGGTTGAAAGGAGTCAAGATATGATCCACTACCGGAGTAGACTCGGGGGAAAAAAAGCTACAAAGAATATAATTAGGTTAACTGACAAAATGAAAATGAAAATATTGAGTAGGAATTAATTCATAGTTCTTTATTAATGTTAAATTTCCCAATTTTTATAACTTTGCTGTGCTGATTTAACAGAATTTCCTAGTTATTAAGAAATATACAACAAAGTATTTGGGGTAAAAGGGCACAAAGTTGGGGCACCTGGGTGGCTCAGTCAGTTAAGTGTCTGACTTTGGTTCAGGTCATGATCTCATGGTTCGTGAGTTCAAGCCCTGCGTCGGGCTCTGTGCTGATAGCTCAGAGCCTGCAGCCTGCTTCAGGTTCTGTGTCTCCCTCTCTCTCTGTCCCCAACATCCCTGGTCACACTCTGTCTCTCTTTCAAAAATAAACATTAAAAAAAATGGGGGGGGGGGGGTCATAATGTCTCCAACATACTCTTGGACAGAGATGAGGAAAATAGAGAAAGAATGATAAAGCAGATGGGGAGAGATGTAAACTAGTGAATCTGGGTGAACAATATATGGAAGTTCCTTATATTATTCTTGTACCTTTCCTGAGTCTGAAGTTTCTCATACACACATAAATATAAAAATATCTATACAATATAAATAAATATCTAAAAAGCTATGAAAAATACTCCGTTTTCACAGATGATTAAAATTTCCCATAACAAAAACTTAAAAGATTTAAACTCAATACTAGAGTTTCTAGTCTATTACTTAGCATACTGCTTCTTAAAAATAATTTTTCAAAAATTTAAAATAATGTACACTTAATTCTTATAAATTCATCTAGAATTTTGGATAAGATACTCAGCTACAAATTAAGAAAATAAACTACAGAATTCATGTTTTTTGTTAAGCCTTCCTGGACACCATAAGTAGAGTTGGTGGTCCCTTGTCTGTGCTCCACAGTACTCTGCACAGAACATCAGTAAGGAACTTAACATATTAAATTGCAATCTGAAAGTCAGTTATATTTCTACACAGTAGCAATGAACAATCAGAAACTGAAATTTTAAATATACATTTACACAGCAATAAAAAAATATGAAATACTAAGGAATAAACCTGAGAAAATGTAAAAGTATACAGTGAAAAGTATACTACTGAGAGAAAGTAAAGATGACCCCAATAAACAGAGATATCTCATTCATGTGTCAAAGACTAAATATTGTTAAGATGTCAATTCTCCCCAAACTGATCTACAGATTCAAAGCAGTCTTGACTAAAAGTCCAGCAAGCTTTTTTGTAGATATTGATAAATTGATTCTAAAATTCACCAACACAACTCTGAAGAAGAACAAACTTGGAGGGCTCACACTACCTGATTTCAAGAATTATTATAAAGCTACAGCAATCAAGACGGTATGAACACAAAAAGAATAAATCAGTAAACTGAATTTCAAAATTAGAAACTTCCATTCCTTAAACATCACTATTAAGGTCATGAAAAGACACACCACATATATCTAACGAAAGACTTGTATCTGGGGCACCTGAATGGTTCAGTCAGTTAAGCGTCTGACTTTGGCTCAGGTCATGATCTGACAATTTGTGAGTTCCAGCCCCGCGTCGGGCTCTGTGCTGACAGCTCAGAGCCTGAAGCCTGCTTTGGAGTCTGTGTCTCCCTCTCTCTCTCTGCCCCTCCCCCACTCACACTCTGTCTGTCTCTCAAAAATAAATAAACATTAAAAAGAATTAAAAAATAAATTAAAAAATAAAAAGAGAAAGACTTGTATCCAAAACATATAAAGCATTTTCAAAAGTCAATATAAGAGGGGCGCCTGGGTGGCTCAGTCGGTTGAGCGTCCGACTTCGGCTCAGGTCACGATCTCGCGGTATGTGAGTTCGAGCCCCGCATCGGGCTCTGTGCTGACTGCTCAGAGCCTGGAGCCTGTTTCAGATTCTGTGTCTCCCTCTCTCTCTGACCCTCCCCCGTTCATGCTCTGTCTCTCTCTGTCTCAAAAATAAATAAACGTTAAAAAAAAAAAATTAAAAAAAAAAAAGTCACTATAAGAAAACAAACCCAATTAAAACATGGTGCAATAGCTTCATATATGTAGCCATATGTCAAAACTTCCCTAACTGTAAACTTTAAATATACAGTTTACTGTATGCCAATTATACCTCAATAAAGCTGTTGAAAATGTAATCTAACTCCCTCACTAGATTACCAGTTTCTCAAGGGCAGGATTATAAGTCATTAACATTTGTGTCTATATTAGCATTTTGTAACGCAAGTATATAAGATGCAGGGGTTGGCCCAGTTGGTGGAACATGTGACTCTTGATCTCAGGGTCGTGAGTTCAAGCCTCACATTGGATATGGGGCTTACTTAAAAAAAAAAAGAAAAAAGAAAAAAGAAAGAGAGAAGAAGAAGAATATAGAAGCAATTAAGTACTTGCATAAACGTAATTATTAACAAACAAAACCGGAAGAACATTATATTAACTGAGGTTAAAATAATAAGTCCAGAAAGACTTAATCAGAAAGTACTATGCAATTGACACATATAAAAAATTTCACATTTACAAAGACAGGGTGGCATGGTAAAAGGAGCACCACACTGAGATTAGGAAACATGAGGGACCCAAAGTGAATCCTTAAGTAACCAAATTTCTCAGGGGACTTCCATTTCAGCATATGAAAATCAAGCTGGTTAATAATTTTTGTTTTGTTTACCTCATAGAATTGCTTGGAAAGCCATAGGAGTTTAAAAGTCTTCAAAACCATAAAACAGTTAGTATTGGTGTCATCAAACTTAACTTTATAAAGAGGTAGAGAAACCAAAGACACGTGATTTCATTTATGTGAAGTTTAAAAGCAACCTGGTCTCCTGACCTGACTGGAAATAAAGACAGCTATGAATAGTTCTGTTCCTTTCTAATTTTTGTCCAGCAGTGGACAAGCTCCATTTTCCTTATTTATAAAAAACAAAACAAAACTGCCTGCTCTGATCTCTTAACTACGAAAACAAACACCTGTTCTCTCTTTTCAAAAGAAAGTGGTTGAAAAATATAAAATACCAATTATTATATTTCTATTTTAGGTTAAGATGATTTTAGTCTTCCTTCCTAAAAGAAACAAGATTAGATTTATTTCCTTCAGGTATGAGAAATCAAAGATGCATATACAGATGCTTTTGCTCTAAGAAAATTAAATCCTGGTTTTTCTGAGTAGACATCCTTCAAAATTATATCAACTGTCTGTTCTGAAAAACAGATACCCTTGTTTTAAATTCAAATTTATTGATAAACTATGATGAAACACAAAGGTAAATAGCGATAATAGCAAACAAGAGAAGACAACTGAATGACCTTTGTGGTAGCTCTCTGTGGGTATAGCCTATAAGACTTCATGCTCACAGACAAATCTTCACTTAAGGAAAAACGAGAAGGAACCCATTAAAATCTGTGCAAGAGCTCATGACAGACTAATGAGTTTTTAGATTTGGTAATACATGTTCTTATCTTCTCTTACAAATAATGAAAAATTTATGAAGAACTAAGGAAAAAATATTTGGAGACTGAAAAAATTCTATATCTATGGGTTGTGCTCTTGGAAAGAAGGTTTATATGAAAGCAAAGCCATCTACCCTGCTTTTCTTAGGAGCACTCATACAGTGGTGATTATGCAGGAGATAGAACATTCTTGACTTTCATTCCCATGATCAATAAAAATGAAGAGAAGCTAAACTCAAACGAGTTTGGATCCTTCCCAGTGAGCTGGTATCATTTAGTTAGCAATGGGCTGTTTTTGTAGTGATGGGCCTTCAGTGTTGTTGTTCTATAAGAAGCATCAATACCATAAGCAGTGGTATCCACTTTTCTACTTTCTAGCAGATCTGCTGACGTTCACAAAAGATGTTAAGAATCTGTGATATCTGGGGCAATTCTCTTCACTAGAGGGCAGGTTTTATTTTAAAGGTACTAACATTCTGCTCAGTAAGTTTTATGTCTAGGCACCTGCTTTAAGCGCTCACCATACAGAAACAACAAAACAAACTCCCAGAACCATGATAACACCCTTTGGTAGTAAAGCTATTTTGCTAGATGAGGTAGAAGAACATGAAAAAGGGTAAAAAAGGAAAAGGTTGGGGGGGGGGGGGGCGGGGGAGACTGCAGTTTCTTTCCTTCTATCTATATTTACTGAAAAGTTTTACCCATGGCTGCCTCCAGGGAGGATCAGAGCAAATAGAGGGAGAACACTATCTGGATAAACACTATTTGCCTGTTTGCATGACCTGTTTCATATTCATTTCAAAGTCTGATACCAACCAGATACCCCACAATGATGATAAATTTAATTTATTTCTAATTTCTCAAACTCTTCTACAGATTCAGGCAGCATAGTCACAGCCATTAGCTCATTGAGCCTGGATGAATCATAGAAGCAATGGAATTGATCAGGCAGATAGATTGCAGTGCATGGTTAAGAGTCTCCTAAGAAGGAAGATGGCAGAAATCCAACATCAAATAGATGATGAAATGGCCATTTCCATTAAGAGAACATCACATCACAGATATTAATTAGAAGGCACTATAATAGAATTAAGTGGATGTGAGGGAAAATGCTGAGTTAAAAGTCACCCCGGATGTCCCTAGCCTGAAGTAATAATAGATGTGAAGGTGAGTCATGGATCTGCAATTTTCCATTCATTTTACAATAGCTGTAGGTAAGGTAGAGAACAGACATAACTCCATAGTGATGATCCTTTTTTAGACAGAGGACAAACTATCTTTAAAAAAAAAAAAAAAAAAACAATTCTAGTATTTTCCTTTTACTATTCTCAGGAAAATTACATTTTTTATTTACAGCAACATTAATGGTAGATGATAAGAGACTTACTACTTCCGAAGTAAAAAAGAAATGAAGCAAATGAAACAAATTAGCTTTGAGTTTAAATGCCCAGCATTCTACCAACTTTTTTATTTTAAGGATGGAAATTCATCTTTAAAACTAAGGAGAGATTCTGTTCTGAATCTTTGGCTCAAATCTCATTTAGCTGCTAAAAATTAAAAATCTTTTAAAGTATTATTTGACACACCCAAATGCTGGAGGCAGTCACATTCCAGACATTAAGAGCTCTCTAAAACATAATGAGACTAATATTTAAAGTATCTATTGGCTTTGGGGCTCCTGGCTGGCTCAGTCGGTTAAGTGTCTGACTCTTAATTTTGGCTCAGGTCATGATCTCATGGTTCGTGAGATGAAGCTTTCCATCGGCCTCTGTGCTGATGATAAGGAGTCTGCTTGGGATTCTCTCTCCCTTTCTCTCTGCCTCTCCTCCACTTGCTCTCCTTCTCTCTCAAAATAAATATAACAACAACAACAAAATATCTATTGGCCCAACAATGGATTTAGACAGTTTAATTTTTTTGTTCTGCAATTCCTGTACTTTCTTTTCCCCTAATACATTCCAACTGCATCCTTCCTATCTGCACACATGATAAACAATAAATGCAGACAGAGGACCAATAAGTGAGTTGAGACAACAGTGAAAATAAAAGGTTTTTATCTTTACATTTCAGTATAATCTGGATCACAACCTCAGAATTCCAGATGAAATACTTCAGGTTATTAACTTCAAATAGTTGAGTTTTATCCAAGGGGAAGTTTCTTTGCTGAGGCTCCATTCTTAATTTCCCATATAAACTTAAAAAATTAACAATTTACCTTACCTCACCAAAAAGCAGAATCACAGGGATATTATAAAAATAATAAGATATCCAAATACTGCACAATAACTTGGTGAAAGCCTTTTTCTTTTAACCAACAAAAACTTACAAAATATAAGGACACATCAGCAAAACTGATTAAGTAAAAACCTCTGAAAAATTTCTCCTCCATAAAAGCAATGAGAACACTGGCAAAAATTGTGAGAATCAACTTTTTATGAACTGTGGGAATAACCAAAGGCTTGTAGCAGTCTGAGGAGGGTTTATTAAAGAAAATTGGCTGAATCTTGGAAAAAACAATGAGTTTTATGATGTTTTAACTTTCCTTATTTAACTCTTGCAAGCTCTAGAGTAGCCTTAAAATCCAACAGTCTGCTATAAACATTGGGGTACAAGTGCCCCTATGCATCAGCACTCCTGTATCCCTTGGGTAAATTCCCAGCAGTGTTATTGCTGGGTCATAGGGTAGATCTATTTTTAATTTTTTGAGGAACGTCCACGCTGTTTTCCAGAGTGGCTGCACCAGTTTGCATTCCCACCAACAGTGCAAGAGGGTTCCTGTTTCTCCACATCCTCTCCAGCATCTATAGTCTCCCGATTTGTTCATTTTAGCCACTCTGACCAGCATGAGGTGGTATCTCAGTATGATTTTGATTTGTATTTCCCTGATGAGGAGTGACACTAAGCATCTTTTCATGTGTCTGTTGGTGTCGCACTCTCAACAATAGCCAAATTATGGAAACAGTCTAAATGTCCATCAACTGATGAATGGATAAAGAAATTGTGGTTTATATACACAATGGAGTACTACGTGGCAATGAGAAAGAATGAAATATGGCCCTTTGTAGCAATGTGGATGGAACTGGAGAGTGTGATGCTAATAAGCCATACAGAGAAAGACAGATACCATATGTCTTCACTCTTATGAGGATCCTGAGAAACTTAACAGGAACCCATGGGGGAGGGGAAGGAAAAAAAACAAAAAGAGAGGTTAGAGTGGGAGAGAGCCAAAGCATAAGAGACTCTTAAAAACTGAGAACAAACTGAGGGCTGATGGGGGGGTGGGAGGGAGGGGAAGGTGAGTGATGGGTATTGAAGAGGGCATCTTTTGGGATGAGCACTGGGTATGGTATGGAAACCATTTTGACAATAAATTTCATATATTTAAAAAAAAAAAAGAGAGAGAGAGAGAAGTGTCTATGCATGTTTTCTGCCCATTTCTTCACTGGGTTATTTGTTTTTCAGTGTGGAGTTTGGTGAGTTCTTTATAGATTTTGGATACTAGCCCTTTGTCTGATATGTCATTTGCAAATATCTTTTCCCATTCCATCGGTTGCCTTTTAGTTTTGTTGTTTCCTTTGCAGTGCAGAAGGTTTTTATCTTGATGAGGTCCCAATAGTCATTTTTGCTTTTAATTCCCTTGCCTTTAGAGATGTGTCAAGTAAGAAACTGCTGTGGCTGAGGTCAGAGAGGTTTTCTCCTGCTTTCTCCTCTAGGGTTTTGATGGTTTCCTCTCACATTCAGGTCCTTCATCCATTTTGAGTTTATTTTTGTGAATGGTGTAAGAAAGTGGTCTAGTTTCATTTTTCTGCACGTCGTTGTCCAGTTCTCCCAGCACCATTTGTTAAAGAGACTGTCTTTTTTCCATTGGATAATCTTTCCTGCTTTGTCAAGATTAGTTTGCCATACTTTTGTGGGTCCAATTCTGGAGTCTCTATTCTATTCCATTGGTCTATGTGTCTGTTTTTGTGCCAATACCATACTGTCTTGATGATCACAGCTTTGTAGTAGAAGCTAAAGTCTGGGATTGTGATGCCTCCCGCTTTGGTCTTCTCCTTCAATATTACTTCGGCTATTCGGGGTCTAGCACTTTCAACAATAGCCAAATTATGGAAAGAACCTAAATGTCCATCAACTGATGAATGGATAAAGAAATTGTGGTTTATATACACAATGGAATACTACTTGGCAATGAGAAAGAATGAAATCTGGCCTTTTGTAGCAACGTGGATGGAACTGGAGAGTGTTATGCTAAGTGAAATAAGTCATACAGAAAAAGACCGATACCATATGTTTTTACTCTTATGTGGATCCTAAGAAACTTAACAGAAGACCATGAGGGATGGGAAGGAAAAAAAAAAGTTAGAGAGGGAAGGAGGCAAACCATAAGAGACTCTTAAAAACTGAGAATAAACTGAGGGTTGACGGGGGGTGGGAAGGAGGGGAAAGTGGGTGATGGGCATTGAGGAGGGCACCTTTTGGGATGAGTACTGGGTGTTGTATGGAAACCAATTTGACAATAAATTTCATATTTAAAAAAAAACAAAACACCAACAGTCTGTAATCACAGTAAAAACCACCTAAGGGTTCAGAAAAAGGTTGAAGCTCCTTCAAAGCCCCATTCTCAGAGAACTGTCATCATCTAACCTATCTGGTGGTTCCCTGGAAGACCTCACTCACAAAGCTGCCTTTATTTGACCTGACTTGGAATTTACCCAGTATAAAAAACCTAATCCCCAAGGTTGTTCGTTGAAAACAATTACATGGAATTGCTTAGCAGTATGGCTGCCTGAGGCAGTAGATATCAGTTAGGGCAAGTAATAGCCTTATCAAAAAGTTTCAAAAGAAAAGCTGAGGAATGAGATATCTGTAAGGGGCTTTAAAAAGTTCTTAGTATTCCCAGGAATCTAGAAGTCTATATGTATGACCACGTCTGTGCACATGCTCAAGAAAGACGTGAGAAAGTCCTAAGCTCACTCCTCAGACCTTGAGGCTCTGTGCAAGCAGGAAGTGAAGTGTGAAGTACAAGCAGGAAGGAAGTGTCATTGGCCTGGTTGAGTGCTGAAGGTGAGCCCCAGTGTCCACATAGAGCCCTTCACTAAAGACTGAAAGACTTATTGGCTCTAAACATTTAAGCAATCTTCGTCCAATCATTAGTTAACCACTAACCTAACCCAGCAGAGACTAATGGTCACATATAAAAAAAGAATACAGACTTTACAGAATTAGTTTAGAAAGGTTACGAAACAACAAGAGAAAACAGCAACAAAAACAAACTCTAGGCAAAGGGGAAAATCTGATTTTGAGAGTTGCTACATTATTCAAATGTGTGGTTTTCAACAAAAAATTGAGATATGCAAAGAAAAAAGAAAGTAGGCCCATACTCAGGGAAAAAAAGGGAGTAAACTATAACTGTACCCAAGGAGCCCAGATGTTAGACTTACTGAACAAAGACATTAGCTATTTTAAATATATTCAAAAAACTAAGGGAAATTATGTCTAAAGAACTAAATTAAAGTTTGCAAATAATGCCTCACAAATAGAGAATCTCAAAGAGAGAGAGAGAGAGAAATTATTAAGAAGAAAAAAAAAAAAGAACCAAATAGAAATTCTGGAGTTGAAAAGTACAGTAATCAGAATAAAAATTTCAGGGGCACCTGGGTGGCTCAGCTGGTTGAGCATCCTTGACTCTTGATTTCAGCTCAGGTTATGATCCTATGGTTTGTGAGATCAAGCCTCATGTCTGGCTCTGTGCTGTCATCACAGATTGGGATGCTATCTCTCCCTCTCTCTCTGCCCCTTCCCCCCAACCTCAAAATAAATAAATAACCATAAGAAAAAAAAAGTTATAAACATTTTTCACTGGAGGGACTCAAAGGCAGTGAAAGGAAGCACAAAAAAGAATCTGTAAACTTGAATATAGGTCAAATGAGATTATCCTGTCTGAGGAACAAAAGAATAGAGAATGAAGAAAAACGAACAGAGCTTCAGAGACCAATAAGACATCATCATGTATACCAACATATGCATAATGGGATTCTCAGAAGGAGAAGAAAAAAAGGGACAGAAAGAATATTTAAAGAAGTACTGGTCAAAAATTTACCAAATTTAAACATTCAAGCGGCTCAATGAACCCCAAATAGGATAAAAATCAAAGAGATTCTAAACACATCATAATCAAACTGTTCAAAGACAAAGAGAAAATCATGAAAGTAAAACATAAGGAACAAAATGTTGATACTCTCTTGAAGGTTGTCTACAAATATATCTGAGACAAAGAGAGTGGCTTCAAGAGTAGATCTCAGAGTCTTAGTTCAGACACGTACGTCTTTGGAGGTAAATTAGTTGAGTACAAATTTTATGTAACTCCTATGGAATGGTTTTTCTCTCACTGTAATTTTTCAGAATAACAATCAACCAAATTCTCCAACCCAGTTAAATATTTAGTTTCCCACACTAATCTCAAAGCGGCAACAGATTCAAAAAGGGTAAGAAATCTTCTTTTGCAGAAAGATAGAGGCATCAGCAGCTGATGACTGATTATGGCTTTTATGTGGGAATGTTCTTTTAGGTACCTGAATAAAAGACTTAACTTATGTATAGTGGCTGATTAAGAATTTGAGAGGTGGGAGTTAATCACTAAATTTTTGGTAGCTGATTCACAAGAAAATACAGTGATATAGTTGTATCTCAAGGTAAAAAAACTTAAGAAAAAAATTTTAATCTCAATAATAGACCAAAAGTATAAATTTTACTATATTTCCCTCTCTCCTCCTTCCATATTAACTTAAATCAAGAAGAGGCATTTAGATCATCACACTTTTTCTCTCAGGATTAGAAATTAGGGTAAACATAAGGTTCCTGATTTATTACTATTCAATGAAAGCTCTCTGTTGTACTCTCTTTGAATACTGTAAGTATGCTTTTTAAATGTATATACATCTTCATATTGAAGTATAACAAAGCAATTTGGAAACATAATGGAAGAATAATAACAGAATACATGGTCAAAGACACATCACTATCCTCTTTTTAAGGGCATAACATAAAATTTCAAACTGGAGGGTAGCTTTTACCCTTGTTCCTCAGATAAAGATGTCAAGAATGAAAAGGTGGGTATCAAGTGTCTTACTCGACTAGGAAAATAGAACTGTAACAATTTCCAAAAACCAAGAATAAATTAATCAATAAAAACATTGGGACTAAGGCCAATGATAGAGAAAAGCTGTATCTGGGTGGCCTCTAGTCTTCATGATAGATACTCATAGGTGGGGAAAGCTACTTTATTGTACAGACTTCCCAAAACTAACCTGTAATGATAAGACATTCATTGTGATCCAGCACCTCAGTGAAGAGCCGTGAAACAATTAACTCGGGGTTAATTAAAAAGCGGATTTCTTCTTGCACAAGTCCTGCACCAGTTACACCACCTCCAACAAAACGGTTTGCAAAATCCACCTATTTGGAAAAATGTGGCATGTTAAATGATTATCTAAAATACCTACATATATGATAAAGAAGCACTTTCTCTCTTGCTTTCGTTTCCCATATAAATCAATCCCCAAATTAGTAATCTTCCAACGGAGAACAGACTGTGGTTGACTGCACTCTTTCCATCTCACTCCAGGTAACATCTTTGCATACTTCTTTAGATTCCAAAACCTTAGAAGGAACCTGGAAAATGGAGCTTTTAGGCAAAAGCCTCAGTGTAATCATACAGACTCTTATTTACAAACCTTATATGTACTACAAGGGCCACAAATCAAAGGAAACTTTATCTGGAAAGGTTTCAAGATCATTTCCCTACCATTCACTACTCAATTTCCATTTATGGATTTCATATGACTCTAATATAATTATATCTTTCTTATATAATATGGCAATCAAACATTTGTCCTTAAAGAAATTTAGTCATTGCCCTTTTTTTTAAGTAATTGCCCTTTTTTGGATAACCTTTTTCTTCTGTGAAAGAATAAAGAGATAAAATTTCACCCTAAATTCAGATGCAAAGCAAACGACATGAACATTACAAACTGTTTATTTTTACTATACCTAAGGAGAAAAAAAAAAGAAAACAGGAAACCTAGTTTAACAACAAAGACTCATAAAATTGGCTATTGTTGATAATGCTGCTATAAACATTGGGGTGCACGTTTATGGAAAGAGCCCAAATGTCCATTGACTGATGGATAAAGAAGATGTTTTATGTATATATATACATACACACATACACACACACACACACACACACACACACACACACACACACTAGAATATTACTCAGCCAAAAAATAGTATGAAATCTTGCCTTTTGCAATGATGAGAATGGAGTCAGAGAGTATTATGCTAAGTGAAATAAGTCAGTCAGAGAAAGACACATACCATATGATTTCACTCATATTTGGAGTTTAAGATACAAAATAAACAATCACAGGGGAGGGAGAAACAGAGGCAAACCAAGAAACAGACTCTTAACTATAGAGGGCACACAGAGGGTTACCAGAGGGTAGATAGGCGGGGGGTGGGTTAAATAGGTGATGGGAATTAAGGAGTGCATCGTGGTGATGAGCACGGGTTGTTGTATCTAAGTGTTGAATCAAAAATTGTATAGCTGAAACTAATATCACACTGTATGCTAACTAACTGGAATAAAAAAAAAAAAGTTAAAAGAAAAACCCAAAGGGGACACCTGGGTGGCTCAGCCGGTTGAGCATCAGACTTCAGCTCAGGTCATGATCTCATGGTTCATGAGTTCGAGCCCTGTGTCAGGCTCTGTGCTGACAGCTTGGAGCCTGGAGTCTGCTTCGGATTCTGTCTGTCTGTCTGTCTCTCTCTCTGACCCTCCCCTGCTAACACTCTGACCCCTCTCTCAAAAATAAACATTAAAACAAAAAAAAAAGATTCAACTAAATTAATATTTCCAATTTAGTTTAAAATTACTCATAAGCTTTCTGTGGAGTACTATAATGGGATCCCCAAGCTCCTATTAATAAAGATGAGTTACACAATGCTCTAGACAAAGCAAATTCTACCTGTCAGTATTATTTGTCTTAAACTTACTAAGCACTCCAGCATGTCCAACATTATGTGAAGCTCTATGGGGCAATATGTAAGAAATGGTTTCCAACTTTTAGATTACCCTATTTGAGGATTTAGATTACACACATACATAACACCTTGTGTACATACATAGCCACCCACACCCACAAAGATTTTAGTAAGGCAAGAGAGGCTTGAATATTGTACAGAGAAAATAACTCTCTTTCCTCTACTCCTACAGTACTACCACACTCACAACACTTCTGATGTCAGATGTATGGGTTTCCACACATAGAGCAATTCTGAAACACCAGCTGGGTGTCCTATAATTCAATTCGGTTCTGACACTATCTACCAGGAGTTAGCATCAGATCCAACAGGCTAATAACAATTCAGTCCCACAAAACTGCCCCACTGCAGACACCAACTGCAACTAGAAGTACAGTTGATCGGCTATAAATGGGGTTCTCATAATCTGCTCTTGTGGTTTGATAAACTCACAGAACTCACGGTGACACTTACTTATGTTTACTCATTTATTAAAAAGGATATAATAATGGACAGAGATGAACAGACATATGAAGTGATAGGGCGTGGTATATGGTAAGAGGCATAGAGCTACCTCTCCCTCTCCCCATGTTCACCAACTTCCACATGTTCACCAACCTGGAAGCTCTTTGAATGCCATACTTTTGGGTAGTTTGGTGGAAGCTTCATCACTTAGGCAGGATCATCAATCATTAGCACAGTCTCCAGTCCCTCTCCTTTTCCCAGAATATGGGGAGTAGAGTAGAAAGTTTCAAGCTTCTAATCATGGCTTAGTCTTTTTGGTAACCAGCCCCCACCCTAAAGCTCTCCAGGAGCTCACCAAAAGTCACCTCATCAGAACAAAAGACACTCCCATCACCTAGGAAATTACAAGGGTTTTAGGAGCTCTGTGCAAAGAATCAGGGGCAGACACCAATATAGATTTTTTTCTATGATTTTACATATACTTTCAGACTACTGTCAAATGTAAGATTTCTTAAAACCTGCTTGTATTCTCAGGGCACCTGGGCGGCTCAGTCGGTTAAGCATCCGACTTTGGCTCAGGTCATGATCTGACAGTTTGTGAGTTCGGACCCTGCACTGGGCTCTGTGCTGATAGCTCACAGCCTGGAGCCTGCTTCGGTTTCTGTGTCTCCCTTTCTCTCTGTCCCTCCTCCTCTCCTCTCTAAAATGAATAAACATTAAAAAAAATTTTTTTTAAGTTGCTTATGTCTCTAAAGCAATTGTAATATTAAACAATACTTTGAAGCCTATTCTACAAAAGAGTAAAACAAGAATATGAATTTTTTTACATATAAAAATATATGTGGAAAGACAGAAACTAATAGAAGGTAAAGCAGTCTTCTTTCATTAGAAAAGAACTTAGAAAATACTGAAAAATATGACTGGACAAGATCTTGAAATGAGTTATCATAGAATCATATATAAATTTACATTCAGACATACTAAATCAACACTAAAAAAAGAGTAATTCTGTAGCTTATATAGAAAAATAATTTTGATTCAACAAGTCCATTGATTAGAATTATTTACAACATATAAAGTCATTATGCATTGGGTGATTTATGACTTAAAATATTCAACAAATATTAACTGAATATTGTGCTGGGGACCATGAGATACAAAAATAAGTAAGACGTGGGCCCTGGCTTCACAGCATTTGTAATCTAGATGAGATCCCAGCACATAAGCAGAATGAAAAAATGTTTATTAACGAACCTACTAGAATATATTTGATCCTTTCCAAATAATAAAATTAACTAAAATTGGAGCATGGGGAGGAGAATAGGGGAGTTTACAAGAGGAGATGATATTCAATTTAGATTTTGCTGACATTCAGGCAGAGGGAATAACTGCACAAACACATAGGAAAAACACAGAGCTGTAAGCAGCTCTATGAAGAGTGATAAGCATGTTCCTCACGCCTATCTGCGATGTAGAGTATGTGAAGGATTATGGTTGGTGATAAGGTATTCTTGGAATGATTATAAAAAGAAAAGTTACAACTGGGCCTTACACAGAGTCCAGTTGTAACTTTAAACTCAGTCTAGAGTTTAAAGAATGAATTGGAAAGGTGTAAAATTAAAAGCAGAGAAGCTGGTTAGGTGACTACTAAATAGGTTTGACAAGAATTACTTAGGCCTCAAATAAGTCAGTGGGAAAGAAACTGAAGAAAAGAGAGGTCCAGCAAAAAATTAAAACAGACAGCACTTGAAAACCAAGAGACTAGCTACGTAAGTATAATGGTATCGTGAATACAAATGAGAAACAAAGTTTGAGATCAGCTAAACTTAATTTTTACTGGAACAAGGTACATAACTAAAATAAAAAGGAAGTTCTATATAATTTATGTATAACTTGGTAATGATAAATGAAATACATTCAATGTGCATACTATTATTCATTCTTTGAATAAAAGGCCAACATTTATTACTTGAAAGGTATGCATAGAAATAAATACGTTATACTAAACTCAATATGCCCCTGAAGGCAGGGGTCTTTTAAAAAAATCAAACTTTCCACTACTTAAAAAAGTTCTTAATAGAAGGCTTTCTATTACAGGTGAGAAACCTGTTCCAGAACATGAACACAAGCATATGAGTGCTTATTTTTAGCCATTTTCCAACTCACTTCACTTTAAAGCTACTTGTTCAGATTATTCAGTTTCTGAATTATAACTTGATGAAAAGAGAGAAATGATAACAATCCTTAGAGAGGTCTTGTTGTTGCCATTCAGCATAATGTAACTTATATGCTACACAAGGAACTTTTTAAATTGCAATACAGTATTCTCCAATCTCCTGGGGATACATAGCATGGGTAGGGAGAATAATTAATAGAAGTCTTTATGGTATTCTTTTAATCTACTGAGGTTTCACATTTCACCTATAATATATTCTGGAAAAGTGGGAAGAATCTCACCCTTGAATGTTGTTAAATAATTCCTTGCTGAATTGTATTGTGATGAAAGGTCAGCATTCCCACAGCGCTAACTAGCAGTAGCTTTGTTTATTTCATGTGTATTAAGACTCTCTCAGTCAATCTATTACTTTAATGTAGAAAAGAACATCATCAAAATGGAAATGTGGGGGAAAAGTAACATTCATTTGAAGTAAATTTTAAGCCTATTTCAAAATTATTATTTAACAAAAAAAGTAATGATTAAATACAAATTAAAAAAAATTTTTTTAACTACCAGACAAATATTACTCCAGTTATCCTAAGTATTTCTATTTATAATCTCAAAAAAATCACTGGGAGATGGTGATTTAAAACAAAGCATGGTTTGCCCCTTTGAAGATTTTAATTATAAATGTATCTTTTAAAAGGCCATTCTAAAAAGAATCTCAGTTTCATTAAGCACTTAGAGTATAAATATATAATAACTAGGCAAATGCAAATCAGTCCAGTAATTTTACAGTATACATTAAGTTATTCAAATAAGTTAGTCCACTCTCTGGAACCTGATTTAGAGTCTGACCCAATATAAGCACCAAATAAGGATCTAAGAAGAAAAATCAGCAATTCCCAGTAGAAGTGAAATGATGTATAAGCATCTTTCAAAGAAAACTGACATTGTGATGCCTGACATTGGGATACTGACATTGGGATAAGAACACAAATCACCAACATTTTGCCTCAGATTACTGATTTTTGAAAAAAGATCACTATCACTACAAAGCAAAAGGAAAACATGTGTTAAGTGTTACAACAATTTAAAGCTAGATACACAGGGTGTTTTCTTTGTTAACTCCTTTTTCCAAAAATATATGTTTTTAAAGTGAAGGCAATGACACAGATAAATAACAAAGACTGAGAGATGGACAAAATAACCTGCTCTGAAACGGGGAAGAGACAGCAAGCATAGCTGGCTCACGTACCTAAAACTGTTACATATGGGAGAGACGACTTTCTTATCAATCAATTTTAGATGTCTGTGTCCTAAGACCTAAACAAGGTTGGTGGCAGAAAAACATTTCAAGCTGGTCATCATTTGGGGGCAGAGCAACAGCCTTTAAAGAAAAAGAACAAAACTGCTAGTGATGGCTTGTCAAGACCATACCCTGGGAACTTCCTCCACTGTCAATCTACAGTCAATGTCTGAACTAAGAGGCCTGATGTTGTCCAGATCTTAAGATTTTCTGTCAAAGGCTTTTTAAAGAGGCACACGTGAGAAACAGTACACTGGCAAATAACAGCTTTACCAAGGCTGTCAAGATGATCTGTTTGGTGTTTTTCTCCATTCTGCTATCATGCTTCTTTGCATTAAATCAGTTTAGGAGATGAACAAATAGGTTTTCAAGTTTTCTTTGCTGTCACTCGATAAGAGAGAGTCCCAAACACACACCATTGTGATTCACCTACCTGTAGCATGCCTTGACCATTTCCTTCTATGGTACCTTCATAAGTGACATGCAATCGAGTCAGGGGTTTGTCACATCTATAATTTAAAAAGATAATCCTTTACTTTTAATGACAAATACTTCACTACAGAAAAATGTGGAAATATAGATGAATATAAAAGACAAATTGAAACTGTTTCGAATCTTAAAAGCCAGAAACAGATGCCTGGTTAACATTTTTGATATAGACGCTCCCAAACGTGTTCTTATTCAAATATTAAATACACATATTTAAATTAAAATGGGATAATATGCTGTTCTGAAACCCATTATTTCTCCTATAAAATATCAGTTTCTTTTCTTTAAGAGTTGAAAAACTTCTCAAAATATAAAAAAAAATTTAAGATCTATGAAATGTTATTATGCTACAGTTGGCAACCCAAAGAAAAATACAGAAAAATTTAGCAATAAATCATATATGATGCTAAGATAGGGTCTATTTTCACTAGTTTGATAAACATGAGTGTGTGTGGCAGGGGTATCTTGATGAAAATACATGCCACAGAAATTCTGATCTATTGTATTTTTATATTAATAAAATTGATGGATGAACCTAGTACCTCTAAGTCACAATTATTTTCTTTCCCTTTTATAAGCCATGGTCACTGAGGTCATGCCACCCTAAAACGTGACACCATGGCCTAACAAATATTTTAAATTTGAGAAAATGGCAGAAACAGAAGGGTCACTCTGACCTCCCCTCCTCATAGTTCTTCCCTGTAATAAACCCCTCATGTGCAAGGTGCCCACCCTCTATCTGGAGGAAAGCAGTATCCTTATCTCTAAAGAAGAAGGGGTATCAAGAATCTAGCAAACAAGCCTTGCTAAGTTTCCCCCAGTTTACTACAATTACCTCATATTTCTTAATCTGTCATATTCCTTAGAGATGTTCACTCTTTATCAAACCTAGTATAAAGTATGTGGGTCTGTTTCTTTGGGCTTTCATTTCCTTAAGAAGGCTCCTGCGACATGTACAATTTATATTAAATAAATTTGTGTGCTTTTCTCCTGTTAATCTGTCTTTGTCTGTTTAATTTTCAGACCCAGTCTGGGATCCTAACTGGGTTAAGAAGAAACTTTTTCCTCCCTTACTGTGTTTACCTGTCTTACATTATATTAAACAATCAATTCCATTTTATTAATAGTATTTGATGACATTTTTTGCTAATAGACTCTCCCCATTACTTACTTAATAAAGAATATAAGTTATAAAAGAATATAACAGATGAAATCCAAATCTCTAACTTACATAAGGGTGGCATTCATGCGGGGGGAATTACATATTTTTTATAATAATTACACATTTTTAAAAACAATTTAACTGGGGGAGTGCTATTTACTTTTTGGGATTTACATTCTTCCTGATTTCAAGGAGTCCAAATACATTTCTGGGGAAGCTCCAGTCCAGAAGACTGAGAGCCTTAAACTCAGCAGGCAATTCACTACAGATTCTAAGAGCTGCATTTGCATTAACTCATTTAATCCTGATAGCAACCCCATTACCATCTCCTTTTACAGATGGGAAAACAAGACACAGAAAGCATTTAAGTAACCTGCCTAAGTCTCATAAATGAAGCAAAACAAAGATTTGAACCCAGGTAACCTAACAGTGGTCCAAACTCTTAACCAGTATGCTACACCTTTAGAAAAATTACTTTCCAAATCTCTTGTAGAAAGTAGTGACACAAGTTTGATTTTTTTTTTAACTTCCTTCGTTTGTTTTTTGATCCTATTTTCCTAGCCATTTTATGCTAAGGGAGACTATCCATGAGGATACTACTGAAAGGACAAAGAAGCACGATCCAGAAATCTCTAGTTTGTCAGCCAGGACTTCAAAACAAATCTCATCTGACATCAACTATTCTCCATGATGGAAGCTGTCAACATATAGTACAGCTCTCAATAAAATTATGAAATTGCTAGCCACTTTTTAAAAAAGCATCCTCCAACTTCCTGACAGGTGTCCCCTTTTGGCCCAAGCAAATCTTTCATACCACCGCACTAGGAATCAAAGACAGAGGACTGTAACTCTCTGTGATTAAGTAAGCCCAGCTAAGGTAGTCACTGGTGACTGCTGGGTTAACTGTAACATGGCAGAAGCTTGGAAATCAGAAAAACCTCCAACTTCCTGGCTCTCATTTAGCCCCTTGCTGTTGGGAACACCAACAATCCTCATCTCTTCTTTATCCTCCCTCTTAAAGTGAATGCATGTTTCTGGTTCTGTGGAATCTGGGAGATTGATTAGTTACATTCTCCAACTCACTTACGAAGCAGCTAAAACAAAGAGATCAATGAAACAAAAACGTTAGAAAAGTTATCAAGTCAAATTGTGCCTATCAAAGTTAAGGGGAGTATCTTGATCTTACTCAGGGGCAAATTTATCTCACTGACACAGCAGCCTTGCCAATTGTGGTTGGCATTTTGACCTATCCCTTCTCTCCCAGATGGTAATGTACAAATGGGTGTCCTTTCCCCTTAGTGCCAAATGAATGTCAGATGAAGAGCTGAGATCTACAGCTGAATTAAAAACAAGCCCTCTGCATGATCTATAAAATCTACACCAAAGTGAGATGAACAAAACGTCTGTATTCCTGTCAGATACTAACACAAAAGCTAAGAAAAGCAATCTGTACCCTGGCCTGGGCAGATAGCAGCAAATTGTTACTTTTAGTTGTAGACACCATATTTTAAGAGAGACCAATGGCCTGGAGTAGATCAAGAACAAATATAAAGGGTTTAGAATCCATATTATATGTGAAACAGAGAAAAGAGTAAGTTTAGTGTGTTACCTATGTGCACTGTTAGAGATGGGGGTGGGTCAAGAAAGCATTATGATGTTGAACATCAACAATGGGACACACTGAGGTGAAAGAGTGAATTTCCCAACACTGAAGCTGTCTGTCATCTGTCACAGGTAGAGTTGACTGATACTTTTAGTAGACAGCTAGACCAGATGATTTCTTGGGGGTCCCTTTCATCTCTAACATGCCAAGACTCCAAAATGCTGTACATGTTCTCTTCCTTTCTGGCTCAATTTTGTTTTTGTTTTTTGTCTTCAGGTTGTTTAAACTTTTACCCACTTCCCTCTATTAATAGTCATCTCAGCCATGCAGTCAGCTCCTAATGTAAGTTTCTTTGGTTTTTTTCACCTCACAAATAAACATCTTTGATGGATAAAAAAAAAAACACCACAGGAAAGCCACTTAAGCAGATGTGTTTTATCAAGTTAACTTCCTTAAAAGTAAGTCCCTTTCATCACTAATTCCAAAGGAAATAATTAAAAGCTATGATAAAAATTATGGGAAAATGAAAATGAGAGGCACTGGTCAACACGAATGCATATGCAAAATATGCATTTAGTATGTTTGATCATGTTCTCATGTGCAATGGAAAAGGTGATCTATTCCTCTTTAGGTGATATGGGGACCTGCTCTAGACTAGGGAAAGTATTGACTAGTTCAGGGCCCCAAGGAACTTACAAATCTGAATGAACTCAGATTGATTATTATTCTTCTCAGTTATTTGTAGGTAAATAATAAGAAAAAAAGCCCCAGTAAATTAGCAACTTCCACAAAATCTGCATGTGAATAGCCAAACTTCAAAATTCTTGTCACTGAGACAAATTCTAAGTAATTACTATTTACATTTTAGTTTAATGAAAAAATTTTCCAACATCTTGTCCTCCAGAATGAAAAGCCATAAAATACATATATACTAACCAAAAGAGGAGGTAAGACTGAACATTATATATTGGTTGTTCTAGTTAATATTAGTGTCTTCACACACAAACTCCTTAATTCTAAATAAGATTTTGTTTCAGAAAACAAAAATAAAATCAAAAACAAAAACAAAAAAATCCACTAAGGCAAACAGTAGAAGTCAAAGGCTTGCAGGCCTTGATTCAGAAAGCATGGCCTTTCTAACAATGAGAGCTATCAATGGATCATTTATGATACAAAACTCCCCTAGCATTAGGGCAACTAAGAGGTTGGGAAACCATTTTTCCTGAGGTTGTGAAATAGAATCCTTGCATGATGAAAGAGTCCTTCTAATTCTAGGATTCCCAGATTATTTTTATTACTATTACCTTTCCCACTCTGGAAAATCTTCAAGACTCTGTCTTGTAAATGTCACCAAGCCAGTAGGTTCTACAAAAGCAATAAAAGAAAAACACACCCAAAAGAAGTTTTGATTTTGAAAAGATTATATACATTCAGTAAAAGAATGGATCTAACAATGGTTGTAAAACGAATGGGAAAATACCAAGCTTACTGTTAGAATACAACAGAAGATCGATTTAAAATAATATTATCCTTATAGTAGGAACTCTTGCTATAAAATCCTTACTGAAAAACAAAACTACACAAACAACAGCACAACAGTTGATACTTACTGGTAAAGTTTTCTAAACTGAATATACTTGTGAAAAATCATTGGAAAAAAAAGGTGCATTAATGGGTGTAGCTTATACAATAAAGACAAAACTGAATTTTAATCTATAGACTCCTTTTCAAAGAAAGGTCTTGATCCTACACCTGAAGATTGATGAATGTATACACATTTATGCATGTTATAATAAAATAAAATGTCTGCGATTAAAAAACAAATTGTTGGCATGCCCTTTGGAGTTGACATGGTTAAATCCAGGGTTTAGATGATATGCAATCGCTTTACTTACAAGGCACCTTAACTAGAAGGAGGGATTGCTTTGTTCTAAGAGGTTAGAGAAAAGAAAGACAACATAGTTGTCAAGGAGGGATAGATAGGAGGGGGATCAAAATGCAGTACATGTTAAAGGAGTATGATCCTTTTCTGTTAAGTTTACTTTTTTTTTTTTTAAACTAGTGGCAAAAACAACAAATAAATCAGCAGGCCAAAAGTAATTTGATTCAAATCGAAGAACAAACTAAAAAGGCCAGGCCACTTCTGTTTTCTTCTGTTAAAAAAAAAAAAAAAAAAGAAAGCAAGAAAGAAAAAAGCTCTTAAGCAAAGAGATATGTCAGGAACTATTAGTGATAATGGTGGTAGAGGCCCAATGAAAGCTTGACGATCGTTTCATTCCTCTGTATGATTCCACATTTCTCTGCTCTCAGTCACAAGCAGTAACAACTCAAAAATCATATGGAGTAGTTACTGTAGAAAACAGAATTTTGTTAATATGGGTTATAAATATTCTTAAGATTTCCTTAAGTAATTTCTCTAAGGCAAATGGATAGCATATTTAAAACTCATAAATATGAGATCAAACAATTCAAACACCAGAGAAGCAATTCTATTTATAAGAAAATAATGTCAGTATTATCATTCAGCAAATTAGCAGATAAATAAGAATATTAAATGTCCTTCACATATTAAAATCCTTCATATATTAAATGTCCTTCAGATATATTAGGAGATCCCAAGAGAAATTCATAAATGAATATTGCTGGGAAAGCCAGAAAAAAGGTAGAACATGGTTCCTTAGATATAATTAATATCAGAAATACCTTGAGAGCATTCTTTTTACCTTTCTTCCATAAAAAGGTAACTTCTATGCTAGGTTACTTTGATTAATAAAATATTTCCCTTAATAAAATCACAATATATGCTGCATATGAATCCTCAATTTTTAAATACTCCATCTATAAGATACTTTATCCAAAACTATATTGAAATTATTTTAGAAAGCCCTTGAAAATCTTTAAACCTCAAGATCTCCATTAAAATATAAAATATAGTGTCACCTGAGTGGCTCAGTCGGTTGAGCATCCGACTCTTGAGACCAGCTCAAGTTGTGACCTCGCAGTGGTGAGATCGAGCCCACATCAGGCTCTGTGCTGACTGTGGAACCTGCTTGGGATTCTGTCTTCTCTCCTTCTGCCCCTCCTGCACACACACACCCTCTCTCTCTCTCTCTCTCTCAAAATAAATAAATAAATAAATAAATAAATAAATAAATAAAATATAGACATCTGACAACACTGAAAAGTTGGTCCTGACAGAATTACATTTTATCAATTCTAAAAGGCGCATGTTTTTCATGTACTAAACTTCTGAAACTGGGATACAGCTTTCATAATGGAACGTATCTAGCCTTTGCCACTGGTCTAGATTACAGTTGAATTTTTCCAGAGAAAATGTGCATCTGCTTCTTAGTCATCTGGGAGCAACACCAACCTGATCTAGATCTGAATTAAGTCCTCTGTTGCAGGCTTTTGTGGATCACACTGATAATATGACTTCAGACCCCAAACTTGAGACTTGTGGTTCAAATTCTCAGGGGAGATTTTTTTGTCCTTTCTCTAGCCAGTGCCAAGGTTGGCACTTGCAGTTCCTTTGTTGTCTCCTTTTTGCACAGCCAGGTACATTTCTCAACTATCCTTACACTGAAGGTACAGACCTTTGGTGTATCAGCTTTGTAAGAGAGGTCTCCTATGACTGCCCATCCTGAGTGTTTTTTCCTTCTTAGTGGTACATAACATGACACTTTTTACCATCTACGATATCCTAGATATGATGAAATACAGTACTTTAAATAGGTTTTTATAGTTTCTATTCGGTAGACTTCAGAACTTCTTTGTAAGGTAATCATTAACTTGTAAACCTCTTTTATACCACTACTTCCTCCTTAAGCCTGTAGCTTTCCATCCTAAAAACTTGTAAGATGTTTCATTACATTTCTACAAAAGACTAAATTACCATGTACAATGAAAAAGCCAGAAAATAAAATGCCTAATTATAATTTATTTTTTCAGCCTAATTCCTAATATTTATGATGGTTTATAAATTTCTAGTTGAAAAAACAAAATTTTAGCTTTTTCCCTCAAATAAATAAAATCCTAAAACTTAGGCAAGTTAGTGACTAGAGAAGACATACATAATTTGACTCCAAGGACAGAAAAGTAAACTCTGAATTACTTAGGTATAATAATGGAATTCATTCTGTTTAGCACAGTAAATTTATAATAGCAAAAATATACTCATCTTTCCAAAAAATTATTACAAATTCTAATTTGGCTTTATGTCTCACAAACACAAATGAGCCTTCATTTCCTTAATTATTTTATTCAGTATAATGAACAAAACTAAAAATAAATAAGAAATAGATAACTCTCCAAAGAAGCATGATTTTTTTCCTTAAATACCAAAATCCTGATAACTGATTTATTTCCAAAAATCTGAACAATGTTCAACAGCAATACCTTCAAAAAGAAAAAAATGCCAAGTACACTATAATGTGAGATTACATACTAAAGGAAGAATATGAGAATATTGACCTTAAAATGATTCAGTGATGTGCTTTAAGGCAAACCAACAACTGAATGGCCAGAACTGAAACTCATTTCACTTGACCAGAGTTGACTTTCTCTATGTAACAAAAGCAAACTTTGGGATGCTCTTGTTTCTCTTATAATCAACTTTTAGAAAAGGCCACCCACTGATAATAGCTAACATTTATTATTAAGTATGTAACTTCTCATTTAATATTTACAACTACCTTATGAGGTAATTATCATTATTCTTTGATTTTAGAGGTCAGGAAGCTAAGGCTTAGAGGTGTTAAGAAACTTGTCTGGGTCACCCAGCTCCTAGGGTAAGAGTGCCAATACCAATCTATTATTAGCTGGTCGCTACCAGCACTGGTTATACATTTACCACTATTGCCTCAGGTGTCACAATTAGTATCTGGGAAAACAAGATTGTCAGGGTCCAACAGAAAAAGACAAACATGTAAACACTAAGTACAATACTGTTTTATAAGAATTCTACAGTGTGTAAAGGGGCCACAAAAGAGAGGGATGAGTAAGCAGGCAACAAATTGGCTGTCCTCTGCAAATAAACTAATTGTTAGTAGTCAATGCTTCTTTAAATAAAGAACACCTGGGGTGCCTGGGTGACTCAGTCGGTTGAGCATCTGGCTCTTGATTTCGGCTCAGGTCATGATCTCATGGCCCTGGGATTGAGCCCCTCATCATTGGGCTCTGCAATGACAGAGCAGAGTCTGCTTGGGATTCTCTCTCTCCCTCTTTCTGCCCCTTCCCCACTTGGGCGTGCAAGCATACACTCACTCGCTCTCTCTCTCAAAATAAATAAACTTGGAAGGAAGGAAGGAAGGACGGACGGACGGAAGGACGGACGGACAGAAGGAAAGAAGGAAAGGAAGGAAAGGAAGGAAAGGAAGGAAAGGAAGGAAAGGAAGGAAAGGAAGGAAAGGAAGGAAGGACACTCGAAATGTATTTTTTGGTCAATATATTTTCTTTTCAAAGTACTAATTTACTGTTTTTAATTCATGAAAATTTATTAAAGTATGTTCCACTGTTCTAATTTCAGAGTATATAAAAGTCACACATATTCATAGCACACATTTAATGTACATACATAGCATACGCATAAAATCTGAATTATAATATTGAATTATTTGGTCTGGGCAGGAAGGTGTACTTTGAACACAAAATGTTTCTGACCTGTCACTCAATCTGAACTGTCCCCATCAGTGATAAAAATTATATTAAGAATGAAAGAAATTTACTTTTCTCTGTGACTCTTCTAAAATAGCAGAAGAGTGTCTTAAGTTTCTCTGGTTTCCTTGATGAACGTCCTTCAAACAACCTGAAAGAGATCAAAAATAAAGAAAATAAAAAAGGGTGGTTTAAAATGCCTTAATGAAAATATAAATATAAATAAATAAATAAATACCTTAATGACCCACAAAACTACATCTACATTGCTACTAAGTAAAGGAAGGCAATTCTGTAATGACAGAAAACTGGAAAACTGGATTAGAACAGCATCTGGAAAAGACTAAAATCAACTAGAACTAGGCTTCTTAAAAGTTGTTCAAGTCAGATGGCACTCTCTAACAACCACATTTCTCCAATCTGTCCTTCTCCAGGGAGAAGGCACCATCTGGTCCCCCAAAGTCAATTAGGCCAGTGAGTAAATGCTTATTTTCCCAATGGCAAACACTAATAATTCACAATATTGCTAGGTAGTTAAATGACTGAACAAAAATGGTACCTGAAAAAAAATCCAAAGGATTGTATTCAGGGAGGGAGGGCAGTGGGTGGTGACAGTAATGACAAGCAGGTATGACAAAGTATTTGGGGCCTGACAGTCTTTGGTAATTAAACAGATATACCCTTTGCATAGTGACCAAAACAGTGCCTACTCATCTAGTTTCCAGTAACCTGGACTTGCACTACTTAATTTAGTTTCCTTTGAAATGATGTGGCATTGTTAATGGTAACACATAATGCAATTTATCCTGAGGAAAGAAAAGCAGGACTTTGGAAGCATATGACCTGAATAAGTAGTTCACTAAAGGATTTCAAACACAAAAGCATGCTTTTGGGCATAAGATCAAGCTTTCCAAAGGCATTTAAAAATTATAAAGCAATTCTGAGCTATAAATGATGAGTTATTATTTATCTGCCTCTAGTCATATACTCTGGCTTTACAACCAGAAACCCTCCAAGTAAAAGTTCACTTTAATAAGTGCTGAAATGGGTGAAATTTTTCATGATTAGGAAAGCAGGCTTATGTAACTATGCAGAGAGGGAAAAGTTAATTCCATGAGAAAATCCTATTGAGCAACTGAAATAAATTAGGAAAAGGGAAGGAAATGTAGATTTCAAATGATCCTGTTTTCAATGATCTGAAATTCTGTATTCAGGGTCAAATTTCTGAGAAAACAATTTATGTGAATATTTATTTCCTGAAAAGAATACTAACATCAGAAAAGTATTTTAACTAAATTTAAAAGTGAACTAATTCAAAAAATAAAGTACAATAAAATTGAGCTGATTTTTAAAAATAGTTTAAGAGAGCCTATATGATCATTTTTACTCATTTGAAAGAACTTACTTTTCTAAAATGTTTATTACAAATACTCTTAAAATCCAGTTGCCTGCTGAAAGAAAGGATCTTTGAGAGAGCAGATTTCAGCTTGGTTTCTTATGCAATGTGTCAACCAGGATAGAGTTTATTTAAATCAAAATGATAGTCAAAATGAAGAAGCCACTTGGCAGTTTAATTAAACATCCAGTATCAAATAAATGTGATTTACTAAATGAATATCTTGGGAACCATTGCAAAATCCCTTTCTAGGTTTACTACTTAGTAGAGGGAAACAGTATGAATACAAAGGCAGCCACCATCTATTCTTAGAGATGAACTGATGCACTATGTGATTCAATTAAAGTAAAAAAGTTTCAATTCCACAGAACTATTGTGTAGTAAGGAGAAAATAGCTGTTGTCCTTAAGAAATAATTCCCCCAAACATAAAAAAGGGTCCCTTGCTTCTATTTGTGGTCAGTTGTTTATAAAATTGCATAGAAGTTCACATATTTCAAAACCACAATGACAAATTAGTAACTCTAAGAGACTCTTGGGACTATAGATTTACTACCCTAGCAATACTGACTTTCCTGGAAGATTGTATGGCAGTCATTATCACCTACTACAAATGAGCACCACTGTTTATTTTTTTTTTTTAATGTTTATTTATTTTTGAGAGAGAGACAGAATATGAGCGGGGGAGGAGCAGAGAGGGAGGGAGACACAGAATCGGAAGCAGGGTCCAGGCTCCGAGCTGTCAGCACAGAGCCCGACGCGGGGCTCGAACCCACGGACTGCGAGATCATGACCTGAGCCGAAATCGGACGCTTAACCGACTGAGCCACCCAGGCGCCCCTGCTTATTATTTTTTTAATGTTTATTTATTTTGAGAGAGAGAGAGGGAGGGAGAGAGAGAGAGAGAGACATGGCACGAGCAGGGGAGAGACAGAGACACAGAATCTGCAGGAGGCTCCAGGCTTTGAGCTAAGAGAGAGAAAGAGACAGGGCACAAGCAGGGGAGAGACAGAGACACAGAATCCAAAGAAGGCTCCAGGCTTTAAGCTGTCAGCACAGAGCCTGGCATGGGGCTTGAACTCACAAACGTGAGATCATGACCTGAGCCGAAGTCGGACACTTAAATCAACTAAGTCACCCAGGCGCCCCA
Organism: Panthera onca; assembly: GCF_046562875.1. Classification (NCBI taxonomy): domain Eukaryota; kingdom Metazoa; phylum Chordata; class Mammalia; order Carnivora; family Felidae; genus Panthera; species Panthera onca. The sequence goes on along the minus strand of NC_138349.1, from coordinate 40,163,923 downwards.
AGCACTATTGTTTATTTTGCAGGTCCTAACCTTAAAGGTACAAAATCAAAGAGAATCTCAATGTATTCTGTTTATTTGTTGTTCCAAGCCTAATTTCAAATCACTCTGTAACCAAATATCTGGATGGAACATGAAGTGCCATGTGACGTGGAAGGAATGAGAGACAAGAAGGAGGTAGGAAGTCAGGAAAGATGAAATAGGTTTAAAACCCTTGCATGAAGTCTAAAATTCCACAACAGGGAAGTCTGAAAGAACTATGCATAGACACCCAAATAAAATGAATTATCCTGGTATGAAAGCAAGTGAAAATCACATAAAAACAAGGACAAACAACATAAGCGAAAGTCACAAGAATGAGAGACAGAAATGCACCAGAGAGAAAAGGCACCCACAGAGAGACAGAGACTCAGAGAGCATGAAGACCTTCTTATAATAACCAAGCACTTTCAGATTTTTTAACTTCTCAACACCAATTTCTTTTTTTAGGTTTCCAAGTCCTGGGTGTGTATATTTGAAGGCCTATTTTAAGCCAGGAGGCATGCATATGAACATGCACATAAACTAGACCACAATAACCCTTCTACATGTAAGGAGGACATTTTGACATTTAACTGAGTGGTAATTAGAGAGTATTTAAAAAAGCAAGCAGGGGAGCCTGGGTGGCTCAGTGGTTAAGTGTCTGACTCTTGATCTCAGCGTTGTGAGTTCAAGCCCCATGTTGGGCTCCATGCTGGGGATGAAGCCTACTTAAAAAAAGTTAAAATAAAATAAAATAAGCATACAGAAAAAGCCAGTCAGGCAACCTCACTTTTTGTTATAAACAAAACTTTTTATTTTCAAGGAAATAAGTCAATTGAGGGTCAGATGCTTATTAACTATTGTTTTTCTTTCCATACATATAAGGAAAATCATAGTTCAATAAAATCTTTCCCCGAATAGAATATTGATAACATTACTGGAATTGGATTCTAGACACACACACGCACATACCCATGTGATTTCAAGTTAAGGATTAATCCCATTAGCACACAGTAAATCAAACCCAAAGCACTATAACTTCCACTTTAAAATGGATGCAAATAATAACCTGGAACCCAGCCACAAAGTCATTCTTGGCTTTTCTGTGAAGCACTCTGCCATATGGCCCCAGAAGCACTTTCAATCCAGGGAAGAGGAAGATGTAAAAGCCTCCTGGGCTGACCACTGCTGCAACCCACAATTAATCTCTGACCATCAGTTTCTAAGCAATCTCAGAAGCATCAATGCTAATCACATTGGAAGCCTTTATATGAATGTTTAGGCCCTGAAAGGCAAGCAGGGGAAAAGGTCAGGGGTATTTAACATAACTAAGCAGGGCTGGAAGAACACAACAATAAATAAAAACAGGAAGACTTATTCAATTTATTGACATCAGCCTCCTACCACATACTCTTAACCATTTTTCTTATTCAATCAACTAGCTAGCCATAGCTCTTTTGAGGCTAAATACACTCACACACACACAACTCCCAACTGCCAGAAACTATAATCATAAATAGCAACTAGGCCAAAAAGAAAACACCACCACAACAAAATGCTCCATAATCAGCTTACCAAATGGCTCATCAAATTAGGTACTTGATCTTTCATAAGTCACATGAAAAAGGGGAACTTTTGGTTGTTTTCCATCTCTGGAGCATACTCAGAGCATTTTGCTCGAGAAGCGAGACATAACGAAAAGAGCATGGAGTCTGATGGAAGACAGTGTCCTGCTTGTTTTACTGACAAGTCATTTACTTTCACTGAACCTATTAGTATAGAAGATTCCCTACCTAGAAACTTCCACAGATAGAATCAAAGTAAGCTGTCAACAGACAGCATCAATGATCATGTATAGCCATCATTCCTGCTTTTTGCTAGTTTAGGTTTATTAAACACATACCATCTCAGTGAGAGCCAGGTGCTGCCAGGATTCCTTAAAACAATTGTGGTTAAGCCATACAGAGAAAGACAGATACCATATGTTTTCACTCTTATGTGAATCCTGAGAAACTTAACAGAAACCCATGGGGGAGGGGAAGGAGAAAAAAAAAAAAAGAGGTTAGAGTGGGAGAGAGCCAAAGCATAAGAGACCCTTAAAAAATGAGAACAAACTGAGGGTTGATGGGGGGTGGGAGGGAGGGGAGGGTGGGTGATGGGTATTGAGGAGGGCACCTTTTGGGATGAGCACTGGGTGTTGTATGGAAACCAATTTGACAAATTTCATATATTGAAAAAACAAAATAAATAAATAAATAAATAAATAAATAAATAAATAATAAAAAAATAAAGACTTATAAAACAATTGTGGAAACTACCACAGGCTTTACCTGCCCAACATTCTGGTGATCAAAAGAACATCTATCAGCCAGAAGACAAGAATATGCCTGGTTTCAAATCTCCAATGGATTAAACTCTCATTTTCTGAAAATACTATTGGGATACCCTAAGTTTAAATCCCTCATGATCTCACTCCGGACTGATGAATAGTTTTGGTTCATTTTACAGACCAAGGATTATTTCTAAGGGTAGTTCTAGTTTCTGATTAGCTATGAGTTAAGAAGTATTAATCTGGTTCATTCAAAGGGAGGCTGGATAGCAGAATGGTTATGAGACAGCTTCTCGAAGCCAACTTTATCTTCAGTTTGAATCCCAATTGTACCAGTTAACTTGATGAAGTAATCCTACCCTCTCTAAGCCTCCATCTCCTCATGGGAAAAATGAGAAAACAATACCTAATTTATAAAACTGATGCATCAAGTAAAAAATAACAGCAAGGTGATTAACACATAGCAAGTACTTAATAAATATCAGGTATTGTTATTAAGAAATGGGGCACCTGGGTGGCTCAGTTAAGCATCCAATTCAGCTCAGGTCTTGATCTCACAGTTCAGGGGTTCGAGCCCTGGATTGGGCTCTGTGCTGACAGCATGGAGCCTGCTTCAGATTCTCTGTCTCCCTCTCTCTCTGCCCCTCCCCACTCGCGCTTGCATGTGTGAACAATAAAAAAAAGAATTACTCATGCAAAAAAAAAAAAAAAAAAATCCAGATAGTGCTGAGTAAGCAGAGATACTTGAGATGAAATAGGGCATTACGTAATGCCCAGCAAAAAAAATCCACTCATTTACATAAAATGCTTATATTGTTCAAATCTATATTCCCTTCATTAAGAAAAACTCCTCAGCCTCTTTTTCCATCAAGCCTAACAAGTTGACACTCAGAGCCAACCAGCTCAGCCTTCAGGAAAAACATCCATGCACAATGAAAAAGATAAACACGCCTTTGCCAAGACGTTCCAGCATTCTCCTGTCAGAAGTTCAGCTGAAAAGCAATGATGCTTTAAAATCAAAACATGTATTAAAATTGATATAACTTCTGGTAATAGCGGCAGGAAATGGGATGTCACAAAAGCCAAAGCTTCCCAAGACTTCTTGACTTCTACCTGTCAGCCGTTCCAAACCTGAGGTCCACATTACTGTTGAGAAAAGAAGGCTGCAAGGGGCGCCTGGGTGGCTCAGTCGGTTAAGCGGCCGACTTCGGCTCAGGTCATGATCTCACGGTCCGTGAGTTCGAGCCCCGCGTCGGGCTCTGTGCTGACAGCTCAGAGCCTGGAGCCTGTTTCAGATTCTGTGTCTCCCTCTCTCTGACCCTCCCCTGTTCATGCTCTGTCTCTCCTTGTCTCAAAAAATGTTAAAAAAAAAAAAAAAAAAAAATTTAAAAAAAAAAAAAAAAAAGAAGAAGGCTGCTAGTGTAGCAGGTGCCCAGCCCTCAGAGGGCCCTGTGGACTTGTGCTTCTTTCACACACTGACTGTACACTGAGGGTGAAGGGGGGTTATGATACCCTATCTATGGGGTTATAGAAGAGAAGGAAGAAGCTACCCACATTAGCTGTTTGGGAAAGGCTCAAAAAATCTGTGGGCTTCCAACCTCAAAATCAAAGTACAAAAATCACCCATTCTTTTCATTAACTTTGTCTGATGATTGACTTGTAACTATTTTTCTTCTGATTATAAAAGTAATATATTCTTGTTAAAAACAATTTTAAAAATACAGTAAAGGATGAAGTAAAAGCATTAAATGTGTTTCTCTCACTATCCAACGGGAATCATACTTTAATTCATTTTCTTGTCAGTCTACTTTCCATGCTTATACATGCACTGATGTGAACATAGAGGTATGTTAACAGATACAGGTATTTTAACATAATTGAGATCATATTCTATACGTAACTTTTCATTCCTTGTGAAAGCCTACAATTGCTAATTGAAATCATGCTTAATCTTCTGCTCTCTTTCTGTGCTTTTTCTTGTTTTACCTGATGAGGAATGTGTATTTGTAGTCATCCACAGAGAGCTTAAAGCTCTTAAAGAGGAAAGGGCTATAAACATTTAACCATGATACAGGACTAACATTATCTGTGAATAGTTTAAATACTAACTCTTTTTTTTTTTTTTTTTTTTTTTTTTTTTTAAGTAAACTCTATGCCCAACATGGGGCTCAAACTCATGACCATGAGATCAAGAGTTGCATGCTCTACCAATTAAACCAGCCAGGTGCCCCTAAATACTGAATTCTTTATGGGTGAAACTTAACATCTGAAATTTGGTTATACACACACACACACACACACACACACACACACATACATATATATAAAGTGGAGTTGGATAGGTGAAAATGGAGCAAAATAAAAAATTCTGGTTAGTACCAAACTTGGGTAAGTAAACATGGGGTCATGATACTGTTCTCTTTATTTTTTAGCATGTTTGAAAATATCTATAACAGATCTTCAAAATAACTTTTTTGGAGAAGAGTCTCTCTGAAAGAACCTTAACTTAGGAAGAGAATGCATAGCTCTTATCTAAAAAAGAAATTTAAAAGGTATATAATTAAGTCAAAGAATCAATCTGAGAAAGCTTATAACTAAGATATCAAAGGTTTATCTGAGGGACAATCAAGAAACATGTACTAGCTGACTACTCATCCTGTGGAAACAAACTATAAGTGGCTATGGAAACACTAACTCTAAAGCATTATTAACTAGACCTACTTCTTACCAAAATCAAAAATCAGAAAAACACAAAACCACTGGATCGGCCTTCAGAATTTTGGATAGAAATTTGAATAATTTACAGCATCCCTGGTGATCCTGAAGCTAATCAAACATTTATTCCAAATAAACAGAGAGACTACTTACTGTATGGAGATTTATAAATATAACTAATACTCTTCATGGAAACAGATAATTACATTTCTACAGAATTAAATTTCCATTGTTTACTTACATACCAAATTTGTCCATTTCCTTTTCTGTATTAAAAAGGAAAATCTGCCAAGAGATGCATAGCCCTTAACTACAAGTGAGTAGAAAAAATTCTTTAACAATTTCTCAAATAAGCAAAAAAAAATTATATTTAATAAACAGGTTCTTTACACAATTGCAATTGCAGATACCAATGCTGTGTTTTCTCTCAATTCTATCCCAAATGCTAAAGAAATCAAAAGCAAAAACTTGAACTATATATGGCTTAAAAATAAAATATCTCCTAATTGCTAAAGATGAAGTTTGAAAAGTAAAAGACAATAGACTAAAAATGAAGGATCTAGTTTTAATCCTAACACTCTTCCACTAACCAATTTCTCAAACATTTCATCTATAAATTTTATTTTCATTCACTCAATGTGGATTTATTGAAGGCCTACAATGCATGAAATTTAATGAAAGATTCAGATCCCACTGAAAGGATTAAACAATCAATTATAAAGAAGTAGAGTAGGTGGTACAGCAGGAAAAGTAGAGAACACAAAAGGCACATGCCTAGTTGTACAAACCCAGAAGAACCCTGGATGCCTCTCTTCACCCACTCACAGATACAGTTTGTCACTATCACACTGACTCGTTCTTCAAATATCATCACACCTCTACCCCCACTGCTACACTATCCCAGCTATCAGCCTCTCCTTCCTAGTGCATCGCAATAGCCTCTCCATCTGGGTAAACTCACTGTACTTCGGCCCCTCTCCACTCAGTACCCACATGTAATCAGAACAAACTTTTGAAAATGTAAATCTGATCAGGTGCATCAGCTTCCCCCTCCTCCCATACCAAATCCTTTAATGACTTTTTATTACCTTAGGAGGGCCTTGCAGGCACAGTAGGATGGCCTACTGGCCCCCATCCCCTGCAGCCTGTCCTCTCTCTGTGCTGCAGCCGCACTGGTCTTCTCTCAGGCTCTGGGCATGTCATGTCCTTCTCATCACAGTGTCCCTTTGAACATGCTGTACCCCTCACCCAGAATGTAATCATCTCTCCTTTCCTCCTTGGTAAAAACTCCTACTCACCCTTTGTACTTAGTTCAAAAGTTATTTCCTCAAGAAAAAATTTTACTAAACTATATTAAACTATTATTAAAGTATATTAACCTTTGTCAAACAATATCCTTCTATAATAGAGTATCATAATGCTATGTACCTCTTTTTTATAGAATAGAGGTACCTATAGACCATCATATGAACCCAGGGGAATAACAAACCTATCCTGGCAAGATCAGAGCTATCAGAAACAGTGATACTTGAACTGATGCTCGAAGAAGGAATAAAAGCCTCGTGGAAAGACACAGAAGTCAGAAACTGGTTTGTCCTGTCTCTTGTAAGGCACTTAACACACTATGAAGAATACGGAAATTGCTTACTGTATATTTGAACTAAATGACTAAATACTATTCTCTTAAAACAAACTTAGCTAACGTACTGACTCAAAACTAGGTTAACAACATGTCCCTCACAATTGGCATTTACACAAAGAGAATATGGTATAAAATGGGTATCTCCTATTGGGATTTTAAATAAGTTTTCTTATACAAATGACATTGTTTTTCATTGTTTCCCCATTCCTTTCTAGTGTTGATAATGGAGAGTAACTATATAATAACAAAGATTTTCATTGAACTTTAATGATCTTGCCTACAAAATGGCAAAAATACCACTTAACTCACTGCATTATAAAGATTAAATTAGATAATTGGACATAAAATGTTTGGTCTATGGCAAATCACTGGACAAATATTAGTTCCTTCTACCCTTCTCTATTTCACTGTTTAAGAGGTGTTCTCCGAAAACATACCGATTGAAGTTAATGTCTGGGTAGCTAGAATACTCAGATTTCATCTTAGCATTTCGCCGTGGAAATGTGCAGAAGAAAGCATTAGCTAAAAGACTGGCAATCTGTTCCTGTGACATTGTGATGGAATGATTCATCTTCTGTTTCAGGAGCGGTATTGGCTGATAGAGGAAACAAAATATACAGACAAGAAGAGCCATAATTAGTTTAGCAATTTCAAAAGCAGAGGCACCAAATTGCATTTGCTAAATTAAGGCAGGAATAATTTCAGGCCACTCTTGAGTTCTTAAATCAGCAACACTGTTGAAGTCAAGGGCAGTTCATCAAGGATGATTGGAAAAGTGTACTTGTTTGACAAACTGCAGATTTCTAATCAATAATGATGATAGTGAAGAGAACACAAAACATTACTTATTAGTGGAAAACAAGATTGTTTTAGCAAGTAAGAAATAAATACACATTATCCATGTAATGAAAAATTAAAACAAAAGATGAAACGGGAAGTTGCAACACCGAATGGAGCTATTATAGCATATGCTAAATTTTATTCTCACTCATATTAAATATTGCTGGACGGAGCAATTTTTCTATTGTAGTCCTAAATAAAATGATGCTAAGGAAAATAATTCAATAAATAAGTCTTTTCTTTCCAATTCTGAATTACACTTCACTTTGACAATTTCTTTGAGACCTAAATCTAATTTTATTAAAGCAATTAATAGGACATGTGTATACACAAGTATGTATAATGTGTAAGAAGATAGGTATTTCCTTTATAATCATTTTAAGTCAAGGAAGATACAGGACATTTTTCCTTCAAATTTTTTATGACTGAAACGTCTTCTAGTTGTCCCAAACCCAAATTCACTGATCTTTTCTTTTCAGTAAATTCACAGGACCTAAGTATTGTGTTCAGTGGGTTTTATTCTACTTTAAATGTTTAAAATATATGTTTTTAAAGATATGATAGTAAAGCCAAAGACCAACTGCCAGTATACATGTCAGTTTTTAAGTTTTAAAATGCTCCAGCATAATATTTAAGGATGCTTTTCTTTCTACCTTTCAGTAAGATCCAGAACTAAAAATCCTGGATATGTGCATTCATCTCAAACCGGTATACTATACATAGACGACTGTCCTGATCATACTTCAGCAATCAACACCAAAGTGAAACAGAGGAAAGGCAGGCAAGACAAATCAAAAGTACAATGATGTAGCAACTTTTTTCTAACAGAAAATGTACATCAATGCTAGACTAAAAGTTTCCTAGAAAAAGGTTAAATTTGCAGTTCAACTATTTCCCTTGTGAAAATACAAAGGTAAACAAACAAGGGAAACCTAAAGAATCATTATAGTTTCCAAAAATATCTCCTTTTAGGCCTTAGCAATTACCATTTCTAAGAAAGAAGAAACAGAGACCTCATATTGATTTCCATTTCCCACCCTATGCATTTATTTACAACTCAGAAATGCGTTTAGAAAAGGTGACAATGTATCAATGATTTAAAGCAAACTGTTAGTTTTAGCTAAAAATGAGCTTTTAGGGGAGCAAGGGTGGCTCAGTTGGTTAAGAGTCCAACTCTTGATTTTGGCTCAGGTCATGATCTCACAGTTTGTGGGACTGAGCCTCATGTCTGGCTCTGTGCTGACAACACATAGCCTGCTTAAGATTCTCTGTCTCCCTTTCTCTCAGCCCTTCCTCCCAGTGCATGTGTGAGCACTCTCTAAATAAACAAACATTAATTTTTTTTAAAAAAGAGCTTTTAACTACTATTTATGAAGTTATCCATAAAAATGAGTTTAAAAATTAATGGTGATATTTTAGGCTTAATGAATGATAAATGCAAACATTCTTCACCCCCAAATAATCAACAGTATGATTTTAAATAGAATAACTGGGGCACCTAGGTGGCCCAGTCGGTTGAGTGACTGACTTCATTCAGCTCAGGTCATGATCTCATGGTTTGTGAGTTCAAGCCCCACATTGGGCTCTGTGCTGACAGCTCAGAGTCTGGAGCCTGCTTCAGATTCTGTCTCCCTCTCTCTCTGCCCCTCCCCCACTCATGCTCTGTCTCTCTCTGCCTCAGAAATAAATAAACATTAAAAAAATTTTTTTTAATAAATAAATAGATAGAATAACTGATTTCTGTTTTCTTAGAGGAGAAATCCTAAAAAGTCATACTTGGGGAAAACTGAAGGATGTAAATCTTTTTTTTTTTTTTTTTAAGTAGGCTCCATGCCCAGTGTGGAGCCCAATAACCAGGCTTGAACTCACCACCCTGATATTAATGCCTGAGCTGAGATCAAGAGTTGGGTGCTTAACCAACTCAGCCACCAAGGCACCCTAGAAGATGTAAATCTGATTATCAAATGCTTAGCTAGATAAAAATAAAAGTGGTTTAATATGAACCAAGATTTTTCAAAAAGTTCATGTCCAAAATGTGTTTCCTTTAATTTCCTTTTTAGAAATCTAAAATTTACCTTTTAGATTTGGTCTAGAGAATGTTGATGTGATAAGTCATTAAATAACAACATATGCAGCTCAATTTGCCAAAGATATACTTTGATATCAAACTGAAATGTTAATTTTCACAGCAGAGATTTACTTTTCTTTTTTTTAAGATATTTTTTAATGTTCATGTATTTTTGAGAGAAAGAAAGCAGAGCACGAGTGGGGAGGGGCAGAAAGAGAGGGAGACACAGAACTCCAAACCAGGCTCCAGGCTCTGAGCTGTCAGCAGAGCCTGATGCAGGGCTCGAACCAACGAACTGCAGGGTTATAACCTGAGCCGAAGTCAGACACTTAACCAACTCTGCCACCCAGGTGCCCAGCTCATGGTGCTTTCAACTTTTAAAAATGAAAGAAAGAATCTGGTATTAATTAAGAGTCAGTTAAGTGTCCGACTCTTGATTTTGGCTCAAGTCATGATCTCACAGTTTGTGATTGGAGCCCTGTGTTGGACTCTGTTGGACCCTGCACTGACAGCACAGAACCTGTGTGGGATTCTGTGTCTCCCCCTTTCTCTGCCCCTCCCCTGCTTGCCAGCTCTCTGTCTTTCTCTCAAAATAAATAAATAAACTTGAATTGTTCTAAATCCATTAGTATGTTTTGGGATAATGACCTCTTTTTAAGTTAGAGACTGTTTAAACAAAAAGAGAATAGGAAGTCTAAGTAAGCAAATATCAACAGAGTAAACTGAAGTTCAGAAATTGAATGCTGCATTTTTAATGTCCTTTTGCAGCATTCCCTCTAGCCTCTAACCCTTTCTTCAGTATAGCAAACTCCTCATACTCTTTGACACAAACTGTTTCCTATCTCTCTCTTCGACCCTGACCATTAGAGTTTAAAAGAAATTCAGTTGTGAGTCTCAAGAAAGCTACTGGGGAAAAAGTTATTTCTACTAACCTGGGTGCAAATATTTGGCAAACAGAGTGCAATTTTCACCATATCAGGCAAAATCGACTGATATAAATGTTGAGCTTCTGCTTCTTCAAGTACCTGAAAACCAATAAAATATTTTAGTGAATAATAACAAATGAACAGATGTTTATTATGAAATTAAATTACATACCTGCTTTTCACAGGATCCCATAACGTACATTATCAGTATCATCAAACTCATGTAAAAGTACACCAATATGAGCACTAAGGTGAACTCAGGTAAACTTACAAATTCATTTTCAAATATATGTAATTTACCTCAATAACCTCTGAAAACTAATTAAGTATCCCAAATATCACATCTCTCTCACATCAACATTTATAATTAAATAAAACACTTGCAAATAAAAAACAGTACATCCTGCCCTTGCTTACAATTAAAAACTGCTAGACCAGTAAGGATTCTCTCAGAAACCTCAAGAATCCATCTAGCTTCAATAGTCTATTAACTTAAAAGAAATCACCATAAAAACTATAAAAATTATTTCAGAGCACAGTATAATTTTCAAATCTAACATACTGGGTAGTAAACAATGAAGTTTCTGATGACCTTAGAGTTTTCCTTTTCTAGGCACCCTTGGGAAGTTAAAACCACAATTCCCATATCATAATGTGATGCACAACAAAGATAACATTCACAGCCCATTTTACTTTTATAATTTCCCATCTCTACAGGCTTTAGAAATTAGGTCTTTTAATCCAATTTCTCTCTAAAAAGTCAGGGCATTTCTTTAAAAAGTACTAAAAATGATAATACTGTTAATTTGGAAATTAACCAATTTGGAATTAACTAACTAACCATTTGGAAATTAATTTGTTAACAGTCAAGATTAAAGTAAAACATTTCTCTACTTAAAATTACATTTGAACTAAAGAAAGTCTCACTTATTATCTAGTCTGATTCTGTCATTATTACTGAGAAAAGAAAACTGAGGCCAAGGAGGTTACCTGACTATCCTAGATTGAGACTGTCAATTAGTAATTAAATCAAAACTAGAACCCAAGTATTCTCACCTCCACTCCACTGCTCTCCCCACCTCTCTATGTGACCATGGGATTACTGAGAATACAGACTCTTCACAAACCTATAGATTTTCTTTGCTGTAAACTAGAATAAAGGAATATTCATTCGCCTATCTGCAGCTGTACAAGGTATGTGTGTAAACAGAAAAAGTAACAAGTTATTTTACTCTGGTTTTAGAGGGAATTTCTAACACTAAGAATTTTCTTTATCCAGCACTCTAAAAATCAAACTACACTTACCTCCCTCTTTAAATTCGGACAGTAGAAAAACTAATATTCAGAATGAACAGAAAGATATTTACAATTCAGGGAATTTGGGATTCAATTAATCACAGATACCTAGAAAACTAAGTGAATAACACAAGACAATTATTAATTCTGGGAAAAACAAAAAGTTGTGCTAGAAAAGCAATCATATCTTAGATATGAACAGTGTTTTTACCACCCTGGTTTAAAAACCAGAATATTGATCTTAACTGAAATGAATATGATAACTATAGTGGGAAATGGGAAGCAGAAATAACGCTTATGTTAACGGTGAAGGGGGAAGTGAATGATAGCTAAATCCTAATCCTCTATAATGGGAAGTTAACACATTTAAAAAAAAAAAAAAAGAGTTTGAAGTGGTTCAATGGTTGCCTCTTCATTATAAGCCTCTTTATTATGATAAAAATAAAAACTAAATTGAAAAAAAATACAGTCATAGAAGTCATCCTACTATTTTAGAGGTACACATTAAAGATACTTGCTTTCCTTTGCCTGAAAATGCAGAAAACATTAACACATTTGTTTAAAAATTCACTTTTCGTACTTATAATTCATCCTTTTGCTTCTTAAAACATATTTTGAAATAATTATGGATTCATAGGAAGTTGCAAAAATAGTATAGAGACGTCCAGTTTACCCTTGACCCAGTTTTCTTTAATGGTTACATTTTACATAATATCAAAAAACAGAAATTAATACTGGTACAGTGTGTATCATTCTATGCTATTTTTTATCACATGTACATATGTGTAACCAACAGCAAAATCAAGATACAAACCTTTTTCTCTATAATCTCTCTCTCCTGCTACCCATTTAGTCACCCCCCTCCTTCCTCCAACCATTCCTAAGCCCTACCAACCACTAACCTGTTTTCCATCTCTACAATTTTGTCATGTTATATAAATGGAATCAAACAGTATATGTCGTTTTAAGACTGAATTTTTGGGGGTGCCTGGGTGGCTCAGTTGGTTAAGCGTCCGACTTCGGCTCAGGTCATGATCTCACAGTTTGTGAGTTCAAGCCCCACGTGGGGCTCTGTGCTGACAGCTCAGAGCCTGGAGCCTGCTTTAGATTCTGTGCCTCACTCTCTCTCTGCCTCTCCCCTGCTCAGGCTCTGTCTCTGCCCCAAAAATAAATAAAACAGTAAAAAAAAATTAAAAAAAAAAAAGACTGAATTTTTCATCCAGCATAATGCCCTTAAAATCAACTGAAGTTGACACAAGTATCAATGGTTAATCCCTTATTGCTAAGTAGTATTCCATGGTATAAATATACTACAATTTGTTTAACCATTACTCACTGAGGGACATTTTGTTTGTTTACACTTTTGGGCCGTCACAAGTAAAGCTGTCTTTTACTTTCAACTTGCCTATATCATTATGTTTGAAATGATTTCTTATAAACAACATACAGTGCATCTTTTTTATTCACTTGGTAAATCTCTTTTTTTGTTTAACATTTATTTATTCTGAGAGAGAGAGTATAAGCAGGAGAGGGACAGAGAGAGGGCGACAGAGAGAGGGCGACAGAGAGAATCTCAAGCAGGTTCTGCCCTGTCAGCAGAGCCTGACATGGGGCTGAATCCCATGAACCACGAGATTATGACCTAAGCCGAAATCAAGAGTTGGATGTTTAACCAAATGCTCCCACTTTGTAAATCTCTTTGAATTGGTAGATTTAGATCACTTAATTTACATTTAATTTAGGGAATATTCATTTCATTTTTTATTTTCTATTTATCTGTTCTTTTTTCTTCCTTCCTATGGGCTACTTAAACATGTTTTAGAATTCCATTTTTATTTATCTAAAATGTTTCTGAGTACATCTGTTTGAATAGATTTTTTCTTTATTCGCTGTTCTAGGCATTACATTATATATAACTTACGACAGTTTACTGGTGTCAACATCTTACCAATTCCAGGACAGAAATTTTACCTTAGTTCAAGTCCCTTTATCCTGCCCCATTTATAATTTTCAAATTTCCCTACATAGAAAGAACCACATTAGACCATACTATTTTTGAAAAACAGTTAAAGATAAAATGTCAAACACAATTTAAAATACTCAAGAAAAGTCTATTATATTGACTACATGTTTACTCTTTCTGTTGTTCTTCTGTCCTGATGTTCCAAAATTCCATCTTGTATCATTTCCTTTCTGTTTCAAGAAATTCCTTTAGATATTCTTTTAGGATAGGTCTACTAATGACAAAGTCTCTCCCTTTTCCTTCATCTAAACATCATGGTTTCCCCCTTTATTCCTGAAGAATATTTTCATTGGATATAGAATTGTGGGTTGACAATTCTTTCCTTTTAGTCCTTTGAAAATATTTTATCACTTCCTTCTAGTCTCCATGTTTCCTGATGAGAAATCCACTATCATTCAAATTGTTTTTCTCCTATAGGCAATGTGTCATTTCTCTCCTAAAGCTTTCAAAATGTTTTCTTTGCCTTTTCAGAAGTCTGACTTTTAGGAAGTCTTGGCATGGAACCCCTGTTTGGGGTTCACTTGTCTTCTTCACACTGCAGGTTTATGTCTTTTGTAAAATTTGAGAAATTTTCAGCTATTATTTCTAGTTTTAAGCTACTAATTCTTCTATTTTTTCAGCCTTGTCCTCTTTCTCCTCTCCTTGTGGTACTAAAACGACATGAACATCAGATCTTTTGTTATAGTCCCAAAGGTCCTTAAACCGGCTTTTTAACATGAAATTTAATGTCAAATTGGTTTCCATACAACACCAGTGCTCATCCCAACAGGTGCCCTCCTCAATACCTATCACCCACCCTCCCCTCCCTCCCACCCCCCATTTACCCTCAGTTTGTTCTCAGTTTTTAAGGGTCTCTTATGCTTTGGCTCTCTCCCTCTCTAACCTTTTTCTTTTTTTCCCCTTCCCCTCCCCCATGGTCTTAAGTTTCTCAGGATCCACATAAGAGTGAAAACATACGGTATCTGTCTTTCTCTGTATGGCTTATTTCACTTAGCGTAACACTCTCCAGTCCCATCCACATTGCTACAAAAGGCCATATTTCATTCTTTCTCATTGCCAAGTAGTATTCCATTGTATATATAAACCACAACTTCTTTATACATTTATCAGTTGATGGACATTTAGGCTCTTTCCATAATTTGGCTATTGTTGATCGTGAACGTTGGGGTACAAGTGCCCCTATGCATCAGCACTCCTGTATCCCTTGGGTAAATTCCCAGCAGTGCTATTGCTGGGTCATAGGGTAGCTCTATTTTTAATTTTTTGAGGAACCTCCACACTGTTTTTCAGACTGCACCAGTTTGCATTCCCACCAACAGTGCAAGAGGGTTCCCGTTTCTCCATATCCTCTCTAGCATCTATAGTCTCCTGATTTGTTCATTTTAGCCACTCTGACTGGCGTGAGGTGGTATCTCAGTGTGGTTTTGATTTGTATTTCCCTGATGAGGAGCGACGTTAAGCATCTTTTCCTGTGCCTGCTGGCCATCCGGATGTCTTCTTTAGAGAAGTGTCTATTCATGTCTTCTGCCCATTTCTTCACTGGATTATTTGTTTTTTGGGTGTGGAGTTTGGTGAGTTCTTTATAGATTTTGGATACTAGCTCACCAAAGGTCCTAAAACTGTTTTTTATCCAGTCTATTCCCTTTCTGTTGTTCCAAATGAATAATTCTGTTGTTCTTTTTCAAGTTCACCATTTGTTTCTTCTGTCATCCCATTTCTCCATTGAGCTCATCCACTGCATTTTTTAAATTTCCGTTATTCTATTTTTCAGTTCTAAAATTTCCATTTGGTTTTTCTTCATAGCTACTATTTCTTTGCTAGAAATATTTTTTCATTGTTTCAAGCAGGTCTATAATTGCCCATTGAAGACTTTTGTGATGGCTGCTTTAAAATCTTGTTAGATAATCCTAGAAGCGCCTGGGTAGCCCAGTCAGTTAAGTGTCCAATTAAGGCTCAGGTCATAATCTTGTAGTTCATGGGTTCGAGCCCTGCACCGAGCTCTGTGCTGACAGCCCTGAGCCTGAGCCAACTTCCGATTCTCTCTCTCTCTGCCCCTTCCCCACTCATTTTCTGTCTCTCTCAAAAATAATCATTTATAAATACATACATACATAAATAAATAAATAAAATCTCGTCAGATACTTTCAATATCTGTTTTATATTAAGGTAGGTATCTATTGATTGTCTTTTCTCATTTCAACTCAGATTTTCCTCATTTTTGGTAAGGAGTCATTTTTGGTTGAAATCTGGATACTGTGGGTATTATGTTGTGAGATTCTAGATCTTATTTAAATCTTATTTTAGCAGGTCTTCTGTAACAGGGGAAGGCAAGAGCTGCCTCATTACTGCCAGTTCAGAGTAGAAAGTCAGGTTTTTTACTTGGTGAAGAGTGGGGGAGGCATCCTGTACTACTCAGTTGGGGGTAAGAGTTAGACCTCCCCACCAGGCCTCTACTGTATCTTTTCTAGGGCCCCACAGACCCTTGTTGGTCAGTCTTCTCTCCACCTTTCAGAGTCTTCTCATAGTTATAAAAAAATTTTTTTAATGTTTTTATTTTTGATTGAGGGGGAGAGAGAGAGAGAGAGAGAGAGAGAGCGAGAGCACGAGCAAGGGAGGGGCAGAGAGACAGGGAGACAGAATCCAAAGCAGGTTCCAGTCTCTGAGCTGTCAGCACAGAGCCCGACATGGGGCTCGAACTCCTGAACCACAAGATCATGACCTGAGCCCAAGTCAGACACCCAACTGACTGAGCCACCCAGGCACCCTGGAATCTTCTTATGTTTATATAGTGTCCAGGGTTTTTAGCTATATTAAGCAGGAGAGATGGGGAGAAATGTCTACCCAAACATTTTTAACCTCAAGACATTTAACCTTATGTGTCTAAATGGGCTGACAGCTGCTTCTCCTTTGGGCACCTGTCCTTGTCTTTTAAAATTGACATATGAGTAGTTGCTGCCATGCTTTGCTGACTGTCACAAGCTTTAAAATATCACTTATTTATCTGATAAAGCATTTTTGTACTGGACTTCCTCACAACTGTCAACACTTCAGAGCTATGTCTAAAGCCGCTTTGGAAACAAAAACAAGAACATAAGAAACGTCATTTGAGAACATAACCAACCCAACTACTGCTTGAGACAGAATGCATAATTTAAAAAGCTACCTTGATCTCAAGCCCTCTCACATATTATTATTTTTATGTGAATGTTACCGTTTACAAATTATTATTTACTATTAATCTGTACACTGCAAACCAAGATACAAGTGGTGAAAGGTTTTTAAAATGTAAATAATTTCGGGGCACCTGGGTGGCTCAGTTGATTAAGCATCTGACTTCGGCTCAGGTCATGATCTCACAGTTTGTGGGTTCGAGCCCTGTGTCAGGCTCTGTGCTGACAGCTCAGAGCCTGGAGCCTGCTTTGGATTCTGTGTCTTCCTCTCTCTCTGTCCTCCCCTCCTTGTGTTCTCTCTCTCAAAAATAAATGAACATTAAAAAAAATTTTTAATTAAAAAATTAAAATGCAAATAACTTCTTCACTTGCAGAGTAACAAGAACCTTAAACAATAAATAACAGTTATAATACATCATATATTATGTTTATTTATAATAATGGTGATGATGATTATAAGGAAAATAAACATAAGATAGTAAAAAGGAGAGCTTCATTAAATTTTCCCAAAAGTAAAGCCCTGCCCTCTACTGGAAAGTCTGCATAGATAATTATATGTAGCAAGTGTTTCTGCATATGAATGTGTGTGCGTGTATTGTGTTTTTTCTAGTCCCACAAATCCATTATGCATGTCTCAATTCAAAATTGACACAATGAGTTCCAAAATTATAATACTATTTAGTTCATTGCTTCTTTTTAAACTTTAAACCTGCTTGTTAATTCAACTGGCCAATAAACAAAAATCTTGAGTATTTATTATGTGCCACTGTGCCAGGAATGAAGACAAAGCTCTATGCTCTCTCTGGGACCCCCTCAATAGGTCAGCCTTAACCCTGAAGGGCAGTCATCATAGTGACTGTGGAAAGGCTAGTCCTTTAGCAGACAGAAACATGGACAAACTACTAAAATAAAGTAACTGATTTGCCAAATGCCAAAACATTATGAATGATTTAAATATCTAGAAGAATGCAAATAAGAGATGTTTACTTATTTCTTCTTTCACAGAATACTTGACCAACTAAAACCAAATCTGTGAAATGTGCTCTAACACTACAGACATATTCATATGTGCCTAAGTACAGTATCTAGCACACAGAAAGTATTAAATAAATAATGACTACTGAACTTTGAGAGAATAAGTGAAATCCGTAGCTGATAAAATCAGGAAACTACCATCATTTTACTAAAGGAGGAAGTTTCCATAGATATACTTCTTCAAATAGTTCATAGCAAACAACTTTTAAAAAGTGTCCAGTCACAAATCAGTGAACATAATAAACACCTTAAGCCATTCCATTTTATCTACTGGTCTAAACCTAGTTAGATCCCAGTAAAATTCTGAAATTACTAATAATCTACTTTAATGAAAATGTTCAAAAAAATTTTATATGTAAGGTCTAGACTACATATAAATAATTTTATTTAATTATTAAATTAAATTTTAAATGTTATTAAATAATTTTTCAAAATAAAAAGTATTATCACACCCCAAAATCTGAAGAGGAAAAAACTCATAATCCTATGACTCTGAAATTAAAATAACTGCTCAACTTTTGTTAGTTTTTAACTAAATGGTATACTATATTTTCCTGTGGCTTGTTTTTTAGCCATAAGAGAAAGCCATAGAAGTCCTTCCATGTAATAGAATGATAAATGCTACACAGTATTCCATAGTATAGATGTATAATTCTCTATTGATAGTAACTATTTTTCCCAACATTAAATGAAAATTTTAAAAATACAGCAAAGGGGCGCCTGGGTGGCTCAGTTGGTTGAGAGTCCAACTCTTGGTTTCAGCTTAGGTCATGATCCCAGGGTCATGAGATCAAGCCCCGTGTCCAGCTTGGCACTGAGCATGGAGCCTGCTTAAGATCTGTATTCTCTCTCCATCTTCCCCTCTCCCCTCTACCCCCTGCTCCCACTTACTCTCTCTAAAAAACAAAAACCAAACAGCAAAGTTAAAATAACTATACACTGAATACTCATACACTCAGTAGTTTCTATGATTACATTTTTCTATATTTACTTTTGTCATATATCTACCCATCCATCAATCCATTTTTAAATGCATTTTGAAGTAACTGGGGACATCAGTACTTTCATCACTTCAGCCTGCATGTCAGTAAGCAGTATAGTTTAAAATTTAATATTTAGTTTAATATTTATTTACAGTTTTCTTTCCTTTGAGGTAAAATTTACATACAGTGAAATAAGCTAACCTTAAGCAGTATACTTAAGTGGCGTATTACCATTCAACAAATTTTTACAAGGGTATACACCTGCATAACCCAGACCCCTACCAAGATATAGGACATTATCAAAACCCTAAAAGTTCTCTCATGCCCCTTCCCAGGAAACTCCTATCCCCACACCTGAGGGACTACCATTGTTCTAAATTTGTTCTATTATAGATTAGTTCTGCCTCTTGTAAAACTTCATATGTTGGAAACAAAGGACCTGTTCTGTTTTATGGAAGGCTTTTTTCCCCCTCAACACAATATTTTATCAGTGATTTTGTTCCCTTTTATTATTTTATTCCATTGTATGAATACACCACCATTTGTTTATTCATTCTCTTGCTGATAGACAACTGAGCTGTTTCCTGGTTTTGGCCAATAGGGAAAGATGCTATAACTTTCTTGTATAAACACAAGACTTTTTGTGTACATACTTTCATTTCTCTTGGGTATAGAAAGGAGCAGAATTAATGGGTCATAGGGTAGGTAAATGTTTAGTTTTCTTTGTTAAGATTTTTTAAATGCTTTTTATTTATTTTGAGAGCGCAAGCACACATGAGCGTGTGCAAGTGGGGGAGGGGCAGAGAGAGGGAAGGAGAGAGAATCCCAAGCAGGCTCCGAGCCTTGTCTCAATCCCACAAACCGTGAGATCATGACCCCAGCTGAAATCAAGAATTGCTTGTATAACCGACTGAACCACCAATGAGCCACCCAGGCGCCTCTAAAGGTTTAGTTTTCTAAAGAACTGCTACACCTTTCCCACAATATAACATAGTAGTATCATTGTACACTCCCAACAACAAAGTATGCGAATTCCACTTGCTTCACATCTCTACTTACAGTTGGGTCATTTTAGTTTCAGCCTATCTAGTGCTTATGTATTAGTATTTAGGATACATAAATACAATTCATTTATTTGTTAGGTAAACTTGTTGCAGATATTTTGCCCTGTTTTTAGTTTGTCTGTTCATTTTCTTAATGCCTTTAGGTGACAAATATTCATTAATTTTTTTATGGCTAATGCTGAGTCCTATGAAATCTCTGCCTAAGTGATAAAGATGCTTTCTTCTAGAAGCTTTATGGTTTTAGCTTTTGTATTTAGAATTATTTTCCATACATGCTGTGTAGGGGAAAGTGTATGTATATCCCCCATGCATATATCCAGTTTTTCCTGCACCATTTGTTAAAAAGAGGTTTCTTTTCCCCCATTCGATTGCTTTGGCACCTTTGCTGAAAATCAAATGATTATATGACCATGGGTTTTCTTGGCTGTCCACTGAGCCATTTGCTTCTTTGTTATATTTTGTTTTTATTGAAGTTTAATTAACATACGATGTTATATTCATTTCAGGTATATAATATAACGATTCAACAATCCTATATTATTCAGTGCTTATCACAATTTGATTCTCATGCCACTGTCACACTGTATTAGTTTCCTTAGGCTGCTAAAGCTAAGTGCACAAACTGTGTGGCTTAAAACAACAAAAATTTCTTCTTTTACAGTTTTGGAGGCTGAAATCAAGGTGCTGGCAGGGTCGTTCGCCCTCTGAAAGCTCTAGGGAAGAATCCTTCCTTGCCTCTTCCTAGTTTTGGTAGCTACCAGCAATCCTTGGGGTTCCTGGACTTTTAGAAGCTTTCAAGAAATCGTACCTACGATTATGATGATACACATTTTACCCTCTTACTTGTTTAACATTCTACTACACTTAAATGACTAAATATGCAACAAGACTTGGTTCATGTTTCCCTGTGAAGCCTTCCCTGGTTTTCCTAATTGCTCCTTCTTCTGTGACTCTATAGTCACACACACATACCTGTATTATAGCACTTATTATAGCTTATTATAATTATTTACATGGTTTTTCCCTCTCCTCTCATCTGTGAAACACTGCAAAGGCAGGGAATGTATTTCATACAGCTTGTATTCCAGTACCAGGCACAGTATTTAGTATTCATTATTTGCTGAATAAAGAGTTAATGAAAAGAAAAACATCACATTTTATCTTGAAAGTATCGCTGAAAAATAGAAAGCATAAAAACTCTAAAGAAACTATAGCTCAAAGAAGGTAAAGCAATTTCCCACACTCACACTTAGTGGCATAAATCAGGACTAGATGCCAGGGCTTTGTCTGCCAGGTTTTAGAGTACAGAGCACTGGCCAAGAAACTGGTAGACTATAGAGGTGCAGATCTGCACTTACTCTCTGTGTTAACAAAAAATTTCTCAATTCTTTCTCAATTTCCTCATCCATAATAAGGATCATTCTAACTCTGTTTAACTTACAGAGTTATGAAGGCTCAGATGTAACAGTGTTTTATGAATTCTAAAGCCCCACACACAAATGCAAAGTAACAGTAATAATCATAATCTAATGGGCCAGTAAATCACTACCTTACTGGAGCCTCCCTCTTTCTTCATCACCCCCACATCAATTAACTGCCAGGTCCTACTGACTGATCCAGCAGGAACTTACATATTCATTACCTCTTCTTAATCGCTACTACTAAGCTACCCTGACTCAGCCCCTCATTCAATCTCCCCAAGAGTGCTATAACAATCTAACTGCTGCCCTACTGCTGGCCCACCTTCAGTTTCTGCCCAAGTACACCCAGGTGTGTCCCTGCTCCACTTGAAAGCTTTCAATGCTTTTCAATGCCTTTACAATACAGGGCAAACTCTTTGAACTAATAACCAACTATTTGGCCCTAGAATGTTCATCTAGTCTCGTTTAGCACATGCACACACCACCTTCTGGGCATTTTACATACCAGGCAACTCAGCAATTTACTCACCACTAGCACCTACCTGTGCTGCCACAGATACAATTTGTGCTACACCTGTATCTTTCTTACTCAAAAATTTTTTAAAATGTTTGTTTATTTTTGAGAGAAAGAGTACGAGCAGGGGAGAGGCAGGGAGAGGGAGACACAGAATCCAAAGCAGGCTCCAGGCTCTGATCGGTCAACCACAGAACCTGACCAAACTCCCAGACCGCAAGATTATGACCTGAGCCAAAGTCAGGCATTTAACCGACTGAGCCACGCAGGTGCCCCTTTCCTACTCAACTTTAAAACTTACCTAACCTTTTGATGTCCTGCTTAAACAACATGTTGCTTCAAAGTCTATCCAAATTTATTCACCAGGTAGAAGGTAACTCTCCCTCTTACAATTTATCTGTACTTTTTTTTTCACAAGACACTTAAGACTTTCTGCTTTATATTGTAGTTATTTATGGATATGCCTACTCGTGCTTACTAGAAGTTCCTTTAAGACACGATTTATGTTGATTCACTATGCCTAGAACAGTGATATTCATATGTAACATTATGTAACATTCTCAATAAAAATATTTGTTAAATTAACTGACATTTTGTATCATAGTTAGGTATTTTACAAATTTTCCTCTTCCTCCTCTCTACTGTCTATGAGAATCTCCACTGCTTAGGGCAAATACTAGAGTTTCTTTCTTTCTTTCCTTCTCTTTTCTTTTCTCTTTTCTTTCCTTCTTTCCTTCCAAAGAAAAATAAATTGGAGCACCTAGGTGGCTCAGTCGTTAAGCATCCGACTTCGGCTCAGGTCACGATCTCACGGTTTGTGAGCTCCAGCCCCTCTTCCAGTAAAAACACAAGCTCCACTTTGGGTGAGCCCTGCTTCTCTTTCCCTCTCTCTCTCTCTCTCTCCCTCTTCTTCTCTTTGCCACTCCTCTCTTTCTGCCCCTCACTCACTTGTGGCCTCTCTCTCTCTCCCAAAAAAAGAAATTAAACTGCATATGGATTGAGCTTTCTATAATATACCTAAAACTTTTTATCTGTAATACACTTAAAACCTACCAGAGCTACCTCTAGAGCATCCCAAATCTGAGAGACAGGTTCATATTTCAGAAATTAAAAAGAAATCACTTAAGTCAGAATTATCAAGATCTTTGAGATCCACCTATTCTTCAGGGACGTTTTTAGACTATAAATTTAAATGTTAGAGAGAAAAAAAACAATTATAGCACTAAATTATGTAAGAGTAAAAAATCAACTGGAGAAGGTGAATGTTTCCTACATTTATTTGTGCATGACTCAGGCTGACACTTTGAAGAGAAGAATGTGACAGCTTACAAGAAAACAAACTCACTCACTCCCCTTAATTTCTGAAGGCTCATGCAAGTCTGACAGGCCAACCACAGGGTGATCTCTCATGTGTATCATCCATGACAATTATGGCTTCAATAAAAATGTTCTCCAAATTTTAATAAAGCCCAATTGGTTTTCAGGAAATAGCTAGCCTAATCTCTTCATATTTAAGAAAGCGTATTTCAGAAATTAGTGAACTAATTTGTGCACCTAATTAAGGCTGTCTAAAAATTTTATCTTAAAGCATGAAAACAGGTATGAAATGAATGCAGTGGAGGAGGACACGGTGATATGAAAGGCTGAGCGCTAACAGGGGTCAGTGTTGGTGGCACAGGGTAAAGAGCTATGCTGAGAGGCCATCCTGCCTCTGTATCACCTTTGCTGGTTTTCCTCTTCAAACAGCAATTAAGAGTTTCCCTGTGAATTTTCAAAGTGCTGTGACTAAATGTGGGAAGCACATTTAAAAAAATCACAGCTCATTATAAGCATTTGAAATGATTTAAGGTCTTAGAGTATTTACCTTGCAACATACACTGGAAATAATCTGTACCTGTCATTATATTAATTTGACAGTTGTTTAATATGGGGAAAATCAGGCTGCTATAGACACTTCCTATTCTTCCCCATCATTGGTTATCGGGAGCAGAAGGGGAAAAAAAAAAAAAAAAAAAAAAAAAGGGAAAAAGATTGCTAAGCAGCGGAATCTCATCTTATTCTGAATCTCCAAGCCCAAAGCGGAGCTCTAATTAGCCAGTACAGGGAAGAGGAAGGAGGAATGAAGTGAGAAAGAGCTTTCCTGGGGATCCTCACAACTCCATTTCCAGTCTCTCCCAATCACTGTTCTATTGCTCAGGACAGAACTCTGCACTGGTTTCTTACACCATTCAGAAAACAAGCCACCAATGTCTTAAAATTCATGCATTTTTGTAGATGGGTGTGGAAATTTCACCATTATATACTCCTAAATCGAAATAATTAACAACTAGTCTGGGAACACAACCAATTTGGGAGGAATATCTTCATCTAATTCTTAAAACAAAATATGCCTCTAATCAAAAACAGCCACATCATTTCCTACACAAATCTCATTAGATTATACATGAATAGGATTGTGTAGGTTTATGAAACATAAAGGAAGCTCTTCTCTAAACAGTATTTACTGACAATGACAATCTTTTTTCGTGCTAATAATAAAATGCACAGAGTATTCTTACCTTAGAAAGGACAAAATATAATAACACAACCTCATTATCCTCTGTCTCCAAAGAAGAATTTACTTCTCAGTACTGTTATGGTAAATGATTACTCTTTAGGGAACAATCCCACACTAGCACAAGATACTCTGATAGGTCTTTCTCATCTCTCACTCCTATTACCGTATGACTACATGGCCATATCCATCAATCATGTTAGCAAACACAACCAAACCACAATGCTATTACAGAGAAGCTAACACATATTTTCAATACCATATAGTCACACTATTATCCATCTTTCATAGCCAGGCAATCAAACTGAACATGACAAGATTTCAGACAAATAGCTAATGGTAATATAAGTTTTCTTCCAGTCCTGGAAGCAACATGAACTTAATTTGTTCAACAAATATAAGTTCAATCTTTTACTATGGTTTATATTTTTAAATTTAACAAGAATATTTTTGAACTATAAGAAATACTTTAAAATTACTTATTTTTATTTAAAAAATTTTTTTAATGTTTTTATTTATTTTTGAGGGAAAGAGCGCAAGTGAGCAAGCACAAGTAGGAGAGGGGCAGAGAGACGTGGACAGAGGATCTGAAGCAGGCTCTGCGCTGACAGCACAGAGCCCTACACAGGGCTCGAATTCACAAACCATGAGATCATGACCTGAGCCGAAGTTACACACTTAACTGACTGAGCCGCCCAGGTGCCCCTTACTTATTTTTACTTTTAAGTAACTTTTAAGGTAGTTCAATGATAGCTTCTCACACATGACTGGAAAAATAATTTGCCACATAAACCAAGTAATGTGCATACATAAAGTGCATACATATATATTACAGTGTTTAATTCTTAATTTAATTCTTAAATTATACCGTATGAGTCAACAATCAATATTATAGTACAAACTTCACTCTTACTAACAAAAGGCTGAAACGCATGACTTTCCCACAAGGTGTGAGGGTGCCCCCTGGTGGCAGATGCCTTGCAGAAAACAAAGAAATGTATTAACAGAAAATAAACACTATTGCAATGAAAATATCCTTTAAAAAATTTGACCAAGTTCTACTCAACAACTCAGTTATTTCAGGCAATACCCAATGTAGAAAAAATTCAAAATGTGATCAAAGAATGTTGAGAAATCTCTGAAGTTCACTGTGAAAAGATCTGACCAGCAGCGATTTCCAAGTAGCAAGACCAACAAGATATCTAACACAGAGGAATCTGAGAGATGACTTCAGCCAGCACAGAACAAAACTTTCTAAGCTGTTCAGGATGGTAGCCACCAGCCACATGAAATGACTTAGCATTTGAAATGTGGCCAAGTGTGACTGAGCAACTGAATTTCATATTTTATTTCACTTTAAATTTTTTAAAAATGTTTATTTATTGAGAGAGAGAGAGGAGGAAGGGGCCGAGAGAGAGAGAGAGAGAGAGAGAGAGAATCCCAAGCAGGCTCTGCACCTGTGCTTGGGCACAGAGCCCAATGCAGGGCTCAATCTCACAAACCATGAGATCATGGCCTGAGCCAAAGTCAAGAGTTGGATGCTTAACCAACTGATCCATCCAGGCACTCCTATTTCACTTTAAATAGCCATCTAAGGCTTTGGCTACTGTTTGGACAACACAGATCTAGTCCTACTTGCTACTGCTACTCCATTGCAGAGAAAGTCACCAGAGCAATCCAAGGAAGAGTCAAAGTTTCTAGACATATGTAGAAAAGGATGGTACAAACACATATGACTAAACCTTTACCTTTTGTTTGGGGATATTTATTTATTTATTTATTTATTTGAGAGAGAGAGAGAGAGCGAGCGAGCGAGCACAAGCAGGGGAGGGGCAGAGAGAGAGAGGGAGACACAGAACCCAAAGCAGGCTCCAGGCTCTGAGCTGTCAGCGCAGAGCCTGACATGGGGCTCAAACCCAGGAACCGCAAGATCATGACCTGAGCCAAAGTCGGTTGCTTAATCAACTAAGCCACCCAGGCACCCTTGTTTGGGCATTTTTAAGTACAACTAATTTAACTCAATTGCACTGAGCTACCTTTGGTAACTGCAATTCCTCTTAGAATACAGAGGAGTCTAAAAATGGCCCAGTATTCCTTTTGAAATAATTCTGGCTTTATAGCCTATACAAAACTGAAGATATGTGATGACTTGTATAGCATTTAGCTACAAGAGTTTAAGCTCAATTATCACCTGGAGTATCCATTCTTTTCTTACATGTAGAGAATAAAAAGGCAAATGGGTCCCTGAACTGTGGATTAGCTGAGTTCAGGAATCCAAAAAGAGAACAGCCCAGGTGGCCCCACATCTACTTAAGTACTCTAGTAGTATGTTGCTATTTAGTTCAAGCACCTATTGAGTATTCACTTTGTCTGGGACATCACATTGAGCACTGTGAGGGATAAACACAAAGGCAGACAACGCAAGGTGTCTGCCCTCCAGAAATTAACTACTTTTTAGGGTAAAAATGGCACACAAACAACCATAAGGGTTTTATGTGTGCTGGCCTTACCTTTTCTTGATACCAACTGCCAATCCCAAGTGATCAGCTATCACTTTATATAAATAATTCCTAAATCTTCCATTAACAAGCTGTCACTTAAGACCCATATCCCACATTTTTAAAAAGTTTATTTATTTATTTTTGAGAGACAGCACGCGAGTATGCATGCGAGTGGAGGAGGGGCAGAGAGAGGACAGACAGAAAGCCAGGCAGGTTCCATACTACCAGTGCAGAGCCCATCCTGGGGCTCAAACCCACGAACCGTGAGATCATGACCTAAGCCGAAATCAAGAGTCAGATACTTAACTGACTGAACTACCCAGATGCTCTGACCCACATTTCTGTGTGATCTACTCTCCTTGACTATCTTGAAATTAGTTTAAGAAACATTTACCAAGCACCAGCCATAAGCTAGAAAACACTAAGATGCCCTGGAGAAGTTCAGCCTCAGGAAGGACGCAGACATTTAATAGATCATGTGTTATGCGGCAAACGCATGGAGGTGCATGCAGGACTACTGAAAGCACAGAGAGAAGTTTTTAGTAGATACTAGCAAGAGAGGAAAAGAGTTCTTGGAGGAGATAAAGACTGCTGGGTCTGAATAGGTGGATTAAGAGCAAGCAAACGGCATGCCAGGGAATCACAAACAACAGTCATTAGAATATCAGGTTTGGAGCAGGAAAGTGGCAAGAAATGATGCTGGAGTAGTGGCAGAGGCAAGGCCATGGAATACCATAAATATAAGAGTTGAAAATAGATGAGGTGCCACATAAGGTTTGAAGATATATGCCTCAGATAGTTCACTGTGTGTGAGCAGCATGAAGGATGGATTTGAAGGGAGCAACACTGAGCATGGGGCTCAGCTGGATGACTGTTGCAATATACCATCTGAGTCATGACAATGGCATGGATTAGACAAGTATGGTAGAAATAGAGGTGAGGCTCAAGAAGTGTTCAGGAAGTAAAATTATGGTGTCTTAATATAAGAAGATGACAGAGAAAAAGAGCTAAAGATTTGAGTGTACCCAGCATTAAGTGGTATTTAAAGCTCTTGACACTAGGTTAAGAGATAGGGACTTAACAAGGAACAAATCAAATCACAGGAAGGTAAAGGGACATGAACAAGGACAAAGCCCATGACAGAAGTGACAGCTACACTAGCACTAAAGGATAAGCAAGGTTAATCAGGCCTTTGGGAGAACGGTGATGCCAGAAAAGATATAGTGACATAAGTACCCTAAGGTATAATTCCATTTTGGACTTGCTGAATTTAAGGAATGGAATAAAACTAGTGTTTCCTTTGAGATAACAAGAAAGAGACGAATAAGGAATATCCTGTTCATTGGAGGATGCTGAGTGGTATCCACAGCCTCTATCCATCAGAGGCCTGTGGCACCTTCCTTTCTGTTGTGAGAACCGAAAATGTCTCCAGGTGCTGCCAAATGTCCCCTGGGAAGCAGAATCACTCCTGAATGAGAACTACCACAACCAACTATAGCAGTTAAGAGCTAAAACTGGAGTGAGAAGCACCTGGGTTGAAATCCTAGCTTTATCACTTGAGCAAGTTACTTAATCCTCTAAGCCTTGATTTTCAGTTATTTGTAAAATGGAAATGTTAGTGTTTACCTAATGGGGTAGTTGTGATAACTAAATGAGATAAAACATACCACTCACACTGTACTTAGTACATAGTAAAGCTCCCAGTTATAAGGACCTCCACTGTCTCCACCACATAATCAAACAGGATGTTGTGGCAAACATCAAGGAGATCGTCTACAGGAGGAGAGGAGGGGCGGAGGAGAAGGGGTTAAAAGTTTGGGAGGAAATAGGGCTAACCCTGAATGAGTAGGAGTTTGCAAGTGAATTGAAGCTCAAATGGTCTCCAATTTAGGATGTCCAGGCTCAAAGAAGGAAAGGATTATAAAGGAAGATGGAAGTCAACTACAGGGAGAGAGGTTGAGTATTTGGCTGCTCAACCAGTGAGCTGTGATAGTAATTAACTTTCCACTCCCAATGGAAGATGCCTTTGTGCTACAGATTGAATGCTTTTGTCCTCTCAAAATTCATATGTTGAAACCTATTCCTCCAATGCAATGGTATTTGAATGTGGGAACTTAGGGAGGTTAATTAAGTCATGAAGGTGAAGATGTCATGAATGGGATTAGTGCCTTTATAAAATATTAAAGAGACCTTAGAGAGCTCCCTTGCTCCTGCCTTGTAAGACAGCCATCTATGAAACAGCAAGCATGGTCTCACCAAACACCAAATCTGCCAACACCTTCGTCTTAGCCTTGACATCCTCCAGAACTGTAAGAAATAAATTTCTGTTGCTTATACACCACCCAGTTTATTGTATTCTGATATTAGCAGCCTGAATGAACTAAAACACCTTTTTCATATCTGAGCTGGGCTTCCCAGGGTGGAAGTGGATCAGACCAATAGCATTACTTGGGCCTTCATTTGAAAATATTCCATATTTCACTATGCTGGAAATGGTTCTTGTTGCAGAAAATGTCTTTTCATAGTGCTTTTCAAGTAATCAAAGAGCATCTGAGGCAACAAGGTACTATGCCACTAAGCTTACTAAAAACTTCTTTAACACTATAAAGAATTATTGCTCAGACAGCTTAGACCCTAACTGCCTTGTGCCGTTAATCTTTACCTATCATTTACCATAGTAATAAGTCACAGGTACATACTTTTTACGACTAGTACCAACAGTAAAATATGGAGAAGATTATTAGCTCAGTCCTCATTAGATGCAGCTACAATACTCTGCTGCTACTAAAGAAGTATTCCCTGAATCAAGAGGACAATGGACCTATTTAGCCCTTACTACCTAGTTTACCACACTGTGTATATAGATTACACATTGAAACAGTATATAAATTTGAAAAGCAGGTTGACATTCTGTTTTTATTTCCTTTTATTTTTATCTTCAGATATTGCATACCACAAAAATCCTTCCAGTTGTTAAATATGACCTTACATGTAAATAAAAGTGTTAGCAGCTTACTTAAAAGAAATACAGGGGCGCCTGGGTGGCTCAGTCGGTTGTGCATCTGACTTCGGCTCAGGTCATGATCTCGCGGTTTGTGAGGTTGAGCCCCGTGTTGGGCTCTGTGCCGACAGCTCAGAGCCTGGAGCCTGCTTCAGATTCTGTGTCTCCCTCTCTCTCTGCCCCTCCCCTGCTTGTGCTCTGTCTCTCTCTCTCAAAAATGAATTAAATGTAAAAAAAAAAAAAAAAAAAAAAAAAAAAAATTTTTAAAAAGAAATAAAGAATTTATTTTTATTGAGTAGGAGAATAAGAAGAGTAAATGTAAATTAATTTAGTAGGAATTATAAATCAAGGCATTACGGCCAACTGAATAAAAACAAAACAAAACACACTTCAAGCTAGTTGAGAGAAATATAAATCATGAAACAGATTAAAACACGGAATTATTATCACCCCTCTACCAGGTAATAAAATCAATGCCACAGCAACATTGAAAAGCAATGGTTTCCATAGTTATTTGAACCAAATGATTAAGGCTGGAGTTACAGGACATTAATGTACTAGCTTTATTTCATTATTAGAATACAGGAGAAATTCTACTGAATAGATTTTTACTTTTAGGTATCTATAATTTTCATCTTCCTTGTCCTCTACACACACAAATACAATACAGTGTTTCACAAACACAAAATAACAACACTAATTTCATCAATGACCCATTGTATGGAAGGTTCAACTAAGACTGATTATTCGTAATAACTCAAAAAGTTTATAAAGCAAGGTGCCTCATTCCAACTGGAACAATTAGTCCTATGGAATATGCACTATTTAAAATAAATCATGAATTTTATACCCTCAATGTATGCTCCAATCCAAAAGCATACCTTAACCACACCAGGGGGGAAGTCCACATTATTTCACATGAGTCTAAAATTTAATATTTCAGTGACTACGATTAGCTCTCTTTTGGCTCTTCCAGTTCTCATGAATTAAATTAAGTCAAGCTGTAAAGCAATGCAGACCGTATTGATTCTAGAGACTGTGAGTCACCAGGGGAAGAAGCCCAAAAAGGCTAAATTTCCACTGAACTCCAAATCAGAGGTTTGAAAGTTAGAGAGATAAAGACATTAGCTGTAGTCTTATGAAACATTCAAGGCTGCTTTCATTTGATTAGGAATTTGCTACAGGCTCTTTATGACAAATATAACAAGGACACTTTAAATCTTTTAAGCTTTGAAGAAAGATCCAGAAAACAGATTAGCTATGAAGAACTGCATTTAATTGGAAACCAATGAGTAATGTGTTTATATACATTCATGAATTACTTCTGCATTACCAAAAAAAAAAAAAAAAAAAAGGCTATCGTTGCCACAATCTTTATTGGTTATGGGTTAAAGAAATTTGCTCTGGGGGCGCCTGAGTGGCTCAGTCGGTTGAGCAGCCGACTTCGGCTCAGGTCACAATCTCACAGTCTGTGAGTTCGAGCCCCGCATCGGGCTCTGTGCTGACAGCTCGGAGCCTGGAGCCTGTTTTGGATTCTGTGTCTCCCTCTCTCTGACCCTCCCCCATTCATGCTCTGTCTCTCTCTGTCTCAAAAATAAATAAACGTTAATAAAAAAAATTAAAAAAAAAAAAAAAGAAATTTGTTCTGATCTGAAATGGTGATTACGACAACCTGTTGTCTTACGTCACTATTTCCCAAACTATTCTAGAAAACACTAACATTCCATGAAATGTTTATAGAGCTGGGCGGGGGGGGGGGGGGGGGGGGGGTGGGGGTAGGGAGCACTGTCAAGAGAGAAAAAAGAAAAAAATCCTCTAATATTTTTGTTCTAAAATTTTTAACAGAGAAAAAATACTAAGCATATCCAACATAATTATTAAATAAGCTGTCCTTAACAGTAAGTATGTCATGCCCCAGAAAGCCAGGAAGCCCACAAGATATCATTTATATACAAATGTACTGATGCTCAAGTGATACATAAACATGCTACTATTGTGTTTTATGCTATGCAATGACAAGTGACTTATGCTATGATTTTTGCCTAATAACTTCAACATATCTTAACTTTCTATCACATAAAAAAATCTATGAATCAAAACTTAACAATTTCTTCCAGTCATGACATCATATATGTAAGATAAACTTTTTCTGTAATCCTATTTTTTTTAATGTTTATTTATTTATATTTTTGAGACAGAAAGGAGAACACGAGCAGGGGAGGGGCAGAAAAAGAGGGAGACAGAGAATCCCAAGCAGGCTTGCACTCTCAGTGCAGATGCCAATGCAAGGCTTGAACCCACAAACCATGAGATCATGACCTGAGTCAAAATCAAGAGTCAGACATTCAACCAACTGAGCCAGCCAGGCGCCCCTAATATTTTTTTTTTTTTTTTAATTTGAGAGAGAGAGAGAGCACGCACATGAGTGCAACCCAGGGAGAGGGGCAGAGAGAGAGAGAGAGACAGAGAGACAGGGAGAGAAAGAGAGAGGGAGAGAAGAGAGAGAATCCCATGCAGGCTCCATGCTTAGCACAGAGCCCGACATAGGGCTTGATCCCACCACCCTGGGATCATGACCAGAGTGGAAATCAAGAGTCAATGTTCAACTGACTGAGCCACCCAGATGCTCCTATAATCTAGTTTAATACAAGCTCATCTTTGTTTTTTGAGTTTCTATAATTTTTTAAACTATCAGTAATTATAATTTTTAACGTATTGTTCACACACGTTCAAAATATTTTAAACGCAGATATAACAGTATATCCCTCAATCTTGGAAATAATGAATTCTAATGTACTTGTCTTTAAAATTTTAAATTACAGGGCACCTGGATGGCTCAGTTGGTTAAGTGTCTGATTCTTGATTGTGGCTCAGGTCATGATCTCATGGTTTGTGAGTTCAAGCCCCACACTGGGCTCCATGTTGTCAGTGTGGAGACTGCTTGGGATTCTCTCTCTCCTTCTTTCTCTGCTCCTCCCCACCCCTCATGTGTGTGTACACCCTCTCTAAATAAATAAGTTAAGGGGCGCCTGGGTGGCTCAGTTGGTTAAGTGTCTGACTTTGGCTCAGGTCATGATCTCACAGTTCATGAGTTTGAGCCCCGCGTCGAGCTCTGTGCTGACAGCTCAGAGCCTGGAACCTGCTTCAGATTCTGTGTCTCCCTCTCTCTCTGCCCCTCCCCAGCTTGCACTTTGTCTCTCTCTTTCAAAAATAAATAAACGTTAAAAATTTTTTTTAAATAAATAAATAAGTTTTAAAAAACTTTAAAACAAAACAAAACAAAACTGGTTTCCAAAGAGGAATATATTACTAGCCTAATCACGGCAACAAAACCTTTCTACTTTAAAGTGTAAGTTTTTCCATCTTTTATTTGTAAATGTCTACTCATTCCTGTATTTCATTCCTAAATATTCATTCCTATATTTTCTATCCAGACATAAAATGGAACATGGATATGAAAATAAAATAATCACTAAAAACTTTATGTTTCCTTTCAACAACTAATCCATTTGCTGAAAAAGTCTGCTGCTTAAGTCAGTTTTAGAATTTAAAGTTCTTTATATTGAATAAATTAACATTTACATTTATTGTGAAGTGTATTTTCAAGAAATACATAGAATGAATATATATATATATATATATATATATATATATATATATATATATGGTCTAATGAATATTCATAAAGAAAACATCCATTTTTTAACTACCACCCAAGTCCAAACACAGAAGCCAGGATCACAGAAACAGAAGTAGTCTCTCTTAAACATACCCCCTCACACATAACCCTCTGGAATTACTGGAGCTTTAATGTGTCATGTAAATTACACAAGTTAACTCACTGAGAATGAAAAGAAATAGTGTCACAGATGTTCTAATATGGAACTATTTAAGACATCTCTAAAATGCATTAATGGAGAACCTTTTCTAATATATAGGACTTTTTGTTAAATTTTCCTGTGAAAAAAATGCTAGTAATGACAATTTATTTAGAATATAAATTATAGAAATGCTTGGATTTAATTTCGTGGAACACCACACAGGAGGACCATAAAACACAGATTATTTGTTCCTGGCACTTTCAACAGCTGGCAATGAGGAAGACCAATATTAGCACTCAAGATGCAAAAAAAACACTAACTAATGGCCATTTCAACTCACTAGCATCTAAATATCTAACTGTAAATTACAAAATAACACATAGATCTCTGTGATCTTTGCTAGATTCTGACAGAAGTAAAAACTCACTCTCATCCCAAATAAGGATGCTCACATAGAAGGATTAGCAGGATTCTAGGTCTTTTACTTCTTGCACTAAATACTAGTGTAAATATTAGGTAAAACTGTACCATGGAATGACACTAAATGACTGTGGATATTAACACCTCCTTTTATAAAGGTTTGGTTGCAAAATCAAACATGCACAGAATTAGCCAAAGCAAGGTTTTATTAACAGCTCCAAAATAAACTTAACTTTTGCAGTTAAAATATTAAAATTAATATGATGTTAATTTCAACTTTATTTTTTTCCTTACAAAGCAAGGCACTCAGAGTTCAATGTGACATTTAAGTAAACAATTTCCAAAAAACTGTTAATAAACAACATTTAAGAAGCCCTCCTACTCTAAAATGTGGACACAGATAATACCAAGCAAATATAATTCATTTATAATTTAAAACCTAGCCAACAATTGTTTCCCTTGCATTGAAGACCTCATTTTCCTCCTCCAATCCCATTAGCACACATGTCTAACATTTCTTCTCACTAACCACTGCGGGCCTGGGCAATGTTATCTCTGTGGGCTGTGACATGGGAAAGATCTAGGTTATTAATATCTTTGGAGATTTGATGGACAGAAAAACACACAACTGTATTAAACATCCAAGGTCTTCCATTAAGTACACTGATGACAAGAGAATAATAGTCACAACAAGGAAGAACACCCTTGAATCTTGAGATAAGCTTTACACAAACAGATGTCCTTAAATCCCTAACACTGGAATGGCTGAGCAAATGATCTATCAATTTAATGGAGTATTATACAACAATTAAGACTAAAGATGAGGAGGAGCACCTGGGTGGCTCAGTCAGTTAAGCATCCGACTCTTGGTTTCAGCTCAGGTCACGATCTCACGGTTCATGAACTCAAGACCCACATTGGGCTCTGTGCTGACAGTGCAGAGCCTGCTTGGGATTCTGTGTCTCCTTCTCTCCCTTTACCCCTCCCCCACTCACACTGCCTCTCTTCTCAAAAATAAACTTAAAAAAAAAAAAAAAGACGAAAGATGACGGGCACCTGGGTGGCTCAATCAATGGAATGTCTGATTCTTGGTTTTGGCTCAGGTGATGAGTTTGAGGTTCATGGGATGAGCCCCACATCAGGCTCTGCACCAAAAGTGTGGAGCCTGCTTGGGATTCTCTCTCTCCTCTCTTTCTGCCCCCCCCCCCCCAAAGTAAATAAATAAACATTAAAAAAAAAAAAGACTAAAGATCAGTTGAGCGTCTTTCTTTCGCTCAGGTCACGATCTCATGGTTTGTGGGTTCGAGCCCCGCGTTGGGCTCTGTGCTGACAGCTCAGAACTTGAAGCCTGGTTCGGATTCTGTGTCTCCCTCTCTCTCTGCCCCTTCCCTGTTCACACTCTGTGTCTCCCTCTCCCTCTCTCTCAAAAATAAAAATTAAAAAAAGTTTTTTAAAGACTAAAGATGATAAAAAACTATGTAACATAATTTTATAATATATCCTAAAATATCTTAAATATATTCTTATATCTAAATATAACTACAAAATATTAAATATATATACAAAGACTTGAAAAAAATAAATGAATATTTGGTGCAGTTATAGGGACTCCTCCAACCATCTGCACATTTACAAAGTAAAAAAAAAGCAGAAGGTCAAAAATGCAATACCTCCTCTCTCTAAAGAACTGTAAAACTATCATCAGCACCTTGGTAATCACCTCATATTTATGGTCTACACTAAACACACCAAAACTTGCTATATATTACCCTTACAGGAATGCTTCTGGGCAAGGTCACCTGATAAAGGGGAAACAAGGTCCTGTCTGAGTACTTTGATTAAGAAGAGAGATAAAAAAAAAAATGACTACTTTACCTCATAGCAAGGTGACAGGTATTTTAATCAATGGCATGTTTTACTGCCATCATAAAATGTCAGATTTAACATTACTTCTTACCAAAATTAACAACTGTATCCAATTTAAACCCAGAAAATTACAAAATACAAATAAATCATGTATATATGACAATTGAAGTGATAAAGATGATATCAGTTTGGTCAACTTTGCATCAAAAATGAGATCTCTGTAAGAGTAAGAGATACATAGATTCAAGGATATTCTGATAGCAGCATTAAGTCTTCTGTTACTTAATTTATGCCTGCCGCTTAACTGACTGAGCCACCCAGGCGCCCCATATGCCTGCCATTTAGTATCACACAGGTCAAGAACTTGATAAGGTAACCCTCCCTGTATTACTGGTCCTACCTCAAAATGCAAAATTGGTTTGGATCCTATTAATATGATAAAAATTGGCCTTCACAGCTAACTCCTTGCAGAAATTAACAAGCTGACCCTAAAATTCACGTGGAAATGCAAAAGATCCAAAATGGCCAAAACAAACTAGAAAAGGAACAAAGTTGGAAGACTCACACTTCCCAGTTTAAAACTTACTTCAAAGTTTAGTAATCAAAACTGTGTGATAGGGGCATAAAGACAGACATACAGATCAATGGAACAGAACTGAGAGCCCACATAAATGTTTATGGTCAATTGGTTTTTGAAAGAATGCCAAGAAAAATCAATAGGGATAAGAATAGTCTTTTCAACAAATGGTTCTGGGACAACCAGATATCCACATACAAAATAACGAAATTAGATCTCTACAATATATGAAAAATAACACAAAATGGGTACCCATCTGCAAAACAATAAAAGTGGGCCCCTAATTCATACCATATACATATTAACTCAAAATGGGTCTTGGACCTAAGCATAAGAGCTAAAACCATAACATTTGTGGATGTAGGGGCACATGGGTGGCTCACTTGGTGAAGCACCTGAATTTGGCTCAGGTTATGATCTCAGAGTTCATGGGTTCAAGCCCCGTGTCAGGCTCTGTGCTGCTCAGAGCCTGGAGGTTGCTTCAGATTCTGTGTCTCCATCTCTCTCTGCCCTTCTCCCACTCACACTCTGTCTCGCTCTCAAAAATGAATAAACATTTAAAAAAAAATTCATGGAAGAAAACAAAGGAGTAAATCTTTGTGACTTTGGATTAGCTTTTTAGATATGACAACAAAAACAGAAAAAAAAAATCAGACTTTGTCAAATTTTTAAAAAATTTATGCTTCAAAGGATACAAGAAAATGAAAAGACAACCTACAAAATAGAAAATATCTGCAAATCATATTCTGATAAGGAACTTAAAACTTACAGGACACTTATAACTCACTAATAAAAAAACAGGGTGCCTGGGTGGCTCAGTCGGTTGGGCATCCAACTATGGGTTAGGAGCCTGCTTCAGATTCTGTGTCTCCCTCTCTGCCCCTCCCCAGCTCAAACTGTCTCTCTCTCTCAAGAATAAGCATAAATAACATAAAATAAAAAATAAAATAAAATAAAATAAAATAAAATAAAATAAAATAAAATAAAATAAAATAAAATAAAATAAAAAACAAATAATTAGGGCGCCTGGATGGCTCAGTTGGTTAAGCATCCCACTTTCGGCTCAAGTCATGATCTAACTGTTTGTGAGGGTGTGCGTTCGAGCCCCGTAAGGGGCTCTGCATTGGTGATGTGGAGCCTGCTTGGGATTCTTTGTCTCCCTCTCTCTCTGCCCTTCCCCACTTGTGCTCTCTGTCTCTCAAAATAAATAAATAAACTTAAAAACAACAACAAATAACCCAATTTTTTCAAAAGCACAAAAGATGTGAATGGATATTTCTCAAAAGAAGCTATACAAATGGCCAATAAGCACATGAAAAGATGTTTAACATCAGTCATTAGAGAAATGCAAACCAAACCACGCTGAGATACTTCTTCACACCAACCAGAATGGCTAAAATCAAAAGGACACACATTAACACGCAAGAAATCCTTGTGCATTGTTGGCATGATTATGTAACAATGTAGCCACTTTGATCAACAGTCTGACAGCTCTTTAAAATATGAAACAAGTTACCACACAATCCAACAATTTCTAGGTATACGTTCAAGAGAAGTGAAGAAATATGCCCACACAAAAACCTACACATAAATGTTCACAGCAACACTAATGATAATAGCCAAAAAGTCAAAACAACCCAAACATCTATCAACTTATCAATGGATAAACAACATGCGGTATACTCATACAATGGAATATTATTCAGCAATAAAAAGGTATCAAGTATTTGATACATGTTACAACATAGGTAAACCTTGCAAACATCGTGCTAAGTGAAAGAAGTCAAGGGATTTCACAGACTATTTGTGTAATATATTTCCTTTAACTATCTCTCCTCTATACATTTTACACTCTACCACTCAAATACCATGTCCTCTATAATATCTGTCCCGTGACCCAAATAAAACTCTCTTCCCCTTCCATGACCCACTAGACTCTATTATAGTCATCTATGGCCATGCTTTCTGATGATTAAGACTGTCAATCAATTCCCCATCTTTAATAATACAATGCCTTCTATATAAGAGTGTTCAGCGTTCTTTAAGGGACAAACACCATCACAATACAAAAAACACAGGCCTTAAAGTCTAAGAGTCCTTCGTATATTCAATGAATGGTTACTGGTCAGCTATTTTGGCTGGAACTGAACTGAGCTCAAATCTAGATTTCCCAAGGGGCACCTGGGTGGCTCAGTCGGTTAAGCGATCAACTTCAGCTCAGGTCATGATTTCATGGTTTGTGAGTTCGAGCCCCGTGTTGAGCTCTGTGCTGTCAGCTCAGAGCCTAGAACCCTGCTTCAGATTCAGTATCTCCCTCAATCTCTGCCCTTCCCCCACTCAAACCGTCTCTCTGTCTCAATAAGTTTTTAAAAATTAAAAAAAAAATCTAGGGGCACCTGGGTGGCTCGGTTAAGCGTCCGACTTCAGCTCAGGTCACGATCTCACAGTTCGTGAGTTTGAGCCCCGCATCAGGCTCTGTGCTGACAAGCTCAGAGCCTGGAGCCTGCTTTGGATTCTGTGTCTCCCTCTCTCTCTCTACCCCTGCCCCGCTCACACTCTGTCTCTGTCTCTCAAAAAGTGAATAAACGTTAAAAAAAAATTTTTTTTAAATCTAGATTCCTCAATACTTCATTGGTGAATTCATTCAATATTTGTATAATGTTGACCAAATTACTTAAGCTCTCTAAATCTACTTTCCTCTCTAAATTGAATGTACTATCTATATTTTACAAAAATGTTTGAGGATTAAATTCAATAATATATTCCTTTTGGTAATATGTCTTCAATAAATACTGTTTCCTTTTTTCCTCCTTTCCTCAAAAGTAGCTGAACACATTTCTTCCGGTCTATGAAAAAATGTAATATTTAGAGGATATACCCAGGAAAAAATGATCTCAAACTTTAAAAGCAAGTAATTTCAAATTTATAACATGTATTATAAACCTCATGTTTTATTAGTAAAATTACCTGCTTAGAGTCTGAGAAGTAATGTCATTTCAACTACAGAGTTCTCATTCCCATAATACCACTATAGTTGCTAGAAAATTACTTTATCCTAACCAAGAGTTACTCTTCTAAGAGGCTTGAATTATCTTATAGGAACACTTTCCTAGGCAACAAATTTAGCAAACATAGTAAGACTCTGCAGAAGATACTATACAGGGTGCTTTATGTGTTAATCACACTTTGGAAGTCTAAATATACTGAGGGGGGCGCTGCACTACAGGACTCACACATTGAGAGGAGAACTGAAAACCAACACAACCTTCTAGAAAGGTGAATCGTTAGTATGTATTGAAGGCCTAAAAAACCAACATACCTTTTGATCCAATGACTATATTTCTATATCCTGAGGAAATAATCACTCATACAAAAAATTCAGGCACCAGGATGTACACTGTAAAATAATATTTTTAAAAATCCATATTTAGGGGCGCCTGGGTGGCTCAGTTAAGCATCCAACTTCAGCTCAGGTCATGACCTCACAGGTTTGGTTTGTGAGTCTGTGCCCCACATCTACTTGAGATTTTTCTCTCTCTCTCTCCCTCTCTACCCCTTCCCCACTCATGCTTTTTCTCTATTCAAATAAACAAACTTAAAAAAAAATCCACATTTAATATGCACAGGTAGATAAAATTACATTTTTTTTTTTAAATGTTAACAGTGATTATTTCTGGGAAGCAAAATCATGGACAATTTTTATTGTTTTATTGTTTATTTCTACAATTCAGATAGTGTTAATGATAAAAAAAAAAAACAAAACCTTTTTTAAAAGCAGTAAAACAAACTCTTCACAGGTAAGAAAGTAATAACATATTTGATTATTACTCCAGAATTTTAAGTGATTTCAGATACATTAGTCAGCTAGATCCTTAAAACATGACATTAAGGTAGAGTAAGTGGTTATTTTGTTAACAAATAAGGAGACTAAGGCTGAAGTCACGTGGCCTGCCCAAGTTTATACAGAGTTGAGACTAAGAACCCATGATTCTCTCTTTTTTTTTTTAAGAGCCATTTTTTTTAAATATTTATTTTTGAGAAAGCACAAGTGGGGGAGGGACAGAGAGAGAAGGACAGGAGATCTGAAGCAGGCCGAGCAGATGTGCCCAATGTGGGGCTTGAACTCAGGAACTGGGAGATCATGACCCGAGCCAAGCCAAGGTCAGAACCTCAACTGACTGAGCCACCTAGGTGCCCCCCTATGATTCTCATTTCCAATTCTATGATCTTTTCTGCACCAGTGGTTCTCAAAGTAAGGTTCCCAAACCAGCAGCAACAATATCACCTATGAACCTGTTAGAAATGCAAAATGTCTCAGGTCCTACCCCAGACCTAGTTAATCAGATTCTCAGAGAGGATGGTGGGCTACAATCTGTGTTCTAACAAGCCCTCCAGGATTCAGATACATAATAAATCTGAGAGCCACTGTTGTATATCATGCTGTCTCATTCTTTATGAGATAATAAAAATATTTCTGGAAAAAAAAGGATGGTGGTATTATTTATACCACTGTCAATTGCATTATATTTTTAGGCTCTTCCAAATTAACAGGAAGTAGTGACTACACGGATTGACAATAGTCTTAATGTGTCATTACTGACAATGTAATTAACCACTTTCTTTTAAATTACCAGCAATAGGGGCGCCTGGGTGGCGCAGTCGGTTAAGCGTCCGACTTCAGCCAGGTCACGATCTCGCGGTCCGTGAGTTCGAGCCCCGCGTCGGGCTCTGGGCTGATGGCTCGGAGCCTGGAGCCTGTTTCCGATTCTGTGTCTCCCTCTCTCTCTGCCCCTCCCCCGTTCATGCTCTGTCTCTCTCTGTCCCAAAAATAAATTAAAAACGTTGAAAAAAAAAAAAAAATTTAAATTACCAGCAACAGTCCAAAAGGACAGACAGATCTTCCATATAATAACATCACAAGAAATGAACTGATAAGAACACTGGAACATCACTAGCTAAAAATGCTCAGAAAAGAGTCTGTTATATTTAGGTATGTTGTATGCATTATAGGATATAGGAGCAGGAATCAGAAAAACAATTTTTATTAATTTGAACCATTACTTTTTAATAGTCTCCTGACTTTGGTATCCCTGAAAACCAGTATGACTACTTGATCTGTTGAAATCCAGTCTATAATACTTAAGGAGCACTCACTATATGTAAGGCATTGTGTATGTGCTACAGGAAACACAAAACTAAGAAATGACACAGTCTCTGTTCCACAAAACTTTTAATGTCGTAGAGGATGTCAACATCTCATC
Organism: Panthera onca; assembly: GCF_046562875.1. NCBI lineage: Eukaryota > Metazoa > Chordata > Mammalia > Carnivora > Felidae > Panthera > Panthera onca. The sequence goes on along the minus strand of NC_138349.1, from coordinate 40,121,878 downwards.
AAGAATAAAGCAAGGCAAAGAGAGAGTGCCACAAGATAAATTTAAAAATCCACATGGAAATTCAAAGAAAGGTGACACCTCATTTTGGAGGGATCAGAAAGGAAAATGTGAGTCTGGGGAGACAGAATTTCAACAGAGATAAGTGGCATATCAGTCTTTTATTACAGAGAAAATGAGGCAGCAAGTAGGAGGGAAGGATGTGTGCCGAGGGATATCATATTCTGATTGCAGACAATAGTGGAAAGAACACTGCTCTAGTTACAGTATCCTGTCATGAACAAACTATGTCACTTTGGCCAAGAAAGCCCATCTCTAAATCGCAACCACTCATTTATGATAGGAATAACGATAATTATGTTATTTGCCTCAGAGTCATTTATCTGAAAAAAAGGCCAAAGAGGGAAAGGCCTCAATATAAAATACATAGGACAAGTTCAAAGTTCAATATTTATTCTCTATTAGGTAAGAAAGAATTGTGTAAAACTGAAAATATTTCATTCAAAATGTTCCCGCTCCAAAATCAGTACTAATTATTAGTAAATGGAGCATAAGTAATATGGATAACTAAAAATAATGTGAGCAAAAGAATCAAATTGTACAAACATAAGAAAATGGACTCTATATACAAGTTATCTTTCTTTGGGGGGCTTACTTACCTAGCAAAAGTAATTAGCAGTTTCTTCTAAAACTAAAAATACATTTATCAAACAATTCAAAATCACACTCTTGGGCATTTATCCCAGAGAAATGTTCATGCACTATGTTCTTACAAAAACCTGCACATGAGTGTTCTAAGTAGTTTTAGTTGAAACAGCAAAAAACTGGAAACAACCCAAATGTCCTGAAATCATCTATAGTTAAAGTGTGATACATCCATATCATGGAATGTTATTTAGCAATAAAAAGGAACAAACTATTGGTGGATTCAAAGGAATTATATTGAGTGAGAAAAGGCAATTTGAAAAGGTTACACACTGTAACCTTTCTGAAATAACAAAATTATAAAGATGGAGAACAGACAGTGGTTGCTGGAAGTTAGGTGGGAATTTGTGTGGCGATAACAGGCAGCACCAGTGAGCACTGTGGTGACGGAATAGCTCTGTACCTTGACTGTGGTGTGGTTACACAAAGCTACGGTTATATAACTACACTCACAAATGAGTACAGGTATAACTGATAAAATATAAATAATCCTTTATGTCAACTTCCTGGGTTTGGTAATGTATTGTATTTATTTAAGCAATTGACATCAGGGAAGGTGGGATGAAGTGTGCACGGGACCTCCCTGCACATTTCTTTGCAATTTCACATGAACCTATCATTATTTCAAAATAAAATGTTAAAAAAAAAAAAAAGGTATACTCTTATTTTTTCAAATAGCAGTGGATGACACCTATTCTTCTAACACTACTATGAAAGTGGTATTCTTACCCATAGAAGATGGTATACAAAATTACTACAATTTCCTGTGGAAAATAATTTTACAACATAAACCCAGAGCCATAAAAAGTTTTGTGTCCTTTGACCTAGCCATCTACTTACTGGGAATCACCTAAACAAACAATATCAAATCTGGGAAAACATATATATATATATGTATGTGTGTCTGTGTATATGTGTGTGTACACACACACACACACACGTAAAGATGTTACTACACTGTAATTGAGAACAGAGTAAAACTGAATGCAACCTTGATGTTTCTAATTATGACATATCATGTAGCCATTAATAATGATGATTGTACAACAATATAACAGTATTCTCTTCATGAGAGAAAAAAGAAAAATTCAAAATTAGCGGCTAAAATATACATATAACAGGAAATATTTTTCACAAAAATAAAGAATAGTAATTATGTTAGTGCAAAAGATTTATGGGTATTTTTCTCAAAATTTTTACAGACTTACATCATTTTCATAGTTAAAGAAATAAGCACACTTTTACCTTATCCCAGAAATCAACCAAAGCTGTGAAGTCCCATTTCTTAGAATATGCCACATTATATTTCAAAATAGCATCCTATGGAAAAAGCATAAACAAAACCTCATGACACAGTCAAGTAATTTATCTATGAATAACCTTTCTCCTTTATGAACTACTTCCAGTAAATTTCTTAACCAGCATTAACCTTCCTCCTACCATTAGCTACTCCACATCAGTAGCTATGAACAAACAGAATACACACTAATTTGTTATTCACTTAAGAAAAATGAGATTAGAGGGGTGCCTGGGTGGCTCAGTCGGTTGGGCGTCCGACTTCGGCTCAGGTCATGATCTCACGGTTTGTGGGTTCGAGCCCCACATCAGGCTCTGTGCTGACAGCTCAGAGCCTGGAGCCTGCTTCAGATTCTGTGTCTCATTCTCTTTGCCTCTCCACAATTTGTGCTCTGTCTCTGTCTCTCAAAAATAAATAAATGTAAAAAAAAAATTTAAAAGAAATGACAGCAAAGGTTCTTTAAAAAAAAAATGCGATTAGAAACGTCAAGTAATAGGAAAAAAAAAAATCCAAACTCTTAACATTTACATTATAAACAGAAGTGATACACTCTCAGTGGACAAAAATTGGATCTTGGAGATAAAAAAAATTTAAATATTATAATGATTGTTGGCTATCAATAGGGTTACACTATACATGCAAATATATAATGTACTTGTAGTATTAAAATTTCATGGGAAGAGTACTTTCTGGGAGAGATGGCAATAATGAAATAAAGATTGAGAAACACTGCCCTAAGGCATAAAATTGGTTTTTTGCCTTTATTATCAGCTATTTTTTATAAGCTACATATAAATGGTTATCTTCCCCCAGCAGTTCATATAAATTACTTATTTATGTAGTGAAAAGTCAAAATAGCACGCCATCTACTGGTGTAACATTTAACTGAATAGGCAGTACTTTTTTCTTGTTACCAGCAATAAAAACAAAACAGGTCCCAAAAGGAGTCGCTTATGCCACCAACCAGAGACAAAACTTAATTAGTTTCAGCCTCTCCCACAAATGGAATCTTAAACCAGTCAATGAGGAATCAGATGGTCAGAACTAGTTAATCAGCCTGACAGAACTCTGCCATCCCCTACAGGAAGGTGACCACCACAACTACTCTATTTTTTCCTAATATAACTTCCTTGCTCCCACTCACTTCTGCCTATAAAAGTCTTTCATTTCCTACAGCTTCTTAGAGTGTCTTTCCATCTGCTATATAAGATACTGCTTAATTAATAAATCATTGAATAAAAGCCAGTAAGATCTTTAAAATTTACTCCGATGAATTTTATTTAACACCAGAGTGGGGTATGCATAAGACAATCCAGTAGTCATGCAGAAAGAACTATTATAGTGGATGCAGGAACAGCACAAGGATTGAAAATCTGCGTGTAACTTCTGACTCCCTCCAAAATTTACCTACACTAATAGCCTGTTGTTGATCCGAGCCTTAGTGATAACATAGTTAACATGTTTTGCATGTTGTATGTATTATATACTATATTCTGACAATCAAGTAAGCTAGAGAAAAAAACATTATTAAGAAAATTATAAGGAAAAGAAAATACATTTACAGTACTGTATTATCAAAACAATCCACATGGGAGACTGGTACAGTTCAAACCTGTGTTGTTTGAGGGTCAACTGTATTTACAATTATATTTTATCTCATCCTTTTAAATTTCTACTTTGGTTATATTTTATAATGTATATATTATATTAACAAAATAATAAACATGTAGAATTTATAAACAACTATTTGTATTTATAGTACATGCCCCCAATTTTGTTTTACTGAAGGTGTATGTAAGTTTGAAAAATAGTTACATTATTATAAATCTTCCAAATTTCCTCAGAAGTTACTGTTTTTCTTAAAGTTTTTTTTTCTTAACATTTATTTATTATTGAGAGACAGAGAGATAGAGCATGAGCATGGGAAGGGCAGAGAGAGGAGGAGACACAGACTCTCCAGGCTCCAGGCTCTGAGCTGTCAGCACAGAGCCCGACGCGGGGCTCAAACTCACAAACCGCAAGATCATGACCTGAGCCAAAGTTGGACGCTCAACCAGCTGAGCCACCCAGGCGCCCCCATAAGTAACTGTTTTTAAAAATTAATACTCTGCCAAAGAGTTTCCTGAAAAATATTTCATGCCATATAAACAATCACCAAGCATCCAGATTAAAAAGTGAGTCAACAATGCATATTATTACTTGGATTCAGGGGATATCCAAGTTCCTTCAAAAAGGAAAAGCATCAATCATAAAATAGTATGGTAAGAAAAAGCTTTTATTTTTCTCACAGCCACGATATAAAATTTTCCATTAAGAAAGAGAAAATTTTAAGGATTTTTTCTCATCACTGGTATCTGACTTCAGAACCTCATACAAGGTATTAAATAGCAAAGTCTATTATTAATAGAGATTAAAAGGACAAACAACACATGTACTGCAACAAACTGTTGACATACTCAACAACATGGATGAATCTTGAAAGTTTTCATTCTGAGAGAAAGAAGCCAGAAATACTAGCATATGTACTATGTGATTCCATTATGTAAAATATAAACTAATCTCCAGTAAAAAAAGAAAAAAGAAAAAGGCAGATCAATACTGCCTGAGGACAGTTCAGAAAGAGGAATCAACTGTAAAGGGATTAGAGGAATCTTCGGAGGTGACAGAAATGTTCTGTATCTTGATCAGGGTGGGGGCTTGATGAGTATGTGTGGATGTCAAATGTCATCAAATTACATACTTTAAAAGCATGCATTTTCTTTTATGTAAATGATTCCTCAAAGTTAGTAAGAAAAAGCATTTTACACTCTAAAATTCATACTCTAATTCTTTTATGGGATTTATAATTAGCAATAACTCTTGACTAATATTTACTTTTACTTTAGTCTTCAAGTCTCAAAAGTAGTCTACCACAAGGTCTCCTATTAAAAACTGGATGCTATTCTGTATTCTCAGCTATCACCTATTGAGGTTTCTTTTAATTTATAATTCATAATAAGCATAATTAAAGCACGGACAGGTCCATTCTTTGTAAATCATCAGACACATCATTTATAGAAATATTACTGTGTAAACTGATTTTTAAGGAGACAATTCTTTTAAAAATTGTTAACATTTCTAACCTCACTTAACTCAATATCAAATAAAAGTGGCAAAAAGATTATTATACTCAGTAAGAGAGACTTAATGTTCCTCCCTCCATAGTGTTCTTTCAGCAAAGAAAACAATTACCATAAGCAGATAGAAGAAAATCTCAATGGATTACTCTGTTCTGGTGAATCTACCATAAACTAAACAAGAAAAGGAAATTCAGAGTAAAGCAGTTACCCCTTCCTAAAGTTATCATTGGCACACTAAGGAATTGCTAAAGAGGTGAGCAGACAAGGTAATTTAGAATACTATGATTATTCTGCATTCATGCTTAAAAGAAAAAATATGAAATTTTAAATAATGCTGTTTCTAAGGCCGTAAGGACCTAACACAGTGTTTCTCAAATGGAGCATAGATAGTACTCTGGGGTGGTCTGCTTCTGTTTTTGTGAGTTTATAATTGTGGTTTTAGAATACAAAGGACAAAAGAAACGGTAGAAACGATGGCTGGTGCTTTAAACAGATACAAATGGTGAAAATTTTGAGCCATCCTAAGATAAACTGCAGTTCAGGACTGTCAAATTAGAAAGAACCTGGACTACAATGCTCACTATTATATTTATTTGCAAGCTGATGTTCTCCATACAGATCCCATCTTTGTATCTACCAACATCCACCAATTGTTTGTGATTAGTAAGTAGTAAAAACAAAATGAAGAATTTTTTCTTTCACAGTATTTTTAATTTTTTTTTTTACATTTATTTATTTTTGAGAGACAAAGACAGAGCACAAGTTGGGGAGGGGCAGAGAGAGGAGACACAGAATCCAGAGCAGGCTCCAGGCTCCGAGCTGTCAGCACAGAACCCGACGCAGGGTTTGAATTCACAAACTGTGAGATCGTGACCTGAGCCAAAGTCAGACACTTAACTGACTGAGCCACCCAGGCGCCCTTCTTTATATGGTATTTTTAAAAGTCTCTCAGCATACTATTTTGAGGTTCACATCAGCGGTTAAAAACTTTTGTGCAAAAAGGGAATACTGAATACAAACTTTTCATTATGACAACGAACACAACTCAAGTGATGGTTCATGATGCTTAAAATGGAAAAAAATCAACTAATATAGCTCTAACTGTAAGTATAGTTTATATTTAGTTTCATGTTTGTACATATGCAGTTAACATTATTCTAAAAATAAATCAACAGATCCTGGCACTCCCTGATAATTTCTTCCATTTAAAAGAAGTACATTACAAGATTGAGAAACACTATCCGTAACGAATGAAATTTTCAAAATACATTATGGTACAACTTTTTTCAATATAGAGAAAAAATAGGAGCTATAGAGACATATGGAACGTTTAAGAACAACTTGTTAAGTATAAATGGAAAAACAGTATAAAACTTGAAGAAACTTGGGAAGCCTGGGTGGCTCAGTTAAGCATCCGACTTCAGCTCAGGTCATGTTCTCACAGCTCGTGAGTTCGAGCCCCGCATCGGACTCTGTGCTGACAGCTCAGAGCCTGGAGCCTGCTTCAGATTCTGTGTCTCCCTCTCTCTTTGACCCTCCCCTGCTTACACTCTGTCTCTGTCTCTGTCTCAAAAATAAACAGCCATTTAAAAAAAAAAAAAAAACTTGAAAAAAAACACTGAGAAACTGTGCACAGCAAACTAAGTCTCTCAAAGAAAATGAAACCCATTTTCACACAAGTATAGAAAAATCTGTTACGGTTTATAGTTATAAAAAGTTTAAAAGTTTACATGGCTATAGTGCCAAAAAACATATACTCACTCATATTTTAGATATTAGAAAAATAATCTAATAGTTGCCCTTATAGTCTTAAGTGAAATATTGAAAAAAAATAAAAAATGAATGATTGCCAAAATGTAAGATTAATAAATAATCAGACTGCTAGAAGCTATATTAACAGCAATACAAAACAGAATGTTTAATGTATACTTTAATCATTAGGAAACTCAGTTCCCTTTGGGCAAATATAGCTGAAGTCATAATTCTTCCCTGATTTACTTTTAAAGACATTTCAGAAACATGATAATTCTAAAAAATAAAAGAGAAGCTTGGTCGGAAGGAAATTGGATGGGGAATCAAGAAACAAAGGTCTTATTCCTGGTTCTCCAAATTATTCTGTGTGGCTCCAGGCAAGTCATTTACAACTCTCAATTCTTCTACTCATTTCCTAGTGATGGAATGGAAACCAAGAATGTCTCTTAAGAAAGTTCCTCAGGAAACAAGCATTTTGCATACCAATAATGCTGTTACCTGAGTCTATTAAAGATCAGAAAATGTCTTGGAGGGAGATACAGGGCCCATCTCAAAGAATGACAAACATGAAGCAAGAAGAGCAAAAAACAACTACCTTCAGGTTTTGGGGCCGTGTGAATTTGTTGAGAAGTGCAGTCTGAATGAGCTCCCACCGGCTCCCTGCAGTTCGCTCACCATTCTTTAAGGAAAAGGAAAAACAGATTAAATTATCTGTTGGATCACTGAATCAGCACTCAAATAAGCACACACTAAACTGATTTTCAAAGACTAAAAGAACATCTGTTCTGTACTTACCTCATCTTCCACAGGGTACAAGTTTTGTTCTGAACAAGGCATCTTAACATGCTTATTGTCCCACAAATCTTTAAAATGTGTTGGAAAAGGTTTAGGAACTTCTCCTGCTCGCAAAAGGTCTACCTGAAAGAGAGGGAAACAAGAAAACTCTAAGTGCGTAAAAACTAGGTATATATTGCACAAAACAACCCAAAGAAAGCAGCCAAAGCAAATGCTATGAAATACAGACCAGCTCCTAGGCAAGAAATCTCAGAAGCCTTCTTCAGCTGTTCCTACTCCTTATCTTCATTTGATCAGCTTCCAAATCATCACGTTTGGTCATTCTAGCTCTACCCCTTCTAGGCCCCTGGTCCTCATTATTGCTTACCTTCTAGGCCCCCATAACTCCAGCTGCTCCCAGACACATTCATCCCCGATTAAGCCCTCATCCCCACTTGGGAACATTATCTTTCTAAAGTATTCCCAGGCTTCTAATCCTACAATGGCTCCCCTCTATGATTCCAAATGAAGTCCCCAGTTTTTAACATCCCCTCTTACCCATACACCATCTGGTTAAACATCTATCATGACCTTCAACACTCAGCTCAATTTTCATTTTCTTTAAGAACTTTTCAAAACTTTTTTTTTTTTAATTTTTTTTTTTAACGTTTATTTATTTTTGAGACAGAGAGAGACAGAGCATGAACGGGGGAGGGGCAGAGAGAGAGGGAGACACAGAATCGGAAGCAGGCTCCAGGCTCTGAGCCATCAGCCCAGAGCCCGACGCGGGGCTCGAACTCACGGACCACGAGATCGTGACCTGAGCTGAAGTCGGACGCTTAACCGACTGAGCCACCCAGGCGCCCCTCAAAACTTTTTAAGGACAGTTTACTCCCTCTTGTTTTATTAGATCATTACCATACCAGATCACACCTGTTTTTCCTTCTCCCACTAGACTATAAACTTCTTGAGAATAATAACCATATTAACTGTGGATTCGGAATATTTATGATGAAACCTGACTTATGTGTTTCTGTAAGTATACGTATAGAAATATATACATATGTAAATATATACGTATGTGTACACATACACATTGCTGCTTATAATAAGCATTAAGTAAACGTTTGAGAAATGCGATATTTGAAACATGAAAAATTATACATTTTACCTATTCTGGACACTTCATATAAATGGAATTATACAACATATGGCCTTTTGTGTCTGGCCTCTTTGGCTTGACGTAATGTGTTCAAGGTTCATCCATGTTGTAGCATGAATTAGTACTTCACTGCAAATAATCAAACCATCACAGTAATATAAAATTTGAACTGTAATATGTTATGAGTGAAAGGTTCGTGGTGTATGAGAATCTATTTCAGACAATTCCAACTTACCGGTGAGCTTAGAGAAGGTTTCCTTGGGGTGCCTAGGTGGTTCAGTCAGTTAAGCATCTGACTCTTGGTGCTGGCTCAAGTCATGACCTCACAGTTTGTGAGTTCAAGGCCTATGTCAAGCCCTTTGCACTGACAGTGCGAAGCCAGCTTGGCATTCTCTCTCTCTACCTGTCTTCTGTGCCCTCAACTCATGCTGTATCTGTCTCTCTCAAAATAAATAAACTTGAAAAAAAATACTAATAAACTCATCAAAAAAAAAAAAAAAAAGACTTCCTTGAGGAAATGGCAATTGAGCTGAACTCCAAAGGATAAAAAGAACTAGGAAAAAGAAGGAAGACTGTTCCTCAAAAAGGGAACAGTTTATAGAAAGGAAGACTATCCAATAAGCACTCAAGAGAAATAAAGTTGTAGGAGAAGACCACCCAGAGAGAGAAGAAAACAGGACCTATGGAAAAGCCTTGAGGAGCTCTAACAATTTTTAACACATATGCCAGAAAAACTAAAGGAATATAATAAATGGCTAAGGAGACAGAAAGAAAACTAGGATTATATGTTATCATAGAAGCCAAAGAACGAGAATAGTCAGAGGAAAGAATTGTCAGGAGTCAGTAATTATGCTAAAAGTATTTTCAACTCCTGATGAAGTCCCCAAAGGTGACTTTGTAAAGATATCCCATGTAATCAGAGGTGACAAAACAGGTACCAGTCCAGCTCCACAGACAGGGGAACATATCATATATATGAAAGTATGCTTTGTGTGTGGGCATCGGTATGTGCATATGTGTGTGTATATGTGTTTGTGTGCCTGCATGTGTGTTTATCATGTCTTTAAAGATAATCAAGCACCAAACGACATGCCCCTGCAATTTCAGACTGCCTTTTTTTTTAATTTTTTTTAACGTTTATTATTGAGAGACAGAGAGACCCAGAGCATGAGCAGGGGAGGGGTAGAGGGAGAGGGAGACACAGAATTCGAAGCAGGCTTCAGGCTCTTGAGCTATCAGCAAAGCCCCTGACGTGGGGCTCGAACTCACAAATCGCAAGATCATGACCTGAGCTGAAGTCGGGTGCCCAACTGACTGAGCCACCCAGGCGCCCCCCCCCCCTTTTTTAATGTTTATTTATTTTGAGAGAGAGAGCACGCATTCAAACATGTGCTAGAGCGGGAAAGGGGCATAGAGAGAAGGAGAGAGAGAATCCCAAACAGTCTCAGAGCTGAGGCTCGATTTCACAAACCACAATATCATAACCTGAACCGAAATCAAGAGTTGGATGCTTGGCCGCCTGAGCCAACCAGGCGCTTCCAGACTGCCTTACATTTCTAATGGTAAATATCAGCTTTACTTTACTACTTTAAATTTCATAACTATTAATATCTGGCATCTTGGAAATGTAACTTGGGCTATTTATTTAATAACTATTAATTACATATATATCATATTACCATATTCAGAAAAAAGAATCTAGAAGTTAATCCACCAAAATTCTGAAACAGGACTGAGAGACTTGGATTTTGAGTTATATACTATCACATGAGACCTGCATCTTTTTTTACAATGACCTTGTACTACTTTTATAATAAAAATAAAGATTTTAAAGATTCTAAAAATTCAAACGTCATTGGATATCTAAAAATAAACAGTAATTACAGAGATTAAAAAATGACGGTATAGGATAATTTGGGTTTTCTTTATGGGCAGTGGTATAAAGAAAGGCAGTAAAGTCAAAATATCACTTACCTCCCCAATCTCTTCTCCAAATTTTCCACCAGTAACATCTTGTCAGTCACTCGGCCTTTTCTTAATTTTACCTGCATTTTCCCTCTTCACCCATATTTAAGAATTCACCATATCCTATCAATTTTACCTCAAAACAAAGCAACCAACTATTTTCTTTTTTATTTCCACATTACCCTATCTCAATGATTTTCAAACTTTCTTAAATAGCAGAACTCTTTTTCCCCCTAAGAAATCTGACATTAATTCATTATATTTAAATCAAATAAAACTATTATAATTTTTATAATAACTTTTACTTATGCTAGCATCAATACATGAAATTGAGACTAAGAAATACAAAATTCAAAATTGAAAGCTAGGGATCACAGCTAAAGCTTGTATCAACCTACTACTCAATTTACACTTAAATCTCTCTCAGTATTGGGAATGCAAGCTGGTACAGCCACTCTGGAAAACAGTATGGAGGTTCCTCAAAAAACTGAAAATAGAACTACCCTACACCCCAGCAATTGCACTACTAGGCATTTATCCACGGGATACAGGTGTGCTGTTTCGAAGGGACACATGCACCCCCATGTTTATAGCAGCACTATCAACAATAGCCAAAGTATGGAAAGAGCCCAAATGTCCATCGATAGATGAATGGATAAAGAAGATGTGGTATATATATACAATGGAGTTATTACTTGGCAATCAAAAAGAATGAAATCTTGCCATTTGCAACTACGTGGATGGAACTGGAGGGTATTATGCTAAGTGAAATTAGTCAGAGAAAGACACATATCATATGACTTCACTCATATGAGGACTTTAAGAGACAAAACAGATGAACATAAGGGAAGGGAAACAAAAATAATATATAAACAGGGAGGGGTACAAAACATAAGAGAATCATAAATATGGAGAACATACTGAGGGTTACTGGAGGGGTTGTAGGAGGGGGGATGGGCTAAATGGGTAAGAGGCACTAAGGAATCTACTCCTGAAATCAGTGTTGCACTATATGCTAATTTGGATGTAAATTTTAAAAAATAAAAAATAAAATTAAAAAGAAAGAAAGAAAGAAAATCTCTTTCACAGTATTAAGAAAATTCTATTCACTAACGTAAATAGTTTCAAATGGTAATTTTTTTTTGTTAAAATATTGTTGTTTTTTGTTAAAATATATTAAGCATTTTCAAGTTTGAGTGTGTTTGTTCTTTTATTACAGGTTTTTCAGTTAAAAATATAATTTAGAAAACACATGTTGTGTTAAATTTCCTAAGAACCCCTGAGCCACTTTAACGCAGCACAATTTGATAATTACAGTCCCCTTCCTTTTCGTTTCTTACCTGCTAGCTTACTTTCTGTAGCTTCTTTTTTAAAGAAACAACTTCATTGAGGTAGATAAAGTTTACCGATTTTAAGAGCTCTTAACATCCCTTATCTGTTTCCAATGGATCCTCACTTCCATTTTCCTTACACACAGCTGTGTGATTAATCCTGCTACAGTAATAACTATTGTGTGCACAGACCTTTTATCAATTTCCAATACCTACAGACTCAAGTCCAATTCCTGGCACTTGAACCCCTCTATGATATGGACCCAATCCACTTTTCAAGTCTTATCTTCCACCATTCCCCATCCAAACTCTAAGCTCTAACAAACCAATTATTTTCAATGTCTAAAACAAATAGTTTTTCAACCACACAGAGCTGTTTGTTTGTTTTTTTATTTTTATTTTTGAGAGAGAGAGAAAGAGAGGAGGGGCAGAGAGAGAGGGAGACACAGAACATGAAGCAGGCTCCAGGCTCTGAGCTGTCAGCACAGAGCCTGATGCTAGGCTCGAACTCACAAACTGCAAGATCATAACCTGAAGTGAAGTTGGGTCCTTAACTAACTGAGCCACCCAGGATCCCCACTACATAGCCCTTTTTTATAAAGGTTATGTATCTGTCTTGGAATTCTCTTGACTTACTAACTCCCCCTCAGAAATGTCTGGTCATCTTTTATTTATTTATTTATTTATTTTTTTAACTTTTTTAATGTTTATTTATTTTTGAGACAGGGAGAGAGCATGACTGGGGGAGGGGCAGAGAGAGAGGGAGACACAGAATCTGAAACAGGCTCCAGGCTCTGAGCTGTCAGCACAGAGCCCGACGCGGGGCTTGAACTCACGGACCGCAAGATCATGACCTGAGCCGAAGTCGGATGCTTAACCGACTCAGCCACCCAGGCGCCCCTGTCTGGTCATCTTTTAGAGCTCAGTTCAAACTCCACAACCTGTTCAATGTTACTTACACCTATAACCATGAAAAAGAATTCTATACTTCAAAATATCTAATCACATCTAGACTAAGTTGTATAATAGCAGAGATTTTTTAGGTAGTTCCTGTGAAATCTAATATAGAGACTAAAAAGTGAGATGACTATTTAAAACGACCCAATGAGTGACAGAAATCTAAAATTGGATTATAATGATGGTTGCCTAACTCAGTAAATTACCTAAGTATCACTGAAATGAGTGAGCACTTAAAATGGGTAAATTGTATCTACCTCAATAAAGTTGTTTCTTCAAAAAAGAAGCTACAGAAAGTAAAAAGAGGATACCAGGGACTAGTGAGAAATGGAAAGTTATTGTTTAGCAGGTACAGTTTCTGTGTGGGATAATAAAAAATTTCTGGAAATGAATACTGGTAATAATTGTACAACATTGTGAATGTACCCAATGCCATGAAATGGACACTAAAAATGGCTAAAAGGGTAAACTGTATATTATGTATATTTAACCACAATTTTAATTTTTTTTTTTTTTTTTTTTTTACTTTTGAGAGTGAGACAGGATGTGAGTGGGGGAGGGGCAGAGAAAGAGGGAGACACAGAATCTGAAACAGGCTCCAGGCTCTGAGCTGTCAGCACAGTCAGACGTGGGGCTCAAACCCACAAACCGAGAGATGACGACCTGAGCCGAAGTCGGGAGCTTAACCGACTGAGCCACCCAGGCGCCCCTAACGACAATTCTTAAAAATGAGGTTGGTTTTAGACATGTTGAGTTCGAGACACCTCTGGAATAGTGATGGTGATGCCTAGAATAATCTAGAGCTCAGAAAAGAGGGCAAAACTAGAAAATGATTTGAGGATACTGAACCATACACAATTTTGAACTTTAGGGACTAACCCATTAGAGATTAACCCACTACCTAACAAATAGTGGGTGCTCAACAAATACTGTCAATTGAATTTAAAACAAAAAGAAAGAAAAGAATCCAGTGACTTTAAAAAAAAATACTGAAAAAGTCAATTGCCTTATGACCTGACAATAATTCATCTTATGGATGTATTAAGTACTGCATTAAGAAAGCTATTGTTATATTTCTCCAATCTATAGACTTCTTGGTACTTTGTGAAGAAAAAAGAAACAGTTTCTGTGCCTTGGGCCTGTTTTTCACATCAATAAGTACTGCAATAAATGAAGACTAAAGAGTCTTCTCTCCTTATAGGTAAGAGGAAATACCTACCCGAATAGTTACTGTATGATTAGCAGATGGTCTCAAGAGAGGCAGCCGGTTCCCACACCGAGGCATTCTTCTCATATCCTCAATAGGAGTTCCAAGCCATTTCTTATCTGGAGAAAGGTGAGGTGGAATGTATTTAGGTATCTTCCTTTCTGTCCTTTGATGCTTGATTTCACATTGTTCTTTTCTAAGGTCAAAACAAACGTATTCAGTCACAAATCTGCCTATTTAAATTTCCTTAGGTACACAAGTATAAAACTTACCCAGAATGTTATTGTTTAAAAACGTCCCAGACTTGCTCTCTCTCCTTGGTATTTACAATCAAAAGAAAAACTAATAAAACATAGTAAAACTGAAGAGCTTATTTTCAAGTCTATGGAAGCAATTTATTTTTAAATTTTTTTTTCGTTTATTTTTTTGAGAGAGAGAGAGAGACAGAGCACAAGCAGGGGAGGGGCAGAGAGAGAGGGAGACACAGAATCTGAAGCAGGCTCCAGGCTTTGAGATGTAAGCACAGAGCCCAATGCGGGGCTGAAACTCATGAACCATGAGATCATGCCCTGAGTCAAAGTCGGCTGCTTAATTGACTGAGCCACCCAGGCACCCCACGAATTTCTGAACACATAAAATCGCCTTCCAAAAAAAACCTGACCATGTAAGAATATGAGCACTGCCAAATGAGGCATGGTTCACAGTGTCAGCTACTTCTCAGGTCTCTAGACAACAATTTTCAGCAAAGTGAGCTTACTGTGGCGCATGTGATAGAAAATATCACAAATTATGGAGATTAAGATTCCAAATGGAATAACTGCAAAAATGTAAGCTTTGTAATCAGACAGACTCAGCTTTAAATCTCAGCGTTACTACCCACAAGTTATAATTTCAGTGAATTCTCTAATTCAAATCTCAGTTTTCTCATTTATGAAGTACAACATCACCTGCCTGCACATCAGAGCATTAGAGGAGAAAATGCAGTATTAATGGCCTAGAAAAATGGCTAAACAGAAGCTACTATCAACCTCATATTTTTAAATTCTGATTATCCCCACCAATTTCAGAAGGAAGATCACGAAACTAATAAAGTCCAATTAACAATATTTATTTACTTCTTGTTTTCTGTCCCTGATCTTTTTGAATCTAGGTTTAAATTTAGCATTAACATGGGGTGTCTGGGAGGCTCAGATGGTTAAGCCCCCAACTTTGCCTCAGGTCATGATCTCATGGTTTTTGAATTTGAGCCCCACATTAGGCTCTGTGCTGACAGCTCAGAGCCTGGAGCCTGCTTCAGATTCTGTGTCTCCCTCTCTCTCTGCCTCTCCCCTGTTCCCAACTCTGTCTCTCTATCTCTCCAAAATAAACATTTTTAAAAAATTACATATTTATCGTAAAGTTAAAAAGAAACCAACTATTTCTTTGCTTCAATCTAAACCATAACTCTGTTAAACCCCCTTACAAAATTATAAAATGTATTACACTATTGGAGACACTCTTGTGGAAAAAAATTACCTTTTGTCATCTACTTTAGGTAGTCTCATGAAATGATCTGTGATTTTAGTATCCTTTTTTCCATGTTGCTTGGAATTCCTGCATTCTACATTTAGGCTAGAAATACTTCCAGATGGTTTGGCATTTAAATCATTCATTCCACTGCGAGTCTCTCCTCCTTCAAATTGAAAATGTAATTGAATTTCACCTCCTTTAGAAGAGGACGGTTTCCTCAATTCAGTGTCGGCTTCTCTTGCTTGGAACCTTGAAGGTCTACCAGCTGTTTGGGAGGAATTGCTATCTTCTTGCTCATCAAAACCTGGACTTGTCTCTTCATCTGCCTCTGAGTCCTGACAACTATTTTTGGAATTATCTACATCCATTGGTGACTCAGGTTCACTTTCTTTCTCAAATGGAGGAGAATTTCCTAAGCTACTCTCCTGTCTACTCAATTTGTTGGCATTTTTCAGTCCACTACCAGCATCTTCAGAGCCGATGTCTGACAAGGGACTCTCTGGCACCACATCTATCTCTTCCGGCTGACAACCTGCACAGTCTTCTACAGGATGGCAAGACTTGCTGCACTTCTGGTGGCTTTTGGCTTCTCTGGCCCGTTCATCTTCTGTGGTCTGCTTTGCATTTGCAAACTTTACAGGTGTCAAAAATTGCTGATTATCTCTACTCTCCTCACTATCTGTGTCACTGTGATCATCGTTTCGGGGTGACTGATCGTTAGCATTACTGAACTGCTCTGGTATCAGAGTTACTGTCGAAGGTTCACTTTCCAAAAGCTGCTCTGTATGTTTCCCTTCATTTTGCCACTTACACATAGCTGCAGTCTGATGCTGGTTCAAATATTGTGTACTTTTTTCAACAGGTGATTTATCAAGACTTAGTTGAGAAACATTTTCTAATTTTTCCACATTATGTTGATAAAAGTTATCTTTTTGTACAGAACTCATCATGGATTCCAGTCTTGTGTTATTGTTTTCTTTACTGTGCAAACTACAACAGAATAGAAAGAACTAATGAGGCAATAGAACTTGATACAATAGAAAGAACTTATAAAAAAATCACTTATCCAACCACACAACCACACTACCACTACCATAGTAATAATTAAACTACTTGTGATTACCTAAACACAGAACATGCTCTTTCATGACTCCATCACTTGGTACATATGCCTGTAATGCCCTTTTCCCAACTCATGCCTGGGAAACACCTACTCTTCCTTTAAATGTTAAACTGGACTCACCTCCTGGCAGGCCTTCCTGCAAAGGTGAAGCTGATTGTCCTATATACTAACTACCACTGTTCTGTTTATATAAGACAGTCAAGTCTTATTTATCACACTATGTAATGATTGTGTATTTTTGAGTATGCCACCACCACTATACTCTATCTTAGAAACAGAGACTATTCCTCTTTCATCTTTGTATTTCAAGTATATAGGACAGTCCCTGATACATTAGACTCTAAAACACTATTATTTGTAATCTGAAAGAATGAATAAATGTAAAGAAAAGTGGGATCAAGCGAGGAGAAAAAGCATGAAGCAAGATAAAACATTCATGTATCATGTTATTCATTTCTCTGTATAGGTATGTTTCTATACCTTTCTGCTTCAGCTGTCTTGATTCCTTTAGTGTCCATCCAACTGGTAATAGTCTTTTGTTTGAAAACTGTAAAAAAAAAAAAAAAAAAAAAAGACACACACACAGACACACACACACACACACCAAAACAATTATGTATATGCATACATGCCTTCAAAGAGAAAATACCTATAGCAGCATTTATACACATAAGCCATTGTGCTAGGTTCTGTGGGTTAAACAGAGATTAATCATTCCTGCCACACTCAAGTAATGGGAGATAAGATAGAAATATTATATAAATGCATCTGGCATAGAGTAGTAAGCAACATGCCCCTAAAAGAGCTGGTATGGACTAATGGGTGAGAATTCAGGCTCTGTAATCAAACGACTTGGATTCAAATCCTAGTGCTCCCATTAGATTCCTAAGCAACTTTGTGAGGAATCATTTTTCTGTGTCTCAGATTCCTTATTTGTAAACATGCAAATTAACAGTACCTCTCCTGGGGTTATTATGAGGTTTAAATGAAATAGCATGCAAGATGTTTAAGGCACAAACTGGTATACGATCAATAAATAGTTCTTAACTAACTTAAGTTAGTTCTTAACTACCTTAGTATTAAATGAGATTAAAAGGAATTAAAGTATTTCTGAGAAAAGACTTTAGGGAACTAGAATAGGTAGAACAGTCTGATAAATAGGGGTTGAATTGTGCCTGGAAGAATAAATGTAGTCACAAAGGGAAATCATAAGCAAAGGCATCAATGGCAAGGAAAAATAAAGAACTTAAAAAGAAATCAACACAAAATATGATTGAAAAGTCAGCTACCACAAAGAGGTATGAAAAAGTGTTAAGTTACACTCAGAGCTGTAATTCCAGAATTCAAATCTAAGAGGCTGTCAGTCATGCATGATAGATAGCCTGGAGCGCAAATCTGAGGGGGCAAGAAGGAAGACCCTATTGATAGAAACCAGCAAGGAAGCTATTGGTGTTAAGTCAGAGGTTCCCAAACCATCTGAATCATTAACGGGCTGATAATTAATGGATCCCAGGGCTAGACCCCAGGCCTACTGAATCAATCTATATATGTGATGATAGAGTCAACAAAGGAAGCTAGAATCTGTATTTTTTTCAAAAGGTGACTCAGATGATCAGCAACTAGGTTGGAGAACTAATGGTCAAAGGCCAAAACTAGTCCTTGTGAGAATAGAGAATAAAAGTTGAGAAATGAGAGTCATTACAGACTTCATAATGATAGAAGTTAAAGGTGACACTGAGCTTTAAGTTTGAGATACTTAAAAGATAGTCACAGCATTAAGTAAAAATGTAGGAAATATAAGACAACTGGATTTAGGGGAAAATATGATTTGGTCAAATGTGAACATACTAAATTTGAGATGCTGAAGAGCTGACTAGATAGAAATGACCAGCAGACAATAGCAAAGGTAGAAGTGATAACTCAGTTGAAGAAATGCAACACAAATAAATGTAAACCACAGTTTACATAAGCATTAGAAATAAGCATGCTTTCAAAATTAACTAAACTATGGATTAAATGTATGTAATATTTTAGTATAAGATATAAAATCTTAAACATTCTCAACTATTCCCCAAACTGTAATGTAAGAATCTAGGCACCTTAAGTCAGACTCATTTTTATTTGCTTAGGTCTTCTCAAATACCACAATGTGAGCAAAACAGATGTTGTCCTAAATATATGAAAATATACAGCTTTATCACTATATTTGAGTCCCATATAATTCATTCCTTACATAAAATACTAACATTCCAACTAAAATTCTTCGATTAGCATTTTAAAAAGTTTCTATCACAAAAAGTATTATATTTGATATTCCTTATTAAATACCACTATTTTAGTGCTTTTATTAAGTTAGCACTTCTACAGAAAATCAGGCTTCAGACAAAAAATTGGTTTCAATCAAAAGAGGATGAACAACTTGATTCCGAGACTTCTTCTGTAGTTCCATCTTTCTCTATTTAATTTCATTATATCAAACACAAGTATAGAATATCCTCAAATTACAAACCAGCAGGGAGCCAAAACTTCACTTTTTGAGTCAGTGTAGAATTTAAAACACCTTTTGGGGCACCTGGGTGACTCAGTCAATTAAGCATCTAACTCTTGATTTTGGCTCAGGTCATGATCTCATGGTTTGTGAGACCAAGCTCCGTGTAGGGCTCTGCGCTGACAGAACAGAGCTTGCTTGGGGTTCTCTCCTTCTCTCTTGCTCTCTTTCTCTCTCAAAATAAATAAATATTTAAAAAATAAAACATCTTTCTCCATAAATATAAGGATTAAATGGTATGCAATAGCTAGGTTCCTATAATAGACATAAACACAAAGCATAGCACTATAAAGGCAAGTCTAGAGAACCGAAAGACTACATACATCATTTCATAAGAAACTATGAAGTGTTCTCCTACAGCTCTGACATGAGAATGTATTCTCTCTCCAGTTTTAAGTTTCCTAGTATAAACAAACTGAGGGTTGATGGGGGGTGGGAGGGAGGGGAGGGTGGGTGATGGGTATTGAGGAGGGCACCTTTTGGGATGAGCACTGGGTGTTGTATGGAAACCAATTTGACAATAAATTTCATATATTGAAAAAATAAAAAATAAAAAAATAGTTTCCTAGTATAATTCCTGAAGCCTGAGAACAGGATAAAAGAGGAGCAAGAGGTGAGGAACCAGTATTTCCTGATAATAAAACATTCCTTAATCCTTCTGAGAGCCCTACTTCTCTTTCCAATACCACTACTCTAGCTTCCAAAGGTTTCTTTTGCAAAATTTCACAGGACTGCTTCAGAGTTTTACCCATTATTACCAAAATGAGCATAAAATTATGCTTCCCACATTACCTGGGAACTTCTTTCTTTTTACTAGAAATAATCACAGCAAGCAAAAAGGAGGGTAAAAGAGGTGATGAAAAAGATAAAAGATCTGGAGTCAAGATCCTGGACTGAGATCTTTGCTCAGTCACTTAACTGGTACTTTACTTCTTTGGGCTTCACTTCTATTTCCTCACCTATAAAATAGGATTAACAATAAATACGTACTTCCAGGCTTATGTAGATCAATGAGAGAAAATATGAAGTGTCCAGTCTCACAAAGTAGAAACTCAACAATTCACCCAATCTCATTTTCACGGATATCAGCAGTCCTCCAACTTTATTCTGACTTCACACCATTTACACTTAATCTCAGAACATCACTCAGTAACCACTGTGTTAGTGTCAATTAGCATATCAAATAGGTGCTATAGACACAGGCAAAAGACACAAAATGCTTTGAAATTCACCTGCATTTCAAAGGAACACCTCAAAAGTCTCTTTATCAGCAGCAAGATAAGGTATGGGAAGGAAGGGTGCGGAGAGACCAAAAAGTGATGGACAGGGGGAGTTCTGAGATGAGGAAAGAGGTCTGATGATGCTTTTGACAGCACTGAGGCTGAAGGAATGATTCAAGGGAAGGGAGACAAACCAGCTCCAGTCCCCCCACAACCACCACCACCACCCATCACTGACCTACACTTGGACCGTGCCTGGAGCAGGGAGAGAAGCTCTAGGTAGCTATAAAAGGCAGAAAAGGGGAGCTGCCATCAGAATGTGAATAGCACCCTGAGTTCTATGCAGGGTTTGCGGTTTTCGACCAATAGAATATGCCCAGGAAGGTAAATAACACAAAATTTAAAGACGTTGAACGAACATCCATTTCCTTTTCTCATCTACTTCTCCTAGAATGACTATATATTAAAATTTTAAATACCACATTCCTAAAGAATTCCAAATTTGAAACAATAGTTTTTGTTTAGACTGTGAACATTTGTTAACTGGTGTCCTGTGCCCAGTATACACAAATAGTAACACATAATAAAGTACAGCCCAAGTTTTAATTTGGTTCCTCTTCTGCAGAAATCTGCAGGAAATAAGATTCAACCAAGAGGACTGACTGCCTCCCTCCACTTGCAACTAACTCTTCCACCTTTATATGGAAATCAGCCTCTCAGATAGGTTCAGATACAGTACTTGGAGGTCACCCTCAGTGCCCCTCCCCTCCACTCTCCATCACCAAGTTCCCTGAAATCTTCCTAAATCTTAAATCCATT
Source organism: Panthera onca (assembly GCF_046562875.1). Taxonomy (NCBI): domain Eukaryota; kingdom Metazoa; phylum Chordata; class Mammalia; order Carnivora; family Felidae; genus Panthera; species Panthera onca. The sequence goes on along the minus strand of NC_138349.1, from coordinate 40,100,393 downwards.
CCTTCCTCTCCATCTTCAAAATAGCACCAATATCAAAAGAACAGGTACATCACTTTGGACAAGCGCATTTATTTCCTATAACTGGTCTCCTGGTCTAGTCTTGACTTTCTCTAACCCAGTGTTACACAAACTACAATGGACTTTTTTTTAACAAAATACATACAACATAAGAATGCATCATATATAATAGGTATTATTTCATGAAACATGTTTGTAATAAATATGGCATATTTACTCAGTTCATAGATTTCCTACTGTTTGTACCAGGTGAAATTTATACAGCAGACCGCAGTCTAAAAATGCCACTAAGTCTAAAGATGGCCACTAAGGCCATCTTTTCTAAAATACTCACCAAATGTTATCTCCCTTCTTAAAAGCTTTTTAGTGGCCCTCCATTAACCACAGAATAAAGTCTAAACTTCTTGAAATCGCACTAAAGTTTGTCCGTAACAAGCTCTGCCCCTCTTCTTGGACTCACCTCCTGTCACTCCTGTCATCCTGTGCTCCAGTCCTACCACTTTTGCACATGCCACTCCCTCTGCCTATTTAATTCTTTCTCTCCTTGATCTACACGGTAAATCCTGCTTATCCTTCAATATTTAGTTCAGGTGTACTCCCCACTGCCTCTAAGTCCTGAGAAAACTAAGTTTATATTATTCACCTGAAGACTGCCTGATCTCTGTCCAGTTGACCAATGCATCACTGTTGAGCAATGCATCCTTTTTGAAATGCTCTCTTCCCTGCAGGACACAACAAAAGCCAAGATTTTCTCCTACTTTTCTGGCTACTTCTCTTCAGTCTACTCTTAAATGATGGTGTTCCTAAAGTTTCTGTCCTAGGTCGCCTTTATTTTCTCTACATGCTGTATATGATCTGATCTACTTCCATAGCACCGATCACCACGTTTATACCAAGAATCCCCAAATCTGTATTTCCAGCAAGATATATTTCTTAGGAGATACAAAATACATATCCCATTCTCTCTGAATCCATCCACTTCTCCCCTTTCCTACCGCCCACAACCAAGTATAAACCATCATTATCTCCCACCTACACTAACTCCTTTAGTCTTGGGCCTGCGCTTCTGCTCCCTTTCAATACATGCTTCATTTTCTACACATCAGCCAGAGACCTTGAAAAAAGAAAGAAAAAAGGTGTGTGTGTGTGTGTGTGTGTGTAAACATGCATGCACACGCATGTGTGTAAAGTCACTCCCCTACTAAAAACCCATTAAAAGCTTCGGGTTGCCCTCAGAGATAAAACCCTTAGCATTCAAAACCCTTAGCATTACCTGTATGTCCCAGTATGATCTGATCTTTGCCTACCTCTCTGCAGCCCTATCTCTCACTACTCTCCCCTGTTGACAGTATGCATCAGCTATACTTCAGGAACCCTCCCTTACTTCCTCTTTTTTAGCTAACTCTTCAACATTCTTCACTCTTCAAAATAAGCATTTCATCTTCTGCGAGAATATCTTTGATCCCACAGACTGGATTAAGTACTTCTGACTCTTGGGGTGCCTGGGTGGCTCAGTTGGTTAAGCATCTGACTTCGGCTCAGGTCATGATCTCGTGGTTCATGGTTTTGAGCCCTGTACCCAGCTCTGTGCTGAGAGCTCAGAGCCTGGAACCTGCCTTGGATTCTGTCTCTCCCTCTCTCTCTCTGGCCCTCCCTCGAGCTCTGTCTCTCAAAAATAAACATTTTTTTTAAAAGTACTTTTGATTCCTAACCCTAACCATATGTCCCTCACCTATCAGCACAACCATTACCTCTTGTTACGTGGACTTCTCACAGAATTGTCTATCTCTACTGATGGATTTTAGGATCTGAAGACAGGCCAAGTTCAACAATGTATGCCAGAGACAAGTACAATGCCAGGTAATACTAACAGCCCTGCACCCCGAGGTGAATCAAGAGAAATTGTGACCTTCTTTGCAGCTTTCTTTCCATCTAGAGGTTGAAGCTTCACATACACAATTAGACCTCCTTAACAAGGCAATTTCTCAGTCAAACCCGAGGAAAGCAAACAGGTGGAGTCTACTACCATTTTCGGCCTTGAGTGACTGCTCATCAGGGTTTCTCACCCCACCAATGCAAGTGGGAAAATGTGGCCGCATTCCCCCACTAAGCGGCCTTAGTGACTCGGCAAGAGGGCCTCAGAGTAGTGCACACAAGACCAGAAAGGGGACGACTGGAGTTCCTGGGTCCTCGGAGACCAAGAAAAGGTTTGGGCCAAAGGGAAGGACAAAGATCTTTATTTCCTCACGTACCAAGCGAGGTGGCGCTGCCTCTGTGCGGTCCCGCCCGCCCCGGGACGCAGCCTGACGAGGACGGTGGGACCCTGAACTGCACGGGAGCGTCCTTGGGATCGAGAACGCGCCTCTGCCTGCCGGGGAAACTCCGGGCGTCCGAGGCGGCCGGCGGAGAAGTTGCAGCGGTGCCCCAGCGGGGTCGCTTGGTGCAGGGCTCACAGCCGGGGCCCGCACTCATGCTTGGGACCCGCAGCGCACAGTCCCCGGGCCGGCCCGGGCGGAGAGCCTCATTCACTAACCCTGAGAGGGACGGACTGCGCCTCCTCCTCGGCGCCTCCCGGCACCATTCCCTCTCTGCCGCTGCCTGCTTCTGCAGTTGCTGCTCCGCTGGCCTCCCGAGCCAAGCCCTAGCCAGTCGCCTGCCTTCCCTTTCCACAGGCACCCCCACCTGCCACAGGACGCGCCGCTTTGATTCTGGCTTGGTTCACTTTCCCACCACCGGAAGGCGGCCGTCAGGCGCTTCCGACTTCCGGGACGTACAGTTGTCGCAAAGCGGAAGTGCAAGGATTAGCGCGTACCGGCTCCCGGAAGGTCACCGTGTGAAGGAGGCAGTGGTAACGCGGGTCTCCCCGCTGTTACTGGGGAGCAACGGCCCAGCAGAAGAACCCAGCCTCAGGTGGCGGGGAAGAGCAGACGGGCGGTTTGCTGCAACATCATGGAGAGCGGCGGGGGAAGCGGGAACAAAACTACAGGGGGGTTGGCCGGCTTTTTCGGAGCCGGTGGGGCAGGTTACTCGCACGCGGATCTGGCCGGCGTCCCGCGTGAGTATCGGGCCTAGGTTGTGAACATTTCTCAGCGGTTCTTGCGACTCCGCCAGATGTGTAGCGTGTACTGTTCCTTTTTGGGGGCTGACGTTCACAATCTTAGTACCAGTGGTGGGGTTACTGTGTTTGCGCTGCCTCTTTCAAGATTGAACCAGTTTTTGGAGCCACGGATCCCCGAGAAGATCCGTTTGGGTGACCTGGACTCAGGAGATGTTGCATGTTCTTTTTATATCCAAGCACGGTGCCTCATTTTTCCTCCCGCACATTCCTTGTGCGTTGGTCTGTGTGCTTGGCTCTAGGTTAAGAGGAGAGCCCAGCTCTGCAAGTAAATGCATTCCAAACAACGAGCCTGTAAATAACTTTTCAAACACAAAGTTCTGTGTTTCGAAACCACACAGTAGCCGTCAGGGCAAAACATTTAATAGTGCAAATAGCCAAGAAAGAAACGGGAGTCGAGCCTGCGGGAGGAGCTGAGAAGCGAGCTGCGCTTTAAAAGTCACTTACGGACTTGAAGAAAAAAAGTTAAGAATTTTAGGAAAGGAAATATGCAAGATCGAAAGTGCAGAAGCATGAATGTCCTACCTGTGCCCTTTCAATCCTGTGAATATGTATTCCAGATGTCTGTGACTTTGTGGGTGTTCAAATGGGTGAACAGAACTTGTTCTGATTCTCCAGGTACTTTGTGCTCAAGAACAAAAGAGCCCAGTGTCACCTCTGCCAAAACTGAATCTGGAACGCATTTTACACATACGTCTTCGGAGGTCTGAGTTTTGGAGCACAGAGGGCACTACCTTAATGTGACCAAGCATTGTTACGTTAATTTGATTAAGATTTGAAGGTAAATTGAGAAATGGAGGGATGAACACCATTCACTGAGCACCTGGGATCAACCAACGACTTTTCTGGATAGAGGACTACCAACAGTTAGATGACTGCTGCGTTCAGTGAACTGAGCCAAGTAACACAAATAAACACATTTCAGTTATATGTATAAGTGTACATAAAGCCATCAAAACCGGGTCATGAGATGGTGATGGGAGCAGGATGCCATTTGAGAGTGGGTCAGAGAATGCAACTAGAGGGTGTTAACATTTGAGCTGTGACCTGAATATAGTATAGATCGGAGGTGAGGCAGGTGTACAAGGGAAAATAGTCCAAATGCCCTGAGAAAAAACAAAGTTGACATGTTTAAGGAACAAATGATGGGCCAGTGTGTCTATAGAGTTGCAAGGGAGTTGGAGTAGTAGGAGATAATGAGATGAGGAGGGCAAGGAATGACCACTAATGCAGTGTTTTGTAAACCATGGTAGGAAGTTTGGATTTGATTACAAGGGTGAATGGAAGCCATTAAGGCTGATTTCCTTTTCTTAAAAAAATCACGTTAGTTGCTATATAGGAAGTAAATTGAAGGGATTAGAGCAAGTGAGGAGTCCATTTAAGTAGGAGATTGTTACAGTAGTCTAGGTGAGCTTTAATGGTTGGACTGAGATGGTAGCAATAAGGATGGTGGTAAGTAACGAAGTTCAAGATACTGAATATAGAATTCATATTGATGAGAAGACTTGAGTATTTCATAGATTGTGAGCAGTCAACTGAGGTGCACAGGATTCAAGGATTAAATTTAAAATTTGAGAAAGCTGATTTTCTTTGACATATTTTTCTGTCATCAAAGTTAGTGGGATTCAAGTGTGGCTGTCTGTAAGTTTCCATTGTCTTTTGTTATGACCCCCATGCCTATGGTGATAACCCGAGAACCCTCTACACTGCCACAGCAAATCTACTCTGTCAGCAGCTGTCAATACTGCTGAAGGAACTGCCTTAAAATATTTATATACAACACATAACACCAAGCACTGTTTTTCTCATGGAATTGATTGGTCTCTTGTCAGTCTTATTTTGCAATTTGTATAGATGTCAAGCATCCTTGTAGCAAAGTTGAGAGAAATTAGCTTTATAATTGACCTTGGCTATGCTTCCTGCTACTTTGATTATTTAATCCACATTATTGCCAATATCTTCTTGGTATGACAGCCTGAACTCATACCATTTTCCTAGTATAAGGCATGGTTTGGTATTCAGGACCTCAGGAGGAGGCAGCCTCAAAACTGCCAGACAGGATGAGCATAGAAAAGGAGAAATTTTCATATTCAAGTGAGCCTATAAATCAAAATTGGAAAACAAATGAAACAGTGTAATTAACACTAAATGAAATAACTTTTTAGAATTTCATTGCAATATGCTTTTTTTTCTCTCTAGTGACTGGTATGAACCCTCTGTCTCCTTATTTAAATGTGGATCCACGTTATCTCGTGCAGGTAAGATTAAGACTAGTCCTTTTATGAATTTACTAGTTTGGTGTGTTATCTTACCGTTTAAAAAAAAGTTTCTTACGCTAACTAGATCTACGATACATACTTCTGGAGGCACCAACTCTGGTCTCCATCCACCTTTTTTCTTTGTTCTGAAACTCTGGGGATTTGGCTTGCATCTCCCTGATACTATCCCTTTAAAGGGTTTTTGAGGTTCAAGGTGTGTTTTTTTCTCCCTATTTAAACATTTGTAAAGTATACTAACATAAAATTTACCATCTGACCCATTTTTAAGTGTACTGTTCAATGTTACCAAATGCATTTATAAGATTAGGCAACAATTACCACCTACCATATACATAACCCGTTTCATCATGTAAAACAAACTATGCCTGTTAAAAAAATAACTTCATTCCACCCTCCCTCCCACCCATCCCATGGAAACTACCCTTCTGCTTTCTGGTTTTGATACTCTAAGTACCTCAAATAAGTGGAATCGTACTGTATTTGTCTTTTGTGATTGGATTATTTCATTTAACATAATGTTCTCAAGTTTCATCTATATTATAGCTTATGTCAGAATTTCTCCTTTTTTAGGCTGGATAATATTTAATTGAGTAATATTCCATTTTGCTTATCCATTCATCTGTTCCTGGACACTTGGATGGCTCCTGTATTTTAGCTACTGTTGATGTGAACGTTAGCATTAGTGTACAAATGTCTTTTCCCAACTCTCCTTTTAATTCTTTTAGTTACATATCCAGATGTAAAATCGCTGGATCTTAGGGAAATTTTATTATTTTCTGAGGAATTGCAGCTATACCATTTTACATTTCACTGGATCTCATAAATTTTGACATGTCGTTTTCTTTTTTATTCATCTCTTAAGTAAAGGGTGTGTTATTTAATTTCCATGAATTTGTGAATTTTTCAGTTTTCTTTCTGTTACTGATTTCTAACTCCTACTGTTGTGGCTGGAGAGGATACTCTCTATGATATCTTTTAAAATCTTTTGAAACTTAATTTGTGTCCTTACATGATCTATCTTGGAAGATGTCCCACATGCACTTGAGACATATATCTGTGCTATTATTGTTCGGCAGAGTGTTTTGTATATGTCTGTTAGATCTGTTTGCTGTTTGATTTATTGTGTTAAGTCCTTATTTTCTTACTACCTTCTGTCTGGTTATAATGGTTGCTATCCATTATTGAAAATAGATTATTGAAGTTTCCAGTTCTTAGTGTAGAAATTTCTATTTCTACCTTTAATTCCATCATTTTATATTTAATGTATTTTAATGGTCTCTTACTAGTTATGTTTATAATTTAATCTTTTTACTGAATTGAAACTTCTTAATATTTTTATGACCTTTTATTATTATGTAAAATCTATATTTTCTGATACTCATATGTTCACCCTGTTCTCTTTTGGTTATTATTTGCATGGAATAATCTTTTTCTGTCATTTCACTTTGAACCTCTTTGTTTTTGGAACTAAAGTAAACCTCAGTGTAGTTGGATCATGGTATTTTTATCCATTGTGCTGATCTTATGACCTTTGCTTACAGAGTTTGATCCATTTATATTTAAAGCGATTACTGGAGCCACCTGGGTGACTCAGTCTGTTGAGCATCCAACTCTTGATATCAGCTCAGGTCATGATCTCAGGGTAATTGGATCAAGCCCCATGTCAGCCTCCTCGCTGAACGCAGAGCCTGCTTGGTATTCTCTCTCTCTCTCTCTCTCTCTCTCTCTCTCTCTCTCTGCCCCTCACATGCACGCTCTTTCTCAAAATAAATAAATAAAAACTTTTAAAAAATAAATTAGGCATTGATTTCTTAGACATGACACCAAAAGAATAAGTTATTAAAAACAACTGATAAATTGGTTTTAATAAAAATTTAAAACTTTTCTACTCCAGACTACACACTTAAGAATAAGGAAAAGACAGTTCACAAACTGAAAGAACATAACTGTAAATCATTTAATATTTGATAAGGACTTAAATCAATAATATGTAATTTTTTAGAAAACTCTTAAAACTCATTTATAAGAAGTTTAAAAGTGGGTAAAAGATCTGAACAGACATTTCTCCAAGAAGATACACAAATGTTCAATAATCACATGAAGCATGTTCCATATCACTTACTAGAGAAATGCAAATCACAAAAACAAAGTGAGATACCACTTCACACCTGCTATAGCTATAGTTAGAAACACAGGCAATAACTGATGTTAGTAAGGATGTGGAGAAATTGGACCTTCATGCACTACTGGTGGAAGTGTAAATTGAACTAGCTGCTTTGGAAATAGTCTCACAGTTTCTCAAAATATTAGAAGTAACGTTACTGTATGACCCAGTAATTCCACTCATAGATATATACCCAAGAGAACGGAAAACATATGTCCACACAACAAATTGTACATGAATGCTCATATCAGCTTTATTCTAAATAGTCAAGAAGTAGACACAATCCAAATATCCAAGTTAAGAATGGATAAACAAAATGTGGCATCTCCATGCAAAGAGATACTCTGTAGCAATAAAAAAAGAATGAAGTCATGATGCTTGCTACAACATGGGTGAACTTTGTAAACTTACTAAATAAAAGAAGCCAGTCATAAAAGACCACATATTGTATGATTCTGTTTATATGAAACATCCACTACTGATAAATATAAAGAGACAGAAAGCAAATTGAGTAGTGGCTGCCCAGGGTAGGGGATAGATGGAGAATGACTGCCCAGGGTAGGGGATAGATGGAGAACAGGTATGGGGTTCTTTTTGGGGTAATGAAAATGCTCTGAAACATTATAGTCTTTGTTGTACAATTGTGAATATACTAAAAACTCAAAACCACTGAATTATACACTTTAAATAGGTGAATTATATGTTATATGAATTATATATCCATAAATTGGGTGGGTTTTAAGAGTAATGGTTAAGACTTTTTGTTTCAAGATGAAACACTAAATATTTGACCTTTGCATTTCTTGTTGAGTATGTTGTTTTTTTTTTAATGTTTATTTTTGAGAGACAGAATGCGAACAGGGGAGGGGCAGAGAGAGAGGGAGACACAGAATCTGAAGCAGGCTCCAGGCTCTGAGCTGACAGCACAGAGCCCAACATGGGGCTTGAACTCACCGCAAGATCATGACCTGAGCCGAAGTCAGAAGCTTAGCTGAGCCACTCAGGCATCTCTTGTTGACTGTGTTTTGAATAGAAGCAAGTTGATTAGGGCTTGTTTAAAATTTGTTTTTGCTGGAAGTGTTTGTCAAATATTATCTACACTGTAGGTTTATTGCTTTTATTTCAAAAGTACCTCTCTGTCAGTATTTTACTCAAAATTTCAAAACTAATCAAATGTAGTTTGCTTAAATGTTGGATTTAAGCTTAAAGGTTATACTGTAGCTCCATTTAAAAATACAGTAACATTGGGACCCTGCATTGCTAGGCAGGGCCAAAAAGGTTAGACATCAAAGAAAATTCTGTATTTTAAAGAAATTGTGATTCTTGCTTAATCACACACATTTGTAGTGACATCTCCCATTCAAATGTTAGAGGGACTTCAGAATTGAAAAAGTTTTCTCGTCTCATTGTCTGTTTTTATAAAAACCATGGAAAGCCTAAATTTAAAAACTGTACCTTAAGTAAATTGCATTTTGTGGAACATTTTTCCATACTTTTGAAAGACAGACATGTTAAGTACTACTTGTGAACTCACCATATACTGATTTTTGGCAACAGCTCTTATTTGAGGCACATTTGTGGTTTCTCTTACTATTGATTTGTGTTGTCACCACTTTTGCATCCTCGCCAATAGGTTAAATATTATATTAAGTAAATAGTCTTCCTCTTTGTTAGGCCAGAGGAACATCCAGTATAAACAAGGAAAATTTGGGGATGCCTGCGTGGCTCAGTCAGTTAAGCGTCCAACTTTGGCTCAGATCATGATCTCACAGTTCATGGGTTCGCGCCCTGTGTCTGGTTCTGTGCTAACAGCTCAGAGCCTGAGCCTGCTTTGGATTCGGTGTCTCCCTCTCTCTCCCTCTCCCCCGTTCGTGCTCGCTCACTCTCTCTCTCAAAAATAAATAATAAATAATATTTTTTCAAAAAACAAGAATTTGAATATTTCTAACATGCAGTTGAAATATAAATATTTCACATAATCTCAGCCACCTGACTATTTTATCAGGTACACTGGTGCCCATCCTTGGATTTGTTTCTTTTCTGTGGTAGTAAACAGTGGTATTGGTGATCTTTTAGTGGTGCTAGTGTCCTACCCTGTCAGCAGCACAAGTTGAACTTGAACTTTTCAGTGTATCTTCCCTACATACATTGTATAAAGATACTTTGAGATCAGCCTTGGTAAGTGGTTATTTTTTGCAGTTTAAATTTGGCTTGCAGAAGTCTTTTTTCTATAACATCATCAACTGTTAATCCTATTTTGATAGAAACCAAAAGCCTTAATTTTATGGAGATTAATATAATTTGGCCAGTGTCCCCTCCCTCAAAATATCTTTAGAAATTTTTGTTATATGACACAGTTGAGATTAATAAGCCCCGGTGACAGTTAAGCATCAGATTGTTTCCAGGTGGCTCTGGGTGTGAATTGATGTACATTTGCCTTCATCCTCATAGTACTTTTATCCCAGTTGACCCTAGCAAAGAGTGAGTTGGAGATGACATGCACTTGTGCTTATTAATGTCCATCCTGACCGTTTTCTTAGTTTCCTGTTTGTAATACATGATCCATTTCTGGATTGAAGAAAAACGTATCTCATTAAATCACATGGCATTTCTAAAAACCTCAAGCCAGAAGCACAACTTCTTTTTATTTTTATTTTTTAAGTTTAATTACTTATTTAGAGAGAGAGAGCCTGAGCCGGGGAGGGTCAGAGAGAGAAGGAGAGAGAGAGAATCCCAAGTAGGCTCTGCACTGACAGCGAAGAGCCCAACATGGGGTCAAACTAATGAACCATGAGATCATGACCTGAGCCAAAACCAAGAGTCAGGCGCTTAACTGACAGAGCCACCCAGGCGCCCCTCCAGAAACACAATTTAATTTTTTTTTTTTTTTAACGTTTATTTATTTTTGAGACAGAGCATGAACGGGGGAGGGGCAGAGAGAGAGGAAGACACAGAATCGGAAGCAGGCTCCAGGCTGTGAGCCATCAGCCCAGAGCCCGATGCGGGGCTCGAACTCACGGACTGTGAGATCGTGACCTGAGCTGAAGTCGGAGGCTTAACCGACTGAGCCACCCAGGCGCCCCCAGAAACACAATTTAAAACTAAGTCATTAATATAAAGGTCAAGAAGCACCCCAAATTCGCAAAACTGTATAATAGATCATGACCTAGGATCTCTTCAGAGTTTGTTTGTTGTTGCCCACCAGACCATTTGTGTGATGAGAGTAGATGTGCTTGCTTATTTGTGCATTTTTTGCTGAGAATGTATGCACAAGCCAGAAATAAAAAGCCAGTGCAGAGCTGTAGCTCACTGAAGTTCCATATTTGGTAAAGGGATGTTTCCTTGTTAGCAAGTCGCCAGCAGTGTTTTAACCATTTTTGTATAGAAAGTTTGGCAATTATGTATTGAATGTGTTCTTTATAAGAGTATATTATAGAATCATGGGGCGCCTGGGTGGCTCAGTTGGTTAAGCACCTGACTTCGTTTCAGGTCATATTCTCACAGCTCGGGAGTTCAAGCCCCACATCAGGCTCTGCTGACAGCTGAAAGCCTGGAGCCTGCTTCAGATTCTGTGTCTCCCTCTCTCTCTGCCCCTTCCCCACTTGAATTCCGTTTCTCTCTCTCTCTCTATCCCTCCCTCCCTCCCTTCCTCCCTCCCTCCCCCCCTCCCCCCTTCTCTCAAACCTTAAAAAAAAATTTTAAGAGTATATTATAGAATCAATCATATACTCTTACAGTAGCATTTTCAACTTAGGATTTTTGGGTGACTCAGCATTCGTATCAAGTTTGTGTATGCATTTACTGGAAAGAGAGACGATGGCTTTCAAAGATTATCAAAAGAATATATGCTCCCCCAAAGAGTTAAAAATTATTTATTAAGGGACACCTGGGTGTCTCCATCAGTTAAGTGTCCCACTGTTTGTTTTCAGCTCAGGTCATGATCTCACATTTTGTGGGATTGAGCCCTGCTTCGGGCTCTATGCTGACAGTGCAGAGCCCACTTGGAATTCTCTCTCTCCCACTCATACTCATTCTCTGTCTCCCCCCCCCCACTCCGCTTGTACACGTGCATCTCTCTTTCAAAATATGTAAAAAGGAAAACTTAAAAACAAAGGAGAATTAAGGGTGCCTGGGTGTCTCAGTTGGTTAAACATGACTTCAGCTCAGTTCATGATCTCATGGTTCGTGGGTTTGAGCCCCACATGGGGTTCTCTGCCCCTCCCTTGCTTTATTATTTCAAAAATAAACAAACATTTAATGTATAAATATAAATAAAATTTTAAAAAGGAATTATTTATTAGGAAGGTAATTTTGCCCTTGCATAACTGATCCAAACTTTTGTGCTTTTATAGTTTCTGCCCTTTCTCTTATTTCATTTGGTTTTACACATGGTAAATTGTGCTTGATAAATAGTAGCTACAGAATGAGAGTTGCTCTCTTTTTCCACGCTGGTTTATTTCAATCCAGTAACCTGTGACTTGTCATACCTTTCAGTTTCCCTTTCTCTAGAGCTGTGCTTCCTAAACTCTCTAGCACTGTTACTTCATATTCATCATTAAGTAAGGTAAATTAAATTGATTACAATCTGTCAGACTTACATTAAGAAACTAAGTTCCAAATGAGAAAGCCTCCTAAGAACTAATGAGTATAATTGTATATGTTGTATATTTCATTCCACTTTGATATAGGGGTTGCTATTGCACAAAGTTTTATTTTGGTTTGACTAAGTATAGTTGGGTTTTAGTTAATTTAAGGGTTTACTTTTTGTGAAGAACTACTTAGACAAATGAGGAAACATTTTGCAAGTACTGGGTCTTGAGGGGAGCTCAACTCAGTTTTCATTATTACTTTTTTAGGATACAGATGAGTTTATTTTACCGACTGGAGCTAATAAAACCCGGGGTAGATTTGAACTGGCATTCTTTACCATTGGAGGATGTTGCATGACAGGTGGGTATGATGATTTTTTTTTTTTTTCAGCGTCCTCAATCCACATAGTCAAAAATGCTTAAAATCCGGGGCGACTGGGTGGCTGAGTCAGTTGAGCATCTGACTCTTGATTTGGGCTCAGGTCATGATCCCAGGATCATGAGATTGAGCCCTGCATTGGACTCTGTGCTGAGCCTGGAATCTGCTTAAGATTCTGTCTCTCCCTCTGCCCCCTCCCCTAATCGCACACTTGCTGTCTCTCTCATCTTTTTAAAAGTGCTTAAAATCCAAAGCAGTTCAAATATTGGTTTCAGGGTTTTAAAGAATCATTATTTAGGGTCACCTGGCTGGCTCAGTCAGTAGAGCATGTGACTCTTGATCTTGAGATTGTAAGTTCGAGCCCCACATTGGGTGTAGAGATTACTTAAAAATAAGATCTTTAAAAATAATAACAATAAATAATCATTATTTTTGTTTATCTTTGCCTATTAAAAAGTAAAAAAGAATCAGAAGTGCAGTTGTTTTTTAATACAAAGCTGCATTATTTGGATGAATTGTTACTGTGATTTACTAGGGGCTGCATTTGGAGCAATGAACGGTCTACGGCTAGGATTGAAGGAAACCCAGAATATGCCCTGGTCCAAACCAAGAAACGTACAGTAAGTCTTATGTAATCATCTAATGTAGTGATATTTGAATATTAAACTCTACTTTGTTGGCTTGATGAACACAGCCTTGAGATGACACGTTTAGAGTATTGACATATGTTTTGATCAATTTTTTTATTTTCTTACTGAAAATAAAAGAAACTAAGGAATCAAGTTACTGAGACTAAGGTTTTTAAAGGAGTGATTTTTGAGTCAGTGTCCCTCAATTAGCTGGTGCTATCCTATCCTAACTTCTACACCTTTTTCATTCTGCAGTTCTGAATAACATGCTTTTCAGGTTGTTGAATTGCTGGTACATTATTTGGATAGTTCGAGGGCCTGCAGAACCATAGGACATGATAGTAAATTAGCACGTAAAAGTGATTGCTGGATCTGCTCTCATTCCAGTTGAACTTTTTATTGATTTTACTCTCAATTTCTGAAATGGAGGGCTAACGCAAAGTTATCATGAAATTCTTAAAACTTAGTGGTAGTTTCTGAATCTTCTCAGGAAATTGAAGTTTGTGGAAAATGGAAAGTAGTACATCTTCACCCTGCCTAAAAAATAAACGTGACCAGTCCATGTAGATATTCCCTAAATAATATATGAGTGGAGTCACACAGTATGTATTCGATGGCTCATGGTCTTGGTTCAGGACACATTAAGGTTTATCTTCTTTATATGTTGTTTAGCCAGCAGATGGCAGCAGGTGTGCTAGAATTAGACCTTGGGAATCCTGAAGGCTTGTCAAGTTTTTCATATTCCTGTTACTATGGATCTTGCTTTACTAGGCCAGATCCTTGTATATTTTTACATTTATATTAATATTTGTCCCTTACTACAATAATTTTTTTTTTTTACTTTTTTGTGTTATGGAGAATTTTGAAAATGTACAGAAATAAACAGTAGTACAGTGAAGACCCATGAACCATAACCTCTTCTCAACAGTCAACCAACCAGGATTGGGACCAGTTATGCACCATCTCATTCTCCCCTCCCATATTACTTTGAAGCAAATCCCTAACATACCATTAAATACCAATTTGAAGATGCGGCACCTGGGTGGCTTAGTCGGTTAGGTGTCCGACTTTGGCTCTGGTCATGATCTCACAGTTTGTGGGTTCGAGCCCTGCATCAGGCTCTGTGCTGACCGCTTGCTCAGAACCTGGAGCCTGCTTCAGATTCTATGTCTCCCCCTCTCTCTGCCCCTCCCGTGCTCGTGGTCTGTCTCTGTCTCTCAATAATGAATAAATGTTAAAGAAAGTTTTTTTAATACCAATTTGAAGGTGAAGTTCTCCTAGAAAAGATAACCTTTGTCTCTTAAAACAGTGACAGTATTGTTTGGGCAGGGGGTGCAGGGAGAGAGTTGCATTTGCAATTTTTAGATCAGATTTTTTAAATCTTCTGTATTACTTTTTATATAACCATTCTGATATTCCTGGGTAGAAAGCATTTAAAACAGGAGACAGCCTCAGGGTTAAACCTCCGACCTTGATTCAGGTCAGGATCTCATGGTTCCTGAGTTCAGGCCCTGCCTCAGGTTCTCTGCCCCTCCCTTGTGCACTCTTGCTCTCAAAAATAAACAAACATTTAAAATAGGAGACAGCCTGTAAAAATTGAAAGGACAGGGTTTGGGCCCAGACAGATCTATATAGCTTCAAAGTCTAGTTCCATTATATACTATTTTTTGGTCTTAGGTAAATTTTTTTCTACCTTCTGCCTTTAAGGGTTATTAAGAGGTGATTAAAGTTGCTAAGGGCCCAGTAAGTGGAGATATATTACCCAAATTGCATACCAAAGAATTTCACCAATTTGCAGTGTTAAACAGCCTTTAGAGATAATACAAATTTCTGTTATTGGGCATTAATTTAAATGAGTTCTTTAACTCCATTAAATGAGTTTTTTCATTCTTCGTTATTATAATTTCATAATTTCCAGCAGTAGTCAGCTGTCCGGATAGAACCATTCCGGTGATGGTGTTACACTGCTGGGAGAGGAAAGTCCTGTCTTTTTCCTCCAGTTGCCTCTGTCACTGTTCTGGTGGCGCCTGGCACTGGTGTGAGGCAGAACTGTGCTTCCTTGAGAGTGTGCTAAGCGTTCACTTGGGCCGCTTAGTTCTAGTCTGGGAGCAGACACAGCATGTGCTTTCTCCACATATTCTAATTAGATGGTTTTTTCCTTCTCTTTGAATACTTCCCTGTAATTCTGCTGTATTCTGTAACAGTCCACGCTTTGATTCTATTTAATATGTTGAGTATATTCTTCCTCCAAAAAAATTTAATTGTAAGCTAGGTTATCCATTAGAATGGTCTTTTTCTTTTTTTAATGTAGATCAATTACTGTAAACTTCTCTATAAAATACATTCTAGGCTATCATTCAAAGCCTTTCTATATTTGATTTATATTTATTTATATTTTTTTTTAATTTTTTTTAACGTTTATTTATTTTTGAGACAGAGAGAGACAGAGCATGAACAGGGGAGGGGCAGAGAGAGAGGGAGACACAGAACCGGAAGCAGGCTCCAGGCTCTGAGCCATCAGCCCAGAGCTCGATGCGGGGCTCGAACTCACGGACCGTGAGATCGTGACCTGAGCTGAAGTCGGACGCTTAACTGACTGAGCCACCCAGGGGCCCCGATTTATATTTTTTTTTTTTAATTTTTTTTTTTTAAGGTTTTTTATTTATTTTTGAGACAGAGAGAGACAGAGGATGAACGGGGGAGGGGCAGAGAGAGAGGGAGACACAGAATTGATAGCAGGCTCCAGGCTCTGAGCCATCAGCCCAGAGCCCAACGCAGGGCTCGAACTCACGGACCGCGAGATCGTGACCTGAGCTGAAGTCGGACACTTAACCGACGGAGCCACCCAGGCGCCCCTATATTTATTTTTAATAATAATAATTTTCCTTACTCATTGCCCAAAAATGTTGGAAGTTTAACCTTCATTTATATTTGTATAAAGTAAAAGCCAGCCTTACTAAATTCTAAGGAAGTATTAAGGTATCTTTTAAAATTAAGAAAACCCTGGGGACACCTGGATTAAGCATCCAACTCTTGATTTCCTTTTCAGGTCATGATCTCATGGTTCATGAGATTGAGGCCCTTCGCTCTCTCCTTCTCTGCCCCTCCTCCACTCGCACGGATGTACTTCTCTCCCTCTCTCAAAATAAATAAATAAATGTTTTTTAAAAAAATAAAATTAAGAATACCTGAGTGTTGGGTTTATACGTAGTAAATAGCTACAATTATGGTTTTTCAAAGTGCTAGAGAAATAATGATTCTAAGTACAGATTCTTTCTCTTTCTGCCCTGGTAGGATTTTGAACATGGTGACTAGGCAAGGGGCACTTTGGGCTAATACTCTAGGTTCTCTGGGTAAGTAGAGATCTCACTTAATAATAAATCATTAATGCAAAGGATATATATGTATCATGAACAATTTGACCTGCCAAAATTCTGGCCCTAGGATATTAAAAATTGTATTTGAATCTACTCTGATGAGTAATGTAGGTAATACTTAGGAAAAGACCATGAACAACATAACAATAATTCCAGATGCTAATACCATTTTTCAGTGTTTTAAGTCTTTTTAGATTTTACATACTCTCCTGTCCAAGCAAGATACCAACCCATGTTTTAGGTAGATATGGAGTCCACATAATTCAGGTCCAAGTCAAATGCCTTTGTATGTTAAGAAAGGTTCAAGGCCCTGTAGTAAGATACAGATTAATGCAACCCTTTTGCTATGTTTTCCTAATAGCCTATTCAGCATTCTGTTTACCTAAGTAGGTTTCCCAGACTGAATTTTCAGAGGTGTTATAGGGCCTTTGTAGATAATGAAAACATTTGCAGTTCTGAGCAAGGGGTAATTTAGTAGGATTTAAGACCAAATGCTTTAATATTATACTATTTATGAATATTTGACTCTCTTGATTATTCATAGCATATAATAAATGTACCTGTGGTACTTATGCTGTAAGAACCAAGAATTTCTTTGTAACTTGGTTGAAAGTCTGAAAATCTTCTAACTGTGGCAGATTAAGTAAGGGAAATTTTAAGTATCTCATTGAAAAAATAGAAAAAGCATCTGTTGTGAAAGAATAATAGCCTAGCTTTGTTGTGGGATCTGGAAGCAGTACATTTTCACACTGTAAGGTCAGATTGACATTTGAGATCCTAGTAAATTATTGCCTCCATATGCTACTCATGTCCTCTTTGCCCCCACCCCATACACAGTCACCCTCCTTTGTTCCTGTTTGGTTGCTTATATATCTCTAGAGTGAAAAGCCATCCTGCTCTGCCCAAGGACTTTCTTAGTTTTAGCATTGCAGGCAAGTCTCAGTCCTCGGAAAACTGGGATGGCCAGTTGCTTTGTATGTTTCTGATGTAATAGAAGTTCAGTTTCAATTAAATAAGTTGAAAGGGTAAGAAGAGCCTTTATAGAAATATAAGAATATCACAACAGAACGGTTGTAAGGCTGAGTTTGGTGTAACATTGAAGGGTCAAATAAAGCATAGTTTCGAGAAAGGTAAGGAAAAGGATTAGTAGGAATCTTTACAGGTACAAGAGATAGATAGTTTTGGGGAACATCTTGTTAAAACTAAATAAAGCTAGTGTTACAGTTTTTGCCTGTGCCAGAACCAAACCTCAATTTTTTTTTTTAAGTTAACATTTCTCTTAGAGTAGAAATGCATGTGTTTTTGTTTCTAAATTCAAAGTATAGCTATTAAGAATAAAATAAGTGAAAATTTTAAATATTTTTCCTGAGATTCCAAGAAAAATGGAACTTTTTGTAATTAACTACTATTGGTGTTTCTTCTGAAGCTCTTCAAAAATTTTCTTTGTATATCCTGAGTTGTACACACATGTGCCCGCTTTACAGGCTAATGAATATAGTTTTTCCTACTTTTTGTTTGGAGTATGTATTATTCCATCATATGGAAAGTCCCTTTCTGGGTCTATCTGCTTTGATGGGCATTTTATTTACAAGCTTTTGCTGTTACAAATACTGTTCTAGTGATCATTCTTTTATATCTTTGAATGCTTATAGAATGTCTGTAACGTAGATTTATCTAAATATAATTGCTTTACTGACTTTCAATAACTTTTTTATTAGTAATCAGTCCATTTCCCCTGTAGCTTTGCTCTATAGTGCATTTGGTGTCATCATTGAGAAAACACGAGGTGCAGAAGATGACCTTAACACAGTAGCAGCTGGAACCATGACAGGCATGTTGTATAAATGTACAGGTAGGTACTGTTGAATGAAGAGCTATCTCTGAATACACTTTGAAGTATGCTTTGAAAGTGAAGTATCCACAGATTTCAGAGTACACTTAACACATTTTTTGCAGTGTAATGGAGTGTTCTCTAAAACCTCATGGGTGTTCGGGGTTTTGTTTTTGTTTTTTTATTTTGATAAAGTACACGAAACATAAAATTGGCCATCTGAACCATCTTTAAGTGTAAGTTTAGTAACGTTAAGTATATTTACGTTGTTGTGGAGCATTACCTTCATCTAATTCCAGAACTTTTCTTCATCTTGCAAAACTGAAACTCTGTATCCAACTTCATTTTCCCCATCCTTTAGCCCTTGGCATCTACCATTCTGCTTTCTAACTATGAATTTCAACTCTGAGTATTTTAGGTATTTCATGTAAGGAATAATAATACTGCATTTGTCTTCTTGTGACTGGCTTATTTCTTTTGGCATAATATCATCAAGGTTCATCCATGTTGTAGCATGTTTCAGAATTTCCTTCTTTTTCAAAGATGAATAATACTCTGTTTTACATATATACCACATTTTCTTTATCCATTCATCAGTCAGTGGATACTTGGATTGCTTCCATCTTTGACTACTATGAATAATGCTCCTATGAACATAGGTGAACCATTCGATTTTGAAAAAATAGAACCCTAAGAGTTGAATCAAAATGACCTGAGTGAAGATCAAATATCAAATCCTTCTCTAAGATAGAAAAGAAATTAGCATTCACTGCGTTATACCCCCAGTTATAAGCACTTAATATAACTTATTAAGAAGTGCCCCGGTGACTCGGTTGAGCCTCCAGCTTTGGTTTAGGTCATGATCTCACGGTCAGTGAGTTTGAGCCTCACATCAGACTCGCTGCTGTCAGCACAGAGCCTGCTTCAGATCCTCTGCCGCCCCCAACGCTCCCGCCGCCGCCCGCCCCCCCCCCCCCCCCCCGCTGCTCACACATGCTCAGTCTCAGTCTCTCTCAAAAAAGTAAAAGTTGAGATATACATATATACATATATATATATATGACTTATTTTATTTAAAACTGAACTGATAATCATCACACCCCAGTTTTATAGATAAGCACAGTATTAAGAGGACCTCTTTCAAAAGGTCCTAATTAGTGATGGACCCTAATTTTTTTTATCACATTTCTGCTTTAAATGACTTAATTAAGCTACTTATACTCATGCCTCTGAAAATTACTTTTGTTTGATTTTTTAGACATTAGACACTTGATTAACTGAGCTAATTCTTTTTATAAATTCCTCCATCAAAATTTCAGGTAGCCATTTTTGCTAGAAAGAGAAGTCTCAACAGGGTTATGAAATCCAAGATTTCCTGATATATCTGAGAGTAAGAGGTTTTTTCTGTATTGAAAATGGATCACATTTGGGGCGCCTGGGTGGCTCAGTCGGTTGGGCGACCGACTTCGGCTCAGGTCATGATCTCGCAGTCCGTGAGTTCGAGCCCCGCATCGGGCTCTGTGCTGACAGCTCAGAGCCTGGAGCCTGCTTCCGATTCTGTGTCTCCCTCTCTCTCTGACCCTCCCCCGTTCATGCTCTGTCTCTCTCTGTCTCAAAAATAAACGTAAAAAAAAAAAAAAAAATTAAAAAAAAAAAAGAAAATGGATCACATTTGGAATTTTATCCCTAAGAGCTCACAGTACTTCTTACTTGTGTATATGTACTCATGTAAACAGAGCTCCCAGGTGGATTAAGACATTACATACCTTTTATGTCCATGAAGATGTTACCTTGACATAGAAAAATCGTGTTAAAAATACTGGGGCATCTAGGTGGCTCAGTCAATTGAGTGTCCGACTCTTGATTTTGGCTCAGGTCATGATCTCACAGTTCATGGATCCAAGACCCACGTCAGGCTTCGTGCTGGTAGTGCAGAGCTTGCTAGGGATTCTCCCTCCCTCTCTCTCTGTCCCCCACTCATGTGCATGTGCTTGCTTGCTCTCTCTCAAAATAAATAAACTTTAAAATATTTAGATATTAGAGTAATTTAAAAAATGTAAAAATACTTCACATTGAAAATCTTTAGGGTCAGACAAAAGAATTTAAAACTTTAACTGCAGCACAAGGGTTCACTCAGCAAGAGTTTACTTGGCCCAAACTATGCTTACAAAAGATCAAATTAATATTTGAGAAACAGATTTCACAAAAAAATACGGAATTCCAGCTTCTTTTGAATAAATGGAAGATACCAAGCTTACATTATTTGTGTTGGCAAATGGCTGGGGTTGAGTGGGAGCTGCTGCTACACCAGTTGATGGGCACTGAAGTTCTACCTCAGTACCACTAGTCCCTGACTTCTTACTCAGGGTAAGGCGCTGTGGCATTTCCTCTGCTGAGGGCATCCCTGAATATAAGAATGTACTGAATTACCATCTTAAGACATATTATGCACATTTAAAAGATAGAAAAGGCTGAATTCTTGATATCGAAAGACATGGGAGCCTAGCTATCTGTGTCCGGGACTTCCTTGCAGTCATAGCATGACAGCATGACTGTCCCACAGGGTGGGACACCTTCAGCTTAAATTATGAAAGAGAAAGTTCTTGGCTCAGAAGAAAAAAAGCAAAAACAAATTGATTCTAGGTCAGGTGACATGTAGATTTCATTTTCCATTGCAATTGTGAAACATAGATGAAGTATCTGACCCAGAATTCCAACGTTAGCTCATAGTTTCCTGGCCGAACAATTTAAATTTAGCTCAGCACATCAGAATCAGTATACAAAAGCAGAGCAGTATCTTTCATTGATTTCTGGTTTAAAATAAACCTAAGACAGAGCACAGAATTAGGAATTTTGTGTGGTAGGAATACAAATACAACTTCAGCTTCTAGATTCAGGGATTTAGAAAAGGGGTGAGACACTCTTTTGGTCTAGAGCCAGCCCAAACTGTTAAAGACACAAGTTTACATTTAGGGAATGGCTAATTCCTGCTGACCAAAAATATTTCCAACTCTTCAACAATGGAAATTAAAAAAGAGGAAGTTTGAAATTAAAGTAGTATAACTCAACTTAGATTTGGAGCTACTTTCGTGGAAAGAAAAATCATGGGGAAAAATACATGAGAAAATGGGTAGTTGTCAGAACAAAAGGAGGCTAATTTAAAGGAATATTTCTGATGGGATGATTTTAGTTTAAATCCAATGTTTAATGAGTTTAAATATTTTTCAGAGGGTATTCAGAGGGTCATTAGACTTTCTGTGGCCTGTGAAAATCTGTTTAGTAATAAACAGTATTCTATCAGAACAAGAACAGCTGTAGTTTTGCTCTTGTTCATAAGCTTAGGACTAATGTTTAAAAGGCCTGGTCACTAATCTTCAGAAACAAGGCATCAGCAACCAAAAGATATGGGTCCCCCCTTTCCCCTCACAAAAAGGCCCTGACCTTTTCATTCTGTGCCATCCATAAGAAAGTCATCTTAGAAAAGCAAACTAAATAAAAGTTAAAAACACCTACAAATCCATTTCATCATAATAAGTAAATGTAGGGCTTATTGTTAAAAGGTACTACTTATCAATAGGTTCCAGGCCTTCAGAATTAAACCGTATATGCTAACCATACTTTTTTGATGATTTCTTTATTTCTGTTACTGGCAGCAGTATTCTTCCAGTAAATTAAGACAGATGTAACATATATTACAGGCATAGGGCTGTAATATATAAAACATTTCGACAGATCACTTAAACCAACAATCCAATTAAAAAATGGAGTAAGGATTGACAGAACACTTCATGGAAAAATACACATCACCACTAAACAATAGAAGTCACTAAATCTTACAGGCAACCAGGGTAAAGCAAAATAAACCATTAAGATAATATTTTTCACCAAGTATCTTTTAAAAAGTGATGATAGGTAACTGATATTTACCAGAGGGGAAGTGACACCTAATACTGACAGAGGTAAGCAAGCAGTCGACATTAGTTACTAATATTTTAAATCTGTAGATCTTTGCTCAGCAATTTATCCTACAGCATACTAAGGCATACACACAAAAAAGGGGTCTGGACCACCATAACCACCACAGGAAAGCAACCAAAAAGATGAAGAATCTGGTGGGAAAAATCGTCCTAAGAGGACAGTAATATGGGGAGGCAAAAACAGCAGAGATAATTGAATGCTTGCATGGAAGAACCTGGGTTGCTAGGAAGGGACCAGTGGGGTGGAGGTGGTCCTGAGGAAAGCCCGAATGTCAGCTGCTGTGCTGTGACAGTCACACGTACTGCTTCCACTCTAACGAAGCAAAGAAAAAAAATAGGCAGGAAACGTCTGTTCTAGTGTTCCGAGTCACCTTTGGTTTCTGCCCTTCTGTGTCCCTTCACTTCATCATTTGTGAAGTTCACTACCTAGCACCTGAGTTGCCTTTTCTCACAAGGCTGAACTTCTGTAACAGTATTTTTCATTAGCCATTTTGACTTTGGGCTTCTACCTTCAGTCTGTCTTATCTATTCACTATTTCTGGTTTATCTTCCAGTATGGTTCTAATTCTAGTAATCACTTTTCAAAAACCTTTGATGATGACACACTGTGTTTCAGCCTAAATTTAAATTTCTCGTCCTAGCCTTCCTTGCTCTAATCCTCTCCCATTTTCAGACTTTTCTCCCACACTGTTCTTGTGTATGTTATATGACCAAATACGTAAATTTGAAATCCAATCCATCCATAAGGCCCAGTTCAATTGTTAATACCTCTTTCGATAGATTTCCTTTTTTTTGGGGGGGGGGGGGGCGGTGATTGAACTTTATTTAGTTTTGGGTTTTTTTTTTTTAATTTGTATTTATTTTTTTAATTTGCATCCAAGTTAATTAGCATATAGTACAACAGTGATTTCAGGAGTAGATTTTTTTAATGCCCCTTACCCATTAGGCCATCCTCCCCTCCACAGCCCCTCCAATAACCCTCTGTTTCTTCTCCATATTTAAGAGAGTCTCTTATGTTTTGGTCCCCCTCCCTGTTTTTTATTATTTTTGCTTCCCTTCCCTTGTATTCATCTTGTTTTGTATCTTAAAGTCCTCATATGAGTGAAGTCATATGATATTTGTCTTTCTCTAATTTCACTTAGCATAATACCCTCTAGATCCATTCATGTAGTTGCGGTTGGCACGATTTCATTCTTTTTCATTGCTGAGTAATACTTCATTATATATATATATATATATATATATATATATATATATATATACACACACACACACACACACACACACACCACATTTTCTTTATCTGTTCATCCATTGATGAACATTTGGGTTCTCTCCATACTTTGGCTATTGTTGATAGTGCTGCTATAAACATTGGGGTGCATGTGCCTCTTCGAAACAGCATCCCTGTATCGCTTGGATAAATACCTAGTAGTGCAATTGCTGGGTCATAGGGTAGTTCTATTTTTAATTTTTTGAGGAACCTCCATACTATTTTCCAGAGCGGCTGCACCAGCTTGCATTCCCACCAGCAGTGCAAAAGAGATCCTCTTTCTCCACATCCTCACCAACATCTGCTGTTGCCTGAGTTGTTCACGTTAGCCATTCTGACAGGTGTGAGGTGGTATCTCTTTGTGGTTTTGATTTGTATTTCCCTGATGATGAATAACGTTGAGCATTTTTTCATGTGTCGGTTGCCATCTGGATGTCTTCATTGGAGAAGTGTCTATTCATGTCTTTTGCCCATCTCTTCACTGGATTATTTGCTTTTTGGATGTTGAGTTTGATAAGTTCTTTATAGATTTTGGATACTAACCCTTTATCTTTGCAAAAATCTTCTCCCATTCCATCGGTTGCCTTATAGTTTCCCTGATTGTTTCCTTCACTGTGCAGAAAATTTTTATTTTGATGTCCCAATAGTTTATTTTTCCTTTTGTTTCCCTTGCCGCCGGAGAACGTGTTGAGTAAGAAGTTGCTGCGGCTGAGGTCAAAGAGGTTTTTGCCTGCATTCTCCTGGAGGATTTTGATGGCTTCCTGTCTTACATTTAGGTCTTTCATCCATTTTGAGTTTATTTTTGTGTCTGGTGTAAGACAGTGGTCCAGGTTCATTCTTCTGCATGTTGTTGTCCAGTTTTCCCAGCACCACTTGCTGAAGAGACTCTTTATTCCAGTGGATATTCTTTCCTGCTTTTTCAAAGATTAGTTGGCCATACGTTTGTGGGTCCATTTCTGGGTTCTGTATTCTGTTCCATTGATCTGAGTACCTGTTCTTGTGCCAGTACCATACTGTCTTGATGATTACAGCTTTGTAATACAGCTTGAAGTCTGGATTTCTTTTTTTTTTTTTTTTTCTTTTTTCTTTTTAATCTATCTTGGAGGCGATTCAGTATGGTGAAAAAGACAATGGGCTTTGGCATCAAATGGGTTTGACTTGACCAGCACTAGGTCACTAAACAGCTACACCAAGAGAGTAACTGTCTGAATTTGTCTATAATACGAGAGCAACCAGTATTCCCTTCATAGACTCGTAAATGAAATCACCTATAGAAAGCAAGTGAC
Source organism: Panthera onca (assembly GCF_046562875.1). Classification (NCBI taxonomy): domain Eukaryota; kingdom Metazoa; phylum Chordata; class Mammalia; order Carnivora; family Felidae; genus Panthera; species Panthera onca. Next base: position 40,075,476 of record NC_138349.1, on the reverse strand, counting down.
TTACCTCCTACCATAAGCACATTTTATACCATTCTTAGAAGGCTTAACACAGTTTTCCTGGTAGGAAGTCAATAGGCAAAAAGTAAGATTGAAAAATCAAGAACTAGCAAGATAGTTATGTTTTTTAGAAACAAGATAAAGAGCAGAGAATGAAAGTAGTTGCCTTTGGAAATAGAAATTAGGGTGAGGATGGTGAGTGTGCCACATTGCTGTGTATCACTAAAATCTTTTAGCACTTTTTAAATTGTTTATATGGACTACTTTAATAAAAAGCGAAAGTGAGCAAAGACCTTTATCAACATAATAAAAATGAGGTATTTGGGGCATCTGGGTCGCTCAGTTGGTTAAGCATCCGACTTTGGCTCAGGTCATGATCTCATGGTTGATGAGTGCGAGTCCTATGTCCAGCTCTGTGCTGACAGCTCAGAGCCTGGAGCCTGCTTCAAATTCTGTGTCTCCCTCTCTCTCTCTGCCCCTCCCCTACTCGTGCTCTGTCCTCCTTAAAAATAAATAAACACTTAAAAAATTTTTTAAAATAATAAATAAAAATTAGGCATTAGATTACAAGGGTGGAGTGGGGAGACACTGTTCAATGGGTACAGAGTTTCAGTTTTGCAACATGGAAACAGTTCTTTGGAGATGGATGGGGTGATGATAGCACAACAATCCCAGAAAACCTAGTGCTACTGAACTATACTATTAAAATGGTAACTTTTATATATGCTTTATCTCAATTTTTAAAATAAATTCAATAAAATTTTGGAAAGTATTTAATAGCCATGACAGTGTGTAAGTAAGGCAGTTCCTCCAAAGTAGGGGCCAAGAACACCTGCTGGCCAAATCCCTATCTGTTCACTGTCTTGAGGCTAAGAATATGTTTTGTTTTTAAATATGGTTGACCTTTGAACTCCGTGAGGTTGAACTGCACAAAGTTTTCTTTGATCAGCACAGTACTATAAATGTGTTTTGTATTGAGATTTTCTTAGTAACATTCTTTTCTCTAGCTTGCTTTATTGTAAGATTGTAATACATAATTCACATAACATATAAAATATTTACTGATCAACTGTTTACGTTCTCAGTAAGGCTTCCAGTCAACAGCAGGCATTAGTAGTTATGTTTTGGGAGGAGTCAGAAATTGTACTTGGATTTTTGACTGTGCGGGGTGGGGGGAGGCGGGGGGAGTCACATCCTTAACCCCACGCATTGTTAAGGGTTGACTGTAGTTACATTTTAAGTGGTTATATAAGTATCTACATAATAGCCTTTGGGCCCTGAAAGCCTAAAATATGTACTTTCTGGCCACTGTAAGAAAAATATTCTGATCCCTGCTCTAAAGTAATTGTCAGTTCAGTATGTTAGCTCTACACTATCCAGCTCTATACCCCACAAACAAGGTACTTAAGTATTCTGGGCCTTATTTTCCTATGTTTAAAAGAGATAATATTTGTCCTTTCTGGAAGAGTTGTGTAAGGACCAAAAAGATAGAAGGTAAAACTGAAGCACCTGGCTCACATTTGTTTTGCTTTATAGACATTGACCGTTGGCCTTCTTGCTCAAAGCAAGAATATTTGCTAATCAACTTCCTGTGCTTAGTTGGGCAAAAGTTGGTTACAGAAAGCCTAAAGGCAAGGCCCTCAAATGTTTAACACAACCAGTTGGAAAACACTGGAATTAATAGAAAGTTAAAACTAAAACATGGCTTGGTATGTGGTAAGAGGCTAGCCTTGAATCAGAATCAGCTGTGCTTAGTAAGTCAAACACTGCCTATGTTTAGCGTCTACTTGGTGGAAATAACTTTTTTCTAGCCTTCAAAGAAGTGACATTTTGGGGCGCCTGGGTGGCTCAGTCGATTCAGTGTTGGACTTTGGCTCAGGTCATGATCTCATAGTTCGTGAGTTTGAGCCCCGCATCAGGCTCTGTGCTGACAGCTCAGAGGCTGGAGCCGGCTTCAGATTCCGTGTCTCCTCTGCCTCTCCCCAACTCGTGCTCTCAAAAATGAATAAACATTTAAAAAAATTTTTTTAAAGTGACTTGTTTGAACTAAGTTTCATTTTGGTCAGAAAGTAGAAAGCTTTCCGGGGGATCATAAGAGACACTTAATGTGCCACTGATGTCCCTAAGGTCTTAGTCTTGTAGTTCACAGTTTCATTATGTTACCCCTAGTGCCTCTGCCCAGGGAGGCTCTTTATTTGATAGCTAAGGACTAATGTGAAAATCCTTCCAAAAGTAGAAATTAGGACACTCAAAGCAAAGGACCAACCATAAGGAACAGTTTACAGCTATTTCCAAACCAGTGGGCAGAGTTCAGAGCCCGGTGGATCTGTAATCAACTAAAGATCTAGGGGAGTTTTCAATGTTTAGTCCTAGGAAAACATCTGCAAAATCATTGTGCTTTCAGTTATCTGCCCTGCATCATTTTTCTGCTAATAAACAGCAGTGAGACCACCTTTCTTTTGTGTCAACTCAGAATGGAGTACTATATAACCTGCTTTAAAGAATCCTCATTACACACAAAGTTTAGATTTAATAACTGAGCCATACTGATGCTGTTGCAAATATCATTTATTCTCCTGTGCTTCATAGTTTATTTTCCTCATTTTAGTCATTTATCTAATTATAGTTTACTTTTACTTTCAGCCCCTAGAACTTTTTGTTGACTTACTAGTCAAAGACATGAAGTAGATTTTTATTAAACTGGGTAGATTGTTTTTGAGTTAGCAGGTTGAGTGTATATTACATTTATAATTTTCCAGCTGCATTGAATACAGGTGCAAAATCCAACTGCCATAGTCTAAACATAGCAAGAGATGATGTGGGATTCAAGGAGAGAGCTCCCATTTAATTTTTTTTTTGTTTCTGACCTCTCCTTCCCACCCTCCCCACCCCCACCCCCCCCACCCCCCCCCCCCCCCCCGCCGTATTTGACAGCTGTTTATAGATGATGCCTGCAGCTTCTGTCTGTTTAAGAGAGATAATTAGGGCACTTCATGTTGGAAGCCTACACAGGTCAGCTATCAGACATCTTCAGACTAGAGAGGATCCTGAAGGGAGTGGCCCTTTAATCTATCGGCTGAAGCCATCTGGCAGGACATTCATTGCAGGAATGCTTGGTCTGAAGTGTTCTAACTCAGCAACATCACTGAATTTCACAGAATTTACTGGTTTATACCCAGAGGGCCTCTAGGAAGGTAATCACAGGACCACAGCTCCGTTCCACCTTTGCCTTCCTAACACAGGACTTAAAATGAATACTCCATCGGTACAATGTGGGCTTCCTGACATTTATGGTATCAACTTGTTTGTAAAACCATAGAACATCAAGTTATTTCTTAAAAGCTTATTTCGGTGCCCCTAGTCCTCTTACTAGACTTGGGGACTGTTTTCAGGTAACTGATGAAAACGTTTTTGTTTTTGCATTTTAAGTGTAATCCATATTGCTAATCTTTTTTCACATGAAAAAAATTGTTTTGTTAAGCAAAAACAGTTCAAAGTCTAATCCTTGGGTGGTTTTTCAGTAAGTATAATGCTGCTCGGTGCCTTATTGCTCATTAGTTGTAGATTGTCTGATATGTCAGTGTAGGAATGGAGGAGGGGGGTGGGGGTGTCAGTACCTAACTCAAAGCTTGATTATAGCCGTCTTATCACCACTTCTTGAGTCTTCAAAGTTAACAGAGGACCTGTCCAGAGTCCAAAGATAATGTTAATACTGTTTCCAAAGAGGGTGTCACCTTGTTTATATTGTAGCTGTAAATCAATTGGTGGGGCTTGTGGGTTCTAAACAATATGACTAACGGGAAATTATTGCTTTGTTTGGGACTTCAATAATATGCATGAGATCTTGTCTGAAGTGTGGGAACAAGTGAGATTGAGAAAAATCAAATTATTAATGCTCATGATCTTAGCTACAAATTGTAAAATTAAAAGAAAAAATGGTTGTGAATGAGAATATAGTGTATGTATTAAACTGGTGATTTAGGGATGTTTCTCTTGAACCTGTCTTGGTTTCTTGTGTTAACTTTAGGACTTCTGTTTGAGATGGAATATTTACATATAGACAAATCGTGTGCCTCAATTTCATGATAACATTATTTAATCCTTTGCTGCTAGGACACTTGTAATACAAGGCTGTTTTGTTTTTGTTTTCTTTTCCTTTCCCAGGTGGTTTTCGAGGGGCAGCACGAGGTGGGCTAGCAGGACTGACGCTTACCAGCCTCTACGCACTATATAATAACTGGGAGCACATGAAAGGCTCCTTGCTCCAACAGTCACTCTGAAGATTTGCCAAGTTGTGAATGGAGGACACTTTAGTAGCAATCCAGATCAATTTATAGGTCAGTCTGGAGTTACTCTTTCTTCCTACAATTAGTTTGAAAAATTGGAGACACCAGTTTGCTGTGGCGAAGATCATGGTTGGTTGACCGGGACTGGCACTCTTTCCAGCCCAAGCTGAAGCCAAAACCCTCTGGTGGCTGAGTAATGTGGTTCTCCCTTTCCCTGGAACTGGAAAACTACTTACTCACAGAATTCACGTCGTGATGGTTGTCGATAGTATATCACCGCATTTGTTTATTTAATGATCTGAAACTGTAATGTTCCCTTGTATTCCCAATAAAAGGTGAAAACAGAACTAAAGTCATAACTCCAGTGTAAACACAGTGGGTGTCTCCATTTAAAACATTTTTCTGGGGGGACCTGGATGGCTCAGTCGGTTAAGCATCCAACTCTTGGTTCCAGCTCAGGTAATAATTTTATGGGATTGAGCCCCATGACAGGCTCTGTGCTGATACTGCAGAGCCTGCTTGGGATTCTCTCCCTTTCTCTCTGGAAATAAACATTTTTAAAAAATAAAAACATTTTTCTGGGCATAAAGCGAAAAGTGACTCTTAAAAGCATTTCTGTCTGCCCCCACTAGGCCCAACAAATTTTCATGGTTGTGTTGAAATGAAGGGCTACTTGGCACCATTAACAGCTAGGTTACAATTATTCTGCCATACAACTGACACTCAACCTCAAGATACTTGAGATCTAATGAGTAGAATAGTCTGTCCAACATTCATGCTTAATTCTTTACTCATTAACTCCTCTCCTTAGGTAATTAGAAACAGATAATTAGAGGAAATAGACAAGAGCTACAAGGGTTTAAGGAAGCCTTGGGAAAGCTAAAGGAGGTAAGGGCAAGTCACTTAATTTTCTGAGTTTTGTCATCTATGAAATGAACTTAAATAAAACTGTACTGCATGTTACACATATACACAATAAATACAGAGCAACTAGTGGTTATTATGATGGGAAAGAAAAGAGTAAAGGTGGGGCCTTTGGCATGCACCTAGTAAGGAATTTGACAGGAAAGCACTGAACCTTGGCTGAAGGCCTCTGGTTTTTAAGAAAAGTGAGTTTAATATATTTCATACAGAACAGATTAGAAATTAAAAAGAGTAGATCTGAAGTCTTCAGGAAAAGCCTAAAAATGAAGTTAGTAAATATACCTATCTTTTGCTAATTTTAAGTTTCATAAAAATACACTAATATTTAAGTGAATACAAAAACCAATTTATGTTCAAATATTTTAGCTATACTCCTAACCAAAGCTTAATGTGGTAGAATATTTTGTGACACGGTAGTTTTTACAAATACACACAACACCTCTGGCTGTTATGCTTTTAATGGAGGGAGGTACAAAATGCATCAATGCAAAAGAATGTTTTACATACTCATTAACATAGTGATGAATGTAAAATCAGGAATACATTGTTAAACCTCAAAAACTACAAAGTTTCCTGCAACCTAAGATAATGGAAAAGGCTCCTTAAGTTTTTACCTGCCACTTTTATTAAAGTTCTAAGTGGTATTGGGGGGGTGGGGGTGGGGGACCAAAAAATAGGTTCTTTTCAGCTGTGGTTCAAGCCTAACGAAGCTGTATGGCAAGGACTATGGGACTGTGAAGTTTCCCTAAAAGGACTTTCTAGATGACCACATCACAAACTTTAAAAGTTAACGATAACACAGGCAAGCTGAGTGGCCTAACAGTTTAAAAGCCTGGAAAGCAGCTAAGTTAACTCACTTTAAAGAATTTAAAAACATTATAAATCCCACTTCCTACAGAGAAACTTCATAAAGCATATATGTGACTTTTAAGGATACCGAGAAAACATTAAGTTTTCATAAAGCTTCATAAACACCCCAAGGCACAAGTGTTCAAAACAGCCTGTTCACTAAAAGGGCACTGCATTCTACTCTTGGAGGTATAGAGATGCTATGCTTGCAGTGAGAGGACACTTAATCTATCCCTAGTTAAAAGCACCAGGTGTCAAGCTCAGCTTCCATTTACACAGGACGCACCAATAACCCTTAGGATAGCAAATAGCTCAAATACTGCATTTCTAACAGGTCTTGCCTTTTGCTCTTTTGACTAGTCAACACTAGGGTTCTTTTGCCTGGAGTTGAGAGTATTTTGAAAGTGGCTAGGACTACCCTGAATACAGTCTTGAAGCAACGTGGAGCTCTTCTAAAAGCTCGGGAGATAAGTCAGTAACTTAGAAAAGGGAAAAAGAAAATTTGCAGTAGCTGAGTCTCTCAAAAGGAGAAAAATAATGTAGAATCTGACATGTAGGCTAGTTTTATAATGTCAAAAAACGCCCAGATTGTTAATACACATTTTGGTAAGAAAACAATCATTATATTGGCAAAGTTAACTATTTGTGTGAAATATACTATATTAATTAAACAGAAAAATCATTACTTCCACCACCAACGGAAGAAAACCCACAGCAAGGGAAGCATCTAAAGGAGGGCAATCAAAAGGTTAGGGAAGTTTACTAGTAGCTTTTGAATACATCGACACACCTTGATTATAGAACTATTTCATTTTTAAAACTACAGTGTTTTAATGTACTTCTAGTAACAACCCAATCTAAGGAGCTGTAGAGGCTTATGAAAAAGACCTATCCACCAAGATGCTGTGTTTCTAGTGGAGGGGTGAATTTAAGTTAATACTTCTGTAAGAAGGAACTGAATCACCTCAGCATCAACAAACAGCCTTTTTCTTTTACACAGTAACTCATAATTTGATGACTTATTTCTCTTCACTAGTTCAAAGTTAGGCAGGAAAGGAATGAAGCTGACTGGACAGACCCAGAAACACAAGGATTTGGCAAGCCGCACAGTCACTCGGCTCATGGAGGTGTGATAATCTGCAGAAAAGTTGTTTGACTCCAGTGTTCCATCCTTTCACATCTGTAAAGAAGGCCCACAGATTAAAAAATCAACTATAGGATAAAAGCAAATCTCTTCCCACCTTAAAGCGCTAATTTCTCAATAAGCTATTAGAATCCACACAGGCTCTGAAAATTCCCCTGACAGCTGTATCCTCCTGAAAGGTCACTTTCAAGTGTGTCCTAGTTACTTCGTAAAGCAAGTTCAAGTGAAATACATGAAACCGCTATGATCCACCCCCTGACCCTCATCTGCCTAATACACATACCATTCATAGGAAAGGGGTTCCTTGGGCAAAGTATGAATTCATACAGAAGACAAAACATTTACAAGCAGCTAAAATCTGTAATTTTTTTTTTTTTTTTACACCAGGGACATGTACACCCACCTGTAGAGGAGTTCGATACAACCACTTTTCTTTGTCAACTTTAAGCTGCATACAGGCAAAGAGATCACAAACTGCTGGGAGGCCATAACGGTCTTGGGGAAAGTTATGTTCCTCCTGCAGGGGTGAATTAAGTAATACTTCCTGCAAGAAGACAAAAAGGGCAGGTTGTTACATGACAATTGGGAGGCAAGAGACCAACTTAACTCATTTTCCAAAGACTGTAGCATCTATAAGGAATAATGTTGGCCATTTTGTAATAACATAAATGTTGGCCATTCTCTCTAATAAGCAAAAGCAAAGGTACAAATGTTTAATCTCTTCCATAGACAGCCAATAAAAAGGCTGGTGGGTTGTTTTTTTTTTCTTTCCTGCAGGATGGGGACTGGGGGCCTGGAAAATATGTAAAAATCTGTCTGAATAATTATCACAAATCTTCCATTCTGTTCTAACATGGCATCAAAGTTAATACTGAGGCCAAATAATACTACCATATTTAAGGATCTGGCCCGTTTGCAAGGTTTGGGATTAATTAAGAAAGTATAAATCTATTAAATACATTTAAAATGGTGTTATTCTGATGCCTGTGCTCACCTTGGCCTTCTTTCGAAGTAGCCACTTGTCTTCCCCTGAGGATAACTGGCTGAGGTTTCCCATCTTGTTTCCTGGCAAAACCCAGTCAGCTGTGGCCACGGGGTTCACAAGCTTTTGTTTGCCAGCTCTGTCCTCAGTAATAGGCACTTCCTTGGGACATCCTTCTTTGCAGGAGGGTGTGATGAGCCACTCTGACAGGGGACTGCTCCTTATGACTTGGAAGGAATTAGCAATACTAGAAGGAGCCACTGCCTTTGATGTCTTAGCTTGTTCTGTTGCCTCTTTTCTGGAAGGACAGAGCCACACACTCAGGGTATCTATACACTTGTCAGGCTCAGGATTTGGTTCCACAGGCACACCATTTTTATCTTTCCCTTCTTTCTTCAGAAGCCACTTACACAGAGCTTCCTTCTCACAGTTTTCATCACACACACACTCCGCAAAGCTCGTACAGGGCTCATTGGCTCTGCACACCTCCTCTACTTTATATGGCTCCTGATGGTTCTGGACAAGCCAATCCTCAGTAATCACACTGGGAGTGAACAAGGGTTTCTTAGCCTCTAAGTGGTCATTCAGGCACTTCAGATTGCCCAGGTTTTCAATCTCCACACCTTTGGGTTGGTTGCCCCGACAATTGGTGCAGGAATCGGGTTTGAGAAGCCAATCACTCACACTATAGGGCTCCTGGAACACCTGAAACAGGAGCTTAAACTTCTCACTGGCTTCACAGCTGCCTTTGCCAGGCTTCTCCAGCTTCTGGGATTCCTGAGGAGTCACCAGCCAGTCAGAAAGATCCATCTCATCTTGATCAAGAAGCTCCAGATCTCCAACCTTTTCAATTTCAGTGGAGTAAGAACTGGTAGTAGAACGGCTATTACACTTTTGGTAAGTTGGTTTTTCAGGGACCTCTTGTTGCTGACTCTTGTGGAGCCAGTTTTCTAAGCCCTTCAGGTTGCCCCAGACATTACTGAAGAAATTGCAGGCTCTGGCAGAAGTCTACATAGAAAGTACACAGTATTAGTTCACCAGTACATTATGACTGCATATAAGAGTTCTATACGCAAATTTATTGCACTGCCCAGTGTTTCCAAATTTAAGTATGTAAGGTCAAGACAAAGGATTTCTCTGTTGGGATATTGAAATATTGAAGAACATAAATTTATTTTCTATAGCTTTTAAAAAACTGAAAAATACTAAATACCAACTATGAGAAAGCATCTACAGCATATTTGATAGAAGAGAGGCTAGCAGTTCTACATAATATGCTTTTATGAATAAAGAAGACAAAAATGAACAAACGATGATTAGGCAGGTCATCAAAGGCCGAGAAACGTGAATAATAACCTCCATAATCAAAGAAACTTCAAAACAAAAGTAAAATGTTACTTTGTATCAAATTCAAAGAAAACAAAGAAGCTTATAAATGATTACCGCTATTAGAGAAGTTTTAGGGAAGGGAGCACCCTCAATATATTCCAAATATTCTTCTGAATATAAATTGCTTATCAACTTCCTGGAAAGCCAAACTGGCAATACTTATCAAAAGTCTTGAAAGGTATGCAGAATTATAATCTAGAAATGCAATTTCTAAATTTCTAGGATTTTACTCGTAAGGAATTAATCAAGAATGAGCATAAATTAACTCCTGGCTGTTCAGAGGAACTTGATACCCAGAAAAATTGGGAGTTTAAGTTACAGCCAATCAATAAGATATACTATTAAGGATTTTATGGAAGAAATTAAATGAAAGAGAAATATATTCATGCTCTACTAGTGAAAAAAAAAATCTGCTAGCCAAAACAGGATTTACAGATTTAAGTATATGTACGCATAAAAAAAAAAAAAAAAAATGGAAGTATACAAATAAAAATGTTAAAACAGTTATCTCTGCATGTTGGGGTTATGGGTTTGTATTTCTTTACAGTTCTGTTTTCTAACCTTTCTATCCATAGTGAAGAGGTATCACTGTTGTACTATAAAGTCATAAAAGTATTTCAAGACTAAAAACTAAAAGACGTACACTAAGAGTTAAAAACTAAACCCATCTACTACTGCATCTACTCAGAAACAATAAAAGCAGCAACACACCTGACTATTCTCCAAGGTCTGCTTCTGGGTAAGCCACTCCTGGAGGTTGGTGCTGGGTATATAAGGAGCCTGCCGACCAGTGGTGGGTTTGTTTCCAAGGAGCCATTCGCTGAGAGGGACAGCCATGGTGCTGGATGCTGACTTCTGCTAATCACATGATACTTCACTGCTTAACAAGGCCATGCCAAATGCCGTCAAAAGTTCACCAGGAAAGGAGACCCAAGCTTTCTAATTTTGGCTTCCAACTGACGGCACAAGTGACACAACTTCCCTAAGGCTCCATCTTACAAGAAGTATATCTCATCTCCAGGGTTCTTCTCCACTCAAAACATCTAGCAGCCTATATTCACACCGCCTTAAGAAGTAAATCATCTCTATGAATTATGAAGAGAAGGTTTCCCAAGAGAGAACCACCCCAGACAGCTAATGATAATTTCTTATGGGTTGCTAACAATGACTTTCTCTCTTCACATCTATAAAACCTCTAAATTTCTATCTCTCATTCAGTCTCAAAAGGAGCATTTAATTGCATAAACTAACTCAATACCACTTATGCCTTTTTACAAATAAATGGTAGCAAAAAAAAAGAAAGTGATTTAGTCAAAACCCAAAAGAAATATAAGCCAAGTAATAACTTCGTTACCAGAAAAAAAAAAATGACATTTTACCTGTTCTGGCAATGGGATATAGCCTCTTTTCTCCAGGAAGGACCCAATATTTGATGATGAACTAGCATGAGCCATCAGGTGCTCAGGAATTTGCTATAAAATAAAAGCAAATTAATCTTTGAAATGCAAATTATGCTTTCATCCCAAAAAAGTGAAACTGTAATTCCTAAATGTCAAACACAGGAAGCCAAGCATTACCATTTCACTAAAATAAATATTCTTTCTACTAAACTCGATGACCTACAAATAGTTATGAAATCTGAGAATTCTCTATCACATAAGTATCATCATACAAGAGAATTCACCAGAATTGGTAGTATTACTGCTTTTAATAAAACCCAAGTGAGAACATGTTTGGTTCCTCAGACTAAAGACCATTCAAGGTGCACCTGGGTGGCTCAGTCGGTTAAGTATCCGACTTGTGAGTTCAAGTCCGGCGTAGGGCTCCTCACTGACAGCACAGAGACAGCTTGGGATTCTGTTTCTCCCTCTCTCTGCCCCTCACCTGCTCTCTCAAAGTAAAAAACTAAACTTAACTGGGGCACCTGGGTGGCTCAGTCGGTTGAGCGTCCGACTTCAGCTCAGGTCGTGATCTCACAGTTCGCGAGTTCGAGCTCCACATCGGGCACTGTGCTGACAGCTCAGAGCCTGGAGCCTGCTTCAGATTCTGTCTCTCCCTCTCTCTCTGCCCCTTCCCGCTCATACTCTGTCTCTGTCTCTCAAAAATGAATAAACATTAAAAATAAATAAATAAATAAAAACAACTAAACTTAAAAAAGACCAAGAAATATTCTGTAAGAAATATGTCAAAGTATTTAAAAAAGGGGTGGCTGGCTGGCTCAGTTGGTAAAGCATGCAACTCCTGATCTCAGAGTTGTGAGTTCAAGCCCCACGCTGGGTGTAGATTACTTAAAAAAAAACCTTAAAAAAATATATATATATATTTATATGTCCAAGTTACTTAAGGACATACAAGACTGGGGCGCCTGGGTGGCTCAGTCAGTTAAGCATCCAACTCTTGGTTTTGGCTCAGGTCATGATCTCTTGGTTCAGGACATCAATCCCCATGTCAGGCTCTGCGTTGACAGTACAGAACCTGCTTGGGATTCTTTCTCTCCCTCTGTCTCTGCCCCTTCCCCGCTCACTCAACTCTCTAAGATAAATAAACTTAAAAAATAAATAAAGAGGGGGGCACCTGGGTAGCTCAGTTAGTTAAGCGTCCGACCTCAGCTCAGGTCATGATCTCACAGTCAGTGAGTTCAGGCTCTATGCTGACAGCTCGGAGCCTGGAGCCTGCTTCGGATTCTGTGTCTCCCTCTCTCTCTTCCCCTTCCTTGTTCGCACTGTCTCTCTCTCTCTCTCTCTCTCTCAAAAATAAGTGAACATTAAAATATTTTTTAAAATTTTAATAAAAAAATAAAGAAATACAAGATGAATTCTGGCGATTATCCATGAATCAATACCACATTCCAAGAACTACCACAGCCTAATGCTCACATCAACTTATTCAGAACATGAAACTTCTGAAGTTTTATCAAATTCTCAAGAAAGCCACTATTCATAGGAAAAATGTGATGTTTTTAAGACCATCTGTGAGTCCACAGATCTGAGAAGTGCACTATGAATTATCTGAGATCAACAACACTCACAATGGTCTTGAGGGATCCAAATGTGGTGATGGCCTGGCGCAGAGCAGTTGTGTCCGCTTCAAAAAGTAGGACAGTCGAATCTTCGGGTTTGAGGGTCAGATTGCCCAGTCTGGAGAAAAAATAAAACCTGGCTTTTTTAAGGAGTAACTATTTAATCCAAAACAAAGCCAAACTGTGAGTAATCTGAAATGACTACTTTTCTAAGAAACTCATCACAGGTAGATGACTTAACTACGCACCACCCAGTATAACATTAAATATATAAAGCAGGATGACCTTATCACAGAAAAAAAGAAGTTAAATCCAAGACATACAATGAGTTACAGAATTGACTTTTTTAGCGGGCCTGGGTGGCTCTGTCAGTTGAGTGTCCAACTTCATCTCTCAGGTCATGATCTCACAGTCCGCAGGTTCTAGTCCCACATTGGGCTTTGCGTTGACAGCGCAGAGCCTGCTTTAGGATGCTCTGTATCCCTCTCTCTCTCTCTGCCCCTCCCCTGCTCTCAATCAATTTTGACTTTTTAAAAAATGTATCAAAGTCAAAGAGCCAAAAGTCAAAACAAGCAAAAAACATCTTTACCTCTCTAGGCACACAGAGACTTGATTGGCTAGATCTTTGTTTTGGGTGCACTCCAGTTGATGAATAAGACAATTGAACTGGCCCAGTAACTGTAAGAAAAATTGAAACCGTCTAGCCACACTGAGTATATCCAAGTTAACAAACAGCACTTGAGATTAAACTTTTACCTGATCTATATTAATGCTACATTATAGGAAAGGCATTCTCTGGAAACCAAAAGCCACAGTCAAAACCAATTACAGCCTTGCAACCAACCACCTTACCCAGTAGAGCTGTTGGGCCTGCTGCTGAAGTGTCTCTTCTTTAAGCTGATAGATGAGATCCACCTGTTCATACAGCCACACCTCACGGCTTCGAAGGCATTCCAGGTGACGGCTTATGCAGCTGTGAATCTGGGCTTTGACCTAGGAAATGCATACCTGTTAGCTTCACTCCTATTATAAGCCCGAAGAATGGTGTTACCCACAGAATGGTGAGGTACTTAAACTTTGGGGGAGGGGTCACACATCCTTTTGGTTATCCAATGACATCTATGGAGCATCTCCCCAGAAAAACACATACTATATACTCAAAATTTTGCCTCTAATTTCAGGGTTTAGGGTCCCGAAGCCCACCCATGAAACCACCAAAGCCCCATGGACCCAGTTTAAGAATTCCAGACATAAAGACATTCACAGGCTCAAAAATCCTCATTCAATACACCCTCCCTCTGAAGAGGAACCGGTTTATTTGGGTGGCCTAAAGTAATCAAGAGAAAATAAATGATATGCCATGTAACACTGATCCCCCTCAGTTTTCCATATAATTCGAAAACCTATAGTCTGACAAATTCATCAGTGGAGTAAGATAGGAGTATTAACTTAATAGCTAGCCCTTATCTGTTTTCTCACTCTACAAATGAGCAATCCATTTACAGTAAGCCAATTCAGTAAAGAGATGTGCCACTACATGTCAATAGCTACAAGACCATTAGGGCAGACAGTTTAAGTAAAACTATAAACTAAATGTTTCTGGAAGCATAAACGGCGATTCAGAAAAGGACAAATGTAAAAATCCTAAGGAAAGAAACCAAAACAGCCATAAAATCTGAGAATTCACATAAGAAACGATTTTTAAATAAGTTTTTCTATATAATAAAGTTTTATTTCAAAGTCATGTAATACTTGGTCTTCCAAGTATTGGAAGTATTCCAAGTATTGGTCTTCACCAACACGGTACTAGTAGGCCAATGGAACAAAAAGATTTCATTCTGGCTTGCTCTAACAGATAAAGTTATTTACAGAACCATGCCACCAACAAAACCATGCCACCACCAAGTTAAAGGATGGTAGGGGACATGATGAAGTGCCACCCTTTATGCAACAAGGACACAGCTGAGCAGTAGTGCTCATTCATTTTGTTATGTTTTATTGATGGCAGTGCTTGGCACAGGGACCACACACAATGCATGCGGAACTCTTTACAGTGGTACAAGGTTTTCCAGACTCTTCTACCATATGTTTAATTTCCCCTGGGGATCAAAAGCATTAACATTTCAGGCATACCGTGCAAGGCATGGGGTGAAACTTTCTGGATGGCACTGAGAAGTCAAGCCCTTGGCCATGCTCTAACCAGCCCTGTGCTAAGAGCCCAGACAAGGGAAGAAAAAAGCACACATCACACCTCTCGCAAGTTATCTTTAATTTGCTGTTCAGCCCGGAGAACTCCACCAATAGCAAGCTCCAAGTCCCTCCGTGCATCACAACACCTCAAAAGGGGTTCTCTATTACTGGAGCAGCCACTCTGGTCCTGTGAGGTACTCATTCTGCTCACTGTTCCTTTGAAAGAAAGAAAGAAAAAATCTAAATTGCACTGTAATTGCAACCAAAAACCACCTTTCAGTCATCCCCCAACTGATCATTCCAACCAGTTCCCAATAACTAGCATAATTAGATTACTTCCAACACATGACCCAGCACACAGTATACTCAAAAAATACTGCTTCTTCCTTCCTGCTCAACACTACTGCATTCCTGACATATAATTCTAGGCATCTAGGTTAGTGACACTTTACATGTGAACAAACTGTTCCGAAAAAACACCAATTTTCCTGAACCGATAGGGCAATTATATAGCCTCCAAAAAGTTAAAAGAACACTGGAATGTAAATTTCTATTTATAACACATATAAAATCATAGGAGGCATGTGTTCTTATTTTACAGATTTAGAGGTGAAGACTAAAAGGTCTAGAAAGATCCATAATTATTTTGAAAAGTAGCGACAAACCAGTAATTGGTAAACAGAATTTAGAACATAGTTTAGATCTGGCATTTGCCTATATTTATTGAGAAAGAGGAAATTTTAATGTATTTCCTCTTTTCTCTTTTAGATGGGACTTTTTTTTTAATTTAGGAAGAACTAACTTAGGGATGGTTTCATAGCTAAGAAGTTTTCAAGAATGTAAATCTAACAAAATACTTTCATAGGATTCTGATAAGGGAAATGCTTACAGGCATTGGTGTGGGCTGCTACAGGAATTTTCTATAATCCTAGGTTTACAAGAGATAAGAAACAGAAGTGGAAAGAACAGCACATAACCAATGACATAATATGAGACTGAGACAGAAGCATTGGAAAACAATGAAGCAAAAGCTTAACAAAAACCGCTGGAAGAAGTTTGTGTCTATCCTGGAAAGATCTAGAATCAGAGATCATTTGTAAACACTTAGAAAAAAGCAGTAATCGGTGTAGCCCAGCATGTGTTCACTAAGTCACTAAGCCCTGTGATACCAAAGTTTCTTCCTTCTTGAATAGTTTTACTAAACTGGCCACTCAACGTAATCCTGCAGCCACAATCTATCTGGATGCTCGACAGTGCGGCCTGTGACAAGGTTACATATGGTCTTCGAGGACAAAGTGAATATGAGCTAAACAGAACTACAACTAAATGGATTATTTTTTACAAACAACTCAAAGGATAACAGACTGAAGCCAGTGTGTGAAGTTTTTAGAGGTATGTTTTCCCCTATTACTCAACTGTTTTCCTTAAGTACCTGGATAAAAACAGAAGACAGACATTAAAGTTGGGGTTAACACAGGACTTTGACAAAAACAGAGTCCAAAACAATCTCGACATAACTGTTAAATCTTATAAAACAGAATGTAAATTTTTAAAACTTGAATGGGGGAAGATAAAGTAAAAGAGAATAAAATGTTTTTAAAAGGATGAAGATTTGTAATTGAAAGTATAGCTCTACATGAGTTAGCACTGTGCAGGGTCTAAGAAAAATAACGAACTATTTGCATTTACCAACAGTATAGCATTTGTCACAGGACTAATCTGTTCCATATTTATTACATTAAATTTGAAATTTTTTTCTGAATAACACACTTTAGAAAACGCATTTAAAAAAGGGAAAGGGACTCTAAAAATATGAAAAATTTCTCTAGGAAGGGAAGCTGTTCACCCTAGATAAGTTTCTGGGAGGACATGATTACTACACTCAAATACTTGGCGACCTGTCAAAAAAGACTTAGATTTGTTCAGAATCACCTACAGGGAGTAGAGGAGGATTAACATGAGACATCTGAGACCATATATAAAAGAACTATCGGTTCTGAAGGCAAGGACCTTCTGAGAGATGGCTGCTCTTGGCTCAACAGCAGTCTACCCAGTGCAGAGTCCTCCAGATGACTGACACCTCATCTGAGACAAAGCGAACTTTGGCCTAGACTGCATCTCCATGCCTAGGTTTAGGACCAGATAGCTAGCTAGAAACTACAAAGGGACAAAAGCAGTGTGATCCCCACCCTCAGAAATAAAATGATGGGGGGGGGGGGGGGCACCTGAATGGCTCAGTCAGTTGAGCGTCTGACTTTGACTCAGGTCATGATCTCACGGTTGACAAGTTGGGAGCCCTGCGTTGGGCTGTGTGCTGACAGCTCACAGCCTGGAGCCTGCTTCGGATTCTGTGTCTCTCTCTCTGCCCCTCCCCCATTCATGCTCTGTCTCAAAAATAAAATAAACATTAAAAATAATAATAATAATAAATAAAATAAAATGATGGGAGGAAGAAGCCTAACAGGCTTTCTTTTTACCATCTCAGGAAAAGATCCAAGTGAGGAACTAGAGATCCTATAAGAAACTGAAGGCAATTCAGGAAATTTCCAATTGTTTTGTTACCTTAGTCTGTTTCCCCATAATGACTTTTTTTTTTTAATTTTTGAGAGAGAGAGTGCGTGGGGGTGGGGGGCAGGGAGAGAGGGGCAGAGGAAGAGAATCTTTTTTTGAGAGAGAGGGGGCACAAGTGAGGGGCAGAGAGAGGGGGAGATAGAGAAGTGGGGCTCACCCGATACGGGGTTTGTGAGAGAGAGACAGAGAGACAGAGAGAGAGAGAGACCTAAGCAGGCTCCACACTCAGCACGGTGCTCAATCCCATGACCCTGGGATCATGACCTGAGCTGAAGAAATCAAGAATCAGATGCTCAACTGACTGAGCCACCCAGGCGCCCCTCCCCATAATGACTTCTAAAAAGCAAGGGCTTCCTTAACTAAATTTGAGAGGAATCGCTGTGGAAAATTTTTCCAACCCTCAAAACACCAACACCAGCTGTAAATACTTTGCTAACTTTTTTTTTAATTTAATGTTTACTTATTTTTGAGAGAGAGAGAGAGAGAGAGAGACAGAAGGTGAGCTGGGGAGAGGCAGACACAGAATCCAAAGCAGGCTCCAGTCTCCGAGCTCTCAGCATAGAGCCTGATGCGGGGCTGGAACTCAGACCACTGAGATCATAACCTGAGCCAAAGTCAGACACTTAACCGACTGGACCACCCAGGCGCCCCACTACTTTTCTAACTTCTTTTTCACACTGGAAGCTGCCATGTGTTACGCATAGGAATTAGTGTACACTTGGTGCACACTGTAGGGACTCTGAAAAATACAAGTGAACACAACACAAGTGCAACACAAGTGAAACGCTGGCTCATACTTGGAGAGCTGGAGTCACCTCATTACCACAAGTTGCTACACTTTGCACTTAAGAGTTCTATGCAAGGCATGTTTAGTTGTCTTTCCAATTATTAACCAAATTTCACCTGTGCCAAATTTCCCATTCTTAGGTCCTCACCATTTGTGTGGAATGCCACAATGCCTGGCACAGTATAAAATTTAATCAATAAAATTAAACTAGAATGCACTTCACAATGTCAAAACCTGAGCTCTACATCATATGGGTGGCACATTCAAATGCATTTAAGTGCTGACTGTTATTACTAGATCCCTATAGATGTTTTCAATTCAATCACAAGTACCATACAACTGTCTAATGAGAACAAAACATGGCAAATTGGTTTTTCTCCTTATCAGCTATGGACAGAAGGCAGGATGAGATTTAAGTTACAAAACTGATTTTTCCCACATATTTATCACAAGTTTTCAAATTAAAATGAGTGTTATCCTTCAAAACAGTCATCTTGTTAAGAATAAGGATCTTTAGGGGCGCCTGGGTGGCTCAGTCGGTTGGGCGTCCGACTTCGGCTCAGGTCACGATCTCACAGTCCATGAGTTCGAGCCCCGCGTCGGGCTCTGGGCTGATGGCTCAGAGCCTGGAGCCTGCTTCCGATTCTGTGTCTCCCTCTCTCTCTGCCCCTCCCCCGTTCATGCTGTGTCTCTCTCTGTCTCAAAAATAAATTAAAAAAACGTTAAAAAAAATTTTTTTTTTAAAAAGACTAAGGATCTTTAGAGCCCATTTGTCAGTCGCTAAGAAAACCTGTTTCATTTCCTTATGATCAGTCCCAGGATGCTTGTCTCTCTGCTGCCTTTGGCGGTCTCCCCCACCTCCCTGTGCAGCAGTGGAGGGGACAGTCAGCTTCTATAGCCTAGATCCCAAGAAAGTAGTTATGCAAAGGCTTCCCTTTTTGTACCGCAGTGAGGAGGAAGCCCTCAGAATGGAAATCAAGAACACCACTACACAGGTGAACTCAAATCACAATGAGGGGAAGACTGACCTAGCTTAATGAAAGCTTTATGAAATGTCACATCCAAAGAGACATGTATGAAGTAACTAGTGCATATGGTCATTTTCAACAATCCACCATTTGTTTCAGGTTTGAGAGCCTATTTTGCCTATTTTCTTACCTGTAAAAAGACTGGACCAAATCAGCTCTCAATCTAAAATTCCAATCAATTAAAGACTATTAAAAATGTTCTTTTTTGGGGCACCTGGGTGGCTCAGTCAGTTAGGCGTCTGACTTCGGCTCAGGTCATGATCTGACAGTTTGTGAGTTCAAGCCCCACATCAGGCTCTGTGCTGACAGCTCAGAGCCTGGAACCTACTTCAGATTCTGTGTCTCCCTCTCTCTCTGTCCCTCCCCTGCTCATGCTCTGTCTCTCTCTCTCTCTCAAAAATAAATAAGTATTTTTTTAAAAAAATCTTTTTTTATTCATCTTTATAATCCAAAATACTGCCCTACCACCTTCAAAAGAAGACTGCCCTAAATGTATATTTTTTGAGACAAAATCTAAAATTTAAGTGCTTCTAAAACGTCCCCGCCTCTAGGATTCCTGTCCTAGGTTTGAGGGTAGGGGGAAGTAGGAGGGAGAGACACACGTACCCCTAAAATAAAGCTCCCAGAGAACCCAGAACTCTCCCAAAACAAGAATTCTACAAACTATATATGCCATCTTTGCACAGTGGTTGGCACAAATCTAATTATGAAACCCAAAGACCTTGAAACCAGAATTGAGCAACTAACCACAAATGAAACTAAGTCATTATCATATGATTTAACCATAAAATTTCCAAAAAGCAATAGCCCTCTTGTGACCAACACAAACCACAATTTAAAGTTGAAAAACCCGGGGGCGCCTGGGTGGCTCAGTCGGTTGGGTGTCCAACTTCGGCTCAGGTCATGATCTTGCGGT
The DNA here is from genome assembly GCF_046562875.1 of Panthera onca. Taxonomy (NCBI): domain Eukaryota; kingdom Metazoa; phylum Chordata; class Mammalia; order Carnivora; family Felidae; genus Panthera; species Panthera onca. Next base: position 40,055,394 of record NC_138349.1, on the reverse strand, counting down.
CCATGGGTTCAAGCCCCGTGTCGGGCTCTGTGCTGACAGCTCAGAGCCCGGAGCCTGCTTCAAATTCTGTCTCCCTCTCTCTCTGACCCTCCCCCATTCATGCTCTGTCTCTCTGTCTCAAAAATAAATAAACATTAAAAAAAAATTTTTTAAGTTGAAAAACTCTTTGCCATCTCTTTAGTAGACTATTCTCATTGTACAGATGAAACCACAAAAGCCCAGACAGTTTAAATGATCCATCTAAAGGACCACAGCCATAACAGGTTTGGGTTTAGAACTGAGGTTCCTAAGGTCTAGTCCGGGATGCTCTGTGACCAACTTGTTCTTCTTTTAGTGTATTATCACTCACAAATTATTTTTATTTACCAATTCTAGAGTCTGAAATTAACATCCCAAAAACAACAAAAAGAAATTAACATTCCAATAGAATACTATTGTACTACTGAAATAACTTACATTAAGATTCTGTCCATTTTCATAGTCCTCAATAAATTAAGACAGTTTTTCAGAACTTTTTTCCTTAAATAATGCTAACAAAATAAATAATGCTCGTGCACATCATGACAGGTTCAGAATAATCAAAACACTGCCAAGTACCAGTCCCAAGCAAGGAGGACAGGAGCAGCAGCCCTGGATCTGATCCCACATCTGTATCACAATCACTCAGAGTTCCATCCGTCTGTCTGAACAAAGGCTTAAACCAGGTCATCTCTAACTGCACCTTCCAGTTCTCAGTGTTTGTCACCCTTCCCACCTAACCTCCTCTCCAAGAAAAGAGGTCCACTTTTTAGTTATTTTCCTGGCATCCAAATCATTGCTAGAAACCCACACACTAAAAACCAATCCATAGCATACATCTATGTTTTATTGACTACAAATTTGAAATACTGCCAATTTAGTTATCTTTGATGAGACAATATATAATAGACCGTTGGTACAAATTTTCAGGAAAAAAAAATTATGAAATAATAGTCCACATTCCATTTCACCTTGAGACATTTCTTCACATGTTCTTTCTTCTTGTTAAAAAAAAATTTTAAGGTTTTTTACTTCACAATTCATTACCTCAAAGGCTATATATCTTACCCTAGCCCCAGCCCACTTTTAATTCTTTATCAAGAAAGTATTTTTGAAATTCAGGATCTGATTCTCCGTAATTTTTTTATACCTGGAAAATAAGGTTAATGCCTGAAGAGACTTACACAAAATAAGGTAACAATGAAATCTCCACAGCATATTTTAAGATTACAACTTCAGAGCTTACTGCCCTAGGATCTGTCTACCTTCATACACGGAATTACAAGCAGTCAACCCCAGCACATCAAATTTCCGAAGCAGTAACTGAAAACTGACCACAAAATTCCCCACCTAAAGCCACGACTTTTCTAGTTCAAAAGCAACAATGACTCATGCAACTTTCCAGGTTCCCCCACACTTTCTAAGAGCACTGTAGCCGGTATGAGCCGCAGCCCGCAGGGTCACCTCTCAGCACGCATGCGCGCAGCCAGGGCCACAGAGCCCCTTCCTCTGCCCAGCGCGCCGAGTCGACTCAGAGCGCTCCCGCTGCGGCCCTGGGCTGCCCGACGTACCCCGCAGGCCCAGTCTCCGCCGCGCCACCTGCCTGGCGAGCCGGAGGCCCCTTTATCCTAGACTCAAGGGCCGAAGGTCCCCGCGGCCACGGGCCGCGCCCCGCCCCGCCCGCTAGTGGCAGCAGCCCACGGTGGCCGGGAACGCGCACGTCGGCGCCAGGGGCGGGCCTGGAGGACCCGCCCGCTCGGACGCCCCCATCCTGCCCCTCCAGCCGGAGGCCCCCCGCAGCCTCTCGCAAAGCTCCACCCCCTCCCCGCCGCTTCCGGAAGCCAGGGGCCCACAGACACCAGGGGGCTCCTCTCCAGCGTCCCCTCCGCCCTGCTGCTCCAACTCTTAGCCTGTGTCCACCTCGCTCTGTGCCCCAAATCGTCGAGACTTTGAGGACTTAAGGGTTTTGCTGCTAATCGTTACAGAGAAATAACAAACGTGGGTCAGTCAGAAGGCTTACGGAGTTATTCTTGGAATGTCCCTTCCCAGTAGCTTACGCTTCCAGAGATCACCCCTGTCAGCCCAGCTGGGGTTCGGCCCTCGTCTTTTGTTCCAGGCCCTCTCAGACATCCCCTCATATCTGTGACACACCTCTACCTGTACCCTAGTGTCTGTCTCTCACAACAATCACATGCTCGCACACAAGCCACACACAGTCCAGTGCCGCTGTTAAAAGTCATGAATGCTCTTCATTCAAAAAAAGCTTGCTTAGAGCACCTACCAGATGCCAAGCACTATTCTAGGTGCTGAGAATACGAAAGTTAAAATGAGAGCCCTACCTAGAGAGGCAGTAATACAAAAGAGAATGAACTCTGGAGCTAGACCATTTGAGTACAAAACTTTGCTTCCCACTTAGGTGCTGTGTGACTACAGGCAAGTCACTTAACCAGTTTCCTGGTCTGTAAAATGGGGACATAATAATGGATCCAACTCAATGAGAATTACATGAATTGATACATGGAAAATGTTTAGGACGCTACCTGACACAGTATTCCTGTATGATTATCATGCTAATGGTACTTCTAGTCTGGTGCCTTTTTCTCCAAAAACAATCCTTACAGTCTGCATATCCAATCAGGCCAGAAGACAAAATCTAGACAGCACAGTCATTCCCTTCCAATCAATTATATTAATGCAAAATACTTGCTCTTGTCTATGTATATGAAATGATTTTTGTAAATAAGAGTAAAGAAAAACCACATGACAAAAAGCAAACACAAAAGGTCATCACCTTCAATTACGCATCCCTCAGATTTCAGATGAACAGAGTTTGTGGAGGCGCCTGTTTTATCTATCATGCACAAAGTTTCTGGGATCAAATTTCAGACATTACCAAAAATAATGAGAAAACAATTTCTTAAAGTTTTTTTATTCATTATTATTTATTTTGGGCAGGGGTGGGGAGGGAGAGAGGGAAAGAGAGGATCCCAAGCAGGACCCACACGCTGTCAGTGCAGAGCCTGACACGGGGCCTCAATGCCATGAACCATGACACCATGACCTGAGCCAAAATCAAGAGTCAGATGATTAACAGACTGAGCTACCCAGACACCCCATGACCCTTTGTACTTTAAGTCAAATGGTTAGAAAGGAGGAATTCTCAGTCTATCAAAACAGAACTGATGTCAAAACTTTTTATCTTTTAGGTGTCCCTATAAAATACTCACAATGTAAATACAATAGAAACTATGTTGACCATCACCTACATAACTGATAAGCCCTACACTCACTCTAAAAGATCCTGACCAACGCCTCTACACCCTAAATGCTCCAGCTCTCCCTCACTTGAATTCCCAAGTTACAGTTACTAAAAGTCAGTGTTTTGTCAGCTTATGCCAACTTTAGTTGTTACTACAATGATGTGATTTATTAAGTATTACATAAACATAAGAAGACTGGGGAGGAAAAAAATCATAAAAATCTAGAAGAATTCTGCATTCAAACCACTTTGCAGGCTCCTCTTTACTCCCTTAAGCTTCATTATTTGCCCTTGCATCTTTATACAATGTTTACATTCTAAAGGGTATTTTACTCTCTTCTGCTTCAAGATTTCTATGCTTGCTATCTCAGAACAAGTGAACCATCCACTCCCAGTAGATCATCTCATCTAAAGAGAACATAAACTATAACTTTCCAATGACTCCCCACTTACCTACAAGATACAGTCCAAATTTTGTATAAAGGCAATAAAGTTCTCTATTTTCTTGTTCCAACATGGCTCTCCTGCTGTTTCCCCAAAGGAACCCCCACACCGTGATCTGCTACACAGCTGTTCCATGAAAAGTCCAGGCTGGTTCACCTTGTCCAGCTTGGCTCTCCCAACTCTCTCTGCCAGCAATACCAGTTCCCTTCTCCCCACCTGTCCACTTTCTAACCATGCCCAAGTCGCCACTACTGTGAAGCCTCTCCTGACCAAGCACCCCTGTCCTCAATAGTTTTAGCCAACAGGGTTAGCTGCTGCCTCCTCTGGATTCACTACATTCTGAACAGGTTTCCAGTATGACACCTGTAACATGCCACATTATTACACATTACATGCCTGCCTCCTTAGCTTGAAGATTCCCAAGAGAAGGTATCATATCTTACTTGGCTTTGTTCACTCTAATGCTTAACAGATAAGCCTGGTAAGGGTGTCTTGGCATTAACCCCCTTCCACTCTACACGCTCTACTGAATTGACTTAAAGAGAATGGTGTTCCTGGAGTTGCACAGTACTGTGACCCTAAACTCAACAGAGGCTTAATATATGTTTGATAAGTGGATGGATGAATGAGTGATAAACAAATGTTCAAGTTCAGACTTATATAATAAGTACAGTACAGTTCTCCTTTAAACACAGATAATCACCTTGATGTGACACTAAGGCCTGCATTAATTCAGAAAGGTTTTTCAGAGGCGGAAATGTTTCTAGCAGAAGGCTTAATTTTAGTTTTCTTTCAAACAAGACAAAACCGGCAAGGGTATTGCTACCGAAACCATGATCCCAGGATATGCACAGAGAAAAAGTATCTTTCCTGACACCAGATCTATCAAAGCTCAGCTATACAGATCCACAAACATCAGCAAATCTGTAAGTTAAAGGGGAAATATTAACTATATTTACAGCCAACTCTGGATATTTTTTTTCCCCTCAAGATTTTGCAGTACCACAGAAATTCTAGCTGACACCACAGAAGTTTGGTAGGCTTTCAGAACTGAGGCCCTGCCCTATTTTCAACTTGAACCTTCTGGCCATAATACAGTCAAGGATAGGAAAACATGTTACTTATCCACTATCGCAGTAATACCATTTTATCCCCGATTTTATGATAAGTATCTTGTGGTTTTTCCCACAGAAGTGAACATGTGATATAATATTTTCCCTTCCCTAAAGCTTGTGGGACTAGCAATAATGCCAAAGTCAAATTCAAAATATACCTAAGGTTATGTTCTTATGAAATCAGTAATTGTCCAAGTATTAAAAGACTTAACTTCTTGGGGTGCCCGGGTGGCTCAGTTGGTTAAGCGTCCGACTTCAGCTCAGATCTGATCTCGCCGTTCGTGAGTTCGAGCCCCCGCATCAGGCTCTGTGCTGACAGCTCGGAGCCTGGAGCCTGCTTCCAATTCTGTGTCTCCCCCTCTCTCTGACCCTCTCCCTCTCACACTCTGTGTGTGTGTGTCTCTCTCTCAAAAATAAACATTTAAATTTTTTTTTAAAAAAAGACAACTTTTCTATGACCTTACTGACAATCAAAAACCTTTTAACCTATTTTGTCAGCTATTCACTCCTTCAATGAACCAAATTATCACATTTGTAGAGGACTCTAAGTAATGCTGGATAAGAGGACTGGAAGCCTCAAAAGTGCCCCCAAACATACTTCTACCCCCAGAGAAGAATATCTTGATTCCACTGAATAATCAAGTCAGGCAAAATCAGGGATGATGGCTTGGGATAAGAATGGCTAAGAGAATTAGAATGAATCATTCATATCAGAAGAAAAAAGAGTACTCTCAAAATAACAATTTTATTCACTTGCCAGTGAATCTACTGAATTCAAAGAGAATAAATACCATGTCAGGCTCCGAGGTACTGTAGGCTAGACGGGATGTTATGACTGAATGTTATAATTTAACAAGCAAAGACAAGCTGAGAAGGACTATATGGCAGCGCCTTTAACTGATAAGCACAGAAACACTATTTAAAGGGACTCAGTAGAGTAAAAGTGCTCAACTTGGCCCCCAGATCAGCCTAGGCCACTGGCATTGTTTCTGTGCTCTATGTTGAAACAAAGTATTCAGACATACTCATAACTGAAACAAAGCCTAAATGAAAATGTGGACAAAAGCTTTATGAAAACTAAAAAGTAGCAAGAAGAGTAACAAAAATGTCATGGACATCTATAATGCCTTCCTGAAAACTGTGCTTAAGCCAATACATACACACTGGTTCGTGCCTTATGGTCATTTTAGACTTGCAACCTAACTGGTATATAAACAGAGACAATGATTCCACTAATTTCAGCAATGCCTCAGAAAGTACAGTCTGAACCAGGAACACATTCTATTGTGCTCATCATGCATAGTGACAAGTCTTAATTCTCTGAGGCTCAGTATCCTTCTTTCAAATAACTCAAAGATTAATATATTTTAATTTTTTAAATTCCAGTGTAGTTAACATATAGTTGTATTAGTTCCCAGTGTACAATAAAGTGATTTAACAATTTCATATATTAACTCAGTGCTCATCAAGATAAGTGTACTCATAATCCCCCAAAGATTGATATATGTAAAGCACTTAGAATAATGCCTAACACATAGTAAGAGCTATATAGGCATTAAAGTTTCCCCCATTATCCAAAAGCAGGGCATTCTGTGCAACCTTTCGTAAGTTGAAATGGCATAAAGAAGCAATTACCATTAATTAATATGGAAAAATTTTTGAGCATTTCCAGGCCCCAAAAATAACCTCTCTGAGGATTTTCTGATGCCTTACAACATATCTTTCTAATGGATGCACAAAATAAATTGACACAAAGCACTAATGCTCACAGACACAGTTCAAAACTGTGGTGGCTTGCTGCTGAGATGCTGAGTGTAGTTCCCAGGGAAGGAGCTTGGTGGCACCACTCTAGCTGCTGGGGAGGCACGCCGCCTCTACATCGGCTCACTGCAAAATAAATGCTGAACGCTATATTCCCTTTTCACTGTTTTTTGTAAAAGCAAAACTCCTCTTTGGATTTCTTTGGTTAGCAAAAAAAAGATAACGAGTGCAGGTCTTTTGTAAAAGCAAAGTGGTATAACACATGCTTTAAAAAATCAAGGGATATCTGCAGCTACTTTTATCACTCTTGGTCAGAGAACGGGGTATGATAATAAAGAAGACATTTTATTATGTAGCTCGTATATTCAATAAGTCACCATCATCTCTCTCCAGTATTCCTGCAGAAACCTCATGACTGCTGCCCACCCCACCCCCACCCCCACCTACTCTTCTCTTTGCTGGCTCAGTCCAGCCACCATTGCTTCCTTGCTGCTCCCCCAGCATACCAAGGATGCTTCCACCTCCGGGCCCTTGCACTTTCTTCCAGAGAGCCTCATGTCCACTCTTTCACTTCCTTAGGGGATCTGATCACTTCCTTAGGCTGTCTTCCCAGTGAGGCCATTGCTCACTATCCTATACAGACTAAATCTTCCTTCCACAGTCACACTTAATATATTTTCTTTTTCTCCATAGTACTTACCACAATCTGACATGAAGAAACCATTTATTTTCTGACCCCACTTCAGAAAACACACTGAAAGGTAAGTTCCACACAGGAAGAAACTTTGTCTTTTTGTCCACCATTATACAGCAGGTGTTCAATAAATATTCGTTGAATAAATTCAGTAAACATTTAATATATCTTTGTGCCAAGGCTTTCTTTTACACATTATCTCATTTAGTCCTCACAAATATTTAAGGTACATATTATTGCAATTTTAAAAATAAAGAACCTAAGGCTTAAAAAACAACAACAAAAAAAAGAAAGTAAGGATTGAGGGGGTTAAATATATTACCTATAATCACAAGCTTCCAAGTGGAGGAACCAAGATTTAATCTTTAATCCCAGGTCTGAGTCATAACTCCTTAGCCACACAATGTATGTTAAAGGGGTCATTTAGGCATTGAGATTTTATGTATTCATTCAACAAATATTTACTGTGTGCTTAAGCTGACTATACTTATGATAGTCCCTGAAGCCACAACGGTGAACTTGCTATCTAGAGGAGAATTGTGCCACTGAGTCACCAAAAACTCAGCAGAAAATACTAATTATTTGAAATAAGAGACAGAGTTAAAAATCCATCAGCAGCGGCAATGACTGGTTCTGAATGTTCTCCAGTATGGTAACGCTTCCCTTACTCTAGGAGGGGAATTATTATAAAACATTAGCCAAGAGGCTTTTGAATGGGGGTAGGGATGTGTCAGAATATCCTGCACGGTTTTCTGAAGCCCCTACACAAGTTCCTGAGATTCTGGTACAACTAAGCCATTTAATAAAATGGGGTGGAGTGGGAAGTCCTACCTAATTCTAAAATAAGATCGCTCCGCCCCCCCACCCCCCACCCCCACCCCCACCCCCACCCCCGGAGAATCACATTTTCCTTCCCTTACATAGCTCACCATGCTTTTCCACTTTTGAAATACCTGTTTGACCAACCGTGATAATGTAATAACAGAGGTTTATTTAAACACAAGATACCAGGAGCGCCTGGGTGGCTCAGTCGGCTGAGCGTTGGACTTAGGCTCAGGTCATGATCTCATGGCTCAGGGGTTCCGGCCCTGCGTCGGGCTCTGTGCTGACAGCTCAGAGTCTGGAACCTTCTTCAGATTCTGTGTCTCCCTCTCTCTCTCTGCCCCTCTCCCACTCGTGCCACGTCTCTGTCTCTCGAAAATAAACATTAAAAATCTTTTAAACACAAAATACCATAGGGCTGCTCCGATGGCTCAGGCGGTTAAGCCTCCGACTTGGGCTCAGGTCATGATCTCATGGTTTGTGGGTTGGTGCCCCACATGGGGTTCTGTGCTGACAGCTCAGAGCCTGGAGCCTGCTTCGCATTCTGTGTCCCCCTCTCTCTCTGCCCCTCCCCCACTCACGCTCTGTCTCTCTAAAGTAAACAAACATTAAAAACGCAAAATACCGTAAAACTTTAGACCCCTATGATTTTCCCTAGGGACTCAAAGACAAAAGTCTCATAAAAAGGGGGAAAGGAGAAATAAAATGTGAGGGATATTACGGGGCTAGACCTTACATATATTATCTCATTTATTTATCTTAACAACTGGACAAGCTAGCAAACATCCCAAAGAGCAAACCAAGTTAACTTCCCTAAGCCACAAGATACACGCACCACCTCCCACTTCCACTGTACCATCTGGTAAGTCTTCCTCAAAGAGTCTGACAGTCTTTAAAGTTCAGAAATGGCATGCTAGGACCCCAGTGCAGAAATGAGCCAACTATGATCACCCGTCTCACCCTCACCCCAGGAAGTTATTCAAGAGACCTTACAACCACATTTCCAAATTACCAGATAGGTGGTGGAAAGCTAAATCAGTCCAAAGACAGTTACGCTACGGTGAACCTTACCCTGATTAGAAAATACCGGAAAATGCTACTGTGAAAAAAGCTCTGCTTTTGTGACCTGACAGCTCTAGCGCTCTGACTGCTGTCATTCTTGATCGCATCATCCCTGGTTGTATCACATGGCACGTAACGCTGTTTTATATCATTGTTGCCCCGCCACAGGAATTTAGTTTCACGAAAATAAGCGCTGTGCCCCTTTGTTTTCATTGCTATAGCCTTAACCCCCTGAACACCTAGGCAATGAATAAATGATTGCTGGTGGAATGAATCAAGGAATGAGCAAAACTTGCTCTTCTCATCTGTAAAAAGGAGAGGATCAAGCTGCCTCTCGGGCTGTATTACATGAGATGTGCTGGCACTCAAAGGGCTGAAAAAAACATGACCTTCCTCGCGTTTCCACCCAGCAGTGTAGGAATGGATATGCCTCCGGGCCCATTCTGGAGAAACGGGAGTCTCTCTGCCCCCATGAGACCCTGGCGAGAGCAAGCAAAACCTTGCAGCTGTCACTCCCGGGGCCAAGAGAAGGCGGGCATAAAGAAGGTGGTGGCCCCCGGGCAGAGTGTTGAGGCCCGGGGAGAGCGCAGCCTCCGGCCGGCCGGCAGTCAAGAAAAGGTGACCCCCGGACAGGACGGGTGGAGGGAAACGCTGGCCGGGAAAGGCAGGCCCAGGCCCGGTGGGCAAGCGGTCATGGCGCCCTGGAACAGCCCGCGGTGTGAGGGCTGGAGGAGTCGCGCCGGCCCGAAGGGCCACTGTGGTTCTTACCAGCTCCAAGTGCAGCGCCCGGCGACCGGAGTGGAAGCTTCCTCGGAGAGAGACCGGCCCGAACAAGTAAAGGGCCGAAAGGAAGAGTTCTCGCGAGAGCACAACCTTCCTCCCACGCCTCACGCCACACGTCTGACAGTCTCGCGAGATCTCTCCTCGGGTCAGCCCAAAGCCCTTGTCCGCCCTCTAGAGAGCACAGAGCGCAGGCGCACACTCGCCCCCGGCGCTGGAGGTCCGCGTCCTTTCACCGTTCCTGAGTAAATCAGGTTAAGTGAAGCAAACGTGTTGAGGGCAAACTCTGTGCCAAGGATGATCCTAAGTTAATGTCTCGTATCAAATGTCCTCATAGATAGATTTTAGTTTTAATAAACAGATGCAAAAATAAATCAAAACACAAAAGGACAAATCTTGTATGATTCCACCCAACATAAGATACGTTGAACAGTCAACTTACAGAGACAGAAAACGAAATGGTGGTTGCCACAGGCTGGGGGAGAGGACTTATTGTTTAATGAATGCAGACTTTCAGTTTGGGGTGATGGAAAGTTCTGGAGAATGAATGCTAGCGATGGCTGCACAACAATGTGTATGTAATTCCACTCGACAGTAAACTTAAAAATGGTTAAAATGGTAACTTCTATGTTCTGTATATTTTGCTTCATTTTTTTAATTTTAGTAAATAAATAAATGTCAGAGTCAGATTTCAAACCGTATCATCTGAGTCCAAAGTGTATGTTTCTTTGCACCACATCACACCACTCTGCACACCCCATGACCCTGTACCGCTTCTCAAAATTTGCCCAGTGTGGCATTACCCACATTAGAGCTTTTTTGTTAGTTTGTGACCAGATATAAATACAGGAATCTTTCTGTGGTCAGTTTTGACAGAGGCCCCCAATACTTAGCTCTCTGCTCCCCATGTTTGCCAGCAAGGTGAAGGACCATCAAAGTAGGTCCCACCCAAAAGTGACAAGAGGCAAGGCAATCTAAGCAGAAAGCAATGGGAAATGTGGGTTCAGATGCAGAAGCTAAAAGGCAGTCAGAGCGTGTATTGGAGCTTTGGAGAAGGAGGAGTAAGGCATGTTGGAGCAGCCCACAAAAGCCCCAATGAGGAAGAAAATCACCGTAAACACTGCCACGGGCAGAAGGAGCCAAGACTGTCCCTGACCCTTAACTCTCCTGTCCCCCTCCTCAATTCAGATGCAGACTCTGGATTTATACTTTTTTGTAACTACAAGTGACCAAAGCACTTTTTGATTACCTTAGGACCAAAATTCTCTTCAGGGCCCTACCTAGATTGCTCAACTAGTCCACATAGCATATTTAAACAGATAGGGTTAAGGGGCAGAGGAAAAATAAAGCTCTTTACCGACTGCCCACAAATTGTTCAACAGAGGACTGTTTGCTTGTTTGTGATCTGTCACGTACACACAGGCACAGGACTCTAAGCCCCAGGGCAGCGGGGACCTTGTCTCTCTTGTTCATTGCTGTAGCCCCAAGCCCAGAGCATTACCTGGCCCAGGCACTCAGTAAAGACCTATTGAGTAAACAAATGTTCTCTAACACAGAAACAGCAAGAGATGATCAACAGTATCACTGTTTTAAGTTCCTAAATTTTGGGGTGGTCTGTATGCCACAAAAGATACTACAGCTCTGTACTCAAGCCATTTCCATCTACAGAGCAGAGTGCCTGGCCTTTTAATACCCCATCAGGATGTGTGTGGTCCTGGAGGCACTTCTCCCAGGCTGCCCTGCTCCAAACTGCCATAACCTCGGGGTGCCTAGCTGGCTCAGTTAGTAAAGTATGGGACTCTTGATCTTGGGGTCATGAGTTCAAGCCCCATATTGGGCCTAGAGCTTACTTAAAAAGACAAAAACAAAAACTCAAAAAGCTGTCCTAGTCTCAAGCAAGCACAGAGGTATATGAGGGACACGGTATAGAGCATGCTCTCTGAAGAAGAGGAAGGAAGGATAAACATGAAAAATGTTTCTCCAAGAAAATGTGGGATCCGATTTCATCTTGAAGACACATGTATTTTTTGGATTGTTCACCAGATAGCTGGATACCAGGGCAGCACATTGCAGACACATTAGAAGTGACAGTCGCAGCAGCGGTGCCCCGAGCAGGGGACATACGGTGATCTATTGCAGTATACGTTATAAAAACATAACTTCTATTCACATTTTCCATCTCCTTGCAACGTTTGCATGCTTTATAATACATGTAATTTATAAACTAATGCATACATAATTTATGAACTAAAAGCAAACACAGATTCAAGTGTTTTCTCAAAACCTTTTTTACGGGTAGATAAGGTTACACAATCATAGACTGTTAGAGGCCAAAAAGAACAAGGCCTGGCCTGGGAGAACATGGGCCCTCTCAGGCTGGAACCCCTAGGCCCATTGGAAGCACATTACATTACAGGACAATACAGGTCCTCTCTGGATCATTCTGTTCCACCACCTTATAGCTGCAGATCTCCTTGTTGAAGATTTTCTGGCACTTGGTTTTTGTCATAATGCACGGTTGTAGCAGGGCTGTCATTGAGACAAGAGCAAGGCCTGCTAGAAAGGATAGGATGCCCAGCCTCCCCAGGACCAACTCTGTGACGGAAACACCCACACTCCAACTGTCTGGGGTACCCCTCAGCAACCTAAGGTCACTCTAAAGTGCCGCCTTTAGAAACCTAGACCCAAACACATAGAACCTGGACTAGCAACCCATAGACCATCCCTGGAATCATTCCTAAATTCCATCCTGCTTGCACAGAAGGACAACAGTAAGTTCTGACAGGTCCAGAAGCAGATCTGGGCCCCTGTGGGGCCCGGCAACTTGTGCCAGCCTGACTCTGCTTGCCCTCCCTACTCAGGAAGTGCCTGCAGTACTGATGTTTGAGTATGGGAAGGGAATGGTTGTCCCATCCCTGGCATGGAGGCCATTTAGGTAGGAGCTGGTTCAGCCAAGAGGAACAAAGACTCACTCCAGGCAGGGATCATGGAGCTCAGAAAGAATCTGATGAAACCTGGATGTCACCAGACAGAAAACCAGTTCTGAATTCAAGCTTGGAGGCTTGCTGCTCTGAAATCAATACTCAAAAGACAAGTGACGGTGGGAAAGGAAAAGTTGCTTTATTTAGAAAGCTGGCAGGGTGCCTGGGTGGCTCATTAGGTTAAACGTCCGACTTTGGGTCAGGTTATGATCTTGAGGTTTGTGGGTTGTACCCCCTGTCGGGCTCTGTGCTGACAGCTCAGAGCCTGGAGCCTGCTTCGGATTCTGTGCCTGCCTCTCTCTCTGCCCCTCCTCTGCTCGCGCTCTGTCTCTCTCTCTCTCAAAAGTAAATAAACAATAACAAAAAAAAAAATTTAAAAACAGAAAAAAAGCTGGCAACCTAGGAAGATGGTGGACTAACATCCCAAACACCATCTTCCTTGTCCATGTGAAGCCAGAGAGGATTTTTTTTTAATGTTTATTTATTTATTTGGCTAGAATTCACAAACTGTGAGATCATGACCTGAGCTGAAACCAAGAATCGGACACCTAACCGACTGAGCCACCCAGGTGCCCCGAAGCCAGAGAGTTTTAAGGAGATAGTGCAGGACATGAGGGGGGACACCGTGTGCAGGAGAAGCTGGTGCTCAGGTGGGTCATCGTACGCTGACATGATGCTGAACAGACATGCTACCATCAGTGCCAGCTGTTTTCAAGTGCAGTCAGGACTTACCTCCGGGGAAAGTCTGATCCTTCATTCCTCAAGGCCAGCGAATTGTCTGCAAAATCTCAAGGAAAATAGTTTGGTTCTGCTACAAATCAAGGGGCTTAGGTCGGCAAGCAAGCAGTGCATAAGCTTGAAGCAAGTTAACTTTTTTTTAAATTTTTTAAATGTTTATTAATTTTTGAGAGAGAGAAACAGAGTGTGAGCTGGGGAGGGGCAGAGAGAGAGGGAGCCACAGAAACTTCAGCAGGCTTCAGGCTCCAAGCTGTCAGCACAGAGCCCGACGCAGGACTCAAACCCACGAACCATGAGATCGTGACCTGAGCCGAAGTCAGACACTTAACCGACTGAGCCACCCAGGTGCCCCTTGAAGCAAGGTAACTCTTAAGACTGATTGGTGGGCTATTACATGGGGACCATCTCCCTGGGAAAATCCACCCACACATTCAAAGGTGCAAACAATTTTAGGGTTCACTGCCCTCTGGAAATACACCCACAAACCTCAGATTTAAATTGCCCCTCCCCAAAGTGTACACAGAAGAAGCCCCCATGGCTCTTTGTGATGTTCCATCCAAAAAGTGACCCTTGACTTATTTTAACAAAAGAGAACTTTTCAATACTCTCTCCCAAAGAGTAGAAACCAAAGTGAGAACTGAAAAAAGATTTCCCCAGGGCACCTGGGTGGGGGTCCTGGGCAGTGGGGGGGAGACCAGGGCAGTCTGGGCCTGGGCCTCCTACCTCAGGCTGGATCGCTACTGGGCAGCTTGAGATCTGGACAGCGTTCCCCTAGAAAATACAATAGGTCAAAAAATTCTCCCAGATAAAATGTAATCACACCCTCTATTTTGCTATAGCAAAACAAAAACAAAAACAAAAACTTCATGAGAAAAACTCAGTAGGCTGTGAGAAAATTACAGGGAAAAGGAGTTGACTCTGAACAGTAGGAAGAAATGTAGAACAATGTGCCCAATGGGATAGGCAATGTGGCAGGAAGGAGGGGAGGCTCACCTTGAGCCCAGACTAAATGTCAGCTACTGACCCAGGGTCAGGGAACACAGAACCAGCATAGAGAAGGCATTAAAATATTGAGTCAATTAATGTATATGCAAAAGCTATTTAATATTTATACTCACCTGATTATCCCTATTTTATAGTAAGTAAACTTTTACAGGCTCAAATAGATTAAGAAACTTATCAGGGTCACACAGCTGCTTTACAAGAAAATGGAGATTCAGACTCAGTTCCTCTGGCATCAAGGCTCTTCTCACTTCACTCTTTTCTACACTAGGTAGGTGGGAACCTGGGAAGAGGGTCGTATTGGCATAGCTGTGATGATGGAGCGCTGGAGGCAGGAGAGAGTGCCAAATCTGGGGGACATGGATGCATTGGCCACTTTGGAGATGCACTCTTATGTCAGAGAGTCATTAGCCCTTAACCTAGTCCAAAACAATCACACTCCGGAGTCACACTAACACTTGATACAAAGACAACGTCAAATTTCTGGAAACACAAAACCAAGGATTAGCTGTAATATGCAGTGACCCAACCAAGGCAATACCTGGGAACCTGCTTCAGCTAGCCAGCCAGTCAGTCTCCCAATCCAATATCCCTCTTATTCCATTAAGCACTTAGCATAGGGCACACTCAATAAATGTGTTTGGAACTATCCAGACACTTAACTTCTGTAGCACACTCAAGTATTTGATTTAAAGTGCTTATTTCTCTACTCACTGGTGGTGTCATAAGACTCCCTGAGGCACTTGTGTTTTGTGGGTTTTTTTTTTTTAATTTTAAATTTTATTTTAGAGAGAGAGCGCATGTGAGTGAGGGAGATGGCGGGGGAGAGTGAGAGAGAGAGAGAGAGAGGCTTTTAAGCAGGCTTCACACTGAGCGTGACCTGAGCCAAAATCAAAAGTCAAAAGACAAGAATCAAAAAAATCAAAAAACACTAAACTGACCCAGCCACCCAGGCACCCCAGGCGCTTGCTAAATTTCAGATTCCTTATCTCCTACAGATTCTGATTCAGTAGGTTCTGGGATGGGCCCCAGGAATTTGTATTTCATCAAGCTTCTGAGCTGAGTCTGTGATCAGGCAAGTTTGGGAAAATGCTATTTATGCCAATGCTTCTGTCATCAGAGCTGCTCCTGTTCTTGCAAAACACTATAGGCCAAGGTTGGCGTGAAGACATCGGGTGGATTGCAGGGGAGGGGTGTGGAGAGTGGCTCTTATGGATATAGCTGCTGAGGAAACAGGAAAATTAGGGCCACAGTGTGGGTACTCTCTATCACCCCAAGCACCCTACCTACCAGTAAAAAAGGTTTTGAGCAAACACTTGAATCTGTGTATGCTTTCAGTTTATAAGTTATATGTATTATAAAGCATGCAAACATTGCAAGGAGATGGAAAATAAATGTGAATAGAAGTTATGTTTTTAAATGTATACTGCAATAGACCACCGTATGTCATACGTGTGTCTTCAAGATGAAATCAGATCCCACATTTTCTTGGAGAAACATTTTTCTTGTTTATCCTTCCTTCCTCTTTCAGAATAGACACTTCAAGAAAAAAGAAGGCCCTCCTCTTTAATCAGACAGCTATTGTGAGCCTGGGGCCAAGTTTTTTGTTTTGTTCTATTTCTGTTGGATTATCTCTGCATAAATGCCTCATTTCTCCACTTTGCTTTGTTTCTGATCCCCAAATGCACATGTGAAACATCGTGAGTATTTTAAAATTTATGCCTGGGCCCCACCCCAGAACAAAGAGATCAGAATCTCTGAGCATGGGGTCCAGTCTGCCAAAGTTTTAGAAAACTCCCCGAGTGATTCAAATGTTCGACCAAGGGTGAGAGCCACTGCTTTAGATCCTTGGCGATCCCATTGTGCTTGAGGAGTGGCATCAGCACCCCCTGAGGCAGTATTACACATGCCAACCCTCACTCCCACTCCAGGCCCACAGAAACAGAACCTGTATTGTAACGAGATTCCCAGTGAGGCTGCATGCACATTACAGTTGGAGAAGCACTGCTTTGGAATAGTTGATGGTTTTCAACCCTGGCTGCATGGAGGAGTTGATGAAGAATCTTTTAAATGCGCAGCTCTGGGGCGCCTCGGGGACTCAGTGAGTCAGGTGTCCAACTCTTGATTTCGGTTCGGATTGTGATCTCACCGTTCGTGAGTTCCACCCCCATGTTGGGGTTTGTGCTGGTATCGCTGAGCCAGCTTAGGATTCTCTCTCCCTCTCTCTCTGCCCCTCCCCTGCTCATGCTTTCTCTCTCTCTCTCAAAATAAATAAACATTGAAAAAAATTTTTTTAATGTGTAGCTCCTACCCCAGAGATTTTGATTTACCTGGGATGGGGCCTGAGTACTGGTAAGTTTCAAAAACCTCCAGGAAATTCTCAAACAGCTAGGGTTGAGAACTACTGTCTTATATAAATGGCATATTGCAATCCCTCATTTTATTTTATTTTTTCTCTATCTGCCCTAACCCTCCTTCTCATCTGTAGACTCAAAGGCCTTCATCTGCCAATGGGTTACACCTACCAGGCTGCAATAATATAATAAACATTGAGAAGCCAGGACTTACCATTAGATAAACCGCCTGGAGTGTTCTTATTAGGTATGACACAGCACTGAGCATTGCATAAAGTCACAAAGTTGGCCAAAACCCTGAGGCTGCCCAGAAGAACATTATGCAATGTAAAGCAGAGGTGGGAAGGAGAACCAATGAATTCAGATGGTAATCACTGAGTGAAGTGTCCGGTACCAGGATCCCAGCTGGACTGTGGCAGGTGGTTTAAAGGTGGAGCTCAGGCAATCTGGCAAAGGAATAATACTCAGGATTACCCTCAGGTAGTCTAGCAGAGGAATAAGACCTAAATATATTACTTAAAATAAACTGGAGAAAGAGCTAAAATGTGAGCCCCAAGTCATAGAAAAATGAGAGTGTGCTATTTTATTACAGAGAAGGTTCAAGAAACCCTTGTGGATTAGTGATTTTTAGCTGCTTTTTTCAGAGTATGTATAATTGAAAGTATAGAAATGAGGCAGTAAAGGGACTTTCAAGAAGATGATAAAACACTGACAAAGATACAGAGACAAAGAAAACGCAGTAGGAGACCTGATGGCGCTAACTGGGTTAGCCAAAGTTCTCAGACCATGAGGCTAAGAACCTCATTTCCAGAAAAATTTTTTTTTAAATTTTTATTTATTTTTGAGAGCAAGAGACAGAGTGTGAGTGGGGGAAGGGCAAAGAGAGAAGGAGACACAGAATCCAAAGCAGGGTCCAGGCTCCTAGCTGTCAGCACAGAGCCCGACACGGGGCTCAAACCCATGAACCATGAGATCATGACCTGAGCTGAAGTCAGATGCTTAACTGACTGAGCCACCTAGGCGGCCCTCATTTCCAGAAAATTAAGGCATCTTGAGGGCTGCAGGAATGTATCAGTTCATCTAGGCTGATACTCTATCTGTGGGACAAAGAAAAGTATCAAGTATGAATTTTAACATGAGAGTTTCAGGAACCTTTTTAAAAGTAAGATGGGCTGAGGGTCTTTGTTCTGTAAAATGTATAAAATTAATTATGAACTGATGCTTCTTAAAGTAGTGCTACTGATACAAGAATAGAAAGACATAGGGAACAAAAATAGAAAACCCAGAAAATGTATTTATAAATATATGTTAAAGTTTAACTAAAATAAGCTTAGCCTTTGAAATCTGTACAGAATGATTATTCAATAAATGGTATTTGATAGAAGAAGTGGTAGACTATTTGGGAAGAAACAAAACTAATTTCCTACTTTATTTCCCACAATGAAATATATTCTAAAAGGATTCAAAGGCTAAATTTTCACAATAAGATCATGAATGAACCCAGGAAATACAGATATTTATCTTATTCTAAGGAGAAAAGAAAAATAAATAGGTTTGAATATGTAAAAGTTGTGAGTCCATAAACAAAATTGGAAAGCAATGAATGACCAAATTTGGAGAACAATTTTGTTATATGAAGACTTTCTGTATATCAGTGGGAAAAAAGAAAAACATCCTAGCAGAAAGATGGCAAAGGAAATAAAGCGGCAATTCACACACACACATGGACCCAAACAGAAATGATGACCAAAAACATGAAAAAGTTCAACTTACAGATAACACAAGAAATGTAAACACATTGATAAAATTGAACCATATGGGGTGTCTGTCCAATTGGATGAGGCCCCCAAATGTGGGTCCATGATGGATCGGGTGAAACTGGTGAAAGAATTTGTCTGAGGCAGAACAAAGGAGATAGGAATTTATTGAATACACCACAAGGGAGCTGCAGGCAGGACAGCCGAGGAGAGGCTGCCTGCAAGGAGGCAGTGGGAAGGGGCAGCTTTTAAAGAGGGAAGATGAAGGGTACTTGGGTGGCTCAATTGGTTAAGTGCCTGACTTTGACTCAGGTCATGATCTCGTGGTTCGTGGGGCTCTGTGCTGACAAGTCAGAGCCTGGAGCCTGCTTCAGATTCTGTGCTTCCACCTCTCTCTGCCTCTACCCCTTCCCCCTCTCAAAAGTCAATAAACATTTAAAGAGGGAAAATTTTTAAAGAGGGAAGATGAGGAGGTATGGCATTCTTCCATTCTCCCTTTTTTGGAATTCTCCCTTTTTTGGTAACTAAGCCTGGTAGTAAGCAGCCCATTGGTCAGTTAGAGTTTATGGACATTTTGAGGTGGGTCACCTGATGGGCTTGTCTGTATTCAGCCTGGTGGTGGTCGCTGTGGGCCCTTTCTACATTCCATCCCTCAAACCTGCTTGCCTAAAAGTAACCTCTACACATAACAGAATAGCAAGAATAATTATTTAATTTCTAATACCCAGGGGAAATAGAGGTATCTATGGGAAGTGAAATGCACAAGGATGGTTTCTGTAAGAGCAAATTTCCCAATGACTGGCACAGTGCCTGGCACGGAGCAGCCTCACAGGATAGGATGACACCAGGGTTAATACAGGTATTCCAGAGCAGGAGAAAGATCCTGACATTGTCACTCAGTGCCATAGTTAGAGAGAGCTCATCTGCCACTGATAAGGTGCTGGCAGGAAGGTTATTCTTCTCCCCACCCCCTCATAACCCCCACTCCCCCACCCCCCCACCCCCCACCCCTCCACCCCCCCCCCCCCAACCCCAGGAGCCTGAGTGATGGGAAAAGGATGTTGTGAGCAGGGGTGAGGAGGAAAGAAAACAAAATGAGCAGTTCTCCTCAGATGTCTTGTAGCCAGCTCTGTCAGATTGATTTTCAGCGTTTGCTCCTATTTCAACTTTCATCTTTATAGCCTTAGTTTTCCCTTTATTTTAAAATTTATTTCAGATGCACACATGCACACATACACACACACACAATTCACACATGTGATAGAAACAAAGAGAACGTGGTGATGAGCAAAAGAAAAAGTTCTGCGGTTGTACTGTCCAAAGAGAGCTACTGTTAGCATTTTGGAGGCGTTCCTTTAAGAGCTTTCTAGATATATTTCCATGTAGCAAAGGCAAGAATCACATGCAAGTATCCCCAAGTTGGGACATCATACATATTGTTATACATAGGCCATCACATATTGTTATACACTCTGCTTTCCTCATTTAGCAATGCTATGGCTGTGTTTGCATGTCAATAAATACAGGTCTGATCACTGTTTCCGTGAGGACATTTTATTCCATGGAATGGCTGAGCCCACATTTATTTGGTCAAGCTCTTGTTGAACACTCAGTTTGTTTCTTACCTTTTTTTTTTTTTAATTTGGAACATGAAATTAGGAATTTTCTCCCTTAGATTTTATCCTTTAAATAAAATTTTCTCCACACTTATGCTAATTTTCTTAGGATAAATTCATAGGGGTAGAATTTCTGGGTTAAAGGTATTATTATTTCATTATTTTCTAATGTGGTAGATGGAAAATGTATTTTAGTTTTAATTTACTTTTCCTTGATGATTGGCAAGACTAGACATTTTTTGGTATACTTATTGGCCAACTGTATTTCTTCTTTTTTGAGTAGCCCATTCATGTGTGTACTTTACCTACTTTTCTGTTTTGGGGTGCTTATTTTTTTTCTGGCTTTACTAGTCTCTTAATATTTTAAGGATATTTAATTTTCAACTGTTACAAATGTTACCAATAATGTCCTCAACTTTTCATTGACAGAACGCCGATTCTGGAGTTAGACCTAAGGGATGAGAAATTTTCCTTGTTTTTGATTTTCACCTTGAAAATTATATGTTTTGACATACAGAGATTTTAAACATTTATTTAGATTTGTAAAGTATCTATTATGTGGTTCCTGCCTTTATTTATGTATTAGTTCATGGTTAGAGAGTTCTTGAGGCCTCTTTTGGGGGTTTATCACATTTTGAAACATTTTAATTCTGAACAACTAATGTATGCATAAGATAAACACATTTTTTAAAATGCCTTTCTTACACCTGTCTCCCAGTCTTTCAGTTTCTCTAGATGGGTCTCATGGCTGTTGCTGATTCTACCTTTCTGGAGATGGTCTGTACATATATGTGCGTGTGCATGCTTTGTAGAGGATAATTCATAGGGCATTATGCACACTGTTCTGCATCTTGCTTACTCCTCTTAGTGCTCTATTCTTTTTGTGTTCCCATGCCTTTAAGCCTTACTCTCACTTTTTAAAAAACCTTTTATCTTGAAATAATTTAAGACCCACAAGCAATTGCAAAAACAGTACAGGGGGTTCCAGTGCACCATCACCCAGCCTCCCCTAGTGATAATATCTTAATCATAGCACATTTTCAAACCCAAAAACTTGACATTGGTACAGTTGTGAAATAGCGTAACTAAACTGTAGACTTTATTCTGATTCCATCAGGTTTTTTTCAGGTGTGTCCAGCTCCCATTGAACACTTTTCACTCGGATGTCTGGGCCTTCTCCACCATGTTACTTTTTTTTCCCCCAATATTTATTTGTTTTTGAGAGAGAGAGAAAGAGCACAAGCGGTGGAGGGGCAGAGAGAGATGGAGACACAGAATCGGAAGCAGGCTCTAGAGTCTGAGCTGTCAGCACAGAGCCCAATGCGGGGTTCAAACTCATGAACCATGAGATCATGACCTGAGCCGAAGTCAGATGCTCAACTGACTGAGCCATCCAGGCACCCCACCACCATGTTACTTTTGAAGCAGGGTGAGGTAATTGGAGGGACGTGTGACATATCACATTGGCTCTGTCACTTGCCCAAAGTCACATCGGACATTTCCTAACGTCTTCACAATTAACAACCTCCACTGGACGGCTTTTATAAAAGTCCTTGATACATTTTCGTTTTATGTCTTTGTGTGTGTGTGATAAATCGGGTGTAGTAGGAAAAGTCTAGGATTCATACACTTTTAAGATCTTTTACGTATTTGTTCCATACCTTTTCCCATAAAGGTGGAAATAAGGAAATATAAACAGATGTAAGAGATCAGGGCAAGGAAAAAATGATTTAAAATTGGCCAGCTACTCCATGGCTTCCTGGGTGTGTGATCCTGGGAATGCAGGTGAAAGGAGTGGCAGGAATTTCCTCAGTGTCACCTGGGGAGTACTTAGCATGACAGGCTTTGCAGGCAGACAGACCTGGACTAGAATCCTGGTTCCAAAATGTTTGCTATACGATCTTGGGCAAATGACTTAACCTCTCTGTGCCTAATTAATCATCTAAAATGGGGATTATAATAGCACCTATTCTGGAGTTGCTCTGAAAATAAATGAGATAAAACATGCTAAAAGTAAAAAGTCAGATCAGGTCTCTACTCCACCAGTTTTTCATTTCGCTCAGAGTCCAAGCTAGAGTCCTTCCATGGCCTGTCAGCCCCTCCAAGATCCTTCCTTGCCCCCTCACCCCTCTGGCCTTGTCTCGTACATTCCATCCCAGCTGCCCTCGCCCTCCTTGTTGGCTGCAGACACCCCGACCTTTACTCAAGTGTCACCCTCTCCATAGGCCCCCTCCTGAGCAACCACACAACATCACACCCACATGCCAGCCCTCACACTACCTTCTTCCTCACCTTCCCTCCTTTATGTTTCTACAAAGCACAGATCATCACCTACCTAAGGCACAGTGATCTGCTCACTCGTCATTGTCCGCCTCCCCTCAGCTACACCATCAGCCCCTTTAGGGCAGGCATTTTAACTCTTTTGTTCATGGCTTTATTCCCAACACTCACAAAAGTGCCTGGCACATTGTAGGGGCTTAACAAATATGCGTTGAATGAATGAATGACCAAAAAGTGCTTAGTACAGTTCCTGACACCCACCATATGCACTGTAAATGGGAGCCACAGCTGCATTGCTGCTGTTGTGTAAACTGAGAACAAGGTCACAGTCATCAGGCCTTCAGTGAGATTTAAATCAAGCCATATAGAGGTGCTTGGGTGGCTCAGTTAGTTAAGTGTCCGACTTGATTTCTGCTCAGGTCATGATCTCAGTGTTGTGAGACTGAACCCCCCATTGGGCTCAGCACTAGGCTTAAGATTCTCTCTCTCTCCCTCCCTCTCCCTCTACCCATCCCTCCAGCTCTCGTGTGTGCATGTTCCCTCTCTCTCTAAAATAAAATAAAATAAAATAAAATAAAATAAAATGTTCATTGTAACAAACTGTATTATAGCTTTTAAGCAGCAATGACTGTAAAGTAGCATCTGACAGCTGGAATAGCTCTCCCAGGATTGTGTGCTCTGGCTTTACAGACAAGGACTGAGACCGGGCGGGGGGCGGGGCGGGGGGGAGATCGAGTGATTAGCTAGTAAATTGCAGAGTTCCATACACTGCCAGAGGGAAATGACTATAGTCTCGGGGGACAGGGCAAAGGATGGAGGAAGAACGAGGGTGGGTGCACTTCACGTCATCATCCAAAATATAGAAATAGTGGTACCAGGCTGCTTCCCTCCCAGGGGCTATCATGAAGACTCAGGGAAGTGACAGATGGCAGACCGAACACAAAACACCCTATAAACTAGACTTTCCTTGCTGTAATTATAACAAAGAATGCTCAGGAGTTTTCTAGTAGACAGCTATTGGTCTAATTCTTAATCTCGTGGGATGAGATGAGCTGTCTTTGGAATGGGAAGTACTGTTTTGCCGGCAGAGTCTGAGTCTTGCTAACACTTGATTGATCAAGTGGCAATGGGAGAGAATATGCCATCCTCTATCACCACCTAAAACCTAAAAGCTATTTTCTAATGTTTATTTATTTTTTGAGAGAGAGAGAGAGAGAGAGAGAGCATGCACTCAAGTGGGAAAGGGACAGAGAGAGAGAGAGAGAGAGAGAGAGAATCCTACAGGCTCCATGCTGTCCCTGCAGAGCTGGATGCAGGACTCGAACTCACGAACCATGAGATCATGACCTGAGCCGAAACCAAGAGTCTGACTCTTAACTGACTGAGCCACCAGGCGCCCCTAAAGGCTGTTTTACGATGGGCTTTACAAAGCAGGCTTCGAAATGGAATCTTCCTAATGGACACTGTTCCTATGGAGAATTTCTCATGGAACCTATAAAGCCAGACAAGAATGGTCAAGGCACATTTTCCCACTGTGCCTCAGGCACACCTTACATCTTCTCAGTGTCTGTTTCCAGGAATTGGGACTACAGTGAGAAGTGGTGTTACCTCACCTGACTGCAGTTTGCCATACAAAGGAGTATGGACTCCATAGGATGTCAACCAGCATGTGAGCTCCTCAGCACCCCATCTATCACTGTGCCCACACAACCCCTACCTGCCTCAGCTCTACCCCATAGAGCTGGCTCAGCAATCCTAGAGCCACATGGCCAGCTGGGCCCCCCTCGGGCTGATGCCACATCAGGGTTGGGTTCCTAGGATTAGCAGAGCCCCCACTCGCCAGTCTTCAAACCTAATACTTGTTTCCCATCGGGCACTCTCCCATCCTTTTCAAAATGCTCCCAGATTGTTATCCCTTCTCTTAAACCTCACGGCCACCTGTGCCTTCTTTACACCCAGAAGATACCCTCACTTCTTATCTTAAAGAGAACAGAGATGAGAACCGCCCCTCCCATCTGTTCCTTGGGCTTTCCCTCCAGGTCCCTTGCTCTGGATCCCATTCCCCCTACACATCTTCCCAGGGACTTCCTCCAGCCTCCCTCATGACAAGTGGGCTCGAAGGGGCAGATGGAAAAACATCCAGTATGGGAGAATTGCCGAGTTCCCAGCCAGGGAAAGAACAACCCTCCATGAAGGTCCACCCAGCCCCCTGTCAGTTTTTCATTTTAAGGCCTGTAATGCCCCATGGCAAGACCAGCTTCTATCTTAGTCAGGATCTTGTCAGCTGTGTTAGAAAAATGAACTCAAATGAGCACAGGCAAAAGGAAGTGTTTTGGTTTCAAGTGTTCAGTCCAGAGGTGAACTAGCTTTAGTATGTAGGATCTCAGACTGTGTCAGACCTTATAGTTTTCACTCTCCAGAAACCAGAAAGATGGAGGCGGACCCTATTCCATGTGTTAATTTATGCAAAATGAACATTTCCATTTACTTTTCAAAGACAGTAAGATAAAGTCCCTTCCATGTGCCCAAAGATGCAGCAGAAGGTGTTTTATAGCATCAGGAATGCTGTAGGGTGAACCCCTCTCTACATTGGGCAAGGGCGGCAGTGGGACAGAGATTGTGCAGTTCCAAGAGAACCCCACGGTGTGTCTGTGAAGCCGCTGGAAGAAAGCAAGTGGGGTGCGTTTCCAGGGCCAGCGGGGACACTGAATGCCATGAACCATGTCTACCAGGGGTAGGTGTCAGAAGAATGTTTGAGGCTAACAAGCCCGAGACCAAGAAGACTGCTGGTAGGTAATCTTTTTTTCCCCTGGAAGGCAATTAGAAAGCTTATCAGAGGAATGTGAACACAACAGATAAAACGCTGAAGCAAAGAGGAGGAGCTAAAGCGAACAGGTCTGGGATTAACCACTGAGAAATCCGGGAAATGAGAAACCAGGTTTTGCTCCAGACAAAGGAGGCCCCAGGCATTCCCTGGGAGCCTCAGAAATCTTGTTGTCAAGTGGATTAAAGGCTATGTAGTCAAGGGTTGTGTGTTTACAGTTTAGATCAACTGCACAAAGACCCTCAGGAACCACTGCCTCCCTGACCTTGATGGGTGTTGTCCCAAAGACAGCACCCCGTGTGAAGTCGGTGCTTGCCTCCTTATGAGGATAAGGTGATGACAGTAAGGCTCTGGTAATGGACAGTGGTTCCTTCTTTCTGGAGTGCTATTCACAATGTTGAACAACAGGCGTGACTCAACCACTAACCCATTGGTCTGTCTGGGGGACCCTGCCGTGCCAGGTATTACCTCTTCCACTTCTGTCTGGTGAGGTGTGGAGGGGCCTAGATACCCTGAAAGGCGAGTGGAGTCACACAGGGGTCTCCACCAGTAGCTCTGAACTGACGCATGCCAGCATCGTCAGTCCTGATCCCCTCTTGTCAAAGCAAATGTGGCACCGGCGCAAGAGAGAAGACAGTCACCAGCAGGCTTCACAGTCTCATTGTGAGCACTGCTGCCCAGAAGCCCCACAGGATAGAGGGCTAAGAGGTAGGAGTGGAGCAGAGCCAACCATGAGGACCTTCACAATTGCCTGCATGCATCACCCCCCCGAGTTTGCGCTAATTGCTGCACTGCAAAACAGGTATTCACACTCCCATTTTACTGGTGGGATAACTGAGGTTTAGATGGATGAAGAAATCTCTCCCAGGTTTTCAGGTGGTGAGAAAGAGGCAGAATTTGAACCCAGGCCTGTTGACTCAAAGCCTGTGCTCCCCCTACAGCCTGACGCTGCATCCCTCACACACCTACCTGACGGGCCCGCAACAGTTGGATTCAAGTGAAAAGAATTAAAGAACCGTCGTCGAGCTGGAGCACCAGGATGGCAGCTGCCACCTGGATGGGGCCTTCAGGCCAGGGCATCCACTGGCCTCCTCCTTCCCCTCCTCCTCCCTTGACAATGAATGTGAGCCACCCATGACCTTTGGCATTGGGGAATTCCAATAGATGCCAGCGAGCCTAATAACTTAGGAAACAGCCTACTTGTTTTCATTTTTATTTTTCAAACCATCCTCCTTTAAAGTTTATTTATTTTTTTGAGAGACAGGGAGGGAGAGAAAGAGAGAGAGAGAGAATCCCAGGCAGGCTCCTCCCTGTCAGCACAGAGCCCATCGTGGAGCTCGAATTCACGAATTGGGAGATCATGACCTGAGCCAAAATCAAGAGTCTGACACTTAACTGGCTGAGCCACCCAGGCGCTCCAAAACCACCCTCCTTTAACAGGTGTTCACTAGCAATATAAATGCCTGTCAGATATAGTTACTAATCTTTGCCATGGTGGTCCAGGTAAAAAGGAACATATACTGCTAATTCAATGGGAGAACTTGGGCAACTTGCCCACCTTCCCTAGGTCTTGTTACCAGGCAGAGAACCGGTTCTGAGCTCCGGCTCTGCTGTTTGCCACTTGAAAATCAACACTCAAGAGATAAATGACAGTGGGAAAGGAAAGCTTGCTTTCCTCACGAAGCTGGCAACCTGGGAGGATAGTGGACTAACATCTCAAAGACCATCCTCCCCACCGGCGAAGCAGAAGGGCTTTAAAGGGGAAGGCCCAGGAAATGGGGGGTGAGGTGTAGGGGTCTACGTGCAGGAGAAGCAGTGCCCAGGCAGTTAGTCATATTTTGACATGACCCTGAACTGACGGCCTGGCATCAGTGGCATCAGCTGTTTTCAGAGGTGTTTATGCATTACCTTCTGGGAAAGTCTCAAGGCCAGTGGCCTGCAAATCTCAAGGAAAGGTTAGTTCTGCTACAGACCAAGAGACTTAGGTCAGCAAGCAAGGAGCACATAAGCTTGAAGCAATTTAACCCTTAACTCCCGGTTGGAGTGCTGTTACAGTCTCAGATTCCTCTTTGGCAAATGAAGGAATCAGCCCTCTATTGGGGTGGCAAGCTCAAATGCTTACACAGCCAGTCAGGTAACATAACAAATGAAGAAGAGACAACTTCCCCCAAGCAAATTCTCTTTCTCTCATTTTCCTTGAAATGCATGTCACCTCTAGTCTATTTCACTTTATCTCAATTTTGACAGACATGTGTATAGCAAATACATTTTGATGACCTTAAAAATAAAAGTTATTTCACCAGCAAAAATGGGCTTACTCAAGAATAGTAGAGAATTGCAACTTGGGACAAGCAAGCTATGGCAAAAACCATAGGCTAGTCCAACAAAGGAAAGGAATGTTATTTTATGGAGAAGGAAGAGGAAGTTGGGAGGGGGTGTTTTGAAGGAAAGTCTCTTGGAGAAAAGCAGGAGTACAGGGTAATGACAGTTTCTAACTGGCTTTGTTGCTGATGTAGGAGATGCAATGTACATTTCTCCGGTTGGTGCTCCTAACTGATGATTCTTTCCTGTTGACAATTCTGTTGGGGTCTGAACTGACAGTTCTTCCAGTAATTGATACAGAGTAGTAGGACTGGAGAGCTCCCCCTGCTGGCCTCCTGGCTGCATTTTAGTAAGTTTTCCCTTGATCAATTTTCAGTTTTTACTGTAAGAGGGAACTGGGCAAATATGGTGATAAATGCCTCCTGACACTCAGCACAGTTTTTTTTCTTGTTTTGTTTTTTTAATGCTTACTTATTAATATTTGAGAGCGACAGAGAGAGCACAAGCAGAGGAGAGACAGAGAGAGGGAGACACAGAATCTGAAGCAGGCTCCAGGCTCTGAGCTGTGAGCACAGAGCTCAATGTGGGGCTTGAATGTGAGATCATGACCTGAGCGGAAGTCAGACGCTCAACCAACTAAGCCACCCAGGCGCCCCTCAGCACAGTTTTCAAAGACAGTAGGGATGGTGGACATGTGCTGGCCCAGGAAGAAAACTCTCACCCCTAGACTGTGTACTTATGCTCTCCCTTTCTAAAATGTTCTTCCCCTAGATATTCATAGGCTCACTCCCTCACTGCAGGCTGCAGCTCAGAATAGTCTTCTGCTTGCAGTACTCTCTTCTTCCACACTGCTTTTTATTCATAGCATTTACCACTACCAGATACTATTTTATGTATTTGTTTATCACCGGCTTATCCACTGAAATGCAAATGCCATGAAGTAAAAACTTGACATATCTTGCTCATCACTGTATTCCCGGCACCCAGAACAGTACTCAACAAGTATCTTAAATGAATGAATGAATGAATGAATAAATGAATATTAACAAGTTACTTTCAGGATAAAGGGTTGGAACACTGAGGGGTGGAGGCTTTACTTTTCATTTTACACTTTCTGTACTATCTGAACTGTTCTCATCTCTTGCATATATTACTTTAAAACAATTTTTTTTAACATTTATTTATTTTTGAGATACAGAAAAAGAGCAAAAGCGGGGAAGGGGCAGAGATAGCGAGAGACAAATTTGAAGCAGGCTCCAGGCTCTGAGCTGTCAACACACAGCCCCACGGGGGGCTCGAACCCACGAACCATGAGATCATGACCTGAGCTGAAGTCGCACATTTCATTGACTGAGCCACTCAGGAGCCCCTCGCGTCAATTTGATTCTTAATCCAGCTAGAAGGACCCTGGAAGGGGACAGGAATTCTTGCTCCCTGCCAGGAATAAAACCTACACAGCTGCTACCTTGATCTTGAATTTCCCAACCTCCAGAACTGTAAGAAATAAATTTCTATTGTTTAAGCCACACGGTTTGTGGTATTTTGTTATGGCAACCCAAGCCGACTAATGCAACAGGAAAGAAAACAATCCAAATACAGTAAGTTCATTTTAAAGTCCCATTCATGTTTGAAGTAATTAAGTACACTATCCATAAAATTCTAGGTGAAATGAAAATGGTATTAGATTTCTGATGTATTTATAAATGTATTACATTTATTGCACAATAAACATACCTAGGTTGAGATGATATTTGAGGTCATGGCCGCTATCCTCCTCGGTTAACCTCCCACTGGTTGGTCAGCACATGTGCTATCTTCCCAACTACTCGGAAAGGTCCCTCTCTTTTCCTTTCGACCCAGGTACTCTGTTTCACAAAGCCCAAGCTCACACCTCATACAGGATCTAATTCCATATTGCTTTCTCCAGTCATCTTTACTTTACCCTTATCTCCCTTCCCACCTACTACATTACAGAAAAGAAAACTTAAAAGTGAATAAAGATATTTTCTTATCTGGTTTGTCCTGAAGTTAAAAGGAAAGATTAAGTTAGATAAATAATGATAATATTTAAGGTAGATAAACATACAGTCCTGTGTCTATTTCCCTCAAATCAACTGCACAATAATGGGATGGTATGGACAAATATCAGCCAACAAGGCTTGCCCCTTCCTCCCACCCTACTCTACTTCCTGGTACCTCTAGACTGAGGGTAGGGTACTTTGGACAGTCATTCAGGAAGAAGTGACTCAATGCTGAACTGTTAATTTCAAAATGGACTTTCATAGCCCATGGCGGAGATAATAGCTTTAGAAGAAAAAGGTTTTGGGGGCCATTAACGAAATCAATTCTTAGCCTGAACACTAGGCACAGAAAAATACCTACCACCAGCCAAACTAGATGAAGATCCCATAGTCCTGGGAAGAAAGAGAGGTGGAGAGGGGAGTAATAGATTGAGTCACTGATGGGGGTCCCTGAAAGGGAGCTCTTGCCCTACCATTTACCCACCCAGGCAGGTAGCAGAGGAAAGGGTGATGGCCATAGAACCCTCAGGTAAGTGGGACAGTCTTTGAGTAGGAAACGAAAGTTGTATTCACTTCTTGTAGGGCCAAGGGAGAGCAAGCCAGGTCTTCAAGCATCCCCACAACAGTGCACATGGTGACAGCAGCACTATGGACAACAGCTGCTCCGTCTCCTGTGCTCCCAGCATGGTGAGGGAACATATCTAAAACAGGCCCTGTGGCCTCTTAGAGGATATCAGGCCTGCAAGATCCTTGCAATGAAGACAAACAGAACTTCTAGTGCATGGAAGGATATTTTTGGAAACATTTCCAATATGTTTTTCTGTTTTGTAATTCCTGTTGCCTTATGGCTTCCCACCCATATGTCAGGGACAAGGTGGCTGCCACCTGGAACAAAGGGTCATTGTTCCATTTGGGACCTCAACTGCTGGCTTCTGTTTTGAGTTCCTACCCAGACAATGATCTTGAAGGTCAGGCCTGTTTCAGAAAGAGATTCAAGGTTCCTTAAGATTAGGATACCATGTATCTGGGTTTATATCTATTATCTCACTTTTTAAAAAAAATCTATTTTCACATTTTTAAAAAAGTTTATCTATCTATCTATCTATCTATCTATCTATCTATTTATTTATTTTGGGAATGCGTACATGCACCTGAGCAGGGGAGGGACAGAGAGCGAGAGAGGGAGAGAGAGAATCCCAAGCAGGCTCCCAGCTGTCAGTGCAGAGCCCAACTCATAACTCTATCCCATGAACCTTGAGAGCATGCCCTGAGATGAAATCAAAGGTTGGACGCTTAACCAACTGAGCCACTCAGGCGCCCCTATTGTCTCACATTATGAAGAAGAGCCCCCTTTGGCCTTTTGGGAGCAATGGGAATGTTCCAAATTTTTATTGTGGTGGTTATATGACTACTCATTTGTCAAAACTCATACAACTGATGACTCAAAATAGGTGAATTTTACTGTATATAAATTATACCTCATAACTGATTTTTTAAAAAGGCACAGGATGCTGAAACTAGCAAATGGAAGTTGAATGAGGAACAGAATACTGTATCAATTCAAAGTAACCCCTCTAGATTGCTCATTAATTACAATTGAAAAAAGAGCAATTTCGATAGAGCCTAAGTGATACTACCTAAAAAACAATCCAATCTAATTGCCAACAATGGGGTTAAAATAAGCCTCTTGCTATGATGCCCTAAGGACATGCCTTGGTGGAATTCCTGCCAAAAATGCATATCTTTATCTAACCACAAGGAAATATCACGTGAACATGTTCTACACAATAGCTGGCCCATACCCTTCAAAATATCAAGGCCATGAAAGATGAAGAAAGGCTAAGGAGCTGTTTCAGATTAAAGGCAACTAAATAAATATGATCGTGGATTGGATCCTGGTCTCAAATCTAGACTATTTGGACAACTGGTAAAGTTCAAATATGGAGTGGATTAGGTCATTATTTTATTGGGGCGTGTGGGTAGCTCAGCCAGTTGAGCGGCTGACTCTGGATTTTGGCTCAGGTCATTATTCCAGGGTTGTGGGATTGATCTTTGTGTTGGGTTCTGGGCTGAGCATCCTGGAGCCTGCTTAAGAGTCTGTCCCTCTCCCCTGTTTGCACTGTCTTTCTTTCTCTCTCTAAAAAAAATAAATAAATAAAAATAATTATTTGATCAAAGTTAAATTTCAGGATTTTGGAGTGCCCGGCTGGTTCAGTTGGTGGAACATGTGACTCTTGATCTCAGGGTAGTGAGTTTGAGCCCCGAGTTGCATGTAGAAGATTACCTAAAAATAAAATCTTAAAAAATATGAAGTTTTAGAATTTTGAGAAGCGTACTGAGGTTTGTTTGAGAAAAAAGCCATTGTTCTCAGAATAGTGACACAAATATCCATGGGTAAAGGGGCATGATGAATGCAAATTACGCTCAGATTGCTCAGGCAGAGACAGAAAGATGAAAGGAGAGCTCAACTGGGACATAATATTAACAGTTGGTGATTCTGGGTGAAGGGTATACAGGCTTTTTAAAAAACGATTCTGTAACTTTTCTGCAAATGTGAAACTGAATTTTAATTTCATTACAAGTTTTTTTTTTTTAATTTTTTAATGTTTATTTTTGAGAGAGAGAGAGAGTGCATGTGTGCCCGTGTAAGTGGGAGAGGGACAGAGAGGACGGAGGATCTGAAGCAGGCTCTATGCTGACAGCAGAGAGCCCGATGTGGGGCTCGAACCCATAAACCATGAGAGCATGACCTGAGCTGAAATTGGATGCCCAACCAACTGAGCCATCCAAGGCACCCTGAAATTAAAAGGTTCAAAAAGTGTCCTCTTAACAGTCAATAAGCACATAAAAAGTGAGCACCACTTTATGCTCACTAGGATGGCTGTAATCAAAAAGATAAAAGCAAATGTTGCCAAGAATAAGGAGATACAGAAACTAGATGCAGTTCCTTAAAAAGTCAAATATTAGAGTTACCATTTAATACAGCAATTCCACTCCTAGTGTTGCAGGATTCTTTACCTCAATACCTGGGATTTGTTGTCTCGCCACTTCGAAGAATGAATAGGTGGACAAAAAATGAGCAGTAGGCAAGTTTCTTAGAGTAAAAGATCAGAAAGTAAGAATACTACGAAAGCTCTCTTTACAGAGAGGGGACACTCGAAAGTGACTATAGGCAGGGGTTCTTGTTTTATTAGGTTCTGGTTCCCCCCCCCCCCTCCACCTCCCCACCCTGGCTGTTTCCTATTCAGCTCCTACCCTCATTGGCTTGATAACTCTAGGTGCAGGTTTGTCCATTCCTGATTGGCTCAATTCCATTGTATGAAGGGTGGTCCTATGGCCATATCATTACTTGTGGGTCTTAACGTTTTATGGCCTAGTACTGATTAGCCCTAAAGTTAGCTCTTTTGTCAAATTCCTGAGGGAAACCTGAAGGGGAATAGGTGGTGTCTGTTACATTCTTTAGAGGAACCTTATATCTGAGGGGGTTTGCTGTGGTCAGACATTCCCAGAATCTTCCAAAATATGTATTTTTCCCCACCCAAGGACTTCAGGTCCTAATCTTTCCCTCTCTGCCTATTTTTATCCTATCTTTCCCTATCATACTAGGTAGATACCCAAGAGCATTGAAAACAGGTACTCAGATATATACTTGTACTCAGATATATTAATGTTTATAGCAGCATTATTCACAATAGCCAAGAGGTAAAAGCAATAGGTAAAAACAACCCAAATGTACATAAACAGATGAATAGATAAACAAAATGAAATAGAACAGTATTCAGCAATAAAAATAATGAAGCATTGAAAGAGGACTTAAATCACCTCCATCTTGACCTCAGTCAGCGCTTTCTAAATCATTAATTCTTCTTTCCAGCTTATCTCTTAACTCAGAAAAAAGACCTGGAGGGCAAAGCATTCCCTTGATGGGAACCGAAACCATCCACTCCAGCAATAAGGACTGCCCTGAGCCAGCAAGCCTTTTGCATGATTGACTCCCAGACAACCTGACGGACCTCACCTTTATGTCCAACTGCACTCACACACCAACCTTTGTCCCATATTTTCCTTATATAAACCTGGAAGTATATTCAGCAGTTTAGAGACAGTCTTTGAGATGTTAGCCTGCTCTTTTCCCAGTGTCAGCCTCACTGAAACACATTCCTTTCTTGTTTCCCCACCATTCCTCTCTTGCCCTTTTGGTTTTGTCAGTGGCAATTGGTTGAACTTGGTCTGTCTGGGACCCCTGGAGCCAGGTGTTCTTGCATCCCAGTGCACTGGCTATGATCCAAAGAGACTACATGACCAGAGACAATGAGTATCTCCCAGAAACAGTAAGAGACAGCAGATTGAAGACCACATGGGCACCCCCTCCAAAACTTTGACTCTGTGTAATCCCTACAACCTAGGCATGCATTGGAGAACAGAAGAAAATTCCCCAAAAGGGATGAGATGGAATTATCTACCATCCCAGTGTGATGGGAGCTTGAAATCAAATTTAAGTCGATGTGTACAAAGTAACAAGATGGGGTACTGTAATATTGTGATTTATAATAAATATACATTAGGTCTTCATCCCTATGCCTAGAACAAAGTTCCTAGAACCCTAGGGACTTCTTAAATGATAAGAGTGATAAAGGTGTTTTCTGTTATTCATAACAAGCCCTTTTCCGCTAAATCTGAATTTATGCTAATGAGGTGACATCTG
This sequence comes from Panthera onca, assembly GCF_046562875.1. Lineage (NCBI taxonomy): Eukaryota > Metazoa > Chordata > Mammalia > Carnivora > Felidae > Panthera > Panthera onca. The sequence goes on along the minus strand of NC_138349.1, from coordinate 40,020,839 downwards.
AAAGCCCTTCAGTGTGGGGATTGGTTGCTAGCAGAAACAATTTTGTTATCAGAGGCTTGACCTCAGGGGAAGGGAGGGCCTGGAGGTTGACTCAATTACCAGTGGCTGTTTTAATCAACTATGTCTCTTTAATACTGAAGCTTCCATAAAAGCCCAGTGGAGTTCTGAAACCTTCTGGGTTGGTGAACACTGGGATGCGCTGGGAGAGTGGCACCCAGAGAGGGCATGAAAACTCCACTACCCCTCTCCACATACCTTGCTCTATGCATCTCTTCTATCTGGCTGTTCTTGAGTGGTATCCTTTTATGATAAACCAGTAATCCTGTAAGTAAAATATTCGTCTGAGTTACATGAGCCACTCTAGCAAATTAATCGACCTGAGGAGAGAGTCATGGGAACCTCCAATTTATACCTGTCAGTCAAAAGCACGGGTAACAATCTGGACTTGAGATTGACATTTGAATTGGGTGTGTGTGGGGGGCGGGGGACAGTCTTGTGGATTGAGCCCTCAACCTGGGGGATTGGATGATATCTCTAGGCAGAAAATACCCTACCCAATGACACACACATTTGGTGACCAGAGCAGAAATGAAAAAGGCCAAGGGCTCTTTTAGCCCTGGAAAAAATATGTTAATGAAGCATCTCTTCATAATTACATTTATCTTCCTAATTTTATTAAGTTTCTTTTTTTATTCAAAAATAGATTTTGCATTTTCTCACATCCTTTATGGCAACTCTTGAGATGATTCTACGGTTTTGCTTTTTTGACTTTTTTCTTCTTTTTATCCTCTTTTACGCATTTTGCCCACTCCCACCTCGCACCTCTGGCTACCAGCAATCTAATTCATCTGTTTTCTGTATCCATGAACTCATTGCGTTTTTGATTCCACATATAAGTGAGATCATAACAGTATTTGTCTTTTTCTTGTCTGCCTTATTTCACTTAGCATAATGCCTTCAAAATTCATCCATGTTGTTGCATACATATAGATATAGATATATAGATGATATATAGATATGTAGATATAGATGTAAATATAAATAGATATAGATATAAATTGCTCCTTGGTGAGTCACAGATTAAAAACTATGCCAGGTAAATTGTTGGACAAGGATACTTTATTTGCAGCAAATAAGGAGATCACAGGGAATAACTTCCAAAGCTGTGACTCTCGAGCCAAGGGTAAATGGGTCCCTTTTATTTAGGGTTGGGATGAATATTTAGATAGGGAAGCCTTGTCATGGAATGTAAAGGGGAACATAAGGCAGTGCATGCAACTTAAGGAAGCATGCCTATATCACACATTGTATGTTATGTAAATGAGGCTTGTGCTCATCCTTGAGCAGAAGTTTTAGTATTATAATGGGGTAAAGGAAGTTGTCAGTCATTCTGCAGGTCACTCCATGGTCCATCTGTGCGGCGCGAGTCCAGGGTTATGGTCATATTGGTCTGGATGGCCTGGGTTGGCAGGAGGTCTTGTCAGGGTGGTCACTATCACTTGAGGGGTGCTTTTGGTTTCCATCAGCCTGAGTTAAAAGATGAGCTGGATAGAAGAGCTTAAGGAAAAATGTGGGACAAAGGTCAGTGAGTATAAGCAGGTGGGCAGTAAAGGTCAGGTGTTGGGTTCTAGCTGGTCACACAGTGAACATGAGGGTGCATATATCTATGAATTAGTATTCTCATTTTCTTAAGATAAATGCTCAGATGTGAAATTGCTGGATATGACAGTCTATTTTTAATTTTTAGGAAACTCCATTATATTTTCCACAGTGACTGCTCCAATTTACATTCTCACCAAAAGTGCACAAGCGTTCCCATTTCTCCACATCTTCACCAACACTTGTTATTTCTTGTCTTTTTTTTAAACAGGTATGAGGTGATATCTCATGGTGGTTTTGATTTGCATTTCCCACTCACAACTATCAAAATGGCTAAAATCAAAAACACAAGAAACTACAAGAGTTCGTGAGGAAGTAGAGAAAAAACAACAGTGCCTGTACTGTTGGTGGGAATACAAAGTGGTACAGCTACTATAGAAAAGAGTATGGGGGCACCTGGGTGGCTCAGTTAGTTAAGCATCCAACTCTTGATCTCAGCTCAGGTCTTGATCTCAGGGTCATGAGTTCAAGCCACATATTGGGCTCTGCACTGGGCATGATGCCTACTTAAAAAAAAAAAAAAGAGTATGGAGGTTCCTCAAAAAATTAATAATAGACTTACCATATGATGCAGTAATTCCACTGCTGGATATTTATCCAAGGAATTTGGAAACACTAATTCAAAGGGATATGTGCACCCCTATGTTTATTGTTTAAGATCTGGAAGCAACACAAGTGTCCATCGATAGAGGAACAGATAAAGAAGATGTGGTGTATATATGCAATGGAATGTTACTCAGCCATAAAAAAGAATGAAATCTTGCAATTTGCAACAATAGGGCTAGATCTAGAGAGTATATGCTACGAAATAAGTCAATCAGAGAAAGACAAATATCATATGACTTCACTCATATGGGAAATTTAAGAAACAAAGAAAAAAAAGAGAAAACCAAAAAACACATTCTTAATAATAATAGAGAACAAACAAATAGATGGTTACCAGAGGGGAGGTGAGTGGAGATGGGTGAAATAGGTGGAGGGGATTAAGTGCACACTTACCCTGGGGCGCCTGGCTGGCTCAGCTGGAAGAACATGCGACTCCTGATCTGGGGTTGGTGAGTTTGAGCCCCACATTGGGTGTAGAGATTACTAAGAAAAAAATAAATAGACTTAAAAACAGAAAAAAGAGCATACCTCTCTTGATGAGCACTGAGTAATATATAGAATTGTTGAATCACTGTATTGTCCACCTGAAACTAATATAACAGGACTTGCTAACTCTACTGGATTTAAAAAAGAAAAAAGATCAGTGTTTGCCAGGGGTTTAGAAGAAGGGAATGATGAATAGGTAGAGCACAGAGGATTTTTAGGGCTGTAAAAATACCACGTGTGATACAATAATGATGTGGGTTTTTCATATAAGACTTTTATTATGTTAAAGTATGTTCCCTCTAGATCTACTTTATTGGTTTTTTTTTTTTTTTTTTAATCATGAATGGATGTTGTACTTTGTCAATGGTTTTTCTGCATCTATTGAAATAATCATAGGGGCTCCTGGGTGGCTCAGTTGGTTAAGTGTCCAACGCTTGATTTTGGCTCAGGTCATGATCTCATGGTTCATGAGACTGAACCCCACATTGGGCTCTGCACTGACAGCGCAGATCCTGCTTGGGATTCTTTCTCTCCTTCTCTCTCTGCCCCTCCCCTGCTCTCTTTCTTTCTCAAAATAAAAGTAAATATTTAAAAAAAGAAATAATGTTTTTTATCCTTTCTTTTATTGATGTGATGTGTCACGTTCATTGATTTGTAAATATTGAAGCACCCTTGCATCCCAGGATAAATCCTGCTTTATTCTGGTGAATGATTTTTTTTTTTTAACTGTACTTTTGGATTCGGTTTGCTAATATTTTGTTGAGGATTTTTGGCATTGCATTGTGTTCATCAAGGATACTGGCCTGTAGCTCTTTTTTTTTTTTTTTTTTTTTTTTGTGGTGGCTTGCCACTTAATTTTTAAGAGCTCTTTCAATATCCCTTTAATATATTAGCAATATTAGCCATTTGTCTGTCATATATGTTGCAAATATTTTCTCCTGGTTTGTCAATTATCTTTTGGTTTTGTGATGGCTTTTGGCCACGAAAAATGTTTTATTTTTATGCATTCAAATTTATCAATTTTTTTTTTATTATTCTGGATTTCGAGTTATAGTTAGATTTCCCCCACACTGAGGCTAAAGAGGAAGTCCTTCATGTTGTTTGCTAGTATTTGCATAGTTTCAGTTTTTACATTTAGGTGGGATCAGGCACATTCAAGGATGTTATGACCATAGACTCAGTTTTTATATTTAGATTTCTAATCCAGTTGGAATTTATTTTTATGTAGTGTTAGGTATGTTTCCACTCTTATCTTTTTCCAAATGGTTACCCAGTTGTTACAGCACTATTTTTTAAAAAGTCCATTTTTGCCCCAGTGGCTTGAGATGCCCCTTTACCAATATTCTAAGTTTCCAAATGTGCCTGGGTCTATTTTGGGGCATTCTATTCTATTCTATTCTACTCTGTTCTACTGGTCTGTTTGTCTACTCATGCACCGATGTAACAGTTTTATTACAGAGGCTTTATAGTATATTTTCTTGTCTTATAAGGCTAGGCCTGCTCAGGTTTTCCTTTTCATTGTTGTCAAAATATTTTTGCATGTTTGCTGAAAATGCATAACCTGAATTAATCATGAGGAAACTTAGGAGAATTTTATAAAAGAATTGGCTAGCATTCTTCAAAACAATATTAAGGTCATAAACAAAAAAGAAAGATGAAGGAATAAGGAGACATAATAAATGTACTATGTGGTTCCAGGTAGATAAAAGGACATGGGACAAAGATGAGGTTTAAATGAGGTCTATAGATTAAGTAATAATAATGCATCAATGTTAATTTACTGGCTGATTGTACTGTGTTTATGTAGGTTATGAACATCTAGGGGGCACCCTAGGTGGCTCAGTCCATTGAAGGTCTGACTTCAGCTCAGGTCCGATCTCACGGTTTGTGGGCTTGAGCCCTCCATCGGGCTCTGTGCTGACAGTGCAGAGCCCGCTTCAAATCCTCTGTCTCCCTCTCTCTCTGCCCCTCCCCCATGCATGCATGTTTGTGTGCATTTTCTCTCTCACTCTCAAACATTGAGGCACCTGGGTGGCCCAGTCGGTTAAGTGTCCGACTTTGGCTCAGGTCATGATCTCATGGTTCTTGGGTTTGAGGCCTGCATTGGCCTCTGAGCTATAAGCTCAGAGCCTGGAGCTTACTTCTGATTCTGTGTCTCCCTTTTTCTCTGTCTCTCCCCTGCTGGCTCTCTCTCTCTCTCTCAAAAATAAAGAAATATTGAAAAAAGTGAAAACATTAAAAGATGAAAAAATTTAATTGTATATATTTATTATATTTTATTTATTATAATTTACTTATAAAGTTTTATTATAATTTTTATTATATTTTACTTATTATAAGTAAATTTATTTATTATAATTTATTTATAAAATATTTTAACATATATAATCAACCTCTTGGCCAAATATAGGAGTTGCAGACTTGCAACAATGGGTGAGTAGAACTATTTCCTAGTAGTGTTGCTTTCATTAAACTGTCAATGCAGGAACTGGACTCCCAGGATTACAATTCTCCTTGATAAGACTCGCCAACCACTTCCGGGAATAATGTTGGCATTATTCAAGGGTGCAAGTGAGATGCCTGCCTTCTGATGTATTTGGGCAGGTAGCTGAGCCAAGGGGAGGTTGAATAAACATGCAGAAGGGTTAAGGTCTTATAGTACCAAAACTCTAAAGGACTTGCAGCAGATTGAAAATTCCAACTCTTGAAAAGAGAGCTCAGTGATTAACAGAGGCGGGCAGAAGGGTTGTGCTAGAAATCCATTCCTGAGGGCCCTGAAAGTGCTGCTTGTTGACATATCGAGTCAGAGTATAGTATCAGCAAGCAAAGCTGCTTGATCTCCAGAACTCATCAGCCTCTGTCACTCTGTGTATGGGTCAGCTTTTCCACCCAGGTCAGAGAGCAGGGATCCCTTCGACAGAGGAGCATGTTGTCCATACTGTGGGGCGCCTGGTTTCTGGGTTTTCTGACTGGGAAGCATTTCTAGCCTCACCTCATGTGGAGCCTCTGAACTGCCCATTCTTGGAGAAAATCTTCTCTTAGGCCCTTTAAATGACTCTTAGAGGAACCATGGCTTGCCACTAGAGGGACTTCTGTAGAAAACAAACAAACAAACAGGATGGCTAGACTCTATTTTCAAGAAAGTAGAGTTAGAAAATCAATCCTTATATTACATATAGCATATTTGATGGTCAAACTCAAACATGGATATTTTAACTCTGGGAGTATTTCAGTGTAACATCTGAGAGCTATGCATTATAAAAGCATACAATGTTCTTTTTTTTTTTTTTTTTTTTTTTTTTTTGCCAGCTTTCTCAGCCTGTAATGCCCTAAAGTTGTAAAATTAATCACACTGAACAAAGAAAATTTTACAAATTGTTTAATACCTTTGATTCGAATCCTACCTTTACTGAAAAGGCAAGCAGCTAGTGGTTTACATTATTATGTGTACCTTAAACTAAGCTAGAAGTTATCATAAAATGGAAGATTTTTGTGATGTTCAGTATTTCAAAAATACTTCAGGTAAAGAATAATTACAAGTACATTTTAAGAGTTGTAAACCCACTTTGCAGGCAGTAGTTTGTTTAGCTAAATTAAGGGTTTTGCCAGAAAGGAAGAACAATGTCATAAGTAATTTTGTGTCTCATTAAAAAGAATTTGGTGAGAGAAGGGCGATTGGCAAAACCTATCTCGGAGGCAAGAAATCTAACCTTAACAGTGGTAGAGCTTGACACTGTTGGGACACAGTTGGACACATTTGCTGTTCACGCTTCGTTTACTAGTGCAAAATGATAACAGTAGTAGTAATTTTGAGAGTTTCAATTTGGCCAAACTATTAGATATATAATTCATAAAATACTAAAATAGTATTTAAAAAATAATAACTACCATTTCTTTAAAAAGAGCATATAACTTACAGTTAGTAGATTTATTGGGTCAGATCTATATTATTGGATTCTTAGGCTTGTGGGTTCTTTTTTTTTTTTTTAACATTTATTTATTTTTGAGACAGAGAGAGACAGAGCATGAATGGGGGAGAGAGGGAGACACAGAATCTGAAACAGGCTCCAGGCTCTGAGCTTTCAGCACAGAGCCTGACGCGGGGCTCGAACCCACGGACCGTGAGATCACGATCTGAGCCGAAGTCGGCCATTTAACCGACTGAGCCACCCAGGCGCCCCTGTGGGTTCTTATAAAACAAAACTCATAAGCCCTCTAGAGCAATCAGAACTACAGAGAGCTAGCAGTACATGCAAAGGGACTGGGGGTTTGGTTAGAGATGGTTGGTTACAATCCCAAACTCTAATACTATAGTCACACCATTTATACCACTCAATTACTTAGAAAACCAGCTGGATTTGAACACTTTTTAAAAAATGTTTATTTATTTTTGAGAGAGAGAGAGAGAGAGAGAGCGAGCGCAGGGTAGGGGCAGAGAGAGAGGGAGACACAGAATCCGAAGCAGGGTCCAGGCTCCAAGCTGTCAGTACAGAGCCTGACCTGGGGCTCAAACTCACGTTCATGGGATCGAGCCCCACATTGGGCTCTGTGCTGACAGCTCAGAGCCTGGAGTCTGCTTCAGATTCTATGTCTCCCTCTCTCTCTGTCCCTTGCCTGCTCACTCTCTGTCTCTCTCTCAAAAATAAAAACATTAAAAAAAATTAAATAAAATGCTGGATATGTCAGTGGCTTTTCTCATTAAATCCTCTAATATTAATGAACAATGAAATATCCATTAAACTATTAGGAGATAAGATATACTGGATTATGTAATGCTGAGAAGTTTATGTCTTCAACAAAATTTTTATACCTTTCCCTGACTTTAAGCAATATCCACACTATAGTCATTAACTGAAAAATAAAGAGTATGCCATTATTTCCACTATGTGAAAAATAAAATCTTGTATATCATAAAAAAAACCCAACTCATATTACAACTACTTAAAATATTGTAAACTTATCAAAATGCACAGGAAAAAAATTTTTTGTTTTTAAGTAGGCTCCACACCCAACATGGGGCTTTAACCCATGACCCCTTAGATCAAGAGTTGCATGCTTTACCGACTGAGCCAGCCAGGTGCCTAGAAACAAGTTTTAATATACTGTACAATGGGTAGATTCATCTTAATTCTCAGGCATGGTTATGGCAGAGCAAGAGCTCTCTAATATGAACAGATTCAATAAAAAGCATGATTTAAAAACATTTGAAAAGGTCTATGGGAGAAGTACCAGTAAAGAGAGCAGTATTGAACACACGGGAAGTGGAGTTCAAGATAGCATTATCCCAGGGGAGGCTGGAAAGCTTCCATCAAGAACACAGTGGCCACTAATCTCCGGCAAGAGTAAGGACAGTGTTTCCAGAGACTGAAAGAAAGGGAGCATGTAGCCGGTTGTTTTTGCTTTCCTAGCATCTCTTCTCCCTGCTTTTGGTTAACAGTACCAATTTCAGTCCCCCTTAGAGGTGGAAGGAATGGGGGTATGACCTAAGGGGAGCCAATCAGATTTTATTTATCTCAGGAATTTGGAAGTTCAGAAGAGAAACACAAGAAGGGAAATGATTGGGGCTGTCATTCTGATGGCAGTGGCTCAAAGGGGACTCCCGATTTCCTCTGGTTTATGCTCTTCCTAAGACCTGCTTGCTTAGCTTTTCCTTAACTGTGAATTCTGTAGGTTTTTTCTCCAAATTCTATTTTTTTGGTGTTTGCCAGTTGAATTCTGTTGTGTGCAAATAAAGAACTGTATGAGACACAGGTGTGTACACATTGAAACATCTTAAGTATGAGGTAAGAAGTCTATTCTCTCTTGCAGAGGCAAGTGGGGTAGATAATTTGAAAAACGTGATGAGCGGCGCCTGGGTGGCTCAGTCAGTTAAGCATCCGACTTCGGCTCAGGTCATGATCTCCCAGTCCGTGAGTTCGAGCCCTGTGTCGGGCTCTGTGCTGACAGCTCAGAGCCTGGAGCCTGTTTCAGATTCTGTGTCTCCCTCTCTCTCTGACCCTCCCCTGTTCATGCTCTCTGTCTCAAAAATAAATAAATGTTAAAAAAAAAGAAAGAAAAACGTGATGAAATTATGGAAGGGAGCTATCAAGTATAAAGATCAAAGATAAGCAAAAGGACTGCTAATCAGTGCTGAGAGTTCAGCCAAATTTGCAGAATATGAATTTGTAGTGATTCCATTCACGAACCTAGGCACAGGAAAGGAGAAAGGACATCATTGCACTGATTTGTAGTTAGGAGCTAGCAGAACTATGTGTCAGAACCTTGACATACAGATATTAAAGGGCTTTCAAGGGAAGTTGAAGGCTACTATCACGGGCTCTATGCAGAACAGGCAAGGAAATAAAGCTAAGAGGGTGGAATTGGGGGACAAAAGGAGAACTGAGGGATGGGTTTGGGTTAGTTGAGAACAGACGAGGAAGTAAAGGCTGCTTTATTGCAGTCCAGATTTAGAAGAAAATCAGGTGATAAGGTTCAGGGTGTAGGTAAGCAAGGTGCTTAGAGAATTGGGATATTGATTGAGGTTACTGAGGCACATCGAAGCTAGGGTCATTATATGGCTCCTGAAGTTGCCCATGATGATGTCAGACGAGATGCCAAGTGCAGTAACCAGTTCACCTAAATTTTACCAACCAAACTCAAGAGGTTTTTGTTTTGCTTTTTTTATGAATGTGAGGGAACAGCTAGAGGTTGATAGATGGTCACTTAAAAATAAAGTTCTTTTGGGGTGCCTGGGTGGCTCAGTCGGTTGTTTCTGACTTCCACTCAGGTCATAATCTCATGGTTCATGGCTTTGAGTCCTGTGTCGGGTTCTCTGCTGTCAGCACAGAGCCTGCTTTGGATCCTCTGTTCTCTCTTTGCCCCTCCCCTGCTCATGCTCACTCTCTCTCTCTCCAAAATAAATACACATTAAAAAAAAAGTTCCTTTAAAAGAACTAAGACTAGCTACAGGGTAACAGTGGCTAACTATGTAGGTTCCCAGCTTGCTTCTTTACTGGCTAATTCTGAAGAAGTTATTTATCTTCCGATGCCTCAGTTTCTTCAACTATAACATAAAGATAATAGTACTTGGGATGCCTGGGTGGCTCAGTCGGTTAAGCCTCTGACTTCAGCTTAGGTTAAACCTCTGACTTCAGCTCAGGTCATGATCTTGCAGTTCGAGAGTTCGAGCAGTGCATCAGCCTCTCTGCTGCCAGTGCAGAGTCTGCTCCAGATCCTCTGTTTCCCTCTCTCCGTCCCTCCCCTACTCGTGCTTTGTGTGTGTGTCTCTCAGAAATGAGTAAACATTTAAAAAAAGAGACAATAGTACTACTTTCTGGGTCACTGAGATAATTAAATAAATTAACATGCATCAAATAGTAAATACCGAGCACTTCATAAATGTTAGCTATTATTATTAAAGGGAGACAGATCCAAATACACTATAACACAATGTAATATTTTATGATATGTGTACAAACAGAAAATAACTGACAGGGGCATTAAAACTATACTTGGGATACTCGGGGAAGTTTTCACTGAGGTGTTAGAGGCAAAAACAAAAGAAAGCGGTAAGATCCGTTTAACGCTCTCCCTAAGGCAGACATTGTGATAGCTGTTTTAAGAATATCATCACATTTAATACCATGTCCCTGCAAGATATGTATCTTCCTTTTACTGAGGAGGAAAGCTAACGGAGGTTAAATAACTTACCCTTGGGTACAAAGGAATGAAAAGAAACTGGAATCTTTATTTAGATAATTTAGTTAGTTGGTCTGGCACAAGCGGGACTCTGCAGAAGGAATTTAAAGGATGCGTGAAAATAGCCTAGCAGGATCACTGAGCGCTAGCGGGGAACTGGGAAGGTTGAAGATACAGTCGCAGCAGGGATCAGATTATAAAAGGTATTTGCTTGTCTTATGAGACGTCTGGGCTTGAATCTGTGGGTAATGTCCAGGGAGTAAAGGATTTTAACCAGGCCCTAGGCAGTGAGTTGACACCAAGCAGGTCAGCGGGCATGATGATGGCCAGACTGGCCAGTCATTCTTCACTTAATGAGCGCCTGTGCGCCAACCCCGCGAAGGGTAGCGGAGATGCCACAAGGAAAAGACGCAGCCGGGTGTAGCTTTCGCCCTGCTCACCTCGCGCAGAGGCAGAAGCCCCCAGGCGGGTTGTTCCACAGGTTTCTTTCGGGCTCCCCTCCTGAGCCGAGCCGGGCCAGCAGCGTGCTCCTCAGCGGCCGTCTGCGCTCGCCGGGTCAAGTGCAACCCGGCCGAGCGCTTCCCTTCAGCACCCCGTGGCGTCGGCATCCTCCCTGCTCCCAGCTTCCACGCGAACCCAGCAGCAGGCCTGCTAACTCAAGCCTGTAGTCTGCAAACCTTTTTTTCTTCCGGCGGCACCACACATCCGGTCACGTGTGGGGCCGGTCACATGAGAGTTGGTCACGTGCTGGGGCCGCAGGGCTCGGGGCTCGGGGTTTGGCTTCCGCAGACCTGCGGACCTTAGCGGGTGCGGTCGTGGCTGCCCCGGAGGCCGCGGAGCTGCCCGACTGGGATGGTGAGGGCGGCGGGCCCGGGTCGGGCCGGGGTCGGGTCGGGGCCGGTGCCTTCCCCAACCTCAGCCCGTCTTCTCATTCTTCCCGCTGCAGATGAACCGGACGACCCCCGACCAGGAGCGGGCGCCGGCGTCCGAGCCCGTGTGGGAGCGGCCCTGGTCGGTGGAGGAGATCCGCAGGAGCAGCCAGAGCTGGTCGCTGGCGGCCGATGCGGGCGTGAGAGGCGGGCCCCAGGGAGGGCAGCGGAGGGCGGGCCGCCTGGGGTGACCCCGCGGCTTGCGCGCGGGAGGACAGGAGACCCCGATTCCTTCTCCACTCGGTGTATTCTGCTGCCCCTGTTCATGCGTTCATAACGCATCCCTCCCCAAAAACGCCACTGTGGCAGTCCCTAGGCACCTGGGCGGGGGCGGGCCCATCGTCCTTAGCCGGCTGAGTTCCCCCACTCCGACTGCAGCCCAGATGCAGGTCTCTTCCTTGTTTGGGTTTTCTAGGGCTGCTCCCATCTCCATCCTGATGGAGGCAGATAGGTTATCTCTGCGCCGCGGGTTTGCTAGGGCACAAGTGAGGCCATTTCACTTTGGGACCTGGACTGTGTGGGGAGGTAGACAAGCCTGTATATGGATATCCTCGAGTGGGACTTTAAAGGCCGGGACCCAAGACTCCCGAAACTGTGATTCCGAAGTCCCATATGAACACGATTTTTTTCTTTTTATAAGAGTGGCAGTTTGTTATTTTGCCCTTGATCTGGGATTTCTGTAGAATGATAACCAAACAAGACTTTAAAATTCGTCCAGAAGCGAGATAGCAAGTGTCGGTGTACTCCTTGCCACTGTTTGGATGAGCTTTGTTAATGTTTTTCAGTGATACTTGGTTTTGGGTGTTGTCGAAAGCAGCATCTCTTACATTCTAACACACAAAGGTGAAAGGAAATGGGTTCTTTTTTGTTTTGACACACGGAGTAGACTCATTTGATATTGATACTACTGTATGTTTATTTTTTAAATAGCTACTACAGTTTCTGCAGGAATTCTCACAGCAGACTATCTCTAGGACCCATGAAATCAAGAAACAAGTGGATGGGTTAATCCGGGAAACTAAAGCCACAGATTGTCGCCTACATAATGTCTTCAACGACTTCCTTATGCTGTCTAATACCCAGTTCATTGAAAACGTGAGTTACTTAATTGTGTCAGACTTATAAATAGTGTTTTCTGGAGGAACAAGAGTCCCTTGGGGTATTAAATGATGTATTATTAGGTACCCTCCTCAATTTTCATGAACACAGGGGTTCTTGGTAATTGAAGCTTCTTTCTCTAGGATTAATGCCTTTTTAAATTAGTACAGTTTGTTTTTTCAGGCCTTTAAAAAAATCTAATGATAAAATTATCTTACATTCTAGTTTTTCGTACCCTTTTAGTTTTGAGGATAGTCAGCACTTGTGCTGGTATTCCCCCAAGCCTTATTGTGGCCATGTCCCTTAAGGAGAGCTGTACACCTGCCTGGTCTGATCCTGGTCTGACCAGCATGTGACTGCACTATTGATTGTGTCCATTATGTTCTGATGAATTCTGTTAAAGGCGTATGTGTGCCTACTTGAAATACTCTTTTTTGTTTTGGATTTTTTTTAATGTTTGTTTTTGAGAGAGAGCCAGCGAGAGAGAGAGAGAGAGAGAGAGAGAGAGAGAGAGAATGAGAATGAGAATGAGTGGGGGAGGGGCAGAGAGAGAAGGAGACAATCCCAAGCAGGCTCCAGGCACTGGGGTGTCGGCACAGAGCCCAATACGCTGGAACTCGTGAACTGCGAGATAATGACCTGAGCCGAAGTTGGACGCTTGACTGACTGAGTCACCCAGGTGCCCCTGGAATATTCTTGATTAATGTTTTGTTATGATGGCTGAACCTGTGGTACAGAATCAACTCTAGAAAGATTACTGGGCTTTAAGCCATGTGTGATTTTCCCTATATGTATGTATGTATTTTATTGTATTGTATTGTATTCTATTCTATTTTTTTAAATAACTTTTTAAATTTACCTCCAGGTTAGTTAGCATATAGTGCAACAATGATTTCAGTAGTAGATTCCTTAATGCCCCTTACCCATTTAGTCCATCCCCCCTCCCACAACCCCTCCAGTAATCCTCTGTTCTCCATATGTGAGAGTCTCTTATGTTTTGTCCCCCTCCCTGTTTTTATATTATTTTTCTTTCCTTCCCTTATGTTCATCTGTTTTGTATCTTAAAGTCCTCATTGAGTGAAGTCATATGATATTTGTCTTTCTCTGACTAATTTCGCTTAACATAGTACCCTCTAATTCCATCCACATAGTTGCGAATGGCAGAATTTCATTCTTTTTGGTTGTCAAGTAATACTGCATTATATATATATACACCACATTTTCTTTATTCATCCATCGATGAACATTTGGGCTCTCTCCATACTTTGGCTATTGTTGATAGTGCTGCTGTAAACATTGGGGTGCATGTGCCCCATCGAAACAGCACACCTGTATCCCTTGGATAAATACCTAGTAGTGTAATTGCTGGGTGTAGGGTAGTTCTATTTTTAATTTTTTGAGGAACCTCCATACTGTTTTCCAAAGTGGCTGCACCAGTATGCATTCCCACCAGCAGAGCAAAAGAGATCCTCTTTCTCTGCATCCTTGCCAACATCTGTTGTTGCCTGACTTGTTAATGTTAGCCATTCTGACAGGTGTGAGGTGGTATCTCTTTGTGGTTTTGATTTGTAGTTCCCTGATAATGAGTGATATTGAGCTTTGTCATGTGTTGGTTGGCCATGTGGATGTCTTCTTTGGAGAAGTGTCCATTTATGTCTTTCACCCATTTCTTCACTGGACTATTTGTTTTTTGGGTGTTGAGTTTGATAAATTCTTTATAGGTTTTAGATACTAGTCCTTTATCTGATATATTGTTTGCAAATATCTTCTCCCATTCTGTCGGTTGCCTTTTAGTTTTGCTGATTGTTTCCTTTGCTGTGCAGGAAAATTTTTATTTTGCTGAGGTCCCAGTAGTTCATTTTTGTTTTTGTTTCCCTTGCCTCCGGAGACATGTTGAGTAAGAAGTTGTTGTGGTCAAGGTCAGAGAGGTTTTTGCCTGCTTTCTCCTGGAGGATTTTGATGGCTTCCTGTCTTACATTTAGGGCTTTCATCCATTTTGAGTTTATTTTTGTGTCTGGTGTAAGAAAGTGGTTCAGGTTCATTCTTCTGCATGTCGCTGTCCAGTTTTCCCAGCACCATTTGCTGAGGAGACTGTCTTTATTCCATTGGATAGTCTTTCTTGCTTTGTCAAAGACTAGTTGGCCATATGTTTGTGGGTCCCTTTCTGGGTTCTCTGTTGATCTGAGTGTCTGTTTTTGTGCTCTTCCCTATATATTTATCGACTTCCTAAGTACTAGATCCTAGGAATACATAGTTAAATTAGACAGAACCTCTCTTTATTATTTGTTTATTTAAATTTTATTTATTTTTGAGAGAGAGAGAGAGAGAGAGAGAGAGAGAGAGAGAATCCCAAGCAGGCTCCATGAACTGTGAGATCATGACCTGAGCTGAAATCAAGAGTTGGATGCTTAATCAGCTGCGCCACCCAGGCACCCGATAGAGCCTGTCTTTAGAGAAGATCACAATCCTCCATAATAGTGTAATTCCAGAATAGGAAGGAAGCAAGTGTGGCTAGAGCCTAGTGAGTGAGTGAAGGAGGGACTGTTAAGATGAGGATGGAGAGGAAGCTTAGTTAAACTGACCTATATTTCTCAGAGGGAGGTTAGCCTAACTTTCTGAGTGTCAGCCATAGATCATCTGTGGAAAAAGGATTATTAAGTAGGTTATTTCCTGAGATTGTTAGGTGTAAAGTGATAGAAAGGATTTTGAAAATTGCTAAATTGTAAAAGCTCTGTTCAGGACTTTTAAGAGAAGACCAAATAGCATCATGCAAGTATCTTAGGCAACACGTTTGTGCATTTTTTTAGTAGTTCAGGTTGAATTGCCGCTACTAGCATTTTTGGGAGTCTGTAAAATAAGGATCTTAATGAAGGTATTAGAGATCTCTTTGCCAGTAAGTTTAAGATAGAGCCAGTATTTTAGTAAAATCTGTAGTCACTTTTTAGTCATCTATGTAGAATGTCCGTGCTTGGTCCTGAGCGTCTTTCTCACTGGCAGAGGCAGTTTAGAGGTGTATATGCAGCCCATCATCTTTCCATGAAGCCAAATTTGGTGTCCATTCTGGTATACTTGTTGCTCTCATTCTGTACTTTTCTTGCTGGATCAGGTGCTCATTTCTTCTCTGCGATCAGTGTTAGAGACCTAGATGGGGCATGGAGTAGAATTGGGAAGGGTCTACGCAATGTGCCTGTACCACATGGTATTGGATTAGCATCTGTTTGAATTTTGGGGGTTAGGCGGGTATCATAAACTGTGTTTTCTGAATCACAGTCTTCATGTCTTCCTTGTCTTTTGTTCAACTGTTCTTTTCTGGTGAAGTTTTTTTTTTTTTTTTTTTAAGTTTATTTATTTATTTTGAGAGATGAGTGCAGAGAGAGAGGGAAAGAGGGAATCCCAAGCAGGCTGTACTCTGTCAGTGCAGAGCCCGATGTGGGGCTCAATCCCATGATCGTGACCTGAGCTGAAATCAAGAGTCAGATGCTTAACCTCCTGAGCCACCCAGGTGGCCCCTGGCCAAGTTATTTTAGATTTTGAGTTTTTCTTGATGTAGCAGAGTTTTTTTTGTGGGTTTTTGTTCTCCTGAAAAAATTTTTTTTTTTTTTGTAGTAGTTCTTTATTTCTGTTCACTTTTTGGATTCCCTTTTTGCCACCCATCTTTACATTTCCCTAGTCCTTAATCTTCTTCCCCTTCCATTCTGCAGCCAGAATTCCCCTCTCAATGTACCTGTTGCCACTGCTAAGTTTAACTGCTTCTCACACCTCCTGTAGTGCAATGTGTTACATGTTCTTCTCATTCGTGGCAGAACATGATGATGTTAAGAGTACAGCTGGGGCGCCTGGGTGGCTCGGTCGGTTAAGCATCCGACTTCGGCTCAGGTCATGATCTCACGGTCTGTGAGTTCGAGCCCCGCGTCAGGCTCTGTGCTGACAGCTCAGAGCCTGGAGCCTGTTTCAGATTCTGTGTCTCCCTCTCTCTCTGCCCCTCCCCTGTTCATGCTCTGTCTCTCTCTGTCTCAAAAATAAATAAACGTTAAAAAAAAAAAAAAAAAAAAAAGTACAGCTAACGGTTAATCAAACTCTGAAAAAATCTGCATGCTGTTAACACATTTGGCAGTGATTTGGCTTTTTATGTATTTTCTTCAAACCCTGACATTGGTGCTCATGTATTACAATTCTGGTTTGGGCGCCTGGGTGGCTCAGTCGGTTAAGCGGCCGACTTCGGCTCAGGTCATGATCTCACGGTCTGTGGGTTCGAGCCCCGCGTCGGGCTCTGTGCTGACAGCTCAGAGCCTGGAGCCTGCTTCCGATTCTGTGTCTCCCCCTCTCTCTGACCCTCCCCCGTTCATGCTCTGTCTCTCTCTGTCTCAAGAATAAATAAATGTTAAAAAAAAAAAAATTAAAAAAAAAAAAACAATTCTGGTTTGAATGATGTTGCCATTTGGTTTCATGATAGTTTATTGGAAAGGTATTCAAAGGTAGCTTTCTGGCTTTTAGGAATTAACCTCAAAAGCAGGTACTAGGTTGAAAAATGCATTACAGAGGTAGTGAAACTAAAGAGCAATCAGGGCTTTCTAGGGCAACAGAAATGAGTTCCTTTAGTAAAGGCTCAAGAGGGAATTCTGAAGGAGGAAAACTACTAATTAACAGTGGCCAGTGCTTCAGTGTGTTATCAGAAGGGATTCATTAAGCTGTTAATTTAGGAATTTTGTTCTAAAACATTGAGTGACCTAGAACAACTTTTTTTTTTTTTTTTTTAAGGTTTATATTTTTAGTTATCTTTACACCCACTGTGGGGCTTGAACTCATGACCCAAAGGTAAAGAGTCTCATGTTCTACCGACTGAGACAGCCAGGCACTTCAGATGTGACTTCTTTAGTATAGCGCTTCTCATGATTATAATTTTACACTTATTGATGTGCTCTGATGTGTCAAACTATCCTACTAAATCAAGCCCCACATTTTTTTGTGAATGTTGTATTCCTTGGGGCCAGCACACTTCTTTTTTTGTTGTAATTTTTATTTTTTAATGTTTTTTTTTTTTTTTTTTTTTTTTTTTTGAGAGAGACCGAGCACGAATGGGAGACAGGCAGAGAGAAAGGGAGACGCAAAATCGGAAGCAGGCTCTAGGTTCTAAGTTGTCAGCACAGAGTCTAAAGTGGGGCTTAAACCCATGAACCGTGAGATCGTGACCTGAGCTGAAGTCGGACATTTAACCCACTGAGCCACCCAGGCACTCCATGGGGCCAGCACACTTCTGATTTGTAGAAACCTAGTGAATATTTGAATGAATGAACTGGAGAACACATAAATGAAAAGGACTAGGGCTGTGTATAATTTGTTAAGAAATCGTCAGCCCCTGGTCCCTTTTCTCCAGTTCACCACCTCATCTCTTCCCCATCTCCCCAAATGAAGAAAAGATCCTTTGAGGGAAAATATTTGAGATGTTTAACAATTCTGGGAATGGCTACCTGATTTAAAAATGATCAAAAAACACATGAAGCTGTGAGATTAGCCTGGTCACAGTGAAGGAAGTTAGTGCGGATTGTCTGCTGTGTGCTGAGTACTTGAGATCCATAGTTCTTATCACTCTTGGAAGATCCCATGGGTCTCGTGTGTTTGCTGGTTGGTTTCGTAGAGGTCATGTGTGGCCTCCAGCCACAGGCTACTGATGTTTCATGAGGTAGTTTTTAATGAGAGCAGGAGAAAAAAAAGTAGGACTTTGGAGCTATTCAGTCATGAGCGTGAAGCTCAACCTTTTAGTTTAAATGGTCTCGCTATTTAAAACCTGAAGTGACTTTGGTAGGTGCCATGTCTGAAAATCTCAATTTTAAGACCTATTTACTTTTTTGTCCCTGTCTTTGAAAATTAACCCCTCCAAATTTCTGCTCTTTATAGTTCTTTTTTAAAGTATGGAAAAAGAAGCAGCATCTGAAATTTCAGATGGTGGAGAGGTGCCTGCCAACATACTGGCATATAAATTCTAAGTCCATTTCCCACGCAGACATTGGCCTGTAAGTTTTTTCTTTTTTTTCCAAGTTTATTTATTGGACGCCTGGGTGGCTCAGCCGGTTAAGCATCCAACTTCGGCTCAGGTCAAGATCTTGCAGTTTGTGGGTTCGAGCACCATATTGGGCTCTGTGCTGATAGCTTGGATCCTGGAGACTGCTTAAAATTCTGTTTCCCTCTCCCTCTCTCTGTCCCTCCCTGCTCACGCTATGTGTGTGTGTGTCTCTCTGTCTCTCAAAAATAAACATTAAAAAAAAGTTGATGTATTTATTTTGAGAGAGAGAACGATTCGGGGAGAGGGAGAGAGAGAGAGGGAGAGAGAGTGAATGAGAATCCCAAGCAGGCTCTTGATACAGGGCTGGATCCCATGAACTGCAAGATCATGACTGGAGCTGAAATCAAGAGTTGGATGCTCAGCCAACTGAGCCACCCAGGTGCCCCAAAGTTTTTTCTTTCTTGTTATAAAAGTAATAACACTTGTAGGAGAGATTGGCATAGATAAAAAATATCAAAGTGTAAGAAATTAAAACCACAAAAAGTCAACCATAATTCCACCTCTCCAAATTAAGCAACCATTAAACACTTTGACATATTTTTCTAGTGTTCTTTTTTTTCAAATTTTGTAACGTTTATTTATTATTAAGACACAGAGAGAGACAGAGCATGAGCATGGGAGGGGCAGAGAGAGGGGGAGACAGAATCTGAAGCAGGCTCCAGGTTCTGAGCTGTTAGCACAGAGCCCTACACAGGGCTTGAACCCACAAACTGCCAAGATCATGGCCTGAGCGGAAGTCGGATGCTTAACTGACTGAGCCACCCAGGCGCCCCTCTAGTCTTTTTTTTTTTTTTTTATGTTTATTTTTGAGAGAGAGAGATTGAGAGCGCGTGAGCAGGGGAGGGCAGAGAGACACACATACACAGGATCCGAAACAGGTTCCAGGCTCAGCTGTCAGCAGAAAGCCCCATGCGGTGCTTGAACACACAGAGTGGTGAGATCATGACCTGAGCCAAAGTTGGATTCTCGACTGAGCCACCCAGGCACCCCTAGTCTTCTTTTTTTAACTTTAATCTTTCCTATACGTACATATTTGCAGACTGCATTTTTCTTAATGATAATTATTAAGCATTTTAAGTCTTTTGATAGAGATTTTTTAATATAAATTTTTTAATGAAATTTTTCACATGTCTAGAAAAGAACAGATAATAACCATAAATGCTAATAATATGCACCAGCCTGCATTAACAGACTTTTTTAAATGAGTTCTATTTTTTTTTTAATGTTTTTATTATTTATTTTTGAGAGAGAGGGAGACAGAGGATCTGAAGCGGTCTCAGTGCCGACGACAGAAAGCCCAACGTGGGGCTGGAACTCACGAATTGTGAGATCATGATCTGGGCTGAAGTTGGACGCTTAACCGACTGAGCCACCCAGGCATCTCTGCATTAGCAGACTTTAAGAATTTTCCGTTTGCTTCAAAGGCACCCACTCCTCATTTTTTATCTTAGCTCTAAATACTTTAGGCGAGGGCCCCTTTGTACCTCTGTGTTTTTATTCTTACGTGGAGAGTGTAGATCTGCATGGATGTATATGAGTGCTTATATGTGAAGTATGGGATAGGAGTGTTACCTTGTTTTTTTTCCCCCATATAGGTAAGCTTTATTGTACAGTTCTTTGCCTCACTTACTTACATGTGTGAACGTATGTGTATCTATGTTTGTGTTTTTATGAATGTAAAATTAGCCTTATGTGTAAATGCAGATCAGTTTCTTGCGTCTGTATTTTATTATGCTTATCTGCTGTGTGCCGGGATCACAATCTTAAATACTGCAGATTTCTAATAAGTCTTCTTAGAACACGTCCCCATGTCTTCTTTTTAACAGTTAAAAAGTAAAGGAAATCACAAGGAGGTACTGGAGCCCTAGCTCTGTTTTGAGCCAGCCAGGTGCCCTGCCATAGCTCTGTTTTGGAAAAGAGATGCCTGCCTGCCCATGCTGTATGGGCGGAATGCCTGGCCTTCTGGCAAATCCTTGGTGGGCTCGGCCTGTCTGCTTTCATATAAGTGGGATAATAAGAGCTTATCAACCATTTGAAGCAACAGGATGGAAATAACTTTTACCATTTCCATTGCTCAGAATGTTAAAGTTCTTGTTACCTAGTAGGTAAGTTCTACCAGTTGACATTTTCCGTAGCCTCTCATTGAAGTATGTGTGTCATTGCCCTGTCAGCGTTAAGTGTTAGGTGAAGCCAAAAGGTATAAAAACTGGAGTCTTCATTGTTTTTGTGACTCTTTGGTCAACATGAGATGGAGCTTTTTTCATGTTTTCCAGTCATTTGTATGTCTTTAAATTTAATTTTTGGTGAATTAACTACTGTTCTTTGCTTGTTTGTCCTTGACCAATAGCCTCAGTCATTTGTTGAGTAATCCTTTCTTCTGTGTCTGCCTTTATTGTGTGTTGAACTCTTATATTAAGATTCGTTCCAAATGATATTTTGACCATTTAAAAATGAATTTGCTTCCCTATTTAGCGTGTATACGATGAAGAAGTGGAGGAGCCGATACTCAAGGCTGAGACAGAAAAAGCAGAACAGGTACTTTCATTAGATCCCTCTTTGTTGAGTTCTTGACTTAGGGAAGAAAGTGGTGGAAATTTGTAATGTGGCCGGTGGGGGATTGTGGGCAGAAGGATGGTTCCTGGGGCAAATGGGAAGGGCTGCTCCTGACACCCCAGGAATGGAACTGTGGTTTGTTTCTGAAATGTAGTGTATTAAGAAATATGTAAAGTTTTTGAAGTCTGGCATCAGAGCAGAGTGCAGGAGATTTTCTGTAAAAGGCCAGATAATGTTTTATGTTTGGCTGGCTCCCTTGGTCTCTTGTCTCTTTCCCTTCTTTTTGCTCTTTCTCCTCCTTCTCCCTGCCTCTCCCTGCTCCACCCCCAAATGTGGAGGTTCTACACAATAGACCTTGAGGGTTCTACAACAATAGACCACAGACTGGGCTGTACGTTGTGAGTTCTTTGAAGACCATGCTTCCCTATTGTCTTATGACACCATTGACTCCTGCCAGTTGTAAATGACTGAGGTGAATGCTGGTTTAGTGCACAGCTTGCTGCAGGATGTGTTAGCCCAGAGAGCACAGAATGTGCAGTGAACATTTACTGACTCCAGAAAGATTGCAGGGAGCTGGTAACTTGAACACATACTTGACCCTCAAGAAGTTATGGTCTTAGTTGGAGCAGTAGGACATAACATGTTGGAGCTGCTAACTGTTCTGGAAGATCAGATGAGAAGAGCTCAGTGGTATAAGCAAGGAGAACCTACAAGGATAAGGTGTTAGCTCGGTGAAGAAGGAAAGGCCAGATTTTAAGGCCGAAATGGCCTTAAAAAAGAGAGAGAATGCCATGCACTAAGTTCAGAGTTGGGGGATGTGCCTGGTATTTTACAGACAATGATAGTGGAAGATATTGGTGGTCAGCAGGAGGAAGGAAAAGGAAGTGAGTGGTGGGTTCATAAACCAGGCTAAGGAGTCGAGGGGCAGCAGTTTCTATCTTTTTATCTCTGTGGCCTTCGCATGTTTTGGATACATAAACATTCTTCCTGGGTGTTGTCACATCATGGGCCAAAGCATAGATAAGACCTTCTGGACTTTCTAGCCTTTTGGCAGAAGTTGTATTCTTTTCCTCCCCCTTAGAAAAGCACTGGAATGTAAGTTCATAATCGGAGTAGCCTTGACTCAGCTCTAAGAGAAAATATAAATCACTTGAGAAAGTTGGTACTTCATCAATAGCTATTATGTATGTGAAGCTGTTAGGATAGGATATTAGAAACCAGCTACAGTTCTGCCTATTCCCAGGTTAAAAAAAAAAAAAAAAAAGTTACTTTGTTTTTAATGATTAACTCAAAAGATTTGCTGACCATGTAAATGCAGTGGTTTGTGGTTACTTGGTTACACCAAGTCAGGGTTCAGTTTGAAGTGATGAGTATTTAGTGAACTATTTTTAAAAAGCCCCTATGTAATTATTTCACAAACCTGTTTTCACACACTTAGTGCAGAATTAGCTATTTAACTAGAACCAAGCATACTACAGTGGAAAAAAGATGCAGCCAGAACAAAAAAGCTGGATTAGAAGGATTTCCATACTTGAGGTAAAAGTATAAAAAACTCATAGAGTTTTCCCTTTGTCCCTTACAACAGCACTGTATGGTTTGATTCCTTCTGTAATTATGTATCAATTTCTAGAATATTTGTGAAGAGGGGAAATGACACTAAATTCTTTTTTCAATATTTCTCACAACTGATGACACAGTTGAGTGTGTGAGGGGACTGTCACTGACAGCTGCTGTTGTAGGAAACGGAGGCCTGTGGAGTGTTTTCAGCAGGTTGGTGATATGTACAGACTTTTGGTGGGGGCATTGTTCTCGGATGGTGTACAGGATAAGTTGGAAATGATACTGACCCTCTGTTGGTCTGAAACACATTTATAAATAGCCATAACTACTAGTTTTTTGTTTTTTTATTTTCACCAATTGAAAGATGACATCTCTGGCTGGAGTCCCTTTCTTCTCAGTTTTAACTTCTGAAATTGTCCCAAGGCCCATTAACCAAGGTTAGTGGGATCCAGTCATGGTGAACCTGAAAGTCTGGGCCCTTTGTTCCTCCAGTGGTAGGGGAGTTGGGTGCCACTGGAGGGCTTGTGACATCCCATTCACAGGGGATGTTTACATAGGTTACCTAACCGAACTGTCATACATAGTGTAGTAGTGCTTTTGTTGCTATAGATGGTGAACAGGGAGTTCTGGGACCTTCGGTAGTGTGATCCATGTCCGGAAAGTGACAAACTGGGGATTTAAAACTTACTCCAAAGTCTGTCAAGGCATTCAGCAGAGTCTGACTTGTTAACATTTGTAATTGATTTCTTTTTGTTTTATTAGGGCGGTATCAATAGTTTGGAGATCTGTACTGAACAGTATTTTTTTGTAGGAGAAGACCCGGGAACAGAAAGAAGTAGATCTGATTCCTAAGGTTCAGGAGGCTGTGAACTATGGTTTACAAGTATTGGACAGCGCATTTGAACAACTAGATATAAAAGCAGGAAACTCAGACTCAGAAGAAGATGATGCTAATGAACGGGTGGAACTGATCCTTGAACCAAAGGTAAGGACGTTCAGTTCATGTTACTTGTTATTACACTTGTTGTGTTTGGGGCACTTTACTTGGGTACAGAATTAGTAAGACATGGGCTTGACTTTTAGGAAGTAAGTATGGTACTTAGCAGTCTCACATTGACTCCGTTAGAAACACTTGCTTTACCGGATCGTTGATGGAGCACCCAGCAGGTACAAGGCAGCACGCCAGGGCAGGGGAGTACAGAGGTGCAGGGCATGGCTCCTACTCTCCAAATGCCTATTATAGCATGACCAGTTGGTGGGAGAGAGGAGACATCTACATGAGTCACCGTCATAAGTGCTCTGGGAGAGAACTGCTTCTAGCTGGGGAAATGAGGGTACAGATGAGACCCGAATTGGGTTTGGAAGTATGAGGAGATTGTTGGGAACGTGAACTTCTGTAGCTTGTGCTGGGGAGACGGCACAAGTGCTGAAAGACATTTGGGTTGTTTGCGGGTTTTGGCTAGGATGAATAAAGCCGCTGTGAGCGTCCACGAATAGACTGTTAGCCGTGAATATAGTTACTGCTTTCCTGTTACTTTACCTCAGATCTGCAGAGGAGACTTTGGGGCAGCACAGCCAGGCAGAGGTAAACATAGAAGGTTGCCGTATTGATTTTGAGAGAGAGTCCTTGTGACACACAAGTGCTTTATGGGTTGGAACATGCCCCAGAGCCAAGATCTTCTGTCGTTCGTTTCGCCTCACACTTCTCTTCCAGTTTGAGCCTGCGGTGTTGTACCGTGTTGGGGTTGTTCCTCTTGCACTGGTATACTTGCTGGCTTGCCTTTTCCTGTAGGGATTTAGCAGTCAGCAGTGGACCCTGGGTGGTGTATTGCCTGGGCTACGCTTGCTAGTTCCAGCTTGTACACCCCTTTCTCTTCTACTGGAGGACTTGGGAATGCCTCCTGAGTAAGTGGTTCGCCCAGTAGCACTCTCTTTTGTTTGCACTGAATTGGTTGCTGTTGCATCTTTAACTTTTTTTTTTTTAATTTTTTTTTTTTTAACATTTATTTATTTTTTTGAGACAGAGAGAGACAGAGCATGAACAGGGGAGGGTCAGAGAGAGGGAGACACAGAATCTGAAACAGGCTCCAGGCTCTGAGCGGTCAGCACAGAGCCCGACGCGGGGCTTGAACTCACGGACCGCGAGATCATGACCTGAGCTGAAGTCGGCCGCTTAACCGACTGAGCCACCCAGGCGCCCCACATCTTTAACTTTTACATTAACCTTCCCAAATTCTCTCATGTGTTAAACTTCAGAATTGTTTTCTCCTGCACCCCCAGGGTCTTTTCAGTAGGGAAGAGAGATGATGGCCAAATGTCCTACCTTACAAAGGATAAGTCAGCCTTTCCTGTGGAGAGGGGAGGTTGTCCTGGGGTAGACTGCTTGCTTGCTTGCTTGCTTTCTTACTTGCTTTTTTTTTTTTTTATGTTTATTTATTTTTGAGAGAGAGACAGAGGGAGAGAGACAGAGATCGAGTTAGGGGAGGGGCAGAGAGAGAGGGAGACACAGAATCTGAAGCAGGCTCCAGCCTCCGAGCTGTCAGCACAGAGCCAGATGCAGGCTTGAACTCACGAATTGTGAGATCATGACCTGAGCCCAAGTCGGAAGCCTAACTGACTGAGCCACCCAGGCACCCCTGGAGTGCTTTCTTGAACTTAAATTTTAATGTAAGCATCTTGGGTGGGACTTAAGTTGAGGACTGGAATGGAAGGCTGTCCAACAGGTACTCCGTTCTACCCTGTCTCTTTCATTTCATTCTGTTGTTTTATAATCTGGTCTTAATTTTACCAACTTCACTTTTCTAAGTTATGCAGTGGGTGCTGCTGGGGGATATTATTATTCTCTTCTTTGGGTGATTTTTTTCTCCCAGACAGGTTCTCAGTCTTTTTGGTGTGTGCCTTTAGTTCATTGTGTTGACCAGAGGTACTTGCATAGTTGCTATTCTATTTCTCCTCATCTAGCCCATGCTTTCTGTGCTCTGTTCCAGCCTTCTCTTCGCTCTGATGCGATGTAAAGGAGTCCGCTGCTGGTCCACACCTGCTCCCACCCCCAAACCTGGACATACCCACCTGCTCCCCACAGTCCTGTAAAAGCAGTTGGGTTATTTCCTCAGTGTGGTTCTTTCCAAATTTAGGACTAATATTGATGATTCTCAAGAGTGGTTAGTTGATTGGTTGATTTTTGCTCACGAGCGCCGCTTTTTAGGGGAGGAAGGCAGAGCTGGGATGTATCAAAGCTGGCCAGAACTTTCAGTTTCTTTCCTTCGTCCTCCTTTTGAACATGTTACTATGAAGTTGTAACCCTTATTTGGTTACTACTGGTAAACTTTTTGTGTGCCTCTGCCATTTTTAATGTAACTAGGCACTTGAGAAGGGAGATTCTGTGTGATTTAGCTTTACTTTGCTGTTTTTACCTAAGATTTGACTTTTTAAAAAATCAGTGCGGGGCGCCTGGGTGGCGCAGTCGGTTAAGCGTCCGACTTCAGCCAGGTCACGATCTCGCGGTCCATGAGTTCGAGCCCCGCGTCAGGCTCTGGGCTGATGGCTCGGAGCCTGGAGCCTGTTTCCGATTCTGTGTCTCCCTCTCTCTCTGCCCCTCCCCCGTTCATGCTCTGTCTCTCTCTGTCCCAAAAATAAATAAAAAACGTTGAAAAAATCAGTGAGTTTTTTGGTTTTGTTTTTTTGTTTTTGGTTTTGTTTTGTTTTGTTTTCTGTACTTTGAATCCTGCTGTGTTTCTTATTCTCCGCTCTCATTATGTCACTTGTTTGGGGTAGTCACATGGAACAAGATGTCAAATGGAAAACTTAGTTTTCAGCCTGAAAATTTAATGGCTATTACCTTTCATTGTTTACAGGATCTGTACATTGATCGTCCTTTACCTTATTTAATTGGGTCAAAGCTATTCATGGAGCAGGAAGATGTAGGTCTCGGAGAGCTGTCTAGTGAAGGTATTCTTTTGCACCAAATATTTTTGTTACCTTTAACATTTATATCTTACCTTTTTATTTTAAAATAATTTCAAACTTACCTGAACGTTGTCAGAATAGTACAAAGAACTCCTCTATACCCTTTACCCAGGTTTATCAGTTGTTAACATTCCATCACATTTGTTTGCTCTTTCTCTCTATATATACGTAATATTTTTTTCTGAATCTACTTGAGAGAGATCGTGCGGACATCATGCCCTGGTACTCCAGAATATTTCTGTGTAGAAAACACTTTCTGAAACTGAAAATAGTCTCATATATAGCCACAGTGTGTTATCAAAGTCAGGAAATTTTACTGGAGGTAATACTATTAGCTAATCCTCAGTTGTATTTCAAATTTTGCCAGCTGTCCCAATTATGTCCTTTATAGGCTAGGCTCTTTTTTCCTCTGGCCCAGGCTCCAGTTCAGGATCACTCACTGCATATAGTTGTCAAATCTCTGGTCTTCTTTTAGTCTGATATAATTTCTCAGCCTTTCTTTGCTTTTTACAGCTTTGACATTTTTGAAGAATACAGGCCAGTTTTTTCCTTTGGTCATTAACTTTTTTTGTAATTCATAAGTATCTTGTGGGGAGATCTTTTAAGACTCTGTAGATGTTTTATCCCTCACTATAGTGAAGATACTTTTAATTACAGTTAATCTGTGTAGGTTCTTTTCTCAAAATCTTGGTGATGCTGATATGTGGTGGTTTATGATTTTAAGAAGGAACTAAGGATGTTTTATTATTAATATGGGTGATAACCCTTTATCTTTCTTCTAACCAGAGGGGTCAGTAGGCAGCGACCGTGGCAGCATTGCAGACAGTGAAGAGAATGAAGAAGAGGTAAGGGCTTCGTGGTGTTTCCAGGTCGTGGTGGGCAAGAACCTTAGGGTGTGTTTAGCAAGCTAAATAAATGTTTGTGAATTAGCAATCTCTTTGCACAGATTTTTTTAACAGCGATAGTAAAACCATATTCTGTGTTCCCCCCACCCCCCTTTTGGGACTGAGTTTCCTTTTTGTCTTGTGTACAAAAGCAAGGAAAACTGCTTTAATCCCTTTTACTGTTCTCTCTCCTCCCTCCTCCCCACCAAAGCCTCTTCCTGCCAATATATTTTGAAGGGGGGCACCTTGGATATTTTGGTAGAATCTGTCTGGTTCTATCTTTGAGTAATTGTAGGGGAAAAGACCATATTTTAAACTTTTTTTTTTTTTTTTTTTTTTTTTTACTATAAAACCTAGACCAGAAGAATGCTTAAAGCATCCACTTACATTTTCACTTTGCTGCTGGTCCCAGCATCTTCATAGCCACAGAGCATGATCTGACTCCTGCTCTAGGACCTTGGCATCTGTGGACCTTGACCACTGTTGTATCTGGGGTTGTTCCTTTAGATGGAATATTTGTTACTGATGTTTGAAGAGCAGTTCTTGAGTGTTAATTCCTAAAAGGAGACAATATTGTATGCATGCTCCTTTCTTCTCCTTTTCTCTTATTTCTACATTCCCCCTCCCCCGCCTTCCTGCCACTGGCCCTGCAAACAAAACACTTCACAGTGGGACATAAGGGTTTCCTAAAAAATCTGGCTGTAAGTGATGGTCATTAGCTGAATTCCTGTGCTTTTAGCCATTGATGCAACTCTTCACCCAATTCCTGGTAGGAAACACTGATAGTCCCCTACTGGGCCTGATGAAGTAGTTCTGCTACATGGAATATAGAGAGTGGAGAGTCCAAAGTGTAAAATCACACAAACCAACTTTTGATAATTTAATTAATTAAATGTGCCACTCTGACTTTAAATTCAGAGGTTAGCAATGGTAGCGCACATAGGTATGAGCAAATTGTTAGAGATGTTTAAATTAACTACAAAAGTTCCACGTTAGCTGGAACAACTCTTGGTGATACTGCCTACTGTCCACCTTATCTGCACCCTGATACTTCAGGGGACCAGTAATCAGTACAAAGAGACCGAATATAGATGTGCCCTGGAGACTTAGGCCTGAGGTCATTTCTGTGCTTGTGACAAAATTCTGTATTAACAACACAGCTTTTTTTCCCCCTAAAGGAGTCAGATGAAGATTTTGCCACTCATAGTGACAATGACCAAAACCGGGTAAGGCTCATGAACTGAAGTGACTTTGCTTTTAAATTTTAACCGAAGCATAGCATATATACTAAATATATGCTAAAATTACTTTGGAGGAGAGCTGGGTTGGGGAACGGGTGAAAGAGGTGAAGGGGATTGCACTGAGTAATGTATAGAATTGTTGAATTACTTTATTGTACACCTGGAACTGATGTAACACTGTATGTTAATTACATTGCAACTAAAAAAAAAATAAAAAAATAAAAAAAATTACTTTAGAATGACTTATGAGAAAGCAAGGATTAGTAAGCTAATTTTCTTTCAAGAATTTCATGTGTTGTTTTTTTTTTTAATTTTTTTAATGTTTATTTTTGAAAGAGAGAGACACAGAGAGAGCAACCGCGAGCAGGGGAGGGGGCAGAGAGAGAGGGAGACACAGAATCCAAAGCAGGCTCCAGGTTCTGAGCTATCAGCACAGAGCCTGACGTGGGGCTTGAACTCATGAACTGTGAGATCATGACTTGAGCTGAAGTTGGATGCTTAACCAACTGAGCCACCCAGGTGCCCCAAGAATTTCATGTTTTTAAGTTAACTACCGTCTTGGGTTTTGTTTTGTTTTTTCAATTTTGCTTTATACTTTATCTTCATTTTTCTTAGAAAACAAAAAAGTGAAAAACAAAAATTGGGAAACAGAGCCTCTAAAAAGGAAGGCCCAGTTACTCAAACTGAACTATTTCACCTGAATCCTCTTCCTGTATTTTAAAATTTGGGATAATATAGCAGTAAGGTTAAGGAACACTCAAAAGATGAATATCTAATTCTACAGTTGTACCATAGCTGTCTTAATTTTTGTATACCCTTCTAAGGACATATTTTTTTCACAATATGCATAGTTTATCTTCTGCAATTTTAATGTATCACAAGTGTTTTCTTACAATTTTAAACTACCTTTATAATTTGCTTTGTGAACTCTGTTTTTAAGCGTACTGTTACGACGACAGTCTCTTTTTAGTTACAGACTCTTTTGTAGTCTCTAAATTTATATGGGAAATAGTTTATTTCTAGGATTTTATTTTTGAGTTAGTAGTGCATTCATGAATATATTTCCATATGCAGAAATCCTTTGCTTATGTGAACTGTTTCCTTAGGAATGAGAATTATAGTAAAATGTAGAATTATAGTAAAGGCTCTTGATACTATTCTCATTACTTATCATGCATACTGATTTTCCCATAATCTTATCAGCACTGGGATTGTGATTTTTGCTAACATAATATACGTACAGTGGTATTTTGAGATAGTCCCAGTTTGCACTTCAGTTTCCTAATTGGGGCATATTTTTTCACAAACGTTTTCAACTACCAAATGAAGATTTAGTCCCTTTTGGTTGGTAGTTGTATTTTCCATTCACAGAGGTGATTTAATAATCAGTTTTTAGAGAATATTTATTTCTATAAAACATACTAATATGGTTGATACATTCAGACATTTATTTGCTTATTTTGAAAAAATTTTTAAAGATTTGATTTTGAAGTAATCTCTACACACAATGGGGGCTCGAACTCCCAACTCTGAGATGAAGAGTTGCATGTAAGCAACTAAGCCAGCCAGATGCCTGTAAATTCAGACCTTTAAATAATACAATATAGTGATTAAAAGTGTTGGCCTAACCATATATTTGTATTGTTAAAGATAGACTGGTTTTGTGTGCCACAGCTAACCTCAGGGTTCTGAAGATTAAAGTAGTCAATAAAGTACTTTCAGCATAGTGCCTGGCACAGTTTATTGATTTAAACATTAACAATTTTTTAAAAATGTTTTTTTAGTTGTACAAATTATGCATACCAGTGGCTGCTTTTATAAAAATTATAACTTAACAGGTAAAGCTTACTTTGAGCCCTCTAGTGCTCATTTTCTCACACTCTTCAGAGGTAATTGATGTGATGGAAGAAAAGTGCTTTTCTTTGCTTTTAAATGTATCTGTGTCAGTAGAGAGGAGGTCCGTGTTGGGGTTGGGTGGGCAGGGTATCTTGCTGGGATTCTCATCTAGCACTTTTTACAGTTGATGCTGTGGACACCTCTCCAGTTGTTACAGCTTATTGCTTTTAATGATTAGTGTTCTTATCAAGATAAGACTATGTTTACTTAGGTTATTATTTCTCTAGTGGTGGACATTTTACATATTCAGTGTTCGTCATTCTGTGTACAGTATTTACGCTGTAAATAAATCTTGTATGTTACTTGTTTTAGTACATTTGTTACTTTGACTTTTGCTGCATTACCATCATCATCCTTATTTGACAAGCTGTCACCATTTTGCCTTAAGGTTGAGTGACAGTATCTCTTTTTCAGCTTGATGACCTTATTTATCTGCTAGTTCTAATCTCATGGTTTGTCCTCCTAGCACACTGCACAAATGAGTGATGAAGAAGAGGACGATGATGGTTGTGACATTTTCGCTGACTCTGAGAAGGAGGAGGAAGATATTGAGGACACTGAAGAAAATACCAGACCTGTAAGAAAGACCATAGTCACTCTCTTGGCAGGGTTTTAGAAATGGCACTGAGGACTCATTACTTTTATTGTCATTTTTATTGATAACTGTCTCTTTTTGCATATTTGTAATTCCATTTACACTTTTGAAAATCATGGTTGAGTGTTACTAGTTGCTGTACGAGTACCACTTTCTCTTCCAGTTGTTACGATTTTATAAGGTAGATCATTCAAAAATCTATTTGATTCCAGGCTTTTAAGACCCTAATACTCCTTACCTTCCCCCCCCTTATTCCTCATAGTAGTTTTCTGTCTCTCTTCTAGTAATAAAGTGAAGTATTGAAAAAAAAAAAAGGGGGGGGAGGGAGCCTGGGTGGCTCAGTCAGTTAAGCGTCTGACTACAGCTCAGGTCATGATCTCACAGTCCATGAGTTCGAGCCCCGTGTCGGGCTCTGTGCTGACGGCTCAGAGCCTGGAGCCTGCTTCGGATTCTGTGTCCTTGTCTTTCTGACTCTCCCCCATTCATGCTCTGTCTTTCTCTGTCTCAAAAATAAATAAACACTAAAAAAAAATTAAAAAAAAAAAAAAGGAACAAGGAGCATGTCTATGGAAAGAGTCCTGTTCCTCAAGTGATCTATATAGGGTGCTCTATGTTTAAATTCATTTAGTTAAATTTTTAATCCGTTTAGTCCCTTTGCTTTTGTTTACATAATTTTGTTAGTTATTACAAGTAAACTGTGCTAGTTTGTGTGTTACCAAAAACAGGTGATACTTTGGTCTTTTCTGTGTGTAGAAAAAAAGTCGACCTACGTCATTTGCTGATGAGCTGGCGGCTCGAATCAAAGGGGAAGCTGCAAGCCAGGTGGAAGAGCAAAGTACGTCTTTGAGATGGGTTAACTTGGTGGGTGAGTGCAGGACCCTCTGTGGGGCTCCACTGAGAGCAGATTTCTCTGTTTAATTTTACTAAGGCATGAAAGGCTTGCCCTTTTTTTGGTTTACAGACTCTTGGATAATTAAACATTGTGGACCCCTCCCTGCCCCCTGCAAGAAAAATGCATATGTACGCATCTGTGTAACATTTTATTTGCAATTTCAGGGGACTAATAGATAACCCGGGAGAATCACAGGCCCCAGATTAAGAATCTTTTGCTTAATATTTACTCCTATATTTTGACTAAATATAAATGTACCATGTAAAGTAGTGATTTAACAGGATGGAAAGACATCAGAATAATTCGTTCAGCTTGAGTCCCTGCCGTGTAAGGTGCTGACTGAAGTACATGGACTCTGGGGGAGCTGAGACACAGAGTTGAATGTCTTGCTCTTAACTTAGGGGCCGTGAGCATGACAGAAGTGTAAAACATCAGTATATAAATACTAAGGGTAGGCTGAGTGTGGTTAGAACTGAAATATTCTTCAAGTTTTGTCCATAGGAGAAGGAAAACCTCGGAAGACACTGAAGGAGAAGAAGGACAGGAGAACTCCCTCAGATGGTAGGCCTTTCTCCTCAATTGTGTTATTTTAGGAGGCTCTTGATTCAGGAATTCGCTTTCATAATTTGTAGAATACCATTTTGAATATTCACAAATGGAGTCTCTCTCTATTTTCATTCCCAAAGCATTTAAAAGTGTGCTTTGGGATGCTCGGAGGAGAGTTGAATGTGGAGTAAAAATGCTGTAAGGATTTGAATTATTTTATAGCGATCATTACCTAGAATTCTCCAGAAGTATAGAAACTAGGGATCTCTAGCGTTTGTTTTCGATAAAGAATATATTGGACCCTTTTATATTTAACAGTGACATGCATTACATTCCTGCTTGATTGTCAGTCTACAGATCTTTGTTCAGTCTGCCCTTGCTTCCCCCATATTATCAGTGAGATAGGTCTGAAGGTGATTGAACCATGTACTTGCTTCCGGAGAAACTGACCTAGACAAAAGAGATCACTTACGGAGTTCATTTTGCTTCAGACGTTTCCGGAGTTGAGGGTGGGAACCCAGAGAGCCTTTTAAGGGATTCATTGGACTGCTTAATAAGTTTTTGTTTGAAATTCCTCAGAATGCTGGCACTCAAGTACTTCTTGTTACATGTGGTTAGGTACACTCCAGGCCAGGCTTAGCGATGTTGTAAAGGTCGACCTCGGGAATTTGCGTTCCAAACCCATCTTTAGCAGTCCCTGCTAAACATTCCTTTCTGCTTGTTAGACGAAGAGGACAACTTATTCGCACCCCCCAAGCTGACTGATGAAGATTTCTCTCCATTTGGCTCTCGAGGTGGCCTGTTCAGTGGAGGGAAGGGACTTTTTGATGATGAGGATGAGGAGGTGAGTCCGTGGTCATCAGTGGAGCTCGCCATAGTTGCATCACGGGTCTATAATTAGGTATGAAAAAAATGGCTTCTTAATTGCAAGTTGCTTCTACTTTCTTATTTTGGGAGATTTTGAACCAAGAATCACAAAGTGAGAAAATACTGTACCCTGATGTCCTGTGTGAGATGGAGAGAGATGTGAGAGTGTTAATAATGAATAATTTACTTGATCGAGGAGTTGTTTCTTACCTTATTTGCTGTCTTCTTCTGTGTTTTAGTTCCTGGGTAGGCCCAAACCATTTATGGGTCTGATTTTGCCATAGTCTTTACTTTGGAATTGAATTTCTTGCAGGACAGTAAATATGTATCTTTAAACTTTACGAGGTAGTTTTCTTTAGAAATCCACAATGCAACTACATTTTCGTCTGCTTTTTTGAAGTTTTGTGTTCTATGCTTTATTACAACCAGAGTGATCTCTTCACGGAAGCCCCTCAGGATCAGGAAGCTCGAAGCTCTGTTAATGCAGGTGAGCTCGGATTTAGGCTGACTCTTCTTGTTCGGGAACAGATTTCCAAGACAGTTTACTTCTCATTAGGAGATGGAACCCCTGAAGTTGTTCCCAGGCCTTGCTTCTTTGTTAGGCAGGAAGCTGTTCTGCTTGCCTTGGTCTAGTAAAAAGCAGCTAATTTTCATGTCTAATGACTAATTCATGTCTTGGAAAAGCCAAAAGTGCCACTTATAAACCAACATCATGGTTTTGTCTCTTCCTTAGGGGAGAATTCATAAAAAGTCAAAGAAGGAAAGTAGTCTTGAGCAGTGTTGAGGATATTTTAATTTAATCATGTTTAATTCAGTAGTCTTTTATGTTTATTTATTTTGAGAGAGACAGAGACAGTGTGAGCAGGGGAGGGGCAGAAAGAGAAGGAGAGAGAGAGAATCCCAAGCAGGCTCCGCACTGTCAGTGCAGAGCCCAACATGGGGCTTGAACTCGCGAAACTGCGAGGTCATGACCTGGGCCGAAACTGAGAGCTGGATGCTTAACCGACTGAGCCACCCAGGGATCTCTGATCATCTTTAATTCAAATAAACACTTCTAAAATTCTGTATATAAGTTGGAGGTCATTAATTCCATAGTCTGGTGTGCGTCAGAATCCTCTGTGGAGCACCCGTGAAAAGGGAAAAAAAAAACTTAACAAATTTTATTCCATTAGGCATGTGGTAGTTCTTAGGAACTGGGACTTAGTTATGTG
This sequence comes from Panthera onca, assembly GCF_046562875.1. Lineage (NCBI taxonomy): Eukaryota > Metazoa > Chordata > Mammalia > Carnivora > Felidae > Panthera > Panthera onca. The sequence continues at coordinate 39,986,112 of NC_138349.1, read as the reverse complement.
AAGTGAGCGGTCTCCTTGGGCCATCAGTCATCAGATTTTGGACTTGCTGTGACACTGGCTGGCTTGATGTCCTGCTGCCTGCCCTCCACTTCTCAGCATCAGTGGATGCTAGTTTCCCTCTTTACTGTTACTGTCTTCATACTTTTTGTTGATGTCTCACGTTTTCTGCTGTTCTTTCTACTTGTCTGTTCTCCAACTGGAATGGATAGAGGCGAAACTGTTAAGGAGCCCGGCTTGCTCTGCTTCTGCCTTCCCTGTTGTGTTCTACCCCTTCCTTGGCTTCCCCAACTAACCCCACTGCTATTGTTTGATCAGAGTGATCGTCCAAGGGAATCACAGCTTAGATTATATTAACGCCAATAAAAAAGTAATGCTGGTAGAAGAATAAGCTAAAGCTAAGGAGTTTTAAAATGGCTCTTTTGGGAAAAATTAGTTTTAAAAGGTCTCCACTTAGCTGTGTATTGTGTTGCACATATTTTAGGTACATTTAACAAGAAAAGTCATCTTTTCTGAAATGGTTATTTTTTTTTTTCTTATTTTTAGTGTCTTCATCCTCCAAACCCGGAAAGAAAATCCCAGCAGGAGCTGTTTCTGTATTTTTAGGTACCCTAATTTAGAGTTTCTTTTTTAAAAAGCAAATAAGTACTGTTTTGTCATTTTTAAAACTGTCAACTGCTTGCTGGAGAGGAGGCGGTTCGGAGGGCAACAAATAGCCTATGGGAAGAGCTCATTTACTGGTGTTAGCTCATATTCTCTTAGAAGTCAGTGGCCTTGGACTTGTGTTTCAGTGACCAGGTGATTTGCATCATGGGATGTTCTGTAGCAGTAAAGGATGGGGATGACTGGGTCCTATTAATGTATTTTGGGGATGAATGGAAGCTAAATGTTCTTGGTGGGTGGTCCTTTTTTTTTCCCTGTGAAGCCAGGGGACCCACACACACCAGCTCACAGCTATGGCTGCCCTGTCCCTCCACCCACAGGAGACACTGATGTGTTCGGTGCCACCTCTGTTCCATCACTGAAGGAACCACAGAAACCTGAGCAGCCTGCTCCAAGGAAAAGCCCGTACCCTCCAGCCCCTGCTGGCCTCTTCGATGATGACGATGACGATGATGACTTCTTTTCGGCATCCTCCAGCAAACCTTCCAAGACAGGTACCTGGTCCAGCCTCTTTTTCTGGGAATTCAGCTAGGGAAAGAATGTTGACCGGAAAAGGGCATAAAGCTTGTCGTGTTGTCTGTGTCCTGCCGTGCCAGGGTCCCTCCTCAAGCCCTCCTGCCACAGAGCTTCATCTCTGCTGCAGGAGTCATGGTGCCTTAGAAGTCTCTGTTTTATCAACCAATCTTTCCTGCTTTGGAAACTAATTACTAGGATTATCTGCCTCATGGAGAGCTGAAATCTGTTCCCCTGTAATACCTGCTGAAGATTTCTAGTTGTGATCTTTGCAATTGCAAAGTTTTTATTTTATTTATTTATTTTTTTGATGTTTATTTATTTTTGAGAGAGAGAGAGAGAGAGAGAGAGAGCGCGCAAGCAGGGGAGGGGCAGAGAGAAGGAGACACAGAATCCGAAGCAGGCTCTGAACTGTCAGCACAGAGCCCGACATGGGGCTCAAACCCACGAACTGTGAGATCGTGACCTGAGCCGAAGTTGGATGCTTAACTGACTGAGCCACCCAGGCACCCCTGGAATTACAAAGCTTTAATCACACTTTCTTCTGGCAGCACTTAGTAAATTATATGACAGAATGCCACATGTTAGCTGTTCACTTCCCAGCCTCTCTGGCCAGAAAGCCTACATATCCTTGATCTTTTCTTGTATGGCAGGGTTTTCAGCCCCTTGGCCACTTTGGCACTCTCCTTTCTTCTCCCCTCAAATTTAAGCCTGTCTTTTCACGAAGTCTCTCTCCTAAATTATTTGTTCATTTATGTGCAGGTGAGTCTCCTGGGACTCTTATCAGAATGCAGATTCAGATGCAGTGGGTATGGGCTGGGGCCTGTGATTGTACATTTCTAACAGGCTCCCTGGTGGGCAGAGATTGCTGGTCTGTGGGTCACACTTGGTGTTTTTCCAGAAAAGAAGGATAAACTACTAGGTGCACACAGTTTCCAGCAACATGAGGACTCTGTCTTATAAGACTAGATGAACCAGGATTCAGTGAGAAGCATGTTTCCTGGACTTAGCTCCTTTTCCAGGGGTCCCTGTGAGAAGTAAGGATAGGAGAAGAAACCTGAGGGAAATAACCACCTGCTTATTACAGAAAGAGTGCAAACGGACGCATAACACACTGAGATCTAGGCCAACTAAAATGAAAGTGATTAAAGCTGGTGCCTATCTTGGTCTGGGAGGGCTCTCACTTAGTGGGTTATCATTGAGAACTGATTAAGAGTCACAAGTAAGTTGGCAGCTGCCGCTCCCCTGGGACGTTCACAAATCAATGTCCTCCTTTCAGTGATGCACAGCTCAATCAGTGCAGCAGTGCTCCTGGTAGCGAAAGGTCAGAAACTCCCCAGGTGCTCATCCCTAGGTTACATTACGGTTCTCTTGTTTAGTGGAATTCGGTAAAGTGTTAAAAAGAATGAAGTTTGTATATGTTAACATGGGAAGATTCCCTAGGCAGATTAAGTGAAAAACATAAATTCTAAGACCTATTATTAGAATCATGTTGTCATTTATAGCCTTACCTGTGAATCACTAAAGTGAGTATGCTAGCATATCCTCTGGGGGAATTAGATGTGTGTGTTCCCAGTGGTCGTCTTGTTTGGGTGGGCAGGTGGAGTTATGGGGGAGATTCCAGTAGTATTTGCTTTTATATGCCCCTGTAGATTGACTTTTAATTTTTATTTATTTATTATTATTTTTTAAAGATTTTATTTTTAGGTAATCTCTACACCCAACATGGGCCTTGACCTCATAACCATGAGATCAACAGCCACATGCTCTACTGACTGAGCTAGCCAGGCACCCCAGTAGTTTGATTTTTTATAAAGAGGAGTCAACCCTCACTTCACAGATTCCTAGGACGGTTGCTTCTTTTGTTGTTGTTTAATTATTATTATTATTTTTGAGAGGGAGCGGGAGTGTGAGAGAGAGGGCATGGAAGCAGGGGAGGGGCAGAAGGAAAGGCTGGGGTGGAGGGAATCCCAAGCAGGTTCTATGCCCAACGCAGAGCCCGACATGGGATTCCATCTCATGACTGAGATCATGTCCTGAACCAAAATCAAGAGTCGGATGCTTAACCAACTGAACCACCCAAGTGCCCCCACCCCCCAATTTTTTTTTTTTTTTTGGGTGATTGCTTCTTAAATAATCTTTCTTTCTTTAGGTCTCTATTTACCTTTTATGCTAGTCCAAGCTACTCTAAGCATAAGATGCTGGCTGCTTGGATGAGTGTATGAGCCAGGTGGTTAAATCGTTGGTCCTGTGTTTCATTTGGGCTCTTTTGTGTTCTTTGAAAAATCCAATGTAATCCACTTCAAATTGCTTCATAACTAATAAAAAAAAAATAATTTTCTATTTACTTCTTGGGAGGGAAGGATTTTTTTTTACTTTATTAAAATTTTTTTTTTAACATTTATTTATTTTTGAGAGACAGAGAGCACAAGCAGGGGAGGAGTAGAAGAGGGAGGGACACACAGAATCTAAAGCAGGCTCCAGGCTTTGAGCTGTCAGCACAGAGCCCGACGCGGGGCTCGAACTCATGGACCGCAAGATCATGACCTGAGCTGAAGTCAGCCGTTTACCCAACTGAGCCACCCAGACACCCCGGGGAGGACTTTTAATCTGTGAATTTAGTGGTGGGATTTTTGACCTTAGTATAATTTTGTGCCGTGGTATCTTTTCTAAAGACAAAGTCAAATCCACTGCCAGCATCTTTGATGACGAGGAAGGAGACCTGTTCAAAGAAAAAGCAGCTGCTTTGCCAGAAGCCACTGTGAATCAGACAGATGAAAAAAAAGCAAGGGCAGAAAAAAAGGTGAGTGGGAAAGAAGACTTAATGTAGTTAAGTCTTGTTAAGTGTTGTCCTGGGACATCTTGTTAATTCATCTGGAACCCAGAGGGAAGTGGTGTTTCCTTTCAAGTGTATGGTGTCTTAAGATCGTGCAACATCCAGCAAAGGTGAAAGAAGAATACAGTGAACACCCAAACGCCTACCACCTAGATTGAGCACTTGTTGGATTTGAGCACTTTGTTGGATGATCTATTGATGATCTTTTCCTGAATCACGTTAAGGGGTACCAAAGGATGTTTTTCCAATTCTCTCCTTTCTTCTACATTAGCTGACATTTTTCCAAACAGAACAGAAGAGCTTTCTCTCCCTCTTTCCTGCTTTTTTAGTTATCCCTATAGGATCATGGATGCTATTCAACCTATTATAAACTATTAGCATCATTTTGTTTGTTTTTTGGGTTTTTTTGTGTTTTGTTTTTTTGATACGGAAATGAACCTGTATTTGGCCAACCGGATGCATCCCCATCAGCTTTAAAGCTCTTTTGGCTGCTGTCCCTTTCCTTAGTATCTTCCATGGTTAGATCTGTCTTCCCTCCCCTCCCCTCCCGTTCCCTCCTTCCTTTTTTAAACTTGATTCATTTACTTATTTTTAAGTAATCTCTACTTCCATTGTGGGGCTCACGCTCACGACCCTAAGATCAAGAGTCGCATGGTCTTCTGACTGATCGAGCCAGGTGCCCTGATCCATCCTCTTTCTAAAGCACATCTTGTGTGTCCTCACTGTGAAACCCTCACCTTCCCACTGCTGACCACCTAGGTCCTAGCATTCAGAACCCAGCAGGCTCCTAGGGTGGCCTACCTTCCTATGTTGGCTCCAGTCATACATGTGGCATTTGCGCACTGTAGGTAGCCAGTCTGTTCTACCCCAGTCTGTTGATCCAACAGATGTGCCCTCTGTCTCAACTTGTTCTTCTCTTCTCATGTGGTTCCCTCTGTTTGCAGTGTCCGTGCCTGTACTATGTCCTGCATCCAGGCTTTGTCCTGAAAGATTTATCAGGGAGCTGTTTCTGTCTTCTTTCCTAACTTATACCAGTTTTTAAATTCTTTCTTGTGAAACTTCTTTTGCATTAATTCTTAGTACAAATTTGATACATGTTTTAGGTCCACAGCATCGTTATTCCCTTGGCACACGGCCTAGTGCTTTATCCTAGCAGAGACTCAGAGTGTTTTCTACGTGAACGTGTGAATAAGCCCTCCTTTCCAGTTCTCTTGTTAACTCTCAGGTTTTTGTTTTTGTTTTTTTTTCCCATCAAAGGTTACCCAACCTTCCAACAAAAGTCCCAAGCCCTTGTCAGAAACAAAGACTCAAAAAGGTTTATTTTCAGACGAAGAGGACTCTGAGGTAAGGAATTCTCTTTCTTAGTTCTGGGAATTAGTCCTTGGGTATGACATTAGAAATTATTTTTTTTTTCTTAACATTTATTGTTTTTGAGAGACAGAGCACAAGTAGGGGAGGGACAGAGAGAGAAAGGGAGACACAGAATCTGAAGCAGGCTCCAGGCTCTGAGCTGTCAGCACAGAGCCCAATGCGGGGCTCGAACTCACGCACCGTGAGATCATGACCTGAGCTGACATTGGACATTGAACCAACTGAGCCACCCAGGTGTCCTGAAACTATTTCTGAACGAGGATTTTGTCAGTAGATGTGTAAGACGTTTTATTAAGTATTGTAGTTCTTTCTTTGAAATTAATATCTGTTTTTTTAAATTTTTTTTTTTAGTTTTTTTTTTTTTAACGTTTATTTATTTTTGGGACAGAGAGAGACAAAGCATGAACAGGGGAGGGCCAGGGAGAGGGAGACACAGAATCTAAAACAGGCTCCAGGCTCTGAGCTGTCAGCACAGAGCCCGACGCGGGGCTCGAACTCACGGACCACGAGATCATGACCCGAGCCGAAGTCGGCTGCTTAACCGACTGAGCCACCCAGGCGCCCCTGAAATTAATATCTTGAAAACTCATGTTTAGAGTGATGCTTTTCACTCTTAGCGGTGTTGAATCCAGTACATCTCATGGGAGGAAAATACTCTGTTCAGGAGGCTCAAATTGAAGGCTCTTTGTTGATCCACAATGAGTGAGATGCTTTTACAGGAATCGACATACCTTTTCTTTTCAGTAGTCTCACTGAGTAGTGGGTGTAGTGCCATAGTGTTATGTATTCTGGCATAGCCTCTTATGACCAGGAACAGTGTGGGTGGGCAGTGCTTTCTGCCAGCCTCGGTCCTCACAGGCTCCCGCCTAGAAACCTCTTTCCAGTGGAACAGCATCAGCTCTCAGAAGTGTCACTGCTTTATCTGACTCTCACAGGCCTAGGTTCTTTGAGAACGAATTTTAGGCTAGGCCTTTAGGGGATCAGAGACCTGTCTTAGAATGTAACAAATCCTCTTCACAGAAAAATGTGTGGACACGGCAGAAATTTACATGTAATTTCAGGAAATTGTAAACTCTGGTGTAAGCTCTTACGATTACTTTGCACTAACAGCTAGGATGGACGAACAAATCTTTGGAAGTGGAGTGATTGCCAGTGATGTAAATAAAACCTGTGAGGCTTATATTTCATTGACGGCCAGTGTACAGAAGATAGGAATTAACCAGACTCCAGTTAAGCCAAACTCCTGACCCATCGGCACGGCATGTTGGGGCCTCACACTCTGGTCTCATCCACACTCCCAGCCTCCTGCTCATCAAGCACAACCACACTGACCCCTGCTCTCTGGGAGTGCTGTTCCCAGAAACTGGATGCCTTGCTTCCTTACTTTCTATAGTTCTTTTTTGAGGTCTCCCCCAATGGCCCTTTGCATGATTACAAACCTGCTAGCATGTGCCACGCTGCACTCCTTGCCCTCTCTTCCGTTCTGTGCTTCACGGTATGTGTTGCCGTGTGACACTTCTTGTGTGCTTGTGGGTTATCTCAGATAAGCTGAGAATAAGCTAGAATGAGCTGCATGAGAGCAGGAGAGGAGGAAACATCCTCCTCACACACCTAGACTAGTGCTTGGCACTTGAGAAGCCAACAAATAGTTGTCAATTACATGAAGAAACCAAATGTGAGCAATTTCCGTGACTTAAAAGGTGTTCCAGTTCCTTATTACTGTGAGATAAATCACTCCAAAACTTAGTAGCTGACAACCCCAGTAAGTTTTATGATCTCTTATGGTTCTAGAAGTGGAGTGGGTTCAGCTAGGTGCTTTTCACTTAGGGTCTCTCACATGCTTCCAGTCTGAAGGTGGCTGGGCTGAGAATCCTCTCATACGTCTGGTACCTGGGTGAGAAAGACTCAGACAGCTGGGGCTCTCGGGGCACCCCTCTCTATCTCCATGTGGTCTCCTAGCATGGCAGCTTCAGGGAAGGTGGGTTCTCAGGGTGGCGCAGGGCTTCAAGGTGAGATTCCCCAGAGAGCTGTGCAGAGGCTGTGTTGCTTTTTGTAACCTAGCCTTGGATGGCAGCATTATTGAGGCAGTCACAAAGGCCCGCCAGGGTTTAAGAGCAGGAATGCAGACTCCACTTGTTGATGGCAGGAGTATAAAAGAATTTGCAGACAGGTTTCATAACGACCACCAAAGCCTTTGTCCCATGTACACAGTCATAGATTGTCTTTATTGGGTACTGTCAGAGTGCCTAGGCAAGAAAAAGTGAAGCAGTGCAGTGAGATCTTTCCTGAAATGCAATCTTGCTAGTGTGTAAAATGCAGGAGAGGCGTGGGAGCCTGTAGCTTCCCCTATGTGGTCTCTTTACCTCAGCCAACCCGTGGAACTCCATGGGGTCCAGGTGAGTCCATTGGGCCGAGAAGAGTTCTTCTCAGTTAATGAAATCTGTAGGTCTATGTTTGAGAGTAGATGTGGATTCCATAATAAAAAGAAATTATCCATAGAGGTCTTAGAAACTATGTTCTTGTGCTATTTAATTGTCTGGCTCTTGTGTATTCACGTTCCTGTCCTAAGGGAATAGGTGTCCCATTTTATGTTTCTAATTCATGCAGCTCAGTTTGTATCATAGGCTGACACCACCACATTTTGGAAGTTTTTTAGAGTCTACAATATCTTTTGCAAAATCTCTTAGCTATAGTTCAAGTAGAATACCAAATATTTTAAAATAAAATATGAATTCGTATTTATTTGAAAGAAGCAGTGTAATACTCTTCTAAGAGGAGAAGAGGGTGTTAGTAAATAAAACAAAGTCCTAAATCCAGTAATTTGGGAATCTAGCTCTATTTCCAGTATTGAATCTGTTTCATCATTCTGATTCTTAGGACAAAAAAAGGAAGTCTTTGCTACTTTTTTAGCACAATAAGAGATTGATTGGAAAATGTCCACGTGGGAGTATAGAAACCTCCAGTGAGGCCACCTGGAGTTCTATGGTGGCATCTTCTTTCTCACATGTGGGTTCTGTGCTGCACTCTGCTAGGAGAAACTGACACGTGTTCTCAGCCACTTTCTCTGTCACGAAGAGACCTAGACTCACGCAGCCATTATATTATAGTCTTCAATGTTTTATGTTTAATTGATACTTCAAAGAATGTGGTCTGTCTTGTTAACCAGGAACTTTAATCTTGATCCAACAGGATTTGTTTTCTTCACAAAATGTGAGTAAGTCAAAAGAGGCATCTCTCCTGCCTAGCAAACTCCCCACGTCGGTCTCGCTTTTTGATGATGAAGATGAAGAGGTAAACATTGTTACTGTAGTGCAAGATAAATAAGTTTTTGAGGAGTAGAAAACCATTGCTGATGTCGATTTCTAGTCAGAGGCTCATACAGTAGAACAATGTGATAGGGAGGCAAATTATCTGAGGCTCACATAACAAAAATATTTAGTTTTTGTCTCAGTGATTCCTTCCTTGAGTCCTGTTAGTTGTACAATGGGCAGGACGTTAGATTCTTGGCCCAGCTCTTATGGAAGGCTTTGTAGATTTCATTTTAAAAATCTACCTGTAAGAAATATAGAGGATGGATCTTTGTTATACGCAGCGATCCACAACGTCTTGGACAAAGCAGGAATAGGAGAAAATGCATGTCCTCACCTTGTTTTTCTTTCCTACCCTGCATGAGAGAGCAAAGTGGGGGAAAGAAATAAGAGGGAAGACAAACCAAATCTTCCCTCTTATGCAGTACTGTGCCGTGGCCAAGCTCATGGGCTTTGGCACCAGACCCCTGCTTTCACTTGCAAGTCAGGGACCTTGGGCAAGTAACTTCAACCTCCTGAACCTTATATAGCTTAATAGAGTATAAGGTCATTGTAGCAGCCGACACAACTAATGTACAGCTCTTGACACTGTACCTGGCACATCAGAAATATTAGCTCTTGTTGTTAGTATCCCCATTGGATGCCAGTTCATTTTTGGCACGGCTGTTCCTTATTTTCCCATACTCTACCCTGCTTAAAGTCTCCTTTCATTGAATTTTTACATATCAGGATTATTCACCTGCTGTAGTATATTGTTGAGAGTGTTCTTCTAACTTGGGTTCAGGCCCTCTGATGATTTTGTTTCTATTACCTTAGTGAAAATACCTTAATAGATACTTTGGGAATGCCTGACTATACAAAACTTGGCAAATGCCATTCAACCTATGAGAATCAGCTCTTCAGTAGGCCAGTGATTATATCTGGTAAATTATTTCTTAAATTTGTGTTGTCTTTTTAAAATTAACTAGAAACACAAGTCATGCCTTCCCTCTGTCCCAGGTGTGTGACTTCAGTAGGTATGGAAGAGTGGAAAGAGCTCCCTATTTCTCTTTATTGTTAATAATCCATTGCTCTGGTTTCTAATTCAGAAAAAGGTCCAAGTTGTTGGCTGCCACACAGGTTGTACTGGTCTCCCTAATGAACATACAGGGCCCACCCACAGCGGGCCTGAGTGGGGCCGGATTTCCTCCTCGTTCTGTGTTCTTATCCTCAAGTTACCCTCCTCCTGCTCCTTCCCAAGTGTTTTGCCTTTGAGTTCCATGTGGTCTGTTTCCCTTCTGTGAATGGAGAATACAGTGAGAGAAGATAGTAGACTGTTATTTTAGGGATATACATAAGAGAGAAGTGGGATTTACTGGCATTTTGTGATTTTTTTGTCTCTCCAAGGTGTTATACATATTCTGTACCTGACTAGAGATTTATTCTCTAACAATTTGACATGGAAGATCGAAGTGTTTTGTTTTATGTGTATGAAGTTGTCATACTCTTCTGTCATTTGTTTTTCTAGGATAATCTTTTTGGGGCAACAGCTGCTAAGAAGCAGACATCATCTCTTCTAACTCAGAGCCAAGAGAAAGCAAAGCCTTCTGAGCCCTCCAGAAAGAAAGCATCTGCCTTATTGTTCAGCAGTGATGAGGAGGTGGGTTGCAAGTTTCTCCTGGAGAAGAGCAGGAGGTTGTTTGATGGGATTTAAGAGTTATAGCTATCCTGGGATGCCTGAGTGGTTAAGCGTTAAGCGTCTGACTTCAGCTCAGGTCATGATCTCATGGTTTGTGTGTTCGAGCCCTGCATTGGCATCTGTGCTGACAGCTCAGAGCCTGGAGCCTGCTTCAGAATCTGTGCCTCCTTCCCTCTCAGCCCCTCCCCCACTCGTGTGCGCGCTCTCTCTCTCTCTCTCTCTCTGTCTCTCATAAATAAATAAAAATTGAAAAAAAAAAGTTACAGCTGCTAAATATTTTCTTTTTCTACCTGTTTTATATCCAGTGAAGTTCAGTTACCAAAGACTATGTTCACAAAACTGTCTCTTCTTTTTCTGGAAGAAAGGTATTTAGTTTAAAGGTTAATGTTTTCATGACAGTTGAGAATAAAGTAAGTATGCCCCTCAAATTATAACATGTGCTAATTCACTTGAGTTAGGCCTTATTTTATTTTATTTAAAAAAAATTTTTATTTATTTTTGAGAGAGAAAGTGCACGCACATGCAAGAGAATGGCAGAGAGAGAGAGGGAGAGAGAGAATCCCAAGCAGGCTCCATGCTGTCAGCACAGAGCCCAACATAGGGCTCAATCTCATGAACCGTAAGATCATGACCTGAGCCAAGATCAAGAGTTGTATGCTTAACTGACTGAGCCACCCAGGCACCCCTAGGCCTTATTTTATATTGTTAAATGATCCTTATGTTTCATTAATCAAGAATTATAGCTAGACATGTAATATTTATGCAAGCTTAACTTCTTTTTTATGAGTCTTTTTTTTATTTTTTATTTTTTTTTTAGTGTTTATTTTTGCGAGAGAGATAACAGAGCACAAGAGGGGGAGGGGCAGAGAAAGAGAGAGACACAGAATCCGAAGCAGGCTGCAGGCTCTGAGCTGTCAGCACTGAACCCGAAATGGGGTTCACATCCACAAACCGCGACATCATGACTTGAGGCGAGGTCAGATGCTTAACCGACTGAGCTACTTAGGCACCCACCCCTTTTATATGAGTCTTAATATTTTCATTTGCTATCTAGATACAAGTTAGCAAAGTCACTAGTGAATATGGTTTAGCTGCTAATTTAGTTGTACAGAAAAAGACTTTAAAAACCCTGAGCATTTGGGGCATCTGGATGGCTTATTTGATTGAGTATCTGACTTTGGCTCAGGTCATGATTTCACGGTTTGTGAGTTCAAGCCCTGCATTGAGCTTGCTGCTATCAGTGCAGAGCCTGCTTTGGATCCTCTGTCCCCCCTCTCCCCTTTCTGCCCCTTCCCCCCCATGCTTTCTCAAAAATAAATAAAACATTTTTAAAAATTAAAAAAAACAAAACCCTGAGCATTACAAATCTCCCTGGGGTGCTTGGGTTTCTCAGTTGGTTGAGCGTCCGACTTCACTCAGGTCATGATCTCATGGTTCATAAATTTGAGCCCCACGTCGGGCTCTCTCTGGTCAGCACAGAGTCTGCTTCAGATCCTCTGTCCCCATTTCTCTCTGTGCCTTCCCTGCTTGTATGTATGTTTTCTCTTTCTGTCTCTCTCAAAAATAAACTAAAACATACTAAAAATCTTCTAGCATTATAATAATTGCTCTTTATTTTAACATTGTAAGAAAATTATGAGGGTATGATGTGGATGGAGAAACTGTAGCTATATCAATGTTTTCTATTGGAAGTAATTTAAAATGACACAACATAATTTGCTTTTTCTCTTCCAACAGAATTTATCATGGATTTTCAATTTTTTTTTTCCTAGCATTGTTAGTCGTTGCTCTCCTTATAGTAATGGGCAACCATAAGTGGAAATTTTCCTATCACAGTATTATAATGATTTAGGGAAAATGAAAACAAAATTGACTTTTGAACAATGTGGGAATTTTGAACAATGTGGGAATTTAGGGGTACTGACTTCCTGCGCAGTTGAAAATTGACATATAACTTTGGACTCTCCAGAAACTTAACTACTAATAAATAGTCTACTGTTGACCAAAATCCTTACCAATAAGGTAGACAGTTGGTTAACACATATTTTACATGTTTTATGTATCATACATTCTATACCTAAAATAAAGTAAGCTAGAGGAAATAAAATGTTAAAATCCTAAGGAAGGGAAATACATTAATGATACTGTACATATATTTATTGAAAAGAATCCATGTGCATTTCAAACCCGTGTTGTTCAAGGGTCAACCATATTAGCTAAAGCTGGGAGCAACAGTACTTGGCTGAGTAAAGATACCCAGTGTTCTAGAACAGTGATTCTCAGCCTTGGCTACCCATTGGAATCAGCTGGAGAACTTTAAAGAGTACTCTTACTGAATTCCAGGGCTGGAGATTCTGAATTAAGTAGTTTGGCAGATGGTCTGTCCTTGGAATTTTCTAAAGTTCTCCTGGGAATTCCAGTGTATAGTCACTCTTGAGCCTTACTGCCCTAGAGGAGCACTTCGCAGACCATAACATGTGAAGAAATCACCTGGGCATCCTGTTAACAAATACAGGTTCTGATTCAGAAAGTCTGGGATCAAACCAGAATTCTGTATGACACATGCTGCTGGTTGTGGACCCCACTTTGATTGGAGAAGCTCTAGACTGTATAGAGACCAAAGGACCACTTATGTAAGTGTTCAGGAGTTCCCAGAGGTGAGAGCATAGCCAAGTGGGGTTCCCCTAAATGCTTTCTAAAGGTCAATTTCAGACTTTTGTTGATGGAAGGGGTCACCAGCATCTTTCATTGTGTCTTGTTTATATGTGCATTGTGTGAGCATTCTATACATTTTTGTACAGCCTGCTTCAAGATTTTTGAATCGAAATGTATAATTTTCCTCCAAAGTTGAGTGCTCTTGATTTTTTTTTTTTGACATTTGTCTTCTCAATTTCTTTGTAAATAATTTTGAATCTCCTAAGGGTAGACAACCTCCCTTTTCCTAACCCAGAATAGGACCATAGAGGGGAGAAACATAGTGTAGTGATGGAGGAGGAAGGCAGAAAGTTTGCGAGGTCAAAGAACCCAGCTGTCTAGATTTGAGTTCAGAGGAAAGTCCCAGTCATGAGTTCTCTTCAAGAGTGATGTACTTGATTAAGTATTTAGTGTAAATACAATTTAATGGAACTTAAATTTTATTTTATTTCCAGGTTCCTTCATCTGAATGGTCACTGGGTTTTAATACATATTTTATATTTTAAGGATCAGTGGAATGTTACTGATTCACAGATGAACTCAGCGTCTGACAACAGATCTAAAGGAGAACTAAGGGGCTCTGGGACCAATCAGGAGCAGGAGGCTAAGGCTGTGAAAAAGACCAGCCTCTTTGAGGAGGATGATGAAGATGATCTGTTTGCTGTTGCTAAGGACAGGTGAGGTAGTCATTGTAAGAAATCATTTAGCAAGTGTCTGTCGTAATAAGTAAAGGTATTTGATACATAAGATGTCAGTTACTTGGGGGTGACATGATGATCATTCATTACCTAGTAGTTATACAAAGGAGAATGTGTTTGATTTTCACTTGTAAGGTATTTTCCCCCAATACTGGGAAATGTTTTTGTTAGCAGATTTGCCTAATTTCTTCTAATTATTTTTTTTAACCCCTGAATATTATTTTTCTTAGTTTGTTAGGGATTTAAGTGCAGCTTGTTATCTTTTGTTTTTGTTTTTCCTCTGAGATGCCCTGTAGAGTGTAAAGTTTGGTCTGGGTTACTTAAGTTTCTCATTTGAATGGAAATCTGCTCAGCATTGAAAAACACCCTGTTAGGAGGATGATTCTTTGCAGAGCAGTGCTTTGTCACACCAGTGGCTGGTAATTCTTAGCTGATCTAGGTGGTGTCCACATGAATACTTGAACTAAAGCCAGCAGGATATTTCATAGACTGAGCATGGGCTGTATTGGTGTTGTAACATGTTGCTTTACAGACAATAGCAAGTGTAGGAGGGGATGTGGAATGTGGGGAAATAGGTTCTATTTACAGAAATGGGTTAGAAAAAAGCTTAGGGCGGAAAACCGCAACCAATGGGATCCGTGTCTCAATGGGATCACGAGTAACTTGTTATCTTGCCTGTAGGAAATTACTTTCCGTCTGACTCCAATATACTGTTGTACCTTGATCACAAACTCCACTTGTCCCCCAGACCCTTTGCTTCTTATACACACAAGTTAATGATTACTTCCGATTGTTTTCTCCACGTCTCTGTGTGTAAGATCTTTTTTTCTTCACGTTCACCACGTGGGTAATATCTTGTGAACTCAATAAATACAGAGACAAAACCCCTGTCAGGGCTCGTGTCTCCTCCCGGACATCAGCCTCTCTCATATTCAATTCTGTGTCCGCTCTCTTGCTGGACCAGAGAGAACTCCAGACTCATAGTCTGCGACGGTGGAAGAATTGGAGCCCTCACACAATGCTGGTGGGAATGTAAAATGGTGCCACTTTGGGGAACAGTCCAGCAGTTCCTTAAAAAGTTAAATATGGAGTTACTCTAGGACTTAATTTCATTCTTGGGTAGATGCTCAAGAGAAATGAAAACATGTCTACACAAACACTTACATATGATTGTTCATTGTAGCATTATTCGTAGAAGCCAGAAAGTGGAAATAAGCCAAACATCCCATCAACTGACGAGAGGATGCAGAAAATACGTTCTATCCATACAATGAACTCTGACTCAGCAATAAGAAGGAATAAAGTATTGATACGTGCTACAACATAGTTGAACCTTACATATCGTGTTAATTGAAAGCAGCCAGTCACAGAGGACCACATGCACGGTTCCCTTTGTATATAATGTCCAGAACAGATAAATCTATGGAGACAGAAAGTAAATTAGTGTTTGCCTGGGGCGAGGAGAATTGAGTCTGTTAACAGGCATGAGGCGTCATTTTGTTTTTTTTGTTTTTTTTTTTTTTTTTAAATTTTTTTTTTCAACGTTTTTTATTTATTTTTGGGACAGAGAGAGACAGAGCATGAACGGGGGAGGGGCAGAGAGAGAGGGAGACACAGAATCGGAAACAGGCTCCAGGCTCCGAGCCATCAGCCCAGAGCCTGACGCGGGGCTCGAACTCACGGACCGCGAGATCGTGACCTGGCTGAAGTCGGACGCTTAACCGACTGCGCCACCCAGGCGCCCCGAGGCGTCATTTTGGATTGATGGAAATACTGTGAACCTAGATTGTGGTGATGGTTGCACAACTCTAACTATACTAAAAACCAGTGAAGTGCATATTATAAAGGGGTAGATTTTATGGTTTGTAAATTATATCTCAAAACCATTCTGAAAACAGAAAGAAGCTCTGTGACTTTAACAGAGTTGTGAAATACTGCCTGGTTAGCTGGGCACTTAGGTGTCCTGGCTTGCCTGGACAGCCCTGGTTTGTGCCTGCCATTCCAGCATGACGACTAATAATAATTTCCCTTTCACTCTCAGAAATGTCCTGGTTTAGGCAATAGGCTCTGTGGTTATCTGAATGTTTTCTCATGTCTGTACCTTTCAAATAAATCAAAATACTTAACCTGTTATTTATAATGAGAAACACCCTAGTTCGCTGAGCAGCATATTTTTCTTCTGAGGACAGATCTCCATGGGAGGGCCAAACTTAACCAGCAGTTGCTGAGTATGTGGAGTGAGAGCCAACGTTAAGGACTGGCTGTTGTTTCCTATTAGAGCTCTGGCCAGAGAGCTAACTAGTTTTCTGTAGCTTACCTTCAGAATCTGTCATCAGATATTTTTTGTGGATTGGTTTGGTGTTTTGCTGTGTTTTGTTTTTTTTTTTTTAGAAATTACTTGTTCATGGGGCGCCTGGGTGGCTCAGTCAGTTAAGCATCCGACTTTGGTTGAGGTCATGATCTCACGGTTTGTGAGTTCGAGCCCCACGTCGGGCTCTGGGCTGACAGTTCAGAGCCTGGAGCCTGCTTCAGATTCTGTGTCTCCCTCTGTCTGCCCCTCCACTGCTTGCACTCTGTCTCTTGCATTGTCTCAAAAATGAATAAACATTAAAATTTTTTTTTAATTAAAAAAAAAGAAATTACTTGTTCACGCTTAGTTGGTTAAGTGTCTGACTTTAGCTCAGGTCATGATCTCACAGTTTGTGAGTTTGAGCCCCACATTGGGCTCTGTGCTGACAGATCAGAGCCTGGAGCCTGATTCAGATTCTGTGTCTCCTCTCTCTGCCCCTTCCCCGCTCACACTCTGTCTCTCTCAAAAATAAATAAACATTAAGAATAAAAAAAAGAAATTGCTTGTTCAGAAAATCATGCATGGGATATTTTCTTGCTATAGTTGCTTAATGAGGTTTCTGGTATTCTTTTTTTTTTTTTTTTTTTATATAGTGTTTTATTTATTTTTGAGAGAGAGACAGAGTTCAAGCAGGACAGGGGCAGAGAGAGAGGGAGACAGAATCCAAAGCAGGCTCCAGGCTCCAAGCTGTCAGCCTGATGCGGGGCTCGAACCCACAAACTGTAAGATCATGACCTGAGCCGAAGTTGGATGCTTAACTGAGCCACCCAGGCGCCCCTTGGTTTCTGGTATTCTTTAGGCATCTGATATAGTGATTGCTCGTCATCTAGAAGTCAACTGTTTTGGTTATAATTTATATAAATTTTTATTGGTGTATATCCATAAAGGTATATTAGATACTACCGTACTGTGTCATTACAAATTGGCTTTTTGCTTTTATAACTTATCCAGGGTATAGTCTTAATGTTTAACCATTCTTTAGTGTGTATGTCCAATTAAGTGCACTCAACTATTTGGTTAGTTTTGTTCCCTAGTCTGTGATCCTTAGTTTTTTTGTATTTGTTTTTGTTTTTGTTTTTTTTAAGATATAGGCAGAAGTAGGTATTAAACTAATGAATAAGTTTCCTAGTGTCTTGCTAATAATTAAACTTACAAAAAAGGTTATAATACATAGACTTATTAGTGTGTATGTTAATTATATTCTAACGTAAGTAGATATAGATGGTAAACAATTTGGTGAAATAACATGTTAGTATTACTTTTAGCTAGCTAAAATTGAATTTAAAGTTTGCATTACTTTGGTAATTCTGTAGTGTGCTAGTTGGATGATTCCTTATCACATGGTGAAAACTGGAACTTGACCTTTGAGTAGTTAGAATGCTTTCTGTTCTGGATTCCCCATGTCTATTGCTAAGCCTCCCTGTGATTCTCCACTTTCATATATCTGTCCCTTAAAAGCTCTGATCAGTATTTGTTCTGTTTATTGGTTACCTTCTCTGTGGAGCCAGGGCAGAATCTAGGTGAGAAGGTAGGTGAAGACCAGCTAGAGGAAGGTGGTGACGAGAGCTGTGGCTGAAAGGGCCCAGTATATTCTCTCTCTCTCTTTCTCTCAATATTTTAACTTCACACTGTTTTTGGTTTTGTTTTGTTTTGTTTTTAAGTAGGCTCCACACCCAACATGGGGCTTGAGCTCATGACTCTGGAATCAAGAGTCACATGTTCTACTGACTGAACCAGCCAGGTGCTCCCCCCCACCCCAACCCCACTATATTCTTTATTGAAAACAAATGCTGGAGATCTCGTTTCTGTGTATCTAGAGAATTCTAGAAAGCTAATGGTCCTTATAAGATTGAATAATGCAAATCTTTGTAGTATTTTTACTCCAAACCTACCTCTCCTCCCAGCATCCCCATACATGCTTTTAAATACTTGCAAAGCTAGTGCTCGCTTCAGCAGCACGTATACTAAATACTTGCAAAGCTAACGGTTAGTGCTCCTACAGTGAATCAAAGGGACAAGTAGAGAAGGCCCCTGAACTCTTCCACATAAGGATGAGAGACAGGCTGATGATTTGCTAGACACAAATGGCACCTACTTCAAAAGTTTTTCTCATTTGCTTTCAACTATGTAAGGTCAGCAGATGTCTTGGGTGTTTTGGTGGTAGGTGGGTTCCTGTAAGTATGGCCTGGAAGGAATATTGTATATATTTTTTTAATCATACCTGCCTTTAATTTGACCTTTTGCTTGATTGTATAGCCAAAAGAAGACCCAGAGAGTGTCACTCCTCTTTGAAGATGATGCCGATAGTGGAAGCTCTCTCTTTGGCTCTCCTCCTGCATCTGTTCCTCCTGCAGCAACGGTATTCTTGACCTCCTAGACCCAGGAAATATCCTTGCCATGATCTTATGTGAATAGTGATACTTCCCTGAATCAGCTCCTAAACCTGACCTTGTGGGCTAAGTCTAATGGAAAAACCTATTTGCCTAGTTTTAGAAATAGATCATCTAGTTATGGTGTTTGATGAAGCACATGTGCAAAGCGTGGGGGGGAAAGGGTTCCTTCATGTCCTGCAGCCCCTTCAGCATCAGGGGTGGGTTTCTGAAGTCTGAGGGGAGAGCACCGTTGCAGTTCTGGGCAGGTCGCCAGGCTTAGCCCCAGTGGCATGGAATTGTGCAAACATTAGACCAGGTCAGTTAAGGCACACATTATTCCTTTCAGGAACATGTTTCAAGTACCAACGCTTTGGTCCCGGTTTATGTGAATAGCCAGTCAGTAAAACGGAAGGAAATTCTGGCACCTGCCAGAACAAGGATGAACCTTGAGGACTTTATATTGAGTGAAATAAGCCAGTCAGAAAAAGGCAAATAGTATATGATGCTACTTACATGAGGTACCTGGAGTAGGGAAATTCATGGAAGCTGAAAGTAGACTAGTGGTTGCCAGGGGCTAGCAGGAGAGGGAAATGGGGAGTTGTTCAAGGGGACAGTTTCAGTTTTGCAAGATGGAAAAATTCTGGAGATTGGTGGCATAACAATGTGAATATTTTTAACACTGCTGAATTATAAATGGTTAAGATGATACATTTTGTTTTTTGCCATGGTTAAAATTTTTAAAAAAATTAAGGTAAAGGGGGCACCTGGCTGGTTTAGTCAGTAGAGCACACGGCTCTTGATCTCAGGGTCATGAGTTTGAGCCCCATGTTGGGTTTAGAGATTACCTACATAAATAAACCTAAAAAACATTAAATATATATGTTTTTAATATTTATTTTTGGGAGGGAGAGAGAGAGAGAAAGACAGAGAGAGGGAGAGCGAGCAGGGGAGGGGCAGAGAGAGAGAGACAGACAGAATCGTGAAGCAGGCTCCAGCCTCTGAGCTGTCAGCACAGAGCTTGATGCGGGGCTTGAACTCCTGAACCGTGAGATCATGAGCCACCCAGGTGCCCCTAAAAAAACATTAAAAAAGTTAAAGTATGTAATAAAAAAAAGTCCATCAGTGGCATCTGGTGTAAAGGATTCCAGTGATTACATCTAAATGACATCACTACCACAATCACCTCAGCTAAAGATTTAGCCAATCTCGATGTTAGTTATATCAAAAAGGAGTATTAAAGAATGAGAGGAAGCTGGCATTATGTTACATTTATCCAGGGAACCTGGGCATACTGGGATCCTGCCCTGGCCTGTCATTCATCTTTCCCCAGCTCATTCCTTAGTGGGTGTATGTGAGTGTGTGCACATAGAACAAAATGAGGCCAAACAGCTATTTTACTGCCAGCTGGCAATTGCTAACAGCCCCGAAGGGAAATGTAGAACTTTTTAGGCTAGACCCCATGGATTAGAACTCCTTTATCTGACCTGGGTTAGCCTAAAAGGCCAAGAATCAAGCCAACTCACAGCCTGCTGTCAGGCCTTCGACTCCCAACTCCACGCCATTCAAATCTGGCACGTGATAGAGGCAAAAAGACACTTAAGACCAGGAAGAAGGGATGAGCCCGTGGGACCCCTCCTACGTTGGAGCAGCCACCACGGCAACTCTGCCACCCATGCTTGATGAGGAAGGCCCTCCTCCTCCCACCGTGGTGATGGGTGACCAAGTCCCTGTTACCTGCATAGGTTTGTCTCCTGTCTCCTGCATGAAGGAGAGATAAGACTGTAAAGGAGCCTTTGAACTTCTGTTTTCTAGAGGCTGATACTTGGTTTTTCCATTCCTCCTAAATAATTTTTGTTTCAAGTTTATTTTACATTATGCAGTAATATGTGGATGTCTTCTTTAAAAAGGTTTAGAAAATGCACGGAGAATACAAAGTCCTTATGCTCCTGCCAGAGTAGTCATTGGTAACAGTGCATTGTCACCCCTTTCAGGCCTGTTTCCGGGCATTCACTCTATTTAGTTAAATGAGGTCATGTTGTACATTTTTCTGTAAGTTGTTTTGTCCTGCGGCATGTTTTTCATTTCCATAAGCTTTAGCTTCTTTTTTCACCACTATCAGTATTCCGTAGTGTAGCTGTCCCAGGGTATGTGTGACTTATTTTGCCTTTGATGGAGTAATTGTCACTGTTTCCTGTTTATTAGGGATCTCTCTCCCCCCCCCCTTTTTTTTTTAAGTTTTTAAATTATTTTAAAGTTTATTTATTTATTTTATTTTTTGAGAGAGCACAAGTGAGAGAAGGGCAGAGAGAAGGAGAGACGGAATCCCAAAAAGGCTCTGTGCCTTCAGCGCACAGTCCAGTGCGGGGCTGCAGCTCACTAACTGTGAGATCGTGACTTGAGCCGAGATCAAGATCAGGACGCTGCGCCACACCAGCGCCTCTAGGGATGTCTCTTTCCATCCCAACTTCCGGGTCATCTTTAGCCTTGACTACTGAGATAATTTCTTATCTGGCCTCTCCTCGAATGCTCCTTCCTTTCATCTGCCCTTCTTGCTGTTGCTCTGGTTCTGTTCTTAAAGGCAGCCTGATCCTATCATGTCCTTGTCACAAATGCCTGAGCCTGCAGTGCCACCCGTAATCTCATTCACACTGGACTCATCTCTTCCAGCCTCACTCTCCGTGTGCTTTAGGTGACTCTTGCTGTCCCAGATTACTCCAGAGAAGGTTGTTGTCTCTCTCATCGGGAAGCAGTTTTCATTTTGTCAGACATAGTGCAACTGTTAACTTGTCCTGTGGAAGCTTCCCAGACCAGGCACTTGTCAGTTGATGATTTAGGGACTTTTTTCCTCCACCGTATTCCCGCTAAGTGGGTGTGCACAGCTTGCACCAGAAGCCTTCAGCATTGGGAGGAACATGCTGTGTTCCCTGGGCCCCGGGGCTCCCTCCTGCTGCTTCTGAGGTGCTCGTGATCTTTTCTTCGAATCACCCATACTTGGCGTCTCCCTAAAGATGACATCAAGTGGTTCTGTGGTTAAAAGGGTCAGGAGATCTGAGTGGTTTTTCATTGTAGATTGTAAATAATAACTTCTTCTCTAGATAAATGAGCAATAACCTAATAAATTTTAAAGGGCATGGAAATGGAAAACTTCTTTCAACCTGTAGTAATTATGACTGTTAAATAAGACAGAGGGTCAAAGATCTACATCTCACGTAGCTGAACAAACTGTACACAGATTCTTACCATTTGTGAAATACAGTTCCCTTCAGACAGCAGTGTATAAAACACTTTTTTTTTGTTTAGAGATCCTAGAATATTTTAAAGTTAGCTGTGACTCTGTTATAAACCTGTCAAAGAAATTAATTTCACGATGAAGATGAAGTCAGCTTTATCTTTAGGAAGATTTGCAACCGATAGTTTGGGTGGCGTTTTCCTTGGTTTAAGGGGCCATACTAAAGTCTCATTTTTCACCCTGACCGGTTTGCGTTGAAGTTGTATGTGGTTTTCAGAGAGCCCAGTGCATTCCACCAAAAGTTTTTCCTTTAATCACTTCAGTATTGCCTTACCTCTTCTGAAATTGTTTTGTGGGTTTCCAGCCTTTTATTTCAGGTTAAAACTGATTATACATTTTAAGGACCTCTTCCTAACAATAATTAAAAATCTTACTCTATTTTTTACTTCATTTATAATTTTTTTCTCTCTCATAGTTAAGGAGCATTCTTCTTTGATTTCCCAAATCTGTCTTCCTAACTTGATTTAGATATTGCTTCAAAGCTTACTTCCTCATAACGTCTCACCTAGTTGGTATGATAGAGTTATAGTTTTTCCTCAAGAATTTTTGATCATTTTCCCCAAGGATGCTGATAACTCTAGGTGAGTCACATAACCTCAGTTTTCTAATCCCTGAAATCCCTGCCTCCCCCATCAGGAACATGACAGATTGAGCAAAGTGCTCACAAACTGGTGTGGACCATCTACTTGGTATCAAACACCATGACTCGCTGTTGAATTATATTATCCTTTCAAGGGAATAGACAGACATATGTGATAGCTATTAATGTAAGTTAAGAAGAAAATAAAAGCGAGGTAGACAGATAAATAATCTTACCAGTGTAGCAACTGATACTTACTGAAGAAGGTAGAGAAACCTTTATGGGGACCTCAAGCTGGGCCTTGCTTGAAAGATGAGGATTTGCTTCTACAGACAGTAGGGAAGGGTGCAAATTCACGGTAGGTTTAAGGAATAGTGAAGATTGAGGGCACCTGAGTGGCTCTGTCGGTTAAGCGTCTGACTCCTGATCTTGGCTCAGGTCATGATCTCACGGTTTGTGAGTTCAAGCCCTGCATCAGGCTCTGTGTTGATGGCGGAGAGCCTGCTTGGGATTCTGCCTCTCTTTCTCTCCGCCCCTCATCTGCTTGTGCTCTCTCTCTCAAAATAAATAAACTTAAAAGAAGAAAAGGAATAGGGAAGATTGGTAAGATGCAGGTAAACAAAGGGAGAAGATGAGGTATTAGTTGATAGTCACATTTAGCATTTACTTAATGCAAATAGTGCAGCTTTGGGGCGAGAGATGAAGCAATCTGGTGCGTATTTTCTTTTAGCAGAGGCAGCTCTGGATGACATCATTGACCTGAAATGCGGGAGGACGGAGGCAGAGAGGAGAGACTAGTGGTTATCTGGGAGTCAGACATAAGGTTCTAATCAATAGCAGTATCTGTGAAGTGAATGGACACACGGAGACAGGTGCAGGCGTTACAGTGGCAGAAGCTGTGAAGTGCTGTGTCTATAAGTGAGGTGGTGGCGTTTATTGCTTCTCCCTGTTTGTGCCCACTTCACTTCCCGCACTGTCTCTCCCTCCACATTTCACTAACTCCCTCAAGAAGATTGTGGTTTCACCTTGTTCTTTATGTTGTCATGCTAGTAAAGCACACTTTTTTTTTTAATTAGAGAGAGAGAGAGAGCAAGCAAGCGAGCACACAAGTGGGGAAAGGGCAGTGGGAGAGAGAGAATCTTAAGTAGGCTCCACGCTCCGCGCACATCCCAATGTGAGGCTCGATCCCACAACCCTGGGATCATGACCTGAGCCCAAATCAAGAGTCGGATGCTCAACCGACTGAGCCACCCAGGCACCCCCACAGTTTTGTTTTTAAGGATGTCATTTGCTTTTCTTTTGGTAGAAAAGAGAGACTGCCCCTGAAGTACCACCTTTGCTGTTCAGCGACGAAGAAAAGGAGGCACCATTCGGAGTGAAACCTGGGGATAAGAAGGTTGATGGTGGCAAAGACTCATCAGCAGTGGGGAGCACTCATTTGGTTGAGGAGTCAGAAAAGGTAGACTTCTTTTTTTTGCATTTATATTCTGAGGTGTTTGTTTCTCATGGTTTGTAAAATGCAGACACACCCACACACAAATGCACACACCCTTACCTTTTTCTACCACAGAAAATAAATGGCTACTTTGTTGAATATTTTGAAAATACTGAAAAGTCTGAAGAAGAAAATCGGATCCCTCCATTCGGGGAAACCTTCAACATCGTTCTTGCTGTTGGGTCTCTTTTCTGGGCAAATGTGCACACAGTGATGTGCGTGTCTCCTGTTTTACATTCTTTTGTCATCTTGTGCCCATGTCCGTTTTGCCTTTCTCTCTCCAGGGTGTTCTTCCACATCTTGTTTTTCATTTTGGTTTTCTCTCTGCATGTTTGCTCTTTCTGACTTGTTCTCTTTGTAGCATTTCTGTTATCCCTGCTTCCACTTGTACTTGAATTAAAATGGCAGTTTTAAGATTTTAGTTTCCCATTCCTTTACATTTAGTGGGTGTTGGCTGTGAATTAGAGAGCAAAGTGAAATTTATCTCTCTTCTAAAACCTTTGCTTTCTTCTCCTGGGTGGTCTGTTATCTCCTGTAGGAGCCTGTGAAAAGGCTGCTGGCTGCACCTGGAGGTCAGTGATGTGCACCTCTTTTATTTCTAACCTTTCCTGTTCTCTGCGTGTTCAGCTATTCACATTTAACCTCTGTTTCAGGACCTGTGTGAAGAATATTGTATATACTTTTCCTGTTGAGGCTCCTTAGAGCTGCAGTGATAACAAATTTTTCACTTGTGCCTGAGACACTGTGACATTGTCTACCTGTAGTTTCTATGTGGACCTGTTCTCTGTTCCTGTAGCCCAAGTTACCCCAGTCATAGCCCCTTCCATACTTGAATTCTAATTGCTTATTGTGCTGCTGGCCCTGACTTGAGTGGAAGCTCCTTGAGGATTGGGACCAGGTTTCTTTTGCTCATCATTTTATCTGTAGTACTTAGCATGTTACCTCACACATACTAGCCACTTTTATTTTTATTTATTTATTTATTTATTTTTTAAGTTTTATTTACTTTGAGAGAGAGAGGGAGAGCATGAGCAGGAGAGGGGCAGAGAGAAGGAGAGAGAGAATCCCAAGAATCTCTGCTTCTCCCAAGCAGAGAATCCACACTGTCAGTGCAGAGCCTGACACGGGGCTCACACTCACAAACTGTGAGATCATGACCTGAGCTGAAATCAAGAGTCATCACTTAACTGACTGAGCCACCCAGGCACCCCCATACTAGGCACTTTTAAAATTTTTTTTTTTTTTTTAACGTTTATTTATTTTTGAGACAGAGAGAGACAGAGCGTGAACAGGGGAGGGGCAGAGAGAGAGGGAGACACAGAATCTGAAACAGGCTCCAGGCTCTGAGCTGTCAGCACAGAGCCTGACGCAGGGCTCAAACTCTCAGACCGTGAGATCATGACCTAAGCCGAAGTCGGACGCTTAACCGACTGAGCCACCCAGGCGCCCCTAGGCACTTTTTTTTTTTTTTTTTTTTTTTTTTCAACGTTTTTTTATTTATTTTTGGGACAGAGAGAGACAGAGCATGAACGGGGGAGGGGCAGAGAGAGAGGGAGACACAGAATCGGAAACAGGCTCCAGGCTCCGAGCCATCGACCCAGAGCCTGATGCGGGGCTCGAACTCACGGACCGCGAGATCGTGACCTGGCTGAAGTCGGAGGCTTAACCGACTGCGCCACCCAGGCGCCCCTCCTAGGCACTTTTAAATTACGTATTTCTTCTGGGGTGCCTGGGTGGCTCAGTCAGTTAAGTGTTCAAGTCTTGGTTTTGGCTCAGGTCATTATCTTGTGGCTTTGTGGGTTCAAGGCCCGCATCAGGCTCTACACTGGCAGCTCAGAACCTGCTTGGGATTCTCTCTCTCTCTCTCTCTCTCTCTCTCTCTCTCTCTCCCCCCCCCCTCTCTCTCTGCCCCTTCCCCATTCACACTATCTCTGTCTCTCTCAAAATAAATAAACTTAAAAAAAAAAAATTACATATTTCTTCAAACAAGCATAGTTTTCACAGTTTAACCACTCAAATTAGGATGCGTTTCACAATCAGTGGCATATTTTAGACTTGTTTTTTTCTTTCTCAGTGGTTCATAGAGTAATAGTGGATCTTAAAATCAATGGTATCTTACTTGAAATGTGGAACTTGTTGAATGAATAAATGCTACATTTTAGGATCATTTTGGTGATTCTTATAATTGCATAATACAGTGTGAGCCTTCTACAATTTAAGTAATTTTGTCAGGTTTCTTCTTGGGACTTAGGTATTAATTAAATACTAGGAAATAATATGATCCACTCCTAGTGATGGATATTTGTGCTTTCTCTATGACTGGCAAGTTATTATTATTATTATTTTTTAATTTTAATGTATTTTATTATTTTTTTGACATTTATTTATTTATTTATTTATTTATTTAATATATGAAATTTATTGTCAAATTGGTTTCCATACAACACCCAGTGCTAATCCCAAAAGATGCCCTCTTCAATACCCATCACCCACCCTCCCCTCCCTCCCACCCCCCATCAGCCCTCAGTTTGTTCTCATTTTTTAAGAGTCTCTTATGCTTTGGCTCTCTCCCACTCCAACCTCTCTCTTTTTTTTTTTTTTTTTCTTTTTTCCTTCTCCTCCCCCATGGGTTCCTGTTAAGTTTCTCAGGATCCACATAAGAGTGAAAACATATGGTATCTGTCTTTCTCTGTATGGCTTATTTCACTTAGCATAACACTCTCC
Source organism: Panthera onca (assembly GCF_046562875.1). Lineage (NCBI taxonomy): Eukaryota > Metazoa > Chordata > Mammalia > Carnivora > Felidae > Panthera > Panthera onca. Next base: position 39,959,544 of record NC_138349.1, on the reverse strand, counting down.
AGTTCCGTCCACGTTGCTACAAAGGGCCATATTTCATTCTTTCTCATTGTGACTGGCAAGTTATTTATAGCTCATGAGCAACTGATGTAGATCAGGGTTGTAAATATGTATATCTCTTGATAGGCCGGAGGGACCTGTGACTTTAAACTGGTTGGAAAAATAATCTTTGGCTGTGAATTACCTGTGTAAGAGTCTCTGTTGGAGTAGCTGATTGAGAGTTGACCTTAGTATTTTGTTACTTGGGATTAATGTGATTAGCTGTAGTGCCCTGAAACATGCAAATGTCGCAGTTATTGAATTAATGAAGAGTTGGGAAGGCCCCTCAGTAGAATTTGTATTTCTAGATGTTACTTATTTTTTTTTATTTTTTTTTTTTTACCGTTTCCATTTTCAGGGAGGACCTTTGACTGTATCTACTCAGGAGTCGGTCGAGCATTCTGATTTATTTTCTTCATCATCCCCCTTGGACAAAGGAACCAAAAGTAGAACCAAAACTGTTCTTAGTTTATTTGATGAGGAAGAAGATAAAACAGAAGATCAAAACAGCATCCACGCTCCAAAGAAAGAAGTGGGAAAGGTGAGCAAAAAGCAATGAAGTTTCAGGGTTTTGAAAGGGTCAAAGAATCTCATTTTAAGGTGTCAGTTCTGTCATATGAGTTACTAAAGAATTGAGCGTTCTGGTTTCTCTTCATCTTCACTAGCACTTGTTGATTTTTTTCTGTAATGGCCACATGTGGTTGAGGGTGTGGGGAAACTAGAATCCTCCTGCGTTGCTGTTGGGAATGTAAATTAGTGTAGCCACTTCAGAAAACAATTCGGTAGTTCCTGAAATTGTTAAACATGAGTCCCCCACAAGGCCCAGCAATTCCACTCCTGGGTATATATCTAAGAGTAATGAAGACATATTCACACACAACTAGAATGTAATGTTCTTAACAGCGTTATTTATATTATATATATATATATATATATATATATATATATATATTTATATTTATTATAGTCAGAAGATGGAAAGAACTCAAAGTCTATCAGTTGATGAGTGGATAAACAATGTAGTGTATCTATTCAAAATGGCATATTATTTGGCAATAAAAGGAATAAGTTACGGATACATGCTGCAACATGATGAACCTTGAAAACATGCTGAAAGAAAGAAACCAGTGATAAAGGACTACGTATTTTATGATTCCATTTATTTGAATGTTCTGAATTGGCAAATCCATAGAGCTACAAAGTAGAAGTGGTTGCCGGGGTCTGGGGGAATGGATGGATGAGAATGGAGAGTGACTGCTAATAGGTTTGGCGTTTCTTTTGGGGTAATGGGAAAGTTCTAAACTTACCTGGTGGTGGTGTTTGCACAACTCTGTGAATATACTAAAAATCACTGAATTACACGCTAGGTGAATTCTATGGTGTATGAATTTTATCTCAATAGAGATATTTAAAAAAAAAAGAAACCCAAACAGGTGCAGGCCATATTGCCAGTGCTTTTCGTAAACCAAACTGAGGAAATGGTCCATGTTGATTTCTATAAAAAAGTGTTTTATTATTTTTTATTACAGTAGAAGTATAACCCTGTTTATGAACGAGAGCTACACAGAGTGAATATGAATTACTTGCTGTATTTTCTTCCAGTCTTTTACTCTGTGTGATTTTGTACTGTGATTTTCATGGTCGTGAAACTTTTAAAAAAATATTTTCATTTATTTATTTTTATGTATTTGTTTACTTTTTAAGTTTCTTCATTTTTTGAGAGAGACAGAGAAAGTGAGTGGGGGAGGCAGAGAGAGAGAGAGAGGGAAAGAGAGAATCTCGAGCAGGCTCCACACTGCCATCGTGGAGCTTGATGTGGGGCCTGAACCGTGAGATTGTGACCTTGAGCTGAAACCAAGAGTTGGATGCTTAACCAGCTGAGCCACCCAGGTGCCCCAATGGTCATGAAACTTTTAAACTTAGCTACTGTGTTACTGTGTTGCTGTGGGTTTTTATGTATAGTCAGTAATAATAATTAGTGAATTTTTAATGTGACACATCTCCTCAGTTGTGAGGGTTCTTTTGTTTCATCTGTGGTCGTGATACTAAATGTTATGGGTGAGAGAGTCTGCATTGTGTGAATGGAAGTCTCTGTTCTTGGATTCCACACAAGATTTATGTGAGGCTCTGCTTTCAAATAAAAACAGCCAGAAGGAAAGTAGCACGAAGGAATTTATGAAAGCGGAAACACTCTCAAGGTGGGAGAGCGGGCAGGTTCTGTCAGGTGAAGCCTGTCCTCAGTTTGTTTTGAGATTGGATGTTATAGGGTCTCTCTGGGCTGGGAGCTGGGGTGGTCTCTAATGGAGGCTGCTTCCAGTCCTTTGGGGAGCTCCTCCCACAGGTTGGGAGAGGTAGTTTTTGACCCTTCAAAGATTGTATAGGAAAGGTCATGGCAGCCTTTCTCCATTGTCGGGGTGGGAGGGTTGTACCCGCAAAGCAAAAGCATTGTGACCAGTCTAGGGGTTACCCTGGGCAGAGGTGGAAGAGGAGAATGCGCGTTCTGCACTTGTGGGTCTTTGGTCTGTCAGCCCCAGGGTCTTGCAAGCCACAAGGTCAGGATGTTGTGTCCTCGGGTTTTTAATGTGTACCTTACTTATCATTGTCCTTGTGTCCAGCCTTTGTTCCTATCAATCCCCTTCAAGGACTTGGGTCTCTGACTTGGGGCATTCCTTCCACTGCTCTGTTACAGTAGCTTGTACTTAACATAAAGAAGAGCTCTTCTGAATCGGCCCCCTGGAAATAACAAAAACAAAAAAGCAAAAAATAAAGAAGAAATAGGGAAGTATTTAAGAATGTCATGTCTGGGATATTACAGTGTCAAATCAAGTAATGTGAATAGTAATTTTCAAATGTCAGCTACCCTATCAAACAAAAATAACTTGTTTGGAAGATAGTGGGATGGAAGGTGGGTGGGCATAGGAGAAGGTTGGCTCATCATCCCTGTGCCAGGTCTTTAGAGTAAGACGCTGACAGATTAGGGATACACACTTGACCACTGTGTAGTTTCTGGTATTAAGTCAGCTGCTCTTCTTCCCTTTGGAAATGAGATGGAGAAAACTTACTTGATTCTGTGTTTTCACCCTTAAAATGTTTCTCATTATGGAATTAATGGGTTGTTTTATAAATAAAAAGTTCAGACATTTGTTACAGGCTGAAGGAGGATCTTTCCAGATGATGTATATGTTAATGTATTCCAGATCTGCATTTGCAAACGTATTTCCCACTATCTCTGGGAGCTCCATAGCCTTGTGTTGTGTGAATGTGTCATTCCCTTTGTGATTGGCACTTAGGCTGTGTCCAGCCTGTAGTCATTGGAAACAGCTGCAGGGGATATCTCTGTAGTTGCATGTTTGTAGCTGTGATTTCCTTGAGGTAAATCCTTACAACTCCTCTTTTTTCCAGGGTCCTGATCCTGATACCCGCCCAAAGAGCACAGGTGTCTTTCAGGATGAAGAGCTCCTTTTTAGTCACAAGCTCCAGAAGGACAATGATCCAGATGTTGACCTCTTCTCTGGCACCAAGAAAACCAGGGTCAGTTTCAAAAGGTTCTTCACATCATGACTTTGTTACTGTATTAGATATTATAAGTCAATAGCTCACCTGGCTCTTTTTGTAAACTGCTTTTGTTTTGAATATTGAATCTGAGTTTTGTCTATTCCAGTTACTAGAGCCAAGTGCTGGGAGCCTATTTGGGGATGACGAAGATGATGATCTTTTCAGCCCTGCCAAGTCACAGCCTTTGGTATCAGCCTTTTGCTCTCAATACTGGGGTGTGGGGAAGGCCTCTGGGAAGGAAATTAATGTGTACTTACAAGAGTAAGGAAAACACGCAGAGAATTTTGGCGCTTACCAGTGAAGGAATGGCAAATGGCACGCTGATGATAGCGTTTGTGGTGTCCTCATCTTATGTTTCCTGATTAACATTAAAGCATTAACTAACCCAAGCTCTTACTGTATTACAGATTTGTTTGGTTTTTAAGTTGTTTATTGAAAGACCAGTGCGTGCCACACGGTGACTAAATACCCATGCCTTTCAGGTGCAAAGCTTTAAATTTGAGTGTTAGCCTGTTTGTGTCATTTGTCCCCACCCCAGTAGATTTTGTTAAGCACTCTCTATTTTGTTTAGCATAGTAGGAACTCCCGAGAAGGTCACGGTCTTTAGAATGCCATTTCTGAAATGCTACATTAGTTGTATTAGTTCACCTAATGTTGAAATGTTCAAATGTTGTATTAGTTCAACTCTCATTCGAGAAATGATCCAAAACTCAGAAGCCAGATTGTTTTTATGTATTATGATTTTTCTTTAAAATTTCTGATAGATGACAGGTGGTTGGTATTCTTTTTCTTTTGAAGATCTCAGAAAAGAAGAAGGTAGTGAAAAAAGACCACTCTGTATCCTCTGTCAAGAACCAGAAACATCCTGAATCCACTCAGCAGGGTATCAAAGAAAAAAGCACATTGAAACCGGAAACACCTCAGGTTAGAACTGCTTAAGGACTTTCAGCTCTTGCTTGTATCCCAGGACAGAGGGACTCCATCATGCATACCCAAGGGTATTCAGAGTTCTCTTGATTAGGGAGGAAATAACAGCTAGGACGACTACTCTCTCTTTATTGTATGGTTTAAAAAAAAATTTCTTTTTCTAATTAAAACAATTTTTAAAGTAAAGCTCTACATCCAGTGTGGGGCTTGAACTCATGACCTAGAGATCAAGATTTGTATGCTCTACCAACTGAACCAGCCAGGCTCCCCTACTGTGTTTTTGTTTTCTTTTGTTTTGTTTTAAACACACTTCTCTGCCGCCTCATCTATTCTCACTGTACACTCCAGTCTCATGAAGCTATACTTGTGATTACTGTTTTTGGACGACCTTCAAATTCAGTTCCAAGGTAGAGTTAATACAGGGTGAAGAATCTTCTTCCCCTTAGAACCTCCATTTCTCCCTTTGGACTACCTTGGAGTAGAATTACATTAGAATTAAACATAAATTGTATCCAATTCCTTGGTTCCCCTTGGTTCCCCTATTTTCTTGGTTACCTCTTCTGAGGTCACTGCTGATAGGTCTCTGTTCTCAGCAGTCTTCTCTCCGGAGCTCCTCCTGGGAACAGGCCATGACTAGAAAGTGAGTTCTGGTTCTGGATTGCAGCTGTCTCTGGATGTCTCAGAGGCTTCAGTGTCCTGAGCTGTGAAAACAAAGCCCTGGGAATAGCACGTCTCCAACGACTTGTCCCAAGTTTCAACTTCCTTTGCTTCTAGAACCTCAGTGCGTTAGGTTGTGGGTGAATTTTCTGTGTGCTCTGTGATATTTGCTGTGTGGGATAACCAGCATGGTAATTTTGCCAACTGGTCAGATTTTGGTACTCTGATAACCCTGTGGTTCTTACGAATCTAATTCATGATCTTTGTCTGCCTTTACTCCATTCACGGTCTGCCAGCGTTCCACTCACACAGCAGAAGAAGAGGCCTAAGTGAAAGATTTTGAGGCCCCAGGAGAGATTTGAATGCCTTTCCCTAATTAGAATCACAGAAAGTGACAGCTTCACCTTCCATCAAATTTAATAGACATAAGTGTAATCCAAGAGACACTTTTCTTTCTATTTCCCTAATGGATTGTTAACCAAATGTAATTTCACACAGGACTCACCAGGTCCCGCTCCATTTAAAACCAAAGAACCATCCCCTCGGATCTGGAAAATACAAGTAATTATAACGTGTCTGGAATCTTCACTGCCTGCCTTGTGGCATCTATAAACTTTTTTGAATATTTACTTTTGTCAACTGTTGCCAGGCATTTTCGCATCTCTTCCCCACCCTCTAGTTGTTGCTTCTTGTGTGCTGCGTCTGTAACATCTTTTCTTTGGTCCCAGTGGTGGGCACAGGTATATAATCCTCTATTTTAATTCTAAGACTTGATCGGGAGACTTCCCTGCATTTTTCTCTCTCTCCTGTTGTATTATACATTATGTACACCGCGTCTCTTGTCACGTGTTACACTAGTAATCATAGACTGCTGAGTTTAAGAAGACATACAGAGTAAGTGTCATTTTTCTCTTTTAGGCAAATTTAGCGATTAATCCAGCAGCCTTGCTGCCTGCAGCGGCTCCCCAGATCTCTGGAGTAAAACCTGTTTTTCCAGAATTGGCTTTTCCTTCATCTGAACCCGAGAGGATCCACGGTCTGGAAAGTATGCCCGCTCTTCCTAGTAGTGGGGAGGCCGGCGTGAGTTTCGATCTTCCAGCTCAGGCAGACACCTTACACAGTGCAAATAAGGTGATGAAGCCACCTTTGCTTGCTTTCTTGCCTTTTTTTTTTTTTTTTTTTAATCCAGAATAACTTGTATATTTCTAACTAGTCCATCAGTTATACAATCATAGGCTGCCTCCCATTTGAAGGAGGCACCTCAGCCTTCCTTCAGCCTCTCCACCCTCCTTACACCTTCCTAATTCTGCGTCCACTTTTCCATTGCCCGTGTTTGTTACTTTTACATTCTGCTCAGTATCCACAGTGAAGTCCCACTGTCTCCAAGCTCTCCTGCATTGCCACCTGCAGGCCTAAACAGAGCAGATCGTGTCCCTCCTCTGCTGGCTCCTTACTGCCCAAAGGAGGACATTCAGGCTCCTCGGTTTGGTATTAAAGCCTCTTACAATCCACGCTAACCGAAAGTTCCACCTTGCCCACCAACCACTCCACACCGTCAGCCTACACTGCAGTCACACCAGGCACCATTCCTTGAACACACACACAACCACCCACTGCTGCCAGCAGCTCGTGCTGCTACCTCTGTCAGCAGTGCTCTTGCTCATCGACAGACTGCTCAAACTTCACTGCTTCTGTGATATTTCCCCTGGTGCCCTCTTGTGTTAGGCTCCCTTCTCTGAGATCCCATGGCAGTTACTTCCCGGCTGGCATGGTCCTGTCACCCTGTTCCACAGGACTGTGTGGGTATGTGCTGCATGGACTGAGCTCTTCGAGGTTTTGCTTTCATTTTAGTTGGTTCTCTTTTTTCTACCTAGTCTTCCTTCTCTAGAAAATCTTAGCTGATGTCTGAGTAAGCAACAGCACCTAAGATAACTCTGGTGAATACATTCATTTTAAGCGTTTCCAAAACTCTTTTCCTCGTGAAAAATAAAATATCCTTCTTTTTGTTCTATTTTTTGTCAGCCTTTGGTGAGGGGGAGGGTAAGTTTACATCGGCTACTTCATAAAATTATTTGTGAAATTTCCTTGAAATAGGTAAACATAGCCAAGTACTTTGGCCAAAGAAGCTTGTACCTTCTTAAAACTACTTGATTGTATATTTTGGAAAATATCACAAATACTGCATTATTGCTAATGAGTAACTTCTGTTTTGAGGTTATATTAAAAGTTCTGATTTCTAAGCCACATTTTTTATGTCAAATATTCAACATTTAAATTTAGTGTTTGTTGACTTGAAGAGAAGAGCACGTTAGATTCCCTGTCTTTGATTGTCTCTTATCTTCCTGGTTTTGAAGCCTGATTGTAGGCTAGCCTCTTGTAAAGGTTAGCACTAGAATTCCCCCTAATTCTCTCTTGAAAGAGACCCACATGTAAACCAAGGGCAGAGTAAGGGCCGTGAAGGGTTGTGGCACACAGAGAACCAGCATGCCTACTTTGCAGGGTTCCAGCAGCAGATGAAGCCTTTTGTATGAAATTAAACAGAAATTTCCCTGCAAAGACTCCGTGGGGAACACTAAAGGATTAAGAGTAACATAGTCTTGGAGTAGCTATTAAACGTCTTTGGAAATCTTTAGGAAATAATCCTTTCTCTGTCTTGGATAATATCTTGATTGAGGGATTGAGGTAGACCAGACAACCTTATAATATTTTGAGTCACTGATTATTTGCTACATTAGCTTTGAACACCTTTTTCTTCTTCTTTTTAATTGTTAGATCAACATGTGGTTTTTTGCCATTGCAGAGTCGGGTCAAAGTGAGAGGGAAGCGTAGACCGCAGACCCGTGCGGCTCGGAGGTTGGCTGCCCAGGAGTCCAGTGAGGCCGAGGATGTGAGTGTCCCCAGAAGATCCATTGCACGCTTGGCAGATGGCGACATTTCACCAGGTGACCCTCAACCACAGCCCAGGGCAGCTGGGAGAAAAGACATCTCTGAGGAGGCTGAGGCAGCTGCCACTCCAACTTGGGCAGGTGGTCCTGTACCTGAAGTAGACAGAAGCCCCTTTGTGAAATCTCTGGGTCAGCCTCTTGAGGATGACATTTTTGATTCTGGAGATCTCTTTTCCAAGGGCACTGGCTCTCAGCCCACGGGGAGAAGAAAAGCCAAGACAAAGGCAGCAGATGGCCTGGCCAACCCAACAGGGGGAAGTAAAGAGAAGAGCCCCATGTTTCCCACTCTAGGTGAGGCAGGCAGTGATGATGATCTCTTCCAGTCTGTTAAACCAAAACCAGCAAAGAAAACAAATCCTTTCCCGCTCCTGGAAGATGAGGATGATCTCTTTACAGATCAGAAAGGCAAGAAGAATGAGTCCAAATCCAACGGTCAGCAGGAGGCCATCGCAAAAGCACAAGATATTTTTGAGGTAAAAGGACATGAGAGTACTTTCTGGGCCTGTTTCTGTGTTAAGACAAACACCCGATTGGCTCATTTGAGCCATAGGTTGCAATAAGCTCGTTTCATTGCTGCTTGCTACCTATTTGCTTAGTACTTACAATTAGGATCTTTTATTAGTTACTCTGAAATTTACTCAGAAGTAGGTTTTTGTTTTGTTTCACGTGGAGGTGGTTCTTGGCTGGCTATGGCCATTGATACAAGTCTTGATTTTCATAGTTTTTATCAGCATGTTGCTGCAGTCAGCTTTCTTGGCATGCTGCTCTATGACATATATAAAGCAGCATCAGTGCAGCTTAAGTGTTTCGCCTCTGGTTCTTGGGGAAACAGGCCCTAGCTGGAGTACAGGCAGTAAGGCCTTCAAGTGCTACTCTCTGAGCAGGTGTTTATTGAACATCTGGGTACTGGAGACACAAAGTGAACTAGGACCAGTGTGTAAGGGAAATTGGATACAGGTAGGGCAACAGATAAATAAAATGTTTTCAGATAATGTTAAGTGGCATAATGAAAACAGCTCCGGTCAGTGGGACAGAGTGATGGAAAGGGTAGGAGGCACTCCTTCAGAAAGGACTGGAAGAGAAAGCCTGTCTACAGAGCTGGCATTTGAGCTGGGACTAGAAGAAAGACAAGGACTGGGCCAGGCAGAGAGCTGGAGTGGGGCATTCCAGGCAGAGAGAGCAGGTCACGTGGCTGTTGCAAACTACAGTGGCAGTTTGTGTTTCTACAACTTGATTTAAAATTGTTTTACTTCTGTTTTGGCTCAACAAGGATGATATATTTGCTACAGAAGCAATTAAACCCTCGCAAAAAGCAAGAGAGAAGGAAAGAACATTTGAATCCAACTTGTTTGATGATAACATTGATATCTTTGCTGACCTAACTGTAAAACCAAAAGAAAAGTCCAAAAAGAAAGTGGAAGCTAAGTCTATATTTGATGATGATATGGGTAAGTTTGATTTTCTACACATGACACAGAAAGTCATTGCCATTCAGGGACTTGATACTTCTCCTACCTTTGTTTCTGCCCTTTCCTGGAAATCATTCCCCACTGGGTTTCCTTTGGCTTGCTGTATAGTCCTGAGTTAGGCTGAGAATGGATAAGTAAATGGACTAGTTATTTTGGTGAAACAACTTTTTGTTCTGATGGACATCAAGGAATTTGAAGGAGCCCGGATTTTGATCTTAGTATAATTTAACTTTTATATCAGTGTGCCCCCTGCCAATTATCTGTGATAACTCAGAACATTCTGATGTTACGAAGGGAGGCTCAGAAACTGCCCCACATACTGAAGTTGGCTGAGGTGGCTGCCTCAGGTGTGGGGCACTTGTCTGAGTTAGAGTTCTAACTGAAGAGTGAGTGTCAGTCTTTCAGAGAATGGAGGGGGCCAGTGCAGGAGGAAAGTGGTGCTATACATGAAAGCAGGTTATAACTCAGACTTAGCATCTCACAAAAGATCTTCTGTGTTTGTAAACATGCTCATTTGGGCAAGCCAAATGGCTAAACTCAAATGTGGGGCTTCTGATATGTCTGGTGTTGATGGGTAGGACTTGAGTTGAGGCCAAATGCACACTGTCTCCTCCTTCCCCCCTCTCTCCCAGGTCTAGACCTTGGGGTTAATTGGGAGAAAGCAGCTGCACTGCCACATGGGGCCTGTTCCTGGAGTAAGCTGTGTGCTGTGTCTCCACCTGCTTCCCACCACAGGGGATGCAGAAGAGACTTCGCTGTTTTTCGTTTTGTTTGTTTGTTTTTAATTACAAAAAAAGTAATACATACCTGTTGTAATAGATTAGTATTATTTGGAAAATTTAAAATGTGAAAATCCCTGGAGGTCACCATTGTTGAGTGTTGGATGTATATATCTTTTCAGCTGTGGTGATGTTAATACAGCTTTGCATACGTAAAAATATATGCTTATTTTTTCCAGAATATGAATATATTTTATCTGTTCTGCAGTCCTTTTAGTCACTTACTGTCTTCCCATGCCAGTACATAGAGATCTATCTGCTTCCTTGTTGTTAGTGGTTGTGTAGTATCCTTTTGTATTTAGCCATTAGCACATTGAAGGTGATCTAGGTTGTTGCCAAGTTTTCTTTGTTACAAGTAATGCCAGGCCTTTAACATTTGTGTATACGTGTCTCTATGTAAACATGCTCAAATCTCTGTAGGATGGAATCTTAGCAGTAACATTGCAGGTGAGTCACAAAACACTACAGTCAGTGAAACAACTGAACACGAATGTAGTCATAAAGACTTACATTCTTAGAATTGACATGTCTCAGATAGGTGCATTTATTTTAAAAGAGGGTGACTCCTATGTTGGATTTCCCTTTGCTTATTTGTATTGCCCTTTCCTTTGAAAACCTTGTGGGAAGAGAACATAGAAGTAGGTATAATGTCACGTAAAGTCAGGGGCTGGATTGGAGTTCCAGTTATCCTTCCCTTTTTCCTGTCCTCCATGTGAACACGCATACATTTGTAGTTGAGAAAATTGTGATCTGCGAGAACTTGTGATTTGTATGTGGTCGTAAAACTTAATTAGTAGCAAAGCCAGGACCAGTATCTAAGAGGCTTGGCTTTTAGTGTTCTTGGTATTCCATACTGTTATCAGACTTGAGTATTTGGTGATTTATGTAGATGTGTCTTAAAAACACCCATTTTCTTGCCTGTTCAGCAAATCTTTTTCTTTTCTTCTTTTTTTTTTTTTTTTCTTTTTAAAGATGATATCTTCTCCTCTGGTATCCAGGCTAAGACAACCAAACCAAAAAGTCGATCTTCACAGGCAGCACCTGAACCAAGATCTGAACAGAAGGTGTCCAACATATTTGATGATCCCTTGAATGCCTTTGGAGGCCAGTAGAGCAGGGTATCACATCTCACTCTTCAGCTACATCCTTGAGTTATTGATGCTGTCTTACGTGCTCATCGTCTTAATTGAATTAGAAAAAGCAAATAATGAAACAGTACACCTTTCTTACCCAGCATACTTAGTATTTTTCTGCCCTGGTTTTAATCATGCTTAATACTGCAAAACAAAAATAAATATTTCACAGTGTTGTTTTTTTTTTTTTTTAAACTATATTTTTATTTAATTAGCCTTGATGGGGTCACAGTATGATTTAGGGCATGTTGGAGAAGAAACCTCTGTGTGCCTTTCATGAGTGGGCGGGAATTCCAGAGGAAGCAATGGCAGACAGATGATCAGGAGTCTTCCTTTCATGGATAAAAGCCCTAGCTTAGAGCCTAGGCAGGTGATAGAGGAAGGGGATGGGATTATGTATTTCATGACTCTTTGCAGTCTGAGAGGAGGTTTCCTCTTATTCCAATGAATTTTGAAAATGCCTCTATAGGTTAATTAAGGCAAGGTTTGGTAAACTGTGGCCCTCTTGTCTGTTTTTGTAAATAAAGTTTTATTGGAACACAACCATGCCCATTCATTTACATGTTGTCTATGGCTGTTTTCACCCTACCTATGATGCTGGAGTTCAGTAGTTATGACAGGATGGCCCACAAAACCTAAGATATCTTCTATCTGTCCCTTTACAGAAACAGTTTTCTGACCCTTGCTCTAAGGCATCCATTTCCATTTCTTTGGAACTTTGAAAAACGCAGAATGGACCCAGATACTGGAAGGAAAAGTGCTGAGGATGGAAATGTCCTCCTGTAGAGCAGCACTCACTGTTCCATAGAACTTTGAACTGATGGGAATATTCTATAACTGTTGTCTAATGTGGTAGCCACTAGCTACACGTGTAGCTGACCCCTCCTCCAGTCTGTGTTTTCTTGGACTATGCCTCCTTGGTGCTAAGTATTCAAACTATAACCATGGCACAGTCTTGTTCTTTTTGGTTTTTGTTTTTTTTTAATTTGTTTTATTATTATTATTTTTTATTTTTAGGGAGAGAATGAGGGAGAGGGGCCCAGGGGGAGAGAGAGAGAGAGAGAGAGAGAGAGAGAGAGAGAGAGAGAGAAAGGATGTTAAGCAGGCTCCATGCTCAGTGCAGAGCCTGATGTGGGGCTCAATCTCAGGACCCTGGGATCATGACCTGAGCTGAAATCAAGAGTTGGATGCTCAACCAACTGAGCCACAGCCTTTTTTTATTTAAAAAAGAAATTTTTTTAATGTTTATTTTGAGAGCACACGTGTGCTCGTGACTGAATGGGGAAGAGGCAGAGAGAGTGAGGGAGGGGGAGAGAGAGAGACAATCCCAAGCAGGCTCTGTGCTGCTAGCGTAGAGCCCAAATGCAGGGCTCTACCTCCCGAACCACAGGATCATGACCTGGGCCAAAATCAAGAGTCAGCTGCTCGCACAACTGAATGAGGCTTTCAGGCACCCCATCCATGGCACAGTCTCGTAGGCAGGCCCATTTGGTTTCACCAATCCTGAAAGCACTAACTTCTTCCTTGGGCACTTTTAAGATTGAACTTGGAATGGCTGATTTTGAGAGATTTGGTAGAGCTCTCACAGATCAACTCTTCGTGCTGCTCTGCTGTGAGAGTGACTTGATGGCAGAAGAGAGTGCTTCTACCTTCTGTTCCTTAGGTTACTTGTGTATACCTACTCCTGAGGCTGACTCAGTAAGCATTTGTTAAATGGTTTTCTTTGGGAATGGTCAAATCTACTTATCCATCATTGGGACTGATTCCAGGAAATTCGTAAGAGAGGAAATACGCAAATTCCTATTTTGAGAGGCTTCAAAGGGGGAGGGAGATAATCATAAAATCTCTTTAAGGGGCTCCGATCTATTCAGTATTGGAGTTGAAGAAGGAACTGGTGTTGAGAGCCTGAAGATGAGGGTCCTTGGGTCTCCTCATAAACCCCAGGGTGTGCTCAGCATTGGACTGTTGGAGAGTAATTGATGGGTGGGGTCTTAGGAGAATGAGATGTTGGGGTTCATCTTAGATTCATTCCTCTGAGTCACAAGATGAGGATGATGAAGCTAGGAGGAGGATTGTTCACTATCGTTTGGGTGATTCACCTAGTGAAATAGGCCAGTTTGGGAAATCTGTTAAGGGTTGAATTTAGAACATGTGGGGAATGGAGAGAAAACAAAAGTGGGTGTGGGGGGGGCATTTCAGGTTTGTAAGGCTTATGTGGTCTTTTAGGGTGTACACTCGGAGTTCAGCGCCTTGGGAATTAGAACAGAAAAAGGAATGTAGCTGAGTTTACCCAACTCAGATTTAACTGCTCAAGGTGTCCATTCTAATACCTGTCCTACACTTCTCAGTCCATGAATTGGATGAAGAATGACAGAGACCAACAGAGGGTATTCGCTTTTGTCCTTTTTAACCATGTACAGCAATGGCCCCATATTTCAGATGAGACCATTGAGGCCAGAAAGGAAACCGTGAAGCACAGGAAGGGGTGATCTGTTAAAGGCAGGACGGCCCTGCACGGGGTCTGGAAAGGACCAACTGGAAGGCGTTTGCCTGCTACCCTCCTCACCCCAGCACTTGGGCCACGTCCAAGAGCGATCTTAGGATGGCCTCAGGCAAGGTGCAAGCCATGCTCTCGGGCCTGAAGCCAATCTCGCCGCTCCCAGGAGGCCGTGCGGCTTGTCTCTGGCCCGCCCAATTCAGTCCTAGTCAGGTGCCCAGTGTTGGTAATAAAGGGCCAACATCCGGGCCTCTCCTAACCGACACCCACCATCGAACGCTAAAGAAGCCCCGGCTACCGAGCAACCGCCGGCGTCGGGCAGCCAGGCCCCGCCCCTGCCCGTGCCCTCGCTGATTGGAGGGTGACGTGAGCGCTGGTGAGTGATTGGTAGGCGGTGGCACAAAGGGGCGGGGGCGCGGCGGCGGCGGCGGCGGTGTGTTTCTCGTCAGTGCCTGCCGCGGCGTCGCTCGCGGGGCCGCGCCTCTCTGTAGGCCTGCGGGCGGGCGAGACAGTGGACGAGACAGACGGGGAGGGCGCCCGGGGAGGGCGCCCTGGGCTGCGGGCCGCTGAGCGGGTTCGCGCTGCTGCCGCCGGCCTCCGCGGGCCGGAGAGGAGGGCCGGCCGCTCGGCAGCCGGGCCCCGCCCCCTCCGCAGCCGCTGCCCTGAGACCCGCGCGGCGCGACGCCTTTCCTGAGGAGTCTCCACTTTTCGTCCCTCCGCCGAAGCGACGCGGGTGTCCCGCCCCGTCCCGTCCGACGGGTGCTGAGCCGCCAGTCGCCGATTCTGACGCGGAGCTTGTGCACTACCCCCCAGATCAGGCCCGTACGTGTGGGTAGCCGGAGTTTATCCTGGAGGAGTACGGGCTGCGCAGGTGACCCAGTGGGCTTGGAGTGTGTACTTTGAAGGCTGGAGTAGACGTTGGCCTCCAAGGATTTCCAAGACCCACTAGAAAGAAGTTTAGAGTACAAATGCATTTAAGTGGTGGATATAATTCTGTAGCGTTATTTATTTATTTAAGAGCGAGCTTAAGCGGGGGGAGGGGCAGAGACAGAGGGGGGTGGGGTGGGGGAGAGAGAATCCCAAGCTGGCTGCCTGCCCAGACAGCAGGGAGCCTGACTGGGGGCTTAAAATCGTGAACTGTGAGATCATGACCTGAGCCAAAATCAAGAGTTGGATGTGTAGCTTCTATTTAAAACAGGGGTGTTTTTCACCTAATTAGTAAAAGGCAGTTTGTTAAAAGCCAGTGTTTTAAAAGGTTGCATAACATTTTGGATCTCTTTGTGTTGGGGGAAATTTTTAAAAGATAACGGCTCTCCTCTGGCTAATAATCTTTAGAACAGGGTAAAGCTGATTGCTAGTGAAATTACTTACTTCAGTGCTATTATTGCCTTACCTATCTTTAACTTCTCTCTTATCTTTGGTAATGTTTTTTAGAACTTTTTCAGAAGAAAGAAATATTTTTGGAATGAATTTAGGAATTTTTTTTTGATGCCATTACTCTTACTAGCTAAGTATGTTTTTTAATTGGTAAAAATTCTGGAAGTACTTTTTTTTTTTCTCTACTCACCTGTTTTTTTTCCTTTTGCTCTTGTATAATTTAACTGTTCACTTTCTTGCAACATTTCCCATCCTGTCTCTGAATCTTCATTGCCTCTCGTTTTCCAACAACATAGCGTTCCATAATATGTTTAGTTGAGAATGACCACACGGTTATTGTGTGTTAATACTGTTAGGTCTTTGGTCTGCTGGAACTTTTCATTTGCTCCTTTGCCATCATCTAGTCCTCCAGGCTGGCTTAACCAGATTTCATGGCCTCATTTTGTCCTCTGTTACTGTGATTTCTACTGCTCAGGAGAGGTATAACTATTTTTGAGTCATACATTTCAGGTTTTTTGAGTAGGCTGCATACGTCCCAACACAGGGCTTGAACTCACGACTCTGAGATCAAGATCTGAGCTGAGATCGAGTCAGCCGCGTAAGTGACTGAGCCACCTAGGCACCCCACATTTTAGTTTTGAATTTGGTTACCTGCTTTGCTCCTTTATGGATTTTAGAAATTTCTCCATTGATTACGGCCCAAACTTACAGTAGGTGTCCCAGTGCAGTGTAGTGCTGCACTGGGTTGCTGTTTTTCCTTTAGCCCATAGTTGCTTTATCCATTCTCATTATAGATGAGGGACTTCCAAATCTGTTACCCTCTCCCAGCCCCAGCTTTTTTTTTTTTTTTTTTTTTTTTAAAGTCGTTCTTATTTTTGTTTAACGTTTATTTATTTTTGAGAGAGAGAGCGTGTGTGCGGGAGAGGAGCAGAGAGAGAGGGAGACGCGGAATCCAAAGCAGGCTCCAGGCTCTGAGCTGTCAGCACAGAGCCTGGCTCAGGGCTCAAACTCATGGACCTACGGATCTTGGCGTGAGCAGAAAGTCAGATGCCTAACCGACTGAGCCACCCAGGCACCGCCCCCCCCCCACCCCCCCCCTCCTCCGCACTAGCTTGTTTATTATATTCAGGGTATTGTGGAAGAGTACTGTGGTGAAGGAAATGCTCCTTAGATCTTCTGTCTCTAAATTCCTTGGGCAGACACTGGTTACCCACGCCTTTATTTCTGTAATGTTCATTTCAGCATTCCTGACCTCTGACTTCTGTTGCTAGAGCTGCTACTATGTAGGTAGGAGTGCTGTTGATTTTGGGGAAACAGACACAGGTAATTCTTCAATACGCTGTTTAATGTAGCATGATAAGTATGTTTTTAAGAATACACATGTAACCCAGAAGCACATTATAAAAGCAGTTGGTTCAGAGGTTACGGGTTAGCTTCATAAAAAGTTATTTTTCCTAAAAGCATTTCAGTGTATTTAAGATATAACGAAACAAAACCTGAACAATACAGCCACTTATTTGGCTTATATTTAAGAGTAATGGCCTTTTACCACTACCACGAGCAATGTTACTAGCACAGTATTTTGTATTATCATATTTATTACTCATTGTTTTGATAAATAGTGTGATAGCACTCCTAGCATCTGTGCTTCCAGCATCAGGTTTTCTTTCTGTGATGCCATCTCTTTAGGATCATTAGCAGTCTTTACAGTGTAATTCAGGTTCCCTAATTGATTCTGCATCCAGTTACTGTTATAAAAATTCACCCTATAGCAGAAATCACTGTATGTGCATGTATGTTATCTGTTGGACAAACTTTGGTGGACTTACTGTGGAGTGAATCATAACAGGATTCTCATGGGAAAGCAGCATTCCCCCAAACTTTTGGAGCATATCCAAATATTTCTTCATCTCTAAAACAGGGATTATATATATATATATTTGTGTGTGTGTGTGTAAAATAAATAAATATATTTTTTTAATTTTATATATATATTTATTACAGATTTGTTCTAAGGATCATTTGAGAGAGTGAATATTCATTGCTGTTTCGTTGAACAAACTTATTAATGAGTACCAACATATGCAAAACACTGTGCTAGGTGGTGGGGTGGCAAATCAGATGTGGTCTCCCCCTTAAGTAGCTTATCGTTTAGGAGAATAAGAAAGCCATGTAAAAAGTGAAATTGATTGTTCTGGGTACAATATATGAGGGAGGTTGGGGTACAAAGCCATAAAAGGTTTTGTAGAATAGTTGCTATTTGAGCTGAGTCTTGAAAGATGATTAGGTGCTTGTCAGGTAGCCAAGTGTGGGGATGGCAGAGAGTAGAGCAAAGCAGGAGCAATGAGATAGAAGTGGATGTCTTCTGAAGCTGCAGGTGCACATGATTAGAGGATAGAAGTACAGAGGTATTGCCAGGTGGGATGACATAGATGTATAAATAGAATGGGGCTGGAAGGTGAGATGTACGATCTTAGGGTCTTTCTCAGAAGTCTGAATTTTGTTCCTCTTCTTTTTTTTTTTTAATTTTATTTTGAGAGAGAGCGTTTGCAAGAGAGCAAGTGGGGGAGGGACAGAGAGAGAGAGAGACTTCCAAGCAGGCTCTGCACTTTGAGCACAGATTCCGTTGCAGGGCTTGATCCCACAAACCATGAGATCATGACCTGAGCCTATATCAAGAGCTAAGATGCTCAACCGACTGAGCCACCCAGGGGCCCCTGAATTTTATTCCTATATACAGTGAATTTAATTTTGTAATTTTGTTCTATTGGCATTCTGTTCTGTAGAAGCCATCATAGGACCTGGAGCTAAGAAGTAACATGATCAGTTCTATACCAGTTAAAAAAATAACTATGCTCCACTCCATATATCATTAGGAAATGCAAATTAAAGAGATACCACTACACAACTATTAGAATCCAGAACACTGACAACATCAAATGCTGACAAGGATATGGAGCAGTAAGCACTCTTATTCATTGCTGATGTGAATGCAGAGTGGTACAGCCACACTGGAAGACACTTTGGCAGTTTCTTATAAATCTAAACACATTGTTAAGATCCAGCAGTCACTCTCATTGGTATTTACCAAAAGAGTTAAAAACATAGCCACACAAAAACCTGCACACAGGTGTTTATAGCAGTAATATTCATAATTGCTCAAGTTTGGAAGCAACCAAGATGTATCCTTCAGTAGGTGAATGGATAAATTGTGGAACATTTAGACAATATGGAGTATTCAGTGTCATAAAGAAATGACCTATCAATCCATGAAAGGACATGGAGGAAACGTAAATGCATATTACTAAATGAAAGAAGCCAATTTGAAAAGGCTACATAGTGTATAATTGCAGCTATATGATATTCTGGAAAAGGCAGCCTATGTGGATGGTAAAAGTATCAGTGATTGCTGGGGATTTGGGAGGGTTGTAGGATGAATAGGTGAGCCACAGGATATTTTTAGGGCAGTGAAACTATTCTGTATGATACTGTAATGGTGGATACATGTCATTATATGTTTGTGAAAACCAATAGAATGTACAACAGCAAGAATGAACTCTAATGTAAATTATGGATGTTAGGTGATAATGATGTGTCATTGCAGTTTCTTCAGTTGTAACAAATACACCATTCTGGTGTAGGATGCTGACAGTGGGGGAAGTGGTGCATGCGTGAGGACAGGGAGTATATGAGGAAATATATCTCTACTTTTTGTTTAATTTTGTTCCTATTACCTTGATACCAAACCCAGACAAAGATATATTAAGAACACTAGATCACTATTTCCTATGCATATAGATAGAAAAATTTTCAAAAAATACTAATCAAATGTAGCAACATATATAATTATACACCATATACAGATGAGATTTAGCTTAGGAATGCAAGGTTGGTTCAACATATAAAAACCAATGTTCTATTAAACACCATATTAATAGAATAAGAGACGAAAACCACATGATCATCCCAATAGACATTGGACAGAAAGGCATCTGGCAAAATCCAACACACTTCATGATTTAAAAAAAAAAAAAAACCCAGTTAAAGTAGTAGAGTAGATTATGTATGGAAACCCCACAGCTAAAATCATACCTTGTAGTGAAAGACTGAATGCTTTCCCCCTACAGTCAGGAATAAGACAAGAATGTCTACTCTCACCACCAAAATTCAACCCTGTATTAGAGATTTTAGACCAAGTAATTAGGTAAGAAAAGGAAGTAAAGAGTGTCTTACTGGAATGTTCAAGATTGGAAATGAAGAAGTAAAACATTTCTCTTTGCAGATGACATAATCTTTTATGGAAAAAATCCCAAGGAATCCACTAAAAAATTACTGGAACTAATAGATGAATTCTGCATGGTTGCAATGTACAAGATCAATATATTAGAATCAATTTTTTTTAAATTTTTTAATTTATTATTTTTTAAAGAGAGACAGAGAGCAGTCAGGGAAAGGGCAGAGAGAGAGGGAGACACAGAATCCGAAGCAGGCTCCAGGCTCTGAGCTCTTAGGACAGAACCTAATGCAGTGCTCCAACTCACAGACCGAGAGATCATGACCTGAGCTGTAGTCGGCCGCCCCACCGACTGAGCCACTCAGGTGCCCAAATATATTAGAATCAATTTTATTTCTCTATGCTAGCAATGAACAAATTGAAAATCACACCAACAATAACTTCATTTATAGTAGCATCAAAAAGAGTATAGTTCTTAGGAATATTTTTTTTTAAAGCAAAACTCATACTCTTAAAAACTAGAAAACTGTTGAAAGCAATTTAAGAAATTTAAATAAAGTGAAAGGCATTGCATGTTCATATTTATAAGACTTCATATTGTTGGGTCACCTGGGTGACTCAGTCGGTTGAGCGTCTGACTTCAGCTCAGGTCATGTTCTCACAGTTTGTGGGTTCGAGCCCCACATCAAGCTCTGTGCTGACTGCTTGCTCAGAGCCTGGAGCCTGTTTCAGATTTTGTGTCTCCTCTCTCTGCCCCTCCCCCACTCACGCTTTGTCTCACTATGTTTCTCAAAAATCAATAAATGTAAAAAAAAATAAAATAAAAAAAGACAATATTGTCAAGATGGTAATATTCACCAAATCTGCACACTTAACACAGTGCTTATTCAAAAGTCCAACTGGTGTTTTTGCAAAATAGACAAGTTGATCCTAAACTTCATATGGAAATTCAAAGGACCCAGGATAACCAAGAATCATGAAAGAGAAGAACAAATTAGAGAACTTACACTTCCTGGTTTCAAAACTTACTACAAAGGTGAAAAGACAACGTGGTACTGTTATAATGATAGACATGTAACAGATCAATGGAATAGAGTTGAGAGACCACAAGTAAACCCCCACATTCCCGGTCAGTTGGTTTTTGACAAGGATATCAAGACAATTCAATGGGAACAGAATAGTTTTTCCAGCAAATACTGCTTGGACATCTTGCAAAAACTTGCAACAACTTGCAAAAGAATAAAAGTGGATCCTTATTTTATACCATCTACAAAAATTCAAAATGGATAGATCTATATGTAAGGCTAAAACTATATAATTCTCAGCAAAATGTGTATCCAAGTAAATCTTTATTCCTTTTTTTTTTATGTTTATTTTTGAGAGAGGAAGAGACAGAGCATTAGTAGGGGAGGGATAGAGAAAGAATCCACAAATCCAAATCCACATCCACACATCCAGGCTCCAGGTTTTGAGCTGTCAGCACAGGGCCAGACATGGGACTTGAACCCAGGAACCACGAGATCATGATCTGAGCCAAAGTCAGATGCTTAACTGACTGAGCTGCCCAGGCACCCCAAAATCTTTATTACTTTGGATTAGGCCAGGTGTTTTTGTTTTGTTTTAAGTTTATTTATTTATTTAGAGAGAGGGAGGGAGAGAGAAGCCCAAATGGATTCTGCATTGCTCTGCATGGGGCTCCATCTCATGAACCATGAGATCATGACTGGAGCTGAAACCAAGAGTCAGTCGCTCACCCAACTGAGCCACCCAGGTGCCCCTAGGCCAGGGTTTTAAAATGTGATGCCAAAAGCACAAGCAGCAGAAGAAAAATAGCCAAATTGGATGTCACTAAAATAAACTTAGGCTTTGAAGAACACTGTCAAAGTTAAAAGGCAGCCTACAAAATTAGAGAAAATATTTGGAATCATGTATCTTTAAGAGGCTTGTGTCTAAAAACGCATTAAAACCCTTTTACAATTCAGTAATAAAAAGACAACCAGAGTAAAAATGGACAAAGGATTTGAATACATTTTCTGAATATAGATATTTCTGTGTAGAAGGTATTCAAATAGCCAATAAGCATCTAAAAAGATGCTCAATATTCTTAGTCATTAGAAAAAGGAAGTCACAATCACAATAAAATACTACTTTGCACCCACTAGGATGGCTTTAATCAAAAAAGCAAAAAAAAAAAAAAAAAAAAGTATTGGCAAGGATGTGGAGAAATCAGTGTCCTGGGAATGTAAAATGGCTCAGACCCCTTTTGAGAACAGTTGGCAGTTCCACAAATTGCTAAATGTGGAGTCCCTACCTAACCCAACAATTCCACTCCCAGACATACATGGGAGAGAAAGGAAAACGTATGTCCACACAAAAACTTGTAATCCAATGTTCATGTAGCATTATTCATAATAGCCCCACATTGGAAACAAGCCAATATGCCCATCAGCTGATAACTGGATAAATATGTGGTGTATCCATATGATAGGATGGACTTTTATTCAGCTATAAAAAAAGAATGAAGTACTGATGCATCCTAAAATGGATGAACTTTGAAAACGTTATGCTAAGTGATAGAAGCTAATCACAAAATACAATCATAAAATCACACTGTATGATTCTGTTTACGTGAAATGATCAGAATGGGCGAAATGACAGAAAGTAGATAAGTGGTTGCGTAGGGCAGAGAGGGAAAGAAAGAATTTGGGAGTGATGTCTAAAGAGGATGGGGTTCCTTTTTGGGGTGATGAAAATGTTCTAAAGATGATTGTGATGGTTGTACAATTCTGTGATTGTAATAAAAACCAGTAAATTTTAGATTTTAAATAGGTGAATTTTATGGTGTGTAAATTATATTTCAATAAAGCCATTAAAAAGATATACTTACCTGTCCCGGAAGATGTGTATCACCTGTCCTATTAACTCCTCTCCTTACAAAGTTTTCACATTTCTAATAACTATTGATTTGATTATTCCTATTATCCTAATTATACACTTATAATTTATCTTAGGACTTTGTTGCATTTGCCTCTCATATTCATTAGCCATTGTATGTTTGTGTGTAAAGATTATGTCTAATGTCTGTTACCAGTATTGTCATCTCAGTGCTGTACTGATAGATAACTTCTGGAAATCCAAATGCTTATTGATTATTTAGTGAGTCTTATTTTTAAGGAACCTATTAACATGGTTGCTATGCTTTTCTTCAGTGTGATTCAAAGGTACAGTGGTATAAAGTTATATTTTGTATGGGTTAAAAACATAATTTACATGTTTTAGTAAAGGATGTGCATAAAATTTTCAAAGTCTTGCAGATATATACCTCCATGCTGAGTTTGCTGGTTTAAATATTATTAACAACAATAATATACTTGTTGAGTATGCACTGTATATAAATAACTGTGCTGAGCTTTAGTAAGATACAGAAAAGTATTGTAAATATACCTGTTCTTAATAATCTTACAATCTAGGCGTGCCTGGGTGGCTCAGTTGGTTAAGCGTCCAACTTTGGCTCAGGTCGTGATCTCACAGCTGGTGAGTTTGAGCCCTGCGTTGGGCTCTCGGCTGACAGCTCAGAGGCTAGAGCCTGCTTTGGATTCTGTTTCCCTCTCTGCCCCTTCCCTGCTCACGCTCTGTCTCTCTCTCTCTCTCTCTCTCTCTCAAAAAAATAATAATCTTACGGTCTAATTGGGAGAGTGGTTTCAGAGACAACCGTGAAAGGTTTAGGATTAGACAAATTAAGTAATAAAATGAATTCTGGGGCTGTCTGGAAGATTATGGGCCAGAGTTGTTCAGAGAGTATGACAGGATGAACTTTCAGATTCGCTTGTTAAAAAAATTATTCTTGTTTTTTAGGTACAAAACTCAAAACATGAACAGCATTACATATTACCAATGTTCAAAGCTGATTTGGCTAGAACTGGAATACGGTTGCATACCACACATTCCAGAGGAATTAGGAAAGTCAAAGTAATGGATAACAGAAAAGATCCTCCATTCTTCAATGAAGATAACCTGGGAACATTTTACTACAAACTTCCTTTCTGTGAAACCATGGAGCTCTTCATTGAAACATTGACTGGAACGTGTTTTGAGTTGAGAGTTTCACCCTTTGAAGCTGTTATTTCTGTGAAAGCAAAAATTCAAAGATTGGAAGGTACTAGTTTTTCTTTGTTTTTAGGGTAAGAGGATTACATTTGTTCATCAAGAGCATATAATAACTAAGTTTTCTTATGGGGAAAATATCACACATGCATGGAATTAGAAAGAATAGGGTAGTGCACCCCCATCTATCCCTTACTTAGCTTTAATAGTTATCAATTTATGGTCTATCTTGTTTCCATTCCTACATTCTTCCCATCCGCTTCCCCTTCTACCAGATTCTTTTGAAGGAAGTCCCTGGCATCATGTTAATGGTGTGTAAAATAATATTTTAAAATAAATTTTCAACAGATTATGATGACATGCAAAATCTGCCACAACTACGTCACACTTACTTTCAACGGGAAATTGTAATTGAGTTCCCTTTTAGTGACCTTCTTTACCTACTTGTCAGATACTTTTCTTTTTTCCATGTGGAGATTTTCTAAGGGGTTTGGCTTATATTTTTGTAATTTGAAGTTTTCTTAGTATAGCAGGGATGCTGAATATTGTGCAGTGTCTCTTTGCTGTTTGCGTATTTGTGAAAGGTGTCATAGAGTACATTGTGTTAAAATTAGAGTCTTTTTTTTTGTACTTTGAAGATTCCTAAATTAAGTGATATTTGCCATTACAGTTGTTAAAATCCAGTATTGACTAGAAAATTAAGTTGTTCTATATAACACTAAATGGATCTTTGCTTTTTGAGCCAGCTGGAACTTGCTATAATTTAGAGGTAGTAACTAGCATTGCCCTCTAGTCCAGTTTAGGTTCAGAATTATAGAAGGATGAGTAGGATTGGAATTTTTTATCTTTATAAAGCCAAGAATCCTGGTATCCGAGCTTCTAAATATTTGCTGTGTCTCCACTAACTTCTATTAAGTTAGTGATCAGCTGCGTCCAGTGATCACATCAGTATATACACTAATGGTACATGAAACATTTTTCCCCCAAGTGATTTGCTGAGACATGGAGTCAGAATAGGTTATTTTGACATTGTTCTGCTTTTTTATTACGTGATGGTGTAATGGTATCTTTTTAGGAGCAGGAAGACAAAACCCTCTTGTGTTCTAAATAATCTCTGTATTTTCCCCCCTTTCATGCATTTTGAATAATCTCCATGCAACAAAAGCACTTTAGGGAGAATGTTACTTAGGTACTTAATATCAAAGGTAAATTTGAGGTTAGAGAGATTAGGGACTCATCCAAGGGAAATGTTTAGTTACTAACAGAGTTGGGTTCATAGCTAAGGTGTGGACTCCTTGTCCTCTGTAGGAGTAGGCATTGCCAGTGTAAAAACAGTGACTTTGTAGTTATTGGATAGTTGAAAACAAATAGACATTTATAAAACAGATAGAGTTATTGGGAAATTAAATGAGGTAATGTAAATATAAATGCAAATCCCACTGTCCTAACAAAATACCATAGACTGGGTGGCTTAAACAACAGGAATTTATTGTCTCACAGTTCTGGATCTGGAAAGTCTGAGATCAGGGTACTAGCATGGTCAGATTCTACTAAGAATCTTTCTGATTACAGACTTACTGACTTACAGATTTTCTTCCTGACTTAAAGACTCCCTTCTTGTTATATTCTCCTATGGCAGACAGAGAGAGAGAGCTCTCTGGCTTCTCTTCTTATAAGGGCACTGATCCCACCAGGAGGGTCTCACCATTATGACCTTATTTAAACCTAATTACCTCTCAAAGGTCATATCTCCAAATACCAGCACATTCGAGTTTGGGCTTTAAGATAACACATTGGGTGTGGGGACACAGTTCAGTCCATAGCACCTACAACAAGTTGTCAATAGATCTCAATTCCTGTTCCCATTCCTGACCCTCCTATCCCACACCCCTTTTCTTTTGTCCTAGTTGCCATACTTTTTTGTAACTTCTGCAGCCCATGGGCACTGACAGTCATTCTCTTCTTAAGGAGGCTTCAAGTAGGCATCTTTCATAAACAGTGAATTTTGATTTTTTTTCTGGGTTGTCTTTCTTTTTCTACCCAGGAAGACATTGGGGCTAAATTATCGGGTAAGACTCCCCAAGATAGAAGGATATGGAGTAGGGAGGATAGGAAGGCAGAGGTGACAGCACTCAGTTCATCCTTGAGGGAAGTGGCTCCTCTGTCCGACTGCTTTTCCTTCTTGGGTAGGTTTTGGTAAGTTCAGAACTAGAGCTTAGTAAGAGAAAGGAGGGTAGATGGGAGGGGTCTGCAGACAGAGCTCAAGGAATATTCTGGGTTAGGAACGATGAGGCTGTAGCAAGAAAGGAGCAGAACCAGCAATAGAACTTTAAATGGGCCTTGAAGGGACAGGAGCACTGAAGCCAGACTGCCTGATTTCATATTTCAAGTTGAGCAGATTACTTAACCCCTATTTATCTCAGTTGTGCTAATTTAAAACAGGAATACTGATAGTACCAATCTCAAAGAGTTGTTCTTAGGATTATTAGTTAATAAATGTAAAGGATTTAACATGTTCTTTATCAGGGGAAAATGGTCAGTCTGTGGAGATAGTGCAGTATGTACCCAAGGATATAAGAACTATGCCGTTGGGAAAAGATGTAATTTAGGTCTCTGAGTTTTTCAGAGGAAGCGAAATTTTTGGAGCTTTTCATTACCTAGAGCATTGGTATGCAAAGAATAGTACATACTTAGAGGATATGAAAAATAATCCAGTGGAATTTGGAAAGGAAAAATGTGCCAAGAAATGTAAGGGATTATTGTCATTTGGTTCTTTATTGCCGTGGGCAGTGGATTTCCTAGATTTACCATCCAGTCCTTGGCATTACTGCTGCCTAGTAAAGATTTCTCTTCTATGCATGGGATAGGATGATCTTCCCGGCCTTCTTATGAGTGTTATTAGTTCTGTGTTATTAGTTCTGACCAATGAACTATGTTCATTGTCTGTGTTATTAGTTCTGACCAATGAACTATGAATAGAAGTCTCCATTAGCCTGAACCCCTGAGTAACTGTAGGGAGCAGAAGCACCCTGCTGACCTGCAGCAGACATGTCTAAGAAATCAATTTTTGCTTTAAGGCACTGATGTCTTTGGGGTGGTTTGGGGAGGGTTCAGCATAACTTACTTTATTCTGACTGATACAGTATCAAATAGGGATCTTTTTTTTTTTTTTTTCACTACATAGATAACTGGTCTTCTAAATACCATTTATTGAATTACTCTAATCTTTTCTCACCAAAGTAACTTCATACCTGTCACGTATGACAGTTTTATGTGCACACTCAACTCTTTGGATCATCTAATCTATGTCTGTCTCTTCATATGCCAATATCACACTGTCTTATTTATTATAACTTAACAGGTTTTGATAGCTGATGATATCCATTCACATTAAGGATCATTATATGTCTTTAGAGAATTGACCCCTTTATCACTATGTAATGCCTCTCTTTATCCCTGATAACTTTACTTGCTCTGAAGTTTGCTCTGTCTGCAATTAATATAATTATTCCAGCTTTCTTCTGGTGAGTGTTAGCATAATGTATCTTTCTGCATCCCTTTACTTTTCCCCCCAGCTTTATTGAGGTACAATTAACAAATAAAATTGTATCTATCTCTATACTTTTAACCTATGTATTTAAACTTTGTATTTAAAGTGGATTTCTTATAGACATTATGTAGTTGGGTCTTGGTTTTTCATCCAGTCTGATGATCTCTTTTTTAATTGGTTTATTTAGGCAGTTGATGTTTAAAATGATTATTTATATGGTTGGATTAATAGCTACCATATTTGTTACTGTTTTGTATTCATCCTCCTGGTTCTTTATTCCTTTATTTACACCCTTTTCTGCCTTTTGTGGTTTTAATTAATCCTTTTATATGGCTCTGTTTTCTCTCTTCTTAATATCAGTAGTACTTCTTTTTTAACTTATTTTAGTGGTTGCAATAAAGTTTACAATATATATTTATAGAAAAGCCAAGTCCACTTTTCAAATAATGCTGTACTTTTTCATGAGTATTGCAACTACCTAATAAAAACTATTCCTAGGGCACCTGGCCGGCTCAGTAGGTACAGCATAAGGTACTGCATAAGGTACTCTTACATAAGAGTAAGAATTAAAATGAATAGTTTTTATTTTACTTTAGTCCTTCTTTGATGCTTTTCCTTTATGTAGATCCAAGTTTCTAACTGTATCATTTCTTTCTGAAGAACTTCTTTTAATATTTCTTGTAAGGCAGGTGTATTGTGCCCAGTTTTTATTTATCTGAGAAAGTCCATTTCTCCTTCATTTTTTTTTCCTCCTTTACTTTTGAAGGATAATTTTATAGGGTACAGAATTCCAGGTTGGTTGTCTTTTTCTTTCAACATTTTATTATTAAAAAAAAATTTTTTTTAGTTTATATAAGTAATGTCTATACCCAACGGTGCGGCTTGAACTCATGGCCCTGAGATCAAGAGCCTTATGCTCCACTGAGCCACCCAGGTGCCCCATTTTTCTTTCAACATTTTAAATAGTTCCTCTACTCTCTCCTTGTTTATAGGATTTCTCATGAAAAGTTCCCTATAATTATTATTTAGGTTTTTCCTCTGCCTTCATTAAAGAGTTTTCTCTTGGGGCACCTGGGTGGCTCATTCGGTTGAGCATCCCACTTTGGCTCAGGTCATGATCTCATGGCTTATGGGTTAGAGCCCCGGGCTCTCTGCTGACGGCTGGGAGCCTGGAGCCTGCTTTGTATTCTGTGCTTCCCTCTCTCTCTGCCCCTGCCACTTGCGCTCCGACTCTCTCTCTCTCTCTCTCAAAAATAAACATTAAAAAAATGTAAAAAAAAACCTTTAAAAAAGATTTTTCTTTTTGTTTTTGCTTTTCTGAAGTTTGATATGATATGCCTAGGTGTAGATTTAAAATTTTTTATCCTGTTTGATGTTCTTTGAGCTTACTGATCTATGATTTGGTATATCTCATTAATTTTGGAAATTTCTGGGGCATTATTATTTTTCTTCTGTTCTATTTTCTTTTAGTATTCCAGTTATATGCCTTTTGAAATTTTTTCACAGTTCTTGGATGTTCTGGTTGTTTTCATTCTTTATTTTCTCTTTATATTTCAATTTGGGAAGTTTATAAATAGAACTTTTTTTTTTTTTTTTTAAAGCAGCCTTCATGCCCAATGTGGAGCTTGAACTCACAACCCTGAGATCAAGAATTAGATGCTCTATTGACTGAGCCACCCAAGATCCCCTCTATCTACATTTCTTTAAGCTCAATGATTCTTTCCTTGCCATATCCAGTCGGCCGATAAGCAGGCCCATCAAAGGCATTTTTAATTTCTGTTATTGTTTTTTTTTATTTAAAAAATTTTTTAAATGTTTTTATTTATTTTTGAGACAGAGACAAGGCATGAGCAGGGGAGGGGCAGAGAGAGAGGGAGACACAGAATCTGAAGCGGGCTCCAGGCTCTGAGCTGACAGCACAGAGCCCTACGTGGGGCTCGAACTCACGGAGTATGAGATCATGACCTGAGCTGAAGTTGGACGCTCAACCGACTGAGCCACCCAGGCACCCCTCTGTTATTGTTTTTTTTTAAATTGAGTTCTAAGAATATTTTTTCCCTTTTTTAATTTTAAGTTTTATTTATTTAAAAAAATTTTAAGTCATTTACATGCAAGTTAGTTAACATACAGTGTAATAATGGTTTCAGGAGTAGAATTTAGTGATTCATTGCTTACATATAACATTCGGTGCTCATCCCAACAAATGCCCTCCTTAATGCCCATGACCCATTTAGCCCATCCCCTCACACAACACCCCTCCAGCAACCCTCAGTTTATTCTCTATATTTAAGTGTCTTTTATGGTTTGCTTCTCTCTCAGTTTTTATCTTATTTTTCCTTCCCTTCCCCTATGTTCATCTGTTGTGTTTCTTAATACATATGAGTGAAATCGTATGATATCTTTCTCTGCCTTACTTCCCTTAGCATAATACCTTCTAGTTCCATCCATGTTGTTGCAAATGGCAAGATTTCATTCTTTTTGATTGCTGAGTAATACTCTATTCGTGTGTGTGTGTGTGTGTGTGTGTGTGTGTGTGTACATACATATATACCACATCTTCTTTATCCATTCATCAGTTGATGGACATAATTTGGCTATTGTTGATAGTGCTCTTATAAACATTGGGGTACATGTACCCCTTTGAATCAGCATTTTTGTATCCTTTGGATAAATACCTACTAGTGCAATTGCTGGGTTGTAGGGTAGTTCTATTTTTAATTTTTTGAGGAACCTCCATACCGTTCTTCAGAGTGGCTGCACCAGTTTGCATTCCTACCAACAGTGTGAAAGTGTTCCTCTTTCTCTGCATCCTTGCCAACATCTGTTGTTTCCTGAGTTGTTAATTTTAGCCATTCTGACAGGTGTGAGGTGGTATTTCTTCACTGGATTATTTGTTTCTTGGGTGTTGAGTTTGATAAGTTCTTTATAGAGTTTGGATAGTAACCCTTTATCAGATATGTCATTTGCAAATATCTTCTCCCATTCCATCTATTGCCTTTTAGTTTTGTTGATTGTTTCCTTCACTGTGCAGAAGCTTTTTATCTTGATGAGGTTCCAATAGTTCATTTTTGCTTTTGTTTCTTTTGCCTCTGGAGACGTGCGAATTAAGAAGTTGCTGCTGCCAAGGTCAACGAGGTTGCCTGTTTTCTCCTCTAGGATTTTGATGGTTTTCTGCCTTACATTTAGGTCTTTCATCCATTTTGAGTTTATTTTTGTGTATGGTGTAAGAAAGTGGTCTAGATTCATTCTTCTGTGTGTCACTGTCCAGTTTTCACAACACCGTTTTCTGAAGAAACTGCCTTTTTTCCATTGGAGACTCCTCCTGCTTTGTCTAAGATTAGTTGGCCATATATTTGTGGGTCCATTTCTGGCTCCTCTATTCTGTTCCCTTGATCTATGTGTCTGTTTTTGTGCCAATATGCCAATACCATACTGTCTTGATTACGGCTTTGTAATACATCTTGAAGTCCAGGATTGTGATGCCTGCACCTTTAGTTTTGTTTTTCAACATTTGACTATTCAGGGTCTTTTCTGGTTCCACACAAATTTTAGGATTGTTTGTTCTAGTTCTGTGAAGAATGCTGGTGTTATTTGGATAGGGATTGCATTGAATGTGTAGATTGCTTTGGGTAGTATAGATTCTGTTATTGTTTTTTACTTCTGGCATCTACTTTTAATTCTTTCTTACACTTTCAATCTCTCTGTCTCCATTACCCATCATTACCCATCTATTTTTTCATGTTGTCTACTTTTTATTAGATTTTTATTAAATTTCTTAACATATCAATCAGTTATTTTAGTCTCCCTGTCCAATAATTACAAAATCTGTCATATCTGAGTCTGGTTCTGATGTTTGTTTTCTTTGTATATACTGTGGTTTTCTTTTACCATGCCTTGTAATTTTTTTGTTGAAACCCAGATGTAATGTATTAGGTAGTGGTAACTGAAGTAAATAGGTCTTTAATGTGAGTTTTTGTATTAAACTAGTTAGGAGATGGGGTTTGTTTAATGTTTGTTGTAGCTGTAAGTGCCAGAGGCTTCAAATTTCTCTGGTTTTCCTGTTTTGTCTCTTATCTTTGGGTTTCCCTAAGAACTCCTCCTTCGAAAGAATTTGTGTCTTATAACTCACCCATAACCTGCTGCTGTTCTACTAGAGCCCTGTTAGTGTAGTGGTAAAGTGTTGGGGACCAGAAACCATCTATAGTCTTGCAATTCAGTCTCAGTTTTCTGGTGGGCCTGTGTCCCTGGGCCATGACCTTCAATGTGTTTGTTAGTGTCTCCCACCTATAATCACTTGGGTGTTATAGGAAGACTAGAGGGGTCTGGATTTTCCTATCTCTGTAGATTTTGGGGGTGATGGTTTGCCTTCCTACTTTATGTCTCCAGTAGATCAAAGAAAAGTTGATGGTTTTCAATGTGCTCAGCTTTTTTTTATTGCTTTAAGTATGGAAGTGGCAACTTACAAGCTCTTTACATGTAGTGTCTGAAACTGGAAGTCTCAATATCGTTTTAAAGGTAACTGATGAGGTTTTGGGGTGATGGTGGGGTTTGTGGGGTTGGGAGCCGATGGCCAAGAAAGAATTCTTAAAGATGTCCTTGGTGCAAGAAGGTGATCTTATTAAAGCATGGGGGGTGGGGGGTGCCTGGGTACCTCAGTCGGTTAGGCGTCCGACTTCGGCTCAGGTCATGATCTCGTGGTCCGTGAGTTGGAGCCCTGCTTCGGATTCTGTGTCTCCCTCTCTCTCTCTGACCCTCCCCCGTTCATGCTCTGTCTCTCTCTGTCTCAAAAATAAATAAACATTAAAAAAAAAAAATTTTAAAAAAGCATGGGGACAGGACCCAGTGGCGGGAAGAGCTGCACTGGGGTTGTGCAGAGTGACTCCTTATGTACTGTGGAGTTTTGGGGGAGATAAAGTCAAGAGGAAGTTTCTTAAAGGGATTTCCATATGCTAAAGAGGATTTACAGATTACTGGAGGCCTAACTGTTGTCAAACTAAGGTGGTTTTTCTTTCTAGCAAAGCATTTAAGATAGTAGGGAGTTCCTGATGAGGCTATTGATGAGATATTTGTTAACTAATGGAGACTGTCAGGTTAACCTTTTGTTTTCTTCCTTTCCTTTGTTCTTGGGCAGCCAGGAGTGCCTGAGGAATATCATACATATCCCACCTTGGGGGGCGGTGTTGTGCTAGCTTGTGCTTGGCCCTCAGCTTGCCTTATGGTACTCATCAGTAACCATTTATGATTTAAGATTTTTTCCAAGAACTGTGTTACCTATATCCTATAAGTTTTTAAGTTGACTTTCATTGTTATTAAATTTTAAGTGCTTTTTTGTCAAAAATACTTACTCTGTTGTTTAAATAATATTATACTCAGGTGCTCTGCAGCCATAGCAATACATAGGATTAGATAGATTTGATCATTTTTGTAGTTTATACATACTCCCAATATTCTGACTAATAATATTGAACATGTTTTCATTGGTCTCCAAGTTTAGAAAACTCTTTCCATTTTTTCGTCAAGGTACAATTTATATATTATAAAATTCACCATTTTTAGTATTGTATTAGTTTCCTAGGGCTGCCATCACAAGGTACCACAAACCTAGTGGCTTAAAAAACAGAAATTCATTATCACACAGTTGTAGAGGCTAGAAGTTCAAAGTCAAGGTGTTGACATTGTTGGTTCCTTCTGAGTGCTCTTGGAGAAAATGTGTACAATGTTTTTTTGCCTAGCTTTGGTTTGCTGGCAGTCTTTCTTGTTCCTTGGCATGCAGAAGCACCATCCCAGTTTCCTTACTTATCATCTCCCTAGGTATGTGCGTATTTGTCTCCAAATTTCCCTTACTTACTTATTATTTTTTTAAGTTTATTTCTTTTGAGAGAGAAAGCACAAGCAGTGGAGGGGCAGGGAGAGGGGGAGAATCCCAAACAGGCTCCATCAGAGCCCAATGTGGGGCTCAGGGCTCAGACTCCTGAACCACAAGATCATGACCTGAGCTGAAATCAGATGCTTAATTAACCAACTGAGCCACCCAGGCACCCTTCCCCTTTTTATAAGGATACCAGTCATATTGGATTAGGACTCTCCCTAATGACCTCATTTTAACTTGGTTGCATCTGTCAATACCCTATTTCTGAATGAGGTCACATCCTGAGGTATTGAGGGTTAGGGTTAAGACTTTTAACATATGAACCTTTGGGAGATAGTTCAACCCATAACTCATACATGGTTTTATCATTATTGGCAAACGTTGCTGTCATGTAACTACCACCACAGTCAAGATAAAGAACAGTCCCATTGCTCACCAAAATTCTGTGCCTTTGTGGTTAACCTTTTATGTAAACCCAGCTCCTGGCACTTACTGATCTGTTTCTGTCCGTATAATTTTGCCTTTTCCAGAATTTCATATTAATGAAATCACACTGTATGTAGGCTTTTGAGTCTGGTTTCTTTCACTTATGTATAATACATAATGCATTTGAGATTTATCAATATTGTTACATGTATCAATAATTTATTCTCTTTATGGCCAAGTAGTGTTCCGCTCTATGACTCTAGCATACTTATTCTCAAATTTAGGGACATTTGGGTTGTTTTCAGTTCATGGTGATTATGAGTAAAGCCATTATAAACTTTGAAGTAGTTTCATTTCACTTGGGTAAATACCTAGGTGTGGATTTGCTGAGTTTACAGTAAGTGTACATTTAATTTAATAAGAAACTGCCAAACTTCTTTTGCCAGAGTGGCAGTACCATTTTGTATTTTTTGGGAGTAATGTCTAAAAGTTCTAGTTGCTCTGCATCCTCATCAGCACATGGTATTGTTTGGGTTGTTTTTGATTTTGTTTTTTGCAATTCTAATAGATACTGGTGATATCTCATTGCACTTTTACTTTGCATCTCCCTAATGGCTAATGATTTTGAGCATCTTTTTCTTTGCTTATTGGTCATCTGTTTGTCTTCTTTCGTCAAGTGTCTGTTTAGTGTTTGCCCATTTTTCATTAAGTTGTTCGTTTTCTTACTGTGTTTTAAAAATCCCAGTAGTTTAAAATTTTTCATTATGGTTCTTAAGTTTCTTTGACTCCAAGTTATTCAGGAGTATATTCCTATTTCCATTATTAGAATTCAAAAATGTTCATTTTATTATTAATCACTAATTTAATTGCAGGTGGTCTGAATAAATAGAATACTTATGGTAAATAGAGTATTCTTATGTATAATTGTCTTTGAGTCTTATAGTAGCCTGGGGCTCTTTAAAGATTCATGTGTGGTATAGAAGAAACAGGAAGAAAAAACCTGAGGAGCTGAATTATTGATGTAACAAGTTCCATTGTAACTTGTCCAGAAGTAGAATCAAACAGACTTCTGATTCTGGCCATATGGTAGAAACCCTTTTTAGTACAGAACACATAAATTCTGGGTAAGAGTTAAAAAAATTTTTTTCCCAATATTTTTTCCAATTTTTTTCCACTTGTATTAATATAATGGAAACAATAAGAGGCCTGAAATGACAAAATGCAGTTTTGGAGCAGATGTTTGTTTCAAAAACATCTCCCAATCTCTGAAGACCCCACAGCCTTGAAGCAAAGGGGAAAGGAGAGAAAATCTGGTGTACAGTGGAAGGTTGGCTCAGAGATAAATACGTTCCCCAAATCCTGTGACCACCTTGGTTTGGTTTTGTTTTGCCACCTACTTTCTGGCACTACAAGATGTGTTCAGATCATCTTGTATATGCACTGCACTGTCTTAGAATCCGCCATTTCTCCAAAGAGTCCTGGTTCCTTTTATTGGAGTAGTATTAGAAACCAAGATCTGGGCATGACAGTCGATTTTTCAGGTACAGTAATAGAAACCAGAAGACATTGGAATATTATTTTTAGAAGGCTGAGAGAAATAGCAATCTCTATCTAGAATTGAGTTGGTCTTTCCAGGATGAGGACAAAATAAAGATATTTCCAGAAAAAACAAAACTTGCATTTTTAAACAGAAGACCCTTGCAAAAGGAACTGCTGAAGGATATATCTCGGAAGGCAAATGATCTCTAAAGGAAGTTGGTGATGTAGGATGGAATGGTTATCAAAGTGGTACACTTCTGGGTAAATCTAAATAAACATTTACTTAATAAAACAGTAATGTATAGAGGTTTGAAAAAAGCAAATTAAAATCCTGGTAACAATGACATTAAAAGTCAAGAAAGAGTTGTTTGCACAGTGCTAATAACGCTCTTAGCATTGTTCATGAAGAGGATAAAGATGTGATTAGCTCTAGACTTCATTTTATCAAATATGATAATTGAATTTCTAGAGTAATCACTAGAGATTAGAAATAGAGTTATATAATTTCCAAATGGTAGCAATGCCTTAACCTTCTTCTATTTATCTAAATTAATACATGAAAGAGGTAGGCAATTAAAGCAGAACAAGTGAAAGGCACACAATAAGATGGTAAAAATAAATAGGAATATATCAGTAATCCCAAAAATGTAAAATGGATTAAAAAAACCTCTCTAATTGAATGACTACAATTGATAGATTGGTTAAAAAAAAAAAAAAAACCTATGTGAAATGCTATTTACCAGAGACTCAATCTAAAATGTAAGAACCTCAAATGTTGAAAGGACTGAAAAAGATTCATTAGGCAAATACACCTGATGAAAGCTGGTGTTTCTGTATTAATAATTATGTAAAATACATTTTAAAGTGAAACATGAACAAATCATGTAGAGGGATGTTCATAGTAGTGGTGTTGGTTATGTTAAAATTCTAGAAAGGGACTGGTTAAGCAAGCAAGTTGTTTAACCATCTGACTAATTGATTTTGGCTTAGGTCATGATCCCAAGGTCATGGGTTTGAGCCCTGCATCTGGCTGTGCGCTGACAGTGTGGAGGCTGCTTGGGATTCTATAGTATATTGGGATCATATTCAGTATTATTTTTTATGTATCTTTTAAAAAAATTTTTTATGTTTATTTTTGAGAGAGAGAGACACACATACAGTGTGAGCGGGGGAGGGGCAGAGAGGGAAGGAGACACAGAATCTGAAGCAAGCTCTAGGCTCTGAGCTGTCAGCACAGAGCCCAGTGTGGGGCTCGAACCCATGAACAGTGAGATCATGACCTGAGCCAAAGTTGGACGTGTAACCGACTGAGCTACCCAGGTGCCTCTATATTTTATGCATCTTAAGTAAAGTTCAAGCTTTGTGAGGGCAGGGTCTTCTTTCTTACTCACTTTTATATTTCAGCTCAAAGAATAATGTTTGATATAGAATAGGCGTTCAGATATTTGATGAATGAATGAGAGAAAGAAATCCAGAGCGATGCTTAATACTTCTTAACTGTATCTAATTGAAAGGTTGGTTGTCTTCTGGTGTTATTTTCCTGTTTATGAAATTAAAATATGCAATCCTTTCTATGTATATACTGTTCCTTCTGTAATTCACTTTCATAATCTTCTTTCTTTTCTGTTTTTTGAGAGAGACAGTGTGCACACAGGGGGACAGAGCACAGGGAGGAGCAGAGGGAGAGAGAGAATCTTAAGCCACCCATGCACCCATTTTTGCTTTTTCTGAAATGACTACATTTCCTATAGTGTTTTCAAAATTGCTTTCAAGATCTTTGTTTTAAAAGTTTGCGTGTCGGGGTGCCTGGGCAGCCCAGTTGGTTGAACGTCGGATTCTGGATTTTGGCTCAGGTTGTGTTCCCAAGGTTGTGGGATCGAGCCCTGTGTTGGGCTCCACACTGAGCATGGAGCTTGCCTAAGATTCTCTCTTTCCCCCCTCCCCTGCCCTTCTCCCCCACTCGTACTCACTCTCCCTCAAAAAAAAAAATGTTTGCATGTAATATATGTGCTTATCATATAATGTAACCTTAAGAATTAAAATAGTAATTATCAGTGTTGAATAGATACATGTGTATTTAATATTAAGAAACCAGGAATGGACATAATTTTTGGTATATTTTTCTCTTTTTTTTTTAATATATGTTTTTGAGAAAGAGTATGAGTGGGGGAGGGGCAGAGAGAGAGGGAGACGTAGAATCTGAAGCAGGCTCCAGGCTCTGAGCTGTCAGCACAGATGTGGGGCTGATGTGGGGCTCAAACTCATGAGCCACAAGATTGTGACCTGAGGTGAAGTCAGACACTTAACCCGACTGAGCTACCCAGGTACCCATTGATTTTCTCATTTTAAAAAAGCAAGCTTTTTAAAAATTAATAAATTTTGTTAGAGCAATTTTAAGTTCACCAAAAATTGGGCAAAACATAGAGTTTCCAAATACAACCATGCCCACCCCCCAACCTCTCCCATTGTGAACATTCCACACCAGTGTAGGGCATTTGTTATAGCTGATGAACCTACACTGACACATCGTTTTCACCTAAAGTATGTAGTTTGTATTAGGGTTCACTCTTGGATGTTTTACATTCTTTGGGTTTTCACAAATGTGTAATAACATGTGTTCACCATTATATTATTATATAGAATAATTTCATTGCCCTAAAAAATCCTTAGTGCTCTGCCTTTTTCATTCTTTCTTCCTTATAACCACTGGCAACCACAGTCTTTTTATTGTCTATTCCATAGTTTTGCATTTTCCAGAATGTCATATGGTTGGAATCCTACAGTATGTAGGCTTTTGAGATTGGATTCTTGACCTTAAAAGTAGGCATTTAAGTTTCTTCCATGTCTTTTCATGGCTTGATAGTTCATTTCTTTATAGTACTGAGTAATATTCCATTATCTGCGTGTACCACAGTTTATCCATTCACCTAGTGAAAGACATTTTGGTTGCTTCCAGGTTTGGATCATTATGAATAAAGATCCTGTAAATATTTATGTGAAGGCTTTTATGTAGGCATAAGTTTTTAACTTTTTTGGATGGACACCAAGGAGTGTAATTGCTGGATCATATGGTTAAGTGTATGTTTAGTTTTGTGAGAAACTGCCAAAGCGGCTGTACTATTTTGTATTCCCACCAGTAATGAATGAAGTTTCCT
This sequence comes from Panthera onca, assembly GCF_046562875.1. Taxonomy (NCBI): domain Eukaryota; kingdom Metazoa; phylum Chordata; class Mammalia; order Carnivora; family Felidae; genus Panthera; species Panthera onca. Next base: position 39,921,292 of record NC_138349.1, on the reverse strand, counting down.
GTTGTTGCACATCCTTTGCCAGCATTTAATGATGTCAGTGTTTTGGATTTTGGCCATTCTAATAGGTGTATGGTAGTAACTTGTTTTAATTTGCATTTCTCTAATGACATATGATGTCGAACGTTTTATAAATGCTTGCTTGCCGTCTATATCTTCTTTAATGAAATGTCTGTTCAGGTCTTTTAACTCTTTTTTGTAAGTTTATTTATTTTGAGAGAGAGAGAGCGTGTGCGCACATGTGCCTGTGCAAGTGGGGGAGGGGCAGAGAGAGGAAGAGAGAATCTCAAGCAGCAAGCAAGAATCTCAAGCAAGGCTTGAACTCACAACTTCAGGATCAAGAGTTGCATGCTCTTCTGAGTGAGCCAGTTAAGTGCCCCAGAAGTTTTTAATTTTAATGAAATCTAGCTTATCATTTGTTTCTTTCATGGATCATGCTTTTGGTATTGTATTTAAAAAGTCATCATCATACTTAAGGTCAGCTAGGTTTTTTAGCATGTTATCATTTATAGTTGGCATTTTACATGTAGGTCTCCAGTGTATTTTGTTTTATTTTTGAGACAGAGAGAGACAGAGTGTGAGCAGGGGAGGGGCAGAGAGACAGCGAGACACAGAATCTAAAGCAGGCTCCAGGCTTTGAGCTGTCAGCACAGAGCCCAACGCAGGGCTTGAACTCACAAACCGTGAGATCATGACCTGAGCCGAAGTCGGATGCTTAACTGACTGAGCCACCCAGGTGCCCCTCGAATGTATTTTGAATTAATTTTTGTGAAAGATGTAAGATTCGTGTCTAGATTAATTTTTTTTGCATGTGGATGTTCAGTTGCTATAGCACCATTTGTGGAAAAGACTGTGGGCTCCATTATATTGCCTTTGCTCCTTTGTCAAAGATCAGTTGACTATATTTATGTGGGTTTATTTCTGTTTATTACTCTGTTGGTCTGTTTATTCTTTCATAATTACCCCACTGTACTGATTACTGTAGCTTTATAGTAAGTCTTGAAGTCAGGTAGTGTCAATCCTCCAGCTCTGTTCTTCCATATTTAGTTGGCTCCGGAGCTTTTTGCCTCAGTTTGTTGATATCCATAACATAACTTTTTTGGATTTTGATGGGATTGTGTTGAATCTACAGATCAAGTTGTGAAGAACTGATGTGAATCCTCCTATCCATGAACATGGAATCTCTCTCCATTTATTTAGTTCTTCTTTGAAATCTTTCCTCAGAGTTTTATGGTTTTCCACATATGTGCCATATACATATTTTGTTAGATTTATACCTATTTTTCAGTAGATGCTAATGTAAATGGTGATAAATATATATATTTTTTAAGATACAGGTGTTTTTATCAAATAGTAATATATTTTTAATTTCAGATTCTACTTGGTCATCACTGGAATATAAATAAGTGATTGACTTTAGTATATTAACCTTGTATCCTGCAATTTTGCTCTAATTGCTTATTAGTTCCAGTGGTTTGTTGTTGTTGTTGTTGTTGATTCTTTTAGATTTTCTGCGCAATCATGTCATATACAAACAAAGACAGTTTTATTTCTTCCTTTCCAATCTGTATGTCTTGTATTTACTTTTATTGTTTTAGGTAGGGCTTTAGCTAGTCCTTGCATTAGCTAAGGACTTCCAGTACGATATTCAAAAGCAGTAGTAGGAAGGGGACATCCTTGCCTTGTCCGTGATCTTAGTGGGAAAGCTTTAAATTTCAAATCATTAACTTTATAGTGTTTTCGTCAAGTTGAAGAAGCTCCCCTCTATTTGTAGTTTGCTGTGAATTTTTGTCATGAATGAATTTTGGATTTTGTCAAATGCTTTTTCTGCATCTGTTGATATGATCATGGGATTTTTCTTCTTTAGCTTGGTGAGGTGGTAGACTACATTGATTTTTCAATGATCCACAAGCCTTGCATAATTGGGATATATCCACTTGGTAATAGTGCATAATTCTTTTTTATACCTGTTGAATTGATCTGCTAATATTTTGTTGAGGCGTTTTTTCATCTGTGTTCATGAGAGATATTGGTCTGTAGTTTTCTTTGTCTAGTTTTGGTATTAGGGTAATGTTGGCCTCATAGAATGAAAATTACGAAGTATTCTATCTGCTTCTGTCTTCTGCAATCACTTGTAGAGAATTGGATAATTTCTTTCTTTAAATATCTGGTAGAATTCACCAGTGAAACAATTTGTCCTCAGTGCTTTTTGTTTTGGAAGGTTATTAATTATTGACTCTATTTCTTTAATAGATAAAGGCACATTGAGACTGTTTGTTTCTTGCGTATGTTGTGTGGACAGAATTGGTCCTTTCATCTAGACCATCAAATTTGTGGGCATGGAGTTGTTCATAGCATTCCTTTATTATTCTTGAGCTCAGATATTCTTTCCTTAGCTGTGTCCATTCTACTGATGAGCTTATCAAAGGCATTCTTCCTTTCTGTTACAGTGTTATTGATCTCTCTAGCATTTCCTTTTCTTTCTTAGAATTTTCATTTTTCTGCTTACATTGCCCATCTACTCTTACATGCTGTCTCCTTTATTTGTTAGAGCTTTTAGTTTAATAATCATAGTTTTTTTATATTTCCTGTCTGATAGTTCTTTGCTCTATGTGAGCTTCGTTCTGATGCTTGCTCGATCTCTTCAAACTGTTTTTTGCCTTTTAGTAGGCTTTGTTCTTTCTTGATAGCCAGACCTGATATGCTTGGTAAAAAGACTGCTGTTAATAGGCCTTTAGTAATATGTGGTAAAGTGTGGAGTAAGATGGGGCATAGGGAAACTTTCTACAGTCCTATGATTAGGTCTCAGTCTTCTATTGAACCTGTGCCCCTGGACTGAGGACTTGACGAAGGCCTGTTATTACCTTCCACCCTGTCCTTCTCCCCTGCTTTAGGTGGCACAGGAGGGCTAGACTGAGCTGAAGTTGAATATTTCCCTTCCTCTACAAGGAATGCTAGAGCAGGCTGGAGTTAGGTGTTTCCCTTACCCTCCCATGCAAGGCTAGAATGGATTGAAGTTATTTACTTCCTTTCCCTCAGGTCAGTTAGGGTCTTATAAAACCCCAGCAGATTAGGCTGTGGTAAAATAGTTTCTCCTGAGGGGAAGAATATAATGCTCTGGCATATTTCAGACTAGTTACTTTTTCTCTCCCCTACTGGAAGCAGTAAGATATTTTTCTCTGATAGTCACTGTAAAAACCTGGTCAAGCTCCTGGAAGTAATACTCACAAAGTGTGGGGCCCACCATGCCTGGGTTTCCTGGAGTTTTTAACTCTCATACTTATCCACACTGAGCCTCCAGTAATTCATCAAGAATAGTTAAGGTTTTCTTTCTTTCTTTCTTTTTTTTTTTTTTTTTAATGTTTATTTATTTTTGAGAGAGAGAGAAAGTGCGAGCAGGGGAGGGGCAGAGAGAGAGGGAGACACAGAATCTAAAGCAGGCTCTAGACTCTGAGCTGTCAGGAACAGAGCGTGATGCAGGGCTCGAACTCCCGAACCACGAGATCATGACCTGAGCCGAAATTGGGCGCTTAACTGACTGAGCCACCCAGGTGCCCCTATTGTTTATTTATTTGAAGGCTATTGATTTTGTATGTTAATTGTATATACTGTTAATTTATTGAATTATCTTTTTTTGTAATTTTCTCATAAATTCACTGGTGTTTCAGGTATATTATCTACCATATCATCTGCACTATAAATAGGTTCATTACTTTTTTAACTATTCTTTGGCCTGTCATCGATTTCTCTTGTCTAATAATAACTCTAATGCTGTGTTCAACAGATATATTGAACATCCTTGCCTTGCTCCTGATCTGAGTGGAAATACTTCTGGTATTTATTCATTCAATTAGATACTCTCTTTAGGTCTATTTGGTAGCATTTTAACATGTTAAGAGGATATCTCTCAATTCCTGTTTCCGTGTTTTTTAAAAAATATTATGAAGGGATATTGAATTTTGTCAAAGGTTTTCTGATCTTCACGGTTTTTTTTTTCCCTCTCAGAAATGTTAATGTGATGATATTAATAGATTTCTGGGGTGCCTGGGTGGCTCAGTTGGTTAGACGTCCGACTTCGGCTCAGGTTCATGATCTCATGGTTCGTGGGTTTGAGCCCCGTGTTGGGCTCTGTGCTGACAGCTCAGAGCCTGGAGCCTGCTTCAGATTCTGTGTCTCTTCTCTCTCTGCCCCTCTCCCGCTCATGATCTGTCTCTCAAAAATAAATAGATTTCTTACTATTGAACCAACCTACAGTCCTGAAATATATCCTACTTGTTCACAGTAAATTCTTCAATTGTGTTATTGGATTCGGTTTGCTAATGTTTAGATTTTTATATCAGTATGAATGAGTGATACTGGTCTGTAGGAGTTTTTTTATTTGTTTTTATTTTGTTTGTTTTTTGGTAAACTATTAGATTTAGGAGTTGATGCTATACTTGCTTTTTTAAAGAAATTAGGAAATTTTTATTTATTTAAAAAATTAAGACATTTTCATTCATTTTCAGTGCTCTGGAAAAATTTGTAGATCATAGGATTTATTTTGTCTTTAAAGATTTGGTTAATTCCTGTGAATCCATCTGGACTGGTGCTTCTTATTGTGTAGTAGTTTTTGAGTAACATTCCCTAGTTCTTTGGAAATTTGTCTGCTTAAGCTTTCTAATTTTAATGACATCCATTTTGTTAATCTGTTGTTCCCTAGAAAATTATCCTTGCCATTTATTTTTGCATATTTGTGATTTCCTTCTTTTTTTCTTGGTAAAGTTAATTAGCAGTTTATGTCTTTGCTAATGTTTGTTACAAACTGTTGTTTTTATTTATTACTATTCTATTTTTCTGCCTCATTTTTTCATTTATTTATTTATTTATTTATTTATTTATTTATGATATTTATTTATTTTTGAGAGAGAGAGAGAGAGAGAGAGAGCAACGCGTGAGGGGGAGAAGGCAGATAGAGAGGGAGACACAGATTCCGAAGCAGGCTCGAGTCTCTGAGCCGTTAGCACAGAGCCAATGCGGGGCTCGAACCCACAAACTGCAAGATCATGACCCAAGCCGAAGTCGAACGCTTAACTGACTGAGCCACCCAGGCACTCCTTTTCTGCTATTATTTTTATTCTTTTTTTTTCAATATATGAATTTATTGTCAAATTGGTTTCCATACATCACCTAGTGCTCATCCCAAAAGGTGCCCTCCTCAATACCCATCACTCACCCTCCCCTTCCTCCCACCCCCCATCAACCCTCAGTTTGTTCTCAGTTTTTAAGAGTCTCTTATGCTTTGGCTCTCTCCCACTCTAACCTCTTTTTTTTTTTTTTTCCCTTCCGCTCCCCCGTGGGTTTCTGTTAAGTTTCTCAGGATCCACATAAGAATGAAAACATACGGTATCTGTCTTTCTCTGTATGGCTTATTTCACTTAGCATCACACTCTCCAGTTCCATCCACGTTGGTACAAAGGGCCATATTTCATTCTTTCTCATTGCCACGTAGTACTCCATTGTGTATATAAACCACAATTTCTTTATCTATTCATCAGTTGATGGACATTTAGGCTCTTTCCATAATTTGGCTATTGTTGAGAGTGCTGCTATAAACATTGGGGTACAAGTGCCCCTATGCATCAGTACTCCTGTATCTCTTGGGTAAATTCCTAGCAGTGCTATTGCTGGGTCATAGGGTAGGTCTATTTTTAATTTTTTCAGGAACCTCCACACTGTTTTCCAGAGTGGCTGCACCAGTTTGCATTCCCACCAACAGTGCAAGAGGGTTCCCGTTTCTCCACATCCTCTCCAGCATCTATAGTCTCCTGATTTGTTCATTTTGTCCCCTCTGACTGGCGTGAGGTGATATCTGAGTGTGGTTTTGATTTGTATTTCCCTGATGAGGAGCGACGTTGAGCATCTTTTCATGTGCCTGTTGGCCATCTGGATGTCTTCTTTAGAGAAGTGTCTATTCATGTTTTCTTCCCATTTCTTCACTGGGTTGTTTTTCGGGTGTGGAGTTTGGTGAGCTCTTTATAGATTTTGGATACTAGCCCTTTGTCCGATATGTCATTTGCAAATATCTTTTCCCATTCCGTTGGTTGCCTTTTAGTTTTGTTGGTTGTTTCCTTTGCTGTGCAGAAGCTTTTTATCTTCATAAGGTCCCAGTAGTTCATTTTTGCTTTTAATTCCCTTGCCTTTGGGGATCTGTCAAGTAAGAAATTGCTACGACTGAGGGCAGAGAGGTCTTTTCCTGCTTTCTTCTCGAGGGTTTTGATGGTTTCCTGTCTCACATTCAGGTCCTTTATCCATTTTGAGTTTATTTTTGCGAATGGTGTGAGAAAGGGGTCTAGTTTCAATCTTCTGCATGTTGCTGTCCAGTTCTCCCAGCACCATTTGTTAAAGAGACTGTCTTTTTTCCATTGGATGTTCTTTCCTGCTTTGTCAAAGATTAGTTGGCCATACGTTTGTGGGTCTAGTTCTGGGGTTTCTATTTTATTCCATTGGTCTATGTGTCTGTTTCTGTGCCAATACCATGCCGTCTTGATGATGACAGCTTTGTAGTAGAGGCTAAAGTCTGGGATTGTGATGCCTCCTGCTTTGGTCTTCTTCTTCAAAATTACTTTGGCTATTCGGGGCCTTTTGTGGTTCCATATGAATTTTAGGATTGCTTGTTCTAGTTTCGAGAAGAATGCTGGTGCAATTTTGATTGGGATTGCATTAAATGTGTAGATAGCTTTGGGTAGTATTGACATTTTGACAATATTTATTCTTCTAATCCATGAGCACGGAATGTTTTTCCATTTTTTTATATCTTCTTCAATTTCCTTCATAAGCTTTCTATAGTTTTCAGCATACAGATCTTTTACATCTTTGGTTAGATTTATTCCTAGGTATTTTATGCTTCTTGGTGCAATTGTGAATGGGATCGGTTTCTTTATTTGTCTTTCTGTTGCTTCATTGTTAGTATATAAGAATGCAACTGATTTCTGTACATTGATTTTGTATCCTGCAACTTTGCTGAATTCATGTATCAGTTCTAGCAGACTTTTGGTGGAGTCTATCGGATTTTCCATGTATAATATCATGTCATCTGCAAAAAGTGAAAGCTTGACTCCATCTTTGCCAATTTTGATGCCTTTGATTTCCTTTTGTTGTCTGATTGCTGATGCTAGAACTTCCAGCACTATGTTAAACAACAGCGGTGAGAGTGGACATCCTGTCGTGTTCCTGATCTCAGGGAAAAAGCTCTCAGTTTTTCCCCATTGAGGATGATGTTAGCTGTGAGCTTTTCATAAATGGCTTTTATGATCTTTAAGTATGTTCCTTCTATCCCGACTTTCTGAAGGGTTTTTATTAAGAAAGGTTGCTGAATTTTGTCAGAGGCCTTTTCTGCATCGATTGACAGGATCATATGGTTCTTATCTTTTCTTTTATTAATGTGATGTATCACGTTGATTGATTTGCAAATGTTGAACCAGCCCTGCATCCCAGGAATGAATTTCACTTGGTCATGGTGAATAATTCTTTTTATATGCTGTTGAATTCGATTTGCTAGTATCTTATTGAGAATTTCTGCATCCATATTCATCAGGGATATTAGCCTGTAGTTCTCTTTTTTTACTGGGTCTCTGTCTGGTTTAGGAATCAAAGTAATACTGGCTTCATAGAATGAGTCTGGAAGTTTTCCTTCCCTTTCTATTTTTTGGAATAGCTTGAGAAGGATAGGTATTATTTCTGCTTTAAATGTCTGGTAGAACTCCCCTGGGAAGCCATCTGGTCCTGGACTCTTACTTGTTGGGAGATTTTTGATAACTGATTCAATTTCTTCGCTGGTTATGGGTCTGTTCAAGCTTTCTATTTCCTCCTGATTGAGTTTTGGAAGTGTGTGGGTGTTTAGGAATTTGTCCATTTCTTCCAGGTTGTCCAGTTTATTGGCATATAATTTTTCATAGTATTCCCTGATAATTGCTTGTATCTCTGAGGGATTGGTTGTAGTAATTCCATTTTCAATCATGATTTTATCTATTCGGGTCATCTCCCTTTTCTTTTTGAGAAGCCTGGCTAGAGGTTTATCAATTTTGTTTATTTTTTCAAAAAACCAACTCTTGGTTTCGTTATCTGCTTTACAGTTTTTTTAGATTCTATATTGTTTATTTCTGCTCTGATCTTTATTATTTCTCTTCTACTGCTGGGTTTAGGCTGTCTTTGCTGTTCTGCTTCTATTTCCTTTAGGTGTGCTGTTAGATTTTTGTATTTGGGATTTTTCTTGTTTCTTGAGATAGGCCTGGATTGCAATGTATTTTCCTCTCAGGACTGCCTTAGCTGCATCCCAAAGCATTTGGATTGTTGTATTTTCATTTTTGTTTGTTTCCATATATTTTTTAATTTCTTCTCTAATTGCCTGGTTGACCCACTCATTCTTTAGTAGGGTGTTCTTTAACCTCCATGCTTTTGGAGGTTTTCCAGACTTTTTCCTGTGGTTGACTTCAAGCTTCATAGCATTGTGGTCTGAAAGTATGCATGGTATGATTTCGATTCTTGTATACTTATGAAGGGCTGTTTTGTGACCCAGTATGTGATCTATCTTGGAGAATGTTCCATGTGCACTCGAGAAGAAAGTATATTCTGTTGCTTTGGGATGCAGAGTTCTAAATATATCTGTCAAGTCCATCTGATCCAATGTATCATTCAGGGCATGATGTTTCTTTATTGACCATGTGTCTAGATGATCTATCCATTTCTGTAAGTGGAGTGTTAAAGTCCCCTGCAATTACCACATTCTAATCAATAAGGTTGCTTATGTTTGTGAGTAATTGTTTTATATATTTGGGGGCTCCCGTATTCGACGCATAGACATTTATAATTTTTAGCTCTTCCTGATGGATAGACCCTGTAATTATTATATAATGCCCTTCTTCATCTCTTGTTACAGCCTTTAGTTTAAAGTCTAGTTTGTCTGATATAAGTATGGCTACTCCAGCTTTCTTTTGACTTCCAGTAGCATGATAAATAGTTCTCCATCCCCTCACTCTCAATCTGAAGGTGTCCTCAGGTCTAAAATGAGTCTCTTGTAGACAGCAAATAGATGGGTCTTGTCTTTTTATCCATTCTGATACCCTATGTCTTTTGGTTGGCACATTTAGTCCATTTACATTCAGTGTTATTATAGAAAGATATTATAGAGTCATTGTGATGTCTGTATGTTTTATGCTTGTAGCGGTGTCACTGGTACTTTGTCTCACAGCATCCCCCTTAGGATCTCTTGTAGGGCTGGTTTAGTGGTGACGAATTCCTTCAGTTTTTGTTTGTTTGGGAAGACCTTTATCTCTTCTTCTATTCTAAATGACAGACTTGCTGGATAAAGGATTCTTGGCTGCATATTTTTCCTGTTCATCACATTGAAGATCTCCTGGCATTCCTTTCTGGCCTGCCAAGTTTCAGAAGAGAGATCGGTCACGAGTCTTATAGATCTCCCTTTATACGTTAGAGCACGTTTATCCCTCGCTGCTTTCAGAATTTTCTCTTTATCCTTGTATTTTGCCAGTTTCACTATGATATGTCGTGCAGAAGATCGATTCAAGTTACGTCTGAAGGGAGTTCTCTGTGCCTCTTGGATTTCAGTGCCTTTTTCCTTCTCCAGAACAGGGAAGTTCTCAGCTATTATTTCTTCAAGTACACCTTCAGCACCTTTCCCTCTCTCTTCCTCCTCTGGAAAACAAATTATGCGTAGATTATTTCTCTTTAGTGCATCACTTAGTTCTCTAATTTTCCACTTATGCTTCTGGATTTTTTTGTCTTTTTCTCAGCTTCTTTTTCCATAATTTTATCTTCTAGTTCACCTCTTCTCTCCTCTGCCTCTTCAATCTGAGCTGTGGTTGTTTCCATTTTATTTTGCAGCTCGTTTATTGCATTTTTTAGCTCCTCCTGACTATTCCTTAGTCCCTTGATCTCTGTAGAAATAGATTCTCTGATGTCCTCTATACTGTTTTCAAGCCCAGCGATTAATTTTATGACTATTATTCTAAATTCACTTTCTGTTATATTGTTTAAATCCTTTTTGATCAGTTCGTTAGCTGTTGTTATTTCCTGGAGATTCTTTTGAGGGGAATTCTTCCGTTTGGTCATTTTGGATAGTTCCTGGAGTGGTGCAGAACTGCAAGGCACTTCCCCTGTGCTGTCTTGAATAACTCGTGTTGGTGGGTGGGGCCGCATTCAGACCTGATGTCTGCCCCGAGCCCACCGCTGGGGCCACAGTCAGACTGGTGTGTGCCTTCTCTTTCCCTCTCCTAGGGGCGGGATTCACTGTGGGGTGGCATGGCCCGTCTGGGCTACTTGCATACTGCCAGGCTTGTGGTGCTGGGGATCTGGCGTATTAGCTGGGGTGGGTAGGCAAGGTGCACAGCGGCAGGAGGGGCAGGCTTAGCTCACTTCTCCTTTGGTGATCTGCTTCCGGAAGGGCCCTGCGGCAGCGGGAGGGAGTCAGACCCGCTGCTGGAGGTGTGGATCCGCAGAAGAACAGCGTTTGGGTGTTTGCGCGAGCAAGCAAGTTCCCAGCAGGAACTGGTTCCCTTTGGGATTTTGGCTGGGGGATGAGAGAGGGAGATGGCACTGGTGAGTGCCTTCGTTCCCCGCCAAACTGAGCTCTGTCATCTGGGGCTCAACAACTCTCCCTCCTGTTGTCCTCCAGCCTTCCCGCTCTCCGAGCAGAGCTGTTAACTTATAACCTTCCAGATGTTAAGTCCCGCTGGCTGTCGGAACACACTCTCTCCGGCCCCTCTGCTTTTGCAAGCCAGACTCGGGGGTCTCTGCTTGGCCAGCGGGCCACCCCTCCGCCCCGGCTCCCTCCCACCAGTCCGTGGAGCGCGCACCGCCTCGCCGCCCTTCCTACCCTCTTCCATGGGCCTCTCGTCTGTGCTTGGCTCCGGAGACTCTGTTCTGCTAGTCTTCTGGCAGTTTTCTGGGTTATTTAGGCAGGTGTAGGTGGAATCTAAGTGATCAGCAGGACGCGGTGAGCCCAGCATCCTCCTACGCCGCCATCTTCCCCCCTCTATTTTTATTTACTCTTATAACTTCCTTTGATTTACTATGTTCTTTTTCTTTTTTTGAGATGAGAATTTATTTTTATCCTTGTATTGATTTTTATGTGTATGGTGCTATGAATCTTCATCTAATAACTGATTTAACTGTATTCCTTAGATTATTATTGTCGTTGCTTTTAAAAATTCTGTAATTTTTGTATTTTCCCCTTCACCCAAGAGTTCTTTACCAGAAGGTGTTTTAATTTCCAGATGGAAGGATCTTTCTGTTTTTGTTGTTGTTTTTGTTAGTAATTTTTAGGTTTATTGCATTGCAAGCAGAAAGTGTTGTTTGCAGTATTTCCATTTATGAAAAGTAATATTTTTCTTTACCTAATATATGACCAGTTTTTTTTTTTTTTATAAGTGCCATGAACTCTCTTGAGTAGGTGTATTCTTATTATTTAGGGATAATAAAGATCTATCTCATTGATTATGTTGTTTAGGTAATTCTATCTCTATATATATTTTGTCACACTTGATCTGTATATTGTACTGAAAGGTATATAAAAGTCTCTTATTGTGTTTCTCTCTGTCTCTCTGCATCTTCTAGTTTTTGTTTCATAAAGGTGGTTATGTCTGTTATTTGATACATAAAAAAATCTGTTAAGTGTTAATGTCTTCATTATGAATTTTAGCATTAAAAAATATCACTTGGTCTCCTGGGTGGCTCAGTCAGTTAGGCATCAGACTTGATTTCAGCTCAGATCATGATCTCACCTTTTCTGAGTTCAAGCCCCGCATCAGGCTCTGCATGCTGATAGCGGGTCCTGTTTGGGATTCTTCCTCTTTTTCTGCCCCTCCCCTGTTTGTGCTCTCTCTATCTCTCAAAATAAATAAATAAAAACTTTGAAAAAAATAAAAAAAAATATGACTCATTGTTACATTTATTCTTTGGGGTGTGAATTCTACTTTTTCCGGTAATCAGGATCACCACCACAACTCCCTTTTGGATTCTCTTAGCTTGTTTACTCCTGTTCATCCCTTCAGTTTAGCCTTTCCAAATCCCTTTATTTTAAGGTGTATATCTTATCTACAGCCTATAGTTTGGTGTTATTTTTTTGTGACAAATTGAAAATCTTTTCTACTTTGTCACAATATATAACATTTCTATATTAGCCTTAATCTTTCAGTATTCCACCATTTATGTATTTTAAAATGCTGGTTGGTAATCTTTTGACTGAAGATTTTCTGACCTTATCTTGATTGGTTGAAGTTCATGCTCTTATCGCATTCCTCAATTGATGCATGGTGCAGCAATGGATGCATCTCACGAATGCATAATTCTCTGGTAAGTTCTTGTAAGTTGAGAATTTTTTCTGTAACTTTGTTAGGCAGCCTCTATCCAGACCCATCAAACAAGTTCGCTTCCCTCAACTTCTTCCAGCCCCTGGCAAGCATCATTCTACTTTCTAAGAGTTTGACTACTTTAGATACCGCATATAAATGGAATCGTGCAATATTTGTCTTTTTGTGATTTGCTTATTTCATTTACCATAGTGCCTTCAAGGTTCATCCATGTCATAGCATGTGACAGGATTTCCCTCTATTTATTTACTTACTTATTTATTTATTTATTTATTTACTTATTTACTTACTTAATTTACTTATTATTCAAGTATAGTAAACATACAGTGTTATATTAGTTTCAGGTGTACAATATAATGATTCAACAATTCTACATGTTTCTCACTGCTCATTGAGATAAGCATACCTTTTAATGTTTATGTATTTATTTTTTTTGAGAGAGACAGATAAAGAGAGACAGAGACAGAGAGAGCAGGGGAGGGGCAGAGGGACAGGGAGAGAGAATCCCCAGCAGTGGAGCCCAACTTGGGGCTTGATTTCGTGACTGTGAGATCATGAGCTGAGTTGAAATCAAGTTGGCTGCTTAACAGACTAAGTCACCCAGGCGCCTCGAGATAAGTGTACTCTTAACCCCTGCTAGCAACCACCAGTATGTTCTTTATATTTAAGAGTCAGGGTTTTCTGTTTATTTGTTTGTTTATTTTCTTTGTTTGCTTTATTTCTTAAATTCCACATATAACTGAAACCCTATGGTATTTGTCTTTCTTTGACTTATTTCACTTAGCATTATACCCTCTAGGTCCATCTGTGGTGTTGCAAATGGCAAGCTCTCTTTTTTTTTTATGTCTCAATAATGTTCCATCCTATACATACATACACACATATACACATACACAACAGATCTTCTTTATTTATCCATCAGTGGACACTTGGGTTGCTTCCATATCTTGGCTATTGTAAATAATGCTGCAATAAAAGGGGTGCATGTATTTCTTTGAATTAGTATTTTCACTCTCTTTAGGTAAATACCCAGTAGCAGAATTACTGGATCACATAACAATTCTATTTCTAATTTTGAGGGGAACCTCCATATTGGTTTCCACAGTGGTTGGACCAGTTCACATTCTTACCAACAGTGCATTAGGGTTCTTTTTTCTTGACATTCTTGCCAAAGTGGTATTTCTTGTATTTTTGATTTTAGCAATCTGACAGTTGTAAAATGATACCTTATTGTGGATTTAATTTGCATTTCCCTTATGATTAATGATGTTGAGAATCTTTTTATGTGATTTTGGCCATCTGTATGTCTTTGGAAAAATGTCTCTTCGTGTCTTCTGCCCATTTTTAAATTGGATTATATAGATTTTATGGTGTTGAATTGTATAAGCTCTTTATATAATTCAGATATTAACCCCTTATTGGATATATCATTTGCAAATGTCTTTTCTCATTCAGTAGGTAGCTGTTTTGTTGTGTTTCTGGTTTCCTTTGCCGTAGAAAAGCTTTTTATTTTGGTGTCATCCCAATAGTTTTTTTTTTTTAGTTTATTGAAATTCAAGTTAGTCAACATACTGTGTAGCATTGGTTTGAGGAATAGAACCCAGTGATTCATCACTTACATATAACGTATAACACCCAGTGCTCATCCCAACAAGTGCTCTCCTTGATGTCCATCACCATTCAGCCCAGCCCTTCACCTACCTCCTCTCCATCAACCCTCGGTTGGTTGTCTGTATTTATGAGTCTCTTACGGTTTGCCTCTCTATTTTTATCTTATTTTTCCTTCCCTTCCCCTATGTTCATCTCTTGTGTTTCTTAAATTCCACATATGAGTAAAATCATATAATATTTGTCTTTCTCTGACTTATTTCTGTTAGCATAATACACTCTAGTTCCATCCACATTGTTGCAAATGACAAGATTTCATTCTTTTTGATCACTGAGTAATATTCCATTGTATACATATACCACATCTTCTTTATCCAGTAGTTTAATTTAGCTTTTGTTTATCTTTGTTGGAGGAGACCTATCTAGAAAGATATTTCTATGACCAGTGTCAATGAAATTTCTACCTGTTTTATTTTAGGAATTCTATGGTTTCAGGTCTCACATTTAGGTCTTTAATCTATTTTGAGTTTATTTCCATGTATGCTGTAAGAAAGTGGTCCACTTTTATTCTTTTGCATATAACTGTCCAGTTTTCCCCACACTATTGAACAGACTGTCTTTTTCCCATTGTTTATTCTTTTGTCATAAATTAATTGACCATAAAAACATGAGTTTATTTCTGGGCTCTGTATTCTGTTCTGTTCCATTGATCTGTGTGTTTATTTTTGTGCCAGTACCATACTGTTTTGATTGTTGTATATGTTGAAATCTGGGATTGTGATACCTCCAGCTTTGTTCTTTTTCAAGATTACTTTGTCTATCAGGTCATTTGTGGTCCCATACAAATTTTAGGATTATTTGTTCCAGTCTGTGACAGATCCTGTTAGTATTTTGATAGGGATTGCATTAAATTTGTAGATTACTTTGGGTGATGTGGACATTTTAACAATGGTGGTTCTCCCAGTTCATGACCATGGAATATCTTTCCATTTGTTTGTGTGATCATTTTGAATGTGTTTTCATCATTTTTAATTTTTTTCATCATTGTTTTGTAGGTTTTGGAGTACAAGTCTATCACCTTTGTGGTTAAGTTTATTAAATATTTTCTTTTTGGTACAATTGTAAATGAGATTGTTTTCTTGATTTCTGTTCCTGCTGCTTCATTATTAGTATATAAAAATGCAACAGATCTCTGGATACTTTGTATCCTGTGACTGAATTAATTTATTAGTTCTAATAGTTTTTTGGTGTAGTCTTTAGGGTTTCTTTGTATAGTATCATGTCATCTGCAAATAGTGAAAGTTTAACTTTTTCTTTACCAATTTGGGTGCCTTTTTTCGTGATTATGGTACCTAGGACTTCCAGTACTATGTTGAAGTAAAGTGGTAAGAGTGAACATCTTGTCTTGTTCCTGATCTTAGAGGAAAAACTCAGTTTTTCACCATTGAATATGACCTTTGCTGTGAGGTTTTCATATATGGCCTATTATGTTAAGGTATGTTACTTCTTGAGGGTTGCCTGGGTGGCTCAGTTTGTTGAGCATCTGACTCTTGACTTCATCTTGGGTTATGGTGTCGCAGTTCATGGGTTCGAGCCCTACATTGGGCTCTGCACTGGCAGCATGGAGCCTGCTTGGGATTCTCTCTCCCTCTCTCTCTCCCCCTCCCCTGCTGGTGCTGTTTCTCTCTCTCTCTCTCTCTCTCTCTCAAAAGTAATAAACTTAATAAAAAAAGTGTTTAAACTTACTTTGTTGAAAGTTTTTATCATGAATGGATGTTATATTTATTCGTATGCTTTTACTGAATCTATCGAGATGATCATGTGGTTTTTATCCTTTCTCTTGTTATTGTGGTGTATCATTTTGATTGACTTGTGAATATTGAACAACACTTACATCTTGGCAATAAATCCCCCTGGATTTTGGTGAATGATTTTTTTAATGTATTGTTGGATTTGGTTTGCTGTTTTGTTGAGGATTTTTGCATCTATAATCAACAGAGATACTAACCTATAGTTTTCTTTTTTTTTAGTTTTTTTTATCTGGTGTTGGTATCTTTATCTGGTGTTGGTATCAATATATGTGATGCTGAAGCGAGCACCTCTGGTGTTGGTAACAGTTTAATGCTGACCTTGTAGAATGTATATGGAAGCCGTCCTTCCTTTTCTGTTTTTTGGGGAATAGTTTGGGAGGAATAGGTATTAACATTTCTTTAAATGTTTGGCAGAATTCACCTGTGAAGCGATCTGGTCCTGGACTTTGTTTTTTGGGAGGTTTTTTTTTTTTTTTAATTTATTATCATTTTTTTAATTAAAAAAAATTTAAAGTTTATTTATTTTGAGAGAGAGAGAGAGAGAGAGAGAGAGAGAACAAACCAGCGGGGGAGGGGCAGAGAGAGGGGGACAGAGGATCCGAAGTGGGCTCTGTGCAGATAGCAGTGAGCCCCATGTGGCACTCAAACTCACAAACTGTGAGATCATGACCTGAGCCAAAGTTGGGCACTTAACTGACTGAGCCACCCAGGTGCCCCTGTTGGGAATTTTTAAATTACTGGTTCAGTTTCATTGTAATCTGTTCACATTTTCTGTTTCTTTCTGATTTAGTTTTGGAAGGTTATATATTTCTAGGAATTTATCCATTTAATGTAGGTTGTCCAATTTGTTGGCATATAATTTTTCATAATCTCTTATGATCTTTTGTATTTCTTTGGTATGGGTTGTTAATTTTCCTCCTTTTCTGGTTTTACTTATTTTTGTTGATCTTTTGTTGATCTTTTCAAAGATCTTTTTGTTGATCTTTTCAAAGAAACAGCTCTTGGTTTCATTGATCTATCATTTTTTTAGTCTCTTTCTCATTTATTTCTGCTCTAGTTTTATTATTTTCTTCATTCTACTGGCTTTGGGGTTTGTTCTTCTTTATCTACACCTCTAGGCATAAAGTTAGGTTGTTTATTTTAGATTTTTCTTGTGTCCTGAGGTAGGCCTCTATTACTACAATCTGCCCTCTTAGAACAGCTTTTGCTTCATCCCAGAGATTTTGGACTATTGTGTTTTTATTTTCTTTTGCGTCCATATATTTTTTTATTTCCTCTTTGATTTTTTGGTTGACCCATTCATGTTTAGTAGCATTTTACTTAGCCCTCATGTATTTGTGATCTTTTTAGATTAAAAAAAATTTTTTTTAACGTTTGTTTATTTTTGAGAGAGAGGCAGAGTGTGAGCCGGGGAGGGGTAGAGAGAGGGAGAGACACAGAATCCAAAGCAGGCTCCAGGCTCTGAGCTGTCAGCACAGAGCCTGATATGGGGCTCGAACTCACAAACTGTGAGATCATGACCTGAGCTGAAGTTGGACACTTAACCAACTGAGCCACGCAGGCACCCCTTAAAAAAATTTTTTTAATGTTTATTTAATTTTGAGAGTGAGAGAGAGAGAGGGAGAGAGGGAGGGGAGGGAGGGAGAGAGATAGCGTGAGCAGGGGAGTGGCAGAGAGAGAGAGAGACACAGAATCCGAAGCAGGCCCCAGTCTCTGTCTGAGCTGTCAGCACATAGCCCAGTGCGGGGCTTGAACCTGTGAACCATGAGATCATGACCTAAGGCAAAGTCGGACACTTAACTGATTGAGCCATCCACGTGTCCCTCCAGATTTTTTTCTTGTGGTTGATTTCCTAATTTTATACTGTTATGCTTGGAAAAGATGCATGATATGATTTCAGATTTTTTGAATTTATGAGACTTGTTTTGTGGCCTATAATGTGATCTGGAGAATGTTCATGTGTGCTTAAAGGAATGTATATTCTGCTATTTTTGAATGGAATGTTCCGAATATATTTATTAGTCTGTCTCATCCAATGTGTCATTCAAAGCCACTGTTTCCTTACTGTCTTTCTGTCTGGTTGATCTATCCATTGATGTGAGAGGGGTGTTACTGTATTGTCAATTTCTTCCTTTATGTCTGTTAATAGTTGCTGTATGTATTTAGGTTCTTTTCATGTTGTGTGCATAATTATTTACAATTGTTATATTCTCTTATTAGTTTGTTCCTTTTCTTAGTATGTAGTACTGTTCTTTGTCTATCGTTACAGTCTTTATTTTAAAGTCTATTTTGTTTGATACAAGCATTGCTACCTGTCGTTCTTTTCACTTCTATTTCCATGATAACTATTTTTCCATCTCTTCACTTTCAATCTGCATGTGTCTTTAGTCTCTAGCAGGCAGCATATAGATAGGTCTTGCCTTTTTATTCATTTAATCACCTTATGTCTTATTTATTTATTTATTTATTTATTTATTTATTTATTTATTTTGAGACAGCACAAGTTGGGGTGGGGCAGAGAGGGAGAGAGAGAATCCTAAGCAGTCCTCGCACTGTCAGCGAAGAGCCTGATGCAGTGCTCAAACTCACAAACTGAGATCATGACCTGACCGAAAACCCAGAGTCAGACACTTAATGGACGGAGTCACCCAAGTGCCCCCATACCTTTCCTTTCTTGCTCTCTTTATGGTTTCATGGCTTTCTATAGTGATGTGCTTAGATTTCTTTCTCTTTATTGTTTGCATTTCTATTGCAGGTTTTTGATTATGGTTACCATTAGGCCCATATGTAACATCTTACACATATAGTCGTTTGTATTAAGTTGATGGTCATTTAAGTTTGAACCAATTCTAAAGACACTAAACTTCTACTCCCTCTCCATGTTTATGTATGTGATGTCATACTTTACATCCTTTTATTTTGTGAATCCCTTGACTTTCATATATAATTGATTCTACTGGTTTTGTGCTTTAACCTCCTTACTGGTTTTATAACTGATTAATCCACTACTTTTATTATGTTTGTATTTACCTGTGAAATTTTTTTCCTTTTGTAATTTTCTCATTCCTGATTATGGCCTTTTCTTTCCACTCAAAGAATCTCTTTCATGTTTTTTGTAGGACTGATTTAATGGTGATAAACTCCTTTAACTTTGTTTAGAAAACTATCTCTCCTATTCTGAGTGATAGCCTTGCTAGGTAGAATGTTTTTGGTTGTAGGTTTTCTCCTTTCAGCACTTTGAATATGTCATGGCTTGCAGTTTCTGCTGAAAAATCAACTGATGGCTTTATGGGGGTTCCCATGTATGTAACTGCTTTTTCTTTCTGCTTTTAAATTCCTTCCTTTATCAGTAATTGCCATTTTAATTATTATGCATCTTGGTATGAACTTCCTTGGGTTGATTTTTTGGGGGCTCTCTGTGCCTCCTTGATTTGGATGTCTGTTTCCATCTCCAGATTAGGGAAGTTTTCACATATTATTTTTTCAGACAAATTTTCTGCCCTCTTTTCTCCCTCTTCTATAGCATGAACGTTATTATTATTACACTTGATGATGTCACTGAGTTTTCTTAACCTATTTTCATTTTTTATTCTTTTTTTTCCCCTACTATTCAGCTTGGTTGCTTTCTATTACACTGACTTTCAGCTTGCTGATCTGTTCCTCTGCCTCTTCTAATCTACTATTGATTCCTCTATTGTATTTTTAATATCAGTTATTGAGTTCTTCATCTCTGATTGGTTCTTTTTTATATTTTTTATCTCGTTATTGAAGATCTCACTAAGATCCTCCACTTTTTTCTCAAGTCCAGTAAGTATCTTTATGGCAATTAAATTGAATTCTCTATCAGGCATTTTGCTTATTTCCATTTCATTTAGATTTTTTTGCAGTAAGGTTGTCCTGTTCTTTCATTCAGCACATATTCTCCTGTCTCCTCATTTGTCCAATTCTCTGTGTTTGTTTGTAGATATTAGGAAAGTCGGTTACATCTCCTGACCTTGAAAGTAGTAGTCCTATGAAGAAGAGGTCCTGTAGTGACCTATAGTACAGTGTCCCATGATCACTGGAACAGGTGCTGCTGGAGTATCTCCTGTATGGGTTGCATGTGCCCTGCTGTTGTAGCTGAGCCTTGCTTGGCTTCAGTCCAGTTAGCTACAATGACCCATTTTGCCCTTGGTGGGCAGGGTTTGGTCCCTTTGCTATTCAGGGACCAGAATGGGGCCACCGTTAGCTTATAATTGGGTAGTGTCAGCAGTCAGACCAGATGCCTGCCCCTTTGCTGTGGCTGCGGTAGCACTGAACTGCTGGGCGCTCTCCCTGTGTTGTCCTGAGAAGCTTTTGTTGGTGAATGGGGCCTGTAGACAAACTTGATGTCTTCCCTCTATCTGTTGGGGCTGCAGTAACCCCAAACTGCGGTGCTTTCTCCCTGTGCTGCCCCCTGAGAGGCTTTTTGTTGATAGGCAGCACTGCTGGTCAGGTCAGATACCTGTCTCCGGATTATCTCCTGGGGCTGTAAATGCACTGATCAGCGGGGCACTCTGCACTGGCAGTCATAAGGTTCAGCTGCTGGGGCTGCTGGTATGTTTGGCTATCTTTCCTTCTCCCCAGGGCAAGAGTCACTTTGGATTGATGTCGGTCCCTGGCAGGGCTGCTTGCAGGATGAGACACAGCAAGTGTGCCTTTGGAAGGACTCTTGGCTAGTGGGGTAGGTTGGATGGGTGGATCCACAGGAGAACTTGCATAATGTTAGGAAGTTAAGTGGATAGTGTTCACGCTGGTTCCTGCACATCTCTGGCTATGTAGGCCAAGGAAGGGGAAGAGAAATGGTGCTAGCCAATTCTTTTGTCCTTGAAGAAGGATCCTAAAGATACTCCTTCAGCATGTGGTCTGGGATTAATAAATGAATCTCCTCCATGTATATCCCAGGCACTTAAAAAAAAATATTTATTTATTTATTTTTAACATTTTTTTAATGTTTTTATTTTATTTTTGAGAGAGAGAGAGAGTGTGTATGTGTGAGTGGGGGAGGGGCAGAGAGAGAGGGAAACAGAAACTGAAGCAGGCTCTGTGCTCTGAGCTGTCAGTGCAGAGGCTGACACAGGGCTCGAACTCAGACTGTGAGATCATGACCTGAGCCAAAGTCAGATGACCAACTGACTGAGCCACCCAGGCACCCCTAAAATAAATTTTTTTGATTTAACTTTATTTTTTATTTTTTTAAATTTACATCCAAATTGGCTAGTATATAGTGAAGCAATGATTTCAGTAGATTCCTTAATGCCCCTTACCCATTTAGCCCATCCCCCCTCCCACAACCCCTCCAGCAACTCTCAGTTTGTTCTCCATATTTATGAGTCTCTTTTGTCCCCCTCCCTGTTTTTATATTATTTTTGTTTCCCTTCCCTATGTTCATGTGTTTTGTCTTTTAAAGTCCTCATATGAGTGAAGTCATATGATTTTTGTCTTTCTCTGACTAATTTCACTTAGCATAATACCCTCCAGTTCCATCCACATAGTTGCAAATGGCAAGATTTCATTCTTTTTGATTGCTGAGTAATACTCCATTGTGTGTGTGTGTGTGTGTGTGTGTGTGTGTATACACACACACACACACACACATATATATATATATATATATATTTTTTTTTTTTTTTTTTTCTTTATCCGTTCATCCATCAATGGGCATTTGGGCTCTTTCCATACTTTGGCTATTGTGGATAGTGCTGCTATAAACATGGGGATGCGTGTGTCCCTTCGAAACAGCACACCTATATCCTGTGGATAAATGCCTAGTAGTGCAATTGCTGGGCTGTAGGGTAGTTCTATTTTTAGTTTTTTGAGAAACCTCCATAGTGTTTTCCAGAGTGGCTGCACCAGCTTGCATTCCCACCGCAGTGCAAAAGAGATCCTCTTTCTCTGCATCCTTGCCAACATCTGTTATTTCCTGAGTTGTTAATGTTAGCCATTCTGACAGGTGTAAGGTGGTATCTCACTGTGGTTTTGATTTGTATTTCCCTGATGATGAGTGCTGTTGAGCATTTTTTCATGTGTCAGTTGGCCATCTGGATGTCTTTGGAGTGTCTATTCATGTGTTTTGCCCATTTCTTCACTGGATTATTTGTTTTTTGGGTGTTGAGTTTGATAAATTCTTTGTAGATTTTGGATACTAACCCTTTATCTGATATATCGTTTGCAAATATCTTCTCCCATTCTGTCGGTTGCCTTTTAGTTTTGCTGATTGTTTCCTTCACTGTGCAGAAGCTTTTTATTTTGATGAGGTCCCAATAGTTCATTGTTGCTTTTGTTTTCCTTGCCTCCAGAGACTGTGTTGAGTAAGAAATTGCTGCGGGCAAGATCAGAGAAGTTTTTGCCTGCTTTCTCCTTCAGGATAAAAAAATTGTTTTTAATATTTGTTTATTTTTGAGAGAGAAAGAGAGAGAGAGAGAGAGAGAGAGAGAGAGAGAGAAAGAGAGAGAGAGAGAAGGGGCAGAGGGAGAGGGAGACAGAATCCAAAGCAGGCTCCAGGCTCTGAGCTGTCAGCACCCAGTGTCATGCACCCATGAACCTCGGGATCATGACCTGAGCTGAAGTTGGAACCCACTGAGCCACCCAGGCGCCCCACCCCAGGCACTTTTCAAACTGCTTCTTTTATGCTGTATCTCCATGAGATTGCTTGTTATACTGTCTCTTTACGGGTGGGGATTCAGTTTTTTATTGCCCTCCAGCTTTCCCAGAGCTGAGCCTGCTGAATTTTAAAGTACCTGGCTGTTAAGCCCCACTGGTAGGAAAAAAATGAAGTTAAGCCCCACTGTTTTTCAAAGCCAAATGTTATAGAGACTTATCTTCCCAGTGAGGGTCCCTGTGCCTGGGATACCTGGCGTGGAGTCTGCTTCCCTTCCTTCTCTGTGCTTGTGGTGTCCCTCCCAGTTGTTTTCTCCTCAGGAGTTTGGTTCTCCACTACGTCTTTGCTCTTCCTACTGTTTTTGATGTGGCTTCCTCTCTACAATTAACTGAAAAGTCTGTTTTGCCAGTCTTGAGATTGTTCTCTGGGTTGGTTGCACTGATGTGATTGCTATCTAGGTGTGTCTGTGGAGCAAGGTGAATTTAGGATTTTCCTTACCAGCCATCTTTACGCAAGTCTACAGGATTTCCTTCTTTTTTAAGGCTGAATAACATTCCATTGTAAGTTTATACCACATTTTCTTTACCTATTTATCTGTTGATAAACATTTAGGTTGCTTCCATCTCTTGGCTATTATGAATAATGCTGCAGTGAACATGGGCATGCGTAATCTGTTCCAGATCCTGATTTCTTTTGAATATATACCCAGAAGTGGAATTAATAGATCATATGGTAATTCTATTCTTAATGTTTCAAGGATCTTCCATACTGTTTTCTGTTGCAGCTGCACAATTTTGTATTCTCACCAGTAGTGCACAAGGCACCAGTGTAGATTTTTCCACATCCTTGCCAATATGCTGTTTTCTGTTTTCTGTTTTTTTATGGACATCTTAATGGGTGTGATGATGTCTTACTGTGGTTTTGATTTGTACTTCCCTGATGATTAGTGATGTTGACCATCTTTCCATGTGCTTATTGTCCATATCCCTATGTCTTTTTTAAGAGAAATGTCTACTCAAATCCCTTTGCTCATTTTAAAGTCAGATTATTTTTGTTGTTGTTCAGTCCAGTCTAAGTCCTTTGCCTTATAAGTTCTTTGATTTTTTTTCCATGTAACTCTTGAGGATTTTATCTTTATTATTGAAATTGAATAATTTTATTACTAGAGACTAAGTCTTGGACTTAATAATTCTAGGTTAATTTTCCCAGGTACCTATTGGGTCCTTTCCATTTGTAGATTCAGATTTTTTCTGTTTCTGGAAGCTTTTTAGGATTATTATTCTCAGTATTAGTTCTGTTCCATTATTTTCTTTTTTTCTTTTTTTTGGATTTTGATAATGTGAATATTATTCCTTCTTGGCCTGTCTTCCTTTTTCACTACTTTCTCTCTGACCCTTCTTCCTTCTTTATGTCCTTCTCATCCTCTTGGTTGTTTTCTTGCCTTGTCCTTTACTAAATGTGTATTTAAGTCTGTTATCTCTTGGTATCTTGTAATTTGTTCTTCATTTTGTCTAATTTTGTCTTTTTCCTTCATTTCTTTTCTGAGTCTAGTTTGCTTTTTTTTTTTTTTTTTTTTGCAATTTCTTCCTTTTTTGTTTTTGTTTTTAGTGTTAGACATTTTCTGTTCTTAATTTTTGAAGTTCTGATTCAAAGTGCTCTTTCATATCTTCAAATGCTTGACTATGTTTAACTCTGTTGCAGGTGTGGCCTTACAGTTTTCTTCTGCTTTATAGTTATTTTTCTGGGTGAAATTTACTTTAGTTGATAGATTTGGAATAAAATTAGAAATTAAAATTATATATTTAATATAGAAGTATATATTTACATACTGTATACTATATATGTTATACAACGTAAAGTGATATAATTTTTAAAATTATTATATAACTTAATTATCATTATCATTAGCTCTGTATGGATTTATAAATTTTTCTCCTGTTGGATTTTGTGGTATGGAGTGTTTCATAGATACTGTTTAATGGTGCTCTCTTATGTTGTTACAGCCATGTCCAGATATTTTAGTAGATGTTTTATGTTTGTTTTGTGCTGATGTGAGTTGGAGGGAGTTAAGAGTTTTCCAGTTTTGTGGTTCTTTTTTTGTCTTGCAAGACTCTTTTCACCACTTGCTCCTTCCCCACCCCACACTGAATTACTCAAAGACGCTCCTTCTCTTTTGTTTTTCTTGCCTCTCACAGAAGCTTCTTCAAATTGCTTGGCTTTAAAGTCCCTTCCTTATAGTCAGTGTTCTGATCTACCTGAGTCCTTTTTGTAGACTTTTCAGTCTTAGAATGGTTTCTTTTTCCTCATTATGATTTTATATTGGGCTTAATATAATGTCACTAGTTTCCATCTGTGTCTTCTCTGAAATTTTTCTCAGTCAGCCCTGCAGGGGCAGGAGCGTGATACTTCACTCATAAGGATTGGGTGATTGTCCCCTCTTATTCCCATTTATTTTGAAGATTGGACATTTTCTGTCTTCACGATAGAGTGAAGGGCATGGCTTTTGTGTAGAATCATTTCGTTTCTTGTTGTTCTGTATTGTTTTGGGAGGAAATATTGGGAGATGGGAGCAGGGGTCCACCAGTGTCTTTAATTATCCATAGGTCCTATTGATTCTAGTTTATTTCCTACATGCAGATATGACTATGTTCTCAACTACATAGTATCTGTGTGAAAGCTCTAAAAAAAAGACTAAAGAAACATGTGACTCATTAGGGTTAGATGAGGTACCCTCTGATGGGATTAGTGCCCTTGTAAGAAGAGACACCAATGAGCTGAGCTCCCTTTCTTGTGCACACTCACAAGGAAGTCATATGAGTACACAGGAAGCCAAGAGAAATGGCCTTAAAATGAAACCTACTTTGCCAGAACCTTGATCTTGACTTCCCAGCCTCCAGAGCCTTGAGAAGTAAATTTCTATTGTTTAAGCCACCAGTCTGTGGTATTTGTTAGGGCAACCCAACCAGATTAACACACATGCACACATTTACAAAAACACTCATACTCGTATATCACTTCTCACAGATTTATTTAGAATAGTGAACAATTGGATAGGTGAAAATATCTCTTATTAGGGGACTGTGTAAATAAGTTATGACAGAAAAATATTAGAGTACCATTCAGTCATTAAACACATAAATGTATGGGTTTTTTTTATTGATGTGAAAAATGCACATAATATATTAATTGAAAAAAGTAGTTTATGATACAGCTCACAAAATTTGTTCCCATTTCTGGTAAAGTAAAAAAAAAGTTTTAAAAGGAAATATACCCAAAATGTTAAGAATAGATTCTACTGGGTTTAGGATGACATGTAGTTTTTATTTTCTTTTCTATATCTCCAAGTTGTCTACTTTTCACAAATGACTATTATTTTTATAATATTTTAATTTGTAAAACGTTTTAGAACACTTAATAAAACATTTTTATATATGTAATCTTTATTTTTTAAGAATATGTGTTTTATAGGAATTAATTTTTCTGGATTTAGTTGTATGAGAAATAAGAGTTGAAGTTTAAAGAGTTGAGATTTAAAAGCAAACCTTAAATGGGGTTGCCAGATTTTTATTTATTAAATCTGGCAACGCTGTCTTAAGGCAAAGTTGGTCAGCTCTGTGTATTTGAGATTTTTAAAGTGTGTCTGTTAGAAAGAACCCTAGTGGTTTTTTAAATTTTTGTTTTTATTTTTTTAAGTTTATTTATTTTGAGAGGGAGAGAGAGAACACGTGCTCAGGGGAGAGGCAGAGAGAGAGACACGATCCCAAGCAGGCTCTGCACTGTCAGTGTGGAGCCTGATGCAGGGCTCAAACTCACGAGCCATGAGATCATCATGACCTGAGCCAAAACCAAGAGCCAGCCACTTAACCAACAGAGCCACCTAGGTGTCCCAAGAATCCTAGTGTTTTTTAATGTGCAAGAGAGGACACTGAGGCTCACAGAGGTTGATATTCTCCTCAAAGTCATTCAGCAACTCAAGTAGCCATTAGGATCACAGCTCAGTTTTGGATGTTTCTTTCACACTGTCTTGCCTGCCTGCCATCCTTATAATATTTATTTTAGCCTGATAAATGTTGGCTCAGTTCATTTAAAGTGTTTGCAGGAGTTGTACCTAAGCAGTGTTATTACTGTGTCTTTAATCCAGTTCTAAAGTTTCCATTAAAAATAATACCCGTATGATGTGGGTTGAATGTAAACAGGGTAGTACCTGGCCAAATTGCTTTATCTAATTATGCTAGAGAAATCCTATAGTTTTGATTGAAAAGTTGACCTAGGCAAATTTCCAGTTTGTTAAAATAATTTGTGAAATAATTTCTAGTTTTAAAGCCTTTCCTTACCTGACACTAATTTTTAGCTGGAAGAAAAAGAACTAAACTGTTTGATTTGAGAGATATAATTGTGTCCTTCCCGCTTAGGGCCTCCTCCTTCTGTGACTGTATTCCAGGATGATCTTTTGGAACATTTGGTAAACATTTAGTAGATACCAGGTCTTCTAACAGGCAGTACTACTGAAACATCACCAGACAGCGACTTTTGCTTTATGAAAACTGATTTTGTAGAGACTGATTAGCATAAAGGTTAAGCATGCAGTTTCTGGAGTTGGCCTTCGGGGGGCTTCACATCTCTAATCTATCTACTCTGTGTCAATCTCTCAATACTTCAGTTTTATAGCCTGTGAAATGAACATAATATTGATGCCTACTTCACAAGATTGTGGTCGCAGTTAAATTATGATAATTGTGGTTGCAGTTAATTTATGATAATACAGGTCAAGCACTTTTAACAATGTTTAGCTTATAATAAATGCTAGTATACATACCACTGTTATTATTCTAGTCAAGTTTTAGTATCATAAGAAAAAGTAATTTGAGAAGACCGTGTAGGAGGTATTGAAGAAAGTTTTTCATCAACATCAGTGTCCATTAAATGTCCTATTGAATAGGGGCGCCTGGGTGGCTCAGTCGGTTGAGCGTCCGACTTCAGCTCAGGTCACGATCTCACGGTCCACGAGTTCGAGCCCCACGTCGGGCTCTGGGCTGATGGCTCAGAGCCTGGAGCTTGCTTCTGATTCTGTATCTCCCTCTCTCTCTGCCCCTCCCCTGTTCATGCTGTGTCTCTCTCTGTCTCAAAAATAAATAAACGTTAAAAAAAAAAATTAAAAAAAAAAAAAAAATGTCCTATTGAATAGATAATACTCTGGCTAGAATGGTACAGATATTCTTTGGGTGTTTAAATTTATACTTTGCAAAAGTATAATATTCCTTATTAATATATCTTTAACATCACAGAAATGCAAATAAACTCTCTTGTAGACTATAATTTTTAGCATTGAAAATGGTCTACAGCATACTTTTTTTTTTTTCAATGTTGAGTTATTCTGTAATTAGTGTTCAGGCTCTACAAAAGAACATGTTAATATGCAATCACATATAAACACCGAGGTAGAAGGAATTTTCTAATACATTAAGGTTTATTGGAAATTATATTTTCTGTCCTTTTTTTAATATTATTGACTTTTCCACTTAGGAGACATATGAAAGACGCCATGTTAGTCACTAAATAATATTACTCTGGGAACACATTTCAGGGATATGACCCACCTTCCCCCATAACTAAATGAAGATTGTACTTCACAGCATTAACAAACATAAACTAAATTAGTTTAATTTCGTAAGCTAAATTAAATGTTCTATACTTTTAAACTTAGATAAAATTGACGTACTAGTTTCAGGTATACAACATAGTGATTCAATGTTTGTATTTATTGCAAAGTGATCACTGTAATGAGTCTTGTTAACATCCATCACCATACCTAGTTACAAAAGTTTTTTCTTGTGATGAAAACTTTAAGGTCTACTCTCTTAGCAACTTTCAGGTATACAATACAATACAATACAATATTATTAATTATAGTCTGCATGTTATACATTATTTTATATATTTTATGACCTAATCATTTTATAGATGAGAGTTTGTACATTTTAACCCCTTTCACCCCTTTCATGCCCCCATAATATACTTTGAACAAACTGCACATAAATGAATGAAGACTGTACTTTGCAGCATTAACAACTGTCTTCAATTTTTTTTTTTTTTTTTTTGAGAGAGAGAGAATGTGAGCAGGGAAAGGGCAGAAGGAGAGGGAGGAAGAGAATCTTAAGCAGACTCCACACCCAATGTGGAGCCCGATGCAGGGCTCAGTCTCACGACCATGATATCATGACCTGGGCCGAAATCAAGGGTTGGGTGCTGAACCGACTGAGCCAGCCAGGAGCCCTTAGGCCTTAAATGTTAAACTCTTCAGGGCTGATTTTGTGATATTTGTTTTTTAGTGGGCTCCCTAATGTTATACTTTAGCTCAGGGTAGACAGTTATTAAAACATACCATTCTAAAGTGAGTGGGGTGGACTCCATCTACTTTCAGTCATTCTCTTGATTTTAGCTAAGCACCTAGCATTCAATCTAGAAGTGTGTTTGATTTATTATTAGTAGTAGTTCTTTAATAAAATAGATTTGAATCATACTTTTTTGAAGATTCTATTGAATTTTTAACTGTATTTTTATAACCTTCCCCTAAGGTATACTCATCTGTCAGCAGCACTTAATTTGGAATAACATGGAACTTGAAGATGATTATTGCTTGAGTGATTACAAGTGAGTGTAATTACATATTAGCTGTTTTATAGATGCTCAGTATTACAACTCCGTATATTAGTGTTTTCCTTCTGAATCCTTGGATCCTGTCTCTTCTGAATAGTTCTGACCCCTAGATTTAAAAAAAAAATTTTTTTTAATGTTTGTTAATTTTTGAGAGGAAGAGAGAGACAAAGCACAAGTGGGGGAGGGGCAGAGAGAGAGAGGGAGACACAGGCTGTGAAGCTGGCTCCAGGCTTCAAGCTGTCAGCAAGAGCCTGATGTTGGGGCTCAAACTCACAAACCATGAGATCATGACCTGAGCCGAAGTCAGACGCCCAACCAACTGAACCACCCAGGCACCCCCTGACCTCTAGATTTAAGTGTAAATCCTGAACCTTAAGATGTGTTAGCTCATTACTGCATACTGCCTGATCTTTATCCTTTGATTCTGTTTTACTTTTTCATTATTTACACCAAGTTCCATATCCTCTGTCTTTTTAGATCTCTCTCTTTTGATCTTGTCTTCTGTTCTCCTTTCTTTTAATATTGGCCCATTCCCACCTAACTACTTTCTTTTTTCCCCATTTTTACAAGAGTATTGGGTGAGAATAAAAATCCTAGAAGATAGCACAAGCAGTAATTTCTCTGACATTGGCTGTAGCAACATTTCTAGGTATGTCTCCTGAGGCAAGCGGAATAAAATCAAAAATAAACTTTTGGGACTACATCAAAATAAAAAGCTTTTTAAAAAAATGTTTATTTATTTTTGAGAGAGAGAGAGTGCGAGTGGTGGAGAAAGAGGGGGAGAGAAGATCTGAAGCAGGCTCTGCGCCGACAGCAGTGAGCCCAATGTGGGGCTCAAACTCACGAACTATGAGATCCTGACCTGAGCTGAAGTTGATGCTCAACAGACTAAGCCACCCAAATGCCCCAAAATAAAAAGCTTCTGTACAGAGAAGAAAACAGTCAACAAAACTAAAAGGGAACCTACTGAATGGGAGAAGATGTTTGCAATAATATCCAATAAAGGATGTATATATATCCAAAACATAAAAACTGATAGGGGCACCTGGGTGGCTCAGTTGGTTAAGCATCCAACTCTTGGTTTCGGTTCAGGTCATGATCATGGTTTGTGAGTTCGAGCCCTGCTTTGGGCTCCATGCTGATAGAGCAGAGCCTGTTTGACTCTCTCTCTCTCCTTTTTGTCTGCCCTTCCCCTGCTCTCTCTCTGTCTCTCTCAGAATAAATGAATAAATGAATTTTTAAAAAAACAGGGGTGTCTGGATGGCTCAGTCAGTTAAGCTCCGACTTCTCGAGATTTCGTGGTTCATGGGCCTGAGCCCCACATTGGGCTCTGTGCTGACAGCCTGGAGCCCACTTCAGATTCTGTGTCTCCCTCTCTTTCTGCCTGTCCCTGCTCACACTCCGCCTCTCTCTGTCTCTCTCAAAAATAAATAAACATTAAAAAAAAATTTAAAAATACTTACACAACTCAACACCCCAAAACCAAATGATCCAATTAAAAAATCAGCAGAAGATATGAACAGGCATTTCTCCAAAGAAGACATCCAGATGGCCAAGAGATACATGAAAAGATGATCAACATCCCTCATCATCAGGGAAATACAAATCAAAACTACAGTGAAATATCACCTCACACTTGTTAGAATGGCTAAAATTGGCACAAGAAATAATAGGTGTTGGTGAGGATGTGGAGAGAAAGGAACCCTCTTACACTGTTGGTGGGAATGCGAACTGGTGCAGCCACTGTGGAAGACAGTATGGAGATTCCTCAAAAAATTAAAAATAGAACTACCCTATAATCCAGTAATTACATTACTGGGAATTTGGTCAAGGAATAAAAAAAAAAACACATATTCAAAGGAATATGTGCACCCCTGTGTTTATAGCAGTATTATTTACAATAGCCAAATTATGGAAGCAGCCTAAGTGTCCATCAGTAGATGAATGGATACACACACACACACACACACATACACACACACACGAATAGTATTCAGCCATTAAAAGAACAAAATCTTGCCATTTGCAACAACATAGATGGAGCTAGAGAGTATAATGGTAAGTGACATAAGAGAACGACAAATACCATATGATCTCACTCATATGTGGAATTTAAGAACAGAACAAGTGAGCAAAAGAAAAAAGAGACAAAATAAATAGGTTCTTAACTATAGAGAACAAATTGATGGTTACCAGAGGGGAGGTGGGTAGGGGAATGGGTGAAATGGTGAGGGGAATTAAGAGTATACTTATCATAATGAGCGCCAAGTAATATATAGAATTGGTGAATTCACTATATTGGACACCTGAAACGAATATAATACTATATATTGTACTGGAATTAAAAAATTTAATTAAGGGGCACCTGGGTGGCTCAGTCGGTTGGGTGTCTGACTTTGGCTCAGGTCATGACCTCACATTTCATGGGTTCAAGCCTGTGCTGTCAGCACAGAGCCTGGAGCCTGCTTGGGATTCTGTGTCTCCCTCTCTGTCTGCTCCTCCTCTGCTCATGCTCTGTCTCTCTCTCTCCCCTTCAAAAATAAATAAGAAAACATTAAATTTTTTTTTTAATTTTTTTATTTAATTAAAAAATAATGAGAAATTCAAGAGAAAAACACTTGATAAAGATAAAGAGTATTGGGGAAGAGAGTTTTGTTCTTCACCAAATCTTTAATTTTTCATTAAGCCCTCCTTCTGCTGCTAAGTGACACTGTGTGCACCAGTGATTACAGATACACCATTCGCTTTGGTCTCTCTTGCTCTCTTCTCTTACATAATTCTTCATTCTTAAGAACAAAAGGGTCAGAGGCCATGTAGAATATCTAGAATAACACTGGGATTCTGGAGCTCTTGTAGATTTGCTATTTTTCAATTTTCTATCTTATTGAATAGATCTGTTTTCTAACACTTTGGGTCTTGGACAAACTTCTTTTTTACTTAGGACCTTGATTTCTTTACATGTGAAACGAAGGGATTAAACTACATGATCACAGAGGTCCTTTACAGTATTTTTATTCTGAGTTGTCGTGTCATATTTAAAGATTATGAGAACTTCTTCACTTTTTCATTATTTATGCAAGTAATTAACATTTTGCATTTATGCATATTGCTATATATATATTTTTTATTACAGAGGGTAAGTACTATGCCTGATAACCTAGCACATAATTATGTGTATATGTAACACCGAATACACTTCGATGATTATGGTTTGTTTTTGTGTTAACTATCCACAGCATTTCAGAAGGTTGTACCTTGAAGCTGGTATTGGCTATGCGTGGTGGACCTATAAATACTAGAAGAGGTAGGCATTTGTTAATTATGTATATTAAAGCAAGTTGACAATAATAATTTTTAAGCCAGTTGGTATTTTTGTAGTCCCAAGTTTTATCAGGTTCTCTTTCTGCTATCAGGTCTTAGAAGAATGACATTTGTTTTTCTAACTATTGTTCTTTAAAGCCTAAATGCCCAGACGCAGGAACCAGGGATATTAAAAAAAAAATCTCACCAGTATAGGGAAAGGAAATGGAATAGCATAGTGTAAATATGTTGTTATCATTGTGTTTAGGTGGATACCAGTTTGTGCTTTTTTACCCACTGAGTCTTCAGCTCTGGATGTAATGGTTGTTATAGAAAATTCTAAAGTTGCCTGTTAGCCTGGTTTGTGCTGCGCTTGGGTTTCATGGATATTATTGTGGCCCTATTGAATCCTTTTTCAGAATGTGGGCGGTCTCTGGAAGTCATTCATTCATTTAACAAGTATATTTTATGCATCTACTAGGTGTTCAGTACAGTGTTCCATGGAAGAAAAAGTTTCTGCTTTCTGACAGTGCTCACAATAAAGATGTAAAGACTTGATGTCATTCCAGGCAGTTACAAGTGCTGTGGAGGAAATAGGGAAGTGTGACAGTGTCTGTGGAAATAGGTTAGTAGGAGGATGATTGTGGAAAAGATGACATGAGCAGATATGTGATTAACAAGAGAGTTCTAAGCATGGGAAGAACTGGGAGTATTCACATTGGCTTCTGATTCAGGTTTGTCACATGAATTCCCACGAAGAAGCGGGATCCTTAGACTGCTCAGAGTACTCCTGCTCTGTGGACCTCATTTGGGGAAGGCCTTCATATTTGTTTGATCCTTTACTAATCCTGAAGACCGAGGTTAAGTATTGATTCCACTGCTGGTTTACATTTTCCATGAGTCGGATTTTATCTCTGTGTATCATAATTTGGGTTAGATTAGGGATATTATCATCTTCTTCCTAGCTGCTTCAGGAGGACTTTCTGAGATATGTTACTTTAGTTTTTCAACTATTTTGGATATGTTAGAAAAAAAGCAAAGGTAGCAATGTTAGAGTTGGTTAACTAGCACTCCTAATATCAGGGACTTTCTATAAATTGGGCTTGTAAAATTATCCTGTGTGACAAAAGGCACTGTTTACAGTACCAACTCTGATGGTAGTGTAAGAACCCTAAAGTGTTTATGGAGCCATTATGGTAAGATAGAATTATGCAGTGTTTAGTGCCATGTGAATTCCACTGTATTAAAATTTGGAAAGTTGGTTATTTTGTATAGCATTGTCTTCAAACCAGGGTATTTTATCAGAACATCTACTTTTATTAGGACCTGAATTAGTTTATGTTTATGAGAAGTGTAGGTGCTATAGATTTTGAGTTAAGAATATATGTATGTGGGTTTTATTTTGTTTTATTTACCTTTTGAGAAAATGTAAATAAAAAGCATCACTACCCTTAGGTAGTGGAAGCTGTGTAATACTTTTTTCCCCACAACTTTCTTTGCCTTCTTTATAAATCTGAAAAATCAGCACCTAGAACTTGTCTTTTTTTCATATTTTAAATTATATGTTTAATAATTTTGCCTTTGTTGAATCGACTTCTTTAAAATTAAAAGCTTGCTGTTGTCTCCCTACATCCTTGAGAACTTTGTTAAGAAGAAAAACTATATACCCAGGTCTAGAATTTTTCCATATTGTATTTGAGAAACCATATTTATAGTTATTTAGTCTTACTTAAAAATTATGGTTTAGAAAATAGCTTTATTGTGTGAGTTTCAGTAATGGTTAGCTTTTAAAATTATGTTTGAATTAATCATTTTCAAAACAACATAGAAAATCCTTTCTAAAACTAAATTGTATCCTATATATAACAATGTCTTATACCTGGTGAAATCAAAGTGGTTTTCCTGTTATGAAAGGTGTATGCATACACACACATAGATGCACACACATATTCAATCTCAGTGGCTCCTTAAATAAGGCACACTATATTGATTTAAGTAAGGCTTTCTCATGGCTTTAGTAATGGCAGTAGCATTGTTTTTATTTCTTATTCATGTAATGTGGAAAGTGTAGCATTAACTTAAAAATGGCAAGAACTTGTTATAAACATGTCTTTTAATATTGCACATTTTGTGCCTATGCAAGAGTTGATCAAAACATCCAAATGTTTTTATGAAATAAACTAAACTTTATTATTTCTGGTTTTTGTGTTTAAGCAGTGGTCATTTTTGGATTTAGGGTATGAGAATGTCTTTAATATTTTTACCTTACTTTCACAACTTAAAGTTTCTTATTGCTATAACTCATTGCTGTAACTTTTGTAGAGGGTAGCACAACACTGTGATTCTGTTAATAAATAAGCTGTTTTTATTAAAGTCAGGGAATTTAAGAAATTGTTGCCCTTTTAGGAAAGAGAAAATGTTTCTGCAGCTTGAAATGAGAGTTTTTGGGAGCAAATTTTTTTCCCTGTAATCATTACTTAAGTCAGAATCTTTTAGAACATTTACTCCATGAACTAGAAATCTCTTGAGGCCCTTCCCACCACAGGAGCAGCATCTGTGGCTGCTGTGGACAAGAGCAAGTTGTAATGATGGCTGCAGTATCAAACCTGAGGACCATTACAGGCCACGAGAGCCTATAGTAGTGGGGCTCCCCTGTAATCCTTATGCTCTGGACACATGGATACCTACCAAGACAGTGGGGTCCTGGGAGGATGCTTTCAAGAAGCAACATACTGACCATAACACACACTGCACTTTTAGTATACTCAGTGGCCCCCTTGTGTTCTAAATTGTTGTTGCATTTAGCTAACTTCATGTCAAGAAA
Source organism: Panthera onca (assembly GCF_046562875.1). Classification (NCBI taxonomy): domain Eukaryota; kingdom Metazoa; phylum Chordata; class Mammalia; order Carnivora; family Felidae; genus Panthera; species Panthera onca. The sequence continues at coordinate 39,886,111 of NC_138349.1, read as the reverse complement.
CAGCTCTAAGAAGAATCTAAAACCAGAATCAAAGAAGAATCTAAAACCAGAAAGAAAAAGGATTTATTTGCTTCTGATTTCTAACATATGTCTCCCAGTTATGTGTATGTGTTTATTTTTTAATGTAAAGTAAATGGAATTTATATTGCTTTTAAATTACTGATATAACCAATATTGGAAAATATGGGAAGCAGACGTGTGAAATGAAAATAGTCATAAGTAATTATGTCCTAGAATCAGCAAATATACAGACTCTCGTGGTACTGGAAAGTACTGATGTATTTGGTTAAGCCCTGTATGTAACATCCTAATAATGCATTTTATTTATTTCATATTAGTTCAACATAGGGAATGTTGTATTAACTACAAAAAGACCAGAAACTTACTTAAAGAATATCACGTACTCTATGTTATATGCACACGATTGTTCCAATTCAGCACATTATATCCTGTCACTGTACTAACATGCATTAAACTTGATATAAATTGAAAGCTTGTTTATCGATTTTTCCATTTGTAGTTCCTATGGAAGATCCACTTAGGGAGATGGCTGAGTACATGGATTCCAGTCGAGATGAGGTCTGGGAGAAGACCTCCTGCAACAAACAAGTTACATTTTTGGTATACCGAGAAGGAGATCAGTTGAATTTCTTTCGTGTAGTAGATAGGGGAGATGGCACTTTAACACCATTATCTGAATCTTTAAGGTAAATAGGTTTTCATTTGCTTGTCTCACTTAGAAAAGGAAAACATTGTATGATATGCTCATAAACCTCAGTATTTGTGTTGTCAAAATAGTCTTACATCCACAAGATTGACTAAATTTCATGCGTTCTTGCCACCCCCCCCCCCCCCCCCGCCCCAGGTATGTAATTCCGAAATTGTTCTTCATTATGATTGATATTTAGAGAGTCACTTATAAAACTGAAATTTGTTTACGGAGTAGGATTTTTTCATATAAAAATTGATTTCTGTCACTTTATGAAACTGTAAGATGCCTACCTACCTAGATGACAGAGTTTTGTTATAATTGTGTGTTATTGTACAACCTTGGCATAACAGAAAGGGTTGACCTAGAGTTGCTGGTTTTGTTTTGTTTTGTTTTTTCAAAATTTAACTCTACTGCTTAAAGGTAGTTAAATGTCTTTACTTCTCTGGTCTTATTTTCCTATTCTGTAAAAGAAGGAGTTGTTACATTCTTTTTTTTTTTTTTTTTTAATTTTTTAAAATGTTTATTTATTTTTGAAGGAGAGAGAGACAGAGTGTGAGTGGGGGAGGGGCAGAGAGAGAGGGAGACACAGAATCCGAAGCAGGCTCCAGGGTCCGAGCTGTCAGCACAGAGTCCGACGCGGGGCTCAAACTCACAAACCGTGAGATCATGACCTGAGCTGAAGTCGGACCTCAACTGACTGAGCCACCCAGGTGCCCCAGGAGTTGTTACATTCTAAACTCAGAAGGAAACAACTTAAAGGTACTTAGCTAGGCAATAGAACAGTTAGGAAATCTTACAAGGTAACCTGTGAGTTTCTGTGTATTCTGTCTTACTTTGCATTCTTTATTGCCTCTCACTTTAAGTCACTAAACATTTAATGAACTTTTATAGCCAGTCTGTAGACTAGCCCTGGCTTACAGAGATAATTGTCCCTCCCTTCATAGAGCATGCAGTCTGCTATAACTAGTGTCAATAATATAATCTTTCCAGTTGTTATCAAAAGATATCAACATCTTTGGAAAGCCAGATGAGAGGACCTTCATTTTGCCTGAAAGGTAGGGAATTAGGGACAATCTCTGAGAAGAAGCACCTTAAAAGAGGAGTAGGAGTTTACTAACCAGACAAAGGAAGGAAAAGTATTACAGGTCATTAAATTTAATTACATTAGTTGTGTTTTTTGGGTGTTGAATTATATAACTTCTTTAATATATTTTGGATACTCACCCCTTATCGGATATGTCATTTGCAAATGTCTTCCCCCATTCAGTAGGTTGCCTTTTCATTTTGTAGAAGGTTTCTTTTGCTATTCAAAAGTTTTCTATTTTAGTGTAATCCCAATAGTTTATTTTTGCTTTGTTTCCTTGCCAGAGGAGACATATCTAGAAAAATTTTGCTAAGGCTGATGTCAGAGAAATTACTGCCGATGTTTTCTTCTAGAAGTTTTATGGTTTCAGGTCTCACATTTAGGTCTTTAACCCATTTTGAGAAATGGTATAAGAAAGTGGTCTAGTTTCATTCTTTTGCATGTAGCTATCCAGTTTTTCCAGCACCATTTATTGAAGAGACTGCTTTTTTCCCATTGTATATATTTGCCTCCTTTGTTGTAGATTAATTGACCGTTTAAGCATGAGTTTATTTCTGGGCTCTGTATTCTGTTCCATTGATCTATGTGTCTATTTTTGTGAGCACCATAATGTTTTGATTATTATAGCTTTGTAGTATATCTTGAATTCTGACATTGTGATACTTCCAGCTTTGTTCTTCTTTCTTAAGATTGCTTTGGCTTTTGGAAGGTCTTTTGTGGCACAAGTACCTAAATTTAATCCCATAGTATAAAAAGCTAGTGACAAAACCATGCATAGAAAAAATAACTGGTAGTCTGGATCTGGAGTACAGTTTTTGTGGCTCAGGAGTCCAGGCACAGTTTAGCTGGTTGCTCTGCTTTGGGTCTCCCAAAGCTGCAATCAAGGTGTTGGCAAAGATGGGCTTTTATCCAGAGGCTTGATTGAGGGAAGCAAATCTGCTTTCAATTTATTCATGTTGTTGGCGTAATTCATTTCCTGGCAGTTGTATGACTGAAGGCCCTGTTGTCGTTGTGTTGGGTTTTTTGGTTTTTTTGTGTGTTTTTTTTTGCTTTTTTCCCCCTGGCTTTTGGTTAGAGGTTGCCCTCAGCTCCCTTCTGATTAACTCAGAATCAACTGATTTGGGGCCTAAATTACTTCTGAAAAATCCCTTTTGCCACATATTCTATTGACTAGAAGCAAGTCCTAGGTCATGTTCACCCTCAAGCGTAGGGGAGTATCCTAGGTATGAGCACCAGGGATTGGGAATCATGGCAATTTCTTTAGATTCTGCCCACCACAAGTTATGTGGAAGAGGGATTAGACTTATCATTTATTTGAAAGCGGACTGTGACAAATGGGTATTGACTGTTGACTCTAATTTGTTAGGATCTGGTTAGCATTACAAAGCACAGTAGTAACCATGTAGTAACCAGAACCATATAGGCCAGAAGTATAGAAGTGGGAGAGATGAAGCCTACAGCCTTAATCCAGTATCTCTTACTTGGACCATGAATAGAATTTTTTTCAAAACGTTTATTTATTTTTGAGAGAGAGCGCAAGCAGGGGAGGGGCAGAGAGACAGGGAGACACAGAATCCAAAGTAGGCTCCAGGTTCTGAGCTGTCAACACAGAGCCCGACGTGGGGCTCAACCTCACAAACCGCAAGATCATGACCTGAGCTGAAGTCAGATGCTTAACCGACTGAGCCACCCAGGCGCTCCTGAATAGAATTTTTTCATACCAGTCTCTCCGTGTGCTAGCGTACTGTTATTTTGGTTTCCTTCCTTAGAACATCCTCTTTTGACTCTTCCCTAAAGGAGAAAATCTAAGCCCCTTAACTTAGTATGTAAGGCCCTTTACAACCGGTCATCATCAGTTTCTCAGGTCTCCTTTGTGCCATGTTTTTGTACATCTTTTACCATTTGCTAGAAATGTCATTTTCTCCTTTATCCCAATTTCTCCTCAGTCAGCTTCTATTTATAAAGGACATAGCCCAAATGTTGCTGAGGATTTTGATTAAAATTGTATTATTGTTCCTCTCAAGATATTTTTTAATTTTTCTCTTCCTTTCTACTCACCTACCAGAACTGGACAAGGAATAGGGTACAGAGAAAGAGGAGTAGAAATCTTTTTCTGGTTATACCTTGAATGGCATTTATCTTGACTATTGTAGGGGAGCCTTTCTTACTCTACAATAGGGGGCAGCAAAAATTGTTTGTAAAGGACCAAATAGTAACTGTTTTAGGATTTTAAGGTCAAGAGATAAAATCAAGGATACTATGTAGACACATAACAAGAGAGAAAACAAATTTCCACAAAATTCTTACTGACAAAATTCAAAATATAAGAATAATTGAGTACGTGTGTGTGTGTGTGTGTGTGTGTGTGTGTGTGTGTGTGTAATTCGGGTCCACTAAAGAGAATTGAATGGTTTTTTTGTGGGAGTAATATCTTACTTGAGGTTGCAAGCTAGTGTTATCTATCAAATTTGCAAAATTAGTTGCAAAAGTTCATCTGTTAATATGGATCTGTAATGAGATTTTATGTATTTTATCTTTGAAAAATTTTTTCATACAGATAGGCATCGCCAACTAGTGATATCATGTATGATTTTAATTGAGCATGTTTCATTGTTTGGAAGGCATTTGTAGAATTCTATTACAGTGCTCACTGGCTGTTTGCCTTTAGCATGGCAGTATATTGCATATTAATCACTTCAAGATATGTGGAGCTCCTCAATCGCTCATTTAAATAGATTTTGAAATAGGGAAATTTCCTTTAACTTGCAATGAGATACGAAAGCACTGCTGGGAATTTAGAAAGTATGCCCACTATAAATTCGTGTGGGAATGTTCTTGCTTTGTTTTAACTTTTGAAAGCTTGCCATTACGTGTGGTTCAAAGTAATGTTGATGTTGTCAGAATGACAGTACTGCAGCATGAGTTTCTTATAGGAACACGTTTTACCTTGTGATTTTAGGTAGAATTCAGTAAGAAACATTATCAAGTCCACAGCAAAAACTCATTTTCAAAGGCATTCCTTGTTTTATGTTAGCAGTTAAAGGCGGTTCTTCTTCAGAAGAATTCAGTGTTAGTCCTGAGCTAATAGAATCATAGTAAAACTACTGTCAAGACATTGAACTTATGGTTAAGTCCATGAGCCAGAAATGGTTACTACCGTGGACCCTACTGGTTCAGTAACACATGATAGATTCAAATATTTACTCCTGAATACCTGCTGGTGAAGAATAGAGTAACCATCGTCTCTAAACACCTTACATTTTCATTAACTTTGTAAATTTTTTTTCCCTGTTCCACACATATTTTTACTTCATTAATTGTAGGAGACTTCACTTCAAGTTGTTTTAGCCATTTGTTTGAACCTCTTTTTACCTGTAGTTGTTGCATGCAGACTATTCATAGAGGCTGGTTCTTCACTAACTTCAAAGTTGGTATTGATGCCCTGATAAGCAAAAACAACTGAACGGTACTCATAACTTATGTCAACTCATCAAAAGCCAAGGGAAAGAAATCTAAATCATTTGCTTTATTTTTTAGTTGACTGTTGTCAGTTCTTCAAGAAATTGTTCTTGCCAAAGCAGTAATGTTTAAACAAGTTTATTTTTTCTGGACACATTCCTTCAATTGCTGTGATCAAACCCAATTTAATTAATTCACTTTTGGCAAACAGATTTTCTTGCTTAGTTCATAAATAAGCCACTCAGAAACTTACTTTGGGTGCAGTCTCATTTTCATTTTTTATTTTTGTGAAGAAATTCTACTTTGATGAAATATTTCATTTTTAATTTTCTGATTTTTCTGACTCTTTTCCAGCAAGTTGGGAATAGTGTGATGAGTCCTTAGTGTGGTAATGCCCAAATAAGTTGTTTTTCTTTAACATGGCCAAATGTCACTGCATAATACACATGGGGCTTTGCCATTTAATTGAGTGAAATAATCCATTCTCTACTGTGCCTAAAAACTGTAGCATTCAAAGTCCACTCTTGTTTTGACAAGTTAGGTATGTGTATGTGCCTGTGCCTGTGCCTGTGCCTGTGTGTGTGTGTGTGTGTGTATAAATGTCATGGTACAGTGATACACATGGCACTCAAAATGCTGTTGAATTATGACTGTGCCACTGTGATTTGTAGTGTGCCAAACCACAGTGCCAAGCTGTGAGAGAGCCACATACAATTCTGTTGTGGCTACTCAACTCTACCATTGTAGTACAAAAGCAGCCTTCTGTAATATGTGATCAGTGGTGTGGCAGTGTTCCAGTAAAACTTTATTTGTGGACACAAATGTTAATTTCATATAATTTAACATTATGAAATGTTATTTTGATTTTTTTCAACTATTTAAAAGTGTCAAAACCATTCTGTGGACTGCACAAGAATAAGTGGTAGACTGAATTTGGCCTGTGCCCATGGTTTGCCAACTTTTACTCTAAGAAGAAACAATGAGAATTGCGTGCTAATTTAATTCATTTGATAGAAAATCTAGTATCAATCGTGTTGAGTCTTAAATCTTTATAGTTAATCATGCCACCTTACTTCTTATTTAAGTGGGAAGAAATCAAAGGAGGCAAGGCGAGACTTAATTAAATGGTAACTTGTCTGTGAAAGTCATGTGAGGACTTGGCTTTGGGGTGAACAATATTCATGTTGGGAAAGATATTCATTTGTTCAATATTTTATTCTTTTTTTTTTTTAATTTTTTTTTTTTCAACGTTTTTTTATTTATTTGTGGGACAGAGAGAGACAGAGCATGAACGGGGGAGGGACAGAGAGAGAGGGAGACACAGAATCGGAAACAGGCTCCAGGCTCTGAGCCATCAGCCCAGAGCCTGACGCGGGGCTCGAACTCACGGACCGTGAGATCGTGACCTGGCTGAAGTCGGACGCTTAACCGACTGCGCCACCCAGGCGCCCCCAATATTTTATTCTTTAATCACAATATTAGATTAAAATGTTTAGAAAAATTTAAATATAGCATTCAAGAAAATATCTAGAAATTTAAGAAAATACTTACAGTTTTTAAGTACAAAGAAAGATATTTGTAGATTGAATTTATAAATGACTGTTATCCTAGTCTAGTAACCTTTTTCTATTTTGAAAGAAATTGTGATTGGCTTTTCATTGCTCTCCTGAGTCTATGCTTTGTGAGAGAAAACACAGTAATGTGGTTCTTTGAAAAAAATTAGGTGAATTTAAAAGTGTATTTTTACTTGAAAATGGATCCAATGAAATAGTTATCATGACTCTACTTTTTAGAATACATATATGTACACAGTGTGCAGGCAAACACAGACACAGTGTTCTCTGTGGAAAACAGTAAAGGACCAATTTTTTATGACAGGAAAGTTGAGTCAGAAACCTCTTTCAGTATTCAGTATGGGTACTTAAAGTTAAAATAACCATAGAATGTATGACAGAGCACTTAAAATACTGCAAGATGACCAAGGATAGAATATACTTGAGTCATTTCTTCCATCTCCAAGGGTGCACTGGCAAAAATCTTCACTCCTTCCGCCTTTTCAGGTATAGTTAACTTCGAGACAAGAGCCCTCACATGTTGTAAGTTCTGTTCACTTTTGGGGGTTCACAGCATGATGCAGTAAGGTCTGTTGTTTGGTGCCTGAAGAAGCAACAGGAAATAGTATAAAGAATAGGTTTTGGAACCAGGGGATTTGAATGTTAAGTCTACCATTTAGTAAAACCTCTCTGAACTGCAGCTTCTTCATTTATAAAATGAGATATGATGTCACCATATATAGTTTTGTGAGGATTAGAAATGACATGTAGAAAGAGTCTGGCGGAGTAGCGTTCAGTAAATGATAGCAGTGTTAATTTAGTGTTGTTCCCATTGTGGCAGTTTTCATACTGTGGCATCTGCAGTAGGGAGAAGTGATGGTCACAGGTCAAACACTAGGGACTAAATTGCTTATGGAGACCTATTCCCACCATCCTTCCTTCTGCTACCCATACCTGCTGTGCATGTAATTAATCCATGTTTTCAAAATGTCGTCATTGTCACTATGTAAAGTTTTAAGAAAGGGGCTTTCCATTCTCGACTTTGCCTTTATGTGGTGGAGTATGTGTTTGTGAAGTGTTAGGGAATATGCCCTTATTTTTAAGGCCATCCTAAATTGTTTCCATTTCTTAAAACCGTATAGAACAGGAAATTTTGTTAACCCTCATACTTTTTTAGCTAAGATACATACTTTAGTTTTCCTATAGGTAAATCAGGCATGGTGATCAATACACATTCTTTTTTTTTTTTAATTTTTTTTTTTTTTACATTTTTTAAGATTTATTTTTGAGAGACAGAGAGAGACAGAGCACAAGTGGGGGAGGGGCAGAGAGAGAAGGAGACACAGAATGCGAAGCAGGTTCCAGGCTCTGAGCTGTCAGCACAGAGCCTGACATGGGGCTCGAACTCACAAACTGTCAGATCATGACCTGAGCCGAAGTCGGACGCTTAACTGACTGAGCTACCCAGGCACCCTGACCAATACACATTCTTAATCTTCTCTATTTAAAATCTTAGTCATTCCATAAATATGCTGAGCTTGTGTTTTTCCCAAACCCTTATCATTGTAATTTTGCTTTATTGAAAAAGCTGAATGAAATTTCACTAATGTTTGTGTTCAGTTCAACAAATATTTATTGGCTATGTGTCAAGCACTGCGCTAGGCACTGAGACTAGGAAGATGAACAAGGCCTAATATCTGCTTTCACCTTGCTTACATAGTGGGGAGTGAGAGGGAAAGATAGACACAAAGTATAAATATGAGGATCGTGTGACAAGTGCCATTATATTATGCAGTCAAAGAGATGGGGCTCCAAATAATAATTACGTTATGAATAAATGTCATGGTGACTGGTCAGTAGTTCAGATGTTTTACATGTTTAATAACTTGTGTTATGACTTGACCGGAGTTTCTTTTTTTCATTTTAAAATATATGCTGTTCTAGGTGGTTATATTTCCAAATACTGAGAAAAATATTAAGTCACTCTTATTTTTTCATTGTTCTTTAAAACAGATATTTTCTGAAGACAACAATGTGTGTTCCTTTTTTAGTGAAAATCCTCTCGGGATGAATTTAAAAATCTGGACTTTGGTGTATTAATTTGTTTTTCATTATGGTTAATGGAATTCGGATCATCCTTTGGTCTAGGTTTCAAGATGATCAGCTTTGGCTGATAAAATGAAATCAGTGCAGTTTTGTGGAAATGGAGTTTGCTCTTGTGGGAGTAGATACAGGTGCCAGAAGACCTTCACTTGTTGTATACTGACTTCAGAAAAGCTTAGCTGTGCTAGATTTTCAGTAATGCTGGATCATGATATTTCACCCTATTTAATTTTTTTTCGAAGAAGTACATTGTTTGAAATACATTTGCCTTGAATTTACATTGACAGGATTTACTCATCTGTCATTAGCAGCATCTGTAGTTTCTACTGCACATAAAGCATTTTTAGTCATTGGGCAGGAATCAGACACATCTCAATAGTAATTATTGTTTTCTTTGCAGTGGTGGTTCTGTGTATAATCTGTATACTGATGAGGATGAAGAAACTGAGCCTTCTCCTTCTGGGCAACAGATCATTGAAAATTCAATAACTATGAATAAGATGAAGCTGCTGAAGGCTAAGATGGAGAACATGAATCTCAGCAAAAAGGTGAAGCTGTCGGCATTTGGCCAGGCTTTTCTCTAGTTTATCCCTGCGGGGCTCACAGCGTTGAGGTCTGTGGGTAATTGTGAAAACAAATTATTGATAAAATACTACTCATTTCAAGTTTCTGGCCTCAGTTATTTATTGAGATATTAAAAGCAATGAATTGTTTTTTTAGGCCACCAATACATTTACTATGATATGCTGCACTTAAACTAATTCATGTTTTTTTTTAAATTTCAGAGGTCTGGTGCTAAGAAAGATAATAGAAAATAGCCTAATCTCAATCTTCCCATAGTTACTTTTTGAAATGCTCTGTTAATATTTGCTTATTATGGATATCTCTCCTATTTGGGTTTTGATAAAGAATATACCTATGTTCAGCTTTACTGGATACTGTCAGTTTTCCAAAGTGATTCCAAAGTAATTGAACCAATTAGCATTCTTCCTGGTGGTGAATGAGAGTTGCACATATTCTTACCAACATTTGGCATGATCCTTCTTTTTTTCTTTTTGTCATTCTGGTTGATGTGTAGTGGCCTCACATTGTGGTTTTAATTTACATTTCTTTGACTAATGAAGTTGAGCACTTTTCACATGTTTATGGGTATTTGGATATCCCTTTTTATAAAATGCCCATTCAGATTTCTTGGGTATTTTTCTATTGAGTGTTATGTTTTTACTTACTGAATTTTTTTTAGATCTTTATATATTCTAGATATAAGTCCTTTGCTATACACACACACACACACACACACACACGCATACACACACACACATATATATATATATATATATATATATATATATATATATATATATATATGTATCACTACTCTGTTACTTTGCTTTTCACTGTATTAATAGACCATCCCTTTTTCTTTTTTGAAATACATATATATAATAAGGTTTACAAATCTTTAATGTATAGCTTGATGAATTTTTACATTTATATATACTCAGGTAGGTACAACCTAGATTAAAATAAGACCTATCTTTCTCTCCAGATTTTCTCATAACCTTTCCCTACTTCCAGAAATAACTACTATTCTTATACATGTCACCATAAATTAGTTTTCTAGTTGTTGAACTTTGTATAAACGAAATCATATAGAATATTTTAATGTTTATTTATTTTGGGAGAGAGCAGGAGCGGGGGAGGGGCAGAGAGAGGGAGAAAGAGAGAGAAAATTTTTAGCAGGATCCACACTCTGCCTGGAGCCTGACATGGGGCTTGATCTCACGCCTGTGAGATTATGACCTGAGCCAAAATCAGTAGTTGGATGCTTAACCGACTAAGCCACCTAGGTGCCCCTCTTTTTTATTTTTTATCTGGTTTCTTGTGCTCAGCATAACACTTTTGCAATTCATCCATGTTGTGAGTATCAATTCTTTCTTTTTTACTGCTTTGTACTATTCCATTGTATGACTACTTCACTTTGTTTCTCTCCTCTTTTTGACACGTTGGGTTTTTTCTAGTGTTTGCCTTTCAACAGTAGAGTTGCTGTGGACATTCTTATACATGTTTTTGGTGGACATATGCATTCTTTTATTTGGGTTATAAACCTAGGAATGGACTTGCAGAGTATTTGTGTAGCTTTAGTCACAATGCCAAACAGTTTTGGAAAAGTTCTGTAATTGTTCCTTTCTCATTTAGGTATATGGTCCATCCTTTTTAAAAAAAGTATAATGTGGGGGCACCTGGGTGGCTCAGTCAGTTAAGTGACCGACTTCAGCTCAGGTCATGATCTCATAGTTTATGAGTTTGAGCCCCTCTTCAGGCTGTGTCCTGATAGCTCAGAATCTGGAGCCTACGTTGGATTCTGTGTCTCCCTGTCTCTCTTCCTCTCCCCTGCTCACACTCTTTCTCTCTCTCAAAAAATAAATGAACATTAAAAAAAAATAAAAAACATAATGTGAAGTAGGGAAAAGATAATTTTTTCTAGATGGAGAACAGTTGATCTAGCTGTATTGAAAAAAATCTTTCCTCACAATCTTAAATTTTTATGCACCTAATAACAGAACTTCAAATACATAAAGCAAAAGCTACAAAGAGAAATAGACAAATCCATAGTTATTTTAGAAGAATTCCACACACTCTCAAAAAACTGGTGGAAAAGATGGAAAAATCAGAGGATGTAAGACTTGAACAACACTATCAGCCTACCTGCCCCAATTGACATTTATAGAATGCTGCATCAAAGAACAGCAGGGTACACATTCTTGTTCAGTGCACTCAGAACCATATTGTGTGCTGTCACACAAGTCCCAATGAATTTTAAAATATTCAAATTATACAAAAAGTTCTTACTCTAATGGAATAAAGTAAAGAATCAATAACAGATATCTGGAAAGTCGAATATTTTGGAAATAACACACTTCTAAGTAATTGATGAGTCAAAGAGACATTGAAAATCATTTTGCACTAAATAAAAATCTTCTGATAATATGATGAATTTGTTTTTTTAATGTGAAATCATTCTTACATTCTTAGAATGAACTACTCTTGGTTGTGATGAATTTTTTTTTTTATATCTTTATCTTTAATTTGCTAATGTTGTATTTAGGAGTCTTGTTTATCCGGGGAATTGGTCTGTAATTTTTTTCTAACATGCAGCAAAGTTGGAAGAATTTTACAGTGAACACCCATTTATCCACACATAGATTTTATAATTAAAATTTTTAAATTGTTTTTAATTGTGGTAAAAATGTACATTTTTAAGTTTAATACAGTTCACTAGTGTTATGTATATTTGTATTATTTTACAACCAAGTTTTATTTTTTATTTTTTGAAGTTTTATTTTTCTTCTAAGATTTTATTAAATTTAAGTTAATTAACATACAGTGTAGGATTGGTTTCAGGAGTAGAATTTAGTGATTCTACTTACATATAACACATATAACACTCAGTGCTTATCACAAGCACTCTTCTTAATGTCCATCACTCATCAGGCTCGTGGCCCACTCCCCTCCTCTCCAGCAACTCTCAGTTTGTTCTCTATAGTTAAGGGTCTCTTATGGTTTACCTCCATCTCTGTTTTTATCTTATTTTATTTTCCTTCCCTTCCCCTATGGTCATCTGCTTTCTTAAATTCCACATATGAATGAAATCATATGGTATTTTTCTTTCTCTACCTGACTTATTTCATTTAGCATAATACACTCTAGTTCCATCCCACATCATTGTAAATGGCAGGATTTCATTATTTTTGATGGCTGAGTAGTATTCCATTGTATACATATATCACATCTTCTTTATCCATCAGTCAATGGACATTTGGTCTCTTTCCATACTTTGACTATTGTTGATAGTGCTGCTATAAAGATGGGGGTACATATGCCCCTTTGAATCAGTATTTTTGTATCCTTTGGATAAATACCTAATAGTGCAATTGCTGGGTCACAGTGTAGTTCTATCTGTAACTTTCTGAGGAACCTCCATACTGTTTTCCAGAGTGGCCTCACCAGTTTGCATTCCCACCAACAATGCAAGTGGGTTCCTCTTTCTCGGCATCCTCACCAATACCTGTTGTTTCTTGTGTTGTTAATTTTAGCCATCTGACAGATATATGGTGGTATCTCATCATGGTTTTAATTTGTATTAACCTGATGATGAGTGATGTTGAGCATCTTTTCATGTGTCTGTTAGCCATTTGTATGTCTTTGGAGAAATGTCTGTTCATGTCTTCTGCCCATTTCTTAACTGGGTTGTTTGTTTTTTGAGTGTTGAGTTTGGTAAGTTCTTTATAGATTTTGGATACTACCCCATTATCTGATATCTCATTTGCAAGTATCTTCTCCCATTCTGTAGGTTGCCTTTTTGTTTTGTTGATTGTTTCCTTCCCTGTAAAGAAGCTTTTTATCTTGATGAAGTCCTAATAGTTTTTGCTTGCCTCTGGAGATGTGCCCAGTAAGAAGTTGCTACAGCCAAGTTCAAAGAGGTAAATGAAATCTTGTCATTTGCTTCTCTAGGATTTTGATGGTTTCCTGTCACACATTTAGGTCTTTCATCCATTTTGAATTTATTTTTGTATATGGTGTAAGAACGTGGCCTAGTTTTATTCTTCTGTAAGTTGTTATCCAGTTTTCCCAACACCATTTGTTGAAGAGACTGTCTTTTTTTTCCATCAGATATCCTTTCCAACTTTGTCAAAGATTAGTTGACCATGCAGTTGTGGGTCCATTTCTGGGGTTTTCTGTTCTGTTCCATTGATTTGTATGCCTGTTTTTGTGCCAGTACCATGCTGTCTTGATTACTACAGCTTTGTAATATAGCTTGAGGTTCAGAACTGTGACGCCTCCAGTTTTTTGTTTTTCAGGATTGCTTTGGCTATTCAGGGTCTTTTGTGGTCCCATCCAAATTTTAGGATTGTTTGTTTTAGCTCTGCAAAAGATTCTGGTGGTATTTTGATGATTGCATTAAACGTGTAGATTGCTTTGGGTAGTATAGACATTTTAATGATGTTTGTTCTTCCAACCTGTGAGTAGAGAATGGTTTTCCATTTCTTTGTGTCCTCTTTTTTCTTTTAATGTTTATTTATTTTAAGAGAGAAAGCATGTGTGGGAGGGACAAAGAGATGGGGAGAGAATCCTCAGCAGGGTCTTTGCAGTCAGCACAGAGCCCAACTTGATCCCATGAACCATGAGATCATGACAGGAATGAAAATCAACAGTTGGGTGCTTAACCGACTGAGCCACCCAGGTGCCCCATGTGTCCTCTTCAATTTCTTTTGTAAGTCTTCTATAGTTTTCAGAGTACAGATCTTTTACCTCTTTAGTTGGGTTTATTCTTTATTTTTTAAATTTTTATTTGAATCCAAGTTAGTTAATGTATAGTATAGTAATAATTTCAGGAATAGAATTTAGTGATTCATCACTTACATATAAAACCCTGTGCTCATCCCAACAAGTGCCCTCTGTAATGCCCATCCCCCACACCCAACACCCCTGCCAGCAACCCTCAGTTTGTTCTCTGTATTTAAACAGAGTCTCTTATGGTTTGTCTCCCTCTCCATTTTTATCTTAGTTTTGCTTCCCTTCCCCTATGTTCATCTGTTTTGTTTCTTAAATTCACTCTTAAATGAGTGAAATCATATATTTGTCTTTCTCTGACTTTTTATGCTTAGGATAATACCCTCTAGTTCCATCCATCTTGTTGCAAATGTCAAGATTTCATTCCTTTTGATTGCCAAGTAATACTCCGTTGTATATATATACCTACCATATCTTCTTTATCCATTTATCTGTTGATGGACATTTGGGCTCTTTCCATACTTTGACTATTGTCAGTAGTGTGGCTATAAACATTGGGGTGCATGTGCCCCTTCAAATCAGCATTTTTGTATCCTTTGGATAAATACCTAGTAGTCCAGTTGCTAGGTTGTAGGGTAGTTCTATTTTTAATTTTTTGAGGAATCTTCATATTATTTTCCAGAGTGGCTGCACCTGTTTGCATTCCCATCAGCAGTGCAAAAGAGTTCCTCTTTCTTCACATCCTCGCCAACATCTGTTGCCCGAGTTGTTAACTTTTAGCCATTCTGAAAGGTGTGAGGTGGTATCTCATTGTGGTTTGATTTGTAGTTCCCTGATGATGAGTGATGTTGAGCATCTTTTCATGTGTAGTTAGGTTTATTCTTAGGTATCTTCTTGGTTTTGGTACAGTTGTAAATGGGATTGATTTCTTGATTTCTTTTTCTGCTTCTTTGTTATTGGTGTATAGAAATGCAACAGATTTCTGCATGTTGATTTTATATCCTGCAACATTGCTGAATATTTACCTTTTCAGTTGCTCTTTATTCTTTCCTGCGATTACATGCTTCCTTCAAGGATTATTTTCCTTCTGAATCATTTCTTTTAGTACTTCTTTTCATTTAGTAAAGGTTTCTAACAGTGGATTCTCTCAGCATTTGTCTGAATACTTATTTTACCTTTTGTGTTTTGAAAAATGTTCAGTCTTTCAGAAATGTGGTAAGAGTAGCACAGCAGACCTGCATAGGCACTTTAGCTTGACCCATTAATTAACATTTTTTCACATTTGCTTTCTCCCTATTTTTTCACCATTCCATTTGGGAATTAGTTGCAGATATCATTTCCCCCTAAATACTTCATTCTGCATATATCTCTGCAGAACAAGGGTCTTCTCCTACATAACCACAATACAGTTACCATACACATGATTTATCATTGATACACATTCTGTCATCTATATTCTAATTTCTCTTTGTCCCAGTGGAATATCCTCAGTTTGAATTTGTCTGATTGTTTCATCATGATTGGATGCAGGTTAAACATGGTTGGCAGGAATATTACTTATATGATGCATTCTTCTCAGTGCAAAACATCAGGAGGCACATGTCAGTTTGCAGTAATTTTACTTTTTTTAAAGAAAATTTGCAATTTTAGTTGATATTCCCCTTTTATCCAAGAGTTGTTTAATAGCATTTAGAAAAATTCTTGGTGAGAGAAGCTTTTTGCTTTGTCATTGTTTTTGATTTCTAGTTTTATTGAAATTAAAAACAATGATTTTATGGAAATCAGATAATGTTGTTTATATTTCTACTTAATAAAACCTGATTATTTGTGATCTAATATCACTCTGCATGAATATTCCATGTATACTTCAGAAGATGATTCATTCTCTATCATCAGTGTAAAAGTTTGATAGATAACTGTAAGATTGACCTTGTTGGTCAGTTGTTTGGATTCCCCATTTCCTTTGTTTTGGTCAGCTTAATGTTTCTTTGATAAAAATAATGATACCTGAAAGTCCATTATTGGTGGACGTTGGTGTATTTCCTTTTTCATCTTCCATAGTTTTTTGCTTTAAGAAGGTACTTGTGTTACTGTTTCATAAACTTTTATTTTATTTATTAAAAAAAGGTTTTTTAATGTTTATTTTTGAGTGAGAGAGAAAAAGAGACAGAGTACAAGTGGGGGAGGGGCAGAGAGCAAGAGAGAGACAGACAGACAGACAAACAGAAAGACAGAATCGAAGCAGGCTCCAGGCTCCAACCCATCAGCACAGAGCCCAATGCAGAGCTTGAACTCAACGACCTCGAGATCATGACCTGAGCAGAATTTGGACGCTTAACTGACTGAGCCACCCAGGCGCCCCTACACGGTTACATTTTAATTATACTGCTTACTGCAGCTGTTATAAAGTGTTCCATCCCTTTTAGCTTAAATTTTCCTTGCCAGATATCAGGCCCATAACCCTTGATAACTTACTGTCTTCATTTACTTGGTATACCTTTTCCCATGTCTTTTAGAATTCACTTATAGGCACACTTTTTTTTTCTCCAAGTAATCTCTACCCTCATTGTGGGATTCAGACTCACAACCTCAAGATTAAGAGCTTACCCTCGTTAGATGTAGAGATTACATAAAAATAAAATCTTTAAAAATTTTAAAAATCAAATAAAGTTAACTTTTATTTAAAAAAAATTTTTTTTTAACGTTTATTTATTTTTTTTGAGACAGAGAGAGACAGAGCATGAACGGGGGAGGGTCAGAGAGAGGGAGACACAGAGTCTGAAACAGGCTTCAGGCTCTGAGCTGTCAGCACAGAGCCTGACGTGGGGCTCAAACTCACGGACTGCAAAATCATGACCTGAGCCGAAGTCGGCTGCTTAACCAACTGAGCCACCCAGGTGCCCCAAAGTTAACTTTTAAATTGCTTTTTGGTGTATCTTTTATATACATTATAGAGTTGGCTTTTTGCTTTGTGAACCAGTTTGAAATTTAAAAAAGTAGGTAACTTAATCACATTTATATTTAGCAGTATGACTTTCATATATGGTCTCAAATGTCTTATTTTGATATATTTACAGTATTCTAATGGTCTCTTTTCTTTTGTGTATGTATGGATATGTGTGTGTATGAGTGTGTACTTTTTGGTACTTCAGAAGCCTTTTGTTCTATTGTTTAACTTTATTAAAAAATTTTTTTTTAATGTTTATTTATTATTTTTTTTTGAGGGAGAGAGAGACAGAGACAGAGCATGGGCAGGGAAGGGGCAGGGGCAGAGACAGAGGGAAACACAGAATCCAAAGCAGGTTCTAGCTCTGAGCTGTTAGCACAGAGCCCAATGCGGAGCTTGAACTCACGAACTCTGAGATCATGACCTGGGCCAAAGTCAGGCACTTAACCAACTGAGCCACCCAGGTGCCCCATCTATTGTTTAACTTTAGATTAATATTTATTATCATGTCCTTTATCTGCTTTTTCCTTACTTAACCTTCTACTCTTTTATTTTCCATTTTTGAGAGATATCTTTTGACTCTTACTTATTACTTATAATCAATGAACTTATTTTGCTTTCTTTTTTTTTTAAATTTTTTTTAACGTTTATTTATTTTTGAGACAGAGAGAGACAGAGCATGAACGGGGGAGGGTCAGAGAGAGAGAGAAAGAGAGAGAGGGAGACACAGAATCTGAAACAGGCTCCAGGCTGTGAGCTGTCAGCACAGAGCCCGACGCAGGGCTTGAACTCACAGACCACGAGATCATGACCTGAGCCGAAGTCGGCCAGTTAACCGACTGAGCCACCCAGGCGCCCCTTATTTTGCTTTCTTTATCTCTCCATTAACTTTTTTTTTTAAATTGAAATATAGTTGACACACAATGTTACATTAGTTTCAGGTGTATGGCATAGTGTTTGCACAGCTCTGTATATTCTGCTGTATATTCTGCTCACCACAAGTGCAGCTACCATCTGTCACCCCAGAACGCTATTGACTGTATTCCCTATGCTGTACCTTTTATCCTCCCGACTGAGTCATTCTGGAAACCTGTATCTCCCACTCCTCTTCATCCCCTTTTGCCTATCCCCCTACCTCTCTCCCTCTGGCAAATGCCAGTTTGGTCTCTAAATTTATGGATCTGTTTCTGCTTTTTCTGTTAGTTTTATTTTTTAAATTCCATATGTAAGTAAATCATGTTGTATTTCACTTTTTCTGACTTAGTTTACTTAGCATGATACCTCAAAGTCTATGTGTATTGTCACAAATGACAAGATTTCATTCTTTTTATGCCCGAGTAATATTCCGTTATACATACATCGCACATTTTCTTTATCCATTTATCTATTGATGGGCATTTAGGTTGCTACTTTATCTTTCCATTTTTAAATTTATCCATAACATCATAAATTGTTGTGATACTTTTATTAAAACTTACTATATTGAGGACCCCTGGACCACTCTACAGTTTGATGATTTGGTAGGAAGACTCACAGGACCAGCATATAGTTGGATTCATGGATAAGATTTATTACGGCAAGAGGGTACAAAGTAAAATCATCAAAGGGGAAAGGCTTATGGCTCAAGTCCAGAGAAAACCAAGCACAAGCTTCCCAGAATCCCGTTCCCAGTGGAGTCTCATAGGACATGCTTTATCCCTCTGTCAATGAGCTGTGTCAGTACATATGGAATATTATTGTCTGCCAGGGAACGTTATTAGAGAGTCTGTGCCCAGGGGTTTTATTTGGGGCAGTTCATGTAGGCACCCTCTGTCTAGGATGTACCAGTACCAAAAGGCCAGACACCCAGAAGGAAAGCCAGTGTTTAGCATAAACCATAGTGCTTGCACAAACAAGTTAGGCACCTTTTCTGCTAGGGTGGTGGGAACCCTCTTGAAATACAAGTTCCCAGAAGCTAGCCAAGGGCCATCCTGGAAGGCAGGCCTTTTCAAGGATAGCAGTGTAGGCCTGTTAACTCTTTTCTGTAGTACCTATGTAGCTGACACTTACTCATCTTACTAGGAAAAATTGTTGGGGACCTAAAATAGGTGAGTAACATCATATCTAGTATACTCAGTGAATTTTCTTCTCAGCAAAACTCTGGAAAATAATCAGTAGTGAGGAAGATAAATAAAATTATTTTTAATATTTTCAGAAAATTATACTCCGTGGAGGAAGAGAGCAAAATTCATCTCAGTTTTAAACTTCAGATTTTAATCTTTTAAGACGTTTTAGATTGAGGTAATCAAAATGCCAGTGCTGCAGTAAATGACATTTTCCTCCTTAATTAATTTTTGTTAATGGGTAGACAAAAATGACTGTAAGGAATTATATATTCACTCTTTTTTTTAGCCTAAGAAAGCTGTCAAGGTAAAACCTCGTCCACCTATAGCTCCTCGACCTTCTGGTAGTTCCACGGCAGCTGCTCGCCACAGATTGTTAAGGGTTCTCCCCCACATTGGGCAGTCTTGTTTACCTTCTGCTGGGAATGCATGTCTACCTGAAACTTCCAGCAATGCTGTTTCAAGTTTGGCAACTGTGCCCCCCACTGATAGACCCATATCATCTATTGCTAGCGATTTTCTTAAGGAAGAGGATAACTGGGAGATGAACGCACTGTCTCATTCCAATGGTAGCATCAAACTACCACCTCGGATACCCCATACCGAGTTGGAAAATGACAAGGAGCTTGCTGATTCTGTTCTCCATCTTGGATCATTCCTGCCTAGGCGGACGAAACACTTTTTAGGAAATTTGTCATCCAATAAAGAGGATGACACTACCTTATTTCCAACTTCAGAAGAATGTGTAACTGAAGAATCACTTCCACCTGAAGTGGGTTCATTTGCTTTATTTACAGAAGGAAACACCGATGAACAGAGCATTGGCTTAGAAGGCACACAGAAGGTAAATCCAGAGTTCTTACTCTGTAATGATGATAAAGGGTTGAAAGCTGCAGAACAGCATCTTAAACATGTTGCAAGAATATTGAGCAGTGAATCAGTAGAAACTACAGTTCTCGACCACCATGAATTAAGTCCTCACAAGAATAGACTCTTGTCACCTCTTCGCTGTTCTACACCAATGTCACTCCATAATTCTCTGGTGAAACCACAGAGACAGTCCAAATGTTTTGAGTCTGGGAATCTCCAGTCTTCTCCTTCACAAAATGTGCTTCGGTCGCTAGATGTTCGAAATATAACTGATTCTTCTTTCTCTAGGACTACTCGCTTTCGTGCTGTTAAAGTTGATTCACCTGGGAAAAGAGCTGATATTATTTCTAAAGTTGAGGCTCGGGATATCACAGAAATGGCAAACAAGGCTTCCAAAGAGCCTGTTGGTTGTGTAAATAATATAGGTTTTCTTGCTTCGCTGGGCCGGAGTGCAAGCAGAGATAGCTTACAGAGCATGCGTGGGGCAGGCAGGATTCGGACCTCTGGAATGGGGCTGTCTACAAGTCTCCAGCATTCTCAGGAAGAAAGCTTTAGGAAAAATTCTCCCCTGTTAGAACCTACAGATTTTTTTCTAGTAAGTATTTGTTTGCAATATGTTCTACTAGTTAACCTTGTAGTTACTCATCATATTACATGTTTGTTTTTTGTTTACTTAAGGGAGGAGGCTGAAGGTTGAATTCTTTTTATAAGTTTCTCTTAAAATGTTAATCTAGTTTGTAGAAAATCTTTTTGATAGTTGAATTTTAAATAAGGTGTTAGCCCTAAATTGAGAATTGTAATTTGAAAAATAATTTTGTGTCAACAATTTATCATCTATTTTTAACACTAAATATTTTTTAAAAATTTTAATGTTTATTTATTTTGAGAGAGAGAGAGAGAGACTAAGCATAAGTGGGGGAGAGGCAGAGGGAGAGAGACACAGAATCTAAAACAGGCTTCACGCTCTGAGCTGTCAGCACAGAGCCCAACGTGGGGCTTGAACTCACAAACTGTGAGATCATAACCTGAGCCGAAGTTGGACACTTAACTGACTGAGCCACCCAGGTGCCCCTAACGCTAAATATTTTTAATTTTTTCCATATAAGAACTTTTATTTATACCATCAAATTTTCTTCTCTTAAAGAAAAATACGTACAGTATTGCTGCATGTGAGAATCAGATGTCAAATTAATTTAATTAAATGAAAGCCCAACAGCAGTTCCATAATAAAATACAAGTATTTCATGTTTAGTGATCTTTTCTTCTGTTCTCCATTAACTTACCTCTGTAGATGTTTTGTGTTTTGATTATAGTCTGCCCGTGGCATTGGAATGAATGGAAATAACACAGCAGCAGGGAAAAGAGTAGGTAAGCTACAGATAATTGTGAAAATATAAGCCTAACAATCACTTCATTATGCATACTGTTTTTTTCAGACAGAAATAAGAGGAAGGTTCTTTGTGGTATGTATGGAGTAAACTCTCCCTAAACTTTGTTCCACTGAGGAAAATGGCTATTAGAACTGACTGTAGAACATACTTGAAGAATAAAACAAAAATTGAAATTGAGGTCTCTGTTGCCTGGGGAAAGATATAGTCTAAGTGAAAAGACAGGAAGGATGAAGAATTAATGTGTAATTCCACAACCCTCTGTCACTGGCCACTCTAGAGCCATGCTGGGCTGCTGGTTGGGTTTCGAAAGAGTATCCTAGAGAGGTGTTTCTTGACATCATAATCCAATATGAAGGAGAGTAGGAAGAGCTCCTTTTGATGAACTAATTATTTCTGGATAAAAGAAAAAGACGGTCCTTGAATCAGCCCTTTCCAAAGCACAGTAGCAGAAGTAGCTGCAACATTGGCACTCCTTTCTGCCAATAACACCTTAAAGGTGCATTGGCCAGTCCTAATCTCCAAGGAAGCCATTATGATCATCATCTTTTGAAATTTTAGACTCAGACTAGGGGTGGGAGCTCATTACCAAAGATGTACCACCTTTCTAGCCTCAGGGTTCTAAAGGATACTTTATATGAAAGTATATAAAACTGATGTCACAACCAATGTAATATATATTATGGTTATCACATGAGTTTTATGCCTTTAAAGAGTACTTAGGGTTTATTTTTCACTTCTACATAAGGCCCAGAGTTTTAAAGTCTTAATATATCGATGTTTTTTCAATTTTTTAATTGTGGTAAAATATACATAACATAAAATTTACCGTCTTAACCATTTTTAAGTGTATAACTCAATGCCATTATATAAAACATTCACATTGTTGGGCAACCATCACCACCATCCATCTCCAGAATTCTTTTTATCTTGAAAACTTGTACCCATTTTTAAGTCCTCATCCCCCTGCCCCGCTCACCCCAGCCTCTAGCAGCCATGATTCTATTTTCTGTCTAATTCTAATTCCTTGAAGTACCTCATATAAGTGGAATCATACAGCATTTGTTTTTTTGTGTGTACCTGACTTCACTTAGCACTGTGTCCCCAAGGTTCATCCATATTGTAGCATGTGTCAGAGTTTCCATACTTTTTAAGACTGAATAATATTTCATTGTATGTATATACAGCATTTTGCTTATCCATGTATCTGTGGATGGAGACTTGTGTTGCTTCCACATTTCAGCTCTTGTGAATACTGCTGTTATGAACATGGGTGCCCCAATATCTCTTTGAGACCCTGCTTTTCATTTTTTTGAGTATATACTCAGAAGTGGAATTGCTGGCTCACATGTTTATTCAATTTTTAATTTTTTGAGTAACTGCCATACAGTTTTCCATAGTGGCTGCACTATTTTACATTACCACCAACAGTGTATTAGGTTTCCAGTTTCTCCATATTCTTACCAATACTTGTTATCTTCTGTTTTGCTTGTTTGTTTGTTTTTGATAATTGACATCCCAATAGGTATGAGGTAGTATCTCACTGTGGTTTTGGTTTGCATTTCCCTGATGATTAGTGATGTTGAGTATATTTTTATGTGCTTAGCCTTTTGTACATCTTCGGAGAAATGTCTGTTCAAATATGTTGCCCATTTTTAAATTGGGTTGTTTCATTTTTTATTGCTGAGTTTTAGGTGTTCTCATTCTGGATACTGGTCTCTTTATCAGATATGTGATTGGCAAATATTTTCTTCTAAATATTTCTCCCTTTTTTATTCTACTGATAGTGTCTTTTGATGCACAATAGTTTTTAATTTTCATGCAGTCCATGTTGTTGGTGTTTTCCTTTGTTGCCTGTGCCTATGGTATTGTGTCCAATAAATCATTGCCAAGTCCAACTTCATGAAGTTTTCCTCCTATATTTTACTCTAAGAGTTTTATGTATGTCTTCCAGGTAGGTCTTTGATACATTTTGAATTAATTTTTTAATGTATATATTTTTGTATATATGGTGTAATATAAGGGTCCAACTTTATTCTTTTTCATGTGTATATCCAGTTTTCCCAGTGCCATTCATTATGTGTATATCCAGTTTTCCCAGTGCCATTCGTTAAAAAGACTGTCCTTTCCCCATTGTCTTGGGTATCCTTGTCAAAAATCATTTCATCCTATATGTGAGGGTTTATTTCTGGGTTCTTTATTGCCTGTCTTTATGCCAATACCACACACTATAATTTATCTACTTTTAACTCTAATTTGAGCTTCTGTGCTTTTTCATTTCTCTTCTCACCCTTCCTCTGAAATAGTTGATGCTGTGGTCACCAAAGATAACCACAATTTCAATCCAGTGGATGCTTCTGTATCCTCATCTTGTTTGATTCTTGTGGGCCTCCTTCTTGAAATAGTTTCTTTTCCTTTGTTTCTCTCTGTTTCCTTTCTTTCTTTCTTTCTTTCTTTCTTTCTTTCTTTCTTTCTTTCTTCTTCTTCTTCTTCTTCTTCTTCTTCTTCTTCTTCTTCTTCTTTTTCTTCTTCTTCTTTTATTCTGGGCTATCATATTGCTGTAGAGTTTTGTTTTTGTTTCATTTTGTTAAACCTGATTTTCTTTTTCTTTACTTGTTTTACCAGCCCTCTGCTTGTCCCCAGGTATACATTCTTTTGGTTAATTTTGTTTAAGTCAAGCCATCAACTACTGCCTGCAGTGATGATTACCCAAACAAGGGCCATGTAACTTGCTGCCATTTCCTTTCAGTAATAACTGTATCATTCTGAATGTCCTTGAAGAGTCCATGAGAGTTTTGGTATACATTTTATTTAATTAATTTGTTAAATTCTTCTACTGGTTTTCTTTGCTTTTTACTATAGGGTCTCCCTTGGAAATCTTACCCATCCTCATAGTTCCAGTTATCATTTTTAGACATATGATTACCAAATTTTAGACATATGATTTTAGACATATGATTGCACCTGGAAATGAAATAGAGGTTGAAATAGAGCATTTTATTTTATTTTATTTTATTTTATTTTATTTTATTTTATTTATTTTTAAATTTATTTATTTGAGTTCAAGTTAGTTAACATACAGTGTAATATTGGTTTCTGGAGTAGAACCCAGTGATTCAAACTTACGTATAACACCCAGTTCTCATCCCAACAAGTGCCCTCCTTAATGCACATCACCCATTTAGAATTTTTAGAAGCAATTGCACCTGTGAATGGGTCTAGTGCTTCATTCAGAGTGGGTATGATGTGGTAAGTGACAGAAAACAACTCTGGAAAGTTGGAAAGGTATCATATTGGACATACAAACTCTGAATGCCAGTCTGAAGAATAGTAGCAAACCTATATATTAGTGATGGGTCCTGACTTGGAGTAGGTAACTAATAAATGGTTTTCTCCGGTAGGTAGAAGCACGTATAGAAACTATTCTTGTAGGAGAAGACTGCAGTTGTGTGTCTGTGCCAACTCGTACTGTGTCTTGTGTTTCTGCACATTCAAAAAGAGTTCTTGAATGAAAAAAGTTTGGGAAACATTGAGTTAAGCAGTTCCAAGGAAAGAAAAAAGGAAAATATGACTACACTGAACTAATTAAATAATTATCATTAGATTATTCCATTGAGGAAGAATATCCTAAACCTGAATTTCGAAGATAATTACAATCAGATGAGCTTCCAGAAGATATCTGGTATTATATGCCTTTCCTCTGTGACCTGTGCAAATGCTTATTTTCGTTTTTTAAGAAGTGGAAAGTACACCTTTGTTCTTGATAACTCTTAAGTGCACTTGAAGAAGAAAGTGCTAATTGAGTTGGTGCCAGGGCACCACTGGGAATCATTCACTTAGTTGTTTTCAATTTTGTTTCTACCATTAGGAGTCATTCAGTTAGTTTCCAATTTGGGGCAAGATCTAGGAAATGGGAAGGTATTTCAGACTGGTAATAAAGCTGACTTAAAGTTACTGGGTTTGTATATCCAGCATCCTTTCTGGGTGGCAAAAGGCATAGCACCAATTCATTGTAATTCCAGTTTTTTGAACCCTTGAAGGATCTTCAAAGACTTTTAGCTGCCATATAAACATTAAGCCGAGGTCTCTCAAACCTTTTTTAAATAGTGGAGAATAGGCACCAGTACCACCTAGACCCAGCATTTTTCTTCTCATTCCTTCCCCTTGTTCTGTTTTCTTTGTTTGCCTTTTGCTTCTTGGCCTTTTAGTGCCACCAAGCACCATGTGCTTGTACTGTTATTATAACAACTGTGGATGGTGACTTTGAGCCTCTCTGCTTGAGTCAGGTTTGTTGGAATTTTGCTCAGTTGTAAGAGAATTTCACCTACTAGTTAAAGAAATTGATTTAATTATTCTTATGTAATAACAGATATGCTGTTTTTTAAACATAAAATCATTACAGTAGTACAAAATTCAGTAACTATTTTTTGGAAAGGTAGTACTGTGAAATTGAGCAGTGCACCATGTTAGTCACTATTGATAATATGGTATTTTATATAATTACAACATTTAAAAATTTCAGGATGCTTTTTACATGTGAGAACTGAATTGACCTTAAAACACTTAGAAACATAAGGGAGAAAACCACGTTATGTTATCTTAAAAATGGGGGTGCCTAGGTAGCTCAGTTGGTTAAGCATCCGATTTCATCTCAGGTCATGATCTCATGGTTCGTGGGTTTGAGTCCCGCGTCGGGCTCTGTGCTGACAACTCTAGAGCCTGGAGCCTGCTTCGGATCCTGTGTCTCCCTGTCTCTCTGCTCTTCCCCACTTGTGCTCTGTCTCTCTCTGTCTCTCAAAAATGAATAAATGTTAAAAAAAAATTTTTTAAAGAACAAATTGGAGTTTTGAAAGAATAAATAACTTGCCTGTGGTTTGACAACTGTAATTTCAATGATGTAATCAGGACTAAAAGACCAGTTTCTTGATACTCTGGTGCTCCTTCTTGGCGTAAAAGAATAGGGTGTTTGTATTACATATACATTGTTTCTCAGAGGCCTGATAAGAATGATTTTGAACCAGACTTTTTCTTAATTCTCTGTCAAGGTTTGGTGTACTTTACAATTACTGATTGCCCTTAGAAATAATCAGAAAAATACTGGTGTGTACAGAAGCCCTAAAAATGTAAGTCTCAGTCAGTAGAAACCCACCTCATCTTTAAAAATATAACAGTTCTACTGTATCCTTACTTGTAGATTTTGTAGATAATTTTGGATATAAATATAGCACAAATTAATTTTTTATGGCCAAGAAATTTGTTGTGATGGGGTTGTGTTTTGTGTTTTGCTTAATACTATTTCACATTTAACATTTTATGCCTGTAGTAATCAAGGTGTCCTTTCATTAATCAGGAGAATGTACTCATCACCTCCCACCCGTGAAAGCCCCAGTTCAAACAAAGAAGAAAGCAGCAAAGCATTGTTTTCTCTGTGGAAAGAAAACTGGACTGGCTACTAGCTACGAATGCAGGCAGGTTGGCTGACTGGAAAAGCTGAGATGCTTTTTTTGTGGTGACCCAGCATGGGGATACAATATAAAACCTTCTTTAAATTGGCTATTCGTAACATCATTAAGATGATGTTCAGATGGTAGCCCTTATTTGAGCTCCTAAGTGGCTGAAGTAAGGGCGAAGTAGACAGCTCATGAGTTTATAAATCATGAGATCCTCTCCTGCCCTCCAAGTTGGGAGATTTAAACCAGTGGCAGAGTGTACTTTGTCTTATGATAGATATGCGTGGTTTTTGTTTGAATGCAACTTGGAAGAATCCCTCCTCCAAGGTTCTTTTTTAAATTGAACAACAACAAAAAAATTTAAAGTAAATGTACTATTAATTTTAATGATTATATGGTACAGTTTTATTTCAAAACAGAGGAATAATCTATTCACAAAAAGTAATGAATTTTCTCATAATTATTTCTTTCATTAGCATTGATTAATATCAATCAATCACTCTGGGGATCGTGTCTGCCCTTAGTTTTGAGTCCAGGCATTAAAAACAACTGCTGCTTTTTAGAGTGCATTCTGTTCAGATAGAAACAGTTCATCTTGTTGCGAGAAACATTTTAAAAATCCTTTTATGACATAGTTAGGTTTTACGTAATTTTTTTTTGAGACCGAATTTGTTAGAAATTCAGTTCTCCCAGGTTTACTAGATACAAGAGAAATGGTAGATATATATATCAGCTTTTGCAATTTTACCATTTCATAAAAATCTATATCCTGTTTCATTTCATAATAGATCCTTTATTTTAAACTTTCATATTCATGGACAGTTAATTCTCTTTGGGGGGCACTTGTGCTGGTTTATGAGTGCAAGGGAAATGTCAGTGCTGAAAATTGCTAAAGAGAACCACAGGGCTCCTGTTGGATACTGGAAGTCAAGCTCTCATCTCCCAAGGAGATGAGCCTCTCTAAAATGTGACTATTCACATGAACTTTTTTGTGCTTTAGATGTGGAAACAACTTCTGTGCATCTCATCGTTATGCAGAAACTCACGGCTGCACCTATGATTACAAGAGTGCAGGGAGGAGATACTTACAGGAGGCAAATCCTGTGGTTAACGCACCCAAACTTCCAAAAATCTAGCTCTTGCTCTGCGCCTGGGAATTGTATTACAGTGACAGAAGAAATACTGTTCAGACTGCATTATATCTGTTCGACTCCAAAAGATTTGCCAAATGAAAAAAGCATACGGTGCTCACTGTTGGAGAAAGAATGCTACTATATTTGACATCTTTATTCTTTGGTCAATCAAATGTTTTAAAAGTAGTTTTAAAAACTTTAAACTATAATGATTTAACTTTGTTACTGCATGTCTTGTGTTAAGTATTTTATATTTGACATTGCAATTTTACTAGACAAGTCTTCAAAAGATGCACTTTAGGAAGTTATCACTGACTATGTAAACCAGCTTCCACAGTGTACAGAAATGTGCCGTCACGTAATGGCTCTACTCAAATCCACCACTTTTTTGAGGGGGGTGGGTGGGTGGTGGAGATTTTTTTTTTTTAATCCCATGTGAAAATTTATTGAATTTACTAACAAGTTCCTTTTATTTCAAACTACTTTTTATAAAAACATTTCATTTCCCAGTGTAGTTTTAACACACATATTTCTTCCATATTCAGATTGGCATTCAGATATGTATCCATTCATAAAACACATCATGTTAAACATACTATATATTTCTTAAAAGATACTTTTTTGAATGGCAGTTTTACAATAGAAGGCGTCTCACTTGTTGCCATTAAATATAGAATCCACCTTTTCACTTTTTGAAAAATGGCTATATTTAAAACAAAATCTCATATTTTGGTTTGTTTTTCTTATATGTTGAGTGCTATTACCAGGAGAAATTCAAATAAATATTCAATTTCATTATGAGTTTGATTATTTGATTATGTACAATACTTTTTTCTTTTATAAAGACCTAAAAAAATGTTTTTTTATGTTTATCTTTGAGAGAAAGAGAGAGCACGAGCAGGGGAGGGGTAGAGAGCAAGGCAGACAGAGAATCTGAAGCAGGCTCCAGGCTCTGAGCTATCAGCACAGAGCCCGACCCGGGGCTTGAACTCATGAGCAGTGAGATCATGACCCGAGCCGAAGTTGGACACTCAACCAACTGAGCTACCCAGGTGCCCTAAGACTTTTTTAAAGAAAACTATTAAATAAATCAATAATTTATTCTACTTGGAAAAAGTGACTCTTAAGAATAAAGGTATTCGTTTAAGGTATAAGGGCCCTGCTCCCCAGATGTAACCAATACACTGTTCAAACTTTTGGGAGTTCACTTGCTTCATGGAAGCTTAGTTGAATCTGATCCTGAACCCTGGTAAACAGCTGGCAGGCAACCCAGATAGACTTTGCAACTCTAGCCCAACCCCAGTGGGATCTAAAGTGGTTCCAGAAAGCTAATTTAGGGTGCTCGACAGGGTATCTTTCTCCATGCAAAGCTGAGCGAACTAGACATTACCTCCATACTCCCAATTTTTATTAGTATGCTAGTCTGCTGAGACTGCCCTACCAAAGTATGCTTAGACTGGGTGGCTTAAACAACAGAAATTAATTTTCTCACAGTTTCTAGAGGCTGGAAGTCCCAGATCAAGGTTCCTCAGGGTGGTTTCCTGGTAAGATTGCTTCTTCCTGGCTTTTGGAGGGGTGTCTTCTCATTGTGTGCCTTTCCTTGGTGTGCAGACACGTGGAGCTCTCTGGTGTCTCTTCTTTTAAGGACACTAATCCTATGGGATCAGGGCCCCACTCATATGACTTCCCTTAATCTCAATTACTTCCTTAAATCCAGATACAGCCATACTGGGGGTTAAGGTTTAACATACGAATTTGGAGGACACATACATTTAGTCCATACAGTCCATTCTTTTTAGTTATATCACTTATCTGAAATTCACCTACTCCTCTGCAGTTACCCTAGTCCATATTACCATAGGCTTCACCTGACCTATTGTAACTGCTGCCTAACTAGACTTCTTGAATTAGTTCTGTGGTCCTTTATATGATCCCATATTCTACACTTCAACTGTAGTGAGCTTGAAAAAATTGAGCATATCAATGGTTGAAATATATCAGTAACTTCTTCTTTTCTTAGATTAAAATGACCCAAATTCTTAATCATTCTTCCTAGTAAGGCCCCTGTGATCTGGCCCCCATCAATTTCTCCAGCCTCAAATTGCACTCTTTCTCCCAACTTTCTGGAATTTGCCCACAATGACTTTCTTTTAGTTTTCTCAGCCAGTTTCTCCTTAATGACTACTGGTTTTTCAGATGCTGACTCCATCACTACTTTTGGAAGAAAGCCTTCCCTCATGTATTCTTGTCTAGTACCCTTCCTCATCCTACCATATACTTTTCCTTCATGGAACCTGCCACAGTATCATTTTGACTTTGAATTGCACAAGATGGCAAGTCCATTGGAGCATCTGTTAGGTGTCAGGCACCATTGTTAAGTGCTGTAGATGTAGTGCTCCACTAAACATCCCTGCTTTTATTGCATGCTTACATTCTAGGGGAAAAATAAATACAAGAATATTCCAGATGGAGTATCAGTATGTTAGGATGCTGTATTCATTTACTAGTGCTACCATAACAAAGTACCACAGACTGGGGGGCTTACACAACAGATCTATTTTCTCACAATTCTGGAGGCTAGAAGTCAGAGATCCAGGAGTTGGCAGGGTCGGTTTCTTCTGAGAATGTCTTCGGTTTGCAGATAGCCAGCCACCTTCTCCCTGTGACATCACATGGTCTTCCCTCTATGCACAGCTGTGTTCTAGTCTCTTCTTATGTGGACACCAATCTTACTGGATCAGGACCACCCTAATGACCTTATCTTGCGGGCACACAGCACAGCAGATGAGTAATGGAAACAGGAAAGTTTGTTAAAGCGGAAACTGTATGATGAGATATGAGAGCCGGCAAGGTAGAGAGCTATGTGCTCTGAGGGTTGGGTTTATTGACAGTTCTTAACTAGGGGGCGGAATCGTTGTTACTTTGGGTGAGAAGCAGAGTTTCTCACTTTTTCTTTCTAATTTGGTCATGGGTTTCCTGTCACAGCATCCTCCATCTTGGGTCTGTCTGGTTTGATCTGGTTTCTTGTGGAGTGCTGCCAGGACAAGCCTCTGACTTTCCCTGATAGCTGGTCAGGACTTCCTTTTTGCTGGCCTCCAGGTATCCTGTTAGAACCTAACTGCCTATTCTAACACTGTCTCCAGTACAGTCCCAATATGAGGTACTGGGGGTTAGGAGTTCAACGTATAAATTTTATGGAAACCTGAACCAGAACAGAATAGATTCTATATATTGCTGTGATAACAAATTAACCCCCAAAGTTCTGTGGTTTAGCACAACAAAGTTTATTCCTCACCCACGCAAAATTGTGAGTCAGGCAACTTCCCAGGGTAGCTGATGAGGAGATTCAGGCTGATTCTCTAAGATTGCTGCAGCTGGGGGGTGGGGGGGGGGGGGGGAAAGCTAGAGGTTTCACATTGACTTTTAAATGATTTTATCTAGAAGTGTATTATATTCTGCTCCTAGCCCATTGGTTAGAACTAGTCTTATGGCTTTACCCATTTGCCAGAGTTATGGTGGTGGGGAATGGATATTTAATGAGCTGTAAAGGCTCTGCCACAGATGGTAATAAGTGCTAAGAACAAAAACCAAGCACAATAGGGTGACATAGATAGGACTGTTGTTTTAGAAAGGGTAGTCAGAAACATCCTGTGGGATGACCCTATTGAGTAGAGGCAGACGGAGATAGAAGTTTTTTGAATACATGGCAAGGGAGGTGGGCAGGACAGCAAGAGAGAGACTGCCACAAGGCAGTGCTGGGGGGCTGTTGTTAAGGGGAAGGTGAGGAGGTATCGAAATGTATGGAATTTTCCTTTTTTGGTACCTGTGTCCTGGTGTAAGTAACCCATTGGTCAGCTAGGGCTTATGGATATTTTGAGGTGGGTCACCTAATGGGCCTGTTTGTATTCGGCTTACTCAGGTTTCCATTGCTCAAGCTGGTTGCCTAAAGGCACCCTCTGTACATCCACTGTGAGAAAGTTACACTTAAGTAAAGTCACAAAGGAAGTGAGGAAATGGGAGAAAGTGTTCCATATCTGAGGAAACCAAGAAATGGCAAGGAAGCTAGGCAGCTGGAGCAAAGCAAGTGAGAGGGACAACAGGAAATAAGGGGCTACATCATGGAGGATGTGATAGGCATGAACTTTGGATTTTATTCTGAATTAGGAAAATACTGGGGGGTTACGTAATTGGACTCTCACTCTCATGATTGTGTAAAGAAAAGACTGGATGGAAGTCTTCCAAAGATGGAAGTCAGGAGACAGTGATCATCCATGTGGGAAATCATGGGGCTGGAGCTTGGGCTGATGCTGGGATACAGCACTCTCCTGGATGGTTTTTACCCCTTCTCTCCTCAAACCACCAGCACTCCTCTCCCTGTCCTCACTCTCAGCTTCTTGTTTTATTAAACTGGCAACAATTGGAAAATAAATTCTATATGCATCTAACAGCAAATGTACTGTGCCTTTCCATTCCCCTTGCTCGCCTGTCTATGGATGACCCCACCAGCCAACTCAAGGACTTCCTTCCTACAGTGGTCACTGTCTCCTGCATTGATATTTTCTCATCACTGGACCATTTCTATTAGCATATAAATATTTAAGCAAAACTTTAACCCCCACATCTCTTGCTTGCTGATGTCTCATTCCCGTGCTCGTCTTTACAGCAAAATCTGCTTGCTGTCACCAGTTACTATCTCTGCAATAAGGCTTGTATCCCTGCCACTTTATCTTAATTGCTCCGTTCTCAAGCTCTCAAAGATCTCTCCACTGGCAAATCCAAAGGTCAGTTCTCATTTTACTCAACTTCTCAGCAGCAAAGGAAATGACATGCTGAGGCACTTCCTTCTCCCTAAAAAATTGTCTTCGCTTAGACTTTAGGACTCCTCTGTTTTGTTTCTCCTTTTATCTCTGGCTGCTCCTACTATGTTTCCTTTGCTTACTCTTCCCTTCTCTGAAGTGCTACACAAGCAGCCTTTGGATCTTTTCTTTTTCCTCCAGTTATGCAATCAATGTCCTAGGTCAGCAACTTTCAGTGATTTTCAAACTGTAAGGCCACACTGTTACTTGGTTAAAAAGTCAATTGAGTTGGGAGAAGTTTTTAAAAAGTGGAACAGAATAAAGTGGAAAAGAAATAGCGAATTATACATTGGGAGGTGAATTTGCTTCTTGAAACTTTTTAAGTTATCTACATGTATTTGGTCAGTATGGGAACTATTCTGTATCCTGGGTTGAGGTCAGAAGGTATAAAGTTACTGCTCTGTGTGATCTCATTTAATTTTGTGGCTTTAAATACCACTGACCAATCAATTTATGTCTCTGTATCTCTCCCCAGAATTTTAGTGTCTTCTATGCATTTTCTAACTGTACATCTCTATTTGGATGGCTAATGGGCATGCCAAATTTAGCATGTCCAAAATAAAATTCTTGATTCCCCCCCCCCAAGTCTGCACATATCCTTTGTTGATTTTAAAAATAAAAGCCAGTTACTTTACCAGCAAAAATAAATTTATTTGGGAATAGCAGAGAATTGAAATTCAGGACAAACAAGATACAGCAGAAATCTTAGGGTAGTCTAGCGAAGGAGAGGAACATTATTTTATGGAGATGAAGGAGGAAGCTAGGAGGGGTTGTTTTGAACAAAAATCCATTGGAGAAAAGAAAGAATTCAGGGTGACAAGGGTTTCTCATTGGCTGAATTTCTGGTTTAGTCAATTTCTCATAGGAGATGCACTGTTCATCTTTTCCTACTGGGACCTGTAACTGATGATTCTTTCTTGTTATCCCTTCTTCTATTGATTATTCTTCCAGTAATTGATGAGGAGTCATATGGCACAAGAGCTCCCCCTTCTGGTCTCCCAACTCCATTTTAGTGAGGTTTCCCTTTATTAATTTTCACACCTTTCTCCATCTAAGTAAATGACAGTTCCATTTTTTTGGTTGCACAGGCCAAAAACCTTGGAGTTCCTTCACTCTCCTCTCTTAGTATACATCTAATCAATCTGAATATCTCATTGGTCCTACTTTGGAATATATCAAACACTATGTGAAGCAAAATTGTCATTTAGCATAGCATAGGAAGGCCAAAATCAAAGAATAAACAGATATAGTGAAACCACATTTTTATGGTTATTAATAAAAAGGAAAGGCATTTACACTTGGAATCAGGAAACGGAATTCAAGACTGGCTCTACCACATCATAGCTCTGTAACACCTTAGCAGGTTATTATTCACCTCTTTCTCTGTTTGCAGATCCCCTGTTATTCCTTACATTCATCATTCTAGTGAGAACACTAGTACACCCACTGTGTTGCATGATATGCTGTTACAGAGTCGTATATAATTAAAGTATATCTTATCCTACTTACCAATGTATTTTGTTTGCCAGGAGACCCTAACTGAAAAACTAGAAATGGTTAGATATGTTCAGCCATTTGGTGGGGACTTCTTTCTTTCCTACAAACTCTCAGAGAGGGTAGGCAATTTCCTTCCCCATGTGGGCTGGAGCAGTAGAGAGCCCAGTAGTATATACTAGGAATCCCCATCACCACAAACAGGATGTGGAATTAACCTGCTGTCATAAAGCCAGTACACCCCTTGGGGTGAGTACCTGGTACCCATGAACAGTTGCCTTATTGGTAGCCGTCCATTCTAAGTGCAAAGATTTCTTTTTGGTTGTGCTTAGTTTCCTTGCTGACAATGATCAACTCCAGTCCAGGTGGTGAGAATCCAGACCCAGGACCTGAACAAGTTCAAGTTGTCATTTCTCCTTCCCTCAGGACTCTGACCTCCTCTATCACTACCCTGTTGCCAAAGGTCATATATGGTTAACATTTATTGAGCACTGTATGTATTGGGCACTTTAAAGTAAGGTGCCAGCATTATTTCATTTCATCTTCATAACGATTCAGTAGATACTATCTTTTAAGTAGATGAAGAGGTTCAGAAAGGTTAAGTAAATTGCCTAGATAGTATGGCTGAGCCAGGACTCATCCTAGCATTGTTTCCATGAGTTCTGCCTAACTGCAGATCCCTCTGGATCTATGAAGGGTCTTTGCCACTTCCTACAGATTCACATTGATAGGTTAACCAACTTTTTTGCTTCTCCAGCATGGTCTAGGCATAAGGTATACCACTGAAAGATACTATCCTGCCTTCACAGAACATTTGCTGCCAGAAGCAGCAGAAAAAGTCAAGCAGGCTGTGGCAACTGGACTTGTAACCTATTTTCCATAGTAAAAGATGAGTATGGAGAAAAACTCATCACTGTATTTTCTACTATTTGTATTATTGCATTCTAGGTGTGTTAAAGAAGAGGATACTTGACCTTGTACTGACCTGGAGGATATTTTGAGCCCACTGTTCTGACCCTGTCAATTTGCTCTTAGCCAGGTATGCAAAGTGATCAGGATTGTATGGAAGAGTTAATTATGCAACAGATCACTCCTGGACAACAGAACAATTCTGAAATATTTGAAGGTATTTGCGAATAAGTCACTCATGAATTTACGAAGAAATTGTACAAATTATTAGTCTCTTAGGCAATTAATAATGAATACTCTGAGAGAAATTGCCAGTGGCTGAAACTTTATTTATGTAAAGTCTGATGTAGGAAAACGACTTGGTAGAAATAGTTACTAAAGACAAAGTAAAAGCTATAATCGGGAAAGTCTGATGTGGACAAAGCTGAATGCTGAATAAAATGCTTATTTAGATGTTTGTATTTACACATACCAAGTCTGAGCCTCATGAAAATTATAGTACAATAGAATTTAAAATAAAAGTTGAAAGTCCCACAAGCCTTCCTCACACCCTTTGTTTGATGGGGGTGAGGATGGAGTACGCTGTGGAATAGCCATTCACTCCAGATTAGGGAGCGAAAGCAAACCAAAGAGTTCGTTAGGGTAAACAAAACTACTATTGCCTATGCTCTTCTGGGCATTCGTTTGCTACCGTTACCTAAGGTAGTATTTTCATTTTTCCCTCCAAGTTCAACATCAGAATACCGGACTGAAATAATATACGCGGTCAAGTCCAGGGGTCACAAAGGGACGAAGCCGGAGTGGTGGGGGGGCTTCCCTCTTCCGCGTCCGGACTGGGGAGGACGCGCCGGGTCTTGCCCCCACACCGCTGTAAGACCAGAAGAGCGCAGAAGATCCGCGCCACCGCCGCTGCCGCCCACCCCTTAGCGCGGCGTCGTTGCCGGGCAACACCTCCACAACTCCGCCCCTTGGCGGACACGTGACGCGCGTGTCACGTGACGGGCCAGCGGCGTCCTCCCGCAGAGGGGTGTAAACAGGCCCGGTGGTGGCCGAGCTGCGGCCCTGCTGTGTCCTGGTGTCCGGCATGCTTCAGGCGAGGCGGGGCGGCCCAGCCGCGAGCTCAGCGCCCACCTGAGGTAACCCTTGCGGCCTTGGGACGGGCGTACCTTACGCCGCGCGCAGTCGCTGCTGCCCGCCGCCGACGAGGCCGGCCGAGCCCCGGACCCCGGCAGGGGGTGTGGCTGCCGGCGGTGCCGTCCACGACAGGTGGGTTGGGCAGGGGCGGCCGCCGAGCTCTGCACGGCTCTGGGTCGCGGCCTCCGCGCGGAGCCGGCCGAAAAGTGGCAGCGACCCCGGGCTGTGGGCCCTTCCGCCCCGGCTGCTCGAGGCTGCCCGAGGCTACTCTCCGGGCCGCGCCGAACCGAGGGCCGCAGGATCCGTGGGGGCGCTGAGGACCCTGGGCTGCCAGCGTGGAGTCCCAGTTGAAGCCTGGCCTGGCCCTTGCGGGCTGTGAGACCTTGGCCAAGTCAGCCTCAGCCCTCGCCCTGGCCTGAGTTTCCACATCTGTAATGAATGTCTGGACTAGATGATCTGTGAGGACCTGCCACTTCTGACGTGTGTGATCTCGAGACACCCGCATACTTTGGAAGCTGCCAGAGGGAACACTTAGGTAGATATTTGTCTTTTAATTGCTAAGTTCCTGTTTGTCTTTAAATTTTCCACCTGACACGATTTGGATTCTTACTCACCTGGGTGAAGTTTTTAATAGAAAACTTACTAGACAAAGTCGTAATGGTTTATGTTACTGCGTTTCTTTTCAGGCGTTTTTGATGCAACAAACCCTTTTTTGAACCTCTTCTGGAAGCCCAGTTAGTTAAAAAAAAAAAAAAAAAAGATAAAAACGAAACCTTTTTTCTGCCTCGCTGTCTTCCTGTTCCACTGCACCACCTCTAAGGGCCCCCAGGGATCACAGGCTGAGAAGCATTGGTATACTGTTGGGGAAATGTTTTGAGTGTTAATTTGATAGGCTCTGGATGGATCTTTTGCTTATGTGGAGTTTTCTATTATTTTTCCTTCGATTTTGTTCGACTGTATGTCATGCAATTAGACAATTTAGTATATTCCTCATATAGATTTGGGAAAGGCCCTCCCAAATTTCCAATGGACGTTTCCCTTTCCATCTTTTCTTGCATTCCAGGCCCAAGGCAAGTAAGTGTGTGTTTATAATAGTGAGACCTTATGCGCATTGCTCGTTGTTGCTCAGGTGTAGAATGGGAGCGGAAGGCTTTTTTTTTTTTTTTTTTTTTGCCAAGACTTTTTTTTTTAGACCCAACTGAATGGATTAGGACATTACCTCTGAAAAATACAAAAGTTGAGAGGGTACATGACTTAAAATCGTAGAGTCATGGAATGATATGAATGTATTACAAATTTTGAAACCCTGGAGCAAGAGAATTTTGGATTTTGAGAGAACTGAGTTTAGGAGAAAAGGAGGTCATGTTTCATATGGTGCGTGAACATAGAATATGAAGGGGTGGTCGGTAGACCAAAAATTATAAGGATGATTTTGTTTAAGAGAAATGCTTACTTTTTTGGATTGTTGTTTTCAAGGACTGGGATTGATGAGAGATTTACTGAAACTTGAAGTTTTATATTGAAAGAGGAAAACCATAAACTTTTACAAGTTGTCCACTTGGTGCTTCTGTGAAGTGAGCAAGATTGGAGGTTGAATGGACTATGAATGGAACCCAAGGTGACCTAGCAGAATATGTTTTCTCTTTTCTTTTTTTTTAAAAATTTTTTTTTTAACGTTTTATTTATTTTCGAGACAGGGAGAGACAGAGCATGAACGGGGAGGGTCAGAGAGAGAGGGAGACACAGAATCTGAAACAGGCTCCAGGTTCTGAGCAGTCAGCACAGAGCCCGACGCGGGGCTCGAACTCACGGACAGTGAGATCGTGACCTGAGCTGAAGTCGGACGCTTAACGGACTGAGCCACCCAGGCGCCCCTGTTTTCTCTTTTCAAAGTAGACCTACTTCCTTGATCTTTGGTGTAGGTCTAGGTAGGTTACTTCTTTCCATCGGGGCTCAGTTTCTATCACAAAGTGAGGAAATTGGATTGATTACTGCTCCATTTTTTTTGGCTTCAATTAGGGTTGCCAGATGAAATACAGCTAACCTAGTTTAAATTTTAATTTCAGATTAACAATGAATAAGTTTTTAGTATAAATATTTCATAAGGCATGCGTTACTAAAAAAAAAAATTGTTTATTTGAAGTTCAAGTTTAACTGGGCTTACTGCATTTTTATTTGCTAAATCTGGCGGCAGCCCTCCTTCCAACATTTTTTGTCTTCTTTAACTTAGCTCCAGGAAGGAATTATAGATGCATAGACAGAAATGAATTGATTCAACCAGTTAAGACTCCCTATTTGTTATCAGCAGTAGTGCCTAGTTTTTGAGAAACAGCTGTTTCACTTGTGGTCTCCATCCCCCCCCAAGCTCCCCCCACCCCATGTATGTCCCTTTTCTGCCGTAAGCACATAATGTTTAGGTTTATACTTTTTGTAGGAAACAATTTAAATATCTGAAAGCAAAAAAAAAAAAAAGTTGTCAAAATTTCTAAAAGTAACAAATTTAGGTCATGAAATAGCATGCACTATTTTTTTTTTCTATAAAAGATAGAACTCTACCTGTTCTCCAGTTACATGATTGACTTCAAGACATGGTCTAAGGCAGTGGACTATTCAGGAAGTTCTTACGCCTCTGATTTGGCCCTCTGTGATTATGGAATGTTAATCAGTATATGCACTATAAATATTTTATATTTTAACCGACCATTGTTAATCTTATCTTTGCTATATTTTGAAGAGTTTCAATGTTGAAATTCTTTTTCAAGGAGTATAATTATTTAATTCCTCAGTT
Organism: Panthera onca; assembly: GCF_046562875.1. NCBI lineage: Eukaryota > Metazoa > Chordata > Mammalia > Carnivora > Felidae > Panthera > Panthera onca. The sequence continues at coordinate 39,846,834 of NC_138349.1, read as the reverse complement.
TTTGAGAATTTTAAAGAAGACTAGGCCAGATCTTTACTCACCTCATCTTGAAATTCCTGAATTTTCAGATTCATTCATTCATTCGTTCAATAGTCAACAAAAAACTGAGTGCCTTCTATGAGCAGACTGATGTAATCAGTGTTCTGAATCTTCAGGTACTTATCTTTGACAGAGGAGTTAAATCACATGCATTCCAGGGATAATGTGATGAGGGCCTTGAAGTGATACAAATACTATGGAAATTGAGAGGAGGATGTGCACGCATCAGGCTGATGGATTGAATGGCAGAACCTCCTAGAGGAGATGGTATTTAATCCAGATTGCTGTGGTAAAGGTGGGATCAGGAAGGCAGGCTGACAGAAAGGGAGAAGCAGGAAAAGGCAGAGAATCCATCTTTTCTGTTCTACAAAGCATACACTTCATTGGATTAAAAATAATTGATGATCTTGTTTATATGTAGTTTTTGGTTCACTACGATACTCCTCATCTGCATGAAGTATATTGGGATGAAACTTCTTCAGTGTGTATCTATATTAGAGAGATATTCAGATATTAGTGTAGCTCTCTGAAAAAAATGTTTATGAAATACGTCACACATACAGAAATAAGTAATTTGGATATACAAAGCTCAAAAAATGGAATATTATCAATACCATTGAAACTGTGTGCCTTTTCCTGAATAGACACCTCCCCTTCCATCCCTTTGGAAGTAACCACCAGACTGAATTCTACCATTTCTTTGCTTTTCTTCATAAACTTATTTTATGTGTATACACCCCCCAGAACGTTTACTTTTGAATGTTTTTGAACTTTATATAAATGGCATTGTAGTATGTGGATTTTTTTCTGCGTCTTTTCCACTGAGGTTTCTATGTTTCATTCATGTTTTTTCCTCCAAGTTTCCACCCATGCTAGTTTTTACCAAGTGTAAGCGTTTTGCTGAGGTAAACACCTATGATTGGGATTGTTGCTTGTAGGGGATGGGCCTCTGTAATTTTCCAAGTATTGCCAAATTACTTTCCCTTGTAGTTGTGCTGTTTTACTTTCCTATCCTCATTGTATGAGAGTTCCTACTGATACCCTATCCACATGCTCTCTAGTGTTTACTATGAGCAAATCATATATCTAATAATAAATTTCTAATGGGAGTGTGTAAGGAAGTCTTACACCTCAACAATAAAAGAAGAACTCAATTTAAAAACAAAGGATTTGAATAGACATTTCTTCCGACACGGCATACAAATGACCAATAAGCACCCGAAAAATAGCTTGATCTCATTAGCCACCAAGGAAATGCAAATCAATATCACAGTAAATTACTGTGTTGTACCCACTGGGATGACTATAATCTAAAAGACAGATAATAACAGGTGTTGTAGAGATTGTGGAGAGACTGGAATCTTCATACTCTGTTATTGGGAATGGAAAGGGATGTAGCTCCCTTGGGAAACAGTCCAGTAGTTCCTTAAACAGCTGAACACAGGGATAGCAAATGACATAGCAACCCCACTCCTAGGTTTATACCCAAAGAAAAATGAGAATATATATTTACACCAAAACTTGTATGCAAATGTTTACAGTATCAGTATGCATAGTAGCCAAAAATAAAAGTAACTTAAATGTATACCAGTTGATAAATGGATAAATAAATGGTGGTTTATACATACAGTGGAATGTTACTCAACCATTAAAAGAAACGAAGTACAGATTCGTGCTACAACATAGATAAACTTTGAAGACATTATGCTAAATAATAAAAGCCAGTCACAAAAGGCCACGTTATTTTATGGCTATGTTTATATGAAATGTCCAGAATACACAAATCTATAGAGTCAGAAAATAGATTGGTGATTGCCCAGATCTGGGCATTTGGGGTGGGGGAAGAGGGAAGATTTGCTGCATAATGGATTTCTTTTATGATGATCAATGTCCTAAAATTGATTGTGGTGGTGGTTGCACAATTCTGTGAGTATGCTAAAAGCCGTTGAATTGTACACCTAAAAAAGTCATTGGTGGAAAGAAAGATGTTGAAATAAAACACAAAAAAGGTTGCCATGTTGTGAACAGCCCTAAGGCCCATGCAGTAAAGGATCAAGGCTTGGCCACAGCCACATGAACTTAGAAGCAAATTCCTCCTTCCTTCCTTTTATATAGAGCCAAGCCTTCAGATGATCCTATAGCCTGGCCAACATTTTTTTTTCTTTCCAAGATTTTCTTTAAATTCAAGTTAACATATAGTGTAGTATTGGTTTCACGAGTAGAATTTAGTGATCCACCCCCTACGAATCATCCCCAGTGCTCATCCCAAGTGCCCTCCTTAATGCCCATCACTCATTTAGCCCATACTCCCACCCACAACCCTCAAGCAACCCTCAGTTCTCTATAGTTAAGAGTCTCTTATGGTTTGCCTCCCTCTCTATTTTTGTTTTATTTTGTTTTTCCTTCCCTTTCCTTGTGGTCATCTCTTTTGTTTCTTAAATTCTACATATGAGTGAAATAATATGGCATTTGTCTTTCTCTGACTTCTTTCACTTAACATAATACACTCTAGTTCCATCCCATCTGATTGCAAATGGCAAGATCTCATTCTTTTTGATGGCTGAGTAATATTGTGTGTGTGTGTGTGTGTGTGTGTGTATATATATATATATATATATATATATATATATATATATATATATATATATATATATGCACCTTCTTTATCCATTATCAATTGATGGACATTTGGGCTCTTTCCATAATTTGGCTATTGTTGATAGTGCTGCTATAAACATTGGGGTGCATATGCCTCTTCAAATCAGTATTTTTATATCCTTTGGATAAATACCTGGTAGTGCAATTGCTAGGTGGTAACTTTCTGAGGAACCTCCAGACTTCCAGAGTAGCTACATCAGTTTGCATTCCCACCAACAGTGCAAGAGGGTTCCCCTTTCTCCGCATCCTTGCCAACATCTGTTGTCTGCTGAGTTGTTAATTTTAGCCATTTTGACAGGTGTGAGATGGTATCTCATTGTGGTTTTGATTTGTATTTTCCTGATGATGATGTTGAACATTTTTTCATGTGTCAGTCATGTGTATGTCTTTGGAGAAATGTCTGTTTATGTCTTCTGCCCCTTTCTTAACTGGATTATCTATTTTTTGGGTGTTAAGTTTGGTAAGTTCTTTATAGATTTTGGATACTAACCCTTTATCTGATATGGCATTTGCAAATATCTTCTCCCATTCTGTAGGTTGCCCTTTTGTTTTGTTTTGTTTTCGTTTTGTTGATTGTTTCCTTCGCTGTGCAGAAGCTTTTTATCTTGATGAAGTCCCAATAGTTCATTTTTGCTTTTGTTTCCCTTGCCTCCAGACATGTCTAGTAAGAAGTTGCTCCACTACCCAGCAGTTTTGACTGCAGCCTCATGCAAACGATGAGCTAAGCTGTCTAAATTCCTGACCCAGACTAATTGTTAGATAGTAAATGTTTATTGTTTTAAATGAGTTTTGGGGTACTTTGTTTTGTGCACAATAAATAATACGTGGGCAGTGATTTTGCATTATGTGTTGCCTTTCATTTTGGTGTTGTGGAAAGCTGTGATGGTTAAATTAATAAACTATAATGGACTCTTTTATCATCATTTTGTTAACCACAACTTGTGACTAAGAGTAATTAGTACATTTCTTTAAAAAAATTTTTTTAATGTTTATTATTTTTTGAGAGAGAGAGACAGAGATAGAGAGCAAGCAGGGGAGGGGCAGACAGAGAGGGAGACACAGAATCCGAAGCAGGCTCCAGGGTCTGAGCTGTCAGCACAGAGCCTGACACAGGGCTTGAACTCACAGACTGCGAAATCACGACCTGAGCTGAAGTCACTTAACCGACTGAGCCACCCAGGCGCCCCAAGGGTAATACATTTCTTGAGATATCCTCTAAATTATTGGGGGGGAGGAATTTATGCTTAGAATAGTTTAAATTTGTTTTATTATAGTTTTCTTGTTTTATTATAATTCCCAAACTTTGTAATCCTATGTGATAAATTAATAATCTTTATCAACTAGGACAGGGCACTTCCAAACCATATATCAGTACAGAGTATTTCTCATATTGTCATGATCTTCTGGTAACCATTTTATAAAAATTATGGATGGTATTAATATATTTTAGGCAGATTTGTTTTATTATTTATGGCTTTAGAAAAGCACTCAAAAAATAGTTATTGAGGCAAACTTGAGTTCCCTAGAAGCAGCCTCATTTTACTGAAACCATATGAAAGGAGGTTGAAGAAGACTTTTTTTCTTTTCCTTTGAATATTTCTGAATTTCAGTTGAAGAAAGATTGTTTGACTGTATGGGTAAGGAATTCACAGTGGGTTTTGAAATTTTATTTTATTTTATTTTATTTTATTTTATTTTATTTTATTTTATTTTATTTTATTTTATTTATGCTTATTTGTTTTTTGAGAGAGAGAGAGAGCATGCGCAGTGCAGGGGCAGAGAGAGGGAGAAAGAGAGAGAGAGAATCTCAAGCAGTCTCTGCACTGTAAGCACCAAGCCTGATATGGGGCTCAAACTCACAAACTGTGAGATCATGACCTGAGCTGAAACCAAGAGTTGGACCCTTAACCAACTGATCCACCCAGACACCCCTGAAATTTGATTTTTAAAAATAATTACATGTATAAAAAAATTTTAAGGATTCGCTGCTCTTTATTTTTCTTACTTTTTTAAAAAATATAAAAGATGTATATTTATTAATATACAAATATATCTGAAATATTATACGAAGAAAACAGACCACAGAATTTTTCCCTCAAAAGTTTTATAGTTTTAGCTCTTGTAATAGGTCTCTGATCTATTTTTAGGGGTTAAAGGATATGTGGTATGAGATAGGGGTCTAGGTTTATTACTTTTCTTTATGAATTCACAGCTGTTTTAGTATCATTTATTGAAAAGATTATCCTTTCCCTATTGAATTTTTTGTCCTTTCTCCAGCCTTTGCCCATTGAATTATCTTGCCATTTTTTGTTGGAAATCAACTGATGGTATATGTGTGAATCTACTTTTGGACTCACTCTTCTGTTGATTTGTAGATCTGTCCTTATGTCAATACTGTACTGCTTTTCTTACTGTGGCTGTGTGGTTTGAAATTGGTTAGTATAAATCCTTTACCTTTGTTTTTTATTTTCAAAGATCTGTTTCAAAGGATTATTTTTAGTTTTGTAGTGTACATGTCCTATACATATTTTGTCAAATTTTTATCTTAATATTTTGTTTTTGATATTATAAATGAGATTAAAATTATTTTCCACTTGTTTATTGCCAATATGTAGAAATACAGTTGGTTTTGTATATTACCTTTATATCTGGTAGACTTTCTAAATTCGCTTACTACTTCTAGTAGTCTTTTGGTTACTTTTTAAAGAATTTTCTACAACTTTTCTTTCTACAACTTTTCTTTCTACAACTATTTCTTTCTCCCTGCCTGCTTGCCTTCTTTTGTTCCTTAATTTCTTTCTTTGGCCCATTACATTGTCTAGAATCTCAAATCCAACATTATGATAGAAGTGGTAAGGACATTCATGTTGTGGTCCTAGTCTGATGAAGAAAGCCTTCAGTCATATGAATGATACGAAAAGCATTCATGATAAAAATTTTTGAATGTTAAATTAGACTTAAGAAAAATTAAAAGCTTCTTCACTTTAAAAGACACTGCTAGGAAAAATACAAGATCTGCTACAGAATGGGAGCAAATATTTGCAATTCATATGTCTGACAAATTATCCAGTGTGTATAAAGAACCTCTACGAATCATTAATAAGAAGGCAGACAACTCAAATTATAAAATTGATAAAAGATTTGGACAGACACTTCACAAAGGCCAATATTTGAATTTACAATAGGCACGTTTTAAAATTCTCAGTATATTTAGGGAGGTGCAAATCAAAATTATAAACAACTCTTTGCCTACAATAATGCTTAAAATTGAAGACATTGATTATATCAAGGCTTGGGGAAGATGTAGAGCAACCGGAACTTACATAAATTGTTAGGAGTGTATCGTGATATAGGCACTTTGGAAGACAGTGTCGCAGTTTCCTGTTGACTTAAACATACACTTGTGGGATAACCCGGAATTCCACCCCTGGTTATAAAATAAAAGGTTATAGGGGCGCCTGGGTGGCGCAGTCGGTTAAGCGTCCGACTTCAGCCAGGTCACGATCTCGCGGTCCGTGAGTTCGAGCCCCGCGTCAGGCTCTGGGCTGATGGCTCGGAGCCTGGAGCCTGTTTCCGATTCTGTGTCTCCCTCTCTCTCTGCCCCTCCCCCGTTCATGCTCTGTCTCTCTCTGTCCCCAAAATAAATTAAAAACGTTGAAAAAAAAAAATAAAATAAAATAAAAGGTTATATCACAAATGGTGTAATGACAATGTTTAGAGATCAAAGCTGGAAATTATTCCAAATGTCTGTCAACCATTAGACAATGGAACACTATTCCACAGTAAGAATGGAAATACTGATAATATCACGGCATGAAATTGGAAAACATTTTGCTGAGCAAAAGAAGCCAGGCACGAAAGAGTACATACTGGAGAATTTCATTCATCTTAGAGCCAGCAAAATTAATGTATAATAAAGGAGATTAGTAATTGCCTTGGGTCAGAGTGGGAAGAACTGACTGCAGAGGAGAAAGGGGATTTTTTTGCAGTGATAGAAATATTCTCTCTGAATTTTAAGTGGTTTGTGGTTACACTAAATTCGTCAAAACTTTTCTAGCATTACATTTAAAACGGGTGTATTTTAGGTAAGTTGTGGCTCAATACAGTTGACTTAAAAAAGCAAGGGTGTAAAGAGCATTTATAGAATAAGCATTTATGTGTTGTATACAGTAATTTTATGTATAATTTTTAAATGTATGTGTACACACATGCATAAGAAGTGTCTAGAAGGATGTTCAGCAAATTGTTACTGATTATGTCTACATGGTGGGATTTTAAGAGATATTGAAAATTGATTGGACTTTCTTATATTATTTGAATAATTTTTTTTTCAATGAACATGTTTTGACAAAAGCAAAAAAAATTGTGTTTTGGTTATCTGGAAGTTCTATTCTTAGATGTTTTCATCTTTTAAATATTGAATAAGCATTATAATAATTATGAAAAATGTTTAGAACTTAAATACTATTAGTTTGTAATCACCACCAGTTAGGAACAAAATCTTACATTATCTTTGGTGCCCCCTGGTCCCCTTCTCATCCTATCTTTTTACCTCCCCACAGAGATAACTGCTACCCTGAACTTGTTTTTATTGTTTCATTTTTTTAATAGTTTTATCACATTTGCATTTCTGTGCTGTGTTGTTTCTGTCTTGGTACCATTGAATGTAATAACTAGAATCATACTGTGTGTACACTTTCATCACTTGCTTTTTCATCCCACATAGTGAGACTTGAGACTCACCCATATTTCTGTATGTGGCTGTAGTTCACTGATGTCATTAATGTATTGCATTACATTATATGAATATTGCATAATTTGATCTTTGTACTCTTGGTGAATGGGTTGTCATTTTTTTTCTGTAATGAGTAGTGTTTATGCGAATGTTTTTTTAAGTTTATTTATTTTAATAATCTCTACACCCAATGTGGGGCTCGAACTCACAACCCCGAGATCAAGAGTCACATGCTCTTCGGACTGAGCCAGCCAGGTGCCCTGGTTATGTGAACATTGTGTGCATGTCTTTTGGTGCACAAAGGCAGGACTTTCTCTGTATAGTTGGAGGTATAGATTTTAATTAGTGGACTAATGCATTTCTTTAACTTTTGTAGAAGTACTTGTTTTCTATTGCTGTGTAAGAAATTACCACAAACTTAGAATCTTAAACAACACAAATTTGTTATCTTGTAGTTCTGTTGATGAGAAGTGTGGTAGGCTTCCCTGGGTCACCTGCTCTGGATCTTACAAGGCTGAAATCAAGTTGGGCACATATATTCATAATTCATTCAACTCTTTCTCTATTAGTGGATATTTAGTGTGTTCTGATTTTTCTTTTTAAAAAATTTTTAAAAATATTGTTTAAAAATGTTTTGCATTTATTTTGAGAGAGAGAGAGAGAGCGTGCACACACACATGTGAATGGGGAGGGGCAGAGAGAGAGGGAGAGAGAATCCCAAGCAGGCTGTGCTGTCAGTGCAGAGCCCTACAAGGAGCTCAGTCTCACACACCATGAGACCATGGCCTGAGCTGAAATCAGGAGTCAGAAGCCTAACTGATTGAGCCACCTAGACGCCCCTGATTTTTCTCTTTTATAACAGTGTTGAAGTGACTGTTTTTGTATGTATGTCTTTGAACATTCATGGAAAGTATTAGTGTGGTACAGAGTCCTAAAAGTGGAATCGTCTGGTCAATGAGATTTAAATTGTATAGTGGCGGTTGTTTCCCCAATTTTTATTTCTGCCTACACTTCCCCTAATAATGTGTAGGTACCCTTTTTTCCATTCCCTTGCCTGTATGGTCTGTTACCAATTCTCTATATTTTTCTGTATTTTATTTTTATTTAAAAATATTTTTTAATGTTTTTTTTTTATTTTTTTATTTTTGAGAGAGACAAAGTGCGAGTGGGGGAGGGACAGAGAGAGAGGGAGACACAGAATCTGAAATATGCTCCAGGCTCTGAGCTGTCAGCACAGAGCTTGATGCGGGGCTCTAACTCATGAGCTGTGAGATCATGACCTGAGCTGAAGTTGGACCCTCAACTGATTGAGCCGCCTAGGTGGGCCTGTATTTTTCTGTATTTTAAAATTGACGTTTAAGTTTTCATCAAAATACTTAGATATTGTTTAAAAATAGTGAACACAGAGGGCTTATAATGAAAAACAGGTAACTTCTGTTTTCTTTTTTATAATTTTTTTTTTCATATAAGTTTGTTTATTTGCTTTGAGAGTAAGCACAAGCGGGGGAGGAGCAGAGAGAAGGAGAGACAGAATCCCAAGCAGGCTCTGCGCCATCAGTGCACAGCCCCATGCGGGGCTCAAACTCACAAACTGTGAGATCATGACCTGAGCCGAGATCAAGAGTCCGACACTTAACTGACTGAGCCACCCAGGCGGCCCGGCAACTTCTGTTTTCTTATTTCTGTGGTAGTTATCGTCATAGTTCTAAACTTAATGCTTATACACATTATTGATTTATCAGTTTTAGATTATGCGTTGCTTTTTTGTTATTTGGATTTGGGCATCTTAAACTCCTCACTTACCTTTTCTGCGTTCCAACTATGGCTGGCTATATCCCTATTTTTATTGAAATCACTAGTCAGTGACCACTCTGTTCTATAGAGCCAAGTAGTAGTCTGTGATTGCTTTTTCTTTCTTATGTGTCTTTTTAAAGTTACCTCATTTTTCAGTGGCATAACTTTTCATATACACATTCTTTTTATCATGTTCTCTCATATTATCCATATTTTTTCAGTCTCTATAATTTTCTGGAGGTCTTTCCTCCTAGAGCCTTCCATCAGCCTGCTTTAATGTGGACTGGAATTCTCTAGCTCAGTCACTATGTGGGAAACCTTTTTCCAGGCCAGTTTCTCCAGAGAATCATCTTTCCTCATTGTGTATTGATGTTGGTAATTTAAGCCCTTGCTCCTCAAAATTTAGTTCATAAACCAGCAATGTTGGTATCATCTTAGAGCTTATTAGAAATGTAGAATCTCAGGCTGCATCCCAGATCTACAGCATCAGAATAAGATGATTTGTATGCACCCCAAATTTTGAAACCCCTGGGCTGTGCTATACCGTGGTAACAGTTACATTACAGTAGGAACAACAAAGATGGCGGTTGAAGAGAGAACTGGATGAAGGATCTTAATGAATGTTTTTAAGGGCCTAGAAGTGGAAAATATTACTGTCCTCTTATTAGGAATCAGTCACATGGCCTCTCATAATTGCAAAAGAGACTGGAAAATGTAGTCTCCCATTTGCCTGGAAACAGGAAATGATGTAGTAGGTAAATTGCCTTGAGTCTGTTTCAGTTAGTCATTCTGGTCTCCAAACTGTTTCATTCTTTTTCCCACACCCAGAGCACACTAATCCCCTATCCAACCAGCCATTACCTTCAGTTCAAAGTACAGGATCTCTAAGTGATGCCTGGCCAGCTGTCAGGTCCACATCAGCCTTTCTTAGTCAAGTGAACTAAGAAGACACACCTTCTCCTCAACCCTCAAAAAGTATTACAGTAAGAACACAACATGACTTGTAAACTGTCCTATTTGGAAGGTGAAGCATAGAGGGACAGTAGTCACTCTTCTGTAACAGTTTTGTTTTTTTTCCTTAATGTTTATTTCTGAGCAGAGAGGGAGAGCGCACATGCGAGCAGGGCAGAGAAAGAGAGGGAGACAAAGAATTGGAAGCGGGCTCCAGGCTCTGAGTTGTCAGCACAGAGCCTGATGTGGGGCCCAAACTCACGAATGAACTGTGAGATCATGACCTGAGCCGAAGTCGTCGGACACTTAATGGACTGAGCCACCCAGGCGCTCCTGTAACAGTTCTTTAATCTTTATGGGCAGATATAATAAAGGAAGGCTCCCATCCTTGGAAGGAAAGGATGTTTCTTATTAGATTCTGATTTTGTTCCATGGGAGAAACTCTCACCTTCCTTTTTCTTCATGGCCCCAGGGATCAACCTTTAGGAAGTTCTTCTTTTTCCATGATCTTATTTGGCCTCATCACACATCCAGAATTGATGTTTGGCATGCAGTCTCCTTGGGTATTGTGAAGTTGGTCTTTTTATAGAAGGTTAGACTCCCAGAAATTGCTTTTAGGTCTTGGAACAGTCAGAGACCTTCTAAATGTGGGCTTGTAGTTTCTCTGCCAGTGTATTTCCCTCGGAAACGTAAATTTTTAAAAAAATATGTATTTATTTTTGAGAGAGAGAGAGTGAGACAGAGTGTGAGCGGGGGAGGGCCAGAGAGAGGGAGACACAGAATTGGAAGCAGGCTCCAGGCTCTGAGCTGTCAGCACAGAGCCTGACGCGGGGCTCAAAACTCACGGAGCGCGAGTTGATGACCTGAGCTGAAGTCAGACGCCCAACTGACTGAGCCACCCAGGCACCCCTGTTTCCCTCAGAAACTTAGACTCGTTATCCATTTGCTTCCAGTCAATTCAGAGTACAAATAACCAAATTTATTTTTGAGAGATACTTTATTGCTTACCTGCCTCTATACCTCTATCTTGTTTCAGTGGAAGCCATCTGTAATGTCACACTATAATCTGATCTCTGAGTTTCTTTCTTTCTTGTAATACCTTTTGCTAGAAATAGCCACTAGGAACCAGTACACACTGTAGTTTTCAATTTGCAGATTTTTGCCCCTTAGAGCTTAAAGTTCATCAGGTGTGTGGTTTGCCTTCTGAGTTACAGCCAGTCAGCAGAGTTCCTAAATATTTTACATTGCATAAAGTGGATCATCATCTTTTCATTCTATAGTATGAAGTTCCTCATTGCCTGCAAAGTGATGACTAAATAAATAAAAGTTATTTAGGTTTGTGTTATGACAGCACCCTACTTCCGGTAGCAGTTTTTGGTTGAGGATGTGTCCAGTGGACCAGTTGTTTTATTTACAGACTTTTATTGTATCTCTGTTTGGCCTGTTGCTTGCTCCCACTCCTAACATGAAGTGTGAGCCCCTTGATGTTTTATAGGCAACTTACTTCATTTTGTGTCTTTATCCATCATTGCATGTATTTTACATTGTGGCTTTCTCCACCTTGCTAAGTTATTAATATTTCCATATTTTCTGTCTTCAAAAACATGTTAAAATCTCTCATTTGCAGACTTATTTAAAATATCTTTTTTTCTTTAAATTAAAATTTTCATTTTGAGGTAACTAGGTGTATATGCAGTTGTAAGGGATCCTGTTTAACCTTTATTTAGTTTCCCCCAGAATTAACATGTGGTAAAGTTAACAGTACACTATCAGGACCAGGACATTGACATTGCTACAGTCAAGATGCATAATATTTCCATTTCCACAGGGATCCCTCATGTTGCCCTTTTTATAGTTATACTCACTTCTTCCCACTCTCACTGCTTTCTTAACCCCTGGCAACCATTAATATGTTCTCCCATTGCAGTAATTTTGTCTTTCTTAAGAATGTTATATAAATGAAATTATGACCTTTTTGAATTGGCATTCTCTGGAGATTCATCCTGATTGTTGCATGTCCAAATAGTTCCTTTTTATTCCTTTTTTATTGCTGAGTAGTATTCTGTGGTATGTACCATAGATGTACCATAATTTGGTACATCTTCTTGTACCGTAATTTGTTTGATCATTTACCTACTAAAGGACATCTGGTTGAATAAAGCTAATTCAGGCATTTGTGTGCAGGCTTTTGCATGACCAAATTACTTCATTTCTCTGGGATAAATGTCCTGGGGTACAATTGATGGGTTGTATGATAATCACAAGTTTAGTTTGTTTTTTTTAACTTTATTTATTTATTTTGACAGAGAGAGAGAGAGAGAGAGAGAGCGAGTGCGCATGCACATGGGAGGGGCAGAGAGAGCGGGAGAAAGAAGAATCCCAAGCAGGTGCCACACTGCCAGCACAGAGCCTGATGCAGGGCCCAAACCCATGAACCATGAGATCATGACCTGAGCTGAAACCAAAAGCCAGACACTCAACTGACCGAGCCATCCAGGCGCCCCCACACATTTAGGTTTTTTTGTTTGTTTGTTTGGTTTTTGTTTGTTTGTTTTTTAATGTTCATTTTTTGAGGCGGGGAGAGAGAGAGACAGAGTGCGAGTGGGGGAGGGGCAGAGAGAGAGGGAGACACAGAATCTGAAGCAGGCTCCAGGCTCTGAGCTATCGGCACAGACCCCGATGCGGGGCTTGAACTCACGAATGGTGAGATCATGACCTGGCCGAAGTCGGATGCTTAACCAACTGAGCCACCCAGGCGCTCCATCCCCTGCATTTAGTTTTTAAAGAAATTTTCAAAGTGTTTCCAGAGTGGATGTATCATTTTATATTCCTCCCAGTAATATAAGGGTGGTCCAGTTTCTCCTTAGCCTTGCCTATATTTGGGTGTTGGAACCATTTTTTATTTTATTTTATACCTATTATAGGTATGTGGTGATGTCTCATGGTGATTTTAATTTGCATTTCCCTAATGGCTAATGAGGTTGAATATCTTTTCATATGCTCTTTGCTACCATATATCCTCTCAGTGAAAGTCTTTTCATGTCCTTTGCCTTTTTGTTTTGTTTTTAATTTACATCCAAGTTAGTTAGCATATAGTGCAATAATGATTTCAGGAATAGATTCCAGTGATTCATCCCCTATGAATCATCCCCAGTGCTCATCCCAACAAGTGTCTTCCTTAATGTCCCTTACCCGTTTAGCCCATCCCCCCCTCCCACAACCCCTCCAGCAACCCTCAGTTTGTTCTCTATATTTAAGAGTCTCTTATGTTTTGTCCCCCTACCTGTTTTTATATTATTTTTGCTTCTCTTCCCTTATGTTTATCTGTTTTGTGTCTTAAATTCCACATATGAGTGAAGTCATATGATATTTGTCTTGCTCTGACTAATTTTGCTTAGCATAATACTCTCTAGTTCCATCCATGTTGTTGCAAATTTGTTTTGCTTTTTTTCTAATTGGATTTTTTAAATTGAGTTTGACAGTTGCTTATATATTCTGGATACTAGTTCTTTGTCAGATATGTACTTTGTAAATATTTTCTTCCAGTCTGTAGTTTTTCCTTTCACTCTTTGCAGAGCAAAAGTTTTTATATTTATGCAATCCAGTTAGTAAATTTTTCTACTTGGGGATCATGACTTTAGTGTCAGGTTTAAGATCTCTTTGCCTAATCCTAAATCCTAGAGATTTTCTTCTATGCTTTTTTTTCTCCCTAAAAGTTTTATAGTTTTATGTTATACATGTACATCCATAAACTATTGAGTTAGTAATTGTATAATGTGTGAAACTTAGGTCGAGGTTTATTATTTTTTTTTCCTGTTGCTCTGGTACTATTTGTTGAAAAGCTGCCTTTCCTCCATTGAACTGCTTTATCAAAAATCATTTGGGCATATTTGTGTGGGCGTGTTTATGCGTTCTCTCTCCTGTACCATTGATCTGTATGTCTGTTCCTCTGCCAATAGCACATGGTCTTGATTATGGTAACTCTGTAATTAAAGTCTTGAAATCAGTAGACTGGTTTCTCCCATTCTGTTTTTTTCTTTCAAAAGTGTTTTGGCTATTGTAAATCTTTTGTTTTTCCATACACATTTAAAAATAATCTTGCCTATATATACTAAAAATCTTGGTGAGATTTTGATAGGAATTTTGTAAACTTGTTTATTAACTAGGGAAGAGTAGACGTCTTCACTCTGTTGAGTTCTAGTCCATGTATTCAGTATGTGTCTTTATTAATTATCTAATTTCTTTTATCAGCATTTTATCCTTTTCAGCATAAAAGATCTTTGTTTTACACCTAAGTATGCATATTTTATGATTACAAATGTTTTTATTTTTAATTTGTGTCTTTGTTTTCATTTCTAGTATGTACAAATAATTTGAGTAATGTTTATCTTATATCCCGCAATATTGCTGAACTTGCTTACTATGGGACTTTTTTGGTAGATTCCTTGGGATTTTTTATATAGACAATCAGGCCAACTGCAATAGGTACAGTTTTATTTCTTACTTTCCAGTCTGCGTGCTTTTTATTTCATTTTCTTGCCTTATTGCAGTGGTTAGAACTACCAGCACCATGTGAAACAAGAGTTGCCTTTTCCCCAGTCTTATGGGGAAATCAGTTGGTCTGTTATCATTAAATGTCGTTTTAGGTGTAGGGTTTTTTTAATGTTTTGGTTTTTGGGGTTTTTTTTGGTTTTGGTTTTGGTAGATGCTTTTTATCAAATTAAGGAAATGTTTTACTTATTTTCCTGAGAGTTTTTATCATGAACAGGTGTTGAATTTTGTCAGATGTTTTTTCTGCATTCATTGATATGATCATGTGATTTTATTCATTAGCCTCTTCTTAAAAAAAATTTTTTTTTTAATGTTTATTTCTGAGAGAGAGACAGAGCATGAGTGGGGGAGGGTCAGAGAGAGGGAGACACAGAATCAGAAGCAGGCTTCAGGCTTTGAGCTGGCAGCACAGAGCCCGACGTGGGTCTCGAACTCATAAACCGTGAGATCATGGCCTGAGCCAAAGTTGGTCGCTCAACTGACTGAGCCACCCAGGCTCCCCAAGCCTCTTAATGTTGTATATCAACATTATAGATTTCAAAAATTTAGCAAATCTTATATCCTTGGAATACTTCATTTGGTCATGGCTTATAATTCTTTTTATATTTGCTGAACTCTGTTTGTCAGTACTTTGTTAAAGTTCTCTTTCTTTTCTGTTTAGAGAACATCATGTAGCCATTCCATTCTTTTAGAGTACATGTGCTAGTGACACATTTTCATAGTTTCATTTCAGGATGTCTTTATTTTCCTTTTCTCTCTGAAGGATATTTTTGTTGGATATAGGGTTCTAAGGTGATAGTTCTTTTCTTTCAGCCCTTGAAAAGGTGTTGTGTCTCTTTCTGGCCTCTGTGGTTTCTGTTGAAAAATTTGCTATCATTTAAATGATTTTTCCCTTGTAGGAAAAATCTCTCACTGCGTTCTCATTGCTCTCTCACTGTTTTCAAAATGTTTTCTCTTTTTGTAGTGTTCAAAAATTTGACTATGACATATCTTGGTGAGGAGTTCTTTAGGATTATCCTGTTTAGAGTTTGCTCAGAATCTTGAGTCTATAAGTATATACATCTGTGAAATTTGGGAATGAATTTTCAGCCATTATTTCAAGTGCTTTTTCAGCCTGGCACTCTGTGATGACATGATTATTAGCTTTTTAGTAACAGTCCTACAGGTACCTGAAACTCTATTCATTTTTCTTTTTCAGTCAGCTTTTTCTCTGTCATTCAAATTGGGTAGTTTCTATTGTTCTGTCTTCTGGTTCACTGACTTTTCTCTGTCCCCACCATTCTGATCTTGAGTCCATCTATTGATTTTTGTATTTTGGTAATTATATTTTTCAGTTCTGAAATTGCCTTTTGGTTTTTCATTATATTCTGTATTTCTTTGCTGAGACTTTTTTTTTTTTTTTTTTTTTTTTCACCGAGGCACAGCAATGGTGGGGATGAAAGTCCCAGCTAGTTAACTTGGCTTTTTCTAATACCATCCTGATGGGGATACTGGGATGGTTTGTTACATCTTGGTGGGAGTGGAAATCTAGTCTACCTTCTGTCTTTGCTGGACTGGGTAGGAGTGTAGCTGCAGTTTTTTTCTGTGGTGTTTGGCTGGAGTAAGATGTCTAAAAGTTTTATTGTCTTAAAGTTTTGTTTTTTTTTTTTATCTTTCTGGACTTACCCTTTTCTGGTTGTTGGGTTTGAAAGAGCTGGCTTTTCTTGGGGCTTCATTTTGGTCTGTACCCCTTGGTGTTTCTGAATTGCCAATTCTTCAGCTGTAAGTTTGGGTTGTGTGAAGCAAAAAGAAAACCCAGGAAACCCAACACTATGTTGTTCCTTGAATCTTGAGGTTCCTATCTGGTTTATCTTCTTCTCTGCCTTTCAGCATCTTATATTTGTTTTATATATAATGTCCAGGGTTTTTAGTTGTATATAGTGGGGACAGGTAGGGAAAAGAATATTTATTCTATCTTCCCAGAAATGTAAACTTCTTTTTTAAAAGTTGCATCACTGTCATTTTAATAGAGTCTTGATGGAAGAGGAGCTAATCTTAAATATTTAATCCATATTTTTATTACTTATTTATGTTTTATTACATTAGTATGAATTAGGCAGATGTAATATTTTATTTGCCTAGTGTTTGTTTTGTTTATGGCGCACAATCTTAATTTGGGAGAGTCTTTGAGAAATGGTTGAGAGCATGGAACTCTGCTTGCCTAAGGTTTCTCAAAAAGCTCCATTCTGTAAATGGACCACTTCTGTGTTACCCAAGAAAGATTAGATTGCTTTTAGGTGAATCTCTTCAGGGTAGTTGATGTAGATGATGATACTTTAATACCATAACCTGATTTTTAAGTTAAAATGACATTTTAGGGGCGCCTGGGTGGCTCAGTTGGTTAAGCATCCGACTTTGGCTCAGGTCATGATCTCACGGCTCGTGGGTTCGAGGCCTGTGTTGGTCTCTGTGCTGACAGCTCAGAGCCTGGAGCTTGCTTTGGATTTGGTGTGTGTCTCTCTCTGCCCCTCCTCCACTCGTGCTCTGTCTCTCTCTCTCAAAAATAAATAAATGTTACAGAGTGTTACTCATGCTCTGTCTCTCTCTCTCAAAAATCAATAAATGTTACAGAGCGTGAGTGGAGGAGGGGCAGAGAGAGAGACACACACCGAATCCAAAGCAGGCTCCAGGCTCTGAGCTGTCAGCACAGAGACCAACGCGGGGCTCGAACCCACGAGCCATGAGATCATGACCTGAGCCAAAGTCGGATGCTTAACCAACTGAGCCACCCACACACCCCAAACATTACAAAAATTAAAAAAAATAAAATGACATGCCAGGAATACTGGCATAATATATCGTTTAAATTTATAGCTTATCAATTATAATCCTTATGCTGTAATCCTTTACATTTATCATGAATTTTTAAAGAATAATTTTAATATGTTCTTAAGAAGGATAACTTTTATATTAAGTTCTATCAAAGCATTAAAATTTTAAAGAATTACCGGAAGTCTTAAGTTTATTAATTCAGATGAGATAATGTTAGAGATGTTCTAGTACTTACTCAGGTAGCATAGTTAAGAATATGGGCCCTGGAGCCAGCTGCAGTGCTTACTGTATGACCTTGGGCCTGGGTTTTCCATGCATCTAGTGGGGATGATAACAGTTATACTATTTCATAGGGTGTTTGTGACAATGTGAGGTGTGAAGTTTTTTTTTTAACTTGTTAAAACTGAAAGTTATTTTTTTTATCATAAAACTTTAAAGAAATTATGTCAATTCTGTTACTTAACACAGCATATTTTGCAACTTTGTATAGTTCTGAGAGCATTAGGTGTAAGAGTTAGGAAACCTGAGTTCCACTCCCGACTTTCTTTAAATAACTGCCTGACCTCTGGCAAGCAAGCAACCTTGCTTTTTCTCTGCCTTACTTCATTCATTTATAAAAGTGGGTTTGGGTTTGAACTGGTTGATCTCTAAGATTGCTTCTAACTCTTCTATTTTGTTTGTTTGTTTTTTTGTCTCTCACTGAATCGTAATCAAGCTAGCTATAACACAGTTCATGAGGAGAGCACATTTTATAGCCTGGAGAAGAAAAGAAAAAGGCTTGGGATGGGGAGGGTATGATAATCTTACAGAAACAGTAAGGGCTGATGGATCAATAATTAGGTTTGTTTCACTGATTCTAACCTAGGGCAAAACTGACACTTGTAGATGGAAGGGAAGAGCTCTTGACTCAGCATAATGGACACATTTCTAACAGATACTCCTGTCCAAGTTTGAAATGGGCCACCTTAAGTCCTTCCTAACACTGAAAGGACAAAGGCCAAGTTCAGACCGGCAAATGATGCTTCAGAGTCAGGTCAAAGTGATTTATACCTCAGCCAGGGATAGTACTGGATGATTTCTGTAACCTTCTGGCCTCCCATGGGTGGAAATCGTGACATGATAAAGTTGTTATAAAATAATCAAGAAAAGCCATATTGTAGTCTGGCAGAGTGGTCACAGACTTTAACTGAATTATAACAATGACATTCATATTCGAAATTCTTTTCTATCTGCAGTTTTATTTTTATTTATTTATTTTTTTTGGTAGAGTGTAGACTAAGTGTTATTTGTTCTCAGTTTTGAAAATGTCATTCCTAGGGCGCCTGGGTGGTTCAGTCAGTTGAGCATCCGACTTTGGCTCAGGTCATGATCTTCTGGTCTTTGAGTTCGAGTCCTGCGTCGGGCTCTGTGCTGACAGCTCAGAGCCTGGAGCCTGTTTCCGATTCTGTGTCTCCCCCTCTCCGTGCTCTGTCTCTCTCAAAAACTAAATAAACATAAAAAAATTAAAAAAAAAATGTCATTCCTCCTAAGTCTTGTGTAGTTTTTTGATGATTCATGTGGGAAGAGCAGAACTATTGTTTTCTTTGTTTTGACTGCTCTGTGAATGTTTGCCACTTTTTTTAAGTATTTATTTATTTTGAGAGAGAGAGCAAGTTTGAGCGGGGGAGGGGCAGAGAGAAAGGGAGAGAGGAAGAATCCCAACTGCTAACAGAGAGAGAATTTGCCAACAGCACAGAGCCCTACGTGGGGCCTGATCCCATGAACTGTGAGATCATGACCTGAGCCAAAATCAAGAGTCAGACGTTTAACCCACTGAGCCACCCAGGCACCCCGCTATTTTCTTTCTTTCTTTCTTTTTTTCTTCTGAAGCTAAGCAGGGAACTTTGAGTTTGGGTTCTTAGATCTTGTTGAGATCTGCAGCTAAAGTTGTCATTGTGTGAGTGCATTGCCAACTTCTCTAGAGAGGTTTACCAGTCTGGATGGGCAATTTTGATAGTATTATCTTCTTACAGTTTCTGCTATGAAGTAGTCTTTGAAGAAATATACGTGGAGGAGCAAGCCCTTGGGGAAAAAGGTATTCTTACTACGTTTTTAAAATTATCATGCTCTTTTTCCTATTTCCTAAGGTAGAATTTTGGTCACCGAAGGAACAGTTCTCTCACCCTGACTTAGCATCTTGTTGAGGAAGTTGTGTGTGTGTATGTACTTTTCCTAACCTACCTCAGGTTTCCTTTACCCACTGAGTGCTGTTTTCCTTCTAAGTTGGGATTAGGCTGTACTAGTGGATAAATCAATTTACAGCAGGTGTCTCAGTGTTAGCACTAATGAGGTTTGGGGCTGCATACTTCTTTGTTGTGGGTGGCTGTCCTGTACATTATGGGATATTTAGCAGCATCCCTGCTCTCTTCTTACTAGATGCCAATAACACTACCACAGTTATGGCAATCAAAAATATCTCCAAAAGTCCCCTGGGTGGCAGAATTGCTCGGGCTGAGAACCACTGACTTATGGATGCTTCTCAGCCAGCCCTCTGCCACAGCTGTGGTCATCCTACTCCCATCTGGTTTCTCCATGTTGCTAGCCTTGCTCACGGCCTCCTCCCCTTGGCTGTGCTCTGCTCAGCTCAGCTAATTAGGTGGAAAGTTGCCAAGTGGAAGGTGGGGAATAGGGCAGAGGTAGTGGAGTCCGTGGGGAATAGGTCAGAGTTGGAGTTAAGGTGTGGCCCTGGGTAGTGGCTGATCACTGCAACACACAGATGAGTGTGTTTTTTAGTGGCAGCTAATGATTAGACTTAAAAACAAATGTTCTCTGACATGAACGTGAGCTGAAGTGACACTGGTATCAGGCTCATCAGGTATGTGATGTCTTAATGCTATCTGAAGCCTGCCTTGGGAGTGTGGGGTTTTGAAAGAAAGCTCCAGGGATGTTCTCTCTTTAATGTTTTTATTTGAAAGGAACAAAGAAGAGAGAAACTGCTTCTTGATGAACTTCCGTGTTCAATTTTAATTTCATTTTTGAGGTAAATTAAATAGCTAGAGTTAATAGTTTTTTGGGTTTTTTTTACATATATGAGGTGAGAGAATTTGTAAATAAGAAGCAGCAAATGTTTAATGAGTGCAATTAGGGATGGTGACATGTCTTTAAGAAAGGATGAGTGCTGAAAGAGCAAGGGAGGTAACCATGTAAGGAGCAGCTCTGTCTTGGGTGGGGGCAGACAGTGAAGGGTGGGCAAGGAGAGCGCCCATAGATTAACTTGAGACTTGGAACAGGTGTTCACCGTCCTTGCTTATATATTCAGACAATTAGTGTTTGTTGTTAGTACTTTTATTCTGTGCTTTATGAATTTTTTTTTTTTTAACCTAGTCAGGGTCATCCTGAATGCCTGTTTTTATAAACTTATTCCCTCTTTAAAAAAAAAATATTTATTTATTTTGCATGTGAGCGGGGGAGGGGCAGAGAGAGAGGGACAGAAAGAATCTCAAGCTGGTTCCAGCTGTCAGTGCAAAGATTTGGGGCTCAGTCCCGCCCACCGTAAAATCATAACCTGAGCCGAAATTTAGAGTTGGATGCTTAACTGACTGAGCCACCCAGACACCCCTTTATAAACTTTATTCTCTTAACATTCATTGCTCAACATTCCCCATTTTTGGGCATCTGGGTGACTCAGTTGGTTAGGTGTCCATCTTCGGCTCAGGTCATGATCTCACGGTTTGTGAGTTTGAGCCCCACATTGGACTCTCTGCTCTCAGCTTAGAGCCTGCTTCAGAATCCTCTGTCCCCCTCTCTCTCTGTGCTCCTCCCCTGCTCACTTTCTCTCTCTCAAAAATGAATAAACATTAAAAAAATATTTTTTAAAAAATTTCCATGTTTAATAACTTTTAATGACTGCGTATTGCGTTTATGGTTGTATCCTAATTACTTAGCCATTTTTCTGTTGTTGAACATATAGCTTGCTTCAAAGAATTTTGCTACTGTAAATATCCTTTGGTGTATATCTTTGGGCATACATTTTAAATCCACAGTTCAGATGATTTCTTCACGATAGTGTCATGAGCTAGAATCACTGGGTGAGATGGTGTGGATATTTTTAAGGCTGTTGATTTATATTACTGAACTGCTTTGCTTTACTGAAAGTTTTTTTTTTTTTTTTTTTTTTTGAAAGGTTCTAATTAACACTCTCACTAGCAGGGTTTTGAGTGGCCATTTTAAGGCATCCTTGCCAACTATTTAAGAGATGGAAAACATCTTGTGTTTCTTTGCCTACTTAAATTGTTAGCAAAGTAGCGAAGTTGATGTTTTTTCTTTTTCCTTTAAAAGTTTATTAGTTTCTTTTGTAAATCAATGGTATGTATCCTTTCCCATTAGTCTTTTGTTACTTTTTTTATTCCTTTATGAAGTTTCTTTATATATTATAGGAAGTAACCTTTTCTGTCATATTTGTCAAAACATTTTTCAGTTTTTCAGTTAATATCTTTTATGTTATGTGTTACTTTTTTTATATGATTTTTAACTTACAGAAATATAAGAATACAAAGAATGACCACACATCTTTTATCAAGATTCCCCCATTGTTTATATTTTATCCCATTAGCTTTATCATGTTCTCTCTATGCATATATATAAATGCATGTTTTTCTGATTAATTTGAGTCTCACATGTATGTTTCTTAAGAATCACGGCATTCTCTTAAAATTTTTTTTTAATGTTTATTTATTTTTGAGAGGAGGGGGGAGAAGGGGAAGAGAGAGAGGGAGACACAGAATCTGAATCAGGCTCCAGGCTCTGAGCTCTGAAAAGCACAGAGCCCGACATGGGGCTGGAACTCATGAACTGCGAGATCATTACCTGAGCTGAAGTCGGATGCTTAAGCCAACTGAGCCATTCAGGCGCCCCCCACCCCAGGGCATTCTCTTATGTAACTACAGGAAAATATTAGTCAGGAAACTTAATAATTGGTACAGTATTGTTACCTAATTCACAGTTCACACTGCATTTTGAACAATTGTCTCTATAATGTCCTTTATTGTTCTTTTGTTTTCCCTGCCCAGTATGCAATTCAAAATCACACTAGAGGGTTTTTTTTTTTTTTTTTTTTTTTTTTTTATCTGCATGCATCATTTTTATTGCCTTTGCCAAGAATTATGTGACCATATGCCAAAACTAACACAGCCATTTGGAATGGGTGGAGATTGCGAACTCTTGTCCTTACAGTGTGGACACATGCTGTCCCTGTTTAGATGATATAAAAATACCAAGTTGGTTTAGTCGATAAAGTGAACTGTGATGTAAATGATAGTTAATAAGTCAAGCTGCCTGAACAAAATACTGTGAGATAGCTGAGTTATCGACATTGCTGGAATATGGGATGATAGTGAGCTCATGTTTTTTTAGTCTCCTTTAATCTGGAGTATTTCAACCTGTCTTTGTCATTCTTGACACTGAATTTTTGAAAAGTACAAACCAGTTATTTTCTAGAGTGTCCCTCAATTTATGCTTATCTGAAGTTTCCTCATGATTAGATTCAGATTATACATTTTAGACAGGGAAAACACAAAAGAACAAAAAAAACCTTTATTTTTCTCAGTGCATCATATTAGGAGCCACTTGATGATAGTTTCAGTATTGGTGAGAAAATTGAAAACTTGGTTTAGTTGCTGTCTGCTAGATTTTTCCACTGCCAGGATACACTTTTTCCCTTTGAGGTTAATAATTATTGACACTTTGTGAATACCATGTTCCTCATCAAGCTTTTACCCACTGGTTTTAGCATCCAGTGATTTTCCAACTCCATACCTCCTTCTGTATTTATTGACATTCTGCTATAAAGAAGAGCTTTCCTTCTTTCCTCCACCCCTCATTTATTTGGTTGCTTACTTGAGTGAGTCATAGCTATATTCTTATTTAGTGGCCTATAACTTGTTACTCTAATTATTTGGATACTCTAATTGTTCTGGATTTGGTCCATGTGAACCTTTTCCAATTGATGCCATTGTTCTTGTTACATGTCCTCAATTCTTTGAGTACTTATTTGCTTTCTGGTATGACAAGACTCTCTGGGCTCATTTTGTGTGCCTCAGCCTTCAAACTTTTCTCCAAGGAAAAGTGGGGAACAAGATTTGGGCGCGTGATGTACTTACTGCAACTAGTGTGTTGTTACTTCTAGCCCCTTTTAATGGACAGAGCCAGGATATGTTTGTGGGTGTATACACACACATGCACACATATATCTGTATTTTTTACTTATGCATCTATGTATACGCATGTATATATATTAAAAACAGATTTATGTTGATACTGACAGTATTATCCAACACCATGAGGGTACATTCTAGTGTTCCTGCATATATTGAATTCTGTGAAATGCTTTTGCATCTTGCTTTCAGTCATGGTGCAAAGATATTCTCCTAAGTTTATTTTTAGGAATTTTGTAGTTTTGGCTTTTAGTTTTGATTTGTGATCCATCTCAAATTATTTTTTGTTTATGGTGTGAGATAGGGATTGAAGTTTATCTTTTTGTTCTGATGTGGAGATCCAGTTTCTCTAGCACCATTTGTTGAAAAGGCTTTCTTTCTCTTCCCCCATTGAATTGCTTTGGTGCCTCTTTTAAAAATCAGTTGACCATATAAGTGTGTTCCTGGTGTGATTTGTTTGTCCTTAGACCAGAACCATAGTTTGTTGATTACTGAGCTTTATAAGTCTAGATGTGTAAGTCCTTCAACTTTATTCTTTTTCAAGATTGTTTTGCCTGTTCTAGGTCTTTTTCATTTCCATATAAATTTTAGAATCAAATGGCCGATTTCTGTAAAATGCCTGGTAGGAATGTGAATGGAATCCTCATTTGGGCAGAATCAACATCTTTTCAGTACTAAATCTTCCAAATTACAAACAAGGTATATGTCTCTATTTATTTAGATATTTAATTTTTCTCAGTATATTTTAGTTTTCAGTATATGGGGCATGCATGACTTTTGTTAAAATTTTTCATAGTTACTGTGCTTTTGAAATTATTTTAAGATAAATTTTTAACATTTTATTTTTGTTTTGCTGCTAGTATATAGAAATACATTTGAATTTTGTATATTGAGCTTGCATCCTGCAGCCTTGCTAAATTGACCTAGATTAATCTTGCTAAACTGATTTAGATTTCTTAGGAATTTGTTAATATTATGTCATCTGTGAGGGGCGCCTGGGTGGCGCAGTCGGTTAAGCGTCCGACTTCAGCCAGGTCACGATCTCGCGGTCCGTGAGTTCGAGCCCCGCGTCAGGCTCTGGGCTGATGGCTCGGAGCCTGGAGCCTGTTTCCGATTCTGTGTCTCCCTCTCTCTCTGCCCCTCCCCCGTTCATGCTCTGTCTCTCTCTGTCCCAAAAAAAAACAAAAAAAAACAAAAAAAAACAAAAAAAACGTTGAAAAAAAAAAAATATTATGTCATCTGTGAAAAGAGACAATTTTGCATCATTCTTTCCAGTTTTTATATCTTATAATTCTTTTTTTTGCCTTGTTATATTGACTAGGATCTCCTCTGTGTTGTTAAGTATGGTGGTGAGAGTTGGCATACTTGTCCAGAGTGGGGAAATCCTGAGGATTTTGTTATGTTATTTGCCGTGGGTTTATATGATAAAGGAAATTTTTCTTTGTAGTGTTCTGAGAGGTTTTTTTGTTTTTTTTTTAATCGATGGATTTTTTTTTTTATGAATGGATGTTGATTTTTTTCAAATGCTTCTGTTTTATCTGTTGTTATATTAAAAGATAATGGGTTTGAAATGTTGATCCAGCTTTATATTCCTGGGATAAACCCCACTTGGTCATGATGTGTTACCCTTTTTCAAGTTACTGATTTTGATTTTTCCATTAGTTTGCCAAGAGTGTTTTCATCTGTATTTATAACCTGTATTCATGATTTGTGGTAGTTTTGTAATTTTTTTAGGTTTTGCTAATAGGTTTATGCAAGTCATTTAAAATGTGTTGGGAAATGTTTCCTCCTTAATTTTCTTTCTCATATGTTTGATAGCATTCACTGGTGAAACATTGGAGCTTTGAGCTTCCTTTTTGCAAGAGTTGGCTAACCAATTCAATTATTTAATAGATACATGGCTATTCAGATTTTTACAATTTCATTTTGTGTCAGTTGTGAAAAGTTGTGGTTTTTTTTTTATCATTAAGTATATCTTTTTGCATTCTATTTTTAAAAATTTTTAAGTTTTAAAAATTTTTAGAGAAGGAGGGAGGGGAGAAGGACAGAGGGAAAGAGAGGATCTTAAGCAGGCTCTACACTCACCCTGGGATCATGACCTGAGCTGAAATCAACAGTTGGATGCTCAACCGACTGAACCACCCAGTCACCCCTCCATCCTGCTTTTAACTTTTGTCTTTATATTCAAAGTGTATTTCTTACAGACATGGTATATTGGGTCTTGTTTGTTTGTTTCTTCCTCTTTTCCCCCAGTCTGACAATCTCAACCATTTAATTGGAATATTTAGTCCCTTTATACTTAATGTATTTACTAATACACAGTTGATCTTCATTATTAACGGATTCTGTATTTTCAAGTTTGTCTGCTTACTAAAACTTATTATTTGTAACCCCAAAATCAGTACTCAGCAGCGCTCTCAAGGACATTCATGGATGTGCACAGGGCAGTGAAAAATTTGAGTCATCTGACATTCATGTTTCCAGCTGAGGTTGAGCAAGTCATACTCTGCTTTCTTGTTTCAACTTTCATACTGTAAGCATGTGTCCTTTTTGCAGTGTATTCAGTGCCTTTTCACATGACATGGTTCTTTTTTTTTTTTTGGAGACGTATTTTTATTTGCTGTTTGGTTTCTTATTTGGCCCATTGCTTATGCAGTAGTGTGTTTAATATTTACATATTAAATATTTAATATTGACATTGTAGATTTTCTAGCTTTGTTTTATTGTTGATTTTTAGTTTTATACCACTGTGGTTGGAAAATATACTTGGTATGATTTCGATCTTCCTAAATTTGTAATGTTTGTTATGTCTTATGTAATTTTTAAAAATATTTTTATTTTTAAATATAATTTATTGTAAAGTTGGCTAACATACAGTGCATACTGTGTATGTCTTATGTGATTTAACAAGGGGATTCTTCTGTGTGTACTTGAAGAAAATGTGTTCTATTTTTCTTGGATGGATGTATTATATATATCTTTTAGAACCATGTGTTTTGAAGTATGCTTCAAGTAAAAAATATTTTTGTTGAAAAAAATGAATTTTTTAAAATTTATTTTTATTTAAAAATTTTATTTATGAAAAAAAAAAGTAGTCCCTAAACACAATGTGAGGTGCTGTGTAGTGTTCCTTGGTGCAAGAGGCTGTGATGTGCCTTACAGAGAAAATAGACATGTTAGATAAATTTCCTTTTAGATGTGAGTTACAGTGCTATTGGTTTTGGGTTCTGTGTTAATGAATCAACAGTATATTTTTGCTAAATAAGGTGTTTTGAAACAGAAACAAACATAAAACGAGGTTATATATTGATTGGTTGACCAAAGTGTAGTTGCCAAAGGCTTGCAGGAACCTAATTCTGGATTTCACCTAGGAGTAATGGTTGTGTATTTGCTAATGCAGTACTCATGGCAAGTTTAAAAACATAACTAATGTGAATAATGAGAATTGACTATAGTTGGGTTTAGATCTCTCTCTCTCTCTCTCTTTTTTTCTTTTTCTGTTAACTTTTCCCCCCTGTATGGGGCAAATTGACTGTTTTTTAGTATTCCATTTAAGAACATTTTTTAGCAGTTACATTTGCAATTGCAATGTACATCCTTAGCTTTCCCAATCTATTCCTACTCTTAGAGTTAATATTATACCACTTCCTGTAAAATATAAGAACCTTGTAAAAATATAATTCTGTTCCTGTCCCATTCATTGTGATGTTATTGTCATATATCTTACATATACCTATATTATAAGCCCCAGTGTTAAACTTGTATTCGATAGCGTGTGTCTTCTAAAGAAATTAAAGGGAGAAAATGAAAGGTAGTTCTTTATATTTACCACATATTTACCGTTTCTGGAACCCTTCATTCCTTTTTATAGATCCTAGTTTTTATCAGGTGTCATTTACTGGGGATGAATTTCCTTAGTTTTCATTTATCTGAATATCTTGTCTTTCATTTTTGAAAGATTTTTTGCTGCGTGTGGAATTACGAGCTGACGTTTTTTTCTTTTCAGCATTATAGATGTTGTTTCATTGTTTTTTGGCTGCTTTTTTAGTGATAAAATCAGCTGTCATATTGTTTATTATTGTTCTTTCTTTCTAGGCATTTTCAAGATTTTTCTCTTTATTTTTGTTTTGCAGTAGGTCATGATATGCTGTAGTGTAATTCTGTTTATGTTGATCCTAACTTAGTATCCACTAGTTTCTTGGATTTACAATTCGGTGTTTTTCATCAAATGTTAGAAGTTTTTGGCTATCGTATTTTCATATACTTTTTATGCCTGCAGTTTCACACTTTTCCTTATCTGTGTCTCCAATTATATATATATTATACTTCTTGAAATTATCTCACAGATTTGTGAGAGTTTGTTCATTTTTTTTTTGCAACTTTCCTTCCCATTTCTCATCTTGGATAATTTCTTTTGGTCTTTTATCCAGTTCACGGACTCTTTCTGTCATCTTCAGCCTACTGTTAAGATCATCCAGCGATTTTTTAAAAAGATTTTTAAACAAGTTTCTATTTATTTATTTATTTAGAGCACAAGCAGGGGAGGAGCAGAGAGAGAGGGAGAGAGAGAATTCCCAACAGGCTCTGCACTGTCAGTCTCACCAACTGTGAGATCATGACCTGAGCAGATACCAAGAGTCAGACACTTAACCAACTGAGCTACCCACGTGCCCTCGCCCCCATCCAGTGAGTTTTTTTTTTTTCAACGTTTATTTTTTTATTTTTGGGACAGAGAGAGACAGAGCATGAACGGGGGAGGGACAGAGAGAGAGGGAGACACAGAATCGGAAACAGGCTCCAGGCTCCGAGCCATCAGCCCAGAGCCCGATGCGGGGCTCGAACTCACGGACCGTGAGATCGTGACCTGGCTGAAGTCGGACGCTTAACCGACTGCGCCACCCAGGCGCCCCCAGTGAGTTTTTAATTTGAATTTTCATCCTTTTCATTTCTACGATTTCTGTTTGGCTCCATTTATTTTTTCTTTCTTTTTTTAAAAGCTTATTCTTGAGAGAGAAAGCATGAGCAGGGGAGGGACAGAGAGGGAGGGAGGCACAGAATCGGAAGCAGGCTCCAGGCTCCAAGCTGTCAGCACAGAGCCCAATATGGGTCTCGAACCCACAAACTGTGAGATCATGACCTGAGCCAAAGTCAGGCACCCAACTGACTGAGCCACCCAGGCACCCCTGTTTGGCTCCATTTCCTAATTTTCACTTCTCAGTTGAGAAATGAGTGTTAACATTTTTAATTCTTTTACTTTCAACTTTTACTTATGTTTTTCTTGAATCTTGATCTAAGGCTTTTGTATGTTTTTGAAAATCTCAGCTTTTATCACTTCAAATATTATTTCTGGTATTTGTTCTTTCTGCTCTCACTCACAGAGACCTATTTCTTCATGTGTAAAGTAAAATTTGATTGTGAGCTTATATATATTTTTTCAATGTTAGTCTGTTAGACTCCAAAGAACCTCAGTTGAAGATATTTTCATTACGAGTCATTAAAAGACATTATCATTAACAAAATTATTTCTTTTCATTAAGAGATATTTTCATTGAATTTATAATTCAATATGAATTATACCAGGAAGTAGGGAGATGTACTAAACTGAGGAAACTAAGTGATTCAGAACACACACTCTAGGACTAGGCTTGCTGCTGGCCATCTGGGCTAGTCATCACCAGATGAGGGACTCTTAGCACAGCAGTCCAGTTCTCTATATTAATTCCCAGTTGGTAAAATGGACATAACAGTAGGATCCATATCATAGGGTTATGAGGATTGATTTATTTAGTATATGTAGAGTACATGGAACTGGTCTTTGGTACAGTAAGCTCTCTGTTAATGTTTGTTCTGGCACAGGCTCACTAGCAGTGGTAGCAGACCCAGGACTGAGACCAGGTTCCCTGACTTTGAATCTTGTACTTTTATATTGTGCTTCCTCTGATGGCCTATTAAGTTTATGATCTATTCAGTAGCTTATCATCTCTAGATAATTAGAACAGACTAAAATTATTCATTCCTTTCCTAAAATTTATGTTCTTCTTGAATAATTGAAATTTCCAGAAAGTTATTACTTTTTAAACCACACCTTTTCTTCTTAAAGATATATTCACTTAGAATATTTGATTTTAAAAGGCAAGAATTGGGGCGCCTGGGTGGCTCAGTTGGTTGGGCATCCGACTTTGGCTCAGGTCATGGCCTTGCGTTTTGTGGGTTTGAGCCCCACGTTGGGCTCTGTGCTCACAGCTCAGAGCCTGGAGCCTGCTTCAGACTCTGTGTCTCCCTCTCTCTCTCCCCCTCCCCTGCTCATACTCTGTCTCTCTCTGTCTTTCAACAATAAATAAATGTTAAGGCAAGAATTGTCAAAGTATGAATGGGGCTTTTTCATAAATTCTGTATTAAATTTTACTGATTTTACTACATATTTTTTTCCCTTTAGGCCTTGAAATGTTCTACTTTATGTAGGTATCATTTCTTCACAATGGAAGTTTTATTTGTGGTACAGCATAACGGGGAAAAAAATCAATCTGTATAGCAAAAGTGAAAATTCCCTTGTGATTCCACTCTCATTCTTTTTCTGGATGCTCTCCAATTGCACTATGTTAATAGTTGGATGTTACACAGACATTTACATATGTATATATGCACACATACCCACACACAAAACCTGCTGGTGCTGGAGGCAGAACCAAGAGCTCCCACTCCTGTGCCTGGCATTGGCAATGCAGTCACTGTTATAGTGCAAATGTCATTATGTTGATAGGGCAGCCATCGTGGCTAGGGCACCAGGATGGTCATTATCATCCATAGTGCTATCAGATTTGTGGCTAACTGATGTTACTTCCTGTGCTGCCAACTCCTTGAAATTTTATTGTTGCACAGAGCCTTTTTGAAAATGGAGTTAAAGACTCTATTTACAGCTCCCCTGTTTTATGCAGCATAGTGTGAATGATGAACACCATGTTGTCCTCCAAGCCACCACTCTGTAGTCATGCTCTGTGGCTTTATATGGATTAAACCTGGGCTCTTGCTTTACAGTGAATTGTCATTCCTTCCTCCCCTCTCCTCAACCCACCCATGGAGATTTCTTGGTCCTCTTGGTCCCTTTTGTAAACAGCCCTTTGGGAAGTCTGGTCCTGCCAATGTCCCCAGTCACGTGCAAGATCTCTCTGTCTTTCCTAGAGTGGTCCCAAGATAGGCTCAGCTGGTAGTTGTGCTTCAGAAGAATAATATTGTATAAAAGTGATTTTCAAAGGTGGTGATTGATTCAGGTTAATCTTTCTAATACAGAAATACCAAAGTTAATTAGAACTATAATAACAGGTAGAAAAGTTATCAGTGATTCTTCTTTTTACATATTTGTTAGACACACTACAGTAGGTTATTGTTATCAAATTTATAACTGCCTTTATTGTTATTATTGTAAGCCTGAATAGACTAAAAGTGTCGAGTCTTGGCACAGTGTGAAGAGGTGAGGCAAGCCCCGCTCTGGTTTCTCCACTTTACTGCAGTACGTAGAGAAGGTGCTTGCTCCAGCCTGAGATGATAGCTGGCTGGTGCGGGGCTGTCTCACAGCAGCATTATATGCTATATTATATGATGTGAAAAGAATTCCTTTTGTAGGAACCACTTTAAATGAATTATAACTGCGTCAGATTTTTCTGTTATAAAATGTGTTCCTCTATCAATGTAATAAAGATGCTTCAAAAGATCCATGTGTTTTTGAAGAAACATGGTAACTTCATATGTGTATTGCTGTCAGAAGGAATTCTAGTCTTTAAGCCTTGAAATATTTTTGGATCCATTATTCTGAAATAGATATGGAACCCAGTAACTTTTTTTTCACCTTACATATTACATAATCTAATTGATTTTTAGATTTAATAGATATAAAAACACTTTATAGTAAAAAAATCTCTACCAATAAAAAAAATAATTGTTATCAGAGAGAAAAATAGCACAAATAGTATGTGGTAGTTTGGTACAAAATGGCCCCTGATGAAACACCTCCTGTCCGTATCTCTGCCTTTTTGCAACATGAGTCTGCTTGTTTCTTCCATCAGGTGATACAGTCTGTTTCCCCACTCCTGATCCTGGGCTTTGCCATGTGTCTTGAACTGGCCAGTGTGATATCAGCGGGCACAAGGCAAGCAGAGGCACCATGTGCAGTGAGCCAGCCCTTTTGAGCCTCCCCTCTTGGAGTGCTGCTTGCCATTACACAAAGAAGCTTAGGAGGGAGGCCACAGGGAAAGGGAGGCTCAGCCTTCCCCACTGGGTCCAATCCCCAGCTGACCTGGGCCCAGTGCAGCAGCATGAGTAAGTCAGGTAAGGGCAACAGAAGAGCTGCCCAGCCAACCCATGGAATTGTGAGAAATAGGAAAGCATTGCTGTGGAAGCAATTAAGTTTTGGGTAGTTTGTTACCCAGAAATAGCAAACAGAAACATCTGTTTGCATTTGCTAAATGGCTGGAATCTGTCTCTGTATTCTAATTATAGCCCCATAGTACTGAACCCTCAAGTTGCCTTTAGTCCGGTGAAAATGTAAGCAGGTCACTTTGTTATTGTGTGGTGAATGCCCAGAAAAGGCTCTGGCTGCTGTGACCTTGATGTTTCCTCTGTCCCCCTTTCCTCTAAGGATCAGGCACTGTTCTCTGTAGGACGAACATTGAGGAGCACTTGGAGGAACTAGAGGAAGTAGACTATTTCTGTACTTCATTGAAAGCGTTTTCTATCCCTAAAGTCAGTCAGACTCACACTTCCGTTTCTTAGAAGTGAAATGCTGAAAGAACCACAATAGATCTCTTTCCCTTTTGTTAACTAAGTGTTTTCGGTATTCTTGTATTTGTCCCGTGAACAAACGATTGCCCATGAGTATTCCTCCTTATCTTTGCTCAGGTTCAGAATCTTTTGCAGAATCCAGATGTGAGTCCAGGTCCTTCACCCCAGTCATCATTCTTGGCTCATCTAATTCACACACACGGTGGAGTGGTTCTGCTGAGCTCTCCCAGGGTCATTGGAGAAGATGGTGTGCACTGTCTTGAGCTGTGTCACACTGCCCCACATTATTTTCTTCCTTACTTGCTCCGTTGCTCTGCGCCTTGGCATTCTAAACTACACCCACTGGCCTTCAAGTCTGCAGCATGTCTCCACTTTCTTGCCTGTGACTCCTTTTAGCTAAGAACTTAACCCCAGGTTCTGTCAGTTTTCCTTAGGGGCCCATTCTCCTCTCATTGGGCAGCATTGTTGGGTGTACGTGGAGTCCACTCTGCCCCTCTTCTTGAATAATTCAGTGGAATAGTTTAAAGATACGGTTCTAAGTTTTATATAGTTGTAATGGTGTAAGGATATAACGTTATATATGTAATATATATAACATGTAGTTAAAATAGTTTAAAGATATGGACTGTATTTCTAAAATGCAGTATTTTGGGGTGCCTAGGTGGTTCAGTTGGTTGAGCGCCAACTTCGGCTCAGGGCATGATCTCACAGTTGCTGAGTTCGAGCCCCGCATCAGGCTCTGTGCTGACAGCTCAGAACCTGCAGCCTACTTCAGGTTCTGTGTCTCCCTCTCTCTGTCCCTCCCCTGCTCATGCTCTGTCTGTCTCTCTCTCTCTCTCTCAAAAATAAAATCAACATAAAATGCAGTATTTTTCTGTGGTTTGTGATACAAATTTGCAAGTGAACTCAAAATGATAGTTAAATGTCTTAAAAGTTAGACCCAACTATCGAAGTACATCTTACTGCTTTAAAATAACCACTTTTGAAATATCTAGATTATTATCTGTCTTGAATTTTTGGCAAATATACCCATTACTTTGATCAATTGATAATATACACAACAGTGCAGGAAAAAGCAGTGTTACTATTTACTACTTAAATGTGGATTCCATGTTATCTTTTGTATCCATGGTGATTATAACTGTTTTGTACCACAAGGAAGCCACCAATACACCTGGCTTTATCTTTGTCTTTCCAACAGCAGTGCCACAGGGAGATAAAAAAGAGAAAATCTACATATTTTAGGTTCACCTTATAAGTCACCACAGGCTACCGTGTTTGGTGAAATACAGCTATGAAACTTTAGGCAAATTGCTTAACCTTCTCTAAGCCACGTGTGGAATGGAGATAAAATAGTTTCCCTGCCTCCTGGCACTGCTGTGAGAATTAAATGAATTAATGCATGTGAAGCACTGAAGATTTGCAGGTGCTCATCTGTTGTGTTTTTCCTGCAGCATATTATCCATAGGTGTTATATGTATACTTTTGTTTCTCTTGTTTTATCATGTTTACAGGGCTTATACTTTGAATTTCATTTTCTACTTGAGCATTGCTTTTGTACCTTTTTAAATGTAACTTAATTGATGTTACTCTTTATTACCTATAGTCTCATGCTCTGAATTATTTTAGGAGATTTATTTGTTTTTTTTTAGGAGATTTAAAAGTTAACAAACTACCATCTTTAATTGTTTCTGAGTTTCTGAGTAAACTTTAATCTGTGGAATATGTTTGTGTGTTTATGATTTTTTTTCACTTATGGTAATTGCATATAAATTTTCTGTCAGTTATTGCCTTATTGTGTTGCATTTAAAACTTTTATTTATTTATTTATTTATTTATTTATTTATTTAATGTTTATTTTCCACTCTGGAAAATAGTATGGAGGTTCCTCAAAAAGTTAAAAATAGAACTACCATACTCTCCAGTAAGCGCACTACTGGGTATTTACCCCCAAAATACAAAAACACGAAATCAGAGGGATGCATGCATCCCTATGTTTATAGCAGCATTATTTACAATAGTCAAACTATGGAAGCAGCCCAAGTGTCCATTAATAGATGAATATACAAAGAAGATGTAGTGTGTATGTGTACAATGGAATATTATACGGCCATAAAAAAGAATGAAATCTTAACCATTTGCAATGACATGGATGAGGTAGAGATTATAGTGCTAAGTGAAAGAAGTCACTCAGAGAAAGACAAATACCATTCAGTTTACTCATGAAATTTAAGAAACAAAACAAATGAGCAAAGGAAAAAAATAACACAGAAAAACCAAGAAACAGGCTCTTAATAATACAGAACAAACTGATGGCTGCCAGAGGGGAGGTGGGTCAGAGGGATAGGTGAAATAGGAGATGAGATTAAGAGAGTGTGCTTGAGAAGAGCACTGGGTGATGTATGTAATTGCTGAATCACTATATTATATACCTGAAACTGATATAACACTGTATTTAACTATGCTTGAATTAAAATTAAAAAAAAAAAATAACGCGAGGGCTACGAAATGTCCTTTAGGTTTAGCAGCATAGAGAACATTGTTGACTTCACTGTATTGAAGCCAGATTGCAGTGAGCTGAAATGTGCATAGAAAATGAAGAAATCTCAGTTCAGAAGAGCTCTAGAGTATATAAGAGGTTTGTTTTGCTGTCAAAAAGCAGGATATATGGGATAATCCCAAGAGGTGAATAAAGAATCAAGTGAAATTTTCTCCCCCCTTCCCCTCTTTTTTCTTAAAAAAATTTTTTGTAATGATTATTTTTGATGGAGACAGAGGGTAAGTGGGGGAGGGCCAGAGAGAGAGGGAGACACAAAATCCAAAGCAGGCTTCAGGCTCTGAGTTGTCAGAAATTGAATTTCTAATTTTGCTTATAATTTTGAATTTTCAAGGGTACTTTTTTCTTTTTCATATTATCATATTTTAGCTTTCTGGTTGGTATGTACCATCTGTACATCTAAGAGGATGTTGACTGACTTATTTAAAAGGGTTTTAAAAACTTTAGAAAATTATCTTTATTTCCCCTAGTTGTTGTTGTGGCTTTGTATTATTATTTTGGTAACTTTCATTTGGAGCTCTTCTTCCAAATTTGATCAGTGATTCAGAAAGGCCAAGAACATTTTCTGTGAAATGGGGGAACAGAGGTTGGATTGCACTGAAGTGAGTTTTGAAAGGCAAGAAAGTGAAGAACATTGTACATGGCTCAGAAAGTTTGGCTATAGAGGGAAAGAAGATAGGAGAATTGAAAGCATTTTTAGTTTTGTTTTTTAAAAAATGGGAGATCCACAAAGTACTTTAAAATTCTTTATTGGTATGGAATTTCATAATTCTTTAATAGCATCTAGTGACATAATGACATAAAATTTATGCATATTTCTTGGAAAACTCTTACTTTGTTGGTGTGAAGGAGCCTTTAGAAAGGAGAGGATGAAAATATGAGGTAGGAGGATGGCTGATAAAGTGAGGCCACTGAATAGCCAGATGAAGAAAAGGGCAGAGAGCCCAGGTATAGTCCCAGAGCTGGGGTCTCCTTTTCCTTTGAACCACATAATATAATTTACATAATTCATGAAAGGGTTGGGGACAGTGGGCAAGTTTATGTGATTGGTGGTAGGAAATTGAGGAACTTTCACAGTAAATACTGTTTGACCAGCAAAAGTACCCAGTCTCATGGTCAGATCCTAGGCATGCGGGCTTTTCTTCACACACGGAAATCTCTTGAGAGAGAACAGTCCATTCTCCTGGTGGAAAAAAGGCATTCACTATTTTGGAACAGGATATAACCATGATTAAAAGGAAGAAACATTTATTGATTGTCCATGTTTATTATTGTTTTCTGTGTTCTTTGAAAGATGATGGTTCCTGCCACAGATATGTTTCTGCCATAGTTACAGGGACAAACATTTCCTGGAAAAAAAAAGAAGTATAAGCAACACATAGCTTTCTAAGTGCTGGGCAGATGCTCAGATTTATTGATAGTTTGCTGTATTATAATACTAGACTCCTATTTGCCACATGTTCATGTTCTGAGTCTCCATTTCTGTTGGTGTGTAATGGCCATTCCATTTCGTGAGAAATATACAAACTAAAAATAGTATGAGATGACACTATTAATAAAGTCTTATATGTAAGATATCAGATAATGCAGTCTCCAAAATTAATAACTGTAGCTTGAAAGTCAGATGTCATAAAACATAGTGAAAGTGAACTGTTCCCATGATGCATTATGCTGTTTTTAAAGGGTTAGTGCTTTGCAAAAATATGACAGGAAATGCTGAAAAAATTGAGAAGGAGCATAAAATAAACACCATAGTGCTTGGAAACATCTGTGTCCTGAGAATGCATTTTCCTACTTTATTCCTGTAGGAAGATTAGGCTTGAATTCTGTGAGGCCTTCAGAAATGTACTTCTCACAGAAAAGAGCCCTTTTATGGTTGTATATCTTCATTGATAACATAAGTCTCTGTTGACAACCTAAGTGGAATGACTTGAGCTTTTAATTTTAGCTCTTCAAATATTTAAACTGTAAAAGTAATATATCGTCACTAAAGGTTTAAAAAATAGAGAAATGAAAAGTCATTTATATTGCCACATCATTAAACCACTGTTAGCATTTTTAATGAGTTTCCTTCCTAGCATTTTTATATGTGTATATATTGACATAGTCATAATTACAATGCGTGTATAATTTATATCATTTGCTTTTTATCAAATCCATGTTTCTCTTGCTTCTAATGCCCACATAATATTCCTTTGATTGTACTAGCACTGCAGTTTACTTAGCTTTTTCCCAGTTATGGGAAATTAAAGGAACTGTTTTTCTTTATTGTAAATAACGTTATGGTGGAAATCTTGGGGCTTATAAATTTTTGTGTATTTTCTCAGGCTAAGCTTCCCACAGGTAAGCTCTTCCACGTCTTTTCAGCCCTGTTGCTCAACATTTTTCTTGATAGGCATTCTGAGTTTATGATACTGCCAGGGGGTCATAAGGACACAGGTTCAGCGCTGATTGGTCAATGATAGATTTCATCATATTTTTGTGGACTTTTGTAAAGGGAAAAAATGGTTCCCTGGGCTGTTGCTTTTCCCTGATTATTAAAATATTAAGTGAGGACCTGTGTTATGTCCTCATTTGTAAAGTGGCTGTTCCTAGATTTTAATGTTTTTGAAACCTATTTGTATTGACTTCTTACATATAAAAGATACTGATTTTCTGTCCCATATTCTACATTTTCCAGTCTTTTTTTTTTTTTTTTTGCCTGTTTATTTTTACTTATAGGGTCATATCTATAAATCTTTTATAACTTTTTTTCCTGTTAATTTGAGGCTTAGGAAATCAATCTCCCTTTAGTTCCTTAATATATTCGTTTGCAATTGCATCTTATGTGGTTTTTTTTAACATTTAACTTGTATATGTATGAGGATTTATTTCAGTAAATGAAATATGAGTCTTTTTAAAAAAATATTTATTTGTTTATTTAAATATTTATTTATTTTGAGAGAGAGACCATGTGCACACATGAGCTGGGGAGGAGCAGAGAGAGAGGGAGAGAGACAGAGAATCCCAAGCAGGCTCCATGCTGTCTGTATAGAGCCCAATGCAGGGCTCAGTCTAACAAACTGTGAGATCATGACCTGAGCCAAAATCAAGAGTCAGATACTTAACTGACTGAGCCATCCAGGCACCCCTGAAGTGTGAGTCTTAATTGATATAATTTTTCCTACCAAATTCCTTTTTTTTTTTTTAAATTCTTGTTTATTTTGAGACCTGGGGTGGGGGTGGGGAGGGACAGAGAGAGAGGGAGAGAGAGAGAATCCCAAGAAGGCTCCACACTGTCAGTGCAGAGCCCGATGTGGGCTTGAACCCATGAACTGTGAGATCATGACCTGAGCTGAAATCAAGAGTCTGATGGTTACGCAACTGAGCCACCCAGGTGCCCCTTCCCTTCCAAATTCTTGTCCAATTGTCCCAGCATCAGTTAAGAAGAAACTTGTCCCTTTCCTATAATTTTGGGCAGCTATTTTACTCTTCTGTATAATTCAGTCAGTTTTTGGACTGTCTTTTTTAGTCTTGGACCTGTAACTTTGCTTTTTTAATAATTATTGCGTAGTTATGTCTATATTTCAAGAGGACTCATCTCTCTGTTGATTCTTGCTCAACATTTTTATTTGATTGTCTCATTAATGCTTATGCATAATTTTAGAATAATTTTGTCAAGTAGAAAATCTTGCTTAGACTTTGGAATCACATTAAATATATGTTTTAATTCTGGAGAACACATATTATTATTGTAACACAAACTATTATTATAGTTTTCAAATATACTCTAAAATCGCTGAATGTTTTTCATTAAAAGTTCTTAAGTAGCTTTTAAATCATTTATCTTTATTTCATGATTTTTGTTTTGTTGGTGTATAGGAATGTTGGTGACATTATATATTTATATACTTTTTTCTTACACTAGAATACATTACTTATTTTATGTAAATGTTTATGTTAACTGATTCTAGTAGTTCTTAGAAATTCCTTTGGGTTGAAGACATCCACATGGCTAAAAGACACATGAAAAGATGCTCAACATTGCTCATCATCAGGGAAATACAAATCAAAACCACAATGAGATACCACCTCACACCTGTTAGAATAGCTAAAATGAACAACTCAGGAAACAATAGATGTTGGTGAGGATGCGGAGAAAGGGGAACCCTTTTGCATTGCTGGTGGGAATGCAGACTGGTACAGCCACTCTGGAAAACAGTATGGAGGTTCCTAAAAAAATAAAAATAGAACTATCCTACGACCCAGCAATTGCACTACTAGGTATTTATCCAGAGGATACAAAAATGCTGATTCAAAGGGGCACCTGCACCCCAGTGTTTATAGCAGCACTATCAACAATAGCCAAATTATGGAAAGGGCCCAAATGTCCATTGACTGATGAATGGATGAAGATGTGGCATAGGGGCACCTGGGTGGCTCAGTTGGTTAAGTGTCTGACTTGGCTCAGGTAATGATCTCATGGTTCACGAGTTGGAGGCGTGCATCGGGTTCTGTGCTGACAGCTCAGAGCCTGGAGCCTGCTTCAGATTCTGTGTCTCTGGTCTCTATCTGTACCTCCCCTGCTCAAGCTCTGTCTCTCTCTCTCTCTCAAAAATGAATAAAAACATTTAAAAAATAAAAAATGATGTGGTACACACACACACACACACACACACACACACACACACACACAATGGAATATTATTACTCAGCCATCAAAAAAAATGAAATCTTGCCATTTGCAATGAGGTGGGATGGAACTAGAGTGTATTACGCTAAGTGAAATGAGTCCGAGAAAGACAGATACCTTATGATTTCACTCATGTGTGGAATTTAAGGAAACAAAAGGGATGACCATAGGGGAAGGGAAGGAAAAATAAAATAAGATAAAAATAGTGAGGGAGGCAAACCATAAGAGACTCTTAACTATAGAGAATAAACAGGGTTGCTGGAGGGGAGGTGGGGGGGATGGGCTAAATGGGTGATGAGCATTAAGGAGGGCACTTGTGATGAGCACTGGGTATTATATGTTAGTGATGAATCCTAAATTCTACTCCTGAAACCGATACTACACTATATGTTAACTAACTTGAATTTAAATTTTAAAAGAAATTAAAAAAAAATTCCTTTGGGCTCTCTTTCATTATACTATAAAGTTCTCTTTTTGTCTTATTACAGAAAAAAGTCTTATCTAGAAAAAATCCAACTGTAAAATAAGAGCAGTGATAATGTATTTAATTTCCTTCTTTGTTTAATTAGATTGACTCTTAAGAGTTTGCCATGTGAGCATAAAGTTAAATTTTGTTTGAGATAGATGTTTTTTTTA
This sequence comes from Panthera onca, assembly GCF_046562875.1. Taxonomy (NCBI): domain Eukaryota; kingdom Metazoa; phylum Chordata; class Mammalia; order Carnivora; family Felidae; genus Panthera; species Panthera onca. Next base: position 39,806,464 of record NC_138349.1, on the reverse strand, counting down.
AAGTTAGGGATTCATCGTTGCTGTTTAAGAATTCTGTGTTGATACTGGATTTTATCATTTGTTGACAGCACCTAATGACATAAACTACTGATTCCGAGGGTTTTGTCAGAAAATGGATTCTATTCCTGTGTGTTCTGGTGTCATGGTGTGTTGGTGACTCCCATTGTACACTGTGTACATACATATCTTGAGGTTCCCACAGGCATGTCAAGCTCAGTGTCCATGATGAGCTTTCCTTTACCCCCCCACTCCTCTGTGCATCCTGGTCTTTTGAATGCACACCCAGAAACCAGGGTACAGTTGAGTCCCTTCACTAGATTATGTCGGTCCTCCTTTTCAAATGGTCTCTCTCATTCCTCCGTATTCCCAACTTTAAGTCCTGCTTTGATCCTTCAGTGCTGTGTACTGCAGCTGGTCTCCTCACTCCTCTTACTGCTTTTTTTTCCTTTCTGTATCTGCTAGCTGTTGTGCACAGGCTTCTCGTTTTTATATGAAATGTGCTTCTGATAAAAACACACTTAATTTAAAGTTGTTTATTCTGAGTGCCATTCGAGATGTTGGCATTCAGCTCCGCACAATGGTGAGGAGAAGGGTGCTGCTGGAGCCTGGCACCCTGTGTGCAGGGGTGCAGGGAGGCAAGCAGACCTGGGGTGACTGTCCCTCAGGGAAGCTGCGACTGGCATCTTTGTCTTCTCCTGGCTGCCTCCTTGTTGTCTGTATTTGTCTCATCATTGTTGGAATGGACAGAATCTTTCATTTATCTTGACCATTTGGAAAGCACATAGAACAGCTTAATTGTTATGCCACGCTGGTCATATTTTGCATCAGGCCTTCCTACCTCTCCCCTTGTAGGGATAGTGTGATCAGCCTTGCTTCTCCTTAGAGTCATGCTACTAGAGATCCTTAAAAAACGTCAGAAAGAATTTGAGGTCTCAGTTGTGTAAATTTTGTGTCAGAATGAGGGGCAGGAAGACAGAAAATGGTACTGGAAAGACAAAGCAAACAACTGGCCTTTGTGAGGCACTGAGGGGAATCATTGCAGATGCCTGAAAAAGGAGGCTGGAAAATGTGCTGATGTTAAGAACCCTTACGTTTGTGCACATGGACACAGTCTTCTTTGGTCCTCACATTAACCCTGTGAACGGAGTAGAGATTATTACCTTTCTGTTTTACAGCTGAAGAAACAGAGCCTTTGAAATTCCTCAGTTTGCCCAACATCACACAGTATTCAAGAGTCAAGTCTTGAACTTAAATTTCTAATTGCTGATTTTGCACTCTTCCTGTTACCTCTTTCTCAAAACTGGAAGCGTGATAGGATAACAGTGACCATCTCCTTGTCATCCAGATACATTATATTGGGATAGCACTAAGGAAAAATACAGTTTTATCGATCTTAGTCCATATCAATTATTTACATATTTTTAAAAAAGTTTTGTTGAGATATAATTCACATTCATTCAAATCCACTTATTTAAACTATATAATTCTATGGCTTTTAGTATACTTAAGAGTTATGTGCCATTACCATAATACATTTTAGAGCATATTCATAACTCTAAAAAGAAACCCTTTTAGCCATCATCCCCCCCCATCATCCCCCATCCCAGTCCTTGGCAAACCAGTAATCTACTTTATGTTTCTATATATTTGCCTATTCTGCACACTTAATACAAATGTAATCATATAATATGTAGTCCTTTCACTTTATAATGCCTTCAGTCTTCATCCATGTTGTAGCATGTATTCATATTTCTTTTTTTGTTGCTAAATAATTCCATTTTATAGATAACACATTTTATTTATCCATTCATTAATTTATGGACATTTGTGTGATTTCCACATTTTAAGGAAGATTCAGACAGTTTTCCAAAGCAGCTGCATATATTTCCACTGGCACTGTATGAGGGTTTCAGTGTCTCCACATCCTTGCCAACACTTACCTGTCTTTAAATATAGCCATAATTGAAGTGATATCTCATGGTGTTGATTTGCATTCTCCTGTTGGCTAATGATGTTGAACAACCCATTTTTCTTTTTTTTAAAGTTTTAGTTGTAATTCGGTTACATTACATTAGTTACATTAGTTTCAGGTATATAATATAGTAATTCAGCACTGGCATGCATCACCCTGTGGTTGTCTCCACAAGCACATTCCTTAATCCCTGTCACCTATTTGACCCATTTTCCCACCTCCCTCTCCTCTGGTAACCATCAGTTCTGTATAATTAAGATTGTGTTGAACAACCCATTTTTTCATTGGGTTATTTGTGTATTCATTGTTGAGTCGTGACAGCCCCTTTATGTATTCAACATACAAATCCCTTATTGTATGTTTTGCGAAAAGATTCATTCTGTTCTGTGGTTGACTTTTCACTTTTTTGATGATATCTGTTGAAGCACAGATGTTTTTATTTTGGTGATGTTTAGTTTATTTTTTTATTTGTGTGAGATAGGAGTCTAAATTCATTCTTTTGCATGTTGAAAAGACTGTTCTTTCCCCATTGAATGGTCTTGGAACCCTTGTTGAAAAACCAATTGACCATAGTTACACGGGCTTATTTCTTGACTCTAAATTTTATCTAAAGTCTTCTAATCCATTGACATGACATATCCATTTCCATACTCTTAAACAACCAGTTTGTCCATTTCTTCTAGATATGGATGTTCATATTAGCTGTGCTGTATTTTTGAAGTTAGCATTAGTGGGATTGAAGTTCTCATGCCTGGATTCTCAGACATAGTGCAAAGGTTTAACTATTGTTCTTCATTACAGACGAATTGGTATAGATATTTGGAAACTATGCAAAGAAAATAGTATGAGTAATACCTGCTTTATGCTTTTCACATGAACCTTCGGAAAAAAAAAGTGGCATGGTCAGTTTTGTAGTTTGGCTTTTAAGATTATCATTTTTATCCTAAATATGACATAGGAGAAGGATTGCTTTAGGGTGACTTTCAGGTCTATAACCTGGAGATAGGGGTTCATATCAGAAGAGTAGCTTAAATGGCTGTAAGAAGGAGAGGTCCTTTAAAATTCTCCAAAATATTTAAAACCCTCTCTCAGATTTGTGTTTATCTGGCATAAATAGTCCTCATCAGTCTTGTCATGGTCATGTACCAATGATGTAATAATGATTATTATACCAGAAGCACCAAAGGAAGCTATTGGCATGATGTATGGTGGGACTCTGGACATGGTTGGTTTGAGTTAGGTATTCCAAGAGACCACATGGAGTTTGTCATCTCTGACAGAGGACTTTGATGTATGAGTGATGAAGTGATGAAAAAACTGCTCACCAGTGACGGTTGTGATCTCCAGAGAATATAAGACAACTAAGCTGTAAGTGCCTCTTATCTTGTGTAATATGAACATAAACATTCAGACCATTCGTTGGGCACAGTGCTCCATCTTGTATCAGTTTCATCAAAGGCTTGAGATAGAGTAGATGATATATAACATGTAGACACTGACATTCTAGTAATTGATTAGAGTATCTAGACATTAATATCACCTACTGTATTTTCCTGTTTTATGGGTATCAGTGATCACTCACCTATTATAAAACTAGACTTTTAAAAACAATATTCTTTTAGCTCATTTTCTCATAGTGTTGATCCCTTCCAGCTTCTTATTCCTTCTTGTTGCTTGTTGATCAGAGAATCTTACGAGGGGAATTAATTTTGTGAGTTCTGTTGCTCTTTAATTTGGTTAAGTAACACTATCAGAGATGAAACCAGCCACACAAACACCTACCTTTGGTCCAGAGCAGAGTTTGGGGAGGGAGAGGTGGAATAAATGGCTGCCCTTCCTATGTGACCTTAGGGTTGGGTGGAATAAATGGCTACTCATCAAATATGACCTCAAGGTTTCCAGGCCCTCTTGTTTACACTCCCTGCCTATTGTCCCAACCTCCAGTGCATGGTTAATAAGTGAAGACCCCAAATTAGAGATTCATTGTTTTAGTTTAATGTTTCCATCCTTTGTTAAAATTCAGATAGCATGAAACATTACTAGATTAAATGTTATGGATAATTTGGATATATAATTGGTTTTGTGTAGTGAGTTTGATAGATTTCAGCAGGGGTGGGTGAGGGGATAGAGAACACACAATTCAATTACCAGGAACTTTGGAGGAATGTAGGAGAAAACCAGAAAAAAGGCAGGTGTGCATGGAATCATTGAATCAAGCTTATTTAGAAACTATTATTTTACCTAAGGGCAGCCTTTTTAGGATCCCAGGAATATCCATGATGGCTCTAATCTTCCCTGAAAAATTCTTTAGAAAGGGGTTAGCAAACTACAGGCCATGGGCCAAATCTAACCTGCCACCTGTTTCTGTAAATAAAGTTTTATTGAAACATAACCATTTTCATTCATTTGCACACTTACTGTGGCTGCTTTCACTCTGCAACAGCAGAATTATTTTTTTAAATGTTCATTTATTTTTTGAGAGAGAGCATGTGCATGCGTGCATGTGAGTGGGGGAGGGGCAGAGAGAGAGAGGGAGGGAGGGAGAGAGAATCCCAACCAGGCTCTGTGCTGTTAGTGCAGAGCCCGACGAGGGGCTTGATCTCATGAACCATGAGATCATGACTTGAGCTGAAATTAAGAGTCAGATACTCAACTGACTGAGCCACCCAGGCACCCCACAGAATTCAGTAGTTTTAAAAAAATATGGCCCACAGTGCCTAAAATATTTACTTTCTGGCCCTTTATAGGAAAAGTTTGCCCACAACTGGTCTAGAGAGTCTAGACTTTCAGAAGGTTAAGCATAGATCATACATACCTTAAATTTATTTTAGACTTTTAAGCCTTTAATCTTACCATTGTGTGGATTCAGGGGCAGTGGTTTTAAGGAAAGATCACTACTTCTATCAGAATGAATGCTTGTTCAAGGAAAAAAATTAACTTTAAAAATATTCTTAAAGGATGACACTGCTGTATTTAAAACCTAATAGCCAATGGAAAATTAATACCTGATTATACATGTACATGCCTCTTTCAGGTGTGCCCATCTTATTACATGAGAAAAATGTTAAAATTTCTCCTATAAACATTTATCTTGTTGTTTATGAAGACCAGGTATTTGTGTCAGATACTGTAACTGGTTCACATATGAACATAAATATAAAATGCTAATCTCACTGTTGGAAATTTGAAGTGTTATGTCTTGTCTTCTCTCTCTCAGCTTGAAGTCCATGGCCCAAAATGACTCTACCACTGGAGACTCTGTTCAGTAGAGAAGACACCCAGACAGGAGGCTGGGATGTGCATGCCACTGCATCAGATCTCTGCCATTCCAACCCAGGATGCCACCTCTGCTAGAGTCTACAGAAGTAAGACCAAAGAAAAGGAGAGGGAAGAGCAGGTATTAGGAGGATGCCTTTTTTAGTTTCATGATTTTTGTTGTTTTCATTAAACACAGCCTAGAATGATAAACTCTGATGATCAAGGTTTTCTCTGGTAACATACTAAAATGCGTGTGGTGTAAATATTAGTTGGGCTCAGAAATTCTGTATAGGTTTCTAGGTTTTCAGACTTTGGTATCCCCTTATTCTGCCATGGTTATACATGACTTACTTATCTTCATTGCCTAAAATTATATAATTTTTTTCTGGTAAATCTCTGAGTAAAAGTTCTTTGAATTCTCAGAACATGATGCAAAAGGATAAATTAATCTGAACCAAGATTTTGTAAATACCTCGTACATACTAGTCTCTGCTTGCTTTAAGGGTATCATAGTTAACATCACAGAGCCTGTCTCTGCCTTCGTATGGCTCTTGATCTGGCCTGACAATTAAAATGAATTAGAGTCTAATGACAAGGTCAGTAATAGAGGAATTCAGGGCCACCAAATTCCAGCCCAAGTGGTCAGGCAGGAATGGCTTCCTGGAAAAGATGACATTTACATAGAGAACCTGAACAGTGACCTGGAGTTAGCTCAGAGAAAGTAGAATGTTCCAGTTAGGAGAAATATTATATGCTGAAAGCCCAAAGGTTTAAAGCAAGATGAGTTTGAAGAGATTAAAATAGAGTAACAGGAACATAAAGGGCAGTGGCAAAATAGGAGGTTGGAAAAGTTACAGGAGGTACCGTAAGGAGTTTGGATGTATTTTTGCAGAATGAATGATCAAATTTGCATTCTTAAAACTTTCACTCAGACTGCAGTTTGGAGAGTGAATTGAATCAGTGGTAAGAGACTAGTTAGAGAATCATTTAATAGCCTACTTAGGCCAAGTTTGGCAAACTTTTTCTGTAAAGGGTCAGATAATAAATGTTTTAGACTTTGTGGGCCAGTCACATCTCCTCAGTTCTGCCACTGCAGTGTGAAAATAGTCAAAGACAATATATAAACGAATGGTCATGACTGTGTTCCAATAAAACTTGACTTGCAAAATCTGGTAACAGGCCAGATTTGGCCTGCAGGCTGTAGTTTGCCAATCCCTGGCCTGAGGAAAAGGTGATGGTGACTTCGTCTGGGATGGGGTAGTGGGGATAGAGAGATATTTAGTTTATTAATCCACTGGGCTTGATAATTGCATGGGGGGTGAGTAGGGGGGAATCATGGATATCTCCTACTTTCTCCTTGCCTTTACCATGTGCTGCACAAACATGTGCTGATTAGTTCTCACAGCATTCCTATTCCGTAGTAAATCTTTCCTGATGACTCTAAAGAATCCTTGTTAAATCAGAAAGTAATAAGTCTTGTTTGAAGGTGAGTGATTATAGTTGATGGGATACCATTCTTTGCTTTATTTCATAAATAATTAGAAAAAAACCAAATCTGTTGGGGGACCTGGGTGACAGTCCGTTAAGCATCCAACTCTTGATTTTGGTTCAGATCATGATCTTATGGCCCTGAGATCAAGCCCCGTGTTGGGCTCTACGCTGCCAGTGGAGCCTGCTTGGGATTCTTTCTCCCTCTCTCTCTGCGTCTCCCTCACTCATGCGCACACTCTCTCTCACTCTCAAAATAAATGAACTTATTAGAAAAAAACAAAGAAATCTGTTATATCATAGCTCTTGAAGTACATGGACTATGGAAAATGAAAAGGTACAATATAAATTAAAAGGGGTCTCCAGGGGCGCCTGGGTGGCTCAGTTGGTTAAGCATCCGACTTCGGCTCAGGTCATGATCTGACCTGCGTCAGGCTCTGTGCTGACAGCTTGGAGCCTGGAGCCTGGAGCCTGCTTCAGATTCTGTGTCTCCCTCTCTCTCTGCTCCTCTCCAACTTGTGCTCTCTGTCTCTCAAAAATGAATAAATGTAAAAAAAAAAAAATTTAAAGGGCTCTCCATATTCTTAGTTTGTGTTTTCCTTTTTTCAGTTGTTTGTATTGTCAGTCTGCACCCTTTCTATTTTGCTGAGCTCCTGGGAGGAGTGTGGTCAGCATTGATTGAAAGGCTGGCCAGGGCGGTAATGGAGTAGATGGGTTTTGGATGTAGTATTTTCAGTATTTCAGTTTTTCCTCAAGTTGCTGGAGATGGGAGAATACCCCCCAAATAATCTTTCCTATATTCTTTCAGTTTTCACTTAAGTTAATAGTCTTCATTTAAGATTCATTTAAATTAATGGTCTTTTCTCAGAACCCTTTAGTCCAAATGGATTTTTAATTTTTTAAAAAAATTTTTTAAATATTTATTTATTTATTTACATTCAAGTTAGTTAGCATATAGTGCAATAATGATTTCAGGAGTAGATTGCTTAATGTCCCTTACCCATTTAGCCCATCCCCCCTCCTACAACCCCTCCAGCAACCTTCTGTTTGTTCTCTATATTTAAGAGTCTCTTATATTTCGTCCCTCTCCCTGTTATTATATTATTTTTGTTTCCCTTCCCTTATGTTCATCTGTTTTGTATCTTAAATTCCTTATATGAGTGAAGTTATAAGATATTTGTCTTTCTCTGACTAATTTCACTTAGCATAATACCCTCTATTTCCATGCACATAGTTGCAAATGGCAGGATTTCATTCTTTTTGACTGCCAAGTAATACTCCATTGTACATATGTACCACATCTTTTTCCATTCATCACTTGATGGACATTTGGGCTTTTTCCATACTTTGGCTATTGTCAATAGTGCTGCTATAAACATTGGGGTGCATGTGCCCCTTCGAAACAGCATATCCCTTGGTTAAATACCTAGTAGTGCAATTGCTGGGTTGTAGGGTAGTTCTATTTTTAGTTTTTTGAGGAACCTCCATACTGTTCTCCAGGGTGGCTGCAACAGTTTGCATTCCCACCAGCAGGGCAAAAGAGATCCTCTTTCTCCACATCCTCACCAACATCTGCTGTTGCCTGAGTTGTTAATGTTGGCCATTCTGACTGGTGTGAGGTGGTATCTCTTTGTGGTATTGATTTGTATTTCCCTGATGATGAGTGATGTTGAGCATTTTTTCATGTGTCAGTTGGCCATCTGGATGTCTTCTTTGGAGAAGTGACTATTCATGTCTTTTGCCCATTTCTTCACTGGATTATTTGTCTTTTGGGTGTTGTGTTTGATAAGTTCTTTAAAGATTTTGGATACTAACCCTTTATCTGATATATCATTTGCAAATATCTTCTCCCATTCCGTCAATTGCCTTTTAGTTTTGCTGATTGTTCCCTTCACTGTGCAGAAGCTTTTTACCTTGATGAGGTCCCAGTAGTTCGTTTTTGCTTTTTTTCCCCTTACCTCCGGAGACATGTTGAATAAGAAGGTCCTATGGCCGGAGGTCAAAGAGGTTTTTGCCTGCTTTGTCCTCTAGGACTTTGGTAGCTTCCTGTCTTACGTTTAGGTCTTCCATCCATTTTGAATTTTTTGTGTGTGAATGGTGTAAGAAAGTGGTCCAGGTTCATTTTTCTACATCGCTGTCCAGTTTTCCCAGTACTATTTGCTGAAGAGACTGTCTTTATTCCATTGGATATTCCTCCTACTTTGTCAAAGATGAGTTGGCCATATGTTTCTGGGTCCATTTCTGGGTTCTCTGTTCTGTTCCATTGATCTGAGTGTCTGTTTTGGGGGCCAGTACTATACTATCTTGATAATTACAGCTTTGTAATACAGCTTCAAGTCCGGGATTGTGATGCCTCCAGCTTTGGTTTTCTTTTTCAAGATTGCTTTGGCTATTCGGGGTCTTTTCTGGTTCCGTACAAATTTTAAGATTGTTTGTTCTAGCTCTGTGAAGAATGCTGGTGTTATTTTCATAGGGATTGCATTCAATATGTAGATTGCTTTGGATAGTATTGACATTTAAAAAAATGTTTTTTAATATTTATTCTTCAGAGAGAGAGAGGGTGTGAGCACAGGAGGAGCATAGAGAGAGGGAGACAGAGAATCTGAAGCAGACTCCAGGCTCTGAGCTATCAGCACAGAGCCCGATGCAGGGCTTGAACCCACAAACTGTGAGATCATGACCTGAGCTGAAGTCAGACGCTTAACCGACTAAGCCACCCAGGTGCCCCCCCAAATGGATTTTTAAATACCACTAAATAGTACATTTTTTTAGCCTAGGGTGCTTGCCTGCCTATACCAAGCTGAGGTTGCTTGGTCCCTATTCATTGCAGTATTGAATTTGGACACCAGATGGCAGGAATTTCTTGGAGTATATATGTGCAAGCTATACTTGTTAGGAGTAAAGGAAGAAGTCCAACATTTTAGCCCAGGAAGAGAGATTCTTTTTGATATAAAACCCTATTACAGATTTGTTGTGGTGGATGTTCAGTAAATACTTATTGAATTGATCTATTTAATGGGGGTTTTTAAGGTTTGGATAAGTAATATTAACGGCTATATTCATGGAACTGGGATTTTTTAAAAAAAATATAACTTATTGTCAAATTGGCTAACATACAGTGTGTAAAGTGTGCTCTTTGTTTTGGGGGTAGATTCCTGTGGTTCATCGTATACATATAACACCCAGTGCTCATCCCAGCAAGTGGCCTCTTCAATGCCCATCACCCATTTTCCCCTCTCCCCTCACTCCCCTATCAGCCCTCAGTTTGTTCTCTGTATTTAAGAGTCTCTTATGGTTTGCCTTCCTCCCTCTGTGATTTGGGATTTTTTTATAAGTTCATTTGTTTTTGAGAGAGAGAGAGAGAGAAAACGCAGGTGGGGGAGGGGTAGAGAGAGGGAAAGAGAGAATCCCAAGCAGGCTCCACACTGTCAATACGAAGCCTGATGTGGGACTCAAACCCACCAACATTGAGATCATGACCTAAACTGAAATTGGACACTTAACCAATTGAGCCACCCAAGTGCTCCTGGAATTGGGATTTTAATTGGTATTGGGAAGAGGGACCATTTTGTTTCACTTTAGCGTGGGGAATAATTGGAACACCTGATGGCAGTGTGACAGTTTTGGGAATCAGGGAGCCAAGGTGAGGGGACAGATACTGGAATTGCAGCTGAGACAGGAGCTTTGAAGGGCCCCATGAGTTTTGGCAGCAACTGGCATATTGCCGAAAATGATTTTTGTAGGTGTCAGAGTTCTGAAATGTGGTATCAGGATTGGTTTGGAAGGCACATTTTTGTCCATTAGAGTTTTCCTTTATCCAGTTTCCTTGGTATGGTGAGTTCAAAACAGAATCCTTTGGTGTGATTTCTGATGGCTTGTGTTTGGGAGAGGAAGAGAGGGGAGGGTAAGAGAAGCTCTGCAGAGAGAGGCATTCCTTCCTTCCCTCCCATCATTTGTTCTTCTTAGAGCCGCAAAGGTGAACTTTATCTCACAACCTCCTGGTAGCATAACATGAGATGGCTCATTACATCAATAAGAATTTTATTCCTTTTGAATCTTGTGAGAAGAGAGGCATTGCAGTTTACAGAATCAAATAATCCAGCTGTTAACATCGACAGTTTGTCATGTTTATAGATGCGTGGTTCTCTAACGCCCATTGCATGAGCCCATATCTGTACAGTTCTAAGAAGAGTTCATGACATTTACAGAGTAGTCAATTCAGTTGATGAATAAATGAATGAATTTAGTTTTAATGGTATGGGAACCACTATGGAAACAAGAGGATTGTTTTATAATTCATCAAAGGATTTCTGCTCCTATTGCTTATGAACTGGGTAGCTGTTTCTTGAGTATTTTTTTTCTTAGTGTTTTCTAAGTATTGATCCATTACTTTCCAGACTCTGGTCTGCATTTAGAAACCTGATATGGAGGTGGTTTGCATTCCTTCTAAACAAACATTTTCTACATACTGTTTTGGGGAGATATTTTCTTTTTCTTTATAGTTTAGAGAGTTATCAGTTAATTTCTTATCTAGACCTAACTGTGTTTTGTGGTTTGATAGGTCCCTCTACATTTTTCTTTCTCTATTTTTTTTAAGGAGACTCCACACCCAGTGTGGGCCTCAAACTCACAACCCTGAGATCAGAGGTCAGATGATGCATCAACTGAGCCACCCAGGTGCCCCCACCTTTACATTTTTCAAGATTATTTTTTATGTTTTATTTCATTAAAAACATTTTTTAAAAAATATTTATTTTGGGGGGGGGAGAGAGAGAGAGAGAGAGAGAGAGAGAAGAGGTGAGTGGGGGAGGGGCAGAGACAGAGGGAGACACAAACTCTGAAGCAGACTCCAGGCTCTGAGCTGTCAGCACAGAGCCCAATGTGGGGCTTGAACCCATGAACCGTGAGATCCTGACATGAGCTGAAGTAAGACACTTAAGTGACTGAGCCACCCAGGCACCCCTTATTTCATTTTTAACAACTGTATTAAGGTAAAATTGACATACAATAAATAGAACATATGCATTATTATTATTATTATTATTATCATTATTATTACTATTATTATTTTTTAAAGCTTATTTATTTTCAGAGAGAGACAGAGTATGAGTGGGGGAGTGGCAGAGAGAGAGGGAGACACAGAATCCGAAGCAGGCTCCAGGCTCTGAGCTGTCAGCACAGAGCCTGATATGAAGCTCGAACCATGAACCGCAAGATCATGACCTGAGCTGATGTCGGATGCTTAACCAACCGAACCACCCAGGCACCCCTAAACAGTACATATTTAAGGTGTACAGTACCTTCACAAGCAATATTGTGAACATATCCATCACTCCCAAAAGTTTCCTCATGCCCTTTGTAATCGTTCCCTCCCACCCTTCTCTAACCCCTTCCTCAAGCAGTCACTGATCTGCTTTATTTCACTCTAGATTAGTTTGTGTTTTGTAGAGTTTTATATAGATGGAGTTATATACTTTTTGTACTCTTTTTGTCTCTTTGTACGTATTTTTTGTCTCTTTTTAAAGGTTAATTCTTTCAAGATTCATCCAAGTTGTGTGTATCAGTAGTTATGTCCTTTACTTGCTGAGTAGTATTCATTGTATGGATATACTACAATTTGTTTATTCATTCTCCTGTTGATGGACATTTGGATTGTTAACCAGATTGTGGTTGTTATAAATAAGGCTCCTGTTAACATTCGTACAAGCCCTTGTATGGACATATATTTCCTTTCCCTTGGGTAAATACCTAGGGTGGAATCATATGGTAGATGTATGTTTAACTTTTTGAGATACTGCCATACTGTTTTCCAAAAGCGATTGCACCACTTTACATTCCTACTAGACGTGGAGAGTTCCAGTTCTTCTGTATCTCTGCTAACATTTGCTATGGCTGTCTTTCATTTTAGTATCTAACAGGTGTATACTGGCATCTCATTGTGGTTTTAATTTGCATTTCCCTCATGAGTAATGATGTTGAACATCTTTTCATGTACTTATTTACCATCCTTACGTTTTTATTGTTGAAGAGCCTTTTTAAATCTTTTGTCCATTTAAAAAATATGGTGTTTTTTTCTTATTTTTGAATTTTGTACTCTAGATATAAGTCCTTTATCAGATACGTGCTTTACAAATGTTTTCTCCCAATGTCTGAATTGTCTTTTTATGCTCCTGCCTATGTCTTTTGAAGACTAAAGTTTGGTTTTAAATTTTTTAATTTTGATGAAGTCAAATTTATCCTTTTTTTCCCTTGTACATATTGTACTTTTGGTATTCTATTAAGAAAGCTTTACCTAACCCAAAGTTGCAAATAGCATCTTAGAACTTTTATACTTTTGGTTTTACACATATGTCTAAGATCTGTTTTGAATTAATTTTTGTATATTGTATGAGGTATATATCTAGGATCATTTTCTGTATATATGAATGCCCAATTGTTCCAGTACCACTTGTTGAATAGACTGGACTGTCTTTTCTCCATTGCATTATCTTAAATCAGTTGCCCATTATGTGTGTGCATATTTCTTGACTCTCTTCTGTTTCAGTGATGTATTGACTATCTTTATACCAATACCACATTGTCATAAACACTACAGTTTAACTTTTGAAAATCAGATAGTGTTCTTTTTCAAACTTGTTTTGCCTATTTTAGTTTTTTTTGTACTTCCATATGAATTTAAGAATCAGATTGTCAGTTTCTACACACACACACACACACACACACACACACACACAAGTCTTCTGAGATTTTTATTGGGATTATTGAATCTGTAGTTCACTTTGAGGGAGAACCGACACTTAAGAAGATTGAGTCTTGGGGTGCCTGGGTGGCTCAGTCAGTTAAGCGTCTGACTTTGGTTAAGGCTGTGATCTCATGGTTCATGAGTTTGAGCCCTGCATCAGGCTCTGTACTGACATCTCAGAGCCTGGAGCCTGCTTAAGATTCTGTGTCTCCCTCTCTCTCTGCCCCTCCCCCACTCACACTCTGTCTCTCTTTCAAAAAATAAACAAACATTAAAAAAAATTAAAAAATATTGAGTCTTGACCCATGAACAAGGTATGCCTCCTCTTTAAGTCTTATCTAATTTCTCTCAGCAATGTTTTCTAGATTTCAGTGTGTAGATAGGTCTTACATACCTTTTGTCAGATTTATCCCTGTTTAATTGGTATTTTTGATTTGTTGTAAATGGTGCTGTTTTTTAGAATTTTAGTTTCTTATTGCTTGTTGCTAGTACATAAAAATAAAATAGATTTTTGTGTATTGATATTTATATCTTGTGTCTTGTTTGCAATTTTGGCAAACTCACTTATTAGGTTCCAGTAGCTTTGATTCCGTTAAATTTTCTACATAGGCAATTGTATCATTTGTGAATAAAGTTTTACCCTGCCCTTTTCTACCTGGATGCCTCCCTGCTTTTTGGTCCTAGTGAAAACCTCCAATCCTTGTGTTGTTCTTGATCTTAGGAGAAAGGCATTTATTCTTTCAGCATTAAGTATGATGTTAGCTGTATGTTTTTAGTAGATACCCTGTGTTGGGGTGAAGAAGTTCCCTTCTATTTCTGGTTTGCTGAGAGTTTGATTAGGAATGGATCATGGGTTTTGTCAAATGTTTTTTTGTGTCTTATCAAAGATAAAGCTGTATTCTTAAATTTTTTTAAGGTGTATTTTTAGAGAGCAAGCATACAAGTGGGGGAGGGCAGAGAGAGATGGGGACAGAGAATCTGAAGTGGGCTCTGTCTCGATGTGGGGCTCAAACTGAGGAACTGCAAGGTCATGACCTGGGCTGAAGTCAGACGCTTAACTGACTGAGCCGTCCAGGTACCCCTCTTTTTTAAAATTTATTTATTTTGAGAGAGACAGTACAAGTTGGGGAGTGGCAGAGAGAGCTAGAATCTCAAGCAGGCTCTGCACTGTCAGCACAGAGCCCGATACAGGGCTCAAACCCATGAATCATAAGATCATGACCCGAGCCAAAATCAAGAGTTGGGTGCTTAACCGACTGAACCACTCAGGTGCCCCATAGGTAAATCTGTATTCTAGTTAAAGCAGCAAGGGCAGATTTTATTCAGTAATAACTATTGTGATAGGGAGGAAAGCCCAGTGTGAACTGAACCCCACTTCTTTTTGTGTGGAGGTGACTAGGATGTTTTAAAAGGATAATGAAGGAGTAGAAAGGAGGAACAAATGGGAAATGAGTAGGGGCTTGAGTAGAGTCAGGGATGTAGAAATTTACAAAAAGCTGGAAGAGAATTTGGTCATTGTGATTAAGCCAGCTGGGTTTGCTACCTCATGCTTATTCAAGTTAGGCTTGTACTCGCCCATAAAGATTGGGAGATAGGGGCTCTGTTTTCAGGGATTGGCTGGAACAAACAGTAATACTTTTGGCAATTTTGAGTTTTCCCAGGCAGGAACTTAAGAGGGTTGGAATCATCATCCTAGGAACACAGCCATGAGAAGTTAGAAACTACACTAGTGTTTGTTCAAGTCTTTTAATGCAGAGGTTTGGATGGAGTCATATGTACCAAAGAGTTCTTACAGTTTTTAGTCTACTGAGGTGATCATAATGGTTTTTATCATTTTGTGTATTTGTCAATGATCTCCAGAGAGAACCAATAGGATATCTTTATCTATAGATGTAGGTATGAGATTTATTATGGGAATTGGCTCACATGATTATGGAGGCTGAGAAATCTGACCAGGCTGCTGTTATTTGCAGCTTGGAGAATCAGGAAGTTTGGTGGTATAATTTAGTATACATCCAACGGCCCAAGAATCAGGGAAGTAGATGATATAAGTCTCAGTTTGATTCCAAAGGCTGGAGTCTGAAGGCCTGAGAACCAGGAGTGCTGATATCCAAGGGCAGTATAAGATGGATGTTCTAACACAAGCAGAGAAAATCCACTCTTCCTCTATCTTTCTGTTTTATTCAGGCCCTCATTGGATTGTATGATGCATTGGGGGCATTGAAATATGAACACCTTCTGGAAATGCCTTCATAGAAGCACCCAGAAATAATGTTTTATCAGCTATCTGGGAATCCATTAGCTCAGTCAAGTTGACACATAAAAGTAACCATCACAGTTTGCTAATATGGCAAAGTACCCTGGTTGGTGTTTTTTTGTTTTTGTTTTTGTTTTATTTTTAATGTTAAACCAACCCTATATTTCTGGAATAAAGCATACTTGGTTATAATGTATTAATATGTTTATAAATTATTGGATTTGAATTGCTAAAATTCTTGTCTAGAATTTTTGCATCTGTGTTCAAAAGGAATATTGGTCCATAGTTTTCTTTGATTGTAATGTTTTTGTCCGATTTTGTCATAGGGACAGTACCGGCCTCATTCAATGATTAGGGAATTATTTCCTCCTCTTCAGTATTTTAGAAGAGTTTAGAGTTGGCATTACTATTTCTTCCTTAAGGTTGGTAGAATTAACCAGTGAAGCCATCTGGGTCTGGAAATTTTTTGGGAAAAAGTTTTAAACTACAGTCTCAAT
Source organism: Panthera onca (assembly GCF_046562875.1). Taxonomy (NCBI): domain Eukaryota; kingdom Metazoa; phylum Chordata; class Mammalia; order Carnivora; family Felidae; genus Panthera; species Panthera onca. The sequence goes on along the minus strand of NC_138349.1, from coordinate 39,790,250 downwards.
GTCTTTAATATAAGGCTATTTAAGTTAGCTGTTTTTTCTTGAATGCACTTTGATAGTTTGTGTCTTTCATGGAATTGGTCAGTTTCATTGTTTATTGGTATAGAATTGTTTACAATGTTTATTATTGTCTTAGTCCATTCTGGTTTGTTATAACAAAATACCTCAGACTTGGTGGCTTATAAACAATAGAAAATTATTTCCCATAGTTCTGTAGTCCCAGATCAAGGTGCCCGCATGATCCAGGGTGAGGGCTTTCTTCTGGGTTGCAGACATCTCATTATATCCTCACATGGCAGAAGTGGTGAGGGATATCTCTAAGACTTCTATAAGGACATTAATTCACGCGTGAGAGCTCTGCCATCTGACCTAATTGCATGCAAAGCCTAATACAACCACATTGGGCCTTAGGATTTCAACATATGAATATGAATTTTGGGGAGACACAGACATTCAGCCTGTAGCACCGATTATCCTTTTTTCTTGATCATCTGGTCATAGGTTTATCAATTTAAGTGAACTCAAAGAATTCTTTCATAGATTTTCTCTGTCATTTTTTTTTTTTTCTTTATTTTTTGGCTTTTGCTTTGATATTCATCATTTTGTTTTCTTTGTTTCCTTTGAGTTTAATTTGCTCTTCTTTTCCTAGCTTCTTAAGGTAGAAGCCAAGGTTATTTGAGATCTTTCTTATTTTCTAATGTAGGTATTTAGCAATTAGAAATTTCCTAATTTCTGCTTTTGTGGCATCCAGCAAATTTTGCTTTGAGTTTCATTTTTATTCAGTTCAAAATACTTTCTAACTTCCTTTTGATTTCTTCTTTGATCCATGGTATTTTTAAGTATGTTATATAATTTTCAAAATTTCTGGACTTTCCGAGATCTTGCTCTTATTTATTTTTAATTTAATTGCATTTTGTCTGTGGACATATTTTAAATAAGTTAAATCCTTTAAAATTTATCAAGGCTTGTTTTATGGCACAGAACATGGTCTCTTTTGGTAAATGTGCTATGTACACTTTAGAAGAATGTGTATTCCTCTGTTGTTGGATGCTGTGTCCTATAAATGTCAGGTCAAATTCATAGTGTTTTCCAAGTTTACTCTATCCTTGAATCTAGTTGTTCTATTAGTTGAAAGAGTGATGAAATTGCTGATGGTAATTATGGACTTGTCTTATTTTTCCCAGTTTTGCTACATGTATTTGATGCTCTGTTATTAGATGCATAAACACTTAAGATTGTTTGAGCTTCTTGATAAATTAACCCCTTATTATTATGAAACGATTATTTTTATTGTGGTGATAATATTTTTTGCTCTGAAATCTACTTTGGTAATAATACAGGCATTGCAACTTTCTTTTGATAAGTGTTAGTATGGTATCATCTTTTCTGTCTTTCTACTTTTAATCTATTTGTGCCTTTATATTTAAAGTGCTCTTGTATAAGCAGCATGTGGTTGGGTCTTTTTTATCCAGTGTGGTAGTCTCTGCTCTTTATTTAGATGTTTGGGCCATTTATATCTAATGCCATTATTGATACATTATTCATAGGTTAAATCTTCCTATTCATTTTCTATTTGTCTCATCTGCCTTTGTTTCTCCTTTTCATCTCCTTCAGGCTTTGTTAATTATTTTTTAAGATTTAATTTTTTATTCTTTTTTTTAAGTTTATCTATTTTTGAGAGAGAGCGCATGCACGCATGTGCAAGTGGGGTAGGGGTGGAGAGAGAGGGGGAGAAAGAGAGAATCCCAAGAGTCTCCGTGCCTCTGTCAGTGCAGAACCAGATGTGGGGCTTGATCTCACAAACTATGAGATCATGACCTGAGCTGAAATCAAGACTCAGTCACTCAACTGACTGAGCCACCAGGTGCCCCAGATTTTTATTCTTTGTTGGCTTGTAAGCTATAACTTTGTTTTAGTCGTTTTTAATTTAATTTATTTTTTATTTCTTGTCAGGGTTTATAATAGTATACATTTTTAACTTATCACAGTCTACCTTCAAGTGATAATACTTACGTATACTATAAACACCTTACAATAGTATACTTTCATTTCTCTCCTCCTGGCTTTCATGGTATTGTTGTCATACATTTTTCATATATATATGTTATGAACCCCAGAATTACAGTATCAGCATTTTAAAACATTTTTAAAGAGATTAACATATTAAAAAATATCTATTTACTCTTATAAATAACATTTCTCGTGTTCATTGTCTCTTTGTGAAGGACTTTAACATTTCTTGTAGTGTGAGTTGGCTGGTAATGAATTTTTCAGCTTCCTTTTTTTTTCTTTCTTTCTTTTTCTTTTTTTTCATGTATCTGGGGTTTGTTGAGCTTTGTGGATCTGTGAGTTTACAGTTACCTTTGAATTTGAAATATATTTTTCTGTTCCCTCCCTTCTTTGGGGACTTCATTTCACACATTAACTCTTATAGTTATCCATTGTTATGTTTGTAATTTTTAAAAATTTTATATCTTCTTTCTGTGTTTATTTTGCTAATTCTCATTGCTATGTTTGTAAGTTTGTTAATCTTTTCTTTTTTGTTCTCTAACCTGTTAATCTTTCTGGTGTATTTTTCATCTCAGTTCGGTTTGGATCCTTTATGTCTTTCATGTCTCTGTTAAACTTTTTGATCATAAGATCCATATTGAACTTTAAAAAATTTATTTAAAAATAAAACTCAGGGACGCTTGGTTGGCTCAGTCGGTTAAGCGTCTGACTTCAGCCTCAGTCATGATTTGGCGGTTTGTGAGTTCAAGCTCTGCCTTGGGCTTTGTGCTGACAGCTCAGATCCTGGAGCCTGCTTTGGATTCTGTTTCCCTCTCTCTCTGCCCCTCCCCTGCTCATGCTCTGTCTCTCTCAAAAATAAATAAACACTAAAAATTTTTTTAAAAAACTCAGTTAAGATATCAGGTAGTAGATATTTTTGTAGACTTTTTTTCTTCTCTAATTTCAGCATAATTGTATATCTTACATACGTTTCCATTTGATTAATCTGAGTTTTTTCTGTATTTCTTCACCAGTTCTCTATTTATTAACCAGTTCTCTTTTCTTTTTCACGCAAATAATTTCACCATTTAAAAAAAAAATCCATGTTTTTCTCATTCCTCTGTTGCATTTTCCCATTATATGATGTTTTTCCTGTGTTCAGGCCTGTTTTAAAAATATCCTTCTGGGGGCACCTGTGTGGCTCAGTCGGTTGAGCAGCCGAGTTCAGCTCAGGTCATGTTCTCACGGTTCGTGAGTTCAAGCCCCACATTGGGCTCTGTGCTGACAGCTTGGAACCTGGAGCCTGCTTCAGATTCTGTGTCTCCCTCTCTCTGTTCCTCCCCGCTTGCACTCTGTCTCTCTCAAAAATAAATAAAGATTAAAATATCCTTCTGTGCACATAAGTAGGATTATTAATATGTATTTTTAAAAGTCTAAAAGACAGTTTTGTATTTGGCCAACAAATCAATGTTTAGAAATACACATTTCATTTGACAGTATTTGTAAATTATTTTCCAGAATAATGTCCATTTTAGCCTGTTACTAACAGGGTCCACTGTAAGCAACAGCATTATTTCCAATTAGTGTGAGGAAAGGGATTTCATACAGGGAAGTAGTAGACGCTTACAGGGTAATTCAAGGGCTGGAGGAGCAAGCTGGGTTTCCAGGAACAGTTAATCCCAGCACCCTTGGACTGCTCTGCTGAGATCCGCTGACAAATCAGAAAGTTGCTATTGCCACTTCTTGTGGAAAAAATCACTATCTTTACATAGTTGAAAAAGCTGCCACATTGCCGCAGACTTTGCTGAGATAGTAAGAAGCTCTTGGCTCTAGAATCACTCACTTTTGCCATGATCTAGGTGAGCAAAGTGGATGCTCTGCCCTCTTCTTTCCTGCCCGCTGCCCACCCGCCCCCCTCCACTGCCATGTGTCATCTTCAAACCAGAGCTTTGAGCACTAGTGCATTGAGTGAGCACACCCTAATTATTCCTAGAACACATATTACAAGGTTGTTCAGAAAATACATTTTTGGGGGTGCCTGGGTGGCTCAGACGGTTGAGCATCTGACTATTAATTTTGGCTCAAGTCATGATCCCAGGGTCATGGGATCGAGCCCTGCATTGGGGTCTGCACTGAGCGCGGAGCCTGCTTGGGATATGCTCTCTCTGTCTCTCTTTCTCTTTCTCTACAAGAAAAAAAAAGGAAATACATTTTTTAGCTTTCTTTTTCATACCCCTTTAACATGAAATTGATCTGGATGGAATGAACAGGCCCACATCAAGGTAATTCAGCAATTAGCTTACATTGAAATAGTAAGCTCCATGGAAAAAGAAAAGTGGTATTTTCTTTTATATATTTATAAACAATTTGTTACTATCCCCATTGGCCTCAACATCTTGCTTCTAATTTTACTATGAAGCATCAGGATGATGCTCATCTTTTTTTTTCTTTTTTTTTTTTTAATGCTTCTATTGATAAACACTTGTATCTTAATAAGATGTTCCTGGAAAGGTGGTTTATATATACTTTAGTTTCAGTAAATTAAGCACACAGCTATTCCACTTGCTTTTACACATAAGTTTACGTGCACTTATAGAATGATGATCGTCTAACCACATTTATATTTGCTATGAAAACATATGAATGTTGGCAGCTAATACTGTGCTCATCTTTACCTGACATATTCTGAAAAGATGACCTCTCAATTGGTAACAAGTATTTTGAGGCATAATCACTACACTTTTACCTCTTAATTATTCTCTTTTTTCTATTTGATAAGTCATTCTCTTTTAAATCATAAAAGCTTAATATAGGGAACCTGGAGAAAGCAGTCTGTGTTTTAACATCCCCAAATCTTCAGATTCTAGCCTAACTCCCAGTTTAATGCTCCCAGGATCCCTCTAAACCAACTCCCAGTTTAATACTTGAACCTGCTCTGTATCATTGTGGTTTACATGTTCTTGGGGCACCATTAGGGCATCTCCCAGGGCACTGACCTTGTACGTCCAAAAGCAGTTCCCTTCTTTTTTGGGTGACCAGTGATTTGAGATACAATATTAAGAACAAGCTCTCTATAGCTTTCTTTTATTGGTGGTCTTACTTTTTTCTTCAGGAACCATCAGTCTTACTCTGCAACATAAAAATCATTGTTTAATTTATTACGAAGTTAAGTCTCTCAACATTCTAATTGTTCTCTTCTGGACCATTCCTAGTTTCTTTATATAAGTGTGTTTAAATGAAGAGATAAATATACATCTTTAAAATATAGTGTCCCAAATTACTGTCTCTGGTTAGGTATCACTTTCTGTGAGATCATTTGTGTGACTTCTTGAATAATCTGTCTGCATTATCTGCAAGAGCCCAGAGATTAATATTCTCTTACCTAGAAACAAGGATTTCTTTTGTCATCTGTTTGCCTTTCCTTGATCCCTGGAGTGTTTTTAAAAAATCTCCTTCCTAGCATGTTTTTCCTGTCTGGTAATCAAATCTATCACTGTAACTCCTAGTTTGGTCAAGCACTCGCAGAAAGTTGTAGCACACTCACTAAGAAACAAATTCTGACTAACTCTTTTCTAAATGATTGTTTTCTACCTTATAAGGCTTGTCTTCTTTAAGAATGAAGAAATAAGCTTACATGTGTTTTTCTAGAGATAAAAAAGCATACCGTTATCAAATATTGAATACAAGTTGATCAGTTTGAACTATTACATTTTCTTTTGCATACATTAATTTTGAAGCTTGAATGCAGATAAAATTACAATTTTGAGATCCTGCCATTTTAAATATTCTTAGTCAAAAGCCAACAGTATTGGTTCTAGCTATTTCTTGTATTAAAGGCTTACTTTTTTCCAGCCAATTCTCACACAAGTCTTGGACTGGTAATGGTTTGCTGTTTACTTATTTAGGTCTGGAGATGGAAGAATGCACAGAATGACTGTAGCAGACCTCTGTGATGTTGACCTATGACCTGTGAGAGTTTGTTAGGTGAGAGTCTATGTCATATAGGTAAAAAGCAAGAGTCTAGTTTGGTTATGAAACATAACATTTGCAGTTGGCTTTAATATGTTGCATATAAATTGAATGAGGATAGTGCATGAATATATTTGTCTAGGTCATACTTTGTGGTTTGTTGGTTGTCACTATTCTCTTACAGCTGTCCTACCTGCATTAAACAACTAGGAGGCAGATCATTTTTCAGATTTTTCTGTCAGTAACCCTGTTGAAAACCACTCAAATTTGTTTTTAAATGCAGAAATGAAAAAAAAAATACTATAGCCATAGTAACCTATAATATTTGTTAGTGGCTTTTATATCTGACATCATTGAGATGACTCCTTTATTTTACACAAATGAAGAAGCAGGTCCAAAGAGAAATGCCTTACCTATGGACACTTGAATTTGTATATTTCTTCCATATTATTTTGTTTCCTCTTAAAAATGTTTTCACATGAATATAACTCCATGCACACATTTATACTTTTCTTCATTTCTTCATCTGCAACAAGCAGATATTAACAATATGTTAATGTACTGGAAAGAATTCTGCCCTTTGAGGAGCCTATAATGTAGCAGAGAGATGGGAAGAGCCATGTCACAGAATGCAGTGAACGCTATGACAGCAGCTTTCCCAGTGTATTCCAATTGGAGATTTTTTGATGATGTGGCTAGTTGTGTTTTTGTTTTTGTTTATTCCCTTTCTGCTTGGAATTTAGGTGTGCTTTACAGTTTTTCAAGTTGAGGAACTGGGGCACCTGTGTGGCTCAGTTAGTTAAGTGTCCAATGTCAGCTCAGATCATGATCTCACGGTTCGTGGGTTCAAGCTCCACATCGGGCTCTGTGCCGACAGTTCAGAGCTTGGAGCCTGCTTCAGATTGTGTCTCCCTCTCTCTCTGCCCCTCCCTTGCTCGTGCTCTGTCTCTCTCTCAAAAATAAAAAAAAAAAAACATTAAAAAAAAAGTTGAGGATACAGGCCTTTCTTCACTTTTGGAAAACCCTCACTCATTATTTCCTCAAATATTGCTGCTCCCCCATTTTCTTGGTTCTCCCTTTTTGGGAGTAAAGCTCACTGTCTTCTTCCATGCTTCCTGTCTGTCTGTCTGTCTCTGTGTGCCTCACTCTGGGGATTTCTTCAGCATTGTCTTTCTGTTCACTCACCTTCTCTGCTGCCAGGCCTACTTGTGCCACCGAGAATATAATTTCAATATCTACATGTTTTTATTTCATAAATTTTTAAAATAAGTTCCTGTCTTTGTATTATGTTATTTTTTGTTTATCTCTGTGAACATATAAGAGTTTCATATTCATATTCAAGTTTATTTCCTTAGACTTTAGGCTCTTGTCTAATGTTTTGACTTTACATTTTTTGCTTGCTCTTGGGCCCTGAGAATTTTTTCTTCTGGCTTTTGAGCTTGGCTGTATATTAAAAATTACTTTGCTGTGAGCCTGAGTGGCTCAGTCATTTGGGCGTCCGACTCTTGATTTCGCCTGAGGTCTTGATCCCAGGGTTGTGGAATGGAACTCACGTTGGGCTCTGTGCTGAGTGTGGAGCCTGCTTAAGATTTTCTTGCTGTTTCCCTCGCTCTCTCTCTCTCTCTCTGTCTCAAAAAATTTTTTTTACTTTGTTGTATTTTTTCTAGGATTTGTACGTGACTGGAGATGGGAATAGGATGTTGTATTTTTTGGTGTAGCTCAGAAGTACCAGTCTCCCCAATGGACTATGAATTGTGTGTATATGTATAAAAACAATTCTGCTGTGTTACCTAAACCTCTAGTTAAAAAAATTCTTCACATTTTACAGTAAATATTGTTGATACATCTCCTTCCAGTAAGTGGAGGTATGCAGTCGTCCATTAATTATTCACTTCACATGTGGCCGTTTTTACTGCATCTATTTTTAAAAAAAATTTTTTAATGTTTATTTATTTTAGAGAGAGACAGACAGAATGTGAGTGTGGGAAGGGCAGAGAGAGAGAGGGAGACACAGAATCTGAAGCAGGCTCCAGGCTCTGAACTGTCAGCACAGAGCCTGACATGGGGCTTGAACTCATGAACCACGAGATCATGACCTGAGCCAAAGTCAGATGCTCAACCTACTGAGCCACCCAGGCACACCAATTTCTACTGCATCTAAATAGGTCGAGCTACTACTAAGGATTTATTTTATTTAACTTAATGTAGCATATACTTATATCATGATTATTCTGTGCAAAGCACTGTTCTTAGGACTTTACACATAGTAACTCTGAATTCATTTGATCCTTGTTCGAATACTATTAGGTGTTATCATTGCATCCTAATTTTATAGATGAAGCACACCGAGTAGTTAGAGGAGTTGCCAAGGGTTCCCCTGTTGGCGGTTGGCGAGTATTGGAATTGGTATTCAGACCCAACCTCCACACTGATACTCTTCATTTACTTGCTTTTGGCATGCTGCTCTGCCAGCCACTGGCCTTTATCTTTGCAAACCACATGTCCCTCATAATGAAACTCGCCCAGCTCCACTCGCTCTGTGTCTTCATCCCTGCCGCACTCAGTAAGTCTATACTGAGCTCGATTCAGGTGCTTTTCTGTTTGCTTCCTTATGTCTTTATCTTCTGTCTTCATTTATTTGTTCATTTTTGGGGAACAAATATATATTAAGCACCCATTACATGGTGCGTGCCTTTAGGCGTTGAGCATAAATGCTGCCTAACACAGAGACGCCCTCCGTGCTGCCCGGATCTCTCCCAAGCCTTGTGCTTCTGTCAGCCACGCCTCAACTGTAGTCCCGGTCCTGTTCGGCTCCACTGCTGCAGCGGCCTGCGCGTTGGTCTCCAGGCTTCAGCCTCCCTCTTCCTGCTCTGCGCACTGCTGGCCGGGAAAATAGGCAGTTACCCAGTTCGGTGTGGTAAGTGCCATGATCCAGAGAAGTATCCCGACACAGTCTCGTGGTGACAAGGAAGCTTTTCTGGAAGAAGAGATGGTCAAAGATGAGTCTTAAGAATTAAGAGTTAGTTGAAGATAGAGGAGAAGAGTGTTTGGTACAGTACAAGGCAAAAATTCCAAGGGAAGAGAAGAGCATGTGCTATGTTTGAGGTACTGAGAAAAACTCATTATGCTAGAACTTGAAGTGTCAGATGGGTGCGGTGAGAAGAGGTGGGAGCACCCACGGTGGTGCTAAGGGAACTGAAACAGTACAGGGTAGAGCTCTATTTTAATAAGGTGACTGTGGTTTGGTGAAGGCGACCAGTGGGGAGACCGCTCAGAAAGCTAATGCTAAGGTCTGTGTGAGAATGGCCTAAACCCAGGGGAGTGGTATTGGGGATGAGAGAAGTGAGCAGATCACAAGGAGATGGACAGGAGGTGGGATCGACGCCATGCTGGTGGCTGATGGATTGTGGTGGTCATGGGAAGGGGACATCGGGTCGAGACATTCACTTTGACATAGGAAGGGCAGCTGATTAGCTGGAAGGATGGTGAATTTGATGGTGAACTTGAGGAACATGCAAGTGTGAGGTAGCGGTGGGTGGGCCACCTAGAGATATTCAGAATTCTCAATCTCTAGAGAGAAATCTAATCTATCTAAGCAAGAGAGAGAAAGAGAGAAATTTGGGAGTTGGATAGCATGTGGATGGTAAAGGATGCCCTAGGAATAGAAAAAAATGTCAGAATGAATAGCCTCAGAAGAAAAAAGGGTGTGTGACAGGACACCGAGGAAGGGCAGTCACCATCTTGAGTCACTGTGTCACAGACACCCCTTATCATGACAGCAAGCACCCCATGCTGACTTCTGGTGCTTGCTGTATTTCAGAATATTTTATCTTTTTTCCATACAACTTTTGCATAGGCCATGATATATTGCCCATTTTATTCAGTCATCTTAGTGCTGAGTTTGGGTGTTTAGCCTATAAAGAATTTAATTTACTACATTTCAAAAGCCTATCTTTTTTAAATAGCAGGGAGGACTGCTGTTGGATTCACAGTATTTAGGTAATATGTGAATAACTAGTAGTGATTACAGTTACAAGAAAGTCTAAATAGTATATTTTTCCTTGGGGCTTTGGTTTTGAAGTAGACTTAGGCTAATGGAGGCATAATGCTTGTGTATTATTAGCTGGGTGATTAGCGTTTATAAGCAGAGTCACACACCCAGATTGTGAAAGACATGCACAAGTGATTCATTCATACTGTACCCCAAGATTCATTGATGGCTGTTCTGTGAGAGCAGAGGTCTTTCTCTTCATATACACCGTGTGACCTAGGATTCTGCTGAACTGGGAGGAGCCTCTGCTTTGATCAGCATAGTTCTTGTGGTCACTCAGTGTCACTGTCCTCCTGTCTTGGCCTCAGTGGCCTTCCCATACCAGTGCACTGATAGCAGTTGTCATCTCACAGGTAACTTGGAGACACAGAGACTAGAGTCTTTCAGTAAGTGAACTTACATAACTTCACAAAAATTATTCCATTAAGCTCAAGATAATACTAAGAGTGTTTTGAGGAAAATTAGAACTTTGAGCCCTTCACTTTAAAAAAATTATTTATTATGAAAAACAAAAATATGAGGGGACTATTTGAGATCTTAAGAGGCTTAACAATCAAATGGAACCTGCTAGGTAGACTCCATTTGAAAGTGCATATTCTAAACTCCTGTTATGGATAGATTGACGAAAGTGACTTCATCTCTTCCACCCCCCAATTTACTGTTCTTTAATGAAGAGCTTTTGAGGGAGAAACCTTTGAGAGTTTCAAGTGATAAAAATGCTTTTTTTTTTTAAAGTAACGTATTTAAAGATAAGCTATTTTTTTTTTTTTTTAGCTCTTCTCAGTTCCTAGTTTCTACGATGGGTCATAGCCATAGAGTAATGCATATTTGAACAGCTGAAGCAGTACTCGTTCGTGAAGCAGCTTGTTTTAAATGTGACTAGAATATTTTCCTGGACTATATGGTTTTGCAAGGTATTTCAGTAAAATATGAGTATAAAAATATTCTGATTTCTTTCACATAAAGTGTGTATCATTCAACACACTTAATGCCTCTTTATTGAATCATATCATGAAATATTTACTCTAGTTACATTTAATTCTCAAAATATTTTGTATTTGCTACCTTCTATTAATAAAAATTGAAATTCTGTTCTTGCCGCCAGGCTGGTTTATTTTTTGCAGTACAGTAATCACAGTCGGTTTTAGTAATCTCACCTTGGTATTTGCTCCACATTGTCTCATGTGTGGTGGAATGGGATTCATAGCCTACATCGGTCTTTAGGACATCACAAAAGCACATGATTGAATTCCCTCAGAAACCTGGTGACTGGTCCAGGTCTGAATCCTACTTGACACCTATTTTAGACCCTGGTCCCATTCTGAATCCTAAGTCTGATATTACTTTATCCAAACCACACAGATCTTCATTTGTACTTTTTATCCTGGCCTATACTACTTGAGCATTAATTTTTCTAGTATTGAAAATCTAATGGATATAATTTGGCTTACTAAATTATAAGTTTATAATATACTGTGTATTGTGCCAAGTATTCAAGGACTGCTTCCATGTTTAAGAATGTTATTGTGAGTACTATGTTTTTTTCTATATTTAAGTAGGTCTGCATAAGGTATTTATAAATTATCTAACTTACATGCCCATTAGGGACTCCATTCTTCCTCTCCATTCTCTATTCTCTTCCTCCGTGAATGGGTGGTAGTGGGTAGAAATGTAAAAGAAAGAAATTAGCACCTGTATCTCTGATGTAGCACTTAAAAAATTCTACCACGTGTTTGTTACCTGTTAGTTATTTGTTTATATCCCATAATAGAGTATGAATTCCTTCCTGGTAGGGATGATTTTCTTTTCCCGAGGCCACAGCTTTAATTGGAGGGAGGAGGGAAAAATAGAGGGGACCACAGAGGAGGGAGTTACCCAGGACCCATGAAGCACCCAGCCTCAATAGGGGGGAGTGTAAATGGAGTGGACTTCTAGCTTTGGAAGCAGTACTGGGACTGAGGACATGTGGTGTGGGGGTTCTGGGAACTCCAGGGGAGCCAAGCTGCACACCAGCACTAGGATGCAAAGGTCCTGGAAATGGATGATATTTTATTCATCAACAGGAGTCTCTTGTAGCATATAGTTATGCAGGTTCGAATGAAGACATACTCAATCTTTTGTAAATGGTAATGGTAGTTTTACTCAGATGTTTGTATTTTCATGTTAAGAGCAGGCCAAAAAAGTATACAGTGGCATTTGGAAAAATCTGGGAAAGATTTTCTTGTGCAGACATTTTCCCTGCACATCTCTTAGAGCTTCTGTGGCTGTGGGATTCCTAATGCTTCTGTTATAAAACTGACACCACCCTCAGGTACTCTGATAAGTCCAGTGGTTTGAAAACTGTGTTGTTTTAATTAGTGTATGATACATGCTTTGTAGAAGCTTTGTGTTCTAGAGCAATGTTATGATACTGGTAGCTTCAAGAATGCTCTTGCATGTGGCAGATAAGTGAGAAGGGGGCTCTAGGTAGAAAACTATCCCAGTGTCTGAGGGCACAGTTTGCTGCTGAACTGTTATCAGCAGGCCAGGCTAGGACTGGCATTACAGAGATAATGTAGAAAGGTCTACTAGGTTCCCACACAGGGTGCTCTCTTGGGTAACTTTTTAGTAACTGAGGAAGACCAGTCCTTCTGAAAGGCCCAAACAAGCATACAGTGGAGGTCAGAGCAAACCAGATAACTAGTCCAGAGTATTAGGCAACATTTGAAGGAGGAGGTTTTAAGATCATGGCAAGCCAAGAGTTCATCAGGTCAAGGTCTTCGGAACAGCAGTACTGGCAGAGAAAAGCCATGAATGGTTGTTGACTACAGGCAGTCAGGGTTATAGGTACTTTCCTTTTATAGTTCCTGCTGCTTCAGGAACACGTCATTGTAATGGTCTTAAGAATTTGAAGGTCTTGGTTGGAGCATCGTCAGTGGGGGGGCCATACATGTGTACTGTAATCAAACTGCAAACTCTGCATTCTGTTTCACCTAGGGCTGTCTTTTCTGCATTTCGTGTGGCACTGTCAGCACAGAATTGAAAGTACCGTGGGGCAGTTCAGTTTTGATGCGGAGTTTTTATGAAAATTGGAACTACCATCTTGCCCTATTTCAGAATAGTTACGAAAGCCAGGTCCTCCATAATCAGACCTTTCACCTCAGGCACCCAAAAGGAATCAGAATGCTTTATGAGATACCTGAAATATGCTGTGAGTCCGTCACCTGTTGTTTCAGCTGCTAGACAATGTAACCTTTGGAGAAATAACCTTTACCAGAAAATATGTATGTTTTAAAGTCCTCAAGAATGGTTCTGTCAGTGGGAATTTTAAACCCAGAGCATAGAGATACTTGAAAAGAGGAAGGAAGTCAAGGGATAAATGACAGTACTTGGGAGACAATGAGAGAAATAAAAATGATAATAAAAAATTTGTTATACTTTTAAAATATATTAAAAAACAATAGATTGATGACTGAAGTGATGATTATCTTAAAATTGGGGAATTAGTTTATCATGTGGAATTAATATATTACCCAACAACCCTTTATGCTTCTCTGTTTGTTGTGGGAAAAATGCTGAAAACCCTTGCCTGTTGTGTATTTAAGATGTGTTCCAGTCTGCTAAAGAGGGCGTGGAAAATACAAGAAAATTTGAATGACTCTGTGTTCCAGAATCTTCCCTTGTAGTTTTAGTTTCTTACAGCAGTTACAGGCCTTTTTTATAGAAGGGGTTCTCCTTTAACATTATATTAACATTATCATTCTTGCAGTGGGGAGTTGAAGGATAGGGTAGAATTTGTACATGTGGTAGTCCATAAGAAAGAGTTTTTAAAATTTTTTTTTATTAAAAAATTTTTTGATGTTTTTTATGAGAGAGTGTGAGCAAGTGAGGGGCAGAGAGAGAGGGAGACACAGAATCCGAAGCAGGCTCCAGGCTCTGAGCTGTCAGCACAGAGCCCGATGCGGGGCTCGAACCCACGAGCCATGAGATCATGACCTGAGCGGAAGTCAGACGCTCAACTGACTGAACCACCCAGGTGCCCCCATAAAAAAGAGTTTTAATAATGAATTCACAACTCTGCCACCTAACTGATACTCTGGGGGAGATTGGTGTCCACGGTGTGCCTTGTTCATGCCCTCACTGTACCACTGCTGCCACCATTGCACCAAACTGCTTACCCTCTTTTTAATTTGCTCTTAAAATCCTGTGTTCCTATAGACACCTCAGGCCAAAGGATGATGAGTCTGCCAGTAATAAGGAGTTATTTTTCAGCAGAATGAATCGAATTGGTTGCCTTGGGAGGTGGCTGGAGAACTCTCTGTTATTGGGGTTGTTAAAGAGAAAGAGCCAGAGCTGCAATATTATACAAGGATTCAGGCTCTGTGTTGGGTTGGAATAGATGATCTTTATGTTTCTGCTAAATCTGAGAATCATTGATTTTTTTTGAATATCCTTAATAATCAGTTTAAAGTTCTGAATTAATTTAAAAAATATACAGGCTAACTAAAGAGGACTTAATCATGTAAACAGTCCAAATGCCATCTCTGAGGATGCTTTCAGCTGCAGGTAACAGAACAACCAACCCAACCTGGCTTAAACAATGAAAAGCTTTACTAGCTCATATAAAAGGAGGTCTATATTAAAGAGAAGGATGGGCCTCAGGGTGGTTGATCCAGCATATCCAAGCCATTCCCAAGGACCCAGGTTCTTTCTCACTGTTTGCTCTACCATTCATGGGGTATACTTCATCTCAGGGCAGATTTCCCCTGATGTAGGTGGTTGTCAGTAACATTCAGGGCTGTATATGGCCTTGTGAATGGGAGGAGGAGAGGAAGAAAAGCTTGTTGCTCTCTCTAAACATGAGTAGGTATTTCCCAGATACTTCCAGCACATATCACCTCCTGAGCCGCAAGTGGGCTCTTGCCAGTCAACCTGCTTTAGGGACAAGGGGTGAAGTCAGCATCCTGAGATACATGGTAACTCTGGGGAGAGGGAAATACTGAAGAGAATTGGGGGTTCTGTTAAAAGGAAGAAGAGAGGGCAACCAACAGTATCCACTGTAGTCATTTTGTTATGATCTACTGTTTTGATGTCTATTATGCCATAAGTCTTTGACTTACTTTTTGATATGGCCATATCAGATTATTAATTTTTTTTTAAGTGGTGTGATTTCTATTTTAAGATGGAAGAGTGAAGCTAAATTTCAGAATATCCATTCTTTTTTTTTTTTTGATGTTTATTTATTTTGAGAGAGAGAGCAAGCAGGGGAGGGGCAGAGAGAGAGGGAGAGAGAGGCTCCCAAGCAGGGTCTGCACTGTCAATGCAGAGCCTGACATGGGGCTCAAAGTCATGAACTGTAGGATCATGACCTGAGTCAACATCAAGAGTAGGATGCTTAACCGACTGAGCCACCCAGGGCACCCCTCAAAATATCCATTCTTTTAGACTTAAGGATATGAACAGCAAATAGATAAAAACTGGCAGAAATAGGGGCGCCTGGGTGGCTCAGTCGGTTGAGCGTCCGACTTCAGCTCAGGTCACGATCTTGCGGTCCCTGAGTTCGAGCCCCGCGTCGGGCTCTGGGCTGATGGCTTGGAGCCTGGAGCCTGCTTCCGATTCTGTGTCTCCCTCTCTCTCTGCCCCTCCCCCGTTCATGCTCTGTCTCTCTCTGTCTCAAAAATAAAAAAATGTTAAAAAAAATTGTTTTTAAATAAAATAAAAAAACTGGCAGAAATATACCAACAGCTATTCAAAGAAAACAGCTGATGGGTGGTGAGAGAAATGAAAGTTTCCAAGTATTCAAAGGGTTTGGCTCAGTCATTCTTGTTTTCTATTATTAAAAAAATATTTTTTAATGTTTATTTTTGAGAGTGAGAGAGAGAGCATGAGCAGGGGAGTGGCAGAGGAAAAGGGAGACAGAATCCAAAGGAGGCTCCAGGCTCTGAGCTGTCAGCACAGAGCCTAATGGGGAGCTCAAACTTCACGAGTGGTGAGATCATGACCTGAGCTGAAGTCGGATGCTTAACCCACTGAGCCACCCAGACACCCCAGCTCATTCTTAGTCCCACACTATTCAGAGGCTCTATGAGAGAAAGGATAGTGAGCAAAATATTGCAAAATCCCTAATGTCTGTGTCAAGGAGCATGAGTATGTGTTGGCAGTGCTGTAGGAGCACTGGGAATTCCAAGTTACTGGAAATCATTCCCTGTGGGTTTCTCTTGTGTGATAAAGAAAGACACATTGGAGATTACTATTCTGGAATACTCAGACTGGGAAAGAGGTAGAGAAGAAAGGTAGAATAATCAAACCTTAGAGCTGATTATCTTCATCAGTAAACTGGGAGGTAGCAGAACACCTGGCAGGAGTGAACATCAATAATGCAAGTTTCTTTGGAGAACAGTAAGTGGAAGAAGGGGCATAACTATAGTAAGCTACAGGTGACAGGGTGCTCGGGATTTGGGTCAAAGGAATGACTGCAGAGGAAGAAGAGAACAGCCTGCGCTGGACTCTCTGATGGAGATGAAATCTCTCAAGGATTGAAGGAATTAATGTTGGGGAGGAAAAGAATAGCTCCCAGGGAGAGGAGCTTAGAGTTACAGCTGCTTGTAGCCCTAGTCCCAGCTGAGCTGGTTCTCTTTTCCCTTTTTCACACTCTGTAAACACCAGTTAGAATGAATCTGTAAGGGGAGAGACTACACAGTAGTCCCCTAGACTACACAGTAACACATGCAGAAGCACTCCACAGAACACACCAGTGAAGCTTGAGCCAACAGGAAGGCCTCACAAGCCCTCTGCACTCACAACAGGATGGAGAGAAAGGCATGGTACATGCAGAAGAAGGATACAGAGTCTATTACTATTATTTTTTAATATAATTTATCATCAAATTGGTTTCCATACAAAACCCAATGCTCATCCCAACAGGTGCCCTCCTCATTGCTTATTACCCACTTTCCTCTCCTCCCCGCTCCCCATCAACACTCATTTCTCTGTATTTAAGAGTCTCTTATGGTTTGCCTCCCTCCCTCTCTGTTTGTAACTTTTTTTGCCCCCTTTCCTTCCCCCATGGCCTTCTGTTAAGTTTCTCAAAGTCCACAAATGAGTGAAAACATATGATACCTGTCTTTCTCTGACTGACTTATTTCACTTACCACAATACCCTCCAGTTCCATCCATGTTGCTGCAAATGGCCAGATTTCATTCTTTCTCAATGCCAAATAGTATTCCATTGTATATATAAACCACATCTTTATCCATTCATCAGTTGATGGACATTTAGGCTCTTTCCATAATTTGACTATTGTTGAAAGTGCTGCTGTAAACATTGGAGTACATGTGCCCCTATGCTTCAGCACTCCTGTATCCCTTGGGTGAATTCCTAACAGTGCTATTGCTGGGTCATAGGGTAGTTCTATTTTTAATTTTTTGAGGAACCTCCACACTGTTTTCCAGAGCAGCTGCACCAGTTTGTATTCCCACCAGCAGTGCAAGAGGGTTCCCGTTTCTCCACATCCTCGCCAGCATCTGTAGCCTCCTGATTTGTTCGTTTTAGCCATACAGAGTCTATTCTGGAAGAAAAGCTAATTTCCCTTCAAAATGGGAGCAGATTCCTGAGTAAGCTATTAAGGAGTAAGCTATTAAGAACCTGAGTTTCATAAAACACGACTCAGAAATGATACAATAAAATAACAGAATGAAAAAAAAAATAACAGAATGAGGTGAAAAGGGAAGAATACAGGGCCAGGGAGTCACATGGGGAGCCAATTTGCAGAACAAATAAATTCGAAGTAGCTAGGAACTGAACAGTCATGGCTGGAAGATGAACTTACTGAGAGTACAAAGCTTGAGATATTCACAGTGAATGCAGAAGAAGAGGAAAGAAAGAAGCAGTTAGGTAAAAATGATAGGGGGAGGATTGGACTTTCTGGAGGTGGAACTGAGATAAAAGGAGTATGGGCCTTCTGTTTTTTGTTCAGGTTCCTCTTGGAATCATGTTTTTGGTTGCAGAGGATTGACGATTTTAGATAACACTCATTTGAAAATATGTAAGCACTGACAAATTGGTGAAAACAAATGTTCATGTTCTTTTTAGAAGAATATCAGTGAGATGAAAGTTATATTTTTAGCCTGAGAGACCAGGAAAATTCCCCTTTGAAGCATTTTGTTTCCTGGCATTGTTACTGAAAACTCCCCTCCCCACAACATGATTTTCTGTGCTCTGCTGGAACTGGTCTTTTGCTAAATGTAAATACTGACCTGCTGATCTTAGAGCAAGCACTTTGCTGCTTTCCTACCACCAGAAACCATTTTGTAGGGCAGGTTTTATGGAGAAAAAAAATTTGTGTGTGTAGTGTTAGACATCTGTGGTTAATCATTTACCTTTTCTACATTTTAAAAAATCTCTTAAGTAAGTCTGGGTAATAGGTTAGCCTGAAAAAAGAGCAAACAGATCTACTAACATTTACTGTCATTGACTAGAAAAGTGAACTTTCATTCTTTGCCTTCCAGCAAGTATATGCTTTAGAATCTTTACATTGCAAATTGCTGTGGGGAGTAAACCATAGAGCAGAAATGGGTTGCTGGAATGGACTTGTCATGAATTATTCATTCACTATCTAGTTCCTTGGAAATCAGCTGGAGGAAGTAGTTAGTCCAGTTTGATCACAGGAGTGGTATGCCAAGGGCTCCAGCAAGCCCTTACAAGTCCAGCCTCAAGGATGTGCTTCTGCTGTCTGCTGCTGTAGGGCGGCAGCTGCTGTGTAGACGAACCCAGGAACATGCTGCTGGGGAGAGTTGCACTGAGGACTCCCCAATGCCTCTTGCTGGGAAATGAAGCTTCAGGTAGGAGAAGTGCTCTGTCAGCAGTGGCCGGATTTCTCATTGATTTTAGGGATGCCATTAGGCCTTATGGAATAAATATATGTAGAACCAGAATTGTGCCAGGATACCTCACTATTGAGGTTCTCAACCAGAGAAGCTTAGCAATTTAATTCCATTTTCAAGGTTGTACTTTGTTTGTAATAAAACTGTTCCTTGAAATTGTGAAAAGTATTCTTAAACCAAATAAGCATTTAAGTGTATAAATTGTAGCAATTTTTTTTCATGCTGTCCTCCTGTTGGTGTAAAAAATGTCTCTTTAATTGACAGGATTTTGCCCATGTAAACTTAAATCATGGAATTAATGGCTTTGGAAAGTCCTGAAAAAGACAACTTAGTTTATAATTTGAATGAGCACAGCTGCAGGCTCCATTGCATTTTCTGGAGGAATTATTGTTTTCAGAAGCCTCCTGGCTTGGTTCTTTCTGCTAGAGCATTCATTATTCATTCTGGGAAGATTTTTTAGCTTCTTATAGGATGGAAAATGCATAAAAGATGGAGCAGTAACAAAGGCTCTTAGTTCTGTTTGTCGGTATTACTGTGTGTGTGTGTGTGTGTGTGTGTGTGTGTGTGTGTGTGTGTGTCTCTCTCTCTCTCTCTCTCTCTAAGTGTCTAAGCCAGACATGTAATTTCATTTGGCAGGGACATTCTAATGTTTCCATTTGCATGTCTGTCTTATTTCCTATGGATGCTATCTCTGTTAATTTTGGTGAGGCTATGAGATGCTCTTGAGCTCTAAGGGACAAAGATAGTAATGAAAAGAATCAGAGCCTCAAGGCATCTGGGCCAAATTGGATGTATGCATTTCACCATGAAATATCATTTATAGTTTTGAAACTCTTCAGTGAACCAACATCTTATGAACAGATATATTCTGAACTCTGAGACCGAGAAGAACAACAGTCTCCTCCTGCACCATTTTCTTAAGCTCCACAAGAGTAGGAATCTTTGTTTTGTTCATTCATCATTCCCAAGGGTTTAGAACAGTACCTGGCACATAGTATATGGTTAATAAATGTGTCCCCTGATGAATGAGAATACAGTCTATACTAAAGAAATTGAATAGTTTTTCTATAAAGGTTATTTGCTTATACAGCACTGTAGGAAGTATTTACAGTGTTACAGTTTCTATAGTAACTTTTATAGCTAATGTATTCTGATTTGTATTGATAAAGATTTTTCAGCTAACCTCAAGGGTTATTGGATATATAAAGAGTTATATATAAAGGATTTATTGGATATAGAAAGAGTTTTTAAATGGCAGAAGTTAAAATCTGTTTATTTTACTGCTTGTTTAATTAAGGTTTTAAAAATATAAATGAATAGAAAGACCTTTATGTTTTTCATAACTTTATTTCATGTTCAAAAAGTAAAAATGAAAATTCGTAGGAAACTCATTTGAAAAAGATTGTATTTATCAATACATTACTAGGAAGATCATCATTCTAATCATACCATGTTACATGTAGCATTTTAAAAAGCATTTATCAGTCTGTGTCAGGAGGGTTTTGGAACTCTAACCCATTTATTCATAAGTTCGGTGATGAGTTTAAAACTGCAGTATGTGTGGTGCTGAGCAGAACTAAATAGGGCAACATGTTCCCCATATATATACCACATTTGGGAGCTCAGAGGAACCAAAGGGGTCATCTCTGTTAATGTCTCTGCCCCGCCCCCTTCCATACAAACCCACTTCATAAAGGAGGAAACTAACGTCCAGAGAATATGGATGAATGGCCAGGAGAAAATGGTTAGCTGTTACTGTCTTAAGCTTGATCATCTCATATATTTTCTAGCTTCTTGTTACTTCATTATCATCATGTTAAAGCTAGAAAAAAATGAAGCAGATAATCACATTTTCATAAATTTGAACTGTATTGTTTTATTGAAGACAACCATTGATGCATTTTGCATAACTTTAAATAAATTGCCCAGTCTGTGTGTGGAAGTAGCTTTATAAATTGTAGGCTTTCCCCCTGAATTTTTGTGATATGATTGGTTTTTTTTCCTGAGTTATAATTGTAATGACTGTGCCTTGAATTTTATTTCAAATTTGAACTTTTTATAAGATGATATTTCTGTGCCATTTTTGTTATTCCTTAAAACTACCAGAGGTTTGCATTTATATTTGAGATAGAAGTAGATTACTTCATACTTTTTCTGAACCCTTTTTTACCAATTTTATTAGTCTGCTTGGGCAGCCATAACAAAATGGTACATATGTGTGGAGACAGAAATTGCTTGCTCTCCCTCCCTCTTCTCATAAAGCCACCACTCCTGTTGGATGAGGGCTGCTTATGACCTTGTTTAATCTTGCCTGCTTTCTAAAGCCCCACCAAATACAGTCACATTGGAGTTTAGGGCTTCAACATAAGAACTTTGGTGGTATCATAGTTCAGTCCATAGCACTGACCAAGGCCTTATTTTTTAAAGCAAAATTTCCAGTAAGTTTTTTTGTTTGTTTATCCAGTTTAGAGTTTACTCAGCTTCTTTAATCTGCAGGTTTATGTCTTTCTATAAACTTGGGAACTTTTATTTTAGCTCAACTTGGGGACATTTTGTCAAGTTTTTCTTCAGGTATTTTCTAGCACTGTATTCTTTCTCCTTTTTTAGATTCCAGTGACATGACTGTTAAGCCATTTGGTTTTATTTCACAGGTCCCTGATATTTTGTCCATATTAAAATTTTTTTTAAGTTTATTTATTTATTTTGAGAGAGAGAAAGAGAGAATGAGCAGGCGAGGGGTAGAGAGAGGGAGAAAGAGAATCCCAGGCAGGCTCTATGTTGTCAGCACAGAACCGGATGCAGGGCTTGAACTCTCGAACCATGTAATCATGACCTGAGCTGAAACCAAGAGCCGGATGCTTAACCAGCTGAGCCCTTGTCCGTATTTTGTAAATCTTTTTTTCCTCTCTGTTGTTTCAGATTGAATACTTTGTATTATTATATCAAGTTCTTTTCTTCTGTCATTTCTCTACTATTGAGTCCAGTTTCTATAAGAATTGTGAATGGTCATTTGAGCTGCCTACAGTCTTTGCTAGATAATTTCAACATCTCTCTTGTTATTAGTGTCATCTAGTTATTGGTGTCCTATGCTTTATTTGTAATTTGTTTGTGTTTATTAAAGTATTTTTCTTATATGTAGCATGTAGTTATATCTTGTTTTTATATCTCATCTAAAAATCTCTGCCTTTTAGTTATGGTGTTTAATTCATATATACCACAAACCCACATACACGTAAATACATAAATACATACACATTGGTTGTGGTACTGATTCCAATATGGGGAGTGGGGCTTCCCACATAGCACCAAGCAATTCTCTGAACACCAGCAGAGTATCTGAGAATTCAACTCAATTCTGACTCTGTCTACCTGTTGATAGCATCAGATTCCACAAGTTAAAGGGTTCAGTTCTGCAAGACTAACCCCCTTCACCTCCACTGTCCCTTTTAGATGTCACAAGCCTAGGCTGTTACCTGTGCTTCTGACTAGCTACACATTGGAGGTTCCCATGACCCCTTCTTTGGATTTCAGACACCAGTGACAAGTCTAGGTTGTTACTTATACTTCTGACCTACTGTCTATATGTCAGTGGTTCCCACAACCCCCTCTTTGGATTTGATTACTTTGCTAGAGTGGCTCACAAGTCTCAGAAACATTTTACTTACTAGATCACCAGTTTATTGAAAAAGGATGCAACTCAGGAACAGCCTGGTAGATGGAAATGTTGCATAGGGCAAGGTACGGGGAAAGGGCACAGAGCTTCTGTGTCCTCTGCAGGAGCACCACTTACCCTACATCTGCATATGTTCACTAACCTGGAAGTTCCTCTGACTGTCCTTTTGGGTTTTTATGGAGGCTTCATTACATAGATGTGATTGATTGATTAAATCATTACCATCAGCAATTGATTCAACCTCCAGCCCCTCTCCCTTAAAAGTTCCAACTCTAATCACAAGGCCGCATCCTTAGGTGCTTTCCCAAGTCAACCTCATTAACATAACAAGAGACACCTTTATCACTCTCAGGGTTAGGAAATTCCAAGGGTTTGGGGAGCTATGAGCCAGGAACTATGGATGAAAACCAAATTATATTTTGGTTACCTGAATGACCAAATAAACATTTCTTATAATCACAATAGCACAGATACACAGTTGTAAAAAATGATACAGAAAGATCTCATGTGCGCTTCCCTACTGTCACCCAGTGGTAACATCTTACAAAGCTCTAGTAAAATATCACAGTCAGGATATTGACATTGATGTAGTCAAGATGCATAATATTTCCATCACCACAAGGATCCTTCAGTTGCCCTTTATAGCCACACCTACTACCTTCCTTAACCACTGACAGCCATTAATCTATTCTCATTTTCTATAGTTTTGTCAATTAAAGAATGCTATATAAATGGAATCCTACAATTTGTAAACTTTTTTTTTTTTTTTTTACTACATATAATTTCTTGTGATTTCCTTTTTATTGTTGAATCGTATTCCATGGTATGGATATAGCATAGTGTTCAAGTATTCACCTGTTGAATTTGTTTGGATTAAGCTACTATAAACACCTGTGTACAAGTTTTTATGTGAACATGTTTCCATTTCTCTAGGATAAATGCCCAGAAGAGCAGTGACTGTTTCATGTGGTAATTGCATGTTTAATTTTTAAAGAAAGTTCCAGTGTTTTTCACAGCAAGTCACAGTTTATATTCCTGTGCAAGCAACATATGCATGATCCAACTTCTCTGTATCCTCAACCAGAATTTAGTGATGTCACTATTTTCTATTCTAGTCATTCTGATAGATGTGTAGTGATATCTCATTATGGTTTACTTTCTGTTTCCCTAATGGCTAATGATGTTATTTCATATGCTTATTTGCCATCTGCATATCTTCTTCATTCAAGTGTCTTTTGCCCATTTTCTGATTGAAGTTTTTTTGCTGTTGAGTTTTCAGTTTTTATATATTCTAGTTACTAGTATTTAGTTGGGTATGTGGTTTGCAAATATCTTCTCTCAGCTGGTAGCTTTTATTTTCATCCTTTTACCGGAGAAAAAGGTTTAAATTTTAGTTTGATTTATCAGTTATTTCTTTCATGCATCAATCATATTTTAGATGTCAAGTATAAGAACTCTTCACCTAATCCTAAATATTTTCTTCTGTTTTTTTTCCTAAAAGTTTTACAGTTTTATGTTGCATATTTAAGTCTCTTTAAGTAATTTTGAGTTAATATTAGGTTTAAGACTCAAGTTGGGTTTTTTTTTTTTTTTTTTTTTTTGCTTTTGCTTATTGTCCAATGGCTCCAGCACCATTTGTTGAAGATTCTTTCTCTAAAGTCAGTTGGGCACATTGTTTATGTGGGTCTGTTTCTGAATTCTCTATCCTGTTCCATTGATCTGTGTGTCTGTTTCTCTGCCAATACCACAGTCTTGATTACTGTAGCTATGTAATAGGTCTTGAAATCATGTAGACTTATTATTCCTGCCTTAATATTCTTTTATGAAATTTTTTAGGTATTCTAATTCCTTTACCTATTCTCATATATTTTAGAATAATTTTCTCTGTATCTACAAAAGAATTTCTGGGATTTTGATAGGAACTGCATTAAAACTGTCTATCAGTTTGGGGAAGAGTTAACAGCTTTCCTATCCTGAGTCATCTAACCCATGAATACAGTATGTCTCTGTTTACTTAGATCTTCTGTGATTTCTTTCATTAGCATTTTAGTTTTAGCATTCACGTCTGGTTTTGTTAGATTTGCACCTAAACACTTTAGTTTTTTACAATGACTGTAAGTAATAATTTTCATGTCCTGTCTGATATACATAGAAATGCAATTAATTTTTTTGTGTTTATCTTGTGTCTTGTGACTTTGCAGAACTCATATATACTAGGAATTTTTTTGTTGATTAACCAAGGAGATGAAAGACATGGACTCTGAAAATTGTAAAGTTCTGCTGAAAGAAATGAAATCAGACATAGATAGATGTAGACATTCTGTGTTCATGGAATGAACACAAGACTTAATATTGTTAAAAGTTCAATACTACCTAAAGTAAAACATTTATCATAAAATTCATATGGAGTGCTTGCTTTTACAGCACATATTCTAAAATTCATATGGAATCTCAAGGGACCCAGAATAGCCAAAACAATACTGAAAAAAAAGGACAAAGTTGGAAGTCTCACACTTCCTGATTTCAGAACTTGTTACAAAGCAATAGTAATCAAAACACGGTCGCACTGGCCATGGTACAGACATTTAGGCCAATGTAATAGGATAGAAAGCCTAGATATAAACCTTCACATGTGTGCTCAAATGATTTTTGAGTGCTAAGTGATTTAAAAGTACTAAGACTATCAGGGGGGAATGGGCATTCTTTTCAGCAAATGGTGCTGGGAAAAACTAAATATCCACATGCAAAAGAAGAAAGTGGGACTCTTACACTGCCTACAAAAGTTAACTCAAAATGTATCAAAGTCCTAACTAAAATAAACTGCAAAACTCTTGGAAAAACAAAATATAGGAGGCAAGGCTTCATGACATTGGATTTGGCAATGATTTCTTGACACTAAAAGCATAGGCAGCAAAAGTAAAAATAGATACATTGGACTGCATCAAAATTAAAAACTTGTGTGCATCAAAGCACATAATCAACAGAGTGAAAAGGCAATCTGTGAAATAGGAGAAAACATTTGCAAATCATATATCTGATAAGGGGTTAATATTCAGAAATATATAGAACTCCTACAACTTGTGCCTGGGTGGCTCAGTCTGTTGAGTGTTCAGCTGTTAATTTCGGCTTGGGTCATGGTCCCAGCGTCATGGGATCAGGCCCTGCACTGGGATCTGCCCTGAGCATGGAGCCTGCTTAGGATTCTGTCTTTCTCTCTCTCACTGCCCCTCTCCCCCACTCGTGCATGCCCTCTCTCTCTCTCTCTCTCTCTCTCTCTCAAAAAAACAACAAGAACAACAACAAAAACCTACAACTTAACAACAGATAACCTAATTAAAATGGGGAAAGGACTTGAATGGATTAGACATTTCTGCAAAGAAGATACATAAATGACCAACAAGTATATGAAAAGATACTCACCATCACTAGTCATTAGGGAATTGCAGTTCAAAACCACAATGAGATATCAGCTTATACACATCAGGATACCTACTTGAAAAAGTGTTTTGGTGAGGATGTGGAGAAATTGGAATCCTTGTGCCTTGTTGCTGGAAATGTAAAATGGTACAGCTGCTATGGAAAACAGTATGATGGTTTCTCAAAAATTAACAATAGAATATGATCCAGCATATCCCATTTTTGGGTATATATCCAAAAGAATTGAAAGCAGGGTCTTGAAGAGATATTTGGACACTTATATTCATAATAGTATTATTCATGATGGCCAAAAGGTGAAGCAGCACAGTTGACCATTGACGGATGATTAGGTAAACAAAATATAGGATTTTATTTAGCCTTTAAAAGGAAATGAAATTCTGACGTATGCTACAACATGGATGAACCTTGAGGACATCATGCTAGGTAATGATTCCACTTACCTGATGTATCTAAGGTAGTCATTGGATCAGAAAGTAGAATGGTGGTTGCTAGGCGTTGGAGAGACAATGAAATGGGGATTGTTGTTTAATGTGTATAGAGTTTCAGTTTTGCAAGATGAACAGTTCTGGAGATTGGTTGCCCAACAACATAAATATACTTAACAATACTGAACTTTACACTTAAGAATGGTTAAAATGATAAATTTTATGTTACATGTATTTTACTCCAATTAAATTAGAAAAGAGGGAGGAGGAGGAGGGGGAGAAAGGGGAGGGGAAGGTGGGGGGGGGAGGAGGAGGAGGAGGAGGAAGAGGAGGACAACGATGACAACTGACATCATTGCCTTTTTCATAATCTTAGGGAAGAAGCAGTCTTTCATCATTAGATGTAATGTTACCTGTAGTTTTTTTGTGGATGCTCTTTATCAAACGGAGGAAATTCCTTTCTATTATTTTCCTTTTTTTTTTTTTTTTTTTTTTTTTGCCATTGTAGATCTATTCTGGAGGAATGTCTGTTGAGAGCCTTTGCTTATTTTAGAAGTTATTTTTTATTGTTGTAAGCATTGTTTATTCTAGATATAAGTCCCTTATTAAATGTATGATTTGCAAATATTTCCTCCCATTCTGTTTCATTCTGTTCCTCCCATTTCTTTTCATTTTTTGATATTGTACTTTATATTTTTTAAGTTAGAATTTTCCTTTAAAGTTTATTTATTTTTGAGGGGGGGGGCAGGGCACAGAGAGTGGGGGAAGTGGAGAGACAATCCCAAGCAGGTTCTGTCAGTGCAGAGCCCAGAGTCTAATGTGGGTGGGGCTCGATCTCATGAACCGTGAGATCATGACCTGAGCTGGAACTGCGAGTTAGATGCTTAACTGACTGAGCCACCCAGGCACCCCTTGATGTTTTACTTTAAATCACAGAAGTCTTTAATTTTGATGAAGTCCAGTTTACCTTTTTCTTTTGCCACTGTGTGTCTTTTGCTGCTGTGTGTCTAAGAAGGCTTTGCTTGTTAACTCAGGGTCATTAAGATTTGCTCCTATATTATATTGTAAGAGTTGTATAGTTTTAGTTCTTATATTGGTTTTGTGATCCATTTTGAGTTAATTTTTGTCTATAGGATGAGGAAGGAGTCCACCTTCATTCTTTTGCATGCAGATGTCCAGATGTCCCAGCCTTATGTGTTGAAAAAAACTATTTTTCCAGTGACTTGTCTTACACTCATACTGAAAACTAGGTAACCAAAAATGGAAAGCCTTACTTCTGGACTTTCAGTCGTATTCCATTGATTCTTGTACCATTCTAATACCAATGTCACCTGTTTTGATTATTATAGCTTTGTACCAAGTTGTGGTATCAGTATAGCTTTGTTCTTCCTTTTCAAGATTAGTCTGGCTGTTGCTGGTCCCATGTAATGAATGTTATGATCAGCTTGTTAGTTGCTCTAAAAAAAAGTCAACTGGGATGTTCATGGGGATTTCCTTCAGTCTGTAGGTCAAAAGGAAAAGTTTTGCTATCTTAAAAATTTTAAGTCATCTGGATCATTAAGAAAGGATGTTCCATTTATTTAGGTCTTTGATTTCTTTCAAAAATATTTTGTAGTTTCAAGGTATAAATTTTGCACTTGCCATGCTGAAGTTATTCCTAACCATTTTTTTTTGACAATACTGTAAATGACTTTTCTAAATTTTGGTTTGGGGTTCATTTACAATGTATATAAGTGGACTTTATTTTTGTATATTGTTTTTGTCTTCAGGATTTTCTATATACAATCTCATGTCATCTACAAACAAAGATACTTTTACCTTCCTTTCCAAGCTGGATGTCTTTTTTTCTTTCTTTCTTTTTCTTGCCTAATTACCCTACCTAGAATCATCACTACAGTGTTGGATATAAGTTGAAAGAGTGAACTGTTTGTCTTGTTCCTAATCTTACTGTAAAAACATTTATTCTTTGATCACTGAGTGTGATGTTAACTAACTACTGTGGATTTATTGTAGATGCTCTTTGTCAGGTTGAGGAAATTCAGTTCCTAGTTTGTTGAGAGTTTTTATCAGGAAAGGTGCAAGATTTTGTCAGATGTTTATTGTATCTTTTTTAAAATTTTTTTATTATGAAATTTATTGTCAAATTGGTTTCCATACAACCCCCAGTGCTCATCCCAACAGGTGCCCTCCTCAATACCCATCACCCACCCACCCCTCCCTCCCACCCCCCATAAACCCTCAGTTTATTCTCAGCTTTTAAGAGTCTCTTATGGTTTGGTTCCCTCCCTCTCTAACTTTTTTTTTCCTTCCCCTCCCCCATGGTCTTCTGTTAAGTTTCTCAGGATCCACATAGGAGTGAAAACATATGGAATCTGTCCTTCTCTGTATGACTTATTTCACTTAGCATAACACTCTCCAGTTCCATCCACGTTGCTACAAAAGGCCATATTTCATTCTTTCTCATTGCCACGTAGTATTCCATTGTGTGTATAAACCACAATTTCTTTATCCATTCGTCAGTTGATGGACATTTAGGCTCTTTCCATAATTTAGCTATTGTTGAGAGTGCTGCTATAAACATTGGGGTACAAGTGCCCCTATGCATCAGTACTCCTGTATCCCTTGGGTAAATTCCTAGCAGTGCTACTGCTGGGTCATAGGGTAGGTCTATTTTTAATTTTTTGAGGAACCTCCACACTGTTTTCCAGAGCGGCTGCACCAGTTTGCATTCCCACCAACAGTGCAAGAGGGTTCCCATTTTTCCACATCCTCTCCAGCATCTACAGTCTCCTGTTTTGTTCATTTTAGCCACTCTGACCAGCGTGAGGTGACATCTGAGTGTGGTTTTGATTTGTATTTCCCTGATGAGGAGCGACGTTGAACATCTTTTCATGTGGCTGTTGGCCATCTGGATGTCTTCTTTAGAGAAGTGTCTATTCATGTTTTCTGCCCATTTCTTCACTGCCCATTTCTTCTTTATAGATTTTGGATACTAGCCCTTTGTCCGATATGTCATTTGCAAATATCTTTTCCCATTCCATTGGTTGCCTTTTAGTTTTGTTGATTGTTTCCTTTGCTGTGCAGAAGATTTTTATCTTCATGAGGTCCCAATAGTTCATTTTTGCTTTTAATTCCCTTGCCTTTGGGGATGTGTCAAGTAAGAAATTGCTGTGGCTGAGGTCAGAGAGGTTTTTCCCTGCTTTCTCTAGGGTTTTGATGGTTTCCTGTCTCACATTCACGTCCTTTATCCATTTTGAGTTTGTTAAAATTCTTTTGATCTTGTGTGTTATGTTCAGTTTCATCTATTTCAACCTTGCCTTCCTAGTATAAATGCCACTTAGTCATAGTGTATGTCCTTTTTATCTGTTGCTGGATTTGGTTTAATATTTTGCTGAGAATTCTTGATTCTGTATTTATAAGAAATATTGATGTGCTGTTTTCTATTCTTGTGCTATCTTTGGTCTTCTTTTTTTTTCTTAAGTGATATTGGCCTCACAGAGTGAGTTGGAAATTGTTCTTTTCTCTTATTCTGTTTTTAATTTTTTGGAAGAGCTTTTGAGGAATTGGTATTTTTCTTCCTTAAATGGTGGAATTAACCAGTGATATCATCTGTGCTTAAGTCTTTTATTTGTGGGAAATTTTTACATAAGTAATTCAATCTGGCTTATTCAGATTTTTTATTTCTTCATGAGTCACTTTTGCTGGTTTGTGTCTGTCTCTGTAGGAATTTTCCTATTTAACTTCTCTCTCTGTCTCTCTTTTATTTTGTTATAAAATTGTTCATAGCATTCGTTTATAATCCTTTATATTTCTGTAAGGTTGGTAATACAAACTCTTTTATTCCTAATTTTAGTAATTTGAGTTGTATTTCATTTTTTACTTGGTGAAGCTACATAAAGGTTCTTGGTTTTTTGTTTTGTTTTGTTTTGTTTTGTTAGTGTTGTCAAAGAACCAACTTTTGGTTTTGTTGATTTTTCTCCATCCAATTTCTAATCCTTATTAACATGTTCATGTAATGTTTCCCTCTGTTTGCTAATTAGGTGTAGTTTACTCTTTTTTTTTTTTAACCAGTGTCTTGTTGCAGAAGTAATGTATTTGAGCTTATTCTTTATATCTATCAGTGTTTACAGCTCTAAGTATCTTTCTAAGCACAGTTTTAGCTGCATTGGATAAGTTTGGTATTTTGTGTTTTCATTTTTATTAGTCTCATATTTTCTCATTTTCTTTGTGAGTTCTTTGATGAACTGGTTATTTCAGATTTTGTTAATTTCCATTTAATTGTGAATTTTTCTTATTCTGTTAATGACATCTAATTTAACTCTGTTGTGAGATATCATACTTTGTATTATTTCAGATCTTTTGAATTTATTGAGGCTGGTTTTATGGTCTGCTTAGTAGTGCCATCCTGGAGAGAGTTCCATGTGCACTTGAGAAGAAGGTGTATTCTCTCATAGGGGTTAGTGTTTCTGTAGAGATCTGTTAGGTCTAGTTGGTTTACAGCGCTGTTCCAGTCTTATCTTTTGTTGGTCTTCTACCTGGTTGTTCTGTCCATTGTTGAATATGGGGAATTGAGGTCTGCCAGTATTGTTGAATTGCCTGGTTTTTACTTTGTCAGTTTTTGCTTCCTATAATTTTTGGCTCTCTTATGAGGTTATATTTTCATGATGGATTGACTGTCTTATAATAAATCTCCCTCTTTATCTCTAGTATAATTTTCTTAAGTGTGTTTTGTCTGATATTGGTATGGTTTTTCCAGCTTTCTTATGGTTACCTTTTTTTGCAATATTTATCTTTTTCCTTCTTTTAACTTTAATCCTGTTTGTAATTTTCAGTGTAAAATGTGTCTTCTCTAGACATTGTAGACTTGCATTTTATGTTTTTATCCACTGTGACAACTCCTTTTGATTGGGTTGTTAATATTTATTGCTGTTAATACGGTTTGATTTGTCAGTCATTTCACTTTTTGTTTTCTATATATCTTGTGCTTTTTCTCTCTGTTTCTCCTTTACTGGCTTCTTTTGCATTAATTGAATTTTTAAAGTTGTCTTCTTAGTGTTTGCTCCAGGGTTTAGTGTATATATTTTTAAAAACAAAATTTAACTTCAGATTCATCATATTAATTTAATTCCAGATATATCCAGTAAGATATAAAATCATGCCTCTTATGTAAGTCTTCCCTCTTTGCCTTTCTTGCTAATGTTGTTACCATGTTACATCTATATATGTTACAAATCCAATAATACATTGTTGCAGTTATTAATTTCTCTTTTAAAAAATTTTTTTTAATGTTTATGTCAGAGAGAGAGAGAGAGAGAGAGACAGAGCGTGAGCAGGGGAGGGGCAGAGGGAGGGGGAGACGCAGAATCCAAAGCAGGCTCCAGTGAGCTGTCAGCACAGAGCCCAACATGGGGCTTGAACTCATGAACCACAATATCATGGCCTGAGCTCAAGTCAGACACTTAACCAACTGAGCCACCCAGTCACCCCTAATTTCTCTTTTAAAGAAGTAAAAGAAAGGAGAGAACTTACAGAGTTTGTTGTTTTAAAGTTATTTAGCATTTCTTGTTCTTACTTATTTCTAGGGATTTGAGCTGCCATCGGCATCACTTCCTTTTGCCAGTACAGTTCTGTACCCACTCACCTCTTTTGTTTGTTTTTGTCAGATATATCACATTTTTTTGTGTTATCATTTCAACAATACAATATGTGCATGTTTTTATGTAATTCCTTTTAAAATCATTTAACAGATGAATGGACAGGGGATACATGTATGTAAACTGGCTTTTATTTTTATATAATTAGCTTTTCTGGCATTCTTTTTTTTTTTTTTTTCATGTGGTTTCTGGTTATTGTTTGGTGTTAACTTGTTTTTAGCTTGAATAACTTCTCTTTGCATTTCTTTTATGGGGTATCTGCCCGCATCGCATTCTGTCAGTTTTTGTCATTCTTGGTATCTTCTTGTTATCTTCATTTTACACTTCATTATTGAAGATAGGTGTGCTGGAATAATATTCTTGGTTGAAATTCCTTTCCTTTCAGTTCTCCAAGTATGCCCCCCTCAGTCTTCTGGCTTCCATGGTTTCTGATGAGAAGTCACCTAGTAATCTTTTCAGGGTCTTGTTGTATATAACTAGTGATTTGTCCCTTGCTGCTTTCAAGGTTTTCAAGGTTTTCTCTTTGTCTTTCAGCATGTTGATTTGATGTGTTTGGGTGTGGATTCTTTTGCTTTTATCCTACTAGGTTTAATTTAGCTTCTTGGATGTGGAGATAAATGCTTTTATCAAATTTGAGAGTTTTCAGCCATTATTTCTTTGAATATTTTTTATCTTCCTTTCTTTTCTTTCTCCTGTACTCACATTATGGATATAGTAGTGTACTTAATCATGTTCCATGTTTCTCTAAGGCTCCATTTAGTTTTCTTTATTGTTTTTGATCTCTGTTCTTTAGATTGCATAATCTTTTAGGATCTGTCTACATGTTTAC
The DNA here is from genome assembly GCF_046562875.1 of Panthera onca. NCBI lineage: Eukaryota > Metazoa > Chordata > Mammalia > Carnivora > Felidae > Panthera > Panthera onca. The sequence continues at coordinate 39,757,363 of NC_138349.1, read as the reverse complement.
TGACTCTTTCCTCTGCTAGCTCAAGTCTGTTGAATGTCTGTAATGAATTTTTCATTTCAGTTGTGCTTTTCAATTCCACATTTTCCATGTTTACTTTTTTTTTTTTTACAATTTCTATCTCTTTATTGCTTTCATCAATTGGATAAGATAATGTCATCATATCTTCCTTTGCCTCTTTAAGTATGGCTTCCTTTAGTTCTGTGAACATATTTATAATAGTTACTTTGAAGCCTTTGTGTACTAAAGATGATTTGTGGGCACGCTCAAGGGACTTTTCTGTTAACTGCCTTTTTTTCCTCTTTGGGTTATACTTTCCTCTTTCTCTGCAGGTCTTGTAATTTTTTTACTCAATGCTGTATATTTTAGATAATACCTTTTAGCATCTCTGAAATAAATTTTTCTATAGCCCTCCCCCCCTACCTCCTGGGGGTTGTTCTTTGTTTAGTAACTTGTAAAAGTTACAGTAAAACTTACAGATTTTTACAGTAAAATCGGTTTTCCTCACAATATATAGTTTGATTTTGCTTTTCGGAGAGGTGAGCCTTGGGCTTGCATTCTCTCAAGTTGAGATGACTGTTTATAGCAGTGTTCTTTTTGACTGTGCCTTTCCCTGATATGTTAAGTTTTCATGTCTCTGTTGATTTCACACTGAGTTTTTAGTTCCATTAACTGCTGGCTGATTGCTCTGCTATTTTGGACAGTTTCATAAGGCATTGTTCCATGGTCTGATCCAAGTAAATTCAGATCCCTTTGCTGCAGTTGTTTTCTTTAAAAAAGAAAAAAAAAATTAATGTTGATTTTTGAGAGAGAGAGAGCATAGGAGAGAGAGCAGAGGGGGGTGGGGGGAGACATAGAATCTAAAGCAGACTCCAGGACCTGAGCTGTCAGCACAGAGCCTGATGTGGGGCTTGAACTCCTGAGCCCAAGATCATGACCTGAGCTCAAGTCACGATGCTTCACCATCTGAGCCATCCCAGTGCCCCTGCTGCTGTTTTCAAGACCAGTATTTGAGGTTTCTTCCATCCTCTGGAGGACCTTCTTAGTTGTCTCTGCCCCTGCTTTTCTGTGGTACACTTTTAGTTGTTTTGTGATTTTGCTTGTTGCTCTCTTGGAGCTACCAGTCTCCTCATAAAATGTCATCGTTTTTGCCAGCACCATTAGCCTTGAATTTCTACGTATTCTATTATAGTTAATGTTTGTTTCCTTGGAGATAGCAGAGGAGCTCTCTTCTCTTGGCCTGCCTTTCCACCTTTGCAAAATCAAAGCTTACGCTCCAGAGCTGGGGGCAGGTAAGGTGACCCACATCTTTTGAAGTGCCACACCTGCTTTATGAGCAGTACATTGGTAGGGCAGTAGCCTGTGGCTTTCTTGTTTTGCCTTTCTTGGTGTGGAACTTCCACCCTATTAGTCTGTGGGGCCAAGCAAAGTTGGGACCACATTACACTCAGTCTGCCATGCCTGGAGTAGAGCTTCTGCTTTGCCAGTGGGCATTGTGCAGGAGAGAGCCCAGACCTACTTCTAATCACTTTTGCCTGGAACATGGCTTCTACAATATGGAGATGGTGGAGTAGGATGTGTAATGCTTGGGGCCTGCCTCTCTCCTGGAGATACCATTCTGTGCTCTTGGGAGCTGGGGAGAAATAGAGCCATTTTCTCTTGGCTGCACCCTCCCAGAGTAGAGCTTCTGTCAGCCTGAGGATGGACTGGGTTGTGGTTCAGATGCCACAGATCCCCAGTGTTCTTACCAAGGTGTAGTCAGTTTTCTTGAATAAATGTTTCTCTATTTGCTCTACGCCCCTAGGATAGTTTCTGATACTTTAGGAATTAAGGGTGCCATTTTACTTTTTATTTTCTGTTCTACTGTTTTGTTCTCTCTCCCTCTCGCTCTCTCCCCATCTCTCTCTCCCCATCTCTCTTACTTCTCTTTTTTTTACCATTATGTGGGCTAGTCGAACACTTTTAAGAATTTCTTTTTATTTTATGTATGGTGTTAGCAAGTGTATCTCTTTGTGTAGCTTTTTTAGTGCTTGCTTATCTTTGGAAGTTTGATATATTTCTTATACCTTACATCTCTTTAACGTTGGGAACATTTCAAAGACAGTTGTAACAATACTTTGACTTCATTTTCTACTAATTTTAATATGTGTGTCATTTTTAATTGACTGTTCTCCTCATTATAGATTATGTGTTTTATTCCATCTTTGCATATCTGGTATAAATCATTTCTACTGCATGCCAGCGTGCAGCGATTGCCTCAGGGTAAAGCACGTCTATGATTGAGTTGCTAAGTTAACTAGTCAGTGTTTTTAATGGAATATAATTTTTATTTGAAAGAATTACTGGCAAATTCTAGTTATTCTGACTTGGAGATTTGTCAGACATTTTGTCTAAATTGAATGAATGAGCCAGTTTTTCTTTTCAAGGAAAGCAAGTAACAGTTTTTGTTGCCAATGAAAAAAATTGACATCTCTAAGCAAAAATTAGAATTTTGGAAAACTCGTATCCATCACTGTGAGCTTGGTAACTTTTCAATAGTTAAAGATGCTGGTTGTCATATTAATGAGTGATTTTTTTTCATGTTGCATAACGGATTGTGTCAGTATTGAAAGAGTTGTATAACTCAGTGAACCAATAATTTCTAAATGGCCAAGGGTGTGATGTTATAGAGTCATACATGATTAAGAGAGAAAATCAAAGTAAAAGATGGCCAGTTGATTTTAATGTAGTATTAAAAATTTATTAATGTCACTTTAGAGTTTACATCACAGCTAATTACTTGAGTTTTTGTGTAGTACAAAGAATATCCAGTTACCTCAAATAGTTTTTAAATACACATTCCTTTTATAAATACCTAACTGTATAAGGCCAAATTTTCTTCATTTACTTCAGTTAAAAACAACAGAGGAGATTGAATGTACAAGCACATATGAGAATCCAGCTGTCTTCTATTAATTGGACAATAACTTTATAAATCCAAAAGATTTACAAAAATATAAAACTGTGTTACTCTGTGCACTTATTTTCCTTCAGAAAGATAGTTATTTTCGTGGAAATGTTATTTATATTAACTGGGCTTATTATTCTAATTGAATTAAGAGATTCATATTGTAAACATTCTTTTCTTTTTTTTAAGTTTTATTTTGAGAGAGGGAGAGCACATGAGTGGGGGTGGGGAAGGCTGAGAGAGAGAGAAAGAGAGAGAGAGAGAATCCCAAGCAGGCTCTGTGCTATTCATGCAGAGCCTGGTGTGAGGCTTGATCCTGTGAACCGTGAGATCATGACCTGAGCCCAGATCAAAAGTCAGACGCTTAGCCAACTGAGCCACCCAGGTGCCCCTGTTTTAATTTGTAATGTGGAAAATATAAATATATATAACCCCCATACTCAAAATGTTAGGAGTCTTCAGTAACTTACATTGTAAAGGTGCCCTAAGACTAAAAAGTTGGAGACCTGTGCGTATACTTTTTCTCCTCACTGTCCCACCATGATTGCTGCACCTCCTGGCATGCTATCTTTATTCCAGCGTGACTGAGGTAAGGAGGAATGCTGGAGAAAGGAGCAATGCCTATATCAGGAAAGCAAAATGTTGTCCCAGAAAACCTCAAGTTTAATGTCTAGGGAGAACTTTCTTACATATTTAGCCTTAACTGCAAAAGAGAGTGAGAGAGTCTTTGGGTTGGGTCCATTCCTGCTCAGAACAAATTTGTTCTGTTGGCAGGGATGAGTATTGGGTAGATACATAGTTATCTGTTACACAGAGTGGTTTTGTTTTGTTTTGTTTTTTCCTTGTTTGTTTCTTGTGTTTTTAATCACTGGTCCTGGTCAGAGTTTCAGGGAAGCTCCCACATGAAGTTTAATTGTTTGACTCCTTTATACAAAATCCTTAAAACTTGCTTAGACATCTCACCTCATTGTCTTCTTGTTAATTCTTGGCTTCTACTTTCTAGAGCGTATTTGGTCTCTGTGGGCTCTGCATCTCTGTTCTACCCGCAAGGTACATGCTATTGGAGCCACACATGGGCTTGGAAAAAGCCATTGACAGGACTGATTAAGTTGTGAAATGTCCCTTATTCTTCAACAGAGCTTCTCTTTATCTTTGTGATTTGGTAACATCTTACATTAATAAAACTTCTCTTTCTCACACCCTCAGACTCCTTTCCCAGTGTATGTATCAGTCATACACTGATTGATTTATTTGTATTAACTCAGTTGTGAGCTCACTGCCATATTGTATGCAGAAATTCACTTTTATATTAGTCATGGTTTGCTTTTTAAAAAAATGAATCCAAAGCATAAGAGACTCTTAAAAACTGAGAACAAACTGAGGGTAGATGGGGGGTGGGAGGGAGGGGAGGGTGGGTGATGGGTATTGAGGAGGGCACCTTTTGGGATGAGCACTGGGTGTTGTATGGAAACCAGTTTGACAATAAATTTCATATTTAAAAAAAACTGAAAAAAATTATATTCAGTTATACTTCAATTAAAAAAATGAATCATAGCCTTTATGGATTATGCTCGCCCAGGATTTGGAATGAAATTTGCATCTTAAAGTGTAGTCTGGGGACCAATAGCATGGGAGTCACCTGGGAACTTCTGGAAATGCAGAATCTCAACCCACCTCGAACCTAACAAATCACAATCTGCATTTTTACTAAAGTCCTTAAATGATTCAAGTGCACAAAGTTTCAGAAGCACTGCTCTAAGGGAGACCACAAATGAGAAGAGGATATGGAACTGTGTTCTGAGGAGCTCTTGCTTAACGTAGACAAAAAGAGCCCACCAGAGACACATGGAGAGGAGAGAAGGCCAGGGGAGCGGGTGGTATCACAGTGTGGCATCACCTGGTGCCTTCTCGGAGGAAGGAAGGTAACAGTTTTTGCTACCAGCAGTGAGGCTTTTCTCTCTCCCAGGATTACAACGTGGTGGACCCATTAAGTGGTGACTAAGCATATTAAAGATTTATAAAAATAGTTTGCTGAAGTCTGTATGACTTGGGCATTGAAGCTTAGTTTTGGCTTAAACTGGAATGGAACTCTTTTTCTCTTTGGTATGCCTAATTCCCGTTCTTAACGTTGATGTTTGGTAAACTTTACTTCTTTTTATTCCGAAGCGTACCAGTGTACCCTGCTATAATTCATGTATGTGCTTTTTAACGTTCTTAAAAATGTTTTTGTTCATTTTCCCCCCTGGTTGTATATTTCTCATCAAAACACAATTTCAAAGCAGTTCTGTGGTGACATCGTCATTAGAACAGGCCTAGGAGCGAGATTCATTTTTGTCCATGTTTTGTGCCTAATATGGTTGTTTGCATGTGGTAGTCGCATGGTAAATAAGTATGGAATGAATGAGTCACTGGTTTGAATGCATGCTGGGATTTGCTTCCTGAAAAATAGTTCTGTTATGGTCCTGAACTTCTTAGATTTTCAGTAAGTCTGAATAAATGTAGCAGCATTTAAGGGAAATTACAATGGTCTGTTGGAACTGAATTGTTAATCTGCCAGGCAGTGGAGAAGCAATTCTAAATATTGACAGATTTCAGTCTTTATAACGTCTGTATCTGCTGGGGCTGGTTAAGTTGTTTGATTTTTACCAATGTAAAATATTGAATTGTTCTTTTTTTTTAAGTTTTTATAAGCCTTTTAAAAAATATTTACTTAAATTCAGGTTAGTTGAATTGTTCTAACAAGGGAAACAGGGCACAGGCTTATATCATTAAATTTATTTCTCAAGTTCATAAGGTAATAAGCAACTTTTCGATCTCAGTCTGGATTTATAAAGTTACCTAGCTTAACCGTGAGACCCACCCTAACAACCCTGTCTATGGAATGGTAAGTGTCAAAAAAAGTCAGGGAAAGGAATTACTGCTTCTCTTAGTACCTCAGAACATCTTTGTGGATTTCCAGGTAGTGTTAAACTGGCCATTTCTTGAAAGGTAGTGGGTAATGTCATAGCAGTTGTAATGGTTTTCTGTACCGATAATCCAGGACGTGTGGTATCTTTGTTTTAGTTTAGTAAACTAAATTAAAATTTAGTGGTAAATTGCCAGTAGATGAGCCTCTAAGCCTGGATTCACAGCAGTGCCCTGTGTTTGTCCATAGTACATTCTTGACTCATGAATGAAACCTGAATGGTTACAGATTTACCTGTTCTGTGGACAGACTCTCCATTCCCCGTGAGTGAAGGCACGAATAAGATGAATGAATGAAATTCCTAATTCATCTGGTCTCTTAGAAATAGTCTTTGGTGACATTGCCAACACTTTAACCATACTTTATAATTTTGTTCTTTTCTTTTATAACTATCTGATTGACTTGCTTAAGACCAAGAAACATTCCATTGAGGCTATGCACTTAGTAACAGTGTCTGTATTGTATTATACTCAAGAGTTTGAACTTCTGTTTTCACTCAGATTTATAAAATAAGAATATATAGAAAATAATCAAAAAATTGCACATTTACATTGCTGTGAAGACAAGACAACATTGTCAAAACAAGCACCAGCTGGCAGGCCACTTGGGAGCTCTTGAAATGTTTCTGTGCTAACATTTGAGGGATGTTGAGTGTTCAAAAGCCAAGTGTATACCAAAGTCAAGGCAGTATGTAATTTGGTGGGTTGAGGGAAAGGGGAAAGTTAACACTTTCTTGATTGCTAGTTCTCTTTTGGCGGAGCCTTGGTGGCATGGAATCCACTCTTTCAAAGCAGTTTTAGATCTACTGGCTCCTTTGTACTTCTGACTGACCAAAAGAATTTTACCTGCCAGTTGTGTCTCACCCTTTTCTAGTCTTCCCTATGGTTATTGTGAAATGTGAGATGAATAGAGAATATATAATCTTAAAAATGGAAATGAGATCATCTCTTCCATTAATAGTTTTTTTGTTTTGTTTTATTTTACTCATTTGGGCTTAGAGCAAGGCCAGTTGGAATCAAGAAGAGTTACTTTCTTATTTTTAGAAAATCAGACTAACATTTGGAATGTTCACTGATTTTTTTTTTTTTTTAAGAAAATTATAGTGTGGAAGATTACTGTACTCATTTGCTGTGGCTGCTATAACAAAATCACCACGGAGTGAGTGCTTAAGCAACAGGAGTTAATTTTCTCATGGTTCTAGAGGCTAGAAGTCCAAGATTAAGGTGTCAGCAGGTTTGGTTTCATCTGAGGCCTCTCTCCTTGGCGTGCAGATGGCCGCCCCTGCCTTCTCCCCTGTCTTCACCTGGTATTCTCTCTGTGTGTACCTTTGTCTGAATTTCAGCTTCTTTAGAAGAACACCATTCATATTGGGTCAAGTCCCACCCTGATTACCTCATTTTATCATAATTACCTCTTTAAAGACCCTATCTCCAAATACAGTCACCTTCTGAGTACTAGGGGTTAGAATTTCAACATATGGATTTGGGGGGACACAATACAATCCAGTCCATAGCAGTTCTGGGTCGGGGAGGTCATTTTCAAGGGAGAAAGATAAGGTAGGAGGTTATTCAAGAATTCGAAGTGAAAATGAAAACCTAAACCTAAAGCATTGACAGTAGAAATGCAAATGAGTTGGAGACTGAGACATTACAGAGGAAGAATTTGTTATAAGACTTTGTGACTAAAGATGGAGGAGGCTAGCATGACTCTCCTATTTCTCTAACCCAGGAGGAGAAACAAGGGAACAGATGTGAGTGGTGGGATGTCCCTTTTGAGTACTCAGCACTTGACAGCCAGACAACCTGGGTGGTGTCAGCTGTCCTGCTTTCTTCTTCCTCATCCTACAGTGGCTCCTCATAGCATGGATCACATCACAGTAAACTGAACATGCTATTTCTCACCTCTGAACCTCCATTCGAATGTGCCTTAAGACACTTGTAGCCCTCTTATTTTTTGTTAATTCCAAATTCCTGTTCTTGGTAACTTAAGTTCCTTTAGGGCAGGGACTATTGTTTTACTCATTTTTGCTGGCACATAGTACTTTACGCTCAGCAAATTCTAATTGAGGGAATGATTGCCAGGATTATTATGATTAATGGTCTGTGCACATTTTAATCACCTGTTTCATTTTCTTGATACTTAACACCTGTTTGGTTTTCTTGCAGAATGAGAAGACTTTGGGACATTCCATGAGTCATTCAAGTAACATTTCTAAGGTAGAGTGCCAGAAGTATGTTATTTGGGGTTTTGATTTGGTTTCTCCTAGCTTAAATGTGATTATACTCCTTTCTTTTCAAGATGCAGAGTTATTTATACAGTTCTCAGTCTGCTCTAGGACCATACAACAAGGTGTGTGGCAGTTATGTTTTTCTAGTGAGGCGATTCTGAATGTGTGTTACGGTTAGCGACTAATAGGAGAAAAACCTATTTCTCCCAGTAGAAATCATTTACTCTCAGGTAAAAAAAAAAATCTCAGAGAGTCACCAGAGAATCTGCCCCCTCCATTAGGAGCACATTTGATCTTAACAAATAGCCAACTCTGGTGACTTAAATAATTATGGGTTTATGTGGTTCTAATTGTGTCTGGAGGTAGGTGGTCCAAGGCTGATGTAGTTGCTCAAAAATGTTGTCAGTGATCCAGGAATTTTCTGTCCTCTCCGTGCCACCTTCTTGGCACATTGTCGTCATCCTTATGCTTTCTATTACCTCATGGCCTCAAGATGGGAGCTGGACCTCCAGGTACCACGGCTGTGGCCTTGGCAGGAATGAGAAAAATGATGAAAGATGGAGGGGTCTGTCAGCTGAGAGTGACCCTTTTCAGCAGGAAGTGCTTTCCCGGAAGCCCTAGCCAGCTGCCTGACATGTGCTTACATTTCACTGCCCAGAACTGGATCCAGAGCCACCTCAATTTGGAAAGTGGCTAGGAAAATGAGGGCTGACAGGGTGAATTGGCCATCCTACAGCACGTGGCACACCTGTGGTATAGTCGCTCGACTAGCCTGTCAGGAGCATGTCAGCTGCTGTGGGGTGACCCAGGAGCCAGCGGACAGTGTCTCGCACTCAGCAACTTTGTTTGCATGCCCTGCTCATCTCAGCCCATCCTGGGCTCTGGCCAACCTGTTGTCCATGCAGTATGTCCTCGTAGGCTCCTTGAAGAGATGGGCCTTCTCCCCATGTCTGTGTCAGCTGACCAGACACTGGCACATATCCTCACAGGAAGATCTGAACAATGTGACAGATCCTCTTCTGCTGTCTCCAGCCTCCCAAGTAGTCAGAAATAAACACATTATATGCCATTATAATTTACAAACTGTATACCTATTCTCACTTGTATCACCCCCTTTTTAAAAGTAAAAGTAGAATCTAGCAAATCCTTTGAGACAATTAGTCTGTTCCTAGGCATATTTCTGACCTCACCATATATCATTCATTCACTTCATGATGCATAAAAAGTAGGGGCGCCTGGGTGGCTTGGTTGGTTAAGCGTCTGACTTCGGCTCAGGTCATGATCTAATGGTCCATGAGTTCGAGCCCCGCTTTGGGGTCTGTGCTGATAGCTCAGAGCCTGGAGCCTGTTTCAGATTCTGTGTCTCCCTCTCTCTCTGCCCCTCCCCTGTTCATGCTCTGTCTCTCTCTGTCTCAAAAATAAATAAAACGTTAAAAAAAAAATTTAAAAAAAAAAGTAAAGTCCATATGCTCTATGTGATATTGAAGGCCGTTTAGAGTACTTCTCCGTGCATTCCTGACCTGACCTTACCTTCCCCGCAGAACAGTCATTCAAAAGCCACAGGCTTCATCCACCTCACATGAATACTTTTCAGTGAATCCTTCTTGTTCCAACTTCCATTTCTTTTCTTCTGCTGTTTGTTCAGCTAGGAATGCGGGAGTTAATAGAACTGTACAGTGGTAGATCATTACTGTCTGAGTGAGATGGCAAGTTTTGCTTTACCACTTTTTTTTTTTTTAACGTTTATTTATTTTTGAAAGAATGCAAACAGGGGAGGGGCAGAGAGAAAGGGAGACACCGAATCTGAAGCAGGCTCCAGGCTCCAAGCTGTCAGCACAGAGCCCGATGCGGCACTTGAACTCATGAACCGCGAGATCATGACCTGAGCCGAAGTCGGATGCTTAACCGATGAAGCCCCCCGGGCGCCCCATTACCCTACCACTTTTGAAGGTGCTGCCCAATGTTTAAGCACTGAGAAAAGTAAGAAGATGCAAATCCAGATGGCTTGTCTGGTTAAGTTGAATGTAACATTATTATTATTATTTTTTTTTTTTTATTATTATTATTTTATTTGAGGGAGAGTAGGGGAGGGGCAGAGAGAGAGAGAGAGAGAGAGAGAGAGAGAGAGAATGAGAATAATCTTAAGCAGGCTTCACGCTCAGTGCATAGCCTGACATGGGACTTGATCCCACAACCCAGGGATCGTGTCCAGAATTAAAAAAAAAACAGAGTTAAAGTGTGGAGCAGAGTTTTGTTTTCTGTTTTTTTTTTTTTTTTTCAATATGTGAAATTTATTGTCAAATTGGTTTCCTGGAGCAGAGTTTTCTGCCACAGAGGAGGGCCAAGAAGTTGTGGGCCTCTTCCATTTTCAAAGCAGAGGTTCCTCCTGCACGCGGGAAATCCTGGTTCCTCCAGGAAAATCGCTGGAGAGGTGTGTGCACACATTGCTTCCCGGTGAGCCATCAGCCTGAAATTTTGTTGCAAGATGTACCCTCTGTAATAAGAACAGTTGTGTGATGTAGAGTTGTTAGGCATGAACCAGATACATGGTGCTGGGGGAGGGAGGGCAGGACTGCTCTGAAAGATAACTTTGTTTTTGAGACTGCATTTCTTTCTTGCAGTATTTATAAAATGAGCCTGTTGTTCGATGCCCCTTTAGGCCATGGCGCGTAAAACTCCATCTTCAGTGTAGCAGACATACTCAAGCAGATACTTAGTACCCTTGAGATAGAAGATACAAACAAGGGTTAGAACACAGACATGTTTTATGCTGCCTGGAATCTCCCTTGTGTCTCTCAGGAGACTTTTTCTGTTGACTCAGCCTCCAGCTGGGTTCAGCGCTGGTTTGTCAGCGCTGGTCGTCAGTCACCTGCAGAGTGCATTATGCTCATGCAGTTTACCGATTACAGGTAACTGAAGTTACTTGAAGTTAGAAGTTGAGAGCAGGTAAAAATAAACCTTCTGTCTGTCTCTTTGTATCCCAGCTAGATAGATTTTGTTACAGAGTGATTTGTTACAGGGGGTGTTTCAGTGTTTGTTGGAGGCACCCCATGTTTTCTTGAAGCCTCAGAAACCTAACTCCCCTTACAGGAAACAGGAAGGTTAGATGGGATGTGTGAGAGGCAGCTAGGTGGCTCATCTGTTTTTAAAATGGGCATCCAAGTGTGATCCTCTTAGAGAGTTAATTAAGGAAGAATATTGAGACATTTAAGCAGTTTCGATCACAGAGTCTTTACCCAGTACTTGGTTTTGTATCAATGGTAATGACGTTAAGTGGGTATCATTTATTGATTCTAAGTGCAAGTTTTCATGAAATTTGTTATCTCATCCTAGTGGTCCATCCTGACCCCCTAAGTGGTCCCCTAGTCACCTTTCCCTGTTTTCAACAGAGCACCTGTCACTCACTGCCTGAGTTTTTATTGATGTTTTTTGTTTGTTTGTTTGTTTGTTTGTTTGTTTTTTTACTGTTGCCCCTTTGCCCCACAAGTAAGTAAGTTCCATGAGGCTAGGGTTATATCTTGTTTGCCCGTAAAACTTCAGAGCCCTGGAGTTGCTTAGTACATGTTTGTTGAGCAAATGTTTGCATAGCGTTGTGCTAGACATTATGTCTAGCTCATCGTTCTCTCCATCGTCACAGCTGTGTCCTGGGCCCAAGCCTCCTGGATTACTGCAGTAACTTTCTAAGAATCTGCCTGAATTCTTGCAGCCTCCCAAATCGGCTACCACCCAGCAACTAGGTAAATAGAATCCTAATGCTTCTCTTGTTAAGCCTTCAGTGGCTTCTTACTGCATTTAGAATAAGATTCAAACCCTCTACTTTGATGTGCCAGATCTAAGGTGATCTGGTCCTGGCCACTTGCAAACTCATTCATTTAAAGCACTTATAGTTTATAATGATACTGCAGCAATGTGTAGCAAATCATTATTTTTTTTTTAAAGAAGTAGTAGAATTGCCCCCTAGTAAAAGACCTGTTCTGTTGACGGAGTGCCTAGAGAAGCTGAGGTAGGGTGAGACCCTGAAGGCATCCTTATGGAAAGAGGGGCACTTGAATGCAGCTCTCCATGCAGCCTCACCCTGACCTTTGTCCTGCTGAGGGGTCCTAGGGTGTGGGTCAGCAGGGTTCCCCAGGCATGACCATCTACACCCCACCCTCACCCTGTGCACTACCTGTGCTGTTTGTGTAATCATTTTCTTTAAACGGGCTTACTGTATTTAATTACGTTTTGTATCACTGTATGGTATCTGAAATCACATGTTTGATTTGCTAGTTTTCTGATGTGAAATTAAAACATAGCTATGAAAAATATGTTCTTCAGTATGTCAACTAAACTCTTATTCTGTCACCCACCACTTCTCCTGATTCTGCCCTTTGTGAATTAGCACTGTGACAGACAAGGGGATTTGGGAGGCCATGTGGTGAGGGAGAAGGGAGGGTGGAGGGGGGTGTCTGCTGCAGGAATGTGATGTGCAGCACCTGGCTGTCAGATGGCCCTCACTCCCAGGGTAATTTGGAGCTCGGGCTGGTGAAGGGAATGCGGCGAGGTACAGAATACAGCCTCGGAGTGGTGATTGCTTGTGGCACATCAGGGTGAAGTGATACGCTTCCCTGTTCAGGGGAATTGTACCACAATTGCCCCCTGCCTAAAGGCTGTCTCCTCACTCGGCATAGGGTATCCTCGGCATGAGGTGTCCTTATCTGTAACATAGACAAGGGGGCCCAGTGCAGCATATGTGAGGATTATATGAGTTCAGATTTTGTCCCACACTTAACTCTATGCCTGATGTTGTGCTCTGAATGCTGAACCAAACAGAAAAGAGAGGAGTAAGCAGACCTCCATAAAGTACCTGGCAGATGAAGAGAATTATTATGAAGTAGAAGACAAGGAGCTGAGGTAGGGAATGAAAAGAACCAAAGTTTAGAAGGGCTGCTTGGGAGAGGTGTAGCTCAGGAGGAGGCACATAAAGCAGAACAGAAACAGTGAAAAGGAGCCAGCCAGGATAGGATTAAACTGTTGAAAACTGGTTGTCCCCTCCTTGGGAAATCCGGGACATTAGGCATATGTACTGGGAGTGATGACTGTTATAGTTGCCTAATTGCAGGGTGCCTGTAAACTGTGGGGCCATGTTGGCTGGGGGCCAACACTGAGGACCACTGTACGTTGCCCTAAAATCTTTTAGAAGAAGGTTGGAATTCCCTGTGGGATGCTTGAACTCAGTCCCACTAGAATTTTTTTTTTTTAATGTTTATTTTAGAGAGAAAGAGAAAGAGAGTACAAGCATGCGCAGGGGAGCGTCAGAGAGAGAGGGAGAGAAAGAATCCTAGGCCGCCTTCTTACTGTTGGTACGGAGCCTGATGTGAGGCTGCATCCCACCAACTGTGAGATCATGACCTGAGCAGAAATCAAGAGGCAGATGCCTACCCAACTGAGCTACACCCAGGCGCCACTGGAGTTTTTTTTAGATACCAGGAATTTGCTTAGGTCAGGCTCATCCTAAGGGCTGGACTTTCCAGAGCCTCTGCTCAGGCCTCTCATAACACCCAGATAAGGCATTAATTTACAATGAGGGAAGCATTCTCATTTGACCCTGGGAATAGGACTTGGTCCAGGTGACACAATTTCTTAAGCAAGTTCATGATTGGTAGCACTTACAGGAAGATGGCAGTGGTAAGCTAGATCTGTATCATGAAGCCTGGAGCATGGGTATTGTCCTCTCTGCAGCCAGGCAGCTAGTCTTACTAGGCTGACATTGCTGAAGGCTGGTACCTAGTAGAATATTTTAGAGCTCTGCATAATTTTATTCAGATACCATGAGCATTATGTGCCTCTGGTTGATCAGATGTTCCTGGGTAGAAGTCAGACTGGACATGTGTAACAAGCCCTTAAAATTATTGCTGTTCTGTTTTTTTGGCAAGCAAATCTCAGTGAATTTAAGCATTGACTCTCCTAGATCTCTCAAGTATTTTCTAGTTTTGACTGCCATCAGATAGGAATGAGTTATAGGAGGATGTCGTGTGTAGATGTAAACACAGCCCTAGGAGGGAGGCCACACACTGTGCTATGGTTGTCAAGACCAGTGTCTGCTTCTCTGTGTTTCTGAGTGCAAAGTTGATTGGAGACAGACTTAGGTTGCTCAGACTTACAGGTTAAGTACAAGGCAAAATATGCCTTTCCTAATTTATTCTGAAGAAAACATTTATCCCAAAGACAAGATACTTACTTTCCTGTGGCAGGAGCAGGGGAATGACTTGGAGGAGTTGAGTGGCATCATCAACACAGTGTAGCCTCACTTGGGATCCTGATGGAGCGTCATGGGCAGTGTTTTGCTATTGGCTCCCCTTTTGCAGAGACCGTATTTGCATTTATTGTTTTCTTCTGACTGGTTACAGTTTAGTTTTGGGCTACAGCTTGGTCTCCAGTGGTCTCTTTTCAAAATTTGGTTCCGAGTCTTCTTGTGGGGGGAAAAGGCAGGGTTAAAACCAGTGTCGAATAACACCAGCAGGTTATTTATTTGCCTTTTCACTCTTGCTCTCTCATGAATGCACAGTGGAGCTTCCAGCGCGAGAGATGGCATCTTCTCTCAGACACTAGTGGAATATGTGCTGGTGGCCTTGTGGTTTAAGGTCATCAAGTATAGTAAAGATTGATTGATGTCACCCACATAAACACAAGCTCTTTGGGGACCTCAGTAATTTTTTAGAGCATAAAGGGGTCCTAAGACCAACAAGTTTGAGAACCTGTTTAAACCTACGAATAGGCAGTCACTCCAGAGTGTACTTGTTTTATTCATTCAGCTGTACGCGAACACCTACTGTGTGCCAGGCACTACACTAGGCTAAACAGCAGCAGCTTCTGAGTTAGCATATTATTACAGAAACGTCTTTTTATGAACCTTGATAACTGCTATGACAGAATTGGACCAGGGTAACAGGTACAGTAAAAACCACTTTTTGAGGAGCAACCTGTGGAGGGGCCAGTCACGCAGCGTGAGGTGTTGGAGCGGCCCCAGGAGGGGCAAGGGGGGAGGGTGGAGTGCTGGGTGACCCAGTACCATGATTTTGGATCTTTATATGGTTATACTTGCACGTTCTGGGAATGTGAAACCATCTTTGCTCAGAAATCATTGCCATCAGCGTAGTTTATTGAAAGCAAGCTATATTTGTAAGGTTCCCAACAGTAGCTGGAAGCCTACTTTAGAAGATGAGCCATGAGAAGGTTCCTTCAGCTGTTGCTTTGCCTCTACAGTACTGTGATATATGCCCCTCATTGTGCTGGGGACGTAGTAGTATTCACATAGTTCTAACTGTCTCTAAAAGGCCACCGAAGAAAAGAATTCAGTGTTAGTGTTACTTGCTAGGCAGTGCTGAGAGTCGTTTATAATGGAACTCATTTTAGAATTCAGTAGTTTTTAGTGCATACTCTCCTCCATGAATCCTATATTGTATATATTCTATATTTACTTTCTTAGTGGTCAGTTTTAATTAATTGCCGTTGTGAAAGCTTGTTCTTGGCACAGCCCTTCATCAAGAGTCAACATGTATTTATCAGAGCAGCTACAGAACTGGCCTCTCCTTCAATGGTAGCTCATTTTTGCAGTTGAATACAACTGGGTATTTATTTATAGAAATCAGAGTCTGTTATAAGGAAGCATTTGTTTTCACAGAGCAACTTCTGTGCTGAGCAGAAAGTTTACTGAAATGCAGTCGCAGCCTGTACTGCAGAGTACAAACACCAAGTGAGACTCTATTTGGCTTTATTATGTGAAGTCAGGCCTGCTGAGGTGGCAGTAAGGGACAGATTATTATCTCGTGGTTTGAGAGGGAGTGAGGATGGGCAGTAGCCTTTAGTAACGTACCGAGCAATAAGTGAACGTAAGCTGGTCTGATAAGCACGATTTCTAAAATGCCCCATCCTAATGTCCAGAACCTGTGAATGATGAGAGGTCATTCCCACGATGTTATATTGTATGAGTGGAATCATGTGAGCTCTTAAAAGCAGAGTACTTTCTCTGGCTGGTGGCAGAAGAGGACACGAGAGATTAGAAGTAAGAATGGACTTGAACATGGGAGGGATCGATGGGGCGTGCAGGTGGCCCCCGACTTGGGACAGCCTGCAGGGAACTGGATCTTGCCAACAATGAATGAATGTGAAGTGTATTCTTCCCCAGAGCCTCCAGAAAGGTGGGAGGCCCTGAGCAGAGGATCCCGTCACACTGTGTGCCAGATTATAAATTCGTGTGGTTTTAAGCCACTAAATTTGTGGCAATTTGTTACACAGCAATAGAAACCTAACACAGCTGGCAAATGCTGTCCTTGTAAAGGAAAGCCCCTCTCTCTTGGGTGCTGTCAGAGCCCTCACCTCTGAAATCTCTGTGCTGATGGTATAAATTGCTCTCTTGATTAGCCATCTTCTTCTCTAACTTGTTTTGATATTTTGTATTTTCTTTGTGGAAATACAGTAATGACTTCAAATTATTTTGACCATGATCCTTGGTAAGAAATAGTTTTTATGTTGAAACTCAGTTCACTCACAAACACAACTGAAAGAAAAATTTCCTCCAAAAGACTTCATCCTTGTGATGTCAGATGCATTCTGACATCTTCTATTTTATTTCTTGTTTTAAAAATGTAGATTATGGGGGCGCCTGGGTGGCGCAGTCGGTTAAGCGTCCGACTTCAGCCAGGTCACGATCTCGCGGTCCGTGAGTTCGAGCCCCGCGTCAGGCTCTGGGCTGATGGCTCGGAGCCTGGAGCCTGTTTCCGATTCTGTGTCTCCCTCTCTCTCTGCCCCTCCCCCGTTCATGCTCTGTCTCTCTCTGTCCCAAAAATAAATAAAAAACGTTGAAAAAAAAAAAATTTAAAAAAAAAAAATAAAAAATAAAAATGTAGATTATGACTCACTAGACCAGTTTCTTTACTGGTTTTCTCAGAGTTGGAAATCGATACAGTTGGTTGTGCTTCTTCTGTAGTTTTATTTTACTTCTTAAACTTTTAATCACATGTTATTTTTTAAAAATCAATTTGTAGGTAGTAAATGCCTACTGATGGTAAAAGTGGTGTCATGGTTGGGAAGGGTCTCCATTGAAGTACTTGTTTCTCCTGCCCAGGGTCCCTGGCCTCCTTCCACATGTCAGAGCAAACCACTGTTAGGAGCCTTGAAGTGTGCACCCTTCCCTGATAAATAGTCTGCACAGGCCCACACAGAGCATGGCCCTCCCCTCTGCCCATTCCCTCCTTGTGGCCAGTATGGACTCCGCTCCAAGCCCAGGGGCACTGAGGTTATGGCAGGCGACTGTTCCCACAAACAATGCTGAGCAAACCTCTCTGTATATATGTGTGAGGATGGATTCCTGAAAGGAGAATTGCTGGGCCCAAGTGAACGTGCATTTGCAATTTAGAATCTAATTGCCACATTGCTATCTTGTGAAGTTTAGCCGTTTGCTTTGCCACCGGCGGTGTATAAGCATGGCTGTTTTCCTGCACTTCTGCCAACACAGGTATTCTGTGTTGTTGTTGACTTTTGTTGTTGATAGTACATTTTGTTATCGTTTTAATTTGTATTTCTCACTGTAAGAGAGGGTAAGGTAAGCATCTTTTTATGTTTTAAGAGCCATCTGTACTTTCCCAATTTTTTCTGTTAAGTTTGAGGTCAATTGTAAATAGGGGCCTTACTTGTCTCTTACCCTCCTTATCCAGTCTTTCTTCAAATTGCTCCTGGCTTAAAATCAAATGAACCTAGAGGCTCCTGGCTGGCTCGGTCAGTGAAGCGGCTGACTCTTGATCTTGGCTCAGGTCATGGTTTCATGATGGGGTAGAGTCCTGAGTTGGGCTGTGTGCTGACAGCAGATTCTCTCTACCCCTCTCCCCCGCTCGGGATTCTCTCCCTGTCTCCCTCTCTGTCTCTGTCTCTCTCTCCCTCTCCCTCTCTCTGCCCCTCTCCCTTTGCCCTTCTTCCACTCTCTCAAAATATAAATAAATAAACTTAAAAAAAAAAAAAAAAAAGCAAATGAACCCAACCAGACCATTTCTTGTGGCCCTGTACCTGTTGATGTAAATCAGAGAGTGAATTTACTTTTGTTAGGAGCCTGAGACCTCAGATGTTTAAAAGAAGCTTTGCTGATAAAAGAAGGCCCAGTGGAAGTTTGCAGCAGAGAAGAAAGAGGAGGTGGCAGAGAAGGGGGTTGGGAAGCAACCTAGTGGAAGGAGCGAGGGAAGGAAGTGAAGCAGGAGAGCCGGGGAAGGTACGGCTGGTGTCTTGCAGAGGGAAAGTCCCTCTGATGTAAAATTGGTAAGTTCCTGCCACGGACTGAGAAGTGTACTCGCTGAGTCTGCCCTTTGAATGGCAGTAAGTTCTAGCAAAAAGAAACAGGGAGAATGAAGTGCCAGCTTCTACCGAGGCTACATGGGAAGTTTTCTTTTGGTTGTTTCTGACAGCCTTGATGAAATCATTTAAAACAGTGAATTATATGATAGGGAAGGGCAACCACTGAGTGACTTGAGTAGTGCAAAACAAATTGTCTAAAATTGTCATTCCTAAGAAATAAAATCAACTGGGAATGGAATCTCTATGTAATCCAGAGGTTTATTTTGTGTAGTTGATTATGACATCTTAAGAAGAGGGGTTTTTATGAAAATTTTTTTTGTGGTGAGATTGCTTTACATTCTTTTTTTCTTTTCTTTCTCCAAAATCTATTTATTGGGATAGTTTCCCATTCATGTCGATTCAGGGTGCTTTCAGTGCTGCTTCCGTCTGAAGGAGTGTCCTTCTGTGAGCCTTGCCGATCCTCTGTGGGCTGGCACAGGACGGTGGAGCAACCCACACACAACACCACTTTGCACGTGTCTGAACACATGGTGATTTTGTAGCACCCTGGGCACCTCACGTCCAGGAAGTAGGAGCTGGGGCTCTGCACCAGGCACTTCTTGTGCTTCCTCTTGTCTTCTGAGGGCGGATGCAGGAGGCCCTTCGCCGAGGGGCCTGTTCTCCAGGGCAGGTCATCACTGCAGGAAGCTGTTTTACACTCCTTTCCATGACCACAAAGTCTCTTGTTTGAGGACGGACAGAGAGCTCCAGGAGCACGCGGCTTTAATCTTGTTGACACGTAATTTTCTCATTATGAACATTTACACATACTTTCATCAACAGCAGTCCTGTGTGGTCTGATCTTGTGGAGGAGAAAGGGTGTTCTCCTTTTCCCTTAAGGTGAGTGCTGTTGCCCCATAACTTCCCCCATGCCACCAGCCTGCTGCCTCGGGAAGAGTGAAAGAGCTGTCCAGGGGACTGCCAGCCCCTTGACTTACCTTGACTCCCCTGGTTGGACCCTGGCGCTGTATTTGAACTGTATTTGTAGGCTTCCTTTTGTCCTTGCTGTTGATGATCAGTCCAGCCTTTGAAATCCTCGTTGGTAGGTTGATAGATGTTTTATTCAGCTGGATACCAGCTACGAGTTAAGCTCTGTAAAGTTGTTGATGCTATGCTTTGGTGATCGTTTTACACGAGGACTGGTCCTGAGCTTCAACAGGTGCTCCTCTTCAGCTGATAACAGCCGGAACCTCTTATGGAAGCTCTCATGGCCCCACGAATCTTGCTAGTTTTCTCATTCAGCTGGCATAAGGCATTTGTTGGTTTGTATTCATATAAAACAGCAGTAAGTAGATAGTTAAAATTTCCTTGAAAATCATGATCTAATAAGAGAAAAATTTTCTCTGTACTTGGGAGGCTTGTTGAGGCTTGGACATTTATCATCTTGCTGAAAAGTGTCTCATGATATTTTTTGTGGCATTGGAGAGAATGAAATGAGGACAGGGGCCCAGACAGAGGATGCTGAGCCTGTTCCTGTTTCCCAGATAAGCAGACAAGGGTCTTGGGACCATTGTCAACATCTCATAGGTGTGACGCTCTGCTCTAAGTACAGACGTGACTGTGTGCATTCCCAGGAGTCCACCTGAGACACGAAATTCGTGGGGAAGTGATCCCAGGTCCTGTTGTGTGTGCGGACTGTCCGGCTGCCTACTTGGTGCAGGCCTTGTTCTCCTCTGAGGCTCTTCGCCCCTGCCTCCAAGCACTCCCCCGTTGCGGGTGTGTAATGATGCAGTCACCACCCAGACTTCCCTTTTGGACATGGATCACTTGAATTCAGAGCAGGAATGAGAGGCCATTTTCCCTTGATTTCAGCTTCTTGTCTGAGACCCATCTCTTCCCAGGACGCTGAATATTTTCCACATTTAGTTAGAACATGTGGATACTTCGGTGACTCAGAAGAGGTGCTGGTTGAGTAACACTGCATGATTTTAGCATATACATGCTGTATGATATCATGTAACTGCCTGGGCCAGGTTTCAGGCTGAGCTGGATTTGAAGTGACATTTAATTCTCTTGCTCGGGAGCAGGAATAGTGGTCCATTGAAGCCCTCAATCAGAGTGCCAGTCCTGGCTCTCTTCGGGTGGGTGCATTTGCTGGAGAAGGCGGATGGGGAGAGCTTCTGGACAGTGGTGCTGCCTGTCTTGGTGGCTGGCCCGTGGCAGGGGTTCTGTAACTTGAGTGCCAGGATGAGAGCACACCCGTGGAGATCGCACTTAGCAAGAGTGGAGGCTAAGCCTCAGCTGGGGAATTGTGGGCCAGAGTGGGGCTCTTCAAAACAAGGAGCAGTACTGAAGGCTACTTGGGGGGCCTGGGGAAGGTAGGGAGGTGATGTGGGCTTGCTCTTAGTAATGGACTCCTAGTACTGTTTTCATGTGGCCGTTTGGGTTGTGTTGTGTGGGGCACATGCTCACTCAGGCTGACTGTCTGAGGAGGGAGGAATGCATTTATATGAATATGTATGGTGCTCTGAGGGCTATAGGAACACAGGAATTGGCAGCCTAGAGAAGGCAAGGACCACACAGAGGTTGTAGGAGGCTGGGGGACCCTTTAGCAGTGGCTCTGCTTCCTCAGCTCAGGTACACCCTTATATTCTTGTTCCTCTCCTTCCACTTCTCTTCTTATTATGGTGCTTTCTCACCTTCCTAGAGCTCTTGTCTCATTTTGGGTTATTCACAGCCCCTCAGTACTCCTGGTCTATGCCATGACTTTGTGCTATATGTTCTTTCGAATTTAAGTTTTCTTATTTTTCTTAATTCCCAATCCCATGACTAGGACTCTTGGGAGCCTTCTGTGCTCAGCCCCCTTCTGGGCCCTGGGTTGAGCTGTGGATTGGTGGCTCTGTGGTTAGCTAGTCTCTTTTTTGTGTAAAGAGCTCTGATAGGGTAGCAAGGTTTCACGGACCCAGTGTGAGGTTAGTAGTAGAGAGCACTCACAGCCTGCTATACCCTTGATTAGGCTCATCCCCAGAACCAGGTTAAATAAAGAGGGCCAGGTGCGAAAGGTGAGCACTGGCATTGTCGGCACCTCACATTTCTTTTGCATTTGCATATACCATCTAGTACTTGGTTCCTCCCTCCCTCCCTCCCTCCCTCCCTCCTTCCCTTCCTTCTCTCTTCCCCCCCTCCCCCCACCTCATGCCCAGCCTGGGGCTTGAACTTACAACCCTGAGATCAAGAGTCACATGCTCTACCTGCTGAGCCAGCCAGGAGCCCCTCTGTCTAGTACTTGGTTTCTTGATTTATGTATGAACTAATTAAATTTAGATGCTCAGGAAATAAAGGACCACTGAATCTGCAGGAGATCGGTATTACTGCTCTGAAGTCTTAAATATTTCTTGGCTACACTGTGACCCACATAAAGGGAAAGAGTGCTGTTTGATTTGTTTGGTCTCAACTCATAGGGACCTAATGGATGTTATTCACTGAACAGTAGGAAGGGCAGATGTTCTTAGATTCTCCATCCATTGCCGTTCAGAAGGGGATGGTGTTCACTGTCCCCTTTACTCTTTCCTCTGAAACTGACTGGAGGTGTGTCGTTGCAGGCTGGGGGTTCTTCGTTGGCGTCGGCTCCAGTGTCCGCCTTCTCTCGCACTTCTGTCACGCCATCCAATCAGGACATCTGCAGGTAACGCTCTGCTTCAGATGTTGCCGTGGTTCACGTGACATCCCAGAAATAAGCATTAGTGCCTGTAGGTTCTCGATTTTCCATTTGCTTGGTCAGAATGCCTTTGCTCTAAACAGCTGGCCCAATTTTATGTGCTGTTTGCTCACCAAGTTACCACATGAGTCTCATTTCTTCACTTTGATGTCTATTCTCTTTTAAGATTGTTTTTTACTTTCTGTGCTTTTATTCCACTGTTCTCTGCATGCAGTTCCAGTGCAGTGTGTTCTGAGTGTTGTCACCAAAGTCCCGTGCAGTCTGCCGTTGTCTTGAAAGCTCCTCAATGCCAGAGTTCTCTGACACAAGGGCTCACTGTGACAGTTATCTGTAAAGACACATTGTCAAAGAGAAATTCCTGTGGTTCAGAATGGACCCAGGCCTTGAAGCCTGCTGACAATACCAAAGCCAGAAGAATACTAAAGTTCTCAAAATCCCTAAACGATGTGGGTGAGAAGCCCCAGAACACTTCGGAAAGTTTTGACTATGTGGAAAGAACTCGCTCCGAAGGGAAATTGATACTCCCTCAAGATCCAGGTCTCAGGATTAACAGGTTCCATCAGAAGGAAAAAAAAGCACAGCATCACAAACCTCTTGGCAGTTCCAAACATTCTTGCGTTTCATCCCTTTCTGCCAACCGTTCAGTTGCCTCAGAGGTGGAAGCTGGCAAGGGGGGCATCCACGTCCCTCTTTTGGAAGAGAGAGCGGATGCTGAAGCTGTGTCCAGGAGCCGGCGACTGCTCCGGTACCTGTTCTCGCTCTCGCACGGCTCGAGCGCCAGCAGCCTGCACAGGTTCCATGAGCTGGAGGGCTGTGCCGCGCCCCTGCACACCGCCAAGTCCTCCAGCGGGCTGGCAGGGAGCATGGGCTTCTGCTCTGATGAAATGGGAGACGACGATGTCTTTGAGGACAGCGCATCTGCAAAATGGAAGAACAAGGTCCTGCGGGCACCCCTCTGCTCAGTGGAGAAGGACAGTGACCTGGATTGTCCTTCTCCCCCCTCTGAAAAATGCCCCCCCATATCTCCTGTATCCACATCAGGGGATGCCTGCAGGTTGGTTTGCCAAGAACCATCATTCTGGCCATCTCTGCTCCCCATACCTCTGTGGCCTCATCTTGCTTTAATATGTGAAGTTTCAGGAAAATGAAGTAATGGGTGGTTATAGACAATTGTGGGTTAATAATTTTCTCCAGAAGAATGGAGTATTGGTATCATTTGAAAAACCAATTTTTATGACATGGGTCCCAAGGTAGTTTCACAGATGATAAAAGAGGGAGAAGCTACACATATTAAAGGCCAAGCTGACTCTTCTCAACCAAAACTAAGTAGACTTTGCTTAAGGAGATTGGAAGAAAGAAAATAGTATCTCCAGTTTTCCAGCTTGATGATCTAGACGTTAAGCCTTGGCGGCCCCTCCCAGCCTCATTTTTGCCCTTTGTTCCACTTGCAACACAGTGTGCATGGGAAGAGGCCGTTCTTCAGTACCATCTGCCTTCCTTCTTTTTAACTTGGATGCAGCCACCTCTGCCCTCATCCTTTCTCCACTTCCACCCTTTGTCTTCCTGTGTGCAAGCATCCTTGTCTGGCCTCCGGAACCTTTCAGAATTTGCTTTTTGTCACCAGGCTCATCCTTTCCCCATTCTAGCCTTTCCCTAGGCGCCCCTTCTCCAGGCCAGCTGGTACATTTCTAACAGTTGTCTCCGAAACCTCTCTCACAGAAACAAAGAGCTGAGAGTCTGGCCAGGGCCAGGACCTGGCTCCCCCCAGGTCAGGTGTCCCTACCTGCTCTCCAGCTGTTGGAAGAGACCCTTCTGTTTCTCACAAGTCTAAGTTCTTTGAGGTTAGTAGCTATATCCTCTTGTATGCACCCTTAGAAGCCATGAATGGTTTAAAATTCTCATTTCCTCAAAAAAGAAATAAAATTGTAGCCCCTTATCATGGGGTTTTTGGGTCCAAGAGAGGTTCTGTGTTTTCTCTGTTTACTCTCTGAGGGAGGACGGAGACGTGTAGTTGTGTGTGAAGGTGAAATTAGTGATTATAGATAAAAGCAGATTTGTCATCTTTTTAAGTCACCGGTAATTTTGGAAGGTAGAGTGCTGGTTTTGTTTCACACAGAAATTTTTTCCCCTAATTATTTTAACATGTTCTGAAAGATGCTTCCATGTTGCCTTAAATTCATCTCTCAGTGACATTTTTAAATCTTCCCAAAAATGGCTGCTTTGTCATTTCTTATATCATTTTTTCCTCTCTGATGCCAAATGCCATCCAGACTTTCCATGTTGGTGCGGTAAGCTAGAAGTTCTTAGCTTGTAGTAATCATTCTCATCCGTGTCTGTGCGTTTTTGTGCTTGTAGTCGTTTCTGTGATGTTTGTCGCTGAAAGTTTTCTTTGGGGGGGGATTGACCTTCCCCCGAAGCGTCCTCTTCCCCTGTCGTGTGGCCCTCCCGGTAACGACTGGCCTTCCTTTGCTGCAGGATCTGCCACTGTGAAGGGGATGACGAGAGCCCTCTGATCACCCCCTGCCGCTGCACAGGGAGCCTCCACTTCGTGCACCAGACCTGCCTGCAACAGTGGATCAAGAGCTCCGACACACGCTGCTGTGAGCTCTGCAAGTACGAGTTCATCATGGAGGTCAAGCTGAAGCCTTTGAGAAAAGTACGTGTGAGGACACGTTCAGAAGTGCTCTCGCCTTGCTGAGACGAGGGCCCTGGGAAGAGTTAGCACCTTGGACTGGATGGAGCCGTAGCTTGCTTGTGTTCATTTCTGTAAGAAGTGGGGGCTGTGCATACATTCGTGCTACAGAAGTCATCGTTTCCGTTTCTGATTTCCCACTCCCTCCTCTCAGGAAGAAGCTCTTTCTGACCATTCAGTCCTAATGTGTTTTTCCGTCAAACTAAGACTGGTTGCTTATCTGTGTCAGTCATTTGGCCGTTGGCCACAGACTGTTTTGTGACATCTTAGGAGTTAACTTTGTACATATTAACTGCTCATGTCTTGCCTCTGAGTAGGACTGTACATCAGACATCAATTAGTATCTCTCTCTGACACAGAGCACAGAATGAAATAGTAAATTTATTTGTATATATTGTGATAAATATTTGCTAGTTGGCAGGGTGAGGGTGGATGGGAAAAGAAAGGAACCACAGGCTTTACATAAAACGCACCTCTCTTCAGGCCCCAGGTCACTGCCCCCCTCTGAGCAAGCCTGATCTGGCAGCTGCCGCCTGTGTAATGGTTTTCAGTGTGTCTTTCTATATGCCCAGCATACAAGGTTTTGTTTGGAAGAATGAAAGACTTGTTCTTATCTCGGAATCTCAATATGTCAGTTCAAGGAAAATCACATGATCACATCGAAACACCTGACAGTGCGAAGGGAACGAAGATTAAGTCGCGGCGGAGCATGTCCAACAGTTCAAGGAGGAAGCATTGGTTGTGGGCTGGAGCGCTGGGGGAGGGGAGCGGTGGTAGCTTCACAGAATGTTTGGGTGTTGAAGCCGTTCTTGAAGGAGCAGTAGGATTTGGAGTACAGCGAAAGGAGTTTAGAGAGGTCACATTGTCTGTGAAGAAAAGCATACACCGAAAAGGTGAGGGTGAGCATTTCAGGACCGTGTGAAAGGCTTGGACTGAGTGTGTCTTGGGGAATAGCCGGAAATCAGGGAGCAGAGAGCATTTTAGGAGGGAAGCCAAATGAAGATACCGTATAAAACCACAGCAGAAAGCCATCTGGATGTTGGAGAAGACAGCTGCAAACTACTTAAAAAATGTTTTGCCCCATAAAAATAATAGAATTTGTTGGATACCTACTCTGTGCTGGCCTCTCAGGTGAGATGTGTAGCCTTTGACCAATATAAACAATCTAGGAGGCTGTACTTTCAGCTTATCCTATATAGAACCATCTGGAAAGTGGCTGTGATTAGGGCTGGCCAAGGATATGCAGAGTGTTTATGCTTTGTTCTTTCTCTCTACCCTTATGTGTTTTCTTCTGATTTGGAAAGCAGTAAATGAAAAAGAAAATCTGGCTATTTGGAGCAAATTAATGAGCTCCTAGAGGAGATGGGACTGGCAGAGCCTGCTTATACCAGGAACTCTTAGCATCGATTTCAAGCTGTTGCTGCCAAAGTAGCAAAGGACCAAAGAGTGAGCGCCTTCCGCCATCACTGTCACGATGTAGTGTGACCATCTGCTAGTGTGTTGTGGCGTCATCAACCCTCTTCCCCTCACTCATGCAAGTCAGCAAGGCAGGGAGGTCTCGTGTGCCACCTGGGTCTGGGGCCAACATGCCGTTTTCATCAGGCCAAAACCTAGAGTCCTTTAGCTAGCCATTAGTTGTTTGCCTGCAAGAATAAGCAGACAAAAGGATTGATTGGTGGTTGTGGTTCATAGCTCATCTTGATCCCAGCTTCTTTTCATTGCATACAAAGTTGGCTGTCGACAGAATACCAGTGCCTGGTACCTAGTTGAAGCCAAGTGGTTTAAAGAGAATGACTTGTAGTATTTGGGGAAATTCATCTAGGTTGGGGAAAGGGGAGGGGGGAAAAGCCAGTCTTACCCATCTACAATGCTGTCACCTTCATTGTAGCCCTTTACATTTGGGGGCCTACACCTCATGCTCTGCGTGTTGTCTTTCCAGTGGGAGAAGCTGCAGATGACGGCCAGCGAGCGCAGGAAGATCATGTGCTCAGTGACGTTTCATGTCATCGCCATCACCTGTGTGGTCTGGTCCTTGTACGTGCTCATCGACCGTACCACTGAGGAGATCAAACATGGACAGGCAACAGGTATGTGCTCAGAGTGACAGGTGAGCTCGGTATGGAGATCGGGTAACACGCTGGGGTCATAGGATTGGAGTGTTACTCCAGATTGGTATTTAAGTCAGACTTCAGATGTCTGGGTTTCTGGAGTGAGAGCATTAATTATGAGGTACCAAGCATCCTTTTCGGATGATTCTCTTGCTGTGGTGAGTAGTTTTAAAAAAACCCAGTCAGAAGAGATCAAATCAGGGAAGGAGAGAATCTCTGCAGACTGTTTCCTAGAAGAGCACGAGGATGAGAGAGAGTGGACACCAAGGACACCCTGCCTTTGGTGAAGCTAGATGGATGAGTGAAGAATCCATTGGTTACGGGAAGGTCAGCAGTTGTGTTTAATTACTTCAGATCTTAAATTAAGTGTGCTGATAGACTAACTGGGTTTTTCCCCTTCCAGGAATCCTAGAATGGCCCTTTTGGACTAAATTGGTGGTTGTGGCCATCGGGTTTACTGGCGGACTTCTTTTTATGTACGTTCAGTGCAAAGTATACATACAATTATGGAAGAGACTCAAGGCTTATAACAGAGTAATCTATGTTCAAAACTGTCCAGAGACCAGCAAAACGAATATTTTTGAAAAATCTGCACTAACAGAGCCCAACTTTGAAAATAAAGATGGACCTGGAACCTGTCATTCCGACACAAACTCTTCTTGTTGGACAGAACCTGAAGACACTGGAACCGAAATCGTTCATGTCTGATTTTGTGGAGGGTGTAGTTTTCCTGGACATCGATGAACAGCTGAAGGAAATTGTTTACTGCCAATTCTGTACCTTTTTTTATGTCCTTTAATAGCATAGACCAGGCGGGCGACTGTTTTTTTAATGGCTTCTCTTTTTCTAAACCCTCCTTAGTGAATCTCCCAGAAAGCCCTCACATTGGCTGTGCGCGGCGGGGGTCCCACTTCTGCCCGCACTTCCACGGGAAGGGAGGTCCCCGTGACACTGCGAGGGGGAGCTGGCTGGGTTCTGGCCCACGAAACCTTGAGCAGTGAGAGAATAAAATGCCGGACCCTGAGAAGAGCAGGAGCCGGGTGGCACCCTGGCCTCAGCGCCCTGCCTCTCCCGGTCAGCAGCAGTCCCCCCACTGGAGCAGAATGTGTGGGAATGTCTAGTCATGCCAGAGGATTTCCTCCTCACCAAGAAGAGCCTGGGGAGTTGATGCTGCCACTGACGTTTCTCCCGAGCAGACTGGGCAGTGGTGCTCTGTGCGTGGTGGCGAGCGATTCACTGAGCAAACAGCACTTTACAAAAAGAGAATCTTTATTTTGTAGTATGTGTGTCCAGCGGGATTGACATTTAAAAGAACGTCTCATTTAGAAGCCTTCCCTTCATGACCCTGATTACCTATCTCTTTTACGTTATGATAGATCTAAAACCCTTTTTGCCTTATATATTCTAAGAAACCTGACATCTGCTCTGTGTCCATAAAAGGAACTTGTGGCTATAAAACAGGATAAACAGGCCTGAGGCTTTTTCATAATGTTTCATGAGAATTAATGAACACCAGATGGCAATTTGAGCATAGTTCCTGTGGTTTCAGGCCTATTATATGGCAAGTCTTCATGTCACAGGCCTGCCCCAAATATTTTTTTTTTGTCAACACTGAAAAAGAAGGTTTTGTGAGATCTAAACAAAAGGAAGGAAGTGAGTAATTAGAACAAAACTGAATGTTTAAAAATGATTCCTTTATGGACAACCTCTCCGGTTCGTGCTGGCTTCACACTGACGGAGTGAGCACACACCGCCCTGGTCTGGGGCATGCACACTGCAGGCACTCCTGGGCGCCGGCCACCTTGGACAGCTTCTCCTGGGTGGCTCTGTGGATCACTGCTCAGGGCAGAGAGACAGACGGGCTGGCTCTGGGACAAAGGCCAGGAGCGAGTAGCAAACTGCCATGGCCCCACTGGGTCACTGCCCCCAGCCACACCTCCACCCATTTATCGCCTTAACTGGACTGGACAGCGAGGACCCTTTAGGGGACCCTGGCCCTGTAATCAGTTCGTTCTGTCATCAGGGATTATCTCCTGTACCATTTTCATAAGACAAAACCAAAATCACCACCATCAAATGGCCTTTGTCCCTTTAAAAAGTCTGCTTAAAGTTCTGTTTTTAAAAACCCATTTCTCTGCACCAGGTAAATAAGAGTCATCTCCAGAAAAATAGGCCAAGAGGGTCTGCAGTGTAACATCATCATGCCCACAATACTTCCTCTCCAGGTGACTCTGCATCTGCAGAGCTTCCTATAAGGGGAAGGCTGCTTGGGCAGGGGAGGGGGTGTCCTGCCCTCAGTCCTCTGAACCTTAGGTGCCCCACCTGTCCTGTTTTGAGGATGAAGCAAACACAAGATGATTCCTTTGCCTTTCAGACTGGAAGTGCTATGGTTAGTTTTGAAAGCCAGGACGAGGCCGAAGTGTGTCTAAGCTCTGGGAAGGGCGTGTGGTAGCAGGCTTTGCCCTGCCACCTCCTCCTACCCAAAGTCTGACTCGTCAGGATCACGGATCCCTGTCTAAGGATCTGCTCTGCCGTGGCCTTCCTCTGGTTGGGCAGGCACTATCCAACCATGGCAACCCCTGAAAATAGGTCAGCCTGCTCTCGCTCTCTCGCAGTCTCTATCGCGCTCTCTCTCGCTCTCTTATCTCCCAGGCCGCATCCGGTCCGCGCCTGTGTTCACTGTGCCCCAAGTGCAATTACCCACACCCCTTCTCAGCCTGGGGACTCCAGGAAGCTACACGCTGTCCACTCAGGGGATCTGAGTCCTGGTCGGCCCTGCCTCTACCCCTTAGAAACTGCCCAGGCAAGGCCTCTTGTCCCTGCCATCTTCTTACAGCGAATGAGTAGTCACGTGAAGACTGGGATAGAATTTTAAGTGAGAATCCTTCCCCTCTCCCCTGATGGAGGCCCTTATGCTGAAGCTGAAAGTCACTGAGACTTCCTGCAGATGGGAAAGTGTGCTTTAGGTAAGGGTAGCTGCTGGGCCGCCCACCCGTCATGGCTGGCACCCCGTAGAGCAAAGGTGCCTTTATAACCATGACCGCTGTGTTGCTCCCATGCCTGACCAGGTTGTCACGTGAAACCCTTACTTCTTTTCAGGAAGGCCTAACACCATCTCATCACCTCCACCAAACTCCTAAAAGCCTTCTGCCTGGGGACAGTCCATCCCACGTCCTTCTTTCCTGTTCTGGGATGGCACACAGATGTCCCCTTGCCTTTCTCTTTTCTTGTAGGTTCTAGTTGAGCTCCTCTCACCCCTTTCTTAGTCCCGGCCTTATTCCCCACCTACTGAACTGGGAAGCCAGAAGCCCTGGAAAGGTGCTGTGCTGCCATCTAGTGGGGGAAGCAGATCTGCCAGGTGTACCTTTAATCCACATCAGCTTGCCCTCTAGTTCTTTGGGGGTTATTTATTCCCTAGGCTCCCCGCCCCCTCCCATTCTGCACCTGGCTTTGTGGGAGGATGACACTTGGCTGAACCAGAAATGTGGGATGAGCCTGTGGGTCTCAGGGCCAGGACGGCTGATACTTGGGGGCCAGGCAAAGGGGAGAGGGAAGTGGCTCAGGGGTGTGGCCAGCTAGCTCTCTCTGATTTGGCCTTTGCTTCCCCAAAAGTATCAAAAGTACAGTATGGCTCGAGGGCTTCTGACTTTGGCCGCCAGCAATAATTTGGTTTTTTTTTTGTGCCCGAGTTGATTTTAAGAATTCCTGGAAACTATAAAAAGGTCTCATCCTGCTCCAGGCCTCTATGTCTCCTCCTTTTTCACCTCCTTCCACCGTTTTCAATCTTATGGGTCTAGTTTTCAACCTTGCTGGCGTGCCCTCCCTGGCTCCAGACATGCAGGCCCCAGGCAGTGGGCCAGCGCAAGCGCATTAGGTAGTGCCTGCACAGTTAGGGCTGCTTCTGCTGCCTGGTGGGTCAGCCACATGGCTGGCGGAGGCCTGCAAACAGCAGGGCCGAGATCCACGATGCTGTGCATTTGGCCCGATGCAAAGACACTTTTTGAATACTTTCCCTTTTAGATCTGATTTGAAACATGCAGCTTCCCTCTCCAGCCCAAGGAAAGACCGAAACATAAGGGAAGAAAAGGATTTATCTTTGTTTCGGAAGTAATTAAGTTGTGCAGCTATTTACCTATTTAGATGCAACGTTTATAGAAAGCTGATTGTTAATAAAAACCAAATTTACACTGGCATGTGTGGTGTAGTTTCTAAAAGGCACTTCACATTTGAAGATTTTCTTAACTTGGAAACTTTCTAGTTCTCTAAATGTCTGGTTTTGTATCCTTTTGTGTATGTTCACTGTTTCTCAGTATTACCACTTGAATAATTCTCTGGGGGGTTGTTTCTGTTATATACGGGGTGTCTAATTGCAGCAATAAAGCATCTCTTTAAAAAGGAGTTTTGCCATGAAAGTATTTTCCTGCAAAAAGCCTGGGAACACTGGCAGGCATTCCAGTGGTTCTGATCCCCTTTCCCCATTCCTCTGGCTTGCACATTGGGAAAGAAAATCACACAACCTCTGGAGGTATCTGTTTTCCTCAGCCTGTCCCTGCAAGGGGGGACGATTCCCCCAGACGCTGGTGGTTGGTGAGGACAGGGTGGTTTCAGGGGTGCAAGCATGGGAGTGAAGACCGAAGTAGCTCACACAGGTGTGCTGCTTTCAAACATCCAGGCTCTACTTGGACTCCATTCCCTATGAGAAGCCAGATTCAAGTTCAGGATGGGTATGCTAGTGGGACCATTGGAACAGATTATTGCCTTACTGGCCTTATCTGTTGAAACAGTTACTGAGTCACAGCCTAGCTGAGGAAGGGGACCCAGGGAGGACCAGCAGGATCTCTGGCAATAGTTTGGCCTGGCTGCCCCTCCCGGCCTCCAACAGAGCTTCCTGTGTTGTGGTGTTGCCTCCGGGTCTCGAGACTGCAAACTGCCCACAGGGCTGTAAGCGCTGAGGACGGCACCTGCCTTTACCTGTGTGCGTGAGGTGAAAACAGGCCAGGATTGCCCTGTATATACTGTACCCTAGGCGAGCCCAGAGGATTCGTCCACCGGTTAAGGGTACCGTAGTACCTACCAGGAGACTTTGGAGCTAAGCAGGAAGATATTTGGCCAAGTGTCCTTGCCAGTCTTCTGGAGCTGTTGAGGCTTCTGGAGGAGGATACGACCATGTAACAGCTGAACAGGTACGTGCTTGTGGGAGAGGGGGGAGCCGGGAGGACCCCTGAGCTAAAGTGGTCAACTATTGGCTGGAGGGGTTGTAGCAGGATTCTCACCCAGAGAGTCCTGACACTGAGGCTTTTCTTTCCAGGAAGCAACTTTATTCGTGCCAGCACTGCTCAGTTGGGTTCGTACCCAAAGGACTGAGCCCCGAGTGCCATATGGCATAGTTTTTCATATATTTTTTACTTCTTTGTCTCCCATATGAGGTAACACACAAACATGTAGTCTGATTAAGTGGTCTCAGGTTACAGGGTCGGGAGCAATGTTGTCAAGTATGTGAATAGCAAGGTTGCCTTTTGGGTTTTGTTTGTTTGTTTGTTTTTTTGCCCTTAGGGAGGGGACCCTACCACCGGGTGAAGAGGGTGGAGCTGAAAGAAGAATCTGCTTTTGTAAGAATGTGAGGTGGGGGACACTGAGGGGAGCCTCTATTCTTTGGGGGATCCACTGAATTTGATGAGTTTGGTTGCAGAGATGCCTTGTTGCGCACAGGTTTGATGATGCTGTCCCCAGGCCTTTCTGCCCTTTAACACCAGCCACAAAGTGGGGGTGTGAGGGACTGCAGGCACACTTCCAGGGAGCATTTGCATCCTTGGTCAGGGCAAACCCCTTGCAGGCCAGCCTCTTGTTACATAAATAAACTCACAGAGGTACAGCTTTGCCCGTTAATTTACATATTGACATACTTACTGTTCCTCATTACTCAGGATGTCAGGCTGGCCAGAGGAGGATCCATGACTCATGGTGCTAAAACAGAACTTCCCAGATGACCAGGGGTGACTGGCCTCTCTTTGGGAAAGATGTCTGATTAAACATTCAGGGGCGGGGAGGGGCCAGGGGAGGCGTACAACCATCAAAGCTGTCGGCACGGTAAAAAACAAAAACGAAACCAGAACAGAAAATCAAACACAGCCCTTGTCTCAGGGAAAGGCCTTGAGCAGGAATAGCACTGGGAGGCAGGGGGTTCTGGGCCACAGTCATGCAGTCAAGGCGTCACATACTTTTTACGTATCTGAAATACATAGGAAACGCATGTTCCTTACTGCAGTCATCACCTCACATCTTGCTTTTTTCACCTAACAACTGGATTTAGGCAGAGATTTTAAGGTTGCTAACTTGACTTTTGAGGTTAGAAACAAAGCTGAAACACCACAGCCATGACATTTATCTTTGTACACTTGCGGGGGGGGGGGGGGGGCAGTTCTGAACATAAGTTCCTAGAAGTAGAAAAAGGGGTAAAAGTTGCAAAACTGACCTCCACAAAATTATTCACTTACCTTCCCACTG
The DNA here is from genome assembly GCF_046562875.1 of Panthera onca. NCBI lineage: Eukaryota > Metazoa > Chordata > Mammalia > Carnivora > Felidae > Panthera > Panthera onca. Next base: position 39,723,903 of record NC_138349.1, on the reverse strand, counting down.
TGAGAATCTTAGTCTTCCTTCCTTACATTGTATCATGTGGGTGTTAGTTTTTTAATTGTTACTAAAATGATTGCCATTCCCTTTTCTCTCATTGATGTTTTTACTTTGCATTTCTTAGATAAATGAGGTTGAGCATCTTTTGTTTACTGTGCATGTCTGCTTATGTGAATTTCCATCCCTTGGCCATTTCTCTTGGATTTTTTGGTATATTTTACGTTGAATCATAGGTGCTTGGTGCCTTCAAAAAAATTTTTTTTTAATTTTTTAATTTATTTTGAGAGAAAGAATGAGCAGGGGGAGGGGCAGAGAGAGAGGGAGACAGAGAATCCCAAGCAGGCTCTGCACTGTCAGCGCAGAGCCCAATGTGAGGCTCGAACCCATGAACTGTGAGATCATGATCTGAGCCAAAAGAAATCGAGTCAGACCTTTAATCAACTGAACCACCAGGCACCCTTGAATCATAGGTGCTTTTTATTTTATTTTTCATTTTATTTTTAATGTTTATTTTTGAGAGAGAGAGAGTAAGCGTGAGTGGGGTGAGGGGCAGAGAGAGGGAGACACAGAGTCTGAAGCAGGCTCCAGGTTCTGAGCTGTCAGCAGAGAGCCCGACGTGGGGCTTGAACTCACGAGCTATGAGATCATGACCTGAGCCAAAGTCAGATGCTTAACCTACTGAGCCACCCAGGCGCCCCCATAGGTGCTTTTTATGATGAAAGAACATTAACTTCAGTTTAAGTAACTGGCAAAGAAGTGCAGTTCGTGAATTTTTAAAACATTTTATTATGAAATTAAAAAAAATGTTTATCTTGAGAGAGAGAGAGAGAGATTGAGCCAGAGAGGGGCAGAGGGAGAGGGAGAAAGAGAATCCTAAGCAGGCTCTGCTCAGCACAGAGCCCCATGTGGGGCTCGATCCCATGAACTGTGAGATCATGACGTGAGTTGAAATCAAGAGGTGGCCACTTAACCGACTGAGGCACCCAGGTGCCTCTGAAATTTTTTTAATATAAAATTTTAAATAATTGCATAGTATTCATATACCTTAGTGTTGCATAGAATTCATATACTTTAGATTCTACAGTTAACATTTGGCTATATATGCTTTACCACATATTTTCATCTATTAATCATGCTGTTCTTCCATCAACTTACTTTTTTAATGCATTTCAGAGTAAACTGCAGCCAGAAGTACACTTAACTTCAGTTTGCCTTTTGTTGACTAGAATTCAACATTTGTTTATGGTTCTTTTTGTTCGTAGGAAAAATTTACATACAGTGAAATGTATAAATCTTACGTGTACCATCTGATGAGTTTTGGCATGCATGCCAAATGTATGCATCTGTATAACCCCAAACCAGATGTTCTGTATCAAAATGTGGAACATTATCTCAATCCTGAAAATTCTGATGCCCCTTTCCTGTTCACCCCTGTTCCCATACCCTCCAAAGCAAACATTGTGCTGATATTTGGGGTTTAGCTTGTCCTGGAACTTAATTTTAATTTTAATGGAGTTGCGTAGTTTATACTTTTGTGTAAGGGTTCTTTATGTCAGCACAATGTTTTTGAGTTTCATCTATGCTCCTGTATCAGCACATTCCTGTTTTATGCTGCATAATGTTCCATTGTATAAATATAGTTGGAGACTTGCGCTGTTTCCAGTTTTGGGCTATTATGAGTAGAATAGTAAGATTATTTTTGTGGACATATGTTTTCATTTCTCTTGAGTAAATACCTAGGCATGAAATGCTAGTTCAGAGAGGATAGAAATATGTTAGTTTTAGAAGGAACAAACGTTTTTTTGAAGGAGGTGTACCATTTTACATCCCCACCAGCAAGGTGTGAGGGTTCCAATTACTTCACATCCTTGGTCCAACATTTGGTGTTGTCAGTCACTAACCTGAAATACAAGAATTTTACTGTTCTCATAGATGTGTAGTTGCATTGTGGTTTTAATTTGCATTTGTGGTTTTAATTTGCATTTTCCCAATGACTAATGATGTTGAACATCTTTTTTTTTTTTTTTTTTTAACATTTATTTATTTTTGAGACAGAGAGAGACAGAGCACGAACGGGGGAGGGTCAGAGAGAGAGGGAGACACAGAATCTGAAACGGGCTCCAGGCTCTGAGCAGTCAGCACAGAGCCCGATGCGGGGCTCGAACTCACATACCGCGAGATCTATCCCTCCCTGACTAGTGCTGTGTCTCTCTCTGTCTCTCAAAAATAAATAAATGTAAAAAAAAAAATGCACAGATTGTATGTGGTCTACCAAACCTAAAATATTTTACAGGAAAACATGTGCTTGACACTGCTATGGATTTAAAGTGTGTATCTTTTATATTGCATGTTGTTGGATATTGACTTTTAAAATTATTATGCTAATCTCTGCCTCTTAGTTGGAGTTTTTAGTCCGTAAACATTTGATGTAATTACTAAGTTGTGTCTACCATTTTATTATTTGATTTTTTTGTCCTTTCTGTTTTTTAATTTTTTTTTAACGTCTGTTTGTCTTTGAGAGAGACAGAGACAGAATGCGAGTTGGTTAGGGGCATAGAGAGAGGGAGACACAGAATCCGAAGCAGGCTCCAGGCTCTGAGCTGTCAGCACAGAGCCCAACGCAGGACTCGAACTCACGAGCTGTGAGATCATGACCTGAGCCAAAGTTTGACGCTCAACCGACTGAGCCACCCAGGCGCCCAGTCCTTTCTGTTTTTGTTTCTCCGTTCCTCTTTTTCTGCTTTCTTTTAAATTATTTATATATTTTCACAATTCCATTTTAAGTCCTCTCTTGGTTTTTCACTATACTTCTTTACATTATTTTTAGTGGTTGCTCTAGGGATTATAATCTACTACTTAAAATTTCACAAACTACTTAGAATTAATATTTGACCATTAGATATAAGATGTAGAAACCATGTGGCGGAAAAAGTCTATTAACATCCATTGCCTTTTATGCCATCTTCATATTGTGCTTACATGCATTATAAATGCCACATGACAATGCTATAACACTTGCTTTAAATAATCATATATGTTGAAGGAAGAGGGGGGAAAGTCTCTTAAATTTACCAAATATTTGCCATATCGGACACTCTCCCATCCTTCCTGAAGATCTGAGTTTCCATGAGAGCATTTCTTGTAGTGTAGATCTGCTGGCAGTAGATTCTCTTTATTTTACTTGAAAATTTCTTTATTTCATTTTCATACTTGAGGAACATATCTGAGAATTCTGTGTTGGTGATTGTTTTCTTTCAGTGCTTTACTTTTTTTTTTTTTTTTTTAAAGTTTATTTTGAGAGAAAGAGCATGAGCTACCGGGGTAGGGGCAGAGAGAGAGGGGAGAGAGAGAATCCCAAGCATGCTCTGCACTGTCCACACAGAGCCCAAGGCAGGGCTCGAATTTATGAACCATGAGATCATGACCTGAGTCAAAACCAAGAGTTGGTTGCTTAAGAGACTGAGTCACCAGGCGCCCCCTTTTAGCGCTAAAAAATGTTGTCTCAGGGGCACCTGGGTGTCTCAGTCGGTTAAGCGTACGACTCTTGACTCAGTTCAGGTCTTGATCTCACGGTTGTCAGTTTGAGCCCTGCCTTGGGCTCTGCACTGGGCATGGAGCCTACTTAAAAAAAAAAAAATGTTGTTTTGTTGTCTTTTGGCCCCCACAGTTTCTACAAATTTTTAAAAATTTTTTTTAATGTTTATTCATTTTTTTGAGAGAGACAGAGCGTGAGTGGGGGAGGGGAAGAGAAAGAGGGAGACACAGAATCTGAAGCAGGCTCCAGGCTCTGAGCTGTCAGCACAGAGCCTGATGCAGGGCTCAGACCCATGAACCATGAGATCATGACCTAAGCGGAAGTCAGACGCTTAGCTCACTGAGCCACCCAGGTACCCCTGGCCCCCACAGTTTCTGATGAAAAGTCATTTGTAATTCAAATCATTGTTTCATTGTATGTCACCTGTTACTGCTTTCAAGGTATCTCTTTAATCTCTCCTTTTGAGGAGTTTGACTCCTCAGGTATGGGTTTCTTTGTATTTATTCTGCTTAGTTTTGAGCTTCTTGGAGCTATAAGTTGTTCTCTCACCAAACTTGGGAAATTTTTGGCTTTTATTTCTTCAAATACTTGTTCTGCCCCATAGTCTTTCACCTTCCCTCTCCTTCTGGGACTCCAATTACATGTATGTTAAACCTTTTTTTTTTTTTTTTTAACACATTTATTTTTGCGACACAGAGAGACAGAGCATGAGGAGGGTAGGGGCAGAGAGAGAGGAGACACAGAATCTGAAGCAGGCTCCAGGATCTGAGCTGTCAGCACAGAGCCCAACGCGGAGCTTGAACTCACAAACCGTGAGATCATGACCTGAGCTGAAGTAGGACGCTTAACCAACAGAGCCATCAGGTACCCCTGTTAAACCTTTTGATATCGTCCCATAGATCTCTGCGGATCTGTTCATGTAAACACATTCTCTTTTTGCTTCAGATTGGATCATTTCTATTGATCTGTCTTCAAGTCACTCTTTGCTCTGTTCTGCTGTATTAGTTATTTTTTCCAGATAGTTTTCAGTTCTATCTAGAATTTCCATCTGATGATTCTTTTTCCTCCTCTTCCCAGTCTTCTCCTCTTCCCCTCCTCCTCCTCCATTCTCTTTTACAATGTGTACTTCTCTGCTGAGATTTCCCATCCTTTCATGAATTGGTAACATATTTCCTGTAACCCACAGAGCATAGGTATAAAAGCTTCGTTGAAATTATTCTCTATTAAGTTCAACATCTGTGTCATTATATGGCAGTTTCTGTCAGTTGTCTTTTCCCTGAGAGTAGATCACATTTTCCTAATTCTTTGTATGTTGAATAATTTTGGATTGTGCTCTGGCTAATGCGAATGTTCTTTTTTTAGAGATTCTGAGTTCTCTTATATTCCTCTGAAAAGGATTTTTTTAAAGCAAGCAGTTAACTTGGTTGAGCTTAAATGGAAAACGGTTTAAAAGCCCAAATCTTGGGGTGCCTGGGTGGCTCAGTCAATTAGGTGACCGACTCTTGTTTTGGTTCAGGTCATGATCTCACGGTTTGTGAGTTCAAGTCCCGCATCAGGCTCTGTACTGTGACAGCATGGAGCCCACTTGGAAGTCTCTCTCCTTCTCCTTCTGTCCCTACCCCACATTTGTGTGTGTGCTCTCTCTCTCTCTCTCTCTCTCAAAATAAATAAACTTAAAAAAATTAAAAGCCCAGATCTCACGATAGTTGTTTCATCCTCCATTGAGCTGTCTGCAGTTTGCCCCCTGCCTGCTCGCTTAGGGGTCCGCTGGAGGTTTGCACAGAAGTGGGGCTTCCTGAAACGCCCCTGTGGCAGCACTGGAGTGGTGCTACTGAATATCCAGCTGCAGGGGAACTGACAGGGCCAGGTGCAGAGAACATATTTCACTGACAGCTCCAGCTGCCACACCTTTGGATCTATTGTGACCTTCATTCGTGTCAAGACCATTTTTGTCATTCCTGCCTGAAGCAAGATTTCTATAATGGGCCACTTTTGCTTGAGGACTCCATATTAGCTGGAGCGAGGCTTTCATGGAGGTGCCCTGCAGTCTGGAGCCCATTCTACCCAGTCCTTCCTTCCCTGTCCCCTGCCCTCCACAGGGTTGGACCTGCATCACCCTTCCTCTCCCTTCCTTTGCTCACGTGGCCTTGCTGATTCTAAAGGTTGGTGTGTTGGACATGGAGCCGAGTGAGTGCCTTTATCACAACCGTAGTTTATGAAGTCCATCACCAAGGTCACTCACAGTGTGGACAGTTCTCAGAGGGATGGAAGGGAGTTTGGGGTCTGGGCCTCACTCTGGTACCCATCCCAATGGTCAAGTTTCCTTAGAGGGTCTTGTGGTTTCAGGAGCACATGCATGCCTTCTCCTTTGCTTATTGGCCCTGGTGGAACCTTTTACTTAGACATTGAGCTTCTGGCCCAGCACATTTCCAGGAACTCTGGAGACCCTGTTGGTGATTCTGAAGCCAGGGGCTGGGGGTTATAGGTTGGGTCTGTGTGTAGGAGGAGGACACAATGGATCACCATGCCCAAACTCAGGGCTGGTTCTGCTTCTTGGGTGTGGGGAAAGAAATTCATTTTATATTTTCTTTTATTTTAATTTTAATTTTTTAATTTTATTTTAAGTTTATTTCTTTATTTTGAGAGAGAGAGAGGGGCAGAGAGAGAGGATCCCAAGCAGGCTCTGCACTGTCAGTGCAGAGCCTGCCACGGGGCTCAATCTCCCCAAATGTGAGATCATGACCCAAGCCAAAATCAAGCGCCAGATGCTTAACTGAGCCACCCAGGCGCCCCAAGAAATGCATGTTAAAAGTCATTTTGAGTCCTCTCTTGTTGGAGAAAACATCCCCCAGCTTCCAAGAGAGTACCTAGAACATGTCAGGTGCCTTGCAGGAGGAAAATGAGGAACCAGACCTGGGGCACACAAGGAAGGTGGGTGGGGTCCTGGTCCTCCAGGGGATCTGGGTCCAAGGGAGAGACCGTGTGGGAGGATGACAACAGAAGTTTAGACAACAGCCTGGGAGATAGGTGAGCTGTGGGCAATGATGCCTCCCTAGACTGGATGACATTTGAGATGTATTCTGAAGAAAATTCAGGAGTTTCTGGGAAAAGAAGAGGGGGAACCACCTTCTATCCCGATGGGGTTTGAGGGGGAAGCTCTTGCTTAGATGGAATCACAGTGATTGTGGCTTTTTCTGTGGGGCAAGGGGATGTGAGCTGTTTGGGGGTGACTGGAACATAATACATGGAAGGACACCTATTTTAAATGCACTCCTTTATTTTTATGACAGCCAATTCTTAATTCATTCAACAAGGATTCATCTGGGTACCTACTATATGCAAGAAATTGGACCAAGCATAAATAGAACAGAAAATAATCATTCCATGTCTCCCAGTAAGAACGAACATCTATCAGTTGTCCTGACTTGCTGTTGCTGAGTGGCGTGCAAGCACTGAGCTAGGCGTAGGCAGGAAGCTACACAGTCCTGCTCTGTGTAGGACGTGTCCCTGCAGCGTATCCACATTGATCGAAGTATGGGATTCACTGAAAACTAGGGAACAAACTGGAAAATGCACCAAAGCTTAGGCTGAACGTGGCCCAACCTGGGCAGCCTTCGGTTTGAAGCCAGCCTGGGGCCTGGGAGTGGAATTGCCAGGAATCCTGGCAGCCTCAGAAGAGCAGGCTGCCAGCAGTGCTGCCCCAGGGCCGCCCGGTGTGCCTGCCCACCTGGGCAGGCTGGAGTCTGGCTGCTGAGCCCAGTCGCGGGTAGTCGGCCGTCTTCAAGGGAGACTGGCCCGGGTGGCCACTTAGATGGCCACGCTATTGGGAATCCGGTCTGGGGACAAGTAGTAATATGGCAGCTTCTTGTTCTTGTTGCGCTCAGCAATCACGCTGACGATGGCAGCAAGGTTCTTGCGGAATCGGGCCATGGCCTCTTTTACAGGCTTCTCGATGAAATGCTCTTCTGGGTACATGCCCAGGAATAGCTAAGGGCCCAGACACAGACAGACAGACAGGTTACTCTTTGACAAGGGGGTGTAAACTGATAGGCCTTGCTTGTCTCACCCCCAGAGATGATCCCTTGGAAAGTCAGCAAGGGAGCACCTGCTCATTTCCCCCTCACCACCTGCCCCCCTGCTGAGAGTACCCCAAGAATGCTCCTGGGCTGGGGTCTTCAGATGAATGGGCAAAATAACTGCCGTGCTGCAGGGTGGCCACAACAGCTTGTAATGGCGGCAGGTGAATGCGGACGCTGTCGGTGGTCCCAGCTGTGCTGGGAATGTGGCTGTGCAGTCCTGCTTGGCCCTGTTCCTGTGTAGCATCCCTGCCTTCCCATCTGGGCTCCGGGCAGCAGGGACACAGGGGTTAGCACTAGCCTTTCCAGCCCAGGAGAGCCATGGCCACACCCTGTTGGGGTGCTGTGCTCATTTGTATACTCACGTGGTGACTGCAAACTAAAACTAGGCATATTTAAAAAAAAATTATTGGATTGTTAAAATTGGAAAGTTTCATACCCAGGGCTGAAAAGGGTGGGATTTTGGACTTAGTTTGTGGAGGGCAGATCAATCTCAACGTTCTTTGACCCAGAAATTCCTCTACCAGGAACACATCCTCTGGCCCTACTAAACATGTGTGCAAAGACACATATACAAAAAAAAAGATGTGAGGGACCAACACATTTGCAAAGTCCCCAGAACAACCTAAATGCCCCCTAAAATGCCCACAGGCCTGGGGGTGGTTGGAGTGGTAGTCATTCTGTGAAACACTGAGCAAATGCCATGGGGTCGTGTTTGAGATACTGAGAAACCCAGCTTTGACATTAGGTTAAATAAGGTGTATGTGCATGGGAATGTCTGGAAGGATACCCAGAAACTTCTTAGTTGTTACCTCCGGGAAGACAACAGTGGAACAGAGTGCCTGTTCTCTCCTGTCCCTCCCTCACCCTGAGCTCCAACCTGGTGCAGACCTAAGAACCCCCTGGGTACCCAGCCCTGGAAGTCAGGACTCCCTGAGAGCAGGCGTCCAGCCTAAGCCCTTAATCACAAAGCCCAGAGAGGGAGAAATGGGTTAACTCTGGGTGACCTGCCCCTAGAAGGGGCAGAATGGTGTCCAGTGCTCACCTCGTTGTCTTGGAACTGGCTTAGTGCCCACACTGCGCCCAGGTGCCAGCAGGAGCGGCCACGGTCTGGCAGCATATCCACGATCTGCTCGATGGTGACCACGCCCTTGGTTGTTGGCGGTGGGGCCCGCATGGTTGGGGGGGCATTGGGGATCCAGGAGCACCAGTCATACTGTAGGGACAGCCACAGACACATGGGGGTGCCTCCTCAGCCAGCCACCACCCATCTGCGGCTGGCCATGCCCCTACCTGCCCGACAGAGCAACTGCCCAGGTGCCTCCCACCCTCCTCCATCTCCTCCTGCTCCAGCAGGACTGGGCCACAGTTCCCCACTCCGGCTGGCACCCTTGGCTTAGTGGGGAGAATACACTCAGGGAACGCGAAGTTTCTGGCCCCGAGGCTGCTGGAGATCAGTCCCGGAAGACGAGGAAGAGAGGTGGCCCTGCCTGGGCCCTTTAGGAGCGGCCTAGGTGACTCTGGCAATTTCCTGCCCAGAAGACTCATCCTGCCTTTGCCTACCTGGCCAAAGTTCACTGCTGCATGCTGGGCGGAGGCTGTGAAGATCACTACTGTCAGGTACTCCGAAAGCTGCTCTCTGGTCTTGATGGACTTGGGGAAGCCTAAGGCAGAGTCAGAGGCTGGCTGGGGAGGGACTGATGACCCACAGGCACCCTCCCCCAACCCTATCCCAGGACCTGAGCACCCCCACACAAGGGTTTGAGGGGCCCAGGCATGGACAAGACACTGTAAGGGTTGGCCCAGTGTTCCTGATGTTTCTGACCCTGGTTTCAGTAGCTGCAGAGAGTCCCTGAGATGTCCCCATAAGACATATTTGTGGGCAGGGCTCCCTTGGGGGCTCTGGCCCCAGCACCAAGTGCTAAGATGGATGTCATGGGCCATGATCGCCCGAGGAAAGTCAGAGGTGAGGAAAGAGCAGAAGAGACAGCTAGAAGGAGAGCTGGGGGCAGTCTGTACCTGAGGTCTTCTTGCCCCGCATGCCATACACATAAACGTCCTTCACAAAGTCCTGCAGCTCCTGGTCCTCTGCCACCACCTGGTCACTCTTGTAGTAGATGCCTACCACCTCGGCCGTGAACCTGGCTCAGGAGGAGGGCCCAGCTAGGAGTGGGTGACTTGGCCAGGGTTTGCAGGGCTGGGTTCCTGAGCTCAAGGGCAGGGCTACACTGGTGGCCCTGTGACTTATTCCTTAATGTCCAGGCTCAGGTCACTCACCCCCGCCCCCACCCACATACCTTCCTTCCTCTATCAGTGCCCTGACAATGGAGCCATCCACTGGCCCGCTGAGTCAGTTGTCAATGCCCTGGTCCTCTTCTCCTCCAGGACACCCTGCTCAGAGTGGGTCCTACAGCCCCAGCGTGCACTCACGTATTGATGGCCTCCCACACCAGGAGCCCATCGTCCCGGTAGAAGTAGTAGGGAATGTCTTCTGTGCTGTCCATTCCCCGAGCTTTGATGGCCTCTGGGAAGCACAGGGAGGTATAGGTCAGGTCCTGCATGGCCCTCTGCACCATCTGCACGTGTCCACCGCCCCCTGTGGCGTTGGCCTTGAATGGGAGGGAAGAGAGCACTGTGAGCTGAGGTCAGTCGCCATTCTTCCTTCTTGCCCAGGGCTCACCGTAAGAAACCATGAGCGGGCACTGGGAGACCAGGCACATGGAGGGGCAAGTCCACATCCTGTGGGTTTAGGAGGTGGGGTAGGAGGGATGCTTAGCTCCGAGAATGCCAAGGGCAGCCCAAAGAGGCGGTTCTAGAAATGCACATCTGCTCGATCTCATGCAAGGGGCTGCAGTGGAGGGGAGTGTGCAGAGACCGGGGGTGGGAGGGAAGCTGTGGGAGGGCAGGGCCTGCTCTGGTTCTGAGCACAGGCTGCCCTGGGGTGAAGAGAGGGGCATATACCAGCCACCATGACCCACACAGGTCTTTCGAGGGCCTGTTGTGTGCTTAGGTGAGGGCTGGAGAGAGGCCCAGGGAGAAATGCCGGTCCTCATCCCAGCTGCTGAGATGTAGGCACTCATGGTGGCTGAACAGTCAGGCCCCAGAAGCTTCAAGGAGGACTCGGGTACTGGGGTGCCACACATTGGGCCACAGGTCATTTGACCCAAGCCGGACTGTTCAGAGTTGCTCCCTGGACTATTTGGATGGGGGGTGATGGTCACCACATGGGAACATGAGAGCCTAGAGCTCCCTGTGATGAGGTGCCATTACCCCGCCCATGTCTGTCTGCAGAGCCTGGCTGGGAGAATGAGGCCAACACAGTTTTTAAAGAGTGGTAGAGTGCCGCCAGTGTGCTTGTCCCCTGGGGCCATTTGAGTGCCTGGGTTCATTTTGGGAGGGGTCGGAGGCTCCCCCACCTCACTATTGTCCAGGGTTTTGAGATAGTACACTTCTTTTCCAGCTTCAGCTGCTTTGACTTGGGTTTTATCATTTGTAACCCAAACGATGGCTGAGGCTTACTGGTGACCTGGCTGCCTCACTAACAGGAGACGGAAGAGGAAGAAGGGCAGTGGTGAAGGCTGCCGGGAGGGTCCAGGCTTGGGAAGGCCACAGGGGGTCGGAATGGGCCAGGTGAAGGATGGGGAGGGAGGGGAGGGATCGTCTGCCCAGAAGCGCAGAGGGTGGGCGGTGGTGCTCAGTGAGGGTGGCAGAGCAGGAGGCAGGATCTACACCGCAAGCCAGAGGATGGCGGAGCAGCGGGAGGAGGCCACGGGGCCACATCGGCCGGCAGCGGAAGACGTGACAAGCAGGCAGTGCCTTCCGGAGAGGAGAGGTCCCTGGTGTGGAAGGGGCCAGAGACTGGCCAGAGGACCCGGGGCGCCTTCCCTCTGAGCGCCTCCTCCAGCCTCCCACCCTTCCCAGGCATCCACCGCCGTCGTGGTACCGAGGGGCCCGTCTCCCGAGAGGAAATCTGGTGTGGGCTTGGAGGCGTGGAGAAGTGGGGCCCTGCAGGAGGTGGGTAGGAGGTGCTCACCTTGTCGAAGAGGCCGTACTCGCAGATGAGCTGCTCGCGGGCCTTGGTGTTGATGGCGATGGTGAACCGCACGTGCGCCACCAGCAGCTGGGGGAGGGAGGAGCAAGGAGAAGGCCTCGGAGAAGGTCCCTCAGGCCTCCTGACCAGGTCTACTCTTCCCAGGTGCCCCCAGAGCCCTCTCGGCGTCCCACACCCCTGTCCACTGAGGAGGGGTGATGCCAGGGCCGAGGGAGGAAGTGAGGGTGGCCATGCTGATCTTCACTGCTGAGTAGCTGCTGGAGGCCGGTGCGGGGGGGGGGGGGGTGCAGCTTCCATGCTTAGTGACATGATGACGGTAAAAATGGGAATAGTGAACACGTGTACAAAGCTTAACTATGTGCTAGGCACTGTTTCAAGCTCCCTGAATTTGTTAACTATTTTGACTCTGACAATAATCCGAGGAGGCAGATGTATTATTTGCTCTGCTTTACGGATGGGGAAACGGGCCCAGAGAGGTCTTTAGGGCCTGCATCACCCCAGCAGTCAGTGCCAGGAGGATTCAGGGAGAGAGAAGGGCAGGGCTACCGCCTAGGATCAGACAAGGGTCACACTGACCTCATTTGCCTCTTCCAACTCTGCTCCCAGGCCAGGCCCGGGCTTCATGTGCTCAGGAGCCCGTAGGGTCAGAGCTGTAGCACTGCCCCCTGAGCATCTCTCCAGGGGCCCGTGTCTGCTGGCTACTCCCAGCCACAGTCCTGTGGGGGTGCCAGTGCCCCACCTCCCTCCCTCTGTCCACCCCCATATCCCAACGCCCTCCTCCACCGGCTGAGGCCGTAGCTTGCCGTACCTTGAAAATGGGGTGCACAGCGGGCAGCTGGCGGTACATGGCAATGCCAAAAACCTCAGACACCAGATGTGTGCGCAGGAGGTGGGTGATGGTCTGGTGGACGTGGAAGTCACTGGAGCGCACCCAGATTTTGGCCAAAAGCCAGTCATATTTTGCATCCGAAGGCAGAAAAATCGGGTTTTCATCCCCCGGGACTTGGTTGAGCTGATACATTAGAGAAAGAGAATACATGGCAATGTTTTGTTCTACATAGCTTACAGGAGAGCCTGGCTTCTCAGGAAACCCCAGAAGAATCCAAGTGTCTTACAACAGTGGTCTCTGAGTCACAAGAGGCTCACGGAGAAGGGCAGAGGGTCCAGGGTTTGCATTTCCCACCCCAGCGGCATCACTAGGATGCTGAACACCTTCCTGAGCCTCTCCTAGCTCTGGTTCCTCCATCTGCAACACTGCTTACCTCCCAGAGTTACGGCACGTGAACAATATGGCTAAAAACACCAGCAAGGAGCAGGTTGGCGTTTCTACTCCTGCCTTCATCTCTCTCGCCTCCCTTGCCTGCTTGCTCCCTCCTGGTTTCCGCCCGCTGCTCTGAATGCTGCTTTTCCATGGCCCACACTTTCCTCTTTTCTTCCCTTAAAGGCTGCTGTTCCCCAGGCTCTGGCCGGTGTTCCTGACTTCCCTTCTTGCCCTTGATAAGCGCCTCCAGTTCCCAGGGCTCTCGGGCGCTCAGGATGCAGTGGCCTAGGTCACAGTCTCTTGAGCCCAGACCCGCAGCCAGTTGCCTCCTATAGGAGAGAACAGGCTTGCCTTTCCAGTTTCACCTCCAAGGTGGGGCCAGGGTGCCTTTTTTTTTCCTAAAATGCAAATCCTGTTATGTCAATCTCCTCTTTGAAAACACTCAGTCACCTCTTAAAGCCAGAAAAGAAAAACCCCCAAACTCCATGATCTGGCCGCTGACGCCCCTGCTGAAGTCACCCTATGTTCAGCCCTCCCTGACCACCAATCCTTGGACCCCAGCTTTGCCCATGACAACCACCAGCCTGCACAGCTTCAGGCCTTGACAGTGTGATGTCACGTGAGCTCTGTTATTGCCTCCTCTTTGAGATGAGGCCTAGCCTTCCTGGGATAAGAAGGCATTTTCCGGAGTGGAGGGAGCAGCATTCAGGCTGCTGGAACTGCGGGCCAGGGCTGGGGCTGGGCCGGGCCTTGGGCTCTTCAGAGACAGTGTGGCTACCGCAGACTGACCCAGGAGGACAGCTGCTAAGACCGTGGGGAGGGGCCAAACCTGCTGGACTCCTCAAGGTCATGCTAAGTATTTTGGAAGGTAGTTTCCCTGTCTCTCCTTTGAAAATAGTGCTATCTAGTCGAAATACAATGTGAGTCACATGTGGAATTTAAAATTTTCAGGCAGCCACAGTAATAAAAGTAAAAAAAAAAAAAAAACTGAGGTGAAGTTTCTTCTAATGATGTAATTTTATTTTACCCAATATGTCTAAAATATTATTTCAACATGAAAATAATACCAACACCCTGCAAGTCAGGTATTCCTTGCCATGTTACGTAAGGGGAAATTGAGGCTCAGAATGGTTGTGCACTTCTGCCAGGTCACACAGTGGATAAAGAGCTGAGCTGGGTTGGGGCCCATGCTCTGTTCCTTCTCAGGCACTGCCTTCAGCCTTTCTCTCCGCTGTACTGCCTAATCCAGACTCTCACATGCTTTCCCCTTGAACTCTTACACTGGCCTCAATGGCCGTGCTGATTTGGGCATCCCCCTCCTACCCATTCTTCTATCTTCCCCCCTCCTGCCCAGGCTCAGTGACACTGTGGCCTGAACGTGTCCCGAACACCTTGTTGGTTTTGTTTTTTAAGTTTGTTTTTTGGTTCACAAAGTCGCTGTTTGTTTATGATTAGAAACTTATTGATTAAAAAAAAAAATTGCTGTCACTTCGGAACAACATAATAAAAAAATCCCCCCATCATCGAGCTTCTTGGCTTCGGGGCATATTTGTCTGTTCAGCTTTCCGTAAATTGGACACTGTTACAATGAATGTCTTTCTCTTCTTTCTTTTGCTCACTTGTGCCCCAACCAGCCCATCCCAGTGTTCCCTTCTGCACTTTCCCACGTGTCCCCACAGGACATGAGTGCTGGTCCTGTCCTGTGTATGGTACGCCGCGTCCTGCATTCAGGTTCTGTAGATGATCTCTGCCCTGTGTCTTGCTTTTCTGCTTAGTTACTCATTGTGGAAGCCCCTCAGATCAGCTGCCATATGTCCAATTCCTTCCTTGTAAAGGTGGCATCACATTTTGTCGTCTGGACATACACGATTTCATTCAATCGATCCTCCGCTGCCTCCAGATTGTCTTCAAGTTTGTTTTCCCTCCAGGAACGATGCCTTGTGATGCCCTCACACGTGCGTCCTTACTGTGAGTGCCTTCATTTCTACTGACTGGGCCGGGAATGGCTGTGCTAGGGACAGACAGGCCCTACTGTGGGCTCCTTCAGCTGGGACACACCCGCTCAGTGAACTGCACAGCCCTGAGCCCCTCCTACCCCCCTGGCCATGCCGGCCCCTCCCTCGGACCCTCTGACCACCCACTGCAACCCAGAACCTCAAAGAGGCGCACCCCACAAGTGCTGCAGGACCTGCTCCCGTGAAGGCCCAGGTACTGACTTTGAGCTGCCCAGGCCTGCCCGTGATTAGAGAGGGAATGTGCCCCGGGCTTCAGTGACTCATGACCAGTGGTGGGGGGGCGCTGTCCCTGCTAGAGGTTGGGTGTTATCACTGGTTTTTGGTTCCAACCTAATGAGTCAGAAGTAGTGTCTCATTGTAATTAATTTCCATTTCCTTAACTACTAGTGACATGGGGGGGATTCTCCCATATGCTGATTTTTCCATATGTCGCCTCTTCTTCCAACTGTCTATTCCTTTTCTCTGCCCATTTTTCTATTGGGATATTTGCCTTTTCCTTGTCAATTTAAAGCAACTATGTGTACATTATAGATATTCATATTTTTTTTTTACACATCAAATATGCCTGTCTTTTCCTTTATAACTTCTGGGTTTCCTGTTTTTACTTTAAGGAGTCTCCTTAGCATCCACATTATACATTGTTCTCCTAAATTCTCTTTTACTTTTTCCATTTTAATCTTTACTTCATCTGAAATTTATTTCTGTAACTAGTATGACATATGAGTCCAATTTAATCTTTTCCTTATGCGAAGACAGTTGTGATAGTACCACTGAAATTCTATCCCTTTTTACTGAGAAACCACCATTGTCATACTTTAAATTCTTATGTATTGGGCTTATTTCTGGCCTCTTTATATACCGTTACCCCCACTCTGTCTGTTATGCATAGCACCTGCCTTGAACAGGGACCTTATGGTATTCCTTAATACCAAGCAAGGAAAGCCCTCCTTGTTTTTTCTTTTTCAAAGAATTGTTGGCTATCCTTGGACACTTCTTTTTCCATATGTATCTTTAATTTCTTCTATTTGGTTTTCACATCTCCCTCTCACCCCCCCCCCCCAAAAAAAAGAAAGAAAGAAAGAGAGAAAGAAAGAAAGAGAAAGAAAGAAAGCCTGATTGAAAATTTAATTGGAAGTGCATTAGATTTATATGATTAAGTTTGGTAGGACTGACATAAACTTCTCTTGTTCAATATGAAAGAAAGCACGTGTGAAGATTTCATTTTATAGCCTTTAAAATGATGTTACAGTTTTTCTTTATATGGTATCATATCGTATTGTTAGCAGGCAAAACACAATTGGTGCTTTTGAGGAGCATATGTATCCAGACGCATTGCCAAATCCACGTGTTAATTCTAATAGCTTTTTGACAAATGAGAGTCTTAGGTTTTCCAGGTCCACCATCACATCATTACTCTCTCTCTCTCACATTGATTATTTTCTTCTTTGTTGCGGATTCCAGGACCTCCAGGACCATGTTGAGTGACAGTGGTGACATCAGCATTCTTATTTATGATTTTAACAGAAATGGCTTTAGGCTTACCATTTTTGAATGAGATTTCCTATCTCTATCGCAGGGAAATAGATTGCTTCTGGCACATTTTAATATTTACTAGTTGGGGCTGCTAAATGCTACCAAGTTCCCTGTTGGAGTCACTTGATACAATCAGAAGCCTTATTGTGTTTTCTTGCTATTGAAACATCTAGGAATAAACCTGGCTCGGTTATGACCCCTTAGTCATTCATGACACTGCTACATTCACTTTGCTATTGTCGTATTTGGATTTCCTTTAAAATCTGTCTTTGTAACTTGGATTGGTCTTCTGTTCAGCTTTTTTGGAGCCTGCCTGTTTTGAGTTTCAGCATGAAAGTTATGCCAGCTTCAGAGAATGAATTCAGGAGCTGAAATACTTGAAAGAGCCCTGGAAATGTGTGCTGTTTACAGGCTAGCTGGAGCTCAGCTGCTCACCACATGGGCCGTTCACCAGTCTAGACATTTGGTCAGCTTCCCAACTGCTTACACGGATACTGGCCTGTTTTCTATAGTTTCTTCTAATAATTTATACTTTGCCAGGTTTTTACCCATCCCTTTCAGCTTCTTCAAATTTGTTGCCATGCTATTACTCTTAAAAAAAAAAAAAAAAGCACTCTTGCGATTATGTCTTCTTATTCCTAATCTTGTATATTTTTGCTCCCCCCCGCCCCCTTTTCATTAGCTTCATGACAGGGTGATTTATTTTCTTCGACCTTTTGAAGAACCAGATTTTGGATTTACTTGCTTTCATTTTTGTGGTTCTTTACAGTTTGCAAAGATTGCATTTTCGGTAGAGGGAAGAGATTCAGGAACACTGTGACTTGCCCAGGGTCCCACACCTGCTAACAAGTGGCAGAGCTGGGACTGAAGCCAGGCCCCTGACTCCAGGCCCCTCCAAGAAGCCTCTGGAGGACAGGCTGCTTCCAAGGTGCCTGCTCGTGGTCAATGGCTCCTCTCCTTGATCTCCTATCTCTGTTTGCTTCTCTTGCATTGCCTGTCCCTTCAGTTTCTGAAGCACAGGGCTTCTCTCTGATAGGCTGGGAATCCCTCTGGGGGAAGATGTGCTCCTGAGACCAGGAGATGGGAGCTCGAACTCTGGAGCCAGACGGCCTGGCGTGAATACCGGCTGTACGGACTGTGTGCGCCTGTGTCTGTTTTCTCATCTGCTGAATATGATCCACAGCAGTGATCCCCGCCCTTGGAGTTGTAATGACGACCACGTGAACAGAGGCGGGGCCTGCTCTGAAACCCTGACGGCCAAGTGTTTCAGAATCCAGAATTTTTAGGATTTTGGCAGTGCATGTACTTCATTATGTGACACCTCTCTCCCATGCCCTGTAATATTTCACAATCAAACACACATATTTCGGCAGTGCTACACACGCCTGTCACATCGAATGAGGCAAAGCTTCTAAACAGTCTCTCCTTTCGGTTCAGAGCAAGTTTTGCTGCCAATGAATTTGCTGCAAATTTTTGAAAAACCTAGCAGTTTTAGAACTTTTTAGATTTCAGAATTGAAGGTAAGGGGTTGTGGACGGTGTCATCTTTGGGACAGTCTTGTCACATGGTGAGCACCTCAAAACCATCTGTGATTACGCCCGCAGCACTCAATGCCCGGTTCACAGCTGGCTCAAAGTAAAGTTTGCTGAATGCCTGTCCACCTGTTCCCCATGGGGGCCCCTGTGCAGCAGCCCCCCTTCACAGACCTACATCTGGTGCTGTCCTGGGTGGGGGTTCTTTCCTGCTGTCTGAATACCAGTGGCCACAATGTGCCTGGTGCTCTGAGGAAGCAGAGGGCAGCCAGGAATGGGAGAGGTGACGCTCTGCCCCTGCCTCTTCTCCCCAGACTGCTCCTCTCTCCTTCTCCTTCCTCCTTGGTACAGAACAACCTGTGGACACTAGAAGGCAGCATCGCAGGACTGGGCTGGTTCGTGAGGCCAGCCTCCATGATGCCCCCTTGTGGCCTAAATCTCCAGCTCATCCTGCAGCCTCCCCTGCCTGGCCCCTTCTGGTGTTTGGACTTGTGTCCCCCGCCCAACAACCAGGATGCTGGGAGTCGGGGCGGGGTGTAGTGTGTTATTCCAGGGTAGGTCCTCAGCGGAGCACCTGGCTCTGCAGGAAGATGTCCAGTGTATCTTGGGGGAGGGAAGCCCTTTTTGCTCCTCACGGACAGCCCTCCCCATGGCTGGCAGGGAGCCCTAAGTTCTGGCTTTTCTTGTCCACCTGGCAGAGGCCTCAGCTCTTGGCACCCTCCCGAGGAGATGAGAAGCAGAGTGGCCTCTTCCTCCTGGAGGTTCCGGTGGACACCTAGAAAATTCCTCCCCGGGGCCCTGGCTGCCGAGGGCAGAGCCGTCCGGGAAGGGAGCAGGGTGGGCCGCCTACCTGGATGGCAATGGGGACAATCTTGTTGGCCAGATTCTTGTACAGCAAGCAGATGGGTGCTGCCAGGAACTGCAGAGTGCAGGGGTCCGTTTTGTTGGCATCGATGCCATCCAGCAGCTCAAAGTCCACGATGAAAATGTTCCCCTGCTGTGGGAGGCAAGGGGAAATATGTCCACATCAGTCTCAGCCAGGGACGGAGCCGAGAATCAGGCCTAAGGGAGGGAGAGGCGCTTTCGAGGCCCCAGCGTCTGAATGGAGTTCAGAATTGATAGTGCTGGCCCCCGACTCAAGGCCGATGCACATCAAGAGCTTTCAGAGGTTGCGGTGGTTTTCTGGGGATGGAGGCTTCTAGACCCTCATGAAAGATGTTGAAACCCACAGCGGTAGGTTGATAAGAAAGAGAGAGTGCAGATAAAGTACACAAGAGAACATAAATTCCAAAGAATGACGCTGCAGGACTCCATTTACATGGTGTTCACAACTAGGCAAAGTTGAGCGTCTGGAGGAGAGACAGGGGCAGGTCTGCAGGGGTGGAAGCTCGGCTGGAGGGGGGCAGGGCTGAAGGGGCAGGGGGGCAGGGTCTGCAGAAGCGGGGTCTGCAGGGTCCAAGGAGGTCCTCAGGGTTTGGGGAAGGGTGGGCTCTTCAGGGTCAGGGGAGAGCCTACAGGGGCAGGAGGGGGTCTGTGTTCCTGGGTAGGGTGTTCTGTGTCCTGGTCTGAGGCTGGTGGCATGCTGGGGTCACTTGGTGAAAATGCATCAAGCTTGCTGACACTCCTGATTCCTACTCTTTGCTGTGGTTATTAAAAAAAAAGTTTTAAGTTTGTTTATTTTGAGAGAGAGAGAGTGCAAGTGGGGGAGGAGCAGAGCGAGAAAGGGAGAGAGAGAGAGGATCTCGAGTAGGTTCCTCACCATCAGCGCAGAGTCTGATGTGGGGCTCAAACTCAGGAACTGTGAGATCATGACATGAGCCGAAGTCGGATGCTTAACCGACTGAACCACCCAGGCGCCCCTCTTTTCTGTGGTTATTATACTTCAAAAAAAAAAAAAAATTGAACGTGCCTGGGATTTGGGGAAGGGAGAAAGCCACCTTTTGCGGAATACACTTGGATCTTCTAGAGGGGGCCCAACCTGAGTGCTGTGAGGGTTCCTTTCACAAAGCTGGGGCCCGCTCAGTCAAGAGCTTGAAGAATTTGTCTTAATTTTGTTTAACATTTATTCATTTTTGAGACAGGGAGAGACAGCATGAACGGGGGAGGGTCAGAGAGAGAAAGGGAGACACAGAATCTGAAACAGGCTCCAGGCTCTGAGCTGTCAGCACAGAGCCTGACACGGGGCTCGAACTCACAGACCGTGAGATCATGACCTGAGCCGAAGTCGGACGCTCAACCGACTGAGCCACCCAGGCGCCCAAGAGCTTGAAGAATTTGGGTAGAGGACCGGTGGCAGGTCGGGTCCACAGGTGCTCGGGTGAGATGTGTGTTCACAACTCTGCCAGCTGGGCCACCGAGCACATGCTTCAGGAATCCCGCTGAGGGGGACCAAAGACCAGAAAGGAGCTAGGGGCCTGGTCCTTAAGGACCTTCCTCCTTCCACCTTCCTCCTTAAGGGCCATGGCCGTCATCTGACACCAGTGATGAGCTCGGAGCAGTCTGTCCGCAGTGCATGTGGGACAGGGATGGGGAGGACAGAGTTTGAGGACCATCATAAGTACTGCACAGAAGGAGTGGCTGCCGATCAAATCTTGAGAAGACTCAGGTTAGTTAAGGTGATGATGCCAGGCTAACAGGAGGCCCTGGGAACCCAGGCCAGGGAACCAAGAGGCCTGGGATTTGGGCCTGTACCTGGGGCATTTCTCTGTTATTTTTCCCACCTCGTCTCTCTGGGCCTCAGTTTCATCCTTCTGAAAAGTGAAGGGGAAAATCCTATCTCTTAGTTCTGATGTTCTGGGATTCTGTAGTAGACATTGGTGTTTTGTCTGTCTGGTGTCCCTGTCCTCTCTTTTTGGTCCTCGTATTCCATTTTCCTGGCCCTAAGGACTGACTCAGGAAATGAGGAATTGTGCCATAGGAGATGAGAGATGTGTGTGTAAGAGATGGGATAGTGTGTTGAATGAGACGGATGGTGTGTAAGACTCTAGTCAGTGGCGGCTATTAAATTATTGCTTCATGACCAAAACCACAGCTAAACCTCAAGACCATCACTCACAGGAAAGATGACCATTCTGACAAAGAAAGCCACCATGCACCCCCCCCGCCCCCGCCACCTCCGGAGGTGACAAGGACTCCCAGGCAGAAGCTGTTCCCCTGCCAGAGAGCTACTAAGTCCCTTCCAGTTCTAGGATTCTGTGGCTTTCAAGGTTCTTTGATTCTCTGATTTGAATTGTGAAACCTATAGCCCCTGAAGCAATATAAATCTATCCAGAAATTAAGTCTACAAAAGAATACTGCTCTGTGTGCATGCATGTGTGAGTGTGTGCCTGTGTGGGGGCATGTGTTGTCCTTGTCAACTGTCCATGTGACCAGGTAGTGTGCTGGGGCCAGGGCAGGGTCAGGGCGAGGGGGTTGGGACCACCTGCCATGGGGCGTGGGACTCCCAAAGGATGTGAGCCTGGCAGGTGGCTCCAGAGTCAGGTAGGCAGGATGTGGGGCTGGCAGGTCTGTCCACAGATGGCACAGACCATCCCTCTCTAGCTGGGCCCCAAGGCAAGCTGAGCAAACAAGACGTGGTGACCGGAAACCGAATGCCACCTAGACACCTGGGGGGCGGGGAGGTGTCAAGGGCCCTGCTATCCTGGATCTGGTGGAAGAGGTCAAGTGACTGGAGAGCAAGGGCCATTCCTGTCCCTTAAGTCCCTGCAGGTGATCCAAGAGGAGGTCTGGGGAGAGGGTGAGGGCAGAACCAGGAGACACTCACATTTCTAATTTGAAAGTTAAAAATTCCATCCATTTTCTCCCTTCTTTTTCTGTTCTGATACAAGGTTTGCTTCTTCCTCCAGTTTCCTCACCTTTGCAAGGTGGGTGACAATTTGATGACCGTCTGTGTAAAGCATCTCTCACAAAGCCTGGCCCACAACTGACCTCCTGCTCAGAGGGAGTTCTTTCCGTTAGTGATATCGATGTTGAAAATATGGATACGTTCCCAGCCCCTGAGCATTGAGAAGTATCCTCCTCAATCCCTCCTCTGGCACTGGTCACGAGACTTTCCATAAATGCCCAGGGAAGGGAAGAAATCGTTTCGCAGAGGGCAGCCGATTTCACCATGGGCCCGGCAGACAAGCCCGGAGATCGTGGCCTGTGGGCTGGCGAGCACTGGCCAGCAGAAAGCGGTTTCCGCTTGACAGAGGGTGACCTGGCCATTTGAGCTGGCCCTGGCCAGCATCACCAGACAACCCGGTCCTACCTCGATCTCCTGCTCCAAGGTGAGGTTCCTCTCCAGGCTGCACTCCACCATCTCCGTGGTCACAGGGAACTTCTCGGGCAGCTTTGTACAGCGCTGGATCATCACCGGGTTGCAGCCATTCAGGAACTGGTAGCCAAACATGAGGTCTTCCTGCCAGTGCTTCATGACTCGCTCTATGGGGGAGAAGATCGTGGCCCTGCCTGAGCTCCGAGTGGGGGCAACCCGGGCTGCAGCCCTCCTGACCCTGGCTGAGGGCCAGAGTCGCTGCTGGGTCCCTTCTCCCAGGTGTTTGCTGCACAGCTGGTCAACCTGGAACTCTGCTTGCTGTGCCCAACTGCTTGGCCACTGGGTCAGGCCATGGCACCACCTTGTCTTCCCTGAGCTGCCCTTCGCGGCTCAGAAGGTTCCGGAGGAATCCCTTTCTCAAGAACAAAACCAAAAATGGGCAAATGGGATCACATCAAATTAAAAACCTTCTGCACGGCAAAGGAAACAGTCCACAGAGTGAAAAAACAACCTGCAGAATACAAGACACTTGCAAACTGCACATCTGATAACGCATCATCTCCAAAATCGGTAAAGAACTCCTACCACTCCACAGCAAAAAACCCTGATAACCTGATTAACAAATGGGCAAAGGACTTGAACAGACATTTCTCCATAGAAGACATACAAATAAATGGTAGGTATATGAAGAGATGTCCGATGTCACG
Source organism: Panthera onca (assembly GCF_046562875.1). NCBI lineage: Eukaryota > Metazoa > Chordata > Mammalia > Carnivora > Felidae > Panthera > Panthera onca. Next base: position 39,700,944 of record NC_138349.1, on the reverse strand, counting down.
AATCATCAGGGAAATGCGTTTCAGAACAATGAGATATTGCCTCACACCTGACAGGATGGCTGTTATAAAAACAAAAGACAACAGGTGTTGGTGAGGACACGGGGAACCTGGAACCCTTGTGCATGGGTTGGTGGGAATGCAAAATGCTTGGCCGATGTGGCAAACAGTAGGGTGGCTTCACAAAAAATTAAAAATAGAACTTCTGTAGGATCCAATGATCCTGCTTCTGAGTATTTATCCCAAATAATTAAAATCAGGATCTGGAAGCGAAATCCGCACTCCCATCGTCACCGCAGCACACTTCATAATAGCCAAGATGCGGAAACAACCTAAGTGTCCATTTACAGAGGGATAGATAAAGGAAGTGTGTTGTATACATATGATGAGACAGCATTCAGCCTTAAGAAGAAGGATATTCTGCAATATGAGATGAACGTCGTGAGTGAACGTGGAGATGACATTATGCTGAGTGAGATCAGCCGGTCACAGAAAGACAAATATCACACGATTCCACTCACATGTGCTGTCTAACACAGTCAAGCCCATAAAATCAAGGAGTGGGCTGGTGGCTGCTGGGGCCGGGGACGGGAAATGGGGAGATACGAATCAGTGAGTGTAACATTTTAGTTAAGCAAGATGGATACGTTCTAGAGATCTGCTGTACAACATTGTGCCTCTGGGGAAAAAGGGACTCAAGGCCTTCCACCCCGGATGGAGGGAGACGGAGGGGGATGGAGGGGAGCAGAGGCGGGGGAGTCTTGGGGAGGAGTCCACAAAGGCAGTTTTCACCTGGTGCTTACTTCAATACCCGTCCCTCACCCATCATTCCCATTTCCTTATGTTTCTGTTGCCGTGTTTTCCTTCCGTGCTATCCCTGGCAAGTACAGTGCTATTGCTTCACCAAACACATCCTGCTCCAAGGGGACCCAAAGTCGCTTTCATGCAAATCCTTAAAACACAAGCTACGTTCTGCCTTTACTCTGCTCAGAAGCGCCACAAATGGCCGATTCATGTAAACACAAAGCTCTGATATTTCTGAGACTTGATGAAGCGAGGGTGAGGGTGCTCAGTCTTGAATGTCCAAAAGAGGAGAAACCTCTGGGCAGGAGGGTGAAGGCAGTGAACGCGGGACCCGGGGCACGGGGGCCCAGCCTGTCGGAGAGGGGCAGGACAGCCCTTTCCAGTTCCCAGGCAAGCCTCCCCAGCACCACGAGAGACCCCAAAGGCACACTCACCCGAAATAGTGTTGCTGATCTTGACGAAGATTTTCTCGAAGTCGGCAAAGTCGCTCCAGGAAGACTGGAACATGTGCATGAAGCGGTTGATGAACAGGTTCTCCATCCTGCAGACCAGGAGACAGCGTCCCCACTGGCACTCGCTCTGGCCTTGCCCCCCTCTGCAAAGCCCCTTCATATTGTGGTCTCATGAGGCCTCTAGACACCTCCTGGGCAGCAAGGAAATGAACCCAGGGCAGCTCTGAGGGGTCAGCTTTGTGGAACCAGGACGGAAGCAGGTACCTACACCGATGCTCTCCCTACGGCATCTCCCCTATGAAAGAGACTGGCCGCTGCCCTTGAGAACTGTCCACAGTGCCTCCTGTCCCGTCCACGCCTGCTTTTGTCCATGCCTTCATTCATTCACTCATCAAACTTTTGCTGCCCCCCCCTCGGTGCAAAGCGTCCAGGCACAGAGCGCCGTTATCTCCTCTGCAGCTGCTCTACCTAGTCCTCTGGGGTTTTAGGGGATGAGGGATTCCATCGAGCGTATCCTTTGCTTTCTGCTTAACTCTGGCTCTGTGCCTGGTGCTGAGGGAGATAGTTTTCCAAATGCTCGTTACACAGGATAGCAAAATAAGCCAGGACAGGAGCTTGATGAATTTAAAATGCAGGCTGCAGGTACTCAAGAGTGAGATCTGAGTGGCCTGAGCAATCCCAGGGGCTGGCTGGAGGAGGCGACTGTGGGATGTGCCTGGGGAAGGTGGGGGAGAGTGAGAGGTGTCCCAGACCTCCCTACTAACTCAAGCAAGATGGAGGACAGAGGCTAGGGAATTCTGGCCAGTGCTCATGGGACACACTCTGCCTTAGTTTCTCTCTCTCGGCCACACCCACCGCTGAGGATACCAGGCAGTTATCGTGTCTCTTCCCCACTGTCAATGTTCACTGTCCACTCCTCCAGAGTCCAAGACTCCTACCTGTATGTCCTCGCTTGGGGCTTTGCATGGAATACCCAGTGCCCCTTTTGTCACCTCCTGAGCCTATGGGGTGTCTGGAGGGCTCGCCTGGAGTACCCCCAACTCCTCCTTTGATCTCAGGGAAGTCGTCCCTTCCCCAGACCGGGCTGCCTGTGATGCTGTGTCTGCAGTGCTGATGGCAGATTAAGTACAGTAAACACGAATACCTGAGTCTGCCTTAGTCCCCTGGAGGGCAAAGGCGAGTCTGTGTTGCTCAGTGCTGAGCCTAGACCTCCAGGTGCTCCGGTGGCTCAGGCAGCAGGGATCACTGAGCAGGGCAGTGCAAATACCTGGGGCAGGGGACCAAGCTGGCCGGCGCCAGGGAACTCCCCTTCCTATCCACCCACCTCCCAAGCAGAGCCCAGCCCCTCCCGGAAGCAGTACCCCTAACCCGTGCAGGCCCGGGGAACCTCCTTGGACTCACTACTTGGGGGACGAGGGGGATGGGGGAGGTGCTGGCTGGGGCCCAAGTGCTGTCACAGAAAGGCTCAGGAGTCCCAAAGCCACCGCACACCTTTGCCAGCAGAATCAAAGGACTGAAGTTTGGGTGTTTTGTCCAGAGTCCACCTGGCTGATGGGGACACATGGCTGTCTCATTGCAGGCGAGGCACCAGGGAGCATGCATGAGGGCGGCAAGTCTTTGTGACTGAGTGCAGCGACTTGGCAGATAAGCAGGAAACTCAGGGGGCCCCTCCCAGCCCTGCCAGACATGGAAAAGGCACCCGAGGCAGAACATGACATGCCTTTATGACTCCCCTCCGCATCCCCCCTCAGTCTCACAAATGCCACCCTGGGACCCCCTAGGAGCCCACACTGCCCAGGAGCGAGCCGAGGGGCCATGAGCCTTGACTTCTCTGTGAGTTGGATGACCCAGCTGCCTTGCAGGCTACTGACAGGTTGAATCCTTGGAAGGTGCTGGAGTGCAGCCTGGGTATAGTGGCAGACACAGCAGGTGCTCAACACCCCGGGGGGCTGGAGAATGACGCTGGTGTCTTCCTCTAGGCTGGTGTCTTCGACCCTTCTACCCCAACCCCTCCCCGGGAAGGAGGACCTTTTACACACGTGCTTGTTTTTTGTGTTTTGGGGTTTTTTGGGGGGTTTCCCCCACACATGTTTATTTTACACACTTGCTTTTGTGCCTCACCACCACTAGGCAGGCCCCCAGGGAAGCTTCTTTCAGACTTGTTGCCCCTTCCTCCTCCACCTGCCCCCGTCGGCTGAGCCTCCTGGCACAGAACCACTGTTAAACTAGAGGAACAAACGTCCCTGTGACACCCACTGTCAGATGGAAAAGGACTCATCTCTGAGGGAGGAGACGCCTTCCCAGGCCTCTACAATCCCGGCAGCCCCAGCCCAGCCCAGTACGAGATGGTGTCCAGGAAAGACGTCCTCGGCCCTGGGGGATCTTGTGAGGAACCAGGGGTGAGTCACAGCCCCATGTGGCTCACGGTCTCCCCAGCTGGGTCTCTCTGACTTCAAAACAGAAAGCTGCCACTGACAACACGGTGGGGTGTGGCAGTACTCGGAGGAAGCCAGAGACTCAGAAAGAAGTGGAATTAGGAGGAAAATATTTGCATGTCATCTACAGGCAAAACATTTCCACATGCTTATCGCAACAGGGATACCGGGGCTTCAAAGGTCTGTTACGGCACGAAGAGGACCTGCCCAAAAGAGGGCGCCTGGCTCACGCAAGGTCACACAGCCAGGCGGGAAGGTGCTTGTTCTGAGGCAGGACAGGGGAGAGCCCTCGCCGCCTCTGCTTCCCCTGCCCCTTTCCTTCTAACAGCTTCTCCATTTTCCACTTCACAGTTTGGCTGTTTGGAGTTGGGGGCAAAGCTTCCTGAGGAGGGCTAGCCGCGTTCCAGGCAGAGCAGGTGGCCCGGAGGACACAAGCCACCGGAGTTATCCAGAAGTGGCACGGAAACGACTGCCCCGAGCTGGAGGTTCAACGGGGAGGGTGTCTCTGGCGACCTCGGCCACAAGTTTGTTTTCCGCAGGCGGGACCGGGTTTAACCATGGGCACAGTGGCACGCTATGGCGTGGGCTGCGGGGATGCAGGCTAGCGAGGCTCTGGGTCTGCGGGTTCTATCAGGAACTGTCCATGCACAGGGGACTGCCAGGCACTGGTCGGGGGCCGGACCAGGGAGTCTCAGAACCCCCGACCCAAGTGTTTGTGTTCGGACACAAATCTGCATAGGGCTGGGAGTCCCCGACAGATGGCAGCTGAGATGGTGCTGGCCAGCACAGGGGTTAAGGGCCCGGCCTAAGATCCCGCCCCATCGCCTCCCGGCCACGTGGCCCTAGGCGAGTCCCTAATCTTGCTGTGGCTCGGTTTTCTCATCTATGAAATGGGCACATGACTGCCCCACCTTGCAGGGCTGACATGATGTACAGAAAACACTGGTACAAAAAAGAATTCCACAAACATTAGCAAGTCGTGCCATAATTATCACTCACTGTTAATATTAAAGGCTGCAGCCTTAGGTACTGGCGTTCTGGGGGACCAGCAGACAAGTCCAAAATCCTGTCTGCAGCACAGCTTTATCCTCTTCCTTCCACTGGGTCTTCCTCTCTCATTCACTCATCCTCTTTCTTCCTTCACACCCAATTCACGGAAGAATCCTCACCTCCTTCCTGGTCTTTTCTTCCTGTCCTCTTTGTCCCCGGAAAGTGCTCTCATCCAGGGCACTGGTGACTTCCTAGCGGCTGCATCCGAAGGGCCCTACAGCCCTAACCTCCCCCGATCTCTCTAGTGCATCTGACAACCAGCTCCTTTCTTCTTGACACTAAAGTGCTGAGCCTCTTGGACCACCACGGTACTTTCCCCCTCTCCCCTTCTCAGGTAAAGGCTGGGCTCCTTGCCCACCTTCTGACCATTTCCCCACACAGACCTCTACTCTGGTCCCTCTGGCTCACCAGAATTCTCACTGCCTAAAATGCCATCCCCTCTACTCCTCCAATCAGCATAGTAAACTCCTATGCATCCTTCAAAACCCAGGTTGGGCATCTTCTCTCTTGGAAAGCAGATTTCTAATGCAGTCCCCCTCCCCCACCGCCCCTAGTTACTTCCTCCCCTGCACTCCTTTCCTAAGGAATAGCTACTCCATGCTATTATGATGAACTATCCACAACTTGGTCCCACTATACTGTGAATTTCTTGGAGCTGGACCAAAGGCCACCTTTGATTCCTCTCTGCCCACCCCCCCCCCCCGCCAGGAGCTCAATAAGCATTTGTCAAAGGAGGAGCGGGAGTGGCTCCTCCAGCCCTGCTCCCATAGGGGTAGAGGAAGCCCAGCAGAGCTAGCAAATGGGCAGTGGCAGTGCCTGAGGAGGCAGCTCTCCAGCCGGCTCCTGCCTCGGGCTCAGGAATGAGGAGAAAGTCCTCCCTAGCATCCAGAATGGAGACACTCGAGGGAACTCACCTAACGGTGTGCCGGACAGCACCGTGGGGCCACTGCAAACAGGAGCTCACTTAAATCTCTTAATTCTAGCAGCTAGACCTCATCAGTCTCATCTTACAGAGAGGAAACCGAAACAGCTCTCCCAAGATGACAGCTAGAGTTTGAATCAACCCTGGTTGCCAGGCTCTAAATGAGGCAACCTTTTGCTTTAAAGGGTAACAAGTGATGGGTTGATACTTGTTAGTGTAATTTTAATAGATGAGTAGATTTTTTTTTTTTTCCCAGGAAAGCAAAGTACAACCACTCGCTGCTCTGAGTCAGGTCCAGAGACCAGCACGAGGGCTTGCTGGGAATGCAGACTCTCTCCCCACTCAGACGCCCTGATCAAAACCTGTGTCTACCAATGTCCCACACAGATCCACGTGCATGAGAATGCTTGAGAGAAGGTGTTTGGACTCCTGTTCCCTCACTGGGCAGCCTGGCTGATTGCTTGTCCTTACCACCTTAAGCAAGGATGGCTTGGGGCAGCTGCCCAGTGTCCGGGAGGAGCTCAGCTACTGTAGAATGAGCCTTGCAAAAACAGCCACATTCAGTTAAAACTCCACCTTCCTTTACTGAGTTTGTTTCATGGCAGGAGTTGGCATTTTCTTTTTCTAGTCCTGGGGCAGGCTTGAGGTAGACGTGGGGGAGGGGCACAGGAAAAGAAAAGACAGGGACCACTGGTACTGAGAACAGTTCCAGGGTCCAGGCATACAGTAGGCACTCCATAAATGCCAGTGGAGCTAACTAAAGTGAAGAGCTGAGAAGGACACAGGGGAGTGAGGAAATAAGAAGGGGAAAGGTCCTCCTCCCTCCTGTGCCCTGTGGGACACCTGCTCCGTGGGGTCTCCCGCCCAGAAAGGCAAGCCAGTCTGAGGAATTGGGAGAGCACAGGGACCTTAAACAGATTTCTTTACACCAGGATTTGTCAAGGCCTAACAGTCCTGGAGAGCAGGGGTTCTCAGTGGTCCCAAGACCTACAGCATCAGCATGCATGGGACCTTGTTAAAAATGCAGATTCTCAGGCCCTGCCTCAGACCCCCTGAATCAGAAACTCTGGAGGTTGGGCCCAGAAATCCAGATTTTTAACAAGCCGCACCCCCCCACCCCGCCCCGAGAATTCTGCTGCAAGCTACGGTTTGAGAACCACTGCTGAAGACGTTGCAAGGTCTTCCAAAGTAATCTGACGGCCGAACACACCCTTTTTTAGGGAAACCATACTTAATGTTTTGTTATATCTTCTTTTATGATCCTTTTTAAAAAAATTTTTTTTAAATTTATTTTTGAGAGAGTGCAAGCAGGGGGAGGGGCAGAGAGAGAGGGACAGAGGATCCAAAGCAGGCTCTGTACTGACAGCACAGAGCCCGGTGTGGGGCTTGAACTCACGAACTGCGAGATCATGACCCGAGCCAAAGTCGGACACTCAACCGACTGAGCCACCAGGCGCCCCTTTTATGATCCATTTTTAACAACAACAACAACAACAACAACAACAAAATGCTACTTTAGCAAATATAATTAAAATTCCCCAGGTTGTCTGCCTTTTAGGTGGGAGGTTGCCCCCCCCCACATTTCCCCAACATATTTATCTTCCAATGGGACGCATGTCTGATTGTCTAACAAAATTTGATAGAGGTAAACAGGGTTGATATATAGACGTCCAGACATCAGTTAGAAGGAGGACATACACGGCTTTTAAAATTTCCCAGATCAGGGGCTTTTGGGTAGCATTTGTGAAGTTAACGGAAGAACACTATTTTCTGAGTGCTTTGGTCACGTGGAGCCGACTTGTTTCTGAGCTGGGGTGACACTAAGAGGGCGTGGGGTCTTCTTCCTGCACAGAACCCATCACGGCTTTGGTTTCTGGAGAAACGAACGGCCCCACCCCAGGCCTCACCACCCTGCTCCCCCTCTTAGCCTCCTGCTCTGGAACTCTGCCCCATCCACTCATCCCCTCTATCCCCTCTAGGCTCCTGACCTTCTTCATCTCAGACACCTGATCCCTTCTTTTCACCACCAACTCCCCTCAAGGAGCTGCCATACATGTGATTTTGCCTGGTCTCCAAACAAGCTGCAGAGACTTGTCTAGGGGGCCGGGAGCAGGGGGTAATGGGGTTACAGCTGTCAGACCACACTCCCCCCGGCCCCTCCCTGGCACAAAGCCTCTGGCCCTCGGCCCTGAGCCTGGACGGCACCTCCAGAGGCTGCTTGGGGCTTTCAACCTCAGCAATGCCCCTAAGCTGAACTCATCTACCCCCTGCTTCTTCCCCACCCCAGCTTCCCTTTTTTTTTTTTAAGTTTACTTATTTATTTTGAGAGAGAAAGAAAGCACAAGTAGGGGAGGGATAGAGAGAGGGAGAATCCCAAGCAGGCTCTGCACTGCCAGCGCCGAGCCCAACGTGGAGCTCAAACTCAGGAACTGTGAGATCGTGACCTGAGCTGAAGTCGGTTGCTCAACCGACTGAGCCACCAAGGTGCCCCCACCCCCTCATCAGCTTCCCTTTGTAATGATCACTCCATTTGCCCAATAACCCAGATGCACACGTCAAGGATGCCCTGGGTGCCCCCCTCAGTCTCTCCCCATTTTGATGAATTCCAACGGGATCCCGGGTCCATCCACACGACATCCTACATTCTTCCCTGCTCTCCCACTCCCCGTCTTCAGTCAGCCCCTTCCCCACCTCTGGGCTCTCTCGTCAGGCCCTCAAAGGCTGCCAGGCCACACTTCTGCAACGTGGCTCTGACTTCTCGCCCGTCTCCCTGTTTCTCACTGAGCACTGCAAATGCAGGTCCAGAGCAGTCCATGAAGGCTGTAACCGTGCTCCCCCCGGTCCCCAGGAAGATGTCTGTGCTTACGGCGAGGTGCCCCTGTGACTTTGGGGAGAAGGACGCTCCTTCAAGGAGCTGCCTCCACCTGGTCTCATCTGGCAGGAAATGCACAGTGGGTAAGGGTCGAGCACCTTGGTCTTGGCACCAGGCTGGTCACCTCTCCCAGAACTCAGTCATATTTCTGCACTGTTCTACCTTACCAGGAAGGAAGCTCTTTTTCTCAATTTCCTTTAAAGGTACATTCCCTTATCAGCCTGCCAACCCAACCTCCTGCAATCGAACTCCGGGGCTGCAAACAGTGAGTAAACATACAAGCTGCTCCTGCTTTGATGCCCCCAGGAAATGTCACAACTCACTCGGTTCTGTGAGCAGGCCCAGCCACAGCTGACCTCTGCCCAGAGCTGACCTTGCCAGAGCATCCTTGTCCCATCCCTCTAGGCCCCTGCCTGTGTGCCTGGCCGGTGACAAGGCCAAGTCAGATGCCCTTCTACTGTGAAGCCTTCCTGGACTCCGTGACAAGGTAACACCAGACAGAGTGACGGTCCCTCTATGAGTCCTTGAGGGGAGAGGCCGATCTGAGGGCAGGTGCTCAGCCAGGTCCTGGCTGGCCTGACCCCATTACCAAAAATGGATGGAAATTAATGCTGTTTTTAGGGAGAAACTTCTCTGTGCAGGGTTGACACATAGCCCCATTATATTCTCACAACGACCCTGAGTAGGAGCTGTGGGTGAGACACTGAGGCTCAGAGATGTTAGCTTCCCAAGATCACCCTCCACTGGCCTAGAGCCCTCTCCCATGCACCCTTCATCTCCCTGGGGTGGGGGTGGGGTGCTTTGAGCTACCTCCCTGAGGTCTAGTCCCCTTGGCTCAGGCTGTGCTCTCCTCGAATGCAGGGACACATCTCTTATCTCCTTCCTAGAACCTCATGGTCCTTAGCCAGCAGAAGTGAGGCTTAGCTGATGTGGCCAGCTGTGCTGTACCAGGAGGGGCTGAGGGCCCATCTCAAGATTTCCTAGCTGTGTTCCTTCCAAACAGTCCATAGCTCAAGGGGCCAAGTTACACGGCAGACGTGGAGAAAGGTGGGTCGATGTGTCATTGGAGAAACGGTGGTTTGTGTGGCCAGTGCTGGGGAGCACAGGGGAGGAGACCTCACTCAGGCCTAGGGGCTTCTAGGCACTTCTTGGAGAAGGGTCACCTCATCCAAGTCCTTAAAAATGAGGAGTTGGATTTCTCCAGGCCAAGAAAGGAAGGATGGTGTTCAAGGTGGAGGAAATAGCTCATGCAAAGCAAGGGCAAGAAGATGCCCTGCAAACTGGTGCTGGGCGCACATGGCTAAAGTGTCCCCTGTATCTGGGGGCAAGGGAGAGGGCAGGGGAGCTGGGCAGAGAGGTCTGGACTCTCGCCTGTAGTTGGGGTAATCACTGAGGGATTTTAGATGGAGGAGTAAAAGAATTAGATTTGCCCTTATAGAAGGAGCCTCCAAAAAACTGTATGTGTGCTTGAGAATGAACTTCCAATTGCTGTGTGGGATGGATCCTGGGGAAGCAGGTCGAAGGATGTTCCTGAATGTCCCAGGGAGAGATGACAGAGCTGGGAGGGAAGGAGATGCACTCGGAGACCCCAGGAAATAGACGTCACCCCACATGCAACTGAGTGGAGGATGAGGCCAAGGGAGGCATTGAGGCCAGCGGTTTCAACCCTGACTGCACACTGGAATCCCCCCAGGAGCTTTTAAAATATAGGTAGAGGTGGGCTACAGATGCTGGTTTAACAGTTTGGGCAGGACAGGCTGGGCCGAGGCAGCATGGAAGTAATATTAAACACACTTCTAGGATGGGACATGTGAGAGAAGAAAGGTAATTGTGTGTGTGTGTGTGTGTGTGTGTGTGAGAGAGAGAGAGAGAGAGAGAGAGTGTGTGTGTGTGTGTGTGTGTGTGTGTGTGTGTGTGTGAAGTGAGGGCCCATGAGGTGGTAACAAAGGCCCCTGAGGGGTCAGAGGCCAGTGGGGTCAGACTCCCATTTTGACAGAGTTTACTGAGCACCTATTCTGTGGCAGCTGCTGTGCTAGGCTCCGGAGGTACAAAGATGACAATTAATTCCAGGAACACTGAGCAGACATAAGAAAGGCACAGCCTGGCCTTCACTCCACCGTCCATCCACCCACTCACCATCTATCCATCCACCCTCCAGGTATTTCTCCACCAACCGTCCACTCTTCTGCCCTCCTTCCATCCTCCCTCCCTCTTTCCATCCACCCCTCCACCCACCATCCATCCATCCATCCATCCACCCACCATCACTCCACCATCCATCCCTTCCCCATCACTAAGTAGAGGTGGGATGATTCCCCAAAGCAGTATCTTCTCCTCTGACCTCGCTGCCTCTCCATCCTTATCATTTTCTCTTCAAACTGCCCCTCTCAGAAGGCGTTTCTGTCCTGCTTGCACCATCCTGGTCAGGGCTCTGCCCTACCAAAGCCACCTGCCTTTGGGGATCCCTGGGTGGGAAATCAGATGTTTAATTGCCCTGATGTTTCCAGGGAACCAGATGTTGGGTACTACTGCATTACTAGTCCAGATGTTGGGTTTTAATTTTTCTCCCCAGTTGGTCCCAACTGTAGCAGGGGAAAAAATCCCCAGCTTTGGACCCAAAGAGATCTGAATGCAAATTCGGGTTTTGCCGATTTCTGCCTGAATGACCTTAGGCAAATTCCTTGATCTGGATCCAGGTTATTTACCTGGAAGCGTTCAAGAACAGTATCTACCTCCCAGAGTGGCCGTGAAAGTGAAAACAGATGATTCTAGTAGAAAATGCCCACACCTAAGAGCCCGGCCCTTGGCAGAGGCTTGCTAAGTGTTAGACCCCTACCACTTGTTCCCTCTCAGGCAGCCTGAGGGACACCAGTGCAAACGGCCTTGCTAATGTGAGGGGGTTCCTTACAGAGGCTGATTGTGAGGCTGTGAGGCTGTGTGTGTGTGTGTGTGTGTGTGTGTGTGTGTGTGTAGAGTGCTTCCAAAGTGTCCAGAGGAAGAAGACTTTGGCACAGGCCTGAGTGTGGTCTCTTGTGCTTACCTTTCAGAAGTCTGACCAGAAGACGCCCTTCTCAAGGGGAGCAGCTGGGCACTGAGCAAATGTCGCCCCAGGATATGCCTACCTGAGGCCAGGGCCCCGTCCCGGGAGACTCTCATCCTGGCTGTGGGGCTGGCCTGGCACCAAGAAGTGCTGAAGCTCCACAGGGCATTCTATGGCTCCATCAGGTGGCAGAACCACGGATGGAGAGTTTTCTAGATTTGTATGCTTGTGGGAACTCCCCAGAGTGTTAAAGTACAACTTCAAAGGCTCCTCCACTAGCCCTGGGACGGGGCTGGGGCTCCCTGTTTTTAACAAGCACCCAAGGAGTCTCAGGGTTTGGCACACTTTAAAAGCCCTGCCATTATTCAACTGCAAAGAAGGAGCACAGAACTTGGGTCTCTGCCATTTATTAGCAGGAGCCACTGGGCAAGGTATGTGACTTCCTTATTCCTCAGATTCTTCAACTCCAAAGGGAGGATAATCGTGCCTACCTCAAGGGGTTGTTGTGATAGACAACCCGGGGGGATGGGTGTCAGCGATCAGCACAGGCGTGGTGGCCATTACTACCGCAGAGCCCTTCTATCCAGGGGACAGCGTGGACCCTCTCCAACCCCGAATCGGCTATAGGGGGATGAGATATGGGTGGGGTGGGCACTCCAGGTAAAGACCTCTACCTTGGGCTGACAACAGAGCTATGTTGGGTGTCTGGAGCCATCCAGGTTATAACTTGGTTTAGATACAGGCTACCCTGCGGCTGCACATCGGATACAATCAAGTGATTTGGGAAGACCAGCTGAGCTGCTCCCCAGCCCAGAGCTCCCACAAGGAAAGGACTGAGGGTTCCATCCGCGGCCCTGGCCCCTGGAGGGACTGCCCCGCATCCTTAGGTTCTTGGAAACTCACGCTTTGGAGTAGTTCAGAACGAAGTCCACACCCTTCTCACTATCAAACTGGATGTCTCGGGGTAGATCCTTGTGGTATTTGGCATCGATACTCAAGGGGAAGCCAGGGTTCCACTCCATCCATCTGAGCATGAATAAAAAGAAGAAAACTGTGTAAAATGCCTGGCCTTTGGGCTGGCCCCTCAGACTAAAGCCTGCCCCTGCGGTCTGAGGATGTGCCCTCCGTCAGGCCGAGACGTTATAGCTGAGTGTGCATCCGTGACGTACTGGGACCCCTCCCGGGGTCCGGCAGTAGCCTGCTTTGCTGTGCCCTGAGCTTCACAGCAGGAGGTGTGAGGTCCCCTGAACCTGAGACTGGGCTCACAGCAGAGGAGTGGCGAGTGCAGTAGGTGTGCGCCACTGCGTAAAAGGAAGCTGAAAAGGAAGCATCAGAAGACCTCACGGATCTGACGGGACATTCAACTGCCTGTCTCCCTCGGCACAGAGTTGCCTTGCTGGTCACCGGAGGTAGAAAGGGTTGAGGCCGCTCCACTTCCAGGCTGAACTGAACAGCCGGTGTCCCACCAGCTCGGTCAACGTGCCCCTGGACTGTGTGTGGTGGCTGGGGAAAGGGGACAGTGGGCACGTCTTCCAAGTAAGGTGTCCAGGGCAGCACGGTGATTGGACTTCGGACACAGACTGCCACCAGAGGCAGGTTTAGTGACTGTTAAAATCAAAATAGCTCCCCCCCCCAAGACAGGCCATGCACTGTATCCAGCCCACATTTTCAGATACCGGTGTCCTTGAAACTTATCCTGCAGCATTGGGCACTTACATTTTGTTTTTTAAATTTTGCTGTTTTTTTTCTTACGGCAAAACCAAAACTAACCCAAAGTGTCTGTTCCTTTAGGGCAGGGAAAACGATCTTGCATTTATTTAAAAATCAAAATTTACATTCTGGGTTAACAGCTTTTCACTTGTATTCCTAACTCTCCTCTTCTGAAACCTTTCTCACAACAGAAAGTAAAGCACTGAGAGTTGAGGTCATGAAAAAGTCTGGAGTCCCTTTAATATCATCTTGTGCTATTACTGTCCCCAAAATCCCCATGGTTTTTCATGCTGTCCTGTTGGCCAGGTAAGACTCCCATTGGGACCACAAGAGGCGAACAGGAGCTAGGTATGGTCGCCCGGAGCAAATGCATTTTGAGAAACATTTTCTGTTGCATGGCACTGTCATTTATCACTGTTGGTTTACTTACAGTATTCCATTTTCCTGGGCTTTAAGAAAACCTTCTCTATTTGTTGTTTGTATTAACACCAACTCTGATAAAATGTAGACAAGTGTACAATGTCAACTAATCTACTGATTTTTTCCCCCTTTGTTTTAGAAAATAATTGATTTTCTTGGAACCTCCTGCCCCACTGCTGTCCCCCCCCCACCTCCTGAAGCTGGCAGCACTAATGGATGGAAGTGCCCACCTTCCGTGGTCTGGGGACTACCTACCGCCTCTCAGTGCGTGGAGACTGTGCGGTTTGCCAGCTCTCCACCAGACACCTGTGTCCCTTCCACTGCAGGCCACTGCTACCTGAGACAGCTGACAGGCTGACCTGCACAGGGGCCAAAGATCTTCGTGCCCGTAGATAAATAGGCAAAGAAAAAAAATCACACTCCACAGGGAGTTGAACACGCCAGGCAGAGGAAATGAAGATGCAAAAAAGACATTTAATTTCTTTTTTAAAGACATTTAATTTCTTAAAAAAAGAAGTGTTAAAGAGATACAGTAGAATGTAAAAAGATTTTCTTTTTTTTCCTTTTTTTAAAGTAGACCCCATGCCCAACGTGGGTCTTGAACTCACAACCCTGAGATCAAGAGTCAGATGCTCTACGGACTGAGCCAGCCGGGTGCCCCTAAAAAGACCTTCTGCGGCCACAAAACATGATTTCTGAATTGAAAATTCAACAGAGAAATGGGAAAAGAGAAGAGTCACTGTGAGATCTAATTTGTTTCCTGCACAAAATGTATTCATTAAGGAAGTAATTACTGAGCACCTGTCATGTGCCAGGTACTGCTCTGTACAAAATGGAAGAAAACATAACACAAATACAGAGCAAACACACAAAGAAATGGAAGCCATGATGGGGATTACGGAGGGCACTTGTTGTGATGAGCACCGGGTGTTTTATGGAAGTGATGAATACTGTGTACCTAAAACAAATATGACACTGTATGTTAGCTAACTGGAATTAAAATAAAAACTTAAAAGAAAACACAAGAGACATGAAAGGCAGACCTAGAAGATTTAATATGCAGAGACTAAGAAGTCCAAAAGGAGAGAGAGGAATATAGAGAGAAGTAAAAATCAAGAAATAAGAGAAAAACCTTCTTAAGTTGAAAAGACCTCAATTTTCTGAGTAAGTCCTAGGTAGAAAGAAAGGGGAAAAGGGCATGTATTGATATATACTTATTACATATTAAAATGTCAAAGAGAGAGAAGACTGTGGGGGTAGGGAGGGAGGGAAACAGAGAAAGTAGGGAGGGGGAGAGGGAAGGAGGGAGGGGATGGAAGGGAGAAGGGAAGGAAAAAGAAGTGTGGGGAGAGAGGGGAGGGAGGGGAGAGGGAGGGGGAGAGAGAAGGGAGGGAAGGGGAAAGGGGAGGGAGGGAGAGGGGGAGGTGGAGAGGAAGGGAGGTGGAGAGGAGAGGAAGGAGGAGGGGGAGGGAGGGGGAGAGGAGAAGTGGAGAAGGGAGGAAGGAGGAGGAAGGAGGGGGAGAGGGGAGGGCGGAAGAGGGGGGAGAGGGAGAGGAGGAAGGAGGCACACAGAGACCAAACAACAGGATGGAGTAAGTGGGAGTGGAGCTCAGAAACTGGCTGCAGAGCCCACGCACATCCCACCAGGCTGTGCCAGCTCTGTGTGCTATGGGCATCATCCCTGGGCAGTAGGAAGGAGTGTGTTATGTAATAAGTGACACCGGGATGTTTGACCCCCTACTTCACATCATGTATAAAAATACATGGCAGGTGAGTTAAAAGCCTAATGTTAAAAAACTAAATTGTAAAAGTTAGACAAAAATATAGGTATATTTATGTAACACAGGGGTGGGGAGGGCCTTGTTACGTAAAGCAGGAAACCCAAAAGTTATAAAGGAAAACCGATACATATAGTTAAGAAAATAAAGAACTAAAATCTGCGACACAAGCAACAGTAGACAAATGACATATACCATACTCATAACGAAAAGGTGCTATCCGAACACACAAAGGGCTCCTTTAGATGAATAATCACAAGGACACAGAAAAATGAAGCATATAAACAGACAATTCAAAGAAGAGGCAATGCACAGAGGCTTAACTCACCAGTGGCAGATTAAAACAACCATGGGGTCCAATTTAGGGGTTTTTAGATTGTCAAAAATATAAAAGATTGACATGATCAGGTATGTCATATATATACATATACAACTGGAAAATTGCACCAAAAATTACTATAACATTGTGAGAAAGGATTTTTGTTAGTACTTTTAAAAATGAAACTGCTAATTTGACCCAGCAAGGTGAGTTCTGGAAATTGACAGTAATGAAATCACCAGGACATCAAGCTGCTTGTTATGAGGTTGCCTCCTGCCACACTGTTGGTAATGCCAAATACACACACACACACACACACACACACACATGAAGCAAACAACAGGGGAATGGCTGAATTCACATACAGCGAGAAATATGTGGCAATGTAAGAATGAGGAAATCAATGAGATACTATTTCAGACACATCAGACCGACACCAATGAGAATGTCTCAAGATGCAAAGTGTGTCAATGATGTAGGGAAAGTGCAACCCTAAGAAACAGCTGCTAGGGGTGAACACTGGCAGAACCCCTTTGGAACCCCAGTGGTAATATCTAGAAAACTCACAGTGTGGTCTGCTATCCTGCAGGTCTACTTCTAAGAATATTCCCTAGAGAAATTCTTCCATAAGAGCACCAGGAGACAGATGAGAGAGCTCACTCTGGTGTGGCTTGTGACAGCCAGATATTAAAGACGGTCTACATGTCCATCAGCAGGAGAGTGGGTGAGCCTGGTGGTTTGTTCGTGCAATGGTGTGCTATACAGGAGCTAAGTGAATGGATGACACCTGTCTGTGTCAACCGGCTGCCCTTCAAAACAGAATGACGAGTGAAAAAAAGCAAGTCACAAAATGATCAAACGCTGTAGGTTACAAACCACTACTCTATCCGCTGCTGTGTGTGTGCGCACACCAGCCAGGTGCATACGGTCACAGTAAGAATGGGGTCAGGGCGTTATGACCTGCGTGGGCTTCTCCACTTCCCTTCCAGGCTGACTGAGGGACGAAGGCCAGCTGGGCTTGCAGCTCCCTGACAGATTGGAGACTATTCTTACTTTACTTCCAACTCTCATCTGGAAGCTCGAGAGTTCGTGTGAAAGAGGAACTCCTAGATTATGCAGACGGTGCAAAGTTCAGTGCTTCCTGAACGGAAGCAGAGGAGGGCGTCTGAAGAGGGCAGATGAGTGGAAGGAGGAAGAAACAATGACGATTAGATCTAAGAAGAGGGATAACTATTTCACTGGAAAAGCCCTTGGCCCCATCTCCCTAGACCCTGTCAAAGCCCTGTCCCTGGTGGTGAAACAAACACACCACTGAATCCATTGCTCCCTAATAAAGGGGTACTTCCCAAAGGGTGCTCCAAGGAGTACTTGTTCTGTGAGATGTTAAGAATTGTATGTCCAACTCTCTTGGGAAACACTGGGTGGGAAAAAAAAAATTAACCACAGTCCACTACCCCAGAACTTCTCAGAATTCTCACTGCTTATGTGCATCAGGAACCTCCAGGAGGAGGAGGTGATGAACAGTTTCCCAAACTTGTCTCACCACGGGGAGAAAGTTATGGGGCCGCTGCTCCAGGGCACACTTTGGAAAATACTGCGTTAAGACAACATGCCTGTAAGACTAATTTATCTGCCATTAACATCTTAGTCTGAATGACAGTGGAACTGATAAAACTTCCTGTCCACTCTCCTAACAGGACACAAACTAGCCTGATTCTCTGCAAGCTGTTTAATGTCACTGCAGACTAGGGTTCCTTCTTTCCACAAGGCCAAACGCACATGGGATGCTCACTGTAGGGGCTGAAGTGGGGAGGAAAGCTGAAGAAGGAGCTGAGAAATAACAATGTTTTAAGATGGGAATGGTGGTGCAGAGCTTTCGGACAACGCCTTGTGCACTGCACCAAACACAAAAGTCCCAGAACGCATCACATGGTGTCTGAGCCCAGAGGCTCACACACGAAAGTTTTAAAATAAACCACAAATTCATAAATCTTTAACATTACTCAAGTATAATCAGATTACCCTCCTTCACCTGATATAAAGACATAAAAATTTTATTTTAAAATTTTATTATGAAATCAAACATAGAAACACATGTATGTATGTGTGGATATGTATATGTATGCACACATATGGAGAAAAATGCACAAAACATCTGTATAACAACCAACATCCAGATCAAGAATCAGAATGTTACCAGTATCCCCACACCGCACCTGCTTTCCCGCTTAGCCTCCCCTGATCACTGTCCTCCCTTTTATGAGAATCATTTCCTTGCTGTTGTCTATTGTCCCACTGCTATGTAACTGTCCCTAAACAACAGACTTCCAAACTCTATGGATTGGTCAGACACGGTGTGCCTCACTTCCGGTACCCAACACTGTACTTGTGAGGTTTGCCTATGTTGCTCTGCATAGCAGCAGGTCATTGACTACCCTTCTTTTGCTTTATTGGATTAAAAAAGCCTGACATACTGCATACTCTTTGTAGGAAGTTACACCACAGAGAAATACGTGGAAAGGTGTCATGGTCATCACTCCCCAAGAGCCTCGCCATAGCCCAGGTAACCATGCTGACTGGTTAGCATGAGTCCATCCATTCTTCTCCCTTGGAAGGAGTCACAGACTCAAGGTCTACAAAGGCCAAAGTAGGACCTGAAAGATGCCTTGACACAGACAGTGGACAGGTATTGGACTGAGGAAACCTGGGCCCTGTTTACTCAGAACTCCACAGCGACCATGAAACAAATTTATAGGCTGAATATAGCCCACTGACCACCGTTTTCTAGATGAGTGCTCTAGATCATGTGTTATTTCCAAAAACAGCTATATTGAGTTGTAATTTACATACAATAAAATTCACCCCTTAAAAGTATCCGATGAAGTTTTTTAGTGTACTTACAGAATTGTGCAGGCTTCACCAAAGTCTAATTTGGGGATATTTTCACCCCAAAAAGAAACCTTGTGCCTATTAATAGTCACTGTCCGTGTCTATCCCCAACTTCCAGTCCTGGGCAACCAACAGTCTACTATTCTGTGTCCACAGACTTGCCTGTTCCAGACATTTCATAAAGTAGAGTCATACAGTATGTGGTGTTTTGTAAATGACTTTCCTCTTTAGCATAATGTTTTTGAGGTTCATGCATGGTTTAGTATGTATCCATAGTTCATTCTTTTTAATGCTAAATAACATTCCATTATATGAATATACCACATTTTGTTTATCCATTCATCAGGTAATGGAATTTATGTTGTTTCCACCTTTGGGCTATTATAAGTGATGTTGCTATGAATATTTATATAAAGCTTGTGTGTGTGTGTGTGTGTGTGTGTGTGTGTAGAAACCTATTTTCATTACTCTTGTGTAGCCACCATGCACAATAAGAAAAAAGGGATAGAACTGCTAGTACGAAGTCTGTTCAAGATTTGAGAAGCTGTGGGGCACCTGGGTGGCTCATTTGGCTGAACATCTGACTCTTGATTTTGGCTCAGGTCATGATCCCAGGGTCGTGGGATCGAGTGCCATGTCGGGCTCTATGCTGAGTGAGAAGCCTGCTTAAGATTCTTTCCCTCTCCCTCTGCCCCACTTCCCTGACTTCCCCCTCTCTCTCTAAAAAATAAAAAAAAAATTAAAAAAGGTTTGAGAAACTGCTAACCTGTTTTTCAAGGTGGCTGTGCCATTTTATATTCTACCAAAAAGGTTTGCGGGCTCCACTTTCTCTTTTTGATTCTAGTCATCCTAGCGGGTGTGACATGCTATCTCACTGTGATTTTGATTTGCACTTTCCTGATGATTAATGATGTTGAGCATCCTTTCAAATGCTTGTGGGCCATATATTTTCTCTGGAGAAGTGCTTCTTCATTTTTTTTATGGCCAAAATAGTTTCCATGTATAGACATACCACATTTTATTTACAGATTCATCAGTTAATGGGCATCTGGGTTGTATTCACCTTTGGTTCTTATGGATAATGTAAACATTCATATACAAGTTTGTGTGCGGACATATATTTTCGTTTTCTTAGGCATATGCCTAGATGTGGAACTGCTGGATTATCTAGCAACTCTTGATTTAACAACTTGAGTAACTACTAGACTGTTTTCCAAAGCAGCTGCACATTTTACATTCCTACCAGGAGTGTATGAAGGTTCTGATTTCTCCACATCCTCACAACTTTTGTTATTATCTGACTTTCATAGTAAATGTGAAGTGGTAATGATTTGCATTTCCCTAATGAATAATGATGTCAAGCATCTTTTCATGGACTTATCGATCATGTATATATCTTCCTTGGAAAAATGTCTATTCAGATCCTTCTCTATTTTTAAATTGGATTATTTGTCTTTATTATTGATTTGTAAGAGCTCTTTATATATTCTGGATACAAGTCCCTTATCAGATCCATGATTTACAAATATTTCATCCCATTCTGTGAGTTGTCTTTTCACTTTCTTGATGGTATCCTTCGAAGCATGAAAGTTAAAATTTGATAACATGAGCTTATCTATTTCTCCTTTGTTGTTTAAGCTTTTGTTGTCATATCTAAAAATACTTTGCCAATGCAAGGCCATGAAAGTTTACCCCTGTCTTTTTCAATGTTTTAGTTTTAGCTCTTACGTTTAAGTATTTGATCCACTTTAAGTTAATTTTTGTATGTGGGGTAAGGGTCCAATTTCATTCTTTTGCATGTGGCTAGTCAGTTGTCCCAACACCATTTGTTGAAAAGACTATCCTTTCTCCATTGAATTGTCTTGCTGCCTCTGTTGAAAATTAACTGACCATAAATGCAAGGGCTAACTTCTGGACTCTCAATTCTATTTAATTTCTCTATATATCTAACCTTATGCCAATACCACGATTGTTTTAATTACCACAGCAGTGTAGTAATTCTGATATTGGCAACTGTGAGTTCCCCAAGTTTTTTTTTTCAAGATTATTTTGACTATTATGAGTTCCTTGCATTTCCTTATGATTTTTAGGATCATCTTGTCAATTTCTGCAAAAAAGTTAGCTGAGACTTTGATAGGGATTGTGTTAAATATGCACACTGCTTTGGGGAGTACTGCTATTTTTATAATATTAAGTCCTCTGGTCTGTGAATGTAAGATGTCTTTCACCTTATTTAGGTCTTCTTTAATTACTTTCAGCAATGTTTTGTAGTTTTCATTGTGTAAGTCTTAGACTTCTTTTGTTAAGTTTATTCATAAATATTTTATTCCTTTTGATGTTACTGCACATGGAACTGTTTTGTTATCTTTATTTTCAGATTGATTATTAGCATACAGAAACACAACTGAATTGTGTATATTAGTCTTTTATGCTGCAACCTTGCTGGGTTATCAGTTCCAAAATTTTTTTTTGGTGAACGTCTTAGGATTTTCTACATACGAGATCATTTCATCCGTGAATGGCAGTGGTTTCACTTATCGCTCTTTAACGTGGGTGCCCTTTCTCCCCTCTTGCCTAATTGCCCTGGCTAGAATCTCCAGTACAATGTTACACAGAAGTGGCAAAAGCTGACATCCTTATCTTGTTCCTGGATCTTAGGAGGAAACCATGTAGTCATTTCCCATTAAGAACGATATGAACCGGGGACACCTACCCAGCTCCACTGACTGAGTAGAGCTTCCGACTTCAGTTCAGGTCACAACCTCACAGTTCGTGAGTTCAAGCCCCACCTTGGGCTCTATGCTGATACCTCAGAGCCTGGAGCCTGTTTTGGATTCTGTGTCTCCCTTTCTCTCTGCCCCTCCCCCCACTCACACTCTGTCTCTCTCTCTCTCAAAAATATTTATTTTTGGGACAGAGAGAGACAGAGCATGAACGGGGGAGGGGCAGAGAGAGGGAGACACAGAATCTGAAACAGGCTCCAGGCTCCGAGCCATCAGCCCAGAGCCTGACGCGGGGCTCGAACTCACGGACCGCGAGATCGTGACCTGGCTGAAGTCGGACGCTTAACCGACTGCGCCACCCAGGCGCCCCATCAAAAATAAATAAATGTTAAAAAAAATGATATTAATTGTAAGGTTTTTTTATAGGTGCCCTTTACCAGGTTGAGAAATTTCTGTTTAATTCCTATTTTTTTTTAGCGTTATTCAATCATGAAAGAATGTTGGATTTTGTCAAATGCACTCTAATATGTCTTTTGAGATGCTCATGTGTTTCTTTGTTCTTTACTGATATGGTGCATTACATTAATTGATTTTTGGATATTAAACCAACCTTGCGCACTTGGGATAAATCCTATATTGTATATCTTTTACATGCTGTTGCATCCAGTTTGCTAGTATTTTGTTGAAAATGCTTACATCTATATCCATAAGAGACATTGGTGTATAGTTTTTTTACGATGTCTTTGCCTGATTTTGGTATAACACCGATCTCATTCAATGCACTGGGATGTGTTCCCTCCTCTTGCATTTTCTGGAAGAGCTTATGCAGGATTGGTACTAATTCTTTAAGCGTTTGGTAGAATTAATCAGTGAGGTCATCTGGGCCTAGGATTTTCTTTGTGGGAAGTTTCAAAATTACTGATTCGACCTTTTGGCTTGTGATTGTTCTATTCAAATTATTTATTCTTTTTTTTTTTTTTTTCAACATTTTTTATTTATTTTTGGGACAGAGAGAGACAGAGCATGAACGGGGGAGGGGCAGAGAGAGAGGGAGACACAGAATCAGAAACAGGCTCCAGGCTCCGAGCCATCAGCCCAGAGCCTGACGCGGGGCTCGAACTCACGGACCGCGAGATCGTGACCTGGCTGAAGTCGGACGCTTAACCGACTGCGCCACCCAGGCGCCCCTCAAATTATTTATTCTTAAGTCAGTTTTGGTCATTCCTATCTTTCTAGGACTTCTCCATTTCACTCAAGTTATCTAATTTGTTGGTATACAACTGTCCATAGTATTCCCTTTTATACATTTTAATTTGTGTGAGGTGGGTACTGATGCTCCCTCTCTCCTACTTTAAAAAATTTGAGTTCCCTCCCTCTTTTTTTCTTGGTCTGTTAGCTAAAGATTTGCCAATTTTTTGGAGATTATTTATCACTTTTACAATAGAATTATTACCAGAAGACATAAAAAGTGAGGGGGTAATCACTACAATAGGAGGTGAAAGAACATTAATGTAAATCCAAGCTTTTGCTGCCCCATTCCCCCTAGATGCTGATATGGTTTCCCCACAGTTTTCTCCATAATGCACTTTACCATCTCTGCCTGGACAGTGGAGGTCAAGTGGATCTTGGGGATCGAGGAGCACTACAGGGCACTGGTGGCCTGGCCATTGCTTACCAGCAGTGGTCAGCCATGCGCTGTGGGCAGAGTTCATTCAGGGCTGTCTGGTCTGACGTCATAACTCACCGATACTGTTTTTGCCGTGTTTCCAGCTCTTTACGTCTGTGCTGCTTGAGAATGTGAATTTGGTCATCGCAGGCCAACTTTGCTGTGAGGAAAGGACAGGTGTGAGAAGAGCCACAGGAAGAACGGTAACAATGTCCAATATTCAGGTTTCCCTCACACACCTGCCCATGCATCATCTTTATATGCATCATCTAAGCCTCTGAACACTTCCCCAGTTCATGTATAGGAAACTGGGGCTTAGGGAGGTTGAATAGCTTTGCCTTTGAACTTTGCCCAAGGTCACACACTGAATGAGTGGATTTTCAACACAAGACTCATATCCATGCTCTTAGCCTATTATAAAAGACAAATCCAGTGCCCCCTCTTACTGCCTGCTCATTCGGCAAGCTGGGGGCCCTGCACCTTGGAGCTCTGAGAATCATGTCCACATTCATGAGCCAGGCTTGGTGGTCATCAGGATTTATGGGGGCAGGCCAATGATTCTCTGGAAGGTACAGTGTATGTAGCAAGTTGCCTTAGCTTCCCCACATGTAAAATGGGTATGATAATGCCAATGTCAGGGTTATGGTAGGGATTTAGTGAGCACTTCACACAATGCTTGGCACCCAGTAAGTGGGAACAATGACTAACATTATTGTCCTTACAATCATGATGGACCTAGGCTTCCTCTTCCTCCCCCTAAGCCCAGATTCAAAGGTCTCTTGTCTCTCATCTCAGGAGTGGGGCAAGTGGCTAAAGTCAAGGTCAAGCTGCTCAGGGCCTTTAGAGCAGGAGAAGCCAGCTCATGACTACCCTTTATACTGTTATTTAGGGTAAAGCCAGTGAACACAGTGGGAGCCCAGACTAGCAAGATTCCAGAGCATCTCCTACCAAGATTCCAGAGCATCTCCTATAATAGTGCTTCTCCAGCTCTCTGTGGTTTTAAAAATTTCCGTTTAATCACAGACTGATATTTCTGTAAACTACAATAAAACTTAACTACTAGAAAAGAAATAAAAAACAAACCAAGGACATTCAAAGCATAAACCCTGTTTTTGTTATAAGATGCAATGGTCATAGAATAATTCTTGCAAGTTGCTATAAAAGTTTGTAAATGCCTACTCTCAGTCTCGGTACCCACCTCTTTACAGACCAACAGCTAACAGTTCCTAGCCCACACTCAGAGCACCTTCTGGCTGAGGAAGCTCCAGTCCAGGGCTTGGAACTGGGGCCCAGAGAGGAAGATCAATGGGGCACCTCTTTGTTCTCCAGTGGGGATGTTAAGCCATCCAGCGGGTGGCAGGGTTAAGGCCACTGAAGGCAAGATGAATATTAACTGACAACAGCTGCCATTGGCTGTAGGGGACACTGTTGTAGGCACTCGACATTCATCATCTCTAATCCACCTCGAAGAATTAGCTTATTTGTCAGGTACCTGGCTCTGAGGCATTGAGTCTTCAATTTCAGAAGGAACTTGGAACTGCACATACCAAGTCTCAAAAGCTGTCAGCTCCATGGGGCGCCTGGGTGGCGCAGTCGGTTAAGCGTCCGACTTCAGCCAGGTCACGATCTCGCGGTCCGTGAGTTCGAGCCCCGCGTCAGGCTCTGGGCTGATGGCTCAGAGCCTGGAGCCTGTTTCTGATTCTGTGTCTCCCTCTCTCTGACCCTCCCCCGTTCATGCTCTGTCTCTCTCTGTCCCAAAAATAAATAAAAAACGTTGGGAAAAAAAAAAAAAAAAAAGCTGTCAGCTCCATTTCTCCTGGCCCTGAGGGTGCCGGACATCTACCCCAGTGACTGATGGAACTTTTGGGAACACAGCAGGTGACAAAGCCTAGACTGAATGCCCCAGAGTTCTGGAGAGGGAGGTAGATTCCAAAAGACTGACATGAGTGCCTTAATGAAGCTGTCTCTTCACATAGGTGCTCTTGATCCCTGGGACCACAGTGATAGCCCTCTGACATTTATGTTCACCCCAGGTGCAGTGGTGGAGCATTAGATTGCAGAGGTTACCATGTCGCTCAAGGGCAGGGTCCCCTCATTTCCGGATTGTCCAAAGGATTGGTCATTGTGCCATGGGGTGGATTAAAGATGGCCATAAATTCTTTGACATTCTTTCCATTGACAGGTGGGATCTATGTCCCCTTTGAGTTTGGATGGGCTCTGTGACTGCTTGGACCAACAGAATAAGGTAGAAACTACCCCCTGACAGTTTCCAGGCCCAAACATGAAGAGACCGGCAGCTTCCACTTTCTGTCTCTTGGAATACTCGCTCTTAGAAGCCAGCCACCACATAAGAAGTGCAACTACCCTGTGAGGGCCAAGCCGTGAGAAGCCCAACTCCATGGAGAAGGCTTCCAGAATGAGCTTCCAGGTGGAGAGAGAGGCCATGGAGCCCTGAGGTGCTAGACATGTGAGAAAGGAACCGTCCTCAAAGGGAGCCTTCTAGCCCATCGTCCTCAGTTGATGCTTCGTGGCTCACAGACAACCCACCCAGCTGAACCTTTCCCAAATTTCCATCCCATGATGAAAAAATGAAATGGCTGTTTAAATCCACAGAGATTGTTACACAGCAACTGATAAGTGAAACATGCTGGATGGGCAGCTTCCATGTGCCTCTTCAGAATCTACCCTTCACCTCATCCTGTCCCTGAAGGTCCCTGATCTTGTCCTCGATTTGAATGAATTGCATCAATGGGCTTTGAGTTGGGTTCAGCCCCTGGGAGCCCTGACCAGAGAGAGGAGGGCACTGGAGAGTGAGGAGAGGACATTTATTCCCCAGGTCCTCTCGTAGTGTCTCCCTGCTGTCTGCATCTCTACTAGGGGCCACAGCTACTCCCAAGGGGGCTCTGTCTCTAGGACACTCCCCATCTGGATTATTCTGGCATTCTTCCCCTCCCCTCACCCCACCAGGACTGGCAGTGCTAATGGTCTACATCTTTCTTTCTTTGTTTTTTCTTGTGATGAGAACTTTTAAATTTTTATTTTCACTCCACTGAACAGTGTAACATTAGTTTCAGGTGTACAATGTAGTGATTCAACACTTCCACACATTACCCCGTGCTCATCACAGCAAGCGCATTCCTTAATCCCCATCACCTATCTCACCCATCCCCCGCCCACCTCCCCTGATGAGAACTTTTAAGATCTGTCCTCTTAGCAATTTTCAAATATACAGTATGGTATTATCAACTATAGTCACCACCTAGGAAGTCTCAATACAATCAATTTTGAAATAATTCATCCCAAACCCATAAATTCTAAATATTAAAAAAAAAATTCAACGTATATTTTTTGAAGGCTTCCCAGTTTGTGGTAATTTGTTATGGCAGTCCTAGAAACTAATACACAGAGTAAACCAAGTTTGGCCTACACCTTTCTTTTTTTATGTTTATTTATTTACTTTGAGAGAGAGAGGGAGGGAGAGAGAGAGAGCATGAGCAGGGGAGGGGGAGAGAGAGAGAGAATTCCAAGCAGGCTCCGTGCTGTCAGCAGAGAGCCTGATGTGGGGCTTGAACCCACAAATTGTGACATCATGACCTGAGCTGAAGTCAAGAGCCAGATGCTTAACCGACTGAGCCACCCAGGCCTCCTAGCCTATACTTTTCTAAACATCCTCATTTGAATATGCCATATGTTTTTTGCTAGAAAGGGATGCGGGGTCTGTGGGGAGAAGGACCGCACAACCAAGACCCCTGGTGGGAGGGGCAGGGGAGAGACTTGGAGCTAGTGTTTTTCTGATACTAGAGAAAGAGAAGTGCCCTGTCCACAACTGTTCACATTCTGGCCACAAGACAGAGTGAATTTGGTGATTTTTTTTTTTTCTGTGAGGTCAGGGAACAAAAATCTTTCTAGCTCCAATCATTCCGTTCAGAAATATTTTTGGAAATTGGTTTCTTAAATTCCATGTCAGAAACAATGGGAGGGGGCGCCTGGGTGACTCAGTTGGTTGAGCGTCCGACTCTTGATTTTGGCTGAGGTCATGATCCCAGCGTGGTGGGATCGAGCCATGTGCTGGTCTCCACACTGAGCATGGAGTCTGTTTAAAATTCTCTCTCTCCCTCTGCCCCTCTCCCCTGCTCACTCTCTCTCTGAAAGAAAGAAAGAAAGAAAGAAAGAAAGAAAGAAAGAAAGAAAGAAAGAAAGGGACGTGGCCTGGCAGTTTAAGAACACTAGGTAGAGAACTTTTTCCTCCTCTGTCTTGATCTTCTTAGCCAAAAAATGGGGTTAATCATCACTTCCATTTTGCCTACCCTGCCGGACCTCTGTGAAGGGGAAGTCACTGCACCTGTGTTCCCCCTCACTTTTCTAGTGGTGCACAGATTTGGAGACATCTTGTTCTGGGTTTAAAGTGTGAACAAACTGAAGGGCCACAACGTGAAGTCAGATAGAACTTCGCCGAGGCATGGATTTGATTCCCACACGCTTACAGGTTAGTGCACAACGGGGAGCCATTCCGAGGGACAGAGTGGCCTCAGCTGACTTCTGCCATCTGTTCCTCTCTCTGCTCCTCCACACCAGGCCAGCTGCCCGTCTCTTATGGGGAGTGGTCTCCCGAGGAAGTGCCAGATTGGCACGTTCAAGGGTCTTGCTTAAGAGGGCCGACTTTAGGTACTCTTCTCTTTTTAGCAAAATGTGGGACTTTAGGTTTAACAACTGGTGACCGTGACCACCAGGCCTGGCCATGGCCCCTCTAGGCTGCCACTCGGGGCACTCCTGGTCGACTTCTTCCCTTCCCAGGCCTATGCGTGTTGCCCTGGAGCCCGTGCCCCACTGTGACCTCACAGAGAGGAGGACTGGAGAACTTACCTGGAGAGCGGCCCCTCTAGGGGGACGTCCCACAGGTATTTGCTACTAGGGACTGTAGTTACCCTCTGACAAAAAGGGGGTCATAAGCTTGCCCCGGAAGGACTGTAGCCCAGAGGGAGGACACTGCTGAGCATGTGGCCGGGGGCCTCTCCCTGCACCCTCTTAGCACGGGGCTTATTAGCACCCTGAGGAAGGTCGCACCTCCGCAGGCACACGGAGGCACACAGCGGCGCTATCATTATTCCTACGAAAACATTCCTTTGAGGAAGGAGTTCCTGGG
Organism: Panthera onca; assembly: GCF_046562875.1. Taxonomy (NCBI): domain Eukaryota; kingdom Metazoa; phylum Chordata; class Mammalia; order Carnivora; family Felidae; genus Panthera; species Panthera onca. The sequence goes on along the minus strand of NC_138349.1, from coordinate 39,672,724 downwards.
AAGCTCAGGAAGTGGAAGGGGCCTGGGCCACTCACCGCGTCCATCTCTCAGGACAATCTCGCCCTCGCCGGTGATCCAGCGGTAGCAAGGGAACTCGATGTAATCCCCGCAGGGCGTCTTCAGCGTGATGTACTTCAGGTACCAGTCATCATGGAGCCAGTACTTGCGCTTCTCGATTTTGACCAGCTGGATGTCACCCAGTTCTTCATCCACTGTCACGTCGTAAGAATCCACCTGAAAGGATAAAAAAAAAAAAAAAAAAAGGCGAATGAGGTTGTCTGGGGTTCCTGAGCCTTTGTATCACCAGCCTAGATGTCTGCCGAATGCTTGCCCTCGGTAAGGCTCCGTGCTGCACCCGGGGAGACAGAGGCAAGTCCTGGGTTCTGCCCTTATGGAGATGGAGGTCTGGTGAGTAAGCGATGGACGGCGCTGCTCAGAGAAGGACATTCTGTGATCTGCACGCGGCTCAGAGGAGACGGAGGCTCCAGGCAGGGGTGCCTCTGCTGGGCCGTGCCGGGTGAGGGGCTTCTTCAGCTGCCCTGCTCATGATGAGGGCAGGGGGGCTGCTAGCCTTTCCACCCGACAGGGCTGCAGGGGGCACACTGGCCCTCGCACGAAGGGCAGCCCTCTGCAGCTCGCAAATAGCTTGCTGACGATTGCTATAGACCCTCCTAACGATGTCAGGACGAGGGCTGTCGTGACCGTGTCACCGATGAAGAGACTGAGGCTTACTAAATCCCAGGTCAGCTATTCATTGTCAGAGATGGAATTCTAACCCAGATCTTTCTGGCACAGCCACCCCACGTCTCTCTTGTTCTCCGGGGAGCAAACAACTGAGTGAAAATGGGGAGGCTCACTTGCAAGCGAAGTTGCCTAGATGCACGCCATCCTAGGGCATCTGTGGGTCACTGGGCCACAGCGACTGGAGACTCCACTGTCCCCTCCCTCAGAGAAGCTGCTCCATCTCTTCCTCGGCTACCACCCCCAGCTGGACATCTAGCCCTCCGTCTGAGAATCACACGGTCCCGGAGAGGCTTCTTTGGCCCCAACTCCCTTCCTTTTTTATTCCAAGGTGCTGGGCTTGTCCCTCCCAAGAGAGTGTCCGCCTCAGGTGTTCATGACCCCTCTTACTTTAGAATGGCCGTCCTCTCCCTGCTACCCCTGCCATCAATACCACAGACACTGTCAGCCCCCGCCAGCCCCTTGGAGCCACAGAAAAGCCACTTCTCTGGAGCAGCTGTCCGGGCCCAGGCCTCACCGCATGCTGACTTCCCTTTCCTTGGCCTGCAATGCCAACAACAAAAATGCCTCACGGCCCTTCTTCTACCCTCAGGAATTCTCTCCTGGTTTTGAGCCAAGAGATGTGAGCTCATGGGCTCAATTTCTTCCTCCCACGTCTACTCCTGGCTACTCAATTTGCTGTGTGTAGTCAGGGATGGGCCGCAGTGAAGGAGCCCATGCTAGCTCACTCCTGCTCACAGGCAGTGACCTCAGGAGTCCAGAAGGGAGGACCGGTTGGTTCTGATGCATACAGCAGCCAGTTGCCTGTACCCTTGGAGAAAGGAGCCCCTCAGGCATCATGTCATTTGGATTTCTCAATGGTCCGGCAAGCTAGGCATTATCCCCCCTTGCTGGGTGAAGAAACAGAGCTTCAGGGAGTAAAGCAATTTGCTGAGGCCCATGGTCAGTCACTTTGGAGCTAGAGTATGACCTCAAGACTGGGGCTGACTGAGCTTTCCTGTCACACAAGCTGGCCTTGCCCTCTGCCCCACACTGCCCACTCCCAGTGTTTGGTGGGAATTTCTGTCTTGGCTCCAGGGGAGAGCTGAGGTCTCTATCGATCTCCCTGGCAGGTGAGGCCTGGAGTGGGGGGTGGGCCCTATAGATGTCCAGTTGTGGGTCACTCAGTGCCCACTCTGCTTCTCCAAATGGACACTGGGCCTCTTGTCCCACCAGAACCTTCCTGCTAGCCCACTCATGCCTCAGATCAGGGGGGTCTCTATTCTCTCCCACCCCCAGAAGTCACCCCAAAAGAGCTGTGCCCTTCCTTTCCTCTCCTCGCAGCTCTTCAGATGATCCAGCCCCTAACTGGGACTCCTCTCCCAACCCTACACCCCGGGGCCTCCTGGCTTCTTCGCAGGCATTAGCACACTGCAATACAGACCTCAGGCAGGCCTGGGAGTCAGTGCCCTCCGGGACCCCGCCTGTGGATTCTGCTCTCCCACAAGACACACTGTGCGGTAGAGGGGTTCTTTCACCTGCAGGACAGTGATTTCTGGCAGCACAGATGAGCTTGCACACCTCTTAGGGACCAAGATGTGCCATCCCAGCACAAAGGCCTGGCCCAAGCCACAGGGAACAGGGAGGAGGCTTCTGCTTTCTAACCACAAGCGTCTGGCATCTTTGGTAACCACAATATGTGAGCTGCTCACTGTGCTCAGAGCCAAGAGGCTTGCTGAAAATATCCAACTTCCCATTCCTCTTAGGAAGTCCTCCTGGGGTTCCTCTGGCAGTTTGGTGGGAGGAGGGTGGAAATAGAGACGCATGGGGTCACATGCAGGATGAACACCTTTCCCCTCCATTTACCTCACTATCACACGGAGAACTCTAGATTCTTCCATCGAGGGAAAAGTTCAAGGATTGGTAAAATCTGGCTTAGAAAGTACCTTGGGAGGCACCGAGTCCAGGGCTTCCCAAACCTGCAGCCTGTAGAACACCCAATGCACCGCTTGAACCCTCTTCCTTTCTCTCCCTCTGTCATCAGGGCCACAGATACACAGATCACCCCAAAAGCCATGGAAGGGTTGCCCAGCACGGCCACTGTGCCTGCCCATCTCCTAGAATCTGGAGCCTGCCAGCACACGGCACTGAGCTGCTCGGTCCCGGGGAGCTGGCGGGCTGGTAGTCTGCACATGGCCTGCAATGGCACCTTCTAGCAGCAAGACCAGCCTCAACCTTCTGCTGTGCCACAAATGTAGTGGGAACTGATTGTCTGATTTTCTTGGCATCGCTGTGACTGGCAGTGACTGGCCAAGTGACTGGCAGGTGCTCTGGGATGGCGTGCATCTGTGCAGACTGACTTGCAAGTGAGCCTCCCATTTTCACTCAGATATTTGCTCCCCAGAGAACAAGAGAGACATGGAGGGGCAGCCAGTCTCTGGGCTGTTTGGGTCCATGGTCTGGGCTTTCCCAGGCAGGCAGTGGGGAGCCACTGAGGGTGTGACCATTTAAGGGAGAACCTCCCCTTTGGAGAGGGCTTCAATTCCCAGTCCTGACCTGGATCGGTATGTAGAACTCTGATGAGAGTAACTGGGAATCTGCAACTCAATTTATTGACAACAAAATCAGTCTTATCATTTGACTGCACTGTGCATAGAGGAGTGTGGGAGTTCACCTGCCAAAGACCTGGAAATGACTGAATCCACTGCCTTCATGGTTGTTGTTGTTATTGTTGTTAACCATAATGATAGGAGCACTTTTCCAAGTAAAATGGGAAGGCCGATTCTTCTCAGCAAGTATTTTCTCTAAGGTTTCTTTTTTACCTTTACCCAATAGGGAAAGCCTGTCCTTAAAGAGACACTAGCTGGAGAATGAGGAAGTAGCTCTGGACTGTGCAAGAAAGTGTGGAGTAACTTTGCATCAACAGGAACTTTCTCAAAAGTGGATTTTTTCAAAGAGACTTTAGGAGCCAGCAGATTCCCCTGTAGCACCGCAGCCCCTCCCAGCTCACCCTCTCTCACCCTGATGGAAATGGGACACGCAAACCTCTCCTGAAATTTGCTTCTGGGACTCTCACTGAGGTGTTTAGTCATAGAGGCATTTGAATGAATTCCCAAGGTGACGATAATGAACAGAACAGTGCTTTCACCCCTCTTCCAATGACCCTGTTCTGGCCACACCACAGTGTCTCCTCCTGGGAGAAGCCACACATGGGGTGCCCTGTGCGGCAGGGCTGTATGTGTATGTGTGTGTGTGTGTGTGTGTGTGTGTGTGTGTGTGTGTGTGTGTAGAAGACAATGGAGCCCACTGCGACCTGCCTATTAAGGGGGGGGGGGGGTAGTCTGTCCCCTGTCTTCCTTCCTGAGGTGTTAGGGGAATCCATGAACTAACGGAAATAAATGAAGGTGCTTCAGAAATGGCAGCTGTCATCTTTCCAAATGGATGTCTCATTAGTCCTCCTATACCACTGTCCCCAGGGCCAGTTCCCTAACGGGGGAAACCAAATAATAGATGGTTGTTTTTATACTCAACACCTCACTTTTCCTGAAGGGAAATTGAGCCAGGCTAACATGCTGAACTTGGCTAAGTGCCAAGTTGGCTTATCCCAAGGTTCTGAGGCTCCTGGATAGGAATCAAGCCCACTTTGAGTTTGGAGTTGGGAAAAGGAGCGGAATATTATTTACTTACTTTAGCCTCTACAGGCCTAAAACTGAACTCATCAATTTTATCCAAGAAGTATTTAGTTGAACCATATGAAATTCCCAGTTTTGTTTATTCAAAATTGTCAACTATGAGCACTTTCATATGGTTCAACCTAATAATCAACTAAGTGGTGAAAAAGACAACTTTGTGAAGTCTGAATCTTTTTGGTCCAGTTCAGGAACTGGTGGGTGATGGAAGGGAACATTCCTTGGGTACCTACTTACAGCATGTTGGGACTGTCGCAATAATCATACAGTGAACATTTCCTATGCACTTGGCAGTGGACTGGGAGAGTCACTAAATGCTCGGTAAGGACCATGAGCTGCCATGGTCACAGACAAAGCCACAGGGCTGCAGTTCATGCCCAGGTCAGCGTCAAGAGCTGGCTTCTAAATGGGGCCTTATATAGCACTCGGTACCACAGACACAAGGTACAGTACACAGGGCTCCCTTTGCTCCGTGGACTCCCACAGCTCCAGGGTATCTACTGAGAAGGGGAGAGGAGAAGCCCTCCTTCCTCTTGCACTGAGCCCTCACACTTGGGGTGGAAGTGTTCCCTAGTGTATACTCTTTTGGGAGTCAGACGATCTCCAGGTTGCAAAAGTTCTCATGTTCCTTCCTTCTGATTTCCTTTGGGGACCTGTCCTGAGGATGTGAGCTACCCAAGTGTGAAGACAGCTGCTAGTATCACTCTGGGCCACCAGCTGGGCTTGGGTTCACCCAGATTCCTAGACCAGCCTGAAGTCATCCCTTCCATTTGACATTTGGGGAAACTGAGGCCCAGTGAGGGGGCAGAGTGAACTAGCAGTCAGATTCAACCCAGCCTCTGAACCCCCAGATCTGTGCTTTCTCACCACAGCTTGAGGCTGCTCCGAGGTGCCATCTGGGCATCACAGCCGGGCAAGGACCCGCACGACTCTCCAACCCCACCCCACGACCTGTGGAAGGAGCCCTACGAAGTGGGGCACAAGTAATGCTGCCCACGGGACTTGCCCAGTTAGGGACCTCTCAGAGCCTCGGGGTACCTATTTGTGAAATGGAGAGCAGACCTTGCACCTTCTCCTGCTCCCAGGGGAGAAGCGCGGCGCCCTACAGACCTCACTCTGCAAAGCCTCCCACCCTGAACTTGGGTCCCAGCCGTCCCGACGGGGTCCTGGACACTCCCCAAGCCCGGGCCCTACCGCCCCAACGGGTCTCGGGCGCCCTCCCCCGCCCCCTGCCTCGGTCACGGCCCCCGCCCCCCCGACGGGTCCAGGGTGTCCCCAGCCCGGTCCCAGACGCGCTTCCTCACCGCGCCGCGCTCGAAGTCGTTGTAGAAGGGCTTGTCCAGCAGGTGCTTCTCGCTGCAGCCCGCGGAGCCCACGAGGCTGAGGTAGATGTAGTCGTCGGTGCCAGCGAACCACTGGCTGCCGGTGGCCACGGTGACCGTGTAGGAGGGCATGGCGGAGGGCCGCGAGCGCCAAGAGCCGGGGTGCCGCGGTCCACGCGCGTCGGCACCTCGCCGGGACCCGCGCAGCAGCCTCTTCCCCCGCCCGGCCCCGCCCCCCTGCAAGCGCCGACCCCCCCCCCCGGCCCCGCCCCCACTCCGCCCCGCCCCTGACGCTCTGCGCCTCGGGACCCGCCGCGGACACGGTAGGGGTCGCGCATTCCTGCTTTCGCACCCAGTTGGTTTGGTGCCCGTTTTAGCAGTCTGGGGCCCCGGGCAACCTCAGCTGCCATCCCCTTACCCAGGCATAGGTGCATGCACTCACTCAGTCTCCTATTCCCTGTTTTTACCCTTCACCCTTCCTTCCTGCCTCAGCTTGCCTCCGCGCCAGGCTCCCGGAAGGCCCTAGGGTTGGGCTCCCGGGACCCCCAGAAGAGGAGACTTACAGTCCCTGCTCTCACCAAGTTCCCAGTGTGGCTCGGGCGATTACCCGTATTCCGTGGTTTCTTAGACCGGAGGTGCTTTGGGAATCTACACCGGGAAGCGGGACTCACCTGGGGAGTCAGGCAGGCTTCCTGGAGGAAGCCCCACCTGAGCTGATACTGAAGCGTGGAATCTGGAACGCAGAGACTTCAGTCAGCTGTGGCTTCCTCCACGGTCTTGGCTGAATGTCACTCCGGGCAAGGTGCAGGTGGGCACCGAGGTGAGTCAGATGCCAGCCGCTCTCAGGCCCAGAGTTGTCCGTGTACAGTGGGAAGCAGGGCAGAGAGAGGGAGGCTAGGACAAGAAAACGCAAATCTGAACACCTGGGTGTTGTCTGGAGGAGGTCTTGGGAAGAGGTTTGGGGGCCGGGAGGCTGGGGTATGGTGGGGAAGGAGTTAGGCTTGTCTGGAGGTGGCTCATAGGTGTGGACCACTGGCTGGGAGTCCTAGGGAGAAAGATGTGGACTCCACAGCAAGAATGTTCCAGGCGTGAGGGCCGGCACCTGGGGAGCGGGCTGCTGAGAGGAGTAAATTGGTCGACTTTCTAACTGGCGGTGAGCAGAGGCCTGAAAGAGATGAGTAGAAGGCTTTGTGTTCTCGAGGGAAGCTTCCCATGGGTGGTCAGCTTTCCTACTGCTGAGACCTGATCTTATAGGTCTTCTGCATTCGCCTGCACCTCCCCCACATCTCATTCCTGCCATCCTGCCCCCCACGACCCCCGCTCCGCCAACTTCAGAACTGAACCTGCCCGTGCTACACATTCAGTAATGAGCTGAACCAGATTAAAATAGAAGTTCATTCCATGTGAGGTGGTGGGTGTGTCAAGTCCCCTGCTTTGTGCTTTCTGTTGGGGACGTGCAAAGAGGCAGGCTCCCCATTTCTGGGGACCCGGGCTCCACCTGGTGGCAAATCCTGCTTCCTCCTCTGCCTGGCAGGATCGCCACTCTGAGCAGAGGCAGGGTACCTGCCAGTCCACTTTCTACAGGGCACATTTCAGTGGGACTGGCTCTATTCATGGAAAGGCACTGGAGGGATTCTCTGGGAATCGAATAGTAGGACATGAAAGAATGGGCGCAGCTGAGATGAGTAGATGGAAATAGCCCTGGGATAGAAGTGGGATCCAACCCCTGCCAGGCAAGAGACGGGCTCCAGGAAACCCTGGGCACGGTGGGAAGGATGGCCGTGGAATTGCACTTCAGATCTAAGAACAAAATGGCTGTTGTTTTTCTTTGAAAAGTACATACAGTATACTTCTTTCGGACGGAAGTAATATGTGGTAGAAATCGGAGAAAACATTGATATAGAAACAAAATTCATAATGTGTGGAAAAAGTTACGTTGCACATTTTTGCACCACCAGGACCACACCATTGTGTGTGATTAGTCATATTTGGATTTTCCTTAATATTATAGCGTGTATTTTCCTATGTAATTTTACTTCTTAAATCTTTTAATGACTGCAGAATATTTAATTATATACCACTATTTCTTTTAATTAGTCTGCTATTATTGAGCATTTAGGCTGATTTCCCTCATTAATTGCTATAGTACATATTTGGTGCTTAAAACATTTTAAAAAGTTTTTCTTAAGATAGGGATTTAGAAATGGACCAAACTGTATGAACATTTTGAGACGTTTGTAACATGTTATGAAGCTACTTTCCTTCCCGTGGACTAGAGAAATTTATACTCATGCCATTTACTGTCATGCAAAACATGGAATGTTGGTTTCATGGAAACTTTGCCATCGTGGGGTAGTTTCCAAAATATTCCTACATCTTGTCTTTACTGTCTCTGCCCCAGTTTAGGCTTTCAGCGTCTCCTACACAGATTATAACAACGTGTAGCCTAACTGCCCCCTCCCTCCAATTCTCTAGCCAGAGTTATTTCCCTGTAGCATTACTGGGATGTAATTAGTATACTATACAATTTGGTCATTTAAATTTTTTTTAACGTTTATTCATTTTTGAGAGACAGAGACAGAGCATGAGCTGGGAAGGGGCAGAGAGAGAGGGAGACACAGAATCTGAAGCAGGCTTCAGACTCTAAGCTGTCAGCACAGAGCCTGATGCGGGGCTCGAACTCACAAACTGCGAGATCATGACCTGAGCTGAAGTCGGATGCTCAACTGACTGAGCCACCCGGGCGCCCCTACAATTTGCTTATTTAAAGTATACAATTTAATGGTGTTTAGTAATATTCAGGGAGTTGTGACACCATCACTACAATCCATTTTAGGACATTTCTGTCACCCAGTTAGCAGTCACTTCCCATTACCCCCCCTCATCTTTCCAGCCAGGGCAAACACTAATCTACTTTCTGTCCATAGATTTGCTTATTCCGGCATTTCATATGAATAGAATCATACAATATACACACCTTTTGTGACTGTTTTCGCTTAAAAGGAGCTGGTGTCCTCCTATTAATTGCTTACCATAAAAATCTCCAATGTTCAGAGCCATTCTTGTTGCAGCCTGCATCAGTACTTTATTCCTTTTTATTGCTGAATAATATTCCATTTTATGGATATGCCATATTGTGTTTATCCATTCATCAGATGATGGAAATTTGAGTTGTTTCCACTTTGGGCTATTGTGAATAATAATGCTATGCATCATGTATAAATTTTTTGTGTCGACATATCTTTTCATTTCTCTTGGGGAGATAACTAGGAGTAAAATTGGTGGATCATATGGTAACTTAATTTTGAGGAAATGCAGATTGCTTTCTAAAGTGGCTGCACCATCTGCCATCTGTAACCGTATTGCTTACCGATAAGCCGTCTGTAAGATTTCGTTTTCTCCACATACTCTTCAACACTTTGTATTCTCTGTGAAGTGATATCTCACTGTGGTTTTTATTTGGACTCCCCTAATGGCTAATGATGTTGAGCAACACTTGTTGCCCATTTGTGTGTCTCTTTTAAAGAAATGTATATTCAGATCTTTGACCCATTATCAAATTAGTTTATTTTATTGAGTCACAAGTGTTCATGCATACTGGAAAGAAGTCCCTTGTCGACCATATTATTTGCACATGTTTTGTTGCATCTGTAGATTGTCTTTTCACTTTTTTTGGTGGTTCTATTTGAAGCAGAAAAGGTTTTAATTTTGAGTAAGCCCAATTTATATACATATTTTTTCTTTTGTTGCTTGTGATGTTAGTACCACATCTAGGAGACTGGTGCCTATATTAAGGTCACAAAAATTTACTCCTGTGTTCCTGTCATAGAATTTTATACTTTTAGTTCTGCATTTAGATCTATGATCCATTTTGTCAATTTTTATGCATGATGTGGCTTAGGGATCCAAATTCATTCTTTTGCACATGAATATCCAGTTGTGGCATCATTTGTTGAAAACATGATTCTTCATTGAATTGTCTTTATATACCTTAGTAAAAAAAATTAATTCAGCATAAGTGTAGGGATTTATTTCTGGACTTTCACTTTTGTACCAGTGACCAATATGTATATCATATGTCAGTGCCATACTGTCTTGATTACTGTGACTTTATAGTAAGTTTTGAAGTTGGGAAGTGCGAATTCACCCTTGTTCTTTATTTTTCAAGAATGTTTAGGCTATTTTATGTCCATTGCGTTTTCTTATGAATTATAGGATCAACTTCTCAATTTCTGCAAAAAAAGAAAAAAAGCAAGGTGTGATTTTGATAGAGATCATATTGAAGCTATAGATCAATTTGGGAAGTATTGCTGTGGTTTTTTTCCAATGTTTATTTTTGAGAGAGGGAGACAGAGTGTAAGCAGGGGAGGGGCAGAGAGCGAGGGAGACACAGAATCCGAAGCAGGCTCTAGGCTCCGAGCTGTCAGCACAAAGCCTGACGTGGGGCTCGAACTCACAAACTGTGAGATCATGACCTGAGCCGAAGTCAGAGCTCAACTGACTGAGCCACCCAGGCGCTCTAAGGTATTGCTGTCTTAATATTAAGTCTTCTGAACCAGGAACATGTGATATGTTTCAATTTATTTAAGTCTTTTCTGATTTCTTTCAATAATGTTTTGTAGTTTTCAGTGTACTTTTTTTTGTGATTAAATTTATTCTTGAATATTTTACTTCTTTTTGAAGGAAAGCTAGCTATGTATGTATGTATGTATGTATGTGCCTCCCTTCCCTAGCTTTATTAGGGTTTAATTGACAGATAAAAATTGTATATATTTAAGGTATACAATGTGAGGTTTCGATATATGGATACACTGTGATATGATTACCAAAGCACAATGAAACCATTAAGACATCTGTCAGCTCACAACTTCCTTTTTTTTTTTTTTTTGGTGTGGTGAGATCACTTATGATCTATTCTATTAGCACATTTTAAGTATACAGTACAATGTCATTGACTATAGTCACCATGCTCTACATTAGATATCCAGAACTTATTTATCTTATAACTGGAAGTTTATACCTTTTGACTAATGTCTCCCCATCTCTGATCCCTGGGAACCACTGCTCTGCTCTCTGGTTCTGAGTTTGACTTTTTTAGATTCTACACATAAGTAAGATCATACAGTATTTGCTTTCTGTGTCTGGCTTATTTCATTGAGCATAATGTCTTCCAGGGTCATCGATGTTGTTGCAAATGGCAAGATTTCCTTTTTTTTAAATGGATGAATAATATGTGTGTATATGTATATATATATATATATATATATATATATATATACATATATATATATACACTATATATATATGTATGTATATATATATATATATGTATATACACACATACATACACACACACAAACACACATATACATTCACACACATACACACACATATATTTTCTTCATACATTCATCCACTGACGGACACTTAGGTTGTGTCCAAATCTTAGCCATTGTGAATAATGCAGCAATAAACATGGGAGTGCAGATATCTCTTTGAGACCCTGATTTCATTTCCTTTGGATATATACCCAGAAGTGGATAATATGGTAGTTCTACTTTTAATTTTTTGAGGAGACTCCACACTGTTTTCCATAGTTGCTGCACCAATTTACATTCCCACCAACAGTGCACAAGGGCTCCCTTTTCTCCACACCATGGCCAACACTTGTTATCTCTTATCTTTTTGATAACAGCTGTCTTTCCAGTGTGAGGTGGTATCTCGAGGTTTTGATTTGCATTTCCCTGATGATTAATGATGTTCAGTACCTTTTCATGCACCTTTTGGCCGTTTGTATGTCTTTGAAAATATGGTTATTCAGATCACCTGCCCATTTTTAATTGGCTTGTTTATTTCTTTGCAGTTGAGTTGTATCAGTTCCTTATATATTTTGTAGATTAAATTCTTATCAGATATATGGTTTGCAAATATTTTCTCCCATCGATTGGTTGTTTCATTTTGTTTATTGTTTCCTGTGCAGCAGAGTTTTAATACGATGTAGTCTCACTTGTTTGTTTTTGCTTTTGTTGCCCTGTGCTTTTTTGTGTGTCTGTGTGGTATCATATTCAAATATAATTGCCAAGCCCAGTGTTAAAGAGCTTTTTCCCTATGTTTTCTTCTAGGCGTGTTACCATCTCAGGACTTATATTGAAATCTTTAATCTATTTTGAGTTGATTATATATATGGTGTAAGGTAAGGGTTCACTTTCATTGTTTTGCTTGTGAATATCCACTTTTCCCCATATCATTTATTGAAGAGATTATTTTTCCCCATTGTGTTTTCTTGGCACACTTGTTACAGATTAATTGACTGTATATATGGGTTTATTTCGGGACTCTCTGTTCTGTTCGGTTGGTCTATGTGTCTGCTGCTGTCATTTGATTGTTTATTTTTTATTGGCTGGTCTCTATAGTGAAGTCTATGTCCTCTGCAGTGGAGGGGGGGGGGTCTGCTGTCATTCCTCAGGTCACAGCCTTGGGCCTGTGTATTCTTAAGCTGGGATGACAAGGTTTTTTTTAGCCGTTCTCTCTTTGTGTCTCTCCCTATCTGCTAAGTTTTCTGCCTCTTTTGGCACTATATCCTAATATTTTCCTCCACTAAGTGCTGGCTGATTGCTGTTGATTTTGACAGTTCCCTGGGGCATAAATTGCTTCACAGTCAGATTCAAATAAATGTGGGCCCTTTACAGCAGTAGTCTTTGAGTCCTGTCTTTGAAGTTTGTTTTAACCTAGGAAAGCTTTCCTTAGCTGTCATCTTTCTTGGTTTCTGCTGTATACTTCTAGTTGGTTTATAGTTTAGCTTGTTGCTCTTATGAAGCTACTATCCTCCTCTTACTTGCTTACCACCAAAATCTCCACTGTTTTTCTGACAGCACCCTTAGGTTGCAATTTCCATGCTGGCTTCCAAATAAAGTCAATCACCTTAGGGGGACCTTTGGGGCTCTTTTCTTATGGCCTGCCTCTCTCCCTGGGTAGGACCTCCATGCCACTGCTCGGGAGCTGTGTTGGAGACAGTGGCATGCTTTTTTCAGAGGACTTCTCTTTATGAGTAGGGCAGTGAGTGGGGGCAGTGGTCCCTGTTTTTCTCCTTCTTGTGGCATAGAACCTCCTTTCTTGGCATGGGATTCCCCCATTATGAGTGACCTGGGGTGAGGGCATTCAGAGCACACTATTCTCGACCTGCTGTGCCTTGGAGAGAGCTTCTGCCCTAAGAGTAGAGATAGGGAGGAAGAAAAGAGCTTTAGACCTATGGGCTAAACTTGCCTAGAATAGAGCTTCTGCAACATAGAGCCAGATGAAATGAGAAATGCTGGTGGTCTTCCCCTCCTGGGGTGAAACTATAGTCATAGACTGGGCCAGGGGACAAGGGCGTCCTATCTTCTTCACTGCCCATCCTCAGAGTAGAGTTTCTGTTTTACAGGGCTGTGTGGGAGGGGAGGGAGGGAGTGGGTCAAGGCTTAAACGCCACAGACTCTCAATATTCTTACTGAGGTTAGGAGATTTTCTTGAATAAATCTTTCTTCACTTGTTGTATGCCTTTAGGACAATTTCCTCTCTCTTTAATATTTGTTTTGTTTTGTTTTTGATTTTCACCAGTTATGGTTGTTTCACTCTGAAGAATGTTTGTGGAGCTCCTCATGCTGTCCATTCTGGAAATGCTTCTTGCATCATTGCTTCCCAACCTGCAAAGCAAATCCTTTCCTTCAAGTGGAATCCTACAGGGAAGCAGGTAAAAGCAGAGATGCTCTGGTTGAACATAAAGTGAACTAATACAGGGGCTAGAAGCACTGATCGATTGGCTTTTCACCTCCCCTCACCTTTATTCTCCAAGCCCTTGATACAAGTGGGAACATTGTTGAGAATCATTTGCCTTTAGGATAAAGTGATCACTCTGTGCACTGGGCTTTCACAGTCTTGCCCTTCCTGCCTCATCCATTCACCCCTCCATCCTTCCCTTGTGCTTTGGTCAGGCTTGCATCAGAGGCACAGAGACAGAAGCATAGGAAGAGATTTATTGCAAGGATTGGTGTATGTGACTGTGGGGACTGGGGAAACAAGTCTGAAATCTGTAGGTCAGGGTATCAGGAATGGCAGGTTGGAAACTTTCAGGCAGCAGCTGATGCTGTGGTCCACAGGAGGAATTTCTTCAGGGAAAACTCAGTTCTGTTCTTAAAGCCTTTCAACTGATTGGATCAGGCCCACCCAGGTAATCCAAGATAATCTCTTTTGCATAAAGTCAACTGATGATAGGTATTAATCATCTACAAAATATCTTTACAGCAACACCTAGGTCAGTGTTTTTTAAAAAAATTTTTAATGTGTATTTATTTTTGAAAGAGAGAGTAAAGGAGAGGCAGAGAGAGAGGGAGACACAGAATCAGAAGCAGCCTCCAGGCTGTCAGCACAGAGCTGACCCGGGGCTCAAACCCACGGATGGTGAGATTGTGACCTGAGCTGAAGTCAGTGCTTAACTGACTGAACTACCCAGGTACCCACCCCCCCCACCCCCCGGTCAGTGTTTAACTGAATAACTGGGTACTGTAGCTTAGCCATGTTGAAACATACTGCTGACCTCATGCCATGTTTCAACTACTATGCTCTTTCGTGAACACTCCCTCTCATCCCCATGAAATCTTGGCATGTCTCCTTCCCTTGTCTGGATACTCTTGTCTTCCTTCTCTGTCTCCTGGTTTCCTCCCCTAAGAAACTACCCTAGTGTTGCTTCTTTCATGGAGCCCACCTTGGTAGTGTTACATGAACATCTTCTGAGCTCCCACAAATTTTGCCCATGTTCATATTTTGGCATGTTGCCCTTTCGTCCCATCAGCACTTGATTCTGTCTCCATCTCCCCCGACATATTCTGGAGAGCGTGAGGGCAGGGTCTGTATCTCATTCATCTCTTGGTCTCCAGTGTGATGTCAGGCACAGAGAAGCTGTAAGTAGATCCTAGGTGTGTTGAGTTATTGGAGAGTCTGAAACTTGCTAGCAAAGTCTGGGTTTTGCGGTGGGCAAAGCAGACTGGCAGCCTGAGCCTAAGCTCAAGAGAGCAGTTCTAACTTCCCCTCTAGCTGGTCGCGTGATCCCCTGACTCATGGAGTGAAACTTGTGGCCTGTCTACAGGAATGCCTACAGCCACTGCACTTATAAGCGCAGCAGGACACAAGGGTGTCCCTCTAGCAGGACAACGTGGCTCTGGTGCCCTGGCTGGCCGGGGAAGTGACTGGTGGCGGGTCCTTCTGAATAGTCCTTTTCCTCTAGAGGGTGTTTTATAGAGTCATACCTTTTTTTTCCTCTCTTTAAAAATTTTAAATGGAAGTACAGTTGACATATGGTATTATATTAGTTTCAGGTATACTACTTAGTGATTTGATATTCAGACACATTACAAAATGCTCACCGCATCTATCCGTGTATCTGTCTATCACTGTCCGTCTGTCACCTGGAACATACTTCTTTTTTGGTGACTTCCAAACCTTTATAGCTCATTTCAGTTTCTCCTGGTTCATTTGCATAGTTAATCGGAAATAAGGGCTGACTACCACCGAGCACTAAAAAGAAATGCCCCTTCACTGGGAATTTAGAAAAAGAAAGAAAAACAAATTCTGCACAACCCCACCTCCCCACCCCTGCCCTTGGATAGATGACCTCATAGTCTGGATGACTTCCCCTCGGGGGAAGAATAAGAAGAATAAGGTTGGGGCGCCTGGGTGGCTCAGTCGGTTAGGTGTCCGACTTCAGCTCAGGTCACGATCTCGCGGTCCGTGAGTTCGAGCCCCGCGTTGGGCTCTGGGCTGATGGCTCAGAGCCTGGAGCCTGCTTCCGATTCTGTGTCTCCCTCTCTCTCTGCCCCTCCCCCATTCATGCTCTGTCTCTCTCTGTCTCAAAAATAAATAAAACGTTAAAAAAAAATTAAAAAAAAAAAGAAGAAGAAGGCTAAGTTGTAAGTGTGCATTTTTTGTAAGGATCTCGCTGAAAGGAAAATGATAAATGCTGGTTGCACCTTCTCCAGCCTGTGATCAGAGCTCAGACGCTTTTGGATGGATGCCTCCCCTTTCTCTCTTTTTGTGTCTTTCAGAACAAGACCAGACTTTTGCTGGTTGGTCCCTCTTCCATCCCTCAAGGCTATTATATAAAAAATGAGGTGGGGCACCCCATACGACCTTACCTTGGTATATACTCTCCTAAAACCCAGGTAGGGCTTACCAGCTGTGGCTCGATTCAACTGTTTTACTTGGGAAGACAAAGCTAATGAACATTCTTCCCTTTCAAACTTCTCCACTGAGTATAGAGATACTTTTTGATCCATGAGGGACAAGATTCAAACAGACTTACTTGTTAGATTTGTGATGAGTGTGTTTTTTGAAGAGGAAGAAGAGTTCTCATACTCAGGCTGAGTATATGATATTTTTCATCCCAACATTAGATAATCACCAGAGATGATCTCTATGAGCCCTAACTGAACCAACACAAGAGAACTAATTCACTCCAGGGGGTTTGAGCACCATCATCTCTCTCCAAAGAGGCCTGCCCTAATCCCCTGTCTAAAAAGGCCACTCCCTTCAAGCCACAAGTGAGCTTTTTTCATTATGTTACTGAACCAATATGGGTCTGCTCCTTGGTGAGTTACAGACGGAACCTACACCAGGTAGAGTTGTCTCACAAAGTCATTTTTATTTGTAGCAATAAGGAGATCATGGGGAGTAATTTCCAAAGCCATGACTCCCCAGACAGGGTTAAGCAGGTTCCTTTTATTAGGGTTTGGGATGAACATCAGAGGGGGAGGTCCCATCATCACATATAATGGACAGACATAAAGCTGTGTATGCCCACTCAGAAGACAGGTCTATGCATACACTGTTATGTTTTGTTGATGAAGCTTATGCCCCTCCTAGGGTGGGGATTTTAACAGTATCATGAAGCTGATATAACTGTTGGGCACTTTATGGTTTCATCTGCCTGGGCTTCACCCTGGGGGTCACACCCAAAATGTTTCTTTTCCTATTACAGCAACCAGTTAGTTTCTAAAAGATAAAATTGATAGCTAGGCAGAAGCTTCTAGGAGTTTTCGCAGTTCAGGGGGTCTCACTGCTGATAATTGCCCTTATCGCTGCCTGAGATCATATTAGGTCTTTCCTCATTTATTGTCTGTGTCTCCCACTAGAGGCTGAGAACCATGAGCTCTTCCTAGTTCTGTTCACTTTCAGTGTGTGATTCCCATAACAACAATTTGTAGTCACACGTAGGTGGGGAGAAAGGGAACTAGTAATGTTTTAGCCACTGTGTGCTATGAAATTTACATACTCTATCTCACTTATTCTCACGACACCCCTGGGAAGTAAATACCATTACTCAGTTTTACAGAGGAGGAAGCCCAAGTTCAAATATCTCCTGAGTGGCATGGCGTGTATGTGTGTGTATGTGTGTTTAAATGTCTCAAATATGTGAGGATTGTAATCAGTTTACAAGAAAGTGCCACTTACAGTGAAAATTCTTAAAGAAGGAAAAAGATCTCTTGTACCCAAAAATGTTATTTATGTGTGTGATGTTAGCTAACCTTTATCGGGGGCTTCATGCTGCCAGGTACTGTACCTGAATCTTATTTGGACAGGTACCATTCTCACCCTCATTTTACAAATGGGGAAACTGAGGTAAAGGGGGACCAAGTAACATTCCTGAGGCTGCATATGCAGTAAGTGGTGGGCCTGGGATTTGAATCTTGGCCGTCTAACTTTAGGGTCCCAGCTTTTAACCAAAGATATGGGGAGAAGGGAGGCATGATCTGTAGAATGAATTTTAAAACTCTACCTTTCAGAGTTTCAGCCTTTTTGATCCATGAGACTAGTGATAAGAGTATCAGCTAGCATTTGCATATCACCTGGCACATTACAAAGCATTTACCTGTGTGGGACGTCATTGTGCTTTTCATGACAGCTTTGAGAGCAGGAGAGGTAAGTGTTAGTGGTCACTCTCAGCTGACAGTTGGGAAAGAGAAGCTCAGAAGCATGAAGTGACTTGTCCAGTAAGCCTATTTCATGACGTGGCCATAATGCCTCTCGATCATCTTCTCATCCGTTTGGGACTAGAGGCTGGTGGGATTTGTACCAGATGCCAGCTCCCTGGGGCCAAGTCTTAGGGAGGGGAAGAAGGAATCCTGACATGGGAGCAAGTGGATATGGAAGGGCACACCTTTCTCCTCCCCCAGCTTTGGGAACAGTTACTTTACGTCTTCCATCTTGGAAGGGCCCTATAGAGCTGGGCTGGTGGCAAAGTTAAGAGCTGCTCTGGAATGAGTTTAGTGGAGTGGCAGAATTTGGAGACGAATCCTTCTGGTTTTCAGCTCAATAGTATGCCCCCAAGCAGTGGTAGCAAAAGGGGTGAGTATGGTGAGTGCAGTTAGGATACAATTAGGATGCAATTAGGGCCACAGGGTATCCTCACCCAGATCTCTCTTGGAGGTGTCAGAAGTGTCTTTGAGGCATCCTGCCGTTTGAGAAGAAGCTGACTCTATCACCAACCACTCAGCACTCATCCCTGGGATTTGCACTTATGTGCATTTCTCTCTTCCCACAGATCTTGATAACTGCAATTTTCCTTTTTCTCTTGGTGACTTTGGTTACTCTAGGTACCTCACATAAGTGAAATCATACAATATTAGTGCTTTTGTGACTGGCTTGTGTCACTTAGTATAATGTATTTAAGGTTCATCCATGTTGTAGCATGTGCCAGAATTTTCCTTCCTTTTTAAAACTGAGTAGTAGTGCATTGTATGTATACACTCAATGTTTATCCATTCATTTATCAATGGACACTTGGGGTGCTTTCATCCTTTGGCTATTGTGAATGATACTGCTGTGAATACGTGTGTGCAAATATCTGTTTGAATGCCTGCTTTCGATTCTTTTGAGTACATGCCCACAAGTGGAACATAGAATAATAATTCTATGTTCAATTTTTGAGGAACTGCTGATTCATACTTCTAGGTGTAAAATATGAGGCCTCAAAATTATCAAGTAAAAATTCTAAATGTGTTTACCATGCTAGAGTAAAGAAGGCTCTGCTTAGCAAGATGGAAGCCAAAACTCACAACAGGAAACACTTGATTTGATTGATTTGACTACACAAAAAATTCAAAATTTATGTACCCATAGACACATATTTAGACACACACTAAGCAAAAGCTATTTGTAATGTGAGGTAGAGGAAGAAATAATTTGTTAATATATCAAGAACCCATGCAAATAACTGAGAAAAAGAACAACCATGTAAATTTAACACATATGAAAAGTTGTTCAACCTCTTTAATTAAAAAAATAAAATATAAAGAACATATTCCTCAGTGAAGATGAAATACCAAAATAGTATGGGTATATAGTTGTGAGAGTACTTCCTTGGTTGGCAATTTGGACAACATCTGTCAAAATCTCTTGTCACAGAGTTGTAGACCTTTATCTTATATTACTGTGTTTATTCTGTCCTCTAACCATAAATTCCACAATTGCTTACTGATAGGTCTGTATTTGAATGGATTTGATGCTTAGCATCAGTTTTTTTAAACCACAGCTTCTCCATTCTGAGTCCTTTATTTTTAAAATTTTTAATTTATTTAAAATTTTTAAAAAATTATGTGCAAGTTAGTTAGCATTTAGTGCAATAATAATTTCAGGAGTAGAATCCAGTGATTCATCATCTATGTGTAACACCCAGTGCTTGTCCCAGCAAGTTCTCTCCTTAATGACCCTTGCCCATTTAGCCCACCCCCACCCCAAGCCCCTCCAGCAACCCTCAGTTTATTCTCTGTATTTAAGAGTCTCTTATGTTTTGTCCCCTTCCCTGTTTTTATATTATTTTTGCTTCCCTTCCCTTATAGTCATCTGTTTTGTTTCCTAAGTTACACATACGAGTGAAATCGTATGGTATTTGTCTTTCTCTGATCTATTTCGCTTAGAATAATACTCTCTAGCTCCATCCACTTTGTTGCAAATGGCAAGCTTTCATTCTTTTTGATGGCTGAGTAATATTCCATTGTATGTATATACTATATCTTCTTTATCCATCAATCCACGGACATTGGGCTCTTTCCATACTTTGGCTATTGTTCGCATTGCTGCTATAAACACTGGGGGTGGGGCACGTGCCGCTTTGAATCTGTATTTTTGTGAAGATACTCAACGTCACTCCTCATCAGGGAAATACAAATCAAAACCACAGTGAGATGCCACCTCACACCTGTTAAAATGGCTAAAATTAACACAGAAAACAACAGGTGTTGGTGAGGATGTAGAGAAAGGGGAACCCTCTTACACTGTTGGTGGGGATGCAAACTGGTACAGCCACTCTGGAAAACAGTATGGAAGTCCTCAAAAAGTTAATAGAACTACTCTTTGCCCAAGTCCTTTATTTTGATTCATCTCTTAAATGACTGTGATTTACTGTCAGGTCGGTTTTTTGTTATTGTAGTAAAAATACAATTTTAACAACTGTACTGAGATATTTGACATGCAACAAACTTTACATAAAATGTACAACGTGAAAAGTTTGTGAAATCACCACAATAAAGAAAAGTGAGAAATATTCGTCACTCTGAAAAGTTTCCTCATGCTTTTGTAATCGCTCTTTGTGTCTTCCCCAGGCAACCGTTCATCTGCATTCTGTCACTACAGATTAGTATACATTTTATAGAATTTTTTTTTTTAACGTTTATTTATTTTTGAGACAGGGAGAGACAGAGCATGAATGGGGGAGGGGCAAAGAGAGAGGGAGACACAGAATCTGAAGCAGGCTCCAGGCTCTGAGCCATCAGCCCAGAGCCTGACGCGGGGCTCGAACTCACAGACCGCGAGATCATGACCTGAGCTGAAGTCGGACGCTTAACTGACTGAGCCACCCAGGCGCCCCCATTTTATAGAATTTTTACGTAAATGGAACTCAATAGTATGTTCCCTTTTTGGTCTGGATTTTTTCTTCACTTATTATGGTTACTTTGAGATATAACCATGTTCCTGTATGTATCAGTTTTTCATTTAAAGGTTATTTATTTATTTATTTATTCCTAAATAAGAGAGATTTATTGTTGAATTGGTTTCCATACAACACCCAGTGCTCATCCCAACAGGTGCCCTCCTCAATACCCATCACCCACCCACCCCTCCCTCCCCCCCCCCCCCCCATAAACCCTCAGTTTGTTCTCAGTTTTTAGGAGTCTCTTATGTTTTGGCTCCCTCCCTCTCTAACCATTTTTTTTCCTTCCCCTCCCCCATGGTCTTCTGTTAAGTTTCTCAGGATCCACATAGGAGTGAAAACATATGGAATCTGTCCTTCTCTGTATGACTTATTTCACTTAGCATAACACTCTCCAGTTCCATCCACGTTGCTACAAAAGGCCATATTTCATTCTTTCTCATTGCCACGTAGTATTCCATTGTGTATATAAATCACAATTTCTTTATCCATTCGTCAGTTGATGGACATTTAGGCTCTTTCCATAATTTGGCTATTGTTGAGAGTGTTGCTATAAACATTGGGGTACAAGTGCCCCTATGCATCAGTACTCCTGTATCCCTTGGGTAAATTCCTAGCAGTGCTACTGCTGGGTCATAGGGTAGGTCTATTTTTAATTTTTTGAGGAACCTCCACACTGTTTTCCAGAGTGGCTGCACCAGTTTGCATTCCCACCAACAGTGTTAGAGGGTTCCCATTTCTCCACATCCTTGCCAGCATCTATAGTCTCCTGATTTGTTCATTTTGGCCACTCTGACTGGCGTGAGGTGATATCTGAGTGTGGTTTTGATTTGTATTTCCCTGATGAGGAGGGACATTGAGCATCTTTTCACGTGGTTGTTGGCCATCTGGATGTCTTCTTTAGAGAAGTGTCTATTCGTGTTTTCTGTCCATTTCTTCACTGGATTATTTGTTTTTCGGGTGTGGAGTTTGGTGAACTCTTTATAGATTTTGGAGACTAGCCCTTTGCCCGATATTTAAATTCAAGTTAACATATGGTATAATCTTGGCTTCATGAGTAGAACCCAGTGATTTATCTCTTACATATGACATCCAGTGCTCATCCTGAAAAGTACCCTCCTTAATGCCTGTCACCCATTTAACCTACCCCCCCGCTCCTCCAACAACCCTCAGTTTGTTCTCTGTATTTAAGAGTCTCTTATGGTTTTCTTCTCTTTCTGTTTTTATCTTGTTTTTCCTTCCCTTCCCCTATGTTCATCTTGCAACAATGTGGATGGAACTAGAGGGTATTATTCTAAGCGAAATAAGTCATTCAGAGAAAGACAAATATCATATGATTTCATTCATATGTGGAATTTGAGAAACTCATTTTTAAAAATTTTGAGAATTGTTCAGTTGTATGAGTATGTTGCTGCTAGTTTATCCATTCACCTGTTGATGAACATTTCAGTGTTTTCCAGTTGGTTATTGAAATAAAGCTGTATCACCATTTACGTACAAGTCTTTGCGAGGACGTACATTTTCATTTCTCTTGGGTAAATAAATAACCAGGAGTAGAAGGGCTGGATCAGATGGCTAAGTGTCTCTTTGAGAAACCAACAAGCTGTCTTCCAGAGTATCCATGTCACTTACGTTCCTACCAGCAGTGCATAAGAGTTCCAGATGTGTCACTTGTTGTCAGCATGTAGTGTAGCTGTTTTGATGCTACCCATTTAGTATTTGGCTTTAATCTGCATTTACCTGATGACTAATAACATTGCACATTTTCATGTGCTTATTTATGACTTGTCTATTTTTTTTTCTTTTTTGGTGAAGTATCTGATCAAATCTCTTGCCTTTTTTTTTTTTTTTTTTTGAATCAGGGTGTTTGCCTTCTTATTGTTGAGATTTAAGTATTTTTTGTATTCTGTATACAAGTCCTTTATCTGGTATGTGATTTGCACATATTTTGTCTCAGTCTGGGACTTGTCGTTAACAGTTTATTTTGAAGAGCAGCACTTCAGAATTTTGAAGTACGATTTATTAATTTTTTCTTTTGTGGATGGTGCTTTTTTTGGTATTGCATATAAGAAATTTTTGCCTAACTGATCAAAAAAACTATTTTCCTATGTTTTCTTCTAAAAATCATATAGTTTTAAGTTTAAAATTTTTTATTTTTTTATTTTATTTTATTTTTTTTAAATTTTTTTTAATGTTTATTTCTGAGACAGAGACAGAGCATGAGTCGGGGAGGGGCAGAGAGAGAGGGAGACACAGAATCAGAAGCAGGCTCCAGGCTCTGAGCTGTCAGCATAGAGCCCGACGCGGGGCTTGAACCCACAAACTGTGAGATCATGACCTGAGCCGAAGTCGGTCACTCAACCGACTGAGTCACCCAGGCGCCCCAGTTTAAAATTTTTTAAATGCTTATTTATTTTTAAGAGATTAGAGAGAGACAGAGCACGAGTTGGGGAGAGGAAGAGAGAGAGAGGGAGACACAGAATCTGAAGCAGGCTCCAGGCTCTGAGCTGTCAACACAGAGCCTGATGTGGGGCTTGAACCCACAAACCACGAGTTCATGACCTGAGCTGAAGTCGG
Organism: Panthera onca; assembly: GCF_046562875.1. Classification (NCBI taxonomy): domain Eukaryota; kingdom Metazoa; phylum Chordata; class Mammalia; order Carnivora; family Felidae; genus Panthera; species Panthera onca. The sequence goes on along the minus strand of NC_138349.1, from coordinate 39,649,457 downwards.
ATGCTTAACTGAGTTACCCAAGTTACCCTAGTTTTAGGTTTTTATACATTTAGAACTATGATTCATTTTGAGTCAGTTTTTGTATATTGTGTATGGTATGAATCAAAGTTCATTTCTTTGCGTATAGATGTCCAAGTTTTCTAGCTTCATTTGCTTGAAAAGACTGTCCATGAAACTGCTTTTGCACATTTGTTCAAAATTAATGGACTGTATAGATACATTGATCTATTTATAAGCTAACTAGTCTGTTCTATTTATTTACATACTTATCTTTTCACAAGTGGCATATTGTTCTGATTACTGAAGCTTTATAAGTCTTGAAATAGGGTAATGGTAGTACTCCATCTTTGTTCTTTTTCAAAGTTATTTTGCCAATTCTAGATCCTTTGTGTATTCATATACATTTTATTTTATTTTTTATTTTTTTATTTTAGATAGAGAGGGTGAGCAGGGAAGAGGGGCAGAGGGTGAGAGAGAGAGAGAAATCACAACCATGGCATCATGACTTGAGCTGAAATCAAGGGTAATCCCCGGTGCCCCTCATATACATTTTAGACCTAGCTTAGCAATATTTACAAAAGATTTGCTGGACTTTTGATTGGGATTGCATTAATTCATAGGTCAATTTGGAGAGAATTGACATCTTAGCACTAGCGAGTCTTTCAATCCACAAACAGTATATCTCCTCATTACATTATGTCCCTTTTTATTTCTTTTAGCAATATTTTGTAGTTTTGTTAGATTTATCCCTATATATGTGTGTGTGTGTGTGTGTGTGTATGTATGTATGTGCATATATTTATCCCTATATATGTTTTTGTATTTTATGTATTTAGTAATAAATTAGGTAATTTTAGTGTCTAATTGTTCATTGCTAGCACATAGAAATACAAGTGGTTTTTATAAATTGATCTTGTACCTGCAGTACTCCTAAACTCACTTACTTGTTCTAGCAGCTTTTTTTCCTCTTTGTTTTTTTTTTTTATAATCCATAGGATGGTTTGCTTATACAATCACTATCTGTGAAAGCACATATATCCTTGTCTTTTTCCTGATCTTTAGAGGAAAGCTTTCAGTCTTTTACCATTAAGTATGAGGTTAGCTGTAGGGTTTTCACAGAAGCTCTTTATCATGATGATGGTGTTCCCTTAAATTCCTGGTTTCCTGAGGGTTTTCATTGTGAATGGATGTTGGATTCTGTCAATTTTTTCTGCATCTATTGAGATGATCATATGGTTTTTCTTTTTGTAGTTTGTTTATATGGTGCATGACATTGGTTAATTTTCATGTTATATTATCCTTTTTATATACTGGTAGGATTTGATTGACTAAACTTTTTTTTTTAATTTAAATTTTAGTTAACATACAGTGCAATATTGGTTTCAGGAGTGGAATTCAGTGATTCATCACTTATATACAACACCCAGTGCACCCGATAGGTGCCCTTTTTAATACCCCTCACCCATCTAACCCATTTCCCACCCACCTCCCTCCATCAACCATGTTTGTTCTCTATCATTAAGAGTCTCATGGTTTGTTTCCCTTTCTTCTCTCCCCTCCCCCTCCCTTCCCATGTGCTCAGCTGTTTTGTTTCTTAAATTCCACATATGAGTGAAATCATATGATATTTGTCTTTCTCTGGTTGACTTATTTCACTTAGTATAATACATTCTAGCTCCATCCATGTCATTGCAAGTGGCAAGATTTCACTTTTTTGATGGCTAAGTAATATTCCATTGTATACATAAACCACATCTTTTATGCATTCATCAGTCGATGGACATTTGGACTCTCTCCATAATTTGGCTCCTGTTGATAATGCTGCTATAAACCTTGAGGTGCATGTTTCCCTTCAAATCTGTATTTTTGTATCCTTTGGGTAAATACCTACTAGTTCAGTTGCTGGATCATAGGGTAGTTCTATTTTTAATTTTTTGAGGAAGCTTCATAATGTTCTCCAGAGTGGCTGCACCAGTTTGCATCCCCACCAACAGTGTAAGAGGGTTCCCCTTTCTCCTCATCCGCACCAACACCTGTTGTTTCCTGTGTTGTTAATTTTAGCCCTTCTGGCAGGTGTGAGGTGGTATCTCATTGTGGTTTTGATTTGTATTTCCCTGATGATAAGAGATGTTGAGCATCTTTTCATGTGTCTGTGAGCCATCTGGATGTCTTCTTTGCAAAAATTCTATTCATGTCTTCTGCTCATTTCTTAACTAGGTCATTTGTTTTTTTGGGTGTTGAGTTTGATAAGTTCTTTATATATTTTGAATACCAAACCTTTGTCAGGTATGTCATTTGCAAATATCCCCTATCATTCTGAAGGTTGCCTTTTGGCTTTTTTTTTTTTACCTTTTTCCTTTGCTGTGCAGAAGCTTTTTATGTTGATGAAGTCCCAATTGTTCATTTTAATTTTGTTTCTCTTGTCTGTGGAGATGTGTCTAGTAAGAAGTTTCTATACTGATGTCAAAGAGGATGCTGCCTGTATTCTCCTGTAGGATTTTGATGGTTTCCTGTCTCACATTTAGGTCTTTCATCCATTTTGAATTTATTTTTGTGTATGGTGTAAGAAAGTGGTCCAGTTTCATTCTTCTACATGTTGCTGTCCAGTTTCCCCAAAACCATTTATTGAAAAGACCATCTGTCTTCTATTGGATATTCTTTCCTGCTTTGTGGAAAATGAGTTGACCATATAGTTGTGGGTCCATTTCTGGGTTTTCTTTTCTGTTCCATTGGTGTATGTGTCTGTTTTTGTGCTAAGTACCATACTGTCTTGATAACAGCTTTGTTTTTTTTAAATTTTGTTTTTAAATGTACATCCAAATTAGTTAGCATATAGTGCAACAATGATTTCAAGAGTAGATTCCTTAATTCCCCTTACCCATTTAGCTCACCCCCCCCCACAACCTCTCCAGTAACCCTCTGTTTGTTCTCCATATTTAAGAGTCTCTTATGTTTTGTCCCCCTCCCTGTTTTTATTTTTGTTTCCCTTCCCTTGTGTTCATCTGTTTTGTCTCTTAAAGTCCTCATTGAGTGAAGTCATATGATATTTGTCTTTTTCTGACTAATTTAGCTTGAAGTCTGGAATTGTGATGACTCTTGCTTTGCTTTTCTTTTTCAAGACTGATTTGTCTATTTAGGGTCTTTGTGATTCTAGTTTATTGAACCTTTATTATGTTGAGATATGTTCCCACTATTTATATTTTGTTGAGGGTTTTTATCAAGAAAGGATGCTGTATTTTGTCAAATGCTTTTTTGCATCTATTGAGAGGATCATATGGTTCTTATCCTTTCTTTTATTAATGTGGTGTATTACATTGATTGACTTGTGAATATTGAACCACTCTTGCATCTCAGGAATAAATCTCACTTGATCATGGTGAATGATTCTTTTAATGTACTATGGGATTTGAATTGCTAGTATCTTATTGAGAATTTTTGCATCCATGTTCATCAGGGATATTAGCCTGTAATTCTCATTTTTAGTGGGGATCTTTGTCTGGTTTTGAAATCAAGGTAATGCTGTCCTTATAGAATGAGTTTGGAAGTTTTCCTTCGATTTCCATTTTTTGGAACAGTTTGAGGAGAACAGGTATTAATTCTTCTTTAAATGTCTGGTAGAATTTCCTGGGGAAGTCATCTGGCCCTGGACTTTTGTTTCTTGGGAGATTTTTTTTTTAATTACTGATTCAGTGTCCTTGCTGGTTATGGGCCTGTTCAAATTATCTATTTTTTCCTGTTTCAGTTTTTGTCACTTATATATCTAGGAATTTATCCATTTCTTCCAGATTGCCCAATTTGTTGGCACATAATTTTTCATAGTATTCTCTTATTATTACTTGTATTTATTTTTTGTTGGTTCTGATCTCTCCTCTCTCATGATTTTGTTTATTTGGGTCCTTTCTCTTTTCTTTTTGGTAAGTCTGGCTAAGGGTTTATCAATTTTATCAATTCTTTCAAAGAACCAGCTCCTAGTTTCATTAGTCTATTCTGTGTGTGTGTGTGTGTGTGTGTGTGTGTGTGTGTGTGTGTGTGTGTTATGTTTGGTATCATTTATTTCTGCTCTAATATTTATTATTTCCCTTCTACTGGATTTAGACTTCATTTGCTGTTCTTTTTCTAGTTACTTTAGGTGTAAGGTTAGATTTTTTAATTTGAGATTTTTCTTACGTTTTGATGTAGGCCTGTGTTGTATATACCTCCCTCTAATGACTGCTTTTGCTTCATCCCAAAGGTTTTGGCTATCGTGTTTTCATTTTCATTTGTTTCCATGTATTTTTAAATTTCTTCTTTAATTTCCTGGTTAACCCATCCATTCTTTAGAAGGATGTTCTTTAACGTCCGTGTATTTGTGGTCTTTCCAAATTTTACCTTTGGTTGACTTCCAGTTTCATAGCATTGTGGTCAGAAAGTATGCATGGTATGATCTCAGTTTTTTGTATTTGTTGAGGCCTGATTTGTGATCTATTCTGGGGAATGTCCCATGAAATTTTCTGAATATATATGTTAAGTCCATTTGGGTTGTCAGGCATACTTGTCCTAATAAAGGAGCACCTGCAGAGCACTGTGGGTACTGTGCTGCTCACTGAAGTCCCTCCATGCTGCTGGGTGGGGGGAACATGACGTCTGCCCTCTCCCTCCATCCTGGAGTGGGGAGTTTCCACCCACTACTGTCTAGGAAGCCCTCACAGAAGAGCTAACAGTCTCCGCTTGTGTGTCCTAGGCATCCTTCAGATCCCTGCCTTCACCCTGTCTGTGTACGGGTGGTCTGCCTGTTCAGCAGTGCTGTGCATCTGTGTTTTATCTCAAGCATGCTAGAGGAGTTTGAAAACTCCAAACTTTAGGGCTCTGGAAGGATGAGGACCCATGCTGATCCTCTAGGGGAAAGTCTCCCCACTCTGGAGCTGGTACCGGTTTGTCCCAGAAGGGCGGTCACACCAACACAGGAGCTTGTTTAGAGTAAAGCACAGCAAAAAGCTGGTGTCCAGGTTAGCTGCTCTCAGTAGGTGTCTCTGCCCCTATGCTAGTGAACAGGGCAGCACAATGGCACCTGCTGGCTCTTTTGTCCCTGGGAGCAGTGCTACCATTCCCAGATGTGCTCCAAGAACAGGGAACTTTCTGTCCCCTTTGGTGTCCCAAGGGATTCTCAGATTTCACAGTCCATTCTGGGGCTTCTGCCCTCATTTTCCACAGGAAACTGCTACACCCACCAGATTCCACACTGGCCACAATGCAGACCCCTAAAACTTCAGTTTTTGAGCTCTCCTGGTTGTAAAAACTCATGATAACTACCCCTCTTGTTTTCCCAGTCAGTGGTTTTGGGGAAGTGTTTTTCTTGTGCAATCCCCTGTGTGCTGCTCTTTCTCCCCCTTCCTGTCTTTGTCTCTATCTCTGTCTCCTCTGTCCTACCCCAAATCACATCTCCACACCTCCTTTCTTCCACAATGTGGCTTCTTCCTCTAGCTGTGTAGTCTGGTCTCTTAGTTCTCAGATCAATTTTTTGGGTGTTCAGAACGATTTAATATTTATGTAGCCATTTTCGAGGGAGGAGGCAAGCATAGTGTTCCCCTACTACTCTGCCATCTTAACTCCTCCCCGCAGATTTGTTGATTTTATTGATCTTTTCAAATCAGAGCTTTTTGTTTAATAGGTTTTTCTATGTTTTTGTTTTTGATTGTATTGATTTTTGCTTTACTCTTTACTATTTCCTTTCTTCTGTTTCCTTTGGATTTAACTTGTTCCTTTTGCTAGTCCTTAAAAACTGAGACTGAGATAAATGATTTGAGAACTTTCTTTCACAATATGTGCATGTAGTAGTATAAATGTTCCTTTAATTATTGCTTGAATTTGCATTTCATGATTTTGATATAGTTTCATATTCATTCAAAATATTTCCTTTTTTTTTTTTTTTTTTTGTAAAATTTTTTTTAACGTTTATTTATTCTTGAGACAGAGAGAGACAGAGCATGAACAGGGGAGGGGCAGAAGGAAAGGGAGACACAGACTCCGAAACAGGCTGCAGGCTCTGAGCTGTCAGCCCAGAGCCCGACGCGGGGCTCGAACTCACAGACCGCGAGACCATGACCTGAGCCGAAGTCGGCCGCCCAACTGACCAAGCCACCCAGGCGCCCCTGACTTTCTTCTTTCTTAATATAGGTATTTACAGCTATTAATTTTACTCCAGACACTTCTTTAGCAGCATCCCATATGTTTTGATATATTGCATATTCATTATTCTTCATCTCAAAGTATTTTATGATTTCCCTTTAATTTCTTCTTTAATTCATGGGTTGTTATAGAGTGTGTTTTTACATTTCCACATTTTTTTCTTGTTACTCATTTCTAGTTTCATTCCATTTTGGCCAGAGAACATATTTCTATTTAGAATTTGTTTATATATTTCGTGATCAGGTATATATGGTCTATTCTCAAGAATGTTCCAGGTGTACTTGAGATGGATGTATATTCTGTTATTGTTGAGTGGAGTGTTCTATGTGTTTTAGGCATATTTGGTTTATAATGTTCGAGTTCTTATTTCTTTGTTAATCTTCTGTCTAGTTGTTCTATCCATTATTGAAAGTGGAGTATTGAAGTTAGTTAGCAACATAGTTAGAGACTATGGAATTTGTCTATTTCTCCTTTCATTTGGGTCATTTTTTGCTTCATTTATTTTGGTGCTGTTAGTAGGTGCATATTTGTTTATAATTGTTATATCTTCCTAATGGATTGATTCTTTTTGTCATTATAAAAAGTTTCTCTTTGTCTTTAGTAACATTTTTTTTTGTTTGTTTTAAAGTCTATTTTGCCTGATACCAGTATAACCACTCAAACTTTCCTGTGGTTGCTATTTGTGTGATATATCTTTTCCATCCTCTCACTTTCAATCCATTTGTGTCTTTGAACCTAAAGTGTGTCTTGTTTACTTCTGTAAACAACACATAGTTGGATCATATTTTTCTATCCAGTCTAACATCTTTTTTTGGTTGTTTATTCCATTCACATTTAATGTTATTACTGATATCATTGCATTTATTTCCACCAACTTATTTATGTTTTCTATCTGTATCATGTCTTTTAGTGTTCCTCTCTTTCTTCTTTACTTCTTTCGTTTTCATTGAGTGGATATTTTTAATATAGTATTTTAATTTCATTAATGATATTTTTCATGACTTTTTGAAAAAAATTTAATGTTTACTCTAGATTTATCATATACATTTTAACCTATTAGTGTTAACTTCAGATTTATAATAGCTTAATATCAGTAATATACAGAAATGTTACTCAGTATAACTCTATTACTTCTTTCCCCCTTTTGTAGTTATTGTTATATGTTTAAACATTTATTAGTGCTACAAGGCCAATAATGTGTTGTTTTAATTATTTACCATCTGTAGCCATTTCTTTAGCCTATAACAGCTTTGCTCCTTCTGCTATTAGCAACTATATTACCCATATATTACATATGTATATATTATAGTTCCAATAGTACATATACATGTTATGCATGTGTGACACATTATGCATGTTATTTTATACAATTTTTTAAAAAATCAGTTAAGAGAAGACAGGAAAAAACACCTCATTTCTACTATCTTTTATAATTACGTAATTATCTTTACTTTTTTCATGTGGCTCTTTTTTTTTTCATGTGGATTTGAATTATTATCTGGGGATTGCTTGTTTTCAGCCTGTTTACTGGCAATCAGTTGTGTCAGTTTTTGTTTATCTGGTAAAGTGTATCACCTTAATGTTTGAAATACAGCTTTGCTGGATATAGGATTCTTTGTTGACCATCTTGAATCTGTTATTTCATCATGGGCTGACCTCCTTTGTTTCTACTGAAAATTCAGCTGTTAATCTAATTGTGGTAATGCTGGCCTCACAAAATGAGTTTGGAAGTGTTCCCTCCTCTTTAATTTTTTGGAAGAGTTTGAGGAGGATTAGTGTTAATTATTCCTTAAATGTTTTGTAGTATTCTCTAGTGAAGCTATCTGAGATTTTCTTTGTTAGGAGGTTTTTGTTTTGGCTTTGTTTGTTGGGAGGTTTTTATTAATTATTCAATCTCCTTACTATCTACAGGTCTTTATGGTTTCTATTTCTTCATAACTTGGTCTTGGTAAGTTGTATATTTCTAGGAATTTATAAGTTTTTACTAGATTATCTAATGTTGTGGCATACAGTTATTCATAGTACTCTTTTACACTTCTTTTTTCCCTCTGTGAGATCAGTTGTCATATCCTGTCTTTCTGATTTTAGTCGAGTCATTTTTAAAGTTATCTAGGTAAGAGTATGTCACTTTGTTCTTAAAAACCAACTCCTAGTTTTATTGATTTTTTTTTCTTTTTTTTCTAATCTATATTTAATTGATATCTGCTGTAATTTTTAGTATTTCCTTACTAGTTTGTTATTCTTTTTGTAGTTCCTTGAGGTGTAAAAGTATGTTGTTGATTAGAGATTCTTCTTTTACGTTACGTTTACATTACATTACATTACATTACATTACATTACATTACATTACAGCTATAAACTTCCCTTTTAGCACTGCTTATTGCATCCTATATTTTTGATGTTGTGCTTTTATTTTCCTTTATCACAAGGTTTCAAATCTAAGTGGATTTACCAATTTTCCTTCTTCCATTGATATCTAGTTTCATGTCATTGTAATCAGAAAGACATTGTATGATTTCAATTTTGAATTGATTCAAATTGATTTCAATTAAGACTTATTTTGTGGCATACTATGTGGTCTATCTTTGAGTATGTTCCGTGTACATTTGAGAAGAACATGTATTATGCCAATGTTGAGTAGAGTGTTCTGTATATGTCTGTTAGGTCCAATTAGTCTATAGTGTTGTTCAAGTCCTATATTTCCTCATTGGTCTTCTGTCTGGTTTTTCTAGTCATTTTTCAAAGTGGGGTATTGAATTTCCTACTGTTATTGTGTTGCTTTCCGACTTTCCCCTCAATTCTTTCATGTTTGCTTCATATATTCAGGAGCCCTGATATTGGCTGAATATGTACTTATAATTATTATATCTTTCTGATGAGTTGGCCTTTTGTTATTATATAATATCCTTCTTTGTTTCTTGTGACTGTTTTTGATATACATTCCATTTTATCTGCTATTAGTATTAGTATCTAATATTAATCTTGCTCTCGTGTTTACCATTTGCATAGAATAACTTCTTTCATCCCTTCATTTTCAGCCTATGAGTTTCCTTAGATATAAAGTGAGTTGCTTATAGACAGCATAAAGTAGGATCCTATTTTAAAGTCAATTTCCCAATCTATGTCTTTTGATTGGGAAGTTAATTAGTTTACATTTAAAGTAGTTACTGACAGGGAGGGATTTACTCTTGCCTTTTAATGATTTAATGTATGTCTTCTAGGTTTTTGACTCTTGTTTCCTGTGTTATTCTATTATTTTGTGTTTTGTTGATTTTTTTTTGTAGTGACATGCTTTGATTCCCTTTTCATCTCCTTCTGTGTATAGTCTATGGATATTTTCTTTGTGGAGATTATAGAGATCGTGGAGATTACATAAGATAATTTAAAGTTTTAGCAATATGTTTTAAACTGATAACAATTTAGCTTTAATTACATGTAGACTCTACTCCTTTATAGTTCTGCCCCCACCTTATGTTACTGGTGTCACAAATTGTATCTTGATGTATCGAGCACCTGTTAACATAGATTTATAGTTATTTTTATACTTTTTTTCTTTTAAATACTCTACAAGAATTACAAGTGGGTTTACATACCAAAATTATACAAGTCTCCATACATCCATATGTTTACCTTTACTGGAGAACTTTATATTTTCACATGGCTTCATGTTGCTGTGTAACATCCATGTGTTTCAACTTGGAAGATTCCCTTTAGCATTTCTTGTAGAGCAGATCTAGTGGCAGTGAACTCCTTCAGTTTTTATTCATCTGGAAAATTCTTAATATATGCTTAATTTTGAGGGACAGGTTTACTGAATACAGTATTTTTTTGTTGATTTTTTTCAACACTGAATTTATCATCCCAATGCCTGTTAGCTTGCAAGGTTTCTGCTGAGAAATCTACTGATGATCTTGTACATGGTTCCTAGCATGTGACAAGTCCCTTTTCTCCTGCTGCTTCCAAGATTCAGTTTTGGTCTTTGATTGTAAACAGTTTGAGTGTGTCTAGGTGTGGGTCTTTTTGAATTTATTCTAGTTAAAGTTCTTTAGGCTTCTGGAATGGGTATGTCCATTTCCTTCCATAAATTTGGGAAATTTTCATTCATTATTTCTAAAATATGTTTTCTTCCCTTTTCTCTCTCTCTTTTTCTGGGACCCCATAATGTATATGTTGGTCTGCTTTATGGTGTCCTTTATGTCCCTTAGACTCTCTCTACTTGTTGTCGTTCCTCTACCTTGATAATTTCAAATGACTTGTCTTCAAGTTTACTTATTCTTTCTTCTGCCCAGTAAGTCTCCAACCCCCATAGTGAATTTTTTGAATTCAGCTATTATATACTCTAACCTCAGAATTTCTGTTTGTTTTGTTTTTATAATTTCTATCTCCTTGTTGATATTATTATTTTTTCTTTTCCCGATTTCATTCAGTTTTCTGTTTCTTTTTTTAGCTCATTGTGTGTCTTTAAGTGTATTGTCTTAAATTACTTGACAGGCAATTCAGAGATATCTGTTGTTTTTAGGGTCAGGTGCTGAAGATTTATTTGTTCCTTTGCTTGGGCCATATTTTCCTGCTTCTTTATATCCCTTGTGCTCATTTGCTGAGATTTGGGCATTTGAAAATAGTGCTGTCCCATTCTTTGTGTCCTGGCTTTTTGCAGGGGAAGACCTTTACCAATCAACCCAATTGGAAGTTTTTAGACCTTTCACTCGTTTTCTGGGGATGTATCCTCTCCAGGTTTTTGTATGTACCTTCCTTCCAAAACATATATGACTGCTTTCATCTGTCTTAATTTCCTTAAGAAACTCCCTGCTTCTCGGGAGCTTTTGGTTTTGGTTTCTGTTTTACTCCTCTGTCCATAATCTCTTGCTCCTCTAGCACCTGTCTGTGGAACTTCAGATTCCTATGGCTCTAAAGGTGGTATGGCCCCTGCCTCTGTTTTTAGTGGCCTCCAAACTGGTGACATCTATGCTGCCATTCCCATCAATGCTCCAAGGCAGATGAAACAGAAACCATTCCCTCAGGCAACCCCCTGACAAACCAAAACTCTGGAGCCAAGTTCCACTCTTTTCTTTTGATGACAAGCTGAAAATTGGGAGGTTTCCTCCTATTTGCACCGCTCTGTGCCAGACAGGGGGAGGGGTAAAGGTGAGCAAAATGCTACAAACTTTCCTATCCTTCTGTGGAGATTTTTTTTTTCTTGGCTGTGTGTGCATTCACTTGGGTACTGTAAGTCTTAACCAGTTTCCAGAGTTCTCACAGAACTATTTTGGTTCATCTGTTGTTGCTAACTCAGTATCTCCACGGGGTAAATGAAGGCCTGGAGCTTTTAGTCTATACCATCTTTCTGATGTCATCACTTCTACTGTGGATTTGTTTTTTTAAATAATTCCTATCTCTTTATTGATTGTTATGCCCAGAATTCGTGATCCCCAAATACCGCCAGGGAGCCGAGTCCGATGTAAAAGCAAAAGAGCCTTTATTCGAGCTAGCTCGAGCTCAATCCCCTACCTGCACCGACGCAGCGGTGAGATACTGGGGAGAGAGAGCGCGTTTCAAAAGGACAAAGGTTTTATTGGGGCCTAGGGGCAGTTGGTGAGGTAATGGCTATGGCCTCAGCCGATTGGCTGGGGAAGGGTCCGAGTTCTGTTAGGCAGGTGGGGGGGGGGTTACTCAAGGGGAGGAGGTGTGGTCAAGGTGAAGGACACAGAACAAGATGGAGTCAGCCGGCATAGGCCCGCCCTTTCATTGATATGTTCTATTTGGTGTAACATTGTCATCAGACCATTCTTATATGATGATATTTTCTTTTAGTTCTGTGAACATATTCATAATGAATGTTTTGAACTCTTTCTGTTAAATCCAACATCGGGTTACTCTTGCAGGTAGTTTCTGTTGCTTACTTTTTTTTCTGGTATGTGTGTTATAATTTTGTTTCTTTGTATGACCTGTAATTTTTTTGTTGGAAACTGAACATTTTGGATAATATATTGTATCAACGCCAGTACTGGCCCCCCACCTCAGGACTTATTATTATTCTTTGCTTATTTGTTTAGTGACTGGCTGGATCATTTTAATGAAGTCTCTTTCCACCTCACAGTGTGAAATCTCTGATATAAACCTTAGGAAGCACAGCTTTGAATATGCTCGCATTCACCCATCCCCCACCCGCTTGACAGTGGTTAACTATAGGTCTTTCTTTTACTCTTTCCCGCCTCATACTTAGCTGTTCAACTCCACTAATTTCAAGATGATTGCTGTATTGTTTTCAACAATGCCCTTGGGGGTTATAAATGCCTCTAGAAATGAATTAGTGAAATTGTGGCTTCTTGAAATAGTTTCTGAAGTCAGTGTTTGATATTTTTTCTCATCCCTGGATAGCTCCTCCCAGCTATCTTACTCCTTGAATCTCTCCAGTTAACTAGCTGCCCTAAATCTAGGCTATCTCTTTATTTTACTCATGAATCTACCTCCAGTTGCCTTTCCTCACAGCATCCACTGTTCTTGAGAGTGTCATGCTTGAACTTCGTATTTAAATTTACTGTTTCTATTTGCTTTCTCTTTATCTCATCTACTTTTTTTCCTGTTATTTTATGCTTTTTTGGTATGACTAGAATTATTATTTATTTATTTATTTTTAAATTTACATCCAAGTTAGCATATGGCGCAACATGATTTCAGGAGTAGATTCCTTAATGCCCATTTAGACCATCCCCCTTCCCAGACCCTTCCAGCAACCCTCTGTTTGTTCTCTATATTTAAGAGTCTCTTATGTTTTGTCCCCCTACCTGTTTTTATATTATTTTTGCTTCCCTTCCCTTATGTTCATCTGTTCTGTGTCTTAAAGTCCTCATATGAGTGAAGTCATATGATATTTTTCTTTCTCTGACTGATTAATTTCACTTAGCATAATACCCTCTAGTTCCATCCACGTAGTTGTAAATGGCAAGATTTCATTCTTTTTGATTGCCAAGTAATACTGCATTGTGTGTGTGTGTGTGTGTGTGTGTGTGTGTATAAAGATAAAGGATATCTTCTTTATCCATTCATCCATCTATGGGCAGACATTTGGGCTCTTTCCATACTTTGGCTATTGTTGATAGTGCTATTAACATTGGGGTGCATGTGTCCCTTTGACACAGCACAACTGTATCCTTTGGATAAATCAATTGTTGGGTCATAAGGTAGTTCTATTTTTAATTTTTTGAGGAATCTCCATACTGTTTTCCAGAGTGGCTGCACCAGTTTGCATTCCCACCAGCAGTGCAAAAGAGGTATTCTTTCTCCACATCCTCACCATCATCTGTAGTCTCCTGATTTGTTCATTTTAGCCACTCTGATCGGTGTGAGGTGATATGTCAGTGTGGTTTTGATTTGTATTTCCCTGATGATGAGTGATGTTGAACATTTTTTCATGTGTCAGTTGGCCATCTGGATGTCTTCTTTGGAGAAGTGTCTATTCATGTCTTCTGTCCATTTCTTCACTGGATTATTTGTTTTTTGGGTGTTGAGTTTGATAAGTTCTTTATAGATTTTGGATAATAATCCTTTATCTGATATGTCATTTGCAAATATCTTCTCCCATTCCATCAGTTGCCTTTTAGTTTTGCTAACTGTTTCCTTTGCTGTACAGAAACTTTTTATTTTGATGAGGTCCCAATAGTTCATTTTTGCTTTTGTTTCCCTTGCCTCTGGAGACATGTTGAGTAAGAAGTTGCTGCGGCCAAGGTCAAAGGTGTTTTTGCCGGCTTTCTCCTCGAGGATTTTGATGGCTTCCTGTCTTACATTTAGGTCTTTCATCCATTTTGAGTTTATTTTTGTGTATGGTGTATGAAAGTGGTCCAGGTTCATTTTTCTGTATGCCGCTGTCCAGTTGTCCCAGCAACACTTGCTGAAGAGACTGTCTTTATTCCATTGGATATTCTTTCCTGCTTTTTAAAAGATTAGTTGGCCATATGTTTGTGGATCCATTGCTGGGTTTCCTATTCTGTTCCATTGATCTGAGTGTCTGTTTTTGTGCCAGTACCATACTGTCTTGATGATTACCACTTTGTAATATAGCTTGAAGTCCAGGATTGTGATGCCTCCTGCTTTGGTTTTCTTTCTCAAGATTGTTTGGCTATTCGGGGTCTTTTCTGGTTCCATACAAATTTTAAGATTGTTCTAGTTCTGTGAAGAAGGCTGGTGTTATTTTGATGGGGATTACATTGAATATGTAGATTGCTTTGGGTAGTATTGACATTTTAACAATATTTGTTCTTCCTATCCAGGAGCATGGAACATTTTTCTGGTTTTTATGTCTTCTTCAATTTCTTTCATAAGCTTTCTATAGTTTTCAGTGTATAGATTTTTCACCTCTTTGGTTAGATTTATTCCTAGGTATTTTATGGTTTTTGGTGCAATTGTAAATGGGATTGATTCCTTGATTTCTCTTTCTGTTGCTTCATTGTTGGTGTATAAGAATGCAACCAATTTCTGTGCATTGATTTTATATCTTGCCACTTTGCTGATTTCATGAACCAGTTCTAGAAGTTTTTTGGTGGAATCTTTTGCATTTTCCATATAGAGTATCATGTCATCTGTGAAGAGTGAAAGTTTGACCCCCTGGCCAATTTGGATGCCTTTTATTTCTTTGTGTTGTCTGATTGCTGAAGCTAAGACTTCCAATACGTTGAATACGCCCAATATGTTGAATAACAGTAGCGAGAGTGGACATCCCTGTTGTGTTCCTGAGTTTGGGGGAAAGCTCTCAGTTTTTCCCCATTGAGGATGATATTAGCGTTAGGTCTTTCATATATGGCTTTTACTATCTCAAGGTATGATCCTTCTATCCCTACATTCTTGAGGATTTTTATCAGGAAAGGATGCTGTATTTTGTCAAATGCTTTCTCTGCATCTATTGAGAGGATCATGTGGTTCTTGTCCTTTCTTTTATAGATGTGATGAATCGCATTGATTGTCTTGTAGATACTGAACCAGCCCTGCATCTCAGGTATAAATCCCACTTGGTCGTGGTGAATAATTTTTTAATGTATTGTTGGATCTGGTTGGCTAATATCTTGTTGAGCATTTTTGCATCCATGTTCATCAGGGAAATTGGTCTATAGTTCTCCTTTATAGTGGGGTCTTTGTGTGGTTTTGGAATCAAGGTAATGCTAGCTTCATAGAAAGAGTTTGGAAGTTTTCCTTCCATTGCTATTTTTTGGAACAGCTTTAAGAGAATAGGTGTTAACTCTTCCTTAAATGTTTGGTAGAATTCCCCTGGAAAGCCATCTGGCCCTGGATTCATGTTTTTTGGGAGATTTTTGATTACTAATTCAATTTCTTTACTGGTTATGGGTCTGTTCAAATTTTCTATTTCTTCCTGTTTCAGTTTTGGTAGTGTATATGTTTCTAGGAATTGTCCATTCTTCCAGATTACCCATTTTATTGGCGTATAATTGCTCATAATATTCTCTTATTATTGTTTTTATTTCTGCTGTGTTGGTTGTGATCTCCCCTCTTTCATTCTTGATTTTATTTATTTCGGTCCTTTCCTTTTTCTTTTTGATCAAACTGGCTAGGGGTTTATCAATTTTGTTAATTCTTTCAAAGAATCAGCTTCTGGTTTCATTGATGTGTTCTACTGTTTTGTTTTTGTTTGTTTCCATAGCATTGATTTCTGTTCTAATCTTTTTTATTTCCTGTCTTCTGCTGGTTTTGGGTTTTATTTGCCGTTCTCTTTCAAGCTCTTTCAAGGTGTAAGGTTAGATTGTGTATCTGAGACCTTTCTTCCTTTTTTAGGAAGGCCTGGCTTGCTATATACTTTCCTTTTATAACCGCCTTTGCTGCATCCCAGAGGTTTTGGGCTGTAGTGTTATCAATCATTTTCATTGGCTTTGATGGACTTTTTAATTTCCTCTTTAACTTCTTGGTTAGCCCATTCATTATTTAGTAGGATGTTCTTTAGTCTCCAATTATTTGTTATCTTTCCAAAAATTTTCTTGTGGTTGATTTCGAGTTTCATAGCGTTGTGGTCTGAAAATATGCACGGTATGATCTAGATCTTTTTGTACTTGTTGAGGGCTGATTTGTGTCCCATTGTGTGGTCTGTTTTGGAGAACATCCCATGTGAACTGGAGAAGAATGTGTATTCTGCTGCTTTAGGATGAAATGTTCTGAATATATCTGTTAAGTCCATCTGGTCCAGTGTGTCATTCAAAGCCATTGTTTCTTTGTTGATTTTCTGATTAGATGATTTGTCCATTGTTGTAAGTGGGGTGTTGAAGTCTCCTACTATTATGGTATTATTATCAATGAGTTTCTTTATGTTTGTGATTAATTGCTTTATATATTTGGGTTCCCTCACATTTGGAGCATAAATGATTACAATTGTTAGGTCTTCTTTAAGTGGATAGACTCCTTACTTATGATATAATGCCTTCTTCATCTCTTGTTATAGTCTTTATTTGAAAGTCTAGATTATCTGATATAAGTGTGGCTACTCTGGCTTTCTTTTGTTGACCATTAGCATAGATGGTTCTCCATCCCCTTACTTTCAATCTGCAGGTGTTCTTAGGTCTAAAGTGGGTGTCTTGTAAGCAGCATATATGTTTATGTATAAACATAAATTATGTTTATAAATTATACATAATTTTACATATTTTACAAAATATACATCATTTATACATAAAGTATACATAAATTATGTATAAACGTAAATGCTTTCTTATCCATTTTGTTACCCTATGTCTTTTGATTAGAGCATTTAGTCCATTGACGTTTAGAGTGAGTACTGAAAGATATGAGTTTGTTGCCATTATGATGCTTATAGAGTTGGAGTTTCTGGTGGTGTTCTCTGGACCTTTCTAGTCTTTGTTGCTTTTGGTCTTTTTTTTTCCCCCCCTATCTTTTCTCCCCTCAGAGAGTCCACCTTAAAATTTCTTGCAGGCCTGGTTTAGTGGTCATGAACTCCTTTAATTTTTGTTTGGAAAAATTTTAATCTCTCTTTTTATTTTGAATGACAGCTTTGCTGGATAAAGAATTCTTGGCTGCATTTTTTCTGATTCAGCACATTGAATATATCCTTCCACTCCTTTCTGGCCTGCCAAGTTTGTGTGGATAGGTCTGCTGCAACCCTATTCTGTCTTCCCTTGTAGTTTAAGGACTTTTTTTCCCTTGCCATTTCAAGATTTTTTCCTTGCCTGAGTATTTTTGTGAATTTGACTATGATATGCTGTGTTGAATGTCATTTTTTGTTGAATCTACTGGGAGTCCTCTGTGCTTCCTAGATTTTGATGTCTGTGTGTTTCCCCAGGTTAGGAAAGTTTTCCACTATGATTTGCTCACATAACCTTTCTACCCCTTTTTTCTCTCTTCATATTCTGGGACCCCTATGATTCTGATGTTGTTCCTTCTTAATGAGTCACTGATTTCTCTAATTCTTAAATCGTGTTCTTTTGCCCTAGTCTCTCTCTTTTTTTTCTGCTTCATTATTCTCCATAAATTTGTCCTCTATATTGCTGATTTGCTGCTCTGCCTCATCCATCCTTGCTGCTGTGGCATCCATTTGAGATTGCAGCTCAGTTATAGCATTTTTTATTTCATCCTGAGTAGCTTTTAGTTCTTTTATCTCTGCAGAAAGGGATTCTAATCTATTTTCAACTCCAGGTAGTATTGTTATCGTGATTCTAAATTCTGGTTCAGACATCTTGCTTGTATCTGTGTTGGTTAAGTCCCTGGCTGTCGTTATTTCCTGCTCTTTCCTTTGGGGTGAATTCCTTCATTTCATAATTTTTAAGGAAGAAAAGGATTTAATAACGTGAAAAAATAAATTAATTAATTAAAAATTAAAACAACATGCACACACACAAAAATCAAATAAATGATGCTATATTCCCAGGTGTGTTTTGGTCTGGTTGTTGAAAGTAGCTTGATAGAGTTGAGAAAAAAGAGGGAAAAAAAAGAAAGAAAAAAAAAGGAAAACATTTGAATATTTGACAAAAATGAATACACTGAAATAGAATAAAATGAAATGATGGAAATAGAATTTGTAAAATTTACAAAAAAGTAAGTAATATAGTAGAAAAAAATTAAAAAATATATTTTTAATAAAAATTGAAAATAAAAATAAAATTTTCTCTTTCTGTAGTCAAGAAAAAGAAAAGGAACGAAAAAGAAAAAAAAAGGAAAATTGAATAGATGGACCAGCAAACAGACTGAAATACTATTGAAATTGCTTCGTTTTCCCCTAGAAGTCAAACTATGAAGTTCTTTATAGTTCATAAACTAAGCAGGCGGAGAGACTTGTGGTGTTCCTGAAGAGAGAAGTTGGCCCATTGGGCGGGTCTTAGTGTAACAGTCCATTGTCCACTAGATGGTGCTGCTTAGCTTACTGGGGTGGATTGTTGTGGCGCACATAGGTGTGTATGCACATGCGTGGGAGGGGTGAAAGTGTCATCACCCAGTTACCCGGTCTCTAGTATTGGAACTCTGTTCTCCCCAATCAGCAATTGCGCACCCGTCCTTTGGCTCCGGCTTCTGCCCACTCCCCACTTTTATACTGTGTGTGACTAAGCTGTCAGGTTGCCAGATGACACCTCCTTCTTGAGTTTTATCTCAGATGCAACTGTGTTTCCCAAGACCTCACTTCCGAGAGACTGCAGCTTTGACCTCTTCTGATGCTCTGGGGGAGGGTTTCACCGAGCAACGGCTGGGTGCCAGTCACACCCAGGAACATTCGCAGGACTGTGCTCCTGCTGACCCCCAGAGACTGTGGCTGGGTGCCAGCCTGCCCCAGAAAAAGTTCACGCGATTGTGTAGCAGCAGTATTTCAGGGATTATGGAAAATTACAACACACATCTGGCACCAGGCTTCACCTTAACGACCTTGTTCCAGTGCCAGTGAGTGTGGTTGTTCTCTAGGGTCTGCTGCCACCTTTGCCTGTGAGGTGCCTGCAGTCTCTACCAAATATTCTCCCAGCAGGGGAACCACCTTTCCCTGTGTGGCCTGAGGACCCCTGGATCTCACTCTGC
Organism: Panthera onca; assembly: GCF_046562875.1. Classification (NCBI taxonomy): domain Eukaryota; kingdom Metazoa; phylum Chordata; class Mammalia; order Carnivora; family Felidae; genus Panthera; species Panthera onca. The sequence goes on along the minus strand of NC_138349.1, from coordinate 39,630,281 downwards.
TCCTGAGGATTTGCCCTTCCCACCAGAGGACCGCCAGGTATCAAACTGTGGAGTTTCAGACTCTGTGGTCCTCCTGTTTATAGAATCTTAATGGAATTTAAACCGTCTCCTTTCTCCCTTTTTAGTTCAGTCCCTGTGACTGTTTCTACTTTTCCATTTTCTCTCCAGCTGCTTTTGGTGGAGGGTGCTTCTCCTGTACTCTCCCTCTGTCTCTGTCCTGTCTCTGCAAGCAAAACCAGTTCCCTGCCTTCTGTGGCTTCTCTCTTCCCCAGTTCATCTCTTTGTGCTGCATACCTGCTGAGTTCTGTGGTCCAGGTTGTTCAGATTGTTGTGTTAATACTCAAATCAGTTTTCTGGGTGTGCAGGATGGTTTAGTGTTGATCTGTCTGTATTTCATGGATGCAAGATGCAAAAAAAGCCTCGCATGCTGTTCTGTCATCTTGGCTCCTCTAAAAGCCCTGGTCTCATTGTTTTTTAGAGATTTCCCCTCTATTATTATTTTTTTCTTATTTATTTATTTATTTATTTATTTATTTATTTATTTATTTATTTTTGAGAGAAGGGGGTGGGGGAGGAAGAGGCGGACAGAGGGAGCAGAGAATACAAAGCAGGCTCCACCCTGTCAGTGCAGAGCCTGATATGAGGCTCAAACTCATGAACTGTGAGATCGTGACCTGAGCTGAAGTTGGACACTTAACCCACTGAGCCACCCAGGTGCCCCACTATTACTGGTTTTAAGTGTGAGTCTTGATATGATTTTCTCACTGTTTATCGTGCTTGGGATTTATTGAAGTTATTACATTGTAAGGTTATATTTTTTTATTAAATTTGGAAAAAATAGCCTTTATTTATTTAAATATTTCTTATGTTCTACCCAACTCCTTATCTACTTATGGGGTTTAATCACATATATATTAGGCTATTTGAAGTGGATTTATGGCTCACTGATACACTATTCTTATGTTTTATGTTTTCATATGTGTTTAATTTGGGTACATTCTTTATTTTTTTAACATTTATTTTTGAGAGACAGAGTGTGAGTGTGGGGGGGGGCAGGATAGAGAGAGAAGGAGACACAGAAACCAAAGCATGCTTCAGGCCCTGAGCTTTCAGCACAGAGCCCAATGTGGGGCTCGAACCCATGAACCGTGACATCATGACCTGAGCTGAAGTCAGATGCTTAACTGACTTAGCCAACCAGGTGCCCCTAATTTGGATAGGTTCTGTTGGTAGTTTTTAAAATTTACCAATCTTTTTTTCTGCAATGTCTAATGTGCTGTTAATCCCATTAAGCATATTATTAATTTAAGACATTGTACTTTACATCTCAGAAATTCTGTTTGAATCTTTTTGTATTTTTTATGTCTCCATTTATTATGTTTTCTATAGCTTCTTGAGTATTTGGAATATAGTTATTACAACTGTTTTGAGGTTCCTGTCTAGTAATTTAATTACTTTTGTCATTTCTGAGTTGGTTTTGATTCAGTTTTCTCACCTCAAATATGGGTGTATTTTCCCACTTCTTTGCATGTCTGGTATGTCAATTATGTCTGGCATGGGAATTATTATAAGATTTTGGGGATATTTTAAAATAATAATTTTCAACAGTTTGTTGTGGGGATATGTGAGCTGTTTTGGGTTTTTATGCTGGTTTAGAAGGGAGGATTTAACAAAGACTGAGAATAAAGATGTAGAAAGATTGGGGCGCCTGGGTGGCTCAGTCGGTTAAGTGTCCGACTTCAGCTCGGTCATGATCTTGCGGTCCGTGGGCTCGAGCCCCACATCAGGCTCTGTGCTGACAGCTCAGAGCCTGGAGCCTGCTGCGGATTCTGTGTCTCCCTTTCTCTCTTCCCTCTCCAGCTCATGCTCTGTCTCTGTCTCTCTCTGTCTCTCAAAAATAAATAAACATTCAAACAAAAGATGTAAAAAGATTGAGATGGGGAAGAATGAGGTTGAGGAACTCTGGTAGGATGATGTGTCCCTTTTCAGGAAGGTATGAGGCAAGGCCAGTAATTGTGAGGGACAAGTAGAAGAAGAAGGACTTGAAGAGTATGAAGTGTGCTCCAGGCCACAACTGGGTAATCAACCAAAAATTAATAATTGGATTGTTTTAACAACTGGTTCCACCTGAGGTTAAGGCACAGGGCCCAGAAAGAGGGGGGCATGGTATTGCCTAGGTAGGACTCCCCATAACATCCTGTAGATCCCTAAATTTGCATAAGTTTCCAAGCATCTCCTTTGCTGGAAGGCCTTCCCTATCTGCTAAGTCTCACAGTGCAGCTCCTACTATCTTTCACTCAGTTATTCCACAGCTCTGCTTGGCACTCTTATCTATCAGATGGCATCTTTGGGGATTACACATAATTTTTCAGAGCCCCACCACTGTGGGACTCTTGATACTGCATAAAAATGTTAGAACTCTTAAATTCATTTCCTTGACTTTCCTCTCTTAACTTTCACTGTAGGTCTTTTGCCTCTGTTCTTTCACCTTCCCTTCACCTTTCCCTTCTACCTGTGTAACTGTATGATCATTCTCCTTTTCTTTTTTGGATTTCTATTTTAAGGAGTAACAAAATTCACTCTTACTGCCAGTTGTTTTTTGTAAATTCTCTTATCGTTAGTTTCTTTTTGTATATGTAGGGAAATTACTTTTTTCTAAAAATTTTCTATCCCTTTTTCCTGTATGACTTCCCTACTTGATTATATTTCCCGGTTTCCCTTGCCACTAAATGGGCAATGGAACTAAATTTTTGCTCATAGAATGTGAGCAGAAGGTATGTATGCAAATATGCCTCACTTGCTGGAAATAAATTGGTTTTCTGGGGCTTCCTGTCATTTTACTTCCTACAAGCTGAAATGTGGAGGTTATGGAAACTTTCATGATGGTGAAGAGAATAATTGCCTAGGAGATCAAGAATCATTGACTTGGGGGAACCCGGATCCCTTAATGAGATAGGACAAGGCTACCCCATCATCCTGGGAACTACCCTACCATTCATACACACTTCAGAGTATTGAATGAAAGAGAAAATATTAAGCCACATATATTTTGGTTTCTTCATTATAGCAGGTTAGCCTTTAACTTAACTAATACACATTTATTCATGAATGGTGACATATCGTTAACATCACGGGAAGGAAATTTTTTGTGTGTCTTTTATTTTGTTGGAAAAAAGATAACCTTTTTGGGTGTAATGCTGCCAGGCCACAGTCTTTCTGGGTAATTGTTTCTATTAATGACCCAACCATAATAACCTCTAACATGGTTTCTAAAATGGAGTCCTCTATATCTTCTTATGTAGTTCAAAGAAAAATTCTGAAGGTAGGTGTTGTTCACATTCTATAGATTAAAAACTTGGATTCAGAGAGATTACGAGATTTACACCAGTTCATACAGCTACTTAAGTAAGAGTCAGGTCTCAAAGCCATTTGGGAACCATTTACTTTAGTGCTTGTTCCTAGTACATCACACTGCTTAGTAAAATTAGAAGTGATTGAAGTGCCTTTTAATAACAAATCCACTGAACTCTATAGCCAAGCTAATGAGTCACTTAATCAATAGTTATACATTGAATGTCAGCTATATTCAGGACATTTTCATAAGGAGGAAGGTAATAGACATATCTAGCCTGTTCTCTGCTCATACAGAAGAACATATATATGTAAACAGGTGCCACACTGGGGGAAGAGGAAGTAAAATGTTGCCAAGCCCTTTTCATGTATTAGGTACTGCAATAATGAGGTAAGTCTTGTCATTGTTATAATTAAGTCCTGGAGAGGTTAGAGACTTGCCCCAAGTCACATAACCCAAGTAGGTTTCAGGCTTGGGATTGACTCTGTGTCTGTAAAGACTCTAAAGCTCACTAACATGGGGGAGCTCCTGAATGTGACTGAGATTTAGCAGGGAGTGATCATTTTCCTCCAGGAAGTCAGGGAAGCCTTGGCAGAGGTGATAGAGTTAGATCTGGGTAGGATTTGGATAGGGAGAGAAAGTATGGGGACAGGGGAAGGAAAGATAGCTTGGTAAAGGAGCCAAGGTATGAGTGAAAGATAGTGAGTGGGCCAGCTCTGTTGGTAGGGGTGGTTTATGTTGGGAAACATAGGGACATTGGCTCCATGGCTCTAAACTTCCATGAGAGGCAGTCTAGAAATGCTAACTGCCTTCCTGACACCCCCCTCCCCAGTCCATATGTCTGAGCACATTAGTCTGAGCACCTGAACCTGGGTCTGCACTGCCCCAGATTATGTGAACTGGGAGAGAGGTTTAGTCCTGCTCTCTGCTCAAGCTTACACCCTTTTACATATATTTGGATCAGAAGTCTGAACTGGCCTTTGTACGAACACCAGCGACAGCCAAGTACCTAGCAAAGTGGTACTTAATTGCTCCTTCAGGGTCCACTTAGAGTAATAGCTGTGAACAGGTGTCCCAGGTGTCTCCCATAGGCAGTGACAAACTTTGCTGAAGATGAGTCACAAATTCTTGGTAGGATTAGCTTAAATAGGGGCAGGAAGCCTTTGTCCGTACTGATCTTGTCCTAGGTTACATACTTCTTCAGTGTCACCATATTTCCTACCTCAATCATGATTGATGGAGAAAGGATGACTATACATAAAATCTATTAGCTCCACAAAGGTGAAGAATTTTTTCCAGGTAATCAGGAGTATTCTGAAGATGGCTCATTCTATTGGGTGATATAAAAGAATGAGAAAAATTATGCCCATAACTCTAAGTCTGCTTAATTTTTATCATGAACTATATATAAGACCTGATATTTTTTGTTTAGCTGACCTACAATTAGTAACATTTGTAGATTTCTCACTCTGTATTATTACTATTTGATCAGCAAATGGAATAATAGAGCAAGTAGGATGTAAAAACTGGCTGAGAGTTTAGGGTTTGTATTCACACCTCAATCAAAATAAGAATCATTTAGATTCTTGGTTAATTTTTCCTTCTCTTGACATTTTTTGGCATTTGACATTTATTTGACATTAGTTTTAGTGGGACAATAACATTACATAGCAAAGAATTCTAGGCTTGAATCCCAAAGTCTTGGGACTAAGTATTAGCTTTGTCACTAGTATTCTGTGTGAGTAGGATAAGTCACTTAGATACCTTTCTGACTTTACAATAAGTAGGTTGGACAAGGTTGTCTTTAAAGTATCTTTCAGATTTAAACCTGAACATATGAGATTTTGGCACTTTCTGATTTTTCGTTTTCTGCTCTTGAGTTATGTTTACAATAGGAATATTTACCTTCATGTGTAATAGATGGACTTTGGATTAATTGGATTGTGTCTGAAAATTCTCAAACTTCTTTAGAGATAGTAATAATAGAAGTAGTCAACTTCTCCGTAATTAATTGAATGCCTTATGACAGCAATAATTCTCCACTTCTGAAATTATGAACAATAAATTGGAACTAACATAAAATGTCACTGAAAGTAAATTGTCTTTCACATGAAATTCAACTTATTTGTATGAAAAATGAAATGAAATGAAATGAACTTTTTAATTTCAGGGATTTAAGGACACTTCATGCTGTTTCTTTAAAGTGATCAAATTGCCAAGATGCATTTTTATGTCCTTTGAAACTTGAGGGCTGGAAGTTCTGGTAAGTATGGAAAATAATCACTGTTTAAACGTCCTGTCACCTCACATGTGGAGAGTCATGTAGTTTGCAGGTAGTATGTGTTTAAACTTGGCAATTGGTAACTGAGATCTTTTTCTTTTCCCTCACATCTTTGGTAATAATTTTGCACTGCTTGATGGAGGATTAAAGCCAATGCCCTATGAACCTCAGGAGAGAGAGGTCTTTGTTATTTTCAGAAGAGGAAGCACCTGGCTGAGGTCCAACAGAGACTTCATGGTCATTCTCACAGAAAGAGTCTCTGCTCCCTTATTCTCTGATCTCCCTGTTGATCAATTGGATGAGGAGACTGTTCCCCTGCCCTGGAAATTACAGCACGAGGGTAATTATCTGAGGGGCAATTTGTTCCCTGAGTGTGAATCAGTTTGTTGACATTTCCTTGTGCTGAGCACCTGTTCAAAACTCCCATTTATGTTGTAGTTATTTATTTATTTTTCTATCGTCACTCTGGAGTGGAGTGAAGACCAAGACCAGATATAAAGTTTCCTTCATAATAGGCTCTTTTGGTCCTCCGATAGTGCTCTGTGACAGACCCACACACCACCGCTCAGTGTTTGGCGATGGAGGTGTCTATCTCTTCCCAGGTGTGGTCATAGCATTGAGTCTCTGGCTTGTAATCTGTGCGGTGGAGTGGGCTGTGAGTGATGACTGGGGGTGTCAGGTGGTGAGAATCCTAGGGAGGACATTCGTGGGAAGTGCAGAAACCTTACGTGGAGACATCCAAGGGGCAAATCCAACTCTGTTCCTTTTCAGCCTGCCTCAGCTTTTCAGTCTCATGGTGGTCCCTGGGGTTAAACAGGAGTCACTCACCAGGCTGTGTTGAGGAGGCAACAAAGTGACAAAGGAGCAAATAAAGTCTTCAGGCCCACATCTCATACTGTACAAAAGTAACATTCACTATTTTTGCATATAAAGCCAAAGCATATCTCATTTATTATCGTCAGCAAAGCAATGGAGCAACCTGACACCTTGCTGCTGGGAAGATACAGATGGACCCCCATTTGTATTAGCTTTGGACAGACTTTACACTAGCACAGCCTATTGCCCTGAATCAGAGGAATTTTATGCTCTTCTATTCAAAGAACAGTCTTCACCTTACAAAATGGTGATGTGATTTGATCAGAGGTGTTTCCTCATTTTCTATAAACCTTTTAATGCTTCAGTGGTAAATACGTTTATTGAAGTTTGGTAAAAAGCAGAATTCTTAATTGAAAATGAGCATCTTTTTAAAATTAAGCCTTTTAATGAATGAAGAGTTGAAAAGAAGGAAAACGCAAATGTACCATGCTGATTTCATCTTAAACAATACAGAATTTGCACTGTGTTGAGAATAGAAACCACTCTGTTTTTATTGGTACTGGACTGTTCTTTGCTATTGTTTCAACAAATGTATTTTAGGGCCCACCTGTTTCATGCCAGACATGGGGCTGGGAGCCAAGAAGAGGGGCTCAGAAATGAATGAGGCAAATGCCCCAATCTTAGGGGAGATGGGTACCATAATCGTGAAGTGATGTGTTAATGAATTCTAGGATAGAAGCCAGTACAGAATTGGGGGTCACGAAGGAGAGAGTGGTCCTTTCTCTCTAGGGAAGGGATTTTAGAAAAGGAAAGGGATGATGATCGACCTGGTTCATGAGAAGGAGAGTGTTCCTGGCTGAGGGAGCTGCAAGAACAAAGCTACAAAAGTCTGGCATGGCTGGTGCTTTGGCCAGACTGGGAGATCTGGGTGTGGCTAGAGCTTTGGCCATGAGGGGTGAGACAAGAGGGAAAACATTGTCTAGAGAGGTGGGTAGATCCAGAAGTAGCAGTTGGGGGTCTTTATTCTGTCAGATCTGCCTTTTAGAAAGATTTCTTAAAAAAATTTTTTTGAATGTTTATTTTTGAGATAGAGACAGAGCATGAACAGGAGACACAGAATCTGAAGCAGGCTCTGGGCTCTGAGCTGTCAGCACAGATCCTGACCCGGGGCTCAAACCCACAAACTGTGAAATCACGACCTGAGCCAAAGTCGGATGCTTAACTGACTGAGCCGCCCAGGTGCCCCTAGAAAGATTCTTAAATGGAAAAATTAGAAAATACAGAGAAACAAAGGCAAAGAAATTAAATCAACTATAATCAGTCTCCACTGTTGTTTATCATTCAGAACCAGTTGGTTTTTTTCTATAGGTATATGTACAAATGTGATTTTTTTTTTCTTAAACTCAAAATAAGATCCTATTGTACATACTACTTTTGAACTTTCTTCATGCTTTTTTGTAAACATCAGTAAAACACCTCTAAAGCATCATTTCGATAGGTATAGAGCATTATGCTATAGGAACATATTGTAATATACTGACCTTTAAGAGTATAAGTTGCTTTTATATTTTCAGTATTATAAATAATGCTGTGATTACACCTTGAAGATGAACTTAATTATTGCTGCAGGATAAATTCCTAGAAGTGAAAGTTCTGGCTCAAATGGAATATGAATTTGAAAAGGCCTGCATCTTGGCACCCATGCTAGTGTTAGTCAAAACCATGCTTTTCAAACTTTGCCACATGGTTCATAAAGAATGAATTACTGATTTAACTTGCATTTGTTTGAAGTTGAATTACGCTTTATGAATTGGCCATTTGTACTCACTTTTTATGGGCTACATGTTCACACCCTTTGCTTAATGTCATATTGGTATGTTTCTCTTCATTAAGAAGCCTTCGTATCTCTGTATAATATTGCTCATGCCATGGTGTCAGGTATGAATGAAACATAATAGCAGCCTACCTTAGGATACCTCTCATTTCTCTCTCTAGTCCTGAAATCACATGGAGCTGTGAGTAGAGATTCACCTGATGATCATGGAAACCCCTCTCAGCCCAAGGACCATGCATAACCAGACGCTAGTAACAGAGTTTATCTTGCAGGGCTTTTCAGAGCACCCAGAATACCATGTGCTCTTATTCAGCTGTTTCCTCTCCCTCTACTCTGTGGCCCTCACAGGTAATCTCCTCATCATTTTGGCCATCAGCTTCAACTCTGGGCTCCATACCCCCATGTACTTTTTTCTGTTCAACTTGGCTACCATGGATATTATCTGCACCTCTTCCGTCATGCCCAAAGCACTGGAGGGTCTGATGTCAGAGGAGAGCTCCATCTCTTATGGGGGTTGCATGGCCCAACTCTGTTTCCTCACATGGGCTGCATCCTCTGAGCTGCTCCTCCTCACGGTCATGGCCTATGACCGGTATGCAGCCATCTGCCACCCTCTGCATTACAGCACCATGATGAGCAAGGCTTTCTGCAGCAAGCTGACCACAGGTGTCTGGGTACTCTGTGCCTTCAACACAACCATCCACACTGGGCTGATGCTGCGGTTGAATTTCTGTGGTCCCAATATCGTTACCCATTTTTTCTGTGAGGCCCCTCCTCTGTTGCTTCTCTCCTGTAGCTCCACCTATGTGAATAGCATCATGGTTGTCCTGGCTGACGCCTTTTATGGCATATTGAACTTCCTGATGACCATCGTGTCATATGGCTTTATCATCTCCAGCATTCTAAAGATGCGGACTGTAGAGGGGAAGAAAAAAGCCTTTTCCACCTGCTCTTCCCACCTCATTGTGGTGTGTATGTATTATACCGCTGTCTTCTATGCCTACATAAGCCCTGTCTCTAGCTACAGTGCAGAGAAGAGCAAGTTGGCTGGTGTATTGTACACCATGTTGAGCCCTACTCTCAACCCCCTCATATATACTCTGAGAAACAAGGAGGTCAAAGCAGCCCTCAGGAAGATTTTCTCCTTCACCAGAAATTAATTTCTGTCTTCTGCAACTTTTGTTGGAGACTGCATATTGAAGTCCACGGTGGCCTCAGAGACTCTCCAATGAATAAGGCTTTGAAAACTACCACTAATGAACCAGTGTGATTACGAGGTTTTCAACATGCTGTGTAGAGCAATTATTGGTAATCGTCTTGGTTTCTTGCAATTTATATATTTTCCGCAGCTTGTAATGGATTTTTTAAAAAAATAAATAGTACTTAAATGAGTACTGAGTGATTAAGAGCACATTACTCATCTGGCAAAACAAAACTCATTTGATCTATATCCTTAGAAAATTGGTAATTCAGTTAAGAATACACTAGTACTCATGATGATGAATGTAAAAAGAAAAGGCATAACAGCGTTGCTTTGCAGGGTGTGGTGTGGATGTACAGAGAAGACATGTGTAGTGTGGAAGGAGCCCTACACTGGTTGGGGAGAAGATCTGGGTTCAAATTCAGACTCTTTCAGAGTACTCAATCCACTTCAGCTGTAGTTTCCTTCTAAGTGTAATGGGGAAAATAAATGAATCTAGAGATTGTGTCCAGACTGAACAAGAGAACTGAAGACAATGATATCAAGTGCTCTGTAAGTTTAAGATAATCCTGCTGGTGAGTGATCACTGAGGACAGGGGCAGCTAAGGAAACTTGGATGTCACAGCCCCTCACCCCTGCCTGGCTCAGGGTGATGTGTGTGGTGGCTAGCTGGAAAGGGTAGGTGGGGGTTAAGATACAGAAAGGGGCTGCTGGGGCAGCGGTGGATTCAACTCTCTAAAAATGACCTGGTGAGAAGCAGCATTGGGATGGGTAAATGAGAAGCCACTGTGGTGGTTTCTGATACAGAGTGGATCCTATTTATCTCAGGAAGCCTCAGGCTCATGAGTGATACCATCTCTGCTCAGGAAAGGCCAAATGAAGGAGTTCCTGTTGATGGATCTTCCACCTTTCCTTAGTTCTGGATTCTCTCCCAGCTCCCCAGAGCCTGTCATCTTTCAGTCCCCAATTTTTTTCCTGCTCTTTCAAACGCAAATGGGCCCATTTCAGTTTTCAGATCGCTTCTCTTTTCTGTTCGGTTGAACCCTGTCTCAGGCTCTGTACTCTGAGTCCTATGTGAGCAGCTGATCCTTCTCTCTGTGGCCTCTAGATCCAGGTGGAGCATCCGTCCCTGCCAGAGCTCTGTCTTGCTTAGAGTTTGCCTTCTCAGGAACAGATGCATTCTTTACCTTCAACAAACCTGAGGTTCTTTTTTTTTTTTTTGACTCCTTTTGTAGGAACCACCACCAGTTTGCCTTTCTTAGCTGAGAAAGAGAAGCAGATCTTGCTTCCCTATATGTTATCTCTTAAAATTGGTCCTTGTGATTTAGTGCAGACAAACTCATGACTCCACTGGCATCCAGCAGGCAACATTTTCTATGACTGGCTGACTATGACTTCACATTATCGATTCTTTGAAGAGCCACAGAGAGGAACTGTTAGAACTTCAACTTATCCATTTCTCTGCTTTTTGTCTTTGATAATGTCTATCAGTTGAAGCTCATCCTTTCTTCAAATATTTCCCCAACCACAAGCCCTTACCCTTTTGGCCTCCTTGACTCAAGCACATCTCGTGTAAGTGTTCTGCCAGATTGGCCTGCCAACACCAACAACCATATGATAAGGGGTCTGGTTGAGGGAGATATGAGCCTGTGGTGCATACAGCTCCCCATCTGTGGAAGCTGCTTTATGAACTGAAGTCTTAGCCACCTTCCTATCCTTTGGCTCCAGACAATGAGGTAGTTGTATTCTTGTGTTTTATATTGGCTTTCCTTTATCTTCAGTTTAGGAATTGATCCTTGGGTACAGCTACACCAGGGTATGTCACCTTTGACATTGTTGACATTTGGGCTGAATCATTGTGGGGGGCTGTTCCGTGCATCATAAGATATTTAGCAGCATCCTTGACCTCTACCAACTAGATGCCGGTAGAACCACTCCAGTTGTGACAACCAAGAATGTCTCTAGACATTGCCAAATCTCCTTGAGGGTGAGGAGAGAGCAAAATTGTCTCTGGATGAGAACCACTGAACTAGAGTCAGCCAGCATCTCTTACGTTTGGGATTTGTGGTTGCCGCTATGCCACTTCCACCACTACTGCCCCCAGCTAATGTGAAAGCTTCTATATGTCAGGTCTGGGGATTAAGTATTGCCACAACTTATCTCTGGTTTTCCAGTAACACTATGAGACTAGGTAATACATCCAACTTACGTAATGAGCGGGAGGTGGAGGTAGGATTTCAATGAAAGCTCCAAGAATTTAAAGTGTATGCTCTTACCCACCAAAGTATACTTTAGGGCCTATCATGGACTCCACCTTCTGGCACCATACATGGTTGGGACAAGAGGCTTTGTAAGCAAGCAGCAAGCCCACTACAGCTCTTGTCCAACCTGACAGTGGACCTGGAAGAGCAGTCTTTTTGAAGATTGCTTAACAGTCTTAACAGGCTTAACAAAAGGAGAGACCTGAGCCATTTCTCCAGATATGGATTTCTTAGAGCCCTGTCTGGCAGGGAGAGGCATTTATTCCAGAAAAAGGGATTCATAAGATGGCAGAAGTCCCATCACATTTAATTTTCTGTTGCATGGGGCAGATTCTTATTTTATCTTTTAAATTTAATCTAGGAGCCTCCCTTGTCTTAAAAAAGGAGGCTGGAGGGTTAATTTCATTGAAGGCAAGCAAGAGGCATTTGGCCCGCCTTGTCTGGGAGGGGTCAGAGCACAGAGGCAAGGCTAGTCCCTAGTCCTCCACCACCAGCTGGAGTGAGCCCAGCAGCCTCCTTGGTTGAGAGCTCTGCCCATTAGCCAGGCACCATAGCTGGGTCCTACTGTGTTGGCAGCTCAGCTAGAGAGTACACCTGGCATTCTCTAGAAAAACATGAGATTAAGAAGGGATCTGGACTTTGGAGGACAGTGTTTCCTTACATTGGTCCCATGTCAGATTTGAGGACCAAGCATGATTCCGTCTTGTTTCATCCTTTTTGGGGGGTAAGCAAACCTCAGGTCTTTGGTGGGCTGGGATTCCTCATACATCTGAGTCTGAATCTCTTGGTAGTAGGATACTGAATTGATCTGCTGTTTTGTGCTTCCACATGCTGTCTTTTTAAAACAAAAATTTTTAATGTTTATTTATTTTTGAGAGAGAGAGAATGAGAGAGAGAGAGAGAGAGAGAGAGAGAATGAGACAGAATGATCAGGGGAGGAGCAGAGAGAGAGGGAGACACAGAATCTGAAACAGGCTCCAGGCTCTGAGCTGTCAGCACAGAGCCTGACGCGGGGCTCAAACTCACAAATCATGAGATCATGACCTGAGCTGAAGCTGGATGCTCAACCAACTGAGCCATCCAGGCGTCCTCCACATGCTCTCTTTTCCACTTTAAACACTTTTGCCCTCGCTGTGAAAGACCTATGAGAAAATTGAGACCCATCAGAATGCTTCATTTTTCTGAATTATAATGAATTATGGTGATTAGGTAGCACCATAAATGTGTACCTTCTAAAACAAAACTGTCATCCATAGTTCCTCTACTGGACAGTGTAAAATCTCAAAGCCCAAATTTTAATCCAACCTCCAGTCAGATTCCTTGGGATGCCAATTAATCTACCCGGCATGACTTTTACATGGATGTACATGCCAGGAAACACACCACATTCTCCTGCTTCTCTCTTTGCTGGGGTAGCTACTTGAGCTAGTCTAGATGGGGAAGTCTTAAGTTGCTTGGGCAGCAACTGGTTCATTATTAATCTATTGTCTCTCAGCTCCAGTTCCAGATCTGGACTCTGGGCCTGGGGTTCTACAAACCATATTTCATGTTTGCAGCTGAATTTCTGTGAGTTTCTGCCCAGAGGAGTCCCTAGAGAAAGATTGAAACAGTAGATGCAGAAGGAACTTGCTTCCTGCTTCTGTCAGCATTGCCCTGATGCTGTTTTTTTTTTTTTTTTTTTTAACTTTGCAGTAGTGATTGGGCCCAGGGACAGCAGCTGGCTGCAGTTTTCCCACTTGCAGGAGCAGCCTCATTAGCCCTTCAGAGACACTAGCATGTTGCCTACTCAGAGGCCTACTCTGAGTTTTGATGTTGCCTACTCAGAGGTTTGAATCCCAGCTCAGTGGGAACTGTCTTGTCCAAGGTCCCAAGGAAGCAACACTCTCTGAGCAGTGCCTGTTCCTCAGAGGCCTGAGTCCTAGCTCCGTGGAGTCTCTTCATACCACAAGAAGAACAAGTCTACCCAGGAAGCACACCCTCATCAGAGGACTCTGACCCAGCTCAGTGGAGCACCTTCTCTGGACTTCTCAGTTACAACGGCTTTCAGCTCTCTTTTGGTTCCTCCAGCCCCGGGAGATAAAGCTTCCTTCTGCACTTGCTGTCTCTTTATCATCTCAATGTTTGCCTCATGCCCTTATGGTCCTCCAAAACTTGTCTAACCAATTCCTATACTAAATCTCTGTGAAGTTGTGTGATATAGTTTGTTTCCCACTTGGGCATTGATTGATGGAGGCCTCCCTTCATTGGGTGTTTGGTTTAATGCAGCAGCTGCTGCTGTTGCTCCCATGGTCTCCAGCAGGAGTGCTTTGGGCTCTGATCTAAATTCTACTCCCTCCGTTTCTGTCTCAGACACTTGACAGCAGGTCAAGGGAAAGAGCACATTCTGCTCCAGGAGTGAGGAGACAATAATTCTGATTTTGTCATTATTTCTCATGACCTTAGGTGATATTTCTTATAAGAATTAAGAGTTCTTTCAGTCTTCCTCTTACAAATTTCAGGATCGTTTTAAAAAAGGTGTCAACATTTCCTCATTGCACAACTGGGCCGGAGAGGAATCTCTTTGAATGCTCTAGACAACTTTTTATCCTGACCTGATTCATGGTTTCAGAGTAGTTCGTTTATCTTTATTATCCCATCTCAGGATGACTGTCCTTGTTTTCCTGGTACACCTACCGCTGGGTGTAGGGAGAAGGCCTTTATCTCTCCTTCAATCAGAGGTAATTATCTTGGCATCTGGAAACCTAACCATGTGCATTTTTGGAGGTACTTTGTGAATTAAAGTCTCCCTTATCATCCTTTCTGGGGGTCTTTCATAGATCTTAGGATCCAGTTACATGATTACATGTCAGTGTCCTTGGTTCTTTGGTTAAAGACTTAAGGCCACTGTTCTCTTATTGCTGGAGGCTAATTATAGATTTGAGAGGACTCAGAGATTATAATGCAATGTGTATAAACAAATTGAAAATAAGACCAACTATTAGGGTATTAATTGGATCAATATGTGTTATAAAACCTACATAATTTTCTCCCAAAATATTCTTTTTCTGCTGGTATTACTATTTGGCTAGGATCAACTGTTATCATTATCTCAGTTCTGTCTCCTTATAGACTTCCATTTCATCCTGTTCTCTTACTACAAATACTTATTCTGTCTTCATCAATCTCTATAATACCTCCTGAGGATACAGCAGTGAGAAAGATGGGTAAACATTATCTTACCATGTGGTTGGGAAGGCAGTTTAACAAATAATGAAAGTAAAATGTCATCAAAGGGAAGGCTTAACCACAGCAAGAGAATTTCACCTATAGGTCTCCTCTAACAAATGTCATTTAAGCTGATATCTAAAGGATAAGTCATGGCTAGAAGGGCTACTTTTGAGTGAGAATGGAGAAAGGAGAGACTATTCCAGGCTTAGATTCCTGGCAAGAACATGCGGGCAAGAGTGATTGTGGAACATAAGAATGGTTGGTCCAGATTAAGAATAGTGGGAGTTGACTCAGATGATAACATAGGAGGCTCCTGAACTTCCCTCCTCCTACTAAATATACAGCCACACATACAGCAATTCCCTCTGAAAGAAATCCAAAAACTAGCTGAGGGACTCCTACACATCAAGCAAATGTGAAAATACCCACAGCAAAATGGGTAGAAAAGCTAAGACGTACTCTCACCACAAACAGGACAACATTTAGTATCCCAACTTATAAGACTCCCACCAAAGTGATGGGGTCCAAAACACCTAGTTCTGAAAGCCAGTGAAGCTTGTGTCCATGAGACTCACAGAACTATAGCAAACAAAGAAATAGTTCTTAACAGTATGTGAGCAGTTGCTATGGCTATCCCCTCAGGCCCAGTGTAAATGAACAGGAAATAAGGTCCATCTTCCAGTCTTTTTTTAAAAAAAAATTTTTTAACGTTTATTTATTTTTGAGACAGAGAAAGAGCATGAACAGGGGAGGGGCAGAGAGAGAGGGAAACACAGAATCTGAAACGGACTCCAGGCTCTGAGCTGTCAGCACAGAGCCCGACGTGGGGCTCGAACTCACGGACTGTGAGATCATGGCCTGAGCCGAAGTCGGACGCTTAACCGACTGAGCCACCCAGGCACCCCTTCCAGTCTTTTTTAATATTTGGACATATGATTTCTTATGATAAAAGTACACAATTTAGTTGTTACTGCTATGTAAATAGGATTTGGTTTTATATATGACTGAAGTCCTCATTCAACCTCCCACTGATACAGTGCTAACATATGCACCCCTAAGTTTTCCTGTAGTCAATTTGGACATTTGCTTCATATACGTACAGAATGTAAAATGGATAACAAAAGTAATTTCTTAACATTGTTAAGTTAAACTTGTAACGGTGCCCAACTGAGCGATCAAGTAAGACTTAATAGCATTCAGATCATTGGCTGAATTCACTTAGAAGGATACAATAGGAACCATAGCTTACTTGAAGGGCAGTGTCAAGCATCCTTCTTCAGTGGGAGTTGTCCTTGCGGTATTCTACATAGTCACCCAGGAGCTATTATCTTTGGCTCTCCAAGATGACATCTCGGGTGGAAGGAGACAAGATCTACATGTCCCACAAAGGCCAATATCTCTTGAATAATGTATTTTCAAAATTCATGTTTATCCTGGGACTTTAAATGTGAACCTACTTGGGAATTGGGTTGTTGCAGATGTAATTAGTTAAGATGAGTAAGTGGGTCCTTACTCCAATATTACTGGTGTCCTTCTAAGAGGACCTTCTCCAGAGGACTGGCGTCCTTCTGTATGTCTATTCATACAGACATACAGATGAAGAGAGAGAGAAAGACATTGGAGTGTGTCAAAGACTGCCATCAACCACCACAAGCTATAAAAGGGAAAGACAGATCCTTTCCTTGAGCCTTCAGAGAGAGCATCGCTCTAATGATGCCTTGATTTCAAACTTCTAACATCTAGAACTATGAGAAAATGAGTTGCTGTTGCTTTAAGCCACCCAATTTGTGGTAACTGTTATGTCATCCCTTGCAAACTAGTACAGGTGACTTCTAAGGTAAGGGAAGCCCAAAATTATGGCTTCTCATCAGGTATTAGTTCCTTATATGGAGAAGCAGCCAACCACTCATGGGTCACAATTGGCTTTTCATATTTATGAGATTTACAGGGGAACAATTCTAGAAAGTAAACAGAAGATCAAGTCAACATGCAGAAAAGGAAGGAACTTGGATAATTCTTTACCAACAAACATAAAAGGAAGTATTTGCTAATTTAAACAGACTGCTGTCATCCTCTTTTGCACTTAGAGGAGTTAAATCCTCACTATTACTATGGGTCTTTTACTCACACACAGGTTGTAGATTGGCTGGATATGATGCGATATGATAGCCGTGGCTCTGGCTGAAGATTAGCTTCAGGGGTGCTGCACATGTCTTCTCAGATTTCAGAGATATGTGGCCAACTGGAGCATGATCTGCTCATGGCTGATGGATGGATGTAGTGCAAGAAACTAAGCCAAACCAAACCAATCCATTTAAAGCCTTGACTTGTATAATGTCTACTAACATTCCACTAATCAAGCCCTACCTCAGTGGGATGAGGAAACATACTTGGCCTGCTCTAGAAACAAGTATTGCTACATCACATGGCAAAGGACATGGATATATACTTATTACAGGGAAGAGGTGAAGAATTGGGAATGATAAACTGGTCCTCCTTGATAACCCTCTTTCAGTTGTGAAAGGTGAATGCTACCTCCTATTTCCTCTGACTTTGTCTCAAACAAAATCCATGAAGAATAACTAGAAAAAAGAGAATCTTTGTCTGAGAATATAAGAAGAATTTGGTGGTTTGATGGGGGATGGAAGAGGGAATTTTGAAGGGGTTAAGAAAAGGCTATGACAAAGATAATCAAAGACAGAGAAAGGGAAAGAATAGAATATGGTGGAAGTGATATGGCACGATATCCAAGTCTAGGAGAACAGAAGCAGTATAGCTTATTCTGTCTGGTTCTGTCTCTTGGGATATTCACTTTTAAGCCATCACATAAGATATCTACTTTGAAGCCACCACCTAGACCATCTAGAGAGACCATCTAGAAAAACTGTATGGAGACCTAGATACTGGAGGAGCCCTCAGCTCTTTGAATCTTTGTAGTTCAGATACCAGTCATGTAAGTGATGAGACCTTCGACCCCAGGCCCAGTTATTGTCTGACTGCAACTGCATGAGAGATTCTGAGTGGGAACCACCTAGCTGAGCAGTATTCCCTGGAATAAACCTCATTTTGCCATGGTATAGAATTCTTTGTATGTATTGCTGAATTCTTGCTAATTTTGTGTTAAAGATTTTTGTATCTATATTTATGAGGAAATTCTGCCTGCAGTTTTCTTTATATACTGTCTTTGGTTTTAGTATCAGGGCATGATATGGACTAAACTGTGTCCCCCCAAATTTATATGTTGGAGCCCTAACCCCCCATGTAACTATATTGGATACAGGAAATTTAAGGTGGTAGTTAAGGTTGAATGAGATCATAAGGGTACAGTCTTAATTTGCTAGAGCTGATGCTCTTAAAAGAAGAGGTAGAGACACCAGAGTTATCTCTATCATGTGATATTGTGAGAAGGTAGTTGTCTGCAAACCAGGAAGAGAGCTCTCACCAGAACTTGACCAAGATCAAGTGATCAGCATGTTTTATAGGCACTTGAAAGTAATGTGATTTCTTTGTTGTTGGGTGGGTATTCTATAATTGTTAGTTAGAACCTGATGGTTGATGATGTTGAGTTTGTCTATATCCTTACTGCATTTTTCTTTTTTTGTCTACTTGTTCTGTCAATTGTTGTGAGAGGGATGGTGAAGTATCCAAGTGTAATTATTAATTGTCTTTTTTGCTTTTCAGTTCTATCAGTTTTTAGGTTATGTATTTTGCAGCTCTCTTGTTTGGTGCACACATTTAGGATTGCTGTGTCTTGATATATTGACGTTCTCATTATTGTGTAATGTCCCTCTTTGACTTTGGTAATTTTCTTTGCTCTGAAGTGTCCTCTGTCTGATATTAATATAACCACTCCTGCCTTTGTTTGATAAGTATTTGCATGGAAGTCTTTTCCTATCCTTTTACTTTCAAACTGCCTATATTGCTGTATTCAAAGTGAGTGCTTATAGATATCATATAATTGGATGATGTTTTAAAATCCATTTTATCAATATTTAAATTGGTGTTTTCATATTTAATGTAATTTTTGATGTTTTAGGGTTTAAGTATGCTATTTTACATTTTGTTTTCTGCTTGTTTTTCATTTCCATGTTTTCTTTTTTTTTTATTTTTATTTTTTTAAATATTTTTTTTTCAACGTTTTTTATTTATTTTTGGGACAGAGAGAGACATAGCATGAACGGGGAAGGGGCAGAGAGAGAGGGAGACACAGAATCGGAAACAGGCTCCAGGCTCTGAGCCATCAGCCCAGAGCCTGACGCGGGGCTCGAACTCACGGACCGCGAGATCGTGACCTGGCTGAAGTCGGACGCTTAACCGACTGCGCCACCCAGGCGCCTCTTCCATGTTTTCTTTTTCCTGTCTTCATGTGGGTTACTTGAATTTTTTTAATAATTCAATTTTTATTTATCTATAATGCTTTTGAGTGTATCTTTTTATATCTTTTTAGTGGTTGCTCTAGGTATCATTTCCTATGTTTAGAGAACTTCCTTTGGTCATTCTTTTAGGATAGATAAACTGGTGACAAATTCTTTTAGTTTTCCTTCATTTGAGAATGTCTTTATTTCCCCTTCATCCCTAAAGGTTATTTTCACTGGATGTAGGATTCTGTGTATTGATAATACTTTTCTTTCAGCACTTGAAAAATATTGTGCTACTTCCTCTAGCCTCCATGGTTTGTAATGAGAAATTTACTGTCATTTGAATTGTTCTTTACCCTGCGAGTAAAGAACAAATGCGAGTTTGGGGAACCTGGGTAATGTGCTGTTTCTCTCTTGATGCTTTCAAATTTTTCTTTCTCTTCAATTACCAGAAATTTGAATATGACATGTATTGGTATGGATTTCTTTGAATTTATTCTATTTAGAATTTATTCATCTTCTTGAATTTGTAAGTTGTATTGTTTGCCAAACTTAAGAAGTTTTCAGCCTTTGTTTCTTCCAAGTCCTTTTCCAGTCCCACTCTGTTTCTCCTCTTTTTCAGACTCCAATGACACAAATGTTAGATCTTTTGTTATAGTTCCACAGGTCCATGAGGTTATATCTTTTTTTTTCAGTCCATTTTCTTTCAGATTGGTAATTTCTATTCTATCTTGTTAAATTTTTAAAAATGTTTATTTATTTTTGAGAGAGAGAGAGAGAGAAAGAGTGAACAGAGGAGGAGCAGAGAGATAGGGAGACACAGAATCAGAAGCAGGCTCCAGGCTCCAAGCTGTCAGCACAGAGCCTGACACGGGGCTCGAACTCACAAACTGCAAGATCATTACCTGAGCCGAAGTTGGACACTTAACTGACTGAGCCACCCAGGCGCCTCTCTATTATTCTATCTTGAGTTCATTGATTTGTTCCTTTATCTTCTGCATGCTGCTGTTCAGTACATCCATTGAATTTTTTAAGAAACTTAGTTATGATATTTTTCAGTTCCAAAATTTTCATTTGGAATTTTCATTCTAATTTATGCCTGTTATTTCTTGACTGGAATTTCTTTCTTTTTTTAAAATTTTTTTTTAATGTGTATTTATTTTTGAAGGAGAGAAAGACAGAGTGTGAATGGGGGAGAGGCAGAGAGAGAGTGAGACACAGAATCAGAAGCAGGCTCCAGGCTCTGAGCTGTCAGCACAGAGCCCGACGCGGGGCTGGAACTCACAAACCGTAAGATCATGACCTGAGCTGAAGTCGGACGCTCAACCAACTGACCCACCCAGGTGCCCCTCTTGACTGGAATTTCTATTTTTAAATTTGTTTCAAGCATGTTTGTAATTGCTTATTGAAGCATTTTTGTGATGGCTGCTTCACACTCTGTCAAGTAATTCTAATACCTTGATGTACATTAATTGTCTTCTTTTATTTAAGTTGAGCTCTTCCTTGTTCTTGGTATGGCAAATTATTACCAACTGAAACCTGGGCATTTAGCTCTTATTTAAACTTTGGGTTTTATCTGGTGTTCTTTGACACTGTTCTGGCAGAGTAAGAGAGAGCTTCATCTTATTACCACAGATGGATTTCCCACTTGAGCTTTCAACTCGACCTTAGTAACATAATGCAGTTGGGAGTAACTGAAGTTGGTATGTTACTACCTTAGTAACATAATGCAATTTACTTTGTAAATTCTGGGAGGATTATATGTACCCTATCTTTGAAGATTTTCATGGAGGATAATAGACAATTGGGAGTCCATGTTATTATATTTGTGTATGTAATGAAAGGGTAGCTATGATTTTTATATTATAATTTTCTTTTTTTTAACAATGCCCAATTAGTAGCCATAGGGATCCTAGAGGGACATTGACCTCTAAATAGCTTTGTTCTGTCTTCTAACGAGGCCTAGGATGTCTGGGGCCCGCCCCCTGGCCCTGGTTGATCCTGATTGGTGTTAAGAGAGTCCATTGCTAAAAATATGATGGTGAAAATCAAATTCACTTTCATCTCGGCTTCCAATGACATGTGTGTTCTTCTCAACCTAGAGAGGTCAGGAAGCGGAAATGCATTTTACCTGCCCTGGAATTCATTTAAGAAGAATACCGTGTACAAGAGACCACTTTGAGTGAGGAGGCTAATGTCTTCCACCATGCCCCAGAGCATTTGCCCAGCAAGCAGGGTCTCCTGCTGGTGGTGGCTGATGTAGGAGCAGAATGCGAGTTTGGGGAACCTGGAGCCTGCAAGGAAGGTATGAAAGCTTTTTGGAGTTCCAAATTAACTCATTCCCAGATTCCAGTAGAACACTGAGGACTATATGTATGTGATCTCCTTTCTTTCCCAGGATTTCATCAGGCAAGATTGCCATGGAGCTTTCCCTTTGGTTTACCCCAGTTTTGGTAAGTTCTGATTTTGTATGAAGAAGCATGCTTAGTCAACGTGATGCACATTTTGGACTTTTCTCTAGGACAAATTAGGGTCATTTCAAATGCAAATGTTTCTCTCTGTCTCTCTCTGTCTCTCTCTCTCTCTCTCTCTCTCTCTTTCTCTCTCTCTCTCTCTCTCACACACACACACACACACACACACACACACACACACACACACACTTCTAAGTTCCTAGACCAGCATTTTGGTTTGCTGGAAGAATGAGGAGAGGGAGACCAAGTTCTGCTTACTGTGAGTTGCATCTGGGTAAGTACATGGCCTTAGTGTGATTGAGTTATTTTGCCATTAAATTTATTGTAAATTGAAGCAGAATCCGTTCCTCTTCAAGCTGATTTACTATACTTAAAATAATGGGGTTTGGCTAAATCAGAACTAGTTCAGAAATCTGAGATGAACACTAGTTGACCAGAACGACAAAGCCTCACATAGAGAAGTTTATGGATTTAAAGGGTAATGGAGTATTTTATTTAGGTAGACAGTAGAAGAGACAGTGAATCAGAAAATAATTGCCAGAGTCAAGGCATGTAATTTCTCTTTCTGTCCTCAGGCTAGTATCTCTAAAAGTATGTACAAAAAGGGTCAGAAGATAGAGATTCTCCCTTAGAACTGACCACTTAGCACAGGAGGAAGGGAAAACTCTCCTTTATTACTGACTGGTCTCAAGCTCTGTAGGAAAATGACCTGGCTTCTATCTCCCACAGTATAATTAAAGTCCATCTGATACTCTAGTACTCTTACTTTAGAGGGCTGCATCTGGGACCATAGGAAGTTTTCCTGTAAGTAATGTTATGACATCAAATATGGATAAAAAATCCTAAGGACATCATGGGGGAATAATTTTTTGTGGGATGACCTACTCATGACTGTAGTTTTTTTTTTTTTCCCCTAAGGCTACAGTTTTCCTTTTGCAATATTCACCCTTTGATGATATTGATGATATCAGTGGTATCTTACCAATAATATGTTGCATGATCAGATATAAAAGTAAAAGAAGGGTTTTTTTTCCTGCTCGGCAATAGAGTACAGAAAAAATGGCTAACACTCTTAAAATTATCCTTTATGAAAACTTGTAACCATGTGCACAGTTCTTTTTTTTTATCATTTAACATAAATATATTCAAGATAAAATAATTTATTTTTACTTAATAAAGTATAAAAACTAGACATAAAATATAATATTTAAAATAATTAAAAAATCCAGTCACCACGCTTATACTATTTTATTTTTTATTAGTTTTTTCCCCTTAAATTTGAAAAAAATTATAGTTGACACACAACGTTACATTAATTTCAGGTATACAATATAGTGATTCAGCAACTCTATATGTTATGCTATGTTTACCACAAGTGTAACTACCCTCTGTCATCATACAACACTATTGCAATATCATTGACTGTATTCCCTATGTTATACCTTTCATCCCTGTGACTTATTCATTCCATAACTGGAAGCCTGTATCTCCCACTCCCCTTCATCCATTTGGTGACTCTGTTTTATATGTTTCCCAAAGTTCTTAATTCTTCAGTCATGATATTCTACAAAATAGCTCAGAGAGTTGAAGAAATGGAAAAGTCAGTGATAGGGGATACACGAAACTGGACAGAAGTTCAGGAATTCACTCTGGAGGGCTTTCCTGCTGTCCAGAACCTTGGAAAGGTTCTCTTCCTGGTACATCTGCTGGCATACCTGGCCTCCATCATGGGAAATATACTCATAATCACCATTACCTGGACTGACCATCGCCTCCAGACACCCATGTACTTCTTCCTCCGCAGTTTCTCCTTTTTTGAATGCTGTTTTGTAACCACTGTTATTCCTAAACTGTTGGCCATCTTTCTGTCAGGGAGGCAATCAATTTCTTTTGTGGCTTGCTTCACACAAGCCTTTGTCTTTCTTTTCCTGGGAACAACTGTTTTCTTCCTTATGGCGGTATTATCCCTAGATAGGTATCTGGCCATTTGCAAACCTCTGTATTACTCAACCATCATGAACCCAAGGATGTGTTTCCTTCTGGTCACTGCCTGCTTATCTTTGGGATTTGTCCTCATGGTGGTTCCAATTATAATGCTTTCCCAGTCATCCTTCTGTGGCTCCCATGTCATCCCTCACTTCTTTTGTGATTTTGGGCCACTGATTCATCTCTCTTGTTCTGACACCAGATCTACTGAAATGTTGGCCTTTATCCTTGCTTTGTTTATCCTTTTGACATCCCTTATCATAACCGTCATTGCATACAGCAACATAGTAGTCACAGTTGTGCGACTTCCGTCAGCCAAGGAGCGACACAAAGCTTTCTCCACCTGCTCCTCTCACCTCATTGTCCTCTCTCTGATGTATGGCAGCTGTGTCTTTATATACGTGAAACCAAAGCAAACAAATAGGCTGGACTCTAACAGGGAGGCTGCCCTTGTGAACACGGTGGTGACTCCGCTGCTGAACCCTGTCATCTACACTCTGCGGAACAAGCAGGTCCATCAGGCTCTGAGGGATGCTCTGTCCAGGGTTAGATTGCAGAAATAGAACCATAGACTGTCAGAGGGAGAATGCCTCTTCTCCATCTAATGCAATCTCCATCCTATTTCTGGAATCTCTTACATAGTCTTGCAACTGTGTTTTTCAAGTTTCTGCTCGTTTATTCTTAGAATAAGGGCCAATTTATCTTATAATCCAATGTACTCCACTACTTGAAAGCTCTAACATTCTTGTTCATATCGAAATGAAATTATCTTCCTGTTCTGTGATCTTCTGTTCACGAGTTTTAACTCGATAGGATTCAACAAATTTTAATGAGAAGTCTCATATCCATGATTCTGTTTGATGCATGTGAAATCTCAAAGTTGAGAAGGTGTGGTTTCATGTATCTACTTATGGTAAGTACATAGGGATGGAAAATGAAATTCACAAGAATTAAGAATATCAAGTTGGTTCAAGGATAGATGTAACGTGGTCACTATATTGATTTTTGAAGGACACATGTACATAACTGTCATGATATTAATAGCATTACTTGAAATGACTCAATGCAATTGTTTTCAATTGTGCATTGTCTGTATATAAATAGAATATAAATCTTTACAATTCTAGTTTACGCTATAATGAAGATACATAAATGTCTCTAATTGAAATTGAAAGTTTCCTTTGGTTATGCTCATCTGCTAGTACTGATTTCAGTACTAAAGACCCGAGGATGGAGTATCAGAGAGAGAGAAGCATTATGATTTCTGGAACAAGGAATTGAGTGGTTAAGATTGTTTCCCTACTACAGAAAAGGAATTGGGGGGAATCTAACCAAAGGTGGAAAGGAGTCTGATTGTGACTGTAGAGTCTTTCTAAGTAAATCTATAAGCAAGTATCTTTATTTGTGAAATGAGAGCTTTGATGTGATAATCTCTGGCTGTCCATTATTAGTACTAGTGTGAAATGACACGGCTGATACCAAACATGACACAAAGACACACTGTAATAGAAATACAACTTGAGCGTAGAAAAGAGAAAATGATGAGATGTTTTTGTTTGTTTTAATTTTGTTTAGTGTTAAGTTCACGCATGACATCTTTAATGTGTTTTTTGGCCATGTGTATGTCTTCTTTGGGAAAATGTCAGTGCAGGTCCTCTGCCCATTTTAAAATCAGATTATTTTTGGGGCTTTTTTGGGTGTTAAGTTTTTAAATATATTTTGGATATTAACCCCTCATTGGATATGTCATACGCAAATATCTTCTCTCATTCAGTAGGTTACCTTTTGGTTTTGTTGATGGTTTCCTATGCTGTGAAAGTGATGAGATATTTTAATGAAGAATTACAACTATAATTTAGTTATTCAAGATTTTGGTAGGAAAGGATAGATTTGGACACAAGACACAGTAAGAAAAGTCCTTGAGCTGGTGTTTGCTTGGCATAGTTGGCTATCATGCTTTGCTCTGACCACATTATTCTGTGGTTTCAGGCATAATAATTGACTGTGTTATGAAGATTTCTGGCATACAATTACTAATGAATTTGAAGAATAGACTACTCAATTAACACATTTTTGTTCACCCTTTGCACATATAAAAATTTCCAAGTATTTTTTTGTGTAGGCTTATCTCTTTTTATGACATTTGGTATATTCCCTTTGCTCAAAGCATCACATTGTCAATGATTTTTCCCAGAATGGCCAATTAACAGTACAGTTATTGGTAGAAAGGTCTCCCCATAGGAATGCACATGTCAGTGGAGGCTGGTGATGGCAGTTGGGCTGTAGCATGCAGCTTGGGGGCCTAGCTGAAGGTGAGCCCAGTGGTGCAAGCTAGTGACAGGAGTCAAGGCCAAATCTGGGGCCACATGCAGCTAATTCAAAATATATAAAGAACTCATACAAATCAATGATTAAAAAAACACAACTCAAATAAAGTAATTGGCAAAGGACCTGAATAAACATTTTTTCCAAAGAAGACATTTAAATAGCCAATAGGTATATGAAAAGATGTTCAACATCATTAATCATCAGAGAAATACAAATCAAAATCACAATGAGATATTATCTCACACCTAAGCTAGGTTAGAATGGCTATCATAAAAAAGTGAAAGGAAAAGAAGTATTGGTGAGGATGTGGAGAAAGGGGAACTTTGGACACTGTTGATGAGAATTTAAACTGGTGCAATCACTGTGGAAAATAATATGGAGGTTCCTCAGGAAGCTACCTAAGTGTCCATCCATAGATAAGTGGATAAAGAAGCTTTGGTGCATACACACACACACACACACACACACACACACAAACACACACAATGGAATAATGCACAGGCAAAAAAAATGAAATATTGCCATTTGCAACAACATGGATGATTTAGGGGATATTGTGCTAAGCAAAATGAGTCATTCAGAGAAAGACAGATACCATATAATTAACTTCTATGTGGAATTTAAGAAATAAGTGAACAAAAAAGAGAGACAAAAAACCAGACTCTTAAATAGAGAACAAACTGGTGATTGCTGGACAGGAGGTGGCAGGGTGGGGGCGGGGAGCGGGGGGGAATGGGTGAAATAAATGAAGGGAAGTAAGAGTACACTTTCATGATGAGCACTGAGTTATGTATAGAATTGTTGAATCACTATATTGTACACCTGAAATGAATATAACACTGCATGATAATTATACTTGAATAAAAAATGGTTGAAAATTTAAAAATATATAAGAAAACTACTGTATAATCCAATGATACTACTTCTGGATATATATCCAAAGGAGTCGAAATGAAGATATTGAGGAGATATCTGCACTCTCGTGTTCACTGCAGCGTTATTTATTATAGCCAAGATATAGAAACGACATAAGTGTCCATTGATGGATGAATGAATAAAGAAAATATGCACAGCTTTCTGTATGTTAATCATAATTGAATAAAATGGCTTTAAAAAAGAAAATTGCACTTTTTTGATTCAAAATTTTACTGAATAGTTTTAATAGATGAGATGAGTAGAATATTAGACATGCCAGGTGAAAAATTAGCATATTCGAAGATATAGAAACTTAAAAACACACACACAAAGAAAAAATAATCCAACTAAAATGATAAGAGCATCAGTGAAATATGGGACAAATTCAGGCAATCCAACGAGAATATAATTCGATTTCTGAAACAGAAGTTTGTATGTGGAGAGGGATGACAAAAAAAGATTTAAGGACACGATGGCCAAAATTTTCCACATTTTCTGAGAACAGAACCAAAGGTCTAAGCAAAACCCAAGCACCAGAAACATGAAAAAATCCACACCAAAATGCATAATACATTGCTCAAAACCAGAGATAAAGAGAAAATCTTAAAAACAGCCAAAAGGAAAAATTACATGTTTCATACTGAGGAACAAAGATAAAGATGACATAAAATTCTCTTTGGAAAGAAGTAAATGAGAATTCAGTGATACAGGCACTTTTGAAGGACTGTGAATAAAAATCTGCCAACCTAGAATTTGATACCTGTAAAACTATCAAAAATGAAGGCTTACGAAAGATAAAAGGATTAATCACTAGCAAGCCTACAGAATAATAACTGATAAAGTCAGTCCTTCCAAGAGAAAGAAAATTACACCAGATGAAAATATGCAGAGCTATGAAAAAGAATGAAGAGCACTGGAAATAGTAACTATATGGTAGGTATTTAAGATATTTATTTTAATTATTTAAATGTCTGAAAGATAATAGACTCCACAAAATAGTAACAATGCAGTGTGGAGTTCATAACATACGTGGAAGGAAAATATATGACAATAATATCATAAAAGCTGAGGGGGTAGAAATAGAATTATACTATTATAAGTTTCTTATATGTGAAGTGGTAAAACTATCACTTGGAGGTAGGTAATGATAAGTTAAAGATGTATACTGTAAACACGAAAGCAACCACTGAAATAAAAGTAAAAAGTTATAGCTAAGAAGCCAACAGAAGAGATAAAATGGAATTATCACAATGGGGCAGTAGGAAACTTGGATTGATGTATATCTTCATTATATTCATTATGGTGGTGATTTCATCAGTATTTAAACATGTGAAAATGCCATGCCAAGTCCCTGGAAAAGGCTGGCTGGGCTGCTGAGCCTGCTGGGCCAGACAATAAGAGGCCAGCATGGAAACATATTAAGATGAAGAAACTAGCAGAGACATCAGCTAAAGTAGGTAACTTCAACCCTAGGAAGATCAGCCCTTAAAAAATGTGAGAGGTACCTAAACAGTTACTGGCTGATGAAAGTCAGAGCCAGACAGCCAACCAGAGAAAGGTGTAGCTGTAAACTTAAGTACTGAGCATCTTAAAGCACAGTCCAAGCAGACAGCATACTGGGATGGTGTTTCAAAACTACCAGGACAGGCCTGGAACTTCCTTCAAGCCATGAAGCTGGGGGGAGAAACCTACCATAGCAACTGCAAAGAGCCAAATATCACAGAATTTGTGAAGCTTATGAAGGAGGCTTACCCAGACCACACACAGTTTGAGAAAAACAATCCCCATTATGACCCATCCAGAAAAGAAGACAATCCCAAATGATCCACGGTAGATGTACAATTTGTTCCAGTGATAAAGCATTTCATTACCCTGACTGAGCTCAAAACCCATCACCAAGCCCTTAAAACAATATGGCTCTCTTAGGCAAACCATAAAAGAGACTCTTAACTACAGAGAACAAACTGAGGGTTGTTATAGGTGGGGAATGGGCTAAATGGGTGATGGAGATTAAGGAGAGCACTGTTGTGATGAGCACTGGGTGTTGTATGTATGTGATGAATCACTAATTTCTACTCCTGAAACTAATATTACACTATATGTTAACTAACTGGAATTTGAATAAAAACCCAAAACATTAGAAAAAATAACATGCCAAAATGTATCAAATTATATACTTTAAATATGTCCATTTATATCAATGATCACTTAAAGCTGTTTAAAAGATAATAGAGCTGATTGTAATGCAATATTGAAAATGCATGGTTAATTCAAAAGAAAATAGGAAAGAAGAATGTGAAATATATAGCAGGGGACAAATAAAAGGAAACATCAAGATGGTAGTTAGGGCACCTGGGTGGCTCAGCCAGTTAAGTGACTGATTCTTGATTTTGTCTCAGGTCACGATCTCATGGTCATGAGACGAAGCCCTGCATCAGGCTCAATCCTAGGTGTGGAGCCTGCTTAAGATTCTGTCTCTCCCTCTCCCTCCACCCCTCTCCCCCCTCTCTCTCTCTCTCAAAAATAAAAAGATGGTAGAGTTATATCTAACCTTATAATAATGACATTACATGTAAATGGACTAAGCACTCCAATTAAAAAAGGGGACAGAGAGAGAGAGAGAGAGAACTACACTGGGTAAAAAGGAAGACCTTACCATGTGCTGGTTATAAGAATAACGTTTAAATATATACAGTAAGAAATTCCAAGAAACATCAAGCAAAAGAAAGCTTGTGTGACCATAGTAATATATATTAAAAAAATAGACTTCACAGTGTATTTTCAGAGATTAAGAGGTAAATTTATAATGATAAATGAAATCACCAGGAAGACATAATTTTATATGTATATTCACATAATGATAGAGCTTAAAATTCATGAAAGAAAAGTTGGAAGAACTAAAGTAAAAAGATCCACAAATATAGAGGTTTTAACATCATTATTTCAGTAATTAATACAACAAACAGACAAAAAAATCAGTACACATAGAGATTTGCATGACTATCAACTAAGTGCACTTAATTGATAATTGTAGATTGTTATATTTAGCACCTGAAGATACACATTATTTTCATGTGTACATGGAAATTGCACTACTAGGTATTTACCCAAATGATACAAAAATATTTATCCAAAGGGATACCTGCACCCTGATGTTTATAGCATCATTATCAACAGTGGCCAAATTATGGAAAAAGCCCACATGTCCATAGACTGATGAACAGATAAAGAAGATACGGTATATATATACAGTGGAATATTAGCCGTAAAAAAGAATGAAACCTTGCCATTTACAGTTATGTGGATGAAGCCAGTGTGTATTATGCTAAGTGAAATATGTCAGTTAGAGAAAGACAAATATCATATGATCTCACTCATATGTGGAATTAAGAAACAAAACAGATGAACATATGGAGAGAGAAAAAAGAGAGGCAAACCATAAGAATGACTCTTAATTATAGAGATCAAACTGAGGGTTGCTGGAGGGGAGGTGGACAGGGGATGGGCTAAATGGGTGATGGTATTAAGGAGGGCACTGTTTTATAGTTTGATTTGAACAGCGGTTACATGGCTATTTATATACTTAGAAAATTATCAACCTGTACAATTAAAACTTGTTCATTTTACAGAATGTAAATTATACCTCATTCAATAAAATACCAAGTTAAAAAGGGAAACAAGCAAAGACAATTGTAAAAATTTAAGCTTGTCTTTCTTGACATACGCAATTCGGGATTTTGTAAATTTTACCATTCTAGACCACTCATGGA
This sequence comes from Panthera onca, assembly GCF_046562875.1. Taxonomy (NCBI): domain Eukaryota; kingdom Metazoa; phylum Chordata; class Mammalia; order Carnivora; family Felidae; genus Panthera; species Panthera onca. The sequence goes on along the minus strand of NC_138349.1, from coordinate 39,599,498 downwards.
AAATATACCTTTGAAGACTTGTACAAAGAATTGTGTGGGCTATTGATAATGACAGTTGTATGTTACCATATGCAGTGAAATGGCAATTATGTTACATTTCTGCTGAAATTTCTCATTTCCAAATATGGACAATTAAATGTCCTCTGGGACTCTTATGATTTTAGTTCCTGCTTCCTTTTTTCATACTCCTCTAAATGAATTCTCAGTGTTCCAGAGGTTTGTCCTTTTGGACCCTGTGTGTCTCATTGGGGATGGTAAATAATCCTGTAGTAAATATATCATCAGGGCATTTGAATGTATTCTCATTTATGACTGCTATGATCCTCAGCTACTCTGTAAGGTGGGGAGCAACTGGTTGATGAGAAAGTGACTAACAAGAGTCCAAAGGAAAGTGACCTTTGTTGTCTCTTCTTCCTGACTTTCTTGTGCTATGGATGCATAACTGACCAAATTTGATGTTTATGATGGACTGGGTCATCGTAAGCCATAGACTGGATATAAATATGTTCAGGAATTTTAAATGGTTGCATCAGCAAATTCTGGTGCATATTTGTGATACTTTCTATTGTCTTGATCTAGGATTTATCAGTCCAGTTGCTATAGGGGAAAACTATGACTGTCAATCCTCCAGAGTTTAGAAATCTCTGTCTTCCATGAAAAAAAAATCAGCCTTAATCATTTCCTATTAATTTAAGACATAAGGCATTTATTGATTTCTTCAATAGCTCAAGGAAAAGTACGTCTCATTTAAGAGTGTTCTTCCCCACACTGCGTTCCATTAGCCTAGGAGAAAATTCCTGGCTGTCGGAAGAAAAGAGAAGCATATTGTCAAAGAAACTGTTTCCTGTAAGCTGCTTCTTGGTGAGTACTTGACTATGAGGATACTTGCAACCTAACAGGTCACATATTTAAAGCAGAGACTTGTTATGTTTAAGTTTGTATTGTGGGTCATGCATAGTTACTGTAATAGGTTTAGCTAAATCAAAGAATTAAGTAAAGTACAATTTAATTATGGTGACTTACTCACTAGAGCACTGATTTCCAATGGATGCCCAGATTCGTTCCCCAAAGATTACATATCAATTCATCTGGCTTCTAGGTACACACTGGCATTAACAAAACAAAGCAAAACAAAACAATGTTCCTCTAGTGATTGCAAAGGGGATACAGGTGTAATTCCATCACACCAAAATATTCTGGTGTAACAAAAATATTCCCAGAAAACAATATTGAAGGGTAATTTATGACTAAGAGCAGAAGGAAGAATTTTTCTGTCAGGTGGGTAGAGTGAGAGGGAAACTGACTCACCCATTAAATGTTTATTCATTGATTCTGAACAACCAAGTCATGTAACCATGCCTCTAGCCCCCAACCTTTAGACATGGTTTCTCTTAAACCCAAAGACTGGGTAGTTATGAGATATTGTGATAAACTAGGTTTCCTCCTTACTCTTTTTTTGAATATGAAATTTATTGTCAAATTGGTTTCCATACCACACCCAGTGCTCATCCCAACAGGTGCCCTCCTCAATGCCTATCACCCACCTTCCCCTCCCTCCCACCCCCCATCAACCCTCAGTTTATTCTCAGTTTTTAAGAGTCTCTTATGGTTTGCCTCCCACCCTAACTTTTTTTTTCCCTTCCTCTCCCCCATGGTCTTCTGTTAAGTTTCTCAGGATCCACATAAGAGTGAAAACATACGGTATCTGTCTTTCTCTGTAGGACTTATTTCACTTAGCATAACACTCTCTTGCTTGCTCTTAAGGTCTTGGGTAAAGAACTCAGGCTGAACCAACTTCAGGTTAGGAAAATAACTGGTTTGGAACATGCTAATAGGAAAATGATCCCCTTGCCAATTTCTTTTTCTTCTTTTCTTTTTTTCTTTTTTTCTTTCTTTCTTTCTTTCTTTCTTTCTTTCTTTCTTTCTTTCTTTCTTTCATTTATGTATGTATGTATTTATAGAGTGTGCACCAGTGGGAGAAGGGCAGAGATAAAGAGAGACAGAATCCCAAGCAGGCTCCACACCATCAGTGCAGAACCTGATGTGGGGCTGGAACTTATGAACTGTGAGATCGTGAACTGAACCCAGATCAAGAATTGGATGCTAAACCGACTGAGCCACCCAGGTGCCCACCCCCCACAGTTTCTATTTCCAGAGGACTGAAGTCAGTACATAGGAGAGCTTCATATATTGCATATTATACCTGAAGTATAGAAATTAAAACTGTGACCCCATAAAAATATTCTTTGTGGGATGATAATCTTCATTGTTATCTGTTAGTTTTATACATTATGTGTAAACAATAATTTTCAATTTGCATTCTTTACCTTATGGACTTATTAAAGATATTTTCCGGGGCGCCTGGGTGGATCAGTCGGTTGAGCATCCGACTTCGGCTCAGGTCATGATCTCACAGTTTGAGTTCGAGCCCCACGTTGGGCTCTGTGCTGATAGCTCAGAGCCTGAATCCTGCTTCAGATTCTGTGTCTCCATCTCTCTCTGCCCTATCCCCACTCATGCTCTGTCTCTCTCTGTCTTAAAAATAAATAAAATATTTTAAAAAATATTTTCCAAAAAAGTAAAGTTGCACATTAAAATTTATTTTCAAAAATAAACAATAAAGGGGCGCCTGGGTGGCGCAGTCGGTTAAGCGTCCGACTTCAGCCAGGTCACGATCTCGCGGTCTGTGAGTTCGAGCCCCGCGTCAGGCTCTGGGCTGATGGCTCGGAGCCTGGAGCCTGTTTCCGATTCTGTGTCTCCCTCTCTCTCTGCCCCTCCCCCATTCATGCTCTGTCTCTCTCTGTCCCCCCCCCCCCAAAAAAAAAAAAGAAAGTTGAAAAAAAAAAACAATAAGCCTTCAATTTTTACAATTTAATAATAGAAAAAGTTCAAAATCTTTTATAATACAGCATTTAAATGATACAAAATAAGCCCTCATTCAGAGTTGTAGCTGCAAGTAGTAGTTATTTTTTTAATAGTGGCCATGACTTAAATTTTTTATTCTTTGATGATAGGAATCACTTGATGATAGTGTTGTCTGTTTAACAGATCCAACAGAGTTGATGACAGAGAAATGGAGATAAACATGGAGGTGAGGAATGAGACAACAATCCAAGAATTCATTCTGGAAGGGTTTCCTGCCATCCAGTACCTGGGGAACATCTTATTCCTGATGCATCTGCTGGCATATCTGGCCTCTATCACAGGAAATATGGTGATCATCATTATCACTTGGGTTGACCATCGCCTCCAGACACCAATGTATATTTTACTCAGCACTTTCTCCTTCTCTGAATGCTGTTTTATTACCACAGTTATTCCTAAACTGCTGTCCATCTTTCTTTCAGGAAGGCAAACAATTTCCTTTACTTCTTGTCTCACACAAGCCTTTTCTTTTCTGTTTTTTGGGTCAATAATTTTTTTCCTGATGGCTGTGATGTCCTTGGATCGATACCTGGCCATTTGCAAACCTCTGCACTACCCGGCCATCATGAACCTGAGGGTTAGTTTCCTTCTGGCTTTCTTCTGCAATGCTTTGTCCTTCATCTTGATCACTGGTCTGGTGCTCAAGGTTTCTCAGCTATCCTTCTGTGGCCCCAATGTCATCTCTCATTTCTTTTGTGACCTCGGCTCCCTGATTCATCTCTCTTGTTCTGACACTGGGTCTGTTGAAATATATGTCTTCTTCCTTGCTCTGCTTGTCATTCTGATATCTCTCATTTTAACCATCATTGCATACAGCAATATAGTAGTCACAATTGTGCGACTTCCATCAGCCAAGGAGCGACAGAAAGCTTTCTCCACCTGCTCCTCTCACCTCATCGTCCTCTCTCTGATGTATGGCAGCTGTGTCTTTATATACGTGAAACCAAAGCAAACAAATAGGCTGGACTCCAACAGGGAGGCTGCCCTTGTGAACACAGTGGTGACCCCACTGTTGAACCCTGTCATCTACACTCTGCGGAACAAGCAGGTCCACCAGGCTCTGAGGGATGCTCTGTCCAGGGTGAGGTTGCAGAAACAGAGCTTTGGAGGGTAAGTGGATCTTCTTGGTCTTCTAGTTCAATTTCCCATTATTGCAGAAATCTTTCCTATAGAATCTCTACATATAGTGATCTAGCATATGCTAATTTCATCTAGATGGGTACTATCTTACTTTGCAATGCAATACTTTTCACTATTTGAAAATTCATCTTAGTTCTCTATATTATGCTGAAGGATATCTTGATTTTCTACTCAGTGGTCTTTTATGAATTCAATTCAAACAACTAGGTTCTCTATGGAGAACCTAGTATACATAAATCATAAAATATAATTTTTTTAAGCTAAGAATTTAAAAAGTTGTCAATAAAATAATAATAATAATAATTGCTGGTACAGTCTTATGCTTGAGTTTTCTGATACCTAAGAAAACATAGAAAACATTACCATTTTATGTATTCATGGTTTGAAATTTTAGAAACATTGTTTCTGAAAATTACATAAAGTCATATAATAGCCTAATGAAAATTAATGGTATTTCATTAATTGTATCTTTTATGTAAATGAACCAGCAGTAAGCTGGTTCTTTCTTTGGGTCAATTGGTTTTAGAGGCATAAGTAGCTCAGGGTAACCTAGAGGTGGTTAGGCACTTTGACATTGTCATCTTCTAGTGTATCAAATGTAACCAATAAAATTGTCTTTAATTCTTTCTTGAAACATAAATAAAAGGCAAAACTTTTTAATTTGTTCAACTTTTCCCCCTGTAATTGATATTGCCAAGCCTTGGTCCCAGTAGGTTACTGAAAAATAGGTGATCCCACTACCAGATTCTCTCCCCACATGTAAGAGATATTTTCTCCCAATGTGATTTTAGGTGTGGGAGCTGCCACCATCTTTCAGGTTAAGCTAAATTATGGTCAACATTTTATGCAGCAAACTAACAGAACTCATAATTAGGAAAGTTTAAAAGGAAAATGAATGCATTGATAATTAAAAAATGGATTAAAATTGGGTCAGTTATGGTGTTTGTAGCTTCTTGGAGTAGGTGGCTCCCTCCCCACTGAAGACAATTGGCCCTAATGGGAAGTAGTACCTGTCACATCTGACACGACATGTACATGGTGTGCATTTGATTTTTACTGTGTCTGATTTGATTGTGTATATTCCTTTCCTGCTTGATTTGAGAATTCCTTATATTTAAGGCATATTCTGATTAGGAAGAACTTTAGACTATCAAAGAATGTTGAGTGATTTAGATTTTTATGTCTGGGAATTGTCTGATTATAAACTGTCCTGGGGGTTATGGTCTTCCAAGGACTGTTGTGTCTATGTCCCTCCTTTCTCCAAAGAAGAAGATAATTTCTGAACCTAATCTAAAGGCAGGGAACTCCTGAGAATTATCCGCTTTTGGTTTCTGTGCATTAGATAAAATAGCCACCTCTTCCAATTTTCACAGCCTGACCTCATGAACCAGACTAGTGTAGGGGATGAACCTCTAGGTATTTTTGTAGATGCTATTTATTAAGTTGAGGTAGTTACCCTGTACTCCTAGCTTATTATGAGTTTATTTTTGTTTTTTATCATGAATGAGCAGGGAAGATACTCCTTGCTTGACTCAGATGAAGCCACTAGAAGAAGGTATGGTTTTTCTGTTGGTATTTGGATGGAGTAGGGTTAGTATTGATAAAAATTCCGTTATTAGGGCATTCTTCTCCAAGTTTGGGTTAGGGGGAAAAGTTTTTTGTGGTTTTTTTTTTTTTTAACTATTTAAAAGAATCTGTCGGTTCTGAGTTGGAGGCTTCTGAAGCACCCTGTCTGGGATATATGAAAGGCAATGAGGTATCTCAGTATGTGGATCCTGAGAAACTTAACAGAAGACTACAGAGGAGGGGACAGGGGAAAAGTTACAGAGAGAGAAGGAGGAAAACCATAAGAGACTCTTAAATACTGAGAACAAACTGAGGGTTGATGGAGGGTGGGGGAGAGGGGAAAGTGGGTGATGGTCATTGAGGAGGGCACCTGTTGGGATGAGCAGTGGGTGTTGTATGGAGACCAATTTGACAATAAATTATATTTAATATAAAAAATTAAAAAAAAAAGAAAGGCAATAAAGAAACCCAGGGAAATGACTGCCATATCATTCCTCAAGTCCCAAGGTCCCTAGGCCATCTACTATCTTCTTTCTATTTTTCAGAATCTTTCTGTCATTCTTTGTTGTGTTATGTCCAGGGTATCTAATTTAAAGAGGGAAGACCTGGGGGGGAAAGGGTTATTTCACCTCGTGGAACAGAAAGTCCTTAATTAACTCCTTGAAATCAGTTATTTTAGAATGAAAAGTATTACTTTGTCAAAGATGTTTCTCGTATGACAGCCCATGAAAATTGAAGGATTGATTCACAGAGGAAACTTCTTAGTATTAGTAGGTATACAATTTGCAGAGAAGGTGTCAATTTCAGGAGAAATAAACTAGGGAGTTGAAAAAAATTCAATGTTTTGGTTTGAGTTACTCCAGAAGCAGACCCAGAAGCAAGAATTTGAAGACAAGTAGTTTACTGGAGAGTTTATTCTATGAATGACCAGTAGGGAGGAGGGAAAGTGCTATAGTAAAAAGAATTGTGTATTACCAAGCCAGTTACCCTTCTGGGAAATTGGAGCCCAATCTCACTGTGGAATTCTGTGTGCAGTATAATACATTCTTATGAATTATTCAAACCCAGAAGAAAAGAAGATGGGGTATGTATATAACAATTCTGCACCCATCATCCATTGAGGATTGCTTGTGGGAGTGTTCTTTCGCTAGCCCTTCTGGCTTGTCTTATGCACAGAAAAATGTGCTCCCAGAGCCAAAAATAGTGCACTGACAGAGTTTGCAGGAATTTATAGTAAACAACCTATAGGCTGCCTATCAAGTTGAATCCAAGGTAATATGGGTGGGGCCTAGCAGTGTCTTCTTCAATCCACCCTTTACACTAATTAGATTCACTTGCCCACCACCTTAAATTCACACTGTTAAAAAAGAATCAGTCAGAAATGAATAATGCAAAACCTGAGATTGGAAACAGGCTTGATGCAATGAACAGTATGCTGGAAGAAACAGAGGAATGAGTTAGTGATATAGAAGACAAAATAATGGAAAATAAGCTAAACAAAATAGAGAAGTAAAAAATTATAGAATATGAGAATAGACTTAGGGAACTCAGCAACTTCATCAAACACAATAACATTCATATTATAGGAGTCCCAGAAGAAGAAGAGAGAGAAAGGGGGCAGAAAATTGAGGAAATAATAGCTGAATATCTCCCTAATCTAGGGAAAGAAACAGATATCCAAATCCAGGAGGCACAAAAATTTCCCATCAAAATAAACAAAAGTAGGCCAACACCAAGATGTATTGTGGTTAAATTTGCAAAATACAGCAATTAAAAAAAATCCTAAAAGCAGCAAGACAAAAGAAGTCCTTAACTTACAAGGGAAGACTCATAAGGCTAGCTGTAGATTTCTCAATAGAAACTTGGCAACTGGAAGGGAGTGGCATAATGTATTTATAGTACTGCATGGGAAAAATATGCAGTCAAGAATGCTTTATCTAGTAAGGCTATCATTCAGAATAGAAAGAGAGATGAAGAGTTTCTAAGACAAACAAAAACTAAAGGAGTTCGTGGCCACTAAACCAGCCCTGCAAGGAATATTAAAGGGGACTCTTTGAGTGTAAAGAAACACCAAAAGTGGGGCGCCTGGGTGGCTCAGTCGGTTAAGCGGCCGACTTCGGCTCAGGTCATGATCTCGTGGTCTGTGAGTTCGAGCCCCGCGTCGGGCTCTGTGCTGACAGCTCAGAGCCTGGAGCCTGTTTCGGATTCTGTGTCTCCCTCTCTCTGACCCTCCCCCGTTCATGCTTTGTCTCTCTCTGTCTCAAAAATAAATAAACGTTAAAAAAAAATTAAAAATAAAAAGAAACACCAAAAGTGACAAAGACGAGAAAGAATCTCCAACAGCAATGACAAATCAAGTAATAAAATGTCACTAAATACATATCTATCAATAATTACTCTGTATTGGACTAAATTCTCTAACCAAAAGACATAGGGAGCCAGAATGGATCAAAAAGCAAGACCCACCTATATGCTGCCTAGAAGAGACTCATTTTAGACTTAAAGGCACCTGCATATTGAAAGTGAGGGGATGGAGAACCATTTATCATGCATATAAATCAAAGGAAAGCCTGAGTAGCAATACTTATATCGACAAAATAGACTTTAAAACAAAGAGTAGCAAGAGATGAAAAAGGGCACCATATCATAACAAAGGGGACAATCCAACAATGAGATATAAAAGTTGTAACTATTCATGCACCCAACATGGAGACACCCAAATATATAAAACAATAACAACCATAAAATAACTCATTGGTAATAATACAGTAATAGTAAGGGGCTTTAACACCACCCTTACATCAATGTACAGATCATCTAAACAGAAAATAAACAAGGAAAAAATGGCTCTGAATGATACACTGACCAGATGGACTTAGAAATATTCACAACATTCCATCCTACAACAGCAGAATACACATTCTTTTCGGTGCAAATGGGATAGTCTCCAGAGTCCATCACACATTAGGTCACAAATAAGGCCTCAACAAATACAAAGAGACTAGGTGCAAATGGGACATTCTCCAGAATAGATCACACAGTGGTAGCAAATCAGACTTCAACAAACACAGAAAGATTGAAATCATACCACGCATTTTTTTTCTGAGCACAATACTACAAAACTTGGAGTCAACCACAAGAAAAAGTTTGGAAACCCCACAAATACATGGGGGTTCAAGAACATGCTACTAAAGAATGAATGGGTCAACCAGGAAATTTGAAAAGAAATTTAAAAAGTATATATGGAAACAAATTAAAATGAAAGCACAGTGGTCCAAAACTTTTGGGATGCAGCAAAAGCAATTCCAAGAGGAAATTATATGGCAATACAGGCCTACCTCAAGAGTCAAGAAAAATCTCAAATAAACAACCAAATCTTACACCTAAAGGAACTAGAAAAAGAACAACAAATGAAACCTAAAGCCAGCAAACGCAGGGAGATAAAGATTACAGGAGAAGTAAATGATATAGAAAAGCCCCCAAAAAGAATAGAACACATCAGTGAAACTAGGAGCTGGTTCCCTGAAAAAATTAGTACAATTGACTAATTGTACTAATCAATTAGATTAGTACAATTCAGCCAGACTTATCAAAAAGAAAAGAGAAAGTACCCAAATAAATAAAATCACACATGAGAGAGGAGCAATAAAAACCAACACCACAGAAATATAAACATCCAGAAGAGAATATTATGGGAGTGCCTGAGTGGCTCAGTCAGTTAAACGTCCAACACTTGATTTTGGCTCAGATCATGATCTCATGGTTCATGAGATAGAGCCCTACATCAGGTTGCGCACTGACAGTGTGAAGCCTGCTTGGGATTCTCTCTCTTCCTCTGCCCCTCCCCTGCTCATGAACATGCACTTTCTCTGAAAATAAATAAACATTTAAAAATAAAATAAATCACATTTTTTAGAACAACAAAAAAGAAGACAATATTACAAAAAATTATATTCCAATAAATTGGACAATCTGGAAGATATTGATAAATTTTTAGAAACATATAAACACCCCAAACTGAAGCAGGCAGAAATAGAAAACTTGAACAGACTGATAACCAGCAAAGAATTTGAATCAGTTATAAAAAAAAAGTCTCCCAACAAAAAAAGTCCAGGGCCAGATGGCTTCACGGGTGAATTTTAACAAACTTTTAAGGAAGAATTAACACCTATTCTTCTCAAACTGTTCCAAAAATAGAAATAGAAGGAAAACTTCCAAACTCATTCTATCAGGCCAGCATTATCTTGACACCAAACCCAGACAACAATTCCACTACAAAGGAGAAATACAGGCCAATGTCCCTGATGAACGTGGATTCAAAAATTCTAAATAATGAAAGACAGATATCATATGTTTTCACTCATATGTGGATCTTGAGAAACTTAACAGAAGACCATGGGGGAAGTGTAGGGGGAAAAATAGTTACAAACAGAGAGGGAGGGAGGCAAACCATAAGAGACTTTTAAATACGGAGAACAAACTGAGGGTTGATGGGTGTGGGGGGAAAGGGGAAAATGGGTGATGGGCATTGAGGAGGGCAATTGTTGGGATGAGCACTGGGTGTTGTATGTGAGCCAATTTGATAATAAATTATATTTAAAACAAAACAAAAACAAATTCTAAATAAAATAATAGCAAATTGAATCCAACAATACATTAAAAGAATCATTTACCACAATCAAGTGGGATTTATTCTGGGGCTGCAAGGGTGGTTCAATATTTGCAAATCAATCAATGTGATATACAATATTAATAAAAGAAAGGATAAGAACCATCCGATCCTCTCAATAGATGCGGAAAAAGCATTTGACAAAGTACAACATCCATTCATAATAAAAACCCTCAACAAAGTAGGGTAAGAGGGAACATACATCAACATTTTAAAGGCCAAATATGAAAAACCTACAGCTAATATGAACCTCAATGGGGAAAAACTGAGAGCTTTTCCTCTATGATCAAGAATAAGACAGCGATGTCCTCTTTCACTGCTGTTCTTTAACATTGTACTGGAAATCCTAGCCTCAGCAATCAGGCAACAAAAAGAAATAATGGCCCCATATTGGCAAAGAAGAAGACAAAGTTTCACTATTTGCAGGTGACATGATACTCTATAGAGAAAACCCATAAGACACCACCAAAAAATTGTTAGAACTGACTTACAAATTCAGTAACGTTGCAGGATACAAAATCAACGTATAGAAATCTGTGGCATATCTAGACACCAATAATGAAGCAGGAGAAAAGAGAAATTAAGAAATCAATTCCATTACCAATGCAACAAAAGCAATAAGATACTAAAGAATAAACCAACCAAAGAAGTGAAAGACCTGTACTCTGAAAACTATAAAACACTGATGAAGAAAACTGAAAGGACACAGAGAAATGGAAAGACATTCATGCTCATGGATTGGAAGAACAAATATTGTTAAAATGTCTATATTACCTATAGGAATCTACACATTTAATGTAATCCATATGAAATTACCAACAGTATTTTTCACAGAGCTAGTACAAACAATCCTAAAATTTGTATGGAACCACAATAGCCACAGCAACCTTGAAAAGGAAAAGTAAAGATGGGGGCATCATGATTCTGGATTTCAGGTTATATTACAAAGCTGTAGTAATCAAAACAATATGGTAATAGAGCAAAAATAGACACATAGATCAATGGAACGGAATAGAAAATGCAGAACTGAGCCACAACTACGTGGTCAATTAATCTTTGGCAAAGCAGGAAAGAATATCCAATGGAAAAAAGACAGTCTCTTCAACAAATGGTGTTTGGGAAAACTGGACAGCAACATGCGAAAGGATGAAACTGCACCGCCTTCTTTCACTATACAAAAAGATAAATTCAAAATGGATGAATGATCTAAACGTGGGACAGGAAACCATTAAATCCTAGAGGAGAATACAGGCAGTTACCTCTTTGACATAGGCCATAGCAATTTCTTTCTAGAAATGTTGCTGAGGCAAGGTTAAAAAAAAGCAAAAATATTGCATTGAGACTACATCAAAAAACATGAAGAAATATTGGTATTGGAGAGCCATGAAGGCACTATCCAGAAAAGTGGAACAATGTGAAATATTTGTTGGTGTCAGTTCACCACCCCTTATGCTAGATACAAAGTGTAATTAGTTCAGCTCATTTCTTTGAGTGTCCCCTTTCTAAACCTTTCCATCAAACCACATGGAGACTCTCTCCTCCCACCCTCCCACTGTCATGTTGGCATTGGTGCTCCCCAGGTGTAAGGTATTTCTGCACCATGAATCTGGCACTGAATAAAATTAATACCCCATGCAAAGGATCCTTTATCTGAGCATTAAAATATATAGTCTCACTTTGCTCCAGCTTCTGTAACTCATCTCCCATATTCTTTATTTTTCCTAACTTCCAACTGAGAATATTACCATGGAACCCAGGTTTGGCCTGGATTGAAAGCAAAGTGTGTTGATGGAGAGATGTTATAAAAATGATTTTGTCTATTAGTGGAAAGGTGGAACCCACATGAAACTTGTGAAAGTTTCTGTAATATTTGCCTTGACCTTTAAAATATGACCAATACTTATGAAGGAAGATTCAAGCAGAACAAATTTCCATACAGCTACCATATGCCCCAGGGTTGCCTGCAAATACACTTGGGAGTGTAGTCCACTTCTCTGTATTTCAATGGGAAGCCAAGGCCACGGAAAAATGGATCACTCCTGCCACTGCAGCCTAGCTGAGGTACCGAGGAGAGGAAGCAGTTTTTCAAGCCAATGGTTGCTATGGATACAGCTTCTCCACCCTAAGGCTCACATCTCTTCCTCTATTCCATCTAGAAAGAATCTGAGGATCCACTTCTCAGATACTTTCAAAGAGACAGGGTCCTGCCAGGTTAGAGATTTTATAGAAACCACTAAGTATTCCTTTTCTTCCCTGAAGAGAAGAAGTGTGTGCTTTCCTTTTCAAGGATATTGTGGAACAAAATTAAAATACCTTTTAGATGAAAATATGCAATGAAAAGAATCATAACATTGGTAGAAGCATGAAGAATGGTTGACCAAGAAAGGTGGACTTCACCAGTATCTTCCCAAAAGACTGATGAAAGCCAGGGTGTAAACAAGCTCTTACTCATAAAATCTGTTCTTTTAACAACTATGCTCTGGCATATACCACATGTAGAAAATTGTAGTCTGGACTTGTACCTCAAATTAGTAGCAACATTCAGCTTGGGATTTTAGAAACCCTTGGGAAATTGTCATATAGTTTTCTTGAAAACTCTTGGCAGAGAACAGTGTGGACATCTGGGAATCAGTGTCGCCATAAATAATGAGAAGATAAATATAAGGGTTGCCCTAGTAACTTTTTCTCAACAGTGACCAATTAGCTGCCCCCAGGACACCAGCCGTGCCTTTACTTTCTGCCCCTGTGTCTTCATCATCTAGTAAAATTAGGGGGCTGCACTCTCTGCTCACCGGCTGGGTCCATCCTATTTGGTGACCAAACAGTCTTATGTAAAAAATATCAGAGAGCCTCAGACTTGCATATCAGCAGATTCTCATTGTCAATGCAGTAAAACAAGGATGCTTCTCTATATGGAAAGGTGAAGATATGATGGAGGAGCATGGTGGAGTACAAGGTATCTTGGAGCAGGTGCACCAGTGACAGTGGAGCACTACGGCAGAAGGACCTTGCCTCAGGACCCAGGGATAAACCTATAAGAAGCCGGTGAATGAGGTAGACCACAATGTTGCATGTTAGGCGGACTTTTACCCACTTGGGAGAAGAACCCTAAGTCTGAGATTCCAGCTCTAGCCCAGAATTGGCAGTAGTGAAATGTGGTTGTTTTACTCCAGCTGCTCCTTTCTGGGGTTTCGGTGGTCAAGGCTGCCATGTAGCCTTGCTGTGGTATGAAACATTTTCGGCTATAGAAAGAGGGCTTTGTCAGCCAGACACTGGCAACATGGGATGCATATTCACCCTACTGTAGGACAACAGGCTATGATAAATGCGTTTAATTCTCTCCTTTCCTCTCAGCCCACAGCAAGCTCTGGATTTCTTGGAAGATAATAGTTGCAAGAGGAGGAAGTCCTGCCTGCCATGAGGTGACTCCTATGTGTGACTGGCCTCAGGGACCGTGGTGATTTGTGGACTTACTGGGGACAACCGGAACAGAAGCAGAAGCTCCTTCAGGCTGGGGGTGAGCACTTTGGTTTCACAAGCAGCACTTCAGGGGATCTGGCCCACAGTGGGTTAGTGAGAGTGACACATTCCACACTCCCAGTGTTTAGCCTATTTTTGAGATACTAGAGCCAAACACCATCTTGAGAAAAGTCATTGATTGAGAGGACTGAAGAGAGAAGAATGTTCACTGAGTTTCATGGAAGAGTCAGTGTATGTGTGCCAGGTTCCCAGAATATCCTCTTAAGTAGGTTAATCCTGTGACCTACTGTCAGTCCCACCGCCCTCACAGGCCAGCATGAACCCAAGGGGTGGGTGGTCAATTCTGGACTTACAGTTCATGTCCTGTTGTTGAGCAGCACCCAATGTCTCTGGTCTCTAGTTTCTTCTATAAAATTCTTGAGCTAAAGTAGATGCTCTCTAAGCCCTGTGTCATTCCACAGGCCAGTAACTCATCAGTGATTATAACTAAGGGTAGAAACAAGTAAGCTATGAAGCTAATCTTTCACTTAAGGTTGAGAAATCATCAACAATAAATTTACTCCCATTTTAAAATGTTTTGTCACCGCATTTGGAAACAGCAGGTACTCTGGAGTTGGGTATTCTGGCTAAAGTCCCAGCTATGTGACCCAAGTTCTCTGGAACTCTCTAAACCTCAGTTTCTGCTTCTATAAATAAGGGGTTGATAGTTATTGTGAAGAGTCATAGAAATACTGAATTTCAATGGCCCAACACAGAACAAGCATAGATCCTCAACAGATGATGATGATGACAGCTTGGGCAACAGAATGTGTTGCATTATTAAAAGGGATATTCAAAGGGAATGTTACTAACATTACTCTTATGTTTACTTACAAACTGATAATATCATTAAAAACAATAAAATATATAACTACAAAAATGTCAATAACCCTGCCTACCGGCTGATGCTATATTTAAGCATTATATTAAAGATCATAGCATTACAGTTAGACTTGAGGAGCAACAGGAAACATTAGCATCATATGTCAAGTGAGTTACACGCTTTAATTCTCACAAGAACATGAACAGGTAGATCTTATCAGTTTCATTTTGCTGAGGGTGAAAATGAAGTTCACAAGGTTAGCTAACTTTCCAAAGATGACCCATCTGAGGGGTTAGAACACACTGTTGAGCTAGTATTGAATTCAGGTCCATCTGATTCAAGAACCAATTGACTAAACTACTTAGCCATCAGTCTAGCCACCTTCTTGGATAGGCAAATACCTTAAGCATGCTCCTCTAAAAGCTTGTGGTTGCTGATTTTAGGTTAAGACCAGCAGGGATGATGCTGTGGAAAGAGATGCCCATGGAAATGGGGAACGGGACCACTGTCCAAGAATTCACCTTGGAGGGGTTTCCTGCCATCCAACACCTGGGAAAGGTCCTCTTCCTGGTGCACCTGCTGGCCTACCTGGCATCCATTACAGGCAATGCTGTCATAGTCACCATCACCTGTGCTGACTCCCGGCTCCAGACACCTATGTACTTTTTCCTCAGCATTTTCTCCTTCTTTGAATGTTGTTTCATAAGTGCTGTTATTCCTAAGTTGCTGGTCATCTTTCTTTTAGGCCGGCAAACCATTTCCTTTCTTGCCTGTTTCATACAAGCCTTTGTGTTTGTCTATCTGGGAGCAGCAGTTTTCCTCCTCATAGCAGTGATGTCTGTGGATCGGTTCATGGCCATTTGCAAGCCTCTGCATTACCCAACCATCATGAACCTCAAGACTTGCTTCCTCTTGGTCACTGCCTGCTTCACTTTGGCCTTCACTCTCATCACTAGTCTGGTAGTAAAGGTTTCCCAGTTATCCTTCTGTGGCCCCCATGTCATTCCCCACTTCTTCTGTGACCTTGGTGCCCTGATTCATCTCTCCTGTTCTGACACAAGGTCTGTTGAAATGTTGGTCTTTGTCCTTGCTTTGTTGATCCTTTTGACATCCCTTATCATAACTGTCATTGCATACAGCAACATAGTAGTCACAATTGTGCGACTCCCATCAGTCAAGGAGCGACAGAAAGCTTTTTCCACCTGCTCGTCTCACCTCATTGTCCTCTCCATGATATACGGCAGCTGTGTCTTTATATACGTGAAACCAAAGCAAACAAACAAGCTGGACTCCAACAGGGAGGCTGCCCTTGTGAACACAGTGGTGACCCCGCTGTTGAATCCTGTCATCTACACTCTGCGGAACAAGCAGGTCCACCAGGCTCTGAGGGAGACAATGTGCAGAATGAAAATATCAAGATAAAAAAAATTATATGGCCTTGGCATGGAAGTCTTCAGAGAATCATCGTCTTCATTCTCGCCAATGTGACAGTCTATAGGGTTGTAGTGCTGCGTCTCTGGAAGATGTCACTTCCCCTTTGTACATCCCTAGCAAAACAGAAATCTATTTTCTAGGCCACATTTTACTTGGATGTACAAAACTATCTCTCCCTAAATATCCACATGTATGTTTTGAAAATGTTTATTTCTGTAATTTGAGAGAGAGAGATGGGGGGCAGGGAAGCTCAGAGAGAGAGAGAGAGAGAGAGGGAAGGAGAGAGAATCCTGACAGGGTCCAAACCCCACATGGAGGCCCAATGTGTGGCTGGATCCCATGACTGTGAGATCATGACCTGAGCCAAAATCAAGAGTCAGACACTTAACCAACTGAACCACCCTAACTGCCCCTAAATATTCCACATATTGATGACAATCGATTAATTGCAAGATCCTTTACTGAATTTTGATTCTTATCTCTGATATAAGCCATGTGCTTGAAATTTCTGAAATTTAGTAATTTATACTCTTTTTATTTTATTTCTATCTAGCCATGAACATGACTCAACAGAATTAATAAATATTTACCAAAGGCACTTAGATAGCTAAAATGATAGATGCTTGTATATTAGGTTGTGGTTATGAAGAAAATGACAAAAATAGTACCAATGCTTGGGTCTACATTCCCTTCATGCTTAGCCCAAGGAAATAATGGTCATAGTACCCATTACCTTGGAATATATATGGTTTGCATCAGGTGTGCTCTTAAATGCTGTCCTTGGCCTTTAGCTTAGCTACATACATATGCATCATTCTCATGCTGGAGAGGAACAGAATTGTTCTCAGTCTTAGAACATTCTGTAAGGATAGGGAATAACCACAGCATGTCACAGCTGACCAATGATGCTATTTGCCTAAATTATTAATTCATAATCAGCCCCTCAGATGCATGAATACTTATGATTTGTTCCTATATAAAAGCTGTTACCACAGAATGTTTGTGTGTTAGTATAAGGGAGCACATGTTTCATATTTCTGTAATTTCTTCCAAAGTCTAAGTTGGTGTAATCTAAGTTATTTGCCTATCTTCTTCACATTACTAATGAAAATAAACAAATTAAGCCTTTTTTCCCCCTGGCTGACTTGTGTTGTCAACGATAAGGTTTTGTTCTGATTGATAACCTATTTTAAAACCAATATTTCCATCATCTCAATCTTTAAACTTTGTGTACCTTTAGCACTTATTTTCCAGCTAGAATGTGTCTCCTATTTCTTCAGAAGAATCATCTCTAAAAATATTAAAAACACAAGAGACAACAGTCTTGGCAAGGATGTTACGAAAGTGGAACCCCCTTACAATGTTGGTAGGAAAGAAAACTGGTGCAGCCACTCTGGAAAACAGTATGGAAGTTCCTCAAAAAGTTAAAAATAGAACAATCCAGCAATTGCACTACTAGGTTTTTACCCCCCAAATACAAAAAATATTAATTTGAAGGGATGCATGCACCTCAGTGTTTGTTGCAGCATTATGAGTAATAGCCAAGCCAAATTATGGGAAGGGCCCAAATGTCCATCAACTGATGAATGAATAAAGAAGATGTGGCATGCATATATGTGGAATATTACTCTGCCATAAAGAGAATATAATTTTGCCATTTTCAATGACATGGATGGAGGTAGAGAGTATTATGCTAAGCATAGTAAATCAGTCACAAAGACAAATACCATATGATTTCACTCATATGTATATTTTAAGAAGGAAAACAAACGAGCATAGGGCAAAAAAAAAAAAAAAAAAAAAAAAAAAAAAAAGACAAGAAACAGACTCTTAACTATAGAGAACAAACAGATGGTTACCAGAGGGTAGGTGGGTGGAGGGATGAGTTAAATAGGTGATGCGAATTAAGAAGTGCCCTTGTGATGAGCACTGGGTGATATATGTAAGTGTTGAATCATGAAATTGTACACCTGAAACTAATATTACACCGTATATTAACTAACTGGAATAAAAATACAAACTTAAAAAATAAAAAGATTAAGGTAATTATTTTTGTCTGCTTTTTATTATTATATTTTATTCTCAAGTTAGTTAACACACAGCATAGTCTTGGCTTCAGGAGTAGAACCCAGTGATTCATCACTTACATATATCACCCAGTGCTCATCCCAACAGATGCCCTCCTTAATACCCATCACCCATTTATCCCACATCTCCCAAACCCCCAAACCCATCGACCCTCAGTTCTCTGTATTTAAGAGTCTCTTATGGTTTGCCTCCTTCTCTGTTTTTATCTTATTTTTCCTTCTTTTCCCCTATGGTCATCTGCTAAGTTTCTCAAATTCCCCATATGAATGAAATCATATGATACATGTCTTTCTCTGACTTATTTCACTTAGCATAATACCCTCCAGTTCCATCCATGTTGTTGCAAATGACAAGATTTCATTCTTTTTGACTGCTGAGTAGCATTCCATTGAATACATATACAACATTTTCTTTTTTTAAATTATATTTCATTTTTTAATTTACATCCAAATTAGTTAGCATATAGTGCAACAGTGATTTCAGGAATAGATTCCTTAATGCCCCTAACCCATTCCTTAATGCCCACAACCCCTCTAATAACCCTCTGTTCTCCATATTTAAGAGTCTTTTATGTTTGGTTCCCCTTCCTGTTTTTATATTGTTTTTGCTTCTCATCCCTTGTGTTCATCTGTTCTATGTCTTAAAGTCCTCATATGAGTGAAGTGATATGATATTTGTCTTTCTCTAATTTCGTTCACCCTCTAGTTCCATCAACATAGTTGCAAATGGCAAGATTTCATTCTTTTTGATTGCCGAGTAATACTCCATTGTGTATATATATATACCACATCTTCTTTATCCATTCATCCATCAATGGACATTTGGGCTCTTTCCATACCTTGGCTATTGTTGACAGTGCTGCTATAAACATTGGGGTGCATGTGCCCCTTTGAAACAGCATACCTGTATTTCTTGGATAAATACCTAGTAGTGCAAAGGCTGGGTTGTAGGGTAGTTCTATTTTTAATTTTTTGAGGAACCTCCATACTGTTTTCCACGGTGGATGCACCAGTTTGGATTCCCACCAGCAGTGCAAAAGAGATCCTTTCTCTCTGCATCCTTGCCAACATCTGTTGTTGTCTGAGTTGTTAATGTTAGCCATTCTGACAGGTGTGAGGTGATATCTCATTGTGATTGTGATTTGTGTTTCCCTGATGATGAGTGATATTGAGCATTTTTTCATATGTCAGTTTGCCATCTGGATATCTTCTTTGGAGAAGTGTCTATTCATGTCTTTTGCCCATTTCTTCACTGGATTATTTGTTTTTTGGGTGTTGAGCTTAATAAATTCTTTAAAGATTTTGGATACTAACCCTTTATCTGACATGTCATTTGCAAATATCTTCTCCCATTCTGTCGTTTATCTTTTAGTTTTGCTGATTGTTTCCTTCACTGTGCAGAAGCTTTTTATTTTGATGAGGTCCCAATAGTTCATTTTTGCTCTTGTTTCCCTTGCCTCCGGAGATGTGTTGAGTAAGAAGTTGCTGTGGCCAAGGTCACAGAGGTTTTTGCCTACTTTCTCCTTGAGGATTTTGATGGCTTCCTGTCTTACATTTAGGTCTCTTATCCATTTTGAGTTTATTTTTGTGTGTGGTGTAAGAGTGGTCCAGGTTCGTTTTTCTGCATGTTGCTGTCCAGTTTTCCCAGCACCACTTGCTGAAGAGACTGTCTTTATTCCATTGGATATTCTTTCCTGCTTTGTCAAAGATTAGTTGGCCATATGTTTTTGGGTCCATTTCTGGGTTCTCTATTTTCTTCCATTGATCTGAGTGTCTGTTTTTGTGCCAGTACCATACTGTCTTGATGATTACCACTTTGTAATATAGCTTGAAGTCCAGGATTTTGATGCCTTCTGCTTTGGTTTTCTTTTTCAAGATTGATTTGGCTATTCTGGGTCTTTTCTGGTTCCATAAAAATTTTAGGATTGTTTGTTCTAGCTCTGTGAAGAATGCTGGCATTATCTTGATAGGGATAACATTGAATATGTAGATTGCTTTGGGTAGTATTATTTTAACAATATTTGTTCCTCCTATCCAGGAGCATGGAATATTTTTCCATTTTTTTGTGTCTTATTCAATTTTTTTCATAAGCTTTCTATGTTTTTAAGTGTATAGATTTTTCACCTCTTTGATTAGATTTATTCGTAGGTATTTTGTGGTGTTTTGTGCAATTGTAAATGGGATTGATTCCTTGATTTCTCTTTCTGTCACTTCATTGTTAGTGTATAGGAATGCAACTTATTTCTGTGCATTGATTTTATATCCTGCCACTTTGCTGAATTCTTGAATCAGTTCTAGCAGTTTTTTGGTGGAATCTTTTGGGTTTTCCATATAGAGTATTATGTCATCTGCGAAGAGTGAAAGTTTGACTTCCTGGCCTATTTGGATGCCTTTTATTTCTTTGTGTTGTCTGATTGCTGAGGCTAAGACTTCCAATACTATGTTGAATAACACTGGTGAGAGTGGACATCCCTGTCTTGTTCCTGAGCTTAGGGGGAAAGCTCTCAGTTTTTCCCCACTGTGGATGATATTAGCATTGTGTCTTTTGTATATGGCTTTTATGATCTCGAGGCATGATCCTTCTATCCCTACTTTCTTGAGGATTTTTATCAAGAAAGGATGCTCTATTTTGTCAAATGCTTTCTCTGCATCTATTGAGAGGACCATATGGTTCTTGTCCTTTCTTTTATTGATGTGATGAATCTCATTGATTGTTCTGCACATAATTGAACCAGCCCTGTATCTCGGGTATAAATCCCACTTGGTCGTGGTGAATAATTTTTTTTAATGTATTGTTGGATCCAGTTGGCTAATATCTTGTTGAGGATTTTTGCATCCATGTTCTTCAGGGAAATTGGTCTATAGTTCTCCTTTTTAGTGGGGTCTTTGTCTGGTTTTGGAATCAAGGTAATGCTAGCTTCATACAAAGACTTTGGAAGTTTTCCTTCCATTTCTATTTTTTAGAACAGCTTCAAGAGAATAGGTGTTAACTCTTCCTTAAATGTTTGGTAGAATTCCCCTGGAAAGCCATCTGGCCCTGGACTCTTGTTTTTTGGGAGGTTTTTGATTACTAATTCAATTTCTTTACTGGTTATGGGTCTGTTCAAATTTTCTATTTCTTCCTGTTTCAGTTTTGGTAGTGTATATGTTTCTAGGAATTTGTCCATTTCTTCCAGATTGCCCATTTTATTGGCATATAACTGCTTACAATATTCTCTTATTATTATTTTTATTTCTGCTGTGTTGGTTGTGATCTCTCCTCTTTCATTCTTGATTTTATTTATTTTGGTCCTTTCCTTTTTCTTTTTGATCAAACTGGCTACTCGTTTATCAATTGTGTTAATTCTTTCAAAGAACCAGCTTCTGGTTTCATTGATCTGTTCTACTGTTTTGTTTTTGTTTGTTTGTTTGTTTGTTTCAATAGCACTGGTTTCTGCTCTAATCTTTATTATTTCCTGTCTTCTGCTGTTTTGGGGTTTTATTTGCCGTTCTCTTTCAAGCTCTTTAAGGTGTAAGGTTAGGTTGTGTATCTGAGACCTTTTTTCCTTTTTTAGGAAGGCCTGGATTGCTATATACTTTCCTTTTATAACTGCCTTTGCTGCATCCCAGAGGTTTTGGGCTGTGGTGTTATCATTTTCATTGGCTTCAATGGACTTTTTAATTTCCTCTTTGACTTCTTGGTTAGCCCATTCATTATTTAGTAGGATGTTCTTTAGTCTCCAAGTATTTGTTACCTTTCAGAAACTTTTCTTGTGGTTGATTTTGAGTTTCATAGCATTGTGGTCTGAAAATATGCACGGTATGATCTAGATCTTTTTGCACTTGTTGAGGGCTGATTTGTGTCCTATTGTGTGGTCTATTCTGGAGAACGTTCCATGCGCACTGGAGAAGAATGTGTATTCTGCTGCTTTAGGATGAAATGTTCTGAATATATCTGTTAAGTCCATCTGGTACAGTGTGTCATTCAAAGCCATTATTTCTTTGTTGATTTTCTGATTAGATGATTTGTCCATTGCTGTGAGTGGGGTGTTGAAGTCCCCTACTATTATGGTATTATTATCAATGAGTTTCTTTATGTTTGTGATTAATTGCTTTATATATTTGGGTTCCCTCACATTTGGAGCATAAATGTTTATAATTGTTAGGTCTTTTTGTTGGATAAACCCTTTAATTATGATATAATGCCCTTCTTCATCTCTTGATACAGTCTTTATTTTAGTCTAGATTATCTGATATAAGTATGGCTACTCTGGCTTTCTTTTGTTGACCATCAGCACGATAGATGGTTCTCCATCCCCTTACTTTCAATATGAAGGTGTCCTTAGGTCTAAAGTGGGTCTCTTGTAAACAGCATATAGATGGATCTTGTTTTCTTATCCTTTCTGTTACTCTATGTCTTGATTGGAGCATTGAGTCCATTGACATTTAGAGTGAGTACTGAAAGATGTGAATTTATTGCCATTATGTTGCTTGTACAGTTGGAGTCGCTGGTGGTGTTCTTTTGTCCCTTCTAGTCTTTGTTGCTTTTGGGGTGTGTGTGTGTATCTATCTATCTATCTATCTATCTATCTATCTATGTGTCTATTTAATCTTTTCTTCCCTCAGAGAGTCCCCCTTAAAATTTCTTGCAGGGTTGGTTTAGTGGTCACAAACTCCTTTAATTTTTGTTTGTCTGGGAAACTTTTAATCTCTCCTTCTGTTTTGAATGACAGCCTTGCTGGATAAAGAATTTTTGGCTTCATATTTTTGTGATTCAGCACATTGAATATATCCTGCCACTCCTTTCTGGCCTGCCAATTTTCTGTGTATAGATCTGCAAACCTGATCTGTCTTTCCTTATGGGTTAAGGACTTTTTTTCCCTTGCTACTTTCATGTTTCTCTCCTTGCCTTAGTATTTTGTGAATTTGACTATGATATGCCTTGTTGATGGTCAGTTTTTGTTAAATCTAGTGGGAGTCCTCTGTGCTTCCTGGATTTTGATGTCTGTGTCTTTCCCAAGGTTAGGAAAGTTTTCTGCTATGATTTGCTCACATAACCCTTCTACCCCTATTTCTCTCTCTTCATCTTCTGGGATTCCTATGATTCTGATGTTGTTCCTTTTTGATGAGTCACTGATTTCTCTAATTCTTAAATCGTGGTCTTTTGCCTTCGTCTTTCTCTTTTTTTCTGCTTCATTATTCTTCATAAGTTTGTCCTGCATGTCACTGATTCTTTGCTCTGCCTCATCTATCCTTGCTGTTGTGGCAGCTATTCAAGATTGCAGCTGAGTTATAGCATTTTTATTTCATGCTGACTACCTTTTACTTTTTTTATCTATGCAGAAAGGGATTCTAATCTATTTTCCACTCCAGTTAGTATTCTTATTATCATGATTCTAAATTCTGGTTCAGACATCTTACTTGTATCTGTGTTGGTTAAGTCCCTGGCTGTCGTTTCTTTCTGCTCTTTCTTTTGGGGTGAATTCCTTCGTTTTATTATTTTGAAGGGAGAAAACAAATTGGGGTAAAAAAAATCAAAATATAAAATTTAAAATCAAAATTAAAAAATTAAAGACAACACACACACAAAAGTCACATAAATGATGCCAGATCCTAGATGTGTTTTGGTCTTGGTGTTGAAAGGGGCTTGATAGATTAGAGAAAAAGGGGAAAGGAAAAAAAAAGGAAACCATTTGAAAATTTGAAAAAATGAATACACTGAAGTAGAATAAAATGTAATGATGGAAGTAAAATAGAATGTGAAAAATATTACACGAAAGTAAAAAATATAATAGAAAAAATTAGGGAAAATATTTTTAATAAAAACTGAAAATAAAAATAAATTTTTCTTTTTCCATATTCAAGAAAAAAGAAAAGAAATGAAAAAGAGAAAAAAGAAAAAGAAAGAAAATTTACTATATGGACTGGTGAACAGACTGATATATGATTGAAATTACTTCAGTTTCCCCTAGAAGTCAAACTGTGAAGTGCTTTATAGTCCATAAACTAAGTAGGCAGAGAGACTTGTGTTCCTGGAGAGCAAGGTTAGCCCAGTTGGGCAGGGCTTGGTATAATGGCTCTGTTGTCCACTAGATGGTGCTGCTTAGCTTACTGGGGTGGATTTTTGTGGCACTTGTAGGTGCACATGCACATGTGTGGGAGAGGTGAAAATGGTGTCACCCGGCTACCCAGTCTCTAGTATTGAAACTCTGTTTTCCCTGAGCAGCAATTAAAACATCATTTGTTGTCCTTTGTCTTCAGCTTCCATACATTCCCCACTTTTACACTGTGACCAAGCCCCAGGCAGCACCTCCCTCCTAAGTTTTATCTCAGATGAAGCTGTTTTTCCTGACCCTTACTTCTGAGGGACTATGGCTTTGACCCGTTCTGCCACTCTGTAGGAGGGTCTCACCAAGCATTGGCCAGGTGCCGGTGCACCCAGGAACATTCATGGGACTGTGCCACAGCTGATGCCCAGAGACTGCAGGTGGGTGCCAGCCCGCCCCAGAAAAAGTTTGCACGATTGTGTAGCAGCAGCGTTTCAGGGATTATGGAAAATTGCAACATAAATCTGGCACCAGGCTTCACCCTTAATGACCTTTTTCCAGAACAAGCGAATGTAGTTGTTCTCCTGGGTCCAATGGGGACTTTGCCTATGGGGGAGCCACACAGCCTCTACCAGGTGTTCTCCCCACAGGGAAACCGCCTCTCCCTATGTGGCCTGAAGACCCCTCGACTTCACTCTGCTCCTGGGGATTCACCCTTCTCACCAGAGCACCACCAGGTATCAAGCTGGGCATTTCAGACTCTGCACTCCCCATTTATAGAGTGTTAATGGAATTTAAACCCTCTCCTTTCTCCTTTCTGCCTTTTTTGTTAAGTCCCTGTAGCTGTTTCCACTTTTCCACTCTTTCTCCAGCTGCTTTTAAGGGGGGGATGCTTTTCCCATATTCTTCCCCCCCCCCCCCCCCATCTCAGTCCTTTCTCTCACGCAAAAACAGCTCCCTGTCCTCTGTGGCTTCTCTCTCCTCCAATTCACCTCTCTGAACCGTGTACCTGCTGAGTTCTGTGGTTCAGGTTGTGCAGATTGTTGCGTGAATCCTCAGATCAGTTTTCTAGGTGTGCTGGATGGTTTAGTGTTGATTTGGTTGTATTTCATGGATCCAAGACACACAAAAAAACTTCCATGGTGTTCTGCCATCTTGGCTCCTCCATATACCACATCATTGTAATCGATTCATCAGTCTATGGACATTTGGGCTCTTTCCATAATTTGGCTATTGTTGATAGTGCTGCTTATAAACATTGCGGTTCATGTGCCCTTCAAATCAGCATTTTTGTATCCTTTGGATAAATTCCTAGTAGTGGCATTGCTGGGTTGTAAGGTAGTTCTATTTTTAATTTTTTGAGGAACCACCACACTGTTTTCCAGAGTGACTGCACCAGCTTTCATTTCCACAAACAGCATAATAGGGTTTCCTTCTCTCCACATCCTCGCCAACATCTGTTGTTTCCTGAGTTGTTAATTTAGACATTTTAAAGGTGTGAGGTTGTATCTCATTGTGGTTTTGATTTATATTTCCCTGATGATGAATGATTTTGAGCATCTTTTCATGTGTCTGTTAGCCATCCAGATGTCTTTTTTGGAGAAGTGTCTATTCATGTCTTCTGCCCATTTCTTAACTGGGTTATTTGTTTTTTAAGTGTTGAGTTTGGTAAGTTCTTTATAGATTTTGGATACTAACCCTTTATCTGCTATATCATTTGCAAGTATCTTCTCCCATTCTGTCAGTTTCCTTTTAGTTTTGTGGATTATTTCCTTCACTGTTCAGAAGCTTTTTATCTTGATGAAGTCCCAATAATTCATCTTGCTTTTATTTCTCTTGCCTTTGGAGACGTGTCAAGTAAGAAGTTGCTGCGGCTGAGGTGAAGGAGGTAGCTGCCTGTTTTATTCTGTAGGATTTTTATGGTTTCCTGTCTCACACTTAGGTCTTTTATCCATTTTGAATTTATTTTTGTGTATGGAGTAAGAAAGTGGTCCAGTTTCATCTTCTGCATGCTGCTCTCCATTTTCCCCAGCACCATTTGCTAAAGAGACTTTTTCCCATTGGATACCCTTTCCTGCTTTGCCAAAGCTTAACTCATCATATAGTTGTGATTCATTTCTGAGTTTTCGATTCTGTTCCATTGATCTATGTCTATTTTTGTTCCATTACCATACTGTTTTGATCACTACAGCTTTCTAATATATCTTGAAGTCTGGAATTGTGATGCCTCCAGCTTTGCTTTTCTTTTTCAATGTTGTTCTGGGTTTTTGAGGTCTTTTGTGGTTCCACACATATTTTAGGATTGTTTGTTCTATTTTGTGAAAAATTCTGGTGGATTTTGGTAGAGATTCCATTAAATGTGTAGATTCCTTTGGCTAGTATAGACATTTTAACAATTTTGTTTTTCCAGTCCATGAGCATGGAATATCTTTCCATTTCTTTGTGTCCTCTTCAATTTTTTTTTCATTACTGTTTTATAATTTTCAGAATAGAGGTCTCTAACTTCTTTGGTTAGGTTTATTCCTAGGTATCTTGTTGTTTTCATTGAATCAGTAAATGGGATTGATTTCCTAATTTCCCTTTATACTGCTTCATTATCGGTGTTTAGAAATGCCACAGATTTCTATATGTTGATTTTGTATCCTTCAACTTTACTGAATTCATGTATCAGCTCTAGCAGTTTTTTTGTTGAATCTCTCAGGTTTTCCATGTAGAGTATCATATCACCCGTGAAGAGTGAAAGTTTGACTTCTTTTTTTACCAGTCTGGATGCTGTTTATTTTGTTTTGTTGTCTGATTGCTGAGGCTAGGACTTCCAACACCATGTTAAACAACGGTGGTGAGAGTGGACATCTCTGTCGTATTCCTGATCTCAGGGGGAAAGCTCTCAGTTTTTCTGCATTGAGGATTATATTAGCTGTGGGGCTTTCATATATAGCTTTTATAATGTTAGGGTATGTTCCTTGTATCCAGGCTTTCTTGAGGGTTTTTATTAAGAAAGGATGCTGTATTTTGTCAGATTCTTTTTCTGCATCTATTGACAGGATCATATTGTTCTTATCTTTTCTTCTATTAATGTGGGGTATCACGTTGTTTGATTTGCAAATATTGGATCAAGCCTGCAGCCCAGGAATGAATCCCACTTGATCCTGGTGAATAATTCTTCTAGTGTAATGTTAAATTTGATTTGCTAGTATCTTGGTGAGAATTTTTGCATCTATGTTCATCAGAGATATTGGCCTGTAATTCTCCTTTTTAGTGGGGTCTTTGGTTTGGGAATCAAGGTAATGCTGGCTTCATAGAATGAATCTGGAAGCTTTCCTCCATTTCTGTTTTTTGGAACAGCTTGAGAAAAATTGGTATTAACTCTGCTTTCAATGTCTGGTAGAATTCCCTTGGGAAGCCATCTGACCCAGGATACTTATTTGTTTGGAGACTTTTAAGAACCTATTCAATTTCTTTGCTGGTTATGGGTCTATTCAAATTTTCTATTTCTTCCCATTTGAGCTTTGGTAGTGTGTGGGTATCTAGGAATTTGTCCATTTCTTACAGATTGTCCAATTTGTTGGCATATAATTTTTCATAGTATTCTCTAATAATTGAATTTCTGTGGTGTTTGTTGTGATCTCTCCTATTTCATTCATGATAATATCTATTTGGGTCCTCTCTCTTTTCTTTTTGATAAGTCTGGCTAGGGGTTTATCAATTTTATTTACCTTTCAAAAAACCAGCTCTTAGATTCATTGATCTCTTCTGTTTTTTTTTTCTGATTTATACTGTTTATTTCTGCTCTAATATTTATTATTTCCCTTCTTCTGCTGGCTTTGGGCTTTATTTACTGCTGCCTTTCTAGCCCCTGTAGGTGTGAATTTAGGTTCTGTATTTGGGACCTCCTTGCTTCTTTTTTTTTTCCCAATATATGAAGTTTATTGTCAAATTGGTTTCCATACAACACCCAGTGCTCATCCCAACAGGTGCCCTCCTCAATACCCATCACCTACTCTCCCCTCCCTCCCACCCCCAATCAACCCTGAGTTTGTTCTCAGTTTTTAAGAGTCTCTTATGCTTTGGCTCTCTCCTACTCTAACCTTTTTTTTTTCTTCCCCTCCCCCATGGGTTTCTGTTAAGTTTCTCAGGATCCACATAACAGTGAAAACACATGGTATCTGTCTTTCTCTGTATGGCTTATTTCACTTAGCATCACACTCTCCAGTTCCATCCATATTGCTACAAAGGGCCATATTTCATTCTTTCTCATTGCCACATAGTGCTCCATTGTGTATATAAACCACAATTTCTTTATCCATTCATCAATTGATGGACATTTAGGCTCTTTCCATAATTTGGCTATTGTTGAGAGTGCTGCTATAAAAATTGGGGTACAAGTGCCCCTATGCATCAGTACTCCAGGGCACCTCCTTGCTTCTTGAGATAGGCTTTAATTGCAATGAATTTTCCTCTTAGGACTACCTTTGCTGCATCCCAAAGTGTTTGGACTGTTGTGCTTTCATTTTCATTGTCTCCCTTATATATTTTTTGATTTCTTTGTTAATTTCCTGGTTTATCCATTCATTCTTTAGTAGGATGGTCTTTAATCTCCATGTTGGGGGCTTTCCAATTTTTTTTCTTGTGTTTGATTTCAAGTTTCATAGCATTGTGATCTTAAATTATGCATGTGTGGTCTCAATCTTTTTGTACTTGTTGAGAGCTGTTTTGTGAGCCAGTGTGTGATCTATTTTGGAGAATGTTCCATGTTCACTCATGAAAAATGTGTATTCTGCTGATTTTGTATGAAAAGTTCTGAATATATCTGTTAAGTCCATCTGGTCTAATGTTTCATTCAGAGACATTGTTTCCTTATTGATTTTCCTCCTAGATGATCTGTCCATTGCTGTACGTGGAGTATTTTTTAATTTTCAAAATGTTTATTTATATTTGAGAGAGAGAAAGAGACAATGCATGAGCAGGGAAAGGGCAGAAAGAGACAGAGATAGAATCTGAAACAGGCTCCAGGTTCTGAGTTGTCAGCACAGAGCCTGACACAGGGCTCAACTCATGAGCCATGAGATTATGCGCTGAGTTGAAGTTGGACCCTTAACTGACCGAATGACCCAGGTCCCCACTGTAAGTAGAGTATTAAAGTTCCCCACAATTAAGCTATTATTATCATCAATACATTTGTTTATGTTTGTTATTAATTGATTTATATATTTGGGTTCTTCCATATTGGGAGCATAAACATTTATAATTGTTAGCTCTCCTTGATGGGTAAACCCCCTAATTATGATCTAATGCCCTTCTTCATCTCTTGTTACAAACTTGTTTTAAAATCTAGTTTGTCTGTTACAAGTATGGCTACTCTGGCTTTCTTTTGGCCTTCATTAGCATGATAGATGGTTCTCCATTCCCTCACTTTCAATCTGCAGGTGTCCTCAGATCTAAAATGAGTCTCTTGTAGGCGGCATATAGATGGGTCTTGTTTATTTTATTATATTTATATATATAAAGCATAAGTATATTTATATATATGTTATAAATATAAGTAAATTTAAGTGTGTATATATATATATATATAAATAATACCCTATGTCTGATACCCTATACCCTATGTCTTTTGATTTAGTCGATCTATATTCAGAGAGACTTTTGAAAGATAAGGACACTAAATTGTCATTGTGTTATCTGTAGGTTTTGTGTGTGTAGTGATGTCTCTGGTCCTTTGTAGTCTTTGCTGCTTTCCATTTACAGAGCCCCCTTAGGATCTCTCACAAGACTGGTTTAGTGGTCACAAACTCCTTTAGTTTTTGTTTGTCTGGGAATGCCTTTATCTCTACTTCTATTCTGAATGACAACCTTGCTGGATAAAGGATTCTTGGTTGTGTATTTTTCTTATTCAGCACATTGAATATTTCCTGACACTCCCATCTGGCCTGACAAGTTTCAGTGGACAGTAGACAGTTCAGTGGACATTCCCCCTACTTTCAGGGTACACTCTTGATAACACTTGGGCAAAAATTCATTTTACAACTATGTTCGTGGGCGTCAATAGAACATTTTTCCCCCAGCACTTTCTAGGTCTATCCGGAATGCCTTGGCGTTATTCTGACTACCCAGATGCATATACAACTTGAAACACAATTTCCTCAATAGGCTCTTTCATCTGCTACTATTCTTATGTGTCTACCCTTGTAGGTTAAGGACCATTTGTCCCTAGCTGCTTTTAGAATTCTCTCTTTATCTTAGTATTTTGCCAGTTTCACTGTGATATGTTGTGTGTTGGCCTGTATTTGTTGATATTGAAGGGAGTTCTCTGTGCCACTTGGACTTGGATGCCTATTTCCTCCGCCAGATTAGGGAAGTTCTCAGCTATAATTTGTTCAAATAAACCTGCCCCTTTCACTTCTTCTTCTTCTGGAACTCCTATGATATGGATATTGCTTTGTTTTATGGAATCACTAAGCTCTGAAATTCTCCCCTCAGATCTAGTAATTTCCTTTTCCTCTTTTTTTCAGCTTCATCATTTTCCATAATTTTTTCTTCTTTTTCACCTATTCTCTCCTCTGCTTCTTCCATCCTCATTGTCACTGAATCTAGTTTATTTTGCATCTCATTTATAGCATTTCTTAACTCATTGTGACTAGTTCTTAGGTTTTTGAACTTTGTAGCAAGAGATTCTTTGCTGTCTTCTATGCATTTTTCAAGTCTAGCTATTAATCTTATGATTGTTATTCTAAATTCTTATTCAGTAATATGGTTTATATCTGTTTTGAGCAATTATCTGGCTGTCATTTCTTCCTGAATTTTCTTTTGAGGGGAATTTTTCTGTCTTGTCACTTGGCTATTTTTCTGTCTTTTGCATGCTTTAATAGCTTTTTATGTGTCCTGCACCTGAGAGTATAATCGTGGTTTTAAATTTGAGCTCAGGAATCTTACTTACACCTGTGTTGATTAAATCCCTGGCTATTATTTCTTTTTGTTCTTTCTCATGGGCTGAATTCCTGTCTTGTCATTTTGGAGGAAGAAAAAAATTAATAAAATACAATAAAAAATAAAAGTTAAAAAATTAAAAACAAACCAAAGCAAAAATAAAGGAACCCAGGTGTGTTTGGCCTGCTTGTTAAGAGAAGCTTGATAGAAAAAGAGAAAAAACAGAAAAGAAAAAAAGTTTTAAAGAAATTAAAATTTAAAAAATTGAAAAAAATAAGGAAAATAAAATGGAATAAAATATTTGCTCTTTCTGTAGCCAAGAAACAAAAAGAATAGAGAGAAAGGGAAAAAAAACCAACATGAAGAAACAGCAAAGAAAATGAACAAACAAAAAGAAACCCAAGTGAAGCCAGATCCAGTTTCCCCTAGAACTGAAACTGTGGCTCACTATGATCTGTAGACTAAATGGGTGGAAGGGATTTGGCTGGTCTTCTGGGGGAGGGGCCTGCTACTCTAGGTCTCAGGCTGACTTGCCCTGTGGGAGATATTTCTGGAGGGCACAGGTGGACAGACCTGGTATAACAGCTTCATTCTCTACTTGGTGGTGCTGCTTAGCTCACTGGGGTTGATTAATGCAGGTGTGTTAGCATTTGAAAATGGCTTCACCCCACTCTCTAGTTTCCAGAGAGGGAATCTAACACCCTCACAGATATGTGAACAAACCCCCCCCCCCCCGCCTTTGTCTCAGGTTTCTGTCTGCTCCTTGTGTTTTCCCTGTCTCCTAGCTGTCCACCTGCCAGGTGGTGCCACCCTCCAAAATCTTAAGGCTGTGTTTCAAAACCCCACACTCCAGAGACCCCTGCAGTTGGGACCTGGGCTGATCCTCTGGGGGGAAGGTCTCGCTGAGCAATGGCTGGGTACTGACTTGTCCCAGAAAATGGTTGGGACTCTGCAGTGGCACAGACTCAGAGTTTATAGTAAATTGTGGGCACAGGGTTTGTTGCCCTCAGCTAGCGTCTTTGTTCCTATACCAGTAGATGTGGCAGCTCTCTGGGGCCCGCTGGGACTTTTGCCCTTGGAGGGGCTGTATTGCCTCTACCAAATGCACTCCAGGTAGGGGAATTGATTCTCCTTGTGCAGTACAGGGGCCCCTCAGACCACACTGCCTACACCAGGGGATTCACCCTGCTTCCTTGCCAGAGCACCGCCAGGCACTGAGCTCCAAACTTCATATTCTGTACTCCACTATTTATA
This sequence comes from Panthera onca, assembly GCF_046562875.1. NCBI lineage: Eukaryota > Metazoa > Chordata > Mammalia > Carnivora > Felidae > Panthera > Panthera onca. The sequence continues at coordinate 39,567,128 of NC_138349.1, read as the reverse complement.
AAAAACTGTTGGTACTGAAACCCTCTCCTTTCCCCTATTCAGTAGTTTTGGGGAACAGATTTCTTGTCAGTCCCCTGCTAGTGTTTTCACTCACTAGCTACTTTCAGGGGGATGCTTTTCTTGTGTGATTCTGATGCACTGCATTCTCTCCCCCTTTCTCTTTCTCTCTCTGTCCTCTCTCCATGAAAACAGCCCCCTACCCTCCATAGCACCATTGATTTTCTCTCCCCAAATTCATCTTTCTACATGGTACCTGCAAAGATCTCTTGCTCAAATTATGCACATTGTTGCATTAATCCTCAGATCAATTTCCTAGGTGTTCAAAATTGTTTGATGTTAATCTAGCTGTGTTTCAGGGATGAAACAAGCTAGGGTCCCATACTACTCCACCATTTGAACTCCTAAGTTATTGCCATTCTAGCACTTTAATGCTAGTGCATCCCCTATTGCCCTCAGAGTAAGCTAATAATAGCTTATCTATTTTGGTCCCTGAAAGTCTATCTGTTTGAGTTCAACAACTGAAAAACTCTCTTCCTGCACATGGTATTTGACATCACTTATAATTTAGACTCTGTCTATGGCTTCAGCTCATCTTTTTCCATTTCTTTTCCCTCTCGTCATCACTGCAAACATATTGAAGCATGATTTTGTAGCTGCATGCTTCACAAATGCTTTTGACCAACTTGAAATGATCGCCATTTTCTTGTCCAAATGGAAAATTGTTTGTCTTCCAAAATCACCTTTTCTATGAATACTCCAAATTGTATAAAGAGACAAAAAAAAAACAAAAACAAAAACAAAACAAAACCAAAAACAACTCACCACCAAAATATCAAAAAATGGGCAGAGAAATTGAATAGACATTTCTCCAAAGAGGACATATAAATGGCTGACAGGTACATGAAAAGTTGCTCACCATCACTAATGGAAAGGCAAACATCACTAAAGGAAAAAGAAGTAAAACCACAATGAGCTATCACCTCACACTTCTTTGGATGACGGTTACCAAAAAAAAACAAAGGATAAGAAGTGTTTGCAAGGATGTGTGTAAAAGGAACCTTTGTACAGTATTGATGAAAAGGTAACTTGGTGTAGCCACTCTGGTACACAATAGAGTGTTTTCTGATAATTTTCAAAATAGAATTACCATTTGATCAAGCAATCCCACCTCTGTATATATATCTAAATGAATTGAAATATGTATCTCAAAGAGATATCTGTACTCCCATGTTCACTGCAGCAGTTTTCAAAATAGCTAAGATGTGGATATAACCTAAAAGTCCAGGTAAAGAAGAATGGATAAAGAAAATGTGGCATATACACATTATGGGATATCATTCAGCCTTTACAAAGAAGAAGATCCTGCCACTTGAAACAACACGGATATGCCTGGAGGATATTATCCTAAGTAAAATAAGCCAGGCACAGACAAATACTGATCACTTATATGTGGCATCTAATTAAATACATAGAAGCAGAGAGTAGAATGGTGGTTGTCAGGAGGCAGGGAAGAAGGGAAAACAGGGAGGTATTGAATAAGTTTGAGTTATACATAATAAATAAGTTCTAGACATCTAACATAGGGCCTATGATTAACAATACTTTCTTGCCTACTTAAACATTTGCTAAGAAGGTAGATCTTAAATGCCTTTAACTGCCACGTAAGGACAAAATATCAACAACAAAGGGCCTAGGAAGAAATATTTGGAGATGATAGATAGGTTAATGGCATTGATAGTGATGATAATTTCAACGGTGTATACTTATCTCCAAACACATCAAATTGTATACACCAAATATCTACAGCTTTTTGTATATCAATCATACTTTAATGAAGTGGTTTAAAAATTATGAGTGGAAATATCTTCAACCTAGAATTAGGCTAGGGGATTTTCTAAATAAAATGTTTTATGGCACCAGAATCTAGAGCATTAATCTGCTCATTAGGGTTTGTCCTTCACTGGGTACCATCTATGGCTGGTAATGACCATCCTGGATTTATAGATTGAGTTTTGGATTTCATTCTTCTATTTGTCAAGCTTACCCTTCAAGCATAGTCTATCTCAAGGTAATATAAAGTGCATTCAGTTAAAGTATAATAAATTATTATCAGATCCTGACTAAACCCATACTTTTTTCAGTAGTTTGGCCACAATTCCTTAACTTATTCCTGCCTTGCCAAACTTCAGCCATTTCAATACACCCTTCAGTAGTTCAGCTCTGAACTAGTTCCTTGTTCCCACAGCATCTTGTTGCTATCTCCATGAGTATTTTCAAGTGGACCCCAGAGATTATCTGGCTCAATCTCTGTATTATATGGAAATCGACCAGTCAGGATTTTACACAGAGTATGGAAGAGCTCTCAATACTACCCCCTCCAAACCAAACTCCTTTAAAATGGGGGCAATGTTCACATTTTTGAGTTCACACCTTTTCTAGTAACACCCTTAGAGCTTATTACATGAAATAATTTTACTGTTAATGGAGGGGAACTATGTAGAGGAGAAGATGAACAGTGTGCAATGGAGAGAAAACTAATTTATATAATCAATCCCCTTTTATGAAATGGGATTTTTTTTTGGCTGGGCTTAAGACATCATCTGATGAATTAGTATTGTATTGGTTGGTGTCATAAAGTCAGGGTCCAAGATTCCTAAGATTCAGTAAACCAGACTGATCTCTTTTCACACATTTGCCTCTGGGGATGTAAGGGTGATCAGAACCTTTATATAGATATGGGTTTGGGAAAGTGTTCTCACGACTGACCACACAATCAAATTCTGTGTTCTTATCCAGCACTTATCACTGCTTGGAGACAGAGGTCCTAAGAAGAGTTCTCAGGAACCAGAGGAGATAAATTGGAATTCGTCAGCCCCCCAATATGACTGGACTGCTGAGCCTTGGGTGGAGGTATCTGTCATCATCTTCCTTAGTTGGGAGGTCAGGCCAGTCACAGAGCAGGGCAGGACAGTGGCCAGTGCGGGCATAGTGGGGAAGCCCACGCTCAGATTGACTGAGAGGATACTGCCAGGGTGACATGTGCTGCATCCTCAGAAGGCTGGCTTCTGCCGGCAGTGTGCCTCACCTTGGTGCATCATGTCTGCTACTGGGGAAAGATACATCCAGCCAAAAACAGAGGAGCTGGGTGGGCTCAGCTCTGCTTTCTCCTTATGCCCATCTTAGTTCGACTCTTTGTCTTGAAAAGAATGGAAATCCTATCAATCATGGCTAGCGAGGGGTTTTCTTTCACAAGTAGCATCTCATTCATTAAAATCCTGAATCAGGTGTCACAATAGGCCTGGTCCTATGGACACTGAAGGTGGAGAGTGATTCTACATTCAGACAGCTCTCGGAACTTCATTCAGCATTGGGTGTAGGGATCCTCTTTCCACTGCTTTTCCATTTTCCCTCTAGCTCCAGTCTTCATGTCTGCACCTTAATGGGCTTCTACTAAATAGTGTCCTCTATACTCTTAATTTCTGTCCTATTTCTCAGTGATACAGGGTTTGTTATGGTACATCTCAGTGCTTCATTGAAAGGAGGAACAATGCAAATCTTATGCACTTTTTCAAAAGGTATCAAAGAGTTAATGTAATTTCTAAAAAACTTTATGAAGCTCAATATTTTTTTCCCACCTTTATTGAGATATAATTGACATATAACATTGGGTAAACTTAAGGTGTACAAAGTGATGATTTGGTACACACATATATTATGAAGTGTTTACCACAGTAAGGTTAACTAAAACGTCCTTCACTTTACATAATTACCACTTTGTTGTTGTTATGGTAAGCATGTTAAAGCTCTACTCTCATAGCAGTTTTCAAGAGTGCAATGCGGTATTGTTAACTATAGTCACCATGCTGTGCCTTAGATGCTCAGAACTTACTCATTTCATAATTTAAAGGATATGGATATGTATGTATATGGATATGTATATATCCTTTGACCAACATCTCCCCATTTCCCCCACCCCTCAGGCCCTGACAACCACAATTTCACTATCTGTTTCTGTGAGTTAGATATTTTTAGATTTCACCTACAAATGAGATCATACAGTGTTTGTCTTTCTCTGACTTATTGAGTTATCAATAAAATATACATCACCACATCCATGCCAAAGATGATAGTCTGAGGAAGTAGGGCAGTGATAATCTTTTCAATGAATGTAACTGGTGTTGCATCAAGTGGGTACTCAAGTGGAGAAAATACAACTTGACCCTTACTTTATATCGTACCAAAAATAAAAGTTAAAAGAGGAGAAAAAAAGTAAAGAAATCCAGAAGATGAGTTGCAGCTATATATGTAAATGGTATAACAATCATGTAAAAGAAAACATGGCCAAATATGTTATCTTTGGGGGCAGATAAAAAACTACTTGACCAAGACAAAAGTTTGCCATAAAAAAGCAGTAATATTAAGTACCTCTGTTTATTGAAAGACAGCATTGAGGAATTGAAAAGGCAAGCCACAGTCTGGGAGAAGCTATTTTTAATATGACAAATGTACAAATCAGTAAGGAAAAGACAGTGGAATAAAAGAAAACTGGGCAAAAATCTCTTCACAAAAAGAGATTACACAAAAGGCTGACATTATATTAAAATGTTTCGGTTATTTATTTACTATGGAAATATAAATTAAAACCACAATACAATAATATTTCACACTAACCAGAATGTCTAAAATGCAAAAACCAGACAGTGCCACGTGTCAGTGGGAATACTGGAACCCCATTTACTCTTGCTGGAAGTGTAAAATTTGAAATCTACCGAAGTTGAGCATGTTTTACATATTTGCCCTATAATCTAGCAGTTTCATAACAGTGTGTATATATATAATACATAGGAAATTTTAGATAAAATGATATACATAGATATGTACATATGTGTGTGTATTGTATATATATGATATATATATATATCATATATATATATATCATATATATATCAGAAATATATTTGTAGAACTAATTGTAACATCTCTAAACTTGTAGTGTCATAAATGTCCTTCAAGAAAAAGATGAAAAAAAGAAATTGCAGCGTATTCGAACAGAAATACTGAGCAAAACACATGTTCAGGAAATAACATGTGTAAAAATCACAAACATAATGTTGAGTGAAAAACCTGCAAAAAGACCCATAATGTATGCCTTCTACTACTAATAAAAACTATCCAGAAAACTCGCAAAACTAATGTGCAGTTTTCAAAATGAGTATAGTGGTTACCTAGTGGTTACTTGGTTTCTTGCATGTGTTTAGTTTGAAAAAGCATAGCTATGTTTTGGAACTTTAAAAACATACACCTTATGAAGGAATAAAAATTCTATTTGAAAGTTTATAAATACTTTTTTTTTAACTTTTTATTTTTTGGAGACAGAGAGAAACAGCACGAGCAGGGGAGGGCCAGAGAGAGAGGGAGACACAGAATCCAAAACAGGCTCCAGGCTCTGAGCTGTCAGCACAGAGCCGGATGCGTGGCTTGAACCCACGGACGTGAGATCATGACCCGAACCGAAGCCACTCAACTGACTGAGCCACCCAGCGCCCCAAAGGTCCATAAATACTTTTAAAAGGAGATTAAAGGAGAACAAAAGAGAGAAGTAGAAAACAAATAGTAGGACATTAGGGATTAACTCAAATTTATAGTAATAAATTAATGAAAATAGGCTAAATACCCAATTTAAAAGAAGATTGTCAGATTAAATAAAAAATAAATAGACTGAGCTCTACGCTGCTCAAGAGAGTCACACCTGATGTATGAGAACATAGAAAGGTTATAAGTTAAAGGATAGAGAAAGAGGAACTAAACATATATACACAAACTCAAAGGATGGTGAGGTAACTGGGTAAGTACTAGACAAAGTAGACGTTAAGACAAAAACTACCACAAACTAAAGATGTAAAGATTTGTATACATACAAACACGTATAAAATGCATTATAATAATAAAAGTATTAATAGGGAGACATGATGGTCTAAATTTGCCTTAAAATATATGAAGCGACAGCCGACAAAGTTAAAATTAAATCCAAAATCATGAATGGAGATTTTAAAAAACATCTCTCTCAGTAAGCAGTAGAACAAACAGACAAAAATCAATAATAACATAGAATATTTAAACCACTTGTTTAAACACTTACACATAGAACACCATATCCAGCAACCATAGAGTAACATTCTCCAGTGTACATGGAATATTTACTAAAATTTATCATCTGCTGAACAACAAAGGAAGTCTCAACAGAGTTTTGATGATAGGCTTAACAAGGACATTACATAAAAAGGAAAATTATAGACTAATCTGTCCCATATATATTGATGCAATTGTAATAAAAAAATCGCACCAGGTATTTTTGTGGAAATTCATACACAGATTCTAAAATTTTATAGAAATTAAAAGTACCTAGGATAGCCAAGACAATCTTGACGAATTAGAATAAAGTTGGAGACTAGATAAGATTCAAGACTTATAAAACTATGGTGAGGACACAAAGTCCATATGTTGAATCCCTAATCCTCACTGTGACTGTAGTTAGTAACAGAGCCTTTAAGAAGGTGACTAAAATTAAATGAAGTCATGATGGTGGTACTTTTAACACAATAGGACTGGTATCCCTGTAAGAAGAAGGGATGCCAGGAGCATGTGTGTTTGAGGACTCAGTAAGAAGGTAGAAATCTGAAAGCCAGGAAAAGTCTCAACAGAAACCAAACCTGCAGTCATCTTAACCTTCAACTTCTGGCCTCCAGAACTTGCGAAAATAAGTTTTTTGCTGTTTCAGCCGCACATTGGTAGTATTTTGTGATGGCAGCCCTAATGAATGAATACACTTCCCTATTATAGCACAGCCATTAAAATCAAGACATTAATATTCATACAATACACCATACCACCATCTAATATAGATCCCATTTAAATTTTCCAGTTGTCCCAACAATGTTTCTTATGGCAAAAACAAAACAAAAAAAAACAAAAGTTAACTTCTCTTTTCTCCATTTCTAGTTCATGATCCAATCCACGATCACATGTTCATTTACTTGTTGTGTGTCTTTAGTTACCTTTGATCTGGAATGATTCCCCAATCTTTCCTTATCTCTCTTGACCTTAGAATTTTCTGAATACTGGTCAGTTATCTCATAGAATTCCTCTATTTGGTTTGTTGGATATTTCCTTATAGTTTCATTCTATATGTGCACTTTTGGCTAGAATACTAGAGAAGTGAATCTGTGTTCTTTTCAGTGTAATATACCGAAGACACATGATTTGCCAGTTTTATCACATGGCTCAGATGGTGTGAGCCATGTTTCTCCACATTAATGTTAACAAGTATTTTTATTGACTAATATGTATAAGTACTTTATTAACTAATTAATAAATAGTTAATAAAGTATGCATATTACTTATCAATGAATAAGGAATCATTATATGTTTGTGGGACAATACTTTGAGACTATGTACAAACCCCTGTCTCTTCAAACGTTTATCCATTAATTTTAGGATCCCCTGATGATCTTGCCTGAATCGGTTATTACAAATAGTGATTTTCTAATTCATTGTAGAAAATACTAGCGAAGAAATGGAAGATACAAAAAATAAAATGGATGTAATAGAACTGAAATATATAAATAACCAATATAAAAAACTCACCAGGGAGGCTGAAGAACAGAATTAATATCACGGGGTAAAAATAAGTGAACTCAAAGATAGAACAATAGAAATAACCCAATTTGAACAATAGAGAGAAAATAAACTGGAAAGACATGAACAGAATCTCAGGGACATGTAGGGAAATTACAAAACTTCTACCATTTATATCAGCAGAGATCCAAGAGTAGACTAGAAGGACGTGGGGCTGAAACCATTTTCAAAGAAATAATGCTAAAAACATCTCCAATTGGTAAAAGACATACATTTATGGATTCAAGAAACTGAATGAACCCCAAACAAATATCCACATCAAGACACATCAGAAATATACTTCAAAAAACAAAAGAGAAAGGAATATTCCTGAAAGCAGTCAGAAAGAAATGATGTGTTACCTGCAGGGAAGAACAGTAGATCTCTCAGTTGAAACCATGGAACCCAGGAAGAAGTGGTATAATATTTTTAATGTGCTGAAAGGAAAGAACAATTTTTCTAGACTTCTATGCCTAGCAAAGATATCCTTCAAAAATAAGGTAAAATCAAGATATTCTTAGATGAAGGAAAATGAAAAGGTTTGTTGCCGGTAAACCTGAATTCAAACACACACACACACACACACACACACACACACACACACACGAAGTTCTTTTGGCAGAAGAGAAATGATACTAGGAGAAAATTGGAATATCAGGAATAAAGAAAGAATAACAGAGAGAGGAAAAATGTGGAACGCAGCACAAGTGATGTTACAATTCTTTGGCTACTAGGACCGAAGAGGCATCACAGCCTCTGCTTTCCCTCTCTTAGGATCTTGAAGCCTCCATGTTGTGAAGAAGTCCAGTCTAGATAACTAGAAGATAAGAGGCTTCTTCGAGGAAGAGGCATACATAACAATAGCCAGAACCATTTCTAGACATGTATGTAATGTCATTTGGGGCCTTCCAGTTCCAGTTAAGCCATAAGATATCTGTAGCTATCTGAATGATCTGGGGCAAGACCAGCAGTAAAACCACCAAGACTGCCAAGCCAAAGAACTGAAAAATAATAAATCTTTGTTGTCCTAAGCTTCTTTAATAAATGCTTAAGAGAATAAACATGAGCTATGAACTTTGAGAAAACCTATCTCAAAACACATATCTGAAAAAGGACTTGTATCCAAAATATATAAAGAACACTCGCAATTCATTAATAATAAGGCACTGAGCCCAATAAAGAAATGGAAACGTATTGTATCAATACTTCATCAGAGGGGTGCCTGAGTGGCTCAGTTGGTTGAGTGTCAGACTCTTGATTTGGGCTCAGGTCATGATCTCACCAGTTGTGAGATTGAACCCCACATTAGGCTCTGTGCTGAGAGTATGGAGTCTGCTTGGGATTCTCTCTCTCCCTCTCTTCCCCCTGTACCCCAACCAACTCATGCTTTCATGCTCTCTCTTTGTCTATCTCTCAAAATAAATAAACTTAAAAAAATAGTTCATTGTAGAAATACATGGAAGCCAATAAATATATAGAAAGATATTCAAAATCATTAGTCATTATGGAAAGGGATTACTACTTAGCAATAAAATGAAACCAACTAGTGATACATGCAACAACATGGAGGGATCTCAAAGACTGTAGAATGAAAGAAGCTAGACATAGAGTGTGTATGGTATTATTCCACTTATATAAAGTTCAAAACCAGGTAAAACTATTATATGATAATGAAAATCAGCACAGTAATCAGCGTAGAAGGAAGTAATTGTGAAAAGAGAAGGGAACTTTATGGGGTTATAGAAATGCTATATATCTTAATTACAATGGTGGATACATGGAGGTATACACTTGTCAAACTAACCAGCTTTAACTTATGAACTGTGTTTTTCATTTAAATGTAAATCATCACCCCAAAAAATGAGGAATGAAAAATATAAATGCTAAACATAAGCCAAATATTTAACATAAATTATGAACAAATACATATTTTTTTCTCAAAATACAATGTATTTACCAAAAATTGAAATAGAATCTTACAAAACATTATAATCATCTTTGAGTTGTGAGTATATTTTCATGAAAAAATTGTTAACTGTTGCAAAACTCTTTCTACCTCTGATGGGAGGAGGACTGCGGCCGTAGTTGTGAGCTAACCACAAAAATGTCTTCTGACTCTTTAATGTTCAATAATGTCCTCTCTTATTTGATAAGTTTGAAGAAATACTTGATTTTCTCTTCAGGGGCTAGCCTTTTTATTGATGGTAAACTGTAGTCTATTAAAAAAAACTTATTATGCTTTCATAGTCATTATTTTCATGATGTTTAGGTGGAATTTCTGATGCCAGATAACCAGGATCAAATTCAGTATTATCCTGGACATATTCCACTTGCTCAAAATTTCTCTGAAGTAAAGGAAAAAATTTTCTTGAAATAGAAGTTTTGTTTAGTCAATCGCTGTTTCCTTCTTTCCCTTGAAGATTATGGTCATATGGGGGAATGCTTTGTACACGAGGGCAAACTTTGTTCTTTTATAGATTCTAGTGAAGCATATAATTCTGTTTCTATCACAAGACATAATGATTCAGCTTCCAGATTATTTATAATACTGAAATAAGTATTACATCAGCAAACTCAGTTTTTGGTTGAATCCAAATTTATGTGATGTTAAGAACTGCAAAAAGTCAGCCAAAAAATGTCAGTGAGTTATTGAAGTAATATATGGAAAGCATGATAATGCCATATTTGTGAAGACTAGTCATTAAAAACGTGTTGTTTTTAACAAAAAATGGAGAAAAAACCTGAAAGAATAATGAATGAATTTTTATTAGAAGAATGCCACTGGGTATCATTGCCAAAGTGTTATCAGTAGCTGGAGAGATTAATATCCAGGCCAACAGATGGAGCAGGTAGACAGAAAGGGAATGAAGGCTTCTCGCATTGTCAGCCCATCTCACTCAACATTTATACTTCGCCTCCCCTCCTTCACCTCACTCAGCCACTCAGGGTACTAGCACTAAGTCTTCTTCCAAGCATGGTGGAAAACCAGTTCAATTTGCCAGGTAATCCACGTCTTAAACACTCTTCTTCTTCATCCTGCCCCTGCTAAGGCAATTATTAAGTCCCTAGTTGCAATGGTTCCCAAACTTTGGCATGCATCAGTGTCACTTGGAGGGTTTGTTAAAACACAGATTATAGGGCCCCATCCCAAGAGTTTCTGATAATGTATATGGTGCCCACTAATATGCATTTATAACCAGTTACCAGGTGATGTATTACTACTGATGTAGGGAACACACTTTGAGACCCAACGAAATATTTCACTCCTTTGACATTATTCCAGTTCTCTTCCAGGAAGTATAAGTTTGTCTTTCAAGAAGATTATCAGAGAGGAAAATGAAGGTAAGGAAACTGTTATGCCCAGAATTCGTGATCCCCAAAGACCACCAGGGAGCTGAGTCCAATGCAAAAGCAAAGAGCCTTTATTCGAGCTAGCTCGAGCTCAATCCCCTACCTGCACCGACACAGCGGTGAGATACCAGAGAGAGAGCGAGTTTCAAAAGCACAAAGGTTTTATAGGGGTCTAGGGGCAGTTGGTGGGGTGATGGTCGTGGCCTTAGCTGATTGGCTGGGGAAGGGTCAGAGTCCCGTTGCGCAGGTTGCCTGGTGTGGTTTGAACGGGAAGTTTGAACGGGTGAGTGGGAGGTTACTCAAGGGGAAGAGGCATGGTCTGAGGTTTGAGCAGGAATTTCTTTCTGCGGTTTTCCTGGAAAGGGGGCCATGTCGGGGACATAGTCACTCAAGATGGAGGACAAAGAACAAAATGGAGTCGGCCGGCCTAGGTCCGCTCTTTCAGAAACAATAAGCTGTTTTATATCCAGGAATAAAGTGGAGTATAAGCAAATCAATGCAGTGGGGAATAGGAGCCTCAGGCGAGGGGTTTATTAAAATTAAACTGTTTGTAGGAAGAAGGGATACAAAGAATAAAGAAACAGGGTGACAGGCAAGAGGAAGTTTGTTTATTTTTGCTTACTTTGCATGTCAACTGGCACTGAGAGCCCTGAGCAGAAGTGGCTTTAGAGTTAGTGGTAATTGTGATAGCATTATCAGGGAATTCTTCAGGGCTACATAGGACCCTAGTCATCCCTGAACACCATGAGTAAGGAGCTACCATACAGAAATTCTCTGTCCACTGGGCTTATAATAAAAAGTAACAAATTCATTAGCCTACCAGTGACTCCAGAGAGGATAAATTAGCAGATGATTAATTCTTCAGGGAGTACTTTTTCCATTGTTTAGGTCAACTTGAAAATATTTTTCGGTGAAACTTACATGCCTGTGGGAAATCATAAAATGTTGCTTTCATTATCTTGCTGATGCTCTAGGTAATTAACGCAGGGAAGTAGTTATCAGGCATTTCCCCCCAAGAAACCTCAGGGAGTCTTCCCTTTGATCTCAGGATGGGGCTAGGCAAGGCAGTTACAACACAAAAGGTGTGCAAATGATTGAATACTACAGTGACTGAGTACTGGACTTTGGCTGGGGAACAAGGAAAATGAGTCAAGATCAGAAGGTGTTCAAACACTGGAGGTCCAAGATTGGATGTAGGTGATAGGCAGAAATAAAGAAGTAAATAAATAACTGTAGGAACCAATTTCAGGTAGGTTGGGGGAAAGATGATATGCCCTGTCTCCCCCACTGAAAATGGCTGTAAAACAGGATGGATCTGGTAGCCATTAGAGGATTCTGCATTGCGAATAGTAGCAGAAGGACTGAAAAGAAGATCAGAATTTGAAGTACCACCAAATCAGTGGTGAGTTTACCATGGTTTTTTTGTCTTCTGGTTCTCTCACTTCTTGGTCCAGTCAAAGCAGAGCAGCAGAGAAGAGTGATGAAGTCCCCATGCTTCTGGCCACAGAAGTAGAAGAGGTATTTAGGGAAGTGAGATATATTGTAGATACCATGATCAGGGGGAACCTGAGGAAACATAGCACACTAATTTGTCAAATAACTCAAAGATTTACTCCCAAACTCTGCATGAATGTATTTGATCTTAATCAGCATAATAAGGAGTCTGAAAGCTGAATTACCAGAAAGATTTCTGGCCAGAAGCCAGGCTTCCCTGGGTGATGCACATGTGTGACTTATGTGAATACTTTTGCAAAGGTTTTGAAGAGTTCACTGACATTGAAACTGTAGACTATAGAAGATGGGATGGAATTTATGACCTGAACTGAGTCAGGTCTATTTCTTGCCTAAATTAGGAAATAAATGCTTTCCAGAGTTTTTAAAAAGACTTAGAGTCTGCAAACATGATATCCAAGTTCAAAATGACTCAGCACATGAAGAACCAAGAAAATCTCAATTCTCATGAGAAATAATAATGAACTCAATAATGATGTTATCAACTCTCACATGACAGAGATGCTGGAAGTATCTGACAAAGACTTAAATCAATTATTTAAAAATATCCTAACACACAATTACAAGCACTTGTAAAATTAATAGAAATATAGGATTCAGCAACGATATTTAAAGAAGAAGCAAATGGAAATATTAGATCTGAAATATACACTGACTAAAATATAAAACTCACCGGCTGAGCTCAGAAGCTAAGTGGAGATGACAGATAACATTGTCAGTTAAATTGGAAATAGATCAGTAGAAATTATCCAACTTGGAAAAGACAGAAAAAAGAAGACTTAAAACAAATGAACAGAGACTCAGGGACCTGTGGAAGAATAAAAGGTAAAACTTCTTGTCATCAGAAGGACAAGTACAAATTGTTCAGTGCTGAGAAATATGTTTCAAGAGATAATGGCTGAAAAATTTCTAAATTTGGCACACTACATAAACCTGCAGATTCTAGAAGCTAAACAAACCCGAAGAAGTACCAGTCCAAAGAAATACCATGCTAGGACCAAACAAAATTAAACTGTTGAAAACTTAACACAACAAAAATATTGAAATGACTCAGAAAAAAAAAGGTATATTACGTGTAAGGGATGAACAACTTGAATGACTGTGGATTTCTTTTTTCTTTTTTTTAATTTGTTTTTTTACATTTATTCATTTTTGAGAGACAGAGACAGAGCACAAGCGGGGAGGGCCAGAGAGAGGGAGACACAGAATCTGAAGCAGGCTCCAGGCTCCAAGCTATCAGCACAGAGCCCGATGCAGGGCTCGAACTCACAAAACACGAGATCATGACCTGAGCCGAAGTCGGATGCACAACTGACTGAGCCACCCAGGCGCCCCATGAATGACTGTAGATTTCTAACCAGAAACTACAGAAGTAAGCGGCATGATGTTTTCATTTGCTGAAGGAAAAGAACTGTCAACTTGGATTTTTCTTTTTTTAAAAACGCTTATTTGTTTTTGTGAGAGAGAGAGCATAAGTGGGGGAGGTGTAGAGAGAGAAGGGAACAGAGGATCTGAAGCAGGCTCCAAGCTGACAACAGAGGCCAATGTGGGGCTGGAACTCACCAACTGTGAGATGATGACTCTAGCCAAAGTCAGATGTGCAACTGACTGAGCTCAGCCACCCAGGTGCCCCTGTCAATTTGAAATTTTATACTTAGTAAAAGTCACCAATCGTGCTGGGCAAAGTGGACACTGACATGCAGAAGAATGAAACTGGACCACTTTCTTACACCATACACAAAAATAAATTCAAAATGGATGAAAGACCTAAATGTGGGACAGGAAACCATCAAAATGCTACAGGGGAAAACAGGCAGCAACCTCTTTTACCTTGGCCACAGCAACATCTTACTTGACATGACTCCACAGGCAAGAGAAATAAAAGCAAAAGTGAGCTATTGGTACCCCATCAAGGTAAAAAGCTTCTACACAGTGAAGGAAACAATCAACAAAACTAAAAGGCAACTGACAGAATGGAAGAAGATATTTGCAAGTGACATATCAGATAAAGGGTTAGTATCCAAAATCTATAAAGAACTTACCAAACTCAACACCACCCCCCTGAAAAAAAGTAATCCAGTAAAGAAATGGGCAGAAGACATGATTAGACATTTTCCAAAAAAGACATCCGGATGGCTAAGAGACACATGAAAAGATGCTCAACATCACTCATCATCAGGGAAATAGAAATCAAAACGACAATGAGATACCACCTCACACCTGTCAGAACAGCTAAAATTAACAAGTCGGGAAACAATAGATGTTGGTAAAGATGCAGAGAAAGGGGAACCCTTTGCCACTTTGGAACACAGTATGGAGCTTTGTCAAAAAATTAAAAATATAGGGGTGCCTGGGTGGCTCAGTCAGTTAAGCGTCCAACTTTGGCTCAGTTCATGATCTCGCGGTCCGTGAGTTCGAGCCCCGCATCAGGCTCTGTGCTGACCGCTCAGAGCCTGGAGTCCGTTTCGGATTCTGTGTCTCCCTCTCTCTCTGACCCTCCCCCATTCATGCTCTGTCTCTCTCTGTCTCAAAAATAAATAAACGTTAAAAAATTTAAAAAAAATTAAAAATAGAACTATCATACTGCTCAGCAATTGCATTACTAGGTATTTATCCAAAGGACACAAAAATGTTGATTTGAAGGGACATATGCACCCCAATGTTTGTAGCGGTACTATCAACAGTAGCCAAATTATGGAAAGAGCCCAAATGTCCATCAACTGATGAATGGATAAAGGAGATGTGGTATATATACACAATGGAATATTACTCAGTAATGAAAAAGAATGAAATCTTGCCATTTGCAACAGCGTGGATGGAACTAGAGGGTATTATGCTATGAAAAATGAGTCCATCGGGGAAGGGAAGATATCATATGATTTCACTCATAGGTGGAATTGGATGAATAGAGGGGAAGGGAAGGAAAAATAAGATAAAAACATATGGAGGCAAACCACAGGAAACTGTAATACAGAAAAGAAACTGAAGGTTGTGGGAGGGGAGGTGGGTGGTAGGGATGGTAGGGAGGTAGGCACTTTTTGGGATGAGCACTGGCTGTCACATGTAAGAAAGGAATCACTGGGTCCCACTCCTGAAGCCATGATAACACTGTGTGTTAACTAACTAGAATTTAAAAAAAAAGAAAAAAAAAGGAATGAAGGTAAAGTGAATGTGTTCTGAGATGAAGGAAAGCTAAGAGTATTTGTTGTGGTCAGCTCTGCTGTAAAAGAATTACTAAAGGAAATTATTTTTATTTTTTTTGATGTTTGTTTGTTTGTTTATTTTAGCTAAACCAAGTTCTTAAAGACAGAAGGGAAATGATACCAGAAGAAAATGGTGCATCAGGGATAAGAAGATAGAGAAATGGTAAATATCTTGGCATATATTCCACTTTGAGTTCTTGAAAAATATATCTGATGTTTGAAAGGAGAACAAATAATGTTATCTGCATGGGTTTCCAAAATATACATATATAATATATAAAATAATTATAACATAAAGAGGAAGAGGGTAAAGGGATCCATGTAGTTGAAAGATTTCTCAATTCCACTTAAGTGGTAAAGTGTTGACTGTGGAAAGTTAAATATGTAAATTGTAATTTTCATAGTAACCAACTAAAACAATCTATACAAACAGATATTATTTTTAAAAACCTGATCAATTAAAATGGAATGATAGCAATATTCAAGGAACTCAAATGGAGGCAGGATTAGGGGAAATGAAGGAAGGAAAAACAGGAAAAACTGCATAAAACAAATACCAACATGGTACACCTAAATCCAAGCATATGAATAATTTCATTAAATGGAAATGACCTAAACTCACCCAACTAAAAGAGAGAAGTTGGTATTAATAAATACTGCAAGATTCCACTTATATGAGGTATATATGATTTATATGTAGAAATTAAATAATAGATACTTAGAAATTAAATAATACATTTCAGAATAATTTCTTGGCCAAATAGGAATTATTTATTTATTCCAATCTATTATTTATTTATCACCAATAGGAAGTATTAAGGAAAATATTTTCATTTCTTGAACTGAATGAAAAATGAAAACATAACATCAAAATTAGTGGGTTGAAGCTAAAGCAGTGTTTCCAGGGAAATTTATAGTGTTAAATGGTTATAAGTAAGTCGCCAGCCTTGCCCATACTCAGTGGAAGGAGATTACACAAGGGTGTGAATACCAGGAGGTGAGATAATTGGAGGCCATGTGAGAGTCTATATGCCACACCACCTTTATAAGATTTCCAGTGGAATAGAGTTGGAAAGGTGGTCAAAGGTAAATCTGTCCTTATAGAGGAGAATGGATTTTATTAGCCTTCTACACAGAAAGTGTTTAGAAAAAAAGTGACTAATCTCTCCTTTCCCTTCCCATCTCACGTCTCTATCTCCATCCCAACACAATCCCTTCCTGCAGCCAGCGTTAGTTACAGAGTTTGTAGCCTTCCTTAAATGCTTGTGTGCTTGAATACTCATGTATTAACTATACTTAAGTAGATTCAATGGGCATTTTTCGCTTTATAAAAGTCAGATCATATTGATTACATTATTTTTAAGCTTGCTTTTTTCCTCTTAAACTTTTCACTTTGAAATAACTTTAGACTTACCAAAAAAAGTTGCAAAATGAAGGAAAAGAAATCTCATATACCTTTCATATAGCTTCCTCAAATATTAGCATATAACCACAGAACAATGATCATGATCAGGAAATTAATACTTAATTTGCATATCTTATTATATTTTTTCAGTTGTCCTAGTAATGTCCTTTTTCTGATTCAAGATCCAATCCTGGGCATATATTCTATCCAGGCAGTTTCTTGTCTTCTAGACCTTCTCCAGTTGGGGACAGTTTCTTCCACCTTTCATTGCCTTTCATGACTTTGATACTTTTGAAGAGTGCTATTTATTTTATACAATGATTGTCAATGTGGGTTTATCTGATGACAGTTATGAAATTTTGTCAAAAATCCCATAGAAATGATGTCGTGGGTTTCTCAGGTATATGATGTCACCATATCTTACTACTGGTGATGTTCGTTTACTAGTAGTTACAGGTAATCACTTGTTTAAAGTGGTGTGTGTTTAAAATTAATAAAGTTAGAGAACTCAGTTAAGCATCTGACTCTTGATTTTGGCTCAAGTCATTATCTCACGGTCATGGGATCAAGCCCTGCATTGGGCTCCATGCTAACAGTGCGGAGCCTGCTTGAGGTCTCCTCTCTCCCTCTCTCTCTCTTCCCTTCCCCCACTTGCAAATGCTCTCTCTCTCTCTCTCTCAAAATAAATAAAATAAACATAAAAAATAAAATTAATAAAGTTACTATTTTTTCCCTTTGTAGTTAATATCTTATTGGCAGATGCTTTGAGACTACGTAAATATTCTACCTTATTTTTTTGCCCACTCATTTAGTATCCAAGGATGATTCTTACTTGAAACAATTATTACTGTGGTATTTTCAAACAGTGGTGTTCTATTTCCGTTATTCCATCTACATTTATTAGAATTCTACTATAAGGAAGTGGTTTTCCTTACTCTTTTCCCATTAAAGACAAGATTTATTGAAACCTATCATGTTGGAAAGTGAAAACAATTTAAAAAATTCCATCATGGAGGGGAGCCTGGGAGGCTCAGTTGATTAAGCATCCAACACAGGCTCAGGTCATGATCTGACAGTTAGTGAGTTTGAGCCCCGCATCCAGCTCTGTGCTAACAGCTTGGAGAATGGAGCCTGCTTCAGATTCTGTGTCTTCCTCTCTCTGCCCCTCCCCTACTCGTGCTCTGTCTCTGTCCCTCTCTCTCAAAAAAAATAAACATTAAAAAATTTTTTTAAAGTTCCATCATGGAAAATACTTTAAAAAGGCCTGGAAACAGTAAGAAAAGAAAAGTAGTCCTTTTTGAATAGCTATGATTATAAACAACAACAAAAAAGACTTGAAAAGATTCTAGAATTCTGTTTCAAGAAACTTTAAACAATACTCTTGGGTTCACTCTAAGCTAATGTGGAAGGATCCCTATTCTCTCTTCGTATAAATGGGCTAAAACCTGAAATAGGAAGCTTGGTCAGAAAATTATATGAGAAATTATGGATCTGGTGGATGTCTAACATTTAGCTGAACATTAGGATGGACTTAAAAGTATTGATCCATAAAACACCTTGGAATAAACCTAATCAAAGATGTAAAATATCAGTAGGCTGAAAACTATAGAAAACTTATGAAGGAAATTGAAGAAGACAGAAAGAAATGAAAAAACATTCCATGCTTATGGATTGGAAGAATGAATATAATGTCAATACTACCCAAAGCAATCTACACATTCAATGCAATTCCAATCAAAATTGTACTGGCATTATTCTCAAAGCTAGAACAAACAATCTTAAAATTTGTATGGAACCACAAAAGACCCTTGAATAGCCAAAGTAATATTGAAAAAGAAAACCAAAGCAGGAGGCATCACAATCCCAGACTTTAGCCTCTACTACAAAGCTGTAATCATCAAGACAGTATGGTATTGGCACAAAAACAGACATAGACCAATGGAATAGAATAGAGAACCCAGAATTGGACCCACAAATGTATGGCCAACTAATCTCTGTCAAAGCAGGAAAGAGTATCCAATGGAAAAAAGACAGTCTCTTTAGCAAATGGTGCTGGGAGAACTGGACAGCAACATGCAGAAGAAGGAAACTAGACCTCTTTCTTACACCATATACAAAAATAAACTCAAAATGCATGAAAGACCTAAATGTGAAACAGGAAACCATCAAAACCCTAGAGTAGAAAGCAGGCAACAACCTCTTTGACCTCAGCCTCAGCAATTTCTTGCTCAACACATCTCCAAAGGCAAGGGAATTAAAAGCAAAAATGGACTATTAGGACCTCATCAAGATAAAAAGTTTCTGCACTGCAAAGGAAACAATCAACAAAACTAAAAGGCAACCTATGGAATAGGAAAAGATATTTTCAAATGACATATTGGATAAAGGGGTAGTATCCAAAATCTATAAAGAATTTATCAAACTCCACACCCAAAAAACAAATAATCTAGGGAAGAAATGGGCAGAAGACAAGAATAGACACTTTTCCAAAGAAGACATCCAGATCAACAGACACATGAAAAGATGCTCAATGTCACTCATCATCAAGGAAATACAAATCAAAACCACACTGAGATACCACCTGACACTGGTCAAATTGGCTAAAATTAACAATTCAGGAAACAACAGATGCTGGCGAGGATGTGGAGACACAGGACCCCTCTTGCACTATTGGTGGGAATGCAAAGTGGTGTAGCCACTCTGGAAACAGTGTGGAGGTTCCTCAAAAAATTAAAAATAGAACTACCCTACGACCCAGCAATAGCACTGCTAGTAATTTATCCAAAGGATACAGGAGTGCTGATTCATAGGAACATATGTAACCCCAATGTTTATAGCAGCACTATCAACAATAGCCAAATTATGGAAAGAGCCTAAATGTCCATCAACTGATAAATGGATAAAGAAGATGTGGTTTATATATACAATGGAATACTACTTGACAATGAGAAAGAATGAAATCATGCCATTTGCAGCAGCGTGGATGGAACTGGAAGGTATTATGCTAAGTGAAATAAGTCAGTCAGAGAAAGGCAGATATCATATGTTTTCACTCATGTGGAATTTGAGAAACTTAACAGAAGACCATGGAGGAAGGGAAAGGAAGGGGGGAAAATAGTTACAAACAGAGAGGGAGGAAGGCAAACCATAAGAGACTCTTAAATACAGAGAACAAACTGAGGGCTGGTGGGTGAGTGGGGGAGAGGAGAAAATGGGTGATGGGCATTGAGAAGGGCACTTGTTGGGATGAACACTGGGTATTGTATATAAGCGATGAACCACGGGAAGTTACCCCAAAAAGCAAGTGCACACTTTACACACTGTATGTTAGCCAATTTGACAACGTTATATTTTAAAAAAAAAGTATTGATAAATGTAGGGCCAACAACAAACTTATTGCCACTGTGATAAAACAACCGGTCCCTGAAACAGAAATTGAAAGGCCCTCCATCATCTAAGAATTACAGAACTATTATAGAACTATTAATGAGGATTTGTGCAGCTATATAAGCAAATAAGTAATGGGAAGACTCAATATCCCATTTTATGTATGTATGTATGTATGTATGTATGTATGTATGTATGTATCATCTATTTATGTGCTTTCATTGTGTGCCCAAAGGGCTCCACATGCTTGGCAAGTCTGTAGACTTTGGTTCTTCACCAATGACCCACTGTTTTTTTTTTAAGTCTTTATTTAAATTATAGTTAGTTAACATACAGTATAATATTAGTTTAAGGTGTACCATTTAGTGATTTAACACTTACATACAACACCGAGTGCTCATCACAAGTGCGCTCAATCCCTATCATGTATTTAGCCATCCCTCCACTCACCTCCTCTCTGGTAACCATCATTTTGTTGTATATAGTTAAGAGTATGTTTCTTGGGTTGCCCCCCACCCCACACCTTTTTTTCTATACTTGAAGCTTTTTATTTTGACGTAGTCCCAATAGTTTATTTTTGCTTTTCTTTCCCTTGCCTCAGGAGACATACCTAGTGAGAAGTGGCTATGGCTGGGGACCTGGGTGGCTCAGTCAGTTAAGTGTACAACTTTGGCTCAGGTCATGATCTCATGGTTGATGAGTTCAAGCCCCACATCTGGCTCTGTGCTGCCAGCTCAGAGCCTGGAGCCTGCTTCACATTCTGTGTCTCCCACTCTCTGCCCCTCCCCTGCTAATGCTCTGTCTCTCTTCGGAAATAAATAAACATTAAAAAAAAAAAAAGAAGTTGCTATGGCTGATGTCAGAAGGTTTATGGCCTATGTTCTCCTCCAGGATTTTTATGGTTTCCCATCTCACATTTTGGTTTTTAATCCATTTTGAATTTGTTTTTGTGTATGGTATAAGAAAGTAGTCCAATTTCATTCTAATTTGCTAAGACGGTAGATCTTATATTAAGTGCTGTGTGTGTGTGTGTGTGTGTGTGTGTGTGTGTGTTGTGATCTCAAATAAGAGTCTTTTTAATGGTAAGATTGTTGGAAAATTGAGTAATGTCTATGAACAGTGCTTTTGATTGGGGATTAGTGATTCTAGGGGCACAGGAAAGAAGTCATTTGAAATTTATATTCAGGTACCAGACATTAAAAAAAAATATTAACATTTATTTATTTTTGGGAGAGAGAGAGACAGACACACAGAGTGAGCAGAGAAGGGGCCGAGAGAGAGAGTGAGACACAGAATGTGAAGCAGGCTCCAGGCTCTGAACTGGCAGCACAGAGCCTGACACGGGACTAAAACTCATGAACTGCGAGATCATGACCTGAAGTCAGGTGCTTAACTGGCTGAGCTACCCAGGTGCCCCAGGAACCAGACATTTTAATCATTGTGGCCATAAATTGCTTTCCTTCCCCCTGTACCCCAGAACTTATGCTGTTCCCAGTTCTGTTACTATAAAAATTCTTAAACGTTTCTCTGGATAAAAACCCTATTATGAATATTTGTTACAAGACTTTTTCTGGGTGCCTGGGTGGCTCAGGCAGTTAAGTGTCTGATGCTTGATTTCTTCTCAGGTCATGATCTTGCAGTTCATGAGTTTGAGTCCCATGTCGGTTTCCATGCTGACAATGTGAAGCCTGCTTAGGATTCTCTCTCTCTCCATCTCTACCCCTTCCCTGCTTGCATTCTCTCTCTTTCTAGAGCTCTCTCTCTCTCTCTCTCAAAATAAATAAATAAACATTTAAAAAGGGTATTTCTTATAAACAAACATATAAAATTTAGGCAGGGGTTAGTTGTTTGTCAATATTTCAATTGATTATATTCTTCATAGAATACTTTGAAGTGAAAGAATATATTGCATACTCTTGTATAATGCAGAAAGTTTCAGATTCTAAATGTAATCAGAGATTGACTGTAAATGTAATCATCTTCCTATCTTTAGGAAGAGAATGAAGATTGTTTTTTTTGTAGATGTATTCAAATGTTGGTTTTTAAAAGATCCCACTCTTCCGTTAATAATATATTCACAATGTTTTTTATGTAATAGATGCTCACTCTATAATATTCAAGGAAGTGAAAATATTATACACAAAAGTCAATCTTTAAGTTACATAGAATCATTAAATGTAGGTGCCCTGAGCTTAAAACGCTGTCACAATTTTTGAGGAGTTTGAAAAGTAATAAAAATGTATCTTGACCAGTTGGGTTGACCATTTGTCCTTTTTATTCTTGATATGTAGGATGTCTGTGGGGGACGACCTGCTCGTCCTCACTCAGTGGGAGGCCTTGTACTTTCTTTCTCCTCCCGAGTCCATAGGCGCCATATTTGAGGACCCTGTCCGTGTAGTTGTTTATATCATCTTCATGTTGGAATCATGTGCATTCTTTTCTAAGAGGTGAGCAGAGGTATCTGGTTCCTCAGCCAAAGATCTATTTGTTGTATTTTAAAATAAACATTTTTGATTTAAAATGGTAATTGAAACATTCTTATTTACCTTTGTAATTTAAACTTTAAGTCATACTTTTTTCTTTACTTTTTCTTCAAATCTTTATTTAAACTCTAATTAGTTAACATACAGTGCAATATTGGTTTCAGGAGTAGAATTAAGTGATTCATCACTTACATACAACACCCAGGGCACAACACTACAAGTGCCCTACTAAATACACATCACCCATCTAGCCTATCCCCCACCCACTTTCCTCCATCAGCCCTCAGTTTGCTCTTTATCTTTAAGAGTCTCTTATGGTTTGCTTCCCCCTCTCTCTTTTTACCCTTCCCATATGTTCATCTGTTTTCTTTCTTAAATTCCACATATGAGTGAAATCATGTGGTATTTGTCTTTTTCTGACTTATTTTGCTTAGCATAATACACCCTGTCTCCATCCACAGCATTGCAAATGGCAAGACTTCATTCTTTTTGATGGCTGAGTAATATTCCATTGTGTGTGTGTGTGTGTGTGTGTGTGTGTGTGTGTGTGTGTGTGTATAATCACATCTTCTTTATCCATTCATCAGTTGATGGATATTCAGGTTCTTTCCACAGTTTGGCTATTATTGATAATGCTACTATAAACATCAGAGTGCTTGTACTCATTCAAATCTGAATTTTTGTATCCTTTAGGTAAATACCTACTAGTGCAATTGCTGACTCTTGGGTAGTTCTATTTTTACCTTTTTGAGAAATCTCCATATGGCTTTCAGAGTGGCTGCACAAGTCTGCATTCCACTAACAGTGCAAGATGGTACCCCTTTTTCTGCATCCTTGCCAACATCTGTTGTTTCTTGTGTTGTTACTTTTAGCCATTCTGACAGGTGTGAGGTGACGTCTCATTGTGGTTTTGACTTCTATTTCTCTGATGATGAGTGATGTTGAGTATCTTTTCATATGTCTGTTAGCCATTTGGATGTGTTCTTTGGAAAAGTGTCTATTGATGTCTTCTGCACATGTCTTAACTGGGTTATTTGTTTTTTGGGTGTTAAGTTTGATAAGTTCTTTATAGATTTTGTATACTAACCCTTTATCAGATATGTCATTTGCAAATACCTTCTCCCATTCTATAGGCTGTCTTTTAATTGTGTTGGTTATTTCCTTCACTGTGCAGATGTTTTTCTCTTGATAAAGTCCCAATAGTTCATTTTGCTTTTGTTTCCCTTGCCTCAGGGTACATGGCTAGTAAGAAGTTGCTATGGCTGATGTCAAAGAGGTTGCTCTCTGAATCATGATGCCTCCCTGCTCCTATGCCTGGGAACAGTGCAGCATGTTGGCACTACCCATTCTTTTTGTGACCCAGGGCATCCTCAGACCATGCTGTCTACTCCTAGACATGTTGTCTACCCTCCTTCACCACCAGAGAACCTTTAAGCAAGGAATGACCCAGGTAGTGGTGGACTTCTAAAACTTCAGGTTTTGTGTTCCGCTGCTTATCATACCTTGTGGTCGTCTCCATAAACAGGGCACTTCCCTTCTGCAGCACACACAGTTTTTTATCTCCCCCCCAAAAAAACTCTCAGCACTTCCTACTTTCCAGAATGTGGTCACTTTTCTACTTATAGACTTGAAGTTTTGTTCTTTAAATCCTCAGGTTTGTCTCGTGGGTGTTCAAAATGATTTGATAATTGTCTAGCTGTGTTCACAGGATGAGGCAAGCTTAGAGTACACTTATCCACCATCTGTATTAAGTGCTTTTACCTAGCATACACGGAAAAAAAATCAACAACAAGGGGACCAGGAAGAAAGTTTTGGAGGTGTTAGATAGGTTCCTAGCAATGATAGTGATGACGGTTTCAAGGATTTATATTTATCTCCAAACACATCAAGTTGTATACCTCAAATATCTACAGCTTTTTGTATGTCAGTCATACTTCAAGGAAGTGGTTTAAAATTGTGAGTGGAAATATTGTCAACATAGAATTAGGTTAGGGGATTTTCTAAACAAAATGTTTTTTAGCACCAGAATCTAGAGCATTAATCTGCTCATTAGGGTTTGTCCTGCCCTGGGTACCATCTATGGCTGGTAACGACCATCCTGGATTTATAGACTCAGTTTTGGATTTCTGGTCTTCATTTTTCTATTTGTCAGGCTCACCCTTCAAGCACAGTCTATCTCAAGGTAATATAAAGCACATTTAGTTAGTTTAAGTATAATAAACAATTATCAAAACCTGACTAAACCTTTGGGAAGGCTCACACTCTTTTCAGTAGTTTGACCACAATTCCTTGACTTATTCCTGCCTTGCCAAACCTCAACCATTGCAATACAGCCTTCAGTAGTTCAGCTCTGAACTACTTCCATGTTCCCACAGCATCTTGTTGTTCTTTCCATGAGTATTTTCAAGTGGGTGCCAGAGATTATTGGGCCAATTTCCATATTTTGTGAAGAAGGTCACTTCAGTGTTTTTGGAAGTTGACCAGGTAGGGTGAAGGCAGCACCAGGCTTCTCCAGTGCAAATGATTCAGAGTCTGCTATGGTCCCTTTGTATTCCACTCCCAGTGCCACTTCTCTAAGCCATCATTCCCTTTCTTCTAATTCTATAACAGTCCCACTTTCCCACTCTGATCTCAGCTTTTCCAAACACTTTTTAATACAATGTATACAGCTAATCATCTGTGATTTTTCAGGGCTGTTTGCTACTTATTCATTGTCAATAAGATGAAATCTGCAATTTGTAATAGGACCATCAGGACAAATATGCTCTAGTCATAGTTTAGGGTGTGTTTCATAAAATGTACCTGAGATTACCTACCCTCAGGGTTTGGGATAATAAACAAAATAAAAATTGCCTTAATCTTTCTAGAGATGTTGCTTCTGAAGGATAATAGACACATTCTAGCTGGAAAATAGGTATAAAAACTACACAAAGTTTGAGGATTGAGGTAATGGAAATATTGGTTTTAAAATAAGTTATCAATCCGAAGATACCTTTTAGTTGACAACACAAGACAAATAGGAAAAATGTTTGATTTGTTTATTTTCATTAGTAGCATGAAGTAGATAAGCAAAACTCAGATTCTGTGAACTTGAATCTTTGGAAGAGATTATAGAAATAAGAAATAAGTGCTCTCTTCCAGTGATACACAGAAGCATTCTGTGGCAATAGCTTTTGGATAGGAACCAATCATAAGTATGTATTATGCACCTGAGGGGTTGTAGCTAGAATAAATAATTTAGAAAAATAGGAGCATTGGTAAACCATGGGAAGCTGTGGTTATCTCCTCTCTATAGAGAATGGTCTAAACCTGAGAACAATTCCATTTCTCTCCAGAATGGGATTGATGCATACATATGTAACTAAGCTAAGGACTGAGGACACCATTTTACACACCATTACACCTGATGCAAACCATATATATTTGAAGGTGAGGGATACTATGACAATTATTGCCTAGGGATAGGCATAGAGGTAATGCGGCCCCAAACCCTGGTACTATTAACTTGATTTCCTTCATAACCACAACGTAATATACAGCATTCTATCATTTTAATTATCTAGATGCCTTTTGGTAAATATTTATTAATTCTGCTCAGCCATGTTTATAGCTAGAGAGAAGTGAAATAAATAAGTATACAAATTCCTGAATTTTGGAAATTTCAGGCACATGGATTATATCATAGGGAAGAATAAAAATTCAATAAGCGTTTTTGCAATTAATCAACTGTCATCAAAACGTGGAATATTTAGGGAGAAGACAAGTAAGCACATTAAGATAAAATGTGGCCTTGAAAAACAGATTTCCATTTTTCCAGGAATGTACAGAGGTCAAGTGGGTGTGCCAGAGACCCTATACTAGAAAGCTGTGGACTGCTACATTGGCCAGAATGAAGTCAAATGTTTTTCTGAAGCCTTCCATTCCAGGGCCATGTGATTTTATTTTCATCTTGATATTTTCAATCTGCACATTGTCTCCTTCAGAGCCTGCTGTACCTGCTTATTGCGCAGAGTGTAGATGACAGGGTTGAGTAGTGGCGTTACCACCGTGTTCACAAGGGCAGCCTCCCTGTTGGAGTTCAGCCTGTTCCTTTGCTTTGGTTTCACGTATATAAAGACACAGCTGCCATACATCAGAGAGAGGACAATGAGGTGAGAGGAGCAGGTGGAGAAAGCTTTCTGTCGCTCCCTGGCTGATGGGAGTCGCACAATTGTGACTACTATGTTGCTGTATGCAATGATGGTTATGATAAGCGATGTCAAAAGGATCAACAAAGCGATGACAAAGGCCAACATTTCAACAGACCTGGTATTAGAACAGGAGAGATGAATCAAAGGATCAAGGTCACAGAAGAAGTGGGGGATGACATGGGGGCCACAGAACGATAACTGGGAAACCTTTACTAGTGGACCAGTGATGAGAATGAAGGCCAAAGTGAAGCAGGCAGTGACCAAGAGGAAGCAAGTCTTGAGGTTCATGATGGTTGGGTAATGCAGAGGCTTGCAAATGGCCATGTACCGATCCACAGACATCACTGCTATGAGGAGGAAACCTGCTGCTCTCAGATAGACAAACACAAAGGCTTGTATGAAACAGGCAAGAAAGGAAATGGTTTGCCGGCCTAAAAGAAAGATGACCAGCAACTTAGGAATAACAGAACTTATGAAACAACACTCAAAGAAGGAGAAAATGCTGAGGAAAAAGTACATAGGTGTCTGGAGCCGGGAGTCAGCACAGGTGATGGTGACTATGACAGCATTGCCTGTAATGGATGCCAGGTAGGCCAGCAGGTGCACCAGGAAGAGGACTTTTCCCAGGTGTTGGATGGCAGGAAACCCCTCCAAGGTGAATTCTTGGACAGTGGTCCCGTTCCCCATTTCCATGGGCATCTCTTTCCACAGCATCATCCCTGCTGGTCTTAACCCACAATAAAAACAACCATGAGCACAAAGGTTTGAGGGGATCATGATTAAGTTACTTGCCTATCCAAGAAAGTGGCTGGGCAGATAGCAAAGTGGTTTAGCTAGTTGGTTCTTAAAACATTTTTTTAAATGTTTATTCAGTTTTTCAGAGAGAGAGGGAAGGAGCAAGGGGCAGAGAGGGAAGGACACAGAGAATCCAAAGCAGGTTCTGCGATGTCAGCTCAAAGCGATGTGAAGCCGGAAAACAGACTGTGAGATCATGACATGAGCCGAAATTGGATGCTCAATTGACTGACCCACTGGCACTTAGCCAGCTGGTTCTTATAGTCTAATTATAATGTTATGATCATTAAGATAATGCTTAAATAGAGCATCATCAGTAGAGTTATTGGCACGTTTGTAGTTATCAAACATTTCATTGTGTTAATACTATCATCAATTTGTAAGTAAACATAACAGTTATTTAGTAATATTCCCTTTGAACATACCTTTTAATAATGCAGCACATTCTGTGGTCTGAGTTATCATCATCATCATCTGTTGAGGATCTATGCTTGTTCTATGCTGGTCTCTGAAATTCAGTATTTCTATGAGTCTTCACAATAACCATGAACCCCTTCTTCTATAGAAGCAGAAACTGAGGCTTAGCTCCAGAGAGCTTAAGTCACATAGCTGGGACCTTAGCCAGAATGCCTGAATCTGGAGTGCCTGCTATTTCCAAATGAGGTGACAAAATATTTTAAAACGGGAACAAATCTATTGTTGATCTCTCAACCTAAGTGCAAGATTAGCTTGATCTTACTTGTTTCTACCCTTAGTTATAATCCCTGTTGAGTTACTGGCCTGTGGAATGACACGGGGCTGAAAGAACATCTACTTTAGCTCAAGCATTTTATAGAAGAGACTGGAGACCAGAGACATTGGGTGCTGCTCAACAACATGCCATAAACTGTAAATCCAGGATTTACCACCTGCCCCTTTGGTTCACGCTGTCCTGTGAGGGAGGGGGGCTGACAGTAGTTCACACAATTAACCCACTTAGGAAGATATGCTGGGAACCTGGAATGCATACATCCACTCTTCCATGAAGCTCAGTGAACATTCTTCTCTCTTCAGTCCTCTCAATCACTGACTTCTCTCACGATGGTGTTTGACTCTAGCATCTCAATATTAGGCTAAAAGCTGGCAGTGTGGAATGTGTCACTCTCATTACCCCACAGTGTGCCAGGCCCCCTGAAGGGCCTCTCGTGAAGCCAAACTGCTCATCCCCTAGTGGCACAGCCTGAGGGTGCACCTGCTTCTCTTCCAGTTGACCCCAGGAAGTTCACCAAGTCACTACAGTGCCTGAGGCCAGTCACACACGGGAGTTAACTCTTGGCAGGAGGGGCTTCTTCCTCTCGCAGCTATTGTCCTCTAAGAAATCAAGACCTTGCTGTGGGCTGAGGGGAAAGAGGAGAAGGAAACGCAATTGTCATAACCTGTTGACTCACAGTGAGGTGAATATACATCCAATGCTGCCGGTGTCTGGCTGACAAAGCCCTGCTTCCATAGCCCAGAATGTTTCATACCACAATAAGGCTACATGGCAGCCTTGACCACTGAAACCCCAGAAAGCAGCAGATGGACTAAAACAACCACATTTCACTGCCTGCAATTCTGGGCGAGAGCTGGACTCCCACACTATTTAGGGTCTGATGAAAGGTCTGGCTCTGCTCCCCAAGTGTGTGGAAGCCCACCTAACCTGCAACATTGCTGTCCACCTGCTATCCTAGTTGCTGGGAGCAGACGGCTGCTTATAGGCTTATGCCTCGGTGCAGCTGAGACAAGGTCCTTGTGCTGCTGTGCTCCACTGTCATGGGAACACCTGCTCCAAGACAGCCTCTACTGCACTATGCTCCTCCGCATATCCTCACCTCCCATGTAGAGGAGCATCCTTGCTTTCCTGCATCAACAATGAGAAGCTGCAAGTTTGAAGTCTCTCTGACATTTTTGCCACAGGACTGTTTGGTCAGCAGCAGGACGGACCCAGCCAGGGAGCAAGGAGTGCAAGCTTTCAAACCTTATTAGATGCTGAAGAGACAGAAGCAGAAAGTAAAGGCATGGCTGGTGTGCTGGGGCAGTAATTGGTCACTGTTGAAAACAAGAGTTACTGGTGCCATCGTCCTATTTATTTTCCCATTGTCTGTGGTGATGCTGACTCCCAGATGTCTGCCTTGTTCTCTGCCAAGATTTTTTTAGGAAATTATATGACAGTTTCCCAAGGGTTTCCAAAATCCCAGGCTGAATGTTGCTACTTACTTGAGGTAAAAGTCCAAACTACAATTTTCCACATGCACTGAAGCCAGAGCATAGTTGTTAAAAGAATAGAGTTTATGATGAGAAAGGGCTTGATTACACCCTGGCCTTCATGAGGCTTTTGGGAGGATACTAGGGAAGTATCCTCCCTCCTTTCCTGGCCAATTGTTCTTCATGCTTCCACCAACGTTATGATTCTTTTCATTGCATATTTTCATCCGAAGAGTATTTTCGTTGTGCTCCTAAATCTCCTTGAAAAAGGAAATCACAAATTTTTTCTTCCTCAGGGAAGAAAGGGGAATGCTATGTGGTATGTGTAACATCTCTAACTTGGCAGGTCCCTCTGTTTTTAAATGGTATTTTGGAAGTGAATCCCCAGATTCATTCTAGATGCACATGAGAAACAGTTGTGAGCCTGAGGATGGAGAAGTTGTATCCATAGCAAGCAAAGGCTTAGAAAGCTGCTTCTTCTGGGTACCTCAGCTGGGCTGCAGTGGCAGGAGTGATCCTTTTTTCTGTGGCCTCTGGCTTCCCATTGCAATCTAGAGAATTGGACTAAGCTCCCAGAGTGTATTTGCAGCCAGGCCTGGGCATATACTAGATGGAAATTTGTTGTGCCTGAATCTGCTCTCATCAGTATTGATCCTACAAGGTCAAGGCAAATATTATAGAAACTTTCACAAGTATTCGTGTGGCTCTCACCTTCCTTCAAATAGACATACCATTTTTATAACAGCTGTCTATCTACACACTCTGCTTTCAGTCCAGGCCAAACTTGGACCTCATGATTATTTTCTCAGTTGGAAGTTAGGAAAAATAAGGGGTAATTGGAGAAGTGTTGCAGAAGCTAGAGGGAAGTGAGACTGTACACTTTAATTCTCAGATAAAGACACATTTGCACGGGGTTTTAGTTTTAGTCAGAGCCAGCTTCCTGGTGCAAAAATACCTCTCACATCTGAGCAAGTCCCAGTGCCTAAATGATCATGGGAAGGAGGAGGAACTGGCGTGTGGTTTAATGGAAAGGTTTACAAAGGGGACACTCAAAGAAATGGGCTGAACTAATCACAGTTTGCATCTAGCGTAAGGGGTGGTGAGATGACATCAGGAAAATGTTTCAAATTGTTCCACTTTTCTGGATAGTGCCCTCATGGCTCTCCAATACCCACTATTTATTTATGTTTTTAAATGATACCTTGAGATCTTATTTATCTTGGACATTTTCCAGTATTCCTTGTGTTTGAGTGTTTAGTTCTCTAGTTAGAATAAGGAAAAGGATAGTACTTAAAATTGTATTTGTGATTATCAAAACATGGAGGGATAAAGCAAAATCAGGTTGTGGATGCTCCTCTGCAGAATATGATTATGTTTGCTACTCTGTTCCCCAGCCACCCTTGAAAAATCAGGCTAAGCTATATTCAGGATTTACATAATAAGAATATTTGGTTTATAGTGTATCTGGTTAATACGGTCTATTCCTAGAAACATTCCAATTTCTAGTATTATATCCGTAAGGAAGAAGGCTAATTTAAGACTTGAAGAAAGGCAAATCCTGTCATCTGTGATATTGTGGGACGACAGAGAGTGG
Source organism: Panthera onca (assembly GCF_046562875.1). Classification (NCBI taxonomy): domain Eukaryota; kingdom Metazoa; phylum Chordata; class Mammalia; order Carnivora; family Felidae; genus Panthera; species Panthera onca. Next base: position 39,535,311 of record NC_138349.1, on the reverse strand, counting down.
GGATGCTAGGTTGGCAAGTGGTGACTGGGATGGAGAGAAACACTCATTATGCGGAACTCCAGGCGGAAGGTGGAGCTGCTGGAATACTAATACTACTTTGAGGACCCCTATCCCTTCATGGAATTTCCATAAAAGTAAGGCAGTAATGGCAACAGGGACCCAGGGCACATCGATTCTGATGCAGAGAGTTCATTAATATCGCATCCAATGCCCATCCGTCCATGTGAGGAAAAGCATGGTAGTGTGTGTTAGTTGCTTCCAACTTGGGACCAGGAGGGGGAGCTGAAGGTATAGGGTAATTTATCCTCTCTGGGTTTCTTGGTTTTCTTTTTTATTCATGTATGGACAAAGGAAGTCTTTTCCTTTTTAATGAACCTCCTACTATATATAGAATGATTACTTAAGTTGAATTGTGTGGGATAGAAAGAGGTAGAAAAATCTACCTATAAATCTCAGAAGTGAAACTAGTTTGTAAGGTTCTGGATCCTCCACTTGTTTTTTTAAAGTTTTCAGTTAAATTCCAGTTAGTTAACATACAGTGTCATATTAGTTTCAGGTGTAAACTATAGTGATTGAACACTTACATACAACAGTAGGTGCTCATCACAAGTGCACTCCTAATCTGCATCAACTATGTAACCCATCCCTCTCCTCCCCACCTCTCCTCTGGTAACCATCAGTTTGTTCTCTATAATGAAGAATGTATTTCTTGGTTTGTGTTTCTCTCTCTTTTTTCCCCTATGTTCTTTTTTCTTCTTCTTCTTCACTTCCACATAGAGTGAAATCACATGGTATTTGTCTTTTTCTGCCTGCTTATTTCACCCAGCATAACACTCACTTGCTCCATCCACCTTGTTGCAAATGATAAGTTGCCATTCTTTTTCATGACTGAGTAATATTCCATTCTACAATATACCACATCTTCATATATTCATCTTTTAAAAAAGTTTTTTTAATGTTTATTTATTTTTGAGAGGGAGAGACAGAGCACAGTTGGGGGAGGGGTGTAGAGAGTGGGAGACTCAGAATTTGAAGTAGAGGCTCCAGTCTCTGAGCTGTGAGCTCAGAGCCTGATGTGGGGCTCAAACCCATGAACTGCAAGATCATGACCTGAGCCGAAGTCAGATGCCTAGCCAACTGAGCCACCCAGGGGCCCCTATATATTCATCTTTTGATGGACACTTGAGCTGTTTCCTTAATTTGGATATTGTAGATAATGCTGCATGTATTCCTTTGAATTAGTATTTTTGTATTCTTTTAGTAAATATGTAGTCATGCAATTGCTGTATCATTGGGTAGTTCTATTTTAAACTTTTTGAGGAACCTCCATACTGTTGTCCACAGTGGCTGTACCAGTTTATACTCCCACCAACAGGGTAAGAGGGTTCCTTTTTCTCTGCATCCTCACCAATAACTGTTGTTTTCTGTGTTGTTAATTCTAGCCATTCTGATAGGTGAGAGGATATATCTCATTGTAGTTTTGATTTGTTTTTTTAAATTTTTTTTAATGTTTATTCACCTTTGAGAGACAGAGAGAGACAGAGCATGAGTGGGGAAGGGGAAGAGAGAGGAAGACACAGAACTTGAAACAGGGTCCAGGCTCTGAGCTGTCAGCACAGAGCCTGACGTGGGGCTTGAATTCATGAACTGTGAGATCACGACCTGAGCCGAAGTTGGACACTCAACTGACCGAGCCACTCAGACGCCCCTGTAGTTTTGATTTGTATTTCTTTGATGATGAGTGATGTTGAACATCTTTTCATGCTTGTGTTGGCCATTTGTAAGTCCTCTTTGGAGAAATGTCTATTCACATCTTCTGCCCATGTTTAAATTAGATTATTCATTTCTTGAGTGTTGTGTTTTACATGTTCTTTATAGATTTTGGGTACTAATCCCTTATCAGATATGTCATTTGCAAATATCTTCTCCCAGTCTGTAGGTTGCCTTTTAGTTTTGTTGTTAATTGTTATACAAACGCTTTTTATTTTGATGTAGCCCCAATAGTTTAATTTTGCTTTATTTCCCCTCGCCTCAGGAGACATATCTAGTAAGAAGTTGCTCTAGCTGATGTCAAAGAGGTTATGAGTTGCGTTCTCCTGTAGGATTTTAATGGTTTCATGTCTCATGTTTAGGTCTTTAATCCACTTTGAATTTTTGTTTTTGGTGTAAGAAAGTGATCCAGTTTCGTTGTTCCCCATGTTGCTGTCCAGTTTTCCCAACACCATTTGTTGATGAGACAAATGTATTTTGTATTTTTCCCATTGGATGTTGTTTCCTGCTTTGTCAAAGATTAATTAACCATACAGTTGTGCATTCATTTCTGGGTTTTCTTCTTTTCCATTGACCTATGTTCTATTTTTGTGCCTTTACCATACTGTTGATTACTATAGCTTTCTTTTTTTTTTTTTTTTTTCAACTTTTTTTTTATTTATTTTTGGGGCAGAGAGAGACAGAGCATGAACGGAGGAGGGGCAGAGAGAGAGGGAGACACAGAATCGGAAACAGGCTCCAGGCTCCGAGCCATCAGCCCAGAGCCTGACGCGGGGCTCGAACTCACGGACCGCGAGATCGTGACCTGGCTGAAGTCGGACGCTTAACCGACTGCGCCACCCAGGCGCCCCTACTATAGCTTTCTAATATAACATGAAGTCCAGAATTGTGATGCCCCCATCTTTTCTTTTCCTTCTTAAAAAAATGTTTATTTACTTAATTTGAGAGAGAGAGAAAGAGAGAGCATGAGCAGAGAGGTGGGGCAGAGAGAGAGGAAAGAGAGAATCCCAGGCAGGTTCTGAACTGTCAGTGCAGAGCCCAATGTGGGACTCAATCTCACGAAGTATAAGATCATGACCTGAGCTGAAATCAAGGATCACCAACTCTTACCAACTGAGCCACTCAGGCACCCCTGCTCTTCTTTTTCATGGGTGCTTAGCTATTCAGCATCTTTTGTGGTTCCATGCATGTTTTAGGATAGTTTGTTCTAGTTCTGAGAAAAATACTTTTGGCATTTTGATAGAGATTCCATTTGGGTAATGTAGACATTTTAATAATATTTGTTCTTCCAATCCATGTGTATGGAATGTCTTTCCATTTCTTTGTGTCATTCAATTTCTTTCATCAGTGTTTTATAGTTTTTATAGTACAGGTCTTTCACTTCTTTGGTTCGGTTTATTCCTAGGCATGTTACTGTTTTCTGGTGCAATTGTAAATGGGATTGATTCTTGGATTTCTCTTTCTGCTGCTTCTTTATTGGTGTCCAGAAATGCCACAGATTTCTGAACATTGATTTTGTATCCTGTGACTTTGCTGAATTTGTGTGTCAGTTCTAGCAATGTTTTGGTGGAGTCTTTGGGGTTTTCTCTATCGAGTATCATGTCATCTGCAAATAGTGAAAGTTTGACTTCATCGTTGCCAATTTGGATGCCTTTTATTTCTTTTTGTTGTCTGATTGCTGTGGCTAGGACTTCCAGTACTGTGTTAAATAACAATGGTGAGACTGGAGATCCCTGTCTTGTTCCTGACCTTAGAGGAAACGCTCTCAGTTTTTCCCCAGTGAGGATGATATTAGCTGTGTGGTTTTTTTTTTTTTTTTTTTTTTTTTTTTATGGCCTCTGTTATGTTGAGGTATATTCCCTCTAAACTTACTTTGTTGATTGAGGGTTTTTAATCATGAATAGATGTTGTAATTTCTAAAATGCTTTTTCTGCAACCATAATAATATGGTTATTATCCTCTCTTTTATTACTGTGGTGTGCCATGTTGATTGATTTGTGAATGTTGTACCACCCTTCAACCCAGGACTAAATCCCACTTGGTTGTGATGAATGTTCTAATATATTGTTGGATTTGGTTTGCTAGTATTTTATTGAGAATTTTTGCATCCATGTTCATCAGAGATATTGGCCTATAATTCTCTGTTTTTAGGGAATCTTTGTCTAATTTTGGTGTTAGGGTAATGCTGACCTCATAGAGTGAATTTGGGTTTTCCTTGATTTTCTATTTTTTGGAATAATTTCAGGAGAATAGGTATTAACTTTTCTTTAAATGTTTCGTAAAAGTTACCTGTGAAGCCATCTGGTCCTGGACTTTTTTTTTGTTGTTGTTGGGAGAGTTTTGAGTAGTGATTCAATTTCTTTGCTAATTATAGACTGTTCAAGTTTTCTATTTCTTCCACTTTCAGTTTTGGTAGTTTGTATATTTCTAGGAATTTATCCACTTTTCCCAGGTTGTCCAATTTGTTGGAATATAGTTTTTCATAATATTCTCTTATAATTATTTGTATTTTTGTGGTGTTGGTTGTTATTTCTTCACTTTAATTTGTGATTTTATTTATCTGGGTCCTTTCTCTTTTCTTTTTGATAAGTCTGGCTTGAGGTCTATCAATGTTACTAATTTTTTCAAAGAACAAGGTCCTGGTTTCATTGATGTGTTCTACTGTTTTTTTACTTTCTATATCACTCATTTCTGCTATAAAGATTATTTTTTTATTTTTATTTTTTTATAATACATTTTGATTTTTTTATGTTTATTTATTTTTGAGAGAGAGAGAGAGAGAGAGAGAGAGTATGTGTGAATGGGAGAGGGGCAGAGAGAGAGAGGAAGACACAGAATCTGAAGCCGGCTCCAGGCTCTGAGCTGTCAGCACAGAGACTGACGAGGGGCTCTAACCCACGAACTGGGAGATCATGACCTGAGCTGAAGTCGGACACTTAACCGACTGAGACACCCAGGCACCTCTCCGCTATAAAGATTATTATTTCCTTCATTCTGGTGGGTTTTTGCTTCATTTGTTGTCCTTTTTCTAGTTTCTTTAGATGTTAAGTGTAGGTTGTTTGAGATTTTTCTTCTTCAGGTGGGTCTGTATTCCTATATACTTCCCTCTTAGCACCACTTTTTCTGCACCCCAAATATTTTGGACCCATTGTGTTTTCATTTTCATTTGGTTCATGTATTTTTAATTTCTTCTTTAATTTCCTACTTGACCTATTGATTCTTTAGTAGCATGTTCTTGAATCTCCATGTATTTGTGGTCTTTCCAAATTTTTTCTTGTGGTTGACTTCAAGTTTTATAGTGTTACTCAGAAAAATATGCAGGCTTTATCTCAACCTTTTTGTATTTGTTGAGGCCTGATTTGTGATCCAGTATGTGATCTATTCTTGACAATGTCCCATATGCACTTGAAAAGAATATATATTCTGCTGTTTTAAGATGGAATGATCTGAATACATCTGTTAAGTCCATCTAGTCCAGTGGATCATTCAGTCACTGTTTCCTTGTCAATTTTCTGTTTAGATGATCTGTCCATTGTGATAAGTGGGGTGTTAAAGTCCTCTATGATTATTGTGTTGTCCTCAATGGGTTCCATTACATTTGTTATTAATAGTTTTAGATATTTGGCTGCTTTCATGTTGAAGGCATAAATATTTACAATTGTTAGATCTTGTTGGATTGCCCCCCCCCCCCACCTTTTTATGATATAGGGCCCTTCTTCATGTCTTGTTACAGGCTTTGTTTTTTTTTTTTGTTTTTTGTTTTTTTTTTATTTTTTTTTGGGACAGAGAGAGACAGAGCACGAACGGGGGAGGGGCAGAGAGAGAGGGAGACACAGAATCGGAAACAGGCTCCAGGCTCCGAGCCATCAGCCCAGAGCCTGACGCGGGGCTCGAACTCACGGACCACGAGATCGTGACCTGGCTGAAGTCGGACGCTTAACCGACTGCGCCACCCAGGCGCCCCCAGGCTTTGTTTTTAAAGTCAAGTTTGTCTGATGTAAGTATTGCTACTCAAGCTCTCTTTTGATGTCCATTGATATACATGATAAATATTTCTCCATCCCTTCACTTTCAATTTGCACAAATGTTTAGGTCTAAAATGAGTCTCTTGTAGGCAGCATACAGATGGGAATTTCTTTTTTGTCCATTCTGACATCCTATGTCTTTTGATCAGAGTATTTAGTCCATTCACATTCAGAGTATTTATAGGTTGATATGTATTTAATGCCATTTTATTACTTGTTTTGTCATTATTTCTGGAGATCTTTTCTTGTCTTTGTCACTTTTGGTGTGTCCTTAGACTCCGAGTCCCCTTTAATATTTCTTGCAGGGCTGGTTAATAGTCATGAACTCCTTTAGTTTTTGTTTGTCTGGGAAACTCTTTATCTCTCCTTCTATTCTGAATGATAGCCTTGCTGGATAGAGCATTCTTGGCTGCATATTTTTCCCATTCAATACTTTGAATATATCATGCCATTCCCCTCTGGTTGCCAAGTTTCTATTGAGAAATCTGCAGCTAGCTTTATGGGTCTTCCCTTGTAAGTTAAGGAATTCTTTTGTCTTGATGCTTTTAAGATGTTTTTCTTCATCACTGTATTTTGCAGTTTAATTACAATACATCTTAGTGTTGGCCTACTTTTGTTGATTTTGATGAGAATTCTGTGTGCCTCCTAGATCTAGATGTCTGTTTCTTTCCCCAGATTAGGGAGGTCTTCAAGCTAGTACTTCCTCTCTTTTCTGCCCCCACTTCTCTCTTATTCTTTTGGAACTTCTATGATATGAATATTATATTTGATGGAGTCACTGAGTTCCCTAGGTCTATTTTTGTGTTCTATAATTCTTCTTTTTCTATTTTGTTCAGCTTCCTTATTTTCCATTATTTTGTCTTCTGTATCACTAACTCATTCCTTTGTTTCTTCCAGCATGCTGTTCATTGTGTCAAGCCCGTTTCCAATCCCAGTTTTTGCATTCTTCATTTCTGACTGAACTGATTCTTTTTGACTTTTTTATCTCTGTGGTAAGGGTCTCCCTGAAGTCTTCCATTCTTTGCTCAAGCCCATCATGTATCCTTATGATTGTTGTTTTAAATTCTCCATCAGGCATGTTACTTCACTTAGATCTCTGGCCATGGCCTTATCTTGTTCTTTCATTTGGAATGAATTCCTTCATGTTGGCATTTTGTCTAAGTCTTTGCCTTCTTCTGTGCCTTGGAAAAGCCAGTTATGGTTCTTGCCCTTGAGAGTAATAGCTATGAAAAAGAGCTCATGTAGTGTCCAGGGCCTAGAGCTTCAAGGAGTGTCCCTGATGTGTGCTGTGTGTACTCCGCTGTTGTATTTTGGCTGCTCTCTCCACAGGGCCATCATTGGCAGAGGTTGTCCTTGCCTATAGTGGGCAGTGGTCCTTGGCCAGAATGTGGAGAGTTTCAACTACGTGTGCTCTGGCTGCTTGTGAAATGAGATCTGATATACTTCCACTAGAACTGAAGCCCTACAGAACTCTCTGGTTAGGAGATGTGGTGTGGTCAGGAGCTTGCACTGGTCTTCTCGGGGAGAGGCCCTCCATGCTGAGTCTGAGACAAGCTTGAGTGAGAGGGTCCTTCTGGTTTGCAGGGATATGGGACTTGCTGTAAGCAACTTAAGCAGCCAGTGTCAATGCTGCACTGCTTCCCACAAGTGGTTCTGTGTTTATGTTGTGGGGAAGAGGGGACACCAACAGCTCCAGCAAGATCTTTTGTTCCAGCGAGGCATCCTCTCTAAGAATGCTGCCTCTTAGGGACTTGCTCCAAGAAGAGTGAATTACCTCCCCTCTGTGTCCCAGGAGTTCTTCAAATCAGTGTTTCCACACAATCTATCTCCCAGGTTGTTTGTCTGCCTTCTGTCCACGAGTAGGACAGCATCCTCCAGGCTCTATCGCAGACAAGCCCGCTTACATTTAAAACTGCAGACTTTAGGTTCTGCTGGTTGCAAAAACTCATGATAATCAGCCCCTCTTTTTTCCCCAGTCAGTGGCTTTGGGGAAATGTTCTTCTTGTGTATTCCCCTGTGTGCGTGTGCTTTACTCTCTCCTACCCTTCTCTGTGACCACAGTTTGCTCTGGTCTGCAGTACCTGAGATCCATTTCTCCCCTAAACCACATATCCACACCTTCTATCTTCTTTGATGTGGTCTCTTCTCTCTCTCTAGTTGTGGAGTTTGCTCTGTTAGTCTTCAAGTTGATTCCCAGCGTATTTAGGATGATTTGATTATTAAGCAATTGTGTTTGTGGGACAAGATGAGCCTAAGGTCCTCCTATTCCCTTGCTCTATTCTTGCCCTCCCACCTCCCACCCCCTTTTCCAGGATGTTTAAATTTAAAAAGAGAAGACATGGAGAAAAAGGGGCCATTCTACCTTGGTGGAACAGGAAGTCCTTAATGAACTCCTTGAAGTCAAAGTTACTTTGAAATGAAAGGCATTTCTTCATGAAAGGCATTTCTCATAAGGCAGCCCATGAAAATGAAGGGAAGGATTGATTCACAGAAGAAGCTTAATATTGTTACTATGTATATAATTTGCACAAAAGGCGTGAATTTCTGGAGAAATAAAACTAGGTAGAAGAAGAAAACTCTCTTAGTTTGAGTTACCCCAGAATCAGACCCAGAAGCAAGGATTTGAAGACAAGTAGTTTACTAGAGGGTTAATTCCATGAATGACCAGTAGGAAGGGGGGAAAGTGATATAGTAAAAAGAATTGTGTATTACCAAGCCAGTTACTTTTCTGGGAAATTGGAGCCCAATGTCACTGTGGAATTCTGCCTAGCAGTGTAGAACACTCTTCAGAGTTATTCAAACCCAGAAGGAAAGAAAGTGGGGTGTGTATAAAACAATTTATCACCCATCATCCACTGAGGATTGCTTGTGGCAACATTCATTCTCTAGATATTCTGGCTTGTTTTGTGCATGGCAAAATATGCCGCCAGGGCCAGAAAATAGTGCGCTAGCAGAGTTTTCAGTAGACATCCTACGGGTTGCCTGTCAAGTTGAATACCAAGTTTATATGGGTGGAGCCTAGCCGTGTCTTCTTCAATCTGCCCTTTACACTAATTAGATTTACTTGCCTACCACCTTAAGTTCACCCTGTCCTATTACTTATTGTTCAGTGTAGTGGTTGGTCATATTTTTTTCAAATAAAAACCTGACTTACAGCAGAAGTGTAAGTAGGTGAGCTATAGTCTCTGCTGCTGCCATTGGTCATCAGGCCACATAAATATTCCGTCATCTCATTTCATGATCATTCATTCTGTATGTTTTTCTTCATCTTTCACCAGCATGACCACTGGCTTCATTTGCTTGCCCTGTAGGGTAACATGGACCTTCATACCTGAGGGGTCTGAGTCCCTGGTTACAATGTCCTTAGCAGATCATGGCCATGGCTGCTGTTAATTTCCAAAGTTATTACCATGGAAGCAACAAGAAGCATTAAACAAATAATCCAGTGAAGAAATGGGCAGAAGACATGAATAGACACTTCTCTAAAGAAGACATCCAGATGGCCAACAGGCACATGAAAAGATGCTCAATGTCACTTCTCATCAGGGAAATACAAATCAAAACCACACTGAGATATCACCTCATGCCAGTCAGAGTGGCTAAAATGAATAAATGAGGAGACTATAGATGCTGGAGAGGATGTGGAGAAATGGGAACCCTCTTGCACTGTTGGTGGGAATGCAAACTGGTGCAGCCACTCTAGAAAACAGTGTGGAGGTTCCTCAAAAAATTAAAAATAGAACTACCCTATGACCCAGCAATAGCACTGCTGGGAATTTCCCAAGGGATACAGGAGTGCTGATGCATAGGGGGACTGTACCCCAATGTTTATAGCAACATTTTCAACAATAGCCAAATTATGGAAAGAGCCTAAATGTCCATGAATGGATAAAGAAGTTGTGGTTTATAAATACAATGGAATACTACTTGGCAATGAGAAAGAATGAAATATGGCCTTTTGTAGCAATGTGGAGGAAACTGGAGAGTGTTATGCTAAGTGAAATAAGTCATACAGAGAAAGACAGATACCATATGTTTTCACTCTTATGTGGATCCTGAGAAACTTAACAGAAGACCATGGGGGAGGGGAAGGGGAAAAAAAGTTACAGAGAGGGAAGGAGGCAAACCATGAAAGACTTTTAAAAACTGAGAATAAACTAAGGGTTGATGGGGGGTGGGATGGAGGGAAAAGTGGGTGATGGGCACTGAGGGGCACCTGTTGGGATGAGCACTGGGTGTTGTATAGAAACCAGTTTGACAATAAATTTCATATTAAAAAATAATTTAAAAATATAATTATAATTATAATTATAATTATAAATAAGAAGCATCCTAGTGAATCCTATTAGTTTCCATATTTCTTCCTTCCTCTGTTATATTGTAGAAACCCTGTTTCCTCTTGTTAATCAGTGTCAGTTATCCTTGCCTATATATCCACTGACTTCTTTCATCTTTTTTTCCACCTCATTCAAGATATATAACATTTTTATCATTGAGAAAAGTTCTTTCATTCCTGTTGTTGTCAACACCACCCCCATCGTGCCCAGGCCCTGGCATTCCATGCTGTTTTATAGCACTATAGATTAGTTTTGCTTTTTCTAGAATTTCACATAGATGAAATTGAATGTGCACTCATTAGGGCCTGGTTTCTCTTTTCAATATGATGTTTTTGAGATTCATTTATTTCATTGCATCAGTTCATTTTTTATGATTGAGTAGTATTTCATTCTCTGGATAGGCCACCTATTGATGGACAATTTGTTGGTTTTTTTGGCTATTATGAATAAAGCTGTTGTAAACACTAAATACTACCGTGGATATACATTTTAATTGCTCTTAGGTCAGTACTTAGATGTGAGATTGCTAAGTTATATGATAAATACATATTTAATTTTATCAGAAATGGCCACATTGTTTTTCAAGTGATTATATTGTTTTTTATTCCCACTGTAATGTGTTAAAATTCCTGTTGCTTCATACCTTTGTTAACCCTGGGTTTTATCCACTTTGAACGTTTAACCATTCCAGTGATGTTGTATTTTATTATAATTTTTAAATTCATAAGTATAAGAAAAAGTTAATTTTGCCTCCTGTATAGATCATATATTAGAGCCTCTCAGAAAAAGCCTTAGAGCATATCTATAAAATTCAGTATTCCTGTATATTTTTTTGCTGACTGCCTATTGCACACCAAAGGAAACATCAACTCTGACTCTCTCACAGAGGAGTATACTCAGTTTCCATAAATGCTTCCCCCCAATTCCTAGGTCTCTGAGGATGGACTGTGTCAGCAACAAAATGAAGGAGAAATTGTGATATATATTTTAGAGGCTAAAGAATTTATAGCAAAACATAACTTTCCACCAATTTGAAATAGTCTACTTACTATTATCACAAAACATTTATTCTCTGATTCTCAGTTTTGATCTAATTAAAACCTAACCTTTATTTACATTTCTGAATCCTCCATGGTAATGATCTGTGAACTTCAATGCAGGTAGAACCCTCATGAACAATGGAGTATGACGATGATGATGATGGTGACGATGATGATGGTGGTGCAGATAATGATGGAAAGTGTAGTGGTGTTGGTTGCCTAGCACAGTCCAAGCAAGTATAGGTGCTTGGTAAATATATACTGAAAGATTAAATGAAGGAACGAAAATGGCATTTACTGAATATTTAATACTTGCATAATACTGTGCTAATTTGGGTTTATCTCATTATCCCCATGATGATCCTTTGCTCTAGTTAGTTTTATTTCCCTTTTATTAAAGAAATGAATAGTAAGGCCTAGAATAACTATTTATCTGGGTTGGATGTGGTCACTCAAAATTCTAATTCACATGCAATATCTAGATTTAATTATTCCTTCAACGTGATGTTTGGCTAGGTTCTTAGAATGTCAAGAATTAGTGTTAGAATGAATATTAATTTTCCAGACCCCCTGTTTGGTACCTTATACCTGACTCTTTCCTAATGAATTTTTGTCTGCCTATAAAAGGCATTAAATGAGCAAACTGGTGTAGCCACTCTGGAGAACAGTATGGGGGTTCCTCAAAAAACTAAAACTAGAACTACCCTATGATCCAGCAGTCGCACTCTCAGGTATTTATCCAAAGGATACAAAAATACAAATTTGAGTACTGATGCGTAGGGGCACTTGTACCCCAATGTTTATAGCAACACTCTCAACAATAGCCAAATTATGGAAAGAGCCTAAATGTCCATCAACTGATGAATGGATAAAGAAATTGTGGTTTATATACACAATGGAGTACTACATGGCAATGAGAAAGAACGAAATATGGCCCTTTGTAGCAACGTGGATGGAACTGGAGAGTGTGATGCTAAGTGAAATAAGCCATACAGAGAAAGACAGATACCATATGTTTTCACTCTTATGTGGATCCTGAGAAACTTAACAGAAACCCATGGGGGAGGGGAAGGAAAAAAAAAAAGAGGTTAGAGTGGGAGAGAGCCAAAGCATAAGAGACTCTTAAAAACTGAGAACAAACTGAAGGTTGATGGTGGGTGGGAGGGAGGGGAGGGTGGGTGATGGGTATTGAGGAGGGCACCTTTTGGGATGAGCACTGGGCGTTGTATGGGAACCAATTTGACAATAAATTTCATATATTGAAAAAACAAAAACAAAAATACAAATTTGAAGGAGTACCTTCCCCCCAATGTTTATAGCAGCATTATCAATAATAGCCAAACTGTGGAGGGAGCCCAAATGTCCATCAACTGATGAATGGATAAGGAAGACGTGTATATGTGTACACACACACACACACACACACACACAATGGAATAATACTCAGCCATAATAAAGAATGAAATCTTGCCATTTGCAATTATGTGGATGGAGCTAGAGTATATCATGCTATGCGAAATAAGTCAATCATAGAAAGACAAGTATATGATTTCACTCATATGTAGAATTTAAGAAACAAAACAGATGAACATATGGGAGGGGTAAAAAGAGGAGAGAGGGAAACAAACCACAAGGGAGTCTTAATGATACAGAACAAACTGAAGGTGGATGGAGGGGAGGTGGGTGGAGGATGGGCTAGATGGGTGATGGGTATTAAAGAGGGAACTTGTTGTGATGAGCACTGGGTATTATATGTAAGTGATGAATCACTGAATTCCATTCCTGAAACCAAAATTGCACTGTATGTTAACTAACTAAAATTTAAGGAAAATTAAAAAAAAAATGAGCATCATAGAACTGTAGTTCTAGTCAGTGATCATGTCTTAGCTGGATTTCTTTGTGCGTATATTCCCCAAGAAGTTAACTGAATGGAGAATTTTTCCAGGCCAAGGTAGCATTCCTGAGTTCCCTGGCCTAATGCCATCAAAGAATATCTTAATAATATGGCAATTTAACCATGGCCTGTGACAAGTTATAACTGTAAACTATATAGCTGAATAATTGATGAAATAAATATAAGTAAATATTATGCATACATTTAAATCATAATAATGTATACAATAATGAGTAATGCTTAAGATACTATGTTAGGGGGGAAAAAACTGTGTGTGAAATTTTAAAGTTAACCGGGGCCGAGTCTTCCCTTTCCTTCCCTTCCCTGACTGGTCATGTGGTATTATGGTAAGTACACAAAGATCCTGGAGGAACCTCACCAACAAACACATATCCCTGACTATTTAATACTCTGTGGAACTAAAATTACAGGACAACAACTGGGTAGAAGTATAAGAAAATGTCAGAGATAGATCCTAATTAGAGTTAATATTTAGAAACAGTATATCCTTGATGGATCTAGCATACATGCTTAGCAGATCTTAGGAATATAAAGGCAACCCCTGCTTAATGTCAGAAAACCATTTATGAGAATCAAATATAGTTTGTGAAAACAGAAACTGGGATCTTACTTCCCATTATTTTATTTTATTTTATTTTATTTTATTTCATTTCATTTCATTTTATTAGCTTTTTAAAATACAATTTATTGTCAAATTGGTTTCCATACCACACCCAGTGCTCATCCCAACAAGTGCCCTCCTCCATGCCCATCATCCACTTTCCTCTCTCCCCCACCTTCCCATCAACCTTCAGGTTGTTCTGTGTATTTAACAGTCTCTTATGGTTTGCCTCCTTCCCTCTCTGTAACTCTTTTTTTCCCCTTCCCCATGGTCTTCGGTTAAGTTTCTCAAGATCCACATATGAGTGAAAACATATAGTATCTGTCTTTCTCTGACTGACTGATTTCACTTAGCATAATACCCTCCAGTTCCATCCACATTGCTGCAAATGGCCATATTTCATTCTTTCTCATTGCCAAGTAGTATTCCATTGTATATATAAACCACATCTTTATCCATTCATCAGTTGGTGGACATTTAGGCTCTTTCATAATTTGGCTATTGTTGAAAGTGCTGCTATAAACATTGGGTTACAAGTGCCCCTATGCATCAGCACTCCTGTATCCCTTGAGTAAATTCCTAGCAGTGCTATTGCTGGGTCATAGGGTAGTTAATTTTTAATTTTTTGAGGAATCTCCACACTGTTTTCCAGAGCAGCTGCACCAATTTGCATTCACATCAACAGTGCAAGAGGGTTCCTGTTTCTCCACATCCTCGCCATCATCTGTAGTCTCCTGATTTGTTCATTTTAGCCACTCTGACTGGCACGAGGTGATATCTCAGTGTGGTTTTGATTTTATTTCCCTGATGATGAGTGATGTTGAGCATCGTTTCATGTGTCTGTTGGCCATCTGGATGTCTTCTTTGGAAAAGTGTCTATTCATGTCTTCTGCCCATTTCTTTACTGGATTATTTCTTTTTCGGGTGTGGAGTTTGGTGAGTTCTTTATAGATTTTGGATACTGGCCCTTTATCTGATGTCATTTGCAAATATATTTTCCCATTCTGTCAATTGCCTTTTAGTTTTGTTGATTATTTCCTTTGCAGTGCAGACGTTTTTATCTTGATGAGGTCCCAATAGTTCATTTTTGCTTTTAATTCTCAAACCAGACATAGACCCAGCAAAAAGAGAACTACAGGCCAATATCCCTGATGAATATGGCTGCAGAAATTCTCAACAAGATACTAACAAATTGAATTCAACGGCATATAAAAAGAATTACTCACCATGATCAAGTGGGATTCATTCCTGGGATGCAGGGCTGGTTCAATATTCACAAATCAATTAATGTGATACATCACATTAATAAAAGAAAGGATAAGAACCATATGATCCTGCCAATAGATGCAGAAAAATCATCTGACAAAATACAGCATCTTTTCTTCATACAAACCCTCAAGAAAGTCTGGATAGAAGGAACATACTGAAACATCATAAAAGCCATTTATGAAAAGCCTACAGCTAATATCATCCTCAATGTGGAAAAATTGAGAGCTTTCCCCCTGTGATCAGGAACATGACAGGCATGTCACTCTCAGCACTATTCTTTAACATAGTGTTGGAAGTCCTAGCATCAGCAATCAGACAACAAAATGAAATAAAAGCATCAAAATTGGCAAAGAAGAAGTCAAACTTTCACTTTTCACAGACAACATGATACTTTACATGGAAAACCCAACAGACTCCACCAAAAGTCTGCTAGAACTGATACATGAACTCAGCAAAGTCGCAGGGTACAAAATCAATGTACAGAAATTGGTTGAATTTTTGTACACCAATAATTAAACAACAGAAATAGAAATAAAGAAACTGATCCCATTTACAATCACACCAAGAACCATAAAATACCTAGGAATAAACCTAACCAAAGATGTAAAAGATCTGTAGGCTGAAAACTATAGAAAGCTTATGACGGAAATCGAAGATGAGGCAAAGAAATGGAAAAACATTCCATGGATTGGAAGAATAAATATTATTAAAATGTCAATACTACCTAAAGCAGTCTACACATTCATGCAATCCCAATCAAAATTGCACTGGCATTCTTCTCAAAGCTAGAACAAACAATCCTAAAATTTGTATGGAACCACAAAAGACCCTGAATAACCAAAGTAATATTGAAGAAGAAAACCAAAGTGGGAGGCATCACAATCCCAGACTTTAGCCTCTACTACAAAGCTGTAATAATCCAGACAGTCTGGTATTGGCACAAAAACAGACACATAAACCAATGGAATAGAATAGAGGACCCAGAATTGGACCCACAAATATGGCCAACTAATCTTTGACCATGCAGGACAGAGTATCCAATGGAAAAAAGACAGTCTCTTTAACAAATGGTGCTGGGAGAACTGAATGGCAACATTCAGAAGAATGAAACTAGACCACTTTCTTACACCATTCACAAAAATAAACTGAAAATGGATGAAAGACCTGAATGTGAGACAGGAAACCATCAAAACCCTAGAGGAGAAAGCAAGCAACAACCCCTTTGACCTCAGCTGCAGCACGCATCTCCAAAGGCAAGGGAATTAAAAGCAAAAAAAAAACAAAGACAAAAACAAAAAAAAACCCCACTTCCCATTATTTTAAATGGAAACACTATATCCGTATTACAATATATCTGTATTAGATCAGTCAAAACCCCCAACCAATATTCCAAAACACACTAAAAATATCACTATATAAATAATAACCATCTTGTTAGGGCATATAATACTTAAAACTTTGCTTCATGATTTTCAAGGAACTAATCTGATTCGTGGCAAACCATTGCTTTCTCTGCATTAATGTGGCCATTCTTAGTACCACAAAATGCCAAAACCCCATATCACTTTGTTGACCTTTATGGCTTTGTAATTGAATTTGAACCTTTCCTTGTATATAATTTGTTTTCCTGTTGTATTGATTTTTGGAGTTACAAATACTGATATTTCCCACATAAACACTGGTTGGCAAGTTTTACTGAGAGATATGTTCTCTGAAGTTTCAATACTAATAGCGAGGGTTTTTGTACTGGGAAATTGTTTTGCAGGGTAGATGGTGAAGTTTGGATTAATAGATATATGTTCACATACCAGTCACCACAAACCCTTCGTGTATTAGATTGGGTTCTCTGTTAATTGTTAGCTTCATATTTTGTAGGTCAGGTTTGGTCCATCAGAGACTGCTTCAATGATATTCAACAAAAACATGGAAAAAAATATCCAGAACAAGTTTCTATAGAAGGAACTGTTTATCCTACATAGAGAAAAAGCAGTTTCTTTGCATGTGCCCATGATCCACATTAATGAATAAAGAAGATATCAATTTAAAAATAATTGTTAAATCAGATATTATAGAATTCATATCCTCTATTCAAGAGTGAAATCATGGATGAGCACTGGGTGTTGTATGGAAACCAATTTGGCAATAAATTATATTTAATATAAAAAAAGAATGAAATCATGCCATTTGCAGCAACGTGGATGGAAGTGGAAGGTATTATGCTGAGTGAAATAAGTCAGAGAAGGACAGATATCATATCTTTTCACTCATGTGGATCTTGAGAAACTTAACAGAAGACCATAGGGAAGGGAAGGGGAAAAAATAGTTACAAAAAGAGAGGGAGAGAAGCAAACCACAAAAGACTCTTAAATACAGAGAACAAACTGAGGGTGGATGGGTGGGTGAGGGAGAGGGGAAATGGGTGATGGGTATTGAGGAGGGCACTTGTTGGGATGAGCACTGGATGTTGTATGGAAGCCAATTTGACAATAAATTATATTCATTAAAAAAAAGAAATTTTACCTTAAAAAAACAAAAACAAAGTGTACAAAAACTAGAAGTTAATAATAGTTTTATAAGCAATACTTTGCTTGGCAATTAAAAAACATTCCTATATGACATTTGAAGTCACCACTGTAGAATATTAAACACGTTAATTTAACCTGCGATTTAAACTCCTGGAACTTCTAACCACCCGCCCTCCCAATCCCCCCATCTTTCATCATTGCTTTGGTTTTATGCTTTATTTCCCTTTTTATTTTTCAATATAATCGTGGTTTCTCAATAAGATCCTTGGAATTCTTTTTTCTGCTTTAGATCCAGAGATTTCTGAGCCCATCATCACCACCACCACAACCACCACCACCACCATGACCACAGATATGTAGATCACACTGCTAAATCCTTAACAATTTTAAAATTGCATTACTCATATTAACTTACTCAATCCTCATCTTATTTCACAGATAAGAAAACAAAGGCACAGTTTTTACTTTTTTTGAAGGGGGAGATCATTTGCTTATTTCCAGGGAACAAATTGTCAAGAATTTAACTAGGACATGGTGTATGAAAAGCAAATTCGCGGATTCCTTGTCTCCCTAAATGTTAATAATTTATTTTAGCATTTTGCTGAAAGCTGGTTACAAGGTTCTACACTGAAAATCATTCCTTCAAAACTTAAAAGCCTTATCTTACTTCAAGCAATATCAAAAGTTGAAAAAGAAGTTGATATATGGATTTCCATAACCTTTCATAGAAGTGTTTTATTTATTTTTTAATCTGGAAAGATGTTTTAGGATTTCTTTATGTTTCGTGTTTGTAAATTTTATAGTGTCATGCCTAGATTCAAAAAATTTTAATTTATTGAGTTGTTCACACAGGCATTGGGATATTGTCCTCTTTGTGTAATTAATAATTTATTCTCCCCTTTTTTTCTGTGTTCTCTCTTCCAAATCCATAATAAACAGAAGTTCAGCATTCTGGACTAAATTACTTTCCCCACAAGTTTTCTAACTCTTTTTCTCTCTGTATTTTACTTTCTGAAACTTCTCCATTTATTGTTCTGCCCACAATGTGGATGATTCTTTTCTTTCAGCTATTACATTTTTTAATTTATAAAAACGTATTTTCTTTTGTTGTTTACCCATTCTTTATCAAAACTTAATGAAGTTTTTAGGATGCAATATTATCTTGGAGCACCCTGTGCTGGATTTTGTTTTTCATTTTCTTTTTTTTTGTGGGGGAAGAGGTTGCTGCAATCATTTCCACTCTCCTGGATCCTACTGTCTAGATCACAGCACCTGGCCCCCTGGGAACTATATTTTAGAGAATCCCTGGCCAGAAGGGTCCAGGTTGAATCCCACTAATGAAAGGCATTGTGTGATAGCTGGAAGGGAGAGGGAAAGCAGAGCCGTTATTGTTCCCCTAGAAGTGGGTTGCTGTGTGGTCCACAAAGAAAATACTATCAAAGAATCGAAGGCTAGAGAACACTGTGTGCTTGTGGCAAAACATTTAATAAAACTGTAGATTCTGACTAATGTGAAAGCCACTCATATCCCCACCGACGCCAAAGTGATCTTACTTATGCAAATCTGACCATGCCTTAGCAGCATTTTAACAGGAATGGGTCCCCTATTGCCCTCAGGATAAGTAATAATAGCACCCATGTGCCTTCATATTTTGGTCCCTGAAAGTCTATTTCCATTCAAGTACAAAAACTATGCACGTGGTGTTTGCCATCACTTACAATTTAGACTCCATGTATGCCTTCAGCTCATCCTTTTCTATTTCTTTTTCATCACACCATCACGGTAAGCATACTGAAGCATGATTTTATAGCTGCATGCTTCACAAATGCTGTTGACCAACTTGAAATGCCCTCCATTTTCATTGTCCAGATGGAAAACTTGTGTCTTTGAAAATCACCTTTTTCTATAAAGTCTCCAAAGTACATGCGGACACCAACAAAACAAAACAAAACAAAACACCCACAGCAAACTATTAAAAAAATGGGTAGGGAGACTGAATAGACATTTTCCCAAAGAGGACATATAAATAGCCAACAGGTACGTGAGAAGATGCTCACTATCACTAATGAAAATGGAAACATCACTAAGGGAAATACAAATAAAACCACAGTGAAATACCACCTCATACTTCCTTGGATGAGTATTACAGAAAAAAACCCACAAAGAATAAGAAGTGTTAGCAAGGATGTGGACACATAGGAACTCTGGTCTGCTATTACTGAAAATGTAAATTGGTGTAGCCACTCCGGTAGACAATATAGTATTTCCTGAAAATTTTCAAAATAGAATTACCATTTGATCCAGCAATCCCACCTCTGTGTATATCACCAAAGGAAGGGAAATATAGAATTCAAAGAGCTATCTGTACTCTGATGTTCATGTAACATTTTTCCCAATAGCTAAGATGTGGAAATAATCTAAAAGTCCATGTGAAGAAGAATGGACAAAGAAAATGTGAGTTTCTGGTCTTCACTTTTCTTTTTGTCAAGCTCACCCTTTAAGCATAGTACACCTGTAGGGATGAGCACTGGGTGTTGTATGGAAACCAATTTGACAACAAATTATATTTTTTAAAAAAGCATAATCTATCTCAAGGTAATATAAAGTACATTACGTTAGTTTAAGTATAATAAATTATTATCAAATCCTGACTAAAACCTTGGGGAGGCTCACAGTCTTTGCAGTAGTTTGGCCACAATTCCTTTACTTATTCCTGCATTGCTGAACCTCAGCCATTTCAATACGCTCTTGAATAGTTCAGCTCTGAATACTTCCATGTTTCCGCAGCATCTCGATGAGTATTCTCAAGTGGACCCTAGGTTCTGTGGCTCAATCTAATATTTATGGAGAAGTTTATTTCAGTGTTTTTGTAAGTTGACCAGGTAGTTGAAGGCAGCACCAGGCTTCTTCAATGCAAATGATTCCTTGTCTACTATAGTCCCTTTGTTATCCACTCCCACTGCCACTTCTGTAAGCCATCATTCTCTTTCTTCCAATTCCTATAACAGTCTGTACCCAGTTTTCCACTCTTACCTTGGCTTTTCCAAACTCTTTTTTAATACAGTTTCTACAGCTAATCATACGTGGTTTTTGGGGGCATGTTTCGTATTTCTTCATTGTCAATAAGATGAAATATGAAATTTGTAATAATACCATCAAGGCCATGTATGATCTAATCACGGTGTAGAATGTGTTTCATAACATGTATTTGAGATGATCTAACCACAGTGTTTGGGCTAATGTCAAAAAATGGTCTTAATCTTTTTAGAGATGTTTCTTATGAAATAAATAAAGGACACATACTAGCTGGAAAGTAGGCCTGATGAGCACAAGAATTTGAGGATTGAGGTAATGGAAACGTTGGTTTTAAGATAGGTTATCAATCAGAACATAACCTTATAGTTGACAACAGAGGTCAAACAGGAAAAAAGGCTTAGTTTGTTTTTTTATTAGTAATATGAAGTAGATAAGCAAATAACTCACATTCTGTAAACTTGACTCTTTGGAAGAAATTATAGAAATATGAAATAAGTGCTCCCTTTCTCTGATAAAGATAAGCTTTCAGATAAGAATCAGTCATAATTATACATTATGATTCTGAAAGACTGGAGATAGAATACATAATTTAGGCAACAGGAGCATTGGTAAGCTGTTGGCTGTGTGGTTATTCCTTTCCTTAGAGAATGCTCTAAGCCTGAGATCAGTTCTGTTACTCTCCAGCATGGGATTGATACATGCATATGTAGTTAAGCTAAGAGCCAAGAACAGCATTTAAGAGCATATGTGATTCAAACCATATATATTCAAAGGTGGAGGTTACTATGCCCCTTATTTCCTTGGACTAAGCATGGAGGGAATGTGGACCCAAGCATTGGTACTATTTCTGTCATTTCCTTCATAACCACAATGTAATATTGAAACTTATATCATTTTAATTATCTAAGTGCCCTTTGTAAACACTAATACTTGCTGAGCCATGTTTATGACTAGAGAAGAGAGAAATTACTAAATTTATGACATTTCAACCACATGGCTTATTTCAGAGGGAAGAATCAAAATTCAGCAAAGGATTTTGCAATTAATAAATTGTCATCGAAATGTGGAATATTTGCGAGAAGATTGTTATGCATATCAAGGTAAAGTGTGGACTTCCTTTTATTAATATGAAATTTATTGTCAAGTTGGTTTCCATACAGTACCCAGTGGTCATCCCAACAGGTGCTCTCCTCAATGCCCATCACCCACTTTCCCCTCCTTCCCCCCCCCCCCCATCAACCCTCAGTTTATTCTCAGTTTTTAAGAGTCTCTTATGGTTTGCCTCCTTCCCTCTCTGTAACTATTTTTCCCCCTTCCCCTCCCCCATGGTCTTCTGTTAAGTTTCTCAGGATCCACATAAGAGTGAAAACATATGGTATCTGTCTTCTTCTGTATGACTTATTTCACTTAACATAACACTCTCCAGTTCCCTCCACATTGCTATAAAAAGACTTCCAAAAAAAGATTTTGTGTGTGTTTGTGTGTGTGTGTGTGTGTGTGTGTGTGTGTGTGTGATTTGATGAGTTTATTTCTTATACAATCTTCACCACAACTGTAGCTCCCTGCTGTCACAACAGAGCACTATTAAATACCATTGACCACATCCCTTGTGCTGTACCTTTCATTCCCTTGAATTATTCATTCCATAACTATATCACCCACTCCCCTGCCCCCATTTGCCCATTCCCCACCCCCTCCCTTCTGGCAACCATCAATTTGTTCTCCATATTTATGGGTCTGTTAATACTTTTTGTTTACTTATATGTTTGTTGAGATTTCACATATAAGTGAAATCATGGTGTTTGCTTTCTCCACTTCTGTCACTTAGCATGATTCCCCCTAGCTTTATCCACGTTGTTACAATGGCAAAATCTCATCCTTTTTTGTGGTTGAGTCATATTCCATTACACACATAAAATCACACCTTTATCCATTCACCTTTCGATGGACACTTGGGTTGCTCCCATACCTTGGCTATTATAAATAATGCTGTAATAAACAGGGGTGTGAGCTCAACAATGTTTTTAACTTTGTTGTAATTTAACAGATTTCCATTTTGTTCGGGATGTGCAGAAATCAAGTGTGGTTGCCAGAATGCTACACTAGGACCCTGTGGACTGCTACATTGGCCAGAATGAAGACAAATGTTTTTCTGAACCATTCCACTCCAAGGCCATGTGATTTTATTTTTGTCTTGATATTTTCATTCTGCACATTGTCTCTCTCAGAGCCTGGTGGACCTGCTTATTCCGCAGAGTGTAGATGACAGGGTTCAACAGCGGGGTCACCACCGTATGCACAAGGGCAGCCTCCCTGTTGGAGTCCAGCCTGTTCCTTTGCTTTGGTTTCACGTATATAAAGACACAGCTGCTGTATATCAGGGAGAGGACTATGAAGTGAGAGGAGCAGGTGGAGAAAGCTTTCTGTCGCTCCTTGGCTGATGGGAGTCGCACAACTGTGACTACTATGTTGCTGTATGCAATGATGGTTATGATAAGGGATGTCAAAATGATAAACAAAGCAATGACAAAGGCCAACATTTCAACAAACCTGGTATTAGAACAGGAGAGATGAATCAGGGAACCAAGATCACAGAAGAAGTGGGGGATGACATTGGGGCCACAGAACGATAACTGGGAAACCTTTACTATCAGACCAGTGATGAGAAGGAAGGCCAAAACACAGCAGGCAGTGACCAAGAGGAAGCAAGTCTTGAGGTTCATGATGGTTGGGTAATGCAGAGGCTTGCAAATGGCCGTGTACCGATCCACAGACATCACTGTTATGAGGAAGAAACCTGTGGCTCCGAGGTATACATACACAAAGGCTTGTATGAAACAGGCAAGAAAGGAAATGGTTTGCCGGCCTAAAAGAAAGATGACCAGCAACTTAGGAATAACAGCACTTATGAAACAACTCTCAAAGAAGGAGAAAATGCTGAGGAAAAAGTACATAGGTGTCTGGAGCCGGGAGTCAGCACAGGTGATGGTGACTATGACAGCATTGCCTGTAATGGATGCCAGGTAGGCCAGCAGGTGCACCAGGAAGAGGACCTTTCCCAGGTGTTGGATGGCAGGAAACCCCTCCAAGGTGAATTCTTGGACGGTGGTCCCGTTCCCCATTTCCATGGGCATCTCTTTCCACAGCATCATCCCTGCTGGTCTTAACCCACAATAAAGACATAAAGGAGGGCAAAGGTTTTAGCGGAGCACATGATTAAGTTATTTGCCTATCCCGGAAGGTGGCTAGGCAGATAGCAAAGTGGTTTACTCAGCTGGTTCTTGAATCAGAAGGACCTGAATTCATTACTAGTTCAACACTGAGTTCTAACCCCTGAGAGATGGGTTGTCTTTGGAAAGGTAGTTAACCGTTATGAACCTCACTTTCACCCTCAGTAAAATGAAGATGACAGGATCTGCTTGTTCATGCTCTTGTGAGAATAAGTAAGATAAAGCATGTAGCTCACTTGCCATATGATGCCAATGTTTCTATGTGTTCTCAATGTCTAATTGTAATGTGATGGTCATTATTATTATGCTGAATAGAACATCATCAGTAGGCAATATTGTTGAAATTTTTTAGTTATAAAACACTTTACTGTTTTTAACAACATTATTTATTTGTAGTAAACATAGCAGTTATGTTAGTAATATTCACTTTGAGCGTCTCTTTTAATATGTAACACATTCTAAGGTCCAAGCTATCATCATCATCATTTGTTGAGGACCTATACTTGTTCTGTGCTGGTCACTGAAATTCACTATTTCTATTACTCTTCACAGTAATGAAGAGCCTCTTCTAAAGAAGCAGAAACGGAGGCTTAGAGAGATCCAGAGAGCTTAGGTCATTTCGCTGGGACTTTAGCCACAATGTCCAAATCCAGAGTACCTGCTTTTTCTAAATGCAGTGACAAAATATTTTAAAATAGAAACAAATCTATAGTTGATGATCTCTCAACCTTAAGTGCAAGATTAGCTTTACTTATCTTGTTTCTCTCCCAGGTTAGTATTACTGATGAGTTACTGACCTGCAGATTGACATGGGGTCAGAGACAATCTACTTTAGCACTAGCAGTTTGTAGAAGAGACTGGAGACCAGAGATGTTTTGGGCTTCTCAACATCATGACATGAACTGTGAATGCAGGATTTACCACCCACCCCGAGTTCATGCTGGGTTGTGAGGGCCGTGGGAGTGACAATAGTTCACAGGATTAATGCACTTAGGAGCATATGCTGGCAACCTATATTCACTCTTGCATGAAAGCTCAGTGAACATTCTTCTCTTTTCAGTCCTCCCAATCAGTGACATCTCTCATGATGGTGTTTGGCTGTAGCATCTCAATTTAAGCTAAAGTTTGGCAGTGTGGAATGTGTCACTCTCACTCACTCTCACTAACTCAAGGTGCGCCTGCTTCTTCCAGTTGACCCCAGAAAGTCCACCATGTCACCATGGTCCCTGAGGCTGTCACACACAGGAGTCACCACATGGTGGGCAGGGCTACCTCCTCTAGCTGCCATTGTATCTCAAGAAAGCAAAGGCTTGCTGTGGGATGAGGGGAAAGGAGAGGAGAAGTAAATGCATTTGTCATAGCTTGTTGTCCCAAAGTGGGGTGAATATGCATCTCTTTGGCCAGTGTTCCGGCTGATAAAGCCTTGTTTGTATAGCCCAGAATGTTTCCTACCACAGCAAGGCTACATGGAAGCCTTGCTCACTGAACCCCCAGAAAGGCGCAGACAGACTAAAACAACCACATTTCGCTGCCCCCAGTTCTGGGCTAGAGCTGGACTCTCGGACTACTTAGGGTTCTGCTGAAAGGTCTGGCTCTGCTCCTCCAAGTGGGTAAAAGCCCACCTAACATGCAACATTGCCGTCCACCTGCTATACCAGTTAATGGGAGTAGGCAGCTGCTTCTTATTTCAACCCTGGGTGCTGCTGAGACAGGGGTCCTTCTGCTGCAGCACTCCATGGTCATGGGCACACCTGCTCCAAGACACCTTCTACTGCACTGTGCTTCTCCATCATATCCTCACCTGTCTGTGTGAGATGCATCCTTCATTTCCTGCATCAACAGTGAGAAACAGCTGACATGCACGTTTGAAGTCCCTCTGATATTTTTGCCACAGGACTGTTTGGTCAGCAGCAGGATGGACCCAGCCAGTGAGCAGAGAGTCCAGGTCCCCAAACCTCATTAGATCCTGAAGAGACAGAGACAGAGACAGAAAGTAAAGGCATGATTGGTGTACTGGGGACAGCTAATTGGTCACTGTTGAAAATAAAGTTTACTGGCTCTACCCTCATATTTATCTTTCCATTGTCAATGGTGACTTTGACTCCCAGATGTCCACTGTTCTCTGCCAATTTTTTCAAGGAAATTATATGACAATTTCCCAAGGGTTTCTAAAACCCCAAGTTGAATGTTGCTACTAATTTGAGGTAAAAGTCCACACTACAATTTTCTCCATGTGGTGTATGCACTGAGGCCAGAGCATAGTTGTTACAAGAATAGATTTTTGGTGAGAAAGAGCTTGATTACACCTGGCTTTCATGAGGCTTTGGGGAGGATACTGGGGAAGGCACCTCTCTTCGTCAATCATTCTCCATGCTTCCACCAACATTATGATTCTCTTCATTACATATTTTCATATGAAGAATATTTTTGTTCTCCCCGATCTCCTTGTAAAAGAAAGCACACAATTTTTTTCCTCTTTAGGGAAGAAAAGGAAGACCTGTGGTTTCTGTAACATCTCTAATCTGGTAGACCCCTCTCTCCTTAAAAAAAATCTGGGAAGTGAATTCCCAGATTCTTGCTAGATGCACATGAAGAAGAGATGTGAGTCTGAGGGTGGAGAAGCTTTATCCATAGGAAGCACCTGCTTGGAAAGCAGCTTCTTCTCCTGGGTTGGGCTGTTGGTGTCAGGAGTGACCTGTTTTTCTGTGGTCTCTGGCCTTCATTGAAATCCAGAGAAGTGGACTAAACTCTCAAAGTGTATTTGAATGCTACCCTGAGGCATATGGTCGATGGAAATTTGTTGTGCCTGAATCTGCCCTCATCATTGTGATCCTACCAGGTCAAGGCAAATATTATAGCAACGTTCAGGAATGTCAACTAGGTCCCACTCTCCCATAAATAGACAAAATCATTTTTATAACATCTGTCCATCTATACACTCTGCTTTAAATCCAGGCAAATCTCTGACCTCATGGTCATATTCTCAGTTGGCCATGAGGAAAAATAAAGAATAATGGGAGATGAGTTACAGAAGCTGGAACGATATGAGACTATACATCCTCGTATTCAGATAAAGTCTCATTGGCAGAGGTTTTAATTTTATTCAGAGTGAGCTTCATGGTGCAAAATTCCTCTCACTCCTAATCGAGCCCCAACGCCAACACGACTATGGGAAGGTGGGAGGAGAGGGGCTGGTATGTGATTTGATAGAAAGGTTTACAAATGGCATACTCAAGGAAATGGACTGAACTAACTATGTAGCATAAGGGATAGTGAGCTGCCATCAAGAAATGTTTCATATTCTCTTCATCTAGTGCCCGTTTTCTGAATAGTGCCTTCATGGCTCTCCAAAACCTACAATTTCTTTATGTTTTTAAATTATACCTTGAGATCTTATTTATCTTGGACATTTTCCAGCATTCCTTGTGCTTTGAGGATTTAGTTATCCAGTTAGAGTAAGGAAAGGGATGAACCTAGAGAATGATTGAGTTGAATTATGTGGGTGGGGTAGAAACAGGTGGAAATTGCTATCTATAAATCTCAGCAGTGAAACTACTTTGTAGGGTTCTGGATCTTCCACTTCTATAACTTTCCTGGTAAGATTTCTTCTACTTGTCCCACATCTGATGTGTGGATGCTCCAGGTGTTGGGGACAACCGTTGGTTCTAGGTGGTGCTTTTAGCACAAGATTCCTAAGTATCTTTATCTCTGTACCTTTCCAGAATGAGATGTGAATGTTATGTTTTGGAAGGTTAACATTTTACACAAAGTATGGAAGAGCCCTCCATAACCTCCTCCCCACTGCAAAAGCAAACTCCTTTGAAATGGGGGGGGGGCAAAGTTCACATTTCTAAGTTCACACCTTTTCCAATTACACTCTTAGAGCTTATTACATGAAATAGTTTTGCTGTTAATGGAGGGGAACTACTTAGAGGAGAAGATGAACAGTGTGCAATGGAGAGAAAACTAATTTATATAATCAATCCCCTTTTATGAAATGGGATTTTTTGGCTGGGCTTAAGACATCATCTGATCAATTAGTATTGTATTGGTTGGTGTCATAAAGTCAGGGTCCAAGATTCCTAAGATTCAGTAAACCAGACTGATCTCTTTTCACACATTTGCCTCTGGGGATGTAAGGGTGATCAGAACCTTTATATAGATACTGGTTTGGGAAAGTGTTCTCACGACTGACAACACAATCAAATTCTGTGTTCTTATCCAGCACTTATCACTGCTTGGAGACAGAGGTCCTAAGAAGAGTTCTCAGGAACCAGAGGAGATAAATTGGAATTCGTCAGCCCCCCAATATGACTGGACTGCTGAGCCTTGGGTGGAGGTATCTATCATCATCTTCCTTAGTTGGGAGGTCAGGCGACTCACAGAGCAGGGCAGGACAGTGGCCAGTGCGGGCATAGTGGGGAAGCCCATGCTCAGATTGACTGAGAGGATACTGCCAGGGTGACATGTGCTGCATCCTCAGAAGGCTGGCTTCTGCCGGCAGTGTGCCTCACCTTGGTGCATCATGTCTGCTACTGGGGAAAGATACATCCAGCCAAAAATAGAGGAGCTGGGTGAGCTCAGCTCTGCTTTCTCCTCATGCCCATCTTAGTTTGACTCTTTGTCTTGAATGGAAATCCTATCAATCATGGCTAGCGAGGGGTTTTCTTTCACAAGTAGCATCTCATTCATTAAAATCCTGAATCAGGTGTCACAATAGGCCTGGTCCTATGGACACTGAAGGTGGAGAGTGATTCTACATTCAGACAGCTCTTGGAACTTCATTCAGCATTGGGTGTAGGGATCCTCTTTCCATTGCTTTTCCATTTTCCTTCTAGCCTCAGTCTTCATGTCTGCACCTTAATGGGCTTCTACTAAATAGTGTCCTCTATACTCTTAATTTCTATCCCTCTTTTCTCAGTGACAGGATACATAGTGGCGGTGACACTTTCTTGGGGTACACCTCAGTGCTTTGTGTAAGGGAGGCACGATACAAGTCTTATGTACACTTTCAAAAAGTATGAAAAGAGTTAATGTAATTTCCCCCCAAATTTGTGAACCACAATATTCTCTTTTTTTCCCACTTTTATTGAGATATAATTGACTTATAACATTGTGTAAGTTTATTTGTTTGGGAAGACCTTTGTCTCTCCTTCTATTCTAAATGACAGACTTGCTGGATAAAGGATTCTCGGCTGCATATTTTTTCTGTTTAGCACACTGAAGATATCGTGCCAAGCCTTTCTGGCCTGCCAAGTTTCAAAAGAGAGATCAGTCACGAGTCTTATAGGTCTCCCTTTATATGTGAGGGCATGTTTATCCCTTGCTGCTTTCAGAATTTTCTCTTTATCCTTGTATTTTGCCAGTTTCACTATGATATGTCGTGCAGAAGATCGATTCAAGTTACGTCTGAAGGGAGTTCTCTGTGCCTCTTGGATTTCAATGCCTTTTTCCTTCCCCAGTTCAGGGAAGTTCTCAGCTATAATTTGTTCAAGTACCCCTTCAGCACCTTTCCCTCTCTCTTCCTCCTCTGGGATACCAATTATGCGTATATTATTTCTTTTTAGTGTATCACTTAGTTCTCTAATTTTCCCCTCATACTCCTGGATTTTTTTATCTCTCTTTCTCTCAGCTTCCTCTTTTTCCATAACTTTATCTTCTAGTTCACCTATTCTCTCCTCTGCCTCTTCAATCCGAGCCGTCGTCGTTTCCATTTTGTTTTGCATTTCGTTTAAAGCGCTTTTCAGCTCCTCGTGACTGTGCCTTAGTCCCTTGATCTCTGTAGCAAGAGATTCTCTGCTGTCCTCTATACTGTTTTCAAGCCCAGGGATTAATTTTATGACTATTATTCTAAATTCACTTTCTGTTATATTATTTAAATCCTTTTTGATCAGTTCATTAGCTGTTGTTATTTCCTGGAGATTCTTCTGAGGGGAATTCTTCCGTTTGGTCATTTTGGAGAGTCCCTGGAGTGGTGAGGACCTGCAGGGCACTTCCCCTGTGCTGTGGTGTATAACTGGAGTTGGTGGGCGGGGCCGCAGTCCGACCTGATGTCTGCCCCCAGCCCACCGCTGGGGCCACAGTCAGACTGGCGTGTGCCTTCTCTTCCCCTCTCCTAGGGGCGGGATTCACCGTGGGGTGGCGTGGCCCGTCTGGGCTACTTGCACACTGCCAGGCTTGTGGTGCTGGGGATATGGCGTATTAGCTGGGGTGGGTAGGCAAGGTGCACGGGGGCTGGAGGGGCAGGCTTAGCTCGCTTCTCCTTAGGTGATCCACTTCAGGAGGGGCCCTGTGGCAGCGGGAGGGAGTCAGATCCGCTGCCGGAGGTTTGGCTCCACAGAAGCACAGAGTTGGGTGTTTGCACGGAGCGAGCAAGTTCCCTGGCAGGAACTGGTTCCCTTTGGGATTTTGGCTGGGGGATGGGCGAGGGAGATGGTGCTGGCGAGCGCCTTTGTTCCCCACCAAACTGAGCTCTGTCGTCAGGGGGCTCAGCAGCTCTCCCTCCCTTTGTCCTCCAGCCTTCCCGTTTTCCGAGCAGAGCTGTTAGCTTATGACCTCCCAGACGCTAAGTCGCGCTTGCTGTGGGAACACAGTCCATCAGGCCCCTTCGCTTTTGCCAGCTAGACTCGGGGGCTCTGCTTGGCCAGCGGGCCGCCCCTCCACCCCGGCTCCCTCCCGCCAGTCCATGGAGTGCGCACTGCCTCGCCGCCCTTCCTACCCTCTTCCGTGGGCCTCTCATCTGCGCTTGGCTCCGGAGACTCCGTTCTGCTAATCCTCTGGCGGCTTTCTGGGTTCTTTAGGCAGGTGTAGGTGGAATCTAAGTGATCAGCAGGACGCGGGTGAGCCCAACGTCCTCCTACGCCGCCATCTTCCCTCTCTCCCGACATTGTGTAAGTTTAAGGTGTACAAGTGATGACTTGGCACACACATATTATGAAATGTTTACCACAGTAAGGTTAACACATCCTTCTCTTCACATGATTGCCACTTTGTTGTTGTTATGGTAAGCATATTACAACTCTACTTGCATAGCAATTTTCAAATGTGCAATACAGTATTATTAACTATAATCACCATGTGCTGTACCTTTGGTGCTCAGAACTTACTAATTTCATAATTTAAAGTTTGTACCTTTGAATAACATCTCCCCACTTCCCCCACTCCTCAGCCTCCGACAATCACCATCTCACTCTCTGTTTCTATGAGTTAGATATTTTTAGATTTCACATACAAATGAGATCGTACCCTAGTTGTCTTTCTCTGTGTGAGCTTATTTGACTTAGCAATAAAATATGCATTATCAGGTTCATGACAAAGATGACAGTCTAATGAAGCAGGGAAGTGATAGTTCTTTCAATAAATATAAACGGTATTGCATCAAGTGGGTATTCAAATGGAGAAAATGCAATTTGATGCTTCCTTTATATCATAGCAAAAAATGTTAAAAGAGGGGACAAAAAGGAAAGAAACCCAGAAGATGAGCTGTAGATCTAAATGTAAATGGTATAACAATCATCTAAAAGAAAAAAGGCCAGAATATCTTAATGTCTTTAGGGGAAGGCAAAAAAGCTACTTAACCAAGACAAAATAATTTACCATTAAAAATTATATTAAATACCTCTGTTTATTGAAACAGCATTAAGGAAATTGAAAGGCAAGTCACAGTCTGGGAGAAGCTATTTTTTTAAGTGTTTATTTATTTTTGAGACAGAGAGAGACAGAGCATGAACGGGGGAGGGTCAGAGAGAGAGGGAGATACAGAATATGAAGCAGGCTCCAGGCTCTGAGCTGTCAGCACAGAGCCCCACGTGGGGCTCAAACTCACAGACCGTGAGATCATGACCTGAGCCAAAGTCGGACGCCCAACCAACTGAGCCAGTCTGGGAGAAGCTATTTTTAACCTGACAAACCTATAAATCAGTAAGGAAAAAGACAATGGAACAATAGAAAACTGGGCAAAATATTTGCAGTGTTCCTTCACAAAAAGAGATTGTACAAATGGCCAATATCATATTAAAATGTGCAGGTTATGTATTTACCAGGGAAAGATAACATAAAACCACAGTACAATAATAGTTCACACAAACCAGAAAGACTATAATGCAAAATTCAGACAATGCCAAGCGTCAATGAGAGTACTGGACTGCCGTTCACTGACGCTGGAAGTGTAAAATTTGGAAATATATTGAAGTTGAGCATATTTTACATGTCACATATTTTCTTGAAATAGTTTTATTTAGTGAATAAGTTCAGTTATTGACTTATTTAGTCAATAAGGTTACTTATTTCCCTTGAAGATTACAGTGATATGGAGGAATGCTTTGTACACAAGGGCAAACTTTGTGCTTTTATAGATTCTAGTGCAGCATATAATTCTGTTTCCATTACAACACATAATGATTCAGCTTTCAGATTATTTATAATACTGAAATAAGTATTACATCAGCAAACTCATTTTTTGGTTGAATCCAAATTTATGTGATATTAAGTACTGCAAAAAGTCAGATAAGAAGTGTTAGTTGGTTGTTAAAGTAGTATGTGGAGAGCATGATAATGCCGTATTTGTGAAGCCTTGTCATTAAAAATGTGTTTGTCCACTGCTCCCAGGACCCCTGAAGGAGAAAACTCCTGGAAGAATAAGAAGTGAATTTTTATTAGAAAAATGCCACTGGGGATCATTGCCAAAGTGTTATCAGTAGCTGGAGAGATTAATATCCTGGCCAACAGATGGAGCAGGCAGACAGAGAGGGAATACTGAAATAAGTATTACATCAGCAAACTCATTTTTTGGTTGAATCCAAATTTATGTGATATTAAGTACTGCAAAAAGTCAGATAAGAAGTGTCAGTTGGTTGTTAAAGTAGTATGTGGAGAGCATGATAATGCCGTATTTGTGAAGCCTTGTCATTGAAAATGTGTTTGTCCACTGCTCCCAGGACCCCTGAAGGAGAAAACTCCTGGAAGAATAAGAAGTGAATTTTTATTAGAAAAATGCCACTGGGGATCATTGCCAAAGTGTTATCAGTAGCTGGAGAGATTAATATCCTGGCCAACAGATGGAGCAGGCAGACAGAGAGGGAATGAAAGCTTCTGGCATTGTCAGCCCATCTTACTCAATATTTATACTTCACCTCCCCTCCTCCACCCTACCTGCCACTCAGGTTGCTAACAATAAGTCTTCTTCCAAGCATGGTGGAAAACCAATGCGATAGGTCCTCACAATTTGTCAGGTAATCCAAAGCTGAAATACTCTTCTCCCTCATTCTACCCCCGCCAGACAATTATTAAGTCCCTAGTTGCAATGGTTCCCACACTTTGGCATGCATCATTGTCACCTGGAGGGTTTGCTAAAACACAGATTATTGGGCCCACCCCAAGAGTTTTTGATGCTATGGGTGGTGCCCACTAATATGCATTTATAACCCGTTACCAGGTGATGTATTCCTACAGGTGTAGGGACTACACTTTGAGACCCGATGAAGTATTTCACTCCTTTGACATCATTCCATTTCTCTTCCAGTAAGTATAAGTTTGTCTTTGAAGAAGACGACTAGTGAGGGGAATTAAGCCAAGGAAATAATAAGCTGTTTTATATCCAGGAACAAAGTGGAGTATAAGCAAATGAATGCAGTGGAGAATAGGAGCTTCAGGCGAGGGGCTTATTAGAATTGAACTGTTTGTAGGAAGAAGGAATACAAAGAACAAAGAAACAGAGTGACAGGCAAGAGGAAGTTTATTTATTTGTGCTTACTTTGTGTATCAGTGGCTCTGAGAGTCATGAGCAGAAGTGGCTTCAGAGTTAGTTAGTGGTAATTGTGATAGCATTATCAGGGAATTCTGCAGGGCTACATAGGACCCTAGTCATCCCTGAACACCATGAGTAAGGAGCTACCATACAGAAATTCTCTGTCTACTTGGGCTTATAATAAAAAGTAACAAATTCATTTTCTAGCCTACCAGTGACTCCAGAGAGGATAAATTAGCAGATGATTAATTCTTCAGGGAGTACTTTTTCCATTGTTTAGGTCAACTTGAAAATATTTTTCGGTGAAACTTACATGCCTGTGGGAAATCATAAAATGTTGCTTTCATTATCTTGCTGATGCTCTAGGTAATTAACGCAGGGAAGTAGTTATCAGGCATTTCCCCCCAAGAAACCTCAGGGAGTCTTCCCTTTGATCTCAGGATGGGGCTAGGCAAGGCAGTTACAACACAAAAGGTGTGCAAATGATTGAATACTACAGTGACTGAGTACTGGACTTTGGCTGGGGAACAAGGAAAATGAGTCAAGATCAGAAGGTGTTCAAACACTGGAGGTCCAAGATTGGATGTAGGTGATAGGCAGAAATAAAGAAGTAAATAAATAACTGTAGGAACCAATTTCAGGTAGGTTGGGGGAAAGATGATATGCCCTGTCTCCCCCACTGAAAATGGCTGTAAAACAGGATGGATCTGGTAGCCATTAGAGGATTCTGCATTGCGAATAGTAGCAGAAGGACTGAAAAGAAGATCAGAATTTGAAGTACCACCAAATCAGTGGTGAGTTTACCATGGTTTTTTTGTCTTCTGGTTCTCTCACTTCTTGGTCCAGTCAAAGCAGAGCAGCAGAGAAGAGTGATGAAGTCCCCATGCTTCTGGCCACAGAAGCTAGAAGAGGCACTTTAGGGAAATGAGATGTATTGGGGAGATTGTGATGAGGGGGAACCTGAGGAAAAAGATCACATTAACTTGTTAAATAACTCAAAGATTTACTCCCAAACTGTGCATGACTAGATCTGATCTTGATCAGCATAATAAAGACTTTGAAAACAGAATTACCAGAAAGATTTCTGGCCAGAAGCCAGACTTCCCTGGTGATGCACATGTGTGACTTATGTGAATATTTTGCAAAGGTTTTGAAAAGTTCACTGACGTTGAAACTGTAGACTATAGAAGATGGGATGCAACTTATGGCCTGAACCAAATCAGGTCCATTTCTTGCCAGAATGAGGAAATAAACACTTTCCAAAGGGTTTTTAAAAAGACTCAGAGTCGGCAAACATGATATCCCAGTTCAAAAATGACTCAGCACATGAAGAACCAGGAAAATCTCAATTCTTATGAGAAATGATAATGAACTCTGTAATAATGACATCAACTCTCACATGACAGAGATGTTGGAAGTATCTGACAAAGACTTAAATCAATTATTTTAAAATATTCTAACAAGAAATTAAAAGCACTTGTAAATTAATAGAAAAATAGGACTCAGCACTGATATTTAAAGAAGCAAATGGAAATATTAGACCTGAAAAATACAATGGCTAAAATATAAAACTCCCTGGCTGAGCTCAGATGCTAAGTGGAGATGATGGATAAAATTGTCAGTAAAATTGAAAATAGATCAGTAGAAATTATCCAGCCTTGAAAAGGAAGAGAAAAAAAGACTTAAATGAACAGGTCTTCAGGGACCTGTGGAAGAATAAAAGGTATAACTTCTTGTCATCAGAAGGACAAGCACAAAGAATTCAGTACTGAAAAATGTATTTTAAGAGATAATGGCTGAAAACTTCCTATATTTGGAAAACCATATAACCCTATAGATTCTAGAGGCTGAACAAAGCCTAAAGAGGATAAATCCAAAGAAATTCCATGCTAGGACCAAACATAATTAAACTGTAGAAAACCAAACACAAAAGAAACTATTGAAATGAACCAGAAAAATAAAGGTGTTTTACCTGTAGGGGAAGAACCATTTCAATGACTGTGGATTTCTAATCAAAAACTGCATAAGGAAGTGTCACGATATTTTTCAATTGCTGAAGGAAAAGAACTGTCAACTTGAAATTTTATACTTAGCAGAAAGCACCTTTAGGAATGAAGGTAAAGTGAAGATATTCTGAGTTGAAGGAAAGCTAAGAGAATTTGTTGCCGCCAGATCTGCTGTGAAAGAATCTAGGAGTAAAGGAAGCTCTTGATATTATTATTTTATTTCTTAATTTATTTTTAAAATTATTTATTTAAAGAAAGTTCTTAAAGACAGAGGGAAATGATACCAAAAGAAAATGGTACATCAAGGATAATAAGCACGAGAAATGGTAAATATGTTGGTACCTAGTCTGCTTTTGAGTTCTTGAAAAACATATATGATGGTTGACAGGAAAAATGTCATCTGCAGGGGTTTCAGTGTATACATATATGATATATAAAATAATTAAAACATACATAGGAGGCTACTAAATTCCACTTAAGTGGTTGAGTGTTTTTCTAGGTGCTTGTCCACCCAACACTTTGGGAGCAGGGCCTCCATGCTGCAAGCAGCCTGGCGGCACCACAGCTGCTGTGGCCTCGACTGCAGCAGGGAGCCCTGCATTGACATGGACCAGGGTTTATTCAGGGTGACTTACAGAGGAGGAGTTAAGATGGTGGAGAAGTAGGGGGACCGGGATTTCCCTGGTCCCTCAAACAGCTGTATGGAGGTCAGATCACTTGGAACACCCAGGAAATCAATCTGAGGAGTGGCAGGTGGAGGGAGACAGCTTGGTGGACTCAAGGGTTACTTCGGTGAACAAATCAAAGCACACCTGGTGGAAGGTCCAAACACTCCCCCACTATGAGCAAAGAGGAGATTTGCAGAGGACTGACCAGTGGGATAGAGCAGCCCAAACACAACTTCCTTAATTTGAGGAAGGAAACAGGCATCCAGATCTAAGAGGCACAGAGACCTTGCTTCAAAATCAATAAAAACAGGTTAACGCCATGACATATCATAGTGAAACTGGCAAAATACGAAGATAAAGAGAGAATTCGGAAAGCAGTTAGGGACTAATGGTCCTTAACCTACAAGGGTAGACACATAAGAGTAGTAGCAGACCTGCCCACTGAAACTTGGCAGGCCAGAAGGGAGTGGAAGGAAATATTCAATGTGCTGAATGGGAAAAATATGCAGCCAAGAATTCTTTATCCAGCAAGACTGTCATTCAGAACAGAAGGAGAGATTAAGGCTTTCCCAGAAAAACAAAAACTAAAGGAGTTCATGACCACTAAACCAGCCCTGCAGAAGATCCTAAGGGGGCTCTGTGAGTGGAAAGCAGGAAAGACTACAAAGAACCAGAGACATCACCACAAACATGAAACCTACAGATAACACAATGACACTTAATCCATATCTTTCAATAATCACTCTGAATGTAAATGGACTAAATACCCCAATCAAAAGATATAAAGTATCAGAATGGATAAAAACACCCATCTATATGCTGCCTACAAGAGACTCATTTTAGACCTGAGGAAACCTGCAGATTGAAAGTGAGGGGAAGGAGAACCATCTCTCAGGCTACTGGACATCAACAGAAAGCTGGAGTGCTTGTATCAGACAAGCTAGATTTTATTTTTTTTCAACGTTTATTTATTTTTGGGACAGAGAGAG
This sequence comes from Panthera onca, assembly GCF_046562875.1. Classification (NCBI taxonomy): domain Eukaryota; kingdom Metazoa; phylum Chordata; class Mammalia; order Carnivora; family Felidae; genus Panthera; species Panthera onca. Next base: position 39,498,155 of record NC_138349.1, on the reverse strand, counting down.
ACAGAGCATGAACGGGGGAGGGGCAGAGAGAGAGGGAGACACAGAATCTGAAACAGGCTCCAGGCTCTGAGCCATCAGCCCAGAGCCTGATGCGGGGCTCGAACTCACGGACCGTGAGATCGTGACCTGGCTGAAGTCGGACGCTTAACCGACTGCGCCACCCAGGCGCCCCTAGACAAGCTAGATTTTAAAACAAAGACAGTAACAAGAGATGAAGAAGGGCATTACTATCATAATTAAGGGGTCTATTCATCAAGAAGAGCTAACAACTGTAAATGTTTATGTCCCCAATGTAAGCACCTAAAGATATAAATCAATTAATCACAAACATAAACACATATATAGATAATAATACTGTGATTGTAAGGGACTTTAATACTCCACTTACAGCAATGGACAGATCATCTAGACAGAAAATCAATAAGGAAACAATGGCTCTGAGTGACACATTGGACCAGATGGACTTAACAGATATATTCAGAACTTTTCATCCTAAAGCAGCAGAATACACATTCTTCTTGAGTGCACATGGAACATTCTCTAAAATAGATCACATACCGGGTCATAAAGTGTTGATTATAATTAAGTTGTGGAAAGTTAAATATGTAAATTGTAATTTTTATAGAAACCATCTAAAACAATCTATATAAATAGATATTATTTTTAAAGACCTGATCAATTAAAATGGAATAATAGCGATATTCAAAGAACTCAAATGAAGGCAGGATATAGGGAAATGAATGAAGGAAAAACAGGAACAAACACATAAAACAAATAACAAAATGGTCCACCTAAGTCTAAACATATCAATAATTTCATTAAATGGAAATGACCTAAACTCACCCAACTAGAAGGCAGAGATTGGCATTGGCATTAACAAATACTGAAAATTCTACTTATGGGGTATCCCAAGTAGTCAAACTCTTAGAAATAGAAAGTAGAATGGTGGTTGACAGGATGGGAGGAGAGGGAAAGGGGTGTTGTTTGATGGAAATAGAGGTTGAGTTTTGCAAGATGAGAAAGCTTGAGAGATTTGTTACACAACGATGTGGATATATATTTAATGCTATTGTACTGTACACTGAAAAAAGGTTCAGATGGTAAATTTTATGTTATGTGATTTTTACCACAATAAGAAGACAGAGACTGTCAAATTAAAAAACATAAAATTGAAGAAATAAAACAGGACCAAAGTATGTGTGCTTTACAAAAACAAATCTGAGATATAATGACCCAGGTAGTTATAAGCAAAAGGATGGAAAATGACAGAACATGCAAACACTAATCAAAATAATGTTGGAGTAGCTACATTAATATCAGACAAACTATACTTCAGAGCAAAGAGAATTACCAAGAATTAAAAAGGAAGATTACATAATGATAAAACTGTCAATTCGCCAAGAAGCTGCAAAATTCCTAAATGTATGCATACCTAGCAAAAGAACTTCAAAATACTTGGGACAAAAAAAGGACAGAATTAAAGAGAAACAAATCCACAAATATAATTGAAGACTTTAACACTCCTCTATTAGTAATGGATATTACTGGGGGAAAGAAAATCAGCAAATATGTGGAAGAACTGAACAACACTCTTAACTAAACAGATATAATTGACACAGAATACTTTACTGAACAACAGCAAAATATACATCATTTGTAATTGTACTTGAGCATTTGCCAATATAGACTTTTTTCTGTTATAATATATATTTTAACAAATTTACAATAATTTAAATCATACAAATCATATATATTCTCTGACCATAATCATATTAAGCTAGAAATTAATAACAGAGATAACTGGAAAATTTTCAGGTACTTGGAAATTTTTAAAAAATTTTTTAAATTTATTTTTGAGAGAGAGAGAGATGGAGCATGAGTGGCAGAGGGTCAGAGAGAGAGGGAGACACAGAATCTGAAGCAGGCTCCAGCTCTGAGCTGTCAGCACAGAGACCGATGCAGGGCTCGAGCTCATGAACCGCGAGATCATGACCTGAGCTGAAGTCAGATGCTTAACCAACTGAGTCATCCAGGTGCCCCCAGGTACGTAGAAATTATATACTACACCTCAAAATAATTTCTTGGCCAAATAGAAATTATTAATTTATTTTAATCTATTATTTATTTATTACCAGTAAGAAGTATTAAGGAAAATATTTTCATATTTTTAATATAATAGTGATAATATATATAACATATCAAAATTTGTGGGATGGAGCTAAAGCAGTGCTTCCAGGGACATTTATAGTGTTAAATGGTTATAAGTAAGTCGCAAGCCTTGCCCATACTCAGTGGAAGGAGATTACACAAGGGTGTGAATACCAGGAGGTGAGATAATTGGAGGCCATGTGAGAGTCTATATGCCACACCACCTTTATAAGATTTCCAGTGGAATAGAGTTGGAAAGGTGGTCAAAGGTAAATCTGTCCTTAGAGGAGAATGGATTTTATTAGCCTTCTACACAGAAAGTGTTTAGAAAAAAAAGTGACTAATCTCTCCTTTCCCTTCCCGTCTCATGTCTCTATCTCCATCCCAACACAATCCCTTCCTGCAGCCAGTGTTAGTTACAGAGTTTGTAGCCTTCCTTAAATGCTTGTGTGCTTGAATACTCATGTATTAACTATACTTAAGTAGATTCAATGGGCATTTTTCTCTTTATAAAAGTCAGATCATATTGATTACATTATTTTTAAGCTTGCTTTTTTCCTCTTAAACTTTTCACTTTGAAATAACTTTAGACTTACCAAAAAAAGTTGCAAAATGAAGGCAAAGAAATCTCATACACTTTTCATATAGCTTCCTCAAATATTAACATATAACCACAGAACAATGATCACGATCAGGAAAGTAATATTTAATTTGCATAGTATATTTTTTCAGTTGTCCTAGTAATGTCCTTTTTCTGGTCCAATATCCAATCCTGGGCACATATTGTATCCAGGCATAGTTTCTTGTCTCCTAGACCTTCTCCAGTTGGGGACAGTTTCTTCCACATTTCATTGACTTTCATGACTTTGATACTTTTGAAGAGTGCTATTTATTTTATACAATGATTGTCAATGTGGGTTTATCTGATTACAGTTAAGTTATGAAGTTTTGTCAAAAATCCCATAGAAATGATGTGGCTTTCTCAGGTATATGTTGTCACCATATCTTATTACTGGTGGTATTAGTTTACTAGTAGTTACAGGTAATCGCTTGTTTAAAGTGGTGTTTGTTTAAAATTAATGAAGTTACAGGACTCAGTTAGGCGTCTGACTCTTGATTTTGGCTCAGGTCATGCTTTCATGGTGATGGGGTCAAGACCTGAATTGGGTTCTATGCTGACAGTGCAGAAAGCCTGCTTGGAATTCTCTCTCTGGCATTCTCTCTCTCTCCATCTCTCTCTGCCCCTCCCCAGCTAGCACATGCACTCTCTCTCTCTCTCTCTCAAAATAAATAAAATAAACTAAAAAAATTAGTAAAGCTACTATTTTTCCCTTTGTAATTAATATCTTATTGGAAAATGCTCTGAGACTATGTAAATATTCCATCCTTACATTTTTGCCCACTCATTTAGTATCAAATGATGATTCTTGCTTGAAACAACTATTACTGAGGTATTTTCAAATGGTGATATTCTATTTCCATCATTCTGTCTACACTTAATAGAGTTCTACTGTTTTCCTTCTCTCCATATTTGTTTATTTATTCAATTACTTACTCATATCAGTATGATAACTCACAGGTATTTGTTTTGTTTAATGACCTTTATCTGTTAGTACCACTGTTCATTGTATTGCTCAAATTGTTCCATGCGTGGCCACTGGGAGTCCCTTCAAGTTAGCCCCATGTGCCATTTGACATGACTCCATTATTTTGGGGGCACCTCCTAACTTTTTTACACCCCAAGGACCTCACCTTGTTCTTTCCTTTAAAAAAAAATGTTTTAAATTATTACTATTATTATTTTTAATGTTTATTTATTTTTGAGAGAGAGAGAAAGAGACAGAGTGTGAGGAGGGGAAGTGCAGAGAGAAAGGGAGACAAAGAATCTGGAGCAGGTTCCAGGCTTTGAGCTGTCTAGCACAGAGCCCGACTCAGGGCTTGACCCCATGAACCATGAGATCATGACCTGAACTGAAATTGGACACTTAACTGACTGAGCCACCCAGTAGCCCTTATTTTTATTTAAAAAAATTTTTAAAAAGTTTTTTTAATGTTTATCTTAGAGAGAGAGACAGAACATGAGCAGGGGAGGGGCAGAGAGAGAGAGGGAGACACAGAATCTGAAGCAGGATCCAGGTTCTGAGCTGTCAGCACAGAGCCCGACGTGGGGCTTGAACCCACAGACTGAGAGATCATGACCTGAGCCAAAGCCGGACGCTCAACTGACTGAGCCACCCAGGTGCCCCTTAAAAATTTTTTTAAAAAGATTTATTTATTTTTGAGAGAGAGAGAGCACAAGCCAGGAAGGGGAAGTGTTGGGGGGAGACAGGAAATCTGAAGCAGACTCCGTGCTGATAGCAGTGAGCCTGATGCAGGGCTGGAACTCACACACTGTGAGATCATGACCTAAGCCAAAGTCAGATGCTCAACCGACTGAATCACCCAGTGCCCTTATTTAAAAAAATTTTTTAACGTTTATTTATTTTTGAGAGACAGAAAGAGAGCACAAACGGGAGAAGGGCAGAGAGAGAAGGAGACACAGAATCCAAGGCAGACTCCAGGCTCTGAGCTGTCAGCCCAGACTTGGGGCTCAAACCCACGAACTGCGAGATCATGACCTCAGCTGAAGTTGGATGCTTAACCAAGTGAGCCATCCAGGGGCCCCTTCTTTCTTTTATCTTTTTTAAAGTTTTTAAATTTAATTTGAGAGAGAGAGAGAATGAGCAGGGGAGGGGCGTGTGTGTGTGTGTGTGTGTGTGTGTGTGTGTGTGGACAGAGCCCTGAAGCAGTCTCTGTGCTGAAAGCAGAGAACCTGATGCAGGGCTCATGAGCCATGAGATCATGACCTTAACTGAAGTGGAAGGCTTAACTAACTGAGCTGCCCAGGCACCTTGTTCTTTTTTGTAGAAACATTGTAATCAGCCATGGTTCCTTTTATCATGGTGACTTAGGTCAACTCAGTCCGATCATGATTGGTGCATGTTCCTGTTGGTCATCAGAAGCTTTCAGTTCTTTAACAGAGCTTCTTACCACTGAATCTGTGTTTATTTTGCTTTCCTAGGACTGGTGGTGTTGTAAGTCCTCTTGCACATGCCTTATTTGATTACTTAGGTTTTTAAAATTATAAATAGATAGGAACTTGTGATAGAAACCCTTCCTGAGAGAAGTACAGACTTTCCACATTGTCATTTTAGTTCACTGTTATTAATGAAGTTCTGAGGTTCTCTCTCCTTTTTCTTGCCTATATTGTTTGACCCTAGCTTAAATGTTAAAAGGGAAGCTTCATAAGGACAGGGGAGTGATTGAGACTTTTTTATTCACCATTCAGCTGGCTTTGGGGACTAATTTGTATTAGGCCAGCTTTTACTTTTATTTATTGCTGGAACAATAAATGCTTCCTCTAGAAAACACTCCAAGGGCAGGTTCATCTTGTCTGTTTAAAAAAGATAGCATTTTAACACATGAGGCCTTTTTAAAAATTAAAAAAAATTTTTAGAGTAACAATTTATTTAATTTTTTTAACATTTATTTATTTTTGAGAGAGACAGACAGACCTCTAGTGGGGAAGGGGAAGAGAGAGAGAGAGAGAGAGAGAGAGATACAGAATCTGAAGCAGGCTCCAGGCTCAGAGCTGTCAGCGCAGAGCCCCATGTGGGGCTTGAACCCACAAGCCATGAGATCATGACCTGAGCCCAACCAATTGAGCCACCCAGGCACCCCTTATAATTTATTTATTTAAACTTTAATTTAAAGTTTAATTTAAAGTTTAATTTAAAATTTAAACTAAATTTATTTATTAAAATTTATTTAAATCAGGAGTAGATCCCAGTGATTCATCTTACATATGACACCCAGTGCTCATCACAAGTGCCCCCCTTAATGCCTGTCACCCATGTAGCCCATCCCCTCACCCACCTCCCCTCCAGCAACTGTATGGAGGTTCCTCAAAACATTAAAAATAGAACCACCCTACGACTCAGCAATTGCACTACTGGGTATTATCCAAAGGATAAAAAAAAATGCTGATTTGAAGGGGCACATGCACCCTAGTGTTTATAGCAGTGCTATCAAAAATAGCCAAATTATGTAAAGAGCCCAAAGGTCCATCAACTAATGAATGGATAAAGAAGATGTGGTGTATATATGCAATGGAAATGGAATATTACTTGGTGATGAAAAAGAATGAAATCTTGCCATTAGCGACAATGTGGATGGAACTAGAGTGTGTTATGCTAAGTGAAATAAGTCGGCCAGAGAAAGACAAATGTATGATTTCACTCATGTGGAATTTAAGAAACACAACAGATGAACAGAGGGGAAGGGAAAGAAATACAAGATAAAAATATAGGAGGTCTTTATTCATAGTTCCCTACTTCAGAGCTAATGATTTCCTGGCTATTACAGTTTTATAATAAAACACCTGACACACCATTTCATAAGGACCACTAGATGCTGGCTATGGAGACTTTCCTTTTTTTGTGCCCAAATGGGTGTCTCTGAGCCCACACCAAACCTTCTTCAAGCAGAAATCATAAGTATTCTCACTATAACCACAATTCACGTGCTTATATTCTAAAATAGTACAATTTCACTAAACATGATTTAGAATTGCAAAGTTTATCATGGGGAACTTTTGAGTTGGTGAAGTTAAAACATCTTGGAATGACTTCCAGAAGGAAGGAAACACACCAAATACTCAGAAGGAAGTTGTTTTGATTGGTATGCTGAGGGCTCAAAACAAAATTTTGACTCCATTACAGCCTTCCTCAAAATTCCTCTGGGAAAAGCTAAAGTTAAGAGCACACTTTATTCGTATCTTCATACACGGGCCCTTATTGTCCCTTCTTGTGTCCTACCTGCTGTGATTTCACAACTTAGACTACTCTCCTCAACATCTTCCCCCAGTAGACTATTGATTTAGTGGGTCATTCCTCACTCCAGATTGCTTTGCCAGAACATAAATCAAAGGAAGATGAATATAAGTTGAATTATATTAGAACCATAATGAAAAAACTTTCCAAATCACAGAAAAACCAAAACATTGCTATGGGATTTTGAATTATATTAGTAATTTACTGGCCAGGGACTCTAGATTTAAACCAATTAAGCTTTCTCAGATGAAGACAAAATTTATTGAAACCTATCATGTGGGAAAGTTAAAATAATTTTTAAAATTCCATCATGGAAAACACTGAACAAGGCTTAGAAGCAGTAAGAAAAGTAGGTCATTTTTGAAGCTATCAAGATTAATAGCTACAGTTATAAGCAAATAAAAAAGACAACTCTAGACCAGATTCTAGAATTCTGTTTCAAGAAAATTTTAAACAATATTCTCAGGTGGACTCTAAGCTAATGTAAAAGTATCCTTGTCCTTTCTTTGTATAAGTGGGCTAAAATATGAAATAGGGAACCTAGTCAAAAATTATATGAGAAATTGTAGTTCTGAGGTTCTCCAATATTTGGCTGAACATTTTCAAATGCACTTGGAAAAATTGACAAGCTTAGGGCCAACAACAAATGTATGGCCCTTGAGATATAAAAAAACCAAAAACCAAAAACCAAAAAAACCCCACAACTGGTCCCTGAAACAGAGATTGAATTAAAAGGCCCTCCATCATCTAAGAATTAAAGAACTATTAATGATAATATGTGCAGCTATATAAGCAAAAAGGTAATGGGAAGAGTCAGTGTCCCACATTATTTAAAAGCAAAACTAATCATCCCTTTCACTGGTCCTTGTAATACTTCTGTTTTATCTATAAGGGCTAAATAGACGAGATTGTGGCTCAGTTCAATATTTGTGTGTAATTAATATAATAGTATACTTTGTTTTTTTATATAGCCTCGTCCAAACAGCATAGTTTCCTTAGTCCTACCTGAGGATAAATTCTTGTGTAACAAACTTGTGCTCAGCATTCTTTACTATCCCAGTAGATAAAGACAGTCAATATCTACCTGCTTCAGGGGCGCCTGGGTGGCTCAGTTGGTTAAGCGTCTGACTTCAGCTTGGGTCATGATCTCGCATTTCCTGAGTTTGAGCCCAACGGCTCGGAGCCTGGAGCCTACTTTAGATTCTGTGTCTCCCTCTCTCTCTGTCCTTCCCCTCTCACACCATGTCTCTCTTTTTCTCTCAAAAATAAATAAAGATTAAAAAAATTTTTTTAATCTTATCTGCTTCACTTGGGGGAAAGTTACAATGCACTTAGGGATGACTCCATAATGTATTATTGAGGCTCTATCTTATATCTCCTGACTTTTAGATCAGGATATTTTTTTTTTAATATATGAAATTTATTGTCAAAATGGTTTCCATACAACACCCAGTGCTCATCCCAAAAGGTGCCCTCCTCAATACCCATCACCCACCCTCCCCTCCCTCCCACCCCCCATCAACCCTCAGTTTGTTCTCAGTTTTTAACAGTCTCTTATGCTTTGGCTCTCTCCCACTCTAACCTCTTTTTTTTTTTTTTTCCTTCCCCTCCCCCATGGGTTTCTGTTACGTTTCTCAGGATCCACATAAGAGTGAAACCATATGGTATCTGTCTTTCTCTGTATGGCTTATTTCACTTAGCATCACACTCTCCAGTTCCATCCACGTTGCTACAAAAGGCCATATTTCATTTTTTCTCATTGCCACGTAGTATTCCATTGTGTATATAAACCACAATTTCTTTATCCATTCGTCAGTTGATGGACATTTAGGCTCTTTCCATAATTTGGCTATTGTTGAGAGTGCTGCTATAAACATTGGGGTACAAGTGCCCCTATGCTTCAGTACTCCTGTATCCCTTGGATAAATTCCTAGCAGTGCTATTGCTGGGTCATAGGGTAGGTCGATTTTTAATTTTCTGAGGAACCTCCACACTGCTTTCCAGAGCGGCTGCACCAATTTGCATTCCCACCAACAGTGCAAGAGGGTTCCCGTTTCTCCACATCCTCTCCAGCATCTATAGTCTCCTGATTTGTTCATTTTGGCCACTCTGACTGGCGTGAGGTGATATCTGAGTGTGGTTTTGATTTGTATTTCCCTGATGAGGAGCGACGTTGAACATCTTTTCATGTGCCTGTTGGCCATCCGGATGTCTTCTTTAGAGAAGTGTCTATTCATGTTTTCTGCCCATTTCTTCCCTGGGTTATTTGTTTTTCGGGTGTGGAGTTTGATGAGCTCTTTATAGATTTTGGATACTAGCCCTTTGTCCGATATGTCATTTGCAAATATCTTTTCCCATTCCGTTGGTTGCCTTTTAGTTTTCTTGGTTGTTTCCTTTGCTGTGCAGAAGCTTTTTATCTTCATAAGGTCCCAGTAATTCACTTTTGCTTTTAATTCCCTTGCCTTTGGGGATGTGTCGAGTAAGAGATTGCTACGGCTGAGGTCAGAGAGGTCTTTTCCTGCTTTCTCCTCTAAGGTTTTGATGGTTTCCTGTCTCACATTCAGGTCCTTTATCCATTTTGAGTTTATTTTTGTGAATGGTGTGAGAAAGTGGTCTAGTTTCAATCTTCTGCAAGTAGCTGTCCAGTTCTCCCAGCACCATTTGTTAAAGAGACCGTCTTTTTACCATTGGATGTTCTTTCCTGCTTTGTCAAAGATGAGTTGGCCATACGTTTGTGGGTCTAGTTCTGGGGTTTCTATTCTATTCCATTGGTCTATGTGTCTGTTTTTGTGCCAATACCATGCTGTCTTGATGATGACAGCTTTGTAGTAGAGGCTAAAGTCTGGGATTGTGATGCCTCCTGCTTTGGTCTTCTTCTTCAAAATTACTTTGGGTATTCGGGGCCTTTTGTGGTTCCATATGAATTTTAGGATGGCTTGTTCTAGTTTCGAGAAGAATGCTGGTGCAATTTTGATTGGGATTGCATTGAATGTGTAGATTGCTTTGGGTAGTATTGACATTTTGACAATATTTATTCTTCCAATCCATGAGCAGGGAATGTCTTTCCATTTCTTTATATCTTCTTCAATTACCTTCATAAGCTTTCTATAGTTTTCAGCATACAGATCTTTTATATCTTTGGTTAGATTTATTCCTAGGTATTTTATGCTTCTTGGTGCAATTGTGAATGGGATCAGTTTCTTTATTTGTCTTTCTGTTGCTTCATTGTTAGTGTATAAGAATGCAACTGATTTCTGCACATTGATTTTGTATCCTGCAACTTTGCTGAATTCATGTATCAGTTCTAGCAGACTTTTGGTGGAGTCTATCGGATTTTCCATGTATAATATCATGTCATCTGCAAAAAGCGAAAGCTTGACTTCATCTTTGCCAATTTTGATGCCTTTGATTTCCTTTTGTTGTCTGATTGCTGATGCTAGAACTTCCAGCACTATGTTAAACAACAGCGGTGAGAGTGGGCATCCCTGTCGTGTTCCTGATCTCAGGGAAAAAGCTCTCAGTTTTTCCCCATTGAGGATGATGTTAGCTGTGGGCTTTTCATAAATGGCTTTTATGTAGATCAGGATATTTAAAAAGCTGTCCATATTGACCTATCTTGATACAAAATGTCGATGATCTCCTTATATACTTCACTGATTTATTCTTCTAAAACTGATTCTAAATATCTGTTGACTGAATTGGTTTAAAAAGGATGCAAAGTTTTTAAGGGAAAGCTTATGTGTCAGCCAAAGGTAGAGGTTATTTGGGGAAAGACTGTCGACTATACAAAATTATCCAAAAATATTTTCTAAAAGACAAATGAGAGAATTTCTTGGATTTACTATTTATTGCAAATGATAGGGTCCCAGTTTTTCTGAACTATTAAGGTCTTTATATGAGCTTCACTCCTGTGGAACTCAGAAGTTAAAGATAATTATAGTAATATCAGACTGTTCTTTCAACAACCACCTTTGCTGGGTATTCCAGATTATGATAAACCTTTCTTCCAGTATGTCCAGGAAAGTTCAGGTCATGGTCTAGAGGCATGAATGTAAATATACCCATTAAGGACACATTGTACATAGCCTTCCCTGACCTACAGGTTTATTTTTCCTGCCTCTGAGCAAATGGAACTCTAGCTAAATTTTTCTACTAGTGAAGGTGGCCACTGTTTTCCCCTTATCCAATGACTGGGCTATGTTGTGTTTTTTAATGGAATTATCCATGCTCAAAGCTGGTTGTCTGGATATCCCCTCCAAAATCTTGATATGATAGTATTTGTTGATGGGTTTTATCTAAAAAGTGACAAAGGTCAATACCACATGTGGTTTGTCCTTTGTCCAGGCAAGAATTTTGAAGTGCATTTTTTTTAGGTTTGAGAGCAGTGTGATTTCCTTTAATAAACAGCTGCACAATATCCCATCGTATGACTGTGCCATATAGTTCATTATTAACTGAAGCCATAAAGTTAATTATTAGAAAATAACTAAACTAGAAGCTTCATATTCAACGACATAAAAGATTATTAATATTCTATATAGAAAAATATGTTTATATATAAACAAATCAAGTACAAAATGATAGATTGGAAGAAAATATTTACATCATACCTGACAGATAAAGGTTAGTATCCTTAATATACCAATCATTCCTAAGAGAAAGGCAAACAATTCAATAGAAAAATTAACACACAATATAAAGGACAATTCTCAGAAGAGGAAATGTGCATGTCAAATATACTAACAATCAAGAAAATGCGAAGTAAAATAATAGTTAATAGTGATTCAACACTTTATCCATCATATTGGCCAACGCTAAAAAGAATTACAACAGTAACGCAAGCTAAGGGCACTGGGAAAAGGCTCCATTCCTCTGCTGTGGTTGTGTGAATCACTACAACTTTCATGGAACAGAACTTGGCAGTATCTAGTGACATTTAGAGCATGCATACCCTTTGATCCAGCAATCACACTTGGGAGATCCATTCCACAGAATTTAAAGTCCTAGTATATAAGAATCTATGTGTAAAGATTTGTATCCCAGACTCGACCTCCATACTAGTAACTTGATGATGATGTATTCTTTTTTGAGGCCATTGTGGGGATTAAAGATAATATGTAAGAAATGTATTTTGCCAATTAGTTATCAATATTTAAAATACGTGGGAATAGTATGGGATTTCCCAAAGAGGACCCCACCTTTCCTAGTCTGACTCGTCATACATCATCCTCTGTACCTGGTGTTTCCCATAGCACAGCACTCAGCAGAAGCCAGCAAGAAAAGAAGGAAATAACAGCAAGGAATAGCAGAAATAAATTCAGCAGTCAGGGAAAGAAGCCTGTGCTTTCTCAGCCCATTATGAAGAGACCCTGGAGGGCCACCTCCTGGAACTCTGGTTCACCAGTCTATTGATGTTTCTCTCAAGTATTAATTACTCCCAGAAAGTTTAGAGTAAGGGTGAAAACTCTTACTCGAGTTTGGAGTAAGGCAGAGGCTGAGCCCTGGTCATATCTGCAGGGATCCTGGGGTCTGGCCATTACCTGCTTGTCTCTAATGGCTTTATTATCTCACAGAGGTGGGTCTCCCAGTGGATACCTCCAGGGAGCTTAAAGGCTCTGGGGCAAGTTTTCAGGGACCACTTCTAGCCATAGGTGATTCTGGGATCCTTTGTTAAATCTCTCCTAGTAGGTTAGATACATCATGTGGGGAATTAGGCTTCAGCATATGAATTTGGGGGGACACAAACATTCATTCTATAGCAACTCTCCCAAGGGTCTGCCTTCCACTCTCTGAGATTTCCCCTGTTAATTACCTGTATACATATCCTTGCTCAGGCTCTGCTTTTGGTGGTGTCTGAAGCCAGAGTAAGTTCATTTTTCCTTTTTAATTCCAGGACAGTATTTCCTTTCCATTATTCTGCACTATTTGCCAACAACCTGAATGACTCAGGGCAGATGCTAGTCCGGAGTCTCCAGATAATAACATAGACTGGATGACACTCTGATTTTGGTTTTGTGAGACCTTATGCAAAGAACATAGTCAAGCCCACCCAGACTTCTGATCAACAGAACTGTGTTGTTTTAAGCCACTAAATTTATGGCACCTTGTTTTCTCACTGATCTTGAGTCAAGGAGCAGGTTGAGAGATAGAACCTGTACGTGTTTAGTGTCCTTCCAAAATTCATGTCCTTCTTGGAACACCAGAATGTGACCTTATTTGGAAACAGAGTCACTGTGGGTATATAATTAGTTACAATGAGGTCATGCTGAAGCAAAGTGGCTCCTTAATCCATTATGACTGGTATCTTTACAAGCAGAAGAGAAGAGACACAGACACAAACAAAAAAGGGAGAAAGCCACACGAAGGTGGAGGCAGAGTTTGGGGTGATACCAAGGAGCACCAAGGATTGCTAGCAACACTGGAAACTAAAAGAAAGGAATGGAGCCCTCAGAGCGAGACCATGGCCCTGTCTACATCTTAATTTCAGACATCTAGCCTCCAGAAATGTGAAAGAATCCTTGTTCTGTTGTTGAAAGTCACCTACTTTGTTACACCAGCTCTAAGAAACACATCTAGGACCTGTGTCTTCCTGCCCTTTTAGGTGGTCTTTGTTTCACCAATCAAAGCCTGAGCTCTTCACCAAAGGAAGCCTATGCTATCATTTCCTTAATCCAGCCTTATCCGCTAATAGGTTGTCTATCATTCTTAAGTTTCAGTGAGACTGTGGGTTTTTATCATCACAGATTTCAGCGGGAGGGAATAGGAAACCACTAGAGGCTGCTAGACAGCACAACCATCCTGACCGTTGTTGATGATCATGCATATTTTGGAAAACTACCACAAATCTCCTCTGGAACCAGGTGAGGGGCTAATTAACTAATTAGCAAGATCATAAATATTGCTAGAAGGTAAGAGAGTACTTCAATCTGTTACATAAGCTTTGCCTTGATTATGGAGCTTTGAAAGTTTAAAAGGCCAGCTCTAGAAAGGACAGGCATCTGGTCAATTTCTCTTCAATCTCAGAAAGGGAATAAAAGAATTTATGATTGTGAAGTGGTATCATTTGGAATAACATACCCTCAGCATCAGAAAGTGGATAAGGAGAGAGAAAAGAATCTGAAACATACAACAGGATACATCCTCAAGCCATTCTTCTACAAGAATGTAGAAAACATCCATCAAAATGCAAATCTGGTTCTGCTTTGTCCCTATTTTTATACCCCTCTAATGGTACAGGGGTATGCCTTCAGGATATCAGGCCACACTTCTTAGCTGGGCATTCAAGTCTCTCCATGATCTGTGCCCTTCCTAACCTCATCTCCTCTACCCCCGCAGCATAGGCTCTAAGCAGAAGCCACGCTGGGCTATGCACACCCCCTGAATATTCCATGCTCCTTTACCTGACTTTGCCCACGTTTCCACATGGACAAGCCTTCTCCTCCCCCATCCTTCTCTCACTACGCTAGCAAATCCTTCCCTGCCCTTCCCAACCCAAGGTGGTTCCTTCCCCCTCCTAGTGCCTGCTGTAGCCAGTGCAGGTCTTTGTTTTGCACACATCCCCATTCCTATGCAGGACCTTGTCTCACAGTTGACTTTTCTTCTACGCAGAGAGCTCCTAAGTTGGTTCTATGGCCCAGTGAACTCTGATTAAGATACGAAGTGGAGCGCTGACTACACATTTAGAGTTGCATCAAAGGCAAGCAGCAGCCTGGTGTCTATGTAGTGGAAAGCCATAGTGGCCCATAAAACTTAATATATATTGAGCAGGCTGTGGCTACATAACTTTTTAAGTCGAAAGAGCACACATCCTTTAAAGGCGTACCTTTCCCATTTTCGTGACTCATGTACCACAGTAACCAGATTTTATCTCTGTTATTATTTCCCAGTAAAAGGAACCAAGATCCCTTGGAGGAAAACGGATTCTATGGCTCAGAAAAAAATCACAGTGGGTCTGAACTTACCGATAACATGAGGTGAGGATGCTTTCAAGAAGTCAGGGGGAGGTGTTCCCAGTAGGGAGGATGAAAACTCAGAATAAAACTTAGGATGAATTAGAACAAGTTAAGCCAGGGGGCACCTGGGTGGCTCAGTCAGTTAAGCATCCAATTCTTGATCTTGGCTCAGGTCATGATCTCATGATTTGTGACGGTGAGCCCTGAATTGGGCGCCGTGTTGACAGTGTGGAGCCTGCTTGGGATTCTCTCTCTCTGCCCCTCCTGCTCTCTCTCTCTCAAAATAAATAAATAATTTTAGAAAAAAGAACTAGTTAATCCAGTGTAAGGCCATGAGTTAATAAAATATTGAAGAGTTCATATTATGTGATAGAAGAGTAGTCGTGATCTCAAAACAGAGGAGTGTAATCGGATGAAAACAAATTTTTTTATTTTAATAAGCCTTAGAATATTAATATAAGGAATTTTTCTCCTAATTATATGTTAGTAAAATGGTTTTATGTGTATACATGTATTTATATGTAAGAATAGACAAATATGTATTTTTTATCTAAATAAACAGGAAAGAACAAAATAATGTGTTCAGAATAGTAATATGCAGTCTGAAGGGCAAGTTACAAAGTATATCTTTAATAATTCTGCCACAAAGAGTAAAGTTAAAACTAGTGTTTGAGTTAGCTTAAGAAGTTTAAGGGAAAACGGACTATGAACTTTTCTCAATTTAAGTGTGAGGTTGGGGCGCCTGGGTGGCTCAGTCGGTTGGGCGTCCGACTTCGGCTCAGGTCACGATCTCACACTCCGTGGGTTCGAGCCCCGCGTCGGGCTCTGTGCTGACAGCTCAGAGCCTGGAGCCTGTTTCAGATTCTGTGTCTCCCTCTCTCTCTGCCCCTCCCCTGTTCATGCTCTGTCTCTCCCTGTCTCAAAAATAAATAAACGTTAAAAAAAATTAAAAAAAAAAAATTTAAGTGTGAGGTTAAAAACAAATTTAAATAAATTTGCTCTTATTACTTCTGCATAGATATTACTTATTGGAAGTCCTCAGAAGACTTGATGTGATAAATGTGAACATTTAGTAGCATTTTTCTGTGAGAATGGATACAAAC
The DNA here is from genome assembly GCF_046562875.1 of Panthera onca. Lineage (NCBI taxonomy): Eukaryota > Metazoa > Chordata > Mammalia > Carnivora > Felidae > Panthera > Panthera onca. Next base: position 39,482,081 of record NC_138349.1, on the reverse strand, counting down.
ATAATACGAAAACATATACAGAGAGATGAATTATTTTTTCTTTTAGAGTAGTCACATCAGAAAGTATGTGCTCACTGCAATGTTTCCATTACCTAAACTATTGTTAGATTATTCATTTGGAAATTTAGCAATTGTTTTCAGAGCTAATTTATAAGTTTTAAGAATGTAAGTCCTATTCTTTTATTTTTTTTCTTTTCTTGTGTCTTTTCTGTCTCTTCTCTCTTCTCAACTACCCTCCCACCCCCATCCCTTCATTATAAATGGCGTTCCTCCTTCCCCTTGCAAAACACATCCATTAAAGATGGGAACGAGCACTGTCATCACAGTTAGCAGGCAGATGGTGGCTCGAGCTGAGAACTTCCGATGGCAGCCTCTTAAAGATCCACCTGTGACCCTGAGATCCCTGGGGTTGCCCTGGCTGACCATCCTTCCTACGACCTAGTGGTTCAATTCTTTCTTTAGCCATCTTTCCTTACATCTCTTTGTTTTGTTGTGGTTAGCCAAAGTTGGCTTTGGCAGCCTGCAGCTATAGAGTCATAACTGAGACAACCAACCAATTTACTTGTCAGACTTGACTTCATTTGATGGATGGGAAAACTTAGGGTCCGAGAGGAAAAATGAATTGCCTAAGGGCATGTGAATATTCCACAACAGAACAGGATCTGGAACTCAGGACTAATCACTCCAATTCAGACATAATTTCTCTTATACCATACTGCCCCTTATATTCAACACCCCCTTTCCCTCCATACCCACCCCAGGTGTACCCAACCGCTGAACACAAATAAGTTCCCATACATGGACTCTGTGATAGAATTCAGCCCTTTAGAAGTTGGGGAAAGAAAAGCACAGGGAGAAGGATTGGAGGAACGAGTACTAGATGAGATGGTATGTTTATGAAATGCAATGCTCCTTAGGACTTCTTGCCCACCAGGCAAAGGTGACAAAGGCATTGCTCGGGAAACCCCCCCCCCCCCCCGATTTCCTGTTTCCCCAGACTGTCCTAGTCTTGCTACAGAAATGTAATTGGCTTTACATTTATATTTTAATTGTAAATATAATGCATGTACATGCTCAAAAGTCCAAACTCTGGAAAGCAAACTGTTCTTCCAGCTCTAAAGCTCTGGCATCAGTCTCTACAACTGCATTCAATTCTCCATGGGGTCTAGCCTTGCCTTTGAACCTTCCTGTCAGTGGCCTGTGCTGCACAAATTCCTTGAGAAGAGTTTTTCTGAGCAGAGGGGTGGATGGAAGCATGGTGACTGAAGGGAGAATGCCAAGTAAGGAAAGGGGAAAACAAGCACAGGCAGATCTTTCAAGGAAAGCAAAGAAGAGGGGAGCAGAGAAAACAGCTATGGTTTGGTTAGCAATCACTTCAGGTGATTTCTTTTCCTCTTCTGCCAGGACAAGAAAGGTACCTACTTATCCCTCTGTGCCTTAGAAGTAATTTAATATCCAAGTTACTGAAGAAATGGAATGACAGTCAGGTAATTTGACTGAAATGTGCTTAATCTTAAAAATTATGTTTGTATTCCCAAGGACACTTTACTGAATCCCAGATGACTGCAAAGAGTGGCCTCAAGTTTTCAACATTTTGAGTATGGTATTTTCAAAGGAAAATACAAATTGAATGTGGATCAGCTATAGTCTGGTTTCCATTATGTCTCCTTTGCTCCCATGCAGTGACAGTTCAAGGAAGTACAAGAATCCCAGTGTCCTAGGGGCTCCTGGGTGACCCAGTCGGTTAAGCATCTGACTTTGGCTCAGTCATGATCTCACAGTTCATGAGTTCAAGTCCTGCGTCAGGCTGTGTGCTGACAGCTGGGAGCCTGGAGCCTGCTATGGATTCTGCCTCTCTCTCTCTCTCAAAAATAAATAAACATTAGAAAAAAAAAAAAGAATCCCAGTGTCTTAGAACAGTGAAGACTTTTGTGACGGAGTATCTTCTGTTTCCTTTGCCCACATGGTGCCTTCATTGGGTGGACATATTTCTGAGTCTAGGGATTTAATTTGTTGGTTTTCTTCAGTGGTGAAAATCTCCTCAAGAGCACTTACTAAACATGTTTCTGTACGAAGTGAGGCAAGCAGACCCCTGAAAATGACATGGGGTCCATCTCCAGCTCAAACAAAATCCATGAGGACATCATGAAAAATAAGCCCATGAATGAATACTTTGGTTGCTTCCATATCATAGCTATTATAAATAATAGCCTTGCCCCCTTTTTTTCTGGAACACTTTCCATGGAATACAGTCTTTAACCTGCATTAATATGCTATATAACTTTCAACATCAAAGAAAACAAGGGAGTGTTTAATGAATGAAATGAGGAAAGAGGATTGATATGTGTAATCCTGTCCTTTTGCTGGCTGGTCTCCTGTTGGCTTGTGAGGAGGCCCAGCCAATAGGGGGCAGCAGCAGCATTTTGTTTCATGCTCACTTCCAGGGTGAATGCTGTGTCTACTGCCAAGAAGGAGACCATAGTCGACACCAAAGCTGATCAGACCTTTGGTCCCACTGAAAGACTTTCCTACAGGAGACTTCAGCATGCTCTCCATACTTGGGAGCCATCAGAGTGCAGCCCTTTGCCTCTCCCCAAACCACCATTCACTTTTTATCAAAGTCTGCAAGAAAAACCATAGACATGACTTGTAAAATTGTCCTTGGAGTAGCAGAGTTGAACAGCCAAAAGGTCCACAGAACCAAGGTAAAACAGAACCTAGTTTTGGATCCGTTTGGTTTTCAAAGGGCAAATAAATCCATACTTATGGGTGTCTATGCAACTAAGGTAGATCCAGCCAGAGAACCAGAAGAGCTGGAGGCTGTGTATAGAGTCAACACTCATTCCTGTTATACTCTATTCTGGCAAGTCTCCTCTCTCTTTGAGGTCAAGGAGGTTGGGACTGTTACTTTTATTTTTGATAGCCATAAAGGTGTATCCATTTCACATGATCTAGGATGGGATAATGAGATGTTTAAAAGACATCCAAAAGACCATGGACCTTTTGGTCCTGTTTGATGTTGAATAAGTTACTTGAACTCTCAGAGTCTGTTCCTTTATCTAGACAATGGGAATAGTATCCCTTGTGAGCTGAATTGTGTCCTCCCAAAATTCATATGTTGAAGCCTTAACCCCCAATGTGAATGTATTAGTAGATAGGGCTTTTAAGGAGGGAATTAAAGTTAAATGAGGTCATGAGTGTGAGGCCCTAATCCAACAGGACTAGTGTCCTTATAAGAAGAGACCCAGGGAGCTCTCTTCTCTCTCTCACCCCCTCCCCTGCATGCACAGAGGAGAGGCCACGAGAGAACACAGTGAGAAGATGGCTGCCAGGAAGCAAGGAAGAGAAAACAGAAAACAACCCTGCCAGGACCTTGATCATGGGCTTCCAGCCTCTAAAATAAGAAGACAATGCCTGTTATTTAAGACAACCAGCCTGTGGTATTGTTATGGCAACCCAAGCAGATTAATACAGAATCTAATGTATGTAAAGCATCTAGCACAGGGTGGTGCAAAGATGAATTTCATTCCTCAATATCTTCCATGCTTAGACACAGATATTCAATTTTCTATTACAGTTGTTTACCCAGATACTACCATAAACATCTCAAAATCAGTATCTCTTAAAACAAATTCATCGTCTTCTCCCCAAACCTCCTAGTCACTTGGACTGGAAACCACTGTGATGTTTCCTCTCTTGCTTGCACCTCAAATCTGTTGTGTCTCAGGCCTGTCCATTCTATCACCACAGTATCTCCTTACAAGACTTCCCCACTCCAGATCCCCTCTTTAATTTCTTCCTGCGTGGACTACTCTAAAAGTCCTCTTGACTCTCAGTGCCAGCAAATGGTCTACTTGATTAACGTCTCTACCTTTCAAATCATCTAGATAACATTCTGTCCAAATTACAGACTTAAAACTCTTCCAAAAACGTCAGACTTTCCAATTTTGGAGATCTGGTATTTCTTGGTCACAAAACCAATATTAAATGTGTGTGTGTGTGTGTGTGTGTGTGTGTGTGTGTGTGTGTTAAAGTCTGCAAAGTCCTTAAAATGCTCCAGATCCGGCTTTAAGGTGAAAAACGCAGAGTGTTGGGTCATTTAAAAGTTGGAAATGGTGGTTTCCTAAAATGATATAGACTCTATGTATATGTATTTTATAACTCCAAAGAGCATAAAAGAATTTGGGTCATTAAAAAATAATCGTCCAATTAGGGGAAGGTGAAATAAGTGGGCTTTCAGGTCCCTTAAGACCATGAGAAACTTTTTCCTTAAAGGTTGATGCCATTTTATACACATTCATTCATTCATTCATTCAACAAATATAAGTGTGTACTTTGTGCCAGGCTAAAGAATGAACTACACAATGAGCCAGGACCTCCAAGAGGATAGAAAGTTTGAAGAAGAGGATAAGGATGGCAGATAGGGGAAGAAAAGTTCTATGGGGGACTCTTCAGCTAGGTAGGTATGATAGCTGACAAGTAGGCTAGCAACTTTCCAGAACTAACTTCTTACCTCTTTCTCTAACCTTCTTTCTGTACTTCCCTCTTACCATTCTTCACTAAAACTTTGACTTGATTGACTACTGTAAGCCAGGAGCTCACAGTCTAGTAGGAGAGAGGAAGAATGAGAGAGATTGAAACATGGATCACTACAATTCAGTTTAAAGGAAGAGCATCTAAAGAAGGTCCAAGGTTGACATCCTGGGTGGTCTACCTCTCAGAGTAGGTACTGCAGGATATTTGCAGGATAAGCAAAGCTACAGAGCAGTTTGGAGTTGCTGTCAGTGTGGGGCAGGGAATGGAAGGAGAGAAGATTTGAGGCCTGAGGCAGGAAGGGAAGCCCTGTAGATCCAACTAGTCAGTTGGGTCTCTTCCAGGGGAGTTTTTCTTCTCACCAACGGGGTTGTTCTCCTTCGTGGGTTCATCATCTTCCAACCTACACTCTAAAAACCTTTGTGCATTTCGTCTCAAACTGTTTCACTCTTAAAGTAATATTTAAGGTTCTTCTGGAGGCCCCAGCCTTATCTCCCACATCTCTTGGATAAAACTGGACTGTTTGTTAATAAAGCAGCCGCTCACTGTTCGCTGGGCATTCTTCTGTGTTTTGCAGCTTCGATACCATCATGCAGCTGGGACTTTCCCCTCCATGCTCTCCATACACACAGAGGCTTCATATTCTTAAAATTCTAGTCCAAGTGTGGCAAACTGACAAGAAGGGTTGTGACTTTTAAAATCTGGATTTCTCTTGGAAAGTCAAGAGCTGGTAAGTCTGGGCCTGAATCTCTATATGGCAACAAGGGGTTGAACCTGAGTCGGGTTATCTTTTGGAGGGGACAGGCACCCATTTGCAGGACACATGTCTTTGGCTTCACTCATTACATTAGCTGCCTGGCCTCCACAGCCTTTTTGGTTCCATTCCCTAATATAAATGTCATTCCTTTCATGATTATTTCCTTCCTTCTTGTACTAGATGTAAATTCTCCCAACTTGAATAGCATCACACTGTATATTCATCACCTGTTTTCAAATTACTTAAAAAAAAAAAAAATGTAACCTCCCTTTACTCCCAGTCTTTTATACATGGCCAGTACCTACTTTTATACATGGCCAGTACTCAACAAATTTTTGTTTCCTCAACAAAATGAAAGCTTCTCCTTCCCCGATATGGAGTATAATCATTGTGTTTGTGGCCATGCACTTCTATTTTGAACAGGTACTCCCATTACTTGTCAAAAAATTAATGGATTCTAAAATTTCTCTTAGAAATTTAGATGGTCCTTGCCCTTTTTAGGCATCTCTTTCTCTCCCAGGGTCTTGCCTCAATCAAAGTAAAAGAGAACTCACCTTTAAATTTATGGGAGTAATACTTTTGCCACTGACAATTTCAGATTGATAGAATAGCTTCTCTGTCTCTGGCAGTCTAATAAGCTAATCAGTAAATTCTAAACAATGTCCCAGGCACCATGCTAAGCTCTCTGCCTGCATTTGTTCATTTAATTCCATCCACAAGTCAACCATAGGCATCTTCTCCAATTTAGGCAAGGGCAATTATTCAAACTGCCCAGTTGCTAGGTAACTAAGATGTAAACCTAAGTAGGTAGACCCCAGGGCCATCTTCATCATTAAATCCTGCCCATCCTTATCAATGAATAGTACTATGTATCTTGGGATTTTATGTGAGCACATCACTACCCTCCAGTAATGGGTATAGTAGTTCTCAAAGTGTGTCCTAGACTGGGGTGCCTGGGTGGCTCAGTCGGTTGAGTGTCTGTAGGACTTCGGCTCAGGTCATGATCTCATGGTTCATGGGTTCGAGCCCCCCATCTGTGCTGACAGTGTGGAGCCTGCTTCAGATTCTGTGTCCCCCTCTCTGCACCTCCCCGGCTCATTCTCTCTCAAAAATAAAATAATTGTAAACATTAAAAAAAAAAAGTGTCCTAGACCAGTATATCAGCATCACCTGGTAGTCTGTTAGAAATGTAAATTATCTGGCTCCAACCCAGAACTACTGGATAAGCAATTCTGAGAACAGACTTGAGGAATGTTTTAACAAGCCCTCCAAGTGACTCTGATGCACCTTGAAACTGAGAACCACTGGGCCAGAGGAACTGCCCTTATGCTCAAACAGCACCCTGTGCTTGCGCTCCTAGTTTAGTTTCCCAGTTCCTCTACCCAACTACTCATTTAACCAAAGTTCCTTTAAACTAAGGGTGTCTTGATTGGCTTTATTTCTACCATAGTTATGAAATGACTGAATAAACGAATGTGGAAGGCAAAGACATTGAACAACACCGCTTACTCACTAGTGTAGGGCGAATGAAATTTCAACAATACTTTAAAAAAACACCTTGGAGCTTTTTTTCCCTCTCTTCTCCAATACAACATCCAGAGACTGTATAAGAGAAGAACCTGCCAGGAGGATAAAAGGATTCGGTTTAGTAAACGTGAGTGAAGGTAGAGATTCAGCACAATATTGAGGGGCAGCATATTTTCACGAGACGGTGTTTAAAGAGGCAGTGCCTGTCAGATTTACATTCTCCCGTAACTCAATTTCTAGCAGGGGAACATATCCTTTAATCAATTTAAAGCAGCTATGATACTTCTCTGGTAAGATGTCACAAAAGCAGATGAAGGCTGCCGCCTGTACGTTAGGTCCTACGAAAGGCCACCATGTTATTGACCTATTTGCTTCCAGTTTTAGGGCTCTGAGAAGACATGCATACCACAAACTGGGAATACACAAAAGTCTGAAGAGGATTTGCTTTACTTTTCTACAGGATATGGAAGTCTATTCAGGGTAAAAATATAAACTATGAAATCTAACAATATACAGAGGTCTTTCTATTGCAGGTTGCTGTCAAAATTGGCAAATTCATTAAAGAAAGTGGTGTTGGTCCCAGACAGAAGTTACTCCAGACACAAAACTGCTATAAATAACACTCCTCAGAATGGCCCCAGAGCCATGCCCCTACTACAAAGTGACTTGGCTGTGATTCAGGGGACACTTGCTAAGCAAATGATCAGGGATCGAGTCTTTTGTAGAAGATAACTACAATCACCTGGTACTCACCAAACACTCTGTGGATATTCTGTTGAATGAAACTGTTGTCAATAAGGCATCTTCTATGACTTGCACTCAAATGCAAGGCCAGGAGGGAAGCCAAGTTCAAGCTTGAGGAAATAAGAAACAGGCAAAACAGGGATTCTTCCAAAAGCTCTGATTTCTACATGTTGCCTAAATCACTGAAACAATTTCCCAGGAGCAAAATAAACAGAAGGTGGTCGTATGCAAAATATTTCATTTTCTTTATTTTTATGGATGTCATTAATACAGCAGGAACTGGTATGATTACAAAAGATACAAAAAAATCAGAAGAATGTTAGCTTTCAATAGAAATTAAAACCTGAGCTGAAGGCTGATCAGAATGTCTGACACTTGGCACTGTCCTGACAAAAGTTAAGAAACAGGTTTGCTCAACTTCATAAATAATTCGTATCGACTCAGAGGAAGTTAACTTACATTTCAAAATCTACACATTGAGCTACAGATGCACGGACACTGGAGTCAAATGACTTTCACTGTCGACAAGCATCTGTTTAAGATAACCAGTGTTACCTAAAACTCTCCAAGGGGGAAAGCAGGGAAGCGTGTAAATTGTAGATTTCTAATTAACAAGTTGAGATGTGCTGGTAGGATATGGTTTAATTATTTATTCATGTAGATCTAACAGGCTGGCTCAGTTTGTCAGAGGGTAAGCGAATGCCGAAAGCCAAAGGCATGGGGATGGGTGAACACGAAGCCACCCCAACTTCTCAGAAACAAGTGGCACAGTGTAACACCATCTCAAAGAACTGTGCTAGTGGGAATAGGAGACTTGTGGTCTACTTCAGTTCTCACTTTGGCTTCTAGAGGATCTCTTATTAAGCACTGGGTGAAAGACAGGGAAATTCAATTCCTTTTATTAATAAGTGTCCATAAGCAGGAGGGAAAAACAAAAGCTAAGTGAACAGGAGTACATTTTAATATGTTGGGTCTTGAGTCATACTTACATACCAAATGGTTAATATACTACAAAACTTTACAAACATAAAATCTCCTCATCGGCTGCAGAACTTCCACACTAACGGAATTAATTTCTTCTCCCTTTTAATTACTTCCACAGAAAGTCCTAAAACTGAGGAGTCACTAGAATACCTGCACTTTCACACGTGCCATTAAAACATAGTTATTTTTGTCAAAATGATGCAGGAAGCAATTATCACATGAGGTCAAGGATCTTATATTCTCTCAAAACATAGTTTCGGGTTTTTGTCTTCCAAGTTACATAAAAAGAAACGAGACCAGCTGGACTTGTAGTTTTTCTCAGCCCAAGGTCATTAAACTCCCAATGTCTCCATGCTAGGAAAGGATACAGTATTTAAGTGCTCTATTACAAAATATCTCCAGTTCTAAAAGGGACAGCTTTTATTTTTGTATTTAAAAGAAGGCTGAAGCAGTGCCCTTTACTTAGCGGAGACCAGCCACTGACTTCCTACCTGTACCAGCTTTCCAAGATGACACTAAGTGAGTTTTTGCCCTAATATTTTTGCCCCGGGTTTTACGAGGTTTCTCTTCTTTGTGCACCTTCATGTGCTGCCTAAGATGAGAGCTCTGGCTGAAGCATTTGCCACATTCACTGCACTGGTAGGGCTTCTCCCCTGTGTGGGTTCTCTGATGTTGAATAAGGTGGGAACTCTGGCTGAAACATCGGCCACACTCATCACACTGATAGGGTTTTTCTCCAGTATGAATTCTCTGGTGTTGAATGAGATTTGAACTCTGTTTAAACCTTTCTCCACACTCATCACATTTATAGGGCTTTTCCCCAGTATGGATCCGCCGATGCTGAATGAGGTTAGAGCTCTGAAAGAAACTTTTCCCACAATCGGCACATTTATGGGATTTCTTTCCGGTGTGAATCTTCTGGTGTTGAAAAAGAGTTGAGCTCTGACTGAAACTCTTTTCACATTCAGTACATTTATAGGGCTTCTCATCCAACCTTCTTCTCAGTCTACTCAAGCTTGAGTCAAATCGAACAGTCATTCCCCATTTTTGCCGCTGCCGGCCTGTTTTGCGTGGGTTCTCATAAGCTTTTCCTTGGCTTGAGCTCCGAGAAATACCTCCCTTAGGTTTTCCTAACCTCATGGTGATGAGCCAGATGTACTCTTAACACTCTGCTCTCTTCTTCTGAAGGTTCACCTCCTAGAGCTCCTCAGCTCAGAATTTTCTGCATAGAAGAAAAAAATAAAAGCCAACTTAGATCATTTGTTAATTATTCAACTTTAATACCTCTTCAACCCACTAAAATTGTATCCATGCTTAAATTAACAACGTATCCAGTACAGGGGTGCCTGGGTGGCTCAGTTGGTTAAGCGCTGGACTTTGGCTCAGGTCATGATCTCGCTGTTCGTGAGTTCGAGTCCCATGTCGGGCTCTGTGCTGACAGCTCAGAGCCTGGACCCGGTTTTGGACTCTGTGTCTCCCTGTCTCTGCCCCTCACCCCCTCACACTCTGTCTCTCTCTCTCTCTCATAAATAAACATTAAAAAAAGTTTTTTTTTTTTTAGTGTATCCAATACATATGAAAGACAATTCTGGGGGAAAAATACTTGAAAAATAATTCTAATAATTCCCAGGGTTTCAACTTAATAAATATCCCCAAATTTTGACCCAATTTACCCATGGAGTTTTTGTCTGTTGAGACATGACAAAATAAAAGTGATAATGTGAAATATATGTTTTTATTAGGCATTATCAAATGGATATAGAATTCTGAAGGATGAAAAGGCTGAGACAAAATAATATCTTCATGGGAACAGAAGAAATAACTCCAAAGACAATCAAAATTTGGGTAATAGACTATCATTACATTTTAGTATTTACTCCCATGTTAAAATTCTACTTTCTTACTGGTGACTACATAAGGCATCCAAATGAAAATGAAATGACAAATCATACTACTTTATTAAATATTTTTGTTTATCCTTACTTGGTTAGCCATTCTACTTTCACTGCGTGAATACTACTTGGCTTTAACTTTGTAGCATAAATTGCTTTGACAGTAGGAGCTCCTCTCTAGGGAGTGGCAAGTTTGTGAATCAATTCAATAACACTGGATGAGAAAAATATAAATGAAGAGACGCTTTAGTATTTTTTCTAGATTCGAATGATCCAAGAAAGAGGACAATTCTTTGAAAATTTGAAACAAGGGAACTGTTTTTGGAGAGAGGAAAAAAAAATTTCAGAAGAACTTTTAGTGGACAGTGGAATAAAACGGAGTAGGAAAAAAGCGGGGTGAGCAGGGCACAAGAAAAGGAAGGGCGGCAAGTTTACATGCAAAAGTAGGACAGAATTTTGTAAATACCCAAATGCTAGGAAAATTCAAATAAATGAATTTCATCTATTAAGCTATTTATTGAAATCATGGCCATAAACAAGTAAGTCACTAACTCCAAATAGGTGACAATGTGGGATAAGATGGGCTACAAAGGTAATAAAATTATTGGAACTATTTTCCACATCTTGTGTCAGAAAGTAGACTTTAAAATCAGAATAATTACTCTGGGTCTCTGCATACAAGCTTATGAAGCAAATAACTGAGAATACAAATTACATCACTGTTCTTGCTTTTCCTTCATCTCATATTGTATAATTGAGACTCTAGGCCTGGTAGTGCTGAGGGCTTTATTTGGATATTTAATAATTAGCTCTGTTGTAATTACGGTAAGTATCAGAAAGAGCAAACTGCACACACTATCAATTACTGAGAGGGCACCACTCATTCCTTTAGTGAATATTTACGGAGTATCTATTACAGAATATGTATCTACTTACAGAATATCTATTACAAGGAAACATTTGTTAGGCACATGGTCTTGTGTTCAAACAACAGCTATAATGGGACTTACACATTGAAAAAAGAAATCATTTTTCATACTCTAGAAGTCAGATCTGGTAGGAAACTTTTAGACTGTGCAATCCTCCCAGAACACTACAGATGAGAAAATCATGCTGAGAGGTAGCCTGTGATGCCAGAGACTGTGCTATGATATTTCATTCTCGTAGCAGCTTCACGCGACGATCTCTATTTTACAGCTAAGGAAAGGCAGGCATACTTCGGCCAGGCTCCCAACCCCTAGCAGCCAGGCCCCAGAGCTCATGCTCTTCAGTGGAAGACCCGAGTGCAGCCACAACTTCTAACACCAAGTCCAGCGCTCCGCCCCGGTGCTCAGCATAATTCCTCGGCGGGTGGAGGTATTAAGGTAAACCCGAGCGATGGGAACTGTAGTCGTGCGAACACGCGTACCGGAGCGGGCCTTGCTTTCTCTCGCATAGAACTGGGAAGACAATAAGGCTGCTACATCATCAGGGTGTTAGAGGTGTAAATGAGTCAGTCTCTGCGGGTCGCCCCTAACGGCCCTGTGCTACCCAAGCGTTTGTTCAAACTAGTTAGTCCTGAAACGGCGATGGCCGGCGTAGGGGATGCGGCCCGACTCGCAGGGACTCCCGCGCAGGCCTCCGCCCTCCCGAGGCCTCCGCCGGCCGCTCCTCGCAGGCCCGGCCCGCCCAGCTCCCTCCGCCCCCGCCCCCGCCCCGTGGCTCCGGGAGCGGGGGCCCGGGTCCGCGCCGCCCCGCGGCGGCCAGCTGGCGCCAGAGCGGCCTCCGAGCACCGAGCACCGGGCCTCGCGCCCCCGGCCCACTCACCGCGCCGCGGGCCGCCGGCCGCCACCCTGCCTCGCTCACTCGCTGGGCGCCCCTCGCGCCGCCGGAAGTGAGGGCCGCGCCGTCAGTCGGCGCCGAGCTGCCGCTCTAGGAACGCGGTGGGGGCGACCCTCTATGGTGCTGGGCCCACCGGAAAGAAGGAACCGTATGCTTCTCCTTGTTTGTTTCCCGCTCTCGCCCCTCTGATGGCATCCGGAGGCCGCCGGGACAGCAAGACCTGTGGCGGGGCCCCTTTGTGGGCGCCCAGAGGCCTACGGGGCCAGCAAACCGAAGCCCGATCAGTCAGGGCTTTCTTAAGGCAGCGCCGGCCTGCCCGACCCCCTAGACCTCATTCTTCCTACAAGTATTGAGCACTTATGAATTATAAGAGGTACTTCTGGAGAGCCGAAACTGTTACCGATAGTTTTTCATGAGTCACCTGTGTTGAATTTTTTTTTTTTTTTTTTTTTTTTTTTTACCAAGTAAATGTCAAGATTTTTTTTTTTTTTAATTCCAGGGTAATTTACTGTCTTATATTAGTTTCAGGTAAATTTTAAGATCTTGATTTGGCTTTGTTAAGCAATTCCTGAATGGGCAGCATCCCATCTGGGAAGTAGAGATGCTCCAAGGAGTTGTAACAAAATGAAAGATTTTTATAGGAAGGAGGGACAATAAATTATCAGCAAAAGAAAAAAAGTGTTGTTACATTTTGGGGGGAGGGAAGGAAAAGCAGGGTTTTTGTCATGCAGATGACCTCACTAGTGCCCCTCAGGAAATTTCAGGTGTTAAAAGGCCACAGTCCTGGGACAGATTGAAACTAATTAAGTCTTGAGTTCCTGTTGTGGGGGAGCGGCACAAATGACCCCATTTTGGGCTTCTTTAACTCCTTAATTATCACCAAAAAGCCTTTGCAAAGTGGAAATGATCATACTCTCTAGTTCAGGAAACCAAGACCTAGAGAAGTTTGCTCAGGTTTATACAGTGTGTGAAGTGGAAGACCAAGGATTGGGAGTGGCCTTTTCAGCAACAGTCTCCTGATTTTCAGCATAGTCCCCTGTTTCGCTTTAATAATGATCTCTCCTGATTATTCTCTCTTACAAGCTCCTCCTCCTTCTCCAGCCTGGCAGGTGCTGGGTCATCTGACCTTTCTTCCTCTCTGTGCCCTCATTCCCCTGTTGAGCTACTCCAGTCTGATGGCTTCAAATACCATCTGTTAAAGCTGGAGACTGCTGACTTGGTAACTCCAGCCTGATCCTGGGACGCAAATATTATTGAACTCCAGGCCTGTATCTGCAATTGATTACTCAGCTGCCATTTGCATGCGTGATGGACACCCCAAACCTAACATACACCACAAAGGAACTTATGACATTCACCCAACCTGTTCCTTCAGTGGTCTCCGTCCCAGCAATTGATGGCAACTCCATCTTCCTAGTTGCTCAGGTCAAAAATCTTGATGTCATTGTTGTCTCTTTATCCACCCCAAACCCAAACCCAATCCAATCCTCAATTCTGGTGTCTCTATCTTCAAAATCTACCCAGAATCGAGCCACTTCCAACACCTTCACGACTATAACCTGCCCCAAGCTGCTGTCATCTCCTTGAAGGCTGGGGCTTTTCTGGGAAACCACCCAGCAGGGACCAGTGTGCCCTTGAGCCTGGTGGTATTTGACAAGCTCATTCTAGGAAGAAGCGCCTACACACGTGACACAGAAGCCCCGTCTCAGCAGGGAGTGCCGCTGCATTTGGCAACAATGCAAGGGAGCCTGGTCACACGTGTGACCCAAGCACAGTAACAGGAGTGGTCCACACACAGGGACCCCTGGACAATAGTTCTGTCTACCAAGCCTGAAACTTTGCTTTCTGTTTCCTTTGGGTTCCCTGGGAAAGGAAACTGTGGGAATTCCCATTCCTGGGTTTGTAGAAAACATTCTATTAAAATCCTGGCGGGGGGGGGGCGGGGGGAGCGGGGGGGGGGGCGGGATAAGCAGAGCCCCACCCTGCATGTTCTGAGTCCAGGCGCAGGTCAACAGCTGACTTTCTTTCAGACAATCTCAGCTTGTGGGGCCTAAATACAGCACGTGTACATATGCTGTTTTTATGCTTAGAATGGCTTGGCTATGACTGCACTTCCTGCCTGATCACGGCTGAGGGACTGAGGCAAAGGGGCCGCTGCCCACCTGGGCACCTAAGAAGGATGTCCCGCTCCTTCTCCACAGCTGCAGGGTGCCTGCGTCCTGCCCACCTTGGGGCACATTGTGCACTCCTGGCTCCTCCACAAATCACCTGGTCAGACTGAATAAGCCTTGTGCTTTGTTTCCCTGCGACTAAAGGCCCAGATGTATCCTGGGTGAACACAGAGCTTTATTGTGAAAGTAGGAAGGTCTTTAATCCGTTTTCTGGTAAACATTCCAAGCAGGTGGCATATGGTTATCACATGAGAAAAACAAGCTGTTTTTTGGTTCCTTCTGATAATTTGTTCTGGGCAAATCACCCTGTTTTTCCTGAGTCCAGGCCATCTTTTGCAATCATGTTGATTTCATCCTGTGTTTATTATTTTCTCTGGTTGAGACCTGGCCTGGGAAGGCAGGCTTGTTCTAGGAGAGGACACTCACTCACAGGAGTCTGTACTTTGTTTTTGGATACTTTTATTACCTGAGATACTAGTTAGTGAGGGAGCACGTGAGAAATATCGTAAGCTCTATGGAAAGAGGAAAATAGAGCTCCCACACAAACCAGCAGGAAACCACAGAGCCCAGCAGAGAAAGTCTGCAAGTGTGGGGTCACTGTGAGCTGAATTAGCAGCTTTTCAAATTGCCTCTGAAAAGCAAATATGCTGTTGATGAAAAGATTTGCTAACCCCTTAGATGACTGTAGAAGTGTACATTCCCCCCTTTCCTATACAACTTGCTAGTGATTTTTCTTTGCTATGATAGTCACAAGTTAATTTTGATAATGTCTATTTCAAAAGTGATCCTTATCTAGAGATGTCTTGAACAGTAATATTGTAGCAACTGCAAAAAAAGAAAAAAAAATCCCGAACACCGAAAAAACTATAAAATGAAACCAGGGACTGCTTTCAGAAGGTCTCCTGATCCAGTGGCTTTCCCCTGGGCTTTGTCTTTCTCCTAAGCTGGCACGTGTTTCTCAGGCTGGAGTGCCACATACTCCAACCCGGGCTCAGGCTCAGGCCTCCTTCCAGGGACTTAGATCAGCTCTATCCTCTCTGGTCAAGCTCTGCTGTTCCCCTGGCCCTCCTGGGTATCCAGCTTGCTTCTCCAATTGAGGGTACCCCTGAACATCTCCTGGTGAGGTGAACCGTGGCTCTGTCTTTGTCCCTCCAGGGCTGAGCACAAGCCGGGCATAGTTACCGCTGAACAATGGATTGGCGGTTGTCCTAGACCTGAGCTTGTCAATAACGGGTTGGGGAGTAGAGCGACCTGGGGGAGCCTGTTTGATTTGTTTTCTACCCTCTCTTACGTAGAGATGCTGCCATCCCATCTGAGCTCCTGCCTGGAAGATTCCTATGGTCCTGATGCCAAGATTTTGTAAATCACGGTGGCCCTATTGCTTATCATTCGGGCTGCCCACAGACCCCCATCAGTGATTCTTTCTCTGTGCCCTTTGGCTGCCTCTGTCCTCAGGCCCCACACCAGTCCCAAGGATGTGCACTGAAATGAAGGAGTCACGTTGGGGTCTAGAGCAGCGGGCTGCCCCCAGCATTGGCTCTTTTGCCAACTTTGGCCACACGTATCGTAGGATAAAATTTGAGAGGTTCGAGCAGGGAGTTAGGGTGGACACACACAACAAAAAGAAGGCTTGGTCCTAACTCCTTCACTTCAGCACACCTTTATTGAGCACCTGTGAAATTACGTTGCCAAAGGAGAACAGAGACGACAGAAACTGCAGGGGATCTCCCTGGGGCATCTCTGCATGTCTCTGTGACGGCAGAACTAGGTCAGGGCACCCCCGGCACGAAGTTCACCCTGAACAGTGGATCCACAGGACAGGGCTGCTCCCAAGCTCTGCTCTTTATGGGGGCCAGTAAGGAGCCACTGCACGGAGCAGAGTTGGGATCTCTCTTATATCTGGAAGACTCTCTAGTTCTTCTCTTTAAATCCACTATCCACAGGCCCCAGTGGGAAAAGAATTTTGTCTTTAATTTGCTCTGGTTTGGACAAACACTTCACATGACCAACGTAAACTGTTGCACAGTTGTGCAAAGGCCTTCTTGTTCATTCCAGAAATTCTCCAACAGCTGACAAACCCAAATTTTTCTGGCCCCAGGGGGGTTCAAAGCGCTTTCTCCTCAAATACACATTTCTTCTCATCGTGCCCCTTTGACGGGAAGCGTAGAGAGTGGAAGAAAGAGACCAGAAAGGGCAAGAGGCACACAGGTATCCATGGGACAGCGCGACGGGGACGGACCATTGCCTTCCCGAGCCCGCCACATGGCTGCGCCCCGCACAGCCCCCTGGACTCTGCTCCACACAGGCTGGCACCCTTCCAACGCCACGTGGGCCACCTCCTCCATGTGATCAAAGTGCCATGTTTCCTGCAGCAAGCTCCTTATAAGAATTCCTTCAGGTCTCACTGAGGATGTTAAGAGTGAGTGCTGCAGAGGGAAGATGGTGCGCTCATGGTCTTACTCCTGGTCTGACCTCTGCTGCCAGGGTGCTAGGCTGCATGGGGCTCGTGGGGTGGGCGGCCAGGGATGCCGTGGAGAAGTGATGGCCGGACACAGGGCACATCCCGTGTCTGCTAGCAGCCCCTGCTTTTCCCAGCAGAGTCCGGAGCTGCTGCATGAGGTGAGGGCAGACGGGGATCTTGTGGGTCACGTGGATGAGGCGGTGGGGGGCTTGTGGCTGTGCAGAAACTCTGGGCCAGGCCCTGGGAGAGCAGACAGAGCGCACACCTCACGGGCTCGATCGGGTACTGCTCTCCTGAGCCAGAGAGGTACGGCGTGAACAGGACCGGCCGCGACATCCAGCCCCATACTCTGGCCAGCGCCACGGCTTCGGGGCTACTTGCCGCACAGGCAGGCCTCACACAGACGCCCCACCCGGCAAATTTCTGGCTCCTCAGGCCTGGCTCTGGGCCCTGTGAGTGAGCCAGGAGCCAGGGGCACGGGACTTATGGTGCTCGGGCAGGTAGACATGTAGAAGCACGTGTGCTAGACTCCTCAGCCGGTGGCTCTCGGTCAATGTGACCGATCAGGGCCTGGCCACCGGCACTCGGTGCGCACCGGCCGTGGGGGGCTTCGGAAGAGGCTGGTGCCGGCTGGCTACTCGGCCTCCACCAGCTGCTCCAGGCGCTGCAGCATCGTCAGACGCAGGGCTTGGAACCTGGAGGGAGACACAGTCAAGGGGACTCGCTGACACGGGAGGACACAGGGAGAGGGGAGAAGAACGAAGGAGCACACAGGTGCCTGGGCCAGTAGACCCGCGGCTGGCAGCCGTCATCTCTCCTCCACCAAGGAGAGGGAGGAGCCAGGCCCACACCCTGCAAGACGGCCGGCTTAGAGGAGCGGACAGGACCTCACACCCTGCTGGGCTTCAAAAGCAGAGCGCGCTGTTCCTTTCTGAAAGGGGCGTGCTGGAGTGGACAGGTGGCAGGGCAGGGATCGGGAAGCCTGCGCTCAAGCCCAGGCTCATCAGTGACCTGTGCTGCGACCTTCCTCACCTCAGGCCTCGGCTTCCTCTCCGTGCACTGAATAGACTGACCAGGTGCCCCCCAGGTCCCCTTCCAGCTCCAAAACCCTACGGTGACACTGCAGACTGCACGGTGGACCGTCCTCTCTGACTGGGGGTCTCTGCTGACTGCCGGAAGAGGCCTCGCCGCATGGACGGAAGCCCGCGGGGCGTGGGGAGGGCCGTGGCTTTCCAAAAATCACTCAGCCAGAAACCGGAATCCAAAGCAGTCTCCCCACCGCAGGCCCTGGCTGTGAGCAGACTCCCTCCTTCCCTTCCTAAGGAGGGGGACTCCAGCCCTGGCCCTGGCTGATGCCCCAGGTGCTCTCCCTGCCCCACCCTCCACCCTGCAGGGGGACAGACCAGTCACTGGGCTGTGCATCTTGGCTAACCTCGCCCAGCCGGGCCTTGATGTATCTTCCCCAGGAGCCGGCTCACCTTTCCATTGGCCGGGTCCCCTGCGCCCGGAAACATCGGCTGTTACAGAAAGCTCCCACAGCCACCGCTTTGGGGCAGGCTCAGAGAGGTCACTAGCACAAAAGGTGCAGACCAGGCTGAAACCGCCCTGAGCAGGCCCTCTCCTCACTTGCCCCTACAGAGCTGTGTCACCAGAAGAACTCGTTACCCTGGCCCAGCACCCAGCCACACTCCTGCCTGACTCTCCCACTCAGTTTCAACAGCTGTGCCCTTCCCGTGCTGGTGAGGTGCTGGGGCCAGATGGGTGGCTTGCACCGCAGCCTGCCATTCTGGCAGACTGTCACCCCATCTTGGTGTCAATACTGAGCAGGGGGCCAGAGGGAGGTGCTGGGGAGCCAGGGCTGGAAGGCGAGGGGAGAGCTGTCCCGGCCCCAGCCTGGGTGCTCTGCCCTGCACGCTTGCCCTGGTGTTCAGGACCCACGACTGGCTCCTTCTGTGCTGCTTACTTCATGGTCAGTTTGATTATTTCTCTTTCCTCCTCTTCTTTTAATTTTTCAACAAAACTGTCCAGCACCGGCATTTCAAATTTAATGTACTGAGCGACCTAGAAAATCCAAGAACATTTGAGTGTGCTTTCAATTAGAGGCCAGACATGTGTTTTCTTTTCCTCGTGGCTTCCACGGCAGCCAAATCCGGCAATGTCTTATAGCCAAGGAAGTGGCTGCCCTCCTCCCCAGCCAACCCCAGCACTCTGTCTGCTCTGGGATGGAGGACAGATTGGCTCATTTTTACCTCACAGGCCACTATCATCCCTGGGACGAAAGGTTAAGCTGGATGTGAGGAAAATTATTCAAGAGAGAGCAGGACCACACTGGGTATTCTCTGGGGTGGGGGTGAGGGGGACTGGGAACACCACTGTTTCTATCAGTGGAACGAATCTGCACTAGTCTGTGAATGGTCTGAGGGATACAGGGTCACCGGCCTTTGCCTTGGGTTCAAACCCTATGGGCCTTTCCTGTGTAGGGGAGTTTGGCAATGTGCTCACTCCTAGCCCAGGACTCAGGCTGTGGTAAGACTTAGCCAGCTGGCTCCCTTCCACAGGCCCTGGGTAGGTCCTAGTTAAGGAGCCCTTGTGTAGGTCTTTAAGGTAATAACTAAACACACTCTAACAAAGGAAAAGTTTCTACCTGCCGAGGGGAAAAGCACAGGCTATGGTTTTCTAGGACCCAACTTCTTTTTTCCCCTAGGCCTGCTGTTAGAGCTGGTGGTCACTGACAGGAGGAGGGAGGGCTGGAGCCCTCACTCTGCCAGGCTTGGGGCCCTTGAGGACAGCTGTGTGGCCCCTGGAGACAGGGCCTGGCCAAGGTGCCCTTCAGAGCCCTTGGGGCCCCCATGCTGTCATCCGGCTCTTCCTTCAAGAGCAGGCTTCCCAGAGCCTCAGCCCCAACTCACGTCGTGGGGGACTTCCTCGCCCAGGTCGGCTTCCATCAGGAACATCCTGGCGATCTTCTCACACGGCCCGTGCAGGATCCTGGAAATCAGCGGGTACTCACAGTCTTTTAATTTTGTTCGCTCTGAAAAAGAAGGCAATTTACAAAATTCATGGGGCATTAGTACTGCCCCTCATTGTTCCAGGCCGGGAATCTGGTAGAAAATGGATGTCCGGGGGGCCCAGGAATCTTCTCCAGGCTTGGAAGAGAAGGGTGCCCGGAATGACATGTGATTGTGGCACAAAGCAAAGACCCAGGTCAGAGAGGAACAGGAGCTGAGGGAGAAGCAGAGAGGGCAGAGTGGCCATGGGGAGGCCAGTGCTGTACAGAGGGCCGTGCGGGTTCGGCAAACATACTTGGGGGGGAACCTTCAGCTCCAACTCCCGGACCCCGACACATATCCCCCAACCCCTCCCAACTGAGCGAGGCTGGAGATGGTGACTTCCCTTGGGATTCTGAGAGGCATAGCGAGGGTGGCTGGGTTTCGGTCTGGCAGAGGCATTCGTCGTGGCCCCCTGCCCAAGCAGCACGGCCATTGAGCCTGCCAAATGGACAGCGGCTTTTGTTTTCATGATCTGGAAGCACAGGCAGACACTTACCCCCAGACTCGTGAACAATGTAGAGTGCAAATTCACTGGGGCCATTTTCCACCTGTACAGGCAGTGATAGGCAGTCAGACCACGGCTTTCTGGGACAAGACGGACAGAAAGGGATCCCTGGCAGTAACCACACCCCCAGTGCTACACACACAAGTCCCCAAGGATCCTCCCCTCTCCCTGCTCTAAATCCCAGAGATGCTGCTTCAGTCCAGGAAACCTTGCTAGACCTTCTACCCAAGAACCACGGGCACCTTCCCCAGCCTTTGCCAGCCCCCTCCTCCAACAAAACAGCAAACTATCAGCCTCCCGGGGCAAGGCTGCTCATGGCCAGACTTACTCGGAACTTGTTCAGCAGCAGGGTGAGCACGTGCAGGGTTGTCATGGTGCTGTTGACCCTCACGTTGGTCACAGACCCATAGGCAGGAGTAAACACTGAGGTCTGTGGAGGGAGGCGGAGAGTTCAGGGCAGGGCCAGAGGGACATGGAAGTGACATCAGGCAGGGTCTGGGCACACTGTCAGCCAAGTGGTCCAGAGAGACAGGTGAACCTGGGCTGCGGGAACACCTGTGCTTGTCCGGTCACAGGTCTACACACAGCTGTGCCCACATCTGGGTGCACTTGGGGAAACTGTAGTAACAGAGGACTGAAAGAAAGATGCCTCCAAAGCTGTCAGGGCCAGCTCTCTGATCCTAGGAGCCAGTCCCATGGAAGTACTTCACAGGGGGTGGGGGGGGGGGGGACCAGTCTCCTTCTCACTCTGTCTCTGAGTCAAATTGCCAAGTGTCTGTTGATTCTAAGACGGAAAGTTTTCGAATCCGTCCGCTCCTCCCCATTCTCCCAGCAGCGCCCGAGAAGAGGCTGTCCGTCTACACTGCCTATGTGTCCCACCTTTCTCCTGTCCAATCTCAGCACTTTCCATCCATTCTCCACCCTGCTGCCCAAAGGAACAACCTTTCAAGCACCTTGCAGCTCTGTGTGTTCTGGACCAGCTGCGTTAGCACAGAGTCTTGGCTCCCAGCCCCAGCCTCCTGAATCAGAACCCGCATTTTGAGGAAACCGCCAGGTGATGCTTTCCATACAGGACAACTTGAGAAGCACTGTCTTTTAGCACGGTTCTTGTTAAAAGTCTCTGAAGGCTTCCCATGGCCCAAACGGCACCATCCACAGCTCCTCTCACTGTTTACACATGTGGTACGATGATTCTCTCCCCGTCTCCCTGTGGTCCAGCCACACAGACTCTTCACATTATGTTCCTTGCCTTTGCCTATGAGACACCATATATCCAGCCAACCAGGGCATCGCCTGAGGCTTCATAGTCCTCAATGAACACTAGCCAGGTTATAGACCTGCTTAGCATTTCATCCCAAATCTTTGGCTCCTACAACAGCTTTTCGAAGTACCTGTCACTAGTCCTCCTTTTAAGAAAGGACGCCGAAGCTCGGAGAGGTTAAGTAGCCCGTCAGGGTCACCCATCTAGAAAGGACAGAGCCATTGGAAAGCCCTTGCTTTGGATCCTCCCTGTGAGACTCACTCCCCCCCCCCCCCCCCCCAGGTGAGCTCTTCCTCACTTGCCAACACCAAATTCAAATTTGCACATTCCTCCTCTGTGGTCCCAGCCCCGCTGTCCCCAGGAAGTAACTGGAGCTCGGGTGTATGAAGGACCTGCTCAGTGTCCCCAAGCACCAGGGTCAGACTCAAATCCAGACCTGCCTCCGCCAAAGTTGAGACGTAGAATGACTCTGGGAGATACAGAACGCCGGAATAGGCTTTCAGTCCCCAAGAAATACGGACTGGAGGAGTTAGGCCATTTCAAGGAGAAGAAAGGTCTTGTCAACAAGACGTTGTCAGTGCTTCTGCCTGGTGCCTTCTCTCACGATGATACTGACCAGCTCCACGTAGGAACGAAGCTCCCATCTTTGCCATCTCTAACCACAAGGGTTTCTCTCGGGTAAAACACATTGGAATCCAACAGCCCAGGGCAAAGCACTGGGACAGGTACCAAGTTTAACCCGGTCTGGAAATCATGTCAACATCACTGCGAATCACAGCAGTTTTGAAAAATGATGGAGTCTTGAAGTAATAGCGTGCAGTCCTCAGAAAGAAAATCCAGACTAACAGCCTCAGGAAGTCAATTCTAAGAACTTCTTTTCTCCCATTGCTGCCTGTGACTCAAATACTGTGTCACCTGATTTCTAAGGACACGGATTCTGAATGGATCGTAAGTAAGGTGAGAGAGGGGGAGCCCCTTACTCAGCCAGGAGATGGGAATCCACTGTCCAACATGCCTAAAGACACTAGCTCACGTCCTGGGGTTTAGTCAGTTTGCCTGGAAGAAGGAACCCACCTCCTGTAGGTAAATCTGTCACTGGGAGAAAGAACCACCCTGACTGGATTACAGGTTAGTGGGTTCAGTGTTGGGCTGGCTGAGGAGCCCTTCTCGCCAGAGCAGCTCCAATGGGCCGAGACAAAAGCTCTCGCTGGTCATTGCTGTGCATTTTAAAGGATACAGAGTGCTCAGATCTCCGTGTCTCTGGGATATTTGTAATGACTAAAATAAGGCTTAATGTGCCAGACACACATCTTAGAGATGAGTCACTCTCTCAGAAGAGGGGGGTAAACGTACTGGAGATAAACCCCACTCTTTGGTACCTCGAGTCACGGATCAAAAGGTTCCTTTTTTAGGAACATAGAAATACAAAGAGCCTAATCCCATGCAAATATTCTTTTAAAATTTTTGACTAATTCCTTAAACTAGCATATAAATATCTAATATGCTTACATAACGCCTTACAGACCAACCCCCTTTGGAACCAGATTTAAAGAATATCCAAGCCAGATTGTGAGTCCTCTGGCTAATCCAAACCATTCTTAATCTCTGCTTAACCTCAGCCCTACCTCCCCTGTGCCCTTTCAGGAAACTTGACTCTCAAATAGTCCTGGGTTTTCCTGCACTTAGCAAAGATAACCTATTGTCACCCCTGAACACTCACCGCCAACCCAGCACAGAGTGGAAGGCGGGTCCTGACAACAAGCTTGCCTTGCTGAATTCTTCACCCCGAAGTCCAGGGTGCCCCCAGAGCACTCGAGTGGCTCCTGGCAGGCCTCAACTGTGTAACCGTTCTTGAGATCTGACCCTGAGACCTGCCTTTGCCAGGCCCCCGCCCCCTCCCATGAGTCATTGCCTATCAAGACGGGCAGCTGCCTCAGCTGGAAACCCCTGCTTCCATTTCCCAGCGCTGCAGGATGTGGCCCCGTTACGGGACACTCCATCCGGGGCCTCACCCACACTGCCACTCATGCCATTTATAGCAACAATCAACTTCTCCTTTTACACTTCGGTTTGTTTAGGGACTGATGTCATCTGGGGAAGGAGATCTCTTCCTAGGGTCAGTACAATGCGCACTCGGACAAAAGGCTAAGTGCTGGGAACCAGGAGCAGGGCAGGTTCTCTGGGACACAGGAGCACATGCCTCTGGGCGCACCTCAACCGAGGGGGCTAAGCTGCCCTGTAAGAATGCCAGTAGCACGTCATGTTCCCACAAAACCATCAGCTGAGCTCTGGTGGAAACCTCATAGAAAACTGCCTCATCAGACGTAAACATGGCATTGCTTTCCAAAAATCCATGCAACTTATGAAAATGGATGGACAGTGAGTAAGCATGTGGTAAACAAAACAAAACAACACAGGCTTTGGGGTCACCAGGTGGAATGCTTTGCTTTGTTTTGTTTTGTTTTTTTGAATGCTACTTTGATGTGACTTTGGGCAAGTTCTTTCTCCCCCTGAGCCCATCCCCCCCATGAGGACACAGATACGACCACCCCAGTCCACAGGGCCAGGGTGACGGTGAACCCTGACAAGACTTCGGTGCGGCCTGGCCTAGCGAAAGCCCAACAGTTGCACCCGTGCAGGCTGGGGGCTGGTTCCCCGTGGCCTCAGCTTCAGGGCCCAGGGAAGAGGCCGGGCTGGGACATCACCTTGTGGTTGTAAAAGTGCCCGTTGATGGAGAACCGATGTCGCCGGATCCTCTGGGCCTCGCCGGGCGTGCGGGACCGGGGCCTCCTCTGGATCACACAGGCTGCGTCGCTCTTGGTCCGCATCAGCTGTGGGGTCTCCTCATCCTCCTCCACGGGCTCTGCAGGGAGGAATGAATGAGAAAGTTGGTCCCGGGTGGTGCACAGGTCCAGAGACCTGCTGTGCTGCCGTGCATGGGACCTGGCTTCCTGGGGCTTTGTGGTGGCACCACGCTATAGCAGACAGTAATGTGAATGCTGCTGCTGTGACAGAGGCTGGGGTCCAGCTCGGGTGATGCCCACTTTGCAGACCGGAAAGGTGACCCCCAGGCAGGATGACCTATGTCACCACACCACATGGCCGTGGTGTGGGCCTCTGTCTCTGGGCACTCAGGGCAGGTCTTTGGCGGCCCTGTCCCAACCCTCTGAGCCCCGACTGAGTGCGAGAGGGACAGAAGAGCAGTCTGGACCCCAGAGTGTGAAGATGTCCCAGAGGTTCGCAGGGCCAGGAGGGCACCATGCCCACTACTGATGTCTCCTTTCTGTAATGCAGCACGGTCCAGGGGACTCAGGCAAATTATGTCAAATAATGTCACCTCTGCAAGCCTCTGCTTCCTTTGCTATGAGGAGTTGATGAGACTACCTCATACTGAGGAGGGATTCAGCCAAGTGTTGTTCCTGAAGACAAGTGAAGCCACTCTGTGCCCCTCCACAAAGCTGTCCTTCAGAGACAGTCCTGACCCAAGCCCTTCCGCTCCTACCCGGGCTGAGTGAGACACGGTCCCGGGTAGCTTGAGGCCCCACTTACCTGAGCTGTCTCTGGAACTCTCGGTGCTGTGTGCCGTCTGAGCGTTTGGCTCCTGGGCAGCGACCTTGCCATCCTGAAGAAGCGGCTCCTTTCTGAAAAGACAATCATGGTGCTCACAGAGCTGCTGACAGAGAGAAGTAGCTCAAGTTAGAGAGACAAGGATGGATGCCTCTGTGGACGGGACAAAGGTGAGAAGCAGGGCAGGCTGAGGTAAGGCTGGATTTCACACCGAGTTAATGCAAAATATTAAAAGAAGAGCAAAGAATCGCCATGGTGTCTGCTGGAGGGAGAGGGAGTCGGGCCCGTTGACCCGAGTGAGCTTGTCCCTGTTGCATAGACACAGGGACACAGGCGGTGCCCATGCACTCCTAGGCATAGACTGGGGAGGCGCTGTCTGTGGCCAAGCGCTGAGCGGGCCTTCTGGGCTTCCCTCAGGCCTGATGGAGCGTTGGGCAAGGGCAACCTTGAGGGGCTAACCTCTGGGCCTCTGGGCAGGGTGGACTCCAAGCGAGGGTAGCTGGTGCCAGGCTGGAGAAGGGCCTCTGAGGGTCCTGCTGTCTGTCTGCTCACGTGGCTGCTTTACCCCAGGGAGTGGGACGCATGAATCGTACTAGCAGCCTTTCTAAGAAGTCCATCCAAATGCTATACTCTAAGTCTGCATGGGGTGCAACGGGGCGGCGGTGGGGGGGGGTGTTCAGTGCCCTCAGAACAGCACCTGTACTTGAATTTTCGAAGGGGAGAAAGTTTTGAATTTCTGCCTCTCAGAAGGATTCATTATAGGCAAGAGCAAGCAAAACACAGCAGCCAACTGCCCTTTATTGGGGGTGACAGGGCAAGAGGAGGCAAATGTCCACTAAGCAATAAAATAGGGACCTGTTTTGTCACGATTAAAACGTATTTCTGATATTAAGATAAATCTGGTATCGAGTCCAAGTACATTTATAAAAACAAATTCTGATATTAAAATAAAAGCAGAGCAGTGAGAGGTGAAATCTGTGTGAATTTTTGAGCTAGAACAGATGCCAAAAAACATTCACTTTGTCCAGGATGGGGGGAGCCCCCTGGCTGTAGCTTGCCTCCTTGCAGATAAGGTGGTTCCCGTGAATGTATGAAAAACACAACTGGAGGTGATGGGAGTCTGGAAAATTCTCCAAGAGTGAGGTGACTTGGTCATCATCTAGAAAGATCACTTGTTGGCAGGTGAGGCCATGGGCTCAGGCAGTCGCGGGGTGACAAGGATTAAGGCTGGCTTGTGCTCTCACGTGCCCCATGATGGAGCAGGGCTTCTGCCCTGAGACTGAGGACCCCAGCCCCCGAACCTCTCGAAAAATAAGCGGGGTTGAACAGTTGTCAGGGAGGCCCCCGGCCCTGCCTCAGCCATCCCGGCACTCACAGGTGGCAGCTGGGCTGTCCAGGCGTCCAGGAGGCTGCCGAGAGATGCACTCGCTCCCTGTCATCCTGGATCTGGAGCCGGATTGGCCGCCTCAGTCCCCAGGCAATGTTGAGAAGTCCCTCAATGATCAAAGCGCCTTCCTCCTGTGGGGACCCACACAGGTTAGCCTCAGTCCCCAGGGCGGCCCTCCTCGGGGGTCACTGCCCACCCTCCCCCAAGCCCCCGTAAGGGCCAGCCTGTCATCCACAGGACGCCCTGCACACTCTTGGCCGCAAACACATCCTCTCCTCCTTGGGGTTCTCCCCAGGGGGAAGGTACACAAGCCTCTACATGCTCCAAGGCGTAAGGCCATGTGACTGACCAGAGGAAACCTGGGGCGCGCCCTTTCACTGCTCAGCTCTCGTCTGGCCAGGGGCACGGCCTGGGACAGAGCGGCTGAGTCAGGCGTCCCACAGGAACCCAGCTGCTATCCAGCAAGCACGTCCACACAGGAGTAAGGAAACATGTTCCAGAGAAGCATGGCCACAGTGACACCAGTGCCAAGCAGAGAGCCTTCCCACACCCCTCCCCCCACACTGCACCTGGGAAGGAGGCCCCACGGTCACCAGGTCCTGCTGCGAACATGTGCAGGGCTCTGGATTCCATTCCCTGCTGGTCCTCGGAGCTGGTCTCAGCCTCACCCTTCTCCCCACACTGCCACCATTTGCCACAGTAACCACTCGAGTGGGCCGGACCCACCCCCATATTTCCAAGCTGCTTTCTTTCCCGAGGGCGTCTTGCTTTCCTCACCACCTGGACACAGCCAGTCCCGTGGTTCACCACTGGCATGAACACTCAGAAGATCTACAACAGCTCTCATTCTGTGTCCCCAACCAGACTTGATTTCCTAAGGTCTGCAGATGGCACAGCTACCTACTGCCCTTCCGCCAGACTCTGAGGTCCTCATTGTCAGAACCCTCCAGAGGCACCCTCAGCGAGTGCTCTCAGGTCTCAGGGGTGCCACTCACACCCCTCAGGTCTTTTTGATTCTGTTTCCGACCTAGTTCAGGCTCCTATGTATGCGCGACCACCTCCAGGCTCCTTGTGCCCAGCCTAACGGCCCCCACGCGTGTGCCTGGCCAGGCTGCTTCAGAGCATCTGTCTGAACTCTTCTCGGCCTCATTTTCCCCAGAGGTGTGGTCCTCCCAGCTCCAGGCTCCTAATCTGCTTTGATACTAGCCTTTGGGCAGTGAACTTTGAACATCATTCTCCCATTGCTATCTTGAACATCACTCTAGATTCACAAATTCCATTTCTTTCTCCTTATAGGCATGGGAAGCCTTGCAAGAAGAAGGGACCTTGTAGAAACTTCTTCATATCCCTGGAAGGCCTTACGGGGGATGTGCCCTGCAGTGTTGACTTCATACTAAGTTAGTCATTGCTTAAAACACTCCGCCATCCACAGAGAAAACAGTTCCACTTTGTTCAAGGTTATCAAAAGTACACACAGCTTTCTGGAATGGCCTTGCACTACTTGTTAAAAAAGAAAACAACAACAACAACAAACCAGAGTGATTTTTGATAACCACTGATGTTTCACAGTCACAGATAGGTAACTAACCCTCCCAACAAAGGAGAGACTGGATTGATTCACTGGAGTTAGAGGGGGCAGTAAGGAAACCCAAAGTGGGGTTCCTCCGAGCTGCTGCCCCACCTAAAACACCTCAGCATGTCTGTTCACAGAGACCCGTGCCTGCCGGCCCGGCTGACCCGGGTGGAGGGAGATCAAACCAGTCAGGTGCTGGGTATGAGAGTAAGGAGGAAAAAAGAGCACGGCTGGGGCAGGGCAGTGGGGCCGGACACGCTGAGGCTGAAGCTTCAGATATGCCATTGGAAGGCTCTGGAGAGCTGGCAGGGAAGGAGGCAGGGGGAATTGCTCTGGGGCTGGAAGCAAGGAGCTAAAGCAGAGCAGAGCCTCCCAGGTCAGGGGTCAGCTGTGCTGGGGACTGCTGGCCCTATGTCCCTGCATGGGCCGCGTATGAGCCCCCACGCTGTCCCCCCAGCCACGACTCCACTGTCCCTCAGCCTGCCCCCTATGGAATGGAGGGGAGGCCCTGTCAGTCTGCAGCTGTGTCTGGTCAAATCAGAGGAAACCGAGGTCAGAGGAGGACCTCCGGGCTTCTGGGCAGCCCTCGCCACACAGGTGGGGAAGTGCATGCAGACAGACAGACAGAGGCAGGACTAGAATGTGCTGTTCCAAGGCCTCATGTTTCCGTAAGTCAGGAAGTCATTGTGTACCCTCAGTTCTGGGTGTTAGCGAACACCTTCCTCCTTACTGGAGCCCCCTACTCCTCCCTCTGCCCTCCACTCCCTCACCCTTATTCCACTCGCCCCTACTCCACTCTTCCACAGGAATGGTGCCCCTCCCTCCCCTGCCCTGTAGAGTAAACATCCCCCAGGGCCTCCTGTAGCTCCAGGCTGGCTGCTGGGCCAAACCCCGCCCCACCCGGCTGTTTTCCTCCCAGAGCCTTCCTGTGCACTGCTATTTTTGGCCCTCGTGACAGTAATTGATGGCTGGTGGAAAAGTATAAAAGCAACTGCCACACCTCCAGGTTCACCAGACGGCTCCCGGAGGCCAGCGCTCCGGACAGGGGCCAGTTGTCCCCACATTGCACGCGGGACGCGGGACTCAGCCGGCTGGGCCCCCCGGCCCTCCACCCTGAGCTCTGTGGGTCTTCCCAAGGACTGTCCTTGCTCATCCGGCATCCCTGCTCTCCCCACGTTCCCTCAGCTACAGGTAAGAGGGAGCAGCTTCCTTCTGGTTTGAGATAAAATGGAAAGGTTTTGTTTCTCTTCAAGGGCAGGGACCTACACAGCCTCACTGGCTACAAGAGACCAGGGGATGCAGTTAGCGGCTAATAGCTGCAGAGGGCGTACCATTCGAAAAGAGATTTCACGTGTAGGGTCATTCCATGTGTTTCTTACATCCTTTCCAGCGGGTATTTATAACCCTGTTTTATGGACGGGTAAGGGGGGGCTTGGAGAGGTGACCCTGCCATAGGTCCCCAGGTCAGGAACTGGCAGAGACTGGCTTTACTCCCAGGTTCCCTCTGACTCCAGTCCGTTAGGCCGGGTTCTCTTATTTGTATAGGTTCTTAAACTACAGGAATGACAGATTCTTAAGCACATGGTGTCCAGGGTTAGCAGGAAAGGGAGAGTCCAGGAGATCCGAGCCTGGGCTTGGGGCTGCAGACTTCACTCTGCTCTCAGGCCCATGATTCACCTAGGCAGCCTCTCAGGTGAGGGAGGGGACACAGGAGGGGTGACAGGATGGCAGACGCTCACCGCTGGTCCTCTGTCCACCAACAGGGTACTGCTCCCCATCGCCGGCAGCCATGAGGTCCCGGCTACTGGTTCCTGTGGCCCACCTGCCCACGATTCGGGAGACCTCGGAGGAGATGCCGCCCGGGGGGTCTGGGCAGGAACCCCTGGCCTCCCCCAGCCTGGATGACTATGTGAAGTCCATTTGTCAGCTGGCACAGCCCACTTCAGTGCTGGACGCGGCCACAGCCAGGGCCCAACTCGGCAGACCGCCCCAGCCAGCCCAGGCCTTCGAGACGAGCTGCCCTACTGAGTCCCTACGGGACATTACTACCTGCTTCAGTGGCCAGCAGCCTGCACCGCCCAGGGATGGTGCTGCTGACCCCCTGGACTGGCTGTATGGGGAGTCCCAGGAAAAGCAGCCAAGTAGGAGGGACCCACCGAGGCGGACTGGCTCCTCTGCTGACCCCTGGGGTCCACAGAGACAGATGGATGGTGGCAAGGCCCGAGGGACCCCCGGAGGGAGACTCTGTGACGCCAGGGTGCAGGGGCACTCTCTGGCAAGGCCCTCAAGGGACCGGCACCAGGGCTCCCGGCCTTCCAAGCCACTCTGTGGGACTGCAGCCTCCCCCCCACCCCCCCGCCACGGCAGCACCCTCAGAACTCTCTATTTGCACCTCCCGGTGATCCATGAACTCTGATCCCTCCCAATAAAGGCTTCTGTATAGAGCACGCTGGTCTGTGTCACCTTCTGGCCCTCTTCCCCTGCGGTGGGTGCTGTCCCCGGCAGGTCTCTGAGAGGGAGACACCTTTCTGCAGGGGCTGCCCACCTTGGCATTTCATAGCGAGACCCCCTCCTCTGAAGAGTGAGAACAGCCTATCTGGCATGATGTGGTATTACTGACCCCGCTCGCACTGTTCCTTGCTGGATGATCACCTTGGGCAAGTGACTTAATGTTTCTGTTCATTGGTTTTCTCATGGGTAAAATGGGGTAATTAAAGGGACCTGTTTCTGATGAGTAAGTGGGATAAAACCCACATGCATCATGGGGGGTGTGTTGTAAGCCCATACTCGGAGCAGCTACTGTCTATGTGGTGGCTTCAGGGTGGGGAAATGAGGTCGGTGGCAGGTAAGAAGCAAAGGTCTCAGCCCCACGGTGATTTCAGAGTGAAGCCCTGGGCACTCCAGAGTCAGCCTCCTGGCTCCCACCCTCAGAGCCTGTGCTCTATGTGGCCCAAGAGAAAACAGCATTTCCCCAAATGTGCCCGCTCGGGTTTGGGGGGGAACTTATCACCAGGGTACCTGGTGGTATCTCAGTGGCTCCAGCTCACAAGTCCTGTTGTGTCATTGGGGGTGTGTTGTCCATGCTGAGGGCTGAGACAGAACCTGCACCAGCTCAGCTTGCAGACCAGGTGGCTCCGTCCTCACTGTCCCCATCCCTCCCTCCACCCAGGGGGCTTCTCAGCTGTGGGGCCAAAGTGTAGGCTGTTGTCCAGAGCCCTGCTCTCCGGCAGGTCCAGCGGCCAGGGCCTCGCTTCACATGACCTAAGGTCTGGGCCAGCCCTGGGTCCTCCAGCCTGGAGGCGTCTGGCAAGGAAGGAAGTGAGGGTGAAGAATAGGGGAGAGGAAGGGTCTCCTTCCTCAGAGAGGCAGGTGAGGCATCAGAGAACTCAAAAGAATCAGGCCTGAGGACCCATTACCCTGCTCCCTTCGGCCAGGTCAGAGCTGGCTGACCCTGGTCAGTGCTCAAGGGACAGAGGGGAGAGGAGGAGGGCAGAGCTGGGGCCACGTTCAAGTTCACAGCCTGCTTCAGTGTCCTCTGTCTCTTCTGTGGGCTATCAAACTATTTTCTTCCTTTCCTCTTCCCTTCCTACTTTTTTTTTTCTGTTTTAAAATTGCTTTTCACTTTAAAAATGTTTATCTGCCCTCTTTTTGAAACATTTAAAAAAGTTTATTTATTTTGAGAGCGAGAGAGCCAGGGAGAGCCACTGAGCAATCAGGAGCAAGGGAGGAGCGGAGAGAGAGGGAGAGAGAGAGAGAGAGAGAGAGAGAATCCCAAGCAGGCTCCCTGCCATCAGCACAGAGCTCGACGTGGGGCTCAATCTCACAAACCGTGGGATCATGACCTGAGCCGAAACCAAGAGTCAGATGCCCAACCGACTGAGCCAGCCTGCATCCCTATCTGCCCTCTTTTATGTGTGTTGAGTGGGGAGGCAGAATGTAAACCATACATTGAAAAGTTTCAGACAAGTAATTTACTCAGTTTCCTTATCTGTAAGATGCGGTCACCAACCCTGCCCTCCACACCCCACAGGGTTGGGAAATGGGGCACGTACTCTTGGAGATGGAGTTAGAAACAGCATATACGAATGCCTGCATCTGCCACAACCTGCTGGTCCCTGACCTTCGCTGGCAAATAAGTGTGGGGCAGCCTTCAGCCAGAACATCCGTAGGAGGCGGTGGGGAGGGCTGACCTGGGAGTGGGTGCTGGCTGGTGCCCACAGGGGTTGGGCTTGCCTCGCTGTAGCCCCTTCTACGAAGCTGTGTGAACCAGGGTCAGAGGGAGGCAACTAAGGATGAGTGAGGTTGGCCAATTCTCCCCAAGCTCAAAACCACGTGGCTGCATTTGGGACATCATACAGGGCTCTGGCTCCTCTGCTAATATGTACTGAGATGAAAGAAGCTAATGATATCTTCAGAAGGTGTCCCCCCACCACCCCCCCCCCCCACCAAAAAAAGAATAAAGGGCAGGGGGAAGGGGTTTCTGGCATTATTCCAAGCTTTCAATGAGACACAACAGCCTAGGAGACAGTCCCTGTGATGGGGGTCCTATGGAGAAGTCTCTTCCCCACAGCCACCAGTGGAGTGGGAAAGGACACAATGACCTGAACAGGGGGCAGCCTGGCAAGCGCTTTGGAGCTCTCAGGGGAACTCGTCCATAGCCGAGTACTCACCCCAGGTGCCAGTGGTCTGTCAACTGCCTGTCATTTCTGCCTCCAGGCCTTAGAGGAAGGGGGGGTCATTTTAAGAGGGAAGGGGATCCTGACTTTCCCCACCCTGGGAGAGACAGAGACCCTGAGCCCAGGCATGCTCCTCCCCTTTCTTCCCCTGCCCAGGAGCCTGGCCCCAAGGATGGGGACTGGGTGTTGTGCGTGCTCACGGCCACCAGGGGGAGCATCAGAGGCGGGCTCCCTGAGGGGGCCACACGCCCCTGCACGACATAAGGGTCCTGCTTTTCATCACAGCGATATATTTACCCACTGGTATTTCCAGGTGGTCCATTTTTCTCTCAAGAAGCCACCCAGCCTGGTTAAAATGCTTTGCTATCTTTCAAAAGGCACAGATGGCTCCAGCTTGCTCAAGCTCTTCATTGTAATACAAGCAAAAGTATCCAAAAGCAAAGTTTATAATACAATAGAGGAAGCGGGTGCCTGGGCCTCCTGAGTGGGGATTCCTTTGCCCTTTGGAAGCTGGGGGAGAGTTCACAGGGAAACACTTGACCTAGGGCGTGGCCCCTGCTCCCTGACACACTTCATCTCTCCAAGGGCTCTGGACCCCCGAGGAGACGGTGGCAGAGGGGGTGTCCCCAAACTGTGGCAGGCCACAGTTGCTCTGGGGGAAACCTAGTGACAATGGGTGGGGGGGGAGGTCTCTTCTGGGCCCCACATGGCTCTGTGAGGGCGCAGCCTGTGCTGAGCCCCTTGGTAGCTGGAAGGCCCCTTAGCTTGCTGTTTGAAGGTGACAAGCAGCTGCCTGCATCCCCGAGGCCCCTCAAAGCTTAATGCCGGTAATGCTGTTGCTGTGTTACAAATTCGGGCCCACGCCTTGCAGCCACTCTGGCACCTTCCACTTACTGCAGTGTTTACCTTGCTGGAGACTTCAACTCTGAAGGCCTCAATCTCTTTGTCTGGAAAATGGCCATTCTGATGTCACAAAGCTCTTGTATTGTGAGAAACGAGTCGGAGGCAAAGTGCCTGGTGCCTGTCTGCCCCACCCCTGAGGAGAAGCCGGCCTGGGGTGGCCCCACAGTGCAAGTGCCTGCAACTGGGAATTCTCTGAGGTCCAGGAGGTCCCAGGGCTGCATTCCGAGAAACGGTGGAGGCCTGAACACCGGGTGGTGGGTGGGTCGCTAGGCCCTTGGTGTCCAGGAACCAGTCATGCATTTCAGCATCAGAACTCGGTGCTGCCCAGGCCTACAGCCCGTCTCTATAGTGGCGATCACCTCCCGAAGACACATACTCCCTCAGGCTGGCATCCCCTTGATGGCTAAGGCTGTGGAAGTTTCCTGCAAGGTGCTTTCTGGCTCCGGGGAGATCACGTCAGGTCCTCATACCTTTTGTAGGTTAGGAACATGAAAATCCCCAACTGCAGGGCGTTAACTTCTTACCACGGGGCCCGTCGAGAATACCTCTTCCCCTTTTTGGGTCTCTCACTTTTCCACGTGGCCTGTCCCATCACACACAAACACAGGGCACAGGTTTGGGGCTTCCCAGCCCTGTTCCCCACACAACTGCTCCTATAGAGGGGACTGTCTTGGGGAATCCCAAGACTCAAGACCAAACTCTAAGAGTAGCAGTTCTCAAACTTGGCCTTCATCGCAATCCCCTGGAGGGCTTGTTAAAACACAGCTGGGAAGATAAAGAGTTTCTGAGTCAGGAGGCCTGGGGGAAGGACGGTGATAAGAATTTGCATTTCTAGCCAGTTCCCAGGTGACTTTGAGGCTGCTGAGCAGAAACCACCTGTTGAGAGCTGCTGGGTCTTACATCAATCACTGAATGGCCCAGGGCTAAGAAGCAGGGTGCAGCCAGAAGACCCCATCGCATGCCTCCAGCACAAGGACTGAAGTGGGTCCAACTCCTCGCTTAGCATAGATTAAACTGTCCAGCACACTGGAGCTCGGGACTCATCTCAGCTTGCCCTGGGCCTGCACTTGCCGGTTAGTCACCCAGCATCTGTGCTCAGGTGCTACACCGTGCCTGGCCGGGGGACACGAAGCCGGGCGGCAAGAAAAGAAACAGCAAAAGCAGAGATAGCAGGGCGGTGGCATCAGAGCCCTTCCAGCAGCAGTACAGAGCAGGGTAAGTGGCCGATAAGACGCGTATCAGAGAGGCTGCTCTGCAGAAAGAAGAGCGGGAGCGAAGGAACAGTGCAGAGGGGCTGGGAGACAAGCTGTCAGGGCTGGCCCCAGGCCCTGTGCAGGGCGGCGGGTCCAGGGGAGGTGGCGTGCGAGGTTGGCGCAATTCCAGGTCGCACTACTGGCAGGCCAGTGCTGCCTGGACTGGGAGCCAGCTGCTTCCCTCCCCTCCAGGCTCCGGAGCTGTGTGACAGTAGCCTGGCCTGGGCTGCGTTTCACCTACGGACGTGTTTTGTTTAGCCCGCTTGGTGTTTCGAGGTTTGGGAAATTGCACATGAAATTCCAGATGTCTGACTTCTCTGGCTCCCTGGAGCCCATCTTCCTGCACAGCAGCAACGGGTTCGGTCCGCAGGGCGACAGCGTCTGCAGACAGCACGTGCTCTCGAGTCCTCCACTCCCCACGCCTGCCCTGTCTCTCCCGTTCTGACCTGCCCAGCTACGTGAGCATCTTTTGGGGAGCTCTCCTCCGTTTCAAGCCTTCTCTGATGTCTATTCTGATTGGCAACCACAGAGACTGCTCCCACTTCTTGATTGCCCTGTGAACTTGGGCAAACCCGAGCCCTGTGCTGAGTTCCTTATTTGTGCTGTGGGCTGGGCACAGAAGGGACTGGCTGTGCGGTCTTAAAGATTTTAGTCTCCAGGGTCCTGGCAATTCACGTAGGCAAAAATCTCAGGTGGAAGGAGAAGAACTGCAGGTGATTATTTCCATCTGCTCTGAACTCTTGCTGGGGGAGGGAGAGGGAGGGGACGCTCTGACCCTCAGTACCCCTTACAGGACGTCCGGGAGAGAGAGCTGGTAACCTGGTCTCTAACTCAGAAGATGGGCGGCCTCATACTTCATTATCCTAACTGGGACACTTCTCAGAGTGAAGGGAAAGGTCTTAATAATGACCCTGGAATAGCAGGTATAAACCAGGACTGTCTTCAGCAATCCAAGATAAACGGTGACCTATGAATAAAGAAGAGAAACTGGCCTTACCTCTCGATGTCTCAGCTGAAAGCTTCTGCCCTCGTGGTAGCAGTTGTAAGTTTTTAGCAAGCTTAAGAGCTCCGACCTAAAAAGGTAAACACACATATAATCTTGGGGCGTGGCAGGGCTTTGGGACGTGATGATACAGGTCTCTCCAGCCACACATAATCAGTTTAGAGACTAGACTCTGCCATCAGACACATGCCTTTTAGTCTTCTAGAGGTTTCCACATGACAGACCTTGTGTAAGGTGTAGGGCTGGGAAAAGAAGGAAGTGAGCTCACAGACGGCCCATAGAATTGTGCAAATGGTGTTTGCATGCTTTCACTATCACAGATAAGAGTTCCCGAAAATCTCCATGTACTTTACTTCTGAGTCATTTCCTCAATAAATCCCCCGGGATTGGATTATTGGCATTTGAAAGACTCTTGCTTCCCCCCTCGGCTCCCCCCCCCACCAATATTACTTCCTGTGAGTGCCTGGTGTGGCTGCTCTGGGGGCATCATGAGGGGTGTCTGCCTCTTCCTCATCCTGGCTTTCTGGAGGTCTGACCAAGAGGTGAAGGTGACAGCTGTGAGATAAGATCCCGAAGGTCTGAGGGAGGCCACTCTGCCCAAACGCCTTCTCCCCAGAATAAAGGGAAGCCTTAGCGGATAGAAGCCGGTCCCTGTGCCCAAGCTGGGCTCTGCTGGGGAGTGCAGTCCAACAGATAAGAAATGCAAGGCACACGTTTGCTTCTAACCCTTCCAGCGGTCACATCACGAAGGAAAACAAAACAGGTGAAATTAATTTTCATAATGCATTTTATTTTATGACACAATATATCTAAAATATTTTCATGTCCACATGTAATCAATGTGAACATGATGAATGAGGCCTTATTCATTATTTTATTTTGTAATAAGTGTTTGCCACCTGTATTTCGTATTAATATATGAACGTTTTACATAAATGTTATTAACGAGATCTTGTTCATTATTGTATTTCGTAATATGTCCTTGCCACCTGTCTTTTATATTAACTGTACTTCTCTGCCTGTAAGTCATGTGCTTGGCGGCCACACGTGGAAGTCACTCCCCTGCTGGCCGGGGCCGCTTTAGAACCTCTCTGGGCAGTGCCTTCACTGACACTGGAGCACTCCAGGGAGTGGATAAGCAAAACCCGCCGTTGGTGCCCTGGTGTGCTGCCTGATGTGGGGATGACGGTAACTGATGACGGAAGTGATTCACCTGTGGTTCAGTTAATGTTATGGCATTAACATTGCAAGAGTCAATGCTGCATATTCGCTGTGCTTGTAGGTGTATCAATGCTGAACATAAACTTATTAGGATATATACACATGAAATTAATCACGTTATGGCTATTATTATGACTTTCCCCAAAACTATATTTTTTTGAGAGAGAGAGAAAGAGAGACAGAGAGAGAGAACGAGCAAGCAGGGGAGAGAGGCAGAGAGAGAGAGAGAGAGAGAATGAAAGAATCCTAAGCAGGCTCTACCATCCCAGGACCCTGGGATCATGACCTGAGTTGAAGTCAAGAGTTAGCTGCTCAACTGACCGAGCCACCCAGGCGTACCTACTGTTGTTCTCATTATAAAATTTAAACCGGGGATGTGAGAGTATGGGCAGCACTGTGAATGGGATGCTGTCTGTTTTCTCAGGTGTCTAACTGGAGGACCCAGGAAGCAGCTCAGCAAAAGCTAGGAGGCTGGCTTTTCTTCAAGGAGGCAAATAGGAGCTGCCCAAATCTAGAAAATATTTGGACCCAGCACGCAAAAAGCAAGAGAAAATGAAAACTTACGTTAGTTCAGAAATACATTTGAATAAATACTCCAAGCATTTTTTTTATGGTAAGACGGAGTAAATAAAATTGAAAATAAGCCAAGCTAAAAAATCATCATGTCAATAAAATAGGCTTTTTTCAAGAACAACTCTAAACCTATTTTGAGTTTTATTTTTTCCCCAAACTGTTTGACACAATAAGAGTAGTAGTATTGCTCTAGCTTTTGTTTTTTTTTTTTTCAACTTTTTTTTTTTTTTTTAATTTTTTTATTTTTGGGACAGAGAGAGACAGAGCATGAACGGGGGAGGGGCAGAGAGAGAGGGAGACACAGAATCGGAAACAGGCTCCAGGCTCCGAGCCATCAGCCCAGAGCCTGACGCGGGGCTCGAACTCACGGACCGCGAGATCGTGACCTGGCTGAAGTCGGACGCTTAACCGACTGCGCCACCCAGGCGCCCCAAGCTTTTGAATAAATTAAATGCCATCTGTGCAGAGTCACAGCGGACATGGCCATGCTTTCCTGCTTTTGCGGGCCTGAGGGGGCAGGGGTCAAACCCTCAACCCAAAGAGATCCTTGATCTCCAGGGCGCCAGGCTTCAGAAAGAAGTGCCCCCATCACTGTCCCTGGGGCAGGCACATCGTCCTATCTATGAAAAGTGCCCAGAATCCCTCTACCCAAAGGCTGCCCATGGCAGGGAGTGACCACCAGACCCCCTCCCTGTACACAAAGGCTTACTTCAGGATGGACTTGCTGTCACTGATGGGAACATGAGAACTGGGTGGACAATCTTCCTTCATGTTCTCCTCTTGTCTGTAGCATCAGGGAGGCTACCTGCAGGGAAGAGGAGGAAGATCATACAGACAGGTGAGCCGGAGAAGGAAGTGCTGGCCAGTGCAGTGCCCAGAGCCCTGTTGTGCAGGCCTTGTGGCTCCAGCCTCACCTCCCCCCTCCCCCCTTCCACCCCGGGGCACAGGGTGGCCATAGCTCTGAAGGATCAGGCTCAGAGGACTTAATGGGGTCCCACACCCCACACGGGGCAGCCACGTTTCCCTCGGCGGGAGACAAGGTCAGAACTGCTGAGCTAGCTGGCACCCAGTACCAGCCCAACAGCCGCCCTCCCCGAACCTCTCCATAATCCCTAGGGATCTGGATCCGTCTCCTAAACGTTTCAGACCACAGGCTCTCTTGCCTCAGCTGGGACACCCTAAATGATGGCTACTGCCTCCATCACTCCTCCAGCCCCCCAAAGCACCCTGGGCCTTTCTCCTCCATTCCCACTGAGCTCAGGCTGGTGGCCCTTTGGAACCAGCACACCTGGGCCGGCTCTCCTGGTGATGGGTTAGTCGGTACTGGGGTCACTACATGCTGGAGACTGTGTTGAGCATTTTCTATGAATTATCGTTTTTACTCCTTACAACAACGGTATAAGGTAAGTACTATCCTCATACCATTTTATGGGTGAGAAAACAGGGACAGAAGTTAAGAACTTTGCCCAAGATTCCCAGTGAATCGGTGGCAAAGTCATTGTTTGAACATAAGCATTTAGATCCTAGATCCTGGTCACTAAAACCCATCTCGCACAGTGACTTAGACCCTCCAGACTTCCTTTTCTTATTGATACAATGGGGTAATCTCTATAAAGATTATAAGATTGCTAGTTGATTCACACATGAAACCGTGTATTCACAACCCAGAAGGCTTCACGGAGTTTCTTAAACCCTCCTGGGGAAATCCACTAGTGTTTTTTTCTATCTTGTTGGCATCTTCCGCGCAGATTTCTACTACTTTCCCTCTCCAACTTACCCTGGCTGAGAGCTTTCTCATTGAGGCCCCCCGTGTGTCAGGCAGTGAGCCACAGTACCTCTCTCTCTCCCTATCCCAGTCATGGCCCTGTCTCTACCTTTCCTCTCAAGTTGCAGCTAGGACTCTGAGGGGTTAAGTCATACTGGGAAGTGGCACAGACAGGGCATACAGCCTGTCCTTCATATCACAGAGTGGCTCCTTCCCCAAACCCCAATATCTGTTCACACAAACCTGGCTCAGTCGGGTCTTTCCCACCTCTGTGTGTGTGCAAATGTTCCTGGGGGTTCGGGGTCAGGTTCAACTGCTGCTGTGTCAATGCCCTCAAAGTGGACAGGGTGCTCCGTCCCCTTGGGCCCTGACTCCCTAGCTGAACACACTCTCCTCCCACTTGTTTGATATCACCCACAAACAACACAGGCTTGCTTTCTGTGTTGGTGTGTCAGGCCTGAATGAGCATTTGATTCTGGAAGCAGGGGAAACAGGGAGAAGGGGAATGAATTGAGGGAGGTGGGCTTCTCAGTGACCTCAGAATCATCCTAAAAATACCTCCCTTCTCCCTGGGTCTAGAGAGAAGCAAAACAGGATCTAGACAGAGGTCAGACCCTACCTCTATAGGGCACAGGGCAGGGCACTGTGGGGTTCTGGAGCGGGGGCCTCACTGCTGGGCAATAGGATTTCAAAATCGGGTTTCAGTTCCTCAGCACCTCAGTCTCCAGTGGAAAAAACTGCTCTGCAAGGCTCCCTCTCTGAGGAGTTCCTCAAACACTTCCATGCAGAGCTGGCTTCAGCCCAAGAAAAAAGTATCTGAGTTTCTCACTCAACACTGTTTCTGTGGGTCCCTGGCACAACTGTGTCTTGCTTTACACAGGCTCATTACTGGAAGGGAAGAGCTGGATTTACCCAGAAGTAACAGCAGGCGGTTTTCCCTCTGGCCTCCTCTGTAGCCAGCTTCTCTCCCACCCCTTCTCACTTCCTGCTCTCAGCTCTAGCTTCCCCGAGCTGCTCTCATCTCGCCTACTGTGCTCTCTGCTTTGTTCTCCTTTTGGGTCTTGATGGAGCTATTCTCTGTCCAGAAAACAGCCCACTGCTTGCCCTGTATTCTGCAAGCTAGCTCTGCCAGGAAACCCTTGCCAGAGTGGTCCCCTCCTCTAGTATCAGGAAAGGCTCCTCTCTAGTCTAGCACCTGTTCTGGGCTCCTGGATGTTCTGGGCCCGCAGGGCCTGACCCATTGAGTGGGGAGCTGACAGGACGATGGGGGAGTACAAGTGGGGGAGGTGGGAGGGGAGGCTGAAGCCGCAGACTTCTGCACCACGGATGATACTTTTCTGGCTCACCTCTTGTTTCCAGCCCCGAGCCCGAGCCTGACACACAGCAAAAGGCCCATAGATGTCTACTAAATTATTGGATGGATTTGAGAAGCCTCATGGGGTCCTCCAAAGTCAACTTTCCCAGAGTTGTGCATCCCCAATTGGAATAAAACACGTAAAAGTCTCCAGGGGCTAGGAAAGTGACTCAGCTGAGACTCTGGTCAGTGGAGTCCATGGGGAACAGGGAGACACATTCCTTCTCTGGAGGGGCAGCTCTTCTGGAGTTTCATGAGAAGCCAGAAATCTGCATCTGTAAGGGCTATATTTCACTGTTTGGAGTTGGACACTGTGGCGGAGACATTGCCCCTGGGATGACCTGTGATAACTCACATTCCTCCACCCCTCCCCCCCCGGGTGGCCATGTGACTAACATGTCACACGCTACACATAAGAGGTGTTGTGTGTGTCACTCTCAGACTAGTGCACTCAAGCCAGCCTGTGACCCCATTCTTTGCCGTGGTGATCCAGAAAGCCACATGTCCCGATTGGTTCAGCTTCCAGATGGTCAGCCTAGGTCCCAGAGCGCCTCTGCGGACTAGAGCTCTCTGCCAACCCACGGCGGATATGGACTGGGAAAGGGATTTAAATAAATCTAAGCTGCTGGTGTCTCAGGGATCTGTTACTGCAGCATAATCTACACTATCCTAAGGCCGTAAATTATTCAATTAAAACTATATAGTTAAAAATAAAATGTAGCTAGACAAAACATACTCGCAATACAGATGCCTTTAGCGGGGCTCTGGCGTGTGACTTCTGATTCATGACAGGACCCAGTTTACAATACTTTGATTCTCCTACAGCATGTGGGGACTATGCTGATTTTGATCTATTTAGGAGGAATACTTATAAGTGAAATCTCTGTAAGTCAAGCAGTGATCAGTTACAGCTCTGGGCCAGGGGCTGCTAAAGACCCTCATGGCTCTAGCTTCCTGCCTTTTCCTCTCCGAGCCTTCATTTTCCCATCTGTACAATGGGGATATTGATCTCCAGCAGGTTAGACGTTTTCTTAACTATAGAAGACTTTTTTTTTAATTATAATTTTTTTTATGATAATGTCAAGTTTAATCTGCCAAATATACAAGTGGGGCTTGTGGAGCATGTTCTCCCTGGGTGTCGCACAGGAAACAGAGGTTTCTTGAAATGATCAACGGGCAAGGTTAAGAATGGGCCCTGGCTCTAGCCAGAAGGGTGGGAATGGGGCGGGGAAGGGCAGAGGGGACTGGCTGGGGAGGAGCCGTGACCCTCAGGGACTCAGGGCCACAGGCTCCTGGACAACAGCCCCTCTGAGTGAGCACCCAGGCAACACAGACCAGGGCTGGTTGTCAGCAGCCGTCCCTCCGCGCAACCAGCCCCTACTGTGCCATCTACAGGACAAACGGAAGCTCTTTGTACCCCACCTCCCAGGCTTCCCCAACAAGAGTTCTGAATTCTTAAAATGGCAAAAACATTCAAATGGTTACGTATGAAATGCTGTCCTGCATCTTTCTGTCTCGAAGATGGCAGCTGCCCCTTCCCACCCCACCATGCCCCACCCCGCGATGTTTTTTTTTTTTTATTTTATTTATTTTTTATAGAGAGACAGCACAAGTGGGGGAGGGGCAGAGAGAGACGGAAATACAGAATCCGAAGCAGGCTCCAGGCTCTGAGCTGTCAGCACAGAGCCCGACGCGGGGCTCGAATCCACAAACCGCGAGATCATGACCTGAGATGAAGTCGGACCCTTAACCAACTGAGCCACCCAGGCGCCCCTCCCCCAAACGCTTTCTAGGCCAAGATGAAATGGAAGCCTGGTTCCACCGAACTTTGTTCACATGGAATATTTATGCAAATCAGATTAAAAGGGGCTGCTCGGGTTGACAGTGAGGTGGGTGGCCGGGATCCCCCATCCAGGGGTTTGCCTAGGGCTCTGTATAATATTATTTGCAAAGCACGGTACAAAGTAACACATGAAACCTTCCAAGCACTGGCTTTCGGGAGAACTTTGCCCTCCAGAATCTGCTTTTTAAAAGGACATGACCAACAGGCCGAGCGGCTCTAGCCGGAGTCAGGTGGCATCAGCTGGGGGATGGGGTCAGTAAGAAAGTGGAGAAGGGTCCTGGATTATAGGTGGTCAAGTGAAGAAGGAAGGGGGAAGGCAGCCCATAAAGTAAATACCTTAGCTCGGCAGGAATGGAGAATGGGGTTGTACACTGTCCCAGGGGAGGGCAGGAAATGAGTGAGCAAGGCTGGAGGTAGGCAATAAAGGGCCCACTTCAACAAAGGGGGTCTCTTCCAACTTGCTGGGCTGGGTCTGAGCCTTATGTGGCGGGAACCTTGGCCCCTAGAAAAACAGTATCTTCTTTGAGAGAATGACGGACTTCTGATATGCATCATCTGTCTGTCTGATTCTCACATGTCCACCCTTCCACCCGGAGGAGACAATGTCTCCACCTCCCTGAGTTCCAGACCTGAGCTTGCGGTCACTCATAAGATCTCCACTCCAAATCTGAACACTGTGCCTTTGTGCCTCCTTTACCAGACTGAATGTTGAGATGATTTTCATTCATTTTGATAAGCCCAGTGTCTTGTAGAGCTCTAAAGTGAGGTGTACATGCACCTTAGAGGTGCCCTAGAGATAAGTGCCGAATGAGAGAGTTGCAAGGGAGGGAGAGAGAGAAGAGAGCAACAGGAAGAAAGCAAACAGAGATCCCTCTCTGTTTGGAACATGTACCTGAAACTGCCCCTTTTTAAATATTCACTCTCTTCGTGCACTGGACACGGCCTTAGCGAATCTCTTAGTGGAGTGCTTTTCAACCTTTAATAAAAAGCACAATCTCATATTTACAGGCAGAAGTCCAATGCA
Organism: Panthera onca; assembly: GCF_046562875.1. Lineage (NCBI taxonomy): Eukaryota > Metazoa > Chordata > Mammalia > Carnivora > Felidae > Panthera > Panthera onca. Next base: position 39,438,233 of record NC_138349.1, on the reverse strand, counting down.
CAAATGGATTATAGCAAAGCTACTTTGTGGGGTGCCTAGGTGGCTCAGTTGGTTAAGCATCCAACTTGGGTTCAGCTCATGATCTCGTGGTTCATGAGTTCAAGCCCCGCATCAGGCTCTCTGCTGTGAGCACAGAGCCTGCTTTGGATCCTCTGTCCCCCTTTCTCTCTCTGCCCCTCTCCTGTTCTCACTCTTAAAAATAAATACACATTTAAAAATTTTAAAAATAAAAATCTTAAAAAAAAAAAAAAAAAAGCAAGGTTACTTTGGTTGAAGCTGGAGCGGGGGAGAGGACCGGCTGGGGCTGGCCTGCCACCCTGGCACAGTCCAAAAACCAGAGTGACAGATGCAGCTGGGCAGGCCAACCCTCTGGCCCTGGGATCCAGCCCTCTTTGTCCTGGCCTCCACCCCTCCCCCAGGGCCCCAGGGCACACAACTCAGGTCTCCGGGTTTTCTTCCCCAGGCCAGACTAGGCTCTGTTCCCAACCAGAGACTCATACAGCAGCCAGGGCTCCTTGTCCCCCAGAGAAGGGCCCCCGGGGCGACCTGCCAGCCATGGTTACCTACCTGTCCCCAGTGAACAAGCAGTGAACTGTTTTTGCTTTCCACTTCAGTGGCTGCTCCGTCAGCCATGCAGAGGGGCTGCTGAGGACAGCAGGCACCACAGCCTGCCCTTGCTATTGTCTCTGGCCTTTGGTTTGGGACAAAGGACACTGAAGCCTTTACAACTGCTAGGCTTGGCCCATCTCTCCCTTGTTTGTGGTCATGGAGCCGGTTATCACAGAAGGCAGCTTTGTGGCCCTTCGGGTCACCATGACAGCCCGATTCCTACTGGCCAGGGCCGAAGGGGAAAGAAAGGCTAAGAGAGTGGGGTTTCCAAGAAGCCAACTGAGTACATTTGAAAGCCTTTTCTTTCACGACTCCGCGCTGCCTACTTTTCCCTCTTACAATGCCCTCTCTTTTCCTGAAATGATGGCAAAAATAGATGGTCATTGTCCTCACTTGGCAAAATGGTCAATGCGTCACTATCCAAATTAAAATGCTCCGGGGATGTCTGTGAGATCTGGGGGCTTGGTAACCTCTGTTCTAACGCTTCATCAAGTTATGATTATTCTCTTATTTAGGCATGATTACAATCCAATGTGTAAATAAAGCGACGCGGGAAGCAAAAGAAAGGAGGACAGAGGTGTGGGGCCCAGGATGCTCCTGCCAGAAGGAGGCAGGCTCCGAGAGAGAGGGCAGGTGCAGGGACACTGCCTCGCATTCCTGGGAAGCCGATGTACTCCGCTCAGTAGCCCATGACCAGCCAGGGGCAGCAGGGGGCACTGGAAAGAAGAGGCCTTAAAGGGCCCCCCTCCCAACCCCCCAGCACCTGTCAGCCAGCAAATGGCAGAGCTTGGCCACGAAGGAAGCTGCAGTGCCTGCTGGTACCAGCTGCCTCCGAGAGGACGTCTGGCCGCACACGGGCTGCCCCTCAGCGACACATTTTTGCTGAGAAAGCCAGTTGTTGGGATGCAGACAGCAGACAGAGACTCAGCAGCTGCTGCCCCCCGCCCCTCCACACTGCTGTCCTTACCCTCCCCTCCATATCCATGGCTGTCCACCCCCCTCCCTCTGCCGCCATCTGCCCGCTGGCTCAGCCACAGCCCTCCTTGCCTCAGCACGGTAGCTGGGAAGGAGGTCCCAGGAGGACACTGTGCACACTCCAGATGGTGGTGATGGTGGCTGAGAGAGGGCAGGAGAGGTGGCCGCAGAGACAGCAGCCACTCCACTCACTGCCTTCTCCTGGGCTGACTCACGGACCCCAACTCGCCTTTACTGCATCCTCCCGCCTCCTGGGCTCCCACCAACAGGTCTCCCTGAGCCCATTCTGGCACCCGGGTCTCCCTGACACCATCGCCCTTCCTCTGAAGAGCCTGGCCCTCTGTCCACACGTAGGCTGGCCTTCCTTACGGCTTCTCACCCGAGCGCACAGGCAGCGCTCACCCAGCCCCCTGTGGCAGGATTTTGGGCTTCTGCTCTTGCTCTCAAGGCACGGCAGCTTGAGGCAAGAAAGCCATTTCCGACCCTCCTGCTCGCTCTCTCACACACACTTGGCCATGTGGGACCCTTCCTTGCCTATGGAAGCAGGAATCCCCTCAGCCATGCTTTTTGGGCCAGACAGGTGCTCAGAATGACCAACAGCCTGAGTGTCTGGGGCCAGAGGTGCGGGGTGGGGGGGGGGGCAAGCCCTCCAAGGGTTCAGTGCCAGCTGCTGTTGGGCCACACCGGGTGCCCTCTGTGGCTTCCCCCACCCCTGCTATCTACTGCACCAGGCCTGTGTGCCAAGGGCAGTTGCTGGAGGTGGTTTCTTGTGACACATAGTGGGGCTCAGAATCTTCTGGGCCATAGAGCCCTTTGGAATCTCTTGAAATAACACACACTCCCCAGAAAAATGCACATGTGTGCGTGAGTGTGCAAGTGTGTGCACCAAATTTGCATACTACCGCAGGGGCCTTGGGAAGTCCCTATTCATGTGCCCCTGGATTCCCAGAGCCCAGGTTAAGAACTCTGCTGAAACGTGTCACAGCGAGAGGGAGGAGGCAAAGGGGCATCCCAGACAGAAGTCTGGGTGTGGGTTTCGCTGCAGCATCAATGTGGCATGTGACGTCACCACGTTGTGCCAGCCCTTGGGCCTCAGTTTAAGCAGGATTGTACCGGCAGCTGATCTAGAGTGTCTTCAGGGCTCTTCCCAGCTCTGCAGCTATGGGGCTGCATGGCCTCCCTGCTCCCATCCCCCAAAGTCAGGCAGGGCAAGGGGAAGGGGTTCCAAATCTCTCCCTCAGCAGTGCCTCCTGGGGAAGGAGGTCAGACAGCCAGAAAAGAAAACCGAGCAAACTATAAGTTCCCCTTTCACTAGAGCAGACGCTCTGGGAAGTGTAGCCGCTTTCTATTTGGTTTTAATTTACTTGAAAACAATTCCAAAACACTTCCTTCACTGTACTCTGTGACCAGATAACAACCCAACCTTTACAAGGATCCGGGTTTCAAGCTCTGCTCTGTGATTCTTCAGCTGTGTGACCTTAGGCCAAGTCCCATTCCCTCTCTCAGCCTCAGGTCCCTCATTAGTTGAATCACTGACTGCTATAAGATGGGCCTGACATCAGGTTCACCCATAATAAACTGAAGCTCTCATGATAGGGCACAACGGGGTGTGCTCTGGAGATGGGGACAAGGGACTCAAAGAGGGTGGCAGTCCTCCCCTGGAGTGGCTGTGAGCAAGGACATATGGCTGAGTTTGCTCTCAAAACCAGGGCCCAGGTCCCCAGAGGCCCAGTCCAGAGTGCCTTCCGGTAGACCTCCTGGTCAGGGTCTCCCCGTGAGGCTTCGCACTTACAGGATCTGAACTGAGACATGCTGAGTTCTGTTCATGTCCTTTGTTCTCTGTCATTGTCCAGGTGACCTTGACCCAGGGGGACCCTGGACCTTCACTCTGTTCTCGACCTCCAGGCCGCCCACCAGAGTCTCAGGGTGGAAATATGGCCTCCCTTCCCACTTTCACAGGGGCTGTTTAATCAGTAGCGTCCACCTCATTTTCGCTGTCAAGTCGAACCGCCAGCACTACCCACACAGAGAATGATGACAAGAACTGCTGAAAATACACTTCACCACCGACAGAGAGCTGAACCACACCCCATTACAACTTCCAGCCAGAAATGTTTCGACTTAAGTTTAATGCGGTTCATCTTCTCTGCTCACCCTTCCCCTTCTCTCCCCCCCTTTCTCTCCTCTCCCTCAGTCTCTCCTTCCTCCCTTCTTCCCTTTCACACCTCTCACCCTGGTGGTAGCAGCTCAGGGATTATACTGGGGAGCAGGAGGCAAGCAGACCTGCATTAACCTGTCAGTTCTACCAATTCACTGCGGGTATCTTTTTTTTAAATCATGACTACTGGCAACAAATCTTGACTGTACCCTGAGCAGTTAAACTATAGAGAAGCTAGGAAGGGTTTCTTCTGCCTTCCTAAGTGCAAGTGTGAGGCTTTGGAGTCTAACCTGCCTGGGTTCAAATTCCAGAATCCTAGCCCCACTTGCTGGGACTTTATCTACTTTGCTTATGAAGTGAGTTTACTAAAGCTTTCCTTACAGTGGTTTAAGAAAGCACTGACCAGCACTAACCCTGCACTGATCCTGGTGTGGGAGGAGGCTCTCCCTCCCACAGGGCTGTGTCCCATTGTAAAAACACTGAAGCATCTCTAGGGGATTAGAAGTGCCTGATTGAGTGTCAGGAGCTGGGGCGGCGAGGGGTGGGGCGTGGGGGTTGGAATAGGATGGTGGGCAGGGTGAGCTCTGAAGTCAGCTGCTGAAATGAATGAGACCTGGCCCAACAAAGTCTGAGTTCAAATCCTGTCTCAACCACTGACTCATCTGGGTGAAAATGGACAATTCCATAACTCTCCATGCCTCAGTTTTCTCATCTGAAAATGGGGAAAATGAAAGTATCAGGGCTGTGAGAAGTAGGTGCCGTATTGTGCTAATGACCTTTGCACAGGTCTGGGAACAAGGCAAATCCTCTGTAAATGGCGTGGTGAGGCAAGCCCCTCCTTCTGCTATTATCTCGGCGCCGGTTTTCCATCTGTGAAATCCGAGAGTTGTGCCAGAACCTCTTGGAGCCTCTCCCCACAACTAAGATCAATGCTTCTGGGATATTGCCTAAGATGAGAGGCAAACTGGGCAAAGGTGTAGCCTGCGGCCGCTCTCACCCATCGTGCTCAGGTTTGAGCCCCTGAGGTGCCTTCCCTCTGGAGAAGGTGGCTGGCGCAGTGCCCACTGTCAGCAATGGCCCGGGCTGCGCCAGGCTGGCAGGGGGAGGGAACTCTGCACGCGGCAGCCAAGGGGCACCGGTGCCCAGGCTCCAGAGCCCATGGTTGGGGGCGGTCTTGGGCTCGGGGACGGGGGTGACGGTGCTCCGTGGATGCCCCCAATCTCTCCTGCCTCTGCATCACTCACCGTCCGCTCATCGCGCCGTCCAGAAGCCGCTGCCAGTGCTGTGCCCTCGCCGGCACTCGAGCTGTGTAGGCAGCGCTTACTGCCCCAGTTCCCTGGGGCTTAGCGCGTAGGGCCCGCCCCTCCCCCGCCCCTCGCCCGGCGCCGGCCAATGGCCCGCTCCATGTGTCCCTCTGCGCCCCGCCCCTCCCCGCCTCTCCCCGCCTCTCCCCGCCTCTCGCCTCGCGCAGGCCAATGGCGCCGCCGCGTCCGTCCCGCCCCGCCCCGGGCACACAGGGGAGGGTGGGCTTCGGGCGGTGCCCGAGAGGTAGCGAAGAAGGTTCGGGGACTCGGGCCGGAGAGGTGGCCCCGCGTCACGACGAGGGCGCCCGGAGACGCTTGGAGGAAGCAGTCCCGACTCTGCCGGGAGGGTCCGGTGCGTGGGCGGAGTCTGGGACCCTTGGGTGATCAGGACCCTTGGGTTTCCAACAAAGGCCACTTCGTGGGTACCAAAATTACTAGTGTGCACTGGGGAGGATGTTATCAGTTAAAGCCAGGCCGTTGTCATCTTTTTCGCTCAAGGGGCACCTGTGTGTGGTCCTACTGTTTGGTGTGGCCTCTTAGAACTCATTCTGAGTTTAAGAAATGCGATCCGATGGTAAAGAGGAGGTAAACTTCTCGGGGCCCCTGGGTGGCTCAGCCAATTAATCGTCCACTCTTGATTTCCGCTCAGGTCCTGTTCTCATGGCTCCTGTGATGGAGGCCTGCGTTGGGCTCTGTGCTGACGTTGGGGAGCCTGCTTGGGATTCTCTTTTTTTTGCCACTCCCCTGCTGGTGTGTGCCTGTGTGCTCTCTCTCTCTCTCTCTCTCTGTCTCTCTCTCTCTCAAAATAAAAATAAACTTAAAAAAAAAAAAAAAGGAGATAAACTTCTCTCCCAATCACCGCCTACCGGATGGGGATTTGCTTGCACAGAGGCAGAGGGGACAAAAGCACACAGGCCTTTTAGAGAACTCAGAAGCTCATTGTTTCTGGGGTATGGAGGGGGTGGGGGTGGGGTGGGGAAGAGGCTGATGGAAGCATTCGCAGTTTCTGTTTTATATCACCATCCCTAGTCCTGACCTCCAGACCTCTTCTCTTGAACTCTCAACACGAATCATTTTAGTGTCATTCAATCTGTGGTTCCTAACTTTGTAGAAACAGATGTCCATTTTAGAACCTGATATGTACCTTCTAGAAAAATGCGGGTATATTCAGCCTGGGATTTGAATTTATGGGCCCTTTGGACCCCTCTTGAGAGGGGCTGTGTTAATTATTGCTGCTGGATTTGGGGTCAAGAGATCGGCTCTGCTGTCTATTTCCTGCATGAGCTTGACATGTTGCAACTGCTCAGGGCCTCAATTTCCCCACTTGCAAAAATGAGGGGGCTAAAGGTGACCAGAAATACTTCACCTTTGCCCTTACATGAGTTCATGGAGAATGGCCCATCCTCTGCCAGCTTAGGGCCTGTGGTCAGGGACTTCCACTCCTGCATAGCCAAAAGTTCTGGTCATCAAAGCTAAGGCCAGTAACTGGTGCTTCTGAAAAATTTTCAAAAACAGTGAGCAACAAGTGTCCATCAACTGAGGAATGGATTAAGAAGATGTGGTACACACACACACACACACACATACCACACCACGCAATGGAATACTACTTGACGATGAAAAAGAATAAAATCTTGTTATTTGCAATATCGTGGATGGAACTGGAGGGTATTATGCTAAGTGAAATAGGTCAGTCAGAGAAAGACAGATACCATAGGATTTCACTGATATGGGGGATTTGAGAAATTTAACAGATGAACATAGGGTAAGGGAAGGAAAAATATAATAAAAATAGAGAGGGAAGCAAACCATAAGAGACTCTTAAATACAGAGAACAAACTGAGGGCTGATGGGGGTGGGGTGGGGACGTAGGGGGATGAGCTGAATGGGTGATGAGCATTAAGGAGGGCACTTGGGATGAGCACTGGGTGTCATACGTAACAGACGAATCATTGGGTTCTACTACTGAAACCAAGACCACACAGTATGATAGCTAACTTGGAAAACAATTATGTAACAAAACAAACAGACAAAAACAGTGGGCAAAATTCAACATAGCCCTTAACCTCTGAGTATTCATCCTGTGCCCAATAGGATAAGTAAGCACAGCACCAGGGTAACATGCAATTTCCCTGGGACTTTCCAGCCCTTGAGAATGAATCATTCCTTCTTATCTGGTTGATTCTGTGTCCAGGGCCAGGACCGGTCTGGAGAGATGATTGCATTTGAGGAAGCAACCTGTTGTGTCTTGCATTCCCACCGTGTGTCAGGCACTGTGCTAGTGCTACACATCGGGGACCCCACACAATCCCCTCGACACCCCCTGGGGAATAGGTGTTTCCACCTGGATTTTACATGGAAGACAAGTGTCCGTCATCAGGGTCCTCAGTTCCTTCAGAAGGATGATCACCTTCTCCTTTCACTCAGTATTCAATGAAACTGTATTTGGTCTCCAGCTCACTTATGGTGGGTGTTGTGGCTATTGTTAGTTGCCAATCCATTATCCATTCTCTTCTTTGGAGAAAAAAGAGGAAGGAAGTAAAGGAATGGAAAAGGAAGAAAGTTGAGAGAGAGAGAGGGAGAGCCAGGAACTTGTTTGGAGCAGAGCTGTGCCAGTCCCTAGCGACAGATTGTGACCACTGCATTTTTCATAAGGCACCTGCACCATCCCCACAGTGGGTGATGAGATTAAGTGAGTAGATGATGTGACTCATATTTAAAACACTGGAAGAGAAAATATCAGTTTACAGTACACAATGTAAATGTAAGTTGCCTCTTACGAAACTTTTGTTTGCAATATTTCAGTTACGTGCATTAGGCTATGATATGACATGTTTCTCATTGTGGGTTATGGTCAAAAAAGTTTGAAAGTGATTAAGTCAATCTTGACGGTCCTTTCCGTGGCTTTCCCAACTTCCTTTGAAGCTAGAAGGGCCATATGACCTACTTCTGGGCAAAGAGACAAGGAAAAGCATTCCGGGGGTGGGGGTGAAGTCAACTTTTGCTTTCCTAGGAGAAGGAACAAATACCTCTTTCACCTGCCTTTCTATCTCAGATGTGGATAGAATGTGCTATTTCTGGAGCACTGACAGCTATTTTGAGAACATGATGAAACACATCCATAGGCTAAGACTAGTGGACCATAAGGATAAAAAGAGTCTGGGCCTTATTAACATCATGGGGCTCCTGTACCTTGCCTGCACTGCCCACTCTAGACCTGTCATGGAGAAAAATAAACCTATTTGTTTAAACTGGAGACTCCTAAGTGTTTTCTGTAAAAGGACAGATATTAAATATTTTGGGCTTTGTGGGCTAAATAGCCTGTGTTGCAACTACTTAACTCTGCTGTTGTAGTTTGAACGCATCCGTAGACAACGTGGAAACCAAAGGGCATGGTTGTGGTTCAAATAAGACTATTTACAAAAACAGGTGGCAGGTCACGTGACCCTAGGCTATTGTTTTCCACCTCTTTTCTTAGATGATCTTCCCCCCTTTATTGCCTCTCTGACCTCATCTCCTACTTCCCCTCCTTCTCTCTGCTCTGGTCATACTCTTTTTCCTGCATAGGTCCACTCCTACCACAGGGCCTTTGCACTTGCTGTTTCCTCAGCCTGGAAGGCTCTGCCTCCACAGGTCCACAGGGTTGGTTCCTTCGCCTCCTTCAGGTCTTTACTCACAAATCACCTTCCCTTTGAGGTCTTTCCTGGTCCCCTAACCAGAATGCTCCTCACTGGCCCACATGTACTACTCTCTGGCAAGCTGTATGTTTCATTTCTTTACCATGAGCTCCTTGAGGGAGGAAGACTGATTCTGTTTTCTAAGATACTGACTCTGGAATGTGGTAGTGTTTAATCAATATCTGGCATATGATTTTTTCCCCTTTTCTGCCAGATTCAGATTAGAAAACAGATTCAAGGAAGCTCAATTGCCCATCCAAGGGGACATGGTGAGTAAAGTGAATAAAGAATCTGGGTCTGGGACACTGTGTTTGTGCCACCAAGGAGTGGGGGTAAAGCCACATCTACTCTGTTGGAAGATTGGGCCTCAGGGGAGCTGAGGCCACACAGAAGTTTCTGCAAGGCTTCTTACCCTAGCACATGGCTCCGGGAAAGGGGGCCTTTGAAAGTCCATTAAGGACCAGGGCATTATCCTGTTCACCTGGGGCAGTTTCACGTTTTATAGTGTTCCTGCATCAGAAAGTCTTTGGAGAAGTCATTATTTTGTGAACAGTACAAACTAACTTGTAAGATCCGTAAAAAGCCACATGGAAACAAACACAAATGGATCCAACATTTTTAGTCAAGAAAGAGCCACAAAGAACGAATTTGTGTTTGATTTTCGAAGGGGTAAGTGTACAGGAGCCCGAGTCTGATAAAACACATGTGACTTATTGCATCAGCTAAGGCAAGGAAGAGTGAGGAATTGCCTTCTTCCCTCTGGTGCTTTGAGAGGCAAGTTGTGAAAATGCCTGGGCATAATCACATGTTGTCGAGATGCAATTTAGATTTCTCTGAGTCTTGAAATATAGGCTTATGTAATTGGACATAAATGCTATTAATAATGAGGATCACTTTCAAGGCCATTCCCTTAAAACAGTAAAGGTGAGTTTGCATTAAAATTGCTAGTTAACTATCTAAGGCCTTTTAGGGATGACTTCGTATGACTTTTTCCCCCCTTCACTCTCCCTGACATAAGATTCAGAACAAGTGATTTTTAAAGGCACTTTTTCAAAGTCTTCACGATTTCAAATGTATATTCTTTAGGAAACAATTGGATGATTGCACTTGTTTGAGATCTGTAAGATCCAGTTTAAACCAAGCAACTTTTCTTTGCCTTTAATGGGCTCCATTTTATTAAACCCACCAGCAGGAAGAGGCCTTACAGCATTCTGTAAGTACAGAATGCTCCTTGCACCACTTGGTCTGATGGAATCCTTGAGCAGGGAGGTCATCCATTGCATGATCTTAACACATAGAAGGACTTGCCATCAGTTTTCAGATGATTTCTCAATCTGCATACCATCTACCCTTCCTTCCTATGTGAAATGGTTTTCATTAACTCCATTTGTTAGCATATCAATAACAACTTCAGGTTAATATATGGAACTCTTTAATCCATGCTGGAGGCAGGATGAAAATGAGAATTTATTCTCCAAATGGACATAACTTTGCATAATGTGTGCCACATAATTGCCTTCTTACACAGACACATACATACATATACATGTACACACACATGCATGCACTTTATATACTACATATTGTTTGTCCGTTATGGTTATGCTTTGGAGAAACTTTGTATCCGATGTTGCAGAACTAGTAAGTGCTTAGGCACAGGGTTTCCTGGGATGGAGAGAGCTTACTTTAAATTTTTAAAAAGTGTTTTTATTTTTGAGAGAGAGACAGAGCACAAGCCATGGAGGGGCAGAGAGAGACAGACATAGAGTTCGAAGCAGGCCTCAGGCTCTGAGCTATCAACAAAGAGCCTGACTTGAGGCTCCAACTCGTGAACTGCGAGATCACGACTTGGGCCAAAGTCAGCCGCTCAACTGACTGAGCCACCAAGGAACCCCGGAGAGAGCTTGCTTTAAAAGGTGATAGCTAGGGGTGCCTGGGTTGCTCAGTTGGTTGGGCGGCTGACTTCTGCTCAGGTCATGATCTCACGGTTTGTGAGTTCGAGTCTCGCGTTGGGCTCTGTGCTGACGGCTCGGAGCCTGGAGCGTGTTTCAGATTCTGTGTCTCCCTCTCTCTCTGTTCCTCCCCCGCTAGCACTCTGTCTCTCTCTCAAAAATAAATAAAGATTAAAAAAAATTTTTTAAAGGTGATAGCTAAAAATTGCTGATGAAACTTCCTTTTGGGGAAAAATATCTGCTTAGCTCAAGCCCTTTTTCTACTGGGTCTTGAGAAAAAGATGTCACCATCCCTAGGTCTGCTCCAAAGAGGGGGCACCTGGGTGGCTCTGTCCGTTAGATGTCCAACTCTTGATCTCGGCTCAGGGCATGATCTCACAATTGTGAGATCCAACCCTGCATCGGGCTCTGTGCTGACAGTGTGGAGAATGCTTGGGATTCTCTCTCTCTGCCCCTCCCCTGCTTACACACACACAAGCTCTCTCTCTCTCAATATGAATAAATAAATTTTTAAAAAATCTTAAAAAAAAAAAAAGACATATGTGAAGACAAGGGTGGCATGAACATCCATAGTCAGAGAGCATAAATAAGTCTGGTTTGTAATGAGTTAAAGGTCTTTCCCTTCACCTTCTCCTCCCTAGGTTCCTGACATTGGATATATATACATATATATGATTTTGGCTCATCCAACAGTACAGATAAGAAGATGTACTTCTTTAGAAGGCACATCTTTCGGGGCGCCTGGGTGGCTCAGTCAGTTAAGCGTCTGACTTCAGCTCAGATCATGATCTCACGGTTTGTGAGTTCGAGCCCCGCATCGGGCTCTGTGCTGACAGCTCAGAGCCTGGAGCCTGGTTCAGATTCTGTCTCCCTCTGTCTCTATCCCTCCCTGACCAGTGCTCTGTCTCTAAAAAATAAATAAATGTAAAAAAAAAAAATTTAGAAGGCACAGCTTTCCATTTCCTTAGGCTTTCCCTGTCTTCTTGAGCCTCCTGTAGATCTATGTGACCCCCCCCCCCATGCACCCACACTTCATACACTTTGCCACCTTCTACTTGGGCTATGCTCCTGGGGGATCTGGGGGATGCTGACAATGTGGGGCTGCCAGAAACTCAGTTATTATGAGTGGACTCCGTAATGGCCATGAGTTGCTAATATCTCAGAAATAAGATGGAAATAACCATGGCAATGCCAGATGCCTGAATAAGTTGCATTTTCAATGGAACTATAATTTTAATAAATGACTTTATGCTGTTCAATATTTTGACTCATTTAACAAATGGCAAGACTGTTTGCTGGACATGGCATGAAACAGTACAAGGGCAGGAGGATTTACAGAAGGACGGTTTTGCAAAGTATAATTTCTTAAGGATTTCCCTCTACAAAGAGTCTGGTGTTGCCTGAGAGCCAGAATTCCTATGAATAGACAGATACTGAGACTCAAGGGGGCAAGCTAATCAACGATTAGAACCTTCCCTCAAGCCAGGATGTTAAACAGCCAACGGAAGTGGAGACTTTCGACATGGAAAAGAAAGGAACCTTGAGAGAGCACAGAGCATTTGCCCAGACAAGGGCCATTTGTCCAGTTCCTGGGCTTTGTATTTCAAAGCAGATCATCCTCAGGGCACTCTGGGGAGACTCCCCGGCTGGAGACTGTGGCTCCTGCCGTGTCCTGGAGGGAAGTACAGCCCCGCTACCTCTTCTTACAAGCGTGCAGTTTCCCAAGGAATGTAAGACATCCTCAACGGAGAAGTGGCAAGCTGGCCGGACTTGACCTGTGAACCTTGTGTTTAAAAAGATGTTTCAGCTGGGTTGACCTCACCTCTGAACCTGCCCTCAGAGACACCTCTATTTAGTTCTTGGTATGACAGGGGTCGGGTTACCCAAGGTTTCTTCCCAGTCTTTGTAACTGTGAACTCAGGATCTGTGTGTTGGAGGCAGGATTGTGCCATATAATAATAAACATCTTGACTCTTGTGTCCATTTGGGAATCATCTCTGACTTTTCGCTTTGGAAACTTCCTCTCAACAAAATAAATAAGATGTCGACCTTACAGCTGGGACAGAATTAGAATGATCAGTGCAAAATCTTTGGGGTAGGCCAGCAAGCTGGAGACTCAGATGAGAGTTGATATTGCAGTCTTGAGTCTAATATCTTCAGGCCAGCACGCCGAAACCTCACCCAGGGGTTCTCTGTTACAGTCTTGAGGCAAAATTTCTTCTTCCTTGGGAAGCCTCAGTCTTTTCTGAAAGGCCAACTGACTGCGCGAGGCCCATCATGTTTTCCAGGAAGGTAATCTGCTTTACTCAAAACAAAACAAACAAACAAAAAACTTCACAGCAACTTTTAGATTGGTATTTGACCATGTAACAGGGTGCCGTGGCTTAGCTAAGTGGACACATAAAATTAACCAACACAAGCTGTGAGATTGATCAACACTTTGTACCCCATCTTGTCCTTCTCAGGACAGACTCTGTGGCCTTGTATCTGGGGCAGAAGCTAGGCATTCCAAGACTCTTCGGGATTAACAGTGCCTTCTTTTCCAAGGATTTCATGTTTTAATGTACCTATATAATCCGTGGCAAGTTTTGAGGAACTTTTGCTTCTGTATCTAATGGATCTAAATTAGAAGTTGGCATTTTCGGCAAAGGGCCAGATAGTAACTATTTTCATATTTGTTGACCATACCACTCCTCCAGCCACAAATCAAGCCCTAGGCAATCTGAAATGAATGGTATGGCTGAGTTCCAATAAAACTTTATTTACAACAGCAGGCAGAGGGCATGGATTTGGTCCATGGGTAAAGATAGAGTTTGGGGTGATATCAGACCTTTTCTCCCCAGCAAACCTGGCAAAGGGGAGAGAAAAACCATACTCTGGCTTGAGATGCTTTCAGCTGTGAGGCATAAAAAACCCAAACAAAGTGGATTTTATTATCTCATATAATAAAATAGCCCAAGAATGGGTGGTTCCAAGGTTAAGTCAAGGTCTGAAAGACATCTCCAAGGACCAAAGTTCTTTCTACTTCCGTACTCTGTCACCTTCAGCATATTGGTCGGTTTAATTTCACCTGGTATTTGAAAATAGTTCTTACATTTCCTGGCAGACATGACTACATTCGATGGAAGAAGAAAACAGATATGGTCCAGTGCAGCTCATTTTCGTAGCAAGGAAACCTTTCCCAGAAGGTACTGGACCATCTCTCTCAGTTCTCACTGGCCAGAATTAGGGTGTGAGCATTGCTATACAGGATGGACCCTCTGTGCCTGGCTGGGTAAAAAAAACATGGCTGGCCAAGAGGAAGAAGATAGATCGACCATGAACATTCAGGCTTTACCAGCAAGCAAGCGATCAACAGTGCCCCTGGGAAGAAGCCCAGCGATGCCTGCTCTAATCCCGGGTCTATCACAAGAGGGGGGCTGAAGAGGGGGTGGGGGAAGTTGCTGCCTTGTGATAAGTGAGCAGGGTTTGAAGGGAGAGAAGAAGGGAAACAGTCTGGAGAGAAGCTCAGGAGAGCAGTTTCCTCTGTGAAGCGCCATGTAAGGGGTGGGTGGGTGGGAGGCTCTGGTTAACTGTGAAGGAACCCTAGCTAGAGAAACGGAGCCACCCAAGCCAGAAAAATGGGAACTGAAAATGCCTGTGGAGAAATGAAGAGCTCCAAGGGGACCTGAGGCCAGAAAGCTTCCCACTCCCTCACCCAGTTGCCAGCCAACTCCGGGCTCAGGGGAGCGAGAAGCCTTGGGAAGCCAGCTGTACTGGCTGGTCTCTGCCTGCTAACCTCCTTTAGAGCCTCCAGGGACTGGAGTGCAGCAAGGAGGAGCAGCGAGAGATCTGGGCCCCAAGGAAGAAACTGGAGGGGTAGACCAGGTGTTTAAACCGCGTCCCTGGGTGTCAAGGTGACATTGACTTAATTATTCCTTCTTGCATGGGGTGGGGGACACTCTGCTGAGGCTGGGATTTTTGTCATGGGCTTGGAGGCAGGCCATGCAGGAGAGCTGGACATAGCACCCAGGCTCTGCTCTGGCCCATCAGCCAATGAGGGAAGTCCAAAAGGTGCCCCCACCCCTCCAGTATGAGTAGGCCAATGCTGATCAGGTGTAGGGACAGGGTGGAGAGCCCATCTGACCCTTTCCTTTCCTTTTCCCTTTCCCTCCCTCTTTCCTTTTCTTTTTTCAAGAATATTATTTTTTAATGACATAGGATCATGGATAATACACATGCTTCGTTCCTATCTATAGTTGTACCTGCATAGGATGTGCCAACAATCACATTAATAACCAAATAAACTCCATGACTTTGCTTGGGTGACACAGTAACTGTCACCAAGGTTTCCACCCAAGCAGGTGGCAAATCGATTCTGAATGGAAGCTGGTACCACCTGTAGGGAATCTAACTGTGGGGATAGTTCATCAAGGCAGCTGCAGAATAGACTCACTCTGTTGAGGTGAGGGCACTTTGTGCTCGGGATAGAAACCACGCCCGGGCATGTGAGCACAAGGGTGAAAAATGAGGTAAACCCAGTCACCACCAAAGTGGGGAGCTGGCCTTCTGCCGTGTTGCACCTCAGCCAGTTCTCTCCAGTCTCTGGCTCTCTTGATCCCTCCCTGTCCCTTGCCTCCTCACCTTCTGCAAAGCACTGAAGCCTGGCACACACTCAGGTCTCAATTCTGTCAGTTGTTACTGTCATTGTTGGTGATACTGCTCTTTGCCTTACGCTCTTTCTGCTGCACAGAAGTCTCCTTTGTCACGGATGGAAAATTCATCTGCAGTCTTCGGACTCTGATGGCCTTGGCCATGCTTCCCTTGTCCCAGGATGGACAATTATGTGCCTGATAATATTCTAGTCCTACTTCTGAAGCTCAACACAAATCTACCTTCATAGATTTCCTTTTGAATTCATGTCTCACGGCATATTGTTTGCAATTTCATTGTAGCCTTTATATCTGCCTCTTGTCAGCCATGCTCATGGTCCATCCTATGAGATCAGACAGCATGCCTGACTCATCCCTTCAGCCCGGCACTTTGCATGGTTCACCAGTAGGTGCTTAATGAATATTTGTTGGGTTAAATTGACTTTGATCACTAGTAACCTATGTCCTAAGTTTATATTGGTGCTGTTGGTTTCCAAGAAAGGAACCTGTTCCACTCTGGAAAGAGGAACCCAAGACCTGAGGCCTAGGAATATCTCAGCGAGTTTCCTGGGAACTGGAAAATGAAATGATAGTGAGCTATCACACCCTCATCCCGATCAGAGCCTTGCACGGCCTCAGACAGAAGCGGCTGTTTAGGGACAAATGAATCACCACAATCATTGCCCATCCACTTTACTTGTGACCTTCTCTTTAAGGGGAAATTTGATTCGAGACTCACAAAGGCTTTCAGTATCAATTAGGTGGTAACCAGTCCATTGGAGGGGCTCTTGCAGCTGCCCCAGTATATTCCCAGTATACTTCTCCGGTTCTAATGCTCCCCTCTGTCCCAGATCATTGTCCTAAGAGATTATGCAAATTTCCCAGAAACTCACGCTGCACAAAACATTGCACAGCCTATCTTTAGACTCAGAATTGGATTTCCCTTGGGCCTGCTCTGAAGTCTGGGCAAATGCTCCCGGTTAATGCATACAGCTGTGCACTTCTCCCTTATGCAGATGGCAGGACTTTTTGGAGATGACCTAATTCCCTCAGGCCCCAAATCTCAGCAGAGCCCCATGGGAATATACTCTTGGTCTCCTGGAAGCTTCTTTTTATGAAGCTGTTTTCACCCTGGTCATAATGTGAAACTGGAAGTAACATGTTTCACTTAAATGACACTTGGCTTCTTTAAATTCCCCTTCTCTTCTGCACAAAGGTCTCGACTTATCTGTCCTTCCTTCTTCTCAGAACAATGATAAGATAGCCAGCCAGGCAGATCCCGTGGAAGCAGCCCCTTTCCAGCCAATGGGGACAGTCCCTCTGTGTCTTCCAAGAGCCTTACATTTCCTTCAGTCTCCGGGTGGTCAAACAACTGACTCTTCACCAGCAGACCAGCAGCTGTCTAGACTCTGGCTGAGCCCAGAGCTTCGAGGCGGAAGATGCAGGCTCCATGACTGAGCAGTTTACAGAGAAGGCTTGACATTTTGTGCAGGCAGGGGATGAGGCAGGGAGTTTTCCCATTTGGACTTACTAATGAGTATGTTTCCTCTGAGAGATTAGTGAAGAGTGGGACTGCGTAGAATCCAAGGAAAAGAGGCTCAAGTTTGTTCCTAGGATAAACATACCACTGCAAGGGATGGCTCCAGACTGAGCTGAAAGGAGTAGGTGGGGGAAAAAAAAAAAAAAAAAAAGAGGGCACCTGGGTGGCTCAGTTGGTAAAAGCTTCCGACTTCAGCTCAGGTCATGATCTTGTGGCTCCCGGGTTGGAGCCCTGCATCAGACTCTGTGCTGATAGCTCAGAGCCTGGAGCCTGCTTTGGATTCTGTGTCTCCTTCTCTCTCTGCCCCTTTCCCACTCATGCTCTGTCTCTCTCTCTCTCTCTCTCTTAAAAATAAATAAACTTAAAAAAAAAAAAAAAAGGATTAGGTGGGACTGACAGCCCCACAGAGGGAGCAGAGGTTACCAGAGCAGCTTTAGGCTCCCATGTTCCAGGAAAGGACTATTCAAAGGGGGCCAGGGGGCTGATGTTTACTGAATCTCTGCCAACTACCAGTCAAGTCTTGGAAGTAGGTTCTATTATTATCCCCTCTTTACAAATGGGGAAGTGGGGGCTCAAGGGGGTTTTATGAACTCTGGCCACGTAGCTGGTGAAAAGCAGATCTAGGGCTCATGCTCAGGTCCGGCGCACTTGATGGTCAATGTTTTCATCCATGCAATCAATTTCAACAAGGTCATGGCAAAAAAAAAAATTAAGATATAAACTTCTGGACTGGCAGTTTAAGGAGCTCAGGGGAACTCTCTCCAACAAAACAGCTATTTAACTGGAGAAAATTATAAATATCAATTATTTAAAATCTCTGGAAATTGTCTTAAAGGCATAGGGCAACTGGAGAAACATTCATTTAAGAGTATCCACTAAATCTTGGTGAGAATGGGGAGGGTCTATGGCATTGGAACCATGACTCACTCCCTCATCCCCTCTTAGCTCTATCTCGTGGAGCTGGTGCTCCACTCTGGGCAGGTGTGGCCGATGACACAGGGGCTCCCTCTCCCTCCAGCTCCCCATCTAGGTTACAGTTTGTCTCCAAAGGTGCAAAATGCTGGTATTTCGCATCCTCACAGCCCTGTGTTGCAGAAGTTCTGTTCTATTCTGAAGAGGCCCATGCCAAGATGACCGAAGCTCCACTTCTTCCAGGAAGCCCTCACTCCTGCAGGAAACGCTCTGCTCCAGGAGCAGCGGGCAGAGAATCTGGGGCCTCAACTGCCTCACCCCACTCGCTCCCAGGATGGAGGCTCCACACTGGGAGAGGCAAGCTGAGAACACAGAGGGCGTCTCCGTCTCAGTACCTGCTTGTAGAACAGGGGTGTCACTCAGGGGAAGCAGATTTCTGTCCCCATCTCTGGCTCCTGCACAATGCTACGGATGTTCTACCCTGGGGAGAAAGCAGACAGTGTGGATGAAGGGCTCAGAAAGGCTGTGTGCTGTTGTTGGGCTGCAGCTACTCAGACGCCATCAACTGGAGGCAGGGCAGACTTGAAATCATTCCCCAATTCACACACAGCTCCATCAGCAAAAGGTAGATGCCTCACTGGCACAAGAGGCTTCATTAAGCACAATTTCTGACCAAACACTAGGCTAGGGGCAATTCCTAGAAAGCCAGGCTCAAAAATAAAGTCACCCATATGCCTGTCAGGCACACAGCCCGGCACACAGCTTTCTGTGTCCAAACTTGGACCCTCTCAGGAGTGACACGGGAGGCAACATCCAAGCTACTGGTCCCTGGCTAAATGTGGGGAAAAATGTAAATTTCTAGAACTGTGATAGAAGTCTCCAAGTTTCACACACACACACACACACACACACACACACACACACACACACCAGTGAAGGGTAAGTATCTAACTGGTCAAAGGCACTTAATCATAACTTTCAACTGATAAAGGGCTTATGCTCACCCAGGGGAGGCTTCTAGAGAAACAGGCTAAAATACAAAACACAAGGAGGGGCGCCTGGGTGGCTCAGTCAGTTAAATGTCTGACTTCGGCTCAGATCATGATCTCACGGTTTGTGAGTTCGAGCCCCGCATCGGGCTCTGTGCTGACAGCTCAGAGCCTGGAGCCTGGCTCAGATTCTGTGTCTCCCTCTCTCTCTGCCCCTCCCCTGCTCATGCTCTGTCTCTCTCTGTCTCTCAATAATAAATAAATGTTAAAAAAAAATAAAAAAAAGATTAAACACAAGGAAAAACATCTGAGCAGGACATAAGAGGCCAAATGGGAGAAACGGATCAACTTCACAGAATTGGTCCAGCCAAGTCAGTAGACAAATGATGACAGGCTGGGGAGGGGGAGAACGAGTATCCAAGGTAATCGTATATTATTGAAAATGTCCAATTGTGAACAAAATCTTGAGATATACAATGAAAGAACGTGTGATACCCAGGCAATAGACACAGTGTTTGAGGGGGTCTGGAAGTAGGACTTGGTGACAAAGACTTCAAGGCAGATATAAATACGTTCAAAGGAAAACTAAAAAAATTGAAATCATGCCAAGTGTGTTTTCCAAACACGGTGGAGTTGAATTAGAATATGTGTAAATCTGGGGTGCCTGGGTGGCTCAGTCGGTTGAGCGACCGACTTCGGCTCAGGTCATGATCTCACGGTCCGTGGGTTTGAGCCCCTCATCGGTCTCTGTGCTGACAGCTCAGAGCCTGGAGCCTGTTTCAGATTCTGTGTCTCCCTCTCTCTCTGCCCCTCCCCTGTTCATGCTCTGTCTCAGAAATGAATGAACATAAAAAAAAAAATTAAAAAAAAAAAGAATATGTGTAAATTAAATAACATATTGTTAAATGGCAAGCAGGCCAAAGAAGAAGTCAAAGGGAGCTAGAAAATACCTTCAGATGAATCAAAACAAAACTCCACATATTAAATCATATGGGATGGATGCAGCTAGAGCAGTGCCCAGAGACAGATGTATAGCTGTGAATGCATATATTGAAAAATAAGAAATATCTCCTATCTACAACCTAACTTCTACCTGAAGAAACCAGAAGAGCAAACCAAATGCAAAGTAGGCAGGAGGAAAGAAAATGAAAGATTAGAGCACAAATACATGAAATAGAGAATATAAAAACCGTAATGAAAAATCAACAAAATTGACAGTCCTATAGTTAGAAGGACCAAGAAAAACAGGGAGAAGACTCAAATTACAGAAATGAAAGGGACTATAATGTAATATTATGAACAATATTACACCAACAAAGTAGATAACTTGGGTGAAATGGACACATTCCTAAAAAGATGATAGATGTGTTAATTGTGGAAGTCATTTTACAATGTATATGCATATTAAATCATTACTTTGTACACTTAAATATACACAATTTTGTCAATTGTACCTCAATAAAGCTGGAGAAAAAAGGAAAACCAGTCCGTGTACAAAAGCATGAAAAAATACAATATTTAGGAATAATTTTAACAAAGAGAGGCAAAACTTGCATGTAACGTTGAAAGAAACTGAAGATGATCTAAATATACCATGTATTCTTGGGTGGAAAGACAACATTGCGAAGATAGAAATGCTCTCAAAATTGGTCTACAGAGTCAACGAAATCCCTATCAAAACCCCAGTTGGCTTTTTTGCAAAAGTTGACAAGTTGATCCTAAAATTCATATGGAAACATGAGGGACTTTGAATCGGCAAACCATCTTAAAAAAGAACAAAGTTGGGGGGGTTCAATCTTCTGAGTTTCAAAGTATACTTACTACAAAGTTACAGTGGTCAGAATTGTGGTCTCACACTTCCTAGTTTCAAAACACACTTGCTACAAAGTTACAGTGGTCAAAATTGTGGCAATATAAAGGCAGATGCACAGATCAATGGCATAGAGTTACAAGTGCAGAAATATATGGTCTATGAATTTTCAACAAAGGTGCCGTTAACAATTTAGTTTGACAAACGGTACTGGGACAACTGGATATCCATAAGTAAAAGAATTAAGTTAGATTCCACATCACAACATGCTCAAAATTACTCCCAAGCTGATATTTCTAAGTTTAAGAACCCAAACTACAAAACTCTTAGAAGAAAATATAGGAATAGATCTTCATGACCTTTGGTTAGGCAATGGCCCCTTAGATTTGACCACAAAGGAATAAGCAACAAAAGAAAAGAAATAGGTAAATTGGACTTCCCCCCAAATTAAATCTTTTGTGCTTCATGGACACCCCCGAGAGAGTGAAAAGGCAACCCACAGAAAGGGAGAAAATATTTGCAAATCATACATCTGATAAGGGTCAAGTATCTGGAATAGATAAGAAACCTTTACAACTCACAATTAAAAGACAACTCAGTTTAAAAAAGGCAAAGCATTTGAATAGACATTTCTCAGAGAAGGTACAAAAATGGTCAATAATCACATGAAAAGATGCTCAATACCATGAGTCATTAGGGAAATGCATATCAAAACCATAACGAATGGATGATTGTAATAAAAAAGACAAACAGTAACACATGTTGTTGAGGATGTGGAGATACCAGAACCCTCATACACGGTTGGAATGTAAAATGGTGCAGCACCTTTGGAAAACAGATTGGCAGTTTCACAAGAAGTTAAACGTTGGGTGACTGACCCAGCAATTCTGCCCCTAGGCATACATCTAAGAGAAATGAAAATATATATCCACCTCAAAACTTGTAGATGAATGCTCATAGCAGCATTGTTCATGATAGGCACAGAGTGTAAACAACCCAGATGTCCATCAACAGATGAACAGTGACACACAGTGTGTGTGTGACATATCCATATAATGGAATACTATTCAGCCACAAAAAGGGGTAACATGAGGATACATGTTACAACATGGAAGAACGCTGAAAACATTAGGTTAAGTCAACAAAGCAAGTAAAAAAGTTCACATATTATATGAGTCCATTTATATGAAATGTTCAGAATAGGAGTATCTATAAAGACAGAAATTGATTAGTGGTTGCTTTCGGTGGGGCTGGGGTGGTAATTGCTAATGGGTACCAGGTTTTTTGGGGGGGGGAATGATGAAAATTTTGGGAACTTAGATTGTGATGAATCTGATGATGACGATACAAAAACCAAAAGCCATTTAATTGTGTACTTTAAGTTGGTGAATTTCATGGTGTGTGAATTATATCTCAATAAATACATCTTAAAAACTAAAAAATGGAAAAAAGAAAAAAGGAAAACAACCCTTAGTACTGATGGGAGTCAGAGAGGACATCTTGGATGGTCCCCAGGGCATGGGTCCTCATGATTGAGGGTCCGCTGTGGCTCTCTGTCGAAGCCGGAGGATGGTGGCTACACCCTTCCGAGGCTCAAGCATGGGACTGTGGAGTGGCCTTGCCGCTGAGACATATGCTGGTGGTGTTTCCTCAGTGCTTCCTTACTTTGGGGCCTCCTTGAAGAGCACTCACACACAGTGTGAGGCCCCCACAGCGATGGGGACGTGGGACATGGGTGGTGTGTAATCTGAACATCATTTTCCCCACTTTTCTCAGTTGAGTCATTGCACCAACCCTGAGAGAAAGCTGTTATTCCCACACACTACGGGGAGAACCCGAGACCAGAGACCTGAGGAAGGCTGGCCAAGGTCAATCAGCATGTTAGCTTAGTGGCAGAGCCAATGATCCCAGCCCAACGCTGTTCTACTGCCAGTTGCCCTGTTCCACATCTACGGAATGTCTGCCCCACTTTCTGCTGAGAAAGGGAATGGGACAGGCTAGGGTCAGTCCCTCTGGTCTTTGTCCCTGTCAGGGATAAGGGCCATTATACCATCTTCACAGGGATAGCAGGGGATGAGGACGTGGGTGGAGAGTGTCTCGGCCGAGAGTCAAATGGCGACATGTGGTATTCATCTGCTTCTCACGAGGTGCCACTTTCTCGTCTGGTCTACTGACAGAGGCACGGGCTGCAGCCTATTTAACGACCTCATCCCAGCTTTGTTGTGGTTTTGGGCGGCAGTAAGAGTGAGAGCTTTACTTTGCTGAGCGAGGCGAGACCGTAACTGTCCGAACCTCTTGCTCCAGAGCCCTGCAGACTCTCCCTTAACTGAGGACGGGCACCAGGAAGCCCAGATGTCACAGGACGGTACGCACACCGTGTCACCTGGAACCCCCAATGTGCAGCTCCCTCTAGGGACCATACCAAGCAATGCTCTAGCCCTTGGGTTTATAGAAGTTTATTAGAAATCTGATACTCTGATATCACACTTCAGGGTTGGCTTCTTGCGACCTGGGCATCCATTCCACTCTACTGGCTTGGGTTCTGAGAACAGAGCAGAAGTTTTGGGGTTCCCCAGAAGACCGCCATGCCTATACTGTGAGGGTGTCTGTGCCCATCATGTCCCCCTCCACGTGTGACGGATGCAGGAGCCCTGCCCCCTCTCCACGTGGGCTCCTTCTGTGCACCGGGGGCCTGCCTGGGACACCTGGCCCGGTAGGAGCTGGGGGCCGTCCCTGTCTACCAATGTTCTTCACTCTCCCCCGGGGACCCTGGGACCCTGAAGCTCTTCTTTGGTGGCAGCTAAACAGCTCTGCCGCTTCCGGCATCGAGGGTTCATGGGAACATATTTCTTTGTTTTTTTCTCACTTGGTTTTACAGGAGACCTGGCTTCGTGCAGGAAGAGGGCTGCTCGTTTGCAACACCTATGGGATTCTGGCACCAAAATGATGACTGGACTGGCTGTATTCCCACACATTTGCCGTGTGACTCCCAGGGGATGTGGAAGGAACACGTGTTTCTTACCCAGAACCTAGAGCAAGTGCTGGAGGAGTTGCTGTGGCACAAACTGGTCAACAGTGAAACTATTTTTTTGAGCCTGCCCATTCATCG
Organism: Panthera onca; assembly: GCF_046562875.1. Classification (NCBI taxonomy): domain Eukaryota; kingdom Metazoa; phylum Chordata; class Mammalia; order Carnivora; family Felidae; genus Panthera; species Panthera onca. The sequence continues at coordinate 39,414,567 of NC_138349.1, read as the reverse complement.
AGCTTGCTTCCCAAGGGTAACGGGTCTGCTCCTCCTTGCCACAATCCCACGGACCAGAGGACGCTCTTTAGAAACAAATACCATGGTGAAAATCCTTTAGGAAAGGTCTGATTCGAATTTTTTCCTTCATTCTAAGCGGACTGTCACTTCCACAGCCCAGGGGCAGAGGGCTAGCCTGCCCGCCCCCTCTCCTATCTCCCCCCTCTTTCCTTCCTCTTTCCCCCCTTACATTTTAAACAAATGTGCATTTGTCACCTATTCTGCCACCACGCACCCTCACCCACACATGGCGGGGCCACCTCTCTGTGCTGAGTGTCTCCAGGGCACCACCCCCGTGGTCCCTGCATGCCCGAGGTACTGTGTCCTGTGCTGCGGTCTTCACCGCCGGATCGTCGTCGGCTTTCAGGACCTTTCAGTTTACATCATCTACTTGGAATCTCGGGAAAGTTTATGTGGTGGGGAGGCAGGGAGTTCTCAGTGATGCTTCTGGAATGAGCCTCACTCATCCGGCCTGGTTTTCCCTGCAGGGAGCACAGTGTGGCATTGTGTCCCCGAGCGCCTGTGCAACTCAGGCGGCACAGGGCCAGCCCCAGAGCAGGCAGAGAATGCGGCCCACTGCTCGAGCTGCCCCCCTCCCGAGGGCCTACAGCCGTGCCTTCCTTGCACATCCTGAGCCAGCTCGGCTGGGGCTTGGGGTCTATGGCTGCCTTCACACCTGCCTTTGAGATGCTTAAGTAGCCCACGCATCCTTGGGCCTTCAGAGCTGGATTGCGGCATCTGACGCGAGATGGACAACGAGGCCTTGCTGGGCCCCGTGTCAGGAGCAAGAGAAGCTCATTGGCTCTTGGGGCTGGAGCAGCCTTGTGTGAAATGGGGCTGATGGTCTCTCTTGGGGAAAGCACAGGGACTTCCCCACCCCCTGGCCAGGAAGGAGGAGCTTCTGTTGGCTTGAGACAGCACGAGCTTCATCTGTGCCTTGCCAGAGGCGTCTCCAGGATCTGCCATGCCACTTGATGGTCCCAGTAGCCCAGCTACCACGGGGATGTCTGGTCACCCCTTGAAGCACTAACCTGTGAAGACCCCAAGCTCCCTGGGAGGGGGGCCCTCAGATGTCAGGAAACTCCAGACAGGGCCATCGATCTATGCAGACCCCTTGCTGAGTGTCCCCTCGGCTGGAGCCTGCGGCTCAGAACAGGCTGGCGTCTGTGAGAGAGGACAGGAAGGCAGGGGCCTGCGGGGGAGGGATGATGGGGGTGGTGTCAGAGGTGGTCTCCTCTGGCTCGCTGTCCCCCCCGTCCAGGTCTTCGGTGAGAGACGGGATGATTCTGACCATGCTGTCTTCGAAGTGCACCTGCTTCTTCTTGACCAGCGAGTCGGCTGGCTCCAGGGTCAGCTCTGTCAGGGTGTCCGGGCACTGGAGGGCACCGGGCTTCTTGGTCCCCTTCAGGATGCTCTTCATGTGGATGAAGAGGGAGCCGGTCCCCTCCTTGAAGGCCCCGTGGAAGGTGTACGTTTGCTCGGTGTCCCCAGAGCCAGTGGTGCTCACGGCACTGCCGGAGGGGTCCGTGTACTGCTCTGGGGGAGCGGGTGCCTCGGGCTTGGCCTTGCTCTTCTTCCGCTTGCTCAGCAGGAAGTAGGCCAGGCCAGTGATGATGAGCATGGAGCCTGGAAGGGATGTGGGAGGTCAGCATGCGGGGTGAGTGCTGGAGAAGGGCCAGAGGCTGTCCAAGCCCGCTGTCCCAAAAGGCCATCGCGGCACCCTCAGGCCCTCCTGTGCTCCAGCCTGCACATGTGACTTGTCCTCACGCACCCACTTCACATTCAGGGGGCAGGCCTGATGCCCGGCTGAGGGACGTCAGCAGGGCCAGCGCTATGCTGGGGTCCTCACCCTCATCGTTAGCCAGGGGGGCCCCATGCCTGAGGTCCCCTGCCTAGTGACAGCCAACCCTGGTTCAGCCTGCCTGGCCTTTCATCACCGTGCTTGGCCTCCCTGCTAGGACAGCGTGTCAGGCTGGACCTTCAATGGGTCTGCACTCTCTTCTGAATGCTGGGCTCCAGCGGCTGATCTGGGCTTCCTTCCGTTCCCAGCAGCGGGGACATGCTCCTTCCTCAGCCTCCCCAGTGAACACAGAGGAAAGAGCAAATCCTATGGGGTGGGGCTGGGCTAGCATGGGCCCCCCTCCTGGGGGCCCCCCACCCCCAGCTTCCAGGCCAGAGGTCCCTCTGTCTCAGGCAGAGATTGCTGCTCTGGCCAGAGGAAGCCTCCGGGCATCTCCGAGGAGCGGGAGGCTGTGGCTCGCTCTGGCCTCGGCAATGCTGAATCCTTCTCTGGAGTCCACTGAGGGCTGTGCAGAGTGGCCTTGAGATGCTATGACAGGTACATGAAAAGAAACCACAGGGAGGAAGAGGAAGCTCTGCCTTTCGACTTTGTTTCCCTGGGGCAGCTGGCTTCCTGGCATTTTAGGTGGGTCACGAGAAGGGACAGAGTTTTCACAGCTAGGGAGGAGGGGAGAGGAGGGTATTAGCCGAAGAGGTCATGGACAACACCGAGGGGCGGGATCACAGAGTCCTGGCTTCTAGGATCAGACACTAGGCTACTGGCAGGCTCTGTGAAGTTGGGGTGGGAGAAGATGAGGAGGCTTTGAGGGTCTGCCCTGGGTCCCATCATGGGATACCTTCCAAACCAGGCTGAGGAGTTTGCCCCTGAGTGGGTAGGCACTGGGGAGACAGGGATGGGTTTGTACAGAGAAATGACCATCTCACGCCCTCCGAAAGCTCTGACCACACAGAGGCATTGGAGGACAAGTCTCTGTGGGTGCAGCCTCTGGATACCTGCATGAAGGGACATTCTTGCCCCTTGACAGCATGAAGGATGTCTGACACTTCCTCATCCCCAAGATCTAGGCCGGAGAAGTCAATGGGGTCAGTGGGGGCCCCGGGAGCCAGTGTCCGTGAGGCCTGTGAGAAGGGGATTCAGCCCTCCCTGCTCAGAGCCCGTCTGTGGTGGGGGTTGCTGGCCTCCACTAACTCCTGGAGGTCCTACCTGGGATGGTCACGTGCCAGACCAGGACAGGGTGGAGAAAGCAGGCCACAGACAACAGCATGTATGCCAGGAACTTCTGGAAGCAGCCCAACCAGCGGGCTTTCTCCCTTGCTTTGTAGGCTAGGGACGCTGGCCGACACCTGGCGGGAGGGAGTCCAGGATTAATAGGAGACAGGAAACAACCCAGACAAGCCCCAGCAACAAGTGAAGCTATTGGAGGCTGGGACTGGGTCTTTCTGTGTCCATGTTCTCTTTAGTGACCTCCGGCTGAACACTCCCCAGGGGCTGGTGTTCTCACCAGGGGTTCCACAGTTAGGGGTCTTGTCTGAGTCCCTCCAGAGGGTCCACAATTTTTCTGAAATGCTGTCTAGCCCTGCCTTTAGGTCAAGGGGGAAAGGAGCCAAATGATATCAGGACTCAGCCAAGACTGGGAAGGAAACCAGGGCCCCATTGGGAGGTCCCCCGTGGAGTGGAGAAGGCACACAGTAGGGGAGATAGCCTGCTGGGACAGTTGTGTTGACTGTGCACTGCACAAGCTGCCTGGCCACCTGTATGAACAGGCTGGAATCCAGTTATACCTTGCTCACGGAGTGTCACCTAGGCATAAGATGGCATCAGCCCGGAGGGGCTTTTTTAAAAACTGTCACACAAGGACCACACATGGGTCTGGCAGAGGCCTGATGCTGAGCAGTTTTCCTCAGGGGTGTTGCTTCCAGGTTTCAGAGGAAAGGGCTTGCCTTTAGGTCTGTCTCCTTCATCCTCTGAATTGGTCTGGAGCAGGGCTCTGCACAGCTGAATTCTGGCCAGGCAAGTTTGGGGGCAGTGGAGGGGCCTGGAGGATGCTGTGCTGGTCCAGAGCAAGGCCCTCCACCACGGCCATGGCCATGGCTCATTGGTGCCCTCTGGTGGACGTTCTTTTGTGACCAAACCCGGGCTGGGAGAAGGGAGTCCAGAGCAGGGAGAAATGCCCCTTCAGCTTCAGGGCTCTTCCCTGCCCCCTCTTCCCTGCCCCTCCTCCTTCCAGAGAAGTTGCAAAAGATCCCTTGGCAGTAACATACATCAGAAAGGAGGAAGCCTGTGGCCTCAGGGCTGGTGACCTTGGGAGGCAGCTGATAGCCTTGCAAGGTACCGGGACAGCTGGATTTGAGGCCTGGCTCTTTCCCTAACTACCTAGAAACCCAACTGTTTAGGTTCTGAGAGCTGTGGTCCAGGGACAGCCCTTGGCCACATTGATGACAGCTTCTACAAACTGAGGCTTCCCAAGATCCTTGCAGCCCCTGACTTGTCCCTGGGTCCCAGCAGGAAAAAGAACCAGTTCTCAAATCTAGTTCTGTTTACTCCAAACCTGTCCGGCCTTCTGCAGGGTCCTCACCCCTCTGTGGGTGCCTTGGATGGCAGGTGCAGGTATGATCTGTTCTTGGTGGTGGGGACAGACTCTGCGGGGAATTCTGGGTGGGAACAGGCCCTCAGTGAATGCTTCACTCTGCTCCCCTGGTTGGGAGCGGGGAAAGGAGACCACTGAGCCGTGCGGGCCTGATCCCATGTCTAGGCGGGGGCTGGCCACACTGTGGGGAGGGAAGCCATCCGCAGCGACTGCAGAAGCAGAACATCACCTGGGCTGTGGCCTCACAGGTGGGGGTATTTGGGAGCGTCTGGGGCTGGGAGGTGGTGGAGGGGCTGCTCTGGAGGGTACTTACTGGAAGCAGATGGTCAGCAGCTGAGCCACAAAGTAGGCCCCTTCACACACAGAGATGACAGCTCCTATAAACCTGTGGAGGAGACAGGTAAGGGAGGTCTGGTGCCATCTGGTCCGCCCTTCGCTCTCCCATAGCCTTTTTTCTCACAGCATCCGGGGCTCCTGGCCAGGCACAGCCAGCAGACTGACCAGGGGTCTCCCGATCTGATGCTGCCGCTAAGCCAACATCTGCCAGGAGCTGCCTTCATGCTAGGACCTGGGCCTCAGTGGAGGGGTGGGGGCCAGGGCCCAGACATGGGTGAGGGAGTATGGGCCAGCAGGGGAGGCCGCCTTGATCCAGGCCCCTGTGTGGACACTGGCAGGCACATACTTCTACTTACCGTCACTAGGAGGACATTCACTGCTTGGCTGTAGAAACCTGAAGGCTGGAGCTGTTCCAGACTCCTTCCCTTCTTCCTCTTTTCCCACTGTCCAAACCGTCTCCAGGAGGGGCTGGTTGTACTCCTTCCACGGTTTAGAGTCACTCCCATTCTCTCTGGCCTCACCTGTCTGACCTGAGTTTGGGCACTGCCCTCTCAACCCCTGCACTAGTCTCCCCTTCTCTGCCTCCCTGATTCCCTGCTTCCCCTCTCCCCTTCCTGCCTCTCCACTCTGCCCCTACTGGGCTGCCCCCAGGGCTCCTTCTGACACCTGAATGTGATGGTATTCCTCCCAATCCAGAATGTTTCAAAAGTTCCCTGTGCTCCAAGTATGGTCCAGGGGACTTCCAGTCAGAATCTTCTGGGAAATATGTAAAATCATAGATTCCTGGGTGAGCCTCAGACTTTATATATTAGAATCTTTGGGAATGGAACTTGAATGTTTTGTTGGAGGGTCCTACTGGCCCATAACATGGAAATTTCTTAGCATGCCTTTAAAGTCTTACATGAACTTCTATAGTCCTCTGACTACACGGGAAGCTACTAGTGCCACAGGGCCTTTGCACAGGCTGGTCCCTCATGGAAAGACTCCCCTTTCCTCCTTTTTCTGTCTGGTGACCTCTTGCTTCTCCTGGTTTTCCTGTGTGACCTGAGCCTCTGTGAACGCCTTTTGGCAGTTCCCTCTCTAATTCTTCCATGTAGCCCAGGCCCACTGCGGCTGGGGGCCGTGGTTTCCTCAGGTTCCTGGGCGTTGCCCCTGCTACCGACCAGCTGTATGCTTATAGGCAAGCGGCTTGACCTATCTGTGTGTCAGTATCTTCATCTGTAAACTGAGGGTAATTACACTGCTTCAATAACATTGCTTATAACAACTGAATGAATTGATATTTGCAAAGCCTTTCAAATGTGGCACATAGTGCTCATTATATACATGTTAGTTATTATCTTTTTTCTTTCTCTCTCTGTGACCATTTAGTAATTAATCCCCATTCTCTCCTATTCTCTTTATGTCTCCCAGTATCTCCCTCTTACTCCTTAGCTTTTAAATTGGGTAACTAACATTTATATAATGACAACGATGCGCCAGCTATGTCCTAAGGGCTTTCAAATATCAATCCATTCAGTCCTTGTAACCATATTACTGTTGAGGCACTGTAATTACCCTCAGCTTACAGCTAGGGGCCTCGAGGCACAGAGAGGTCAAGATCCTTGCTGTGGTCACACAGCAGATAAGCAGCAGGGGCAAAATTTGAACCCAGCACTCAGACTCCAGAGCCTGTGTTCCTAACAAGCACACCAAGGTGCATGCTTTGTAAAACAAGCGTCATTGCCTGGGATGGGGGGGGGGGGGGGGGTGGCAAGGAGGAAACTGAGGCTTGGGCAATAAAGTGACTCACCAGACGTCCTGTTTGGTGCTATAGAGGCTGTGCCTCTTGAGGCCAGGGAAGTCTGCTTACTCAAGTGGGGCAATGAATCCAAGGCTAGAGCCCTGCAGTGGCAGCAACATCCTACAAACCAAGGCCTCTGCCCAGGGTGCCACACAAGCCACGCAGACCCTTCAGCTAAAGGTGTGGCTGCTGTTTGTGGGTGCGTGTGAGGAAGACAGTGAGGGGCCTTGCAGGGAGGAGGAAGATGGGAGAGGAAGCCAGGGCAGAGAGAAGTGAAGGACAAGCGAAAGCCAACAACAGCTCAGTTCCTCCTGGAGAGTGCGAGGGTCCTGGGGACATGCAGGACGGAGTGGCCGTCCTACAGCCACTGCCATCGATGCGCTGCCACTGCCTCAATGCGCTGCCATCAAGGACTGAGGACCGCTCTGAGGGAATGCAGAGGCAGGAGTCTGAGATCTGCAGGGGAGCCTGAGTGAGTGCAAAGGAGGACGGCAGAGGAAGAAGGAAGAGGGAGGCTGGCGTTTAGATGGCCCTTGAGGTGTGGGTGGCTGTGAGCTCAGGAGGGTGGTGGCTGCCCATCCCGTGGGGTTATAGAGCAGTGCAGGGTGCAGAACCTAAGCCAGTTCACCGCAAGGGGCAGGGGGACCGGAGGCTGGAAATAATGTCTTCGAGGACTGGCCGCAGAGTGACCAGATGGGCACAGCGTCCTCTCAGGAAAGGGACAGAGCGGTCAGGAAGGGGCAGGGTTCTGGGCAGAAAGCAGTTTGCATTAACTGGCTACTGACCTGACCTGTTACAGCAGGATGATAACCCTACCTCTTACTTGAAGTGACCGTGTGGGTGAGCTGCACAACCGTGCGGAGAGGGGGAAGGCCGGGCCCGCTTCTGGATTCCGGAAAGACAGCGCAGAGCAGCGGGGACAGGCTCAGTGGGACATGGAGGGTGTTCAGAGCGAAGAGAAGTCACTTTCAGGCAGTGGGGGCTTCAGGCTCCGGGCAAGCTTCCCAGGGCAGAACGCCAGGAAGGAATATCAGGCTTTGGGAATGTCGAGGTGGGTGGAAAATCACCTTGGGTGCTCACCGGGATGAACAACGGGCTAGGAGGTGAGGTGGTGCAGGTGAGTTTGAGAAAGAGTCAGAAGCTCCGGGGGTGGAAGCTGAGTGACAAGAACTAAAATGGAAGCCAGGAAATGGCAGAGAGTATGGCCGGGAGACCCTGGCAGCTGCTGAAGTTTCTGGAAGAGCCCTGTGTTTATAGGTGGCTAATTGTGTGGTGGTGTGGATGTGGGCTGGAAGGGTGGAAGATGGGAGATGGTGGGTGTCTAGCAGATTGAAGACCTGCCCTGGGCAGTGATGAGGGTGGATGTAGATGGGGAGGAGAGGGAGGAGCTGCAGAGGCAGCCTGGCCACCCTGCAGGCCAAGCCCAGGCTCCCTGTGTCCCTCAGGATGGGGCTGCCGAGAAGCTGGTTGGTCAGAGCCGGCAGGGACCCAAGGCTTTCCTCACTCCCTGGGTCACCACCGCACAGAGATCTCCTTCCTGCCGGGAGGCATTTGCAGAGGCAGCTGGCTGGGAAAGATGCTGGGGAGGAGCTACATGGGCCCAGGCCTGAGTCTGTGCCCTGTTGCTCTTATGTTTGGTGACGTGGCTGAGCTGCTTACTCCCTCTGAACCTTTTAACCTGAAAAACTAGGACAGTGTGCACTTCCGTGATGCGGTCAGAGTAAAAGAACATGATGTAAATAAAACCTTTTTTGTGTGTGTGCATGGCATGTAGAAGGGCTCACAAATATAGTCTCTTGAGTTGATTCCTCTTTCTTTAAAACAAGAGCTAAGTTAGTGGTTGCTGAATAAAGAAATGATTGGAAAGATAGATGGGTGGGTAGAGGGCGGCTGGCTGGCTTGCTGGCTGAATGGATGGATAGATGGACGGGTTGTTGGACGGATGGGTGGATGGATGGATGGATGGGAGGATGGGTGTGTAGGTAGATGAATGGAAGGAGAATTGTTTGATTTATGGGATAGTCCGACCAAAGCCCTGCCCAAAGCCGAGAATATCCTAAAAGCCCTCTCTACTTCTTCTACCTGTGGGATGTGACGGAGTTAGCATGGGAAAGGGGTGGGGGCTGCTCTGTGTTAGTCTGAAGAGACAGACTTGGGATGTGCCGAGCAGAACATGTGGGCAGGGAAAGCACATTCACGCATACTCACAGCAAATAGAAAGCCAGGCTTTTGAACCGTCCCTGGAGGAAGGTCTCAGTGCCCACGCCGATCAACACTAAGAGGGGAAGAAGAGAGGGGAGAGTGGGCCCACGTGCTCCAGCCAGAGCATGGCCCTGTGGAAGGTTCCTTGGCTGTGGAGTGAGGCTTCTCCCTGGGGACCGGGAGCCAGGGTGGGCTCTTCTCCACATGGCACAGGGATTAGTGGCTAGGAAGATGCAGGAGAGCAGGGAGCCTTCTGGAATGGTCTCTGGAAGCCAGAGGGGTTTCAGGCAGAACCCCAGCAGTGCCCCCGGGGCACAGATGCCTGTCCTCTGCCCACATGGGCCATCCCTTAGTGTCCCCAGAGACAGTTCACACTGATGGGCCACCAGCCCCTCTGCTCCATGGCTGTCTTCCATGTGGCATGGCCTTAAGGGCCCTCACTGTCCTGCAAGCCATACCCGTGTATGCCATGTGTCTGGGTCCGTGCTTGGCCATGGGACCTCCCCAACCCCTGTCCCCTTGCCTAGCTCACTGTTCTAGCTATTTCTGTGGCCTCGTTTTCACTTGCTGGTTTCATGCCTGTATCACACAGTCCTGGCTCCTTGCTTTGGTCCCAGTGCTGGTTAAGCCCCTGAGGGTTTGCTCGGACACAGGAAGCTGATTAGCCTCGTCCCTCCTCCTGCTCTTACTTGGCGGTTGGTGTTTGTGCTCAAGCACCTGACCTTCCATTTGTCCAGCGTGAATTTCTTCTCGGACTCTCCTTTCTAGACTTGCTGGCTCCGGGCTGTCTCCTCATGGGGATTCCCTTGCTCTTACCGCTTCACTCAATGAGCCGTGGCTCAGACCCCATCCGCTCGCTGATGGAAACATTCCACAGACAGCACGGAGGTGTCCTGAAAACTTCCTCCAGGGCCACATAGCCCAGTAACCAGAGTTCTTTCTGGTCCTAATTGATTACACTGCATCCTCTATTTCTTCTCTGGGCTCAGATGACCCCCTCTGCTATTGGCCGAATTGTGGCTTCACCTTGTCTCCCTCCCAGAAAATCACAGATGGCAGGGCTAGGCTGTCATGTTTGGTAGCCTGTCCATGTGTGGCCCTTCACCTCTGCTGGTCGGGAGGCTGCTTCCCTTGATGAGTCCTCTCCTCCCTGGCAGAGACATTGTAAACTTTCATCCCCATGTCCTGACACTTTTGTCTGCTGCAGAAATTTTGTCTTTCATCCCCATGTCCTGAGACTTTTGTCTGCTGAAGAGCAGTGCAGAGCCCCTCACTTAGGCCACAGGCACCTCTCGCTCCCCCTTGGGGGGACTGGATGTGAAAGTGCTTTGAGGGGCAGGGCACAGAGTGCTTCTGTCCAGGAAAGGAGGGGCGGTGCCTGAGGATTCGTAGTGATGGAGGGCTCCGGTGCTCCCCTGGGCTTGGTCTGGAGCCATGGAGGGCCCCATGCCCTCTCCAGGTTCTAGATGTTCACTGGCTTGTACCCCGTGAGGGCCAGGGATGCTGGTCGGCCACATACATCCAGCAGGCCGGCATAACCTACAGAGAGCTTAATGCTTTCTGCACGGTGGTCAAGCTCGTCCTGGCTCCTCAACAGCAGCCCGAGACACAGGGAGGCATATACTTCCTACTCAGTCTGTCATCTTGGGTAGTTCTCCCAAGGACACATGTCAGAAGGTAAACGATCTGCAGACCAAACTTGAGACTCTGGCTCCAGGTGATGGGCGGTTTCCTGGTTTCCACTGTCGGTGTGTATGTGTGTGTGTGTGTGTTGTGTGTGTGTGATGTGGTATATGCTGCAGGCAAATGCCCATCTGTCTATTCAGTTTTCACTCAATGTATGTATCTTGCCCTGTCCTCAGCACTTAGCTTTTATTAACTTTCCAAGTCATCACAACAGTGCTCTGTGAAGGTACTAGTGTTACCGTCCTTTTACAGAAAGGAAACTGAGGCACAGAGAGTGTAAGCAAAACCAGCCTACCAACCAAGGTCATTCCTGCATTTCAACCTCACATCCGCCAGTTAATAGCTGAGGCACGCAATCTCTTTGAGCCTCCGTTTCCTCGTCATCCCTCTTGCACAGAATGGTTGTAAGGATTCAGTAAGCTAACTGACGCCAGGCACACCACAGTTGCTCAGTCGCTTGTTAACTTTCGGCGGGTGGCTTCGTTCACATTTGTAGATTCGCATGCTTTGTGGCCACTGGCCAGCAGGTGGCAGGAAAGGGTCTTGGAAAGAGCCCTTTGCCCTGGTTTGTTAGGCCTGTGGAGAGGTATTTTGATGCCTTTTGATGGAAACAGAAGGTCAATAGTCAGAGGGGCATTCTAGGAATGCTGTAGAGGCAGCACTGGTCTGCGATTAAAAAAACAAATCAATGGAACAGTAGAGAAAAGAGAGAGCTCTCTCTTTTCTCAGAGGGGGCCTTGGGCAGTCCATGTGGACTGAGGCTGGCGGGTGGGTCTTTAAATATCAGCCCCCACAGGATGGGCAGGGAGGGCCTTGAGTGTTTTGGAGAAGTTGAGCAACATGTTCAGATTGGCATTTCAGAAAGCATCCCGACCTCGGGCAGACAGGGCAAGAGGCTTTGGTGATTGGCCGAGATCAAGCAGCAGACGTGAGGCGGTGACCGAGAGACAGGACCGTGGTCCGGCTGCTCCTGGCCTCCCCATCTCCCAGCACACTTGTAGCCACGAGCTCTGGTTTTGGCTCCTGCTGGCGTGCCCAGGTGCCCTTGCTCCCCTGTTTAATACTAGGGTGCCAGTAGGCACAGGAGCCCAGGCGGGGAGGGCTGGTTCTGTCTGGGGGCTCAGACCAGGCACAGAGAAGGGCGTGCCTTGCCATTTCTTCCTGGTTTTCATCTGGGTAGTGGAAGGCGGAAGGGTGGGACCAGAAGGCGTCTGGGTTTGGAGCCTCCCTGGACGTGACCACCCAGCTGCCTCTCAGGGAGGTCCCAGCACGTGCCGGCACATTCCAGTAGGCCCCTACGTGCATCTTGTTTAGTCTGCACAACGTCCCTCATGTAACTTATGGAAAAATCCCAGCAAGCATCTTGGAGGTGCGGCACCTTGCCCGGGGCATGCTGTTGTAAAGGGCAGAGGGCAGCCAGAATCAGGACTGATTCCCAGGGGCCCCAAGAACCCCCAGCAGAGGAAGGACTCTGGTGACAATGGTGCTGGTGGGGAGGACATTTCCTGGGAGCCCTCACATGGGGTGATGGGGGTGTTACATGGATGACACCCTCATTGCCATGGGCAGTGGACCACTGTGTCCCCCAAACCCAGCTGTGAATGGATTTCTCTAATGTCTGCCACAGAACGAGTCAGGAAACTCCTGCCTCACTGCCTCGATGATCTGCTGAATGTCTAAACTCTGGCTCAGTGTGGTAGTAACCCATCTGGCCCTCTCCCCAGGCCTCTGGAAAGGGGCCGTCAGTCTGAGCAGAGTCATCTTCTGAATGTCAGAAGTAGCCGCGGCTGAATCTCCTTGCCCAGGGCAGTGCCCCCCAGAGACCCAAGAGTTGTCCTAATAGGCCAGGGTCCAAAGTCCCCAGCGGTCAGCCTGCACCCTCATTTATGGCACATCCTCTGTGCCAGGCCTGGGTAAAGCACAGCGGTGCAAAGGAAATATACCCTGGGGCTTGGGCAGACTGTCGCGGACCCAGGAAATGAAGAGCGGGGGAGGGTGGGAAGAGGCCACGGCACCCCTGGAACAGGACGAGTGCTGGCTCCATTCTGTCTGGAAGCCAAGGACGGTTCTGCAGGGAAGGAAGGCAAGGTGATGCCAGAAGCATGGAGCAGCATGAATAAGAACCTGGAACCGCCGTGGCTGAAAAGGGACAGGGCCTTGTCTCTGGGCTTCTCTGTGCAGTTCCTGGGACCAGGTAAGGTCATGGGTTCCACACTAGGGCAGTGACAGTGTGGCTTCCTGGGCCCACACCCTCAAGTCCTCTTGTACTTTGCAACTTCCTCCTGTTCCTCCAAGGGAGCCAAGTCCATTGAGAAAGCTGTGCCTTGTGGTGCTGGGAAAACCCTTGTCCCTGCAGCCTGGGTGCAGACACGTACCCTGGGGATTGGACTTGTTTCTACGAGAACTTGCTCTTCTCCCTAGCACTTATCTCCCCAAAGGTCACACTAGTTGCCATGACTAAGGTAAGTGAGCCAGGGATGGTCTTGTGAAGATGTTCCCACGGATCCCTGGGGCAGCCACACTCCCAGACACCTGATAAACTAATTGCTGGGCTCTATGGCAGAAAAGGAGAGTGGACGCCCATGTACTTTACACAGTTAGGTGAGAGAGATACCCCTAACTTTAGCAACGTGATTTGGGGTTTCTTTGTTACAGTAGGATGTGTTAATGGAAGCTGCCCACAAATTCTTTGCAATGCCTCCCATCAAGAGGTGGAGTCTAACTCCCCTCCCTTTGAATATGGTCTGGCCTTAGTGACTCAGTTCAGTAGAATGATGTAGACAGTTCAAGGACTTACACTGCTAATTCACAAAGAGCTTCCACCCAGGCCTCTTAAAATGCCTGTTCTGGGGCCACCCACCCACCACGTAAGAAGTCTGATGCTCCCGGGACCATTGTGTGCGAGGAAGCCATGTAGAGGGAACACCAGAGAAAGAGAGAGACAGACAGATACACAGCCAGCCCCAGCTGGTTCAGCCCTCTCCACCAGGCAAGTTTCCGTGAGGAAGTTCCGTGGACGTCCCAGCCCCAGCAGGTACCAAGTGGAGACAAATGGACGAGCCAACCCAACAGTCAGAACCAAAGCTCCAGACATTCAGCCCTTGAGGAGTCATTCCAGCCACCCCATCGTCATGCAGCAAAGATGAGCCGTCTCCACTGTCTCTGCCTGAATTCCCGAGCCACAACATTTTGAGCGTAATAAAATTGTTGTAGCCTCAAGCGACTAAGTTTTGGAGTGGTTTTATTAGGTAGCCACAGAACTGGAAAAGCAGCTTATCCTATCTTCTTAACTACCTGAGGTTTTTGGCCCAGAAGTCCCTGTGTCTGGTCTGGTCTATATTCTGACTCTCAATGTTGAGCGTGCGCCCAAAGCCCCTTGGGCCTCTGGCCCTTCTCACCGGTCCTCAGCTTGGTTGTCAGAAAGCCAACTTGTGGGCTCCCAGGTCCTGTAGCAACTCTCCCCCTGCTCAACTTTGGGCACGGGCCGGGCGAGGCAGCTCATTAGGAGTGGGGGTGGGGTCTCTAGGATCCTATTCGCTGGTATAATAGCTTAGGCTTTCATGCAGGATCGGTGGGGCTCTGCCTCATCCAACGCAGTTCCCTTCTGCAGATTCATTTTACAAAGGTTCCCAGTGGAAAAAGTGAGGAAAGCAAACACTGAGGCCCGTCTACTGCGGGAGAACGCTGTGACTCGTATCTAGCACTCACCCCAGACAGCCACATCAGCCATTGCCATGGCAGCTCCCCGCCTGCTGTTCTCACTGAACTGTGCTGGGAACGCACTGTCTTTGGGAGGCCCCACAGTGCCATGTGATGCAGATACAGGACTCCAAGGCCGTTTTGACTGAGGGTCTGGAGCTTCCTAAATGTTTTTCCAGGGGACTAGTTTCCAGAACTGGGGTATTTCAGAAGCCAAGAAATGAGCATGATGTGTGGCCTTCGATTGGAAGGAGGGGTGTTAGGTGAAAAATGGGACGGGTGTGTGAGAAGTCGTTTGGCCATCTTGTCTCCTGTGCGTTTGTCTTCCCAGGACCGCGCACGCGTGGGCCACCTGCTCTCTCCGAAGCCTCTTGTCAGCCCCGTGGATGAGAATGGGTATAGTCCTTGCTTGGTGGAATCGGACCTAGGAACTCTGCCAGGTTTCCAAATTTAGGCAGGGCTGTCTATAAGACACGGAGAAGTTTCGGCATCCAGCGAAGCCAGGACTGATGTGAGGTGAGCACAAAATTTAAAGAGGCGCTCACTCTAAATTTAAGACCTAAATATAAGGAGGTGCTCACTCCCAGGGTGATGTGGAGGCGGCATTGGCCCTTTTGTGACCATGGCAATGGGTGTCTCCGGCCCTGGCATCCAGAGACGCACATGGCCCAGGGTTTGGGAGCCTCTAGCTACTCCTGGAGTCTGGCCTGTACTCCTGGTCCCCTTTCCTCCTGACAAGGCAGCCTGGCTGGTGTCTCTGCAACGCTGGCTTCACGGGGCTCTAGTTCAGTGTGAAATGGACAATCTGTGTCAGCAATTCACTCCGACAAATGCCCCTGAGGCTTTTTCCCAGAGCTGGGCGTGGAGACAGAGGAGCGGACAGTTCGACCATGGAAACAAACACCATACATGTCCCCAGAATCAGGGCTTCATTACGATAAATTCTCTGTAAGAAAAACTTGCCCCTAAGAACAGCCATGATCCCTAGATGTGTTGTTGTCGTTGTCATTGTTGTTGTGTTGCAGGTGGGAGGGTGGTGCTGGGCAGAACTGCCATGTAACTACTTTTATACCACCAAGTGACCCATTGACTCCTTCCAACACTCCCTGTTATCTGTCCCTCAGGGCCCTGTTACTTCTCTTCCCAGACCCACAGAACCACATTAGGAGCCCCCCACCCCCTGTACAGTCTGCCCCACCCTTCTGTCTCCCCCCTCCTGCACCGTCCCCTGGGGGAGGCATCCTACTTGGTGCCCATTAGGGCCAGTTCTTCCTCCACAAGCATTTGTGGACAGGCCTGGCCTCCTCACCTTGTCCCCTGCCCTCTAGCCTCTGTCCCTCCTGTCTGGGCCGAGGCGCAGTATTTTCTTCTCCCAGAGGCCAGGGCTTTCTTCTGAGTTGCCTTCCTGAGTGGTTTGTTCTAGTTCAGGTTAGCAGGGATCAGAGGTTCTGGCCCGAGACTCTGTGGTGCACCGCTTTCTGGGCATCCTTCTAAGCGTCTTGATGTGCTGGTCTCAGAGCAGGGGCGGATGGGAGCTGTGCGGGTACTCGGCTGTGGCAGAGAGAACGTGAGGCCTGATCAGGAAAGCGGAGCCCCGGCTTCTCAAGCAAACCATAACCCTCTCGTCTGCTTCCTCTTCTGGAAAATGAGGGTAATAAAAGCATGCACAAATGGCTCTGAATGCTCAATCTTAGTACATTACAGAGTGCTGTGCAAATGTAGACGATGGCTCATAGAATTATCAGGAGAGGCAGGTTGTTCCTGCCCGAGAGAGGCAAGCACTCTCAAGGGGGAGGAGAGGGTTTATTCTCATCCTTTCCTTCCATTAATACGCGGTGTTATTGTGGCTAAAGAGCTCTTCTCTGCACACTGATGTTGTTCATTGATTTTTCTGCCTGAGGTCCCTTCTGCAGGCCTGATTGGGATATCAGTAGTCCAAATCCCCATCCATTTCAACATCTCTTGTGTCACGTCCTCTGTGTGACTTGCTAGGGATGCCAAGGGCTTAGGACCAGTGTGCTCATGAGGACGTGGCCTGTCCGTGGTGCTGACTGCTGAGGGGCTATCCTGGGGGCCTCTGGCCTCGTGCTGCTTTTGTCTCAGGACTGACCTCATGGTTGGCTGGGGGTTGTCTGTTCCGACTCCATCACTGGGTGGAGTTTTGATATCTGTCTTACATTCAGTGCGGTGCCCTGATGGCAACAGAGGTCACTAGAGGTCACATTACCTGGGTTTTCATGCCAGGCAGTGATATTGGCTCTGGCTGCGTGGGGAGCAAGATGAAAATGTCATATTCACTGCTGCTGAGGGCAGCCTCATAACTCACCACGTCATGATTGTCTCTCCTCTTCTTCCTCAAGTATGGTGTATCTCCTACTAGTCGTAGGATACACAAGGACATCTCGGGTAAGGATGTACCAGCTGATGACAATGGCTGGGGATGGTTTAGGTTCTGAAAAGGTCACAGTTCATTGTAGAGGTAAAAGCTACACTTGCACCATTTCTAAGAACATGAAGATGTTGGAGCCAGTTGCTAAGGATCCATTGAGATAATGAGGTAGTAGCTGTAGACTTCTTAACCCAGGAGAAGCTTTGGCAGAGTCTAAGCCTGGCAGGGAGGTTTACCTGTATGTTGAGAGACGGTCAGCTGACACATATGGGCCATGGTTCAGAGACACTGGGAGAAAAGGCCAAGATTTTATAGTAGAAAATTCTAGATATTCAGTTAGAAGAGATTTTAGAGTATAGTGTGGCAGTCACTACCCTTAATACCTCTCACAAGCCCGTTAGGGGAGAATTTCCCAAAGGCAAGATTTTGCACCCGTTCAATTTTCTAGACTAGATTCTTTTAACATGAGCTATAGACCAAAGTTGACCATCCAGGAGGTCTACTTCATTTGGCCTTGTAGAAGTCCTGGGGTAGACTGCAGTAAGTAATGCCCCTCTCTGTGTCCACACCCCTTGTTTTGTGACTTTGCAGTCCCCCGCATTAAAGCGAAGGCTGATTCCCCAAGCCCTCAAATCTGAGCTCAGAAATGTGACTTGCTTTGTGCAAGAGGATGTTATCAGGCATCATGCAAGCAATGATGTGAAATGGGTTTGTGAACCTGGTCTGCTCTCTCCTGCCTCTACCATCATCATGCACAGCTACCTGAGCCAACCTGCTGGAGCATGAGGCACGCAGAAACCAGAGTGGCCCTTGTATCCTTGTAATACAACACTCCCACCCTTCCATCCACCCCCAGACAACCACTGACCTGCTTTCTGTCATTGGAGATTAGTGTGCATTTTTTAGAAGTTTATAAAAATGGAATCATACAATATATACTCTATTTTGGCTGTCTACTTTCATTCAGTATAATTACTTTGAGATTTATCCATGTGGTAGCACATATCAGGACTTATGCCTTTCTATTGTTTATTTTTTTTAAGTTTATTTATTTTGAGAGAGAGAGAGAGTGCATGTGAGTGGGGGGAGGGGTAGAAATAGAGGGAGAGAGAAGATCCCAAGCAGGCTCCGTGTTGTCAGCTCAGAGCCTGATATAGGACTCAATCCAACAAACCATGAGATCATGACCTGAGACAAAATCAAGAGTCGGACACTTAACTGACTGAGCCCAGGTAGCCCCTACGCCTTTCTATTGCTAAGCAGTATGGATATACTTGGGCTGGTTTATAACTCATTTGTTGACAGGCATTTGGGTTGTCTCTAGCTTCTGGCTGTTACAAATAAAGATGCTATGAACATCCATGTACAATCTTTTTGTGGACATTGCTTTTTTTTTTTTTTTTCTCTTGGGTATCAATAGCTAGGAATGGAATGGTGGATCATATGGTAGTTATATGTTTACTTTTTAAAGAAATCGCCAAATCGTTCCCAAAGTGAGTGTACCATTTTACATCCCATAAGTACTGTATTAGAGTTCCACATCCTTGCCAACACTCAGTACTTGGTAGAAAGCCATTCTAATACTACGTAGTAGTATCTCATTGTAGTTTTGACTTGCATTTCCTTAATGACTAATGATGTGGAACCTCTTTTCATGGGCTTATTGGCCATCATGTATTTTTGTCAACTTGATTTTTCAGTCTCTTAACATTCTATTTTGAAAAGTGAAGTTTTTAATTTTGATGGCATGCAATTTATCAGTTTGTTCTTTTACGGATTGAACTTTTGATATTATAAATAAGAAACGTTGGCTTAACTCATTACCTAGAGTTTATCCCGTAGTATAAAAGTTTTTTAGTTTTAGGCGTTCCCGGGTGGCTCAGTTAGTTAAGCTCTGACTCTGGCTCAGGTCATGGTCTTGCCGTTCCCGGGTTCCAGCCTTGCATCTGGTTCTGTGCTGACAATGCGGAGCCTGCTTGGGATTCTCTCTCTCTCCCTCTCTCTGCCTCTCCCCAACTCACACACACACACACTCTCTCAAAAATAAATAAACATTAAAAAAAATAAAAGTTTTGTAGTCTTAGGTTTCACATTTAAGTCTATAATCCACTTTAGTCTTTTTTTGTGTATGGTACAAGCTATAGATAGACATTCATTTTCTGGTAAATGGATTTTCAATTGTTCAGTACCATTTGCTGAAAAAGTTACACTTTCTACACTAAATTGCCTCTGTACTTTTGTCAAAACTCTGTTGTTTATAAATGTATGGGCCCATTTCTGGACACTATTCTGTTCCATTAACCTATTTGTCTTTCTTTATGTCAATAGTGCATTGTCCTGACTTCTGCAGACTTACAATAAGTCTTAAAATCAGGTAGTGTTAATGTTCTACCATTTATTTATTTTTCAGACAGAGAGAGACAGAGCATGAATGGGGGAGGGTCAGAGAGAGGGAGACACAGAATCTAAAACAGGTTCCAGGCTCTGAGCTGTCAGCACAGAGCCCGACGCGGGGCTTGAACCCATGGACCAAGAGATCATGACCTGAGCCAAAGTCAGACGCTTAACCGACTGAGCCACCCAGGCGCCCCAGGTAGTGTTAATGTTCTAACTTTGTTCTTTGATTACAACATTGTTGGGCTATATTAGGACCTTTGTATTTGCATGTGAATTTTAGAAGCAGTCTTCAGGTTTTGGAAAAAAACTGTTGGGATTTTGACTGAGTTTGCTTTTAAACTGTATGACAATTTTAGGAAGAATTGACATCTGAGTAATGTTGTTTTCTGACCCATGAGCAGGATAGATTTCTTTATTTATTTAGGTCTTCTTTGCTACCTCTAGCATTTTTTTTTTTTTTTTTTTTAGTTTCTTTTTGGGTCAGATTTATCCTGAAGTACTTCATATTTTTGACGTTATGTAAATTGTATTTAAAATTTTTCATTAAAAAAAACAACAAAAAAATAAAAATTTTCATTTTCTATTTTTTTGTTGCTGGTATAGAGAAATATGGTTGGTTACTGTATATTGATTTTGTCTTATGCAACCTTACTACACCTTCTATTAGTTCTAGTAGCTTTTCTGATAGATTCCATCAGATTTTGCATAGATGATCATGTCATCTGTGAATAACAAGTTTTCTTCTTCCTTGCCAACCTGTATGTACTTTATTTCTTTTTCTTGCCTTATTATACTGGTTGTAATCTTTAGTACCATGTTGGCTCAGGTGGTGAGAGATTCTTGTAACAAGATTCTTGTCTTGTTACTAATCTTAGGAGAAGGTCATTTGATCTTTTACTTGTAAGTAGCTGTAAGGTTTTTGGTAGATGCTCTTTTTAGGCTGAGAAAGTTTTCTTCTATACCCAGTTTGATGATAGGTTTCCTCATGAAAGAATGTTAAATTCTGTCAAATGCTTTGTATAATATAAGCTTTTCTTTTTTCAGTTTGTTAATATGGTCAATTATATTAATTGATTTTCAAATGTTAAAGCAATCTTACTATTCCTGGGATAAACTCCACTTGTGTATGATATACTATCCTCTTGACATATATATTTTTTGATTTTCTAAACCACTGTTTGGACTTTTACATCTATGTTTTGAGGGCTATTTGTAGTTTCCTCATGATGTTTTTGTCTGGTTTTGGTATTAGAGCAATGCTAGTTTATAGAAGAGTTGAAAAGTATTCCTTCCTTTTCAGGCTTCTGGAAAGGTTGTGTAGAATAGATGATATTAGTTTTTCAATGTTGTAGAATTCACTTGTGAAGCCATCTAGGCTGATACGCCACTTTTGGGGGATGACATTGTTGATGGCTCTGCAGGGATCACTGATACTATTGAGGATATCACCTCTAGCACAGAATAGCATTCTTGTAAGGACCTACAGGGGGAATTTCTTCTAGGTCTTGATTTCAGGTCAAGGTATTTGCCCAAGGTATTTGCTTCTTATTCTTGCGTTCAAAGAGAAGACATTTGCTCACCCTTCCATATGGCAGTTTCCTGGTGCCGGAAAACAATGGCCATCCCTCCAGATACTCTATCCATGCCACACAAGCCATGTTTCTTCATCTGACTTCACCTGGCCTCTGGTGTTCTAGGAAGCCTTGGGGGGAAATCCGCAGAAGGCTCTTCCTCCTCGGCATCTGCCACTTATATCTAACGACAATCTCTTTTGATAATAGCCCTCTTCAGATGGTTGTTCAGAACTAAGGACAATTTTAAGAGAATTGCCAGCTGGTAAAAAACAAAACGAGGCTACCACCTTTCTTCTGATTTGATCACTACGTGTGGTTTAGAAATGATCGGTTTTTCTGTGGGCTGATCCTAATGACCCAACCTCGAACTGTGAAGGAAAATGTTATTCAGTAAAAGACTCTTCACATTCTAAGGACTCTTCCTCCTCCCTTTGCAGCTTCAAGGGTCATAGATTGCCTTATTCCTTTCCTCTGGTCTTTCTTCTTTTTCCATCCTTCAGGAAGAGCCCATCACTTATGCTCTACCATCCCTGTGTTCAACACATCCCTTTAAAAATTAACCAGCCCTGATTGAGAATATATGTGCCAGGCATTTTCATGCTTCAGTCATCGTTTTGTTGAATGTTCACAGCCCTAGAGGGTAAATACAGTCATTATTCCCATTTCATAGGTGAAAAAACTGATGTGTAAAGTGGTTAGGTAACACGCCTAAAGTCACACACCTAGTAAGTGGTAGAGAAGAACACAAATTCACCCCTCCAACTCCACACTGCAGCACTTGGTGCTGGGATGTGTATTTATTGGCTTGTCTCCCTGGTCAGACCATGTGCTTCTCAAGGGTAAGGGTCAGACCATACTAATCTATGTGTCTACACGACACAAAATGGGAACTCAGCACATGTTTGCTGAATAAATGAATCCTAAATGGAGTGACAGATTCCTTGATTCTAAATCTAAGGAGGACACAGGCACAAAGAGGTAAAAAAAAAAATGACCCAAGTCATATGATCTTTCAGTGCTAAGGGAGCGGAACAGAAGTAGGGATATCTCATTTGCTCATTGGAACAATCAGATCAGAAAGGAAAAACAGTCAACATCCATTTGGAGGATCTGAAAACAATGTGGTCTCGCTTGGGTAATAAATTCACTTGTGGACATGTTGAAGTGCACAAAGCTTCCTTAGATGGCAGGAAATGGTCACGGGGATACACATTTAAGAAGGATGGAAATTAGCATGGAGGGCCCAAGATGGTTGCCTCAGAAGCATTAGTTGTTGTTGTTTTTTTTTTTTTTTTTTGAAGGCTTTGTCAGGGCTAAGGTCAAACTATGCATTTGCTGTACTCTTTAAAAAATAATGAGAACATCTGGGTTTAAATGCTTCTTTTGTCTTAGGCTATATTAATAAGCCAAATCTCCAGTTTGAACCGAATATTGGCAAGGAATGGGGCTTTGGGGAATGTGGCTCTGTCCTTTAGAGGACAGAAGAGGTTAATAGGTCAAAAACCTGGAACAAAACAGACCCTTAAGTGATTCCAGGTTGATCTAAAATAGTTGATTTGTGAGAAAGAGCACATTAGCCTGACAAGCAGGGCTCATTCAAAATGGCCCTGTCTCAGTGCCGGCCCATTTCCCAGCTGGCTGTGTGGCACCCCTCTCTTTGGAGCAGTGTACTGATGGTCTCTGGATGTTCCACCGCATCCCTGCGAATGGGCAGACTGGACCCCCAATACCATACCCGCTGTCTACTGGCTGTGCGACTTCTGCCAAGCTACCCGAACGTTCTGAGCTTCGGTTTTCTCATTTGTAAACTAGGACTAAGGTCAGCACTTGGCCCTCAAAGACACTGGTGGGGCTTTAGCAAAATCATGACTCTGCTGTTGTTATCAGTTGTGCATCTCTGGACCCATAAATGGGAGGTCCTGCTGTGACAGTTCCCTCCGGAAAGGTGAGCAGATTTGTCTGTCCTCAGAGGAGGTCCAGGAGTGGATTTGGTAGTGCCAGTCAAAGTATGCATGTTCAGAGACAGGAAGTGATGAAATGTCAGTGTCTTTAGATTCAGGAAGTGTTTGGTCATGCTTACTAGGCTTCAGTGTAGCTGTGCCCAATTCGCTGTGACCCCACATGCCTGAGCCTGTGTATGGTGTGGCTTCGGTCCGGCCTCTTTGGGACCCTCTGTGTGTTTTACCTCCCGCATCTTGGGGTAGCCAAGACATATAAAGACGTGTTCTTTAGCCGGAATTCGGTGGAAGAGTCGGGTCTCAGGAATAGACCACCATCAATCAGAATCTTGCCTCTTTGCTTCCTGTTTGTGAGACTCTGAATGAGGTGTTTCACTCCACCAAACCTCAGTTTCCCCCCCCCCCCACATACAGTGGGGATGGGGAGGAGTATGATGATGGTTCAAAGAGTCATTATGAGGACGAAATGCAACACTACATTTGAAACAGGCAGCGCAGAGCTTGGCTCGCAGTAAATACTCAAATAATCATGTTCATTATCGGCTCTCACACCCGAGCGGGGCTGGAAGAACGATGAAAGCCCTCAAGCACTGGCAGTGAGAAGCCTCAACCCCGAGCCACCATTGCTCTGAGGAAAGTTGCAGGGGTGTCACCAAAGGGCCAACACAGTGGGCTCTTTCCATTCTCTTCCCCAAAGACTCGGGGCTGAGGCTGAGGAGTGGTGAGGAAGTGCATGGAGATTCTCTCTCAGGGACTAAGAGGACTGCCGAAGTTCAAAGGGAAGCCAATCCTGCTTTCCAAGAACAGGGATGGGGACCAGTCCTGCGGGACAGAGAAGGGGCGCCCTGTACCTCTGGCCTCCCATCTCAGTTACAACCCACTTCCCAGGTTCCCTTTTCTGATGGTGGGTTTGTAGTGAGAATAAAGCCCAGGGTTGAACATCCCCTGGGGCCCGAGTCTCTAACTCAGGATGGCACGTCCCTGCCTTTATGTGGACACAATGAGAACCCGCTTTGAGGGTTGGACAAGTGGGCATCTGCGAGGGGAGGTGTGGAGAGCTCACAGTCTGTGTGCATTTCCCAGTTGTGTCTGCTTCTTTGAGCAACTCCAAGAGCCACATCTCAGCAGCAGAGGCACCAGACATCACATGTGCATGCGCGCGCGCGCGCACACACACACACACACACACTCACACACGTATTTCCTTCCATGCCAAGGAGGTAATGCAAATGAGTGAAGCCGGCCAAGGGTAAGACAAACGTTTTGGGGGGGGGGGGGCAGCTCTGTGATGACTTGGAAACTTTATGACTGGTTCAAAGTCATAAAAAAGTCTCATGGGAGAGAATTTTCTAATTTTAGAAACACTTCCAGCTGGGTGCTGTCTGCTCGTGGCCTGTCTGCCCCTGTTCAGCAGTGGCAATGCTCTGTCTGTGCCCACTGGTGTTGTGGGGCTGGGCATGGGGGTGGGACAGCAATGGCCCGTGGGACTACTGGACATCCTGAAGAAACTTCATCCAAAGGGCCTGGGAGGAGAAGAAGAGATGAGCTCAGCTAACCAGGCCTTAGCCACTGGGCTTTGCCATCATGGTGGAGTCTCCTGGGGTCTGGTACCCTTAGAATCTCTAATAGTCCCAGATCCCATCTGCAGAGGGGATTGGCAGGTGGATTGGCAGGTGTCACCTTCAGGTGACACTGGGCAACCTTGGGCCACATGCTTCTCCTCATTTCTGGAGATGCCACGTTCCTTCTGACAAAAGGACCAGGGGCTGCGTTAGGTCTCCTGGGGTTTTTGTAAAGTGACAGCCTCTGTCTCAAGTCTTTTTTCCTCTCTGGTAGCAATGCCCCTGTAAATGAGGCCCAGATTTCTCAACGGAGATTTCAACAACAAGAGGCTTAAGGGAATAAAGAATTTGCAAATCTTACACACTGGAAACGGGCCAGGAGTTTAGTGACGTTGGAAGAAACTTGAGATTTGCCCAAAAGCACCAAAGCCCCTCTCTCTAGCTTCCCACGTGCTCCCAGCACTCTAAAAAGCTCAAACAAGATTATTGGAAAGCCTGGCCATTAAAAGGCAACTTGTGGCCTATTTTTAGCCTGGATCTTATCAAAACCAAGAGGAAGACCCATCTTCAGCATTAACAGCAGCCCTCTGCACAGAGATAAGAGTGTGCTTAAGAGGAGGTGTGTGTGTGTGTGTGTGTGTGTGTGTGTGTGGCTGCAGACCCTTCCACTGACTGAGATAAATCAGACTTTTAAACTGTCTTTTGCTAGGCTATTAGAAAAATAGATATGTCTTAAAACAGCTTCCTGACAGGAGGCAGCTCTGGGCAGAATATCACCAAGATATCTGATAGCTAAAAAGGATACATTATAGTTATCTGAAAACCAAGGCCTGGAGGAGGGCAGGGTGGGCTCAAGATCAACAGGGGTAGACCAGGACTCGAACCCCAGACACAGAAACACTCTATAGGTTTACCTTTCTCTCCCCAGGATGTAAAGTTATGGGCGTCGGCATTCATTCCCTTATATGTAGGTAACAAGGTGGTTCTGTTGGAGGTGGGAGCTGGCTACCCTGCCAGCCCATTTACTCAGGACCCTCAGCAGAGCAATTCCAGACCCTTCCTGGTGTCTGCTGGGTGGGGCTTCCTACTCTGAGAAGCAGGGTTTTTTTTGGCCAGAGTCCTGGCCTTTACAAAAGTTGAGGCACCTGAGCTCCAGACTTGCTGTCCCTGTGATCTGCAGTGTGACCTTGGGTAAGGTCACTGCCCCTACTTGGGCTCAGGTGCTCCATCTTGCAATAAGAAGGGTGGCATTAGAGCTTCCCCAACAGCTGACTTCCTGTGCTGAGGACCTGGATGCTAGAAGAACCCACTGGCCAGCCTCCCCAACAAGCTCTGAACCATGTCATAGAGGCTTCTCCCAAGAGGCTTATGCCCTCAGTTCCACTTAACTCGGCTCAGCTTATGCATCCTTGATCCTTCAAAATACCTGGCCAGGAGGTCCAGATCAGAAAGTGCCATCCGAGGGGGTCTGGGTGGCTCTCCCAAGGTCACACATCAGCAGATGACAAGGTGGGGGGCTGGAACCAGCACTGTTGGAGTCTGAGCTGGGGGACATTTCCTATTTGCCAAGACCCATCCTGGATTTTGTCCAGTGGCAAGGAAGGACCTGGTGATCAATGTGTGTCTCTTCTTTTTCCTAAGGGTCAGTGGGACAAGAGCTAAGAGCTCAGAACGATGCCTTCTCACTTCCCTCACACAGACTCTGGCCATGTGGGGCCTATGGGACTAAAGGTTGGGGTCTGCACTGGGGAAGTGAGCAGGCAGAACTCAGGATAGTGGGTGCTCTGGTTCTGCTCTGTCTGTGCTTCCAGAAAGTCAAGCAGCCTGTGATCAGGCCGGGTAAGGGAGAGGAGCCCAGGGTAGGGAACCATTTCTTCTCCAGACCCACACTGTGTTCTTGTAGTCAGGCCACAGGGAGGGGGCTTGGGTTTCTACAGGACTTTCTGTTAATGAGGTGGGAGTGGGCCAAGGGAAGCCGGGGATCTCCATGTTTAGTCCTAGAGTTCAGCCTGCCCCAAGTGCTGGGAATTCTCTTTTTATGAAATAGGGCTGTGGTTTGAGCTCTGTTGATCATCTTTATAACTATACGGGGAGGCATCTGATTCTCACATTAGCCTGGTTTTTTATACCTTCACCTTCAGACCCCACCTCCACCACACAATAGCCCTCCAGGAGGTAGAGCAGACCCTCTCTACTCAGTTCCCAGATGAGGACACTGAGGGCTCCCAGGGTCACATGGGTGGTGGGTTACCAAGTGGAGATTTGGCATCAGGCTCCCTCACTCAGGCTCACCCCACTGCACCTGCCGCTGCCCTGCGAAACAGTGTTTCTGGAGGCATTGGGAAGAAAAGTGAGAGCAGATGTGGCCCGATGTGTCCATCTGTCCCCAGCCTGCTGGCCCCCACCCCTTGAGCAGCCATGTCTGCTGTGTCCAGGGCGCAGGGGACTGTAGCGGGGAGGTGGGGTCTTACCTGCAGCAGTGGTGATGCCCAGGAGCCGGCAGGTGTATTCCAGCCCAGTCCAGAACATCTGCAGCTTCATGGTGCCAGGGTCGAGGACAGGGTCCTAGTAGGGCAGGCAGCAGAAGCTCCGGCCTGAGATGCTCCTGGATGCCCGTGTGCAGGGGGAGGCTGTGGCTGTCGGCTCTGGGCCCCTGTGCCCCGGGGCCCTGCCTTCCAAACCAGTCCTGGCCACCACAGCCTGGCCGAGGTGTGAACAGGGCTCACCTTCCCGGCTCTGCTGCCTGTGCCCTTGCCAGACGCTCAGCTTAATCATTACCTTGGAAGAGTGCCCCTTTCGCTCCGCGCAGCTCCGGCCTGGCCCAGAGTTGCTGCGGCTCCAGCACGGCCGCTTGAGATCGGGCCAATTAGGGCTGGGCTGGAGGCAGCCTGGAGCTGGCAATTAACCATTTCTGGGTGGGAGGGGAGAGCCGAGGAGCCAGCCCAGGCCCTTCCTTACTGGTCAGCTCTGAGAAAGTCACACCTGGACCTCAGGCCCACAGGGTCCGGGGAAGTCATTGTCTAGAGGTGACCGTTTCGTGTGGAAGAGAAAGCTGTGTCTTTAAATCGCTAGCAGAAACAACTCATGAAATGAGCTCCAAGCTTCTATTCTTCTGCATATAGGTGGATTAGAAAGCTTTGCAGCCATGCTAGATTTGGACTCCGACCAGTTATACTTAGCTCAGGCCCATAGCACACATGGACCCTCCTTTATCCCCGACAGGCATCCCTGACGTGTGATGTGGGAAACACTGTGATTCTTTGGGAGGGGACTTTCTGTGTCAATAATTAACTGGATGACCTTGGGGAAACCCAAAGATGTTTGTTAGCCTTAGTGACTTTTGCAGACGATAAATGAGAGGGTTTGGCTGGATCGGTGATTCTCAGGGTATGTTCTGAGAGCTGCTCCAGGAAGCCCAGCCTCTAAAAGCTGACAATCGTGGGCTTTTACTAATTCACAATTTACTCATTGATGAAAACTTTTAGCATTCCTCCCAGGCATTTTTCTGAAATCTTTTATCCCTTTGCTCAAGTGGAATAAACAGCCGAACAACCAAATTAGGAAAAAAAAAATCCCCAAACTAAATTCTAATAATAACGAAAAGCTCAGGCATAGTCTGTTTCGCTTATTGCTTTGGTGAGGATCATATGCCTTCGTATAACGAATACATATTTTTCTCTAGTAAATTTTTTTTTAAATTTTTTGATGTTTGTTTATTTTTGAGAGAGAGAGAGAGGAGTGTGAGAGGGAGAGGGTCGGAGAGAGAGGGAGGCACAGAATCCAAAGCAGGCTCCAGGCTCCGAGCTATCAGCACAGGGCCTAATGCGGGGCTCGAACTCATGAATGGTGAGATCAGACCTGAGCCAAAGTCAGAGGCCTAACCGACTGAGCCACCCAGGCGCCCCTCTAGTAAATTTATTGTAAGTTTCCAGTGAAGAAAACAATCAACAGAACTAAAAGGCAACCTACAGGATAGGAGAAGACATTTGCAAATGATATGTCTGATACAGGGTTAGTATCCAAAATACATAAAGAACTGATACAACTCAACACCCCAAAACAAATAATCCATTTAAAAAATGGGCAGAAGACACCTGAAAAGATGTTCGTCATCATCGCTTACCATCAGGGAAATTAAAATCAAAGCTACAAGGAGATATCACATCACACCTGTCAGAATGGTTAAAATAAAAAACGCAAGAAACAAGTGTCGATGAGGGTGTGGAGAAAAAGGAACTCTCTTGCACTGTTGGTGGGAAAGCAAACTGGGGCAGCCACTCTGGAAAACAGAATGAAGGTTGCTCAAAAAAAAGTAAAAGTAGAATTACCCTATCATTCAAGAGTCACACTACTGGTTATTTTACTCCAAAATACAAAAACACAAAATCAGAGGGGTACATGCATCCCTATGTTTATTGCAGCATCACTTACAATAGCCAAATTGCTGAAGCAGCCCAAATGTCCATCAATTGAGCGGATAATAAGATGTGGTGTATGTACGCATTGGAACATTATTCAGCCATAAAAAGAATGATGGTCGAAGCCAGAGAGTATTATGTTAAGTGAAATAGTCAGAGAAAGACAAGTACCATATGATCTCACTCAAACGTGGAATTTAAAAAACAAAACAAACACGCAAAGAAAAAAGAGAGAGACACAAACCAAAAAACAGACTCTTAACCATAGAGAACAAATTGATGGTTACCAGAGCAGAGGTGGGTGGGGGCATGGGGGATATAGGGGATGAGGATTAAAGACTTATTATGATGAAAAAAATAAAAATAACAAAGTTATTCTAATATGATTGATTAATTTGGTCAAGATTTCATAACATTCCATAAAGATTACCAAGTTTTTTTTAATCTCCCCCATTTGAATCAGTTTAAGAATCGCTGTTGTTCATGTGACCTTTAAGATCAAGTTTAAAAATGTATGGTTTGGGGACGCCTGGGTGGCTCAGTAAGCTGAGCGTAGGACTTCAGCTCAGGTCACGATCTCATGGTTTGTGAGTTCAAGCTCCTATGGAGCTCTCTGCTGTCTGCTATGAAGCAGGGCTTGCTTCAGATCCTCTGTACCCTCCCCCCTCCCCTGCTCTCCCCCCCCAGCACCTCCCCTCCCTTGCCCCCTGCCAGCTCATGCATGCACATGTGCTCTCTTTCTTTCTCTCAAAAAGAAAGAAAACAATTTTAAAAAGATTGAAAATGTATGGTTTGACATATTTACTTCTTGGGTCAGCTGTGTTTATCAACTCCAAAGTTCCCAGTTTTTCTTTTTTTTTAATTTTTTTTTAATGTTTATTTATTTTTGAAGGAGAGAGAGAGACAGAGTGTGAGTGGGGGAGGGGCAGAGAGAGAGGGAGACACAGAATCGGAAGCAGGCTCCAGGCTCTGAGCTGTCAGCACAGAGCCCGACAAGGAGCTCGAACCCATGAACTGTGAGATCATTACCTGAGCCGAAGTCAGACGCTCAACCGACTGAGCCACCCAGGCGCCCCACAAAGTTCCCAGTTTTTCACAGGTCTTGGCGCTCCACATCCCCTCTCCCACATGCTGGTACCTGGGTGTCTGTAGCACACATTGAACCGCACAGATGTTGTTGTGGGTGGCCGGGGGGTCCGCAGTCCTGTGGCTCCGTGCCCCGTGGGGGCCTGTGCCCTCAGCTCCTCGGGAAGCTCTGGCCAGCCCTGCAGCATGCTTTGCTTCCTCCTTGCTAACAGCAGCTGGTTTTGCTGGGTGTCTGACATCTGCCTGCTCAGAAGACATAGACTCCTTCCAGGCCTTGCTTGCCACGGTCTGTTGAACTCCACAGGCCCGATTATAGCCTTCCCTTCCTGGTGCCTTTGTTTTAGGAGCGAGCGTGTGACCCGATTCTGGCCAAACAGCCTGGAAGGGGTATGTGCTGATGTACTTCTGGGAAAGTGTCCCTCGCTTTTAACAAGGGGCCTGAGGATGGGCTGGGCTCCCCCTCCGTGAGTGCACCTGTATCAGGACGGGCAGCTCCTTGGTGATGAGGGGGGTCAAGGCAAAGGGCGAAACAAGCACTTGAGTCTGTCCAGTGCTATGGCAACAACACTGGGCACTGGATGTCCTTAGGGAGCTGCTAAACTTACCTGTTCCTTATTTATTTATTTATTTACTTATTTACATTTTAAAAAATGTTTACTTATTTATTTTGAGAGGGTGTGTGCTCACAAGTTGGGGGGTGCAGAGAGACGGGGAGAAAGAGAGAATCCCAAGCAGGCTTCACACTGTCAGCTCAAGAGCCCAGTGCAGGTCGGGTTGGTGGAGGAAGGAGGGTATGGCCCGTTGTGAAAGCACCCAGTGGACGAGACCCCGTGTATGCTGGCTTGAGGAAACTGCAAAGAGGACTCTGGCAGAGTTTCTGGTCTTGCTGTCACTAAGCCGATTTGTGGAGCTCCGTGGGGAAAGGAGAAATCTGGCTGGCAGACAAGGTCCTCAGACATCTCAGAATTCAGAGAAAAAATTTCCAGGAACCGAGGGCCAGAGGCCCTGAAATAGAAGCTAACTGTGAAGGTGGGGGAAGCTCCCAGACCTTCAGGTCTGACTTTGTAGACCTTCATGGGCTCAGAGGAAGAAGAAGGGGGCACTTCCCTGAGAGATCGGGGGGCTTCCAAGAGGCTTGTGAAAGGGTGGAGGGAAGGACCCAGGACTGAGCACGGCTGTGAGGGACCTGTATAAAGAGTGCAGAAAAGTACCCTGCACAGCAGGAAGGGAGCCTCAGACTACAGCAGTATAGGGACCAGAGAGCTAGGGGCCCCACTGCTCCTGACAACAGTGTGGCGTGGGTACGGCACAGAGAAAGCACACTTTCCACTCCGGCTGCGTTGGGAAGAATTTAAACTTGCCCTAATGGGTGGGCGTTATGGGGAGAAACTTTCAGTTCACAGTAGGGGAAGGTGTTCTCTCAGTTGTTCCCCACTCATAGGATGGGCTGGTGTGGGAGGTCATGAGCTCCCTGGAGCCCCCAAGAATACCGTCTGTGTATGTGTGTGTGTGTGTGTGTGTGTGTGTGTGTGCACACGTTTACATTGCTGACACTGAGGGCAATTCTCAAGCTCTGATCAGACGATTTGGACCCCTGAGTCTGTGATTCCAGATGACTGTCATTCTTAAAGGAATCCAGACAATTGCCCTGAGAAGTGCCAGGGATGCACCTAGAATGCAAAGGAAGAGAGCCAGAATTTCCTACCTTGCCTGGTTCCTCTTCTGTGCATCTGTCCACAGCCGGGCCAGGGCAGAGAAGCAGTGCAGAGAGGGAGAGGAGCGGTGCCCAGTTCAGTTCCGCAGTTAACAGCTGTGTGGCTTGAGACATTCTTTATCCTCTCTCAGTCCTAACTTTCTTATCTATCAAATGGGTCTACAAGGTGTCTCACTGGGATAGAAGTATTGTGTCAAAAGTACCTGTCTACAGCAGATGCCGGGAAACGGGATCTACTATTAGGAGTGAACCAAGAAAACTTTCTGCACTGTGGTCAAGCTTTTGTAGGTTTTGTAACAATAGGATTCCACCCAGTGAACCAACGACACTCCCAATTAGGGGCACGGCCCGGCCCTGACCTCAGGGAAATAGAGGGAAAAGCTGTTCTTTGGGATGACAGGGCTCACCCAGAGCTTTGTTTGCTATATTGTTTCATTTCACGGCACACTAACCAGAGTCCCTGTGTGTTGTAACCATAGGAAGGCAGTCAGACTCAATCAGCTTATAATAATTCAAGCTGCTTGGTAATAAATGTCCTGCCTCCAGGGCTGTGAAAACTAGTGATAACGTCAGTGACAATTATAATAACTAGTGTTTGTTCAACATTAACTGCATTCCAGGTGCTGTGCTAAGTGCTGTATATACAACCCTATTCTTTTATTCGCATTTTATAGATGAGGAAGCAGTCATGTTAGATTAAGTGCATTTACTCAAGATCACACAAAACAGACATGAGGAGACAATGAGCCCAGTGGTCTCTGCTTGGCTCCCTCTGCTGTGCCCTCTGGTTTTACAGGTGCCTTTATCATAAGGCTGCCCAGTGAGAGAAGACCATTCCAGTAACCCTGGGGCAGTTCATCCAGGAGGGCTTCTAAAGGAAACTGCTCTCAGATTGGAGGAGGTGATGGTGGACTTGCTGAAGCTCTCCACTGTCTTCCCACGATGGTTCATGGGAATGAGTGTCCCCGGAGGCTGGGTTGCAGCTGCCTCTGGCCTTGTCTAGAGCTTCTGTGCGTTGCTACATATGGATGCTTTACAGATATACTCTGCCATATGGGATGGCCATAAATTGTGTGCCATTAAAAGCAGCACGAAACTTCTAGATGCCCAGGATGACTCTGGGGAGCATGAGAAGTCAGGAAAGGATGAAATGTGGGGGTGTGCTAATCTTCATCTGTTGGGGGATGAGGAAGCTTGCACAAAATAGTAGGAAGCTCATGGGCATAACTCAAAGGAAGTGCCTGGCCCCGGAGACAAATCCCTGGAGCGGATCTAAACCTTTGACCTCTTCAGGCCCTCATCTCAGTGTCTGCAGAAGACAACAGAGATCCTCAGACCTGCAGCACCCCAGCAGCCGGTCGCATTGTATTAGCAATTGCCGAGTTAACGTTGGCCTCTTCCACTGGCTGGTGAGATTTATGGACTCGGGGATGGTAGATACTTGAATGAATGAGAACGTCTTGTCCAAGGGGACCCTTCGTTTATATTTTAGTTCTTTAAGATCAATTTAGCCAAAGCACAGGAAGTAGGCAAAGCCACGTACTCGACAGTGTAAAGGGTGCAGAGGATGCATTTTCAGGCAAACTCACGTTTGTCCTTCACCTCTCCCTCTTTCTCTAAGTTTGGTGCCATCTGTGTATGCTTCCTCACAGTGCAGGGGCTACCAACGATCTGCATGAGGCCTGTGCTACTGTACAGGGTTGTGTTAACAATTTCTCTGTGAGTCTGAGTTCACAGGGAGGCAGAGCTGCCCAGGGTCCACCATGTTTTGGTCTGTGCAGGGCAGGAAGAGACACCTGCTCTGGAATGGGGTGAGGTGGGGGGGGCTACTGAGCGGCACGGGTCTGCCATGCTTGGCAGCTGCCATTTTAACACACTGGTTCTGGGAAAGGGGATGGTGCGGTGGTCTTCAGGCCAGGTTGCCCGGGGATGAATTCCAACTTGCCTCTAACGGTCAGTGTGAACTAGGAGAGGTCATGCTTCTTGGGGATTGGTTTTGCCACGCTTACAGTGAAACAGGTGGTCCCTTCAGATCTTTCCAAGTCACTGAGGTTGTGGACTTTATAACTCTGGACTCCATTTCAATTAAGTTGTCCTGAAAGGGTAGACTGACAGAGTGAGGGATGGCTGTGCCTGATGGGGGCCTGACACACGGGGACCACCTGCTCTGCTGAGCAAGCTTCGTCGAACGTGGTCAGACGGCCCTGCCGTCGCAGCCAGCTCTCCTGGGACTGTCTGTCGAGACACAGATTTACAGTGCGAGGCCACAAGAGGTTTTAAACATTTCACGGGCTTGGCCCTCTTGATGACCACAGAGTTTGGGAAATTGGTCTCTGACATCAGTCCTCCCAGGGGGCACAGTGAGACTAAATACCTGTCCAGGTTTGTAGCATTTAGGAGGTTAAATCCCCAACGCTCCCAGGAGTGAACTCCAACATGTGGAGGAAATAATATTTTAGTCAAAGGCGCCAAGTTGCCTCAGACAAGGTTCCCCTCTGTTGTTGCTGGAAGGAAGGGGTTTCCACATCAATCAGAACCCCAAGGGGAGCTCAGGAGAAAGAACACAGGCTCCTTCATGAAGGCCCTGGCTCTGCTCTCCCCAAAAAAACCACACCCGCCATGAAATGTAAGGGCAGGGGTGAAGTTAGGAGGGGAAGCTACAATTTCCCCTTCCATGTCCGTGCTTTTCATGATAGTGTCTCTGAAAATTTTGATTTTTTGGTTTAAATTAATTCTCAAAAGATGTCTAAGGCTCTGTCAGGAAAAACGAGAGTCCTGTTGGTGAACTTTGTTCAGAAGTCAAGCAAGGTCATTTGTATCTTCTCTAAGTGCTGAAACCATGTTTTATTCATTTGAGTCTCTTCATTCACTCACATCACCCAATTGCTAATTTTTTTTTTCTGATACAACTAAAAAAAAAAAGTCAAAAACCAAAAACCAACAACACCAAGGTTTAGTTTTGAAAACACAGGGGCTTCCAGATGAATGTGGCTTTTTTTTTTTTTTTAATGATAAGCATTGGGCTCCTCCCCACTCAAATGGAGTGTGACAATTTAAAAACGATTACTCTATGGACACAAGATAAGAGCAAACATCGGAATTCAAGTGGAGGTGGATGGAGAAGTGGCAACTGATTTTGCAGAACATGGGACGGTTCGAGCTACTGGCCGGCAGTGGGTATTTCCTGTGAGCAGTGAGTCTTTCGCCCTGAAAATCCCTGAGGGGCTCAGCACTCAGGGACACCACGGACCAGGGAGCCGGGGTCAGGCTTGGAGCTAAAAATGGGCGAATAGTTGAAAGTCTGGAAACTGAGCAGTTGTACTCTCAGGTCCTTTCCCTCCCCCATGCCATCTGGCCCCCCCCCCCCCATCCCTTCTCTCTGCCCTGCTCGTCTCCTGTTCCTCCATCCAATGGAGACCAGAAGTTTATTGTCCAGATGAACTGAATGGCAATGTGTCAGGCTCTGGGAGGCTAGGCGAGGCACAGGACAGAAGATAGGGGTTAAAGTCAGACTTGTGCTGAACTGTCGGCTCTCCAGCTCTTTCCCTGACTTGACTCTAGAACAGCAGAGGCAGACCTGGGACCCTAGAGAGCAGCTTTCCTGGAAAGTGTGAATAGCCCCACAGAACACCTGAAAATTAACTTTAGGAGACCAAAAAGTCTCACGGCCTTCTGGTGAAAACCCCAAGTCCTCAAAGTCTCCACATCAGTCTCCACACTTCCAATCAGTTTTTTAGTACCTTGTCATAGGTATTAGGTCATATTTGAGGAAAGGGTCCAACATCACAGAGAGAGTCCCAGACAAACAGAAAAGAAAGACCCAGAGAGAAGGTACAGACAATGGAGGACACATAGAAAGCTTAAAAACAATAAACCCTATAATTACTATCTTGAGAGACATGTGAGAAGGTATCACATCTATGAAACAAGGACAGAATACACTGTATTTTGAATACACGATAGCAACCCCAGAGCAAAAGAATCTCAAAATGAAAAATAAACAAAACCCAAACAAAATAAAATAATAGACCAGTTAGAAGCTAAAATCCAGTACAACAAAAAGACAAAGAAAAGGAAATAGAGGAGAAAGTCTAAGGGTATGTCTATTGATTTCTAGGACTTCCAGAAAGGCTGACGGGGGTGGGGGGCACGAAGTATGGAAGATGCAACACAAGAAAACTTCTGAGAACCGAAGAAAAGAAGTCTCCAGAATGATTAAATTTTAGGAAGATGAAAGGAGAGACAGTGATGGGGAGGTCAAAGGTTAATGCCTACAGCTGACCAATGAAAAATTGCAACACGAATGTATTACCAAAAAATAGCACAGTGAATATCAGAAGAATTTGCTAGAAGAAATGGCAATGCTTATCTTTGGACAGTGGATCTGGGGAGAGGGATTAGAGAAATAGGGGACAACTTTTTGTAACTGTTGTTTTTGTTGATTTGCTGCTTTAAGCCTCTTATTATCTCTTGAAATATTAAGCTTGGCTACTTTTTTATTAGTTGGAAAAAAATAAAATGCATTTTGAAAAAGGAAGCAGGGTTAAAAATTAAGAAAGTACCCCTTCTCTGGATGTTAATATAGGAGAATGTGTTCTTTTAGCTATACTATTATGCGTAGACCAAAAAAACCCCATATTTTCTTGCCACAACATGATAACATGCATGTTGCTAAATAACTGATTTTTTTAACTTAAAAGTATCCTGGAATAATGCACCTGCATTATAAATGCTTATATAAGGAAGGCCTACTATTTGGTACTGCAGAAGAGAACAAAGCTGTATACAGTTAAAAACCTTAAAAGCTGCACAAATTTAGGGGCATGGGCGAGAAACAACACAGGGGTTTCTTAGCGGAAATGGTTTAGAAACACTCCAAGCCACAGATGTGGAGGCCTCAGTGATGGAGAAGACACAGTGTCCCAGGACCATCATGCCAGCCCATGCCATCCACAGGCACCAAAGCCGATCCCTAAGACCTGCTGGAAGCCTGGGCCCACATCAGTCATGACTGTGGCCCACGTAAAGGCCAAGGGACATGGAGATCCCATCTTGGTTATAGGGGACTCTCTCCCCAGCTGGGAAGGAGGGTGAGTGGGGCAGGGGCCTTCCCCATCTCAGCGGTGATATTCACCACTTGTAGTAATTCTCCCACTGTGTGAGCTGCCTAATGATGAGCTGAGCTGAGCTTGGTGAGGTCCCATCAGGGGATGTTTCCGGGGAGAGGCTGTGTTAGGGCAGTGGGGACGCCTGCAGAATCTCCCTCTTGGGACGAAGTCCCCCACTCTGACTGCCACCTTGGTCAGCTCCTCATGTGTATGTTCTCAGGTTTTAAACCGGTCTCAGGGCGCCTGGGTGGCTCAGTTGGTTCAGCATCCGACTTCAGCTCAGGTCATGATCTTGCTGTCCATGAGTTCAGGCCCCGCATCTGGCTCTGTGCTGACAGCTCAGAGCCTGGAGCCTGGTTCAGATTCTGTGTCTCCCCATCTCTCTTCCCCTCCCCCACTCACGCTCTGTCTCTGAAAAATGAATAAACCTTAAAAAAAAATTAAACAGGTCTCACTTTTCCTGTTTTCCTGTGATGCCTCACCTCTCTGTTCCTTCCACCTACAGTTTCTGCCTGTATAATTCCCACCTGTTTTACCTGATCCAAAGACTGTCTTGGAAGGGGATTCTGGAAACTCTGGGATGGTGGGGATTACACCAGGGCACAGACATAGGATAGCACACAGGGATGTAGAACCACAGAGCTCTGGTCTGCAATGGGGCTAAATCTGGTATCTGGGCTAAAATCAAGGTGTTGCCTCTTTCTGGAGCCTCCGTGGGAGGACCCATTTCCTTGCTCATTCAGGTTATTGGCAGAGTTCAGTTCCTTGTGGCTGTAGGACTGAGGGTCCCGTCTCCTTGCTGGCTGTCAGCTGCGAGAGGGCACTTACATTCCTTAGTTTGTGGCCACCTTTCTCCACCTTCAAAGCCATCAAATGTGGCTGCATCCCGTGTCTCACTTTCAAATGTTTTCCTTCATCTCATCTCTTTCCCAGATGGGGAAGGGGCTCTGCTGTGCACTATGCACTGGGCCCACCTGGTAACTGATAGTACCTTAGGGTCAGCTCCTTAGCAGCCTAATTCCACCTACAGCCTTACTTCCCTTTTCCATGTAACTCATCACTCACAGGTCCCAGGGATTAGGATATGGACATTATCGGGGGCCACTATTCTGCCTGCTGCACTGGCCATCTTCCCTCTGCAAATCCTGTTTTCTACAGAAGATTGGGGCAGGGAGTCTAAGCACAAGAAGTTGGGGTATCAGATTTAGCCTTGCAGAGAATCCTGTGGGAGGAAAAGCTGCAACCGTGGGAAAGGTAGAAACCAGCAGCCTTTGGATCAGTGGTTTGCAAAGGATGCTCTCGGGACGGGCAGCATTAGTGTCAGCTGGGAATTCGTTAGAGACGCAAATGCAGCGGTCCCACCCAGTCCTACCAAAGCAGGCACTCTTGGCGGGGTGGTCCAGCAATCTGGGGTTTAGAACGCTGTTCCGGAGCAGTCATCTTTCCCTGCCCTCATTGTGGTCGCTGAGCTGGTCCTCCGGGGTGATCTGAGGCTGAACCTTCCTCTCTGCCCTCTCTGCTCGGCTTCTTCTTAGGCTGCCAGGGCTCCCCAGCCACTCAGGGGCCTCCTTGGAGAAATGGGAACTCGATTTCTTCAGATGTCAGGCTGCCAATGCCCTTGCAAAGGTAACATGACCCAGAAAATCGACCAGGAAGAACTGAAAAGCCTCCGGCTGGGTCTTCGGGGAAAACAGCTGGGCTCATGGCTCCAACAGTGAAGCAGGAAGTCAGGACTGCGGGGGAAGAGCCTCAGAGATGCTCTGGTCTCCGGTGCAGGCCACAGGCGGGCCTGAGCCCTGTGGTGTCGCTGCAGGGCTGCTCTGTGTGGGGGGTATTTCGGGAGGGGAAGGAAACCAGAGACTCTGACCCCAGACAATGGGGTGGATGGCTCCCTGGGGGGTTAAGCACCCAGGTGATGGGGTCTTTTGACCTTTCGGAGAAATCCAGACTCACTCTTTCCCTAAGTTCACCTAAGACAGTGGGTCTTAACTTGACTGCTCATAGGAATCAGGTTTAAAAAAATCCTGATGCCCAGGTCACACCTCAGACCAATTTAATCAGAATGTCTGCAGGTGGGACCCAGGCTCCATACCTTTTTCACAGATGTGACTTTCCATGTGCAGGTGACGCTGAGAGCATGTCGAACACAGGGGCTCTAAATCCTGACTGCACGTTAAAATCAACTGGGAAACAAACAAACAAAAAGCAGGAGACTCAGTGCCATAAACCAGTCTCTGGGGAGGCCGGCTTGGGCATTGTTTGTGTTAGAACTCTCCAGGTGGTTCCAGGAGGGTGCAGCCAGAATGAAACCCCTGGTCTAATGGGAGCAGTGCTATCTCTTGCTGGTCGCGTGGGGTCCAGCTTAGCTCCCTACCCCATCTGCAGGGCGGGGGTGGGGTGGGGTCCTCACCATTTAATTTCAAGCATGAAGCACTGGGTCCAGCCTTGGCACATGGCAGTGTTCAGTGAAGGTCTCTTTGTCCCGTATTAGACTGGCTCTTGTGTTCAGCAAGGAAACGCATAGCGGAAGAAAGGCCTGGGTCCCACATGTGAGACCTGGGAGGTACCCCAAGGTGACCCATATAATCTGAGATTGGTTTTAGTCCAAGCTCTTTTTTAAAAATATTTTTTAATGTTTATTTATTTTTGAGAGAGAAACAGAGCACAAGCAGGGGAGGGGCAGAGAGAGAGAGGGGGACCCTGAACCCGAAGCAGGCTCCAGGCTCTGAGCTGTCAGCACAGAGCCTGATGCGGGGCTCGAACCCACAGACCCTGGGATCATGACCTGAGCTGAAGCCGGACGCTCAACTGACTGAGCCACCCAGGTGCCCCTCTTTTTTTTTCTTAAATGAAGATCCGGTACTTACATTTTGATGGACTGCAAAATGATTTCCCTCATTTGCCCTTCACTGCCTTTCTGCTCTGTGCATTATATAGAACTGGCAATTCTATACAATGCACAGACCAATAAGACAAAAGAACAGAAAAGTTGGCTAATCCTCTGGGACTGCAGGTACGGCAACACAGAGGCCACACATACCTTCCAGGTCCCCGTCTGGGGAAAGAGGGGAAGCCGCAGTGTCTGGAAGCCCAGTTCCCAGAGCCCCTTTCTTCCTGACGGGCAGCTGGGAGTCTCCCAAAGCTTTCCTCTGGAGCTGTCAGTCCCCAGGGTTCATTCTATGACTTCCCCAATCGGTGGACCATTTTCCTCCAGCCACGGGCACCCAGGGTATCATGTGGTATGGTTGATTAAAGCAGGGCTAGGGGGCTGTTCAGCGTTCAGCTACTTACTAGCTGTGTGACCTTAAGCAAGTTGCTTAGTCTCTCTGGGCCTTTGTCACTTCAGTTTTTTTTTTGGTGAGTACAGATGTTAGTCCATAACACTCAAGTATAAGAACTGTCACACTGCTCCCAAACAGATAACCTGCACCTGCTTCTAACCACTAAGCCGGGGGATGATGCATTCTGTGCAGTTGGAAGTCCTCGCTCTCCATAGGACTAAGCACGAGCGTCAGGGGTTTAAATGGCCCAAACCCTCAGAAGAGGCCCTCTGTTATTTGTTCTATACTAATCACCCCTGAAGTTCTCTCTGTTCAAACCCGCAGGTTTCTCCAAGGCAAGTGGTTCTGAATCACCTGTATCACATCACGGGGGTGGTGGCAAAATCCTGCTCTCCTTCCTGTACCCGTGCTCTTTGCAATGTGCCTTTGCAGCTCCTTCTGGTCCCCCCAAATCGGGGCTGGCCTGGGTCTCGCTTTGGCCAACAGAATGCAGTGGAAAAGAAGGTGGGCCAGCTCTGGCCCTCAGCGTCTCTCATGCTTCCACGTCCCCTCTTTCCTAACTCACCCAGTTGCTGTTGGAACATGCCCAGGCCAGTCTGCTGGAGGTCAGGAGCTGAGATGAGCTGTCCCAGCCGAGGCCATCCCAGACCAGCCAGCCCCCGAGCTGACCCAGCAACAGAAGAGAAAACCATGTAGCTGAGCCCAGCTCAACCACCAACACGCAGAATTGTAAGATAATAAGTGGTTGTGTTTTAAGTGACTTAGTTGCAGGGTGTTTATTAGCCAGACCTGGCGGAGTGGCCTGCCCCACTCGGGGACTGCACAGAGCAAGGCATAGCTGCTGTTATTTGATGAAAAGTCCAACTCATGCTCAGACTCAGGAGATATTTTCTATGTCCCTCCCTATGCTCTCTCCACAGGGTCCCCAATTCCTTCTCAGCCTAGGCCAGAATGGCAGTAATGTTCTTAATAGACCTTGGAGGGCAAGTCAGGCCCAAGAACTGGCTGGGAGGACAGGCTTGGGGCCTGCTTATCTCGCATAAATCCTGGCCGTGATGATCTCATCTGTATGATAACGTGACGAGGTCTGAGGGTCACAAACATCCTCCCAGCTCTGACACCCTGAGATTGTAAAACAAGGTGAAAACTTGCTGAGCAGGGAGGGATGATCTCCAGCCAAGGACACAGACCTCTTTCCTCCAATCTCTGCCTAGCCCTTGCTGAAGTCCCTAAAAGTGCTCAAGTTCAGGACCTGACCGTGTGGAACTCTTAGTCAGGAAGGCATCTTCTTGCTCGTTGTTCTTTTTCAGACCACGGAGAGTCAGCATATGAACGAGGTGGGATTTATATTCATAGAACTGGCTGCAGTTTGGCGCTTGTTTGGATTTTGAGATACAAACTACTGGGGCGCCTGGATGGACTTCTGCTCAGGTCAGGATCTCATAGTTTGTGGGTTCAAGCCCCGCATCGGGTTCTCTGCTGTCAGCACAGAGCCCGCTTTGGATCCTCTGTCCCGCCTCTATCTCTGCCCTTCCCCTGCTTATTCTCTCTCTCTCTCTCATAAATAATAAAATAAAATAAAATAAAATAAAATAAAAACCCACAAAACCTTAAACTACTGCTGTATCTTCTGCTCCAGGCACGTGTTATTTATTGTTGGAGGTTAAGGTATGTGGCAGATCAGATGTGGGCAGCAAGGTCAGTCTGGCTAGGGGCAGTTTATAGACCTTGTATTATTTACCCCTGTTTACTCATTCACATTGGTTCCGGTCATTTTGAAACTGAGCAGTGGCCCATAAACATGAATGTGAAGCCTGCATGAGTTGCCCTTGGACTTGCCATCCTCCCTGGCATGAGTCTGTGGCGTGCACAACAGTGGCAGAGTGGAAGGGGAGAGGACAGTACTGGAACTGACTTTTAGACTCCCTAGGTCTGACAGGGACACATCACCAAGCTTTCTAGACAGGGTGCCAGTCCCCGTAACCACTCGTGCTATGGAAAGAAACAGAGACACTTATAAATTTGTTGAGATTACCTTTGACAATGCCTCAAATTGTCCATAGGGCACAGAAGACATAGGCTGGTATATCCAACCCTATATAAAAACATGTACTGTAAATAAATAGCGTAGATAGCGATGTAGGCGTGTAATGGGCATACAGGCAGGATGCAATCTAACACTATCTGTTAGTACATAAAAGAGAGCCAAAGATCACATCCGTTAGGCTGGCTATTACTCGAAAAGTGGCAAATAATGGGTGTCGGTGAGGATGTGCAGAAATGAGAACCCTTGCGCATTGCCGGTAGGAAAGGTAAAATGGTGCACTTTGGAGAACAGTCTGGCAGCCCCTCAAAAAGCTAACCATCGAATTATCGTGTGATGATTTGGCAATTCCACCTCTGGGTGAAGCTAAGTGAAATAAGTGTGACGCAAGACAAACAGTGTGTGATTCCATTTATGTGAGGTACCTAGAAGAGGCAAATTCATAGACAGAAAGTTAAAACAGGGGTTAGCAGAATCTGGGGGCGGGAGAATAGGGAGCTGAGGTTTAATGCACGCAGGGTTTCTGTTTGGGATGATGAAAAAGTCCTGGAGGTGGATGGTGGTTAGGGTTGCATAACATTTAGCCCCTTAAAAATGGCTAAAATGGTGAATTCATGCATAATTTCCCAGAGTTAAAAAAAAAAAAAAAAAAAAGGCTAAGGGTGCCTGGGTGGCTTAGTCAGTTAAGTGTCTGACTCGATTTTGGCTCAGCTCATGATCTCAGGGTTCATGGGATCGAGCCCCAGGGACCGAGCCCCGTGCCAGGCTCTGCGCTGAGAGCTTAGAGCCTGCTTGGGATTCTCTCTCTCTTCCTCTTTCTCTGCCCTTTCCCCATTCATGCCCGCATGTGTTCTCTCTCTCTTAAAATAAATAAATAAAAACTCAAAAAAGAGGGCGAAAGCCCCCTGTGGTTGCATTCGGCTCATTCGCCCGGCCCTCTGGGGGACGTCGGCAGGTCCCATTTGCACTTCACCTGATGGGGGCGGTCAGTGGCCACATCAGTCCCATTTTGTAGATGGGTAAACAGAGGCACAGGGCACAGGGAATTTGCTCAGGGTCTCTTATTCTCCTTTCGTTTCTACGTGACATGTGCACACGTGTTCTCATTGGCGCGCCCGCTTACGATCTGTCTCCCCTCCACGGGGATATGCATTTCTCAGGGCGGGGACTACGTGGGGCCGCTCACCCCAGTATGGGGCAGTGCTTGGCACACGACAGACATTGATAGTGAATGGAGAAGCAAATGATACTAGTTGCCTGAGGCTGGTTCCCGGGCTGGCAGGGAGCATGCGCCTCACCCTCTCACTCTGGCTCCCTGTTCTTCGCGTCATCTCAGCCCGCCTGGATGGGCGAGTGGGGACCCCATAAACATGAAGCCTCTCCTGCGTAAATGGCCTCCGCAGAGCTGTACTCTGAACACCAGCACTCTCTTGATGGCTGCGGGGCTTCCCCCCTTGGAGTCATTTTCTTGGCTGGAATTCTTGCTAGTCTCCTGGCCTGCCCTACCTTATCCACCCCGGGGAACACTCACAGCTGGGGCGGCCTTCACTTCCCTCTGTGGGGTGCCCTCAGCCCCCCTGCAGCAGGCTTCTTCCCTCCCCAGGGAGCTCTGGGGTGGCCATCCAGAGAGACTTGGCTTCCCACCCCGTCTTGAGCACAGCATGCCTGTACCGTCAAGTTTGATTGCAAATCAGGTACCCCCCTCCCCCCGCTGAATGGCAGGTGAGCCCCTCACAGACCCTGGTCCCACCCCTGGTGGGGGGGCATGTCACGGTTCTGGGGAAACCTGAGGGTGATGGGCTTGGGGCCCGTGTACCTCCCCTAAGCCCCTGGCTGTGATGATCTCATCCGTATGATGAGGTGACAGGGTCTGAGGGTCACAAATATCCTTCCAGCTCTGACACCCCGAGATTGTAAAACGAGGTGAAAACTTGCTGAGCAGGGTGGGGATAATCTTTAGCCAAGGACACGGACATCTTTCCTCCAATCTCTGCTTAGGCAACACCTGAGCTCAGGGTCATAGGGCGACACCCATTACTTCTGCTTTCAAACGGCTCAAAGGGACTCATTTTTTTCTCAATTCTGGTCCTCAGTCGAAACCTCATTCTGAGACTTCTAACTTGGCTGAGGATATCAGCACCTATCGAGCACTCAGGCTTAACACCCCAGAGCCAAGTTTTGCTTTTAGCCCTCCTTCAGCCCTGTGGTTCCCATTTCCCAGGGATCGCTTTCACGTGCCTCCTTCTTATCTTGCTGGGGCTGTGCCAGCCCGGGGGCCTGCCTGTTTATCCTCTGCTGCGGGCCATCAGCTGCTAGCTGATCTGGCCCCTCTGACACCTCCTCTTGCCATTCCAGATGCCACCCCACAGCCAGGGGCGGTCGTTCGGAGACACAGAAGGAACCGTGTCAGTCCCCAGTGTAAAATCTCAACAGTTTCCGCAGGGCAAGTATGTGGTCCTTCACCAGGCTGGGGGGCAATAATGTGCTGGCTAGTAAATGCTCAACAACAGTCATCTGGGGGGGGGGGGAGGACCCTTATTTGTAGCAGTTGCCCATTTCTGTGGTGCAAATACTCCCACCATGGTGGTTTCAAGCTGCCAACATGATGCTAGAGCTGGGAAGGGGCACTGTAGGACACTGTTATACAGTATTTTGTCTGTGCAGCTCCAGGGGGTGCTAATACTCAGTTTTGAATATTTGTTGCATTTCATTATATATTTACTTGAATATAATCTTATTTTAAATGGTGGCTTTAACAGCTAGCCCTTTAAATACCTGGAGATTTAACCATTAGCTCTCACTAGACAACACGAGTCAACTTTAGCACACACCTGCCTGTGACCCAGCCGGTCTGTCTTGACTGGGGCTGTACCAAGGACCATTGGCTTGGGGGTTGAACCTCATCAGCTTGCACTTGGATTTTTCCTGGTTTCTGCTGAGTGAGTTCTCCCTGGTTGGTCTTGTCCTCCTCTGGGCTTGTGCACAGTTGGGAAAGCTGTACTATAACTTGGATCCAGACGGAAGTAAGTGCTAGAGGCATACTTCAGAGTCTGAAACCCTGAAGGACAGATC
The DNA here is from genome assembly GCF_046562875.1 of Panthera onca. NCBI lineage: Eukaryota > Metazoa > Chordata > Mammalia > Carnivora > Felidae > Panthera > Panthera onca. The sequence continues at coordinate 39,369,831 of NC_138349.1, read as the reverse complement.
ATCCTGAAATGTCAGGATGGAGAAAGCTATCTGTGGAATTGAGATACAAAGCATCACATACTCAATATTCAGTCTGTAATCCATGCATCCTTTTCATTTATGGAAAACAAAGGGCAGATGGTGTTGGAAAGCCCCTGGAATCTGATCAAATGCCATTTGAAATCCTTCTGTGGCTTTTCACTATGTGAAGTCCCAAACATTGGTGAGATTTATGATTGGCATTGCACAGATTGCTGTAGAAGAATTTTTCCTCGTTGTCGGCCAGTCTTTGTCTCTGATATTCATCTCAAAGATGTGGATTTGAAATGGGAAGGAGCCCCTTTCAAGGAAGGCAAAAAAACCCTAATGTAGTTTTCCCTGAAGCCTGCTCGTAGCAATGGTGTTAGTGCAAAGCTCTAATGTGAACTGGCTTGATTCTTGGGCCAGGATGCTGGGTTCTTGGGTCATCCCTTCAGTTCTCTATAAGGGACTCTGGGCTCCCAGGAGTCGTCATAGGCCCTTTGCAATTGGCTCAGACATTCTTCTGGTCCCCTGGATCTAGTCTCTTCCTGTGCTCACCAGGTTGAGCACCCATTCCCTGACCATCCTGGCAGACTTGGCCATTCCTTTTCTGTGTGGCCAGAAAACCTCATCTGTACCTCAATGGCTGCCTTCATCACACTGTCATGTCATTGTCGTCATCATCACCATGGCCACTAGGAGTTGTGAGTACTTGCAAGGCACCAAGCACAGGGCTGGGCAGGCTGAGTTGTTTCTGTGTCTGTGTCCCCCAACTGCTTGTTCTCTGAGCTCCTGGGAGGCAGGAATCGTGTTGAATACACCTTAGTCCCCTTGGTCCGGTGGCTAACACAATGCTGGATTTATAGTAGGTACTCTATGAACATTTGTTAAAGGACCTTACATGAATTGATTTGTAGCCTTGGCCTTTACAAAATCAACCTCATTTCTATTTAATATGCTAATAAAATGGCTTTAGTCATTTGTCTTTTGCAATAAGGTCTTTCTCTCGAGGTCTGTTCTCTTGTAATAAATGTAATACATCCACAGGATACTTCCTCAGGTCCACAAGCTCATCCCTGCTTCTCCTTCCTTCCCTCTGGGGGTGAGATTGGAGGAGTCCTTTGCTAGGATCAGAAGCTATTTCTTGCAGATGACCTGCAGTCACACTGATCTTGTTCCCACTGCTGTGAAACATGCCGCATCATTGGCTATTCCTGTGTCCCTCTTAGGGTCTCTCTCATGTAGTTGAGGGATTAAACTTGGATAATCCAAATACGGTGTATGTATACCCTGTAGAAAGATGTCATGTGAGTGTCATTACTAGGTAATCCCAACTGCTGAGGTCAAACTTCAATATTAGATTTGCAAGTGGTTGCTTCTGTACATCCCCATAACCCAAGTGCATGTATGACCACTTTTTAACCCAAATCATCTCTTTATCCCTCCTCTTAGGGCTCTATGTAATTCTGCCTTGTTTTTCAAATCCCGTTCACTCTATACTGGCAATTATCGTTATTTACCAGCAGTGGAGACGTTTCCACGGTGATGCTGGTAACTTCAAACTGACCCACCTAAGGGACTTATCTGGAGGGGGTCTATCTTGGGGTGAAGGGGTTTAAAGGGGAGTTATAAATCCCCTTTCTGTCTCCTCCTTGCACTTCAGTGCAAAAGAAAGTGAGATGGATGAAAGAGAAGGACCTCGTTTTTGCCTTAATAAATCACTTCATGAAATACACATGTACTTGTTCTCATCAGCATGGCAACATTACGGAATTTCTGGCAGAGAGAGAGAGAGAGAGAGAGAGACACTTCCCCATTTGTCTGCTTCCCTTAGAACATAATTTCTGAGTGAGTGGTTTGTATTTGCTGTCTCTTTGGTGTGTGGCATGAGGAGAAAGCTATCTGGCTCCCACCAAGAACTTGTATACTTACATGGTTACTTTATTCAATGCATGTTGACAAACTAGGTATATTGGCATCTAAGGTTGAGTTTTCGGAGTCGTCCATAGCCAACCGTGATATTTAGCGACTTAGTGCAATTCAATATTTATAGAGCACCTATGGTCTGCTATCCGCCACCAGGCATGAGGGACACAGAGGGGGGTGACACACCCCATTGTGTTCCAGGAGTTTCTGGTTTGGGGGCTCAGGCTGGGGGAAGCAGGCAAGGATTATGACTCGGAGAACACATTTCATAAACAGTGCCTCTGGAGGATTCAGGGAAAGGCAAGGTCCACGTAGACACTGGAACTTTTCCTTAGCAAGTCTCCAGCAACTAATGCAATTCTGGAATTCAGGGTTGGGATTGTAGGGCTAGACAGGAGTTTTCCTGTATAGCCCGGGGTCCTTTCTTCCCATGTAGAGACAGACCTCCATACAGTTCTTCGGACCATGATCTTCACTGAGAGGGCTTTAAACTTTTTTACTTTTTTAACTGAGGTACAAACTAACAGTAAAGTGGAAGAATTTAAGCTTTCAGTATAGAGGATTTTGATAATCATGTATACCTGTGTAACTACCACTCAAAACAAAATATAGAATGCTTTCAATCTCCATCGAGGGAGAGCTCATACCCCTTTCCAATCAACTGCCAATGGCTATGTCCTTACCTTGGTTTCTCTAGATTAGTTTTCAGTATTCTAGATTTAATATAAATCAGATCATGAAGTACGTACCCTTTTATGTCTAGATTCTTAATTTTTAAAAAAATGTTTACTTTGAGAGAGAGAGAGAGAGAGAGAGAGAGAGAATGAGCGGGGAAGGGGGAGAGGAGAGAGCGAGAATTCCAAGCAGGCTCCATGCTGTCAGTGCAGAGCCTCATGCAGGGCTTGATCTCACAAATGTGAGATCATGACCTGAACTGAAATCAAGAGTTGGATGCTTAACCGACTGAGCCCCCCCCCCCCCCACCCCGACACCCTTAGCTTCTTAACATTTTAAGATTCATCCATTTGGGCTTTTCTATCAGTAGTTCATTCCTTTCTGTTATACCACTTTTCATTTATCCATTCACCTGCTGTTTCTAGGTTTTTTCAACTATTATGAAAAAAGCTATAATGACCATTCAAGTTCAGTTCTCTTTGTAGACATAGGTTTTTATTCCTTGTGGTAAATGCCAATGAGTGGAATTGCTGAATCATAGCATAGATGTGTGTTAACTTTATAGAAACTAACAAACGCGTCTCTTTAGTGGGTGTGCCCATCCATGTGCAGGCAAGCTCCGGATGGTTCTGATTCTAGCAACACTAGTCGTGGTGAGGTAGCATCTCATTGTGGAGAGTTTCAACTTGTTTGTTGCATTGGTTTGGCCCCTTTCACACAGTCCTTCTGGATGCACATGGCCTACTTGTTAGAAAGGTTTGAGGATGTCTTGGGATATTTACCACTCAGGAACCTGATGCTTTGCCCAGTCAGCCAGGTGACATTCCAGCCCAGCCACAGCTGTGTGGTACAATAAAAACTAGATTCTTGATCTTTGTCCCTGGTTCCTGGCAAGGAACTCCTAAAATCCTTGGAGTTTCCTGAGTGGTAGGAGTGTCTTTTATTATTCATAATGAGTCCCTGCTTTTGAGCTTACCTGAGTTTAGCTAAATGAGGTGACTCTTGGCAGTTCTCTAGAAAGCCTCAGGATGGGGGCTGTTTGCCAGACGAACCAACCAGGTGAATTTTCAGGAGGATTAGAATTTTCAGCCCCACCACGCTGACCTCCAGAGAGGAGAGAGGAGCTGCAGACTGATTTTAATCATCAATGGCCACGATGTAATCAAATCATGCCTACATTAAAAAAAAAAAACAACTTGGATTAAAAACTCTGGAACAATGAGGCCAACAGAGCTTCTGTGTCTGTGAACACAGCAAGTGCAGGGAAGGTGGTACATCTGAGGAAGGCAGGTGAGCTCCGTGCACCTCATCTACATATCTTGCCCTGTGCGTCTCTTTCCTTTGCTGTTGCTTTGTATCCTTTATAATAAAACCGTAACTCTAAGTAGAGTCTTCCTGAGTTTTGTGAATCATTCTAGCGAATTACCAAGGCTAAAGAGGCGTTGTGGAAACCCTGAATTTATAGATGGCAGGGCAGAAGTGCAGGTGGCCTGGGGACTCCGTTTGCCACTGGCATCTGAGGCAAGGATAATGTTGTGGGACCGATCTCTTAACTTGCGGGGTCTGCACTAGCTCTGGGTAGTTCGTGTCAGAACTGAACCGAATTGTTGGATCCCCAGCTAAGGGTGGAGGGTCTGAGACGTGGTGTTGAAACGTACGTTACGTGAGTAAGGACCCCACAGGCTGACCCTTACCTACTCCTCTGACTGTTCCTCTGTTTTCTGTGGGCACGTAATGCTAAGATGCCCTTTAAAGGGTGGGACCCGCCAATGTTAGGACTGAAGAGTGATGAGAGAGCCCTCCTTGAGCCGTGTGAAAGGCACTCATGCTTGTGTTAAAACCATTCTCGCGATGAAAGCGGACATCTCCATGGATTTGCCAGATACTATTTATCAGGCTTCTCAGGGCTGATTCTTAGAAGGGCCGAATTCCAGAATGTGTCACAGAGCCAAGGAGGAGAAGCAGGCAGCAGGAGTTGAGGAAGATGATGTCCAGAAGTCTTGTAAGAATATTCTAATGGAAATGGAAATGTCATCAATGAGCGAGACTAAGTAACAATGGGGTGGTACTTAGGGATGTTTTTGCAAGCTTTTTTTTTATATTTTGCATATTTTAAAGTACTAATAACAGGAAAGGAGAGACGCTCATAACTTTTGTCTCATTAAAAATATCCATTAATGTTATTTGGACTATTTGCTAGTTTTTTTTTTTTTTTTTTTTTTTTTTTTTTTCACAAATGATGTTTTCCCAGAGTGTCTAGAACTTTGTCTCTCAGACTGAGTTGTGGAGCCTGGAGTCTGTAGCCGTTTAGACTCCGAAGCCGACTTTATCACCAGGATATGTAGGTAATGAGCCCGAGCTGCTAATGCAACCCTTCCTGTTCCCTGCCCACGGAAGTACGAGGGGAACTCCTAGTAGGTGGAGACTCCCCAGGTACATAAGCATGTAGTCCAGAGAACCACACAATGTTGGACTCACAGTTCTGTACATTTTTTTGCAGCAAGTGGCCCTATCCATCATCTGTTTTCACCACTCATTGGCAGACAAGAAGCTAGACCTGGAGAGGTAAAGTACTAACGAAAGTCTAGCTTGTCACCGGCGGGGGAAGAGCCCGCTCTCCCTGGGCTTTGGCTGCTAGAGAGAAAGACAAAGGAGAGAAGAGTAATGTCTTAAGGAAATGAAAGCTATTGGGGCACCTGGGTGGCTCAGTCAGTTGGGCGTCTGACTTGAGCTCGGGTCATGATGTCATGGTAAGTGGGTTCGAGCCCCGTGTCAGGCTCTGTGCTGACAACTCAGTGCCTAGAGCCTGCTTCAGATTTGATGTCTCCCTCTCTCTCTGCTCCTCCCCCACTGGTGCTCTGTCTGTCTCTCTCTCTCTCTCAAAAATAAATAAACATTAGAAAACAAAGAAAATGAAAGCTACAGTCTTTTGAGCACTTATCATGTGTCAACGCTCTGTTAATGCTTTATGGATACCAAGGCTTAAGGAGAGGACACTGAGCCTGGGAAAGGTGAAGTGAGTTCTCTAAGGTCAACGGTCAAGTGAGTGGGCCTCTGCCATGTGAACAGGCTCCGAGTATGCAGGAGCCCAGTGTAGTAAATGCTGCCCTCCCCCTGGTTAGGGCTCTCTCACTAATCATTGTCCAAGCGATGACACGATTTGGGGCCTTTCCAGACTCAGTATTCTAGAACACATCAGCTGCTCTTTCTAATGCTTGTCCCCAATCACCCAAGGAATGCTCCCCCTCGTCCCTGTGGGGGATACTCAGGCTGGTCCTCAATTATGTGCCTCCATTTCCTTCGGTCTTTACTGTAGCTCTGAAAAGCAGAGGCCATACGTGGAACACTACTGTTCTAGGTGACAGCATTCAGTCATGCCTTTCATTCACCTGCAGTGTCCACAGCTTCCCCTTGGTCTGCTCAGTGGCTCTGTTTTCCAGTGGCTGAAGAACGGGTGTTGTTCCGTGTCTTTCACAGAGTGTCTTGTGCCACACGTGGGCCCGGGGACTGTGCGGTCCCCCAGCACAGAGAAGTCTTTCAGCGCCAGGCAGCCAGTCTCAGAAGGGAACATCCCCGGCTGTCAGTGAAACTTTGCTACTGTCTGGAGCCCTTCTGGTCCCCAGTCTCAGGAATCAGAGAAAACCTGTCTTTAACCAGACTTTCCTCAGCTTGGATTCAAGTCTAAAAATCTAGAGAGAAAAACAGTGTATCCACCAGGACTTGGAGGCCAGGGCAAGAATTTGATGAGCTTTCACATTTGGTTGAGACGAGGAAGAAGTGGTCTGTGCTGGGTTGCTCAAGGTAGGCCACACTCAATAAATTGGTGTGATGGCACTCTGTGTTTAAGGGCCCTCAGCTTCTTCCTCTTCCTCCCTGCAACCCCAGCCCTGATCTAAAGTTGTTGGTCCTTGTCCATGACCCGACTTGCCTACAGGACCATTTCTATTCCTGTAGCCCAGAGGCCCTCCCACACTCATCATTCCCCTTGCTGGGAGGGCAAGGGGGCTGTTTTCTCCCCACTCTACAGATGGGCAGACTGATGCTCAGAAGCAGTAAGTGGCTTGCCTTTGAGGCCACAGAGTGGTGGAGAGCCTGACTTGGGGCTGGGCCCTCACCCTTCTCCTCCAGGATTTCTGCCATCTCACTCTGGCTCCTTGTCCAACCTTAGCACCAAAGTTCCCCACTGGGTACCTGCTTGGCACTGGGACCCCAGGCAGGAACATCTCCTCAACATCCTTGGCAAATAATCTGTTCTTGGGATGATTTTCAGAACCATACAATCCATTGCCGCTTGGGTTCTCTATAGATAGACCAGTCCTTCTGTGTCTGAAGCAGGTCATGTCACCCCCCGCCCCACCCCTTACCTTCTCCCTTTGCAAGGGCACTACCTTCTATCCAAAACCCTGACCAGGAGACTGGAGGTGGGCTTATCCTCCACATCAGATTCCAGTGTCTTCGTCTTCTTAATAGCTCTTTAATCCGCCCCCTTCTCTGCACACACACTGCTCCTGGCTCAGCTTGGGCACTAATCATTCTCACTGCTACAATTGGAATAGACTCAGACAAGGTTCCCCTGCAGCTGGTGTCCTGGACACCTCGTCCTCTCTCACTCACACAGTGAGAGTTCTTTGGTTGGAAGCAACAGGGACCTGTGCTAGTAACTTAGAAGAAAATGTGTTGGAGGGATGTGAGTTTGCCCACAGGATTGAGGAGAGGGCTGGCAAGCCAGGCCTGGAACAGACAGGTGTTGAGAGTCTCATTGGAGAGAATAAACCCACCTCCCCACACTTTACTTTTGTAAATTGAATGCTCACTACAGTTGTCAACTGTGTGATAGTGTTTGGGAGGTAAGGGAGCAGAGCCTAGCTGAGGGCATGACTTCCCAGGGCCCTGAGTGAAGGATTTGGGAGAAACGGAGTGAGACAAGAGGCCGTGTCTTTGGGAGTAAAATGAAATCAAAGCTTGGAAGGCCAGGAAGGCAGTCATCAATGGAGAAGCAAGGCAAGGGGAGATAGGGAAGCAGGAAGGAAGAGGGAGAAAGAGAAGAGGGTGGAGACTGGGAAAGGAGAAAAGAAGGAAGGAAAGAAGATAAATGCACAAGGAGGAAAGAAGGATCCACATATCCGAGAAGACCATGGGAAGGGAAGGGGAAAAAATAGTTACAGAGAGGGAGGGAGACAAACCATAAGAGACTCTTCAATAAACAAACTGAGGGTGGGTAGGGGGATGGGGGAGAGAGGAAAATGGGTGATGGGCATTGAGGAGGGCACTTGTTGGGATGAATGCTGGGTGTCGTATGTAAGCGATGAACCACAGGAATCTACTCTGCAAACCAAGAGCACACTTTACACACAGCGTATTAGCCAATTTGACAATAAATTATATTTAAAAAAGAAATAAAGAAAGAAAGATGGGTCGGGGGGAGGAAGGAGGCCACATGAGATTTGACATGGGTCTAGGATGTAGGAAACCCAGACTGACGTCAGGGGTTTGAAACAGAGAGTAGGAGGTGGCTCCGGAGGAACATTCTTGAGCTGCAGGGAATGGCCTCTGGAGCTTTGTGTGGGGGATTTGAGGCCTCGGTGTGGGCAGGAAGAAATTCTCTCAGGACACTCATCTCAGCCATGCTGGGCACAAGGGAAGCCAGAGGGAATGAGCCCCAGACCTGTCCTCAGTGTCCCTGGGGGAGCAGGGGCCCTGAGACAGGAGAGGAGATTTGAAGGCAACCAGACAGGAGAGGAGACAAAGTAGGCAAGCCTATTGAGCGCTAGGTTGTTCTGGGTCCTCTGTAAGGCGGATGTCACTGTCTCCCCCCACAGATGAGGACGTCAGACTCAGAGGAATTGGGAGCCTTCATCGATGTCACAGCTGGAAAGTGGGGCCCTTGGATCTGAGCACAGAGCTCTCTGCTTGAAAGGCACGTGTGCCCTCCTCCACACTGCCTGTGGCCTCTCTGCTTACGGATCCAGGACCTTAGGCTCAGGGAGCCTCTGGAAAAGGCTGAGGGCTTGGGTTTCTGGGGCAAGGGGACATTTGCAGCGGACAGTGGTGCTGCTGCGTCCAGGCGACCTTTCCGCCAGGCCCGGGGGTGCTCCGCTTCGGACGTCCCATCCCTGCAGCTGGCTGGGCAGCACGGGGCACCGAGGGGACCGGGGTATGGGGAGGGGGGGCCTCCCCGCCTCCTCCGAGCTGGCCTTTCAATGTCACCGGGCTGCTCCCTCCCAGGTTTCTAGTACATTCCCAGCTGTGCATTGCTCCAGGGCCTGCAGGAATGGGTCCTGTGACCTGGCTGTTTTCTCAACCCAGCTCGGTCACAAGGGGTTGTTTTGTTTTCGCCACTGCTATTAAGTCAGACCGTGCTGTGCGGCGTCTAATTTTGGCCTTCAAGCCCCCTTGTTTTATCTCATTTCCAGGCCTGCTTCCATTTGTCATACCTTCCAATATGCCATCTGGAAATCCTATAACCACGCTGAAGGACAAGAGACCTTGTTACTTGGAATTCTCTGTTCATCTCCCTGAATAGGAGTCAGTGGATCAAAGGCAAATGAGCCATCGGATCAACGGAAACTGCCAAGTTCACGGGTTTGTTTTCATTTAGATATTTTCTAGATCTTGGCCCAGCCCTGCACATAAACACTTGAAAATGATGCAGTTGCTTTGCTCTAGTCAGATAGAACACGGTCTCTCACAAATGATACTTTGTTTCATTGGCCGTTTTGGCCAATTCCTCTGATTTGCCTCTTGCCATGGTTAATGAGATGGTTGCTAGCTTTTCCTTCCTTTTGGGGGGATCCTGGGAAGTGCCAACTTTCTATATGCCTGTGACACACGGCACAGTCACTCCCACTGCTGGCCAGAGACCCTTGTCCTGTGGGCCCCTCGGCCATGCAGGAGTACTGCAGCTCTGGGGACGAGAGTGAGGAGCAGTGGTCCTCATAGTCATAGGCTCCCTGGGGGTGGCAGTTTGGAACGGAAGACTTTGCACTTGACAGATGGCTGTGAGCTGCAGTGCAAAGAGCTGGGACTGGGCCCTTGGACACTGTGCCCCAACGTGGGGGGTAGTTACAGGACACGGAGGGGAGCAGCAGGAAACAGCACTCTGCCCCCGTGGGGAGCTGGGGGTTGCCATGACCTCACAGTATTGCTTGTTCCCGCGGCCCACAGTGGGGCAGCATCTCCCTAGACACAGCGGGGGTTGTTTGTATTTTATACTCATCCACATTTTGTACACGGTTCAACCCAATGTGTGCACGAAGATCTGCCCAATTGATTCTGCTGCTTTGGTTTCACAATCCCCGTACTTTAAGGGAGTGACAAGGACTGGCCACAAACAATGGATGTTTTTCAGGCACCATCCTGGAGGGAAGGCTGGGTCACCTTTCCCACAGGTGCAGTTTTAGGTTCCATTTCCAGGCCAGGGCCCTGGTGGGTCAGCCACTGCTTCTGTCTCCCCCTACCTGGCCCGTCCTCAGGACCGTGAGTTCCTCTGCATTCTAAGCGCTCACATCCTGTAGTTGTGTTGCTGGATTCCAACCCCTCACACCCTAGATCTTTCCCTCCCTCCCCTTACTGTAATGATATACTGTCTTTGTGAACACTGGTTCCTGCTGTTGTGCTTCCTCAAGTCACATGAAGAAACCAAAGGGCAATTTCTAGACAAATTGGGTTGGCGTGGGGCTGGAATGTGGGAACATCATCAGTACGTGTGTTGGGGGATGGAAAATAGGGCCTTCAAGTAATGAGAGGACCTTCATTCCCTGGGGAGTGGGGAGGCAGGTGTGGCCAGAGTCCAGTCATCGAGGCCCAGACCCAGAGGACCGGGGTGGGATCAGGTCTTGTCTGCAAAGCTGGATAAAAGGTCTGGTTTTCTGCAACACTGGTCCCTGTCCCTCCCCCAACTCATCCACCTCATTGTGAAGATAACAGCTAATCTGATGATGGCTTTTGGTTTCATCTCACAGTCTAAATTTTTTTTCTTTAACCTTTATTTACTTTTGAGAGAGAGAGAGAGAGAGAGAGAGAGAGACAGAGAGAGACAGAGTGAGAGCAGGGAAGGGACAGAGAGAGAGGGAGATGCAGAATCTGAAGCAGGCTCCAGGCTCTGAGCTGTCAGCACAGAGCCCGAAGCAGGGTTGGAACTCACAAAGCGTGAGATCATGACCTGAGCCAAAGTCCGCCGTTTCACCGACTGAGCCATCCAGGAGCCCCTCATCTCACACTCTAGGAACACAGGAGAAGCCCACCATTCTTCTCGGTGCCATTCTATGCATTGATTGACATTTATCGATCGTTCCTGCATACTGGGAGAGTGGAGCTTATCAGAGACAAAAATCACTCTCTCTAGCAAGATGGGGCTGTATCTACTTAATTGAAATGTGTGCGTGTGTATACCTATGTGCAAAGATAAACGTACATTGATGTCCATATGGGACCATGTCGCCATGCAGGCATGACCACAGCACAGGCTCTGATGTCAGACTTTATCTTTTTCTCATGTAGGTGGGAAGATCCAGCATTATGTGTCAACTTTAAGCCATGGTATTGAGTTTATTGGTCAAACACCTTTTTTAATTTTATTTTTCATTTTTTTAATGTTTATTTAATTTTGAGAGAGAGAGAGAGAGAGAGAGAGAGAGAGTGCATGCATGTGCAAGTGGGGGAAGGGCAGACAGAGAGGGAGACACAGAATCTGAAGCAGGCTCCAGGCTCTGAGCTCAGCACAGAGCCTGTCGTGGGGTTCGAAACCTCGAACCATGAGATTATGAGCCGAAGTCACATGCTTAACCAACTGAGCCACCTAGGTGCCCCTGGTCAAACGTCTTAATAACCCCTGGTTACCGACGAGGAAACCAAAGTTCAGAGGGGTGATTTGACTTGCCTAAATCACATGGTCCTTGAAGGGTGGAGCCTGGTGTTCTGGAGGTCTTCGGGCTCCGAGTTTGAGGCTGTGTCCATTGAGTCTTAGAACGCAGGCGCTGAGTCTTAGCATTGTGTGTGGTTCGGTGGGAATTCACAGCTGTGAATAAATGTAGCTTTTTTACCCCGCACGGTGGTGTTTCCAGCAGTAACACTGGCAGAGGGATGAGCGGGGCCAGGTTGAGAGTGGGGGTGGGGAACTGCCTTCGGGATTCAGGCTGGGTGACCCTCAGTTTACTTGTGCTGCATGAGTCCGCCCAGAGGAACACTGTGGTCTGGCCACCCTGATGGGGCCCTGCTCAGACTACCGGTTCCTCAGCACCCAAGCCGCTTTTCCGGATGGAATGCAAACCATTCCCTGCCTGAGGCCCTGCCAAGCCTTGGAAGGATTAAATGTGACATTCAGTTCCAGATTAATCCAAGTGGGAACAGTTTTCCCGGAGGTGTAGAGACCCGACACTTATTTATTTACTTATTTATTTTCTGAAACCCCGAACCTGCTTTAACAACATGATTTTGGATTTCTGCACATAAGATGCATGAGTACCGTGAATATTTTTATAATGGGCATCCGTCATGATTCTAGCAACAATGGCACCTTCCTGTATTGCTTTAAGGTTTGTTTCTTCCTTTTAAGCTCCATCCCAGGAATTTGGGCTGGAATTCAGGGATTCGGAGAACTTTACAGTGTGAGAGGAGACAGACGTGTCCAGTCTGCCCTCTGAATTCTCTCTATGAAGTTCCCACCAAGTGTCCTCCCTCTTGGATTCCTCCACTGATAGGAACCTCCTACCTTACAGAGCAGCCCATCCCCCTTGGCCAGCACGAACTCTCTGAGTGTCTGTATTGAACTGAATCAAGATGTGTTAAGACCTGGGTGGAAGACTAATTAGGTCTGGAGAGACCTGAGCCAACCCACTCATTTCATGGATGTGAAAACCGAGGCCTGAGGGAGGGAAGCACTAGGAACTGGGAGTTCTGGCTTTGAGCAGTGGTACGAACTGTGAGCCTCGTGATCTCGCCCAACCCAGGTGTCCTGACTCGTGGTACCCTTCCATCGCACTTCAGCCACGTCCAGGCTGACCCGCAGGGTCGTGTCTCTATAGCTTCGCAATAAATTAAATTTAAGTTAATTAAATTATGAATTAACTGATTACTGGTACGTGAGTAGTCACATAACTTTCTTTATATAATCGTATGAGGGGGGCTCAGGGCTGGATGGACATTATTCTGGGGGTTAAGGAAGTCCTTCTTGTTGAGAACTTTAAGTGTTGGAAAAACTCAAAATTGTTGTTATACAATACAGATCAGAAGCATACATTTCTGTGATGATGGCTCATGATGGTTCAATGTCATCACTTAGAGCAAAGTAGCAACTATGTAGCAGGGGTTTGCAGTGTGGTCCCTGGGCCAGCATCATCAGCATCAAGGCACTTGTTATAAGACAGCCCCCCTCGACTGAATCGGAAAGTCAGAGGCTGGGGCTCCACACCTGTGTTTTCGTAAGCCTTCCAGGGGATTCCCATACATGCTAAAATTTGAGATCCATTATTGTCCAGAATATGCTCTTCCTGGTCTGTGACTGTGTGATGGTTAATTTTATGTGTCAACTATCCTAGGCCATGGTACTGAGTTGATTGGTCAAACACATGTTTAGATGTTGTTGTGAAGGTAGTTTTTAGATTTAAATCAGTAGACTTTGGGTAAAGAGAGTACCCTTCATAATATGGGTGGTCCTCATCCAATCAGTTGAAGGGCTTAAGAGAAAAGACTGAGGTCCAATGGGGAGGAAGAAATTCTGCCTTTAAATTGCCTTGCACTCAAGACCCCAACATCAACTCCTGCTAGAATTTCCTGTCTGCCAGCCAGCCACCCCCAGCCTGCCTCTCTCTCTTTCTTTCTCCTCTTCTCTCTTAATCTATCCATCCCACTGTCTCTATTTCTCTGGACAGTCTTGACTAATACAAACATTAGATTCACTCTTTGCAATCTTCGTCTCTTAGCGCAAACTCAGTTGCACAGTCTTCCTCAGTATAAGACTGCAGACAGTTAACTTCCAGTAGGCAGGAGTTAGTACAAGCATGAAACTTAATAGCTATCCAAGAATTAAAATATTAGCCAGGAGCTTAAAATTTTGTAGGTATACCTGATTTGGCAGAAACTATTTGATTTGGGTCATTCCTTGGAAGCTTCTTTATTGAGAAAAATTCCAGCTTTCAGTTAGCAGTTTAAAACCAGATGGATCTCAATTTGAGTCCCCATTGTTATTTACTCACTAAATGACTTCAGGCAAGTCACTTAACACAAGTAAGGCATGTTTTCCCAATCAGTGGAAGAAAGTAACTAAGATTTTTTTCCTTCTGTGGCTTTAATAAAGCTTCTAGCATACCCAAAGTGCTGATTTATGTCAGGTTTATAGTAGGCATTGAATGAATGGTAGTTATTATTTTAGCTGGTTACTTGCAAAGTTTTTAAAAAATATTTATTCAGTTTTTGAGAGAGAGAGCGAGCGTGCAGGGGAGGGGCAGAGAAAGAAGGAGACACAGAATCCAAAGAAGGCTCTAGGCTCTGAGCTCTCAGCACAGAGCCCAATGATGCGGAGCTCGAACTCATGAACGCATGACCTGAGCCAAAGTGAGGGGCTTAGCTGGCTGAGCTACCCAGGCACTCCTTAGCTGGTTACTTCTAAAAGTAAAGGTATACTAGAGAGATATTTCCAACAACTGGAAGTTCTAGGTAACGATTCTCTGGTTAATCCTGGATTTATTGTAATGCAGCAGAGAGAACACTTCCAGTTGTAATCAGTCCATCGACATGGTTGTTTGGGCAATGCACTGGGCACTGAATGGGAAGAGATAAATCTTAAGAATGTGGAAGACACAGTAGCAATCCCTGGTGGCATGAAACTGCAAGGCAAGGAAGAAGAGTGTGAAGGATCCATCTATATTTTATTGTAGAAAGAACCCAGGCAGGACAGAGCTTCTTGAAATGGCTATTAAAACAGCACAGACTCTCTGAGGAGGACATGGGGCGCACAATCTCCTGGAGACATTATCAGTTGTGCACAGTTCTAGAGATACGTATGAACATTATCAAAGAAAATGATCTCTGTTTTTTTTATACTTAATTTTTAAAATGTTTATTTATTTTTGAGAGAGAGAGAGAGAGAGAGAGAGAGAGAGAGAGCGCGTCAGCAGACGAGGGGCAGAGAGAGAGAGGGAGACACAGAATCGAAAGCAGGCTCCAGGATCTGAGCTGTCAGCACAGAGCCTGACGCGGGGCTCGAAACCATTAACCACGACATTATGACCTGAGCAGAAGTCAGATGCTTAACCGACTGAGCTACCCAGGGGCCCCAATTCTCTCTTTCCACCTGGGAAGAAGACTGGCCTGTACATATAATTACAGGTTGGTAAGTGAACTCAGCATAGCCTGAACATTAAATTATGCGTAATTGTGCTAATAACTTAAAAAAAAAACAAATGCAAAGAATGAAGTTTAAGAAGAATAAGGGCCAAAATTAGTTCATGAAGAAATTACAAAAGTTACCTAAACCAATAGTTATTAAGGAAATTAAAGTGGTATTTAAAGATTTCCTATCTTCAAAGCCCCAGGTCCAGATGAGTTTTAAGCGAGTTTTAGAATACGTTCAAGGAATCATTAATCCCTAATTTTTATAAGTGATTCCATCAATAGAAAAAGAGAAAGCTTTCTGGCTTGTTTTGTGAGTCTAATGTAATGTTTAATTCAAAATTCAGATAAGAACAATAAAGGTAAAGAAAATAGTACTCCAATTTCACTTATTACGGTAGAAGGAAAATCTCAAATCTTAGCTAAGTGAATGAAATAACATGTTAAAAAATATATCATGCTCACATAGGGTGTAACCTACAAAGGTAGCTCATCATCTGAAGTTATCTTAAAACTTTTGGTAAAAAAATGTTAACTGTATTAACATTCTAGAGAAAAAAAATCACAGAACAATTTAAATTAACGTAGGAAAGTATTTTACAAAGTTCAACTTTTATGATTAAAAAATATCAAACTAGGAATGGGAGAAATTTTTCTTAACTTGGCCAAAGTTATATTCAAAAATCCCCCAGAAACCTAATATTTAATGGAGAAACATTAGACTCCTATTCTTCCAATTTAAGGAACCAGATCAGGATGCCTGCTATCACTGTTTGTTTGATGTGGTGTTTGGGGTTCTGGCCAATGCTGCGAGGAAAGAAAAGAGAGATGTGAGATTTGACATGGAATGGATATTCTGGTTGCTCTGGGGACAGTTCATTGAAGGGTAGGGTGGAAGCTAGGAGATCAGATGTTGGGGCCAGGCTAGCAGCAGTATCGTGAGAAGGGGTTGGATTCCAGAGAGAGCATGAGCAGAGGAGGGGCAGAGACAGAGTGACACAGAATCCGAAGCAGGCTCCAGGCTCTGAGCTGTCAGCACAGGGCCTGACATGGGGCTCAAACCCACGAACCATAAGATCATGACCTGAGCTGAAGTCAGACACTTAAAGACTGAGTCACGCAGGTGCCCTGAAGGTTGGAGTTTTTGAAAATGTTTTTACTGTGTTGAGATGCCTATATGGTTTTTCTTTTTTAATTGATAAATACGGTGAATTACACTGATTGATTTTCAAATCATAAATTGACCTTGCATTCCGGGAATATATCTCACTTGGTCATGATGTATTATCTTTTTATATCATTGGATTTAATTTGCTAAAATTTAGCTTTTTTTTTGTTTTTGTTTTGGTATTCATTTTCTTAAGGATATTGGTCGGTAGTTTTCTTATAAAGTCTGTCTGGTTTTGGTATCAGGGCAATACTTGCCTCCTAGAATGGCTTGAGAAATACTTCCTCCTATACAATTTTCTGGAAGAGTTATGTAGAATTGGTATTAGTTCTTCCTTAATGTTAGGTAATGAAACCTGGAATTTTTCTTTGTGAGAAGATTTTTAAGGTATACATTGACTTTTAAAAATAGATACAGGGCACTGTCTGGTTATCTGTTACTGTTTAGCGAGCATTGATAACGGCTCTCTGGGAATTTGTCTGTTTCATTTTATTTCTTGAATATGTTGGCCTCAAGTTTTTCACAATATTCTCCTTTATTTATTTATAACAGCTGTAGAACCTATAATTATATCACAACTACCATTCCTGACATTAGTAGTTTGAATCTTTTCTCTTATTTTGTGATCAATCTGACCAGGGGTTTATCAATTTTATTGGTCTTCTTAAAAAAAAAAACAAACCTTCTAGCTTTTAATGTCACTGATTTTTCTCTGTTGTTCTTCTATTTTCTGTTCCATTATGTATGCCCTGAGCTTTATTATTTCCTTTCTCCCGCTTACATTCAGTATAACTTGCTCTCCTTTTCTATTTTTTTTTTTTTAAAGATGGAAGCTGATAAACAGGGATTTGAAAGTTTTCTTGCTTCCAAACCTGGTTTGGTGCTGTGAATTCCCCTCAACGTGTTGCTTGATCCCTCTCCCACCAGTTTTGAGGTGCCCTGTTTTGGCACTCAGTCCATTGATGGAGTTTTCTTCTCATTATGGGTTATGTTCCCTGCCCCTTTGCATGTGTGGCCATTTTATTTTCTTTTTTTATGGAATGCTGAACATTGTTACTTTTTATGTTGTGTGCTGGATATTTTTGTTTTACTGCATGTTTTTTGGAGCTCAGTCCTGGGGTACCGTTAAGTTACTTAGAGAGAGTTTGACCCTTTCGGGTCATGCCTTTAAGTTTCTTAGGGGGGCTGAAACTGTGTTTACTCTGGGGGTAATCATTCCCTAGTCCTCAAGCAAGACTCCAGGTAAATGCCTCGTGGTTTGTGAAGTTTTCGGTCTGCCTTGAGGGAAGAGACGCTATTCCGGTCCTGTGTGAGTGCTGGGTACCCTGCCCTGCGGTGAGTCAGGTGGTCCTCTCCTGGGCTCGGGTAGTTTCTGCACACGCGTGTGCCGATCGGTACTCTGCTACATACTTAAAGGGGACCCTTTCTCTGGAGTTCTCCGGAGTTTCACGAATTTGCGCGTCTCCTTGTGCAGGGGCCATGCTAATGTTACTTCTCTGTGTCGTTCCAGTGTGAGTATCTGTGCTGCCCGAGCGAGCACTGGAGTGCTCTAGGGTTGTGTCTCTTTGCAGCTTTCTCTTGTTCCAGTTCCTCAGTATCTGCCTTGGTTGCTTCAGACTCTCAGCTTTGTCTCCTCAACTCATGGAGTCGGCAAGCCATGCCCGGGCCCCCTCCCTGGGCCGTGGAAACTGGTCAGTGAGATGGGCAATGAGAGAGATCATTTGTTTCCTCTCTCTCAGGGCTCCCCGTACTTCGTGTCTGATCTGCTGTGTGTTGAAAGCTGTTATTTCAGCTATTTGGTCAGACCTGCCCCCCACCTCCCAAGGGTTCTTGCTGGGGGAGGTTAAATCTGGTCCCTGTTTCCCCATCTTGGCCATTTAAACCTCCTAACAGTCTTACAGGAGGTGAAGACTAGTATTACCCCCTCCTTACAAATGAGATAACTGCCCAGCTGTTTTCAATAACTTCCCCACGTCACCTGCTAGAAAGTGGCGGTGTCTGAGGTGGAACCCAGCTTCTGAACCTGCTGTCTGTTCCTGGGCTCCCACGGCAGAGGAGGTGGTGCGGCCAGCGTCTGCTAGAGGGCGGCAGAGGTCCAGTATTGTTCTGATAGACCTGGTGGCTTTTTTTTTTTTTTTCCTCCCTATGGCTTCTTCCACTTGATCCTTGTTCTTGGCTCCTCTCCTGTCTCCTGCTTTTGTGTGTATACTCCTGGTGATGTCTCCGCTTTAAGCTTTGTTGCCCACAGCTCTGCTTCTCGGAAGGTGGGTGAGATGTAGCCCCAGACATACCCTGGGGGCAGAGGGTGAGGAGCCCTGGGCCAGGGGGGCCAAGGGGCAGCGGTAGTAAGCCAGACGCAGATGACACATGGTGTGGAAAAGCTGGACTCTGCCGCTCTCCAGTGCAGTCTATACAAAATCGTGTAGGGTTTTAAAAGCACGTTTGCAGAACTTTCACAAGCTAAAACCTGGTCACAGCTTCAACAGGGCTTGGCCGTCCAGTGGTGTTCCAGCTCCCCCTCTCCCCACTCATGGTGACAACAGGTAGGACTGTTACTCTGTTTAGTAAAAAAAAAAAAAAAAAAAAAAAAAAAATTTCTTTCCTAGACCTTAATGAAATATATAAAAATGGTTAAATGAGGTAAACTCATCCTTTAAGTACGCTGTTCAAGGAACTGATACCAACTGGTTCCTCTTGTTGAAAGTTCTGGAACTAGGGGCGCCTGGATGGCTCAGTCGGTTGAACGACTGACTTCGGCTCAGGTCATGATCTCACAGTCTGTGAGTTCGAGCCCCTTGTCGGGCTCTGTGCTGACAGCTCGGAGCCTGGAGCCTGCTTCAGATTCTGTGTCTCCCTCTCTCTCTGCCCCTCCCTTGCTTGCACTCAGTCTGTCTCTATCTCTCTCAAAAATAAATAAACATTGGGGCGCCTGGGTGGCTCAGTCGGTTAAGTGTCCGACTTCTGCTCAGGTCACAATCTCACGGTTCATGAGTTCAAGCCCTGCATCAGGCTCTGTGCTGACAGCTCAGAGCCTGGAGCCTGCTTTGGATTCTGTGCCTCCCTCTTTCTCTGCCCCTCCCCCACTCATGCTCTGTCTCTCTCTGTCTCAGAAATAAACATTAAAAAAAATAAAAAAAAGAAAAAGAAAAAGAAAGTTCAGGAACTAAAATAAGCCATCCACGGAGTGCAGAGGTGGCTTTCCTGACATCTGGGAATGGTCTCCTTCCTGGCACTGCTTTTCCTCCAGGCACAAATATGGCTCCTAGAGGGACAAAGGGAGGCAGAAGTCACCAGAAACCTTAACAGAATGCAGCTGCACAGAGACCACCAGACGCTTATACATGTTCACACCTCCTGGATGTGGTCTCCTAGTGGGCTCACCTTTGTACCTCGTGGAGCCCACCCAGCTCAGAGTCTGTGCCAATATGCATTCCTTATCAGACTTCGGGGATTTGAGCTGCATATATTCTCTTTCCCTATCCCAGGCATCATGATCTCAAAGCCTTCGACATTTTTCATCTATTTTATTCATGAATACAAAGTCTATGTATATAGGCCCTGTGCTGGTACAATGGGGTGCAAAACAGACATAATTGCTTGTTCACGGATCTTGACATCGAGCAGGATGTTCGATGCATATGGTGTAGCAAGCATGAAGAAAGGAGACCTAACTGGGTCCTTGGGTCAAGAAAGACTTCCTGGAGAAATGAGCTCCCGGTCTGCAGATAGAAAAGGCTTGGCATCAGGGAGAGACCTGGTGTGAGCAAGAATTCTCCTGCAGAGGGTGTGTGGGAAGGAGTGTGGATGGTCTTTCCAGCTGGCGGTGCCTTGGACCCTCAGAGCTGTCACTGAGGGGCTTTGCTCAGGGTTATGTAGGGAAGCAGAGAGATTTAATATAGGGGATCTGGGGGCTTTTTCCACCATGGGAGAGCCTGGGGAGTGGAGGTCAGGAAGATTCCCTCAGGACTTCCAGGGCAGCAATCAAAGGGCAGTCATCACCAGTGACTGCGGGTGGCAACGCTAGTCAGAGCACATCCCCCTGGGCCATTACGCTCCCGCATCTTTGTCAAGGTTACTGTGCATCTCAACACATTCAAATGGGCCACATGCAGGATGCCTGTGGGGCGGGCGGGATCATTTCCCTGCGTTCGGCCCAGTGAGAATTTGCCATTCTCCAGGGGCCACTGTTTCTGAAACTCTGTCCAGTGGAGTTCAAATGGTGTACTTTGCTTAGTCTTTGAACCATTCCTCTGACTTCCTGCTTCTCATCTTGGGGCCGCAGGAGCGCTCTTAGTCTGGGAGATGGTAGCAATGCAATTCTGGAAGGATCTGTATTGTGGAAACAGCTCCCGAACAAGGGTGGGAATGAGACAGACACTTGAACTGGGCCGATATGGAGTCAATGCTGAGCCAGACAAGCCAGGGTCCAAGAGCAAGTTTCACAGGCCCAACAGGTTACTTTCACTGGAGAAATTGAAAAAGGAACCAGCACCCAGGGGCCCAGAAACTAAAGGCTCAGACCACTAGAGTCCCCAGACTCAATCTGGTGTGTGGCTTCTGTGGGCACGAAGCTCCAAACCTCCTGACAGTTTGCAGATCCTGGGTGTCTGAGCCCACAGAAGGAGGATCTGGAGTTCCTGCCTTATGACACCAAAGGTGCTATTCTAAACAGTGTTCTGGGCTAACTATTTAATCCCCACACCAACTCTCAGAAGCAGATGCTATCGTATTTCCGGCTACAAATGGAGAAACGGAGGTTCAGAGAGGATAAGGCACCTGCTTCGGGTCCCACAGCTAGCAAGTTGGACGGCTTGGACCTCAGTAGCCTGTGTCCAACACCGGGCCCCTCCTCCACAGATGCCCCTGGGTACTTTCTCATCGCGGACTCCAAAGCCCGTCCTGACGACAGCTGGGAGATTGTTTAGTGCTTTTCAAAGCCAGTCGGCAGAATTTGTGGGTATTTAAAATGTTCATTAATCATAAAAGACAATCAGCCCAGAGAGAGGAGGGCATTGTGCTGTAGGAAAGAATGTGACTAATGCGGGGCCAGAGGTAGCTTAGCACAGTACCCAGAGTGTTGTGTGTGTACACATGTATGTTGCGCGTGTGCGCATTGTGTGCACGCTCAAGGAAAAGGCAAGCTCCTTAATTATGTCAAACCCTAGAGGCTAGACGTGCAAACAAACTACGGAATCCCTTCTGACAAAACTAGTTCTTTCTGTCTATTCATGTATCCTTTACCATTTTCATAAAGGCAATGCTACCTCTGAGGGAACTTTTAGAAATTAAGCCTCTGTGTTTTGTGATTTTACTAGCCTGAAGGAAACTACTGTTCGCATCTACGTCCCCAGGCAGGCACACCTCGCTCTTGGACTCACAACAACAGACCAATAGAATCAAGGAATCTCAAACTTGTAAAGGACCCGGATGACCTTGCATCTTAAGGAGCTCGGATGTGCCTTCCTGAATTGTCCTCCTGGCTCCTGACTCGACGGCTTTCTTTCCTCATGTGGAAACCTAGTCCTTCTGAGGGCATCTGAGGGTTTAGCGAAGGAGCATACGTGGAGGGCATCAGTCAGGGGTGCGTGTCCTTGGCAGGCCACAGATGTCAGCTCACTTCACCGTCCTCGGTTCCGCATCCCAGCTCCAGACGGTGTGCCTGTTACTCTCCAGGACCCTACAAGAAGCCCGACAAACACAGGGTGTTACTCTTCTTACAGAGGTGACAGGTGCCCCGAGGCTTTAGGAGAGAGACCCAGCGTGACCACCAGGCTCTTCCTTTCAACATCATTTTCCCGGTCCCCTCGCCATCTCTGTGCTGGCCCTGTCTGCTCAGAAGGGGTTATGGTGGATGCCCAGTCATCAGGACAATTATTGGTTCTCTTCCTTCTTTCCCTTCTATCCCAGACTCCAGCCTGGTCTCCCATCCTGACATGGCCAGGGTTCCACCGATGGGAAGGGAAGAACAGATTGGGGTGATGAGTGTCTATTCAGAGGCTGCCAAGGTGTGGCAGGCAGGGCTCGCTATCCCTTTCCTCCCTCAGCATCTCTTGCCCTGGACTCCCAGATTCCAGTACTTCTTTCCAGGTGTCCTTCCCCATGGATAACCCAGTCCAGTGTATGTACAGGCACCTTGATGTTTTTCCACTAGTTAAGACTGGTTCACACCTTCCCCTATCTCATATCAGCAGGGCTCTTGTTGTTTTTAAAAGACGTTTTAATGTTTATTCACTTTTGAGAGACAGAGAGGGACAGAGCGTGAGCGGGGCAGGGGCAGACAGAGGGAGACACAGAATCTGAAGCAGGATCCAGGATCTGAGCTGTCAGCACAGAGCCCGACGCGGGGCTCGAACTCACGGACTGCGAGATCATGACCCGAGCCCGAGTCGGCTGCTTAACCGACTGAGCCACCCAGGCGCCCCAACAAAAATAGCATTTCTGTCTGTCACCTTATTTTTCCTTTTAGACCAAAGATGTCCGTGTTTGTTAGCTGGGCTGGCCAATGCCTTGAGGGATGTGGGTTTATAGTCGCTGCCCAGCAACCCACAGAGGCCCAGGCAGTAGGTTGAGAGGTCTGAGGATCCTGTCTTCTGTCTCTTAATCTCTCTGGCTCCTCTTTGGCCTTTGGTGTGAACTCAGTGCAATTACCACTACCCCACGACTTAGCCAACTCTCCCCATGGTTTCCAGGGATGTCTGTAAAAGCAACTTACACCAATGATAGCTTTTTAAGAGCCTCATGAAGAATTCCCACAATCTACCCATAACCTCTACTGCGGAGTTCATAAGTCCCCAGAGAGCAGTGTCATGTAGCGGGATATCACATCACCCCCCTGGGACGCTGCCGGTCTGACTCCGCTCTCCCCCTTTGCCCCACACTCTGCAACCATGAACATCGCAGGCACTGTTTCAGCTTAATTGTCTTTACATGCAAAGCAATGAGAAGGCAATCTTGCTTAAGGATCTAACCATTGTAGATGGTAAATTCTTTGTGAACTGAGCAATGTCGGACCAGTTGTCCTTTTATTCATCATCTCCTAGCCCCCCGCTGGTGACTGGGAGCTCCCCTTCCTCACCTTGGCACCTGCCCCAGCCCAGCAGCTCACTCTCCTGACCACAGGGGGCAAGAGTCCCCACAGGTCTGTCCTGGGGGATCCCTGTGCAGGAAGCCTGCTCTGGACTAAGGCTGAGTTCAGAATGCAGCCCAATTAGTTGAACAATTTGTAGTCCCACTCCCGCTGGGGGAGCGCGTGTATCTTCCTGATACGGGAGAATGTTTTGAGAGTCACTGTAGCGTTGTAGCCTGGGGTCATACCATCCAGACACTCGGCTTCTCTTCCTTCCCCGGCATTCCTCAAGACTTTTCTTTTTATCCCCCTCCCCCCGCAGTGCACCAATGGGCTTAGTCAGAGTGAGGGATCAAGAGTCCGCCAGAATAAAGGCTCTTCTGTGCCCATGTGGCCCAGAGTCAGGCTCCCTCTTCACACGTGGTCCTGGCCCGACCCAGGGTCTTTCTCACAGACACATAAAGCAGCAGAATAAAAGGGCCCGGACATAGCTCTAGTCCAACGGTTCTGTCTGAAGAGAGCAAACTGTGCCCCTCTGCAGAATTAAAAGACACCTGGGAGGGATCTAATCCAACTTCCACAGCACTTCGGACATCAGACTAATGGGATATGTTTTGGGCAAGGGGAGCAGTCCTCTTTACCTTCCAGAGAGACAGCTGCCTCCTTTGATCATTCATTCATTCACTCATTCATTCATTCATTCATTTGTTCACCTGTTACTACTGCTTGAGCCCAGGATGAAGTCACAAACTGGAAATAGTCTAAAGGGCAAACCAGACGTGGTCCCTGAACTTGGGAGCTTTACTGTCTGATGGGAGAATAGGGAAGTGAAGAAAATAATAGAAGCTGGGAGGACGTGCTAGAGCACGCCAGGCCTTCCGGGCCACAGGAAGGAGTTGGGTCTCTAGGTCAAAAGCAATGGGGAAATTTTGAAGGGATTTTAGGGTGTGAGTGATACAATCGGGTTTACTTTTTTTTTTTTTTTTTCAAGTGAATGAATTGGAGAGTCAGGACAAGAGGCCTGGAGAATATTCCAGGGTGTCCAAGGCAGGGAGGAGGGCAGCTGGGAGTAAGGTGCTGATGGTGGAGAGGAAAGGATTGAAGGAAACATTTGAAGGATGCTGGGAGGTTAAAAACACAAACCTGCCCCTGCCAGAGGATCCGTTCAACTGTTGATAATCACCAAAAAGGAGCGAATGCCAGCCCTCAGTGGACAAGGCTAGACCCGCAGGTCTGAGGGTGAGGGCACTGGTGTGAGAACCCAGATTTGCAGCGGATTAGATGCAGAGGCTGATGCCAACTCACGGGAGCCGCACTGGGGCCTGGAGACGATGCCCGTCCGTGGGCCAGGCACCTCCTCAGGGGCAGGCTGTGGTGGGGGGGGGGGGGCTGTCCCCAGCCTCCAGAGGCACTGAAGACCTGGGGCACTGAGGGCTGGTGGGGAAGAGCAGAGGAGGGCACAGACCGCACTCAGTCTCTTCCTCTTCTACTGTCCCTGTGCCCACAATGCATTCTTTGGCCAAGGACTTGAGTGGCGGCAGGGTGGGGAAGCTGAGAACAACGGGCATTTGATGCATCTGGGGGCAGGGCAGATAATGAGATGCAGGCATGAGCCCAGGGGGGCTGTTTGAGGTCCGGCCTGCCCCCCTTGTGGCACCGAGGGCAGACTTAAAGGTCAGGAGGCCCCTTCCCTCAAAGTGCAGTTCCTTCCCTGTGGCTCCTTAGACGTCGGGCCCTCTCATGTGGGGCTCTCCTGGTGGCCCCATCCCTCCACGCTCTTCTCCCCTGCCCCTGCCTGCTTCTGCCCACACCAGCTTCAATGCTTCCATTGTGGCAACAGCTGTGGCACTTGAAGCTCTGACTCACTCCGTCTCCCTCTTCCTCTGTTCCCGCAGGCCCCTTGGAAGCTGGGCCCCGTGAGTGGAGAGCTGGGCCCTCCCTGTGGAGAGAGTCTTCTTCCTGTGGTCTGGACCCCCAAACCCTGACTGCATGGTTTCCAGCTTATCTATGATCTCCATTCTGGGCCTGTAGCTACCTGTGGCCTGTTCCCTCTCCCACTTTTTCTGAGTGGAAGCTGGGAGCCAGGCAGGAAAGCTGCTTCCCCAGCAGGTGGACACTCAAAGCCACCAGGATCCAGCTTCTACCCTCCACAGAAGCTTCTGGCCCATACAGATCCTTTCTTGTGGGATCCACATTGGAGGGAAGATGGTGGAACCTGAAAAACAGTGCTGTGGTTTTGGTTACAGGTTTTCTAATCAAAGACAGAGATGGAAAGAGAGAAAGAGAGAGAGAGAATTTCTCTCTTTATTCTTTTATTGTCCAGGTGGGTGACACTAATCCTGATAAAATAGAACTTTGGAGTCATATGGTTTGAATGGAGAAGTCATTCACTTCGGTGTGAGACTCATACAAATTCCTGTCTTCTCTGGCCTTGATTTTCTTCTCTGTTAACAGGGTCTCATACCTCTAACATTTCTGCGGGTGGTGGAATTCCAGGAGATCAGGGAGCAAATGCCCAAATGAATGACTGGGGACATGCAGGAGATACTCAGTTCAGGCCTCCCCACCCCACACTCCATGCCTTTCATTACAGTGTCATTAAGTTTAAATTCATGTGATAAGGGATAAAGCAGGATTGCTTTTTTAAATGTTTTTTTAAAATAATTTTTTTAATGTTTATTTATTTTTGAGAGAGAGAAAGAGCATGAGTGGGGAAGGGGCAGAGAGAGAGGGAGACACAGAATCCGAAGGAGGCTCCAGGCTCTGAGCCGTCAGTACAGAGCTCGACACGGGGCTTGAACTCACAAACCGTGAGATCATGACCTGAGCCGAAGTCGGACGCTTAACTGACTGAGCCACCCAGGCGCCCCCAAATTTTTTACATTTATTTATTTTTTGAGACACATAGAGAGACAGAGCACAAGTTGGGGAGGGGCAGAGAGAGAAGGAGACACAGAATCCAAAGCAGGCTCCAGGCTCCGAGCTGTCAGCACAGAGCTTGATGCAGGGCTCAAACTCACAAACTGCGAGATCATGACCTGAGCTGAAGTTGGACGCTTAACCGACTGAGCCACCCAGGTGCCCTCCCACCCTTTTTTTAAAACAAAGTGAAGATTCATGAAGAACTGGGCCTTTGAGCTGGGATGAGGGAGGTTGCCTCAAGTCATGGCAGCCATGTATGGCCAACCAGCTGGCCACCCAAGTAGGCTAAACCAGTGCAAAGTTCAACATGCTGGAAAGAGAGTTTGCTTTTTGTCCCGTGCTCTAAGCTGCCAGCAAACTCCTGGAGCCAGTGTGCATGTAGAGGAAGGCTGGGAGCCTTGCTGGGGAGTTTAGAGCCCCAGGCCACAGCACACACCTGAAGAAGGTTGGGCTCCCCCAAGGCTCCTCCCATTGGGCATGGAGATGAGCTCTTGGAGAGGCCTAGAGTGGGAGCCTGTGTTGGCCAAGTCCGGCTCTTGCACTGCCCCATTCCATGAGGCCACCCGTCACCATTTCGTTACTGTGCGCTTTCTTACGAGAGATATACCTCCCTGGGAAGGCACCACCTTGATTTAATTATTACCCGGAGGCATTAGGGATGCTTGCCCCCTGGAGAACCAGGTGGTACCCTCACTCTCTGTGGTTGGGGGTAGTCTCTGCTCCCTGTGAAGAAAACCTAATTCTCAGAGACCATACTGATCCCCAGTGTTTCTGGTTTCAGGGTCCTACTGGAGTCAGTGAGCCCGCTCAGTCCTGTGAATTGGAAACCCCATCTGAGGAAAGGACCTCATCCCAGTCCATCCTCTGACAGGAGTCCTTTAGACTTTTGCGCTACCAAAGGAGAATCCACTGGGAGGCCTTCCCGCCCCTCTGTCCGCACTCTTTATGAGCTCCAGTGAAAGGGCTGGGTGGCTGAGGCCCACGTGCCAAGCACTCATGCATGGTAAGCAGTCATGAGGAGCAGTGGTCGGCTGCGGGAGGTTCCAGACCCATCCCAGCCCCTGGCTCTGGGGAAGGTAATGACACAGGGTGCAGGGTTGGGGCAATGAGGTTGAACATGTGCTTGATAATCGTGTGTGGACACGGAGAAGCAGGGTGTCCTGCACTGTAAACCGTGGCCCTCACAGCATAGGTGGGAAGCAGGGTTGGCCCAGGGCAATGCTCTCCCAGAACTTCCCCCCTGTTGCCGTCTCTGCCTGGGGACCTGGTGCTCAAGGGTGCCCTCCTGAGGGACATGGACTGACATTCCCACCCTTGCCTTGTGTGTGTATCAGGCGGGGCCCAGCTTCATTCTCCCTGCTCTGGATGGCCTCTTCTCCGGGTCCCGACGATCCACCCCAGCCCACTGTGTGGGGCAACATGACGGTGTGGTCCTCTTCCCGCCCAGTGAGGAAGCGGAGTCTTCCCTGATTTAGTTACAGTGTTTCTTATCACTGAGCCTTGTTTAGGACTCGTCTTTTGTCTAGATTTTTATCTTCCTCTTCTCTTTGCTCTCACGGTTCAACCCTAGCTCCAACAGATTCTTGATGGTAGGTGTCACGTGTTCCTTCCTGCAGGAGGTTTTCCTGGAGCCTCCTACAAGCTGGTCTCTCCCTTTGTTGGGCTTAAACAGCATTCGCCTGTGGCCTTAGTTTATGGCCTGATTATGCTGAACCCTGCATTGCTCTGGACTGTGGATGTGTCTTACTTCATCAGGCCAGAAGCCCCCTCTGAACCTCTGAGCCTTTTCCTGCCAGACCTGAACAAGCCCAGCAGTTGCAAAGTGATGGGATGAAGTCCAGCGCAGAGGGTAAGAACAGACCCAGAGTTTTATCAACAAGCAAGGGTGATGGAGAGGCAGGTGGGGGGCAGGCAGGGCAGTGGGGTGTACAGAGCATGGGCTGGAGAGGTGGGGCTCAGGTCCAGGAGTCTCCTTCTCAGGTGAAGGGTGCTGGGTCTGTGGGGCAGTAGTGGGTCCAGTGCAGGCTCCAGCCACATGCTCAGAGGGTGCTTGGTAACTTCTCTCTGGGCTCCTGTGGGCGTTCACCCACAGGCCTTTCCCTCCTGTCCAACTCTACGAAGTTCAGGTCCCTCTGTGAGCTCTGATCCCAGATCCCTGCCCTGTGTGGGCAGCATGCACTCCCCACATTACCTGTGCCTTTAGCTTTCCTTTGGGGAGTCTTGCAGGAACAGGGTTGTGGATCCTTAAAATAGGGCCCTGCCCATCACTTTGGCTACTCTAGAAAGCTCAGGGGTATCCTGGGCTCCCAATAATCAATTCGTCATACTTTTGCTGACCGATTGGCTGATTGCAGAACTTCCAGATGCACGTTAAAGTACATGCATGAAAAACGAGAGCCGTCACCTGGTCTGGGGCCCTTCTCTGGTTCCCAGTGGTCCCACCTCTTTGCTTTGTGACAATGCCACCCCATGGACTTCACCCTGTCCCTTGAAGCCTGTAAATTCCATCTGCATTCACCTAGGGGCACAGTACTTTTTTCTTTCGATGATTAGTTCTCTGTAAGACGGCTTATCCTCTCTAGATGCTAGCCTCATGCCCGGGCAGAGAGCACATGCATGAGGCTCACTGCCGTTTCTCCCCTATTAATTTCCAGCTCTGGGCTCCAACTGGACAGAGCTTCTGCCCCTTGGCTCCCTGCACCTCAGAGGAGACCCTCTGAAGAATCCAGGAAGCCACTCCGGGGCTGGGAAGAGTTTTACCTTCTCATATCTATGCGGGGTTGTCTCCCAGGGTACCGAGATCTGGTAAAGCACCACCATTGTCTCCCCAGCAACTGCTAGGTGCCCAGGGCTCTTTATACAAACAGCACTGGGTGGCATGCAAGGAGAACCTATTCCCAGGACCCCAGGTGCCCATCCCACTGTGTGACATCAGTACAAGAAGATAGAGGTTGCTCAGGTGAGGCCACTTGGTGGCCACTTCCCACTCTTCCTGGGAGTGCTATGCCAGTAAACACAGAACATGTATCCTCATGTGGGGTAAAGGACGTGGCATTGGTCCGGGAGGCCAGACGCCAGTGTCTGAGCAGCAGGTTTACTCTTATGGCCAAGCATTGCCCCACTGAGGCCTCAGTTTCCAAGTACTGCAAAAATGGTAAGTCTGAATGACAAGCTTTCTGCTCTGGATATCTGTTGATGTGTGATCAAGCACCTCAACGTTTAGCAGCTTAAGCTAACGACAATGTTAAATTTGCTCATGAATCTGCAGTTTGGGCTTGACTCGGTGAGTTCAGCTCATCTCTGCTCCACTTCGCACCTTCTGGGGCAGCCTGACAGCCTGGGGCCTCAATGGGCAGAGGATTCACTCCCTCACACCCACGTGTGGCTTTGCCATGTGGCTGCCCGGTGGTGGCCGGGTGCCAAGTGCCAGCATCCTGATAGAGAGGGAGAGAAGGAGAGGGAGAGAGATAGGGACAGAGAGACCGAGAGAGAGAAAGCGGAAGCTGCACCATGACCTTTTGTGATCTAGCCATGCAAGTTACTTCCAGGGTATTCTATTTGTTAGGAGCAGGTGACTAGGACTGGCACATATTCCAGAGGAGGGAGAACAGATTCCACCTTTTGACAGGAGGAGTGTCAAAGAATTTGTGGATTTCTGGACGTGCTTGGATACCACCACCCTTTCCATCACTGAAGAGGCCGTGGTGTGTCACGACATGTGACAGCTTGGTGAGGACCGGGCTTCCCCACGCAGCGCCACTCTGCCCGTCTTTCATCCCAAATTTCACTGCCCCTCCCAACTGAATCTGCACCCGAGATGGAACAGGAGGTCTTCACTGTCTGGGGATGGCAGCACGGTCTAGTATCTCTTTTACTGGGTGATTTTTGCATGAAGCCTGTTCAGTGCATAAAGATCTGAACTGGGGAGTATCTGAAAGGCCCATTTCTGGAAATCTCCAGCTGGCTGAGTGCCGACTGGCCTACTTAGTGCTTTTCTTTGAAGACTCCCCAGAGTGGCTGTAGCCCAACTGCAAGGTACCTCCCCCAGTTGTGCCCCAGCTGGCGTCTCTCGCTCAGCCAGCAGCCATCCTTGGCTGAGAGCTCTCGCCTGGCCTGGGCTCTGGGGCTGGACACTCCATGCTGTTCATGTGTCTCTCTTCCCCTTTTTATCAGCTTCTCCATCGAGAAGTTTCATTGCTTTCCAATGGCCTGAGCTTCTCAAGTTCCCTCTTCTGAGGAAAAGTGCATTTCTCGAGGTGGGTTTCAGTCAACCATTGCAGTCATGATGGATGCCACCTGGGGATGGGGTCTGGTGTCCAGGGGTCCGTGACTGCCTGCCGTGCCTGGACAGGGTCAGCGAAAGGGCCTCATTCCGCCCAGACTGCTTGGGTGACAAGAGCCACATTTTCTGTCCTGGGTTTGTATCTCGGGAAGCCCTCCTTCACATGCTTTTCCTGCCCCTTGGCCTCCAGATGACAGTAGCAGAGAACCGGAGGGTGGAGGGCGGGTGCAGTGGAAATCGGAGGTGGCTGTCAGAACACGAAGGGGAACAGCAGGGTCAGTTCTGACTCCTGTCGCTGCTGAGCTCCTTTCTGTTGCTTAGGAAGACACTGTTTCCTAACCCGGACCCTGAGCCCTGTCATCCTCTGAGGTGAGAGAGCTCTAGTGCCATTTTCAGCCATTTCTACACATCATCATAAACTCCCAATGCGGCAGGCACTGACAGAAGTCACTGTGAGCCCAGGGCCAGTGTCTGTGGCCACACAACCCTGAGGAGCATTTGGGAACCCATCCACACAGAACAAGGTGAGCAAGTTACACAAAAAAGCTGCTAAACTGTGAACCCAGGGTTAGCTATTAGAGGTCCTGGATGCAGATTTTCCTCCATCAAGATGCATGACAGATGACAGGTCATTTCTCCTCTCTGGCCTTCAGTTCCTCTGTCTGCACACAGATAATATTGGACTAGGTTATTGCTAAGCCACCTTCAGTTTGAATGTCTTATCATCCTAGCTGTGGTGAAAGATCATGAATGCCCAGTCAATGACAACGTAAATGAGACACTCTTTTGGTTATGGCTCTGGATTAGTTCTTAAAAAGGAGACAGAGGGCCAGAGTGGGCCCCACAAACATGTGCAACGTATCGGGCTGTTCACAAATAGAAACTAGAAAACAGGAGCAGGCAAAACCTAAGAAGACTGTGGGCTTGAACCTAGAGGTAAATCTGCTGCTGCTGTCTTTCCCTCCAACCCCCGCCTCCCACGTGGTTCACTTCACTTGGATCCCTTTTATGCTCAATCTTTACCTGATAACCATCAATCCACTCTTTAAGACTCAGTTTACCTATCTGCTTCTCCGTGAAGATTTCGCTGGACTCCATGTCTATGTCAGGTGCCCTTCTCTATATTTATTCTGGGCTTTGTTCTTATCCCTGTAAGCATGTACACATTTATTTTACATATGTACACACACACACACACACACACACACACACACACAATGGTCATAGTGTTCAATTTTTATAAAGTTAATTATAGATGGCTTTGAACCACACTTCTGCTAGGGCTGGCAGAAAAATCCATTATCTCCGCAACTCAGGTTTTTCCACCCACCCCCAAAATTCTATGAGGGCCTGGGGGGTCTTATTTCCACCGGAACATCTGAGAGGACTCTTATTCGTGACCTGCACTGGCCACCTTGGATTCATTCATTCCTTGTCCAAGCCCCCATGAGCGCCTACCTGCCTCTCTGAGGGCAGACAGTACTAGGTTTCCATCCCAGGCTTGGGTGTGCGACTTTTGGCTGAGGCTGAGAACTGTAGGGTTTGAGGCCAGTCTCTGTGAGGCTACCTACCATACAGGCTGTCCCCTCTAAAGTCTCCCCACCTCCCTAGGGTGCTCCAGGTGGGCTAGTACAGGTGCCTGCTGCTTACAAAATCCCACCTGAGGCACTTTTTCCAGGGTTGGGAAATCTCTTTCTCTCTTTTGTGCTCACCTTCCCTCCTACTCTGGGAAGGGAAATCATTTCCCATATTAGCTGGAAGATCTGTGTTTATATGTATGTTTTCCCAATTAGCAACAAGCTTTGGGAGGGCAGGAGCTGTGTCATATTAATCTTTATAATTCCAACAGCTGGCAAAGTGCCAGACATATAAGAGAACTCAAAACACTTTCATTGAATTAAATGGAGTATCCCAGTTGTCTAGGCTTGTCCAGGATGAGTCTGAACCGGGATTGTTCTTTCTTTTTGGGGTGGATCTGGTTATGTGAGTGCAGAAAAATCACCAAGAATTTCTGTTTCATAGCACTCTGGAAACATGAGCTTGAATCTTTGAGAGCTGGCAAAACTCAAAGTCAGGTGAGTGATAACATCTTGAGTTGTCAGTAGCTGGGTGGTAAAGGAATCAGG
Source organism: Panthera onca (assembly GCF_046562875.1). Classification (NCBI taxonomy): domain Eukaryota; kingdom Metazoa; phylum Chordata; class Mammalia; order Carnivora; family Felidae; genus Panthera; species Panthera onca. The sequence continues at coordinate 39,337,339 of NC_138349.1, read as the reverse complement.
TTTTAGCCCTTGAAGAAAGGGAGGCCCGGATGGCCGGAAAAACTTGGGTCGCAGCCAAATGGGAACTAGAATACAAAATTAGAGACAGAGTAGAAACCCAGCCTTAGAGATTGGACATATTCAATAGCGACTGGGAGCAAGGCAGTGACTGGGTGGGGTACCAGGGCCGGGGCCTACAATGCTGAGACTTAGGGTAACATCCTATCACCTGTTAGGGATGGCACCCTAATACTTACTGTGCCACGTTTTTATAGACTTAGAACTCCGTGGGCTTAGCTCGGTCTAATATTCAGTTATGGAAATTATGAAACTTGATGCATTCATCTCCAAATGGAGAGGCATCCCACCTCTGCATGAAAGCAGGCCAGCAGGGTGCCCCCGGTGGATTATAGATGGTCCTTGAAGAAAGAACTTTAAAGTTAACTCAAGTGGCTGGAAAAAGCCTCGGTTGGGGATCAAGGCTTTAGATCCACAAAGCATATACGGTACGATATCAATCTCTTAGGAAGATTTTAAGCATTGCTTTCATCCACTGGCGAGCCCTAGCAGGATTTCCGAGTTTGTCTCTGCCTGGGATTGACAGGGCATATGGACTACAAAATGCACCCTAAGAGACGGGATGGAGTCCACCAATTCATTGAATGGAATGGTGTGTAATGTATGTCAAAAGCAACAGTGACCCTTCAGCCAAGTTAATGTTTTACTTTTCTTTCGAAGCATAATTAGTCCACAGGGTCAGCTGTTTCTGAAGGTCACTCCTGGCTCATGGTAGTAAATCTTGTCATTAGCAGAGAACAGTGGGAGGGGCTCATTTTCCCGTTTGCTGGGCCACGTGGGCATGCCTACAGTTTGTCTAAGACCCGAATCAAGGTGTTCAGACGTCAGTGAAAGCAAAAGGCACTATCACTGAGTTTAGGTTTGGAAACTGAGCTGTTGAGACACTTTTCCTTCCCTGTTTCATTTTGGCAATAATACCGTGGTAGAGGTTTTCCACAAGCATTTTCTGAACAATCAATCTTGCTTATAATTGAGTTTTTATGGAGTTTAATTAGATTATTTTAGAGATCAATAATGAAATAATCATGTCTGGTGCCTCTTTGCTTCAGGCCTTACGCTGGTTCAGGATTTTTTAGGTAACGGATTATCTGAACCTTGGCAAAAGAAGAGGGTAATTGGACGAAATATGTAGTTTATTGAGATGGATGCTGATACCTTCACCTTGATCCCATCTTTAGGAGAAGGAGTAGATTGGTTAGAGTTAGAAATTTCTATTCAGGATAGACTCTGTGAGGCGTTCATGAAAGACAGTTTGTAGTCAAAAGAATTGACAGAGTTTTCATTAATTCTTAATTCTTCTGTTTCCATTTGCTGATGGGATTAGTTTTTTTTCCTTTTTTTTCAATAAACTTTTTATTTTTAGATAATTATAGGTTCACATGAAGTTGTAAGGAATAATACACCATGCACAGTTTGCTTAGTTTCCTCCAATAGATAAACAAATTGTGGTACAGCCATACCGTGAAACTCTAAATATCACAACCAGGATATTGATGGTGATATTGACAGTCAAGAGACAGAGCATTTCCATCCCCACAAGGATCCCTCAAGTTCCCCTTTAATAGCCATGCCCACCTCCCACCCTTCCATAAACCCTGGAAGCCATGCTTCTGTTCACCATGTCTATAATTTTTTTCATTTTAAGAATGTTATGTAAATGGAATCATCAAGTACGTTATCTTATGGGATGGGCAGTTTCACTCAGAATAATTCTCTGGGGCTTCATTCAGGTTGTTGCCTGTATCCATGGTTTCTTTTTATTGATGAGTAGTATTCCATGGTATGGATATCCTTCGCTTATTCAACCCGTTGGAAAACACCTGGGTAGTTTCTAGTTTTTAACTGTTGTGAATGAAGCTGCTATAAATATTTGTAAACAAGTTTTTATGTGAACATAAGCCTTCATGGCTTCATGCTTCAGCCCCTAATTAACCAATTCAACTCCGAGTTTCATGTCCATAATTCCCGGGTCCTGTGGTAGTTCCATGCTTACTTTTTAAAGAAATTGACAAACTGTTTTCCAAAGTGGCTCTCCAATTTTACATTCTCATCAGCAGTGTATGAGTGACCCAGTTTTTCTACATCCATGCGAGCATTCGATGGTATTACCTCTTTAAAAAAATTTTTTTTGGGGCGTGGGGGGCGCCTGGGTGGCTCAGTCAGTTAAGCGCCCGACTTGGACTCAGGTCACGATCTCGCGGTCCGTGAGTTCAAGCCCTGCGTCGGGCTCTGGGCTGATGGCTCGGAGCCTGGAGCCTGCTTCCGATTCTGTGTCTCCCTCTCTCTCTGCCCCTCCCCCATTCATGCTCTGTCTCTCTCTGTCTCAAAAATAAATAAATTTTTTTTAACATTTATTTACTTTTGAGACAGAGACAGAGCATGAATGGGGGGGGGGGGCGGTGTCAGAGAGAGAGAGAGACACAGAATCTGAAATAGACTCCAGGCTCCAAGCTGTCAGCACAGAGCCCGACGTGGGGCTTGAACTCACGGACGGCGAGATCATGCCCTCAAAGTCGGAGGCTCAACCGACTGAGCCACCCAGGTGCCCCTATGTCTTTTTATTTTAGCCATTCTGATAGGTGCATAGTGAGAGCTCATTGTGGTTTTAATTTGCATTTGCTTAAAGGCTAATGATGCTGAGTATCATTTTAGGTGCTTATTTGCCATCTTTATATCCTCTTTGTTAAAATTCCTTTGTGTCTGCGCATTTCTTAACTCAGTTATTATTTTTATTTTTACTGCTGCATTTTGAGACTCCTTTATATATTCTAGATATTAGTCCTGTGTTGGATATGTGAATATTTTCTCACCTTTCTGTAGCTTTTCTTACCATTTTATTAACAGAAGCTTTTAATTTTGATGAAGTGTTTCCTTTTCCTCTATTTTCCGGAAAAGATGTATGGACTTTGTGTTACTTTAAACGTTTTGTAGAATTCTTGGTGAAACCATCTGGGCCTGAAGATTTGTATCTAGGGATTTTTAAATGACAAATTCCATTTTCTTAGTAGTTATAAGCTATTCAAACTATTAATTCTTTTGGATACACTGTGGTAACTTGTCCTTTTCAAGGATAGGTCCATTTAATCTAAGTTTTCAAATTTATGTGTGTTGAGTTGTTTATAATATTCCCTTATTATCCTTTTGATGTCTGAAGGACCTGTAGTGATATCCCCTGTTATATTTCTGATTTTGATAATTTTGACTTTTTAAAAATTTGTCCATCTTGCTACAGGTTTGTCAGTTCATCACACTTCCCAAAGCTCTTTGTTTCATTGATTTCCCCATTTTTTTCTGTTTTAAGCTTCACTGATTTCTTCTCTTCTCTTTATTATTTCCAGGAACTTTCTCTGGATTTGTTTCTCTCTTCTTTTTCCAGATTCTTTTGTGGAAAGTGCTTAAATTATTGAGAGTTTTCCTCTTCTAATGTGTGCATTGAATGCTGTAAGTTTCCCTCTCAGCCCTGCTTTTAGCTGTGTCACAGAAATTCTGATGTTATATTTCCATTTTAATTTAGTTCAATGTAGGTTTGATCTCCTCTGAGATGTCCTCTTTGACTCATGCATTATTTAGAAGTATGATGTTTAGTTTCCAAATGTTTGGAGATTTTCCTGTTATCCATCTGTTATGGATTGCTAGTTTGATTTTATTGTGGCCAGAGAATACGCTCTCTGTGATTTCAATTCTTTTACATTTGGTGAGGCTCATCTTAGAGCCTAAGAGTGTCTATCTTGACATATATTTTGTGGGCACTTGCAAAGAATGTGCATTCTGTTGAGTGGAGCATTCTATGAATGTTGATAAGTTTCTGTTGCCTGTGATGGCATTCTTGCCCTTTTTCTGTCTAGTCATTTTATCAATTTTTAACAGGGATTTTGAAGTTTCCAGTGATAATTGGTGATTTGTCTACTTCTCACTTCAGTTCTATCACTTTTTGCTTTACATATTTCGCAGCTCTGTCGTTTGATGTGTACGTACACAATCAGCGTTACTATTTTCGTAGTAGATTGACTTTTATCATTAATAATATCTCTGTCTCTGGTAATAATTGTGGCTCTGAAATCTACTTTATTTGATTTTAATATAGTCCTTCCTGCCTTATTTGATTAATGTTTGCATAGTTTATCTTTTTCTATTCTTTTACTTTCAATCTGCCTGTATTATTACACTTGAAGTGAATTTCTTGTAGACAACATATATTTGGGTCATGTTTTTAAATGTACTCTGACAATCTCTGTCTTTCAATTGGTGTATCTGTTCCATTTACAAAATTTAGTTAATTCTATCCTGAATTAAAGTTGAGAAACTCATCCAATTGGCAGAAACTAAATCGCCCAGAATCTTAGCTACTAGGGAGGTTAGGAAAGTTGCCTTTAACTTTCCAGATAGACACACGAGAAATCAAAATAGAAGCTGGGTGAGGTGGGAGTGCCTGAATGGCTCAGCTGGTTGGGCATCCAACTTCGGCTCAGGTCATGATCTCGCGGTTTGTGGGTTTGAGCCCAGCGTCAGGCTCTGTGCTGACAGCTTGAAGCCTGGACCCTGCTTCTGATTCTGTGTCTCCCCCTCTTTCTGCCCCTCGCATGCTCATGCTCTGTCTCTCTCTGTCTCTTAATAATAAATAAATGTTAAAAAAATTTTTTTAAAAAGAAGCTGGGTGAGGTGTCTTCTGATTTCTCAGAGATGGCCCACCGTCTGCTGAGGGACCCCTGGATTGGACCAATTCCTGGAACTGTTGTTCTCATTCTCATTTGCTAGTCACAACCCACCTCTTGAGAATCAGCAGGGTGTGGTGAATTCAAGATGAGCCTCCTTATTTTTCGGTGGCTTTCCTTATTGGAATCTTTTACTGAACTTCGCTTCTGGTTGAGCCATTAGAGTTATTCTGTCCAGAGGGTCCATAGGTATAGATTGGTGGGCCTTCTTAAAGTTCCCAATTGGTTAAGGACACTTCTCCCTGAGGTAAAGGAAAAGAAACAGGAAGTACCCATCAGGTCACATTGAATGCTACAAAGTTCTGAGAAAGTTTGGCCTCATGGTGCTAATGACAGGTTTTTTGTTTTTGTTTTTTTTTTCCTTAGGAGAGAGAGAGAGACAGAGTGTGAGCAGGGGAGAGGCAGAGAGAGAGGGAGACACTGAATCTGAAGCAGGCTCCAGGCTCTGAGCTGTCAGCACAGAGCCCGACGTGGGGCTCGAACTCACAAGCTGTGAGATCATGACCTGAGCTGAAGTCAGGTGCTTTACCGACTGAGCCACCCAGGTGCCACATCATGGTGCTCATTACAGGTTTAAATGGAATTTTTGCACGTGGATGTGAATGTCCGATCTCTTTCTGGAGGACAGGAGTGTTAATATACATCTGTAGAAGCATCGTCTGTCTTCACAGGTAGGAAGACCTGGGCAAGGCCTCTCAATCAGCATTAGATGGGACAGCCAGGAGAACCATGGACAGGCTGGAGAGTTAGGTGGTGGAGTCCAAAGCCATATCCAGTGGTTAGAGTGAACTGGAAGAAACAGAGGTAAAATTTAGTTACCCAAGTGCAGTGACAAGAGATGTCCAAGTCAAGGAGACCAAAGGTTAAAGGTAGAGCCCACACCCGCCTGGGTAAAGCCAGTGGGGCCCAAAGACAGAAATGAGGCAACAGTGGGTCTTTCTGCATAGGACTGTTTTGTTCAAGGCTTTTATTCCAGTTAGGAGGCCCAGAGATCTCCTGTGTCAACCTGGGGGAAGGAGGAGTGTGTGAAAAAGGGAGAAACCCAAGGGCTCTGGGCTTAGGGTGCAGGAGACTGAAAAGAAAGAGAGAGGCAGTGTGTCCTGAAAGTACTCAGAGCTCTGAACCATTCTGGAATGTTCCGTCACTGGGGTGAGGACACCTCTGTGCTCTGCTGTCCATATCCCAGTGACTTTTGCACCAGGACCCATCAAATCCCTTCATCCATTTCATTAATCACCATCATCTCCTTTCCCATCTGCACTTTTTTATATAGCACGTGTCAAAAACTGTCCCACTCTTTAAAGACCGATTTCAACCCTCCCTTCGATGAGGTTTTCACATTCCCCCACTTTCCTCAGAGAATGTTGCTTGAACCTTTGCTAAACTTCTTGTTTATTTCTTATTTAATGTGACACAATAACAGAATGTGTTATAAAAGACTAAGGAACAGGGGCATGACCTGGAAATGAGAAAACTCTGAAAGGGAAGTAAAAAAACCAAATTTAACAAAAAATATACATCGACATAAATGAAGCAATTACATGCACTGAAGGATATAACACGACCCAAATAAATGGAGAAGTCAATCACGTCTCTAAGTGGGAAGACTTAATACAGAAGACACCAATTTTCCTCAAATCAGTGCATGCTTCTTTGTCTCAATGGTAATCAGTTCTTCTTTTGGTTTCTTCCTCCACATCATAATTTGTATTAAAATTTACTCATGTAGGGGCGCCTGGGTGGCTCAGTCGGTTAACGGTCTGACTTCGGCTCAGGTCACGATCTCACTGTAGTGAGTTCGAGCCCCGCATTGGGCTCTGTGCTGACAGCTAAGAGCCTGGAGCCTACTTTCGATCCTGTATCTCTCTCTCTGCTCCTCCCCCACTTGTGTGCATGCTCTCTCTCTCTCTCTCTCTCTCAAAAATAAATTTAAAAATTAAAAAAAAGTTTACTCAAGTGATACATCTTTCATATGTTTATTAGCCATGAGTATCTTTTTCTATGAGTCTCATGTCCGGTTGTTATCCCTTGCTTGATTTCAGCCTATTTATAGAGTGACAGGCTTGAATTCACTGAGCTTTTATTTCCCTTCCAGTTATATATTCTCTTAATATGTGATTTAATGGATGGGCATGAGAACAAAGGGCAGCTTTTGAAAACAAAATGATATCTTATTGATTTATAATGATTTTAATTGATAGCTAGACTACCATTTTCTTAACAAGATTTGAAAAGTCAAGGGTACCTGAAGTCGGAGATGCTAAATCCCAAAGAGAGATCTTCACTCGTCTTGAAGGCTCACATATCAGAGAAACTGAATGATTGGAACAATTCTTTTCCTAAAATTCAGCTGTGCTAACTCAGCCAAGTGTCGTGCGTAATCTCACACCACAAGTATCCAGACCCAGTCTACCTTCCTTGAATTTTCCCCTTGTTCAAGTCTCATATTATTTTAACGGACAAAGTGGGAAGAGAAACTGGAGAGAATTTGATGGTTGTGCTAACTGAACATACGATGGTCAGAGATGCAACGCTAGTTTAACCCTTATTCTATGCCTTCTGAAAGTCAGCCATACTTCTTTGGCCAAACTATCTGAACAGGGATCCTAAAGGGTGTCAGAGAAAATGAAGTAGATCAGAGAGTTGTGGGGCCTCCATCCACTCAGGAAAAAGCGAAGGGGCCTTGTGGAAGACAGTGATGGATTCAAGCCATAGGAAAAAGCATATATCAAGTATCTCGACCTCGTCCCTATCTTTGGAGGATATATGTAATTTATAGAGTGTTTAAATTAGACAAATAGCCCAATCGATTTAGAATAAGGGACAGGAAACACATGTTTCTTTTGCATTAAACTGGACTTCACCAGAGTAGAAATGCTTATGATCTCCTGAGTTATGGAGCTTGGGCTCTCCATCAAAGTGCCCCTAATTACAGGGACTGTGCTTTTCCACAAAGGTGATCCATTATGGAGCACGCTGTCTCCATAAAGACCAAGAATACACTGAACAGCTCAAGCTAAGTGGTAATTTATATTATTGTTTATAGGAAGAAAGAGCAAGAGCAAGCAGGAGAGTGAGGGCAAGAGCCAGAGAACGAGAGAGAAAGAGACCGAGAGAAAGGACATTTTAGTGAAGATGGAAAAGGACCAGGGAAAGGACCGAAACAACCTGTGGAAAATGACGTCAGCCTTCTGTTCTGAGGATTTGAGCTCCGAGGTGAGGAAAGACGGATTGCGGAGAGTTGAGGAAACTCATTGTTCTTTAAACTTTTTACTTATGCCCGGGTGGGTGACCAGAGTGAATGGCCTGAAAGCCAGACGTGTAGACTGCTTGGGGCCTTTTCCTGGGAGGCAGAGTACTTCACTGGGAAGCAATTGGCCAGAGGCTGGTTCATTGACAATCAAGTGACCAAATTCCAAATCGCAGAGTGACTTGCTCTGCGAGGTAGTGAGGATTTGGCTCCCGGGTTTAGTTCCTTCTTCCATTGGCATGTGTGAATGGGTGGGCTTTCCTTTAAATACAGTTTACTGCCATGCCCCCTTTGTTGCTCTGTGTCCTGACCCCATCTTTGGCACTGCTTTGGCCTAGGCTTCTGGTTAGTCCTGTTTCTGCTTCTGTTGGCAAAGCAGCTGCAATAACCTGCCTCGCCATGTGTTCGGTGTTCCTCTGATGTGCATTGTGAATTGGCTGTCGGCAAGTTCATTTTCAGTGGATTGACCTATAGCCCTTCTATAGGCTAGAATCTCTCTACACCTGGGCTGTCAGTCTCTTGCTATATTCCTACATACTATTCACCATTCACCTGAGCCCAGAGAGTCAGTGGGGAGTTGGAGGAACCACATCCAAAATGGCGGCAGCCACCCCAATCACCCTCCAATGTACATCCATTACCGGGTGACTTTACATCTGGAATGCAGCCCCCAAACTAAGTGCTAATGCTAAGGCAATTTCTCCATTTCCTATACAAAGACCACATTTCTTAGCGTGCATTGGAGGCCCCATATAGCCTGGCATGAGTCTCCTTTTTTACCATATTATTTGGCTTCTTCAGGCTTCACTGTTCCTGGAGTAAACTGTGCTCCTTGAAGTCACTGCCCGTGTCTGGCATGCTTCTGCCTTTCTTCACTGTTTTCCAGGGTCTCTTTGCCAGCCTAGACCAGTTTAAATGCTGTCTTTTTGTGTGTCCTTCCCAAACCCCTCCAGGCAGAAACATGTTTCCTGTTCCATTCTCTGTCTTTCCATAGCTCCCCAGAGGTTCTTCTATTATAGGTCCCAGCACCACCTTGCAGGGAACCATGGACTGTGAGGTCCATGAAGAAAGAGGCTGAATCTTATTTTCCTTGGTGTGTCTGTGACCCAGCATGGGGTGCAGGGTGAGTGGTCCATGTAGTGGATTAGTGGTCAATGGACAAAAAACCAAGCAGTGATGGGCTGGAGAGCAGAGGATCCCAGGGCCATATGCCTTGGCATACCGAATGTGGGTATACCAAGTGACAAGGAGAATGCCAGGGAAACCCGAGGAAGATGGGAAGGAGGTGGGGGTGCTCTAAGAGATGTGCATCTCTTCGAACCTGGTGTATCCAGACTAGGGAATGAATCCTTAAAGCCCAGAGCCCTCAGTCTGTACCATTCAATCACTTATACTCTGGGACCTGCTAATGAGGTGATAAATCCCTCAGTGAATTCAAACAGGGATCTCCCAATTTATTTGTAGCTGGCAGATATTTAGTGATTAGTAGCACATGCTCTATGCTGGTGCTGCCCAATCAAACTTTCTGCAAGGACATCACTGTTCTTTACCCGTTCTTTCCAATATGGTAGCCATTCGCCACCCGGACCACTTGAAATATGACTAATGCGACTGAGGAACAAAACTTTTCTTTAAAAAATTTTTAAATTCAATTTGGCTACTGTGTTGGATAGTGCAGTGAGACACAAACTGTATGGACTCAAAACCATATGGTTCTGGCAAATGTACACTGGCTGCCTGCCCCTATTTCCACATTTATTAAATAAAGATAATAGTATACTTACCCCTTATTTTTTTTTTTTTGCAGTGACTAAATCAGTTATTAATGTGTGTTACTTATTTATTGCTGTATAACGAATCACCCCAAATTTAAGGTTTAAAAAGATCAAGAATAATTCGTGATCCTTTTGGTTTCTCTTGGTCAGAAGTTTGAGCAAGACTTGGGCGTGTGGTTCTTCTCGGTATGTCTCACGCAGCCCGCAATCATCCGAAGGCATGACTGAGGGGTCTTCTTCCACGGTGGCTCCTGCACACGGCTGGCAAGTTGTTTAGGGTTCTCTCTGTGGGCTGCCTGAGGGTCCAGAATCGCAGATGCTCCCCCAGGGCGGAAACCCGAAAGAAAGGAGGAAGCTGCAATACCTTTTATAAGGTAGCCTCAGACACCCCCTCTGAAGGGCTCACAGCCTGGTATCGATGCCTTTTGCTCTCTTCCTTCCCTTGCGGCACCAGAAGACCCCTTCCTGGGAACTCTCACTGTGGGCCACGCCAGCTCTTGTCAACTTAGGACGTGTCCTAACTTTGTGCAGGTAGCATGTGAGGCGGACTTGGAAGCAGAAGCTGACACGTAAGACTGGGGTTGGGGGAGGGGGACAAACAAACAAACAAACAAACCTGCAGCCTCAGTTTATTTTTCCAGAAATGGGAACGTTATTTTGTCCTGTAGGATGCTTATTTGGATGAATCCCATCAACCTGTTCCCTGGGGGCTTCCGGTGTTCCAGGCGTTGTGCCATTGAAGATGCCTAGAATCTCTGTCCTCACATGGGCAGCTGCGGCCCTCTGTCCTCACATGGGCATCTGTGAACGGGCGGCCACTTGGGGAGCTCCCACTGTAGTGTGGCACATGAACAAGGACCTGGGGGGGATGAACACCCAGTGGGGGGAGGGAGCGCAGCTCAGGAGAAAACCTGGAGGTCTCCATGGGGACCAGGCACGGTGGCTGGTGGCTGGGAGCAGTAGTGTCACGGCGGTGACACCAGAGACGTTTCTAAGCTGCTCTCCTTGCTCTGGTCACATCCTTACTGTCTTGCTGCCCCTAAGACTCCCTTTTTTCTTGAGCCCCCTCTTCTTCTTTTTTTTTTTTTTAATTTTGTTTTCATGTTGATTTATTTTTGAGAAACAGAGACAGAGCATGAGCGGGGGAGGGGCAGAGAGCGAGGGAGACACAGAATCTGAAGCAGGCTCCAGGCTCCGAGCTGTCAACACAGAGCCTGACGCGGGGCTTGAACCCACGAACTGTGAGATCATGACCTGAGCTGAAGTCGGACGCTTAACTGCCTGAGCCACCCAGGTTCACCCTTGCACTCCTCTTCTTAATAATATTTTCGGATGAGTAGTACCACTCGGGGTTCTGGGGGCAGTGGGAGGGACTGATGTTTTCGGTTTCTCTTGCTCCTCGCAAAGCCTGGAGATCACCATCCTGTTTGGCCCCTGGACTGAGGGCACGTTTCCTTTGCAGACCACAGCAAGACTGTCTTACCACCTGTCCCCATAGGACAGATGTCTTAGGAGACAATGATGTAGCACCTTGGCAAAGCTGCTTGGCCATCTCTCTATTTCAAAACAGCACCCTGACCTTCCCTTCACAGTTCCTCTGCCTCAGCAGACAGCCAGGAGCCGAGAGAAACGTGTGCTGCCTCCTCTGCTGAGCCATCGCTCTCCTCTGAGACGGGCCTGTCTGGCCCCCACGGCTCTGTGTGCACATTAATAACAGAGCCAGGCGCTGGCCTCCCAGCGGCCCCTCCTGAGAGCCGCTTCGGGTCTCCACACGGGTCCTGTGCCTCCCACTCCGCTGTTCTCCAGGATCCGGCCAGCATCCGTGAACAAAGCTTCTTCTCCTCCGCGTCAGAGAATCCCCAGGCCTCCCGCGGTTTTAGCACAGTGAGGACTGGTGATTTGGGATATGTTACAGGGCTGAGCCTCCTTTGTCCCCCGTGGCCCTCCTCCCCCAAACCCTGAAACGTGAGGTGGCCCCTCAGCTGCTCAGTCGGTCTGTCCATTGGTGGGAAGTTTCTCTTGGCTCCGGAAGGTGGCAAGGGTCTCTGCCGCAGGGACTTGCTTTATTTATCTAGCTGGACTCCATCTCTCAGTATTCAACTCAGGGAGGAAGAGGATTTTGCAGCTAAAGTTAGTCTGTCCCCCCTGTGGAGACAGTGAGCAGAGAAAGAACGGATATTCACTGAGGCTCGAACTCCTCTGGGTGTTGTCTGCAAGGCTGTGGAGCAGGTGGGGCTACAGGGTCAGAGTCAGGAACCACAGAATCATAGGTCGGGGGGCCTCAAGGTCATGGCAGTCCGCTCCCTCTTCTTCCAGAGGGACCATGGCCTTTGTTACTCTGATGATGGAAACTGAGCTCTGATTTCCATCCATCTTTTAATGTTTTTCAGAGACCATGTTAGCATTTTATTTTTCTATTCCTGACACTCGAATTCATGGGTGGCGAATGATAATAGAACATAGTCAAAGTAAACACAAACACTACTCAAGAACATTTAACCATTTGTCGTAGCTGTTCTTGGCAAAATACATAAAGGTATACAGAAACATTTTTACATAAAGTAGGCTTAACACTCTGTATACACTGTGAAAGCATTGTTAAAATTCACACTAAGATACTAGCGTAAGCAGTGGGGTACGAAAATGCAAGCAAGGTTAGTGATGAGAAACAACCACCAACGTAACTCTTCAGCGCACTTTGCGTTCAAATACTGATGGTCTCGCCACGGAAAATGCTCTGATCACTTTTATTTTTTTTTAATTTTCTCCTCCTCCTCCTCCTCCTCCTCCTCCTCTTTCTTCTTCTTCTTCTTCTTCCTCTTCTTCCTACTACTATTATTATTTTACAGAGATAGAGAGTTCGAGCAGGGGAAAGGGGCAAAGGGAGAGGGAGAGAGAGAATCCACGCTGAGCGTGGAGCCTGACTCAGGGCCCAATCTCACGAATGTAAGATCATGACCTGAGCCAAAATCAAGAGTCTGATGCTCAACCAACTGAGCCACCCAGGAGCCCTGATCACTTTTATGTTTATTATTATCACTTTTAATTTTTACTTTTGAGAGAGAGTGTGAGCGGAGCAGAGAGAGAGGGGGACAGAGGATCCAAAGTGGGCTCTGTGCTGACAGCAGCGAGGCTGATGTGGGGCTCGAACTCACGAACCGGGAGATCATGACCTGAGCCCTGAGCTGAAGCTGGATGCTCAACTAACTGACTGAGCCACCCAGGTGCCCCAGCCTCTGATCACTTTTGAAGTAGCTACATTTAAAGGGACTACCTTCACCCTGAGTGCTCTCGCCTCAGTATGGCAACTGATTATGAGTTCAGGTTAGGAGAAACTCCAGGGAATAGAGAAACCCACGGGAAGCTGGCCATTCTGAAATGAATCTTTAAACTTGATAATGAAAACAATTCCCAAGGCAACTTCTATACCAAAAGTTGTAGAACTATCAACCTCCTCCCCCTCCCCCCAAAATATTTAAAACTGAAATCAAATCTTCTCTCTCCCCTTTAAAGTGCGTGCCGAACAAGAATTCATCTACTCCAGTCCAGCTTTTCCAAAAATAATTCTGGATGAAATCACTCAAAAGTGTTTCCCATTTCTGCCCTAAAATCTATTTGGGGTGGTAACATTCCTGAAACAAAGTTTACTTTGGATACATTTGCTTACTCTACTTTGATTACTTTGGATTCTACTTAAAAGTGTGGTCAAAGCCCTGAGTAATCAATCAGTGGTATTAAAAGTATTTTTTACTCAAAGTTCTAAATTATGAGGATGAAAATTAGTTGGTTCAGAACTGCATCTGCATTAGATGGTAGGTTCCTTTCATTCTTTTTATCCAGGTGTGTTGTGGGGGGGGGTGAGGGGGGATCCTTGCAGGGTTCAGGAGTGGAAACATGGTTATAATAAAATCCCAATCACTTTACACAGAGGCACAGTCTCTTATTCCAAGAATTGATTCTTTTTCTTCCTTTTTTCTTTTGTTAAAAAGCGCTAGTTTGCATTTCAAAAGAAAAACAGTGATGGAAATGATTAGAAGCATCAACATGTAGCTTTGAGAATTTAGACCTTAACTGAAGATACGCTGTTTTCTGAACTCTTATATTTATAGCAAAAACTTTTAAAGAGTTATAGAAAACGTTTGATTCTCTATTAATTTTGCATGAAGGCATTTTTATTGGCGAATCTCTATTTTTCCATGCTTTCTTGGGGATTTTTTGAAGCCTCACCAACTTTTACACAGGTTTAAAATGAATTGAACAATATACTCTAAGTAAAATGAACAACCAAGATACTTTGAGAGCGTCCCCTTTATATTAGCTCTTCTCAGTACACTCTGGTCAAAATTCATTTGGCAATAAAGGCTTGCAAACTTTCATCATGTGATTAATGAGGCTGAAATGCCACATAGAGTTACAACCAATACACTTTCAGAACACGTAAACCTTTCTCCGGAAACTCTCAAATCATGTCAACTAGAATTCCACTGCTTCTAATGAAGAAACTTGTGAAATGCTGGTTTTGAATGTGGCTCATTGAATCACTGTGCAGAAGACAATGAACACTATGGTCGCAGCTACTACCCTATTTTAATGATGTACAAATAGGTTATGTGCTAGAAAACACTATAAGGAAGTGTGAGCCAGTTGAAAACCAAAGAAAAGAAACAGTATTGTAAACCACAGTAAACTTGTATAGATACATAGGCACAGAAAACTAAAATTTACATCTATGCAGGCATATCTGAATCCATATATCTTTGGCACTCAGAGCTCCTGGGTCAATGAAGCCAAGGCGAACAATATTTTTTTCATATGCTTTAGGAAGTATCTTGTCCCAATTTAAAAAAAATGCTGTGATCTCCCTTCTAAAAAGTCACTGAGATAAAGACAAATTGGAATCAATTTACAAAGCTACCCAAAATCATAAATAACAGCAGTCCCTGAAACAGAGGTTAAGAATGTCATTAAAAATATAAAAGTGGGTGGAGAGTTTTTTTAGAGTTTTAGACTCTTTTAGAGTTGGAGAGTCTTTGAGAGTTTTTGACTTGAGATTTTAAAACTTTTGAGCAATGCCTGATTGATACAGAATCCAATCTTAATTTGTATCCAACTGTGTTAACCACTGTATTCACACCTTACAGGGAAAAGTACAAAATTAGTCTATGTCCCCGAATGCGACCATTTACCCCCGGAATACTCCACAGGTGCACACACTTGCACAGACACATACAGGTTACATGTTTTCCCCATGTGCTTCTACTGTTTCTTGCCATTCTCTTAATTTGCTTCTCTTGAAGGGGGGCAGTGACTCAGTGTGTGTGCACTGGGGATCTGGAAGAGCTGGATGGTAAGCCCGGTGGCTGGGGGACTCTGCAGGACCATCTCCCTGGAACTGGGGGGAAAGCCAATTTCCACCCATCCGCTTAATCGGACTTTCCTCCCAGAACCACTGTCAACAGTTTAGCGTGTGTGTATCTGCAGACTTTTGAATATTAACCCTCACCCGCTAGCTGAGATATTTTTTACATGTACATACATGTAAGATGTAGTACAGTTGCAGAGGAGCACTGTTTCAGGTTTTATCATCAGTGTGTTCGGCAACACCTGCCATTAAATAGTTGCTCATTTAGTAATAGTGTCGTTTGCTAAATGGGATGAGAAACAGAAGTTCAACAGATGACGTGACTTGCCCAGGCTGGTAAGGGATGGAATTGAAAACTCATTTGACCGTACCTAGAAGGTTCTACTTGCGTTGTAAAAGAATCATTTGACCGGCACCAAAGAGGCTGGCACTTGGGCAGGCAGCAGAGAGAGAGCCTGAGCGCTGGCGGGAGATGGCATCATGTTCCTCTGTTCCTCGTGCCTGGAGGATCCCCCAAGTCTGAGCTGATGCTGTCTGAACAAGATGGGGACTCCCTCTGGTTTTCCACTTGCCTTATCTTGTTCTTCTGCTAATGGACTGCTTCCTCGTTGTGCTGATGGGGCATTTCTTAGGCAGCCTTCCCTGGCCCTGGTAGCCATTGGCCAGAGAGCGGTGCCCTGTCGGGCTTGTGGACCTAAGGGAGAATGAGGGAGATGCCATCGCTCTCACAAAGCACAGCCTCTGGAGAGGACTTCCACCCGGACTCAGTGGGCTCTGCCCCGGGACAGGCATGGGAGGATACGACTCTGCCTGGAAGGACGCGACTCTGCCTGGAAAGGAGAGCATACCATGTTTGCACAAGCAGCTCTAGGTGGCTGAGGTTTGGTGCCTGCTGCTCACCTCTGAGGCATCACCTTGGGTCTGACCTTCTCCTCTCCCACTCAGGCTTCAGGTATCAATGAAAGGGTGCACACAATGGTAAACCATTCTTTTTGCCTCTGGAATTTTGTGATTTAAACTTGCTACATGACAGTTACAACAAAGCAGTCAACATTTATATGTATGATTTTGCTGCCTTTGGAAGGGTATGGATCCACTGAGCTTATTCTCCCTAACGATCCAAGTCTGGCCGGTTTCCTCTTTCTTCTGAGGATCTGGTCTCGTGGAGATGCAAGGTTGGGTCTTTGTCCATTTCTGCACATCTCCTTTCTTCTCTCAGGGGAGGGGACTGGATGTTCTGGAACTTAACACTCAGCACAGGTGCTTTCCTCCAGCAGGGGCAGGCAGGGGAGTGGTGTATTAGTAGCTTGGCTAGGGGATGGCTGTCATACATCTGTGCCAGGGGAGGAGATCAGGCATGAATAGAATCCTGGGGAAGTCTCAGGACCTGCCTTCCATCCTCCAATTGTCCTGTAGTGGGTGCAGAGCGAGGTCCCCATGGCATATGAGAGAGAGCTAACTTCTGCCTCCACACTTACGTCTTCTCTCCTCACTTGTCTAAGCACAAGAACTGTAGAGTTTCGCTTATTAGACAAAGCTATTTTTAAGGAGAGCTAGGCAAAGAGGGAGCGAGCTGCTTCTGAAGGAGTGAGGTCACTGACACTGGGTCAGGGGGTCCCGCCCAGGCATTGTGACCTGAGAGGTAGGTCTGAGGGCTCCACTCAGAGAAGACTGACTGAGGCATCAGGTAGGTGAGACCACTAGCTTCAGAGAGGTCTCATTATTTAATTATCTTATTATATTTCTTCTTATTTCATTAACTTCTGTATTATTGTCATGAACTCCTTTTTTACTTTGATGAACTACTGAAATTAAACGTTTCAGTATTTTTTAAATCTTTTTGAAAGGAAATGCATTTAAAGCTATACATTTTCCTCAGAGTGCTTCTTTGGCTATATTTTACGGGTTTTGGTGTATAACGTTCTCAATTACATTCACTTTGAATAGCTTTCAATTTTACCTTAGATTTCTTTTGACACTGTTTTTTATTTTAACATGTTAACTTTACTTTTGGGGAAAGAAGCTACCCTTTTATTCTTTGTATCTGGATTTCGTCTATATATGAGCTTGTTATGATTTGTATACTTTCAAATTAAGATGTTATTGGGAGAAAAGGATACAGTTGATTTTTATAAAATTTCTGCACATTTTTGAAAATGTGCATTGTTTTGGATTGAAACGGTATGTTCATATCTTTATATTTTATATCTCTTGCTGTACAATCACAATTGTTAATTTTATTATTTACATCCTTGCTTTTTTATGTTTTCATTCTTTCAATTTTTAAAATAAGTTGTTGAGGTGCCACTGTGTTTTTGACAATTAGACCAAGGTAAATACTGCACTTTTATATCTTCTCTGGGTTCCTAATAAACTGAGAACAGAGCCAGATGAGTGCCAAGAGCAGGGATGGCTTTATTATGGAGAACTAGTTTTGTGCCTAAGGGCAAATGGAATTGCCCTTTCCTTCTTCATTGAATTGAGGAAACTTGGTCCTGCAGCCTAGGATGACCAAGTTACATACTCAGCTGAAAGCTAGACACTTAGGAACAAAAGAGTAGAGTGCCAGAGGTAGAAATGTGCCAAGTCCCACAATGATAAGGCACAGACATGTTTTAAAAACAGCAAAGTAAATGAGAACATGCTCTTTCTGCTTGAATGGGGGTGGGGTATCCGGATGTCACTTTCTCCACTTTCCATTGGTCAGATTATTCTCTCTCAGATAGAAAACTGCACATGAAGGAGGGGAAGGAGAAACCAGCCAGGGGCGGGATCAGCTCCCTTACTTCTCTGTAAACATGAGAAACAAGGAGGTAAGCATGCCTCGGTAACAACTTTGTCTATCCTCTGTCTTAATTTTAATCGTGTGTGTGTGAGAGAGAGAGAGAGAGAGAGAGAAATTTTGTATTAAGGAAACAATATATTTGATCTGACATAATTTGAGAGGTTTTTTTTTCTTCCAAAAGGGAAATTTAATAGATTGTAAGCGTACCTCGTTGTTTACAAATTGAAGGTTTGTGACAACCTTGCGCTAAACAAGCCTACTGGCGCCATTTTCCCAACAGCATCTGCTCGCTTCATGTCCCTGGGTCACGTCTTGGTAATGCTCACAACATGACAAACTTTTTCATAGTTATTACATTTGTTACAGTGATATGGTGATCTCTGTTGTTTCCACTGTAATTGTTTGGGAGAACCATGAGCCGCATCAACATAAGATGGCAAACGTCATCGATAAATGTTGGGTGTGCTCTGACTGTTCCACCGACTGTCCTCCCATCTCTCTCTCTCTCTGTCCTCAGGCCTCCCTCTTCCCTGACACACAAAAATCTTGAAATTAGGCCGATTAATCACCATACAATGGCCCTAAGCATTCAAGTGACAGGACGAATCAGTTGCTATAGCAACCTTCATTGTCTTATTCTAAGAAATTGCTCTAGCTACCCAACCTTCAGCAATTACTACCTTGATCAGTCAGCAACTGTCAACATCAAGGCAAGGCCCCAGGCCAGCAAAAAGATTATGACTCCCCGAAAGCTCCGATGATGCTAAGCAATTTTTTTTTTTCGGCAATAAAGTATTTATTTCTTTTTTGGAGAAAGAGGGAAGGCGAGCAAGGGAGAGCGGATGAGGGAGAGAAAGAGAGAATCTTAAGCAGTCTCTGCATTTAGTGGAGCCTGACACTGGGGTTGAGCCCACGACCCTGAGATCATGTCCTGGGCTAAAATCAAGAGTCAGATACTCAACAGACTGAGCCACCCAGGTGCTCCAGCAATGGGGTATTTTTATATTAAGATATGTACATTGTGTTTTAGACACGATGCTACTGCATACTTAATAGACGACAGCGTAGTATAGCATGAACATAACCTTTACAGGCACTGGGCAACTAAAACGCTCATTTGACCACCTTTATTGTGGCGGTCTGGAACCAAATCTGAGGTACCTCCAAGGTGTACCTGTATATCGGGGGAGAAGCAGTATCATAGTTAAGGGTGCGGGTTCTGGGTTCAAATCCTATCTCTTAAGGTTACTGGAAAAGTAACCATGAGAAAACAACTCTTTTGGGATCTAAAGTTTTTCTTTTTAAAAATTCGTAACTCACAGAAATGTAAACAGGTGAAATGATTTCATATGATGAAGCGTTTAGAGGAGTCACTGGCACAGCGTAAATCCTCCATGAGCTATTAGGGTTGTTTTACTCTCTGCTCAAATTTTGTAACATCTCTTAAACTTTAGCTGTTTTTTTTTTCCATCTCAGAATGGTTTGGTTTGAAAGTTCTACCTTTTTTTTAAGGCTCCCTGTTTTCAATTAATATACATCTGTTTTATATTAAGTATACTGTGAATTTTCCTGTTGATTAAAAAATAATTAGGGGCATCTGGGTGGCTCAGTCGGTTGAGCATCCAGCCTTGGCTCGGGTCATGATCTCATGGTTCCTGAATCTGAGCCCCGCATCGGGCTGTCTGCTATCAGCCCAGAGCCTGCTTCGGATCTTCTGTCCCCTACCTCTCTCTCTGTCCCTCCCCTGCTTGCATGTGCTCTCTCTCTCTCTATCTCTCTTTCTCAAAATTCAATAAACATTAAACAAAGAATAATTCATCTCAATTCTTTGAGATTTATATTTCGAGATGCTTCGAATACTACTGAAAACAAAACCTAACAGGGAAAGGAGAGAAGATGAGCGACTTAAGTGAAACAACAAAACAACGAATTGCCACAACTTCAACCAGAAGCGACGGGGATCATCTGCCACACACCCTGCCTTTGGGCCAACGTGAGATGAGACCGTGCAGGCCAAGAAGCTACGCACACCTCCTGGGACCACAGGCCACACACGAGACCTCCCAATTGTTGTTACCGCCCAGAAGTTGCCTTCAGGGCACCTTAGACCAGCCACGGTCTAATCCGTGGATGGTTTAACTATGGAACCACCTGGCCATCGCTGACCTGACTCATCTGCACAGACACTTTGAAATCTGCAGACTCCTGTGAGAGGTCAAGGTTACCTCGTGTTCATTTGCTGCTGATGCATCTGCTAGTGAAATCCTAGGGCTCCATTTCACTGACTTCCCTTTTGGGATGAAAGAAAATCTGGCACGTTGACTTTCTTTTTGACACTTCACTGCAGCAGAACTCTCCCCGGTTGAGATGTGTCTGTAAGGGATCAATTTAGTGCATTTCTTTGTCTTTGCACCAAGCGGTTTCTTGGTGCCGCTTTCCTAAGTGGAGTTTCTTCTCACAGACTGTGGCTTGCAGTTCCAGAGCAGAGATGTTGTTGTTCTCCATGGAAGTGAATTGATGCCCCTCCGGGAGTCTGGATGCTGTCAAGATGAAAAAGGTTCAGTGTTTCTTCCAGAAGCAGTAAATCAGATCCTTTGTGAGTTGTGCACTCAATCTCTTTCTCTTTCTTTCTTTGAGGAGTGGCCAAGCCAGAGTGATGCTTCTGTCTTCGCTCCTTGGAATGAAGGTGGGGAAGGATGCCCGAGTCACCAAGTCCCCTCCTCCAGACCCACAGGCCTGCTGGCTTCCATTTGGCTTACAAGTGCCCAAGTATCCAGAGCTGCCCTTCACTCCCCTCCAGAATCCCTCCCATGCCCTCACATCCTTTCTGGAACAGACTGGCTTCCTCTTGCCTTATCTCCACGTTCCAATGCTTGGGGGTCTTCTCTGTTCCACTTCACTAGGAATGAGTGAGGCCTCATCTGGTGAGCCGGGCCATGCTGATGTACTGCCTTCTTGTGTGTTCTCCCATCTAAGGCAAAATGCCTGGGCTCACCATGGCACTCTTCTTTAGGAGGGCCTTCCAATGTCTTTGGGAGGCCTGGCAGCAAGAGTTACATCGGTGTTAACTTCAGCAATGAAATTAACAGTGATGAAGGTGTAATCGTCTTCATTCGGAAGTTAATTGTGTAAATATCAGTGAATGTTTTGGAGTTCGGGTGCCTGGTAACTTCAGTGAGAGCCAGTGTCCCCATACATTGCTACAAAGTCCATCTTGGCCTACAAGAATGGAGAGATGGAGTGTGGATCAGAGGAGCTAACTCTGCTGTCCTCTGTGCTGGCTTCTTGGTCCGGAACCTCATAATTCACCTGTCCATTGCATTATAGAAAGAACCTTGAAAACGAATCCAAGAGACAGTGATGAACATTTTGAGGAATCTAGAAACCATGCTGTACGGAGGTGAGTGGAAAAACTGTCTAATGCAAACAGGCTGCTTATCTGGGCGGGGGGGGGGAAGGAAAAGAAGACTTGGGTGGAAAAAGATTGCTGTCTCCAGATGTGTAAAGAAGTACAACATAGTAGAGAAAACAAACCAGTTCTGTGTAATCACCATAGGGTAGAACTTTGATCTTTAGGTGGAAGTTGGAGGGGACAGATTTCATTTGATTCTATTTTAACAGCCTCGGGGCAGCCATAGGGGCAAGCGGTCACCATGTGACCCGGATGCCCAAGCCAGGGCTGGCTCCCCTTCTCCGGGACCTGGGTGGGTAAGCTCTGGGTCTCTTGCCTCTGAGCACAAGTGGCTTTATGGTTATCGGAGCAAAGGCGATCGCGTCTCTTCTGTGGCTCCTCTCATGGGGGAGAGCAGCGGGACCTCGCTGTGCTCGTGGAGGGCGCCGGGCCTGACTGAGGCCTGCAGGGGATGTTTTCTCAGCTTTAAGTCTCGAGCTGATGAACCGGGCCTGGAGTTTCACCTGCCACCCCTCCCCACTCCTAACATCTGAAAGAAAGCCTGCAACCCGGGCTCAGACAGCCCCATCTGCGCCCTGAAGACAAGGCGGAGGGTGACCCATGTTGGCCTGAGGATGAAAGGCAGGGGCTGGAGCTCTGGGTTGGGGCTGGGCTGTAGACATGCTGCGCGGGGCTCTCTCTTTCCGGGTGTTCTTCCCTGTTTGTGAAATCCATTCCCATGAACGTTTCAGGCGCTGCCCTTCTCGGAAGGTTAAAAGCTAAGCCGGCTCTGTAGGAAGCAGTTCCAGTGTTTAGCCAAGTCTGGTGGAGTCATTTGCCCTGCCTCCGTGCAGTGAGCTTGAGTCGGCACTTTTCCACTCTGCGGATGGGAAGCTTGGCAGTAAACTGGCAGACTAGACTGATGGCACCGAGCAGGGCTTTGGAGGCTGACGTTCACACCACAGCATCTTCAGGACCCACAGCCTTTTCATGCAGATACGCAGGAATAAGACTCCTTCCCCGTGCCTTACCCGGCAGATTCTACAGGAAAGAGAAAAGCAGAAGGAAAGGAACACTGGTGTTGAATTTACTAAGAAAAGCAAGTTCCAGTGGAATCCTGAAGTTGGTCCTCATTCTTCCCGCTAATCTACGCTTTTATTTTGCTTACATTTTAAAACTTCTATCTTGATATAATTTTTACGTACAAAGAATGGCGCAAAAAGAGTGCAAAGCCTTTCTGTGTACCTTTTGCCCAAATTTCTCAGATGTTAGAGTCTCACGTAACATGAGACCAATGACCAAAGTCAGGAGATTAACTCGATGTGATGCTAGTCTAATCTATAAGCCTTATGTGGATTTTACCAGTTTTCCCACAAATGTCCCTTTTCTGGTCCAGGTCCCAAATCAGCCTCATATGTTGGATTCAGATGTATTCTGAACCATCTGACTATTCACATGGAACAGTCTTATCTACGCCTTCGGCAAATTTAATTCTAGAGAAGGAGAATGTAACCATTAGAGAATTACCGAGTGTCTGCTTGGCCTGGGCTGTGCCCTGCTCGGGATGAGGTGATACCACATGGAAAAGGAGAGACACCATCCCTGCTATCTGAAGGTTCTTAGTCTCATGTTGAACACAGACAATAAAACCAGCAGTTTCCATGCAGAATACCAATTACCATCAAAGGGAATGAAGGGAACATACTGGTTGGGAGGGGAGACACCTAACCCAATTGGGAAGATGTGAGAAGAGATTTCTGGAAAAGATGATACTGGAGTTGAGGCCCATGGGATGAGTAGGAGTTACTCAGGCTGGAAGAAGGTCATTGTGGTGTGAGATCTTACAGGCAGTGGCAATGGCATTGGTGAAATTCCAATAGCATAAGACAATCTGCTCTGAACACTGAGCTGAAATGCTTTCTGGCATCTGGACACGAGACATGATGTGGGGAGAGGTGTGCATGGGGCTGGAGAGGCAGGGAATGGTCGAATGTGCAAAGGCTTGGAAGTTGTATGAAGGGCTTATTTTTGACCACCGAGCAATGGCCAGACATTGAATAATGTTTTGTACAGGAGGATGGTGACCATGTTTGTGTTTGGAAAGACTACAAGAGATGATGTTGGCCTGAATCAAGATGAAGCAGTGGATGTAGAGACACATAAAAAACCCCAAGATTTGGAGGAAGCAGGATTGATAGGATGTAGACGTCGGTTGGATGGAGATGTAGAGATTGGTTGGATGTAGAGATTTGGCTGTGTGGACAGGGTGAGGGAGAGGCAGTGATCAAAGGTGAAGCCCAGGCTCTGGCTTTGGCAATGAGTGGAAATTGGTGCCTTGTACCTTCTCGAAGGTAGAAGACACAATGGAAGGAATGGTTTCGAGGGTGACTCTCACGCTGAAGTGCTTGGGTAACCTGTGTGAAGTCCCAGTCCAAGGCTGTTGGCTTTATTGCACGCCTCCTAACTCTTGTTAATCCAGCAAGCCACTGGGTGTGAGATTGTGAAATACACATACAGGCGCTCTTGAGAAGCAGACTTCATATGCCCTGGTCCCCATCACTGGAGAGCCCACAGCCACGGCTGCCCCAGTATTGGGCAGACACTGCAGTAAGGTGGAGCCCAAACCTGGGCAGTGATTTCTGTTGTGATCTTATTCAGCTGGGAGAGCAGGAGAGACTGGGTTCGATCCTGTCGAGATGGGGTTAGGAGAGCACCATAGATAACGGGAGCCATCCCAATACCACAGAGCGGTTTGCTGAGAGTAGAGGAGCAAAGATCCAGGCCAGAACAGGCAATTGGCTGGGATATTAGGACTTAGGAAAATGCCAGGAAGAGGAGGAGGGACATCCTTTCCTCCAACCTGTCAGACAAGGGCCAGGAGGGGCAAGGGAACTAGTCAACATAGAGCTCTTTGTACATGGAAGCCCCCACAATAGTTTCTGTTCTGCCATTTGCTGATGAGGAAGGTAGGGTTTCGTGAGGTTAATGACCTGCTCAAGGTCACATAGTAAGTGTAGAGCCACAACTTTGACAAAACCCTGACCCTATAGCTCTTTCCTCTGCTCTATGCCACTGATATGAATTGGAAACTCTTGGTCCAGTTTAAGCAATGTCAAAACTGTCTAGGTGTGGGCAGGTGGGGGATGCCTGAACAGAAGGAGCGAAGAGAAAGTTTATTGTTGCCACCCTAAAGTAGTCACTGGCACAATGCAAAGCCTTGGCCATCATCAGGAATATCCCTCCTGAAGAGGGAAAAGAGTTGGACAAGACCTAATTCCAGGGAATAGAGTTGAGGGCACAGCAGGAAGGACGGTCACACAGCATTGCACGGGGAACAAGCTGGCCTCTGGCACGCAGAACCCAGCCAAAAAAGTCACAAGTCAGGCTGGCCGGGTCTGGTGTGAGACCCAGTCCCGATGCTCCCTCCTCATCCTTGATTCAGGATCTGTTCTTGACTCACTGCAAGGCTAGTCTTGAGTAAGAGCTGATCTAGAAGCAGCAAGGCACCATCTCCAGGAGTTTTGTTGATGCTTATGGAAGCGGTCTTTTCCCTTTTGACCCATACTCACCCCGGTTTGCAGACTTGCGCCATCCCGACAGGCTAGGCTGGAAGCACTTAAGAAGAAGAAATCTCAGCTGGACTCTTCCTCTCCTTCCAGCACTGGGAGAGAGGGAAGTGTGCTCCCCCCAGCAGTCAGCCTGCCTCTCGGTGGCTCAGCTGGAGGGGGAAATCTAGGCAGGGGGTGTGTGGGGGTGCAATTTGGCTTAACTAAACCTTATGGGGGGCACTAAGAACAGGGGAAAAAGCAGGACTGGAATGTGAAGAGTGGGGGGGGGGGGACGACTTGGCCTGCCCCAGTTTCTCATCTGCCAGGACTGTAGCTGAATGCTATCAAGTGGCATTAATTGACATTCAAGGTCACTGCGTCCCCTCTCCATGCTTGGATAAACTCACTGCCCACAGATTGGCACCCAGTCTGTGCTCACAGCCTGATTGCAGACCTAAGAGGCAGGAATGTTGGCTAGCCTGGCAAGGGAGATAGATATTCCTGGTTGGATGCAGGACTTCTCCAGCTATCAGATACCCTGGGACCTCCGCTCCAAGGAGATTTGGACCATGTGGAGAGAGCACAGACAAGCAGCCACAACTTGAAATGTATTTATGGACTAACAGTCCACAACAAATGTCTGGGCAACATCCTTAAAAAAATGAGTCGGGGTCTCCTATGCAGAATCTGGGGGTGGAAGTGAGCAATGTGAATATTTTTGTGTGTGTGCTAAAATCTGCTTTTTGTCTTGGGAAAAGAACCTCAAGCTTCTTCGATCCCTTTCTATCATGTATCCTTGGCAGCTCTGGGAGATATTTTCCCTATTAAACAAACCAACAGCTGCTGGTTTTGGCTACAGTTTGCTTTCCTCAGTTCTTGGGCGGAAAGAAGATGTTCAGCTGTCCTCAAGAGCTATCAGTGGAAATCAAAATAAAAAACCCAGAACAGATGGGCCTAGAGGATGGAAACCCCAAAGGGCACTGTGGGTTCCCATCCTCAGTAGAAAGCTGCAAATACTCAACGGTTACAGGGTTCTCCTCCTGCCCAGGCCTGGCCTCGTGTGCTCAACTCCATACTGCGGGGATGTGTGGTGTTTCTCCCATCTGAACTTTCAGGATAGAGGACATGGGTCGAGTGGAAGATTTCTGTGAGGAGACAGTGAGCAAAGGCACTATGAAATTTCCTGGATCGAAACCCATCACATTACCAATTTTACCACAGCTGACTCATTTCTTCGGGTATCAATTTCTCCACCTCTGGGTTCTGATTTGAACCAACGAAACAGCAGTTAATATCTGTATTATTATTTTCTATATGCCAGGCACTGTATTATAAATTTGCAAGGTCATGCTTACTCCTTGCCTTATTGCGCTATACTCATTTTCTTGATTAGAAAGTTGAAGCTTGCGGCGTGCCTGGGTGGCTCAGTTGGTTAAGTGTCTGACTCTTGATTTCAACTCTGGTCATGACCTCGTGGTCATGGAATGGAGCCTCATGTCAGACCCCGTGCTGGGCATGGAGCCTGCTTAGGATTCTTTCTCAACATCTTCCTCTGCCCTTTCACCTCAAAAAAAAAAAAAAAAAGTTGAAGCTTGGACAAGCCAAATAATTTACTCAAAGTCAGAGTTAGTATTGGCATTCCTGCTTAGTCCAACCACTAAAAAGACCTAAATACTTACACTGCCTACCTGAGAAGACTGATGCCATTCATTCAATACATGTAGGTAAATGCCTAACAGCACACACACATACACAGCAAATCGTACTCAGCAGAAATATATGTCCATTTACCCCACAGACAAGGAAATGAACATCAAGATGGCCACACAACCAAAGATCCCCAAACATTGGGGGAAAATCAGCATCACCGGAGGACCATGAAATTACATCAGAATTACATTGAAATTATAATTATATGAAGGAGATGTTGCCTTAGGAAGCAAAGTTTAGAGCATCAGGAAATTTTTTAGAATTCAGTATAATTAATGTTGACGTATGAAATAATGTTGAAGAGATTTAATTTATATATAAATTAAAACAGAAATCTTAGAGATCTGGAGAACAAAGCAAGAACAACGACATAAAAAAGCATGTTAAAGAGCAGAACTGATACAGCTGCAATTTGAATTTGTAAGCTGGAGGGCGGCAACAAAGAATTCTTCCAAAATGTAGCCCCAAAAGACAAAGAACCACAACATATTAATGAAGCATTAAGACACAGTAGGTTTATCAAAGAGTTTCAAATCCTGTCTAAATGAACTTGCAAAAGGAAAGAAACACAAAACAGAGGCTTGAAGGGAAGAAATAAATAAGGCGGTTTTTCAGAAAGGAAAACATGAGTCCTTAAATTGAAATAACCCACTGAGAGTTAAGTAGGACAAATGTAACAGGTATGACACATGCATGCACTGTCGTGGTGACATTTCAGAAAACTAACGATGAAAACCGTGTCTTACAGGCCAACAAAGCTGAGTGAAAGAGAAGATAGTTTCTCTAGAAAGAAATGAACATCAGGTTGGAATCCAATTTCTCAGAAGCAGGAGAGGATTTCTGAAAGCCATGAGCCAATCTTTTCAAAGTCGTTGATATGTGATTTTGAATTACGACTCTCTTCCAAGAAAAAAAATAAATAAATACAAAGGTGAAAATAGCTTTTGCTAAAGCTCTTTGAGGACTCAGAAAGCTTACCAATCAAAAACTCTATCAAATTTCTGGAAAATCTATTCCAGCAAAATAAATAAAATGATTAAATCGAGGAAGACTTAGAATATGTGGAGTAGCACGTAGCCAAAGAAATACAGGAGTATTAACATTAACATTTATTAAAATTAAATTAATCTTGCTTTTTGAAATGGTGAACGATAATAAAAACTCAGATCCATTATCCCTAAATGATCTCAGAATAATTCAGATCATGGAAGAAAAGAAAAGTTTGTTACGTTAGACCTTCCAGCAGCAACGGCATTGTTCCCAGCTTTTTGAACAAGGACACTCACGTTTCCATTTTGCACTTGGAGCCACCCTTGTCACCCACACAGGAGACTGGAGATTTCTTTTGCTAAGGAAACTGGGACAAGGAGGCTGCATCTATGGAGACATCGGACACATAAGAAAATTGGGTGACAAGAGGGGAATAAAGTGAGTTGCTCACAACTGATTTAGACATATCCCCAGACTCCCACTGCGGTGGTGGGAGGCCGTAGGGTCTTTCCCTGGAACAACAGAACGACTCAGGGAGAAAGACCTACACATCCTGACATGTGAAGGTCGCTAATGTCGTTGTTGATGGGCCATCCCACCAACCTGCGGTGAAGCTCTCCCATGCACGTTGTCAACACCTCCAGAGAAGACCCGGTATTCAGGGCTTCGTGCGGTCACACCCATTTCCCCTCCTGCCTCCTGATATGGGAATTGTGTCCATTTGCATTTAATATACTAATTAATATACTTTGTGTCTCAGGTCCTGTTTTCTTCACAACATATTTTACAACGTACGGTTACGTCACTGTCGTTGACCTATGAGCATTTTTCCATGCCCATGGCCCCTACGAGGCTGCAAGTTCCCTGAGGACAGACAGGAGCCAGCCCTGTTCGTTAGGTCTGCAGAGTCTCATGTTGTCTCTCAGTAAATTGATTTGGGTAAACATTGTGAAGAGACTTTGTAAACTGTGTATCGAGATGAACAAAAGGACGGCTTCTAATGACAGAATGGATAGAAAGCAGGTGCCAAGGAGGCCCGTGATTATAGGGTACTGATTCCAAGAGGGATGAGTGACAGATATGCTACCTGGGTCCCCATACCCTCCCCAGGGTCCCAGGAAACCTGAGGAATCATGCAGGTTGGGTGATTGTGTGATTTCAGAGCTGGAGCAGAGCAGAGCAGAAGCAAAGGTGGAAACAGCCTTTTCTCTCCTCCTCTCCCTGATGCAGGCACGAGTGGGACCCACGATGTTTGGCTTGATTTTAAGGCTCCCATTATCCCTACGTTTCCTTTATCTCTTGTGTCATCCCTGAGAATAAACGTCACATATCCCTAGTCACACTCTTCATCGGGTTCTTCCAGGGAAAGGACCTGGCTGCAGGAGCCAGACTTCTGATGGTTTTCCAGGAGCTGAGGGAAGTAAGGCTTTTCCTGCATTTTTCCAAGGAATTAGGGAAAGGATGTGGGTTACAGAGCTACAGCAGTGTGAGGAAGAACGCTGAGACTTTCTCTAAGCCTCATAGGAGGGCCTGTTTCTCCTCATGCAGAAACCACCCTTCGTTTTCCCTACGGAGCCTGGCTACCCTCCTCCGAAACTCTGGGCAGAGAAACCAGAGGCATTGCTTGCTCAAGTGGGTTATTCTAAAGAAAGGTATACAGGAAGAAAATCAAGCCCTTTATTTTTTTTATTTTTATAATTTTTTTTTAATGTTTATTTATTTTTGAGAGAGACAGAGAGAGAGCATGAGAGGCAGAGGGGCAGAGAGAGAAGGAGACGCAGAATCTGAAGCAGGCTCCAGGCTCTGAGCTGTCAGCACAGAGCCCGACGCGGGGCTCGAACTCACGGGGTGCAAGATCATGACCTGAGCCAAAGTCAGCAGCTTAACTGACTAAGCCACCCAGGTGCCCTGAAGCCCTTTATTTCTATTATCCCTTCTTGGAAATGGTGAGATATGTTGCCTTCAGAGCCTTTATTTCCTCCATGAGAATCACTTTTTCTATTTGGAAGAGATCTCCACCTCTCCAAGCAGCTGTTAGTCTAAGAAACCATTTACTTCCCAACGACCTCAGACTGAAAGTATCTTGTGGCGTCAGCCTACCTCTTTGCCTCCTCCCTAGTCACCTTTGATGCAGCGTTAAAAAGCACGGCGCGCTTTCCAAGTTTGAGATGGCATCCTGCTGCCCGCAGTGGGGAGTAGCATCCTTCTGCAGAAGGAGGCAGAGTGTGGATTGTGGTTGTACCTTGGATCAGCTACATGAAGTTTAAAAGAGAAATTCTGAGGGTGCCTGAGTGGCTCAGTCGGTTAAGCGGCCGATTTCGGCTCCGGTCATGATCTCACTGTTCGTGAGTTCGAGCCCCACGTCGGGCTCTGTGCTGACAGCTCGGGGCCCGGGGCCTGCTTCGGATTCTGTGTCTCCCTCTCTCTCTGTCCCTTTCCTGCTCACACTCTGTCTCTCTCTCAAAAATATATAAACACTAAAAAAAAATTAAAAGAGAAATTCTGTGTCCCACAACAATGCAAACAGCTCAAATTTGTATTCGAGGTAAAAACCGAGGACAGAGAAAAACCACAAGAGACGTGACACTTCCCGGGTGGATGGTGCCCTCCCCACAAATGTCAGCCATCCTGGACGATTCACAGAGACCTGTTTCTGCTGGGCAACTGGGTCTAGACACAGGTTCAGGGCCAGCGAGGGGAAATGTGACTTCCCCTGTCTTCCTGTGCAAATGGCATCACCGGCAGGGGGCTGAATGGAACCGCCTCCCTCTGGTTTCTCAAAATGGTTTCTCTGGATCCTATTCTTGCCACATCGCATTCTCTTCTCTGTGTTCTACTGCTCTAATTAGGTTTACTTGTTCTCAAAAGTTCTGTTACCTGCTAGAAACTTTCACATAAATTATCATTGTCCTTCCTGACAGACTCCACATGAGATTTTTTATTTTATCTTGACTAGGTGTAGATACGGCTTAGCTTGTGGGAGGTAAGAAATACACATCCAGAAATAAATGAGAGGCTCAGCACAGCAGAATTCTGCATCCAGCACCATTTCTGACCACTCCAGGCTACCAAAGAGGTTGCATAAATTCCTCTTTGTGAGGAGAAATGACACCCAGGCATGTGTTCAGACTCTTGGGGGGGGGGGGGTGGGGTCCCTCCTTGGACAAAGCAAAGCCTGAGTCTTGGTTTAAAAATACAATAATGGAGGGGCGCCTGGGTGGCTCAGTTGGTTAAGCGGCCGACTTCGGCCCAGGTCATGATCTCGCGGTCCGTGAGTTCGAGCCCAGCGTCGGGCTCTGTGCTGACAGCTCAGAGCCTGGAGCCTGTTTCGGATTCTGTGTCTCCCTCTCTCTGACCCTCCCCCGTTCATGCTTTGTCTCTCTCTGTCTCAAAAATAAATAAACGCTAAAAAAAAAAAATTTTAAAAATACAATAATGGAAACATTAAAGACTCCAGGAGGAAGTGGACTATAAAGCAATTCAGTTTTTCAGAAAATTACTATATTGAGTTTATACTGAATAACTTAGTAAGTTAATACAGGTTCAAAAGAAAGAAATATTCATTCTAAAGTTACAGAGACAAACTTTGGTATACCTTGCTGCTTTTGCACTGACTCCTTTTATCCAGTCTAATGGGCTGTATTT
Organism: Panthera onca; assembly: GCF_046562875.1. Classification (NCBI taxonomy): domain Eukaryota; kingdom Metazoa; phylum Chordata; class Mammalia; order Carnivora; family Felidae; genus Panthera; species Panthera onca. The sequence goes on along the minus strand of NC_138349.1, from coordinate 39,306,114 downwards.
CTTTTCATTTAAATGCCTTTATTCATTTATGTAAGTGATGCTGAATAATAATGATTTTTGACTAACAGTCTGTTGAACTTAGCTAAGAAATTTGCATCTCTTTTCTACATGTATTGAAAGGTAGGAAAAGCCAATTTAATGGGCATTATTAACTAATTTCACATATATTCCAAAGCCTGGAAAATGGCTGAGTTATAGATGAGCAATAAACTTGGGTACATGATGGGTAGGGGAAATTCACGTGCTCTACAGGGTTTAAGGCAGAAGATGTATTTCCACCGTTATGCTAACAACTTGCTCTCTCTGTCGATCTTTAAAGTAACCAATTTCAAATCTTCCTGCTTCTGGAGAAGATGGCATCTCCTTAAACGTCTCCAACTTAGAGTTTTTCTAGTGGTGGTTCAGCTGCTGACTGTTCTTTCAGGGCTCAATTGCCTTCAGGTCTTTGGTTTTTGAATTTTTCATCTGTCTCAGAGTCTCCAGATGTGAACAGATACACAGTATTTCGTGGTGTGCTCTGTGGGGTAGGGGTCGATGCCAAATCTTGGTTCTTGTCACTTCTTGCTTTCTGCTTTGCAGCTCTCTTTGCCTCATATTTCCTTTGATTTTTAAGAGCTGCTTTTGATAATGGCTTATCGTTTCCTGGTTGTGACTTCTAATTCAGCAGTGGTGTCTCCTCAGAGAGCTTGGAATTGGTGACTGGTTTGCTTCTTAAACCCGAAAATCTATCAACCACTGCAAATTTAGATTCTTCATTGGGTACATCACTTTTAACTGCCTCGTAAGCTATTGTTTTTGCTGGAAATAGCCTGTCCCAAAATGGCTGCCAGGACAGGGCTGGCATAATGCCAAAGCTTGTACCCATTATTAACATACAACCTGGGAACATGCATGGCAGTTAAAATGTGCTCCCCATCTGGGCACCAAGAAAAATACGTAGGCTCAGAGGCTGCTAGTTTAGAAATAGGTTTGTATTTTTTAACATTCCATGATTGCATTTGTCTGTCAGGTTTTTAAATCCAGCTAACCTTAATATACGGCCATGAGGACTAAATACGTTAAAGCATTAATATACGGCCATGAGGACTAAATACGTTAAAGCATTAATATATGGCCATGAGGACTAAATACGTTAGATGCTAGAGCACGAGCTCTAAGTGAAACCACAGGATCACATTTCAAGTTGAAAACCATTTCTTTGGCAGCCATAGAACCATAAATAGCATAAAACTCAGTAGAACTAGAATTCTAAATTTCATCATAAATGGGGCCATGTTTTGGCAATTGAACAAATTCCAGGGCTTTCTTCATTTGTTGCAAGGTAATGCAACATTGGTTCTGCCTATCAGGAAATTTTTTTCTTCTTAAGTCTGTTCTAACTACTCCAACACAGCAGTGCTTTTTATTCCTTAGTGTCCTCACCTTATCAAGCCCAGAGGAACTGACTGTGGCACCTTGGACCATCACCACCACCGAACCTGTACCCTCATCTGCCAGGAGGGGCGTGGACACCTCCATCTTCTCCTGGGAAAGTTATATCCATTTTCAATGTGCCTTAATATCAAAAATCATTCTACTGCTGCTGAGTCTGTTATCTGACCGACTTGGAAGGGATCAGTATGTGGTTCCCTTTAGTACTGTGAACACCATGATCTTCCCCACTTTTCGCTGTCCCTTGGGCTGAGGTAGTCATCCTGGCTCTTTATGTAATTACTTCCTTGTTAGCCTTCAAACTTTAGTGAAACAAATCATCCTTTCAAATTAGCCTTTCCCAGAAAATGTCTACCTCATTGCCCTTCTCAGTCGTCACTTCCTTCATGGTCATTATTTTGCTTCGTTCTGTGTTTGCCTGTCAGTTGTCTGCCTGCCAGCAAAATGTAGGCTCTGTAAGGGAAGGGAGTTCTTTGACCTTACTCATCACCCATCCCCAGAACCTAGTACAGAGCCTGGCACAACCTAAGTGTTCAAGATATACTTGCGAAATGCGTTAATTTTTGCCCTTTCCCTAGCTCTTAGTGCCCAAAGTGCTTAGTAAGTAGCTAAGAAATACACATTTCTGTTGTTTGTACTGTTGCAAATGCCCTCCGAGCGTAGCAGCCTTGGGGCAAGAAAACACCTTTTCCTGATCTTCCCTCTTGGTTCTGTTCATGTGGCAGCATTGCGTAGAAGCAGGTTCCCTTTGGTCACTGCCAGGACAAGAATTAATCATTTGTAGGTAGAAGACATCATGGCTATGGAATCCTGAAATATCTCTCAGTTTTTTGTTCTTTTACTGGAAAAGAAGAGCCTGTAGACGTGGGCCCCTGAATCAGAGAGAAAGTTCTGATTTTCCTTGTCTATGGTTTAGACTTAAATGAAAGACTGCTCTCCTGCCTTTCCAGAGCCCTTTCTCACCCTTGCTGGGCACCCGGCCCCGCCCAGGGAAGGAGTCATCCGGGCACACCGGGAAGGGTCAATAGTCATAATCCTGCATCTGGGTGCTCTGTGCAACCAGTGAAACAAGGCTTCTCCATGGGAACCCTCTCTTCCTTCAAGAGTCAGAGTCCTGGTTTGTGTCTTGAGGTTGCTTCACACAGTCATGCTTTTAGCTCTTTGGTGTAACTCATTGCTGAGTTCAGACCTGGCGCATTCAATATCTCCATCTGAGTAATTCATTTGTTTAAAGTTTTGAAACCATCTGAAAAATACAGCACGGTGTTAAAATGTGTGAGTGTGAGTGTGTGTGTGTGTGTGTGCGCGCGCGTGCGTGTATTTGAAAGAGCGTATGGGAAAATCCCTTTTTCCATTGCTATTTATAACCCTTCCCAGGCACTAAAAGGACAACAGCCATAACTCTTACCCATCCAAAAGAGTGCCGAGTACAGCACTTTCTCATTTTATGCACCTCCTTGCTCTTAAGTGCTCACTGTTTGGATTTCTGATCTGATAACTTTATTTAAGAATTGAGTTTTACTGGAATTTCGTGCTTGTCAGAGCTTTTTCTTCTGGCCAGGTGCTTCACCTCTGTGGTAACTCCTCCTGCTCTGTACAGAGGGACCAGGGTGACTCCTGCTGCTGGCGGTGCCGCAAACTCTGGTCAGGGACACCGACTGTCACGTGACTAGGGCCACTCATACACAGTTGTCCAGAAGACCCTAGCACCACAGAAAGAATGGCCCACGTGGGCTCTTGTACCTTCCGGCACCTGGCTGTCCCTCTCACTTCGTCCCCTGCCACTTGGCAGAACCCTGGTGCCCAGAAGGTGCTCTACAAATACTTGTTGAATGAATGTGCTTGCTTCTACCCTCTGCTCTTTCTGTTACCCAAGTCCTTAAGATTCTCCACTTGTAGCGTGGCCTGTCATGGGCAGGAGTCTCTGAATAAGTTCTTCTGTCTTCCCATCTGGCTTTAGGAATGCATTTTTTCTTGTTTCACAGTGTGAGTTAGGTCCATGTGTTTACCCTTGAGACGAAGAAATTGAAAAAGTTTGCAAAGGGACTGGAGGACTAAAAATGTGTCATACATCGTCTCGAGATATAAAAGAAGTTTGGGTTGAAAAGAAACCGAGGACTTTGGAACCGGCAGTTTCCAGTTTTCCAGGATTTGGCACTGGGAAGGAAGGGCCACCCAGCTTAGAGTGGCAGGGCTGGGAGTGCTGGGGGCCGTGCAGAAGGCAGGGTTGGAAAGAAGGACTTTGGGGGCTCTTCTAATGCCCTGCTGAACTTCCCTTTGTTCAGCCTGTGTGCGGAGGAGAAGGAAGACGTGCCCTCAGGCCCTGAGCCTGAGTGCTCAGTGCACCGGGAATCTTCGCTGACTCTGGACTGCACCCTAAACCAGGAAATACAGACCGGATGACTCGGCCATGGAATGAACGCCTAATCCTCCTAGAAGTTGAGGCAGGGTGAGCTAGAGCTATATCTTTGCGACGGGAAAGATGATCAAAATCTACTATTAAGTGGGAAAACATAAGTAAATATTATACATATATGCATACAGTGGGTATGAAGCACGTGCACACACATACACACTTTGAGGAATAATCACCCCCACACTAATACAGGGTTCAGGCTTTTAAATGGACATTTTCCTACAGGTGTTATCTTATGCCTCATTCCATGTGATAGTCCAGGTCCTGGCTGATTCTGATGGCCCCAGGGGTCTGTGTTCTGGAAAGCCAACCCCCCTATCCCCTCCATACATTCTATATCCCCATTTCCTTTCCAGGGGGTTTCCATTTCTGCTCTGCATCCAATCTGCTTGCTAGGTTGACTATAGTCTCCTCAAGGAATCGGTATCTTCTTTGTGAGAGATTTGTATTCCACTGAACGTGGTTCGGTACAAAAGCATTTGATTGACAACTGACTTTTTTAAGTTTAAGATTTTTAAAAAAGTTTATTCATTTGAGGGAGACAGAGACAATGCGAGTGGAAGAGGGGCCGAGAGAGAAGGAGAGAGAGAATCCCAAGGAAGCTCGGAACTGCCAGTGGGGGGCTCGAACTCACAAACTGTGAGATCATGACCTGAGCCAAAGCCAAAGTCAGACGCTTAACCCACTGAGCCACCCAGGTGATTTTTGTAATTGACAACTGACTATTAAGTAATGTATTAATTATGTCAGTGGAGGCCTCTGGGGTTTTCCCACTTCTTAGGGACTTGCAGAAAGGCAGTTGGATTTTCTTTTAAGGTCAAAGAGACCTGATCTTAGCTGCCCATGTGCCTGATCTCTTTCTCTCGGCCTCTGCATAACCCCTGGACTGTACTGGTCTAAGGACGGAGAAGGCAGTCCAGCCATTCTGGTTCTAGGCCACAACAGATACCAGGACCCGAGGACTCAGCCAGTGGTTCTAAGAATACCCTGGGGAGACGGGCACCCAGCCAGCTGTTTGCCTGACTTGGCTGCGGTCCCAGCATGTCTTCGAGGTACTTAGAAAGTGCGGCATGAATGCCTCTGACATGGCCCCCATGTGGGAAACTAAAATGTGTCATTTCTCAGGGACAGTTCTGAGTGTCACTCAAGTGGCCTCACCGGGAAGTATACTCATCTATCTGCCCCTATCACCCATGACTTCCTTTATGTATTCTTTGTAAGCTTTTGTTTAGTCTTTTATTTTTAGATTCCCAAATTAGGTGTTCAATGTATTTATCGATCACTTTTTTCTTATTTAAAAAAACTACAGATTAGTTGTATAAATAATGGATGTAGCCAGGGTTGAACTTCAAACATTAGAGATTAGCTAAAGTCTTCCTCGGCTATCAGTTTCAACCTCAGCTTCCTCCACAGAGACAATTGTTAGAGTTTCGTGTGTTCCCTTCCAGATGTTTTTATACCAATACAGAATTTTATTCTGTGGTTGGTTCAGCTATTTTTAGTCGGCTTTTGAAACCTACAAAAATATTCAAAGCCAAACAATGTCCTTGAATATGGTTTCAGATGTAGAACACAGATATTGATATGAAAGAGTTTCCTTTTCATTGATTATAGGTAATCTATCCTGCATGTAATTTCCTCTTTGATTCAGGGCATAGTTCAGAGATGATTTTTGAATTTTCAAATGGATATTTTTATCATCTTTTGGTTGTATTTGGCTTTATTGAATAATGACTATAAACATCTTGTGCAGCCCCTGCTTCTGGAAATTCATTGAATATTTGTTTGTAATTCATTACATGGTTTGCTTTTATAAATAGGAACTATGGGGGCACTTGGGTGGCTCAGTCGTTAAGCGTCTGACTTTGGCTCAGGTCATGATCTCACAGCTTGTGGGTTCACGTCCCACATCAGGTTCTGTGCTGACAGCTCAAAGTCTGGAGCCTGCTTCCAATTCTGTGTCTCCTTCTCTCTCTGCCCTTCCTCTGCTCATGCCCTGTCTCTCTCTCTGTCAAAAACAAGTAAACATTAAAAAAATAAATAGGAAATATGGAATAAGAAAAAAATAATTCCCTGTAGGGCTGTGGCAGATATCTTTCTGTATAGTCACAAAATCAAGTTTCCTGATTATATTACTAAAATCTTCTACACCTGAACTGAAAGAAATATATTACAATATTCTGCTCTGACTTGAGCTGCTTTTTAAAGGCCTTAAAAGTGTTTCCATAAAGTTTTATTTCATTTTGTAGTTTTACTCCTGGGTTGTTTGGTACAAAAGGTTTAATGACTCTTATACATTATGGAGCATATTTTTTTATTATTGGTGCTTTATCATTAACTGTCTCAATTTAAAGATTTTTCCCTTGAATTTCACTTTATCTGGTTTTGATATAAACTAACCCTGTTTCTTTTGTGTAATAGTCTACTTATTATATTTTTGCCCCTCCCTCATTTTCAACCCATCTTTGTTGTGTTTTTTATTTTGTGCATTTTTTGACTTTTTATTTTGAAATAATCATAAATTCACTGGAAGTTGATAATATAATTAGGTTCTTTGAACCCTTCATGCAGTGTCCCGTAATGGTTACATCTTACCTACTCAAGGTCAGGAGACTGACATTGGTACCACATGTGTTTGTCGTTCTATGCCATTTTGTCCCGTGTGTCAAAATGATTCATGGAGCCACCAGATCACTCAAAATACAGCCTGATTCATCACCACACACATCAACCTCATGCTGAACCTCTGTTGTCATATCTACTCCCCTCTGCCCCACCATTTCTAACCCCCAACAACCACTATTTTCCATTTTTATAATTTTGTTATTTCGAGAATATTGTATAAATGGAATCATACAGCAAATGCACGCTGGGGGTTGATTTTGTTTCACAATGTCTTTGCGATCCATCTGCATTGTCTGTGTAGCAATAGTTCATTCTTTTTATTTGTTGAGTAATATTCCATGGAATGGGTGTTCCACAGTTTGACCCTTCACTGGTTGAAGGACATTTGGGTTGTTGCCAGTTTTTGACTATTCCAGACAAAGCTGCTATGAACAACCACGTATAGGTTTTGTATGGACGTAAACTTTCATTTCTCTGGGATGAATGCCTGGGAGTAATAGAATGTTTCGTATGGTAAGTGTGTGTTTAGTTTTTTAAATATCTTAACTTCCAATTGCCTGGCTCAATGGGTTAAGTGGCCGACTCTTGGTTTCGGCTTAGGTCATGATCTCATGGTTTTGTGGGTTCGAGTCCCACATTGGGCTGTGCTGACAGTGCGGAGCCTGCTTGGGATTCTCTCTTTCCCTTTCTCCCTGCCCCTCCTCACACCTCACCCTATCTCTGTCTCTCTAGAAATAAATTTAAAAAAAATCTTGTCTTGCCCATTTTCTAACCAGAACTTTAAAATTCATTATTACTGTGGAGTTTTCAGAGTTCGAGTTTATTGATTTTTTTTTTTTCCTGTTTTGGATCACGCTTTTGGCGTCATGTCTAAGAAGGCTTCACCACGCTCTGGACACTGATCTTTTTCCTATGTTATTTTCTAAATGTTTTACAGTTTTAGCTTCTCATTTAAATCCATGATGCATCTGGAGGGAAATTTGTATAAGGGATGAAGTTTGAGTTGAGGTTGGTTTGTTTGCCTCTCGCTGTCCAACCACTCCTGTAGTGATGTCGTCGGCTACCCTCCCTCCACTGAACCGCTTTTCAGTTTTGTCGGAAATGTGTTAGCTCTATTCTGGGAGCCTGTGTTTTGACTTTTTATCCTGTTCCACTGATCTCTGTGTCTATCCCTCTGAAAATACAATATATCCTTGAGTAATAAAGCTCTATCATCTGTAAATTCTCCCACTTTATTCGTTTTTAAAATTGTTTTAGTTATTCTAGCTCCTTTCCATTTCTTGTATATTGTCTTAAATTTTTAATGAATTTTTTAGTGTTTATTTTTGAGAGAGAGAGAGAGAGAAAATGAGTGGGGGAGAAGAGATAGAGGGAGACACAGAATCCAAAGCAGGCTCCAGGGTCTGAGCTGTCAGCACAGAACCTGTCACAGGGCTTGAACCCATGAACCACAAGATCATGACCTGAGCTGAAGTCGGCCGCTTAACGACTGAACCACACAGGCTCCCCTTTTCTTAAATTTTTTAAAAGTTTATTTTGAGAGAGAGAGAGAGAGAGAGAGAGAGAGAGAGAGAGAATCCCAAGCAGGCTCCACACTGACAGCATAGAGCCCAATGTGGGGCTCGAACTCCTGAACCATGGGATCATGACCTAAGCTGAAACCATGACCTAAGCTGAAACCAAGCTTAACTGACTGAGCCATCCCGGCGCCCCTCTTACACATTTTTTTTAAATACATTTGTCTGTAGCTACAGAAATTCTTGCTGGAATTTTGATAGGGATTTCATTAATCTTGTTTAGAATTTGGGGAAAGTCGACATCTTTTTTCAATCCACGAACAGTGTGTCTCTCCATTTATTTAGATCAGTTTTTATTTCTTTCATTTGTGATTTGTAGTTTTCAGAGTACAAGTCCTGTACACGTTCTGTTAGATTGACACTGAAGTGTCTCATTTTTGGGGGCAGTTATTATAAAGTGTGTTGTATTTGTGATTTTGGTTTCCACATCTTCATTGCTAGTATATAAAAATATAGTTGATTTTTGTGCGTTGATCTTTGACTTTGCTGAACTCACTCATTCTACAGTTGACTGACTGATTTGTGGTGGGTTTAGACTGTTCACATTTATAATAATTATTGCTATATTAGGGCTTAGGTCTGCCATTTTATATTTTGTTCTCTAATAGTTCTACTTTTTGTTTTCCTTTTTATTCACTTTCTGTAGATGACTCAAATACTTAAAAAAAACTCCAGTTTGACTTCCAGGACTCTTTTTTTTTAATTAATTAATTTATTTTTAGAGAGGGATCATGCACACAGGCTAGTGGGGGAGGTGCAGAGAGAGAGGAAGAGAGAGAATCCCAAGCAGGTCCCATGCTCAGTGTGGAGCCTGATGCAAGGCTGGATCTCATGATTATGAGATCATGACCTAAGCCGAAATCAAGAGTCAGACACTTAACCGACTGAGCCACCCAGGTGCCCCTTCCGTGCTGCTTTTTTTATGTATTTTCTTATATATAGTTTTTTAAGTGATTGCTTGGGTATTATACTCACATAACTTTTCAGTCTACAGGTGATGACATTTCAATAGTTTGAGTGAAGTACAGAAACGTTTTCTCCCTTTATGTCCTTTTACCTTACATACATTGAGCGTTGCATTACACATTTTGCTTTGCCAGTCATAATTTAGGAAATTCAAGAGAAGGAAAGTGTATTTCATTTACTCATATATATTTGCTCTTTCTGTTTTTTCTTCCTGCTGTTTCCATATTCCTTTTCCTATCATTTTCTTTCTGTTTAGTGAAATTTATTTATTAGTCATTCTTTTATGGAAGGTCTGCTGGTGACATATTCTTTTGGTTTTCCTTTATCTGAGAATGTCTTGATTTCCCCCTTTTCCTAAAGGATATTTTCACTGGATATAGAATTCTGAGTTGACAGTTCTTTCTTTCCAGCACTTGGAAAATGTGACACTTCCTTTTGGCCTTAATGGTTTCTGATGAAAACCCTCTACTCATTTGAATTGCTTTTTCCTCTACAGCTAACTGATCCTTTTTCTCTGGGTGCTCTTAAAACTTTTCCTTCGCTTTTGGTTTTCCAAAATTTGACTATGATGATATATCTTGTGGATTTCTTCGGTTTTATTATATTTGAGATTTACTCAGCTTCTTGAATATAGAAGTTTATATTTTTTTTTCCAAATTTGGGAAATTTTCTACCATTTTTCTTTTCTTTTTTTCTCAGCAGCTTTAAAATTTCATGTTTATTCATATTTTTCAAAATATATGTACATAAGAAAAGGAAGATTTACAATAGGAAAGATTGACTTACATGCAGCACAAATTCCAATGAGCTCAGGATGGGATCACACATGATTATGGAGCTACTTCAGGCCAATCTTCTCAAGTACATTTCCCAGCCACACTCTAGGCTGCAGATGAGATCCCAGGAGACAATGCAAGTGGAATGAATCTACCATTTTTCTTAGAATAATTTTTCAGGCCCACCCCCTTCCTCCTCTCCTTCTGGTACCCTAATAACATAAATATTAGCTCCTTTTTAATAACTATTTATTTATTTTTGGAGAATGCAAGTGGGGGAGAGGCAGAGAGAGGGGGACAGAGGATCCCAAGACGGCTCTGTGCTGACAGGCTGATAGCAGCGAGCCCAATGTGGGGCTTGAATTCACAAACGGCGAGATCACAACCTGAACCAAAGTTAGTCGCTCAACCAACTGAACCTCCCAGGTTCCCCTAAATATTAGCCCTTTAGTTATAATCCCACATGTTCCTGAGTCCCTTTTCATATATATTTTTTTCAATGTATTTTCTTTTTGTTGTTCAGATTGGATAATTTCTATTTTATTTTCATGTTCACTGATTTTTTCCCCTCTACTTTTTTCCATTCTGCTGAAACCCTCTATTACATTTTTATTTTTGTTCTTGTATTTTTTTTTAGTTAAAAATTTCCCTTTTGTTCTTTATATCTCTTGGGGTTTTTTTGTTGAAAATTAAAAAAAAATTATTTGTTTCAACTTGCTTTGTGATTGCTAGTTGAAGCCTTTTTTTTTTTTTTTATTTTTGGGACAGAGAGAGACAGAGCATGAACGGGGGAGGGGCAGAGAGAGAGGGAGACACAGAATCGGAAACAGGCTCCAGGCTCCGAGCCATCAGCCCAGAGCCTGACGCGGGGCTCGAACTCATGGACCGCGAGATCGTGACCTGGCTGAAGTTGGACGCTTAACCGACTGCGCCACCCAGGAGCCCCTGAAGCCTTTTTTTAATGGTAGCTGTATGAAGTCATTGCCAGAATATTCTAACTTCTGTGTCATCTTCATTTTGGAGTTTATTGCCCGTTCTCACTCAAGTTGAGGTCTTCTCGGATCTTGGTCTATTTGAATCCTGAAAATTTTAGTTATTATGTTATGAGATATTTGTTAAATGCTGTGTTTTTTGCAAGTCTCATCTGATGCCATCCCAGCCATGAGTGGGAAGGGTGCCTCGTACTGCCGGGTGGGCGTTGAAGTGCAGGCTCCTGATGGGTCCACTGACACTGGCAGTGTGTGTGTGTGTGTGTGTGTGTGTGGTGGTGGTGGTGGTGAGGAGCCAATTACTACTCAGTGAAGATGGAAATCCAGGTTTCTCTCCTTTGCCACCATCCTGGAGAGGTCTGGGGGGGGGGCGGATCTTATTACACCCCAGTGAGAGTGGAAGTATTGGGTCTCCATTCAGCCTTGCTGGTGGGGATGGAGTGGCGACCGCAGCTTTCTTGGTGGTATTTGGCTGGAGTAGAATGGTTATTGTCACAAACGTTTCTCGTCTGGTGAGGCTTCCCCAGTTCTGGTCCCTTGGCTAGAGAAAACAAGCTTTCCTTGGGGGAGACAATTTTTGTCTGTACCTGTTGGCATTTCCAGGTTGCTACCTTCTCCAGGACCCAGTCTGGGATTTGGGGGCCAAAAGAAAACCCCAGGACTTCGCCACCGGATCATAATTTGGGTTCCAGGGTCCCTGGCCAGCCTTCCTTTCTCTCTTTACTTTTCAGTCTTCTTATGTTTGTTTTATACTGTCCAGGATTTTAGGGGGCACTCAGCAGAAGGAAGAGGAGTATGTATATCTACTTTGTCATAGTGGAAAGAGAAGCTCTCTACCATTTTGTTTTTAATGTATTTCTTCCAGGCAGTTCACTACTCAATTTTAGTTTTATCCCATCTGAATGTCTTTACATTTAGATAAGGAATTCAGCTTCTTCAAAGTGACTTCAAACGCTGATACAGGGCAATTAATTTCTTCCATTTTGTTTACTATTTTGTACTTTGTAGCGATTTTTGGTCTTTATTTTCTTGATTAAATCAAACACAATTTTATTTCTCTTTCCTGTGCCCCAGTCCCTCTACATTGGAGGTTCTGTTATGCATCTCCATTGTGCTGGCAATGACTTCTTAAGTGGTTCGCAGCTAATAAGTGAAGAGTTCTTTTGTTCCTCTGTGAATTGTCTGAGATCCTGGGGCTGTTTCATCTAGGAACACAGAAGCCGTGGCTCCCCGATCAGGGTTTTGGAAGAGGTCCACATGCTTGTGCCTCTCGGAAAGAATATCCATCAGAAAGCTCAGTTATGGAGGCAGGAAGCAGAGGGGGTGAAGCATGTTAACTGTAGGGACATCTGAATATAGCTAGCTGTCTTCTCTGGGCATGACGTCAGTCCCCGTGAGTTAAAACAATGACAGCACTAAGACCTCGCACCATTGACATCTAATTCTGTTCCGTATTACGTGAACCCTCTGGTCACAGCCCAGAGTGATCCTGGAGAGTCCCCTTTGGGTAGGGAACATAATTGCAAAGAAGGCCTTTTGGCCTCAAGCTGGTTCTTCTTAAAAGGTGACATGAGGGCATGACCTAGAATCTCAAGGAATCTCAAGTGTCTGTCTTTTGGGGACAGGCCTTCCTTATCCATCATGATGGTTTGGTGGATGGAGAAGGAGCGCCTGGGCCTGGAGCCACCTGGGCTGATAGGACATTGCGTTAATTGTCTCCACCTGGTACTTGTCTGTCACTCCTGCCGTCTTCCAAAGGCTCCTTATAATTTAGACCATAGTTGGTGAAGAAAGAAAAGAGCTGTGGCAATTTTTATGTTCATGTATTTGTTCTTTATTAGTAGTTTAAAAATTTTGGAGTTGTGGCAATTTTTAATTCTGTTTTTTTTTTTTTTTTTTTTTTTTTTTTTTTCTGAAGTTGCACCACCTCTCAGAAGTCTGTGCCTCCCATGTCCAAGTAGTCACTGAAGTTGGGTCCGATGCAGGAGGCTGAATTAGCTGGGTGTGTACCCCATCCGAATGAACACTTGCTTCGCCTTTCTATGCCTCAATGTCTCCCTGGAGGACTGGTTGTCAGCAGTCCCTGATTAACTAAGAAATTACATGAAAACGTATTCCGGGGATGCACGACAAGGGATCCACGAATCTGTCCTGTTGGCCTGACATGCTGATTGTTGGACGCTAACACACAAGAGAGTACTACCAAAGTGTCTTAAATGCAGTGAATCTTCATCTCCAGAGTCCTGATTTCAAATAGAAATATCTCACGTACGCACATAATATTAAGTTCCTGAAGAGTTTTAGAATCTTAATGTCTTATGGTAGCAGAACTCTAAGAAACGTGAGAGAGGCCAGCCATCCTATTCCACAGCAGGAAAATCTCAGGTCCAGTGTGGCTGTTACTGGCCCAGAGTCTCCCGGCCCCCGGCCAGGGTGCTTTCCTCCACACCCAGATCACTGGCCTTTTGATGCTAGCTGGCTGATTACAGAGCTTTGATGGGAGATGCTCACATTGGAGGGATGTGAATGAGGCGGTTTCACACCAAGAAAAATGCCATGTTCCTGTGTCTGGTCCTTCCCCTCTGAGCTCATTCACACTGTTCTTTGTCCAGGACCAGAACTTTATCCTTGCAGCCATTTTATAGATTCTCATTCAGTGATTCAGCACATTGCTGTTGACTGTTTGCTCATTCTTCCTTCTCCCTCTCTTCCTTCCACAATTTTTTTAAAGCTCTTGAGGGCTGGCAACGCAGCACTGAACAAGACAGGCCAAACTCCTTTCCTCCTGAAGACTTGACATTCTGATTTTGGAAGACATAATATGAAGACATAAATGAGGAAAATGTAATGAGTGGCAGGTGGTAGTGAGTGTTAGGGAGAAAAGTAACGAGGGAAAGGGGATAAAGAGAGCTGGCGAAGGTGCCCACTGAGAAGGTGGCATTTGAGCAAAGAGAAGAAGTGAGAGAGAAAGTCTTATGGGTAACGGGGCGAAGACTATACAGGGCAAACAGCAAGTTCCGGCTCCTTGAGCTGGGAGCATTCTTAGGATGTCAGCAAGGAGACCGTTGTGAGTGGGGCCAAGTGAGAAAGGAGCAGATTAGCAGGACAGAAAGGAAAGAGGTGATGGGATGGGCCTTGGGACTGAGTGGTAAGGGCTGGCTTTACAAGAAACCGTAAGGACTTCGACCTTTATCCTGCGTCTAATGAGGAGCCATTGAATGAGGAGGACCATGTGGGTTTTTTAACAAGCTCACTGTAGCTACTGTGTGGAGTGTAGAGTAGATGGCCAAGGGCAGAAGCAGGGATACCAGTTAGGAGGCTACTGTAGAAATCCAGGGAAAGGTGGTGGTGTATGGACCAGGTGGAGGTCAGGACAAGTGGCAGTTTCTGGAAATAGAAATGTGAGGTCATGCTGATGGATTATGTGGAGGGTGAGGGGAGTAAAAAGTGACTGAGGCTTAGCTGAGCAAGTGGAAATTCCCATTCGCAAGTAGTAAAACTCGGGGTACAACTGGCCACGGGTACATGTTATTTTAAAAACCTGGATTTCTGGCTTTTCTAGAACAGCTTGAGGACCGACATCAATGGGTTCAAATTCTTGCATAGCAACAACTTGCTGGAGGTGATTGAGGTTCTCTTTATGAATGGGGCAAGTGCCTTCCAATTTGCCACAGTCCCCACCACCCCTTATTGTCATATCTATCTGCTTCACTCGTCATATTTTATAAATTGCCTGCCTGATCCCTATCATCATTTGATTTTGTAGATTGTGTATCCCAGCTGCTGTATTAGACACTTTCACATGAACTTATACACCTGCTTACCATTGAGAACCCTGGCTCTCACTCGTCTTTCTAGGACCACCCAGCAGGGGTAAAGGTTCTGCCCTTCCCACTTTGAAGAATCTCTAGTCCCCTTTATCTCCCTCCTCACAGTTCTGGGAGACCCACGCATTTCCTGGACTACCATGTAGTGTCTGCTCTTTCCTGCCTCTCATGAGCCTGCACATCTCTCCCGGTGCCTGTGATATGTCCCAACGTGTTGACTGGCTGAAATCAGTGTTCTTCACACCTTGTGCATTCAGTTGGGACAAAGCCTTATCGCAAGTGTCTGCTCCGAACCATTCCAGGCCTATTTCCATGGTCTTTTTTCCCTAGGATGAGGTGCATCCTCGTTCTTCTTGTAGACAGTCCCTGACAGTCCTTCTCTGTAGTCCTCCAGATGTGCCAAGGCTGAATCATGGAACAAACATAGCACAGGCTCGAGCTGAGACCCTGCTCTATGACCTTTTGTTCTACAAATGGAAACAATGGAAAATTAACAATGGAAAAATAACAAATCCTTACAGGAGCTAATATATTACAGTTACATACTCTTAACTTCAGTGTCTCAGTGAATGAACATTTTTCCACAGTGCTTATCAGAGATCTAGTTCCATAAGACATTCCTAGAAAAAGTGCTCTTTGGCCAAGTAATTATATCTGCTACTTGGAGACCTAGAAAGCGCATCAGTGTATTCAGAGCTCAGTGAGCCCTGCAGTAAAGATGTCTGCTTATCCTGACTTAATCCAGCTAGTCCTTAAATTATGGAATGCTTTCATCACCGAATATTTTAAGAACACATTTTGGAAACAATGTTTTGTATACTCAGGACAATCCTGGAGAAAACACTTAGTCTTCGAGAGGTGAAGTTTCTTTTCCCTGGAGCCAGAATATGTGTGAAAGTGTGAAAAATAGCCCACGTCTTCCAGCGCCAAACCTGGTTCTTTTGCCAGGATATCGTATTATCAGTTCATTCCGTAAAATTTTTGCTTCGCTAACATACATATTCCCATCAGCAACAACTCACTTCAGCAGTGGTTCTCCGGGGGCTGGAGGAATACTTTGAAAAGTCTCCCAATCCCGGCCTAAGCATTTGCATAACTGTATTTACAGGCCCACCTCCCTCAAAGCAACTTTACAATGATAATTTGTTACATGTGTTATATGTAGCGTTCGTATTAATTACACTTGAATCAATAACTTTTACTTAATTTTTTCTTTTGAGAATGATGTGCGCTTCCTAAAAAGAAATCAGGGAAAAAGTCAAAAAAGAATGAAGACAAAAAATTACATCAACATAGAAACAAGCTGGTTAACACAGTGGTATTAAGTGCGTTCACACATCTACATGCACACGTATGCACGTATGCATGCTACTGGGATAATGCACTGACGATACTTATGTCATGACTTCCCTTGTGTTTACCATCCTGCTGTGAAAACGTTGACATCTCGTTAAACACTCTTTGAGGATATGTTTTTAAAAATGCTTCTCTTATTTATTTGTTTTTTAGAGAGGGGGGTGGGGAGGGGCAGAGGGAGAGGGAGACAGAAGCTGAAGCAGGCTCACGCCCAGCAAGGAGCCCGACGTTGGGCTCGATCTTACGACTGTGACATCATGACCGGAGCTGAAATTGAGAGTCAGTCACCCAACTGACTGAGAGCCATGCAGGCGCCCGGAGAGAGCTTGCTTTTATTGGCTGCATGATTCTCCCTCTCCTGAACGTGCGATGTTGCACTGAGCGATTTGTGGCACTTTGGCCAAGGGTTCTCCGTGCCATTTCCTCTGCTGAGCACTCTGTGTTTCCAGATGTCCTTTGCAGTATGATTGGACCAGCAGGCTGAGGTTTGAACAATGGGATGTGGACAGAAGTGGACTTAACAGTAGTGGCGGATGGCAGAAGGCAGATGGAAACAGCCTGGATCTGAGAGTCACTGCTTGGAGGAAAGACGCCATGGAGATGCCCAAAGGACACTAGAGTTTCAATGAGAAACAAACCTTTGTTGTGTTAAGCCACTGAAATTTCGACCTTTCCTCGTTACTACTGCATACTATTAACATACACTGGCACATCACCACATTTCTTGCACGGTTGAATGTTGTTTTCAATTTCTTATTTAAAAAATAAACCTTCAATGAATATATTAAGGCATATATTTTTGTTTATATCTCTGGCTACCGTCCTTGAATATATTCTGATTTTTGAAAAACGTGTGACAATATACACCCCCCCCACACACATGCACTCAATACCCACAAACACTCAAAGCTGCGTATGAGAAAAACTGTCAGAATTTCTCTGAACTGTTGCTTATGAAAAATGTTTTTTACCTAAAAACCTGGGGGCGCCTGGGTGGCTCAGTCATTGAAGCGTCCAACTCTTGGTTTCAGCTCAGGTCACGATCTCATGGTTCATCGGGCTCCCTGCTGACAGCACAGGCCTGCTGGGTATTCTCTCTCCCTCTCTCTTTGCCCCTCCCCGCTCACACTCTCACTCTCTTTCTCTCTCAAAATAAATAAATAAACTTAAAAGGAGAAAATAACATCTCATTGTTTTAATTTTCATATTTCTGATTTCTGCAGGCTTGAAAGCACCCTTTCCTAAGATCTCTCTGGGAAAGCAGGTGGGTGTTCCTCGATGGTTGAAGGCACCAGGCATGAGCATTTCTTCACCTCTCTGGCTTCCAGCACCTTCCATCTCCATGAACTGGGACTTCTTTGATTGAATTCCACCTCTTTGGATTTTACAGTTAACTGCCTTGTCAGTAGCCTGGAGAGCCCTTCTGTGTCTAGATGGAAATGAAGGTGCCGATTCTTCCCATTTTACATCTCTTTAAGAGAACGAGAAGCTCTCTTGGTCTTCTTAGTGATTCAGGAAAGGCATAATGAACCCTCACTGGAGATACAAGGAACTCTCGGTCTCTTGGGTGGGGTGGACAGATGCATGTATCACAACAGACCTCACAATGTGCCGTAAGACAACCAACCAAAGAGTTGCAGGAGCACAGAGGATGGGGGCCAGGTCTGCCTGGGGGGCTGGAGCGTTCAAACTGGATCTTGAAGGTGATGTTCAAGGTAACATCTGAGCTTGATCTCTAGTCTGGGTCCCAGGCTGGCTGGGCCTTATCTCCCCTGACACCTCCCATGACAGGTCTTCTAATGGGAGTATACAAGCCAGGTTTCCCTGTGCTGAAAGGTGATCAAATCAGACAAATCATAAATCTCCAGCTGTTGTTTTGTCAGCATGTGTATTTTCATAGAAAGGAGCAAATCTCTGCTGAGCAGGCCAGATAATCTCTGCTTTTCCTTACGTGTTCAGAACTGTGAAAGAACGCCTTGGGCGGAGACCTGGTTTTAATCACCTTTGATTAACACAGAAGCTTTTGAAGGCGAAGGTGCTTTCTGTAAACTGTGGCAGGGTCCCAAGGCACTAACATTTCAGACCTCTTCCCAGTATGTGAAATGTCTAGAGGAGGGCCAAGGCATCAAGCCCATGGAGACAATCCACTGCACGGGGAGTTACTTTAATGCCTCTGACTCATTCCTCAAGGAAGTGTTTTGGTCTTATTATTATTATTATTATTTTTCATTCTTGAAAAATTGCAGGCCGTACAAAGCTAGAGACTTCTGGGTCCAAGTAATGTTTCAGCGTGCTTTCATTTAGTACAAAAGGAAAGCTTTTAGGAGAGATTTAGGGAAGCCAGAGAAAGTATTGGGAATAGTTCCAGAAATGATTAAGAGGCTGGAAAGATCGAGCCTAGAAAAAAGCAAGAGGACTGCACAGGGGGGGACTTCAGAGGGGACAGTGGGAAAAGTCACTTTCTGCCTTCAAGAAAACTCAGAGTTAAACCACAAATAGTGTTCCCCCTGCCCAGAGATTGCCTTAAGAGCTGCATGGGTTGGTTGGCATGTAGGAACCCTGGGGACATGCAGGAAGGATGTAAAGGATGACTCCTGAAGGTCTTTCAACCATGGCCAATACCCACGCTTTGACCTGGTTTGCATATTAACCAGGTAATGTAGGTAAACTGATACCTGAGTTCTGGAGACAAGGCTTTGAGGAGCACAGGAAGGATGAGAAGGAACTAGCATATGCCTTGATATGTTGCTTCCAGAAACCATAACTTGGAGCATAAATCTCTGTTTGCAAAGGCCTTGAGTTAACACTGAATGAAACAGGCTCATGGAGCCTAGATAGGCTAAGAAAGTCATGGCGAATGTATTCTCTCCATTCCTTCTCAAGGTTGGGCAGAATCAAGCACATGTCCACTGAATGAGCTTCCACTGTTTCTCTCATTTCAGAGGAAGAAGTTCTCCTGGAAAAATGCAGCCATTGCTGAGTTTGTCTTTGGTGTGGGCTTCCCAGAGCTCTCAAGCCCCTGATGCTCCTCAGACATGGGGTCTTGATTAAGAATTTTGGCTCTCTGATTTGCCTTCCATTGATTAATTTTGCTGAGCCCAGGGGATTCCGCAGCACCCGGCCCACTCAAGATTGCCCGGGAAAGCCAATTCACAACTTCTCCCACAGATCAAAGAGCTTCCCCTCAAAGCAAAGCATATCAGAGGCTTCCCCACTGGTAAGAAGTAGGAGAACATATTCGAAGACAAGGAATCCATGAACATCATTGAGAACCTAAAAACATCTGTGTTCCATGTAGCGTATAGTCTTCTCAGGATCATTTAGTCTCAAAAGTATCACTTTCAGAAAGAGAAGTAAAAGGAAAGCAGACCGTCCCCTCACCCTTCACCACGACCCTCCTGCCTGGATGATGCTCTGAAGGCTGGGAAAGTTCCTGCAAGCGTCTCTGCGACGATCACACTGGCAATGCTTCTTATCCAGTCGTATTTATCTCCTTCCCGAGATTCTGAAACCCAAAGCCACCTGGATTGAGACAAGTTGCAGCCCACTTTCAAATATGTGATTCAATTGCATTTGCAGGCTGGTTTCTGTGTTCAATGGAAGTGTCCAGCCAGCAAATATCCAGACTGCAGCAGCATAGAGGGCAGGGCCAATGGTTCTACGAGGGTATGGGCTGTGACGATAAAAGCTTTTTTCTTTTAATTTAAATTCAAGTTACTTAACATACAGTGTAGTCTTGGCTTCAGGAGTAGAACCAAGTGATCCATCTCTTACATATGACACCCAGTGCTCATCCTAAAATGTGCCCTCCTTAATGCCCACCCCCCATTTAACCCATCCCCACAGGCACCTTGCTTCCAGCAACTCTCAGTTTATTTTCTGTATTTTTTTAAAAAAATTTTTTTATGTTTATTTATTTCTGAGACAGAGCATGAGTGGGGGAGGGGCAGAGAGAGAGGGAGACACAGAATCTGAAACAGGCTCCAGGCTCCGAGCTGTCAGCACAGAACCCGACGCGGGGCTGGAACTCACAAACCCTGAGATCATGACCTGAGCCGAAGTCAGTCGCTCAACCGAGCCACCCAGCCACCCCTATTTTCTGTATTTAAGAGTCTTTTATGGTTTGCCTCCCTCTCTGTTTTTATCTTATTTTTCCTTCCCTTCCCCTATGTTCATCTATTGTGTTTCTCAAATTCCACATATGAGTGAAATCATGTGATATCTGTCTTTCTTTGACTGACTTGTTTTGCTTGGCATAATACATTCTAGTTCCATCCACGTATTCTAAATGGCACAATTTCATTCTTTTTGATGGCTCAGTAATATTCTATCGTGTGTGTGCGTGTGTGTGTATATATATATTTATATATATATACCACATCTTCTTTATCCATTCATCAGTCATTTGGGTGATAAAAGCTTTGAACCAATAGCCCAATTTGACCCATGGACACTTGGAGATTCCGGGACACTGGGCATCCATGACCCTGAACTGTGGACCCAGCAGTGGCTGCCTGTGCAGGTTTGCTCTCGTGTTTATTTCTGTTGGCCTCTGGCACCCCTCCACACGCCCTGACCCCAGGCCTAAGGGCTGCCTGTTTATCCTCTCAGACCATTTAAGTTTGTCTTCTCAATGGTAACATTTGAAAATCGATTCAATGTGTTTTTCTGTAGTAAAATAATACGACCACATCTCACAGTGTTTTGGAAAAGAGGCCAGATGACATAATCACTCCAAATCACGGTGCCATGTATAAACACCATTATCATTTATTCCAGGAGGTTTTTTTTTTTTTTTTTGGTGATTGTTCAAACAATTATTTTTATTTCCTCGATTTTATTCAATATTAGATTATGCTTTCTAGGTTGCTCTAAAGTTTTGTTGACCATCACTGTTAATTACTTCATTGTATTCCATAGAACTCTGTGTCATTATTTCATTATTTACTTAGCCTTTCCAGTAAGTAACGAGAAATACTGCTGTGATGAACAGCATGTGCATATTTAATTTTTTTCATATTTGGGCTAGATATTAAGAGCAGTAAAAACACTTGGATTTCCCTTAGTATATGTTGTCAGGTTGCTTTGCAAAAAGGTTGTGCCCGTTACAATGCTACCAGGAATATGAATATACAAAGCTCATAGCCGGTCTTGGATTTGTGAGTTAATTAATTCGGTAAGCTAATCTAGGTAGGAAAAAAATGGTATGTCCCGTGTCTGAAACATTGGAAAGCTGCTTCCAGCATGACATCTGGAAGGCCTGAAATTAAATCAGTGGACCATTTACCCATATTGTCACTGCGAGGATGTAGCCAAGCATGGGCTCTCAGTTAGTTTGGCTCCATCCAGGAATGACTCTTTTTGGGTATTTGGAGACATAGCTAAACAAAAGTCTCTAAATTCTCCATAAACTTTGCTTCTCTCAGCTACATTAAAAAAGTGTTTATTTATTTTTGAGACAGAGGAAGATAGAGGCAGAGACCGAGGGAGACAGAGAATCCCAAGCAGGATCCACGCTTTCGGTGCAGAGCCTGACACGGGGCTCAAACTCACAGACGGCGAGATCATGACCTGAGCCGAAGTCGGACGTGTAACCGACTGAGCCCCCAGGCACCCCTTGGCGGCCACATGTTGAAGGAGTCTGAGAAGCAGCAAGGTCATGACAGTGGGATTGGACAAACCCCTCGTGCATCAAGTCCCTCTGGTTGGTCGGTAAGAGCTTGAGAACCAATGTGTGGGCACATTGCATATTTTCTTGTCAACATCCAGGGCATGCATGATGGTTCTTGTAGGGAAGAACTGTGCCTGCCCCTGCTCAAAGGTGGGTCAAGGGAGAAAGCATAGGTAGGGTCAAGGTTCTCCTCCAAGGAAGTGAGAAGAAATGGGGACAAGAACTCAGGTGGAAGCGTTAGCCCACATCAGCGGTCGTCAAGGTGCGGGACCCAGGCCAGGAGCATCCAGAGCACTGGGAACTTGTTAGAAATGCAGATTCAGAGTCAGAAATTCTGCAGGTGGGCTCAACGCTGTGTTTTGCCCAGGGTTCCATGATTTCGCAGCCGGCTAAATGTGAGAACCCCTGGCCTCGGTACTGAGGAAGGATCGATTAACTCGGAGCCTGGTGACCGGCGAAAGAAGCAGAGTGGAGCCGACAGAAGAGTGAACGTAGAGACCTGGGACGTCCTGTCCCAGCTCTGATGGGGATTCATGGTGTTGACCTGGAGGAATTTGATTCAGCTGGCCCATGAAAAATTGTTCTCCCAACCTCTGCCTTCCTACTCCATGTCGTGATGAGAAGTGAGAGAAGCCTTCGGAGGCGCTACAATATTATCTGGATATAATTTATGTTTAAATTACGTGTTTACAGCTATTTAGAATCAAACTGACAAAAAAACACCTTTCAGGTCTTTTACAAGGACACTGCATTCATACACACCCAATACATACTTACGTGGGGCACCTGGGTGGCTCAGTTGGTTAAACGTCCAACTTCGGCTTGGGTCGTGATCTCACATTTCGTGAGTTTGAGCCCTGCATCGGGCTTTCCGCTGTCGGCACAGAGCCCGCTTCGGTTCCTCTGTCTCCCTCTGACTCTGCCCCTCCTCTGCTCACACACTCTCTCTCTCAAAAATAAGTAAACATCATAAAAATCAATCAATCAATCAATCAATCAATGTTTATGAAAAGAATGAGTGGATGTAGTGAATCAATAAATCAACAGACGAATGAGAAGCTGGACGCTATGTCATGGCGCGAGGGTTTTCCCTCCAATGTTGCAGACGGGAGACAGGTGTTGGTGACAGTTATACATGGAGAGGCAGCGAGGAGAGCAGGTGACTAGTTGAGGGCTGTGGCCCGCAGAAGTGGATGGGCTGTGCCACCATTTCTGGACAGAGAGCACTGGAAGATGAACAAAGTGGACGGGGAGGGGGATGTTGCCTTCAATCCAGAAAATGCTGACTTGAGAGTTCCTAGGGGAAGCATCAAGGCAGTGGTGGGATCTCCAAATCCAGAGCTGAGAGGAGGGGCCTCGCTGGAGGTACACATCTGTGTGTCATGTGACTGTAGGTGATAAATGACACCACGAGGCTGGAGGGCATCACTTTTGTGGCAAGACTACAGAGTGAGAAGAGAAAGCATGAGGAGGAACTGGCCCTGAGCAGGACCCGCATTGACTGGGGGCAGAAAAGGCTAAGCCTGGACAGAAAGAAGAAGAGAGAGGACCAAGAGGGAGGCAGAAGGCCAAGGCCATTTGGCAGTCTTTGAAAGCAAGTGTGGTTCCGATGTCTTCCTTTCCAAGACTGCTCTGACCACTCTGCTGACCGTCATAACACCCTGGTCAGAGCTCCAGGTGGCCCTGACTCTGCTCCAAGCCCTTCACTGTCTTTCTCCTCCTGATAAGCGATGCTATTTTTTTTTTTTTTTTTTTGTCATTTTCTCATCACTTAGGATATAAATTCCATGAGGTGGGAGGACTTCGTCTTTTTAAAAAATCAACATATTCTCAGTACCTAGAAAGAAAAGTGCTGGGGCAGAGTAGGCATCGGTTGAGTGAATGAATGGGTGTGTGAATGAGGCCACAAGCCAACCTGAATGGGTCTAGCAGTGAGTAATAAATGAGGAGACAGAGACGGAGAGACAGAAAGCATAGATGCCCTGAGAGACGTTTGTCTGTGGGAACAGGAAAACCAAGAGAGGTAAATGGAGGGTTTGGGAGTGCTTGGGGGGGGGGGGCACTCCTGGTTGCAATTTGTTTAGGGTTGCATGTGAGAGTGTTCCAAAGCCAAAGTTGAGAGGAAGAAGTTTGAGTCGGGGGAGAGAAAGGATAATTATTAAGGTATTGTTTCTGAGAAGGTGTAGGGGACTGGGCTTGAAGCTGGAGGGGAGGCCTGAGTGGGTGGAGGGGGGTCCACAGATGGACAGACGCAGGTAAGCCCATTGGTTTTTTTTTGTTTTTGTTTTTTATTATTTGTTTATTTTTGAGAGAGGGAGAGAGAGTGCCAGTGGGGGAGGGGCAGAGCGAGAGGGAGACACAGAATCTAAAGCTCCAGGCTGCAAGCTGTCAGTAGAGACCCCAAAGGGGCTCAAACTTACAAACTGTGAGATCATGATCTGATCTGAAATCAAAAGTCAGATGCTTAACCAACTGAGCCACCCAGGCGCCCCAGGAAAGCCTAATGTTGTAGATGAGGAAGACATCAATGTTTCCTTCCAGGGGCTTCTGTGTTCTTGCTGATCAGGAGAGAGGGTTGCACTCAGGAGCCAGTGGAGAGGGGGTTCAGTGGGCTAATGCACATGGTTTGCACAGCCCCTGAGAGGAAAGTAACTTCCCGGCTGTGGGAGACCCTGTGAGCGTGACGTTCTCACATAAGTGGCCCGTCCATATGTACCAATGACCTGTGGGATTTTGCAGACGATAAAGACCCAATAGCTCTCAGGCCTCGTCTTCAGAAAAGTGTTCAGAAGGCTCAGTACACACGGATCATGCACGATACCCTGTGATATCTCACAGCATCCCGGTGTCATCTGTCTCCCAACCTGTGTTCCCCAGCTGGCAGCCACCTGCCTTCTGACCCAGCGGGGCCACCTCTGGACTGCCCTGCGTTTGCCAAGGTTGGTGCCCCCGGGGGTCCTTCCAATTTGGTTCCTCCTGCTCTCTTGTGTCTCTGGCATTGACAATAGTACTCCCTAAAGGCTGGAACCAGGTCCTTCCTTCCTAGGCACAAGAAGTGTGACCACCTAGACCAGTGAGCAGACCCCCGGTACAGCTCACCCAGCGTTGGTGTGGTGTGGGGTCATTCCAGTTGGTGAAAGATTAAGTACGTTATTTTGGGAAATGAAGAATTATGATGGGGAGACATTGAAGAAATATAAAAGGAGTGAAAGCAGGGAAGGAAATAGGATGGGGGATAATGTGCCAGATGAAGAAGTGAGGATCAGGAACAGGATTGGCCTTACCAGTGCGAAGGATGGCATTTTGAGTAGCATTGGGTCCTAACCCCCTAACCCACCTCAGAAGGTGACCTTACTTGGAAATAGAAGTTTTACAGAAGTAATCAAGTTAAAATGAGGTCATGAGGGTGGGTCCTGACCCGAAAGGGCTGACATCTTTGTAAGAAGAGGAAATTTGGACACAGGCACATTCAGGGCCACGTGAAGACGCGGGGAGAGACTTCCCTCTACAAGCCGAGGAGAGACGGCTGGCACGGACCCTTCCTTCACAGTCCTCAGAAGCAATCCACCCACGCTGCCCACATCTGGGGTCTAGACTTTTAGCTTCCTGAACTGTAAGACAAGAAATTTCTGTTGCTTAAGCCCCCAGGCTATGGTACTTTGTCACAGTGACCCTAGCAAATGAATACAGATGGGGTGAAGGCTGGGGAGAGGGCCATCGGGGATATGGTGAACACTAACAAAAATGTAGGCTCCCTTCCCCTCATCTCTCAGGGGACACTTTGACAGAGTTGAATAATATTAGCAAGATTCAAATATGGTGCTTTGTCCCGGGCCTGAGAAGTGAGGAAGGAAGTCTGCTTGGAGGTCAGAAGGCTGGTCCTTGGTTCTGCAGGACGTGACTCCGGAAGAAGAATCACTTCTAAGGATCTGGAAGGCTCAACATCGTAAGGAATTGCCTTGTTTGTGAAAAGCCACAGCAGCCCCAGTCCTGATGGTTAAAATGCCTTGCACTGAGATGGAAGGTGAGTGCATGGTCACAACGAAAGCGTGACGGTGACAGCAAACACCTCTGCTCAACACGCACGAAATGTCAGGGCCTGGCATGGATAATTTCACTTACTCGTTGTCCGCAGCCTTTGGAATTAAGGAAATTGTCTTCGTGTTAATTGTCTTCGGGCTAGAGGCCCGAGAAGTTGTCCGAGGCCTCAAAGACACGGGGCAGTGCACACAGGATTGGAACACAAGCTTCTCTGGCTCTAAGCCTGTGTTTGTAGCTAACGGGGACCCAGCCATTGGTGGGGGGACCGCCCATGGGAGCACCACTGAGAGCAAGCAGCCTTGGCTAAGGTTTGCATCTGATGCCAGGATGCAATAGTGACAGCCTCTCTGAGCAACACGTGTCACTGTAATAATGCACAAAGGATGGATCCAGAGAAGTGCGTGCGTGTGTGTGTGTGTGTGTGTGTCAGGACGAGGCGTCAGGTAGGAAGACAGAAGTAAGATCCTACACAAGAAAACTGGAGGAACCGGATGGCAGTAAGGCTGGGTGATAACAGAAATAAGAGCATGGGCAGCTGGTTGAGAGAGAAGCCCGGGTCCAGAGGCTGGGAATTGAAGTCTGGACCCAAAAGGAGCTTCTGAGACTCCCTTCCGTGAGAGACCATGACGTGGTGACGTTCCAGAATGGTGTGATCCAGGGTGAACCTTTCATAATCCGAGGCTCTGTGACCACGTCGAGGAGGTCAAAAAGTGCTTTCTGTTTTGGCGGTTGTTGTTGTGTTAGTGATGCGTTGCCTAAGAGTTCCGTGGGAAGTGCAGGCCTGTTGCTGGAGGGTGAGGACCATTTGGACGGAGGACAGACAGAAAGCAGAACTCCTCACTTCCGGGGATGCTCCCCTTTCTTTGTCAGGAGACATTAGACCAAAAAGAACTAAAGGAGTTAAGCTGAAGCTCCAGCTGGTGGAACTTTTGTTAAGGGGCTACGTACTGTCCTACTCAAAACGCTTGTCACTGGGCCCAGAGGTCCTGGGACTTGGGGATCCACGGAGTTGCCCTATTCCTGCCCTCTGGCCGCGGAGAAAGGAAGGAGAGTACGGTGTTCTCTGTCATCCTGTCCCAAAGCACAACCCGAGCTGTATTCCACTCTGAATCGTGGCCCTGCGGAGGGAGGCCTTTCACAAAGTATTGGGTAACCAGTAATTACTGCAAAGTACTGGCTTTTCTCTAAACAGCTTTCACCATGAAAAGAACCAGGTGCCCAAGGCTATTTTGTACTGCACAAATGAGGAAGTTCTAGAAGTCTCTTAATTTGACTAATTTATTTCTTCTTGAAGTAAGGCGCGGATGTCCAGCCTTACCTGAATTCTCTCTTCAGCCTTGTGGGCTTCTCATTAGCTCACGGGGGAGGCTAGTTCTCCTCAGCCTTGTAAGGCTGACCTTACAAGCTGCTGGTTGGATGCCCACCTCTCAGGTAGCCCCCACCCCACCGCCATCCCAGCTTCCTTAGTGCTAGAAGTTCACTCATTCATTCGCTGATTCCATCACAAATATCCACGGGGTAGATTCACTACGCTCTGGTGCTCCAGTAAGTACTTTGTGCTTAAAGACCCCAAAATAGAAGGTGCAGTTCCTGTTTTAATCAAGGACCTTGAGTCTCTGCTTTGTCCTCACTAACTTCTTACCTGGGGCATCACTGGTCTTCTCTGGATGACGGGAGGGTGAGAAGGTTGTCCCGGGGCTATCATAAGAATAATTAGAGTAAGAAAATTCATGGGGAATTTGCAAAGACTGAATCAATTGTACAAATTCAAGTTTAGGCTATTATTGTATATGTTTTTTTTTTCAAGATAAAAAAAATAATACCTTGGGAGGGGAACATGTCTGTTAAGAGCCCCAGAAAGCAGAGATGGGAGAATGACAAACTCTTTTGTATGACCAAGTAGAAGTTACGCACAGAGTCTGGACAAGGTAGGGCAGGCTGATGAGATTGTGATGTGTCTTTACTTTCTGCTGAACTTAAATCAGCTCGGTGAGGTGAAGTGATTACATTCTGCTAAGCAGAATGGTAAAAGAAATGGCATTTATTTGTAAAACAACCTTGTAAGGGAAATATGGTGGGGGGGATCCTTAGGATGAGCAGGTTATTAACGTTGGCCTTCAGTAATTTGCGGGGGATTCCGTAGCAACTTCCAGCTCAAGAGTGAGGGCCAGCATCAGGCAAGCCACATTTACAAACTTCACAATTTTCCTAAGGTCCTGGCCCCTCCATGGACCTTCTTACTAATGCTCCCAGAAACCACATCAGACTGGTTTCACAAGGACAGTTACAAATTTCATCCATCATGGAGACTTAGAGGCAGGCAATTTATTGCGTTCAATTCAAAGGTTGTGAAAAAATCCTTCAGATTTGGGTGCCTTCCATGTCTTTTAAATAAGTTGAACATATCCTTTGGTTCTAAGGAAAACAGCTTGTAAAATGTTTGGGAGCTCTGGGGACATCAAACAGCTCTTGGAGGAGTGCATTTTAATGGTTTACTTGTAAAAGAATCAGTAAAAGAAGCAAAAACACATGGTTTAAATTCCTCTCAATAATACGAGGTATTTTTGTAGGCGTCTTTTCTTTTTCCTGAGGGTTTCAACACATCTTTGAGTGCTTATCCCCCAAATACTCAAAATAGCCCTCAGATATACTGATATAGACAAAGAGATGGCTGTACTGTAACATTGCCTTTGTGTTGGCCCTGGGTCCTGGGTAGGAGACTTTGGGTTCATCAAGAAATGGGGTGGGGTGGGGGAAGGGACAAGAGTGTCTGTGGAGTCATAAGTAATTAGGTACAGAGGCAGCTACGTCAGGGGTTCAAGGCTCAAAAGCTTACAAACTCCAAGCAGGTAACATTAAGGCTTGGACTGCATCTTGAGAATTAAGAAGGGAGGGTTGCGTGGGGCGAGAAGCGGATAAACTACAGAGCTCTTGCTTGCCAATGCCTTCAAATTCACCTGAAACCACATGCTGGCTAAAGAGAGCAGGTCTGTGAGCAGTACCTGCCAGCCGACTTATGCCCAGCTTCGGACGCCCTTCCTTGGCTGTATGTTAGAACAAGAGAGGGACGGCGGCTTCCCACAAGTCAACAGGTAGAAAGTGGTGGTACCCAATACAAGTCCTGGGTCCCTTGCATCGTGTTATATCTGGGTGCACAAGCAGGTAGGAGGCGGAAGAACGCGGGTGAGGATAGGCCGGGGTCAAGTTCCCGTGACCTTGGGCCAAAGACATCACCTCATCTGTGTGAGATTTCTCAACTGCAAGACAGGGGCAATGGTGATTACTTCGTGGACTTGTGAGGATGGACTATTAAGACGGCACGAACCAGGGGCGCCTGGGTGGCTCAGTCGGTTAAGCGTCCGACTTCAGCTCAGGTCACGATCTCGCGGTCCGTGAGTTCGAGCCCCGCGTCGGGCTCTGGGCTGATGGCTCAGAGCCTGGAGCCTGCTTCCGATTCTGTGTCTCCCTCTCTCTCTGCCCCTCCCCCGTTCATGCTCTGTCTCAAAAATAAATAAAAATGTTTAAAAAAAAAAAAAAGATGGCACGAACCATTATTACTGCATCAGTCGAGTTTTCCTCTCAGACATTACGTTAACAAGTGGTTATTGAGTGCCTTCTGGGTGGCCTGCACTGGGGATAGGGTGGCGAGTCAAAGCAGACACAGCGTCTTCCCTCTTACAGCTCAGAGTCCAGCGGGAGGGACTGGCATTACGGAGGGGACCCCACAAGCAAGCGTGGCCAGAGATAGTGAGGCTGTGTGGGGGACAGTCAGAGGCTCAGACTCATGGAGAACTGAGGAGCAAGGCAGGGCGAGCACAGACACGGAAGAAAGGGGCGAAGTCACAGGGAACTAAGGCTGTAGTCAGAGCTCCACTAAGTTCTGATCCCATGACTTTGACCCGGGAGAAACTGCAGAGGCTTTGGGCTGCCCTGCCTCTGTTCTTAGCTCCTTCATCCTATGCTTCTGCGCCCCCCCCCCCCTCCCCAGGCCTCCCCCGCTGCTCTGCTCACAGGATCCCGTCCCATTTTGTAGCACTCCTGGGGACTCATCTCAGAGCCCTCTTCTCTGGCTCAGCTGTGAACACTTGTCCAGATTTCACTTTTCCCTCTCTGACTCCACCTGCCACTTCACAGACCCGGCCTGTGCCTTGTCTGTCCCAGTCCTTGTTGCTGAGACCACATCCCGGGCGTCACCTGTGATTCTGTCCCTGCCCTTCTCTTCCCTGGGAAATGATACCCAGAAGCCTGATGCTCATTTGGGCAAGATCCTTGTTTGCGTGCAACGGAAGCTGACTCTGGCTGATGATATTAAGGAAAGGGGTTTGTTGAAAGGCTGTTGGGCAATTCAGAGGACCCCTGAGAGGGCCGTGGAATAGTCCAGATAATTGGTCAAGCACAAGGGAAGCTAAGCCATAGGCAG
Source organism: Panthera onca (assembly GCF_046562875.1). Taxonomy (NCBI): domain Eukaryota; kingdom Metazoa; phylum Chordata; class Mammalia; order Carnivora; family Felidae; genus Panthera; species Panthera onca. Next base: position 39,276,019 of record NC_138349.1, on the reverse strand, counting down.
GATGATGGCCCACATCACACCCAGAGCTGGTCTAGTGCGATCCTTGTGGCCACACCTGCTCCATCTAGAGGCCTCACCTGCCCCTCAGTTTCAGCAGCACTGACCACACTCACAGGGGCTGAACGCTCTGCTGTTGCCCCCAGGACCGCAGCCTCATGGCACTGAGGCAAGTCAGGAAAAGGATGGCTTGCTTGTCAAGCCCACGGGAAAGCAGAGGCTTCTTCTTTCAGAACAGGAAGCGGGTGCTGTGAGACTGGCTGAGTCCTAGCTCTGAAAGCACAGAGAAGAGACAACTCAGGTGTCTCTTTCTGGCCAGATTCTGAGTCAGTTCTAGAATGGAAGGTCTTGGAGATCGACTAGGTGATAAAGAGTGAGCCGGAGGGGGAAGGGGAATGATGCCCATCTTCCAGCTCGGATCACGCAGTGATGCAGGTAGCACTTGCCAAGATGGACAGAGGGGAAGCAGCTCGAGGCAGTCATGGGCAAAACAGACACGAGATACCTGTGGGGTGATAAGTGGATTGTGGAATTTGCACCATACTTGGTACCTCATAGATGCTTGATAAATACTTGCCAAATGAATACATTGACCTGAAGGCCGTAGAGAAGATGGGGACTGGAGCGAGTAGGCATGGGCTCATGCAGGAGAGAGACAGAAGAGGTTTCCTCTCTGCCAACCCCAGCAGCACAAATGGCCCTCTTTCAGGCAGACTGCTCTACAGAGTTCATGCTAATGTGTCCCTCTGGGGGCCCTGGGCTCTTCTCAAGAGCTCCCAGCACCAAGTGTCGCCGTCCCTTTGTAGTGACAAGATCCTGGAGCCTCGGTCCTTTCTCCTTCGGTCATCGCTTTCCTGGTACTCTTCCTACTGCTGCTTCTTGAATTTTCCATGGGGTTCCACTCATGCCAGAAAAGAGGGAGCTTGAGTTGGCTTTTGGGAGAGAGCAGGTTTCTTTGAAGTTTCCTGCCCTATTTTAAAAAACCGTGCAAATGTGTTTTATTCTACTCTGTGAGATGTTTGTTTTAATGTAAAGGGCTAAGAATTTAATTTTTTTTTTTAACCACTGAAGAACACTGACATTCCTGAATCGCATGTGTTCTGCAGCTTTAAATACTGTGACGTTGCTCTGACCCTGCTACAGTGTGAGAGGAGTCGTCGGCATCGCCCCGTTAACCCTCCTGTGCCCTGCGGAGGGGACAGCTCCTCAGTCTCCCGTTTTCATCTTCCATGATGCCTCATACCCATGGCGGTCCGAGCGGACTTATATTTACGAGGGTGTTGAATTTAGACAAGGCCAAAGAGGCAGGTCTATGTGGCCACAACTGTCTTAAGTTAAAGGGATCTTAGTGGTTTCCTTATCTAAGGAATAGAAGACACGTGCACAGTGGGTCTCCTGCGCCCAAAGCAGATGGGCTTCTGTCACTATCACAGACACCGTCCCTTAGAGCCTTAGGGCCCTTCCCAACACAGAATTCTAGGGAGCTGTGGCCACATGCACAGAATGGGCGTGGGAATTAAAACCTACCTGTTATCCTTCAGATGGTCGAACTCTCACCAATTTACTGGAGGGATATTGAGGCTGAGGGAGGCTGGGGTTTACAAGGGCTTCTTGAAGCAGGCCTGGACCAGAGCCTGGTCTCCTGAAGTCTGATTTAATCTGCTCTGAACTCTACACGTCAAGGAAGGGGCATGACTCGGGGCAGGGATGAGTCTTTCCTCCCTGTCCACCCTCTTAAAGGGCTTCGATACAGTCCTCTCTTTAAAATTCAAGTTGAAATGAGAGGGGCGCCAGGTGGTTCAGTCAGTTAAGCATCCAACTCTTGATTTCAGCTCAGGTCATGATCTTGTGGTTCATGAGTTTGAGCCCTGTGATGGGCTCTGTGCTGGCAGGGCAGAGCCTGCTTGGGGTTCTCTCTCTCCCTTTCTTTCTGCCCCTCCCCGCCCTCAAAAATAAGTAAGTAAACATTAAAAAAATTTAAAAAAATCAAATTCAACTTGAAATGATTACAATCTTTCACTGAAATGCTCAAGGCATGCAAGAAACAGTGGTAAATTACCTAATAAGCCGAAAGAATAATATTCTGTTTGTTAAGAGAAAGGAGACGGGACTTCATGCTACCTTATAATAACAGAGAATATTCATCGGGACCTTATCCTTCTTCATAGAAAGTGAAATTGAGACAAGTTCCCACAGTTTGGACTTGGGGGGGGGGGGCAATAGAGAATAGTGCGAAGAACCTTGACTTTGGAGAAAGTCATAGCTGGTTGCATCCCTGCTCCAGCACTGAGAGGCTTAGTGACCTCGGACAAGTTACCTAGCCTCTCTGAACTCAGTCTTTATCATCTGCAAAACGGGAATAATCTTTACCTCAGAGAAATGGTGTGATCATTAAATGAAATCCTATTGGAAATGTCTGGGGATTCAAACGTCTGACTAAAAAGAGTCTGTGGTTGTCTCATTCCTTTTTTCCAGAGACCCTGTTTTTCTAGAACAATGGGGCTTGGGTCTAAATACACCTGTGCATTCCAGATCATTCAGCGGGCTGTCCCTGGGCACTCATAAACTACAGTAAAGAGTCTACACATGTTAGAGATACTGGAGTAACACAAAAGTTGCTGACTGAAATAGGTCAGCGAGAGGAAAATGATACGAAACGAACGTGCAAAGAATGGAAACCGAGAGTAGGTCAACTTGGAAATAAAGGCGGAATGTAGAGTGGAGGAGGAGAGGGCTAGGCGGCCACGGAGGGCTCTGGCTGCCGGCTTCCACCTATGGAAGGCCAGCAGCTGTTCTCTGCAGAGCCCGCCACGTTCTCCAGGCTCTGTTAAGGTGACGAGCCACTTCTTGGTCTTTTGTATGTCCACAGTGAGGGGCAAAGTGAGGGGCACCGGAATGCGGCCTCAGGGACCTGGCCATGTGGCCAAGGGCGAAACTGCGACTGAGACCGTGCTTGTGGGCTACCTTCGGGGCCAGAGGGCCACCTGCCGGGGGGTCGGGCCTCCTCATAGGTACGAGAACAGGAGCATCCCTCAGGAAGCACGCCTTTTTCTGCTGCCCACGTTTTCTTTTGTGGGTTTAACAAAATTTTCAGTGAAAACGTTAGCCATAGCTATGGAACAAACCAAACAAAAGAAAGGGTTTGCTATCAAAAAAATGAAAGACGGGTCCCGCACGCAAGGGAGAAAAGTGACAGGGTTGCACGAGGATTCCAAGGAGAAGAAAGATTTGGGATGCAAGTTCCAGTTTCTCTCCTGCATCTACTCCCCACACCCCTCTAGCTACATATGCAAGTATGTATATACTTACGTGTGTGTGTACTTTAGTTCATTGTCTTTTCTATTATTTTATCCAGAAGTATTAACCAGAGAATATGCAAGGAGCCACCGGCAAAGATTCTGTCGCTGTTATCCTAGTAGCAAAATATCTGCAAGCAAGAACAAGTCATACACTTAATAATAAGTAACCTGGCATGAATAGTGGCAGTCACAGGAGTCTGATGAACTATGCTACATATTAATTAAAATAAAAATTTGAGTACATATAATCCCATGTGTGTGTCTGCATCCGCAGCCCTACCTATACGTTCATTTACTTTTGTTTCTAATCCACCTAAATCGGAAAACACACATGGATTTTATCTCTATATTGTCGTTCCAGTGGGGATTTTTATTTATTTTTCAAAATTTCCGAATTTTCAACAAAGAATGCATTCAAAACGAAAATAGCTTACTCTAATTATAAATGTAATAAACACTCTGAAATCTCAAGGAATTCAAACACTCGAAATAAGTGGAATCACTTGCAATTTCAGTATATGTTAGTGGGATTTTGTTCATCTCTCCAGTTTCCTTTTGTTGCTCCTATATGTATATGAATGAGATGTACTTATACATGCAAACCCATACATATACCTACTATGAGGAGTTCAGGATTTCCAGGGTTTTTCAGTTGTTTTTTTTTTAAATTTATCTCACCTGTTGAAAGATTCCAGCTATTATCCTCTGAATAAGTGTAGATTTTATTCATTGTTTTAATGAGCTGGTTGGCATTGCATCCTATGGAATGCATTATTCACATGTATTTATTTGTCCAAGCTTCTAATTTGCTAGAAGGAGAATAATACGTTAAAAGAGACGGAGATTTTAAGGCCTTTTTTTTTGTATATTTCAGGTTACTTCCCAGAAAGATTATACCAACTTACACTTCTATCAGGGTTCAGGGTTGTCTCCATATACCTTCATGTAAACTTTTGTTAATTTAGCTATTGAAAATATTGTCTCTTTGGTCTTAATTTGTACTCAGAGGAAACTGTCAGGCCAAAGCCTGAAAATGAAGGAACAGTGGAGACTCTTCTGAAAAGGGAAAACGTTATTAATGCAAACTACCAGCATTTCAAGCTTTCGTGTGTACACAATTCACTTCCAAATGTCCACAACAAGGAGTAGAGAGTTGAAATATCATAGTTTGAGAGTATATAAGAAACAGATTTTGTGGTGTCATCCAATTCCAGTGGAGAGTCATGCTTTATCTCTCATCTCTTTATTTTACTTTATTTTTTATTTTTTTGCCAGCTGGAAATAAGCTACAACTATTCAATTAGAATAAATTTTTGGCACTATTTTTGTCTTTTCATTATGCATGCCCCAAGTATTAACTTCTGACTACAGACTTACTTTGTAAACATCCCTCTTATCTTCGTATCCTCACACACATGTTGATTTTGCAATCGCAACTAGAAAATGTTTTGCTTTTTTTGCTTTCACAAAAACGCACTGAGATAGTCAAACTCAGTGCAGGTCCAAGGGGTATACAGATAAATGGTGTGCAAGTGGTGTGTATGTGTGTGTCCATGTGTGTACTTGGGTTGGGGACACGGGGAAGGACAAGGCCAAAAAGGAAATCTGGGAAGTTCACCGATCCCTGTGCAACTGCATCCCATTGCCAGGACTCAGATTTGCAGTGTGGCCATCGTAGTCCCGGGGAGCTGATTGATGCTATAGCATTCCCGTGGGGGTTAGCAGATGTTATTCATCAAAAGTTAGAGTTTGGGAAAGTCAGTGCCCTGCACACCCAAAGCCCTGAGCCAGAGGTGGGAGGGACCTGGATTTTCCCACCTTCGGATTCCCAGCCCGTGTTCTCTCCCTCCCAAGCTGCTGCCTTACCCTTTAGAAGTCCCAATCCCTCTTCCTCCTGTGCCCCATACCTGAGACGCTAATGGAATTTAGAGGTACGAACCAGGAAAGGTGGGTCTGGCCCTTTCCTGAGTCCTACTCTGGGGCCTCCCAATGATTTGTGCTCCTGGGTCCATGCAACTGTTGGACCACAGCCCTCTGGTCATAATCCCCCTGCGCGTCTCATCTGCCAGGAGCCCGCAGGAGCACGGGGGTTACTGTGCATGGGCATTCTGGGAAGGGAGCCTCTCTGCCCTGATGCTGATCCCACCCACCCATCTGCAGGATCTGGTTTTCTTTGTCTCCCTGCAGCAAGCCCCCCACCATGCTTATCACTATGGCAGGTTAATGAGATCTGAGCACGGAAAGGATGACCAAAAGGCCCAGGCCAGGCACGCAGACCCTGCACATAATCTGCTCTTTGGAGACCGTTTTAGTGGAAGATGTCAGTCACATAATCACTCCCTTTATTGTGGCCCAACTCAGTTGAGTAGTATCTGTGAAAGGATCTTGCACAGATTCCTGATTTTCATCTCAGCAGCCAGCTGGCATAAGATATCACTTGACCAAGCAGCAAAAGTTGGCATGTTCTCAGTGGCCTTGACTCCCACCCAGAAATCTTATCTCTGATAAAATGGCTCCCAAGGTCAGCCCCAAATTCTTCTTTTGCTGGGGGAATAGCTTGTAGAAGAGTTTAACAGGAAACGCCATAGGCACACTTTGTTCTGTTCTCAGTAGGCATGTCAAAGTGCCCTTCTCTCAGAGCGCCTTAGAGAAGGTTGTTACTTCAAATCCCTCAGAGACTTGGCCCCTGAAACAAATGTGTCCTGAAATCCATCAGCATCCCCGTTTTTCACCTCCCTTGCCTGTTTCTCTGCCTCAGGACTGCTCAAGGATTCCTTGGCCTTGCTGACTTTTTAATGCAAACCACAGGCAGAACCTTATGCCAGCTGGTTCCTTCTGAAGTTACCCAAAGGGCTCAAAATTCTTCTTAGGACACCCTATCCTCCCTCCTTGTTGTGGCTCTCACTTTCCACACTTTCCACCAAGAGGGGCCTGTGTGGAAGTCCACCTAGGACTATCTAGGTCTAAGTTCCGTCCTTGAAGACAGATTGGCCTAGATAACATACTGCCATAGAGATATACTGCATGATATCCCAACCGCTCAAAGGATATCTTTAGTTCAGGTGTAACTAAAACAAAGACACTCTAGTTATTTGTTTTAGGATGTAATTATCTCATTTTTCATTCTCATCATAAGTTCCTTATGTTATGTCACATTGGGTGATGTGGTCGACAGAATAACGCCCCCACAGAGGTCCTAATCCTTGGAAACTTCATGTGTTATCTTCATGGAAAAAAGGACTTTGCAGATGTGATTAAGGATTGTGAGATGGGGAAATTATTTGGTTTACCCAAGTGGGCCCAATGTCATCACATGGGCCCTAAAATGGAAGAACTTCCTAGCTGTGGTCACAGAAAGAGATGTGATGAAGGCAGTAGGGTCAGGGGAATAGGGTCAAAGGTGAAATGTTATCAGCTTTGAAGATAGAGGAAGGGGCCACCAGCCAAGGACATTCTCTAGAAGCTGGAAACTGGATCCAAGAAAGGAAGTAGATCTTTCCCTAGAGCCTCAAGAAGGAATGCACTCTGTTGACGCCTTGATGATTTTAGCTCAGGGAGACCCATGTCAGACTTCCAATCTGCAGAACTATAAGATAACCAATTTGTGTTGTTTGAAGCCGCTGAGTTTGGTGATTGGTGATGGCGGCCATGGAAAGCCAGTGCAGGTGAGGTAGGGTCAAGTATCATTCCTTAGGTTCAGGCTGGTCTCCCACGTGCTCTGTTTACCAATGGCTTGGTGGAAACGGTCTCTCTTCTTGCTGCCGAATCGTGCTCCTTCTCATCTATTTCCTTTTTGGATTTCAACTTTCATGGCATGCAGTTATCTTTCAGGTTTCCTCTACCCCCAAGGCAGCTTAGCGGCTTTTTTGAAATGACCTATCTCCAATGAAGAGACACCCTTTCTTGCTTTTCTCAGCTGATTAGGCAACAGGAATATGATATGGGTTGTATTAAAATTCTTCTTAATTTATTCTCGCCAAGACTTCAAAGCTCCTTTCACTTGGAAGAAATGGAACAAGAAGGGAATATAATTCCAGAATCACGAACTAAGGAGCTGGTTAACCAGGCATTGTTAAAGAGATACATTAGCTAATATTGAAAAAAATTCACACTGCTACTCACCCTTGTGCACCGTTTTCTCCCAGTACCTTCCTTTTTGCTGCTCTGGAGGCTAACTGGGCTTTTAGAAAAGCACCCAGTTCCCTTCAGTGTACATTTCAAATATACCACCTAACTTGAAATTGAAGCATACAATCCTATAGATACCCTCTCAAATGAGAAAATCCAGTTGTTTTCCTAAGGCGCTGTTTGTAATAGATGAACAGAAAAATAGAAATTTCTTGTGCACAGGGGTGTCTGGGTGTCTCAGTCGGTCAAGTGTCCGACTTTGGCTCAGGTTATGATCTTACATTCATGGCGTTGAGCTCTGAGCTGTCAGCACAGTTCTGCCTGCTTCCAGTTCTGTGTCTCCCTCTCTCTCTCTGCCCCTACCCGACTCACACTCTGTCTCTCTCTCTCTCTCTCAAAAATAAATAAACATTAAAAAAGGAAAAAAAAAAAAAGAAACTTCATGTGCACAGATTCCCTGCAGAGCCTCTCCAGAAGGGAAAGCTGCATTTAATAAATGGACATAAATCCGCTTTCCAGAGAACCCGGGTGTTTAAGAGGATCTCTGGTTATAAGATGTGATTTGCACTTTCTAATGGAGTTCTCAGTCTAATCTCCTGCTCATTTGCAATTCACAGAGACCTGCTCTGTAGACAAATTCAGCAGGTTTCACCACTCACGAAACCAACGGCCAGCAAAGCCACCATGAACCTGCTTTCACCCCACAGGCTTTTGTGTTTGTTGACACCAGGTACCAGGAGTACCCAACTCCCTGCACCCGAGCCTAGGAACCACACTGGCAGCCAGCTTAGACCTCTATGGCTCCATGAATGCAAAAAGCCAGGCTTGTTGTCCCCAGGGCTGTGTGTGCCCTTGGAATAGCCCTTCCAGCTGTTCACTTTCGTGCTGCTGGCCCGATGCCTATCACCCACTCGTGTGGCAGTGTGCACACACGGGGGAAGAGTGTGCTGCCACAGATCGTACATTGACATTGAGGCCCCCCCCCCATGGTTGTTGGTGAGCCTGACACTGGCTTCAGACTTTACTGCCTGCCTGGGCCCCACCACGATGTGTATGTCTGTAACCCTACCACTACCTGAGTATCTGCAGCTGGCCCCCGCAGCTAAACGTGTGAACACCACTGGCTCCAAGGCCACGGCTGATGCCTGCCCACTGGACCTGGAGGTGCTTCTGAGGACCCAACAGCCCTTGCAGCCCATGTGGACCACCCTGAATGCTCGCCAAGGTCCATAGCTGCCAGTCCAGAGAAATAAGGTGTGTATGCTGATTACATCAACCTCTCTACCTTGGAAGGCGCAAAGCATCATCCTGACCATGACTGACAAGTGTCCTAAGTATTGGTTTGCTTTTTCGGCCTGGAGAGTCTTGGTCATTATCACTGTCTGAGGGCTTAAACTCTTAAATCCACCTGCGTGTTATATCTCACGTGACATAACCTCAGACAAGCGACCTGCTTCATGGTGCAGCGAGGGCTTTCCCATACCACACACCCAGAAGCCACCTGGCTGGCCAGCAGAGAAATAGCCTCTTACAAACACAGCTGAGACATCAGTTTGGACACAATGCATTGTGAGGGGGTACACGTTCCTCTGAAGTGTGGTATGTGTCATAAATCAACGACTGCTTTATGGTACCACGATCCAAAAGGAGAATACAGCAGTTGAAATCAGACAGACTTCCTTTGAAAAAGGAAAAGAAGCAACTATTTTCCTTATTGCCTATCATTATTTATTGTAAAGGCAAAGAACCGTGTGCAAGAAGAGACAAATATATTGAAGGACTGAAGGTGTAGGCATTTTCATGTATATGAGGGTCGTTAATACATGATAATAATATTTAAGATCAATGGAAAGAAGTGAACTACCTAATATGATTGTATGGGAACTTCTAGCTAGAAACTTGGAAAAAAAAAATAAAAGTTCCAGCTCTACCTTACATGCCATTCATAAGAATAAGTTCCAGATGTGTTACAGAGTTAAACAATAATAAAAAAAAAAACTAAAAAAAAAATAGAAGGGAGAATGTTTATGACTCAGAAGGAGGAAAGGCCTAAAATAAGAAATACATTCTGAACTCATAAAGATTGACAAATATGATGAAGTCAACATTCAAAACTGTAAAATCAAAAACTTTTTAAAGGTCTAAAAAAGTAATAGACCTTACTTTAAAAAGTTAAGAAATAGAAACCAATAAGTATCACTAACATGCGTAATAGATGCAAGACAATATCCTCAATACACGAAGACTTTATTTTGTTCAGTAAAAGACAAACGTAAGTAGAAAAAGGCTCAAAATACTTGAGGAGGCTGCTCACAGTCAAGGAAATACAAATTGACCGATGGTCCATTTCTCACCTGGAAAAGTCCATTTAAAATGGCAACGATACTACTTGTTTAAAATCATGAAATTTTCAGAGTTCGATAAAGTTGGTGACAACAAGGTGACAGGTTTAGCGGGACCGCACGTGGACACAGCCGCTCTAAAGGGAACTTCACAGAAACTGCAATGAACTGAAAATGGACACACGCTTTGATTTGGAAATTCCACTTCTTGGTAGTTCTCCTAGAAAAATAACTGCACGGGTTCCTGAAGGGGCAGGTGCAGAGACGTATGGGGATGTTAATTGTAACGTTATTCATAACAGCAAATCAAAACGAGAACCACCTAGACTCCACCAGGGCAGAAATGCAGGCGCTCAGACACGGGAGATAAACATGCAGTGGCATTAAAACATCTGCGAAACACATTACATAGTGACAGAAAGGTTACGACACAGTATGTGCAGTGTGGTAAATTTATGTAAAATGAAAACAGGCACACATATTACATAAGCAGAGAGCCATGTATTGCTATAGATTAGTGTTGTCTAATAGGACGTGCTATGATCGAAATATCCTATGATTTTCATTGTGTAACATGGTGGCCACTAGCTACCCGTGGCTTAGACCGTGTGAAACGTGGCCATCGTGACTCTGGAGCTGAACTTCAAATTTTATTTAATTTAAAATCACTTAAGTTTCTGGGGCGCCTGGGTGGCTCAGTCGGTTGAGCGGCCGACTTCGGCTCAGGTCGTGATCTCGCGGTCCGTGAGTTCGAGCCCCGCGTCGGGCTCTGGGCTGACAGCTCAGAGCCTGGAGCCTGTTTCCGATTCTGTGTCTCCCTCTCTCTGACCCTCCCCCGTTCATGCTCTGTCTCTCTCTGTCTCAAAAATAAATAAACGTTAAAAAAAAATTAAAAAAAATAAATAAAATCACTTAAGTTTCAAATGCTGTTTGTGGTGGGGCGCCTGGGTGGCTCAGTCGGTTAAGGGTCCGACTTCGGCTCAGGTCATGATCTCACTGTTCTAGAGTTCGAGCTTCACGTCAGGCTCTTTGCTGACAGCTCAGAGCCTGGAGCCTGCTTTGGATTCTGTGTGTCTCTCTCTCTCTGCCCCTCTCCTGCTCACACTCTGTTTCTCTCTCTCTCTCTCTCTCTCTCAAATAAATAAACATAAAAAATTAAAAAAAAAAAAAGCTGTATGTGGCTAGTGGCTCCCTAGTGGACAACAGGGCTGAAGGTTCACACATGCATAAATCATTGCTGGAGCACTGTATTCAGCAGGTATCACATAAATGTATTCCTGTATTACTTGTGCCATTGGAAAAGTAATATTCAAATAGAAAAATAGAAGAGACACTTCAACAAAAGATGTATAAAATCTGTTTTAAAAAATAATTACAGGCCAAATCACATTTCTTTGGTAATAGGATGTCCCTGGAAACATGGGGGAGTGGCCAAACCGATCAACTCTTGCCTAGAGAAAGGCATAGCCAAAGAAGGTTGGTGCTGCCATCAGAGCTGGGGCCCCATTCTGGGTGGGTAGAGCCGGAAGGGCAATGACCTCTGAGGACTCACGGCTGAACTGGAAAGACCTACGTCAGCAGACTAACAAAAGAGCGGGGATAGGGCTGAAACAGAAGGGTAAGAAGAGTTTGACGGGGTCAGGAACCCAAAACAACCCGGCTTGCTTGTGGGAGTCACTGGGTGGGTGTATCAGTGCCAGCCTCTTGTCTCAAAATCCCACGGATGTCTCCCTTCAAGTTGGGTTGTGCTGGTCGAAGCACGCATGGTCACAATGGAAACTCCACTGTTGCACTTATTTGAACAAGTAGCATCCATCCTTTTCACCAACAGACCATGTCCCGTTCCTGGATTATTGATGTGCACAGTGCAGATGGATGAAACATAGAATTGGAGCAGAAGAACAGGTCCCCTCCAGAGCCCCTATTGTCGTGCCCTGCAGACCGGGTCGGCGGAATCAGGCGGTTTGATTTAATGACGGGGAAATGCCTCACTGCTTCCCAAGTACTGCAGGGGAAAAGAAGGCCTGCCGAGGGGCTGTTTTATAGAGACCAACCATCCAGCTCTAAGTAGGAACAGACATGCGCTTGTTCATTCATTCCCAACTTCCTAAACATCATAAAAAGATCAGATTTAATGGGCTCAGCCCCGTAAATAACAACATCCCAAGTTCATCATTTTTCTCAAGAGCAGGATCCGGCCTCAGGGAATAAGCTTGAAAGCTGCGTATTCATCATCGGGATATTTTGTACGAGGTGCTAAGTGGTTTTCACTACGCTGCTACTGTATAGGAGAGTAAATAAGACAAAAATGGTAATGAGGAAAGGAGGCTGACTCAGAATGATGGAATGCTGCCTGTGGTAAGTGACAGTGCCCACCGATTCCTCAGCTCAGCTCCCCCCGAGTCCGCGGCCTGCGTGACCCCTGCACTGTGCTCGGGGGCACGGGGGAGACGAAGCCGCAGTGAAGAAAACCTGGGATGATGAGCAGGAGCCAGGGAAGAAACCAGAAGAAGTTAAGAACCAGAATCCGAGTGGGGATGTGCTCAAATCAGGCCAGGTCAGGTAGGCAGTGGGAGTGAGGCACAGGCCATCAGGAGCAAGATGGCCCGCAGCCATGGGGGAGGATACTCAGACAAAAGAAGATGGGGCCGGTGAGCAGCAGAGCCTGTCCAGGGAACAAGGTGACATGTGTGAGATGGGCCAACGGGACCTGGCCCATCTGGCGGGATCTAGGATCAGGTGCCTGACTTTTGGTTGTCATCCCCAGTTGCTCACACTGTGCCCTAGTTTAGTAGTAGGTGCCACAGACTGAGGGGCTTAAACCACAGAAATGTATTGTCTCTCCGATCTGGAGGCCAGGGGTCTGAAAATAAAGCACTGGTAGAACTTTATGTTGTCTTAAAATGGGAAGACTGGAGGTTCATTTGCACCATTTACTAGCCATCTGATGTTAACAGGCAATGACCAGAACAGGGCACCTGGCCACATGGGGCAACTGTCCTAAATAGGGATGACCCTAGCAAGGGACATCTACAACTTGTGAACATCAGCTCCCCCATCTGCAAAAGTGAATGCTTATAAAGGCTGCCTTGAGCCACGAAGTCAACCTAGTAGACTTTTGACGTTATCTCCCCAAAGTAGGACAGACCAGTCCTACTTGGTCAGCTTGGTCAGCTGCAACAAGGACTTCAGGCTGCTGCCCTTGAGCTGCTGTAATTCAATAGGAAAATAAGGAAATCACATGTGAACCGAGCACTCTGGGAATTTTTGAATCCTGACTACACACAAGCCCGTGAGAACACTTCACAGCGTTTTACATCAATTCCCTGTGCTAAAGAGGTCCATATGGACTCAGATTGTCTTGACCTTTGTTCATCTACTATTTCTTAAGTGGAGTTCTCGAAAAGCATGATGCTGACCCTTCACATGAAATGTGCCCAGCAGCTCAGATTGCTCAACAAAAATACAAAGGCACTTAGGACTCAACCGTTCTCCAAACAACTGCTTTCCTAACTTCAATGTGTGCAGTTGCTGAGTCTGTTTCCAATTATCCTGGGAAGCTGCAACCGTGGCCTCACCCTTTGCTCAGGACAGTGTTGGGCTGCCATGAAGAGAGAAATGCGGAGAATGGTCACCAAGAAAGGCCATTTCCATTTATGTGCCATCGGCATCTTTCTAAGTGTGCGTTTATGAAAAACAGGTTCCCAAGGGAACCATATTCTTTCAACATGTATTTATTGAGCATTTTGATGTTTTGGAAACTATTCAAGGCATTAGGGTAAGAAAGATGGAAGAAGACAAAGTTCTGTCTTTGTGAAGCTTACATTTTAGTGGAATAAACAAATGTCTACATCTCTTACCTCTACTTATACTTACCCCTGCATATCTCTATCTATCTATGTCTCCTCTCTACTGTCCTGTGTGTGCGCAATCTAATTACATGTAGCAATGGGTCTTCTGAAGTCAAATAAAGCAGGACTAGGGGATGAGTATAAGGTTGGAGTGAGGTTATTTATTTTTAAATAAGTGGTCCACGGATGGTCCTTCGGAGAAGGTGATGGTTGGACAAGGCTTTGAATGGAGTGGGCCAAGTACAGATTCGGAAAAACAAGCCTTCCGGATGAACGGAATGGTGAGGGACAAAGTGATGTGAGCTGGAGGAGTGTGGCAGAGGGCTCGGTGGGGCCATTAGCCGAGGCTCTTGTGCAACCTGCAGGATAATGCTGGATCGCCGCACCCCCACCCCACCCCGCGCCTACCCTCTCCCTCTTTCATGTAGAAAAGGTATTATTTGCTCAGGCGCTCCGAGCACATGCTTGGTCTCATCTTGCTGCTTCCTTATTCTTCCCATCTTTCCCACGTGCCTCACAGTAGCTAACTATTTGATCAGTTTGTTTGAAAATACTCCATTGAAGTACAACAAACAGACAGCAAAGAGCTCAGAGACGTACAGCTGGATGGCTTTTTGTGGACTGCTACGCCCAGATGGAGACACCAAAAATGACAGCGCCCCAGAAATCCTCACGTCCTCTGCCCTAACACTTCCTGGGGTAACGAATAACGTAATCGAGCTGGCCCATCGCTGTGCTTTATATAAATGGAATCATAAAGCATGTGCCCTTTTCTGTTGGGTTTCTTTCATTTACTTTAACATGACATTCGTCAGATTCATCCGTATCACTGTGTGCAGTCATTGCATATGGCGCTCTGTAGTGGGGCTATACCACAGTTTATAAATTTATTCTATTAGTAATGGGCATTGAACAGTTTCCAGAGTTGGGGTATTATAAATAGCACTGCTATGAATGTCTTAGGATATAAAATTTGGTGAACATATGTATGTATTTTTGTTGCATATATGCCTAGAAGAGGAATTGCTCGTTGAACTGGTGCGTGTTGGGATGGAGTAGACGTTACCAAAGAGTTTTTCAATATTGATTCGTTTAAAAATAGTATTTATTTTTAGGATAATAAAAGTTGTGCATATTATTGTTGGGAATTTGGAAAACAGAGTAAAATAAAACAAAATGAAACTGCGTATTAGTTTTTATTTTTATAGTTTACGGAATTGGGAACATGCAATATATCCTCCTGTTTTCATTTTACATTTGTAGCATTTTCAGTGTAATTAAATGTTTTTCAAAAGCAAAAGTTTTAATGACGGCATCTGGCTGTGTCAAAGTACGTTTAGTTGTTTAAATTTAAAAAGTATTTTATTATGGTAAACAATGTTTCGATGAATATTAATACATGAATTTTATACCCGTTTCTGATTATTGTCCCTGAATGTATTTTGAGCAAAAATTTCTGAATAAAAGGACTTCACTACATTTGGCTCTTGCTTTATACTGCCCAGTTTTTCTCAGAAAACTGAAAACAGAACTCATTTACAGTTCCACCAGCATTTGGCTGATTAATTCCATTGATGACATAAGGATATACTATTTTATCAATTAACATTACACGATAGCAATTAAGATTAAGTGTTTATGTGTTAATTGGCCATTTGTGTCTTTGGTAATTTATCTTTTGCTCCTCTTCTGGGGGAATTCAAGTGTTTCTACTGATTTGGTAGTAACGTTATATTTTCGAATTATGAAACCGTATCTTTATTGTGTCCTCATCTTTTAACCTATATTTTGCAACTGCTTATATCCTGTGAAAGAAGGCTGATGTCCTATAGCCAGAAAGGGCTCGAGAGCTATAATTTACCTTCCTTGATATGTGTTTTGGATACACGTCTTTACCACTTAATGTCATTTCTATTTGTGGTGATCTGTCAATTGCTGATGATTTGTAATTGGATTGGCAGTTGGAAGCGTGACTCTGTTGTTCTTAAGCCTGTATAAATGAAAGAACTAGAAGTGACCTAAGGGACTGTCTCATCCATTGTCCTCATGGGAAGATGGGAAAATTGAGGCACAGATAACATCAAAAGTTTGCTAAAGGTCATGAGCATAGATGGGTGTCACAGGATTACAACTCGAGTTTCCTTTCATCTAGCACCTCATGGCTCTTGAAAAACAATCAAACCTTCTCTCTCTGTAAATTTCTTTTCTGTTATGTGCACACAGATACACGCATTTCTCATTTTCTCCTGGAAATATGTTCAGTTTGTGTAGGGTACTGGCCTAGAGGTCCCTGAGAACCCCTGCTTAA
Organism: Panthera onca; assembly: GCF_046562875.1. NCBI lineage: Eukaryota > Metazoa > Chordata > Mammalia > Carnivora > Felidae > Panthera > Panthera onca. Next base: position 39,260,094 of record NC_138349.1, on the reverse strand, counting down.
TGTCTGGCTCCTCTCTCCTTGGGCTCCAAGGCAGAGATCTCTGCCTCGGTCTGGCTTCCCAGATCACTGGGCAAATCACTATGGCAAACACACTTGTCCCTTTATATCTCCCCAAGGTCTCTTCTGCGACTGGTGCCTGAGGCTGCTTTCCTCCATGATTCCTGTCTGGTGCTCAGATCCACATACAGAGGTAGAGCCTAAATGAGCTCTTGGAGCCCTTCCAGAGCCTTGTGGGAAAGCTGGAGTATGACCAGTGCCAAATGGGCCTGTGTGAAGTTGGACAGGATCCAGAGATTGGAAGATGTCTGAATTCCTCTGAGTGCATCCTTTCAGTGGACATTTCCCAAAGCAAGACTGGCCCCTAAGGATGACATTTCATTAGAGCCCAGTTTCTTGGCAGTGTTCTCTGAAAATCTACAAGGAAGTTTACTTCAAAACCCAAAATCTGGAATATATCTCTCATCATAAAATCAGGCTTGCAGAACATTTCAAAGTGGCATGAGAAATCGAGGTCCAGGGGTAGGTAATCATACTGCGCCACACTTCGTGGTTGGCTGTTCGTTATACTGGGACGGATTCACCACCCCGGCCAGCTTGAAATCATCTGGCTTCAGGGTATGAATTAGGGACTGTGAGGTAACTCAAGAAGGAATCTCGGAGGAATTTCTGAACCGTGGCACCTACATCATTCCTAACCAAACTAGCTTTAAACAGTTCACACACTGACTGTTTTCAGATTGCAAACGTAACCATGTAGAACTTTCATTTTGTACACATTTAAAAACATTCCAAGGTTAGAATGCATAATGTATGACTAGCATTCATTTTATATGTCCTGCTTCAAGAAACTTAAAAGTGTAGATAAACCAGAGAACACTGGCTAATGTCTAGACAAAGACAATCTGTAAGTCACGAATTGTTTTTCCACTTATAATTCAGGTAAAACACAGGGTTTCTTCTTTTCGCAGTAAGTTTCTTGGTTTTAGGTTGTGCAAACTATTAATAAAAGAATTTCAAAGCTGCTTGCAGAATTATTTGAATCTCACGTCTTCTATTTAATCAAAAGAACAAAGTTAAGCCAATGTTTCCAAATGGAAAATAACATTAATCCAAGGGAACGTATGATTTAAACCTACTGCCACTGGAATTGAGCGATGAAAAGGAAAATTCTCTCATGTGTTCGCTGTTCCTCCCTATGGTGAAAATAGCCCAGGCTTTGTTTTTAGACTTTATCATGGGAGATACGACGAAAAGTAAATCACAGCCAGAGGACTTCTTCCTTCCAGCTGTCTGTATAGTCAGTATTGATCACCTCTGTAATGGCTGTGCTTTATGTTGATTCATCCACGAAACACCCCATGTTCACTGCAGCAACTCCCTGGATTCCCAGAGCTTCTCCATGGGAACTTGGGAAAGGGTCTTACACTGAACATACTGTGCTTTGTCCCCTGCACAGCACTCATGGACAGGAGATGGCTTACAGTAGCAGCCTGGATACCAGACTCATTAAAATGGGGATGCGAGATCTCTGGTTCAGTAAAAATATCTGAATGTGTTTCGGAATCACGAGCAAGCAGCAGTTAGATTGAGGATCGTTTGGTGACTTCTCAGACTTTAGCAATCGTGCAACCATGCATGGGTCAGTGTTCACAGCTGACTGTGGGATAGCATCCTTTCTGGTGTTTTATTATTTTTTCTCCAGCCTTATTGAGGTATGATTGACAAAGAAAACTATATATTTGGGTTATACGATGGAATTTTTAAAGGTGTACAGGATGGGGAGTTAATATACACATACATTGTGAAGTGATTTTCACTATCAAGTTAATTAACAAATCTGTCAACTCACACTGTTTCCCTTTTTTGTGGTGAGAAGACATAAGTTCTACTCTCTTAACGAATTTTCACTATACAATATGGCATAGCCACCATGCTGTACGTTAGCTCTCCAGTATTTATGCGTCTTATTACTGGAAATTTGTATTCTTTGACTAAGCCCTCCCTATTCCCACCACCTCTCCCAATCCCTGGCAACCGCCAATCTACTCTCTGGTTCCATGAGTTTGAGTTTTTTAGATCCCCCTTATAAGTGAGATCATATAGCAGCAGAGTGGGCATTCTTGTCTTGTTCCTGATCTTAGAAGAAAAGCTTTGAAGTTGTCATCAAGCACGATGTTCACTGTGGACTTATCATAAATGGCCTTTATCATGTTGGGATACATTCTTTCTATACCTAATTTGTTGAAATTTTTTTCTCTTGAAAGGAAGTTACATTCTGTCAAGTGCTTTCTTCTGCAACTACTGAGATAATCATACGATTTTTACCCTTTATTTCATTAATGTGGTGTATCACATTTCTTGATTTGCATTACATTGAGTCATCCTAGATCCCAGGGGTAGAACCCATTTGATCATGGTGTATGATCCTTTTAATGTGCTGTGGAATTCAGTTTACTAGTGTTTTGCTGGGACTTTTGGCACCTATGAACATCAGGGATATTGGGCTGTATTTTTTTTTCTTTATAGTGTCCTTGTCTGGCTTTGGTATCAGGGTAATAACGTTGGCCTTGTAAAATGAGTTCGAAAACGTTCTCTCATTATTAAAGGAAGGAATTAGTGAAATTCAGAGGACAGTTGGCCTTTATAAGCTGCAGAATGAACATGGTATAAACATGAGAACAGAATATCTCATCTTCACTTGTTACATGGCCAAGGGCACATTACTGAAACCCTTTGAGCCTCAGTGTCACTAAAACTGGAACCATAACACCTGGCTTACCTTGATATGAGAGACTGATGGGGACGCTGAGTGAGGACACACTCAGTGAAGTAGATCAATGGATCAGAGTAGAGAAACCAGAGACAGACCCACACATATATGCCCAACTGATTTCTGACCAAGGTGAAAAGGCAATTCAGTGGAGGAAGAATAGACTTTTCAATACACAAATAAATGGTGCAAACACAACTGAAGCTCTATCAGCAAAAATATGAAATAAAATTTACCTTGACTGACACCTTATACCTTATGAAAAATTAACTCAAAATGCATCACAGATATATATGAAGAATGCTTTAATAAAGCTTTATTAATAGCCCCAAATGGGAAAAAAAAATCAAAATGCCCTTTGTCAGATGAATGGACATAGGGCTAGGTGGATAATTCTTAGACTTGGCAACAAAAGCATGATCCATAAAAGGAAAAATTGATAAACCAGACCTCATCAAAACTGAAGTATTTTGCTCCTTGACTCCGTTAAGAGGATGAAAAGACAAACTTGAAATTGAGAGAAGTTATTTGCAAACCGCACATCCACCAGAGACTTAATTTAGGATGTAAAAAGAACTCAAATCTTCCATATGCAGGAAAGAATATCCAGTGGGAAAAAAGATAGTCTCTTCAACAAATGGTGTTGGGAAGCTGGACGGCAACACACGAAAGAATAAAACTGGACCACTTTCTTACACCATACACAAAAATAAATTCAAAATGGATTAAAAACCTCAATGTGAGACAGGAAACCATTAAAATCCTAGGGAAAAACATAGAGGGTAACCTTTTTGACATCATCTGTAACAACTTCTTACTAGATATGTCTCCTAAGGCAAGGGAAACAAAAGAAAAAATAAACTACTGGGACCTCATCAAAATAAAAAACTTCTGCATAGCAAAGGAAACAATCAACAAAACGAAAAGGCAACCTATGGAATTGGAGAAGATATTTGCAAATGACATATCTGATAAAGGGTAAGTATCCCAAATCTCTAAAGAACTTATCAGAGTCAATACCCAAAAAACATATAATCCAGTTACAAAATTGGCAGAATGCGTGAATAGACATTTTTCCAAAGACATCCAGATGGCTAACAGACACATGAAAAGATGCTCAATATCACTCATCATCAGGGAAATACAAATCAAAACCACAATGAGATATCACCTCACACCAGTCAGAATGGCTGAAGTTAACAACACCAGAAATAATAGGTGTTGGTGAGGATGTGGAGGAAGGGGAACACTTTTGCATTGTTGGTGGGAATGCGAGCTGATGCGGCAACTCTGGAAAACAGTATGGAGGCTTCTCAAAAAGTTAAAAATAGAACTACCTACAATCTGGCAATTTCACTACAAGGTATTCACCCAAAGGATACAAAAATACTGATTTGAAGGGATACATGCACCTTGATGTTTATAGCAGTATTATCAACAATGGCCAAACTATGGAAAGAGCGCAAATTTCCATCAAGTGATGAATGGATAAAGAAGATATGTATGTCTTCTTGTGTGTGTATGTATAATGGAATATTACTCAGCCAGCACATCTTACCATGTGCAATGACATAGATAGAGCTAGAGTCTATAATGCTAAGTGAAATAAGTCAATCAGAGAAAGACAACTACCATGATTGCACTCATATGTGGAATTTAAGAAACGAAACAAATGAACATACAGGACAAAAGAGAGGCGAACCAAGAAACAGACTCTTAACTACAGAGAACAAACTGATGGTTGGTTACTGGAGAGGAGGTGGTCAGGGGGGAATGAGTTAACCAGGTGATGGGGATGAAGTAGTGCACTTGTTGTGTTGAGCACCGGATGTTGTATGTAAGTGATGGATGACTAAATTCTACACATGAAACAATACTGCGCTGTATGTTACGTAGCTGGAATTTAAAAAAAAAAAACTTGGCGGGAGAGGGGCCGGGAAGGAAACAAACAAACAAAAAAAGAACTCAAAAGCTCACAATTTCAAAAGGATCAAATGAGAAAACTGGCAAAAGACACAAACGGGCATTTTACTGCATAGAATATCCACATGGCCAATAAGCCCCTGGAATGATGTTTAACATTATTAGTCACTAGGGAAATGTATACTGAAATCACAATAAGATCTCACTACACACCTATCAAAATGGTTGAAATAGGAAGTGACAACACCAAATGCTGGCAAGAATGTGGAGAAACCGGATCACTCACACATTGCTGGTGGGAATATAAAAATGATCTAGTCACCCTAGAGAAGAATATGGAAGTCTATAACAAAAGTAAAAAAATGCCCCTACTACATGACCTAGCAATTTCCTTTTAGGCATTTATTCCAAGGAAATGGAGACATAGTCATACAAGAACTTGTCCATGAACATTCTGAGAAACTTTGCTAGTAATAGCCCAACCTGGAAATAATCCAAATATCCTTCAATCGATGAATAGTGAAACAAACAGTGGTACATCCACACTACGAAATAAAAAAGCGATAAAAAAGAACTATAGATACACATGACCTGGATGGGTCTAAAGTGGAAAAAAAAGCAATCACAGGTTACATACTATATGGTTCTATTTATATGGCATTTTTGAAAGACTGCTTTGTTTCTTGAAATGCGATATTGAGAATTATAGTGATGGAGAACAGATTAGTGGGGTGTCGTGTGCTGAGTGGGGAGGGGAAAGAAGGTGTCTGTGTTTATAAAGGAGAGTAAGTTACCAAGCATCTTTGCGATGGAGCTGTTCTGTATCTTGACTGTAGTGGTGGTCACATAAATCAACATATGCAGTAAAATTGCATAGAACTGGTACACACACACACACACACACAAATGAATACATATCAAAATGGTGAAGTCTATATAAGAATGATAGGTTCTATCAATGTCAATTTCCTGAATATGATATTGTACTACCATTATACAATAAATTCCTATTGGGAGAAACTGGGGAAAACGTACACATAATCTCTCTGTATTGTTTCTTACAACTGCATGTGAATCTACAGTGATCTGCAAATAAAAAAGTTTTAGAAATGCAAAAAAAAATGGAATATAAGTTAAATAAAATTCAAGATGTGGATCAAAAGAGACAAAAAGATAGTATGAGAGTAAGTGGATGAGCCAGAGAAACTGTCTGAGCAACAGTCACAGACAGAGAGAGCTGAGAAAATACTTGGTGGCTGATGTTGCTTGAGGATAGAATCCAGCAAAATAGGTAAACAGACACAACGAAAAAGAAATGGGATCCTGAAAACAGGGGCTGGAGGCCCAGAGAGGCAGTAAATGAAAATCTTGGGACGACAGCTCTGTAGCTTTCCAAGTGAACAACCCTTGAGATTATAACAGCAAATCAGAAAACGCCAGGAAGATTCGCCCTGGGGGAAAATAGAGTACTTTATGCTCTAGACATTATAATTGAGGATTTGGATGAACTTGAAGATACATTGAAGACACATCATTATTCTTACAAGAGAAACAAGAAAGAAATTAGAAACTCCAAAGAAAACAGAAAACTGAAAACCGTGGCCCAAATGTGAAACCAGTCAAATGTGCCGTATTTTAAGCAATTGATGCAGAATAAGGAAACCAAACATATTTTATCTCAATGCTATGAAAATTCGCAGCCCAGGGATAATACAGGGACCACACAGAGATATAATTCTTACAGACCACTTTGCTATGAAATGGACCATATTTTTAGTAATAACAATGTTAATGTCATTGCTTAACTTTTAAACTTTTGAATTCAACCATAGACAAAGCATGGAAGACATGATTACGGTTATAAAACAGACTGAGACTGTGAACACTTTAACAATATAAAAATAAAATTGGCAGAAGGTGGAAAGTAGGCACCAAAGGACGAGAGAGAGGGAGGGAGGTGAAAGAGAGAGACTAATATTTTCATCTTCCATTAGGAAAACCCAGAACAAGCAGTAGAAACACACATAGGTCATTTAAATTAACAGACGAACGAAAGACCAATGAAAAGAGATAACACGAGTGAGTGGTGTCCGTCCATTTTCTGATGCCAGGAAGTCTGGCTTCCCGTGCAGCTCTGTCATGAGTTGTTCCATTACCCTGAGCAAATTAGGTAAACTCTTTGTACCTTTCCTTCCTCATCTGTAAAACATAATTGGCAATAGTGTCTGCCTCAAGGTTGTTACAAAGATGGAATGAGTTAGTATTTGTAAACTACTTTGTTCCTGGCAATAGCAGGTACTACATAAGTATTTGATAAACAAGCCATGACGTTTTGGGCAAGGCTCACGGGAGTAGAAGTTAGGAACGGTGCATGAAGTTGTCACGTTCACTGCGAACACTAGTCTAGCATTGAAAATAAGAAATGGAAAAAAAAAGGAAAGAAAAGAAGAAATGGAGATGTTTTTATGGTTTTCAATTTACGGAGAGATGAATGAAAACCAGAAAAGATGAACGAGAATAGCTTTAGGAACAAAGACTAGGCAAGGAGAGGGAGGAGGTGTGACACTCTTTTTTATTTAACACACACACACACACACACACACACACACACACGTCAAGCATAAGGCAAAGGTGAGGGTTAAGGCCTGACAGATTGAACTGATAAAGGAGAATGAATCTTCTTTAGATAAAGACAGTTTATTACTCATGTAAGCAGCAGAAGGAAGAGCTTCCAACTTCTTGTGGCTCTTACCCAGGGTGACACCCAAAACAAAGTGGCCAGATGACTGCAGCATGAGTGATGGGACACCCTCTGCTGAGGAGCCAATGCCAGCCTGTAGCTTAGGGATTGGAGAGCCGGCAGCGATATCCTGGGTGGGGGGACTGAAGGCTCCCCACTTCTTCAGACCTTGGGAGATGGTGAGACAGCCTCCTGACAGCCTCCCCGGGGAGGCAGGGAGGCTGGCGGGGATGGCCTTGCAGTGGCTCTTTACAGGAGCTCTGGGGAGGCCACAGGCATCCAGCCAAGACTTAGAACAGTGGTTCAAGCCTTACCTGTGTGCCTGGCCTACGTGGTTACACACAGGATTGCCATGGCCACGATGTACATGCCTGCATACATGTATGTGTATGTACATACATTGTTCAGTTCGTTTTCAGGGTAAAATACTCTTCCGCATGCGTACGTGTATGTGTGTGAGTTCGGAATCTAGTGGTTTCCTGCATAGAACACAGTATATGGGGGGGGGGCGCCTGGGTGGCTCTGTTGGTTGAACTTCGGACTCTTGGTTTTGGCTCAGGTCATGATCTCACAGTTTCATGAGTTCGAGCCCTGTGTCTGCTTAGGATTCTCTATCTCTCCCTCTCTCTCTGCCCCGCCTCTGTTCATGCTGCCTCTGTCTCTCTTTCAAATAATAATAACAATAAAAGAATACAGCCTGTGGTATCACAGTGCAGAGTATATAGCAGAGGAGGCATTCATACCTAGGCTGAATCTCCCAGGCATGCGGGGGCAGGGCCAGATGACCCTCGGCAAGCAGAAAGAGGGACCGGGGCTGATCAGTGGTTGACAAAGAGGAACAGCTCTGACTTCACATCCTGAACAGCTAGAAAACTGCCCTGAAAGCTGAAACTTACAGCAAAAGTTCAGAAAATGTGTGTTAGAGTGGCTTGAAAATGAATAATGGAAATGCCTAAACTAATCCGAAAATGAATAATGGAAATGAGTGAGCTAAGCTGGTTCATTTAAAAACTTCACTTTCTCATTCGAAAGGGTCACTGAACGTGGTAACAGTGAGATCAGGGGGGCAATAGAGTCAGCAGGGGGCCGTTAGATGACTGAGTATTATTTCAGACCCTCAGGATAAAACTACTTCATGTAGAACAGAAATTGGCAGTTGTGTCCGATTCCGAGGCAGGGGTGATGAGGTATTAAAGGAAAACTCTGAGCCCGAGTTTTCCCATCTGTAGAACTAGGATTAAACCGTATACTCTGCTCACATCACGGCTGATCGTGGAGGACAAATGAGTGAGTGAGCGTGTTCGATGCTGCCTTGCCCTGTGCACCTGCCGCATCCCGTGGACACAGGGCCCTGCCTGGCATGAGCGTGGGAGAGGGACCGAGCTCCCATATTATCAGACAGGCCTCCTAAGAACGCTTGACGAATTTCAGAGTACTGAGGAAAATGGGATGTGCTCTTCCAGTGAGAGTGAAAACCATCAAAAAGAGTCTGATTCAAGAGTTTGGAAGTTTTTTCTTACCCTTGGGTAGTTCTTTTCAGTGCAGAGATTATGGTCAGCGTTATCACTTCATAAAGAGCTGTGCTCAAAGGGAGTAAGGTTCTGACCCTAGTCAGCTGTGGACCTTACACATGTGTTTTACCTCCTCACATCTCAATTTCCTCCAACGTGAAATATGGTTGATGACACAGTCTTTGCCGAGTTGCGAGAGTGAGATGAGATAATGCTGTTAAAATGCTTGGCAAGTTGTTTAACACTTGGCGACGGGAAAGGGGGCTATTAAAAATACTATTATTGTTAGAATTACGATTTTTATATATGATGGCCCCGTAAAGATGGCAACCGTTACGTGGAATCGCCGTGGGCTAGACTACTGAACAAGCTCTTCTGATGTTACAAATAGTATATGTGCACTGTCTTCTCTTCATTAGAGTGTCTCCTCACTCATGATCTGTGGTAGTCCCTCATGTCAATGTGAGGCAGGTGTTATGGCTCCAATTTCCCCAGCGTGCTCAGAGGGTTTCAGGGATGTGCCCTTGGCACAGGTGGAAAATTCTGTCAGTCTTATGTCCATTATGCACCTACAAATGCCTACTGTCTTCTGATATTTCACTACACCCCTCACTAAAGACTTGCTTTTCTTAGTTCTATGACAAAAGAAATTTGCTTCAAATTAAAAAAAAAATAAAACTTTATCATAGAATGTCGGGCCTGAGTAATAACTTAGAGACCAACCCTTCAAGCTGGAAACAGGTTTTCTCAAGAAGGGGAGACACTCAAAGTCACAAAACTACTAAATATTGATAGCAGAATCCAGATGGTCCCTGTCTTAGGGAAATGTCTTTTTAATGCGCCATGTGGCTTTTCAGGCAGACCCATCGATTTGTTTTTCTGCGTGTGCGTGAGAGCGTGTTTTGCATACTGTAAGTGTAAACATGTCACATAGCTCCACCTGCCTCTTGCTTTGGAGTGGATGAGGGCCTCCTGGCTGTTCACACGTAGTATAACCACAATGCCTGGGAGGCTGGGTATTCACCATGCTGTCATATACACACAAACACAGCCGAGCTCTCGTGATAAAATGCACGCTATAGCCCGAGTCACGACAGCCATCTAGACGTCCCAGCTCATTAAAAAGGTGCAGCAGGAATTGCCTGCGTGCTCCTGCCAAACTAGACTAGAGGAACTTGTCAAAGGCAGATACCCCAAATCCTAGAAGTTGCTTCCCTGGGTAGCTGGAGAGTATACTGGTGAAGTGAGAACTTTCCTCCAATCATGTTAAGCAAATAGCAGCAGCATCAACCCATCAACAGGAGTTATCAGGCTCACGAGAAATGAAATATCGTCCAGCTCACCAGTCCAAATAACTGTGGCCATGGCTGGGCAGATTGTATAAACAGCCACTAAAACCTCGCTCCTCCATGAAATATTCACCTGTTGTCTGCTGCAAAAACCAATAAACGACCTCCTTGGCTGAGTCATCCAAACATTTCTTTTGACAGCAGGAGCTTTCAGCTCTAAGTGCTAAGCCAAGCCGTGTGACAAACATTCCATGGGTCCTATCTTTGGACATGAGTGATGTTTGCCATCAGCCCATTAAAAACATGCCCTGCTGTTATGCATGAAGTGCCAATAGTTTTGGAAAATACAGTGAAAAGAACGATGGATCACTTTTCCATGACTCTGAAGCCTGTGGATGGATTTTTGTTAAAAAGACTTAAATGGTGTCATAAAGCCACGAAATAAACCTTTCTTCCCCCTTATGACCGCACCTTCCACATGTGTGGAAGCACGTGCTATCTCATCTGCAAATTGTGTGCTGGAGACAGGGTTAAATCCCGCCGGACCTGTCCCACAGATGATTTTGAGGCCCGCCTGATGCCCCCTTTTCTCCTGGGGCCCCTACACTAAACATGGTCTGTCATTTATAGACTGTAAGTTACCCAGAGCTCGTATGACATTTTCCAGATTCTCTCAGCAATAGCTCTGTACAAATTTGACAGATTTCTAAATGCATCCTTCGCGGATGTGGCACATGCCCATTTCAGCACAATTTCACTCTCCGTGTTATCTCAACGGCGCAGAGTATCCAGTACAGCTCTCACAGCACGAGGCGGACCGGTCAGTCAGAACACGTTGGTAAAGCAGGAATTATAAAGATTCCAGACCTCAACCATAACCATTTTATGTCAGTCTCAAAAATGTGAATGGGGCCAAGTTGTGTCTGCCCACCTTTCCTACACACACCATATCCATAGCTATTTGCAGTTTAATTTAAAGTACAACCTTGGCAAAGCATCATGAATGCAGAATTTTGCTAGACTTTCTGAAATGAAAAAAAAATGCCAATACTTTACAATTGTTTCTTCCATTCCCAATTTGAGAACAGTATTTTAATGTCTTATGGGATTCCTCCAAAATATCCAGCTTAATTTTATTACATTCAGTCTGTCTCTTCATACTGGTACATTAGTTTCATAATACTTGATTATAGTAAAACGGATATAAATGATATAAACAGTTTTAGAAAGTGCAGAAATGTGTGTTTAGGCTAAAGAGTAGTTTGCTAGTCCCAAGCTTCCTGCACTTCCATGTGTATTGCTCAATGTGCTTAGTTAATTCAGCTTGTGCTTGGTTAATTCAGCACGTTAAGGATGAATAAGGTAACTTCTGTTGTAATATTTCTTGTTAAAAAAAAAACAGAGGGGCGCCTGGGTGGCTCAGTCGGTTAAGCGGCCGATTTCGGCTCAGGTCACGATCTCGCGTTCCATGAGTTCGAGCCCCGCGTCGGGCTCTGTGCTGACGGCTCAGAGCCTGGAGCCTGTTTCAGATTCTGTGTCTCCCTCTCTCTGACCCTCCCCTGTTCATGCTCTGTCTCTCCCTGTCTGAAAAATAAATTTAAAACAAACAAACAAACAAACAGAAAAGATGATGGATGGGCTACTTTTCCCTCTACACACTAAAAAAAAAAAAACAAAAAAACAAAAAACCCTAATAGACCTTAGTTTTGAGAGCAGTTTTAGGTTCACAGCAAAATCGAGCAGAAAGTACAGAGTTCTCCCACACATCCCTATCCTCACACACACATGCAACAAACACCACAGGGTGATATATTTATTATAGTCGATGAACCAGCATTGACACATCATTATCAACCAAAGTCCATAGTTTAAATTGGGGTTTACTCTTCGTATTGTATATTCTAGGGGATGTTTTCTATCAAACCATTAAAAATGCACCCTACTGTTGTGGGGATTTTGACAAACGGATAAAGACAAGTTTCCACCCTTACAGTATCACCCAGAATGGTTGCATTACCCTAAAAATCCTCTGTGCTCTGCATATTTACCTCTGTCTCCCCCACCAAACCCCTGGCAACCACGGATCTTTTCACTCCCTCCCTGGTTTTAGCTTTTCCAGAATGTCATATAGTTGGGATCAGATACTATGTAGCCATTTCAGATTGACTTCTTTTGCTGAGGAATATGCCTTTAAGTTTCCTCCTTCTCTTTTTGGGCTTGGTACCTCCATTCTTTTTAGTGCTGTGTTATATTCCATATTTTGGGTGTATTACAGTTTATTTGTGTATCCACCTAGAAGGGTATCTTCGTTGCTTTACACCTTTTTAAAGTTAAAATTTTATTTTGAGATAACTGTAGATTCACATGCAGCTGTTAGAAATAATACAGGGAGATCCCATGTACCTTTTAAGCAGTTTTCTCCAATGACCACCACTTTCAAAATTATAGTACAAAGCAACAAGCCGGTTCTTGACATTGATACAATCCACTGACCTTTTCCCCCCTGAATTTCTTTAGCTTTACTTGCATTCATTTGTGTGTTTCCTGGTCTAGGATGTTATCACATGCGTAATTTTGTATCACAGTCTGACCCTGAACGGCTCCATTATCACAAGGTCCCCTCTTTGACCTTTTATGTACACACCCACCCAACTCTCCATTGTCTCTCTCCCCCCTTCAGCAACATCTTGCAACCACTAATTTGTTCTCCATTTCAGAATATTACATAAATGGAATCATATAGTACGCAAGATTTTTAACAACAGCTTTACTGAAATATAATTTACAAGATTTACACCAGATTTAACCTTCTAAAATGCACAGTTCAGTGGTTTTAGTATATTTACCACATTGTGCAAACATCACCACTAATTACACATATTTAAATACCCCATATCTATTAGCAAGCATACCTCATTCCCACTTTCCCTAGCTGTCATAAGCTGGAGAGAGAAAGTGGAAATATTCTAAGTTAGCTGTGCTGCACATTAGGCAGAATGGTGTGATTTGAAGGTAAACTTAGATTAGTTAAAAACGAGTATTGGAAACTCTATAGCAATCATGAAAATAAAGAATAGACGTACAATTTATACATTTAGAGCAAAGATAAAACGAAATCGTACAACGCTCCATTAAAACCAGAGAAGTGGGGCACCTGGGTGGCTCAGTTGGTTAGATGTCCAATCTTGATTTCAGCTCAGCTCACGATCTCATGGTTTGTGATATTGAACCCTGTGTTGGGCTCTGTGCTGACAGAGCAGAGCTTGCTTGGGATTCCCTCCCTCTCTCTTTCTCTCTCTCTCTCCCCTGCTCCCTTGTGCCACTCTCTCCCCCTCTCTCTCTCAAAATAAATAAACTTAAAAAAAAAAACAAACCCAAAAGCAGAGAAGGTAGAACAAAGGGAGAAAAGAACCAAAAAACAAACACAATGAATACAAAACAATTCCACAATTTGTTGATGTTAGTCCAAATATTTTAATATCCCATTAAATGTTAAAAAACAAAATTCAGCTGATTAATTTGGAAGATATAATTGGCTTGATTAAATGATTCATGAATCCAGCAACATCCCATCTAGCCATTAGAAGGGAGCTCTGAGGGGGGTCCTGGGTGGCTCAGTCGGTTAAACTTCCGACTTTGGCTCAGGTCATGATCTCCCGGTCCATGAGTTCTGTCCATGAGTTTGAGCCGCACGTCGGGCTCTGCTGAGCCCCGCGTTGGGCTCCAGCTCAGAGCCTGGAGCCTGCTTTGGATTTGGATTATTCTAACAGAATAAATGTTAAAAAATTTTTTTTTTAAAAAGAAGGGAGCTCTGAGGAGTTGTGTGAAATGGAAGGATTTTATAGGAGGGAGGGTGGGGTAAGAAAATTATTAGCAAAAGAAAAAGATTGTTCTAGGCAAGGTCTGTCCTTTGGGGAGAAGAGCAGGAGATCTTATTATGCAGATTACCTCATCTTCCTTTGGGGGATGGGGAGGCCCTTCTAGTAGATGATTTCACAGGCCCTGATCAGAGATTTCCTGGCTGACTGGTTAAGACTACATATCTGGGGGAGGTTTTGCAACTGCAAATTTAATTTAATTTAATACTTAATGCGATTAGGTATTAAACCCTGATTTGGGGACTAGGCCAAGTGATGCCATTTTGGTCCCATGGTTTTCTTTTTAACAGTGTATGTGGCTCAAATGCACAAATTAAAAAACAACAACAAGAACAACAGAGATCGTCAGAATGGATGAAAAAGAAGGCCCCTTTCATATATTGTCTACAAGAAACCCACTTTGAAAAGACAGGTTAAGCACAAAGGGATGGAGACAAATATGCCATGGGAACAATAATCCAAGAGGGTATGGAACATCTATATTAATTTCTGATAAAGCAGACCTCAGAACAAGGCAAAGGATAAAAAATAAAGAGACTCCTTACGCAATAACAAAGGTGCCAATTCTCTAGGGAGACAAAGCAATCCTTAATGTGCATGCATCTGTCAATACAATGTCAAAATCTATGAGGCAAAACCTGATAGAATTGGAAAGAGAAAACAAATAAACAAACAAAATATCCGTTTCTCTGTCTCCTCACAATCCGGGCCCAGATTTCTTAACTTTTGCTCACCATGTAACATATGGCTAATAGAGTCAGACATTTTTTGTTGCCCAAACCCTCGTGCTCGTTGACTATTTTATTTGTCTAATTCATTGCAGTATGGATTCGCGGTATAAAGGTTACAAACTTCAATCCCTAGAAAGGACTCCTTGGGTTCAAATCTTGATTTTTCTCATGATTCACTGTAAATTTTGAGGTCAGTCACTTAACCTCTTGCATATTTGAAACATGATTCTTAAAAATAACCTACTCCAGCCTTTTGTGCATTAAATGAGATGATCTACGTAAAGTTCCTGCATGTAGAAGGGCTCAATCAATGCTTCTGGTCATTACTATTTTCATCAGCCATTAAAGCCCCAATGTACTTATCTCTAAATTAGGGAGAGTAGGGGCGCCTGGGTAGCTCAGTCGGTTGAGTGGCCGACTTCGGCTCAGGTCATGATCTCGCGGTCCGTGAGTTCGAGCCCCGCGTCGGGCTCTGTGCTGACAGCTCGAGCCTGGAGCCTGTTTCAGATTCTGTGTCTCCCTCTCTCTGACCCTCCCCTGTTCGTGCTCTGTCTCTCTCTGTCTCAAAAATAAATAAACGTTAAAAAAAAATAAATCAGGGAGAGTAATGGTACCTACTCATAGTATGTGAGGGATTCAGGTCATCTATTGCTGTGTAACAAACCCACACTAAACTTGGAAGCATAAAATGAATACTACTTACTATGCTCTCGGGAAATACGGGTCAGGAATTCAGACAAGACACAGTAGGCAAGATCTCAACCAGAGAGACTCAAATGGCTGGGACTGGAAAAGTCAGAAGATGTCTTTGCTTCTGGGACCAGCACCTACACTTGGATCGCTTAAAGAGGGGGCTCGGAGGCAACCGTCTGTTGAAGTGCCTGCAGGTTGCATCTCCGTGTAGCTTAGGCTTCCCACTGGGTGGGAGCTGGGTTTCAAGTGGGGATGACCCAGTAGGGACTATTCCAAGAGACCAAGACAGAAGTTGTAAGTCTTCAGAGCCAGTCTCAGAAGACATGCATTCTGCCACAATTCATTCGTCACTAGTAAGTCACTAAGACCAGTTCATACTGAAGAAGGAGGTTAGTTAGATCCCACCCCTTGATGGGACAGAGCAAGAACACCCTGCAAAAGTGCATGTAGGATGGGTGACAATATTGTGACCGTGTTTGGAAAGAACAATATGCCACAGAAAATGCATACAATTCACTTAACACATTGCAGATACATAGTAATAACTCAATGAAAGTGGACTTTTATTATTGTTTTTGTTATTATGCTCATCTTCATTAAACAGAATCCCTACTCCTGTGGAACTTAATTTAGTGAGTAAAAACTATGTAAGGCAAGGCATGGAATGGAATGTCATGGGAGAATCCCATCATGGTTACAATGGAATCTCAGAAGAAGTGCCTGTTAATTGCCTTTGAGAGTGTAAGCAGAACCCCTGGAGTAGATGGACCTTGAGTCGACTTTATCCAAAGCTGGCAGAGGAAATTTCTCACGCAGGGTCTTGGTGGGCCAGAAATAAAGTCTCAGAGCAGTTCTGGTCCCTGTTGTTGAACCCCAGCTCCTTCTCACTATTTTACAACCACCACGCTGGGATTTACTGTCAGGAGCAAGGCCCCCTAAATTGTCTGACTGATCCTCATGTAATGAGATCTGTAATAGAAAATTGTTGCTTTTCCAGATAGATATAGACCCTCAGTGGGGTGAAAAGTCTCACTCTACTGCTAAAGCCATGCTTGGGAAGGAGCAGAGGCTGCCCTGTGGTCAGGGAAGGTGGTCAGCATGAGGATGGCAGGTGCCAGGTTCAAAATCAATCACGACGACAGGAAGAACAAAGAATCTAACAAAGCTTTTCATGCTCTGTACTTTTCTTATGGCCCTGAGATTGTTGGCCTTGGAGTTACAATTAATTGCGTGTTTATTACAGACCTATTTCCCTTCCATATCCCGTCTATCCCCACCAAACTATAAAGCTCCTTAGAGGACAGATGCTGCACCTTGGTAATTTCCCATTACCAGAAACATATTGGACCCTCCATAAATGTTTAACACATAAAGAAAGATCATTTATTTTCTTGTCCAAGGACATGCCGCAACTTCTCTTTCATATTTTAATAGTCGGTAAGAACTACTCACCCCAGTTTCCCAGTCCCCACATCACATTACAGTTTTTGGGAAAACTAACCACTGTACTTGTCATGTTTAATTTGTGTATGTGTGTGGGCATGCGTGCATGCACGTGTGTTGTGTGCTGTGTATTAAGGAAGGAGGTTGGTGGGTAATTAATAGCAACACACTGTCATCTAGATTTTCTTGATGAAGTAGATGTCTGGCAGAAATTTTCACAAACTTAATGTTTTCAAGAATGAATCGGAGAGAAGACACCCATGTCGACGTGCTCCTTTTCTCCTTGGAGAGAATCATTGTTCTCTCTTTTTTTCCCTACGAGCAGCCTCAGTGGGGATCTCAGATGACTTGGGTGATGGAAAAGTATTTACAAATGCTTTCCTTTTTCCCCTACGGAGATATTCTGGGTTATTTCCATATTTCTTCAAGTGAGTTTGGCTGGAGGAGGAGAGGGAAGGAGTCTCAGGCACAGAGTTGGAGTGGTATGTTGAACTGCCGGCAGGAAGTTGGAAAGGGGTGTGCTAGTATAAAGCAGTCCTCAAGAACTCTATGCCAGCTACCCACTAGTTCTGACGTTTCTGAACATCCCCTTCCCAGAAATCTTGTGTTAACAGTTGCCAATGAGCAGAACATTCGGAGTTCGCTAAATGTAAAATTGCTTTCTGGATAATTTCATTTTCATGCTACCTATAGGCACACCAATGCCTAATTTGAAGTCAATTTGTTTTGAAAAATATCTTCTGCACTTTACATTTTCCTTGCCATTGGCTGTCGGTTAAGGATTTAGGAAGGGAAAATGGCTTGTGATGCCAGGTAGATGTGTCCCCAAAGTGTGAGCCATTGTTGGAGTCCAGGCAGAGAAGCAAAGTGCAGTTTAACTATATTCCATTTTCTGCTGAATCACCACATAACGGTTGGGGATATTTATGTTTCATGTCCACGTTTTATGAGGCATTGGCAGAATAAGAGGTGGCCAGGAGAAAGAACAAATTTTTCTTGCAGAGACAGCTATAAAGCAGTCATGTACAGCTCTTGCCTGATGTATAGAATCTTTTAGACTGTTCCGTTTAAAGAAAAATTATTCATGACACTTGTTAAAGATGGCAAGGAAGACTTTATTTAAGGGGGGGGGCTGCTACAATGAACTTTTTTAGTTGGGGAAAGAGATTGGGCTCCACTCAGAATACAATAAGGGAAAGTGGGAATTTATAGCCAAGGAGCAGGGTGGGAGGTCGGTGAATGGAAAACTACTAAAAGGTAGTGTAATTCTTTACTAAACTGACCTAATGGGATTTCAGGCAGGCCAGGGTGATATGATATCAAAGGTGGGGAATTTTTGCTATACTCATTCAGCAGGATTCTTGCTAAAACTGGAATAAGCAGGCCAAGGACAGAGCCCTGGGTCAAGGGCTTGACCCAAGGTCAAAGCTTAATCGGAAGGAAAACTCATAGTAACCTCATTCAAGTTTAGTGGAAGGAAGAGTATTTGTCATCCCCCAGATCTGTTCTCCAAAATATTTCACTCTATCCAACTAAATATCATTTCAATATTGATGACATTTAGTGACTAATCAAAAGGCAAATTATCCTGAAGTTGAAAATATTATTTTGGTAAAATCTCTTCTTTCTTTCTTTTTTTTTTTTAAGTTTTAATTTAAATTCCAGTTCACATACAATGTAATATTAGTTTCAGGGACACAATCTAATGATTCAGCATTTTCACACAATACCCCATGCTCATCACAAGTGTCCTGCTTAATCCCCTTTACCTGTCTCACTCATCCCCCCACCCTCTCCTCTGGTAGCCATCAGTTTGTTCACTATGGTTAGAGTTTGTTTCTTGGTTTGCCTCTCTTCCCCGCCCCCCCATGCTTGTTTTCTTACTCTCCTTTCTTTCTCTTCTTCTTCTTCTTCTTCTTTTTCTTCTTCTTCTTCTTTTTAGGTTTTATTTATTTATTTATTTTGAACGAGAGAAAGAGTGTGAGTAGGGAAGGAACAGAGAGAGAGGGGAAGAGAAAGAGAATCCCAAGCAGGCTCTGCACTGTCGGCACAGAGCCCGATTCAGGGCTTGAACCGCAAACCATGAGATCATGACATGAGCCAAAACCAGAGTCGGATGCTTAACACACTGAACCACCCAGGCGCCCCCTTACTCTCCTTTCTTTAATCGAGGTTTGCCGGTAGAATTATTCTCCTCACCTCTGTTATGGCATGGATTTCACTTTCTAACGTTTTTATGTAAATAATTGTATTTATTGTAGATGTTAATTAATTTTAAAAATGAATCCTATTATGGCCGAAATGTCTCCTTTAAAAAAGTACTGTCAAATTAACTCAAAATGGATCACAGAACTACATGTAAGAGATAAACTGATAAAAAAAACTCCTAGGAGAAAACACAGGAGGATATCTTCATGACCTTGAGTGAGACAATAGTTTCTTTTATATGACATCAAAAGTCCATGAGAAAAAAGGAAAAACAGATAAAGTGGACTTCACCCAAACTAAAACCTTCTGTTCATTAAAAGACATGATCCTTTAATGATCATGTGAAAAGACAACCCACTTCAAATTCAAAGGCATAGCTAGTGATTAACTAATTAGGCTCACAGATTCTGTGAGTGAGTGATTCAGGCACAGCATAGTGGGAATGGGTTGTCTTTCTGCACCACAATGTGCAGGGCTTCTAATGGGCATTTTAAAAGCTAGAGGTGACTTCAGTAGCTGAACCCTATAATCATCTGGAAGCTTCTTCACTGACAAGTCTATTTCTTGGGCCCGGTTGATTGAAAGCTGGACTTCACCGTGACAGTGAATCAGAGGGCCTCAGGTGGCCTCTCCATGTGATATGGGTTCCCTCCCAGCATGGAGTTTCAGGGTAGTCACACTTCTTACACATCAATTTAGGGCTACAAAGACCAAATGCTCCAGTAATGCCCTAGCTACAAAAGATACTTCGTGTGTTTCTTCCAATTTCTGTTGCCTGAAGCAGTCACAAGCTCAATCAAATTAAAGGGTGCAGGACAAATGTCATAACCTCTTGATGGGGGCAATTTTTAAATAATTTGTAACCATGTTTTAAAACTTCCACATTCTTCAAGGAAAACAAGCACTCAATAAAAGATTCAGCCTCTAGGCGCACACCTGCTCACCTGGGACAGAGACGATCGGACCTCACTAAGACTTATGGGAAATAAAATTCTTCCACATTTATATTTGTGTTTCAGGTCCCCTATGAACCAACATCCACCTCCACAAATTAGCAAATTGTTATTTGGGAAGTCAGTCTAACCTGAGCTTGGCCACAGTGAATCGGTTTCCTGAATCAGAAGCCTGAGTGTCTTGATGAAATGTTTCTAATTTACCAACTCATGCTCAGGACTTGATTTGAGAGTCCCACACATATGGTAGAACTGTATCTGCGTAAAGGAGCAGTGACCACATTTAGAGTCAGCCAGACCAGGTTTTCAGATCCAACTTTACCTTTGTATGGCCCTGGCTAAATCTCTCAATTCCCTAAGCAATGAGTTCCTCGTTTGTAAACTGGCGATCATAAAGCACACCTAGCTGAACCACTGGGAAGTTTGGGCATGCACATATCAATTTATAGCACACCTTACATTTTTACTAAGTGATAGCTATTATAATATGTTAAGTGAAACCTTAGAATGCAAGCTATTTTTAATAACATAAAATTCTCAACAGTACCCTCAGTTCACAGTTCTGTCTTCTTAACTATATAAAACAATGATATTCACATGAAACCTTCAAATCTTCCAATAAATATTTACCAAGCACCCATCATGCGCTAGGCACAGTGTTCCAAGCTGGAATCACACCGGTGAACACAATCAGACAGCTGACAACTAACGGAAAATAGTTCACTGAGAATCATTGACGTTCCCCGGGGTAGCCATAGTGACACAGACACGCGGGATTTGACACTCACTCTGCACCCTTTGGCCTCTCCTCATTTGATTATCCATATAAAATTCAGGAATAGGCTTTGATATTTGTCTGTTAGAAGTAAAAATTAAAGAGATCTGGACAAATAAATTCAAAAGCAAACTGACCCACATAGCCTGGGGTGGGTTGGAAAACACTCCTATCTAGGACAACAGGATCTTGGCTTTCATCAACCTGGTGTTTTGGGACTCTTGTCCTTTCTCAGACTTTCTGCCAGGCAGTTGGAAGTGTGGCTGTGGCTTCCTTGGGCCCAGACTTTTCCCTGATGGTCAGCAGCCTTTTCTGCCCCTGATGGGATGGCCAACAGAGTCTCATCCACTCTGGTTCTGTATGTCTTTCCTCCAACACCAGTGGACGTCCTGTGAGTGTTCCCTGGGGCAGATCCCTTTTCTTCTTGAAGGAGGTTGTCTCAAGATTCTTCACTTACAATTCTTCACTTTGTCGAAAAAGTTAGCCCTTATACAAGAAAGCCCTTCCACCTTGCACATGATGTAACATCTCTCCTCAGACCCTGAACATTATCATTGTCCAGCGTTCCCGCAGTTGAAGCCTCCTGTAGGTGTGATGAAAAGATAATTAGATGACTATCATACGATTTCACTCATATGTGGAATTTGCGATACAAAACAGATGAACATAAGGGAAAGGAAGTGAAAAGAAGATAAAAACAGAGAGGGACTCAAACCATAAGAGACTCTTAAATACAGAGAACAAACAGGGTTGCCGGTGGGGTGTTGGGTGCAGGGAAGGGCTAAAGGGGTGAGGGGAATTAAGGAGGACACTTGTTGGGATGAGAACTGGGTGTTATGTGTAAGTGACGAATCACTAACTTCTATTCCTGAAATTAAAAAACAATTAAAAATATATAAAACAAACAAATAAACTCACTGAACATCGGAAGTATATCTTATACATCTCATATGCCTACCTTTGCCACTTTCAGGTAAAGTGATATTACTTTGCTCATGGTAAATAATTTATAAATATCTGTTTAAATAAATATTTATTGAGTATGTACATCCACCTGCAGACTAATACCAAATTGACTACGTCTTATTGCCTAAGAATGTTTCCATGCTGATTTTTTGCTCTCTTAGCAATTGGTTTAATTTCTGGCAGTGCAAACTCATTTAACACTTGTTGTTATGAATTGCATTCATGTATTTGCATTCCGAAGAGAGGCAAATATTTTGTTATATTACCAATGATTTGTCCTTATTCCCATCGTGTTGTCATTAAATTATTAACAGAAAACAATAATTGGAGGAAAACGATCCTTTCTGCCCAATGCAATGTGAGGTCCTCAGGTGTCCGGGATGAGAAGTAAGATCCGCATGCACAGTGATTGGGTGACTCCCAAGTCTGTGTATGTGGCCATACCCAGGGTGGTTTAAACCTAACATTTTCTATTAAAAAATGTTAGCATAAAAGTTAAAGCTGAACCATTCTTCCGCATTTGTAGTATCTCAGGAACCACACAAATGGCTCAGAAATGTTTCATCTGCATATGTCCTTTCCCATCCCACCCACCACCCAAGGCTTTCGTATGAGAACGCTTCCAGAGCAAGAACCGAATTTGGCAGTTATTGAGTCATAGCCCTTTTTTAAGGAGGACATGGGACTGTGATTTCTGGCCTGAAGAGTTCAGTCTATAACAGATGAGGTGTCTGGGGAAAGCCTCAGGGAAAAGAGAAATGAGTAAACAGGCTCTGGACTGTACCTCCAGACACCCTTCACTTGACCTGTTGGGCCTGTGGACGATGTGGAGGTTTTTGCTCCAATGGCTTCAGCATTTTCCAATTGCCCATGGATTTGGAACATTTTTTGATATATGTCAGCTACTTTCACATTGCAGTACCAAAATTCATTTCTACAGCACATCTCTCCTTTGAATTATGCTGTCCCATGTGGTGGGAAAACATTATTTAAATTAAACTTTAAAAAAAAAAAGAGAGAGAAATCCAGTCCTTGAGCTGCAAGCCAAGGTCTTCACAAGCCAAAAAAAGCTCTCACTAAGATGTAAAATGAAATGGCAGGCAGACTTGGGATGTTTTACTGTATGATGTTTTGAAGGAAAGACCAACATCATTTAAGCAGAGGGTTCAAGTGATTTTCAAGCAACAAAACGCTAATGATCATGAGCTGTTATAGCAAAAGAAAGGAAGCTTGCGCAGTGCACGAGTCAAGGGCATGTGGTCGAGGTAATGCGGCAGGAGGCAGCTGAGAGATGAAGCCAAAATACGAAATCTCAAAATAGGAAATCTCCAGAAGTAGGCAGTCAGCTAGAAGGAGTTAGAACCTTGAACAAGAAAGAGACAACATTTGTCAGAGAGAGTGCAGGCTAGTATAACCTTCAGAAATTTACCTATTGATTGGAAGATTTCAAGGCTTTATGTGAATATTATTGTCGTGCACAGTTAGGAAGGCAGAACTGTGAATTGATGGTGTTGTTTAGAACCCAGTGTATTAAAAATAACTTATATTTGAAGTTTTCATCTGATGTATTAATAAGAGCTGCCATGTAGTAAATATTTAAGGTGTTTCTTCATCCGTAAAATGACAATTAGACCCTACCTCATGGGGATGTCGGAGGATTGAATTAGATGATATATATACATATAAACATACATATTAACGTATTTCTATATAATATACGTGATGCCAACAGACTTGGTGCTTGGCATCATGCATGACACACAATAAAAAGCATGATAAATAGCAGTTATCAATAGCATCATCACCATTACATAACCCGTTTCTGAAAATAAAATTTATTGCTTCAAGAGGGACATCGAAAATGTAGAGAAGAACCAACAGGTTACAAAAAAGACTGTATATTTGTGTCCAAAATAGACTGTGTACATCTGTATATTGTGGTGTATATACAATGGAATATTATTCAGCCATAAAAGGAATGAAATCTTGCAATGACATGAATAGAGCTAGAGAGTATTACGCTAATAATGAAATAAGTCATAGTGAAGTAAGTAAGTCAGAGAAAGACAAATATCATGTGATTTCATTCATACGTGGAATTTAAGAAACAAAACAAATAAGCAAAGGGGAAAAAAGAGAGAGAGAGGCAAACTAAGAAACAGACTCTTAACTGGAGAGAATAAACTGATGGTTACCAGAGCGGAGGTGGGTTGGGAGATGGGTTAAATATGTTACGAGGGTTAAGGAGTGCACTTGTGATGAGCACTGGGTGCTGTGTGGAAATGTTGAATCATTATATTGTACACCTGAAACTAATATGATACGGTATGTTAACTAACTGGAATTTAAGTGAAAACTTAAAAAACTAGAACAGTACTTTGCAACAAAGGAATGACATGGAACCCAAGTAGCATCAGTAGATGAAAGTCTCCAAAAGGTATTTGTGGTAAGCATAGCGGTGTCCCTCCCAAGGACGTCCACACCTAATCCCCGGAAACTGCGTATGTTACCCTGTGTGGCAAAAGGGACTTTGAAGATGTGATTGAGATTACGAGCCTTTAGGTGAAAAGATGATTCTGCATTATCTGGTTGAGCTCAATCTAATTAGATGAGTCCTTAAAAGTGGAAGAGGGAGGGGGCGCCTGGGTGGCTCAGTCAGTTAAGTGTCCAACTTTGGCTCAGGTCATGATTTCACCGTGTGTGAAGTTCGAGCCCCACGTCGGGCTCTGTGCTGACAGCCTGGAGCCTGCTTTGGATTCTGTGTCTCCCTCTCTCTCTGCCTCTCCCCCACTTGTGCTCTGTCTCTCTCTCTCTCTCTCTCTCTCTCTCTCAAAAATAAATAAAATGTTAAAAAAAAATCTTTTTTAAGTGGAAGAGGAAGGCAGAAGAGTGGGTCAGAGAGAGAAAACACGGGAAGGACTCATCCACCAGTATTGTCGCCTTTGCAGAGGGAGGAAAGGGGCCAGAAGCTAAGGATAGCAGTGACTTCCAGAAGTTCGGGATAGCTCCTAGCTTATAGCAAGCAAAACTAGGGACCTCAGTCCTGCAACTGCAAGGATCTGAACTCTTCCAATGATCTGAATAAACAGGAAAGGGATTCTCCCTCCAGAAAGAAATGCAACCGGCCATTACCTTGATTATAGCTTGATGTAGCTTGATGAGACCGTACCAGATTCCGATCCATAGAACTGCAAACTAATACATTTATATCATCTGAGCCATGAAATTTGTGGTAATTTGTTACGGCAGCGACAGGAGACTAACACCATATCCAGAAATAAAAGATGTTCTCTCAGAGAGTTCTCTATCACTAGACATTTTGGACACCTCCCATGATCCATACACTATTTAATTTCTCCTTGAAAACTCAAAGTAACTGAGTGAACTATGCATTTTTCCATTTTTGCGATTGAGTAAACAGGTGCAGAGAGGAAAATCAGTAAACTGTACAACACTACACTGGGGTCTTCCTGACTTCAAAGTTCATGCTGTGAGTTTATCACTCTTCCTCCCATATGCTTGACATATTTAGGGGGGATTTAATTGTGAAGCATAAAGCAAGAAGTGCGGGATTGGACTCATGTATTTATTCTAACTCTAAGACTTTTGAAAATTAGGATGATAGATTTTTCTTCCCCTTGGCTTTCCACAGAGAACTTGCCTTTGCATAATTGAATGTCTAAAGCATTACATTTCCCCCCAATGCCCAAAGCTGTCTTTCTCTCACTCTACCCCCACATGCTGCTGCTGTCCTTACAAATCCATAACCGATTCTTCAAGATTCTCAAGTCCCCTGTAAGAACACAAATGTACCGTCAACAACAGGAAAGCTTTGCTTAATAATTTAACTCAGAACCTTCAAGGCTTGCTAGACAAAGAGTATCTCCAGTGGGGAGGGACAGGTGATTGCCTAGTCTCAATCATATCCCTTGGCCTCATCTGATCATTGGGATATTTCTTTATGTCTTAGTGTATGCTTAAGCGCCTTTCTTACCCACCCCGCTCCCGGCATATTCTGCTTCCTTAAATCCCAGGTAGACCTGAGGAATACCTCTGGGCCTATCTTCTTTTGTCTTTTTTTTTTTTTTTTTTTTTGGTGGAGGTTTGGAACCAGATGGCCTCCCTAGACTCAGAGCTGGCCTTGCCTGTCCTCACTGTGTAACCTTGAGGAATCTACGGAACTACTCTAATCCTGAACTTGCTCAACTCTAAAGGATATGGTAACAACAGATATCTCCCAAGATTTAGTGAAGAATCATTGAGATCTGCCATGTAAAGCTCTTAGTAGAGTATCTATAATAATATAGATTCTAAAAATTTGCTGTTGTTTTCTTACTGTTGTTATTGTCACTAATGGAACAAAAACTTTTCGTAGGAGTTCTTCCAGATTTTCACGTCGGCGCGAGTAACAACTAGAGAGTTAGGGGTTTGTTGTGGGTAGAGAGCTTCGAGAAGCTTAACCTGGGGCATAAGGTAGCCAGCAGCCAAAGGAGGCTACTCAACTTGTGAAATGTGAAATGTGACATCTAAATTGGGATGAGTGTAAGTGTAAAATGCAATACAGAAAAAGAATGCAAAATATCTGTTGATAACTCTATATTAATTACATGTTTAAAACTTTATTATTATTATGTTATTTTATTCTGAGAGAGAGAGAGATTGGGAGACACAGAATCCGAAGCAGGCTCCAGGCTCTGAGCTATCAGCGCAGAGCCCGATGAGGGGCTCGAACCCACAAGCCGTGAGATCATGACACGAGACGAAGTCGGATGCTCAACTGACTGAGGCATCCAGGTGCCCCATTAATCACATGTTTAAATGATAACATTTTAGGTATTGGGCTACTATTAAAATTAATTCCATTTGCATATTTTTCTTTTCTTAATATGGGGACTAGTAAATTTAGAATTCCATATGTGGTCCCCCATTGTTTTTCATTGGAAAGCACTGGTCTAGTGTTCACTTCCTTATTAAACAACTCAAATACAGGGTCAACCCTGTGCTACACTCTGGAGAGAAGACCCCCCCCTCCCCAATCTGTTTAGAACTCAAAGGGAATGTTTAGAAAACCACAGTTTTTATAAATATTTAATGAAGCAACTTATATTCAGTGACACGGAGATGAGCATATAGAATTCGATAAATATTAGCTAATACGGTCACTATTACTATCTCTATGGTAAGTGCAAGGCTGTAGATTCTCTGTGCTTCAGAAGTGGGAATCATCTAACTACCATTATAGCTGGCATGTTTCTGGGCTCCACGGCGCATGCTGCACTCAGGAGAATGATTTCTGAACTGGCTGGTCCTGGAGACAGCGTGGCTAGCAGAAAGATTGTGGGGCATCTGCCTGGGTCCATGGAACCCGGTGACGCCACCCTGTGTGACTCACCCCCCCAACCCCCCGCGCCATAACTCCAGTGCGGGGGCAAGTTGACAGGTGAGGGATTTGTGCATGGCCGACTTGAGTGGTCCAGAGAATGGAGCTTTGTGTAAAAACGTTTTCACCAAATTCCCTGAGAACTGCCTGCCTTCTCTATCCTGTATCTCACCCCCCACCAAGATTTCCAGGGACCAAAGTGTCTCCTTGTGAGGTTCAGACCACTGGTGATTTATTTGAGGTTCTCTTGCCAAGTGGTCTCAATGTTTAACAGGTTTCCACCAGAGTATCTCATCTGCCTTCCCCCTCTCTCAGTTTCTTTACTTCGCAGTATTAGATGCTAAATAGATTCGGATGGACAATTTGGCTCACTCTGCTCTTCCTGGCCACTGCCTGTGTTAGCTCCCACAAATAAAACCTGAGCTGACAGCACTGGAATTTATGAAGACCAGTAAGAAATGAAGTATGCAGAACGGCACTCACACGTAGCTGACCCGAGAAGTGCCGAGGTCTTTATTTCCAAATTGCACAAATGGTATGGCCTGGACCCTTCCAATTGCAACAACCAACATTCCAAGGTAACTCAAAGAAAATAGTTGATTTTCTGTGCAATCCCAGGATTAGAAGTATGCCGTGGGATTCAACTGCCCCTCATCCTTACACAGCCCCAGAATTCCCAGTTACCTCCAAGGCTGCCTCATCCTCCAGTTGGGGCAATTATTCCAATCCCACGCTTCGAACCTAGCTGGATCTTGACCTCCAAAGAGAATACTTTCAGAGCTCTCCTTGTACCGTTTCCCTTCTGAGGTTTTAGTCGTAGAGGAGAACGGGATCAGTGTAAGGTAATGCCTTCCAAACTCCAAAAAAGGTGTTCCTGCCCCTGTCACACCGGGCAATCTCCTTGCTCAGAATGCTGATGTGGGCATAGTCTCCAGGAAAGTGACAGAGCCCCATGGCGTTTATGTGTCTCTGGTGGAAGGTGGGGCCCTCGGGAGGCAAAAGGAACTGATCACGGGAGGCAAATACGTGTTCTCAGTCAGGCTCACTTGCCCCACAGTTCTATGTCTGTGGAGTCCTTCTGCACACAAGATGGGAAGCATGCCCTTTCCAGCCTTGAAATATTAAAAAAAAACACAAATAAATACGCCAAATGAACCTTTATTTCTGTTAAATACACACATTATATGTACACATACACGCGTATGTATACACACGTATTTATATGTGTATGCACGTGTACCGACACATGCATGCCACATGAGCACACATATATGCATACCTATATAAACACACATGTATATATGCATGTATATATACACACGTGCATGCACACCCCTCCCCCACCTACTGCAGAATCTCTAGTGCCACACTGGCAATGGCTGAGGCAAACTGAAACCTGGATGAAAAGTTCACCAACTCCAGCCCCTTGGGGTGTGGCTGTTTGCTTGGCTCTCAGAGCCGGGCCCCTGGACATCGAACAACCCGAGGGCCCATCTGTGATCGAGAAACCTGTCATGCTGAGTTGAGAACATGCCCCGAGAGCGATTCCTCCCGACCTGAGGGTCGTACTTCTCGCTGGCCTCACTCCCAGGCTGTTTGAGGGAAGGGAGGCAAACCCCAACCCCCTTTAAATAAACTCAGCCAGGATTCATTATGAAATGCATTTGTCTATCAGACACACACCGTGTAGCCACTCAAACGCTGTCCCTGAAAGTAAACGCATCCGAAGGGAGGTTGTCATGGCAGGGAGAGATGGGAGTGCCAAGAGAGTGCTCCCCATCTCCTTCCTGCCTCAGCTGTCAAAATGACAATTTCCAAAGCCAGAAACTTCGCGTTGTGCTGATGAATATTAATACGACAAGGAAGTTCAAGGAAAAGGGAAAAAAACACATATGCCCCAAATAATTGTTGGGGAAAAATCAGAAATGATATTTATCCAGCTCAGCCATCTCTGCTTTTTGGGAGAAAAAGCTGCCACCGGCCCCGACATTGAACATCTACGTTGTGCAGGCATTTTCGTCATCCTCTGCAAAGCATCATGTATTTAAACTTCATTTCTCTTTTCAGCCTTTCTCTATTTGCCCCAACAATCATCCTCAGGGAGATCAGGGGAAAGCAACTCTTATGATAATGAAGAAACCAAAACAAACCAAACAAAACACGGCCTAAATGGTTGCCTCAGATAGCTATGACCGCATGCAGCTCCTTAAAGGCACCGAAATGCCCTTAAAGGAGCACATTAAGGCCTTTGCAGAAATATTAACTTAATCCAGGGTCTGAGTTCCATGTGCAGCAGTTTCGATTCTGGTCCACCAGCGTCGACCGCATGTCGTGATGAAGCAGAGCAGACAGCAGCCCGGCAGTCTTGGAGTATGATGTTTACACCTCCCAGGAACAGTCAGCACCTGAAACCTGACTTTTATGTGGGGCTAATCCTCCTTTTGGCCGTTGATCCCTCTTTTGAGTACGTAAGAGGAGGCAAAGCAATAGTGTTAGCATGACATGTAGAAGTGAGTGTGGTGCTGATACATGCATTAAACATTTTCAAGCCGCACCATTCATATGCTTCAGCTTAAAGCCGCCTAGCCTAAAACATATGGCAAGGGTATCACCTAAAAAATGTGTGTGTGGGAATTGTTAGATTACTTTCTTTCTCTTAAATCAAACTGGATTTTACCTCTAGGTGGAAGGAATTTCAATTTTCATTGCCATTGCCAGAGATGTGTCGTATTCATAGCTATTGCATTTCCCTGACTCTTGAAGTTGAGTGGAGCCGTGTGACCAGATCTGGCCAATGAACTACAAGAGGGATGTGCACCGTCTCTGGGCTGAGGCAGTATGAAGTCTCAGCTCCACCCTCCAGCTCTCTTTTCCCTTCTCAGCAAGCGTCAACATCCTGCTTTCCAGATGGCGTTGCTCTATACAGGATAAGGCCACTAGGTCCACATCGAATTTTCTGGAAGCAACAAAGGAATCTTCATTGAGTGAAGCCAGGGGCATTTCGGAGTGAATCTGTTATCTTGGAATAGTCCAGTATCACCTGACTAGTTTTGTTCTGTAGACTCACACGGGCATGGAAAAGACTTCATGGCAGGAAAATGAGAGAAGGGCCCTTTCAATGTCAATGTCACTTGCTTATGTTGGCCATAGATTTGCTCATTATCCAAGCTCTAGTGACCCACTTAAGGCAGGTGCCTTTGTTCATTCCATACCACACTTACAAGTCAGAAGCTGTACTCTTGCCAAGGGGAGCAGGGAACCAAAGGAGGCTCTGACCCTACTTCGGCCTAGGATTGTGAATGATAAGGCGACGTGATACCACTTCAGATGCAATTTACTCCCAGGCAACCTGCAGCTGGGCCAGGGAGATGTGGTGGGCAGGTTACAGGGAAGTGTTGCTGCCTTTAGGATCTAAGACTGCTGTGCCCTGTCCAGTCCTGGTGCAGAATAGAACAGTAACAACATCCTCAAGAGGGAGAACTGGGTTTCATCCGTGTGGCCACACTGCCCCAACAGCAAGCCTCTCAAAGATGGCTGACAGGAACTGGAAAGAAATGCAACAAAATAAAATCACCCTAGATCAAGATAAGTTTCATATAATTACTAATAAACTGCCAATAATAGTTTTGTGGACCTAGAGAATCTCATTCTAAAATTTACATGGAAAGACACAGGCCATCTAATAACTACAGTCTTCTTGAAAAAGAACTTTAGTGAAAGAGTAACTCAGCAATCAGGAAAGTGTTGTACCGGTACAGAAATAGACAGAAAGATCAATGGGACAGAAGAGAGAATCCAGAAGTGACCACACTAATTAACCCAAGTGATTTTTTAACATAGTTGCAAGAGCCATTCATCGGAGGAAAGAGCCTTTTCCGTAATTGGTGCTGGTGTAATTGTACATCCACCAGGAAAAAGAAAAAACAAGAGAATCTCAAGCTAAGTTTCATGTCTTTTATGTAAATTAACTTAAAATGGATTGTGGACTAAAATATGAAAGGTGAAACTATAAACATTTTAGGAAAGGAAACTTAGGAGAAAATCATCTGAGCCTAGGACAAGGTAAAGAGCCTTTAGACTTGACAATAAAAGCATGACCCATAAAAGGAAAAAAATAATAAACTGTAATTCACCAAAAATTGTAAAATTGGCTCAACAAAAGATCCTGTGAAGGGGACGAAAAGACAAGTCACAGACTGGGAGAAAATATTTGCCCATAATAGATCTGACTAGTTTCTAGAATACATAAAGAAATCTCAAAATTCAACAGTAAAAAAAATGTACTTAGAAAATGGGCAGAAGGGATGGAAAGACAGATGGAAAGGCCAAGAGGGTACACAGAAGGCAAATAAGTACGTGAAATGATGTTCAATGTCATTAGCCATTAAGGAAATGCAAACTAAACCCATAATAAGATACCACTGCCCAGAATGTGTCAGAATGACTGAAATAAGGCACGGGGACAGTGCCAGAGGTGGTACTGGATCACGCATGCATTTCTGGTGGGATCGTAAAATGGCTGAGTCACTCTGCAAAACAGTTTCTGAAGAGCAGAAACATGTAACGATCCTAAGATCTAGCAATTACACCCTTGGATATTTATCCACTCCCCCCCCCCCCCCAGATGAAGTCTTATGGTCACAGGAGAGCCTGGCAGCTTTATTTGTGATAGCCCAAATGAAACAACCCATATGTCCTTCGTAGGGTGACTGGTGAAGCAAACTGTGGTCTCTCCACACTATGGAACACTGCTCGGCAATATAAAGGGATAAAGTATTGACACGCAACGATTTGGATGGTCTCAAGGGGGGTGATGCTGAATGTTAACATCGATCTCTGATGGTTACATGTTGTATGATTCCATTTATGTAACATTCTCAAAATAAAATCATAGGGGTGGAGAACAAACGAGTGGTGGCCAGGAGTTAGAGATGGGGAGAGGGATGACCGTGGCTGCAAAGAGATGATACCCGGAAAATGGTTGGGGCGGGGGGGCGAATGGGTTCTCAGGGTCGAGGTGGTGGCTCCACAGATCTATGTACGTAGTAAAATTGCATAGCACACACACGCACACACAAGCACACACACAGTTGAATGCAGGCGAGACTGAGGAGATTTGAGTGAGGCTTGTGGCCTCTACCAATGCCAGTTCTCTGGCTTTTATGGTAGTTAGGTAAGATGTTACTGTTGGGGGCAACTGGCTAAAGGGCACACGGGACTTTCCTACACATTCTTGGCAACCTCCCGGGACTCTATAATTATTTCAAAATAAAAAGTTAAAAAAAAAAAGCCTCTTGATGCAGACCATGCCCTGGGACCCCTTGTTTTACAGACCACAGTAGGCTGCCAACTACCTCTGCCCTGGGCTCCAGACTGCTTCCTGCCCCGGGTCTCTGGCCTCAGCAGCCTCTCCTTGCGCCACAGTTCTTGGGGACCTCCTCCACGTCCCTGATTGCCTCCGGGTTCCTTGGTCTGCAGCTTTGCACATGGTCTGTTCTCCACCTGAAACAGTCTTCCTGGAATAGTCTACCTGCTCTTAATTTCAATTGTTTTTTTCCCTCAGCTTCTGAATCTGCGAGCAGGAGCAGGAGCAGGAGGCTGCTCATCTTCTAGTCTCCCCTGACCCTCTGGTGAGGAGTCCAGGTAAAGGGAGGAGCGTGACTCTCGGCTAATTGACAAAGCAGCGTGGGTTCCTGGGTCTTGGGTTTGGTGTGGAGTGCAGAATTCACTCGGGTTTTTGCTATTTGTCCGGTGCTAAACAGTCTTCAAGGGAGTACCTGCTGTGTGCCAGGCCTATGCTAGGATTTGGGTCACTGAAATCTGGGTCATCCTTGCTTCAGTTGCTCCTCTGTTGTCATGGTGTGATGTGATGGAGGCTGATGAGCGGACGGAAGAGGTGAACGAAGGGCGCTGTGGGACCCCACGCAAGGCCAAGCACCCGGCTCGCAGATTCAGAAGCTGAGGGAGAAAGACGATTGAAATTAAGAGCAGGTAGACTATTCCAGGAAGACGGTTACAGGTGCAGAACAGACCATGTGCAAAGCTGCAGACCAAGGAACCCGGAGGCAATCAGGGACGTGGAGGAGGTCCCCAAGAACTGTGGCGCAAGGAGAGGCTGCTGAGGCCAGAGACCCGGGGCAGGAAGCAGTCTGGAGCCCAGGGCAGAGGTGGCCATCCTGAGGACGCTGCCTCCATGCTGAGCCAGACTGAAGGGAGTCAAGGCCAGCCACGTAGAGGCCCCCACCACAAGGAGGCTAGGGAGACAGAGGTTGGCCTCAGATGTGGCAGGGTGGGAGCTGAGGGGAAAGAGAATTCAAGGGGCAGGGTGGGAGGCGGAGCCTGGGGTCATAAGGAGGTCATAAGGCGGGCATGAGAGCAACTTTTCCTGGCGCGCTTAGCCATAGGCTGGGCACGGCCAGAGGAGTGAGGCGTGCAGCTGGCAGGCAGACGTGGACAGACGCCGCAGGAGCAGCACCAACATTCCGGCCTGGTGAGAGCTTTACAGTTTCCAAATGGCTCTGCGTATCTCCCTGGCGGTATTGATTAACTAGCAGCAGGACCTCATGGTGCTTGGGGCCTGTTGTTCTAAAATGATGCGGCTTGGCTTCCAGTCCCGGCTTTGTTAAAAAAAAAAAAAAATTATTTACATATATATATATATATATATATATATATATATATATATATATATCTTGAGCAAGCTACCTAATTTCTTAGATTCTCAGTGTCCTTGCCCATACACCAAATGTAATGCTAACCCCCCTCATAATCTGATTGTGAAGATTACATAAAATCATGAGGAAAGGGCTTATCAGAGTGCCGGGCACAGAGTAAGTAATAATCACTTACCTCTCTCTAGAGAGGGGAGCTTTCCTAGGTCAGACCACCAATCCTACCAGTCCCCTTAGATAAATCAGGGGCTCGGAGAGCCAGTCTTCGATGCAGACGCGTCGTAGAGAACTTTCCAAGCGCTCTAGTGAAGTGTTGGGGCGGCCAGATCTGTATGTTTCTAGCGTAAGCTATTCTTTCCTTCGGCCTTTTTATGGGCTTGGGTCCAAGTCAAGTCCTCCACCTTCCTGTAGCCCATTCCTCGCTCTTTGGAAGTGAGACGCCATAAAGACACAGCCCCCAGGGCGCACTGAATCACAAAAGCAAGGAAAAGGGGTTCACAGCACTGGAGAACATCCTTTGATTTTTTTCCAGGACCACATTTTTTTTCCCCCCAGTTTGCTTTGTCTCCTGCTTGAAGGATTACAAAAAGAAAAAAAAAATCACACAAAAGGCTCCGTGTATCTTTTGAAAGGTAAAACTGAACCAGCTGAGCCTAATCAACTCACAGAGGTGCCA
This sequence comes from Panthera onca, assembly GCF_046562875.1. Classification (NCBI taxonomy): domain Eukaryota; kingdom Metazoa; phylum Chordata; class Mammalia; order Carnivora; family Felidae; genus Panthera; species Panthera onca. The sequence goes on along the minus strand of NC_138349.1, from coordinate 39,225,487 downwards.
TAAATACCCGCCAGGCTATAAAAGCACAATCTCCCTGATACGGCAAAGAAAGGTAAGAGCTACAATGTGAAAACGGCTCCCAACCTCAGGATAAACACTTCTCGAACTTGCTTGGTGCTCACGCCTGTCAGAGTTTAGTGGCTGGGCTGAGGATTAGAAAGAGAACCTTACAAAAAAAAAAAAAAAAAAAAAAGAGAACCTTACATGAGGATTCCCAGAAAGCCCAAGCCTCGGCCCAAGTGCTCCCTGGGGACGGGATCTTCCCAGTACTAGTGATGGAGAGAAATGGACAGCCAATGGCGGGCAGACATCCTAGTCTAGGGACGCAGAGATGATGATGTCATGGGAGTATACCTCCTTATCTGTTCGGACAATAAAGCTCTTGACTGTGTGTCTCGTCCCATCTTGACTGATTTCAGTCAATCGGGAGGATTCATAAGTCCCCATGTGTGCCTTAAAGCTTTCGTAGGCTTTCCCTTTCTTTGGAATGCTCCCCCCAGCTGGTCCTGCTTGCAATTCAAGCATCAGTAGATAACTAATGGAAAGTATTGGACACGTGATGACTTTCCAGTAAAAGTCATTGTCCTCCCTTCCCCTTCAGAGAGGACTTCTGCTCTTGTCTATGTGGCACGAAGACCCACAACTTTCTTGGTTTTCCTTCCATTTCTATTCCCTCATCTGTTTTGTCTTCTTTAAGACTGTATCTGCGGAGCATGTGGGTGGCCCAGTAGGTTAGGTGTCCGACTTTGGCTCAGGTCATGATCTCATGGTTCATGAGTTTGAGCCCTGAGTCAGGCTCTGTGCTGACAGCTCGGGGCCTGGAGCCTACTTTGGATTCTTTGTCTCTGTCTCTGTCTCTCTTTCCCTCCCCTACTCATGCTCTGTCCTTCTCTTTCTCAAAAATAAATAAACATTAAAAAAATTAAGAAAAAGAAAGTGTATCTGATATAGAGCCACTGAGGAGCATCAGAACAATGAGGAAGTTGAATAAAAGTTAGTCTCGTGGCTTGGATTCCCTCAAAGAGGCAGACCTACCTGAAACAAACCTGGGGGTGGGGAGACTTGACTTCCCCAGGTGTAGGACAGAGTTCGGATGGCCCTGTTATGGGCCATAGGACAGCTCTTGCCATATATGCAGTCAGTCCTTGACAGAAAACAAAAAGGCATTTCTCTCCCAGGCTCTGAGGGTCCCTTTTTCGGCTTACACTGATTTTCTCCCTCCATTGATGAGCTCTTCTCCCTGGATGGACCCACATACCACCTGTCATTCAGATTGCCCTGATTCAACCGAGCACACCCACTGGCTAACTGCAGTCCCAAGGGAAGAGGCCCCTCCATTCCATGTTTCAGTCCTGGCTGTGTCACTTGTCAGATGTGTCACCTGGGGCCGGAAGCTGGGATGTCAAAGCAGCTGTTGGCACAACTTTGTTTAACACCAAAACGAAGCAGGAACACAGTGACGTACGAGAAGACAAAACAGGAAAGAGGTGATAAATAGCTTCCTTCATCCTGAGTAGTTTCCTTTCTAGAATCAGGGTTGTTGTCTCAATTACAGAGACTGGTCTGTAATTACAGAGACATGTCTGGATGGGAGCTGCACATGCGTGTGTGTGCATATGTGTGTGCGTGTGTGTGCATGTGTGTGTGTGTGTGCCTGCATGTGAAGGGGAACACAAAGTCCTGAGTTCTCTTTTCATTCCTTTTGTGAAAATACTCCTGCACTCATTTTCATTTTAAGTGGTTTGCTATTAAACAACAATAAGGACAGAAATAGCAAATGTAACGGTCCTGGGAAAGGGATACAGAATTCTCATCTCTTTCTAAGGTGACTCTGGAGCTTCCCTCACTCTTTTCCTGTCTGCTGTCATTCCTAACATTGTAGGTCACCAAGCCTCACTCCTACCTCTTTGATTTCTGTCCCCTCCACGGGTCAGCCTCCTGCACCTGCAATCTCAGAAGGGGAAACCATAGGCATTGCTTGCCTCGAGGGCTTCCTTTTCTTTGGGGGCCCTTCTTGCCAGGCACTGTCCATCTCTCTGAGTCTCTGTGGCTCGCCAAGGCCTCCCTCCCAGGAGTCCTTCCTTGCACCGGTGTGCCCTTCTTCTCTGTCCCAGAGGCAGGGCTTACCCGGTCACATAATGCCTCAGAGCATCTGACGGGGAAGCAGGACTTAGAATCAGGAAGGAGAACCTGGCTGGGACACAACGGGAGGGTGGTTTCCAGGAAGCAGTGTTGGATTCAGAGTGGCCGAAAGGAGAGGGCTCATAGGTTCATTGTCTGAAGTGAGGGGACACCTCTTCTGGGTCCAGGCTCCCTCAGGATCAGGGCTAACAACCATACGTATCTTTTCCATCACAGTCATGGCAAGAACAGCTCCTCATGCGCGACAGGGAAGCATCCTCTGTTGTTTCAGGGCTCCCTTATCTCAGCAGTCAGTGCCTCAGCTTCCTGATCTGTAAAATGGACAAAATGATCTCTGTGCATATCGTTGCCTCATCCTCCATATCCCTGGATTGGGCTTGTGGTTAATTCCTTCAACCCTGAAGATAGGGTTACTGAGGACAGCATAGGAATGTGGGTGTCAAACAGCCTCGTTGTAACATAATAACATTGCCATAGTAATCATCTTTTACAGAATATTAGTAATAACATCTGTAAAGATAGATAACTACTGCTTTTGAGAGCTTACCATATGTCAGTCATGGGTGCTTGTGTTTTATACGTACTATCTCATTTAGTCCTTACAACAATTCAGTGAGGGTAGGGGTGCCTGAGTGGCTCAGTTGGTTGAGCCACTGACTTCGGCTCAGGTCATGATCTCATGGTTTGTGAGTTCGAGCCCCGCATCAGGCTCTGTGCTGACGGCTCAGAGCCTGGAGCCTGCTTCTGATTCTGTGTTTCCCTCTCTCTCTGCCCCTCCCTCACTCATGCTCTGTCTCTCTCTGTCTCAGAAATAAACATTAAAAAAAATTAAAAGAAAAACAATTCAGTGAGGGGTACTTTATTCACTTTAGAGATGAGAAAACTGATCATTTCAATGACTGGGCATAATGAATAGAAGCTATTAATATCATGATCATCATGATCATTGTCATTGTTGTCATTGTCACTGCCATTATTTCTTCCTCCACCCTCCTTCTTCTCCTTCCTTTCCATCTTTCCTAACTTCTCCATCTTTCTTTCTTTTCTTTTTTTTTATCAGTGTACTCTGAAAACATTCAAGCTGATGTTTGGATATCAGGCATTAAAGCCAAAGAAGTTTCTGATATTCTGGGAGATACAGGTAAGGCAACAACGGAGCAAGAGTGGAAGCTGATAGCTTTTAGCAGCTAGAGAACCATAGGAAATTTATCAAATTGGAAGACATAAAGACAATCCACGAGGTGCAGTCCCAGACAACAATCCATTCCTCCTGGGATGGCCCACCTTGATTGCTACCTGCCTTGACCTAATGGAGTTCATCCATACTGTCTGCATGGTTCTGTGGGCTCCACCTCTCCATGGGTGTTTGGGGTTGAATCTCCCCACACTCTGACAGGTCCTGACCTACTCCAAGGGTTCTGTGGGCGTTACTGGAAGAGACACGACTCTTGGAGTCACCCATCCCTGGGTCTGCCACTGACTGTGTGACTTGGGCATATCATCTAAGCTCCCTAACCTGCAGATGAGAACATCAGAGGTTTGTTTTAAATCAGCAAATTAGTAGGACAGGTGCTCTTACTCTCTCAGGTCTGGGGCTCTTGTCTCTAAACAGTCACATTTTAATTTTCTTTCTGAGCCTTGCCTGACTGGGCGGTAGGGGTCCTCCTCAATGCACTCATCTGTCTGCAGTTGAGTGAAGTTGGCAAACAAGAGGAAACCTCTGTTCCGCAGGCCTTCTGAAACTATTTTAACTTATTAGTCCCAGAATCGCCAGTAATGTGGTATTAGCTGTCCTTCTACTCACTGGTTTCCAAGGAGAAATCCCTTCAGAGTCTAAGGGGATCTGCACAAACAGGGACTAAGTGCTAAATGTCTGCCATGCGGTGAAGGCCCAATGTGGGCCACAGTCTTAGCGTTATGATTTGTGCCACGGCCAACAAGAATGAATCTGAAGCAATGAAGGACACAGGACTCATGTTTCCTATTTAGTCTTGGAAACAGGGGACAGAGTTTAAGTTGTGTTTGTGTGGGTGGGTGTGGTTCACAAAGTCTCTTCCCAGCACTGTTCAGGGCCATCCTGCTTCAAGAAACCCAGCGTGTCAACAGAATTTCTAAAGGACCCACTGACCTAGACTCCCAGTGAGGTCCCATGAACACCAACGTTCACATAACCCATGATCCAAGCCACAGGTGTGGATTTCCAGCCTTCTCTACTGTTCCTCGTCCCCCCCTCACACCCCAGTGTTCCTGGGAGTGTCTAGAAGATGATTCCAAAGCTCATGACCCACCTCCCTTTGTCTGGGTGCAGCTGTGTTCCTCCTGACTCCTTAGTTCTGAGTCACCATTCCTCCTGCTGCCAAGCAGCTTCTGCCTAGGTGATGACTCCTCAGTTTAACATTTTCTGGGACACTCATAAATCTCCCATTCCTTGGGTTATTGCAGTCCTCTCCCTCCTGCTCGATCTGGTATACTTTCCTCTCAGGGATACTATGACTGTCCCAGGAATCATCAGGTTGTGGCTGTCTGTACTAAAAAGGTGCACCTGTGTGTGTGTGTAGACACCGTGGGTGTTGGGCTATGACATTCCAGGGCTAGTTACCCTGTTTGACGTAGGGTTGCCTCTGTCCTCTGCTGGGGGCGGAGCTAATGACTGGCTTCTGAGGCGAACTTGACACAAATCTCTTCCAATATTCTTTCACAGAAGAGGACTTCTGTTGACTCACCCTAATATATGCAAGATGCGTTGCACCTTCATAATCGACATGGATTCCATTATAGTTCAAGGATATTCCTTTGCCTCCACGCAGATAGCTTTCTGCTGGCCCATCACTTTAGTTTGCTGGGTAACAGCTCAGGCAATCTTTTTATTTATTTATTTATTTATTTATTCTTATTTTTTAATTAAAAAAATGTTTTTTAAATGTTTATTTTTGAGAGACAGAGACAGAGCACGAGTGGCGGAGAAGCCGAGAGACAGGGAGACAAAGAATCTGAAGCAGGCTCCAGGCTCTGAGCTGTCAGCACAGAGCCCGGCATGGGGCTCGAACTCTGAACGGTGAGATCATGACCTGAGCTGAAGTCAGATGCTTAAATGACTTAACCACCTAGGTACCCCTATTTTTTTTAAATGTTTTAATGTTTATTCATTTTTGAGAGATAGAGTGTGAGCAGGGGTGGGGCAGACACACACACACACACACACACACACACACACACACACACAGAATCCAAAGCAGGCTCCAGGCTTTGGGTTGTCAGCATGGAGCCTGACATGGGGCTTGAATTCATGAGCCATGAGATCAGGACCTGAGCCGAAGTTGGACACTTAACCAACAGAGACACCCAGGCACCCCATCAGACAATCTTTTTAAATCACATGACTAGTTAGGGACAGAACTAGGACGAACGTCAGCCATACCAGCTCCCAACTCTGTGCTCCTTCTGCTGTACCTGCACGTTGAAAGAAGGAAATGCCAGTGTGAAGCCTGAGGCAGAGCCTGTAGGAGAGACACGTCGGATCAGACAGGTCTTGCCACAAAATAGCTTTCTGGTAGGAATTGCTACACTAGAATCACTGAGGTGGCTTAACACAAACCAACCAACCAACCAACCAACCAGTCAGCCAACAAACAATGCCATGGCTTTACTACAGACTTGGGTCATCCATGTACTGGAAAGCTTCACTCTGGGGATCCAAAGGTGCAGCCAAACTGGAGACCACTGGCAAAGACACCTCCACCTGCATGTGGAGCTAGCTCCCAAGGTGAGGGTGACCCACTGCAGGGCTCTCTGTGCCAAGGAAGGAAGCTGGTGCCCACGTGCTCACCTGTTCCCGTAGATCCCTCTTTCCCAGCAGAAGTGATTGGCAGTGACAGTGACGCTAATGTTCCTGGAAACTTCCCTCTAACACAATTATTGGGTATAAGACCTGCGAAAGTTCAGGAAAATACTTTTCTTTCTATCCAAAACACTCCTTGTAATAAGTTAATCAGTATCCAATCAATAAATTCTATTTTTTTATTTTTTAGTTTGATTTTTTCTTTTTGGACGCAGTAGTCTTAACTAGTGAAACAGTGAAAACTCATTTTCAGTGGGGCTTTATGTTTCAGGACCTGGGCTCCTTTTCCCGAGTCTGTGTTAGGAGCTTTTGCATTTGGAAGTTCTGGGAAGATAGAGCCACGTTCACTCAAGAAAACGATCAGCTGCCACTGACAATTGGATGCCTCACCAAATAGGCACCTTTTCCTCGGTTCACCAGGGAACTCCATATTGCTCCTGTCCAGTGGCTTTCAGTTTGGTTTGTGTAAGTATTTGGATCAGTGGTTGCTTATCCAGAAGAACATGGCTGGATGGTCTCAGATGGAAGAAATGGAAGGTTTTGTATTCCAGGGATAAAAGATAGGCATGGCAAACCCTGGGAGGGAGTTGGATTCCAAAAGATGAAGGACAAAGTTACTATGGATTCAAGAGTAGCAGTCAGGAGCTAAGATGTGTATGTGTTGAGCCTGACAGCCTTGGGAGCTGTAGTGAGGGGGGAGGTGCCTGAACTTGGCCTGGCAGGTGACCAGTGAAGATGGGACATACATAGGAGCCCTGGACAGGGAACATCTCTGAGGCAGAAGAGGGAATGATTGACTAGAAATTGGAGGTCAATCTTCAAATAATGCCAAGGAAGGAAGAATGTTCCTCCCAAGCAAATGACTGAGACTAAGTGTTCTCCCAGACTTAATTTCACATGGGAAATTACAGGAAAATGATGTTTTTTTGTACTTAAGTGTCAGGGAACAATTCTTGAGGTTTATAACATAAAACTATAAGACCATTCCCATGGTTTTACCAAGACTTGTAACATATATTATCTCGTTTGATCTCAACTGTATTTGGCATCCTTGCAATCTGTGTGTCTGTCCTCTTAATGGGGACGGAATTGGATCTTCATGATGATCATATATGAATGTAGAATTCTCATTTTTATCATCACTTTCAAGTGAGAATTCTGAGACCCAAACAACATGACTTGCTCAAAACTCAAACAGCTTGTCAACACTGAGTTGTAACCCCAATTCACACCCTTTCCCAACCTCCTTGACTAACACAGAAAAGAACAATCTCATTAAGCCTGAGGGCATGGGTCCCAGTGTGCACACTGCTGTGTTCTGTGACCGTGGCTTTCATATCCCTTCCTCAGTCTTCTAGCGGAAATAACAAGAGACTGCTCACTTGTGCACAACTTGCCCGTGGCAGGTTGTGTGGTGAGTGGAAACAGCAAACGTTTGAGGGGTTCAATCTTAGCTCTGTCACCTACCATCTGTGTACTTTTGAACAAGCTTTTAAATTCTCAAAGCTTCCATTCCCTCAGCTGTAAAATGATCTTCAACCTCATAAATCTGTGGTAAAGATTATAAGCAATGATTTCATAGCAGTTGGGGACACAATACTCACAGAAAGTAGGTGTTTTGCAACTCGAAGCAGGAGCAAGAATAACTTTCTGATTTCATTTGCCCCAGAAAGAAGTGGAATTCTTCACTGTCAGATGGATGATTGCAGAGCTCAGCCATTACGTGCAGTCGAAGAAGAGAGGCCTGTGGATGCATGCAGGGCCCTGGGTCTCTCTCAGCCCACAAGAGGGGATTCTAAGTGAACCTGAGGGCTGTTAACATTGACACATGTTGAGGAGCATTCTCCGTGGTGAGCAAGCCCATTAGAACGATGAAGCCCACAAAGCTTTGTTTCACCAGCAGTGGTTCATTATGAACAGAACATGACGACTTCATCTGAATGGGGGCTAATGGTGAACAGATGGGCTGGCAAGGCAAAGACCACAAAATGCTGTCTCCAAAAATGTAGTTATATGTTCCGTAAACCCCGACTCCTGTTCTCACTCCTCAGTCGCTGTAATAGCTAGCTGAGACCGAGGAAGATGGCTGACAGGAAACGGAGCTTGGCCAGAGGAGGTGTTCATGTCTCTGTGAGTCTAAGATGTGGCCACTGGCTGCCCCCAGCAGGATACGGTAAGGTGCAAAAAAAGAGAAAGGGGGCCAGGATGTGGCCCTTGAAACCTAAGCCAGAGGCATCTACATGGGGATGCATTCTTAAAATCGATTATCAACTAGGAAGAAGAAAGTAAATATTTACTAAACTAGTGTCTAGACATTCACTGTACTGCATTTGACATACACACGTAACATGCACATACACTATTTCGTAACAACCACCTTCCAAAGTGATTTGCATTAGATTTGAGTTTCGGTTTTGCCTTGTATTGTTTGTCTGTCTGGTGTGGTTTGGTTGGCACCAAAATACTGTTGACTTTTTGGGTCATTCCCATTGGTACAGAGTTTGGAGCAGAATTTAGAGACCAGAGAATCAGTAGAAATCACAGAAGACAGTGAACTTCGAGGGCTTCCAAAGTGCTTCTAAAATTAATCGTGATTCAGTTGCATGGAAATTCATAAATAATTGCAGCTTCATGTCTGAGTTGATGTGGGGGCAAAACAGAGACAATATAATAGGAATTGAACATCGGAGATGCATACACGTTTAGATTAAGGCATTCACAGAAACTGTTGGGAGAAATTTGACTTCCAAGGGCATGGAATGGGGGTTTAAGTAAAGCCAAACAGACTTGAATTTATATTATATTATCTCATTAAAACTGACAAAGGGTTGGGGTTATTGGCCCCATATTATTAGGAAATGGAACATCAAAAGAATAAAGGAAAAAAATAGTGAGTAAGAGAAATCAGCATTTGAATCTAATTATTTTTAACTAGAAAAATTCTTATTTATCAGGACTGTAAATACATACCCACTTGGCGTAGAAACACTGCCACATTGCAAGAAACCTGACCATGTGTGCATATTCTAGCCCCACCATCAAAGTCCCTGGTCCTGATTTATTCTATCTCCTAGGCTACTTTCTTCTTACCATATTAAAAAGTAGTAACTATTTTTTTAAATAAAAATCAACACCTACTCATTATAAAAATAAGGTAAAAACAAACATAAAAATATAGAAAGAAAGAAGTCAATAGAAACTGACTCCAAGTGATCCTGGAGGTTGTTTTGGGCAGGCCAAGATGTCCATTTTAGTATATGTACTGCCTAAATGAGCACCAAGAATTCATTTTATTTATTTATTTAAATTATTTTGAAATTAAGTTTATTTATTTATTTTGAGAGAGACAGAGACAGCGTGAGCAGGGGAGGGGCAGAGAGAGAGGGAGAGAGAATCCCAAGCAGGCTCCGCACTGTCAATGCGGAGCCTGATGTGGGGCTGAAACTCACGAACCATGAGATCATGACCTGAGCCGAAACCAAGAGTCAGACGCTTAACCAATTGAGCCACCCAGGTGCACCCCCGAGACTCCCATCTTAACACTTAAGTGTTAAAAGATAAAAGGAAATCATGTTAAAAGAATAGAAGAAAAATGTAATAACAGCAATTCCACAATCAAAGATATTTCTATAAAGGAATATAAATTATAAAGAAAAGCAAATGGAAATTTGAATCACTGACGTGAACAAATCATGAAATGATTTCAAAATAGTATTTGAAATAGAATAACCAGTGAACTTGGCGATTGATTTGTAGAAATCATCTGCTGTAAAAAATAAAGAGAAAAGTATTGAAGAAAAAGGAAGAGAAAAGAGACTTGTGGGGCAACATGAAACACTCTGAGCGTCTGTAAGACCCCTCTCAACGCTCAGGAAAAAGTGGCTTCCTCCCTTCTGATGTCGGTGATCACGCATCAGGAATGGCCAGTGATTCCCAGATGTCTTCCTTCATCGTGTGTGTGTGTGTGTGTGTGTGTGTGTGTGTGTGTGTGTGTGAAATTTTTAGAAGCTTAATGTATTATTTTATATCACCCCTATATTTAATTGCAGCATTATTTATAATAGCCAAGCTATGCAAACAGCATATTTGTACATCAATAGATGAACAGATAAAGATGTGTATATGCCCAATGGACTATCAGCCATAAAAAAAGAATGAAATCTCACTATTCATGATAAGTTAGGTGGACTAGAATGTATTAAACTCAGTGAAGTAAGTCAGACAAAGAAAGAAAAATACCATATAATTTCACTTATATGTGGAATCTAAAAAACAAAATAAGTGAATGAACAAATAAAAGCAACAATAATAAAAGAGAAACGGGCTCATAAATATAGAGAACAAAGTAGTCGTTGCTAGAGGAAAGGGATTGGGGGAAGAGTGAAGTAGGGGAAGGGTATTAAGAGGTACAAAGTTCCAACTATAAAATAAATAAATCACTGGGATGAAAAGTGCCACATAGGCAACAATATTAGAACTTTGCATGCTGACAGATGGTACCCACTTATTGTGGTGAGAATTTCGCGATGTACCTAATTTTGCATCACTATGCTGTACAACCTGAAACTAAAGTAACATTATATATCAACTGTTCTTCAGTAAAAAATAAAATAAAATAAAGATGTTGGCCACTTACTAGCAACATTTCCACTTTAAAAACTAATACACTGTTTCACTGATACATTGTTATTTATTTTTCCTTTTTAATAAATATTGTGTGTAGGTCTCGCCACATCTCCTTTGATACATACGGTAGTTCACCACTGAGCACATTTACAATGCTTTGCCTCACTTTTTTTGGTAAGATTTTATTTTTTTAAGAGCAGTTTTAGGTTCACAGCAAAATGGAGAGGAGGGTACACAGATTTCCCATACAGCCCCGCTGCCCCATATGCACAGCCTCCTCCGTTATCAACACCCTCCATCAGAGTGATATGTTTGCTACAATCAATGAACCTACATTGACACGTCGTAATCATTCAATGTCCATAGTTTCCATGATGACTCTTTCCTGGTATTGAATGTTCAGTGAGTGTGCGCAAATGGATGATAATATGTATTCATCGTTATAGTGTAATAAAGAGTATTTTAATTGCCCTAGAAATCCTCTGTTCTCCACCTGTCTTCCCCCCTTCTAAACTCCTGGCGACCGCTGATTTTTTTTTTCTTTCTTTCTTTTTTTTTTTTTTACTGTCTCCGTAGTTCTGTCTTTTCCAGAATGTCATATAGGTGGAATTGTACAGATTGACTTCTTCCACTTAGTAAATATGCATTTAAGTTTCCTCCCTGACTTTTCTTGGCTCAATAGATCATTTCTTTTTAAACATGCATTTTCTGGATGTGCTACAGTTTATTTATCCATTCACCCTTGGGAGAAAAACTCAGTTGCTCCTGAGTTTTGGTAATTAAGAATAAAGCTGCTATAGATATTCACACGCAGGTTTTGGTTTGATAGAAATTTTCAGCTCCTTTTGGTGAAACACTGAGGAGTGTGATTGCAGGATCACATGATAAGAGTATGTTTGTTTTGTAAGAAGCGACGAATAACCATAAATAATAAATAAAAGAAACTCTCACCAATAATGAATGAGAGTTTCTGTTGGTCCACAATCTCACCAGCATTTCCTGTTGTTAGTGATTTAAATTTTGGCCATTCTAATCTAGTACAGTGGTTTCCTCATTGTTGTCTTTAGCCCATTTTAAATCAGGTCATTTCTTTTCTTATTGCTGTGTTTCAAGAGTTCTTTATCTGTTTTAAATAACAATCCTTTATCAGATATGCCTTTGCAAATATTTTCTCTCAGTCTGTGACTTGTCTTCTCATTTCTTGACATTGCCTTTCACAGAACAGAAGTTTTAGGTTCTAATGAAGTCCTGCTTATCAATTATTTCTTTTATGTATCATGTTTTTGGTGTTTTATTTAAAAAGTCGTTGCCATACCAAGATCATCTATGCCCCCCTCTCTTATGTTATCTTTTAGGAGTTTTGAATTTTTGCATTTAGGTCTATGATCCATTTTGAGTTCATTCTTGTGAAGGGTGAAAGGTCAGTGTCTAGATTTATTTACTTTTCCATGTGGCTGTCCAATAGTTCCAGCTCCATTTATTGAAAATACTAAATTTGCTCCATTATATGGCACTTGCTTCTTTGTCAAAGATCAAAGTGAGTGGGGTGAGTGGGTGGCTTAGATGGTTAAGAATCTGACTCTTGCTTTCAGCTCAGGTCATGATCTCATAGTTTGTGACTTCGAGCCCTGCGTCGGGCTCCATGCTGCCAGTGCAGAGCCTGCTTGGGATTCTCTCTTTCCCTCTCTCTCTGCCCCTCCCCCACTTGTGCACATGCTCGTTTTCTCACTCTCAAAATAAATAAACTTTATACTAAAAAAAGATCAAAGTGAGTCTATTTTTGTGCTCTCTATTGTGTCCTATTGATTTGTGTATATTCTTTCACCAGTACTACACCATCTCCACTACTGTAGTTGTGTAGTAAGTCTTGAAGTTGGGGAGCGTCAGTTCTCCAACTTTGTTCTTCTCTTTCAACATTGTGTTGATTATTCTGGGTCTTTTGTCTCTCCATGTAAACTTTAGAATAAGTTTGCCAATGTCTGTAAAGTAATTTCCTGTAATTTTGATCGGAATCACATTGACTCTGCACATCAAGTGTTGAAGAATTGACATCTTGACAATATTGAGTCTTCCTACCCATGAACATGGAGAATGTCTTCGTTTATTTAGTTTTTCTTTGATTTTATTCATCAGAGTTTTGTAGTTTTCCTCACATAGATCTTGTAGATATTTTGTTAGACTTATTATTTCATTGGGGGGGGGGTTGCCTATGTAAATGATATTGTGGTTTTAATTTCATATTCCACATTTTCATTGTTGGTATATAGGAAAGTGACTGAACTTTTATATATTAACCTTCTATTCTGCAACTTTGCTCTAATTGTTTATTAGTTCCAGAAGTTCTTTTGTTGATCCTTTGGGATTTTCTCTATAGGAGATCCTGTCATCTGTGAACAAAAACAGTTTTAGTTCTTCCTTCCCAATCTGTGTATCTCATTTCTTTTCTTATTGCATTAGCTAGTATTTCCAATATGATGTTGAAAAGGGGTGGTGAGGAAAGATATGCTTGACTTTTTCCTGATCTTAGTGACAAACCTTCTATATTATCACCTTTATATATGATTTTAGCTGTAGGCTTTTTTGTAGATATTCTTTATGAAATTGGGGAAGTTCCACTCTATTTTGAGTTTTATGAGTGTTTTTAGCACAGATGGGTGTTGGATTTTGTCAAACACTTTTTCTGTGTCTATTGATATGATCATGTGATCCTTCTGTTTTACTGTGTTGATGTGATGGATTACATTAATTGATATTCCAATGTTGAACCAGCCTTACGTGCCTGGGATAGACCCCATTTGGTTTTGGTGTATACTTCTTTTTATACAATATCATATTTGTTTTACTAATATTTTGTTGAGGATTTTTGAATCTGTGTTCATGAGAGATATTGGGCTGAAATTTGTAATGTTTTTGCCTGGTTTTGGTATTAGAATAATGCTGGCCTCATAGAATGAATTAGGAAATATTCTTTTCACTTCTGTCCTCTGAAAGAGATTATAGAGAATTAGTATAGTTTCTTCCTTAAATGTTTGGTAGTACTAACCAGTGAAATTTTTAGGGTTTTGTGTGTGTGTGTGTGTGTGTGCTTTCTCATGAAACACAAACTGGAGAGTGGAACTTCATACTGAAGAAAAATTCTGTGGGGACCCTTTTAAAATGATTTTGTGCCTACTTTTATTCCCTTTCCTTTGCTTTAGATTTTTCAAGATTGAAGCATACTGAGGCATTAGTGGTTTTTTTGTTTTTGTTTTTTGGGGGGTGTTGTTTTTCATTGCCTTCCCTTCCCAGGTGCCTTAAGAAAAGGGAGTGGGGCGAAAGGGCTAGTTTACCAAAAGGTTATCCATAGGTAGATTTGAAATGGCTGTCGTTGGGGACAGACTGTATAAGGGAAGGGGAAACAGGTTTTTAAAAGCAAAATATTCTAATTCTAATATAAGTTTTCTGTTTTACTATAGTTCTTGCCTTTCTAAGCTTTTAAATCACTTGGAAGGAAGAAAATACCCAGAGAATCAAATTATTTACACTACATATAAGTTATATTACTGAATATAAAAAAGGTAGATAAAGTGTGTGTGTGTGTGTGTGCATGTGCATACATTTTGAATTAGTGTGCAAATAGCATTATAACTGGGAACTTAGCAATATTTTTTTAAAAGCTTTTGATTTTAATTTTTAAAAATGAAGATTTTTTTTTTGCATCATGTTACGTAAAGAAGCACCAAACTAACTTTATTAAAAAGTATGTTGGGGCGCCTGGGTGGCTTGGTTGGTTGAGCGTCCGACTTCGGCTCAGGTCATGATCTCGCGGTCTGTGAGTTCGAGCCCCGCATTGGGCTCTGTGCTGACAGCTCAGAGCCTGGAGCCTGTTTCAGATTCTGTGTCTCCCTCTCTCTCTGACCCTCCCCTGTTCATGCTCTGTCTCTCTCTGTCTCAAAAATAAATAAACGTTAAAAAAAAGTTAAAAAAAAAAGTATGTTATGGTCAAACTTGTGTTTAGCCTCCAGAAGTTTCACTTGAATGTGAATAATAAATATTAAGTTTACTCTTTGAAAAACACCATTTCATACCTGTAAGATTGACAAAAACGTTTGAAGTCTGACGATGCCAGGTACTGCGCACAAATATTGAAATGGGAACACTCATATCTTACTGTAGGAATATAAATTATAACCACTTGGAAAATGATATGGCATTAATGAGAAGATCCACTTAGATCTAATGAATGAGAAGACCCACTAAAAGCTCTCTATAACCCAGCACTTCCTCTCCTGGTTGTGTAAATTGGAAAAACACCTGTACACATAGTCAATGAAAACATAAAGTATCAGCACCAGCATTTCTGAGAGCCCAGAACTGGAGCCAGCTGAAATGCCTATCATGAAATAAATGATACTTACATTTTGATGGGCTCTTTTTAACATACACTTTTCAGCAATGAAAACAAGTGAATTAGACTTAGGATTATCAACAACCACAGACCTCATAAACATAAGAGTAAAAAAGCAGGTTTCAGAAATGTGTGTAGAGAATGATTCCGCTCACAAAATGTTTCAAAATATGAAAAACAAGATAATACATTCTGGAAATGTACACACACATAAAAGAATAAAAGGAATAACAACATATTTAGAAGAGGGCTTACCTCTTCTAAAAAGAAGAAAAGGGAAAGAATGATAGCCAGGATGGATACAGAAATGGCTTCAAACAATATTTTCAATGTTTGATTTATTAATCTGAATAGCTGGGGCACCTGAGTGGCTCAGCGAGTTGAGCATTGGACTCTTGATTAAGACTCAGGTCGTGATCCCAGAGTGTGGGACAGAGCCCCATGTTAGGCTCTGTGCTGGGCGTGAAGCCTGCTTGCGATTCTCTCTACCTCCCCCTCTAGCTCTCTCCCCCACTCGCACACACTCTCTCTCTGTCCGAAATAAAAGAAAATTAATCTGAATAGTTATTACATAAATGTGCATTACACCTTTTGTAAAATTTGTAAAATTTTTATAAAAGAGAACTTATTTAGTGCAACCACAATAGGGCAATTTGAAACAGAGCTACTTGAAAATAATAAAGTTGCATCTGTGTACAAAATTGAAAGTTTTAATGAAAGCCCCAAATTAAATAATTTCTAACCTAGGGGGCGCCAAACACACGGCAAACTATTTTCACTTAATTTTTTTTTTTTTTTTTTTTTTTTTTTTTTAAAGCAGCGCTATTTAAGCTGATAAACAGAAGTTCCCACCATTCTTTTTCAGGACATTACCTCCCAGAACTTCTGTAAGAAATTGTAGTGATCTTGGTGTTTTTATTAAACGTTCGGTGTTGTTAGAAAATGGCCCATTTTGTATATCTTATAACAATATCATTTGCGACTTCACTAACTGCTGAATGCTATTAGAGTCCTCAAAACGATGGACTAAAAATAAGCTAACTATGGAACAGAATCTAGATGTAATAAGAGATTTGAAAGGCCACCAAGAATGGCTGTGATACTATTAAGATAGCATGTTCCAAAATATTAGAGACAACGAGAAAGTAAAAAGGGGCATTTAATCTGTATGCCATCCAGTTTACTAACAACATCGTATGGAAATAGAACAGCACAGTAATTAACCTCTAAGTTACAATATACATCTTGATTCATACAGTTATTCTTCTGCTCCCACTAATGACATTCGAGCCAGAGGAAGAGTTGGCACCACTGGACCTTTATTCCAATAAGGCAATACATGACTGGAGCCAGAGAGAGGCTGCCCCTGAAAATTGGGTGTGCATTCTCCATTCATCACTCTCCTTACCAATCGCCACTGCTTAAATAGGGGTGCTCAAACTTCCACTTTAAATCACCCGTAGGACTCGTTAAAGCATAGATTGTAGGATCCCACCCCAGAGTTTTGATTTCATAAGCCAGGTGGACCCTGAGAGGATACATTTCTTACAAGTTTCCAGGTGATGCTAATGCTCCTGGTCCTTAAAACTAGTGGCCCATAGCAGTCTGTTTCATTCATTTACATTTTCTACACAGTCCCTCTTCCTGTTTAAGTTTGTGGCTCCTCTGGTCCAGATGATCCAGAAAATGCAAGAGTTTACAAATAATTTACCTTTTTAATATATGAGAACAGGTAGCCCTATAGTTATGCTGTTTTTACTCATAATGTTTGAGTATATTTTCCCGAGTGGTAGGGAAAAAAAGCAAAGTTTTTCTCTATATTTCTGTGTAACAGCCTGGGAGCAGGTCTCAATTATTATGCATTACCCGTGTGTGCCCTGAGGAGAGGATGGGATGAGGAACCCTTGGCTTTTCAATGCTAATACTCGATGTGCTTTAAGAGTTGGAGTTTATTTGGGAATCTCTACAAGTAATTCAAGTTTTTCTCATCATGGGAAATTGAGGATAATAGTATGTTCTCAAATATACCACCGGAGAGATTAAAAGAGATCATGTGTACCCATATTGGGGAACTCAATACACATTAGTTCCCATCTCCCATCTCTTCTCTCCTGTAATTGAAGAGGAGGGGATTTACAAAGATATCAAAGCAGATAAAACAGTTGAATGGTATTTTGCCTTGGAGGACAGGGGGGGATTGGGATTTGCCAATGGACTTATTTCCCAAGTTTGCACCATAGGGGTCTCTCCCCCACGCCCTCTTTGCTTCTGTTCCCATATGAGTAAGGAAATTCGGAGACAGATGGTGACTCTACATTGAAGAGGCCTCTGAGAAAGGGAGTAGGCTACACTTCAGGGCTGCCTGTCAGAAAGGCCTGTGATAATAGGGAGGTTCGCTGCCTGTGCTGTTAACATAGTCACCATTAGCAACCCGTGGCTTTTGAGAATTTTGAAATGTGGCTTGTGGGACTGAGGAATTGAATCTTTCAGTTAAATTTAAGTGTAAACAGCTACATGGGAGGAGTAGTTACTGTATTGGGGAGTGCCGGTCTAGAATTTAAGGTTAATTGGAAAGGTCCAGATGCAAATCCTGACTCTTCCAGTTTTAGGATCCCATGCAAATTACTCCCCGAGTGCAATGCATCCTCCCAGATGATGGTCAAGAGGAAGAAATGAGGTTATTAATGGAAAGTGTTAAGCGCAGTGTCCCCCACACAGGAAGTGCTAGATAAATATCGACTGCCATTCTAGTACTCACTGCTGGTTTGAATATTGATGAACTTTCTTCCTCAGAGCTGTCCATGAAAGCAAAGTAAAGGAATTCCATGGAAATATTATCCAATAAGTTTGTTAGATTATGGGCGATCGATTCTGTGCAAAGATTTGAGGAATCTATCTCAGAACCTTTTCATCATTTGACATTTGACAGGCAACTGGGGTGTCTTGAAGCAACTGGATCTTGCTTTTCGTGATTGTTCTGAAAAAAAAAATACTTGTTTTGTGTAGATTTATGGCAAGAGATAATGCATGCAATCATACTTACCTTGCATGAACTAATTTGAGGATATGGTCATTCACTCATAAATGCTGAGCCAGGGCCCTACTAGAAAACTGACAGATTTATTATGTAGCATGAACCGGTGTTCTCTAGCTTTTGATTCTATGTGCATGTAATTATATTTGACATTGAAGTGGATGGAGCGATTGCCCTGAGAGCAGGAGAGCCTCCTAGAGGGATTTTGCCTCTGACCACTTGAATTGTGCTGGGAAAGGTAATTGTTGGTGTGTATGTCTCAGTTTCCTTATCTTTTTAATGGAGAGACAAAATATGCCATGGCTCTGTCTGCTTTTGAGAAATATGGAGGCTATTCAATAAATCATGAGAAAGAGGAATATGGAGCCTTAATGAAAATAAAGTGCATAATAGGAAAAGAAGGTGCAATATATTTTATTCAAGTCTCCCGTGTGGCCACGTGGATGGATTCTTCCCAAGAGACTGCGTAATTGTAGAGCATTTTAGTTGCAGATGTGAAATAAATGTCGCTTCTAGCTGAATATTTTCCCTGGCTTCGTCCATATGAAGCACAGATGTTTTACAAATCATCTTTATATTAAGTCTGAGATAACCCAACTAGGTTTAAAAATGATCACATTTTTCGAATTGTGCTGTTTCCCAAGCAGTGCGCTCTGGGAAGAGAACTGGCTTCAGAAGGTGATTCCAGATATGATCCCTGGGGTCCCCAATCCAGTAGCCTCTGGGAACCCCAATGTAGCACAGTCCATCTTCTGATAGAGAGGAAGCAGGTGGTACAGGTCCCACACCTTGTGTCGAGTCTCCCAAGGGGCGTTGTCTCCTTTCACACAGGGAAAATGAGGAGATTTGGCCACGGACAGCTTCAGGCAAAGATATGTTAAGATGAAACCCCTATGAGCAAGTTGTAGATACTGCTCTTACGAGTTGAAAATCTGGCAAGATCTGGGGCATCTGGGTGGCTCAGTCGGTTGAGTGTCTGATTCTTGATCTCGGCTCAGGTCATGATCTCTGGGTTCATGGATCTGAGCCCCACATTGGGCTCTGGGTGCTGACAATGCAGAGCCTGCTTGGGATTCTATCTCTTTCCCTCTCTCTGCCCTGCCCCTCTGCGCACGCGCATTCTCTCCAAATGAATAAATAAAAAAAAAAAATCTGGCAAGATTGAGTCTTGAAGGGCTTGCATTGGGCCAGCACCCCTTGGCCCTATTGGTTGTATGCGTATGTGTGGGAGTTGGGAGAAAACAAGTTGCCTATAAGTTTATCTGGCAGCATCTTTATCTGCCAAGAAAGTCCTCTGCTGTTGGCAGGAGGCAGAACCGCAGAGAGCTCACATCTAGGGTGCTTTTGAAACCAGCTGACTTGGCTGGTGCTGCCCCTTCCCAAGCACCTTCCTCTTGGGCCTTCAGTATCACAGTCTAAAGTCTCTTCCATTAAACAAGCCACTCCCTTGCCCTTGAAAGGGGCACAGACTGGCTACAGTGATTGGCACTGGAAGGATCTGTGCTTTGGAAGAGAAACTTTTTCCTTTGACGACAGGAATGTGATCTTATATACATTATATTGAGAACATAATGGTCCCTAAACAGTGTGTTTGGAATTGTTCCATTTTAAATACCTTTACCTGGAGACCGAATATCGCCCAGTCAGAAGTGGAGTAGAGCGAGCCAGGTGCATCTGTTTCTAGGCTGATCTCCAGCAGGAGTGAAACCGGTGCCCAGGCCTGTACATCTAGTGGTGCATTCTGGTCTTCTGGGACCTACTGCATTAATGCAAACATGTAATCACTCAAGTGCACTCAAGACACACAATTGACTGCTTTCAAAGAAATAAGCAGTAATCGAGCACCATCGAGATCCATAGCAAAAAGAATTTTCCCCCCAGAAGTAAAAAGATCTTCAGAAACGCAGCACTTGGCCTGCTCTGCCAGACAAGAGCCTGGCTGGAACCGTTTTTGACATCCTCATTCAGGTTAATGATGAGTCTAGTCTTAACCCCAGTCAAGGGCTTTCCCAAACAAAAGAGCAAACTCTCTAATAGGCATTTGGGAAGCCAGAAACAACTTCAAATTCTTTTTTTTTTTTTTTTTAAGGTAGGCTTTACTCCCAGTGCAGAGCCCAATATGGAGCTTGAACTCACCACCCTGAGATCAAGACCTGAGCTGAGATCAAGCGTCAGACACTTAACTGACTGAGCCACCCAGGCTCCCCACAACCTCAAATTCTTAAAGGCAACCCCACATTAAAGTTTCAAAAGATCTTGTAGTTCGTTTCCCACACTCACATACCCTCATGCACACGATTGAATTGATGTGCACACCCAAACATTTGCTCACAATCATCTAGCCTTGGCCGGAAACAAGTGATTTTGACCTCAAATCCGGTGGGGTTTTCTCTCCACTTGGGAACACGCCTTACAGATTGTGCCTCCTCACTCCTATGATTTCCTCATCGCTGGAGATTCATGATCTCATGATGTCAAGGCTAGGAGGCCCCGACGGCATCTCCTTCCCGCTGTCCTTCATTTCATAGAGGGGACTAGAGTGTCCCTAGAGATTCCGTGGTTGGGGCAAGTTCGCAGGGAAAATAAGCAAAAGGGAAAGGACCAGAACATAGGCCCAGGAATCTGGAGTCTGGTTCTCTTGACTTGTTTTAGGCGTCTCTACTCATATTCATCTTATTATTTACTTTGTGGAAAAAAATATAATGGGGTCAAAGCTGCCAAAAGTCTATTCCTTTAGGGGAACTTTTGTTTCTCAAATGTGATAAGAATATCAGTTTGCAACAGGCATTTGACATTCAGAGGCCTTGAAGATCCAGGGAGATTATTAAAGAGAAACGCTAAATTTTGTTTCTTTTAATAAATTTTTTTTTAATCTTCCCAACAGGAAATTAAATTTTGCTGACCAGTTCAGGGTTCCAAACCAGGCGGACTCCGTTAATGAGAGGAATGTAAGTGAACAAAGGCTCCAAGGGTAAAGCATCAGGGTCTCCCTGAATGTGAAGATGCAATAGGTATTGGGGTTTTTTTTTTTGCTTTTGTTTTTGTTTTGCAATAGGTATTATTAAAAATACATGTTAAAATCACACTGCCATCCTTCTGTCACTTGTTCAGTTAGTACCTTCTTCCTTCCTGTTCTGTACGCAAAGTTAACATTCAGTAAGTATGGGCTTAGGTGAGGAAAACAGGGCTGGAACTAAGGTCTAGACTCTCCTTGGTCTGGCGGGACTTGTGGCAGTTCTGTGCGTTAGAAGCGTCTGGCAAGCTACAAAAAAAAAAAAAAAAAAAAAAAAAAAAAAAAAAAAAAAAAATACCCATGCCCAGGTGCCAGCCTGTAAGCAAGGGCCTGACGTGAATAGCTTCAAAAGCTCACCTCAATGAAGTTCATGTGCAGCTAGTGTGGACAGTATTTAGGCCATAGATGCACATTTGCTCTTCTGAATTCTCGCATTCGCTAAGGACCCTGTCATGGGCTGGGACCTGTGGTTCTTGCCGAGGAGAGAGATGGGAACCCCACAAGGTTCCTACAGGTCCTTGTGACTGAACAATGAGGTAGTGCATGGGGCAGAAAAAGACGGTTGTAGCCACCTTTCAAATCCAAATTTGGGGTCTGCCGAGTCATCAATTACATTCAGTTCCTTCTGGAGCCAGTGTCGTGCATTCTCTCTCTCTCTCCCATCCTACCACCGGAAGATGCCCTAACAGCCAGATCTGTGTCCAGCGCTGCCTTAGTATCTTTGTCTGAAAATCATGGCGTCCCTGGTATCCACCTTCAGGTTTCTTGTGGGGATTAAGTACTCAGCCCAGTGCTGGTGAATGGAAAAGCACTCCGTAAATATCAGCTCATTTGAATCAAGTGGCCTCTTGCATTTAAATGGTCTCATTCTGGCCTCTTGCATTTAAATGGTCTCATTCTCCGGGCGCTTGGGTGGCTCAGTTGGTTAAGCATCCAGCTCTTGATTTTGGCTCATGTCATGATCTCACCATCGTGGGATCGAGTCCCAACTCTGCCTCTAGGCTGACAGCCGGAGCCTGCTTGGGATTCCCTCTCTTCCTCTCTCTCTCTCTCTCTCAAAAATAAAAACAAACATTGAAAATAATAATAATAAATATATATGGTTTCATGCTCTTCACTGCTCAGAGGAATCCAGAATAGACTGACTCATCTTTCCCTTTCTATATTTTGACCTTCTCTTCTTTAAGGTGTGTGGAATCCAACAGGGGTCCTCCTTCAGCTGTGTGGATGAGAACATCATCTGGTTTCTGCAAGCCCATGAGTCTGGAGACACTTCTGTCTGAAGTCCGGAGGTTAGTACCCTTGTGGATGAATTACAGCAGCTGTATTTCCTTCTTTTTAATCACAGGTTTTGTAGGCTGGAAGGGGCCCTAATGATCATGCTTCAGTGTCCCACCCACACAGGATTCCTCTGGAAAATGATTGAACAGCCTCTGCTTGACAACTTCAAGTAACAGAAAACTCACTTCACAGAGTAAACTCATTCTGTGCTTGGGTGATTCCAATTGTTCTATTTTTTGAATAGTTCTTTGTACTGAGAAAAACCCATTTCCCTATAGAACCTCTCCTTTGATCCTGGTTCCCTCTTACTTTCAAAGCTAATATTGACATTGGAATGACAGATATGTTCCATGTCAGCTTCTATTGGGTTGGCAGTGACCGTCTGGACTGTGGTGAGGAAGGTGAAAGCTACCTCGTGGCTCCTCAGGGAAGAGAAATGGATCCCCTCAGCCATGTCTGGCCACAGGGTGGGGAAGGCAACTTTCAAACCAACAATTCCTTGACTGATCGTCGTCTAACTACCCCCCTGCCCCCCGCTTCCATGTAGCCATGTTTTCTGAGTATTTTATCTGCAAAATTAGATATCTTGATTTTCTTCACGCACCCTCTCTGTGCATTTTGTCGCTGTTGTTCTGGTGTTTTTAATAATGTCAATCTCAGCCTAGGTCTGATTAGAACAGGTGAAAAGCAGCTGTTCTACCTTCCTTTTTCACCTGTAACATTTGCCAGCCATCTCGGTTTTGAGGGAGTCCCTCCACCTTGTTGAATTTCATCATCTTGTCCTCAGTTTCTCTGTCTGGGCCTCAGGCACCATAGGCATCCGATTCTGTCCTCTGCCGCGTTCTCTCCCTCTCCCCCACTTTGATGTGTCTGCAAATGCCATCAGCCTGATGTCAACTGAGAAGCTGCTGGGTTTGTCTTCCGGGCTTTCCACCCGCACCCTTTCTTCACACCATGCGTTTTACAAAATTCTTACGCTCTTAACTAGCTCAAACTTAAGATTCCGGCCAACGTCTCTGTAAATTAGAACCCTTCCTGTGGTGTTTGCATTTTAATAAGGGGCTCTGGAGGCCTCCGTGCTGTTATTTCAGGCGGCAGCACAAGAACTGAAAGGCACGGAGACCCAGCGAGAAGACTGGGCAGGTGGATCGTGCAGCAGGCTGATCAGGAGCAGAGCCAGGAGAGTTTATGTGTGAGTTTCCAAGTCCCAGCAGGACTCTGACATGTGTCTGTGAGCGGCGGGCAAACTTTCCAGCTTCACAGATGAGCCCCGGTCCCCTAAATGGTCTCCATCTCTAGCCAGCTCAGGGGGATGGTGCCCACTGAGCAGCTCCTGCCAAATCTTCGCTGACAGCTCCCAATTCCTGTGGTGGGGGGCAAAGGGGGGGAGGCAGAGGAAGGTCAGGGTTAGCAGTGGCATCTTAGAGCACCCCTCAGCTCCACCTGCTGGACACCTGGGTGGGCTTCCGTTCTTCGGCATGACGATGCCATTGTCATGGGCCCGCCGGTACCCTACTTGTGACTGCAAGGTGATCGAATTTGGCTCCGTGTCCTCCTGCCAGCCCTGGAGCTCGGGTCCCAGGTATTGCAGGATTCCTACCTTGTTTTGAGGAGCTGCTTTGCTAGGGACTATCAGTTTTTTTCTTCGTAAATGCAAAGCAACCTACCCTGAGAGCATATATTATATTTTAACTGTAGTTTCAGCTATAAGAAGAAAGCAAACTCTGGGTTAATGATCAGGGGAGACTAGTTTAAAATTATTTCTAACTCATAAAGCACTGGCCTTTGGAAAGCCAGATGTTCAAGTCTGTAACCCGTTTTGTTGAAGATAAGAGTGTGGTGTGGGGCACCCGGGTGGCTCAGTTGGTTAAGCGTCCCACTTCGGCTCAGGTCATGATCTCGCAGCTCGTGAGTTTGAGCTCCACGTTGGGCTCTGTGCTGACAGCTCAGAGCCTGAAGCCTGTTTTGGATTCTGTGTCTCCCTCTCTCTCTGTCCCTCCCCCGCTTGTGCTCTGTCTCTGTCTCTCGGACATAAACAAATTGTTAAAATAAAGTATTGTGTAAGCAGATAACTGGGCTCTGAAAATTTGGAAGCCTGGGTCTAATCTCAGCACTGAAATTCAGCAGCAATCTAGAGCCCAGGTCCCAAGCTTGGAGCTATGGAGAGGAAGGGTCCAAGCCACACCGTGTGGGTGGCTTTCAGAGATTGGAGACCAAGGTTAACACCATGCCAAGAGGGAGGAAAGGAGCTGGGAAGAGGAACCTGGGACACTGGTAACACACCAGGGAAACCACACCATCCTGGATAGGTCATATCCATGGGAAAGTGGAAGCAAAAAAGCAAGGGTTACATTCAGGCCAAGCAACGATGAAGAAATATGCAAGCTGCCTCAGGGCTGGGTCTATGGTAACCTCCTGACTGCAGTGGCCCTATGTTTCTGTCATCTATGACTTGCGAAGCCCTTTCCTCATGAATGGGACAGACCCTTGATGCCACAGAGCCAGCCATGCCACTCATCGTGTGACTCTGGGAAAGTCACTTAACCTCTCCAAGCCACAGTCAACTCATTTGAAAAATGAGAAGGATAGGCCAGAGATTGTATTCCCTCTGCGTCCCTAAAATGACTCTAATTCTATGAAAGGACCGTTCAAGTATGCTAATGCATGCCAAAAGCATATATTCAAGTAAAACAATTAAAATATAATACTAACTCACCATGGAGTTTATTCTGGATGCACAATCCTGTTGCTTTTTGGATCACCTAGTCTCTGCAGCACATTAAAGTAATCCACATGGCAGAGGATACCATGAAGCCACTCAGTTCAACTCATAATGAAATCATTGCTTATTTTGGGGATGCTTCCCAGGGCCAGGATGAAAGGAACACAGACTAACGCTGATGGCAGAGTAGGTGTGTTTAGGGGCTGTGGAGCATTTTTCCCAGAAATCAGAATAATCCATCTTGGAACACTTCTCTGAAGGAAATTTAGGGCGATCAGAGTAAAAGCCTATTTTGGCCAATGCGTGCAGTCAGAATTCCTCTGCCGCCAAATGTGAAACTGTCATGGGATGTAGGCAGGAGCAAGAGACTCCCTGTTCCGTGGCCGCTCGTTCGCTCTCTTCTTTTAACCCTTCTGCGTCTTAATGAAATGCACAGATTCTCTTGGAACAGGCAGACATGATCTGGCCTGATGCAGTAGATTAGGTGTGATGTCCTCATGCACGTAGAATTAAATATATATCAGAGTCCAAAGAGTTCTTAGAGGACAAACACCAAACCCCCTCCGATCAGGAAAAAGGAGTGAACACCCCAGGAAGGCTCTGAACCAACAGCAGAGTCAAGGGACCAGGGCCAAGAGGGAATGCCTCTCATGCGTAGGCGAGCTTTCTGGGGGATCTTGGGGGCCCTGTGGCTTGGACTTGAGCGGCATCAGAACAGAGGTCCATAACTCAGTCAGGTCAGAAGTTGTATTTTCAGGGGGAGCCTGGGTGGCTCGGCCCCTTACCGCACTCACATTCTATTGGTGGAAAGTAGTCACGTGATTCCATCGAAGGTGCAAGGGAGACTGGGAAATGCGGTGTAGCTGGCTGCACAGGTGAACACGTGAGGCAGTCTCTTGTACAACTTTCCTAGTATGTATCATTTTTTGAATTACTGGCTGGATTCTATTAGTCCGTTTAGAACATTGCATATTGATTCAAAAAACGGGATGGGGGGCTGCCTAGATGACTCAGTCAGTTAAACATCTGTCTCTTGATTTCAGCTCAGCTCACGATCTCATGGTTCATGAATTGGAGCCCCGCACTGGCCACGGGCAACACAGAGCCTGCCTGGGATTCTCTCTTCCTCTCTCTCTGCCCCTCCCTCTGTTCTCTCTTTCTCTTTCTCAAAATAAATAAACTTAAAAAAAAAAAAAAAAGATTAAAAAACAGGATTGGCTAGTCATTTTTCTGCATGTGAAAAAAAAAATCTTTGTAAGATTTTACTGTTAGCCATGATTTGCAATGTTTCTCCCCTCTTTCCTCAATTTATTCCTCTATGCTCTGAAACACTGTATGAAGTGTCGAGTTGATTTGTTTTAGAACTCTTCAGTTGTGTTTTTTTTTGTTTTTTTTGTTGTTTTTTTTTTTTTTTTTTACGTCAGAACTTTATATCCAGATTGGGGCTCTTATGCAAATGTCATTATTTTACATAATTAATAATTATTTAATACATTTTCCACACACACAAAAAAAATTTATTTAGACCAAGCTCTAGAGAAACAAGTGAGTTTCGTCCCTTTTTCATCAATGTTTATTTCGAAGTTCTGGTGCAAATTATAGGACGCGGATTTATCTTCCAGTCAGCTGGAGTGTTCTGCTTTGATTATTTTCATGATTTTGGGGGGGGGGGCTTTTCATAAATGAAAGTGTAAGTTTTGTGTGCAAGTAAGCAACATTGCTAGGCATAGATATTATTTGAAAGAGAGAGAGAGAGAATCTTATGCAGGCTCTATGCTGAGCAGGGAGCCCAACGCGGGGCTCAATCCCACGACCCTGAGACCATGACCTGAGCCAAAATCAAGAGTGGGACACTCAACCGAGCCACCCAGGTGCCCCTGATTTTTCCCTTCAAAACTAAGTTCTCTTCAAATGTCTTTTTTCAGAATTGCAAGAGGTTTGAAGCCAGCCTTTCTGTTCCATTAGTTTTTTCTCCTCCCCTTCCTTTCTCCTCCTTTTCCTCCTCCTGCTCCGACTTCCTTTCTCTGCCCTTTTCCTCCCCCTTCTGCTTCTTTATTCTTCTTTCTTGGATGCTTTGGGGATTCCTTATCCTTGAAATTAAAAAAAAAATCCTAAGTAAGTGCTCAGGCACAGAATTATTTTAATTAATTTTATTAGTACTTAGTGAACTTTTTTAGATTAAGCTTTCTTTATTCTAGCTAAGTTGTCTTTTTTTATTATTATCATATTAACTGCATCTGTTCCGTTTTCTTTTTATAGGTTTCCTGTTAAATATATATTCAATATTCTGGGTCTTCCTTTCAGTTCCATATTAATTGAGTATGACAGAAAGTCCAACTTAAACTTAGCTTAAACGGTAAATAAAATATGTTGGTTCTGTTTCTGAACATCCAGAGGGAGTTCATACTTCAGGCAAAGGATGAGAGGAGTCCCTGTTTCTGTCAATTTCTTTGGCTCTAGAGTCTTCCTCGTGTTGCCTTCCTCTCCAGGCTGGCTTCTTGCATGGTACCAAGAGGCTTCCAGCAGCATTCAAGGTTGTCATCTTCCTTGTCCGCATCCAAGCACACTTCCTCTCCCCATAATTACTAAACAGAAATCCTGATCTCCCGGTCAAGTAACCTTGAATCACACGTTCAGCCCGGAAACAGTCACTGTGGTCAGCGATGGGTCCACAGCATCCACACCAGCGGGCTGCCCTGTGAGAGACAACTGCATTGTCCCCCTCGAAACTCCCTCATCTTTAATTTTATTTTCATGTATTTGTTCCCCTCTAATTTCTGGATAAACTTCTCAAGTTAATTCTCTCTTGACTCATTACTTCTCCGTGATTGTGGAGATCAGGGCAGTAGATTATACTTCTCATTTCCATTTGTGTTTAAAAGATATATCACAGACTATTACTCCTTCAGGAATACCAGTATTCGGTGTATAGATTCAATATTCTTTCAGATCTTAGAGACAATACGATTCAGAAATTTCTTTCTTTTTTCCTCATGGGAGAAACAGCTTTTCTTACTCTTCAGGAAGGGGCATTTTTTTTTTTTTTTAATCTCAAGTATCTTTCAGGTGTCTCAGTGATTTTTCTCTTAGATTTACCCCAACAACCCTACACAGATTTCAAAGAAATTTTAAATTACTTTCAACAAATTCTCTAATCTAGTATTTCTCTTAACTCCCTGCGATAGTGAGCATTACAGGTGTTGGAGAAGGTTTCTTAAATCTGCCAGTTAGTAGTATCTAAATCTTTTCTTTTTCAAAATAGTTTATTTAGGGCAAATATTTTTTTTTCTTATTATAGTCTCTCGTTACTACTTCTCACTATACGATGTTTGGGTTTTTGTGGGAGTGTGGCTATGTGTCCTTGGGGCTCTGCGGGGGAATAAGGTTCCATGCCTAGAGTCTGAGTAAGGTCTACCTTGGCCTCTATCCTTGCCAAATCCCTGGTCTTGACTCCAGTGCCACCTGGCCTTTGAGCCTGCAATAACGTTCAATGTCACCGACCCTGCACCCTGATACTGTCTCTGTTGGATACCCTGACCCTTGACATCCTCCTTTTTCTAAATCCAGGACTCTACTGGTCCTCCAGTTCCATTTCTTCCACATGGCCCTTCCCCAGGAATTGCAGGAGCTTCTGCACAGCAGCTCTGGGAACCCAGACACATCCGCGCCGATGGCTTATCCAGGCGCCTCCCCTCGCTGGTGCTACACCACCTGTTCCACCTCACTCTGGGCACACGGGCAACCAAAAGAAAAGTCTTCCTCAAGGGTGTGCCCTTCCCTACGTCATGCTATACTCAGGGCGGTGGCGCCACACTCTCCTGTTCTTAAGTCTCCTCAAACTTATCTAAATCGTTCTTGTTCCTTTCTGCCAGTTTGGGTGATCCTAGCCCCTGGTGCATGCCTGAAACGCATCGGCCTCAATTTCAACACCTTTTTTTCTCTTGAGCACCGTGCATCCTTGTTGAGATCTCTGCACTCTGTGCTTACAGTTGCTGGTTATTCTACCAGGTCTGACCTCTGGTAAAGAGTCACAATGTAACTATGAAATATATATTGGGTTCACATCTACTGAACTGCTCACTGCAAAGGAGAAGGCTTTGCTTTCTGGATTTCTGCTTTGGTATGCCATGTGGCCTGGAAGTAATCCTCACATAGATTTTCTGTCCCTCTTCATGCTAGCCAACCCTTACCCACCTGATATGGGGAGATCAGGAGCCCATCCCTGATGGCACAGAAAATTATGAGTTAGTCCTCTGCCTTTTTCAATCCAGACCAGTCTGATGTATTTCCAGTAGAAATCTCTTCTAGAAGGTACTCCATTTCACTGTCATTGGTAACACACCTCTCTACTTTTATTTCCTGCTAGTTCTTTCTACAAAATCGGAAAACCTTGGCCTTAGATATCAGGGTTCACATTATTATATTACCTACAAATCTGAACGTGAATAGTAAATCATAAAGCCATGGAAAAATAGGTGACAAATTACCATTTTCTCTGTCAAATGATTGTGCCTTTTATCTACAAAGATGACATTCTCCCACACTGTCAAAAAAGTTGCTCTTTCAATAGTCTGTTTGTTGACTACTTCTTTGTCTGGTTTCTCTTATGGCCAACAGTGTCATGATTTAGTGAGTGGCAGAAAAAGGCACAGGCAAGGACTATGGGGCAGAATGTGTTTTTAGTGCCTGATGCTTAGAATCCACACCTGTAGCGTTGGGCCCCTCAGGGTGTGTCTGGGGGTGGGGGGGGGGGAGTGTGACAGAACAGTCAAGAATGTAGTTTTTATAGTTAAGTAGTTTTGCTTCAAACATTAGCCCTCACTCTTTCTAGCTATGACTTCTTAGAGAGTTACCGTCTCTAAACTTCAGGCTCCTTCTCTAGAAGTTGAAAACGACAAGAACGTCTCCTGTCCCTTTGTGGTAAAACAAATAGGGCTTGGCACACAGTAGGCAATCCATAATGGTAATTGTTATTTTACTATGACTAGAGTGATAGTAACAGCATTAAGAGTGAAACACCACGGAAACTCCTCTTGTCTTATTAAAATTAAATTTTCTGCCAAGTACGCTGAACATAATTGCATTCCAAACTGCATTCAGGGTAAGTAAGGACTTCCTGAACACAGGCCTTCTTGAGAATTAGGAAGATGGAGTTTCCCAAAGAAAGTTCTCGCCATCACCGGCTCGGGGGGGAAGTCATTAGCTAGGGATTGGAGTGGTTCTTAGGGGGACAGTTGACCCTCAACATGCGCTGGAATAACAAGACCTATTTATGGCTGACAATTGGCTCTTGCCCAAGTGGCCCATGAAGTGTATGGGCCAAGCATTCATTTTACAGTCCTTTTAAAAGAGGGCTCCAAATGTTGCTGGATATCTTAAAGTCTAAAATGTTACATGTGGAGGGGACCACCCATGCATGCTTAGGTTTTCCCTTTTAGAGGCAGGAGCACATTCCAAAAGCTGTGCTTGGTATGTCTTGCCAGCCCAGCTTTTCCAAGCTGTTAATATAAACTATTTCTTGGACACTGGACTTCACACTCATGCGCTTCAGCTGGATTTTTTTTTTCATTTTCTTATAAATGGAAGACCTTAAGTCAAAAATCAGATATTGAATTGGTGGTGTTTTGAACCAGCCTCCGAGGCAGAGGATAGGATTTGAGCATGATGGTTTTCATGGAGAACTTCCATCAGCAGGGCACCTAGTCGCAGAACTTCATCTTACAGTCAGTTCTAGTGGAATGAGGGAATAGTCAGGGTCGATTCCTATGGCAACCCCAAAGCTAGGATGATTAACGACAGCGTGCTCTTGCTTGCTGGGCTCATGACCTAGTTTCCTAGGAGATGTGTCATATAAACCAATAGTCATTGTAGATATCAGTCCTATACAGTGGTCTGAACAAAGTGCCATGGAACAGCGAGAAGGCAGCCAGCGCTGGATAACAACCTTGGGAGGATTTCCTAAAGACAGTGGTAGCGTGCCAGGCTTTGACGGATCCATGGACCATCTCCAAGAATAACAAAACTTTATGAAGAGATAGCATCATCCTAAGGAAACAAGTGTGTGTTACAATAACAAAGCTAAGACGATGTTAGTAAAATAATACAATTGCCCACTATAATTGCTCTAACTTTGTTGTTATTAATAATGGACATAGTAAGGGAGTGCTTGAATTTTTCCCATGTGTATTCAAAAGGACATCGCAATGTAGCTTGCTAGGAGTGAAGATGAAAATCTCTCCAAAGTGCCTCCCAGAGGGTTGGAGAAGAAAGAAGTAGGTGTTCCTCACGGACTTTCCAGGGGCATGCAGAAGGCAATTCCCAGCCAAGGAGGAAAGTCACGCTTTCTTCTGCAAATATGAGGCCTTATGTGGGGTAGCCTGGTCTGATGGTTTCCTGAGACACTCACCTTGTGTTCCAGGGATCACAAGGAAGGCACAGATGGCCTGCTTGAACACAATGCGTTTAGAGCAGAAGTTGGAGAACTGGGGGCAAGACCCAGATCCTCTGCTGTTACCCAGACCGATTGTTGCCAAGACGGTGGACTTCTCTGCCCCACCTTTACTTAACTTCCACTTTAACAACCGTGAATGTTGCTACTTTTAAATTAAGTGGCCGGCCCTTTGAGCCAGACATTCCATCCAGGTTTTTGAATGCCATTCCTTCCATTCGGTTTCAGTCCTCTAAAACCTTATGTGTGTGACCCCTGGGAGGGGAAAACTGAGGGCATTTCTGAAAACAATGCCCACGCTGTTGCAAGAGATAGCACTTCACTTGCACTGTCGTGCTAGGCTTCATTTTAGAAACGCCCGTTGTGCTAACAGAAGTTCATAGCCTTTCCTTCTCCATGGCCCATGTCAGAGAAGAAGGGCATTAACTCAAAGTTGCTTGACACATATTGGGTAAAGAGTCGTTTCAGAGATCCCTTCTTTGGGATATTTTTTGTCCTTCCCCGTCCCTTTGTGGAAGTGACCGCTCTCTCCCCAGCATTGGCTTTATGTTCCTTGGAGCCCAGTGGTGATGCCAGGCAGACAGTAAACTGTCCATGGACATCAGGAAATGGATCATTCACAGATACACAGGTGCTGCTGCCGGGGAAACAGAAGTGTAGGAGTTGAGTGGTTCCCACACCAAACCCTAGCCTTCTCCTAACTTTGGAAAGATACTTGTGACCACACATCTCTCGACGATCGCGAAGTCACATAAGTAGTGGATCACTTCCCGTAAAATCCCACATCCCTGGAAGAGGATTGAGATCACTGTCAAGCCACCTCTGCGTGCCAGGGCCTGCACCTGCGGCTTTATGTGAGCATCTCATCCGCCTGGTATCATGGAGTAGTGTTAGTATGGCCATTGCATGGATGAAGAGACTGGTCCGGAAAGATGAA
The DNA here is from genome assembly GCF_046562875.1 of Panthera onca. NCBI lineage: Eukaryota > Metazoa > Chordata > Mammalia > Carnivora > Felidae > Panthera > Panthera onca. Next base: position 39,193,059 of record NC_138349.1, on the reverse strand, counting down.
GTGATTGGATCCAGCTAGGAATTGGCAGAGCCCGGGTGGGGATTGGGCTGGTTTGGCTGCATTGTGGTGCTTCTCCGGGGGATGGCCGGGCTCCTGGGCAAAGGTGGCCCTGCATGTGCAGGCTCTGAAGCACTCCCAGTCACCCCTGCACCTGTAGTCCTGGTGAACATGCACCTCTGCCTCACATGTCCAAAGCTGAATTAAAATTCTTTTCCACAGCTTGCATCCCCTCTTATAATGTGCTTTTTTTTTTCTTTTTCTTTTTTTTCTTTTTTTTTTTTTTTTTTTTACTAAATGCCTGGGGAGCAGCTAAGCTCTAAATTCTGGAGTTGGATCAGGTGGGTTTGAATCCTGGATCGAATACGGGATCACCACTTCGCAGGTGACCTTGGGAAAGTTACCTAATCTTTCTGTGCTTCAGTTTCATCAATTTTTTTAACGTTTATTTATTTTTGAAAGACAGAGACAGAGACAGAGTGCGAGTGGGGGAGGGGCAGAGAGAGAGGGAGACATAGAATAGGAAGCAGGCTCCAGGCTCCGAGCTGTCAGCACAGAGCCCGACACGGGGCTCGAACTCACAACTGCAAGATCATGACCTGAGCCAAAGCCGGGACACTCAACCGACGGAGCCACCCAGGCGCCCCTCAGTTTCATCATTAGTAAAGTGGTAATAAGCACAGTACCTATTTATAGGCTTAGGGAGGCTTGAATGACTTCATAGGTGTGACGTACTTGGCCCACGGGCTACGTAAACGCTCTGTGCATTGGCCACCATCATGATATTTTCACTTGTAAGCACCATCATCCCAAGGAAACCTTGTAAGCTATTGATGGGTCCACCCTGCTCCTCACCGTCCATCTTTCTGAGGCCGGGCTGCTTTACTCCTAAATGGTTTTTGAGATCATCTCTTTCTTCCTAGTTTCTTGCTGTTACCTTCGCTGTCTCCATCCGCACGATTGCAAGCACTTCCTACCTTCTGTGACCAGTATCTTGCCTTCCCATTCATCACCTGCCGTCCTGTCTTTCTACCAGCAAGTCTGAATGTGATATCTGCTTAAAAACCTAGTTTGTTCCCCCCTTGCCCAGAGGATCAGTTCCTAACCCTTGAGTCTGGAATTTTCATTGTTTCCTAATTTGGCCTGTTCAGGATGTCTCTCTTCTCACTCATCCTGTCATCCGTTGGCCTCTGCCTGATTCACTTTCTCTGAAAACACGTGCAATTTCACATTTTCTGCCCTGCCTGCTCTATTCCCTCTCTCAGATGCCACTCGTTTTCTTTACTTGGCAAACTCCTCCTCTTTTGTTTTTGTTAAGAGCCACGATGAGCTCTTTTGGGAGCCTTGTGACTTACACTCTGGTTCCTGCCCACCTCAGAAGAACTTCCAGTAAAGCACTCTCAACCTTTCGCCCCAAAGCTTCCTGCTCTGTTCCCCTCTGTTCTATGAGTTCCTTATGTGTTTCTGTATCCCTAGCATCTCGCAGAGGGCCTCACCCAAGGAAAGTGCTTGGGAAATGTTTGTTGATTAAAAGCTTATATAACATTTGGAGCTGGAAAGGAGAACGAAATCCTTAAGCGTTTCAGTTTTTGAGAAAGACACAAGTAAAGAATGCATCACAGTCAGTATAGCCATGGCCTTGGACTCCACGAATGTTTCAAAAATAGGTCTTAAAAGTTTCCTAAGATGGATTCTAACTACACTTTCTTTTCTACCCTTTTTGCTTTCAATTTTAAACCCAGGCTTGCATGCTTACAGGGAAATCGATTATGTGAGCTTTGAGAGCTCTTTTTAATAAATGTATTCTATCTTTTGTGGGGGCCCATCGGAAACCCAGGATGCCTGGATTAAACCTTCCAAAGAACAGGAAATCTCTTTTTTAAAAAATGCAAACAAATACAAATAAATGGGCTTAAGCCCTAAGGATTTTAACATAAATGAAAACCCAGGCTCAAGAGACTCTGTGGTTTCTCCACGTGGGAGAGAGGACTCTTCCACCTGCTTCTGCTGACGCTGACTACTGGCTGGGAAGTGAATTTGGTTTGGATTTGCCATCTGGTTCATTAAAAAAAAAGGGGGGGACATCTTAAAATAAGTGGGTCAGGATAAAAATGATCTCAGCTTCACATTTGGATTTGTAATTGTTTGGGTTAAAATTTGAGAATTTCAAATTGCATGTCTGTTCTTTTGCAGATAATGAACCTGGAGTCCGGGGGAGGCCAACAAGTTGCCCCAGGGCCCCTTCCTGTAACCCTCTTTTTAACACCCACTGCCCCCTCTCTCTCTCCATCTGCCCCCGCTCCCCCCCCCCCCAGCACCCATAGCCACCGGCCCTTTGGTGCCTGACCAGGAACTGAACTTGGGCTCTTTGCTCTTCAGCCAGGGATCTCTCTAGAGCTTGGGAGGACAATTTCCTCTATTTTCTCCGGAGCCAAAACCCACTTGCCTTCCTGTCCTGGCTGCTCCATCTGTGGTCACATTTTGTGCCACTCCATTTGAAGCACTGTCAGATGCTCTTTAAGAGAAGGGGCTGCGGGAAGGAGGCTGGTAGCCTTAAAGGGGCCTCGTGCAAGGAGTTGAGCCCAGACCTGCAGATTCTGCAACCATGGCAGCTGGGGCAGGCCATCAGAAAGAGCCCGTGGCCAGACACAGTGGGACAGGCCTGGTAGCTGATCTTTCCCCAAACACCATCTCTATGCTAAGGGAGCAGCTGCTCCTGAACCCGTTCCCAGGCCGCAGGGTTGAGTAAGAATGATCCAATTCAACAAATATTCATCAATGACCACTGCGTGCTGGGTCTTGCATATATGCTGGGAAAAAGACCTAGTGTGATTCCTGCACTTGGCGAGCTCCAAGTCTGGTGGGAGAGACAGATGAGCAAACAGTTTGACTCCATAAAATTGAGTTGGGTCTTATCCTTGCATGATGAACATGGTGTGACAGGGATGAAAGCGAGGGAGGGACGACTGACAGAGATGAGGTCTGAGAAGTGGCTGGAGGCGGGGGTAGGACTGGGGAGAGGGATGTAGGAAGTCAGCTGAGAGAGGGAGCAGGAACCAGGGGAAGGCGTGCGGGTCAGCAGGGGGAAATGAAGTGGGTGGGCACCCCGGGCGGGGGCATGACAGCCATGGAGGTTGTGGTGGTGTGTGTGTGTGTGTGTGTGTGTGTGTGTGTGTGATAATATAAAAAGGGATTTGGGAGAGAAGGGCGTTGAACAGTCAGGAATTTGGGACTCTCCCTCTAAGTTAAACCACACAGTGCCACAAAGAAAGCATTGCCCCAGTTGCCTGTGACCTTGATCCTAAATCTTAAGGATAAGAGCATCCAATGTTTGATTCCTGGAATCAATTAACAAAGAGCAGTAGTTACTTTGCTTTGGTTGCAGGCTAATGATACCTGGTCACAGTGTTGTTTGTTTTAACTTGTACCATGGTGTTTTAGCCGGGGAATTGATGGTGAAGACCCTGGAAACTGAGAGACAAGGCCAACCCTGATGTGCTTTCATAGGTCCCCAGGGGGAGGGTCTCTTGACCCCTTCCCTTGTTTGACTCCTTGAGCCTGGCTCCAGTCTGTCCCTCAGTTTAGTAAAGCTTCACCCAGGGATTCTTCCTTCATTTCCCACTGCCTCAAAGGGCAAAAGTTTGGCAGATTTCTCTCAACACCTGATACATCCTGTATTTCTAGAAAAGAAGGAGATGCCATCGGGGGCTTTGTAGACACAAGGAATGTAGACACAGAGGAGACCCTTAGACGTAGGGCAGGGGCTATGACGGCGGGCCTGCAGTGAGACAAAGGCACCCCTCTTCTCTGCAAGTTGCTGTGTGCAACTGCTTTCCAGCCAGTGGAGGGAGCTCCTTGCAGGAGCTGTTGGGCTTGAGGATGGCTCTTAAGCCCCCCTTGGTCTAAACTTCCTATGTGTCAAGCAGGAAAATTGAGGCTTAAAGAGTAGGGGGTCAAATGTGTTTAGTTAACCTAAATGTTTGAGGGAAAGGTGTGGTGTAGTTGGGGGAGGTGGGGGAAATCAGGTGAGACAAAGAGGCTTGGAGAAGACTCCTATCTCCTAGGACAGACTCTTATTAACAAGGTCACAAAAGACTAATGGACAGACCAGGAAAATGAGAAATTGAGATGCTGGCATTCTCTGACTGCAGATATCAATCTGTGTAGGCAAAAGACATGAAAGAAAGTTATCTGGACTTTGAAAGTGACTATATGAATTAGGCAGAAGCTATCTGCTACTTGCCTGCTTCCCTCTGGAATATTCCATACCTGTTGGAGCCCAGTTCAAGTGACATTCTACAGGAAGTCTTTTGGAATGCTCCCATCTACGTCAACTTACTCGATTATTGGTCTTTATTTTTTTTTAATGTTTATTTATTTTTTAGAGTCAGAGCAGAGGACGGGCAGAGAGAAAGGAAGACACAGAATCTGAAGCAGGCTCCAGGCTCTGAGATATCAGCACAGAGCTGGATGTGGGGCTTGAACTCATGAACCACAAGATCATGACCTGAGCTGAAGTCAGATGCTCAACTGACTGAGTCACCCAGGCGCCTCTAGATTATTGGTCTTGATAGAACCAAGTTCCTCTTCTTCAGAGCATTTATCATAATTAAAATATTCACCTAATCATTTGACTAAAAATTGTCTACCCCATTAAACTATAAGCCCCATCAGGGCTTGAATCATGTCCACTTTGGCCCACCATTAGGTCCCCAATGCCAAACATAGTTCCTGGCACCTAGAATGTTGGATTAATAAATAAAATAACGAATAAATAAGACTGCTTGAGAATGAGTGGTTGGTAAGAGATTTAATTTAAAACTGAAAGTTTTAAATAACTACTGAGAGAAACAAGAGAAGAAATATATCAAAAACAAATAAAAATATGTTCCAAATGCAAGGCACTGGCTGAAATGGAGACCATGTCTTTATGGTGGTTTTGGTCTACAGTTGTGAAATTGTCTCAATCACTCAACACATGTTTGTTGAGCATCCATGATGTGTCCAGTGTCATGCTTGTTACTGAGGATAACTGGATAGATATATCTCTCATGGAATTTCCAGGCTAATCTTGATCTATGACCCTAGTGTAAGACAAGTAGTAGGATTGATTCAGGATAGAAATTATACTGGGTGAGTTCATTAATTGGACATTAGTATGAGAATCTTGGGAATACTGGTGATTTTTAAAAAAGCATATGATCAATCCTGAAGGTTTGGGCTGAAAAAAAGAAGAAACTAAAGCCAGCTTAAAAAAGAGTGAGAAAGAGCAAGAGTGGAAGGAAGGAAGGAAGGAAGGAAGGAAGGGAAGGAAGGAAGTTGGTGGCGAGGGTTGCAGAGAATGAGAGGGAGATAGGGAGAAAAAGAAAGAGAGACAGAGGCATGCCATATGATAAAAGACACAATCAAACAGTATGATACATGAAATAAATATGACACATGTATCCTTTACAAATGTAAATTGGCATAGCATTAAAAGTAAAATGTTTTAGATTGGCTAACAGAGCTAGATCCAATATTATGTTGCATGCAAAACACATACCTAAAACAGAGACTCTGGAGTATTAAAAACAACGACAGCAACAGATGATGGGCCAATATACATCAAGCAAATGCAAAGAAAAAGAAAGTAGGAATCATAATCCTGATTTCCAACGAAGTAAAATTCACATGAAAAGTATTAAAAGAAATAACAGGATATTTTATGCAATGATCTTATAATTCACAATGAGTATTTAATGGTTATTAATATTTCTAAACACAACGACATAGTAGCAATGTATCTACAACAGAAACTCTAGGAGGTGCAAGAGAAAGTACTACTACTAAAATATTATAACTTACTTTGTCACTTCAAGACAGATAAAATGGACAAAACATATAAAGGATATAGACGACCTAATCAACAGAAGTAGAATTTATTGCTTTATCATAGACTCTGAACCCTAGTTATAGACAATATCCCAAATTTTCAAATTTGAAAAATTCATGAAGATTAACGGTATCCTGGCTGCAAACAAATACTTTTACATATTCCAAAGAACAGGAAAAAATATATAATCGGATTTCTCTGAAGACACTGTAATACATTTATTTAAAGAAAAAGAAACAAAATAATGGCCCTTTGGTGAAAGGAAAATTAAAAACATACATTTAAACAAGTTTTTAATGTCGTACTCCTTTAACAAAATTTTTTTTAATGTTTATTTATTTTTGAGAGACAGAGACAGAGTGCAAGTGAGGGAGGGGCAGAGAGAGGGGGAGACACAGAATCTGAAACAGGCTCCAGGCTCTGAGCTGTCAGCACAGAGCCCAATGCAGGGCTGGAACCCACAAAACCGCAAGATTATGACCTGAGCAAAGTCTGTCACTGAACTGACTGAGCCACCCAGGCACCCCTGTTACACTCTTTATCATACCAAAAGACAAGAAACAACCCTGTAAATAACTATGGTACATCCACTTCTAAAATGGAATGAGAAATATTTATATATAATGCTGTGAAATGATCTCTAGTAGTTATTGCTAAGTGGTTAAAAAAAACAATGTGATGATAAAATGTATACAGTATGTTATTGTATACTGAAGACAAGGGAAGACAAATATATATATATGTATATATGTATATATATGTATATATATGTATATATGTATATGTGTGTGTGTATATATATGTATATATACACATATGTATATATGTATATATATGTATATGTATATATATGTATATGTATATGTGTATATATGTATATATATACATATATACATATATGTGTATATACATGTGTATCTATGTATATATATATATATATACACATATATATACAGTACATAGTTGCTTATATGCATTTTTCCCCAAAGGGTAAAAAGGTGATTAGCTACCTGCTTCTGGGTTGTCCAAGACTGCAATTGCAACAAGTAGGGAAAAAAAACCAGATAAACTATAACAAACTATATATAATGTTTCAAGTTTTTATTTAAATTCAAGCATAGTGCAATATTAGTTTCAGGAGTAGAATTTAGTGATTCATCAGTTACAAATGACACCCAGTACTCATCATAAATGCCCTCCTTTACATTTATTTATTTTTGAGAGACAGAGCACAAGTTGGGGAGGGGCAGAGAGAGAGGGAGACACAGAATCCAAAGCAGACTCCAGGGTTCGAGCTATCAGCACAGAGCCCGACACAGGGCTCAAACTCACAAACCGTGAGATCATGACCTGAGCTAAAGTTGGACGCTTAACCGACTGAGCCACCCAGGTTCCCTGAGCAAGTGCCCTCCTTTATACCCATCACCCATTTAGCCCATCCTCTTGTCCACCTCCCCTCCAACAACCCTCAGTTTGTTCTCTATAGTTGAGAGTCTGTCTTATGGTTTGCCTCCCTCTCTTTTTTTTTTCCTTTCCCCTATGCTCAGCTGTTTTGTTTCTTAAATTCCACATATGAGTTGGGGCGCCTGGGTGGCTCGGTCGGTTAAGCGTCTGACTTTGGCTCAGGTCATGATCTCACGGTCCGTGAGTTCGAGCCCCGCATCGGGCTCTGTGCTGACAGCTCAGAGCCTGGAGCCTGTTTCAAATTCTGTGTCTCCCTCTCTCTCTGCTCCTCCCCTGTTCATGCTCTGTCTCTCTCTGTCTCAAAAATAAATACACGTTAAAAAAAAAAAATTAAAAAAAAAAATTCCACATATGAGTGAAATCATATGGTATCTATCTTTCTCTGACTGACTTATTTTGCTTAACATTATACAGTCTCTAGTTCTATCTGCATCATTGCAAATGGCAAGATTTCATTCTTTTTTATGGCTAAGTAATATTCCAGTGTGTGTGTGTGTGTGTGTGTGTGTGTGTGTGTGTGTGTGTATGTGTGTGTTCTATATCCATTCATCAGGTGATGGACATTTGGCCTCTTTACATAATTTGGTTATTGATAATGCTGTGATAAACATATAAATACAACAAAGAATATTTATAAAGTTGTCAGAGAGCTATGGAAGCAAAAACAAGTATATAAGCTCAAATTCCAGATAGGAGAAAACTTTTGAGATAAGCTGAGAATCACCTCCTGATGACAGAAATGAAAGGTCTAAATAAATAAAGAGATATTTAATGTTCATGGACTGGAAGACATATCAATATTATTAAGCTATCAATACTTCTTAATTTGAAGTATGGGTTACTTGCATTCCAAATCAGAATCCCAGGAAGTTACTTTGTAGATATTGATAAGATGATTCTAAGGCTTATATGGAAAGGAAAGTAACTGGGACAGCCAACACAATCAAGAAGAAGAAGAAGAAGAAGAAGGGGAGGAGGAGGAGGGGAAGGAGGAGGAGGAGAAGGAGGAGAAAGAGGAGAAGGAGGAGAAGGAGGGGGAAGAGGAGGAAGAGGAGATGAAGGGGAAGGGGAAGAAGAACAAGAAGAAGGAAAAGGAGGAGGAGGAGGAGGAGGAGGAAGAGAAGAAGAAGAAGAAGAAGAAGAAGAAGAAGAAGAAGAAGAAGGAAAAGGAGGAGGAGGAGGGGAGGAGGGGGCAGGAGGGGAAGGAGGAGGAGACGGAGAAGAAGGAGACAGCCAACACAATCAAGAAGAAGAAGAAGAAGAAGAAGAAGAAGAAGAAGAAGAAGAAGAAGGGGGAGGAGGAGGAGGGGGAGGAGGAGGAGGGGGAGGAGGAGGAGGAGGAGGAGGAGGAGGAGGGAGAGAGGAGACGAAGGGGAAGGGGAAGAAGAACAAGAAGAAGGAAAAGGAGGAGGAGGAGGAGGAGGAGGAGAAGGAGACAGCCAACACAAAACTGAAGAAGGATGAGGGGGAGGAGGAGGAGGAAATGAAAGGGAGAGAACTGACATTATCTGATCTCAATACTTACTATAAAATCTCAGTCATCAAGACAGCACAGGAGTAGTGAAAGAATAGACATATTGGTCAGTGGAACAGAATAGAAAAACCAGAAATAGACCCATACAAATATAATACAACTTTGAGAAAGGAGCAAAGGCAATCCCATGGGGAAAGGATAGCTTTTTCAACAAATGACTTGGACAATTGGACATCCATGTACAAAAAAGTGAACCTTGATACAAACTTTATACCTTTCACAAATTAACTCAAATGAATCATGAATCATGAATCACAGACCTAAATGCAACATTATACACATCTAGAATTAACATGGGAGAAAATGAAGTGACTTTGGTCTGGTGTTGAGTTTTTGGATTTGATACCAAAAGCATAATTCATGAATGAAAAAAAATGATTAGTTGGACTTCATTTAAATTAAAAACTCCTGTTCTGTCAAAGAAACTGTTAATAGAACATAAAATAGACGTTAATAGAATGTAAAAACCATGTGATATCCTGGAAAAACATTTTTTTTTGGTCAAACACATATATGATAAAGGACTAGCTATTAAAGATAGAAATAACCCTTACAATTCAACAATAAGAAAACAAACAACTCAGATAAGAAATGGGCAAAAATATTGAACAGACACCTTACCAAAGAAGATACATAGATGGCAAATAAACATGTAAAACAGGCTCCACAACATTTGTCATTAAGGAGATTCAAATTAATGCATCGATGAGGTACCGATATACAACATACCTGGATAGAAATTGACAATAAGATTGGGGGTGAGCATCAAATACAAATTTATAGGCAGAACTAACACTATGGAACTTTGGATGGCTATATTTTATGTGGGTATCCCTTCTGTAATGGCTATACGCACTGATAAAAGATTGAATTATTCATAGTATGGTTCTGGCCACAATGGTATTAATCTAGAAATTATTAATAAAAAGATAACTACAAGCACCCCAACTATGTGGAAATTAACTGGTATGCTTTAAACAGTCTACGGATCCAAAAAATCAAAATAAAAATTAGAAAATGTTTTAAAGCAAATTATAATAAAGGCAACTTACCAAAATTTGTGGGATGAAAATAAGCAGTGCTTACAGAGAAATTTAAAGCTTTAAATGCTTATTTTAGAAAAGAAAAAAGGCTGAAAACCAACCATTTAACATTCTATTTCAAAAAGCAAGAAAGCACATTAAGGCAAGCTCAGGGAAAAGAGAAGGAAAGAAATACTAAACATAGAGCAAATATCAATAAAATTGAGAACAGGCACACTGCAGAAAAAAGGTAAGGAAACTGAAAGCACTTTAAGATTAACAAAATTGATTAAACTTGGCAAAATTAACAGAGCTAAAAAGAAATAGAAACTAACAATGTACAGAATAAAAAGGGAACATTATTACAGATCTCGAGATAATCTTGAGTATTTTGATATACGTAAAACTGAATCCATATTTCCACAAAGAAAACCCTGGCTTTGTTAATGAATTCTTCCAGACGCTGAAGGAAAAAACATCCCAATCTTGCACAAAACTCTTCCACAGAATAAAGGAAGAGGACAGATGGGAACACATCCTAACTGTTTTTACGAGGTCAGCACAATATGGATTCTGAAATTGAACAAGGACATTTTTTTAAGTTTATTTGTTTTTGAAGAGAGAGAGAGAGGGAGGGAGAGAGAGAATGAGCGGGAGAGGGGCAGAGAGAGGGAGAGAGGGAGAGGGAGAAAGAGAGAATCCCAAGCAGGCTCCATGCTCTGCGCTGGGCCCAATGGGGGGGGGGGGGGACTTCATCTCATGACCATAAGACCATGACCTGAGCTGAAGTCAAGAGTCAGAGGCTTACCCGACTGAGCCACTAAGGTGCCCCAAGGACATTTTAAAAAATAAGAAAACATGGGGCGCCTGGGTGGCGCAGTCGGTTAAGTGTCCGACTTCAGCCAGGTCACGATCTCACGGTCCATGAGTTCGAGCCCCGCGTCAGGCTCTGGGCTGATGGCTCGGAGCCTGGAGCCTGTTTCCGATTCTGTGTCTCCCTCTCTCTCTGCCCCTCCCCCGTTCATGCTATGTCTCTCTCTGTCCCAAAAATAAATAAAAAAAAAAAAAAAAAAATAAGAAAACCTCAGATCACTCATAAGCAAATAGCAAATGTCTTTTGTTAAATATTAGCAAGTCAAATCCAACAATATATAAAAATCATAATACACTATAATTTTACTAAGTGAACTATTCTGAGTATGTAAGCTTGGTTTCTCATTATAAAATCAATCAATGTAATCATCACTTTAACAGAAAATGTAGAAAATTCTATGATCTCTTTGATGGTTGCAGAAAAGACATTTGTCAAAATTCAATCAGTTAAGATAAAAATTCCTAATGATAATGACAAAAATTCCTAGCAAGTTAGAGATCTATGAAAATTTACTTAATCTGATAATCTATCTAAAATCTTCCAGCTGATATACTCATAGCAAAGTATTAGAAAACTTACTCCTGCATTAGGAATAAGACAGAGGTGCCTGTTAACACGACTCTTATCCCTCATTTATTTTGGAGACAGTGCAATGAAGCAAGAAAAAGATAGAAAAAATGTAAGTGTAGGAAAGGAAGAAGCAAAGCTTTTATTATTTGCAGACAATATGATCTTGTTTGCCTGGAAAATGTAAGAGAATTTAGAGGAAATCTTTAGCAATAGGAAGCAAATTTAGTAAGATCTTGGGAGATAAGTTTAGTTTACAGAAATGAACTGTCTTTTTGGACTTCAATCACAAAGAAGTATCAAATTAAATTTAGAAAATTTATATTAACATCAAAAATATAAATAAATAAGGATGAATCTAACAAGACGGCATAAGACTTCTACACTAACACTAAAAATTTACTGAAGAAACTAAAGAAGACAAAAATGAATGAATTATAGATCCTGTATTGTTGACTCAATATTGTCAAGATGTCAAGTTCCCCCAAATTAATATGTACATTCAATGAGAGCCCAGTCAAAATCCCAGGAGGGATTTTTTTAAAGGGGGGAGGGCAAAAACTGACGAGATGATTCTAAAGTTTACACAAATGCAAAAAATCTGGAATACTTACAACAGTTTAAGAAGAAAAGTATAGTAGGAGAACATTACTATCAGATATCACGTGATATTATAAATTTATTATTGGGTCGAAGAAAGACAGACTGAACAGTAGAATGGAACAGAGTCTAAAGTCAAGTTCACATATATTTATAATAAGGCGATAGTCCAGTTCATTGGATGAAAGGTGCTGGATGTCCATGGGTAAAAAATAATGGAACAAGACCACTTGTTTCACCAAATGCTAAATAAATTCCAGATGGATTTGGGGTCTAAATGAAATCTAAAACAATAAAGTTACTTGAAGAAAACATAATAATATGTATTTGAGAACGTGGGGTAAAGAAAACTTTTTTTTTTTTCTAAAAAGGACACAAACACCACGCTACAAAAGAAAACAAGTGATAAATCGAATCAATCTGTATTAAAATTTAAGACACTATGTTCATAAAAGGCATCTTTCCTAGTAGGAGGAAGTGTTTGAAATACATACAGCCAGCAAAGGATTTGTATCCAAAAAATTTTGTAAAAAAACCCCACAAATTAATAACAACATATATTTTACTATAATTTTCAAATATTGCCACTTACTAGACCACTTGGCTTATAAATTGATTCTTTAAAAAAAAAAAAAGCTTTATTTTGAGAGAGAGAGCGAGAGCCTGCACACGTGGGGAAGGGGCAAAGAGAGAAGAGAGAGAGAATCCAAAGCAGGCTCTGTACTGTCAGCACAGAGCCCAACGCATTGAACCCATGAACCATGAGATCATGACCTAAACTGAAGCTAAGAGTCGAACGCTTAACCAACTGAGCCATCCAGGCACCCATAACTAATTCTTTTAATTAGACACCAGTTGCACAGAATTGGATAATTTCTGGTTCATAACACACGGTCATAATTGATTAATATATGACTTTCCTTATTCAGTTAATTTGTTAATAATTATTTTATGATGCAATACACCTGTGAACGAACCACACACTATGAAGAGCAAGAACTTTGAGTTTAATCTACATCTAACCATATTTTCTCCCCTTTTCCTGTTTCCCTGCTTCCTCCAATGCAATTTACCCATCACCCTGGATATCATGTCATTTTTGCCTCGTTTCCTGTTTATTTTAAGGTTTTGTTACATCAGTATACATTCCAAAAAAATGTGTGTAAATTTTTATTTTGATCACTTTTAACTTTATAAGAACATTGTAAATAATTTTGGAAGTCACTTTTTCATTTAATATTACATTCTTTTTTTTAAAAAATTTTTTTTTAACATTTATTTTATTTTTGAGACAGAGAGAGACAGAGCATGAATGGGGGAGGGTCAGAGAGAGGGAGACACAGAATCTGAAACAGGCTCCAGGCTCAGGGCTGTCAGCACAGAGCCCGACGCGGGGCTTGAACTCACGGACCGCGAGATCATGACCCGAGCCGAAGTCGGCCGCTTAACCGACTGAGCCACCCAGGCGCCCCTAATATTACATTCTTAAGATTCATCCAAACTTTTGTCACTGTTGTTTATTTTGACTGCCATGTAATATTCCATTCTGTGAACATGCCACATTGTGTTCATTTTCTTTTCCACTTATAGACATTGGGTTGGTTCCAGTTGCTACTATAAACATTCTTGTATGTGTTTTCTATAGTATCTCTATAAGAATTCCTCTTCTATAGATGCCTAGAGGTTTAGTTACTGGATCACAGTGTATGCGGATAGTCAACTGCATATTCATTTTACATCCCGCAATTATCTGTTCTTCATAGAGTTTTTCCGAATTGTTTAACTTACCATATTTTATCAATCCTAACATGCACTTTCCCCCCATATTTAAAATTTTTAAAAATAGGAATATTCTTACGATCAATGATGTATCGTGGTTTGACTGCTGGTATTTTTTTTCTTTCTAAATGATACATAAAATAGTGACTTGCCTTAAAATCAACAGTGTTTTAGATTTGGTAAATATGATCATTTTCACCAAAACACGTTCTTTCACACATGTACTTCACCAATCCCATATTTCAACGGCTTACAAAATGTTAAATCCTATAATTAAAATCACAAGTGCAACTGACACATATAGACGTTGGGGGAAGGCAATGGACTCTTGGAAAGCTCGTAGGGAGCCGGTGACAGGAGCAGAGCCGAGCAGGGAAGAGGGGCGGGCACTGCCAGGCAGGACTTGGCCCCTGTGGGCACGGGTCAGGTGCACTATGGGGAGAAGGCAGAGAATGTCCATGGTGAGTCGGCTAATGGAGACTCCCGGGGAGAGCTCCTAAGCTAAGTAACCCTTGAGTGTGGCTTTCCCCAGTACGAAGCTGTGAACCATCTCTTTTCTCGAGTCTGGTCCAGCTGGCGCAGCGCAGAGCTCCGCACCCCGCAGCTCGCCCGGGACAGGGACTGCGGGCCCGCCCTGGCCTGTTGCACGGAGCTCCGACCATTAATAAATCCTCTCCTCCGCAAAACACTTTCACTTCCTATCCCATTCCTTCGGAAACCAGGAAGAGTAATATGACCACATTAAAGAGAGGGATCCTACCGGCTCTTCGGCAAAACCTTATTTTTCTTCTTTGAAAACAAGACGTTCAGAGGGGTTTTTGCTATTTGCAGGAGCTGCCTGTTCTCAAATATCGCGATCTCCAAGGAGCAGGGGCAAGTGGGGTCAGCAAGAAGGACCCTAGGGCTTCCGCGAGGCTTCCAGTGCCGTGTGTCTGCGCTTCTGCGGTGAGCGTTTGGAACTTCCAGTATGAGGATTTAAACTTCCTTTGTAATTCCCAAATCGGGAAGGCAACGTCATGGTCCCAAATGTGTGCCCAGGAAGGAGAGAGAAATCCTTGGTTTCCTGGCTGGCCTCCGCTTCCACCCTGGGCCCGGGTGTCCTCATTTTATGCCAACCCCAGAGCATGGTTGCAGGATTAATCATGATCATTCTGGTTTTGCATGGTGCCTGCGTGCGTTAAGCACCTGACAAATGTCACCATCATTACTTTTATTCATCATCTAAAGACAGCAGTGGGGGGGGGGGGGGGGGGGGGGCGGGCATTAGCCCGTCATGCTCCAAAAAAGAAATTTGCTTGTCGCGGTGATTAGGAGCGGAACAAGAAAGCCTGGTGTATTGCCAACACTTTCCTTGCAGTTTTCAATTTCTCTTTTCTAGGAATAGAAGCAGAAAGTATAGGGAAAATGTCACTTGGCAGATAACCTTCCCTCCTCCGGTTTTGTTTTATTATTATTTTCCTTGAGGCATCACATCAAAAAAAAAAATGGGGGAAATTATTCTATGAAAGTTCTTAGCTCAAAAAATTAGAACCACATTTCTCTGTCTGTGGCCTCTGACTCTCAGAGCAGATGGTTCCGGCAGAGCTCCCTGCCTGCACACCAGGTTCAGGGCGCCCTCCTCCTTCCATTGATCATTTGGACACACGAGCAGTGCCCAGAGCCCAGGCGGAGTGGGGAGGCTGGGGGCCAGTGTGTGCACATAGATTCATTCAAGCTGGAGTAAAATATGGCAGCCACAGTGGCCCTTTTCAAATATGTGTTCTGCAAATTAAATTAGAGGGCTCGAGAACAGGCATTCAAATGAATTATAAGAATCAATTAAGTTATAGTCACCTAGCAGTTTAACAAACACTTGCACGCATATTTTATGATTCAGTCCTTACAGTGACAATGTAAGGGCCATTATTATAATGCCTTGCTTAACAAATGAAGGAGCTGAGGCTTAGAAAAGCTGAATGATTTGTCCAAAAATACAGATCAGTCAAGGGGCAGAGCTGGGGCTTCAAACAACGGTTACCCAGGGTCTGGTCTTCCAAGAGCTTGGTACTTGTGCTAGAAAGGAGCTCAGTTATATTACTTTACTTCCAAGTCCCATGATTTCTTTCTCAAGACTGGGAGGAAAAAAAAAAAAGTTGTTCTGTAGGAACCTGCAAAGGGAGGGAGGGAAGAAAGGAAGAGTGGGAGGGAAGGAAGGAGAATGGGAGTGAGGAAGGGGGAACAGAAGGGAAGGGGAGGAAAGGGGAAGGGAGGGAGGGGGAGAGGGGAGGGGAGAGGAAGGGAAGGGAAGGGAAGGGAAGGGAAGGGAAGGGAAGGGAAGGGAAAAAGAGGGGAAAAAAGAGTAATACCATGGCATCCAGTGTCTCTACTAAAGGAACATCTGTGTATTCCCCCAAACCATGAGAAAGAATCCATTTCTTTATGATAAATTATCTGGAAGAGATAGCACAGGCCTTAGACAACACAACACACAGAAAACTCTCCCTAAAACCCTCTTTAGATACCTCTTCTTCTCCCTGAAGATTTAAATTTGAAACCTTCTAAACAAGTCCCCTCTTTCTGTAGAGTCCTGTGACTGCCACCCTGCCCTCCCCTTCTGTCATACAGCGGGCTCACGCACCCTGGCCTCCTCAGAAGCCCGGGCTCCCCACCTAAGGTTCTCCAGCCAGGAACTGGAGGGAACAGAATCCTTCATCATCTTACATATGAGGCCCACTGCTCCCTTATAAAGGGAGAATGAATAAGAACTTCATTAAAGAGGAGGTATAGTTGGTCTTAGAGAAAAAAAAAATGGAATTGCAAGTAGAAACTAAGAGAGGAGGTAAGTCACCAGAAGACCTTGGGGCTGCTGGGAGGACTTTAAGTCCCTATTTGAGGTAAATGAGCCAAGATGTGTGCAAGGTGAGGCCGAGATGAGGAACACAGAGGGGCTGACCGTAGCGGTGGCCAAGAGGAGATGAAAACACCTTGCACCTAGGGAGATGCATGGGAGGGAGGTTCCCCCACCACCTCCTTCTAGATCTTGTATTTACTCTAATCTGTGAAGGGAGGTGGATCAAATTTGGTAAATGCACTTGAATTTTGAAGAACACAGTATTGGATAATAGTTCTGCTTAGAACCTTGGAATGGCCCTTTCCTTTGGGGAGCAGGGGAGACCATGGGAGTTTGGGGGGACCATGAAGGAAACATGGCAGTTAGGAAGCTCAGGAACACCCAACATTCTGATGCCAAGTCAAGGGCACACCCCATGTACCACGGCTGTCTTTCACATTAGCTGGGTAATTCTAACATCTCAATCGTTGATGACATGAAAAACTCGAGGAGGTAAGCCACATACTTGTGGGTTTTTAACATTTTGATAGTTTGGCTGTTGTACAGACTTTTATTAAACCCAGACCCCCACGCACACACACATGCACACAAATAGCTCTGAAAAGAATTTTTCTGAGCATCAGAAGATATTTTGGCCTGGTACCTCCCATCCCTCAGTATTTTGCTCCAGGGAGAGAGAGGAGGGAAGTGATTAGACCTTCGCTGGTTTTCGGAACATGGTAAATCAGGGCTATGGACTCATGTGCCGGGCGGTGGTACCTCTGCCCAGAATCACTATGATCACACGAATTTGAAGAATTTAGTACGAGGGGAATCCCTGGTGCCTTCAGTGGCTTCCCCAAGAATTTGATTGGTTCACCACTTCTTGGTTTGATCAATTAGGGGTGGTGAGGCTGTATGATGGCATAACCCCTCCATTTGCCAGATTTGGATCATAGCATGTGGTAAGACTCAATACATTCTTATTAAATGACAGAGTGAATCTTGGATGAGGGAGTGGATGGACTAATACCGGTGGACCCGGGTTCCATGATGGTTTCCGCACCGTGGTGTTGCTTGTGGCTGCAACCTCACGGTTCCCCACGGAGGAGCACAGTCATGTCAGAGCCTTTGCAAGATGAGCTCAGCCTGTGGTCCTTGGCTTAGAGGCTAGAGATAAGCCTCCAGTCCAGCAGGGATGGGGCTTCTCCTTCTAACACTATAGTAGCATTTCCTAGGGGTGGCGCAGAGCAAGCTTCAGGGAGGACCCACCTGGGGAAACTCGATGGGGACCTTTTGCCCAGATCCCCAGCTTGCTGGACAGGGCTGCACGTTAAGGGCATGTTTTCTAGCAAATGCTTCATGTTTGACCTTAACACTAGAACCTGGCTGTGCATTCAAGGGTTTAGCAACAAATACTCCAGAAGAGCCGTAGCTCCTCTGTCATCTCTTAGTTTTTCTGAGTCTAGCTGTGTCCAGATTGCAAAACCTGACCCTTGCGTGTGTTAATAACAGAGATTATATGCCTTTTAAATAATTAGTAATGAAGATCACGTTGGAAAAATTCACCTCCATTAAATAAAAGGCCCAGCTGACAGCACCTAAAACTGCTCCCGGTATAACCTGATACTGAGTAAAACTTGGTAGAAGTATAAAACCCGTCGACAACATTCAGATCTGCCAAGTTTGACTTAGGAGAGTTGACTTCACTGAAATCATAGCCACAGAGAAAATTGAAAGTGGGCTCTGCCCTGAGGAGGCTGGAGGGTCCAAGGACAGCCTGTCCTTGCTCCCTTCTGGTTGGGTTCGAATTTATTTGTTTTGGTCGCCCACAGACTGATCTCCTTGTGGAAAGTGAGGCAAAACACCACCCGAAGAGAGGGCCAGGGAGCCTGGGCATGTGCTGGGGGGCATGGGAGGGGTGCCGCTGGGGCAGGCTGTGGGAGTGGGTTGGTCGGGATGGCAAACAAAGTGGGAAGCAGGAGGCACTGGTAGAGGAAGGGAATGTGAGCGAACCTGGTTGTGTTTCCTTTTTTTTTTTTTTTAATTTTTGAGAGAGAAAGAGCATGAGCCAGGTAGGGGCAGAGAGAAGGGGACAGAGGATCTGAAGCAGGCTCTGTGCTGACAGCTGCAAGCCCGATGCGGGGCTCAAACTCACAAACCATGAGAGTATAACCCGAGCCAAAGTTGGACACTCAACTGACCGAGCCACCCAGGTGCCCCTGTATTTCCTTTTTTACGTAGATTTGAATGAATGCCTTATATACTATTCACGCTGATCAGTTGCATATATTACAAATATTATCTCCCTGTCTATAACATTATTTTCCTTAAGGTGTCTTTTGATGACTTATAATTTTAATATAGGCAATTTGCAATCATTTCTCGCTGCTCTTTCAAAGTATCCTGGTTATTCTTAGGAGTTTTATTCTTCCAAACAAATCTTACCATCAACTTACTGAATTTTAAGAAAATCCCCGCTTGGATTTGGGTTGGATTTACATCGAATCTACAGATGAACCTAAAGACGACTGACACCCTAAAGATTTGTTTCACTTCTGTGATCACAGTATACTTCTCCATTTACTTAGGCTTCTTTAACATCTCTGAATACCATTTAGCTGCCCGTAGAAGCTTACACGCTTCTCGTTAGAATGATTAGGTTCTGACACTCTCTAATACAATATTTTAAATGGCAGTGTCTTTTCAATTACACTTTCTATTATTTATGGGGAGTTAATAGGTATTTATAATTTAAGTACAAAACAAAAAATGAAGTGAATGAATAAATGAATGTTGTGCATCATTTCTAATAATCTCTCTGTGTATGTTCTTTGATTTCTCCATGTAAAGGATCGCATCATCTGGAATTAATGACTGGTTAATTTTCTCCTTCCTAATCTTTCTGCACTTAACTGATGATTCTCCTGCCCTTACTGCGCTATTGTGGAAACCCAATACGATGTCTAGCGAAAGTAGGAATCGTGGGGAGACTTCTCGTGTTTCCTCATTCAATGTGGCATTTGCTATGGTATTTTAATAGATACCCTTTATTAGATTATAAAAGTGCCCTTGCACTCCTAGTTTCCAAAAGTTTATTGTCATGAATGCATATTGAATGTTACCTTAAGGTTTTTCTCAACCTATTGAAATTGTTACATAATTTTTAATCCATTCGTATGGTAATAGGCGTTTTATACCTGAGCGGTGTTAAGCCAGGTTTATCTTCATCGGTTGTCTTTTTATAAGGTTTGATTCAATTTGCCAGTATTTTAGTTAACGTTCCTTAATCTATTTTAATGAGTAAAGCAATGTTATAAATTTACTTCCTCAACATGTCAGTGTGGTTTTGGGTGTCAGGGTTATGGTAGCAGAGGAGGGTTCCTTCTTTCTGTTTGTTGGCATGGTGATGAAAGATTGGGGTGGTGTAGAGGCACCTGGGTGGCTCAGTTGGTTAAGTGTCTGACTTTGGCTCAGGTCATGATCTCACAGTTCATGAATTCGAGCCCTGCGTCAGGCTTCGTGCTGACTGGAGCCTGTCTCGGATTCTGTGTCTCCCTCTCTCTCTGCTCTCCCCCACTCATTCTCTCTCTCTCTCTCTTTCTGTCTCTAAAATAAATAAACATTAAAATAAAATAAAATCAAGATTGAGATCGTGTATACCTGAAGAGTTCGGTAGAACTTACTGGTAAAACTATTTAAACCAATTGTTTTTCGTCTTCAGAAGATTTATAGCCATCGCTTCAATATTCTTGTCCCTTGTTTCTTTTTTCAGTTTTGGCAAGTTGTTTTTTGACTATTTCTTTTGCAAGGTTCTCTGTTTTTAAGGTTGTTGGCATCTGTCATGTTAGATTTGAATCCTCTGCTTAAAATGATTCATGTCTTCTTTTTCATTCAAAATATTCTTTGGTTTAGTTTTCCTTTAATCTCGCCAGAGAAATATTTGTTTATTTTTTTAGTTAGTTTTTTTTTTGTTTTTGTTTTTTTTAGTTTTGTTTTGCCCATGAAAAGACACTTGGCCGTATTCATCTTCTGTTTGCTGCTTTTCATTGGGATGTTTCTATTATTCCTTCCTGAATCTTCTAATTTTTAGCCTTTAATTGTAAGCCATTCATTCTTCTTTTCTTTTAGGAGTACTGAAGACTATATATTTTCCCCATAGCACCTCTCTTGTCACGTCTCTGAACGCTGATAGGTAGTATATTTACTATTGTATCATTCAAAGAATTTAAAGTTTTCATTATAATTTGTTTTTTAAACCACAACTTATTGGCGTTG
Source organism: Panthera onca (assembly GCF_046562875.1). Classification (NCBI taxonomy): domain Eukaryota; kingdom Metazoa; phylum Chordata; class Mammalia; order Carnivora; family Felidae; genus Panthera; species Panthera onca. The sequence continues at coordinate 39,172,263 of NC_138349.1, read as the reverse complement.
TCAGTTTCCAAATAGGCAAGATTTTAAGTTTAGATATTTGTTTTCAGCTTCGACTTGATTATTAAAACGAGCAAACCTGCACTCTGTCCTACATACGCCGTGAATGCTATCGAGGCTTGCTTCGTGACCTAGTGCCAATCAAATTTTGTAGTATTTGTTGGGTGCTTGAGAGTAGTCTATATTCTCTATGCATTGGATATCCATTTAATTGATTTGCCTGCATCTTTAATATTCACGCTAATTTTTGTCTTCCTGACGTGTCTGTAATCAAATGAAGTGGTTTTTTTTTGTTTGTTTGTTTGTTTTTAATTTTTTTGAAGTTTTTATTTATTTTTGAGACAGAGAGAGACAGAGCATGAGCAGGGGAGGAGCAGAGAGAGAGGGAGACACAGAATCCGAAGCAGGCTCCAGGCTCCGAGCTATCAGCACAGAGCCCGATGCGGGGCTTGAACTCACGGAGTGTGAGATCATGACCTGAGCTGAAGTTGGACGCCCAACCGACTGAGCCACCCAGGTGCCCCTCAAATGAAGTGTTTTGAAGTTGCTAACACACTGATGATTTTCAAATCTTCCTGGCATTGTGCCAAATTGGCTTTGCACGTTCGGAGAGCATTTCACTAAGGGCACGCGTGTTTAAAACCCTTGTATCACCTTGACTCTTGAATATTTTATCACTGTGTAGTGACTCTCTTGATGCCTAACAATCGTGTATTGCTTACAGCCCATTTTTTCTGCACTGCCTTGCCTCCGGTCAAGAGTTTCCTGACATCTTTTGCATCCATCGGGTGGAGTCCGGAAAACGGATGCCCAATCCGAAGAGTAACAATTTTCTTAGGCACTTCTGAGGGTAGAATTTGAAAACAGAGACTTGGCTACAAATAGGGTGAAGGACATGGAGTAGCAAAAGGAGAAAAGGGAGTTAACCCAGGTATTCGAGAATGGCACCAGGCCATTTCCAATCATAAAGCGGTTAGAGCAGATGCAGAATGGACTTTCCCAGAGCCCACACTGGCTGCTGGCACCACTGCTGTGGGAACCAGCGTGAGCAGGAAGCAGGCGTCTACACTCCAGGCTCCTGCTGTTGCTGCCGCTGCTCTTGCATTGTTTCTGCGACTTCCTTTTTATATAGTTTTATTGCATCCCTATGCGTGCCTTAAAATTATATTTTGTATTTAGCTGGGTTTTTTTTTAACTTTATAAAAACGGCACGATGCTGTATATCATCTCCTGGGTTTATTTTTCACATTTAATTGTCTACAGCTCAGGTTTATTCATTTTGTGGCACGTCTGTCTGGTTAGTTTACATTTCATTGTGTAAACACACCAGAGTGTATTCATGCACTCTACTGTTGATAAGCATTTGGCTTCTTTTCAGAATTTCTGTGAATAGCACTGCTGTGACCTTCTTGTGTGAAAGTTTTGCCTAAAGGTACACGAACAAGTGAAATTGTGGGTCCTGAGATGAATATTTAACTTCATTGGTTAACGAGGAACTATTTTCCAAAGTGGTTTCACCAAATTTACGTGCCATCTTGATTGCATAGCTAGATGGGTAGGTAGGTAGGTAGGTAAGTAGATTGGACAGGATAGGATATATAATATTTGGAAATACTCTACACATTATGAACAGGGTGAAAGCAGAAGTTCTAAAATGCACAGAGTGGGGACAATACAGCCTTGCCTAGGACGACAGTCACACTTGCCACATGGGAAATCTGGGCCCTTCATTCTCCAAAGGGAGAGTGGAAAGTCTAAAGCTGGAACAATTGTTTGTAAGTGGTAGGACCTTCAGGTCAACTGGGTAATGACTTTTTAAAAAGTCAGGTTTATGGAGGCATAATTTACATGCAGTAAAAATCAGTCTTTTTTTTTCTTTTTTTTTTTTAATAATTTAAAAAAAAATTTTTTTTTTAACGTTTATTTATTTTTGGGACAGAGAGAGACAGAGCATGAACGGGGGAGGGGCAGAGAGAGAGGGAGACACAGAATCAGAAGCAGGTTCCAGGCTCTGAGCCATCAGCCCAGAGCCCGACACGGGGCTCGAACTCACAGAGCGCGAGATCGTGACCTGAGCTGAAGTCAGATGCTTAATTGACTGAGCCACCCAGGCGCCCCAAAATCAGTCTTTTTAAAAGGCGTACCGTTCTATGAGTTTTGACAAATACTTGAGTTGTGTAACCACTACCACAATCTATACCACACAGTATAGAACAGTCCATTATTCCGAAAAGAGCCCCCATGCCTCTTTGTAATCGGTCCCCACCCACCCGTCACGCCTGGCAACCATTAATCTAATTTCAATGCCTCTACTTTTGACTTTTCCAGAAAGTCATGCAAATGACGTCATGCAGGTTTTGGCCTCTGTATCTGGCTTCTTCCAGTTAGTGTAACGTTTTTGGGATCCATCTGTGTTTTGCACATATCAATAGTTTATTCTCTTTGATTACTGAGAAGCGTTCCGTGCATGGATGTACCTCAGTTCATTCTTTCATCTACCAGTAGAAGGACATGAGTGTTCTTTACAGTCCTTGATGATCGTGAATTAAGTTTCTTTGAATGTTTGCACACAGGTCTTTGAGTGGGATTTGTTTTCATTCACCTTGGGTATGTAACAAAGATCAGAATGGCTGGATTGTATGCTAAGTTTAACTTTATAAGAAAACTCCAAACTGTCTTCTAATGTAATTTTACAACTTGTACCTTACCCACAATACTTGAAAGTTCCAGTTGCTCCATATCTTTACTAGCACTTGGTATTGTCAGTCTTTTAAATTTTAGCTATTATAAGTAAGTATGTAGGGATATCTCATTATGGTTTTATATTGCATTTCCCTAATGTCTAATGTTGTTGAGCATCTCATCAGATGCTTATTCGCCATCTGTAGCTCCTCTTTGGTGAAGAGTCTATATCATTCTTTCCCTCTTTTTTTTTTTTTTTTTTTTTTTAACGTTTTATTTATTTTTGAGACAGAGAGAGACAGAGCATGAACGGGGGAGGGGCAGAGAGAGAGGGAGACACAGAATCGGAAGCAGGCTCCAGGCTCCAAGCCATCAGCCCAGAGCCCGACGCGGGGCTCGAACTCACGGACCGCGAGATCATGACCTGAGCTGAAGTCGGCCACTCAACCGACTGAGCCACCCAGGCGCCCCTCTTTCCCTCATTTTTAAAATTGAATTGTTTTGTCTTCTTACTGAGTTTTACGAGTTCTTTGTATAATCTGGTTACAAGTCTTTTATCATATGTGTGCTTTGCCAGTATTTTCTCCTAGTCTGTGACTTATCTTTTCATTTTCAAATTTTTTTATGTTTATTTATTTTTGCAAGAGCATGAGTAGGGGAGGGGCAGAGAGAGAGGGAGGCAAAATCCAAAGCAGGCTCCAGGCTCCGAGCTATCAGCCCAGAGTCTGACACAGGGCTTGAACCCACGAACCGTGAGATCATGACCTGAGCCGGAGTCAGACGCTCAACCGACTGAGCCACGCAGGTGCCCCTCATTTTCTTAATCGTGTCATTTTAAAGAACTAGGTTGGAAGACACATCCTCTCATTTCAAGACTTACTGCAAAACTATAGTAATCCAGATAATGTGGAATTGGTGAAAGATGAACAAATACATCAATGGGACAGAATAAAGAGTCAATTGATGTTCAACCAAAAGTGCAAGATAATTAATTGAGAAGTGATGGTGTTTTCAACAAGCAATGCTAGAACAGATGGCCAACCTTGTGAAACACACAAAGCAAAACAAAACCTTGAACACTTCCCATGAACCACATGCAGAAATGGGTTTGAAATAAATCATAGACCTAAAGATAAAATCTAACACTGCAAAATTCTATAAATAAAACATAATAGAAAATCTTCTCAGTCATGGGTTAAGAAAAGATTCCTTAGATAGGACACAAAAATACACATCGTAAAAGACAACTATGATACATCAGACTTCATTAAAATTCAAACCTTCTACTTAATGACTTTTAATCTTCAAAACAGAATATGAGCTTGATAGGATATAAGGATTATTATATTCATTTTACAGATGAAGAAATTGAAACAGAAAAGTTTAGATCACAAAGCTGGAACTATTAAAGCAAGTGATCAAATGTTGGTGTTGGCTTCCAGGTGCAGGTTTTAGCCTCTCCATAAACACAGAAGTTGATCTAATACAATCCAAATGCAAACACAAATAACTTTTATTAGCCGTACCACAACTCTGTCAAAGATAATTGAGAGCTGGGTGTATGCTTAGACATACACAGAATCCTTATCTTTTATGTACATATAGACCGATATCTGTGCAGCTTTTTAAGCCCACAGGCATTTGGCACGACCACTATGAGGTCACCCCAATATAGACTTTTCCCAACTAATCTCCAGATTGATCTGATAGGAAACAGCAAATGTCAACTAATCTGTGGCTTCCAAGGAGTATAAAGCCTGACATCAGCAAGGACTTGGCATTGCTGACTTTGCCACGTGGCTTTGGCAACCACACTGAAAAGAACATAGCACCATAATTCACTGACGTCATGTGCTCTCAGATATCGATATGCAAGATGATCTATGTTACATAGACCCACATTCCCTACGAGCAACCTTCTTCCCTGCTGCTCAGTGTTCAGCTTGATTCTGATGGTAGTATCTGACACGATTCCACCAACAAAGATCACCATGAAGTGGACTGGAAGCCATTCCCAGCTCAAAATGAAACTTGATTATTTTTTTATTTTATTTGAGAGAGAGAAAGGGGCAGAGGGAGAGTGAGAGGGACTCTGAAGCAGGTTCCTTGCCCAGCGTGGAGAGGACGCAAGGCTTGATCTCCCGAGCTGAGCCGAAATCAAGAGTCAGACGTTTCTCAGACTGAGCCACTCAGGTGCCCCTCCAAATGCAACTTTATATCAAATGTATCAGATAGTCCACAGGAAACTGAACTAGGGTGGTGATGGTGGAGCTGAAGCCAATGTGGAAGCTCTCAGGGAGTTGTGAAAAAGGGCAGAAATCCACGAGAGAAATCATCCATCATTTGTGAGAAGATGGGATCTCTTCCATGCATTCTTTCCTTTTTTTCTTTTAACAGATTTTTTTGAAGTGCAATGCTCACTGTAGATTTTGAGTCAAGTAGTGGATGTGTGATGGAAAAAATAAATGTATCCGTCTCCAATGCAAATATACACCAACAATAACCCCTTCTTACCATTCCAGGCCCAAATTGCTATTTAAGTCCTATGATCAAGAAAGAAACTATCATATAAAGCCTACCGATAGATTCCTGAATCGAGTTGTCATCCTAAAGTAACATTGATTGAAAGAGCCATTTTAATTCCAAAGTCTTGTTTGATATTGGCTCCAGCAGAAAAAGTGTCTCCTCCATTTATAAAAACCAAAGCAAATCAACCAAATAAGAGCACTTTCTCTCTGTCTGGTTTGGTCTGAATCAAGCATCTGCTCTTGGATCGGTTGAGTGAGCAGGACCTCACTCACTGGATGAAATCCCAGTGTGTTATGATTCCGTTCAGACATCATCTGGGGAGAATTCATTGCCTTCTAAGCGGTCAGTTTGTCCGGTGTCTCCTTCATCTCACTGTCCACCCTCCACCGGCCTCTCCTAGCCTCCAAATCTTCCAGATTCTCCATGATGCACGGGATGAAAGCCAGACTCCTTAGAGTGGGGTATGAGGCTACCCACGAGGTCTGGCAACCCCTTAGCTTACAATCTCGTGTTTCACTTCTTTGCTCTCACTCCTAACCTGAACCTTAAGCTTCCACCACACGAAAATTCCTGTCAACCCTGGTCTTGCCTTATTCCTCTATCATCGGTCTTTTGAATATACTTTTACCCTGAATGAATCTGTTTGGGAAATGGCCATTCATCTTTTTAGAGATAGCTTAACCATCATCACCTGCTCTACAAAGACTTCCCAAATTCTCTCCATCACACTCTCCTCGAGGACTGAATCAAGCTCCTTTCCCTTGGACCTGTCAAGCTGCATTTGCCTATTTTCCTTGTGGTGCTGCATTATATCGTATCCGAATAGGTGGGCCTGTGTTCTGTTCACGTATGCCATTCCAACTTCCGGGAGAGATCACTAGGCAAAAAAAGAATGATTAATCAATTCAGCCAACAGATCAATTAATTAATTTAGCTTCGGCACCAAGGTTAACCTGCTTCTTGTTGATTATGCCCCAATCTCAGTACCAAGTGGTAATTTGCTTGGGTTTTCTAATTGATACTCGAAAGCTTTGTAATAAAATGTAGCTGCATATTGAAAGTATTTAACCCAGGATATAAAATGAAATCAGAAGTCGTTTCAAAGAAAGATATAATTTTAATACCCCAAACTTTTATAGAGCATTTTATATCCCTGGCACTGTCCTAAGTACATTGCTTGTATTAAATCATTAAACCCTTTCTAATAACCCTGTGATGTGGGTGCTTTTATTACCCCAACTTTACAGATGAGGAATCAGAGCTTCAGAGAAGTAAGGTAACTTGCTAAGAACCAATGCAATTAGGATTAGATACACACAGTATTGTTCCTGGGGCTGGGCCCTAAATCAAGAGGATCGTCTGCCTTTTTCTGAGATATCAGGAGCCTCAGGTAATACAGTGTATATATGTGGGCATTGCATTTAGCCTACATTTCTTAGAATTCCCTCTGGAATAAATCAAGCGTATGAAGGAAGGATCAGGGCTGGATTCATGGGCAAGCAACTTGTGCAGGGACGTAAAACCCTCAACTCACAAACTGTAATGCTCTGCTGTGGCCATCTTGAGACTCTTACTAATTTTTGAACCAGGGACTCACATTTGAATTCTGCACCAGATCCTGTAAATTATGTAAGTGTTCTTGGAAAAGACAGAAAGTTTCCAAGGCGGGCTTTGTGAAATATATAGGTGGTTATTTTATGAATTGTGAGTAATAATGGCGATGCTTTTTATCTCCAAGAGAATTTTTAAAAAATGAGCTCTTTCATTTATTTAACCATCTTCGACATCCAAGTTGTAACACTGGATAAGGTAATCGGGATGACTCCTTTTCAAATGCAAGCTTCCCGTGGGGGTAGGTTTTTGAAAAGATTTTTTTTTTCTCAAAAGATGTCTAAAGGAGTAATCAGCATATCCTTCTCTGGCCATGCCGGTGGAGGGGAAATGGGGCAGATGTCAGATACACAGTCAATGGAATGCAAGGTGAACAGCATGGGAGAGGAGTGGGAGAGCGCGAAAAGATAAAGTTGGAAAGGAAAACCAGACAGGACAGTGAGGGGAACTTGGAAGTTGCATAAGGACTTTAGATCGTGTCTTGTACACATTTGGGAATGGGAGCCCCGAGGCTTTCTGTTGAGAGGAAGAACATGGTAAAAGTGTTGAGTCATACAGATTAAGCGGGAAGTACTGTTAAGGGGACTTGCTGAAGAGCTGGGAGCCTGCATGTAAAGAGAAAACAGGGGTTGGACTGATGAGGTCCTCTAAAGAGGTGTTTGGGAAGAAAAGATCTAAGGCTTCCTGAAGATGCTGCGGTGAAAAACAGCTGCATCCATGACTGACTGGCTATGGGACTGGAGCCGAGTGGATAACTCTGATATCTTGGGCCACAGCAACATGAAAATGTGGCGGTATTGAAAAGTGATGGAGTCCTTCTATTATAGTCGACCTCACATGTCTTTCCTCACTGTCAAATTGTAAGTCCCATAAAGGCGGGTTCCGTTTTGTCTGTGCAGCTCTCACATGCCCAGCATAGTGCAGCAGAATAGAACGATCCTGTCTCCTGTCATTGGTCACAAAGTGCGATGATGGCCTCGTGAATCAGTCAGTGAGCAGCTGTGATCAGGGGCAGGCATAAGACCCGAGAAGTGTAATACGGATAGGATGCTGTGGACCATATGGGCAAATCAAAACTGTGTTGGAGACTCTTCTATCTTGTGGAGATCCTGTCCACTTTATTGAACAATGGTCATTTACTACTGAATGAGAAATACTTCAATGTGTATTGGCTGACAGAGATGTTTGAAAAGGCAAGACACAGGAAAAGACAAAACTTTTCAAAAGAATTCTCGAATCTCCGCTGCTCCTTCATTTCTCTCTGGTGCTGTGTTTTACAAATCCAGAGGAGACCTTTTGCCCACAACTACAGATTTATCATGGGTCGATGCTGTCTCTTGTAGCAGTATTTTGGAACCTCAGATGTACATAAATAAGCAAACGATAACCACCATCGCATAGCACGAATGCCAGCTTGTTCTTCTATTCTCTGCTTTCTGATGCTGGAGGCTGAACTCAGAAACTCCCTGTCTTTTTGACCAGCCAGTCACAGCCAAGCTCTACCAACAGGGGGAGCTAGAGGAAAGCCCCAAGGCTAAAAGAGAAGAAGGGACTTGTTTTCCTTTGTTTGCTTCCTTTCCTATCAGGGTCACCCCAGCCTCACCGCAACAATATATTCCAAATTAAGTTTTTAATGGACACATATGGAACGCAGTACTCAATAATCATAGAATAAACATTCTTCTCAGGAACACATGGTACATTTTTTTTTTTTTTTTTAATTAACCCAGTATCAAGCTTTAAAGGAAGTCCCAACAAATTCCAAAGCATCCGTAACATGCAGGGGAAAAGAAAAAAAAAATTTCCCTCCCCATGATGCAAAGTAACTAAAAACAGCCTCATGCATTTTGGAATAATAATAACAATAACGAAACTAGTCCAAAACAAAAACATCCTTGAAACCACTCCATGGATTAAAGATGCATGGAAATTTTTAAAATAGTTAAAGTTTAGTAAAACTGAAAATACAACATATCTAAACTTACAATATTTAGCTAACGCCTTACATCAAAGGAGATTTAAATATTTTTTTTTGTATTAGAAAGGAAAAAAGTCTTTACATTATTGAGCTAAGTTAAAAGAAAAAGCAGTTAACACAAAGTCAACAGAATAAACCCAAAGCTGGCAGAAGAAAGGATGTAATAAAGTAAGAGCAGACATTAATGACAGAGAAAGCAAATGTAAAATGGAGATCATCAGTAAGGTCAAAGTCGTTTTTCTGAAAGAAACTAGTGACATAAGCAAACTTCTGGTGAGACTGATTAATAAGGCATAAGTAAGAGAGAATGAAAAGGCACAAATGAAACCTATTAAGAATAAAAAATGGGATATTAGAGATTGAAAAGAGAACATTATATATTACTTTATGCCTTTTTTAAAATTAAAAATCTCCACTTGGCATTGACAGAGTTTCCAGATCACTCAATTTATTTTACTTACTATATAATTTTCAAACACCTACTCTGCCCAAGGCACTGTTCTGTACTCTGGGACTTCAGTGACCAGTGAGCCAGAAAGACCCTGTTCTTAGGACCTATGTCAGTGATGGGGGGAGACAGAGAAACAAGATCCCTTTGTAAAGTGGTAGGATAACAAAGAAGATAAAACAGAGTGATGTCACTGTGGACGGGGGTGGGTCTGCTTCGGACTGAGTGCTCAGAAAAGCCCCGCACCGGGGACGAGTGTGCTAGTATGTGATGGGTAAAAGGAAGCCAGCTGTGAAAATATCTGGAGGAAGAATATTCTAGACCAGTACTGTCCAACAGAACTTTCTGTATTGGTGAAAATATTCTGTTATCTGTGCTGTCCACTATGGTAATCACTAACCACATATAGCTATTATTTTAAATATGGCCAGTGTGACTGAGGAACTGAATTTTTTTGAGAGAGACAGAGACAGAGGTAGAGGGGATGCGCAGGAGGAGGGGCAGAGAGAGAGGGAGAGGGAGAATCCCAAGCAGGTTCCACGTCCAGTGCAGAGTCCATAGTGGGGCTTGATCTCATGACCGTGAAATCATGACCTGAGACCACATCAGGAGTTGATGCTTAACCAACTGAGCCACCCTGGCACCCCCTGATTATTTAATTTAATTTTGATTTTAATTAACTTTAATTTAAATAGTTATAGGCATGTGCCAAACAGTACAAAACTCTTAATTAAAAAATAAAATTCGTAGAGAGAGGCGCCTGGGAAGCTCAGTTGATCGTGTCTGATTCTTGATTTTGGCTCGGGTCATAATCTCATGGTTTCATGGGTTTGAGCCCCGAGTTGGGCTCTGCACACTGACCATGTGGAGCCTGCTTGGGATTCTCCCTCTCTTCCTTTCTCTGCCCCTCCCCTGCTAGCACTCTCTCTCTCTCTCTGTCAAAATAAATAAATAAACCTAACAAATTCATAGAGAAACATGTTTACTAAGATACTCATGAATAAAAGAAAAAAGGTTTAAATTAAATATTCACTAAAAGATCTTCCCATGAAGAAAACAAAAAAAGTAATTTCAATTCCAAGCTTATACAAAATGTTAAAAAAAAAAAAAGTAGACAAAAAGGAAATACTTTGCAAATTCCTTTGATAATGAAGGCAGACAAGACCCATGCGAGGAGGAGAAATTTTACACAGAAATAAAAATTCTTAAACAAAACATTAGCAAACAAATCCAGCTATAACTATAAATGAGATGATAACCAAGGTGCATTAATCCCTGGAAAGCAAGTTCAACAAAGTTTTCCTGAATGCCCCTGTGTGCTAAGAAATACAGCAGCAATGAACAAAAACAGAACAGACCTCGTAGTCCTCGTGGAGCTGAGAGATTATGAGCCAGTAAATGCAATACATAGGTGCACATGAGAAAAGCCATGGAGAAAAATAAAGCAGAGAAAGGGGGGGTGCATGGGCATGGGAAGTATTGATCCATGAAGACCTCACTAAGAAAGTGATATCTCAGCAAGTGAGGGAGAGAGGAGAGAGCTGTGTGGATTGTAGAGGAAAGTGTCTTCTAGGCAGAGTGGTTCATAGCATATATGGAACAGTGGACCAGCAGCCAGAAGGCCAGCATGACTCGTGTTGAGTAAGAGGACAGGTGGAGGGAGAGATCTGGGAGCTGGCATGGGACCAGAGCAGATGAGGCCTTGCAGGCCACTGCAAAGAGTGTGCCCATCAGATGGGAAGCCACTCAACAACTGAGGCTCAAAAGGAACATCACACAACAACAACAACAACAACAACAACAACAACAAAGATGGCCTCTGCTGCTGCACTGAGAATGGTCTGGAGAGAAGCAGAGGGAAAAATGAGAGGTGAGTTAACCCGAGGGAGAGATGAGGAAGGTTTGGGAAGAGGGATACAGTGGTACAAGAGGTGGGCGTGTGCCAAGTGGGGCTGGCAGGCGGTGCCCTGGCTCCATGTGGACTGGGAGGAGGAGGGGCCAAGAGAAGCTCCAAGGTTTATGGTTTGAACAATTAGAAAGATGGAGCCGGCATTTCCGGAGTTGAGGAGACTAAGAGAAGAAAGTGTGAGGAGAAGGTCAGGAGCTCAGTTCTGGACTTGCTGGATTTGAAACGTTTGTCACACATCCAGAAGGGGTGGAGGGAGGTATTGAAAACACATCTGGACGAATGGTTCTGGAGTGGAGAGCAGAAGTGTGGTCTGTAGGTAAACATTCGTGAGGGTGGGTTAATAGATGGCATCTAAAACTAGAACATAAAGATACCTGTCCCCAAGCCTGACCGAGACTGAACGGATATAGAAAACCACAGACCAATCTCACTTAGGAATGTTGATGTCAAAATTGTAAATGCGTAAAAGCAAACGGTTTAATAGCACATTTCACCAATCATTACAGCAAAGAGGGATATATATGTTCTAGAAGCGTAAGAGTTGCTCACTATTGGAGAAAGCATTTGTGTACTCCATTCCTACTAGCAAAATTAAGAAGAAAAAAAAACCCAAACCTAGATCTCTAAGATGCAGAAAAGGCATCTGACAAAATGCCACCTCCATTCCTTACAAAAGTGAAATAAGTGATAACATTCTAGCAAAAAAAAAAAAAAAAAAAAAAAAGCTCAAGTTTGCATGCATAAAGCTCTTCACTGCAGCCTCGTTTGTGCAAAGGCAAAACGAAACAAAACAAAACAAAACATAAAGAGGAACCAACTATCCATCAGCAGGTCATTGGTTGAATAAACAATGGTACATGCAAACTCTGCGGTTGGAGAAAGCAGGTGTATGAATGTGTGCACATATTTCCCTATATTATAATTAGAACAAAGACAATAGCAAAACCTTAAAACTGTGAGGAAGGGAGTAGACAAAGTATGGGAGACAGAGTTAAAGTCCATCGCTCCAGTACAGCCACTTTTATTAATTTGACTTTGATTCTATCAGGCAAATATTTGACATAATTATAAGACAAAATTAAATTTAACAAAAAGTAATTTTTTAAAAATTGAGGGGAAAATAAAGCCAAGGTTATGTACTTACCCGTGGACTGAGTTGGTGGGCCAACCGTGCATAGAAAAACCATTTCAAATAATTTTAAAACAGTAATTTGTGTGTTGTTAGTGGAATACACGCTAGGGACGAAGAGACCTGAACAAAAATCTTAAGCAGCTTTTAGGAAAAATATTGCTTATGGCAGAGTTACTGCTATTTGAAGATTGGTGCCCATATATGGTGGGATGAAACAAATGAGTAATTATGTTGGGTCATTGACAACAAAGACTTTCATCCTGAGAAGAAGGATAGATTGATGTAGGATTGATAAAGTTTAATAAAATCCTGTAGTCTTCAGCTTGAATGGGAATTTCCAGTTTGATTCATGATGTAATTAATCTTAAAAAAAAAAATACTTGGGGCGCCTGGGTGGCTCAGCCGGTTGGGCGGCCGACTTCGGCTCAGGTCATGATCTCGCGGTCCGTGAGTTCGAGCCCTGCTTCGGGCTCTGTGCTGACAGCTCAGAGCCTGGAGCCTGTTTCAGATTCTGTGTCTCCCTCTCTCCCTGCCCCTCCCCTGTTCATGCTCTGTCTCTCTCTGTCTCAAAAATAAATAAACGTTAAAAAAAAAATTAAAAAAAAATACTTATTTCCTAATTATTTGCCCTGAAAAGTCTCGAAATTATCACTGAGTTGTAAAGAGCACCACTATCATCTAGAGTATAGTCTCTAAATATCATTTTCAGTTAAATGGAACTAGGACTTCCTGGAGAAATTGTGTTTCGAAATCTGGAACAAGACGTGTGCCATGTGAATCTGGAGCGTCTTGAAATATCAGGAAGCAAAGAAGGTACCAAGAGCTACTGAGGTTAGGCTCAAAGATTCAGAGAGCACCCTGAAGAGACTGGCCAAAAATGCAACAATTTAGGCATCAGTGAGAATTATATCTGTTATAGACTAAAAAGCATAAATCTTATTTCAATCCAGAAGTTCATAAAAATTTTAGGGAAAAAAAGATCCCCAATTCATCACCTTTTGAGAATGCAATGAAATCAGTTCATTATTTTAAAAACCAGTAAAGGCAATGGCAGTAAACATGTCCGACTCTCATAATGAAATATTGAGTGAGAAAACACATTTTAGAAAAACATGGAAGGAAACATTTCATTTCCATAAAGTTAAGCACATGTAAAACTAATGTGCCACTTAGTGTTAATCATGTATTTTATAAAGAAAGGCAAAGGAATGAGAATTTTCAGAATTTTGGTTACTTCTGGTGGGAGAAGTAGAGCATGATTGAAGAAGGTAAGTACATACGTGGGTGTTCATTGTATTATTATTATTCTTTAAACTGCTCCCGGGGCACCTGCGTGCCTCAGTTTGCTAAGCGTCTGACTCTTGGATTCGGCTCAGGTCATGATCTCATGGTTCGTGGGATCAAGCCCTGCACCAGGCTCTGCCCTGGCAGTGCAGAGCCTGCTTGGGATTCTCTCTCGCTCCCCCTCTCTTGTTTAGATAAACATTAAATACTGCTCTATATGTGTATTCTTTTATACTTGTGAGGGTGTTCACAGTAAAAATTAAATCAAATGAGATAATAGAAGTAGTTTATTACAACCCTCTAGTTAATGGTAAGAAAGCAAAGATGTTGGAGTGTGGCAGATGTAATCAACCCTTACCTCAGTGGGGGCAGGTGGGGAGCCCCAGGCCGGGCAGCAGTGTGGAGGCAGGGCAGAAACTTGCCCACTCCCAGGGAGCTCATCCAGAGACAGCCTGTGGCTCACAGAGTCTGCTCTCCGGCCTGGGGCGCTTAAGCTATAGAGATCTGCTTCCTTAGGAGATAAGATGAGTGCAAGTAAGATACAGGGTCTATGCCTGAACCAGAGGACTAACGCAAGTCTTAAGAGAGCCCGAGTCTATTCACAGCAAACTTGCGTGAATGAATTCAGCTGAAAGAAGCCAATAGGCTCATGTGGAAAATCTTTCTACTCCTTCCCCTCTGCTGGGCATAGGCAGGTTGGCTGGTCTTCATTTATGTCGGCTCCTTCTTCCAAAAGTCATCGAATCTAAGCAATAGTGTTGTTGGTTTAGCAAACATGTGTTGATTTCCTGTTGTGTGCCTGTGCTGGGAGATGGGCAGAGAGGCACAAAGATGAATGAGGCCCAGGTCCATCTGCAAAGTAACGCAGTGGGGACTGGGGGTGTGAGGAAAAGCCGTGAGGGAAAATACAGTGCTAAGTCAGGTGATCGCTCACCAATCCACGCATTCACTTAATGGACTTTCACATGCCAATCTCTGTGTTGGACCCTGTGCGTCAACTGATAAATCTGACATTGCCAATGCCTTCCAAGACTCACAGTCCAGTTAAGGAGACAGACAAACAGAAAATTACAACACAACTGGTAAATCTGGTGATAGAAATTTTCAAAGAATGTCATGGAAATAGAGAACAGTATCTGATGGAACAAGGGGAAGAGCTAAGAGTGGACACTGGAGGGAGATTTTGAGCGAGACATTAGACAATACTAATGGAACAGGTGAAGAATACAGGACCTGGATCCCAGACAGCAGGGGCGGTGTGAAAAGGACACCGAGGCCAACAAACAAAACACCACCACTGCTACTTTGTATGTCGGACATTGGGAGTGGGGAAGATCATGGTAGAGCTTGGCTTTCTGGAGGAAAGTTGGGTGTTTATTTTTTATGTTTTTAAGTTGAAATATAATTAACATACAGTGTTCTGCTAGTTTCAGGTGTTAGATATTTATTGCAAGGTAATGGAGACACCATGGAAAGAGTTCGTGATGGAGAATGACATAATATGATCTGAATTTTCCAATTAGTGCTCTGGAGACTAGCGTGGAGAACAGTTTTGGAGAGACCAGAATGAAATCAGAGGAGCTAATGGAAGGCAGAGAACAAGTTAGGGGTAAGGAGTTCCCTTCTGGATACTTTGTGTTTGAGGGACCTGAGACTCAAAACTCAGGAGAAGTCAGATGGGCAGGAGGTAGTCAGGTCTGAAGATGGATAGAGTCACATGGAGATTCTAAAACAGTGGGAGGGGCCTGAAGGGAAACACTGCCTCCCCGCTGTGGGCTATGTGGGACCCCCTCCGAATGCTGCACTGAGGGACCAAGAGGGTAGAAGAGACACGGTGGTTGGGGCAACACATGGTCAGTGTGGGTCCCGCATGCCTTCCTCAAGCTGGGCAAATCTGGTGGAAGGCATTTCTAATGTGTCACAGTTCCTATTTCCTTGCTTCTCTAACAGAACATGGTTAGGAAAGAACACCACATGTCTGAACTGGATGTAAATCAGATGGAAGGTGGCTCACAAGAGATTTCAGTCCAAATAATAGGTCAGATCTTTTCAGGCTCCATAAAAAGAGTCATAAAGATCAGTATCTACAAAAACCTGAATTCCATTTTCTACTGAAGGAAATTTGAAATCACCCGGGGCCCTTGTCAACTTCATTTTATTGGGGGACAGATGGGGAGAGAAGTGGATCATATCTCATTCCTTCAGTAGGTTATAGAATCCAAGAATCATAGTCTCATGGCTAAAGGGTATTTTGAGGTCAATTTACCTGACCTCCCTTAAGAAACTTGAAATAAATCTTCACCAGGAACAATTCAAGAAAGAATTCCTTCCATAGCCCTGGTAGGGATCAGGACAAGCTAATGTTGTGCAGGCACTTTGGAGATGTAGAAGAGATGGAGTGGGTCCTGGAAGCAGCAACAAAAAATAACACATTGCATGATGTCAACGACAAAAAAGATTATTTTGGCAGTAAGTCCCTTCCAGTGTAAGCTGGGGTTACCTGTGGGCTTGGCAAGAAGAAAAGAAAGATTGCACATTAAGAAAAAGTTGCAAACACAAAAACAAGAATTAAAGGGTGTTATCAAAATATTCCACCCTTCCTACCTGCAATAATGAGGGTCATCTGCGCAGACAATGTATCACCTATATTTACAAAAACCTTTTTTTTTTTTTTTTTTTTTTTTTTTTTTTTTTTTAATTTTTTTTTTTCAACGTTTTTTATTTATTTTTGGGACAGAGAGAGACAGAGCATGAACGGGGGAGGGGCAAAGAGAGAGGGAGACACAGAATCGGAAACAGGCTCCAGGCTCCGAGCCATCAGCCCAGAGCCTGACGCGGGGCTCGAACTCACAGACCGCGAGATCGTGACCTGGTTGAAGTCGGACGCTTAACCGACTGCGCCACCCAGGCGCCCCTACAAAAACCTTTTGAATACTTGCACATTTAATCCTCTACAAATCATCCTTAAACCCAAAATCGTGTCTGATAAAACTAAGACCCAGAAGAGGTAAATGACTTGCCCAAGTTGGCCCAGTTGGTAAGCATAAGAGTGTAAGCCAATTATGGCTTCGTGGTAAAATATATATAACCTAAAATTTGCCATTTCGACCATTTTTAAGTATATAATTTGATGGTATTTAATTGCATTTGTAATATTTTACAATTAGCACCATTACATATTTCCAAAACTTTTCATCTCCCCAAAACAGCAACTCTGTAACCATTGAGCAATGGTTTAATTCTCTTCTTTCTCTCCGAATTTTGCCTATCCTAGATATTTCATATAAAAGGAATCAGACAATATTTGTGACTTTTTGTCTGGCTTATTTCAACTAGTATCACGTTTCAAAATTCATCCACGTTTTAGCATGTATCAGAACTTCATTCCATTTTAATGGCTGAATAATATTCCATCGAATGTATACATCATGTTATGTTTACTGATTTATCTCTTGATGGACCCCTGGGTAGCTTCCACCTTTTGGATATTGTGCATAGCGCTGCAGTGAGCACTGGTATACACATGTCTCTTGGAATTCCCGTTCTCATTCTTTTGGCTATACTCCAAGGAGTGGATTTGCTGGGTCATACATTCTATGTTTAGCTTTGTGAGGAACCACTGAACTGTCCCATGGTGGCCGTACCATTTTACAGTCTCAGCAACAATATAGAGGGGTTCAAATTTCTCCACATCTACTTATTTCTGGTTTTTGTTTGCTTATTGCCTTCCTAGTAGGTGTGCTGTGGTATCTCATTGTGGTTTCGATCTGCATTTCCCTAATGACCAACGATGCCGATTATCTTTTCACGTGCTTATTGGCCATCTGTATATCTTCTTTGGAGAAACATCTATTCAAGTCCTTTGCCCAAATTGTTTTTAATGTTTATTTACTTATTTTTTTGAGAGAGCGAGAGACAGAGACAGAGAATCCCAAGAGAATCCCACACTGGGCGCAGAGCCCAGTGTGGGCTTGAACTCACAAAGCGTGAGATCGTGATCTGAGCTGAAATCAAGAGTTGGACCCTTAACCAGCTGAGCCACCCAAGCACCCCAAGTCCTTTGCCCATTTGTAAACTGGATTGCTTATTTGCTATTGAATTATAGGAGTTCTTTCAGATATTCTGAATATTAACCCCTTATCAGATATGATTGCAAATATTTTCTCCCATCCCATGAGTTGCCTTTTCACTCTGTTGACCGTATCCTTGGATGCACAAAAATTTTTAATATTGATGAAGTCTTATTTATGCATTCATTCATTCTTGCAGCCTGTGCCTTCAGTGTCATGGTCAAGAAATCATTGCTAAACCCAATGTTCTGAAGCTTTTCCATTATGATTTGTTTTTGTTTTTTGTTTTCTAAGAGTGTTATAGTTTTAGCTGTTATATCTAGGTCTTTAATTCATTTTGAGTTCATTGTTTATATGGGACAAAGTAAAGATTTTTAGCATGTTCTAGTGCTGGGAAAACACATTTTGTGCCAGGTAAGACATTTTCAAATAAAGTATTTCCTTTCCAGAATGGTGGCGTGCAGAGCTTTACAAACATGCTCTCCAGTGAAACAATCACAGCTGTTAAAAAAAAAAAAAAAAAAAAACCACAAAAAACAAACAAAAAAAAAAACTAATGTTAAAAACAACCACTTAAAGTCTCTGGAAATTGTTGTGAGGGCATACAGAAAATGAGGAAACATTTATTGAAGCAAACCTATGACGTCACAGAACAGTGAGAGTCTATGAGAGCTGAGCCACAGCACACACCCCCATCACTCTCCCCAGCTAGATTTTCTATGGGCACCTGTGGCCGAGAAGATGGGATTCCCTCTCCCCCATCTCCCAGCCAGAAGCAGCAGTATTTCCCTGGTGAGGGCAGGTCACCATCATTTCTCATCTCTACCTGGGTGTCACTACCACCCAGGTCAGTGCTGCAGAGGATAAATTCCAGGGGAGTGTGGCTGAGAGTTTGGACGCTCCCTGCCTCCACCAAGATGCCATGTTTTCACCTATTCACTGGGGGAGAGAGGTGAGAAAGGCTAATCCTACCAGCTGGTCTGTCTCTTTCTTCCATCCCTAATAACTTAGTCACTCTTCTCGATGAAAACTTCCTTCCAACTCTAAACTCCACTTCTATCTACCCCCTGCCAATTTCTTTCCAAAGAAAGCCTTAGATTCCCAATTCAAAGGCTCGGGGATGAGGAAGTCTTAAACTTTTTGCTTATTTCTGAGGTAAAAGCATAAGATATGTCCTAATTATCATTCTCATCTTCCCCACGTTTCTAATGACCAACCCTTCCTCCTAGGACGGCATCCGAGGGTATCCCTCTTTAACACACCTTTGCAGAGGGGGCTGGTATTTTTCCACAGTCCGCCGAGGACAAAACTCAGCCAGGCAATTGACTATATGACTCAGTCAGATGGAGGCAAGGCTGACAACATAGGACCGCTTCACTGTCACCCGGTCACAGATGGCCAGACTGAAGGAAAGGAGCAGCTACGTTATGAGGTGAGCAGAGACAAGTAAGCATCCCAACACATCCATCCCACAGTATACGTGCACATCTGGTACTGATTCCCCACTTCCCATCCGGGGAGGTGTGAGTGCGTGTGTGTGCATGCGCATGTGCACATGCGCGTGCCTGTGCGAGTGTGCGAGTCAGAGCAATCTAAGCGGGTGAGAAGCTCCAGCAAGCGGGCCACGGAGGAGGCATATGGGACAACTGGGACAAGGTGCAGTGGTACAAGTTAAGAGGAGGCTGCTAATAAAAGTGCTCTCCCAAGGCCATGGCTGGAGGAAGAGGACACATCACACCTTTCCTCTTTGCCTTTCACAAACAATACATGTTAATTTTTTAGAGATTTGAGGAATGAACTTCAGACCCAGATTTGTGCAGTTAGGTGAATCTGCCTCCCATTAAATCTCAATTGCCTTCTCCAGATGGTAGAATTTTGCCTCTTCCTCGTGGTCCTTTTTGAGAACTAATTATCTGTAATATTTCACCTTTGATTTGCTCTGGGGCAAGCCTCATCCCTCGCCACACACACACACACACACACACACACACACACCACGAGCTTCTTGCCCTCTTGCAGTCTATACACCCTCCCACCTCCCTCGCTCCTGTTTTCTCCTCCTTCACCCTTCAGGTCCCCAGCTCAGCTGGCCACCTGTCTCCAAGTCCAGTGTCCCAGACAGACCTCCCCTCACTCTCCTCTCCCCCATCCTTACTGTTCTCATGGCCGGCTCGGGGTTTTGTGCTCCATGGGCAGCTGAAGGTACACTTTGGGCTTAAAGAGAAAGATACTGTGCCATTGGTTCTGAGTCGGTTTTCCAGACAGTCCTGCCAGGGAGTTCATCAGCCTGCAGGCTACAAACTGGCAGAGCCCTGGGTGTGCATCGTCCTCTGGAATTTCATAGACAGGCATTGCTGGGCTTTGGGACAGACTTCGAGCATTTCTGGGCTTCCGTTATAAGACCATCTAAAGTCATCAAAATATCACTGATTCCTAACAGGAATAACATCTGTTTGTGTGAGGTCACCCTTTATTGAGTGTGAAAGGAAGAAGCAAGGAAAGGCTGGCACCAAGTAAAAGTCATGCTATCCTAGGCCAACCCTGTGCTTATACTTCATCTTTCAACACCCGCCATGGCTTCTATGCCATTGCCTTTGAAGTTTCATACTCCTAGGATCGTGACCCTTACTGGAATATGAGCATCACAGGCATTATGGTTAGATGAATTATAAGCATTATTCCTAACGTCAGAAAACACAGGACTGACTGGTGACCTAGACATGCAGTGTCTGTGTTAACTGTGGAAATGTCACTTCCAGGCTGTTGGCCTCCTTTTCTACACCTGCAAAAATGTGAATATTAGAAGGATCTTGGAAGTTCATGACTGTTCCTTAAACACTTATCTTTCTATGAATCAAAGTTTAGGATGTAATCATAAGCATCTTTTTCTTTTGAACATCTTCCCAGAGTTTTATGGTGCTGACACAGGATATGTATGCTATTCTGTTAAAGAAAGGACAATCTTTAAGCAAGTAACACGTTCATAAATCTGCATTGAAGATGCAATAAAAAATGGTCCTGGAAAGAAGCAACCCATTATTCTGGAGTTTCCGGGGCCCAAAGGAAGGGCACAGGACCTATCTACACACAGAGACTCCATCTTCCTCCCACCAACAAAGCCTAGAGACCCAGGGAAATCCGGCCCCTTCTCTGGCTTTAAGTCCTAGGAAGTTCAGAAAAGAAGAAATCTATGTGAGGAGTAGGAGGAAAGAATGTACCTCATAAATTTCACTTCGATCTTTATGAAAATGCTCAGCAGAGTTCTTATATAACTAAATATATATGAATAAGTTAAAGGATGATCAAAAGCATCTCAGGTCCTCCCTCTCTGTCTCCTTCTCTTCCTCCTTCCACTTTTCTCTGTCTTTCCAAGATAGCACCTCCGTTAGCACTTTTTCTAGTAAGATCCGATTAGGTTTCCATACTGGGGGAGGGGTAAAGGGAGGTTAAGATTAGGACCCGCAGTCTTCACCCCCGAGGAGATACAGCAGGACCCCTGGCTCTCTGCTCTCACCTATCACCCTCTGATGGAGCCCCTGCAAGATCTCACCCAGCCTCCCATCCATTCTTCTCTGTGAAGTGACCACAAGACGAGTCTCCCACGTGCCTTCTCACTTACCCCCAGGGCCACACTTGCAGTGGTGATAGGACGCCACCCCTTGTACAGGGTTTCACCCTTCAGACTCAAGATGCCCAAACGAATCTGCCTTCTCCTTCTCGGTCGCTGACATCTGTGAAGTCTGGCTCTATCGTCTTCCCTTAGAAGCATCTCCAACATTTGCCAAGGTCACATAAGGGGAGAAGGATCTCAAGGCCATTTGGCCTCCTTCCCTGCTGCCACACCCCACAGGTGGTCCAACAGCCCCCAGAGGAGGGAAGGTGTGCTCCACTCTGCTGAAAGCTCAATGTGTGTGTGTTCGCCAGAATCGCCACCTACCTTCCTGGTTTCCACGCCATCTGCCTTCTGGGCCCCATTGCGCAAATCAGATCTTTCCTCTATATGACAGCCTTAAAGACATTTAAAGCACAACTCTCATCTCTGAGGGGTCTGTCTCTTCCCAGCACTATTCACTCAAGCCTGCATACAACATTATTTACTCCTTCCTTCCCGGGTCGACCCCCTGTGCACACACTTCCCATATGAAAGCCGTGATTCAGGTGTGGTCTGTGAGCACAAGGCCCCGGGAGGTGGTCCCTCCCTCCACATTCCAGGGCCTGCTTCCCAGAGGCCCCAGGGCTGCAGCCAGGAAGCCTGTCTCCTTTGGAAAGAGGGTACATGTGCAACAAAAATGCCTTGGCTCTCAGTGGCATCCAATAGCAACTTAGATTACTACTGATGGGGCCCGATATTTTTTTCTCGTTTGATTTATTTATTTATTTATTTATCTATTTATTTATTTATTTATTTATTTTTAGTTATAATTTACCACCAAGTTAGCTAACATACAGTGTACACAGTGTGCTCTTGGCTTCGGGAGTAGATTCCCATGATTCATACATACAATACCCAGTGTTCATCCCAGCAAGTGCCCTCTTCGATGCCCATTTCCCATCACCCATTTTCCCCTCCCCCTCACCCCCCTGTCAACCCTCAACTTGTTCTCTGTGTTTAAGAGTCTCTTATGGGTTTGCCTCCCTCTCTGTTTGAAACTGTTCTTTCCCCTTCCCTTCCCCCATGGTCTTCTGTTACGTTTCTCAAATTCCACATATGAGTGAAAACATATGATATCTGTCTTTGTCTGACTGACTTGTTTCACTTAGCACAATACCCTCCAGCTCCGTCCATGTTGTTGCAAATGGCAAGCTTTCATTCTTTCTCAGAGCCAAGTAGTATTCCATTGTATATGGAAACCACATCTTCTTCATCCATTCATCAGTTGAGGGGCATTTGGGCTCTTTCCGTAATTTGGCTATTGTTGATAGCGCTGCTATAAACATTGGGGTACACGTGCCCCTATGAATAACTTTTATAATTTTACATCTTTCTGTGAAGGACAGTAATTATCTGAGAATTACCTGAGAATTCTGTAATATAGCTGGGGTTTCTTTTTTAAGTAGGGTAAGAAAAGTGTTTCTACATGATCCCATACTACCCATGATGGTTAATGTTATGTGCTAACTTGACCAGTATCTTGATATTTGGTCAAGCACCAGTCTGGATGTTGCTGTGAAGGTCCTTTTTAGATGAGATCAACATTTAAATCAGCCAACTTTGAGGAAAGCAGATTACCTTCCATAATGTGGATGCGCCTCATCCCATCAAGTGAAGGCCTTGAGATTAAAAAATGGTCTTTTTCCCAGGAAGGGTGAATTCTGCCTCAAGACAGCCTTTGGAGTAGAGCTTCAACATCACTTTTTCCCTGGGTCTCCAGCCTGCCAGCCTGCCCTGCCGATTTTGGACTTGCCAGCCTCCACAATTGCATGATCCAGTTTCTTAAAATAAATCTATTTCTCTGTCTCTGTGCCTCTTTTCATGCATAGATACAGATACAGCTACCGATAGAGATATACATATGACTGCTTCTGTTTCTCTGGAGAATCCCAATATACTACCCTTGAGAAACCCCTTGAATTACACTTAAAAAGTATATGCTCATCTTTTCCTTTATAACTGTATGCATTATAAAATAACCTTCTCCTTTTGGTTAATTGTATATTGTTCCCCACCCCTCGCACTGTCTCTCCTTCATCCTTTTTGCTCTTTTCAACCTTGTAAAAGAGTTGAAAATCAAGCAGGAATGCTAGCAGGGACTTATTACATATCTCAATGACTCCATAGTCTGTCTTTCTACCTTTCTACCTTGCTTGCTAAATTCTACCAGATCTTTGCAAGCCTGGCTCCCTCTCTTCCTTCACCCCTTAACTTAAAGTTCTTCTCCTTAGGACTCCTCTGACCACTGTCTTTATTTTTTATTATTGTTTTAATGTTTATTTATTTTTGAGAGAGAGAGAGAGCACACTGGGAAGGGGCAGAGAGAGAGGGAGACAGAGGATTCGAAGCAGGCTCTGTGCTGACAACAGCAAGCCCAGTGTGGGGCTCGAACTCATGAATCATGAGATCATGACCTGAGCGGAAGTCAGATGCTCAACCAACTGAGCCACCCAGGTGCCCCTGACCACTGTCATTAAAGTAACCATCACATCACCTACCATAATTAATGTTCTCTGCTTACACGTCTCATCATTTGGTGCTTTTCTCATTGACGGATTAACTGTAGTGGTTTCCATGACCATTTTTGTTTCTGCTTCCACATGCAGAACTTTACTAGGGTGTATGTGCAGGAAGAAACTATGCATGCATTGGTCAAACAGGCATTTATGGAACACCATGTTTTTCTGGAATCATTTTAGAGTTTGTAGACACTGTGGTGTCCAGAAAGGCGACTTCTCTGTTCACATATCCTGACATCCAGGAGGGCATAGATGCAGAACAGGTGTTTAATAAAATTCAACATCCATTCATGACGGACACTGTCAGCAATCTTAGGTAGAAAGGAAGACCCTCATTCTGAAAGAGTAGCTACAAAACTCCACAGGAAACATCACCTTTCAGGGAAACCATTGAAAGTCTTTTTTTCTGAGATTGGGGATAAGACAAAGATTCTATTTGTTACCACTTCAGTTGAACCTTATGATAGAAGCTGGCATATTGGGAGGGAGATGGCAGCATGGTGGTCAGTTGGAGGGGAGGGATGGGTGCCTGGAAGGACATATTCTTGCGGAGTTCTGTGAAGGCTGTTTCTTGAGCCGATTTGGTTAAAGGCATATTTTCTTTGTGGAAATTCTTTCAAATATACCCTTATGATTTGTGCCCATTTTTGTGTGAACATTGGACTTCGATAAAGTATTGACTTAAAAATAGCGGAAACAGTTTTGATGTCCATCAACAGGCAAATGGATATGTGAAGATACATACATTTTGCAACAATTTATTCCACAGTTTGAAAAGAATAAGGAAGATCTATAAGTCCTGACTTGATTTTAAAAAAATCCTGCAACACCAATTAGCAGATGAATAAAGTGAACTGAAGGACATTATATACCACGTGATCCCCCTTCAAGATACATGCAAATATTAAAATAAGGAAAAAGTTTCAGAAAGGAAGTAGGCTGTGGTAGGAAAAAAGGAAAATTCTGCTTTTTACTCTGTTCTTATATTATTCAGTTTGTTTATTAACAAAACGGCATTCATGTTTTACTTGTGTAAAATAAATGCCAATATTTTGAATGAAAAGTTTTTTCATGTGTATTCTTTTTTTGAGAGAGAGGAAGAAAGTGTGAGAAGGGGAGGGGCAGAGAGAGTGGGAGACACAGAATCCAAAGCAGGCTCCGGGCTCCGAGCTGTCAGCACCGAGCCTGACGCGGGGCTCAAACTCATGAACCCCGAGATCATGACCTGAGCCGGTCAGATGCTTAACTGACTGAGCCACCCAAGTGCCCTTATAAACGCCAATATTTTGTAAATGGATGTGGAGGAGAGCCTACGCCGATTTCACAGACCTACACAGGGCAGGGCGGCGTGCCTGGGGACACAGAGCCCTGCCTTTGCTGGAGAGGTGCTGCAGTGGTGCGGGGTGAGGGGAGGGGGTGGGCAGTGAACCAGAGGTACCAGGGCTCCCCCTCCGGCACCACGTTCTAGTAGCCAAGTGACTTTGGCAAGTGGCTTGAACGCTGATTTGGCGTCCTTGTCGGGAAGGAGGAAGTAGAAGGCAGTGATGTGAAGGACCCAGTTTTGAGGTGCAGCATCTGACTTTATCCACCTTTTCTCTGCCTCCTGCTCCGGCAGTGCCCATCTGTGTGGGGCCCCGTGTAGATGTGCGTAGGGGAATCAGGCTGTTCAACTCAACTTTGACCTTCGGTCAATTTTTATTCTATCCGAAAGCCAAGAGAAAGCTAGGATCTTGAGGGGCATGGCTTCAAGAGGTGTTGAGTGCCGACTCTTGGTGTGATGGACAGCTGGTTCCTGCACACCGTTTGGGGGGCAGGGTACCCCCAGGTCTTCATTTCCCCGACAGCGTGTCAAGACACAGGCACTGTTTGTCATTTCGTGCCTGAATGGAGAGACATAGTCTGACACCTTTACTTTAACAGGGAGGAACTACAAATAAACAGCAAGGAATAAATCCAAGTTTAAAAATAAACAGTCCACCCAGACAGCTCTTCAGGGCTGCCTTTTGGTGAGTTAGCTGAGCGACAGATCACCCAGCTGCCTCCAGCCAGCCGAGCACCTATCTGTCAGGCCCGCTAATGGCTCAGATGGAGATGGGACGCATCTCCCTCCAGAATGGATCTGCTCGAGCTTACTTTGTAATCTGGCTCAGATTTATCTAATCTTTTCCCTCCCCCCTTCTCTTGGCAGACGGTCCCAGACCCGCCCTCCCAGCCAGCACCGGGGAAGGCTCTAGCCTCATTCCCTCTCCGTGGCTGCTTGGGGCTGCGGACGCCCCATCACCGAGATCGCCCGAGTAGCCTTAGCGACAGCTGAGATAAATGTGGGCTTGGGGAGCAGAAGCCCCTGCAGAAGTCAGCAGGGGCCATAAAGGAGCAGATTCCCCCCCCCCCCCCCAAAAGCCACACACCGCCGCATGCAGGCCAAGCCTCCGGTACGTTGTCAAAAGGCATCACTACCTCTCGTTCCGACGGGTCCTCGTTAATCCTTTATTGGAGATTTAATTGGCACCGCCTTGGGAGCGCCTTGTGTTTATAAAATGATATACAACTCCAGACATTCATTAGCACTGTCAGTGCCTTTGGAATGATAAACGACGGGAAGGCTCGGTCAGAATGCTTCTGGAGCTAATCCCAAATTAACTTTTCTATACCCTGCCAAAAAGAAATACGAGAGCAGTGAAGGTTTTATGATAGTCCATAATCTCACGATTAAACAATCGGCTGGAGGGAAAAAAAAAAAAAATGGGGCGATGCATTATGCTTTAATTGCAAGGAAGGAACCAAAACAAACACCAGAGCCTCAGAGCCCTTTGGGTGACAGGGCCTAACGCTCCTACACTGTAACCCAACATCTAGTGCCACACACAGTGTGCCACACGTGGTGTCCATCAGTGGAGCACGTTCAGGCCAGCACAGGGTTGGCATCTGCACGGTTATGTTTTGACCCGTCCACATGGCCTGTCTCCAAGACTGTTGTCACGGGTCCCCTTCACTCCAACGGTTGCCCGGCTTAAACCAGTGGAGTTGTACGGGTAATGGAGTTAAAGTTTCACCTTCCTTCCAAGGAAATAACTCCGTTCTGCTGGAAGAACACCCCGCAGGCTGCGAGAACACCCCCTAGGCTGAAGAAAATACGGAAGGGAACAGAGGGCCTTCGGCTGAGTGGCTGTGGAGGAGGGGAAGGAAAGGTAGGAAAGGCTCTTGTTTGAGCTCCGGAGAGTTATGTAAACTAGAGCTTAACGTCTCCTCCAGACCACCCAGTTTTATCTCTTTAGAAAAACATTAGCACGTTCGAAATGCCTGGAGTAGCTGTGGAAGCCACTGTGGGGTTAGCTGAGGCTCCTATCTCCCTGTACCATTAACAGAAGGAAGCACCAGGATACTTGAAATTCACCAAAGCGATTGCCCCCAACAGTTGACATAAATATTTAAAAATGACATCCTAAGGCCAAATCACTCTTTTCCTTTTACCTCTTTTTAACTTGAATTTAACCAACCCACGTGGACAGCCCGAGTCTCTAAGAACTTTGGAATCGATACCCCTGGCTGTGAAATATCTCTTGCCCTTTGCTTTCTTTTTCACTGTTGGAGTTTTTTTTTTTTTTTTTTTTTTAACGTTTTATTTATTTTTGAGACAGAGAGAGACAGAGCATGAACGGGGGAGGGGCAGAGAGAGAGGGAGACACAGAATCGGAAGCAGGCTCCAGGCTCTGAGCCATCAGCCCAGAGCCCGACGCGGGGCTCGAACTCATGGACCGCGAGATCGTGACCTGAGCTGAAGTCGGACGCTTAACCGACTGAGCCACCCAGGCGCCCCTGTTGGAGTTTTTAAAAATGTTTTCTTCGAAAAAGAAGTTGAGGTGGTGGGCTTCCAGTTTTCAACCAGGGCAGTGACCTGAGAAGGCCACAGTTGCCGGCCCATTTGCCTTGTCAGTGGCACAGGTAACTGTCCTGGGCCCTGCGTGTGAGGTCACAGACACAGACGCTGCTTACACCGCAGCCCTCGAGGCCGCCATCCCGTCAGGGCCACCTCTTGTATCCATCTAGATGGGTGGGCCAGCTACACAGGCAGCTCCATTTCCCTGGAGACCTGCAGACTCTCAGTCTGGAAAGATCTAAGCCTGCCCATATGCCTGTATGCCTTCCTGTGCTTGTGGCCTGAGGCACTGGAGGCTTTTCCACCCCAGATGATCGCTTAACCAGAGAACCCACACGGTAGCCCTTCCACGGCAGCCCCAAGCCCCTCTGGTCCCATGGCAGCTGTCTATGCAGTATAGACTCCGAACATGTAGCATCCTGACCCACGTCTTGGTGTCACTTCATATATTCAAACCCAGACCTCTGCCACAGCACTTAGTATGTGTTTGTAAGATGGTAAACTCAGTTCTCCCTTCCCTTCATCTTTATTTTTGCACATGTTCTTACAACAGGTGATTTGTTACCTGCTTATCTCCAGCCTGCCAGCCGACCCCGGCTGTCCTGAGCCGGGGAGGAACAATGCAGAAGGGCAGCGCCAGAAAAATGTTCGCCCAGGGATTACCAGACATCGCAGAGCAGACGGCAAGGGCTTCAGGAAGCCCAGAACTTCCTAAGGAAACAACCCCCAAAAGATGTCTGGACAGCGTCTACCCCTTCTGCCTTGACAGTGACCCTCCCTGTGAGACCCATCTCTTGTGGATGGCCATACTCCATCCGCAGGTAAGGATGGGTCTCCACCTGTGCTCCACATACCTAGAGCTCCTATTCTGGGGACGGCCCCTGGAGCTGCACCCCTCCTCCGGTAGGGACCCAGAGCAGTGGGTGGTCTCAGTCCTGCATGCTTGTGCCTTCGAGTGCAGGACACGGGAACCACGTGAGCTGGACCTCCAGGGCCTGAGAAAGAACGGATGGATGGTGGGCAAGGACAGAGTGTGGCAGCGAGGGGGTGGGGGAAGCAGCAGGGGCCCTTGGCACCAGTTTATCTCCTCTCCTCACAGAGTTAAACCGGAGTGAACTGGCATGATAGGACGAATTCTAGAATGCACAGGCAGAGGTAGGGTTGGGGCATTGAAAGATACATAGGCTCTGTGTAAAATGGTCACCTCACTTCCCCCACCTCGCCATCCCAGGAGGCTTGAGTGTGACTCTAAAAAGGCAAGGGACACCTCCTCAGGGCTATCTCAGCCCATCCTGACAGTCCTGGGAAGGGAAGCAGCCCATGCTGCCAGCACAGCAGGGTAGTCACAGAGTGATGGCCACCATGTCCCCTACTGTCCTTGTCCCTGGAAATGACCCAGTCCCCTGGGCACCTTCCTGACTCTGGCTACTCAGACTATTGCTGATGTGTGGGCTGGGGGCACGGCAGAGAAGACAGAGAGAGACATAGGAGTAGAACTGAATGGAATTCACCCAGAATTCTCCCATCAAAATATCTATATGTAAATTATTTTAGGTTGAGCGTCGATGAGAATCATTTTGGAGAAACAGAAGTTTCTCTGCAATTCCACAGTGGGATGGGGAAAGAGAATCAGGTCTTTGCCATCTTAGCTCAGCCTGATCTGAGCAGGTGTGCTATAGTGGGCTGTGAGCCAGCCGGGGGCAGGGGACCCAGCTGCCCCCAAGTGCGCCTGTGAGAACCGGGTCTGTCGGCCGACCCGATGTGGGTCCAGCTCCGCACTTCCTCCCTGGGCGTGACATCTTGGGTAGCTGCTTCCCTTCTGGGGACTCCAGCTGGGGATAATTATACCCTCCTGGAAATTTGTGCTGACAAGTAAGACGACGTGTCTGAGCGGTGTTCGGTGACCCCGAAACAACAGAATATGGAAGGAGGTCGGAAATGGCACCTGGTAGAAGGACTCATCTACTGATCAACCACTGGGCTGCACGGAGGGGCTTCTATCAGTGCTGGTGAGAGCCACAGAGCACCCTGAACGGTGGTTCTCAATCTTTAGTATGCATTTAAGTCACCTGGCTGGGGTGGGGGTGGGGGGCGGTTGTTAAAGGACACAGGGCCAGGCCATACTCTCAAGAATTCTGATTCACTGGTTCTCTGGGTGAGAACCGACAAGTTCTCCAGAGATGCTAATGCTGCTGCCCAGAGGACCACACTTTGAGAACCTCAAATACTCGCCTGCCTGCCTAAGAGCACAAAGGACCTCTCTGTTTCCACCGCGTTTCCTAATCAAGCACCGCTTATGTGTGGACAGTCTTATCATTTAACACGATGGTTTAATAAAAATGATTTACTCTCAGAGATTTAATAGTCTTGAGCTTAGCTTCCATGCTGACGTCAAATAATAAGCGTTTGAGTGTTCTATTCCAAGATGATCTTCGTATTTATATTCCATAGCTGATTTGATTGACTTCAAAGAAAATGTAAAACCATCGTTGTGGTAGGTAACTACCCTGTTCTCTTTCCTTTTTAAAAGAACTATATAATAATTCACTCGTAGAAGTATAATGTTTACTCGAATGAATGGCCAACAAATTTCTTCTCTCTTACCTTGCTATAATTTTTTTTTTTTTAGGATGAAAAAGTGGTTGTCGATTTTCATCAGATGATTTCAGCATCTCTATGACTTACGTTCGATTTGGTACATCTTGATATTAACCTTTTGTTCGTGGTGTATGTCATGTGTGGTCCTGGTGAATGATAAATTTCATGTATTGTAGGATTCGAGTCATTTTGCTTTTCCGTTACGATGTTTTGCATCTACGGTAGACACTTGAAAATCACAAGCTGTGTCATATATTCCCACATTTCTGTACACAATACAGCTAAAAGGCACTTATAGACTCCTAGCACTTATGTCTCCATAATGTTAGTACGACTTCTCGGCTTTCTTATGAATTGTATATGAATTTCATAGCATTTGTTAGGAGCACGTTCTCGAATGAGGTTGCTGTCCTTGTTAGAGCTCCCGACAGCAGGCTCTGAGTTGAGGATTTGACTGTAGATAAGGTCTGGGACGTGATTCCTGGTAGCAGGGAAGGACCAGAGGAGAGAGATAGGGAGAGCTGAAAAATCAGGGAAGGAGGAATTAAGGCTTAGGGTATTATTGGTGTGGACAACCAGGGCTTAATCCGGCTGGGAGCCCTCTGAGACACAGGTAGAACATACCTGGGAAGGGTGCTGCAGAGAGGTGGAGAAGCGTTGCTTGAGGGCTGTCCTGGGGGCACGAAATCCAGCTTCTCTATTCTGTCTGCTCTACCTGCGGGCACAGTGAGCGCCCAGGACCTTGGCCCAGAGACCCCTGGAGAGAAACCTCACCATTATGTGGGAGCCGCTTCATGAGCGGGAGCCACTGCCAGAGATGAGCCCAGGAGACGCGTAGCAGCATCAAATCAAATCATCTGCTACACTAGCATTCCCAGGGTGGCTTTTTCAAAGTTTAATTCTGCATTTTATGAGAGATCTTTGCATCAGTGGAAGTACTCATTAACTATTCCCCCAGTAGCTTCTGCCAAATTATCTACATACCGGACGGTGAAGTGGTTCAGGTCAATGATGCAAAAGAAAAGAAAATTGAGTGGAGAAAGTAACCAGTTCCTGGAGTGCCTTCATTCCTAACATCCTGAAAGTTCTGCATGTGATCACAGGTATCTTTAAAGCAGCTCCTGTTTCCCCCAGAGGCACATCTGGAGTCACCCCTCCCTACGTGCCGTGGTCCTAACGCTGCCTATCCCGGACCCTTAACCAGTGCAGAGCCCCGCCAGAACGGACATGCAGCTTTCCCCGGCCCGTCACTGACCCTGCCCCCACTGACCCTGCCCCATCCCTGAGCCTCACCTCCAGCGTACAATGAGATGTGGAATAGTATCAGGAAAGAAAATGTGGCTTCAGTAAATTGCATCACTTGATAATGAAACTGGCTGCAGATTCAATAGTTGAGACTTTGGAGTCCTGCTGGGATGTCCTCAGTGTGTCAGGATACGTTCTCCCTGTCCTAGAAGCCCTTGGTACCTCTGGAACCTTAGAAGATGCTACCCAAACATCAACTTTGGGTATGGATCCGCCCTGCTGTGGGTGCCCAGTGTCACACCTGATCACATGATCCCAAGAAGGGGTCTTTGTGTGTGAGGCACAGGTTCCAGATTATCCCTCTCTTGGTCCCACTTGCATAGAGCAATGCCAAACATGGAGAGCATCATGAAAAGCGTCCCTGGAATGTTAGTAATCTAGCCCACCTACATACCTGCATGGCTCGTTCCCTCGCCTCTGGAGTGCTTGATATCAACCTCTCAGGAAAGTCTTCACTGACCCCCTTTCCTAAAATAACAAACCCTACTCCAGACACTCCCTTACCTGATTCTCTGCTGTATTTCTTCAATAGCATTTATCGCTGTAGCACACTGTACATATTTTGCTCCCCTGTGGTCTGTCTGTCCTCTCTGGAATGTGAACTCTACTTGGCTGGATTATTTTTTGCTAGTTATGGTCATTGGTGTGTGTGTGGTGTGCGTGTGTGTGTGTGTGTGTGTGTTTATTTAAATCCAAGTTAGTTAATGTATAGTGTAATAATGATTTCAGGAATAGAATTTAGTGATTCATCACTTACATCCAACACCCAGGGCTCATCAGTTACGGTCACTGGTGAAGTCCCAGGGTACAAGGCAGGGTTTGGAACATACAGACACTGCATAATTTTTGTGGAGTAAAGAAAAGGGCAAATAAGTGAATGAGTAAAAGCTTACTGTCTCTAGACTGTGACCACCCACTTTTCTCAGCGGACGCTCAGAGACATGGCTAGTGAAAATGCCAGAAAACTCTGTGAGCCAAAGTGGCAAGTTGTATGTAAGTTAGAATAGGGTTAAAGACCAATTAAATAATCACAGAATGTTAAACTCTTCTCTGGACCTAAGACAAAGGCTAGAAAAGATAAAACAATGAACTCCCACCACAAAGAAATGAAGCCCTGACAGACAGTGTCACAAAACCCGACCCTCTGGTGTGCCAGCTCAGTGCTCATCACAGGAAATCCTGCCTGAGAAGTCAAGGGGGCTCCTTCCTCCCCCGGAACACAGCAAGGGGTTGATGAGCTGACATGGTGCAGCTGAAGCACGAGATTCAGCTCAAGAAGATTCTGGCGGGGCCGTCCAGTGTATATAGGACTTTGGGAAAAGATTGTTTGCCAGGTCCTTGTCTATATAATCGAAGGTGCAGAGGGAGGCCTGGGTTTGCTCAGCCTTTTCCACAACTCCTTGTCTGGAAATGCCACCCCTTTTCTGATGTTTTTCTGTCCAATTCCTTCTCTGGAAATTGACAACCCCACACCCCAGAAGCTGCCCTGTTGAGTAGGATATCAGAGGGCTCCTATGGAGTCCACAGCCCCCCCCAACTTCTCATAAGCTGGCTGAACTCAGATGTGCTCAAGATGTCTGCACAGCACAGCTTCCTCCAGTTACCCCCCAAGACAAAAGCATGGGAACCTAAATCAAATTAGCAAACTGATAATCATTGTCTGAATGAAATCTAAAAAATTGAATTTGCTAAACAGGACGCTTATAGGTGCAATCCGTATTCCTGTGCAAACCTGATAGGCTGCCTGCCGATCTCCAGCAGGCGCTCGTCAATAAGTAGGCAGGAATGCTTTATCCACTTTTTCTGTGTGTGGTGAGTCCTTCACTTAAACAAAAAACTGTGTTTCCAGTTGCTTTAAAGTGAAATTTTAGAAAGAGAGTTCCAGAATTTAGGGTTGAGGCCAAACCTCACCATTTCCTAACAGTCTTGCCATTTCTTCCTAGGAATCACGGATATTTGCAGAACTCTCCCTTGTTCAGGAAGGCATCCTGCTTCACATCAATTTCCTCCTCTCACAATCCTGGGAGGAAGGGAGGAACTCGGGCAGAGATTCATATTCTTAGGTGAAAGAATCCCTTTTTACAAGGAAAAAAACAAAAAAACAAAAACCGCTTAAGTCTCAGAGTGATAAGTGACTGGCCTGGAGCCACCCAGCACAAACTCCCATTCCATTATTCAAGTGACCCCATGGATATAGCCCACCCCGGTCCTAGCACCTGTGGGTGCCCCACCCAGCCCTCCTCAAACTGTCCCCAGACCTCTTGGTTCCCTGTATCCTTGCAACCACATCATCTTGCATTTGGATCTTTGTTCATAAGTCTGTAACTGATTCTGAAAGTAGGCCAGGGTACACATGCAGACGAGAAGAGTGGGAGGACAAAGAAGCTATGGGGAGCACCTCCCTGTGCAGCAACGAAATGAGGGTGTGGACTCCAGATGCTGCTGGCTTCAAGGCTCCAGCGAAATCAACTCCAATTCATATTTTTTTTGGCCTCTGAAAAACAAAAGGCATTAATAAATGAGAATTTCTGAAGTTTTCCAAATCATGGAAGGCAAGTTCAAGGTTGTCTGGCCACCTGCCTTCTTATAGCACAGACATAGGGAGACACTCCACGGTGTCACCACCCTGAGAAGCAGTTAACAGAACCCTCCTAGTCCTTGCCAAGTTGAGGTGAACATCCTTCTCCCTCCAGAAAGCAAGCCAGTCGCTCAGCGCTTCTAGAAGATCCCATGGTGACAAAAAGTACCATGGTTGGTGGGACCAGGTGGAGGAAGGCCCAGAATCTGGACTTGATCCTGCAAGCAGGACGGGGCCAGGGATCACCGAGGAGGTTCAAGGTCCTAGGTCTGAGAATGTCAGAACACACATGCCTCCGTGATGATTATGAGGCCCATCTCTGAATGGTGAGGCTCACAGTGCTGGTTCTCTGCTCAGAAATCTGCAGGCAGCCCCCAGAGCCTGCATAAGCACTGCCAAGGCCCCCCTGGAAGTCTTGCTCGAACATGTCACCTGCATGCGTGGAGAGGAGGTGTCTCCCACCCATGACTGCACTGGAGTCTGTCCTCACAGGCCCATCACCCGATGCCCATGGAGAGGGTCTCTTGTCGAGTGTCCCTCCTCCTCCTGGCCTGATGCTCCAGGATCTCAGCCTTGCTATGGATGAGCCCACCCCCAGCCCTCTCCCCTGCAGGGGACCTGAGCAGGAACACTACCGGTCAACAGGCCTGGGTGGTGCCGTGGTCCAGCGAGGGGTTTTGGGTCCCCTCAATGGTTCTGATCTTGCTTCGCTCTACTCCTCAAGCTCTAGGCAGACATTAGCAAAGATCCTGGCAGGGCGCACACTTCTATTTGCAGCATGTGGTCCTCAGAACTGGCATGGACACAGGCCTTAAGGCAGGGGGATGGGCTACTTCACGTGAGGGCAGGCCCCAGGGGCCTCGAGCGGCTTGTTACCAGAGCACAGGATTTCTAGATCCTACTAATGAGCCAAGCCTGTGCTTGATATTGTGGGGGCTGTAAAAACCGAACAGATCTCCACAGTCCTTGGCCACCGTCCCCAACGTGGGACTCCAGGACAGCCGCTGATCACAGACCTACATGCCCCGCTGGCCTGTCAGCATCATGTACAGAGGGTGCAGGGACAGTTGCAAAGTGACAGGCTCTGATGCCAGACGGGATCGTGCTTGCTCCTCCATCTCTCCCTCCCCCTCTGGCCCCATGATCTGGAGCAAGCCACCAAAACCCCAGCTGAGCATCAGTTTCCTAACCCACATGGACCTCATAAGGCAGTTCTGGAAATTAAAGGAACTGTCTGTATAAATAACGTGCCCGCCCAGGGTCTGGCACAGCATGTGTGGACCGCAGAAGACAGCTGTTCTACTGCTACAGTCCTTGTGGCGGCTGCACGTGGGCATGACCCTCCCACAGGAAGCACAGATTTCCAGACGCCATGGGCCAGGCCCGCTCCTCCTCCCTCCTCGGCTGTGCCGCACAAGCAGAGGCATCTCGGGGGGTGCTAAGGTGCCCACTCCTCAGCTCCCTGGCTGTGGAGGGCCAGGGTTCACGGCTCTACGTGTTGAAAGCAACTGTCTGTCCCGAGGTCATGCACTCTCTTCGAGGGCATCCTGCCTCCACTGCCTGGTTGGAGGGTGAGAGGAACTAGGGTCCAGCCCCCGTGCCTCAATGTGGGGCAACTTTCAAAGGCCATAGGGGCTCCCGTGTTCCCTGTGGGCTCAGCAATCCCCTGTTGCATCAGTTTATACCTCTGCCCAGCCTACCTTCTCTCACTCCCAAGCTATTCCTGAAACCTTGTTGGACACACATGTCCTTCCCAGCTCTGCGTCCAGTCCCTGACGCCATGCTGCAGGCTAGAGCCCCAGAACTTACCTTATAACTGACAGCTTGTACCTTTGACCAATATCTCCTCATCTCCTGGTCTAGGACAAGCAACTTTTCATTAAAATCTGTCTAGAACCGCAAGACGGAACAGAGTTTTTGATCTACAGGGAAGGAAACCAAAAGGACAGGATGAGAACGAAGTCTTGTCTTCTCTCCATTCTAAAAAATGATCAGCGTCATACTCAAGAGCTTGCTGTGTCCCCTCCAGTCCTGGCCTTGGAACAGACATCAGGGTCCCTTGGGGCAAGTCTATCAAACTGGACAGTTCCATGTGCAACCTCGGTACCGTCACTCAGAAAAACACCCTGGTGGTCCTCCCTTTCTCCTCCCCCAATCTCTCCCCTAAGCATGACATCTCTAGATGGCTGAAGGAGAATCACCCAATGCTGTGTGCTTCCCTCGATCCCAGGTACCTGACAGAGCATCGATCCTCCTGGAAACCATCATCCTGGAGTCAGAGTGATAAACTGGATTTGACGTTTCCATTGAAAGATGTGCATCTGTGAATCCAGGAGCTGCCTTGAAGAGCCGCTGTCTTACACAACCCCATGGATACCTCAGAATGGCTTCTCTACATGGCACAGCTCTTCAAGGCCTCTTGGTCCCTTTCCCTGGATGTCCATGGCAAGACAGCCATCAAAGCTGGTAACTACTGAGCGTCAGATAGCGCAGCAGGGCGGGAGCATCAGAAAAGCATGTGGCTGGGGGTTCTGGGTCCTCTGAGATGGAGCAGCGGGCCTAGGGATGGGAGCAGAGGCACCTGGAAGCCAGGGGATGAAGGCGGCACCAAGAGCGTGAACTCTAGAGGCATCTGGGTGGCTCAGTTAGTTAAGCGTCGGACTCTTGGTTTCGGCTCAGGTCGTGAGCTCACGGGTTCGTGAGTTTGAGCCCCGTGTCGGGCTCTGCGCGGGCAGCTTGGAGCCTGCTTGTGATTCTCTCTCCCTCTCGCCCTCTGCCCCTTCTCCACTTGCGCTGTCTCTGTCTCTCTCACAATAAATAAATAAATAACCTTCTTTAAAAAAAAAAAGGGTGAACGCTATCCCGTTTGCCAAGCACCCGAGACTTTTAAAAAGAGAATGTTCCTGATCACATCTCCTGTTCAGAAAGACCGTCTAGGGCACAGGTGGACAGAAGTGATGAGCTGGGGGGTGGGGGAAGAGGGAGACCAGAGGCACATATCTGCTTATGAGTCTGGTGCAACTGATCAGGGGACATGCACTAGGCACCGCTGATTACTTCTCCTCATTTAGACAGAGTCACACATCAACCTACCCTTTAACAGTGTGTTTACCCTGAGGAGGTCGGCACCCTCTCCCCGCTCCACTTTGGAGGCTGCTTGGTGGAGATATGGGTGATGTGAAAAATCTACGTTTGCTGAACATCTTAGAGGATGATACGATGTGTCTCTTGGTGGTATGACCAGAGTCTCCACATAGAAACCAGGTCTGGAGGATATTCTTTTTCTAGGCAGCATGTGGTTTCTTAGAGACCAGAAACCAATGCTACTTGAAAGGCCACACTTCTGCCAATCTTCCCAGCACAGAGACTTGTCCCTGTGATGTTTCTTCTCCTCCTTGAATTGGAGCTGGTTCCCTGAATCAAGATTCTTTCATTTACAAGTGACAGGATCTTAAACCAAAATGATAATCACAAAAGGAACGTACAGTCTCCTATAACATAGAAGATTAGGCTTCAGGCATAGCTGGATCCAGGCACTCAAACAGTCATCATGAATCTGTCTCTCAACTCTCCTTTCACTCTCTCTGATTCTAGAATCATAGCTTCAGATTACATCCAACTGATTTAGCAACAATAGCCAATGAAAACTTCTCTTCTAAGAATTCTCACAAAAATGCCATGTTCCATCTCATTCCATCAGTGTAATCATGACTCCATTCCTAAATAAGTCAGTGTGGTCAGAGGGATGAACGATACTGATTAGTTACTCCTGGAGGTAGGGGACAGGTAGGAGGGGAGGGGAGGGAGGCAAGAAGCCCATGTGGATAGATATTAGGATAAAAAATACTTCCTCAAAGGAAAACCAAGATGCTATTAGCAAAAGGGAAGATAATGAACTCTAGGCAAGTGAAATAAATGGCTACCATATGCATCCTGGGATTTCCTATCCCTTCACAGACTGAGGGAGTTTTGAATCTTGGGCTCTTTTAACACCCTGCTCTTTCCATTGAGCCAGAACTTAATCTCTTTCTTCCTTATCACTTTGCTTCCAGCTCCTAATGGCATTTATTAAACTTTGGACTTATCTTAGGCAAATATAATTCACTGGACCGTGAACTACTTTGGAGCTTGAATCCCATCTTATTTGCTTCTCACTCCCCATTTTCCATGATACGGTAGCCTTTCACACAGATATGCTGGATTAAATACTAGATTTATAATGTATCTCTGCTACCAATATGCCTCGTTTTGATAAATAGAGGGGGAAAAAGAGCA
The DNA here is from genome assembly GCF_046562875.1 of Panthera onca. Lineage (NCBI taxonomy): Eukaryota > Metazoa > Chordata > Mammalia > Carnivora > Felidae > Panthera > Panthera onca. The sequence continues at coordinate 39,133,819 of NC_138349.1, read as the reverse complement.
TTCTTTCCTGCATCCACACCCACTCTCCTGCCTCAATCCATTTAGGTGCATAAGCAGGGAAGCCATGCTAGTCAACCAAAACCTCAAGATACAGTTGGATCTTAACAGCCACTCACATTTGAGATGACAGACACATATGCCGAGGCTTCTGACATGATCCCCAAAGTTGCGTCCACCATGGGCCCTGTGGTTTATATTCTTTCTGCAAAGCTTTATGTCTCGCCAAAGGATCTTTCTCTTCTCCCCTGTGATGGTGAGTCCAGAGCCCAAAGAGGAGCTGGTGCGTTGATAAGCCCCCATCAAGGCCATTTACTATTTATATGTCTTGCTCCCATGGGACAGCATCTCCATGCACCAGACTGGAAATGACAAAACTATTATGTACCATGGAACCTGGGGTCACTTGGGAATGGTAGCATAGATGCTAAATTCACTTATGCCAAGGTCTACACACCAAGAGTTCCTGACAGCTAATGAATGGCATGTGAACCTAAGCCATGACTCCAATTAAGGGTACCAGATCGCTCTGAGGTTACCTTTAGGGACAGGAAGTGACCCGGCAGAGAGATCTCAAACGTGCAATGAAAGTTCCCAAGGGAGTTGATTTCTCTGAAAGCAACAGAACTGTCATTGCAAGACTCTCCTCTCCTGTCTTCGGTCTTCACCTGGGAAGAGTCTTCCCCTAGCCTGGCAGTCCCACAGGGGGCTTGGCCAAGCCTGAGAGTGGAGCGCAAGCTGCCTTTCAACAACAAGTTCTCCTGTGGGGTCTGGGACAACTGTGGTCTCACACTGTAGCCACTTCTGCTGCTATAGTTTCAAGAAGGCCTCACCCAGGTCTCGATTCTGGATTCCAGCTCAGCTACCCCCACAGCGCTCCTAGAGAGGCTTGTCATAAAATAGTAAGCAATCAGGCATTTCCTGAGCGTTTGTCCCAAGCGCTGTGCTTTTTACAAGGGAGGAATGTGTGTTCAGAGCTCTTGATTGCCTAAGAATCCTGCAAATGTGGTTTGACCAAGCCAGTGTTCTCGGTATATGACAAATTAAGGGAGGAAATTTCCTGCCATCGTTGGCCTGGTTCAGGCATTCATCATTTCTTCTTGGACAATCAGAGATTTTTCTAGTAGTTCCTCCGTTCTAAATCTTACTCTGCCCCAATCTTTCTTTTCCTCATCTTTCTGGAATCATGACTGTATTAACAATAACTGATGTGTCAGGCACTTCAGTGAACGCCTTAGGCCAATGATCTCATTTAATCCCCCCAAAGATCCTACAAAGTAGATCGTACTGTTCTCCCTATTTCACGGATAAGAAACACTCCTAGAGAGGCTTCCACAATACCCTGGTGACCCTGAGTGAGCAAACAGGCTGATATTGAATACAGACCGAACTGACCCCAGACCCCCACCTCTCATTTCCAAAACTCAAATCTAACCTTGTTAACACCCTGCTTAAAGGAGGGGGTAGACTCGTCTCTCTGCTCTTTCCTGCCAAATACGACTATAAGCCCTAGACATCGACACAAGAGGAAAGGATGTTCAACATCAGTAGCCGTTAGAAAAACGCAAATAAAAGCAAACGCGAGATATGACCACATGCCTAGCGTTACGGTAGAATAAAAGTAATGACGTCACCTAATGCTGGTAAGAGTACAGAGGAACTGGTTCACTCATTCCTTGTTGGTAGGAATGGAAAATGCCCAGCCACTCAAGTAGGGAGTGTGAAAGTTTCTTACAAGCTAAACATGCAGCTACTACACAACCCAGCAATTGCGCTCTTGGGCATTTATCCCAGAAAAATGAGAAGCTAAGTGCATGTAAAAACCTATACGTGAATGTTCATAGCAGTTTTATTCATAAGAGCCAAAACCGGAAACAGCCCAGATGACCCCCTCCTACGAGGAATGGTTAAAGAAACAGCGGTTCACCCATATCATGTGTATTAGCAGGGGTCTCCGGAGATAATAGTATATAGACAATAATATATAATAATACAATACGAGAATATAGTATATATAGTATATGTATTTTTAATATATGTAATAATATATAATCTATAACAATACATATATGTATATATGTAAAGAGAAAGAGAGAGAGAAATTATTACTGTTTAAAAATTTTTTTATTGTTTATTTATTTTTGAGAGAGACAGAGACAGAGAGAGCACAGGGGAGAGGGGCAGAGAGAGGGAGACGCAGAATCCAAAGCAGTCTCCAGGCTCTGAGCTGTCAGAGCAGATCCTGACATGGGGCTCGAACCCACGGACAGCAAGATCATGACCTGAGCTGAAGCCGAGTGCTTAACCAACTGAGCCGCCTGGACGCCGTGAGAAAAATTACTAGAAGGAATTGGCCCATGCGATTATGGAGGCTGGCAAGTCCCAAGATCTGTAGAGAATGTCAGCGAACTGGAAAGCCAGGAGAGCTGATGATTGAGCTCCAAGTCCCTCAAAATCAGGGTATCTGATGTTGCAATCCCAGTTCAAAAATCAGTGGGCTCTAGACCCAGGAAGAGCTAATGTGTTGCAGTTTAAGTCCAAAAGCAGGGGAAAAGCCTTTGTCCCAGTATGAAGCCCTTCAGGCAGAGGATTTCTCTCTTACTTGGGGAAGAGTCAGACTTTTCTATTCAGATATTCAGCTGATTGGATGGGGCCCACCCACATTATGGAGGTTAATCTGCTTTACTCAGTCTACCAATTTAAATGTTAATCTCATCTAAAAACACCCTCACAGACACACCCTGAATAATGTTTGACCAGATATTTGGGCACCCCAGAGCCCAGTCACGTTGACACAGAAAGGTAACCATCACACCATGGGAGACTACTCGGCAGTGAAAAGGAAAGAACGATTAACACATAATAGCTTAGGTGAAGCTCGAGGAAATTATGCTGAGTGAAACAAAAAACGATCGCCAAAGATTATATACTGTATGATTCCATTCACATGACATTCTTAAAGTAAACCAGACGGATGTAGAACAGATGAGTGGTTGCCAGGGGTTAAGATCAACTGGCACTGGGGACAAGAGAGAATGGGGGTAGTTATACAAGGGTAATTCAAACGATGCCTGTCTCTGATCAGATTGTTTTGTACCTTGGCTGCCAAGGTGGATACAAGAACTTACCTCGGTGATAAAATGGCGTTGAACTGAACACTCCCTTTCCAGACACACATGGGTACAAGTAAAATAGCAATCTGAGTAAGATTGCTATATTGTGTCCATGTTAATATCATAATTTCAATATCACCCCATGATTTTGCAAGATGTTGATCACTGGAGAGAATTGGATGAAGAGTATACAGCATCTGTCTGTGTTATGTCTCACAACTGCATGTGGATCTATAAGGATCTCAAAATGAAATGTTAATTAAAAATAAATCGTTAGCAAAACGAAGGACCCTGTAACAATGGGCTTTTGAGTATTCAAGACTCAACCCTGAGTTGTGGTTTAATCTCCTCCCGTGAGAACATGGTCACACAAAATGAGGGCTCCAAAATCAAGGAAGAAAGGAGGTTGGATATTGGGTGGGCAACCAAAGGTATCTGCTGTAACTCATTTCCGTTTCTTTTATTCTTCCTAGGTTTATCCCATCTTTTCTCAGACTAAGTGAATCCGGTTGTCAATTGGATATACCCATCTGAACAGACAAATATTTCAAGTTTAAGATGTTATTAATGGAATCCCTCTTCCTCCCCAAATTGCCCTTTCCATCTGCTTTTCTCTAAATTAACTGGTGGCATCAGGGGCGCCAGGGTGGCTCAGTCGGTTAAGTGCCCGACTCTTGATCTCAGCTTAGGTCATGATCTCATGGTTCGTGAGATCGAGCCCCGGATTGGGTCCTGTGCAGAGTGTGCTTGGGATTCTCTGTCTCCTGCTCTCTCTGCCCCTCCCCCACTCGCTCTGTCTTTGTCTCTCTCATAATAAATAAACTTAAACCAATTATTTAGTTAACTGGTGGCATCGGCTCGCCTTTGTCACCTCCTCTAGGGAATGTTTCCTCCTGTTTGCCTCCTCTTAGGCTCTAATCTACCATCCCCCTGTGCCTCACATTCTTCCTCACACTTCTAAACCATCTGTCACTCCCTGACCATGTCTTACTTCTCTCTCAGATCTTAGCCAGGGTGTAATTCCTTCCTGCTATGCTTGAGAGGCGTGTGCCACCATTTTCTATCAGCATACCCTGTATATCCTGGCAAAGGTGCTACGTCTTTTCATTTCACTCATCTGTTTCTTCTCTAGACTGTAGGTTCCAAAGCCAATAGTCTCAGACTCAGCGACACAGAGGAATCACTGGGAGAGCTTTAAAAGCCGTCATGTCTTGGCCTGCCACCAGATTTTTTTCTGGCTTAAGTTGTCTCTTGAGTAGCCTGGGCATTGGAATATTTGAAAGCTCCCCTGGTGATTCCTCTGTGTAGCCGATTTTGAGAAGCACTGTTCTAAAGCTTCCAAGCCTAGCTGTCCACCATTGTAGTCCTACCTTCAAAACGGAACTGCACACACAGGAAGTCCACAGATCATCATAAATTCACGCATCGCCTGAACGGGGCAAGAAGTGACATAGAACACGATCTCCTTGGAAGTCCTTAGGTCCCAGGGTCTGTGAACCTCCTGAGATAGATATAGGATGACTTACCTCTGAAGAAGAGTGGAGCTCACCACCCTTGTGGATGCAGCCAGACCCCTGTGGGAGCTGGGCCACACTCTTCTTCTCCCCGCACTCTGGCCCGAGAAACCTGCATCCCAGGGCAGAGGCCCCTGCGTGCTGGGCTGGCTGGCACGCCTTTCTTTCATGCCCTGAAACACAGCAGACTAAGCCACCCGACGCTGGGTTTGGCAACGTTAAACTTTTTGTTTCGGGGCATGAGCCAGGACGTGAGATTCGGTGATTTGCAAATGGAATCTACATTCGACAGATGCCAGCGTATGTGTTTGTAGTCCAGCGGCCGTGTCACTTGCTGCCGGCTGTGCGACGAGGCAGCAGAACAAAAGCCCTGCTGCTGAAGACAATCAAGTCACAAATAACTGGAAAGACACGCACAGCTTCTTTCGGTTCCAGCCTCAGTCACTCCAGGCAGATGTTCGTATTGTCTCAAGTTCTTCAGAAAGAGCTTTCAAAGACGCAGACCCGAAGGTCAGCTTATTTCCTCCCACCAAAATGAGCTGAAATGTATTTTCTGGATGGACGGAGTTGAGATCATTTGACAGGGAGCCCAGAATAGCAGATTTTTAGGACTCAGAACCATTACTTAGCCCGGTGACCTCATTCTACGTCTAAGGATACTTATAAAGAGAGGAGCTAAATGTTCAAGGTTTAGGGTTAAATGCCTATTTCCTGGCAGAAGCAGGAACAGAAGCCACAATGACTGGAATAGAATTAAAGACGTGACTTCGAGCTCTTAGCACTTTTCAACAAATAAATGACCGCCATTCATTTATCCATGCGTTCAAAAGCATTCATTGAACACCTACTATAAACCAAATATAAACAACAAGGCACCGGGGATTCAGAGATGCCAAGTGGAATCCCGCCCTTAAGGAGGAGGAGAAAAAAGGATAAACTGGAAATAAAACAGAGTGGTCATGGTGTGATTGTGGCAAGCATATGGTACTACTGAGGCCTTGGTGGAGAGACCCCTAAGTCAGGGGTGGAGGTGGGGGAAGAGAAGCCAGAACATCTGGCTGAAATGACCTGAGGAATGTGCAGAAATAGAGGAAATGAAACGTGTGAATGGTTAGGGCTTATGAGAGGGAAAGCCATGAAACAAACAAAAAAGCATAGATGAATCACTTTATAACGTGTAAGTGGAGAAAACATTACTAACTATATATGATTCAAAATCCAAAAGCACTAGAAGATTGCTAAGTCTGACTGCATTATCCTTTACAAAAACAAGAAACATCATAAGCAAGGCGAAAAGACAAGATACACCGGGGAAGAGACAACTGGGACAGTGTAGGTGCCGGGCCTGGTCAAAAGCTTGGATTTATTCTTAAAGCGATGAGAAGCCGCTGAAGGTCCACAGGCATTGAAGTCAGCTCACAACCAAACCTAGGTTTTCGGACTCTTCTGCATTTTATGGGCGTCTCACCTGAGCAGCACCAGCAACCCATTAGACTCACTTGTAGAATTTAAATGCAAACATTCCTTATGCCTGGGCCCTCACTTCCAGAAACTCTGGCTTCCTTGGTCTGGAGTGAGCCCCCAGGCTTCATGCTTTCCGTTTTTATCGTTGCCGGCTAGGTGATCTTAACGTGGACCCAAGATGAAAACCCCTCACCAGCTGAGTTTCTAGCAGCCTTCCAAGTGTTTTTTGCCTTCGGGGATGTTTCAGATAGCTTGCCTGTCTTTTCTTTTCAATCTTTTTGCATCCTAGCAAAGAGGGGATCAAGGTGGCCACACTCCCAGCTACCTGCCCAGGGGGTCATTGTAACACAAAGTCCCTGCTTCCTTATACAGCCAGTATTCTCAGTTTGGTCCACTTGGCCCAGAGGCCCAGGAGGATGGTGTTGGCAGATAACAGAGAGGGGTTAACATTTCAGAAGCAGAAATAATGAGGTCAGGGAGACTCCCCATACCTACTGCAGGGAGAAGAGGTGCCTTCTTTTTGTCTTAAGAACCTCAACTTTCATCTTGATGGAAAGAACTTTCCCGAATGGTGCTTTTAAAACACTCTCTTTGGAGGTAAGGTATCTGTAGATTTTACTCTGAAGGGAAGGTGGGAGGAATCGGAATTCTGTAATGTATCTTCCAGTTTCTATGGCTGGAAGAGTTCTAGGACCAGGAGGTGATGGGAAAAAGAGCTCCTGGGCTCTGGCCCTCTCATCCCCTGCTGGGCCACTCCTGTGGACACACTCCTGGCTCCTCACCCTGCCCCCAAGCTTGTGGTGTGCTCCACCTTCCCTGAGCTCCAGCCTATGAACATGACATGCCTTGAGGATGCACACAGGACTCCTGTGCTCAGCAGTCCTGCCTTCCCTATGCACATCTGATCCTTCCTTCCCAGGGACAGTCCCGACTGATGGCTTCACAGCAGACAGCTTTGAGTCATCCTTGAGACAGTCGAACACATCTAGGTGGCTCATTACAAGTAGTCCCCAACAAGAGTTAGGTTCCCTTTCTTCCCCCTCCATCACTGCCCACGCTCAGCCATGACCAAGTCCTATATAGTCTAGTCCCCAAGTAGCTCCCCAAACCATTCCACTCTCTCCATCCCTTTTGCAGGTAACTGCAAAGGTGGAAAAATGCACGGTGAGAGGAGCTGAGCTGGGTTTGAGTTCTGGTTGCTCAGCCTACTGATCTGATTGTGGGCAAGGGACTCGTCCTCTCTGGGCATCAGATTTCTCTCTTTGGTGTGAAAAAACTCCAGACCAAACGTAACATCCCCTATAGATGAGATATAACTTCCAGAACCCCCAGCACATGCCCTAGGTCCCAGCCACACAGCGGCATTCACTGCCATCCATCAGACCAGATCCTCAGTCCTCCCAACTTTGCCCGCATTAAAGTCCTTCCCTCCTTGCGGTCTATTATTTCTATAATGATTTAGGTACATGTCAAAGTCCCCCTGGGATGAGTGAACCTCTCAGGGAAGGGATTTTCCTTATTTATTGCTGTACCAGTGGATGTAGCCTAGAACCTGTTGGGTGATAGGTGCATTTAATAAATGGTGTTATCAATGGCGCATTGTAATATAATATTACAGAATATTATCAAAGTAGCTTCACATGAATGTCACTTCAGTCAATATTTAAATTTATTGAATCTGTCATAGGGTGCTCCTGAAATAAAGGTCTTTGATATTTCGAAGGACTCTCATAACTTAAGTGTGCCACCCCAAGAGTAAACTTCCAGAATAAGATAAACATTAACTCAGCTTTCTAACACTTACAGCTATCTTTCCGTGGTTCTTTCAGGAAGGCATAAATTCCGTTTCTGGAGAGGGATTGAGCAGAAGCTGGACAAGGAGTGAGGAATGGCAGTCCCTGAAGAGGTGAGTGCAGAGGATGAAGGGTAGTTAAAGGTCTTCAAGGTCACTTCCTTCCAATCTGAGACCCATTAACTCGACACTACCTTGTTCTCATAGTGGCTCCAAGAAAATTGAACCCAGATTCACAGGAGAGTGACTCCAAAAGCAGGAGCTCCCACATGGGATTAAATCCAGGGCAAGACCTTGATGTTCCTGTCTGTGAATTCACCTTGTCTTACCTCAGTTTCAGCCCTGGCCTGATGCTGTCCGTTTGTGTCAGGCCATCCAAGTGACTATTACATGGGCAAAGACCTTTAAGGATGGCCCTCTTTCCCACCTGCCTCTTTCCATGAAGGATGCCCTACCAATTGGCTGTGCTCCCTAATCTTTGTCCATTGGGTTTTCCAGTCTCAAGGCAGGGAGCACTCTGTAACCTTGTCTAGAGCTCATTACCATCTTCATAGCAGAAACTGAGGTAGGCTGGTGAAAGACAAACCCAAATGAGCCCTAGATTGCCCACATCTCCTTCATGGAGGATGAGTTACAAGAGCACAGTGAACTTCCTCCAGCTGGAAAAGCTAGAAGACCTCACTCAACCTGGTCTGCGCCCTCCCCTGCACCAAGGCTCTGTGCATTGAGGCAGGCCCAGGTCAGGGCCTCCCCTATAATGTCCTCACGTCCTGACTGCAGACAGGATCCACCTGCCTTATACTTATAAGTCTTGCTGCCTAGACTACACTCATAGTCCCCTTCCTTCCCCTCCATTAAGCCCACTGCCATCAGCTTCTGCTTACCAGTCCTTAGACGTTCTGCCCGCCAAAATCACCAGTGCCGTCCTCATCACCAAATTCACAGCCTTCTCTCAGCTTCTACGGAGGATGCAGACCGCCTCCTCACACTCAGTTACTCTGCTTCCTGAGCACACGCCTGCACTGTAGTTCTGTGGTCATGAGACAGTTCTGGCTAGTGAAGCAAGCATCACTTCCAGACAGGCACGTGACTCCCAAATGTGACCTCCCAGAGCTCTTCCTTCCGCTGGCTTGCTACAGACTAAAGTGATATCCTTGAAAACCAGGTGTTGAATGGGGGCAGAGTGCCAGAGGAGGGCACAAGATCAGAGGAGCCTGAGTCCCTGAATGGTCACCTGGAGGTGTGCATGAACTGCCCACATTTTAGACTTCCTATGAACAAGAAATGAGCTTTGTGTTCAGGTCCCGAAATTTGGGGGGTTATCCACTATTTCACATACTGTCAAAGTTTCGTTCCTTGTGGGCTTCTGTGCCATCTGATACTCTTGATTCAAATCACTGTGCTTGGCTCCCTGACCCTAAATTTTACCTTCTCAACCAAGGTCAGTCTCCCCTGGGCACTACCCCTCCCCAGCACTAAGTAGCATTGGTCCCTAAAGAGGGCTGGGGGACCCCCTGGTGAGCAGCACAGCATTGTGGCTAACCTGGCTCAGTTTGAGTCCCTGATGATGTCCCTGCCTATACCAGTAGCAATAAGCTTGGTTGCCTTGGACATTTGACATAAATGGAAAACCTCAAGTCCCCGTGTGGGGAATCTGGAGGCAGATTTATTTGGTTATTCTAATGTCATCTTTTTAAGTTTATTTATTTACTTATTTTGAGAGAGAGAGAGAGACCCAGTGGGGGAGGGGTAGAGAGAGGAGAACAAAAGATCCGAAGTGGGCCCTGTGCTGACAGCAGAAAGCCCCATGCGAGACTTGAACTCACAAACCGTGAGATCATGACCTGAGCCCAAGTCAGACTGCTCAACTGACTGAGCCACCCAGGTGCCCCTCGAATGTCACTTTTTAGGGCCAGAAAGCGACTGGGTGTTGGGCCCCTAATAAATGGCCATTCGAGATTTGGATATGGGGGATGGGACTACGCGTGGTTTCTCTTTGATAAGGCAATTGAGTTCCAACAGGAATACATGTTTATGGAGAATAACGGACCATGTCCCTTCTGAATTGTTACATCCTTGATCTGAGCATGTGCTTTGAAGAGGAAGGGTTGCTGGGATGGTAGAGTCCTAAGTTATGGCTCAGATGTGGTGTAGCTTCTCACGGAGCCAATGGCCCGGTCCCACCTGAACTGCGCCTGGGGCAGGCCAGTCTCACGTATCCCAGAGGGGGTCCAGGAATGTCACAGTTCTCGGTGTTTTCAGCTCTCTAAGGAGCCTTGGCCAGACTCTTAGCTCTGGGCAACAGGGGGCCAGCCTTTCACAAACACGGCACCCCCATTAGCGCCCACAGAGGCCCGGCAAGGCACGCTGTGGCCAGTCTGAATGCTCTGTCCTGAGGGAGCCCAGACCTGCGTGAAACACGGGGCCGAAGGCTAGAAGTCAGCCCAGACAGCAGCCCCACGCCAGCACACGCCCCAGCGATGCCCCCAAGACAGCAGCGCGGAGAGCTTCTGGGGTTACAGACCATGACCAACATCAGAAGGGCTCCTACAAGCCTCTTCCGAGCCATGTAGGCATCTGGAAAGAATTGCGGTCTGGGCTTGGAAACCATGTTGAGAATGACATTTTCCTATAATATCCCCATGGCAGCTCTGAGTCTGATTTTGAGGTCTAAACTCTGTTCAAACTTACATTGACTTGGGAAGAAGGGGAAAAAATATATTGTGGGAGGGAGCAACCAGTGCTGGGAGGTACAGCCTGTCCCAGGCACTGTCGGACGGCAGGCACAGCAGATGCTCCAGGCCTCCCTGGAAGAGGGACAGGACTTTGGCAGGGCTCCTGAAGGGGGCGCCTGCTGGAGCCCAGTCCCCCTGTATTTGTACACAAATGCGGGCTGTCTTCTCTCCCTCCTTCACTGAAGGGGCCTTGCTCCTGTTTCCTTTCCCATCCCAAGCAGAAGCCAAGGAAGCAGCAGTTCTGTAATCAGAGAAGCTTACATCCCTAAGGAATGGGTGTTACCAGAAAGTAAGCCCTACTGAGGAAAGACTACACGTTCATGGGACATTCGGAAGGCAATGCTAAGTGAGGGTTCTTACTTTTCCCAATAAATTACCCATCATTCTGTAGAGCCCCCCAGGGTGGGTGGCTGGGAATCACTTCTCTCTGGTCCCTCTCTTTGGTTATGTCCCCTCCCTCAATGAGAGAGAAAGCCCTCTACGTCTCCCCACAGATCAGGGCTGGCTAGGGCTCCTTCCCACCGAGCTGTAGGTGAGAATGAATTCAGAACGAATGCTCTACAGGAAGGAAAGTAAGCCTTCTCTGTTCACTAACAACTCTCCCTTTGTACCTTGTGGACGTGGTTTAAAGCTCATGGTTTCCATCTCTGATCTCCCTCCATTTTGCCAAAGGACGGCCATAGGGAAGGGAGGAGTGACTCTGCCAATGTTCCCCAGGGCAGTGCTGTTAACCTCATCCCCACCCTAGGGGAGAAGGGGTGGCCTCCCCAAGCCCACAGTGCACACCCTTCTCCTCAATGCCGTGTCAGTTCTGGAGCAGGCCGTCTGGAGCTTTCTGACTTCCTTGTCCCGACGTGGAGATTTTCACCCCCCACCCCCACCTCACATGCACCTGTGCGCATGCGCACACCCTGGTCGTGGGCACCCCTGCTCCTTTCTCAGGTCTGCAGTCCGAGGTTCGTTTTGAATATGTGTCTGGGTCCTAGACTTTGGCCGCTAAGATCTGCGGAAGAAAATATAACATTTGTGCCAGTTGGGTGGCAGCTATGACCTCGGGCTCCGTGTCACCAAATCCTTACTTCCAGATGTCTTTATCCTCTTTGTGCTCACTTTGCATCTCCTGGGAGGGAAGTGCAAACAGCTCTTTGGCCCCAGTTGGTGCACGTATAGAGTATCCAGGCCCAGTTGTCGAAGTTGGCACTGCAGGGTGGGTTTAGTTCCCCCTTTGCCGGTCCTCTGATGGCTAAGCTATGCTTCTGAGCATTGTCTTTACGGCTCTGGTTGTGGCCCAGCTGCACCCAACACACTGTTGAGGATTCTGATGGGGCTGTGATAAGACGTGACACACTTTGACACGGACGGTGTCTAACTGATGCTTCTAAATTTTGTAGCAATACCCCTGTCAGGCCCCAGCTGTTTGTTGCCATTGTCCCTCAGTGTCAAGGTGGTGGGCTTGAATTGGAGAATTGGAGCCACGTTCCACTATATATATTTTTTTCTTTCTGATTCTCAATAGCGTTGATGTTCTCCTCTTCTACCAAGGTAACTGAAATGAAAAATGAAACCCAGGTGTCCTTAGCATCGTCTAGCCAACCAACGTTTGCTATGGAGATTGGCTGAAAGCAATCTTTCAGAGTTTGGTCTTTCGGATCTTCTGGAGAAAACACTCTTTACAGTGAAGGAAACTTTCCCTTGACAATACGGAAAGCTTCTTCCAACATACTCTGGGACATTCTTTGATATTTATGTGCCTTTTATCCCCCACTTTTCTACCTGTGAAGGTTTGATGTAGAGAAGAAAACCTCACCCAGCTCATAAATATAGATTTGAGGGGCGCCTGGGTGGCTCAGTCGGTTAAGCGGCCGACTTTGGCTCAGGTCATGGTCTCGTGGTCCGTGAGTTCGAGCCCCACGTCGGGCTCTGTGCTGACAGCTCAGAGCATGGAGCCTGTTTCAGATTCTGTGTCTCCCTCTCTCTGCCCCTCCCCCGTTCATGCTCTGTCTCTCTCTGTCTCAAAAATAAATAAACGTTAAAAAATAAATAAAAATAAATAAATAAATAAATAAATAAATATAGATTTGAATCAGAGCTCTTCCACTTACTAGGTCAATGACTTTGGGAAAACCAATCAACTTCTCCGATTGTCAGTTTACCCATCTATAAAATGGAGTGGGTAATAGCCACCCCATGGGGGTTTCTGAGAGTTAGACAAAATAGGTGATGGGGACATTCAGGTTTCAGCAATCCACAGTGCAAATTAGGTCACATTGTCCTTGATGCCATAAATTTTGAGAGCTCTGAGTTGTTGTCATCAGTTCCTATGGGACCTCAGTGCCCCTAATGTTCCCACCTTGAGTGTCCTTGGAGTGGGCTCAGGAGTGCTCATCTCTTCTCAGAAGACTTCACCTCCAGCCTTCTTGAATCTGTGCCCTCTTACCTTCCTCAGCAGTCCTGGGGGCAGACCTTGCCCTCCTTCTACTTCTCTGTTCCTAGTATTCTCTTCAGCAACTTGGCAAATGTTTTCGGTGAGTTTGACAACACTGTGCTCAAGATCTGTGAGAGGAAGGAATCTAATGTGTGAGGAGTGGCTTTGACTCTGTATGTGCCCTTCTCCATACCCACTGTTTCAGGCTCACTCTCTATAGGTCCTGTCCAGCATTCACTGTCCACCCACCATCCGGCCCGCCTTCCTGGACCAGGGATCATATGTGTCCCAATGTCTTGGATATTCCAAGTGGTGCCTGTGAAGGCGCTCTCAAAGTTCACATTTTGCCCTAGGCCATTCTTCCTTTACATTGTTCCTTCTGCATGAAGTGAACTTCAGGCCATCATGCCCTTCCTATAGTCTCCTGCACTGAGTGTCCTCATCTTGTCCACCTCTGGCAAAAACTGAAAAATACTTAAGAGTTTTAAAGTGGCATTTCCTCCCCAAATCCTATTTGTTCTATGCTCACTAAAGGAAAACCAAATGAACAGTAACAAGCAAAGAAAGGTAAACAAAACAAAAGCCATAGCAGCTCAGTCAGGGCACCATTTTTCGTCTACATGGAGTAAACAATGTTGGGAAAATATGATCAATTCTTAACTGACTGTGCAGGGGGCTGATTGCCTGTTTAAAAATAATAATAGACCATGCATTTATAGGAAATTGCAAATTTCCATCCATCGGAGGAAACTTCTGGAACTACACAAGAGGCACCATCTTGTGTGTCTTCTGCTCCATCAGAATGTCAAGGCAGGGAACAAGGCAGGAACAGTGTCAAGGCGGAAATGTTAAACAATTATCAATAAAACATGGTGTTTCATCTCTGTGAGTTAGAACAGCAGATCCCAAACTCAGCCCAGACTGTCAGTCACCTCTTCAATGGGCAAAGTCCACGCAGTATGGAAGGGGGAAGATAGAGGCTGTAGCTAGAAAAAATAAAATTGTTAATTTCCTTATTTCACATTCTCGTCAACAATGACAACAGAACTAAGTCTGCTGGCAGAAAAGGAGTGAATGAGAAGGCGGGGAGAACTCACAAAACAAGGGTGTGATGAGCCATACCCTTACTCACCAGACCATCTGTGGGCCTCTTGGAGAGGAAGGACGATAGGCCACCGAGTGCCAGATCCATGTTGCGTAGGTTTCATTTTTCACATTTTAAAATAAAGGGTCTTAGCCGAGCAGCAGAAAACAATAGCAGATTGTTTTAATTGAGTCTAAACTTTTGCCCGTTTTTTTCAGTCCCAACTTGTTTTGTGTGCTTAAATTGTTGTGCTTTTTGTTTTTCTTACACTTGAAAATGACATCTGGAGCACAGTCGTTCTATTCTAAATAATTAATTTAGGAATAATATGAAATTAGATTTGAATCATGCTTTGACAAGATTTGCTTGATCTCCACAAACACTAATCTCTCCCCCTTGTTGTCTAATTTATGGAAAGTGGATAGAAAGAGGCACTTGATGTGCCATTGCTAAAGAATGAGCAAAGACCAGAAAATTCCGCAGGAGCTCAGGAGCCGCTCCCAATCCTAATTCACATCAGTCGAATAGTCAGCAATGTCGCCCTCACCCATATTCTTTCCCTTTCCCTTGAGCACCCTTGAACTTCATTCACGTTACTCCTGCTCCTTGGAAATGTATAGGTTGGCAGGGGAAGGGTCTCAGGCACACGGATGTCAGATTGACATGAGAAGACCTCTGAGGAGATAGTGCTTCACAGGGAATTTCCATCAGGACACGGGGTGTGTGGAGTGAATGGGGACAACATCCTCAGAGGAATGAAAAGTGTTGAGAGGACCACCTCCAAAGAGAAAGTGAAGCATGAAGTCACAGTGAAATAAGTGACTTTAACCACCCACACAAGGGATTGTTCTAAGGGAAGCTTACTAAATGCCACGATGGAAATAGACATTGGTTTCCATGATCTATCCCCAAGGAAAGTAAACCGAGTGTAAAAATGAACGTGTACTTTATAAGTCATGCCTTAGAGATGCTTTATACCTATTATATCATTTGATCCTTGCAACAGTCTGAAAGGTAAGCTGTACCCTTTACTTTTTTTTTACACAGAAGGCAAAGATACAAGGAAAATCCTGAGTTTCTCCCTCAGAAAACCCGAGATTGCACCCAGATTTTATCCTTAACTTGATTTATGTCTCTACACCTTTCCAAGTCACTGATTTTGACATGAAAGTTTTGAGGGGTGCCTGGATGGCTCAGTCAGTAAAACGTCTGACTTGGGCTCAGGTTGTGATCCCACAGTTTGTGGGTTTGAGCCCTGCATCGGGGTCCGTGTTGACGGCTCAGAACCTGGAGCCTGCTTCGGATTCTATGTCTCCCTCTCTCTCTGCCCCTTCCCCACTTTCTCTCTCTCTCTCTCTCTCAAAATAAATAAACTTTGAAAAAATTGAAAAAATTTATGAAATGAAAGGCTTGATAATGACTTCACTGAGCTGTTGAGGAGTAAGTACAACAATTAAAACAATGCCCAGAACTTAATGGAACATGCACACACACACACACACACACACACACACGCACACACCACAAGGGTAGCTATTATTACAACAGATTTGTGAAAACTGAAGTCTAGAGGGATAATTTAGCTTGGTCTAGAATATACTGAAAGTAAGTTGCCAATGCAAGTAGTATCTTTATTAAGGCTAAAGTCCAAAACTTTCTCAGTATGTCAGTTTCAACTACCAAAAAAACAAACAGAAACAAAAAACAAAACAAAACAAAACTATTATGAAGCGTTGGCAAACTTGGTAAGCCATCCTGAAGATAGCAATACGACAAAATATAAGTCTAGGTACACGTTTATTCACTGTGTATCTGACATGTTAGTATAGAAAAGACTGGAACAAACACCCGTGACTGTCAATAAGGAACTGGCAGAATAAACTTTGGTTCAGCCACACAAAGATTAATCTGAGGCAATAAAAATAAATAAGAAATAGTGCCACATGTTGTTATTGTGCGCTCTCCAGGATATAGTTTGAAGAGAACAAAGCAAGATAGGAAAGAAAGTATGTATGTTATGCTACCACTCATTTAGAAACAAGAGGAATACACATGGATGCAGATTTCTCCATATTAAACAAGTATAAGAGACTTCCGCTTTTGGAAAGATGGAGTACTTGTACGTTTTTCTTATTCTTCTTGCTAAGTAAAACTGAAATGTTCGATAACACATATAGAGCAAACATTAGACGGACTATAAGGTAGAAGACAGAGCACCTTGGGAACTTGGGAACCAAAGACCAATTGTGATTAGTTCTTTGGGTTTTCATTTTCCTCATATTTTCCAAACGTGGAGCTGAAGGAGAAGCCAGCTACCTAGAAGTGTTGATGGTCACAGACAAAACAAAATAGAACAAAACAAAACAAAGCAAAACAAAAACCAAACTAACAAAAGCTTACTCTCCTAAGCCAGATGACTATGAAAGAAGCAGCCTAGAGAGACAGAATAATGACCCTACTCCAGTCAAACACCCCAGATAAAAAAAGTGACCCCACCTACTTCCATACCAGCAAAAGCTGAGTGAAGAGCCTAAGCTTCACCACTCTGTCAGGGGGTACCCCAACACCCTGGTTGATGTAGTGTCAGAGAAGGCCCAGTGGGGAGCCAAGACTTTCATCTCTCCCAGATTATAGAGCCTCTCTCTATGCAGAGAGTCATGGAAACCATATGTGGAGCCTGGGCTTCCATTTTTGCCATGCAGTGATGAGGCACCTTCCCTTCCCCACTGGGGGTGGTGACAGAGGAGGTGATAAAGCAAAGTCTGGACTCTCACCACCACTCAGTAGTAACGAGGCCACACCATCTGTGACATCAGTGCATCCATGTGGAGAGCAGTAACAAGGTATATCTATCACTCCCAGACAGGGAGGTACCAGTGGAGGCAGAGTGGGGAGATAGAACTCCTGTCCCTGTCCAGTAGTAATGAGAAGCTCCCTTCATCTCAGGTATCAATGGAGGCCAAGTGAGAAAACCAGATTTCTAAATCCATCTGGTCGTAATGACATAACAAATCTCCCTTTCTTCAGTGGAGCACTGTCAGAAAAAGCCAGCGAAACAGATGGTTTAGATAAGATGCAAAATCTCAAAACATAATATGCAAACTCACAAAAATTCAATAAAAAATCACTCATCAGACTGAAAACCAGGAAGATCATGAACTGAATGTAAAAAGATAATCAATAGATGCCAAAACCGAGATGACAGAAATGTCTGTTATTTAAACAAGGTTTTTAAATCAGTCATCACGGAAATGCTTCAGTGAGCAATTATGAACATGCTTAAAACAAATGAAAAAAGAGAACGTCTTAGCGAAGAAGCAGAGGCATAAAGAGAAACCAAACAGAGTGGAAATTTTCTAATTTTCTAAAATACAATAACCAAAATTAAAAGCAAATAAGTAAACAAAGTCAATGGCTTGGGCTCAAGAGCATAATGGAGAATCCGAGCAAGAATCAGTGAATGGACAGAAAAATAGAGACTATCCAGTCTTTGCAACAGAAACAACATAAGCTGGAAAAGATTAATAAAGACTCAGGTTCTATAATAAAAGATCTAACATTTGTGTCACCGGAGTCCTTTAAGGAGAAGAGAAATAGAATAGGGCTACAAAAGTACTCAAAAGAAAAATGACTGAAACATCCCTAACTTGGGGGAGAAAGGTATAAATCTATAGCTTCAAGAAACAGTGCAAACACCAAATAAGATAAGCCCTAAGAATATACACGGAGACACGTCATAGTTAAAATTTGTAAACTGAAGGCAAAGTAAATATCATGAAGGAAGCAGGAGTATATATTACCTATAGGGAAAAGCAATTCAGGTGACAGTGGATTTCTATCAAAAACCATGGGGGTCAGAAGGAAAGGGCACACATTTTTTAAATGCTGAAATAAAACAACTGTCAACCCCAAATCCCATACTCAGTAAAAATATCCTTCAGGAATGAGGGGAAAACAAGATAGTCTCAAACAAAGGAAAACTAAGAGTTGATCACCAGCAGAACTAACCTAAAAGAATAGCTAAAGAGAAAGGAAGCAGGAGCCTCAGAACATCAGGAAGGAAAATGAACACATAATAGAAACTATTGGTAAATGAAATAGTAATACTCTGTAATACTGTAGTACCTTAATACTCCATAATACACTTGAGTTTTCTAAATTATAATTGATGGGTGAAAAAAATTGTAACACTCTCTGATGTGGTTCTAAGTGTATAAAAGGGGGAGAGTAGAGGAACAGAAAGGAACTACATTTCACTTGAATTGGTCAAATATGACACCAAGGGACTCTGATACATATGTATATATACATATACATACATATGTATGTGTATATATACATATATATATATACATATACATATGTATATGTACATATACATATGTATGTGTATATATATATATACATATGTATGTGTATATATATACATGTGTGTGTGTGTGTGTGTGTGTGTGTGTATAAATGTGTAGAGCAGCCAATTAAACAGCTATATGAAGATATGTACTCAAGGGACACCTGGGTGGCTAAGTCAGCTATGTGTCTGACTCTTGATTTCAGCACAGGTCATGATCTCAAGGTTCATGAGTTCAAGACCCTTGTTGGGCTCCATGCTGTCAATGCAGTGCCTGCTTGGGATTCTCCCTCTCTCTCCCTCTCTCTCTGCCCCTCCCTTGCTCTCACTCTCTCAAAATAAATGAATTACTTTAAAAATATTTTTAAAAAGATATGTACTGACAGATATTGTAGATAAATCAAAATAGAATTTTAAAAAATATTCAAATAACCCACAGGAAGGTAGAAAAAAGAAACAACAACAAAAAAAGAGAAAATCACATGAAAAGCAAAATTTCAGATTTAATCCCTAACACATCAATAACTATATTAAGAGGTTGAAGTGCACTGTTTAAAAGACAGAGACCAGCCAAGTGGATTAAAATCACCACCCAACTATATAAAGTCTATAAAAAACTCACTTCAAGTATAATGATATAGGCAGATTGAAAGTAAAAAGATAAGAAAACTATATATGCAAACATTAATCAAGAAAGAACAGGAGTGACTATATTAATATTAGATAGACTTCAAAGCAAAGAAAATTACTACAGACCAGAAGAAACATTACATAGTGATTAAAAGATATATCAAGAATATGTAACAATCCTAAAATGTATGTAAACAAACAATAAATCTGCAAATTATGTGAAGCAAAAGCTAGTGGAACTGAAAGGAGAGATAAGCAAATCTACAATTATAGTTGGAGTTTTCAGCATCTCTCTCACATGCAATTGGTGGAAAAGCTAGACAGAAAAATCAGGGGGAATATTGAACAATTCAGTGACAGTATGGACCAACAGGACCTCTGGGATATGTAAGAAACATTCTACTCAAGAACAGCAGAATACACATTTTTTTTTCAAGGACCCACAGTACATATTCCAAGGGAGGTCGTAACCTGGGCAATAAAACAAAAATCAACAAATTAAAAAAAAATTTTTTTTAACGTTTATTTATTTTTGAGACAGAGAGAGGACAGAGTATGAACGGGGGAGGGTCAGAGAGAGGGAGACACAGAATCGGAAGCAGGCTCCAGGCTCTGAGCTGTCAGCACAGAGCGAGACGCGGGGCTCGAACCCACGGACCGCGAGATCATGACCTGAGCCGAAGTCGGCCGCTTAACCGACTGAGCCACCCAGGCGCCCCAAAAATCAACAAATTTAAAAGAACTAAAATTACAGCAATTGTTCTCTGACCCCAGTGGAATCGAACTAAAAATCAATAAAAGAAAATTCTAAAAATTTTCAAGTAGTTGAAAACTTAACAAAACACTTAATTTTTTTAAAGGTTTACTTACTTTTGAGAGAGAGAGAGAACACAAAATGTGGAGGGGCAGAGAGAGAGAGAAGAAGAAACGGAATCCGAAGCAGGCTCCAGGTTCTGAGCTGTCAATACAGAGTCGAGTCGGGGCTCGAACTCACTGACCATGAGATCATGACCTGAGCCAAAGTCGGACACTCAACGGACTGAGCCACCCAGGCGCCCCTTAACAAAATGCATTTAAGTAATGCATGAATTAAAGAATAAGTATCAAGGAAAATAAAAAAAAATTGTGTTGAATTGTATGAAAATTAAGATTAACATTATCAAAATTCAGGGGGCTTAACTGAAGCAGTATTGTGATGGAAATGTATAGCTGAAACATGCATTGGAGGGGTACCTGTGTGGCTTAGTCGGTTCAGCACACATCTCTTGCTTTCGGCTCAGGTCATGATCTCACGGTTCATGAGTTCGAGCCCCACACCTTGCTTGGGATTCTCTCTTTCTCCCTCTCTCTCTGCCCCTCCCCTGCTTGCTATCTTTCTCTCGAAATAAATAAACTTAAACACACACACACACACACACACACACACACACACACACAAACATTAGAAAAGAGAAAAATCCCAAATCAATAATCTAAACTTCCACCTCAAAGATCTAGAAATACAAGACCAATGTAAGCCAAAAACATTTAGAAGGGGACAAATAATAATGATAAGGGTAGAAATGATGGGAAGAAAAAAACAGAACAACAGTAAATGACGTCAATAATTCAAAACACTTGTTTGAAAAGATCAAGAAAATTGACAAACGTCTAATAAGACTGGCAAAGTAAAAAGACAGATGATACAAATTACCAATATTAGGAATTAACCAAAGAATATGACTTGAGACTCTGCATACAAAAAAACCTAATGGGAAAATGTTATGAATAACCCTATATGCATAAACTTGAAAATGTGGCTGAACTACACCAGCTCCTTGGAAAGGGCAAACTACTATAACTCAGCAAATATGAAATAAATCATTTTAATAGCTTTAAAACTATTAAGGAAGTTAAATTCGTAATCGATACTCCCCAAAAAAGAAATCTCCAGATTCAGATGGTTTCACTGGAGGATTCTACTAAATTTCTAAAAAATTGACACCAATTCCACAGAATTTATTCCAAAAATAATGTTGTATAAAGGACATTTCCTAACTTATTTTATGACGCTAACAATATCGGGATACCTAAATCAGACAAATACAGTACAAAAAATAAAACTATCTGCCAATATCTCTCATTAATATTGATGTAAAAATTCACTAACAGAATTCTAGCAAATAAAATCTAGCAATATGTGAAGAAAAATTATACACCACAGCCAAATAAGGTTTATGTCAAAAATGCCTGGTTTGCTCAATATTTTAAAAATCAATCAGTGCAATCCACCACATTATTAAGCTAAAGTACAAAAATCACATAATTATGTTAATTAATGTAGAAAAATTATTTGAAAATATCTAGTATTTGTTCATCTAAAAATTCTCAAAAAACTAGGAATACAGGAGCACCTCTTCAACTTGATGATGAGTGTCTACAAAAACCCCACAGCTGGGGCGCCTGGGTGGCTCAGTCGGTTGGGCGGCCGACTTTGGCTCAGGTCATGATCTTGCGGTCCGTGAGTTTGAGCCCCGCATCGGTCTCTGTGCTGACAGCTCAGAGCCTGGAGCCTGTTTCGGATTCTGTGTCTCCCTCTCTCTGACCCTCCCCTGTCCATGCTCTGTCTCTCTCTGTCTCAAAAAAATAAATAAACGTTAAAAAAAATAAAAAAAAAAACCCACAGCTAATTTCATATTAGTGATAAAAAACTTAATATTGTCCCTGTAAGTGTCGGGATAAGGCAAGGATGTTATATGTTACCACAATATAGTATTGGAAGTTCTGCCCAGTGGAATAAGGCAAGAAAAGAAAATAAAAGAAATGCAGATTTTAATGGAATAAATAAAATTTATAGATAGCATGATCATCTACCTAAAAATTTAAAAAAACCCAAAAAATTCCTAGAATTAATACATGAGTGCAGCAAGTTCACAGGATACAAGATAAACATACAAAAATGAATTTTATTTCTACATCTTACCGATTAACATGTGAAAACCGAAATTAAAAATACATACCACTTACAATTGCTCAAAAAATGCATAGGAATAAATTCAATAAAATACGTACGGAGCTTGTATGCTGAAAACCACAAAACTCTGGTGAAAGAAATCAGAGATCTAAGTAAATAGAGAGCCATATAATGTTCCTGGGTTGAAAGATTTTGCATAGTAAAAATGTTAATCCTCCTCAAATTGATATACAGTTTTAATGCCATTCTTATCAAAACCAAAAGAATTTTAAATATAAGGAAACTTATTCTAAAATTTATTTGAAAAGGCAAGGAAAATAGAATAGCTGAAATAATTTTGAAAAAGAAGAATAAAGTGGGAGAAATCTGTCTACCCACCTACTGTTAAGACTTATATAGTTGACGGTGATCAAGATTCTGTATTATCAGAGAAACAGACATCGCTCAATGGACTAGAAGAGGTTAGTCAGAAATATATCCACACAAATATGCCCAATTGATTTTGGGCAAAGGTACAAAAGCAATTCCATCGAGAAAAGATAACCTTTTTTAACAAACAGTGCCAGAAGAAGTGGACATTTATAGGTACAAAATGAAGCTTCATGTAAACCTTACACCTTATTCAAAAATTAACTCAACATGGATCACAGACGTAAATTTAAAATGTACGATGATAACATTTTCAAAAAAAAAAAAATTGAAAAGATTCAAAATCTAGGACTAGGCAAGACTGGAGGCCAAAAGCACAATGCATAGAAGGGGTAATTAACAAACACTTGCTCTGTGAAAGACCCTGTTTGGAATAGAAAACGACAAGCTATAGAGTCAAATAACATATTTGAAAATCACATATCTGACAAAGGACTAATATGTGGACTCTCAGAACTCACCATTAAAAAACAACCTAATTAGAAAATGAGCAAAATCATGAACATTTTACTGAAGGGAATAAACAGATGGAAAATAGGCACACGGAAATATATTCAACATCATTAGCCACCATTAAAATACACAAATTGCAATCTCTATGAGATACCACCAAGTCCTATCAGATTAGCTAAAATAAGAAATAATCACACCACCAAATGTCAGTGAGAATCCAGAGAAATTGGATTACTCAGACATTGCTTATGGGAATAAAAAATTATACAATTCTTCTGGAAAACAAGTTGTTAGTTTCTTACAGAATTAAGCATGCAGCTACCACACAACCAAGAAATCATACTCTTTGGCATTTATCTCAGGGAAATAGAAATTTATGTGCATTCAAAATTTGTATATAGATTTTTATTGCAGTATCATAGCCAAAAAAATTGGAAAAGTCCAGATGCCCTTTGGTAAGTGAATGGTTAAACGAATAGTGGTATATCCATGTTATGGAGTACTACTAAGCAAAAACAAAACAAAACAAGACCCCTATGGATACATGCAACAATTTGGATGAATCTCAAGGTTGTTTGTTAAACTCAAGTCAATCACAAAATTATATGCAGTATAAGTCCATTTATATAATATTCTTGAAATGACAAAATTAGAGAGATGGAAAAGAGATTGGTGGTTTCTAGGAATATAGGATGGGAAGGGCTGAAGGGGAATATAAAAGGGTGATGTGAGAGATCCTTGTGGTCATGGAAATATTCTGTATCGTGCCTCGATCAATATCAGTGTCCTCGTTGTGATATTGTAGAATACTGTACTGCATTTTGCATGCTATATTGGATTTTACATTACAGTACAACATGGTGTGCATTGCATTATATTGGATCCTGGTTGTGATTTATAAGATGTTGCCTTGGAAAAGACCTAAAGAAAGAGTACATAGGATTTCTTTTAACTACATGGGAATCTACAGCTATCTTAAGTGAAAAGTTTAATATTCACAACCGCAAAATAATGAAAACAATCCAGGGGCACCTGGGTGGCTCAGTTGGTTAAGCATCTGACTCTTGGTTTTGGCTCAGGTCGTGATCTCACAGTTCGTGGGTTCGAGTTCCACATTGGGCTCTGCGCTGACAGCATGGAGCCTGCTTGGGATTCTCTCTCCCTCTCTCTCTGCCCCTCCCCTGCTCACTCATTCTCTTGGGATTCTTTCCCTACGTCTTTCTCTCTCTCTCTGCCCCTTCCCCCTCAAAATAAATAAATAAGCAAAAAAAAAAAAAAAAAAAAAGCAAGAACCCCAAACAAATCAAAACAACAATGTTACATTTGGGGGAGGAAGAGAATGTGATGGAAAGAACAGGGAGAGCAGCAGCTGGATTTCTTTCAGCATGCTTTCTTTCAGTGGATTTAACTCTGAAATCTTTTGTATAATTATAATACAATTAACTTTAAAATATAAAATCCTTAAAAAGGAAAAGCTGCTGGGAAGAAATAAGACACCTAACTATATTGACTTGTGGCATAAACATGCCGATAAAAATTGGAAAATATAAATATTTTCAGTGATTCTATTATTGGAGATAGCTTTGGTGTTGTTATTGAGACTTTTTTTATGTCTTTAATTGTAAGATAGAGCAAATAAGAATTTTTTTTTTTTTTTTTGGGACAGAGAGATACAGAGCATGAACGGGGGAGGGGCAGAGAGAGAGGGAGACACAGAATCGGAAACAGGCTCCAGGCTCCGAGCCATCGGCCCAGAGCCCGACGCGGGGCTCGAACTCACGGACCGCGAGATCGTGACCTGGCTGAAGTCGGACGCTTAACCGACTGCGCCACCCAGGCGCCCCGCAAATAAGAAATTTTTAAAAATGTTTTATTTTATTTTTTGAGAGAGAGAGGGTGTGCGTGCATGCAAGCGAGGGAGGGGCAGAGAGAGAGGGGGACAGAGGATCAGAAGTGGGCTCTGTGCAGACAGGCTAACAGCAGGGAGCCGGATGTGGAGTTCCAACTCACAAACTGTGAGATCATGACCCGATCTGAAATCAAGAGTCGGCCGCTCAACTTGACTGAGCTACCCAGGCACCCTGCAAATTAGTGGTTTTGTTGAAGTTGCAAGGAATTGAGAATTTTAGCAGGACAGAAAGAAGATACGAAAGTAAGATGAATGAAGTTAAGTAAAAGGTGTGGCGACACCACCTCCATGCTGCCCACAGCAGTAGCACAGGGCGCTCCTAGGGGTGGAGAATCCCATCCCCGGCTGCCACCCAGCAGCTGCAGGCTGCTGTCTCTGCTGGAAATGGTGTCAGATGAAGACAGATTGGGGAGTATCATCTCTTACCCACCCACCCGCCAGTGGTATAAGCACAAACAGAGCAGGGAGCCCCTTCTTCTGTGTCTTCGGCAAAGACAGCAGGGGGGCCTGCCCACCAGCTGCACCAGCAAATCTAGCATTTTCTATCCAGCTGTAGAAGATGACCCAGACTCAGCCACATCAGTCCTGGTGTCTCTTTGTCCTTTACTCATGGGCTAAAGATGACCTAGCCTCGGGGTCTTCTAAATCCCCACTCCAGTGGCAGAAAGCAACATAAATGCTTTCATCCCCTGGTGGCACCAACAGAGATCCAGCAGGAGCTTTCAGCATCAGGAGAACCAGAGAGCAGGCCCAAGGAAGCTATCTATCCCGTGGGCTTGGCCCCACCAACATCCACCTAGAAGCGCGGGGAGGCCCAGAGAATACCTTCTATTCCTGTCGGCAGCACCTTTAGGGTTTGAGGAGAATTCCCACCAGCACTGAGCAGCTGGACCCAAAATGTCACACACCGTATGATTTCATTCATGTGACATCATCAGAGTAAGTAAATCCAGAGACGGAACACAGATAGGTGGTGACCAGAGGCTGGGAGGTGGGGAGAAAATAAAGAGGAACTCTTTGATGGGTAAAGGCTTTACTGTTGGGCCCATGGACATTTTTCGGGCCTAGATACAGCTGATGGGTGCACAGAATTGTGAATGCACTAAATACCCCTGAGCTGTTTTTACATTATGTGAGTTTCACCTCAATAAGGAAAATAAAACACTTCACATTAGAAAAATCACAAAAAGGGGCGCCTGGGTGGCGCAGTCGGTTAAGTGTCCGACTTCAGCCAGGTCACGATCTCGCGGTCCGTGAGTTCGAGCCCCGCATCGGGCTCTGGGCTGTTGGCTCGGAGCCTGGAGCCTGTTTCCGATTCTGTGTCTCCCTCTCTCTCTGCCCCTCCCCCGTTCATGCTCTGTCTCTCTCTGTCCCAAAAATAAATTAAAAAAAAACGTTGAAAAAAGAAAAAAAAAAGAAAAATCACAAAAAAACCTCAAACAGCCCAGTTTAGAAAGGGGAAAAATATGAGCAAAACTTTTAACAAAGAGGATCTGTAGATCGCAAGTAAACAAACACATGAAGAGATGCTCAACATTGTTAGCCATTAGGGAGATGTGAATTACAACCAAAGTGATATATCGGTGCACACCCATCAGAATGGCTAAAATGGAAATAGTGATAGTAAAAAATGCTGATGAGGACGAGCTTCATACATTGCTGTGGGAATGTGGAAAAGAGTATATAGCCTCTTTGGAAAAGAGCTAAGCAGTTTCTTATAAAAAAAACTACACGTACACTTATCATACAACTCAGTAATGGCACCCGTGGGCATCTGTCCCAGACAAATGAAAACCTGTCCACATAAAAACCGATATGCAATGGTTTATAGCAGCTTTACTCATAGCAGCCTTTGGAGAGGAGCTGCCTAAGAGAGCTGCCTGGCCCGAATCAGTCTGTGATATAAGATAAATATTTATTTGTGCTTCACGGCTGGGCCTCCCCCCTCACCTCTCCCTTGGTGTTCCCTTCGCAGTGGACAAATCCATGGCTGCTCCCTTGTTCATGTCTCACTTTCTGTCTGGTTTGCTTTTTCTTGACAAGGAGAGAAGACTCAAACTATCCCACGCCTGCCTGTCTTGGAATAGGGTCTTCTGTATGCTTCTCTGTGTTTTCCTATTTTTTTCCGGTATTAATACACCTTACTATTTATTTTTAATGCCTGCATGACAAATATTTATAATAGAAATACCCATGGTGGGAAGGAAGATGAAAATAGCAGAGAAGGAAAGTGTTGTCTTCTAAATGTCAGCTTATAGCTCTCTCCTTGTGCTAGACTATTACTTCAATAATGGCAATGAACCATCAGGTGAAGCTCCCCTCCACGCTGTCGTAGACTGGGTCTGTGGCTGCTCTGACCGATAGAATACTAGTTCTCTAGAGATGGCACTTATTTGGTCTGGTAGCTTCTGCTCCCTCTTCTTGGAACACTTTCCTTGGAATCCAGCCTCCGTGCCATGAGACAGCTCAAGCAGCCACTCTGAGAACCAAGGAACCAAGGAACTGAGCTGATGGCCCCTGACGAGCAACTGGCCGAGGTGTTCCAGTGCCTCAGCTGACAGCTGACGCCACCCGGAAGAGAAAGGCCAACCCATTCAATGGGAAGAGATAAACAAATGGTCTTTTAAGCCGCTAAGTTGATTTGTGACCCAATAATACATAACTGGACACACTCTTCCCTAAAGCCTTCCCTGGTCTTTACCACTGGCAGTAATCCCTTCCTCCTGTGATCGTCATCGCACATTACTGTAACCGCTGGTCCATTTCTCACGTACCGCTGTGTTACAGTTATCTGTTTATATGCCCACTTAAGTCACAAAATAGGAGCTGCCTGGAGCAGGACCTGTGTCAGATTAGATACCGGAGGCATTACAGGACAGTGGCTAAGAGTTTAGGCTTTGAGGATGAGCTAGGTCAAACTTGGATTCTACCATTTACCAGCTGTGCAACCTTGGGCAAATCTTTTCACTTCTCTGTACATCCGATTCTTCTTCTGTAAAAGAGTTATTGCAAGGATGAAGTGAGTCGGTGTATGGGAAGCACTTAGGTCAGTGCCTGGCGTATAATAAACACTCAGTATATATTAGTGTCATCATAATTTTCCCTACCATCCGGCTCAGCATCTGATCTATTGTAAGGACTCAATAAATCCTGAATGAATAAATAAATAATGGGTGGGAAGGTGGGTGCTGCAGATTCGGGATGCCCGAAAATTCTCTAACGCTCCTCCTTCTGAGAGGGAGCTTTCTGCCCTAGCCTTTGAATTTGTGCTAGCCCGTGACCGCTTTGACCAACTGAATATAGTATAAGTGACACACACCAGCCCTGGGAGCCCTAATCCACCGTGTGAGGAATCCATTTACACCGTGGGAGAGGGAGAGGGTCCCAGCTGGACTCACCCTTCCATCTGACGCCTCCAAGGCACCAGACATGTGAGTAAAGACGTTTGAGGCTTTTCAGACAGCCCAGCCATCAGTCGGTGACGACCAGGGGAATCCGGTCCATCCACACCATGTGAGGTAACATTGTCAGCTAAGCTCTGACCAAATTCTGACTTACGACATCGTGTAATGTTACAAAGTGGTTGTTAATCTTAAGCCCAAGTTTTGGGAAAGCTTGTTATGGAACAGTGGGTCTTGTTGGGTTACTTGCTTCCTTCTTCAGTACCCTCAAGGAGCCTGCTGTGAGGAAGTCCCATCAGGGCAAGGAGCAGAGCGATGAGGGTGTGCTCATGTCTTCCTCCAGGGGACACCAGCAATGTTAGATGATGACCATCACATCGTTCCACAGCTCAGGGACTACTGATAAAAAGCAAGTCACTGGAAAGGGACAGTAGAGCCTGTGACCAGTCCATCCACGGGCGCTACGGAAATCCCTTGCCCCTGGTGTCCAGGCCACTTTCTCTCCAGACAAGCCTGCAGGGCACCCCCACCACAGCCATCATGACCTGTAGGACATGAAGCCAACAGTCCTCAGGCCTGGCTGTGTCTGTAGCCCCTGACCTGCTCTCTCTGTCTTCCCTGGAGCTGGTCACCCCACGAATCACGCTTCCTAGGCTGTGGACTCCAAAGGACCCTCTTCCCAGAGGTCAGGTGTGTTCTCACTCCATCACTGTGCTTCCTGGAGGACTGGACTTGGGGAAGGGGACAGAGGGGGATGAGGACACTGGCTAACGGAGACTGACCAGGGCGCTTAAATCGGTCACAGTTCCCGCGGAGCCACCTCTGATGGCCGAGTCTCTTGCTTCACTCAGACAGGCTCTCGGATCTTATTTTATAGAATCCTGTGGTCTGAAATACTCAATAAATCTCCACAGGGCTTTCAGAGTCCTGCTCTGTGTTTCATTCGCACGTCCTGACAGTTCCCGTTCAAGTGAGGAGCTCTGTGTAGAGGCTGGCTGCGGCCTGGCCAGTCCCCCTGAGCTCCAAGGGATAAATCTGTCAGTAGCCTGGCAGGACAGTGCCCCTTTCCCAAGCTTTGAGATGTGTGCACAGGGCTACGGCCTGGGAGGCTCGAAAGTCTGGGAATGTTTAACGACACCAACGTTTTCCAAAAGCATGAGAAGAGAAGCCTGCTCCAGGCTTCTCCCTTGCATCTTTAAGATAAACACTGGTTGCGGTGATCATGGTAGGGCCAATCTACATTTTCTTGGCTCTCATTCAAAGTCTGGTCTTCTATACCAGCAGGCCCAAGACAAAAGGCCTCACTTGAGACATCATTAGACTGGACCTTGGAGCTGGCATCGAGCTGGGGCCCAGGATGCAGGTGTAGGATGAGAAGGGAAGAGGCCACCACTGATGAAACTCCTACTATGTGCTGCCTTCCCTGGTGACACACCTACTCACTGGTTCATCATACTTGGCGGCTGAGTCCCGTTGAAGTGCCTGAGGCACAACACGTGCCGACTTTCTCCTTGGGCATGGGGGTCCCAAGATGAGAAGATGCTGTACCCCTGCACCTGTATGTGTAGGGTTTGGGAGGATGGGCCCAGTGGAGGAGAGCTAGATGCACACAGACAGGCTAGAGGTGGGAAGCACTCCTCACCAGAGTCCCTAGTACCCTAGAGCATCTGGAAGTTGTTCTGAGACAGACAGTGCATTTATCTTCTCTACTGCCTCTCCTGATGACCAGGACAAGCCACATGGAACCCCTGGTGAGCTTTAAATAAAGCATGCTCTGACTTGCTCTTTGTCTTTCCTCCCAACCCCTGCCCTCAGCTAGAAATCATGAACACATTGATGTGAAGGACTAATCTGTGCCAGCACAGGAATGACTAATACTCTCCCTTGGATGATCTTAAATAATATAAAATGATATTCAGAGATCCAGTCACTTGTTATCAAATAAATCTACTTCTAAAGGTAGAACGTCAGACACTGTAGCAGGCGGGCCATATGAAGATACGCCGAAATGCCAATGGTTTGAACAGGTAGCTTCCCATTCGAAGTTTAAATTGGCCCCCTTCTCCCTCCCTTACACAAGCTCACGCATATTCTCTACGTCCTTATTTTCCTGGGCGCCAGATTCCTCCAGTTAGGCTCTACTGCAGATTCTCCCATGGACATATCGACCTTACATCTGCTTTTGACCTTGTCTTCTCAGTGCCTGCTCTCTCTTCTCAGCTACAGCATGATGCCAGAGCCGTCAGCCTGGGTTCCACTTCCCAGCTGTGTGACCCGGGGCACCTTGTGTAAACTCTCTGTTCCTCAGGTTCCCCATTTGTAAAATGAGTTTGATGATGGCTTGCCTCTTAGGTTTCTCGTAAAGGCAAAATGAGATACTGGTAAAGCATGTTGAGTAACGCCTGCCACATGGGATGGGGAAGCACGCGGCTGATGTTGGCTGTTGCTGACCTGAGGTCCAGCAATGTACGGATTAGATGATCTTGAAGATGTGTTTTCATCTGGAGCCACAGTCATGGGCTCAGAAAGACGCAGATGATCATCCAGTGGTGCTTCCAGCTGCTGGAGCAGCGTCCCCCAAACTACCCTGTGGAATATCCCTGAACCCTGGAACGTTCATCTTCCAGCATGTTGTACAACATGTGGGCATACCTGCCTTGAAAGGTGTTAGGTTAACAAGCCAATGTAGGAGAGAGTGCATTCTAACTTCTTCTCGAGAAAAGTCGGCAGGCAAGGCACATGCTTCACTTGGTTTAGGCTAGTATTTCTAACATTTAATTTCCCTAGAATGTTCTCCGAGAAGAGAACTGGTACTATCATATAGAACATCAGTTGTGTTAAAAGCAGAGACTGACAAACACAACGTTGGGGCGCCCAGATGGCTCAGGCAGTTAAGCGTCCAACTCTTGATTTTGGCTCAGGTCATGATCTCATGGTTTGTGAGCTCGAGCCCCACATCGGGCTATGCACTGAGCCTGCTT
Source organism: Panthera onca (assembly GCF_046562875.1). NCBI lineage: Eukaryota > Metazoa > Chordata > Mammalia > Carnivora > Felidae > Panthera > Panthera onca. The sequence goes on along the minus strand of NC_138349.1, from coordinate 39,102,588 downwards.
GGGATTCTCTCTCTCTCTCTTTCTCTCTGCTCCTCTCCCTCTCTCTCTCTCTGTCTCTCTCTCGCTCTCTCAAAATAAATAAATAAGTAAACTTTTTAAAAAAGAGAAAAAGTAAAACAATGTTAGGACCTTTCTTTCACATGGCTATCCAACTTACACTTGAAGATTTTCAGGGCCGTGGGACCCCCAGGATGCCATCCACAGAAGGACAATTCTTCATGTTAAGCTGCAGTCTCCTCCTCCTGGTGATGCTAAATCTTCACAAAGATCCCCACCAAAGATGCTCTCTCTCCCTTCTACCGTCATGTAGTTGCCACACCCTGACCGAAACAAGACTATAAATAGACTTTCAGCATCTTGCCCTTGGATCTCCAATTGCAGGCGTGGTTTATTAGTTGGTTGGTGCAGTTTGTTGATTTGTCACTCAGAACTCACTGGACATGATTTTTAGCCTCCTTTACCGTTCCGGTCACTCTCCTCACAGCACGTTCCAATTTATCTAGGTCCCCCAAGTGTGAGATTTGAACTATCGTCTTCTCTGTCCTAAACACCATAATTTTGTTAATCCAATTTTGAGAACACAGCTGCCCCTGAAACACCAGTGCCACAGCTGGTAGAACACATAATATGGCCAAACTGAGCTCTCTACGGTCACATAAACCCCAAGTGACAGGGAAGGTTGCTACGCTGGCCCTTCCCCAACTCTTGGTTTTTGTATAAATGGGCATGCCACCAGTCCATGGCTTTGGGTTAAGTTCCACTTTCATCTCCAATGTGTAGTGTAACTAACTGACCAAATCAGAAAAATGAAACCAAAGAATTGCATAAATCTGCTCCCACTTGTGGATAAAATAGAGACGTAAATATACACACACACACATATGCATTGCCATCTTTGTATGTGCACATACATAAAAATTTTTGGAAGGATACATACGAAACTATTAATAATTGCTGCCTCAAGCAAAATGATTAGAGGATCTGGAACGAGATGTCGAATGCCTTTAATATTGTTTGAGTATTACCATGCATAGCTATTTCTTCGTTGGTAAAAAAGGAACTAACTGGGTAGAAATACTCCGTTTCCCCAGAGTCAACCCATCAGTCTTGCCTATAAACTGCTTCTTTCCCACAAACAAACTTGATGAACTTGACTTCTCAACCTTCATCCGACATATTTTTTATGTTTAAAATGAAAGACGTGGGTGCCTGGGTGGCTCAGTCAGTTGAGTGTCTGGCTCTTGATTTTAGCTCAAGTCATGATCTCAGAGTCATGGGATCAAGCCCCATGCCAGGTTCTGTGCTGAGCTCACAGCCTGCTTAAGATTCTCTTTGTCTCTCTCTGTCTCTCTCTCTCTCTCTCTCTCTCTCCCTTTACAGGACCTGCGTTAGAATATCCTTCTAGCTTGGTTTCTCCTAAGAGCTCTTTCATACAGACTACACTCTGTGTCTTTCTCTTGATAAAGACTCCTCTCTTCAAGACTGAAAATTGCAGCAAGAATTCAGGATGGAAGTGAGAGTGTGAATGTCACGTACATGCAGATGGCTGGGGGAGGTCTCAAGCGTGCACCGCAGAGAAACATGCCTTCTCCATATGTCCTGTGCTGACTGCACACAGAACCTCACGGAGACGGTGATGCACTGAGCAGACTACTTTATTTTCTGAGGTCACTCGGGATCTGTTCAGTCCGGGAAAGCTTAAAGAACGACTCCAACCAGAGGTCCCTTGGGTTGGAAAACGTCCTCTGTTACTTGCCCAAGCAGAGCCGACGGACGCTATGGTCACGAGGGAGGAGCATTCGAGAAGGGGTCCTAATGATGTTTCCCACAGACCCTGCGGTGGGGATGCTGGGGTGCAGCTCTCAGGGGTACATGAGATGGCTGAGCAAGGCCAGGGCAGAGTGGAGCTTACAACGTCAAGCTTTCCTCTCCACCTTGTCCACACGTTCCCACACTGCCCCGGATCCTGTAATATATTCATCCTCCTATGCTCAGCGAGTGGCATTGAGCCCAATGGCCCCATGTCCATGAGCACTGAGGGAATCAGTGTGTGTTCTCTTCTGTGGATCACTCTATATTCTCTCTGCCTTGGAGATGATCCACAACTGGCTCCCAAATCCAGCCCCATTAGGCTCATCCATTCCACAGCTTCGATGTAATAATCTCCAAGGGAACTCCCCGGAGATAGGCTTGCTATGCATTCACTCCTAATTACCCTCCGCATCACAGGACATATTATCCAGGGTAACATGAAATCCTGCACTGGAAACACTCATCACTTGGACAAAATTTACACAAAATATTGCTCTCACTGTGGTGTTATTTGAAAGTGGAGGGCGACTTGCTAGAATTTAGTGAGAGGAAAGCTATATATAACTCGTTTGGATGGAGTTAACCTCTGTATGGACTTCCTTGGGGACCCGCTGCGTTTATCACACACCGAAACTATTAATGCCACGGCAGATTGCTGTAATATAACGCACACGTGCTGTCATCATCTTGCAATAAGGCAAAACCAAGACATTCACTTGGGCCCTTCATTTTGACAGTTCCAGCTCAGTGCCCCTGAACTTGCCGTGCAAATCCACATATTATTTCTTGACTTTGATTCACATTTGCAGCTACATGAGGCCAAACATCCATGAGAAAACTGAAAAGCTCCATTAAAAATCTTGCCTTTTAAATATCCAGATGTTTAACTTTGCCTAGCAAAGACATCTAGAATATTTCCTGCCTCGTTTCTCAGTATTTAACCTGTGTTTGGAAGTCCATAGACCTTTTTAAGACATCTGGCCAAAACTCAGGCCTGAGGCTTAAACTTGAAAATGGCCGATAAACAACTCCAAGGCATGTGGAGTTGCTCCTTCCTTTCCCAGGCCACTCAGAGCATTTGCCACGAGCCCAGTAACCAACGGGACACAGCTGTCTGGACGGGTGGAGCCATCCAGGGACATGGAGGTCAGGCTCACCGTGAGGTCTCGGCAACAACCTGTCTGCCGCGTGTTGAATATTGTGTGGCAAAGTCTTGCTCTTGGATGGTTTTTAATGTCAATCCTGTGTCTCACAAAGAGAAGGACATGTCAGAAGATTCCAGGAGGTCAGAGCTGGCCAGCTGGTCAGTCTAACACCAACAATAAAAATGCAAGTGCTGCTTTCAAATTCTGTTTCTGTGATGGGAACTCCTTCCCCAGGAAGTCCCCAAGGGAGTCCCCCAGGAATCCCTTTCCTACGAGGTCTTATCCATCCAAGCCTTAGTCGCCCCATCTGTAAAATGGGGAGACATTTTCCTAGGATTTTTTAGGAATTCTGTATGACCACTTACGTAAGGGGCTCAGCCTTGCACATGGTAAGCCCTCAATAAATACACCATTGGCATTCTGTATGCGCCCACACAGACCAAAGATTTCAAAGTCAGACTGGGTCTCTGGCTCGAGCAAGTTAGGAGCTCACCACATAGGACAGTTAGATCAAATGAGTTAGTCATGTAAAGCACCTTGAGTAATGCTCAGCACCTAGAAAATGATTGATAAATGTTAGCCATCGGACTTGTTGTCCTCTCCAGGGAAGCCCCGCTCTCTCTCCTTTGCCATGGCCCCCCAAGAGAGATGTTAGTCTCACATACTGAGCACTTCGGAGATGATATCATTTGGCTGTTTCTCGTTTCCTGGGTGTGGTTTTTCACTTTGGGGAAACCTTACCCTTTGTCTTTCCAGTAAGTGCCCCCACATATGTGAAGGACTGTTTGAGTGGTGATGGACTATTACCTGGGGCCATACATCCTTTGAGACCCCCCCTCCCCTGCCCCACACGCCCTCAGGGCTGAAGTGGACTCCCACTGTGAACAACCAGCCCAGACCAGGAGGATTTACAGCCCCCACCCCCCACCGCCGGGGCCACTGGGGGAAGCCAGGGAGCTCAAGGCAGCTGCAGGAGGGTAAGGGGAAAGCAGGTTCGGGGCAGGTTCTGGGTTTGTTGCCCGCTATCTCCTCTCTGGCCTGATGCCCAGGGCAAACCTGCTTCACTGTGGAGGGACTATTCTGAGGCTCTGTTCTCACTGCCCAGAAGGGCTGACGGGTGAGAAGTTGCCCTCAGAGTGCCTGTAAACTGTGAACGCACCTGATCTGTCCCCCAGCCTTTTGATTCCTGTCTCTCCGTTTTGGGGGTAGTAAGTGATTTACTGGTTAAGATAGAAACAATTTCCGGGGCGCCTGGGTGGCTCAGTCGGTTGAAAATCCGACTTCGGCTCAGGTCACGATCTCACGGTTTGTGGGTTCGAGCCCCGTATGGGACTCTGTGCTGACAGCTCAGAGCCTGGAGCCCGCTTCAGATTCTGCGTCTCCCTCTCTCTCTGCCCTTCTACCTCTCACGCTCTCTCTCTCCAAAACAAATAAACATTAAAAAAAATATTAAAAAAAAAAAAGAAGAAACGATTTCCTGAGTTAGGGAAAACAGCCTTAATGGCTTTCACTAATTGACATATGATTACATATCCACGTGGCATCCGGGTCACCTTGCCTTGCTCTGCAACTGGTCAGGACTCAGGGAACAGAGGCCCATGAGGAGCCAGCCAACTACCAGCTCAGAGGAGGCCGTGTGCCCACAGGAGCAGAAGACGCTGGTGGGTCACTGGGACGATGCCCTAATTTCACTCGACAAATCCCTCTTCCTTCCCCTTCAAGAGGGGGAAGGAGAGCCCATGCCTCCTGCTCCCTCCAATAGGGACCACTTCTTACCTTGCCTCAGGGAGGCCCCGCGGGTTCCTGGGACATCTGCACCTTCAAGGAACCGCCTCAGCCAGACTCCGAGCTTCCTGGGTGGATCCTAGACATCCATCAGTTTCTAATCGCTGGCTTTCTCCTGCATAACCCCGATCTTTTAGATCGAAAACAAGAAATTAAAAAGATAAAGAAGCAACTCTAGAAGCTCTGAAGCGCTCATTTCAGTGGAGGGCCAGCGGGACAGAGTTGCCAGGAGGCAGCTAAGAAGGCACGGAGTCCCTGGGGTGGGGGTGGGGTGGCTGTGTGGCCCCAGCTGGGTGATGCCCAGGGCCCTCCATCATCCCCAGCGGCCGCGGAGGCGGGAGGGTCCAGCCAATATCGACCGTACTACCCACCCCCCACCCCCCGCTCTCTTTCCCTCTCTCCCCTGATCCCAGTTTTGCATCAGTGTCTAACCACCCCCACCCCCACCCCACGTCCCAGGGGCAGCATTTCTCTCTCACTTCCAGCGCCTACTACCCAGACCAGACCTCATCACCTCCTCCGCATCGGTGACAGCGGCCTTTGGTTACCTCTCTGCGTGTTCTCAGAGGGTCCTCCCTAATTAAGGCCAAACACCTGAGTTGACTGAGCCCCAAGATCCCACTGGGTGGCGGTGTCTCTGTCCATCCCCACACACAGCCTCATCACCTGCTACCCTGACCACCAGCCCCACGCTTCCTGCTTCACTCGTGCTGCCTCCATTCTCACGTCACCACCCACAGAATCCCTTCCCTCCCCTGGGCCTGCCCATATGCCACCTCCTCCGTGAAGCCTACCTCACCTCCCCGCCGAGTGTGTGTCCTCCCTCCGTTAGCCTATCAGGCTCACTCTGTGGCTCACAGATCCGGTTCTAGTCTGTCTAGTGATGATTTTGGACACCTATCCACTCTGCCACACAGCACGCTTTCTAGGGCGGCTGACTGAAAGGCACCCGTGGGTGGAACGTGAAACGTTAGTTCTCCCGTGGGATTTGGGATACTGAGGAGAGATCACGATAGAAACAACCACAGCCGGCGGCACTACCAGGTGTCAGGCCCAAGTCAGCCACTTGGTCGTGACCGTGGCCTGAGATCCTGTACGGGCATCTCCGTGGACACACACGTGTATACACACGGTCACCAATTGACTCAAGTGGGCCAAGAAGGCAACCGAGTCCCCGGAGGAGACCCATGCCACGTGGAAGAATGGCTACCCCTGGGGCCGGGGAGCCAGGTCCACAAACTATTGGTGGACTTGGGCCAGCAGACCCTGTGGTTCTACCAACAGCCCCAGGCTTGCCTCAACTGGGCCCTGTGCTCGGCTGTATGGGGGCTCTGAGGGCCACGTGGCCTTAGCCTGGGATGCTGTCTGGCCACTGTCTGTCAGTCTGTTATGTGTCTTTACTGGGGATGCACAGCCTTATTCATTAGAAAGCTATTTGGAGTTATATTGGGGAGGGGGATGCAGAAGAAAACCAAAAAGAACCATATTTCCATAGGATGCCACTTCTCATCAAGTAGCTTACCCCAAAAGTCCTGCCCAAATCTTTGCTAATGCAAAAGCCTACAGCTCATCAAGGTCATGGAAACCCTGAACTTCCTCTTGGTCCCGGACAACAGCAGGGGATGGTAAGCGTCTTGTCCAGCTATGGTTTCCCCTACACCTAGGCCATGGATGTCACGATTTTTGGTTAAATGAGCCTAGAGCTGGTGACAGTTTCCAGACATCTTGTGACAGATAACTCTGAAGAAAGCGAGTCCTTCGCCCAGGTTTCTGTGGTCCTTACACCGACCCTGTCTTTCTTTCTGATGGACAATATCCTCTGCTCTTCTCTTGCTTACATCCAGATCAGAGAGATAAATCTCCAGTCTTGTTTCGCTGGTCCTGGTCTGGTCAGCGCTGACCTTACAGGAAGTTCACATGGAGGGCTCTGACCCTCCTCAAGGAGAGGAAGCAAAGAGGGCCAGAGCGAGAAGCCAGAGGGCAGGTCTGATGGACAAGCCTGGGAGGAGAATCTGGGGGAGGTGGGATGGAGCCTTGGAGATCTCCAGAAAATAACTAGAAAACAGTCTGTGGCATCCCATCCTCCTCTTCCTCTTATTCCCTTTTTGCTTTTCCTGGAAAGAGCACTTAGCTGTCAGTTCCCTCTCGTTCTCCTCACTGCCTCCCTGACTTCTTCAAGAGTCATCCCCAGGCGCGCCTTCTCCAGACAGCCTTCTCTAGGTTTGCCTTATCTGTATCGGGGCTTCTCCGCCATGGAGTGTCGGTGATGCTGTTCAGTGGTTATCAGCTCCCAGTTCCCTTGCCCAGGGGACTGTGAGCCTGCCGATGCCAGTCATCTCTGTGTCTTCAGTGCCCAGAGCTCTGCCTGGCTCAAGTGAGCCTCTGCAAAAGGCTAACCATAGTACATCCCGCTCCAGCTGTCTGTCTCCAGCTCCCTTTCACCCCTCTAGCACCATTGCCCTAGCTCACACTCATATCATCTCCTGTCCAGGCAGCTCCCGTGGTCATCCACTCCCCCCAACTCTTCTCTCCACCTCCAGCTAGCCAGTTCATGCTCACCTGTCATCAAAGGGGCATCTCAAAAGAAGCAGAAAGACCTGGATTCAAATCCCAGCCCTACCACTCTCTAGCCGTGTGTATTTGAATATTTCTAAAACTCACGTCCCCTGTGTCCATAATGATGCTAAGAAATTTTCGATGACAAAAGTAGGACCATGTGTTAGAAGACACCAGGTATTGAGTCCTCCTCTCCATCACATGGAAAGTTAAATAAGACAGTAAGGCCCGCTCTCCTGTCTCAGAAAGAAGTAGAACAGAGCAACCCAGAGCCGCATGCACCTGGTTTCTCCTCTGCTAGATGGCAGGTGTTTCAGGGACAGAAACACTACAACTTTCCTTTCCCAGAGACCCACCACAGTCCATGGCTTATAGGAGTCATGGGGTTGGCATTTATAGATTAACCACAGGGGGTCTCTTTTGTGTTTTGGACCAACCCGCATCATGCCTCTTCTTTGTGTGGCTTTCCCTTCTGATTACCACCTTCAGTACACCCTCCAACCCCTACTCCTGGCACAGAGACACTGCCTCATGGGGATCAGAGATCAAGGAGAGGTGCCCCAGCAGCCAGCCCTCTGCTAGCACACAGCAGGAGCTCACTGAGGGCTGTGGAGACGCTTTCACATGCATCCTTAACTGAGCAGCTGCTGTGATGAGGGAGGTTCCCTAAGAGGTTAACTGTTAGGGGGGACCCATAAGCATGGGGGGCGAATGTGGAAGACTAGAAGGAGAAGTGCAAAGAAGCAGAAAATTGGGCGAGGAAATGCCATGGTGAAGGAAACACAATGGGGGCAACCCTGGGGGAGTGTAAAAGAAGGACAAGTTAGAAGATTCTTGGGGGTTAGGAACGGTCTCCCATCTAAGCCCCGGAAGCTGAGGGGAAGAAGAAAGAGATGGGAGCAAGTGGCCCATGCAGAACTAAACCAGGCTAAGGCTCAGCCTCTAAGCAGGACTTCCTGCTCTGCTGGGCTTTGTCCTCGGCCTCTCTCCCAGGTCCCAGGGAAAGACTCCTCCATCGCTTCCCCTCTAAGCTAGCTGTGGACTCAGAGGCCAGACACTGGTAAGTAATTACCTACCCCTAAGCTTACCTTGGTCCCTGCTATATGGGAGACATTGTCCTAAGTCCTTTACAAGGCCTTTGAGGCAGAGCCGATCAGTGTCCCCATCTCACAGGTGAGGTCACACTGTGAGTGAAAGTCCCAATATCCATCTGAGGTGGGCGGATTCCAGAATTATGAGTTTATCTCTGCACTATACTGACCTCCCCAAATCTGGAAGCCTCCCCTGTGTCCTGGTCCCCATTCTCACCCTTGACCCATTGATTTGTCTGGGACTTCAGTTTGCCACTTCCAGAGAAGAACTGACTCAGACCCACTAATAAAATCCTTCCCAAAAGGGACAGGAGATCAGGTCACATCTAACCCCCACCTCTGCCTCTCATGGGCTGTGTGGCCACCCAACACACAGGGTTTGGACTCCAGGATCCCAAAGAGTACAGGTGGGTAATCATGCTCTCTTTCCAAGTTCTTTGGAGGGAAGGGATGCTCAGGAACATCATTCTGCTTCCTTGAAAATCTAGGCCTGACTCCTAAAGCCAGAGGAATATCAACCTTGGGGGTAGCTCGCCTAAAACGGGGCACCCTAAGAAAGCAAGATGGAAGGTGGAATGGAAATCGGCAACTGAATTTTCCCCAAGTTTGGCCCCATTTCTAGGCAGCAACTTTATCCCCCAGCTTTGCAGGGGATCCCTGGGCCCTAAAACCCCCATGGTCAAATGACAGTTGCTAGGTGTGGGGGTGCCTCTCTGGACAGTATGGGGCCCACGGGGGACCCATGCAGAGGCACATGGGACTGAGTTCAGAGTAAATGGAAGTAGGAAGCATGACCTACAACCTTCTTTTTTTTCCTGGAATAATACACTTGAAATATATTTTATTTTGTCCTTTTCATCAAAACCTCTTGACTTCCTCATCTTTCTAATTATTACTCTCTGGATTATTCCCCTACCATTTCCACCTTTCCTTGGTCTTGGTTGTTGTTGTTGTTGTTTTTAATATAAAATTTTACTGAGGTAGCTATATGTTCACATGCAGTCGTAAGAAATAATACAGAGAGATCCCACATAGTGTTAATATGATTTCCCCCGGTGGTGGCATAAACTATAAACTATATAATATATATTATATAATATATATATTATATATAATATATATAAACTATAAACTATAGCATAATATCATAAACATGGTATTGACATTGATCCAACCCCCTAATCTCGTTTATATCTCACTAGCTTTTACTTTTACTCATTTGTGTGTGTGTAGTTTCACACAATTTTATCACATGTATACGTTTGTGTATTCACGACCAGAGTCAAAATACAGAACAGTTCCATCTGTTCTGGATCCAGTGTAGCCCTTTTATGACCACATCTACCTCCCTCCTCCATCCCCTGTCTCTAACTCCAGGTGGCCACCAATCTATTCTCCACCCCTATAATCTCATCTTTGTGAGCATGTTATAGAAATGTAATCATACAGTATGCAATTTTTGAGGACTGGCTGTTTTCATTCAGCATAATTCTCTTGAGACCCATCCAAGCCATTGCATGTGTCAATAGCTGTTTCCTTCTTGTTGCTGAGTAATATATTCACGGTATGGATAAACCATGGTTTGTTTAACCATTCATCCATTGAAGGGTATCTGGGCTCCTTCCAGTTTTTGACTATTATGAATAAAGCTGCTTTGCACATTTGGATATGGGTTTTTACATGCACATAAGTTTCCATTTCTCTGGAATAAATGCCCAAGAATGCAATTGTTGGGTTGTACGTTAGTTGTATGGTTAATTGGATATGAAACTGCCGAAGTGCCTATAACATTTTACATTTCTTTTTTTTTTTTTAATTTTTTTTTCAACGTTTTTTATTTATTTTTGGGACAGAGAGAGACAGAGCATGAACGGGGGAGGGGTAGAGAGAGAGGGAGACACAGAATCGGAAACAGGCTCCAGGCTCCGAGCCATCAGCCCAGAGCCCAACGCGGGGCTCGAACTCACGGACCGCGAAGTCGGACACTTTTTTTTTTTTTTTTCCTTTTTTTTTTTAAATTTATTTATTTTTTTTTATTTTTTAATATATGAAATTTACTGTCAAATTGGTTTCCATACAACACCCAGTGCTCATCCCAAAAGGTGCCCTCCTCAATACCCATCACCCACCCTGCCCTCCCTCCCACCCCCCATCAACCCTCAGTTTGTTCTCAGTTTTTAACAGTCTCTTATGCTTTGGCTCTCTCCCACTCTAACCTTTTTTTTTTTTTTTCCCTTCCCCTCCCCCATGGGTTTCTGTTATGTTTCTCAGGATCCACATAAGAGTGAAACCATATGGTATCTGTCTTTCTCTGTATGGCTTATTTCACTTAGCATCACACTCTCCAGTTCCATCCATGTTGCTACAAAAGGCCATATTTCATTTTTTCTCATTGCCACGTAGTATTCCATTGTGTATATAAACCACAATTTCTTTATCCATTCATCAGTTGATGGACATTTAGGCTCTTTCCATAATTTGGCTATTGTTGAGAGTGCCGCTATAAACATTGGGGTACAGGTGCCCCTATGCATCAGTACTCCTGTATCCCTTGGATAAATTCCTAGCAGTGCTATTGCTGGGTCATAGGGTAGGTCTATTTTTAATTTTCTGAGGAACCTCCACACTGCTTTCCAGAGCGGCTGCACCAATTTGCATTCCCACCAACAGTGCAAGAGGGTTCCTGTTTCTCCACATCCTCTCCAGCATCTATAGTCTCCTGATTTCTTCATTTTGGCCACTCTGACTGGCGTGAGGTGGTATCTGAGTGTGGTTTTGATTTGTATTTCCCTGATAAGGAGCGACGTTGAACATCTTTTCATGTGCCTGTTGGCCATCCGGATGTCTTCTTTAGAGAAGTGTCTATTCATGTTTTCTGCCCATTTCTTCACTGGGTTATTTGTTTTTCGGGTGTGGAGTTTGATGAGCTCTTTATAGATTTTGGATACTAGCCCTTTGTCCGATGTGTCATTTGCAAATATCTTTTCCCATTCCGTTGGTTGCCTTTTAGTTTTGTTGGTTGTTTCCTTTGCTGTGCAGAAGCTTTTTATCTTCATAAGGTCCCAGTAATTCACTTTTGCTTTTAATTCCCTTGCCTTTGGGGATGTGCCGAGTAAGAGATTGCTACGGCTGAGGTCAGAGAGGTCTTTTCCTGCTTTCTCCTCTAAGGTTTTGATGGTTTCCTGTCTCACATTCAGGTCCTTTATCCATTTTGAGTTTATTTTTGTGAATGGTGTGAGAAAGTGGTCTAGTTTCAACCTTCTGCATGTTGCTGTCCAGTTCTCCCAGCACCATTTGTTAAAGAGACTGTCTTTTTTCCATTGGATGTTCTTTCCTGCTTTGTCAAAGATGAGTTGGCCATACGTTTGTGGGTCTAGTTCTGGGGTTTCTATTCTATTCCATTGGTCTAAGTGTCTGTTTTTATGCCAATACCATGCTGTCTTGATGATGACAGCTTTGTAGTAGAGGCTAAAGTCTGGGATTGTGATGCCTCCTGCTTTGGTCTTCTTCTTCAAAATTACTTTGGCTATTCGGGGCCTTTTGTGGTTCCATATGAATTTTAGGATTGCTTGTTCTAGTTTCGAGAAGAATGCTGGTGCAATTTTGATTGGGATTGCATTGAATGTGTAGATAGCTTTGGGTAGTATTGACATTTTGACAATATTTATTCTTCCAATCCATGAGCAGGGAATGTCTTTCCATTTCTTTATATCTTCTTCAATTACCTGCATAAGCTTTCTATAGTTTTCAGCATACAGATCTTTTACATCTTTGGTTAGATTTATTCCTAGGTATTTTATGCTTCTTGGTGCAATTGTGAATGGGATCAGTTTCTTCATTTGTCTTTCTGTTGCTTCATTGTTAGTGTATAAGAATGCAACTGATTTCTGCACATTGATTTTGTATCCTGCAACTTTGCTGAATTCATGTATCAGTTCTAGCAGACTTTTGGTGGAGTCTATCGGATTTTCCATGTATAATATCATGTCATCTGCAAAAAGTGAAAGCTTGACTTCATCTTTGCCAATTTTGATGCCTTTGATTTCCTTTTGTTGTCTGATTGCTGATGCTAGAACTTCCAGCACTATGTTAAACAAGAGCGGTGACAGTGGGTATCCTGTCGTGTTCCTGATCTCAGGGAAAAAGCTCTCAGTTTTTCCCCGTTGAGGATGATGTTAGCTGTGGGCTTTTCATAAATGGCCTTTATGATCTTTAAGTATGTTCCTTCTATCCCGACTTTCTCAAGGGTTTTTATTAAGAAAGGGTGCTGGATTTTGTCAAAGGCCTTTTCTGCATCGACTGACAGGATCATATGGTTCTTCTCTTTTTTTTTGTTAATGTGATGTATCACGTTGATCGATTTGCGAATGTTGAACCAGCCCTGCATCCCAGGAATGAATCCCACTTGATCATGGTGAATAATTCTTTTTATATGCTGTTGAATTCGATTTGCTAGTATCTTATTAAGAATTTTTGCATCCATATTCATCAGGGATATTGGCCTGTAGTTCTCTTTTTTTACTGGGTCTCTGTCTGGTTTAGGAATCAAAGTAATACTGGCTTCATAGAATGAGTCTGGAAGTTTTCCTTCCCTTTCTATTTCTTGGAATAGCTTGAGAAGGATAGGTATTATCTCTGCTTTAAACGTCTGGTAGAACTCCCCTGGGAAGCCATCTGGTCCTGGACTCTTATTTGTTGGGAGATTTTTGATAACCGATTCAATTTCTTCGCTGGTTATGGGTCTGTTCAAGCTTTCTATTTCCTCCTGATTGAGTTTTGGAAGAGTGTGGGTGTTTAGAAATTTGTCCATTTCTTCCAGGTTGTCCAATTTGCTGGCATATAATTTTTCATAGTATTCCCTGATAATTGTTTGTATCTCTGAGGGATTGGTTGTAATCATTCCATTTTCATTCATGATTTTATCTATTTGGGTCATCTCCCTTTTCTTTTTGAGAAGCCTGGCTAGAGGTTTGTCAATTTTGTTTATTTTTTCAAAAAACCAACTCTTGGTTTCGTTGATCTGCTCTACAGTTTTTTTAGATTCTATATTGTTTATTTCTGCTCTGATCTTTATTATTTCTCTTCTTCTGCTGGGTTTAGGCTGCCTTTGCTGTTCTGCTTCTATTTCCTTTAGGTGTGCTGTTAGATTTTGTATTTGGGATTTTTCTTGTTTCTTGAGATAGGCCTGGATTGCAATGTATTTTCCTCTCAGGACTGCCTTCGCTGCATCCCAAAGCGTTTGGATTGTTGTATTTTCATTTTCGTTTGTTTCCATGTATATTTTAATTTCTTCTCTAATTGCCTGGTTGACCCACTCATTCGTTAGTAGGGTGTTCTTTAACCTCCATGCTTTTGGAGGTTTTCCAGACTTTTTCCTGTGGTTGATTTCAAGCTTCATAGCATTGTGGTCTGAAAGTATGCATGGTATAATTTCAATTCTTGTAAACTTATGAAGGGCTGTTTTGTGACCCAGTATATGATCTATCTTGGAGAATGTTCCATGTGCACTCGAGAAGAAAGTATATTCTGTTGCTTTGGGATGCAGAGTTCTAAATATATCTGTCAAGTCCATCTGATCCAATGTATCATTCAGGGCCCTTGTTTCTTTATTGACTGTGTGTCTAGATGATCTATCCATTTCTGTAAGTGGGGTGTTAAAGTCCCCTGCAATGACCACATTCTTATCAATAAGGTTGCTTATGTTTATGAGTAATTGTTTTATATATCTGGGGGCTCGGGTATTTGGCGCATAGACATTTATAATAGTTAGCTCTTCCTGGTGGATAGACCCTGTGATTATTATATAATGCCCTTCTTCATCTCTTGTTACAGCCTTTAATTTAAAGTCTAGTTTGTCTGATATAAGTATGGCTACTCCAGCTTTCTTTTGGCTTCCAGGAGCATGATAGATAGTTCTCCATCCCCTCACTCTCAATCTAAAGGTGTCCTCAGATCTAAAATGAGTCTCTTGTAGACAGCAAATAGATGGGTCTTGTTTTTTTTATCCATTCTGATACCCTATGTCTTTTAGTTGGCGCATTTAATCCATTTACATTCAGTGTTATTATAGAAAGATATGGGTTTAGAGTCATTGTGATGTCTGTATGTTTTATGCTTGTAGTGATGTCTCTGGTACTTTGTCTCACAGGATCCCCCTTAGGATCTCTTGTAGGGCTGGTTTCGTGGTAACAAATTCCTTCAGTTTTTGTTTGTTTGGGAAGACCTTTATCTCTCCTTCTATTCTAAATGACAGACTTGCTGGATAAAGGATTCTCGGCTGCATATTTTTTCTGTTTAGCACACTGTAGATATCGTGCCAAGCCTTTCTGGCCTGCCAAGTTTCAAAGGAGAGATCAGTCACGAGTCTTATAGGTCTCCCTTTATATGTGAGGGCACGTTTATCCCTTGCTGCTTTCAGAATTTTCTCTTTATCCTTGTATTTTGCCAGTTTCACTATGATATGTCGTGCAGAAGATCGATTCAAGTTACGTCTGAAGGGAGTTCTCTGTGCCTCTTGGATTTCAATGCCTTTTTCCTTCCCCAGTTCAGGGAAGTTCTCAGCTATAATTTGTTCAAGTACCCCTTCAGCACCTTTCCCTCTCTCTTCCTCCTCTGGGATACCAATTATGCATATATTATTTTTTTTTAGTGTATCACTTAGTTCTCTAATTTTCCCCTCATACTCCTGGATTTTTTTATCTCTCTTTCTTTCAGCTTCCTCTTTCTCCATAACTTTATCTTCTAGTTCACCTATTCTCTCCTCTGCCTCTTCAAGCCGAGCTATCGTGGTTTCCATTTTGTTTTGCATTTCGTTTAAAGCGTTTTTCAGCTCCTCGTGACTGTTCCTTAGTCCCTCGATCTTTGTGGCAAGAGATTCTCTGCTGTCCTGTATACTGTTTTCAAGCCCAGTGATTAATTTTATGACTATTATTCTAAATTCACTTTCTGTTATATTATTTAAATCCTTTTTGATCAGTTCATTAGCTGTTGTTATTTCCTGGAGATTCTTCTGAGGGGAATTCTTCCGTTTGGTCATTTTGGAGAGTCCCTGGCGTGGTGAGGACCTGCAGGGCACTTCCCCTGTGCTGTGGTGTATAACTGGAGTTAGTGGGCGGGGCCGCAGTCCGACCCGATGTCTGCCCCCAGCCCACTGCTGGGGCCACAGTCAGACTGGTGTGTGCCTTCTCTTCCCCTCTCCTAGGGGCGGGATTCACTGTGGGGTGGCGTGTCCCGTCTGGGCTACTTGCACACTGCCAGGCTTGTGTTGCTGGGGATCTGGCGTATTAGCTGGGGTGGGTAGGCAAGGTGCACGGGGGCTGGAGGGGCAGGCTTAGCTCGCTTCTCCTTAGGTGATCCACTTCAGGAGGAGCCCTGTGGCAGCGGGAGGGAGTCAGATCCGCTGCCGGAGGTTTGGCTCCGCAGAAGCACAGAGTTGGGTGTTTGCGCGGAACGAGCAAGTTCCCTGGCAGGAACTGGTTCCCTTTGGGATTTTGGCTGGGGGATGGGCGGGGGAGATGGCGCTGGCGCCTTTGTTCCCCGCCAAGCTGAGCTCTGCCGTCCGGGGGCTCAGCAGCTCTCCCTCCCTTTGTCCTCCAGCCTTCCCGCTTTCCGAGCAGAGCTGTTCACTTATGACCTCCCAGACGCTAAGTCGCGCTTGCTGTCGGAACACAGTCCGTCCGGCCCCTCCGCTTTTGCCAGCCAGACTCGGGGGCTCTGCTTGGCCGGCGAGCCGCCCCTCCGCCCCGGCTCCCTCCCGCCAGTCCGTGGAGCGCGCACCGCCTCGCCGCCCTTCCTACCCTCTTCCGTGGGCCTCTGGTCTGCGCTTGACTCCGGAGACTCCCTTCTGCTAATCCTCTGGCGGTTTTCTGGGTTCTTTAGGCAGGTGTAGGTGGAATCTAAGTGATCGGCAGGACGCGCTGTGAGCCCCGTGTCCTCCTACGCCGTCATCTTCCGGAACCCTCGAAGTCGGACACTTAAGTGAAGTCGGACACTTAACCGACTGCGCCACCCAGGCGCCCCAACATTTTACATTTCTACAAGTAATGTAAGAGTGATGCAATTTCCCCACAGCCTCTCCAGCATGAGGTGTTATCACCATCACTATTTTTAATTTTCACCATTCTGATAAATATGTAATGATTATCTCACGGTGGGTTTTAATTTCTATTTCCCTAATAACCAATAATGTTGAACATATTTTTATGTGTTAATTTGTGACCCGTATATACTCTTCAGTGAAATGTCTCTTCATATCCTTTGCCCATTTTCTAATTAGATTGTGGGGTTTTTACTGGTAGGTTTTGAGAGCTTTCTACATTCTAGATATTAGCTCTTTATAAGATATGTGGTTTGCAAACATTTTTTTCTCCAATATGTAGCTTGTCTTTTCATCTACACAGAGAAAAAGATTTTGTTTTGGATGTGGTTCAGCGTGTAGTTTTCTTCTATTATGAGTCATGCATCTGGTGTCAAATGTAAGAACTATTCCTCTATTCTTAGATCCTGAAGATTTTCTCCTCTGTTTCATTTTGTTTCAAAAGTTTTATATAAGTTTTCATTTAACTGAGATTCATTTCGAGCTAATTTTTGTATAAAATGTGAGGGTTAGCTCCAGGTTCATCTTGCGGTTTTGTTCATTTGGATTTATCTATTTCTCCTTTCAGCTTTATCAGTTTTGCTTTATGTATTTTGAGGCTCCATTGTTTGGTATGTACATATTTAGTTTTGTTATGTCTTTCTGGTAGATTGCTATTTTTATTGCCTTGTAACCTTCCTATTTATCTCTAATACTTTTCTTGGTGCTGAAGTCTACTTTACCAGATATTAATATACTCATTCTTTTTTATTAATATTTGCATGGCATATTTTCCTATCATTTTACTCTCATTCTACCTAAGGCAGTCATTGCAATTTAAGTCCATTTCTGGAAATAGCATTTACTTGGGTTATTATTTTATTCACTCTCCCAATCTCTCTCATGGATTGATGTGTTGATACCATTGATATTCAAAGTAAGTATTGACAAATTAGCACTTAAATCCTCCATCATTTTATTATTTATTTTCTCTTTGTTTTTTATGGTCTGGATGTTTCTGTTAGGTGTTTTAGAATGAGACTTTTAGGGGAGCCTGGGAGGCTCAGTCAGTTGAGCCTCTGACTTCGGCTCAGGTCATGATCTCAGCTCAAGTCATGATCTCACAGTTTGTGAGTTTGAGCCCAGCATTGGTCAGCTCAGAGCCTGGAGCTTGCTTCAGATTCTGCGTCTCCCTTTCTCTCTGCACCTCCCTCACGTGTGTTCTCTCTCTCAAGTAAACATTAAAAAAATAGAGTAAGACTTACATTTAAATTAGTGGTCTTTGAGTAAGACAATTGCCCTCCATAATGTGGGTTGGCCTAATCCAGTCAGGTGAAGGCCTTAATAGAACAAAAATCTGACCTCTCCAAGCAAGAGGGAAGTCTGCAGAAGGCCTTCAGACTTGAACTGCAACTTTGGCTCTTCGGTATCTCCAGCCTGCCAGCTTACCCTGCAGATTTTGAACTTGAATAGATGTATTGCCTCTGTTTATCATCCATCACTTGATACTTGTTTAAACTGTATTTTTTTTTCTAATTTATCATGCGATTCCTTTTTGACCTATTGATTATTTAAGAATATGTTGGTTGGGGCGCCTGGGTGGCTCAGTCGGTTGAGCGTCCAACTTCAGCTCAGGTCACGATCTCATGGTTCGTGAGTTCGAGCCCCGCGTCAGGCTCTGGGCTAATGGCTCAGAGCCTGGAGCCTGCTTCCGATTCTGTGTCTCCCTCTCTCTCTGCCCCTCCCCCATTCGTGCTCTGTCTCTCTCTGTCTCAAAAATAAATAAACATTAAAAAAAAATAAAAAAAAATATGTTGGTTAATTTAGACAAACTTGGGGATTTCTCTATTTTTGTTCTGTTATTGATTTCTAATTTCATTCCTTTGAGGTGGAGAAAATAATATGTATAATTGCAAGTCTTTTAAGTTTATAGACTTATTTTGTGGGCTGGCATATGGAAAATAGTTCATGTGCATTTATATGTTGTATAGTAATTTTTTTCAAGGTGCATTTATTTGGTTTATGGTATTACTCAAGTGTTGTATTTTGTTGTTGAACTTCTGCCCAGCTGTTCTATTCTTTACTGATGTTGGGGTATTGAAGTCTCCAACTATTATTGTTGAATTATCTATTTCTGTCTTCAGTTCTGTCAGATTTTGCTTCACATATTTTGAGTCTTAGCTGTTACATGCATATATGTTTATAATCATTATTTTTCCAGATGGATTAACTCTGATATGATTATAAAGTCTTTCTTTGTATCTTTCTTTGTATCTTATCTTTGTATCTAGTAATGATTTTTTTCTTAAATTTCTCTTTTGTATGCTCTTTGCATGGTATATCTTTTTCTATTCTTTATTTGTGTCTTTGAATATATAATGTGTCTCTTTTAGACAGCACATAGTTGGATAGTTTTTAATACATTCTTCCAATCTCTTTTTTTTTTTTTTAACGTTTATTTATTTTTGAAACAGAGAGTAACAGAGCATGAACAGGGGAGGGGCAGAGAGAGAGGGAGACACAGAACCGGAAGCAGGCTCCAGGCTCTGAGCCATCAGCCCAGAGCCCGACGCGGGGCTCGAACTCACAGACCGACCGTGAGATCGTGACCTGAGCTGAAGTCGGATGCTTAACCGACTGAGCCACCCAGGCGCCCCTCTTCCAATCTCTTTTGATTGGAGTATTTAATTCATTTATAAATAATATAATTACTTATAAGGTGGGATTTATGTTTGCTATTTTGCCATTTGTTGTATATGTGTCCCATGTCTTTAGATGTTGTTTGTTGCTTGATTTCTCCCTCTTTGTGGTGTTAAATAGACAGTTTCTACTGCAGCATTTTAATTCCTTTGTTGTTTCTTTTACTGGAACTTTTGCAAGTTATTTTCTCATTGCCCTGGGGATTGCAAGTAGCATTTTAACGGTGTATCAAAACTTGGCTCCACTATTACTTCATTCCCTTTCTTATCCTTGATACTATTATTTTCATAAAAATTATATTTTGTATGTTTATATGATATAAGTTTATACATATGTTTTATATGTTTAAATATGAAATTATATTTTATATGTGTATGGTATAGTTTAATAGTTATTTTAATGCAATATTTTAAGAGAGACAAATACAAAAAGATTTACAAACAAAAATGTTTATATTGTCTTTCATAATGCATAATTATTTTTATTGCTTCTTGTGTGTGTGTGTGTGTGTGTGTGTGTGTGTGTATTTGAATGACTGTCTAGTGTCCTTTCATTTTAACCTGAAGAACTCTGGTTAGTATTTTTTTTTTTCAGCAAGTCTACTAGCAACCAATTGTCTTGGTTTTTGGAAATATCTGGAAATGCCTTAACTTCTCTTTCATTCTTGAAAGAGAGTTTAGCTGGATAAAGAATTTTTGATTGATAGGCTTTTTCTTTCAACACTTTGAAGATGTCATCCCATGATTTTCTGACCTCTTGTTTCTGATGCGAAGCCAGATGTTAATATTATTGACTTTTCCTTGTACTGGATGAGCTGCTTCTCTTTTACCGTTTTCAATATTTTCTCTTTATCTTTGAATTTCATTAATTTGACTATGATATGTCTATGGTGGATATTTTTGAGTTTGTTCTATTTGTAGATTCATCTATGTGTAGATTCATGTTTTTAATCAAATTTGAGAAGTTTTCAGATATTTTATTAAGTACTTTTTCTGTCTCTTTCTTTTCGCATCTCTGTTTGGCACTCTAATTACGCATGTATTGGTATGTTTACTGGTGTCCCACGGACCTCTGACGTTCTATTCATTTTTCTTCATTATTTATTTTTTCTGCTCCTCAGACTGGGTAATCTTTATTGACCAACTTAATTTTATTGATTCTTTGTTCTTTATTGATTCAGATAGGTTCTTGGGTTCCTCAGGTGACTTTTCACTTCAACTCCAAAATTTCTATGTAGATCTTTTTTGACAGTCTCTTTATTGACAGTCTTTATTTGGAGAGGCATAATTGCCATGCTTTTATTTTAATTCTTTATACATGTCTTCTTTTAGTTATTTGAACATATTTATAATAACTGATATAAATTCTTTGCATAGTAAGTATAAAACCTATGCCCTCTCAAGGACATTTTCCATTGCCAGCTTTTTCTCTTCTTTTCTGTGTATGTAGCATACTTTCTTGCTTCTTGGTATGTCTCATATTTTTTTTGTTGTAACACGGACTGGTGACTTCTCCTTTCCTCAGCTTTTCCTGTGCATGCATGCAGGCTTTTAGATCTCCAGGAAGATGTCAGAGCTTTTCAAAATTCCCTATGGTAGCCTAGTTCTCCAGGATTTCTTTTTAAATTCCCTATCAGGGTCTAGTTTTCCTTAAATGAAATCACAGCCTCTAGTAGCTGAGAAGTTGCCAGTAGTTTGGTATTGGTTCAATACTGTCCTGGGAGTAGGTTTCCTTTTGTCTTCCCCATTTCTCACCCCCAGTTGAGCTTAGATGAGCTCTGAATCAAATCAAATAGCCACCACATTCTGTAAATAGAGATTTACCAGGGAGCTAAAAGTTCTGACAAAATATTGACTGTTCTCTGGAAGACTACTCCTTCTCTGTCTCCCTTGAGGACTTTTCCTCCCCAGCCCATCTGCGAGCAGTAGGTGTGCCTTTGGTCCTGTCCTAAAATAACTTTTCATCTCACTGGGCCTAGTCTCTCTGAATGCACTCATCCATTCATGGATCATGTATGATCCATGACTCTGAAATATAAATCTCCCTCCCAAGACCCTGAGGATTTAAGCTCTCTCAATTGAAAAGTTTCTCTTAAACATTCCTCCAGCAACAACAAAAAAATATTTTAAGAACTGAACATGAGTTTTATGAGCAAGAGTTTTATGAACTCTTCCCTGCCCTGATTCCTGAAATGGCTCATCCTCCTATTTCTTACATCAGTGACAGGAATCTCTTTACAAGGCCATCCAAACAGAATCTCCCTGTGTTTTGTCCTCCCACATCTCTGCCATTTCACATCCACATAGTTAAGGTTCCAAGCAATGCTGTCCCTACATTCTGTCCCATGCTTCCTTCCCCTCTATCCACACTCTCATTCTCCCAGACTAGGCCACTTGCCTCAATTTCCCAGGCTGGGATAGAGACACCCCTGTCTCATACTCCTGTGGTACTCTGTAATTAACCCATCCAGAGCTCTCACCACTCTGAATTCTGGTTATCCTTTGCTGATCTATCTTCCACCCCAGCACATAATCTCCAGGAAAAGATGAGGTGTCCTTTGTCCTTTCTCCCTTGGATATGGAGCTTGGTAGACACTCAAAACTATATGTTGAATAAGTGAATATTTGTATCAGTGACTGAAACTAATGACACTCAGTCAAATTGTAAGTTTGGGTTATGGGGGGTGGGGGGGCAAGGGGAGGAATGGATGCTAGTTAACAAAAACAATGAGTGATACTGAAAATACTTCTGATATTAATCAGATGTTCACTCCTGAGGTGTTTCACCAAATGCTTGTGAAAGAAAAGGCTATGAGAACACCATAAAAACTTGGCAATCATTCTCCACTCTGCAGAGTAACTTTGTGGTTCAGATGTAATTTTAAAAAAGATGTGACTAGACAGCTCAGGACCGCCGTCTTTTTGGATTCCGAATCCTTGTTAGTTGGCTAGAAAACCCGCAGAGACTTGACTTCAGTTTTCTTGAGAGTAGAAATGTGTCTCTTCCAGTTAATGGTAGGCCAAAGTATTTCTTTGCAAGATTTGAGGAAACTCTGCCCTAACAGTATGCAGAAAAACAGATAACCTTGACCACTGGGAACTTTAAATTTGAATTTGAAATGAAGTCATTGGAAGAGTAAAACAGTCAAAATGCAAAAACACCTTTAAAACGCATCTGTCTGCACAATCTGGAATATGCAGATAGATAGACTCTCCCACAACTTGTATCCTAGACTTGCTTTCTAGTGAGGCCTGAGAATAATGTACTTATTTATCCCACCATACTGAATTGGATAGTGTCCTACAAAAATTCACATCTAGCTTGAAAAATAGCACATCATCTTTACTTTTGAAGACCCCAAGCATCCCTCCTCTACAACCAGAAGACCAATTTCAAAGGAAGAAATCTTCACAGAAATGCTACCTGTGGACAGAAATCCTCCCCACCACCCCCTAAGGAATCCAAAAGACCGGCTATTCCTTCCCACTTTTCTATCACCTAGAGATCAGGTAGATAGCCTGCATTTGGCCAATCTGTTCCCTCCATTTAATACATTGGATCTTGAGAGAATGATACACTCAGGGACACTTGAGAACATATTCAGAACAGCCAAAGGCCCACGGGTATCATCTGAAAAATTGGCTCCCATGGTTGATTCATTTTCTGCTTTTTAGCCTCCTTTGGTTCTAGTCAGTTCTCCAAAATCTGCTCACCAGCCTTCTTATGAATTCTGGGAGTGTCTCCATATACATCCAACAAATTCTTCTGCTGCTTATGCTAGCCAGAATCAGTATCTGTTGCTTGTAGCTAAACTTCTGCTCCCATGCTCTCTCATAGTGGAAAATCCATTGCAACATGGCAGCTCCTATTTGACAAATCTCTGAGCTCCAGCTCCCAGCCCAGCCCTGGACCAACCCCAGAATCAGCACCAGGAAATAGCTGTTGGCTATGTGAGGCCTTAGGGTTAAAAGAAAAAAAAAATCTTGGGACTTAGACTGAAGGAATTTGAGAGGAAACTTCCCAGCTCCAGGAACTCTGCCTGTCACAAGAGACGCCATTGTGTCTATTGATTCGGATTCTCTGGCTCGGAACAAGGAGCACGAGTCACTCGTCTTTCTCTTCAGTAATACTGAACAGCTGCTCTGAAGTGAACACCAGATGAAGTACTTATAACCCCCTTCTTCAAATAAATGCAATAAAGATGACTTTCCCTTTCATAAACCATGTTTAGGAAACACGCCAAAAGATCATTGTCTTCTCCCTGCTCTGGCAGCTCTCTGGCATCCTAGACAGGAAAGCAAGGGCACATGTTCCTTGGGAAGCACCAGTCCCACTCCAGACAGCTGCCATTTCTCTACCCCTAGGACTGCGAGGTCAGGTGCTGTCAGGTTTGACACCCTCTGCCCCTCTGCAGAGGCAGGCCAGTCCCATCCTGCCAATTAATCCTTCCAAGGAGAGTTTACTGACGGCTGAGGTCAGGCTGGGGATCTGCAGTCTAATTAGTGCAACAGACACAAGAACCCATTTTCCCAGCAGACGGCCAAGACTTTTGTTTGATGCTCGCTCACACCAAGTGCAAGGGGAAAAGAAAAGTACAGTGGAGGTGTCGGAAGGGGTCAGAGAAGACCCACTGAACAGGTGTCCCTGGAACTGGGTCTTGATGTCAGATCAGGGTTTACCAATGGGAAACGCAGGGTGGATATTTCAGATTGAAACACAACTTGAGCAGACACAATGGCCGGAAGGTGCAGGAAAGAGTCAGGATGAAAAGGCAGAACTGCACATTGTCTGAGATTGCAGCAAGGCTCTCTCAACGGGCCGGGAGTGGGCCTTCTTTTCTGGGAGGTCTGGGGGACCAAGCCTGAGTCAGTCTCCACTTGGAAACACTGGAGTGGAAGGACCTTTTGCCCAGGAGAGAATCTTCAATGTGGGAGCCATGACTCCAGCCAGTACCTGATGCTTTCCCACGAGGCTGGACACAGGCCTTTCTTCCTTTGCAGGACTGGGCTGGGACAAGTGAAATGCCCAATAAAGAGACTCATCAGGCACTGTGGCCCTCAGCCTGGCCACAGAGCTTTATCAGTTCATTCACTCAACATTTATTGAGCACCTATGGTGTACTGTGCCAAGGGTAGGTGGTCTAAAAGTAACTGATACACATTCTTTACAGAAATGTCACTAAATATATGCGATCACTAGAAGTGATATGGAAAGAGCATTTAATGATTTAGAGAAGGAATATATTCTATAGGAGAAGGCAAGTTACAGATATGTTATATACAGAATAATGGTATTTTCTTTAAGAGAAAAGCTTCCCGGGCATCTGGCTGACTTAGCCAGTTGAGTGTCTGACTCTTGGTTTCGGCTCAAGTCATGACCTCATGGTTCATGGGTTCGAACCCATCGATTCTCTCTTCCTCTCTCGCTGCTCCTCCCCTGCTTGGTCCCTATCTTTCTCTCTCTCAAAAATAAATAAATAAACATTAATTTTTTTTAAATAGAAACTCTTCCTTTCGGCATATAAAGACACGGAGATTGGAAGGATATATAGATAATATCAATACACACACACACACACACACACACACACACACACTACATGCATTTCCTCTGAGTGGTAGTATTACAGGTGATTTATAATTTCTTCATTATTTCCATCATCCAGATTTTCTACAATGCACATGTATAATTTTGAATCTGGAAAAAAAAGAAAAGAAAAACTTTAAGAACAACAAAAAGCACAGCTCTGTTGCCAGAAATGCTCACTGGCACCGTCGGACTCAATCACACCCACATAGAAGTGGGTTGATGGTGGATGTAGGAGACTCTAGGACCTATTTAAATATTTTATTGACCAGGCAGTTATCCCATTTAGTTTTAGCACACGGCTACTAGCCTCTTTGTGGGCTGTGGTTCCGATGATAGTTTAAGTGTCAGGGCTTTTGTTGTGTCATTTTGGTCTGCTTGTTTATCTGGTGCTTCTGGGGCCCCCACTGGGTCTTGGCTGGTGGAGGAGACAGGTGTGTCTTCAGATGGGGCACCGATGTCTCCTGGCAGGTAGGGGAGTTCACACTCAAAGAGGACAAGAGGTTTCTGTGGCCAGATGCTCATTGTGAGAAGATTCCCTTATTGTGGAGGTGACTGAGTTTCTAGTGGTAGAACAGGGTCTTAGCCGTCTGGGGACAAATAAGGTAGCTGTGGGGGTCCCTCTTGCCTAAGCCCCCAGATCTAGAAAGCCTACCATTGGAGGAGCTACCTCTCAAGGCTGGGGTAGAGAGCTCTGCCCTTGGCTGTTTATTGAGAATGGGGTTCCTGCTTGATCCCTCCAGGCATGTGGTGTTCCAGGAACTCTCCTTGCATACAGGAAGGGAAGAGCTTACTAGGTGCCTCCTGTGATAGATGGGGAATGGGAAACACTGGATCTAGGTCTCCTTCTTCGGCTGGAGGGGGTGGGGACCTAAGACACTGTGCCACTGTGTTCTTCCTCAGTCCTGGGGCCTCAAACCACTTCTCCTTCTTCTCACCTGCCAGGGAGCTGGGTGACTGCCTGACTTACCTGTCAGGGTGCTGGGTGACTGCCTGCTGCGTCAGTTCCGGGGCCCAAAGCCGCGCTCAGCAGAGAGGAGCAGGGAGAGCTGGATCTTTGCCCTCTCCTCCGAAACACAAGCCCCTCCTCAGTCTCCTTCACTTCCTCTTTTTCCTCCATCTATTCCTTCACGCTCTCCGTTCAGGTACAATTCACCTACTGCAAAGGTCACCCATCTAACATGAACAGTTCAGTGATTTTTAGTACAGTCACCCGCTTGTGCAGCCAGCACCTCTGGGCAGTTCCAGAGCATTTTCAGCAGCCCAGAGGGAACCTGGTATCCATTAGCAGTCCCTGGCCCTCATGCCCACCTCCCCCCCACCCCCAGCCCATGGCAACCACTAATCCACCTTCTGTCTATCGGGATTTGTCTTTTCTGGACATTTCACATAAATGGAATCATAGAACAAGTGGTGTTTTATGATGGGGCTTCTTTTGCTTTTGAATAATGTCTTTAAGTTTCGCTCATGTCATAGCACAGAGTACCTCATTCTTTTTATTTGCAAATAATAGTCCATTAAATAGACTCCATTTTGTGTATCCATTCGTCACTTGACTATTCAAGTTGCTTCTACTTTGGGGCTATTATGAATAATGCTGCTATGGACGTGCGCGCACAAAGTTTTGGTGTGGATGTATATTCTTATTTTTCTTGGTTTTATGCCTAGGAACAGAATTGCTAGCACATATGGAGGCAGTAATGACATATGCCCCAACAGGGATGAACCTTAAAAGCATTATACTAATTGCCAGAAGCCCAGTCACATACTGCATGATTCCATTTATATAAATGTCCTGATAATGGTGTCACGGCTGGGGAAGAGGGCTGACTTCTAATACGTATGGGATTTGGGGGGAAGTGACGAAACCATTCTAAAGTTGACTGTCATGATGGTTGCACATTTCTGTGAATATACTAAAAAACACTTTATATAGGTGACCCGTATGGAATGTGAGCTATATCTCAATAAGGCTATTTTTCAAAAGGACAGAAGGGAGAGAGGGAAGGAGGGAGGGAGGTAGAGAATCAGTGTGGGGAGACCAAGCTAGTCCCCTCCCCCACCCCCCGGCCCCGCGTCCCCAGGGCGAGTTGTCAGTGTTTCTGAAAGTCACAAAGCTCCGGCCTCAGTGCCTCATCTGAAGCAGGGCAGCTGTAAATCACCGGCTCCGAGGAATGGGTCTGTAAACACGCTCCAGCAGCCTCAGCTATGTGGTCATTACTGCTTTATTGATCCTCAGATACCTTCTGGGGATTGAGTTGCTTGGAACTTCTTTACTTGCCTTGTAAGTTCCCCTGCGCAAGCCGGTGCCCCGTTTCCCAGCCCAGGATTCCCGGCGAGCCCAACCTTCCTGCTGTAAATGTCAGAGATGATAAAGTGGGGCCAAATCTCCTGTAGGAAATGGTGGACACATTACCTCTGAAACGCAGGAAACGGGACTGGGCAGCATTCTGGGGAATTCCTCAGAGCCTCTCTCCCGCAGGTGCCCAGGGGTCAGGGGGACGGACGGACGGAAGAACGGGTGGACAGAGATTAGACTTGGGAGCTTTTGCTCTTCTAGAACACTTCTGTCCAGGTGGCTTGCACCCATCACATGCCAGGCACAGCAGAGGAAAGTGACAGATTTTATTAGAAGTTCAGTGTTCAGGATACATACAAAGTAAGTAAGGGGCATGCGCTTCTTCATAGACAGGACGTTGGTGGCATCGAGCTAATGCAACAGCCGACACCAGGGTGAGGGCCAGCGTGGGGCTCCAGGTCCCCCAGAGCATCAGGGAGTCACGAAACCTGCAGGTTTGGGAGCCCGCCCATGCCACAGCAACCCTCTGGTAGACTACGTTAGCAATGCACTCTTTATTCATTAGCTTAAACAAAGCAATTAAAATATATATATTTTTTTTATATGATGATGGTTCTCAGTTCAAAGGGAAATGGCTTGGAACCACCCAGTCCCTTGAATTCAGGAGACTGCCACTGCTATCACTATTACGATATTGGGAAAAGATGAAAAGGAGAAACATTTTGGAAACTACAGAGCACTAGACAAACACCAACACGCTACCTTCTCCCTCAGGGTTTCTTACTCAGGGACCTACATGAGGACAGGGCAGGGGAAGCCCAAGAGCCCTTGCTGGCCCTCGTCCTCCAGAGAGCGGCAGACCAACCCCGCAGGCTGCTCCCCACCCCTGCGGCCCTGACTTCACACCAGCCCCGCATTCACACCCCTGCTCTCCTAGGAATTACTCTTCTTTGGGAGAATGTAGCAGTTTTCAAAATCCCCACGTGCCTACCCTCATTTGGTGACACGACAGATGGGTGGGACTGGGGGGGGGGCAAGGAGGAGCATCTCCGGGTTTGGAGAGGGAGACTGGGGCTCAGAGGAGTTGGGATCCCAAGTGCTTCATCCCCACGATCCGGTGTCACGGGAAGGGTCACTCTTCATGGCTTGTCAGAGAGGCCGCACTCCCACCAGCCCAAATGCTGACGCCATTACCCAAACAGCCCTGGGGCTCTCAGCCCCTTTCGCCTCATGACCGTGAAAGTCTGGCTGTACCTGAGCCAGGGGCTCGGTGGTCCAGAAGCAACCATGCCAGGACCCTAACTGGCCACCAAGGGGGCCTTGGTCTCCCGTCACACAGGCATTGGAGCTGATGAACCATGGAGCCCAGACACTCAGTGCTACAGGGGGCTGGCGGGGCACTGAACTGGCGGAAGGAAACCCAGCAGCCAGAACGTGCACCAAGGCACGTGGGGGTACTTCTTGCGACAAAGAAGAGACGCAAAATATTTTTTTAAGCTTGTGCCCCTTTTAATTTACCACTTCAAAACAAAATTTTTTTTAAGTTTATTTAAAGTGGGGGGAGGGGCAGAGAGGGAGGGAGAGAGAGAGAGAGAGAGAGAGAGAGAGACTCTTAAACAGGTTCCACGCTGTCAGCGCAGAGTCCGATGCAGGGCTCGAACCCACCGACTGGGAGGTCGTGACCTGAGCTGAAATCAAGAGTCCGATTCTTAACCAACTGAGCCACCCAGGTGCCCCTCATTTCCCACTTCTGATAGAAACAAGGATACAGAGGACTATTTCTCTAGTATAAGGGGAAACAATGCAAATATGATGCTATGCGAGCACTGACCCTCTGCTCCTCCACTGGGGACATGAAAGGGAGCCGTGGGCCAAAGGGGACGGAAGTGGGGGCTGCGGCTCACCTCCGCATCGCTGTCCCCATACTGGAAACTGTGGCCAATTTCGTAAGATGTTCTGAGTTTTCAAGGGTAACTGGAAATGTGCACTTTTAGGTGTCACCTCCCCATTTTCTTTTTTTTTTTTTCCTTTCTATAATTTATTTACTTTTTGTAACTTACATCCAAGTCAGTTAGCACGTGGTGCAACAATGATTTCAGGAGTAGATTCCTTAGTGCCCCTTACCCATTTGGCCCATCCCCCCTCCCACACGCCCTCCAGTAACCCTCTGTTTGTTCTCCGTATTTATGAGTCTCTTCTGTTTGTCCCCCTCCTTGTTTTTATATTATTTTTGTTTCCCTTCCCTTATGTTCATCTGTTTTGTCTCTTAAAGTCCTCATATGAGTGAAGTCGTATGATATTTGTCTTTCTCTGACTAATTTCGGTTAGCATAATACCTTCCAGTTCCATCCACGTAGTTGCAAATGGCAAGATTTCATTCTTTTTGGTTGCCGAGTAATACTTCATTGTATATATATACCACATCTTCTTCATCCATTCATCCATGATGGACATGTGGGCTCTTTCCATACTTTGGCTATTGTTGATAGTGCTGCTATAAACATTGCCTTTCCATGTTCCTATAGGGCACAAATCTCATTTTCCTCCCAAACTCCAGGAAGAACAGCCATGCAAAATCCATCGGGGGCCAATTTTTTTTTTTTTTTTTAATATAGCACTTCACGGATTTGTATGTCATCCTTATGCAGGGACCATGCAAATCTTCTCCGTATCATTTCAATTTTCATATAAGGGCTGTCAAAGCAAGCACCTCGGCATCCAAATCTGACTTTCAAGGTTGGGCATCTTGCTCAGGTTTTACGTGACATTGACTGGAAATACCTCTGCCTCAGAAAATCACAGCGATTCGCAGACAGTTAACGGATTCTGCAAGCATGTCCCAAAGACCTGGGAGGGAGCACGGAGAGGTTCCCAAGATTCATCTTCCCCGAGAGTACTCAGGGAACACCCCTCCCTCTCCTCCTCTGAGGACCAGCCACACAAGCACATCTTGGGCCTGACTGGTTTTATTCTTAGGAAATAAAAATGGGTTCATGGACCACAATGTTCTATATTTTTGGTTTTGTGATAAGAAGGAAAATCGACTCCTCATCCCAACAGACTGAAGAATGATTTAGTAGATTTTGTTCCAAAGCCTTGCCCTGTTGAGTTGAGGATGTGGCTTTCTTGACAAACATCAATACAAGTTAGCAAAACATTTAGACTTGGCCCCTGAGAATCCCAGATTCAAGGGCTTATATCTTAATATAAACAGGCTGTGAACTTTCGACTAAAACAGGTAAAGTAATGACAAACAAACCACGATGAGATGAAAACTAATCAGAGGAGAATAATTTTCTGAATTTTTTTGAGAAGTCCTGCTAATCCTGGAGGATGTGATCTCACGTTGCAGCCACGCAGCCTCTGTCTGCACAGGACAGCTGTAGACGCACTGACGTCCCGGGTTGCGAGTGCACCTTTGCTCTGAGCCCCAGCCACGTGGTGGGAAGGCTTGGTGAACATCTTCCTCCTTCACGACTACCATCTCGTTTTCTCTTTTTCTCTCCTGACCAAGGAGCCCCATGCTTCAGGCGCTCCTTTATGCTCCTGCACATCTGTACTTTTCCTTCTCGTTCACATCATCATAGAATTAAAAAAAAAAAAAAAAAAAAAAGCCTTTGAGGAAATTAGAACTGGCAAAAATGAAGCTGAGAAAATTCGCTGCCTCTTTCCTTCAGTATATTCCCTGCACAGCAGCCAGTGACCCAGTTAAAATTCAAAGATTCTATCACACCTCTGCTCAGAGCCTGCGATGGTTCCCTACTTCTCTGATGAAAGCTGTGGTCTTTCAAACGACTTCCCAGTGTCTCTGTGATTTGTCCCTGACTTTCCCCCGACTCACACCTGTGGTTTTATCTCCTTCGGCTCTCTCTCTCCCCCATGCATTCCGTGAGTTACACTGAGTCCTCAAGCACACCAGGCCTACCCCACCACAGGGCCTTTGCACCTGCTTCTCCTTCAGCCTGGGACCTCTTCCTCAGGTAGGCACATGCCTCAGCTACATGTCTCACTCTCTCATTTCCTTTAGATCTTTACTCAAATGTCACTTCAATGTGGTTTTCTTTTTTAAGTTTATTTATTTATTTTGAGAGAGACAAAGAAAGGATGAGTGGGGGTGGGGCAGAGAGAGAGAGAGAGGGAGAGAATTCCAAGCAGGATCCTCACTGCCAGCGCTGAGCCCGATGCAGGACTTGAACTCACAAAACCATGAGATCATGCCCTGAGCCGAAATCAAGAGTCCAATGTTTGACTGACCGAGTCACCCCAGTGCCCCTCATGGTGGTTTTGATTTGCCTTTCCCTGATGATTAGTGACGTTGAGCATTTTTTTCAGGCACTTCTAGGTCATTTGTATGTCTTCTTCAGAAAAATGCCCATTCGGGTTCTTTGCCTATTTTTAATAGGGTTATTTGGGGGTTTTGCTAGTGAGTTTTCACAGAAACAGAAAATGGAATGGTGGTTGGGAGGGGCTGAGAGCAGGGGGAAACAGAGGGCTGCAGATCAAAGAACATAAACTTCTAGTTATAAAAAGAATCAGTCCTCAAGATCTAATGTACAACAGGGTGACTATAGTTAATGATACGGTGCGTATACCTGAAAGTTGCTGAACGTAGATCTTGAGAGTTCTTACCAACCTAAAACAAAACAAAACACAAAGACAAAAACAAAACCAAAAAAAAGGAATTAACTGTTTAAGGTGATGAAGGTGCTAATTATCGGGATCTCGGTAATCATCCCACCATGTATACGGATATCATATCCTCACGGTGTACATTTCAAATATACACAAGGCGGGTGCTTGGATGGCTCAGTCGGGTAAGCCTCCAACTCTTGATTTTGGCTCAGGTCATGATCTCACGGTTCACGAACTCAACCCCCCCCACCAACCGCCGCCCCATTGGGCTCTGTGCTGGCAACATGGAGCCTCCTTGGGATTCTCTCTCTCTCTCTCTCTCTCTCTCTGCCCCTCCCTGCTTGTGCTTTCTCTATCTCAAAATAAATAAATAAATAAATACATACATAAATAAATAAATGTATTTTTGTCAATCATTCCTCAGTAAAGTTGCGGGAAACAGTCACGTCCCTGAGGTTGTCCCTGGCCACAGTATCTAGCTCCTCAGTTCAGTGTCCCCAGCTCCACAGCCCCTTCCAGTCCTTCTCCTCCTGTTCTGTTAGCCCTCCTCACTCATTACCTGAGGGGCAGCCTGCTTTATGTATTACCTTGTTTGGGAACTACCTCCCTCCCTGACCGTTACCTCCCTGAAAGCAAGGATTTTGTTCTCTTTGCTTGATTCACAGTTGATTCTCAATAAATGTTGAAATTTTTATTCCTTTTTTTTTTCAAGAAAAAAAAAAGCACTGTTCCCCTGTTCTTCGCTCTGGGGGGACCCCCTTGTCGTCTCTGAGCCTCAGTTGCCTGTGTAAAATGGGCCCAATTGCACCTGCCTGTGTTAACGTCCAGGAGGTTTGTGAGATGCTAGTGAAAGACCAGGGCCAAAAGTCCCTCCAAATACTGCCCGATGTCTCTGGCGCGGGGCACTTATGAGAATGAACTAGAAACTCGGCCGGCTCCAGGAAGCCCCGAGACCTCTTCCGTCCTGCCTGTCACAGCAGAGGTCCTTTCCTTCATCTGGAGCGCAGTAAAATTGTTTTCAGAGTTTATATCTCAATTCAGGGCCTCGAATGAGATCCCCAAAGTACTGGGGAATCCGTGCAAAGTTCCAAAAGAGGTCTGCTAGTGAGTCATAGGGCAGGAAACACTTCCCTTCTTCACGAGCCACCACAACCATGCCCTTTGAGAAATGCTCCAGGCATTGGAGGACACAATTACAAACAGGCTAATGGCTGGTGGAATGTATTTAATGAAATCTAAGTGGCTCTTTTGGGAAGCCTGGCTTCAAAGGGGGGCACTTCTGAGGGAGGGCTCATGGGTAACAACCGTCCCAAATTTAACACCGATGCGCCCATATGTACAAAGAAAACGTTGCTTTTTTTGTTTACGTTTTCCTGTAGCTGTTTAAAAAAAATTTTTTTTTATTGTTTGTTTATTTTTGAGAGAGAGAGACACAGGCAGAGGGTGAGCCGGGGAGGGGCAGGGAGAGAGGGAGCCACAGAAACTGAAGCGGGCTTCAAGCTCCGAGCTGTCAGCGCAGAGCCTGATGGGGGGCTCAAACCCATGAACCGCGAGATCATGACCTGAACGGAAGTCGAACGCTTAACCGACTGAGCCACCCAGGCGCCTCGCCTGTGGCCGTTTTAATCTTCTACCTGAATCCCCACCCACAGTGAGTGGAGATCTGGAGCAATCGAAGGCAACTGGGGCTTTCCGGTAAACAGCATCTCATTGTGTTTCTGGTTTAAATAGTCTCTTTTAATAAATAGTCAACTCCCGAGTGCAGCTGTTCACTCCGGTGGTCGCTCCCTCCCTCCTTCTCCGAATGGTGATCCGGGTGTGAGCGCAAGGCCTGGGACAAGGGAAGCAGCAGCTCACTGAGGGGCAAGGAGCTGTGGCCCTGCCAGTGGCCGCCATGGGATGTAGCTGGGTGGGGGGATGAAGCCAGGTGGGGTCTGGTCTGCCTGCAGCCAGCACACCGCCCCAAGGGCTGCTCTCACAGCAGGGAAGGCACCCCTGCGGCGACTGCCACTGGCCCAGCCTGAGCCCCTGGCCTCTGTCATCCTCAGTGCCTCTCTCCTCCCAATACTAGACTGTTGCTGGTTCACACTGAACTTCACACGCTCTTATTTTGGCAAACGGGAGCTCCGGGACCCCACACGTGCCTGGCCTAGATCGCAGGGACTCAGGAAGACCGCTCGGGCCTGACCATCTAGATACCTGCCACTCATCCCAGCCTGAACTGTATCTGCTATCGAGCCAAGGTGGGGCTTCTGTCAAGAGCCTGGACCCTCATTCGTTTATTCCCTCAACTGATACCTATCGAGTGATCCCTTCTGTGCCACGAATTGTTGCAGGTGCCGGAGACTGAGCAGCAAACAAAACCAAAGCCCCAGTCCAGAGGGAAGAAAAAGACAGTGAGCAAGCAAATGAAATACACCGTGTGTCAGAGGGTGAGACATGCTGTTGAGAGACATGTATCCAGCAAGGCTGACGACAAGAGGGAGCTGTCTAAAATAGGGTGATCAGGGAAGCCTTCTCCGTTACGGTGGTGTTTGAAAAGATTTGAACTGGGACCTGGAATTGGTGAGGGGCGAGTTATGAGACTCTCTGCTGGAGGAATATTTCAGGGAAAGAGAACAAACAGCAAGTGCAAAGGTCCTGAGGCAAGAGCACGCTTAGTGGGTTTGCAAAACCACATGAAGTCTGTGGTCGGCCAGTCAGAGAAGGCTTTAGAAACACCCACGTAGATGTGGGAGTGCCTCAGAACACTGAGCAGCTGGCTTCCTTTTTGCCAGTAGCTTCCTACCTGGTTTCTCTGTCCTGACCGTTCTCTGACTCAAGAACCAGCCTTGCCGTGATGGTGAGCTATGGAGCCTGAGGTCTGGTGTCTTTGTTTTCCCTTTGTCTTGTTCCTTCCTCCCAACTTCTGAGCCAGGAGAGGCGGTGTCTTTCTGTCACGTTGGAGAGCTCCCCCTCTATATCCTGAGCGCTCTCTATTCAAGGCACTGGCTGCCTCTGTCCCAGCATCTCTTCAAGAATATTCATGTAGAGAACAGGAGGAGCCTGAGGAGAGGAGCAAGACACAACGGGTTGATATCCAATGAAGGCAGTGGGCATCCGGAAGCCAGGGTTTGTGATTTTCCTCTACTTACAAAATAACACAGTGGCCGGCCACAGGTTCAAGGATGATGGCAAAAGATATAACACTCCTGAGTCAGAGACAAAGGGCCTTAGCGCTCACGACACAGGCAGAATGAGTATCAGTGTCTGCATCAGATCCCCTTGCCCCCACCTTCCATGTCGACGAGGCCGAGAGGTTCGTGTGGCTACGGCACGTGCAGGGAGTTCGCGTCATAGCTGAGAAATCACGCACTTGGGGAATCTTTTATAATATGCGATTAGCGCCCCTGACTCCTGCCCCTGACAAAGACATTATCTTTGCCACCCTGGACAATTCAGCAAGCCTGCCCTTTGCTCTGGAGGGGACAGACACCACCTCTGTCTTCCCAGGCTGTTCTCGACATGAACGTTCTTGGAGAGATTCTGGGGCAAAGGCAGCCGATGCCTCTGCTCACAAGAAATGGGAAAAGTACACGGCCTGTTGGCTCCCAGCATGGCAGGTGGGAGCTCAGCCTGTGGAGGTTCAGGAATAGGCGACTGTCACCCCAGAGCTTCTGATCTTGGTGAGAACGGATAAAAAATAGAAAGCTGAAGACTGTGTCCCTATCACTCGAGGATCAGCTTGGCCTTTTTGTCTCTGGTGCCGCCTCAAGAGTAAACAAAAATGGGCCCAGACGCAAAACACAGGCAAGACTGAGGAGTTCGGCAACTTGAACATTCCTCCCCACCAGGCACGTTTTCTGTCGGAAGTCATTGGCCCCGGGCTGGCTGGGCCCACAAACACCTCAATCCATCACTGACAGGCCGTTCTGGCAGCAGCCTCTGGAGCCACATCTCTGGGCCGAGACCAGCAATTAAGTGTTTAGATTCAAATCAACGTTTATAACAGCCTTGGGGACCTTTCCAGAGCTCTGGAGACCGAGTAAGCTACTATTAATACAATCGTATGAAGTAAAATTACACAGAGAAAAGTTTTACACAATATGCTGCATATGGAGTTATTTTGACAAGAAATTTAGTTTGCTTTTCTTAAGTCTTCTCTGCTTGTGTAAGAGTATTAATTACTCACTAATCTACTTAATTTGATTAAATGTCTTTATTTTTGTGAAGAAAACTCTTTTTTTTCCTTTTTTAAATATTTATTTTTGAAAGAGAGGGAGCGTGAGTAGGAGAGGTACAGAAAGTGGTGGTGGGGGGGAGGGGGGGACAGAGGATCCAAAGCGGGCTTTGTGGTGACAGCAGAGAGCCCGAGGCGGGACTCAAACTCACAAACTGTGAGATCGTGACCTGAGCCAAAGTCAGACTTTCAACCAACGGAGCCACCCAGGTGCCCCTGGAAGAAAATGGTTGAGCATTTACTATAAGTTTGTCCTGACTGAGCGTGAGGATACACAGATAATCAGGTATGTGGCTGCCTATTCTCCCAAGAAGCTCACAGCCATCTCAGTGATAGGGTCCTCTGAGAGGCAGAAAGTGCCAGAGACTTGGGCAAAGCCAGCGTCTGACTCAGACACGGGGCACTGACTCTCTTAATCCTATCATCGGCGTGGGGACGATCCCCGTCACCCCTGCTCCTCATCCTTTACTGTCTCCTCCTTCTCAGATCCTTATTGGCTGTGCCTTGCAAATGCCCACTTGGGTTGCAGAAATCTTTTAGGGCAAACTGGTCAAGAAAGTGAAAATCCAGGATTACTTAGCATACTCAGTGCACGAAGCAAAGGTAGGGCCAGCTGGGCAAACAAACGTCTGTTTATGATAGGTGAAGGGATTGCGAGAATGAATGGATGGCTGGCTGGATGAATGATACAAAAGCGTGAATTCTGGTAACAGGAAAAATGGAAAAAAGGAAAAACGAAATTGACACCCCTAGGATGGCCGCTATCAAAAAAAAAAAGGAAAGGAAGAAGCGTTAGTGAGGACGCAGAGAAATCGGAAGCTTTGCGCATCGTGGTGAGAATATAAAACGGCTATTGAAGACCGTATGGCAGTTCCTCAAAAAATAAATATAATTTTTTGTGAGGCAGCAACTCCATTTCTGGGTAGTGTACCCAAAAGAAGTGAGACCGAGGACCTGAACGGACATTTGTACATCAATGTCAAAGCAGCACTGTTCACGATACCTGAAACAGGACCAAAAAATGGTGTGTGTATACATTATATATGTATACACACACACACATATATATATAATGTATATATATGTGTATATATATATTATATATATTACACACACGCACACACACACACATACATATGTATAATATTCCATTGTGTGTATATAGACACACATACATACAATGGAATATTATTTAGCCGCCAAAAGGAAGAAATTGTGATACAAGCTACAACCTGGATGAACCTTCAGGACATCACATTAAGTGAAATAAGCCAGACACACACAAAAACAAATATTGCACGATTTCACTGACGTGAGGAAACTAAAGCAGTCAAAATGATAGAGACAGAAAGCACGTGGTTGCCTTGGGCTAGAGAGAGGGAGGAATGGGGAGTGACTGTTGAACGGGAACAGAGTTGCATCTTGAAAAAGTTCCAGAGGTGGATGGTGGCGATGGCTGGGCAGCAATGTGAATGCCCTTAATGCCACTGAACTGCACACTTCAACGTGGTTAAATGGCAAATTGCATGTGATGTGTATCTTACCACAGTAAAAAAAAAAAAAAAAAAAAAAAAAAGTAAACTATTCAGTGAGTTATCAGTTGAGAAATTGATGGCAGTTTTCACTTTTTAGCCAGATGTTTTGGCGTCATCTGGACATGGCCAAAATGAAATGATGAAGGATTTGGGAATTGAAGCCAGGACTCTGGAGTCTCAAGTGACTGTGATAATTACTGCATTTCATTTCCTGTATATAAGGCAGATTGAGTTCAAGACCAAAAGCAATATTCCAGTGGGCTGTGATTAATTGCCCCTCCTGTGTTTAAATGGACCTCCTCATGGCTTTTGCTATTGTTCTGCATAAATAATTAGGGCAGTTTCCACTGCAGAGTTTGTGCTCATGCATGTCCTCGTAGAGAACAACAACAACAACAACAACAACAACCAAAAGGCAATTTCTGTTCAGTGCTTAATGAGATTTCAGACTTGGAATATGTTAATCCACAGTTAGGTGGTGAACACAAGGCTTTAGCTGCGAAAGGGAAGCACCAGGCTTCCCGCCCTACACCAGCCTGTCGTTTGCTTATACCATCTCGCTTAATTTTCTTAGGGATGCTATGATGTATACATTATCTCTTCTTTATTTATAAATGAATCTCAGAGAGGTTAAGTAACTTACCCTGAGTCACACAGATGGCAAATGGAAGGGTGGAAAGTTGTACTTTGCTCTGATTCCAATCATATCATGCTCTTGAAACGGCAATAGAATCCTTGACTTTCCCTGAATAACTACAGTGTTATTCATCTGGTTATTTATTCGCTCGGCCACGTAATAGTGTTTTATACTTAAAAATATAAAACAAATAATCGTTCTTCACTTCCTGTATTCCAGTGATAGGCTCTGAGGATAGAGACGTAAGATACTCTGGAGCTATCTCATGGATCAACGTTAGTGACAGGGAGACTCAGGTAAAAGACTGTGATTTTGTGCTATTGCAGAGATATGCACCGGTAGGAGACAGCACACAGGAGGTAATGTAGCCCAGGCCACTTTGCAGCTGAGATAAGGATAAGAAGGGTCAACAGACAGAAAAAATGAGAAGCAGGCATTTCAATCAGAGAAGAACACCAAACTCCCCGTAGTACACTTGGAGAACAGATTAGAAATGAGGGTGGGGCTAAGGGCTTCGGATTTTATGTTGAGGTAGACAGTGAACAGGGAGCCACTGACATTCTTAAATGAGAAAATGACAAAAGCATTAAGTTTGTGATTTAGAACGCTCACTCTGATACACGGAGGATGGAGATAGGGGGTGGCGGGCCAACACAGAGACAAGGAGACTATATTAACTTCCTAAGGCCATCGTAACAAATTACTGCAAAGAGGGGGAGCTCAAAACAACAGAAATTTATTCTAGCATAGCTATGGAGGCTAGAAGTCCAACATCAAGGTGCTGACAGGGCCAAACTCCCTGTGATGACTCTAGGGAGTGCCCTGCCTTTCTCTCAGCTTCTGGTGTTTCGGGCAGTGGCAATCATGGTTGTTCTTTGGCTTGTAGGCACATCACCCATGGCACTCTCCCCGTGCACTGTCTCCTCTTCCTGCAAGGACACCGGCCATATTGACTCAGGGTCCACCCTGCTCTCACATGCCCATATCTTAACTTGATTATGTCTGCAAAGACTATTTCCAAATAAGATCACATTCACAGGTATTAGGGGTTAGGACTTAAATATACACATATACATACATATATATATATGTGTGTGTGTATATATATATGTGTGTGTGTGTGTGTGTGTGTGTGTATATATGTATATATATATATATATACATATATATATATATATTAAAGGGGCACAGTTCAACCCATGCCAGAGACCAGTTAGAGGACTCTTGTAATTGCCCAGCTGAGAAATGACAAGGTACTGAGCAGCAGCAGAGACCCAGAGAAAAGGAAGGAATGGGAAGGAGAGCTGGTCAAGCCCGAAAGCGGTGTGGGCTACGGGCCACTGGGAGGCAAAGGAAGAAGATTCCTGGGAAGACAAAAGGGGGAAACGTGGGACACACAATGACTTAGTCATGCACATAAGAGGGCTGGCGGTGATGGTGTTGATCTTTCACTCTTTCAGACAGTAGAACCCTCTATTGTCTCTGAGATAAAATGCCAACAATTGACCTGGGCAACATTTGAATCATCCAAGTCTGGCCCACACCTCTCTCTCCAGCCTCGTCACTCACACCCCTGCCTTTCCCCCAGTGTGCACACATGAGCAGGAGTGGGCGTGCACACAAACACATGTGCACACACACACACACACACGCACACACACACACACCAGGCAGTCATTCTCTCCTTTTGTTCACCTTGCTCCTAAAGCACATACAGATAGGTGGTATCTTGTGCCTGGCTGTGTCTGCCTGACGTGCCGTGAGGGAGAGCATAGTCTTGCCCCTGCCCGGGGTGCACCCCTACCTGTTGAGCTCCATTCCTCTGCCCATCTATCACCCTTGGGGAAAGGATTAATCCTGCCTGTCCCTCACCTTCCACGGTATGCTGAGTCTAATCTGTACCCACAGGTGTTGTGTTCATCCGGGGTCATTGTGTCTGTCTGACCACCCCCCCCCAGATTAAGTACAGATGGAGAGATCAATATTTTACTCATCTTTGTACCCCCAAGGCCTCACAGCACCCATCCCAGAGTAGAAGCTCAAGAAATATTTGCTGAGAAGAGCGAACTGGATTGGCTCTTCGAGGAATGTTGCTGGAGTCTACTACAGTTCAAGGGCATGGACTTTGAGGTCAGACACACCTGCATTTGAATCTTGGTTCTGATACTCAGCAGCCCTGTTCATTAGGGGCATTTTGAAAACTTCCCAAGCTTCATTTCCTTGCTTGAGAATGGGGATCCCGACAGTGGGGCTCCAAGACGAGCCAGTGAGATCACAGGTGTAAAGCATCCGACACACTACCTGACAGATCACTACCAGCTCAGAACACACTGGTTACCATGGTTACTGTTCTGAGGCCTTCTGGCCCTTGAGATATCCTGCCCCGCCCAATAGACTGATGGGATTTGTGAGTCCCCGCAGCCCTAGCCCCTCCTACCACTCTCTTGCCCCAAGGTACCCATAACATTATGATGTAATTGAGAAATACATGCATGATTCTTCCTCAGTCTTTACGGTTTGGGTATTGAGCAGTCATGAGATGTTGGGATGTCATCAAGAACAGCTGCTTGGGGAGGAAAGTTCCAGGAGGAACATAAAACCCGGAAATGTGCCAAGAGTATGTATAGGAGTTAAACAATGTTCTTTACAGTTTGCGGATAGGATGGGAGCTCGACGCAGGGACAAGAGCCCGAGCTGGCGTCTCCCCGTCCAGTCCTGGCTCCGTCTCTCATGGGCTCTCAGACCTGCATTGTCTCGGCCTTTTCATGGGGCTGTTGTGACACCTGGAAATAATGTGTACAAACTGACCAACCCAATGAACAACAGTAACTACTCAATAAAAGGTGCCCCCGTTTTCTGTCATTAAGATGATGGAGAGGGTGGAGGGAGAAATCAGAGACCCTCTGTAGGGAGTCCTCAGGGTAATTCAACCCCAGGGGACACTTAGCACTATCTCCCTGGTGCCAGAGGGGAGCTCTGGAGTCCAAGAGAGTGTGTGTGGACTGTTTGGAAAGCAGTATACCCTGAGAGACCAGAGGTGACTGTCCTGAACCCCAACAGAACCCCACTCCTTTGTCCTGCCTGGTTTGTCAGGCAGGTGCCCAGGCTCCATCTAGGTAACAGTCAAGCCCACGCTGGTAGCTCCATGGGGTAGGCATCTCGAAAGAAGTGAAAGAGAGAGAGGCGGCTGGAAGCAAGCTCACAAAAGGATCCAGTGAGTGGGATGGGGGAGCATGAAGTTTTGAAGTAAAGAGGGTTTGGGGAAGGAAGAGAAAGCAAGGCACCCAAGCAGAGTTGCTAACTCTGAAGCTTTTATTTGGATATCTTTGGAAACGTCTGCGGAAGGCCCACAAAGCACAATAAACTGCCCAGTGTCTTTGAGAACTGGGAGGTCCTTATTTTAATTCCAGTGGGAATTTTTATTGGCCTCGGGAGGGCTTTTATTGGCCTCGGGACGTGCCTCTAGTCCTGCCCTGGCATTCTGTAACTGACTGATCTCCATCAGCCCCTCCACCTTAGGGGTTCCAGCCCCTTCTCTGTGAGGGGTAGGTTGGAGAATTGGGTCTCTTGGCTTCCTTGTGACATTTTGTAACATTTAATTTCAGATTCCCGATCTCCCGTTCCGATTTTTTTTTTTTAGTTGGAAACTACAACTTAGAAAAGAATATTCTAACCTTCACTTTCTATATCATTTCCTAGATACCAGGCTCTGCATCACAAAATTGCCCAGGAAGCCGATTAAAAACATTCTCCAGTGGGAGGGGACCCAGGAACATCTGTCAATTTAACAAGTTCCATAGGTGATTTTTTATGATCACACAACATTAGCCTATACCGTCTGAAAATATAACCTCATAAGGCAGCTGCTGAAAATTGAACGTGATTCAATCCCCAAAAGGTATATCATTAAGCTGTGCTAAATGGCAAGGTCTGTGCTAGCAAAGTGAAGTCAAAACTTGAAAGACAGGACCTGGGTGGCTCAGTCGGTTCAGCATCCAACTCTTGGTTTCGGTTCAGGTCATGATCTCCAGATTCATGGGTTTGAGCCCCGCCTCGGGCTCTAGGCTGACAGTGTGGAATAAGCTTGGGATTCTCTCTCTCTTCCTCTCTGTCTGCCCCTCCCTTGCTCATGTTCTCTCTCTGCCTCTCTCTCTCTCTCTGTCTCTCAAAAATAAATAAATAAACATGAAAAAATAAAAAAACAAAAAAAAAAACACAAAACTTGAGAGACAAATACCAGCCTTCACCAGTGGGGCCTGAAGATGTCTGTCTGTGAACCACTGAGGCTGAGCAGTGTGTCTGGGCCACAAGGGTGCAGCTTGTCAAAATGTTCTCGGGACTTGGACAAATTCTCCTCTCATTGTGTACCTGATGTGGCCGTCCACGCTATAGGCCACACGGCCTTTGGTTTGGGCTCAACACATAGGGCACGTATGTTGAGTTGCTTTAGAAGAACAGGAAAGAATTTGTGCAGCTACCACCATTTCATAGCCCTCGTGGGAAGGCGCGTGGTCGTGGGATCTGGGTGCCCTCTGTGGCCATGGTTACAGCAACACTAAGGTGCTCACCATAGATCTGACCTTCAACCATGGCTGCCCAAGAATAAGCTCTACTTTGACTGGTTCCCGGGAGGCCACAGGCTAGACAGAGGGCAGAAGCTCAGACCCCGGTGGCCCCCTTTGAAGAAGTGGAGGCAGGAAGTACAGGTCCTTTCATCTACTGGGGCTGCTACAGGGGTCCTGACATTTGGCTCTGATTGCACAGGAGGCAGCAGTGGCCCCTTGGCAGGTTTGGTTGACCTCTTTTACTTCTGGGGACTTACAGGCTCACCCACCCCATCCTCCGCCAGGATAGGGTCCTTCCCCAACAGCACCAGGACGACAGGCAGATGTTGCCAGTTGAAAACATATGCTGGCTTGTGCGTCTTTAGTTGAGAAATTTTCCATTGAAAGAAAAGGCAGTTGAATACGATTTACATTTTAAAGAGCAGTGGCATTAAGTAGCATACAATTCCTTTTGCCTTTACTCTTACAGTCCAGGTTCATTTCTGACGTTGCTGAGGTCAGCACCACTTTTCCCTATCCTGTTCAGTGAATTTAACTAATACATTTTTATTTACTTTTTTTTAATTTTTTAACGTTTATTTATTTTTGAGACAGAGAGAGACAGAGCATGAACGGGGGAGGGTCAGAGAGAGAGGGAGACACAGAATCCAAAACAGGCTCCAGGCTCTGAGCGGTCAGCACAGAGCCCAATGCAGGGCTTGAACTCACAGGCCTCGAGATCATGACCTGAGCCGAAGTTGGACGCTTAACCGACTGAGCCACCCAGGCGCCCCAACTAATACATTTTTAATACAGTTATGTTAGTTACATTTTTATTTGCTATAATGGACAGTCCATCCTGACATCCACTGACCTCCTAGTTGATTTCTTACAATTTACATACATTAAAGTCCACTTTTAATTCTGTAAAGTTCTATGGGTTTTGATAAATGCATCGTGTTGTATACCCCTCAATCATTATGGTATCATAAAGAGTAGTTTCACTACCCTACAAATTCCCCTATGTTCCGTCTATTCAATCCTCCTGCCTCCCCAAACTCTGGCACTTAACTGATCTTTGTCTCCACTCTTATCATCTTTCCTGTCCCAGAATGTCATAAAAATGGAAACGAAACATTGCAGACAACAATAGAGAGAAACTGTGGCCAAACATGTGTTATACCCAGAGCCTTACCCATGCCTGATTTAGATGAGAAGGTTGGAGAATGTTGATTTGATGAGACTTGAGTGAAGTTTTGTACTTGAGGGCTGTAATGGATTGAGACTGTGGGGACTTGGCATGGGGCGTCTGTATTTTGCATGTGGGATGGAGATGATTTGGAGCCAGAGAGTAGACTGATAGGCAAAAATAGTATCTCCTGAAGACCCTGGGATCTGTAAATATGTTACCTGGCATGGAATTAGGGACTTTGTGGGTGTGGTTGGGTGAAGGACCTTGCGATGGGGAGATTATTACGGATTATCAGGCTATCAGGGTGGGCCTACTGTAATCTCAATGGTTCTTATAAGTGAAAGAAGGAAGCAGGAGAATCAGATCAGAGTGAGGCGATACAAGGATAACTATTGCTGGCCTTGAAGACAGAAGAGGGCCATGAGCCAAAGAATTAGGGCAATCCAGAAAGCTGGAAACGGAAAAAATAAAATTCTCCCCCAGAGCCTCTAGAAAGGAATGAAGCTCTGCCAGCACCTTGATTTTATCCCAAGAAGTCTCCTTTTGGGTTTCTAACATCCAGAACCGTAAGGTCATAAATTTGCGTGTGTTAAGTTTGTGGTAATTTGCTACAGCAGCGATAAAAAGTAATACAAGATCTCCGATCCGTTTGAGTTCGTTCTTATTCAAGGCATAAGGTGTGCGTCTAGGTTCATTCTTCACATACAGACATTTGATTGTATCAAATGTCAGGATCGGTTGTTAAAAAGACTACCCTTTTCCACTGAACTGCCTTCATCGAAGATCTGTTGACTATATTTGTCAGATCTGTTTCT
The DNA here is from genome assembly GCF_046562875.1 of Panthera onca. NCBI lineage: Eukaryota > Metazoa > Chordata > Mammalia > Carnivora > Felidae > Panthera > Panthera onca. Next base: position 39,057,966 of record NC_138349.1, on the reverse strand, counting down.
GGGCTCTTTACCATGTTCCTCTATGTGTGCCTTGTTTTGCCAATATTGAATTGTCTTGATTGCTATAGCTTTAGAATAAGGCTTGAAATAAGGTAGCACGAGCCCCAAGTTTGCTCTTCTGTAATACTGTATGGGCTCTCTTGAATCTTCTGTCTTTCTACGTTTTAGAATTAGTTTGTTGACATCTACAAAATAGATGGCTGGAATTTGCGTGCAGATTATGCTGAATCTAGACACCCAGTCGGGAAGAATTGACAATCTTCACAATATCAAGTCTCCCAAATCATGAACTTGGACTATTCCTCACTTACGTACATCTTCTTTTATTTCTTTCGTAAAAGTTTTATGGTTTTCCACATACAGATTCTGGGCATCTTTGCTAGAATACTTCACATTTTATGTTATTGTAAAGAGTACTTTTATTTCAAGTTCCAGTTGTTCATTGCTGGTATATAGGAAAGAAATTGACTTTTGTATATTGGTCTCATATTCTGCTTCCCTCTTACGCTTACTTTTTCATTCCAAGGCCTTTTTCATTTTGTTTTTGGAGATTCTTTGGTGATGTCTACCTAGACAAACTCACCATGTATGAAGAGAGCTTGTTTTATTTCTACTTTTCAAACCTGTGTACAATGTACTTATTTTCCTTGTCTTACTGCACTAGCTGGAATTTCTAGTATGATAATTGAATAGGAATGTTGAGACATTTTGCCTTGTTTCCAATCTTGGGGGAAAACATCAGGTTCTCAGCAATAAGTATGGTATTAGATATAGGTTTTTCTTGCTTTTTTAATGTGTATTTGTTTATTTATTTATTTATTCATTTATTTATTTTTGAGAGAGAGAGAGAGAGAGATCATGCATGAGCACATGAGAGGGGGGAGGGACAGAGAGAGAGGGAGACAGAGAATCTGAAGCGGGCTCCGTGCTGTCAGCACAGAGCCCAAGGCCGGGCTTGAACTTACAGACTGTGAGCTCATGACCTGACCCAAAGTTGAACGCTTAACTGACTGAGCCACCCAGGTGCCCCTAGATGTAGATTTTTCATATATACCCTCTAAGTTTCTTCTATTCCTAGTTTTCTGAGAGTATTTTTTTTTTAATCATGAATGGCTATTGAATTTTGTCATATGATTTTTTTTGCTTTGTTTTTCTAGAGAGAGAGAGAGAGAAAGAGAGAGTGAGAGTGGGGGAAGGGCAGAGGGAGAGGGAGAGAGAGAATCTGAAGCTGAATCTGAAGCTGAATCCGTGCTGGGCACGGAGCCCACCATGGGGTTCAGTCTCACAACTGTGAGATCATAACGTGAGCCAAAATCAGGAGTCGGATACTTAACCAATTGAGCCACCCAGGCACCCATGTCACATGGATTTCTGCATCAGTCGATATGCTTACACGTTTCTCTTATTCAGTCTGTTAATACCATTAACTCCACTGATGGATTGATTGATTGATGAATATCAGACCAGCCTTGCATCTACTAAGTGGCTCACACTGTGGCCGCCACTTGAAAAGCTTTGGCACTTCAAGGCATTTGTGGATTGGGGGGAGAAGAAAATGTAATGTTTTTGTATCATCATAAAACAGTGGATGGATGCCCCTAAAATATGTACTGGGAAGTGACTAATATTTCCCCTAATGGACTAAAATAGTCGTGATACTAGGGAAGCTGTTGCTTATTAGCTGTGTGGCTTGCGATGCTCTGGAATATTCTGATACCTTATTCATTTAGTTAGTTATTTTACAAGGTTATTTTGTACTCAGTCAAGGAGGCACTGAGGTATTGAGATTGTGGTCTTGGGAGAAAAGCAGACAGTGATGAGAAGGGGCGGGAGGAATGGGGAGAAGGCGGCAACGTTCCACACAGCCCCTCAGCTGCTGCACGGACCCCCGTGTAAGGGCAGGCAGGGGTACTTGGTAGTGTGCTGGGGCTCGTGAGCAACTGGGCTGAGACCTGCCTGGCATCTGAGACTGTCCTATGTCCTGTCTGTGGGTCCTCGAGGGCCCCCTCCACCCCACACATCCAGCATCCAAGAGGTGCAGACTGCCTGCTGTCTCCCAGGCATCGCTGGACAGCCCCCCAGGCTGGTTCAAGGTGCCAGGTACAGCCCTTGGATGGATCTTCCATGCAGGGCTGGGATTCCTGCCTCATGGGTGGTCTAATAAATTGTGATAAGTTGTCCCCCGGCTGCTGTTTGAGCCAACTGCACCTACTTCCATCTGATGTTTCTGGCAGAGGAATTCTTGAGACCTCTGGACGTCATTAGCTCTCAGAACGGGAAGCGCTAGGCCCAAATATGGGTTATTACTTGGATCCATGAGATGGCTGCTGAGGCCCTGGGACCCCCACCCAGGTGGCCCAGATGCAGGGAGCTTGGAAAGCTCCAGGCCTGGCAGGAGGTTGGAGCTGGGACTCTCTGCTCCTCCCCTGATTGGAAGGGATATGATAGCAATTATTTCAAGCCTGCTGCACGAGGAGAGGCACGGCGTCAGATTCTGGAGGTAGGCAGGCTGGCTGCAGGTCTCATCTTTTCCAAAAGTCTGTGGCCTTGGCAAGACCTCCCCGAGCCTCAGTCTCCTTGATCACATGAGGATAGAGCCTAAGTCAACGGAAAGGCCCGAGGACTCACTGAGCACCATGCCAGACAAAACTGAATCCTCGGTAAATCAGAGCTCATATGAGGGGTTACTGTGGAATCAGAGGCATAGAAAACAGGACAGACGCATTCGTGAATTTGAGTTTAACAAACTAAAAACGCACAGACAGCGACAACAACAAATAGCCCCTGTTTTGCCAACCAGACCGTATTTTTCCTATTGTAAACCATGTGTCATAGGCCCCTCACTGAGACATTTACTGCCCCGGAGGGGTGGGTTGTTTTATTTACTGAGCATTTGCTATGTGCCGGGCACTGTGCTGAGTACTCCTTCAATGTCCTGGGGTTCTGGCAATCTTGGTCCCTATCAATTATATGACCCAGGGAGCGAATTCAACTTCTCTAAGCCTCAGTTTCGTCTTCTGTCAAAGAGATGTCATGATTGGCTGTGTCAGAGCTGCTGCGAGAATTCAAATAATATTGCACGTGCAGCACACTTTGCACAGTGCCTGGCACGGGCTGGGCCTCAAGGGACAGGACAGAAGAGTTGAGAATATCCTGTTATGAGCCCCCTGCACTGCACACAAACCAGTAGGGTGTTATAGGAATGTGGACTCAGGTTATTTAAAGACGTGTATCGTAACCTCCGGGGCAGTCGTAAGAAGAAATTTCAAAAAGTAGCATTGATGATATGGTAAGAAAAGATTTTAAGGGGACTCATAGGAAATGCACAATTAAGAACAACGGAGCAAGGAGACACCTTGATAATACTAACCAGAAGACAGATGGAGTCGCTGAGTCGATTTCCGATGAAACTAAACTCAAAACAAGGAAGTTTATAGGAATAAAGAGGGAATTTAAATAATTATACAGGGGCCAGTTATCCAAGAAGACATAAAAGTCCTGAATGTGCATGCACCTAAAAAGAGCCTGCCTGAGATTCTTTCTGTCCCTCTCTCTCTCTTGCCCTCCCCAACTCGCACACGCACTCTCTCTCTCTAAAAAAGAAAAAAGGCTGGTCCGTTGAAAGTATCAAGAAGATTGATAAGCCTCTAGCCAAGCTAACCAAGAAATAAATAGAGAAGGTGCAAATTATAAATATCAGAAATTAAAGAAAGGCCATCACTCTCCCTGGGATCCCCTTGTCTTGACTCAGAAAGATAGAAATGAAAGGAGGTGTAGGCCCAAGTGCTTTGCCCACTCAAGGCCAAGGCAGGAGGGCCTCCCCCATGGGCTCTGGAGAGTCCCAACCACCCACCCATCACACTCCTGCCAAGACCAGCCGCACCCACAAGACAACTCTGACATTGGGGTGCCCCCCAGGGCCACTCTGACTGCCTTCCCCTACTATTCCCAACACCCCAGGCTGGGAGGCAGCTGGGTGTCCCTGGGACAGGGGGCAGGGCCAGCCTGGGGGTGGGGGCTCTCAGAGGAGGTCCACATGGTCTAGCAAAGACACACTAATCAGACACCCAAGAGGATGGACGATGTGAGCACAGGAAGAAGGGGCTGGCTAGAGGTGAATGCCAGGAAGGGAGGTTGGCATTTATCTGCACATCCTGTGTGCCAGAACTGTGCTGGGCGGCACGTTTAACCCCTGCGTCCTCTTCAGGGTGGGCAACGCCCCCGCCCTGTTCCTGCAGGAGTTTGAATGCCTTGCCCAAGAGCATTCATCTGATAAGAAGCCGTGGCTCACCAACCCCTGCCCTCACCCAGGCACACAGCCACAAGGCCTCCGGCCACCTTCCTCTCCCCCCACCTCACATGCCCGATGAGGGGCCCTGTCCTTTGTGGCCTTACTGGGTGGAGTGATCCCCCTTTTCACATCCCTGGGAAACCCTCTGTGTGCTGTCGTGTTCAGTCTGGGGGGGGGGGGCCCTCCCCTGGGACACTGTCTCGGGGGACGGAGGGGGCCACATAAACCTCTCTCGTGGTGTCCTTTTCGAGCCCTGTGAAAGGAGAGTTCAGGTCTCCGACCAGGTTCTTTTGTGTCTACAGTGTCCCTTTTATCAAGTTGCAGCATCTAGGGTGAAGAAGTAATAACAGACTTGGGCCTGTGGCCTGTTCCTGGACAAAAGCCATATTTGTCGCTGGGCTTTTGGCCAAAGTAATAATCTTTTTTTTTTTTTTTTTTTTTTTTTTTTTTTTTTTTTTAACTGACCCTGATGGAGGGGAGCGGCCGAGGGCCACCAAGGCAGTGGTGGGCGTGCTGAAGAATTCCTCCTCGGCCGATCCGTCAGCACCAAAGCCTGACGGATTCTCCATTCCTGACACGGACACCCAGGCGCTGTGTGCAGCCCACGCCCAGCCTTGTTTTCTTAATAAGCAGTGAGGTCACAATAATGGGTCCCGGGTAAACATCAGGGTCAGATGTCTCAGGGGTCTTTATTGTCAAAATATGAAAAGAAAATTGTCTGGGGAACACAACCAACACAGAGAACTCTTCACCAGCCCTGTAGAAGCCGCACTTTATTTAATCATGCCTTCGATGGCGGGCTTTCAAGAGAAGAGAATTTTGAAGACTAACTGAGTTCCCAAAGCAAAGATTCTTCCTCTGTCTCTGTCGCTTGCAATATGCACGTTGAGTGTCCCCCATATCCTGGTCATTTGGGGGCACGTGCAGGGGGCGGCTGGGCTGGTCAAGGGTGGGAAAAGGACATGTAGAGATTTGGGAAGCCCACCTCTCCCCCCCCCAGCTCATGGCAGGAGGCAAGAACCAAAGGTGGAAATTTCTAAATCAGCAGCAAAAAAAAAAAAACACCTAAGGATGAGACAAAATCCAGGAGCCAGGAGGACCAGGCCAAGTGCAGATAAGCAAGAAGGTGTTCTTGTGGCGAGGGGCAGGTCGTCAGGTGAGCCTGAGACAGAAGACCACCTTCCACCAGATGTATTTCCGGAAGGGTGGTGGCATGGGCCATGGGCGCTGTGGCAGCCTGCTCAGTCCCACCTGACGCCTGCAGCCAGGGCAGTGCGGACCATCCTCCAGGTCTCTCACCAAGTAGGGAGCAAGTCCCTGTCTCCCACCACCTCGTGGGGCCCCAGGTCAGCTTCTTCCCCAGGCCTTTGTTCAGCTGCCACCCCCCAGTGCCCTGCCCCCAGTCTCTTTCTTAGGCAAAACCCAGGCGTCTCACACTGGAGGCCTCCAAACAAGCTCCCAGCCCCCTCCCCATGCTCCCTGAGACCTGTGCTTCCCGCCTGGGTACCTTTATCCCAACACGGGGCGGTTGTCTGTCCAGCGGACTTCTGACCATTCCGCTGCGAGCGCCTCTCGTGGACAGGCATTAATTCATATTAATTTATAGATGCGTAGTACTGGGTTCAGGGTAAGTAAGCTCTCAGTCACGCTTGTGGAATGAATGGACTAATGAATGAAGGAGAAAGGAGCGGTGGCTGGAGAGCTGGCCCCAGCAGCTCAGAGGGAGGGTAGCTGTGGGCTCTGACATACGTAACGCCCCCGCCACATCCCCAGAGTCTGATTCGCAGCCTCGGAATTAAAGGAAAACAAAGACTTCCAGGTTCCACGTAAACTCTGTCCTGAACTGGCTTAATACATGCATCAGAGGGAAAACGGGCTCAGTGTCTCCCACATGGAAGGGCAGAGAGAGAAGACAAGCGACAGGAAACATGAACGTGCCCTTGGATGGGACTTGCACACTGGCGAGTGGAAGATGAGCCCATCCTCAGCCGGCCCCGCTGCCTTCGCTGGCTGCTAACATAAATCCTGCAGCAGCCCCTCTGCGGCTCAAGAGAGGAGGATACAGGAGTCTTTGGAAGATTACTCATTAGGGGGAAACACCCCTTTATTTAAACTTGGTAATGGCTTAGGTTTTAAAACTCAGACAAAAGCTACTGAACTTGAGAAGGTGAACTTTCAACAGACTGTTTGGAGACACGTGATGGGCTTTGCCGTGGGCATGAACCATGCACAGGGACTTGACGGAAGCATTGGCCTGAGCCCAAGGTCGCCCCACCTCTGGTGGCTCCCCCCCACCCCCGACATGGCAGCCTTTTCAGAACCAGAGCAACCCCCTAAGGGGCTGGACTCTGAAAGCCAGGTGCATTTTACTCCTCACACACCAGGGAAGCACCCGATTATTATCTCTCAAATGTGTAAACCTCTCAGCTGCCTGTTTCCACTCTCCTGTGTGTGTTTGCTAGCCTGATGATTTTATTCACTGGGTTACGGCTTTCTAGATTTTCTCTTCCTTTGTAAGGCACTGAGACAGTGACTTATAAACATGCATATCTTTGTGAGTGTGTCTCCCAGCCAGGAGCAGTGAGAGGGGCAGAATCGTATTCCCAAAAGGTCCGGAAGAAGGCCGGCAGAAGGGCAAGCACATTTGGCTGATGGGCTCTTCAGGGAATCCTCAACAAACATGACCGAGGGGACCTAGAGCACCTGGGGTTTTGGCTGATTGGCATCTAGAAGGGAAGGGCTTATTCGAACATGAGTGCCTTGATCTATAGGGCAAGTCTTCAAGCAGAAGATCCCAAGAAGCTGTCCAGGTTACTGTCAAAGGTGGGCAGTTATGGGATGTTTTCAGAGGGAAAAGCTGTGTCCTGTGTCCTCAAGGGAGAATGTTCTGAGAGAAACTCAGATAAACAAAGGAAATGCAAAGAGACACCGCCAAGCCTGGAGCACAGAAGTTATTGTGGTCAGGGAGCCAAGCCTGGGCTCTGCAGGGTATCCTGAGGTGTGGACCCTGAGGCCAGTCTACCGACTGGGACTGGCTCTTTAGATGCACTGGGCTTGCCTGAGGGCAGGTGACTGGTGAGGCACTGATAGCTTAGACTCCAGCTCTGTTATGAAATCCGAAACTGCCTGATATTTTAACTAAACCCAGGTTGGCCCAGGCAGAAGTATTTCTCTTTTCTGACTGTCTTACATGATCAGCTGTCCCAAAGACTGGAAAACCAGTGGTAGCTTCTTGTCAAACAGCACACATCTATTTTTCTTTATCTTTATCATATCAAGCCAAATCTAACCACATAGACAAGATGTATATACATAAGACATATTCATACATTTTTGTTTTAACATTTTTTAATGTTTATTTATTTTTGAGAGAGAGAGAGAGAGAGAGACAGAGCATGAGCAGGGGAGGGGCACAGAGAGAGGGAGATGCAGAATCGGAAGCAGGCTCCAGGCTCTGAGCTGTCAGCACAGAGCCCGACGTGGGGCTTGAACCCACAAACTGCGACATCAGGACCTGAGCCCAAGCGGGATGCTCAAGTGACTGAGCCACCCAGGCGCCCCGACATATTAATACATTTTCAAAAGGTAGCTATACTGCAGCAACAGTGGTCCCACCACTGCAACCAATCAGATAAACTAATCCGTGGAAAGTCAATGTGGAGTTCACATGCCTCCCACTTGGGGATGGCCAATGACTGAGGCACACAAAACACACCTGTGTCTCCTAAGAGACAGAGGTGCTCATGGGGGGGTTTGGGTGACCAGCTGTGTGATTCTAAGAAGGTGCTGGTGTTTTTCTGGATGGAGGTGGGTGGCGGGCAGTTTCTCACGGCCACGGAGACCATAGACCAGAAGGGCAGAGGAGACGTGCGGCATCTATAACACAGGGCTTCAAAGCCTCCTGTATCCCAGCACGTGTGTCCTCACCGCGTGTACGGGCACAAATGGAACACTTAACTGTGCACTTAGGTAATCGGATCCCCGAATCCCTTCTCCCCAGCTCTGCAGAGGGCCAGGCACGGCAGTCATCTGGTTTTGAAACACGGTAGCGCTCTGCACTCTCAAGTCCGTGATTAATAATCTCTTCCCTTGAAGTTGAGATGGCAGGGGCGTTTCTCGGTGTGCACCCCCACCAGCCCTCAGCAACAGCCCTGTGTGGTACTGAGAGAGAGCTCCATGGTTATCAGGGCTGGTGGGGAGAGCAGATCCAGCCTGGGCACAAGCCCTAGTTCTGCCAATCACTTAGTAGCTGTGTGATGCCGGGTAACTTGCTTAGCCTCTCTGAGCCTCCGTTTCCTCATCTATAGCATGGGGATAACGCTAGCGCCTATAGTAAAGGGTTACTCCGAGAATTAAGACGATGCACCTAAACGTCACACAGGGTCCACCAACTGGTAGTTTTCGTTAAATGGCAGCCACGCTGACATGCTGACCACACGACACAGGTTGACAGGGAACAGTTGGTTTAACAAGTCTGAAAAGACATTCTGGAGAAAACGGAGGCTTCCAGAAAAGTACCAGTGAGTAAGAGGCATGGGAACTGATCGCACCGAAATGGAGTATTGTGTACCTCGAACCCACCTCCCAGATGCAGGCACGCTCCGGGGAACACGGCAGTGAATGCAGTTTTCATTAACCCCCACCCTGTGAGAGCTATTTTATGTACTGTCGCAAGATGGAACGTGGTCACGAACACCAACGCTCCATCCCCTTGAGAACGTCCGACCGACAGAATAGAGACGCCTCCTGCGCAGTTAGAACGATTGACCGCCAGGTAGAAGGTGCTACGTAATACAGATAGGAAACATTAAATATTGAGGCTTCAGAGTAACTCAACCTCGGGCTGCTCACTTCACCTGAAATCATTTGTCCTTTTCCTCAACAGAAGCATGAGCTTCTCTGTGACACCCCTGGCTGTCCCCACAACCCCCACTGTGCCCCCCCCCCCCCCCAGCCTACTCCACTCTGTTGCACGGGGCAGTGAGACACAGACAGGAGCTCCCACTCTGCTGTCTTGGTGAAGCCTAATCTTGCTGGTTCTTCAGATGTATGGGCTGTGGCTTCCTCTCTGCCAGCCTTCCAGAAGCTTCCAACCAAGCCCCACTATCGTTGCCCTTCAACACAAGCCAAGGAGGCAGGGAGTGGCAGGGACCCTCCCCACCTTAGCTGGTGGCCTCTCTCTCAACCACCTCAGCTCTGCTTTTCTAGAACAGAGAGACAGGGGCCTCGGTCTCCTCTCCTGTCCCACGTGCACCTGCCCAGACTCTCTCTTCATCTACAGAGGAGGTGTTCCCCTGGCCTACCCGGCCACCAGTGCCTAGAGCCCCATAACCCCAAAGCAAATTAGCCAGATGTACCTGCCCCATAAGTCAGCCTAAGCAAAACCAGCCTTCTCCAAACCCATAGAAAATTCCTTCCACACCAAACCAACAGTATGCAGCCCAGTCTGAACACGGTGATGCACATCTATCCATGAGGCCACTGGCTTAACTGGCCAGTGACCTACAGACGGGTCCCAGAGGCCTGGTGCTGCTCCCAGAAGCACACAGTGAGACAGGACACAAGGGCCTGTGTCACAGCCTGTGCTCACGGCCCACAGCTCATGGGCTCACCCCTGGAGAGCAAGGCTGCGCCAGCATCGAAGGGCAAGGAAGGGGGCCGGAGAACATCTCCTGGCCCGAAGCGGGGTGGGGCACAGGAAAGGGAAGTTGGCACTTAGACAAGAAGAGGACAAGCATGCTTTGCCCATCCTGTGCCATGTGGCCCCTTCCCCTGGGACCGAGGAGCTGATGTTTGCCTTATTTGGAAATAGGGTCTTTGTGGATGTAATTAGTTAAGGGAACATGAAGAGTAAGATAGGCCCTAATCCAGGGTGTCCAGGGTTCTTATAAAAAGGGGAATTTGGGGGCACCTGGGTGGCTCAGTCGGTTGAGCGTCTGACTTCAGCTCAGCTCATGATCTCACAGTCCGTGAGTTCGAGCCCCTCGTCGGGCTCTGTGCTGACAGCTCAGAGCCCGGAGCCTGCTTCGGATTCTGTGTCTCCCTCTCTCTGCCCCTCCCCTGCTCATGCTCTGTCTCTCTCTGCCTCAAAAATAAATTAAAAAAAAAAAAACCATTAAAAAATGTTTTAAAAAAAGGGGAATTTGGACACAAATTCAAGGTGATATGAGGACACGGGGAGAAGACAGCCATCTTGAAGCCAGAGAGAGACCTAGAACAGAACTTTCCCTCACAGCCCTGTGAAGGATGACATCTCAATTTCAAACATATCCTCCAGAACTACGAGGCAATAAGTTCCTGTTGTCTAAACCACCTAGACTGTACTTTGTCACTGCAGCCTTAGCAAATTAATACAAGGATGTATAAGATGATATCCAAATTGGTCTCCTAGGACCACCCCCCCCCCACCCCATCCCATTCCCCTAGATCTAATGGGAAGGGTACTTTCTATCACACCCTTGGGTAGGGTACGTGGCCAACAGTCTCAGATCCCTTCCTGAGCCGCCTTGTTTAACTCTTTAGCAACTGGACATTTTCACTTCCCTCAGGTGAGATTAAATTCCTTGGCTGGACAGCATCCTAATATCCCCACACTGTTCCTTAAATAATATTTGTTCTACCATTCCCTACAAACAACTTGGCTGAGGGATTTTACAACACGTCTTAAAAGAGGAAGCTTTTACTTCCTCCCTCAAGCCGCTCTGACAAGACCTTCTTCAGGGAGCTTTGAGCCCTTGCCCCAGGGCACTTACAAGTCCCTCTAGGGCTTACCCTGACAGTCCCAAAGGTAAAGCTCAGTTTGGGCCTTGACCGCATTCCATCCATAACGATTCTTCCAGCAGGCACCTCTCACATCAGGATCCATAAGCCCTGGTTAGAGCACAACTCAATCTTCACTCTTACTTTCCAAAGCTTTTTCCAAAAATGGGAAAACTATAGTACTCAGGAGACTGGCTGAACAACTTGAGGTTTCTGGCGAACACAAATATGCACAGATGTGTTTTTCAAAACAAGAGGAGGGCCTCACACGCCAGTTCACATGGGTCTCCTCTCCAGGAAAAAGAGGGAATCAGTAGTTCTGGCACACATATCTGAGGGAGTGCTGCTTTCTACATGTTTAGATCTGAGAAAAGGTCCTCCAGTTCCAGCTCAAGAGACAGGGAGAGCCGAAAAAATATCATCCTCACAACAAGAAAAAAAGCTGGACAAATGGCAAATTAATGGCATCTTTTGAACGGATAAATTGCAAATTAATGATATTTCTTGAACGGAGACCATTAAAGAGTGGCGATTACAGATCAACCAACTAGCCCAACATCTGGGGAGAGACAGATGCCTGCAAGGAGACCCGGGATTGGAGCGCTGGCTTGTCTGGGGCAGACACTATCAGGTGTCATGTCAGCTGGTCAGCAGATTCAACTAAAACTTTTTAGTGAATTGGTAAATGCCACACGTGGTCTAGCATGACAAGCTGAAACCCTGGGACGGGGGAAGTGAGTGGTGATCCAGGGGCGTTGGCAGCCTCTTGTGGACTTTTTCTCCACCAGCCCCAATGAGAGACTCAAAGGGAAGATTAAGAGAATTGGGGTAGTCACACTCATTGTACCGGAGAGGGAAAGGGGACAACAGACCTAATCTTCAGAACAAGAGCAACCAACAAGTGTTGCCCGGGAGCATTAGCGGAAACCCACTGCAGCCGGGAGAAGCGAACAGCAAGAGTGCATCTGTGTCCCTGGAGAAGGGCAGGAAAATGTGCCGGACCCAACGTGACAGCTGAAGGAGGTAAAGGAGCACTTACTAATGCCAGGCCCCCAGTAGCACTTTCACTCCGCCTGCCTGAGACTGAGCCTTTCCCCTTTCCCTAACGCCGTGCTGATAAACACCAAGTGAAAGTAACATTGGACCATCGCTGGGACAGTTACAGCAGACGGATTCTCTCTGGAGAACGACACAAAGATCTTGCAACAACCAGCTAGATCCCAAGTCAAGCAGAGTGCGGACAGTGGGGAAAACCCTGGGAAAATTAGCCCACACCCTAAACACAAGGCATTACCAGGGGAATCTGAAGTCTCTGGTATACTGAGGTAACCAGAGCAACAACAAACTTCAATGAAACCCAACTCTTGACTATATTAATACAAACCGCCCCCACACACACGCACACGCTACAGGCTTAGCAGAAGGAAAGGCATGCTCATGGCCAAGCACAAAATATATATCTCAATATCTACCACCCTGCATAACATGTCCAACCTCAAAAGCAATAACAAAAATAGGAGGCGTATGAAAATGTAAGAAAAACACACTGCAGGAGACAAAGCAAGCATTAGAACCAGAGTCAGATACGACAGGGAAGCTGGAAGCATCAGACAAGAAATTTACAGTAACTATGATCAATATTTTAAAGGTTCTACTGGGAAAAACACAACATGTAACAACAGATGGGTAATTTCAGCAAAGAGAGAAATTCTAAGAAAGATGGGGTGGGGCACCTGGGTGACTCAGTAGGTTGAAGGTCCGACTTCAGCTCAGGTCATGATTTCATGGTTCGTGAGTTCGAGCCCCACATTGGGCTCACGGCTGTCATCACAGAGCCCACTTCAGATCTTCTGGCCCTCCCCAGCTCATGCTCTCTCTCTCAAAGAAAATAAAACAAACTTAAAAAAAAAAAAAAAAGAAATTCTAAGAAAGAATCCAGTAGAAATGATAGAAATGAAAAACACAGTAACATAGGCGAAAAATGCCTGCAAAATAGGTATGCAATCAATAGGTATGACACAGATGAAGAAAGAATTAATGAATTTGAAGATGGGTTGGTAGAAGTTAGCTAAACTGAAATGCAAAGTGAAATAGGGGTGAGCATAGTGTAATGTATAGAATTGTTGAATCACTATATTGTACTAATATAACACTGTAGGTCAATTATACTTCAATTTTTAAAAACTACAGCTAAAAAATAACTAAAAACTTATAAAAAGAAAGTACGAAACTTTCTAAAAAAAAAAAAGTACATCCAACAGCTGTGGGACAATATCAAATATTGTAAGACTCACATGGATAATTTTCCCAGGGTTTTTCCCACCGACGGCACTCTGCTTGACTTGGGATCTAGCTGGTTGTTGCAAGGTCTTTGTGTTGTTCTCCAGAGAGAATCTGTCTGTTGTAACTGTCCCAGCGATGGTCCAATGTTATTTTCACTTGATGTTTATCAGCACGGTGTTAGGGAAAGGGGAAAGTGTCAGTCTCAGGCAGGCGGAGTGAAAGTGCTACTGGGGGCCTGGCATTAGTAAGTGCTCCTTTACCTCCTTCAGCTGTCACGCTGGGTCTGGCACATGGTTGGGATTCCAGAAAAGAGAAACAATCGAGTAGAAGAAATATTTGAGGAAATAGCATCTAAGAACAAAATTTGTCCAAATTCATGACAGATACTAAACTACAGATCCAAGAATCTCACAGAACACCAAGCAAGATAATAGCAAACATACATACACACACACACACACACACACACACACACCCCAAACAAAAAATATACAACATATATTTAAATCATTGAAAGCCCAAAGAGAAAATCTTTAAGGCAATCAGGGAAAAAAGGCACATTACCTACAGAAGAACATGGATAAGAATTACAATAGACTTCACATCAGAAACTATTAACAAAGGAGGGATATTTTCTAAATACTGAAAGAAAGAAAAACAAAAACTGTCAGCACAAAATTCTTTAGCCAGTGAAAATAATCCTTCACAAATGAAGAAAAAAATAAAGGCTTTCTTAGATAGAAACTGAGATAAACTGAGGTAATTCACCATAGCAGACCTCCTCCATAAGCAATGTTAAAGGAATTTCTTTAGGGAGAAGGAATCTGATATAAGTTAGAAAAATGGATCTACACAAAGAAATTAAGACGTCGAGAATGAAATTAATTCAGGTAAAATAAAATTTAGTTTTTCTTATTTTTAAGTACTCTGAAGATAATGGACTATTTAAAACAGTAATAGTAACAATGTACTGTGCATTTATAGTTTATGTAAAAGTAAAATATGTGACAATAGCAGCATAAAAGATGAAAGAAAAAATTGGAAATAAAGATTTTTATCCAACATGTGAAGTGGCACAATATTATTTGAAAGTGAAGTTGGAAAATTTTAAAATGTGTATTGTAAACCCTAATGCAACCACTAAAATATTTTTAAAGCACACACATACACAGATACACAGACACACACACACACACACACACACACACATTTTATTTATTTATTTATTTATTTATTTATTTATTTTTCAATATATGAAATTTATTGTCAAATTGGTTTCCATACATCACCCAGTGCTCATCCCAAAAGGTGCCCTCCTCTATACCCATCACCCACCCTCCCCTCCCTCCCACCTCCCATCATCCCTCAGTTTGTTCTCAATTTTTAAGAGTCTCTTATGCTTTGGCTCTCTTCCACTCTAACCTCTTTTTTTTTTCCTTCCCCTCCCCCATGGGTTTCTGTTCAGTTTCTCAGGATCCACATAAGAGTGAAACCATATGGTATCTGTCTTTCTCTGTATGGCTTATTTCACTTAGCATCACACTCTCCAGTTCCATCCATGTTGCTACAAAGGGCCATATTTCGTTCTTTCTCATTGCCATGTAGTACTCCATTGTGTATATAAACCACAATTGCTTTATCCATTCATCAGTTGATGGACATTTAGGCTCTTTCCATAATTTGGCTATTGTTGAGAGTGCTGCTATAAACATTGGGGTACAAGTGCCCCTATGCATCAGTACTCCTGTATCCCTTGGGTCAGTTCCTAGCAGTGCTATTGCTGGGTCCTGGGGTAGGTCTATTTTAAATTTTTTGAGGAACCTCCACACTGCTTTCCAGAGCGGCTGCACCAATTTGCATTCCCACCAACAGTGCAAGAGGGTTCCCGTTTCCCCACATCCTCGCCAGCATCTATAGTCTCCTGATTTGTTCATTTTGACCACTCTGACTGGCGTGAGGTGATATCTGAGTGCACACACACACATTTTAATAGGAGAGATGAAATAGAAAAATAGACGAGGTGAAGGTTTCTTTCAACTCAGTCTCAAAAGGCATGGGAGGAACCAGAAGTAGGAGGGAACCACTTGGTTAAATGCAAGTGTGTCCCTTAAAGATCAGTGTCCACAACCGCCTTTTTCCCTTAGCTTATATAAAAATCAGTACTTACTTCTGTTACTACAGAAGTCATCTACTGATAGAATACTTTCTCTGAACAATTTCCATGATCTTTCTGTTCTGTAGCTGGTCCTTCAAGTCTATCATGGCCAAGTGCTTATAAAATGCCTGACGTACTAGGTAAAACTCTGTTGACCAAAACAAAGCCTACATGCTGTAGGAGGTTTATTAACAATAAATTAAATCATTCTTAACATTATATGTTAGTTGGTGGCATTTATATTTTTAATCCATCTTTTGCTTCTCATAAATGAAAAACGATAAAACAGGGAAATAGACGTGGACAAAATTATCTTCCTACTGATGCAACATTAAATCCTGTAAATTCATGAACTCATTGATGGTTCATGACCACAGAAAGAGAGAGAAGAAAAAGAAAGTTCTTTCTTTGGCAGCGTTTTTCAGGATTATTGAAATAGAATTTAAAAGTCGTCTCTCAAACGGAGACCATCAATTTATTTTAGAAAAAAATGGATATCCATTTTCAGGAGATTAAATACCATCAAAAGGATGGGCCGTTTACATGCAGCCAAGACGTTGACTCTATCATAATGAGAATCTGGAACTCTGGTCACCATGCAAGCCATACTGAAATTTCAATACCTTCACCAAAAGAAGGAAAGTTCTCATGAGAAACCAAACTGGAAGCACTAAAATACAATCATGCAACTGTAAATTTTCACATGGAAACCACTTCTCCAGATGGTTGAGGCTCTTGAGGACAGCATTATGGCTCCAGAGGCTAATTTACTGTCTATATGAACTTGAAAACGGTTCTTCTTCAGTGAAAGTTAAACTTTCCATTCTGAACATCGGCCATTAATTACTTCTCCCAAGGAATTCCTGGACTTTTTCATAATAAAATCAAGATCACAAGAAAACACACCCTAAATGTTTTTAAATGTTCGTTTTAAAGAAGAAAAACTTTCCTTTTTTTGGAAAAAAAAAAAGGCTTTCTTTTTATAGTGAGGCGTTTTTAAATTTTTTATTAGTTTTAAATAAAAATGATATGTATTTAAGGTGTACAACATGATGTTTTAATATACATATACATAATGAAATGATATAGTCACAATAATTAAACACATCCAACTTCTTCGCAGTTACCACTTATTGGATATGTGTGCTAGGAACATCTGAGACCCACGCTCAGTAAATTTCAGGTATACAAGACTGCGATATTGTCACCATGTTGTACATTACATCTCTAAAAGTCATTCGTCCTACATAACTTGAACGCTGTACCCTTTGACCTAGTTTCCCATTGCCCCCACCTCCCCTGTTCCTGGCAACCACCATTCTACTCTTGCCTTCTACGAATTCAACTATTTAAAAAGATTCCACATATAAGTGAGATCATGCCTGTGTCTCTCTGTGTCTGGCTTATTTCATTTAACATAATGTCCTCCAGGTTCTTTTCCCCAAACAGTACTATTGGCTACAATAAAGATGAAAGTTAAACAAAGGATCAGAGGGTCCAAATGGGGCATTTATAACAAAGAAAGTGCATGCGGACTGGCAGGTAACAAGTGTGACGGGGATTCAGAACCTGACCGTCAGTTGTCTGTGCTACAGATCAGAGGCTTCCATTTATGAGTCCATCCTGCACCCCGGTGAGGTTTGTACCCCACAAACACTCCTGGCTCCCTTCCTGCCTTGACGGGCACTAGGGCAGGTGCTAGAGCCTCAGACATGAAAAAGACACTCCTCTTGCTTCAAAGAGTCCCATCTTGGAGAAGAAGACAGATTCAGAGGTAATTAAAGATGGCATTTTAAGGAAATTTTGCCAAGCCTCTGGCACCATATTTTTCAAATGAACCAAAGAACCCGATCTAGAAAAAAAGGGGAAATAATCGTCCACACAGGACTAGGCAAGTCTCATCTCATTCCACAGTCTCTTCAGACTAGCCCTCAGATACAGCACGGTTGGGACTGAGCTCAGGGACAGAGGGCATCACAAAACAAGCCACCCCAGGATAGCGCTTGTCTGCACAAGGGAAAAGCACTCTCAACGTCCTTAGTGCTGGAGGCCACAAGGACCGACAGCTGGTGCTCCTTTGAGACTGGAGGGTCAACCCCATTTTGGCTCCTCTTATCTAATGCCAATCTGCGTGGGCAGAGAGGGGCTAAAGACAAACTTGTTACCAAGGAGGGTTTTTATTTTCTGTCAACAGATTTCACAGGAGGGGTGAGGTCAGGAGACACCTAAATTTATAACAATAGATCACAGTTGACTTGCTGGAGGAAAAAAAAATGCTGAAGTCAAATCATAGAAAGTTCTTGAGTCACAAGGCATTTTTCTAATTTGACTTCACATTGTTTTGAATCTTATATCATGATAATATATCTACTTTATTATTTTAAATTATACCATAAGACTAAAAACTAACTATATCCCTTCCTAATTCCTGGCGTTGGTTTTGAGGTGGAAGAACACAGACCATTGTTCAAAAGATAGAGGAAAAATTAAAAACACCCAGGAAACATTTAAACTGACCACCAAAGTTTTGTCTTACAGCAATAAATAAAATGTATAGACCTAACTCATAAAATAAAAGCTATCAGCACAGAGCCCAGTTCAAATCCTGTCTTCCTCTCTCTGCCCCTCCCCTACTTGTTCTCAATCTCTCTCTCTCTCAAAACAAATAAATAAAAACTTGAAAAAAGAAAAAGAAAAAGAAAAAGAAAAGGAAAAGGAAAGAAAAGAAAAGGAAAGAAAAGAAAAGAAAAGAAAAGAAAAGAAAAGAAAAGAAAAGCAAAGCAAAGCTATAAGTCAGGGCCAAAACAAAGTAATTCAAAATCACATGCATTCTACAAAAATATATAATTAAAATAAAAGAACTTAGAAAGATTGAAAGTAAAAAGAAGAGCAAAAATATTCCAGTTCAATGTACATAAATAGAAATCTGAGTGTTAGCATCATACATAGTTACACTTAGAGGATTATGTCATAGAAATATAGGGGCGCCTGGGTGGCGCAGTCGGTTAAGCGTCCGACTTCAGCCAGGTCACAATCTCGCGGTCTGTGAGTTCGAGCCCCGCGTCAGGCTCTGGGCTGATGGCTCGGAGCCTGGAGCCTGTTTCTGATTCTGTGTCTCCCTCTCTCTCTGCCCCTCCCCCGTTCATGCTCTGTCTCTCTCTGTCCCAAAAATAAATAAAAAACGTTGAAAAAAAAATTAAAAAAAAAAAAAAAAAAGAAATATTGAATTGTATTCAATAAAAAAATGCTGTACTCAACATAAGTATTCAACATAAAAATATAAATATTTTATAATGATTGGTTGTCCATTTGATTTACAGTTAAAAATAGAGCTGTCAAAAACTTACATTTATTAAATATTTAATATTAATAGAAATTAAAATTAAATTGAAATTTAAAATTAAATTAAAAGAAAAAAAAGAATTAAAAGAAATTAAAAGAAAAAGCCAGAACAAACAAAAGAATAAATTTGGCAAAACACAAAATCATTAGAAGACTTTACTGTTGCTCTTACTTAATTCTGTATGTCAAGAAACTAAGGATGAGTAAAATATAGAGAATCCAAATAATGTAATTTATTTAATTGATTATGTGTAACACACATATGTTTACATAAACACATGTACTTAATTTATATATGACCGTGTCTCCATACCTTGTAAACAAAAAGTTTACCGCCTTTTCTATGGCCCATTTTTCTTATATTATTTCACAAAGAAAATCTCAAATAAAAAATGAAAACTAGCAAAAGCCACCTGCCATAACATCAATAGAGTTGAATTAGAAACACCTATAACGAACATTTAGTCATTACCTGTAACAAGGAACAATTTTGTAATTTTAAAAGCCCTTCCCTAAAATAATACTGTGCTCAAAATAGAACTTAAGGTAGATCAAGAAACTTCCTAAAACTAGCACTCCTTGTTAAAATATTTGGGATACAGTTAAAACTGTATCATAGAAAAACCTGTAGCCATTAACATGTGTAGTAATAAATATGACGATAGAAACAAGTGAATTAAGAATTCTATTTAAAAAATCCCAAAAAAATTAAAGTCGCTAAAAAGAATATTAAACATAGCATCATAAGCAACTTAAGAAATTAAAACATAAAAGCAGCATACAATTGATCCTGGTACAAAAGGTGGATCTTTGGGAGGAAGGAGAATAGAAATAGAATAGAATAGGATAGAGTAGAGTAGAATAGGATAGAATAGAATAGAATAGAATATTGACTAACCCTGTTAAGAAAAACAAAAACTAATTAAAGAAAAAGGAAGAAGGAGGCAAGGGAGGAAAAAGGGAAAGAAACAGTAAGACAAAGCACAAATAACCAACTTTGGGAGTAAAAATGCGCTGCTGTTTCATGCACTGAAGGTATCCCACCTATGGGAAAAGATGGTGGTAAATGAAAAAAAATGGTTATTTCGTAGACTTGCTGCCATGTCTGTATGAGTGCAGGCAACACAGAATTATACAAACATATTCATGACTTGAAAACCTGGATAAAGGGGCGCCTGCGTGGTTCAGTCGGTTAAGCAAACGACTTCAGCTCAGGTCACGATCTCGCGGTCCGCGAGTTCGAGCCCCGCGTCGGGGTCTGGGCTGATGGCTCAGAGCCTGGAGCCTGCTTCCGATTCTGTGTCTCCCTCTCTCTCTGCCCCTCCCCCGTTCATGCTGTGTCTCTCTCTGTCTCAAAAATAAATAAACGTTAAAA
Organism: Panthera onca; assembly: GCF_046562875.1. NCBI lineage: Eukaryota > Metazoa > Chordata > Mammalia > Carnivora > Felidae > Panthera > Panthera onca. Next base: position 39,037,761 of record NC_138349.1, on the reverse strand, counting down.
AAATTAAAAAAAAAAACCTGGATAAAATATCCTCTTTCCTAGAAAAATACAAATGATCAACATGAACTCCAGAAGAGATAAGAAAAGCCTAAAGAGCAAACCAGAACAATTGTCAAAGAACCGCACCCTGTAGAGTACCTGGTCCAAACATTTTTCTGGATGCACTGAATTTAAACTGATCCAGAGTTTAGACAGAGGGAGGAAAAAGTTTCTCATTTATTTTTTGGAAAGCTAACATAATTCTGACATCAAAACCTAAAGGAGACAGCCCCGAGAAAGAAAACTGCAGAAAATCCCCACAATATTAACGCATAAGCCCTAAGTGAAGTATTCATTTAAGTAAGAATGTGTACATGAGAAACGGAACAACACGCTAATGCCCAGCCAATTTTGTGAGCATCTTGCTTGGTCATTGGGTCCAAGTCTGTTTCTGATGCTGAGGGCAGGATCTCATCTGAAGGGACTGGGAGGTCCCGCTCACCATCATGAAGCAAGAGTGAGTACTCAAGAGAAGCCCAGGACCGAGGGCCTTCGGGGACAAAACGACAAAGTGTGGCCAAGCTTGGCATGCTTGCAGAGGGTGGGCTGGGAGCAAGAGTTAGGTGCCTAGGCAGGGTCTCTAGGCTAGCGTGGGTCTGAGAGTTTGGATGCCCCTGTGGAATGGTTTTGGGACTCTGCAGTAAGGCAGAGGTAAGGGCTGAGGCCCTGTCTCAGGTGTAGCGGGGACTGAGGAACGGAGGTACAGGAGGGTGTTGGGGACCACAGTGGCCTGGGGTAGACAGAACCCTCCTCCAAGCAGGAAGAGCCAGGGGGCTGGCTCACAGCTCCTGAGCACGCAGATTTATCTTAGACAGCTGCAGGGCACTTGGGAGGGAAAAAAAAAAAAAGTATAAAAGGTGAAAACATCAAAGTAGCGTCAAAGGACAAAAAGAACTGTGCCATGTTTCACGGGTTGCCAAGTCTCTTTGCAGCTTTCAGCCTGTTTCTTATCAAGGTTTGGACAATGACCACCCCCAGGGACAGGCCTCAGGGAGGCTGGGAAGTTACTGGAGTACACATCTCCCCTTCTCTGCTTCCTGGCCTTCTCCCCCCCCCAACCTCCACTATGCCCCCCACGCTGTGACGGGTCACAAAATAAGCCACATGCCAGACCCCAGCCTCCCCTCCAGGCCAAGCTGTCCCTGCTGTTGGGGCTTCCCACCCCAAAGTCCAGCCCAGCCTGAGCGCATCCAGCTCAGGAACACCCCAGGGTCCCCCAAACCTATCAAAGCTGTGGTATTGCCTCTCCTCTTTGTCCCTCTGCTTTTTGCCACATTTAACTCCATGGATTCCGCATCCTCCTCAAGGCCCTGGAGAAAGTGATTTGTGTGAATGAAGAGGTAAACCAAGAAGGTTATATGGCAGAGCATGATTGATTCCCTGGGGCTTTATTGTAATAACTTTAATCTTCTGGAACTCATCTGGTATGAATTTAGGAACCGTGCGGCATTTCGCTAAAATTCCCCCTTAATGCAGCCCTCGCTCTGCGAGCCTTGGTGGTTACAGTTTGCCATGTTTATGATTTGGCCCCAGGCCCCCTTATTAATGGGCCTTGAAAAGAGGGTGTGGAATGTGTAGGCGTCTTTAGTTGTGCTTTTCTTGGGGAGGAAACAAACAGAAATATCTACCTTGAAGCACTTCTGGGCTCTGCCTTCCTTGAAAGAGAAGTAAATCAACTTGTGTTTCCCAGGCGCCATTGGGTAGAAAAGTGTCTGGCACCTGAAAGGTCTCTGAGCTCCTGGTGTTTGCAGATCAGAAGAGGGGGCGAGATTTCTGAAGTCTTTATGGCAAGAAACTCAGGTACTTCCACTGGTTGGTTAAAAAAAAAAAAGGCCATAGGTTTTGGGGACCGGTTGCCTCTACTTTATGTATTTCTCGTGGTCAAATCTGACCCATAAAGGACATCAGGAGATCTGGGTCAGATCCTGTCCCCCAGCAAATCTGTCACCCCATCTCTCTCCCTACATCCATCCCTAAGTCAATTCAACAATGGCCTTACAGAAGGGTCCCCTGTGCAGTGTATCCACTGGGTATTGGGGTATCAAGATCGGGAAAGCAGAGCTGTACCCCGGTAATTGCAAGTTACCTTCTGAGCTTCACATTCAACGCCTCCTCTCCAAAACCACCTGCCTGCGAATGACAATAGGCGCTGCATTCCTGGGATGAGGGGTCCACGACTTGTTACCCTCTCCAGCCAGAGGGCATTTGTAAATAAGTAGAAAATAAGCAAACGAGACCTGCCCTTGTAACCTTGATGAAGCTGTGTGGTGGCCAGCCAAGATGGTAAGAATCGTGACAGCTCAAGGCGCAGCGTGCACACCATTTCACAGTTTACAGGACACTTTCACATCTACCTACCTATTCCTTGCAGGGAACAGCTTCGGTCAGCTCTGTTTGTGAGGACATCGGCTCAGCACTGTGCAGTGACCTTCCCCGGCACACAGGAGGAGCTGCTGCCTCATAGAGGCAGGGAGTGGGACCCTCACAGGCTTCAGTCAGACAGCCCGATTTTAATCCCGGCCACTCACCAGCTCTAGGGTCGGGCAAGTTACTAACGTCTCCTAAGCCCATTTCTTTCTGGGGTTAACAAGTGGCCATAAAATTGCCTGCTTTGTGGAGCTCATGTGTCAATTAAAGTAGATAATGTATGTCTATTTCCCAGGAGGGCGCCCGCCCGCATGTAATAGATGCTCAATAAACCTACAATCAACTCCTCACTTCTTCCCACTGCTGTCTCATGCACTGAAGGTATCCCACCTATGGGAAAAGACAGTGGTGACTGGAAGAAAATGGTTATTTCATAGACTTGCTGGCCGTGTCGGTATGAGTGCCGGCAACACTCAGAGCTGGCTCTTGGGGCGCCTGGTGGCTGGTGTCATCCGTGCCCTCCTTGTCTGGCACTGTCTCCTGTGTGCTCAGAATTAAGTGGCCCTTTGGAAACTGGAGCTTCCAAACTCCGCAAAGCATGCAGGTGAGCTTCTCCCCAACACCACTCTACTCACCCTGGGTCTTGCCAGGCCATTTGGCTCAGAGGAAGGGCATTATTGTCTCTGACCAGACGTGCTGAGTATCCTGTTAGGTTTTGAAGAAATCTAGCAGTGAGGCAACAGGATGGGGGAAAACCAGCGGGGAAAGCCTAAGTCAGATTCTGATCCTGGCCAGCTCCCTGCTTCTGCTTTTGCTGGTGCCTTCTCAGGGCCTGGGTCTCATCTGCATTGCAGCAGCCGGGGCAGGAAGGGAGTGGGAGGGAGCTAAGAGGCAAGGACCCTCCAGCAGGATCAGGACAGCAGCCACACAACCCAGATCTGTTGCTCCCTGGCTGAACCGCTGTCACCGGGATCCCCGGGATTCCCAGGGGCCTGGACCTCCCTCGAGCAGCTGGGGTGGGACCTCAGCGGCTCTCCAGGGGCAACAGAGGCCAGTGAGCACTCCCAGCCCGTTCTCCTTGCTGCTACTTACCTCTCCCTGCCCAGACTGTGCTCCAAGACCAGACCCAGGGGCAAAACATGGGAGGGGGACCAAATCCCCTTCTACTGAGTTACTGCTTCTCTCGCACTTCAAATATGGGAAAGGGGAGAGAAAGGGAGAGAGAAACATCTAGTCTTCCCTGGGGCAAGTCCACCCCTCCCTTCCTTGGTCTATTCACAAGAACCAGTAAATTCCCCCACCTTGGCCTGAGTTAATTCATTTGGGTTTTAGTCACTTGTGACTCTAAAAATGACTAATACAAAAACCCTTGCAGAAGGTTTGACATTCTGCTCTAACGAGCTGGTGGAATTTTTACATCCCTGCTGTTTTCTTTTCTTTCTTTCTTTCTTTCTTTCTTTCTTTCTTTCTTTCTTTCTTTTTCTTTTCTTTTCTTTTTCTTAAAGTAGGCTTCATGCCCAGCGCAGAGCCCAGCACAGGGCTTGAACTCAGGACCCTGAAATCAAGACCTGAGCTGAGATCAAGAGTCAGATGCTTAACCCACTGAGCCACCAAATTCCCCCCACCCTGCTGTTTTCATTATAAAAGTTTCAACTTACATTTCATCGTAAACCCCACCAAACCAATAACCTGAAAGGTGTCCCATAAAATTCCACTGGTACCCTGAGGTTTCACCGAGGACCTATCTCCCTGGCTGGTCCTAGGTGGCTGCCACCCCCAGGAGCCACATGTGGGCCTGGATGGATTCCTCCCCCAGCCCGCATCCAGTGACTTAACTGGCTAGGTTCCTCTTCTAACACAAAACTCTTCCTAGATGTGGCTTGGCGAGGAGAAGGGACGGACTATAATAAATGCCGTGATGGGACAGCAGGTCCCCCTTTGGACCTGAAGGACTTGTTTCTCTCAAGTGCTGGGAGTGCCACTGGCTGATGGCCACCTGTCAGCCACCCCATCAGAAGCTGCCCTCTGCTGGAGAAAAGCAGCCTTGCCCAGGGTTCTGCCTCTTCCCATAAGGGGCACTCGCTGCAATGCTGAGTGCCTCTCATCCCCCCTTGGCCGTGATCTGAGCTGAACCTACCATCTGTTAAGTAGTTCCCTTGGTCCTGCAGTGGTCCTCGTAGTGCCAGGCCAGACGGGAGACGTGGAGGGGACCAGCACGGGAGGTCAAGGTTCTTTCCTGGGGCACACTCCGTGTTGCTACCCACGGGTGGCGCTCTCCTCTGCGGAGCCCGGGATGGAGAGCAGGCAGGGGGAGGTGTGACTGGTGGACCGCCATCGACTCCAGTTCCTTCTTTTTGCTTATCTGCAAACTAAACACATCTACAATCTGTCAACCTGGGGAGGTGGAGGTCAAACGTTGCACACATGAAGCATTTCAGCCTGAATAAACAAGTTCCTTTTGTGTGTTGGTCCCCTGTCATTCCCAGAATCAATCCGGCTGTTGACAGCCGGGGCTACCTCCTGGCCCCAGGTGTACTCGGGGGCAAGGGCAGGCACACACCTGGGCTGGGTGAGTGAGGCCTTAGAGGGAGGTCCCTGCACTTGCTGGGGGATGGAGGGCAGAACAGGTGGCCGGCTGGCCTCCCCCAGCCTGGCCCTGCCCTCACTGCTCTCCCTGGGATCCTGGGATTGGAAGGAAGATTGTCCCCGGGAGGCCAACTGATGGAGACACACACAGGCACCCTCTTCCTCCTACTGTGATGAGGTTCCCAGAAATGCACTCCTTCCCTGGACCTCAGCGGGGGCTCCATGCCCCTAAGCTTCCTTCTGTCCCCCCTACCTCCCCTCCCCCTTCCCTAATGCTCCTGGATAGAGAAAATGTACCTTCCATTTCCATCTCCCATCACATCCTAGGTGGGCAGACAGGCCAGTTCTCACTAAAACCTCGTTTGCCCAAATCCCAGGGGTTGACGCTTACGGGAAAATAAGCTCCCATTTAAAAGCCTGTTAAGGGGCCAAGCTGAGAACAGCAAAGGGTGGAAGTGAGCAGTGTGGGCTCAAAATCTGTTTTCCTTGACATCAGACCCGGGGACTGAGTGTATGCAGTCACCTGTGTAGGGGCGCCTGGGCAGCTCAGTCGGTTAAGCGTCTGACTTTGGCTCAGGTCATGATCTCCCAGTTTGTGAGTTCGAGCCCCACGTCGGGCTCTGCGCTGACAGCTCCGAGCCTGGAGCCTGCTTTGGATTCTGTGTCTCCCTCTCTCTCTGCCCCTCCCCGGCTCATGCTCTCTCTCTCTCTCTCTCTCAAAAATAAATACACATTAAAAATATTTTTTTTAAAAAGCTGCCTGTGTTAAGAGTGACGCGGTAGGCAGTGACTGTTGGGGGTGAATTGTTTTTCCAGTGTCTTGTTAAGGACAAATCTACTGGGGGACCCAGCAGGTGCACCTTCACCTTTGAATGAGCTGCTGTTCCTGACAGCACCCCTAGCCCTTTAGAGGTCATGCAGATGACAGAACAACAGGCCCCAGGACACCTGAGCAATGTCCCTTGAGTCTCCGAGTCCTGGACTCCTCCATAAAATGAGGAGGAGAGCCCCTGCCTGGCCACAGTTCAGTGGGAGAGACAAATGCACCTGAGTGCTGCTTCGTAAACCAACAAGAGCTATAAACCGGGAAAGACGTAAAATAATAATATTAGCAAAGTATTATTAGTGCGGTGCTTTTGAATTATTCTGTTCTAAGAACCTGGCATCTGGGTTCATGACCTCAGTCATGAGGATTCCAGGTCTGCTAAGGCACGGTCAAGGGAGTCCGTCTTCAGGAGCCCAGAAAGCCATGCCTGGAGCCGCCTGGGAAGGTGTTGGTAAGCATGGAACAGTGGGAGCCTTCCAGGATGCCTGGCCTATGACCCGCACTGTAGCTCCCAGCCAGCCTGAACCTCTGACGCTCTGCAGACCCCAGAGCAGACCGTGGACGTAGTTCCAAGGGACCCAGTCCTCATTCTGGTCTTTATAGTCTGCTGTTCTATAGATTGATTAAACTGCCTCTTCTTGGCTCTCCAGAGAGCCAAAGAGAGAACTTTACAGACCACTATTGCACACCAGCAGATGCACCCCGCAGAGGGCCAGGGTGTCGGGAGGGAGCAGGCCCTCCTGCATCCAAAGCGAGCAAAGACCAAGCACTTCCACATCTAGATGGGGGGCGGGGGGGAAGAAGGGGAACATGCAGGCCATGTCTTGAGCTCTGGCAAGTCCCTTCACTCTCCAGTTTGGTGCTTCGTCCCTGGGAAAGGATGCCTGTTCTCCTAAATTAGAGCTCTGATTTCCCTTCAGACTTTGAGATCTTTGTCAGGGCTCACGGACTCCATCTACCAAAGTTGCATGAGACAGTCATCCAGCCAAGCCTACCATCACCGCGTAGGGGTATATCAAACAGGATGGGTGTCTCGAGAGCTCTGGGACAAAATACAGCTGACAACTGCACAAACCAGTGGCATTGTTGGACCAGGTACAAACGGAGGCCATCAGTCTCTGCGGACAGTGGCCTGGGTGTGTGCAGACCCTCACCCCATCCGGCCAAGACGGTACAATGTGCTTTTCTTGGCGCGCACGGGGCAGGGGTGCCTGACTCCTCCTGAGTTATGAGCGCTCAGGGTTTGGACTTCCTGCTCAAAAGCTCAACTCCAGTCAACTGGTAGACAGAATTATACCCACACTGACCTGCTGAAGAAGCCGCAGAAGTAAATATTGCCTCGGGTCAGAGCCGCTCCTGGAATCTCAGAAGTTTGGTGAAAGCTGCGGAGGCAGGGGTAATACATCACCACCGCCCGCCTCTGTTTACAACCGGGTAATGCCTTTTATGACTGCCTCTCTCTAGCCTGAATATTTGTTTTATTGCCCCTGTAGGGAGATTTTTCCATTTGGCAAAAATCTTCAGATGGTTTTAGTCATGTTAACAACCGCTCATTAAATGCAGAGGAGTAAACAGAGAAATAAAGGTTCATTTCTTTGCTATTTTGTCTTTCTCTTCCTTTTCTTTCTTTCTTTCTTTCTTTCTTTCTTTCTTTCTTTCTTTTTTTTTTTTTTTTTTTTGTAACCTTATGGAAGAAAATTATGAAATGAACGATAGGGGGTAAAGAGTGTTCACATGTTGCTCTCAGCTCCTTCCTGGGTGGGCATTCCCCAGGAAGCCCGCCCTGCCTTTCCGAGAGGTCATGCCTTCAGCGAGGGGAAAGCAAAGGTTTCAATCTGTTTCAAGGTGAGGGCTGGCTGGGTGATCTCTGGATTTGGGGCCCTTGATGCTTGATTATTCTTCCCCTGTGGCCCAGGAAGCAGGAGGCGCATCTGCTTCTGGCAGAAAAGGCATCTCAGGGCTAGAGCACATGGAAAGGATCGGTGGGGAGTGGTTGAAGGGGACGCCAGGTGGATGGGGGGTGGACATTTGGCTGGCTGGCTGGCTGACTGGCTGGCTGGAGAGATGGATGGATGGATTGGTGGGTGGATGGGTGAATGGATGGGTGGGTGGATGTTGGACAAAGGAAGGGATAGATGAGTAGGTGTTGAAAAGGTAGATGATGGGGGCGCCTGGGTGGCGCAGTCGGTTAAGCGTCCGACTTCAGCCAGGTCACGATCTCGCGGTCTGTGAGTTCGAGCCCCGCGTCAGGCTCTGGGCTGATGGCTCGGAGCCTGGAGCCTGTTTCCGATTCTGTGTCTCCCTCTCTCTCTACCCCTCCCCCGTTCATGGTCTGTCTCTCTCTGTCCCAAAAATAAATTAAAAAAAAAAAAAAAAGAAAAGAAAAGGTAGATGATGGATGGATGGATGGATGGATGGATGGATGGAAGGAAAGTTGGATTACAGATTTATGAAGGAAGTATAGTACCCCTTGGTGGCACAGCCTAGGGCTCTGAGGCAAAACTTGGGTACTGTCCAGAGAAAAAGGGAGCATAAGTGATCAGACAACCTGGCTGCAAACATAGAAACTTCAGTCTGGGACCCTAAGAAGAAAAAGATTTCTAGAAGCGGGAAGCCAGTGAGACGTCATGGATGAAGCCAGAGCTCCCAGCGGACATCCTGGATTTGCACTGCCAAAGAAAAAGAGAAACAAATTTACAAATTCTTTGTTGGATACACTGTCCCCAACAAAACTACCTTTTAACCTCCCCAGTGGGCTTCTGAGCAGTGGGTCTGAAGGACGGGCACCTCTAAGGTGCCGGGCCATTCTCCCCAGCTGAGTCCAGCCCCTACTTGCAACCCCTGGGCCTGGCTGCCAGCGGGGCCTGCCTTCGCACTTGGCCTTGAAAGCCACTCTGAGCAGCCTCCGTGTGCGGTCTTGTCCGGTTCATCTGTGCTTCGAGACTACAGACTCCCAGCCACGGGGAGGTAAGGTGGAGAAAAAAGTACAAGTCCCTCCAATGGACAAGGAGGGCCAGCGAGACTGGAATCCTGGCTTCTCTGACCAGGGGACCAGCTGTGCAGGCAGCAGGCCCAGCGCCTCCTCCATGACCCACAGCGGGGCTCGGCCTCTTTTCCCATCTGCACATCCCCGCAGAGCAGGATACCGCTCATACGATGCTCGCTCCTGAGATGACGGCTCCTCACAGCCCCCCACCCTCTCCCCATGCCACCGAAAACAGAAGGAGCTGGGTTTCACATACCTGCGCCTGGGCCAGTGGAAGAGGAGGGCTGGTGATGCTGGGGAGAAAGCTCGTCTCTTTTTGCCTTGGGCATGACCAGACTGTTTCTGGAAAATCAGGGTTGGGGCTAATGTGGTATTAAAATACTCCTGGCAGGGGCGCCTGGGTGGCGCCCAGTCAGTTAAAGCATCCGACTCCTGATTTCCACTCAGGTCATGATCTCATGGTTGTGAGATCGAGCCCCTGCTCGGGATTCTCTCTCTCCCTCTCTCTCTGCCCCACCCCACCATTGTGCACACAGAGTACGCTCGCACTCTCTCTCTCAAAATAAATAAAAACAAACTTTAAAAAAATAAAATAAAATAAAATTCTCATGGCAGAAAGGAGAGAGATATGGAAAAGAAAGATCATCCCCATACTGCTTTAATGTACCATTTCACACCATAATAAGATTCTGTAGTAATAAAACTCAAGAAATCCCCTCACTGAGAAAGTGGGTGATTCCAGAACTTGCCTTTCCAATACCCACCCCCCTCTGCCCACATGTCCTGAAGGCCCAGGGAGAGAGCTCACAAAGAGGGGCTCCATTGTGTCCTGAACAGTATAGACTCTGGAGTAGGGTTACCAGGCTCAGCAAATAAAAATCCTGGACTCCTAGTTAAACTTGAACTTCAGATGAACAATGAATGATTCTTTTCGGTATAAGTATGTCCTATGCAATATTTGGAACATATATACAAAGAAAAAAAAAGAAAGGAAAAGACTCGTTGCTTATCTGAAATTTAAAGTTAACTGGGCTTTCTTCCACTCTTCTTTCAAACCTACTGTTCTATCCTTCACCAAGAACAGTCCCAGTCCAGAGCCAGGCTAAGTTGATTTAAATCCCAGCTCTGCCAAAGACTGGCTGCGATCTTAGCTCCCAAATCTGGGGAATGGGGTTAACACTGAACCCACCTCAAAGGTAGGTGTGAGCATACAGGGAGCGAAAGATGTATAGCACTAACTCACATGTAAGTGTCATTTATCCCAAAGGGCTCACACCTCCCATCACCCAGGGGTTTGTGGTAGAAGCTGGTGCACATTCCCAATTCTAGCCACTGCTGGAGCTCCAGATGCTGGGACCAGTCTGCCTAGAGGCAAGGGTAACAGGAGAGAGGGGTGGGGCTGGAAACAGCAGAATTAATCTAGACGTGATTAGATTAATCCAGTGATTTTGGTGACGGGTGCAGGCAGAATTGGGTGGGTATGTGAGAGCTAGTGTGGCTGCTGAGAGCACAGACGTGAACCCTCAGAGCCCTTGGGTCTGGCTTTTCCTAGAACACTAGCTCCACTCGTCCAGTGCTCCTGGAGGATGTCCCAGAAAATATTTCCCCTATTTTAGGAGTGTCCATGAGACAGAGTCTTTGGCTTGCTGGATGGGCACATCCACTATGGGAAGCCCTACCTGCGTATGTGGCCCCAAACCAGCCAGGACCCTGCTACAGAGCCCTTCATCTACGAGACCTGACTCAGCCTTCCGGGGGTCCTTCCCTCTAGGAGGAAACGAGACTCTGGGAAGAGCCTTTGGGATCCAGCTGAGGAAAACATGGCCAGCCTGACAGATGCTAAGCCCTGGCCCTGGGTACAGGACTCCAAGAGGATCCTTAGATGTCTGCCGTGAAAGAGACTCACATCCCTGTGCAGACTCCCATGGCCTTGCTGTTGTTCCAGAAGCCAGAAATGCTGGTCCAGAGAGTTGTGCCTTTGCCCCTGACCAGCTGTTTCATGTTGGTCAAGGCCTTCAACCACTCTGAGCTTTGGGCTTCGTGTCTTCGAAGCTGAGATCAGTAAGGCTTATTCCGCGAGTTCTGTCTTTGTGAGAACAAAATGTAACAAATTCAGAGAAAGTAAGCTGAAGTCCTATCTTCCTGAGGGCCTTCTCACACTTGGTAAATTCCAATCCCAACCTTGAGAGTTAGCGTACCTATTCCACAGACGCCAGCATCCAGGCTCTGTGGATTTGTCCTTCTCCCTGGGCCTCTTGGTTCCCAGGGTAGGGCACCTACTTGTGAACCCCGATGTGAGGTGTCAAAGGTGGGAGAACCGAGGTGGGGGCGGGGTGTAGCACATACAGCCGTCTTCTGGTTGTGGCCCTCCAGGTCTACACTAGAAGCTGGGAGAAAGAAGACTCATTGGTTGGGATGGGAAAGCCATGGGTGCCCAGAGCAAGCAGGGGCAGGATCTCAAACACCCCCACACCCTGCCTAGGACCTGAGCACTCCTGGTTGAGCATTCTCTAGCCTCTCCTGGATGGCAAAGGTGAGAGAGATGTCATACCCTCCTTGTGTGATTTTGTTTTACCACTTTGGGGCCAAATGGTTTGTTTTAAGGGAGAGGGGGGGTAGTATTAAATAATACCCCCCAAAATGCTCTGTATTTAGGCAGCGTTTCCAAACTTCAGGTCCTTTTGTATCACCGTCTGGATTTGTGCTGTGTCTCCAACCCCCTATACTATTGCATACTACGTTGGTTTAAATTTACTTGCTTTTTATTTTTTTTTATTTTTTTTTTTAATTTTTTTTTTTTTAACATTTATTTATTTTTGAGACAGAGAGAGACAAAGCATGAACGGGGGAGGGGCAGAGAGAGAGGGAGACACAGAATCGGAAGCAGGCTCCAGGCTCTGAGCCGTCAGCCCAGACCCCGACGCGGGGCTCGAACTCACGGACCGCGAGATCGTGACCTGAGCTGAAGTCGGACGCCCAACCGACTGAGCCACCCAGGTGCCCCTTACTTGCTTTTTAAAAATGAAACCATATCTTTTAAAAAAATGAAATCCATCTTGAACAATATCTGAAATGTCTGCTTTAATGTGCTAGCTATAACTTTTGTCTTGCTACTTTTAAAAGCAAATATATAAATCTGTATGTTTTTACAAATAATGTTTTCAGAGTACCACCTAAAGTCATCTGATCGTTTACACGCTGGAAACCAATGATTTGGTGCAAACCCTCCACCTTGTACTAAGGTCCTTCCCTGAAAGGCCAACCGTTGAACTCTGAAGGAATGAACAACCCAGGCCGAGGGGCGGAGGGCCGTGGGCAGGCACCTGGACTGGTCACCGGGGTCTAGGGATCGTCACGGCATAATTAGGCCAGGGAGTTGCACCTCAACAGCCAGACCCCTGCCTGCCTCCCACCTTGAACTCCACATGACTGTGGTGTTTCTGAAGAGCAGCGACTCGGAGTGTTGAGTGGGGAGAGATCTGGAAGATCTCACAGGGAGGGGGAGCTGGCTTTGGGCCCTGCTGGAAAATGGAGTTCCCTGGCAGAGAAAGAAAAGTGGAGCCTTATAACTGGAGGCAGTGGCATAAACAGAGGACACAAGAGAAAAAGTGATGGGCCCTGCTGTCTTGAATTTGGGAGGACCCGCCCCCCTACCATGGCTGAACACGGAACTCAGGGGAAAAGGCACAGTCTAGTAGCCCCTGGCCTCCAACAGCATTGGCAGGGAACATTTTAAAATTCAAATAGATTGCCAACTGAAAACCTGGAGATTTTACCTAAAATGAAGATTCTTGGTGTCTCTATTTAAAATCCTAACTCACTCCCCTTCCCTCTGCTCCATTTTCCCATAGCATCTAAGTAAGAACCTTCTATAGAATATGTGCTTAATTACTTATGTTTTGTGCAGTTTTCTTCTCCCCTCCATCCCCTCTCCCCCTGGGGATGTACCCGGACTGGAGATTGGGGTTTTTGTTTTTATTTTGTTTTGCTTCCTTTACTAAAGTACTTCAAATACTTATCCAGTGTCTGGCACATAGTAGGCATTCAAGAAGTATTTTAATAAATTGATAAAGAAAGTGGCTGGTTCTAATGTGTCCCACACTAATGTCTATCCTGGGGTCGGGGGACGGGGGCAGGGCCAGGCAGGAGGCCTCGGCTTTCCTTTGTCCCAGCCCACGGGAGCCCCTCCGGTGACCGGCTTGGCTGCGGGGACAAAACCAGATTTGAGGCAAAAAAAAGAAGCAAACGAGAAACTGGAATTTGCTTTAGCAGGTGGGCTCCACGCGGCTCCCGGCAGGCTCTGAGTTCCAGGCTCCAAATCATGCCAACTCCCGCCTTCTCGATTTTCCACGCAACACTTTAGTTTCACCTCGCTGCGCAGGGATCAGGGGAGAGCCTGAGCTTTGGTCAACCCGGACCTGCGGGCGGGGTAGGGGTGGGGGTGGGAGGTGCCAGGGTGAAGCGGGGGTGGGATGGAGAGGATGTTGGAGACTTCTCCACCAGAGGGCGCCGGAGCTCAGCCGGCGCGCTCTTTCTCCTCCCGCAGCCAGCCAAGGCTCACCAGTTCCGCGATTACCCGCCCGGCTCTCCTGAAAAGAAGTGGGGTCCCAGGAATGCCTGAGGACTGGCTTGCCCACTGGAATGTTAGTTCCTTAAGGGCAGGGACCAAGCCACTGCGTTTCCCGGCTCTACGCCCAGTGCCCAGCAGTGGGCTCGGCTTGGAGTGAATGAATGAATAAATGTTAAGTTCACGGTGCATCTAATCGGGCGTGAAAGTAGTTTCGGAAAGACACTCATCCTCACCACCGGAGTCCAGGAGTTCTTGCAACTTCCTGCTGACTGCGGCCCTTGGCCGGGAGCTGCTGAGCCCAGGCCCCGCCGGCCCCTGCCCATGCCCCCGTGGCCCTGACTACCTGACTGTCCAGGGAGACAGACATGTCCCCGCCACAGCTCCTGGGATGCGTGCGAGGATAGAATCCACTCCAAGGTCTAGCCATGCCAGTAAGCGGAAGGTGGCTGGAGCGTCCTGTGGTCACTAATGAAGTCCCAAATTGTGCTCCCCTCACCCCTGGGCCGCCTGCCTGCACCCCTCCCTGCTAGGCTAGGGCGGTTTCAAGGTTGGGGCGCGGCCTGCCAGGAGTTCAGACACCACCCAGGGACGACTCTGTGGGTGTCGTTTTCTGGACCAGAAAGGCCCACGCCAGGAGTACTGCCCTGGGGTAGAAGGGAAAGGGGAGTTCTCACAACACTTTGGGTCAACACTTTGGGTCGCGCAGGGCATTCATTGGGAGAGGGAGAAAATGCAGAAGCTTAAACAATTATTCTAGCTTCCATTTATTGAGTATTATGTGCCAGACTCAAGGGTGAGCACTTCACACCTGAGTGAGGAGTGCCAATCATTTCCCCCAGTTACACTGTGATCAGCCCATTTCACAGTTGAGAGAACAGAGGACAGAGAGCTAAGTCAATTCACGTTTGCTTAGAATTCACGTTGAATTCACGCAGCCGGCAGGGCAGACTATTTTGCTGCCGCGGCGCATCATTCTATTTTAGAGTCGCAATTTGACAAGTGAGGAACCTGAGGCTTGGCTATCAATGATGGCGTTGGCTTGAGATGGCAGTCGCACGGACTGCCCAGACTGGTCTCCTTCCCTTAGGCCTAGTTTGCGGGGGGCCCAGCGCAACGCGAGCCTGGCCCGGTGGTCACCTCGAGCTTCTAGACTCCGAAAACGGGGCGCTCTTGGCTACCTCCGGCCTCGGCACACATCGACTCGTTTGGTTCTCTTTGGTCCCCCTTCAGTTCCCGCCTCTGGGACTCCATCTCTCCACCTGCTCAGTGGGCACAATAACCAACGTTTAGCCGAGCCTCCCTGCGCGGCTGCGTTCCTCGCTGCAGGTCGAGCCCTACGGAGCAGGGCCCAGCGGAGAGGAGAAGGTCAGAGGCCCAGGCACACCGCAGCCCCTGGAGCATCCCGGGCGCGGAGAGGGCGGGAGGGGACGGGACCGGCGGCGGTGTGGGAGGGGGACGCGCGCCGGAGCCCCCCGCGGCCTCCCGGCGGCAGCTCCAGGCCCGCCCCTCGCCGCGCGCCCCGCCCCGCCCCGCCCCGCTCTCGCCTCTAAAGTGCCCGGCGCGCGCCTCCCGCCGCCGCACTTTCACTCTCCGCCGCCGCGTTCGCTCCGAGTCCCGCCTGCGTCCGCCCGCCGTCCGCCGGTGCCATGGATGCCAAGGTCGTCGCCGTGCTGGCCCTCGTGCTGGCTGCGCTCTGCCTCAGCGACGGTGAGTGCGCTCGGCTCCTCTGCCCACGCCCGCCCCGCCCCGCGCTAACCCAGCTCGCGCCGCCTGGTACCGGGGAGGTCGAGGCAGGCCCCCTTCGCGGGGCGCGCCGCCCGAAGCCCCGAGCGTAGCAGCCACCACCCGCCCTGAAGCTTCGCGCTCCGCATCTGGGCTCGGGGTCCCGAACGGTGGGCGGCCGCCAGACCCGAGCGGCTGCCCGGGGTCGGACCGGACAGGATAACTGGCTGGGAGCGCGCCGGGGGGTTGGGGAGTGGAGCGGGGTCGGGAGACTTCGGCGCCGGGCTCTGTCCCCCCTCATCCCACCCCTCACCCCCACCCAGCCAGTGTCGTCCAGCGCGCGACTCGGTGTCTCCAAGCAGAGGGACTCCGAGGCCCCGCTGCGCCGGGTGCTGGAGAGGCGTGTGCGAGAGAGCGCATCGCGAAGCGGGTCTCGCATCGCGACGCGCTCGTGGTGGCGGTGCGGTCGGGTGCTGCTGCGCGGCGTCCCCTTTAGGCGAGGCTGGCCCTCTCTCTGCACCCACCCTAGCTCGGTTTCGCGGGCGAGCCAAACAGAGCAGCTGTCGGGTTTGCGCCACCCGCGCGGTCGCGCTTCTGCACAGCTCCGCGGTCCGCAACGACGCGGCTAACCCGGGCGCGCGTCCAGCCGCTGCTTCCTTGGCCTCTTCCCGGGGTCACCGAAGAGAGGCCCAGGGGCCGCCGGGTCGCTCGTGCCCCTCCCCTGTCCCCCAAACACACCTGCAGACAGGCGCCTTTGTCACCGGCCAAGCCATCGCTCTTCCCTCAGAATGAGCGCTGCAACAAAGTTCAATCGCCAAGGCCTTAGGCCACTGGGAAAGGTGGTGTCCTGTTTCGCTGGGAGAGGGAGAGAGCTTTTTTTTTTTTCTTCTGAAGCTTAAGAGAAACCTCGCTGTCCTGTCACAGGACACCACTGCTGCAAAACAAAATAAACTGTTGGCTTGAAACACACGAAACAAGCTGTGTTAGTCAGGCCACGCTGTCCTTTCTTGGCTGCGAAGTTGCCAACAAAGCCTGCACAGGCTTGAAGGACACTTGGTGTGTTCCGTGGGGCAGCTGCGGGGCCTGAGCGCCTGCAGCCCTAGGCTGGGCTCCAGCCGCTGACCCTTTGCATCGTCCCAGGCAGTGGCCTGGGAGCCTGTGTGGGTAAGGTGGGCATGACTGCAGCCTCCAGGCAAGAGGACCAGGGCTAACAGGAGTTCATAGCTGACTGCCTGGAAAGTGTTCTTTAAACGTGTGGCAAGTTGCTGGACAGAGCTGCAGAGGGACTGGATGGAAGGCAATTTAGATTTTACCTCCTAAGCCGAAAGAAAAAGTATGTGAGGCTGAGTCTCCTTGCGAAGCCCTGGGTCGTGGGGGATACTCTGGCTTGAGCATTAACAATTTGAGTGTCTGGTGAGAGTGGAGGTGTCATTCTGTGCCTCTCAGGGAAATGGTGCTTCCCCAAGCTGTCCCACTCCCCTGGGGAGCTGCAGAAAGGACAGGAATGCAGGGATCCAGGTGTAGCTGGCCTGGAAGGAGCACAGAGGGAGCAGGGGCCCCCACTGACAGACTCATCTTGGCCCTGGGAAGGGTTGGTTGTTTGTCCCTCTGAGTTGCCCTCTTAGCAGCCAAGTGGCCAGATCAGGGTCTCAGGCTCTAGGTCTGTCTGGTTCTCCTTGCATGTATAGGCTTGAATGTACCTCTTGACCTCCTGGAGCCTGTGGACCTATACCGACTTCAGAACTGCACTTGGAGATACCCTTGTTCAGGGTCAGGCTCACTCTCCTGCCCTCCCTCCACCTGACTTCAGCCAAGCAGCTGGGCCCCTAGATGCCCTGGACTTCCAGGGGTTATATGCATCCAGGCCAGGCTCCATTCTGAGGCCCGGTTGGAGAGGCTGGCCAGGGCTCCTGTCTCTGCATTGGAGTGGAAGATTCTCTTGGAACTGCTCCTGAACAGAGCCAAGTTCACCGGGTCCCAAGCCGGTAACATCTAGGCCAATCAGGTGTCAGGCCTATACGCAGAGTCACATCCAAACCAGTTGGAAAAGTTAGTAATGTTGACAAAAAGCTGGAGGAGAGGACCCCAGGTGAGTTCTCTAGTAAGAGCCCTGGGTGCTCTGTCCCTTTAAAAAACCTATTGAAATTCCCCACTTGATAGGCAGGCAACTGGGTCCTGGGAGCAGGAATAAGAATTGCCTTTGAAGGAAATGGATAATCCCAGGGGGTAAAAGGGGGGAAAGGAGAGAAGAGAAAGCCTGTGTTTTGAGCTCTGATTCAGCTCTGATTTCTGGCCTGATCTCCACTACTTGGTTAGTGGAGCCAGAAAAGCTTCCCAGACATGGGAGAGCAGCAGCCCCCACCAGCAGCCCCCCACCGGCTGAAGCACTCACACTGTGTCCCTTTCAGCCTGCTGCGCTGGGGTTGGGACCCTTCCTGTGTCACCACCCAGCCCCAGTTCCCCAGTCCCTAGCCAGCTCAGGAGGACACATGAGCATTCCAGGGAGACTGGAGACAGGACACTCAGAGGGGGAGACTTTGGCTTCTCCTTTACCCAGACCACCTAGCCCCCAGCCCCGGGATGGCTTTCCCAGGCGATCTGGTTACAGGGCAGCATGCGCAGTATGGTAGCATGTGCTACACCCAGCATCTACCACAGGGATTGGGTGTAGTTGCTGAAAGCCAGGCGCCAGCAGTGACTTTCTGGAGTCAGTTCGGGTATACATTTGAAGGCTGCTCCAGGGACCCTTCCAGGGCCCTGAGTCACTGAGCACCCTGAAGTCAGGCTTTCTCCTTACTCGAGTTTAAGGATTCGACTTTGATCCTAGGGGGCCGGGTGGTCTGCTTTTCCCCTGACTTGGCTAAATAGGCTGCTGTTTGCAGGCCATGCCATCTCTCAACTGAACACAGCTTCTGGAAAAATTAAGTCCCTTACAAGGTGTCCTGCAGCTTCCCCAGGTCTCTTGCCCCAAAATGCAGAACTTCAGAACCACCGGGAGGCCTCTAGGAGCTCTGTAAACAGGGAAACTTTTTTTTTTTTTTTTTAATCTCTGGACTAAATATTCTCAGACATACATTTAATCCCTGATGAAAGGATCCACAAATTCAAATAATTTGGGGTATTAAGTAGGGCTTGGATAAAATCTGCAGAAAAGAAAAAAAAAACCCACAAAGATCCCAGCCCCCCAGGGCTTGCAATTCTAGACTTAGAGGGTGAGTGGTGGGTTCTGCAGGAGCCCTTTGCTTATTTAAACTAATGAGTGTCAATTATGGCATTTTGCAAATTGGTGAATTGGCAAACAAAGAGGTAATACAACCCAGGAGGCTGGAGCATCCCTGCACAATGAAAGCCACTTTTGACTCCAGTCCTGATAATCTCCCTGCCTTCAGGGGAGTGCCTGGGAGAAGGTGGACCCTTGGCCTGCCCTCTGGGGACTCCCAGGTAGGAAGCCTGCCAGGATTCTTTTGTGGTGGCCTGGGTTTAAGGTGTATGTGAGGAGAGAAGATTGCAGGTGGGGGGAGGGCAGCATTCCCAGGGGAACCACTGCTTCTGGAGCCTTCTGCTTCCCCCTCCTCCTTCCCTGAGGGAGAGGAGGGGGAGGGGGGTGGGGGTGGGGGGAGGCTTTTCTAGTTGGCCCTGGAAGAGTTTATTTTGCAAAGAATAACTGGGAACCCCAGTACCTTGGACTGAAACAGTTGTCTCCTGGGATTAATATATTTTAAGACACCGAGCAGGGGGCTTCTTTTAATTCCCCTGCCCCCTAGGATCCAGCTCTCTGAAGGTCCATTTGCCCTCTGGCCCTATGGAGGCTCGGGCCTTCGCCCACCCAGAGCTCACTGTGCTGCCCAAGAGGTCTTAGCAAGGATGCACCCGTGACCCGTCCCATAGCTCTGGATCCTGACATCATTCCACCACCTTAACCCTTGGCCGCAGACACATCCACACATATATCCCCAAGGTCTGGCAGGATCATAACAAACTGCGTTGCTTCCATCACCGCTTCTAGGGAAACCGGTCAGCCTGAGCTACAGATGTCCTTGCCGATTCTTCGAGAGCCACGTTGCCAGAGCCAATGTCAAGCATCTCAAAATCCTCAACACTCCGAACTGTGCCCTTCAGATCGTGTAAGTCTCAACATCATCTTCCAGGAGTGTTGCCTCTAATGGGCATAGTAGCACCTAGCTCAAAACTTGTAAACGCTGGAGAGCCGACCCGTGCTGAGCCACCAGCCTTGAACTTGGCATAATTAGAGGCAGCTGTGATCACCACCAGGCCTGTGAGTAAGCTACCAGGCAGGAGTTTCAAAAGCCACTCTTACCCTTGGCACCCCGCTGTGCCCCTAAAGGTTCTTGTTTCTTTTTTCCAAGTTTCCTCCTTTAGCACAGGAAATGGCAGTACAGTTGGGTGCCTCCAGACTAGAGAAACACGGGCTTCACCAGAGTTTCCTCTGAAGTCCAGTAAATTAGCCAGCCCTTTGCTAGGAACAGCTGTCTGTCCTGCCAGTTTCCAGGCTTTGGTGATCTAAATCCATCCTTTATCACACAGCAAAATCTCACGAGACCCAAATTCAGGCCAAGCCTCTAACCATTGGGTGAAACTCAACATTCTCAGCTCACTTAACGGCGTTTTCTCCAACACAACCCACGAGTTTTTGCTTTGCTGGCGTTGAGGGCAGCTGTTGATATTTGATTTCATTCATGTGCGGAACGAGGCAGACTGAAGTTACACCTATACAACACACAAAAATCACTCGCCTGGGCTGCAGGAGGCGGGGCGAGGTTCGGGAAGAGAGACGCTCGCGCCATTCATTGCTTGGCCCTCGGGCGCTCAGACGCACCCATGCTTGCACACAGCGCCTTGTGGTCATGTGGCTAGATGCCGAGGTGCTGAGGCTCAGGGTCTCTCGTGGGGAGCTCACCTCCCGGAAAGCCCCAGTGCTGAGAACGGGGAGGGGGCACAGCAGTTGGAATGAAAGCTGCAACTGCCAGAAGGCTTTTCCACCCGATACCAACTGTTTTTAAGTTTGATTTTGTCTCTTTTTGCTAGCCTTTGCTGCCTCGGACGTGTTTGTCATTTCCAGGATGTTTTAGACCCACTAGAAGATGGATGTTTTTTTCACTTACTTTCTTAAAATCAATACTGCCTCCCCTTTGAGAAGTGTTGTATCAGACATTGAATTTAGCACCATAGACCTGCTTTGCGGTTCAGATTACACAGGTCCACCTGCTAGGAATGCACCTTGAAGTTGAAGAAGCCAGACATGATTCGCTGGTCTGGGCAAACACAGGATTAATTCAGAAGCAGTGGCAGCCAAATGTAAACTCCTTGCTCTGAACCGCACTCTTCCTCCGCGTATGTCAGTCACTTAACAGGCAGGCTGCGTGACTCCCGGCGGTGTCCCCAAGCCACTGTGCTGGCCTTAGTTGTCCACACAGAGCCGTGTGTGGCTGGGCAGGGAGTCCTCAGGCTGCTTGAGATGGCCTGGTACCCAGGGCTTTAGGGAGGGGGACCTGGAGAGGGAAGTGTGAGTGGGGCAGAGACCTGGGAGGAAGATGCCCTTTGAATTTGTAAAAAAACAAATGTGACCGTGGAACATTGAGGGAGCTTGTAAACCCTCTCTGGAAACCATTTTCTGGCAAACTACCTGCACCGTCCCTCCCTCACTGCCCTGTCACCTCTCTTCCCCAGACTACCGCAGTACCTCTTTGCAGGCCTCCTACCTCCAGGCTTACTCTTAAGTCTGTCCACCACGTACTTTCAAGATGATCCATCCAAATAAGAATCTGCCTTTATCGCTTTCCAATGTAAGCCCCCACGATCTTACAGAGAAAGTCCCACTCTTTTGCCCTTTACACCTGGCCACCCGCTCCTTCCTCCATATCCTCTAAGCAGGTGCCCCTTTGGTGCCTTTGCTCTTGCTTTTCTCTCCCCCTTGATTTCACTTGCCCAGCTCCCTCTCCTCCTTCAAAGGCTAACTCAGATGTTCCCTGTGGTGCATTCTCCCTGGACTCCCCTGGAAAGCCTCTTCTCGCCTTCCCCTAGCTCTGCGGCAGGACTTGCCACAATGCTAGGAACATGTGTCCCCGGCACACCCTGAGTTCCTCCCAAACCCGAGCCCGCCGAGTGGGACACGTGGCACCGGGGAGGGCCCTGACGCGGGTGTCAGAGGAGCGGGTGCCCAGATCCCAGCGGCGCCTTCTCCGTTCAGCCACACACTGTCGCCTCTTCTGTTTTGGCAGGGCGAGGCTGAAGAACAACAATAGACAAGTGTGCATTGACCCGAAATTGAAGTGGATTCAGGAATACCTGGAGAAAGCTTTAAACAAGTAAGCACAACAGCCAAAAAGGACTTTCCGGTAGACCCACTTGAGGAAAGCTAAGACCCGTGTGGCAGATGGAAGGGCAAGGTTGGGGGAGGAAGGCCTGCATGGGGGGGACCAGGAGTGCCTTGGGGGTAGCGCACTGACCTGGGAACAGGCTTGAGGTCGGCCCGGCACGTAGACACCCGCATTTATAGCCTATGGTACGATACCGCAGCTTATGTCCACCCGAGCCCTATACCCTTGCGCACTGGCTGTTCTGTAACTGGGGTTTTTCTAAGAAATTCTATTGTACCAGCAGCATTTCCCGCTGTCGGTTCTCTCGTAATCCTCATAATCACATCATTCCCATTATCTTTTTTTTAATCAATGACGACTTCACGATCTGTATTTGGTTTGTTGTGGAGCTTTTCTTCCTTTGCCCCTGGGGCATCTGGGCACAGTCAGGTGACAGGCCAAGCATGGAGCTCAGAAAAGCATCCTTCCTCCAGACTCAGAGGAAGACCGTGGGCGGCTCCCGCAGTGGGTGCCCGTCTTAGAATGACAGCCCAAGGTGACCCTCTGATACTGACCGGTGCTAGGCCACGGCCACCACCTCCACCCTCTCCTTCCAGCTCAGTGATCGGATCTGTAGGCTCCATGTAGAGGCTACTGTCGCTGGGGACTGTGCTCAGAAACCCTGTCCCGGTCATTCCCAGGCCTCTCCCTGCCTCCAGCAGCATGCTTTTATCTTGCTCTGCTTCCCATTTCTGTACATGCTCAGTGGGAGGAGAGGGATTGCTGGGGCCCCCGCCCTGCAGCCTTCTCCTCTCTTCACCCTCCCCTCCTGCTCAGGCCCTCTGTGAGACTGTTCTTTGGCCTCTGCCTCCAGAGGGGGGCTGGCCCTCTCTGGGGGTGGGTGGGAGATCCTGTCTCCGCCTTCCCTGAAAGGCAGGTCTTTGCAGAGTCCGATGCAATTTTCAATCTGAACTTGTTTCGAGGAATTTGGTTCTGTGATTGCCTCCGAAGCTTATATATGCCACGGAGGCTCTGTACACCCTGAGGTGTCTGAAATCCGAAGCGGAAAAACAAATGAATAAATGAGCCTCTTGCCACTAACCCCTCCTCCTGAAACCACAGCATGGTTTCAGGCTCCAATCAGAAATGTTGGCAAGGTGACATTTCCATGGTAAATGTGATCCACAGATGGGCCTAGTGGTATTTGTAACTTTCTGCAAGGCATTTTTTATATATTTTTTGTGCACATTTTTTTATGTTTCTTTAGAAAACAATTGTATTTCAGAATATATTTATAGTCGAACAATTCATATATTTGAAAGTGGAGCCATATGAACGTCAGTAGGTTACCTTTCTCTATTATCTTAAACTACTGGCAATTTGTAAAGAAATATATATGATCTATAAATGTGATTGCAGCTTTTTAATGTTTAGCCACAGTGTATTTTTTCACTTGTACTAAAATTGTATCCAATGTGACATTATATGCACTAGCAATAAAAATGCTAATTGTTTCATGGCATCAGCCTCCTACTGGATGTGGGAATTTCTTTACCTGAAATAAAATCCATTAGTGGTTAGACACGGGGCTCTGATACCTTTCTGGAGTTTATGAAGATAAGGTGGCCTGCTGGTCAGGTGCCTTGAATCCCTCTTGCCAAGTTCACATGTGAGCACGGGCCTGGCTCAGGAGCAAATGAGAGCTGCAACTCAAGTTTTTGAGCCTTTTGTTTTTTTTTTTTTCTTTCTTTTTTTTTAAACCCAATGGAAACAACAGTGCTAGTTTTCTGAAGAATAATATTTGACTCACTAATTCCTCTTCCCCTTCCTCCTCTTCCTCGGTTCTCCTAACACCCCCACGTAATCTCCAGAGACTCAACTCTCATAATATCCAGCTTTCACGTTCTCCCATGTAAAAATCCCATAATTCCAGGCCATGGTTAATAGAAAGCCTGCCCAGGAGCAGGTGGCCTTACCCCATAAATCATTAAATACCATTCAGCTTGAATCATTTTAATGTGACAGTCATGAGCCAGTTGTTCTAATCAAATTCTGCTAACCAGCTCTCTCCCTTGCTCTCCAGAACAATCCCAGTCATTCCCTGGGGGACGTCCCCCAAGCATCCAGAAAGGAGAAAGTGGCATCAGGCTGCCTTCTTTCTCCTCTCCTGGATGGCCATCTGAATGTTGGGTCTCTAACCTCCAAAGCATGATTCAGTTTGAAGCGCAGGTTTTTTTTTAGCTCGAGCAGAGAGTTTAGCTCTGCACTGAGAAGGAAGGAAGGCTGAGTAGATGGGATTGAGGTGAGTTAGAAGGCCAAGTCCAACCTGGCCCTGGACTTCACACCCTTCACAGCCTATCAGATGTGAGTGCCTTTCCGGATTGGAAACCTCAGGCCATAGCTGGAACCAGGGCCAGGTTGGCAGGTTGGCCATGGCGATAGCCAGGTCACAGATGTTCTGGAAGGCTGGCCAATATTTCTCTTGGAGTCAGGGGGAAAATGTCTGCTTTATTTTAAGGAAGTACTGGTGGGCCGTGCTTTGCCCGGGGGCCTCCAGGCCTAAGACAGAACACAGGGTTGAGACTGATCCCCAGGCCAGCGTGAAATAGTGTGCAGACTGAGACAGACCCCGGTCCCTTTCAACGTCATTAATGGTTCTACTGATTTTATCTAAGGGGGCGCAGAGAAGAAAAAATGGGGAAAAGAGAAAAGATAGGAAAAAAGAAGCGACAGAAGAAGAGAAAGGCTGCCCAGAAAAGGAAAAACTAGTTCTCTGCCACTTCGAGATGGACCGCAGTGCGCGCTGCTCTTGTCTCTCCGGCGCTTTGTAAATTTGCTCTAACCCTCCTCCAGGGCACACGCCTTGCCTTCCGTGCAGGTGCTCAGACCTTCCTCGGAGGAGCGGCGCTCCT
Source organism: Panthera onca (assembly GCF_046562875.1). Taxonomy (NCBI): domain Eukaryota; kingdom Metazoa; phylum Chordata; class Mammalia; order Carnivora; family Felidae; genus Panthera; species Panthera onca. The sequence goes on along the minus strand of NC_138349.1, from coordinate 39,013,436 downwards.
CTGGCCACACTGGCTCCCGTGTTTAGGCGCTTTTTAAGGCCCTTCCTGGTCTGCTAAGTTATGAAGAAAGTAGTTGTGCCGAGACTGGGGTTGTGGTCTGGGATGAGGACACTATGCTCAGGACTGTCTCGAGCGGCCCGGGGTCTCCGGCCTTGCCCTGGGCCGCTGAACCCCCACCCGGCCCTCCACTCCCTCTCCCAGAAGGGCCGGCTCACCGGCACACCGGCTCACACACTCACAGCGTGCCTTCCTGCTGAGGCCAGAGTGCAGGCCTGGCCCGCACAGGGCCATCTACTAGCACAGCAATGGCACCTCGGCCAGCGAGGGCCTTCTGCCCTCCCCTTGACCACGGTGGGTGCTGCCCGGCACAGCCTTCGTGGGGCCCAGCTAGCTATGGCCGTGCCTTTTACAGGTGGTAACTGACTCTTTCCCAAGGGGCCCTCCACCCCTCTGCCACCTGGGGTGGGACTTCTCCAGCACCCCCGTCCTAGGCCTGGGCTGTGAGAGCGGCTTTACCCCCGAGCAGGGCTGGTTTCCAGACACCGAGGGGGTAGCAGCTCCGCATTCCCGGGGAGCAGCTGTGGAAAATACTTCTCAGGGAGCCTCTTGTCCGGGCAGTTCACTTTATAGATTCTTTAAACGGGTCCCCGATGTGGAGGAACTGTGTGAAGGGCCTGTCCCCACCCACCTGCTGGGACAGTCTCGGTGACCTTGTGCGATTAGGTTCCGGGACACAGCTGCCTCAGTCCTCACTCATGGGAAATATGTGCTTAAAGTGAACATGGTGCTCTAGAAAGCTCTAGAACCTTCCTCATACCACCCACAGATTTATGTCTAAGATTTTTTGCCAAGTCTCTCTAATCTGGACCGGAAGGAGGGGGATCACATGGGAGAGCAAAGCCCAGATTTCAGTAGTACTTCGAAAAAGGACACCTCGAATGTCTGGACTGTGCTCCCCATCCTCCTGTCCCATGTAAACACTCCCCCTGCACCCCAGGCCCCTGGTCATGATTCAGTCTGTGGATCCAGAAAGATGAAGTGGTTGGAGCACTGCACAGATGGAATCAGGAGAAGAAAACCCAAGGCGCCCGCCTGTTAGACTCACCGGGAACACTGTGTCCCCTCACGCTTTAGCGTCCTCCCCTGGGATGGCAGCACAGAACCTTGTGGCCATTCCTTTTCCCCATCAGGGAAGTGTCCTGCTAGGGTGCTGCAGCCCAAGTCCTTTTATTCCCCATCCCTCTCCCTTTTATGTGGCTGACTCTCCAGCCTGCACCCCTCTTGCCAGCCCTGGGGATGGCAGGCCTGCTCCGGGGTGTCCGGGATGCCCTCCCGCTCCCCACCTGCCCTGCCTCCTGAGGCGTCAGGATGTTTGCTGGTCTGCCCAGGGCAGCAGGCCTGGGCTGGGGCACCTGCGCTGGGGTAGTCCTACCTTTCCTAAACCGCTCAGGAGCCGGTCAGGCCCGCGCCCCATGCTCTCTGTTCCTCGTACAGCGGGAACGGCACGTCTCTGTGCCTCGAGAGGGGCAGTGGGTCCCTTCTGAAGACCACAGGGGGCTGTTTGCCATCTAGCAATGGTGGGTCAAGCTATTGCTGCCCTGAGGCGACAGACTGCTCCTTGCAGTGCTCAGCGAGACAGCGCCTTCCACTCCTGCTGGGGGAGCTGGGACTGTGGGGACTAAGACGGTTGGCCCCACATTCCGAAAAGCAAACACGCTCCATTTCTGTCCTCCTGTGACCTCACTGGCCCTGGGCCCTCGCTGTATCTGACAAGCTGATGTAGCGCCAGCCCCGCTGAAGATGGCAGGGGGGGTGGGGGCTGTGGAAGAGTAGAGCCGGACTCCGTTCTGTTTTGGGTTGAAGCAAGTGAACGGTGCCAGCACCGTCCCGGGGCCAGTCGGGGTGGGGTGGGGGTGAGGAGGTAGATGGAGGTGGTCGGTGGTACCCTGGACGGCCAGGCAGCCTGCTCCGGGCCTGGTGCAGGACCGGGCCACACTGAGGTAAGGGGTTGTCAGCCCTCCATCCGCGCTGGGGCTAAGGCAGTGCGCCTTGCCCTGTCGCGTGACCACCGTGCCTCGCCGTCCGTCTGCGTGCCCTTGTTCGTCTGCCGTACCCCGTGCTGGCTGCGCCCGACTTTCCTCTCCGCTTCCCATCTTCCATCCATCCCTCCGCTTCAGCCCTGGCTGCCTCTCTCGCCACCCTCCCCCTTCCCAGGGCCTCGGAAAGGAGGCACACGGCCGCGATTTGGAAGTCAGGAGTGGGGGCCCTGCTGCAGCAGGGCTCGGCGTCTTAGGCTTGCTGCCTGGCCTCCGCCTTAACGGTGTCTCCCTCTGTTCTTGTTAACAGGAGGTTCAAGATGTGAGAGGCGCAGGTTGGGTCAGACGCCTGAGGAAACCTTACAGTAGGAGCCCAGGTCTGAAACCAGTGTTAGGAAGAGCCCGCAGCGGCTCCGCTGCACCCAGGCAGGGCCCGGTACATTTCCGAGGGCTTTGTTTTGCACAGTTTGCCTTTACTATCACCATTTGATTATGTAGCAAAATATATGGTGTTTATTCTTCATTTAGTTTGATTATCCAGTGTCGCTGGTGACAGATAGGAACTTAGACTGAGGCCGTTATTTTACTTGCTTTGTTATAATATCTTTCCCGTGGAGCCCCTCACCCAGCTGGAGGTTCCTGAGTTTTGTATCTCTCTGAGCTGTGCAGGCTGAGACCCCAGATCATCCTGTTGTGGGACGGAGAGCCCCTGGGACGTATCAGAACCAAGGCAGACCCTAGTGAAGGCTGCCCCGTGCATGGGTGCGGGGGGCTGCAGGGTCAAGTTTAGAGAGTCAGACGGGAGCTTCACCCTTCCTCGGAGTGAGAGCTGGGGCCTTCCCCACTGGTGAGCATCGCAGGGCTTCCCCAAGCTGAGGCAGGCAGGGGGATGAGGCCAGGGCAGGGAGAGACGCACCCCTCATCCTGAGCTCTTCCCTACATCCCATCATGCTGTTGTCATTCTCTGTCTCATCCATCATCATGTATCTCCAAGACTGTCTCCATCGCCCTGGAAAAAGACTGTCTCAAGACCAAAGCTTTCATTTAAACTGGGCACCAAGAAGCAAATCAAAATGTGTCTCATGTCACCCGGTGCTGCAAACACTGTGCACATCTGTGTCTCATTTGGAATATTGTCCGTTGTCCAATCCTGTGTTCTTGTTCAAAGCCAACATCCTCGGGGCACGTACTGTCCACCCCTTGGATGCAAAGGCTCAGGGTAAGGAGAGGTCTTTTGACCAGGTTTCTGATTAGGGGTGTGATCCTCTTGGGTGGACAACCTGGGTTTTCCCACTGATCACAAACCCAAGATGGATCCACAGAGCCCAAGGGAATTCAGTGTGCAGCAGAGTTGACCCGTGAGGAGGCCAGGCCTTTATGCTCCTACAGTTGGTATCTCAGAGCCACGGGGAGTTTTTGCTCCATTGCCTCAAGCGCGTGATTGTTTTGGCGAGAATGTGAAAAGAATCCTCAACCCTTTTTTTTGGTTTTTGAAAAGCTGATCCGTGAAATAATGAGTCCTGGACGCGAAGATTCCTTCCCAACTAAAATCTAACCTCCCCTTTTTCCCCACTTGGCAATCCCAGCATCCACCACCTTGTACAGTGGCGTCTGGACTTCTCCACTGCTGTTACCTTGTGCTTCCAGAACGTCCATCTTGGCTTTCACTCTTAGACAAGGGGATATTTGGGAAAGTAGGTTAAAACCCTGACGTGTAGGGTGTTTTCCTTTACCGAGACCAGTTTGTAGAGTTGCATTAAACAGTTTAAGTGCAGCAGGTAGGCACTTGAGGGGTTTTTTTGCTTATTGTGTCGTTTCACATTTCATCTTACTAATACTTTGCTTTTGGTTCAGTGTCCCAGCAAACATTTTAAATTAACAAAATGGAAGAAAAGCAGGGCAAAACAAGGAAATGTATCAGTCGAGAGGACCCTGCAAACAACATGCAGAAAGTATATTCTAACAAAATAATCTGGAATTGTAGGTGTTTTTAGATTTAATAATCTTTGTGTTATCGGTAACATGTTAATATTTGCGTAAATATTCCTTTATATCGGATCTTCGTGGTAGAAAGCCAATCCCTCCGCTAAACGAAAATTGGTATCTTCAAATAGCAATATTATATTGAATAAATAGAGCACAGGGACCTTTATTAGTTAGAAGTACAGAACTGGTTTCAAAACTGTCTTTAGAAATTAACCTGACACTACAGGGCTCCTGAATTACATGTGAAATGATTGATTTTCAGTGGGATAGGCTTTTTCTAAGTCATCCAAGATATTTAAAACTCTCATGGAAAATGTGGAGCCATCTTCTCCTGGAATCCCTGAACCAGAGCCATTAAATCTCTTACTCCAAGAAAATAAACGTGGCCCTGAATCTTGACTACAGTTAAAGAATTGTTTGTTTCTCCCCAACAGGGGGAAAATAGGTAAGAGTAGAAACTTCTAGGAAAATTATCTGCCTAACAATTACTCTACTTGCAATCTGCTTCTAAGTGGAGGCTGCCCAACTAAAGCAAATGTGCATTTAAATAGTCTATTTGCAAAGGAAAAGGCTCGCCCATCCCCTTTTGCTTTAAAAACAAGTCTAGTGCATCAGTTGATTAGGGGTCACCCAGCTGTTCCTCCTCGTCCAGTGCTGCTCTACCTGACCTTCCCTTGGGCTCCGTGTAACCTCTAAGGCCGTGCTCCCTTGCCAGCCTTTGCATCAGGACCTGGGCAGCTGTGGGGCCGGGGTGGGGACCGGGACCCCCAGAAGTGCTGTGTGTTTCTATCTGAATCTGCGCCCTGTGTTGTTTGCACTGTTCTTTGTCCAGCCCCGCCAGGTGCTGAGACCCCAGCGAGGTGGCTCAGGAGTAGGGGAGCAGGTGGGGGGGCCCTCTGCCGGTGGGCCTGTCCTCCAGAGAAAGGAGGTTCAGCTTCGAGCAGACGGCCTGAATAGCCAAAGGTTGCAGTTCCCCCTGTGTGAAGACCAGAGAACTTCTAAGCTTTTTCACTGGATCCGATTTGACCTTCCTTTTCTGACTGCTGCCTGATGTTATGGCATGGGCTCCCCACTGGGAGCTCATCACCACCCCAGACCCCGGGCGGGCAGGCAGGCAGGCAGTGTTCCCTTCTGCAACTGGATAGGAATTGTGGGGTCCCTGTACACATCTTCCCTGTACCTATCCTCCCTGACCCATTCCCAGGGAGCCCTGTCCCCGGGAAATGCTCCCTGGAAACCTTCAAATCCCCTCAGCAGACCATTGACATTGCTTGCCAAGTTGAAAAAAATACCACCCGGGAAACTTGTTAGTCTGCAACCTCTCTGGATTCTCAGTCTCTGAGCAGTGATGGGTTCAGTGTTAAATGTGATAAATACTGTATTTTGTGTTGTTTAAATTACATCTCCCAGATAATGTGAAAATGGTCCAGGAGAAGGCAGCTTCCTGTATGCGGTGTGCTTTTTTTTTTTTTTTTTTTTTATAACAAATAACAACTCCTTCTGAGAAACAACAATTTCTACTTTGAAGTCATATCAATGAAAAGATGTATATGCACTTACAATTTCTCTAATAAAGACATGTATTCAAACGTAGCGGCCAACAGTTTGGAATTAGTGTTGCCATTTGGAGTTTTCCAGACTTGGTTTTTCTTCCTCAAACCCAACACAGAGGGGTTGTGTAATCCTAGCTGCACAGGCCATTGTAATCACGCTAATCATAAGTAAGAATTCTGCGGGCATGCTGGCCTCCGCTGGTCAACTGATCCTTAGTGGGGGGTGGGGAAAAACACTCCGTTTTCTCTGAATGCCCTTGGTTTTGCTGGAATCCCTTCCCACAGGCAAGCCAGTCCTCTACTCCAGAAGAGATGGTTTCCTGCAAGGGCCCTCATATTTGCCTGTCAGCTGGGGGAAGGAAGCCTCCGCTTTGTACTTCCCGCGTCTAGTGGAAGACAAGAGCAGCCCATCCCTGAAGGCGCTGCCAAGGACCCAGAACCCTGCGTTATTTTCTGTCCTGCCCTGGGGCCCTTCCTGGAAGCTTACTCTCTCCATGGCTGCCTGCCAGCACTGTCCATGATACTGTGACTAGACGGTGAGCCGGATAGGGTTCTGTCCCCACAGAGGTCAGCCTTGCACACTTTCTCTTACGTTCTTTCTCGTCTACGGCCAACCACACTGGCAAAGAAGAGCCAGCGCAAAAGCCCCAAATGTCCTCTAGGTCCTCTTGCCCATCGGCCCAGACATGACCACGTTATCTCTGTGCTCGGAACCGCCCGGTTATTTATAGGGTGAACGTGATACGGTTGCTCAGTTGCAGGTGGACTGGAGGAAGAAAGAAGGATTCGAGGAGCCCACGGCAAGAGGCAGCATGGCGTCCTGGGCCGAGCGTGGGTTTGCAGATTTGCAGAGCAGCGCTGGAACCCTGGGCTCTCTGCTCACTCTGTGACTTGAGACACATCACGTGTCCCTGAGTCCCAGCCCCGCAGCTGTAACCCCAGAAGCTTAGTATCCCCAGGAGCTGTGCAGACTAGACATTAGACAGAGGTAGTGTATGTTTCCTTCCCTCTCTCCATGTGCTGTTTCCTGGGGGCCACCTGCCTCTACTTAGACCTCCCCAAAGCTCAGATACTGGAAGCGATCTTGAAAGGGGAGCTTCTTCCTCTTAGCTGACAGATGGGGAGAAGCCTCTTGGTTGGGTCTTGTAGGTTCCCTGAATGCCTGTGAGTGCTGCTTCCAGCACACTCCACGACTCTTCTCCACTGGGAACTAGCACCCTCTGGGGTTAAGTATTAAGTATTCGGAATGATGGAGTGTAAAAAAAGGAAAAAGTCCACGGTCTACCGTGTTTCACAGGGCTGACGGCCCCCCGACAACACCTGCCCTAAGCCCCGTATTAGGTGGTGTGGATGCCGTGCTCCCTGACTTCATGGAGCCTGCAGTCTGAGGGACTGACTCGCAATTACTTGAGCATCTTCAGAATACACGGTAAACGGGTATTACGGGACACATATACCAAGGGCAGGTAACATGGGACAAGGTGCGTCTGTGCTTCAAGGAAGCTCAGAGCACCATCAACGTCTCTGAACAGAAGTGCTGGTGAAGCCAAGACCTCGAAGATTCTTTTGGGGTGATCTACTGACCCCTGAGGACTGCCACTGAGAGCCCATGGGGTGGAATGGGAGCTTATTCTCCCGCAGGTGCAGCTCCCCTAGGGGGCCGGGCATGCACGCAGGGGGAGCTGGATTTCAGCCCCCTCACTCCCCTCGCTGCATCCTTGCGTGGAGCACAAGCCACTCAGTGCAGCTGAGAAGAGCTGGGCCCCCCACGGAGGTTGGGTCCAGGCAGCTGGGAAGCCTCCTGAGTGGGGACCTCGGCACAACTGATGGATGACCGATCCAATGTTCTGTCCCAGGGGTGCAGAGCTGTGACTCAGAGCTCACCAGGTTCTCGGGGTTTCTCTGTGCCTGGGACTGAGAGCCTTGCACTTGGGAGGGAGAGTGTGGCTAGCCAGGAGTTAGTGAAGCAGAGGGAAGCCACGATGGGTGAAACAGACTCAGAGAGAGAAGTGGGGATGACAGCCAGGTAGCCGTACACGGAGGTGAGATGCGGCCATCCACAGAGGGGCGGAAGTGGCTGTGAAGTTCCCTCGTGAGGTCCAGCCACACACCCTGCACCCTTGGGTTCCATCACCTAAATCCCCCTGGAGACCTAGAAAGGATTTCTGCTAATTACTCCCATCACTGGGGGCAGTTAAGCTGGCATAGTGGGCAAGGCAGGCTGGGAACAAGGAGGATCAGGACACCGGCAGGTGCTTGCACAGAAGCTACGTTGGAGATCGCCTCGCCAGGTGTCTTCTCTGAACCCTCTCCCTGGCCTCAGCTGGCACTCCAAGGAAGGACCATTTAAGCTTGTGCGTGCTGCCATATTGGGATTGGTAAATGACCCAGAGGCATCCCCTAAGCCCCACCCCCATCCAAAAGGTGCACAGATTCTGTTTAGAGCCTATACTCTTCCGGCCAGAAGGCACCCACCAGCGCCAATCCAACTAACCAGGAGTGGGTCCTCTGTGCTGCCGGGACCCTACCTCACTTCCCGGTCCCATCAGCCCCTCCTCTTCTTGGGTGCTCATTCCACACTTTCTTCTCTCCCTTTAACTATTCATCCTCCCCCACCCTCCGCAGTCGGCTGATGGTCTGGCTTCTAGATCAGAAGGAAAGACAACAATAAGGGAATCCGTGAGCTCCACCTCTTGTCCACCGCCTGCCCAATCTGTTTCCACAGCCACCGCTCTCACCTCGCAGGAAGCCCCCTGCTCCCCGGCCACCACGCACCTGGCCGTGGAGCCCAGCGCTTCTCACCTGCCCAAGGACACCGATCCCAACCCCCCCAACACACACGCTCCTACACCATGAATCTTTCACTCTACATCGGCACGCCAACATGCTGTAAGATCTCCCATCGAGGCAAAACAAAACAAAAATAAAACCAACCCTTACGTGGTATTTTTCGACCCTTAGTCTCCTCCGGCTTCTGCTCTCTCCTGCTCTCCTGCTCTCTGCTTCTCCTCCCGCGGAAGTTCTCAGAAAAGTTGTCTATATTTCCTGGGTCCGCTTTCTCTCCTCTCTTTCTTACCTTTCTTGGACTCACTCCCAACTAGAACTTGGACGCCGCCATTCATTCCACTACAACTGCTCTTTGTCAAGGTTGTCACCGGGCTTTTGGGAAACCCACAGGTCAGTTATCGGTTCTCAGCTTCCACGATCTCGGCAACCTTGACGGCACTGATCACCCTCCCTGAAACACACTTTCTGGTTGGCTCTCAGGAGACCATTCCTGACTATTTCTTCAGCTTCATACCTTCTCTTTTTTTTTTTTTCTGTTTCCTCCTCATCCTTTGGCCATCTAAACACAAGAACACCCCTCGGCTCAGTCCTCAGAAGCTCTGTTTTCACACCAGGTGACCTCATTCGCTCCCCTGGCCTTGAACTCCATGCAACGGCTAAGGAATTCAGATGGATCTCTCTCCTGGGCTCCAGGTTTGTACTCCTGCTCCTCCTCTGAAAATAATCATATGAGAAGTGAAACTCCTGATATCCACGTTTACCCCAACCGGCTCACCTCCATTTCTGCAAAGGACCATTCTATTCTCTTACAACCCCGAACTAAACCATCAACAAACCCGGTTAGTGACCCTTCAAAGCACATCGAGCATCCGGTCACTTCTCACTGCTACCATCTTGGTCCAAGGCCCCGCTGCCCCACCCTTGTGGCCTGCAGTGTCCCCTCGAAGCAGCAAGAAGGGCCTGCCATGTTGCCTGTCCATGGTGCCCCTAGACCAACCCTCCAGTATTTTTGTGTTTTCTTTCAAGTTTGTTTATTTTGAAAGAGAGAGAGAGCATGAGCATGGGGAGGGGCAGAGAAAGAGACAGAAAGAGAATCCCAAGCAGGCTCCACACTATCAGCACAGAGCCTAAGGCAGGGCCCACGAACAGTGAGATGGTGACCTGAGCCGAAATCAAGAGTCAGACGCTTAACCGACTGAGCCACCCAGGTGCCCCCGCAAACCTCCAGTTTTTAACTAACAGAGGTTTACACCCACTGGCCCCTGTCACCTCTCTGACCACACCCCTTCTCTGCTCCAGCCACACTGGGTCCCTCTCCCTTGAACAGGCCAGGACTGCCCCTGGCAGGGGACTTTTGTGCTAGGTGGCCTCTGCCCAGGTACCCCATGGCTTACCCTTCCCTTCATTCAGTCTCTGCTCACCATCCCCTTGTCAAGAAGTCTTCACAGACTGCCCCAGCCTGCACAGTGGCCCCTTCCTGAGCGAGGCCCCTGTATCCTGTTCGGCCTCCCCGCAGCCCGGTACCTTCCGCCATGGTTACCTGGGCACTGCCTGCTTCTCCACATGAGAAGGTTAATACCACGCGGGAAGAGAGGCGCTTGGTCTGTTTTGCTTTGTGGCTGGCACAAGGAAGATGCTAAAGACATAGTTTGGGGATGACTGCCTGATAAATCAACGGGATGTTAACACACTGGAGCCTTTCTTTGTGTGTCTCTGAAATGGAGATAGCCGTACTCACCTTACAAGGTCGTGCGTTCGTTTGCACACTCAAGGGCACACGGTGAAGTCATTCTTTAGACCCAAATTCACCTCACTCCAATGTGCATATATCAGTGATCACGCACACACGTTACCTGTGCCTGTCCCTTCCACCTGGAGTCGTGAAAAACTATAATGGTTCATTTCCTGTGACCCAGGTTAAAGAATCATCCCTGTCCCCAGGGGCACCTCCTTCTGGGTGCTCCTCTCCCCTGTGGCGACCTGCACACACTTCCTGTGCAGACTGTAGGGGTGTCAGTGCTGTCTGGGGTCCACTGAGCCTGGACTTTGCAGCCAGGGGCCCAGGAGGAGGACAGCTACAGCTGGTGTGGTTCCCGGGAACAGGATCTCTGCTGTTAGTGCTTTATCCCAGGCCTGGCTTGGGGCAACGGATGGATGGCCAGACCTCAGGACACAGCCAGGGCCCTAGAGGAGCATGAACCAGCGACACCACCAGGTGGGAAAGAACAATCAATAGGCCTCAACTACCGGAAGCCGAGGCTGTGTCTTTCCACAAAAGGACCCAGCTTGGAAATGACAGAATGGCGATTCTGACCTAGGTCTGTTCGGTTCCAGGAGTGAGCCCTTAGCCATTAGGATTCCATGCTTCTCTTCTAGGCTTCTCCATGCCTTTCCCACTGGCCTGCCCAAGGGGAGGCTTCAGTCCAACCTGGGCATGGCTGGTTTGGCCTAAAGGCAGATGCTCACAGAAGCATGGCCGGCCCTCTGGGGAGGAGGTCAAGGGAGAACTCAGGAAAGGCTGGGGCAGCAGAGGCAGTGTTCCACTTTCCCAAGCACCATCCAGGCTCTGCCACGCAGCTGGGGAAGTTGCTCCGGAGGAGAAATGACCGGTCTTGGTCAGTCTGGAAGGCCCCAGAGGCAGCCACAGACTCACCTTGTCCTGGCCTCTTCCCAGGCATTTCCTTGAGCATCAGCCCAGGTCACATGGGCTTGTAGGCCGTGAGGAAACAATCATTTGGGGCATTCCTGAGCTCCGGGGGAGGCGGCTCTCCTTCCGGCCGCTCTGGGAACCCTCGCACGCCATGTCAAAACGTTGGTTCTTGGGAATGAGGCCTGCCAGGGACCAGCTCTTTCCAGTTCTTCCTCCCTGTGGGCCTGCCCCCCGTGCTCAGGTGGCCAAGGGGAACTGGAGGCTAATGCATTCACTGCGCTCCTCCTTAAGTAGGTAGGACAGAGTTCCCAGTGAAGACAAACAAACACCTTGGTCAGGTGCTTTCCATTCCACTGACATTTCTGGAGCCCACAGAGGTGCTTTTCAGATACCTTCTTCTTCAGTGCTCCCCACGATCACAAGACAACAGCCCTCTCCCGTGTGATGGACACAGAGACAGAAGTCCAAAGCAGCCATGGAATCACCACATCTCAAAGCTGGGACATGAGAGGCTGGATCCGATCCTTGGCTGTTTGGCTCCAGGGTCCCTGACAACCCCTTCTTACAGTTTGCAGAGCCCCCCAGGGAGAGGTGGTGGGCAGGGGTTGCTGGGCTCAGGTTGGGGTCTGCTCTGTAAGGCCCAAGGGTACGTCTGGGGTTTAAATGACAGGAAAAGCTTGGTCATCTCAGGCTGCGAAATCGGCATAGACTGTCAGAAGCATCGATTTTTTAAAGAGTGGAATAGCATCAAATAGCAAAAAAAAAAAGAAGCGAATAGTATGGAAAACATCAGCATAGGTCGTACCTACTAGAAAAATTTGCACACGTGTATGTGTGTACGTGTGTGTGTTTTATAACGTCAAATCCAATTTTTCTGTGGGTTATGCTCAAAGAAGCGCACTGCCCTTGTGCACATAAAACTCAATAAAGAATGTGGCCTTGCCTCCCTGAGTGGTAGGAAAGAAGTTGGAAGAGGACACCAGATTTCTTTGATTCAATAAACATTTTTTGAAAGCGTGAATGTTTCTAAAATCAGCGTATATTTTACAACCACCGTGTATACACCTAATGGCATTTTTTTCTTCCTTAGCTTTAGGCTTTCCAGGTAAATGATGGTATTTCAGAACCAAAGCCCCATGACCATAATCGCTACCCTGTACTGAGCCTCCCGCTCTGTGCTTCTAAGTGGATACGGAAGGTAGTCCTTCACAAGTAAAGCACCTGACTGACACGCGTTACAAAGATGTCGCCGTTCCCAGGCGCGGACTAGGGCAGGGAGGCCCCCACGGGGCAGGGGAGCACCTGCCGTCTACGTGCACGTGCTGGGCTGCAGCCCTGGAGTCCAGGCACAGGTGTGCCTGACCCCAAAGCTCATTCTGTGTGCCCTCTGGAAATGGCTGGGTATGACCCATCCCAGGAAAGGCATCCTCGCTCTGTGCTTTTCTAGAACAACAAAGCAAGATTTCACCCACAAGGCACTTTCCCTGTAGCTGCCAAGGCCCATGTTCTCAAGTGGCCTCGTGAGAGAGCCCGGTTCCAGTGTGGCGGGGCTCACGAGGCCCCTGCTGACCTCCCCAGGCCTGGCCCCTGTGGACCTGCGTGCTGGGTCTGCACCCGGGCCACAAGGAGCAAGGGCCTGGAGCCTGGAGTCCTAGGAATGAAGGACTTGAACCCCAAAATTCTCAAAGAGAGGAGCCTGAGCGGGTCATTCCTTGGACAATCAGGCGTATCTGTGATACTCTTCAGATGCCCTTTCAAAGTCCTTAAGGAGTGGAGTGACCATGCAGCTGGATGTGCCTAGACAGCCCCAGAGGGTGCCTGTCGTCCCAGCAAAATGACCAAAGTGCCCTTTCCCTCTCTGAATGAACTAGTTTGAAGGATAAATTCTATAGCCACCCGTATCTAGTAAAGAATAAGCGTGTGGAGTCCGCTTGCTAGGCTCATGCCAGAATGGGAATGTGTCCTGCTCCTCCCAGCCCTCTTCCTCCTCTGTCTCCTCCTGTCCCTCCAGGAAAGCCTGCACCAGCCTTGGGTCCATGTCCCCACCTCCCGCCCAGCCGTCCCCTCTTCGCCTGAACCTGAAGCTGCTTTCTGGGGCATGCGAATCCCCAGCCTGGCCCGGGGGGGCCTCATCCTCTCTGGAGGCCAAACATGAGACTGGGAGGCCAGCCCAGGAGAAGAAGGATCACTGGGCCAACAGTCCGTGCCCCCGCCCCCATTGCAGACCACACAGGAGATGGGGGGACGTCACTGCGCAGGGAGAAGGGACAGCTCTGGACTGTCCCGGAGGTGGGCGGGGCTGCTGCCTGAGGGCAGGGAAGGGTGGCATCACCAGCCTGGCATCCCTTGCATCCCTCCGTGTGCCAGGCATGAACACACTGAATGGGGTAAGGTACGTATATAAAAGCAGACGACACTTGAGTCTCCACATTTTTTACTGAACCCTCCCTCCTCCTGCTTCTCCTTCCTTCCTGTGGGTCTCAGACTTACTACAGAGGGGTAGACAGGAGGTGTCAGGGGAGGGAGTCACCTCCCCAGGGGAGGGACCGGGGGCTGCCCCGGGGTACCCGGGTGACGTGACCCAGCCTGGGGTCCGGCACACAAGGCATGCAGAAGTGACCCTTGGCTGTGACAGTGCTGGCTGACAGGCCTCCGTCAGGAGCAGCCAGGGGCGGGTGTAAAAAGAGCATTCCTGAGTTGCGGAAAGAAGAGTTAGACTCGGCCCTGACCAGCCGGCCTCAAGGAGAGTGCCAGAGGCTGATAAAAAGTGACGGGAATAACAACCACGAAGATGGTGCCAGGTAATGCTCCCCAAGTGACAGACTCAGGGCTGGCCGCTCCAGATCCATGACATCATTCAAACCGACCTACTCGGGAGAAAGCGAGTGACTTCTTAGGGCCCCCCAGGACCAATATCACAGGGGTACAGACCCCATCCTCTCCATCTGCCTGGCTTCTTGTGTTTGAAGGCTAGCAACCGGGACTTTGCGGCTAGGTCAGCTGGGTGGCCAGGGAGGACAGCACTGACTTGGGCTTTGCGGTCAAAGCGCGCAAGCGCGCAGGACTTCCCCTCCTTTCTCAGGGCTGCCGCCCAAGCTCTCCATTTGCAATCAGACCCAAGTCTTGGTGAGGTGGCTGTTGCTCCCGGGGATGTCCGTCCCTTCAGCTGTCTGTGTGGAGAATGCTTCTTTGCTGGAGGCCAGGCTGGGATCAAGGATCTCCTCTCCATTCCTGGCTTCAGCTTTCCCCCAGGCCCATCTCCCATGGTGCTCCTGCCCCGTGTGGCCGGAACTGCCTGAAGCGCCCAAACGTAGGACATTGTCATGAAGTCAGAGCTCAGGAGTCATTCCGAGTTCAGGTGCTTAGGGGTCTGGTCTTGGCCTTCGGACACACAGACCCATAGTCCACCCACCCCGGGCTCAGCCTGCTGCCTCCATTCCCTTGCCACCTTCAGCGTCCTCCTGGGTCCGAGCTCAGCCCTCCCACAAAATGCCCCACTCATCCGGGGTTTTGGGCCCTGTTCCCCTTGACCATGGGTCTATCAGCAAGGGCCCCCCAGCTCTGCCCAATTTCATGGAAATCTAAACTTCTAAGTCTCCATCCTGGGACCACCACGAACTCAATGCAAGGAATTTTAATTACCTGTTGAACACAATATTGAAACAAGTGCCTGGGGATGTAAAATTGGCACGTGCTCCAGCCTCTAGACCCGCAGCTTCAGGAGGGCTGAGACAGCCGTATCTCTGGGCTGGACCGAGGGGCTCCTTTCAGCTGCCCATCCCTGCAAAGTTTTGCCTCGCAGGTCACATCTGATTATACGTCCACGGCCAAGGACGCGGTTCGAAAATCAGTGTTGCTCCTTTACCTGTGAACTGAAAACCTTACGTCTGGATCTCACCATGTCCTGATTTTGCTGATGGCTCACAAACCACAGGCCTCCACAGCCCTGAACGTATGTGTCCTTGGGAGTTCAGATCCCCAGTCGTCCTCCCTTCCCAATTCCTCCAGTTTCAGCAAATTCGTTCCACCAGCTGTCCTGCCAGGGGGGGCCCGGCACCAGCAATGCCGGTGCGGTGAAGAGGGACCCCTTCTCAGAGCAGCCAGATGGCCTCCTATCCAAAAATAAATTAATAAATAAATAAGGTTTCCAAGTAACATAAGACGGACAAGCACCCATCCGCTAGGGTCCCTGAACACCCACCCCTCAACCTGGTCCCCCCCACCGGAGGGTGTTTAGAAGGATGTCCAGAAATGTCCAGCGTGGCTTGGAAATGATTTCCATTTCCTCTTCTCCCCCCACACACCGTGGGCTGTTTTACAGAAATCAGATCAAAGTGGAACAAATTTGTGAGGTTCCCAGCACTACAAGGCACCTTCCTCATAGGTTTTGTTCACATGTTCACGCCCTTCAGCATCAAAGTAAAACAAAACAAGACCGAAAAAGGCATCTTTGGCGGGTTTGGGCGTGGAATTATGGCGGGAACGAAAGACATTGATGAGAAATCTCACCTTAGGGACTTGGCCCAACCCAAACACTCGATTAGCCGGGAGGCTGTTGCCAGCCATTGGGAACGGCGTCAGCCTCGATTTGTGACTCTTTGGGTGTGCCCCCCACGCTTAGTGCAGTGAGGGCAGGTGCACGGACCCTTGTGACCCTCTGGACACAGCAAGTGGAGGTCATCCATGGGGAGAAAAGCTACGCAGTTTTCATGAGAGTCTGGAAGTAACAAACAAACAAGCAAACAAAAGAAATGAATGGGAAACACAATGCGTAAAATAATATCACACAAGTAAATGTAAACCGTGTGCGAAGGGCCTTGATAATGGCCTTCAACTATTTAGGATTTTAGAGTCAACCCACTGTTTTCCTCACAGAAGATTGGAAAGTATCTCAAAGAGAGCAACGTGTTAGATTCTGGAGCAAAACATCAGTCTCACCTTGCTTTGGGGCTTCCGCTCCTGTGCCCGGTAAACAGTGAGGTTTCTGTAGGCACTAAATAAAAATGTTCTGCATGCATCGCACCCCTCTTTTATTTGAAACCCTCCAAGAACTTCCCAGGGCACCCCTCTCCGCCCCTGAGTCCCCTCCCCACCCTCCATCACATGGGCTCCTTCCTGCCTCCCCCAGGGGCCTGGGGCCTCTTTCCTTTGTCCAAGGCCTCTTCCCAGACCTTCTTTCCACCCCAGGATGCCACCTAGCCTTCAGCTGGAACCTCCCCCCCTCCCGGGATGCCTCCCTCATAACTACTTTTTTCCACCCAGTTTCCTTCACAGCCCACAGACTTCTGCGCCCCCCGTGAGGCTCCCGCTTCCCTCTCAGCCGTCCCTGCTAAGACACCCCCTGAGAGCAGCTGGCCATTCGACAGTCTCTGAAAGCCTTTGCCCATCGTGCAGCCCGTTTTAAGTTTGTTTACCTTCTCTTTGGCCAAAACCTAACTCACTATACCAAGAGGGAAGACAGCAAAACTGTCACATGTTAGCTGTTTATGTTAGTGCCCCGTTTCGGTTACTGTTACCCACATGCCCTGAGGAGTTTTCATTGGTCCAATTAGCATGAATAGGGTGGCAAGCTCATATTTCTCTAAACACTTTCATGTGGGTTACATTTGCAGTATATGTTAATATATGACATAAGGCATAGTACTCATTGTATTAAAAAAATGAAACCGTTTAGTTTAGCAAGTTTAATAGAGAACACTGTAACTCCCCAGGACTACAGACTGAAGCGTGAGGAGAAATGGAATACAGGGTTTTTAGCACGCTTGTGCGAAACCCCCACAGGACTTGCTCACAAGTATCTATCTTGTTTAGCACTTCCTTCCCCATAAATGTTTGGAAAGGAAATCATTGCCTTAGCACGTTTTCAGCGATTATATGAAAGAAAAGAGAAGGCAAATCCGAGAAGGGGATTTAGCAAAAGAAACAGAGAAGCAGACATGAAAAGCAAGCGTAGAGGCAGCAGAGGACTCCTGGGGGACATCCTGGGCCAGGGGCCCTCAGCCCAAGCTGCACATCCCAGGCTGTGACCAGAGAAACCAGTCTTGGAGATGAGACGTAGGCAGCAGCCATTTTTTACTCTGTAGGTAATCTCATGCCGGGAGATCACTGCTCTGGACCAGTGGTTCTCAAATTGAAGAGATTAAGAGAATTGCCCCCCAAAGCTTCTTAGGACACAGATTTCTTGACTGTACCCCCAGAGCTTCAGATTCAGCAGGTCCGGGTGGTGCCGACACAGATGCGTCTCTAACAGGTCCCAGGGGACATGATGCTGTGGGTCCAGGACCACAAGGTGAAGGACAGCCCGTGCTCTGGAGCTTGGGGCATGCAGCCTTAAACGTTAAAAGTACCGGATGATACGCAGGCAGTGACCACGTACTGTCCTGGGGGTGGTTGGGCAAGAGAACCGTGAGATTTCAAGATTGAAAGACACTCCTCCCCTGGAGTCTTAACCCTGCCTCTCGTTCTCCCCCTCCACACGCACCCTTCCCCTCCAGTGCAGGGAGCTCCCTGTCTCCCAGGGGAGTCCAGGATATTTCTTCCAGATTGGGTTGTTGTGAAATTCTCCCTTAGGTGGAACTGAGTTTTGTGTGCCGTGTCTTTTATTCATTGGTCTCAGCACGTCTGAGAGTGAAGGCAACATCATCCAGGTGATGGGGAGCCCAGGGGAGTTATCGTCTTGATTTCTCATTCAAGTGTCTGCCCAGTGTCTTTTTGGATGGGGTGCAGTGCCCTTCCTGGTTCACGGCCCATGCCAACCCATGTCGTGCACGCTTTAAGGCTTCCGGAGCCCGGCTCCCCTCCAGTGCCTCTTCTCCTTGAACTCTGTTTTTGTCCCCAAGGAGGGAAGTCCCTGGGACACCTTCACTTCTAACTAGCCCTCCACAAAACGAAACAGGATGGGCAGGAAGGGGAGGGAGGGTCATGAATTTGGGCACCAGAGGACATGTAAAATTTGGCCCCATTTCTGTCACTAGCTGTGAGGCCCTAAAAAAAGCCCCTCCGTGCCCCTGAACTCCAGTGACTACCAAAAGCCTTTGTGGCCGAATTTGAGGTAGGGGCTGTACCACCAAAGGAAACCTCTCTCAATTTTGGACTCACTGGCTCCTTGAAGCATTTTTTTTTGTTGTTGTTTTTTGGTTTTTTTCCTCACCATGTATAATAAAAGGCTTTGTGGGGCTGGGTGGGGTTGACCCTGTGCTTTTCTCGAGGCTGGCCTGAGAGGCCTTGGTGAAGGGCCCTGGTCAGACCGCCCTTCCTGGGACCAGGCAGTGAGCACTGACTCCAAATGCCCAAAAGCAAGGCATCCTGGACCCATCTGGTGTGTTTTCCCCTCCCACGCTTCCCATTCCACCTGCCTTGGGACCTTGAGAATAAGATGGATAGATAGATAGATGATAGATAGATAGATAGATAAGGAATGATTCCACTCGATGAGGCAGAAGGTGAATCTACCCAAGCCCCGGGCACTAAAATCCTCAGGGTTGGGCAGTACTGAGATCCCAATGCTGACATCAAGATGCTAAGAGGGGCACCTGCACAATGAGCGTGGTGCCTGCTTGAGATTCTCTCTCTCTCTCTCTCTCTCTCTCTCTGCCCCTCTCGCCCACTCACACTCTCTCTTCCTCAATCAAAAAAGAAAAGAAAGGAAAAGAAAAGAAAAGAAAAGAAAGAAAAGAAAAACAAGATGCTGAGAATCCCATATGCATGCACACCCTCTATGCTGATTTCTCAGCTAAGCTGCAAACTCATTCAATTGCTTGCATGCCTGTCAAAGGCATCTCAAAGCTGGCAGAGACAAAACTGAAGTCTTGATTCTCACATCTACCTTACCCTGGTCAAGTAATTCCCCTCCCAGTTCTCCTAGCTCAATAAGCCACGAGGCATCACCCCCGAACCCAGAAACACCAGCGATTCCTCAGCAGCAACCCCACCCACCCACCCCCACTCCCATCCAGTGCATCAGCAAAGCCAGAGGGATGGTTTAAAAGCCAACTCAAACTCAAATTCTCGAAGCGTTTCCCATAGCTCTTGGCCTCCACACCTGATCACACCTGCCCTTGCCTGTTGCCTCACCTGGCTGCCCAGAGAGTTCTCAGTGCATAGGCAAAGAGAGCAAGGAGCAACCTGGGAGGGGCAGGAGGGGCATCCAAAGGTGGAGTTCTGGAATCAGTGCTGGAGCCTTGATGGAACCAGCCTCCCGTCCATTCCACTTCCAGGCTGTGGACCCAGCCTCCATGTTCCTGCCTCCTCTTACCCCTCATTAATGTCTCCATTGCTCTCCTTCCATTAATGGGACCCCCCCAAGTGTATCCAGAACATTTCATTCTACTCAGTTCCCCACAGAACCGAGGGCAGCCAGCTGCAGGGGCTTCAGTCCAAAGGAACAATCTGGCTTTAGTGAGTGTCCCGGCGACTCAATCCCTAAGCCTGTGTCTAGAGACATTGCCACCGAAGGAGGTTACTTTATGGGAGGGGGTTCAGGGAGACTGTGTGGAATATCTTCTGTCACCACCGCCCCCCCAGACCCAATCCCACTCTCTTGCACCTGATTTCCGCCCTGGGGTCCCACGTGACCAGCACGGCCACCTGCATCACCAGCAGGAGATGAGGACGGTGGGAGAGGCGATGTCAGGATATTTATTCCCTGGAACCTTCCCACCAGGTCACCCCCGTTTCTGCAGTTGGAGTTCTGTCCAGGGCTACATCTAGTGCATCTAGTGACTGTTCCCCCTCCCTTCTCTTGGAGCGCGGGGAGGGGGGGGCGCGTGGGGGAGGAGGTGACACTGTGTCCTGTCACATCTTTGTAAGGAGTCTCCTTATTAAACTCTTCTGAAGTGACCCTAACTTGACCATGCCATCTGTTTTCGGCCGGGACCCTGACCGCTACACTCACTTTCACATTGTATTTTCCCATGATGCCTGCATTTCGTATAATAAGCCCGTGTTACTTTTGTAGTAAAAACAAAGAAGCAAAAAAGACAAAGAAGAAGGAAAGACGGCACTCAGCGCGCTGCACGGTCAGGGGGCTGCTCCCTGACCTGGCTGACTCTGGCCCCAAGTGTCAGCCCCCACGGGGACACGGGGCTGACGCAGCCCCTGCATCCGTGCCTAAAAACACCCAGCGGGGATTCTAACTCAGTACTTACGATGCCACCAAAAGGGTTTGTTGAGCACAGCTCACTTCCCGCCCTGGAGTGAGATTCTTATGACTTTAGTCTGCGTTAGTTGCACAGTTAGACCTGGGCAGACCGGGCTCTGGTCCCAGCTCAGCCTGTGTGACCCCAGACACGTCCCCTAAACTCTCCATGTCCCAACCTTGTCATTGGCAGTGTACTGCCCGTGGGGAGAAATAAATGAGATAACATATTTAAAACGTTTCGTATGAGGAGCACCCAAGGAGTACTCAATGACGTGGGGATGTCATTATAATTATAAATGCTGCTCCGTATATAGAGCGATCAATGAGCACAGGAGAGTGGGTTATGATGTACCTACTTCCAGTCTCTTTTTCACAGGGCGACTGGGGCAAGGAGGCATTTTTGTCCCAGTCTGGCCTGGGCCCTTCCTTGCTCTGCCTTGGTGTGGCAAAGCCCTCCTACCCGGGCCTTTGTCACTGTTGGCAGAAAATCTGCAGTCTGTGTATCTGCCACCAATGCTCACTCCATGCTCACTCTTGACGTCTGAGGAAGAGCTGTATGAGTCCCCACCAGAAAGGCGGAAGACACTTCCTCGTCCGTCCCAGGTGGGCCGGGAGCAAATGCTTGCAAGGGAAGTTTTCAGGATGGCACTCAAGGGACAGCTGGGATTCTGCAGCCTTTGTGTCTCGCTCTCACATCGGTCCTCTCCCTTCTGCTCGTCTGCGGGAAGATCAAGATCACGTTTGCAACATCTGCGTAGCTCGGGGGGAACGGCGGGTTCCCTGTGGCACCAGACTCTCTACCCCCTCTGATGGGTGTTCAACTGCTCCTGCCAGCCAGTTTGATCTTTAAAACATAGATGAGTTCAAACTCTTCTCCTTGAGTGAAGTTCTTGATGGTTGTGTGTGTGTGTGTGTGTGTGTGTGTGCGCGCGCGCCTTTAGAATAAAATCCAAACACCTCTCCAGAGCCCACAGGCAGAAGGACTTCTGCCTCTGGTTACCTTCCAATGTTCACCAAAACCACCCCTCTAGCCACTTCCTGCCATCCAATCTCCCCAGCTGCTTCTCTGTCCTTTGACCAAGCCCAGCTTGCGCCCTCCTCAGGACATTTGCACTGTTCTCTTTGCCTGAGGCACCGGCCCCTCCTTCTTCCCACAGCTGCCCCCTCCTTACCCTCAACTTAAGGAAACTCCCTCAGAGAGGCCTCCCCAGATCACCGCAGGCAGACCACCCCTCCACATAAGCCTCTGCCCCCATGCCATTTAGGCAATTAGGGGCCAGAGGCATTTCCTTGGTAATTTGTTTTTGTATTCATTGTCTGGGAACATAAGTACATGAGGCAGAGGCTTACCGTTTTCCACAGGCGTCACCAGGGCCCTACAGGGACAGAGCACATAGTAGGTGTGTAATGAATATGAGAGGACCGGCTGGATGAATGATCCCCAGGTGCCTTTCCAGTTTAGAGACACGGGGGTCCTAGTTCCAGGACAGAGGGGCCAGGAGCAGCCTAGGGCTGCTAAGGGAGGCAGGGCTCCCTTACAACAGGGCTAAGGGAGGCAGAAATGCCGACACATCTTTGTGCTGAGTGCAGGCCAGGGGCACCCCTGACCAAGGAGCCTGGGGTTTGAAAGCAGCACACGCTCAGAGGCAGACATCCAGGTGTGGGGAGCGTGGGGGACGCACGGGCCCTGGGGACTCCAGCAGGCCCGGGACGGGACCGGGGGTAAGAGGCCGGGCTTGACACCAGCCGGTGGGATCCTGGGCTTTGCGGCTAGGCGGCTTGCCCAAGCCACAGCTGGCCGGCTCGGCTGGGCCTCCCCGGGGATGGAGAGCTGTGTAAACAGGAAGTCCACTGCCTTTGATAAGCCCTAAGTCCTTGTAGGTCTCTTTGTCCTGAAGGTTTTCTCTACTAGGTTGAGGTCTCATCTCTGGTACAGGAACATGGGTTTCACACTTTCCCTCCTTCCTGACATAATCACCATGCAGGAGTGGGGCGGGGAGAGACAGAGGGAGAGAGAGAGAGAGAGAGAGGAGGAGGGGACGGAGGAGGGAGGGAACATGAATACAAGAGAGAAAAAGGCCAGAAACAGAAAGAAGGCGAGGGAAGGGAAGTGGAAGGTGAGACATGGAGGAAGAAGCAAAGAGAGAACCGAGTGGTTATATAATTGCTCTAAACTAAACCAACTGAACAGAAGGGAACTTTTGAAGGCACTAAACTACACAGTCTCAGAGGCTGGAGCTTGTTTGCAAAACGCCCAAGTCAGAAACACTCCGCTTCCAGAAACGGGTCTCATCAGAAATCCCCTCTTCTAGCACGTGTTCTTCTCCCCCAGGAAGGCGGCCAGAGCCGGAGGCAGTGAGGGGTAGGGGAGGTGGGTCTCATGTCCCTCGTCCCCGAGGAACCAGCACGTGGTCCTCCGGGCACCCGCAGCGGGCCGCCCGTTGTTCCCTAGCGCGCTGGGGCCTCAGAACACAGAGAGCGGGTAGGGAGTTCAGTTGCTGCCGTGCTGGGCCGTTCATGCTGGAAAGAAACACTTTTTGGAAGGGAGACCCCATCGCTAGCAGCTGGTTGCACGGCCTTCAGTATTTTGAACCTCAGTTTTTCATCTGTAAAATGGGCGAGAATGAGAGTGCCAACCTCTCCGGGTCACTGACAAAGCTCAAGAGGAACGAGGCAAGGGCAAGTTATCTGTAAGCAGCATGGACGCGCCCACAGGGAAATGGGGCAGCAGAGCTGTCTGCTGGTCACGCTCCTCTACTCTATGGGCACCTCCGAGCAGGCGGGTGGGTGAGGTCACATGCCCAGGAGGCCCAAGAAAACCTGGGTGCTCCCTGCCCAGGCTTTCCACCTGTTCCAAGCACCCCACGTGGGGCAAAGATGTATCTTCCGGCTCTTCAGGACGAACTTGTTGCACATGAAACAAGGCATTTGCTGGCGCGTGCTGGGCCCTGTGCCGCGTGGGGGGGCTGTCATGATGAGTGACAACAGCTCCTGATTATTGGCCACTTACTTTACACATCTGTCTCCTTTATTCTTCCCACAGTTCCGTATGGAGGGTGTCATTCCCATTTTACAGACGGAGGGCCCGAGGCTCAGTCAAGTTGAGCCAAGTCCGAAGGCCATTTCATCATTAAGTCGCGGAGCCTGTTAGCATCTGCTGACTCCCCAGTCTTTGCCCAAAACCGCCACGCAAAGCTGCCTCACGATAAGGACGCGTCCTCAAGCTGGAGGACCTTGGGGAGTGGGTAGAAAACAGGCGTGACAATGAGCCAGATTGTGTGCAACGACCCTGTGGGAGGGGGACGAGAGTACAGTGCCCAGCTGGCACAGCCCCACAGGGCAGGGGACATTTGGCCCTTTGGGGAGAGAGGCTCCAGGAACAAGGGAGGGGAAACCCTGGCTCCTTGGAGAAGAGACAAGGAATTTGAAGGCGCAGAGGCAGGGTTCATAAAAGGTGGTGCCGGGGAAACAGGCCAAGATGGGCCTGTATCGTCCCCCACCTGACCTCAGGGGCCACGCCAATGACCCTGCATCCATGTGTGCACAGCCTAAATCCAGTGTGTTGGAGGCTTCCCTGGCATCTCCTCTAGGATGATGGTCACAGGCAAAGTCAGCTCTTGCTTACCCGGCACGGACGTGTGCGGACCTTGGCTGCAGCACTTTATGAGCAGCCCTTTCCATTCTCCAGACAACCATAGGAAGGAGGGACTATTATTCGTCACTTTCGCAGATAAAGAGATGGGAGCTGTCACGGTTCATTGTATGTGTTAACTTAAAACACATGGCCATGGCGCCCAGTTGTTTGGTCAAACGCTAATGTAGATGCTGCCGTGAAGGTATTTTTTTGGATGTGATTAACATTTAAATCAGTAGACTGAATAGAACAAGTTATCTGCCATTGTGTGGGTGGGCCTCGTGTAATCAGTTGAAGGACTTAAGAGAAAACATTGAGGTTCTCTGAAGAGGCAGGATCTGCCTTTAGGCTGCCTTTGGACTCAAGACTGCAACGTCCACTCCTGTGGGAATTTCCAGCCTGCTGGCCTGTCTTGCAAATTTTGGACTTGCCTGTCCCAACAATCATGTGTCTTGCCAAAGCAAACTTCCCTTTCCACCCGGCCCTCTCAAGAAAGCTGGTTACACTAGCCATGAATCAGGAAAATAGCCCAGAAGCTTCTTCCTCAGGTGAGCTGAGAGCTGGCACTCGCTCAGAAGTGATGCACAGCCCCTCAGCTGAGGCTTCCAGGTGGTGAGGTATCAGCCACCCGGCCAGTCTCCCTAGGGAGACCACAGAACCCCCTCCTCCACTCAGGCTCAGAGGCTGCAGGGCCTGTGTCCCAGGTCTGGGACTCTCTTCCCCTCACCCGAGGTCACGGAGTTCCTAAAGTGCCCACGTGATGTCCCAGATCCTAGCAGCACACTCGGAGCCACTATTCTCGGGGGAGGGCAACAGTGATCTCTACACTACATTTCCATCACTGACTCAGAGATTGGCAGGGATTGGGGGTTCTACAAGAAAGGTATTAGAAAGAGGCCCCGTGAATGAGGCCACGGAATTTGTCCATTCATCTCTCAACGAATTTAGAAGATCTGCTCTAAAGCGACTGCCTCCCAGGAGCACAGGCTTTCCTTGTGGGTTCTCTGGGAGGCTCACGTCCTGCTTCCCAAAACTTCTGACTCCTTCAGTTCTTCCTGGGGGCCTCTGTTCCTGGACCAATGAGAGCCTTTAGTCCTTGGCTCTGCCCAGGGGCCGGAGTGCCTGTAAAGAGCTCCTTGGATCTCTGCAGTGAATATTGCTGTTTTCAGATCGCCCAGCATCCATTCCCCCTTCATAACGGCACAGGGACTCCGTCTTACAGAATCTTCTCTCTCCTTCCCTGATCCCACCCACAGCACCTTTGCTGGGGCAGGGGGTCTGGGAATTGAGGGCTACCTTCCCAAGATGGGCGGAGGGACGCCCTGTGGGAGATGTGAGCTTTCAGTGCAGAGAGGCAAGGACAGAAAATGTAGCAGGATGCGGCTCCTTCTGGCACTGGTATCTGAAAGAGAAAGCTGGGGGCTGCTGAACCCCCAAGGCAACTCTGGTCCTTGTTCTGCCCTTTTTTTTTTTTTTTTGTCCTGAGCTGATTCTCCATTGTTTTTTCCATCTGCACGTCGGATACATACCCTCCAGTAAATGTCCCTGTTGCCTGAGTGGGGTGGGGAGAGGTGGGGACAGGGGATACCCGTTTCTAGTCGGCATCTCAGTCCTGAATGACTTCGAACACGCTAACAGAAACTTCTAAGTCAACCAATATATAGGCCGGGGATTATATGCGCTTAAACATACAGGTATGTTTTGTTTAAAAATTAAGAAAATTACTTAATTAAAATCATTAAGAAAATTACTTTTAGTGGCTGCCAAGCAGGGAAATGTGTGTGGGCCACGGTGGGAAGGGTAGCTTAGAGCTCCTGAGACTGAGGGTGTTTGCAAAGGAGAGCCCCCCAAGAGGTCCTACCCAGCCCCCTGGGGCAACTGAGCCACAGGGCAGTAAGCTGTCCCGTCCCCCACCCCCTCGGGGAGCCTTCTGGGAAGCTGTGAAAGAGAATAAGGGGTTCTTAACTGTCTTAACTGTCTCCCCAGCCCCTTCTCCCTCCTCCCTCCACGCTCCACCTTGCAGAGCTCTGCTGTGCTCATCGGTCCACGTGAATGGCTCTTTAATCTCCACTCTGTCCCCATTTCATGTCCAAAATTCAGTCTCACGTTTCCTATTGCCACCTCCAGCCTGATGCCCCACTGACCCCTGAGACTTACAGAAATCTGGTCTTTGTGCATCAAGTGATGTACAGAGATAGGGAGGGACACATCAAAGGCAAGAACCAAGAGGAAAACGGCTTTGGAGAAGCAGTGTTTTGTTTCTGTTCTACTCCCCTATCTCCCGACGCATCACCTGGTTCTTTGCGCAGGGCGGGGGGGGCGGTGCCCAGCGGCTGCGCCCTGAACGAAGCGATTGACATCCCCGTCCACCCGCTGGAAATCGCACAGTTGTGAAACCAAGGAGCCCCAGTCCTCCAGCCGCCCTGCTCCTTCTCCTTCTCTGAACCGCATCTGCAGCAGTAACTTTGCTGTCCCCCTCTTCAGTTTTTCCCTTCAGCTCCCCTCTGCCTGTTACATTCTCCTGACGCCAAGGTTTTATGGGATGTAACATGTGCTCACGTGTCCTGCTGCGTGTGCCCGGCCCTGTGCTAATCGCCTCCCATACTCTTTTTTTTTTTTTTTTTTTTTTTTTTTTTTAAATTTTTTTTAACGTTTATTTATTTTTGAGACAGAGAGAGACAGAGCATGAACGGGGGAGGGTCAGAGAGAGAGGGAGACACAGAATCGGAAGCAGGCTCCAGGCTCTGAGCCATCAGCCCAGAGCCCGACGCGGGGCTCGAACTCACTGACCCGTGAGATCGTGACCTGAGCTGAAGTCGGAGGCTCAACCGACTGAGCCACCCAGGCGCCCCTCGCCTCCCATACTCTTGATCTCAGCTCAAGTCATGATCTCATAGTTCGTGGGTTCAAGCCTCACGTTGGGCTCTGTGCCGACAGTGTGGAGCCCGCATGGGATTCTCTCTCCCTCTCTCTCTCTCTCTGCCCCTCCCCTGCTCATGCTTTTTTCTCTCTCTCTCAAAATAAATAAACATTGAGAGAGAGAGAGACAGAGAGAGAGAGATTGAGAGGGAGAGAAAAGCATCCCTAGGGAGGAGAGCCCCACCTTACCAGCCCCTGCTGGATGTCAGTACTCCCAAGACCTTTCATAAGAAATCCAGAACAGAAATCAATAACTGCCCTTCAAATTTGCACTATGACTTTATTCAGTCATAGTTAAGCAGTCAAGCAATTTTGGTATTTTAAAATCTTGGATCCATTACCCCCGCTCATTAAAAATAATCGTGAGCTTCAACATTCAATACAATAATTAAGGGTTCACAGGCAGGTTCCTGCCATTTCCTTTAAGCCCTGAAATCCAAGTTCCCTCCTTCCCAGTTTATTGAAATTTGAAAGCAGGATCTATTCTGTCAAATTCCGGATGATCCTGTGTTTAATCGCCACTTTTTCAACCCAGAGGGTAGTTGGTATGCATCTGACCATAATTGATATTTTCATTGTATTTTATTTTATTTTTAATTTATTTTTGAGAGAGAAAGAAAGGGGGGGGGCATAGGAGGAGCAGAGAGAGAGAGGGAGAGAGAGAGAATCCCAAGCTTGGGACTGTGGGGCTTGAACTCACAACCTGAGCCAAAATCAAGAATCAGACACTTAGCAGACTAAGCCACCCAGGTGCCCCTGAACAATTGATTAATTTTAAAAAGTGTAGGGTATGTATTTTGTAACCACTGAGAATGCCTACCTCCCCCTCCGAAAAAAGAACCTTGGGTTTCTTCCCCCAAAGAGCCCCTGGGACGTCTTAACAATGTGTAGGAAGTTCAGAGGAATCTGTGTTAGTTTGATGCTTCTGAGCCCTACTACCTTGAAGGAAAGAAAGTGAAGAAACTTAAATGCAAAAAAAAAAAAAAAAAAAAAAAAAGTTATGTCTAGAAGCTGTGCCCTGAGGCTTAGTAACTAGGACAGGAGGTTAGGTCTAAGATGATAGGTCTCGCTGGGAAGCTGGGGCTGGGTGGCTCCTACACTTGGGTGCACCCATGGTTGCCACCCTATGCAGAGGGACTCTTGACTGCCTGTGGGCTCAGGGCCGCGCTGTCCTCTGCCACTGGGACCTACAGTCGCTGCAATGTGGGCATGAAAATGCTGGACCCTGAGCAGTGCAGAGAAGTCACATGCATTCTAAGGACTGCAGATGGTCTACGTGCCCCAGGATGTCAGGAATCTTCCAGGAAACCCTCAGATGCATGGTTGCTGGATGCCTAAGGCTTTCAAGTTCTCTCTTGTCCTTCCTTCTGCAAGGATGGTCTGAGAGACATGATTAACGCCAAGATAGCCTCTTCGTATTTTTGTTTAGCTGCATTTTTCCCATTTTTCTGGGTTGGCCAAGTTAATTTTGGGATCTTGGTTCTGTGAACCAAAGCATTTGAAATCCCTTCCAGCTCCGTGCAAAGTCTTGAGCCGAGTGCTTACAGTTGGCGAGTGTCTCAAATGCCCTTTCAGCAGTTTACTGTTCTTCCTGTCTTAATAAATGGCACTGAGAAACTGAGTCTGGACCAAGGCTCTGAGATCCACCCAGAGAAAAAGGTGGAATCAGGATTCCCCTTCACGCAATCCATTTCACGGTCTTCCTTGCCTCCCTCAGCTGAATTGTGATCCGTTTATGCCCAAGTAGAAAGGAGCATGACTTTGCCTACCACATTCTTTCTGTCTTCCAGTTTTATCGATGTTTCATATGTTAAAGATACACCAAGTCGGTAATGACAGCTTTCCGAGCATAGTTCCCAGAAGAACTTACAAGAGAAAGGACCCGGATGAACACTTCTGCGTCAGAATGTGGACAGCCAGGTTTTCCATCCCTGCCCTCCCTTTCCTTCCACAAAGTGGCCATGGCTCTTTACACCAGCCTGGGCAGTGGGAGCTGGGACACAAACAGCCTGTTGCATTCCCTTTCCTTCTGAAAGAAATGCATTCTCCTCCAAAGCGATCTTATTATTCTTCTACGTTCCCAGTGTCCTTCATTACAGGTGGCTCTGGGCCAGTGCAGGACTAACCATGAAATTCACAAGAGATCCTTCATAGATGGAAAGAATCCCTCACTAACTCCGGTAATTATGACATTTCTTTCTTTTTCTTAACAGAGTAACCCCCAATGTATTCTCGGTGAAGTTATTTATCAAATAAAGACTCCATAGCCTGCACATAATTGGATTTTTTAAGCTTTAAACTGATCCATGCTATACACCTGGTTTGTTGAGGGTTCAGTGGCACATGAGAAGATGAAATAAAGAGGACTGGGGAGTTAACGCTTGACAATTGAGATCTCTTGGGGTGGCTCAGAGAAGGCTAGATTTCTGGGCAAGAAAAACAAAGATGAGACAGGAAGAGATGAGAAGCCTTATGATTTGGCTTAATGAGAGCTGTTTTGGGAGCGGTGGCTTTTGGCCATACCAACAAAATCTTCCCCTAGCTAATCCGAGGACTGCATTGGAATTTCTCTCCTAAAGATTTTAGTACTCCAGTTCTGTATTGTTATTCTCTATCAAACCATCCCCCCAAATGCAGAGACATAATAGCAGCCCCATTACACTGTGCTCACAGATTATGTAGGTCATGAGTTTGAACAGGGCAGAAGGGGGTGGTTCATCTCCCCCGCATGATCTCTGGGCCACAGTTGGGAGGACTCGAATGGTCAGGAGTGATATTAACAGCTGGGGGCTGGAATGGACTCATCTGGAGGTGCTTGAACTCAATGTCTGACACCTGAGCCGGATGGCTGACACGCTAGGCTCTGTTGTGACTGCTGACCACCGTGCTTGCTCCTTACCACGCTAGCTGCATGGTAGCTGGATTCTAGGAGAGAGCACCTGTGATGGTTAATTTTATGTGGCAAGGTGACTGAGCCACGGTACACAGATAATTGGTCAAACGCCAATCCAGACGTCACCGAGAGGTGTTTTCTTTTTTAAGAGGAGATTGACGTTTAAATCAGTAAACTGGATAAAGCAAGCACCCGCCATAATGTGGGTGGGTCGCATCTAATCAGTTGAAGGACTCAAGAGAAAAAAGACCAACCTCCCTCAAAAAGAAGGGATTCTGCCTCCAAACTGCCCTGAAACTCAAGAGTGTGATATCAACTCTTCCCTGGGTCTTCAGTCTGCCAGTCTACACTGATTTTGGATTTGCCAGCCTCTGCAATCATGTGAGCCAATTCCTTACAATACATCCCTTCTCTCTCTCTCTCTTTCCTATATCTGTCTATGTATCTAGTTCTCTTTCTCTAGAAAATCCTAATACTAGGGGCCTGAGAGGGACAATCTCAAGGGACTTATGGGAAGAGATGAAGGCTGAAGTATCCAAGCCTTCTCTGAATGAGCCCAGAGGTCACAGGGCATCCCTTCCTGTGCTCTATTAGTCAAACCCAGATTCATGGGTGGTGGTGGGGGGGGGTGTAGCCCACCTTTTGCCAGGGGGAGTATCAAGGAATATGGGTCCATGTCTTACAGCTGCACACTATAAAATCTACAATGGCCCTTTGAGAACTAAGATCATAGGTGGGGAAAGTTTCCTGAAAATTGCCTAGGAAGCCGGGTGAACAACAGTTTGAAGAGTACATCTGTGCCAAGAGCCCTGAAACCATGGCACGGCCTCTGCCTGCATTTCCCTACTAGAGGCAAGACAGGGACAGTCAGGGTCACATTTGTCCCAGGTCTCAGGTAGGAACAACTGCCAGGTGAGCCGCTGCCTTGCCCTGAGCTTTGGGAGGAGCCTGTAGCCCATGGACCCTGGATCTGGATGTCTGGTCCACCTGGGCAGTTTGGAACAGCACATACGGGCAAAACCTGAAATTCGAATGTGGGTTAGATTGGTACGATGGTTGAACGATGAGCCGTAAGATGGCTCCTCTCCGTGTGTTTACTGCATGCCAGGCTGTACTCAAAATTCTTCCATTGTCTCCTTTAGCTTTGCAAATCAGCGCAAATCACCCCAACACCTAATGGCTTGAAGCAACACCAATCATTTCATTATCCATTCCCGTGGTTCTGGGCGGCCAGGCTTGCCGAAGAGGGTAGGCGTCACTCCCGAGTCTGGCTGCTGATGTGGGGCTGGACGGACCTCAGCCGGGGCTATCAGCTGGAACATCTGTAGTGGCTTGCTTCTGAAGGGCAGCCGGATCCCAAGAGAGAGCCCCCTAAGAGAACCAGGCAGAAGCTGTACGGCCTCTTCTGACCTCACTTCCGATCATGGAGCATCGCTTCCACTGCATTCTGTTTGCTACGAGTGAGTCACTGAAGCCAGACCATACTCAACAGGAGGAGTGTCAAAGCATTTTCAGACATGCCTAAAAACCATTGCACACAATATTTATTTTTCTCATTCGGCAAATGAGGAAACCAAGGTCTTAATAGGCTGGGTTGACCGTGGTCGTTCACACAGATAGTAAGTAGCTGAGGACAGACTTGAGACCAGCTCAGCCAGTGCCCAAAGCCTGTGCATTTAACACTGTGCTGCCTGCCTCTGTGTGAGCCTGCATCCGAGCGGGGCACACGAGACATAGATGTGTAGGGACAGAAATGTTATGATAGGCACCAGAAGAGAGAGCCTGATAGGCTATTCCACAAGCAAGGAAAGAAAATGAACATGTCCCGCTAAGCGGGGTCAGAAAAGGCTTTCTGAAGCAGGTGGATTGGAGCAGAATGGGGGAGGGTGTGTGTAAGATAAGGATGCACAGAGAAGCTGGGACATGAGCAGGGACAGGTGAAAGGACACAGGCTTTCCTGGCAGACACAGGATGAGTGGGTAGGCAGAGGCAGGTGCACACCTGGATGCCCTGACTAATATGCCTGACTGTGCAGAAGATTCGTGGAAGAAACGCAGGGGACGGGACCGGCCACCCGATTATGAATGTGCTTGAATGCCAGGTTGAGGCCTTTCGCTTTCATTTCAAGCCGCGCTTCTCAAAGTGCAGTCCCCGGACCGGCTGCAGGGGCAGCAACAGCATCACCTGGGAACCTGCAAGAAATGCACATCCTTCACACCACGCCAGACTTACTGAATCAGAAACTCTGGGCCTAGGAGCCAGCAAGCTGTGTTTTAACAGGCCCTGTAGGTGATTCTGATGCAGGCTTGGGTTTGAGACCCTCCCAGGTATCTGGGAGTCTCTCGGCAGTTTTGGGCAGAGCGTGCTCTGATCTGTGCTGCTCTTAAAGCAGATCTCCCAGTTGTGGTGTGTCGGGCAGGCTGAAATGAGAGAGCAGAGGCTCGTCTCCAGGAAAGAGGTAACGCACAATTGGATTAGTGTAGGGGGAGAGCCTTCCCTGATGGCCTCCCCTCCAGGCCTCACAGGCACAGTTGACTATTTAGATTTCTCTAAATATTTGAACCACGTGGCCCAGGAATCTGAGTATAAACTGAGGACCCAGGGGTCAAGTTACAGACGCGGTTTCCTGTTACGAAATCAAGCTACTCTCTGCAGTTTGCCTGGGGTGGGGGGGGGGGGTGTTGGGGTTGGTGGGGGGTGGTGGTGGGGGAAGGGCGGGAAGCATTGCTTGGTCAAGCATTTTCTCTTGACTTCCCAGGCTTCATTACAAGGTCTCCTGGCTCTGCCTGAGGCCCGCTGATATTTCTAAATCACCTCTGCAGAAGAGATTTAATAATATGATGTATGAGATAGGGTTGAAAATTAAGTATGATAATTCCTGCACGCTCAATATGCATTAGTTATGTTTATTATTATCATCCCCACTAGCACCATCATCACTCTGCATTCATTAATTTATTCACGGCACATTTGCTGTGTACCTACTGTGTGTAAGGCACTGAGAACACAGTGGTGAAATAGACAACCCCTGGCTATCTATCCTCCACTGTCCGTTTGATCTCCGAAACAGACCAGAACATAGATCTTAGGGTTTAAAGATTCGGGTTTGAGCTCTAAGTTTTATCAAGCATTCACTTTATAATCTTGGAAAACCACATCTCTGGGCCTGTTTATTCATCTGCAAATGGAATGAAAAGACTTGCCTTGCTTCACAAGATTGTGTGAGGATCAAATGAGGAAAAGGAACGAAAGACTGTTCTTTACTCCTTGTGAGTAGTATGTTCTAGGCGCCCTCAGGTGCCAAGAAACTAATGCTTCTCCCCCTTCCTCTCCCAGCCCCTCCACATCGAGGCCACACGCATTCTGGGTGCCTCTGTCTCCTGTCTCTAGGTCTGATTCCCCACCACGGTGTTGCAGATTTCATGGTCTCTTTTTTCTGGGACTGCGACTAGCTGCTCCTCCAATAAAGGAAAAGCCAATTATGTAATGAATCAATTTGCCTAATGACTAATTAGTGAACATATCAAACACACAGAGTTGTCAACAACTTGTTTCTTTTGGCTCTTTATAGAGTGTTTGGCTGTTCTTACTGGATGTGACGATTTTATCAGCTCATGGATATTTTAAGGGATGTTCCATTTGTGCTGCTGCAGGGATCCTGGAGGGTACTGAGGCAGAGAGGAATTCTCTGATGGAGGAGAAGCAAAGGACGGTCAGCACGTGGTCCCGCTTGGACTGCTTGACTCAGAGATGGAGGGACTGGAGGGAGCAGGAAGATATGGAGGCAGAGACCCTGGGTCCCTGGAGCCCTGGAGCCCCTGAGCCCAGGAGCCCCAGCTCCCAGCCCCCTTAGGCTCTGCCAATCCATCTAATATAAATCACTGGAGACTTCAATAAATAATTTTTAAAATGCTTTTGGGAAATCTACAAGCTGGTCATTGAACAAAGTAGCCATCCAGTACCCAATGATCCAGGCACTGATTCACATGTCGTCAACTGGCCTTTAAGGACTTGTTAAGGCCCGGACAGACCCTCCCAAGTGGATTTCCAATCACTTCCAAGCACAAGCGGCAGACCCTGGTCTCTGATGCACTGCGATCAGAGTCATCTCTGACAGTCACATGCCCTCTTACTTTAACTGGAAGCCCAGCACATTTACCAGTGTCCTAGCACAGGCCATCAAGTGAAAGGGACAGGGGCTGCTTTCCAGAATCCCAGGTGTGGTACTCAGCGCTATCGGAGAGGGTCAGACCTGGAAATGTCTTAGGTAACCTATTTTCCCTCTAACCTTTCTCGAAGTTACCACATTCCCTACCTGTTTCAGCCACTTTTCTTTTCTGAGCCAAAAAAGAAGGTCAAAGAACTTTCCCCATTAGCAGATGTCTTCTCCATATGCTCAGCTTCCAGGTGGGGCCCAGAGTGACTGGATGGCAGACCTTCACCTTCTTTTTTTTTTTTTTAATTTTTCTGTAATGTTTATTTATTATTAAAAGACAGAGAGAAACAGAGCGTGGGCAGGGGAGGGGCAGAGAGAGAGGGCGACACAGAATCCGAAGCAGGCTCCAGGCTCCGAGCCATCAGCACAGAGCCTGACGCGGGGCTCGAACTCACAAACTGCGAGATCATGACCTGAGCTGAAGTCGGACGCTCAACCGACTGAGCCACCCAGGTGCCCCAGACCTTCACCTTCCTCTGCTGCTCACCATCTGTGGTTGCGTTAGCTGTCCCCGGGGGCCTGCACCTGTGCGATGCACCAGCTGCGGTCCCACTGAGCATGTGCCCTGATGCCGTAACGTCCTTTCACCAGGAAGAAGGTGGGCTTCCCAGAGTGGAAGTGACCACCAGGTCCCAGTGGGCTCAACATGGGTAAGGCTGAAATTGTCCCACTCTCCCCCTGCACTTTCTTAGGAAGGGGAGAAGAGAGAGGAGGACCGAGGTCTGGGAGAGAAGTTCACTGCTGGGGTTCCGTCCTCACTTGTGACATGTGAACTGCGTGGGAGGACCCAACCCCCGACCAGAGTAGCGGGCAGTGAAGGTAAACACCTCACGGTTTTGTTCACCAGGAGGAACTTGCCTCAGGCCTATGCCCAAAAGAGACAAAGCTGGATCCTTCCTGCAAGATTCTGAGCCGCTCCATTAGTGGCCGCTGGGTCTCTCTGTTGGGTCTCTCTAGGCCCATTGCCCCAGCAGGAGAGTCGGCTGAAATGCAAACCAGATCAGATGTCTCAGGCCCCACGTCCCATTCCAGAAACCCCTTGTCCTGAAGACAGTTCCCAAAGTCCCCAGTTTGGCACATATGGCCCTCATTATCCGAGTTCTGTCTTTGTGTAAAACCTCACCACCCACTCTGGTATTTCACTAAACTTGCACGTTTTCTCACATGCTGGGCCCCTTGGACAAATGACTCTCTTCTTGTCTCAAGGCTACTTCTTTCCAAGCGTATGACTTGGCTAGGGCTGCCGTGGCTCACGGTCTGGGTGGCTTAAACAACACATACATGTATTCCCTCACAGCCCTGAAGGCCAGAAAGATGGAGATCAAGGTGTGAGCAGGGCTGGGTCCTCCGAGGGCCGTGAGGAAAGTGTCGGTCCCAGGCCCCCGGGCCCCCGGGCCTGGCTTGCAGACGGCCGCCTTCTCCCTGTGCGGTCACACGGTCTCTCCTCTGTTCGTGTCTGTCTCCCAACCTCCTTGTCTTATGAGGACACCAGTCATTTTGGCGTGGGGACTTCCCTAACAACTTTGCTTTAATTACTTCTTTAAAGACCTTATCTCCAAATACAACCACATTCGAAGGTTCTAGGAGTTAGAAGGTCAACGTAGGAATTTGGGGGGACAATTCAGCCGGTAACACCAAGCCAAAGTAGGGGGAGTCATTGCTTTGGTTTGAAGGGGTCAGAGGGGGGGTGCTCAAACTGGGGCAATGCTGAGCAAGCCCAGACAGTTGGTACCCTGGCCTTCAGTCCCTGCAGGCCTCAGCGTGCACAGGGTGTGACTTCTATTACATACTCTGTTCCTTGTTCTTCCGAGTCTCTAACTGCTTAGTAGGAACTCCTTGGGTGAAGGGGCCATTGCTTACTTATCTCTGCAGGTACCTAGCATATATTTGGTGCTCAAATATGCAGAGGAATTAATAAATGTTCCCTATGTTCTGGATCCTTCCTTTCCTCGTGTCTCTTCCTGGAATCCCTTTCCCCCTTCCTTTTACTTGCAGTTTTTCTGTTTTGTTTTGTTTTTATGTTCAGCCCTCAACAAAAGCCCAGCTAGAATGCAGAAAACCATTCCAGATTCTTCCACTAGAGCTCACAGGGAACGTTTCTCCATCTTTCATGCCTGGCCCTCCTGACCCTTTGTCCTCTGCCTGGGGCTTAGTTTTGTGGAAGGAGGCTTGGCTATGACAGTGTCTCATCTTTTCCAAAGGCTTGAGTGCAAGAAGCTCGCTCAGCCCCTCCCTAAGGAGACATGCTCACCTCAGTTAAAGCAATGCCTCCTGCAAAGCTCATCCTTATGAGCTTGGTTTACCTCAGTCTACTCAGAGCCTGAGGAGTGAGGCCCAGAGAAGGTCAACACAGGGGGCCGGGCTGTGGTCAACACAGGCTGCTTTCTGGGTTGCAAATCTGCTGGGGTGGCTGAACTTCGAGTCAGGTGGTATCTGATCCACCTCGTTCTCCTGCCTTGCATCCTGCTTCCCCATGGGCGTTGATTGGAGCCCCCACTGGCCGGGGGCTCCTGAGAGTGGGGCCACCAACTACACCATGCCTTTTTCATGGTCCAGGCAGTGCCTGCAAGATCCCCCTACTGTCTCCTGGCTGACTTGTGATCACCTGCTCTGTGCCCATCTGGGACTGGAAGGCGACTGCACCTGTTTTAGGAACAAGAGAACTGAAGGCTCTGGAACTATAGCTGAAGACCATAGACGGCTCTAAATTAAATTCTGTGCATCACCATAATCACGGTAGTTAATCTTTCTTCTGTGCCAGATCCTACGCGAGGGGGGCTTCCGTGTATTAATCCATTTGCAACAGAGTACAATCCAACCAGGCTGGTTCTCTTGTTACATTGCAGGTGAGGAAACTGAGTCACAGGGAGGTTAGACTACCTCCTCAAAGACACAGACCAGGCGTGGTAAACTGAAAGTTACACCCACATCACCTCTCCAGCAGTCTCATAACAGATCTTAAAGTTTGTGTGCCCCTCTAAACCAGTGTTGAGAGAGAAACGCTCAAACCGAGAGTTTACAAACACACACACTGGCAGGATTGGGCCACCCAAGCCCATCCAGTGTGAGCGCTGTGCGTGCGCCGGGCCAGGGGCTCACCCAGATGGGATGCGTCGCGCAGGTCAGGCACACCCGCACACTGCCGCCTCCATGCCTCCCCTTGGCCTTCGCCCTGCCCTGTCCTCCCTCCCCTCCCCCTGCACTGTCCCTCTATTCCGTGGTCATGCTGGCCACACTGTGGCCTGTTTTCATGACAGCTGTGGTCAGGGCCATGGGATTTAGCAGGGAATTAGCCTCTAATTGTATCCTGTGAGTCATGAACATCTCGCAGCTAATAATAACTCCGGTTAACCCCTGCACAAGAACTCGGAAATCTCAGAGCTCTTTTATCCAAGAAAACCCAATTGATCCTTCTCATCACCTCATCGGGAAAGCAGGTGGTTTTGCCGATTCTCGTCTTCTTGGCCAACTAAGGGCCAGGCAAAAAGACAGAGGGTGGTGGCTCCTTTGCTGGGTGACTGGAAACCCAAAGCCGGCTTCAGTTGGGGCAGAGCCAGTGGGATCTGACCAAGGCAGCTGCCTCTGTTTGGACCTTCAGAGAGAATATAGATGGGACAGATGCTTCCCCCACAGTGTGGGTTATTGCAGAAGGGACAGAACGTAGTCCCGGAAAAAGAATCTGTAAAGAGACAGAAAGGAAAGAGTCGAAACAAAGTACAGAAAGGAGGTACTGAACAGTGGGCACATGGAAGTGATTGGAGCCTTAAGAGATCGCCTTACACCCCAGGGAAATCAAGCAGGTGGTGGTGCCTGGGGCTCGAGGTCGGGTGGGGGGGGGGGGGGTTGAAAGTAATTATCCTCGGTTTATTCTTCAGAACGGCGTCATTTATAGCTGAGCCAGAAGAAAGCAAATCCACCCTTTCTGATCTTTGGCCTCCTTGATGGCACCAACATTGGGACCTGGACGGTGAACTGGGCAGCGAAGACAACTAGATTAGACAGTTGGGTCCCGGAGAAAGGCATGCGTGTTCAAAGGAAGGCTGCAAATCTCTTATCTATGAGAATCTCACAGCTGCGAGTGTCTCAATTTGCCGTGTGTGGAATGGACCTCTGAGACTCCAAGGGTTAGGGACTGGCTCTGGATCATCATGCAGATGCAGGGGCAGGGCTGGGCTTGGAATCCGAGGTCTGCCTCCCAGCCAGGTGTCAGGCAAGACCCCTGCAGATCAGGAAGAGCTCCTCATCTTGAAATGCCCTTGGGGTGGGGGCCAACTTGACCTTGAGCATCTGAGTTCAGCCTCTTTTGGACAACTGTATACACATCTTTCTCTCCAGCCCGGCCTGTGAGCCACATGCATAATGTAAGGCATAAGAAAGCGATTTTTTCCCCTTTTCCTGAGGAACATCAGGCTTTGTTTATCTGTTTTCCTTTTTCTCCCTCTTGTTTCTTTCTCTGTTTCTTCACTTACAACAGATCAGCGCCAGGCACATCATAAGCATTCAACAAACAGCTGCGAAGCGGGTTACTTTCTTCTTCGGTATTTGATTATGGAATTAATATAAGATCAACTGCAGGAAATCTCATAGAAGTGTAAAGTGTAAAGAGGAAAAATAAAATGTCTTTAAATTTCCACAATTTCGATAAATACACGCTAACATTTAAGCGTATCTTCTCCCAGTCTTTTGTAGATGCATACCTTTACGCATATGGTTAACAAAGTTGGGTCATAATCTAAACACAATTTTTGTGTACTTATCATTTTATTTATATATACTTGATTTTTACTTATTATTTCAACAGGATTATCTTCCTCACGTTATTCAAGTTTCTTAGGAAAAAATGCACCTTACACTTGCTCATAATGCCATCATATGATGGGTCGTAATTTTCTAACCCATCCCTTCTGTAAACAACACTGCGATAAATAGCACCACGCACAAACTGCCGTGTGTCCCTGGGGCTCTCTTTAGAGTCATCCTTAGAAAGCAAGAGAGTAGGGCAAAGGGCACGAGCAGCTCAGGAAGCTCTGGGCACACTGCACCCCCGATTGTCCCGAGGACATCGCAGGTGGGTTTCTATGACTTGCGCATAGCTGTGTAGCTTGAGAACACTTCAGGCATGCGAAGTTCCATGAGTGCTTACCAATCTGTGCCTCCGGGTCATTAAAAATGTCCTAAAATAAGAAAAGGAAGGTGGAACAAAAACATGGAATGCAAGAGAGGACAAAGGCAAAAAGCACACATCAAGAGTCTGGCTTAAGGACAATGGACACTTTGTCAGCACTGTGGCCCTCCCAGGGCATAGACAAGCAGATGTACCCGTGGTGAGTGCACGGCCACTTTCGTACTGAATGCCTATCAGGCAGTACAAGGGTGCCTGTCTTTCTTGTAGGCTGGATAGCTCAGTCAGCATGAATATTAAAATCAATCCCAGTGGCTCTCCTTTGCTTGGAAAATGGCCATGGTTTTCCCTCTCACCAGATGGAAGGGCCAATTTCTCAGACTTCCAATCTGAGTTGATCTTTCAGGCTTTATTTCCCACTTATCCACTTGTGCAGGTTTGAGACCCCAGCTGAGATGATCCGACCATCTCCCCCAGTTCTTCCTTTCTGACCTTTGCGGAGCCCAATCCTTCCATAGCTCCACTCGGCTCCTGTAGAAGTTAAAATTGCTTCAAATCTGGGAGTTGCTCAGGAGGCTGGTTTTAAAGGTCTCACGTGGGGTCTCTGCCATGTCAAGAATCAATGGAATGGATTAGATGAGCACCAAAATGTCACCCATCTAACACGTCATCTAGTACCAGAAGAAAGGCACAACTAGAAAGCACTCTCTGGCCCGGTTTAATTGAGAAGGAAACAGGGGGCAACCATCCCTAATGGTGCCTAACACTGGAGGGCAGAGGGGGATGTATTAGCCTGACTCCACCTTGGCTTAG
This sequence comes from Panthera onca, assembly GCF_046562875.1. Lineage (NCBI taxonomy): Eukaryota > Metazoa > Chordata > Mammalia > Carnivora > Felidae > Panthera > Panthera onca. The sequence continues at coordinate 38,973,688 of NC_138349.1, read as the reverse complement.
TTGCTGCAGGCTGAAGCAAGGCACACAGACAGTTCTGTCTTCTGATGAAGACGTTCCTCAACACAGCCGAGACTTTCTATGGAGTGAAATTCAGCATTTGGATCTAAGTAGTGCCCAACTAAGTTTTTGGTCAATCTGACCCAGTCCCAAATGGAAACAGCTGCACCCAAGTGTAAGTGGGCCATCACACCCTCAGACTTCCTATGAGCAAAGCGTAGAGAGGGAGGAGGCTGCTTGGTCGACCCAGTTTCTTTCCTGTGGGGGAGGAGCCCTGGGAACCTGGACCTGACTAGGGGTGACAGGCCACAAAAGCTCAGGCCAGGCTGGGTAGCAGAGACTATCTGACCAATGCGTTTCACCAGAGCTGGGTCAAGAAGGGAAAGGTCCAGCTATATGCAGAAGAACAGATATCAGGGAGAAAAGATCAGAGCAGAGGTTTCAAATGGGGAGGGGGGTAGTTAGTGGAGGGGGGGGGGTGTGTGGAACAGCACATCCCGGAAATGTCAAGGAGACTGGAGCTCGTTCATCTTCTTCATTTACGTTTTTCGAGAAAAAAACTCAAAGTTATAAAAATCCAAAAGGAAACATACTCCTATGATCCAAGATTAACAGTTGTTTTCAATATTGTTTTGTTTGTAAGGAGAGCAGACGGTCTCAGATGAACTAAAGTATTTTTGAACCTCTGTCTTGTTTCTTGCCTTTTCGTCTGTGGCAACCACTGCCATAAGCGTGGTGTGTGTTTTCCAGTCATTGCCTTTTATATTTGTACAAACATGTATTTTCATGTATATAGTATTGGGCGGGGGGCTCAGTGTATGGGTGAGTAATTTAAACAGTATCGTTCCACATGCTTTATTCATCATTTTGCCTGTGGTCTCAACAATATTGTGGAGATCTATCCACATTGACACATATGAGGTAGTTTATTTCACTTACCATCTGTGTCCGGGTTCTGTCATATGAACGCCACACAGATTTATAAAGCAATTTACGTGAATTTATACTCCTACCGGTAGTGAAAGAGATGTCAAGTTGCTCCACATTCTATCCAACCCTCTGTCTTTCTCATTGGAGCCATCCTGGTATGTGTATCTCACTGCGGTTTTCATTTGCGCTGGTCCGATGGCTCACGCTGCTGACAATTTTTGTACGTTTGTCACACGGACGTCCTCTTTTGTGCAGTATCTGTTCAAGTCTTTTGCCCATTTCTTTTTGGGATGTGTGCCTTAATTCTTACTAATTTGTAGGAATTTGTATATTCTGGATACGAGCTCTTTTTTGTTTGTTTGTTTTCTTTTATGTGTGGCAACTATCGTGTCCTGCTCCAGGTATAAATTTGGGAAACTGATTAATAGTCACATTGGTAAGAAGTGAATGCATGGGAGGCCAATCTAGATGTTTCCTGATATACTACTACCAGTAACAGCTGCCTTTTTCATTTCCTTAATTGTAGATTGCCAAGAGCAGGCATTTTTAAGTTGAATGAGGTCCTATTTATTGTATCAGCCTTTATTTTATGATTGGTGCTTTTAGCTCCCATTTAAGGAATATTTGCATTTCCCAAATCATGTGATATTATCTTTTATTATCTTATGGAACCTTTGTTTTACTTTTTATATTCATAGTCATAATTCACTTGGGAAGTATCTGTGTGTGTCTCTTATGTGAGTAAGGGTCAAGGTTTATTTTCCCCTGAAAGGAACTTCCAGTAGATCTGGCACCATTACGTAAAAGGGCATTCTTTACCATTGCTCTGTGTCTCTACTTGATCATAAATTAAGTACCCATATTTAATTGAATCTATTTGTGAGCTATTTTTGCATATATCTATTTGTATGTTCGTTCCTAATACCACACTCTTAATTATTCATTTTGTAATATTTGATACGTAGCAGAGCGATTCCTCCTACCTGGTTCTATTAAAAATTACCTTGGCTGCTCTTGACCTTCTTGCATTTTTCATGTAAATTTTCTTCCACCTTGTGGATTTTTATCAAAAATCCTGCCTGATTTTTGTAGAGATTGCCTTAATCTATAGGTCAGTTCAAACGAGAATTAAAATCTTCACAATGCTGAGACTTCTAATCCATGAACATGGTAGACCTTTCCATTTATCTACATTTTATATACATTTATATCCATAATGTTTTAGAGATTTTTGTGTCGTGGTTTTGTACATGTTTTATTAACTCTGTTACTAGATCTGTGGCATATATTGGTATTAATGGCACATTTTTTATATTTAATTCTCTTTTTGTTATATATAGAGATATAATTTTTTTTCATCTCATACATTTATCTTTTATCGTATCAACACCACTGTATTAGTTTCCTAGCTAATTAGCTAGGCAGTTATTAGCTGCCATAACAAAATATCACCGACTGGGTCACTTAAACTACTGAAATTTATGGGGCGCCTGGGTAGCTCAGTCGGTTGAGCGTCCGACTTCGGCTCAGGTCACGATCTCGCGGTCCGTGAGTTCGAGCCCCGCGTCAGGCTCTGGGCTGAGCCTGCTTCCGATTCTGTGTCTCCCTCTCTCTCTGCCCCTCCCCCATTCATGCTCTGTCTCTCTCTGTCTCAAAAATAAATAAATGTTAAAAAAAAATTTAAAAAAAATAAACTACTGAAATTTATTTTCTCACAGTTCTGGAGGCTACAAATCCAAGATCAACATGTAAGCAGGTTTGGTTTTTCCTGATTCCTCTTCCTTGGCTTGTTAGACGGCCATCTACTTGCTGTGTCCTCACATGGCATCTCCTCTGGGTGCACGCATTCCCAGTGTCTCTTTGTGTGTGTCCAAATTTCCTCTTCTTGTAACAAAGCCAGTCAGATTGTAAGGTCGATAATCAGATCATTCTTCTTGTAAGGAGACCATTCCAACAGTCTCATCTTATTCACCCCTTTAAAGGTCTATCTGCAAATACAGTTCAAGCACTGAGAGTTTATGGCTTCAACTTATGAATTTGAGGGGACACAATTCATTCCATAACAACCACATTGTTGTAATTATTATAGCTTTATAATATGAATTTTACATGTTTTAATGCATTGCTTCGTTTCCTCCTTCCATTTCAGAATTACTTAAATGAGTCATTTAGTTTTGCTCTTCCAATAGAAGGGGAGGCAGGTAGGAAGAAAGGAATTTGTGGATAGATGAAAGAAAACTCTGGAGAAATTCCATAAAGTGCCAGAGAAGCAGTACTCATGGCCAAAGACAGAGCTGTTAAGCATTCTGAGCTCCTCAGATTTCTCTCTTTCAATCTCTTATTGCAGGTAAAATAGGGCAATGAGTCACTCGGGCCCAGTGGATTGAAGACTCTACCTTTCTCTGGAATAATCTGAATGTGGGAGGGGATTCCTTTTTTCTTTCATCCAAGTCATACTCTCCCCAGTGGACCAAATAGTAGAGTTTACTGTAGCTTCCCCATGGGCCTTGTGGCATCTTTCACTTTACTACTACTAATAAAGCTACCATTTACTAACATTAAATTAGGACCTAATTTAATTCTCTCAATAACCCTGTGAATTATACATTTCTCATTCTACAGATCAGCTACCTGAAGTTTATGGAAACTAAATACTGTCCCAAGATGTCACTAGTCATTAATTTTCAAATTAATCCTGGGCTAGTCTGACTCCAGATCTCATCTTGCCCCCTGGCTTAGGTCCTCTCCTGGCTTGAATAAGAGTCTCACAGCACTGGGTCCATTGTCCTGAGTTCCAGGTCTGAAGAAAGAAGACTTGCCAGGGGGGTTGATTCACGAGGCATGAGAGTGATTCCAAGGATTTTCTTTTTACTTTTTTTTAATGTTTATTTATTTTTTTGAGAGAGACAGACAGAGTGTGAGCAGGGGAGGGGCAGAGAGAGAGAGAGAGGGAGACACAGAATCCGAAGCAGGCTCCAGGCTCCGAGCTGTCAGCACAGAGCCCGATGCGGGGCTCGAACTCACAAGCTGTGAGATCGTGACCTGAGCCGAAGTCAGACACTTAACTGACTGAGCCACCCAAGCGCCCCCCTCAAGGATTTTCTAATTAAGATTTTTGTTAGGCCAAGAGGTACAGTATGAGAAAAGTGGATATCCAGGCATAACCTTGGGAAACTAATTAATAATCATACTGGTAAGAAGTGAATCCATGGGAGGCCAATCTAGATGCTCTCTGATCTCTTTCCTACTGTTGTGTCCCTCCAACATTCATGTTTACCCGGAACCTCAGAATGTGACCTTATTTGGAAATGCAGATGTAATTAGTTACAATGAGGTCATAATGAATTAGGGTGGGTCCCGGATCCAAAATGTCTGGTATCCTTATAAGAAGAGGAGAGCGCACACAGAGGCACCCATAGAGAAGAAGGCCATGTGAAGACAGAGGCAGACATTATGCTGCCACAAACCAAGGATTGATGGCAACGGCCAGAAGCTGGAAGACGTAGAGAAGGATCCTCCCTTAGAGGCTTTGGAGGTGGTGTGGCTCTGCTGATTCTTTGCTTTCTGACCTCTGGCCTCCTGAACAATGAGAAAATACATGTCTGTCACTTTAAGCTACACGATCAGTGGCACTTTGTTATAACAGCCCTAGGAACCTAGTGTAGATACTTAGAAGTGGGAAGGGATATCCCTGGCAAAGAATTGAGGTCACATCGCAATACCTCTACTTTCTTATTGTTTTGACTACCTGACTTGTGGGGTCATTTCTGCTTCTTGGCAGGTGAGATGTCAATGAAACAAAAACTTGGAGCCGGGGCCGTTCCTGATATCTTTGTTTTAGGCTGTGATGGGCTTCTCAAAATGAACATTGTCTGGCATACAGGAAGGAGCGTAGGAGGTGCAGATGTGTAACAGCCCTCTGCAAACAGGAAGCTTCTTGCACACATCGTGTGTGTATGTGTGTGTGTGTGTGTGTGTGTAGATCTATGTGATGTGTATATTCTTAGGTATAGGGTATATACAGAGTAGTATGTGTGCACATCAAACGTCTGTCCTGAGATAAACCTGAAAACCTGTGACCTCCCTCGGTCGTTGCTGACTTCAGCTCCAGAAAAATCAACGTGTTCTTAAGAGCCCTCCTCTGAGAGTGGAGCACCAAAGAATTGTCACTAAGTCACACATTTTAAATCTCTGTGCCATTTTCTCATTTATCCCAGGACTGTCAACACAGCTGTTACCCGGCTTAGGTGTAGACAGCTTTCTAAACGGAGTGGCAAGCCCACTGGCTCTGGTAACAGACACAGTATTAGATGTGTTCCAATTGTGGCTGCTGTATTCAATAAGTCATCTTCCCTGGAAGAAATGAAAAAGGAATTTTAAAAAAATAGGGAGGAGAGAAAGATATCAATCTTTGATATCTCGATAGTGATCCCAGGTGTTTCTCTCCCCGGGAAGAGTTTAGGAAGAGTGGGTGGATGCCGGTCTATCGGTGGGCACAATGAACCTGTTCCCGGATCGATATGCCAGCATTCCTAACGCTGAGCTGTGACCCTGGGGAACGTGATCCCACGATGTTTGTGAGGAAGCAGTGGGAAGTCTAACTGCTAGAGGCAGAGGCTCCAGGTATGTTGGAAGGAGATGTTGGCAAACAATTACTCTGCATGGCCGGGTCTCCAGCCAATTTCTTAAACTTCACCAGATCCTATAACCAGAGCAAAGTGTCATCAAGTCCCCGCTGACTGATGTTAAATCCAGATATATATCCAAACTATTAGAGGACATCGCATCAGTGCTTTTATGGCTTTGCAAATCCATTCTTTGTCTAATGCAGTAGACACCTTGGACAACTGTTCGGGTGGCTGGGAGGAGGGAAAAGCAAGACATCCCATAAACAAGCAGCACTGGCATCGAGGCTAGGTCTGACTCCAGCGCACTGCTCTCAGAGTCCCTCATAATCTGGCCTCAGCTCCTCAGCCTGGTCTAACTTCCCATAAATCTACGTTGGCCTTCCTGGTCTCCAGCCACACTGAATTCCTCGCCTTTCATGGATGCACATTAGCGCTCAAGTCCACGTCTTTGCACTTCGTGTCTCTTCGATCTGGAACACTCTCTGCTTGGAATAGCTTTTGCCCTCTCGGCTGCTTACCAAATTTCTAAATAAGGGCAGCCACTTCTGAAAGGTTTTCTCCAGCCCACTTTTCCTCTGCCCTACTTTTTCATAGCTCCTTTTTCAATAACTCATATCCCCGCGTCTCTAATTGTGTTCGCCTGGGTGCCTTCCTCACCAAACTGTCACGTTCACCTTTGCAGCTCCTGATTTGGGAGCACTTCTGAGCTCCGGTGGCATCTGACAGGGATAGTTTAATGAATGAATGAAGTAATGAATGGGCAAATCCAGTGGCATATCTCTGCGAGATTCCTAAAATCCTTGGAAAGAGGTGAGCTATTATCATTCCATAGCACGCGCATCATTACGTAGCATGCTAAATAAACCATGACTGAGCTAGGTCTCTCTGAAGCGGAATCCATGCTTCTTTCTGAGAGCACAGAAGTCCCAGTTTGCTTATAAATTAAGCATCAGAAATAATTAGCGTTGTGGTCAGTTTGCCGGTGTAGCCAATTATCTCATATATCCAAGGAGGGGGTTTAACCACTAATTCATGTAGTGGCTTAGCATGTGACTTTGAGCAAGTATCTGTTGTTCTTTAATCTTCTCACTCATACAGGAGAGATAAAGACTTTGATCTTTAATTCAAGGACTAATGAGGTTGAGTTTGTGAAGGCTCTGAGCATCCTGGGGAAAACGCTTGCCGCAGGACTGTGACCGTGCCCTCTCCTCTCGTGTGGAGCAGAGGGTGATAGAAGCTGTCATCATTCTTCTCCCCCAACTAAGGCAGATAATCTGGCTTCAAAACATCACTATGGGGAAGGTTGCAGTTAAGATATTTCTGGCTAAGAAAGAGAAGAATTAGCATTTCAGGAGTTTTCACCACCTTGGGGTACAAAATGAAGCCAACCCAGCTTCCTAGGGCTTCATTTGGAGCACCCATTTGGCAAACTGTGGGCAATTCTATCTTCCCTCTTGGTAATCTCCCTCTCATGATAAATTTGGGAAATTCTTCCTTGGTCCCTACAGGTTGGTCCTGGTGATTATGGTCATCCAGAGAATCCACTGCTGCAGGCACTGAGTTCTGTCAAAGGTTCCTCATGCTGAAGGGTGGAAAGAGCCACACACCCAATCACAGGTGCTCTACTCCAAAGAAGCCTGGGGCTTGGATGCTGTGCTTTTGCCTTAATCACATGAGATGCTAGGAATGAGCTTTTCCCACAGAAAAAGCCCATGTTATTTAGATGGCCGTGTCTCTCAATTAAAAAAAAAAAAAACCACAACTATAAATAAATCAAGATGGAATCCTAAAATATTGTTCAAGTAACGCAAAGAAAGGCAAGTAGAGATAAAGAAAGGAACAGAAAATAGATGAAAACAACAAAATGACAGATTCAAGTCCTGTCATATCAATGATTGCCTTAAATGCAAATGATCTAAATACCAACCAAAAGATAGAAATTGACAGAGTGGATTTAACAATATGGTCAAAAGTACATTGTCTGTAAGAAATATACAAATACAATGACGTGCACACATAAAATACAATGACCTAGGTAGGTTGAAAGTAAAAAAGATGGATAAAGATCTATCATGAAAACATCAATTAAAAAAGAAAACAGGGGTGGCTATATTAATACCAGATAAAGCAGACTTCAGAGGAAAGCAAACAATAGCGACAAAAAGGGACACTGCCTATTGGTAAAAACATTAACCCACTGGGAGGACATAATGATCCTAAATGTGCATGTAATCAACAACAGAGCCTCAAAATATATGAAGCAAAAACCGTTGGAGCTGAAAGGAGAAACAGACAAGTCCACAATTATGGCTGGAGACTTAACACCTCACTTGCAGAAACTGATACACCCACTAGACAGAAAATCAGAACAGAACACCATGATCAGCAGATAGGATCTGCCTGACATTTACAGAGCAGTCTATTCAAGAACAGCAGAATACACATTCTTTTCAAGTGTCCATGGAATATTAACCAAGATAGACCATAACGTGAGTCATAAACAAACCTCAACAAATTTGAAAGAATTCGAATCGTACCGGGTACATTCTCTGAGGAGAATGAAAATCCAACTAGAAATCAATACAAAGACAACAGGAAAATTTCCAACAACCTGGAAATTAAACAACACTCTTGTAAATAATCTATGGGACGAAGAGTACGTCTCAGAAGACATTTAAAAAAAATACGTAGAACTGAATCAAAATAAAAGTACAACATACAAAGTATGTGAGATGTAGTTAATGCAGTGCTTAGAGGGAAAATTATAGTCTGAAATTTTGAGGCTAGAAAAGAGGAAATGTCTCCAGTACACAAATAACTTGGGGGAAAAAAGCAAAATAAACACAAAGCAAGCAGAAGAAAAATAAGAACAGAAATTCATAAAATCTAAGACAGTGAAACAATAGAGAAAAATCAGTGACACAACAAAAAAAGTTCTTCAAAAAAATCAATAAAAGTGATAAACCCTAGCAAGGCCGACAAAGAAAAAAGACACAAATCACCAATATCGGTAATGAAACAGAGGTGGTCCTGACGGATTTTGAAGCCATTAAAGGATAAGAATGAAATAGCATGAACAGCTTCACTCTCATAAACTCAATCACTTAGTAGAAATGGACCAATCCCTCAACAACTAGAGGCTAGCAAAGTCAATGAGGATAAAACAGACAATTTGAATAGTCCTATAACCACGGAAAAAAATTGAATTTGTAACTTAAAAACTCCCAAAATAGAATCTCTAGACTCAGATGGGTTCCTTGGAGAATTCTACCAAACATTTAAAGAGGAATTAACATCAACTTTACACAATCTCTTCCAGAACATAGAGGAGGAGAGAACACATCCCAGATGATTTTAATGAAGCCAGTATTACACTGATACAAAACCAAAATAGGACCAGGAAAGGAAAGGAAGAAAAAAAAAAGAGAGAAAACTAGAGACAAATATCTCTCATGAATTTTGATGCAAAAAAAAAAAAAATCCTCAACAAAATATTAGCAGAGCAAATCCAGTAATGTATAAAATGAATTATAAACCATGACTAAGTGGGATTTATTTCAGATATGCAAGGCTGGTTTAACATTTGAAAGTCATCAGTTTAATCCACCATATCAACAGGCTGAGGAAGAAAAACCATATGAGCATACAAATTGATGCAAAAAAAAAAAAAAGCAAAAAAATAGAAAGTGAAATTCCATTTCACCAGAAAACAAGTGTGTGTTGTGCTGGCCTTGTCCAGCTGTGGCAAAGATGGACACGAACAAGCTTTGGTCCCCTGGCCTTGGAGAAACAGGAAATCTGGGGGTGGAGCGGACATAGGGAGAAGAGTGGAGACAGAGCCCTGGCACCACGGGCTCAGGAAGGCTAAGTCCTTTGCCTGATGTCACCTTGCCAGTAACTGAGAATCAGATTGGCTGCAAATCCGGAGATATGTACACAAGCGTACCTTGGAATTACATTTTTGATCAAATTCTTTCACAAAATTACACACACGCACGCACACACGTACACACACACGTGCAGGCACATTACTACAGAGATGAAAACAACATGTCTCAGGACAAGATCGTAAACACAGTAATCTGAAATCCTTGCAATAATTTAAACTAATGACTTTCATTCTTATGATATTTTGAAGGGATAATTGGCATCACAGAACTCTTTCAGATGCCTAGGTTTTCAAGGATGAAATTGAAGTTCAGAGCAGTACGGCTTGCTGACTTTATAAAGCCACTTAAAGGCACAGAGCAAACTAGACTTAGTTTACTGCTTGGCAGAAAATGCTTTTTACATTGATCTTATGCAGTTCCCTAAAATGTTAGTTATGAAAGCGCTATGTGTATTAATTATATAAGAGAACACCATATCCTTCAAAAAAAATGTTAACGCCATGTAAAAATCCAGCCTCACTTCATCATTAATTGGAATTATAAAGTTTTTTATGTTTTAATTTATTTTGAGAGAGAGAGGGGGAGCGAGTGGGGGAGGGTCAGAGAGAGGGAGAGAGAGAAAAAGAACCCCAAGCAAGCTCTGCATTGTCAGCACAGAGCCCCCTATGGGACTCGAACTCTCGGGCCGTGTGATCGTGACCTGAGCCTAAATCAAGAGTCGCACACTTAACTGACTGAGCCACCCAGGCATCCCTTAATTGGAATTATAAACCTGGATTTACTATAAACTGTCGCAAATTCTTCTAAAATTATGTGGAAATACTTCATAAACACATAAGAATTAGATCTCATGTATTTGGTCTCTAAAAGAATATTTCAGAAAACATGGTAAACATTCATAAATATTTTAATAATAAAATCTGGCTAGTTTCAGAGGACAGGGAAGGGATTGGTTTGGCGGGGTTGCCTATGTTATTTACAAAAGCTGTTAGTAAAAACGGGAACAATGTCTTATTTTTTCCCTAGTACATCTCCCCAAAGCAAGCAGCTGTTCAGAATCCTTCCATGAACTGTTCTTTTCACAGAGATTTTGAGCATTTGCAGGAAAAGCATTTTTAAAATCTTATCCCATTAACATTAACAATGATTTTGTACCAGACACAATTCTAGGCCCTTTCTACATTTTTTTTTAAAAAATCCTCACAATTTTCCAAGGTAAGTATTAGTGATGGTAGTTTTATTTTAATTTTACAGGAGATTAAACTCACTGGCTCATCCAGCATCAGAGCGGGCAGCAGGGGGAGTCAGGGCTGGACCCCAAGCGATTCTGATACAGAAGCCTGGGCCCCTCCTCATTCCCATTGCCCCTCCCACCACGCTCCCCACTCTCCTCTAGCGACAGAGGTCAGTGTGAAGGTACCTTCCAGGATACTACAGAGGGAAAATCTGAAGGAGGGGGAGGCCAGGGCAGTCTGCAGAGGTCATGTTCTTGAGCTGATATAAATGCCCAGGATTCTGTAGAAATCTCAGGAGCTGCTAGGGGCACCTGGGCGGCTCACTTAGTCGAGTGTCCAACTCTTGATTTCAGCTTAGGTCATGATTTCCTGGTTTGTGAGATCGAGCCCCGCATTGGGCTCTGCGCTGACAGTGCAGAGCCTGCTTAGGATTCTCTCTCTCTTTCTTTCTCTTCCCCTCCTTCCCTCGTGCTTTCTATCTCTCAAATAAATACACATTAAAAAAAAAAAAAAAAAGAAATCTCAAGAGCAGCTAGAAACTAGAGTGATAAGGATTGGCGTGCAATTGAAATTGTCCGCTACCAAGCAGACCCATCACACGCAGCTGACCAGACACTTTCAAATGTCCATTGTAAAAGCAACGGCTGTCTGATGGCCCCACCAAGCACCCCTCCAGCTGTGCCTAGTTTGGGATCAATCCTCAATTAACATCCATTCTTTTGCTTCTTATTTTCCAAAAGTTAGGGAGAAATAAAACTCTTAAAGGAGGTGGGTAGACTAGTGGGAAAATCATGGAACCAAGCGTTACTGTGGATCATGCGGGAAAATCACCGTTGACATAACTTTGGATCAGAGGTATATATCAGAGGTTATGGCTCGGAACAAGTGGATTAAATTCACTTTCCAGGTGACCCGGCAGAAATCATCTGACACTTGGGATCCCTGACGTGAAGGGGTTTTAGAGAAGTGTGACAATGGACCAAAAGTTCTCTCTCTGAATCATAGTAACTATACGTCTATCAAGGATCATTGAAGGATCACGGCTACCTCCTATTTCTTGTCTCCAGAGGTGACCCCACTCAGAAACAATGACTCTTTGTTCCGAAAACGGGAAACCAGACAGATATTGAGGTATGTGCTCGTGCCTCTGGAGGATTGAGGTATGTGCTCGTGCCAGTGGATACATGGGTGCCAGGATGCAGAGCTCTGAAATAATCATGACAGTTTCCATAGAAAAGCCTCCTAAACTGGAGATGCCATAGCCCTGAGCAGGAACAGTTACAGTGGGGAGGCTGACACTGAATCCAGTCTCAGCTGGCGCAGGACCGTGCTGAGGGAGCGGGTCCGTGGAGGAAGCAAGGCTGAGGAGACGGCAGCAAGTTTCCTACCAGGACTCCAGGCTTTCTCTGTCGCTTTGGGGCTTTGGAGGTTCCTGGTGACTGGCCCTGCCGCAGATTGCTTAGAACCTTCCACAGTGTAGTTCTCTGCTTACAGTAGAGACAGCATTGGCCCATCTTCTAGGGCTAGAAAAAAAGAGAAAGGTGCCCAGGGCCGCGCTGGCTGAGGGTGATGTGGAAAGGGTACCCACTGGAAAGGTGGGAGAATTTGGGGAGCCCGGCGCAGGACAGCGTGAGCAGTCATCGTGGCGTGCTGTGGCACCACCTACACGGGGTCCCCGGGGTCGGGCGTGGGGTCTGTGGACTCCCCAAAACTCAGTGGGATACTTTGTAGGGAGGAAGCAGAGCGTGCACTTTGTCCAGCCCCCTGGACCAAATCAGATCTCGGTGATTTTGTGCAAAACTTACCGATGTTTAATTCTCAGGATCAACTGAAAGACCCTAAGAAGACGGAGGTAAAATATCGCCTCCCCTACAATTTCTTGTGACAATGATGGGATTTCAGGGGCCGGAACACTGAGAGATCCTGGGACATCTGACAAAAAACAAACAAACAAACAAACAAACAACAACAACAAAAAGAAAGCAGAAGAATATGATTGGAAACATTGATTATATTATCAGGAACGACTGTAATGTCATATTTGACAGCGATGCTCATAGACTCAAATGTGACCGGATGGATTTAAGGAACTAAGGTTGACTTTAAGGAGTCAATGCTTATAAAGGCTCTTGAAATACCAGCCCAGTACTTGGCTTTACAGAATGAAAACTGCCCTTTTCCCAAGTCCTACAAACTAAAGCTGGATGGCCTGATATAAACTTCAGAAAATCACAATAGATCACAGATAAACAATAGAACACAGATAAACAACAATCATGTCTACTCCTGTGGGCCACGCAGAAAATTCACTGGAACACCCAGAAAATGTAATGAGAGACATTCAAACTACGAGCCAGGAAATTTGTCAAATTACAACTGACGTCTTCATTCTACCATATAAAGAAGCTTCTTGCTTAAATCTGGAAATCTCAACTGGTTGTCCTCTGGCCTCAGAAACGATGTTTCTAACTATTAATATTTGTTTTTCTTTAGTTTCTGTAAAAAAAATGCCCCTCAATAAATGCCTGATTGCTCATATCATATGGAGACCTAACTTAGATGAACGGCTACACCGTTCTGCTCCATAGCGTCCCGAACTAAGACACAACTGTTTAAATGAACGGACCTATTCTCAAGACTAAGAGACTAAATCACTGCAAAATAGAATAAATCTGCCAACTCGGATTCTGTGCCATGAATCTTTTGGGGGAATTGTCAAAGGGGGAGAAGGAAAGGAGGCAGAATCCGCCACTTTGGCATAAAGACTATTTTGAACTGAAGGCACTTAAAAAACAGCAGATGCAAAAAAGGACATTCTAATCTCCCCTGTTCTTCCTGAAATCAGGAGATAAACACTCCTGTGTGAAAGTGTGCTCCCTGTACCGGGAGAGAAGGAACATTCTTCAATGGGGAATCAAAGCCAAGAGAATCCTGTATAAATAGACCATGTTAAAATAACACTTATCTTCCTTTAGCCTGGTCAGTTACTTTAGCCTGTTTAGTTACTTTTCCACAGTTGCCTCATTTTGTTCAACCTAATGTAAAAGCCTGTGGGTTTGCCATTTCTTTGGGTCTTTCTTTTCTTACAAGAGCTCCCTGTCATATAAAATAGCTAACTTTATATACTTTTCTCCTGTTAATCTGTCTTATATCAGTTTAATCTCAGGCCTGGCTAAAAAACCCTAAGAAAGTAAAGGTAAGATTTTGCCTCCCCTACATTCTCAAATATCTCCTCTATTGATTAAAATCTCTTGGCGGCTCACAGATGTTGGGGGAAACAAAAGGAACACTATTTGTAATATTTCTTTATATACTGTCTGTTATCTTTTGCGAGAATAATTGTGAAAAAAAGAAGCCATCTTGCTAGGAAAAAAGAGAAGAAAGAAAGAAAAAGAAAAGAAAGAAAGAAAGAAAGAAAGAAAGAAAGAAAGAAAAGAAAAGAAAAGAAAAGAAAAGAAAAGAAAAGAAAAAGCAAGCTGGAAGAATTAGTTCTCTATAACTTATTTTCTCCATATTTTTCCACAATGGACCACTTGGCAAGGAACAGCCAAGACTTATTCCCTTGGGTCTACCTCTAGTATGGCCTCCATATCTTACTCTATCAAGAGATTTTGGGGAATGAGAGGGACATTGTTGGGAAAAACTTGAATCTTCTCTATTAAATATTAACTGTTTTACTCATAATTGCCAAAATCTGGGAGCAACCAAGATATCCTTTAGTAGGTGAAGCATTCAGAATTAAAAAGAAATGAGCTATTGGGGCTCCTGATGACTCAGTTAAGTGTTGGACTCTTGATCTCGGCTCAGGTCACGATCTCATGGTTCCTGAGTTCAAGCCCTGCTTTGGGCTCTGTGCTGGGCATGGAGCCTGCTTGGGATTCTCTCTCTCCCTCTTTCTTTTTCTGCTTTCTCTGCCCCTCCCCCACTTGCACATACGCTCGCTCTCTCTCAAAATAAATAGATAGATGATAGATAGATAGATAGATAGATAGATAAATACAGTGCTTTAAAAAAGAAATGACCAACAAGACATGAAAAGACATGGAAGAAACTTAAATACAAATTATTAAATGAAAAAGCCAATATGAAAAGGCTACATACTGTATGATTTCAACTATATGACATTCTCAAAGAGGCAAAACTATAGAGATAATGAGAAATCAGTGGTTGCCAGAGATTGAAAGGAGGTGGTTAAACAGATACAGCACAGAATTCTTAGGGCATTTAAAATACTGTGTATGTGGGGCGCCTGGGTGGCTCAGTCGGTTAAGCGTTCGACTTCAGCTCAGGTCACGATCTCGTGGTCCGCGAGTTCGAGCCCCGCGTCGGGCTCTAAGCTGATGGCTCAGAGCCTGGATCCTGCTTCCGATTCTGTGTTTCCCTCTCTCTCTGCCCCTCCCCCATTCATGCTGTGTCTCTCTCTGTTTTAAAAATAAATAAACGCTAAAAAAAAATTAAAAATAAAATAAAATACTCTGTATGAGACCGTGATGGTGTATACATGTCATCATGCATTTGTCCAGATCTACAAAATGGACCAAACCAAGAGTGGACCCTGGCGTAAACCATGGACTTTGGGTGATAGTGACGTATCAATGTAGGTTCATTGACAGTAACAGATGTTATCACTCTGGTGGGGACGTTAATGATGGGGGAGCCTGTGCCTGTGTAGGAGCAAGAGATATATGGGAAATCTTTGTAATGTCCACTCAGTTTTGCTATGAATCTGAACCTGCCCTAGAAAAATAAAGTTTTAATGAACTGTTCACCATGTAAATGCTTTATTATGTATTAACTAATATGCATGATGCACCTCATGACCCACAGAGACCTCAGGGTTTGGATGGGGCAGGGTCGATTCTCACCTATTGCCTCCTCATATGTTCTCTGACTGAAATTAGCAACTGAAAGTAGTGCTAATGAAGTGGATGGAAACCATGTTTTACCGGTAGGAGACCTGCCACCTCAATGGGGACAGCAGAGGCAGCTGTGGTCTCAACACACACCCGGGCTGTGCCAGAAGGTGGGCACACGACTCTGCATCTCGTGCTGCTGGCTCAGCAACACTGACCCTGCCCTGCTCTGCTCAGGAGCTTCCCCCCCACCCCTGCTCCTGTTGGATGAGGCCGAGGAGGCTGGGCTTCTAGGACAGTCCATATTCACTCATGGCAAAGTTTAGCCTCTGAACCCGAATAATAAAGTTTCCAGGACCCGAGGGAAGAAGGAGGAGGAAGTGCTTTCCGACATGACCAAAGGGCCTCCTCTGGAAAATGCATTTTTTGGGGGGGAATTACCCACATCAGGATAACCGGTTTGAGGCCTAGGGTTCCATATCATACGTCACTCGTGGTAACAGAAGGAAGCCATGTCGTCTACAAGCTCCACCTGGGGACAACTGCATAACCATGGTGGTCACAGCATCTGCACTCCTTTGGCAGTATAGCCTAAGCCTAACATTTCAGGAATTAGAACTCTGCTCATCGGCTATACATTTGATATCCAGTCATCAGATCGAAAAATGATTTAGTTTCTTAGGTGACCAGGACCAGATCTTCTTTCAAAAGTGAGCCAAAATGTCAACCTTAACACAGCATGGAGTTTAGTGATACTGAAAAATAATCAACATATTTTTAGTAACAGCTTTATTGACATATAATTCAAATACAAAATTCACCCTTTTAAAGTATGCCGTTGAGTGGTTTTTAGTATATTCATAAGATTGTGCAATAATCACCACTATCTAATTCCTGAATATTTCATCACTCTCAAAAGAAAACCCACACCCATTATCGGTTACTCCCCCATGCCCATCCTCAACCACCTCTACCCTTGGCAAGGATTTTCTGTCTTTAATAGATTTGCCTATTCTGAAAATTTAATGTAAAAGCATCATATAAATGTGATATTTTGTGTCTGGCTTCTTTTATTTAGCATGTTTTCAAGGTCCATCCATGTTGTAGCAGGTGTCCGTACTTTGTTCCTTTTCATTGCCAAGTAATATTCCCTTGTGTGTAGATACCATGTTTTGCTTCTCCACTTTTCAGTTAATGGGCACTTGGGTTGTTTCCACCTGCTAGCTATTAGAAAAAAATGCTGTTATGAACATTCAAGTACAGTTTTTGTGTGGACATGTTTTAAATTCTCTTGGACATATACCCAAGAGTGGAATTGCTGGGTCATATGGTAACTGTATGTTAAACTTTTTCAGTCATTGCCAAACTGTTTTCCCAGGTGGCTGCACCATTTTACATTCTTACTAACAACAAGGGCTTCAGTTTCTCCACCCACTCGCTGACACTGGTTATTGCTTGCCTTTTTTATTATAGTCATTCTAATGGGTGCAAAGTGTTTTTTGTTGCATTTCCCTAATGATATTGAGCATTCTTTCATGTGCTCATTGGCTATTTGTGTAGTCTAATAAATAAATAAATAAATAAATAAATAAATAAATATCTGCCCACTCTTTATTGGGTTATTTGTTTGGATATCAGACCTTTATCTGATACGTGATCTGTAAATTTTTTCTCCCATATTGGTTATCTTTTCACTTGCTTTATTTATTTAGTTTTTTTAGTTTTTTTAATGTTTATTTTTGAGAGGCAGACAGAGCGTGAGCAGGAGAGGGTCAGAGAGAGAGGGAGACACAGAATCCGAAGCAGGCTCCAGGCTCCACACTGTCAGCACAGATCCTGATGTGGGGCCCAAACCCATGAAGTGTGAGATCATGACCTGAGCCGAAGTTGGACACTTAACAGACTGAGCCACCCAGATGCCCCCTTCACTTTCTTGATAGTGTCCTTTGATGCGCAAGTTTTTGATTTTTGTGAAGTCCAACATTATTTTTTTTCCTTTTGTTGCATGTGCTTTTGCTGTCTTATATACCTAAGAATTCATTGACAAATCCAAAATTGGTAACACTAACTCTATACCTTATTCTAAGAATGTTATAGTTTTAACTCTTAGAAATGTGTAGTTTTAACTTTTGCAAAGATACATTTATATCTTTGATCTGTTTGAGTTCATTTTTCTATATGGTGTGAGGTAGGGGTTAACTTCATTCTTTTGTATATGGATATCTGGTTGTTTTAGCACCATTTGTTCAGAAGGTTATGCTTTGCCCCACTGAGTGTCCTTGACTCCCATCAATTAACAATAAGTGTGAGGGGTTATGTATAGCTTCTCAATTCTTGATCATTGACCTTTTTGTCTATCCTGATGCCAATACCAAACAATCTTGATTACTATACTTTTGTAAGTTTTAAAATTGAGGAAGTGTGAGTCATTCATCTTTTGTTATTTTTTTTTTTAATTTTCAACTCGCCAGAGTCCCTTGTAAGTCCATATAAACTTGAGGATCAACCTCTCCATTTCTTCACAAAAGGAAGTTATGATTTTGATAAGAATTGCATTAATCAGTAAATTATGGGAAGTATTGCCATCTTAACAATGTTAACCCATGAATATGGGAAATACGGGAAGTCATTCCAGTTGTTTGATTTAATTCTTTAATTTATTTCAATGATATCGTGTAGTTTCCAATGTATAAGTCTTGCATTTCTTTTGTAACATTTATTTGTTATGTTTTCCTTGATTCTATGTTATCCTTGATGCTGGAATTGTTTAATTTTATTTTCAGATTGTTGATTGCTGATAAATGGAGATACGATCGATTTTTGTATATTGATCTTATAGACAGAAACTTTGCCGAACTCATCTCTAATAGTTCTAATGGTTTTTCACGGATCCTTTAGGACTTTCCATATACGAGGTCATGGCATCTGTGAATAAAGTTTAAATTCTTTCTTCCCATCTGGATCCCTTTTATTTCTTTTTCTTGCCTAATGCCACCCTGCTATGTTCAATAAAAGTGGCAAGTATGGATATCCTTGCCTTGTTCCTGATCTTCGGGGAAAAACATCTAGTATTTTACCACTAAGTGTGATGTCACTGTGAGCTTTTCATAGAAGCCCTTTATCCAGTTATATAATTAGCTTTGTATGTGATTCCCATTACTAGTTAGTTTCATTTGCAGCCGTCACATACTTCAGGGGCTGTTTGAAGCTTTGTTGGTGTCATCAGAGTTTCAGACGACTACTTCCCCTATTACATCTATCTGATGTATTTACCCCTGAATAATCCTGTTCAAGCATTTAATAGACTAATGGGCAAATATGTTCTCTTTGATACATCCTGGTAAAGACGAAATAGCTTAGGCCAAATATTAGAATACCTACCATTTTCTCGCCTGCCTTAGCATTGATTTTCCCCTCTATAACATGGAGGGAAATTGCCTCTGCTTTTGCTTTCTAACCAGGTATTTGCAACTAGCAAATGAAAAAAAAAAAAAAAAAAAGGGTATGAAAAGGTGTGGTAAACTTAGAGTCCTGTGCCTATCTGAGGGTGATGACAATGATGAGGAAGACAGACCAGGGAGGAAATATAATGGCCCAGTTTGTCTCTGTCTGGAGCTGGGCTCTTAATTTATGGTTTTCATATTCTGGCTGCAGAATGCATGTGCCCAATATCTCCATGAACTGAAATGGGACGTCAAGTCTGAGAAAGGATTCCTAGAACAGGTGATGCTCTCTGGGGCAGAAGAGAGTATAACAAGACAATGCCACAATAATGAGAAAGGGGAGAGAGGGCTCCATGGGTTTGCTCCCCTTCACACCTGCAGGGAGGAAGGCAACACTGACCACAGGCCCTAAGGGCCTGGGGCCCCTTTATCCCACAGCTTCCATTGCAATGTGCAGTGAGGCCACAGGTTGGAAGGAAAAGGGAGTGGAAGGACTTCTTCTTTGACCCAGGACACAGAGGGCACCTGACTCGGGGTGCACAGCAAGGGAAGTGGAGAAAGACATTTGTCCCTCCAGCCAGCTTGTCTCAAGGTGACCATATGCTGCTCAGCCACCAACGTGGTTGACTACATGAGCCTTAAGTTTACCAAGAACTTTCTTGACCTTGGTGTTCCTGGAATGAACCCTTTCTTTGGGGTGATTATCCATGATAGGACCCAAATGTTGCATTTCTACTAAGATATTGGAGGATAAAATGATAAAGTCATAACTGAAAAAATACTTTTAAGAGTAAACCCGGGGGCGCCTGAGTGGCTCAGTCGGTTAAACGTCCGACTCTTGATTTTGGCTCAGGTCGTGATCTCACAGTTCCTCCCCAACTCGTGTTCTATCTCCCTCTCAAAAAAAAAAAAAAAAAAAAAAAAAAAAAAAAAAAAAAGAAGGAATTAATCTGGAAGTTGTCAGGGGCATGTCACTGTAGTTACAACTCTTACAGCCACGTTGTTTAAAAAATGGAGCCAGGGATTCGGCTCAGGTCATGATCTCACGGTTCATGAGTTCAAGCACTGCATCGAGCTCCATGCTGACAGTGTGGAGCCTGCTCGGGATTCTCACTCCCCCTTCTCTCTCTGCCCCTCTCCTGCTTGTGCTTTTTTTCTCTCTCTCTCTGTCTCTCAAAAATAAAATTAAATTAAAACTTAAAAAATAATGGATCCAGGGGACTTCTTAAAACAACGACCAAAAGTGAAATGTTTAAGGGTCTTGGCACAGTAGCAGCTATCAGTTACAGAGAACAGAGACTTGCTTTCCCTTGTCGGCCATCCTTGGTGCACCAGGAGCCAGCTAGCAATGTCCCTTGTGACAGCACTGGGGACGAAGACACTGGTGAGAATTATGACAGGACATGTGTTGGATGGTACCCTCGCCCTGGACCCCACTAGATACAGTGCAGAGTAAATCATTCCTTTGTGTCTGTGAGTGTGCAGCAGAGGAAAAGCAAACAAAACGAAACGCAAATTCATTTTGTTGATCTCTGAACTTGAATTAGTGGAGCAATCTTGCTACAGAGTACATGGTCTTTGTTGTGAAAGAGGAGGCCCCCAGGAAGTTATTTGGAAAGAGAAAATGGAAGATATAGTTAAACGATGTTGTCTAGGAATTCAAAGGGAATGCAGAGATGTGGAGGAGGCCAGTGATGAAAGTGGATGCTTTTTAGCAGAGGGGACAAGGAATGAGGGGAGAGTCACATTGACCCCTTAGGAGAAATGTATTCAGTGGGAAATTCCCTGAGGCATGGGGTGACTAATTGGAAAACAAGGTTGATACAAATTCAGTTTTGTTTACTACATGTCGTTTGCATTTCCCTCTCCCACCAGCTTCTCAAACCTTTAAGGGTCAGCTAAAGCCCTACTTAACCTTTCAGCTGGTTTGGGGAACTGAGATACAGGTGGAAAAGGTCCCCACCTCCATTTGGGGGCCATGACCCCAGGGAACAGGGTCCAAAGAAGAGGTCAGAGGCCCTAAAGGGCCCTATAGTAACCAGCGGCAAAGAACCATAGAAGTGCAGGGTGGTGCCAGGGATGGTGGGAGGGGCATGGGATGGTGGGAGGGGCATGGGATGGTGGGAGGGGCATGGGATGGTAGGAGGGGGCCATGGATGATGGGACAAGCCAGGGGTGGTGGGATGCATCAGTGTTGATCAACAGGGCCAAGGATGGTTGTGGGGGGCAGGGGGAGGCTGGGGCAGGTGGTGGTGGGAGCCAGTGTTGGCGGGAGGTGTTGGGGCTGGAGGGTGAAGCACCTGCCAATGGGCCAGGAGCAGTTTTCAGACCCATTTTATTCACTTCAACACAGGAAGAAATAGGTGGGGCACAGAAAACCGACCCATGTAATCTTCTGGAAGCCATGAGGATAGAGAGTTGATTCAAACAAGACCAGAAAACTGGGAAAACTGGTGCTAGTTTCATGGGTGAGAGGCTGCAGGCAGTGCTGGCCATTGCTCAGAATTTAGAGGCAACACAAATCGAATGTGAATCTTACTTCTGTCACCTGGGGGCTGAGCAATCTTAAGCAGAACAGACCTCTTCACCCTCCAATCTTTTTACCTGAGAAATAGAAGAATAATGATCTTGCTGGTAATCATATCCCCTCATACCCTCCCCAGGAGGAGAAGCCAACTCCCCCTTCACCATGGCCACCCACGGTGTTAAGAGAGCCAGGGGATCTGAATTAAGGAGACCCTGTCTAAGGGGGCACAGGCTACCTCCAGAGTCCTCTCTTCCCTACACCAGTGCTCTCCCGGAGGGCCCCGGGCCCTGTCTCCACTCATGGCTGCCAGGAGCCCATTTTAATGCCATGTGGACCTACACCCCCTCACCCTCCAGAACCATGCAGGCCAGTAGCTCCAGGACAGCAGCTCAGAGGTAGGTATGGGGTGGAATCCAACACAAACAGGGACAATGTCCCTTTTTTTAAACAACCTGTTTGGAAACAGAAAGTGGACGGGATGGCGAGGAGGCATGAGGGGGCATATGGTGAGGGACAAAAACCCAATCCCTGTAAGAATCAGACACAGCAGGGAACAGGGACTCTGCCCTGGCATGCATGAAAGGAGGTTGTGCGATATGCCCTGCGCGCTCAGCATTCGGAGACAAAATAAGGACTGGACAGACTTATTCGGGGGTTAGAAGAGGCTCTGTAAGTCAGGGTGTCAAAGGACCAAGGTCTGGACGAGCCCTCATGGCAGAGATGCATTTTCCCAGGCCAACACATGTTCCAGGACCCAGATGTTACCTGGTCAACCTTCCACTGAAAACCCTCTACGGTGCTCATTTTGCAGCTCACTGATGACGATCTTCCTCGGCCCACGTTCCAGACCTTCTTGGCTCAACCTTTCCGGCCCCGCCCGCTTCCATCCACCGCGGGCATTCTGAGGACCCCTCCTACTTCCCAAAGGGGTCGTGGGCTATAATGCAGCTACTTGGGGTACTGTAACTGCCTGGAAAACTCAGGCTCATCCTTCATGGGCTTGTGCTTTTTTTTTTTTTTTTTTTTCTGTCCTGTCTCCAGATTATGAGCTCCTCAAGGACAGTAACTTGTTGGAGCCCCTGGGGCATGGAAACATTTTGCCAAATGAGTGATCCTTTGTCACTGGTTGTTGTACACACATGCACAGTCACACACGCACATGCACGTGTACACAGACAGACACACACGTGCATGTGTGGGCTTTAGTCCATGTTTACTGTCTTCGCTGCGCCAGGCATTTTGCTGAGCATTTTATGTGCATTTTCTCATTTCGCCCTAAAAACAAATCCTCCATGTTAAAAACCAAGAAATCAAGTAACTGGCATCAAGTCAAACAGCTAGGAAGTGGCAGGTCCAAGACCAACCAGATTCCTCCACCTGCCCTCCAGAATTGTTTTAGAGTTTGGCAGAATGCCAAGATCGTTCTAAGCAAATTGTGGAGACTAAACTGAATGAGTTACGCAGTGTGGGGAACGGGTGTGAACTTATCTACCATGTGACTTTGAACCTGAGCCTCAGTTTCTTCTCTCTATAAAATGGGGATAATCGTTTTGAACCACAAGGCTTTTGTATGGATTAGATAAGCTAATATAAGTAGGGCCGTAACAACCCTCCCGGTCAGGGCTGGTACCAGGGGGAAGCCAGCCGGGCACCACCCCACCAAGGGCCCAACACTGAAGAAGGTGCTGAGTCCCAGGAGCTGACCTCCAACCAGAACGACCTTGAGCATGAACACCTGCATGCCCTTCTTTACCCTAGTCCCGGCCCTGCTTCTGGCGCTTGGGCGGTAAGGAATCATTATCAGTCCGTCTCCGTCTTATTTCCTAAGCAAGGTAAGTTTTCTTAGGCATCTGGGTGAAATTGTTGTAGCTATATGAGGAGCTATTTCAATGAATCATCTCTCCTTATAGTCATACACACCTCAGGATTATTACTGTTTTTATTGGACACCCCCCCACCACCTGCCAGGAAAATCTTCATGTCTTCATGCAGTTTCCACCCACAGTGGGAGTGATTTGCTATTTATCCAGTTTTCTGCAGTAGCTCTAGGGGCATTGGACTACCTAGTTCTAGATACTCTGTGTCCACTCAGAATCACCAGGCTAGAGTCTCTGGCAGAAGAACATAATGGATTCAACAGACCTGGCTTATCAGCCGTCACATAATGTGTGTCAATCTCAGTAAGTGATTCGAGTGCAACAGACCTCAGTCTCTTCATCTATAAACGAGAATGGCATATCTACCTCATAGGTTTATTATAAAAATGAAGAAATTTGCTGCATTTGAAGTCACAAACACAGTCAATGAGTGTCAAATATTATTACAGGACTAGTAGTAATTGTGGTAATATTTTAAGCATCAAGTTACAAGCATCAGAGTCAATGGGTCTCCATAGTGAGGGATGATCTACGTACATCGTAGGAGAGCTGGGAGGGATGTCCAGCCTTTCATGTATAAGCAAGAAAACTGAGGCCCAGAGAGAGGTAGCGATTCTCCAATGTCACACAGCAGGATAGAGTGGACTCCCGATTTCTAGTCACAGATTCTCCTATGCTTCTCCGCTTCCCCCACAGTCCCATCTTAGGCCTCAAGCACCACTTCAATGTATTTGAAAGTGAGATAAAATTCTGACTTTTATATGCATGTATTATAATATGTAATATTATAGTGCAGTAGGTATTATAAAATACATATAAAATAGTGACTCTCTTGTATAAGACCCTTGTCATACACATCATTCGCATAACACATATATTTGGGCACACAGTGAAGAGAGGGATGTTAAGCTGTATTAAAAACAAAAGGTGTAAGCAGGAATAATAGTGTGAAGTCAGTACAGGACAATTTATGACTAATATCAGGAAGTCCTTGTTAAGAATGCCGTCTATTATTAGACTAAAATAGCCTCCCTAGGGACACTGGGGAGGCCCCATGACTTGACACATTTCAGCCAGCACCAGGCACTGCTAAACACGGGAGGGAAACAAAGCGCCCTCCTCCCAGGGGATGATTCCAGGGTCAAAGCTTGAGTGCTAGCCTCCTTTCTGAGTAAAGGGCATAGAGCAGAAGTTTGAACCAGAACTGACCATGCCTCTAGATGTGGCAATGGGACGTCAGCGTCCAGCCTGGTCAGTGAGCAGTAGGGCTTCAAAACTTCTAGGGGCCACTTAGAAGATGTATGCCAAGTGGCACCTGGGTGGCTCAGCTGGTTAAGCATCCATCTCTGATTTCGGCTCAGGTCATGATCTCACGGTTTGTGGGTTTGAGCCCCGCATCGGGCTTCTTGCTGACCGTGCGGAGCCTGCTTGGGATTCTCTCCATCCCTCTCTCCCTGCCCCTCCCACGTGTGCATGCTCTGACTGCCTCTCTCTCTCTCTCTCTCAAAATAAATAAATAAACATTAAAAGAAGAAGATGTATATCAAAACCCCACAGCAGAGCTAGGAAACATAAATGTGCTTACTAGGCTGTACATAAGGATATGTGGTGGGCTCAGCGTCTCTGGATCTTGTGGCGTGTGACAAGGTGACATGCCGAGGCCTTTTGATCAATCTAAAGACGACAGGACAAGATCCTCATGGGCTCCTTACAAAAGCCTTGATAGTTGATTGAACAATCTTTCACAAAAGGGACGGATGAATGTGGACCCAAGGGAGCTCTCTAGGAGCTATACGGCCTCTTTAAATAAATATTAAGATGGCTTGTGGTATTCAGAAGCACTGAGACATAGAAAAGTTGCCTGCCAGACTCATTAAGTTGATCTGGGTGATGTTACAGATACACTGGATACATAAAACTAATCAACATCTCATGGGGCGCCTGGGTGGCTCAGTCGGTTAAGCGTCCGACTTTGGCTCAGGTCACGATCTCTCGGTCCGCGAGTTCGAGCCCCGCGTCGGGCTCTGGGCTGATGGCTCGGGGCCTGGAGCCTGCTTCCGATTCTGTGTCTCCCTCTCTCTCTGCCCCTCCCCCGTTCATGCTGTGTCTCTCTCTGTCTCAAAAATAAATAAATAAACGTTAAAAAAAAAAACTAATCAACATCTCAAAAGATCTTTGGACATGAGAATTATGGATATAATAAACCGGGAAGAAATTTAATACAGAAATTGTGAAGATGTACTGAGACTGGATGACAATAATAGCAACTGCCTGGCAGATGGCAGGAATTAAATGTTTGCTAGCTAGATTAATGGATGGGATTCATTAGCATCAGATACAAAAATGAATTAAATTTGAACATAAACTCCGAGTGTAACAGAAGTGCAAAGGTTGTGGCACATTGATTGCGGTGACCCTCACCTGTGTGCTCCACGTCCAGCCGCCAGAACTTGGGGGGTGACACCCCGTCTAGTGCACTGGCCAGACTACCTACAGGGTCAGGGGCACTTCTGGGCACCACAGGGCGAGAGTCTGAGGAATGGATTGTGTCCAGAAGTGAGGGATCCAACTGGTGAAATGACCTCACCCTGGGATGGCTAGAGGACCTATGAGATTTTAGAAAGAGGGGAAGGACTGGGATTAGCTGATGGTTGGGTTGAAATTCCTGAAGGGTTGTCATGAGAAGCAGAATGATGCTCGTTCAGGGTGATTTGAGAGGACAGAGTTAGGACAAGTAGAATGAATGACACAGAGCAGGTATTGGCTCAACATAAAGAAGATATTTCCAATGGTCCGAGGTGACAGTAACGTAATGGACTGCTAATGAGCTCCCCGTCACTGCAAGTGTTCAAGCAGAAGCTGACTGAACAGTTTTTCCCCTGTGTTTGGCACAAGACAAGATACATGCACAGGGTGAGGGATCAGTGGCTTGTGTCCTCCCCAGTTCTGAGTCTTGAGAAAAGACGCCATTGCCAGCAGAGGGCACTCTTACAGATGAACGGAGAGCTGGCTGCCTGGGCGCTGGCTGGTGTAAGGGAAATGGATGGGATCCAGAGTGAAGACTGGCGGGGGCCTGGTCACCAGGTCCCGAAAGAAGTTGATACAATGGGCAGGGCCCCCGGGGGAAGGAAACTTGTTCACCTGAGCCAGGCCACCACTGTTTCTACCACTGGCATGAATGCAAAGGCCTGCAGCTGGGGTCAATGACCAAAGTGGCTGAAAGGAGCCATGGGAGAGCTTGGGGCCCACTCAGCTTCTCCCTCTTTCTCTGCCCAGCATGGCGGAATGCTGGCCAAACCACAGTCCTTGCTCACATTTGCACTTTGTTTGGGGTTTTCCTTTACACCTCTCTGAGGGCCATTCCTCTCTCCAGGTCTGCCTTTCCCCTCCAGATGGGGCCCCACGCACACACTGGTACTTCCGGACCCATGATGAGCACCGACAGGCAGTGGGGGCCAACAGGGCTCTCTCTCTCCCTCGCCCTCTGGGAATCAGCTACTCAGAAATGAACGCTTCTGGGGCTCCTAGCGCTAGGTGGTGAAGAGAAGCCAACTGGCCCTGCAGGCAAGAAAACATCTTTTTGGTGCCAACCTCCCTGGTTTCCTTAGTGGCTTTTCACCTTTACACACCATGAGGTGAAAATTCCTCTGCAGGCTTTCACAGGGGTGAGCTCAGCTGGGTCACACCTGGATTGCACTATTGAGCTCAAGGGTCTTGCTTCCTACGGATTTAGCCAACTCAACAATCTCAAGTGTCTTCCCCACAGGAAAAAAAAGAGATGAAACGAACAGAGCCCCAAACTCAACCTTCCAGGGCCAAGTCTCTGGTCTTTCCTGGTCACATCAGGCAGCCAACTTTTTACGGGGATGTCTGGACCTTTCCTAAAGCTGAAACGTGGACGTTTCTTTCTGTCTCCAGGCCCTCCATCCCCCATCATGTGGCCACTGGGTAGCATTGGGGTACTCTCGCTGGATGCTCCCGCCTGTGGGCTTTGGTCTGTGGATGGAGTGTCTCCCATCATGTCTCCATGTCACCCAGAATCATCAGTGAATTGTCCACCCCAAGCAGCGTGAGGACAGCTCCAAGGCGGCTCTATCTGGGGCCAGGGGGCCGAATGGGGAGGTGGAGAGCTGAAACTACTCCATGCACACGCACCAGCTGGCTTGGCCAGGAGGAACGGGAAGCCAACTGGCGCCCTCCCTCCCTCTCTCTCTTGAATATAAAACCATATGGATTATTCATCTAAAAGTTCTCTGAGTCTTTGACCCACGTGATGTTTTCAGTGGATAAACTGTCTGTTTATGATTAAAAGAGGCCACAGTTCATCAGACTTTGCTTGTTACAAACCGATTTCGTTTCACTTTTTCTAAGCCGCTGGCAGCTCCCACGTGAGCGGGACCACAGTGCTGTTTGTACCTGACCGACCTGCATGACTGTGTATGTTCCACCCTTAAACTTCGCGATGGCAGACCATAGAGACTAGTCAGCAGACCAGGAAAGGGGACATGACAGCTAGTGTGGGGGCGCCAGGGAAGGCCTCCAAAGCAAGTCTCCTGCAGCCAGGGGTGGGGGCGGGACATTCACCAAAATCCAACTCGTCCACCCGGCTCCCATCATAACAAGCAAGCAATCCCTGGATGTAACGCTTTCTCGGAGGGAAAAAAGTAAACAAATTACCCAAGCTGCAAAACTATACTTTTTAACAAATTACTAAGTAAACAATTTGGAAGATTTCTGTCAACCATTCACTGGGAAAAATGAAAAGAGCTAGTAAGTTCCGTATTTTTTTCTTTTTAACAGCAGAGGTCTTCTATTTGTGTTTCGAAGACGTAAGTGAGCTAGGCGGGCCCCAAGCAAAGGCTGTCACTCTACTTCTCTTTTTCCGGGTTGAGATCCTCTGTATCGCCCCCTATTTCCTATTTCTAGGCTTTATCTAATGACCTTCCTGCCAAATGACTGACTGAAACAACATGAGGGTACACAGGTAAAACATCGGATGGGACTCTGAAGCTCTAATGGGGGCAACTGTTCAGAGGTCCAAAAATATATCCTGTTTGTACGGGCCTCGGGAATGGTTGGGAGCAGGACTTAGCTCGTGTGAAGGTGCAAAGCAAAAAGCACGAAAGGTTGATGGACCACCAAAGTGTCAGTTGTTAATATGACAGGAGATGTCTCATGCTTCCCCCGGGGGGTGTCAGTGCATTTTGTCTTTCTTTTTTTTAATTTTTTTTTTTCAACGCTTTTTTTTTTTATTTATTTTTGGGACAGAGAGAGACAGAGCATGAACGGGGGAGGGGCAGAGAGAGAGGGAGACACAGAATCGGAAACAGGCTCCAGGCTCCGAGCCATCAGCCCAGAGCCTGACGCAGGGCTCGAACTCACAGACCGCGAGATCGTGACCTGGCTGAAGTCGGACGCTTAACCGACTGCGCCACCCAGGCGCCCCTGCATTTTGTCTTTCTGAGAAGACTAACGTCCAGCCAGAAGGTTGCTTGCTGTGGGCCCAGGGGCCAGCACTCCCAGGATGTGCTGCCCCCTGGATGGGCCCTGTGTGCTGTTCTGCTCACGGGCAGATAGGATGATGATGGGGAAATCCCGGGTGAGTAGCAGGGGTATTAACAGAAGATTTTATCACCACCCATCGGTGACAGTTAGTGGGCCAATGGCCTTTGTGAGCTACTACCCGGTGTGGCAGTATCTACCAATGGGTACTTTTTAATATTATTTTACTGAGGCGAGCAATGGATACTGGATGCTTTTTGGACAGAAGAGGCTATTTCAAGAGACACATTAACCACGTCTTTGATTTTCTTTACCCTGATGCGTGGACATCTCAGGGCCTTGCTGACCTGGAGGGCCTGCCCCTACGCGGGCTAGCCACTTCCTAGAGAGGGTGAACAACTTGCCTTCGAGCGTGTGTGTCAAATGCAAACCAACACAATGCAGTAGAAATGCAAAAGTCTCTGGTCCACCCCACCACCGCCTCGTTTGCTGGCTCTCAGAACTCTGGGCCATACTCCACTTGCCCTGATCATTCCAGGGCCAAGTTCTAGGCAACTGGGGACAGTCCCTATGCCCACAGCCTGCTGAAATTATTCCACCTAGCCAGCCCTCAGTCTGTTTACCTTGCCTTGCAGTTTCCATCCCACAGAAACCACAAGAAAAAAAAAAAAAAAAGCTCTTTTCCCTGTTTCCCCATCCACCTCTTCCTTCTGCCCTAACCCTGGTGCCTCCCAGGCTGTGGCTGGCCTGCCCTCTCCTCTGGGAACTGTAACAAACTATCTTCTCAATGGCTGTCATCCCCTGGTCTGCTGGCCTTACTCTACCTAAACAATAATAAAACAGATATTTTAACACAAAGAGGTATGAGAAAAGATGTTCCTGGGAGTCAGAAATGACAAGCGTATTATTTACGTTACCGAGGGACTTCTCCTTAAAAATGTTCTTTATAAGAAGCTAGGAAATATCTCTGTACTGGAAGTACGGCAAATTGGTTCTATGTCATTTTTTGAAAAAGTTTATTTATTTTGAGAGAGAGAGAGAGAGAGAGAGTGAGCAGGGGAGGGGCAGAGAGAGGGAGAGACAGAATCCCAAGCAGGCTCCACACGGTCAGCAAGGAGCCCCCCGATGCGGGGCTCAAACCCATGAACCGCGAGATCATGACCTGAGCCGAAATCAAGTGTTGGATGCTTACCCAACAGCCCCACCCAGGCGCCCCAAGTTCTATGCCATTTTTTAAATTAAAGTAATGCACATTCATAGTTAACAAATCAAATATTAAGAAGGGCTTATGCCAACAAGTGACTGTTTCTTACCAGATCCCTCCATAGACCAGAACCAACCTGCAGAGATTTTCCACTTTCTGTCGGTAAGTGTCCTGAGGGTGCCTCTCATAACTCTGTGTAATATGCTTCATCTCTGCGGGTCTCTATTCCTGCTTGTGCTCTATCCACCTACCAATGCACATTCCACTGGAGATCAACAGGATTTGGTCCCCTCACAACCAACCCCTTCCTCCTCTGCTCTTTGAAATGCTTAGCATTATATTATTACCTCCAGCACGTCTGTTGGTAACCTTGTAACTGTAACACACTCGCCCTTTTGCTTCTGGCTCTGTTTACTTTTCACAGACTCTGTTCCCACTGTGCTTTGTAAAGTGAGGGTATTAGTTTCTCTGCACGTGGGCACTTTCTTCTACTTTTCTTTTCCGTCTTTCCGCTCTTCAAGTCAGCTCAGCCATCCTGCCTTCTGTGGGCTGAGCTTGTGCTGGGGCCAACTAATTCCCAGTCCCATATCCGTGTGCTGCAACGGCCCGGCCGGCAGGTGTTGAGAAGGGGAAGGGGGCCAATTTCTGCTAGTGACTCTGCTCTTCTGAGCAAGCCAATCCATTTCTTGAAGCCTCCAAGGCCTCACTTGATTTCTTTTGTAAGTTTAAAATGAGCTGAAGTGGGATCAAATGAGACCCCACAGGTGAAACACTGTATAAGCCCCCCTGAGCCATCCACACAGAGGTGGGAAATTATTTTGGTCTGTCCTCCAGGGTGTGCGGGGAATGGGTGCGTGAGCCTCTTGTCCCTGGGCATCTCGTAGCACGGTCACTATCGGGCAGGGACTGATGTCCCCTGGGCCCGTGGTTGGGGAGGGAACCCTTTATCGGGATCCCTTCCGTGTCAAATCCCACCACACCAGTCTTGTAAGTGCTCTTGCTCTCGTGGTTTTTGACATGTATATTTGAACTCAAGTTCTATTTTGTGATTTTTAAAGGGGCAGAGGGAGTTATTTGATCATTATTCACCTCTCTGGAGCAAAATGTTCTAATTTACTGATAATAAAATTCAATCCCTTCTTTTCCTTAATATCCTTAGTAGTCCCGTGTGAATCCCTTTACTGGTCTTGCAGTAAAACCTCGACCATTCCAGAAATGTTATTTATACATGGCCTTGACTCACACCGATAAACCCTAGAAAGGATTGTTCTATGTCTCAATCTGTTCATCCGTAGCAACCCCTTTCTTTCTAACTTTATTTTTTCTCTGTCTGAGAATTGGTCTCTATTTTTGGACTCTAATCCAAAAATGTTACAGTTATTTTTTTCTTTTCTTCCAAAATATTTATTGTCAATAAACAAAGCTAACTTAGGCATAAGGCACTTTATGTTACTACCCTGTTCAAAGAATCACCATCTAAGGACAGTAATAATAGTCACCCCACCAGCAACCAGCCTGATGGAGTGCCCCTGAATGGGGCAAGATGCTATGTAAAGGGATTTGGACCTGTTTGCTCATAAA
Organism: Panthera onca; assembly: GCF_046562875.1. Taxonomy (NCBI): domain Eukaryota; kingdom Metazoa; phylum Chordata; class Mammalia; order Carnivora; family Felidae; genus Panthera; species Panthera onca. The sequence goes on along the minus strand of NC_138349.1, from coordinate 38,942,021 downwards.
CAGATGCGGAACCAAGATCCAAGAAATTCGACAGCTTGAGGTTATAATTCTGGTGGGAGGCACCCCCACACCTCCTTTGCTGGACACCCAAGTGGGGTGGTTTAGAGGCCCCCACGGGCAAAGACCCTGGACGGGTATCACCTATGTAGCAATACTTGGCTTCATGTACCTTATTAACACTGTGTCACCACGTAGAGGAAATGAATGTGCTAGATGGTGATGGCAGTGGAAGGCCTTCTGTAGCAATTAACTGCTCTTTGCACATGATCACTCTGGCGGATAACCCGATTAGTTCTCTCCTACTACCTCCTCAGACATCCTCCAGGCTCACAGCACGAGAGCCACCTGGGTCACGGCTTTTAGGGGAGTGGGAGACAGGCGGGGCCAGGGAGAGAGCGCTTGGTTATTTAAATATCTTTATTTCTTAAGTTTCCGATTTATTCGACGACAGTAACAAATACAGAGAGCGGAGGTAAGGCCAAGCAGTCATGTGTCATACAACACAGGAATTTTTGTCCTTGTACACTTTCTGATCCCATGTTCTCGATATGCTAGGGTAAAGGAAGTTTTAACTAAACCCATTGTAAACACATTGAGAGCTTTGATCCGGAAGGATCCACAGCACCCTCAGATGGAAGCACTGGGTGCCTCTTCAGCAATGGGTATCCCTCCCCCTTGCCCGCCACCTGCTCCACCTTCCATAAAGATTTCCCTGATGTCCTGTCTTAAGCCTTGACAATGGTCTTGGCCTACTTTGGCATAGGCCTTATCATCTCCTTACTTGGGGCTGTTAAAAAATCTCGGGATTGGTTCTTCTCTCAAGCATTTGACACTTGCTACTCTGTCCAAGAATCTAAGAATATTCCAGGCTTTCAACTTTTCTCTCTCTTTTCATTATCCAAACCTGGACTCCCTATGCTGGCTCCTGGCTACCAAGTCTGCCTGGTTCACTGAGCTGGTCCCAGCCTCCCCTGAGCAAGATGGGCTCAGGACCAACAGATTTCTGACACCAGGAGATTAATTAGGTCCAGGGAGGCAAGAAGCAGGTGGCTGTGAGTGACTTGGCCATTTGTTGGCTGCTGTTTCTCTATGATAGAATGCGAGCCACTGCTACCCCCAGATGCGCGCATGCGCGCACACACACACACACACACACACACACACACACATTCCTAGTGAAATCATGACCATCACCATCCATAAGACCACGGCCACGGGATGTTAACTCCAGTAATGATGGGTGGTTACTTTAGCTACCTCTCAGGGAAACAAGGACAGGTCAGTAAACCAGCCCTGGAAAATCAGAACCACTGACCACACAAAATTCCAGCGAGAAGATCACAAGCTCCAGCCCAAGGGAACCAGGGCTGGCCAGATACGAAGTCATTTAGAAACTAGCTATTCGTCGTCTTCTGCTCAAACAAAAAGTAGCGAGACAAATACCTGGTAAAGTAAGCCAGCAATAACAACAGGAAGAGTAATAATTGATTTGCATGGCAATCTCTAGATCTAAAATCATCTCTATTTGTTTCTGTAGTTACGTATTCATTCATGCATTCACTCCATGGACACTTTTAGGCTCCAAGATGAATAAAGCTCTGTGCTGGGTCCTGTGTTACAGAGGTGGCCTTTGCCATCAGAGACCCACAGCCTGAGGTTAAAATGCAATGACAGAAGTTACACTGCTGATATGGGAACAGGACGGGAGGCGGGGGGGAGGCGCTCAAGAACTCTACTTCTAGATGAGTTCCTTCACGTCCATCCTTATCTCTACATCACTATTCCCTTTTCTTCTGGCAAGGCTGAATTGCCTCATTCTACCTAACACCAGGAAGCTTCCAGAAAGTCCAGGAAGACACAAGACCCTGGCCTCCTTCTCAGGCAGGTTAGGTCAGGCATACGTTCAGGGAAAGCAGTGGGCATGCGGGTGGGGGACAGACAGGCCTGCAAATAGCCTCCCACTCAGGAGGAATTCTGCCTACAGCCCTCCTTCCAAAGCTGGAGACTGGACCTCCAAGGGGGGATGACAAGGAGAAACTACTTTAGCAAAACCCCATAATATTAACAGAGCCCACGTCCAGAACATTTCTCTCTATATACGATATATATGCATGTACAATATATATGTCATATATATATGTCATATATATATTTATATATATTTATACATATAGTACGTAATTTTAGTACACAGTTGTGTAATGTGGCACAGTTGTGTAATGTGGGACGGATTTTAAATGCCTCAGTGACTCCGCCATTCGGTAAAAGACTTTACCCTGAGCGCTCACATCTCTTAAAGAGCTCGACCTTTCAAGAATGGGATTGTTCTGAAGAATGCTTCAGGGATTCTTTCTCTGGTGCCCGGGCTTCTCTGGGAAAAGACTCAAAGCATGAGGCAGTTCTCTGGGCACATGTGTTCCTGGCTTAGGCTGCCAGATCTGTGCCAGCATGATGCAGGCTCAGGCAGTGCACCTGCCCTCTTCACTCACGGACTCCGGCTCCGGACTCCTGGTTCCACGGTGGTTCTATTGGGGGGGGGGGGGGGAATGGGTGCGTGTGCTGGGACCAGGAAGGACCCCCCTGACCCTCTCTGTTCTCTCCCTTCCCTCCTTGGTTTAGCACTTCCCTCAAATTCTAGAATTGGCACACGTCCACCTTGGAAAAGTGAGGAAGTAGACACAAATTTACAAGGAGAAAATAACACTTTTTCTAAACCACTCCACCCAGAGAAAATTTCAGTTAATATTTTAGTGATTTTTCTTGCAATTTAAAGTCCATTTTATATATACAGGGAGATTTGGGGGGGAAGGGGTAGCTAGAGATCATATTCTGCATCCAGCCTGTCTTTTTGTTTTCTATTACATGAATAAGCATTTCCTTTTATCAATCGAAGTACATCATAATTTAAATATTAATATTTGGGGTCATACTTTTCTAGACAGACCAACACACATCTTACTTTTTCATTGTATTATACATGCTATAGTTTAATAAGATTTTGTACTTAATAGTCATTATAGATTTTCATGTTAGTAAATACAGATCTGTAGCATATGTAATTTTTTGTATGATATTTTATAGAACAGAGGTTACCCAATTTCCTTAATCCTGTATTGATAGGCATTTAAAATGTGTCCTTGTCTTTTTAAGTTAAGAAAGAAGAGTACCATGATGATTTCCTGAATTATTTCTTTAGAACTGGTTCCTGAAGCTGGAGAATGAGCTTTGAATTCCTGCCCATGACCCTACACGTAAGTAATGTTGTTGTAGCTTATGAGCAAGAATGGCCATAGTCTTTAACATTGAAGATTCTTTTTAATCTGCGTGATTTGGGGCTATAAATTAAATCTCACTAAGGCGGTTTCATATTTATTGGTCATTTGCATTTCATTTTATTCTATTTGAATTGCCCATTTGTATTCTCTCTCCCCTTTTAAAGATCACTGTTTACCTTTTTCTTAACGTGTTATAAAATGTTTCCATATAATAGCTACATTAATCTTTTTGTATGTATTTGGCAATTTCCTTCCTGCCCACCCCTTCCTCCACCCGGTTTTCCTTATCTCTTAACTCTGAATCTGGCGAGTTTTTGTTTCATCTCAAATCACATTTTAACTTTTTATGTATTAACATGTACTGATCTTTTCCTTATAGTCTTTCAGATTTTGGTCGCATCCTTAGAAAGAACTTTCACACCCAGATCCTCATACAACTTTTCACTATATTGTCTTCTATTGCCTTCATGATTTCTTGTTTTGAATGTTAAAATATTGAACCCATCTGGAATTCATTTCGGTATGAGGTATGAAATTAACACTCTTTTCCTCTGAAATGGTTAGTAGACTGTCACAACCCGTTCCCTAGCTAATCCTTCCTTTTTTCTGTAGATTTAAGGAGACTTCTCTCCACGTATATATCCTTGCATGTGCTTCCGTGGCCATGTTTCATGAGTGCCTCCACACGGTGGTGGGCACTGGGGCGTGATGAGAGATGGTGAAATCTGTTAAGGTCACCTCTCTGTGCTTGGACTCTTTGCTCAGCATTTGTATCGCTAATTTGGACCATTATTCTTCCAGATGAAGACTCGGAACTACATAGCGCTGGTGTGGTAATGGACATTTGGTTATATCTGTGGATCACTTTCCAGAGAACCACGATAGTCTCACCTCAATATAATAAGCATTTTGGTTTTTTCCTTTCCAGCATTTGTAGGATTTCTTTATTTCTCCTTCCTTTTGGGGGTCGCTAAAAATGTGACCCCATGGCAGTGCTGAGACGTGATATTGAGTATGGACATCCTTATTTTACTCCCAACTTAGCCATGGCCGTCTCTGTGTTTCACAAGTAAGTACAACGCGGACAAGGCATTTCTAAGAAACACTCTCCATAATGCAGAGCTAAAGCATTGCCGGTTGTATTGCCAGTAAAGCAATAAAAGAGATAATTTGGGGATTTTTTCCTTTAACAAATTGTTGTTATAAGTTATATTAACATATTTCCTGCTAATAAGTTATGTCCACACCCCGTGGAATAAATCTGTCTAGTTCACGGTATTCTGTTCTTTGAATATATTCCTGGGTTTAATGTAAAAATATTATATTAATAAATGTTACATCTATATTCATAAACACAATTGTTGTAAGGATATTTTTATTGCTATCTCTGTTAAGTTCTGGCTTCAGTGTGATGCTAACTTTATATAAGCAATTAAGACAATTTCTAAAAACGTTCTATGCTTTAGAACCTTTATAATAGCACCACATTTAATTTTTCCATCAAGGTCCAATAAAATCAACTATGACATATTATTTATAAGGGATCTGCAGAAGGGTAACAGCAATTTACATTTTTAAAAAGCTCTCCTTTTCTGGTGTTGGGTCCTTTGATAGAAAGAGTAGTTTTACGATTTCCATGTAATTAAATATCCTTTCTCCTTACTTTCTAGTTTTATTACATTGTGGTCAGAGAATAAGGTTTATACAATTTCTGCTTTATTTAAAATTGAGCTTGTGAAAGTTTGGGGGCCTATATTTTAAAAGAATGTGTTTTATCTCTTTGTGGCTTACAAAACTTTCTTTGTAGCTAGAATGTCAAGTTTGTTGCTTATCTTACTAGTAACCCAAATATCCTTAGTTTTATCTCTTCGATCTGCAAAATTTTGTTCAATGTGTTAAAACTGTTAGATACCAAACAATTTCATTACTTTATGGGTTTTATATTTTTACATCATTTCTTCAATATTTAAAACCAGTATTTGAGGGGCGCCTGGGTGGCTTGGTCGGTTAAGCGTCCGACTTCGGCTCAGGTCATGATCTCACGGTTCATGGGTTCGAGCCCTGCGTTGGGCTCTGTGCTGACAGCTCAGAGCCTGAAGCCTGTTTCAGATTCTGTGTCTCCCTCTCTCTCTGCCCCTCCCCTGTTCATGCTCTGTCTCAAAAATAAATAAACGTTTAAAAAAAAACAAACCAGTATTTGAAACGCAAATGTTCACGACTATAATGTCTTAACTTGGGATTGTATATTTTACGAATACAAATACTTTTTCTCACTTACCATTTTTAGACTTTTTTTCAATATTTGACATAAAATTCATCTGTTATATCCTTGGGCATTTCCTAGGTGTCAAAGTATCAACCTTTCGGTGTCATTTTATTTTAGGTACATCTGAATTTTGCATTTTGAGACACTCTTAAGATACTTGGTGTTTGAGTAGGAAAGCTTAGCCTACTTACTTTTTTCATGGACAGTATTCTGATAACTGATAAGTTCAGTCATATACTTATTTTATTTTTTTATCTTTATCATGTTTCTACTACTCCTTTTTTTATCTCCTTTTATTCCAGTGGGCTGATCCAGTATTATTTCTCCTTCTTGTTTGTTCCGAATTTGGCAAGTTATTATATCTAATTTATATTTTCCAGTGGTTACCTTTCAGACTGTAAAAACAAAACGCAACACAAAAACCACGTTGCTCTTATATTTCACTATAATTATAAAAAATGAAATGGGTTCCTTCAGACAGGCTTTGGAAGAGGACCGATCTTGTATTTCCCTCCCTCCTCCTGGCTTCCCGTATCAGATCTGGATATCCCAGAGCTAGAAAGAAGCAGGGAGAAGTTTAACTTTGCCCTTGCTTGGGGTGGGGGGGGTGGGGATTAGTTCAGTGTGGCTTTGTCTATGCCACAGAGATCCTATATTCAGGAAAGAAAAATGATGAGCTGACCACGTAATAACATAAAAGGCTGTTATGGAGAGGAGCGAACATGTTTGAATACTGTATTTTGTTTCCTTCCTGGTACCGGCCTTCCTTGGGTGCCTGGTGATTCTTGGTATCTGCTCCTCATTGAATTGGGTATTCTTGTATGCCAGGACCTATTTGTTAGGACTCAGCAGCAGAGGTTGGGATGCGGCATCAGGCCAAGTGTCCACTCGTTTTTGCTTGTTATTCTTCTGGACGTTTTCGGGCACTCAGGTCACATCACGTCACAGGGGCAGACTGGTGGCAGAGCCGAGAAGAGGAGGCAGGTGTCCGCCTCCCGGGCCTGCCTGCACTCCTAGCCTGGGTGCCTTTGCAGACCTGAGTCACTCAAGCCCACTGAGGAAACAAAGCCTCCCCCGGAAGCTGGGAGCCGCCCTTTGGAATGTGGCCGCATAAAGAAATGAAGCAGCTTCCTCTGTTTTTGGTGACACCGTCTTATCACAGTCTGAGCAGCTGAGCCAGAGTTCTCCCAGAATCAAAGGCGCCAGGAAGAGAGACCTCCTCCGGAGGCTGGGGGGACCTGAGACCGTGAGGAGGCCCCGGGCTGAAGGCGGAAGGCCCGGGGATGCGGCACACAGGGCCCGGCTCCCAGGAGCACGGCAGATGTGGCTCTGAGAGCGGAAGCCGGCCGTGGGATGGCCTTCTCCGACTTCCTGGCTGCCTGTGGTCCCCAGCAGACACACGGCGGCTTTTGGGGGGTTTGTTTAGTTTGCTGCGAAGACTCAGCTCCCCCAAGACACAAGCCAGGCCTGGCAACGCGAGAGGAAGTTGGGCTTGCTCAGAAATAACCTGATCCTATGGACGCGTCTATGTCCCGCCTTCTACCCTTCCTCGTCTGAGAGGTGGGGGGAAGCGGAGGGCCAAAGCCCAGATGGGGTGCCACCCGGCTGTGAGCCGCAGCGAGGCTACACCTGCTTCTCCTGGCAGTTGCCGTGCAGGGCAGATCCCCTCCCAGCGTCACAGGAACGGGCGGGCCGTGGAATGCAGAAGGAGGGCTGTGCGTCCTCCTTCACCATCCACGCCCCCTCCTTCCCCAACACATGTGGAAACGCATCTCCATTATATGTATAATAATAAGTATATAATAATAATAAGTATATAATAAGTTGTGGAGTCCGGGTGGAGACTCATTTCTGTTTGACTCCAGAGACTGTCCCCCCATTTCCGTGCTCCTTAACAGAGTGACGTCCTTAAGGATACAGACCCAGCCACTTACCCGCCGGGAGGTGTCAGGCAAGTCACCATCTTTTTCGTGCCTCAGTTTCTTCATCTGTGAAGTGGGGCTACAAGAAGGTTATTTATCCATTGTGAGGTTTAGCTTTGTCATGTGTGCAAAGAGCTTAGAACCATGTATGCATCGAGCACGTAGCAATTTCATGGTTGCTTTGGGGGGTTCTCCTCTCTGAGACCCTCAGACGATGAGTGTCTGTGTCCTCCACTTCCCACTCACCTCCGGAGGCCCTCAGAGCCTCAGAATGAGGTCTGGGTGCTGGCGGGAAGGCCCTAGCTCAGTTGGGTCCTCGGGGTGGCCTCCTGTGTTGTGGCAGCCTGCTGCCCTCTAACTAGGCCCCTGGCTGGAGTTGAAAAGTTGATGGGCTGGGGGTGGGGGCGCCTGGGGGGCTCAGTCGGTTGAGCATCTGGCCTCGGCTCAGGTCACGAACTTGCAGATCGTGAGTTCAAGCCCCGCGTCGGGCTCCGTACTGACAGCTCAGAGCCTGGAGCCTGCTTCGGATCCTATGTCTCCTTCTCTCTCTGTTGTTCCCCTGCTTTCTTTCTTTCTCTCTCTCTCTCAGAAATAAATAAAGATTAGAAAAATAAATAAAAGTTGATAGGGAAGGGGGGGCTCCTGGAATGCTCCTGTATGGCAGGAAGACCAGAAGGCGGCGGAGAAAAGAAGTGAGAGAAAAGGGAACAGAGCATCCGTGGTCCCCGCATCCTGGAGAGGAGAGAGCTGAGCGGGAGGGGCTGGATAGCATATAGCTTGTCCGTGCCCGAAATTCCAACCTCACGTCTTAACTCAGGCACATCGCGACAGAGTCCTATTAGGGACAGAGGTCCCAGGACTCCTTTATCACCTCAACTACCCCTGTCACCTGCAAAGGATAGGCCTGGGCTCCCAGCACTTTGTTCTCACTAGCTCATCATGGAGCCCGCCAATGAGTGAGGCTCTTCTGGGGTCGTGTTGTTTCCTTCAGGCCCCTCAGAGGGAGAGGAGGAAGAAGGGCTCCGAGAACCACGGAGGAACGTGCTGTGGCAGAGTTGCAGCTGGCTCCTGTGCCAACCATTCACTGAGGTGTTGAAAACCAAAGTTCACCTGGGTGCTTTTGAAGATCCAGTTGGTTTAGCAAGTGCCTCATGAATTGGGCAGCATCCCAACCGGCAAGTAGAGATGCTCCCAAGTGTGGTGCAGATAGGAAGGCTTTTATAGGAAGGCAGAAGGGGCCAGAAGTTATTAGCAAAGGAGAGTTGGTCTTTTTTTTTTTTTTTTTTTTTTTTTTTTTTTGAGACAGAGAGAGAGAGACAGAGCATGAACAAGGGAGGGGCAGAGAGAGAAGGAGACACAGAATCCGAAACAGGCTCCAGGCTCTGAGCTGTCAGCACAGAGCCCGATGTGGGGCTCGAACTCACGGACCGTGAGATCATGACCTGAGCCGAAGTCGGACGCTCAACCGACTGAGCCACCCAGGCGCCCTAGCAAAGGATAGTTTTAAGCCAGGACATTCTTCTTTCTGGGGGGAGGGAAAAGGTCAGGTTTGCGTCACACAGGTGACCTCACTAGTGCTGATCTGGAAATTTCAGATCGACTTTTTGAAGGGATTCCTGGAAGGGATTGAAACTGTAATTAAGTCTTGGTTTGCTGTCGTGGGGGGGCAAGCGACTCCATTTTGGACTTGTTTTCTTTTTTAACAGAGACCACTTGGAAAAATCTGAGTGACTTCCTTGTTACTAAACCCAGTGAAATGTTTTCCTCTCTTCCTGTTTCTCCTGTTGGCAGCATGGAGCACTGTTAACCACTTCCTTCCTTCACCTCACTGCCCGTTCTTCTCCTACTCCTGCCACCATTCCATCCCGTTTGCCTTGACAAGAGGTGCCATGTTTTAGATGACTTGACACAAGGGCCAGAGAACGTTCTAAGGGACCCTGTAGCCCAGCGAGGCAGGGGCCTCAGCCGTGAATCTGGGCTTCCTCTGAAACACTGCATGTGCCAGCCATGTAGGAGAGTCCTGGGCTCTCTATGACCCTCCTGGCCTGGGCTCCTAGGTTGCACTGAGTGATTTCTAGCAATCACTGACAGATTTTCATGGGAGAAAATAGGGAAATTAACTTTCACCAAGTCCCCGTAGTGTGTGTGTACAAAGCATAAACTGCAAGTCTTTGTAATTTCCGTCCATCAGTTCTCTTCTTTTTTTAATATTTTTTTAATGTTTATTTATTTTTGAGAGAGCAAGAGAGACAGAGTACAAGCAGGGGAGGGGCAGAGAGAGGGAGACACAGAATCCAAAGCAGGTTCCAGGCTCTGAGCTGTCAGCACAGAGCCTGATGCAGGGCTCGAACCCATGTACCATGAGATCATGACCTGAGCCAAAGTCAGAGGCTTAACCGATTGAACCACCCAGGCGCCCCTGTCATTCGGTTCCTGAGACAGTAGGTACATGCAAGGAGAATTTCCAAGAAGCCAGCTCTCAGCAGGACTTGGGAAAATACCATTTTGCTGCGGCTTCCCCAACACTGTATCATGCAGTAAGAACCATCTCAGCGTTGCTCGAAAGGACCCTCTCCAATGATGCATTTTGCCAGCCCTTGGAAGCCCTGCCATTTTGCTCATCAACATGCTCTTGGTTATGGCTTAATGAGGTAGGCGGTGTTCTACCCCTGCTGTTTCCAAAAGCCACAGCTCGGCATGTTTTCCATAAATCACTGTAATAAAAGACACATGAAAAAGTAAAAACCCTCTTCAGCATGTGCGAAATGAAATTAAAAAACAGTTACAAAAATACCAAAGAATCTGGTGGGTGAATCCACAATCGAGGGGGAAAGGGAGAAATTTATGCCCAGTTCCTAGGTGAGATATCAGTTTCCTACCAGGGACAGAGTGAAGGCTGCCTTCCAGAAATATTCGTTATAGAGGGGAAGCACGGAATGCCAAGAGAAATAATACAGCTTGGCTTAATTAACTGAGTTGAATTCACGTTTTCCTTCTGTCGAGGCTCAGGTCACTCAACTCTTCCGCCTTTTTAGTCTTCTCAGTCTTCCTTCAGTTCCGCACCCCTGCAGTCCCCGTCGGAAGAGCCTCCAAACAGTGAGTCGTTCTAGTGTCTCAGATACTGGATACTTGGATCCTGGATCGCCTTGTCTGCTTTGGGCAATTTCCTAAGTCTTGATATTGGTTCCTGGACTTCTGAAAAGACTAGTCGGAGTCTTCCTTACATACTCTCAGTGGGGTCATAAACAGGTGTAAACTTTATGGAGGGAAATGTCATCAAATCTGTTACCCTCTTAGACCAAGAAATTCCACCTTTATGAACTTTTATAATGCAGAAACCTGGACACATGTCCAGTTATATGTACATACATACATGTCAAGTTATATGTACATAGGATACGTTTACAGATTTGTTTGCAAAAATCCAACCGTCCAGGGCGTCTGGGTGGCGCAGTTGGTTGAGTGTCCGACTTTGGCTCCGGTCATGATCTCACGGTTCGTGAGTTCAAGCCCCACGTTGGTGTTCTCTGCTGTCAGTGCTGAGCCCACTTTGGTTCCTTTGTCCCCCTCTCTCTCTGTTCCTCTGTGTTTGTGCTCTCTTTCTATCTCTCTCAAAAACAAATAAACGTTAAAAAAAGAAAAAGAAACAAAAGATAAAAAAAAAAAAGAAAACAACCAACCTTCTGTCGAGAGGGACTTGTTCAATAAATTCTGCTATAACAGACAACTGAATTAATACGTGCCATCGGAGAAAACTACGATAATTCTATATGGATTGATGTGGAAATATCCAATAGGATCTTAAATGAAAAACTAAATTGCAATACAATATGCATAGTAAGCATTGTCTGCATAAAACATAGAATAGGCAGAGTAACACAATCTGAAAGAACATACCCCAAATGCTGAGGGTGGTTTGGGGAGAGAAAGACATGGTAGGATCATGGTTTTCCACCCTTCCCATGCATGTTAATGGAGTGTGTTTAATTCTTGCTGCTACCAAGATGATTCGTCAAGATATTTCGAGGGGCACCTGGGTGGCTCAGTTGGTTAAGCGTCCGACTATTGGTTTCAGCTCAGGTCTTGATCTCATGATTTTGTCAGTTCGAGCCCCGCATCAGGCTCTGGGCTGACAGCATGGAGTCCGCTTGGGATTCTCTCTCTCTCTCTCTCTCTCTCTCTGCCCCTTCCCCACTCACACGGTCTCTGTCTTTCTCAAAATAAATAAACTTAAAAAAAATTGTTTTAAAGGTATTTCAAGCCTGTTCAGCTGCTTCCATTGGGCCTTGTAACCGAGTGCAGAAAAACTCTGCTGTCTTTTCTTACCTGCCTTATCACATCTTTTTCCTGATGAAATACATATGCTTGAATGGGGAGAAAGTAAAACTGAAGGGAAAGATAAAGAATTCAGGTGAAGAATTCACATTGTTAATTATAATGTTTTGATTATTTTTATAAGACATTACCATAAAGATTAAACAACACCAAAAAAAAAAATGGGAAAAGGACAAAAATCAGCTAACTGCTTTACTAATCATATGAGCGAGTTCCCAGGGCACAGCCATTTCGTGTCAGTTCTTGGAGGCCTTTAGAGGAGGAAGACCAGCCCAAGAATCTGCAAATCCACTCTGTTGTCATTTAGACCCAGCTGCGTTGAGAAGTCGCTTTCAAGATGGCACAGACATGGCAGGGAGTCATGTCCAGCCTCAGGGAGCCATGAAGCAAGAGCAGGAAACATGAACCGGAGGGGCTAGGAGGGGCTAGGAGGGGCCCACAGCCGCTGGGGCTCTAAAAGCCAAGTCAGAGAAGCAAACCTGAGCTCCTCACAGTGCCCTCTGTGCTACTGCAAACCCCACTGATAGCAGGTATGGGGCAAGGCCACTGTTGGGGTGCTGGGAGAGCATGGCCAGTGGAGGTAGGGCTCATCCAGGAAGCCCCTCCCAATCTCCGCCGCCAGGATCTTCGCCCATTCATGTGTCACCTTCACACTGTGACATATAGGCGCTCTCGGCTCTCTCAGCTCTGCCTCTGCCACAAAAGGCCACCCCACCAGGTCTCAGGGATGCCTGAGCTCACATACGACCCTGGCACTAAGATCTCAAGGCTAACTTTCTCTTTCCGGGCTCCCTGTGTGCAGTGGAGACACATCTGAGGAGGTGAGGATTGCTTTAAATTTTCTTCCTGATCACTGCGTTCCCCTCTGAATTTTTTTTAGCATTCTTTGCCTGACAGTCTTACTTAGGCCCATCACCTGATATCCCCCTGGGTAACTGCTTGCCATGTGTGGTCTCGAAGCTCTGGTTCCTCAAGCACCTCGACCTTCCATTCAATGCCAGATGGATTACATCAGTGCTTCTCCAGGCAAAAGAGGCTCTCTCCTCTTGCCCAGCTTGTCTCCAGTTTTCTTGGACAGAAGGCCGTCATTCTGATACGTTAGACCAATTATGAGTTTTCAACACCAGCTTTGAATCCTAATCCTAACCTCAGCACTAACTTCAACCCAAGCCTTGGTCCTCTCTCTTTCTCAGGGCATCCTGCAAGGAGATACCATGAGCCGTGGAAAGAATTCCAGTACTAGAATAGAAAGAAGTCCCAGACACGGTGTTAATTTACAACAGAGCTGCAAGACAGCATGTTTAGAAGGATCTCATTTTCTTAGTCTCATGCAGGTCCGTCTCCTGGATGTCTGGGTTTCTAGGCCCTGGGTGCGGGGTCCTGGATAGTACCTCCATGAAGCCTTCATGCTGGCTGGCTGGTGAGCCAGGGATGGCCTTCCGAGTTAGCCTGGGTGATTGCTTTTTGATTTTCTCACTCACTTCTTTGCCCGGTGCAACCAAGTAGTGGCCAGCAGGACATTCCCCTCTTTAGGTCAGATTAAGTGCAAGCGGGAAGAGCCTTGGAGAAAGGGGCTTTACCCATCGTATTAGTTTCCTGGCAGCTGCTGTAACAAATGACCACAAACTCTGTAGTTTCAAATAACCAGAATGTTCTCTCACAGTCCTAGAGGCCAGGAGTCTAAAGTTAAGGTGTCAACAGAGACGTATTGCCTCCAAAACCTCCCTTAGGAGAATCCTTCCCTCCCTCTTCCACCTTCTGGAAGAGCGGCTCCCCTGGCACTGCTGGGCTTGTGGCTGAATCTCCCCAATCTCGGTCTGCACAGCACCTTCTCTTCTGTGTGTGTCTGTGTCAAAACTCCCTCTGCTTCTCTCTTATAAGGATACATGTTATTCAAAATGAAAACAATAATGAGAAAAGATATCTCTACTCCCCTATTCACTGCAGCATTATTTACAATAGCCAAGACACGGAAACAACCTAAGTGTCCACCAGTGGATGAATGGACAAAGATGTTGTACGTCTATACAATGGAATGTCATTGGGCCATGAAAAAGAAGGAAATCCTGCCATTTGCAACAACATGATGGACCTTGAGGGCATTATGGTAAGTGAATAAGTCAGACAGAGAAAGACAATACCATTTGTTTGATTTCACTTTTATGTGGAGTCTAAAACAACAAAACTCTGGTGGTTGCCAGAGGCAAGGTTGGGGGATGGGTAAAATGAGTGAAGGTTGACAGATTTCCAGTTAGAAAAGAAGGTCATGGGGATGCAGTGTATAGCACAGTGACTAGAGTTAATAATACTTTATTACATATTTGAAAGTTGCTAAAGAGTACATTTTAAAAGATCTCATCACAAGAACAAAAATTTTTATAACTATGCATGGTGATTGACGTTAACTAGATGGACTATGGTGATCATTTTGCATGTATACATATGTCACATCGCTATGTCATACACCTGAAACTAATATTATATATCAATTATGCCTCAACTTAAAAAGAAAGAATACATATGATTGCATTCATGTCCCACTCAGATAACTCAGGATAAGCTCCTCCACTCAAGATCATTAACGTCATTAAATCTTTTGCCCTGTAAGGTGATATTCATAGGCCCCAGGGGTCAGAACACGGACATATCTTTTGGAGCCACCATTCACCCCACCACACCCACCCACGATATTCATAGAACTGAGCCAGATGTCAGATGTCAAGTATTGAAAGGGGTCAAAATTATTCACACAATCGCCTCCAAATAAATGAGTGCAATAGTGAGTCAGTACCCAGTCAGGGTTTCTTTCTCTTGGCCAAGTGCTGAGTTGAGTGGACTCAACTCTCCTTTGCTCCCCTGACCGTTGTGTGTGCCTGCGGGGCCAATTCAAGATCCTTCTGCTGGCTTTGGTCCCAGAGATTCCTCAAGGCAAAGGTCAGACACTCGATTTGTGGGAGTGTGTGGACACAAGGATGCTATAGTGTGATTAGGAAAGCCCTAGGCTCCAGTCCTGGATCTGCCATTTACAAGCCATTGACAAGATATTTGCTTTCTGGTTTTCCAACCAAAAAAGAGGGGCAAGAATAATCTCTACATTTTGGGATTTCATAAGGATTAAATGATAAACATATATGTATATTAAAACCCAACTCTTAGCACCACAAGAGCCCAGGGATTGAGCTGGTTGTCCTAATGTCTACTATCAATGGAGCATTCTGCTCAAGTCTTAACTGTCCACTCAGTCGGTTCAGGAAGTTCCAGAGACTCCAAGGGCACCCCTACCTTCTTCCAGCAAACCTGAGAAAGTGGCAGTGATCTGCACATAAGAAACGAAACCGGATTCTGCACAGAAGATAGTCACTGCATGATGCAAGAGTATTTCTCCCTTCTGGTTCCTATCTTAAATGCACAAATATATAAAGACTCCCCCCAAAATAGGAGAAAGAGGTCATCAGAGGCCCTAGAACTCCTTTTCTGCACCGAGATGTGAGAGGCACTCTCCCCTGCAGGAACAGCTCTCACTAGGCTCAAATTGAGAGATTAAATGCCCTGTTGGCGAACCCCCTTCTCTTGGGAGGCCCGACCATTATATTTGTTACCATCACCATCACCAGCAATGATAACAGTTATGTTAACACCATGGAGACGCAGCACAGGAAGTGGTCCTGACTTGCGCCTTGAGATCTGAGGCCCTCTGGGGCCTCCATTCGGATCCCCCTCACCCCCGCCCCTTGACAGTCTGCACATGCTCACATGCCCATCTACTCAGCCCCACACAGGCCGCCAGCCACAGCTAAAATGTGAAACCGAACTGTGAGCTGCTGTCCATAGGCAAAGCCTCCAGGGATTTTTACTAAATCCAGTCAGGATCTGTGGCTTATTTATGAACTCATGTGGCTTTTTGACTTCTCTGACTTTTGCCAAATTGCTGACATGTTCTTAAATTATCCAGTTTTTGTTTTTCCTTTGTCTCTGCTTCTTGGGAAGATAAAGCCTCAGGCATGTGGTCCTAGTCTGTTCACAGCAGTGATGGTTTTCTGGGCCATTGCCTCCCACCCGGACCGCCATTCACTTATCATTTCAACCCAGACCTCAGAAGCATTTAGCCCTTAGGAACACAGAAAGCAGGCAGTTTCAGTGAAGAAGCTACACTACAAAGGTGTTTTTTCTTTTTTCTTTTTTTTTTTTATTTTATCTATATGGCCATATAATGGGAAATTTTGTGGGAATTAAAGAAATTCCCAGGTAGTATATGTGCTTTTACCAGGTGATCTCTAATGGTCCAGGCAAATCCAGAAAACTCCCTGCTGCTTCCAGGACTGACATGATGGCTAACATTGAAGACCGTTTCATCCAAAGCCACGACTTGTTTTATAGCAGCTTTGAGGACAGTTGGCTTTGTCCTGTTGAAAAGGTCCCAGAAGATTTTGCCTGTGGGCTGTCCTCTGAACTCCACCCTAGTCCTCCTCACCCTGTCCCGCCTGGGAAAGTTGTGGTGCTAACGCTCCCCAAAGTCAACATTCCTGCAAGGTTCAGACTGGAGCTGATTAGCACATTGTAACTTTCAAATTAAAGACAGGAATTCTCCATCCTCGTTCAGGTTCGACACAACTACTCTGTAGAATGCTCACCAGAGAACATCAAAAGAGAAAAAAAAAAATAAGCACCAACCTCCCACATCGTAGCTGGGATTGTCACTTCCTAAAAGAACACTCTCACTTGCCTTCCCTAAGCCTGCAAAGACATCCTGCGTGAATGCACTTAAGAGGTTGAAAGCTTTGGCCAGTGTTCATCTCTGTGTTGGGTGGAGCAGCATGGCCCCACGTGCACTCGCCGTTGGTCTGTGGGGCTTTGAAACATGTTCACAAATTCTTGGACACTCCCTTCAAACAGTAAACCCTTCCCTTTGAGTGTGGTGGCCCTGTGACTCACTACCGACAAGCAGAAAGATGGCAGAAGTGATGGCATATGCTTCAGAAAATAGACGTATTCAATTTTTATTGCCAGGTAAAAAATTACCATGAATTTCTCTTAAGCAACACAAACGGGTTACCTCCCAGTTCTGTAGTTCAGAAGACCAGGCACAGTGTGGGGTCTTCTGCTCAGGGTCTCACGAAGCTGAAATCGGGTGTGGCCAGGACTGAGATTTCTTCCGAGGCTCTGGGTTCGCTTCCGTGCTCGTGCGGGTTATTGTCAGAATTCAGTTCCTTGCTGTTGCAGGACTGAGGTCCCCTGTTGGCTGGGGACCACTGCCAGCTCCTAGAAGCTGCTCTTGGAGCCCTGACGCATCGATCTCCCCACAGTATAGCACCTTGCTCCTTCAAGGCCATCAGGAAAATTCTTGGTTTCAAATCTCTCTGATCCGTTCTAGGGGGCCACCTCATTATATCAGGCCAACCCGGGATAATCTCCTGTGTCATTAACTCAAAGTCATTTTGTTAGGGGTCTTAACTGCAATATCCTTTCTGCCATGGGGGTGAGATCCCATCCTATTTATAAGTGCTGCTTTCATCCAAAAGCAAGGTATGACACCAGGGGGCAGAATCTGTGGGAGCCATTGCAGAATTCTGCCTGTCGCTCTGAATCATCAAAACCCCTGCTTGTCTTCCTCCCTCTCTCTGGGATCTCTCACTTTGGAGAAAGCCAACTGCCGTAAAGCGACGATACTCAAACAGCTCTGTAGAGAGGCCTACCACCAGGTGGAAATGAGATCTCCTATTAGAGTCAACAAGGAGCCAAGGCCTACAAGCACTAATCATGCCAGAAGCCATCATGGAAGCCGGTCCTCCAGCCTCGGTCAAGCCTTCGGGTGACAGCAGCCCTCTCCAACATCCTGACTTCAACCTCTCGGCAGACCCTGAGCCAGAACTGCCCGACTGAATGGCTCCCGGATCCCTGACCCTCAAAACTTGGGTCGTATAACAACGGTCTACTGTTTTAAGATGTTGTATTTTCAGGCAACTTGTTACCCGGCAGTAAATAACTAACGCACAGACTTTATTCGCTAAGAGAGCAATTAAAAACAGTAAGAAAATGTGGGATTTAAAAAGGAGAATGAAAGTCCCAACAACGCTGCTTTCTATTCTCAGAGACAGAGCTTTTCCCTGGGCCTTGGTCACACCAGCCAAAGACTCTCAATTACACTGTGCTCACCATTGGATGCCTTCCCTCCTCCTTGGGGGGTGCAAGGCCACAGAGCCAAACCACGGGTCCCATTTCCCAGGGTTCTGGTGCCGGTTCATTCCAAGTTTCTCCCCAACATTTTCCTTGGTTTGAATTAGTACTTTGCTCCACGCTGAGCACCAAACTCATCAGCCTAAGTGTCGTTCCTCCCCATCCCTGCTTCTCCCTGGCTGGCCTTGACCCTTCTGTGCATCCCAGCTCTGGGAAGGAGAAGGGGAGGTGGAAGGCGGAGCTTGGGTGGCCCTGGAGAGGGCGCATCTGGGGCTTCCCACACCCTGGCTTAAAGCCACGACTTGATTTAAGCCATTTCATGGTGGGAAGCGACACTCTTAAATCTGGGCTGTTTTCCTCCCAAGCTGTGAACTCAGCACTAGATGACAAATCACAGCATCGCTTCCTCCTGACTGTTCAGCCACCCCACAAGCTGCATCCCTTCCCGACAGGGATGGGGAATCCAAGGGTCTGCAGGAGGCAAACACCCAGCCCGTGCCTTGTGTTTGGATGAGTGAAATGGGCAGGGTGGGCTTCCGTCCCCAACCCCCGTCACTCCTGGGAATCCGCTGCCAGCCCAGCGTGGATACAGGAGGGGCAGAGGGTCCTGAGGGCCCTGTCCTCCGCTGTAAGCAGGGAGAAGAAAAGCCATTCCTCTGAGCAGCAGCAGGTCTGAGCAAAGTGCCAGTTCCCAGCCCAACAAAGCCGAGGCTGCAGCTATAATTATTGCAGGTCAGTTCACCTTGAGCTCCAAGGAGCAGTCAGTCGCCAGAAGGCTCGGCGTGACACAGTGCAGACCCCTCACCCACCCCTGCCGGCGGTGAGTAATTGGCACTAAACACGGGATGTGTCTGGATTTAATCTAACCTGAGCTCAATTACTTGACTCGCCTGATGGAAACCTGCCCGGGCTCCAGGGCTTAAGTGAAGAGGGCTCTGAAATCTTCTGATCCCTGCAGCCCGGGTCCCGTCCTTCCCGCCCTAGGGTGGTAGCGAGATGCACCCTCTCGGGGCCAGCAGCTAGCCCTCCGGGTGCTTCCCCATCCATTACTTCATCTGATCCCCCAGACACAAGCGGAATGCTAGGAGGGATGTGTTTCAGACGCGGTACCCTAGTCGCTCTGTTGAGGAGAGAGAGGCTCTGAGTCAGTCACTTGCCCAGAGGGCTGAGCAAAAGTCGCTGAGAGGAGAGAGAAAACCGTGACGGTCCCTTCCTGCATCACTGGGACAGAATGGGGTTCAGTCTCCCAGCGCCCAGAGAGAGGGAGACTAACCAACAGAGGCCCACTGGGAGACACCTGGGTCCTGGCTCTGAATCACCCCACTGCACCCTGCATTTGATTTTTTTTTAATTTTTTTTAACATTTATTTATTTTTGAGACAGAGAGAGACAGAGCATGAACAGGGGAGGGGCAGAGAGAGAGGGAGACACAGAATCGGAAACAGGCTCCAGGCTCTGAGCCGTCAGCACAGAGCCCGACGCGGGGCTCGAACCCACTGACCGCGAGATCATGACCTGAGCTGAAGTTGGACGCTTAACCGACTGAGCCTCCCAGGCGCCCCTACATTTGATTTTTTGAAGCCAGCCTGTATCTCTCTGCTACAATCACACCAGCCTGCAAGAGCCCTCCTCCCACGGAACAGAGACACCTTGCACAGGATTGGAGAGGCCCGCACCCCAACCCCATCGACCTCTTCCCTTTCCTCTGGTGTCTTCATGCCTTTAGGCTCACTCCCAGCCCAGCCCTTCAAAGCTACTCCGTTCCATCCAGCCCATGCCTTTGAGAAGGCGTCACCGTTCCATCCAGACTGCCTTTGAATTTGGCAGCTCTTGCTGTGGAAGCCTCTCCCAGAGTACATCCAGGTGCTGTTGAGCTGGCCGTCTCTCCTTCTTGAAAGTTGTTCTGTCCCTTGCAGGAAGTGGGCATTAGAAGGCTTGTGGGTCATCAGGGCAAACTGAGTTCTCCTCACTCCGTTCCATATGGGTACATATCTCCCCTGTGCTGCAGCCACAGGCCTCACCCTGCCTCTCAGCCTGGCCCCCCGTTAGGCTTGGGTCAAGCAGGAGAGTCCTGGCGAGAGCTCTCAAGCAGAAGGTGAGAAGTGTCCAGCTAGAACATGCTTTTGTTTGCTCCTGGGCCAAGTAGGCACACCCGGGGAGCAATCAGCCTGCCAACTTGGAATCTTTCCCTGAATTCCATCCGGATGCCATACTGTCCCCCAAAGGGCCAGACCCCTGCCCTGAGTCGGAGAGAATTAAAAGCACACACAATTAGAGGGTAATAAAATCCTGTCTCATCTATTTTTCTCTTAAAATGCTGACTCCCAGGCTAAGATGTTGTCAGTGGGAGAAACAGAAAAACTGTATATCTTAGACATCGTTTTCAATAAAAAGTTGAAGCAATTGGTAACCATTAAAAGGCCATAACACAATTGGTTAAGGTGATTCGGGCCAAAGTGAAAGTCCCTGGGTTTGAATCCTGGCTCCACCATCAACTAGCTGTGTAATTTGGGGTAATTGGCTTAATCTCTCTGTGCCTCAGTTTCCTCATTTGCAAGACATGGACGATGTCAACCCTTGTGTGTTCGGGATGCTGTGTAGATTGAACGAACAGGTGGAAATAGCTTAGGACACAGCCTGGCCTCCATTTTTCTCTCAGTGTGTGTAATAAAGCAGGATGGGTGTTCTATGGAGGCTGAGGGAGGGCAGGGAGGCAGAGGCAGAGGGCAAGGTGATGGACCAGGAAATAGTGCCGATGTCAGGACTCTTCTTTGGGAAAAGGAAGGAGAAAAGGCTGGCCTGGGGCCTGGACCCCAGAGGGGACAAGAAGGAAGCACTGGGCCTGCAGAGCATGGAGAGGAAGATGTTGCATGGGTCCCAGTCTGAAGGTCAGCACCTGCTCCGGCCATGCTGTCGTCATGATGAGGTCAGAGGGAGAAACAACACAGATCTGGGCCACAGAAAGAGCTCCAAGCTCAGGATGAGGAAGAAGGTTGAAGACTGGCTGGGAAGGGAAGCCGAGGTGTTCTGTGGGCCCCAGGGCCCAGCTGCAAACACTTCAGGGCACTTGAATCATCAGGCTGGAGAGGGGACACATGGCACATTTCTTCAAAATCAGCGAAATTCAGGAGTATTTTTTCTAGGGGAATTGATAACTTTGGATTTGGGTTTTCCTGCCTGGGTGAGTAGGCGATGACCACCCTCCTCTGTTCTGAATTTTCTCTTCCCCGGGGTTGCGTTGCTTAATGTTGAGTCAGGAGCCAGGCTCACTGTTGGCCTCTTTACAACCCAAGGCTTTTTCAAAATAGGGAGATTCATGGGTCCCACTCCAGGAATCCCAAGCCAGCAGCTGGGGAGGAGTATACACAGGCATCCACAGCTGTAACAAGCACCCCAGTGATCGATGTGCAGGATGTAGGACACTATGAGCAACACAGGCTAGAGCCTCATGTATTGGTGAAAGCCGGTTACAAAGTCACTAACAGAGAAGGCAGGACACAAAGACCAAGAAGTATAAAACTCCTCTTTGCCAGACCTCAAACAAAAACAGTTCAAAGCAAGGAGGCCATACCTTCTCTTTACTTAGAACTTTCCAGAGCAGCACTCTTCAAAGGAACGTTTGACAGTGATGAAATGTTTTAAATCTGCAGTGCCCAATATGGTAGCCACTAACCACATGTGGCTATGGAACACTTAAGATTTGTCAAGTGTGATAGAGTTTTTAATTTTATCTGTTTTTAACTCCTTTCAATTGAAATACTTGCAGTTGTGTGTGGCTGGTGGCTGCCATATTGGGTAGTGGAATTCTGGAGGAATGTGGGTTACAGAGGGATTAGACACGGGTCAGCACTGGCTATAACTTGGTTCTATATCTATATGCAAACACACACATACACACACACACACACACACACACACACAGACACCTACAAAGATAATCATATCAGAAGAGCTAACAAGTAAAAGACTTCAGTTGGAAACTGGTCCAGAGGAAAGGAGAGAGCAATCCAAGGCATCTATGTGGAGTACTGGACGTTGCATCATGTCGGCCTCTCTCTTAAGAAATAACAATTCGGGGGACGCCTGGGTAGCTCAGTTGGTCAAGCGTCCAACTCTTGATTTCGGCTCAGGTAGGTCATGATTTCATGACCATGGGATCAAGCCTCGAGTTGGGCTCTGCACTTAGCGTGCAGCCTGCTTAGGATTCTCTCTCTCTCTCTCTCTCTGCTCTCCCCTCTGCTCTTCCACACTCTCTGCCTCTAAATAAACATTAAAAACAAATAACAAGGGAAAGAAGGGCAGCCCTCTCCATGGCTCAACAGCATACCTGCCTTTCATTTGACTGTAACCAGACAATTCTGCTTTGCCATCATCCTGCAGAGTCAGATCAGTGATAAACCGAGCTGCAGGATAGGCGTTGGAAAGTCGCTGATACTCCCAGTGACCAGAATACAGTACTAGGGGATTCTGAAAGGTCATAAGCCGACAGAGGGTGAGACTAGTCAAAACCAAAACCAGGGAAGCTGGCAGGGCACGCATGGCAGGACCCAGAGATAGTTGTCACTGCTTAAGGATGCCAGCAGGTGGTATCTTCTTCACCCACAGGTATTCTGGGCCCTAGTTGAGTATGACTCTTGCTCCAAAGAGTTGATTTTCTTTCTCTAAGATATTTTTTAATGTTTATTTATTTTTGAGAGAGAGAGAGAGACAGAGAGAGAGAGACTGAACACGAGTGGAGGAGGGGTCAGAGAGAGAGGGAGATACAGGATCTGTAGCAGGCTTCAGGCTCTGAGCTGTCAGCCTAGAGCCCGACGCGGGGCTCAAACTCACAAGCCGTGAGATCGTGACCTGAGCTGAAGTCGGACACTCAACCGACTGAGCCACCCAGGCGCCCCTCCCTAAGATTTTTTTTTAAATTTTTTTTTAAATTTTTTTTTTAACATTTATTTATTTTTGAGACAGGGAGAGACAGAGCATGAACAGGGGAGGGTCAGAGAGAGGGAGACACAGAATATGAAGCAGGCTCCAGGCTCTGAGCTGTCAGCACAGAGCCCGACGCGGGGCTAGAACCCACGGACGGCAAGATCATGACCTGAGCCGAAGTCGGCCGCCTAACCGACTGAGCCACCCAGGCGCCCCTCCCTAAGATTTTTAAAAGCACCACCAGGCACCTGACATTATAAGACAATTTGAGGCAAGAATGAGCATCTCTAAATTAGGTGATTCGGACTGGATTAGATACTCCCCGGGTGCGTGTTTTGGGACCTCAAGCAAGTGAAGAATGATTCTTTTAGCTCTACAATGCGTTGGTAGGTATAAAAACAGCTCCCATCTGATTATTGGCCTGTGGACAGCTATGCCACTTCTTGGCTCCTTCCCTGAGATTTAGAGACCAAGCCTTATAAGGTGCTTGTGAAAACCAAACGTCTGACACCTTTGCAGGATGTGTGAAGCCAGGGACAGACATTTCTGGCATGTTTCCTGCTGTAAGTCGCACCAGGCCTGTGATATGCTAATGAGGTCATTATGGAAATTACAATGAGTCTATGAGGCGCAAGGAGCTAGCTGAGCATCCGGCAGCCCAGCATCAGGGGCCTGGGAGCTCGGCCGGCCACAGTTGCCCCTAATTCACACCGAAGACGTCCAGGGAGAGTTCCGTGTCACCCCGGCAGCCTGTTGCCATACACATCCTCCTCTGAGGTCTGTGGCCTCAGCGACACGGTGAAGCCTTGGCCCAATATGAAAACGAACATGTGTGAAGCTGTCTGCCACCGAGAACCAATGACCACGGGCTGCTCCTTGTCGCCTAGAGGCGGTTGAGTTAAAGCGATCTGTGATTCTGGTACCTCGTGCGCCATGAATCCTCATAATTTCCGGGGAGGGGGGAGGTCCCAGGCTCAGAGGTTACCTGCCCGGAGGCGCTGTCGCCTGAGATAGGCTAGAGGGACCTGTGTGGCCAGCAGAGTGAATGCCCAGAGCTACCTCGGTGGTCTTACATGGCCCACTGTGTGGACTGTGCTCTGGGGTAACGGTACAGCCCTTCTCCCTGCTCCAGAGGTGTGGACACAGTCTTAGAGGTGAGGGCAGTTTCCCTCCCACAAGCCGAGCACTGACTATGGCATAGCCAAGGCTCTAACAGAGGATCTGCTGACAACTGGCTCTGCCTCTTACCTGTTTCCTCTTTGCTGATTGATGCTGAGGGATAGGATGACTAGCCGGTCCCCCCCACCCCGCCCCACACCTTGATGCTCCCCGTCAGGAGCAGGAGAGGAAATGTCATGTGTCATAGGCTGACACTCTCATGCTCGGCACCTCTTACATCTCACCTGGCAAGACACTTGTCTTGCTAAGACAAGAATTGTTATAAAAGGTCATGCGATGATGGCCCCTGGTGATGGAGCTGCTCTGTATCTTGTCTGTGGTAGTGGTCACGTGAACTGATAGGTGTTCATTTATGTCGAACGAAACACGCAGAGAGACACATGCAAACGAGTACACATGGAACTGGTGAGATCTAAGTAAGGTCTCTGGTGGCATCAAAGCCAGTTTTTGGCTGTGACACCGTATTACAGTTTTGCAAGGCCTTGCCATTGAGGGACAGTGGGGCGGGGGGTGTCTCCGTATTATTTCTCACAACGGCATGTGAACCTACAATTATCTTAAAATAAAAATAAAAGCACACGTTGAAAAAAAATGAATTCTCATAGGGCAAAGTGTGTTTAATTTAAGCTACTTTATTTTTTTTTTTAACGTTTATTTATTTTGTGAGACAGAGAGACAGAGCATGAGTGAGGGAGGGGCAGAGAGAGAGGGAGACACAGAATCCGAAACGGGCTCCAGGCTCTGAGCTGTCAGCACTGAGCCCAATGTGGGGCTCAAACTCACGGACCATGAGATCATGACCTGAGCCGAAGTCGGATGCTTAACCCACTGAACCACCCAGGTGCCCCTAATTTAAGCTACTTTAAGAAAGAGGCAGCTTGGGGCCCCCGGGTGGCTCAGTCGGCTAAGCGTCCGACTTCGGCCCAGGTCATGATCTCTCAGGTGGTGAGTTCAAGCCCCAGGTAGGGCTCTGTGCTGACAGCTCGGAGCCTGGAGCTCTGTGCTGACAGCTCGGAGCCTGGAGCCTGCTTTGGATTGTGTGTGTGTGTGTGTGTGTGTGTGTGTGTCTGCCCCTCCCCCACTCATGCTCCATCTTTCTGTCTCTCAAAAATAAACATTAAAAAAAAAAAGAAAGAGGCAGCTAAAGCCCAGGAGGGGATCCTCTGTCACTGATTCTGTCTGCCCTTCGGGTCTCAGATCCACATTCACCTGCTGGCCCATCTCCCCACCACCAGGAGCGGAGGACAGGGAGCGGCCTCAGGGCGAGTGCCGGTAGGAGCCAGGAGTCAGGAACCCGGGGGAGTTCTCCAGAGGCCTGGGGTGCACATGAGGCTGGCCTCCAGCTCACCCCCAGGCAGGTAGGCCTGGCTTCTGTGTGATGCAGGGGAAGAGCCCCATCCTCACATGTGCACCCTGCAGACTGCCCCTCAGGATGGGGGAGACGAAGATTTAGAACAGGAACGAGGGAGGATCTATTACGCTTGTTTAAAACAACCAGAAAATGTCTATCCACCAAAAAAAGGATATCATGGAAAAATATTTTTAACCGGTATGTTTTTTGTTCTATTATAGACTCCTAGTTTGATTTTCCTATTCTAAGGCAAGCTTGAGCTGGCTAACCCTTATTAGTGTCTATCCGTACCTTGTAATTTTCAAGTGTTGCCTGGTCTGGTATATTTGAGAGATACTGGCCAAGCTAGCCCAGCAGCATCTCCAAACTGCCCATGGCCCAAGGTCTCCCAGCCCCCTGAAGTGTCTTCTGTGGCAGGTCATGATTGTTGCAGTAGTACTGGGCTGGCCCATGAGTGTGAGCAAACCTAAGTTCTTCTCACAGCTCAGTCTTGAGAGGGCAAGAGAGAGAATGACTTACTGGAAAGCAAGGCGGCATCTGGTCTAAGGTTCAGAAATCCTGCAACCCTGCTAATGAAAACATGACTTTCCCTTGTGGAAGCTGTTGGTACTGGTGTGTGTGTGTGTGTGTGTGTGTGTGTGTGTGTTTTGTTTTGTTTTGTTTGGGATTATGACATTTCTTCCATGTACCATTCATGAAAGGCAGGAATCAGCAAGATCAGATGTTATTTCCCTTCATTAAGAGCTAGCCAAGCTTGGGGATCTGTCCGTTAGGTGTCTGACTTCAGCTCAGGTCATGATCTCGCAGTCCGTGGGTTTGAGCCCTGCATCGGGCTCTGCATTAACAGCTCAGAGCCTGGAGCTACTTTGGATTCTGTGTCTCCCTCTCTCCCTGCCCCTCCTCGCTCATACACTGTCTCTCTCTCTCTCTTTCTCAAAAATAAATAAACATTAACAACAAAAAAAAGAGCTATCCAGGCTTCATTCCTTCCTTGAGGCTGTATCTTCTCTCCCTTGCTTAGGGGAAAACGTCTCAGATTGAATGTTCCTCAACTCATGTAAGGTACAGACAGAATGGAAGCAAGAGTGGGTATCTTGCCTTGAGTGAATTAATAAATAATTATTTGCGTAATTGCTATCAATTCAAAACTTAAAATATTTCCCAGAGGTTCTTACCGGATTGTATTATAAGACAGCAATTCAAAACTGCCCTAAGGTCAGGGCACCGGGTGGCTCAGACACTTAAGCATCCAACTTCAGTTCAGGTCATGATCTTGCAGTCTATGAGTTTGAGCCCCGCATCAGCCTCTCTGCTATCACCACGGAGACTGCTTCAGATCCTCTGTCTCCCTCCCTCTACGCCCCTTCCCTGCTCACTCTCTCTCTCTCAAAAATAAATAAAGATTTTTTCTAAAAAACTGCCTTAAGGTCAACATCCTAAGCAAAAGCAACCAACCTGAGAAATAAGGGGTAACACGTTGGAAACACATGGCACGTGATGGAAATGGAGAGGCCCGTAGCATACACAACTGGTGGGTGATTAGAAGGAAAGTTGCCAATTGGGAACCTGAGAGCTAGTAGCTTGCCATTTATGTTCACCAAATTTAAACGCCTGGGTTAATACAGAAATGCGGCTTCCTAGGCCTTGATATTTGCTACCAGCAACTATTTCTGCATAACTTGGATCATATTTTCCTTAAATTTAGAGGATCGATTGATTCATCCCCTACTGTGCCCCACTTATTATAATGGGGACCTAAAAGCAGGCCCTGGAACTCCACTGTGAGGGTTCTGGAACAACAGGACAGGAGACCAACAGTCTTTGTAGAAATTTCTCAGCCTTTGGTAGACATAGTACAAATCTGAAACCCTTTTTGACCCTCTAGGGCTTTGGGTTTACGACTCAAAGAATTACTCTGGGAAGTCAAGGAACCTCAATTTGGGAAGATGTCAAAGACACTCAATTGCTTTGAGGACACTTTTTTTCAGACTGGCAGGAGTGTCACTGAAGAACTCTCCAGCCTACCTCCAACTATCCTCGTTTCAGACAACACCAGGGAGGTCACTGCAACGGGTCAAATCTTGAGGGTCAAGGCCAAGGAGTATACCCTACCTAAGACATATCAGTATCATAAGAGCAAAAGGGGTGGATTCGATCCAGATCCCTGGGGATATCAAAACCCAAAACCAGGCTCAAGGGGCAAAACGGGTCAATTACACACATGGCCAGGTTTGCAAATCCACAAAAAAACTGACTGGGTTGAAACAGTTCTGGGTCACAGTGAGAAGGTCCTGAATGAAATATTTAAAGCAGCATTGCCTATATTAATTGTAGGGTACATGGTTGTAATGGACCATTTGTGTCCATGGGGGACCAATTTGTGTCCCCCCCCCAAAGTCATATGTCGAAAAGCTAACCCTTAAGGTGTTGATATTAGAAGGTGGGGCCTTTGAAAGGTGAGTAAGTCAGAAGGAGGGAGACCTCCGAATGGGATTGTGTCCTCATGGAAACAACCCCAGAGAGCTCTCTGGTCCCTTCCACCACGTGAGGACACAAGAGAAGTCAGCCGTCTGCAACTCAGAAGCAGCCCCTCACCAGAACTGGACCATGCTGGTACCGTGATCTTGGACCTCCAGCCTCCAGAGCTATAAGCAATAAACCTGTGCTGTTTATAAGCCCTCCCCCCCCCCCCCCAGTCTGTGGCACTTTGCTATAGCAGCCTAGACTGACTAAGACAATGGGTAGGTCAGTGCAAGAATGACAAGCTTTGAGAGCTTTGTTCTAGGTTCTACAGTTTTTCTCAGATTTTAAGTTTGTCTATTCTTTCAATAAGCATTCATATTTGCTCTGTGACAGGTGCTATGCTGAGCTCTAGACAAACAGTAGTAAATAAGGCATAAGGCTTGACCTGAAGGAAATGATAATTTAGTAGCGGAGATAAAAAATGAAAACCCAATGGCAATATGGTGTTTTAAATTCCATGATAATGGAAAGTTCTAGGTGGAATTGAAGTATCTGGGAAATTCAGTCTTGGAAGGGAGATAGAAATTTTACAGAAGAGATATTGTATAAGCTAATGAATGCATAGAGTATTAAAAGAAAATGGTCAGGTGAACTGGTGGGCAGCGCATTTTTTTAAGTTTATTTTGAGAGAGACAGAGAGACACGAATGAGAGAGGGACAGAGAAGGGGAGGATCCCGAGCAGCCTCCACGCGCTGTCAGTGCAGAGCCCCAGTCAGGGCTGGAACTCTAAAACCATGAGATCATGACTTGAGCCAAAACGAAGAGTCAGACGCTTAACCGACTGAGCCACCCAGGCACCCCTGGTGGGGAACGCATTTTAAGGAAAAGGTCAGCATGCACACTAGAAGCTTCCGTAACCCGCTGCTACTCAGCTGATTCTCTGCATTCTTGGAAAACCCACCTTTTCCCTTTGCAAACACGCTGAAGCCGCGTCCAGTTGCTTTGACCCTGTTCCGCTGGCTGCCCTGACTCCTCCTTCCCTAGCTGACTCAGTGCTCCTCGAGGGTCAGTTTCTTTTTTCCCAAATCTGTTTATGATTGTTATGCTTGTTAGCAAAGTGGTTTACTTCAAGTAAATGTTACTAAAGCGGATGAAATGTGGGTACAACGAGTGTAGTTTCGGTGAAAATTAGATGGTAAGTTTTGAGAAAATTTGCTAAAGTTTGAGCCACGAAAATATACGGCTACTTAATTAGGTGTAGATGAGAAGCTGTACATTATTGGAGAAAGGAAACCGGAACATCCCATCAGGATCCTACAAGCAGAATGTGGCACCAGTTTTAAACTTCTTAATCCTTATAAAGAAATGAACACTGGGATTTGTAGAGGATGCGGTATAGATAGGCTCTGTGCAACACAGATACTACAGAACTCCTGCCGGGGCCCTAAACCTAAGAAGAGGCTTTGGCTTTATGTCAAAAGATTAGCGAATAAACGTTCGTGTATACACTTAAAGTAAAATAAAATAGTTATGATACCCAAGTATTATTTGGGTTTTTGCTTAACTGGCTTTTTGATTGCCAAACCAACGAGGGACCCCAAAACCATTGGTTGGAGAATTCCAGGTCTAGTTCAAAGAGGGAGCATAAGAGGGAAAATCAAGTAACTCAGAGTAAGTGCAGGATGGAGTTGGTGCCCGGAGAGCCAAGAGGTTGCTGGTGGGTATATTGGAGCTGAGGGAGACCAGAGCTCTTTCGGGGACCACGGGGTACACAGGGAGGCTGTGAGCATGCTAGCAGCGTGAAGATTTCAGGGCAGGGTTTGAGATGAAGTGGGGGCTACCAAACGAGACCCCCAGGAGCTCTAGCACCCATGCAGAGATCCCCTCGTCCACTCGATCCTGGGGACTGGTGAAGCCAGGGCATTCCATTCTGAGAAAAACCTTTTCACTTCGCATTTTTTTCTACGACATCAGCATTATAGAGAGTTGTATGTAAATTGCATGACCATGAACCATCGCAAGGCTCGTGTTCCTAGTTCTGGGGTGAGTCTTGGGCTGATCAGGAGATGGCGAGAAATGCTTCATCTCCTACGTATGCAGAGTGCTTCCTGACATCCCAAACATTTTCGTACTCATCGTAACACCTCAAAAGGCTTTTGTCCCCTCCATTGTTCTCATAGTCAGTACATTGTTCTCATCATCAAGTCTGAGAGACATGAGCTGCAATAAAGCACGTGGGTTTAGGGTCAGGTCCGGGTTCAAGACCTGCTTCTGCCACTCGGCAATTTTCTACTCTTGAATCTTACTTAAGCTCACTCATTCGTGTTTCCTCACATCTGAGGCAGGGACAATAATACCCACTAGGCAGTGTTAAGGAGCAGACTCAGTTATTGCCAAAACAACTTCCTAACATTTATTGACCACTCTGTGCCAGGACCCTCCTAAGAGCTATATGTTTATGATCCAGGAGCTGTCACAACAGTATAATAAGGTACTATCCCCATTCTATAGATCTGGAAACCAAGACTCACGCTGTTAAACAACTCAGCCAGGGGCACAAGCCAGTAAGTTACAAGAGACAAGAGTCAAAGCAACTGCTTTCATGAAGGTAACTTCTTCACTACATGTGAACACTGGCTCCATGCATCCAAAATGCTCCTGGTTGTTATTTCCCATGGAAGTTCACTCCTTCACAGGCACTCATTTGCTCTATGTGGATGTTCACCCTGCACAGATATTCCCTTTGCTTTCTTCCATCTTTCTCTGTATACAGGAGATGACCAGAACCCTCGTTCCTTGCCCTGTGAGCAGACAGAAATTTGTTGATGGCCCCCAAATTCAGGAAATGCACAGAAATACTAAGGCAATGTAGGATTCAAAGAGAATGCATGGTTAAAGAACATAATTAACAAAGTTTTAAGTCAAGCCCATTGCCTTAGTAACTCTGTGAAGTCCATAGCCACAGGCTGAATTTCTCTACTACCAGGTTTCTAGTAAGTTCTATATGGCCATTTGGCTTATGTGTCTCAGGAAGTGTCAAATTCTCACCAATATGAGCGGAACAACATGAAGAAAATGAGTTCACTCACACTCATCCAGCATGCTTCCTCAGCACAAACTGTTCATCTGAATCCCAGGCTAGGTCAGCCTCCCAAGAAATAACTCTCAGGGTAAGGCAAATAGTCGTTGACTGCTCTGTCTCAAGCACTATCGGTGCACTGGCTCATTTAAACTTCATAATCACCATGGGACGTAGACATCATGATCATCTCTGCTTTGTAAATGAAAAGGCAGGCACTGAGGGCCAATAGTGACTTCTCATCCTGTGCCAGGATTCATACTTACACCCAGTGTTTCTCTTACTACACTGATCTGCTTCCTGCCCTTCCCCAACCTTACAGCACCCTTAGGAGATCATTTCATGAAGCTCAGTAGAATAATTGTGTCTTTAAAATACAGCATCTTTAATAAATGCAACATAAAATCATATGGAACTTTTTTTTAAACTCCATTCCCTAGAGTTAGATACTGGTATAGTTTGAATTGTAGCTTTACAAACTGAGAAATCCAGGCAGCTGGCCAGATAGGCATCTGTTTGCCTCTGTATGTGCTACTTTGCAATTTACTCTTTGAAACAACACTTTCAAATAAAACAAAGGTAAGCATTGCAAAGACTTATGAAATAGACACGAACCCTCAATGGGAGTCTCTGAACAGACAAAATCCCCCGCAGATGAAATACCATTGAAACAATGACATGTCGATGACAGGTCAATATCCAGCACGAGAACCCCTGTGAGCCTTGGTCTGGCTATTGTCTGAGCAGCTCCCAGACTATGACACACAAAGTCTTGAACAGTTTGTGTTTTTCCACAGCAGAACCTGTCTTAAATAGTCTAAGAATTCTCAAATGTAGTTAACTCAATGTAAATAAAAGAAAAAGCAACAACGAAGAGAGCTCAAATATCTTATCAGTTGAAGGGCAATCACATAATGACTTACATAGTTTTTAGTTCTCAGTGATGTCATTGGAAGTATGAATTTGACATTGTGACAATATCTATCAAGAATGAGTAGATAAACCTTGAGGACATTATGTTAAATAAGCCAGTCGCACAAAGAATAATACTGTATGATGTGAAGTACCTAGAGCAGACAAATTCATAGATACACAAGGTAGAATGGGGGTTACTAGGCGCCAAAGGGAAGGAAGGATGAGAAGTTGTTGTTTAAAAGGTACGCAGGTTCAGTTTTTGCAAGACGAAAAGTTGTGGAGATTTTTATGCACAACAGTGTGAACATACTTAACACCACTGAACTCACTTAACAATGGTTATGATGGTAAATTTTATGTTATGTAGGTCTTACCACAAAGGTTTTGTTTTTAAAGCAAAAAAGAATGAGCGGAAGATAAATATCCTTCACCTGCTATGCTTCCCTGTATATTCACCTTCCCATAGTTAAGATTACTATACGGCCATGTTTGCTTGGGACAGTCTCAGTTCGCCCTTATTGTCCTTAAGCAATGATTCATGGGTGTCCTTTTCACTCTTAAAAGCGTCACGGGTGATAATCATTATGCTCATCTTACCCATTATGCCTATGGTAGCAAAGAACAGTCAGAGAACTTAAAGCTAATGAGTACATTACGCGTATCTCTAGCATCCACATTCATTCATTCATTCATTCATTCACATAAGAAGGACCCCTGTGTACCTTGTACCCATTAGCACACTGGGCCCTACATTTGTGTTCAGGTGACTGTCTTCTCAGATTGACTGTGAGTTCTTCAAAGGCAGAACTTATACCTAATTTATCTAATGTCCCCAGACCCCAGCCCAATGCCTGACACACGATCAGGTTCCCAGCAGATGTCTGCGGAATTGCAAGATGTCCTGGTTACAGCTGAAAGACAACAGTGAAGGGGGACTGGTCTTCATTGGTGTTGAACCCTCAGAATGGTCTTTCTCTGTGCCCTTGGAGACGGCCTCTTTGCATAGATAGACAGGGTCCCAATGGGAAGACAAGGGTCTCAGCTAAATTTCTCTCTCACTCGTTACCCACTTCCAAATGCCTTGTAGGGTCTTATCTTTCCTGATGATGCTTTCTATGTTTTTTTTTTTAATATTAGAAACTTAGAAACATTTCCTTTAGTCCTGAAGTAGACGCTCACAGTAAGCCAATAAATGCTTGATCAAGATTGTACATGTCCTTCTAATGCGAGTTATTCATTTATAAATCAGAACTTTGAAACTCCCCTGCAATGGCTCAGCAAGTTGGGTTAATTATCTCAGCTCAGTGGCAGGCTTTGTAAATATGCTCTTGCCCTTGGATTCCTCTTACAAAGGCAGCGCTGCCCTCAAGGTGAGTTTCAGGGAGTCACCTCCACAGATGCTGCACGTTTGTCTCCACGTGTGGGGTTGAATTATACTCCTTGCTTGAGTGCTGTTTGGCAATTCTATGATCTCTAATGACCTGTGGTCGTTTAAGGACTCAGGGATAGCACCTCTATTTCTCAAGCTGCTGAAGATCTCTGATTGCAAGAAAGCATGGAGCTTAACATGCTCCAGTCTTCTGCTTACTTCCTCCTCCTCCTCTTTAAGCACTCTAGATTTGGGGACCTGAGACCCCAGGGCAATGGGAAGGGAGGCCTAGAGAGGATCGCTAAGTAAATGTTAATGAACCAGCAGGTTCAGTGTGGAATGTCTTTTAGGGATTTCAGACTTGTTTTGATAAGTGAAACCCAACATCTGGATGGCATTCGGATTAAGAACCATCAAGAGCTATCCACTTATCCCTTGGCCAGTCTTGCCCAGAGTGCATCTTTTTGATTAGTCTTTTCAAAACAACTTTGGTTTTATTTGCCCTCTCAAGTGTATCTTCTTCCTATTTCATTACGTCCTGTTCTCATCTTATATTTTTCCTTCCACAAATGCTCTTAACACCTTAATATGTATCTTCGTTTGTTAATTACAACTTTCTGGGCAATATTTTTTTCTTCTTCCCAGTGATTGTCAGATTCATTAGGGTTCTTCTTTTGACACAGTGCCATGGAGGCATCTTGTGTGAAATTGGCTAATGACTGAAAGATGAGACAATTGTTTTTCAAGGAGGCTCTGTTTAAGGAAGGAGGCAATTAATAACACAGTACAACCGCCTCTAAAATTTCAGAGGCATGCTTATCAGTGACGGTTCCAAGGATGAGGGGAGACCAAAAAGTCAGTCCCTATAGGACAAGATGAATCCAGTTGGACTCAGAGGAGTTGGAGGGAAGGCCGGCAGGGACACATTCACAAGTGCACCATGACCAAGGAGAAGACCCATCCCGAGGTGAGGAGACTATAGGCAAAAGACCTGGGAAAGAAGCCAGGACCACAGTGCAGTGCAGAGAACCCAGTGGTGGGCACGGGGGCATGTTGCTACCCAAGGGCAGTGTCCGCACGTGGCAAGGCATCCTTGAAACATCGGGACAGCAACACCATGAGCAGAGTGAGGTTAGAGAGAGGTGGCTTGACATGGAGACACTGAAAGCAGGTGGACCAGCAGAGAAGGAACCGTGGGGAAGATCACGAGAAGGATGACAGAACAGGAGGACAGGGACTGAGTGACTTACCGTCTGAGCTTCTGGAGGTGGCTGGGGAGGGGGTGCCGGTACGTTCCGTCTGTCCAGCTCCTCCAGCTCATGCACAGATAGGCCCATGGAACAAAGACTCTTCAAGACAAAGTTATGAGTCCAACTTTTGACAGGAGACAGAGGTGAGGCCACACAGCAAGAAGGAGCAGGCAGGTGAACCCTAGGCTTCTGGGGATGCAAGCCTGGGCTTGTTATACCACATCCCGTGTCCTTTCCAGGCCTTTATCCAGGTCACTTTTGATCACATCACCTTATTCTCTTCAGAGCACTTATCATGAGCTGAAATTCTTTTGTTTTCCCACTAGCTTGTTGTCTATCTGTCTCAACTACAAGATGGCCACCCAAGGGCTTTCCTCTGAACCCCCAGCGCCAACGATATAATAACACACCTGGCACAGAAGGGGTTTCATGCATGTTTGTTGAAATAAATCAACATATCTTCACCCTGGCATCTTCATCTGTCACTTAGGAGCCAGGGTGCCGCTCTCAAGGGGACCCACAGTGGAGGGGGGGCCTGGCCCGTGCTATAGTCAACCCCATGTGGATTCCAACACAGCATACCAGCCCCGTGGCTCTAGGAGTCCTGGCTGCTATGTCTGAAAATTAGGAATTGTAACTTACAAGGCTATTGTGATAACAAGACAAAGCATACAAAGTGCCCAGCCCCGCACAGATGGTCAGAGAACAATTGCTACTATGATCATACCTGATGACCTCATGGAGTCCTTTGTTGGTTTCGTTGTTTGTTCTATTTACTCAATTTTTTTCTAAAGGGAAAGTGACCCGGGTCACTCAGGACTTTAGGGCTGATGACCTCAGGGATACTAGAGGTGGAAGCGAGAGCAGCAGCCTGGGTTCCCTGAAGCCCCTGGCTGAGAGGAATTACTCCTCCTGCCTTGGATGCCCTTGTCCACAGCTGCAGGAAAAACTGTGCTTCCCCCTAGCTCTCCAGGCAGGGGGTGAGGAATGTCAAGGTTATAAAGGGGTAGGTTTAGACCTTAAGGGGGTTCTTATGTTTTTCAGACCTGCCCCAATAATATGATCCAAAATTTCCCATTAAGAGTTGAGTAGTCATTACTTGGGAGAGAAGATGTAGGAAAAGGAGAATTTGGGCCTCAGAGCTGCTTCGTAAAAGTTTACTCCTGCCCTGAGCCTCTAGGAAACACTCTCTCCTTCTGACTCTGCAGTTTCCTTTTCTCCTGGTTGTCTTCCCCCTCCTCTGGGGTCCACCTCAGGCTCTTTGTGGGCCTATCCTCTTCTACCCCGAGTAAGCACCGGGTTCCTGTCTGTTCTCTCACTGATTTCTTTCTCCCAGGGCACCCCCATGCCCACTGCATCATCTACTTGCCCAAGATTATTGACGTTCCCTTTGCTTGTCCCACCTCTGTTTCAGACCCACACGTCCAACCACCTGCACAGCGCTTTCATTTGCTGGCTCCAAGTATCTCAAGCTCGACATGCCCCACACCCCGAATCTGCCCATCGTTTTTCTCTGAAGGCTCCTCCCTAGGTTCCTCGGCTCAGTGCATGGCTTCCCCACCCCGCCAGGGGAGGACAGCAGCCAGGAGCTCAGACTGGGCCTCTCCAGCTCCACACCACACACAGTCACCGGATTTGGTGGATTTCACCGCCGTCTGCCGCTCTTCTCCATCTGCTCCACACCCCTCCCCATTCAGGTCCCACCACCTCTGTCCTGGTATCTGAAGAGCCTCCAATTCATGTCTCAGCCACAACTCGCCCCCTCCCATCCATTCTTCTTGCTGCCATCACCACCATCTTTCCAAATGCAAACCGGATGGATTACATCACCCAACCCCCATTAGAGTCCTGCAGCAATGTAATTTAGGACTCAGTTTTCAATGAAGTTCAGCTGAGGTCAAGGACGTGGCTACCTGGGGGCTCAGTCGGTTAAGCATCTGACTCTTGATTTCAGCTCCGGTCATGGTCTCACAGTTCATAAGATGGAGCCCAGAGTCGGCCTCTGTGCTAAAAGTGTGGAACCTGCTTGGGATTCTCTCCGTCCCTCTGTCTCTCTGTCTCTCTCTCTCTCAACATAAATAATAAACTTTTTAAAAAAGTAGCTATCTCTGGAGATGTGGCGGAAGGAGTCCTGTGCATATCTGGAAATGTTCTATATCATAATCCAGGGGACGATTACCTGGGTGGATAAATAAGTTGACATTCACCAAGCATGAACTTAACACTTGTACACTTTACTATATGTTAATTATATGTCAAAAAATAAAAACAGAGAATTTATAAATCTATACAGTCTATTGAAAAGGAAAAACATTTTAAAAATCTATGAGGGCTTTCAAATCTCTTTCAGGATGAAACCAAATATTTCAACATGGCCTATGTTTAGGATGTCCATTTATCTTGGCTGGCCTGGCACAATCTTGGCTTATGCCTAAGGTCCTGGTGCAATTATTAACATGCTCCATTTGTATGATCAATAATATGGCCATCTCCCTCTTGCCTCTGGACTTCACCCTTGCCGTTCCCTCTGGTTGAAAAGTTCTCTGTTTCCCTTTACCCAGATAACAACTCAGATCCCAGCTAAAACATCACTTTTCTCTGGAAAGTTCTCTTACTTAGCTGCAAATCAGTCTTAGGATGGTCCCCTTGTTGTCTGTACCAAGAG
Organism: Panthera onca; assembly: GCF_046562875.1. Lineage (NCBI taxonomy): Eukaryota > Metazoa > Chordata > Mammalia > Carnivora > Felidae > Panthera > Panthera onca. The sequence goes on along the minus strand of NC_138349.1, from coordinate 38,904,854 downwards.
TAACCTGTATTTCCTCCACCCCACCCAAGTCAAAGTGGGGACCCAAGTGCCAAGTTGGCAAATTAGGGTGGCAATATGACCATCTTGTAGTTTCAACATTTATTTAGATGTACTCATCTTCTGTTACAGGACAAAGAGGTGTAAACCTCTCATTTTATAGAGGAGGGGACCGGGATTCAGAGATATTAAATGACTCCTTCAAGGTCACCCTGTCAGTTATTGCCAGGGCCAGGACCAGAATCCACGGGAACCCCGATTCAGGGTGTAGACTCCATAAGTTACTCTGATGATGAGACTATTTGGTGGGGCTTTGGGAATATAATTCTGAATGTGATTTCCCATTCAGAAAGTATAGAAGGTTTAATTTAATGTCTTTGATCCCCTTGACTGTCCTGGAAGTTTATCCTTTCCAAAAACTGTTGAGTGAATAAACCTGTTAGCTGAGGGTTTAGGTACTAGGCCTTCCCCTTAGGGGTACAGTCTAGAAGTTAAAAGTGTCTGTTGATTTCTTTTTTTTTTTTTTAATTTTTTTAAACATTTATTCATTTTGGAGAGTGAAAGAGACAGAGCATGAGCAGGGGAGGGGCAGAAAGAGAGGGAGACACAGAATCTGAAGCAGGCTCCAGGCTCTGAGTTGTCAGCACAGGGCCCTACACGGGGCTCCAACTCACAGAGTGTGAGATCGTGACCTGAGCTGAAGTCGGACGCTCAACCGACTGAGCCACCCAGGTGCCCCTAGTGTCTGTTGATTTCTAAGATACAGAATGGATCCACCAACACAGGTGGCTAGACCGCCCATATGCTGGCATCCTGTGTGGATACCAATTGCTAGAAGAAGCTCAGGGCAGGAAGCTGGGGCTCAGGTCACACTGCCCAGACCAGTTCCAGCGCATCCCTCCTGAATGTCTGTGACCTTGGGGAAGTTATCTAACCGCTATAGACCCGAGTTTCTCATCTGAAAAGCTGGGAGATATGCATGACTCCTTCATAAGATTGTTTAAACAACCGAATAAGATGATTTGTACAAAATGCTTAACTTGCAGTGAGCCCTAAATAAATACCAGCTCTTCCTCTTCTTCCCACCCTCCCCCTTCTTCTTCTCCTCCTCTACTTCCTCCTTCTTTTCTCCTTCTCCTTCTTTTCTTCCTCCTCTTCCTCTCCTTTTTAATGATAGTCTAAATAATCAAAACATATCTTTTTAGGATGAGGATTTTTTTCTATTGGCCATGGGAAATCCACAGTGTGTGAGCCACAAAGTGGTGTGTATAGACGATGAGGTCATTTTTTATATTAAATCATCCATTTGAGCCATCTTCCTGCTTGAGCTGTTCTTCAGTTTTTTACATCCTTTTAAAAATGTGGGTACTAGAACTAAAATGTCTAGGTGTATTTGTCTAAGACAACCCCATTATCTACCTGCCCAGGAACTCCACTAATCTTCCTGTAGAGTACCTCAAATAGTATACTTTGGGGTCATAAGATCATTGGTTGACTTATACTGAGTGTTTTGAAACCTCTTCGATAATATAAATTATTCCAAAATACCAAGTAGAGGGCAAGACTGCAGGGGTCAGATCATGCTAGTAAACCACCTTCTGACTGGGAGAAGATCAGAAGCAGTTCCTGTGGCAAATATTTGCCTGATTTGGGCTGTTACCACGAATCTTGCTTTGTTTATCTGGAGATCACACAGCCTTTCATGTTTCCATCTAACTGGCAGCTAGAGGCCTTGGCAACCACATAGCTGGGCAGATGTTAGAAATCTGAGCTGAGTTGCAGTAGCTGGAATGTTCAAGTGGGTTCCCCAAAGCCAAGGTCTGGGAAAGAAGTAGGCAAATGGCTTTGGGGACTCCTTCCTTCTCTGCCCAGTCTCTGGTGAGTAGCCCCATCATTGCCCACTGTGACTGGACTGCAGTCACCTTCTACACATGAAAGGCATATCCTTGACCCATAGGTCAATAGCTGGCCCCAGAGCTATTCTCGTGCAGGTGGGTAGAGTTTTTGAGTCAACATCACCACTGAGACAACATTTTGCAAATTTTCTGGCCAGAAATCAATAGATCTGAGTTTCTGACATGTATTATTTTTCTTCTCTTTTTAAAGAACATCTTTTAACATTTTTTGTAAGTCAAGTCTACTAGCGATACATTTTCTCAATTTTTATTTGTCTGAAAGTCTTTATTTCTCCTTCACTTTTAGAGGATAATTTTGTAGGGTACAGAATTCTATGTTGGTGAAGTTTTCCTCTCAACATTTCAAACAATTCACATTACTCTCTTCTTGTTTGCCTGGTTTCTGAGGAGAGTCAGATATAATGTTCCCATCTGTAATAAGGTGATTTTTCCTCTGGCTTCTTTCAGGATATTTTCTTTGTCTTTGATGATCTGTAGTTTGAAAATGATGTGTCTACATGTAGGGTATTTCGGGTTTTGCCTATTGTTGTTGTTTTAGCATTTATCCTGTTTGATGTTCTATGAAATTCTTGGATCTGAGGTTTGGTATCTAATGTTAATTTGGGGAGATCTCAATTATTATTGTTTCAAGTATTTTCTCTGTTCCTTTCTCTCTTTATTCTCCTTCTGGTATTCCCATTACTCATACGTTATGCCTTTTTTAGATGTCCCACAACTTCTGGATATCCCATTCTGGTTTTTTTCAGTCTTTATTCTCTTTGTTTTTTGGTTGTTGAGGATTCTATTCTATATCGTAGAGCATAGAGGTTCTTTCCTTAGCCATGTCCAGTCTACTAAGAAACCCATCAAAAACATTCTTCATGTCCGTTATGGCGTTTTTGACCTCTAGTCTTTCTTTTTGGTTCTTTCTTAGGATTTCCACCTCTCTCTTTCATTGCCCATCTGTTCTCGCATGCTATCTACTCTATCGATGAAAGCCCTTAGCATACTAATCATGGTTGTTTTAAATTCTCACTCTGACAATTGCAATATAGCTGTCATGTCTGGTTCTAGTGTCAGAGGAGGGGAAGCATCCTACAGTCCTATGATTAGGTCTCTGGACTGTGAACTTCACAAGTGTTTCTCAGCGTTTTTATCCACCTTGGGTGGGACAGGATGGCTAGAGTGGGCTGGAGTTGGGTATTTCCCTTCCCCAGATCAGTCAGGTTTGATCATACCTCAGCAGGTGAGGCTCTAGTTAGCTAGTTTCCCCTGATTTCAAGTCTTACTAAGAAGAACAGAGTGTTCTGATTCCTTTCCTCTCCTCCTACCAGAAGCATGAGGGGATTTTTCTCTTATATTTATGGTGAGCACCTGGTCAAGTTCCTGGAGGCAAATCTCAAAATATTGTGGAAGTCCCTCCATGACTGGATACCCTGGAATGTTTAATTCCCAGATTTCTCTCCCCTGAGCCTCTAGCAATTCAATTCCTTTTCATATTTTCCTACCCCACCACTGCTTCCCAAGGCAGTTTCCTCTCGTGAGTCTTTGGTATAAGCTGTGACTCTCTGTATTTGCCTGTCTTCCCAATCTTTGAAGCTGTGGTTTGCCCTGTGTCCTCCCCACTCTTATAGATCCAAGAAGAGCTGTAGAACTTCCAGTCTATTCAGCATCTTTTTTTTTCTGTATCTATTATTGATTTCAATGAATACCTTGAAGGGAAAACCACCAAGTGCTGGGCTTATTTTACGTGGTTCACTCCTCTCACGAATTTCTGCCACTTAATTCCTAGCTATGTTGGTATCTCTTCAATGCCTTCAAAAGCTGTTTACTTTGCATTATATCTGGATTTTTAAATTTTTCTTGGCAGAAGCATCGGTCTACTTCAGGCTACTCTATTTTGGTCAGACTTAGAACTCCCTCTAATTTTCATCTTATGAAAGACAGACTAACATACATCAACAACTCTAGAATTAGAAAGATCTGTGATTCATTTCTGGCTCTGCCACTTACTGACTTTGAGAACTTGAACCTGTCTACTTAACCTCTTAGTGACCAAATTTACAAAGTGCTATGACTGTTGGAGCTGTCGTTTTAATGGAAGGGGGAAAAAAGTAATAGGAATAAATAAATAAATAAATAAATAAATAAATAAAATAACAATATCTGATTAATGCTATGAAAAGATTACAATTATCCATCATCGTCCTGCAGATAGTATTTAATGACGTGGGAATAGACAGCATCCTTTATGGAAACAGGTTAAAGAAGAGAAGGGATTCCCAAACGCAGTTCTGAGAAATGACACGGACATGGTAAAATTGGGTAGAGAAAGAGAGCTGCAGGCAGGTAATAGGTGAAAAATTGTGGAGATGTGGCATCACAGAAGCTGGCAACAGAGAAACTCGTTAGAACAAAGAGGTAAACAGCCCTGTTGAACACTGCTATGATATAAGATAAGGTGAGGGCAAAATAGTGCTTGTCAGATATGATGCTGTGAAAACTGTTGGAAGCTTCGACAAGTGCAGAGATTTTTGTAGACAAAACCAGATAGAGAGGAGTGAAAGAATGAATTAGCAATAAAGAAAGGGACACAGCCTGTTTAGGCAACTTCTGCAAGAAAGTTCAGCCTTGAAGAGGGGGCAGGAAGGGGGATTATGCTTATAAGATCTCAGCAGAGTGCTTCTCAGGATCTGCCCATCTCCACCTCATAAACTGCAGAGATCTTCAAACTCAGTGCCGGTTTTGTCTTTTCCTCGGCTTTTCCAATGAGCTCTTCCTTCTGTTGTCCATTCATATGGATTTTTGTTCTCCTTTCCCTTTTTTCTTTTTAATATTGTTTAATCTTTATTTATTTTTGAGAGAGGCAGAAACAGAGTGCAAGCCAGGGAGGGGCACAGAGAGAGGGAGACACAGAATCCGAAGCAGGCTCCAGGCTCTGATGTGGGGCTCAGAGCCTGATGTGGGGCTCGAACCCACAAACCAAAGGATCGTGACCTGAGCCGAAGTTGGCTGCTTAAACGACTGAGCCACCCAGGAGCCCCTGTTCTCCTTTCCTTTTTATCAGTGGGTACAACTAATATTATCTTGGGTCAGCCTTTTCTGTTTTTAATGAAAGTTGAGTTCTTTTTCATTTTTTAAAATAACATTTCAGACTATGGTGACTTTAGATAAATTAGTTGGTAGTTAAAAGCTTCTATTTATTCATACTTTTCAAAACATACAGTAATCTGTCCTAAACGGGGGAGTCAAATTGCAGGGTTTCTACAGCAGATTCAAAAGATAGATGGCAGGAAAAGCAGCATGGTAGAGTAGAAAATCAAAAAGATTCTGAGCCAGAAAAATCCTGAGTTCAAGTCCAACCTCTGTGTGCCGTCTGGGGCAATTTCTTAATCTTAATTTTACAAACTTTATAAGAGTTTCTTCTATAGCTTTATCCATATATAGATTATCTGTAAATTATCAGTTTTATATATAAAATCTACCTTTAATTCATTTAATCTTTAATAAAATATTCATCTGTGTGTATATCTATATATCTGTATCTATACATCTCTCCTTAGTGACCTATTGAGAATCCTTGATTAGACATTCAAATACTGGCCATACAATATACAGTTCCTTTTTTTTCTTTTTCCCTGGCTGCCCATCTCTTTAACCAGCAATACCACTTTGAAAAAGATACGCCCTGGGGCTCCTGGGTGGCTCAGTCTGTTAATTATCCAACTTCAGCTCACTTCACGATCTTGTGTTCTGTGACTTTGAGCCCCGCATCGGGCTCTGTGCTGACAGCCCAGAGGCCGGAACCTGCTTCAGATTCTGTGTCCCTTTCTCTCTCTGCCCCTCCCCTGCTCGTGCTCTGTCTCTGCCTCTCAAAAATAAATAAACATCGGGGCTTCTGGGTGGCTCAGTCGGTTAAGCATCTGATTTCAGCTCAGGTCATGATCCACAGTTCATGGGTTTGAGCCCTGTGTCAGGCTCTGTGCTGACAGCTCAGAGCCTGGAGCCTGCTTCTGATTCTGTGTCTCCCTTTCTCTCTGCCCCTCCCCTACTCACACACTCTCTCTCTCCCTCTCTCAAAAATAGACATTTATATAAACAAACATTAAAAAAATTTTTTTAAGGTATGCCCTTCTTTCTTCCTTTCTTCCCTGCCTGTTCTTACTGGCACATCATCTTGCATATCTGCTAGACATCATTCAGTTCAGTGCAATCAATTTAAAAAATTTATTTTGCAACTTCCTAGGTCACATAGGCTTTCTTTGACACTCCTCTCCTTTCATTTCATAGGCTGTTTACTGAGACTGCAGTTCTGAAAACTATTTCTTTATCGCAGCTATTAGAATTATGTTAATAGCCATTTTATAGAACCCGTCTTCCTTCCTCACACGCTTAATTCTTACTTCTGTTTCCTGATTTCCATCCAACCTCTGCCAAATCTCTGCGTTTTCATATTATCGTCTGTATCCCTTGTTGCTCGGTCTGCATTTTTTAGATTTAAAATATTCTGCCTTCTCTCAAGTCCTGTCTTCGGGGCTGGCTACATAATTTGTGAGGCCCAGAGCAAAATGAAAATAAGGTTCTCTTGTTCAAAAAAACAGGAAAAGGAGTGGGGTCACAAATGTAAAACTGTTAAGGTTTTCTCTTACTAATATTTTCTTACTCATAAAATTTGATGAGACAGTAGTGATATTAGTCACAATATAACATAACATAAAAAGAACAGGGATGGCTCCACCTCTCTGGAGGCGGGGCCACTGCTGTTTCTGCTTCTGCCGCTGCTTCCACTGTTGGAACTGCCAGCCTGAGCCCGGGTCCCAGAACTGACCAGTGCCCGAGATGGCTGCAGGCACATGCGTGTGCTGGGCAGCGTCGGGCATGCATGGAGCCCGCCACCCACGGTACCCCGCTGTCCTGACCCAAGATGCACCTGCTGCGGCCCGTACGCATCCCCTCTGCTCACGCTCATCCGCCCATGTCCCGTCTGACTTCATTTACAAAACACAAGTCCAAGGATGAAGTTGTTATGAATTTCAAGATGACCACAGCAGAACACTAAACCAAGTGTGGGCACTTCTGACAAAGGGGTCCCAAGTGACCGTCCCTGTTGTAGGCCCACGGAGTCGGCCAGCCCGGGCTGTCTGTGCCCCTGCTGCTGGCTCCCGCAGGTGCTTGGGAGAATCCGCCTGTGGCACCCCGACGATGGACACACGCTGGACTAACATACCTTTCTTTATTCCTGATTTTCAAATTAGTTAAGAGAGGCTCAGAACCCGTGTTTGCAAGGTTTACGTGCCAGCATAGGTTCTATTTATTCTTTAAGTATATGTTCATCTATGTGTATGTCTGTATATCTGTATCTATACATCTCTCCTTAGTGATCTATTGAGAAGCTTTGATTAGATATTCCAATCATGGCCACACAATAAATAGTTCCTTTTGAAATGTGACCTTTGAGTTTGTAGTATTTGTTTCCTAACCTCAATTTACAAATATAAAATAAGGATTCATTTGGTTGTCAAAAAATTAAGAAGTCATGAATGAAACGGTCTCTACCCTCAAGGACCTCCTGATTTCTCATTTAAATCCATACCTCTACAGGTGCTTATTTCTTTCCAGCTATCAAATGGGAACCTTCACAAAGAAATCATCTTGATTTGAATCCAGATGGGTGAAAACCAGTTTCCCAAGTACACAAGGAGGAGAAAGAACAGTTTCAGGCAGCCTGTATGTAAAAGCACAGAAGTGAAAGTTTAGGACATCTAGCAGAAACTGTTGTAGGACATTTGAAGCATGTGACAGAGGGACAAGAAGGAAGTAATAGCAGATGGAGTGATCAGGTCACAGGAGTTTGTAGCCTGAGAAATTTTGGACTGGATCTTTGTCTTAGAAAGACTTTTGGACAGAAGAGTGGCATGGGCACTTAGAGTTGTTGAACATTTTGTTATATATACCTATCGGCTATTTGTATGTTTTCTTTGGAGAAATGTCTATTCGAGTCCTTAATGCCGCTTCTTAATCAGGTTATTTGGGATTTTTTGCCTTTGGTTACAGGTGCTCTTATATATTTTGGCTATTAAATTCTTGTCAGTCATATAGTCCGTAAGAATTTTCTCTCGTGCTGTTTGAAAAAATTCGTCTGTTGATTGCTTCCTTTGGTGGGCAGAAGCTTTTTATTTGGATATATTTCCACTTGTCTGTTCTTACTTTTGCTGACTGTGCTTTTGATGTTACATCCATGAAATCATTGCCATGATCAATGTCACAAGGCTTTCCCTCTATGTGTTCTCCTGGAGTTTTACGGTTTGGGGTCTTACCTTTAAGTCTTTAATTTTGAGTTCATTTTGTCTATGGTGTAAGACAAGAATCAATTTCATTCTTTTGCTTATGGAAATCCAGCTTTCCCAACACCTTTTTGTTGAGCAGACTATTCTTTCCCCACTGTGTATTTTTGACACCCTTGTCAAAGACAGGTTGACTGTATATGTATTGTTTCTGGGCTTTCTAACCTGTTCCATTTGTATATATGTCTGTCTCTATGTCAGTAGCATACTGTTTTGATTACCGTAACTTTGTTATATATTTTGAAATCATGTAGAGTGACGCCTTCAGGTTTTCTCCCCCTCAAGACTGAGGAACTATTTGTAATCTTCTGTACTTCTGTATGAATTATATAATTGGTTTTTCTATTTATGTAAAAATGCCATAGGATTTTGATAGGGTTTGCAATGAATCTGTAAGATCACTTTGGGTAAAATGGACATCTTAACAATATTAAATCTCCCAGTCTATAAATAGGGGATATCTTTCCCTTGTTTGTGTCTTCTTTAATTTTTTTGATTAATATTTTATACTTTTCAGTATACAAGTCTTTCATCTCCATAGTTTCTAAATGTTCTGTTCTTTTCAGTGGTGTTGTAAATGGGATCGTTTTCCTAGCGTTTCAGATAGTTCATTGTTAATGTATAGAAACACAACTGACTTTGGTATATTGATTTTGTATCCTGCAACTTGACTGAATTTATTTCTTAGTTCTAACAGGTTTGTTTGTTTTGAGTCTTTAGGTTTCTCTCTATATAATAAGATCATGCCATCTATAGACAGAGAAAATTTTACTTCTTCCTTTTCCATCTGAACGTCTCTTATTTCTTTCTTTTTCTTAATTGCTCTCTCTAGGATTTCCATGTATATGTTGAATAGAAGTGATAAGAGTGGGTATCCTTGTGTTTTTCCTGATCTCAAAGGGGAAGTTTTCAGTCTTCCCCATTGATAATTATCCTAGCTTTGAACTTTTCATATATGGCCTTTATTATGTTGAGATACTTTTCTTGTATTCCTAGTTTATTGAATGTTTTTATCATGAAAGTGTGTTGAATCTAGTTAATTGCTTTTTCTGCATCGACTGAGATGATCACTTGATTTTTATCTTTTATTCCATTAAAGTGGTGTATCACACTAATTAAATTGCATTTGTCGAACCATCCTTGCACTCCAGGAACAAATCTTACTTGGTCATGGAGCATGATGCTTTTAATGTGCTGTACAATTCAGTTAGCTAGTATTTTGTCAAAGATTTTTGAATCTATATTCATCAAAGATATCGGCTCATCATTTTATTTTCTTGTGATGTCTTTGTCTGACTTTGGTATCTGGGTAATGCTGACCTCACAAAATGAGTTTGGAAGTGTTCCTTCATCTTCAGTTTTTTGGAATGACTTGAGAAGTATTGGAATTCATTATTCTTTCCATGTTTGGTAGAATTCACCAGTGAAGCCACCTGGTTGGGCTTTTCTTTGTCGAGGGGAGGGGTTTGATTATTGATTCAATCTCCATACTAGTTATATGTCTGTTCAGGTTTTCTATTTATTCATGATTTAGTCTTAGTAGGTTGTATGTTTCTAGGGATTTATCCATTTCTTATAGGTTGTATATTTTATTGCCTAGATTCATTCATGGTAGTCTTTTGTGATCCTTGTTATTTCTGGGACATCAGTTATAATGCCTCCTGTTTCATTTCTGAATTTATTTATTTGAATATTCTCTGTTTTTTTTCTTAGTCTAGTTAAGCATTTGTCAATTGTTTTTATCTTTTTAAAAAACCAACTCTTAGTTTTGTTGAGACATTTTTGTTGCTGTGTTTTAACATCAGATTACCTTCTGCACACACACCAATTTTTCCAGTATCAACATTAGATTCCTTTTGGCCCTGAATACTCTATGCCTCCAAATGTTCCCCCCTCCTCCCTTAAAGTAACCAGTACTTTGGAGCTCGAACTTACGGACAGAGCTATAGACCGAACAGGAGGCCCATCAAATTTGCCAAGGCTCATTGGAGTATTTCCTCTATGAAACATCAACTCTAGCAAGATAAAGATTACCTATGATAATTGGGCTCCTTCTGGTTCCCCAGCTGGCCTTCTACTTTGCAGGCAGCTCCATCAAACTGGGGGCAGGGGGTAAAATCTCTCAAGGCCCTATGTTTGGGCTTGGATGGACACCTCAATGGGCTTGGTGTGTTCTCTGTGGTCCCTGCCTGACTACACTCCAGATCCTCTCCACTGTGAGTAATCGGCCAGGAGATCTGCTTCTGCTTGAGGTGCATATTCCTTGAACCAATAATCAGGTACAGCAGCTTCTAGATTCCAGTCAGAAAGGCAGTTGCCTCTCACTCTGCCAGATGTGAAGCAGGAGGATTCATTCTGCAAGCATTTATTGAAGGGCGTGAAGAAAGAGGATGTGCTTTGGAATTACACGAAGTCAAGACCCACCCCTTTTTAATTATGATTCTGAGCAAAACTTTCAGCTTCTTTACACCATGGATTTTGTTTTGTTTTGTTTTGTTTTGCAAGATGTGGATAACAATATTTCTCTTCTGGCATTAAATAAAGGTTAAGTATAATGCATATAGGAATTCCTAGCAGAGCGCCTGGCACATGGATGAGATAAATGGCAGCTGCTCTTCTTTATGCAAAGAAATAAACAAATGATTAACAAGGAATGTTAAGAATCACATTGTCTAGTCTTCACACTATTTTTTCCTTACACAGGGACACTGAGTCCTATAATCTCTACTAAAAATATTTTTTCTGTCTTCTTCTTTTGTGAATATTGAATTTTAGGGTTTTTGTTTTGTTTTGTTTTGTTTTTGCAATAGAGAGCTCCAACTTGGTAGCCTAAATCATGTTGGTTTCTCAATTCAAGCATAACTGGGCAGATCTGTAGAGGCGATTTTGTATATTTCCACTTCAAGAGAATGGAGATTGGGAATGTGATAACTTGGAGCAAGGATGATGGTCCAGTGTTGCAGGGAGAGGTGGCTTTGACTAGTTTGGTGGATTCTCAGTAGATTGCCCTGTAGTATATGAACTAAAGAGATGGGTATTCAAAAAAACAATGAGTGTTATTTCACTAAAAAAAACCCATGTGAAAATTGGAGGTTGAGGGCAAACCCTGGGGTCCAACATAATGCAGTGCTGCGTGAGTAGTGATCAGAAGTACTCTTGCTAACTGAGATGCTGTTGGGGCACACTGGAGTATCAGAAAAAGTATGAAAGACTTTGGTATGGAAAATAGGATTACTCACTGCCCTGTCCGGTGAACACTTCCAGGTTATCTCTACTTTCCACTGTTCTTTGGGCTGTTTTACAACTCTGTAAATTGTGGGAAATGGATATTGATGCAAATGACTCTTGTCTATAGAAATACAAACGAATTGTAGTCAATGGAATGTCATTATTGCCCTGTGAATATGCCATTTTTGCATCTAAGTTAATTTCAACATCTCTTCTCTGCCTAGGCATGCATGATACTTTGAATTTGCCTGTGAATTACTTGAAGGAAACATCTTACTCATCACATTATTATTAATCCAACATTATTATAATATATTACTGTATTACATTATTAATGAGTAAAGTATAAGTGTTCTTTTCATACTTGTATGAGAGATATGGTTATATCCTCTTGAAAAAAATTATATTTTGAGTTGCCTGGGTGGCTCAGTCAGTTCAGTGTCCAATCAAGTGACCTTGATTTTGCTCAGGTCGTAATCTTGTGGTTCCCGGGATCAAGCCCTGAATCAGGCTCTGCACTGATGGGGTGGAGCCTACGTGGGATTCTTTCTCTCCTCTTTCTCTGCCCCTCCCCCTGCTCGCTCACTCTCTCACTCTCTCTGTCTCTCTCAAAATAAATAAATAAACATTTTTTAAATGGCTAGAAAAAATAATCTTTTAACAGTTTGGGATGTCATCCACTGAAATGCTCCGTGGACTCACCTGACAGAGGCAGGTTAAATGTGTTGCCAGAGGGGCGCCTGGGTGGCGCAGTCGGTTGAGCGTCCGACTTCAGCCAGGTCACGATCTCGCGGTCCGTGAGTTCGAGCCCCGCGTCGGGCTCTGGGCTGATGGCTCGGAGCCTGGGGCCTGTTTCCGATTCTGTGTCTCCCTCTCTCTCTGCCCCTCCCCCGTTCATGCTCTGTCTGTCTCTCTCTGTCCCAAAAATAAATAAAAAACGTTGAAAAAAAATTTTTTTTTTTTTTTTTTTTAAGTTTTTTATTTTTGGGACAGAGAGAGACAGAGCATGAACGGGGGAGGGGCAGAGAGAGAGGGAGACACAGAATCGGAAACAGGCTCCAGGCTCTGAGCCATCAGCCCAGAGCCCGACGCGGGGCTCGAACTCACGGACCGCGAGATCGTGACCTGGCTGAAGTCGGACGCTCAACCGACTGCGCCACCCAGGCGCCCCACGTTGAAAAAAAATTTAAAAAAAAAAAAAAATGTGTTGCCAGAGAAGTTCACAGCAGATAAGTTATTCCCCATGGTGGCAGCAATGATTGGGAATTTTACCCGACCAACCGGTCATCTCCCTCAATGGGTTGGTGGCTTATAGAGATCTGTTCTGTGTTGACAGAGAATCTGGCTTGTTAGTTTTTTGTTTGTCATTATGCCTATCGCTTCCCAGCCCTTTGGCTAAGATCAAGTGTCATTACCCTTATTGTGACTCAAATCAACTAAGAACAGATGGTCATGAGGTGCAAGTACAGCTCATTGAGATTTAGTTGAGATCAATCATAACTCTATCAAGGAGGGACATGGGGTCAGAGGACCCCGTCCAAGCCTGAAAAGGGGTCTGCGAGATTCCCACTGGAGGCTGAGATTCGAAGGTGGACTAAGAATGGGGAGACAAAGGGCAATGTCCCAGGTAGAGGAAGTGACATATGGGAAGAAGTGTCAGGGGCTTCAACAGTGCAACTAAGCCATTCTTTTGTCATAACCATGACTGACTATTCTATGTTCTGTCCACACGTGTGCTTGAAAAAGTGAAAAATCAGTAAGGACCACCTATGTGATGATGGCCATGAGAATGCACAGGTTTTGGAGTGAAGGTGTCCATTCCTGGGCCAGTAAAGAGAAGGTCTCTATAGCTGGATCTGAAATGGAAAAGAGAGGTCTGTCTCCAAATTCACCAAGTTATTCTGCCTTCCAACCCTCCAGGACATACTGGCAAGGGGTTTCAAAAGTAAATACGCTAGAATATTTCTTTTAGCAACGTTAGATATTTTCTGTCCCCACGTACACACCACCACAGTCCTGGGCTCCATGCCCAATGTACCCTAAGGCAGACATCTGGCTAGGATGACTTGGGGAAGCCCAAAAGGAGCTGTCCACGGCCAGCATCCTGTGACCCCGGGCACCCTTTGGAGTATCCCCCAGGAGTAAGAGGAACACCCTCTCTTAGTGGCATGCAAAAGACTGGAGAGGGTAAAGGAGAAGACACTAGCCCCTCCTGAGTGGCTACTCTCTTCTCTGGCTACCGTGGACCTCAAATGGCTTTTCTTGTCCGTTTAGGACACAGACACACATGCCAGGACTGTTTTCTCCCTTCCACTCACTCTCCCTCCGCCTCTCTAAGTCATCCAACTCATGCCGGTGGAACACTTAACAGTCTGGCCATTTTCACCGCCCCCCCCCCCCCCCCCACCTTCTCTGGCTCCCTCCTCCATCTTCCCCTCATGAGAGGGGAGCGTAGGCAGCCAACTCGGTTTCTTGTCTACACCGATTCTCTTTAGTGACGCATGCCTGCAAGCAAAGCAGAGGAAGGATTCAGAGACTTATGTGGATCATTCGGGTTTAAAACCCCTGATCTGTTTTCTGTTGGGAAAACACAAGCATCTAATTGCTCAAGCTCCTATTTCATGTTGCCTGGGTTTCAATCCAGAAAAGTCTAGCACTGTAAAGGATACACAAGATTACCTGTTAAAGTACCCCAATCTCCGTGTAATAGATGAAGATTAAATCAAGACGAGGGAGGATAAAGGATCCCCGTCCCACCCCATTATGGGCCGAATCGTGTCCCCTTCCCAAAATTCACGTGTTGAACCCTAACTCCCAGTACTTCAGATGTAACCTTATTTGCAGACAAGGTCTTTGCAGAGGTGATTCTGTTAAAATGAGGTCATTAGAGGGGCCTTAATCCAGGATGACTGGGAAAACTTGGACACAGCACAGAGGAAGACCATGTGAAGACACAGAGAGAAGGCAGTCGTCTACACGCCCAGGTAGAGCCCTCAGAAGAAAGTGAACCTTCTGACACCTAGATCTCAGACTTCAAGCCTCCAGATGAGAAAATACATTTCTGCATCCAGTGTGTGCCACTTTGTTAAGGCGGCCTTAAGCAAACTAATACACCCCTAGACTACACAGCCGGAGGCGGCAGCTAGAGAAGCCTCTGGGCCTGTCCCCATTCTCTGCTCAGCCTGCCGCCTCAGGCTTCTGCCCATTGTCTCATTCTTGCCTTGATGGGTTTCTCTCCTCTCCTAGGTCAGCACCCAGCACATTTGGACTCTGAAGGATGAGTATCTGATTACAAAGAAAGGGAAAGCCGATGAGAAAATATGTAAGAGAAAAGAAAGAGCGTCAGTGACATTGTGGGGGAACTGCCCGCCTGGCAGGTGGGGTCAGTGAAGAAGCTGGGGAGACATGAGGAAAAATCGGGAACGGTCCAGAGACCAGGGTGGAACAGCAGGCAGGGCTGGGCCCTGGGGCATCTGGTCTGTCAGCTAAGGATCTCCCACTTTATCCTATAAACAATGGGGGCCCCCCCGAAGGATTTGAGTCATGGAAGGATGGTCAGATTTCGTCTCTGACAGCAGAGGAGACCTGGATGGTTGTAAAGAGACCAGAAGCAGAAAACCCGCTCCACTGGAGACCGCTCCAAAGGTCCCTGTGAATGATGGTGGCACTCTGCAGGCCTGGGTGCACCTCACAAACAATGATGAGCTGGGACGACCACACGTTGCCTTTCCTATTTCTCTGCTACCCCCAGAGCAGCCAGGGGAGGGGTTCAAGGGAGGACAGATGTATTGTGCAGCCACTGAGGGCAGGAGGGGAGCTCAGTCTCAGGGACTATTTTCTAACTGTCAGAGCTAAAAGAACAAAGCAGTTCGCCACGTTTGAAGGGCATATGATCCAGTAATTCTCGTTCTGGGTCTACATCCAAAGGAAATGAAAACGAGCATTTGTTATTCACAAGAGCCAAGATGTAGAAGCAACCTAGTGTCTGTCAAAATGGATAAAGAAGATGTGGTACATATACACAATGAATGGTATTATTCAGCCATGAAAAAGAAGGAAATCCTGCCCTTTGCGACACGGATGGACCTTGAGGACATTACGCTAAGTCAGGTAAGTCAGGCAAAGACAACTGCTGTGTGATCTCACTTCTACGTGGAATCTAAAAAAGCTGAACTCAAAAACAGAGACTAGAATGTGGCCACTAGGGGCTGGAGGTGGCAGGGGGGAGCTGGGGAGCCGTTTAGGGTTACAGACTTACAGCTAGCCAATAACGAAGCCCTGGAGGTGTAATGCACAGCATAGTGATTACAGACAACAGTACTGTCTCAGAAACTTCCAAGTCGCTAAGAGACAAGGTCTTAAATGTTCTCATCACAAACATGATATCTATGTGATGTGAGAGTGGTGCTAGCTAACACCACGGTGGTAATCATCCCATGATATATGAATGTATCGAATCAACACATTGTACACCTTAAACTTACACAATGTTATATGTCAATTACATCTCGGTTAGAATAATCAGCTTGAAGAGCAGTTAAGATCTCGTGCATGTGAAAGCAGTCCTGTATGAAAGGCAGAGAGGCCTTATAGAAACGATAAGGAAGCAGCGGTTTCCCCGTTGATAAGAGTTTAACAAATAAAATCCACATGTCATTTACGTTTGTTTGGCCCAGTGAACTGTTGCTTAGCTCCATATCCCTGTAGATAGGGAGATACAGGAGTAACCTGGTAGTGAGGTTATTTCATTTGGAGCATGTTCCGTGTTCTTAAGCTAAGAGGTGACTATGGGAAAGATCTAGAAGGAGGTATTAAAGTGTTTGAGCAGCATGGAAGATGACAGGAGAGGCAGCACATAGAAGCTCATTCACAGCAAGATTACAAAAACAGGAGGACGTTATTACTTTTCAATTATGTGATAAAGTTCCTATAAAAGTAATTTATAGACAGACCCCAGGCAAAGCTGGGAAGCTGAGCTTGTGGGTTTTAGAGAAGAACCCATAAGCTCCAGTTGGGAATTGTGTTGAGTTTGTGTTTCATGGTTGAGGTCACGACTCTCAGATTTCAAAATTGCTATGCAGTGGGCAGCAACAAAGCCAGTTACAAACCCAATGAATCAGGAAGGAATCTAGAGAATTTACACATCCCAAGCTCCACACTGTGCAGAAGCAGGTGACTTTCTAAGAGTTTTGTGTTCACTTCTCTGAGTGTTGGGACAGTGTCAGGGGAGGGTGACTAGCCCCAGATGCACAAGGGCCGCCAGGGACCAGGAGCAGGCAGGCTCAGCAGGCTGGTGATTGCTTTTACTCACAGACATAAATGGAGCTTGGGAGTAGTTTTGCAAATGAAATGAAGAGGGAAGGACAAACCTCACCTTTTATCTTATTAAGGCAGCACTGTGATTCTAAACTAGGATTGGATGGGAAATGGGAATTTGTGGCCAATGTAAAGGAATCAAATCTAGTCTGAGATGGGAAAAGAAAGTCCTCTGAGTCAGTAACATTGACGTTAGAGCTCAGGTCTACATAGACTCAGGAGTGTCGGGGAGAGTAAGCCAGGCATAAGAACTGCATGTTCAAAGGCCCTGAGGCAGAAAGGAGTCTGATGGGTTTCAAGAGAAGAGAGAAGACTGTTATGGCTACAGCCATGTGTGACAGTGTTGAGATAGAAGATAGAGCTGGAAGAGGGGACCAGAGACTCATGATGCAGGGCATTGTAGGCCATTCTAAGCACTGAAAGAAAATTCTCTGCCATGGTGTGGGCATGTCACCAAGAGCAATGCAGATGAAATGTCTCTCTAGAGGCCACAAAATATTGGAAAAGCTCTGCCTTAAGGATAAGTCCTTTGGAATGGAAGATCCTTCCACTTTCAGACCGAAGGTCCCTCCCATCAGCGATGTACAGTCATGCTGAAATGGAAACAGTGGACTTCAGTGTGCCAACTGGGTAAAGACCATCTGGAACATTCCCAGTCACCTACTCACCACCATCCATCCCGCCATCACTCTAAGCCCAGAGAGATTACTTTCTTCAAATTTTCCCTTCCTCTTTTTATTCGCCTTCCATTTCTCTCTTCCTCCTGCCTTCTGCCCCAATCTGTCCTTCCCTTCCTTCCTTCCTTCCTTCCTTCCTTCCTTCTTTCCTTCCTTCCTTCTTTCTTTCCTTCCTTCCTTCCTTTCCTTCTTTCCTTCCTTCCTTCCTTCTTTCCTTCTTTCCTTCCTTCTTTCCTTCCTTCCTTCCTTCTTTCCTTCCTTCCTTCCTTCCTTCTTTCCTTCCTTCCTTCCTTCCTTCCTTCCTTCCTTCTTTCCTTCCTTCTTCTATTTTTTCATACCTTTATTGAGGTATTAAAACTTTACACATTTATCTATAATACATTCATGAAGGCATCACTACAGTCAAGATGGTAAACATAACCATCACCACCAAATGTGTTTCTGTGCACATTAGTAATACATCCTTGTAATCAGTCCCATACTGGGGCAATTCAACCGCTGTTACTTTTGTCACTAATAATTACTTTGTATTTTGGAGTTTTTATGAACAGGATACTATGTCCCCTTTTGGTCTGGCTTCTTTCCCTCAGTATAATTATTTTGAGATTCATCCACGTTGCCCATAGCAATACAGTACCCCTTTATATTACTGTGTAGCCTTAATGTATGGAGGTAGCACAATTGCTTATCTGTTGAGGCATTGAAGGACATCAGGACTGCTTTCAGACTTTGGCTGTTACAAAAAAAGCTGTACGGGGGCACCTGGGGGGCTCAGTTGGCACAGTGTCCGACTCCGGCTCAGATCATGATCTCGTGGTTTGCGAGTTTGAGCCCCACATTGGGCTCTCTGCTGTCAGCCCAGAGCCCACTTTGGATCCTCTGTTCCCCCTCTCTCTTTGCACCTCCCCCGCTCACACTCTCTCTCTGAAAAATAAATAAACATTAAAAAAAATAAGGCTGCATCAACACTCATGTACAAGTCTTCACGGAGACATAGGCTTTCGTTTCTTTGGGGGAAACCCCCAGAATGAAATGGTTAGATCATTTGGTAGGCATATGCTTAGCTTTTTAAGAAACTGACAAACTTTTCCAAACTGGCTGTCTCATTTCATAGCCCCAGCTAACATCTTCTCCCCAAGTAACAGATGAAAGTTCCAGTTTCTCCACATCCTTACCAGCACTTGGTATGTCCACTCCTTTTATATGAACCATACCAACA
The DNA here is from genome assembly GCF_046562875.1 of Panthera onca. NCBI lineage: Eukaryota > Metazoa > Chordata > Mammalia > Carnivora > Felidae > Panthera > Panthera onca. The sequence goes on along the minus strand of NC_138349.1, from coordinate 38,886,178 downwards.
GATGAGAAGTGGCATTTCACTGGGATCTTAATTTAGTTGAGTGTCTTTTCATATGTTATTTGCTCTTTGGGGGAGTATCTGTTCAAATCTTTTAACTATTCTTTTACTGGGTTGTTCGTTTTCGTCTTACTAACTTTTGAGGGTCCATTATACGTTGGCTATAAGTCATTTATCAAATATTTGCTCTGCCAGTATTTTCACCCAGTAATGGTTCATCTTTTCATTCTCCTCACAGTGTCTTTCAAAGAAGTGTTTTTAGTATTTATGAAGTCAAATTCATCATTTTTTAAAAATAGATTGCACTTTCGGTGGTGTTGCTAAGAAATCTTCGCCTTACACAAGCTCACAAATATTTTCTCCTATGTTTTCATATGTTTCATATGTTTCCTAAGTTTTATCACTTTAGACTTTACATTTAGATCTACTATCCGTTTTGAATTCCTTTTTGCATCTGGATCAAAGTTCATCATTCGTGCGTGTAGAGATCCAATTGTCCCAGCACTAATTGTTGAAAAGACTCTTTTCTCCACTGAATTGCCTCTGTGCTTTTGTCAAAAATTACTTGTCCTACATGTGTGCCGGTCCATTTCTGGCCTCTGTTCTGTTCCTTTGATGAGCTTTTCTATATTTGTGCCAATAGCACACTGTTTTGATTACCATAGCTTTATAATAAGTCTTAAGTTGTGCTAGCTCTCTAACTTGGCTCTTCTTTTTCTATGGTGTTTTTGGCAAATCTAGATCCTTTGTATTTCCATGTGAATTTTTAGTACCAGCTTGTAAATTTCTTTTTTTTAATGTTTTTAATGTTTCTTTATTTTTCAGAGAGAAAGAGAGAGAGAGTATGTGTTGGGGGGAGGAGCAGAGAAAGGGAGAGACACAGAATCCAAAGCAGGCTCCAGGCTCTGAGCTGTCAGCACAGAGCCCAATGTGGGGCTTGAACTCACTGACCATGAGTTCATGACCTGAGCCAAAGTCGGACACTTAATCAAGTGAGCCACCCAGGCGCCCCTCAGCTTATACATTTCTATAAGAAATCCTGCTAGGATTTTGATTAGGATTATATTGAATCTCTAGATTGGTTTGGGGAGAATTGATACCATGAAAACATAGAACTTTCTGATCCATGAACAAGGTATACCTCTCCACTTATTTGGACCTGTTCAAATTTTACTCAACAATATTTCTAATTTTTAGCGTACAGATTTTTCACATCTTGTCAGATTTATCAACAAGTAATTAATATTTTTGATGTTATTATAAATATTGCTGGCTTTTTAATTGGTAGGATTTTACCATTCATTTCTAGTATATAGGAATAGCATGATTTCTTAATACGGTAACCTGTAAATTGCTTAACTCACTTATTAGTGCTAGTAGTTTTTTGTTTTTGTTTTTGTTTTTTTAGATTCCATTTCTACATAGGCAGTCAAACACCTATAAAAGAAAGCATTTTGCTTCTTCTTGCTTTCCAATCTGGATGCATTGCCTTGAGGCTCCAATACAATGTTGAAAAGAAGATGTGAGACTGGACATCCTTGTCTTTTTTCCTGATCTCAAGCAGGAAAACATTCAATTTTTCACTAATCAATGTGATATAAGCTGTATGGTTTTTGTAGATGTTCTTTATAGGTTGAGAAAATTCTTCATTTGGTGAAAGTTGGTTAGCAACCGATGATACATTTTATCAAAAACCTTTTTGCAACTATTTAAATGATCATATGGCTTTTCCTTTTTAGTTCATTAGTATGGTAAATTATACTGATAGATTTTCAAATGTTAAACCAACCCTGCATTCTTGAGGTAAACCTCACTTGGCTGTGATGTATCATCCCTTTGATATATTTTTAGATTTGATTTGCTACATTTTGTTTCATTTTGTTCAAATCCTTGCACCTTGTTTCAGGAGAGAGACTGGTCTGTAGTTCTTGCTGTGTCTCTCCCTGGGTTGATATCAGGGTAATTACTGGATTCTAAACATAAGTTAGGAAATGTTCCCTCCTCTTCAGTTTTCTGGAAGTATTGAATATAATGAGTATTATTTCTTTTCTGGTAAATTTCATGAGGGAAGCTACCTGAAGGAGAGAGGTTTTGGTGGGAAGATTTTTCATTACAAATTCAGTTTCTTGGGGCGCCTGGGTGGCTCAGTCGGTTGAGCGTCCAACTTCGGCTCAGGTCACAATCCCTTGGTTTGTGGGTTCCAATCCCGCATCAGGCTCTGTGCTGATGGCTCAGAGCCTAGAGGCTGCTTCAGATTCTCTGTCTCTCTCTCTCTCTCTCTACCACTCCCTCACTTGCATTCTGTCTCTCTCCCTCAAAAATAAATGAAAACATTAAAAATTTAAAAAAAAATTCAGTTTCTTTCATAGATAGAAGGGTCTGCATCTTATCCATTCTTCTTGACGGAGGTTTGGCAATTAGTACGCTGTCGTGATTTATGAAAGTTTGCATGTAGGGAAGAATGGATTAATTACAAACCAAAGGAACAAGCACTTCACTGTTTGGAGATACCGATTATGTACATATTTAGGCCGAAGTGGCAAACTGTCCTAAAATGGCAAAAGAAATCTCCTGGAGGCAGGCATTTTCTGAAGCAGAGAAGCTGGTGCCTGCTGGGGGATTTCAGGGGTTCTTCTGGGGTCAGGGTTGTGTTTGAGAAGCCCCCTTCACCAGAGGACCCTACTCCATTCCTTCGGGACCCTGCACCCATCAGCAGACAGGGCTTTAGGATACAACTAAGTTATTGGGAATACTCATCTGACACCCAGGCCACAAAGATCTTGTGGGAATAGAGACCCTACCAGGTTGTAGAGTCTTTCTGAGAGTGTCAGATCTCTCCCCGCTTTACACAAACCCTCTCTTTCTGGGGAGTCAATATCCCTGACCTTACCATTACCCTGCTAAGTTTTCCTTCCAAGACAAGGTAATGGGTAATACAAGTAGAGAGATGCCCCAATTCCTACAACTGATGCTGTATTTGCCTCTGGCCCTAAGGTACCCTGCTTTCCTGACACCGAGATACAGTGGAGTGGGCAGTATGAGTGAGTATGAGTGTGAGTCTGCATGCACAAGCATGTGAGAGAGTGGTGGGCGGGGGGGTGCCTGTGTGTGCACGTAGCGTGTAGGTGTGTTGGATTTATGGAGGAGGTGGTTCTTTTGTAATCTGAGGAGCTGAAAAACAGCCAATGACTTCAGCCTGTCTCTGGGTGTGGTGTTCCTTGGTCTGGGGTTCTTCTAAGGGAGGGAGGCCTCCTAGCCAAAGCTTCGCCTGGACACTGGCTCAAGTCCATAACCTTGAGGTGCACAATGGCCAAAACTGTCATTGTTTGGAGGAACAACTCTCCAGTGGGTTTCTGAAATGGTCACAACCAGCTTTTTGTTATTAAAGAAACCAAAGCCAACAGTTTTCCTTGATGATGTGCACGGAGAAGGAAAAAAATGAAAAACAGCTTCCCACTGTGATATCGCTTCAAAATGAGGTCCACTCTGTGCCCGTCCCCACCCTGAGGAGAGCTAGAATCTCAACAGGGTGGTGTCCTTCCCCAGGCAGCTCTTCCAGACACCGTCACACTGGACTCTGCCATGCCTACTGCACGGAGCGAATGTCCTACTGGGCTCTCTTTAAAAGACGAAGGCTACAGACCTGGAGTCCGGGTTTGAAATGGGAAACTAACGTAATCCTTGGAAGAGACTGTGGGATTGCCAGCTGGGCTCACAGACACTTTTCCTGTCTTGCAACACACTTTCTGAGTTTGGCCAGAATCATTGTCCCCTACATTCTCTGAAAGTGCCTCTTCCCATGGGCAGAGAAAGAAGATAGTGTGTGTGCTGAGGTTTCTCTCCATTTGTCAAGTGTCACCAACAGTGAACACTGATCCTGAGCATCCCGTCAGACAGCTTGACATGCGGTTAGTGTAACACAAGAATCAGACCAACATTAACGAATACAGATAAGTGGAGATTCTAAAACCACAGAGTCTCTTATGTAACTATTTCAAAATGTTCTCTCTCCTTGAGCCCCCTCCCCACCCACAAATAAATAACACCACAAATGAAGATTTGGAGAGGTCTCCTTCTGCCACCACTCAAATGCTCTCTTTCCTCATTTCTACAGGGATCAAGGGCCTTTGTCTTACTCGTCACTGCATTTCCTGTACACACGGTGGGGGCTGGGCACAGGTCAAACATATTAATTTTGTTTTCTATTCACAAATTGAGATGACTACAAACACAATGAATAATAAATGAGTCGAAGTCACTACATTCATGGTGAGATGCAAATATGCAAGAAAAAAATCCTATGTTTTCCCCCACGCATTTGTTTGGGTGCCAGAACTTGTCCAGGTAACCCCAACTTCAACACTTACGTTGGCCTTCTTCCTGTGCAATAGTTTCCTCTTTTACCAGATGGAAATTGCCTGTTTCCCCTGCGAAATGTGGAGAGGAATGTGAAGAGCAAACATGTGACAATGCCGGGTTCACTCAGGATAAGCACAGGAGAGAGAAGGATCCTAAGAGAATCTTTGGGCTTTCCCATTCAATCTCTACTTCTCCAGATGCACTTGGCTTTCTCATTGGGCTCCTGCTTTACCCTTCTTCCCTCTTCTTTCTTCCCTTTCCCCCCTTCTCTCCCTCCCTCCCCTCCTTCCTTTCTTTCTTTCCCAATCTATCTGATGCAGAAGAGGTTTACTGTGCGGATACCTGGCTCCACCATGTCAATATCATGCACAGAGCCCCTGACAGAATTCCTCTCCCATTGCCCTGTTCCATGACATTGAAACTTCAACTTGGCATTTGAGTCTTTCTACTATGTGGTTTCAACTCACCACCCTTCAGAAGGAGGACTTGGGAGGCTGAGGGTTTCTCCATGACAGAGCAGGTGAGGAAGCTATTTATAAACTGAGGGGAAGTAGCCTGGAGAAGAAAGGATGTACAGGACTTAGGTGGAAAAGCCTAGTATGTCAAGGCCTCCCTGTTCTTTTCCCCTGTGCTGCCTGGGCACCAGTGATCCTAGCTTTCCCCATTTTTTTTTAATTTAAATTTTTTAATGTTTACTTATTCTTGAGAAGAGAGACAGAGAGAAAGAGCAGGGGAGGGGCCGAGAGAGAGGGAGACACAGAATCTGAAGCAGGTTCCAGGTTCCACACTGTCAGCACAGAGCCTGATATGGGACTCGAACTCGCGAACCATGAAATCGTGACCTGAGCCGAAGTCAGAGGCTTGACAGACTGAGCCCCCCAGGCGCCCCCTGGCTTTCCCCATTGTTGACTGTGCCTGGCCCTTCAAGGTTCATGAGAGTTCCCCACGCTTCCTAGAATAAACATTTCTTCACTCGTGCCTTCCTACCTGATGGAAGTTCTACCAGCATTCAAGTGCAAGCTACCTCCTTTGTGCAGATTTTTCCTGACCCTCCTCAGTAGCTTTGGATTTCTTCCCCTGAACCACAGTGTTTTCTGTTCTAATTCAAGCCACCCAGTGACGTCCATGCTCTGGGATGCGGGACTGGTCTCTCCTACAGGAAGGGTTAAGGCCAGAGGAGGAGACGGTGAAGCTGAAGAGACAGGCAGTGCGGGCTTGGCCCGAGGGTGATATCCGCAGCTCTGACCACTACATCATCCTCCTTTTTACCTATTGTCATACAGAAGGGCAATTGGGGCTGACTGATGAATCCACAGGGACATGAAATAAATGCAATATATTTCATAGCAGCCAAAACGATTTCATTTTATTTTTAAGAATTACATGGGTTGCTTTTGTGGAGCTCCCAACTAATGCCATGGGCACCAGAACTGACCTCATAGACCACGGAGAGGTCGTACCTCAGGGCAACTCTGAGCCAGGCTGTCCAGGCTCAACCCTGAGTTGTCCCACAATTAGCTGGTGATCTGGGCAGGGGGCCTACCCTTCTTGTGCCTCCATCCGCTCATCTGTAACATTACAGTAATGTGTAGACCCCATAGGTTTGTTGTGAGGCTTCCCTAACTATGTAAATACTCAGAGTAGTAACTGCTCCAGGGGAAACTCTCCAAGTACTGATGCCCACTCTGTAATAGATCAGATCCGGAGCCGTTGGTGTCCGTCAGAGCCACACGGACCCTTTCGAATCCTAATCTGAGCACTTTCATCATGTTCTAGGAAATTCAATCAAACAAAAGGGCAGCCACATTGAGCAACAGGGCCCCCTGTAAATAATTTTGCTTTGAATTTCTGCAAAACACATTCTGCGGTGCCAACCAAGTTCACAAAAACAATTGCTTGGGGAGTCTGTTTTCTTAACTTCTAAATAATAGCTCTGCATTGCCTGGAGGAATGTTATTTACATTTGCAAATTTAAGGTTTGTGAAAGAATTTGCCATAAGAGAATTTGAAAACTCAGCAAGTTTTTAGGTTAGTGACTGGCTTTTCAAGTTTTAAATTTCCTTCACTTTCATACAAAGCTAACTCTCATATCCAAATATTGCAACCAACTCAGTGCAGAAAATAACTCTGTAATAGTTAGATCTTTGTTTAAAATCTAGCTCTGCCCTTAGGGAAATCACATGCATTCACCACATCTTGGTGCCTTCTACTCAAGTGGGAAACATGGAACTCTTTTCATGATTTTTATGAATCTTAACACAGAAAATGTACATGCTATCCTTGTTTTTAGATAAAAGGCTCAAAAAATAATAGTAGATACTGGTTTGGGGGGTGATATTTGCTATATGCTACACAACTTACTTATGTCCATAGATTTTTCCCCAAGAGATTTTGAACATCTCAAGTTGAAAGAAGTTTAAGAAACTGAAATTTAGGCAGGCAGCCAGGTGGAGTCCCATGGAGTGTTTAGAATGGGCAGAGGGAGAAGACACAGCACAAAGATAAGAACAAAAGGTGCCAGGGCGCTTGAGTGTCTCGGTAGGTTGAGCGTCGACTTCCGCTCAAGTCCTAATCTCACAGCTCAGTTCGTGAGTTCGAATCCCACATCGGGCTCTCTGCTGTCAGTGCAGAGCCCACTCCAGATTCTTTGTCCTCCTTTCTCTCTGCCCCTCCCCTGCTCACACTCTCAAAAATAAATAAACATTAAAAAGAAAAGAACCAAAGATATCAAATTCAATAGAACAGAATATTGAGATAAAAACTAAGAAAGTCTCTTAGAATCGTTACACATGATTTTAGCAACATTGTGTTGGCCTAAAGGTCAATTGGCCTAAATTTCCTTGAGAATCTTACCTAAAGGTAAGTTGACTCAAGTTCATGTTGAAAAACAAGACAATGTGGCCTAAGGGCATCAAAAGCGAACATTAAACTCCTGGGTCACTTTGGACACATCCTGGTGGGTAGTTTTGTAAACCTTGATCTGTCTCAGGGCAAGTACGTCAGGTTTTCAGCAACTCTTTCTAATGCCCATAAATGTGATTCAATTTTAAGTTGTTGTTCCTACTCTGTAGAACTTTAAGTAATAAAAAGATGGAACAAATAATGCCCAACAGTAGATTATCTGGGACAATTTCTCAGAAAAATAACAGTGATTTGTAGGATTTAATTTATATAGAAAAGATATTTAAGGATGTAATTCCAACACGGGGCTGAGTGGTTGTTCAAAGTTGGGTGGGACTGTGGCGGGTTTTGTTGTTATTCTTTCGTTTTTCTGTATTTTTTTTTAATGTTTACTTATTTTTGAGACAGAGAGACAGCATGAACGGGGGAGGGCCAGAGAGAGAGGGAGACACAGAATCTGAAACAGGCTGTCAGCACAGAGCCCGACGCAGGGCTCGAACTCACGGACCGCGAGATCATGACCTTAGCCCAAGTCGGACGCTTAACCAACTGAGCCACCCAGGCGCCCCTGTATTTTTAAATTGTTTAATGAACATGATTTCCTTTCATAATAGAAAAAAAAGTCTACATGAAAGAGAAAAAGATCTGGAACATTCAGATGTGTTTAAAGAATATTTTCTGGAAAGAGTATTTTCATTTCATTTAAAGCCCATGTCGCATGGGTTTGTAAGGGAAAATTCCAGAATTCAAGGCCAGGGACTTGAGGGGAATGAGCTCGTGACCAAGGAGAGGCATCTGTGTGTCTGAGGAAGACACACCAGAACCTCTGATACATTCCTTTTTCCCCTCCATCCCTTTATCTTCTGCCATTTGGTGAAAATCATGATCACTGTCGAATATCCACAGATCGGGCTTTGCATTACAATGCAATCTTCTGTGCACCCGTTTTCACCACTCAAGTCGGAGTGCCCCAGAGCCCCTGGCTTTACTCCTCTTGGTGTGCCTAGACAGTGCAAAGATGAGGGCAAGACATTTGACAGCTTCTGTAGTTCTTTGTTGGTATCATCCGCTTGTTCAGGAATAGCACATAGCTAGTAATTCCTCCGACAAGAGCCCTTCACAGGAAAGTACACAAACAAGGATCTGAAGCTGTGCAAATGTCACCAAATGAAGACAGGGGTGGGAAAATTGGTCACTGTGTATACATTTGGTACATGATGCATGGCACAGGGCCCTTATGGCAAAGCTACCACGTATGATGTATAAACAAAGACATCACACTCACAATTTGTTGCTGGCTGCATCATATTTTTACCGCTCAGCTGAAATGTAATTAGTCACTGGTTTGGGTTTGGATCACTGCAGGGTTTTTTTTGTTTGTTTAACTCAAGCTCTTAAAGACAAATGAAGACATTCCTTCTGTTGAATGCATACAAGAGTTACAGCTTCTTGATGAAATTCATTTATTTTTTAATTCCACATGACTCTGAACTGTTCAATGGAGCAATGCTGTAATTTTCGAATTACCTAATTACAAACTGTAGCTGAAGGAAGCATGTTTTTGAACTTGTAGCTCGGATGGATTTGGCAATATTGGTATTTTCCTTTCTCAACTTTCCCAGCCCTTTGGGAAGGCATCTGTGCCCTGCATGTGTTCCTCATTAGAGCACTGTCTCTCATTTAGGTGGGAGTTTCAGTGCCTTAGATGGAACTAAGAAATGCTTTCTCTCTGGAAGCATCAGTGTACCTTGCCAGAACCATCCGAGCAAGGCAGGGAGGGAGAGTCAGGCCCCCTGAAAGACTGACAAAGTCCACTTCACGGGATCGGAGAGGGAAGATAGAACATCTGGGGTTTGACAAGACAACTCTTTCAAATGACTCAATCAGACGGACTTTGGGAAATAGAACCCACTGTGTTCCAACCACCAGCTGCATGCCATGGCACATGAGTCATCAGAGATAAGTGGCTCTGAGGGGGAAAAAAAGGAAACTCAGAGGTTCCTGAAGATTTGGAGAAGAAAAGCCTGCTTCTCCTATCTCGCCGGAATCATTGCTGTGGTCCCAGCCGAGCCGTCAACGAGAACACAAGAACATGGTGAGGGAAAGGGCATATTAGTGTGCCAGGAACACCACAACGACACCCCATGGTTCTTAGTGGCTTAACAAACAGAAATTATCTCTCTCGGTTCGGGAGGCTTGCAGCCTGAGATCAGGGTATCGGCAGGGTTTGTTTCTTCGGAGGCTTTGTTTCTCTCCTCGGCTTGCGGCTGGCCTCCTGCTCCCCGGGTGTGTCATCTCTCCATGTCCTAATCTCTTCTTACAAGGACACCAGTCATATAGGATGGCAGCCCAGCCTCGTGACATCATTGTAACTTCACTACCTCTTGGAAGGCCCTATCTCTAAACACACTCACATCCTTAGGTGCTGGGAATAATTTCACCATATGAACTGGCGGGTGGGGGACGCAATTCAGCACATAACAAAGAGTAGAGAGGAATGTGGCACCTCATGCTTTTCCTTACCCACATTTTCCAAGATGGAGAAAGGCTAGGATTCCCAACTTTGTGTCCCAAAGCTAAGTATCGTATTTGAATATAATACCAGAGAGCCATTGAGATGGCTGTTGAATAAAGCAACAATTCAAACATCTTTAGCGTTCACCTACTTAGTAATTGCTATATTCCTTATTTCTGTCTCTATGTCTCAGTGTAATGGCTGAAATATGGTAAATAATAATATGGCAAATAATAATAGACACCGCTTGTTTGCATCTGTTCTTAAAAGCAACACATCAAGAGTTTTGCATCATGAATGACGTCCACTGTTGAATTTCATTCAGCATTTCTAGTCATGCGCGTTGCGGATACACAGTTTTCATAGGACTATATGTTGAAATTCAGCAAATGATCTTTGATGTTTTTTTAAATATTGTTTTCCTTTTTATGTTATTATTTCAGAGAGACAGAGGGAGAAAATGTGAGTGGGGGAGGGACAGAGAAAGAGGGAGAAAGAGAGAATCTCAAGCAGGCTCCACATAGCACAGAGCCCCATGCAGGGATCAATCCCATGACCCTAGGATCATGACCTGAGCCGAAATCAAGAGTAGAATGCTCAACCGACTCAGCTACCCAGGCGCCCAAGCTTTGATATTTTTTTAAATGAACGTGTATCATTTCCCCCTTTGGCCAATTTCTTTTAGGTAGTCTCCTAATGGATTTATTTTAAACAGATCCGCAATGCATTTCCGAAGAAAGCAGACATAGGATGCTAGTCTTTAAACATGTTGCTGGATTCTATTTGCTAGTCTTCAATTTATAATTTTTGCCTTGTTGCTCATAACTCAGTGAAGCCTCAAGTTTTCCTCTTTGTTTCAGCCTTTTCTGATTTAGATGCTACTGTCGTGCTCACAGGAAAAGTGACTTGGGAAACTTTTCACATTTCCATGTTGTCCGGAACGGTGTACGTAACGTAAAGATGATCTCGGTGTTGCAAGCTTGAAAAGAATTGTCAATACTACACCGCCACCGGACGGACCATTCTGCCACATCCCCATCACCGTCGCCTCTATTCCTGCGGCTCAGTTCAAGCTTTACGTTCTTTCAGTTAATCTTGGTAATTCCTCTTCCTGGGAAAGAATTAATTTCATAGATAGTTTTAAACACATTAATGTGGGTTTATTCTCAGTGCTGTCTTATAAAATGTGAAGTTTAGGGGCTCCTGGGTGGCTCAGTCGATTGAGCGGCCAACTTTGGCTCAGGTCACGATCTCGCGGTCCGTGAGTTCGAGCCCCACGTCGGGCCCCTGTGCTGACAGCTCAGAGCCCGGAGCCTGTTTCGGATTCTGTGTCTCCCTCTCTCTGACGCTCCCCCGTTCATGCTCTTTCTCTCTCTGTCTCAAAAATAAATAAACGTTAAAATAAAATAAAATAAAATAAAATAAAATGTGAAGTTTATGTTTGTGGTTAAATATTCCTCATCTTTAGCTTTTCATCTCGATACTGTCTTTTTCCTTTCATCTATACGTGCCAAGTATATCTGTGTAATTGTGGTTGAGCTTTTCCCCCCAAAAGTGCCAGCTCTCACATCGATCTAAGTGGTTATAAAGTTCTTCCAGGGGAGGAGTGGGGAGCGAATTCGCAGCATGAATCAGGAGAGAGAGAAATAACGGGCTGTTTCTCTGGCGGAAGGCTCAGTGAGCTCAACTTTGTGAGGTTTCACGGGGTGAGGACATTGACAATCTCCACAGATTGTTGTGACAACATTGTTTCTGTCTCACACAATCCTAGACCTCAAAGAAGTCTGTCACTCTAAATATGGGACGCATTAGGATAAAGTCATAAATTGGTGCTAACACCGTGCTTGTTCTGGACAATTAAGGACCTTTTCTTTACTATTATTATCCTCATCTGATGAAAATAAGCAGAGGAAATGAAAAGCATTCCCCCCGCCACCACAACGCTGACTGTCAGAACCGTTCTCAGCAGTAATCAAAGGAGAGAAAGAGGAAAAATCACTAAGGTCAACCTTTAGGGACTTGGCTTTCAACTCATAATGAAAAGAAAAGGAGGAAAAAAACACTGAAGAACAATATAATAATGGTAATAACAGCTTCAATATTGAGAGGTTATTATCCAGTGTGTCAGTCAGACTCCCGTAACCGGAAAAGACTTGAAAATTAAAAGGCACTGCTTTTATTGAGAAAAAGCCTCTGACCTAGATGTCCTGGCAATCCAGTTGCCCTAAAACTCATCTGCAGTGCATTATCTTCTGGCAAACACGATCGAATTCCCCTCTGAGCCAGGCACTTCGTTGGTAGCTGAGGGTGTCAACATGCACAGAACACAAACTCACAATATTTACTTCTCTTCACTGTGCTTCAGCAGCCTTCAAGGCCACACTGGTTCCTCGGTGTGGGTCTCCATTTCCGATACATGTTGGCTACACTCAGCACCTTCGGTCCATACCTCTGTGGTTAGCACTTGCCTTATTCCTGCTCCCAGAGGATATGCCTGGTGTCTCATCTCAGCTGTTCCCCAACGTGTTCTTGAGTTATTAGTCAAATCGGCTCATCACCCAGCTAAGAGGCCTCTGGGTCACATCATCTCGATTCCCCTCCACGCATGACAGTCTCTCTAAACCTTAGTTTTCTCATCTCTTTGGAAGTTTGGAATATATTGTACGTGGTTTTATGGGACAGTAATTTTTTTAGAATGGAATACTGCCGGGGAAAAATGAGTGGTTCCCTTCAGTGGGTGGAGTCTTGCCAGATAAGACTCGGGATGAGGATGAGGTGCCCACCCAACAATGGAGCCCTGGTAAGACGTTACCCCGTCTCGTGCAGTGTGGTTTAAAGATTCGGGTACAGACAATGGAGAAGCATGGCAATGAGGACTCTGATCATGGAACTGTTTTCAACAATGTCTGGTGACATGGATTTGTGAATTGTTATTTTCAAATTGGATTTGTGAGTTAATTTGTAGGGGTCCAAATGTAGACACGTTGCCTCTTCTCTGGCATGTATGTTTCCATGATGCATTTCATATGTGTGGTCCCAGCACAGGGGGCCTGACACAGGGAAGGGGCACTTCGAACATGTAGACATCTATGAATAGAAGAAATGCTGACTTCAACCTGTGATACCTCCGAAGCATTCTATCTTCAATCCCAGAAATCTGGGGAAATGAGGACTTGAGATCTGTCAAATGAGAATGACCACACCCAACTCACAGTTATTGAGATCAGGTGAGAAAATGATTGTGCTAGCATGTTCTGAATGGTGTATAAACTGCTGAGAAAATATGAGAGCCATTTGTTACCTCATTTGTAGGCAAACATCCTAATTAGATCAGGGCTTCTAACCCCAAACTGATACGAACACCAGACTGTTCTCTCTGCTGTATCTGGGCTGTAAATCTTTGAACTTCAGGCCTAAGTGGAATTCCTTCTCTCACATTTTTTAATGAAATCAAAATAAATACAATTACTGAACAGAAGCCAAAGATCACAGGAGGTTAGAAGTGGGGCGAGGATATAGTCAATACTGTTTTTTCTGTGTCCTGGCACTGTTTTCTCGGTGAATATTTCATTAATGGGGGGCTACAAGGGGGCAGGGGTGGCCCTTCTTTGCTCCTGATGGGTGCCTGCTACTGATTAAATCAGTGGTAGCTGTGTGATACCCAGGAAACTGCCAGACCCTAATAAGGAAACAGAGTGCAGGAGAATGTGAGAGATTGAAACCAGAAGATATTAAAATCCCCCCAAGTAAGAGCTTTTTCCAAAGATTGGACATTTGCTTTCAAAATCGTGCCTAGGAGTACACAAATACGCACCTCCTCTTCTGTATTCTGTCCCTGCATCCTTCCCCCAAGGACCTTGAAACCCACCTTTTTTTTTCTTTAACCCAAGTGAACGTAAATACAAGGGACAAGCCGTTAACTCTAATGGAAGGTCTGTTCTTGACGACTGGACTTCCAATTAATACTCTGGGCGGTGATTAAATCTGCTATTGAGTCCCCATCAAGGAGCTCAAGGCATTTGGTAAGTGCTGTACCAATATCGCATTTTCCACAGAACAAGCGTGGCTCCTCCTAAGACCAAAAAGAGCAAGAGCTCTGAGCCACACAGAGAATCGGTAATTATCCAGCCTCCGTTTCAGTAAATCTCACTTTCTTGGAGAAACTGTCTTGTTAGACCACGAGTAATTGCTGCTGCTACTAACCCTCCTTCGCTCCCATTAAGTCATATTATGTATTCAGGATGCATAACGGAGAGGACTTGGCTTCTCCTCCCAGAGGTCTCAATCAATATCTAATTCAGTTGCAGCCAGGTATAGTGAGTGCCCCAGATGACAGAGAAATTCAAAATAAGACCCACAAATCCCATACGTGATTCTCTAGGGCAAGTATGCTTACGTTCTACTTATACTCAGATCAATCCTCTTTGGCCTTGAAGTATTAACTCTCTTACACTCATAACTTCTCATCAGGGCAGGGGATGATGTCATTCTAAAAGAAAAACAGAATGAGTTCGGCTAATATTTGTCAACAGAATCGCAAACTTCAAACTGCTGCCATCTTGCAAATTGCTATTCCTCCCCCCATTCCCCAACACGGAACCAATCGGCTGCCAAATGGCGGATCTCGACTCATTGTTTCCAGTGAGACTCATTGTTTCCATTGTTTCCAGGGTGCTCTTTCGATCTCAAAAGAGGCAGAGGCGCCTTCTGTTTGTCTACGTCTTAACTTAGATTTGCCATTGGGAATATGCGGTTGTGGAGAAGTCTTTAAACGCTTCTACTGTGAGCTGTCGGAAAGTTTGCTCTAACTTCTCAGGTCGTCCCATCCGGTGTGTCCAAACAGGTGCAACAGAGCGAGGAGGATATTATGTCCTGATCACAGCACTAACCCTTTTTCTTCTGTGCCTCACCAAAAGGACAGTTTCAGGACAACGTTGACTTAAATGGGTGCCGGGCAGACATGTCCAATGTCCTGAGGCACATTTGTCCACTTCAGCTACACTGTAACCGGCACGGCCACTGAAAGATCATAAGTCAAGGTCACCAGGAGCCCAAGATTGCCACAGTGGGTCAGATTGACATCTATGGGCCATATATCTAATTCCGGACTGATGATTTGTTAATGGGGAGTTCTGCGTCTCTCCAGCCTTCTCTATGGGCTTTGCTCACAAAGAGAAATGATAACACAGAAATACCTAGGAAACCAGCTTCTGAAAGTGACTCTAAAGTTCTCCTTTTTTTTTTTTCTTAATTTAAAAGACCGTGGAGCCAACAGAGAGCTTAAATAATGCCTATTGAGTTTCTTTGCAAGGAAGAATAAACATGCAATAAATAAATGCATATTCAGTTTCTTTGGAAGAAAGATACTATTAAGGAGAATGCTTGGCTGGCCACCTGGAAATACATGCATTTTGAATTCGGTTCCCTTGAGCAAAGCATTCAGGTTAGGCCTCCTTTCTTAATTAATAACAGAACGGCTCTCTTTGAGAAGTAAGGTAGCTATGGCACCAAATAAGAACTACAACTGAGCTGTTGCATTTTTAGATGCCCTGTGTAACATTCATACTTGAGACAGAGGCAGAAAGGCTGTAATTATGTATGTAGAGAGTAATTATGGGAACAGTTGACGGAAATAAGATGCTGGGGGCAGAAAGAACATGGAGAGCAAAGGTTGCTAACTAGTTTTATTAGGCCCCACACAGTGCCCAGTGTCTAAAGAGATATGGTTTTGCAATGAATTACCAATATTTGAAAACCAGGCAGCTTCACGTAAAAATCCAAACTCCTGCCATCTCTTGGAAGAACTCCTGGCTTTCATTCTGGTGCGGCACTTGTCAGAGATGCGCCGCCCCCTTCGCCAGCCCACGCCCACCAGCTTCCTACCTGTAGGCACTGGAGTCTTAAAGCCCGTTCCTGCTGGTCTTTACCATCTACCATGCTCACATCAAGTGTATTACATTAATGAAAGAATCCTCTAGGAAAGTATCAGAAACGTGCAAAGATATATCCTCAGACTATGAGAATCAGAGCGCCGCCTGAATTCTAATCACGTGTGCCTTATATTAAAATGACCTGTTTACATAAATACACATCCCTGAAGACTCTGAACCACCCCAGGCAGGCACCACTCACCGCATCCCCCCACAGAACAATGGCTTTTATGTGTAAATCCTCCCGGTCAGTGATGTTTTTAGAGATCGAGGCCACTGCTCTGCCCTTAACTCTTAGTTTTAATTTTTTAAAGAAACGCATAGAAATTCATTCAATCCTCATGTTTGGAAAAGCCATAACAAGCTGAGAGTTGGTTTAGAATTATTTAAACCATTCCCCAGTCTCTCCCTACAGAAGGGACTAAACCTCAAAGCCCTGAAGTTGTTTGGAAACTAGTAATTTGTAATGTCACTTCGTGCATAATCCACTTTACTTAGGGGGGAAAGAAAAAAAGCTAAGTCTGGTTAAACTCTTGGAAATGATACCAGCACCAAAACCAAATCAGTTTTCTCGGATAGTAATCTCACACTATTAACTTATTAAAGGTCTTTAGCTTAAACTAGTTTGAAATTATTAAATGTTACGCAATAAAATTCTGGCAATTTTTACCTTACCCTGTTTTACTTTTTCTCTTTTAAATCTTTGTCAGTGTTTGGAAGGAGGAAGAAATATGGACTCTGCTCCATAATAAATGGGTCTACCCTGGGGCACAACACGCCCCACCCCATGATCTAATTAATCATTAATCACTGAGGCTTCACTGGGTAGACAGTCAAGGGCAGCACAGTAATGAAATTCAATCCCCATTTCACAGATGGGGAGGCCAAGGCGGCAAGAGGTTAAGTGATTTTTGAAGACCACACAGCAGGAGCACGGAGGAGGGTCGGCCACTGCTCTGAGCTGTCCTAGCAGGCTCCATGAGGCTCCTCCTGAAGAAGTGGGGAGCCTCAAAGAGGGCCTGGTTGGGGGGCTCTTGACTCAGGGTGGGGTTTCAGGTAGGAAACCCGCAGGCCCGCCTCCAAAACATCTCCCAACTCACAGATGGTAACATCACCCAAGGAGCTTCTCCGAGTCCCATTTCCTCCCTTTCCAGATAGTTATAACAATAGTCACAATGAGGTTTGTGGTAAGGTTCACTTAGAATTCACATATGGGGGCACCTTGGTGACTCCATTGGTTAAGTTCGCACTTGGGCTCAGGTCGTGATCCCACGGTTCAGGAGTTGGAGCCCCACATTGGGATCTCTGCTGTCAGCATGGAGCCCTCTTTGGATCCTCTGTCCCTCTCTCTTTCTGCCCCTTACCTGCTCCTGCTCTCTCTCTCTCTCTCTCTCTCTCTCTCAAAAACAAATAAATATTAAAAAAAAATTCATGTATGAAGAGTCTGTGGCACATTATGGACATTCAGTAGTGTTGTCTCCCTTTGAACCTGCAACTCACCCACAGGTAGAAAACTATTCTTTCCTCCCATTCCTGGACTGAGAAACCCTATATCCACCATACCACCCATCAGGAGGACTGGGGAGGGTGGACAGGGCCAGCCTAGGCTCTCTACAGGCCTGGAATGGCCTGCGAGATTTCACCTGTATCTTGTTGTCTATGCCATTAGCACCCTTTTAGGATGCTGAGAAATTGTTGGTCATAAACATCGTCTCCCCCAATCCCTCACCACAAATACTTGCTGTTTACAAGTGTACTCTGGGCCTTCACATATTTATAAGTGTTTACTTCCTTTCTAAAGAGGCCTCTCTATATAGCAGATAAACAGTGTAAGCATTCTACTTGTTAATGTAATATTGCCTTGCAAAGAACACCATATGTCACCATTTGTCCCAAAGTAAACATGAATTTCCTTTCAAAATTATTCATAATGGTGAATTAGTAATTGTGAATCTATGATGTTTGCTGTTGGATATTAAGAAGAGAGAGAGAGAGTGAAATAGTAAAGGGTGAAGAGACAGTGACCCATAGTCTAAACCCCACCCAACCACGAAGATCAGAAAGCCTGAATGGCCTGTGTCAGGGGACCAGGCATCCCCGTTCCCTCGCCACACAGGGAAGCCATGCTTTATTTGTCCTCCCTCTCCCTGCAGCCACCGTGTCCTGCATACCACCTGTCCTTCAGCCCTTTGCAGGGCCATCTCCTTTCTCTCACTCCCCTGGTTCTGGCTGCATGCCAGCCCTCTTGAACTGTGGTAACGACCTTCTAGCTCATCCCCCTGCTTCCATTTTAATCCACTTCCGGTCCATTCTCCCCATGGAGCCAGAATGTCTTCTAAAGTGCAGTTGTTACCCTGTCCTTGCTCTGCTTAAAATCCTTAGATTCTCACGGGCCCATGAAGAAGAAGAACACGTCATGTTCTCCCAGAAGAGGGCCTGCCTCCCTCTGGGGCTCTAGCTCCTACAGCGGCCCCTTTCCACTCCTCCACTAACTGCATCATTTTCCCCAGAGCCTAGCAAGTTGGGGCCTGATTCAGCACCCCATCACCCTGCTCCATTTGCCCTCCACATCCCCTCATCGGGCTTCTAGAGCAGCTACTTCCCTAAGCCTGCCGTCCCTTCCTGGTGCCTGTGTCCACTGGGCTCCCCTCAGCAACTAGTTCTCTAAATGCTCATCTCCTCCACATGCCTGCTGGTCTAGAGCATTCTGTGGCTCAACCGCCATGACTCTTCGTTTTTCCTTATCACCGTTGGGACTCAAGACACAATGGCAACTGAAGATTTATTCTGTACGGGAGGTTCTGGGACTTTGATATGGCCTCCCACATCCACTCTGTCTTACCTTCTTCTACAACTCCTGTCGGCTGTCTGCTGGATCATCTTATTCTCTATGTTCCCTAAACTGTGGTTTATATTTTCTATCTCCAGACAGTTACCCCAGGACCATCGCCCAAGCATTCACTCTTTCTTCAGTTCAGTCTAACTTGCTGGCACGTTATCTTCTAGTTTAGCTCGATTACTGCATTTTTATTTCGGGAAGTTCATTTACTTAACTTTGTCCTGCTTGTTTTGTTTTTCCCCAGAATCTGTTATTTCACTTGAGATTCTGATCATTCTTTCATCTCTTGAATACATTAAGATAGGCTTATTTTTAGCCTCTTTCAAACAGCTTAATTACCCCACATTCCCATGCATCGTTTTCATGTTTGCTGTGTTTTCTAAGTCCTTCTCACAGCCGATAGCTTTCTCATGCAGTTCATAATTTCTGTTTTAAGGTGCACCTTCCAAGGACTTTATTTCTCTGGGCACTCTGGACGGGGGAAAGATCCAGAGAGAGAGGCTTTGCCTTGGCTCCTGCAGGGTACCTGTTTTGTGTGGGGCTCAGCCTATTGATAGTGATGTCAAAGTAGGACTGCCCGGGGTGCTCACCAGGACCGTACCTCTTAGAGCTGAGACCCCACAGACATTTTCTCAACCAGAGCCAATGTTGAGGGTGGACCAGACCTCGCGCGTTTTATGATTACAAGATGAACGTCAGCGGCCATTATCAGGGAACTTTGGAAAGACAAGGTTTATTTTCTTGCTCATGGGTCTTAGAGGGTACATGGCAGGCCTGGGGCCACAAAGTGAGGCTATGGGTAGAAAGAGAGACAAAGAGAGCATGGGCCTGGGGTTCTGCTTGATTGGAGTCAAGAGTGCGGGGGAGGGGGGCTCCATAGATTCACTATTGTTGAATTGAAAACATAAGAGTGGTGAGTGAAGAGGGAGAAGGGAAAAGCAGGGATGCTCAAGCGGTCAGTTGTCTTGATCACTCAAAACTTTCTATAAGGGGACTTCATGGGCAGTGTAGCCTGGCTCCTTATCAGCTGTGTAGCTGGCAGTGTGTTCATTCCAGATGGATGTCTTCGAAATGTATGTCTCCGCAATCCAGGGTTTGATGTTAGCGGCTTATTCTATTAAAATAAGAAAACTGATGGCCAAGTGCTTACACGACAGCACCTGGCTCGGCCCACTGTCACACTCACTTCTGAGGCATCCCCACACCGTGTGGGGACATACACTTGAACTCCATTCCACCCCTGCGCATGGCACGAGCTTCATGTTTTGGTACCTTGCAGGTTACTTTTCTTTCTTTTTGACTCCGAGCCCCAGATGAACAGTAGGCTTCCTGATTACTTTCATGTTTAGAGTTCCGCTTTACGGAATGACAGCCCTTTCAGACTTCCAGCTCTTTCTGGGCCATCCCAGATCCAACCTCCAGCCTTCCACAAGTCTTCTGCCCCTTCTCATATCCTGATAGGGCACCTGGGCCCCAATCCCAGCCACTAGGACCTCTATCCAGATGCCAGTCCTCTGCTGGCTGAAGAATCTGACCGCACCCTACTTTTCTAGCTATCAGTTTCCATTTCATTTCCGGCATGTGGGAATTTTTCCGTCTTTCTACTAAGTTCAGCTATGTGTCTGAAAAGACTTTGTTTGGGTTACACTTATCCAGTATTTTTCTGCTTTTATAACTGGAAAGGTATTCCACACATTAGCTCCATTCTCTTGTTTTATGAACTAGAATCTTCCCTCTGGGCTCTACAGGCCGTGAATTAGGACATGTGGTTTATTCAGCATTCAGCAAGTGCCTGCGATGTACAAAATACTTAGACTTTGACTACTGGATAAATAAAACCTGAGATGAATCTCACCTTCTCCGTTTAGCAACTGGATCTTAGAAAAGCCATGAAATCCCTGTAGGCTGCAGTTTCTTCATTGTCAAACCAAATGAAAATAATCCCTCCCCTGTTGTCTCACATAAAGAATGGGTTGTGAAAGCCAATGGAATAATATTATGAAAGGCCTTTGAAAAGTCATAAGCTCTGGTTAAGTGAAAGATGCTAAGGAAAAATAATAGTCTATGAAATGATCATTCGTTCACTTCTTTCTCGCCGGGACTGGGAGAACAAGAGAGAACTGAGTTCCTCTGGTCTCTGCCAGTTGACATCAAACTCCTAATGTGACATCAGCCAAGCAGGACAGAAAGTTCTACAATGCTCAGCACGTATTCCCTCAGATAGAGACCCTTCTTCTGTGGTCTTGTATTTGACTATTTCATGTAATAGAGTTTGAAGTTCTCCCTTTAAACTTGGTGCTGCTATTTGTCCAGTGCTGGGAAAATGGGAATACAAGGAGCAATGGCCTCCCTGTGGCACTGGGACTGACCAGTAGTTCTCTCTTGGACTCATGCTTCCTTTGTTTCCATTTATCTAATGGTTTAGTTGGCAAATAGTTGAATGCCAGCCATGTAACGGCGATGACGAGAAGTGTGTTTTCCTTTACTGCGTGGGAGGAAATTCAAGCCTAATCATCTGAAAGATTTGCCATAAGAGCATTTTTATTCTAGCTTCACATGTTCTAGATCTAATCCAGTGCTTTTCACCATGGGAAACCAAACTCCCCTCCAAAAGCCTGCCCATCTTTTCCCTTAGCCCCCACTCCTCTCCTGTGCACACACTAGTCAACCATCACAGTGTTCGGCACTATCTGTGAAATTGTTCAAAATCTGCACTAGATCTCGAACAGGCTCTGTGATTTCCTGACCCAGTGCCTTTGCAGTGCTGTTCCTGCTACCACAAACTCAGCTCCTCTCTTGAAGCCTTGTCTGACCGCAAGGCTGAGCTCACACACCTTGCCCTCATCTGCACTCCCCATTCAGGTGAGCTGGTGTTCTAATTTCAAGAGACATGGCTGCCCGTGCCTCCCTTGGAGCTCTTACCAGGATCTGGCAGACCCTGCCTTCATCTAGATGATGGCCTTCTCCCCAGCTAGGAGGTTTTTGTGAACTGTGCCAGTCTTTCTTACTTACCTTGGCACTCCCATAGTACCGAGCATGGTATCTCACCTAAAATTAGTGCCTAATACGCGTGTGCAGATATTGGTTTAATTTGGATGAATAAGTGGTAAGTTTTCAATGCAAAAAGATAATCCGCTCATAATCTACAACAACACCCCAAGCAATAGAGAAAGTTAAATCAAATTGAAATTTGGGATGACTCAGTTCTACGAACTGGTAAGCAGTCCTTCATTTCTTCATTTTATTTTATTTTTTTAATCCGAGAGAGAGAGAGAGTGCAAGTGGGAGAGAGAGAGAGAGAGAGAGAGAGAGAGAGAGAGAGAGAGAATCTTAAGCAGGCTCCATGCTCCGCACAGAGCCCAACTCAGGACTCAATCTCACAACCGTGGGATCATGACCTGGGCTGAAATCAAGAGTCGGACGCTCAACTGACTGAACCATCCAGATGCCCCAGTAACTTGTTTCTTTAAAGGGAATTTCTGAATCATGAGAATGCCTTAGAAACTTCTGAGTCCGTAACTTTGAATCCAGGGCCCTAAGAAAATGTCTCCATAGGTTTTACACTTTGTCCCTGGGGTATCATTTTCCCCATCAAGCTGATGCACAAATCAAAGCACAGAAAAGGAAATGTCACAAGGGACAGACACATTTCTATGTCTCCGTCACAGCCCGAAATAGAATTGAAGCATTTGCGTCTCACCCTTTGGCCAATAGCAGACGCTGCTTCTGCACAGCATTATCATTAGCTGTGTAGTACAGAGGACATAGTTCTTGGTTGACTATGAACAATAAAGCATTTCAGATTAGTGCGGGAGAGGAAACAACGTGGATATGATGACAAATGTACATTCATTCATTTGTTTATCGCTTCTCCAATATCTGTTATGCATCACAGTACATCTGGGTGCGGTGTGAATGGATAGGAAATAGGTGTTCCTAGAAAAGACCTCAGAAGACCCTGGTGCAGGCAGTCCTTGGGGTACCCTTAATGAAGTTGAATTAGATGTGTGCGGTTCAATGCGGAGTGAGCCAGAATCCATTCACTGTTGTGCAACTGGCTTTTTTTTTTTTAACTATAAAAAATATCTTGCATATTGTTCCATAGCAGAACACATTGAGGCACTTATTATCCTCATTCTTTTTACAGCTGCAGAGTACCTCATGTGTTTTAGCCAGTTTCATGTTGATGAATATTTAGATTGTTTCCAAACATTTGCTAGTTATAAAAACTTTTAAAAGACCGCAATGATATCCTTACACATACATTATTTCACACATGTGCCAAATATATCTTTAGGAAGAGTTTTTAGAAGTAGATTTGTAAGTCAAATGACATGTGTATTTCACATTTCGATAGATATTGCCAAATTAGCCTCCACGAAGACTATAGCTGATAGTCTAGTGTTTAAACTTTATGTATTTACTGCCTTCCCTGAGCAAGGATAGACATATTTTCTTGCCCTTTCTATTCTTTTTGCTAAGCATTTTTTAAAATTGCCTTATTGCCTTGGATAGAACCTCCTTAGCAATGCTAATTAGAACTGGTAAGCAGACCTCTTTCCCCATTAAGTATCTCAGCCCCTTTTCATACTGAGGGAGTTCCCTGGTATTCTACTTTGCTGAGAGTTCACTCTCCAAATCTTAAGTGAGTGCTGAATTTTGTCACATCTTTTTCTTGTATCTATTAGGTTAACTATATGTATTTTCTCTTATTCTGTTAATGTGCTGAATTACATGGATGAATTGTTAAATATTACGCCAACATGCATTCCTAGGAGGCACTGTACATGATCATAATGATTATCTTTTAAAATGCCGTTTGATTCATTTTGTTCAATTTCGCTAAAAATGTGTGTTTATGTTCTTAAGGGATAGTATAGTTTCCTTTTCTTATAATATCTGTTTGGTTTTGGTATTAAGGTTATATTCACTTTGATTTGGGAAGAGTTTTCACATTCATTCTCTAAGAGAATTCAAGTAAGATTGGTATTTTTTTTCTTAGATGTTTAATAGTGATAGAATTTATCAGTGAAATCTATCTAGACGCAGAGATTTCACTGTGGATTTTTTTTTTTTGGGGGGGGGCTAATGAGTTCAATTCCTTTAATAAATATAAAGGTATTCAGATTTCCTATTTCATTTCTCATAAGTTTTACTAAAGTTGTATTTTTTATAGAATTTGTCCATTTCATCCTAGTTATCAAATTTAATGGTGTAATATTATTCATTAAATTTTTTATTATCTTTTTGATGGTTTTTAGGATTTATAGTAATAATTTCTTTATTATTCCTGATATTGGCAATTGTAGTTTCTCTTTTTTTTCTAGATCAGTTTTGCCCGAGGTTTACCAGGTTCATTAATCCTGTCAAAGCACAAACTTTTGGCTTTGTTAATTTTCTCTATTATGTATCTTTTTTTTTTTTTTTTTTTTTTTTTTTTATTTATGCTGTTTATTACTTCTTTCCTTCTAACACTTTGGGTACTTTGCACTTCCTTTTCTAGCTTATTAAGATAGAAGCTTAGGTAACTTATTTGATATCTTCTTTTCTAACATAAATATTTAAAACTCTAAATATGCCTCCTTTGCATCCCACAAAATTTTTATATGTGGCATTTTCATTGTTCTAGAAGTTAAAACAGTTTCTAATTTCCCTTGTGATTTCTTCTTTAACTCACGAGCTGCTTAGAAGCTTTCTGGTTGGTGGTTTAGTATCTGGAGATTTTTGAATTTTCTCCTATCTAATTTATTTTGTGATCAACTATTTATTATTTCAATTCTTATAAATTTATTGGTACTCATGGCCCAAAATATGGCTTCTCTTGATCAATGTTCCATGTGTACTTTAAGAGAATACGTATTCTGAAATTGTTAGATGTAGTATTCTGTGAAAGGCCATTAAATCAAGTGTATGGATTGTGTTTTTCAAGCTGCTGGCAATATCTTAGTGATATTTTCTCTCCTTGTTTTGAGTGCAACTCAGTGTCACAAAATGCCCTGCTATTAGTGTGAATCTCTCTTTTACTCTCCTCATTCTTGAAGTTTTGCTCCAACCACTTTGAAACTCTTAGGTACATAAACAATGATTGTAATGTCTTCCTGATAATTGAATGGAATTGACAATTGTGTTATAAAATATACCTCATGGGAAGTACTTCTAGGATGATAGAGTAAGTATCTCCTAAAATATGCCTCTCTATAAAAGCAACTATAATATTGTCAAAATTAACTTTTTCAGAACTCCAGAAATTAACCAAAGGCTTGAAACCATCCAAAAAACATTTATTCAAGGAAAATGTATATGAATCCCAGGAAAAACAGCAAGCATTGGGGCATTTCGACTTGCCATATTCCCATCCTCTTTTTTTTTTTAATGTTTATTTATGTATTCTGAGAGAGAGAGAGAAAGAGAGAGAGAGAGAGAGAGAGAATCCCAAGCAGGCTTCGAGCTGTGAGCACAGAGCCTAATGCGGGGCTCTATCCCATGAACTGCAAGATCACGACCTGAGTCAAAATCAAGAGTTGGATACCCAATCGACTGAGCCACCCCAGTGCCCCAAATATTCTCATCCCCCTATACTTAGCTCCAAGGTCGTCTTGAAAACCAGCCGACTCGGAACCATTATAGATGTAAAAAACAACAGCCTAAAAAAAAAGATCCCTCTCTCTCTGACCCTCCCCCATTCATGCTCTGTCTCTCTCTGTCTCTCTCTGTCTCAAAAATAAATAAACGTTAAAAAACAAAAAAAAAACAAAAAAAAAAACCAGCCTAGCAGACATGGAAGGGGCAGAATGGCTTTGTAGCTGTCCCAAAGCCTCATCCTGAGAGAATTGTCACTATTTTACCTGTCTGGCAGCTCCCTGAAAAAGCCCTAATAACAAGACTTATCGTTATTTGACCTGACTCCAAGCTTGCTCAGTGAAGAGAATTCTATCCCCGGGGCATTTGTTGCAAAGTCAGCTGCAACTGTTTAACATCCAGGCGGACTGAGGCAATGCTGATAACTGGGCTAACACAGAAGTGACCAAAAATAAATAAATAAATAAATAATTTTTTTTGAGGAAATCTAGGGATTGAGATTGGAAAAGCTCAGACATATCCCTGGGAATCTAGAAGATTCTGAGTTCTAGTTTGTATGTTGGATAGTGGCTCATGGGTGCTTATCACATTATCAAAAATGTATTACTAGCAAAACCCATAAATATATGAATAAAATCAGGCCGTGAATTGACCGATGATGGTAGTAACACGAACCAAAAATAATGTTGTGTGCTTGAGGTGAGGGAAAGAGAGATTCAAACACTGAGGAACATCAACCGAGTGGGAAACTGTAGCTACAGATCATTATGAAGAAGGAGGCATCGTTTTAATTTTGTTCCTGTCTGGTGTGGCCAAGGCCAGCTTGCCACAAAATGTTGCAACGGTTGTCGATAAGGGCAAACCTCCGAGCCCAAGTCCAAGCTTGAGTCTCCGAGCAGACTCAGCATGGAGAACCGTCCATCTCCACCTTTTTGTATATGACTCCTCATCCAGTTCCCTGGATTTGTGAGTTAGTTGAGTCTAATGTCACTCTGCTCTTCCTTCCTGCCACTTGTGCTCTCTGCATATGAGTTTCTGTTGTAGACTTGCTGTTTGCTGTTCTTCTGACCATACTCTTGCCCTGTACTTCAACTCAGCCATTCATATTTCCCCTGAGTTACACAGCCCACCCGGAATTGGAACTCGTCTCAGGGACACTCAGGCCCCTGTGTCCCGCTCTCTGACCCTACTCCCCACTCAGTCTGCAGACGAAGAACACAAAAATGTGTTCAGTCAGAGACTTCAGGATGAAATGAGGTGCTAGATGCTGTTTGAGATTAACATCTTACTCGTGTTCCTGGGCATGATGAGAGACACATAATCGATAAAGAACACTGATCTCCAAAGACCACCACACTGCTTGACTAAGACGTGTGTTAGCTCTAGACAACAGAGGAGCCATGGCATTGAGCTGAGAGGGGCCTTGGCACATCCAAATGAGCATCGCTTTCTGGGAGGAGAGAGGAAGTTTAGAGGCTTTGCACACCCAGATTCTGGAGCCAGCCCACCCAACTTTGAATCCTGGCCCTGCCATTTATTAGTTGTGTGACCATACCAGCAAGTTATTTGCCCCTGTGTTCTTTAGTCCGCTTATCTAACAGACGTTGATGATAACAATTCATGGAGTTGGTGTGAGAGTTACAAAGAACATAGGTTAACTACACAGCACCCTCAAAACAGTGCCTGGTATGAAGTAAGTGCTGCATATACATTTGCTATTAAAATTGCTCATTCTCTATATTCCCACCTGTCTATAGGTCAGGAAGAGGGTGGTTGGTTCTGTGGATCTTTACTGCTCTCTCAAAGCCCATCTCTTGTTTTCCCAAATGTGATTGTGCTTGTGGCACTGCTGGATCTGACAAGAAATGTGGTTTGGAGAGAAGCTTTGCCTTTCCTTTCTGTTCTCTGTGCTGCCCCTTCTGAATGCTTCATGGGCAGAACTGACAGCCGACGCCATAAAAGGGATTCTCCATGAGCTTGTCTGTGGGAGTAGCAGATGCTGAGTTCTCACAGAGTGACACCTGAGCTGCCTCAAATCATGCCCAACAGCTGGCTTTGGACCAGTTGTGGGGAAATCAGACCTCAGATGTGAAACCAGCCAGATCCCCCACTACTGTCCCCACACACCTCAGAGGATCAGAAAACAATCAACAATTTTAAGCATCCCAAAAGGTCTGATAGGCTTCTACAATAAGCTAGGGAGAAATAAAATTGAGATCCATCCAAAGATATCTGACTTGAAAAAAATAGCTGAGAGTGTTTTTCAAAACATCTGGTTCTTGGTAGATAACAGGATTTTGCCAACCAATTCTCCCCTGCTAAAGCCCTGAGGTCCATTCTCTGTGGTTCTGATTCCTTTTTCCTGGCCTCTGTCAAAGGTTACATAAGGACCATGGGATTATTCTATGTCCACAAAACTTTGACTCCATGCTGCCCCCATGCCATGGCAATTCTCCCAAGTGGGCTACATAGCATGGCCCAGCCCCACTCATCCAGCCCAAGTGGATATTTGCCCAAGGTTAGCCATAGTCCCAGCCAGGACAGTTTCACAATGCGTGGTGTCATGGCCTCCCACAAGTACTCCCCATGTGCTCTCTCTGAGAGTCCCCTGATACACTCTGGGTGCTTGGCAAGTATGAAACCACAAACAGAACTGGAGTTCACAGACACGGTCAGCTCAAAGGGGATTTCCTCAATGTGCATTCTTTTCTGAGAACCTCATTGATTGTTCTCCTGAGGCTGATTGTGGAAAAAACTCTGAACTCACCCCATTTTGGTAGATCATGGGCCTCATTTAGGGGAAATTAAGATTAAAAAAGAGCTGAGATGAGGCAGGTCAGATGTCCTACAACTGAAAATCCTCTGAGACAGCTCTGGCGTTGCAGGAAAAGAACATAGTTTAGAGGAAAATGACAGCCAGGTCGCTGGCTTCCAGTGATAGAGTCCATAAGGTGATACAGCTAATACCTCTGTGCTGACTGCCTCAGAGACCTATAATCAGGACGCTCATATTTAATTGCAATTGCAAATAAAGTAATGCAGGCACATGGTTAAAAATCAAATGCCTGTCCCCTCCTATAAAGTGGCTTAAAATGAAAGAAAAAAATATATTTCTTGTCCCTGATCTACTCCCCAAGGACAATCCTGGGTTCTGGAGGTTGCCATCATTTAGAAACTGTTCCTCCCTCTTCTATTTTCTGGAAAAAAAAAATTGTTTAAAATTGGTGTTATTTCTTCTTTAAATGTTCTCTAGAATTTGCCAGTGAAACCACCTGGACTACACATCTCTTTTTGAAAATGGTTTTAACTACCAAGTCAATTTGTTTTATAGTGGTTATATACTTAATTTTGAGCGTGTCTCGATAATTTACGGTTTTTAGAAATTTGTCCATTTCTTTTAAGGTGTCATATTTATGAGCATAATGTTGTTTATAATACTCCCTTATTCTTTTCATGTCTACAGGATCCATAGTAATATCCCTTCTTTCATTCCTGATATTGATAACTTGACTCTTCTCTCCTTTCATCTTTGTCAGTTTTTCTAGAGGTTTGTCTTTTAAAGAACCAGCTTTTGGTTTTATCAATTCTTCTCTATTGTTTTTCTGTTTTAAATTTATTTGATTTTTGGTCTTACCTTTATTATATATTTTTTTAATTTATTTTGTTTCTTCCGCTTGCTTTGGCATTCTTTAGCTTGTCTTTTTATAGAAACTAGCTCAGAATATTTATTTGAAACTTCTCTTTTTTTCAACATAAGCACTTAATTCTATAAATTTCCCTGATAACATTCCTTTACCTTTATTATACAAATGTTATATGTTATATTTTCCCTTCTGCTCAGTTCAAATACTCTACTTTCCCCTGAAATGTGTGTTCTGCTGGTTCAGGTGGACAATTCTATGAATGTCAATTGGATCCATTTGGTTGATGGTGCTTACCTGTTCTTCCATATCTTTGATGATTTTCTATCTGTTAGTTCTATCATTACGGACACAATGTTGAAATCTCCAACTAAGATTGTGGGTTTGTCTGTAATCCTTTCAGTTCTGCTGGCTTTTACATCACGTATTTTGAAGCTCTGATTTTAGTTTTTACACACGTACTGTTGTTAAGTCTACAGGAAGAACTGACTCTCTTTTAGAATATATTTTCTTTCTTTGTCCCTGGTAATTTTCTTTGCTCTGAAGCCTACTTTGATATTAATAGAGCTATTTTGGTGTTAGTTTAGTGTTTACATAGTGTATGTTTTTCCATCCTTTAACTTTTAACTTACCTGTGGGATTATCGTTTAGACAACATATAGCTGTACCATGTGTTTGTTTATCAATTCTGACATTTCTGTTTCTTAATTGGTGTGTCTAGACCATTTACATTTAATGTAATTATTTATATGTTTAGATTTAAGTCTACTGCTTTGTATTTGATCTTTGCTTATTATGTCATTTTTTCATTTTTTTGTTTCCTTTTCCCTGCCTTCTTTTGGGAATATTCAGATACTTTTTAATATTCTATTTTTATTTATCTGTTGTATAAATGACTATATTTCTCTGTGTATATTTTTTTTCTTGCATTTCATTTGTCTGTTTTGGTGATTGCTCTGGGGATTATGAGAAACATATTTAACTAAAAAATCTAGAGTCAATGTTTTACAACCTTAAGTGAGATATATAGACCTTACCATTATACAGGTCCCTTTTCCCTCTCCCTTCTATGTTGTAGTTATCTGAAGTATTACATCTATACGTGTTGAAAACTTCAACAGACAATGTTACAATATTTGCTTTCAAATTTATACAAATATTTACCATTTCTATTGCTCTTCCTTCATCCTTGATATTTCAGGTTTCCCTCTGATATAATTTCCCTTCTGCCAAAAGAAATTACTCTAGCAATTCTTTTAGAACAGGTCTGCTGGCTTTCATCTCTCATCTTCATTATTTACAGGATTCTGAATATAGGTTGCCAGAATGGACACATTCATGGACATACTCATGCCTTCCCGTGAAGTCAGAGCAAATTTGACAAGCTCTCCTAAACAATAAGAGATATGTTGGTACTGTGAACTTTTCACACTCTGGTTCACACAGATAAGTTAATTATTATTACACTTTCTCTCATATGCAGCCAAGACTTAAAGGATTTTTAGGCTTCACTCATCCTGCCTTGATCAGGAAAACACACACACTCAACTTGTCATGCCTAGTGACTTACGGCAAAGAGCTTCTCTCATCAATTACATGGGTTCAGTCTATTGTCTGGATCTGCCTCTTCCCTTCATAATTCCCCACCCCCAATCCACACGCTCCAGATTGGGGGCAATTTTACAGAGGAGATGGCAAAGAGGATTTCTATCATGCAGTCCCAACATGATAAAAACAGAACAAAACAAAAAGCTATCAGACATTTCTATTTGCTCTTTTGGGATCTGCTCTCAATTCCAGAGCCATTAATCATCCTTTCCCATGGGAGTCAATCCTTCTTGATTCTTTTTCTTTCTTCCTGGATTTGTCTGTTTAGGAACATTAAACTCCTCCCCTTCCCATTTATTAAACAGAGCTTTTCTCTTCCTCATGGAAACTAGGCACCAGCCCAAAACCCATGTCCTTAAAGCTTGTTTCTATCCCCTCAATAGGCTTATAAAACCAATTCCAACCCCCCCCAAAAAAATCCATGTCCCTTCTGAATAAAGAATTCTTGTAATAACCACTAAGAAGAAAAAACATTTCTTCACCTTATGACATGAAATCTCAGAAGAGATATTTGCATTCAAGTTGTAGGGACATTTCACTCTAACCCTCAATGTTTTGTCCAAGTGAAAGCCCAGTACAGCAATTTCCACAATGATGTGAGTTTGTTATAAGCACTGTTTCCTCTAATATATTTATGGGGTTCCTATGGTCATCTCTCCCTCCACTCATCAACAAGAACGCATTGCGCTGTGTGTATTATGCAGGGTCCCAACCCAGTTTATCCTTTCCCAAATTCTCCAGTAGAATATTCTTGGAGACAGCCATCCCTACACCTTTACATGAGCTAACCTGCAGGCTCATACAACTTTATTCAATTCATGTACTCAAAATTTTGAAGGATTGTACCTTAAGTCACTCAAGCCCGTTGAGGGTAGCAGGGCATCTATGTCCCGGGTGAATTCAGCAGTGACCCCCAAAACCCATCAAGGACACAGGAAAGTTGATAATAATAATTAACTAGAATGGTGGTTGGAAATTTGCTATGCCTGGTTGCCCAGGTCACAAACTTTGACTCTGCAGTACTCCATTATGTTCAAATGGCATCACCTACTGTATTCTCAAATGTGACTCTGCCCTCCTACTCCCAATATCAACCCCTATGGCTCCCATTGATAAAACTGGACAGATGTCTCCAGCTCCTTCTGATTTCTTCTTCTATTACCTCCCCAATTCCCCAGCCACTGCAAGGACTAATGTCCTGTTCTACTTTTACTAGACAAACAAAATGGGGCGAGGCACTGAGAGGAAGCTATATCTGCCACAAGATGTTATCACATGCTGTAAGGATTACAACAGAGACAACTTTTGATGGGGAAAAGAGCGTTCAAGGTCATGTTCAAGGAGTTCCTGGTTCCTGACATGAGACAACCACAGTCATTCACTTATTTTATTTATTCGTATGCTATAATCACTCGATAATTGTTACTATTATACTTTAAATGGTTAAAATTTAGATTAATTAAAAATAAGAAAAATAAAAGTTTCTATTTGACTTTTTTTTTTTCTTCTCCAATACTTTTTCTTTCTTTCTTTCTTTACGTAGACCCGTGTGTCACTATCTCATTTTCCTTTTACCTGAAGCACTTCTAAAACATTTCTTAGAGGACAGGTCTAACAGTGACGAATTGCCTCAGTTTTTTTTCCTAAGAAAGTTTTTATTTCTCCTTAACTTTTGGAGAATAATTTTCCAGGATACAGAGAGTAAGAGCCATATTTTTCACTTTTGAAGTGGGTGTTGACAGATAAGCAAGGGAAGGAGGTTAAAATGTTCCATACAGTAATGCATTAGAGTCGGTGAAATAGTATAAATTCATGTTTAGATTAATATAGATACAAGTGGATATATATCTGCATGCAAGCACAGGCATACCCACGTGGGTTAGTATACACACATATAGTATGTATACTATATAGTATACATATAGTATACACACATATATTTCCTTTCTCTGTCCCCTGAGAGGACCTAGAAACAAGGACACCTCAATAGCAAGGAACATACCTAGCACCCAGATCTTGGTTCTAATATCATTTTTGATGTAAAGAAACTGTGCTTCCTGGAGAAAAATGGTGTTGTAGGACTAGGGCAGGAAAATACACAAAGCGAACCTAGAGCATCTTAGAAGGCCAGAAAGGAAGAAAACGCTCAAACAACAAAATATATTGATGAGGGCATGTTCAAAGGACACAAGAGACAACTGAGAAATCTCCCAATGGCCAAAGTTGGGACAATTTGAGCGACAACAT
The DNA here is from genome assembly GCF_046562875.1 of Panthera onca. Classification (NCBI taxonomy): domain Eukaryota; kingdom Metazoa; phylum Chordata; class Mammalia; order Carnivora; family Felidae; genus Panthera; species Panthera onca. Next base: position 38,853,562 of record NC_138349.1, on the reverse strand, counting down.
GAATGATGTTGTACAGTTGATCCTTGAACAACATGGGTTTGAACTGTGTGGGTCCACTTAACTGTGAACTCTTCAATAGATACAGTACAATACTGTAAATGTATTGTCTTTTCCTTATGATTTCTTAAATAATGTTTTCCTTCTTTTACCTTACTTTATCATAAGCATACAGTATATAATACATATACAAACTGTTTGTTAATCAACCATTCATGTTATTGCTAAGACCTCCAGTCAATAGTAGTCTATTGGTAAAGTTTTAAGAAATCAAAAGTTAGATGTAAATTTTTGACTGCACAAGAGGTCGACACCCAAACCCCTGTATTACCCAAGGGTCAACTGTAATCGATTATAGCCCAAAATATAAAGTAAATATTCATGAGTCCATACTGATATAAATAAATGACTGAATAAGTAAATAATTATGGAGAAGAGATAAATCTCCTATGCAGCATTACAAATAAATTATGTAGATACTCAGCCCTCCACAAGGTAGAGCAGAACTCTTCATAACTCTCCAGGTGGGGATGGTACATAATGACTTCCTACCAAAAAGCAAAATATGAAAAGAGGGGGGGAGAGTAACTTCACAGTGGAGAAGCCTGACAAATACTTTCTCAGTCAGGTGATCAAGGTCAATATCAACAGTGATGTCATATTGAGAACATGTACCCTTGATGTAAGAATGGCTCTTTTTTTTAAAAAAAAAATTTTTTTTTAACGTTTATTTATTTTTGAGACAGAGAGAGACAGAGCATGAACGGGGGAGGATCAGAGAGAGGGAGACACAGAATCTGAAACAGGCTCCAGGCTCTGAGCTGTCCGCACAGAGCCTGACGCGGGGCTCGAACTCACGGACCGCGAGATCATGACCTGAGCCGAAGTTGGCCGCTTAACCGACTGAGCCACCCAGGCGCCCCCTTTTTTTTTTTTTTAATTTTTTTTTAACAAGAATGGCTCTTTACCTCTATGATCTTCCTCCCAAGAACACAAAACCCCAGTCTAATTATAAGAAAAGGCATCACACAAACCCCGGTAGAGGGGCATTCTAAAATTTTAAAATACACCTGACCAGTACTCCCCAAAACTATCAAGATCATCAAAACCAAGGAAAGTGTGAAAAACTATCCCAGCCAAGGGGAGCCTAAGAAAACATGACAACTAAATAAAATATAGTATCCTGGATGGGATCCTGAAACAGAAAAAGGACAGTAGGTAAAAACTAAGGGAATGTGCATAAAGTATAGACTTTAGGTCTATAATCTAATATATCAATATTAGTTCATTTATTTTGGCAAATGCACCATCTAATGTAAGATGTTACTAATGAGTAATAAGAGAAACGGGGTATGGAATATATGGGAACCCTCTATACTACCTTCATGATATTTTTGTAAATATAATACTATCCTAGCTTTTGGCTTTCAGCTGGGAGGAGGCAAAAGTGCAACTGTTTTCAGTCCTCCTGAATCTAGGCTCATCCAACACCAGTCACCTCCACCATGTGGCCCAAGTTGACCCCAACAAGATCAATGTTGTATATCCGAAGTGCACCAGTGGGGAAGTCGGCGCCGCATCTGTCCTGGCTCCAAAGATCGACCCCTTGGGTCTATCTCCAAAAAATGTTGGTGATGACATCACCGAGGCAGCTGGTGATTGGAAGGGTCTGAGGATGACAGTGAAACTGACCCAGGCCGAGATTGGAAGTGGAACCTTCTGCCTCTGCCCTAATTATCAAAGCCCTCAAGGAACCACTAAAAGGCAGAAAGAAGCAGAAAAAATCAAGCACAGTGGAAATATCACTTTTGATAAGTTGTCAACATTGTCCAACAGATGCGGCACTGATCTCTAGCAGGAGAACTCTCTGGAATCATAAAAGAGATCCTGGGGACTGCCTAATCTGTGGACTGCAATGTTGATGGGCACCAACCTCATGACATCAATAGTGGTATAGTGGCATGCCCAGCTAGTTAAGAAATACAAAGGGAAGGGGCGCCTGGGTGGCTCAGTCGGTTAAGCGGCCGACTTCAGCTCAGGTCACGATCTCGCGGTCCGTGAGTTCGAGCCCCGCATCAGGCTCTGGGCTGACGGCTCAGAGCCTGGAGCCTGCTTCCGATTCTGTGTCTCCCTCTCTCTCTGCCCCTCCCCCGTTCATGCTCTGTCTCTCTCTGTCTCAAAAATAAATAAAAACGTTAAAAAAAAAATTAAAAAAAAAAAAAAAGAACTACAAAGGGAAATATTTCAGTAAAGGATCATTTGACAACCAAAAAATAAAAATAAAAAATAACTCTCTTAAAAAAATTAAATTGATTTTAAAACAAAGGAGCACAAACTTCTGGATGAATATGACAATCCAAGAGAGGAAGCATTTTCAATCAATACTCTTTAGTTTTTTCCAACTGAATTGAAAATATCAGTATACAAAAAGTTGCACATATTTAGCGTTATATACATTTCGATGAGTTTGGATATATACGTACCTGATAGACTTTGCTCAAAAGAAAAATTCTCTTAGCCTTGGTCAGGTGCTCACCCTGTCCTCCACTGTGACTCTCAGAGGTAGCTGAGGAGGGTTACTTCATATCATTAGCGGCTATCAACACTGTGTCCACTACATGGAAAGTTCTATGCTACGCTCCTTAAATAGATTATCACCTGACCCTTGTACAGATAGGGAAGAGGCACAGCAGACACCCCTAGGTGCCGAGGCAGCGTTTATTCACTTGCAGAATATTTTGTTTAGGGCAGGAATACAGCCAGTTGTTCTCCAGACAACCTGCCCTGAGCTGGGGTGAGGGGGGCGTGGGTCTCATACAGGCTGCCTCCCAGGTTCCGGTGCCACCCTTCTCTGCTTCTTTCCTTCTGTCTGTCTGGAACGCAGACACAAGGATCTGGGCAAGCAACCTACTATGAATGTGAGGCAGGGAGCAAGAGGACAAAAGACTCACCTAAGGGCAGCATAGAAAGAGAGGATCCTGGTACAGAGATGACATTGAGAGCCACTGTGCTATCGCAGGACTTCGTTTTGTGTGAGAAAGCAAACCCTTAATTGGTTAAGCTATTCTCTTGTGTTTCCGCTGTATGGATTTGAACATAACTCTAATAGAAGAGTCACGTGGCTTGCCTAGGGCTTCATACATAGGGCCTGACACACCTGGACTCAAAATCAGGTCGGTGCGACCCCAAAGCTTGAAACTGCTGCCATTTTCCTTCCTTTTACATTTGTGGCCATTGCTACCCATGAACAGCTCTATCCGTGGTCTTCCCAGCTCCTGAGTTTCAATATTGACTTTATAATTGAGGTTCTCAAGGGGCAACTCCTGGGATCGCCCTCTGGCTCCTTCTGGGCCCGGCCACCCCAGGCAGCAAGCCCACCCCTGCGTGCACCCCCGGGGCCCTGGGATGTGGGGCTCGGACAAAGCAGGCCAGGGGCCCACGCGGTTTTCAGCTCCAGCTCAAATTCATCACGACACCCTCACTGGCCCTTTGATCTTGTCATGAGACACCTGTTCTTCCTAAGTCACATCTGTCACCCCCCAACTCCCACACGACTCATTTTAATCACCAGAGCAAATAATCAGTGTCTAGCCTGGGGTCAGAGTCCTGGGTTACAAGGAGGGAAGGTGATGGCAGCAGTGACTGTAAGGTGGCCCGCGGTGAGCGCAGCGGGGGGGACACCCTCTCGGCCCTCCCTTCCCATTCCTCTCCTCCCCACCACACCGCCATCAAACTCTGCTTTCTGTCTCCTGCCTTTGGTGAATACTATTCTTACCACATCAAGAGCAGCTGCTTTGGGAAAAAATAAATCAGTAAAGACCACTATCCTTGACCTGAGTCCTTTGTTCACCTCCATCGGCCCAGAGCTGCCAGGACCTCCAGGGAGCTCTGTATCAGCGGCCTGGGTGCCCTGAGCAGCGCTGGCTCAGTCTGCTGTAGGTGGAGACCAGGAGCTGGACCACTCCAGAACTAACGCGCCGTGGACCTGAACACAAGGTGTCACGATGCCCCACCTCCTCTACTCTGATGCTTCTGAATCTCACTGCTGAGAACTAAACTGCTCAGAGGCCAGGGGCAGGGTGCTCAGCTCATCTGGGAATTCACAGTCCCTAATGGCGCCTGGTGGAGGGGGTGGTGCCTGGTGAGCACTGGAGGCAGGAATCCGGGAGCAGCGTGTACCTCTTGTGCGGCCAGTCCTGGCCTGTCTGCAGAGATGCGGCTCCTTAAACCTGCTTTCTTCTGGCCACCGTTATCTGATGCCCCATGGACACCCACGAGGAGCAGTTACCCAGTAGAAATCGATCAGCCCCTCTTCCCCAGCCAGCCTCCAGGCTCCACATATAGAAGGGCAGAGTCTCCTCTGGCTCTTTCTTCTTTCCTTCCTCCTCCCCACCCTCCCTTTCCACAGATATGTCATAGCCTGGGCTTTGCCACCTGGACTGTCCACGGCTGGTCAGTGTTGTCACGCATATATTTCCATCTTACCTGTATTTGAAGCCCTCACAATATGGACCTGCCTCCCTCCATCTCCAGGCTCATTATTCCTCCAGCACACTTGCTCTTCAAGGCCCATCCTAAAAGCTCCCCTTTCCATTTAATCTCCCCTCACTCCACACGGTGAAAGTGGATTACTCCCTTCTGAAGCCCCAAGAGGCCTGCTTCTGTCTCTCTCCCTCTCAGAGCAGCTTTTGTTCTCTACCCAATCATGCACTAGCTGGTGCATACATCTTGTCTAAGCTGACCGTGGGGCAGGACCATCTCTGCATCCTGTATGGTCCTGAGGCCACTCATTTTCCATGGCGGGCACTCAGGAAAGAATAGCATCCTGGTGGGGTACCTGGGTGGCTCAGTCAGTTAAGCATCCGACTTCAGCTCAGGTCATGATCCACAGTTCGTGGGTTTGAGCCCCGCGTCGGGCTCTGGGCTGAAAGCTCAGAGCCTGGAGACGGCTTCAGATTCTGTGTCTCCCTCTCTCTCTGCCCCTCCCCGGCTCACACTCTGTCTCTTTCTCTTTCTCAAAAGTAAATAAACATAAAAAAAAAAAAAAAAAAAAAGAAAGAAAGAAAGAAAGAAAGAAAGAAAGAAAGAAAGAAAGAATAGCATCCTGGAGCTAAAAGCAACCTCAGAGCTCACAAACCCGGCCCCAAGCACCCACATCCCATTGCAAAGGTGAGCAAGACCCTAAGAGAAAGGAAACAAATCGCTCAAGGTCACAACGCTTACTTATGGCAGCATTAGCATCAGATGATAGCAGAGATATGAAATAAATAGGTCAGACTTGGTATTGTAGAACATTTGTAGAATTCCAAACGTCAGTGTGGAATTTGAGCTCTGATCTCTCACGGTTGATATACAAACAATAAAGAAAAAAGCTAAGATTGATTGAAATTCTCACGATGTGCAGGTACACTGCTGGGAACTCTAGGCGACCTAGCTCATGTCATCCTCACAACAGCCCTATAACTTAGGGCTATTTTTGCCCCCACTTTCCAGATGATCCCAAGTCTTAGAGAGACTAAGCAACTTTCCCAAGTCATACATACTGGTTAAATGTTTGAGAAAAGTTTGAAACTAGTCAGTCTCACATAAGAAGTCACACTCTGAAACCAACACATTAAGTCACTCAAACTCCTTGGGTCTCGATTCTACCATCTGTGAAATAGGCATAATAGTAGTTTACCGTCACGACATACGACATACATGAAATAGCTACAGTGCATCACTCTCTACAGTTAAGACTCCAGAGATCTGAATATTCGTCTCTGTTCCTGCAGTTAATAGCCATCCGGCCTGGGGTACACAACACCTCACCTCTCTGTGCCTCTGTTTCCACATCTATAAAGTGAGGAGCTTGACCAGATGATATTTAAGGCTTCATCTACTATATTCTGAGCATCTTCATGGTGAATCTTCTGATGGGAATCTGCTCACATCCAGTTGATTTTGCTCTGTGCTGGGTCACGTGCTCATTGACATGTGGTGCCATTGGCATGATGTACCATGTTCATTGACATGCCAGGCTTGCCTCAAGCTCTGCACACAGGAGCAAAGCTTCCTGTAAAATATTCTTTCAGTGTTTGCTGTCACTTAGGTTGAGGGCAATACTTGGAAAGGGATTTTTCTTTGCACTTAACTAAAAATATTATTTTGCACAATACTATCCATATGTTACTAACATTAAAACTTAGAAATATGTCTTTGAGCTCACTTCATGGAATATAAATAAATATGCTTAATTATTTTTAATAATTGCATAATGTATGTAATATAAATTTACCTAAAATTTACTTTGCTTCTGCTGTTTTCATTCAATATTGTTTGAAATATTTTTCTTGATTCAACATAGTTCTATAATTTTAGAGCTTGCATAAAATTTCATTGCACTGAAGTACATAATTTATTAAACTTTATTGTTGGGTATTTAGGTTATTTCCAATTTTCCTTGGATTTAAGTACACATTTGTGAAACAGTGGATTTCTGGGTTAGAGTGAGGCATTGTGCACCATCTAAAGTTGGCAACAAAATAAAGTCCAATTTTTCAAATCTAAGTGAAAGGACACACTAATATTACCCAACAGTGAAGTTCCCATATAAGGCTCTGTGTTAGACCCAAAAGCTTAAGCTTCTAGGGCAAAGAGCTAGTATGTAATGATTTTTTAATTTACTTCTTCATCACCCATTTATTCAATCTATCTAAATATTTATTCTAGGCATACTGTGTTCTAAGTGCTCTGCTAGGTTCCAATGATATGGGTAGAATGCCTTCCCTGACCTTGTGGGATTTATAATCTAGTAAAGAAACAGACAGTACAGCAGTAAAACAAACATGCATGAGAGATCACATATGGAAAAAGAATCTACATATATTTAGGTCATTACCGTGTATTTACCTGGGCAAGTTATGTAACATTCCTGTATTTCATTGTCTTCATTTGTGAACTAGAGAAAATAACAGCTAACATGTGTAAATGCTTAAAAGAGTCCTTGGCACATACTAAGCACTCAATATGTTTTAGTTGTTATTGGTTTTTGTATTAATTATCCACTGCTACTTAACAAATCACCTCCAAATTTAGCAGCTTAAAACAACAGGCATTTATCATGTCACATAGCGTCTGATGGCCAGGGATCTGGAAGCAGCCTAGCGGGGTGGTTCTGAGTCAGGGTCACTCGTGAGGCGATAGTAATCTGAAGGCTCAGCTACAATGGGGGAATCTGCTTTCAAGATGTCTCCTCCGCGTGGCTGTTGGCAGGAGGCCTCGGTTCCTTTTCCTGCGGATTTCTCTGTAGGGCTGTTTCAGTGTCCTTACACTATGTCCGACTTTCCCTATCGTGAGTGGTCCCAGGGAGAGGAGGAGGAGGCAATGTCTTTCATGACCTAGTCTTGGAAGCTCAGTACACCATCACCTCCACTCTATTCGTTAAACATGAATCATTAAGCCCTGATTTCACTTAAGGAGAGAAGAATTAGGGTCCACTTTTCGAGCTGTGTCAAAGAGCTCGCGGACACACTGTAAAATGCCACACAGATGCGGAAGGACCACTCAGCACCTGTGCCACAGCAGGGTCCCCTCCACTCCTCGGTGCCCCTGTCAGGAGAGCAGTATACACAACGCAACCCATGCATAAAGCTCATTTACTGAGATGCCTTCCATAAACCTCGCCCCATTCCTACAACCTCCTGCTCACCTTCATCACCACAGCTACACAGTAAGTCTTTTGTCTCTGGTTTCATGGTAAATCAGGGCAAGCAAGAGATCAATGCTTCAACTTTTTAAAATGCAAACTGTCCTCGATTCCTTTCAATACATCTGTCTAAATAAAATTCCTTTATTTTAGAAAAGAAGCATCTGTGTCCTGAGAGACGCAGGGAAGCCTGCTGGTGGAAATCCACAGCAGCAAACTAGAGGCTAACTTCCACATTCCGTGGGCCGGGTCAACCTGTGCCCAGAATACCTCTTCTAGCCCTCCCCACAGCTGCCCAGCAGGTTTCACTTGACCTTCAGTTTTGTCGTAGACCTATTGTCTTCAGTCGTGTTAGTCTTCCCTTGGGAGGATTTTTACCAGTCCTACTGTATTTTTTTAAGTTTATTTATTTCCTCTTTGATAGAGAGAGATAGAGTGTGAGCAGGGAAGGTACAGAGAGAGAGGGGGGGAGGTGAGAGGATCCCAAGCAGGCTCCACGTTGTCAGCGCAGAGCCCAACGTGGGGTTCAAACTCTCAAACCGTGAAATCATACCTGAGCTGAAATCAAGACTCGGATGCTTAATTGACTGAGCCACCAGTCCCACCGTATTTGTAAAAATTCATATATTTATAAGGTGCCACATCCTTGGCATAAGTTATCTTCAATCATTACTTCAGCTTCCAAAACCAAGTATTAGTCCTCATTGTAAATGAGAAACCCGGGTCTCAGAGACATCAAGGTACTTGCACCAGTTTCACACAGTGATGGAAGTTCAAAGCTAGGCTTGCTGAACTCCGCATCTGCTTCTGTCCACGATGTTGCCATTCTTTGGGGTTTTATTTCGGAGCCACAAGACCGCAGAAGCCTGCGGTCATTCAAGTTGTCCCCAGACATGCCGGCTCATTTGCAAACCTTTCCCAGAAGGCTTTCCCCACCTCCCCGCCATGCCAGTGAGATGCCACCCACATGCAGGGCTGCCTGATATAACATACGGAATGTCCAGTTAAATTTGCATTTCAAATAATTTTGCTAGTATAAATCTGTCTCCCTTACTTAAGCTAAAAAGTAGTCTGTTGTTGAAATGCGAGTTTCATGCAGTCACTGCAGACAAGAATGCTCGTGACTCTCCCTCACCATGGCAGATCTGGAGAGCTGAACAGATCCTAAGGTTTCCGATTTCTTCACACAACCACAGAGTGGATGTGGGACCCAGACCACGAAAGCTCTCAGGTCCGTGTTTCTGCAGTGGAGAACGGGGCAGAACGTCCCAGGAAGCTGGGGCTTCTGGTAACACTGAGATGCAATGCCCTTGGCAGTTTCATGTTGGGTAAATGCAAGGTAGTTAAAACCGTCTTCTTATATTTCCTTTCTGTTCGGTCAGAGGCGAGTTTAAGTGTGGAGACCAGATTCTGTGGGGGTTATTTGCTGCAAAATTGTCACCACAAGTCCACGCTCTTTCAACGCTCATGTGTTTTTGAAGGGCCCCATTGCCTTTTAGTAAGCACACCACAGCTGGGAAAAGTCTACAGCAAACCCAAATAAGGCAGGCTCTGTGGGATTAAACTTTGCTTTGAGTGACAAACCAAGTTGGCTGGGACAGATGGACACCACTGTCGTCCTACGCTGTCTTTGCCCAAATCCTGGCTGACCTCTCAGTCATCCCTGCATGCAGCCACAGCTGGAAAAGAGGACATGCTCCTGCCAGTGGTTCTGCAGGCTCTTTGGACACATGTGTGTTTTCGGGGGCGAAGTCCACCAAAAATCCCTTAGGATAACGTGCCAAAATTCTGGAGCGTGTTCCAAGCTCTCTGTGACTCTCCCGCCTCCGGTCACCGTGGTCTTTCAGATCCCCAAATGATTTCCTTTCCTGGAATGTTCTCATTCCTTCTTCTGGAGAACACCTACTGACAGTTCAGGTAGCAGCTGAAATATGGTCGCTGAAGGGCGGCTTTGGCCCAGCCCTACCCACGTCCCCACCACAGCTTGGTTAGGTTTGCCGATGGGCCACATTTCATGCGCTCGGGAGCCACATGTAGCTCCTGGCTGGGGTAGCAGTACGGATATGGGACATTTCCATCAGCACAGAGGAATACATTTCCTGAAAAAAAGATGTCAAATAAGGGTTTGTTTTGCTTACTTCCCAGTGCCCTATGGAATTGTCTCTGGTGGCGTTTTCTACTCACATTCTGCGAGTCCCTCTCAAAGCTTTGTGCCCTGGCCTTCCACGTCCTCTAGGATACAGATCCTAGAGGATACAGATCTAATGTCTTGGTGCACATCTCTCTAGATAGCCCCAGGTACTGTCCTTGATGACTTCATCCGTCCTCATTATAATTTCCACGAGGCAGCCCAAGCTCTTGCTTTTAATGAATTTACTCTTTCAAAATCAAAATATGATAAGAGAGAAAGAGATCCAGATAAAGGTGGCTCGTCAATAATTTCCTGAAATCAATGTTTGCTTGTCCTGGGATAATAACCTTCTTCTGGAAAACAAAAGAGCCAGAAGCTGAATACAGCGATATCCATTCTTCTTACTGAACATGGCAGGGAGGCTAAAACAGAGCTTCCAGAAGCTGTGGGCACCTCCCGTTTCCCACTGCGCCCCTCACCTGGCAGAGGGCTTTCCTCTTGGAAAGTGCTTCCTAGATTCTTCCACTCTCTTCTGCTCTTAACGATCTCTCTTTCCATACATCAGCTTGCCTTTCTCAAAGAGAAAATCAAAAAGCTGTTTATTCTCCACGTATATGAAGAGATAACTGCTGTGAAGTGAATACTGTACGTGAATGAATAAGCGAACGGAATGAATACAGCTCCAGATTCCGTTCCCTGGCAGAAATTCTGCAGTCAGTCAGTCTCCATATTCAAGGTAATCACACCCCTGAGCCCCCTTCATCTTTGAGCATATCTCAGGAGAGAGGGAGAGAGAAAGGAGCAGAAGTCCTTGCCCACCTCCCAACCTATGAAGGAAATAGAAGAAGAGGTGTTGTTCAAGGCATGTGCATCCCAGATGAGGGATTTCTGGGGCTCAGGCCTCAGGCTTTAAGACCCAAGGGGAAACACATTCTCTGTTTTCTCTATTCCCTGGTATTGTTCAAAAGCAATCTGATTAGTAGAAAACTGGCCTGGGGACAAGTCTCAGAGCTCCACTTCTATGGCGAGTGCACTGTCTCCAACAGTGCAGGCAGGCATCTCGGGCTGGTTGGGTTCCTTCCCACTGCCAACCTTGCTCGGCCAGTGTCCTGGCCCCCACTGGGAGCAACAGGGCCCAAGAGCAGCTCCTGGCCCCTGTGAAAATTGTTTGGAGCTTTGGAGGTAGAAAAACAGACATTAATAGGAGATTGGGGGTGGAGGGAAGCTATTGTGTCCTTGTAAGTCGAAATTTCAAAGGATGGGAAGACAAGAGGGGATGTTGTCGTAGGACCAGAAGGGTGGTGATCTGGGATATGAGGGCACTAGTCATGGATTCATTGGAAAAAGAGGGATACCTTTCAATATAGCTGCAGCTTTTGAGTGTTTGGTAGACATTAGAAGCCAGAAAGCAGTACGGGCACCAGGCTGTGTAGATGGGTGCTCAGAAGCCTGTGTGCAAATGTGGGAGGAAAACATTTAGATGGGCCCAAATGTAGCAGGCTCACCCTTTTTAACTCACACTACAACTGCTTGTTTTTGTCTATAGTTCGACTGGCCTCTTTCATGAGCCCCAACCACTGGTGATTGAGAAAAACAATCATCTATGTGTTCAAACTAATTTATTCTGATCATTTACTTCACACGATCTTTGGGGGGGGGGGGTGGCGATAGAAGGGCTAAGTCCCTCAGACACCCTCCCTGTTCTTATCCCCTGGAATGATATCTGGGGTAGGAGATGAGCATGTGCAGAGAGGCTTCTAAGTGAAGGCGGCCCTGACCTGACGTGCCAATACCTACATACGAGTTTTACAGCCTCTCTCTTTGCCTTTTCTCCAAAACAACTCTCAGGGTTTGGTTTTTGGTGTGTTGGCTCATGGATAAATGCTAGGCAGACATTCATTTTATGATTGGGGGGTGAATAAGAAATTAAAAAGTTACAGAGAGGGAGGGAGGCAAACCAAGAGACTCTTGGATACTGAAAACAAACTGAGGGGTTGATGGGGGGGTGGGGGAGAGGGGAAAGTGGGTGATGGGCATTCAGGAGGGTACTTGTTGGGATGAGCACTGGGTGTTGTAAGGAAACCATTCTGTCAATAAATTATATTAAAACAAAAACAAAAACAAACTGTGTGTGCTAAGGGTGGGGCACAGGTAACTGCCATGCTTCCCTATAGACAGGATGCTGAGAGCTTGGGAGGCCTTGGGGACTTATTAGGATGAGGGGTTCCAACTTTTACCACAGCCCCTTTGTGACAGAAAGTCACAAAAAAGATGGCTTCTCTCTCTTTTTCATATGCTTCCGTGCTCCCATTTCTCTCGCATTGCCTCAAAATTTTCTGAAACCCCCCCATTAGTCGCTGACCCACCCTACCCAAACCCATTCCATCCCCTTAAAAGGATTTGTTCTCTTTAGGGTTTCATTAATTATGGGAGGACGAAAAAAGTTTTAAAAACTATATGCCCTGACTTCCATTGTGTATTAAGGTTTACTAAAAGCTTTGAAAGTTGTGGAATCGTCCTGGCAGTGATGTATTGGACACTTTGGTGCTCTAGTGGATGGTCCTTCGGTTCCACTTTTGATTTTTGCTTTAAACCAAAAACTTGATATGAAGTTGTCTTAATTTTAAGTTTCTAAGTAGTAAGGATTATTGGGGGCGGCGGGGGGGGTTGTTTGTTTTTCTGCAGGGGTTTGGAGGGCACTGGGGGAGATGGGAGTTGATGTACTTTCTTTCTTTCTTTCTAAAAATACATAATTGGGGGCGCCTGGGTGGCTCAGTCGGTTGAGCGTCCGACTTCGGCTCAGGTCATGATCTCGCGGTCCGTGAGTTCGAGCCCCGCGTCGGTCTCTGTGCTGACCACTCAGAGCCCGGAGCCTGTTTCAGATTCTGTGTCTCCCTCTCTCTCTGACCCTTCCCCGTTCATGTTCTGTCTCTCTCTGTCTCAAAAATAAATAAACGTTAAAAAAAAATTTAAAAAAATACATAATTGTATTCAAGTCCATGGCTATGGATCCTTGTTTTCTGTTTGGGGGATTTGCTCTCCCTACCAACCAACAGAAATGTCCTCTGTGTCCTCATCGGAGTTTGTTCTGTGGCCATTCCTCAGATGTTTGCAAGGAAGGTGTGCTAATCTGTGTATTTTGTGTGTCAAATCCTTCAAAGCTTTCAAACCCTCTGTGGGTTCTGCCTTTGGGACAATGTTTAGAAATGCCACGCTCTCCTCAGGGTTATAGAGACTCACCTATATTGTTTCAGGGCATAATGCTTTCAGATTTTGTATTTCAAACTTTAATCAATTTGAATTAAATCTGGCATGTGATAGAGGCCTATACCCCTTTCTGTTCTTTCCAAACGATTACCCAATCAGCCCTGGGTTCTAAATAACCAAGGCACCTTTTACCTCTCATTCAGCTTCACACTATACTCCATCAATATGCATGTGTCTGTTTCAGAACCATATGTTCTCACATCTGTTGGCAAAATTCTCCTTTACTCTTCTTATGTAACAACTTCGTAGCTAGTAGCAGTCATATTTCTTTCTACTTGCTAGGTTTTAAAAAAAGCAACCATGCAGCATGTTTGATCGGAATTGTTCTCAACGTATGGAAAAATGAGGGAGAATCCACATCCTCCGATGATGTCTTTCCATTTTCTGAACATTTCCATTTTCTGAGCATTTAGCATCAAATCCCTAATCATCGATGCTTGGACATACAACTTTCCTTCAATGTCTCTGGAACAAATGTGTTCTGTGGGAATATTATCAACAAGATAATATTTTATGACACGGTAAAAGAGGAAACTGTTCTGTATCACCTTTGCTTTAAGTCTTACCTAAGCCTTTTTAGAGAAACTGTAACTATTCTCTCATGAATAGTCATCAGTTTTGTGATGCCCAACAGTCCACCAGACCATGCATCTAAGAATGAATTAAGATCAATTCTCACCTCCAAATCAGCCACCTGCCAACATTTAATTGACTCCTATGTAACACTCTGTCTCTGTAGGTCAATTCATTTAGTTAACTGAATGTACATTTTTGCAACTAATTTATCTTGAAAGTTTCGTTAGAAATAACATTGCTTAAAATTAATCATTTTCTGGGTAACTTATTGGAAAGTTTTATGGTCATGCTGGGGGACTGCAAATACTCAGAACATTTCTGGAATCACTGTGGCTGTATTTTACAGTTCTGAACTCCGAGGCCTAGGGCCTATTTGTCCTGTGTTTCAGGAATATTATCAGGACTGTTTTCTTACTCCTGCTCAAATGCATTTCTTTGTTCTACTTCTGTGTGAAGATTGAATGGCCTTCTTTCCAGGAACAAGTCTTTTCAGACACTGTAATTTTACTCAAGACAAGTCAGCCCATTTATGTTTCTGAATGTTTGGATCAGATCTTCTTTGGGACACACATCAGTTCTGCTTCAGGCCTTTCTTTAGCATAACCTCAACCTGTTCCTCGACCTTTGTCCAAAATGTCATTGTGAAACATGTATCCAGAGCCACAGCTGTTTTTCACAACACCTCTATAAAAATCAGACACAGAAGACCCTTTGGGTGGATATAACTCTGTAAAGCTATAGCTTGGAAGAAAACTGTACCTTTTCTTTTTTGAGTGTAGTATAATGCATAACATACCATTTATCATCTTAAGCCATTTTTAAGGGTCCAGCTCACCAGGATTAAGTATATTCACATTATCGTGCAACCAATTTCCAGAATGGCTTCATCTTGGGAAATGGAAACTGTACTATTAAACACCTCCCCATCTCTCCCTCCCCTGCAGCCCCTGCCAACCACCATTCGACTTTCTGTTTCTATGAATTACACTATTCTAGACACCTCGTATAAGTGGAATTATACCGCATTCGTCATTCTGTGACGGGAGTATTGCACTTTGCGGGATGTCCTCAAGCTTCAGCCATGTTGTCACGTGTCAGAATTTCCTTCCTTTTTAAGGCTGAGTAATAGTCCATCGTATGCATATACAGCATTTTGTTTCCCCATTCATCTGTGGATGAATCCTTGGGCTGCTTCCACCTTTTGGCGATTGTAAATGATACTGCTGTGAATATGAGGGTCGCTTCCAGACCCTGCTTACAGTGCTTTTGGATACATAATCAGTAGTGAGATTACTAAATCATATGATAATTCTATCTTTAATTTTTTGATGACTGTCACACTATTTTCCATAGTAACTATACCATTTGCATATGCATTTCTTTTACATTCCCACCAACATGCACAGGGTTCAAATTTCTCCTCATCTTTGCCATCACTTGCTATTTTCTTATTTTCTGGGTGTTGTTGCTGTTGCTTTGTTCTTTTACAATAGTTACCCCAGTGAGTGTAAGGTGATATCTCATGTGGTTCTGATTTGCGCTTTCTGAATTATTAGTGATATTAAGCATCTTTTCATCAGTTTATTGGCCATTTGTATATCTTCTGGGGGGGAATAATCGATTCAAATTCTTTGCCTATTTTGTTTGAGTTATTTAGTTTTCTGTTGTTGCGTGATAAGAGTTTTTCATATGTTCCGGAATTAATCCCTTATATGATGTGCAAGTATCTTCTCCCATTCTGTAGATTGCTTGCACTCTGTTGATTTTTGTCCTTTTGCGGCACAGACATTTTTCATTTTTATGCAGCCAAATTTATCTGATCTGACACCAAAAGCATTGGAGACAAAAGTAAGATCGGAATTGCCAAATCCAATACCATGAAGATTTCCCCCATGTTTTCTTCTAAGAGTTTTGTAGTTTTAGCTGTTACAATTAGGTCTTCGTTCCATGTTGAGTTAATTTCTGTAGATGGCATAAAGTAAGGGTTCAACTTCTTTCTTTTGCATTTGGATATCCATTTTTCCAACATCATTTGTTAAAAAGACTAGCCTTCTCCCCTTTGAATGACCTTGGCTCCCTTGACAAAGATCAAATGACCTTATATATGAGGGTTTATTTCTGGGATCCCTATTCTATCCCATTGGTCTATAGGTCTCTCTTTTCTCCAATGTCATAATGTTTCAATTATTGTAGCTTTCTAATAAGTTTGGAGATCGGCATCTCTGAGACCTCTAACTTCATTCTTATTTTTCATGTTTTGGCTATTTGAAGAAGACTGCACTTGGGATGACTGAGGAAAAGGCATACCTTCCTCCTGGGATGTAGCCCTATGCCAGGACATTCAGCTTGTTGAGCAGAACTGACCCCTCACCTGAAAACCCACATAAAGGGATCAGCCTGCACACCCAGCTCTAGAGGTCTTGCTGCTCAGGGAGTACTGCCTGAGGGACAGATGATCCATTCAGTCTTCTAAATTTGATCAATTCCTCCCTTTAGCGAAGCCAGATTGTTAGAGCTGCTGACCGTGCTCAGTGATTAGACATTGAAATGCACCAAATTGCTTTGACATTGTACAGATGGGATCTCATTTCCCTTTGCTTTTCGGTGATGCCCAGTTTAAGGTGAGGGTATCACGAAGAGCCATAGGAAGCACCTGTTCATTGCCCTTGCTCTAGGGGATTGCTGAGAATGTGAGCTCCTCACCCAGACCCATAAGAGAAATCTGTAGCATCCACAATCACTGTTCGTATTACACGAACACCAGCTGGTCTTCTCCGGCTGGTGTTATAAATAATGCTCTTTTTCTGTGTTGATTGGTTCCTGAGACACTTCAAGGTAAATGTGCAACCCACCTTTAACAATAGTGCAGAATCTTCTGGCATATATTTTTGAGTACCAGCCTTAGCTAGCCCTACTGTATTCATGAATGGCATCAGTACTCTGGAATGAGAAGAAGCTCGCAGATATATTTCATTTCATAAAACATCTGTATCTGACAACTAAAAGAACATACATATGAGTAAGGCTCATTCGGTTGCATTTAACCAAAAACTAACTCAAACATCTTTAGGCAAAAAAAAATAAAAATAAAAATAAATAAATAAATAAAAAATTAAAAAATGGGGTTCCATTTGTTCATAAAACTGGAAAGAATGGCTGGATCTAGGATCTCCTCAAAAGACACGATCAGGACAGTTTCTCTCATTTCCTGTCTCTGACTCTAGCTTTTGTTTCCTGTGTGATGGTTGCATTCTCAGTAGGGTTCTTCTGTCAGGTGGCAAATTGGTCCCAAAGGACTAACTTAGAGGCCCCCTCCTTAGCAATCCCAGGGGGCCAGAAGGAGCTACATCTCCCCAGTGGCTCCAGCTTAAACCCCAGGAGGGTTCTCATTGGCCTATCTGGGCCCACGGGCCCACCCTTGGACCCATCACCACAGCAGGAGCAGTCAGTACCCTGGGTGGTCGTGTCTGAGTCACGTGGCTCCCCCACTGCTAGGGATCGAGTCCTGGCACTAAACCTCCCTGAACGGAGCATGGGAGTCGGAAAACTGCCATGCTGTTGCTAAAAAGAGTACAAAGGGGTCCTAAGCAGGCAAAAATGACTGATTTTCTCTCTGCCATACCTAAAAGGATTCCTCAAGACTATGACCTCATTCCCCATCACACAGGAATCTCTTCTACAATGCTCTTGCCAGATGTGGCGTCTGCTTTCCCTTTGAACACATCGCAGAACTCGCTACTTTCTGTTGTCTCCATTCCGATGCTGGACCAACCTAGTTATCAGAAAAATATTCTTTATTTTAGCCAGCCGGAGTCTGCCTGTAATTTCTAAGGCATTGTCTTAACTCTATCCATCAGAGTTCAATGATTTAAAATTATCTTCTCATCTTCCTAAAAATGCTTTAAATTCGAGTCCTATTTCAACGTGATTTTTGTATTTCTTGTTCTACCTTGCCAGTACTTGATGATGGTTCCTGATATAATCTCCATTCCAGACCAAAAATATTCTTTACAGATCCAGTGGACTCTAATGATCTTTTGGACTTCACCAGCCACCAGAGAGTTCCGCCTGGTATGGATTATACGATGAAACAATTTAATGGCTTGTGTGTTGGAAATAGTTTCGAAATATTGATTAAAATCTGTTTCTGACTCCCATGGTAAGCCCAAATATGAGTTATTTTGTGCCAGTCACATCATAATTTTGGTTCATATTAAGCTTAATAGTATTAGTTACCATTTATTGAGTGCCAGATCCCTGACATAATTTATCTATAATCCCTGCAATAACTCTCAAGATTAATGACTATCACTACCGTCCCATTTAATAGTCGAGGAAGGTGACACTCAAGTAGCTTGAAAAGAGCTCAGAGTTGGTCGGTGGTCAAGTGCTATTTGAACTCAGATGTTTTGGACTCCAAAACCAAGTTCTTTCCATCATACTTGAAGCTCCACACTTGAGGTCAACTGAGATCAGATCTGGGTTATTTGAACTCCTGTCAATTGCTGTCCACACTTAACACTTGTGGATAATGAATTTGTGCTCACCTTAATGTGGAGCAGTGCATCAAACAGGTAACATAGCAAGCCCGAGACTGTTATTCTTAGAAAGACCTGCTTACAGAGCTAGTCCTTGACCAGAGCCTGGGGACCTGGATTTTGGGAAGGTTCCCAGCATTCCCTGACAAGAATGGCTCATTGTGTCTAAACTGCACAGACAACGTAAGTTTATGCTGAACACATGCTTTCCTTCCAGGAGCATGGAATTTGGGAACATGTTAGGCAAAAAGTGCCTACATCACCAGCTCTCGGTAAAAACCCTGGGCACTGATTCCGTAATGAGCGTCCCAGTAGACGTTTAACGCGTGTTGTCACAATTAATTGCCAAGAGAAATAAACACATCCTGTGTGATTCCACTGGGAGAGGACTCGTAGCAGCTTGTGTCTGGTTTCCTCTGGACTTTGCTCATGAGCCTTGTCTCTTTGCTGATTTTGCTTTGTATCCTTTCACTGTAATAAATCATAGACATTAGTACAAAATAGTGAGTGTTCTGAGTCCTCGTAGCAAATCACTAAACCAGGGCATTGTCTCAGAGATCCCCAATACAGGGACTTTATACTTGTTCCTGTTAAATTTAATCCGTACATGGTAACTTGGAATCCTGATCTTCTCGTCCTATTTTTCTCTTAATATTTAACTTCATATACATTCCTTCTAGGTATTCATTCCTTGATAAAAAATTTTGATTGAGAGGGTCAAAACACAGTATTGTGGTTGTCCCCTGAACCTTTCCTCTGTGTTGACATTAAGCTATTAATCAAAATGTTAGGGCAGAGTTGCTAAACCAGCTATATATTTTTCTACAAATAATATTGAAAAGAACATACTTCCGGGGTGCCTAGATGGCTCAGTAGGTTGAGCATCTGACTTCAGCTCAGGTCATGATCTCATGGTTTGTGAGTGGGAGCCCCGGATCGGGCTCTGTGCTGACAGCTCAGAGCCTGGAGCCTGCTTCGGATTCTGTGTGTGTCTCCCTCTCTCTCTGTCCCTCCCCCACTCATTCTCTCTCTGTCTGTCTCTCTCTAAAATAAATAAGCATTAAAAATTTTTAAATATATAGGGGCACCTGTGTGGCTCAGTCGGTTGAGCATCTGACTTCAGCTCAGCTCGTGGTCTCACAGTTCTTGAGTTCGAGCCTCGTGTCGGGCTCTGTGCTGACATCTCGGAGCCTGGAGCCTGCTTCAGATTCTGTATCCCTCTCTCTCCCCCCACCCCTGCCTTGTTCATGCTCTGCCTCTCTCTGTCTCTCAAAAATAAATAAATGTTTAAAATTTTTTTTAATTTTAAATATATATAACTTTAATTTTTTTCAAGAAAATTCTGAGGAATAAATGTGTTCTCTGAGTTTGGAGGAAGAAGGAAAGAAAAGAAAGAGAAAGAAAGAAAGAAAGAAAGAAAGAAAGAAAGAAAGAAAGAAAAGAGAGAGGAGGGAGAAAGGAGGGAGGGAGGGAAGGAGAAAGGAGTGAGGGAGGAAATAAAGAGGGAGGGAGGGAGGAAGAGGGAAGGAAGGAAGGAAGGAAGGAAGGAAGGAAGGAAGGAAGGGAAGGGAAGAGAAGGAAGATGGGGAGGCACAGGTGGGCAGCTAAAACCCAGGATGAAGGGGTGCTCATCTTCGGGTTAGAAGCACTACCCTGCATAGTTCTCTAAATAAGAGGCTTTGCTGGGCGCTGGTGGCACAACTATGACCAAAGACCCGTGTCTCCCCTTTCAGAGTGGAGGTAACAGGTATTCATTAAATTAATCATTTTCTCCATTTTGGTATAGGCACTACCTTCCTGAATTGGATCCCGGTCCTGCTGCTTGCCAACCATGTTATCTTGGGCCAGTGACCATACTTCTCCATGCCTCAGTCTCCCCATTTGTAATTTTTTTTTAACGTTTATTTATTTTTGAGACAGAAAGAGACAGAGCATGAACGGGGGAGGTCAGAGAGAGAGAGAGAGAGAGAGACACAGAATCTGAAACAGGCTCCAGGCTCTGAGCTGTCAGCACAGAGCCCGACGCGGGGCTCGAACTCATGGAACGCGAGATCATGACCTGAGCCAAAGTCGGCCGCTTAACCGACTGAGCCACCCAGGCACCCCTCGGTCTCCCCATTTGTAAACTAGAGGACCTTAGCACCTTCCTTATGGGATTGGAAGATTTGATGAGCTAACATGGGGAAAAGGGTTGACATATATAACTGCTCTCAGACAAATTTGCTCTTTGTTTTTAAATCATGAGAACACAGAAGTAGGAGAGGAAACCTGCCCCAGACCTGGAATCTTCCCTGAGGAAGTGATTATGAGCCAAGATCCAGAAGTTATGGAGTTAACAGAGGGCTCCAGCAGGAAACCATAGCACTCTAGGGACCTGAAAGGCCAGGATGGCAGGTGGCACAAAATGTGAAAAAGAACAGCCTGGGATAAGGAGAAGTGAGCCGGGCCTGGGAGAGGCTAGTCCCTATGCTTTGAACAACACGAAGCTGCTGGAATCCTCTCTGGAAGGGAATGGAGAGACCTGGTTCGTGTTTTCAAAGCCTTCCTCTGGTCCTTGAGAACAGACTGACACGACTTACCATTACTGAACCTTACTCTTCCTTTGCAATCATCACATGCTTACTACAAATGATAAGTAACGATTTAGCCTAAGCGCTAAAATTTCTTCAACTGTATCAATGACAGCATTTGCGTCTTGTGGTTTTTAGGGTATGTTGGTATTTCCTATTTAAATAATCATGCCCTTTCCCCATTTCTTGTCTTCTGCATTTTTTTAAGGAATTGGTTCATTTCATCTAAGTTATCAAATTTGTGAACATAGAATTGCTCATCATATTCCCTTTTTGTCCCTTTTGTGCCCATACGGTCCTAGTACTTGTCCCTCTTTCACTTCTCATACTAGCGTTTTGTCTCTCACTTTTTTTCTTGGTTAACCTGGATAGAAGTTCATCAACTTCATTAATCTTTTCAAAGAATTGTATTTTGATTTTGTCGATTTTATCAATTGCTTTTCTGTTTCCAATTTCATTGATTTCTGCTCTAATTTTTATTATTTGTTTTCTTTTGCTTGCTTTAAGCTTGTATCACTCTTCTCTTGCTAGTTTTCTAAGATTATTAATTTTAAATCTTGCTTCTTTTCTCATATATGCTTTTGAGGCCGTAAAGTTCCTTCCAATCACTCCTTTTGCCACATTTCACAAGTTTTCATGTTATATTTTTAGTGCCCCGATGTTTATAGCAGTGCTATCAACAATAGCCAAATTATGGAAAGAGCCCAAATGCCCATCAACTGTTGAATGGATAAAGATGTGGTTTAAATATACCATGGAATACTACTTGGCAATGGGAAAGAATGAAAGCTTGCCATTTGCAACCACGTGGATGGAACCGGATGGTATTATGCTAAGTGAAATAAGTCAAGCAGAGAAAGACAGATATCATATGTTTTCACTCATGTGGAATTTGAGAAACTTCGAAGACCATGGGGGATGGGAAGGGGAAAAAATCATTTCAAACAGAGAGGAAGGCAAACCATAAGAGACTCTTAAATACAGTGAACAAACTGAGGGTTGATGGCAGGGGAGGCTGGGGGGGAGGGGAAAATGGGTGATGGGCATTGAGGAGGGCACTTGTTGAGATGAGCACTGGGTGATGTATGTAAGGGACGAATCATGGGAATCTACTCCTGAAGCCAAGAGCACACGGTATACAATGTATATTAGCTAGCTTGACAACAAATTGTGTTTAAAATAATAATAATAATTAATTTAAAAATAAAAAATAAAAATATTTATACCATTAAAAACAAAAGAAAATGTTTTAAATTTCTCTTGAGATTCTCTCTTTGACTCATGAGTTATTTTGAAGTTTTATCTCCAAATATTTTGAGACTTTCCAGCTACCTTTTTGTTATTGCTTTCTAGTTAATCCCTCTGTGGTCTGAGAGCACACTTTGTCCACAAAAAAAGGACTAAAAGGGAATATTATTAATAATTCTATGCTCCCAAGTTCGGTAACCTGTTTTCTAAAGTGTGTTCAATGTGTTTTATGGCTCAGAATGTGGTCTATGTTGGTGAACGTTCCCAATGAGCTTGCGAAGAATGTGTGTGCCACAATGTTTTCATGGTGTTTCCTGCATGCTGGATCCATCAGTACTGATTAAGGAGTGCTTAGTCTCCAACCATAACAGTGAATTCCTCTATATCTCCCAGCAGACCCACCAGTCTCTGTCTCTGTCTTTTGACACTCCGTTGGGAGGTGTATACACAGTAAGTAGTATGTCTTCTTAGAAAATTGACCCCATCGGGTGCCTGGGTGGCTCAGTCGGTTGAGCATCCAACTACTGATTTCAGCTCAGGTCTTGATCTCACAGTTCCTGAGTTCGAGCCCCATGTCAGGCTCCGCGGTGACAGCACAGAGTGGACTTGGGATTCTCTCTGCCCCACCACCCCCCCGCTTCTGTGTGTGCTCTGTCTCTCAAAATAGATAAATAAACTTTAAAAAGAAAAAGAAAAGAAAACTGACCCTTTATCACTGTGCAGTGTCCCTTTGTACTCCTGATTGTTTGTCTTGGCCGCTCCAGCTTTCTTTTATTTTTTTTGTTAGCATGTTAGTAAGATTCCCTTACTTTTAATCTACCTATACCTGTTTTTAAAGTAGGTTTCTTATAGACAATATATAGGTTAGTCTTGGGTTTTTTTTATCCATTCTGTCAGTTTCTGTCTTCTAAGTAACATATTTGGATCATTGATGTTTAAAATTATATAGTTGGGGGGCACCTGGGTGTCTTGGTCGGTTGAGCGTCTGACTTCAGCTCAGGTCATGATCTCACACTCCGTGAGTTTGAGCCCCGCGTCAGGCTCTGTGCTGACAGCTCGGAGCCTGGAGCCTGTTTCAGATTCTGTGTCTCCCTCTCTCTCTGCCCCTCCCCTGTTCATGCTCTGTCTCTCTCCATCTCAAAAATAAACGTTAAAAAAAAAATTTTTTTAATAAATAAATAAATAAAATTATATAGTTGGATTAATAGCTACCATATTTGTTACTGTTTTCTATTCATTCCATTTTGTAAGTTATAAATACCCAGTGCAGTGTTGCTATAATTATTTTGAACAGTTTTATGTTAAAGCAATTAAACATTTTTAAATGTTATTTTCACTTATTCACTTCCCTATTGTGCTTCCTTTTTTTTATACAGATCTGAGTTTCTGACCTATATCATTTTCCTTCTCTTTTTATTTTTTATTTTTTTTAATGTTTATTTATTTTTGAGAGACAGAGAGAGACAGACTGTGAGTGGGGGACGGGCAGAGAGAGAGAGAGAAAGACAGAATCTGAAGAGGCTCCAGGGTCTGAGCCATCAGCACAGAGCCCGGCCCAGGGCTCGAACTCACAAGCCTCAAGATCATGACCTGAGCTGAAGTCAGACACTCAACCAACTGAGCCATCCAGGCGCCCCATGTTCCTTCTCTTTGAAGAACTTCTTGTAACACTTATGCAAGGCAAGTGCCCTAGAGACAAAATCGTGTTGACTGTATTTCTCCTTCACTTTTGAAGGATAATTTTGCTGGAGACAGAATTCCAAACTGATCTGTTTTTATCACTTTGAATATTTCATCCCGAAGAAACACTAGAATGGTTTCTAAAGAGAAGTCTGATATAATTGTTATCCTTGTTCCTCCATAGATAAAGCGTTCATTTCTTCTGGTTTCTTCTTTCAAAGATTTTCTCTTTGTCTTGGAAGAGGATACACCAGAGTGTAAATGTTTTGGTATTTATCCTGCTTGGTGCTCTCCGAACTTCCTGTATCTGTGGTTTGGAGTCTGTCACTCATTTTGGAAAATTTTCAGCCATTATTACTTCAAATGATTTCTTTGCTCTTTTCTTCCATCCTCTCGTGGTGGTACCATTATCCACCTGCTGCACTTTTTGCACTTGTCTCACAGTTCTTGGATATTTCGTTCCTTTTTTATTATTATTTTTATTTCCCTTTGCATTCCAGTTTGGGAAGTTTTCTATTGGCGTATCTCAAGCTCACTCGTTCTTTCCTTGACCATGTCCAGCCTACCGGTGAGCCCATCAAAGGCATTCTTTCTGTTGGAGGGTATGGATATCTGCATCCCTGTGGATTCTTCCTTAAAGTTTCCATCCCTCTGATTACATCACCTATCTGTTCTTGCACAGTGTCCGCTTTTTCCACCAGAACCCTAAGCGTATTAATCATTGTGATTTTAAATCCACGCTGTGATAATTCCAAAGTCTGTGTCATACTTGAGTCTAGTTCTATCGTTTGTGTTGGTTCTTCTTACTGTGTACTTTCTTGCCTTTTAGCATGCCTTGGGATTTTCTGTTGCGAGTTGTATATTGTGTATTGTATCATTGAAATTGAGGCTGGCAGTGTGAGGGTTTATTTTTATCTGATTAGGAGTTATGTTGTTTACTTGTTACTATTGCCATAGGCCTCTAAAGCTTCACTTTCCTCTGGTGTCCTTGTTTTTATCTCCAATATTGCCTTTGGGTTTCCCTAGAAACTCCTTCTTGAATAAAGTCTGGACCTTGCAGCTCTTATAGCTGTAACCTTCCTCTCATTATACAGGACCTCTCATTCCCCCATTTTCTGTATTCACCTCTTTCTCCAACTTTGGAAGCATCATTTTGCCCTGTGATCTCAAAATCTCTAATGGATCTAAGAAGATCCATTTTTTTCCTTCAGATTTTTGTTTGTGGTGAGGATGGCAGTTCTGACCTTTTTGTATGTCAGAGCAGAAACTGAAACTGGTCATGTTCTTTATGTTTCCTTGGTGACAATAAGGAAAACTTTACCCTAAGACCATGCCTGTAGTTTTTTCTACACTTTCAAGATATAAAAGCCTGGACCTGAAGATATAAACCCAAACAAATGGTAAAGCAGTCTCTTTCTAAGTCTCGCTGTATGTTGAAATGTCATCTTTATGCCACCAGATAGGTGGGGTTGGCCCATGGGTAATAGTTTAAGAAACAAATGATAGAAAGACAGGCATAGGAGGAGTAATTGGTGGAAGTGATGGATTCTAGTGGGGCCACTTACTTAGTGACTGTCACCCCAGCAACCTATAGAGTTACCCATAAAACCCAAGCCCTCCCTTCCAACCCATTCCAAGCTTTAATAGCTATGCATTAAACAATGTTTTTAAAATTAGAAACCCAGCTACAGAGTCCCTTGATAATTTTGGGTGAGCTCTGGTGTCAAAGACTGTGATATTGACAATAATTCCTATTTCATTAGAAAGAATTCTTTTCCTATAAAGATGTTTAGATTTCCCTGATGCCCAACAACAGCCTGGAGAAAAATCCCTGGAGACGATGCCAGCTAAAGCTCTTGGGCCAACATGACGGAAAGTCCAGCGCTGCCTAGACATGTTTTACTCTTCCTGACTCCATGCCCAGACTGTGGGAGGCACAGAGTTAGATGTGAGGTTCAGTAAAAATGGAAGCTGGGCCTGTCTACAACTCAATGAAAGAAGCTGGTGTCCATGGATAATCAGCTCATAAAGCAATCAATTAGCACATTTGGCTGTTAGCTGAAAGGCTAGAAACCACCCAGGGGTGAGAATTAATTTTTCCTCCTCTGACATTTGCACTGGCTTTTCTCTGCCTCTGTCCCTTGGCCTGTGCTGTTCCCTCTGCTTGAATGCCCGGCTCTCATTTCCTCCCTCCAGTTATCTCCTCCTACTAAACTCTGCCCAGAATTCACCTGCCTGCACAGCCCTTTCTGGCCACTCAAGCCTGTTGTTAATTTTCCTGAGGAGACAGGGAATGACCATCTTACCCAAAACTGTTCTGTGTGTAAAATGATGCTCGACCCTCCATAGATACTCAGGAGTGTTGTTTGGATGAACTAATGAAGTATATGTCTCTAAGTTTATACTCTTGACAGGAAATGGTCTATATATTTGCCTATCTGCCCCAATCAGACCACAAGCTCTTTGAGAACAGGGGCTGAGTCTCTATTTGTGTCCCTTTTCTTACAGCCCAGCCCAGAACCCGGCAGTAAGAGAAGGCTCAATAAATATTTGTGAAATGAACACAAAATGAATGAATAATATAGTTTCTGGGTACTTCGAGGTCCTCCATATCAAAGACAAGAGATATTCAGTGCTGCCTATTTTCTTAGGACCAGGAGCAGACTTCCTCAGCTGCTGTCCTTGCGTTCTAAGAGATATTGTTTGTCAGTGAAGGGCCAATGGCCAAGATCAGATTCCCCTTTGCCTGAGGTGAACAGGCCTCCTAATGAGGCCTCCTCACTAAGACAAAGGTATCTCTATTTCAGCCAAGCATGCAGGAAGACAGAGAGACTAAGCTCAGAGCAGTCTATAAACCATACCTTCCCTCTCCTTCGATCAGATGCCACCTTGGCCTCAGCTAGGAACTTCATGCTGTTTTGCGGGAGCACTGTCTCTTGAACTTCCCGGTGAGAAACTTGAATGTAAGGTCCAGACCAGAGTACTGCATTCCACGGCCCTCAGCAGACATGCGTGCAAGACCACAGCCATTTTGTGCCTGTTTATGCCTGAACAATTACGAATAGCACTGACATTACTCCCAAGTGTTCCAGTTTTGATGATAAATGATATGACCACCCTATATGCTTCCCACACATTTTTTTCACTACCTCCATTACGCGCTGGAGCATTCTCAAGCAAATTCCACAGACATATTTTACCAAAAACTGCTTCTGTTTTTAATCTCTAACTGATAAAGGCACTTACTACATAACTGTAATGTCTTCATCCTACTGAGCAAAATGACCCATAATTCCTGAATGTCGGCAAATGTCTAGTCACTGTTCAAACTTTTCCAATCGTTTCGAAAATTTTTTTTTTTTTTACAATTGACTTACATGAGATAGAATCTCAATGAGGTCCACGCAGTGTCCTATAGGCCTCACTTCCTCCCCCTCACTTTTTTATTTTACACTTCACCTCTTATTTTTTCGTACCATCTATTTATTTAAGAAAGCAGGTCATTTTCTGTAAATTTTCCCACATTCCAGACTCGCCATCCTCATGGGGTCACTTAACACATTACTTCGTCCCCTGACTTCCTGTAAACTGTAGCTAGATCTAGAGACTTAATTGTATGCTGGTTCATGTTGTTTGGAAAGAATAATATTTCCTGCGTACCTCTTGTTATATCACAAGATACAGAATGTGTGATTGCCTTTCTTTTTGTGATATTAGCATTGATTAATAGGTTCAGGTTCTTTTGTTGTTGTTGTTGTTGTTGTTGTTGTTGTTGTTGTTTTGAGAGGGGGACTAGGGGTAGAAGGAGAGAGAATCCCAAGAAGGCTCCGTGCTGTCAGAGTGGAGCCCGACGTGGGGTTGGATCCCATGACCTACGAGATCATGACTTGAGCTGAAATCAAGAGTCCGATGCTTAACCGACTGAGTCACCCAGGCGCCCCTCAGGTATTGTCACTCTTATCTGGCTATTATAACATTCCTCACCAAAATCTCCCTCAAAAGTTTTTAGCAGCCATGCATGATCATTGCCTAAATCCATTATTCATTAGGGGTTATGGAGTCATAAAGCTCTGTTTCTATCGTTTCTTCTGTTTGCATTAACCAGCATGTTCTATAGAGAAGAAATTACTTGGTTGTAGTTTGTATAGGAGATGCAGGGTGAATGTTTGAATTGTTTCCTTTAATGATAAATTTTCAGGGGCGCCTGGGTGGCTCAGTCGGTTGAGCGGCCGACTTCGGCTCAGGTCATGATCTCACGGTCCGTGAGTTCGAGCCCCGCGTCGGGCTCTGTGCTGACAGCTCGGAGCCTGGAGCCTGTTTCGGATTCTGTGCCTCCTTCTCTCTCTGACCCTCCCCTGTTCATGCTCTGTCTCTGTCTCAAAAATAAATAAACATTAAAAAAAAATTAAAAAAAAATAATAATGATAAATTTTCAGAGTAATGAATGAGGAAGCTAGCAATATTGAAATGTGACCAATGAGCATTTTGCTTCTTTAAAAAAATGTTAATTCGGACACATACACATTTTAAACATAATATTAAATTTCAACCCATTGTAGTATCATTACTTCTGGTGCCCAAACCAGGCCAGCAGGAGTTCTTCAAGTTGAAAAAGCACAAGACAACTCATCTTTTTTATCTCCTGTTTCAAACCTGGAACCAAAATTTTCTGCAAGAAGCCTTCAATTGGTTTAGTGGAAAATTACGTTTAAAATCCACAAACCGGGTCCTAGAGGTACTAAATGGGATAGGTTTGTTTTTGCTTTTAGATGTTTTCAGTGGAAAGAGCAGGGAAATGTGTCTTCTTTTGAAGGAAAAAAATATATATATGACCCAAGTGCCTATTGGTATTTCTTACAGATTTCAAATCATGACATTTTAATTTAATTTCTTGGGTTTTCATATGCATTTCAAAAGTAAAAATGCAGGACCATAAGGTGGATCCTGTTGTAAAATTCTATGATGCATACTACGTGTTAACCCTTTGAAAAGTGAATGATCCCAGACAACAGGCTTGAATGAACTGATTTCCTTGACTTTAAGCTTGATTACTTGATTTTGGGTCACCTGATAGTGAAATATTTTATTAAATTCCAACGATATCCTTGTGAAAGAATGAAAATTGGATGGGGTGAAAGAACTGGTAAGTAATTAATGATTAATCCCAGTGTGTACAATAAACAGTGTAAAGTCTGACATCTAGTTTCAAAAAACAGCTACACAAACAGCGTGGGTGATGTTTAGCCTACTAGCTGTTCATGTCAAAACACCTTGGGACTTTTAGGCTCTGCTGAAGTGAAATCAATGAAAGTAGTAGGATCAGGGTCTTGATCAGAGGCAGACCTACATGACGAGGTAGACACCTGCTAGGAAGGAAGCTGAGACCATCTCTTACAGGAAACGAGAGGCAATAATGAAAAATATGTATGCAGACAATGCCCACTTGTGATAAAATCTCTCTGTATACTGCGGGGGGCAGGGGGGGAAGAGGGGGGCCTGGGTGGCTCAGTCATTTAAGCATCTGACTTTGGCTCAGGTCATAATCTCACAGTTTGTGATTTCAAGCCCTGCCTCAGGCCCTGTGCTGACAGCTCAGAGCCTGGAGCCTGCTACGGATCCTGTCTCCCTCCCCCTCTGTCCCTCCTCTGCTTGCACTCCGTCTCTCTCTGTCTCTCAAAAATAAATAAAACATTACCAAAAATCTCCGTCTGCTAGGAATAAAAAGGAAGCCTTTCAATCCAATAAAAGGCACGTATGTAAACCTATACCTATAATTGTAGTGTTAATAAGACTGAACACTTTCTCCGTAGGATAAGACGCAAGATTAGGATGTCCACTCTTCCCCTCTTCTATTCAACATTATTATACCGGAAGTCCTAGTAAGGACAAGAAAAAGAAATATACAAAAATTAGAAAAGGAAAAGTAAAACAGTTGTTATTTATAGATGACAATTATGTACACGGAAACCCACGAAACCTATGAGAAAAGAAAACGACTAGAAGCAGAAGTGAATTCCATGAAGCCGCAGGACACAGGGCCAATATAGAGAAGTATCTATATTCCTACATGCCAGCAGCAAACAATTCTTAAAATGAAACGAAGACGCTATTTGAAAGCATCAAAAATATTCTATGCTGAAAATTTTAAAGCATGGTTTGGAGAAATGAAGAAAGACCTAAAAAGTGTACCACGATCATGCTCATGATTGAAAGATGACATTGTGTGTGTGTGTCTGTTTCCAAATAGGAATGGCAGCAAGAACATGGGTGAATCTCAAAAACATGATGTCGATAAGCAAAGCCAGACCACAAAATAGTACCTACTGAATAACCCCATGTACATAAAACCACATAATGGACAAAATAAATCTATAGAGATTGAAATCAGAAAGTGGCTGCCTGGGCATTGACCGGAAAGGAGCGTTAGGGAACTTTTTAGGGTCACAGAGATGTTCTCCCTCCTGCTTAGAGTGGTGGTTACATGGATGTATATATAATTGTTGTACCTCATTTCACTGAAAACGTTAGAGACACCCATTTTGATTGTAAATTCTATACCAGCGCAACAAAATAAGAGACCAAAAAAGCATAACCCATCGTGTGTGTGTATAATCATTTTGTAATATCATGACAAACACATATGACAAGGGATTTGAGAGTTTGCTTTCAAAAATAATCTGTAATGAACAGTACAAATATTTGAGAAATAAAGTATCAAAAGGTATTTAATGGATGTAATATAATTCTCAGTCATTGGTAGACAAATGTAACATTGATGTAACAGTAATACCACTCTTAAATAAAGTTATATAAATTAAACAAATGTAGCTATCAAATTCCCTAAAGTATAACACCTGTAAACAATAACAAATTTAACCTCTAATGCAATTGATAATCTAATTTTTCATATCAATATTCCAAAGCTCGGGGTGTGTGTGTGTGTGTGTGTGTGTGTGTGTGTGTGTGTGTTTATACGAGAGAGAGAGAGAGAGAGAGAGAAATGGAGGGAGGGTAGGGGGAAGAGAAGGACAGAGGGAGGAGGACAGACAGAAACAGACAAAAAGAGAGGCAGAGTTTCTTGACAAATTCTAAGAATTTTGAAGCTGGTTTATCTCCTACGTCACCACCCATACAAAACCACGCATGTGAACTGATTCTGTGTTCTCAAACGTATGCATGTATACGAGTATATGCATAAATCCCCTTTTTAATAGAGTCCTTTTCACTTTTTGGCTTTTACGTAAACAGCTTCACTGAGTCTTACTAATGAAAAACCTTGAAACACTTGCCCAGAATTAAATACGGACTTCGTACCAGAGCTAAAGTCCATGCCCAGGTCCTCACACCCTTACCCCCTCACCCGTTCTCCCTCTGCTCAATGGTTGCTGGGGAGGAGGGGCCCGACTCAGGTTACAAGGAAGCCAGAGGCCTCCTGCTGCTGTTTCTAGCAATGCTGGATTATGAGGCACAGATATTAGCTAAAATCCTCATGAGAAGATAAGGCAGAAACACAGAGCCTATTAATTACACATCTGACTTGTATAGTTTGTGAGCAAGATAGAGTTCTTGTTTATTTATTTATTTATTTTTAACGTTTATTTATTTTTGAGAGAGACAGAGACAGAATGCAAGTGGGTTAGGGGCAGAGAGACAGGGAGACACGGAATCCGAAGCAGGCTGCAGGCTCTGAGCTGTCCGCACAGAGCCCGACACGGGGCTCGAACTCACGAGCTGTGAGATCATGACCCGAGCCGAAGTCGGACGTTCAACCGACGGAGCCACCCAGGCGCCCCTGAGTTCTTGCTGTTAGAAATATAGAGAATACAGAGGAAATATAGGAAAAACATTTAATTACAGAAAAATAAAGTGACAAAACATTTCCCCAAAGGCTTCATTGAAGACACGGAGAAAGAACTTATGAAATTCAGAGAGGTGAAAATTCCAGAACTAAACTCTTGAAAGTATCTGTCCTCTACATTTGGGACCAGTTAAATTAGTAAACATACCAAAAGGCATTTTGTACTTTGCAACCTAGCTGTTCTGCCAGAGACAGCAGAGGAGGTGAAGAATGCCAAGGGATTAATCAGAGACAGATGTAATTAAAACCAGAAGGGCTACAATGGCCCATAGGTCAAAGGGAATTAAAATGCGAGCAAAGTCACCACAAAAAAAAAAAAAAAAAGGCAGCGTACTCTGCTGGGACACGTAGCTGCTAATATATCGCAGTTTACCAGAAAGGTTTCAGCGAACTGCTTCAGCGTGCAAACCTTGGAGGGGAAGTTTGTGAATGAACTTGACAGTATGGAGTGCACGTCAAATGGCCCACTGTCCAAAAGTCTGCACTGAGACTGGAAGTCTTTCCTTAGTCCATAAAAATAAACTACTTTCCAGAAGAAAAAAAAAAGCCATGTATCTCTGTATTTATTTCTTTACTTGTTCCACATAGCAGTTTATAAACTTGACCTGATGCCTTGTGATCATTTCAGTTTGGCGTTCTTTGCCACATTCCAAAGAGATAAGCAGTTACTGTGCCCACTTTGCAAGTGATAAGGACGAGATTAGAGAAGACATTTTTCTGGATCGATCGGCATCAGAACGGTGGGGCCTGGAACAGCGTTCCAAGATGCACTCAATGTCTCCGGTTCCTGGAATGCAAAGTAGTCTACTTTCCTAAGTCATTTTTATTTTTTAGAACATTTCACATCGTTCACTTGAGTGGTCTGGAAAGACAATCAGCTACTTCTATAGCCCCCTGACCTGCCTGCATTCCCCCAGAATCTACAGATGGTCTATTGCCAGGTACCCTCTCATCCCAGAGGAAGAGCTGTTCCAGAACCCAGCTCCCCAGGTCCAGACCCGGCTGCATAATTGGAGCACGGTGTCCACAACCTCCTGAGAGAGGGGGCTGTGCCCAAGTAAACACAGCCTGAGGATCATTTTCCCCCTCATCCTTAGAGGAACATTGGTTCTGCCTCACAGATTGGGGGTATTTACCTGGACACCTGTGGGTTGACTTGTTCTTTTGCACCTTTAACAGAGGATGGTGGGCAGGAGAGAGAACAGAAGGGAGGCAGTGATGGGCTGACTCTCCAGGAAACACCGCCCAGCGGTCCCGGGGTACTTGCAGTCTGCGTTAGTTCAACTTGGGCCTAAGGGACCAGGAAGCCCACCTACCAGGCATGGAGGCGTTCACACGGAAGCTGGACCATCCGTCGAAGAACACATGCTACAGCTCCTTCTCGTCCCCACCCAAGGCTGGGAGGTCTGACCATCTGTCAAGAGTCTTTCAGGGAGTGAGTGCTGGACATGGGGCCCACAAGGACGGTGGATAAAAATATCATTGGGGCCACAATATGGGAGATCTTCACCACATGAAAACTCAGCTCATATTTTCCAGAAGACTTTACCCAGATCTGATGCGGCTGGCAGGAAAGCTAATTCTACTGATTTCACTATTTACGCTAGGGTCCCGGGGGCCTCAGAAACAAAACTCATAGAGTGTGGGGTTCGTTTTTGTTTTTGTTTTTGTTTTCCGTGTGGGGCCGTGTGTGACCTCACATGCTGAATCTTCTTCACGTGAAAGTCCATCTCGCACGGCGTGACATCAACTTGACAAAGAGCATCGACCAAAACCTAGAGCTAGCATTATAGTTAATGGCAAAAGACTGAATGCCTTCCTCCCAACCGGGGGAATGAGGCAAGGATATTCCCTCACCACTGCTTGCTCAGCATCACCCTGGAGGTTCTAGCCAGTGCAACAAGACAAGAAAAGGAAATAAAACCATACATCCCACCTTGGGAAATAGCCCCAGTGTATTCCTTGCATCTGTGACTACGTGGGCCCGGCACCAGGGATTTGTTGAACCTTTGTCTGAGAACCATCCAAACAAGGAGACAAAGTAGCAAAGAGCTTCCTAGGATGGCAGTCGGAGCCAGGCTGAGCTCTTCTACGTAACACCCGTGTGACTGCATAAGTCATTCAACTCAGCGTGCCTCAGTAGTTTCTTCTGTGAAATGGGGGCAACACCAGCACCTGCATCATAGTGTCCTTATGAGGTTTGAAGGAATTAACACCCACAAAATGCTCAATCACATGGTAAGTAGCAGGAAAGTATCAAGCTATTCGTATAGATTTAATGATTACTCTGGGCTTCCTTCATGAGGAGAAAGAAAATTAAAACGTCAGCAACCTCAAGCTGACTTCCAGAAAGCTGAGGTTATTTCCCACATCCCAGGTTGTGACTTTTTATAGGGATCTTGCACCTTGACACTGTATAGTAACATGGCGGGCAGACTTTTGATCAAGCAGGCAGTTTCCAGAGGCGGGAGACTGGAATATGATCTCTTCCTTCGCCGCTTCCTTGTAGCTCAGACCACGATCTGCGGAAGTATTCCCAGTCTTGGTCCTCTCTTATTTTCCACCAGCCAGGTTTTCCCTGCTGGTCTCAAACGCTGTTACTTTCCTCTCTACAGTCCCTGCTAGTGCCTCTTCCCACACGCCTGTCATCTGGACTTTTCCACATTAAAACCTGCTTGTAACTGACATAGAACCCGGTGAGACTTCCAGGCAATTCATCTAACTGGGCAGAGCTCTCAGAGACCTCTGTTTAAAAAAGTCCACAAGCTCACGTTTCTCTCACGTACCATTTAAGTGGAACCTACAGAGATACGTGTTGCACCAAGTAGTGAAGAAAGCCACCTTTTATTCTTTTATTTGAGGAAGAAATTAAAAATGCAGCTC
Organism: Panthera onca; assembly: GCF_046562875.1. Lineage (NCBI taxonomy): Eukaryota > Metazoa > Chordata > Mammalia > Carnivora > Felidae > Panthera > Panthera onca. The sequence goes on along the minus strand of NC_138349.1, from coordinate 38,819,127 downwards.
ACAAGGATTGGAAACAAACACTTTCTTCTACCCTTAAAACTTTCTCCATGTTTATTGCGCGCTGTAAAATGAAAAAAGAAAGAAAGAAAAGCAACCAACGCAGTAAAACCACCACAACAAAGCTGGAAGAAATCTGCAAGCCTCGGCAGAGGCCAGATTTACGGTCAGAAATATGGAGTGTGTCTCAGCAGGGGCAGGTCATGAAATAGTATGAGCTAATATCAGGGGTGTGAAAACAGGCATTGTTGTTTAGTTAACTAACGTTGTACAATTAAGCGATTCTCAAAAATCAATTAGCCATATGTTATTACCAAGATGACATGTTTTTATAACTTCTCCCTGGATGTTTTATTGCCAGAGGATGCTCATGTGGGCACTAGAACGAGAAAATAAAACACCAGCCCGGGAATCAAAGTGCAGAAGTCCAGCCACGATTAATTAAAAGAGTCCAGTCTGGAAAAACGATGGAGTCGCTGGGCAGGCAGCACGGTATTGGAAAGATTCCCTCGCGATGCCTCCGTACTGCTGCAAAAAGCCATGGGTCATCTTGTTTTTCTTTCTCTTTGTTTTCCTGTCCCTTTTAATTTAGCACAGATACAGCTGTGAAAACCGGGTATTCCATTTGAACTCCCATATTTATGCTGTCCCAAGGAAATGTCATTTTCAAAGTTTTCAATGGAAAACGAAACACGCGTTTCTCGAGAGAAATCCTGGTGGCTGTTGTTAGTGACAGCTTGTGTTACCCCGGCTTCCACAAAGGGAGCAAAAAGTAGGGCAGAGCTGTACTCCTTCCTCTTTGTTGCTTTTGGACCAGGTAAGAAAAAGACTCAAAGAGGATTTGCAGAGACTGGGATATCGAACACGCAGTAGGGTCCGTGTTTAAATAGCCACACGTTCTTCCTGTATCCACCAGGGAGGGGTGGAACGCATTTTCCCCCTTTACTTCTTGGCTGGTCTGATGCGTAAGTCAATGGTATGAGTGATGTGTGTCGGGTCTACACTGGGCGCCAAGCACGCAGTACGAGATTCTGCTCTTTCTTCCGGAACTTACAGCAACTGTATATATAGGGCTGGATTTCCTGCTGGAGTATGAGATGCCCATGGCTCAGTGTCCCCTATTCCTAAATACGAATATGAAGCCAACCTTCAGGCAGGCAGCTGAGGCCCCCAGACCAGCAGACCCACCCACCTGCCAGCTGACAACAGGCAAGAGCCCATCTGCTTTCCAACCCTCAGCAGCAAAACGGCACAAACGATCCGTGGACTTGTAAGCATTAATAAATAGTTATTTCAGCCCCTAAGTTATGAGGCAGTTTCTCATGAGGCAAAAGCTGATGCATACAGTCAGACATCCAGAGGGCAGGGTTAGCTGTGACAATTCCAACCACATGGTCCAGTAATATATTATCACCCTCGACCCACGGTACAGGACATCAAAAACTCTACAGCATTGCAGGATCCTAGACTCACATATTTAAAAATGCTCAAGTAACCAGGCTTTGTAGGGTGGCAGGGTGTCACTGGGCCTGAGCCTCAGATCTGTCCCTCCCTAGCTATGTTAACTTTACATCTCCGAGCCCTCAAATTCTTTATCTGAAACTGAGGCTAACGCTTGAAAGCTGTGCGTCTCACCGTGTGGTCCGTGGAGCCGCAGCTACCCCATCACCTGGAAACTTACCAGGAATGCAGAGGGTCAGACCCCCAGACCAGATCTTCGGCATCAGAAACTTGGGGGTGAGGCCCAAGAGTCTGTGTTTTAATAATTGTTCCGGGTGATCCTGATGACCCACTCAAGTTTGAGACTCCCTACTTTAAAGAGTTATTATTATTGAAAATGAAATTATCTAATTTGTGTAAGGCACCTAGCACCTGGTAGACACTCGATAAATAACCATTCTCCCTCTTCTTTTTCGTTGGCTGAATACACTTTCAATAGAATGTGTGAATGCATGCAAGTATAGAGATAATTAATATAAATTAATATGTGGAATATATACATAACAGAGATACAAAAATTGAACATGCACACATTGCCACTTAACCAGGTGGAAATCAGTCAGCTTCCTGTCCGTAATAAAAGGAGTCGCGTAAAATGGAGAGCAGATAAAAAGCCATCGCTTTCTGCCTTCTGGGGACAAACGTGGCATCTGTCTCATCAACACAGGTGTGGGGTCTTCGGAGGGTTCTCTGCTGACGGGCTGGCTGAAGAGTTGTTTGGTGGCCGAGCTCATGCCTGGAGCGTTTCTGCCATCAGGACATCCCAATGGCACACTCAGTCTGGCAGGGGTGACTGGTGACTGGTGTCCATTTCGTAGCAACCGGGAGCAGGGGAGGGGAGAACAGGTTGGGCTGGAAGGGCTGGGGTGGGGACCAAGAAGGCAGGATCGAGGAACAGGAAAGAGGTGCCCCTTAACCTCCATGTCCTGGGACCCCTAATTACCCACTCAAATCCGGGATTCTCTCATGATGGGGTACCACAGTGGCATTTGAGAGCTTTGCAAGCATGAATGATGCGTATTCATGTGTCTACACACGTGGCTCCATATCCACCAACTATACGTTAGGGTTGTTCCAGGACAGCCCAAAAGTAAGCAGTGAAGGGAGTGAAAACCGGAGATTTTTGTCCCTGGGGAGAGCAGCACAATGTGCTCCTAAGGCACAGAGGCACGTGGGCAGGGGGAAGGCTTCCTGGGGAAAGAGGAAGACAAGGCAAGGGGACAGAGAGGAGGTCCCAGAGGCAGCCCCTGAGCAGGGTCTCTGGCTCATGCATTTCTGGCAGGGATGGAATCCAGTAGTGATCGGAGAAGCTGATTTCCCTGCCCCAGTTCAGTTCTTTGTAGTGGCTGGAGTCCCCCCAGGAAGAGGCTTGAAGGAACACTGAGGCACCAGGACCAAGGGGTGAGCCAAAGACATCGATCTTTGCAAGGAATTGTTGCCCCTAGTTACAGGGACTCAAGTCCAGGTGAACCCGGGCCAGTGGTGTCTCTAACTATGAAGCAGCATGGGAACTGGAATCTGGCGGAAACATCAAAGCCAACGATGACGTTCCAAGGTGAGCAAGTGGCCACTGGGACCAGCCAGGCTCAGTCTCCCTTGCTAGAGTGAGCCTGGGGTCTTTGGAGGCCTTCCCTGGATGTGGGTCATTTGCTGCTATGAGAGCTACCTTAGTTTCTGGCGGGGGTGCTGGGAACAAGGCAGGGAGCCTGGTGCTGGGAAGGATATCGGGGCTCCCCTGGTTGCAAAGGAAACGTGGGAGCCCTCTGCCTCCTAAAATCTGGCCTACATACAATCTCTAGACTCCATATTCTACCCCAGGTCCTTTCTACCAAGGACCAGAGGAGAGGAGAAAACAAGCACTCACCTTGTACCCCTTCAGACCCCCTTCTCACCCAGCACCCTGCGAAGTCCCAACAGCCATCTCTTCACTTACTCCTTAAGAGCCCAAAGTCACATTTTATTATTCCATTTTAAAATGAAAAGAACTGAGGCAGGACCCACTTCCCAGACCTTGACCTAGAACATCTCCAGCCCCCGCCGGGGGCTCCCCTGTTCCCCTCCCATCAAGACCCCCATGTAGGGACTATGGTTAAGTCCCTATATGAATTTTCCTTGCCTGTAGACTTCATATAAATGGAAACAGGCAGTAATCACTATTTTGTGTCCAACTTATTCTGCACATCAGGTCTGTGCGATTTCCCCGGGCTGGTGCATGAAGCGATAATTTATTGCATTTTATTGCTGTCGTTTGGTTTCTTGTACAGACACACCATAACTTGTTTATCCGTTTTTCTACCGTTGGACGTTTGGGTCCTCCCCAGTGTGGGGCTATTATGAATCAGGTTTCCATGAACGTATTTGCCATGCCTTCGGTGGCCACAAGCACTCCTTTCTGTTGGAGACACGCAGGCGTGAAGCTTCTGGGCCCCGTGACATATGTTTAAGCCTAGAAGATAATTTCCGCTTCCCAAAGTGGCTGGAAAGCGCTTTCCAAAGTACCAGTTCACTCCGCTACAGACACAGATTCGAGTTGTTCTGCGTCCTCTTCAGCACTGAGTATTATCAGCCCTTTTAACGTGAGTTGCTCTGGCAGAGGTGCAATGGTATCTTCGCGTGCTTTTAGTTGAATTTCCCTGATGAGTTATGAAGAAAAGCTTTTGAACTTGGATCTATTTAATTCCAAACCCAACCCCGTCCACTGCTCCACTCCATAAATTTACAGCACGATGTGGCCACGCCCCCTCAGGGAGACCAGCCCCCTCAGCGGAGCTCAGCATAGCCATCGGCTCCGTGGGTCACTTCTTCCAGAAAATCGATGTTCTGCCTGGTGCTGGAAGCTGGGTACTGGGCATGGTGGGAAAGGGCAGGGTGTCAATCCTGGCACCCACGGCATGCAGCCCATTCTGGAAAGGGCATCTCTGTAATTCGGAGCCTGCCTATGACCAGGTCAAGGTTAATTGCTAATTGTGGTCAATAAAGCCCAAAGGGGCCCAAGACAGGAGGACACACGTGGCTCCATTACGAGAACAGACTTCGAGATGAGGCTGGAGCCGATGCCCTGAAGACGGACAAGACAGAACAGGCGAGTTGTTCTCCAGGGAAAGCCTGGGAATAAGAAAGAGCATCACGTGCAAGGGAGCCAGGCAGGCAGAGGGAGGTGTGACCGAAAGAGAGTTCATGCTGGCTTCGGGGACACCAAAGAAGTGCCTCTGCAATGTTTTCGCCATCTCCATCATTGAGATGTCCCTGGTTTCTGCAGGGGAAAGACCTTGCTTTCTCCTCACTACAGCAGAAGTGATGAGGCTCGCCCTTGGGTCTCTGTAAACGAGAACCGTGAGACCTTGTCATCCAGGCGAGACGGGAGCGCAGGAAGCCAGCATGACCTGAGTCCTGGAAGGCACACTTCAGATGGGGGAGGGCTCAGCGTCTGCACCTCCGTCGGAGAGGGCACTGGCACTCCAAGGCGTAGGGTATCCTACCAACGGAGGCCTTGGACTGGGTAGGCTCAGGATCAGACCCCCTCTGAGAAACATCCCAGGTATAGACGTCCCAGACAGAGTGCAAGGCTGCATGTACTTCTTTTTTTTTTTTTTTTTTTTTTTGTATGCTTTGAAAAATGTGTTATGTGGAGAACCTCACTGTTAGGTTGTTTGTCCAATGGCTAGAGCCTTTTTTTGAAAATGTCCAGCAGGGTAAAGATGGGGCAAATTTGAAAAGTGATTTGTGGAGGGAAACTGCGCCCGGAACAGTTGTGAGAAACACAATAAGGATGCATTCCTTTTGGAAAGAGAACCAGAGGGGATGAGTTAAGAATGAAAGCATTCATGAGAAACTCCAGAATCATCCTGAGTCCAGCGGCTTTCAGGACAGTAGGCACTGCCACCCATCAGCCGTGCGACCTCGGCTTTCACATCTTTGCAATGAAATGTGTGCAGCCGTAAAATAGCAGCTCCATTTCAAGTCTCCTGCTGTAGAATAGCCCATTGCTCCCTATTGCCTGCAGAAGCAAATCCAAACTCTTCACGGGGGGCATATAAACTCTCCCTGTTCTGGGTCCATCCTACTTGTCCCATCCCTGCCCCACTGTTCCACCCTCCCTGCCTGTCGCACACCCACCGGCCCTCACCCTCCAGGCACTGGGATGTCGCACACCTCATTATTCCCCTGGGAACACCCTTCCCTCCTTCCCAGCTGAGCTCCTGCGAGGTCCGACACAGCTCCCTGCTGTGACTGTTCCCATCTTCAGGTGTAATTATTTGTTTATGAGCCTCCCCCCAACTAAACTGTGAACTCCCCAGAAGCAGTGGTGAAATATTACCCCTTTTTATAGCCTCTCCTCCCTTTGCCATTTAGTGCCTGGCTCATAATAAGTGCTTAAAAATGTTGGTTGAAGATTTTAAGTATTTCCTTCTTGGTATAATGAGCAGAAGGAAAAAAAAAAAAAAAAAAAAGGATGTGGAATGTTCTATACCTTCCCACCTCTTTGCTTTCCTGGACCAGAAAGGGGGCATGGGGCCAGCACATCTGAGAACAGAGCCTTGAGTACATTCCATCAATTACTATATCCGTCCCTATTTGCATCGGGGTGGGACTTGGCAGGGTTTTAATTACACGCATGCACCTTCTGGGTAGAGAATGCGGCCCGGGATTTCCTTTCCTGCATCGGTGCTGTTGCCACGATCCCTGGTCTCCTCCTTCGGAGGACACGGCGGCCTCCATCTGCACGCAGGCACACGTGGTCATTAATCACTCCCACTACCTGATTAAAGGAACTCTCCAGACCAAGAAGGGAGGAGAAAAAAAAAAAACAAAAAAAAAACGAAACTATGCTATAAAGAAGACTGAATTATAGAGTCCCACTGCACCAATACTTCCCAATCAGGCAATTTATTGCAAACAACCAAAATCTCATTCTCAGGCCATTAACTAAAATAGGAAAATATCATCTTAAATTCTAAAAATAACAAGGGACACATTACAATAGGTTCCCAGTTCTGGACAAGTGGATGGGTGCATGGCATGATGGAAACCTCAAGAACTTGGAACATGACGTTTTCTTTCCTGACTTGCAGACCACAGTCTCCCTCTTGGGGGGTTTTTTGGTGTTTGTTTTTGTGGAAACCCGGAGAGAGTCACAAACATTCGGATGAGACTGGATCCTGTCGGGCCGTATCAATCAGTGCTGCCCCCACGCCCTCCCGAAACCCCTCCAGACCGTTGACCGGTCTTTAATCCCAAAGGCAGAGATCTTCTCTGCTCTCAGTCTGGGCCTGGCTCGGCCTTGACACTTGGTAAGGAGAGGGCAGCAGGGACGTCTGCGTCTGGGTATCGTGCCGGGGAGTCACCAGGTCAGGAAAAAAGGGTGTGGCCAGGACTTGAGTTGATGGGAACTACACCCTGCAGTCCTGACATGGGATACATCTGAGGTGGAAGCCTTAGGGAGGCAGGGGTGTCCCTCCATATTCAGGAGCAGAGCCTCCCTGGGGGTCTGAAGGCCTGGCCTCACCTGCCAGCAACCCGCGGGCCTCGATGCCTGCCCCCCACCCCCCGCCCCGCCAGTGCATTGTGAGTGTCCCGAGTGAGTCTTCTGACTGCTGTGTCCCCACAGCTGACCTGCACGCTGCCTCTTTTCTCTCCTCTTCCCTCTAGGATTCCCTAGGGACGGTCTCTTCTTTGGGGGCCTAAAGCCCCTTCCTTAGTCACCTTCCCAGTAGGCCCTCCCCACTAATCCCCAGGCTCAGACACGACCTTGGACTTCCTTCCCATTTATAAATCCTCCCAGTGGCTGGTGGAGCTCAAACCTCGGGAAGCAATTGATCAAATGTGTCTGCACTGAGGAATAAGTGAATGATGTTGGGTTCTGAGCCCTCTGGGACAGGTATTTCTTAACGGACACGGCTGGAGTCAGGGGGGGATGTTCGGCATTTTGAGGAGACAGGCGGCTCGAGGGTCTTCTCCCTCACGCCCATGAGGAAAGCCTCTTCTGGAGAAGGAATAATTGAAGGCAAAACTTATTTTATGATGCTCGCCCCGCCAGAGCCCTGAAGAACGGGTGAGTCCCTGTTCTCTCCCTTCTGCCTCTAGCTCCCACTAAATCAAGAGGTTTTTGAGTGCGGGGCAGGCCTGACCTGTCAGTTCAGCGTGGCCAGTAAATCTCACGGTTTCACAGAAGTAGCCCTGAGTGGGGAGGCTGCCGGCTCCAACCTGCTCTCCTTCCTAAAAAGGAGAGGAAGATACACCAAAGGGCTGGGGGAGCACCTGGGTGCCCCCATCCTGGGCTCTGCTGCTGTGGATGAGCCCACCTCTTAGGCAGGCTGAGTCCAGAGTTGTCTCTGAGTGCAAACTCAGTCACATCACCCTTGCTTAAAGTGTTCGTTTCAGTGACGACTCGTTATTTTCACGATGGAACCCAAATGCTTTATCCTTCCAAATCTGGTTGTCTCACCACAGGACCCCTCTGACTCACCTCCCAGCAACCTTTGCTGCACACACAGTGCTCTTGTCCCACCCGACACCGACTGCTGTCGCTGTGCCTCCCTGCCTCCCCATGTTCTTTTCAAGAAGCCTCTTGGTACCCTAGGAACCGGGCCGGGTCTCACTCACTCTGGCTCCTGCAGCTGTGTGTGGGCTCCCAGCACTTCCCAGGGGCTCGGGGGCAGTGCCTCCCCCTGGCTAGTGCCAAGCATTTCTGTCATCTCAACAGGTTTCCCTGTGACACCAGGACCTAGGTCCTGCTCAGTGCCCACGAATACGTCACCTGAAAGTACAGGGGAGCCAACGTCCCATGGAGCAAACGTGAGCGGTGGGAGATCGCAGTTTGATAATTCGTTGTCCCCCTTTATCCTGTACCTTTCAGTGGACCTTGGCTCCACAGAACGCTCCTCTGAGAATGGGACCCACACAATGGAGCCATAGGTTGCACGTAGCTGTGGCCACACTGATGCAGTGGCCTTGCTCTCATATGTTCTCTCTCCTTCCATGCTCTGCTCACTCCCGCTGCCTACGATGGCACTTCTGTATCAGTGTGCTAAGCTTGCCGGAACAAAGCACCACACCCCAGGGAGGCTTAAACAACAGAAATGTATTTCTCCCAGTGCTGGAGGCTGAAAGTCTGAGATCCAGGTGTCTGCAGAGTTGGATCTCTCTGACACCTCTCGCCCTGGGTTGTAGACGGCCATCTACTTCCCGTGTCCCCCCCGTGGTCTTCCCTCTGTATCTGTGTTCTTATCTCTTCTTAGAGATAAGCCATCTTAGATTAGAGCCCGTTTTACCTAAATCACCTCTATAAAGACCCTATCTGCAAATATAGTCCTATTCAGAGGTACTAGGACTTCAACATACGAATCTGGGGGGAATACGATTCAGTCCATTATAACTCCCTAACACAGTGACAGCCTGTGAGTCCTCTGCTTTCTGAGACACTAAGACTGAGACCTTGTCAGTTTGCTCGGCAAAACTATAAAATCTTGGAGGCGAGGAATGAGGACCCACCTTCATATTTGTATCCTTCGTGCATTAGGCAGAACACGGGGTAGGTATGGAATAAAAACGTCTAGGACTGATGCTGGTGTCATGTGACATAATTCCCAAATGCCCAAAGTTTGCCCCCTCATGGATGTCTTCTTTAGGAATGGATTGATTCCCGTGTGTGTATGTGCTTTGCCCTTGATAAATTCCAATATAGGAGAGTGTTTATTACTTTTTAAAAAGCTGTCCCGTGTTTATTCAGTTTATTGCAATCACACCCTGAGAAACAGGTGTCTAAAAGCTAACAGATGGGGAAGTTGAATGCGGAGAGAAAGACTTGTCCAAATCGTACCCAACAGAAGTGGCCAGCATGGCCAGCTTGGGCTCCGGTGTTCGCCAAACCCCTTTCCCAGCTGAGATTCTGAGTTTGCTGAGTGCCTTTGGCTCAGGCCTAGATGTCAACCCTTGTGCCATGCATTCTAGTCCACAGTACTGCCCGATTAGTCACCATAGAAAAACCAAGAACCGGAAGCCAGGCCTCTGGAACCTTGAGCCCTCCAAAGCAGCTACCTTGCCAAGATTCCTGCAGCTGACAGTGTTGTAATTTATTGTAATTCGTGGAGCCATTGCTGGGCAGCTGAAGAAGACATTTCAAATAGACCACAGATGAACACCCAGGCAAAGGTTTGCGCGCCATCATGAAAACCTAGTGACCAGCTTCCTCCTCCTCCTCATCATTATTGTCATCATCCCCAGCCATGCCACACACACACATGGGCACTTACCTGCACATGTATGCATACACACACACACATGCACATCCACATACACACATGCGCATGCATACACATCTCTGAGATCCTCCCAGACCAATCTGAACCCATGGCCTTTACCCATGGCCCTGTTTGAACCGCACTGAGCTCCTAGGACTATCCTCGGCCCTCCCCTCTTGGATACTTAGAGGAGTCAGTCTGAGAGCATTTTGTCTGGGGCATGCTGTTGATAATCACCTCTGGCCCCAAACACTGCAACCTAGAGGCCAGACAACAAAAACAAAGCAAGTCAAACATTCTCCGACAAATGGCTTTATCGCTAATACTTCCTAAATGAAATAACAAACATGAGCAGGGGCTTGAACATTAATTTGGCACTTCTGACAGAAAAGACAGAATGAGAAATGGTCAAAAATAGCTGATAACACTTGCAGTCCTCATAATGAAACAGAAGATGGTTAGATCTGAGAGAGCTGTTTCAATCACCCCCAAAGATCTTTTCATCCCATAGATTACCCAACTGATTGATCGATTTGCCTGTCTGTCTGCCCAGGGGGATTGCTTGAGTCATAACCTGTCAGTTTCACTCTAAAGCAGAACCTACAGCAGCCACATGTATTGGGACATTTAACAGGAAATGTTTTCCCTTCATATTTTCTTGCTTTTAAGGGAAGATGCCCAAGATAAGGCAGCGAGGGGCCAGATGAGTAAGGACCAAGGCAACTGGGCTTCGGTCTCACTGAAGCAGAGAGGGGAAGCAAGCACTGGAAGGAAGAACCACTGAAACTTGCTTGGTTTTATGACCCTGAGCACACCTGCCACTCTGTTCCCCTTCCCATTAAAGTCCCCTTTCCCAAGCTCACAGACATGGTCTTCGGTGGTCCTGGGACGATGGGCATAATTTGCACTAGGCCAGCCCCTCATTCCCACGCTGTGGGGGAAGGGTCCCTGAGCTGGCTTTGAATGATGAAAGCCTCGAAGCAGCCTGCTCCTAGGCCCCCTTGCTTGGGAGGGGTCACGCAGGCAGGCTGGGCTTTGAAAATGCAGGGGGCTGTCTGCCTCTAGAAGGTGGATCCAGCGACGAGGGAGACAAGCCAGCTCAAAGGATCTCCCTAAACCCACACGGGCGAGTTTCCTCCTGAGGCCTCTTAAAACTCAGGCTACGAAAAGACGGTGGTGGTCTGACTGCTGTTGCAATCTGAGGGCGAACATTTATCACACTGAAGGGCCAGCGAGGCTGTTGTTTTGATCTCCTGTTTACATAGCCCTGGCCTCTGCGGCGTTCCGAGGAATCCGTGTCCCATGCAGCCTGGGGACCTCCCGGGGGCCGGGCACCACCGCCTTGTGTCGGTTCCGCCACATGTGTTTTTGCAGCTTTGGCCGCCTCCGCTCACAGGACGCAGTGGCCCTGGCTGGCTCTTGCTGGGTAGCAAGTGCACTTGCTGGTAGAGTGGGCCCCTCACATCTGTGCCCTGCAGGGAGCCAGTGCTGCTCCACTATTCTAAACAGTACTCAGGGGGTGGGGTTTCTTTCCCTCTTTCACACGTCAAAGATGTAGAACCACTCTGTCTCCCCACATGGACCAAACCGAAGATACATCATAAAATCGCAGCCGAGTGTGATTGACTGGCAAGTCCTAGGCACAGCCCTAAATGCTTTGCATGCGGCATCTCAATAAATCCCGTTTTTACAAACAAGGAACCAGAAAACCCCTGAGGTCACCCAAGGGCCAGCTAGTGGTGTTATCTAGGTTATCTGATTGGGATTCCAAACCCTTCCTCTTAACTACCCTGTTATTCTACCTTTAAAACTGTCATCTCCAGCTCCTGTGGGGACCACTTTCCCGGACTTCACATCCCGCATGCTCCATTTCATTCGTTCAGAGAGGCCAGCGCGGGCTGCAAAGTTCTACATGTGTGGGGCCTCGGAGACAAAGCTCCAGTGTCTTTCCTGCGGCCACAGGGCTTAGCTGGTCTCCCGTTGTGGGAACATCCAGACCTGCAGACAGGCTTAGTATTTCCTCCTTCAGATGGCGTCCTGCCCTAAGCCCAGTGCTCAGAACCCCTGCAATCAAAAGCAGATGTGCTATCATGGAATTCGAAGCTCTGGGGTTGGATGTGACCTTTACGATCACATCAAGTTCATCCCCGAGGGCCCTGCTCCAGGCTGTTCTGTGAAACCTCCCCCACCTATTCACCCAGACAAGTTTTAAGTATCTGGATTACAGACGTTTCTACTCCAGTCCAAAAACGAGGAAATGCTCCTATTCCCTTAAGTGTCTGATCACTTACCATCTTCAACCTGATTTCTATGTCTCTTTGAACTTTAATATCCCCTCTGCACCATGGAAGTCTATGTATTTAGGAACACCAGCAAAGGTGAACCCTGGTGGAGTTTGAAAAGAGTCAATATTTCTTTGAAGCCCACGAGTCCTTTTTGTAGGCACCCACTTGTTCCTGAAAAATATAATGAAACTTGCCTTCTACTTATCATTTTTGTCAACAGCAAACATTTATTTAGCACCTGCTACATATTCATTAAAGCTGACACTGGATAGAGAGGGTGATAACAAATATACAAATGTATGTTAAAAATATCTTGCATGGTGGGGCGCCTGGGTGGCTCAGTTGGTTAAGCATCTGACTCTTGATTTCGGCTCAGGTCATGATCTTAGGGTTCGTGGGATCGAGCCCCGTGTCAGGCTCTGCACTATCAACGCGGAGCCTGCTTGGGATTCTCTCTCTCCTTCTCTCTCTCTGCCTCTCCCCCACTCATGCGTGCACACGCTCTGTCTCTCTCAAAATAAAGAAATAAACTTTAAAAAATATATCACGCATGGCCTCAAGGGAGCACATGAGAGACAGATAAACTCAAACATCCTTAGCACTCATATGATACAAAACCCAAATAGGAAGAGCTGTGACAGAAGCAAGGGTTTCTACCCAGGCACAGTGGAAATGCTTCAAGAATAAAGCGGCCTTTGACATTACAACCAAAGATAGGTGAGACTCTCACAAATAGAAAAATCACCTGTGGAGGATGCTTTCCAAACTAGGAAAGGACACAGTACATGGTGGCCCGGAGAATCAAGAACATTCTGCCGTAACCAGGAATTAGAAGGGGATGGCCGAGATCTGGGGGGAGAGCATGGGGGTAGATGATGAGGCAGTTGGGTCACGTTCAGACTCTGGAAGGTCTTGTGGTTCAAGAACTTGGATATTCATCCATTGTTTTCACCCTCCAGATTGGCGGTCTGTCCCTCATGTCAAAGCCATGGGAAGAAATGGCTGGGTCGCCTTGGCGGCAAGGTGGATGCCACGGCTTCTTTTCTTGGCCACTTGTTCCTCTAAGTGAAGAAAGAAGCCCCTCTTAAGCATGCCATTCCATCTGGTCACCTGTGCCTCCTTGAAGGCCAGTTAAGATGTGGCCCTCCCCAACTCGCTGTCCCCTCCCTTCCCACCAGGGCCAATGAGTCTTCTTTTGCTCTGTCCTCGCAGACACCGTATATGCCTTCTACTCAGGCATTCAATCCATCTATCAAGATGATTTATGGACCCATCTGTCCTCTTCACTTAAGTGAGAACTTGTCAAGAGAGGGATGGTTTCTTACTCTTCACACCTCACAAGCTCACTTAGGACAGCGTTAGAGAGATTCATTTATTCAGAGTCCCCTAGTGAGTACACAGGAAGCACACAACGTTTCTATGTGGGCAGCGGACGAGAGACCAGATGAGTGAAGAGTATGCCATTTTCCGTCTCCAATGGAGCCTCAAGGCCATAAAAGTGAGAAACTGCTGGAATCCAAGGGGGCAAATAAGTAACATGATAAGACTATTAGTAACGGGGCTCTGGTCCTCTTCCCATGGGTTCTTCCAGTGGAGACGGGCTCTGAAAGTACATCTGACCACTCTTCCCAAACCAGATAAACATGTAAAGAATGCCTGGAAATTCAGCTTCAATTCTGCCTCAGTGGCCTTGCGTGGATTGCAAACATTCATTAGGTATTCTCTAGGGAAAAGACATTCAGGTGGCTGCCACAAAGGGTGGGAGGTGAATTAATCGGGCTCAGATGAGATAAAGTTTCAAAATCTCTAGAAGCACAGATAGAACCCTAGTGAGTGCCAAGGAGGAAGAGATTGCCTCCAGCTTGGGAGAACGAGTCGGGGCCTAATCTATGGCAGAATTTGCTTGTATACTTCTAAACCGTCGTCCTCTTATGCCATGACATTAGTCTACGAGGTGGGAAATGACTCTGTAGAACCAGAGAAAATTAATCTCAAATCAAGGTGGTAGAATTGACAGGCACAAGTGAAAAATGGCATTAGGTACTGCTTTAAACATTCACAAACTCTTAAACACGGTTTCTTAATCTCTATGTTATTAACATTCTGGTCTGGTTGATTCTTTGTTGTGAGCTCTAAATACTGTGGGGCGTTTAAGAGTATCCCTGGCCCCTTCCCAAGAAATGTCAGTAACACCCCCAGCCCAGTTGTAATCACCAAAACAAAAATTGCCAAATGTCCCTGGGGCACCAAGTCACCATTGGTTGAGAAGCACTTCCTTAAGCCTAGTCAGATAGCGTGCCCACCTCTCCAGATGCCTTCCGTTCCCGTCAGATGCTACCACACGCCTTCATCTCCTATCCACCCTGGCTCGTACCATAACCAAGCACAACAGATGCTGTTCCCATTTTCTCTCAGATGTCTTCCCTCTTGGTCATCACCAACAGGGTGGCTCTTTGCTCACTCAGCTCTCAGTTCCCGTGGACAACCTCCATGTGCATTCTGATGTCACCAGCCCACTCGGAGGTCACCACTCGTGTCATTTGCCTTCTGGGTTCACTCCCCTGGCATGACACTCATTTGAAGGGGCCCTTCCTCATCTGGATGCTTTCCCCATTGATTCTTGGTGTAGCCCACGTTCTGAATCCTTAGAGAGAAATGCATCCCAGGTCTCAACTTCTGTCATCTATAAAATAGCAATTAGAAAGATCTGGTTAAATTTCCATCAAGGTGCTACTGAGCTCTAAAGGCTGCGAGGGAGGAGAGAAGGCAAGAGTGTTGTCGCCGGACCAGATCACCCCTGCCAGGCTGCTCTTTGCAACCGAGCTCCCTGGGAAGAGGAGTTCTGGGTGGTCCTTTCACACGGAGAGGAGTCCTTAAACTCAGTCTGCTATTTTGGGGGCACCCGACGGCTCCACACATCTGTTAGGTGCTTAGACCTGCACACCAACATATAAAGGCAACAGTTGGTAGAAATCTACATATTTTCACAGAAATCCTGGTGAAGCCCCCAGCTGGTTTGCATACATCATTGGTTTGCTCTATCAAGCCTCCCAAACAAGGAGAAGCCATGCCTTCCTGTCATACTTTGACATTTCAATGGGGCATGGAGACTGAAAAGCCCTCAGTGTGTTTGCCAAGGACAGAGATTTATTTCAGAGAACTTAAGGGGCCATGAAGAGAACACTCAATAACCCTTAACAATTCCACACAGTGTGAGATGAAGTCTGTGGAGCTCTTAGAATCCAGTCACTCGTGCTTGCTCAGCTGAAATGTGTTCAGCACCGTGAGTGCCAACAATAACAAAGAATGTGTCATCTTCTTAAAAATTCTTTCTCTTCTCCCTTCGTCCAGGTGGACAGCTACCAGGAGTCACAGACCTCATTCTCTGAAGCTGCAACGGCTACTTCTGGGAGCCTCGATGTTTCCAACTGCACCCACAATGGAGGAAAAAGGTACGCCAAGAAGGAGGAATGAGATGGGCCACATTTGGTGTCAGGTGGTCCGGGCTGGTCCTGGAGTGAGGAGACTAGCAGTCAAAGGTCAGTCTATAAGCAAGTGGTGCCATGAGGGTCTCAGGTACCTGGTTCAAGGCCCTTGTTGCAAATGCTCCTTACGCTCTTCAAACCTCAGTTTCGTCATCTGGAAAGTGGGGGTGATGCTACTGTTACTAATAATCCTGACATTATACAGCTGTGTGACAATTGAGCGGGACACTACATGTGTGATGTGTTTACAACTCCAGAAATACTAGCGTTTGTGTATTTAGTACGCGCATAGCATTTTAGGTGGATGATACCCCCAAACTTTCTGATAGCATTTGTGTTCTTGTTCGGGGCCAAGGCGCAGCATTCTCCAAGGAGGAAAAGCAGATCTGAGAGGCCACCAGGCATACGGTCGTTCTGGGCCTAGGGACTCATCCCAAGTGGGCTTCTCCCACACAGAGGGCAAAATCTCCAGCTGGTTCCACCAGAGCACATAAACCCTTTCTCCTCTCCTCTTACTCTTGGTTTGAGTCATCATGAAATGAAAAGAGAATAGAAACTATCCCTGTTTCTAGTTGCAAGTTGGGAGTTGTAATGACCCCGTTCAAGAGTGGAAATTGAACCTGATTCCACTTACCAGACCAGACCCAGATACTACTGGAATTTTTGTTTCCCTCACCCTGAGCTGGGAAAATTGCCTGAATAGTGTGTCCCTATGTGTCTTTATCTACAAAGTGGAATTTAAAGTCTTGGCCATTTTTATTAGAAAACTGGGGAATTTGTTTGGAGGGGCATGCCCCAAGTCCTGGACTCGAACGTTATGTTAACTTTATGTTAATGCTTTATGTTAACTTCTTTACTACATTGGGGCAAAACCCCAGAAATAAAGTCCTCTCTCTCTCTTTCTCAGTATCTTTCTCTGTCTCTATCTTTAAATCTCTCTCTCTCTCTCTCTCTCTCTCTCTCTCTCTCTCTTTCCCTGGCATAGTTCTGGAACTGTACCCTCTTTGTATGAATTTACCGACTGACACTAAATTAGCAATTTTTTAAGCATTCAGACAACTATAGAGACAGCAAAAGTTCTAGAGATACATTGGTAGTTAGAGTCAGAATTGATGAAATCAACTGTGGCAGTTTGCCTGAGAGGACACAAATGCTTCCTTGTGTGCATGATATTAACATTAGGAAGGAAGGCAGTGTTTCATCTGACCCATGCAGATGCGAGGAGAAATGGAGGAAATTCAAAGCAAACAAAGCAAAGCAATCAGGTGCTGGGATGACAAAGAGAAGCATTTCCAAACTCCTGCTCTGCAGAGGCTAGTCACAAGCAGTGCCCAGGGGTGTCGATGGATTGGATGTCGATGGTGACTGCTAAGCATGGAGTTCTGCTGGAGGAAGTTGGGGAGGGAAGGAGGTCATGGAAGGCTGTCAATTCCATTGACTGGAGGCTAAAATCTAAGAATGAGCTGCTAGAAAGACGGAGCTCACCGTGATACACATTTGAGTAGCATTTGATGAGACCATAGAGGCAAGGCTACTCCAGTCTCATTGCTGATCAGAAGAATATCAGAATCACTGCTGACCAGAAGAAGGGACTGTTCTCTCTCCCTTAACATCAGAGCCTATCAGGCTGAGGCACCAAAACATTCCCTTTCTTGCCCCCTCCTTGCAGCTGGATGGAGACATCTGGAATCCAGGGCTTTGGGAGAGTTGAAGTTATTCTATACTTGGAGGAGGGATAGAGGTCCAGCATAACCCCAGGCTTCCAGCTAGACCTTTCCTGAGCTAAAATATCAGAACAGAAAGGTTCCTGCAGTGTCCCTAACCTCACAACAGATTTCATTTAAAATAATAATAAAAATAATAATAATAATATATAAAAGCAACAGGATCTCGGGAGAATATTACAAGGATGTGATCCAGTAACAAAAAGGTTGAAAATCATAGAACCTTGAAAATCAAGAGGCATTGAGTGACACGGATGCTCCTACGTTTCACCATCTTCCTTTTTAAGTAAGAAGTCCCCAAACCACACATTAAAATAAATGTAGCAGGGATAAAAACATGGTTTAGAAAATTAACGGCATCAGATGCATTATGTTGGGATATGTCATAAGATCAGCAGCAGTTCAGGGGCATGTAAGCAACCAGAGCCTCAGGAAATGTTCTGTGTTTGCTCGAGGAATGTTGTTAAGGGTTATATCATACAGTCACCTCTAACAGGGTCAATGAGAAATATTTCTCTTAAGCCTCAGCACCAGGAATAGCTATGATTGTCCCGAGTCACCGACTTGAGTTTCCTTTATGTGCACTCTGACACATAAATGATTATGTTACCATCGTTCCACTTGTTGCTAGGAAACTTAGAGCCAAATATGTGGCCTATCTCTGGCTGGGTTACAGGATCTCCTGGAATGCATTTTACCTGCCAATATAACTTTTGGGTCTCTCTATTTTCCTTATTCATGCTATCCCTTTGCTAGTTTCTTAACTAATATTTTTAGATATGGCCATATTATATTTTTAGCTGTCACCTTAAATCCTTTTAGGACTGACGATGTCAAGAAATAGATAGTTGAATAAGTAAATACAAGTAATGGGGGACCAACAAACAAAGGGGGACCCAAGAATGCACCAGTTCGATGAGTCAGATGGTCCAGGATATCTTTAGCAATACTGGTCAGCTCACCATGACCACTGTGACCCATTCCGGACACAATGTTTTACGACTAATGACTGGCGACTTCAAACACATCAGAAGAAGAAAAGATAGAAGTGTCTGGAAATTTTGAGACCAAAGAAATGTGGTTAATCTGGAAAAGTAAAAACTTGGGAGAATATTCTAGAAGCCTGGGGATTCTTGAAGAAACATCACATGGAAAAAAAGAATGTACTCATTCTATTTCAATTCGGGCACCAGAACTAGAACCAGTGATTGGCAGCCAAAGACTGGGGCAGATTTGAAATCAATGTAAAGAGAAGTTCTGACCAGGAGGACTATGAAACAAAGGCATCACTGTGCTGTGCTGGGGAGCAGAGGGCCATGAGCAAGCAAAGCCTGCATTGTAAAGAAGGGACTTCTACAAGTAGCTGTTCTCAAGGTTGTCTTTCCAATGAGGGAGTCCAGATGCCATCGCTCTTCCAACTCACTGACTCTGAGCGAATTGCTTTCCTTCCTGGGTCTCATCGTGCCCATGCCAAACGGCAAGTTGGTGACCCTGAAGTCTTGACATGCTAGGTATCCCTTATTCACAGATAACTGCCTGGTATTGGCTACACCCTTTTCCAAAGGAAAAGTTCACCAGATTCATTAAGTAAAACGCCATTGTGAGAGCCAGACCTTTCTGTGTCAGGATGATTGATAAGTGCTTGATCAGCCAGTTGTGCAGGCTGCTGTTCAGCCCTGTCCCCTCCACTCCACCAGGAGACGGAAGAAAAACACAGCCCTCCATGCCACGTTGCGGGCCAAGGCAAGGTTCATTGGGAATTGCAGCGGGACTAACCTGGTGTGGGATGGACCAGGGGAATTAACGAAAACAAACGGAGGACAGACTCACTCGGGCAGCACACGGATGAAGAAACCAAGAGGAAATGAAGTCAGAGAAGGTTCCTGCATGTTTATTTCAGAGTTGACAGAGCATAGGCCCAGTCCGACAGAGTTTCTGATTTATGAAGTATTTTTATTATATTACCTATTTTATATTGTATCAGAGGCTCTGCTCTTTGAGCCAGACAAATCAACAGCCACCCCACAAGAGCCTTTGGTCTAGATAGAAGAATATAAACTCTTACAACCTTCCTGCTCTGGACCGAGATTTCTGCCAAAAGTTGATCTGGGTTTTTGGACTTCTGGAGCTGGCCTCCGTGTATTGGGAAAGTGAGGTTCACACAGAATATAAATGTTTCTGTTCCGTACGTTGTCAAAAGGCAAAGGGTTTAAGGTTTGTTTGACAAAAACCAACAAAAACACTGTTGCCTGCTGCTACAGAAAATGTGTGTTTCCTATTTTGTCTGTGCAGTGGCTAAATCGCTCTACTTTGGCATAGCCAGATCCACAGTGGACAAGATTTTATCCGCCGGGGCAATCCCAAGGCTCCCGCCCTTCCTGGGGACTTGCAGCCTGACAGAGGCGTCGGGGAGTACAGGTCTGCCTCCCGTCCTTCACGTGTGTTTTCTTTTTTCAAAGAAGCAATTCTTCCACTTGAGCAGATGCCAGTTCCAACGGAGAGCTCGCCTGGGGCTTTTCTGGCTCCAAATAGCTGAACTGAGTCATTGTTAGCAGTGAATTAGTAAGGTTTTATGCTAAACATGTGTTACTAACTCGAAGCATGCCCCCCCCCCTCACCCCCCGGCTCAGTGTACCTGGAATATTTCTGCGAGCTCTCTCCACCGGGCACCTCGTGTGGGGTGGCGCCCGGGACCCTGGGAGCAGGGGCCGGGTACAGATGGAGTGGCTCTCCCTGCAGCTCTCCTCGCAGGGACGTATGTGGGCACACACTCTTTGCTCTTCAGCCTCATCTAGTAAATTCCTATTTATCCTCCATGACCAGATTAAAAGCTCAAAGTCAGAACGCTTACAGGGTTCTGTGAAGTTACGCCTTTAATGGGGTGAGTGTATGTCCATATGTACTTATGGCCCAGGACCAAAGCATTTCCCCAGCGCAGTGCCGGCCCTGAAACTGTCCCCAGGAAAAGCTTGCCGAATGACGAAGGACAGAAGGAGCAAGTGAATAAACAAAACATAACTGATACCACCGCGGGACGAGCAGCAGCTCATGCCCCGGTGAAGACACTGAGCGATCTAACCAACCCCCGCTTCCTGTCGTGGTGAGGCTTGCCCTCGATTTTATGCCAGAACCTTGAATGAATGCTCCTGCTGCATGAGAACTTACAGTGGCGGCATCAGCCCTGGGAAGAAGACGAAAGCATTAGATTCCTCCGAGGCTGCTGATGAGCTAGAGACGCAGGGTCCAGAGGCACTTTCCCTACCCCTCAGTCAAATGCAGTCTGGCTCTACTGAATCCCCGTCTTGTTTCCAAACTGTGGTAACATACACATGGCACGAGGTTTAACATCTTAACCATCTTTAAAGGTACAGGTCAGCCGTGATGAGTGCATTCCCAGGCTTGTACCGCCATCACCCCTACCCATCTCCAGGCCTCCTTCCATCTCCCAAAACCAAAACTCTGGTCTCCTTAAACACTAGCTGCCCATGCCCCCCAGCCCCTGGCAACCACCATTTCATTTTCTGTCTCCGTGATCTTAACTACTCTAAGTACCTCTTGTAAGTAAAATCAAACAGTATTTGTCCTTGTGCAACTGGCTTATTTCACTCAGCCTAAGGTTCTCAAAGTTCACCCGTGTTGTAGCAACTCCCCCCACCCCCGACCTTTCTGTGCAGGATGGAGACAGTGCCTCCCTCTCCCGGCTGACCCTCTTCTCCAGCATCCTGTCTCAAACTGGAAGGAAGCCTGACTGGCTTTTTTGGATGGCTGAATGGTTCCTCATTATGCTGTGAGCTAAACGATGCTTATAAAAATGGGATTTTACTGTATAACCACGGAAAATACAAGCTTAAGCAAATAGGCACTTTCCCCATTCATGTTAGAAGGTCAAGTTGGTTAAGAGAGAAAAGGCTGGGCAGATCAGCTGGTGGCCCAATTAGAAAGCTCAGAGACTTCCAAGCCCATGTTTTCACTCTCCCAAATGAGGAAAAGCAGCAGCTAAAGCTGTGTGTAGCCCGAGGGTCTGGGAACAACGCACGGGCCATCTGGACCTGCCTCTAATGGAAGGCCGGGCGTTTTAGTCCCTGAAGCCCCAGGACTGAGGAGATGCACAGAGGAAATGTATGTTTCCACAGTCTCCAGGCACCACGGTGGCCCAGCCAGCCATTTGGGGGCCCAGCTGGGAATGACTGCAGATGGTGGGTGAGACCAGAAGCCTCCCAATCACATTCCTGAGTATGCCTTCTCTTCTCTCTTGTCTGCCTTGGGGGAGCCCTTTGTTTTCTCCTAGCCGAGGGCAGTAAAAACTCCCTAGAGCCTTCACACCTCTACTCTGCTGTGGCCTATGAGCTGGGGACCAACGGCAGTCTCACTAAGGGCCGAGCACAGATGGACGAGCTGGTAGAGAAAAGCCCATCCAGCCCCAACCTCTTCCAGGCTCCAAGTGGCCAGTCCAGCCACCCCTGGATCTCTGAGTTATCACGACATTCACACCCCAGGGCAGATGACAGTGAGCTGGGGGACTCGGCAGGTGCTGGTGCAATGGCCTGAGCCAGCTCGGTCCTTGAGTGGCTCACAGGGGAGACGTAACTGAGCACAGGCCTCCGAGATCCAGGAGCCTGTTTTCCACCTGGGTTTGAGCTTGGACTGAGATGCTGCAAGGAGCAAACGCCAGGGGGAGAGGGGAGGCCCCGGAATCTCTCAGCCCACATCTGTCTGTCTCTCCGTTCTTGCTCTCCTCAACCAAATCCACAAATTAAATCATGCTGAACTAATATCCCTAATATCCAAAAAAATCCATCACCGAAAGCTCAGTTCTTGCTTGAAAATCGTTGCCCCAAGGGAGTGGGTGTGTTTAAGAGGACTTCATAAATTATCTAAAAGGAAATCAGAATCGTTCTAATTCCTAGCAAAGCCCCGCACAGACAGCGGGACCCGTATGATCTCACACCGTGTGCGCGTGTGTGCACCCATGGAAGTTTCACCCCGGCCCCAGTCCAGCTGGTCAGCATTTCAAGGAGAAACCTGACCCTCCCCATGGCCATTCCCTTTCCCTCCTCCCCACGCTGAAATTTTCGCTGGCCAAATTTGCAGGATCTTTTTTTTTCTATGCTTGTTTTCTTGATAAACAGTCCGTGCGCAGTGTTTGAGTTTTTTAATAGTTTCATTGCTTCACAGTTGCTGGGAAAACAATGCCATGCGGGAAACCTGAAAAATGAAGCTGGAAATAATTGAGGAGGGAATAAGGAGTTGGTTTCATTCTTACTCCTTGAATTCCAGGAAAATGGGGACATGATACAGTCCTGTGCAGAGTGAGCACCTGGCAGCCGGCCCAGGGCACAATGGACTTGTCATAGGGTCACCAGCTCCCTTGGTGGGATGGACGGCGGGAGGTAGCAGCCACCCAGGCCCTGTGAAGCATGGAGCCACAGACAACCAGCAGGATGAGCACAAGCTGTCCTTCTTCTGCCCAGCATAAGGGTTCAAACTAGGCTCTGGGCGGAAGGTCCAAACTGAAGGCCATGTTTTTATTAGAGGATTTGCTAAATTACCAGAGACTGCTTTGCTCCCCTTTCCAGAGTGGATTCTGGGACTGGGGAGGGAAAGTCACACTTGGAAGTCCTAGGACACACTGGGGAGGACCAGGGTCTGAGAGGCAGGTGGCTAGGCTTAGGCTCTGCCTCTGTCCCTTACCAGACGTGGCGCTGGGCGCCGAGGTCCCACTGCTTGACCCAGTTCCGTCACTGGACAACAAGAGGAACAGTGTGTGTCCTTGGGAGCATCCGGGCAGTCGTAGAGAAAACGTATTTGAACAGTGAAGACTTAGAACTGAACAGCTGGACGGACGAGGTACTGAGTCAAGCAGGAGCAATGGCCCCACATGCCCAGGGGCTCCCCGAGGTTGAGGCCTCCCGACAAAGCGGACACACTCTGAATTGTGGGGAGCAAACAGCTCACGGACATGGGCCCAAACGTGCTTTCCTCGGCTACACCAGAGTCCCCCAAATGTGGACACTCCTTGCCATTGGCCTGTGTTTTGTTTCATGCACATTTCCTTCATTTACATCGCTGAAGACCCATCGGGTGCTTAAGGAAGAGGCTGGGATGCACAGAATTCGGCCAAAGTCATCCCCCAGTGCAGAGAGCACAATTAGAGCAGGGCCGAGGCTGAAGAGAAGCCCTTTGAGCTGTGTGACAGCAGCCATCTCGCAGGTACTCCAACAGGGGAGATAGGAATAACACAGCCCTGCACGGGCCCACGCAGGGCTGAGCGGCAAGGGGGATGGGTGGCATTGAATACGTTGAATATGTGCCCAACCGCGGTCCTCCAGTCCCCAAAGCTCCGTCGCTGAAACTTCTCTGCACCCCTACACTGATGCTCAGTTTTGGAATGTGTCCTCTTATCTTCATGGGTCTGACAGGAGGAAGGAGAGACTACTGAAAACCAGGGCATTTTAAGTGGCCTACTCAGGCCAACGACTAAGCTTTTCCTCCGTCTCCCTCTAGAAGATTCTATATCTCCAGGGTTGTCTAATGGATCCAGTTTGTTTAAGTTTTGTCCCCACACCCGGGATGTTGTGGGGGTGATTACAGAGTCTCAGTGCGAGGGGCTCGTTAGAGAAGGGACGGAGTCTGTCTTACCCGCTGCTGCTCATTCAGGGCCCAGCACAGCTTCGGACACAGCACCGAAGCTTGGTATCCCTGCTTCAGCATGTGCAGTGGGTGAGGAGGCTTCCCTGCAGGATCTGAGAACCTCAACTCTGGAAGGGCTGGGCCCAGGCAGACTCATAGCCTTGGCAGATTGGCTTCTGTTTCTGTGCCAAGGGGCGTCCGGGTTAAGACCTGCTGTAAAAATGCTCTTTTACCCACATTCACTTCGGCTGCTTATGTAGTGATACGGGCTTATTTCTGCGGATTAAACAAAGGATCCGGAACACCCACCCCTGAGTCTCAGGGGTTTCGCGTGGTGATGGGTAAGGGTTCAAAACCTTCGATCCAGAGTAGGGAAAGACATGTATGTTGGACGCTTGCCGCTCCTATGTGCTCCAACTTGACATTCCCCAAATTCTGTGAATGCAGTATTAGAATGTCTATTTTACAGATGTGTGATGGAGATTCAGAAAACTTGGTAACTGGACCTGCCTAGCACTCGATGCAAGATTGGAGGCTCTCTGCCTTTGCCTGCAATTGGGATGTCACGATTTTCCAAATCCCATTTCCGGAAGAAGTATTCAACGTGCATTTCATGAACACGTCCGCGCAAACACAGCCCAGGAATGGTCCCGCCAGCCAAAAAGCAATAGTGCACCCTACTATCGTGACATTTCTATGGGACTAGACTAGAAATCAGAAGGTACGCAGTCGGCTCCTCTCTCTGAATTTCTGTTTCTGTGACCTTAGGAGAGTGCCTTCATCTCTTGGCACCTCAGTTACCTCACTTTTCATGTGATGTGTGTCTTTCTCCCCAATACTCCCACCTGAAAATCAGGGAGCTGGGGTCCCAGAAGTGAAGCCATTGTCCAGGCATACGTACGGTCATATTTTGAGTCCTGGCCTGACCAAGTACACATCTATGCTCCCATCCATACACCAATGTCCATTTATTCCTCAATAAGGAGGCTGGTGTCACCATTTGGAAAGGGCCAGCATGCAGAATTCCAGAGAGAACAAACTCACCTTATGTTTCCCTTCTCAAAAATTATAGCTTACTCTTAAAATAACGATTGATGTTCCCTTTACCCCTGTATGCTTCGAATCTCATCACCTTCTCTCAGAACCATTAGAACCATATCTTTGCGATGGCCATGGACATGACAAGGAAACAGAATTTCCAAGGAAATACCTTGTGTGCCTAACCTAGTAGGTAGGCAGACAGGGGCTCCACAAAGGTTGGGATCAGATAGGACCTGCCATCTCTTCCACCCGTGGCAGTCTATGATTCAATGACTGAGAGTCACCAGTAAAGTTGGATACATTCCCAATGACAACAGAATTTTACCAGTTGGGTCCCAGTGTACATGAAGTACATAGATGCACTTACATCTGTTGTTGAAACTTCATAAAGGGCCCAAACATGAAGCAGGGTCCAAGCAATGCACTTGGGCTCCAAGTGGATTTGCTTCCGGCCTGTTGGCTCTTTGAGGTTTTGCTTTTCTTTAGAAAGAACAAGAAAATGTTATTCTAATATCTCTCAGGACAATACAATCACATATCAGCTCTAGGCTCTGTTGGTTACCTTGGCAAGTTTCTGATATTTCCTTTGGCATCTCCATTACTGAATTAGGAATGGACAAACTGAGATCCACATTTGGATCAATCTACATTTGGTTCAATGAAGGTATGGGAGAGCTGAGAGGAATCCGTCCAGGTGGTGCAATAAACGAAAAAAGCCTTGAACGAAGCAGTCAAATGCTCTACCCCTGAGCTATACCCCCTGATAAGCCTTGAACTAAGCATACAATCTCTTCCAATAAAATCCTACTTTGAACTGCTTTAAGTGATCAATGGGTTGAGTTGATTTTTATTTTTCCTAATGTGTGTTCACCATTTGCACTTACCCTTAAATGAAATTTCTTGTTATAGTTTTTAACCTTTTATCTATGTATGACTTCTTAGAGTTTTTACAGATTTGGAGAAGATTTTAAGAGATTTTGTCTGTTGTACTTGACCACAACTCTTTCTTTTAATTTTAATTTTGTTAGTGTTCATGGGACAGAAGCTTCAAAAGTCCTTCCATCCTGAAATCTTTTTAAAGATATAATTTCTTTATAGTTTTTTATATTGCTTTAATCCTTGGGAAAGCCTCATTCCTAGAGTTGTCAAACAAATTGTATTTTGTAACTTAATTTTATTTTTTATTATTTTATCCAAATTGACTTTATTTTACTGCATGATATGAAATATGAATCTAAATTATTTTTTTTCCGTATTGTAACCACTTACCCCCAACTCCTTTTTTTTAAAATGTACATTCTTGGGGCGCCTGGGTGGCTCAGTCGGTTGAGCATCTGACTTCGGCTCGGATCATGATCTCGTGGTTCATGAGTTCAAGCCCTGCGTCGGGCTCTGTGCTGACAGCTCAGAGCCTGGAGCCTACTTCAGATTCTGCGTGTGCCTCTCTCTCTGCTCTCCCCCCACTCATACTCTGTCTGTCTCTCAAAAGTAAATAAACATAAAAAAAAGTTTAAAAATGATGTACATTCTTCATTGTTTATGACAGTTATTCCTTCTATTAAATTCGTATAGAAAGAAAGTTAGCATTTTGGATTCCTTGCCTGTTCTTCTGGTTCACATTATATTTTTTAAAAATATATTCTAATATCACATAAGTTTGGTCAAACATTCTTGTATCATATTAGCTTCAGAATATCATTTGAAATCCTCACAAATTTACTTCCCATACTACTTACAGTATGATTTTATTAACCTTAAACAATACACCATTATCTTTCCCTTAGTTAATCTGAATACATATTTATGTTCAAGGATATTTATAATAGTGTTATTTTTTTAATTGTTTTAATGTTTTATTTTATTTTTGAGAGAGAGAGACCGAGCATGAGTGGGGCAGGACAGAGAGAGAGAGAGGGAGACACAGAATCCAAAAGAGGCTCCAGGCTCCGAGCCGTCAGCACGGAGCCCGACGCGGGGCTCGAACCCACAAACTATGAGATCGTGACCTGAGCCGAAGCTGGAGGCTTAACCAACTGAGCCCCCCAGGCGCCCCTACAATAGTGTTATTTTTAACATGAGATTCAATTTACCTAAATTTCAAAGAGTAGCATGACAAATCATATTCTAAATTATTAAGCATCATAGCACCATTAAAATATTATCAAGTAACATGAAATAGCATGGACACCGTTCTTATTGTAAGCTTAAGTAAAAATGACAGAATACATTGTTCTTTGTATACAATGATCCCAATTATAAAATAATGCGTTTATACCCATACGTTCATTGAACAGTTCTTTAGAGGGCTGAGGTTACAGCGGTTGACAAAGCACACACTAACTGCTGCCCTCGTGGGACACCCTCACGGGATTCCCCAGTGTGCTGAGAGCCAGCATTGCGCCGAAGCTGGTTCAAACCACTTTGCAAGAGCAAATTGTGAAAGACTCAGGAATTTGCAAGCCGGTTGTTAAACACAGCCATCCTCCCAATGGGCCGGAGTGTGGGCACTTACACCTCTGACAGACAGTGCACACGCCGGTCCCCAACCCACCCTGCCTTGCGGAGACATTTACTGTTACTTTTACCCATTTACCAGAACCCCACGGGTGGGGGAGGGGTCAATTGACAAGTCAACGTAAGTCAAAGATTTAAGTCATAAATCAGATAGTAATCGGTACTAAAGAGAAAAATTAAAGCTGGGAAGTGGGATAAGGGGAGTTCAGGGTTGGAGGAGGTGTGGCATTTTGGATAAAGTCACCAGGGAAGAGCTCACTGAGAAGGTGACATTTAAGAAAAGGGGCTGAGAAAGGGAGGCCTGGATCTTGTGGGCAAAAGGCTCCAAAACAGAGCTTCAAGATTGGCCAAGGTACGCATGCCCGTTTTCCGAGCAGACAGAGACGCGCAGAGTGGGGGGAAATTTTGTCTCCTCCGCCGCGAAGCAGAAGGTTCTTCTGGACTGACTGGTGCCAGCTTGAGTGAGAATTGGGGGTTTAAATCAAATGGTCTGTGGTTCGGAGATTATAAGAATGTGGAGCGAAACCAAGAAACTACGGCAGAGGTTTAGCAGGGGAACTGCCTCCACATGGGGGGTCTGCCTCTCTGTGTGGATTTCCTATCATCCCTGGAGACCGAGGCACCAGGTTTGAGCAGCAGACCGTGAACCCCCTCTGCGAATCAGTGGGAGGGGTAGAGAGGGTGAGGAAGAATTTTCAGTCATTCAAATCCTGGGAAGATTTCAGTTCGTCACTGAGGAATTTCTAGACACTTCAGTAAGAGTTGGAGCGGGCAAGGAGTTCCCTCAGCTTGTTTCTTTTTTTTTAAATTTTTTTTTTCAACGTTTTTTTATTTATTTGTGGGACAGAGAGAGACAGAGCATGAACGGGGGAGGGACAGAGAGAGAGGGAGACACAGAATCGGAAACAGGCTCCAGGCTCTGAGCCATCAGCCCAGAGCCTGACTCGGGGCTCGAACTCACGGACCGTGAGATCGTGACCTGGCTGAAGTCGGACGCTTAACCGACTGCGCCACCCAGGCGCCCCACCTCAGCTTGTTTCTAGATTCACAATAATGCCGACAAATCCACCACTCCATACTCCCCCCTCATCACAGCTCTATCCATGCAAGTGGGGGAGGGAGGGGGTGACCGTGACCAAAAAAATGATGTGCAAAGCATAGTTTGTCACTCTTCCTTTTTGACTTTAGACAAGGAAATCCGTGGCCAATCAAGTTCTGGGTGACAGGAACCTGGGAAAGATATATGAAAACATTAAGAGAGCCAAGTGTCCAAATATGTAGTTATCAGGAATGCACACAAGGCAATGCTCTCAAATATTAAACACACATAACAAAAACAGAAACTCCCAGAGGACAGTGTGTCCTGGCAGGTTTGGAAGGGCATCCGCCCGTGTTCCTCCTCGTTCTACCTGCTCAGCTAATCCGTACCGCTGCATCTGCACAGGACTATTCTAGATCAACCCCTCTTGACTCGTTGACTTAATCCTTTTGTTTTGTGGTCTAGTTGCCCCTTTTGTTCTTGCTTTTCTGATGGTTGATGGGGTCTCTGGTTTTCTCCTGGCTTCCCTAGAGAGCTCTCGATGTCCCCTGGTGGTAGGGCCTGGAGACTTTTCAGGTGGCCCTTGTGAACCACTCTCCTGCTCCTGTGCTGCAGCCCCTCAGGGCATGGAAGTTATTCCCAAACGTTCAGCTGTGGTTCAGTCTCAGAAATGTGCTTGTTTCTCAAGATGCACTATGTTGCTTTTCCTTTAAGTTGCAAAATACTTTCTTGGGACCAAGGGTTCCGTG
Organism: Panthera onca; assembly: GCF_046562875.1. NCBI lineage: Eukaryota > Metazoa > Chordata > Mammalia > Carnivora > Felidae > Panthera > Panthera onca. The sequence continues at coordinate 38,789,923 of NC_138349.1, read as the reverse complement.
CTGTGCTTTGAGCTTATTTTGTTTGTTTCTCAAAATTGTTGTTCTTAGGTTTTCTTCTTCTCCTTCTCCTTCTCCTTCTCCTTCTCCTTCTCCTTCTCCTTCTCCTTCTCCTTCTCCTTCTCCTTCTCCTTCTCCTTCTCCTTCTCCTTCTCCTTCTCCTTCTCCTTCTCCTTCTCCTTCTCCTTCTCCTTCTCCTTCTCCTTCTCCTTCTCCTTCTCCTTCTCCTTCTCCTTCTCCTTCTCCTTCTCCTTCTCCTTCTCCTTCTCCTTCTCCTTCTCCTCCTCCTTCTCCTCCTCCTCCTCCTCCTCCTCCTCCTCCTCCTCCTCCTCCTCCTCCTCCTTCTTCTTCTTCTTCTTCTTCTTCTTTTCAGTGTTTTTCATGTTGTCTCCTGGACCTTTGACATCTGACTTCTTGCTTCGTGTGGGTTTCTCATGCGTGGTGCCAGGAAAGATAAGAGCTATCATGAAACGATTCTCTGAGTATTAATCTTTGTGGCATTTCACTTTATAATATTGGGTGAAGCATTTTAAATTAAAATGAAATGATAAATGTAGAGTGACTCACAGCAGGCACTCAGCACACATTTGCAGGATGTGAGAGTGGCTTTTTTTTTTAATGCTTATTTATTTTGAGAGAGAGAGAGAGTGCATGCAAGTGAGGGAGGGGCAGAGAGAGAGAAGGAGAGAGAGAAAATCCCAAGCAGGCTCTGTGCTGACAGTGCAGAGTCCGACACGGGGCTCGAGCTCACGAACTGTGAGATCATGACCTGAGCCGAGATTGAGAGTTGGGTGCTTAACCAACTGAGGCACCCAGGTGTCCCTGGGAGAGTGGTTTGTTTCAAGATGAGTTTAAGATTTTGGCCTGTAATAGCCCCGCGGCCGTCCAAAGCATGCCTCACCTCCGGGCCACTTGCCTAGCTCAGCCAGTGAAGGGGAGTTCCTGTCAGAGGCAGAGAAGCAGTCTTTGCTCCTCATGAAAGCCCTTACACTCCTCACTGAGCCAGGAAGAAACCATAAAAGTATCAATGTCCATAGCAACACTATCATAAAGGATCAGTAATATACGGTCCTTGAGAGAGTCCATAACATCTCAGCCACAAAATTGAGTTAATATTTCTCTGAGTAGGTCAACTTCTTTTTTTTTTTAATTTTTTTTATTCTCTTCTGCCAGGTGAAGTATTTATGGTCTTACTCTTCATGGAGCATTACCACTGAGATCTGCATTTCGGGATTTTACTTCCAAGGAAAAGAATGATAAACATCCCAAGGTGAAAAGATCTGGCTGCATTTTATAAATTTGCATAATGGTCCATTTCCAGAAGCTGGTAGGTTGATTACCCAAAAAACCCACCAAGGGAAAAAGTGCCATTTGGATTTGTTTGCACAATATTCCGACACGAATCCGTCTTACCCGGCAGCTATAAAATTATCCCATTTTCTATAGAAACATATTTTTCTAGCCACCGTAATCGCTGCTTCTAAATCAAATCATTGTATTTATTCAGCGAAACTACTTTGGTTATTAAAATGACATAAAACATTCTGAACAACATTGGAACCCGGGCATAGAGGGAGTTACAGGAAATCGAGGAGAATAATTGGCTCCAAAGTTTACTTGTCTTACAAATATTTTTTCTTCCTCCATCACTTCACATTTCTCCTTGACATTATTTGATTGAACTCATGCAGATTGTGGTCCTCCGAGGAAACAACCCACTTGGGCAGTGTGAACCCTGGAAGGTCACATCTTTTGGAGTTATCTGCCGCCAAAAGAATGGCTTCCATTTATTTTTCAAGTTGAAAAAGTTTATTTTTTTCCTGTTCATGAAATTCAAAAATGCCCAGGGTAATTTAACTCAGATTGACCAAACAGAAAAAGCACGTTTTAAGCTGTGAAGGGACCTGGAATGTCTGGGTCTGGAAGGAGAGTTATTTGGAGCTTTCTTTTGGAAGCCAGGCTGCCAAATGATGGATTTTTGTCTCAAAACCTGAGCTCTGCTTTTCTACTGCAATTTGGAAGGCAAGGAACCTCGGGGTTAGAAAGGCCAGAATTCTCCCAGAATGGATAACTAAGGTAACCAGCAAGAAGGCTAGACCAGTGGTTTCCAAACCTTGCGGATTGGACATCCCTATAGGTCTAATAAAAGAAAAAGTTGGAAGCTATGACCCCAATTCCCATGTAACAGGATGTCATGGTTGAAGTTGTTGAGGTTCACAATGGATATGAAACTGCAGACTGAAACACCACCACCAGAATTTACAAAGGAAGTTTTGAGAAGTGGCTCCATTCTGAACCAGAGACTGACCCACGATGAAAGGTCCCCAAGAGCGGGGAGGAGAAAGCGTGCTGAGAGCACGCCTTCAGAGGGAGCTAGGGGCCCCACTGGAGAGGGCAGGTGGCCCCGCTGCCGACCTCAGCCTTGAAATGCTTCCCAAAGTTGGGAGGCTCTTGGACCCACTGCCAGACTCACCCCTGAGACGCCTAGAGCAAACAGTGCACAAGATGAACTCGGGGAAGGTCAGCCCACTGCCTAGGATCTCTAGCTCCAGAAGCCATGATGCGTCTAGAGACCAGTTGTGGTCACTGAGGAGAAGGAGACAGAGTAGCAGGTATAGGTTCTGTCCAAAGGGCCACCTGGGGAAACAGAGGGACCAGCAGTAAGAATCTCCTGAGTCCTAGGTACTGGAGGAGGAGTCCCAGGCAGCCACCTGGGATAAAGGAGCATCTGTCTTGATCAGAGACTTTCCCAGCCAGGACTCCCTGAAGCTCTCAATGACGCCCACAAAAGAAAAATCCACTTGCCAGGCTCAGAGAGAACAAAGCCCCTGGCTAGGAGGCCGCTGCCCCATTCCTGATCTCTTCTTGGTCCTTCTCCCTGCTCCTTCGAAACAGCACCTAGGAAATGGGAGAGACCACAGAAGCTGACCACTCTTCTCCCTGAAACAAGCTTAGCAGGGGAGTGATCAGAAACTTTGACTTCTAATCAAGATCAAAGCTTTTAAACAATATCCTCAGCTGACCGGTTGCTGAACTGAGCTGTGTTTTCAGATCAGAGCCACCATAGGCTTCTCTGTTGCCTAAAGCAGGGCTGGTACTCGGCAGGGGTCCCTCAGCACAACCATTCCAGCTGCCTAGCTCCTACCCCACCCCAGCTCTCCACCAGGACCTCAAGTTTCGATCGTATAATCTGGAAATCCTTAACCAAAGGCCAAGAAATAGCTAAACCCTGATGTGCTAGAAGCGATAAAATGAGGGAGGAAGCAGCTGTCTCCCCTGTGCTGGGGGCTCCTGCCCAGGCATTTGTGACACCGCATCTCTGACTGAAGGAGCCCACGTAGTACCAGGCCTGACGTTTTCCTTCACGAGAGCGACACAGATCAGTAAGTTATCCTGAGCACCCCCGAATGCGTGCATCACCACTACTGGAAGCCACAAGAGATGCCAGGAACCACACTGGGATGTGGCGGGGCTCAGCAAGACGTGGCACTCATCTGTAGGTATCCCAGCCCCCGCTGCAGCTCCCCACAGCTGGACCCCAGTCCAGAGACCTGTCCTTTGCAGCTTCCAGGATCGTCTTTGGGCGCATTCCCTGCCATTTGAGGGCACCCTACCCTGCTGCAGGGGTCATTTATTCCCCAGATGCGCACTGCACTCCCCCCACCCCCTCCCCATGTCATGCCCTTTATGCCTTTGTCCTCATGGGTCCACTGTCCCTCCAGGCTGTGGCTCCAAGGTAGGAGAGACCCCCGCCTTGCTCACCCTCCCTGGCACTTAAGACACATGACACAGGACAGCCCAGAATGAAAGCTTACTTACACCAATAACAGACGTTTGGACACCAGCTCCCCCAGGGGCGTGGACAGGTCCCCACTCAGCTCTCAGTCCTGGCACGAACCCCACAGCTACATTCTAGTGAAAGTGGGGCCTCCCAGAAAATCTGTCCCACCGGGACGTGCTTTGAAAGCAGACCTTCTAGACTGAGATCACATCATCATTGGAACAAGAGCATCGGATCGCCGTTACTCTGGCTCCTGGATACATTTCGGAAGGAATTCCCACAGTTCATATCTAGTGAATTTTTATCAATCTGGAGGACGGAGGTCTGCAAAGCCAGGTTTTGCATGAGGACTTTGGTGGTAAGATAGAAATTTTTCCAAAAAATTCTTCCCTTAGTTGTGTTTGTGATGTTGTGGATAAGATCAAAATGTCTCCCAACTCTGAGTTATGATTAAAAACACTTCAAGGTTACTGTTTCCCTTTGTAACAATTTCAACATCTGCTTGCCAGAACGTGAAGTCCTTATTATAAATTTCTAAAGAATTATTTTTGCTTCATTGTTTTGCTAACATAAATGCAAACTAAATGCATCTACCTGTTTTCTGAGGCTTTTCACATCTTTTATGTAAGTAGTAGTACACGAATTTTGTCATAAAACACATCAAGAAATACCTTAAGACAAAAAGATGCTCTGGACACACATACTTGAAGTCCAATTTCTTGAAAGAAGACAGTTGATAAACTGCAAACAGGATTTCTCAGTACGTAATAATATATTCAACGATTTGATACAGAAGTGAAGGACTTGAATGTAATAACAATGAATATGAAAACAGCTCATTTATTACACACTCAGAAGCAGATCGACATAAAGCTGGACACTTAAAACACGGTATCTTACGTGATCCTCCCCGCGGCACTAAGTTTAGACCCATTACACAGCTGAGGACAGGTGAGGCTCAGAGAGGCTAAGTGATTTGCCCAAAGTCACAGACCTAGTAAAGAGGGACTCTAATGATGTTTGACTCTATGTAACTCTTGCTGTCTTCACTCATATACTTATCTCACATATGACACCCCTCCCACGTGCTGTGGTTTGCATCCTTTCCCCAACATAAGTGGAGAGACTTTTCCCTTGGGACACGCTGAGTCATTCTTGTTCCTCCTGTAATTAATGGCACTTACAAGTGACTTAAAAACTGGATTTTCAAAAAAAGAAAACAAAAAGTGCTCACAAGTTTTAAAAATGACATGTGTTCTCTCATTATTGGATGCAAAACTTACATAATTCCCCTTAGATCAAGCTTATTAAAACCTTTTCTGATCGTTATTTATCCTTACTATTACTTTGCTGATTGACTCATGGTTTCTCCCCCTGTGGCTATAAATTTATTTTTTCTGATTATAATTCTGTGAGTTTTGGCATACCGATTTTGAGACTATGTTGTTAGCGGCATTTAGGCTGAGAATGATTCTATCTTACTGAAAAATACAGAATTTATTATTAAGTAATAAATGGCTTAATTTCTAAAACGCTTTACCTGTTACCTAATGTTAATATTGCTGCAATCACTTTTTGTGTGTTAGTATTTCCATGGTATATTTTGCCGTCTCTTTTAATTTTTTCTTTGCCATTTTATTTTTTTATTCAAGTATAATTAACCTACAGTGTTCTGGTAGTGTTATGTTATTCAGGTGTACAATACAAATGTATAGAATTCGACAATTCTATACATTTGTCAGTGCTCATCAACATAAGTGTTCTCTTAATTCCTCTTTTCTATTTCCCCCCATCTTCCCACCTACCTCTCCGGCAACTACCAGTTTTTTCTCTATATTTAGGAGTCTGTTTTTTGGTTTGTCTCTTTTTTTTTTCCTTTGTTAATTTGTTTCTTGAAATCCACACAAATGAAATTAAAACCAAACTCAAAATGGGTGAAAGACCTAAATGTGAGAGCTGAAACCATAACATTTCTAGAATAAAATAAGCAGTCATTTATTTGACATTGGTCATAGAAATAGTTTTCTAGATGTATCCTCTGGAAAGGGAAATAAAAGAAAAATTAAACCATTGGCACTATCCCAAAATAAAAAGTTTTTGCACAGCTAAAGAAATCATCAACAAAAGAAAAAGGCCATCTACAGAATGGAAGAAGATATTTGCAAACGACATATCCGATAAGGGGTTAATATCCAAAACATATAAAGAACATATACATCTCAACACCAAAAAAGCAACTAATCCAATTAAAAATGAGAAAAGGACCTGAATAGACATTTTTGGAAAGAAGACATCCAGATGGCCCACAGACTCATGAAAAGATCCTCAACATCACTCATCATCAGGGAAATGCGAATCAAAACTACAATGAGATATCAACTCACGCCTATGAAGATAGCTAAAATCAAGAACACAAGAGATAATAGGTGTTGGTGAGGATGTGGAGAAAAAGGAACCCTCCTGCACTGTTGGTGGGAATGCAAACTGGCGCAGCCACTCTGGAAGACAGTTACGGACGTTCCTCAAAAAACTTAGAATTGTTATATGATCCAGAATATATTTCCACTACTGGATATTTACCCAAAGAAAACGAAAACACTAATTCAAAAGGATATGTGCACCTCCATGTTTATTGCAGGATTATTCAGAATAACCAACATAAGGAAGCAGTCTAAGTGCTTCCTATATATATAGGAAACGCTATACACACACACACACACACACACACACACACACACACACACACACACACACATATATATATACACATATACGTATGTATGTATATCCTTAGGAATAGTACTCAGCCATAAAAAAAGAATGAAATCTTGCCATTTGCAACAACATGGATGGACCTAGAGGGTACAATGCTAAGTGAACGAAGTCAGTCAGAGAAAATACCATTTGCCATTTTATTTTAGATAGAAGTTTAGGACTAAGTTCTGTTTTATTTCTTTGTTACAATCAAATATAAAAACCCCTCGATTTATGATGCAAATTTAGAGATTATATTGCAATCACTCCTATATTCACTTGCTTTTTACCATCTTATTTGGTGTTTTTTCTTTACCAGGTTTTTTATTCACTGTTTCTTTGTTTCTTCCTATCTTCCGTCAAACTGGTTAGGTTTCATTAATTTGTTTTTCCTTCTAACGGTTTTGAAGTTTGTATTCTATTTCCATTTTTGTAGTGACCCTCAAATTTTTATTTTATACACTTAAGTTAATAAATAGAAAATTAATCACGTTTTACCTCTCTCCTGAACAATACAAAGATATTGGGACACAGCACTTCTTTTTTTTTAATTTTTTTAAGTTTATTTATTTATTTCGACAGACAGAGCAAGCAGGGGAGGGGCAGAGAGAGAGGGAGAGAGAGAATCCCAAGCAGGCTCCCCACTGTGCAGAATCTGATGCGGGGCTCAAACTCATGAACTGTGAGATCATGACCTGAGCCATAACGAAACGTCAGATCCTTAAATGACTGAGCCGCCCAGGCAGGCCCCAGGACTCCTCACTTCCGATTCTACCCTTCCATCTGCCATGTTATTGCTTTTTAGTATTTTTGTTACACTTTATCCTTAAGTCTTCCAAAATTTCTGGGTTTTTTTTTTTTCAGTCAATAGTCTTTCAACTTCCCAATATTTTTGCCACCATGTTTTTAGTCACTATCATTCCTGGCGACTGACTCTTACCTCAGGCTTAAGATCCACCTTATTATATAGCCTATCTTTTAGTAGTTAACTTATTGATGACTTTCTGAGGGAGAAACCTTCTTAGTCCCTGTTTTCCTGAAAACGTCATTACTCCATTGTTTCAGCATTAATTGTTACAGTAAAGAATCTTTTGCCAATATACTGTGTTTGGGGGGAAATTTTCTGTCTCTTTCCTATTTTCCAGGTTTTTTTCTTTTTTTTTTATTTTAATATGAAATTTATTGTCAAATTGGTTTCCATACAACACCCAGTGCTCACCCCAGCGGGTGCCCTCCTCAGTGCCCATCACCCACTTTCCCCTCCCTTCCACCCCCCATCAACCCTCAGTTTATTCTCAGTTTTTAAGACTCTCTTATGGTTTGGCTCCCTCCCTCTCTAACTTTTTTTTTTCTTCCCCTCCCCCATGGTCTTCTGTTAAGTTTCTCAGGATCCATATAAGTTTTAATGGCGCTAGTATGGTTCTATTTTTATGCATTCTCCTCAGAACTCCTGTGCTTCCTAGAAATGAAAATGTATGTTTTTCTGGAAATCTGGAAGATTCTCAGCCATTATCTCTTACATATTGTTGGTCCTTCATTTACTTCATTTTCTCCTGGAACTCACATTTCAAGAATCAGTCCAGTCTACCTTTCATACCTTTCTTAGCTGATCTTTCTGTATCTTTTCCTTCTTGCGCTGAATTATTTTTTACTTCCTCAGAGCTACCTCTCAGTTTACTAATTCTACAGCTGTGTACCTAATCTGTGCTTATCCTGCCCACTGAGTCCTTTTTTTCAAGGATGATATTTTTCAGCTAAACAACTTCTTCATGGGACGCTTAGGTGGCTCAGTCGGTTAAGCATCTGACTCTTGATTTCAGCTCAGGTCATGATCTCATGGTTCGTGAGATCTAGTCCTGCATCAGGCTCTATGCTAACAGGACAGAAACTGCTTAGGATTCTCTCTCTCTTTCTCTCTCTCTCTGTCTCTCTCAAAATAAATAAACTTAAAAAAAAAAAAGAACTTCTTCATGGCTCTCTAACATCACTTTCCACACTGGCTAATCTTTTTATTATAGTTTTAATTCATTCTCTTACCTCTTCAATACTTTGAAATATATTTATATCATTGTTCTTTTCAGATGAAGGTACTCTTACCACTTTTGAAGGTGCTAATTCTATTTCATTTGTGGACTCTCTTTCATCGTGGCTCATTTTCTTGGGTGGTTGGTTTAGAATTTTCATTGTCACCTCATCTTCAGTGAGGGTGTTTTCTGTGGGAGTCCCTCGACCCTTGGGCTGTGAAAGTTTCCCTACAGCAATGATTTCACATTTGCTTTTGCTAAAAATGTAGGACTTTAATGGTCCTGAACAGTTATTTTATTTCTCCATTTGGAATTCCCACACCAGGCTGGTCGTACAAATTCAGATTGCACATCTGTGTGTATATAGACCTGGCATTTCAATTTTTCATGGATGACTTTCCTCTCTCCCCTTCCCTAGACAGCAAACTTTTTACAGATTTCTTGAGTATTTCAGTTTCTGTTAAATGGAAGAGACAGCTCTTTGAGGCTCTAGACTTTATGCAGGGGCCTCAGTTCTAGCTGTCTCCCCTCAGCATACTCCAATATCCTATCTCCCATTCTACACCAGGTGAGACCCCCCCCCCCCCCCAGCCTCTGCCCCAAATCTTCATTTGACACCTGGAGATTTCACTTTTTCCTTTTTGGTCTATAGTTAACTAAGCGTTGAAAATAAATTTCGCTCTATCTTATGAAATAGGAAGTGCTTTTTGAAATTTCCCAACAAATAGCCTCTATACACACAAATACACACACTCACACACACAGCTGTTGCCTAACTCCTGCTGCCCCCAAGCCCCAGTGTAGATGCATTTTCTCCAGGGAGCTTTCTCTGACCTCCCCACTCCAGGGACAACAGGAGATTCCTTGCCATGTACCCCCAGGCCTCTATACTTATCCTATCAGATCATTTCTCCCCAATTCCTACAATAATCTGTAAGACTTCGAACAGCAGGATTAAGTCTGTCCCCCATTTATACCCAGTGGCTGAGACAGAGCTTAGCTTGAGTTAAGATGCTCTTTCACGTACTGTGATCACCTTCCTCATTCTGGATGCTGTCCTGGGTGATGTAGGGGTGTGTTGCCATTAGACAGACCCAGAGTCTTATTGGAAGGGCACAGCTTCTTCCCCTTATCCTCATGGTCCCATCGCAACCTCAGTTGGTATATTTCCTGTGATAATATGTTTTCAGGATTTTCCCATAGACTGTGAGTTTCTTGGGTATAGATAAGAGAAGAAAGGGTCAACATTTGTTGAGTATTTCTGATGTTCCTGGTCCTGTTCTAGGCACTGTATATATGTTATCTCATCAACCCTCACAAAAACCCCAAAAGGTAGGTCTACTGACCCATTTTGCAGAAAACAAAACTGAGTCTCTAAGTGGTTAAGGCTCTCATCTGAGGTCTCAGAGCTAGTGAGGTCCCTCTTGGTCCAGATCTGATGAGTCTGGCCTCATCTTCTTGCTTGCTTTGGTCTCCTGCTGTCCCAGCATCGGGACCAACCAGGAACTAGACATACTTGTTAAGCAGAGCATAAGATGAGGAGCCCAGATGCTGCTTAGAAGGAGCATGGAGGTACCATCTTGCTTTTCAGATGTAAACCCCTGGCAACATCAATGACTCCTGGGACCTAGTTGGAAATGCAAGTTCATGGGCCCCACCCACACCTACTCAATCAGCTCTGCCTTTTAACACAAACCTTGTGTGATATGCATCACATTCCAGTCTGAGAAGGCTGACCTACAAGTAATCTAAACTTTATACCTGAGGAACCTAGAGCCAGATGGGTGTGGATTGAGGAAGTGGCAGGTCTGGGGGCGGAATTCAGGGGTAAGCTTCTTTCTTCCACCATGCAGGACCTCTCATGGACACACCCCTCTCACGGGATCCACAGGCCAAATGTTAATTAGCCTCAGTCTAGGGGCTGCTGAGTGGCTTAGTGGGTTAAGCATCCGACTTCGGCTCAGGTCATGATCTCACAGTTTGTGAGTTTGAACCCAGCACCGGGCTCTGTGCTGACAGCTCACAGCCCACTTCAGATCCTCTGTCCCCTTCTCGCTGCCCCTCCCCCACACTAAAATAAACATTTTAAAAACTCTTAAAAAACAAACAAACAAAAAAAACCCCACCTCAGTCTGTTCCCATCCATAGGACTCCCCAAGCTGAGTGTTCCTGGCACCCTGGGGCCTTTCTTTATGTTCCAGGAAAAGACAGGCTTGTCCCTCACTCTGCCCAGACACTCGCTGTAGGTAGAGAAAGTTCTGAGGAGAGTGTTGTATTAGAGACCCCCCTCTCTGGCCTTCCTTCTTGCGTCGTACTGGATCCCCGGGCTCTGGGTGTGAGGAGAGAGCCAGGCTGGGAGGACAGAGTGGCCCTACATTTTAGTCAGCGAGGGCTGCCCTAACAAAGTATGCAAGCTGGGGGCTTTAACCAGACATGGCTTTCTCACAGTTCTAGAGGCTGGAAATCCAAGATCAAAGTGCCAGCAAGTTTGGTTTCTCCTGAGGGCTACTCCCTGGCTTGCAGACTGTGTCTTCTCACCATGTCCTGGCCTGGCCGTTTGTCTGTGCCTCCACATCCCTGGTGGCTCCTACTCTTCTTAAAAGGACACTAGTCCTCCGGAATCAGGACCTACCCTGATGACCTCATCTAACCTTAGTTACTTCTTTATTCTTTTTTTTTTTTTTTTTTTTTTTTTTTGAGAGACAGAGAGGACGTGAGCAGGGGAGGGGCAGAGAGATAGGAGGACAGAACATCCGAAGCAGGCTCCGTGCTGACAGGCTGACTTCAGCAAGCCCAATTTAGGACTCGAACTCACGAACCGTGAGATCATGACCTGAGCCAAAGTCCGATGCTTAACTGACTGAGCCACCCAGGCGCCCCTTAATTACCTCTTTAGATGTCGTTTCTCCAAATACAGTCCCAACATGAGGTACTGGCAATAGGGCTTTAACCTATGCACTGGTGATGGGGTGCCTGTGTGGCTCAGTCATTTAAGCATCTGACTTTGGCTCAGGTCATGATCTCAAGGTTTCGCGGGTTCGAGCCCCATGTCGGGCTCTGTGCTGACAGCAGGGAGCCTGCTTGGGATTCTCTCTCTCTCTCTGCCCCTCCCCTGTTCACACCGTCTCTGTCTCTCTCAAAATAAATAAACTTGAAAAATGTATGTGAATGGGGGGGGGGGGCGGGGAGAGACACAGCTCAGCCCATAATGGGCCCCCGGCTTTCGGCAGAGGAAAAGAGTCTGAAAAGTTGCTTTTCCTCTCCATGCTGTGTCCCGCACAGCAGTTCTTTGTGACGTTTTACCTGCCACATCCTTGTGGAGACTGGTCGATGGGAGATGAGGGGGTGTGGGGTGCAGAGAAGAGAGAAAACTGCATGAGGCTATGGGTATGTTTTCTCTCTGGCCAAACCCAGAGATTTCTCTGAGAAAGTCCCTGGTCGCCCTGACTTCTGCTCTGGGCTGTGTTTGCAGCTGCTGCTACCCCGGAACAAGACCTCCTCTTTAGCTCAGGGCGAAACTCAGTCCCGTCTGCTTTTTGTTGTTTTTAAGTTAGAATGCTTATTTTGACCCATGTGCCGTCTCCCCGTTGGAACTGAGACGTCCGTGAAAAATTACTTCAAAGACACGTTTTGAAAACCCACTGTCCGTAAGTCCCCCGAGAGGGCCTGTGACTACCCTGGAAATTGCTCAGCCCATGATGTCCTCAACCTTGCTTAATGGGGAAGGGGGGAGGGGTGTCATAATTTATTTTTTAAAAGATTTTGAAGTCTTCAAATATACCCCCTGGCTAGTTCAAAGTCTGAGAAGAAATCTCATTTGTATTTCCCCTAATGCTCCAAGATTTGACGACTAAGAAATGCTTCTATCGAGATCTTTGTTGTGATTTCTCGTCATTTCCAATCCTTTTTATTAGCAACTCACAGTCAGAACATACAATTTCCCCGGGGGAGGTTTGAAAGGACTGAAGTTAAACACGAGAACAAATTAAAATAGATATAGACAAGCTGTGGAGAACAGAGGCTAAAAACAATAATACTTGTGGGATGCCTGGGTGGCTCAGTCAGTTGAGCATCTGACTTTGGCTCAGGTCGTGATCTCACGGTTCGTGGGTTCGAGCCCCACATTTATTGTCAGCGCAGAGCCTGCTTTGGATCCTCTGTTCCCCTCGCTCTCTGCCCCTCCCCCACTCTCTCTCTCACTCTCTCTCAAAAAACAAATAAACATTTTAAAATAATAACAACAATAACAATAATAATAATAATGTGCTGCTGTGCCTTGAGAGAAAAGCAGACTGGACATATCCTCTCAGCTTAAGATAATACCTTCACCACCGGAGCCACCAGTGACATCAGAGACTCTCCAAGCACTAGGATCCAAACAATCACCGGAAGTCATCCCCGGACAGAAGGCAGTGAAGGTGAAGCCCCACCCTGGTCCAGGACGTGCCTCTGAGGAGGCACAAAGGGGCCACGCTGCCATTCTGAGAGCACCCACCTTCTTAGGGATTTTCTTCCACAAAGGCACTCGCTCCCCATTAGTTTATCCCGCTTTGGCTCTGCCTCAAATACAATTGCAGGGTTTGATTAGACCTGCCCCAAAAAGGAGGGAAAGACAATCGGACCATGGGAGACTTCACAAGCAAGCAGACGATAGCAACCGACTGCCTTCGGGACCCGCCTACCTGGGGATGCGCCAGGAGAGTTCACCACTCATCTCCAGTGGTTTCTTCGTGTATTAAAAAGCTACCACACTGTTAGCTCTTGCCTCTTCCTTTGGTGAGATGCCTGACTGCCATGCTCCCAGACAGCTGTCCTCTCAAAACGGGAGAGGAGAAACTGGCCTCCGGCCATGGCTCACTGTGCAAATCAAACCTAAAATAGGATGCTATTCCTTTATCTCGGTCATTGGGGAAACTGAGGCACTGGCCTGGGCAAGAGTCTCCCATTCAGAACAGAGCGTTCCGGCCATACTTGGAGGTCAAGGCTTATGTGGATTTGCCAGTGGAATTAGATCATGATCCTTTCCTCAGGATGTGTGCACTTCCGTGGATTTAGGAAGGGCCAGAGGGGGTTCCTAGAAGAGAAAGATCTGGAAAAATGAGCTCTTTCCCCTTTCACTGAAGATCAAAGATATAAAAACGTGGCTGGTGGATGAAGACGCCCGACTAAGGTCAAGAAAAGATAAGGGAATTACATTACAAACGAGGACAGAGGCACGGACATTTGAGGGCAGTGTCATAATGCCCAGCTTACATCGGATCCCATCTTGACACAATACAATGGCAGTATGCGTGCGCCCAGGGGGAAAATACATGTCTTTTGGTTTAAAAAAGAAAAAAAAAAAAAGAACCACCATCTTTCAGAGTTCGGGCATATTGCCTTTGGCGTACCCCTCACTGATGGATCCAAAGTGACCCAGCACCCAAGCGTCAGATGACACTAAAGGCTGTGAGCCTGAACCACCAGAGACATAGCCCAAGGGTGTTTGGGAGAAGGCACAATGTCCTTACCGTGTTTTTACTGAAAACAGCGGAGTTGTGCATAATTTGTATCGTAAGAGCAGCTAGAGGGTTAGGATAACTTCATTCTATAGGTAGGTGTGAGTGTGTCCCCGACACCTACACCAGACAGATTGTGAGGACAGGCTGGCCTGACACCAGAGTCAAGGGTATGCTCCCGTTTGGAGTTCCTGGGAACGTCTATGCAGAGGAGTCCCAGGGCAACACTAGAACTCTTGTTGCGGAGGGGGATAAGGGGGGAGGGGGGGTGGAGTGTGCCATTGTAAAGGAATCCAGTGTTTATGGGACACAAATGTAATGTGGCTGCCTTTGTGCTCTCTAGCTGATAAAGTGTGAGACTTGCTGGTTTGTCCATGCAGATATGTTCCCACCAGGCCACCCCTCTTCTATCCTGTGTGATATGGCCCTGGGCCTGTGGATGCCAGTGTTAAGGCAATAACTGTTGAGTCTATTGTATTAAGTTTTAATATGGTTATTAGGGGGAGGCCTGAAAGGGGGTGGGGGTGGCCAGGCATTCCTGACGTCAGTCATTGGGAGAAAGAATTTATCAGAAAGGAAATGGGAACTTCCTCTCGCTACTAAGGCAGACAGATAAGGAACCTCTGCATCTCACCAAGCTCACTCTGCTTTCTGGACTTGGGAGGGTCAATGACTATGAGCGGGCTTCGGGCTGGGAAGCACGGAGACAGAGCCCACTATCTAGAGGGAAACAGAAGCCCAAATGCAAAGGTCCTCAAGCATCTAGAATGGGGGAGCCAAACTACCCAGATCCCTGCTACGCTTCATATTTGTCTTCCCCACCTTATCCCCGACTCCAGAAAAGTCTTGTCTAAATGGCATGGCTACCTCAGCTTTGCAGCTAGGCAAGGGGCAACCATCTTCACTTAAGGCTGCGTTGTTCAGGTATGTGGAGCCCTCTCGACAGCCACACGGAGACCCAAAGGTAAAGGTGAATCTTCGTGAGACCATGTGCCGAAGGAGGGAGAAGGAGAGCATGCGTGAAACCTACAAAAATGGTTCTCATTCTACATTTTCATTTTCTGGGTCTGCCAGGAAACCCCACCTGGTGACTGGTCACCTCAAAGGTGGGCAGAGTGTAAAGGTCCCAGGACACAGCACAGCCTGGATCTACAGAGCAATTGGACTTGGAGACCCAGAGGGAAGACCTCCTTCAGAGTAGGGAGCCAGCCTGACACTGACCCGGGTTGAGATCAGGAGAGTCAAGTGCCTGGTGGGGAGGCAGAGGCTGTGTGGGAAGAATTCGCCTGGGGGTATCCAGACCCTGGGGAAGTCAGGACGCCAAACGCAGCATCTGAGGACAAGATGGACCCGTGCCCTCCATTCTATCATCACTCCCCACAGTCAGTGAGTCGAGCTCTGGAGGTGGGGAGAAGCCCCTTGGGGATCTTTTTGTCCACAGAGAGAGCAACATAGCTGGGGTCATTTAGAAGCAAAAGACCCAGGACAGGGTTCCAGCTCTACTGGGAACCCTTCGTACCATCTGAACCATCATGTACTTCCTTCTTAGTAAGTATGTGTTAGGAGGGAGGAGTACAATCTGGGCTAGGAGCTTTAAACTTGATCGCTACAGTTTAGAAGAATAAAGATGTCCCAAAAGGAAAAAAAAAAATCTTTGCAAAGATAATAATGAAAGGTCTGTTGGTTGGTTGGTTGATTGGTTAGCTGGTTGGTCGGTTTAAAAGCACCGTTGAGCTGTAGGGGTGCTCTGTTTTGAAAACAAAATATCAAGTGCCTAAACGCAAGGCTAATGGATCAGAAACGATTCCAGGCACCAAATGCTGGGCACTCGGGCAATAAGATGAGACAACAAGAGCTCAACTTCCCTGAAGTGCAAAAAGCTTCGGGAAGGAGCTGGAGCTGATCTGAGGGCTGCAGAGAGCCACCTACGCCGACAGCAGCCTGCAGTGAGCAGGGATACTTCACGTCACGTCGGCAAAGGTAGCAGGTTCCTGCTTGGGACCTGACAGTTTTAAGACAGATTTGACCTCAATCCACACTCGGCAGAAGGGTGTCTCTGAGAAGCAGAAAGAAAGAAGGGCCGTAAAGGTGTCACACACCTGGTCTGCCTTCACTCTTCTGTGCCAATGTGCCCAAGGCACAGTCGTCACTTAGGAACAACCCTCTCATGGACACCTGAAGCAATTATTCCGTGTCATTTTGTGAGGCACAAGGCTAAGTGCCTTCCCATTATCCGCTTCTTAAAGATGCAATGCCGCAGGCTGAGGTTGGGTTCAGCTTGAATCTTGTCCAAGTGCAAAGGCTCAATGAAGTCTAAGGTGTGATTCCAAACCTCCTCCCTGGACCTGCATTCTAAGCACTCCTGTGCAGATGACTCGTGCACCTGCAGGAGCCCAGTGTCAGCTGGCAAACCCACGCTCCTGGCAGGGGTATGGCAGCCCTGCAGGTGACCACCTTTCCAGGTGATTATGAGGTCAAGTTCAGCCATTTCCTCACTTGGCCAGACAGCAGACCTGACTCTGTGCAGAATGATTCCCTTTACCTCAATTCATGATGTGCAACTAGGCTTTAATAAAATGCATTTAAAAGTAAAGGTTTCCTAGACCTGAGCTGAGTGTGGCTTTGAAGGCAGATTTAGGTCTTCAAGGATCTTTAACTTATCCTTGGCACCCTCCCCTTTCCATCAGCATAGTCCCGAAGCACATGCTCCCTGTGGTCACAGGAAGGGGCAGCAGACCAAGCAGGGAGGATAGGACAACGTCATGACACTCCAAGCCCAGGCAAGCTGCTTCTCTGGACAGATTCCTCTTATTGGCTAAGTCTATAAGATGGCACTTCCCCCCCCCCCCCCCACTAAAAATTTGAAAGCGATTCTAGATGTTCGTTTCATGGTTGATCTTCTTCTGGAAAAACAAATCAAGTTGACTATTGAATGGGGAGAACTTTAGAGGTAGCCACACCTAGCGGTAATCAGCTGAACAATGAAGAAAGATACAGACGGGCTCCCTGTGACCAAGTGGCGTAACACAGACATAAGGACGCAGACCTGGAGCCACAGTGCCTGGCACATCACTTACTTAATCCTGTGTTTTTGTGCAAGTTATTTAATCTCTTTGTGCCTCAGTTTCCCCACCCAGCAAACAGGAAAAGTACTTCTTCACATGGCTGTTGTGCAAACAATTGGATTAACATATTTGAGTGCTTAGAACAAAGAGCCTGGCACATAGTAATACCATGTGGGGTAGTTATTCATACTGTTTTATGAAACCCTGTTGCCCAGGCAGGCTTTTTCACTACTGACCTTCAGAGGGAGACTGACTTCGGAAAAGATGCCAGTTACTAATTTCTGTGATTCCCTGCCCTTGAGCTTGTGGATCAGAGCTCAGAACTGACTCAGGCACTCACCCTGAACTCAGAATGTTTCTGGCAGAACTTTTTCCACTCAAAGGAGTCGCCAACTAATTGTATTGCATACATCGTCCCCTGAGCCAGAAATGTGATAACACATTTCCTTAGAGGGATGAACCAAGAGGCTTGAAGTGAAAAAACCCCGGGAAACTGAGGAAACGTTGCATGCATGTGTCTCCACACAGAAAGGGAGGAAAAGGGCAGAAAATAAGGAGTAAGGAGAGGAACAGAAGTTTTAAAAGGGACTACAGGGTCATGTTGTTTTCACACTGAGGTAGAAGTAGACACTCAGACCTCCGCCTCTCCACCTGCAATCTCCACCTGGTCCTCAGTGGCCATGGCCACACAGAGGCTGGACACCAGGGTTTACCTTTTCTATTCGTTCTTCCCCCACATCTGATAGATCATCAAATGCTGTTGATTTTGTCTAATCCTACGCAAGCTCATGATTTCATTTTCAACCTACGGCTCACCTAAGGAAATCTCACCGCGTGGGTCTGGATCTCCCAAGCCATAAGGAGTGGAGAGGGTGTCAGGTTACCTAGCCAATGTCAGCTACTCCTAAATGGGGAAGTAGAGAGGAGAGGAGAAAAAGTCTGTATCCATCAACCAAAAATGCCCGAATTGCAGCCTCAGTGCAGCGAGGCGTCATTCACCCCTCTGCGGCACAGGGCCATTGTGGCCTGCCCCTGGGTCCCTTACGGGGCAATTTGGCTTCTCTCTGTTTCTGTATCTTCCTTGGTTGCTGCCCATCAAATGCCCCTCTGCTCCCACTGGCTTTGCTGTCTGAAGGCTGCTGCTCATACACTGTCTGTGAGTCATCTGGCATGCACTATTGCGATGTCCGCATCCCTCTGTGTGTCTCATTTTCAAAATCCAAAAGAAAGAGGATTTAACCGGGTCAAGATGGTGCCATATGGAGCCAGCCTGCCGGGCAGGGCTGTTTCAACAGGCCACTGCCCAGAAAACCTAAAGACAGCTGCTTTGGGGCAGACTCACACCCGCAGCCCTGTCATTTGTGGCAAGATGATATAAAAATAAAAATCTTCATTGACTTTCAGCAGTCGACGTATCAATTTATGCCTCTAGATTGTACGCATGGGGTGGGACTTCAGTGGATATGGTCACGGAAGGAATACCTAACTGTAAGTGATGGCAGAAAGATAGGGACAAAACAAACAGCTACCATCTCGGGCACAGTTTGAGATCTCGCGGGAATATTAAAGCTCTTTGAGGGTCATTTTGCACTTCGTGAATCCAGACCTATGGGCAAGCAGAACAAGAGTGTGTCATATTAGCCGTTCACAAATGGTTTCTTTTAAAATGTCCTTTCTGATCAGCAGTTCATGGGAGGAGTTTCTCTACCCCAACGGGTCAGGGCAGCCCCTCATGTGAAGTCAGCATTTAAACATTCAGCAGGGATGTGCCGGACCACCCAGACTCCCCCAGCTCCCAGCCCGGCCGCCACGCTGGCTGTCCCTGTGCTGACTGGGGCTCTGGGATCCCGGCCACAAAGATGCTTCAAGATTTCTGACTTTACCACCAACGCAACTGATTGCAATATTACACACATCTGGAGCAAGAAACACATATTTAGGTGAGTGACAGAGGAGGTGGTTCGAGAAGATTTCGTTTAAAAATTTTTGTGGCCTTGGGAGTCTTGCTTGACCTTCAGCTCCCTATCCGTAAAAAGGAGATGTCGATGTGCACCTAATATGCACACGGATTTCAGCATCCACTTATAAATACAATGGCCGAGGAGGCCCATTTGACAAGGGGAGGCCAGTTTCTGAAATTGGCATTCGGTTCTAGCAACAATAGAAAGCAGGTGAGATCATCACCATGCCTGACGGACGATTCCTTCAGACTTCCCCCATTATTCCATCACGCGCTTTCATTTTAAACAAGAAATAGCTAAAAGTGTGACTTTAATAGACTTGCTCAGTGGCTAATATTGTTGTATTGGTCACTCCATTTCCTTCCTGGGGTAGCAAATACCTGTACTTTTATGGTACAGACTTGTCAGTTCTAATGAGCTTCCCTATGTGCCTCTGGGCAGAGAGCAGCCATGGCAGCCGCTCATGACTCAGCTTCCTGTGCACCTGGTCCTGAGTCTGACACCCAGGGAGGGTGGCCTAGGGGAAACAGCACCCCCTTCATGAGGTCAGCCTTGCTTCCCCCACACGGAGGGGCAGGATCCAAGGCGCTGATCCAAGGTCTTTATCCAAGGCCCACCGTGTGCTGAGCCCACGCCCGCCCCGTGTTCACAGACAGCAGCTCTCGACTGGGTGAGCCGACCTCACAATCTCTTCTTGGCTGTACTTGGCACAGAGCCTGACCTTCTCACACCAAAGCCAGAAGGCTGGCACCCAGAAGCCAGCTGCTTTCACTCTGCAAACAGGGAAGAAGGGTGACTTTTCCAGCCCCACTGGGGCAGACGAGCACTTCTTGGGAACCTCAGAGCGTCTGAGGGCGCTCAGAGAATCTTAGGGACCTGCAGGCACTCAGAGCCTCGCTCACTCCAAGAGGGAAAACAGAAGAGTCCAGAAGGCCCAAATGAAACAGCGCTTGAGGAGCCAGGCCAGGGTCTACTTCCAACAACGTAGGCATTCATATCCCAAAAAATGTGCATAATGTTAATACTGGCAAAAAGCATTCGTGTACAGTTTCAACTTTATCTCAAGCTCCTTTGAGTAAAATCAAGATCAGAGAGATCAGTGTTTAAGCTGAAGGAGAAATTTGTACGGGCTCAATAGATACAGATGTGACAGACCTGGGATCTGGCAGAATGTTTGTAAGAGCAATTGCATGCAGTGTACCGAAAGTGCTCAGTTATGGAGCAGAGCTGCCTTATTTCAGAATATATGATGCTTGAGGGCTCACAATTATCTGAAAGAAAAATCCCCAGAAATAAGATGTCAACAACTTCATTTTTGTAGCCCATATTGATGACTGTGAAAAACCCTTTGGCATCAATAAAACTTGAGTGATTGCCTTTTCCAATTGCCCCAAATGAGAAGCAGACCCAATAAGGCACTTTTCTGCCAAGGGAGATTTCTCTTAATTATCCCTGAACCTCATTTGCTACAGACTTAGTAAACAGCCGGAGCCTTTCCTCCCTCTCTGTGACCCCACGCACACACACGCGCTCATGTGCACACGTGTCCGCACGCTCAGGCACGAAATGCACACCTATGAAGATAAACTAGCAAGGCAAGGCTGACTGGGAAAGATGGCTATTGGACTCACTAGGTAAAAATACGGCCAGTGCAGAGAACAGCTATAAAATCTTTGCCAAAAGCTTTATCACAAGGGGCCCAGTTTGCTAAGTGGCCCTTCAGCCTTTGTATTTGGATAAATGAGAGTTTGAATAACTCAAAGTGACTCGCCTTGTAAAACCACACAGAATTCTTCTTTTCCCAATAAAACCTCAAAACTCCTAAATCTCATAGAAGTAAAAAAAAAAAAAAAAAATCCATGTCCCTTAGGACTAAAATAGAAAAGGAAAGAAACAGCAGCCAAGAACATTATTTTCAGCCTACAGGGGACCGCCTTTCTGTTCACATGCCCGTCACGATTTGTCAAGGAGGTTAAGGGTCCAGCTTACCCCACCAAGATTAAAAACTTGAGGCCAAGAGGTGGCTGCCTGGAGCTGGGACGGAGCGGGATGGAGTAGAGCAGGCATCCTTTCTAAACCACGCCAAGGATGCCTCAGTGCTGAAATCCAAGGAGCCAAAGACAGCTTTCCAAAAGACTGTACTTTGTAAGGGCAGAAGGTGAGGGGAATAAATGATACTCGGTCTCCCTCAGGGTTTTGAAGATTATTAGATTACCATCTCAAGACAGGAACATTCTGACATGATGTAGTAGTTGGACTAAAAAGTGGAAGGCTGAATCAAAAACAAATTTGTTGACTTGGGATGTTGGGGAAGCTATTTCACATCTCCCAACCTGATTATTTTGTTCTTCTATTGATTCATTACCTCTACAAACCCTAACACTTTTACCATATGACCTACTATTACTCCCTTTATCTTCCCAAGTTCCTTATGCAGAGATCAACTCATGCTTGTCAAACATGTCAGTACCGCAATAGGGACAACCTCGGGCTTTGACCCCAAGCCAGCACGCACTGGTCCTTTCCACTGCCCTGTTGTCTTTCTTCTTCGTCCTCTCTCTCCCATGGTATTTGGCCTCAAAGGAACTGAGGTAAGGTTCTACCCCCCTTACTAGCGCTGAGAGTTTAGGCAAAGAACACCTTTCTGAGCATTTTCTCATATGCGAAACAAAACCTTCCAGTGAGAATTAAATGATATAGCTAATACGACTGAGATGATTTGAGTAGAACTATTCTAATCACACAAACCCTTTAAAAGCAAAGAGTTTTCTCTGGCTTCCCTGTGGTGTGTTGGCTTGTGAGCTCCAAGGGGCTCATTTCACCATACTTCACCACACAGCTCTGCATGAAAGGCACGAGAAAAAGCCACTGTTCCATCTGAGGGGGCCAGTCCAGACAGCTTGACAGCTTTCTTTCCAAATAAGTAGAAATATGGAATAAGCTGGCAGACTTTTGTTTAAAATCTGACCCGTTTTTCAAGATTGTCATTGTTTTCTCAAATTCACTTTCCTTCCTTTGCTTCCTGTCCCTGAAGAAAGTTCGCACTCACACACTCAAAACCCATCACAACACAGAATGTGCATGAGGTCACCCCACAAGGACCTCCGTGCAGGGGAATTCCAAGCCAGAGGCGATGTCTCCATTAGGAGCCATTGCCAATCTTGAGCCACTGTCCAGCCCGCTAACGAGCTGACCATGGCCACCACCCTCAGCGTGTGCACACACGGGTCTGAATGATAGCGGAAGCTGCGTTGGCAGAGAAGGAAAGAGAAGGGAGCCACAGGAAGATCTGACTGCTGATGGGCTTTCCAGATGGTGATTTAAATTGTTCTGAATTGTCCAAAATAACACTGGTCTTACTGTTTTTATCTTTTTCTTATAGACTTTTTCATTCTAATAAATAAAAGGCCTTGAAATAGTTTTGAATGAAGGTATCAAATTCCCCCTGGAAAGAGAAAAAGAATGAATGCATATAAATCAACACACTCTGTATAATTTGGGATTGAAGGAAGGCTAGGGATACTTTTGTGGCTTTGTGTACTCTTCTTCCTTCTATTTATAGTGAATTCTTCATCTTCTTTCCTGCTTTCTCCTGCTGTCTAACTACCTTTGTGTTCAAATACCATCCCTTTAATGAAGACACTCCCTCTACTCCTCTCTCGCCCAAGAAGAATTAGTTCTTCTTTTATGAGTTGTGTCATTTCGGCTTCGGAGTTAATTACCTCTGATTGTCTGTATAAACTATACTCTGGGAGTCACTCAAGAACTTTCCTAAGACTTATAATGCTGATATCATAAAAGGGTTGCTGGTCTGGAAAAAAAATAAAACATTGATCCTGGAAACCACATACATGCCAGAGAAAATTCTAGAGTTTGGGAGAGTGGGGTAGTCATGGTGTGGGTTGATCAAGGCAATCTAGTGAATGAGTCTTTCTCAAGAGAGTACGCTGAGTGACTAGAAAGAAAGGGCAGACATCCCGTTGGATTTTAGGTAGGTGTAGGTCCCTTTGGGAGAAGGAATTGTATGCATTCCCACATCACACAGGCCAAGGATAAGCGAGAGCTGACTTCTCAGCCTGGTGCCCTTCATGGATATTTGCACTGTCCCTTCCCCGAATGCGGGGCTACAGCAAGAAGGGAAGGCCCCGTGGCTTCAAGAGGCTCCCTCCTTTCCTGAGAAGAAACTTGAAGAGGGATGGGTTCTCTGGGGCTGACCTTAAAAATCTGCACTGCAGTGATCTCTTCATCCATCCAACCAACTAGCATGTAGGAAGCACCCACTGTAGGCGAGGGCAGTGCTAGGTTCTAGAGCCTAGCAAATTTCCAACTCTTGGGGCACGCAATCTTCTCCAGGAAGATGAAAGAAGTCTTGTTAAGAAGTTTTCTCATATCCAAGGAACAAAGAACAGCCAAGACAAGTGAGACGGGGGTAGGAGGGAGAGGACCCCCAGTGGCAGGTCTGAGTGTGCCATCAAAGGTGATGGCAGGAACACGTTTCCCCCAGGAAGCCCTGGGCAGGGTCCCTCTGGTGGCGATCCCAGGGAATACAGCTAGAAAATTACCATCTTGAGGTTTAACCCTGAATGTAGTAGCCCCAGTGCTGTCACCCAAGAGGGAGAGCCAAGGCCACCTAAGTTAAGCGTGACATTTATACGTAAAGAGTCACCACTGGGGGGCTGGTTGAGCGGGGAGGTGTGTCAGCTGGAAGCTGCTTTCCTCAATCCACAGAGACATGCATAGTTAGGAAAGAATTCCTTGCCAGTGTTTGAGACACCAAAGTCATTTTGGTTAGCTTTACCAAAACGAATTTATTAAGAGTTTAGGGGAAAGGGAGACACCAAGGCCATGAGGGACTTGTTCTACCCCATTCAGGGAGAAAAACGTAGAGATTTCAGAGAGGAGATAAAGGTACAGCTAGAGCTAGAGGAATAAATGTGCATTTGTCACATAGAAAGGAATGAGGTAAGGGCCATCTTAGTAGAGAAAACTGTAAGAACAAACACAAACAAAAACATGGTAGGATGAAATGTGACCAGAGCGTGGGCTTTGAAAAAAGACACTGCAAGAAATAAAACTGGCAGGATGGAGAAGGCCAGACCTTGGGGGCCGTGTACGATGTACTGGGAAGGTTGTATTTCA
Organism: Panthera onca; assembly: GCF_046562875.1. Classification (NCBI taxonomy): domain Eukaryota; kingdom Metazoa; phylum Chordata; class Mammalia; order Carnivora; family Felidae; genus Panthera; species Panthera onca. Next base: position 38,765,704 of record NC_138349.1, on the reverse strand, counting down.
TCGGATAGAATGGTCTTCAAACTGTTAAGGATGATCTCATACCTTCCAGTCATCTTACAGCATAGCTGAAAGAGAGCCCTGTGCATACAATTTATTTTAAATATCATAAAATATTCCGATTTGAGCTTCCACTCATTAAGCGATTGATACTTGTTCTAAATAGTTCTGAGCACCGGGGCACTTGAGTTCAGTTGGTTAAGCATCTGACTCTTGATCTCAGCTCAGGTCGCGAGATCAATTCACACATTCTGCTCTGCGTTGACAGTGCAGAGCCTGCTTGGGATTCTCTCTCTCCCTGTCTCTCTGCCCCTCCCCTGCTCGTGCATGCACTCAGACGTTCTCTCTCTCTCTCACCTCTCTCTCTCAAAATAAAATAAATAAATAAAATTTTTATTAAAAAAAAAAAAAAAAACAGTTCTAAGCACCAAATATAATTGACACTCCAGAATGATGTATCACATCTCTCAAGAGGCGTCAGCCCAGCTGGATCCCAGAGAAGTACCCTCCAGGGGTCCATGTAACTCAGCTTGAGAAGAGTGGTTATATGTAACCAGAAGTCTCCAAAGCATTTTAAGAAGTAGAATAATTTGAGTAAATTAAAAGACCACTTAGATTATGTGATTGGGAGTTGAGGAGGAGTGGGAAATACAAAGGATGTCAAGGTAGAGACCGTCAGGATGTGGTGACTGCTGCTAAATGGGAGTGAAGGAGAAGATGAATGAGTAGATAAGGACATGCGGATGTTGGCTTCGATGCCTTCCACTTGGGTAAGGAATGTAGGCAAGTGAAAACACACACAAAGTGGGGGCAGAAGAAGGAGACGCTTGGCGTTTGTCCCACAGATGTTCAGCTTCATTGCCTGTGGACCATCTGACAGGAGATGCTTAGGGAGACAATAGGTCTGCTGTTTAAGAGAGGTCAGAACAAAAGATCGTATTTGGGAGCCATTGGCCTTGCAAGTGGCCAGAGGAAATTGTGTCAAGAAAGGTCAGGAAGAAAAACCAATGCATTCGGGCCAACCAGAGTGGGTTGGGGATTTGGGAATGAATCAGATGTTCTTCTTTCTCCTGCAGAATTCAGGTTAGTGCAAAAGTCAGGATGGCCACCTCATGGCAGCCACCAGGTAGGGAATGGCAAGTGGCAGGGAGCAAATGAACTGGGAATACGCAGTTCACCTAAAGCAGAGGGTCAAGTCAGGAAATCACAGAAACTGAGGCTAGAAAAGGTAGAGGGAGGCCAGCCTGTGAACGACCAAGAAGTTTGGAAGGCAAAGGGGAAATGTCATGAGCAAGGTAGCCACAGGTCCGGGGCTCCGTGGAGCACTGTCAAATTCAACTGTAGGAAGCCTTTCATGATAGGGTGATCGGCAGCAGGTGGAGACTGATGGCTGTATAAAGGGGAAGGGGAGAGGTAGTGAGGGCTGGTGCCAGGCAGGAGAGGCATTCAAAATACCCGATGACACCAATGACGTGGACACCAACCGTTTAGAACAGGTGCTCGCCAGGGCACCACAGCGGCACAAAATCTGCCCACGCAAGCCGTTCCCCGAGAATCGGCAACGGAAAGAGGGAGGAGGAGGTTGCCGCGGAGGGGACACAACCTGCCTCTTATGAGTGATAAAATATGGAAAGGACATGCAGATGGCTGCCGTGATGGTTGTGATGTAATGTCAACAAACAAGGGAAGAATGGTTTCTTGATAGAACATAGCTCTGCTCTTCACGTGTGCTTTCGTGGGACAAAAGAGAAAGCTGAGGGGCTTCAGATACAGAGAGACCTTGTGAGCTGGGAGCATCCGGGTCACTGAGAAGCGCTGCTGGCTTCAATTTCCCTTTCATAAACTTGGCACACGCCTCGGTCTCCGCACGTCACTCTCCAGAACTGTGGGACCATTTGTCTTGCTTTTCCATAGCAGTAAAGCTAACCCCAAAATGTAAAAACGAAAGAAAATAAACAGTCCCTCTCCCACTAGTCCGAAACGCTGATGGAGAAAGTTGGTGGCAAAGGCATTTTCGGGGTCCTGCCCTGCTATTTAAGGTTCAGCAGATGCTAATTTACCTTGGACAGTAGACTTCCAGAGCCAGGAGGAGTGGGACCACCCGCACGCTGTGGGCCCTGCAGGCTTGCCATTCCCCGCCCCATACCCCCACCCCCCCACCCCCCAACAACATCTGGGGAAGGCTAGAGCATGTGTCCTCACACCCGGTGGTGGAAACGGCGTGGCAGAGCTCTGGAACAGCACGTGGGGAGCCGTTGAAGCTGCAAGCAGAGGTCCCTGCCGTGCTTTTGCCACATTCACCTTCCGTATCCTCTCCTTCCCAGTGGTAGCAAGAAGTTAGCTCAGGAGCCATGGAAATCGCCATCAAATGGCAGCCTGGCCTCTGCTTGCAAACCTCTGGCCATAGGCACCTCAGTTCCTCCAAGGGAGAACCTGCCCTCTTTGAAAATCCTGGTGTATCGGACGCTCTCTTTTCGTTTCCTTGAACTCCACCTCTCCCTAGCTTCGGCCTCTTGGCCCCTTCGGAGGGACCCAGAAGCAGCGTAGCTTTTAGGTGGTGCCTTCTGGAATTGTTGCAGCTGTGGCATGATGTTGCCCAACAGTCCCCTTGGATGATCCTACAAACAAGGCAGCGGGGGTAGGTGAAGACCCTGACAGTTGGAGACTCCGGAATTAAGCATCGATACTCTCTGTACGCGAGCTCTGAGCCTTTCCTACTCAACATTCTCTATCCTCTGGTTTACCAGTTGGTTCCTCCGGCAAGTTGATGGTGTAGGTGTGTGCCATGGGGGAAATTCTCCTCTCAGAGAAGCAGGTTGCCTGGGCAAGAGGCCTTCCCCCTCCCTTAATATCCTCCTCTAATTTTATCTACGCCTGTTGCTTTTTACATATATTTTTTCTGTCCGTTACAGAGGGAGCCTGGTTGTTTCATCAGTGACCAAGACTCTGTCTCTCTATTGGAGTCTTTTTCATTCATTTGGATGTATTCTAAGGGGCGATTTATATAAATCTGTACCTCACCCACAAGCTTTCTAGGAAATTTTGCCTTATTTTTCATGGTGTCTTATTTGGTACACAGAGGTCCATTCCTATCATTTCTCTGTTGCTGATTATACTCTCCATCAATAACTTTCTTCACACTGGTTACATTTTTCGTGAAGGAAAAGAGTTGGAGTACCTGTGCCTAGCTTTCACTTGGGATGTTTCTGCATCTCTTTAAGTGTTTTCTTTTATGTTGACTATAATTGAATTATTTTTCTTAACCTGAGTGTCTTAACATATATATAATTTGTATTTTTGCTCTTAATTCTATCATCTTATTTTATGCTTTCTCCTTTGCTTCTACTGTCCCCTTTGTGCTTTTCCTAAGAACATTTCCTTTGTTATCTTCTCCCAGTGAGTTGGAAGCATATACCCCCTTTCAAATTTACTTCTGGTCTCCTTTAAGGTTTTCCAAAAGTACACCTTTTGGTTTCTCTGGTCAAATTCAAGAAAATTTCGTAATTTTTTACTCCCCTATTACATGAGGAATTTTTACATGCTTTCATCCATTTGCTTATGCCAGTATGATTGTTTTATTAACTTACTATATAAATGTCTGGGACACCTGGGTGGCTCAGTCAGTTAATCGTCCAACTTCGGCTCAGGTCATGATCTCGCAGTTTACGAAGTTCAAGCCCCACGTCGGGCTCTGTGCTACAGCTCAGAGCCTGGAGCCTGCTTCAGATTCTGTCTCCCTCTCTCTCTGCCCCTCCCCTGTTTGCACTGTGTCTATCTCGCTCAAAAATAAACATTAAAAAAATTTTAATAAATTTCATGTAACTTCTAATTTAACATTTCTTATTTCTCAAGTAAGTTTGACTCTTTACTTATGAAACTATTTAGTATCTATATATATAAGTGTGTATCTGGCAATGATGCTAAACCATAGACCTTTTGTATTATTATTTCCTCATTCCTAAACATTTGCCTCTAATTCATTTTTTACTCTAAACTCTAATGAGTTTTCCAAGAAAGACACAGGGGTCATAGACAACCAAGCAAACCTCTCTGATATCTTCCTACAGGCTGGATATAGAAATTTTGAATCTCTATATTCTTCCCCAAGAAAACCCAAAGGAATCCCTGCATTGTCTTTGAATATTCAGTGTTAGACTAGATGTTCTAAAATCTCTGAAAGACTTTTCAAATATTTTGCTTTGCAATTTTCCTTTCTTCCTGCAAGGATGATTTTAGACAATTATTCTTTATCATTGCAATTAAAATATTTGGGCAGGATATATATGCATGCAGGTTTCTATTCACAGGAGGATTCATTTTATTCAAACAGTCTGTATTTTCTTTTACAACCTCAGGAAAGTTTTCTTCCACATGATGATTTTTCTCTGCTCCATTTTTTCTAGTTTTAATTCCACAGAATGAGTCAGAAATGGGATTTTCCTTTCTTGGTATCCATTATATTCTCCTTATCATATTCTGCTTTGTGTATTCATATTACTTTCCTAGAAAGCCTGTGTAGTTTGGCCTCTAGGTCATTGTGTTTTTTCTTTTGCCAACTTTTTTCTTCATTGCTTACGGTACCAATTCTAACTCTTAACAGAGTCTTTGGTATCCCCACATTTCTTTTATTTTTTGCTTAGTTTTTGTTTTATCTTGGTGTTAACCTTAACTTCTTCCATATGTTTATCTCTGTCTCATACACTTCATAATTTCTTATGTATTTTATTTGGCACATAGAACACACACACACACACACACACACACACACACACACAGTATGTTTATATGGAATATATATGGAATTCCAGGGAATTCCAGTGGAAGAAGAAAGAAATTTATTTAAGCATAAGTAGCAAGTTTCTTTTTTATTGTTTGTAGTTTCAAGTTCTTATTTAAATTCCAGTTAGTGAACATACAGTATAATATTAGTTTCAGTTGTACAATTTGGTGATTCATCAGTTACATACATCACCCAGTGCTCATCCCAACAAGTGCCTCCTTCACCCGCATTAGCTATTGGCCCAGCTCCTACCCACCTCCCTCCATCAAACCTGTTTTTTCTCTATAGTTACGAGTCTGTCAGGGGCGCCTGGGTGGCTGAGTCAGTTGAGCGTCCGACTTCGGCTCAGGTCATGATCTCGAGGTCTGTGAGTTCAAGCCCCGCTTTAGGCTCTGTGCTGACAGCTCAGAGCCTGGAGCCTGCTTCGGATTCTGTGTCTCCCTCTCTCTCTGCCCCTCCCCCACTCATGCTCGGTCTCTCTCTGTCAAAAATAAATAAACATTTTAAAAAAAAAGAGTCTGTTTCTTGCTTTGCCCAGCTCTCTCTTTCCCCCGCTATGTTCATTTGTTTTGTTTCTTAAATTCCACATATGTTTCTTAAATTCCACAAATTCTCATATGGTATTTGTCTTTCTCTGACTGACTTATCTTGCTTAGTATGTTACACTCTAGCTCCATCCACATCATTGCAAATGGCAAGATTTCATTCTTTTTATGGCTGAGTAATATTCCATTGTATATATACATATCATCCAGAACCTGGATACCTCCTACCGCATGTATTTCATCTTCGTATATGGCATGTGCTTCATCAAAGCTGCATCAAAGACTTCATTGAAAGAAGCATCTGACATATGAACAAAATAATGAAAACTAAACACACAAGTCTCAGAAAACTAAGACTCTAGTGCTTGATAAAGTCAGAAGCAATCTTCAAAAATACTTGATCCTATCTATTCTTCACAATTTTAATGTAATACAACTTCTGCTGAGGTCTACTAAGTGTTTTCACTGGGATAAAAGATTTATCTAAGTTTGTCCTCTGCTTGGCTTGTCAACAGACTAGTTTCCCTGAGCGTATCTTCCTGGAGGTATGTACTGAAGAGCGGCGATCAAACTCGCAGTTCTTGTTAATTTGCAAACCCAAGTTCACTCAGTGAGTAGGGACCTCAAGGCCAGACCATCACCGTGTTGGTGTGAGATAGGAAGGACGTCTCTTTTAAAGGCTGACCAAAGAACAGTAAATGGAACTCCAGACGGAGAACATGGCAGGCAAAATGCCTTTAAACGAGGGATCTTGAGCCAGCTTCTCAACAGTGGAGGCTCACTTGCCGGCCGCCTCACTGGTTGACACCTTATCTCAGACAGGTCTGTCGCTCAATGCCCCTTTTACGTAAGACACTGAACGCCTCTGCCAGGTGCAGTGGATTCCGGTTGTACAAAGATTCTAGGCTTCTGACATCAAAGGGAACCTGCAATTGCAATGCTGGCATTTTAAAGAGAAAATGCTGAAACCAAAATGATTTTTCTCTCCCAGCGTTTGCTTTGGAATTCACCAAAGCCAGACCTGAGGAAAGTGATGACATCCTAAAAGCCTGTGATTAATTCATGCCGGTCCCCAAGACTTTGCCCTCAGTGCCACATGGTGAAGCAGTTACGACCACCTGGTTTTGCTCCAGAGCCAGACAGCACTTCCAGGAATTCCAGTCATCATTTGCATCGAGATAGGCCTGGGTGCATGGAGTTTCTTATGGTGCCATTTTATGCAAATCTCTTTTATCCTTTCCCTTGTTGAGATTCCCTTGCATAAACAACTCTGCTTACCAAAAGATTATCTACACATGTGATTGATTGCTCTTCTTTCAATGAGTTGTTCAAGGTGGGGGTTCAGGTCCCTGTTTCATTATTTTCATACAAGTAGGAGGCTAAGGTGGCAGGAAATAGGAGCTCCCCAGAGGAGCAGTAACTGTGATAAATGAGACTTCGTGAGGCTATTTACATACAGGAAACAATAGAAGACAAGGAAGGAGGCAACTCCCCCATGTTTTAAGCTGTATTAAATCTACAGTGCTAATGTTTTTTTTTTGCCAACCAAACTTTTTAAAATATTTATTATCCTTAGTTTAAAAAGAATCTATGTATACGAAAAAATGAGAAAAGGTTTATTATAATTGTTTAAATGTAATGAACATGTAATTGAATGTGAGGGGTTTTGTTGTTGTTGTTGTTGTTGTTGTTGTTGTTGTTGTTGGAAAACATAGAAACTTTGCACGAGAGGGCCCAAATCAGATTATAGGATTTGCATTAAAGTCGGGAAAATAAAAATGTGTTTGGTCGATACGAAAGTGACTAAAAGCTATGGAAAGGCAGAAGAGGGTTATGTCAACTTTTCTCCAAAGGAAAGGAGTAGTATTTCTGGGATTATGCATGTGTGGATGGCCCCATGTGGCCTCAGTTGTCTGTAAGGTGAGAAGTCAGGCTTGAGGAGATGAATGGTCTACTAATGACCTCAGTCACTGAGGCTCAGGCAGGATACTGAGAACCTGCTGGTCAAAGAGCTCAGCCCCAAAGAAGCCTTGACAGATGGGACCTGCTGCTGGGTCTCACTACAACATGGCAAGATCATTTCTACCCCAAGCCCACAGAAGACGTCAAGTTTTCCCAGAGGCACTAGGCCTGTTCCACGCTGACTAGGGTGAAGCACCATTCTTTGAACTCTGGCCGCAGGAAAAATCCAGGGTTCTAGGATTTGGCCTCATCCAACTATGCTGATTCTGGGCCATTAGTAAGGAAAGGGGCACTGCTATGTATTCTAAGTACAATCACCAGGAAATAGACACATCAGTCGAACCATGACAAAGACATCAAGCCCGGGGCTCAGCTCTTTTTGACCTAGAAGTACTGATGACCTCATCAATAAAAGAGGCTTTGTCTGAGCAAGTCTATAGACCATCCTAGAACTACTTAGTCATGGGCCTTCATCACAGGTTAAGTTCTACATGTAAAATGACCAGTCTGGTTTAAGACACTGTCTGAGTTAATATATCCCAGAACCAAATGGAGATCTTGCTACAACTTTGAGCTATCTTTTTAACCGTGTCTGTCTGCTCTGGTTTCCAGAATTTCTCCTGTTCTCACCCTGGGTTCCAGAAAAGAGCAGAGATGGCCCCTCTGCCTGGCGGGGAGCCCAATCTACCATCCGGATTGTGCCAGGGAAGGAACAGGACTGTTTTAAGTGTCTCTGACTTGTCCCAGTTTATGGGCAGAGAGGCAAGGTGGAGATTCTGGATCTCACCATGGAGTTGAGAAGTCTCTTTGAAGGACAGTTCTTTACTCACTGACTCTACAATCTCACATCCCTGCCATGACCTTCCCCACTCTAATCTGTCACCCTTCCTGTGAATACATGTTCCTCAAGCCCTAGCAAGACTTTCTGGCCACTGCATCCAGTCTTTGTGTTTGCCTTCTCTGGGGCATTTGAAGCCACCCCTCCAATGAACCTTCTTCACTAGAGCTTCTGGAAGCACAGCCTGCATTCTCCTCCACCCCTCTGCTCACTCCTTCCTTATATCTTCTGTGGGCTTCTCTTCTTCACCTGCCTAATAAATCTTAGCTTTTCTCTAGTCTGTCCTCAAAGCTTTTATTCTCTCCTCCACACTCTACCTGGATGGCCCCATACACTCTGATGACTCCTGAATCCCTACCTCCAGGCTAGACTCATGCCCCTTCCCTCTGGATGCATATTCCCAGTTATTATGCTTCAAGTGCATGAATTTTATGCTGTGTAAATTACATCTCAGTAAAAATCTGAAAAGAGAAAAGAAATGTGAGCCCATTGGTGTGATATCACACATGCTGCATATAAGCTCCTCCAACCTCTGGCCACAGTTTCAGCTCCAACTCTACTTGTCCCCTCCCAGCACGCTACATTTCAGATACAGCAAGCCATGACTACATTTAAAATAGTTCCCTAAGTTCCATGTTTTCTCATGGCCTCTTTTGTTTGTACATGCTATGTCCTGTTTCTGGGATAGCTTTCCCTCCAACCTCTTGGTTTCCTGGAAAATGCCCATTCATTCACCAGCACCTCTCCCTACCACAAGGGGCATTTGATTCGTCTGCATATAGTCCCCTTACAGTGTTTATCTCAGGGTATCCTCTAAGAATGCAAGTGTAAGGCTTTTCCTGAATGACAGGGTATAGGAAGGAAAAGAAAAAGAGAAGACTAGGGAAATACACAGATCTGGATTTCAACTCCAAATATGTCATGGTATTATCCTGAGCAAGGGAAGTAGTCTCTCTGAATGTCAGTTTCTTATTGACAAAAATAGGATTAACAATATACACCCAATAAATTGGTTGGAGAATTATGTGACATACGCATAAGGTAATTGGCCCACTCAGTCAGGGTTAGCCTTCCCTTTCTCTTCCCGTATCTTGACTGTTTTTGTATGTTTGGCCACAGCTAGATGTCTAATACAGAGTGGACAGTCTATAAATGTTTTGTAGAGTAAACAAATAAATACATTATTTTTCTGTACTGTCAGTTATGGACCCACCCTTCCAGCATAGTCGTCCATTCTAAATTTCTCTGACTCTTTACATTTCAGATTAGGGCTAAAGTATGGCCTGAAAAGGTGGTTGTTATCTCTATTAATCCTGTTCTAAGTCTTGCTATTTCTGATGATGGTGGTGATAATGGTGATAAAGATCATGGTGGAAGGATGAACAAACACTGTTTAGGACTTTAGAAAGAACCTCTACCCAAGAAAATCATCCAAATAAAATCATTCAAATAAGCAGTCCAATAACCGTTCAAAATAAAAGCATTCAGTAAAATGGCAAATTAGAAAACATTCAAAGAGCACTTCTTAAACACAAACAGCAGGTATTTAGAAAATACAACTATTAAGAACAGCCCAGTAGAGTTGTAAAAGCAGTTATAACAAAAATGTTACTAAAAAAAAAAAAAATGTAAAGGAGCTATTTGAGGAAAACTTTAAATTTCTGAGGGTATAAAAGACCTAAATACACCGAAGTTATACTATGACCTTGAATGTCATAAAAAATGTCAGTTTTCATGTCACATATTAACATTTCCTGGAACTCTGTGACTTGTTTTTAAAGTTCATCTGGAAATATTACTATTGTGTATAGGCAGGAAAATTCTACAGGAAGAAGAGTAGTAATGAGGTCAAGGTCTATTAGATATTAAAACATATTCTAAAGCTGTGGTAATTGAAAGTTTTGTTCTACAGTGGGAATAGACAAGTTGAAAATTATAAAGAGAGTCCAAAATTAAAAACACATAGGATTATAACACATTCTAACGGCAGAATTTTGAATTACTGGACAAAAGTAGATATTAAGTAAGTGACAAGGGGACAAGAGTGAAAATCACGGGAGAATCATAGCTCAGCTCTTACCTCACCCCCTACATTCAAATAAATCCCAGGAGTCAAAGACTCAAATGTAAGGTTGTTGTTTTTTTTTTTTTTCAATGTAGATTTATTAGAAAAAAGCAGGTGAATTAGACATACAATCTTTGGTTAGAGAAGGTTTTTTAAAAGCAAGAAACAGACACTAGAGCCCATAAAGAAAAAGACTGATAAAAATATCACAAAGTCAAAAGGCAGGAAGAGGGGGGGACATTTTTAATATACAAAAATCCTTGGCAAATCAACAACATACTGAACAAAAACACAATGGGACAAAATGAGAAGAAACAACCAATGGGCTGTTTCCATTAATGGAAATGCAAATTGCACATAAGTAATTGAAAAGAAGCTAAACATACCTCATCATTAAATACTGGCAAATTAGGATGTTGCTGTTTCTCCATTGCTCACTTAACAAAATCTTGATAATCTACGATGAAGAGAATATACAGCAACCAGCTGATCTCGTTGCACGTCAATATGTCACTTGCTCATGTGCTCTGAGCTTACTGGTCTAGGGGCACCAATGTGATTTTGCACAAACACGGGCCTAAGTAAAATGATGTTGATGATGACTCTGGTGGCTGTGCGGACTAGAAACAGCCGGTCCGTCACCAGAAGACTCAGATCAATAGAAGACTTAGGGTTGCAGTATATTCCCACAAGGAAACACATGAAGAAGAATAAATTAGATCTATATGTCCTCACATGGAATAATTACCAAGGTTGATTGTAAAATAAGGGATGTGAAATATTCTAGAGTGCTCCAAACCGCATTTTTTTTTAATCTACTCATTTTTTAGATGTAGTTTGGGGGCACCTAGGTGGTTCAGTCAGTTAAGCATCCGACTCTTGATCTCAGCTCAGGTCCCGATCTCAGGGTTCGTGAGTTCAAGCCCCACATTGGGCTCCTCGTTGACAGCATGGGGCCTGCTTGGGATTCTGCCTAGCCCTCTCTCTTTCCCTCCCCTGCTCTCTCTCTCTCTCTCTCTTTCTCTCTCTCTCAAAATAAATAAACTTCAAAAAAAAACTTATAAATAAATAAATAAATGTGACTAGATGTGGTTTTATAGGTTTAAAAATTTTTTTTTTATTTTTTTTGAAAGGCTGTATAAGAAAACTCTAAAAGAAGTGGCTTTGGGGTATGAGCCCTAGGACATGAGTGCTCTGAAGAGACCAAGGATTTATCTTCTTATTCTTTTTGTATTTATTTGTATTTTCAACCATCCATGTATATATTTTCTCAATTAAAACTCTAATTTTAAAATAATATTATAGAAAGAATTCAGTATTTCTAAAGCTTTTTCTCCTCAGATTAACAATTTGTATTATTTACAAATTTAGATTTATAAAGTATGCTTTTTAAATTAGAAGATAATATTCTGATCACTTTTGTAATCAATTCTTTTTTTTTAGTTTTTTTTATAATTCTTTTTTTTTTTTTTAATTTACATTAGTTAGCATACAGTGCAACAATGATTTCGGGAGTAGATTCCTGTAATACGTTCTTTAAATTGCATTCATATACATTACCTTGATTTTTAGTCACAAGCACCCTCCGATATGGATTTAATCTCCCATTTTCTTGCAGAAGGCAAATTTACCAACTCATTCATAACCAGAGTCCCTCTGAGCTGTTTCCCACACAAGGAGAGCCTCCTCGGGAGTCAGATCTGTCTCCAGAAGGCCTCTGGGTCTGCTGCAGCCACTCCCACACAAGGTAGGGGAGTCTAGAACGAGTACATCTCTCTCACTCTCTTGGGACCCGTGCAGCGTCCAATGTGAGGTCGGTGCCTTTGGGGCCGAGGAGGCCTCCACAGCTCACTTGCTCAGGGTAACTTTGCTTTGGTTTCACAGCAACCCAGAACCACTCAGTTTGGATTGTCAAGGCCGAAAACCTCACATGAGGCCTCACATTCTTGTCTCTGTCTGTGGTATAGGCCTGCCTCTGAGCTGGTGCCAGTAAAATCGTCCTCTGACCGTATCGCTCCGCCCCTCCCCGCTGCCACACTGCCTACCACGCCCCCTTTTTTCCTGTCTTTGCCACTGGAGCATCTTGGGTCTGGGGTGTCCTTTCTATACCGACACTCCGTGGCCTCGACCTCTTCACAGAACAGATCACCTCTCCCACCTGTCCTGAAATATGACATCGCACTGAGAAACCCACTTCCCCTGTGATATTCTCAAGTGGCCAGAGATGCACCCCGACCTCAGAGACAGACAAGAGATTGGCTCTCTCTCTGTTGGCCATGGCCATTGTTCCTCCTTCTTCCTCTCACGCACTGCCTGCCCTCACCCCTGTCTTGTCCCTACCTCTTCCCTTCACACTTCATCATTGGTTGAGGACTACACCTGCATCGTTGCCTTTCTCTCATTTCCTCACCCCCACCAACTGTCATCATCATCATCATCATCTTCACTTGCCTCAGTGTCCATGTGGGTTACACATCACCCGCAAGTCTAATGTCCCCCCAACACCATTCTCCTCCAGCTGCCCGCTCTTGTAGCCCCAATGGGGGGTTGTCCTTAACTGGCACTGCCCTAACTCAGACATTTTATTGCAACACTCAAAGAGAAAAGGACAAGTCTGAAAATCCAGCCCCAATGGGGGGTTGTCCTTAACTGGCACTGCCCTAACTCAGACATTTTATTCCAACACTCAAAGAGAAAAGGACAAGTCTGAAAATCCAGGTGAGAACTGGAAATTATAAGAAGTGGTGTGGCAGGTTTGAAAAGTACCAAATATAAAAACCAAAGATTTTTTTTTTTTTTAAGGAAGAAGAGAAATAAGAAAAATTACTTCAAAAAGAGCAACCATAAGACTAGGGTAGGTAGAAGACGTGGAATAAGTTCTTTCCTGTGCTGACAGAAAGTGACTGAAGACTGAAGAACTCGCTCAACCCCTGTCCTTCCCTCTTCCAACCCAGAACTCACTTAAGGAATGGGTTAGCACTCTATCATTCCCTCTTTTGAACAGAATTCCATCTCTGGCCAAAAAAAATATCTTTAAGAGTGTAAGTAGAACAGTATAAGAGTGTAAGTAGTTAAACACTGAGAGATTTTATATCAGAAGCCCTGTACAAGAAGAATTATTGAGAGGTGTTCTTCCATCACAAGATATAAATTTAGAGATCAAATTTAGTAATAAAATAAATTTAAATAGATGCTGTTTAAAATCACCTAGGGAAAAGTGCAGAGAGCAAAGAGGCCTTGGACCAAAACGTGAAGATCCCAAGAGTTTGAGAATTTATCGTGATTCCACCAGCTCCCATCTCCTTCTTGGTTTCTGCTGGGTCTCATAAGCCACCTCTTTTTTTTTATGTTTATTTATTTTGAGGGAGAGAGAGAGAGAGAGAGTGCATGCACACGTGCATGTGTGCATGAGCAGGGAAGGGGCAGAGAGAGAGGGAGAGCAGGGAGAGGGGCAGAGCCTGACGCAGGACTTGAACTCCCAAACCATGAAATCACGACCCGGGGCCGAAATCAAGAGTCAGACGCTCAACCGACTGAGCCACCCTGGTGCCCCTCGTAAGTCACTTCTTTTGCAAATATATGGAATTGTCCTGGACCTCCAAATTTCTGCTTCACCTGACATTAAATGAGCCCACCTCTATGTTTGTCGTTACAACTACTTCTGAAATGTTGAACTCTGCTGGTGAACTCACACAACCCTGAAGACTGAGGCCAATAAAACTCTTGGTCTCCAACTTTGCTTTCATAGCAACCCTCTGCCCTGCCGCCCTTCTTTTGGTCTTTGGAATGTTTTCTTATTCAAAATGAAACTCGTCCTAACCTTCACGACTTCACTTAGTCCTGCAGACCCCCCCGCCTTCCTCACTACTCCTCAGACCAACTAGTTCACAGAGAAAACAAAGGGCGTGGTGGAGGCTGGGATCTGCAACCCAAACCCCCCTTTCAGGGCTGAGCGACTCACTGCTCCAGCTTTCAGGAGTGTTGGCAGCTGATGGCTCTCAAACAAGTCCCTCTCTAGGAATTTCCTCATCCCCAAACAGGCCTGTACCTGGGAATGGCCTGAATCCAGTAAGCGGTTGACACAAGGACGGAAAAGTTCAGCCTCCTTGCCGCAAGGCAGGACAACCCTGAAGGGCCATTTTGGCACCTGAGCTCCCCGTGTCTGAGTCCCTGCGTGTAGCTGCACCAGGCCAATGTCTCCCTCTTCCCCCACTTTGCTCCCCCCCAAGGTGTGGTTCCTGAAAGCACCCACATGCCTCCATCTCAGAGTCTGTTTCCAGGAAAACTGAGGGACATGGGGCAAGAACTCGCTCAACTCCTGTCCTCCCCTCTTCCAACCCAGAACTCACTTAAGGAATGGGTTAGCACTCTACCATTCCCTCTTTTGAACACAAATGCTCCTACTTGTTTTCTTGATACAGGGCAGAGCAGAGCTTCCTGCCCCATTCCCCCACCCACCAGGTAGCTGCCGGAGAGTTTTGTTCGTACATTTCCCTTCACTTTCCTGTATTCTCGGCATCTCTCTAGTGGGATGTTCTTGGTTGCATATGAATGTGTTCAAGCCACTTTCATCTTAAAAGGGGGGAAAAAAGTCCTCAATCTTCTCTCTACCACCCTTACTGGTATCTGTTCTTCCTCCCTTCACCATCCAGCCTCTGAAAGAACAGTCCTGTTTCTCACCTCTCTCCCTCCTTAACTCGTTGTAGTCACCCTTCCCACGTCAAAATACCTCCAAAACAGTTCTCACGAAGGCCAGCAATGGCATCTTGGTGGCTAATTCCAAAGGACACTTTGAAATAAATCACCGCTGGACACCACTCTCCTGTCTCACATGCAGAAGATTCCCGGCCTCACCCACCCTTCCCTCTCTGCCCAAACACGCCAGGATTCCACCCTTCCTCCCTTTCCCATCTTTACAATTCAGTGTTCTCCGGGATCCCACCCTGGAGGATGAGGTCTCCATGTTTTGAGCATATAACCCTTTTTGACTGGATCTCCTGCCTTTCCCAAATTCCCCCTAACCCCTAACTCATCTTGCAACACTCAACAATGTTGTAACTTAATGAAAATCCTTTACACGAAGGATGAGAGACCAGAAAAAAGGGGGTGTATGCCATTGTAACATGTTTCTGAACATCTTATTTGCTTTAATATGTGTTGAATCTCTATGAAATAATACCACTGTCTATTGTAGAAATATAGAAACTGTGAAGTGAAGCGCTAAAATAACCTTCACGTCTAGGGAATAGTGGCAAAGTTGAATTTTAAATAAGGCTTTTAAAATCCAATACTATTTTGGGCCAGTCTCTGAACACAGTTAGCCTTAACAACCTTGTTTATAATTTGAAAGTAATAAAAAATATATACTGATGTACAATCAGCATAACAAATTTATGCGTGAAAATCAGTTATCTATAATGGGTAAATAAACCTAAAACCACTTGTGTCTTTCAGGTACCTTCCACATATGTCTTGTTGGTACTCAACACCCCCCTGTCAGAAGCATCCCCCACTCCAGCTAAAGTGGGTAAAACCTGTACCTGCGTGCTCCCACCCTTGAATCTTAGTTGGTCTCCACCACTGGAAGGTCTCCTACAACATTTGGAAGGCAGAAGAGAAGGGGAAGCCATCTAATGCTCCAACAGCAGCTCAGGGCAGGCATGTGCCTTTGGCAGATGGGGGTCATGGGGGCTTCCTCTCTCCCATGGGGCATCATCAACTCACTTCAGGGTTGTCCTCAACTCCAGGGCATTGCACCTGGGTTCTGTTTGGAAACCCCCCACATCTAGGCATTTTTCTGAAAGGCTCTGAAAGGTGCTACAGACGGCAAAGACTTTGGAGACCTCCACCCTTCAGGATTTTCCCAAAGCAGTCCTGGTCCTTCACACCCCAGGCTCCTGACACTCGGCTGAGACTCTAACAACCTGCTATTACCATATCATTCTTCAAAATACCTAGAGTGGGACTTAGGTTTTGGACTAAACCCCAAACCTACACGTTCCCGTTATTTCCATAATCCATAGGAAAAGGGTTTCCTAAATAATAACTGGAGTCGATGTGTGGAATTCGACAATTTGAGCATTCAGTCTGGGTGTGTTTGAAATATATCTTGTCTTCTTATTTTAGAACATGCATTTTATATAAATCATAGAGGGACTGGTTCCACTATGCTAAAGAAAATAATAGCAACAGTTTTATTTGATGTCTCACCCACAGCATAGACTTCTTTAACTCACCCAATTCATCTTACCTGCACAGCCTGGGTATGAATTTCATTACACCACATGGAATGCTCTGTCCAGAGTAGGAGGCGTCAGCGTGATGAGCTTCCTCCCCCGACAGAACAGCAAGGAAAGACCGCATCTGAACACCACCTTCCCGCAGACCAGACTTACTGTGCTTAAGTAGACCCAGGTTGTTTCATGGCCTATGGGCCAAGAAATATAAAAAGGCCTGCCAGGTAGATAAATCCTAAAATCCATTATGCTTTCATCATATGGACAGAAAGAGGAGGGAGAAGGTACTTTCCCCTGAAAAAAATAGGGTCTAAAGATTCTATTTTGTATTATGTTAGGAGATAAAGCATTTCTCCTCCAGAGAAACTTCTGGGGTGTTCATGTAACTGGGGTGAACATGTGACTCTGCTTCCTACCTCTCTGCCTTAGAAAACCATTTCAGCCACGAAACCTACTCTAGTTCTGGGAACAGCTGGAACGGGCTGTCTTCACGGGCTTCCTTCTCTAGACCAAGTCAGTAAGAGCTTTGCAGCCCTGGGGCTGGGGACGAGCCCCCTTCGCTGCCCACTCAGAGCCTCCTGGATGTGTACAGCTGCATCCTTCCTGCACTGGGATCCACGTTTCCTCTTCCTTCCTTCCCTCCTCCCTCCCTTCTTCCTTCACTTTCCTCCTCCCCTCTCACTCTCCCTCCTTGCCTCACTCCTTCCTTCAGTCATTTGTGAGCATCTTCTATGTGTGTGTTGCTGTAATTAGGTGCTGGGGATTCTGTTGGTCCTGATCCAGAAAACCCCTTCAAGAAACTGACTCTGTGGGAGAAGACGGTCAAGGGATCAGTGACTACAGGGCGGTATGTTGTGGCAGAAGTAGGGACAGGGCACCTCGGGAGCACGTTGGAGGGGCAGTCAGCTCATCTAAGGCAGTGCTCTCTGATAGCAATGTGTATGAACCACAGATCTTGAATGTTCTTCTTTTTAAAAGTTTGAAAGCATTAAATTAATTCAACAGTATATTTTATTGAACTGAATGGATCCGACTAGTATTATTTCAATAAGGAAATGATATAAAAATTATGCTAAATCTGCAATGTAGTTTTCACTTACAGCTTAGAAATTCAGTTCTTAGTCACCCTGACCAGATTTCAAGTGCTGAGAAGCCACGAGGGTCTGGGGACATGGGGAGATGCTCCATGGATGAGTTGAGCTAAAGGTTGAGCAGAGGGGTTAGACAGGAGGAGGGAGCAGAAAGGACATTCCAGGGAGAAGGACAGGCAGCTTGGCAGGTTCAGAGGCACTAGCAGCATGGTACAGGGAAAGAGGGCTATTCTCTGCCCTTTGCATTGTCTCCAAAGGCATCTTCCAGAAAGAAAGCCACAGAATAAAATTGTCATACTGACATTCAACGACCTCGACAACCTGGGCCATTCTTCATCACAAACCTTAGATCACACACACAAACGCCTTCATATCATCCCCCAAACTGACCCCTTCCCTACCTCCAGCCACCTGAAATGTGGGCTCTCCTCTGAATGGCTCACCCTCCACCCCCTCCAGCCTAGGAAGCACCAGCCCAGGCCAGGCTGATAGCACAGCGGATCTTCACCATCACTGTTACCCGTGCCATGCAGGAAAGGGAGCAGTGGCATTTCGTGTGACCCCCAAAGCACAGCTGGGGCCAGCTAGAGCTAATATAAGATCAGTCCAAAGAAGCCTGCTCCAAGGCGGTGCTTTGGCCACGGAATGTGCGTGGGATCTCGGAGAGATGCAAATTCTCAGTGTGGCCAGGGTAGGCCCAAAGCTCTGCATTTCTAGCAGTGGCCTATGGGCTCTGCTTTGAGTTGTGTTGTTCAAGTCCTCCAGAAACGTCTCAAATGTGAGTGAGTTCTCTGGCATGGGAGGTATTCGAGCACAGACTGGGTGGCCATGGGGGTGCGCTAAGAGGAGACTCATGCTCTGAGATTCAGAAATCCATGACTCTTTGGGGGTTGCATTCAGGCCTTCAGGATAGCATGGGGGGTGGGGGTCTCTCTTCCTCTGCCCAGAGAGCACACAGCAGGAAACCTGTGGCTAAGAATGGCTGGGGAGACCGCTCTACCTCCACAGCCAGCCCTGCCTTCTCCGAGGACCGTAGGACACGCTACATGAACGACCTCATGGATATCTGTCTGCATCCTTTTCTTTGTGACTTTCTTGGCACACCTGTACTGGCCATGAAAATGCTCATTCAGATCCTAACCCAAGGGAATACAGATGGCTGAGGGCCCCAGGCGCTGGCTCAGTAGCCCAGGCTACACACTACCAGACTACAACCCCTGACCCACACCCCCATGAGGTGGGCAGCAAGGAGACTGAGACCAAGAAGCCTGGGACTCCTCTGAGCCGGGCCCCAGGAGTCCTGGGTGGGGCTCCTACCCCACCTCTTCCTCCTTCCCTCCAGTCTGATTTGCTGTGGCTCCCTCTGTTCCTTCCGACCCTCATTTCCCCTAATTCAGCCCACATTCACCCCATCTCTGGCTCCTCTCAGAGGGCACTGACTGACCCAGTGTCCTTAACCAGTTCCTTTTGGGGCACAGGGAGAAGCAAGGACACGCTAAATGATCCTTGGTCATGTTTGCCGCAAACATTTTCCTTGGTTCCTCATTTACTTTTATTTTTGTTTGTGGGACATTTTGTTGTTGTTTCTTCAGAGGTTTTTGATTTTGACAAAATTCAAACCAATCCCCCCAGGATATCTCCCCAAGGCCACCAAAACCTCAACTTCCTTCTGCTCCATTGTGCTGGGCCCCATGTTTGTCCCTAAGCTGACTACCAGTACTTAGCCCACTGTGGGGTCAGCTTATGAGGAAGGTCGTCCAGCTTTCTGGAAGGCAGTTTTGCAATGCCCTCACTTTCCTTGAGCGTCCTGGAGCCTCCCTCCCTCCCAAGTGGCTTATAGGACAGGACATCTTTCCAAACAATCGCCATGCTCTTCCCGGGGCGGGGGTGGGGGGGGTGCTCCTGGTGAATTAATTTTCTCCAAAACATTTACAATTACAAAGCCCACATTCATCCTGGAATCTGATAAATATTCATCTCTCTTCCTCTAAATTGTTTTCATTGTTTTACTGCTACCTTTGACTCTTCCTGCCATGTGGAATGTCTTTTGGGGGAGGGGGGGATACTTTTGAAGTACCATCTCAGATGATTCTTAAATGATTTCTAATTTCATATATCTATTAGTATTTGTGATGCCATCATGCTATGTCTCCAGCAAAGAACTGCAAACACCCGGTTTGGTTTTTGTTGCCTAAGCTGTGAGTGCTCAGAGTCATGAAGATGAGCTAGGTCCGGAGGGGCTGGAACCTGGACCGGGCGCCCATTAGGCAGACCCAGGAAGCTGGGCTACCTCAGCCAGCTGAGACTTAGCGTGCTGCTGGGTGTCGGTCAGCAGCCTCGACGAGACTGCCCTCGGAGAGACCAGCCCCTCTTGAAGGATCAAAGTCTTGGCAGGGTGCAAGAGCATAGCTCCTGGGGCCAAGGAGCAGCCAGTAGACAGTGATCTTGGCAGGCCGGTGGGGACACCAAAGAGCACCACTGTTAAGGAGGAACCAAGACAGGGAAGGGTCAGGGCAGACCGTGTCTCCAACAGACCTGGAAGTCCCCTCCTCTGAAAGCGAAGGAACCGTTGCAAAACCTGGCCGTGTGGGACGAACATCAAGGTTCACCAACAGCAAGGCTGACAAGATGCTGAACCATTGAGAACAGGCAGTGCCCCCAACCAAGTGCCCCGTCTGTGGAAAGAAGCATCAAAGGACAGAGAAAAGCACCATGGAACCCAGAACTGGGTCTTCCTACCTCCTGAAGGCATCACTCATGGTCCCAAGAGGCCAATATCACCAACAGAAATGGGTCCAGGCTTGCGATCACGACCCAGCATCCTCAGCCCCCTGTAGAGGAGGTTCATGAGAGAAAGCTGATGTCAGGTACGTCAGAAAAGCAGCCTAGCAACCACCCGTGAAAATTCCATGGCAGCAGGTGGAATAACGGCCCCCGAGGACATCCACATCCGAGTCCCACACCTTGAACCTGTTTCCTTACTTGGCACGCAGGACTCTGCAGCTGTGGTTGAAGGTAGGGCTTTGAGGTAGGGAGATTATCCAGAACTCTATAGGAGGGCACAAAATATAATCCCAGGGACCCCTGTAAGTGAAAGAGGGAGGCGGGATGGTAAGTCAGAGAGAAATTCTACGACCCTGCACCACTGACCTTGAAGATGGAGGAAGGAGCCACTCAGCAAGAAATGTGGGCTGCCCCTGGAAGCTGGAAAAGGCAAGGAAACAGATTCTTCCCCCCAGAGTTGCCCAAAGGAAGCAGTCCTACCCATACCCGATGCTAGCACAGTGAGACCCGTTGTGGACCTCTGACCTCCCAAATGGAGGATAATAAATCTGAGTTGTTTGAAGCCACTAAGTATACGGTGATTTGTCACAGCAGCATGGGAAACTAACACGCACAGTTAGATGTGGCTGTGAAGAGGAAAATATTACCAAACTGCCCAGATGCTGGTTCCTTTAAAATCCTGTCCAATGAAATTACCCACCTGAATGGAGCACTGTGAATCCCGATTGCATCTTTCTGAAGATAAAATAAAAGACTATGGGAAAGGCAGACTGTGATCCCAGATAACGCATGTGTATTGCAGCTCAGGTCACATGAACCAGTATCTGCATTTCCATCGCTGCTCCCGGTGGTGCATTCCAAACGTGGAAAAGTGGAGGAGAAAATCCTCTTTACCTCCTTGCATGGAATATTTAGTGTTGGAAATTCAATGGTAGGCCACAAATAAGGACTCTGCGAGCTTTGGGAAAAGGACAGTCTGATTGTCCATTAAAGAAAAAAAAAAAAAGTAAAACATACCCCAAAGAATAGAAAGCATTTCAGAAAATGCTTTATAAGTAGTAATTAAGCATAGCTGAATTGCGTGCTTTAATCAGAACGATTCCCAGAAGTGAAAACATTTTTTAATTGACATTTCTGCTTTATCAGCCTCTTGCTGGGTTGTAAATTCTTTTAGGGAAGGTAGAAAGGGTGCAGCTGTAGCTGGAAGCATTTTATCCATTGGTCCCCAGACCAATAATTTCTACATTTATTTGGACTACATGGTTTTCCACCCATTGAAACCTAATCAAATTCTGTGGTTTATCTCTGTAATAGACTTTTATATGAGGCTACACCAACAAAACTGAGATCCTTAAAGAATGGAAAAATACAGTATGCGGCAAATGCATGCTTTAACTTCATTGAACCTTGGTCAGGCAGAACTCTGAACAGCCTTTGGTGCTTATCTGAGATAACTGTAGGATAGAAGACTGAGTTGCAGTAGTAACCAACCCCATCCAGCAGGCTTGGAGCCCAGCCCTCGGTATGAATCATTTCTACTTAGCTGTGTGGCCTTGGGAAAGTGACTTGGCCTTTCTGGTCTTCAGCTTCCTCTTTTACAATAAAATACGTATTTGATGGTTCGCTAGTTTATCACGCTTTGCTTCTGTAAACTGGAAGGGACACAGACAGGCACTCAATCTGTTCTCTTATCAATAAGCATGGGTTCAACCAGCACCTGGCACCTGGGAGAAAGCCGATAAATGATCTGAAATGGGGGCGCCTGAGTGGCTCAGTCGGTTAAGCGTCCGACTCTTGGTTTCAGCTCGGGTCGTGGTCTCGCAGTTCGTGGGCTCAAGCCCCGCATTGTGGTCTGCGTTGACAGTGGGGAGCCTGTTTGGGATTCTCTTTCTCCCCCTCTGTCTCTCTCTCTCTTCCTCTCTCTCTGCCTCTCCCCTGCTCGTGTTCTCTCTGTCAAAATAAACAAATAAGCTTAAAAACAAAAAGAGATCTGAAATGTGTGGAAGGCATTATTTGCTCAGAAGTCTGCACCAAGCTCAGTGGATAGCTGTTGCCGGAATGACTAGGGCTGTAGGGTCAACAATGGCTTTATTTATATCTGATGCTCCCACTGAGGCAGTTGGAATGGCTGGGGACTTGGCAGGCCTCACTCTCCAGCAAGGTACTCAGGTCTCCAGACCAGTTGCTTCCAAGAGGGCTAAAGGAGACGTGCCAGGCTTCTCCAGGCCTCGCTGGAAACAGGCAGTTCCGTTTAGGCCAACTCTGCCACGTTGCCGTAAAGAAGAAAGGAAACCTACTCCAGGCCTCGATGAGAGGACAGCAAGCGCGTGCAGGGAGACAGGCCTGGATGGCCGTCACCTGCACATACTACCCACCCCATAGGTGATCCCCAGTTCTGCTCTTCCTACATGATTTACAGGAAAAACCTCACATGTCCCAAAGCAGGGAATGAGGCTCCGGGGTTTGTTATTGTATTCGTTTCTTATTGCTGCTATGACAAATTAGCACAGATTTAGTGACAACACAAATTGATCATCTTATCGTTCTGGAGGTCTCAAGTCTGAAATCAGTTTTACTAGACCAAAATCAAGGTGTTGGCAGGGCCTGCTTCCTTCTGGAGCTTCGAGGGGAGGGTCCATTTCCTTGCCTTTTCCAGCTGTTCGAGGCTTGGCACATAGCAACCCCACCCGTCCATGTTCACAGCCAGCACGGGCCAGACCAGTCCTTCTCCCATGGCATCACTCTGACGCTGACTCTTCTCCCTCCTTCTTCCACTTTTAAGGACCCTTGAGATTATTTCAGACCCATCCAGATAATACAGAATACTCTCCCCATCTCAAGGCCAACAGGCTAGCTGCCGTAATTTCATGTGCTGCCTGAATTCCCCCTTGCAATGTAAAATAAGATATTCACAGTTTCCAAGGACTAAGACATGGACGCATTTGGGGGCCATTATTCAGCCTACCACAGTTATCATTTCTGGTGCTTTCTTTAAAGTTTTTAGCTTTAAACTTTAAAGTTTTATCACTTTGGATATATTTTGTTAAAAAAAAAAAAGTTTCCTGGGGCGCCTGGGGGGCTCAGTCAGTTGAGCGTCCGACTTCGGCTCAGGTCATGATCTCATGGTTTGTGAGTTCGAGCCCTGCGTCGGGCTCTGTGCCGATAGCTCAGAGACTGGAGCCTGCTTCAGATTCTGTGTCTCCCTCTCTCGCTGCCCCTACCTTGCTCACGCTCTGTCTTTCTCTCTCTTTCAAAAATAAATAAATATTAAGAAAAAATTTTGTAAAGTTTCCATAAACATGTAGCCTTTCTGATCTGCTAAACTTGTTAAAAATATATAAAAGTCAAAATAAATAAATAAAAGGCTTTGAGTAAGGGTCCTAGGGAATCCTGTCTGCAGAATGTTCATGCAATTTAGTCTGGGGGAGCAGAGTGAGAAAGGGCAAGTGGGACAGTTTGGGGGTGGGGGTAGGGGAGGTAGGTGGAGTTCTCAGAGCCTCATCCTGGGAACGAGCCGGCCCTTCCCACCCAGCGTCTGTGTGTCACTTCCAGGACCAAACCTGGACACCAACACACGAAGGCTGTAATGCTGCCAGCCGACAACCCCGTTCTCAGAGCAAGAGTTTGTCCAGCAGGTGCTTCCAGCAGAATGTGTGACTGAGGTGCTTTAGAGGCTGTCCACATGACAGATGGAAATGCCAATGGGAAATGTCGAGTTGACAAATGTCGATTCCTTTTGCTTTCCGATTACAAGGGAGACAGAGAGAATCCAAAAACATCAATCAAAACCTGATCGTTCGGTGAGTTCATTAAAGATATAACTACGTTATTCTACCGCCTAGAAAAATTAGGGGATAGAAAGTCATACAACCAGCTCATGTTGCAGACAAACCTACTGCGTGTGTGGCAGGGGAAACAACGTTAAAAAAAGTATGTAAATGGCTTTTAGAGAGGGGGAAGGCTGGCCACCAAACACCCTTGCACACCAACCCTGTCATCTTACTTGTCTGCCCAAAGCTGAGACTTGGTGTTCCGCCTCGTCCATTTAGTGTAGTTCATATAACACGGGTGAGACCACTGACATTAGTGTAAAAACTACACATGGCATCAGCTTGGTAACTGGGGCACGTTCCACACCTTGGAACTGGGGCAAGTTCCACAGGAACTTGACTTTTCAGACCAGGGAGGCAAGGTGGCTTCCCAAAAAGAGACTGTCAGACCACTGGACTCCTTCGGCTAGCTGTCGGCAGACATGCTGGGGGTTCACGACATCCTAATCGAACCTTATGTACTCCGTGGCGTGGGGCTCTGAGTCTTCATCTGACCTTCCACTTGGAGAGTTTTATGGGGTCATAAAACTTGCTGAGCAGCCCACCAGACATCCCAGGCCCAGGCAGAGCATACATGTCTGAGACTCAAATGTATCCATCAGCGAACATGTCCAGCGACCTCCTCTGCCAACCTCCTGCCACCTTTGGCTTTGTTAGCCCCAGCCTGGCTTGAGCTGTTCCACCACTAAACCGTCTGCACCTACAATCCTCTACTATAGGTGACCCCAAGTTTCTAGTATTCACAAGAAAGGTGCTTCAGTTTGTACTAATGCTAATGTCCTCCAGAGTAAACCACTGCAGCCCCTGATGATTAATCAGAAAGAGAAACTCCAGGCCTACGTAACAGAGTCATTATCCCTTCCAGTGCCAAACACAAACCAGATGTTCTCAATCCACCAACATGTTTCTCCGCACCCCCCCTACCTTTTCCATAGTCCTCAGGCTAGGAAACAAGCTACAGCCCATTAACAGGACATTCTCGATAGGTAAAGATGGGGTTGATGATCTAAAATGCTGAAGTGGTCCTACTATCATTAATTCAGTCAAATGACATGGATAGTGCATTAAGCAAGAACAGTGGCTCAAGCGTCAGAAGTTTCAGAATTCTCATCCCAAGTCTACTTCTCTGAGTCCACTGCCTTGTCTATAAAGTGGAGGTAGATAATCTTGGCTTTGATTGCTTCCTTCGCAGTTACGTTGTCCCCACAACATCAGTGAGATAACAGAAACGAAAGTTTCTTGGAAACCAACGTTTTTCATAGTGCTACAACAAACAATCCTAAAATTTGTATGGAACCACTTAAGACCCCAAATAGCCAAAGCAATCTTGAAAAAGAAAAACAAAGCTGGAGGCATCACAATTCCAGACTTCAGGTTATATTACAAAGTTGTAGTAATCAAAACAGTATGGTACTAGCACAAAAACAGACACATAGATCAATGGAATGGATTAGAAAACCCAGAAATGAATCCATAACTATGTGATCAACTAATCTTCAACAAAGCAGGAAAGAATATCCAACAGAAAAAAAGACAGTCTCTTCAACAAATTATGTTGGGAAAACTGTACAGCAACATGCAGAAGAATGAAACTGGACCACTTTCTTACACCATACATAAAAATAAATTCAAAATGGACCAAAGACCTAAATGTGAGACCTGAAACCATAAAAATCTTAGAAGAGAGCACAGGCAGTAACTTCTTTGACATCAGCCTGAGTAACTTTTTTCTAGATATGTCTCCTCAAGCAAGGAAACAAAAGCAAAAATAAACTATTGGGACTACATCAAAATAAAAAGCTTCTGCACAGCAAAGGAAACAATCAACAAAACTAAAAGGCAAGCTACAGAACGAGAGAAGATATTTGCAAATGACATATCCGATAAAGAGTTATAAAACTCAGCAACCAAAAAAAATAATCCAATTAAAAATGGGCAGAAGACATGAACAGCCATTTCTCCAAAGAAGACATACAGACAGTCAACAGACACATGAAAAGATGTTCATCATCACTTACCATCAGGGAAATGCAAATCAAAAATACAGTGAGATGCCACCTCACATCTGTTGGAATGACTAAAATCAACAACACAAGAAACAACAGATGTTGGCAAGGATGTGGAGAAAGAGGAATCCTCTCGCAGTGTTGGTGGAAAGGCAAACTGGGACAGCCACAGTGGAAAATAGTATGGAGATTTCTCAAAAAGTTAATAAAATGACCCTACGGTCCAGCAATAATACCACTGGATATTTATCCAAAGAATACAAAACACTAATTCAAAGAGATATGTGCACCCCTATGTTTATAGCGGCATTATTTACAAAGCCAAATTATGGAAGCAGCCCAAGTGTCCATCAGTTGACAAATGGATAAGGAAGCTGTGGTATATATATATGGTACGTGTGTGTGTGTGTGTGTGTGTGTGTGTGTGTGTGTGTGTGTGTGATGGAATATTATTAATCCGTAAAAAATAATGAAATCTTGCCATTTACAATGACATGGAGGGATCTAGACAGTATAATGCTTAGCAAATAAGTTGGTCAGAGAAAGACAAATACCATATGATTTCACTCATATGTGGAATTCAAGAAACAAAACAAATCAGCAAAGTGTTAAAAAGACAGAGAGAAGTAGAGAGAGACCAGTCAAGAAACAGATTCTTAATTATAGAGAACAAACTGATGGTTACAGAGAAGAAGGGGATGAGGGGATGGGTTAAATGGGTGATGGGGATTAAGGAGTGCACTTGAGATGAGCACTGGGTGATGTATGTAATTATCGAATCACCATATTGTACACCTGAAACTAATAAAACACTGTATGTTAAAAAAAAGAAAGAAAGTTTCTTGGAAAATGAAAAGGATTACTATGACCTTTATTTTAATACCTATGTGTTACTTACATGCTAGCAGTTCCAAAAAAGAAAAAAAAATCACACCAGAGAAGTAAGAAAATAATTTGCCTCACTGGACTCACACTCCATGGTTTCCCAGAGGGCCTGGAACCTAATTATTCTTTAGACAAATTCTCTGAGTGTCAGAAGGAGGTAAGGATTCCAAGGAGATATGTGTTCACGATCTTGACACAAACTTCAAGAGATTCTTGCCAGTTATGCTGTAATGTGGTTTATCTGTTAACTCTAAGAAAAAGATTTTTTAAATTAATTTAGCTTGCCAGTTCTATCCAAGGTGGAGTAGTCTCATTTCCTCCCTAGTCCTCCCTCTTAAAAATAAAAAATGCTGGGCTAAGACAAAAAGTCCAACATAAAAATTAAATATAGAATGACCTATGATCCAGCAACTCCATTTCTTGGCATATACACAAACGAGTTGAAAGCAAGGTCTTGAACAGATACGTATACACCCATGTTGATGGCAGCATTATTCATAGTAGCCAAAAAGTGGAAGCAATCCACCAACAGTCGAGTGGAAAAGCAAAATGTGGTATATACGTACAACAAAATATTATTCAGCTTTGAAAAGGAAGGAAATTCTGATACGTACTGAAACATGGCTGAACCTTAAAACATTATGCCAAATGAAATAAGTCAGTCACAGAAGCACAAATATTCTGATTCCATTCATATGAGTTACATACCGTCGTTAACTTCAGAGAGACAAAAAGGAGAACTAGAATGGTGGTTGCCAGGGACATTGTTAAATAAGTGGAGTTTCAGTTTGGGAAGATGAAACGATCTGGATGTGTATGATGGTGTTGGTTGCACATCAGTGTCAATATGCTAATGCAACTTCTCAGGGACTTGAGACTTGAGGAACAACCCCACAGTGAAGTCCCTAGGTTTTCTTTATGATTCCATGTAATTCGGCCAGTGCACTGGAGAAGCCTGCAACATGGAACTACCAACAGGTGCAGTCAAAAAGCCCCAAGCAAAGCCCGATTCCTATAACTCTGGGACTGATAAAATGGCAATCTAACAGCACAGAAAGCTTTTCTGACAATAAATTGTTCTACTCTAGTCAATATCAGTGGAAAGCACCCTTAACCCCCCACCCTCACCACAGTGTCAACAGAGTTGACTGGGGAGCTGAACTTCCACTCCAGCTCATCAACAATGAGGCAATGCTAGCAGCTCTCCATTTCTTACCTCCCGCCCTCCCCATTCGGTATGAGTAGGGCCGAGTAAGGTGAAACATCTATCCCTACCTGGACCTATGCACTACACACAACCAGGGTGAGTGCCTTCTAAGAAAAGAAAATAGGGGCAGGTGGGTAGCTCCGTCGGTTGAGCGTCCGACTTCGGCTCAGGTCATGATCTTGTGGTTCGTGAGTTTGAGCCCCGCATGGGGCTCTGTGTTGACAGCTCGGAGCCTGGAGACCGCTTTGGATTCTGTGGTTCCCTCTCTCTCTGCCCCTCCCCTGCTCACACTCTGTCCCTCTCGGTCTCTCAAAAATTAATAAATAAAAAAAAGAAAGAAAACAAAATTGGATCCAAAAATTCTATACATCATACCCAAAATGTCCATGATACAATTAAAACCACTGCATATCCTAACAAGACCAGAACAATCATAGCATGAATAAGAAAAGGAAATTAACAGCTTCTAAGAACATGACTCAAATGTTAGAATTATTCAACAAGGATTTTAAAGCAACAATTATAATCATTCTTCAATGAGCAATTCTGAACCATCATGAAAAAAATGGGGGAAAAAAACAAAATCTCAGCCAAGAAATACAAGACATAAAAAAGAAAAAAGTCCTTTTTGTATGTCAATAAAAAGGTTTAAAACAAATAAGACATAAATGAAAATTGTAGAGCAGAAAACTACAATAACTGGAATTTTTAAGATTCATGGAAGGGACAGAGGAAAGAGGCAGTGAACTGGAAGATATGAAAATATATATTACCCAATCTGCATATTTCTCATCTGAAACCGTGGAGGCCAATAAGAAATAACAAAACATTTTCAAGTACTGGATAAAAATATCTGCCTACCCCAAATTCTATCCCAAGTGAAAATATCTTTCAGGAATGAAGAGAAAATAGACATTCTTGGATGAAGGAAACTAAGAGAAATTGTCACCTGCAGACCTACTCTTACGGAACAGCTTAAAGTCTTCCAACCACAAAGGAAATTATAACAGAAAGAGGCTTGGGACAGAGAATAATAAAATAGGTAAAAATGGGAGTAGACTACCTTTCTCCTCATGATGTTTTGAAATTATGATTGATTTCAGCAAAAATTATAACATCATTTAATGTGTGCTAAGTTTATGCAGAAGAAACGTTAAGAAAATTAGATTTTAAAAATGGGAAGGATAAAGGCACCAAGGGGAAGTAGGGTTTCTACACTTCACTCCAGGACATAATGTTCATATCAGTAGATACTGATAAGATCTTTATACATGTTGTAATGCTAAGAACAAGCACAAAAACAAAACAAAACGAAACGAAATGAAAAACCACACACCATACAAAAATATACTCAAAAATACTACAAATAAATTAAATTCTAGTGTTTAAATAACCTCTAGGTAGTCAAGAAAAAAGAAATTGATGAACAAGAGAATAAATAGAAACAAATAATAAAATGGCACACTTAAACCTTAACATATCAGTAGCTACTTTAAATGTAAGTGGTCTAAGTACACCAATTAAAGGACGGATATTGGCAAAGTGAGTAAGAAAACATAACCTAATTGTGTGCTGTCTACAGAAAACTTAATACATTGTGATATAGGTAGCCGAAATGTTGATAGGAAAAGATGTATCATGCAGGCATACATTTTTTTAGGAAGGAGTGGCTATATTAACACCAGAGAAGGAAGACTTCAGAGAGTACAAAATTATCAGGGACAAAGAGGGATATTACATAATGGTAAAAGGGGTCAAGATGTACCAATTTTATTATTTTTTTAATGTTCATTTTTGAGAGGGAGAGTGCAAGCAGGAGAGGGGAGGGGGGGCGGGGGGCAGAGGATCCAAAGCAGGTTCCGTGCTAACAGCAGCAAGCCCGATGGGGGGGCTTGAACTCACGAACTGTGAGATCATGACCCAAGCTGAAGGTGGACGCCCAAATGACAAAGCCACCCAGGCACCCCAAGATGTAGCAATTCTAAATGTGTATGCACCTGAAGCAAAAACTCATAAAACTTTAAAGAGAAATATATTGGGGTGCCTGGGTGGCTCAGTCAGTCAAGTGTCCAACTCTTGATTTTGGCTCAGGTCATAGTCTCCTGGTTAGTGAGATCAAGTCCCAAGTATACCTCTGCACTGACAGCACAGAGCCTCCTTGGGATTCTCTCTCCCTCTCTCTCTGTCCGTTCCTTGCTTGTGCTCTTTATCCCTCTCTATATAGCAAAATAAATAAATAAACATTTTTAAAAATTAAAGAGATGGGGCGCCTGGGTGGCTCAGTCAGTTGAGCCTCTGACTTCAGCTCAGGTCATGATCTCATGGTTTGTGAGTTCCAGTCCTGTATTGGGCTCTGTGCTGACAACTCAAAGCCTGGAACCTACTTCGGATCCTGTGTGTGTGTCTCTCTCTCTGCTCCTCCTCTGCTCATGCTCTGTCTCTCTCTCTCTCTCTCAAAAATATAGATAGATAGATAGATAGATAGATAGATAGATAGATAGATAGAAAAAAATAAAAAGAAATATACAAAATGTTCCATTATAACCAAGCATTTCAACAATTCATCACTCAACTAGACACACACACACATACAGGCACAAAAATCAGCAAGGATAACAAAGAACTTAATAACACTGTCAACCCACAGAACCTAACAGACTTCCGTAGAACAAAAGCAGTATAATACACGTTCTTCCAAGATGTGTGGTCTTCAAATAATTTTCTCTGAGTTCATAACTTGTATTTTTATCCTCTCGATATTTCATATCTGTGTGGCTATGCGAATCTACATATAGGATAAAATTGTATGGATCCACACACATGCACAGACACACAAACGCACACACACACGAATGCATGTAAAAAGTAGTGAAAACTGAATATAGTCAGTAGTCTAGTCTAGTATTGTACTGTACTCATTTCCTAACAAAGTACCACAAAGTGAGTGGCTTAGAACAATAGAAATGTATTGTCTCACAGGCTAGAAGTTTAAGATCGAAGCATCAGAAGGGCCATGCTCGCTCTGAAACCTGCAGGGGAGAATCCTTCCTCACCTCTTCTTAGCTTTGCTGGTGGTTGGCTGGCAATCCTTGGCATTCCTTGGCTTGTAGCCGCATAGCTCAAATCTCTGCCTGTCATCATATAAAATTCTCTCTATGTGTCTTTGTCTTCATATGGCCATCAATTTGTAAGGACACTAGTCATACTGGATTAGGAGCCCGTCTTACTCTAATATTATTTCATCTTAACTAATGACTTCAGCCAACCATATTTCCAAAGAAGTTCACATTCTAAGGTTCTGGGGAGTTAGGACTCCAACATATATTTTTGGGGGGAGGTGACAGACACAATTCAACCCATAATATGTATCATGTCAATCCTGTATTTAGTATTATACTATAGTTATATAAAATATCACCACTGGGGGAAGCTGGGGGAAGGCACAT
The DNA here is from genome assembly GCF_046562875.1 of Panthera onca. Classification (NCBI taxonomy): domain Eukaryota; kingdom Metazoa; phylum Chordata; class Mammalia; order Carnivora; family Felidae; genus Panthera; species Panthera onca. The sequence continues at coordinate 38,734,032 of NC_138349.1, read as the reverse complement.
GGTACTCTGTGTACCATTTTTTTTTTGCAACTTTATTTGACTCTAGAATTACATCAAAATAAAAAAAATAATAATTTTGCTTGATAAACAGATCAATTTTCCATCTTCACTAATACATTTTTGGGCTTTACCTTTCCAACTGTATTTGACAAGGAATTAATTTTCTCGTGTATTTTTCCTGTGGTTTACCCTAAGTGCTTGCTGAATATATGGCATATTTTTAAATAGGCTGGTCAGCAGCTTTGGGACTTTGTTGATATTTCTCTCTCACTGCAATCCCTCCTAAGAATTTCTCAAATAAATCACCAAGCCTCCCATGAAATGATGGTGGATAATTTCTCAACCCTGCAGATGGGAGAAGCCACTATAATTCCAAAAAATGTTCACTCCTCTCTAGTCTCAAGTTACTGTGGTCTGGGCTTGAAGAAATAGCAACTTTTTTTTTTTTCTTTACCTTCTTTAGGGAAACCTTGGAAGAGTTGCTGATCTCCAGTGGCTGGGTTTTTTTGTTCCTGTAAGTTCCTGGAAATGACCTGATGGGATCCAGGAGCATAGCTATGTGAAGTGGAGCCCACTGGAGAGTCAGCCATAGGATCTAAGATTTCTCCCTCCTCTTTACTCACTCAGGTGCCTGGAGCCAAGGGGGCTGACCCTGTGGAAGGTGTATATCATGGGCTCAGATTGTGTCTGAAGGATGGGATTCCAGGATGTAAGCCAATCAAGAAGTTCAACTGTGGCAGAGAGAACAATGAAGCTTTAATAGCTGTGCTAAAAACCAACCCATATGCTGGGTGGAGACAGAATAAGGGCACTACACTAGTTTTCTACTGCCATATACCAAATCACCACTAACTTAGCTGAAATAACTTGTGTTTATTATCTCACAGTTTCTGTAGGTCAGATGTCTGGGCAGTGTCTCTCACAGGCTGACATCAACATGTTGACTAGGGTGCATTCCTTTCTGGAGCTCAGGATCCACTTCCAAGGTCACGTAATTATTGGCCAAATTCAGTTCTTTGCGACTGTAGGACCCTGGGCCCAGCTTCCTGCCTGCTAGAGATTGTTGACTAGAGATTGCTCTCAGCTCCTGGAGGTTTCATTCAGCTCCTGCCAGTGGCCTACCCACAAGCCCTCTTACGATGTAGAGGTTTACTTCCCTAAGGCCAGCAGTAGGATCTCTCTCAAGTTTGGAATCTGTCTTCAGGCAGAGTCCAGCCCTTTTTAAGGGTTTAGATGATCTCTCTTTTGATTATCAAAGTCAACTGATTAGGAACCTTAATTTCATCTGTAAATTGACTTTTACCTTTGAAACCTGATCAGAGCAGTTAAATCCATCATTTTCAGTATTGCTCAAGAAGAGGAGATTATTTAGGTGTATATATTGTGGGTGGAAATTTGGGGGGCCTCTTGGAATTCTGCCCCACTACAGACATGGAGCCCCAACTAAACCAGCCCTACAAGAGATCCTAAGGGGGATCCTGTGAGACAAAGTACCAGAGACATTGCTACAAGCATGAAACTTACAGACATCACAATGACTCTAAACCCATATCTTTCTATAATAACACTGAACGTAAATGGACTAAATGCACCAACCAAAAGACATAGGGTATAAGAATGGATAAAAAAACAAGACCTATCAATTTGCTGTCTACAAGAGACTCATTTTAGACCTGAGGACACCTTCAGATTGAAAGTGAGGGGACCTATCTATCATGCCAGTGGAAGTCAAAAGAAAGCTGGAGTAGCCATACTTATATCAGAAAAACTGACTTTAAATTAAAGGTTGTAACAAGAGATGAAGAAGGACATTATATAATAATTATAGGGTCTATCCATCAGGAAGAGCTAACAATTATAAATGTCTATGCGCCGAATACGGGAGCCCCCAAATATATAAAACAATTACTCACAAACATAAGCAACCTTATTGATAAGAATGTGGTAATTGCAGGGGACTTTAATACCTCACTTACAACATTGGATAGATCATCTAGATGCACGGTCAATAAAGAAACAAGGGCCCTGAATGATACATTGGATCAGATGGACTTGACAGATATATTTAGAACTCTGCATCCCAAAGCAACAGAATATACTTTCTTCTCGAATGCACATGGAACATTCTCCAAGATAGATCACATACTGGGTCACAAAACAGCCCTTCATAAGTATACAAGAATTGAGATCATACCATGCATACTTTCAAACCACAATGCTATGAAGCTTGAAATCAACCACAGGAAAAAGTCTGGAAAACCTCCAAAAGCATGGAAGTTAAGAAACACCCTACTAAAGAATGAATGGGTCAACCAGGCAATTAGAAAAGAAATTTAAAAATATATGGAAGCAAACAAAAATGAAAATACAACAATCCAAACGCTTTGGGATGCAGCGAAGGCAGTCCTGAGAGGAAAATACATTGCAATCCAGGCCTATCTCAAGAAACAAGAAAAATCCCAAATACAAAATCTAACAGCACACCTAAAGGAAATAGAAGCAGAACAGCCTAAAGACAGCCTAAAGACAGCAGAAGAAGAGAAATAATAAAGATCAGAGCAGAAATAAACAATATAGAATCTAAAAACACTGTAGAGCAGATCAATGAAACCAAGAGTTGGTTTTTTGAAAAAATAAACAAAATTGATAAACCTCTAGCCAGGCTTCTCGAAAAGAAAAGGGAGATGACCCAAATAGATAAAATCATGAATGAAAATGGAATTATTACAACCAATCCTTCAGAAATACATACATGGAGCCCCAGGAAGGGGGCTTGAAATTCCAGGCCCGGCACTGATTGGAGTCCAGGCCAGGACAAATGGCAAACTCTCCCGCAGAAGGCAGAAAGGGGAAAGAAGGCAGAGACTAATCCTACATTAAACCAATGCAGAATGGGGCTGAGAGAAACTAAAACTCAGATAGATGTTCCACACCCATCTCAAGTCCTAAGACGGTGGGTGTCAATGGCCATCAAGGCCTGTTCGGGAGCCCGGGAGTCCTGGAGCTAGCAGAACATAAGTAGATTCTGAGTCATACTAGAACTCAACACATAACCACCAAACCTTCTTAGAATAGAAGGCCAATGATTGCTCAGTGGTACAAATGGGAGAAGGTACCATGATTCTCCAAAATGATTACTCCTTTCTACTGTCCAAATAGCGTGGCCTGGACTTGGAAAAACAGTGGCATTTTCTGAGCCAGGTTGGGAAAGACAGCTGTTGACATTCTTCACAAGCACAGGCTTCTTGAAGTCTTCAGATGGTAGAGACTGGGGAACTCTTCACAGATTCAGATCCTGGGAACGGGGAAAGCCAGGCAGGGACTGGCTTGACCTCTAGAAAGGGACTCTCTCGATCTCATGGATTTGAGGGAGCCTTCTTCTACATTAGTCCATGTATAGAACAGTGCACTGGGCTGAGTTACCCATGGTCCCTTATGTTAGACCAGCAGCATAGAGATAATGAGGCAACTTCTTAGTGATGTTATGACAGGAGCACCTGGGTGACTCAGTTGGCTAAGTGTCCAACTCTTGATTTCAGCTAAAGTCACGATCTCATGGTCGTGGGATTGAGCCCCGCATCAGGCTCTGCACTGGGCGTGGGGTCTGCTTAAGGTTCTCTCTTTCACCTTCTCCCTCTGCCCCTCCTTCCCTCAAAAAATATTTAAAAATAAAATGAAATAAAGAAGATACTATGACAGAGGCAGGAGATGGCCAAGGGGACATTTGTCCTGAGCTAGGAAGGAACTAGCACAGCTGCATGAACGCTGGGAGAATATGGTCTTCCTAGATCTTAAATTCATACTTAGGAGACAGAGACAATAACACAATGCAGTAAAAAGTGGTCAGGAAACTGGAAACCACCATACAGTGAAGGTATGACTATTGCTACAGTAACCCTTTAACAAATGATCAGTGGCAGTAAATACAGACACTTTTGTTTTACCTGCAGACAAACTGTCCCCCTGCATATACGTGACTAAACTAAAAGCAGGCCAGCATATGGGGGGTTTTTCTGACAACCCTGGGCCCAAATAGTTAAGGTGGGCCAAGTACAGTTTGCTGTCTCTAGGAATTAAGACAAGTAAGACAAAGGGAGATCCCGCGTCAATGAAATCCACATTCAAGGCATGGTTGCCCTCAGATCTGTGACCTGGTCCTCTCTGTGCCTGTGCCCTTGGAATTCCTCAGCCAAGGTGGAGGCCAGGAGAGAGGAGGCCGTGGAGGATAAGCCACAGGAGCAGAATGCAGGGACAGTGAGGGGCAGGAAACAGACTCCACTGGGGCAGGACCGGGTCTCAGGGTCCTGCACCTCTCAATCCCGTCCCTACTCCCCCATGTCCAAATGCCCCCTAACCCATACCTCCTAAATCAAGGCAGCCAGTGCAGGCCAGGTACCACAGTGGGGCCTCCAAATGTGGCCTACGGGCATGGTTTCCAAATCCTAAAACTGGCAGGCTCAGAACATCGGGAAAAACACAGGAAACTTTAAAAAGGAAGCTAACCACGTGCTTTCAGTGTTGTTCTGCTGAATGAACGTTGACGGAATGGGAACCAAATACATCAAAGTCATGAGTGGGGCCATTAGAGGAAACGGAGGGTAAGTCAGTCACCTCCTGCGATCGTTTGTTAGCGCTGACATAACAAACTACCTCAGACCAGGGGGCTTAAACAACAGAAATTTATTTTCTCACGATTCTGGAGGCTAGATTCTGAGATTAAGGGTTAGCATCTTCCAAGGTTTTCTTTCCCGGGCTCGTAGATGGCCATCTTCTTCCCCTGCCCTCACATGGTCTTTTTTCTGTGTGTATCTGTGTCCTATCTCTTCTTTGTATAAAGACACCCGTCATAGTGGACTAGGGCCCACACTAATGTCCTCATTTTACCTTAAATACCACTCTAGAAACCTTATCTCCAAATACAGCCACATTCTGAGGTACTGGGGGATAGGACTATAGCATGTGCATTTTGTGAGTACACAGTTCAGCCCTGGGAGCACCAAATCTGGAAGTATGGCACTAGTAAGTGGATCACCCCATATATGCCCACACCCCTGCTCTGACATCCAGTGCCCTTTTGAACATGACAGGAAGCTGCTGGGGGGCAGTGGCATATCTCCAGTCACTGGGAGAGCTAATGTTCCAACGGATCTACAAGCGTGATCATGACAGCATGCACGTCAGAGAGCTTTATGGAAAAATAAGAGAGAAATGAACCCAGAGGTCAGTTCGCTAAAACACCCCGTGACATCCCACTGACCTGGTCATTTCTCATGGACGGGACTCTGGTGTGGGAAGGATGAGATGGAGTCGTCCTTTAACCAACTAAAAATTTCCAACAGAGGACAAATGTGAGAGCTGATTTGGCCTCCCTCCTTCTCTGGACACCCCACAAGTTGCCCTGGTCCCACACAGAGATGCCCGCCGGGATGGGCAAGACGCTCAGAGAGGGACGCGTGATGGGTGCACTGAGCCAGTGTGAGGTGACACGGTGCGTGTCAGTAGGGCCCAGAGCATTGTTGGATCCTAATTATTAGGGCCCAGAAATCAAGGCAGCCGTTGTGGTCTGACCTCCAGTTGGAAGAACCCGGGAAGAACAGAGAGACAAAGACACTTGTGTCAAAAGGGAGCAAAGAGGCTACGTCCCTGTCTGGGGCTTCCCAGCAGGGGAGCAGCACAAGTCTGCAGAGCCACCACTGCACTGAGAGCCCCCACCCTATCCTTGGCGGTACCCCAGCTCCAGGCCATCTGATCAGGCATCTGAGAACTTACAGCCATCAGAGTGATGCCTATCCCTGATCACCTGCTCTGAGAAGTAGGCTCGTGGCAAAGGGAAGCCCAGAAAACCTAGCCTTTCCCAGCTGTGGGATGCCAGCCAGGCCTTGTCGGGCTCCGACTCACCCCATCAGGGGCCCTGCGGTGGGATATCAGCTTGAAGGTCATGAAGCCCCCAAACTAGCCTGTGTTCTGCGAGAACCTGAACTTGCAAAGAAGATCCCTAATCCCTGGCCCAGCTCAAAAGGAAGAAAGGGCAGCCTGCGGGTGCGCCTCGGTCAGGGTCCTGCTGCCGAGCAGAGCCAGCAGGACGTAGGTCAGACGTTTACTGCAGAGGGTTGGTCAGACGTGGTCCATGCGGGGTGCTGCTCTGGCATCTGAGGCTGCAGCCGGGAGCATCAGGACAGGCAGATGGGGAGGGATGACAGACATGGAGTGTGGGAAGCAAAGACAACTGGGACCTCCTTGCAACAGTGCCAGACCCGCAAGGGTCAACCGGAGCCATTCGGATGCCTAGGCAGAGAGGCAGGGGCAGGAGATGCCGGAGGACGGGGGGAGTGCGGGCGGCTGCGGCACCCAGACCCAGTGGGCCGGCGCATGGGTGATGACAGCCTGCCCTGGCCTGAAGCAGGCAATCTGCTCCCTCGAGGCAGCCTCCCATGTCTCATGCCAAGTGCACTCCGTGCTCACTTAGAGCAATTCGGAGCAGAGAACTCTGAGGAACAACGTTTCAGCTTCACTAAAGTGACACGAGACGAATCCACCCAACAAGAATACATCATCAGTCTAGATAGTGATCATTTCTTCTAGGAGGACAGAGTCCCGGAGCTCTGGGACAGAACTGTAGGGCATTCAAGTGCCCTTTTAAAATGGGACCCAGGGCCCGGGAAGGCTCCATGGAGGTGATATCTGAAGTGAGGTGACCCCCTGAATGTGCGGGCTCAGATGCAGGTGGCCCAGGAGACAGGCCTTAGGGTGAGTCACAGACATCAACACAGAACAGGAGCCAGGGGCGGGCAGAAGCAGCTCAGAGAGGTCAGGGATGCAGAGATGAGCCTTCTGCTTCCTCCCGCGGGGCAAATAACCAGACGTAAAAAATGTTTCACAGGCCATGCAGTTTCCTACTCCCTTGTGTGAAATTAAAGTCTTCAGACTGGAATCACGGTATCTTTTTTTAAGATCATGTTTCAGATGGTCCATTTTAGGTCTTGAACTCCCCCTGATACCTTACTTTATTTTTCCCCAATTTTTTACAACACTAAGTAAATATTAAAACACAAATGGAGCTCAGATCTCCTTTCATTATTCATCAAGTGTAGCTGCCTTAAAACTTGAAGGGATTATCTTTTGCCTGCAGCCCAAATAAGGTTGACCTCCCTTTCTTTGTCTTCTCTCCCTTTCTACCTCTTTCCTTCCCTCACTCCTTTTTATCAGTCCTTCCTTAATTTTTCATTTTTTTTGTGGCTTCACAAACAAAAACCCCAAAAAAATATCTTCCCAGTAAAGGACATGTAACAAAAGTAAAGCAGCAGACACATTGTCATTCAACTATGACAACCATGACAAGAAAAAATGTTTTCTGAACTTTTTGTCCCCCTGCCCGGTGCTGTCCACATACATCCTCTGTTGTACCTGGTGCTCTCAGCAAAGGGTCTAATTTTGTACTTTGCTTTATTCACTGGATAATGTCATAAAGATGTTTTCCACTCTGCCAAATTGGCTTGCCTGTTATCATTCGCAACAAGCTTGTGGTTCTCAAGGAATGATAGGAACCACTGGTGTTGGGAGTTGTAGAAGAAGGTGCCTTAGCCTGATCATGATCCACAGAGAGCCGCCCTTCTGGTCCTTGTGCACAGTGATGGCCAGGTCCAGGAGAATTCCTTTGCCATTCAGGAACCTACCTCTTAGTGTGCCTGAGGTGAGAGAAAACTTGAGGAATTTTCTCTAAAGGGGTACAGGGCAGGGAGAGTGGTGGCCGATGTGCTCCTGGGTGTTTCCCTAATCACATCTCATCACCCCTACCAGAGGCATGTGACTCCCCTAGGCCCCTCAAACTCTTCCCCAGAACAGCTCATCAGGACCTGCAAGGTGAAAAAGAGGTTTTTATGTTCCTCATAAGGAAGACCTTGAGAGAGATTCATGCACAAAGGAAGGAAAGCAAAATGGTATTTTGTATTAAATTTTGCACATAAAACCCAAAACTATAGTTTTGTAACATGTCCTTTTAAAATGCTAAATTTGGAGCAAAAAGGACAGGTGACATACAGAAATCAAAAAGTAAAATGACAGATACAAATCCAACTATATCGAGCACCTGGGGGGCTAGTCCTAGGGGACAAGATGGAGTTCCTGCAGGTCCTGAAACGCGGGCTGGAGCAGCTCAGCAGCCACGGTGGCCTCTGCGGCTATCTATGAGTTTTCTTCAGGGTAAATGATGTGAGGGTTGGTACATTAGTGGGGGAAGACAAATATGGAAACAAATACTATGAGGACAACAGGCAATTTTTTGGTCGTCACCGATGGGTTATATATACAACTGAAATGAATGGCAAGAACACGTTTTGGGATGTGGATGGAAGCATGGTCCCCCTGAATGGCATCGTTGGCTTCACTCTATGACTGATGATCCTCCAACAACAAAACCACCTACTGCTCATAAATTCATCTGGACAAACCATAAGTTCAATGTGAGTGGCACTCCAGAACAATATGTACCTTATTCTACCACTAGAAAGAAGATTCAAGAGTGGGTCCCACCTTCAACACCTTACAAGTAAAGACGATGGAAAATAATTTAAACATGTATAATATGGGGCTCTTCATGTAATTGCACTTTTGCTGATTAAAATTGTTTGATTAAAAAAAATCCAACTATATCAACTATTAAATATGAATGGCTTAAACAATCCAATCAAAATGCAGAGAATATCAGATTGGATAAAAATAGAACAGTTATATGCTGTATATCAGAGATATACTTTAGATTCAAAGATATGAATGGGCTGAAAGTAAAAGGGTAGAAAATACGTACCATGCGAACAATAACCATAAGAAAGCTGGAGTGACTATATTGATATCAGACAAAATAGACTTTAAGACACAAAATGTCACTTTAAAAAAAAGAGGGACATATTATAATTAGTAGGAGATTAATCTGTTAGGAAGACATACTAATTATCAACATGTGTTCACCTAACAACAGAGCCCCAAATTGCATGGAGTAAAGTTCATAGAAGTGGAGGGAGATATAGACAATTCAAACATAATAATTGGACTCGGTTATATCCCACTTTCAATATGGATAGAATGACTAGGCAGAAAGAAGATCAACAAGGGAACAGAGAACTTGAATAGCACTATGAAATGCAAAACTTTCATGAGTGAAAGGAACTTCTTAGTGCTTAAGAGAAGAAAAGTACATTTCTATGGGTGGCATGGAGGAAGGTGGGGGGGGGGGGGGGTGGTGCTAGATGGGGGTTGGGAGACCTAACCTTGAGTCCTGTCAGGACAAACTAGATGGCTTAAAGCCATTTACTGGAAGCCTCTGAGCCTTAGCTTCCTCACACATTAAATGAGGGGAGAATGCACCATTCACAGAGCTTTGTGGGGATTTCTAAGACAAAAACCATTAAGGAAATTACTTCCTAGGCTGCAGAGTGCTCTCGAAATGCAAAATAAGCTGATCATGGCCTGTCTACCCTAGGAGCCATTCCAAACCTTTTCCCCTCTCTGTTTTATGGAGATGGAGCTTCAGAGCAGGTAGGTGTTGACCATTCTAGGCTGTGTTGCCTGGACTTTCGTTCTAGCTGATTTGTGGCAGGATTTGCCCACAGAGAGATCGTGGTAGAGAGAGTACAAGAAAGGGAGAAGCCAGGGTATTTCCCCATCACCACTTTGCCCACACCTAGGCAGTGTCTCCAGCAATCTTCAGCTAGGTCTCCAGCTCCTTCCAGGCAAGTCAAGCTACCAGTTTCCCTATGACCATTGAGCTTGGACCCCAGTAGCAACAACTGCCCCCTTGGTTCCTCTAACCCAGGGGATTTATCGATCCCTTCAATGTCTCTGTGCTCTGCCTTGCAGCCACCTTATCACCTGGGTAACCAGATCCCTCTGTTTATAAATATATAGAGTGGCCTCTCTTCCCCTGGTTGATCCTTGGATGATTAATACGATTTTTACTTAAATTTTGTATCTAATCTACACAGCACTCCTACGAAACTGAGGCAGCTCACACAGCATAATGCAGTGCTAGGAAGCCGGGGGGTATAATGGGAAGCCCACGTGCTTTACCATCCCCCACTGCTAAGTCAAATCCTACCAGGGCACCAGCCGGCCAGCCCCCTCCCTCCAATCTCCTGCAACAATTTACAACAAAACCACAGCAAAATGCAGACATGTGGGGGGACATGTGGGGGGGGCTTTTGTCTGGGATTTTGGGGGGCATTCTTGGATTCTGGATGTGCTATACCACATGTTAGCAAAGCCTGAGTTTCCCTGAGCAGCTGTTTGGATGCTCCTCAGCCCCCAGATGAACAAGGTGCCTACATCGGTTTTAATTATATGGCTGCACGTTTTCTCTTTACATACCAAGTGACCTCCAGGCACAGAGCCATGGGGACAAGTCATAGGGCACTGAATGTGTCCAATGTGACTAATGACTTGGGACACTTGAGAACATTTCTGCACTGTTTACATTAAAAGAACATGTATTTTATTTCATAACATAGAACTGACATTTGACATGTTGAGTCGATGCAAGTCACGAGTGCAGTCCCTGAATTATAGCAGACAAGTAATTAGTCCCTAGAGGCCTATTGCTCCAACAATTTTCATTTATCTTCTTTCAGATGACAATGTGGGGTTTTCTTTCCTTAAATCTTAGTACCCACACACAGCCCCACCCCCACTGCATCCTTTCCCACACGCACGCCCAACACTTGTCCACCTCCAGACCCAGCGAGACCACACAACAATAACCCACCTCACCACAGGGCTTCAGGTCTGATGGCCCTGCTGCCCCTGAAATCCTCACAGGGTCAATTTTTCCTGAAGTGGCAACTTGATGCTATTTACTGATAATGCTGACTCCATTTCACGTTCTGGCTTCCTGTAGTGTTGTCACTGATCATCCAAATACTTCAACTTCGGTACAGAAGAGAATGACATTTTCCCCAAACCAGACTGCAGTGCAGAGGCCAGTCTCAGAACCACAAGTACAGCAGTACAGCTTTTCTATTCATGTAAAAAGGAAGCCAACTTTTCCTGGATCTGGTTGTAAAAGCTCAAGGCACCACCGATGGGGACAGGGAGGTACCTTGGTGATTCAAAGAACAGGGGCCACTCTCGTTTCCAATCTAACCAACGAGTTCTACTTTGTTAATGGGCTTAGGTTTACATTACTGATAAATATGACAGAAACATTAAAAGCCCAAGAATGTGATTGTCTTTTTAAGTCTTAGAGACATTAAAATGGAATAAGGTAAACATTTGCAAATTTTTTAAGATTTGCGTTTGCATTTATTGAGGAGGGCAAATATAGTCATTGACTTTGATTTTTCCATGCAATAAATTTACCAATTCAAACAAATTGAAGGCAAGGACATTTTAAATCAACTTAATTCTGCATTCAAGAGTATTTTAAGCATTTTAAGTATTTCCAAGTTCACACTGTAACTCAAACCAGGTTGGCAAAATGTTTCCTTTGTTAGAACAAAGAGGTCTTTAGTGGTGATTTGTGGATAGCTCCGGAGTTCTGTGCAGAAAGGAGTTGCTCACATTCTGAGCTGGTTTCTGACAGACAGAAACAGGGAGAGCTTAACACTGGAGCTGACATTTTCACAGGAGCAACAAGAAGGTCATCCCCAAAAAGGAGGGTGGCATTCAAACAAACATGGAAGCAGAAAGGTGGATGGATTCAGAGGATGGGATTTCTGACTTGGTGAGCATACAGAGGGAAAGTGGAGCTGAAACGAGAAGGAAGTTGGGGTCAGGCCCTTTCCTTATGGTCACCTTGATTTTATTAGGAACGCCTTCAAGAAAGGAACCATGTAGGTAAACTATTTAATAAGCACTATTTTGACCTGTGCCCATTCCTAGAGCTCAATTTTCTTTTCCCCGTGGAAGCTATGGGACACGTGGTGTGCACATCTGGGTCGACACAGGCAGAGAAATTGGATCTGGACTTCAGACCCAAGAACACCCAAGCTGGGGTCCCAGGTTGGGTGTTGAACCCTACAAGTGGTTCTGGGGCAGCCTGAAACATGCTGAGGGCAGAGCTGGTGAGAGAAAAGGTGCCCAGAAGTGGGCGATGGGTAACTGCATGGATGTGTCCAGGTGGGTGGTGGCCTGAGCTGGGACTAGCTCTCAGAATAGAAGGAGTTGTCTTCTGAGGCAAGAGAGTCAGCCCTTCAAAGGGCTTCAAAGGCCTCACAGGCTGCTGAGGGACCAGAGTGACAAGGCAGAGAGATGAGGATAAAGTCTTTGACTTCACAATCACTGACCCCCCAAGGCCCCTGCTGGAAGCTGTCACGGTAGCTAGGAGCCACGGGGAGGTAGGGCTCTCATTGGGACACCCATCCGCTGACTGAGGCTGCTCCCAGAAGGGCAGCAAGCCTGGCCAGGCTGGGAAACTCAAGTGCTTAAAATCTCAGCTCTCCTCTACCTTCCAAGACAGTCTCCCCCCATGGAAATAAGCCTCGGGACATTTTGTTTGTTCTCTTACGATGAGTTTCACCAAGAAGAGATAGAAAGGAAACCTTCCCCCACCCCCTCCCATAGAACTCCCAGACTCACGGAACTGTACCCACACTCTCCAATTTGTACCTTGTAAAAGCAGCCTTATGGCGAGTATTAGCCACACCGCTAGGAAACACTGCGTGTTGTAAAGAGAAAGCCACTCATCAGACCCTGTTATCACAACCATTCCCTTTGATTCCACCTCAAATTCCAAACATAGCTTAGCCTCTGTGGTCACATGAAATATATGGCAGTGCATGTGCATAAGTGTGGGTGTGGGGTGCAGTCTTTCATTGCATTATTTCTTCAGATCTTAAGAGGGGATTTAAAAGCTGCCATTCAAAATATAGGCCTGGATATCAAGATGTGATGCTCACCTGGATGTTTTTGGCCTCCAAGGATTTAAAGGACTCCCAAGATATATCACTTCTTGCAGCCAACCTTGAGTTGGGCTTCCCCCATCAATATTTAGCTTTATCTTCATAAATTACCTCCCTCACAACACAATATTCCTGTGCATTCATCGCTCTGTTTGTCTCCCATAAATCAACTGCAGGCCTGTTTAATTATCCCTCAGCAATTTTAAACAACCAACATTTTTAATGAGGCAGAGAACGCATAAGGCCAGCAAATAGAGTTTTAAGGGTCCATTGTGGGTCACTCTGTGTATATTTTTCAAAGTCAGGCATTCCTGAGATAAGTCACATATTACCCAGATCTCAAGGCTTGGCCAATGTCCTTTCCCACTGTGTGACCAGTGAGACCCTCGGCCATCAGCAGGCTGCTTTTTGTCAATGGCCTTGAAGTGTGTCAGTTACTATAAACACACATGATGAATGAGTGTTATGGTTATGAGAGGAATTCAGTCACCTTGGTTCAGGCTGTGAATGTGACAGAGCTAAGGATAGCTTAACTGAAGGGTTATGCCTGCCACCAGAGCCCATGCTCTTGGCGTTTGAGTGCCATTAACGTTAAGACTTTTTTCTGAAATCCACAAATGTCTGCATCTGGTTTTAAAGTCAATGTGATGTCTCAGAGAAATAGTCCCCAGTCCCCTCTCACATATAGGAAACATCCTCATGACTCTTTTAGAAGGTGAGCCTAGCTTCGCTGGCTCTGCCTCAGTGAGGGAAAACCCTCACCTGTTGGCCCCAATCTGCCATGCCAGCAGGACGTTCTCCGGTGAGTGTCTCCAGTTGGTCCTGTACCCCAATATGTATGGCTGGGAGGATATTGTTCAGCCAGGTCCCGGGTGACGGCCGTGTTTGTGCAATGGTGATGTCCCGGGTCCAATCTGGGAACCATGCACAGGCCCAAGGGCCAATGCTTGCAGCTGAATGGTCAGCCCATAATCTAGGGAATGGACAAGACTGGGTGGGGGGAAAGAGGTAAAAAAGAAGTGGCAATTGAGTACCAGACCTGGGAGAAGAAAGGCACAAAGGAACAAACAGATGCTTGAGGCCCTTTCTGGAAAAAAAATTTTTTTTTTTAAGGACATTCTTATGACCATAGAAATGGGAGCAATTTCAAGAGGACAAACGTATATTCTGCCCTAGCAGACCCTTACCAACACTGCTGCCTTCCCTCCACCTTTCCTTCTTTCCCAATTCTACCTGTGCCCAGACCCCATGCTGACCCCTGTATATGAAACATCTCAATTAAACTTCAAAACAATCCTGTTTGACAGATGAGGGAACCAATGTATTGAGGGCTCCAACAACATGCTCAAAGGCACCCTGCCCTTCGAAGAGCTAGATTTAGACCCCAATCCAGCCCTGTTCCAGACCCCAGCTTTGTTGCACCCAAGGCACACTGGCCCCTGTTCTGGAGTGAAGGACATGAGATCCTTCAGACCATGTCTCTGTGTTTGCCTCAGCCAGCCCCTCTGAACTTGAACCTCAATAGGTTCTTTTCTAATTAAGGAGAGTGTTACCAGAGTGGTTAAGAACATGGCTCTAAAATCAAATGCAGTCAGTTAGGGTCTCAGCTACAGGACCTAGGAAAAGGCATCCAAGCATTCTGTGTCTCAGGTGAGTCATCTTCGGGGTGGGAATTATGGCAGAACCTAGCCCAGAGGGGTTGTAAGATCACTTAGGCAAAGCACTTAGAAGAGAAGCTCGCTCACAACAAGCATTCTAAAAATTGACTGTTATCAGTAATTACTCCTTCATGTCCACTCGGTCCTATTTCTTCCTCCAGTTCTCCAAGAGAACTGCAAAGAGCTTGGGCTCTCTGTCCATTTACAGCAGTTACTGATTATGTCACAGCTGTTTACCCATGGCCCAAGGATACTGGGACAAGTTAGAAGCCTGCACAGGAATCCAGGAAATTGTTATTTTGATCTTTAATGTGAGTTTTCTTGCCAAGCTAAGTAACCTTTGCAGGCCCTGCAATATGTTAACATTTAGAGGAAGAGTTTATGAACTGCTCTAATCCATTTTTAGTAAGGCCCATTACCTCCAAATACAGAGTCAAGGTTCCAATTAAAGCTCTCCATTAGAGAATGAAAGTTATTTGCCAAACCAGGAGAAAACACAGTTTCTCATAGTTCTAAAGTTTATCTTCCCCAAAAATGGCTATCTCCTCATAGCCCTCACAGGCAAGCAATCAACTTTTTCAAAGTTTCAGAGCATCGACTATGAAATGGAGAGCTTTCTGGAAGCCTGGACAAGGCAGCACCTCCTCCCTAAGGGATCTCAGGTGATAAATGGGGTACACACTCACATACTCAAATAGTCACTCTAGTATCCTAACATCTGAAGCCAAGGTATGCCCAAAATTTTTGGAGGGAAAAAAAAAATCCTAATTTCTTTGGTCTCGAAGCTCACAGAAGGCAGGCTGCTTAGGGAGAGTTTCGACTGAGATTTCAGGTTTTTTACAGTTTTGCTGCATAACAAAGACAGAGAAACATTGCAGGCCAAGTAAATGGATGTGCAAAGACACAGCGGTTGAAAATAGCGTGAGTGCTTGGTGATGCTGAGGCACGGTGAGCCTGTGTCCCAGAGATAGCAGGCTGGGGTGCAGAGATAATGCTGGAAACGTGTCCTGAATCCCTGTTATAGGGTTCAGTTCATTCTGACAAGTGTGTTTCACTTGTACCAATTCTCTGTAAAACCTCCTGCCCCTGCATTTCAGGCTTTAGAATCGTATGGGGAGCCACAGAGCACGCAGGGCACAATGCCTCCCCTGGACACCAAGCTGCCTGGCATGGGCTACATTCATGCTTCTAGTGGCTGTGGTGATGCTACCCACATTGGTAGTGCTGGCTTTAGGAGAATGTTGGGGTATCGTTGATTGCTCTTTCTTGGTCTCCTTGATTTTATATTCATTCCTGACTGCAAAATGTGTCCTGAAGCCCCTTGCTAATCAGGCAGGCATGAGTCCCCTAATCAATGGGACCAGTAATCTTCGTTAAGGAGTAAACTCTTTTCCCAGATTCCCCGACCTCCTCAAAGTTCTAGGATGATAGGAATTCCTAAGAAGCTCAGGTTTCCATGGCAGTCTAGGACACAGTGGTACAGCTCCTTCTTCAGAGGCCCATAGGCCCAGTAGACTGTCCAGAAAAGTGGAACAAAGACCCTTTTCCTCTAGTCTTCCTAATAGAGAAACTATTCGTGGTAGCCGACTGCCATCCTCTGCGCAGGATAAAGAGAACCAGAATAAAATACAAACAGGGCTCAATTCTAAGACGCCTGAAGTCTACCCAGCAACATAGGGCACTACATTTTGAGATGGGAAATGAGAACCTAGGGGTCCCATCCATTGCAATGACCCTTGGCTTCTGGAAGTAGGGAGGGCTCCCCAGCCAGCTCAGTCAAGCAGTTGGGAGCCCTTAGGAACATTCTCAGCATCATCCTGTTGTGGGCTCCCCACAGGCCAGGTGGAAACCCAGAGCAGTGCACTGAGTTCTTTAGGCAGACCCCGCAGGCTGAGAATGAGATCAGGAGATGCCTCACGATGACTGCTTTATGCTGCTCACTGTGTGTCTGTGCCCCAGGGGGAGGAGTTGAGGCTCTGTCAAGCTGTGTCACCCAGAGATAATTATGAGGCCACTCTGTGCCTCAGATGTTCCTATCTCCTGCATGAAAATAACACACCCTGAGCGATGCATTTGTGTCTTTGACAATTATTCATTGCACACCCGTGGTACCTCTCTCTCACCCCGCTCAGCCTCCCTCTCTAACCACAGACTTAGAAAAAGAGCCAGGATCCTACAGGGATCAGGGCCCCAACAAAGTCCCATCCCAGCTCTAATAGGGCACAGTCCAAATCAGCTACTGTTTCATTTCCAGTCAGAGTGGGAGGCCCAAAGTGGCCCTGAGCAAAGCCCTAGCCCGAGCACACAGCCACAGTGAGTTTGGCACGATGTGGGAGAAGTTGAACACCTGAAACCTATCTTTCTGGGATGACTCCCAACTCTCTGAGCACTTTTAATGAACATCAAATTCCTTCACATGGTGTCAAGGCTCCTCACGGCCATAACTCTAATGGCCAACCACTAGGCTCATCTTGGGGATTCCTTGTTTCCTATGGTTCAGACCCCAGGAGACCATTCTCTTGCCTCCTCCAGGCTTTTCTACATGATGTTCCTGACTCCTAGAATCCTTCTGCATTGGGTGCAGTGGTCACATCCTCAAGGGACAGCCAGTCTGGGTTAGGTGGCTGCCCCAAGGTTTTCTCCACTCACAATGCTGAATATAAAGGCCTGTAGCTATGACATTGCAAGCTCCTTGGGGATAGCTTCCTTGTTGTGCTTTTGATGCACTTTGTATGTGCTTAGCCAACATTAATGAGCAACAAACAGAGGAAATAATGGCCCTCTGGGATACGAAGGGCCCTTGGCCCTGGGTTCACTGTCCAGACTCCAGAGATTTCCTTCAACCTCCATTAGATAGATTCCAGTCTTCAGGGTTCAGGCATGGATTTACTGATGGTAACTGCATCCTGATTTAAAAAAAAAAAAAAAAAAAAAAGCCACTATGGTACAGTGCAATGCAAAGAACACCCGAATGGTACCCCAAAGACCTCATTACTATTAATGAGTCATGCGACCATTAGAAAGTCACTTGACCTTTGTGAACCTCTATCCCATCCTCTGCGTAAAGGGATCATTATACATCGCTTTTAGGAAAATGCCCAGTATGCACCTGGAAAGAATGGACTTTGTCCAAACACTTTACATCAGCCAGCACTGAAGCCTCCAAGTGTCTAAACCTGCCAGGGCAAAGACACAACTCAGCCTTGTCTTGTTGACACAGCTAAAATCAGAATATCACAATCCTCCCAGTCTATCCCCAAATGGGTTCCAACTTGGTGCTAATGGGCCTAGATGATGATATGTTTGGGGGTATGTCAATGGCAGTATTTTATTTGAAGGTACTGGACTGAGGCACTTCTCCTTTGGGGGCCTGGGGTGAAGGTACTTTACGTTTTGACTGATCCTGTACTAAACCTCATTTCCTGGCGTTCACTCTTTTCTCAGGGACTGCGGAGTGAAACGTTCTTCAGTTAGATAGATGTAATGCATTGTCGCAGACGTCTGACAGATGAAAAACCACCTCATATGGGTTGAATTGTGTCCCCAAAAAGATATGTCAAAGTTCTACCTCTAACACATATGAATGTAACCTTATTTGGAAATAGGGTCTTTGCAGATATAATCAAATTAAGATGAGGTCATTAAGGTGGGCCCTAATCCAATGATTGGTATCCTGATAAGAAAAGGAAAAGGGATGCAGACAGGGAGGGGATGTCACTTTACTATGGAGACAGAGATTAGAATTATGCTACCATAAACCCAGAATACCTGGGGCTGCCACGAGCTGGAAAAATCGGGCCAAGATCTTCCCCTAAAGACTTTGAAAGAGAGCACGGTTATAAAAACACCTTGATTTTTGACTTCTGGCCTATAAAAGAGTCAATTTCTATTGCTTTAAGCAACCCACATTGTAGGACATTGTTATGACAGCCTTAGGAAACTAACACAGTCACTTATAGGCACAGAGAATGCTCAGCTCTTTCCATGCCTGGGCTTCTGCTCTGTTTGACAGAGTGGGCCAGCCCTGCTTAAACTCCCCTGCCCTCCGAGGCAGGGCCCTGTCCACTATCTCCCCCCACCCCTCGCCACCCCCAGCACTTTCTCTGCCATGTCCCTTCTCCTCCACGTCCTGCTCTGATATGGTATCTCCCCTCAGTTCAGGAAAGCTGGTCATGAAGAGCAGGGTCCAACTGGGGGATGTTGTCCATGCAAATCTCTGAGAAGGACAGTAGGAAAGACAGAACATCACCCCAGAATATAGATGCTCTGAGAAGCCGCAGTCTTCCATAGCAGGACTCAGAAGAATAGAAGACGCAAGAGCTGCATTACCCTGCCTTGGGCTGGAGCAGCAGCAAAGCCAGTGCTGGTTCCTTTTGTGTTGGGTACAACCCCCACCTTCTTCTTGCCTCACCTCAGGACTGACTGTCGCATGCTGTGAGCTCTGAGGCAAGGTGCTCCTTTTCTGTCCTAGATTATTAGCCCTTTCTGACAGCCACTGTATATTTACATACACCTCTTGACTGCTTGGCCCAGTCATCACTGAGGAAGCTGGAAACAGTTTGTGGGGTCTCGAAGGTAGCATTTGTCAGTTCCTCAGTAGCTCCCCCTGTGTGGAAGGTCATCAACACCAGGAAGTTAACAGACCAAACAAAGGCTCCGAATAGTCTTCATGGAGTGACATTATTTAGAGTTTAGACACTCGGTTCAGAGGAGATTTCTCTAGACCCTCAGTCAGAATGTTTTCACTGTAATTGTCCACAGTTCTGACAAGCTCCTGATCAGCTGTGAATCTGAAACTCAGAAAGCATAAAAGAGGGTAACTACAGACACACAGGCGACCAAAAGAAAAAGAAATGGCTGACTGTCAGAGGTAAGGGGAGAAGTGAAAAGCTACAAAATTCAAGCTAAAAAGTTCTGAGGCCATATAATGTAGGAGAAAAAACTCGTAACATTCAATAGTGGAACTGTGTTATAATGGCTTTTGAAAGATAAAGAAGAGGGCAGAGTATGATCCATCTTCAGTGCATAAAATGTATGGAGATAGAGGACACACAAAATGGCAGCATGAGGGGTTTGGTAAACCCTCTCCTCTGCAAAACAACCATTGTAACTAGAGAAAGTTATATGAAACAATTATTTAAAGTCTCTGGGGATTTTCCTAAGGGCATACAATGGAAAAATACTTGTTCACGAAAATTTGTGAAATCTCAGTAAGAACAGTGAGAATTTGTGCCATGTGAGCCACGACCAGCTCTCGTCCCCACCCTCAGCTCAGTATAATGGTAGCTCTACTCCAGGTGGGTGTGGCCAAGAAAATGGGGCTCCTTCACCTCAAGATCGCAGTCTAGGGTTACAGTTTCACCCCAGAATGAGAAAGTTGTCAGCAAATTGTATTCCCTCCCTAGCTCCCTTCCACAGGAGCTCTGATCCAGGCAGGCATGCCCACTGGGGCCCCATTCCCCCACTGAGTCCTCACTTACAGGGCCAAGCGTACAGGACCATGATCACCTTGCCTCAGATGACTTTTAGGGGAGAGGCCCAATTCCAGAAGGAACGAGAGGATAAGTCCTCTTGCTCATGGAGCAAGGCTGTCTCTCAAGGAGACACAGTTTAGTGTCTGGTTTAGTGACACAGGGCTTCTGTCCAGTGGGGGAAGAGGTTTTAAGAAAATAGAGGTCCTCAATTCTCCCTAAAGGAATTGACTTCATTGATAGCATAGTTTAGGAAGAACATGCCTTAAGGACACCGTTAATACACAATGGAGATCTTGATGGTAAGTAAGAAAAGGCTGGGGGCTCCATGATGGGAGTAGCAGCAAGCAAGATGTTGTACCAGCTAGAAGTTTAACAAAGAGAACCAGGAAAAGAGACAGCCAAGAAGAGCCCTTCTGGGGTCAGAGTGAGACTCAAAGACTGGGAATACCCCACCCCTGGAAAACAACATGATTAAAACTGGATCAGACCATAGAACAATTTATACCAAAGTATTGTCAAACAATACCAAGATACTGTCAAAACATTAGAGCCAACAGCTAGCAATTAGTAGAAGCTAGCTTCTAGACGAGACACCAGTAAAGGCAGACCAGACAGGAACTTAACAGGAATATCAGGAAAAGAGAGATTTAAGGATGCCCAAATAAACTACAGACAGACACTTCTGGTGATCAGGGAGACTGTGCACATTCCCAAGAAAGAAAAGTCTTCTCGAACATGGTGCTTGGACAATTGGATATCCAACGCAAAAGAAAAAAAAACTGGAACCCCACTTCACCCCATATTAAAAAAATCAACTCAAAATGGTCAGAAACTTAAATGTAAAAGTTCAAACTATAAAACTCTCAGAAGCAAACTTAGGAGTGGATCCTTATAACCTTGGACTAGGCAATGGTATCTTTGATATGACACCAAAGCACAAGTAACTAAAGATAAAATAGACCTTTGGACTTCATCAGCCTTAAAAACCTCTGTGCTTCAAAACACATGAACAAAATCATGAAAAGACCACGCCAGAATGAATGAAAATGTTTGCAAATCATATATTTGATAAGGGACTTACATCCAGAATATAAGATGCGCTCTTGCAAATCAATAATAGAAGATTAAAAAAGCCGATTAAAAATGGGCAAAGGATTTGAATAGACGCTTCTCCAGTGAAGACGTACAAATGGCCGATAAGCACATGAAAAACTGCTCAACATGATTACTCACTAGTGAAATGCAAATCAAAACAACAATGTGATACTGCTTCACACCAACTAGAACAACTATAATCAAAGACAGTTACAAGTATTGACTAGGAAGGAGAGAAAACGGAGCTCTCGTACGTTGGTGACAAAGTAAAATGAGGCAGCGGGCTTTGAAAAACATTTTGGCGGTTCCTCAAACACTTAAACATAGAGTTACCATATGCTCCAGCAACACTACTCCTAGGTATATACTGAAAAGTAATGAAAGCATGTGTCCTCCCAAAAACTCGTACAGGAATGTGAATAGCCGCAATGTTCACAGCAGTCAAAATGTGGAAACGACTCCAGTGTCCGTTAACTGCTAAATGAATACGTAAAATGGGATACAGATACAACATGGAATACTATTTAGCAATAAACGGGAAGGAAGTATTGATGGACGCTACAAAGCAAATGGACCTTAAATATGTATATGCTAAGAGACCATATAACCTATGATTAATTTAGATGAATTGTCCAGAAGAGGCAACTCAGAAAGTAGTTTAGTGGTGTACAATTCTTGGTGCTTAGGGGGGATTGGGAATGAGGGCTAATGGGTAGAATTTCCTTGGGGAATGACAAAAATGTTCTAGAACTAGACTGTGTTGATGCTTGCATAAATCTATGGATATACTAAATCCTTAAATACATATTCAAATGGGTGAAGTGTATGTGGTCTGTATCTCAATAAAGCCGTTAAAAAATAAAGACGCGGAGATGTGTATTCGCTTTTCAAGAGATTTGAACTAAAAGAATAAAGAAGAATTCGTTCTCTAGCTTTTTAGGAAATCTGGCTTCAGAAAGTAGAACTCCCCGCGGGGCAGCAGGAATGAATGAACGGATACAGAGTACGAAGCAGCACAGATACGGGGCTCGAGTAGCTGGGTTCAAATCTCAGATCTAGGGCTTGCCACTATTTTCTCTTAAGTAAGTGACTTAATTTTGCTGAGCCTTTCTTTAGAGCAATCAGGGTCTATTTCATTGAATTGGTGGAAGTATTAAAGTAAGCCCCGTGTCTAAAGGGCTTAGCATAACACCTGATAAATGGTAGTGTTTGATAGCTAATAACTATTCAATAGTGTCATTGTTACTATCATTATCATTAGTTACAGGAACCGAATGGGAAAGTATAAAACCTTTAAGCACCCAATGGCCATGTATATGCGGCAATCATCCGGTTACATGCTTTTATTTCATACTGAGGAACGTCACCTTGGATTACTGGGCAGAGCTGGCTGCCATTTATTAACCTCTCAATAGCTACAGATTCTTATTAAAAAGAACATCTGACTCCACTCCCCCCAAAGCGTTATTAGGAAACTATGAGAAAACACATTGGGATCTGCTCCTACTCTTGTCCTCCACGGAGGGTGTTGGTAGCCAAAGGCCAGCTGTGCATCCAGTCGAAACTAGCAGTTGGATTCTGGCAGCTGATGGGGTAAGTACGACTCTTCCAAATGCTTGTCTGATCCTTGAATATCGGGGTAAGGGAATCTGCTGTTTCCCCACTGAGAATGTGGGAATGGAAAGAGGCTCAGGGATTTGAACAAGAGAGGCCGGTGGGAACCAGTGTCTCACCGCCCGCCTTGTCATGCAGATCCCTTAGTCCTTCTCAGCACGGTCAAGGAACAACTCCTAGAACTGACAGCCATGAGAAATTCTGTTAATATTTTTCCCTCTAAGAGGAAGTTTCTCAAGCAGCAAACCAGGCCCAGCACCGTATCTTAAATAATTCTGCCATTACCTAAAGCGGCCCGTCTGTAGGTGGCACACAGGGCACACCTTGGAGGTGACCGTGATGTTGCTGCCTTTGACCCGAGGCAGGCACGCCTTCACACTGCTTGTGTATTTGATTGCAACCGCCACGCACTTAATCGCGCCTGCTCCTAACTGATGGGGTGGTGTGAACCGTCGGGGGCCCTTGCAGAGGGGTCACACTGCTGGACACGGGAGGGCTGCAATTACTTGTCGGGGTAAATGCACGGGGTGGGGAGGGTTAGGTCAGCCAGAGTTGATTTCCTGGGGATGGGACTCACCCAGCACCCCACTAAGGAGGAAGGCAGAAACTTTCCCTTTAGCTTTAGCTACGAAGAGCTGAAAAGTTTCTCAAGAAGGATGTGTCCTTTGAGATTGTGAGAATAATTTCTTCCCAACTGCATGTGTCTGGGGATTTGAGACCGGGAGATAGAGGACCCCTGGGCAGGAAGAGTGCTGTTCGTCTCCCCCGTGCAGAGACAAACACACTTAAGGGAGGTGATGAGTGACGGGCACTTTCTTGCTAACAGATGGCCTCCAGTTAGGACACTTGGTATGTTTTTACCTGATGGTCTTCTTGGCGTGGGTCAGGGACAGATTCTGGGAGTTCACACACACATGCGCGCACACACACACACACACACACGGGACGTGATTCTTCGGGTTGACTAATTTATTTTTACATTAGGATTTGCCTGCTGGACTAGGTTAAACTGTCTGTCACCTTTACGACTAGGACTGGGGACTGAAGTCTCAAGAGTGAGGGGTTAACCTGACTGTGATCTTTCACTCAGATCACGTCCCTGTACAAACACATGCCCTCTCCCCCACCCTCAGATTCACAAATCACAGAGCATGAAGGTCATCATTCAACCCCTTCATCTCCCAGTTAACAAAACTTCAGTCCAGAGAAGGGAAGCATCTCGCCCGCAGCTATAATGTAGTTGGTGGCGAGGTCGCAAACAGACCCCGGGTCTCCTGCCTTCAACCCATCCGCTTCCCGATATGCCCCTCTGTCCCCCATGCACATCTGCTACCTGGCATCCTGACAGTGAAAAGAGTGCTCGTGGCAGCTTAATTAGCCATAAATACTCTCTTAATAAACCCACTCTGTTATGGGCTGTTTCTGTTAGAAGGGATTATTATTGCCACAACATAAATTTCCTGCAAAAGATATGGTCGGGTCACACAATGTAGCCTATTATGAGAACCAGAGTAATAAAACAGCCAGATAATTTATGTGTCTCTCTGGGTTCCTTGCGCTTATCTCAAAGAAAAGAGCCAAGATGTTGAGACAAATGGAGAAGTAAATATGTGTGGCTGGAAATAGTCTGTGCAATTTGTTCAGTGCCATTTTCGCAAAGGCACTTTTAAGATGAAGGCCTGAGCGGCTAACAATGAGCACGATTTCACTGAGAAGTGACTGGCCGTTCTCCGTCCTCACTGAGGACAAAGGGAATGGGATTAAACCACAACAGAAATCATTTTTGCCTCATAATGAGGCAGCATCACAAGTCTGTGAAGGGTTTGGGGCCCAAAGACATTTTTGGGTCCATGGTGAGTTGGGTGGCCCTCCTTCTGTGCTTGATCGACATAGCATTCCCCGCCGCAGCACGAAGGCTGGGGAATGCTGTGGGATCCCTCCCCACAAGGACATTTACCCTGGCAGACAAGGGGATCTAAGGAACAAGAAGGCAGCCACCAGCCCCAACGCGGTCACTGTCCTGAGCCCGACTTCTCACCCAGCTGCTGCTGCTGCTCAGGTATGTTCCAACACTGTGAGTTAGTTAGTCTCAGGTCCAGGACTCCCCACCTGCCTTTGTGACAGAGCAGAGGGCCTATGAAGGCCAGGCTCCTGAGGCGGCTTGACGTCCCCTGCCAGACAGACGTGGACAAGTTATACATCTCTCACCAGACACCTCAGGCCCAAATCACTGTGACTCTTGGAAAAAAAAGAAAAGAAAAGAAAAGAAAAGAAAAGAAAAGAGGAAAGGAAAGGAAAGGAAAGGAAAGGAAAGGAAAGGAAAGGAAAGGAAAGAAAAGAAAAGAAAGAAAAGAAAAGAAAAGAAAAGAAAAGAAAAGAAAAGAAAAGAAAAGAAAAGAAAAGAAAGAAAAAGATTCTCTTCCTAAAGAGAATGCTCCAAGGTGCTGTATTTACCACAGTTCAACCAGAACTTTCTTGATAAACTGGGCTTTGCTGACAAATCGAACTTCTGATTATCCACAGAGTTTGGGGTGGGCAGTACAGCTCAAGGAGAATACTCCCCAGCTTCCCCCGCCCAGGGACATCCCCCACACCCCCACACCGGGGGGCACCAGGACTGGCAGGGCATGGGTTGGTGAGACCATGGTGGCTCCTGCTGTGACATGACACTCATGTTTATCTTTCTTTTAATTTACGTTTAAGTTTGTGATGGTACATAGCAGGATAAATAGAAAGGTAATTTGCTCTCACGAAGAATGGAACTAAGTTCCTGCTCTCTCCCGGTCCATTGCAAGAACAGTTACTCCCCCTGGAAGGGGGACTCTGGGACGTGGGAAGAGGAATCAGTGCAACACCACCCTCTGAACACACACCTCTGTTGGGCAGCACTTTGGTGGATTCATACTCTTGTTAGCATATGCTTGCCAGCTAGACTTCCTACAAAATACTCATTTTCAAAGACGTAGGATCGCCTGCACTGTGTCACACAGAATTAACCTTCCGTGCACCGTGAGATCCCCTGGTGCCCCAGGAGCAGCTCTAGGCCTCCAGCTTTTAAGTTTTATTGGACTGTTTGCTTAGAAGTTCCATGTATAGAAGACAATAGAATGTTTCACTCTGAAGGGATCCCAGGAAGAAACACTCCCTATTTAGCAGGAAAGGGTCAAGACCTCACCCTGTATTGATTAGGTGAAATGCATGCAAACTCTGAGCCACTGAACGATTTGGAGCCAATAATGCAAAAAAAAAAAAAAAACTTAGGGCGTCAGCTTGTGTCTTACAAGTGAGCTTTATTTCTTTCCATGAGATGGGACATGCGTCTCCTGGAACCACACACTCACCCAACGGTGCCAAGAAGGCAGCCCTCAGCCCCTCGCTCTGCCCTGTTACACAGGACACTTGTTCTTCTCGGCACACTCGGTGCATATTCCTGCCTCCGTATCTTTGCCCAGTTTTCCCTACCTGACGAATTCCTAATCATCCTTCAGGACCCACATGGCCTTCCCTGACCCGCTGTCGTTCCTTGTCATTATTCTGCCTTAGCTCAGGACTGACTGCTCGTTCATCTACGTTCCTGCGGCACTCTGCCCCATGCCCCTCACAGGAATATTGCAATGCCTTGGGAACTGCCCCCTCCATTGAACTGTGGATGTCAGCCCCATCTTTGCTCCCCAGCCCCTAGGAAAGTCCCTGGCACATTCTAGGAGCTCAGTTAATGAAATGGAGTGTGTGATTCAATTAGCATTGCTAGATTCCCCTAAACATTATCAGGGGAATAGAAACATGCAAGGCTTGGCTACATGCTCACATGGAAGGAAGGCAGCAATGCTTAACATTGTTGAAGTGCCTTAGGAAACACATACAGAAGGGACAGATCAGTGTCCTGAGGCTGAGAGGGGCACGCAGCAGGGCTGTGGGCTGTTAGCGTCAATCCACTTTTTACGTCTTCTGGAAACAAAACAGTAGGAAGGTTTCTGCAATGGTGGGGCAGGCTGATCCATTGCAGGGCAATATTACCCAGACACCTGGAAGCTAGACAATACAGTCTGCCTCACGGGGATGGCCAGAGAGGTGGGTCCTTGGTAGCATGCCACACTCAGGCCCACACACATTTATATACAATTAAATATAACGGACAAGCCCCAAGTCTGCCCTGATAGTGATTTTTGCACATTACAATGCAACATACCGATTGTAGTTTAAATGGTGTCCCCAGTGCCTTGTTAATTCTGAACTCTTAATGCTTCTACTTATGCAGCATCTTTAACTGGAGGTATGCAGAGCACTTTGTAGGCAGAATCGTATCACCCCTCCTTTTCTGCCCCCCCCCCCGCCACCCCCACCACCCCCTCCCCCGCTTACAAGATTCCTGAAGGGAGGGAAGCCGCCATCCAGGTGCCCACCCTGCAGGGGCGACGGGAGGCCCAGATGAAGAGAGGCACCACAATCTCCCCCATGTCCTGGCAGCCACAAGAAACCCCACTTCCCTACTTGGTAGAAAACTAAGCTTGGCCACAACGGAGAGTACGCTGGAGGAAGGATACGTTAACAGACAGGTAAAGTAGAAGTCCACCTAAAAATGGAGGAAACTGCAAATCCAAAACAAACTCACTAGCCAGAGAGACATGGGTCCACAGGGAGGCTGCTTCCAGAAGTACGTAAGAGTGAGAATTATGTATGTTAGGTACGATTGTACTGGTGACGGGCACTAAAATTCGCTGTGGCCTGTTGAAAGCCACATTGGGAAATCACTACAGATGGAAATAAAAAGAGAAAGAAAGTCAGACTGTGCTAATGATGCCTTCTTGTTACTCACAGGCCAGAACTGAAGGTCGTGATAAATGTTTCAGTCCTTCTTCAGTCTTTGATTCCCCCACTCACCTTTGCAAATGACTTTGCTGTGAAACCTTATCTCTGGCAACTATTACACACACACACACACACACACACACACACACACACACACACAGCATGCACTTCCATGTGACCCTATTCAACAACAGAATTATCTTCTATCATCCTTACTAAATCCATCTGTGTTTCTCAGCTCATTCCTGGAAGACATCCGAACGACATTTACGGCCCTCCTGGCTGGCGAGAGAGCGCGTTAAGCCATTTCTTGACTGCCAGATCTGGGTCCAGTTGCATTGCTGTCTCTTTGTTCCTTCACTTACACACATAACCACATGTGACTCCCATGCCCCCCTCTCTGCGGCCTCCACATCAACATGAACATGCCCCTTCTCTCCAGGACAAATAGAACCTTGTCTCAACCCCCCATCTCTCCTGTTACTCCCACCCTTCCCTATTCTTGTTCTCACACACACACATTGTCAAGTGGACCAGCCATTTCCTCGCCCCCCAATTCCTCAACCCACATAACCTCTGCCTCCATCCCCACTGAAGCTGCTCTGGTC
Organism: Panthera onca; assembly: GCF_046562875.1. Lineage (NCBI taxonomy): Eukaryota > Metazoa > Chordata > Mammalia > Carnivora > Felidae > Panthera > Panthera onca. The sequence goes on along the minus strand of NC_138349.1, from coordinate 38,705,887 downwards.
ACAAGTCATCAAGGACCCCTGGGTCCAAAGCCGGTGGTCCCTTTTCAATCTTCCTCTTCTGTGACACATGGGTCATTACATCCTTAAGAACTTACCCATCTTACTTGTCCTTTCGCCAGCCATTTCTCAAGTTTGTTAAACTCAGCATTTTCAAAAGGCCATTTGTCTGTACTTTGCTCGAATTTCTTTTCCTCAAAGATTCCCTCTCCGTAAATGCCACCTACTACCCTCTCAGTGACTGATGCAAGCCAGTTTCCAGGAGTCACCATTAATTCCCTGTCCCTGGATCTAATCTGTATCAGTTATTAATTTAATGCCTCTCAGCTTCAAATCTATCCTTTATTTCCTACTCAGCAAAGACAGAGCCATAAGCATTTCTGGTCTACAACTGGTACCCACATGTTTGGCTTTGTCAGTAGAGGACACTGGAGGGACCCTGCAGGAAAAAGAGGTTTTTCTTTCTGGTGCCAGAATGCTTCTGTTTGCTTATTCTTCCTGCCTGGGTGGGGAGTGGGGGCATCTAGTGGTGTTGTGCCCTAACCTAACTCTGCCCTAATGTCCAGAGTGCAAAATCCTTTGATGTGCTCACAGTGTTGGCCCAGCCCAGTGACACCTTCCTGGCAGGGACATCTCACTCCTGGGCCTCATGCTACTCTGGCTGGCAAGCAGTTTCCCAACACTCTTTCCATACTCTCACTACCAGCCTCAACCCACCTGGTCCCCAAAGAGTTTCTTCCCACCTGTTGGTCCTAGCTACGGTGTCCAGCCATCTGCCAGCACCACACCTGGCAACTGGACAGCTGTGGCCCAGGTGACCCTAAGCTTCTCTCCATGCAGTGGGCTGTAAACACAGCCCTCTCCAGTGAGGTCTAAACCTCAGCCTTGCGGAGGGTCCCCACTTCCAAATTTCTGCCTTCCTGGCTACTTTCCTTCATCTTCAGAGTACTCTTGTATTTTAATCCTTTATAGCTGTTCTCCTGTTATACTTAAGAAATCTTTACATCAAGCTTTCCTAGTCCAAATTATCACGTGACTTCTGTCTCCTGATTAGACCCTAACTTATACACTGTCAAACACCGAACTTCATTTACTCTATCAGCCAAATTTCTATTGAATCTCTATGCTCTTCATTTTTTCTTTTTCTCTTGTTAAAACCACCATCATTTCTTGCTTGAATTCTGCAGTTATCTCTGTAATTTGTCTCTCCTAACTGATCAGACTGACTCCTCCCCAATCCATTTTTCTCCTCCTCAACTCATATATATTTACCATCCACTTAACTTCTAGAAGTTTCCCATTGCTCTGAAAGAAAGCCCCCAAATCATTGACATACCTTGTAGGTTAAATAAAATATGACCTTCCCCTGGTCCCAACCAACCTCAACTCAATATCCCTCCTCTCTCTACCATGAAAATTGGTAATTTGTGCTTTCTCTCCTGCTTACTCAATCTTACTGCTAGAATTGTACCATGCTAGAACATATATTCTTTAAAAAAATCTTTTAGGTTGCTTTGTTTTGTTTTGTTTTGTTTTGTTTTAATCCTGGTATTTTTTTTATATCCTACTTCATTAACTTCTTTTTTAAATTATTTTTTCATACTTTGGGATTATTCAATTTTAATGTTAGCTTTTTGAAATGACAATATAGCACATTTAAAGTACCATTATCCCTCTAAGTATGGCTTTAGCTATATTCCATGGCTTTTGAAATGCAAAACTTACTTTGTTATGATGTTCTAAATTTGGGGGAATGTTCACAATGACTTCTTTTGACCCGTGAAATATTTGGAGGTGTGTATTTTATTTTTTTTAATGTTTATTTATTTTTGAGAGAGAGAGAGACAGAGTGCAAGTGGAAAAGGGGCAGAGAGAGAGGGAGACACAGAATTTGAAGCAGGCTCCAGGCTCTGAGCTGTCAGCACAGAAACTGACATCGGGCTCCAACTCAAGAACCATGAGATCATGACCTGAGCTGAAGTTGGATGCTTAACCAAGGGAGCTACCCAGACGCCTCTAGAGGTGTGTATTTCAGTTTATTGGGTTTCATTGTTGTTCTCTGCTTAGGTTTTTTGTCTTTTAACTATTGATATCTAATTTTATTCTAATGTGGTCCGAATACATGGTCTATATGATAATGATTCACTGATGTTTGTATAAAGATATTTCAATCTTTATACACTTCCAAAGTGGCTGCAAATAATGACTATTTCCCTGTTTGTTTCATGCAGTTATATATATATATATATATATATATATATATATATATATATATAAAATATTAAGCTTATTCAATTAACTTAATTCATCAATTGTGACAGAGGTATATGAAAACTTCCCACTATTATTATAAGTTTATCAATATTAATGCAAAATTTTAAGCAATCTTATTTTATCCCTTTGCTGCTATGATTTTTTTCATATATACATATTTTCTCATTTTTTTATCTTCCTGATTGATGTTTTCTTTTTATCATTGGAAAAGTATGCTTTTTATTCCTATTTGTGCTTTCTGGCTTACCAGTATTTTTAATCTAACCTTAGTAGGCTTTAATCTTTAATTTTTACTTTTATTCTAGGTTTTAGGTTTAGGTGAACCTTTAGTAAACAGAACACAGCTGGATTTTTTAAGTCTAATTTGGGAAAAGTTGCTTTTTAACTAAAAAGATTAATCATGATATAATGCACAGCTAGTGAATTAACCAATTTATAAGTTTCTTTTTGTTATAACTGATAGGAAGGAAACATCTTGAGCATGGAAGTGTTAGGCTATCTGTGAGAAATGCATGTCAGGACTTACTCACTAGGCCGGCAGCAGAGGGGCAGGAGGAGGTGTAGTGGGAGAGACGTGTGCAAATGTGTTCACATTTTAATGACAGCCGTTAATGTGTGTGCATCACTTTGTGCCACAGGAATACATTAAGTGATTTGGTGGAAAAATACCTCCTTGCTAATATTTGAATAGTATAAATCGGATAATGAATTATTTTAGAAGCATTATACTTTGTGTACTGTTACTTTGTGTCTCATTTTTAATCGAACATTAAAGGAATGCAGCATCTTAATTGTAATTCTATCAATATCTTTATCTAGAGGCCTGTTGCCATTTTTGTCTTTTATGAAACTTTTGTCGCCAAGAAAGGCAGGATTACATTTTTTTTCTTTCAGATAGAGTTGGTATTGTGTATTGGTGTTTATCAAAATACTCGTAGTTTGGGGACTTTGAAATGGTAAATATTCATGGTGTGTAAAAAAAGCATGGTACATAACTGTATGATCTTAATTACACTAAAATGCTTCGTTGTGTAGATACACACATGGGACCTAGAAGGTCAAACTGTTAACTGCTTGTGATTATGGATGACTTCATTCCTTGCTTCTTGTGTTTTTCAGTTTCCTTTTAGGCATATGTTAACTTTAGAAAAGTAGATTATTTTAAGACCTAACAACATATTAATTAATTTAAATTTGTTATAAATATTGAAATGTTTAGACTTATTTTGCCATTCTATTTTTTCATTTATGACTTACTGCATTTTTTCCTTCTTTATTTCTCCTTTCCTGCTTGCCGTTATATTTATCCAGGCTTAATTCACCCTACTCTCTTCTAATCATACAGAATTTCATATTCTACTTCTATTATATTCATTAGCTACCATTGCATTTTAATGTACATACCAGACCTTACAAAGTATAAAGTTAAGTCTTTTAACTTCCTCCTGGACAACACAAGAACTTTAGAATGTTTTTATCCCAATACATCTCATCTGCCAACTTATTGTGCTGTCTGGTGTTTAATTCTATCTTTTTTAAAATCCCCAATCTTAGTCATTTTACAAATTGATGGCAGTTGTGCTTTTTTTTTCTGAATGTTATTTTATTGAGGGACATTCTTTCTGATTTTAAAACTTCCTTTTTGCTGATGTATATTCTTTAGGTCTTTCATTAGGTTTTATGAAATCCATCTCATCTTCTGCACTGACCACCATGTCAGAAATTTGACTATTGTTGGGGCACCTGTGTGGCTCAGTCAGTTGGGTGCCTGACTTTGGCTCAGGTCATGATCTCACGGTTTGTGAGTTCGAGCCCCACATCGGGCTCTCTCTGCTGACAACTTGGAGCCTGGAGCCTGCTTTGGATTCTGTCTCCCTCTCTCTCTGCCCCTGCCCCACCTGTGTTCTGCCTCTCTCTCTTTCCAAAAAATAAAATAAACATCAAAAAAAAAATTTTTAAACTTTGGTTGTTGTTGAATTTTTGATGCTCTTTTAAATGAAATTGTTTTCTTAATTTTCTTTTCAGATTGTTCATTGCTAATATATGGAATTGTAGCTGATTTTTGTGTGTCGAGTTTGTATCCTGCTATATTGCTAAATTCATTTATTAGTTCTAATAGTCTTTTTATGAAATATTTATGGTTTTCTACATATGCATTCATATTATCTGTGAACAGAGATAATGTCCATCAACTGATGAATGGATAAAGAAGATGTGGTTTATATATACAATGGAATACTACTTGGCAATGAGAAAGAATGAAATATGGCCTTTTGTAGCAACATGGATGGAACTGGAGGGTATTATGCTAAGTGAAATAAGCCAGGCAGAGAAAGACAGGTAACATGTTTTCACTCATATGTGGATCTTGAGAAACTTAACAGAAGACCGTGGGGGAAGGGAAGGGGGAAAAAATGTTACAAACAGAGGGGGAGGGAGGCAAACCATAAGAGACTCTTAAATACAGTGAAGAGAGGGTGGGTGGGGGGTGGGGAGAGGGGAAAGTGGGTGATGAGCATTGAGGAGGGCTCCTGTCGGGATGAGCACTGAGTGTTGTATGTAAGCCAATTTGACAATAAATTATATTTAAAAAATAAAATCAAATAGCATCCAAAAACTTAGGAATTAACTTAACCAAGGATATGAAAGACTTGAACAATGAGAGACCTAAAACATTTCTGAAAGAAACTGAAGAAGACAAATAAATGCAAATACCTCCCATGCTCATGTTTTGGAAGAATTACCCATTGTTGCTAAGATGTCAGTACCAAAAGCAATCTCCAGATTCACCACAATCTCCATCAAAATCCCATTGAGATTTTCTGTAGAAATAGAAAAATTCATCCTAAAATTTATACGGAATCTCCAGGGATCTTGAATAGCCAAAATAATCCTGGAAAAGACAAAAAAAGCTAGAGGACTCATACTTCCTGATGTGAACACTTACTACAAAGCTAATCAAAAGTAATCAAGTAATATACTACTAGCATAAAGAGAGAAATATATACCAATGGAATAAAATAGAAGTCTAGAAATAAACTCTCATATATATGGTCAAATTATTTTTGACAATGGTGCCAAGACCATTCACTGGGGGAAACAGTCTTTTCTACAAATGGCACTGAGAAAACTGAATATCCACCTGCAAAACAAAACAAAACAAAACAAAAACAAAAACAAAAAACATTATATAACACTACATACAAAAGTTAACTCTAAATGCATCTATGATCTACATGTAAGACCTAAGTTAGCTATAAAACTCTTAGAAGAAAACATACGGTAAAGCTTGATGACATTGGTTTTGGCAGTGAGTTCTTGAATATGACACTAAAGGCACAAGCAGCCACAAAAAAAATGGACCTTATAAAAATTTAAAAATTTTATCCATCAAAAAATACTATCAACTGAGTTAAAAGGCATCCATCCCACCAAATGGGAGAAAATATTCACAAATCGTATGTCCAATAAGAGATTAATATCCAGAATAGATAAAGAACTCTTCCAACTCAAAAATTAAAAAATAATCTGATGTACAAATGAAGAAAGGATTTGAATAGACATTTCTCCAAAAGAAGATATGCAACACATGGCCATAAATAACATGAAAAGATGCTCAACATCACCAATTATCGGGGAAATGCAAATCAAAGCCATAACAAGATACCATCTCACACCATTAGGTTGGCTACTATCATTAAATAAATAAATAAATAAATAAATAAATAAATAAATAGCAAGTGTTGGTGAGGATGTATAGAAATTGAAACATTCGTATGCTGTTGGTGGGAATATAAAATTGGATAGCCACTAATGAAAATAGTATGGTGGTTCCTCAAAAAAGGAAAAATACAATTATCACATGATCCAGCAATTCTATTTCTGAATATATACCCAAAAGAATTGAAAGCAAAGTCTTGAAATCTTTATACACCCATGTTCATAGGAGCATTGTTCACAATAGCTAAAATGTGGAAGCAACCCAAATGTCCATTGATGGGTAAATGGATAAAGAAAATATGGAATGTGGACTATCATTCGGCCCTAAAAAGGAAGAAAATTCTGACCAATGCTACAACTTGGATGACCCTTGGAAACATTATGCCAAGGGAAATAAGCCAATTACAAAAAGACAAATACTGTATGACTTCATTTACCTGAGTATGGTGTAAGCCCTGACCGTTAGCTTTTCCTTTTTGTGATAAAAGTATTTGACTTAAGCTTTGAATGCCTAGGCATCTATTTCAAAAAGGGCTATCTCGAATAGACACATTGCCAGCCACATGAGTACATGAAGAGCCAGCCCCCACCCCAGGCTCCCAGGTTTTAGAGATCTTGGTAGGTTCTGAGATAACTGACCATTTGGGCCACTGTTTTTTCTCTTCTCACACTTTAAATTCCTATTCTTAGGTTTCAAGTTCACCAATAAAGATGGAGTCTGCAAAATCCTAAGCCCCACCCCCCACCTCAAAAGAAGCAGAATCCCAGGTCCACGCACTGGCATGCTCTCACTCTCCTGCTCTCTCTCTCTCCCTCTCTCTGTAGCTAGGACCTCACCGTGTGGCCCCAGTGTGCCATGTGCTTTCCAGGACTTGAGTAATAAACTTTTTTCTTTAAAGCTTCCTCATAGTTATCACTGAAGGGCATCTTGCAATTATAATAAGAACCACAAGGACTGGTCCAGCCACAACATGGGTTATCGATAGGCTGGGGCCAGCACAAAACAATGAGGAAGAATGGAATAGTCAAGTTCCTAGAAAGAAAAAAGAAGGATGGTCGGTAGGGGTGGGGGGAGGGAGAAACAGGAGGTTGTTACTTAAAATGTTCAGAGTTTCCTTTTGGGAAGGTGAAAAAGTTCTAGAGATGGATGGTGCCGATGGGTTTACAACGATGTCAATATACTTAATGCCAATAAACGGTACACTTCAAAATAGTTAAGACAGTAATTTTTATGTTATGTATATTTTACCACAATTAAAATAAACTGAAAAAAAAAGTGAAAATACTCTTTCTTCAGATATGTTTGTCTGGGTCAACTAGGTCTCTTGGCCTTACACTACCCACCGGAACTCAGGTCACTGGTCCACGCTCCCGGCTGGTCATTCATGAGTGCAAGTAGGGTGTCTTCTCCTTTTGTTTGCATACCTGAAGTTTGCTAGGAGAGTAGATCTGAAGTGTTCTCACCACACACACACACACACACACACACACACACACACGCAAATGGTGACTATGTGAGGGGACCGATGTGTTAACTAACTTGTTTGTGCTATCACTTTGCAATATATATAACAAAACTAGCAAAATTTCTAATAAATTATATTAAATTTAATAATATATTTTTTTAAAGCATGCCTGCCTGTTCCTCAGCGCTCCAGTTATTACCCCAAGGGAAATGGCAACCATACAAAGCCCCTCTGGGAAACTTAAGCCTTGACCAGAAAGCACTAATGACTGGAGCCACGTCAGCTCTTCTCAGTCCCAGAGGAAGGAACTCATTACCCAGATCATAGTGGAGGGTGAGTCAGTGGTGCCCGGGAAATATCTAGAATGGCTAAGCATGTATTTATTCATTCAACAAATATTCACTGAGTGACTACTCTGTTAGGCATTCTTCTAATCATTAAGTGCAGAAATTTTCGACGACTAATCTTTGCTCATGCTAGCTGCCACATCCCACGACATCCTGGGGGAAATAATGTGTTAAGGGGACTTCTCCTTGTCCAAGGCCACTGAGTTAAGCGGGTCCCCTTTCTAGGACATTAGACATTTGAGACAAGTAGGTCCAGGCAAGAGGAAGCAAGAATCCAAAGGGGTGCCCACTGGCATTTCAGAAGGGAGTGAAAGAGAAGCTTGCGCGAAGGGTAACATGGTGTCCAGAAATTTGCTGGCTCTCCTTTGTCACCCATCCACAAGGGTCGGTGTTCCTTTGTGTTCTGACCTGGCCCTCTCTTTCTCACCCCCACGCCCTCTCTGGACAGACTCTTCAGTCTTCCTGGTGTTGTGTTTACCTGTCTGCCGGTTGCTCCCACCCCCAGACCCTGTCTCTGAGCTAGGAAGCCACCTGCACGACACTTGGTCAATGTCTCACAAGGGCACAGACTCAGCCTTTGCAGAGTGCGACACTTCTGCCTTCCCCTCACTGCAAACCTGCCTCTCCCGGGGGTGTTATCTCAGGGACAGGGCCCTCACACAGCCCCCAAAGCTGGCACCAGGTCGCCATTCCCCACACCCCTTACCTAATCTCAGTCTCCAAGTCCTAGTTGTAAACACACGTGGAATCTGTCACCCATCACTCCCCTGGATCAAGCCACCTTATTAGGTAAATTGAAAATGCCAATTTTCAGAAACCCAGGGGTCCGCTTTTCCTGGCTCCGTTCACTCCCTTCCCCGCTCCCGATGTGGGATCTGCTCTCTACCCTGCAGTCAGACCGGGGATTGGATTGAGCCCCTCGTTTAGCCCTTTGGTAGCTTCCACCTCCAGACTCAGCCCCGAGGAAGGAATGTGGCTTCCACCACCCTCCCCAGGATCCGGCCTCTGTGTGTCTCATCTCCTCCCATCCCCCTGGCAATCCTCGTGCTCCGGCCTGATAGGACGTCCTCAGAAACACCTCCTCCAGCTCTCAACCAGCCCTGCTTGGAAGCCCTGTGGAACCTTCACTCCCCCCTCCAATGGTCACAGCTTACATTGGCTCTCTCTGATTCGTGGTCCTCTTCCCCCAATGGGCTCCATGTGCTTCTGGTGACCATGACCTCCAGCAAAGGCACAGCAGTTTAAAGCCTGTTATTCTTAAAAGTAGTCAGGAGATTACAAGAGCTGCAGAATGTTTGGAAACTAAGATGAACCAAAGCCCAGGCTGTGACACATGCCGGCATGAACATGGGGGCGTTAGTGAGAACTCAGGCCCGAGGACTTGGGGCTGTCCTGTGAACTCTCAGAAGGCACAGATGGGTTCTTAGCATCCTGCTTATTAATCCAACGGGAGTCAACTGGCAAGACATCACTCTAAGTAGATCTGTTCTTGCCTACCCCGAGTCTCCCCAGAGGAGCAAGGGACCTCGAGAAAGTCAACAGGCAGGGGTCTCTCGGGACGCTGTGATTGCTCATCAGCCATCACCTATCCAGCTCTTTGCAAAGATCACATAGCTGGCACCCACCTTCAGAGATTCTGATAGGTCCAGGGTGAGGGTGGTGTCACCTTAGCTACAGAGTTTGCAGACCCAGCACAAAAGGCAAATGCCAGGCTCCTTGCTCAAAAATTATTAAGAGTTTCAAGATGACAACAGCAGAGCATTAAACCCAGTGTGGGGCCCTTCTGAGTGCGGGCCCACAATGTGCATTCTGGAGACTATGGCCCCAGTGACACAGCTGATCTCCCCTGGCGCCCGCAAACCTCGGGTCGATGTCCATGACATGCCCCCCTGTGCAGGTCCTGGAACCAGAGAGCTGAGACTTCAGGTCCCTGCAGGACATTCTAAATTTTATTTTAATGTTTATTTTATTATTTTTTTTTTAATTTTTTTTTTTCAACGTTTTTTATTTATTTTTGGGACAGAGAGAGACAGAGCATGAACAGGGGAGGGGCAGAGAGAGAGGGAGACACAGAATCGGAAACAGGCTCCAGGCTCCGAGCCATCAGCCCAGAGCCTGACGCGGGGCTCGAACTCACAGACTGCGAGATCGTGACCTGGCTGAAGTCGGATGCTTAACCGACTGCGCCACCCAGGCGCCCCAATGTTTATTTTATTTTTGAGAGAGAGAGAGACAGAGCATGAGCATGGGAGGAGCAGAGAGAGAGAGACACAGAATCCGAAGCAGGCTCCAGGCTCTGAGCTGTCAGCACAGAGCCCGATGAGGGGCTCCAGCTCACAAACCGCGAGATCATGACCTGAGCCGAAGTCGGACACTCAACCAACTGAGCCACCCAGGGGCCCCAGGGGCCCTGCAGGACATTTTTAAAGCCCCGCCCCCCCTCCACCCCACAAATTTCTACTACAGGTGCTGTAGTCTTGTTTTATTTTTTTTTTTTTTAAACTATATGTTTAGGGACTCCTAGAGATTTCTGAAGTGATTTTCTTGTAGAATTCCTATTTCTCCTTACCACCCCCTCTAAAAGGCCCAAGTCACCAGCTGGCCATGGGATTGAGAGGCAGGAAAATGTATGCGCATTCTTCTCATCCCTAGAGCACATAATGGACACATGAGGGGAAATTGTACATTTTTACAGTGATCTAGTCTCTGAGGACAAATGCAAGAGAAATGCAGACCTAATTCTAATTCCTCTGATCAAAAATCTGATAGTCCAATAAGCCCAATATGATAAGCACACAAAGAAATATGAAGTGAAATGGGTCACAACTCTCCCCACGAGCTCAGAGGATGACAGGGGCCTGAAGGAGTTCACACGCACAGCTCGACTTCAGAATCTGACCAGCCCCATGTTTAAGGAAGCATTTTGATCAGAGAAAGTGAGGCCGACACGATGACAAGTCTTATCCAAAGCCCATTTATGGGGATACAGTCTGGCACATGGTCTCAAGTCCAGCAAATGGCCCGCACAGCTTCTGTTCGTTCTGTTTCCTGTCCAGATGTCTCCTAGGCTGAGACTCGGGAATAGGCCTGCTTCACAATCACGCACAACCCCACCCCCGGAACATTCATGAAAACCATAATCTATGACAGACACTCTTGAAGTGCTCGGTGGTTGTATTTGAATGGAGCAGTAACCTTGTGAGCTAGATGATAACATTACCCCCACCTACAGGCATAGGTGTGAGATCTGGAGCAGTGAAGGGACTTTTTTTCATGGGTGTTGTGGCCACAAGGCCAAGCTGAGATAGAAGAATGGATGCCGCCAGATTCAGGAAGAGGAGGAATTGCTAAGTGAGCTTCCAACGGTGTTCCTGGAGTAAGAGAAAATGATCGTAGGGATTTGGTGATACGAACGTGGTAGGCTCAGGATTGACACTTTTTCTCTGCCACTTAATGCTCACAACAACTCTGTTGGAGAAGTGCCAGTTTCCCCATTTTACAGACAGGAAAACCGAGGCTTACGTACTTTAAGAAAGGTTAAGTGAGATTCTGGCATAGCCACACCCTTAAGCCAAGGTCTGGTTTTGTGAGGCTCAGTTTGGCTGGCCAGATGGAGACAGAGGACAAATGGGGAAGGGTGGAATTAGCAAGGGCAGAGGATGCCAGAGAAGTAACTAGATCCCGTTCCTTCCAATGGGCAGCAGCCCCTCCCTCTTTCACCAAGGGCAATGGCCCCACGCCCACTGGAGATGAACAGAGAAGGAAAAAGTACCACTTCCAAAAGCAGTTCTGCCACAACCACACTTTTTCTTCATTTCCTTGACAAACACGCCCTAGATCCGGATTCCCCGGTTCCCCTGCTGGAAGTCGGTCTGGAAGGACACAGCCCCTCACCTGACCTGTTCCCAGTCCAGCAGGGGGGAAAACCCAGTTGAGGAGGAGGGGGGTCTGAGGGAGGAGCACAGGCCCTGCCAGGGACATCCCTATGGGCAGGGCCGGGACAAGTCAAAGGTCAGAGAAGCTGCCCTGGAAAGGATGGCCTCCACCCCAGGACAGGAGGGCAATGGGGATGGGGTGACACAGAGAGGGTCCCAATAGAACAGCACGGGTGTGACCGGGACACAAGCCATCCTTGGTGGAGGAATCTGGAGGGAGGCAGAACTCAGCTCAGAAACACTGAAGAGAGGTCCTGACCCTCTTCAACGCGTGGAGAATTGTTCCTCTGGGGGCATCGCACCCTCTTGGCCAGGCAGGACGGGGAAGATGTCCATGAAGGGACTCTGATACTTGCCTTTGTTCTTTAATTCTGGCCCAGGAACCTCTCCAGCTTCACTTGTTTTAGCCACGTGGCTGTGTGTAGCCTCCTCCTCTGAGCACCCAGTGCTTTCACTATGGGCACTCTTGATCCCTTTCCGTTTAAAAGCTTTAGAAATTGTATTCTAAAACCACAGACAAGCAGAGCATTTTATACTTATCTGTTAAAAATCAGATTATTCTCAGGCTTCCTCTAGTCCCAAATCCTCCTGGGGTCTGCAGGGGTCTCAGGGTGGGGGGAACTGAGCACACCTCCAGGGGGGTTCTGTGCCCCGTGTGTGACAGCTGGACCCCCAGTCCTCTGGGGAGGGTGGGAAGAGGAGACAGTGCTGAGGCCACACGTGGCATCTGCTCAGGGTCACCCTCAGGTCAGTTCTCAGGGGCCAAGGTCAAGTTCATGCCCTTTGTTTTCTGGATGGGTTTGGCTGCCTTGAGCATGACACCCCCTCTAAAAATTATACTTTTTATGGGATCAGCACAAAACTTTACGCTGGTCACTAGTGGCCACCAACATCTATTTGAGAAGGCCAGCTTTTTGTCCCCTTTGGAGAGGCAGCAAAGCGAGATGATGCCAGGAGTTTGGTTTGGAATGGGAGGTATTGGTGGCGGCTTCATTTGGGGAACAGATCATTGCCGCGTGGCCCTCAAACTCCTGAGGTTGATTTAGTTTTGCCAGAAGCCAACAATGTGCCCCCAATCCTTTTTCATTGATAGAAAGGACTAAGAAAACTCTGCAGAACAGCTGAGGACAGTATCCACGCTCCCTCCCAGGTCTGGCTGAGGTTGGGTGTACAGCGTCTCGGGGGCCTGGCACGGAGCACCGAATATTCCCTGATGCCAGGGGCTGCCCAGGACCACAGAGCACACAGGTCCATATTTTGTTTTCCATCTGTGAAAATCGTGCTTCCTGGTAATGAATCCTGCGAGATCGTGGTGAATCCTGGAACGTGCCTTTGTCAAACCTCGTCTTCCTGATAGTCTACCCGAGTGCCTGTAGAGACTGCGTCTCAGTGAGCCGAGGCGATGCATTTCCAAAAGCTGCTGATCAGCAGATCAGGATGAGAGACAGTCACCAAACGAGTGAAAGCATCACTTCCTCACACCCTGCTATTAATCCGGAGTCCACATCCATGGGGCTAACACCCTCTCCCGCCCTGTGCCGGTACCCGCCACCCCCCTCCCCACCCTCTGTGCTGAACTCCTCGGCTTCTGAGCCTTCTCCCCATGAAAACATTTTGTCTGACTACTCACAGAGCACCAAATGTAGACAAAGCCCCGTGGAGGTGAGCTGAGCTGAGACAGACATTTAGAAATAAAGAATCTGACGTTTTCCTTTATGGAATCTGCTCGGTATCTTTTTTAAATAACAAGACTAAATATACAAGAATAACCAAGAGAAATCAGGAAAATAAATAGTTAGGAGGTATATGCGTTTGCAACAGCTGCCATAACAAAATACCACGGGCTGGGTGGCTCAAACAACAGAAATTTATTTTCTCACAGTCTCCGAGGGCAAAAGTCCAAGATCAAGGTGTCAGTAGTTGGATTTCTTGTGAGGCCTCTCTCCTTGGCTTGCAGATGGCCATCTTCCCCCCGTGTCTTCACGTGGTCTTCCCCCTACGTGTGTCTGTGTCCTAATATCCTCTCCTAATGAGGACACCAGTCATATTGGATTAGGGCCCACGCTGACAGCCCCATTTTAATGTAATTACCTCTTAAAATGCCCCATCTCCGAATACATTCTGAGGCGCTAGGGGTTAGGACTTTTGAACATATGAAATTGGGGTGGGGGGATGCAGTGCAGCCCACATCACCTGTGCATGCTGTCATTACCCTCTTCCCACCTCAGGCTTAGCCCCTCTCCCTGCCCCTGCTCTCCCCAAGCCTCTGTCCCACCGCTGAGTACCCCTGCCCAGGGTCTCAGCGGCCGTGCCTTCTTCTCCTCAGCCGGTGGGGAGAAAGCAGCCAGCTCACCCACCCAAGCAATCACACAGCACCAGGGCTCACTGCCTGATCCGCCTTGTTCGCTCCTCTCCCGCTGTCCCTGGAGTAAGTCGTGGCGTTTGTCGGGTGATCTCAGACAATGAGGAATTTCTCCTATGACTTCTTCTCTCAAATACAGTCTCATTTCAGTCACTGTCCTGTCGCCTGGAATAGGCTCAACTATGCACTTCTTGAAGTTGAAACTGGTCCTCAGCATGGCTCCATCCCAGGCTGAAGCCCAGTGCGAGCACCTGCTCTATTTCCCCACCTTACATGGCTGTCCCTCCCCATCCGCTCCCTGCTTTGCTAGCCAAGTTTCTATCCCTCTGGGTTTGGGAGGAAAAGGAAGGAAAGGTGGGATGTTTTGCAACTGTTTTACTTGGCGGGGCCTGCCATCATCCAATGGGGTTTCTCCCTAGGGCTCCTTGGAGAGATTTGTGCCCTCTCCAGAGAGGCTTGACTCTGGAATTCTCTCTCCTGCAGCCCCCTTGACTGGGCCTCAGTAATCCACCCTACAACGATCCTCTGTTGGAGCATCGCTGCCCTGGGGGGTACCCCACCTGGGCAGCGTCTTGCAGGTGTCTCTAGGCTGGGTCTCCTCTGGTAGAGGGGACACACTCATGCATCCTTTATCCTGACAAAATCTACAACGTGAGATCATTCCTGAAGCAGCCAGGCTTGGTCAGGGCTGCAGCCCCACATGCTCTACCAGACTCACATTCAAGACCTCTGACTAATCACCCTGAAGCTCCCCACTTGGCCTGAGGAAAGGAGGAGCACAACGAGGGAGGGGAAAATACAATAGCTCACCAATGTGCTTCCCAAAACTAAACGGTCTCTCTCAGGCTCTTTAATTCACTGCTCCGGTCAGGATGAGCTGGCATCTCACTTCAGAACATAGGAGGCAAACAAATCCCACTGTAACATCCTGTTCCACGTTCCAGGCCCTTCCCTGCAGACACCACCCTTCCCCTCTTGAGGCACCTGGGCCCTCATGCCTGAAAACCTCCCTGTTTGGGTTTGTGCACACACACCATGCACTTGGGCTCGACTCCCCATCCCCGTCTCCCCAGAGCAGCCCCAGCTTCAGGAACGCTAATCCATACGAAGGACCGGGTTCCTTCTTGCCTCCAGGGGGAAGTGACGCTTGAGAACAGAGCTGGGCAGGGTGCCTTTGAGGAACGAAGAGCCTCAGAATGAGATGCCCAAAGGAGCACCAGGCCATCGCTGCTATTCTATCAGTCAATCCTCCCACAACCATTGTGTACCAAGCCTGGCTCTAGATGCTGTACGTGTGACCAAACAGGTGAAACCCCTCCACTCCTAGAGCTTATCTTCAGTGGGGGACACAGACAGTAAGCACATAAATCCATGCCTTGCACAGCTGGGCGTGAGAAGGGCTGTCAAGGATGAAGACGACCTACGTCGGGAAGCTGGGAAGGAGTCAGGGAAAGTTGCCACCCAGAGCCGACCTGTGAGCAGACTCAAGGGAGGTGAGGACTCACATGGTCCCCGCAGGCATCTGCAAGGGGAGGCTGTTGGCGGGCTAGCAACAGGAGCCAGGGCTGGGTGGGTGTCCTTGAGGGAAAACATACAGAATGAGACGAGAAAAGGACAGAGGACGAAACACTGAGAGACCCAAGACAAAGGCTACAAGACACCGGAGTTCGTGGCCAGGGAGGCAGGACGAGGTCAGGAGAGAAAATGGGCAATTGTGTGGATGCTCTGAGGGTAAGATGGGGGGATTCGAATGAACTGTGCTTGGTTGTGGGGGTGGTTACCCAACTCCTATCCCTCACCAACATCCACTAGACGCCAGAAAGAGCGCATCTGATGGGATGTCCATTTTTTTAAGTAAATTAAACAAAAAGCCCACTAGATTTGCCGCTAAGGGAGCAACTGGTGATTCCAAGACTTCAGATGGGTGGCAGGTAGGGGAGAAATGCCATTTCAGTGATGAAGCAAGTTCAGGGTGGGATGGAAATCCAGGCTTCCAGATCCCCCAGCTGGGAGGTCCCCGGAGGCTTCTCCGTGACCACTCTGATGAAGCTCCTCTGTGTCCTGCAAGCGTCCAACAGGCTACACGTGTTCTGCATGGCTCCTCCAAGGCTTTCCCTGATCACCCCTCAGAAGCACCTTCCATCTCTAGTATGTCATGGTGCCTTAGCTTCATCAGACACCCTGTCGGTCTCTGAAATTATTTAATATTTCTGTTACCATGTCTATCATCTAGCTCCTTCACTCAAAGGTAAGCGCCAAGAGATCAGGAACGTGTGAAGTCATGTGGCTCACCAAATCCCAGTGCCTAGAACAGTGCCAAGCGCACAGTAGGTGCCCAATAGAAAAAAAATATCTACCACTATTTGGATTAATATTATAAAGTTGCAATCCCTGGGGGGTGCCTGGGTGGCTCAGTCGGTTAAGTGTCTGACTCTTGATTTTGGCTCAGGTCATGATCTCATGGTTGGTGAGTCCGAACCCCACATGGAGCCCTACACTGGCAGTGCAGAGCCTGCTTGGGGTTCTTTCTCTTCTCTCTCTCTGCCCCTCTCTCTCTCTCTTTCTGTCTCTCAATAAATAAATAAATAAACATTAAAAAGGGTATAAAGTTGTAACTTCTGTTGAAAGTTTTGAAAGTTGAGCCACAGATTCCATTTGGAGCTTCCTGGTAGCCATGGCAAAACAGGAAAGTAATGTGATTGATATTATCCATGAAGTAAAATCAACATAAAAACCTTTAAGGGCAACACAAGATTGTCTGAGAACTTGTTTTGCCCACATCATCATTGTGGTCTCACTGAGAAATACAGAAGAAAATACCTGTAACATTATCTTTTCAGTGAACAAATCCCATGCAATTTTTTCTTCCTTAATCCTTTTAAGTAAGACAAAGTCAAAAGACAAAAAAGAAAAATAGTGGTGAGGTAGGAATTATTTCTAATTCAGCCTCACAGCCACCATAAAATTCTTGCATTGAACTCCTTGATGGTGTGGATCATCTTCTTTTTTTTCTCTTTATTTTAGGGGCACACATTTAATTAGTGCTTCAGAAGCACTACACTTCAGCTAACCCTGACACCTCTTTGAACTATGTGTTATAATGACCATTTTACAGATGAGGAAACTGAGGCTCACAGCCTACAGTCACTCAGAGCTGATACTGTATGTTGCTCAACTTACTAAACAATTGACAGCTCAATTGATTTGAACTGAAGTTTGTTTGACTCTCTAGAATAAGAATTGGTAAACTACACTTGAGAGCCCAATCTGCCGGGTTTTGTAAATAAAATTGGGGGACAAAAACTAAAAATGTTATGGCCCTTTATAAACAAATTTTCCAACTCCTGCTCTAGACTTTGTGCTTATCCTTCCCAGCAGAGCACCACGTTTACAAATATATCTGGATATATCTGTTCCTCTGAAGGAGAGAGAAAAAAAAAAGCTTTGAGTCAAAATATAAGAAAATGTAAATTAGGAGCTCTCCATGCAAAATTGTTTTGCTACTAAAATATCAAAGAAGAATGTTTTGTAAGTAAATTTTCCGGGGAGAAGGTTTTTTTGTTGGTTTTTGTTTTTCGTTTTTTGTTTTTTCTCTTTTGGTCCTGGTTCCTTCCAGCCCACTTAACAAAGATCACACATATAAAAAGGATATTAACAAATGCATTCAATAAGGTCATGGCAGTGCAGTATATATAAGAAATCACACAGACAGCTCCTGTTTTGAACTCTCTGGCTTCAAAGCAAGCAGAAATAAATGAACCTGTTGCTATTCATGAGGATAACACAAATCTGCGATGTGTCACTTAAATGTAAGTCTAGATTTAACCAGATGAGCTCGTCTTGTAAACATCCAAATTAACAGGTATTTAAGATGACTTCCCAGTTAATCTAATTTTCGTGTTTTCTATGTATTTGTGAGAGTTGTTATGATAAATGAGTCATAGTACATGTGTTAAAGTCAAGTGATGAGTGCCTTCAAAGGGACAGACAAGGAGTTTCAATTAGGAAGAAGACCTTCATCTCGACTTTCAGAATGCTCTTGGCCACAAAGGAATACTGATGATGATGATGATGATGATGACGACGGTCAAGACTCATACAGCCAGGCCTTTCACTATTTCTGTGCCATAAATCAGTGCCCTAAGGGGACAGGAAGCAGAGGAACCCATCAGGGGTGGCCTGTCTCCAGAACAGATGCTCCCCGTGCAGTCGCACTCAGCAAGGACATGTATAGAAAGTGTGAGGCTATTGATTAGAATCTGGGTTAAGGAACACAGCTTCTCCTGGGCTCCATGGAAGGGCCAGATGGAGTGCTACATCAGACCAGGGTGTGGCTTGGGGGTTGGGGACCATTCCCATTGTATGCAGAGCCTGTGGCTGAAATGAGACCTGTCCCAAGGTCCGGTCAGCTGGTGGTGGAGAGCACAGGCTTTGGTATGAGGCACCGCTGGGGGTTCGAATCCAAGCTATATAGGCTTTTAGGTGAGTTATCCACACTCTCAGCCTCAATGTCTCCATCTGTAAAATGGAGTTAGTGGTTTCCCTGAGAGGAGTGCCTGGGTGGCTCAGTCGGTTAAGCTTTCGGCTCAGGTCACGATCTCAAGGTTTCTTGAGATCTTGCCCATGTCAGGCTCTGCACACTGACCTCACAGAGCCTGCTTGGGATTCTCCCTCTCTCCCACTCTCTCTCTACTCCTTCCCCACTCATGCTGTCTCTGTCTCTCTCAAAATAAATAAGCTTTAAAAACATAAAATAAAAAAGTAGTTTCTCTGAGAGTTATTGTGAGAATTCAGCGCCACCTGTGAAGTGTCTAGACAAAGGACCTGATTAATAACTGCTCATTATTTGTATTGTTACCTCAAAGCTGCTTCATCATGTTGATGGTCTTTCCGTAATTATTAGTACATTATATTAAAATATGGACTATTCAAGGGGCGCCTGGGTGGCTCAGTCAGTTAAGCATCTGACCTTGGCTCAGGGCATGATCTCACGGTTTGTGAGTTGAGCCCCCGGTCGGACTCTGTGCTGACAGCTCAAAGCCGGGAGCCTGCTTTGGATTCAGATTCTGTATCTCCGTCTCTCTCTGTCCCTTCGCCACTTGCACTCTGTCTCTCTCTCTCTCTCTCAAAAATAAACATTTAAAAAAAATTTTTAAATAAAAAAATATAGACCATTCATTTATGTAATAAATATTCCTCGGGCAACTATCATGTGCCAAATTTAGAACCAGTTCTGTGTTATGGAAAAATTCCTAAGACCTAAGTCCCATCTTCAAAAAGCTGGCAATCGGGACACCTGGGTGGGTCAGTCGGTTGAGTGTCTGATTCTTGATTTTGGCTCAGGTCATGACCTCACAGTTCGTGAGATCAAGCCCCATGTCTGGGGCTGTGCTGACAGGACAGAGCTTGCTTGGGATTTTCTCTTTATCTCCTTCTCTCCCTCCCTCTCTCTCTCTCTCTCTCCAAATAAATAAACAATTTTTTTAAAAAAGCTGGCAACATAGAAAATAGATGTTTTCAATCACCTAAAATAGTGAGTATAGTGACAACCAATAACCCAGGGCCTCAGTATGTGCCACAGCCTGTGGTGTGTGAGCTACAGATTATACAGTTTACAGTATGCACACTTATATTTTTTAACCTCACAACAATCACCCAGCTAACCACTCTTATCCCTGCCTTGCAGATGAGGTCACTGAGATGCTGGCTGACCAAATAATATGTGCAGGGTCACCCAGCAAGCACGAGCAGAAATAGAACCTGGATTGAGGTTTGTCACAAACCTGGACCAGGGCAGCGGCAATCTGGAAAATCTTCTGCTCCCAGTTTAGGAAGAAAATGACAGACTGGGGATCTGTGGTGGTTTCTGGCACCTATGCAGCTTGATCAAAGGCCCCCTGGCCCGTCACCAGTTTCCTTGTCATCCCCCAGAACGGGAACAGGAAGAGCTTCAATCGCGGCCGGAGTGCAGTGATGTGTACACACGGCTAATCTTCTGGTGCACGCGTCTCGGTCTGTGAGCATCAGTTCAGACGGTGGGTCCCCCGGACGCCAAGACTGGTCAAGCCAGACCCAGTACATGCCTTCGTCTCGCCTCCTCAGCCCAGAGGACTTTTCTGGCTAAAACACTGAAGCCCTTTTCTCCACCTGCTGAAGATGCGGTTCAGCCTCTCAAGGGTCCTCCATGGGATGGAGACTGCGTCTTCGCAAAGTCTATTCTTTTCTGGGATCAGTAACCCAACCCCCTTCCCAAAGATCTCCCTTGAGAAGGCAGGCGTTCATTTGGGGCTTGTTCACAGGTCCACGGAGCTGAGCCAGATCGGGTCTGTGGGTGCTGCCCGGGCTGTTTCTGTCTCCACCACAGGACAGTGCTGGCTCTCCGTGACTCACCAGGGAGTGTTTTTTAGGTGTTGCCTCTGCCACACTCTGATCCTCCTATAACTGCATTTCTGAAATGGATTTCTGGAATCTGGTTTTAGAATCTTCCACCTACTCTAGGAAGCTTCACCTTGTTGGTCTTGTCTCCGTTTACCATTTCTTCAAATTTATTTCAAATCACGATTCTGTTCTCTAGTTCATATATGCTTTCATATTTAAGTTACTAGAATGTCAGATAAACATCTTCCCTGGTATCATACAATCCATTGGTTAAATGTTGAAGATAAGTTCAATGATAGAGCTTTGAGGCCATCCACTCAAGACCATTCCAACTTGACAAAGAGCCAATATTTAATATTCTTTGATGTAATTGTCTGCTAATTAGCAGTAGCTAAACTAAAACTCCAATCGAGGGGCACCTGGGTGGCTCAGTTGGTTAAGCATCTGACTTCGGCTCAGGTCATGATCTCACGATTCATGGGTTCAAGCCCCACGTTGGGCTCTGTGCTGACAGCTCAGAGCCTGGAGCCTGCTTCAGATTCTGTGTCTCCCTCTAGTTCTCTGCCGCTCCCCCACTTGTGCTCACTTGTCTCACTCTCTCTCTCTCTCTCTCTCTCTCTCTCAAAAATAAATAAAAATTTAAAAATGAAACTCCAGTAGACCAGCGATATTTCCAAAGAGCCTCAGAGAGCCAGACCTGCAGCCCCTTTACCCCAGTGTTTCCTGTCCCCGGCACTAGAATCCCTGGCTTCTCATCCTTTGGTTTTCAGATCTACTGCCCTAGACCAGTCCTCGCTTGGCTGAGACAGAGTCCAGCTCCAAACCTCAGCCTACCTGACAGGCCCTGAGCCCCAAAACCCCTACCAGCCACTGCCTGAGACAGCTTTCTAAACCAGAAATTTTCATCATTGTTGTTGTTTTCAATCTTGCTATATGGAGCACGCATTTCTCCCCAGTTCCTCCAGGCAGAGTCTAAGGAAAAGTCAGTGTGTGTGTGTGTGTGTGTGTGTGTGTGTGTGTGTGTGTAGCCAGAAGGCCTAAGTTCCCCCACTAAACAGGGCTCCTCCCATCCTTCTTTTCATAGCTAATTTAGTTAAGTGTTTAAACAATGTAAATCTGGCAGCTCCCCTCCGTTAAAGCTTCAAGATTGAGGACAGCTGCCGCCCAGCTACCAGCCTCCAGTACAGCCTCCACCAGCTTTCCTGAAATAGCAAGGCTCACTTCCGTCTTTGCTTCCCTGGAATAACCCCGGGGGAAGGATGCTGCATTTCCTACGCCCAGATCGCTTTATTTATTGCCATCTAATGAGTCCATATTTGGAGAAAAAAATATCACCGCCATGTGGAATGAAATCACACGGTTATAAAGAACTGATGCTAAGTGTTTAAATTCAAAGGAGCTCTCAATGAGACCATGTATGTATGTAAATAGGCGTGCGCTTCTCAGACCTGGAGCGTGTGAATACAGCTCACCCTCTGACAGGCAGGGGACCTGGAAGGACAAACAGGGCTCCTGAGGTTACAGGACCTTTCCAGCGCCATTCTTTTTGATCAGACTCAACTAACTTGGCCAAGGATAGCCAGGGAGTTCAGCTCCTTAACAACACAAAGTCACTGCCACATCAGTGGTTAGAATGGAGCCCATGCAGTATGGTGAAGGAACTATTCTCATGCTCTTTCTCCATTTATCTACTTATTTAAAATAATTTACTCTTTTGTGCACCAGGTGACTTCGTCCTTATGCACATATTCCTCCTGACACACACGCTCTTCATTTGACATTCCACTGACAGCCATGCAGATCTTCAGTGATTTTTCCTCCTAGATGCACATTGGCTCTACCTGGAGTACTAACTGCATTCCAGAAAAGTTGCGTGGAAGCCTAATCCGATCTGCAACATACTAACAGCGTTCAGTATTTAAGGTCCCTTGACTTGGTTCCTGCAGTGAAGAATCACTTTATAAACCACTTTATAAATCTAGAAAGGATCACCCATGCTCCTGCAATGTCTCAAAATGAGACATGCCTTTCCTAAGTTACACAGCTAATATTTCCAGAGCAACTTAGGCGCCACAATAAAAATCATCCCTTCTGAAATACAGCCCTTCTGGAGTGAGCAGCGCTCTGAAGTGACTGAGTTTGGAATCCAGAGTAGAAGCGAGGGTCAGTATGGGTTTCTGTGTTTGTGTTGGAAGTGGAAACGATTTACTCCAGAGACTCTAACTAGATTTTGGTTCCATCATTGGCTGAACAGTTAACAGTTGCTACTTGGACAAAGAACCCAAGTTTGGGGATCAAAAATGGTACTTTTACAAGTGACCAAAGCCTAGTTTCTTTTCTTTTCTTTTGAATATGTGGTGGTGGCCTCCCCTAAGCTCCCACTCAAGGGCATAGTACAGAGGGACAGGCCCATTCAAGGTCTAGGTCAGTATTTTATGATGCTAATAACCATCATCATGAGGTTCTCTCAACAGCACTGGGTAGTTTACCACACTACCAAAAACCTGGGTCCATTTGGTGGAATTTTAATTGCTGATTGGGAATCTATTAAACTATTTTTTGTGATCAATTTGTAGAAACGTTGGAAGTATGTTTGAAAAAGTTATACATTCTCCATACTTGGGATACAAATATAGTACATTGTTTGAACCCTCTACAAATGTGTTCATTTTTTTTGTGCTTGACCTGTCCCAATAGATGTCAACATAGCCTACTATAATAGCATTTCTCTTTTTCTCCTTGGATTGCTAAAAGCTGTTGTTTACTACATTTGATACTTTTATATTCATCATAGAAAGTACAACTCTGTCATATCTTCATTACAGATTTTTTTCTTTCAGTGGAATAAATGTAATGCTATCTATCATATCTTTCATCAGCCTTGGGCTCCACCCTTTCTCTTACTTATGTTCCCATTCCTGCTTTGGCTTGGGTTCTCCATTATATCTTTAGCCATTGTCTTATTTTGATTGTTTTTGGATTGATTGGGTACACTAATGCAACATTTACATTTTATTTTCAACCCAATAGGAGTCTGTGATACAAAATGAGAGTTTATCCCAACCATTTTATTGACAAGATTTATAATGTTTAGCTTTATTTCTACTCTTTTGTTTTATGGTTCTTTTTAATTGTCTAGATTAACTGTAGTTATTGTTGTAACTCAATTTTTCCCTTGGGTTTTGGGAAATCAGATCTCCTATTTTTATTCTATTAGTAGTGACATTTAATAAATATATATATTGGAATCTATTTTCACTAATTTTCATTATCAAAAGTAAACCAGTGTCAATTGCTTATTCCTGTGTAATATGAGGAATTTACTTGGCTTTTCCTTCCTATCTTCTGGTCCACTAAGTCCTAGGTTTAGTGATTTTGGTGGGTAATTTGAACTAGATCATCAATATTAAGTTAATATTTTTATTCATGTGCCCTCTTTTGAAGATTATTTTTGGAATTTTCATTATGTTTTAATATCATATTAAGAATTACATTAATTTTGTTTAATGGCTCTTTGTTTTGGGGCGAGGGGAGAAGGTATTTGTCTGTTTGACAATTTTTCTCACCAGTCTTTTCTATCATGAGTTCTCCATTCTTTAATTTGATATTTTGATTCCTCACTCGGCTGATTTAAAAATAATTTAAGTAATGGGGCGCCTGGATGGCTGAGTCAGTTGAGCGTCCAACTTCGGCTCAGGTCATGATCTCATGGTTCATGAGTTCAAGCCCACATCAGGCTCCATACTGACAGCCCAGAGCCTGGAGCCTGCTTCAGATTCTGTGTCTCCCTCTCCCTCTGCTCCCCACCCACCCCCCTCATGCTCTCTCTCTCTCTCAAAAATAAACAAGCATTAAAAAAAAATTTTTAATAATTTAAGTAAGTTTATTTTTTCAGGACATTCACATAGGGTAAGTACTTTGGGGCTTGTGTATACAAGAGAATGTCACTCCTCTGTACTGGTATATGCATATCAAGCTGGCCGGGCACAGGAGCTGAAGATGCCAGATGTAGCAAATAAAAATGGAGGATACCCAGCTAAATTTGAATTTCTGATAAGCATCAAGTAACTTCTTAGCTTAAGGATGTTGTCAATATCACCTGGCATCCCACATTCTATCTGACTATTGCGTTCAGGCCACAATTCTTTTTTCCTCACACTTCGGTAGACAACGGTCCTTGTCTTCACGTTTCAAAGAAGAAGTAGGAGGTAAGCTTTATCTGCTTGGATCCTACTGAATTTGTTTTTATTCTTGAAATTAAATTATCAAGATAAATGTGGGTATTAATAACCTATTGTTAATTTTGTCTGGTATTTAGAAAACTCACATCTTTCTTTAGGTCAGGAAAATTTCCACCAAATAGTTCTTCAAAGACGGCTCCACTTTTATTGGTTCTTCTCCCAAAATTCCTAATATTTATGTATTAACTATATCTCTTATCCATGCTTTTTATGTATTCTCCCATTATTTTTATCTTTTTATCCTTTATCGCTTAGTTTCGTGATGTCCAAGTTGACTTATGCCCTGCATACCTGTTTGCTGCAAGATTCATTTTGCTGTTTGCTCTGTTTTAATTTGAAATGAACATTAATTAAAACCTTGACGCTGGCTTCCCTAGCCTGTTTGTTTTTCTCTTTATAGTTCTCTACTCAAATTTCATAAAAGAAATTGTCCTTTTGAAGTTTGTTGGAAACACAAATCAGGAGAGTCCTCAAAATTTCCCGTCTCTTGCAGAAATTATATTTCATAGGAAAATATTTCCTCTGCTTCCTCAGAGTGGTCCCTTCTTTTGAACCATGCTGTCCTTTCACTTGCCTGGCAATTTTACTCTGCATGTTCATCATTACAAAGGGAGTTCAGTATTTGTTCAGAAGCAGCAGTTGAGACCCTAGTCTGAATTGTTCCGACCCAAGGGAAGGGAAAAGGAAGAAAAGATAGGGTTAGGTTTACTTAAGTTTTAACTTTGCTAATCCAGCAGCCTGGGGAAGACAGGGAGCTCTGCAATGAGCCCCTCTGAGATCACCCTGCACAGAGCTCTGTATCTCTGCATGAATGTCTTTTCTAAGTTCTGGAGGGTGTTGGGTATTTTCTGGGCAGGTGTCCTTGTTCCTTATAGCGTATTGTTCTTGACCTGAGCTCCTAAGCTCATGGCCCACAAGTGTCTTCCGGGGGTGGGGGTTGGTGCCACTGCAGGTTTATGAAGTGAACAACATTTGCATCTACTGAATTCCCGGGTGCCGCTCCCAGGCCCCTCCCCCACACCACACTGCCAGACAAAACTACAGGGCATAGGAGAGATCCTTCCAGCCTTTTCTTCCAATACTTCCCAGGTCAATTACTCCTTTACATGTAAGAAACTGCACATCCTCACAGAACTAACATAAAGGAAATTCTTCAACATTTTAGACAGGAGAGTGTCATGCTCCCCTACTCTCTGCAATTTACATCCTCCCCCCTACCCCCCGCCCCAGTATTTATAACTGAACATATTAGCATGAAAGTTGCTTAGGATAATTTCTCATATTTCACAGTATACATATTTTGCTGAATTTTCTTCTTGGAACTGGAAGATTTCTCTTTTCTTTCCTTTGGAACAAGTGGTATGTAAAACATGTGTAAACCCCATTTTAATTTGGAAGCTGTTCCAGGGAATATATTGTCCAATTTAACAATGAGTCCCATTGTCAAATTCATTCTCAATACAAAGAGCAGCCATAGATTATCAAAAGCCACAAGCTGGTCAGCGTTCTTTCTGTAGGTTTCTGGCGGGATGTTTTGCAGATAACATTTTGTGTAGGAAGCAATCGTGGCTTCATTCCACGATAGGCAAGCTGCCAGGAAATACTAAATCAAGTGGCAATAGAGTCCCTAAAGAAAGTTGTTCCTGATTTATGATGATAGTTCCAACAATACTGCTGAACTTTTTACACATTGAAATGACCACTGAGTTATGTTTCACATTATATCAGAGAACAGCCAGCCTGCCAGATCCAACATTGCAGCTGGAATGCAGAAAAGCCCCATTATGTTCTCTTCCAAAGTCTGGGAAAAAATGATTTCTCATTCCCAAAATGAGAGTACTTGTTTGCTTTTCTCCAGCACATCTCACACCCTGAATCTATGGTGGCATTTTAAAAAGTAGAAAACAGCCTAAGCTGAGTTTGAGGAAGTATATGTGGGAGGCAGAGATAGCAGGAATGGAGGGGCTGATGACCAGGAGGAAAGGGGGAAACTGATCAATAGCAAGGAGTCACCAAGGGCTGAGGACGAGTCTGCATTGTTTTTTGAGAACATATAACATTTCAGATGTATCTACTAGCTGCTGGAGTTGCCTGAAACCCTCAGCAGTGTGTGAATGAGTGTGTGTCTGTCTTTCTGTCTATCTGTCATCATGGGTTCTCATATTTTGCTCCTGAAGCTTTAAGAAGAGCCTAGACCTGTGTTGTCCAATAAAAGCGTAATACAATCCAGATGTGTAACTTTAGATTTTCTGGTAGCCGCATTTTAAAGAGCAAGAAGAAACCAGTAAAATGATTTAATAGTATAATTGATTTAACCTAATATATCCAAGATATTATCATTTCGACACACAACATACACGAAACTTACTGAGATAGGTTACATTTGTCTTCTGGCTCCAGGTCTCTGAAATCTGGGCGGGGGCGGCGGGGGGGGGTCAAGTATTTTACCCTCACGCACAGCATATCTCCCTTGGGACTGGCACCCTTCTCTGTCTCCACAGCCACGTGTGCTGACCTGTGGGACAGGGCAGGCTGGACAAAAGAACAATCGCCCTCTCAGTTCTAACTTACTCAGCTCTACTCACATCTTTGTGCTTCCCCAAACCTGCAGCTTCCTCTCCTCTGGAGACCCCAGAACATACCTCTCAAAGGCACCATGCCCGCCAGCTCCTGGAAGGTGGCACACGAAACATGACCCTTCTGGCCGTTCCATTAGTCCTCCTTATTCAATAGGCCAAGCAAACCTTTATGATTAGAAACTCAAGAGCCTGGGAAATACACGCATAAAAAGCACCTTGGACATCAGCATTGCCTTTGGACTTCCAGGAGAAAGCCTTTCTTTCTCCCGTGGTCTCGGCTGCCCCCTTCCAACCCTTGTCTCACTATCATTTCTCACCAAATGTTCTCCTTTCCTCCTCCCTGGTCTCCCTTTTCCAGACTGAGCAGCTTGGTGGGGAGCGTGGGGGCTGCTGGGAGCATATCTGTGTCCTGTCTCGGAGAAGATGGTTGCAGAGGGGAGGCAGGGAGGGTGAGGCCAACCTTCGCTTCACTGTCAGTCCTGCCCCGGAAAGTCTGAAGCTGGACCAGTGTATCTACACGGAACAAAAGGCAAGTCTGGAGGTCCTCCCTCAATGGTGGTCCTAGAGATTCACATCACAGCCTGTCAGTAGGGGTCTGAAGAATCAACGCTTTATCTCCTGTCTCACCCTTCTTGGCATCTGCCCGGCTTTAAGTTTTTGGAAACTGCCTCATCGTCATCTTCATGCTAGTCCGCAACCAACGTCCTGACCTTACAGATCCTCAGTCCTCACTTCTAACGGCCCTAAATTCCATTCAGCACTGGATCCTCAAACAGGGTGAAATGTACCACGCAGCTTGGAATCACGTGGCAGTTTGTTACCTCTGGACCTCTGTGGGTCGCTGACTTTCTCCACAACCCTAAGCTGTAGGCATACCGCAGCCCAAGTATTTGGAGACTTAAACCCACCAGCCAGAAGAGCGCACCCTACTGGTAGCATCCTGTTAGCTGCCTGTTAGCATCCGTGGCCGCAGGCAAGTCTGGACGCCTTCACAGAACTTTCTGTCAGAGCCCTTGTGTGTCCCTGGTTAGTGTGCCAGGTGCTTCATCACGTTTTCACTTGTACCCAGTCCACGCACTGGGACTAGAGCCCTGCCTGGGATCCCGGCGGAAGCGCTGATGCCCTGCCCAGTCCTGACCAGACCCCTTCCCAAGTGAGTGCTTAGACACTGCCCTAGGCTTCCAGCAAGGTTCCAAACAGATCAGGTGGAACAGGAATCTCGCTACCTTCATCTTCCACCTGTGTTTCCTGGAAACGTTTGTTATTGCCCAACTGCTGAAACAGATTTCCCCTTGGAAAATGAAACTGGCTTGGATCTGGCCTGCATCCTCCACACCTATTCCCAGTTTCCTCCTCCTCCTGGCTGAAGCCCCAACACATGGTCCTGCCAGGTAGTGTGGGTAATGACCCTTTCGTTCATGCCTTCCTTCTTGGGCAGCAATAAGCTAAGGAGAAGAGAAAGGGCTTTTGAGTCTGAGAAATCTGATTTTGGATCTTGAACAATCTTGAATTTGAATCTTTGAATCTTTAATAATTCTGTGGTCTCAGGCAACTTACTTAACATCTTTGAGCAACAATGTCTTTCCACCATTAAAATGTAATCAATCCTATTTTATGAGGTTATCAGAGAGATCAGAACAAGATAGTGTTCACACGATATTTAGCACATAACGGATATTTGTACTCACTGGCTAGTTATCACTGAACAAGCACTTTGCCCGATTGTGGCCACCAGCCTCTTCCCTCTTCCCTCATCTCAATCACCATTAAGAGCACTTTGACCCTGTCTGATGCCATCCGGAGCCTGGATCCCACAGATTGCTATTCTCCGTTGGTCCTCCATAGACTGTCTAGCTACACCCCTTTCCCTCCCCGACTTTTTTGTCATATTCTCTGCCTGTGGGCAGACCTCCTTTGGTCCTTCACAGGCCCCTCCCTGTCTTCCTCCAAGAAGCCACACCCCTTGCTCTGGATGTGTAGATTAGTGAGGGACATTAGCCTCAATCACCAGAAAGGCCAGAAAGAGATGGGAAACTAGTCCAGTTCTCAGAGATTTCCAACATGGCATAAACCACTATGGTGGTGAAAATAGTTTCTCTAAATACAAGCTTGATAGATGCGGCAATGGTTCACCGACAGGGTCTTTCCAGGGGTACATCTTAATAGGTATGACTTTTTTTATGAAAAATCAACCATATATGAGCTGTCTGATAAGAGCAACCAACAGATACTGTTCTTGCCTTTGCCCAGAATTCATTCTAGAGCTCAGCCCTGTTTTGTTAAATGCCACGGGGTGAGCAAGACTAGCTTCTTTGACTAACGCAAATATCTCTGTTACTTAACACACAAAGTTCTCACACAATATTTGATGGGGTTCAGGCAGTCCCCTCCACCTTGAGCTATGTGCTCTAGGACAATAGCCCCCAAGGTCCTGACGGCAGGGAAAAAGGAGACACACTGGTTCTTACCTGCTCATTACAGGGGTGACTCTGTCACTTCTGCTCACAATCTGTGGTCCAAAACATCTGACCCACTGCAAGGGAGGCTGGGGAATGTGGGGAGCACGTGAAATATTGAAGAGTGGAGCCCTGCTCTGTGTGTGTGTTGGTGTGTATGTGTGTGTGTGTGGGGGGGGGGGGTGTTCACAGGCTGCTGGTGCATGCACCTGGATGTGTGTGTCTGGCCTTATAATCCTCAGGTGTCCTAGCACTGCTCCTCCATAGCCTTCTAGTCCTTTGAGGTACAGTGTCTTGCACAAAGTAAGTGTTTTATAATTTCAACTGAGTGCAACTCACCCGGCTTCTGATGAATGTCCCTTACAGTAATAATAAAAATAGAAAAGGGCGTCATTTATCAACTCCCCTCAAAGTTTTATGTTCTACGCTAACAAGTACTTCACAGTCGTCATCAATTCTCACAATGGGTCTACGAAATCGGTGCTAATTTCTATCATAATTTTACAAATGAAAGTTCAGGTCTATAAAGGTGATATAACTTCCCATAGTCAAAAGCAAAATAAAGGACAGCCTTGGGATGCTTGGCCAACCCATCTGATTCAGCCTTTGTGGTCGGCCTTTACACCACACTGGTCTCTGAGGAAATGCCCCGTGACCCAGTAAAGACAGGAACTATCTGCAGGCTCACAAGTGAAATAATTCCTAAGGGTTTTCTTGTTTAGATTGCAATCCCAAGAAATTAAGAAAAGTGTTGGGAACATTTACAAATATGTGAAGTTCTTCTTTCACAGAGTACATGTATTTTTTCCCTTACAATGCAATAAAATAATATTTCCACGGAGACACCAGGAAAAATCTTTAGCCCTGTTTCTTACGGCACTATGGAGCTTTGAAATCGAGATTGTAGTGTGACACAAAGAAAACTGGTTTTCCCAAGATATTGACAACGTTGTTGGATTTATCTGACTACTCTCAGCTTGCTAGACCAGCTTTAGAATTGTTGCATTTAGAAAAGGCAATAATAATACTCCATCGAATTTGTTCCTCACCCTTTACAAATTTATTGTTCTTCCCTAATTTAACTTGCCATGATTTTGCCAAAAGTCTGGAAATTAATTCTGGGAAAAATAGATAGATAGATAGATAGATAGATAGATAGATAGATAGATAGATATACTACCCCAAATGTGCAGATAAGTGCTCAGGAAGACTTACACTGCTTTCTAAAGAAGGTTTTTGAATCAAGTCAGGCTGGATGTTAGCAGCCCAAAAACACGAAGCACAGCTGTTGAAAGAAGAATAGTTTGACTTTTGCTCTCCCATCCTGTCCCACTAAACATTCACTGTCATGTACCTGTGGGACTCTACCTGCGTCCTTTCAGATCCCCACATTACCAGGAAAAATAAGTGATCAGCACACTGACAATAAATGTTGTTTTGAAAGTGCATCTTACAAGTCACGCTTGTTCAATGTCCATAACGAAGCTGTATTTCTAGTTATTTCCTTCGGCTGCACGCAGGAGAAAGGCCTGGATCTCCAGCACACGGTTGCTCCCAGAAAGCCGACTTGCAAGGGAGCACCTTGGCCTTCTCCCCATCTTCAAGCTGGGTACAGCCCAGCAAGAGTGCAAATGAGGCCAGACAGAACGCATTCCTACAGCTAAATCCCCAAGGTCTGCTCATAGAATGTCTTCCTGTGCCACTGTCATCAAGTTGTCATGATGCTCCAGTCATTATTCCTAGGAATCCATGCACCTGGCCATCCATCCGTTCCTGAGTCAAATCGCTTACTCCGGGGCACAACTTCTACTCAAGGAGCAATGAAACCCTGGGAAAATCAAATCCATCCAGACCCAGTTCCCAGACTGAAATAGTATGCCAGTGCTGAGAGCTTCTGGACCTTACCCTCCTTCTCAAATGCCTGCACCAAGGGCATGGACCCTCC
This sequence comes from Panthera onca, assembly GCF_046562875.1. Lineage (NCBI taxonomy): Eukaryota > Metazoa > Chordata > Mammalia > Carnivora > Felidae > Panthera > Panthera onca. The sequence goes on along the minus strand of NC_138349.1, from coordinate 38,674,187 downwards.
CAACCCCCTTCGTGGAATAACCAGCTAGGCTTGCAGTATACAGAGTTCATAAAATACTTGGTGAACTTTCTTTTCAAGATGAGTTTTGTTACAACTTGGCTGCAACTTAGTATCCCCACAGAAAAGAGATACAAATTAAGAAGTCAGATCTTGGAAATGTTCCTTTTCACCCTTCAGTTACTGATCCCAGGTCACCAGCTAGGACTTAGGGGATCCTGAGGACAGGCTTACATAAATAAGAGCAGTCCCTTGTTTGCTTAACTCACAAGATTCTTCTGAACACCACTAATCCACTCCTCTCTCCTTTCTCAACCTTCAGAGAGAGAGAGAGGAAAGAAAGAAAGAAAGAAAGAAAGAAAGAAAGAAAGAAAGAAGAAAAAGAAATATCAATCATTTAATATTTGAACAATGCTTTACAGTTTAAAGTGTTTTATGTGTATTATCTCATATGACCCTCATTATAACACTGTGATAAGTATAGGGTAGACATTAATAGTCCCATTTTTCAGCTGGAAATAAATGAATTGGCCTTTGAGAAACCTAATGGTGTAAATCACAACTTGGTTGGCCGTTTAGAGGTATGAAATGCAGAGTTCTCTGATTTGAAAATATGAATGTACTGTAGATGCAATCATAAGACACACAGAAGCCAAAAGATGGGAGATAAATCCCACAAGGTTCCCCCCCCCCCCCCCCCCCCCGGTGAATCCAGTAGAGTCCAGTGGTTTGGGATATGCTGGGACATTTCCTCTCGGGTAAAGGGCACACTGTTGCACCTTGTACCTCCCACCACGAAGAAAGCCAATGATGTTTGCTAGGCTTCGTGGATTTGGGATACAGCCTAGATCACACTTAGAAGTATTGATATGATCCATTTATCAGATGATCCAATTAGCTGCCAATTTTGAGTGGGGCCCAGAGCAAGAAAAGGCTCCACCATCAGTCCAGCTGAACGCAAACTGCCCTGCTCCCTAGGCAATGCAGTATCTGGTGGAAGAGGATTCCGCAGAGTGTCCACAAAGTTCCTGTAGCAGAGCTGGCTCACAGACCCCAAGGCGGTCACCTTTCTATGGCCGAAAGCTACTCACTATTTGAAAAACATCTCCAGGCATGTCACTGGGCCCTGGTAAAAACCAGTTCCTAGCCAGGGGAGGCCAAGGCACCCTGGATCTGGGGCTGGATGTCCCATATGTCACAAGTTTGGGTGGACACAGCAACAATTCTGTACACAGAGGAACTGATCTACGTGGACCCAAAGGAAACAGAACATTACATAACCAGATGGCCCAGTCTCCCACGTCACCCGCACAGTTGCACGTGTGTCTCTCCTTCTGCTCGCATCCGTGGATTCATGGAGCTTCCCTGCCACCAGCTGCCAGAGGAGAAACTACCTAGGCCTGCTCCCATACCTGAGTTGGCATAAGCTGGTGCTAACCAGTTGAAGTAGACTGCTACTGTATTTTCCATCCCCTCCAGGGTCTCTAGAGGACGTGAGTAAAGGAAAATCCTCCTGGTGAACAGAGGATCAAGAATCCCTATGGTTGGTAAGTTTGTATGGGGAAGTAGTCTGAGATATTAAGTCCACCGCTTCTGGGAAGAGCTGATGGCTTGGCTGATGGGTCAGAGCCCAGAACAGGCTGATTAGAGGATCGGGGAAATCAGGCAAAGTACAGAAGTCACTCTGGCCTCTCCCTTCACTGTTACTGATCCTTACGTGGAATCTGTGCTTCCTGTCACTACAGCCTTGAGCTTTGATAGATCAAAGACCCTGGTACAAGGGATGACACAGTGATGGTCAGGAGAGAGATTTTCTCTAAGTGAACACAATAAAGATTCTATTCAACTTGAAGTTGGAACTCTCACCTAGTCACTTTCGGACCATTAATGCCAGTGAATCAGTAGGCAAAAAAAAAAAAAAAAAAAAAAAAGAGGAGTTATTGGTGGGAGCTCTGGATCCTGACTGGTCTGAGGAGCTAGGGCCTCTCCTATGTAATGGATTCAGGGAGGGCCTATACAGAACCCAGGTGATTTATTGGTACATCTCTTGAGGTTTCCATTAGCCAGTGATGATGGTAAATAGTAAGTTGCAGCAACTTTCAGGTAACAAGGCAAGAAAACCAAGGACTTCGATGCTTTGGGTGAGAAGGTCCACGTTCCTGCTCCAAGCAAGTGACCCAGACCAGCCCAAGTGTTGGCCAAGGGTGAGGGAAATCTACAATGGATGGTGGAGGAATAATCATTGAATACTAGTTATTGCCACATAGAGAGCTGCAGTAGTGACTATAGCTTGTTTCAATAATACTTTTAAATTAAATATTTATAGAGATTGCCAGCCACTACCTTGAAGCCGGCCTTGTGACAGATGGGACTGAATGGGTGAAATGAGCAGATATGTCCGGGACAAGGGATGGCCTCAATGGACACCTCTTGGGCATCCTCTCAGATACTCTCAGCCTCACCTCCCTCTTATTTTAGCCACATGGAGCAGCCAGTATTCTGTAGGAGTTGACATCCTTCATTCATGCAGGTACAACCTGGAAGCATCACTCTATGGATCTCTCGTTTCCTGCCTCAGTGTTTCTCTTTGTCCAACCTACTTTATACACAGATGCTCAATCCAGAAATTTAGCGGCAATAACACCCTATCAGGGGTTCTTTGACTAATGGGAATGGGAGCCAATGGATGTTTCCCTCTTCCTCCCCATAGAGGAGATCCTGAGATCCCACTCACATGACTCCTTAAACTGTCCCATGGGATCCAGCAACCAGCAGTCTGATACAGTGGCCAGCATAACATATGGCTTTTCCTCTTCTCTTGCTTCACTCTCCCTGACCCTTACCCCTACTCCTAGGGTCCCAATAAAGCACTTTCACTCAAGTCTCTGCTTCAAGCTTTGCCTTCTGAGGAAAACAGCCGAAGATAGATTACCTACTTCCAGCTACCACCTCCGCCATATGCCAGCCTCCTGGTCACTCCCTTACCTCCAAGTCCTGCCACTCCTGAGTGACTTTAACATTCAGGCCCTATACCTGAGTTCTCAGTCCTTCAACAAGCTCAGTGACCTTCACCCCATTCTACTTGGTCAACTTGCTTCCATTGTCTCCCCAGAACATTGTCATCACCGATTACTGTTGTGCTCATAAGTCCAAAATTTACAAATCGCACACTTCCTCAACCTTCCACCTACAGTCTTTTTCATTTAATTACTCCCACTGTACCAGTGTGGTAACATCATCAAGACTTTCTGGCCCAGAAACTGTCTATTTTCTCATTATCTAGCAGCCTTCTCTTGTCTTCTCATTTGTTTTGTGGGGTTTTTTTTAATCCAGTTAAGATTCCACAGAACAATATTTCTATCACACTTGCCAATTTTCACAACTCCCTTATTCTTCCACCTCACTTCTTGAAAAACCCCCCTCAGAACTAATGCATTTGCCCAACTTTTTTTGTGTTTATACTCCAGGTGCTAATCACTGTTAGAGAAAAACCACAAAGCTGAACAATTTGGTACCATTATAATAGTTGCCAACATTTACTGAGAGCTTAATCTTTGCCAGGCACTATTCAAAGCACATTACATAGATTATCTCATCCTGCTTCCTACATCAGGCTGGAAAGTTGCCCAGAAATTTTGTTCTCAAACCTCTGAAATTCACTCTCATCAGAACACTTTCTCTCCTGCCACTCAGAGAAAATAGGAGTTATCAATTAAGAACCTGGTACACATCACCATTTACATTTCAGTAGTGTTCAAAAGAAATGATTCGTCCCTTCTAATCCAAATACTCTCTTTGGCTTCCCTACCGCCACACTCTTACTACTTTTTCTTCTCCCTCTTCGTCTCTGTTTCGCTTATCTCCCATACTCCTTTTCCCAAGCTTTCTTCTAAATTTTGGTAAGCCTTAAACTATTCCATTCTGCCCCGAACCACTCTTTCTGGTGATCTCTTCCAATTGCATGGCTTCTATTACCATCTCTTTAGAAAATGATTCTCTACTTAGATGTTCAGCCCAGATTCTCTCCTAAGTTCAGACTTTCTCAACATTTCCACTTGAATCTAACAAGCCCATGTGAGGAAACAGAAGCACACTTCTCACATAAACTTTCTTTCTTATCTTTATCTCTACCAACATCTACCAGCCTCTCTAATTCAGCAGCATGGTCTGTACCCTCGACTCTCCTTCTCCCTCACTGTCTACCCCCATCCCTTCCAATCACTTAGTTCCATATTTGCTACTGCTTCAATATCTCTGGGAATTGCCAATGTCTCTTTGGCATATACCCACTACCATTACTGTAGTCTAAATTACCATCTCCCACCTGCATGACTTCAAGAAACTTCTAGTCTACTAGGCTTCAGTTATGCCTGGATTAAATTTACTTCATCGAGTTCATTCCACGAGTCTTTTCTCATGCTTAGCAACACATATTGATATTTTTTAAGATTGCCTCCCCACCTTGAGCTTCCTTGGAACAGGCACTATGTCTTGCTCCTATCTTGGTCTTCCCCAGCACATGCCCTGCCATGACAGTGCTCTCTATAAAGCTTTGTTGAATGGATGAATGGCCATTAAATAAATTAAAGAATTATTCCACCAAGGGGTGCCTGGGTATCTCAGTTGGTTGAGTATCTAACTCTTGATCTCGGGTCAGGTCTTGATCTCAGGGTCATGAGTTCAAGTCCCAGATCGGGGTTCCATCCTGCACATGAAAACTACTTAAAAAAAAAAAAAAGTATTATCCCACCAATGAACAAGTAAATCATTATCATCTATTTTAAAGTCCTTGTGACTGACTCAATATCCATGTTTTGTTTACCTGCTATCAAACACCAAGCACAAACTTGAAATTATAATCATTAGTAAATGTATTAAATAAATGCATACATCTCAGTTGCCGATAATAATTCTAGAACCTGTAGATACATTCTTTTTTTTTTTTTTTAACGTTTATTTATTTTTGAGACAGAGAGAGACAGAGAATGAACAGGGGAGGGGCAGAGAGAGAGGGAGACACAGAATCTGAAACAGGCTCCAGGCTCTGAGCTGTCAGCACAGAGCCCAACGTGGGGCTCAAACTCACGGACTGTGAGATCATGACCTGAGCCGGTCGGACACTTAACTGACCAAGCTACCCAGGCGCCCCACCTGTAGATACATTCTTGAACACAGTGGGTAATGTTTTACTTCAATGGACCAGAAATCTATGAGCAAACTTATTGGAAAGGTATATACCTCCATCTTCATTTTATTTCCATAGCTGGGGTTTTGTGACCTTCGAAGGCGGTCAAGGTGGAGCTTGAGTACCTTGACACAGTGAGCTCAGAAGCCTGGATTATGACAACGCTTCGTTGAGCTGTGCCATGGATAAGATACAGGGGCGGGGCACCTGGGTGGCTCAGTCAAGCGTCAGACTTCAGTTCAGGTCATGATCTCGTGGTCTGTGGGTTAGATCCCCATGTCAGGCTCTGTGCTGACAGCTCAGAACCTGGAGTTTGCTTCGGATTCCATGTCTTCCTCTCTGCCCCTCCCCCACTTGCTCTCTGTCTCTTTCTGTCTCTCAAAAATAAATAAAAACATTAACATTTAAAAAAAGATATAGGGGCATGTCTAACAACCATAGCCAACAGCAGGGGACTGGCTGTGGCAATTTTCAGACTCTTGAGGGCAGAGATCACAGTCAATAGAAACAATAGCGAAGAGGCATGGCAGAAATGAGAGGATGTCAGAGGAGAGGGGGACAAATGGATCTTAGGTCTAGGGTTCTGTCCTAAGATAAATGTGCTCCAACACCTTCTGTTTCTTCTATCTCCACTCAAGTTTTCATAGTCCTGAAAGAGAGAATGTGATTTGTTTGGATCGGGCTCCCCTCCCTTGAATCATTCAGCCATGGCCTGGAGGAGGGTGGATAATCCCACTCATACCCTGCAAGAATTGTGAGCTAGAGAATACCTACTTTGTGTAACGCACATCCAATAAGCTTTCTTTAAGTTTTCATTGAGACTTGCTTAACCAATTCAAGCCTAATTTCAGTGATGCAAATCTCCCATCTATTTTTGCAAATGATTTGTGGGTCCTTTCTCTCTCTTGGTGCATTTAGCCGTCAACGCACAGAATCACGGGCCAGATCAAGCAGTAGCAAGTGAATGTTAAAATTCTCAGTTCAATCAATGTCTGAGAGGCAGTTATATAAAACAGGACGAGGGCGAAAACTTTGCTCTGACAGGAGGTGAAGGAAGGAGTGGGCTCGCTGTCCCATCCAGCAGGGAAACGGGCAGAGCTGGGCGACTGGGAGTCTGAGCTGTCCCTCACACATGCATATCTACAGCAATAAAGAATCCAGGGCATTAGCCAGTGACACCAAATCAGCCTGCACCATTTAGCTCTGACATGGCTGAGTGTGAACTCTCCATAAAATGTCACAGTGCAGAGAGAACAAGAGTGATAGGGGACCCAGTGACCTCCCCAAATCACACACACTGTCCATCCCTGAAGGCTGCTGGGAGGCATGGGCCTCGCGGCAGAGCACAGATTTAATGTACCTCAAGGGATCTACTCCCACATGGCCGTGTAGAAATGTTTGGAAAAGGAGAGCTTTGTACTGAGCATCCGAGCATCCTGCACAGATGTGTTGCATCAATGGCAGGACTGCCTGGGGACTTCCCTCCCCAGTCTGCACTTAGAAGGGCAGACATTGCCTGTCTGGGGCCTTGGAGTCACCCATTCCAGGAATTTGGTCACAACCACAGACTTCTAATTTGTAATAACCATCATTGTTCTGTGGTCATGCAAAAAAGCCCAAGTACACATGGCACAATTTCTTTGAGATAAAAACCTTGGATGTCTCAGAGAAAGTGGAATGTTTTACCAAAATGCATTGTCCTGCAACCACTGCCTTGGCTAATTCTGAGATCCTCAGCCCAGGATTTGTAGAGTCCTTGGCGATGAGCAGTGTGGCTTTCGTCCTCCGACCTAACTCTGCACTTTTCTGTGAGACAGGTCCAGCAAGCATTCAGTGGTTCATCCATTCAGTAAGTAAACATTGAGTAAGATTTGTCTCACTGGTTCTTAGATGAAATGGAATCCTAACTGCCGTTCCCTTCCTAGCTCAGCATGACCTTTGTCGTAATAGGGGGTTTAATGCATTCTTTTAATTCAACCCAAGGAGACAATCAAAATATTGTCTATGTAAAAAAAAAAAAAAAAAAGAAAAGAAAGAAAAGAAAAGAAAAGAAAAGGTAGAGTCAAGAAAATTCTATCCATGTTATTTTGGTTATCAAATTCAAATAGAACTGACTCTATTTAAAGACAAATATATTTAAAATGACAACGTTCCATATTAAATAAAACTTTAACAACAACAAAAAACTTTAACAGAGGAAGAGATGAACATATAGGATTAGTAAGGGAGAAGGAGAAGGAAAAGGAAGAGGAAAGGATGGGGGGGGGGGTGCGGAGAAAGCATGCAGTATACAAAAGGTAGTTGAAGAGAACACTGTGGGAGATTTACTCCAAGGAAACAAAGAAGAAAATATTAATGGTAGACAAAGGACAACAAGTAAAGAAATGAAAGGGACAAGAGTGAAAATATCAGAGATAAATAGGAGAGAAATTGAAATCTAACATAAAAATAATTAGTTTACCTAAGTAAATACTAGAAACCAAATTTCAAGATACAAAATGTATCTAGACATAAATAGGACCGTTCTTTCAAGGAAAGAAAACATAAATACAAGGCAAAGGCTTAATATGTCCCAATAAAAAAGTATCGGATGAAAACATCAAGATTTGTCCAACGAAGAATCATTGACTCCTTGAAGAAGTAAAAACTGGAATCTTAAAAAGAAAACTATTAGCAAGCTGTAATCTCAGCATTTCTACATATAGAACACAATGAAACTGGGGCGCCTGGGTGGCTCAGTCGGTTGAGCATCTGACTTCGGCTCAGTCATGACCTCACAGCTTGTGAGTCTGAGCCCCGCATCGGGCTCTGTGCTGACGGCTCAGAGCCTGGACCCTGTGTCTCCCTCTCTGTCGTTCTTTCTCTGCCCCTCCCCCGCTCATGCTGTCTCTCTCTCTCTCTCTCTTTCTCTCTCTCTCTCTCTCTCTCTCTCAAAAATAAATAAACATTAAAAAAAAAAAAGAACACAATGAAACTATAGAAATTTGAAGGGAAAAGTGTAACAGGAGCTCTAGTACTCCCCAAGTTGTCATATGTCTAGATTATCAGCAACAGAAATCCATCTTAAGATAGGTAAGCATCCAAATGTGGATGATCCATGAAACTTCCTGATAATTATTCCTGAAAACATAATCTAGCAAAAGCATATTAATCTAAATTAAGTATTATCCAACTGGGAACATAACTATTAAAAAACTTACAGTGAACATTTAACCTACTTAAAATTAAATATAAAAGAAGTTATATTTTAAGTAACTTAACTAAGCCCAAAAACAAAGCTCAAAAATATTTAGAAGAAGACAAAAATATCCAGCATCTAACAAGGTATATATGGCATCTGAAAAAAAATATCAGACATGCAAAGAAGCAAGAAAATACAACCCACAGTGTGGAGAAAAATCAATTTGCTGAATGAAACTGACCAAGAAATGAAACAGATGATTTATTTACTAGACTAGAGAATTAAAAGAAAAAGTTATGACTTATTTTCATATGTCCAAAAAGGTAGAATACTGAACATATTAAATAAAGATCTGGAACATATAAAACTGACCAAAATAAAGTTAACTTCTATAAATAAAAACTACAAAGTGTGAGATAAAAAATACACAAGATGAGATTGATAGCAAATTAGACATTGCAAAAGAAAAGATTAGTGAACGTGAACACATAGAAATGGAAACCACTCAAAGTGAAAACAGAAAGAAATAATAATTTTTTTGAGACAGGGAGAGAGAGGACACAAGTGAGTGAGGGGCAGAGAGAGAGGGAATCCCAGGAGGGGTAAAAGAGAGAGAGAGACAGAGAGAAGCAGGGCTCACCCAAAGCGGGACTCGTGTTTTACCCAAAGAGGGCTCGTGTTCACCTAAAGCGGGGCTCGAGCTCACCCAACGCAGGGCTCAAACTCAGGAACAGTGAGATCATGACCTGAGCCAAAATCAAATGCTAACGACTGAGCCACTCAGGTGCCCAAGAAATAATAATTTAAAAAAAAAGAAAAGAGCATTAGCAAACTATGGAAATATTTCAAGCAGCCAAATATATGTGTAAACTGAGACTCTGAAGGAGACTGAAAAAATATTTGAAGAATTGCTGAAAATGTTCCAAATGTGTGCAAAATTATAAACCCACAAATCCAAAAACCTCCATTAACCCTAAAAAAAAAAAAAGAAAGAAAGAAAAGAAAAGAAACAGGACGAAACCACAGCAATAAGGTCAGCTTCTACCCCTGCCCAGTGTCAGTGAGTCAGTGTGAGTCAGGACTACTCAGAACTCCTCTGTTCCCTACCCCTGGTGTCATTAGAGCCCACTGGGAAGCTAAACCTCAAGATGCAGCCAGCATCACGGAGACCAAAGAAGACAATGTGGAGCAGGACCGAACGATACCCCCTGTCCACTGTCAGTGGGACCAAGTGGAGAGCTAGACTCCACCCCAACCTGGTTGATGCTTCCTCCGCTGTCCCTCCACGGTGTTCACGTACCCAGAGGGAACTGAGTCTCCTCTGCCATGCGGCACCAAGGAGGTGGAACTGGCTGGTCGGAGGCAGGGTTAGTTGGCACTTTGCTCCCCCGCCCTCCTCCCTGGTGTCAGCAGGTCTCGGTAGAAAGCAGTAGAGCTTCCTTACCCATCCTGGGGCAACAGAGCAGTAGTCAACCCTTCACGCCCCCCTCCCTGGTGCCAGGCACCCAGCAGGGAACTGAGCTTACACCTCCGCTCAGAGGTAATAAGTTGGTGAGAGTCGGTCTCTACTTCACCAGGATGGTGTCAGCAGGAACCTCGGGAGAAGCTGGACCTCCTCCCCAGTCACTCGCAGGACGCCAGTGTTGAGGTTGTGTTAGCAGAAAGCATGATAAACCCACCCACCCGGCCCAAATGCTACACCTCAAAAGGGGGATCACCGGCGAAAACAAAATCAAATAAAACCCAGAGTTTCATAATATGGCATCTAAAATATTCGGAATACAATTGAAAATCACTTATACCAAGGGCCAGGAAAATCACAACCTGAGAAACAACACACACAACATTCAGATAAGTCAGATGTTAGAATTATCTGACGAGGATATTTAAGCAAATACTATACAAATGCTTCTATCGGCAACAATCAGTTCTCTTGAAAAACATGAAGAGTAGAAAATCTCAACAAATAAACGAAGGTATAAAGATTAAAAAAAATAGAAATCGTAAAACTAAAAAATGCAATGTGTTAGTCTTCTTGGGCTGCCATAGCAAAATACCACAGCTGGGTGACTTAACAGAAATTTATTTTCTCACATTTCTGGAGGCTAGAAGACCAAGATCAAAGTGCTGGAACATTCAGTTTCTGGTGAGAGCTCTCCTCCTGGCTTGCAGACAGCCACCATCTCACATGTTTCCCTTATGCCCTTTCCTTTGTATAAGCTCGGAGAGAGAAGAAGAGCCTTGGTTTCCCTCACTCCGCTGATCAGGACACCAGTTCTACTGAATTAGGGCCCCACACTTAAGATCCCATTTAACCTCAATAACCTTTATAAAGGCCCTATCTCCAAGTACGGTCACATTTGAAGTTGGGGCTTCAATATATGGATTTTATGGAAACACAACTCTGTCCATAATATATAATAATTAAAATAAAAAACTGACTGGATGGGTTCAATAGTTAAGTGGAGCTTTCAGAGGATAGAATTGGTGAGCTTGAGTAGAATTTACCTAATGTGAGCAACAGAGAGAAAACAGATCGAAATAAGAAAACACAGTCTCAGAGACCTGTAGAACAACAACAAAAGAGCTGATTTGTACCATGTGAATTCTAAAAGAAAGGTGAGTGACTGCACTAAAAGAGTATTTGAAAAAATAATGGATACAACGTTCCCAATGATGAAAAAACAAATCTACAGATTTAAGAAACGGAGTGAAATCCAAATAGAATAAACTCAGAGAAATCCATAAGATGACATATCATTATAATTAAATTTCCAAAATCTAATAGACTTGGAAAAAAAAAAAAAAACCTTGAAAGCAGCCAGAGAAAAATGATGTATTATTTATAGGAGATTACCAATTTGAATGACAGCAGAATTATCACCTGAAACATGGAGATCAGAGAAAGCGGCACAACACTTTTCAAGTTTTAAAAGGAAAATATGGTCAACTATTAATTCCACATCTGGCTAAAACCTCCTTCTGGAAGGCAGGGCACATAAAGAAATTCTCAGATGGAGAAAAACTAAGAATATTGGTCCCTGGAAAGCCTACCCTTAGGGAACACTTCAAGGAAGTTCTCTAAGCAGAAAGGAAATGATAACAGAAGGTTCAGGACTTAGAGAGAAGGACAGAATATCAGAATGGCTGAAAGAATACCAAATATAAATATAATTTTCATGAGTTAGTTAACTCAGATGTGATAGGTAAATCAAAGATTATATAACACCTTCTGATGCAATATGTAGAGGAAAAGCTTAAGACAATCATATTTAAAAAGAGGGGAAGATAAAGGGACCTAATGGAAATAAGGCTTCTGCCTTCACTTGAACTAGTAAAATGTAAGAGTGAGCTATCGCATAAGTATGTTGTCACACCTACAGCAAACATTAATAAAACTGATTTTTAAAAAGCAGAAGCCGCTACATTCATAATGCATAAACTAATTAGAAATCAGCGTAAGAAAGATAACAGGAAAATCTCCAAACGGTTGGAAATTAAATATACCCATAGATCAAAAAGGAAATCTCAAAGGAAATAAAGTACATTGGAGTGAATGAAATTTAAAATACAACAAGTCAAAACATGGTGTTCAGCTAAAGTAGTGTCAAGAGTAAATTTATGACACTACAATGCTTACATTAGAAGACAGAAAATGTCTCAAATCAACAATCTAAGTGCCTACCTCAAGAAACTAGTAAAAGAAGAGCAAAATAAGTACAAAGCAAGCAGAAGGAAGGAAATAATGAGGATACAAGCAGAAATACATGAAATTGGAAGCAGAAAAACAATACCTCTAAGAATTACTAACTCATTGATATCAGATTTAAAGCAAGGGTTATCGCTATAAATTCCCACAGCTACTAAAGGAATAATAAGGAAATACTGTAAACAACTTTGCATTCATAAATTAAACAACTCAGAAGAAATAGATCAATTCCTTGGCAATCACAAACTATCACAATTCAGCCAACATGAAATTAAAAGTCTGAAGAGTCCTAAAATTGTAGAAACTGAGTTTGTAATTTAAAAGTTCCCAAAAGAAATGTGCAGGCTCAGCAGCTTTCACGGGAGAATTCTACCAAACATTTAAAGAAGAATTCATACCAATTTGCCACTATCTCTTACAGAAAACAAAAGAGGTGATAATACTTCCCAACTCATTTTAACAATACAATAAAACTGCAGAATAATTTAATTTCAGAAACCTAGACATATCAATCTACAAGAAAATATTAGCAAATCAAATTCAGCAATCCATAAAAACAATTTTACACCGTGACCAAATAGAGCTTACTCCAATGAATATGAAGGTGGTTCAACATTTCAAAATCAATCAGTATAATCCACCATATCAAGAGGTTAAAGAGGAAAAGTTATATGACCATACCTACTGATACATAAGAAGCTTTTGACAAAATCCAAAGCCATGATAAAAAATCCAATGTCGAAAATCATGATAAAAGCTTCCAGCAAACTAGAAATAGAGGAGAGCTACCTAAACTTGGTATAGAATATCCACAAAAAGCCTACAAGAACATCACTCATAATAGTGAAAGATCGAATGCTTTAGTCTTAAAATCAAGAATAGAGCAAAGATGTCCTGTCTCATCACACTTATTTTTTTTAAGTATTTATATTTTTGAGAGAGAGAGAGAGCACAAGTGAGGAAAAAGAAGAGAGAGAGGGACAGAGGATCTGAAGCAGCCTCTGTGCCGACAGGAGAGAGCCCGATGCGGGGCTCAAACTCACAAACCATGACATCATGACCTGAGCCAAAGTCAGATGCTTAACTGACTGAGTCACCCAGGTGCCCCTCCACCACACTTATTAAACATAGTAATGGAAGTAACGGAAGTAATGAAAGAATATTAAAAGCATACAAATTGGAGCAAGATTTAAAATTGTTATTTGCAGATAACACAATTGTGTATATAGAAAATCCTAAGGAATCTACAAAAACAGTTTTCAAACCCTAGAACTGAGGGAGTTCAGCAAAGTTACATGATACAAGATCAATACAAAAAAATCAGTCAAATTTGCATTCACAAAAAATGAACATGTGGAAGCCAAAATTAAAGGCATGATACAATTGACAATTACTTCTCCAAAATACTTAGGTACAATTCTAACAAAACACGTACAGAATCTGTATCCCGAAACTCACAAAATGTGATGAAATAAATAAAAGAAGATCTAAATAAATGGAGAGACACACCATATTCATGGATTGGAAGATTCAACATAGTAAAATTCCCATATTCCCCAAGTTGATCTCCAAATTCAATATAATTTCTAACAAAATTACAGCAAGATTTTAAAATAAGAGAAGCTTATCTAAAATTTATATGGAAAGGCGAGAACCTAGAGTAGTGAGACCATTTTTGGAAAAGGGTAAGGAAGTGGGAGAAATCACTTTAGCCAATGATAAGGCTTATCTATCATTACAGTAATCAAGATCTTGAAGTGTGGTATTAGCAGAGATAGACACATAAATAGATCAATGGGACCTGGAGGTAGATCCATACAAATATGCCCAATAGATCTTTGACAGAGGTGCAAAAGCAATTCAAAGAAGGATGGTTGGCTCTTTTTAACAAATGATTCTAGAGTAATTGGACATTCATAAGCCAAAAAAAAAAAAAAAAAAAAAAAACCTAAACCTTATGCTTTGTACAAATATTAACTCAAAATGAATCACAAACTTAAATGTAAAACTATAAAACTTTTAGGAAATAAAACACCAGAGAAAGGCTTTGGAAGTACTAACAGTACATGAGGCACCTGGGTGGCTCAATCTGTTAAGTGTTCGTCTCTTGATTTCGGCTCAGGGAACGATCTCATGAGAGATTAAGCCCGTGTCAGACTCCTCACTGAGTGTGGAGCCTGCTTGGGATTCTCTCTCTCCCTCTCTTTCAGCCCCTCCCCTGCTCATTCTCTCTGTTTTTCTCTCTCTTTCCCTTTCTCTCTCTCTCAAAATAAATAAACGCTAAAAAAAAAATAGTACTGAAAGTACAATCAATAAAAGGAAAAATTGATAAATTGGAACTCATCAAAATTAAAATCTTTTTGCTCTGTGAAAGTCCTTATGAAGAAGATAAAAATATAAGCTACAGACTGGGAGAAAATATTTGCAAACTACATATCTAACCCAAGACTACTATCTAGACTATACAAAGAACCCTCAAAACTCAATTTAAAAAATCAATCCAATTAGAAAATGGCCAAAAAAAATGGGAGGACATTTCACTGATGACGATTATCATATGATCCAGTAATTATACTCTTGACCATTTGTCCTTAAGAAATTTATCCCAGGTTTATGTTTACATAAACATACACACAAGTGTTCATAGCAGCTTTATTTGTAATAGCTAAAACTGGAAACAACTCAAATGTCTTTTAATGGGTGAATGCTGAAACAAACTATGGTACACCATATTCAGGGGTTGGAAGACCCAACATAGTAAAAATTTCAGATACTAAAGATTTAGAAAACTACTAAGGAACAGGGAAGAATGAACCATGGTACATGTAACAACTTGGATGGAGCTGCAGGACCTTGTGCTGAGTGAAAAAAGCCATTCCCAAAAGGTTACATACTATATGTTTCTACATAAAATACTTGAAATGACAAAATTATAGAGACAAAGAATAGATTGTGGTATTAGAAAAATAGATAGTGGTTGTCAGGCCTTAGAGAGGACAAAAGGAAGAGAGGCAGCTATGGAAATGAAAGATTAGCTTTAGAGACCCTTGTGATGGATTGTTTGTATCTTAATTGTGGGGGTGGTAACATAAATCTACACCTGTGACAAAACTGCATAGAACTACATGCACACACACACACTCACACACACACGCGCGCGTGCACGCCCACACACATAGGCAAATGAAACCACAAATCTGGTGAAATCTGAATAAGGTCAATGGCTGTATCAATGTCAATTTCCTGGTTGTGAAATTGTACAATAGTTATGCAAGATGCTATCATTGGGGAAATAGTAAAAGCCTTATGGGATTTCTCTGTGTTATTTCTTAAATCAGAATACCAATTATCCCAAAAATAAAATTTAAGAAAAAAAAACTCAGCAAATTAGTAATAGAATGGACTTCCTCAATCTGATAAAAGTCCTCTACAAAAGCCCACAACTAACCTCACACTTAATGGTAAGAGACTGAATGGTTCCCCCAAGGTCCAAAACAAGGCATGTGCTCTCACCACTGTTTTTTTTCTTTCTTTTTTTCTGACAAATAAAAGTTGTATATATTTAAGGCGTACAATGTGATGTTTTGATAGGTGCATACAGGGTGAAATGGTTACAACCAAACTAATTACCATATCCATCACCCCCATAGTTAACCTTTTCTTTCTTTTAATTCAACATCAAAATGAAGGTTCTAGCCAAGACAGTGAGGCAAGAAACAGAAACAAAAGGCATCCAGCTTGGAAAGGAAGAAGTAAAATTATATTTATGTGCAGATGACACAATTATCTACATATTAAGTTCTGTAGAATCTATAAAAAACTACTAGAACTAGTACATAAGGTTAACAAGATTGGATTAATATACAAAAGATTAATATAGAAAAGTTAATTGTATTTCTAGACACTAACAATGAAAATTCAGAAATTGACACTCAAAAATTAATAGTATTAACACTAACAATGTGAAATACATAGGTCAATATGTGGTAAAAGATACATAAGACCTGTACTCTACAATGTACAAAATGATGCTGAAAAAAATTTTAAAAGACCCAAGTAAGTAGAGAAATATATCGTGCCCATGGCTCAGAAGACTCAATAGTATTAAAATAACAATTGTCTCTGGGGCCCCTGGGTGGTTCAGTCGGTTAAGCATCCAACTTCGTTTGGCTCAGGTCACGATCTCACAGTCTGTGAGTTCAAGCCCTGCGTTGGGCTCTGTGCTGTCAGTTCAGAGCCTGGAGCCTTCTTTGGATTCTGTCTCCCTCTCTCTCTGCCCTTCCCCCACTCATGCTCTGTCTCTCAAAATATGAATAAACGTTAAAAAAATAATTAAAAAAAAAAGATAACAACCGTCTCCAAATTGGTCCACGGAACCTATGTAATTCTAATCAAAATCCCAGCATAGATTTTTGTGGAAGTTTTCAAATTGATTCTAAAATTCATGTGCAAATGCAAGGGACCTAGAAGAGACCAACCAATTTGCACGACAATGACAAGTTTGCAGGTCTAATATTACCTGATTCCAAGATAAAAGTACAGTAACCAAGGTAGTGTGGAATTGGCGTAGAGATAGACAAATTGATCAGTAGAGTAGAATCTGAGGCCCAAAAATAACCCCACCCATTCATGAGCAATTTCAACAAAAGTGCAAAGAAAATTCAATGGCAAAAGGATAATCTTTTCAACAAATGGCGCTGGAAAAAAATGATAATCCTTATTTTGCAATGGATTAACCCTTTTAACCAATACCTTGCATTGTACACAAAAATTAATTTAAATTGAACCATAGACCTATGTATAAAATATCAAACTATTATAATTCTAGGAGAAAACCCCAGTGACCTTAAGTTGGGCAAAAATTGCTTAGCTATAATAGCAAAAAATGACCTATAAAAATATTTATTGATAAATTGGACTTCACCAAAATTAAGACCTTCAGCTCTTCCAATACACTATTATGAGAATTAAAAGGCAAATTATAGGAGAAAATACTTGCATAATAATAAAGTATTTGTATGCAAAATACATAAAGCACTCTCAAAACTCAACAATAAGAAACCAAGCAACCCAAGAAAAATGGGCAAAAGATTTTAACAGATATCTTACCAAAGAGGATAAGTGAATGGTGAAGAAGCACATGAAAATATGCTTAACATCATTACTCGTTTGGAAAATAAAATATAAAATCACAAGATCCCTATGCACTTATTAGAATCTCTGAAATTAAAAAGACACCAAATGTTAGCAAGGATGACCAGCAACTAAATTCTCGTATATTGTTGTCGGTATTGTAAAATGGCATCACTGCTCTGGAAAATAGGTTTTTAGTTTCTTAAAAAATTAAACTTTTTTTTTTTTTGAAGTTAGGCATTACACCTTCTACATGATGCGACCGTGCACCCTGGTATCCTTCCAAGAAAAATAAAAACACATGTCTATGCAAAACTCACCCAAAATGTTCCAAGCAGCTTTATTTGTAACAGCCTAATAATGAAAAAGACACAAATGTCCATCAGCAAGAGAATGAATAAACAGTTGTGTTGCGGTTGACCCTTGACCAGCAGAGGGGTTGAGACACCAAAGTTCTGTGCAGTTGAAAATTCACGTATAACTTTTGACTCCCCAAAAACTTGACTACTAATAGTCTCCTGTTAACCAGAAGCATTACCAACAACAAACGCGGTCAATTAACACACATTTTATTTATATACGGTATTATTTTTTTTAAGTTTATTAATTTATTTGGAGAGACAGAGAGAGTGAACGGGGGAGGGGCAGCGAGAGAATCCCAAGCAGGCTCCCTGCTACCAGCGCAGACCCCAATGTGGGGCTCAAACTCATGAACCGTGAGATCATGACCTGAGCTGACACCAAGTCTCACACATAACCAACTGAGCCACCCAAGTGCCCCAATATATACGGTATTCTTATACGAAGGTAAGCTAGAGAAAAGAAATGTTATTAAGAGAAAAAATAGAGAAAATACATTTATAGCACTGTATTGTACTTACTAAAAAAAATCTGTGCATAAGGAAACCCATGCAGTTCAAACCTGCATTGTTCAAGGGTCAACTATATATCTGTACAATGGAATTCATTCAGAAATAAATAGAAGTTAACTATTAATACACATGGAGATATCAACAAATCTCAAAATAATTATACTATGAAAGTAGGTGGGCAAAAAGCTTACACACTGAATGGTTCTATTTATATAAAATCTAGATGATACAAATTTGTCTATAGTGACAGGGGAGAGATCATTAGTCATCTGAAGAGGGGAATCAGAGGGGGACAAGAAGGAGTGATTATCACGGGACACAAGGAAACTTTTAGGGGTGAGTGATACACTCATCTTGATTGTGGTGATGGTTTCACAGACATGTGTCAAAACTTTTCAAAGTGTACATTTTAAACATGTGCAGTTTACCTATTCAAGTACATCATAATAAGGAAAACTAAAGAAAATTAAATATAAATAACTTAGGTAACTATAGTTCCCCTTCTTAAAAGGAAAATCCTCTCAATGTAAAAATATTAATAATTTACAATAGTACCAGTGAGCGAAACTTCCAGACCATGGAATAAAAAATTGGGGCATGATGAGCAGTGAGTGAAAATTATCTATGCTCATTTCCTCATCTTGGGTGACAATGTACAGTTATTTATTTCTAAAATTGAAATATTGAACAAAATGTTTAAGAATTTTATTAAAAATTTTAAAGGTAGATTTAAGGTTATTACTTACCATTATAAACGTGCAACCAAAAAAATGCTATACTTTCCAAATTTAAAAAAAAAAAAAAAAGCATAGAACATGTTGCAAAACTAAAGACCAGGGGCACGTCAATAAAGCATAATATAAGCACCATTTAAAAAATAAATAATTCAAGGGGTGCCTGGGTGGTTCAGTTGGTTAAGCATCTGACTTCAGCTCAGGTCATGATCTCTCAGTTCATGGGTTTGAGCCCCATATTGGGCTCAGCTCAGAGCTGACAGCTCAGAGCCTGGAGCCTGCTTCAGATTCTGTTGTCTCCCTCTCTCTCCACCCCTTCCCCATTCGCACTCTGTCTCTCTCTCTCTCTCAAAAATAAATAAAATTTTTTTAAATTAAATAAATAATTAGAAAATCCAAATATTTGCTTTAACAGTAAGTTCACATCTTTGAAGAAAAGCAAATACTTTCAGATATTTTCATATGTAATTATCTATCATCTGTAAAAAAACAAACCCTAAACATAGTACCTCCAACAGTTGGAAATGGGGACAGGTAGGCATACACGTGTACCAGAAAGTGAGGGTGGGAAATAGTACATGTACACAGAAGGTGAGGTAGGGAAGAATACGTGTACCCCCAGAAAACAGTGCTGCAAATCTCCATTCCTTGACCTAGAAAAAGATTCCCAACACAAAACTGAGTTTTAAAAGCAGGTCAAACAATAGCTGTTTTAATGTGATACCACTCATTTGAGACTATTAGCATACGTGTCAATGGGCATAAGGAAATGTCAAAACAAATGCTGACCTGAGTATTAACAATGACCATCTTAGGCTATTGGGACTCTGGAGATTTTTTTTTTTTTTTTTTTTTTTAGAGAGAGAACGTGCACACACATGCGTGTGCCCGTGCACATGAGCAGGGGTGGGGATGAGAGAGGCGGAGAGAGAGAATCTTAAGCTGGAACCAAGCTCAGCATGGAGCCTGACACAGGGTTTGATCTCACGATCCTGGGATCATGACCTGATCAGAAATCAAGAGTCGGATGCTCAACTGACTGAGCCACCCACGCATCCCAGGACTCTGGGTTTTGTTTTTTTGTTTTTTTTTTTTTTAACAATAAGCTTACATCATTTTACAATGAAGCAATAACATTTTTAAAGCGTTTATCTTCAAATTAGAAATTCATGCAATTGAGAGTGTGGTTAATGAGTTGCATGCATTGTAGTATTACAACTTCTTTGGAATGTAATTTGACAGAAGCTATTAAAACTAAAAGTATACCTGTGCATTGGTCAGGGATTTTGTGTCATAAAGACAGGAATATGTTGGGAGAGTGACAGCCACTGCACAAGGTTGTACAGCTGTGAGCTCTAAGACACGTTTCCTGATTAGTCACCAAGGATTTACATATATTTTATGACAGCTTTCTCATTGTAAAATGTCTTGGGAGGACTTTTTTCCTAATTGCACGAAGTCACCACGGGGCTTGGAGGGTTCAAAGATTTTACAAGATTATTTGTATAAACCAGAAGAAAGAGGAGGAGAAAATAAGTCACCCTGGTGGAGTAGGGAAAGGGAAAAAGTGAAAAAGACAAGAGACTCAGAAAGACTTAGTTACAGTGCAGCCATATTATGGACTACATGAAATAATATATAAAAGAAAAGACTGGATCTATTTGAATTGACCTAGAGAGATGTCCAGGATTTATTGTTTAAAAAAATTTTTTAATGTTTATTCATTTTTTGAGAGAGACAGAGCGTGAGAGGGGGAGGGGCAGACAGAGAGGGAGACACAGAATCTGAAGCAGGATCCAGGCTCTGTGCTGATGCAGGGCAGGATTTATTGTTTAGATGACAGAGGTCCATTTATTTAATGTTAGGTTACAGAAACAAATAAAATAAAAAGTGCTCACTTTTGTATTTGTTTTTGTTTTCATTTATTAGGAAAAATATCCTCTACCTCTGTTTATAGAAGTTTTGGATCACTAAGAAAAATGTGAAGGGTTGCATACCGATGCCTTAACATCAGTTACCTTTGGGCTGTGAGTCTGGGGGAAGGGACGGGCATTATTAACATTTTATTCAGACACACCCGTGTTGTGTACATTGAACTTGAACACGCATTACTCTTTATCATCTAAAAAAATATAAAATAAAATTTAAAAGCAGGTTTCAACACAGAAAGGCCCTGCTTGGCCACTTTCTGGAAATGGAGATGCCACTGGAAAAATGAGTGAAAATTTTAGAGTAACTCTGAGGACAGACTTTGGGTAAATGTAAGGAACGTTTCTCACTGAGAGCTCCAAGCACCAGCCAGGCTAGAATTAACTGCGGGAGTGGTTAGAAGTCATCTTCCACAAGGCCGACGGTCTCAGATGCTCAGATGGTGTGTCCTTTAAGCACCCCAGATAGATGATTTCTTAACACAGCCAAAGTTTGAAAACCACTTTTCTATACACTGCAAAAGCTGGGGTGGGGCCATATATTACAAAGTCGTGAATGGAAGCTTCCAAACTTCCTGCAGGCACCTCATTCCCTGGGGCAGAGGAAGCCACACCCGATAACTAAGAGCAGAAGGGTGTTGCCACCCAAGGGTGAGCCATAAAACTTGCTCTTCCCAGAACCTTGGAGCCAGGCATCCACCCTGGGCAGCACAGAGTGACAGAGCTTGGAGACCTGGGACCAGAGAGTAACTAAAGTGTTCAGGGCAGCAATAACGTGCGCTTGGCTCTCCTGGTGGAACAGGAAAAGAGCTCTAAGGCTACGGTGGCTCGAGGGAGTGTAAAAGGGGAGTGTAAGATGGGCAGAGAGGAAACAAGGACTGCGCTTTTGCCGGAGGCGCTGTTGCTGTGGACCTACCAGGGCCAGCATCAACCCACTGCTCAGAGAAACAGTCACAGTCTTCCTGAGACCTGAACACCCAAGCCCTGAATTTCGGAAGATAGGATGGTGGCCTTGAAGACACCAGCTTTTGTTTCAGAAACTAAGCATTCAAAAGAAATTGTGCTTTTTGTATAAGTAAAAAGAGGGAAGATGGGATTTCCAAGACTGGGAAGATGCCTCGGGCAGCACAGGCAAATGAGCCTGGGGAATCTATGCCCCAACCAACACCCATGTCTGGGGTGCAGCGAAGCCTCTGAAGAGTATGGGAATCAATCCTTCAGGGCTGCATGGCAGCTAGAAATCACATTCTGCTGCTTCTGAGCCCAGCTTGTGGCAAACACTCCCTCTGGCCAATGATGCGGTGTGAGACGCATTTCCGACCCCAGTGCCCTACAGGTGACAGGAGAATCACGCAGCAGAGAGAAAACAGCAGCGACAATTACAATTGTCAGCCCCACAGGCCTAGAAGCAGCTTTTGCCTATTTCCCTGGACTTGTTAGCCCCAGGATCCTTGTCTGATCTAACTGAAGGGAAGGGAGCCCCAAGAATGGCCAGTATTGTGTTTCTGGTTAACCCTGTTAGTAAGAGGAGTAGACGCTAGGAGCCAGGTGTAATTTGATTTAGAAAAATAAAGAAATGTGATGCTTCTTGCACCTGAATGTGGAGGAGCGATTCATAACTTACACCATCCACTTATTAATTCCTCTGTCCACATGTAAACGATTTTAGGTCACCTTGACTTTGCTGCTGAAAGCTGCATTCTCCTTATCGTTCAACATCCAGAATATTCGAGGCACTTTGCAAGAACCAAAGTTTATATAAATATTATGTCTTAAGTTCTTATCAAAAATCAATTTTCCAGTATTTATGTTTTAGATTTCTTGCACCTTTTGCTGGTGGGGCAGGGAGAGGTGGGGTGAGTTCTTAGCCAGAAAATTTTTAAAGTGGCTCCCAAGAGAGTGAGGAGCTGAAAAGCAAAGAAAGCAAACCTTGAATGTGTTTGCAGCAGCCTGAAGCAATTTAAGCAAAGTAGGGTTAGAGGGCTTGCCAAAGATATAGGCATGGAAATTATTTCCCTTTTTAATGCAGATAGATGAAAATAAGAAAATTGTCCTAAGGGGTAATTCACCCAAATGGAAAAGTCTCTTTAGCATTCCCACCAATTGTACATTTAAGTTCTTTCTAGTAAATATAAATATAATAATATATACATATATCCATACATATATCCACATATTTAGTAGAAAAAAATTTAAATGCATAATAGATAGGAATGCTAAGATATAGATATAGATATATGAAATTCAAAAGAAATTTTTACAAAATAAACATAAAAACCTGTCTTTTCTCCTGTTTATCAGCCCTCCACTGATCTGCCCCAGAGGAGGTCTGTAACATATATCCTAAGCGCATGTAAATATACACATGCTAAATACATTTTAATGCAAATGGCACCTGAGTGCCCATACCCTTGTACACTCACTTTTTAAATTAGCACTTTTCTTGTTAGAATGAACCATAATTCACCTCTATTGATGTTTAAGAAAATGCGTCCAATAGTCTGCTATTAGGAGCCATGCCGAAAAACTGGGTGATGTATTTCAAAGGCTCTTTTACATTAGTGAGGTCAGAATTTGCCAAAGGCGTAGGAAATATATCTAAGGCGCATTTTTCTGGGTTTAGTCGGCTCATGGAAGAAAATCTGAGAGAAGTGTTCAGGATTCCCCTGGCCTTTCCAAGGTTCATACCCTTTGCTCTGTGCTGTCAGGACACATTGGTTCCTCCAAGACTCTCTCGGGAGGGGGTCCTGGTTAGTGATGGCTTCATTAATGGAGGAAAGATGCTTCGTCCTCAAGAAGAATCCCTTTCCTTTTCACAAATGGCTTAGAAAAAATAAAATAAAATCGAAGAAATGGAAAACATATATCAAGATGAGGCTAAATTCAGAATAACTTCAGATCCTGAACAGGGAATCATAGTTCAACATGCTGAGAGCCAGGACCACCAACGTGGCCAGAAATCTGAGTGAGTGTCAGAGAGGAGGAGTGAACTTTCGTAACACGCTGAACTATAGAAAATTCTCAGGACATTTCCTTTCCCAATAAAACTTCACATAACAAAGCTGTTTTTGACAGGGTTGAAGTTTCTATGGAAGTGATATGGAAGCCCTTGCCTTGCAGGTGCAGGAGGTCCCCAAGATAAGTCCAATGGGGTTGTCAAGAGCATTTCACTTGTGACTCAAGGTTGACGTAGCTGGAGGACAAGAGAGAAAACTGGAGAAAGCCTTGCCCTGAGAATACCCCCATGAACAAGGGAATCCACCCAAGCCCCATTCTCTCTTTCAGGACAAGGTCATAAGGATACAATGGGTTACAGAGAGGGAAGAAACAATGGAAAGGCACTTCATAGTAATTACCTCATTTAATTCCTGCAGAAGGGGAGGGAGAGGACATTGTTTCCATTATATTAACCACATTCCAGAAAAATTGTAAAAAAAGGGAAAGAGAGAAAAAAAAATCACCCCTAATCCCATAATTGAAACAAAGCTATTGTTACCATTTTGGCATTATTTTCCATCCTGACATTTTAACATATTTGTTATTATTTTCACATAATTAGAGTCAAAGTGGCACAACTTTATAGCCTCCTTCTTAATTTTTCACTAACCATTACAGCCTTATAATCATTATAGCACATACATTTCCTGTGTTGTCAAAATTCTTCAAAATCATCACCTTCCTAAATATTAACCAACCATCTAGATATTGTCAAATACTGTCAATTTGGACATTTCTTATTGTGGGACACTTGCATTGCTCTTGGGGTCTTATTTCTGCATTATTTTAAATAATACTATAATTTCAGATTGTTTTAGATAAATCCACCCCCGGGGGGGGGGGGGGGAGCAGGGGAGAGGAAAAGGGAAGGCGAGAGGAAGTAGGTAGTCAACCTTTCTGAGATGCCCTCAGGAACTTGGAGCCAAGATTTCCTCTGAGAGTTCTATTATAATAACTGGCCCATAATCAGTGAGTTCAGAAATCTGAGATGTTACCCTGAAGGGATGGAGGCAGGGAAGAATGAAGCAGTATTAACGGCATTGATGTAGCTAAAGTATATGACAATCAGAAGTAGCAGTGAGCTGGCTAGGGAAGCCCAGAAAAAGCAACCATACAAATAAGGGATGGGGCTGGATGGTCCTGGTTTATTCCCATCATCTCAGCATTATTATTAATACCGCCCGCTAACCTCCGTTTTGCTCTCAAACTGTATTGTTTCAGAAAATAAACTACATGGTCAGCTTTCTATAGATGATTTGACAAGGTCAGGCCTGCCTCTTCTAGGGGACCAGACGGATGAACCCTCATCTGCACAAAAAGTTTGGGATGAGGGCACCTGGGTGACTCAGTTGGTTAAGCATCCAACTCTTCATTTCGGCTCAGGTCATGATCTCATAGTTCGTGAGTTCGCTCTGCACTGGCAGCATGGAGCCTGCTTGAGATTCTCTCTCTCTCTCTCTCTCTCTCTCTCTCTCTCTCTCTCTCTCTCTCAAAAAAAAAAAAGTTTGGGATGGACCCTTTTCCCTCTCCAGGGTTGGAAAGGGGCAAGGGAAGTCTAAAAGAAAGGTGATGGTCAACGGTTCCTCCACAGCCTGGATGCTCCCCGAAGCATGGGCCTCAGAAGGCAAGGCTGGAAAGAGCTGAAAGCATTGGGCCTTGTACCACCTACAGGAGCTGATGGGAGGAATTCTGAAGCCACACCAAGCTAGCCAGAGTAGGGATACCCAGAGCACCCCCTTGCTGGCCTGGAACCAAAGTTGCCTTGCGGTTATGGCACCCGTGAGCTGAAAGATCCGATCCTTCCACCTGGAGAGACAAGAGGGCTCACCAAATGGTGTCCTGGGCTTCTTGAATGATCCAAAATTCAAAGAGTGAGGCAACATTGCAATAGCAATGCTCAGGCAGTGCTCAGGCAGGCTTGCAAAGCAATGTGATGCCATCTGATTGGGTGTTGCTGTTCTTAACTTCCAGATGGTCCAGCAGGATGCAGATTAGACACTAGGCCAGGGTCCTGCCTCTCCTTGCTCTGACTCCACACTCATCATGTAGTGTCCTGAGGGATAAGGACAGCCTTCACAGATCTTTGTCCCCCAATAAATTCATAAATTGTCACTAAATCATATACACTGGTTTTATGAGTTTGTACAGCTCAAATCAGCATTCAGGGGGTTGATAAACCCTAGTAACAAATTTTTTTTAAATTTTGGGAGGGTGTCAGAGCCCACAGGATGAAGGGCAAATCCTTTTTCCAAATATTTGATGAGGCTGTCCCTTCCATCTGTCTCTGGTTGTTCTGTATTTTAACTTTTATATTAACTTGAACTTTACTTTGTGTTTTAAGACTGATTACTTCTTCTCCCTAATTTCTAACAGATTATTCCCATGTGGTTTGTGGAATAACACATTTATTTTATACTTATTCATGTTACTTTATATACCAGATAGCCATTCATTCATATACATATCAATATATCTATATCTCTATTTATGTATCAAGATCTATGAATTATTTTTCTGTTCCATTGATTTGTCTACTCATGAACAAAAAATAAATTGTTTTGAAAGCTGTATCTTTATAACAGAGCTTAACAATTATAAAGCTAAATTAGTTTGAGGGCACCTGGGTAGCTCAGTCCATTGAGCGTCCAACTTCAGCTCAGGTCATGATCTCACAGTTTGTGAGTTCGAGGCCCACGTCAGGCTCTCTATCAGTGCAGAGCTCGCTTCAGATCCTCTAATCCCCTCTCTCTGCCCCTCCCCTACTCACCCTCTTTCTCTTTCTCAAAACTAAATGAACATTTTTTTTAAACGAAATTATTTTTATTTTTTATTCAAAGATTTATTTTAAACATTCACATTAGCAGTCTCAAAATTTCTTCTGTTTCTGAAATAGCCCTGAGGATAATTAAAATGACTCACATTAAATTTGTGCCTTACTTTGGGAACAATTAATATTTTCACAATGGTCATTTGCTTATCTGGGAACATAGTATTTGTCCAAATGTATATATAATTTATGTGTACATTTTATATGTCTGTAAAGACTTGTCATTTTTCTTCATTGTGATCACATCGGTTTTCCTGAAAAATACTTCTAGGTGTTTTATGGTATTTATTGTCTGTCTTCATGTATTTTTCTCATTAAATCTTCTTATTGCTGGAGAGGTATGTATTTTTTTTTTTTAATTTTTTTTTCAACGTTTTTTATTTATTTTTGGGACAGAGAGAGACAGAGCATGAACAGGGGAGGGGCAGAGAGAGAGGGAGACACAGAATCGGAAACAGGCTCCAGGCTCCGAGCCATCAGCCCAGAGCCTGACGCGGGGCTCGAACTCACGGACCGTGAGATCGTGACCTGGCTGAAGTCGGACGCTTAACCGACTGCGCCACCCAGGCGCCCCTGGAGAGGTATGTATTTTAACCACCATCACACATATGATGAAATCAGGGCTGGGGGAGGTTAATAAATTGTTCAGGATATATTAAGCAATCAAGTGGGAAAGCAAGAATACAAAGCAGTTGAGAATGATCTCGGACTTCCAAATGAGCTGTTACCATTATTCTATGCTGTTTCCATGGCTCTTGGCAATGGTTTCTTCTAAGCATGCAGGCATTGGGAACCTGGGACCTGGTCCCTTCACCGCATCCCCTCCACACGTGACGGCCCACGGGGACCTCCAGTCCCCCATGTCTTTATCTGGACGGCATTGCCTCTCCACTTGTTCATAATCTCTCCAACCCTTGCCAAGATTCCCTCCTTTTCTGAGTAAGTTTGCCACGGCCTTCCTCCGTAGGTGATATTTACTCCTATTTTCCTTGTGCTATTAGCAAGCAGGCCACTGGATACGTCAGGATCAACTCAGAAAGCAAGACCAGGGGTGCCTGTTAAGTGTCCTACTTTAGCTAAGGTCATGATCTCACAGCTGGTGGGTTCGAGCCCCGTGTCAGTCTCTGTGCTGACAGCTCAGAGCCTGGAGCCGGCTTTGGATTCTGTGTGTGTCTCTCTCTCTGCCCCTCCCCTGCTCACACTCTGTCTCTCTCTTTCTCTCTCTCAAAAATAAATCAACATTAACTTTTTTTTTTTTAATTTTAGAAAAAAGAAAGCAAGACCAGATCACAAGACATCTGAGGGACAGGGCTGCTGCCTGCCCATCAGGACACACCCCATACGTGCTGAGGGGCAGCCAGGACTCTGGAGGGACCAAGGTGCCCAGGAGCTGATATTCTGACGCTGGCTGTGGCAGCGGCACTGAGACCTGAGCCTTCCCTGAAGGTGAGCCGTCCAGCTTGCACCTTATTTTATATCCACCAGGCCAGGTGCTTTTCATGAAGAAAATCTGGCATATGGAATAAAGTGTGAACTGCCCCCAAGGAGGGTAGCATTTTCCTCAGTCTCATGTTTCATGGCTGTGATCAGTGTTCTTAAATCAGTGCTAGATCTGAACCAAATCCCAACTGGTGTTCCCGTTCAACCACAGATGTTCACTCCCTTGTTCCTATGAGCCAGATTGGCACGTCCTAATTATTCCACACTTATGAAACTCTTCTAGTTTGGGGAGATGGCTTCCTCTTGGTTTCTCAGTTACTACTCATGATTCTCTGCAATATCCTATCGTAACTCAGATGAATTAATTGAAGCCCTGAGAAGTGATGGGGTTGGCCACGGATAACACGGAAATGCAGGGAACACAGGTATTATAAGCCACCACCTCTGGTGCATCAGGGGTACAGTTCAGCTGCCAGAGGCTTGTCTGTTTTGTGATTTGGGTCTGAATCACCGTTAGTATTAGGGACTAGGCACCACCTCAGTTCAGACTTGCTGCCTATGTGAAGGCCCTAACTGTCACATTAGAGACAGTGGTCATTTGGAAAAATATACCAGTCAGGCCTCTGCCCACAAAGGGCCTGAGACCATGTTGGAGAGACAGCTGCACATGAAGTGTGACCCGAAGGTGGTGTGAGGGGTCACAACCAACAATAAGAAGCCTCAGAAATCAGAGAACAGAGCAGTCATCAGAAGCAAAGGGCAGATAAGGCCCAATTCCATGAGGCTTAGTAGGAAAGGTATGCTTTACATGGGAGGGGAGGGGAGGACTCAGGTGGGGACCACAGCCCTGGTAAAGTCAAGAGGGAGTACTATCTTTTCTTAGGAAGAATCAGAGCGACTGAGCAAGCCAAAATGTAAGTTACCAAAAGATGAGCCTTCTCATTTACTGTTTCCACCACTGTCTTTGTAACCCTTCTCAACGTTTCCCCCAGGCAAGACCTGCCACTGAGTTCTCAGAAAAGGGAGTAGGCGCTTGGACACCCTCAGCATAAAGGACTCTATAAATACAAGTGATAGGAAACTCTCAGTCCATATAAAGATGTTTTTCAAAAGGCCAAAGCACAAAAGGATAAATAACAAAAGCACCAATACTGTAAGGTCCAGGCATTATTTTTAGACCATTCCTCATGGTTCAAAACAGACGTGCGAGACTAGAGAGGTGATGCTGGCTACCAGTCATGTTCCATTTTGGCCCCCACCCCCAGGAAGTGCTGAATCCTTGTTTTGTTAAAAACATCCCAGAATGGATTTTGTTGTCAACTGCTCTTGATCTCTCAAAATTTCCTGCATTTGCTGCTGACCGGCCTTCCTGGCCTTGATAGAAGTCCAGACAAAATTATTAGCCTATGAGCTGTGGCTTTGTAATCAGCAGCTTCAGCCACCCTGGCAGCTACTGCTGGATGGAGCGCCAGGCAGCCCGGGGAAGCAGGAAGTCAGGCTGCTGAGCCAAGCCTGAGCTGGGACTGTCAAGCAGCCTTGGAACGATCCTTGCCTCTCGGTCTCTGCATTCCCGCTCCCGCTTAAGACAGTGGGTGGCATTCTACTGTCAGAAACCTGTAGAGAGACCCACAAACACAAAGCGAAGTTGCATCACGTGGTATTAGAAATACTACTAAATGTTTCACGGGGCGCGTGGGTGGCTCAGTCGGTTAAGCGAAGGACTTCGGCTCAGGTCATGATCTCGCGGTTTGTGAGCTCGAGCC
This sequence comes from Panthera onca, assembly GCF_046562875.1. Taxonomy (NCBI): domain Eukaryota; kingdom Metazoa; phylum Chordata; class Mammalia; order Carnivora; family Felidae; genus Panthera; species Panthera onca. Next base: position 38,644,421 of record NC_138349.1, on the reverse strand, counting down.
CCGCATCCGGCTCTGTGCTGACAGTTCAGAGCCTGGAGCCTGTTTCGGATTCTGTGTCTCCCGCTCTGCCCCTCCTCCACTCTCACTCTGTCTCTCTATCTCAAAAATAAATAAAAACATTTAAAACTTGTTTTCAATAAATAAATAAATAATAAATGTTTCATGCGTGGGGTTCAGTTCGGCGGGAATGTGTAAACACGGACTTTTACGTCCTTTGCACCACGCAGGCCCCTAGACGTGAAATGAAGGGCCTTTCGAAATTCAGAAGAAACAGCTCCCTGTAATTGAATTCCTTGATTTTTTATTTCTGCGATCGTCTAAGCGGAGTCCTCCTAGCCGCTTTAAAGAGTCTCATGATGAGTGGTTCTCCTGGGAGGAGGGCATCTTATCTCTGAATCCTCAGCATCTGAGCGAGGCCAGTAAATGATTGATATCTGTGGACTGGTGGGGGCAAAGGAGGGCGGGGGAGGGTAGGCAAAGAGGCTAGAAGACACAGAGAACTTCATTCGCCCAACTCCCAATTCTTCTGTCTCCAGTGTCCAGCAGCTTCCGGGTCATGGCTGAATGCCACCTGAAGCTAATATGTCAGAGTGACAGTCACCACCAGCACATCCTATCCTTCTGGTCAGTCACAGTGGCCTTCTGATGGCTGAGACTTAAAACTGGAGGGACCACAACTGAGCAAAGACTTGGAAATTGCATGTAATAACCCAAATTGTTTATGCCATCTTTGTGTTTTCTTAAAAATACACTCCTTAGTTCCCAACAAATAACTGTTAGGAATAAATCGTGATATATAGTTCTATCATTAATCCTGAAACTGGCTAAGCTTCAGAGCAAGGAGACTCATCTTTCTCTCTCCTCAGCTCCCTGAACATGTCTTCAACTGTCCTACATGGTAACTATAAAATATGACTTTTTAACAGTCGAGGGCACGGAGGGAAAAGAGAAGGTTCCATTCTTTACCTTCCATTTCAATTTGTCAGAAGGTTGCTAGTGGGGGTAGGGAGAGAAAATTGGAGCCTGAGCCACATGCTTCACAGGAAATTGTATCAACTCAAATTTCTTTGCAAGCTGCATAGGTATTGGATCTAAGAAAGTGAAATACACACGCTTAGTTCGTCAAGTTTATTTCATAATTTAACTATAATTGCTGAAATAAAAGACAAGAGGAATGTCAATTTTCATGAAAGGCAGACATAAATACACCCTTATCAAAGCTCATGACTTTCATTAAGCTTAAATATGTGTGGTGTAGACTCCCGTGAGAGACCACACCGTAACATTTGTAACAACTGCTTATAGCACTTCTAACAACTAGTCGTGCAATTATCCACAAGGAGCGTTAGATGTGACTTCTGACCAGAACACAACAGAAGCTGCCTCCAACTTGTGAAAATCAGAGTTAATGAAACTCACCCTTAAGTTAGACAAGAAGTAATCTAATTAGAATGCCCTTGAACAGCACTATTTATAAAACTCTTTTATTTTAGCTTAATCTCCCAGTGGCGATTACAGCTAAGAAAAAAATGAACAGGCTAATTTTCATTTCATGGAGAGAAACACAGTTTTAGAGCACATTTTACTTAAGGTTATCAAATTATTTTACTATTCTGAAAACCTTCCCCAATGTTAAGAATTATCAAAGGAACAAGTGTTTTTGCCACTACTTCGCAGAGGGAGAAACTGAGTCACAGAGAAACCAGGGCTTAAATAAGTTTACCCTGTATTCATTTTAAAGAATCAAGGTTGGGGCACCTGGGTGGCTCAGTCGGTTGAGCGTCCAACTTCGGCTCAGGTCATGATCTCACGGTCCGTGAGTTCGAGCCCCCCCGTCGGGCTCTGTGCTGACAGCTCAGAGCCTGGAGCTTGCTTCGGATTCTGTGTCTCCCTCTCTCTCTGCCCCTCCCCTGCTCATGCTCTGTCTCTCTCTCTCTGTCAAAAATAAATAAACATTAAAAAAAAAAAAAAAAAAGAATCAAGGTTACAGTTCAGAATTCCCAAGAACTCAAGCTCAAGGGTACTGGAACCTCAAGAATTCTGACTTCTAAGGTATACATACGCTATACATAGTTTTGGAAAATTTGCCCATGCCCGAACCTCTCCCTAAGTAGAAGCTGAACCAGCAAAGGCTCTGGCTTTCTCTGCCTTCCACTGTCATTCCTGTTCACTCTGACACTAGAACTCACAGGTATCAAACATGAACAGGGCTCGTGATTTACACAAAATTTCAGGATTTGCCTATGTTTTGACATAAATCCAAAATCTGAAAATTATCATTTCAAATAATTGGACTTTTTTGGGCTCACACGAGCAGTTTCCTAATCTGAAGACACTTCCTGGATCATAATGGGATGACAGGTTTGTCAGCTCAACAGTTTTAATCAGCTACTGGCTCATTTGATCATCTGTTTCACAACAGCTTTCCAAAGACTTAATAAACTTTAACCAAATGTAATACCCTTATCTCTAAAGGCCAAATCTTAAAAACAAGACCAAAAAAATTAGTAATTGCTTTGAAAAACACAAAGCAACGTCCTTATTGGGCATTATTTGTAATTTAATGAAATCTAGCACATGGAAGAACTCTGTGACACACGCTGTCCTCCATGAGGTCTGCAATTCACGCTGGCCATGGTGGTGTGCCAGCCACTGATCGTGCGGTGACAATAATACCACTCTGCCACGGGCTTCATAAAACAAGCCTTAAACTCTCTTCCTCATGCATTTATCAATGGCTACAGGTAGATGTAAACAATGTACAGAGCCACGTCACATTGAAACATTAAAGGAGAAGGACCTTTAAGGTTGTAAGTCCAAATTCCCACCTAGAATAGAAACCTTCCCACTGCCCGCCCCCTCCCCTGACACTGAAGCCCCCTGTGGCGGAGCCCCCTAAAGTTGAGCACTTCCTGTGGGCAGCGAACAGAAGGGAATGGGAACAAATCCGCGTTGAGCTCCTTGGACAGCGTGTGCCCTGTACGTGTTGTGGTCACTCTGCTGCAATTCTACAGGGAAATCTGATTGTCTCCATTTCACCGAGATTCACGGAGGGAGCAAGATTGAGTGGGTTTCCCTGTGTCATTCGCCTCTTGAGTGAAAGGGCTGAGGGGAATCCACGTCTGACAGACACCAAGTCCCATGGTCTTTCTACTGTACTGCTTCTCAAATGGAAAGACGTAAAATTGAAATATGCTTGCATCAAGCGTCCACCATCGGCTCTTCATTGCCTTTCTGAGTCTAATCCACACTGTATATAACCCACACATCTAATCCATATTGTTTATAGAAATAAATCTTCCATGGGCCCCCTTTCCTTCATCTACGATGTCTCCCGGGTCAAACACAATATCTGGAACTGCAATTGCTTTTTCGTAACAAGCCTCTCCCTCTGCCCGCCAACAGATCATTCTTCCCCCAGTACCCAAATAAAATCCTTCACTCCCTACTTAGCACTTCCTGGTGGCTTCCCCTGTCCTCTGAAAACAATCCGAATTCCTTAGTGTGGTTACAGTTCTCTCCATTGAAGCACTTAGGTGATCCTACCCACTCACACTTTATATCTGATGATTCAGATATGAAGGGGTACCTCACTTACTGTGCCCCACGCCCTTTATAGTCCTCAACTGCGCCAACCTAATCCCTGCCCTGTTCATTTTTCCCTGCCTCATGTCTCCTTGTAGCTGATTCTTCATGCCATTCAGTTCTCATCAGAAATGTTCTCATAGAGGCATTGCTAGTCTGGAACCCAGATCTGTGATTGTCTACCACATTGTCTTTTTTCTTTATTATTCTTATCACCCTCCAATATTACCATACTTTCCTCTTGTTTATATTTCCCACCACCTCCCTTCAATTACATGTCAGCCCCAACAGGGCCTTGTCTGCCTGGATCATAGCGCTGGATCTGAACTAGGCCTGGAAAAAGTAGATGCAAATATCATCCACTGAATTTCTTGAAGGGTGTTGAAACCAAATTCCTCCCCTCTGCATCCTCTCTTTTCTGGGTAAAATGCACCCAGTGTGCTGGCTATCTTTGACATCACTTCTAGACCCCTGCCACCCTGCACCAGGGTCTCTCCAACACTGCCGAGTCCAGATTTGAGCACAGCCCTGCACTTCCGTGTAATGGATTCTGTGGCTTCAGGGAGAACCTTAGACATGCGAAGAGGACCCAAGGTTAGCAAAAGTATGTTCGTCTGGCAGAACGCCTCAATGCGGTTCAGTTCAGGCAGCTGCAGGTCTCTGCCTTTGCCCTTGCCATTCACTCTAGCACATCGCTGAGGGCAGTAGGGCAGGGGCTCCTGGATGGTGGGAGCTCAGCTGCTCTAGGCAGACCCTCCTCTCCCAGCCCCTTCCAATAGTGTCCAGGCCTCCAAGCATGGCTTCATTGTTGAAGACAAGACTATGGGCTCCAACAAAAACACCCATGCCTGAGGGCTGGCAACCAAAAGTTTGTCTCCTCCAGGAATGTCCTCTTCAGAGGGAAGGCCTGAGTGAAACAAAGCACGCTAAGCTCCCTAGTAGCAGAAGTCACCAGCTCTCTAGATGCTTCCCATAATCCTCTCTCAGGCATCCACTACCCATTTTTGTCTTTCAAATCAGGAGATGAGCTCATTTCATAGCTGAAGCAATGCAATAGCAAAGCCAAGATGATTTGATATCCAGCTGATTTGAACTCCATGTAATTTGTCAATCGAGAAAACTGCATCCACAATAAGATTGGTGAATTTAATTTTACTGTCTCAACAACCAGGTGCTATAAATGCCTCCCAAACTTTATGAATTCTACTACTTAAGAACTGTAAAGGGCCATAAGATCTCAGAACCTAACTTACCATGAGGGAACTCATAGGTGAGTTCCAATGGAAAAGACATGACAACCCTGGGAGCACTGAGTGCTGGGTCCGGGCCATGTTCTGCCTCTAACCCCCATGTGGTTCTGTTCTGGTCCCGTACATCTATCTCTGCATCCATGGCCATGCATATTTCTACTCAACTGCTCTCAAGGTTTGTTTCAGACCTGGGATCTTGCCATCAGGATTTGTAGTTATAATTGGCTCCATTTCTACCTCCCGAATGAGGTGGTCTTTGACAACCTTGTCTAAATTAGTTCCCCATCTTACTCTCCATCACTGCATCCTATTTGTTTCCATCAGGCACTTGTCCCAACCTGCATGACGCATTTACTTCAAATTTACCTTCTCTGCCTCCCACACGACACTCTCAGCTCCAAGATGAGAGGGATCCTGGTGTCCTCCTTCACTGTTATAACCCTAGGACCCGGTGCAGTAAGCTTGGCACAAAGTACATACTCAATATTTGGTGAATTATTTAATTATAGTATCAACCTCTGATTGAAGTATTTGGGGCATAGGGCATTACTTCCTCACAAGGCTGGGAGCATTCCACGTGAGCCTCTAGAATTACTGAAACTTCCAGATTGAGTCCAAATCTAGTTCACTGTAGTGTCTAGCTCTTGGTCCCAGTTCTAACCCTCTTCTATTCTTGTTAGCAATTGTCCAAACAGAAGAAGCATAAAGCATCTTTGGAGTCCTGTCGTAGGATCATTCTCACTGGTAGCCTGGAAAATAAGAAATGACAACACCTAGCAGTATCTGTCTAAACTGTAACACTCTCCCAGGGGAGAGGACAGAATTGAAATGGAGATAGAGCTCTGTCTCCCAAGGCTGTGAATGTAGAAAGAGTAGAGCTGAGAAGTAGGTTGTCCTTGCTGCCTTTCCTATACTCCCACCACTGTCCTGGGGAAAATAAGCTTTAAGATAAAGTTCCAGTGGAAAGCTGGCATCGCTTGGGTTTCCCCAGAGCTTCCCTTGCCAGTGCATCCTATACCTCTGGGCAGCCTGAACAGACCAGGAACCTCCCAGAAAGAAGGACTGTCCTGGGCAAGAACCAGTGTTTTATGTATTAGCATGTTTGGTTTACTTATTCAAGACATGTTAAAGCCACATTCCACAATCTTATCCTCCTGGCCTGTCATTTATGGAAACCACAGTGTCCCTACAGCATCTGTCTATAAAGATATGGGGCTGTGTAAGAAGGGCGTCACCTATGAGCAACCCCTCCTGCTTAACAAACCAAGGACCAAGCGTCCACACTGCCTTACAGTACAGCCCTCCACAGCACTGAGGGACCATGGGTGTTCTTCTCCTCCTACTTGGTCAACCTTGAACCTCTCCTCTCAATTCTGAGGCCGGTAAAGGAAGGGAGTCCACTTCAATGGGAATGCTGAAGGCGTGGCCCTTAGGGAAGTCAGAGGAGGTCAGCCGAGTGCACACGGCAGCAAGTCTCCAGTGGGGCCATCGGGCAATTGGCAGGCTCCAGGCTGTACTGGCTGAGTCCTCATCCTCTGTGACCATGAAGCACGTTTGCCTCACATGGCAAGCCCCGCTTCTTTTGTTCTCTTAGATCTCCACTGGGGCTGGGCTTTGGGGAATGAAAATGCACAATGACAGCTTTCAAAGTCCCGAAGATTGTTTCTGTCAACAGTAGCTCTCTGTGCGAGCTGTGCTCCCTGGCCACATCTTCACGAGGTCTCTCAGATACAGACATAGGTAAGTGGTAATCCTCCAGTAAAAGGGCCATGGGAACAAAATGAGTACGGCTAAAACTCATCACCATCCACCACCCTGTCTTTGAAGTGGTCTGTGTTCTCATTCCTGTGACAAGTCCCTATGGAAGTTTGTCCATTTGCACAAGCCACCCTCCTCCTGTCATGTGTGGGGCAGGGGCAGACAAGAATGGCGCTATGTGCAAGCAAAATCCAACTTTTACCAAATCCCTCATTTCCACACAATGGAATCTTCCCCCGGAATGCCTATGGGTAGACGATGGTTATGATTCCCAATATCTGATTCTCGATCTAAAAATGTAAGGTTGGCCATCTATTGCAGCCCTTCCAAGCAAGCAAAGATGGCATCTAAAACTAAGATCAAAATGACAGCAGGCACATGGGCCAAGGGTTATCACCAGCCATGACTGCATACTGGAAACCTGGAAAGGTGTAGCAGTACCATGAACCGGGACCCACCCTAGACCAATGAAAACAGAATATCCCTAGGAGGCGAGTCAGATATCTTTATTGGTTTTGAACTCTGCTGCTGATTTTAATAGGCAGCCAGGGTTGAAAACACTTGGCAGGCCTCAAAGAGACATTTTGACTCAAGTCTATTGCTCGTCCCACCAGCCTGGTTGCAATTCTATCCACATAGGTTGTGTTTCTGTCCCACGGACATGTCGCAGGACTCCATATTATCTAGTCAGTGGTCCTCGGACTTTGCCCTGGTCTAAGTCACCTGGGAGGATCATAAGAGCCCTAGAGCCCCAGGATCCTCGGAGAAGGCTGGGGTGTGAGCCCGGGAGCAAATGCAACTATTCCCATTCACATCAGTGATCATCAGGACAGTGCTTATTGCCTATAAAATAATAATATTAGTTACGACCAATTGTCCCTCCTCTGGATCCAAGCCAAGCTGAAGGCCCCTCCTTAACCTCCCATTTCCCCACCTACCAGAATCCATTCTGGAGAACTGTCCCTAAGCAGAAATTGGTGTCCTTGCTCACCACAGACCTGGGAGAATCTTCTATCCTCTCCATCTACCATCCCAGGAACACTGTCATACTATACCCTGCCTGATTCGGGGCCAGAGGTCTGTGCCCCCGCATGCTCAAGAAATGCTGGGTCTCTAGCACCTCTGTCAGTGAAACAAACAAAATAGCATGAGTGCATGTGGTCAAACAGGAAAGCCCCAAAGAGCCCCACTTTCCCAACCCCACGTGTTGTCACTTCCCCACCAGGGTCACCACCCAGTCCCTGCCATCAATGAGGAGAGGGGCTCACAGGCAGAGCTTCCTCCTGGGAAAGCAAGTTTTAGTTCACAGCTTGCCGAGGGCTCTGAGACTGCTAAGGTCCAGGGAGAGGCACAAGCCTGGCTGGTTAGCTGGAGAAGGGAAGGGGGACTGGAGTCTTTGGCCAGCCTGCCCGAAGGCATCTTGTTCAGCTGCAGTTTCCCTGACTGAATGAACCGAGAACAGGGAGGATGTGCTAGGGAGCGCCCACCCCTCAGCCTGCCTCAAATTCAGTGAGTGACCCTCCCAGCCCTAGACATATAACAATCCCTCATTCCAGCCTGAATCCCAGGATGGAGGCAAGGGGGGGGGGACAGGTGTGAGCACGACTCCATGTCAGGGACCACCCTCCATGTGGACCTCATTTGCCCATCTGCCCTATCCATTCTCTGCCACCACCCTTGGCCTGCCTCTCCTCCTCTCTGCTGAATTCCCACCTCTGCCCCCTTCTTCTGCATCGTCCCTGCATGTAGATGCAGTTCCTGTCTTTTATCTCTAGGACTTAAGCCACTCTCCAAGTGACGTTTATTTCTCTGTTTGGCTGTACACATTTTTGAACTGCCCTAGAAAATTTCTCCCCTAGCAACACCAAGCCACCATGTGGCTATTGGCAGGGCCATTCCCACCTTCCCAGAGTTCTCTGCAGCCAAGATCCCGGTACTCTGGGGGCCCAGGGCAAGAAGGTTTGTAGGATGGAGAGGGAAAGAGGACTACTCTCTGGCTACCTTGAGGACTCATTTGTAGAGAGGTGCTGGGTCAGCACCTACAAGATAGAGTTTAAAATAAGAAGCAAGTTAAAGCCAGGTTTTTGGAAATGGAACTCAAATCCCAAAATCTTGGCTCACAGAGCAGTGGTTTTCAAACCTTTCCATGTATAAGAATCACCTGCAAGAGATGAAAATGCAGATTTGGAGACCCCTGCCCCAGAGATTCTGCCTTGGCATAGGGAGCTGAGGAAGCTGCATTTCAGCAAGTCCTGCAGGCCCATGGACACAGGTGTTCCAAGAAAAGACCCGGAAGATACAATTATAAAGCACAAGGGGATCCAGGGACGGCCTGAAGACAGATGGCCAGAGCCAAAGCGCAGCAAAGGAATCTGAGGGAAGCTGAAGTCAGAGCTGGCACAAAGGAGAGAAGCAAGGAGTCTGTGGTTTCAGCTCCCAGAGCATAACATCCTTCTATTCTGAGAGCCACCAGTTTCTTAGTCCAGCCCTTGTACAACACTTGAAACATGAGCAGGTCGTAGGGAATCTCAGGGAATATGAAATCTTCCTCCTTAGAATAGACTCCTAATTTATAGAGCTGCAAGTCCACTCTAGAGCAAAGGGCTGGATTTATTGCTGGTAAAATATGAAGGATGTAACACGATAGCTCTTCAAATCTCCTGATAAATTTTCTTGGGCCAGGCGGTAATTGCCTCCAGAGGTGAGGCCCTGACGGGTCAGGGGAGAAATTCTCTCAGCGAGGGGAGGATCTGAGCAGGGCCAGAGAGCAGAACAGAATGAGCCCTGCAGGAAGAAGACGGACATGGGTGGGTCCACCCAAGGTGCAGGGATTGGAAAATAAGGAAGCCACGGGGACAGACAGACAGAAGGTGATGGGCAGGGTAGAAAGGAGCCAGGAACTTGCTCACTACAAATGCAGGAACCCTGATCGCATTCCGGATGGCACTGAAATGGCTCTCGAGGATGCCCGTGTTCACACAAGGCTTCCTCCGGGTAAAACCGGCACAATCAGGGGCCACAGGGTGACTCACTCTCACCCCGCTCTGGCTTTTGTGGGCTTTTCTCAGGCAGAAAACTGTAGCCAAATTAGGACACTCCAAGGACCTACAGTCACCAAGCCCTGCTGGCTTGGGACCCGGAGCCTCCAGATTTTCTACCCAACTTGTGATGATCCTTGAGTCATCCGAGTCTTGTGTTCTCCATCCATGAAGGATGTTTCTCAAAGCCACAGTGGCTTTTGCAGAGGGCTACTAAACAATGTTTATATGATGCCAAGCTGTTGTTGGGAAAAGAAAAATTTATTCTCTCAACTAGTGGTTAAGGACAATGAGGCACGATTCTTACAGCACTGAAAGACCTCTGTTCATCTAGCCATTATGTGGGAAGATGTAAAGTCGCAGCAGTAAGGGGAAAAGAGGGTGACCCCGTGCACCATGAGGCTATAGGTCTCTGCCCCTCCAAGACTCAGGTCTCTAAGGACCCACTCTGGGACTAAAGTCTGAAGGACACTGTGCATGAACAGGCCAGAGAAGGGGGAAGCTCAGGAAGCCAACCAAAGGAACATACAGTAGCCTAAAAAGCAGAGTGGCCAGGCCCAGAGCATGGGGGCATGGTGGAGAGCAGCCTTAGAGCCAGAGGCCTGACTGGAGGAGCTTTGGGTCCAGTTAGGGATTCTGCTTTTTGTTCTGAAAATAATAATGACAACAAAATAGTAATAATAATAATAATAATAATAATAATAATAAATAGAAGAAGGAGGAGGAGGAAGAGAAGGAGGAGAAAGAGGAGGATAAGAACGAGAACAAGAAGAACAAGAACAAGAAGAAAGAAAGAAAGAAAGAAAGAAAGAAAGAAAGAAAGAAAGAGAAGGAAGGAAGGAAGGAAGGAAGGAAGGAGAACAGAGAGTCACTGAAGGATTTAGGCAGGGATGTGGTACAATGGAGTCTTAAAAAGGATCCCACTGGCCACAGTGTCGGGAAAGGATTACAAGCAGCAGGAACAGACACGGAAAAGGTGTGGAGGCAATGTCAGTGATACAGGACAGAGATGCTGCTGCTGCTCCCACAGAGGCACTGTCTGTGAATCACGGTGGAGACACTTGACCATACATGGCAGGTGACATCAGCAGGGGGCAGACTGCATTTGGAGTTGTTGAGAGGACAATGTCTGTGATTTCCTAGCACAAGGGACACAGGAACAATGAGTGACTCAGGACTCTGGATTCAGATTCTCTTTAGATTGTGTCAAGACTAAGGTGCCATCTAAATAGAAGCTTCGAGAAGGCAGTTGGATATGTGTTTCTGGAGCTGAGAAGAAAGTTCTAGAAGATTTCAGTGCCATGTTTCAATGCTCACTGAAGTCATAGTGAAGAGTTAACAATGTCAAAAGCTGCTAAGAAGTTTAAAAAAAAAAAAAAGGAGTATTTCATGGGCTGCACTGGGAGACAGTGCTGAAAATGCTAAAAAAAAAAAAAAAAAAAAAGTCCAATGACAGAATAGAGAGACACTTGGAGGCATGCAGAGAACAATAAGTGGGGCCAACAAGGAAATGCTATGAGAAATATAATCCGAGCTATGTTTAGGGAAGATCATGGTTATAATTAGGTAACTTGAAATGAACAACAAAAAAAAAAGAGCTAGGAATTCCAACATCTGGGTAATACTACAGTCTTATAAGAAATAAGGAGGTCCAGGGGCAACTGGGTGACTCAGTCAGTTAAGTGTCCAACTTCAGCTCAGGTCATGATCACACAGTTTGCAGATTCGAGCCCCATGTAGGTCTCTGTGCTGACAGCTCACAGCCTGGAGCCTGCTTCAGATTCTGTGTCTCCCCCCCCCCCCTCTCTCTCTCTCTCTTTCAAAAATACACACTAAAATTTTTTTTAGAAATAAGGAGGTCTAGAGTATGGCAGCAGTGGCTGTGGGGAATAAACAGTTGATGATCAGTCATGGTCACCAACTTCATGGGAACCCAATTAAGGATGCCTGCCCAGATTTGGAAAGAGAGACTTAGCTGGACTCAGTGTGTACCCGGGCCGCTAGGTGATGAAGGCATCAGTACAACTAGGAGATTGACAGCAAGGAGAAGCAGATCCCCACTTTCCACATCAGGGGCAGCACGGCCAGGGATTCTATACTGAATGCTATAGCCTTGCTGCTGTTGTTTCAGATCCCAGTAGAATGTCACATGAAGATGCTCACCGGCTTGTGTGACTTGCAGACCTGGCAGGCAGGAGGACCCAGGGCAAGTGGGTATGGGGTTGTCAGCATGGACTGAAGGAGAAAAAGGTGAGGGGAGGTGTCAGGAGGGGGGACAGCCCCAGGAGTGGTCCCTACAGAGGTCACCGAGCCTGGCCAGCACTGTGGAATGCGAGGGGCAGGGCACAGAACGGAGATCCTCCAGTCTTCTGGTGTGGAGGGCATAGTGTCTGTGCATCGGGAGGAGTAGGAGCCAGATGGAAAGGGTTGGAGACAGAAGAGGGAGGCCAGTAGAAAGCATAAGGAGAAGGTGAGAAGGCATGAGAAGATAAATGGCCTGAGGTTTCAGTGGAGTCCTAGGAAAGGAATTTTGCAGCTCTCTTGTTTGGTCCTGTTGTGTGTTGTTAATAAAGAGGTGGGTATAAAAAAGTAGAAATGGCCAATAAACATGTGAAAAAAAGAAAAAGATCAGTAATTAAGACAATGAAACATTTTCCAACCCTCAAAGTAACAAATACATACATCTAATTTCTCCAGACATTTGGGAATAAAAACAGGGACAAATATCACAGGACAGCTTTTCTTTGCTCCAGCACTGTGAGCCCTCCAGGCCCTTATTCTCAGCATACCTGGATGGGTTCTCTGGGCCCCCTTGGTATGTCCTGCTCTTCCTGCTTCCCCATGCGGGCACCTACTTCCTCCACCTGCCTACAGTTGCCTTTGTGAAGCAGTGTGCACAGAGACCTCTAAAGAGCCACAGGGGCTCCAAGAAGCTATGCCAGGACATGCCTTCTATGCCAGGCAAGCTCAGTAGCCACTCCATGATGTATAGGAGATTGCCTCTACCATCACAAAGGGAAGAGAGACCAAGGGAGCCATATTCAAGGTGCGGAAACAAAGCAAAGTGAGCACAGGAAGTTAACTCTGAGTTAAGTGACCAGGCCACTGAAACATAGCTCCTGAGTGGCAGAACCAGGAGCTGACCAGGCTGTCAAAACCCAAACTTAGGCCCCATCCACCACACTCTCCTCCATCCCTAAGTCCATCAGTGCCCCCTCCCGCCCAAAAACCAGGAGGTGGTGGGAGAAAGTCAGCTGGGGGAGGGAGCTAGGATCCATGGGCACAGCCATGGCACAGAGCTGCCCTGCCTGATTCTATCAGGCATCAACACATACTAATCATTGCCTTGTGTATCAGTAATGGGCTCTCTCCTCTCAAAGCCAGAGCAGGCCACGGACAACTAATCATCAGAGTAAGGATGGAAGGGCAAGACTGGCATGGGCGTGGGGACTTCCCAAGGTCAAAGGCTTGCCATCAGCCAGCCTGTGCAGGAAAATCCTCCTCAACCTTCCTAGCCTAGCTCTCCTCCTTCATATATTGGCTTGGGATGGGGAAAGGGAAAGAGCTTTCTAGTTCCCTTCAGCTCTACAGGCTCTGAATCCAGCTTGTTAAGTAGCATCATTTATGCTATTAATACCGGTGTCCTTAGAGTCTCAGTTGCTCAAGAAGTAAAATGTTAAAACAAGTACTAGTCCATTAAACCACACTGCATGAAAGAGAGAAAGAAAGAGAGAAAGAACAAGCAAAGCGATACCTGCCTGGCTCACAATGAGCCAGAATTTCAAGTGTGGAGGTGAGGGAACAACTCTCAAGTCTTCTCCTTACTATATACTAGTTCTGAGTTTGAGGGCCACATCTATGATGGTAATAAGTGATAAGAGCCTCCTGCTAGGGCAGTGATTAGGACCTCCCACATAATGCAGGAATATGCTCTGTCTGCTTGGGCAAGTAGGGCTCACCTGTACCTAAGGCATGTCACTATGGTGGCCCCAAAGTTGTTGCTGTTCTGCATGTCACTGAATAGGTCAGCAGATAGGAGCTCCCTTCTACCCAGGACTGGCTTATTTCCAGGCCTCCAGTTTTTTTAAGCAAAAACAATGACAATTTTCTGTCTGTTGTCATTTCCTAAGAACACTTATGAGACAAAGTCTGTGCTATAGTAAACAGCTTGGGAAGCCAAATGTCTCTGGCTCCAGTAAGCACGTTAGGCATGATTCATCTGGTGGAAATTCTCTTTCTAAAGAGGGAAAAGCAGGTTAAACAAGGGCCTGCACAAAGTTGTCTTCCTGTGACAAACAAAAGGCTTGGCCAGCCCAGCCCATTAGACCAGGCTCAGTAGAGCTCATTAACCAAGTCCATGTGTGGCTTACATGAGACTCTCCTCGGTCGCTCTTGGAGATGATAAGACGATGGTGATGATGATGATAATGGTAGTGATGATGACATAGTGCTCTTCCAGAAATGCCCAAAACTTCCCAGTGCAGTCTTCCCTGGGAAGCAGTATTGTCCCGGCGAAGTTGTGGGGCCAGGAAATCTCTTAGACCATACTATGCTAGTGGAGGAGGAGAAGGTGCCTTTAATGGAATGAATGAAATACAGTGAGCCCCATAGGGCGCTGAAGCTGAAATCCTGACCTAAAGAAGAACCCAGAGGGTGGGGGGAGGAGGTAATCCAAGACTACCTAGAGGGTGCAGAGAGCAAATAGCACAGGAAAGAACCATGCTTTGAGTATCCAGGGCAGCGATGTTAGGGTGCAGTGGGTGTTCTGAGCGTGGCAATTTCATCTGGGGCAAAAATCAGTGCTGAGCAAATAATTTACTGGGTGTGTGAAATCTGAAGATCTGAAGCCATCATTATCCTGTTCTTGTGAACCAGGCCTCCTAGCCCAGGCCATCCCACCTAAAACCACAATCCACACCCTTCCCAGGGCTCTCTGACCCCCCTTTAGTCTACTCTACACTTTCTTCACCACAATTCATATCACTTTCTGACTTGCTCTATAATTTATGCATTATATTAGTTATTTGTCGGCGGCCCATCATGCACCCCTCAATTACAATGTGCATCAGCTCCAGGAGAACAGGGAACTTTGTTCTGCTCACTGATCAGTGAACACTGAACAGTGCATGGCACATAGTAGGTATTCACAATATTTGTGAACGAATGGCCCTACAGAGTTACCTGACTATCTCGGACCTGAACTGGCCCAGCTGGTGGTCCACACCACCCACTTCACAATTATCTGTTGTATAGTCGCTCAGCTGGAGCTCTCCGTGCAGCTTTTCCTGTATAGATACAGATTCGGCCCTTCTGTCCAAACATGGTGCTCCCACTGCCATTGATTGGAACCAGATGGAGTCTTGCTTGTAACATGACTGAGAATTGATCTCAGTAAAGTAAGGAATTACCAAAATGTAGTCATTACCATCTATCTTCATCTTGGCGACACATTTGGCGAGCTGTTATAAACCAGGACTTGAAAAGTAAATGTGAATTTATAGACCTCTCAGCTCTGCCCACAGGACCCAGATCTGGCAGAATTGTCATCTCTATTGAGCTATTACGACTGGTTGATGAGCTCTCCTGCCCACAGATTTTGTCTGAATATGCAGGTCACCCAGCTGAAGGAGCTGCATGGTAATTCACCCTAGGACCCCAGATTTGGAAAGACCTTTCAGGTCATCTAAACACATTCCATCTGCTTAAATGAATGACAGTAAATCACAGCTACCACTCTTCCGCACCCTGCACAAAGAACTCACCCAACTCCAACAATGGCTCCCACACACAAAATGGATTGTCAACTCCTCACAATAGAGTAAGCCTTAAAAAGTCTGAGAGATCGGGCAACTTTGTCCAAGCAGGACAAGTGACTGGCAGAACGAATACTTAAACCCAGGTTTCTGACTCCAACCTATTACTCTTGACCATGATACCCAACACCAGCTCTGAATCCTGGAGCAAATTATCAATAGAAATGCAGACAAATTGGTGACTCCTAGGTCCACAACACTTGAACTCGCCAATCAATCTTAATACCATTAAAAGTGACATTAACAGACATGATTGCTTCCCAATATGATGCAATAGGAAGTGCATAGCATTCATATTCTTGCCAAAAAAAAGTATTCTTGCCAAAAAAAAAAAAAAAAAAAAAAAAAACACCCAAGCTTTAATTGAGCCTTGGATATAAGCACCAGTTTGCAGGAAGCATGGAAGATAAAAAACTTGTTCAATGGGAGGGCAGTCAGCTAAATTCAGAACATAATACACTCTACAGGACATGACCCATGACCCAGTTTCTTCCACAAACAGATGCACGAAAAAGGGAGGGAGAACTGTTGCAGTTTAGGAAAGGGATCTAAGAAACACATCACCTAAGTACAATGTGGGGATCCTCTCTGCATCCTCGAATTCAACAAAGCATCTGTAAGGTAGTTTGATGTAAATTTTTATATGAATGCTTATTAAAATATTAATGATTGTTGTACTAGATGTGAAAATAATACAATACTGTGTTTTTAAAAAATCATTTTCCGTTAGAGACATCTATGGAAGCATTTGTGGGTAAAATGACATATCTAAAATTTGCTTCAAAGATAAGAAAAAAATAAGGGATAGATGAATAAAATAGTTGAATGCTAATAATTATCGAACCTGGGAGATGACTAAATGAGATTTCATTATACTATCTGTTCTACTTCTGTGTATGTTTAATATTTTCCATAATAAAGTTATGTTTGAGAATAAGTAATGATGAGTAGATGAATAGAATTTTGTAATCCAAAAGCAACATTATGCTCAAATGGAAATGGTCAAGATTTTCCTTTGAAAAGCCTTCTCTTTATAGGAGATGAATTTGCCAACTTAGAAAAATATAAGAGCTTCCAAAACAGTGAGGGTTTCATCAGGGATATTCTACAGAAACCAAAAGGAAAATGATTAAAATATAAAACCATATAAAATTCAAGAAAATATGTATGTTTAAAATTGTTAATAAAACATTTAAATGCATGTAATGAACTGGAAAAATATTTGCAAAGTATATGTCATAAAAAGCTAAGCATTATCATTAAATTTAAAATATCTTATAAATCTATCAGAAAAAATAGAATACTCTGCCCAAATGGACAAAAGATATGAGTGGAAAATTTGAAGGAAAAAGGATAGAAGGATATAAAGATGATTAATCTGTATTAGGGCAAACAAGGGTCCAGGTTCATTTGTAATGAAATTAGTGCATATTTAAAAAGCACATCAATGTCTACACGGTATTCATAAAATTATCGTATTAAAAAACATCAGATAGTCTGAACATGGACAATAGCTCACGGAGATCGCCCTTCCCTTGACTGCTGGTGGGCCTGAAAATTGGTTCACATTTCCTATTTGTATGTAGCAAAAACCTCATTAATGCTCTCTGACCCAGCATTTCCTCTTGTAGGTATTTATCAAAAGTAAAAAATCATAAAGAGGTTGCCTTGTGGACAGTGTTAAGCACAGATAGTTTTCTCAGGTGCCATATGAAAATTATTAGTGCATAACTTGGAACTTTAAGTAATAGCCAGAGGCTTGAATTCTGGTGCTGGCTCTATTCTTATGGCTTGGTCTTCTTTTTATCCCACACGCTAAACACTTGCGTATAATTCCATAGCAACTAGAAAACTGGAATGGATCTAAGAACAAAACAAGTGTTTATTTTTGCTACTATGTATGAGTCACCTATTATAAACCTACTCATTCACTGTATACCATTTTGTGCCTAAGACTAAGAAAATCATAAAATAGTTTTCTTCAGTCAAATCACCTCTATTGTCTCAGAATCTTAATCTGCTCAGTGAACACACTGGCATAGTTTTAGAAAGTATACCCATTGGTCAATACTCAAGTTGTAGTTCACAATGGAAATGTTCCCTTGTATGATCCAGGGCATGAAAGAAGAGCCAGATTCCCTAAGATGTATTCTTGGACTTTTCCAGAAAATTTGTTTTCTCCAGCCTTAGATTACTGTAGGGCTGAACTCATGGGTTACCAGCCGTCAAGGGAGATTTACCACTAGTTGAGGGCTGAACTCATGGGTTACCAGCCATCGAGGGAGATTTACCACTAGTTGAGAACCCACAAACTGAGAGATACACTGTCCAGTATGCTTCCTTAGCATCTTACCTGAGGAGAGTGAGTCTGTGTGGGAGGGAGTTGCCCAAGTCTCCTGTTTGTTCTAAGAGCAAAGGTGTTTTGCGTGCAGTTAAAGGCCAGCTAGAGTGGAGAGAAGATCAGCCTCATACATCCATGCAAACCACAGCCTAAAGACCTAAAGCTCCTGGGCCCTGAAGGAGCAAATCCATAGACAGGAGCACCTGGGTGGCTCAGTTGGTTAAGCATTTGACTCTTGACTTCAGCCCAGGTCATGACAGTTCGAGCCTCTCATTGCATTGGGCTCTGAGCTAACCGCACAGAGCCTGCTTGGGATTCTGTCTCCCTCTCTCTCCGCCCCATCACCTCTTGCTCTCTATCTCTCTCTCAAAATAAATAAAAATAAACTTAAAAAAATCCATGGACAGAACAGCAGACCATCTGATAAAGCCAATGACGCGTGTAAAATAGATTAAGAAACAGCAACAAGCCGAGTGAGTGAGTCTGTGAGCTGATCCCAAGGGTGAATTTTGAGAAAATGCTTTGGTTTATCCAGATTCAAATCTGAATGGAATGCTGCAATATTTCCAGAAACATAAGGCATTGATTTGTCACCCGGAAACACTGATGTTGACTTTCATGATGGGACTAGAGATTCCCGCCCCCACCCCACCCTCCTTCCTTTTAAGAATGACACTTAGAGGGGTGCCTGGGTGGCTAAGTCGGTCAAGCATCCGTCTTCAACTCAGGTCATGATCTCGCGGTCCGTGAGTTTGAGCCCTGTGTCGGACTCTGTGCTGACAGCTCAGAGTCTGGAGCCTGCTTCAGATTCTGTGTCTCCCTCTTTCTCTCTCCTCCCCCACTCATGCTCTGTCTCTCTCTTCTCAAAAATAAATAAACGTTTAAAAAAATTTTTTTTAAAAAGAATGACACTTAGAAAATGTGGCATTACAGTGCAAGGCAAACCAAAGAAGACATGGAAGGTGATAGCCAGAAAGAACACCTGTCAATAAAATCTTGGATGCCGTTCTGAGCCCTGGTCCTCAGGATGCATTCCCAACTTGGAACAGAGTAATAATCAAGACTGCACTAACAGTTCAGTGAATATTTGCGGAAAGGAGGCAGAGATCCAGAGACCCAGTTCTCAACCTGGGCTGCACACTGCAATCACTGGAGAGGTCTGACACATACCGTTCCTGGTCCCACCCCCCAGAAATTGTGATTTATTTGGTCTGGCGTGTAGCCTGGGCACCGGGACGTTTTAAACTCCAGGTGATTCTTATGGGTAGTCTGGGCTGAGGATCGCTGGTCCAATACGACAGCCAAATGAACAGGATCGGAAGCAGAGTTGCTGGAGGTTACATTATCCAATTTCTCTATTCCTTGTTTTCCTTACTGGTATAAATGAGGATATGCACAAGCAGGAGTTCACATAAGATGAAACAGGATTATCTACGCGAAAGCACTTGGAAAATCCTAAAGCACTGTATAAATGGTTACAATGTAGAAATAATCCTCAATCCGTGTCTACTGGACAAGTTTTTTTTTTTTAATTTTTTAAAATATTTATTTATTTTTGAGACAGAGAAAGACAAAGCATGAACAGGGGAGGGTCAGAGAGAGGGAGACACAGAATCCAAAGCAGGCTCCAGGCTCAGAGCTGTCAGCACAGAGCCCGAGGTGGGGCTCAAACTCACAAACTGCGAGATCATGACCTGAGCCGAAGTCGGATGCTTAACCGACTGAGCCACCCAGGTGCCCCTACTGGACAAGTTATTTAACCAGGCACCAGCCAGATTATAGTAAGATTAATGAGGTCTAAACACATGTTGCTTTATGAAATCAATAATTAGGGGAAAAAATCATATAAAATATTTGCTGAAAATCATATAAAACATCCTCAAAACTGTGCAGAGTTTTTCCAAAAGCATGAAAGTGAGGAGCATGTAACAGAGTGTGCTGGATTGTGAGCGAGCATCTGTAAAAGGGCACATGTGGACCCTGAGGGAAATGAAGAGGGGGGGATAGAGGGGGGCAAGGGGAAGGAGGGGGCTGGAATGAAAGTGCTGGTTACATTTGCTTACCCAGATTATCCCTCTTTAGGTGAATAAATACCTAAGACAATGTTGAAGCTTTTTTGAATTTTGAAATGAGACCCCTTTCAAAAATATATGCCCATTATTGACTAATGCATACAACTGATTTTATTAATAAATGTGTGGCTCTAAGCCTAAAAGAGTACAATGTTTGCATTTAAGTTCATAACTATTAAAGTCTAGGCATATATATGGCATAAACTTGTTTTTTTCAAATACGGCAATATGTCATGTTGAAAGTCCTGTGTGTTCACTAAGCACCATTTTGTGCAAAAAAAACTAAGAAAATAATTGTCAATTAATATTAAAATAAGGTAAGATCAAACTTATATCCAATGAATGGAGTAGTATCAGAACCTATTTTCCAGAACTAACTAGACAATCATTCTGAAAAAAAATCTGTTGTGGGGGGCACCTGAATGGCTCAGTTGGTTGAGCATCTGACTTCAGCTCAGGTCATGATCTTACAGCTCATGGGTTCAAGCCCCACGTCAGGCTCTGTGCTGACAGCTCAGAGCCTGGAGTCCACTTCAGATTCTGTGTCTCCCTCTCTCTCTGCCCCTCCCCTATCTCTCTGTTTCAAAAATAAATATTTTTTTAAAATTCTGTTGGGGATATAGATATAGATATAGATATAGATATAGATATAGATATAGATATAGATATAGATATAGATATATTATATATAAAATATATGTATATGTATGTATAAAGATTCCTTCCAGAGAAAAGTCTCCAAAATGTGGTCTTCATCACTCGAACACAATGCTGCATGTGCCACCTTATCTGACTCTTTTAATATTAAATTTTTTTAATGTTTATTTATTTTTTGAGAGACATAGAGAGACAAAGCATGAGTGGGGGAAGGGCAGAGAGAGAGAGGGAGACACAGAATTCAAAGCAGGCTTCAAGCTCTGAGCTGTCAACACAGAACCCAACACGGGGCTCAAACTCATGAACCATGAGATCATGACCCAAGTCAAAGTCAGACACTGAACCGACCTAACCACCCAGGCGCCCCACCTTATCTGTCTCTTGACTCTCCCCCATCACATTGGTGCTTTGGGATTTTGTTCTCGTGGTACAGAAAAGTCCTTATTTATTACATGTGTTCAAAATAAAATACAAACAGTACATTTTGATTCTTTTCCTCCAAACGGATGGCTGTGTTTCTGTTTCTGTCAACGTCGTGTTAACAAAAACTTTCAAAATCATCTGCAAAGAATTGAAATGATGATCCCTTCAAAGTCTGTTTTCCAAAATCCCTCCTCTGTTTCCTCTTTGAAATTCAAAATGACTATTACCCCTTTGCAGATATATAGTGACTTTCTCCAGAAAGCTCTAGTGGCCAAGTAGAAATGTTTCTCTTCAGATCCAGGAAATGGTATTTTATGATTAAATTATTTTGAGCAACACAGCTCTTCGTGTTTTATATTGCAGAGCTGTGATTTTCTAGCAGATGGCTCTGACATTCTTATACCGAGGCGAGTTGTAGTTTTCCAACCTCAGTTAAAATCTTTAAACTGTTTGCTTTGGAAGGAACTGCTGTACAAGGGGGAAAGAACCATATGCAATACCTTATCATGTCGGGAAAATATTCCATACAAAAACTGGATTTCATTATGGCCTGTTTTGTGTAACCAGGCTACAGGTTCAGTTGCTACACGCATCGTTAGGGTATTGCAAGTGTCTGCTTTTCGTTACTCGGGCTGCACGACCCAGCCCCCTGCATCTGTGTGTATGCATGCTGTGATTCATTACAATAACAGGAATTTGCTGCTGTTATGATTGAGATAAATCAGCTTTGTGGTCTGGGCAGCCGTTTTGATAACCATGGTTCCACCTCACATTTGCTGCCTGGTCTTAAGTCATCTGCAATACAGACTGACTGAAGAAGCAAACAGATACAATATTTTCTTAGAAATAAAAAAAAAAATTTTTTTTAAGTAGTTACTGTGGGCCAGGAATTTAACCAATGCCTTTCTCTCTACATTAATTCATTTAATCCTCACAACATCCTTAGGGGCTTTAACCTTCTCTTATCTGCCTCAGATGGATCAAGGGATTGTTATCCTCGTTCAATAATTTGCCCAAGGCACCCCAGCTGGTACCCAGCTCAGGCTGGCCCTGAGTCCTGGCTCTGAACAGCTGTTCTGATACACCGTTTCTGGCCATACTCGTTCCAGGGTCCAGGGTGAAGAGTGAGATTCCCCCATCATTTATTTCTATAGTGGGTCTTGGAAGGAGAAAGGACCAGGCTTGGTCCATCCACACTCTCCCCCACATAATCACCTGTCTGTACTTTGAGCTGAGTCCAACGCTAGCCATGGGATAGACTGGTCTCTGAAAAGCTGAAGAGAGGCCAACCAACCCAGAAGTTTCTACCTAGTTACCTCTTTCTAACTAGGATGGTGTCTGTGACCATTCTCTTTCCTCTCTTCTATCTATTTTTGTATTTGCTTCCACAACAGAGAATTTTAATATTTTCTTTTCTCCAGGACATACTTATACTAAAAAATTACTTAAAAATTGTTGTTTATCTGTGATTCAAACTTAACTGGGTGTCTTGAATTTTTGTTTGCTAAGTCTGGTCACCCTAACTAGAAGTTCATCAATAAAGAATTGCCATTGGACTCCTTAAGTAACAAGAAAAGGTCACAAACAGGGACGATTTAGAGACTGCCCTTCTTTGTCTCCTCCCTGGTTGAGTCCAGCATCACATCCAGTTCATGATCCCTGCCTAAATGACCTCAGACTGTACTGGTCATTGCTGTCATTCAGTCTGAGCTCAGGTGTCGCCTCTTCCGTGAGGCTTTCCCCAACCAGCCCCGTCTTGCCTATCCTGTAATCCTACTTTATGGTCTCCAAGGCCTAACTAAAATGATTGAATTTGTGTGTTTCGTTCCTCTCGATCTCACCTCGCCAGAAAGCAGGGATCTAAAATGCCTTGGGCACTGGAGCAGCCCCATCTAGAACAGGACACACAGTTGACTTCCTATTAGCAACTATATGAACAAATGAATGAATCCTCCAACAGGAACTTGCACATTCCTTGACAAAATAATGGGTCTCTGACACGCACTGCTTAGTGAAGCGATGTGCCAGTGGTCTTATCAGCTAGCCCATCTGGTGTGAAATGCTTCTAACCACGTCAAGGACCCTTGGACAGCGCACTAACACTGCACATTACTCTCCCTTTCCGCCCCTGGGCCAATTTGCACCACTCCTCTGTCACCAAAACTGTCTTGGGATTCCTTGCATAGCTATATTATCTCCCTAGTCAGACTGACTTCACACAGAGCAGAAACCGCTTCCCATTTCCAGTAGAAGTATACAGCAAGCATCCAAAAAATGCTAACTCCATAGTGGCAGGATGCCTTACACAGGTGTTCGTACACTCAAATGTTCCCTAGAGCCTCTAAGCCAGGCTAACTGCAATCAGGCCAGAGGGGATGGGATCCTTAGGGAGACACTATGCAGATACACGTGTAGACATGGCCACTCAGAATGGAGCGCTGGTGCCTTGCAAAGCTTGGATAGTGGAAGCCAGGTAGGAGAGCAGGAAGCAGGAGCTAGAAGTCTAGTTGCCACCTAAGGTGACACAGGGAGTCCCAGAGTTTGACATGGGACGTAATAACCAGAGAAAAGCAGTTCAGTTGTTCTGGGTACCAGATCTACATTGCTTTTCTCCAATCATCAAATATGTATTCACATTATTAAATACCAGATCAAAAATATATTTTTGATATTTCAGAGATACATCAAAAATATCACTGCCTACTTTATGCCACCTGCTCTACCAGGCACTAAAAATACAGAGGAATAAGATGTGACCCTAACCTTGAGGAGGGGGTGGTCTTTCTCCCTCTCTCCATTCAGTTATGATGTTCTTAAGGACAAAGACATGTATTTATCACTTTGGATGCCTGTAGCCTAAGAGATGATAAGGAACATTCTGCTTGCTTTGTGTTCCTCTAAGAGAACAAAGTGGAAAAGACTCAGAGAAAAGAAACTTTTCACAATAATAGAAGCAAGACACTTGCAACAGCCTGAATTCTCCAGAGATGGAATGGGCTTTTCTTTGAGACAATGCATTTCCTTTATCTGGAGGTAGTCCAGCATAGATTGGGCAACCTCATGACAAGAAAACTGTGGTGGAAATTCAGAGATGTTTAACATGGCTATTAGCTCTCTTTTGTCCTAGAATTTGCAATGTGCACTTGGTCATGATATTCTGCTTTCAGAGAGTCTTTTCAGGGACTGATAAAAGATTCTACGTGATTCTCCTGACATTTATTGATTAACTGGCAAAAAGAGGGGAGAAGCATGGAACCTCAGTCTTCCTGGGTGATCAACGTCTTTACCCACCGATACTCTATCTGGAAAGAACCATCATGTAACAACCTCTCCCCTCCACTGGCTCATCTTCTTGCCCTTTTCTGCTCTTCTTTTGCCTTCTGGAACCCATGCAGTGGGACTCCATCACCTCACAAACCATACTCAGGCGATAGAAAAACACAGGAGCAGAAGATGAGACTAGAACTTCTTCCTCGAGCAGAAGGAAGTCAATGTGTGGTTGCATTCCATGCCTATGACACGCATGCTTGGAAGGACACTTTCTTTTAAATACAATAAAATTGAATCTCATCTCCACATCTGGAGTTAAGAAGGAAAATTACCTTAATTAAACACAGCAGAATCCAGATTTACTGCTCACCACATGGAGTGCTCTTAATCTCTGAGGACCAAACCTGATATTCCAGAAAAGCTATTTTCCATTGGCACTTACACACTTGTCTACCCATGGCCTTCAGAGGCATGGAACCAAGGAGAAGAACTGTGTTCCTCAATTGTCAATATGGTAAAGAGATTTAGAGTGTATTAAAAAACATAGGGTCAATACAACTAGTTGAAGACTGGATACAGAGTCAAATAGCTGTTTAGACCACACGCTCTTCCAGGCAAGTAGGTGGACTGTTTTCTCCCCACTTCTCCCACTGGAATCACAGATGATTTTCCTTAACTTGTGCTTTGGTATCCTGTAAGTCGTTTCTGGTTCCAGGTAATAAAAACGATTTGCTGTGGGAAAGAGGTTAGGGAAATAAAGTAATAGATCAACAGTACATAAAACTGAAGCCCTGAGAAATGGATTGTTTTCCCTAGCAAACAGGTCTAATCCGGAAAGGAGGAAACACAGAGAGCCCGGAACAGAGTGAATGGCCCAATTGTACCACAAGCAATTCAGAAAGGCAGGCAACAAGACTTGCCCATTTAGCAGCTCTCATGTTGAGCCAGAATTCCCTCTGAGTCATTCATTTTAAACACTACTAATAATAAAATGCTGGAATTCTCACTGCAAATGAAATAAAAATGCCCCTTATAGATAAAGAAATACTTCAAGAATGCAGTAGATCCTTACTGTACCCGCCTTGACCCTGATTTTCCTTGGCTTGCTTTCTTTGCTTCAACCTGAGCAATCCCACCAATTCCCATCACCACCATAACCATCTCTCAGGTAAGGACCCAATTCCTGACTTCTCTTCAAGGATCCAGAGCCCCATTCCCAGTGCTTAATTGGACGCTCCCACTTGCCTACTGAACATCAGTAATGGGGGGCTCCACAGGTACCTCAAATTCCACATGTTCCCAACTCAAGTCAGAATCTTTTCCCATAAGTATGCTCCTCTTCCTCTCTTCTCCATCCTCACCAACTCCACCTGTGATCCCAGAGAACTCATCCATCGCCATCATGCTGGGCCCTGAATCACCATGGTGCCAGAGCTCTGATGCTCCCTGTCAGCACTGACCACCTTCCCAGTGGTGTTCCTGGCTCTCCAATGGAGTGCTCCCCTCGTCCAGCACACATCCTCGTGTGCACAGGCAAGCTCCTTTTGTGGGGATCCTGACCAGGCTCTTCCCAGCTGGAGCCCATCTTGCCCCGGAGTCTTCTCTCCGCCTAAGCCCAGCACTGCTCTGCTCTCATGTGGAGACCCCCGATAATAGGATCCCTCCCGCCAGTGAATTTGAGTAGTGCTGCCCACCAACACTGTCCTTGCCCCTGAAGTGCATTCCCATATTTGTGCCAAACAGTCAGTGTCTGTCCTTCATGGCATACCCTGGCACCTGATACACCTCTCCCATCACACCGCTGCCCTCCTAAGAGCTTTATGTGATTGATTCCCCTTTGCCTGTTAAATGCAACCCAACTATTTCAGCAAGTAAGGCTCTTAAATACTTGGATCCACCCACTCACCTTGCTCAATGGCATTGCCCCAACACTCCTTTCTGTTCCAGTCACATGAGATTTCATTCCTCAAATGAGCCCTGAGCTTTTCTGCCTTTGTCACAAACACTGACACTTTCCTAATTTGCTTCTCCCCATTGTATTTCCACAGAACTCTTCACTCTGATCCTTGTCTGCCTGCTCGGCAGCTCCCCTGGAAGTGATGGGCCCCCACCACCTTCACCAGCCCTCGCAATCCTGGATTAAACATTAGCCGGGAGGAAACATCAACCGTGAAGAGGCAGACTTGACTTGGTGCTGAGTATGGAAAAGAACTTTCTTATGAGTGTATTTGAATAGGAACCCTGAAACACCCCCTGTGACAGATTAATTAAAACCCAGCAAAATCTTAAACCTACATTAAGTCTCATTGATTTTTTAATTCCTACTCAAGAATCTCCTCCTTAGCCCTCCTGTTGTGGCCAGCAAATTGAAAAAGGAAGCAGTGTGTAAATCAGTGTGTGTTGCTATATTACCAGTCAATAAATTCTCTACATAGATCTCTGACTTGGATAACAAATTAGACCACATATTTATCTGTTCCCTCCCCAAATCCCATTGAAATAACTGAAAAAATATAAAAATTATGCAAAAGTATGAAAAGAATAACAAATGTTTAAAAGCATGAAACAGGGACCAAAAACTCCAGGGAATTTCTCACTCTGGGTCAAGAGGGAAGTACCAAAGAAGGGTCCCAGAAAGGCACTGGGCCAAGCAAAACAGCATGACAGTAGCCTGGGAACGTCTCTCTGCCCTTCTGGTTAAAAGGTAAAGAACCACCTATCTGGGGTAGTATTAACATTTCCTAATGCACTCTCACCCCAGGCCAATACTTTCAGTATTGCCCCAAAGGTGGGAGCGGGGCTGGCTGGGGGTCAGGGGCAGCTCATGTGCCTACTCCTGAACATCACCTTCCTGCCAGAGAAGAATGACGTTGGGTAGGGAACAGGATGGAGAACTTGGCAGGGGAAACTGAACTGTGACCATCCTAACTGGTACACTAATGTACAATCCGTGTCCAATCTAGAACTTTCTTTATAAGTGTGAATGCTAAATGTTCACCCCAAACTTGAGGAAAACCAACTGTGTGGATTAGATACAACAAGCTGGACCAGGAAAATAATTTGCCCTTGAGGCAACAGAGGTATTGCAAGAAACACAGAATTTAGAAATGTCGGTGAAAGTGTACAAAGTTTAAGTTATGGAAGATGGATAAGCTCTAGGGAATCTAATGTACAGTGTGGTGGCATTAATTAGTAATACTTTTTTGAACACTAGAAATTTGCTGTGAGTACATCTTAATTGTTCTCACTAAAAAAACAAAAGAAAAAGGTAGCTATGCTATGTGAGGTGAAAGGTATGTTAATTGGCTCAGTTGTGGTCATCATTTCACAATGTATACATACATCAAACCATGTTGGGGATGCCTGGGTGGCTCGGTCGTTTTAAGCATTCGACTCTTGATCTCAACCCAGATCTTGATCTCAGGGACACGAGTTCAAGCCCCATGTTGCACTCTGCACTGGGCATGGAGTTTACTTGAAATAAATAAATAATGAAAATGAATTTAAAAAACATGTTGTACACCTTCAAAGTACATAATTTTTAATTGTCAGTTATATCTCAATAAAGCTGGGAGGAGGAATGATTCCAGTCAGTATCCTCAGAGAAAGTCAAAGATAATTATGTGGGTTAACACAAAAACTAGGCTGCTAACAGAGCCATACAAGGACAAGAAATAAATAATGCCCCAATATAAAACTTGCCAGAAAAGTCAAGCAGTGTTGAAAACTAGAGGAGCAAAAAGCATCTAGGAAAATGTCAGGAATCAGATTATTAAAAATAGAAAGAGATTAGGAGCACCTGGGTGGCTCAGCCTGTTAACTCTTGGGCAACTCTTGGTGTTGGCTCAGGTCATGATCTCATGGTTTATGAGTTCCAGCCCGCTGTCACATGCTGTGCTGTCAGTGCAGAGCCTGCTTGGGATTCTCTCTCCCTCTCTCTCTGCCCCACCCCTGCTCGTGCTGTCTCTGTCTCTCTCTAAATAAATAAATTTTTTAAAAACTTTTTGAAAAAGTATAGGTGGCTTGTGGGGTGGGGGGGGGGGGGTTGTGGGAGAATCCAAGATTATTTTGTTTATAAGACCAACAAAAATGCTATAAAAATATTGATACCTGGGGGCCTTGGGTGGCTCGGTTGGTTAAGTGTCCAACTCTTGATTTTGCTCAGATCATGATCTCCCAGTTAGTGGAATCAAGCCCTGCATCAGGCTCTGCACTGACAAGGAGCCTACTCGGGATTCTCTCTTTCCCTCTCTCTCTGACCCTCCCTGTGCTCTCTCCCTCTCTCTCTCTCTCTCTAAAATAAATAAACTTTTAAAAAGCATATTGATAGCTAATTGTATGGGTTTTATGATTGTGTGGATTACTACGTGTATCATGTAAGTATCAAAAAAAAAAAAAAAAAAGGAAGCATCAATACTGAACTCAGCTGGAACACACGAAAGAGAAGCGATTTCATATTAATAGAAGATACTTTTCCCTTGCCTGGAGGACCATCCCTCAGCTTTCATGGGGTTCACTCTCCTTGTCCTTTGGCCTCCGATTCAATGTCCCCACCACAGGGAGGACAACTTCCCAACCATCCCGTCAATAATCGCTCTCTCCTCACCATCTTTAACATGTGCTCTTTTGCTTCCTTCATAGAGCAAACGGCATTCTTTCAAATTAATATTTATTTATTTATTTATTTATTTATTTATTTATTTCCTTCGTTATTTGTTTCCATAAGTATACATGTATGAATCATGAAATTCAGAAAGCTTAGATTTTTCTTCATTTGCCATTGTATTCCTACTACGTAGCACAGTGCCTAGGACATAACAAGCATTTAATAAATACTCTTGAAATGAATACCAATATAAGTATCACAAATCTTCAGGTACCCAAATGCTTCAAAATAACTTACTTGAATATATTTTAAATAGACAAATTTAACAAAACTACATGACCAAAACAGACGAGTTTGGCACCACTTTGACAGTGATGCCTCGGACAGAAAGAAAAGCTGTAAGAATTGTTGTAATTCATATGTATCCAATTTCATTGTATACAGTATAAAACTCTGATGAGGACATCTTCTGTGCATCTATCCATGTTCTGACCACGATCTTCTAAATTGTCAAGGTTTTATAATGGCTACCAAGTATGAGAAACTATATTAGTTCATAACATTTCAGGGTTAACAGATGATATTTAAAACTAATAGTATTTTAATATAATTTATTTAGAAGCTTTAAAAAATCAAACTCCTAGAGGAGTTTTTAATCATTACAAATATGACACTACCTAAAAAAAAAAAAAAAAGAATTGTTCTAATTCATTCAAGATGCTTAAGTCCTGTATAAAGGAGATCGTATTAAATACTAGAAGCAAAGCAGAGAGTGAAATGGATAAGTCTGCTTCAACACACTTGCATTGAAATGACTCCAGGACTTGGCTAATACAGTTAACCATCAGACTAGATATATAAATATATGCGCATGACAATGTGCTTCTGTGTGTATACAGGTGTGTTTTACTATATCCCAACAGATAGTACATATTACACTATATATCTTTGGAACACTGGCAAACTTTTATCATATTCTAGCCGCCCCCCCCCCAAAAAAAAAAGCTTAATGTATTTTTTAAAACTAAAATCCTTCAGACTCCTTTCTCTAGCCACAATGTAATAAAACCAGAAATTAATAACAAAAGAAGATCCAACAACTTTAAGCACTTGCATGTTCAAATAAATCCAGAGTTAAACATAGAAACAAAATTGAAACTGAATAACAATTAAGGATACCTCATACCAAAACTATGGCGTTTGGCCAAGGAAAGCAGTGGGGAAACTGGTATCATTAAAAAAAATTTTTTTTTCAGGGGATCCTGGGTGGCTCGGTCGGTAGAGTGTCCAACTCTTGATTGCAGCACAGGTCACGATCCCAGGGTCATGGGATCGAGCCCCACCTCCCACTCTGCACTGAGTGTGAAGCCTGCTTGAGATTCTCTCTCTCTCTCTCTCTCTCCCTCCCTCCCTCCCTCCCTCCCTCTGCCCCTCTCCCCAGATCATGCTCACTCTCCTTCTGTCTAAAATTTAAAAATATTTTTTTCATTGGAAAAATGTTTAAAGATTCATATAGGTATCTGTTACTTGTCATATTTATATAAAACATTTGCCTAAATATAACTTTTAGAGTAACTTTTCATTGCTATGTGATCAATTTTTTCTTCATATAACATCTTGTTTTTTTCTGAGTGCAAAGGAAATATGGGCTCACTACAAAAAATCTGAATTATCTAGTAAGATATAAGATATAAGACATTTTTTTAAAAAACAATAATTTAAAAAACATTCATGTGTAAAAACAATAATGAAACCACTCAGAGAAAAAATATACACATGTGTCACATTTTCTTCCATCTAAGTTTCACAAAATTCTTATTTTTTCATTCTTAATTGTTCATATAAAGTGATATTTGATAAGTATCTTTCAATAAAATGCATCCCTTTATGAATGCAAAAAAAAAAAGGAATACCAAAGGATATGTAAACATAGACACAATGGAGACTAAATAATTTTAAGAGAGGACCATGTTCAACTCCACACAATAAATATAATTATGTAAATGAACAGGGCAATTTTTTTAAGAAACCAAATATATACAAAATTAAGCCAAAATGAGAGAACTCGGACAGACCAGAGGGACACTACTGGGCTCAGATATGTACCTCGCACCACAAGGACTCTAACCCTGGTTATTAAATCCTGCCTGGAACTTCTGTCCCTGTAGCCTCAGGTCACCACATCCAGTCCCTCTAATGACACCTCCAAAATAGATGCTGTGTGGCCCAGCTTCTGTTTCAAAGCTCAGGCAGGTGCATCTGATTCTCAAAGTGTGGGTCATGTGACCGCACACTAGCTCAAAGGAGCCTTGTCCCTCCTTGGTGGGAGGTAGGCTCTGCTCATTAAGGCAACAAAAGCTCTACCTAAACACAGGAATGAGGTTCAGAGACTTATTGACCAGAAAGGACACACGGCCACCACAGTGGTCATAGAAAGTATTGGAAAGTAAAGCAGATTTTAGTTGGCAAGTCAGCAACCCATCCCAGTGCCCATGATGCTGCAAAACAGGCACTCATCTACACTCTCAAAGTCAGTAGCACACATTGAAGGTTTTCACTTCCAAATCTGTATGTCACCCCTATTTTATTCAACACTGATTTACCCAGTGCCTGATATGAGCAAGGTGTGATTCCAATGGTTTGTTGATAGATAGATAGATAGATAGATAGATAGATAGATAGATAGATATAATAGAGATAGATGATATAGATATAGATATAGATATAGATATAGATATAGATATAGATATAGATATAGATAGATACAGATATATAGATATCTTCACTTAAATGTTTCCTATGAGTACCTCAAAGTCAACAAGCCCCCAAATCTGACAACTGACCTTCATTTACTCTTTTGTAAAATAAGGATAACAGGACCTATTTAATAAAAAGAGATTATAAGGTTTAAACAGGATAAAGCCTGCAGCACTCGGCATGGAATGTAATTAGGGATAAATAAACATTCATAACCTTTATTGTTATCCTTTCTTGCCTCCAACCCGAGCTTCCCATGACCCCCCAAATCTTCATAAACCCACCTGACCCAAGTGCAGTTTATATCCTTCAAGACTCAGCTCACACACCACCTGCTCTGTGAGGAGCAGTGACTCCCAGGGAGAACCCTGTGCACTCCAGCACTAAGGCAGGCCCTCTCTGACCTCACATCTCCACTTCCTGTTCCCCAGTCACAGAGTTCCAGCCACACTGCCCTTCCTTCTGTTCCTTGAACACTCCAAGACCATTCGTGCCTCAGGACCTTTATTTATACAGGAAAAATAGATCTTTGCCAGATCTCTACCTGGTTGAGCCCTTATCATCCTTCAGGTATCAGTTTCTTTCTCCTGTACTCTTAAAGAATTTCCCTAATCACTCTACCTAAAATGCAACTCCCTTCCTGCCCAATCCCTCACTCCATTTCCCCATCTCAATTTTTTGGTATCATTGAGACCAAATGCAATGATTCTTCTCTCTTAGAATATAAACTCAGTGAACTAAGTGATCTTACCCCTAGGATCTCCATAAAGGATGGGTGGGTGGATGGATGAATGGGTGGGTGGATGAGTGGATACATTCAAGAATCAGTAGGCACTTCTGTAATTCTGTTATAACACTGAAAATCTGAACACCTATCTGCTTAATGTCTGTGTTCTTTTAGAATATGAGTTCTAAAAGACAGAGACTGGGTTCCTGCATACTTGGTGCCTAAAACTATGACACAAGCCTTCTGCTGAATTAGTTCAATTCATTTCTGTGTTGTCCTATGTTCTTACTACAGTGGTTCTCAAATTCTGTTGTTCGGTATAATCACCGCTTACCCCATTCTCTCTACTTTCTCTGTGGCAGATTAAAGGTAACCACGATTCCTTTGATTCACTCCCACTGAGAAGTGGGCTCTGATTACCTTCCCCTTAGATCTGGGCTGCTCTTGGTGATTTGCTTGACCAACAAACATGGCAGAAAGGAATTGCTGGGATGTCAAGATTAGGTCATAAAGAACATCACAGCTTCCATGTAGGTCTCTTGGAAGTCTCATTTGCCATGCTATGAGGCACATAGGCCACATGAAGAGTCTGTGTTTAAGAGCTCCAGCCAATAATCCCAGCATTAGCTCTCAGCCAGGCAAGGGAGCCATCTTGGATGTCTTGCCCAGTTGAGACTTCAGATAAATACAACTCCAGCCAGCAGGTGATTACAACCACCCACTCAACCACAGAACAATGAAAGAGAACCAATTATTGTTTTAAGTCACTAAGTTCTGGATACTTACTAGGCAGCAAGGGCTAACAGGAACAGTCTCTAATCAATACCAAAGTAAAGAAGTAACAATAAAACAGAAAGGACATTGGGAACTATGTTCTCTAGTCTTAGCTCTGCCTCCAGTTAACTGTGTGGGTTCAGGTAAGTCATGTAACTCCTCTAGGTCTTATCTGGGAAAATATTTTAGTTTAAGAGAGTAGATCAGTTACCTGTTAAGTCTAAGTCATTTGCACTCTATGTATACATTTTTTAATTTGTTTTTATTAAAAATTTCTCTTATAATTAAATAACATTATTTAATTCATATTGTCTTGTAGGAAGAGTAAAAGATAAATGTCACCAATATCACATTTTTGCCCTGGGTCAGTCCAGCCTAAGGGATAAAGGAAAAATGGACACCAGATTACCATTCTAGAGGGATTCTTTCATGGTAAAGACTCAGGCCTGCTACAGAGATAGAATCACATAGCCAAGCTGCCAATAATTAAGATGTGCCTGTTAGAAATAGGATGTTGACCCACAGTCAAGTAACAGGAAGGGTTTTGTGGCTGTATTGTTTGGCTTTGTTTTGTTTTTGCTTTTAAATAAAGGGTTTGATTATGTTAGCAAGTTGCTTGTTATACAAGGAGAGCACTAGGATTCAGTGATGACTGATACCCTTCCAGCTCTGATATCATAATTCCAGGATTTTTGCTTTGTTTCTAAAGCAGAAACTTGATCATGTGGGCTCCCTGCTCAAAATCTGTCAGGCTCCTATTGTCTACTGCCAAAAGAACAATTCAAGTTCCTCATGCTTGAAGCTCTTCATGTGGCCCAGCTCCTCCCTCACTACCGCCACCTCTTCCTGTCTAGAACCCTGTCTGATCACACTGACCACGAGTCCTTACTGAGATGCCATTCCCCTTCTCCCTCGGGATGCTCGTCTCCTAAATGGCAGGGGCTGAGTAAAGCTGTTTTGTGCAGGTTGCATTTGCTGGCTTCTATATTACTCCTGGCTCACTTCCTGTTGAACTTCCCTGAACTGTACTGCCCTGGGATTAGGAAATGATTTAAGACAAACTGGCTTTAAGACTACCCGACCTCAGGGTTAAGAGCCTGGCTTTGCACTGACCACTGGCCATGGGGATTGGTTTTGGTGTACCTGATTCTTGGTGCACCCTCCTCATGCTTGGAGACCTCCTCCCCATAACGCAATTAACAGAAAATCTACACTCCTTTCCCCCTCGCAGACCTGCCGGGTGCTTCCCCACTCATCCCTGCAGACAAGACAACAAGGGCTGACATGCACCACTGGGCTGCCATGCCGCCGTCTCCCCTGCTGTCAGCATCAGAAACATTTCTGCTCCTTCTCAAGTCTCTCTTCAAATGCTTCCTGTTCTTGGAATGAGCACTTAACACAGAGGTCAGTCCTCAGTAAGGAGCAGCTATTTTTTACATCGTTTCCTCACCCACTTTTAAAATCACAAAAATAATTTTTGGATAAATAAGACATAACCGATATCAAAAAGGTATTGTTGGTCAGAGGCAAAAAATTTGAAGTTTCTCATTGCATTCTTATTTTGTCCATCTTCTTAATATTTGGCATGAATAGCACTCAATGCCAAGTGGTCTTAAAAAATAACCCAAGAAACTATTTTCCCTCTAGTTTGCTCAGTAAGTTCAGCATGTCTCTCTTTTGGAATTATAAGTGTATTCTTCTGAGCATGTATATGAATATAAAATTGTCACCGTGTCTCAGTGCTGTGGGAAGTTATTATGTTTTTATGCATTAAAAATTTTCTGATTTTAAATGCCAAAGGAAATAAATATTATGGCGGAGGACTCAATCCCATCTCTGTCCCCTGGCCACCCAACCACCTACCTAAGTTTTTATATTAATATATTAAGTTCTCCTTATCTAGAACCGATCATTTCCTCCTTTTAGCCCTGTAATGTCTATCATTGAGTCACTAATTAAGATATTGCAATTATTGTTCTCCACACTCGACTGCAAGCATCTTGAAAACAGGGAATGAGTCTCATCTATCTTTATGTCATTAGCATGTACTGTGTGGGGAAACCGATCCTAATAATTAAGGGAATAAATAAATTGTACATCCTCGTGTGAATTTGGGAAGTCAGGGGGTCAGAAGCCACCACGTCTGTGTCCCTTTTCTTCGTATTTCCAGAGCAGCAACCAAGGCTCATCTCAGCAGCTTCAGACATGTTCCCTGCCCTCCCCACACACCAGGCCCCCCGGAACAGAGGAAGAGACCAAGATAGGCATCAGGCAGTCAGCCTGATCTGGAGCTACAGGCCTTGCTTGGTTCTGGTTATCACATCTGTTACGTGAGCAGATGATTTGAGAGAGAGAGAGAGAGAAAAGGCCACTCTATGGCCCTCATGTTTTGCTCCCGGAGGGAGGAAGCAGGAGGCTTTCACCAAATGAATGAACAAACGAGCACGCTGTTCATGTCCCAAGCACACAGCCCCCTAGTGTGTCTGGCTCCACCAGAGTCCTGAAGGTGAACTCTGAGACAATATTTCTTCCTCCTCCAGGAAATATTGGTGGGGAGAAAGACACCAAAGAGGGAATCAGTCAAGAGGAGATTCTGGAAAGTTCTTAACAATTGGCAGTTTGGGGTTTGTCCTTTGCTGTTTTCGCAGAATATTTGAGAAAACAGACAACATAAATTGGTACTATGTAAAGCATAGAAGGTCCTGTAAGTTACAGCCCTGGTTCATCAGTCAGAATGTGCCCAACTTTTTCACTCCAGAGTGTCAGCCTTCCTCAGAGTAATGATGCCTTCTGAGGGTAACTGCCCAATCTCTCTTACTTCCACCATCCCTCCCGGACTTCTCTCCAATATAGTTTCTGGATGGATGTGGAGAGGAATCACATAGTCTCATAGCAGTGGAGGGAAGGTGATGAGTTCTAGAGCCTACACGCAGGTGCCAAACAAAAATTCTAGTGTGCGAAACAGTTAGTTGACCCAGTGCTAGAAACCAGCTACACGTGGAAGTCTATCATTCCTTAGCTCAGTTGGGCCCAGCTTTCCCTCTCTGCAGAATCAGCTGACCTCAGAACAGCCCCATGATGGTGCCTCGCACTCCTCACCTGTGCCAGGAGCCCCAGTCTCTGATATGCAGTAACTGTTCATCATGATGAACCCTATGGTGGGCCTACTGGCTGTCAACTCAGCATCCCCCACAAACAGAAGCCCAAGGTTGAACAGAGAATCCTATGAGATCCTTCTCCGGCTGACCCCGCTTTGCATGGCAACTGCCCCTTAAGCAGGGATCAGGGTGCAAGCAGCCCCTTGTCCCCTTCCTCAGTAGCCCTCTCTGTTTTCCAGCATATCTGCTGTCTGGTGCAAAAGCCCAGGGAGCAAACATCAGTGTGCCCATCTGCTTATCTCCTCCCTCCTGGCCCCCTCCTTTACAATTGTCTCCAACAGAAGATGCAAAACTCCCTTCTTTGTTGTCTTCATCAGTGCCTACTTGAGATTCATGGTTAATCCATAATGGCAGGATTTTTCACAGCTCTGTGAAAGGATCTCTATCGAGGCAGATGGACACCAGAGGCAAAAAGTTGTGTGGTTGGAACATGTCAGAAAACTAGCACATTTTTCTTCAAAAAGAGGACACTCCCTAACACTGTCTGGGGAATTCTGCAGAAGGATCCCTTTGTTGAGGCTGAAGGAAACCCCCCACACCCTAGGGAGAAGCTGGAGCCAGAATCCCACCCTGTGTGTTTCTCTGCAGGGGACAGGGGGTGCAAGTAGACTGAGGTCCAGCTTCCAGGTGGAAAGGAAGGCTTAGCGCATCTGGAAGACCCTGGGCACCAGGACACTGTGGACAGGCACTCAGCTGTCCCATTCTCTCCCACTGATGGTGACTGGCCCTGAAGAAGGAAACCAAACTGTTTCCCCAGGGACTGTTAATAGGTTAATTTTAGGTAACTGAATCAGAGGGTAATGGGGACACCGGTGAAGTGAGTGTTTTGCTTGCACGGAGCTTGCAGGGAGGGCTCTGCCCCTCTGTGGATTGTCAACGGTCCTGGGCCATTAAGCATGACCTACCACCCTTGTGGAGAACACAAAGCCCCGGGAGCTTCTGCTTCCAAAATAAAAGAACAAGAATATCTCCTGGATTGTGGATATTCTATCAGGAAGTAACCAGAGAGCCCTGACTGCCAATTCTCCTTTGAAGATGGAAAGCAAAAACAAACACAAACCTAAAACAAAGACTACAAACCACTAAAAAAATAAAATAACATAAAAATAACTATTTCAAGGAGTGGTTATGAAGAGAATGCCAAGGATGGAAAGAAAAAAAAAAAAGAATGGGGTGTGTTGTAAATCAGCTCCTTTTTTATGCACCTGCCAATGTTTCAGGGTATGACAAGAGAAGTAATTGTGGGACGCAGTCGCCAGAAATAGAATTGCTGAGCTCCAAACTGGAGTTGTGACAGGAGAAAATGCCCCTAGATTCTCTCGAAACAACCCATGGCCCCGGTCTTGTTAGGATTTAGCTGAAATGTTGAGAGAAGAACTTTGGGGTCCAAAGACAAAAGAAGGTGGGTTGATGGTCAGAGTGTGTGAAGCCTCGTTTTCTTTTCTTTTCTTTTTTTAATTTTTTTAAGTTTTTAGTCAAATTCCAGTTCATTAACCTACAGCGTCATATTAGTTTCAGGAGTGCAATTTAGTGATTCATCACTTCCCTGCATCACTCGGTGCTCATCACCACAAGCACACTCCTTAATTCCCACTATCTATTTTACCCATTCTCCACCCACCACCCCTCTGGTAACCGTCAATTTTTTCTCTGTAATTAAGAGCGTGTTTCTTGGTTTTCCTCTCTTTTTTCCCCTTTGTTCATTTGTTTTCTTTCTTAAATTCCACACATGAATGAAATCATAGGGCATTTTTCTTTCTCTAATTGACTTATTTCACTTAGCATAATACGCTCCATCCCTGTTGTTGCAAACGGCAAGGTTTCATTCTTTTTTATGGCTGTGTAATATTCCGTTGTGCACATATAAACCACATCTTCTTTATCCACTCATCAGTCGATGGACATTTGGGCTATATCCATAATCTGGCTATTGTAGATAATGCTGCTGTAAACATCAGGGTGCATATATCCCTTCTAACTAGTACTTTTGTATTCCTTGTGTAAACACCCAGTAGTACAATTTCTGGATTGTAAGGTGGTTCTATTTTTAACTTTTTGAGGAACCCCCATACTGCCTTCCAGAGGGGAGCCACATTTTCTATCAAAGCTGGGATGAGTCTGGCCCAAAATCCAACCTCCTTCCTCGCTCCAGGGAAGGTGATGGCCCAAGGGAAAAAGTAGAAAGGTCTGAGTCAACAGACTTGAGTTTGAATCTTGACTCAGTCACTGCTGAAAACTCGGGGATGCGGCCTGGCAGATCTACAGAGAAGCCCCCTCAAGACATTCAGCATAGCCTGTGGCATAGAAGCCACAAGATTGAGTGGAACTAACTGTGGAGGAAGATGACTTTTCCCCTTGGATTTGGAGGATAGAGGGATAAATGCCAGCATGCAAGTGGCATAAGGATTAACGGTGAGCATCGTCTCTCCCAGCTCCGTGCCAACTGCCCCCCTCAAAAGCTGTGAGTCAAAGAGGACTTGGTTTCAGCCTACATCCCTGCAGGTATTTCCTTTATTATATACAGGCCCCCTACTAGCAGTTGGGGAGAAAATGATGAAGGCCAAATGTACCCTTTTGTCACTGTGACCCATGAGATGGTCATCCTGCATAGATATGACCAATCTTGTCTGTGTACTGTCCTTGTTCCAGCCATTCCCACAGCTCCCCCGCCTGCACAGTCCCAATTCTCTCATCAGCTTGAGGCAGGCCACGTTTTCCTGTAACTTTCTGAGCACTTCATCCTCTAAAATTATTTTCAGCTCTGATATAAAACAATTTTCAGGGAAACATTCCTTCCCTGGTTACTCAGAGTTACTCAGAGTCTACCTTGGGTGCTGCACCTTTTCTTGTCACAATCCCATGTGCTATCATAGCTGTTAAAATAGCTATGACTATTAGGGTACCTGGGTAGCTCAGTCAGTTAAGCGTCCGACTCTTGATCTCAACCCAGGTCATGATCTCATGGTTCGTGAGATCAAGTCCCACATCGGGCTCTGCGTTGTGTGTGGAGCCAGCTTGGAATTCCCTCTCTCCCTTTCTCTCTGCCTCTCTCTCTCTCTCTCTCTCTCTCTCTCTCAAAATAAATAAATAAACTTTAAGAAGTAGCTGTGATTATTTTATTGACTCATCCCTAGTCCAAGAACTTATGAATGACAGCCCCATCCCAGCCCTCCCATTTTCTTGTGGGTAAACACAGGGTAAAAACAGGGTAAACCTGGCAGACAGGTGGGTGAATTCAGGGTAGATCTGAAAAAGGGAGGCCTTGCCCACCAAAAGAAACTCTTGGATTGGCAATCCCATTCAGTGCTGCTAGTAGTTATGATTACTTAATACCAAGGAGATAGTCCCACTTCCTGGTCCAAGAACACCACCCAGATCCTTGTCTGGACAATTCTTACTCGTAGACTCACAATGCCCATTGTTTTATTTCTCTGCAGGTGAGCTTGGGTAACTGTTATTGAATGTGATTATACACAGAGTACAATTGTAACTTATGACTATTATTTGCCTTTCCTCCAGCTCCATGACCTTTAGCATAGGTCCTCATAATCTTTCACGCTGACTTTGCCTTCTTGAACTATCTTACTCTATGTGTGGAATGTATATGTGTGTGTGCACATGTGTGTGTGGGGGTGGGACACTGTATGTATGCACGTGCTGGATGTGTGGAGGGTGTCTGGATGTGTGGTGTGTGTGGAAGGGACGTGTGCGTGTGGTATGTGTATATGTGCTGTGTGAGGGAGGCAGTGTGCAGCATATGTGTGTATGGTGTGTGGGGGATGTGTATGTGGAAGGGAGTGTGTATGGTATATATGTGACCGTGTTGTATATGTGTGTATGTGTGGGGGGGGGGGGGTGTATGTGTGTGTCTGCCCCTTCACCAGATTCTGATTGGTAGAAATCTTGTTTTTTACTCCAAGTTCAGTATAGAACCTAGAGCATGGTAGGCACTCCATAAACGTTTGAATGTTGAATTAAATTGAGACTCGTGGTTTATCATTTCCAATTCCGAAATAGAATATGGGCACCTGGACACTGTCATAAGCTTGTTGAGAGAGAAACTTGCCTTGGTTGAGTCTTAATGCTCCAGTCATCTCCATGAGGGTCTGCAGTACGTGTGTGAGGTGACTACAAATAGAACAGTAGATATTTCTGCCCTTCCTCTTACCTAGTAACCACCCTGTCATTTTCCAGCCACTTCCACAAAGGCAAGGATTGCAATGGTGCAGACACATAAGCTGCAGCGATGTCTGCTCAGGTAGGAGGATGAGGACATGTGGACAGCTGGAGGGGTCAAGATTTGGGGTTACCTACTGCCCTGTGGAGGAAGATATTCTAAAGCTCAGGGGGCAGTAGGAAGACTCACGTATTTCAGGGCCCATGAATGGGGAGCCACCAGCAAGTTGGCCTTTCCCTTTTCATAACTATTTGATGTTTTTACATGGGGTAAAGTTCTAGAATCACTGGATCTCTTCCTTTTATAGCTACAAAAAGTACTTAAGAGGCATCTATCTTACCTTTGAAAATACCTATACATAAAACTATGAGCTTCTTTGATAATTTTTACATCTATATAGCTGTTGGAAGTTCTGATAATTTTGGAACAAATCATTATGAACTATCAAATAAAAGCACCAGTGAGAATGCGTCTGGCATCTCATGGCCGTCATAATTGTTACCAGTGTAGATTTCATACACGTATTCTCACTATATCTTCCCAACAACACTGTGGGTAGTTATTACTGTTCATTTCTTTATACATGGAAACTGAGAATTAGCACACCTGAGATCACAGGTCCCAGCAGCCGGGTCTTCTGACTGCCGATTCCATCCTTTGCCTTTGTATGAACAAATTTGCTAAGAGAACACTAAATAGAAACTCCTTCACTGGGAAGGGCTTTTGTTCCATAGCAGCCAACAAGTGCCACAGCTGTCTATGGGCTTGTGAAACCAGGGCTGGAAGCGGGGCAAGGCTTATCTTCCTTTGGGTCTCTTAGTAAGAATCTCAAAAAGAAGGCAATTTGATGGCTAGAAAGGACGGTACCCGCCACACAACCTTACCTGCCAAGCAATGCTTCTGCCTCATCCTGAACACCCTGCATGAATGCATGACTTTACAAAGCAACTTAGTCACAGTACGTCTGTTCTCACAATCGTGTGGTTCTTCCTTCTACATGTTGGCCTCCTCTTGGACAGATGCAATTAATTTCTTCCACATGCCAACTGCCCCAGATAGTTCTTTTCAATTCTGGACTGTATTCCAACCTATTTCCCAGTTCTATCAATTTTCAATCAACCCCACATTAAGGCAAGAAGCCATAAACCATCTCACCAAAATACCCCTGCACAATTTCCCTTTCACGTGATATCAGTCCTCAGATAGGTTCACTTATCCAAGTGTACACAGACCTAACTTTGAGTTTATTATTTAACAAGTGATAGTCATGTAAAATGGTGCTAGGTGTGGGTTATCACGAAGGTGACTGAAATAGTTAACTGAAGTGGTGATCAGAAACATTAATGGTCCTTGTTCATGTCTTGAACCAAATAACCAAACAAATCCAACTCTTCTAGACCAGTGAGCCTGTCAAATGAATGAATAACTGACTCGTTTCCAATAATCCAATCTTATGGTCATACAATACCTACTAAAGCAACTGATGATTATGGCTTCATTTTGTTGGGGCTTACAAACTACCATTTCTAAAAATCCATTATGAAATATTTCCTGAGATCGTTGTCACTCACTGCTCCATTGTTGGCAGAAGACTTTTATTAAGTTTTGTTTTGCTGTACTTGTGTTTGGTTTAGGTGAAGACTCATTTATCCATCTTGTTTCTACTAACACATATCACTTTTTCAAGCCTCTGTGGTAAACTCCCTGGTGCTGATGAAAGTGACCACATCAGGGAGATTGGGATATATCTTTCAGCAAAACAAATATTAAACTTATGAGCCAAGGGAAGGAAAGGGGCTTATGTGCTGGGTGTGGTAAAGGTGGGGAGAGATTTATAGAGAAAGGAAGCAGCAAGCAAAAGGCCTATAGAAGAGATCATGGCATAATGCAAGAGCAACTCCTCCAAATCCAAGAGTGTTTTTAGGAAGACTATTAGGACCACTAAGAGAAAGGTGGTTACATATAAGACTTATATAAAAGAATAAATATTCACTATGGACAACCAATTAGAAAATGTATTTTAAGAAAGAGGATTTCATTTACAATATTAAGAGTATGAACGGGGCGCCTGGGTGGCTCAGTCAGTTAAGCAGCCGACTTCAGCTCAGGTCATGATCTCATGGTCCGTGAGTTCGAACGCCGCGTCGGGCTCTGTGCTGACCACTCAGAGCCTGCAGCCTGTTTCAGATTCTGTGTCTCCCTCTCTCTGACCCTCCCCTGTCCATGCTCTGTCTCTCCCTGTCTCAAAAATAAATAAAATGTTAAAAAAATTTTTTTAAAAAGTATGAAGTCTGCTGAAAAATCCAACAGAAGAGGTGCAAAACCAATATGGAGAAGTTTTTTAAGCTTTTTTAAGAGACATATAAGAAGACCTAAGAAGCCAGGGCACCTGGGTGGCTCAGTTGGTTAAGTGTCCGACTTCGGCTCAGGTCATGATCTCACAGTTCATGAGTTCAAGCCCTGCATCAGGCTCTGTACTGACAGCTCAAAGCCTGGAGCCTGCTTTGGATTCTGTATCTCCCTCCCTCTCTCTCTCTCTCTCTCTCTCTCTCTCTCTCTGCCCCTTCCCTGCTTGTGCTCTGTCTCTCTCCCTCTCAAAAACAAACATTAAAAAAATTTAAAAGAAGACCTAATTAGCTGGATTGGACATTATAGTCATGGTTGTAGATTTTATCATCATATAGATATCAATTTTCCCTCAAATAATTCACATGTGCAATGAAATTCCCATCAAAATTCCAAACAGGATTTTCATGGAACTTGTTGGAGTGATCAAAAAATTAACAAGATAACTAAGACAATTTTGTTTGAAGTCAAGAATAAAAAGAATGAGACAAAAAAAAAAAAAAACTGACATACCATACCAAATATTGAGACTCATGAAAAAGCT
Organism: Panthera onca; assembly: GCF_046562875.1. Taxonomy (NCBI): domain Eukaryota; kingdom Metazoa; phylum Chordata; class Mammalia; order Carnivora; family Felidae; genus Panthera; species Panthera onca. The sequence goes on along the minus strand of NC_138349.1, from coordinate 38,601,125 downwards.
GTAGTGATTAAAATGGTACAGCATTCACCAAGGGACTAATCTAACAAAAAGCCCAGAAATAGATCTTCACATTTATGGGGACTTGAAATACAACAGAGATGGCATTATAAATCGGTTGAGAAAGAATGGGCTATTTATTAAATGGTGCCATGACAACCAGCTATGTGTATGGAGAAAGAAAAATTTATCACACTATATCAAGTAATTTCCGATGGACTAAAGATTCTACCACTTGTGATCCTTAGCAAATTCTTTAACCTTCCCATCCCTAACTTCCTCATCCACAAAATGGGAATAATAATAACAGTACATGACTCTTATGGTTGTCATGAAGATTAAGTGAGGTAATTACTTGTAAAGCACTTAAAATAGCATCTGGCACATTGAAGTATTTGTTAAATGAGTAAATTAAAGTCAAATGTTAAAGACAAAACTGAAAACTTCTGGAGGAAAATATATGTACATATCTTTACGACATCAGGGAAAGTGAGAATTTTTAAAGCTAGATGCAAAAATCCTGAACATAATTACCAAGATGAAGGAATTGGACTACATTAAAGTTTACAAATCTCTACAAATCTCTACAACTAAAGATAGCAAAACTAACACTTAAAATCAACCAAGACTGAGAGAAGACACTTGTAACAGAACAAGAAATATAGAGAGTATATAAAGGGAACCTACAAATAAGAAAAATAAAAATAGAAAATATGGGCAAAGAATATGAATAGACAGTTCAAAAAAGAAGAAATCCAAAGGTCGATAAGTGTATGAACTGGCTTATACTCCCTGATAATCAGGGAAACACAATGACTGTATAATATCCCTTAGAGGCATCAGTCCAGCAATCCTTGGGAAAAAAGTGGAGAAATGGAAATGTTCATTTCCTGCTGTTGGAATTATAATTTAGATAACCATGTTAGGAAGAAATTTGGAGACATCCAGAAAGTTTAAGGCTTAGCATACCTAGAATCCAATATAACCCCCCTGCCATTATAACTAGGCTCACATCACACACAGCCTCCCCATTTCCATAAATGGTAACTCCAGTTTCCCAGTTGCTCAGATCAAATGTCTTGGAGCTGCCCTTGACTCTTCTGTCTCTTTCATACCACAGCTGATCCCTTAGAAAACCTGTTGGCTTCATGTCAAAATATATCCAGAATCATACCATATCTCATCACCTCCACCAACAACCTCAGGTCCAAGCCCTGATCACCTCTTTCCTGGACCATCACAGCAACCCCTTACTGGTCTGTTTCTACTCTTGCCACCTTTTAATGTATTTTCAGCCAGAGTGGTCCTACTAAACTCAAGTCAGATCAAGTTACCTCTCAGCTCGAAATCCTCCCTTGGTTCTCCATTTCATTCAGAATAAAGGCCACTAATGTCAAACAGCCACAAGATCCCACACGATCTGGTCCTCATTCTTCTCTGACCTCATCTCCCACTATCTCTGCCACCGCTTGCCCTCTCTGCTCTAGTATATTGACCTCTGAGCTGGTCTTTGAATTTAGGGTATGCTTCCACTGCACGTCCTTTGCACTTGTGGCTTCCTGTGGCTAGAATTCTTTCTCATAAATCCATACCTCCTTGACAACCCAACACAATGGCATTTTCTCAATGAAGACTCTCCTGGATGGCTCTGTATAAATTCCAACAACACTTCCCCACATTCCCCCACCAATACATATACTCACATAATCTATAATCTTCTTCCCCACCTTATTACTTTCCTGTTCTTCTTGCATCCTTTCTTTCTTCCTTTTTTTTTGGGGGGGGGGGGGGTGAGTGAGAGGGAGGGGCATCTTTCTCGTCTCTTTCAAATGTAAGCTTTAGGAGGACAGGAATTTTGTCCCTCTGCTCACTATGATATCCTCTAGAACAGTACCCAGTAGGGTACTTGTAGGCACTCAATAAATCTTGGTTAAATAAATAAATGACTATATAAATTATACAGCTACACTCTTCCAGGCATTGTTTTGGAGGTGGAGAATAGAAATGGAGGGGGAGAAGAAGAGGCCTCATCCTCAGGGAACTAATGATCTTCTGATGGGGAAAAAAAATGAGCTAATACATAAACATATGGATATATAATTTAAAATGATTAAGGATGTTAGGAAGGCAATTTCTGTTGTTTCCACCCCACTAGGCTGGGGGTTTTTTGTTTTGTTTTTGGGTGCTATATTAGCTGTGAAAGTGTGTCAACCACTTCATGACGATAAATCATTTCTTAGGTTTCTGACTCGCTCCATTAGAACTATCAGCCAGATTTCAAGAAGTCAGAAATATGCATTTCTGTCCTGTGTTCTAATGTCAAGGGGGATGTTACTCAAATTTTTCATGGATGACTGAGTGACAAACTGGAGAGCCCCTCCCTGTTTCTCAATCCCCCCTTACAGATTGGCCCTGCTTCCAAATCACTGGAATGCGAGCATCTATCCCACCTGGTGGAGCAGATTCTGTGGGAGGTGGGGTTTCATGTCTTCCTTTGTTCATGGAATTTCATGAGGTTTCTATGACTAAAAAGGATTTCAGAAGCCCGCCTTGCAATGGTGAGATGCAGATGGCTTTTGGAACGTAAAGCCCTGAATCGCCAACTTTTCATCATTGCTTCCAGCCCAACCCTAACTCCACTCTCGGTTGCATTTAAAAAGTAGGTGAAAGATCTTGGGAAAAAAGCCACAGAATGCTTAAAGATTACACTAGATGAAATGAATTATCTTTATCAAACCCAGATAGAGAAGCACTCGCCCATGAGGGATTCCGCCACCAGGCCAGAGAGCGTTCTGTCTTGGAGAGGCACACCCTGAACTGTGCTCTTATGTAACTAGAAGGTTTTGTCTTTTCACCTCTTTCTTTGGCAGCCATGGATCTGGTTTTCATTGTCTTCACCACATGTTTTCTCCATGCTGTATGTTGTGATTGTTGACTTATAGAGCATCAAAAAGAAACAAAACAAATCTCCAAACAGCAGAATTTGGCCAGAGCCAAAAGCAACTCGCAACGTTTGAGCTGAACTTACTCAAAGCTGGGCAAAAAGACAGAGGCTTACAAAAATGCCTTTTGTTTGAACCAAATACTGAAGCCAAGGCATCTGTGTCCAGAAGTTCTTGTGCATGGATGAGCCTCCGATCCCAACCTGCAGGAAGCCAGCTGGATGAGGCTCTTGGCAGCTGTGTGTCAGAGAACCGAAGCAACAACCTGTCTTGCTTCAGCTTTCGAGTGTCTCTAGCCCCATGGAGCTTGGAGAGTCCTAACAGATTCCCTCATCCATGGCAACAGATCTATGCCCGGGTTGAAACTGTGCTCACATTCCAGGAACACTGCATCCATTAACTCAGTGACACATTCTATTACTCTACTAATTGCATCAGCCGCAATCTCAACTGCCCAAAGATGCCACGCCTGCCATGAAGACTTCACATTTAAATAATCTAAGCTTCCCCATGTCTCAGGCTCAGTAACCAGCACCCAGCTCAAGAAACAGAACGACTAGTGCCACAGAGGCCTCCCGCGTGCCCTCCTAGTCGCTGCATCGTCAAGGGTAACCGCTGTCCTATCTTTTAACAGCCTAGATGAATCCACAATAGACCATTTAGATCACAATTATTGTAGAATTCTATGTGCAATCAATAAGTTATTCATGTTAGGGGTGCTTGGGTGGCTCAGTTGGTTAAGCGTCCGACTTCGGCTCAGGTCATGCTCTCACAGTTCGTGAGTTCTGTGCTGACAGCTCAGAGTCTGGAGCCTGCTTCGGATTCCGTGTCTCCCTCTTTCTCTGCCCCTCCCCCACTCGTGCTCTGTCTCTCTCTCTCAAAAATAAATAAACATTTAAAAAAATAAGTTACTTATGGTATACATCTTATTCCCTATCCCACTTGCTCCATTCAATATCCATTTAGAGGCAGCAGAGCCAAGAGACATGAATCCCAAATGCCAGGGTTTGGTTCCCGGCCCCACCATTACTTACCCTTGTGACACCTCTGTTTCTTCATCTTGACAATGAGGGCAACAAACTAAGATTATTATGATAAGTAAATAAGATATGTGTAACATTATCACTTCTGGCACATAGAAAGCAACTCATGAAATCTTTCCTTACTCTCTTACTTCCTTCTTCCATCCATTCCTCCCAATCTTCCTTTTTTCTTTCAGTCATTCATTCTTTTTTGTTTGTTTTCCTCAGGAGTGTCCCTGGAAGAAGCTTCTGGCACCTTCTCTCTATTGGCAGCTGCCCACACAGCCAGCTCCCAAGGGCAGGTCCCTGGCAGCTCTGGAGCTCCTGTTCTGTGTCTTCTCACACCATGTCCAGAGAACAGCTCACAGGGGGCAGACCCCCACCCCACGGGACAGGGCATGGCCCCAAGGCCTGCAACATCCACCCGACTATGGGTGTGATTACCCTGCCCCAGTCTCTAGTCCCAATGGGGCAGACCACTAAGTGGAGGCTCTCCCCTCACAATGACCCCTGCCCTTATCCCCACTCACCTTGTGTTTCCTCCCAACCTAAAGGGCACTGTCATGACCTCATGTTCCCTGGGCATTTCCTCCCTCGGCCCACCAGTCAGTTCCCAGGTTCTTTCAGCTGTCACTTTCGGATTTCCTAAACCCACCACCACTGCCTTAATTCATTCTAACATTTTTCTTCCTTGATTACATACAATACCTGCATAACAGATCCTGCCTCTGATTGGGGTCCTCCTCATTTCAAGGTGTGAGCAGAGAGGTCAAGGCCTCCTAAGATCTGCCTTTCCTCTGTCCCGGAATGTCCCAGGTCCCCCCCTCCCTTGGTGCCTCAGCCCACACCTGTGCTTCTCAGCCTGAAGCCCCCACCTCTTCTCCATCCTCGGACCTGCCCCCCCAAGTGTCTGCCCCGGGGAGCAGGGATCCCCCTGTCAGGGCCCACGTGTCCAGCGATGGGAGCTGTCGTGCACAGCCTGTCTTGCTGCCCTTGCTCCTGGAACCCCCCTGGTCTGCACATAAGGGAGCGGGTGATTGGGCAGTGCCCGTTTTCCAGGCCTCTCCTGACTCTCTGCATTCGCTGAGCTATAACAGTACCATGCCAGGCAGGGTGGGTACATGGGGACACGTGGAAGGGTGAGGAATGGTCCTCAACATCCAGATTCATGCCTGGCATCATGGTCTCACCAGCCGAGGCTGGACAGGTGGTTTTTGGGCAGCTGCATGGGCCAGCTGTCTCCTTACCCCCACCAGGGCCACCAGCTACCACAGCGCCTGTTAAAAGAGGCTCCTGAGCTCTGACGTTTCAGTGGGAATCAGACAGAAACTCGTTCCCTGACCCAGATTGGCAGGCAGTTCAAGGCCAGGCAGTGAAGTGGCATGTCCCCAGCAGCCTGCTGCCACCTAGCCTCTCACCAGCCAGTGAGGCACCTGCTTTCAGAAAGGGAGCTCTGAAGCCCCTTGGGTCCTAAATGTGACCTCACACAGAGGGAAAGAAGGCACTTTCCCAATTACTAAAAGAAAGAAAAATCAAAGAGAACATCAGCCATATAGTAAAATAAGTAAAATAAAGTAAAATAAGTAAAAAAAGTAAAATAGTAAAATATCCATTCAAAGAAACATAAAACAGAGAAAGAGGATAGAAGTAAGAGCAAGTGTATCTGTTATCATGATGCACGTAAGTAAGACACATTTGATTGGGGTAAAAAATTACCATATGCTACATGAATGAGGATGGCCCTCAGCAGAGCAACTCAGAAAGGCTGGAAGAGAGACAGGGCAGAGGTGTACCAGGAACCAGCCAGCGGAAATGAAAACAAAGCAGGGCCTTCCATATTAATATCACAAAACCAGTTGAATGTAAAGCTTAAAGGCATTAAAATTACACTAAGACCACATTATAATAAAAAAGTATATAATCCAGAAAAAAACATTTGACTGTCATAATCTTTTATGTGTCCAATAATATATCATTAAGTATCAAGCAAAAAATGCTATAAATGGAAGAATAGGGCACCTCCCTATAGACACTCCCATTATGAAAAATAGTTTCCTCCCTGCAAAGGGAAGCATCAACAAAATGAAAAGGGCAACCTACAGAATAGAAGAAAATATTTGCAAAACATATATCTGATAAAAGGTTAATATCCAAAATACATAAAAGAATCATACAACTCAATAACAAAAAAAACCAGACAATCCAATTAAAATATGGGCAGGGGATCTAAATAGACATTTTCCAGTGAAGATATATGGATTATCAATAGGTTCATGAAAAGATGCTCAACATTACCAGTCATCAGGGAATTGCAGATCGAGCCCACAATGTTGGAGAGAATGTGGAGCAAAGGGAAACTTTGTGCACTGTTGGTGGGAATATAAACTGGTACAGCCACTATGGAAACAGTCAGGAGGTCCCTCAGAAAATTAAAAATAGAACTACTCTATGGATCTAGCCATTCCACTTCTGGGTATTTATCCAAAAAAAAAATGAAAAAACACTAACTCCAGAAGATACATGCGCCCAAGTTTCATTGCAGTGCTTTCTTACAATAACCCAGATATGGAAACAGCCCAAGTGTCCACTGATGGATGGATAAAGCAAATGTGATATATACTACACATATATATACATACACACAATGGAATATTATTCAGTGATTTTTAAAAAATGAAATCTTGCCATTTGCAACAACATGGACGGAACTTGAGGGTATCGTGATAAGTGAAACAAGCCATAGAGAAAAAGACAAATATCATATGATCTCAATTATATATAGAATTAAAAAAGAAACAAAATCCATGCTCATGGATACAGGGGACACAGATTAGTGGTTGCCAGAGGCAGAGGGGTGGGGAGTGGGCAACATGGGTGAAAAGGGTCAAAAAATGCGAAAGAACAAACTTCCAGTTATAAGATAAATAAGTCTTTTTTTTAAGTTTTTTTTTTTAATGTTTATTTGTTTTTGAGACAGAGAGAGACAGAGCATGAATGGGGGAGGGTCAGAGAGAGAGAGGGAGACACAGAATCTGAAACAGGCTCCAGGCTCTGGGCTGTCAGCACAGAGCCCAACACGGGGCTCGAACCCACGGACCATGAGATCATGACCTGAGCCAAAGTCGGACGCTTAACCGACTGAGCCACCCAGGCACCCCATCTTTTTTTTAAGTTTTAAATGGGAGGGGGGCAGCACCTGGGTGGCTCAGTCGGTTAAGCCTCTGACCTCAGTTCAGGTCATGATCACACGGTTTGTGAGTTCGAGCCCCACATCGGGCTCTGTGCTGACAGCTCAGAGCCTGGAGCCTGCTTCAGATTCTGTGTCCCTCCCCTCTCTCTCTCCCACCCCTGCTTATGCTCTGTCTCTTTCTCTTTCAAAAATGAATAAACATTAAAAAAATATATTAAAAAAGTTTTACATGGGGATGTAGTGGACAGCATGACAGTTACAGTTAATAATACCATATTGCATATTTGGAAGTCGCTAAGAGAGTAAATCTTAAAAGTACTCATCACAAGAAAAAAAGTGTTTTTGTAACTATGTATGGTAATAAGACTTCTTATGGTGACCATTTCACAATATATACAAATATCAAATTATTGCATTGTATACCTGAAACCAGTATAATGTCTACATATGTCAATTATACCTCAATTTAAAAATAAAAAATAGCTTTCCAGGGGCACCTGGGTGGCTCAGTTGGTTAAGCATCTGACTCTTGATCTCACAGTTTGCGAGGTCGAGCCCCGCATCAGGCTCTGTACTGACGGCATGGAGGCAGCTTGGGATTCTGTCTCTCTTCTCTCTGTTGCCCCTTCCCCTGCCTCTCTCTCTAAATAAATAAATGTTAAAATTAAAAAATAGTTTCCCTTACACTTCATTTGCTATACTCTTGCCCCACGTAGGTTTTGTTATTGATACTTATCAGGGTTTGAAATTACATTATTTATGTTTACCTGGTTATTGTCTATCTTCCCCCACTAGACAAAAAATTTCACACAATTTTCAACATCTACAATCATACCTGTATGCTAAGCACTCAATACATATTTATTGAATGAATCACTTAATCAATAACAATATGACCAAAAAATTCTCCAAATTGGAAATGAAAAAGGAAAACTCATTCCAAACACAAAGAACATTAAGCAATTGTTAGAGAATTTGTGCTCAATTATCTGGTAATAACTGAGAAAACTTGGATAAAATCAAAAAGTTTTCCTAGGAAAAAGTAAGTTATCAATATTAACAACAAGATCGGTTTTAAAAAGATGTATTAGCATTTGGCTGGATAGATAGATAGATAGATAGATAGACAGACATATGGTCAGCCAAATACACACACACACACACACACACACACACACAGAGGTCTTTGAATACTTTATATTATTAATTAGAAAATATGATAGAAAAGTTAATGGCAAGCAATTCTATAAGGTTTATGCCCAGGAGGCAAATTACCCAATGATTAGGTAGGTGATCCTATCTTCAGCTTTAATAGGTTATGCCATATTTTTTTTTCCAAAATGATTATGTTATACCCCCACCAGCAATGCATAAGAGTTCCTATTGTACCAACAGCTGGTATGGTCACTCTTTCCATTCTTGCCAAGTTGGAGATTTAAATTTTTATGTTGTGGTTTTAATTTGCATTTCCCTGATAGCTAATGAGGTTGAGCATTTTCCATATGTTCAATGAGTTTTAATATTTCTTCTTGTATAAAATGTATCTTCAGTTGTTTTTCTATTGGGTTCTTTGTCTTCTTCTTGGTTTGTAGTTTTATTTGTATGTATTAAATACTAACCCTTTGTGATTATATCTATTGGGAATATCTTTTCTCTTTGGCTTGTCTATTCACTTTCTTCACGGTACCTTTTGAAGAAGATAAGTTCTTAATTTTAATGTGGTTGAATTTATTAATCTTTCTATTTCTGGTGTTTGCTTTTTACATCTTGTTTGAAAAATCTTTCCAAACCATGGATGTCATAAAGATATTCTCCTAATTCTAATCTCCATTAGAAGGTATGTTCTTCTACAAATTTTTTAATCTTGCCTTTCACATTAATGTTACATACAAATTACTATGATATAAGTATTATTCTAAGCATTAACTGGTTTATTCCTCTAACAAACATATCAGGTAGTTATAATTATTATTCCATTATCCTATTTTACAGGTAAAGAGACAGGGCACTGAGAGATTAAATAACTTGACCAAGGTCATATAACTAGAAATGATGGAGAGGGAGTTTGAATCTGAATTCATTCTATTAAACACTATCTGGTAAATTTCAAATTTATTATTTTAATAATGTTTCTAATGCTATTTTTGGTGTACAAAAATGTAAACAATTTTTGTAGATGGATTTTATATCCAGTATCCTTGCTCTCTTATAATTCTCTTAATTCACTGTATATTCTGTGGGATTTAGCATATAGACAGTAATATAACTGCAAATTCTCATATTTACAATTCTTCCATTCCAATTTTTACTCATCTTAGTTTTGTAGTTTTATTGTGAACCTTTCAAAGTTTTTATATAGGATTACAATTTCGAGTTCCTCAAGCATTCAGCCAAACTGCTTATAAAATTGGGTCTGGTATTTTCTTTAAGGATAATCTTTTTTTAGCTAAGAATTAATGTGTAGTCATAAAGACAGTATGGTACTGGCACAAAAACAGACATGTAGATCAATAGAACAGAATAGGAAACCCAAAAATGGACCCACAACTGTATGGCCAACTAATCTTTAACAAAGCAGGAAAGAATATCCAATGGAAAAAGATAGTCTCTTCGGGGTGCCTAGGTGGCTCAGTCAGTTAAGCATCTGACTCTTGATCTCAACTCAGGTCATGATCTCATGGTTCATGAGATCGAGACCCGCATCAGACTCTGCACTGACAGCACAGAGCCTGCTTAGGATTCTCTCTCTCCCTCTCTCTCTGCCCCTCCTTTGCTTGTCCTTCCACTTTCTCTCCCTCTCTCAACAATAAATTAATATTTTTTAAAAAAGACAAGTCTCTTCAACAAATGGTGCCGGGAAAACTGGACAGCAACATGCAGAAGAATAAAACTGGACCACTTTCTTATACGACACACAAAAATAAATTTAGAATGGATTAAAGACCTAAATGTGAGACAGGAAACCATCAAAATCCTAGAGGAGAACACAGGCAGCAATCTCTTTGTCCTCGGCAAGAGCAACTTCTTACTAGACACGTCGCCAAAGGCAAGGGAAACAAAAGCATACGTGAACTATTGGGGCTTATCAAGATAAAAAGCTTCTGCACAGCAAGGGAAACAATCAACAAAACTAAAAGGCAGCCTACGGAATGGGAGGAGATATTTGCAAATAACATATCGGATAAAGGGTTACTATCCAAAATCTATAAAGTTATCAAACTCAGCACCCAAAAAACAATCAACCCAGTTAAGAAATGGGCAGAAGACATAAATAGACACTTTTCCAAAGACATCTATATGACTAACAGACAAATGAAAAGATGCTCAACGTCACTCATCATTAGGGAAATCCAAATCAAACCCATGATGAGATGCCACCTCACACCTGTCAGAATGTCTAAAATTAACAACATAAGGGGTGCCTGGGCGGCTCAGTCAGTTAAGCATCTAACTTCAGTTCAGGTCATGATCTCATGGTTTGTGAGCTGGAGCCCAGTGTCAGACTCTGTGCTGACAGCTCAGAGCCTGGAGCCTGCTTCTGATTCTGTATCTCCCTCTCTCTCTGCCCCTCCCCTGCTCACACTCTGCCATTAGAGAATGGTCTCTAATCCATTCTCGGTCTGTCTGTCTCTCTCTCTCAAAAATAAATAAACATTAAAAAAATTATAGATAAAATTAACAACACAAGAAACACAGGTGTTGGAAGGATGCATAGAAAGGAGAACCCTTTTGCACTGTTGGTGGGGAGTGCAAACTGCTGCAGCCACTCTGGAGGCTCCTCAAGAAACTAAAAATAAAACTAGCCTATGATCCAACAATTGCACTATTAGGTATTTATCCAAAGGATACAAAAATACAGATTCAAAGGGGTACATGCACCCCAAGGTTTATAGCAGCATTATCAACAATAGCCAAACTATGGAGAGAGCCCAAACGTCCATTGACTGATGAATGGATAAAGAGGTTACACACACACACACACACACACACACACACACACACACACACACACACTGGAATAATACTCAGCCATCAAAAAGAGTAAAATCTAGCCATTTGCAATGATGTTGATGGAGCAAGAATATATTATGCTAAGCAAACCAAAAAAAGGTCAATCAGAAAAAGACAAATACCACATGATTTCACTCATATGTAGAATCTAAGAAACAAAACAGATGAACACATGGCAAGGGGGAAAAAGAGAAGAGAGGGAAACAAACCACAAGAGACTCTTAATGATAGAGAACAAACTAAGGGTTGATGGAGGGAGGTGGATGGGAGACAGGCTAGATGGATGATGGGTACTAAGGAAGGCACTTCTGATGAGCACTGGGTGATATATATAAGTGATGAATCACTGAATTCTACTCCTGAAACCAATATTGCACTGTATTTTTGCTAAAATTTAAATGTTAAAAAAAGGGAAAATAAATAAATAAATAAAAACAGAATAGTTAAAAGGTTAAAAGTTTGAGAATTTGTATAACACACACAAAAAAAGAATTCATGTCTTTCATGAGCATAGATTGATTCATGTTTACTATTTCATATTGAGTCAGTTTGGGTCATTTATAATTTCTGTAAATATTTCCACTTCATCTGATTTCATATATATTAGTATAAGGGCTTCATTAGATTCCATTTTAGTGCTTTTAAATCTTGGTTCCATTTGTGATTATGTCCTCATTCATTCCTGATTTGAACTTTGTCATTTTTTAGACTTTTCAAAAAAGTAAATTTAATGTTATTCATCTGATCTATTATAGCTATGCTTTTTACCCCATTAATTTCTACTCCTTAGTATTTATTTTCTTCTATTGGATAAAAGGTCTGTGTTTTTACCCTTTTCATTTTAATGTAAACATTTAAAGCTATAAAGTTCTCTCTAAATATTAGTTTAGCTATAACAAGAAAGTTTTGATATGTAGTATCTTATTTTTCAGTCCTAAACACTTTCCATTATAATTTCTTCTTTGTCCCATGGGTTATTTAGAAGTAAGTTTTTAGACTACCAAACAGATGATGATGTTATTAAATATCCTTTGGGGTTTGATTTCTGATTTAATTACACTGTGGACTCAGAATCTGGTCTTTATAATAATGATTTATTAGGTGAACCCAGGTTTAATATATTATATCTTCCTAGAAGTGGAATGTTTTATCAATAGTCATCCTCTGTTTCTCCAGGAATTCCTTTTTCCTTAAAATCTTTCTTCTGGTATTACTGTAACATTGCCAGATCTCCTTTAGTTAGTATATACCTGGTATATTTTTCCATCATTGTTTTTCAAACTTTCAGTGCTCTTATGTTTTAGGTGGGTCTCATAAACATTTTATGGCTAGATTTTGTTTTTTCAGTCTAATATGCATTTTTATTTTTTTTATTTAAAAAAAAAATTTTTTTAACCTTTATTTATTTTTGAGACAGAGAGAGACAGAGCATGAACAGGGAAGGGTCAGAGAGAGGGAGACACAGAACCTGAAATAGGCTCCAGGCTCTGAGCTGTCAGCACAGAGCCCGACGCAGGGCTTGAACTCACGGAGTGCGAGATCACAACCTGAGCTGAAGTCAGACGCTTAACCGACTGAGCCACCCAGGCGCCCCTAATATGCATTTTTAAATAAACAGAAGATATCACTTACACTTATTGTGATTATGGATACTTTTACTTATTTCTACCATATTATGCTTATGCTTTTTATCTGGCTTTCTTTTTCTATTTTTTTCTTTATTTTCCTTCTTTTGGACTACTAGAGGTTTTGGGTTTTGTTTTTAATTTCTCATTTTATTTCTTCATATACTGACTTAGAAATTCTGCACTGCATTTCTACTACATTACTTCTAAGTAGGTATTCTTTACGTTTTTACAGATAACTCTAACTGAAAACAGTTTAGATTATACCAGTACTCTTATCCTTCTCCCAAATCATTAAAGGACCTTAGAATTTATAAAATCTGCTCACTCCATTCCCAGCTTATTTGCTCTTATTTGACAATATTTTAGTTTTATTTTGTTCTCTTTTAAATATTACTAATTGGGGGGAACCTGGGTGGCTCAGTCAGTTAAAAGTCTGACTCTTAGGGGCGCCTGGGTGGCTCAGTCGGTTAAGCATCCGACTTCAGCTCAGGTCAGGATCTCACGGTCCGTGAGTTCGAGCCCCGCGTCGGGCTCTGGGCTGATGGCCAGGAGCCTGGAGCCTGCTTCCGATTCTGTGTCTCCCTCTCTCTCTGCTCCTCCCCCGTTCATGCTCTGTCTCTCTCTGTCTCAAAAATAAATAAACGTTAAAAAAAAAAAAAAAAAAAAAAGTCTGACTCTTAGTTTCGGTTCAGGTCATGATCTCACAGTTTGTGAGCTGAGCCCCGCACTTCAGGCTCTGTGCTGACAGTGTGGAGCCTGCTTAAAATTCTCTCTCTCCTTGGGGCACCTGGGTGGCCCAGTTGGTTAAGTGTCCGACTTTGGCTCAGGTCATGATCTCACGGTCCGTGAGTTTGAGCCCTGTGTCAGGCTCTGTGCTGACAGCTCAGAGCCTGGAACCTGCTTCTGATTCTGTGTCTCCCTCTCTCTCTGATCCTCCCCTGTTCATGCTCTGTCTCTCTGTCTCAAAAATAAATAAACGTAAAAAAAAAAAAAATTTTTTTTTAAAGATTCTCTCTCCCTCTTCCCTGCTCTCTCTCTGTCAAATTAAAAAAAAAAAAATGTTTTTCAACCTTTTATCCAGAATTTTTAGATGTTCTGTACTGTATGGTTTTTCTAGATATGTAGTCACTCATACTCCCAAAAATGGGAATCACATCACTGGGTTTTGCCATAGAGCACCTTTTTTCCTTCCTTCCTTCCCTCTTTCCCTCCTTCCTTCTTTCCTACCTCCTTCCTTCTTTCATTTTCCTTCACTTCCCTTCTCCTTCCTTTTTCCTTTCTTTCTTTTTTCATTCCTTCCTCCATTAGAAAGTATGCAGAGGAAGTCTGACTCTTTTAACTCACTGGAAAGTCTTCCGTTCTTAGGCAAATACTAGGAAAAATATTATCTCGGGCAATAGCACGAGGGCTCTGACCTGATTGCAACAATTTGACACCACATTCCAAACCCTGGTTTGCATTTGAAATAAGAATTGCAAATGGCTATTTCCAGCAATTCTACTTCTCATGTGTTGGTCCTTAGATGATTAAACTAGTCACTTCTAAGGAATAATTGGCCAGCGTTTAACTGAGGCTAGTGTGAAAGAACATTCTATTATTCAGTGAGTAAATTCTTAGTCCTTTGGGAGGATTTAAAGGGAAGGAAAATGAATGCAATTCTGGGAGGGGGACGGGAACAGTACCTTTTCCCAGTGGGACCAAGGTCGGGATATGGCTGAGCTTCCAGTATCTGGACAAATAGCAAAAGTTGAGCAAAGATGTGAAACGATGAAACGTCTAGAAGCTAATCGGTTTGAGTTAGGAGATGGTCTCACATCTGGGGAAAATCTCGTGGACCCACGCAAGAAGCAGCTTGTTTTCCTTCTTTTATTTGGAAATTCAAAGGGTGATAGTTGTGTAAAGACATATGAGAAAACCAACCGTTTACTTAAATTCTAGAATTTTAAGGTATATTATGGTGTGTATTAATCAAAATTATTTATAACCTATTTCAAGTGAGGAATTACCAACTGCTCAACAGGATGCTTACAAGGCAGAAGGAATGGGGGGATGTGTGCCACATAAATTATATACTTTTCATGGTAGCTATTATTTTGAGTATCTACTCTGCCAGGTACTACGCTAAGCACTTCACATATACTAATTCCAATCCTAAAAGAGAGAGAGAACAGAAAAGACCTTGCAAGGTGGGTAATATTTGCCACATTTTATAGAATCAACTTAGTGTCCTTGTGGCGAGAATATTTCTGGTGAGAAGGTAAAGTCATGTATTTTGAATTTTTAAATCAGCCGATTGAACTCTTATGCAGTTAGTTGTTTTACTAGGAGATTCAACCAAACCACAGTACTCCCTTACAGTGAACCCTTATCTGCAGTCCCAGTCCTGCTACTGTCTGGTCCCAGAGTCCTAAAGGCAGAGCTGGCCTCAGGGACACACTGCGGCACTCAGGCACCGCTTCAAGATGAAAACTGCTGTTTGCTCTGTCCTTCCTCTCCTTGGAGTAATGGAGCACTCCAGATTTTTACTGAAACTGGAAGGGGCACATAAAAGCATAGAGTTGGCAAAAGAGGTCTAAGAAGATGCATTTGATGGGCCGCATTCAAGCAGCCTCTTAGTGACAAGGCAATGGTGACCCTGTGGCACTGGCCAATCGCATTGATCGCCCAGGAGACTGCAGGCTACAGTGACGTCTTCCTGTGGCTCGGCACAGGGCTGGCCCCAGGTCTGCTCTACTCTGATAGGGCCAAGTGGTCAGAGTCCAGGCATGCATGCCAGATTCCTGGATTCGGATTCCACTCCAAATTGTGTCACCTTCGGCAAAGGATATAAATCTCTCTGTGCCTCCATTTGTTCATCTGAGAAACATGGACATGAAGGCTACTTAGCTGTCAGGACTATATCACATGAAATAGAACCTAAGGAGGAATAGCCATGCTTGGGGCAGGTCAGCCAAGCTCTGGGGAAGGAGACACTCGCCAAAGGTAACCAGAACCATGGAGCTGTGCACGATGAGCTTTGTATATCTCACATGTGCTCAGTGGAAAGAGCCAGGAAACGAATGTACAGATTTACGGTTCTGCAGACTGGTTCTGTAGACTGGTGTCCAAAGAGCCTTCCTCTGCGTCCAGAATGGCCACCTGGACAGGAAGTCCTGATACCACGCCCTGATCCAGACACACTGCACTAGGGAAGCGAATGCTTTCAGAACCAGGGCGGGGTAGAGACCCCCTGACTGAACACAGGTTTATGATACAGGCTGCGTGGCATTTCTCCTCCCTTGCTGCTTTCTAGACCCCAGAATTTTGGGGGGGGTTTTTTTTGGTCAATATCGCAGTATATATTCTCTTTTCTCCTTTCCTTCCTCACAAAGTAGGTGAACTCCCCAGCAGCTGTACTCAGCCTATAGTTATACAATTAGAAAGCAACAGGGAAATTCCTTTCACGTTGCCTGTAAGGACCATCTATAAATACTACCGAGGGGAAGCATCTCCGTGAGGAAAAACATGAGTGATAGGCGGTAGTGAATGTTCCTGAAGAGTATTACTGGGCTGTGCCGGTTTCCTGTTACTAAGAAAGCATTCCCGTGGAAACAGCCCAGGCCCACTCTAATGTTCTGGAAAGAACTCTCTGCAGTTGCTAATAAGCACGATATTTTTAGAAGAAGAAAAAGTGAAATTCAGAGCTTCAAAGGTGTCTAGAGCTGAATGTTCTCTCAAACGACTGAACGTCCATCCCAGCCTTCCTTGCACCTGCTCATCAATGAGGTATCTGCCATTTCCCACTCGGCTCTCAGATGCCCTCAGCCCTCTCCTCCAAGAAGTTGCTTTTTTGCCAGGCAGATTCCTTGTGACTTTCCTAACTCTGAGTCTGGAATGATAAATTAACACTCAGGGAAGAAAAGGACATTGTGGAGGGACATTGTGGAGTGGGATGAGGTTAAAGAGGGGTTATCAAACAGCTAACCCACGCAAGGCAACCTGAGAAACAAAAGGGGATCCAAAGCAACATTTCCAGCTCTGTGACTTCTCCTCCTCCCTTCCCTCCTTCCCATCCTCCTTGCCGTCCTCCTGCTCCTCCTCCCCCTTCTTCTCTGAGAAATATAAGAACTTGAATTATTTTGAAATAACTGTTGGTAGCTGGACTGTGTTCACTTGACCACAACACTGCTCTGGGAGAGAACCACAAGGGTCTCAGCCCTTTTAAAGTGTTACGTAATAACAAGAAAACCATGAGATGTTAAATCAGCTTCAAAACAAGTTTCTTCCCATAACCTCCTGGACAACATCCCAAGCAAAGTCTCTAAATTGGCAGGATGAGATGAATGTTGACCATTCTTATTTATGTAGAAAAGCCAGCCACGGAAAAAGGTACTAGAAGGCTGTTTTTGGCAGGTGGAAAGCCATCAAAACGAAACAAAACAAATTAAAATGTTTCTTTTGAAGCAAATGAGCCATAACATACTGGTGAAAAATAGATGTACAATGGCATTTGCAACAAAACTTTCAGGATGGTGCTTGTTTGAGAAGAAATTTTGCCAGTCCTGTTGCCCTTTAAAGTTGCTTTCTGCTGGGGGATGGGGGTACTTGGGTAGCTCAGCCAGTTAAGCATCTGACTCTTGATCTTGGCTCAGGTCATGATCTCATGCTTCATGGGTTTGAACCCTGAGTCAGGCTGTGCACTGACCGTGCAGAGCCTGTTTGGGATTCTCTCTCCCTCTACTGCCCACTCTCTCTGTCTCTCTCTCTCAGAATAAATGAATAAACTTAAAAAAATTTTTTTAATAAAATAAAGTTGCTTTGTGGGTAGGATGTGAATCAAAGGAGTGTCCACACAATTCCAAACACATGAGTAAACCAATTTAATTCAGTTACATGCTTTTGCACACATGATGTCAATTGCCCAGATATCTGGAATCCTATATCTACTTAATTTCAGCTTTTTTAGTGAAAGCAAGTAAATGTAGCCAAATTTTATAATGAGGTGAATTTTCAGTCTCACATGTTAACCTAAACCCTTTCTTCCATAATCCATCAAGAGCATCCAGAGTGATCCTAGAGAAAGGTCTCTTTTTGTTGTTAATGTTTATTTATTATTGAGAGACAGAGAGAAACAGAGCATGAACAGGGGAGCGGCAGTGGGAGAGGGAGACACAAAATCCGAAGCAGGCTCCAGGCTCTGAGCTGTCAGCACAGAGCCCGACGCAGGGCTCGAACTTACGAACCATGAGATCATGACCTGAGCCAAAGTTGGACACTTAACCGACTGAGCCACCCAAGCGCCCCTAGAGAAAGGTCTTTTAAATAAAATCATAGAAATAATGCTCTATGCTTATGTCACAGTTGCTCTAAGTGGTTCCAAATATACAAGATATTCTCGTGTGCTAAAACCTCTTTGTCACTGAAGACAGTGAATACAATTACAAAAAGAAAATACAAACTATAATATAATGTCAATACATTTGTAATAGAATCCAAGTCTGTGACCCTTTCCTTATAACATTATAAAATACAGTACATTCCTCAGAAAACATCACAACTTGTGTATGTAGCAAAAACACATTTTGTAAACACCAATGACAACATTATTAAAACACCCGGAGATTATGCTTTTAATATTCTCTATTAGGGCCCCTCAGCTCCCATAATTTCCCCCAAATAGTATTATGAAGTCATGTAAGGGTAGTCAGACAGAAACAAAATTATTGAAAATATCCTCCAAAAAAATGAAAAGATGCCAAAAATCACACAAGGACTTAATAACCATAGTATTTACAATGGAAAATAATGCTCCTGCCAGAAACAGTACTCTGTTTTTATTAGCCAGGCATTTTTTTCATGTTTAATTTTATATACAGGCTTTTTGCCTGGATTTATCATTAAATTATTTTCCTCTCAACCCCCTCTAAGTTGCACTCCCCTGCTTTTATCCATACCAAATCATTTGGATTTGGCATCAAATAAAAATAAGCAATAAAAGTAAAAGTTAACTTCTATATAATGGTGATTGGGTCCAGTTCTCATCACCGAAACAAGCCTAGGAGTAGACACCATTAGGTCACTTTTCACCAATGAGAGTGCTAAAGCACAGAGTGGTTAAGTAATTGCCCAAGTTTACACAGGTGCTAGGTGGCAGAGCTGAGGTTCGAACCCAGGCAGGCTGAGGGCAGAAACCATGCCTTCTCGATTTCAGAGGAGCCGCCCAATGATTTTAGTCCCAATTCATCCGTTTTGGAAGTAACAGGACCTGTTTTCCCTTTGGACAGATCTTTCCCAAGCACAATTAGATTCATGTCTTAGCATCTGTACCCAAGGCACAAAGGCAGATGCAAAAAAACGAATAAACAAAAAACAAACAAACAACAACAACAAAACCCACAAGAATATTGCTTCTAATCCTGAAAGATGCGAACTCCTTGAGTAAGAGGAAGCTAGAGAAATTCCATCTGTCCTTAGACAAGGGGAAGAGCTAAACTCCCACCGGGGCATCTTCTCAGGGCCATGCCCGCCGTCTGACTCCCACCTGTGTGCACACGGATGGGGAACCACCATGCACTGGGACTCCACTGCTGGGGGAGTGGGGTGGTGGCTCCTCTGAAGGTCAAATGCGGGCTCTCCTGACACACATGGCCCTCCCTTTCAAGGGCAGGCGGGACAGGTTAGACAGTGTCCCCTGAAACACACCAGCCCCACATGCTCATCTGGATGGTTCCCCAACACCCCACTTTTCCCAGCTTTTGTTAGTTTCTCTTTGCGTAATACCTAGGAGGGAAAGATCGTGTCTTCAAAGCCCAGAGTTCAAACGAGCTTCCCAAGGGGACCCAGGCAGGAACCTGGATTTGAACAGGTGAGGAGGCCTTTGGTCAGGCAGGCCGGACCAGGTATGGGCTGCTTTGGTTCCCGCTCCCTGTAGCATCTCTCATATCCTTATCTCATCCCTCATGCCATAGCATTTATCCATCCCTCCCGGCTACATCATGCTGTTGTGCACATGATGGATCAAACACAATTCTGGTCCCTTAAAGTGCTCCCAGCTTAGGTGAAATGAGACATAAGCTGACATTAAAATACAATGTGGTGAGCAGCATTATAGTGCAGTTTTTTACAAAGCCCCAAGGGAGCAGAAAGCAATCTGTCCCTGCCGGGAAAGCCTGGGAAAACTTCCTGCAGACGGTGGCCCTCTAATTGAAGGACAAGGTCAAGATGTGACCTTCTGCTCATTCCCAAACTGCCAGCCGGAACGGAGTCTGCCTCGTTCCATAGCATCAGTGCATACTTACCCTGTTCAGGGCCCATAATATGCAGACAACTCACAAAAGCCGACAAGAGACCAGCCTCACCCTGGAGACACCCGTGAATTAGCAGGAAAAGGGGAACATGGCAGACAATTTCGACTGAAGCTGAAGCTCATTATTCGTGTCTGCAACCACCAGTGACTGAACACGCTCTGTCCGGCAGAGTAAAGGATGTGCAGGCTGGGATGTTAGGCAGACCTGAGAGCATGCTGCCTTCCCACGCTCAGGGGCATCAAGGGGACAGCTGTGACCTCAGAGGTACAAACACCTGTGCCGGCACCCTGGAAACACACTGGCTGCTGGGACAGTGGGGCCTGGCATGGACTGCAGGTGACGGGGAGGTTTCCCTGGGGAAACGGCCACTGCGCAGGGAGAGGAGAGGAGGCCAAAGGGGACAATCCTCTGTAGACCAGCCCGGGGATGAACACAGAGGAGGGGAGTACCACTGGCTGGAAAGGGGGCCAGGAGGCATTCTAAGCTGCAGAGCGATGTGGTCAGGCTTCTGTGTTCCTCTTCTTTTCAGTCAGAGGAGTAGAAGAGGGGAGAGGGTGTGAAAGTGGGAAGAGATGGAGAGAAGAGACATTCAGGAGGTAAAATGAGCAGCCTCAGAAGGAGGGAGGGCAACAGGGGACCTCAGGAAGACTCCCATCATTCTTGCACCGCTGTGAATCTTGCACACTAGAGCTTCTTGGATTCTCAGATGCTCCCCTTGACAGTTCCACCAGCGAGCTGTGCAGGCTTCAGGGAGGGTTTGTAGAGGGAGCACCTTGTGGGCTGTGCATGTGTGGAAATATTTTCTTGCATTCATAGTTACACACAGATGTCCCACGGCAGAGAGAAGGCTAAAATTAGCCTAGGTTTTGTAGAGGATTTTGTTTCCAATTTTAATGCCAGGGGGTCATAGCATTTATTTTTTATGCACTTTATCCTTGGCTTCCTGTGTTTTCCTGAAGATAACTATGGTGCTTTTCCCCCTAAAATTTTCTTTTCTTTTCTAATCTACCTGATCAGCTTCTTCTAATAATCGAGGTAATACCTCTTTTCCCTTGTGCCTCCAAATCTCCTCCCAGGCCACACGGTGCATTTTCTTTTTCCCTTCTTTTCCCTTCAAGTGAGTAGAACAGGGGTCTAGCTCATCATTCACAAGCAGACAAGGTACACAGTCTAGGTGTGAAATAACCAAAATGTCTGGATTGTGTGCAAGTTATCTACAGCTATGTGACAAATGTCCCCATACTCAAGGGACATCACACAATGACTATTTTGTTATGCTATCAGATTCTGTGGCTCAGGAGCACAGACAGGAACCAATGGGAATGGCCTGTCCCTGCTGAGGCTTCTCCATCCACACATCTGGCATCTGGACTGGGATGACCCAAAGGCTGAGGTCAGCAATGTCTGTCAACTGCAGCATCGGAGGCATATGGCCTCTTCGTGTGGCTTCTCACATCTGGACAGCTTTGTCTCAGAGGGAAGGTCCTGAGAACAAGCATCCCAAGAGAACCAGGTGGAAGGCTTTTGTGATCCAACCTCAAAGGTGACACAGCCTCCCTTCGGCCACATTCTATTGGTGGGAACAGTCAAAACCCACCCACATCAAGGTGAGGGCTCAAAGACCCCCGCCTCTTAAAGGGAGAAATGTCACAGAATTGGGGCCATATTTTAAAACTGCCACAGGAGGGCACTGGTGAGATGGCGACATTGTTCCTGAGACTGCTGTGGGCTGCCAATCCCACCCCACCCTACTGCTGTGCATCCTGCTCCCCCTGCTGGTCTCAGGCCAGGCTCAGCCCCTCCCCAGACCCAGGGTCTCAGAAGCTGGGGTCCTTTTCATGTGTGGTACAATGCAGTAAAGGTAGGAGGAGCAAAGAGCTAGCTCCACCCCTCCAGGCCCACTTGGAGTTAAAGGTGCAGTAGATGTTCCGTCCCTTTCTGTGCTGAAGTGATATTTATCTGTTGCAGGGCTGCTGGACCAGCCTATCACCCACCATGATTGTCCTACCGCCCTTAGTTCTATTCTTGCAAGTCCTTACAAACCCCACGCTGCTCCCAGAGCTCTCCCCCATTCTCTTCTTACCTACAACCCTTTACTGGATGCATCTACAAGCCTCAAAATACCAGAAACCTCAGCTATTCCCCCTTCTGCCAGGTTACAGACCTACAGTCCCCAGTTTGCTTGCTTTTCTTTGTTTCCTTGACAAAATTATCCCAGAAAAAAAAAAATTATCCTCTAATGCTCAGAGTGGAATAGGGGTTTTCTAGCTCTCTACTTTGCTCTACAATGTTTCTGTTTTCAAAGAAAGAAAAGTGTCCTAGGAAGTTTGGGTGATTTCAGCATGCAACTGTAAAATTCTAAGTGATAGGACAAGGAAGCAGTAAAAAATGCTTAGAGAGTCTAGCTCCTAGTCAGAGTAAATGAGGCAAATAGTATCCCCTGGTATGCTAGTGTTAAGCTCAAGACTTATCAGAAAGTCAGCAACTTCTTTACGACAGAAAATGCTGGGTTCACAGTGAGTCGTCCAGCTCTGTGCTGCAGAAAGGGGCAGAGCTGGCCTGAGTGGTATCACTTTCATCTCTTGAACTGACTCAGGAGTCTTTGAGATGGCTCTGGCAGGGCCCTGAGAGACATTGGTCACTAGCAACTCCCAGTGGTGCTGTGTCCCCTGGGGTGGAGGGGCTAGGAAGTGGGAACAAAAGCAGCCCCACGGCGGCCCTGGAACACACAATTTCTCAGAGAAAGTGAGTTTTCCTCTGGGTCTAGCTGAAACCAACACCATTTTCAAGGTCTGACTCAAGTCCAAGTAATTGTCCCTGGTGACCCCAGATCACAGGAATGTCACCGGTGTCTCCACTCAAATTGCACTCAGAGTTAGAGCATGTGGATAAACACCTAGTTGTGTGTGTTTCCCCAGATGTCCTTTTTCCTCACCCCATTTCTTCACGTAGATGGTGAGATTCTTGAGATAAAGGATTTAATCCACTATCGCCCAGAAGAATCCCCTCCCGCAAAGTGTGGAATTTCACTGAAAACTGACATGCAAAAAAAAACAGTACTGCTAGGCTGCCATGTCTGAAGGATTGACTGGTTCATTGATCGAACGCCTTTGAAGGTGACGCAGCTCCCAGGGAGAACAAATTGTCCTTCCTTAACTTGCCCAGAGTCCCCACATTCAACTCATTTTTCATGCTGAATGAGATACTCCTGCAGTGTCCAATTTATGTGATGCATGACCCTAGCTATCGATCCTTCTTTTTGTGAAGCCTCATCAAGGCTAAAATGAAATCTTCCTTCTAGCTCATTCTGGGTCATCTTTCAGAGTCTAGGAAGAATTCCTCTCATGGTTTTAGGAAGACCAAGAGTATTAAGGCATCCACTAATCCCTTAGTAATGGAATGTCACAACCAATGGAAAAAAATAGATGATGGCTTCTGGAAGTTCCATGATGAACTGCAGAGCCCCTCCATACATTTTGCAGGCTCACAATGCGCCAGATAACTCCAGCTTCAGAGGGAAAGCTCAGAGGCAGCGATGTTTACAGAAAAGGCCAGCTGTCATTCTTTTCTTTTAAAGAGAAGAACACCAATTTCCAGAGAGCTAAACCTAAGTTATTTAAAAAGGAATCATTAATCTACTCTTTGGTGACTTCTCCAGCTCACTTTCCCTGCCTATAAATTACCTATAATCTCTGTGAAATTGTTTTTAATTTCGAGGCACCTGTTCCAAATGGCCTTACCTTGGCCTCCTCTACAGACTTATGGACACCAACAGAGGGAGCTGTGCCCTCAATGACCCTTTCTGCTGTGCTCCTGGCCACACCCTCTTTCTGGGCCCCTGAAATCGAGGCCACCAGTGGGTGGCCAGCTCCAGAGAGGAGAGCCCAAGCAGAGTTGACTCACCTCCGTGGTTCCCACTTAGACCTGAGACCGCCCTCTCCCTGGGCCCTGCTGTGGCCCCTGACTGTAGACCCACAGGCTGCCCCGCCACATGGTGACCTGAGCAGGAGGGTTGGGCTCTCTGAACCTACTCTTTGAGCCTAGACCTGTGCCATCCCATGTTGCAACTTTAATCCATTATAAACTCTGTGATGAGTGCTACCTTAAAACTTAGCACAGGCAGTTTTATTTCTCTAAGTTCTGGGGAAACAGTCCTCTCTATGGCATAAGCCTTCCCTGTGAACCTCTCCTGCTGTGCCCCCAGCAGGCCAGCCTCGGAGGCTGTCAGCTTCTGCACTCCAGCATCTGGACTGTCGATTCTCTGCTCACATCCCAACTGGCAAACACCTTCAGTCTGTGCCCATTTCCACCTTCCCCTAGACAGAAACTTCTTACTCACCGTGTGTCGCCATCATTGTCACCAGGCACAGCTCTGGCACAAGAGAGTCAGAGCACTTTGCCAGAAACCCAGCAGCCGTCCAGGTGTTCTGGGTCCAAGAAGGCATGCTCACAGTGGTTCAGGAGCTTTCCAATGTGGGAAAACCCCGCTGTGGCCCAGACCTCATTTTGATTCTTCTCATCACAGGGAGATGGGAATTCAGGACAGAAGGGCTTTGATATCACCAAAATCGGTGACAAGGAACACCTGGACATCACCTTGGGTGGCCCAGAACCAAATCAGCTTGCCTCCTCTAATGGGCAAATGGCAGATGGGGGGTGGGGGCCTGCTACCCCCACCTTGCTGAGCCTCAGCAAGGTAAGCTGACAAGTACTCCAAATGGGGTGAGGGGGCTCTGACTCCTTTTATTACTTTTACTAGAACTGAACTGATGGGTCAACAGTGACATCCAAGCACAATTCTCGGATCAGTTGGGACTGGTTCAATAGAGACGCCCAATCAAAACTCTCTTATCTCACTCAGGAAACGGGTTTTTTTCTATTCTTCCAGAATCATTATAAAGGGAAACATAAATAATTTCTAGGAAAAAAGAGACTTCTCCCACAGCACCTACAAACATCCACATCCCTTTCCTTTCCTCTGTTGCAGTCTGCAAAATCCATCTTCTGTGAAGAGGCCCACAGCCCCTCACTCTCCCTTGCTTAAGAACAAAAAGCATGGTCACTGCCGTTCCCCACATTTTCTTCTCATGCCAAGGAAGAACGGTTATACAGGCACCCCACAGCTCCAAAGGGTCTCCCACAAAAATGCCAGAACATTCAGATTATACACAGGGCCAATACACACACACGCACACAGCACACACACACACACACACACACACACACACACACACCTCGCACTGGTATTGGAAAAATCTCTGGAATATGAAAGTCTTGAGATGAATCCTGAAAATGAATAGGTTTCCACAGACAAAGAGGGAGAACATTTGAAAAAGGGAGAACCACATGATTTTGATGTTTCATGACCTGTCTAAGGGACTGTTACCAGCTTAGGTAAGCATCGGAGGACACTGGCTGACGTTTGGCCGTGCCCGTCACTCATTGTGATCTTGCCTGTCACATACACCTCAGCCCCCCTTTCTGTAGTTGTCTGTTGGAGACCATATTAATCCTAGCTTAGCAGTATCACAGGATGCATATGAAGAAGGATCTAGAAGCCTGTTTAAGAAGTAACTCACTAGGATAATGTTCAGTTTCTGGTATTAAAGTCAAGGTCTATGGGGCGCCTGGGTGATTCAGTTAGTTAGGCATCTGACTCTCGATTCCGACTCAGGTTGTGATCTCACTGATTGTGAGTTTGAGCCCCACATTGGACTCTGTGTTGACAGCACAGAGCCTACTTGGGATTCTCCGTCTCTCCTTCTCTCTCTCTCTCTCTCTCTCTCTCTCAAAAATAAATAAATAAATAAATAAATAAATAAATAAATAAATAAATAAATAACAAAGTCAAGGTCTAATGCTCAGAGGTGTTAGAATGTTACATTTGTTCAATAAGATTAGGGTTCAAAACATGGCAGACTGAATGCTAAACTGATTCACAAGTATGCTTAGGACAAAAAGAATCCATGAGGAATAAAGAGAATGTGTGTTTACTGAGGAACTGCTACATGCCAGGCACACAATTTGTGAAGCTGGTGCTGAATATTCTGTTTCATGGATGAGAAAACGGAGGCTCTGAGAGGGTGGTTCACCCCTGGCGAGTGGAGGAGCTTTACCTGAAAGCCAGGTCTCTGTATCTCCAAAGGGAGAGACTTAGCAGAGAAAGAGGAGTGGAAAACATCCTCATCACTCTCTTACCAAGAGCCCCTTATAGTACAGAGGCCTCAGGAGTTTCTCACACATGTGTTTTTAACCTAGTTGGGCCTAAGTTAAGGGTCATTTTCCAGTCCCTTCCATCTATTTGCCTCCCCTCATCCATCCTGTGACCATTTCCCCCTCAGCGAATTTTTCCTCCTCAGTTCAGTCCTTCCCAGCCTCCTTCCCCTCTGTTCCCATAAGCCTCTCTGTATCATCTTATTATGGCACTCCTCCTGCCTTAGTAAAAGGCATCTGCTTTGTGCATTCTTTTAGGAAAAAAATTACGTCTTCCAAAAATATGGAACCAACAACTAATTATTCCACATCTGCTTTATTTCAAAAGTGAGCATGGACAAGGCCAGGGTATTATCTCCAGACTATTCTAAAAAGCTCTCAGCACTCTCAGAACTCGCAAAGGATGTATGAGCAATCGTTCAGTTCATACAGTACAACGTATTTCTGTAGGACTCCCACAGACAGCCTTACTGCCAGGATTTTGAAAGATCTTAGTAAAAAAAAAAAAAAAAAAATAGACTCTAACCTTCATCAGACCAAAGGCTGAGTAAATAATTAAAATTCTTTTTTTCATGTTTATTTATTTATTTTGAGAGAGAGCAAGAGAGGGAGAGGCATAGAGAGAGGGAGAGAGAGAATCCCAAGCAGTCTCCACGCTGTAGTGCAGAGCCCAGTGAGGGGCTCAATCTCACGAACCGTGAGATCACCACCTGAGTCAAAGTCAAGAGTCAGACACCTAACCAACTGAGCCACCAAAGTGTCCCAATAATTAAAATCCTTATGCCAAAGAGGGTCAAAACAAAAGTAATACTCAGGTACAGAAAGGGAATGGAGAATCATTTTTGAACACATATCCCTGCGAGGCTGAAGTAAGAGAAAGAAAAGGCTGAGCAAGTATCTTCTGTAGAATAGCAAAATCCACCTGTCATTGTCTCTTGCTTCCCTGCCCCACCACCACGTCAGTCTCTGTAAAGGTTAATCTCACCCGAGTTAATCAACCTAAGTCTCTCTCTCTCTTTTTTCTTTTTCAGTTGAAAATGATCCCTAAATACAGTTCCCCTCGCATCTGGTTTTCAAACCACCTGCTCTCAAAACTTAAAAGCATGATGGGGTTGAATAAAACTTTAGCAAAACTTAAGAACTCATAACTTGGCCAACTTTGCAAATTAAAATTGATTTCTGAGAGAGAGATTCTATACTATTCATTTGCCAAACATTGATGATTCAAATCTCTGTTTCATTCTCAGGTTTTTATTTAATCCTCTTTTATTTATTGAAAAGTAAGATTAGTATGTGTTAGGAAAAATGCAAATATTGCATAAGGAAAGAAAGAAAGAAAGAAAGAAAGAAAGAAAGAAAGAAAGAAAGAGGAAGGAAGGAAGGAAGGAAGGAAGGAAGGAAGGAAGGGGAGAGAAGGAGGAAGAAAAGAAAAGGGAAGGGAGATGAGGAGGGGAGGGGAGGAGGGAGGGGAGGAGAGAGGAGAGGAGAGGAGAGGAGAGGAGAGGAGAGAAAGAGAGGAGAGGAGAGAAAGAAAAAAGAGAAGAGAAGAGAAGAGAAGAGAAGAGAAGAGAAGAGAAGAGAGGAAAATCTCCCTCATAAACCAGACTTTCAAACTCCTTGTAAGATGTAACCATCATCATCAGTGTTTGTGTGCCTCCAAAAATGTCCTTGCGTATTCAAATCCCTGTGTTCATTTGTGTATGTTTTCCTATTCTTTTCACATCAAATGAGAGCATCCAGTACCCATCTAGTTTTTTACTGTGATGATACATTTCAGCACATATGGACCAATTCTTTTTCAAGACTGTGTTGTATTTTATTATAAGGAAGAATGATAACGCATTTTACCAAACCGCTACAGATCGGCATTTAAGGACTCTCCATCTTTTGCCTTCACAGATCATACCACACCCTTGTTTATGTAACTTTGTGCACACGCAGAGCGTGCCTGTGGGATAAACTCTTAGAGGGGCAACTGTACGGTCCAAGAAAACTGTCCTTTGTTCGTTAGAAGCTGCACAAGTGCTCTCCAAAAACAATGCACAAATGTGCTCTCCTGCCAAAATGTAAGTATAAGAGGGCCTTTCCCCTCATCTTGCCAGACTGGCTAGTATACGGAAATTTACTTTTTGCCCGGCTGTTAGATGAACAACATGTGGCTTTGGTGGTGGTGGTAGAGGTGGTTTAGTCTTGTCTTTTTCTATGGATTGCCTGTGTGTATTCTTTATCAATTTTTCTACTGAGTTTTGGTGTTTCGGTGATAGATTTGCAATCCCTGGCTTTATTTTAGCGATGTGTCCTTTTTCTGCTGTGTGTGGCAACTATTTTTCAAGTTTGACATCATCTTTTAATTTCTGCCATTTTTTTCCCTTGGCAAATTTTATTTTTATTTATACGTACTCATATCCATTAGTCTTTTCCCTTATAGTTTCTAGGTCTTGTTTTGTTTTGCTTAGAAAGGCCTCACCCACTCTCTTGAGAGACATAAAAGAGACTGAAGTAAATGGTGAGACAGGCTTTTGTCTGGAAGAGGAACTCTTAGGATACGTCACATAGTAATAATTAATTTGATGCAATCACAAGAAAAAATCCAACCATTTTCCTTTTTAGAAACTTGGCAAAATTAATTTTTTTAATATCAAGACTAAATATACAAGAATAACTGAGAAAAATCAGAAAACTAAATGGGTGGGGGCAGAAGAGGCAGTGAGATTTGCCCTGCCAGATGTTGAGAGCCAGAAAACAATTTAATTCCAGGGGCGTGGATGCACAAATCAACAAAGAAATAGAACCAGACAGAATCAAGCAATGCAACCAAGAATTAATGCAAGTATTGACACTTATGAATGTAACATTTCAGTTAGAGAGAAAAAATGAGTTACTGAATAAGCGTTGGCAAAAAAAATCAGCTAGACTGGGGGGCAGAGGGCAGGAAGCACCTTCTACCTAACTTATTTGCAGTTTGGGCAAATATTTAAACAAAAATAAAATTATAAATGTGCCAGAAGAGAATATATTTTTATAACATTGGGATATATAAAACCTTCCTAAACATGCAGAGATTTAATTAATAATAAAGAAAGAGATGCCCAAATTTGAGTATGTAAAATATAAGTAGTTCTGCAAAATCATCATAATCAAAATCAAAAGACCCTGAAAACTTGGTGAAAAATACTTATAATATACGTGAAAAAGAATAGGTATCCACAGCACACAAAGAAATTTTGTCAAATAATTAAGAAAGAAAGGAGATAAAGGTAATGATAGAAATCGACATATTAGAAACTAATAAGAAAACAGAAAAATCTAGAGCTCAGAATCAGCAAAGGTGTGAAAAAGAAAAAGAAAAGAAGAAAACAAGCATATACCATTGATGGGAGCAATACTTGGAAGGAGGTTGAATTACATGATATTGCCAATATTAATTTGACTTATAAAATATCAATTTTTCAAAGATGAAAATGTACCTATTCTTCAACTCAATATACTACTTTTAGAGATTAAAGAACTATTTTAACATATACAGCAGATATTTATATGAGTTTTATTGCCCATTGGATTGCTTTAAAAAAATTAAGTCTGAAAATACCAGTGGCATACAGGTTGTGGGGCTCTTATACACCGCTGGAAGTGGTGGCAAGAGGTACAATTAATAAGGAAGCCACATAGCAGTGTCCAGCAAAGTTGAAGCCACGGCAATTACTCTTCTAGGTGTGTGTGTGTGTGTGTGTGTGTGTGTGTGTGTGTGCATGTGTGTGAGTGACACTTAAGATGTGTGCACCTTTCACTTGTTAATGACAAACATATTTAATGTAATATCCACCTCTTTATAAACATGTATATATATAACTTTACATAAAAACCTAAAACATGGGGTGCCTGGGTGGCTCAGTCAGAGTGCCTCTGACTCTCCATTTGGGCTCAGGTCATGATCCCAGGGTAATGGGATCAAGCCCCTCCACGGGCTCTGTGCTGGGCATGGAAACTGTTTACTATTCTCTCCCTCTCCCTCTCCCTCTACCACTCACACACTCTCTCTCTAAAATAAAATAAAAAATTTTTAAAAGCATAAAACATAAATTTTTTCCTAGCAGTTTTTTGTTTTTATTTTTACTTTTTCCTCCTTTTCTCTTCTTCCTCCTGGCACTCACCTAGCCCTCCAGCCTCATCCCCTCACCCTCAGGCAGTCCATGCAAACAACCAAACTTCCACATTGCCCCCTGCTCTTATAATCACACACGATATACATTCATCTTTTGATATTTGTGTGTATTTACCTGCATACGATACCTAATATTGATGTATGGATGGTAGGTAGGACTTTTTAATGATTGCTTAATAACTTGAATGGGATCATTTTATGGTTCTTTCTTCATTTTGATTTTCTCACTCAACAATATTAGGCAGACATTCCTCTAATTTAATTTCTTGCCCCCTCTTTTATCAGCTGTATAATACTTTATGATATGAACAGAACTTATTTAACTGTTCCCTAATTGAAAAGTATTCAGCTTATTCCCAATGTGTAGCCCCAATGAACAATGTTGTAATAAGCATCTTTGTCCAAATATTCTCATATATGGTGCTTTCATGTTATGAGACAGAACTTATTTATATCTTTAAGGCTTTCCATATTATTCTTACACAAAATGTCATGGATTATGCTACAAAGAGTCAATTTCATCCTTGTTTATTTGAAAATTTCTTGTCATATCTTTTTCAAGTGACTAACAACTTGAGTCCATAGAATTCATGGCTCACGATGTTTCTCTCTCACACTTTGATAGTTTTATAGTTTCTCATACTCTTGTATTTTCTCCCAAAATTCAGTTGGCACAGTTTGAGGCAAGAATTATATTTTCCCCTTATGAAGTAGTCATGTCCATAGAATATGTCTTGGTGAGTGATTTTTATTTATTTTTCCTAAGACTCGATAAGCTCTCCTTATTTAACAATATAGGGGTTTCTTGTAATTTCAAAAAAAAAACTTTTAAACCCTTTTTTAAAATCCTGCTTAAATATAATTTTCTGTTTAGATATATTATTTTCTCTATTCAAGTATGTCAGTTAATTTGTATGGAGGAACATATCTGCCTGTCATTTGTACTTACCAAAGTATCCAGATTATTCTTTATTCTTTACTTCCTGTATAATTGCTAAAATCTTAACCATGTTTAAGTGCCATTTCTTTCATGTTTAAAGCCTTTTTAGAGCAGGTTAGGTTTACAACAAAACTGAAAAGGATATACAAAGTTTTCCCATATACTCCCCGCCTCCACATGTACATACTCTCCCTCATTATCAATATCCCCCATCAGAGTGGGATGAACGTTTGCTACAATTGCTGCACCTACACTGACACATCATTATCACCCAAAGTTCATAGTTTGTCTTAGGGTTCACTCTTAGTGTTGTACAGTCTATGGGTTAACCAACGTATAATGACATATATCCATCATTACAACACCACATAGAGTATTTTCGCTGCTTTAAAAGTCCTCTGTGGTCCGCCTATTCATCCCTCCTTCATCCTACCCCTGGCAACCACTGATCTTTTTACTATCTTCATAGTTTTGCCTTTTCCACAATGCCATATAGTTGGAATCATACACTATGTAGCTTTATCTGATAGGCTTCTTTCATTTAGTAATATGCATTCAATGGCCTGTATTCCTGTCTTTTCATGGCTTGATAGCTCATTTCTTTTTAGTGTTGAATAATATTCCTTTCCTGGATGTATCACAGTTCATTTATGATTCACCTACTGAAGGATATCTCGGTTGCTTCCAAGTTTTAGCAATTATAAATAAAGTCACTATGAACATTCATGTGCAGGGGCGCCTGGGTGGCTTAGCTGGTTAAGTGTCTGACTTTGGCCCAGGTCATGATCTCAGAGTTCATGAGTTCAAGCTCCACGTTGGGCTCTATGCTAACAGCTCAGAGCCTGGAGCCTGCTTCAGATTCTGTGTCTCCCTCTCTCTCTGCCCCTCCCCTGCTCACACTCTGTCTCTCTCTCTCTCTCTCTCAAAAATATAAATAAATAAATAAATAAATAAATAAATAAACAAACAAACAAACAAACACACACTCATGTGTAGATTTTTGTGTTAACATGTTTTCAACTCCTTTGGGTAAATACCAAAAAGCACAGTTGCTGGATTGTGTAGTAAGATAATGTTTAGTTTTGTAAGAAACCGCCAAACTATTTTCCAAGGTGGCTGTACCATTATGTGTCCCAACAACGAATGAGAGTTCCTGTTGCTCCACACCCTTGCCACCATTTGGTGTTGTCAGTGACCTGGATTTTGAACATTTAAATAGATGTGTAGTGGTATCTCCTTGTTTTTTAAGAGAGAGTGTGAGTGAGAGAGGGGCAGAAAGAGAGGGAGACACAAAATCCGAAGCAAGCTCCAGGCCCTGAGCTGTCAGCACAGAGACCAACGTGGGGGCTTGAACTCACAAACCGTGAGATCATACCTGAGCCAAAGTCAGACACTTGACTGACTGAACCAGCCAGGTGCCCCAAGAGTTCTTTGTATATTTTAGATAACAGTCCTTTCTCAGATGTGTCTTTTGCAAATATTTTCTCCCATTCTGTGACTTCTCTTCTAATTCTCTTCATGTTGTTACTGTTACTGTTGTTGTTGTTTTGCAGAGCATAAGTTCTTAATTTTAATCAAGTCCACCTTATCAACTGTTTCATTGATTGTCTCTTTAATGTTGTATTAAAAAGGCATCACCAGGGCGCCTGGGTGGCTTGGTCGGTTAAGCGTCCGACTTCGGCTCAGGTCATGATCTCATGGTCCGTGAGTTCGAACGCCGCGTCGGGCTCTGTGCTGACCACTCAGAGCCTGCAGCCTGTTTCAGATTCTGTGTCTCCCTCTCTCTCTGCCCCTCCCCTGTTCATGCTCTGTCTCTCTCTGTCTCAAAAATAAATAAACGTTAAAAAAAAAAGGGGGGGCATCACCAAACCCAAGATCATCTAGGTTTTCTCCTATGTTATCTTCTAGGAGTTTTATAGTTTTTCATTTTACATTTAGGTCTATGATGCATTTTGAGTCAATTTATATGAAGGATGTAATGTCTGTGCCTAGATTCATTTTTTTAGACATGCATGCCCAGTTTTTCCACTATCATTTGTTGAAGAGAGTCTTTGCTCATAATAATGCCTTTGATTCTTTGTCAAAGATCAGTTAGCTATATTTATGTGACTTTATTTCTGGGCTCTCTGTTCTGTTCCATTGTCTGTTCTCTCACCAATACACACTGTCTGGGGTACTGCAGATTTATAGTAAGTCTTTAAGTCAGTGTCAGTCCTCCAACTTTGTTCTTCTCCTTCAACATTGTTTGGCTTTTCTGAGTCTTTTGCATCTCTATATAAACTTTAGAATCCATTTGTCACTATCCATAAAGTATCTTGCTGGTATTTGGATTGAAATTGCATTGGATCTTTAAGTTAATTTGGGAAGAACTGACAACCTGACAATAGTGAGTCTTCCTATCATGAACATGGAAAATCTCTCCAATTATTTAGTTCTTTGATTTCCTTCACCAGTTTTATAGTTTTCTTCATATAGCTCTTGTACATAATTTTTTTAGATTTATACTAAAAATATTTCATTTGGGGACGTGTTCATGTAAATGGTATTGTGTTAATTTCAAATTCCACTTGTTCATTGTTACTATATAGGAAAACAATTAACTTTTGTATGTTAACTTTGTATCCTTTGAATTTGCTATAATCACTTATTAGTTCCAGAAGTTTTTTTTGTGCATTCTTTCAGATTTTCTACATAAACAATCATGTCATCTGCAAACAAAGACAGTTTTATACCTTTCTTCCTAAAATGTATACATTTTACTTCCTTTTCTTGCTTACTGCAATAGCAAGGAATTCCATCCAGTACAATGTCGAAAAAGTGGTGAGAGGGTACATCATAGCCTTATATTAGACCTTAATGCAAAAACTTTGAGCTTCTAACCATTAAATGCAATATCAGCTATCAATTTTTTTGTCGACAGTCTTCATCAAGTTAAGAGAGTTCCATTCTATTGCTAGTTTACTGTGAGTTTTTATTACAAATTAGTGTTGGACTTTGTCAGATGATTTTCCTGCATTTATTGATATGATCATGTGATTTTTTTGTGTGTGTTTTCTTTTTTGTTGTTGTTGATATGATGAATTGTATTAATTGATTTTCAAATGTTAAACCAGCTTTGCATTCCTGGAATAAAGGCTAGTGAGTCATGGTGTATAATTCTCCTTATACTTTTTTTTTGGATTTGATTTGTTAATATTTTGTTGAGAATTTTTGCATCTATGTTCATGGGAAATATTGATCTGTAGTTTTCTTGCAATGTCTTTGTCTGATTTTAGTATCAGGGTAATGCTGGGCTCATAGAATGTCAGGAAGTATCCCCTCTGCATTAATCCTCTGAAAGAGACTGTAGACAATAGTATCATTTCTTCCTTAAGTGTTTGATAGAATTCACCAGTGAACCCATTTGGGCCTGGTGCTTTCTGTTTGGGAAGATTATTAAATTTTTATTTATTTTCTTTAACAGACACGGTCCTCTTCAGATCATCTATTTCTTTTGTGTGAGTTTTAGCAGGTTGTGTTCTTCAAGGAATTAGTCCATTTCATCCAGGTTATCAAATTTGTGGGCACAGAGTTGTCCATATTATCTCTTTACTATCCTTTTAACTTTTATGTGTAGTTCTATTTTTGACAACACCAAATCTAACAAAGTCATTAGTCCTGAAATGCTAGAATTGTTCTTCTTCATTTATTAATGCTCTTTCCATTTCATTCTTTCCTCTTTAGATTACAGAGCTCATGGCTATATTTCCTTGAAAGTATAAGTACTAATTGTTAACATTCTTATTTAGGTAAGGTATTTTGGTATCTCTCTTATTCAGATGTTCTTTCAGAAGGATTTTTGTCAATATTTTGCAAGCTGTATTCTTTAACTCTCTAGAAGAGGAGGTACAGATGTTTCCATCTTGTTTATTTGCTTGTTTGTTGCTCTTATGCTTAGGTTTCTTTCAGCATTCATCTCAGATCTGTTATTTGTCCCCAAAGGATCTAAATACACTATCCTCAACTTTTCTCATTGTTTATTTGAAGTATTCAAAATTCCATTTTAATTCACCTACTGGCTTCTTAGCAATATCTCATTGCATTACATTTTTAGTAATTGCTCTAGAAATGGTGATATACTTCCTTAACTTTGACAGCCTACTTAGAGTTAATATTGTACCACCACACATAAAATGTAGAAACCTGTGGCCATATAGCATTTGGACAACATTTGAATCCTTCCCTTAGCACAGTAACTTGAGTGCCTGAAGTTTATGGCTTTTTTCTTTTCTTTTTGTTGTTGTTGTTTTTTTGTTTTTTGTTTTTTGTGTTTTTTTTTTTTCATTTGCCAGCAGGCTGAGGAAGAAAGGAAAAGGAAATTCTTTATCTTAGGCATTTTTCTTAAATTGCAAAAGGAAACAAACCATTCCTTCTCATTTCTTGTTCTTCCACCCCATTTCTGGATACATACATGCAAACATGAGCATACACACACACACACACACACACACACTCTCTCTCTCTCTCTCTACCATCTACTTGTATGAATGAATGTTCTCTTGCTGCATATTCATGTTTTCAAAGACTATTGTCACATGGAAATTAATAAGAAAATATTTTAACCTTCACAGATTTGATCACTGTGATACTGAATTTGTCACCAAGAGCCGAGTGAAGTGGAAAACAGACTATAGTATCATGTGTCATGTTTTGGGCCCCATTTTTATGACCACTAAGTACCCTCAACTCCATGGATCTTCTGGCTCTAAGAAGTGCTGTACTTAAGTATATGAAACATCCCATCAAAATGTTTAATTTGGTCTTGTGTATCCGCAATTGCCAGTAGACTGAACTTTGTTTCAGATAATTCACCAGGAGCTTTCCTGGCAGAAAATAATTGAACATGGTTCATCCTGTGCTGGAGCACAGCATCTGGGAGGGAGGGACACCGGCACTGCTCCAAGCTGGTCTGCAAGGACACAAGTGGTTTCTGGGACAAGTGCTTTCAGAGCCATGTTCCATCTAAAATTCTCAAGATGTTTGACAGCTGGAGGTTTCCAATTGTAGCAAATAAACCCTCTAGATAGGTAACAGAGACCTTAATATCTGAAAGATTTTCCCATGGGCAGGAATATTGGTCATGTTTTTTTAAACAAAAGGTGAATTTCAAACTGAAGTCAGCATCAGGCACATGAGATACTATTGGCCATCAGAACCCTCAGCTGACACTAAACTGATATAACAACATCATGTTTTCTTTTTAGGCAATTACTCATTCACTGGAGAAAGCATAATGAGCAAAACTATTTCTCTTGTGGTGACTGTTGAACTCCTAACATTTTTAGAGGCTGTCAATATTTTCACAGGTGTCCTATTTCCTCTTAAGATCCAGGTCATCAATGTGCCATTAGTCAGCTTTTCCCACTTCAATAGATTCCCTCATTCTTTTTTCTCTCCCTCTCCTGCTCCTTGTAACTAATATTAATAAATTTTTTATAAAAGCAGTAATGCTCAAAGTAAAAAATTCAAACAATATAGAAAAGTATAACACAAAATGAATAGATCTTCTGCCTTCACCCCCTGTACTCCCAGAGGTAGCCACCACAAACAGCCCTTTCTTTCCAGGACTTCCCCTGCATGGGCAATCGGAGAAACATAGATCAATAGATTTATTAATAAAAGGATGGTTGGATAATAATATAGTTAATGCTTTATTTTGTACAAAAAGATCTGCTAAAACAAGCACTCCATAAAGAAGAGCTTTTCTGAGTTAGCTACTGTATACTTAAAAGAGTGTTTTACTTTTAAGTATAAGTGACCGAATAGTTTTCTTTGGGTCCTGCTGTTGAGCAATTTAAGGTAAAACCATTTTTTTAAGCCCTGAATTATGTGCTTTGATTGCTTATTTCTCTACATGATATTAGAAGCTAATCCATTCCACTTCAACCTAATAAAGTGGTCAGATTTAGTGACGTACTTATAGTAGCCTTTTTTATAGTCTTGTGTAAAATATACCTATATCTCAGATTGAACACTGAATGAGATGCTAAGTCAGTATGAATAGTCTGCTTTTTACCTAGGAATGTTTGTCAGATTTCAAGTCATGAATATTCAGTTTTTTACAAATGTTTCTATATATTTATATATATGTGTAGATTTACGTATGCTATTTGCTAAAGACTAAGGGGTACAGATCTACCTGGTTCAATATTAGGGAAGAATAAATAAATGCACACACCAACACCAAAAATGACTAACCAAAAAAAAATTTTTTTGAACATGTATTAAGTATGAAAAATTGCTTTTTTCAAAAATTACGATTTTTCATACTTCATATTTGTGAAGCATGTTTTCCTAGCAGAGGATGAACAGGTATCACCCTTTTCAATATTTGCATCTTGTTTCACCATGGAAGTGTACCATCATTTTGTAAGAGATATTCCATAAGTTAGACTACTCTAGAGGTTTTAATATTAAATATTCCAATGACTGTCTTTATGTGTATCTTTGGGAGATTGAGCTAATACATCAATAGGAAAAATGTTTATAGGTCTTTATAAAAATAAACTTCTTTACTGACATAAAATTTTAATAACTTTCATATATAATGGAAGGCTTCTTTTTTAATTTTGCTCTTTTGAAGTTTCTTCTCATTCTCAAATCACACTCTTTTTTATTTTGGTCTTCTATAAACCTGCTCTAAACTGTGACAAAATTAATCTTTTTAAGAAACTATGTTGATCCATAAATTCTTCTTCTAGATCATT
This sequence comes from Panthera onca, assembly GCF_046562875.1. Classification (NCBI taxonomy): domain Eukaryota; kingdom Metazoa; phylum Chordata; class Mammalia; order Carnivora; family Felidae; genus Panthera; species Panthera onca. Next base: position 38,562,988 of record NC_138349.1, on the reverse strand, counting down.
TAAACAATTATGTTTCATGGACAAAGCTCAAGGCTGGGACATAATAGCAGCCTCCCCTGCCCCTTTGAACTGGGCATTCTGGAGATTTCACCCCTCAGCCTGACTGGCTGACCTTTGTTGATTTTACTTGAAGCTATTATTCTAATTGACTCAGTCCTGGCTGACATCTGGATGTGTTTTATAACAGACTGTTTTCATAATTCCACAAAAAAGTTCTCAGGATTAATACTTGTTTATTTTCATCTTCCATTGGACCTTAAGTAAACTGGCGGCCAATTGTAGCAGAATTCCTTACTGGAAGCCATTTTACATAAATGAAGGAGATGGTGAATCCATTAAACCTTGGGCTTTCTGTTGCTTTAAAACCTCTTGCCAATTGAACGTTATTCAGGGATGACTATAAAGTCAACCAATAGCAAAATACTTAGGAACATTTGCAGGTTTGGTGGAGTAGAAGCAGCCAGATGTATGATTAGGAAATGCAATTGCTTTCCTGTGTGAGCAGAGGGGCAGCAGGAAGAGGCAGAGGTACACATGGATGTGTGTGTAGACAACCAAGCACACAGGTGCTGAGATACTTTATTGAGATATTATATGTTTTATTTTCTCCATTGTATGTATTTTTTTCCTCTCCCATATGAATATGTTTCCTTTACTTTGGAGATTACACTTTTAAAGATGTTCCAGACACCTGAATTTCAAATTCAGGCATTAATCCAGAGCTTTGTTGTCAAAGACCTAGGATCATTGAAGGAATTAAGTTAGATCTTCCTGGAGAAAGGTATATTTATACATGTTAACACATGTTATATATGGCATAAGGAATTGGCTCACATGATTGTGGCTGCTAGGAAGTCCCAAGATCTGCAAGAGGCAAGTTAGAGATCCAGGAGAGCCACTGGTGTAGCTCCAATCTGCCCCAGCTCAAGGCAGGGAGGCAGAGGAGTTCCTTCCTAGTCAGTCCTTTGTTCTCTTCAGGTCTTCAATTGATTGGGTACGGCCCACTCACACTCAGGAGAGTAATCTGTGTTACTCAGGCTCTGGATTCAAGTGTTAATGTCATCCAGAAACACTGTCACAGACACACCAGACCAAAATCTGGACCAAATATCTGGACACCTCACGGCCCAGTCAAGTTGACACAAAATTATCTATCACAACAGTTATGCCCAAAAATGTTAATTGAAGGTATTATAGTTCATATTCACTTATAGGACCCTAGCTACCTAAATAAATCCATAACCAAACAAAGGAGTACCATGGAGCTATAGTAAAGCTGGCAGGAGGACACAGCAACAAGAATGTGTTCTCCCTTATTACAGGCAACACTCAGAATCCAGCATCCCATGTCAGGAATATTCCAGAATATGTCAAAACTTTGCGGTAGAGGCCCTGTCCTACACAGAAGGGAGAGCCCCCCATTCCTGGTCCCTTAAATTCATCCAATCCCTGGATGGAACTTACTAGCAAGCTACAAACATAAACTGCTCTGAAACCTTTGCTTCTTCCTACTTCTCTCAACCACCCTGCTCTTGCCTTATGCCTCAGGCTCCCAAGCCCTGCTCTCTGCACTCAGGCTCTACGTTCGCATTTTCCTCCCTGCCTCAGTTTGGTGTACTCTCAGCTCACTTTTGGAGCTTAATGGACCTCAGATTCCCTTTGGATACTAGCCTATGGTGGCCCTTCCTTTGTTCTCTGTAAAAGCCTCTTTACTTCAATCCAATGGCAAGAGCCCCTAGGCTGTGCGGAGGGTGGGGATTTGGGCCTAAACTAACAGGAAGTCCTATCCTGTCCTGCAGATGGACCAAGCATCTTGCCATGTAGTCTCAGACAGAAAGTCTGCTTCTAGCCAGAAAAGAAGAAGAAAAAAGAAACACAGAACAATATCCTATTGGTTCTCTTTCTCTGAAGAATCTTGACTAATACACCTGTCGATACGTTTGCACAATTATCTCCTTCGGATAAATTCATACGAGAGAGATTGCCAAGCAAAAGCATATATACTTCCTATATTTTGACACATACCACCAAATTTTCATTCAGAAATGTGTTCACTGATGAGGAAGCACAAGGCAAGCTGACAGGCTGCAAACACCCCCTCCCCCAGGTGGAATATGTGTGACATTCCTTGGGCACTTCTGGCTGCCCAAGAACAAAGAAAAGGGAAAAAACAAATGGTTAACTGATACAGATCACAGTCCTCTAGAAACTGAGTCTCCATCACCCCTCCATAGTAATGTGGGAAACAAAGGCAGGAGGAAATGGCAGATAGAACTAAATTTCCTTATAACCTGCAACCCATTGACAAATACTAGAGGCAGCCAAAGTAAAACAAATTCCTTACTGTCTTAATGCTTCACTAGAGGGAAAAACCACCTTAGCTTGACAATAGCAAGGCCTCCAGTATCTTGGGGGTCTTCTTTAGCATATGAAAATCTCACTGGAAACTTCCCCTGGACTTTAGCTACCCCAACCCCACAGTATATAACCAGTCGCTCCTCATGGTCCCAGGGCAGCTCTTCCTGCCCACAGGTCCTGTCCCCGTGCTTTAATAAAACCACATTTTTGCACCAAAGACATCTTCAAGAATTCTTTATTGATCGTCGGCTCCGGACCCCACGAACCCCACTAACATCCCTCAAAACCTCATCATTCACTACATTCCCAAATAGTACGGTTTCTCAGTGTTGTTATTTTTAGGTCAGTTGTATCAAATTCTCATTTAAGATTTCTAAGATCTTGATTCAAGAAGCCTCCCTATCATAAGATAACAAAATTATTCTCCTGGATTTCCTCCTAATACTTTGATGGTTTTACTATTTTATACTTAATTAATCTGATAAGGATCTAAGTTTATAACTGCTGTTGTAATTTTTGTTGTTAGTATTTTGCCAAATACATAGCTAGTTGTACTAACATATTTAACTGGGGTATAAACCCTTGCTACACTAATTTAAACACTACTTTTACTATTTTAGAAATATCCCTGCATATAAGCATCTGTTTCTGGATGTATGCTTCTCCCTCTCTCCCCATTGGTCCTTCTCCTCAGAGGTTAGTTCAAGGCTACTCTGATCATTGAAACATTATGATATGCTTTACTAGCCATGTGACAATTACCCTCTTCTTTTCCAGAATTTTCTTGGCTTTCCTTGCATGTTTCATTTACAGATAAACTTCAGAATCTTTTTGTTAATTTCTGAAAAAAAATCACATTGGGATATTGACTAGGGTTATACTAAGATCGCATATTAATGGAAAGAACTGACATCTATATAATACTGAATACATTCATCCTGAAGATTGTCATCTGCAGTTTTATTTTTTAAATGCTATTTTTATTATGTGATGTTATCAGGCTCATGCCATATCCACTCAAGGGATTTGGCAATTTTATTTCTTTTTGCAGCAGTTTCTGGAACAGTTTCGGTAAAATAATTATCTGTTCCTTTAGTTTCAACCACATACTCTGTGTAAGTTATTATTCCCTAAATGGTCTCTAATCGCAGTTCTGGTGTTCTACGTGACATAAAGAATTGTTTTTAAAGTATTTTTGAGCTTTCAATATGTCTTCTTGCCCTTCTGTCATTTATTTCTAGTTTTGTTCTATTTGCAAACACTTTTGAACTTTCCATATGACCCATGTCTACAGTTCCGCAGCTCTGTGTGTGTGCCACACATCATCCGTGGCTCTCCCGCTGGGATCCCCATTACGTATACAAGGACTTCCGTGCATCTGACCTCGTCTTCTCATCTTTATGTTCATTATCTTTATACCTCTACAATTTTCCTTTTCCTGTGGGAGAACTTTTATGTCATGCTCTATTAGCCATATGGCAATTACCAACCAATTATCTGCTCAAGCAAGTTTCTGCAACACCTACTCTTCATCACTGCTTCTATGCCATTTTTTTCATTTGGCGTAACTATGTTTTTTTCATCTTAAATCCATCAATTCCTTGTCACGGATTGTCCTCCTTCACAAATTCACAGAACTCTTACATTTTTATTGGAAATTCAAATCCAGGTTTTCAAACGATTCTGCATTTTTCTTGGAGTCAGTCTGTCGCTCTGAGTCCAAACGAAACCAGGTGTGTGGTGATTTTTTTCCTGCCTGATTATCCTTACAAAGGGGGTCCACACAGCACTGGGAAAGTCTGTCTAAGACTGCTGGCTTCCGATTAAAATCTCTCAAGCTAAGATCAAAGAACGGAAAAGTCGAGATTTCTAGGCACTCCGTGTTTCCAGGTGAGTTTCCAGTCGTGTGTAAGAGGTAGGGATAGATCTGGAATTGGAGATGGAGGTATAGCGGGTTGCAGCTCAATGCTAAGTGGTTTATTTTCTATATTTCCTGGGAGTACTGACAAGGCCACCCTTGCTAGAAGCAGGCCCACCCTTGCCTCTGCATTTTATCTCACATAGACCTGTCTCCACCAAGGCAAATAGAAGTAGGTGGACAAAATGCCGAACTCTCATTTGGAACCCCTGATGTTTGGTTCCACCCTCCCCATAACGTTTGTTTTCCCTGTTGGTTTTCACTCTTGTTCCAGAGATTTTTAAGTCTTGTCTCTTTTTTTAAGGATACAAAACAAATGTTTTCTAAAACATTCTTCTCTTTCCTGTGAATGACTTTAGAGTCCTGCTCTTTCTAGCAAATCTAGTCTTCTAGATAACATGTTATTTTCCTTAAGCTGTGGAATCATTCCATGGAACCTTCCTTTTACTGTTTGCTCACGCAAGGAAAAACTGTATCCAGGCCTGGCACCTGCCAACAGACACTGGATATGAATTGCCCTGGGTCACTGCCCTATCCTTCCCCTTGAGGAGCTCAGTGGCTGCCTCCAAAGACTGTCTGGAGATCTGATAAATAGAACCTTTAGCCCTGCTTCCACTTCAGAGCAGTCTCTCGGGTGGAGCTGGATCTCAGATCTTAGTGAGGCAACGTTGTCCCCCACGGACGGGCAGTTTCTGTGGTCAGAGAGCCAGGTGCAGCCTATCAACCTTTTCAGAGTTCTGCACTGAATAAAATCTATCCATCATCATGTACCACTCACATCCTTTCTCCCTCTAGCTTTCTCTCTTTCTCTTTTGACAAATAAGAATAATACTGCTATCAGTCATGAAGTACTTGCTCTATTCAAAGCACCAATCTAAGGACTTCATACGCATTGTTCCATTTAATCCTCATGACAGCTCTACAGAGATAAGCGCCATTATTATCACCCCGATTTTGTAGATGAGAAAACTGAGCTGAAGAGGTCGCGTGACTTAGCAAATTCCACACACCTTGTAACTGCTAAACATCAAATTCAATCCCAATTATCGTTTATCAACTCTTTTTAAAGGAGCTCCAAAATCAGAGACCCAGTGTGTCCCTCATGTTGCCCTTGGCCCCAGTGAATCACAGGCTGGATGCTGTTGTCCTGGAATGGTTTCACAAAGGCAGGGGTGTGGTTGGCAGAGCATGCAGGGCAGGGGTGATGGCCCCGGACCTCCCCTGCTCCTATTATATTACTGTGAGATTGGGGTGGCTCCTGGATACTTTGATGAAGGTGGTCCCACTAGGAGTACCAAGCAGCCACTGGGGCAAGCAAAGAACCTGCTCTTTGGTGGCTGTCTTCAACGCCCTGGCTCAGAAGCGGAGTTTCAGGGATGCATTTCTCAGTCCACTTCTCTCTGTGACACAGACTTAGGTTTCCAAGGATTTTGTGTACCTTTGGGGCACCTTAATAGAGGTGAACCAGGAAGTCTCTGCAGCAGTTGACGTGATTTACATTTGTGCTTTGTCTAAATCTGCCACCCGGTCTCATACCCCCCTTGTTATCGGTTTCTTTTTTCATGTTCTCATGTTCCTTCCGGCTGTAATTGATCTGCCTTCGACTCTGCATCAATGAGCAAACTGTCATTTCACACACCATCTTGCAAGTTTGGCCGATGGATCAAACTCAGCCTGCCCCAATCTGCATTCACCCTCCCTTCCTGCAGGACTCCTCCCCACATCGCGTCACACACCCTGTGGGGACTTCATACTCCTCCCAGGTCCGCAAGCCAGAAGCCAAGCTTCACGGTCTTCCTTCTCCTCAGCCAGCTAAGAGCCAATTCATGTAGCTCCACCTCTACATTTCCACACCGACACCTGCCTTCTTCCAACTCTTCTGCCATCGGCCTGGATTAGCCTCCTGAGTGGTTTTCCTGAGTCTAGCCTCTTACATCTCTGATGTGCCCTTCGTCCGCCACTACTGACCATCTGACAACATGCCACAACCACGCCACACTAACCCACACGTATCCCCCAAAGTTTCGCAGAGCATGGCATCCACACTCGATATTCGTGCCTCGCCCCGACCTCCATTTCTGTCTCCCACCTCACTTATCCATGGTCTCTACAGCCTGGTAGAGAGCTCAGCTCTCATTACTCATTTCCTAAAGGAATGCATGCCTTTGTGAAAGCGGTGACCTCACTCAGGAATGCCTTTCCCCGAAATGCATCTACTTAGCAATATTTGGGCCCCAAATGTAATGCCACCTACTCAGTGGCACTTCTGGGGATCCCACCCCTACTTCTCACCTGTGACCTGCTGCCTGTGAATTCTGACTCAACTGATCCCAGCTTCTAATACAGAGCTCCACTTAGCTGTCTACATCCTCTGCTTCAAAGACGACCCTCCAGTCAGCCTGTGTGTGTCTGAGCTGGGACAGGCCACAAAACACAGCAGCCATGCAAGACTTGGACTGGACATGTTTATGAGGACACTGCAGCCACTTCCAGGAATACCCTCACCCTGCTGATTCTCACAGAAACAGTTTTAATGGAAAGAGACACATATTGAACTGACCATGAAAAGAACATCAGATCCTGCACAGCATAGTGACATAATAATTATGATATATAAATAATAATCATAGATAACAGTCATTAATAATAACAGTAACTAATTTTTTTTTAATTTTTTTTTGACATTTATTTACTTTTTGAGACAGAGAGAGACAGAGCATGAATGGGGGAGGGGCAGAGAGAGAGGGAGACACAGAATCCGAAACAGGCTCCAGGCTCCGAGCTGTCAGCACAGAGCCCGACGCGGGGCTCGAACCCACGGACCGTGAGATCATGACCTGAGCTGAAGTCGGCCGCTTAACCGACTGAGCCACCCAGGCGCCCCAGTAACTAATTATTCAAGTGACCTCAGTTCCCCTGGTTCAGACTTTGGGTGTGAGTACTCCTCTCCAACATTAGAACTGAATTTTGCAAACTATAGAACTTACGTCTGGGTTTTCTTTCAGAACTTAGAGGCCCAGAGATAGAGGGGGCTGTGGTAACTTTGAATTCCTGCTTCCTGTGAAGTGCATTTGAAGAGAAAAGTCTGGAATCAGGGAAAATAGAAGTGTGTACATCTTCTTGAAGAACTAAATGTATAAGTTGTCCGTTTAGCCTCTGAAGGCAGACAATAAAATAGCCGGGGTATCAGTCAGCACATGACTAAATTATGCTACAGTAACAAATAATCCCCAAATCTCAGTGGCTTAAAATAACAAAGGTTAGTATCTTGCTCCTGCTACACGCCCACCTTGGGTTGGCAAGGAGAATCTTCTCACGATCACTCAGGAATCTGGCCTGATGGAGCAGCCACTAAGTCCAAGTCCTGAGGGCAAGCGCATTAGAAAGGATCTAGCGGCGCCTGGGTGGCTCAGTCGGTTGAGCGTCCGACTTCGGCTCAGGTCACGATCTCGCGGTTCGTGAGTTCGAGCCCCGCATCAGGCTCTGGGCTGATGGCTCAGAGCCTGGAGCCTGCTTCCGATTCTGTGTCTCCCTCTCTCTCTGACCCTCCCCCGTTCATGCTCTGTCTCTCTCTGTCTCAAAAATAAATAAACATTAAAAAAAAAAAAAAAATTAAAAAAAAAAAAAAAAAAAAAAAGAAAGGATCTCACATCAGCAATTAAAAGCTCTGGCCTGGAGGTGAAGCATCATTTCTACTCAGAACTCATTCACCAGAAGGAATCACATGGCCCCACTCAACCACAAGGGAACCAAGAAGTATAATCCTTCTATATGTCCACCAGGAGGGAAAAGAAGAAAATGTGGCAGCAGCATTCACAATGGCTGTGGACAGCTGTTTATGCTGATTATAGTCAGTAATATCAATTCTCAGACCAGCAAGGCCTGCAAGTACGATGGCAGCTGTTCCAACGAAGATTGTGGTGATGTTCAAGGACAGCCATAGTACTTCTGGCAGACCAGGGAAGAGATAACTGACTTTCACCTTAGAGAAGGGCTTCTTAGAGCCCCTGTATGCTTTTAACTTTTCTTTACATTTTTTTTTTCGCATTTGCAAGCTAACTTTTCTACCTCGTGTTAGACTCAATCAAGAGAATTAGATATTAGTAAGGTTTGGCACTAATTTTGCAGATGGAAAAAAAAATTAAGTATGAATTATATCTTGATAAAATCACTGACAAATCATGGGCAGAAGTGAACTGATTATTTCCTCTTTTGGTGTGGAGGTCAGTGTTATTCCAGGAGTCAAGTGACCTGCACAGAGCTAGAGTGATAGATAATCATGTCAGAATTCTCCAACTGGTTTTTTTTTTTTTAACACTTAAATGGTGAAGCCAGATACACATCTTTAGGATCTCTTTTGTTCTAAAATGTTGTGAATATAAATTATTAAGGAAAATTAATTTTCATTGCTGTTATTGTTAAATATAATCCCATCTTCTTGGCCAGCACCTCATTCTCCCTGAGCCCTGGATGTTGGAGTTCCTCAGATTAAGTACTAGAGCCTCTTTTCTCACTTGGTTCCCTTTGCCTAGACAGGCTCCTCCTGTCGTCTGTGTGTCTACAACCCTAGGCTGATAGCTTCAAAGGTTCAAATATATGCACCAGATGCCTTTCTTGTGTTTCCATTTGGGTTTCTCATAATCATCTCAAAATGTCCCAGAGTGATGGGGATAACAGGAGTTATCCCAGACACTTCCTTCTTCCTTCTCATCCAGTCCAACCCTTCCATTCAATAATTATGACTATTCTACCTCTACCCACTCCCTCCCCACTCTACTATGACCCCCCCACCCAGGCTGAGCCATTGTCATGAATTTCCTGGACACCTGTAATTAACCATTCCCCCACTGGTCTAGTGCTTCTACTCTTATTCCTCCCCAATCCCTTCTGGACACAGAAGGTGGAACAATTTATTAAAGAAAGAAATTGGAAAAGAGGTGCCTGGGTAGGTCAGTCAGTTGAGTGCCTAACTTCAGCTGAGGTCATGATCTCACAGTTTGTGAGTTCAAGCCCCTCGTCAGACTCTGTGCCGACAGCTCAGAGCCTGAAGCCTCCTTCAGATTTTGTGTCTCCCTCTCTCTCTGCCCCTCCCCCACTCACTCTGTCTCTCTCTCTCTTTCTCTCTCTCTCTCTCAAAAATAAATTTGTTTAAAAAAATTGGATCACAACACTTGCTTAAACTCTTTGGTGGCATCCTCTTTAATTTAGGATAGAGTCTAAAGTCTCATCAGTCCAATGTCACCCCCCTGCCACCCTCCTTCTTGCTCACAAGATCCAGCTGCACAGTCCTTTTAGTGCTTGAAATGTGATCCTTTCTCCTGCCTCAGCACATTTTCCCACCATGCTTAATCTGCCTGCCACATCTTTCCTCCACATCTTGGCCTGACCTGTGCCTGACTCCTCCTTCATCCACCTGATGGTCATTTCCTAGAGGCTTTCCCTGCCATTCATTCTGATATTGGTCCCTTCTAGATTGCTGCTTTTATTTCCTCACATCATTTATCATGCATTTTAATTGTTTTTTTCCACTACTAGACATTTGCTTACCCTACTAAGTTATAAGTTTAATGAAAGCAAGTATGCCTATTCAGCTCATTGCTCTGCCCAGCCCTTCCTTTCTCCACAAAACTAGCAGTCTTTGGCATATAATGAGCATCAAGAAATATTTGTATACCAAATTAATAACTCTAATTACCTAACTCTTAGAATATTATAACAAAGATGTCTTCTAAAGCTCATTGATCATGTTACAAAAAAAAAGGCAAAATGACACATGCACAAAGCTATAATAGAAAAAGACTGAGCTAACCCATACCCATAAGTCAGGAACATCTGCACAATGGAGGATTATACAGCTCTAAAAAGGAGTAAGGAAGATCCTTAGATATTGTTCCATTAAAAAACAAAGGATGAGTGCTAAAGAGTATGCTAGTCTTATCTAAGAAAGGAGACAACATAAATACTTGTATGCTTATTTTCTGCTATTTAATAAATAAAGAAAACAAAACTTAATTATTTTAGAATGTTTACCTGTGAGAGGAGAAAACAGGATAGAAGAGGACAGACTCAGAAGCTAGACTTCGCTGAAGGTACCTTGCTTAATAGTCTTGACTTTAGAACCTTGTTGACATGTTACATAGTTACAAAACAAAATTAAATCAAAATGGAAAAAAAATCAAACAAAATGAAGGAATTGAACCCAATTCTATATCAAAGTGGTGTTTTACCACATACAGAATTATTTTAAGTAAATTCGTAACATAGCAATGAAATTTTTCACCTCTACTGAATTTATCTTAAGGACAAAAAGAATACAAATAAATTTTTTTAAAGGATTCGGTAGTCTTATCTTTATTAGTAATAAGTGGTGCTGTTGATATTGTTGTTTTAAAGCTACACGTACACACACGCATGCACAGACACCCCACCGTGTTATTGGGAGTCAAGAACTTTTAGTGTAAGCATGAAGAAAATTAACACAAAATCAAATAAGTTAAATAAAATCCTTATAATCTTACATTTGATTTAGAAATACATGTGTGCACTCATATTTTTCTTTTTCAAGTAAAAAGAAATACATATTTTCTAGCTCTGTGCAAATATGTATTTCCCCTGAAAATATCTAGAAGCAATGAAAACCAAGTAGTAATAATCACCTAGCATGCAGATGTTAGTATTCAGATCTCAGCAGAAAATGTATGAAATGATTCTAGACTGTCTATCTTATACCAGAAAACAAGGAAATTACCCAAGACTACCAAGGAAATGTCAAAAGGACCCAGAATTTGAAAGAATTCTCATTAGCCAAAGATGGGACAATTTAAACATCAAAAAGAACAATGCTTGCAATGGGTTGAACTGTATCAAAGAAGTTAAAATCCATGAGTGCATAACGATAGCAAAAAGTCTTCATTGGTCACATTGGAGGTTGCTAGAACGAGATCATTAGTTTGAAAACTAGTAAATAAACTGAAAGAATCAAACATTTATCTGGATTTTCCTGTACAAACTATCTTTAGGGGAAACCAACCATTGATGACCAAAAATTCTTATTTATAGAATAATTCCAGCTAATAAATGCTGAAATTTATTTATGTTAGAGTGTCACCAGTTTTCAACCCTAATAAAATGATGAACCTGACAATGAACACCAATAGCTTCTAGTCCCTTGGATGGAAGGTTGATGAAAAGTTTCTTATTGGATGGATCCAGTTGACATCACCTGACCCCCCTGATAAATCTTCACATCCCAAAGGGAAAGACACTAGCCTTCTACTGCTCCTGGTGAGATGCAGTTGGAAAGACACAGCACCAAATGGGAAATAGTTTTGCAAAAAATCCAAATCCAATCAAGCTTCTAGATCGAATTATCAATTTATACAAACCAAGTTAGGGGAACAGTACCACACAGGGAAGTCAACAAAGCCAAAATGTGGAAGATTCTCTAAGACAAATGACTCCATTTCTTCAACAAATAAATAATAAGGGGAAAAGGAGGGGGAACTTTTGGTTGATGTATATATAATGCATATTGTTTTTATTTCCTCTTTTTTTTTAATGTGTATTTATTTTGGAGAGAGAGAGAGACAGGTTGAGACACAGTGAGTGAGGGAGGGGCAGAGAGAGAGGGAGACATGGGATCCAACAGGCTCTGCACAGGAGCCCATAGGAAGCTCAGACTCATGAATCATGAGATCATGACCTGAACTGAAGTCGGTTGCTTAACCAACTGAGTCACCCAGGTTCCTAGGAAACAATCAGGGAAATTTAAGAACTGACTGGACATTAGATGATATTAAGAAATTATTTTTCATAATTCTAGTATGATAATGACAAAATGGTTATCTTTCTTAAAATAGCCCATTTCTCTTAGAAGTACATAGGTAAGCATTTATCAGTGAAATGGTGTATCTGGATTTTCTTTCAAATAATTCAGGGGGTGAGATTTAAAGCAGAGATGGAAGGGATGGAGTACAAGTGAAACAACAACAACAAAATTGTAGCTTAATGCTTAACTTCAGCTTCCCCAATCTAAATATCCACTTTCCACAGATATGAATAAATATGTTCCTAGTTTTATTAGAGAATAAAAACTGCATATGGTTTTGTGACAATTATAGTTGTAAGTTTAAAGTTAAGATATTTCCTAAATATTGTTCATGTACCCCTCACCCTAAGCACAATGGTTTGGCAACCCGATAGCCCCCTCCAACCCTAGGTGGCTTGTTGGGGAAACAACTCAGCTGCCGCCCAGATCGCCGTCCTGCTCCCCCACGCCCAGGCTAGGTGCTGCCATTTGCACAGGTTGTGGAGTCTCCTCTCCTTCCAGCCCAGTCCTGGGGGCTCAAAGCAATTTGGTCTGCACGTTCTCCTGACACCTCATGGCCTGTGCTTACCAACTTAGACTGGAGATTCCCTTTAGACACCTATCCCCACTCCTTGCCTGTCCACCTCTTTACCCTCTCCTGAGAACTCCCAGCCAGGTCCTCTTCCAGAAAGTCCCCTGCCTTTACGAACTGGTTGAGACAGTCTCTCTGCCTTCTCAGCACAGGGAAAAACGTGGACTTTCCTCTCTCACTTCTAACGATGAACGTGTCATCCGTTACCCATAAATCTTAGTCAATCTGAAATGGTTACAACCAGAGAGAACAGGCATCTAAAGAGTAGAGACAAGAGGCCAAAGACACATCTACTTAGTAGCACAAGGGACCTGTGGGTGTTTAAAGGCAGTGGGAAATCAGTGGTTAAGATACTATCAGTCAGTGGCTGCCCTGTTCATGGAGGGACACAGGAGGCTGTCATTTGGGATCAGACACATGTTGATTTGGAATCCATATCATTCTCTGACTAGATATTTCAATTTGGACAGTAACTATTACTTTCTGGGCCTCTGGCTCCTCCTCTGTGCAAGGATCTCGGCAACCCTGCTTCACTGGATTGCCTGAAACATCATATGCAAGCCCTGCTAACTGAGCTTGCACGTGAGAGCCCTGGTGAGTTTCTTTGTGAACTCCAAAAGGGTTACTTTGGCAGCCAGAATGGATTTCTCTGGAACATCGTGTGCAAACAGTTTATTCATCTTCTCATCTTGTTCCAGAAGTCATCCTTTATCTTTTTGGGTTTCTGGCCTAGCTCTCCAGCCCTGGAAGCCTTTGGCCTCGGCCCCCTTCCGAGTTCAGGGCTCTTGCATTCATTAGATTACATGGCAGCAGCATCCTCTGTCACTTATCTCGATAAGGCACCGTGGGAGGGAACGCTCTGGCGAGGAGGACTGCATATCTGAAGGAGGGAAAATAGCTAGAGGGTTCTGCAGCTCTCTACTCATCTGAAAATGATGAATGCTTTCCTGCCAAGGCCAATCAAGCTGCTAATTAATGATCTGGTAATGGCACCCACTGTCCCCTGTCTGGCTCATATGTCTTCCCTGTATGGACAGATTAAGGGCCATAAATACAATCTCGGGCTCTTGTTCACCCCATGGGTTTCTATGTTGTCTTAAGGCCTGGTGGCTTAGTTAGGGTAAGTGCCAGTGGGGAAGGGTGAAGGATGAGTGTGCTTCACAAGAGTTCCCAGAGACGTCAGGGACAGGAAGGGAAGATGTAACATTTGTGAGTAGCCATCACGGACCAGGAATGTACAAGTTCCTTAACACTGCTTATTCCGTGAAATCTCGGACAACCCCCCAGGCGCAGATGAGATGGGAAGGATGACTCCCATTTGGAGATGAAAGAATGATGTTCAGAGAGGATAAGTAATATGTTCTAGGCCACAGAGCTAGCAAGTGATTCCTGTGAGATTTCAACACAATCAGTTTGATTCCAAAACCACCACCTGCCACCACGGGGCTGCACGCTCCCGAACAAAGCCAGTATCTGCAGAATCTAAACAATACATCTAAACAGTTATGGGTATTTCGTGGGAGGAAGGGATGAGACTTGGGAAGAACACAAACATCACCTTTCAAGTTGTGTGGTAAGTTCATGTGTGGTCATTTTTACGTTGGGCTTCATTACTGACATATGTTACACATATATATACATTTATGTACATATACATGTATATGTGTGTGTGTGTGTGTGTGTGTGTGTGTGTATATATATATATATATATATATATATATATATATATATATATATATAAAAAGATCTAATGCCTAAACCAAGGTCTTCTCATTCTCAGTCCAGCCCTCCTTCCTCACCACCAGAGCACAAAGCAGCCCCATTCCTAAATGTAATACACTTTCAAACACCAACTGCACATAACTGGAAACAGCCCAGAAAACCCTGTTATACCAGTGTTCACACTGGCCTCTGTGAGTGGAAACAGAGCTCACCCTCACCTGTGAGGCAAAGGCTCCCATTCCAACCTCACAGATACACGCACTTTCTGGTACTTTCCATCTATGTCCATTCTCTCTCCTTTTTACTCCCAAAATGAGTATTTCCAGAATAAAGGAGGGAGTCGGTGCACAGTATTATGTTGAGGGGGATGAGGGAGTGGGTGGGGAATAATGGGGTGAGGAAGGAAAATCAGTCCAACAGCAGAGGTAGTGAGTCCTTCTCTGGACAGAGATGGGTGGTGATGTGGCACACTGGGGGCCCTAGCGCGCTCTGAAGCAGAAAGGCAGTGTGCCCTCCTGCATCTGAAAACGTGCCCCTACCCCAAAACTAAACTTCTCTAGCAAACATCAGCTCATAACTACAATATATGCTTGGCCTTAGCCAAAAACTATACAATGGAGCTGCCCTGAAGCTTCCCCAGGGTCAGAGGAACTATCCAGCTGGCTAAGAATTGGAAAGCACTGCTATGAACACACATTTCTCTACAAATGCAAAGACAGCATTACAGAAGGATGCTAGGAGTTAAGCAATAAATTACAATATCTTAGGATATTTTTAAGTGGGTATAAACATCCATGAAACTGGTGCTTGGAAGAAGGGCCATGCAAGGCTTTGGCCTTGGCCTTGGCCTTGGCCTTGGCCTTGGCCCTTTCCAGGGCCTGCTGGGCCCCATAGTCACCCAGGGGTGACCCCTTCCGCCTTCTTCCCTCCCTGCCCAGCCTGGTGCTGAGCCCCACCCCCACACCTCATCATTCTTGGCCCCTCTCTTCACACAGGCCAAGCCTGGCTCCCAGGCTTCTGTGGGTCCACTAGGCCCAATAGGCCTGAGGCTCCCAGATTCTGTGCAGTAAGACACCTGTCCTTTACCACCAGACTCTGCTGAATGGGATAAACCCTGACACTTTACAGAAACAAGCCCCCAGCAAGAGGAGGTCTTAGTCAAGCTGTCTTTCCTTGTCCAGCCTTGTAAGGGGCATATCAGCACAGAGAAGAAGGTTGGGGTCCGGCATCCCTCTCTGTGTTTCTCTGATCAGCCTCCTACACTCCATGCTGAGACTAGGGAAAGCAAGATGTGGGGTACAGGAACAAGGAGTTCTGGTTATTACTTTAACCTCTTTTAGTCTGCCAAAAATTAACACAATCAGTTTCACTTTTTTTTTTTTTTTTTTTTAAGGTAAATCCTCCCATGAGCCTCATTGACCTGGCGTATAAAAGTTTGCTCTTTGGAGAGAGAACGAGAGACAAAGCAAGAAACAGACTCTTAACTATACAGAACAAACTAGTGGTTACCAGAGGGGAGGAGGGTGGAAGGAAAGGTGAAATAGGTAATGGGAATTAAAGAGTGCACTCTTGTCTTTTGTTGTGATGTATGGAATGTTGAATCACTATATTGTACACCTGAAACTAATACAACACTGTATGTTAACTACCTGGAATCAAAATAAAAACTTAAACAAAATAAAATAAAATAAAATTTTAAAATGTTTTTTAAAGTTTGTTTTTTGATTCTCTTAGGAGGTCTTCACCCCATTGCACAGGTTTATTCTAATTTCCAACATGTAATAAACTAATGGCAAAAGAATACAGAGCTGGTGGTGAATCACTACATCCACCAAATGCTGGGTGGTCTGGGGAGTTTCTCAAGTGACGCCTGAGGCTCCCTTCACACACTTTGTGTCTCAATGATGCCAGAAAGAGATCTTGATCTATTATTTTTACATCAGGTAATTCTGGGTTGTTGTTGTTGTTTTTTTTAATAACTCAAAATAGAAAGAATAAAACTCTTGAATAATCATTTTATAGCAACATCACTGACAAGCCAGTGGGCAATGACCACTTCCCAGAAACTCTTATCTTATCTGCTCCAGATTACCCTTATCTGTCCCAAATTAAGGGAAGTTTCAATTTCATCAACTCAGAACAACTTGGAGAAGAAACAATGCCCTGACCTCCAGCAAAGATAATTAGAAGTTGGTCCTTCTCCTTTTCTTCTGATAACCAAGATTCTCTCCACTTTGAGTAGTACAAGGGCCACAGAGCACTCTAGAGATCCCAAATCAACCTTCACTTATTGATGGGACAGAGAAAGCATCAACCACATGATGGAGAAAATCACAAATGTCCCCTATTTCTGTTCAAGCACAGATGAAGCTCCTTCTAGGTCCATACACCATTTACCAAACACCAGGGGCATCAGAGATGTTTAAGAGCAAAGTCTTCCTTCTAAGAGCTAGCAGTCCAGTGAAAAAGCAGGCACAAGATACAAGGCCCCCTAGGACATGGACAAAAAAAATCATGGGTATCTATGGGTGATGACTGGTGAAGTTTAGAAAACTCTTGAGGGAAGTGAGATTAGATCCAGGCCACGCAGCACTGAGATGGTGTATTTGCAAGAAACATTTGCATGGAAATAGGCAGGAATTGTTCAAAGAATAATCTACTGTAGTAGAAATGTGAGGTGTAGAAATATTGAGATGTCTACAACCCAGGAAGAAATGTCACCCATCCCCAAGTCTGGCACATCTAGAAAGAACACCAAAATTACAAGCAACCATGATCCTTCCAGACTCCTCTTACAGCACTGTTGATCCAAAAGTACCTGCCAGCTTCACCTGACCATTTGAAAAGCAATCTCCAGGCCTTTGTCAGTGACTCAATGAAGATATTGCAAGATGAAGTGATTCTTTCTGAAATCAGAGCACATTATCAAAGAGGTCCAACAGTAAGTCATAAGTTGCAATTAGTGCCCTGATCTAGACAGACTGCCTAACCAAAGATACCAGCTAGACCCTCAAGGTCTCCCACAGGTGTTTCAGAAAGGCTGCAGGTGTGGCTGTGGGGCTCTTTCACCTGAAACTGTTCTCCTAAGAGTCTTCCACCTATGAAGCAAATGTGACGAAATGATTACTGTACAGTAAGTCCCTCCTTATCCACTGGGCATATGTTCCAAGACCCTCAGTAAATATTTGAAACCAGGGATTGCACCAAACCCTGTATATACAATGCTCTCTGGCTCAAAATATTGCCATCAATAGGAACACATCTGTTCATGTCTTCGACCCACAGATTTAATGTCTTTTCCGTCTTAACTAAGTACTTATCATCCACAATGGCCATAACTTTTACAGTCTGAGGTTCGACAGCAAAACCAGCACAAGTTTCTTTTTCCTTCTTCACAATTTCCTGGACAGAGGATTCATTCTCACTACAGATCTTAGCAACCCTAGCATATGATTTTTTTTCCTTCCTTATTAAGCCAAGAACTTTTTTTTAAGTTTATTTATTTAATTTGAGAGAGACGGAGACAGTGTGAGTGGGAAAGGGTTAGAAAGACAGGAAAAGAAAGAGAGAATCCCAAGCAGGCTCCGCGCTGTCAGCATGGAGCCTGACGTGGGGCTCGAACTCATGGAACACTGAGATCATGACCTGAGCTGAAACTGAAAGTCAGACATTTAACCAACTGAGCCACTCAGGTGCCCCAAGACAAGAACTGTTACCTTTTCACTTAAAGAAAGCACTTTACAGCTTCTCTGTGACACATCTGAGTTGCTAGCATTGCTACTCTTGCACTTTGGGGCCATTACTAAGTAAAACAAGGGTTACTTGAACACAAACACTGTGATACAGCAACAGTCAGTCTGATAACCAGAATGGCTACTAAAGTGACTAATAGGTACATAGCTCATACAGCATAGATATGCTGGGCAAGGGGATAATTCGTGTTCCAGGCAGGATAAAGCAGGACGGCACATTTCATCATGCCACCTGGACTAGCACACAATTTAACACTTATGAACTATTGCTGGAATTTCCATTTTTCAAATCACAGCTGACCACAGGTAACTGAAACCGTAGAAAGTGAAGCCATGGATAAGAAAGGACTACCGTAATTCTTTTTTGAAAGTAAAGCAAACACATTAAAATAAGTTCTTATATAATTCAAGATAGAACAGAATTGGTGAAGCATAAATTCATGCAGACATGTAATTTAAGTAGAAAATTTACCAAGTAATGAGTTCAATTTGGTTCTTATCTTATTTTCAAATAGTAGGCTATTTCTTTAGTGATTTCCAAAATGCTATCTCAGCTAAGTTTCTTTTAGTATAGTAACATTTTAATGTTGTATTCTCTATTTTTAAAAAATTTTTGAAGGTGAAGCTGTCAATACATGCATTGCTAAATGAACTGAATGTTTACAAATAATTTATATCAATAATTAGGGTGACTTGATTAGTTGGAGGAGGAACATATACTATTGCTGTATTTATGACTGTCAATGTTTGAATAACTAAATTTAATGTCTTTTTTTTTAATGTTTATTTAGTTTTGAGAGAGACAGAGACAGAATGCAAGTGGGTTAGGGGCAGAGAGAGAGGGAGACACAGAATCCGAAGCAGGCTCTAGGCTCCGAGCTGTCAGCACAGAGCCCGACGCGGGGCTTGAACTCACGAGCCGTGAGATCATGACCTGAGCCGAAGTCGGACGCTCAACCGACTGAGTCACCCAGGCGCCCCTAAATTTAATGTCTTAAGTTATTAGATTAGATTGATTCATTTTATAAGAAGATCAAAGTATACAGCTCATCATTTTCCAAAGTGGATCTTCTATGTGGGCCTTTGATAATATTTAATGCTCCCTTAGTGTTACACTAGGAAAGTTGTTCTAAATCCAATATAGGAAGTTATATACTATTTAACTACCTGGAGGAAGATGAGGATAACGTGACATTTTTGTAAATATTTTCTGAATGCACAGAATGAAATATGAATAAGTCATTGTTTATGGTATATAGTAATAAAAATATTTTATCTGCATCATTTAGGACTGGGTTTGTCGGCAAGTAGCAGAAGCCAACAGTGCTGGCTTCTGTGTCTGCAGTAACGTGGCCACCACTGGCAAGGGGCCTCACAGTGTCATAAGGCTCCAAGCCCCATCTGTAGTCCTGACAGATCATCCTTAGCATGAGGTTTCTGTGCCTGAGTTACAGGGTGGCCACTGCACTCCCAAGCACTGTGTCCATACACCAAGATGGAAGAAGGATGACGGAGGGTGAGGTCTAGGGCAGAGAGCCTAAGGCTGTGATCCTATCTGATCACTAAAAAAAAAAAAAAAAAAAAAAAAATTGTTTTTTGCTTTAAGCTCTACCTAGTGACTTCTGTTTCTATCCAAAGAGCCAGAATCAGATCATATGTCCACCCATAGTTTCTAGGGCATCTGTAGAGTTGATTCCTTTTCAGCAGGCACTGGCATATTCTGCAGAGTTCTAGCAGTAAGAAAGTAGAGGAGAATGGATATTGAGTAAGCAATTGGCTGTTTCTGCTACAATGTCCTGATTTTTACCATTTCCGTGCTGGGACCTCAAATGGCAGGGTACAAGTTGCTACCATTCTGGAGTTCTTCCACTTCACAGAAGAATATTTCTGTGCGCCATTGAAGTTAGGCACAGCCACACGCCTGCTTGCAGCTGGTGAAGGTAAGCACAAGTGACGTGTGGCCTCCAAGCTAAAAGACCGAGAGGCAGTGCTCGACTGGCACCCTACCATCCCTGCTGTGGGGACCAAGTTCTCGAGTGTCCCTGTGAGCAGAGCCCTCTGTGGCACTTGAGCAACAAGTCCACTTCTGCTCTTTGAAGCCACTAGGATTTGGGGTTGGTTTGTCACCGCAAAAAACTTCACCTGCCTTGATTGGCACAAACTAATGGCAATTTGTCCAGTGCTCCCAGTTACATGGGTTTTGTTTGATTACTAAATAGGTGGGGATACATTAGAATGTAGTATACATTTCACAAGCCAGTAGCATTTTTTTTTTAATATAAAGGGTTGAAAATCAAATAATCTAGCTTTTTTTTTAATAGTTTATTTCCTAGGACGATAGTGGTTTGGATGCAGTGACTATCTGTAGGTATATCAAGAGGAGCATATACACTTTGTAGAGTTAAATTGTCTCTTTGAAGAGAATGTAGAGGGAAATTACCCCCATAAAGGTCCCTATCGAGGAGGGGCAGTTATCCAAGATGGAGAGGTGGCCTCTCTTCCGTCCTAATAAGTCTTAACAAAAAAGAATTGTTTTACTGTACATTTTTTAAATGTTTATTTATTTATTTTGAGAGAGAGGGAGAGCACAAGAGGTGGAGAGAGGAAAAAGGGGAGAGAGACAGAATCCCAAGCAGACTCCGTGTTGTCAGCACAGAGCCCAATGTGGGGCTTAATCTTACACACGAACTGTAAGAACATGACCTGAGCTGAAATCAAGAGTCAGATGCTTAACCGCCTGAGTCACCCAGGCACCTCTTTTACTGTATATTTTGAAGTAATGTCAGACTTAGGACAATGTTGCAACAATAGTACAAAGAATCCCCCCTCAACTTCACTCACCCCATACTCTCCTGCTTTTCTTCCTGATGACCTGGAAACTTCTCTGCCTTTCTGGCAAGTGGTCTTCCTCAACTTAATCTTGGATGTAAGAGCTCCTTAAGACTGCCTTAAGACTGTCCCCTCTTCTCTATCTACACCCTTTTCTCAGATGAATGTGTGTGCCCCCAAAGCCTGTTACCACATGCCAGGTGACTTGAGCCAGGCCACTCCTCTGATCCCTACGTTTCTGTCTGTATATTCTCTCTGATATATCTAGTAATATTCAATTGTCTACATGACATTGGCTCTTAAATGTCGCCACTGTGCCCTAAAGTCCCAAGCAGAACTTACTTTCCCCACCCTACCCACACCTGGTCCTCCCGTCTTCTGGTGTCCTACATTCCATCACATAGCACAAGCCAGAAATCTTACAGCCTTATTTGACGCCTCTTCAAATTCATCTTTCCTATCCTGTGCCAAATATCCCTTTCCTCAGGAAGCCTTCCCTGCCTTCCCTAACAGACAAATCTCCTAGAACTATCCATTTCACCTTCACTGAATTTATCATAGTAATGATTTTATAATTATTTGTTTGGCCACTTAATTAGCTTCTGTCTCCTCAATTAAACCACGAGCTCATTAAGGGAAGGACTTGGTTCTGTGTGGTATCCCCACCTCCTAACTCACTGTCTGAAATGGTCAGTGCTCAGTGGGTATTTTTGTGAATGAATATGAGAATGGGCACCTATCCAACATGTGATTTTGCTCCTGAAAGTTCTGGATTGCTATCTTCTCCTTGGTGGGTCACTTAAGGGAGGGAAGATCAGTTCACGTCCCCCATGGGGTCTCACCCCTAAGTATTCTCAAGAGATTTCATTAAGATCAGACGGACCCAACTTCTCTAGTTCAAGACAAAACTTTTTCTTGCATTACCAATATTCCAGAAATTGAAGTCCTTAGATTTGGTAAATGACAGAGAGAACTCACCCTTGTTCAGGCTGACAGTGGGAATAGCAGAGTGTACACACACTTGGAGGGAGAACATCCCAGGAAGAGGGCACAGAAATGCAAAGGCCCTGAGGCAGAAATCTGGTATATTGAAAACACCCTCAATGGAAGCTCAGCACCATAAGGCATATGCTTGGTCTGTGTTGTCACCACTGGACCCCCACAGCCCAGCCCAGTGCCAGCATGCCTAGAAGCACAATAAAGCCTTGTTGTTGATGTTGAATATCAAGCACTCAACGTGGTCTCTATAACAACTGGCATGACAGATTTAGGGACTGAGTCAGCTGTCTGTGACAATTATTGATCCCCTCGTGCATGTAGGAAATAGTCTAATGCTTAGTTGGGAGGAGGGGCCATTGAACCCTGACTTGTTGCAAACGTCCTGGGGGAAATGACCTCTGATCCCCCACCATTCCACCTGGATCCCAGCTCCAGAGGATTTGACTAATTAGCATCTGGCAGGTGTCTGGAAAGAGCTACAGGGCAGCAGTGAGGTAATGGCCAGGCACATGCCCTACCCCCCATTCCACTGCCGAGAAATCCTCTGTTTAATTAGGATGCCAAAGGATTACTTTTTTATTTTTTTAATTCCCTTGTAAGTTCTGGCCCCATTCATGCTTATGGAAAGTTCTGTACTCTCCTTCCCGCTCCCACTGCCTCAACAACTGTGCTCCAGTTAAAGTCACTCTTCACTGAAGAGGGAGCTCTGTCTTCTCCAGGCCCACACTGGCTGTGGCAGGATCCAGGCTCCTCCCCAACCCGCAGCCCCTCCCACACTTTGGGCAACTGACATCCTGCACTTGGGTTGCTCTTTTGTACCAGAAGTAGTGATTTTTAGCTTGGCTTGCTGTTTTCTCAACTTGGTAATTTTCAGGTAGTTCCAATGGGCTTTTCTGTCACTTCTCTGGTTCCTGCACTGTAAGCTGGGCAGCGATTTAGATACTTCAAATGGACCATTTGGTCCAGACATGTATAGTCCTGGGGGTAACTGACTCTATCAATTGTGAATAAAAACTTATGCTCATAGAACTGTACAACCCAGAGAGTTAACCCTAATATAAACCATGGACTTCAGTTAATAATAACATATCACTATTGGTTCATCAATGATAAGAAACATACCACACTAATACAAATATGTGAGAACTCTATATATTATTTGCTTAATTTTTTATAAACCTAAAACTGTTCTAAAAAATAGTTGGTTAAAAAATATATGGGCGGGGGTAGTAGATGAGGGAACAGATGAGACAAGATTACCCGATAGCTGGTCATTTTTGAAGCTGGGTAATGGGTCCACAGATGGGGGTTCAATATATTATTCTATGTCTACAATAAAAGCTTTGTTAATCTTCCTCTATTTCAATAATGTGTGTTTTCTCATTATAAAAATAATTCATGCACATTGTACACATTTGAAGGATACTGGAAAGTACCTATCATGGAGTCATTCAAAATAGGAATGCAGGCACCATAACATTTTGGCATGATCATTTATACAAATAACAAAACCAGGATCATACTGAATAAAATGTTTTGGATCCTACATTTTTTTTAAAACTTAGTGTTGTACAATGAACAACTTCCCACGTCTTAAAATAGCTCAGAAAGTATGCTTTTTAAAGAGTTGCAATAAGATCTCATGGTGTAGCTATACTATAAAGTCTAGAAATTAAATACCCACCTGAATGGCCCTCATCCCATCTGGTGGAGATTGCCAGAGGTGTGAGATCTGCTATGCACACTGAGTCCTGCGACAGAGAAGCCTGACAGCGGCGAGAGAGCCATTTGGTCTCAGTCCCCAGCTGGTGGTGAATTTCTCACACTTTAAGTTGTAAATGCACCTCAATGCTATTTAATACGGTGGAGGAGGCACTTTTTTCCTTCAGAATGTATACCATCTCAAGTGGGTTTGCTATTTACAAAATGAAAGGGGGCCAGGATTTGAGTGCTGGAAGCCTTGGTGTGCGTGCAATTGCTCTCCTCGGACCAACGAGCCAGCACTCTCTGGGGGTGCCTAAGGACAAAGGCAATCCCTGGCACACACTGAAACACTGACCCCTCCCTCCTGCTCAAGAAAGCACATCAGAGGGCAAATGAGGGAGAATGGTACTATAACAACAACATTCACTTAGTAACTGTAGCAAATCCTCCAAAGCAACCTTGCCCCTGACTGTGATCCTGCACCACCTAGAGAGGTGGCCCATTGGCTCCAGATGGGCCCTGTCAGCCCACAACCGGACCTAGTGATAGGTCTCAGTTAACCACCCACCTCTTGGCTTAGAGAATCAAGGTTAAAACAGGATTGCAAGGGGCCAAACAGCCATGTAGATAGCACACACTCTGGCATATTTGACCACAGATCATACAATTCATGAGACTTCTCGATCAGATCTGGATGAAGCAGTTTCTTCCTGAAGGAGCCAGTGCTCCCTGAGGCTGAACAGATACAGGCGCCAGCCCACCCGACTTTGCTAAAGATATGTTCTTCCACATAGCTGGAGAAAAAAGAGGGCTTAAAACTTTAAATATGAGATGTGCTTTCTAAAATCCAAAACTCCTGCCAATGTATCAGGACCTTTATCTTGGCCAGTTTATGTAATCAGACAACAATAATCTGCCCTGTGATATAAACACTGAGAAGTCACATCAGAGCTTGGGAAGGCCTGACACCGTCAGAAAAACCTACTGGACCTGAGGACCTGAACGACCAGGGAGGCCTCAGCTTTCACTTCAGCTCCCGTGGAACCTGGGAAAACTTCCAGGTCAACTCATCCAGGAAAGATTCATCTATCAATTGAATTCCTGAGAATCGTTGGCTCTTGAGGAACCTAGCCCAAATTGCGAATTGGCCTCATGTGAAGAGTTCGTGGACACCCCTGAGGACCACAGAACCTGAGCAGTAGATGAGTCAGCCAGAGATTCAAGTTGCCATCAGTCCAGAGGGCCTGAGGGGAGACTCATTACAAAGGATACGCAGTTCTCCAGCTTTGGAGAGAAGAGAAAATGCCTTTACCAGGAGAAATAGCAACTCCTGGTCCAGAGAAAACAGAGAGAGAAGCCAATGGAAGAGTCCTCATGCTATGGCCGTGGATGTGACATGAAGACAAAGCATTTCTCAGGGCCTCATCTTCTCAGTCAGCACCCTGCACGCCTTGGCATGCAGAAAAAGAGCATCTCATCAACAGCCATCTCACCACACTTTCTTTTTTTTTAAATTTTTTTTTTAACATTTATTTATTTTTGAGACAGAGAGAGAGCATGAACAGGGGAGGGTCAGAGAGAGAGGGAGACACAGAATCCGAAACAGGCTTCAGGCTCTGAGCTGTCAGCACAGAGCCCGATGCGGGGCTCAAACTCACGGACAGTGAGATCATGACCTGAGCCGAAGTCAGCCGCTTAACCGACTGAGCCACCCAGGCGCCCCTCACCACACTTTTAACAAACAGGCCTCGGGGCACCTGGGTGGCTCAGTCGGTTGGGCTGCCAACTCCAGCTCAGGTCATGATCTCGCGGTTCGTGAGTTCAAGCCTCGCATCCGGCTCTGTGCTGACAGCTCGGAGCCTGGAGCCTGCTTCGGATTCTGTGTCTCCCTCTCTCTCTGCCCCTCCCCTGCCTGCACTTTGTGTCTCTCTCTGTCTCAAAGGTAAATAAATATTAAAAAATTTAAAAAAGAAAGAAAGAAAGAAAGAAAGAAAGAAAGAAAGAAATGGGCCTCATCCTTAATGCTGCAATTTGGGCAGGTCTGTTTTATCCCTGAGCATCCCAGATCTTCTTGGCACTGAGGACTGTGGCAGTAACCCCAGCTCCAGCCAGCATTTCCGTGGGCCCAATGGGATGAGGAGGAGACTCAAAATTGTTACCTGCCCCAAAAGGAAATCAGTAGAAAACTTAAAATAAACATGGTAGAAACAGAGGCTCAGGGAAACACAATGCCTGGCTACGGATGCTCCACATCGCAGCTTCCCAAGGAATGTCTGGCCCTGACATCAGGTGGGGTAACAGGATGACATTTCCCCACCCCCCATGCCTGGGGCCGTTCCTGCTGGAGATTCTAGTATTCAGAGTGTTCCTCTCTTCAAGAAGAGATGGCCAGGATGTGATTCCAGAGGGTACTGTGACTTGGCCAGCCATCACCACCGGCCAGAAAACCACCAGTGTTCCAAGGGTGTTCTTTAAAGCAAGGGGTTTGAGAAAGGCATGATGAGACAATGAGAAGTGTAGAGGAGGAGGCAGCCCAAATGACCACAGTAAAAACACTACAAAATATATCATGTAAAGAGGAAATAATTTAGAAGATACAAAGAAAGTAAAAACATAAATAAAACTAAGGAATTAAAGGTAAACAGGCCATGATGCTGAGTGACTTAGAGAAAATGGTATTTAAAAAATCACAAGGATAAAAGATTAAGCTCCGAAGATTACTTATAAGAAAAACTTAAGAGCAAAATAAGGTAAAAGAATTGGAATAGACAAAAGAGCAGTTCAAAACCAACAAAACCAAATTGATGAAACGAATGAAATTTTCATTCAAGTGAAAACGAAAAAATATTTTTTTTTAATGTTCACAATAGCAGACTAGTTAAACAAATCATGGTAGATTATATGGTACAATATTAAGACACCTCTGAACATTGTTTTAGAAAAACAAGCAATGAGGGGCACCTGGGTGGCTCAATCAGTTGAGCATCCGACTTGATTTCAGCTCAGGTCATGATCCCAGGGTTGTGAGAGCGAGTCCCACATTGGGCTCTGCACTAAACGTGGAGCTTGCTTAAGAGTCTCTCTCTCACTCTTAAAGGCAGAGAACAAACTGGAGGTTGCTACAGGGGAGGTGGTGGGGGCATGGGCTAAATGGGTGATGGGCGTTAAGGAGGGCACTTGTTGGGTGAGCACTGCGGGGGGAGGGTCTAGGTATGTGATGAATCACTGGGTTCTACTCCTGACACCAATACTACACTGTATGTTAACTAACTTGATTTAAAGAAATACATTTAAAAATTTAAAAAAAAGAAAATTAGATAAGATTTTTTTCACAGCTTTTTCCTTTTAATGAATCATATTAAATCCTAAAATAGCCAAAGTATTTTGCTTTCTAAGGCTAAATAGTTGAGGTGCAAGATTTTCCTTAAAAAGAGAAAGAACCCAAAAATATAAATTAATAAATTCTAAAAATATGTAGTGAGAAAAGAAAGAACTTTGTATATATAACCTAAAGAGATAGAAGTGATACGTATGTTTTATCTTAATAGCTATTCAACTGCTAGGAATTTACCCAAGGGATACAGGAGTGCTGATGCATAGGGGCACTTGTACCCCAATGTTTATAGCAGCACTCTCAACAATAGCCAAATTATGGAAAGAGCCTAAACGTCCATCAACTGACGAATGGATAAAGAAATTGTGGTTTATATACACAATGGAGTACTATGTGGCAATGAGAAAGAATGAAATATGGCCCTTTGTAGCAACATGGACGGAACTAGAGAGTGTTGTGAAATAAGCCATACAGAGAAAGACAGATACCATATGTTTTCACTCTTATGTGGATCCTGAGAAACTTAACAGGAACCCATGGGGAGGGGAAGGGAAAAAAAAAAGAGAGAGAGAGAGGTTAGAGTGGGAGAGAGCCAAAGCATAAGAGACTCTTAAAAAATGAGAATAAACTGAGGGCTGATGGGGGTGGGAGGGAGGGGAGGGTGGGTGATGGGTATTGAGGAGGGCACCTTTTGGGATGAGCACTGGGTGTTGTATGGAAACCAATTTGACAATAAATTTCATATATTTAAATAAATAAATAAATAAATAAATAAATAAATAAATAAATAAAAAAGAATAGCTATTCATGGGGCACCTGGGTGGCTCAGTCGGTTCAGCATCCTACTTTGGCTCGGGTCATGATCTCATAGTTTGTGGGTTCAAGCCCCACGTCAGGCTCTCTGCTGTCAGTGCTGAGCCTACTTCGGATTCTCTGTCTCCTTCTCTTTCTGCCCCTCCCCTCTCATGCTCTCTCTCTCAAAAATAAATAAAACATTCAAAGTAAAACTGATTTCAAACTACATAATTTGAAACAAAACATGCTAAAATAACTTGGACAAAGATACAGAAATTATAAATGGGTAGCTTACAAAAGCCATAAGGTCAGGAGTGCCTGGGTGGCTCAGTTGATTAAGTGTCCAACTTCAGCTCAGGTCCTGATCTTGTGGTCCTTGAGTTCAAGCCCCACATCAGGCTCTGAGCCGACAACTCAGAGCCTGGAGCCTGATTCAGATTCTGTGTCTCCCAATCTCTCTGCCCCTTCCCCACTTGTTCTCTCTTTCTCTCAAAAATAATAAACATTAAAAAAAAATTTTTTTTAAGTCATAAGGTCAATTAAGTGAAAATGCTAGAAAGCAAGTAGGGCATTCAAAACCTTAAGATCTGGGATGTTGTAAAGGTGATGCTTCTGTCAGGTGAAATCCAGGACTCACTGAGTCAAAGACAGCAGGTCTTTCAAGCCAGCCGTCACCGTGAACGTTTCCTCAAATGGACTAAGGACATCTACAGTGGCCTCACGGCAGCCAGAGCAAAACAGGAAAAAATGAGCTGCTGGAGCAATTCTTTGACCAGAAGCTTCAAAAAGAAACCAGAGCTGTCTTGTCCTCGGGCCTAGGTACACAGAGTATAGCCAGGTAGGGAGGACTAGGGTGGCAGTGAACCGCAGAGCTTGGGAACCATGCTGAGGCCACGAAGGTAGCTGTTAACCTGATGGAGCATCTTTATCCAAAGATGTGTCACTGTTTCTCCTTCTCAGCGCACATCATCGCCACATCTTCCTGCTAGGCCCAGAGTGACAGAGAGCTCACCAACAAGCACAGGGACACACTGACCTCTAGACCTTCAGGCCCGGTGGCTTCCTCACTGCAGCCACGCCCAGTGATCGACTCCACAGAGGGAAACCTCTCCAGCCCCAGGAGA
This sequence comes from Panthera onca, assembly GCF_046562875.1. Classification (NCBI taxonomy): domain Eukaryota; kingdom Metazoa; phylum Chordata; class Mammalia; order Carnivora; family Felidae; genus Panthera; species Panthera onca. The sequence continues at coordinate 38,534,054 of NC_138349.1, read as the reverse complement.
ACCCAGGGGCCAATGCTCATTCTCTAGAATATAACAGAGCTGGGGGAAGAAGGCCTTCCCTGCCAGCATCATCACCTGACATCCAGGGGGGGATTCCTCTGGCCAGTCCATTCAGTGGAGTAGAACTGGACAGACCCCCTAATGTAAATTCTCCATAATCTGAATGGAATGGAGCTCTCTCAAGAGCGAGCTAGGGAAATTAGAGGGACCCGGACTGGAAAAACCTGTGCAATCATTTCAGGTTTTTGTCTCCATCATCATTATTGGTGAAGAACTTGTCAGGTCTAAGAAATGAGAATTTTTGGAATTACAGATTCAATCATGGATGAAACCCTTTATAAGGGAAGAGCTAACCTGCCAAATCCTCCCAGGACAAACCATCAGCTCAGCTATACTCTCCCCAGTTTCTAAGAACTATTTGAGGAAAAGTCCCTCCTTGTGTTCATAGAGTCAACCAACACTGTCTTTCCAGGGGCTTGGACCATTTTGTAATTAGGTTACTAGTGGACCAAGTCTAATTATGTACAGAAACAGATGCTTCTTGCCTGGGCAGGAAGTGAGGCTGTAACTGCACAGGGGCATGGATGTTCACACCCGCAGCCCACTGGCAGGGCTGCTACCTGTTGGGTCAATGCCACACAGCTCAGAATTTGTGGTGAAACAGGTACTTGATGCTTTTCCTGAGGAGCTCAAAGCTGGAATGTACAGATTAATCCAGTTTCATTAGGCAGTCTCTAGAGCTAGGCTCACAATCGTCAGCTCCCTGTCTCAGGACTGCTGATGCCCTTTACAGTTGCCTAGCACTTTGCCATTTACAAAGAACTTCTGCATTAATTATTCCCTTTGAGACCAGACCAACAATGTGAGGTTGTTAAGTAACAAATGCCTCAGGGGAGTTAAGTGGCTTGCCAAAAGCCATGAGTGTGAGAAGCGGTAGGCCCTGAACTTCTGACCCCCGGTGGTCTGACTCCAGGGAGCAGCCCTGTCCACCAGACCACCCTGCCATTCATGACCTCACTCTGTCAACATCAACCACCAGTGCCCAGATGTGTGCAAATGCCCTTCTTAAAGAATCTACACTGATTGGTCAGAGCCCATGTATCTTTTAAAACGGCAAATATCCCCTGATTCAGATTTCCTCCTACCTCCCAATGATGAGCTAGTCCCATCCTCTCCTCTCCTCCGTGCTACATCTGTACTTTAAATGTTCCTCTATTGTTTCTTATTAATTTGTATTATAATTGACCTATTTACATGTCAATCTATAGCCTGTGAAGTCCTTAAAACAGTGAATGCTTCTGAGGCAGGTGGAGGGAGCAGAGTTCCTGAACACATGGTTTTCGAAGCCAGATCGCTTAGGATGGAATGCTAAGTGCACCCCTTAGTAGTACGTATGAGAAAATTATTTAAACTTTGTGTCTTCATTTTCTCATCTGTAAAATGGGGACAATAACAAAATTGGCAACTTCAAAGGGTTATTGTGAGGATGAAAGCAGTTACTCCATATAAATCACGAGAATAATTAATAAACGTTATGAAACAACCCAATGTGAACTCATAAGGAAATTGGTAAATTAAATGCAGTATATGCATACAAGGGAAAAACGGTCTCCAGCTATTAAGAAAGGAAACACACCTAGACACACCACCCCTGTATTCGGTATCATCACCATCATCATCACCATCATCATCACCATCAACATCACCATCATCACCATCATCATCATCTTCACATCCTAGCTCCTATCAAGCCTGTCACATAGGAGGTGCTCCATAAGATTCTGTCAAGTGAATGAACAAATAAATGTACTGATAAAACGGTGATTTGAGTGAAAAGGGAAGTGCTGCCTGCTCTCGTTTGGGGCAGTCACAGTTGCCTGGAGCACATCTAAAACTGCTAGCATCACTGCTTTCTTCAACAAAAGAATGCACAGGAAAGTCAAGGAACTGAATGTGAGGTTCCTAAATTAATTTACCCAGAAGAAAATCACAGGCCTCCAGGCCAAAAAAAAAAAAAATCATGCTCAGTTACTTATTCATAAAATTTTATGAAAACGAAGAAACTTTGTTTCAGTTCAGGCTAAGTTGCTTGGCTTGAACTGCGGGGAGCCTATCAGAAACCCCAAAGACATGGATATTGAGTGGAACAGCCTGAAAAGAAATCCAACACACCCTTCTCTCTTTTGAGAATGTTTGATTTGGAACACACTAGACAGGTAACCACCACAGAAACAAAGAGGATTTCACAACAAAACTCTCTGGAGTGTGTGTGTGTGTGTGTGTGTGTGTGTGTGTGTGTGTGTGTGCATGTGTGTAGCAAAAGGTAGCAGATTCAAGGAACTTGTACAAGAAAGTGAAATGTTTACTTTGATGAGCTGTAACTTATAAAAGAAAAGTTGGGTCTTTCCTATCCAAAAGAATGGATATCAAACATAAGACAGCTTTTGCAAAGACTGGAAAAGGTCAGAATTTAAGTTAATTAAAGTACCTAACATTTGTTTACCATATAACATTTATAAAACCTTTACATGTTATTTAAATTCTAAAAGATTAAAGATACTTTTTTATAAATAAATACAACAACTCTCACGTATGAGTTCAAGAGGAAAGCAGAATTTTTATTGCAGTCTTTTTTGTTATAGTGAAAAATGTTAAATAACTGAAATGCAAATGGATGGGTAAGTTGGTAAATGAAATGTGGTATATTGATACAATGGGAAAATATTATACAGAAATCACAAGAAATTATATACACACATATGTGTATGTGTGTATTGACATGGATATATGTCAAAAACCATGGAAGTATAAAAAAAGAAATGCATAATGACATAGTGATGTTTATGGTGTAACACTTTTGTTTTTAAGAAGGAAAAAAAAAAAGCCATGAACTTCCAATAATATGACTGACCACAGAAGCAGACTAGTTTTTTTAATCTTCTAAACTTTTTCTTAAAGTAAACAGACCAAACATAAAAGTAGGAAAAAGAAACTCATAAATAACATCTTCAGTAACACTAGGCTCTGGAATCCTCTGTAAACCTGAATAAGGGAGGTGAATGAAAAGGACTGCAGAAGACCAGGTTGTGAGATCAAGCTAGGGAAATGAGAGGAAGGCCTCACTAGCCTACAAGTGATGGAAACCAAAGCCAAAAACAAAAAACAAACAAATGAAAACACAGATAAATTCATCCAATTCTTTTAAAACATATAAGAGGATTCTAAAAAAACAGCCACAATGGCAGTTGTATATCTGCTGAGGATGTTGTGAATCATCCTAAAAGCCCTCTCTCCTTATAAACAAAGCAACTTAGGATCACAAAACCAAAAGCCCTCAGGTAATATCTACCAACACGTCGAGATGACAACACATCTTCATGAATCTCAAATGAAGAGGAGGCAAGAACAGTCCCCTTACAGCCCCAAGACTTGCATCACGCAACGAGACTTCAGATAACACTGATAATCGATGAATTAAAAACTGTCCAGAGAGAGGAGCCAAGATGGCAGAACAGCATGGGAGTTTTTTTCTGTCTCGTGTCCATGAAACACAGCCAGACCAACACTAAACCATCCTGCACACGTAGAAAACTGATCTGAGGATTAACACAACAATTCGCACAACCTGAACCACAAAACTCAGCAGGTGCGCGGTGTGGAGAGGTGAACTGGGGCAGAGAGAAGCCGCAGGGAGCTGTTTTTGAGACCAGAGAGAGGACGGAGATGGGGGGAATACGGGAAAAGCAACCCCAACAAAAGCAGCTGGAAAGAGAGTGAAAAAGTGGAAACAGCCGCAGGGACTGAACTAAAAAGGGAGAAAGGAGAAAGGAGAGAGTTTAAATTCCTTTAAGACTCTATAAACAGGGGGAGCGCAGAGTCTGAAACGCCGCAGCTCGATACCTGGCAGTGCTCTGGTGGGAAGGGCGAATCCCCAGGAGCAGAGCGAGGTCCAGGGGTCTTCGGGCCACACGGGGAGAGGCAGTTCCCCTGCTGGGAGGACATTCGGTAGAGGCTGTGTGGCCCCCGGTCCCAGAGGACCCTGGAGAACAACCGCATTCGCTGGTGCTGGAAGAAGATCGCTGGGGGGTGAAGCCAGACGTGTGTTGAGATTTTCCATAATCCCTGAAACGCTGCTGCCACACGATCGCGTGCACTGGGTATCCACAGCAGCATGGTCCCCCAAACGTGCCTGGGGGTGGCCGGCACCCGGCCATTGCTCCCGGCCACTGCTCGGTGAGACCCTCCCGCAGAGGGGCAAAACGGGTCAGAGCCGCAGTTCCTCAGAAGTGAGGGGTCGGGAAACACAGTCACATCTGAGATAAAACTCAGGAGGGAAGTGTCGGCTGGCTCCCTGAAGGCTTGGTCACGGCGGTGTAAAAGCAGGGAGCAGACGGACGCCCGGAGATAAAGGATGCGTGGGCGATTGCTGGTGGGGAGAACAGAGTTTCTACCAGAAACTCATTGCCGGATGACGCCATTTCCAACTCTCCCGCGCTTGCGCACACGCACCTACAAGCACCAAAACAATCCACCCCGGTTAAGCTAAGCAGCGCCATCTAGTGGAGAACGGAGCCATTACACTAAGCCCCGCCCAGCTGGGCCAACCTCACCGCTCAGGAACACCACAAGTCTCTCCCGCCTGTTTAGTTTACGGACTATAAAGTGGTTCATAGTTTGAATTCTAGGGGAAAACAATGCAATTTCAATTGTATTTCAGTCTGTTCACTAGTCCATCTATTCAGTGTTCTTTTTTCTTTTGTTTCTTTTCTTTTTCTTGAATAGAGAAAGAGGAAAAATTTATTTTTGTTTTCAATTTTTATTAAAAATATTTTTCTTTAATTTTTCCACTGTATTTTTTTACTTTTTTGTAAATTTTTCAAGTTCTATTTTACTTCCATCATTTCATTTTATTCTATTTACTCATTTTATCAAATTTTCAAAGTTTTCCTCCCCCCCCTCCCTTTTTCTCTAATCTATCAAGCTCCTTTCAACAACCAGACCAAAACACACCTAGGATCTAACATCATTTATTTGATTTTGTGTGTGTGTGTGTGTGTGTGTTGCTTTTAATTTTTTAATTTTAATTTTTTTACCTTATTAGTTCCTTTTCTTCCTTCAAAATGATGAAACAAAGGAATTCACCCCAAAAGAAAGAGTAGGAAGAAACAACAGCCAGGGACTTAATAAACACAGATACAAGCAAAATGTCTGAATCAGAATTTAGAATCACAATAGTAAAAATACTAGCTGGGGTCGAAAATAGATTAGAATCCCTTTCCACAGAGATAAAAGAAGTAAAATCTAGTCAGGATGAAATAAAAAATGCTATAACTGAGCTGCAATCTCTAATGGATGTCACGGCAGCAAAGATGGATGAGACAGAGCAGTGAATCAGCAATATAGAGGACAAATTTATGGAGAATAATAAAGCAGAAAAAAAAGAGGGAGACTAAGGGAAAAGAGCATTATTTAAGAATTAGAGAAATCAGTGACTCATTAAAAAGGAAAAATATCAGAATCATAGGGGTCTCAGAAGAGGAAGAGAGAGAAAAAGGGGTAGAAGGATTATGTGAGCATATCATAGTGGAAAACTTTCCTAACCTGGGGAAAGACACAGACATCAAAATCCAGGAAGCACAGAGGACTCCCATAAGATTCAACAAAAACTGACCAACAACAAGGCATATCACAGGCAAATTCACAAAATACTCAAGAAAGGAAAGAATCATGAAAGCAGCAAGAGAAAAAAAGTCCTTAACCTACAAGGGAAGACAGATCAGGTTTGCAGCAGACCTGTCCACAGAAAGTTGACAGGCCAGAAAAGAGTGACAGGATATAGTCAATGTGCTGAATTGGAGAAATATGCAGTCAAGAATTCTTTATCCAGCAAGGCTGTCATTCAAAATAGAAGCAGAGATTAAAAGTTTCCTAGACAATCAAAAATTAAGGGAGTCTGTGACCACTAAACCAGCCCTGCAAGAAATTTTAAGGGGGACTCTCTGAGGAGAGAAAAGACTAAATAAAGAAATAAATAAACACGTAAGTAAATAAATAAATAAATAAATAAATACCAAAAGCAACAAAGACTAGAAAGGACCAGAGAACACCACCAGAAACTCCAACTCTACAAGTAACATAAAGGGAATAAGTTCATATCTTTCAGTACTCACTCTAAACATCAATGGACTAAATGCTCTAATCAAAAGACATAGGGTAACAGAATGGATAAGAAAACAAGATCCATCTATATGCTGTTTACAAGAGACCCACTTTAGACCTAAAAGACACCTTCAGATTGAAAGTGAGGGGATGGAGAATCATCTATCATGCTAATTGTCAACAAAAGAAAGCTGGAGTAGCCATACTTATATCCAACAATCTAGACTTTAAAATGAAGACTATATCAAGGATGAAGAAGGGCATTATATCATAATTAAGGGATCTATCCACCAAGCAGACCTAACAATTGTAAACATTTATGCTCCAAATATGAGGGAACCCAAATATATAAAATTAATCACAAACATAAAGAAATTCATTGATAATAATACCATAATAATAGGGGATTTCAATACCCCACTTACAACAATGGACAGATCATCTAATCAGAAAATCAACAAGGAAACAATGGCTTTGAATGACACACTGGACCAGATGGACTTAACAGATATATTCAGAACATTTCATACTAAAGCAGTGGAATATACATTCTTCTCCAGTGCACATGGAACGTTCTCCAGAATAGACCACACACTGGGACACAAATCAGCCCTCAACAAGTACAAAAATACCGAGATTATACCATGCATATTTTCAGACCACAATGCTATGAAACTCGAAATCAACCACAAGAAAAAATTTGGAAAGGTAACAAATACTTGGAGACTAAAGAACATCCTACTAAAGAATGAATGGGCTAGCCAATAAGTTAAAGAGGAAATTTAAAAGTACATAGAAGCCAATGAAAATGATAACACCACAACCCAAAACCTCTAGGACACAGCAAAGGCAGTCATAAGAGGAAAGTATATAGCAATTCAGGCCTTTCTAAAGAAGAAAGAAAGGTCTCAGATACACATACTAACCTTACACCTTAAAAAGCTAGAAAAAGAACAGCAAATAAAACCCAAAACCAGCAGAAAACAGGAAATAATAAAGATTAGAGCAGAAATTAATGCTATCAAAACAAAACAAAAAAAAAAAAAACAGTAGAACAGATCAATGAAACCAGAAGCTGGTTCTTTGAAAGAATTAACAAAATTGATAAACCACTAGCCAGTTTGATCAAAAAGAAAAAGGAAAGGACCCAAATAAATAAAATCAAGAATGAAAGAGGAGAGACCACAACCAACACAGAAGAAATAAAAACAATAATAAGAGAATATCATGAGCAATTATACACCAATAAAATGGGCAATCTGGAAGAAATGGACAAATTCCTACAAACATATACATTACCAAAATTGAAACAGGAAGAAATAGAAAATTTGAACAGACCCATAACCAGTAAAGAAATCGAATTAGTAATCAAAAATCTCCCAAAAAAGCAAGAGTCCAGGGACAAATGGCTTTCCAGGGGAATTCTACCAAACATTTAAGGAAGAGTTAACACCTATTCTCTTGAAGCTGTTCCAAAAAATAGAAATGGAAGGAAAACTTCCAAACTCTTTCTATGAAGCCAGCATTACCTTGATTCCAAAAGCAGACAAAGACCCCACTAAAAAGGAGAATTATAGACCTGATGAACATGGATGCAAAAATCCTCAACAAGATATTAGTCAACCGGATCCAGCAAGACATTAAAAAAATTATTCACCACGATCAAGTGGGATTTATACCTGGGATGCAGGACTGGTTCAATATCTGCAAAGCAATCAATGTGATTCATCACATCAATAAAAGAAAGGACAAGAACCATATGATCCACTCAATAGATGCAAAGAAAGCATTTGACAAAATACAACATCCTTTCTTGATAAAAACCCTCAAGAAAGTAGGGAAAGAAGGATCATACCTTGAGATCATAAAAGCCATATACAAAAGACACAATGCTAATATCATCCTCAATGGGGAAAAACTGACAGCTTTCCCCCTAAGGTCAGGAACAAGACAGGGATGTCCATGCTCACCAGTGTTATTCAACATAGTATTGGAAGTCTTGCCTCAGCAATCAGAAAACACAAAGAAATAAAAGGCATCCAAATCGGCCAGGACAAGGCCAAACTTTCACTCTTCGCAGATGACATGATACTCTATATGGAAAACCCAAAAGATTCCACCAAAAAACTGCTAGAACTGATTCATGAATTCAGCAAAGTTGCAGGATATAAAATCAATACACAGAAATCAGTTGCATTCCTATACACCAACAATGAAGCAGCAGAAACAGAACAGTTGCACAAAAAAAACCATAAAATACCTAGGAATAAATCTAACCAAGGAGGTGAAAAATCTATACACTGAAAACTATAGAAAGCATATGAAAGAAATTGAAGACACAAAAAAATGGAAAAAGATTCCATGCTCCTGGATAGGAAGAACAAATATTGTTAAAATGTCAATACTACCCAAAGCAATCTACATATTCAATGCAATCCCTATCAAAATAACACCAGCATTCTTCACAGAGCTAGAACAAACAATCCTAAAATTTGTACGAAACCAGAAAAGACCCCAAATACCCAAAGCAATCTTGAAAAAGAAAACCAAAGCAGGAGGCATCATAATCCCGGACTTCAAGCTATATTACAAAGCTGTAATCATCAAGATAGTATGGTACTGGCACAAAAACAGACATTCAGATCAATGGAAGAGAATAGAGAACCAAGAAATGGATCCACAAACACATAGCCAACTAATCTTTGACAAGCAGGAAAGAATATCCACTGGAATAAAGAGTCTCTTCAGCAAGTGGTGCTGGGAAAACTGGACAGCGACATGCAGAAGAATGAACCTGGACCACTTTCTTACACCATACACAAAAATAAACTCAAAATGGATGAAAGACCTAAACGTAAGACAGGAAGCCATCAAAATCCTAGAGGAGAAAGCAGGCAAAAACCTCTCTGATCTTGCCCGCAGCAACTTCTTACTCAACACGTCTCTGGAGGCAAGGGAAACAAAAGCAAAAATGAACTACTGGGACCTCATCAAAATAAAAAGCTTCTGCACAGCGAAGGAAACAATCAGCAAAACTAAAAGGCAACCGACGGAATGGGAGAAGAGATTTGCAAACGATATATCAGATAAAGGGTTCGTATCCAAAATCTATAAAGAACTTATCAAACTCAACACCCAAAAAACAAATAATCCAGTGAAGAAATCAGCAAAAGACATGAATAGGACACTTCTCCAATGAAGACATCTAGGTGGCCAACTGACACATGAAAAAAAAATGCTCAACATCACTCATTATCAGGGAAATACAAATCAAAACCACAATGAGATACCACCTTACACCTGTCAGAATGGCTAACACTAACAACTCGGGCAACAGCAGATGTTGGTGAGGATGTGGCGAAACAGGATCTCTTTTGCCCTGCTGGTGGGAATGCAAACTGGCACAACCACTCTGGAAAACAATATCGAGGTTCCTCAAAAAATTAAAAATAGAACTACCCTACAACCCAGCAATTGCATTACTAGGTATTTATCCAAGGGATACAGGTGTGCTGTTTCAAAGGGGCACATGCACCCCAATGTTTATAGCAGCGCTATCAACAAGAGCCAAAGTATGGAAAGAGCCCAAATGGCCATTAAGGGGTGAATGGATAAAGAAGATGTGGTATATATATACAATGGAGTGTTACTTGGTAATCAAAAAGAATGAAATTTTGCCTTTTGCAACTACATGGATGGAACTAGAGGGTATTATGCTAAGCGAAATTAGTCAGAGAAAGACAAATATATGACTTCACTCATATGAGGACTTTAAGACACAGAACAGATGGGGCGCCTGGGTGGCTCGGTCGGTTAAGCTTCTGACTTCAGCTCAGGTCATGATCTTGCAGTTCATGAGTTCAAGGCCCGCATCGGGCTGACAGCTCAGAGCCTGGAGCCTGCTTCCCATTCTGTGTCTCCCTCTTTCTCTCTGCCCCTCCCCTGGCTGGTGCTGTGCCTCTCTCTCTCTCTCTCTCTCTCTCTCTCTCTCTCTCTCAAAAAAATAAATATTAAAAAACTTTTTTAAAAACATTAAGGGGCGCCTGGGTGGCTCAGTCGGTTGAGCGGCCGACTTCGGCTCAGGTCACGATCTCACACTCCGTGAGTTCGAGCCCCACATCAGGCTCTGTGCTGACAGCTCAGAGCCTGGAGCCTGTTTCGGATTCTGTGTTTCCCTCTCTCTGACCCTCCCCCATTCATGCTCTGTCTCTCTCTGTCTCAAAAATAAATAAACATTAAAAAAAATTTTTTTTAAACATTAAAAAAAAATGACACAGAACAGATGAACACAGGGGAAGGGAAGCAAAAATAATGTAAAAACAGGAAGGGGACAAAACATAAGATACTCTTAAATATGGAGAACAGCCGATTACTGGAGGGGTTGTGGGAGGGGGGACGGGCTAAATGGGTAAGGAGCATTAAGGAATCTACCCCTGAAATCATTGTTGCACTATATGCTAACTAACTTGGATGTAAATTTAAAAATTTTTTAAAAATAAAAACTGTCCAATAGATACTAACTTAGAAAGCAAGAGAGACCAATCTGAGAACAGTAATTAAAACTAAGAAAGGAGGGGGTGCCTGGTGGCTCAGTTGGTTAAGTGTCCAACTTCAGTTCGGGTCATGATCTCACGGTTCATGAGTTCAAACCCCGCATCAGGCTCTGTGCTGACAGCTCAGAACCTGAAGCCTGCTTTGGATTCTGTGTCTCCCTCTCCTTCTGCCCCTCCCCTGCTCGTTTGCTCTCTCTCTCTCAAAAAAATAAATAAACATTAAAAAAAAACAAGAAAGGAGTATTAAATTAAAAGAATTATTTTGTGATCCAGGCAAAGATATAAAATAATTTAAAAGGGAAAAGAAATCAAACTGGCATCAGACATTTTAAATAGCAACACTTCCTGCCAAGTGGACATGGAGTGACATATTTAAGATACCCTAGGAAAGGAATGAAGCCAAGGATTTTACATCCAGAAAAACTAATCTTTAAGTATATGAAGGCTGAAGACAATCTGTTATGAAAAAGCAAGAACTCAAAAATATCGTTTCCACAAGTCATTCATGAGAAATCCACTGGAAGTAAATTAACATATGGACTTATATGTCAAATGCTGTTAACACCACAAAAGAAAAATCAGACTTTATGTGAATCTTGATAGAAGTACACACCACCACCTATGAAGTATTCTTGCCAAAAAAAAAAAGAAAGAAAGAAAAAAGAAAAAAAAAAAAAAACCTGAGTTTGATCAAGCCTTCAGACCTAACTATCAATTTACATGAAATACAGGGAATAGAAAGGAAGTTGGCATATTCAAACCGTGGAACTCTCTACAAGGAAACAAACCGCTTCCTTCAACAAAATACAAACAACTCAAAACGAAACAGAGAAAATAAAATAAAAAACACTGAGCACATCGTAAGTAAGCTGTGGGACAATTTCAAGCCACCTGGTGTACATATAAATGGAGTCCCTAAAGGAGAGGAGAGAGAGGAGTGAAGGCAAAAATATTTGATGACGTTATGGTTGCACTTTTCCAAATTTAATGAAAACTATAAACTGACAGATCTAAAAAGCTGAAGGAACCCCAAGCACAAAAAAAAAAAAAAAAAAAATGAAGAAAACTACATCAAGACACATTGTACGCAAATTGCTTAAAGTCGGTGACAAAGAGAAAAATTTTAAGTAGCCAAAGAAAGAGGACATGTTGCATACTGATAAACAAAGGTAAGGATAACAACACATTATTTTTCTTTTTTTCTTTTTTCTTTTTTCTTTTTTGAGAGAGAGAGCATGAAAGGAAGAGAGAGGCCAAGGGAGAGAATCTTAAGCGGGCTCCACGCTCAGCACAGAGCCTATAGCCAAAATCAAGAGTCCGCTGCTCAACCAACTCAGCCACCCAGATGCCCCATCAACACGTTTCTTACTGAAGAAATTATTGAAGTTATTCAAGAAAGAATTCAGCAGAGCAAATCTTTAAAATATAGAAAAAAAAATGGCCAACCTAGAATTCTATATCCCACATAAATATATTTCAAAATTGAGAGCAAAAAAAAAAAAAAAAAGATTTTTTTCAGACGTACAAAAGTTGAAATCATTTATCAGCAGTAGACTCATTATAACAAAAGTGACCAAGGGAGTGCTTCGTCAAAAAGAAAATGACACTAGATAGAATATCGATCTGTAGAAATATAGATCTGGACAAATGTATGAAGAACACTGAAACTGGTAACAACATGGGTAAAATATGTAAGCCTTTTTGTTATTATTTAAATATCTCTAAAGAGTAGAAATCTTTAAATATCTTTATGAAAGATAAAGATAAATATGCTTATGCTTTATAAACAAATATAATAATAATGTAGTGAGGGGATTATGTAACAAATGCAAATATAAAATATATGACAATAGCCCAAGACCAGAAGAGAAATGGAAGTATACTACTATAAGGTTCTCAGAGTATTCAGGAAGTGATATAATGGCACTTGAAGGTAGTCTGTGATAAGTTATACACTATAAACTCTAAAGCAGCCACCAAAATAACAAAAGAGTCAACACTAAGAAAAAAATAACAACAAAGCATATGAAATAGAAAAAAAATATGTAATCCAAAAAAGTCAGAAAAAGAAAAAAGCGGGACAAAATAGATGAGAAAAAATACAAAACAAATAAGACGACAGATTTAAATCTAACAATAACGCTAAATGTCAATGGTTTACATACCCCAGTTAGAAGGCCAAAACTGTCAGATTACATGAAAAAAGCAAGAGCCAACTATCTGCTGCCCTCAAGAGATAGACTTTACACAGAAAGACACAAATGGGTTAAAAGTAATAATATACCATGCTAACGCTGATCCAAAAGAAGGCTGAAGAGGCTATGTTAGTATCAGACAAAACAGATTTCAGAGCAAAGTATATTACCAGAGTAAAGAAGGTCATTTCAAAGTGATAAATGGATCAATTCGTTAAGAAATATAAAAATCCTGAATGTGCATCTAATACAAAGCTTCAAAATACATAAAGATACAGCTAGAAACAAAAATAGTTACACAACTAGTGACAGAGAAAGAGTGGAAAACAGATAGCATGCTAATGGTAAATAAAAGAAATTTGGACTGAGCTTCTGGGCAGGGGAACACGTGGAGTTTGGGGAGAGTGGTGTGTGTGTGTCTGGAGAGGGCCAGACCTTCCCCCATACTTCGCCCTATGTATCTCTTCATCTGGTAATTTGCATCCTTTATCACATCTTTCAATAAACTGGTAAACATAAGAAAGTCGGACTGCCTATATATCAGGCAAAGTACATTTCAGTGCAAAGATTATTACCAAAGTTAGAGACAGTCATTTCATATTAATCAGAGCATCAGTTCATCATGAGGACAGAATAATCCTAAACATTTATGCACCTCATCAGAGTTTCAAAATATATGAAGCCATTGAATCAATAATAATAATATCCCTCTCTCAATAATCAATGAAGCAAAGAGACAGGAAATACATAAGGACTTAGAAGACCTAAAAAAAACTACCAACCAATGTTACCTAATTGACATTTAGAAGACCTAAAAAAAACTACCAACCAATGTTACCTAATTGACATTAATAGTTACCTAATTGACATTAACATAAATTGACTAATTGAACAGGAGCAGAATACATTCTTGTCAAGAGCACATGGAAAAGTCATCACAAAAGACCATATATGATTTGGGCCATAAAATAAATTTAATAAATTTAAAAGGTTTCAAGTTATGTCAAATATGCTTTCTGGCCACAAGGGAATTAAATTACAAATTAATAAAAAATCTCTGGAAAACTCTCCAATATTTAAAACTAAATAAAACACTTTCTAAATAACAAATTAGACAAAAAAGAAACTAAAAGAAAATTGTAAAGTGTTTCAAACTGAATGACTATGAAAACATAAGATACCACAATTTCTGGTGTATTATGTCACTAAAACAGTATGTAGGCGGTAATTTATAGCAATAAATACTTGTATCAGAAAAGAAGTTTCAAATCAATCATCTCAGCTTCCATCTTTGAAATTAGAAAAAGAACCTAAACCTAAAATAAACAAAACCAAGGCCATAATAAAGGTCAGAAAAAAAAAAAAATCAATAAAATAGAACAGAAAACCAATGAAGAAAATTAAAGAAAACAATAGTTAGTTTTTTGGGAAAAGCAATGAGATTGCTAAAATTTTAGGCAAACAACTAAAGAAAAAAAGTAGAGGACAAAAAATCCTCAATATCAGGAATGAGAGAGGTAGCATCATTACAAATCTATAGATATTAAAGAAATAATAAAAAGATGAGCAATTTTATGTCAATGAATTTGACAACTTCAATGAAATAGACAATTTCGTTGAAATACACATACTACCACAACTAACTTAAGAAGAAAAAATAGATAACTTAAGAAAATAAATGCCTCTATTTATAAAGAAATTGAATTTGTACTTTAAAATCTTCCTACAAATAAAATTGCAAGTCCAGAAGTTTGGTAAAATATTATCACTGGTAAATGCTAAAATTTAAGGAAGAAATAATACCACACATTTTACACAAATTTTTTCAGATAATTTAATAAGAGGGAATACTTTTCCATTTATTTAATGAAGTCAGTATTAACTTCATCCCCAAACAAGCTAGGCATTATAATAAAAGTAGAATTCAATATCTCTCACGAGCAGAGATGCAAACTTTTTTTAGAACATAGCAAATTGAATCCAGTAATAAATAAAAAGAATAACATATCAAGGCATAGTGGGGTTTATCCCAGGAATTCAAAGTTGATTCTCAGAATCAATCAATAAGAGCACCTGGGTGGCTCAGTGAATTGAGCACCTTACTCTTGATTTCAGCTCAGGTCATGATCAGGTTCATGGTTCAGGTTCAATTCAGGTCATGATCAGGTTCATGGGTTGGAGCCCTGCATTGGGCTCCACACTCACAGTGTGGAGCCTGCTTGGGATTCCCTCTCTCTCCCTCTCTTTCTGCCCCTCCCATGTTCTCTCTCTCTCTTTCTCAAAATAAATAAAATAAACTTTAAAAAATCAATCAATAAATTTTTAACTTTTTGAGGAACCTCCACACTGTTCTCCAGAGTGGCTACACCAGTCTGCATTCCCACCAACAATGCAAGAGGGTTCCCATTTCTCCACATCCTCGCCATCATCTGTAGTCTCCTGATTTGTTCATTTTAGCCACTCTGATCGGTGTGAGGTGATATCTCAGTGTGTTTTTGATTTTATTTCCCTGATGATGAGTGATGTTGAGCATCTTTCATGTGTCTGTTAGCCATCTGGATGTCTTCTTTGGAAAAATGCCTATTCATGTTTTCTGCCCATTTCTTAACTAGATTATTTGTTTTTTGGATGTTGGGTTTGATTAGTTCTTTGCAGATTTTGGATACAAACCCTTTATCAGAGATGTCATTTGCAAATACCTTCTCCCATTCCAAAGATTGCCTTTTAGTTTTGTTGATTATTTCCTTTGCTGTGCAGAAGCTTTTTACCTTGATGAGGTCCCAATAGTTCATTTTTGCTTTTGTTTCCCTTGCTCTGGAGGCAAACTATAAAAAAGACTCTTAACAGAGAACAAACTGAGAGTTGCTGGAGGGTAGGTGGGCAGGGAGATGGGCTAAAGGGGTGTTGGGCATTAAGGAGGGCCCATGTTGTGATGAGCCCTGGGTGTTTTATGTAAGTGATGGATCACTAAATTCTACTCCTGAAACTAATATTACACTATATGTCAACTAACAAGAATTTAAATAAAAACTTGGTAAATATCATGATTTCACTCATATGTGGAATTTAAGAAACAAAACAGATGAACATAGAGGAAAGGAAGGAAAAATAAGATAAAAACAGAGAGGGAGGCAAACCATAAAAGACTCTTAAATACAGAGAACATACTGAGGATTGCTGGGGGGAGGAGGAGGTGTTGGGTAGGCGGATGGCCTAAAAGGGTGATGGGCATTAAGAGGGCACTAGTTGGGCTGAGCACTGGGTGTTATATGTAAGTGATGAATCACTAAATTCTACTCCTGAAATCATAAAACAATAATAATAAAATAAAATGGAGAAAATAAAAATTTTTTTAAAAATCCATTATAATTCACCGTATTAACAAATTAAAAAATAAAAACTCTGAACATTGAGTAGACATAGAAAAAACATTTGACAGAATTCAACAAAAACAAAACATAACTCTCAGCAAACTAGCAAACTAGGAATAGAAGGGAACTTTCTCATTGATCAAGGGCACCTATTGAAAAAAAAATCTAAAACTGGGGCACCTGGGTGGCTCAGTCAGTTGAGCGTCTGACTCTTGTTTTCAGCTCAGGTCATGATCTCAGGGGTTTTGTGGGTTAAAGCCCCGCATCAGGCTCTGTGCTGACAGTGTGGATGGAGCCTGCTTGGGATTCTCTCTCTCTCCCTCTCTCTCTGCCTCTCCCCCACTCATATTATCTCTGTCTCTCTCAAATAAATAAATAAACTTAAAAAAAAATTTGGGGGGAGCGCCTGGGTGGCTCAGTTGGTTGAGCGTCCAACTTCGGCTCAGGTCATGATCTCACGGTCTGTGAGTTCAAGCCCTATGTCGGGCTCTGTGTTGACAGCTCAGAGCCTGGAGCCTGCTTTGGATTCTGGGTCTCCCTCTCTCTGCCCTTCCCCCGCTCATGCTCTGTCTTTCTCTCTGTCAAAAATAAACATTAAAAAAAACTTTTTTTAAGTTTAAAAAATAAATAAATAAAATAAAAATTTTCTTTTAATCTTCAGTCAACATCATACTTACTGAACAAAGACTAAATGTTCCCCCCTACCCAAGACTGGGAATAAGCCAAGGATGTCTGCTCTCACCATCCTAATTCAACATCGCATAGGAGACTCTAGCCAGTGCAACAAGCCAAGGAAGGAAAAAAAAAAAAAGGCATCCAGACTGTAAAAGAAGAATAAAAACTGTCTTTATTCACAGAAAACATGATCCTACAACTAGAAATTCCTATGGATATACAAAGATATTCTTAGAAATAAGAGTTTATTCAGTTTGCACAAAACAAGATCAATAAAAAATTAATCATATTTCTTTTTTTAATGTTTATTTATTTTTGAGAGAGAAAGTGAGACACAGCATGAGCAGGGGAAGGGCATAGAGAGAGGGGGACAGAGGATCCAAAGTGGGCTCTGTGCTGACAGCAGAGAGCCCAATATGGTGCTCAAACTCATGAACTGTGAGATCGTTACCTGAGCCAGAGTCCAATGCTTAACCGACTGAGTCACCCAGGTGTCCCCAAATTAATCATATTTCTATATACCAGTAACAAAAAATCAAACCTTGATGTTAAAAATAAAACTATTACCAATAGCATAAAATTATGAAATACTTAGGAATATATGAGAAAAAATAAACACCCCATACACTGAAAACTACAAAACACTGCTGAAGGAAATTACAGAAGATGGAAGTAAATGGAGAGATTAAATAGGTACATGAATCAGAAGACTCAATATTGTTAAGATATCAACTCTTCCAAAATTGATCTATAGATACAGCACACTATCCAAATCAAAGTTCTATTCATATGAAAATGCAAAGGACAGAGAGTAGCCAAACAACTTTGAAAACAAAGACTCTGATTCACAACTCGCTCTACAGTTGTAATAATCAAGATAGTGTGGTATTGGTATAAAGACACTAAAGAGAGATCAGTGTAACAGAATAGAGACCAGAAATTGACCTATATAGACAACTGATTTTCAACCAAGGTGCACAGACAATAAAATAGATAAAAGATAGTTATTTCAATAAACAGGGCTGAGACAGTCATATGTAAAAATAATAATAATGATAGCCTGACCCATTCCTTACACCATATGCAAACATTCACTTGAAATGGATCACAAACTTAAATTTAAAACCTGAAACGATAAAACTTCCGGAAGAAATGTAGGAGAAAAATTTTGTGACCTTGATTTAAACAAGGATTTCTGGGGCGCCTGGGTGGCGCAGCCGGTTAAGTGTCCGACTTCAGCCAGGTCACGATCTCGCGGTCCGTGAGTTCGAGCCCCGCATCAGGCTCTGGGCTGATGGCTCGGAGCCTGGAGCCTGTTTCCGATTCTGTGTCTCCCTCTCTCTCTGCCCCTCCCCCGTTCATGCTCTGTCTCTCTCTGTCCCAAAAATAAATAAAAAACGTTGAAAAAAAATTTTAAAAAATAAATAAATAAATAAATAAAAATAAACAAGGATTTCTTAGCATGATCTATAAAGAAAAAATTGATGATTTCACCTCATCAAAATTAAGAATTTCTGCTCTTCAAAGAAAGTAGAGAATAAAAAGATTAAGAGAATAAAAATATTAAATACAGACTAGGAGAAAATATTTGCAAGTAACGGTGTTTAAGATAAACTTGCATCAGGAATTGTCCAAATTTGATAATAAGAAAGCAAAAATTCAATTTAAAAAAAAAAAAAGCAAAATATTTGAACAAACACTTCTTCAAAGAGTAGATGAGGAGATTAAGACAGAGTAATTGGAAAGTAGATGACTTACCTCTTAGCGTTAGCTGAAGGTAATAAAAGAAGCCACTTGAGCTGACAAGTCGAAGGTGCTTAAGTAAAGTGAAGAGTACAGAGATTAGTAGTAAGAGAAAACTGGTGTCTAAAACTCAAAGCTGAGGAAAAGGGAGGGAAAAGAAGTGGTTTCTATAATTTCTATATTGCTCAAAGTAAGACACCAACAGATAGTATCTAAAGAAAAAGATAACTAAGGTTTTTATTATATAAATCACTGGTGTAGAGGTACTTACTAGAACACACACGAATCTTCCTGAATACAAAAGTCAATATCCATTAAAAGAGCAAGTAAATCATGGCGTGGTCCAACAGGGATTGAACATGTCATTTGTATCAATAAATAGAAAGAGCTTCGCTCAGCTATTAAAAGAAAAGGTTTATCAAGATGACTAACAAAGCAAAACCCAACTCTGTGCTCTGGAAGAGAAAGACAAGTGGCAAAGGCATTCAGAAAGGATAAAAGTTAAAGGATGTGAGAAGTCATACTAGGCATATCTTGCTATCAGACAAAGTAGAATTCTAGCCGAAAAGCAATAAACGGGACAAAGAAAAATACCTTTTAATGCTAAAGGCTATAATTCACAATGAAAATATCGTAGTTATTAATATCTATGCACCTGATAACACATGGAGTGTGCCAAGCAGATGTTATAGGAGATGAAAGGAGAAATGTGCAGACACATGCTGGAGATTATAAAACACAGTTCAGCTAGAGACAGAGGGAAAAAAATCATATTAAATATCTATAGAAATAAAAAGAAATAAGAAAGAAATAAAACTAATGTAATACAACAGAAGTAAATTAATAAGGATAAAGATCAGACATGAGTTAGGAAGCTACAAAGTAATAAATACATCACGATGTCATAAATACATCAACAAGCTGTTGCTTTGGGGGGAAACATTCACAAAGTTAAGAAACGTTAGCAAGAAAAAAAAAGAAGGATAAATATACAAATAAAATGAGACAAAGGGGAAATCGCTATTAAAATAGAGAATTTTTTTAACGTCTGAAACTAATAACTTGCTAACTTTATATAAATAAATTTGACAACCTAGATAAAATAAATAATTTTTAGGAAAATATAATTTACCAAATCTGAACTTTACGAGATGAAAAATTTGAAGAACTCAATTGCTATAGAAGTTATGGAGCAAATTATGTGTTCTCACCAAATAATACACCATGGTTTCACTGAGGAATTTAACAATCCTGTATAGTCAGATAATCCTCAGGCTGCTTAAACTATTACAGAACACGGAGAAAGAATTACAATTTCTAAATTCTTTTTATGAAGCAAATTCAACATAGATGTCAATATCTGATAAATATTGCCCTAAAGAGAAAACGATAAATCAATTTGACTTATAAATGCTGATATAAAAATCTTAAATAAAATATAAGCAAACCGTATATTAAGAAAATGTCATCGTGGCCAAATGGGATTCCCTCCAGGAAAGAAATCAGTATTAGAAAGCTCAATAATATGAGTATGTAATTCGTGATATCCATACGTAAAGAAAGCAATACATGTCGTTTCCACAGCCCTGCGGTGAGACCCTGCAAACCCCACTCCTCCTTGGCCCGCTGTTAGTCTCTGCCAGTAGGGGGCGCTGAAGGGAGAGTGCGAGGCTGGGGGATGGGAGCCAGAAGTTTGCTCCCTTCTGTCTACTCTCTCCTCCTACCCATGTCATCCCAGTCGTGTTTCTTCACCCCACAGCCATTGGGGTTTTTCTAGTAGCAGCTTTCAAATTCAGCTGGCTATTTTTCCAGAGCTTGCTCCTCCAGACTGGCCAGCACCACCCTCCGCAGAGGTCCGGTCTGGATTCCATGGGGTCCCTCCTTTTCCCTGTGTTCCCCTAGCCCTAGGTGTGGTAACTACATCCTGCAGTTTCTGCTACCTCCCAGATGCCTTAGTAGTCCTCTTGTCTTTTCTATTAGTTAACAATTTAAATTTGTGTTAAATTCTCTTTATTAAAACCACAGGCATGGTTTCTGTGTCCATTTGACAAAATCTGACACCTATTTCTGATTTGGGAAAATATTCCAAAAGAAAGAAAATATTCAACTAAGGAAGAATTGGTGGATACTTATTTGACAGATATATGATTTCATATATATGCATCTCCGCAGGACAGTGGTATCCTTCTGGATGGGGAATAGAGGTTCCTCCACTGCCTGCTGTGTTGGGAGCAGTAGGCAGAGAACTAGACACGAGAATGAGAACAAACGACCTGTAGATGCCATCTCCTGATGTGAACCTTTTATGTAAGAAACAGAGGGAAATACGGATATAAGCGTATCTTCTCATAGCTACAAAATGAAATACTGAAAAAAACAAACCCAAACCTAATTTTAAAATGTGTTACATAAAGAGGGAAGGAGAAATGAGGTACAGAGGATAGGAATGGAAACTAGGTTTCTCAGAATATACCCAATTACAGTTTTGACTTTGGGAACATGTTTTATATACTTTAAAAAATGAAATTAAAAAGCAATTCCTAGGGGGTGCCTGGGTGGCTCAGTCGGTTAAGTATCTGACTCTTGACTTCGGCTCGGGTCATGGGCTCATGGTTTGTGAGTTCAAGCCCCACATCAGGCTCTGGGCTGGTAGCACAGAGATTCTGTCTCCCCCTCTCTCTGCTCCTCCCCTGCTTGCTATCTCTCTCTCTCAAAATAAATAAAAAGACTAAACTTAAAAATAAAAAAAGCAATTCCTAAAACAATCTGAAACAAATACACCTAATTATCTAGTTGGTCAGTAACACAACCATACAAAAAGTTGCTTGTAGTGACTTTAGAACATCATTTGACTGATTGAACCTTCATGGAGCCCTGAGATGACAGCACAGAGCCTGCTTGGAATTCTCTCTCCCTCTCTCTCTCTGGCTCTCTCTTTCTCTCAGTGAATAAATAAATAAACACCAAAAAAAAAAAAAAAAAAAAAAGAGTTGGTGGTTCCGAAACGTGCTTTCTGTTCTGCAATCCACATCTCCGGAGCCATACCTCGCTTTTCTCCCATCTGAATTCCAAATCTAAGTCTCGCATGGGTGCGTCTGATTGGTGGGCCATACAGCCCATCTGGAATCCCAAATGCAATGGTGACTGAGAAATATGGCCTTTAGCTTTCTATTCTGCACACAGGTCTGCACACTAGCTGGAAAAGGAATTAAAAAAACCAATCCGTACGATCTATGACCTCATAAACTCAGACCTTTCAAATGGCTTTGATTAGCCTCTTGAAGACTTGGTGTGATAGCAACATAGGAATTTTTCAAGAAAACGCATTCTAGAAATCCATTACAAGGTTATACCGAGTAGCTAAAAGTTATGTTTCATCAGAGTATATGTTTAAAGTCTATGAGGGGAAAGACTAGTTCCAAAATATCCACTGTGCCCTAGGTAGCAGCAGGGTCATGGAGTCACTCAGGCAATCCTGCCTTGCCTGCAATTCAGCCACACGCTGAGGACTCTGGTTTGGAAAGGGGGGTATATCATTTGTTGCTTTCTACACGCTCCTAAGGGGATGGTAATTTTATTATTATTAATAATATCCCCCCAATTCCACTCATTATAAACTCTCCTAGGAATAATCTTTAAGATGTGTCTGGATGAAAAAAGGAAATAAAAGCTAAACTTCTAAAAATAAAAACATCCAAGATCCCTAGACCCAAATCACCCACAGTACTTCCAGGTATCAGAGAACCGGTCTCAGCTGGGAGGCCGAGTCTAAAATCATTGTTGGCTGATGAATTTCGTACTGGATCAATTACCCGGCCCAAGTTCTGTCACTGCATCCTGTGTGTGAGTAAATACCCTGAGTATATGCACATCACACACACACACACACACACACACACACACACACACACACACAGTGCTCTTCACAGCAGCAAGAGTTGGATAATCTCTGATTCCACTTACTGGCTGTGTACCCTCAGACAAGCTTTTTAACCTGTGCCATAATCTCCTCATCTGTAAGACGAAAGTAACAATTGTTACTTTCAAATAAGTTGATAAAAAATAAAATGCTTTGAAGGCTGACACCTACTACGTGCTATATCATGCTGATTATTGTCCTTATCATTATGCTTACTACCACTGTCACCCTGTCTTAGCAGATATCAGACTTAGAAAAACAGACTCTAAATGTGTGCAGTGTTCACGGATCACAAATACTGGCTGAATGTCTGAGTTCTGAGATCATTTCTCTCCTTTGGGGAAAAAAAAAAAAGGAAAATGTTGCCTATCTAGTAAATAATATACTTTGAATTCTTTATTCGTGTTCAAAGGAAAAAAAGAAAGAAAATAATTTTCCACAGCACAGAGCCGCAGACTGAGAAGACAGGCCCGTTTGCTTTGGCTATGGCAAAGACCTGTTGTTCTAGAGAGTGGAACGAGGTGCCTGTCTCACCCAACATTGTTCTTGGGCCCTGGAAACATGGCAATTAAAAATATATTCGACTAACCAAATAGATGCAACGTTTTCTTTAGCAGTGATCAACTCAGCCCAGGCTCCTCTCTAATCCATCAGGCAGGTCTGGACACCATCCATTGCTCAGAAGTAACAGACCCTGGTGCTCCTGACAAGTCGTGGAGGCTGGACCATCCAGCCAGCCAACTCAGAAGCAAAGGTGTCTCTACCATAAGCACATTAATTAAATCAATTAGGGGGCACCCGGGTGGCTCAGTCAGTTAAGCGTCCAATGCTTGATTCTGGCTCAGGCCATGATCTCCCAGTTATGAGATAGAGACTCCCATTGGGCTCCGTGCTGGGTGTGGAGCCTGCTTAAGATTCTCTCTCTCTCTCTCTCTCTCTCTCTCTCTCTCTCTCTCTCTCCCTCTGCCTCCCCTGTTCACGTTCTCTGGCTCTCAAAAATAAATAAATAAATAGATAGATAGATAGATAGATGATAGATAGATAGATAGATAAACAAACAAAATCAATTAAAATTAGAACATGAGAGGAAGGCCTCCTGTCTGACACTTAGACACTGACACCTCAAAATATAGGAATTTCAGTAAGTGAAAAGAGATAAAGACAGAGAATCCTCAAATCTCACTGGTAATGGGGACAGGGAGAGGGCTGGAGAGGGCTCAGAGTAGACAAAGTCATGTGGTTTCTGCAGAATAGCCTCTACATCTACTATGCGAGGCTCCCCTCCTTTCCCTGTGCTTATTTCTAAAATTAAAAATAGAATTAAAGGCCAATACCTAGAAATAAGCGTAAAGGATTTACAAATCATAGGCAAAACTCAGATGACCCCATCAACATTCAGACTTGAAAGTGAGGAAACATTTTCCAACATATACCTCAGTCTCTGCAGAATTTTTTCATCTTTGAATAAGGAGACAGAAAGCTCTCAATAAAGTAACACTTTATGCAAATACTCAGTTTTTCCAGAACTAGAATAAGGAAACAGAATCGGTAATAATAAACTCAAGCTTTTTTGCCCTCCAACAACTACCACAGACGAAAATTTTACAGAGGACAAGAATTTCCAGCCAAAGTAACTAGATTATTTTTACCACCTGGACATGCAACTTTTTCCAGCTTGTGGTATATTGTTAGAAGTTTCTCAACAAAATAAAATTGCCTTCTGAGGAATGCTATTTGAAGACTTTTGGGTAGGCGTGCCTGGGTGGCTCAGTCCGTTGAGCAACTGACTTCGGTTCAGATCATGATTTCGCAGCTCATGAGTTCAAGCCACATGTCGGGCTCTGTGCTGACAGTTCAGAGCCTAGAGCCTGCTTTGGATTCTGTGTCTCCCTCTCCCTCTGCCCCCCCCCCCGCCCCCGTCTCTCTCAAAAAATGAATAAACATTTAAAAATTTTTTTCTTAATTTAAAGATCTTTGAGTATAAAACATATCAAGCAACCTTCGCAAAGGAAATAATGCCTAGAAAATGTGTAATGGAATAAACTAAAAAGTTGGAGGGCCTATACTGGACTGAATCTTATACTATTTGCATGAAATATCAGAATTTCAGAATATCAGAAATATCATGAAATTACAGACTATCAAAATTTCAAGAGTCTATAAGTCAATATTTTTAATATGTACCTTCAAGATAACCCACATATAGGATTGGTTTCTATGTTTGCTATGTTTGCTATTTCACACACTTACAACACACATATATCACCTTATTTGTATCATTTATTGTTTTATGTTTTGTGTGTCGTAGGACTATAACCCTGTATATGTGGTTTTTATCTATAGTAGAAAGGGAAAAATAAAGAAAAAAACCTCTGATAGAGAAAAAGTGACTTATGGTTCTTTATTAACTATAAGACAAGAAACATTACTCATCTCTAAAGTAGATGATAATTTTTGTTGAACAAGCATTAATCTGGTTAAAGAGATACATGACGCGAAATTACATAAAAGTAAAAAATGTAAACAGGTGAAGAAAAGTCAGCATTTCTCCTTAGGCCTTAAAGAAATCACACAAAAGCAAGAAGTTGAAGCAATAAACACAATTGTAAACTCCATCCTTGAAACAGTAGGGAAAACGCTGAAGTTATGAAACACAAAGTAGGCAGGTCTTCTGGAAGCACTTAAGGTCAAACCCAGGACAACGCAAAAAGAAACGCAGTCTGCAGCTGCAAGTCTTTAAAACTAAAAATCTGCAGAAGCAGAGTTCTCTTGGGTGAGGGATCCAGATGGAGGTGCAAGATCCATCACTGATTGCTTCCAAGGGGTTGGGTGAATGGCTTGTGATGGGAGCCCTCCTGAGCCTAGTTTGGTCCCCGGAAGGCTGCATCACAGACCAGGCTGAGTGAAGAATCACAGGGCTAATCCATATTTGCAGGAAGCAGACAGTCTATAAGGCAGAGGATAAACAAGAAGAAAGAGACATGAACAGCTCCTTAGCTTCCGTTCTCTTTTGGCTGAGAAGAAGGAATGGAGCAGTGGCCAAAAAATTAAAACCGTGTTCTCAGAAAGAGAGAAGTGAAAGAGAGCTACCAACAATCCAACAGAAAAGTGAGCAAATAACATGGTTCACAGAAACAAAAATTCAAATGCTTTCAAACCTGCAAGAATCGTTTCAATCTCTTAAAAGGAATGCAAAGTAAAGCTATAGTGATATGTTCCACTTATGAGATGGCAAAATTCAAAAATTGTGATAGCAACCCGTGTGATCGGCAGTGTGGGAACAGACTCTCACATGTCGCAGGGGGGACCGAGAGCAAGCTGGCAACCGCTCGCAACATGGGAAATCCTTTGACCCAACAATGCCACTTCTAGGAAGTGAGAAATGGCAAATTTTTTGAACATCGAAAGTGCGGAAACCATCTAAATATTCATAATAAGGGAGTAAATAAATTCTGGTGCAATCATAAAGTGGAATTTTATGCAACTTTTTTAATACATTTTTTTTAATGTTTATTTATTTATTTTTGAGAGAGAGAGCACAAACGGGGGAGAGGCAGAGAGAGAGGGAGACCCAGAATCTGAAGCAGGCTCCAGGCTCCGAGCTGTCAACACGGAGCCTGACGCAGGGCTTGAACTCACAAACCACAAGATCATGACCTGAGCCGAAGTCAGACGCTTAACCGACTGAGCCACCCGGGCACCCTTATCGTGCAACTTTTTAACAGAATAAAGCAGATCTGTACATACTGAATAGAAGTCTTTCAGAGATACCGTGTCAAGTTTAAAAAAAAAAAAGAGAGAGAAAATATCCAGAAAACTATTTTGCTGTGCTTCCACCTGCATATTAAAACATAAATACATACATAATTGCTCGTGTGTATAGAGAAATATGTTTGGAGGCTGGCAGAAGTCGCTATGTGTAGCAAGAGAAAAATAGGTGGTGAGAGCACTAAACCGGAGGCTCCCAAACTGTTAAAGTGTGTGCATGTATGTGTGTGCACGTGCATATAAATAAAAGAAACATTGAAAATTCCCACAAAGCATTCACTACAGTTCTATCTGTATTATAAGATTGAAGGTGATTTTTTTTTCTTTTTAAAAATTTTTCTAAGTAGGCTCCACACCCAACGTGGGGCTTGAACTCACGACCCTGAGATGGAGAGTTGCATGCTCTACCGACTGAGCCAGCCAGGTGCCCCAAAGTAATTTTTTTTTTCTTTGTCGAGTTTCAGGTTTATAAATATCCCGCAGTGGCATTAAGTGCTTTGAAAAAAACAAAAAAACAAAAAACAGAGTTTGTTTTCCTCCTAAAATTCTCCCTTATCTCCACCAAACAAAAATACCTGGTCAGTTCACTCAGTGAAAATACATCTTTTGCTTGTGTGGCTCTCCAGGCGGCCCGGCCCAGGCAGGTCACCGAAATGTCCTGCTCTCCGTGCTCAGGTGCACCAGACGGCCCAGCAAGCCCCATACCCCCTGTGCTCCGCGAGGTCCTGCAGGCCAAAGTATTGGGGGGCAGAGCTCCACTGATTGTTTCCCTCAGGTAAAGGACTCCCCCAAATGGTGCTGCTATCAGAATGAACGTCTTGGAGTTATTTTCGTTGCATTCCTGGCCTTAAGAGACAGGTTTCCTGTTAATGCTGTTTTGACTGACATTGTTTGGGTCTCTCCAGCAGGAGACCAGATTTAGATCAAACGCACAGGATTCTCCTGCTGAAACAAGAAGGGCCTGCAACATCCAGGGAAATCAAAGTCCCCGTTTTGAGAGGGTGGGAAACGGGACGGGGGTACTTTCTCTGCTGCCCTGGGAGGCCTCGATGAAGAAAGTCCCGCCTGCCCGGAGCCACACCAAGCCAAGGCCACTGTGTCAGCAGCTTAGAGGTCAAAGCATCCTGGGCACCCCCCCAACGGAAGGCAAGACCCCCTTCGAGGCCCTGGGCCAGCATAAGGAGGCTCACACACCTACAGTCCAAGCACCAGCCCTAGCAGGGTCCCTGTGCAGAGACTTTCCGAGGGCTGTTTAGAGCCTGCCATTGGTGAGCAGCTGTTTAACCTAATATGTTCTTAGGAAGCCTGGGAATATAGAACAAAAGAAAACATGAACCACGGCCTGTCCTGGCCCCTCTCAAACTTGATCAACCTGGCAAATGCCCCTAGAGACCAATAAGGGGCCTGTGCATCCCAAAGGTCTGGGGCGCTTCATTCTCAAAAGGAAAAAAAAAGTGTTATCTCCCAGAGCAGGAGGCACTGAGCGGGTCTGCCTGCTCAGCCCAAGTGGAGAGAGAGGGAGCCTATGTGTACACGCACCTCTGTGAGGTGGCCCTAGGGCCATTATGCCCTGGGCTGGCCCTGGCCTCTGTGGCAGGTCAGAAGGTGCCAAGCTGCGAACCAGAGTCCCTGTGCAGCCAAGTGCTTTAATCCGTATTTGGGCTCCGTGCTCCCTTTGCTAGGGCTGGGGGAGTGGCGGCCGAGACTGAATTTTCACAAGAACATTCATTTCCACAGAGCAGGTCGTGATTAACAGTGAAACCTTCGAAATGGGCTGGAAGTTGGCTGTAACCAGCTGACATTTTGTTTTCGAAAGAGCCAGGCAAATTTGTTTCCAAGGCCTTTCACTTCGAATCTTTGTTTGCGTGTGGACCTGGGAACCGGCATCTCCAGGCTCTTTCCTAATGAAATCCTAAATCATCCAGGTGACTATGGGAAGGTAGCCCCGGCTGCCCAGCCTGGGCCTCTGAAAAGCATGCAACTCTTCAGCCTAGAGTCTGGAAGAAGTTGCCATCCACCAGCAGTAAACAAACAGCATTCCAAGGACTAAGTGTAGTTCTTTTTTTTTTTCTTTGAGACTAGAGGAACCTGGCCAACATGCCTTCTCCTCCCATTGTAGATGACAAACTGTGAAGAAAAGTCTTGGCATGTGGCAAAAGTTCCCCTTCCATTGTGAAGTTAATAAAAGAAAACCATGTGTTCAAACAAGTCGGCCTTTTGCTAACAATCCTGCATCACTGGGCTCCAAATGTCAGGGAAATATCCATGCTTCGGTTCAGCAAGGAGACAAAAATAATGTGGCGGGGTAGAAAGAATTCAGATTTTAGGAGACTGGTTCCACAACACATATGTACATGAAAATGCCTTTTTACCTGATCTAAGGCCCAGACTTTTTATATAAGCAGCCCCCACTTGAAGCTCCACACAGCGTGTGTGTCTATGGGGATGTCAACTCCACCTCCAGTATGAGGGTGGGCCAGGCAGTCTGAAGCCCACCAGTTCACTCCGTTGCCTTTACCAGTCATTGGCTTTCAGGGTTAGTTCAGCCAACGGGACCCAAACGGCCCAAGCAGTGGATGTCTCATAACTGCTTGGAATGTTGGACAAAGGGTTTCTGCCCTTGCTCTGACATCATAACACGGAGAGGGAAAGCCTGGAACATTTACCACCAGGAGGAAAACAGTTATAGAATTCAACCCACAGGAATGCAAACAGGTACAGTCACTCTGGAAAACAGTATGGAGGTTCCTCAAGAAGTTAAAAATAGGATGACGCTAGGATCCAACAATCACACTACTGGGTATTTATCCAAAGAATACAGACATACTGATTCAAAGGGACACGTGCACTCCCGTGTTTATAGCAGCGTTATTTATAATAGCCAAGATATGGAGGCAGCCCAAGTGTCCATCGATTGGTGGACTGATAAAATGGTGTATGTATCTACAGTGGAATATTATTAAGCCATAAAAGAAGAATGAAATCTTGCCATTTGCAATGACACAGATGGAGCTAGAGACCATAATGCTAAAGGAAATAAGTCAGAGAAAGACAAATACCATGTGATTTCACTCATATATGGAATTTAAGAAACAAAATAAATGAGCAAAGGGGAAAAAGAGAGAGAGGTAAGCTAAGAAACAGACTTAATTATAGAGAACTGGTGGTTACCAGAGGGGAAGCGGGTGGGGGGATGGGTGATGTACAGAATTGTTGAATCACTCTCTTGTTCTCCTGAAACTAACATAACTTTGTATGTTAACTAACTGGAATTAAATAAAAGCTGGGGGGAAAAGGAAATAAGAACTGAGCTCACAATTAGTGTGCATCTAAAATAGCGTGGCAGCTATGTAATAGTCTGGCGGTTCCTGAAAACATCAACCATACAATTATCATATGACCCAGCACGTCCACTTCTGAGTCTGTGTCCGAAAGGAATGAAAGCAGGGACTCGAACAGATATTTGGACACCTACGTTCATAAGCAGCACTATTCACAATAACTAAAAGGTGGAAGCCACGTAAGCACCCATCAGTGGATGGATGGATCCACAAAGTGTGATATATACGTGCAATGGAACATTATTCCGCCTTAAGAAGGAAGGAAATTCTGACACATGCTTCAACATGGATGAACCTTGAGAACATTACGGTAATTGAGATAAGCCAGTCACAAAAGGACTAATACCGCATGGTACCACTTGCCAAGGTCTTAGAGTAGTCCAATTCATAGAGATGGAAAGTGGAATGAGGGTTGCCAAGGCTGGAGGCAGGGAGAAAAGGGAAGCTGTTGTTTAATGGGGACAGAGTTTCAGTTCTGAAAAAGGAGAAGAATTCTAGAGATAGATAGTGGTGATGGCTGCACAACAGTGTGAATGTACTTAAAGCCACTGAACTGTACACTTAAAAATAGTGAAGACGGTGAATTTTATGTTATGTGTATTTTACCAAAAATTTTTAATTAAAAAGTAAATAATAAGAATAATAAGAATCATAATTAATCCCACATATAGACTACAGCCAAACTGAGAGACCAACACAGAAACAGACCTAGAGACTCTTGATTAAGCTGGTCCTAAAGTTGGCCATCTCATGAATTTCCATGATGTTTCAGCCTTGGGGGAGGAGTGGCTTTCTGATACTTACAAACTAAGTCATCCTCACTGCGATACTGTACATGGAAGAAAACATTACCAATCATTTCCAGCAAACCAACCCATTGGAGCTTCCAGTCAATCACCTTCCTCTCCATCACTAAATTCCCTGGATTTGGCCAAATGAGAGATCATCCTGTGGATGACACATTCCAGCCCCATCCTTCAACACTTCTCAACCCCTGGACTCACCAAACATCGTCTGCCAGTCCTGGGCCATACCCCAGACTCCTGTTGGAGGTCATCACATAGAACCTCCAAAATCGTATGCTCTGCTGATCTTATGACTTTGCTAAATTAACACCTAAGTGGGACACAAGGTGTGTCAAATGGTGAACCACAGTTCAACAACAGACCACAGAGAAATTTAAATGGAGAAGTTTATGACTCGCGTGTCCTAGAAGAAGTGCACGGCACAACTTGAGAGAGACCATAGGGAGAAGATCAAGGCAGAATACAGGCAGAGAGAACAGCAGGGACCCGGGGCACGTACCTTTAACGGGGTCCATGGGTGTAGTTCTTTGGAGTTCCTGGATTCAGACTGGAATGATCCATTCAAAACAGCAGGGTTTTGATAAGCCCTGGGGTTTTGGTATCTAAGAGGCACACAAGGCATGCGGGCCCTGAGAGAAAAGGGAGATTATGGATCACAGGGGCTGTGGGGGAAATCATATCAGGAGTTTACATTTGCCGCTTACTCTTCAAGCTGCTATTCAGAGTAAGTGCTTGCACGAGGGGGCTAGTGTCAGTGTAAGGTCTCTGCAGGCCACTGGCCAGACAAAAGGGATGCCAAGCAGCACCACCATGATGTAGCTTGGCTCAACTCCCAACAGCCCCTTTATCATAATCAGCTGTCCTTATACCCTTCTCACTTTCTCATCCCTTCACACCCACTCTCTGGCATTCAGAGGCTGGTCCCCACTTTCCAGCCTGAACTTGATGATGTAATAGATCAGTTAATGACTTCCCTAAGCTCCTCAGCTCTGTTTGGCAGCCAGTTCCCTCTCCTTTTCCCTAAAGTGGACCTGCCTTCAATGTTCCAGGCACTGCCTCCCCTCACGCCTTCCCTGCCTATGTTTTCAAGTCGTGTCTCTCCCTCCCTTTCTCTCGCACTCACTCTTGTTTCCAGCTTCTTTCCCACAATCTATAAACATACTCATCTTCCCACGTTTCCCATGGTTAAACAAATACGCTTCTTGACCTGTTGTTCCCTTCTAGCCGCCACCTTATCACTCACCTCCCTTCACAGTCAAGCAGCTTCAAAATATTTGTCTGCCTTCCCTGTCTCCACCTCCCAGCATTTCCAGGCTGCCAGTCAGGCTTCCCGCTCCAACCACTCCAATGGAAACATTCCATTAACAACCACTTGCCCTCTTATCACTAATCCAATGGATGTGCTTTGGCAGTCATCCTCTCACCTGAATTCCCTGTCCCATTTGTGATGGCTTCCTCGGTATTTCCACCTCCCTCAGCTTCTGAGACAATATTGTTTATAGGCTGTCTTTCTACCTTTGTGACATTCCCCCCAAGCCCCTTTGTGAGATCCACTTTCTCTGACTCTCCCTGAGAGGTCTACAGTCCTGCCCAGGGCCCTCTTCTTTTTTTATCCTACGTACCCATTCCAGTAACTTCATCCAATCCCATGTGTGCAGGAAAAGGTTGACTCAGGAGGTCTGGGATCCTCAAACCCTGCATCTCCCAAAGAAAGGTTTGACCCTTGCCCACCTCCTGGAAGAAAACCTCTAAACCCTTACAATAGCCTACCTAGCAAGTGTCTGTTTGCCAGGGTCTTGGGCCATGCCAGATAGCTTAGGCAAACAACGTGATCTGTGGTGTGGGTCTTGGGTCATTTGACCTCTGGAGGGGCTAGAAGTAGAGTAAC
Source organism: Panthera onca (assembly GCF_046562875.1). NCBI lineage: Eukaryota > Metazoa > Chordata > Mammalia > Carnivora > Felidae > Panthera > Panthera onca. The sequence continues at coordinate 38,501,636 of NC_138349.1, read as the reverse complement.
CAAGGTCGGTCATGTGGGCACCCTATGCCCTGGACGCACCCAAAAAAACCCCTGGACACCATGGCTCTGGTGAGATTCCCTAGCTGGCAACCCTCCATACGTATTGTCACACGTCACTGTGGGGGTCCACTGGAGGGACCAACAGGAAGATCATACCTGGACTCTGCCCTCACAGCTTTTGCCTTTGCTGATTTTCATCTCCTCCTCCCACTGTAATAAACCATTACCATGAGTATAAGAGCTTTTCTGAGTTCTCCAAGTCCTTCTGGTGAGTCACTGGACCTGAGGGTGGTCTTGGAGATGCCCGGCACAACACACTATGTCACTAAGAGTCATATGCTGACGACTCAAGAATCCATATTTTTTCCTGTTCACCCCAGTTCTACACAGACATCATGACCAGATGTTTCAATAGTGCTACAAATTCACACTGTCCAAAATTTATCTCCTTATATTCTGCTCCAAATTCATTTCTCCTCCTGTTTTGCCACAAACCCAGTCAGCCATGTCCAAAATCTGGCAGTTACCTTACACTCCTCCCTCTCCCTTGACTCCCCTGCCAAATCTGTTAAGAGCAGCTTACTGACATCATGGGGTCCTTCCCTTCTTTCCCCACCACACTGTTCCCCTTGACACAGGGCCCCGCTGTTTCACCTGGAGCACACAATCAGTACTCTCTGGAAAGGTCTCCTTACCTCCAGGCCACACTCTTACAATTCTCTCCACGTTAGACAGAACGAACCTTTTAAAAAAGGAAAACCAGACTTTAAGTTCAAGAAGGTGCAACTTAAATGAGTATTACAGTATAATGGATATAAAAACAGTATGAATCTATACTCATGAAGAGAAAGGCCATTAGTGAAAAAGACATTTCAGCAATTTTTAGAGAGTTTAAGAAGTGAATGAGAGCAGGGAAACAGAGAAGTCGGGATGAAAAAAGACACACCCCATTATACAACCCTTCAGAGAAGCTTTGGACTTTGGATCTTTGCATAAGAATTGACCAAAATATTTATTAAAAGAAGTTGAGGGGTGCCTGGGTAGCTCAGTCAGTTGGGCGGCCGACTTCGGCTCAGGTCATGATCTCACGGTCTGTGAGTTCGAGCCCCGCGTCGGGCTCTGTGCTGACGACTCAGAGCCTGGAGCCTGTTTCAGATTCTGTGTCTCCCTCTCTCTCTGACCCTCCCCCATTCATGCTCTGTCTCTCTCTGTCTCAAAAATAAATAAACGTTAAAAAAAATTAATAAAAAAAAAAAGAAGTTGAATTTGGGACCATCACAGTGGGGTTGAGGCAGGAGATTCAGCCTCTCCTCATTTAGGAATTTCGGGAATCTGCACCTAGATTCTGGCATTCTGTCCTGAAGTGACACTTGTTCCTTGGCAATCCCCTATCACACAGTGAGAGCATACACCCAAACTGTCCTCATCAGGAAAGAGTCCCACCTGCACAGACAACACTAAGAAAAACTACCTGTACTAGGCAACTGAATCCTTCATTCCGAAATACGTACTTTTTGATTTATTACCAGAGGAACACGTGACATTATTTTGGCCTAAAATATTGCTGCAAAACTGGCTTACGTACTTTCCAGTTTAAAATCCTCCAACGGTTCCCCATAGCCCACAAGATAAAATTCCAACTCCTTTCTTGGCATCAAGAACCTCCTAGTCCAGACAATTTTCTCATGCCCCACTGGTATTTTACATTCCATAGATACTGATGATCTGGCAATTTTATGCTTCGTGGCCTTTATCCATGCTAGTCCTCTGCTCAGAATGTATTTCCCCCAATCCTTTCCAGTGGGCATACACTAACATGTCTCAAGATTTAGCCCAAGCGAACCGTAAGTGACACACCCCCCAAAACCATGTAAAATCAGTCCCTTCTGCATACATTTCTATCAACGTTCCTATGATACCTTATTGCATTTACAAGATTACTGTCTGTACTTCGTGTTCCATGAGGGCAGAAACCTCTATTCCCAAGGCCCAGAATGTGAGAGGACTTCATAAATCCCTGATGAACAAGTAAGTTCATCACATAAGGATGGGTTTGTTGTCCACTGTAGGTCTGATACCAGTTCCATCAGTTGTCTTATGCAAACAGCATGTTATCTATCAGTAAAATAGGAATAATAATATTAGCTACAGTGTAGGATTTTTATGAAGATAATAATAACAGATACAATTTATTAAATACAGATGGTGCCAAATATTATCCAAGATACTTATACATTTTTAAAATTCATTTTCATAGTTACTCTGTAAGATCGGTACTTTGTCCCCATTTTTATAGTTGGTGAAATTAAGGTTCAAAAATTAAATAAAATAGCCATTTTAACTTCTATCATCTGGTATACTGTGGGCTCTCAGGAGATGCTAGCTCCCTTTTCTATACCACTCCTCTCTGCCCTATGACATCGAGATAAGATAATGGAGGAAAGAAGGTGTCTGGGCCAGGAGACAGTGCGTGGGGTTAGGGTGACAGTAACATACCAAAAACAAGGAGATTAAGTGAAAGTTTGTATACTGAATGCTAAGATCTTCCCTCTGTCCAGACTTCTTCCCCATCTCAGGCCCGAAATTTCTGCCAGCCAGGCTTTCTGCCACCATGCAGGAGATCATAGTGCCCTCTCTGGACAATTTGACCAGCACCAAAAAAAATGTCATCAAAATGGACCAGCCAGGTCACCCTGCAATGAAGCCAGTGTGCAATAAGCTTGTTTGTGCCCTATTCTGTGTTATGAACACAGAGCCGAGGTTGAGAATAATGGTCAATGTGCATATAGCACATATTATGTGCAATAAACTATACTATGAGGTAGTTTTTTTTTAATTTTTTAAATGTTTACTTATTTTTGAGAGAGAGAGAGACAGAGACAGAGCATGAGGGACAGAGAAAGGGAGAGAGATACAGAATCAAAAGCAGGCTCTAGGCTCTGAACTGTCAGCCCAGAGTCCATCGTGGGGTTCAAACCCACAAACCGTGAGATCATGACTCGAGCCGAAAGTCAGACGCTCAACCAACTGAGCCACCCAGGCACCCCGAGGTAGTTAGTATTATAATTCCCATTTTATAGACAAAGAAAGAGACATGGAGATGTCAAGGAACATATCCAAGTCCACACCACTGGAAAGAGAGGGGCATAGCGCCCACACTTCTCTTCTATTTTGGCATATATTATTATTATTTTACACGCATGTTTTTCCTTACCTTGCACTGTCCCTCTTCAACACTTTCCATTGTTTCTTCCACACAACCTTGTTCAGGAAGCTCCAAGAGGATGGGCTTTACCAAATAAGGCAGTAAGCCAAAAGAGAGGAAGAGGAGGGATCCAGGAGACCCAAAACAAGAAGAAGGTGATGGGAATCCCCAGAATGTAGGGTCAGCAAGCTGAGAAGGCAGCCTCTCTAGATTGGAGCAGGTCAGAAGTTTCCAGAAACAATATCCTTGAGAAAACCTACTCTGTAAAATAGTAATTTGTATGAGCATATTGAAAGGAGATACATACTTCTAAAGTAAAATGTGGGGTTGCGTTAGTAACTACTACAGAGAAAAACTAAACAAAAGATAAGGTAGTTATTAACTACAGGATCAAAAACAGTGTAAGCAGTAAAATTAATTCACTTAATTTATGAAGTGACTCAGTTGCAAAGTGTTTACATGATCAAAATGATATATACACTGAATACTGATCCAAAAATAATAGGCTGGAACTGTATTTGGAGATGTGAAGAGACGTGTGGGTTCATCCAAGTTGGGGAAGTAGAAAGAGGGCTAGAATCTCAGCCTCCACATCAAGAAGTCAATGGAGAACTACCTAAAACTGAAAAGACAAGAACTAGCAATACAGTGTGCTTTGTCGAAATACAGAGGTAAATATGAAACAACCAGCTCAAAGAGGTACCAAAGGTTGACTCCAGGAAGCAGCCATGAGGTACACAGCTGCTGGGCTTCCTAACAAAGGAGATAGATAGATAGATAGATAGATAGATAGATAGATAGATAGACAGATAGATGTATCTTTAATAAATATTTAGGAGCATCTGGATAGCTCAGTTCATTAAGCATCCAACTCTTGATTTTGGGTCAGGTCATGATGTCATAGTTTGTGAGATCAAGCCCCAAGTGAGGCTCTGCGCTGACAGCAAGGAGCCTGCTTGGGATTCTCTCTCTCTCTTTCTCTCTGCCCTTCCCCTGCTCGCGCTTGTGCTCTCTCTCTCTCTCTCTCTCAAAATAAATAAATAAACATTTTAAATAAATAAATAATAAAATAAATACTTAAAAACTAAATAAATATTTAAACGTAATTTTTAGAAATAAGTAAAACATACTAGGAAGTAAAACCCATTTAAAATATCAGCAATAACATATGCCCCCAAAAAAGAAAACTTAAAAACAAGTTAGAACAAATACCTATGCCCTCAATATACAAAGCTTTAAAATTCTAATGAATAACATGAAAGAAAGCTTGATTAAGTGGAAAACTGTGTCTTTATGTATGGGAAACAAAGTATTTTCATTACCTAAATTCTCCCTAAATTGATCTAGACATTCATATGACCCCAATAAAAATAATAAAAACTTTGGGGAGAGGGTGTCCTAGTCTGCTCAGGCTGCTGTAACAAAGTACCACAGACAGGGCGGCTTAGGCAAAAGAAATTTACTTCTCACAGGTCTGGAGGCTGGAAGTCCAAGATCAAGATGCCGGCAGGGATGGTTTCTGGTGAAGCCGCACTCTCTGGCTTGCAGACGGCCACCTTCTGGACCTGTGTTCACTTGTCACGTGCACCCCCAGTGTTTCAAAGAGGTCTTCTTTGAAGGCCACAATCCTATCGGATCAGAGCCCCTCTCTATTGACCTCATTTAACCTACTCACACCCTTAAAGGCCTCCTCTCCAAATGTAGCCATGTGAAGGGTTGGGGCTCCAACATATGAATTCTGGGGGGACACAATTCAGTCCATAACAAGGGGAATCTGACAAAGAGACACTAAATTTATCAGGGGAGGAAATGTGAGAATAACCAGAAAAATTGTATTTTAAAAAGGAGTATGGGAATAGAAAAAAGGGAGTGTGCAGAACTGACCCTATCAGATATTAGGCTAAACCTTATAAAATTGTCATTTTTATTTCAAAAAGTGCTTGAATATTGGTGACTTTACACATTTCAACTAATAAAACTTATTCTATCCTGTGCTTTTTTTCTTTAAGTAAGCTTTACACCCAATGTGGGGGCTTGAACTCAAGAGCCTGAGATCAAGAGTCACATGTTCTGCCAACTGAGCCAGGCTGGTGCCCCTAAAAAATTTATTCTAAAGCTATAGTCATTAAAAGTTGGAAATCCAGAAATAGATCCAAATCTAAACAGGGATTTTTTTTCCTTCTTTTTTTTTTTTAACGTTTATTTATTTTTGAGACAGAGAGAGACAGAGCATGAATGGGGGAGGGGTAGAGAGAGAGGGAGACACAGAACCAGAAGCAGGCTCCAGGCTCCGAGCCATCAGCCCAGAGCCCGATCCGGGGCTCGAACTCACGGACCGCGAGATCGTGACCTGAGCTGCAGTCCGACGCTTAACCGACTGAGCCACCCAGGCGCCCCTAAATAGGAATTGGACATATGACAAAAGTCCTAAAATTACGGATGAAATTAGGACAAAAGTCCTAAAAAGACATATGACAAAAGACCTAAAATTATGGATGAAAATACAGACTATTCAACAAATGGTATTAGAACAAATGGCTAGTAATGTTAAATAAAAAAAAAGTGGATTCTGACCTCATTCCTTAAAACAAAAAAAATTTGGAAAGTTCTGGAAAGGGATAGTGTTAGTAGTTATACACCACTGTGAATGTACTTAATGACCCTGAATTGTACACTTAAAAATGATTTAAACTGATAAATTTTATATTATGTATATTTTACCACAATAATAAAAAAGGGGGTGCATGGGGAAGAGAGTATGTACATATGAAACTCTGGTACCAGGGGGGTAAGCCATCCACGAAGAGGTGACGGCCAACACCTTTCACTCCCACAGCAAGCCCTTAAAGCTAGATGTCAAAGTTGTTGGAGCATCTAACTCCTCAAAGGAGGAGAGTCAGAATAGATGGGTGGATCAGAATACAGAGGCTGCCTCAGTAGGTCTACATGTGACCACAGATTCTGCATTTCTATTTTTTTTATGTTTATTCAATTTTTGAGAGAGAGAGCATGAGCAGGGAAGGGGAAGAGAGAGAGGGAGACACAGGATCCGAAGCAGGTTCCAGGTTCCGAGCTGTCAGCACAGAGCCCAACGCGGGGTTCGAACTCACAGACCCATGAGATCATGACCTGAGCTGAAGTGGGGCGCTCAACCGACTGAGCCACCCAGGCACCCCGAGATTCTGCATTTCATACGAGCCACCAGGTGATGCCTGGAGTTGCCAGGTTGTAGAGCTGTGGTTCTCAGCTTTGGCTGCTTATTACACTGTGGGGAGCTTTTTTAAATGTCACTGACCAGGGCCCCTCTCTAGACCATGAATTAGAATCTCTAGGGGTGGGGCCAGATATGGTATTTTGGGAGTTCTCTAGCTGGTTTTAAATGTGCAGCCACCCTGCAGAACTGCTGATGTTGACACAGATAAGTTTAGCAAAGTTGAAGAACTTTCCTCCCCACTTCCAAAGTTTCCTTCCTCTGTGAAATGACTGGATCTTTCCATCCTTACTCATACCGTCCAGGTAACAGAAACTTGGGAAGAAAACTAAAACTGTTCAGCGCGGCTCTGCCCTTTTCTGTCTTTGGAGCAACCCTCCCCACAGAGAACACGCATTTCACCTGTGTTCCTCTAGCACATGAGCCAGTGGCTCTCAAAGTGGGGTCTCCAAACCAGCTGCATCTGTATCACTTAGGAACTTGTTGGAAATGCATTTTCTGGGGCTTCACCTCACAACTACTCAATAAAACTTCTGGGGCTGAGGCCCAACACTCCTTGTCTTAACAAGCCCTCCTGGTGATTCTGATGCTCACTCAAGTTTAGGGAAGCCCGATCCAGGGCATTTTTGCCCAGGACTGATGGGGAAATCTGTTTAATTCTGAGCTTCGGAATTAGAAGCTCTCTTGGCTAACAGCCCAAAAGCCACATCTTCCAACCGGGCTTTAATCAGTAATGAAGGTAATGTTGTGACCTTCAAAATAATAGTAATAATCATAGTTAGGAGAAGCAAAGAGTTCAAAGAAAAAACCCGAAAATGTAAACACGGTTTTGACACTTTTTGAGTGTGAAAACAAAACCAGAAGCTAAGAAGAAAAAATGTCTCTACATACAAATTAAAATCATTCACTAGTCGATCTATCCACATTGCCTAACAGTCAATAAGATCAAAAGTAAAAGTTGAGAAAAAAATAATTGCTCTACACATAATGAGCAAAGGGCTAAAATACACAATGAGTTCTTAGAAATCAATAAGAAAAGCAGCCCACTTAAAAAGTGAAAAAGTTGCAAAAAACTTAAAGGCAGTTTGGAAATTTGCTGGCCCATTTAAACTAAAATGTTTAAAATTATGTATGTGGCTTGCATTTATATTTCTTTTGACAGTGCTGGTTTAGAGAATAAGAAATACAGATGGTTATAGATTTATTAACAAAGAGGATGATTCAGTGCTAACGAGAGTGAAATATTTTGTGAAACGTTTTGAAGAATAACATCTATTAATATTTTTAAAACACACACCATTCAACCCAGAAAATCCTCTTCTAGGATTTTTACTACAGAACCACTTACATACATGCACAAAGATACATACAAAAGAATGATCACTGCGATGCTATTTGAGCTAGGAAAAAAGAAAAGAGCCTAAATGTCCATCAAGAGGAAAATGATTAAATACATACTAATAAGTCCACCCAGTGGAATACTACACAACCAGCAAGTAGAATAAGGTAGATCTCCGAGCACTAACGTAGGTGTGTGCCCATGATATGTGTATACATGTGGAGTGAAGATTATTTCAGACAATCTGCATAATATACCCTCATTTTTTGTTTATAAGAATCCCTATATATGCTCTGTGTTGGAAGGCCTTATAGTTTTTACTTTATGCTCTGCTGTATTTTATTGTTCCAATGAGCACATATTCCTTTTGTGATTTAAAAAAGCAACTGTGGGACTCTTGGGTGGCTCAGTCGGTTAAGTGTCCAACTTTGGCTCAGGTCATGATCTCATGGCTTATGAGTTCAAGCCCTGCCTTGGGCTCTGAGCTGTCAGCACAGAGCCTGGAGCCTACTTCGGATTCTGTGTCTCCCTCTCTCTCTGCCCCTCCCCTGCTCATGCTCTCTTTGTCTCTCAAAAAATACATAAACATTAAAAAAAAAAATTTAAAGGGTGCCTGGATGGCTCAGTCAGTTAAGCATCGACTTCAGCTCAGGTCATGATTTCACAGTTCGTGAGTTCAAGCCCCATGTCTGCCCCTCCCCTGCTCAAGCTCTGTCTCTCTCTCTCCTTCAAAAATAAATAAACATATAAAAAAAATTTTAATTAAAGAGAATAAAATAAAATAAGCAGCTGTGAAGAAATATGAAGGCTCATAGGAGCCCACTGCACCAATTCCTCCATTTTGTGAGTTAGAGGAACACTGAGAGGAGTAAGAATACTCAGTTGCCAGGCTCACCCTCTCAGTGGAGGCTGCTATTGAGGTGCCCCTCCACCCACTTAGAAATGGCGGGAGACATTACCACCAACTCTGCTACTGTCCTGGCAGAGTGTTCTATCACCTTCCTTCCCTTCATTCAGTACCTCCCGCCCATTCCTTCTTCATTCAGGGCAATCTGACGTCCACCTTTGTGATTTCCCTAAACTGCCACCAGTAAATCAGCAGATCATTCCATGACTAGGACCACAGTTCCACTCAGAGCCTTCAATGGAAGGAGGAGGAATGAGATGCTGGAAGAGGGCAATGAACCCAAGGCCTAGGGCTCAGGCTTCCCCTTTGGGAGAAGCTCCACCTTTGGAATGGCGGGTCTCTAATTACACCTGCACTTGCTTTTGACCTTCTAGTATTCTCATCTCTAGAAATACCAGTTTTTGTTTCGCTCACAGAGCAAGGAGCAGAAGAGAATTCTCAATTCTCTCCTGTACCTTCAAAAGCAAGAAGGAAGTTCATACCTTTTTGGGAGCTGGGAACTTAGTCAAAGAATCTTAGGGGATGAACACCCAGAATATATGCCTGACACCTCAAGGTAGAGAGGTCGTGACGATAGAGGCTGTCTTCAAAATCTTACACTGTGTTTCCTAGGACCATTTCATTTCTGGTACTAAATATCAAATATCACCAAAAAAAAAAAAAAAAAGTCTCTAAAGCTGTGAGACTTTAATGCAAATGTTTATTAGAATTACTTTTGGGAATTACATCTGTAAGAGGTGAGAGAAGCAAGACGGGGCAGAGGAAGAACTTGAACTGCGAGTTGACTGCAGCAAAAAGTTCAGTTGATCCTCTGGGAATCCTTGGAGCTGGAATGGCCCTTTGGTGTTCTTTTCCCTTGAGGTCAGAGGTCAGAGCCTTGATACACTTCTCCTACTCAAGCAGTCACTGGATGCAGGCTGCCCACAGGAAGTGGGTAACCTTGGGCAAGCCAGAGGGCAATGCCCAAAAAGGGATTTAGCTGAGAAGTGTCAGCAGCCAACATGGAATGCCTCAATACTGGAAGGGGACCTGGGTGGCACACGACAGCATCTGCTACCCTCACAACCACACTGTGAGTTAAGGAAAACAAGTCGTTTTGCTACCTTTTTATAAGTGGGAGGTGGATCAAGCCTTACCACTATTTCCTTTTCCCAGCCCAGGGCTCTTTCCACTGAGGGAAAGGGAGAGGCTGAAGATTTTATAGTGCTCTAGACTTAATAAAAACAAATGAAGACCAGATGGTGGGAGGCTCCAATCCTAATCCAGTAGAATCTTTCAATCTGTCTCCCTGACTCCATTCTGGCCTAAAGAGGCCACAGAAGAGCCCACAGTCTTGCTAAAAGGCAATTGAATAGTTATGCTCTATTTAATAGAACCCAACATATAACAGCCATATTTATAGAGCACTTGTATGTGTCATACCTTGTTCTAAGTGCTATGTGTGTAAGCATATATGTGTGTGTATGTATACATATTATATGTACTACATACATACCCATATATAAATATATGCAAGTATAAATGATACATTATACATATATACACACATATAAATGTACGTACATATATTCACTTAACTCTAGAAGAACCCTCTGAGGAAGTTACTATGATTGGCCCATTACACATAAGGAAGCAGAATACAAAAACATTAATTTGCCCAACATTCCGGTAAGTCAAATGAACTTTTAGCCTCTAGTTCATTTATCCTTCCTATACATCATTTGAGCACTTGCAACTTGCCAGCTCTAGAGCTAGAGACTAGTCTTTGAGCGCCCCGTAAATGTGATCATCTTTCTGTGTACATAAATAACGTAAAGGTTCTACTTATGGGCTCTGTTAACTATGTGGGAGATCAGGGCGCTGTTTCAGCATGACTTTGCTCTCATGGATCACAGATACCATAACACCAGCATAATGACCACCCCCAGGTAAACCCCCTGGGGCTACAGAGCGTGGGTGGGCACAGGGACATGCTCTTCCATAGCAGGCCTGGGTGGAACTCGTGTGTAAGACAAAGAGTTAATTAGGTAGACTGTGTTCAGGAGGGAGAAAGATCAGCACAAACAGGAAGGCGCCAGGCTCTTTGCTTGATTTCCCTATGGCTCGTTTTTTCCCTCGGGTGACTGCATTCACAGCCCCGTCTCTTCTGTGACCTACGTACTGATGACCCCCAAACAAACCAGACCGCTGGTCCAGCCCAGACTACTATTCGGAATGTCAGAGCGAAAACATTGAACTGTCTGGTAAACTTCTCCACTTGAATGAACCAAAGAAATACGAATATCTCCAAAAATGATCTCACTATGTTTCTTTCCCCCCCAACCCACTTCTTTATGTTTTCAGTTCTGGTTATTGGTGCCATCATCTACCCACCCACCCCAATAAAAGCAAAGGATCATCCTAGATGTCATTCTCCAACATTTCCCCTTCTGTTGGCTAACAATCCCATTAACCTTCCAGCAGGAGCAGACCACATACAAAACAGTTGCCAATAAGTCCTATTGCCTGCCTTCAAGGCAATCTGACTACATCTCTGCCTGTTATGAATTTCCTTTATAAGTTATAAATCCTGGAAAACAATGCTTTCTCCAGTTTCATGTGCCAATGAGAGATAATATCAAAGACAAGGTCTCCAGATTCATAAATTGAATTAATAATGTAAAAACTTGCCAATAACTGAAGCAAAAATGGAATCTAGTAAATTACTCACGTGATGAGAACCAACTGAAGCACCTATTTAATCAGTACAGTCTCCTGGGATCTACCCCAGGTAAGGCTGCCAGATACAATGCAGGATGCCCAGTTAAATTTGAATTTTAGATAGGCAATGAATAATTTTTATTATATGTCCCATGTAATATTTGAGATATATATTTTTAAAATATTGTTTACTTGACATTTAATCTAGCTGAGCATCTTGTACTTTCATTTGCCAAGTCTGGCAAACCTAACAGGCCCACGGAATTAAGTCTTTCTAGGGCCCCTGGGATTGGCTTAATAATCTAAAATTTCAAACAAATCCTCATCTAATTCTAGTGATCAGTTCTGATCAGCGTGGGACCCTGGGGAGGGGTCCTTTTCCAAACCCTCTGCCAGAGCGGCACAGCCTCCCTCAGACTCGGGGGAACTCAGTACAACACACCGACAAGCATTGCCAAAGCTTCTTATGGGACCTAGATGCAGGCAAAGCTGCTTCAGTGATTGCTTTGTGGCTTTGGAAAGGGCCATGGTATATCCAAATAAATCTTTTAAAAAAATGTTTATTGAAGTATGGTTGATACACAATGCTACATTAGTTTGGAGCGTAAACATAGTGACTGAACAAGTCTATTCATTATGTTGTGCTCACCACAACTGTAGCTACCTTGAGTCACCACACAACGCTATTACAATACCATTGACCATATCCCCCATGCTGTACCTTGTATTCCCATGACTTGTTCATTCCGTAACTGGAAGCCTGTATCTCCCACCCCCTTCACTTGTCTTGCCCACTCCCCCACACCCCTCCCCTATGACAAAAAAATGTTTTTATTTTTGACTAAAAAAAAATTTTTTAACTGAAATTAAAAAAACTATGTTTATTTCCACTTTATCTGTTTTTCCGGCCTTACCCCCTTGGTAAACCACTTAAACTCTGTGATCCTCATTCACTTTTTTTTTTTTTTTCATTCAAGAGATGTTTATTGAGTGCCCTTTATGGGCAGGTCCCTGTGCCAGGCCCTGGGGGTTCAACAGTGAGTGAGGCAGCTGTGGTCCTGCACTCATAGAGAACCAAATGTGTAACAGACAAGCAACCAAAGATATGAATGTTGTGAATGAAACAAACAGGGCACTTCACTGGAGCATGATGTGGGCAGGAGCATCTGGACTTTATGATCCTAGAAGCTGTCTCTGAAAGGATGACATTTAAGCTGACATCTGCAGGATGAAGAGAAGCCGACCGCACAGTGAGGGAAGCCCATTCTAGACATCAGAACCAATGTAAGCCATTGGACCTGGGTGCATTAACCACGCCTTTTCTTTTCAGTATACTCTCACTTTGACATGTGAGTCCTTGCTGAACCTGAAGGGACTGCCTATGCCAAGTTTAGCCAATTCCTAGAGATAGTAAACAACTCAATTATGAGTGGGTCTTTCATATGCAAACCAATCAGTGCAGAGCCCGCACTCCCAATCACCTCCATTATGGAGTTCTCCTGCAACATTGCTGAATTCACTTACTGGTTTCTAAGAACTTTTTTGCACATTCTTTAGGATTTTCCATGTAGATAATCATGTCATCTGCAAATAGAGACAGTTTTATTTTTCCTTTCAGATCCGCAAGCCTTTTATATATTTTTCTTGCCTTACTGCCCTGGCTAGAACTTCTAGCATTTGTTGAATAAGAGTAATGAGAACAGACATCCTTGGGGTGCCTGGGTGGCTCAGTGGGTTAGGCAGCTGACTTCTGCTCAGGTCTTGACCTCACAGTTCGTGAGTTCAAGCCCCACATCAGGCTCTGTGCTGACAACTCAGGCCTGGACCCTGCTTCGGACTCTGTGTCTCCTTCTCTCTCTGCCCCTTCCCTGCTTGTACTCTTAGGCTGTCTCTCAAAAAAATGAATAGACATTAAAAAATTTAAGAAAAGAAAAAAAAAAAAAAAAGAACAGACATCCTTGTCTTTTTCCCGTCACAGAAAGAAAGCACCATGAAGTATAATGTTAACTATAGATTTTTTTTTTTTATAAATGCTCGTTATCAAGTTGAGAAAGTCCCTCTCTATTCTTATTTTTTGGAGAGTTATTACCATTAATGGATATTAGATTTTGGCAAATACCTTTTCTGGCTTAACTGAGCTGATCATGTGATTTTTCTTCTTCTGTCTATTACTATGGTGAATTATACTGATTACATTGATTTTTTTTTTTTTAATATTGAACCAGTGGTATATCCCTGGGATAAATCCTGCTTGGTCACAATGTATGATTCTTTTTATAAACTGCTGACTTTATTTGCTAATATTTTGTTCAATTTGTGTCTATATTCACAAGAGATATTAGTCTAAAGAGTTTTGTTCTTTCTTTCTTCCTTTCTTTTTTTTTCTTTCTTTCTTCCTTTCTTTTTCTCTTTTTACTGTGTGTCTGGTTTTGGATATCAGAGTATTACTGGCTTCAAAGAAATAAATTGTAAAGTGTGTCCTCTTATATTTTCTGGAAGAGACTATGTAGAATTGCTATTAATTTACCTTTAAACATTTGATAGAGACATCTAGTAAAACCATCTGGGCTTGGACATTTCTTTGCTTAGCAGATTTTTTATTATACATTCAATCTTCTTAAAGTTATAGAGATAATTGCATGAACTATTTTGTTCTGGGCAAGTTGTGGAAGTTTGTGTTTTTTGAGGAATTGGTCCATTTAATCTAAATTGTCAAATTCATGTGTATGGAATTGCTTATACTATTCCCATACCGGTGTCTGCCAGCCTGTGGTGACATGTGAGATTTCACTCCTAATGTTAGTCATTTGTGTGTCCATTCTTTTTCTCTGTCAGTCTTTTTAGAGTGAGTGTTATCAATTTTAGTGATCTCTTCAAAGAAACAGCTTTTTATTTCATTCATTTTCTTTATTGTTTTTCTGTTTGCAATGTCATTAACTCTGTTCCTATCTTTATTTTTTCTTTCCCTCGCTTGTTTTCTGAAGTTTTCAAAGCTTAAGGTGGGAGCTTAGATTATTGATTTGCAACTTTTTTTTTCTTTTTTTTTTAATTTTTTAATGTTTATTTATTTTTGAGAGAGAGAGAGACAGAGCATGAGCAGGGGAGGAGCAGAGAGAGAGGGAGACGCAGAAACTGAAGCAGGTTCCAGGCTCTGAGCTGTCAGCACAGAGCCTGATGCAGGGCTTGAACTCACAAACTGTGAGATCGTGACCTGAGCTGAAGTCAGACGCCTAACTGACTGAGCCACCCAGGCACCCCTAGAACTTTTCCTTTTTCTAATGCATTCATTTAGTGATATAAACTTCTCTCTCAGCAGTGCTGTGCCCCCATAAATTTTGACATGTTGTATTTTCATCTTCACTCAATGGACGTATGTTTTAAATTCTCTTGCGACTTTCTCTTTGACCCAAAAGATTTTTGCAAGTATGTTGTTGAGTTTCCAAGTGTTTAGATATTTTTCTGTACTGATGTCTAGTTTGATTCCATTATGTCTAAGTATGTTTTCTGTGTGATTTCAATTCTTTTAAATGTATAGAGGCTTATATTCTGGTTAGATATATATTTTGATATATTATCTTGATATATATTTTGTAGGCCTTGAAAAGAATATGTATTCTGCTATTGTTGGGTGGAATATTCTATAAGTGCCAATTATAGGTGATTGATGGAGTTGCTGAGTTCTTCCATATCCTTAACCAATTTTCTATCTAGTTGTCCTAGTTATTAATGAGAGAAGGATGGGGCGCCTGGGTGGCTCTGTCGGTTAAGCGTCCGACTTCGGCTCAGGTCACGATCTCACGGTCCGTGAGTTCGAGCCCCGCGTCAGGCTCTGGGCTGATGGCTCAGAGCCTGGAGCCTGTTTCCGATTCTGTGTCTCCCTCTCTCTCTGCCCCTCCCCCGTTCATGCTCTGTCTCTCTCTGTCTCAAAAATAAATAAACGTTAATGAGAGAAGGATGTTGAAGTCTCCAGCTATAATTGTGGCTTTGTCTATTTATCTATCAGCTGTTGCTTTACATATTTCACAGCTCTTTTAAGATTACCTTATCTTTTTGGGTTATTGACCCATCATCATTATACAATGTCCCTCTCTGTCACTGGTAATTTTCTTTGCTCTGAAATCTACTTTATCTGATATTAATATAGCCATCCCGGCTTTCTTTTGATTAATATTTGTATGCCATAAACTTTTCTATTTTATTGCTTTTAACTGCCTATATAATTATGTTTGAAATGAAGTTAATTAATCATGAGAAAACTTCAGGCAAATGCAAGTAGAGACATTCTACCAAATAACTGGCCAGTATCCTTCAAAAGTGTCAAGGTCATGAAAGAGAAAGGAAAAACAGAAAAACTTACTTATGGAAGGAGACTAAGGAAACATGATGACTGCAGGCGGTGTCCTGGATAGAATCCTGGAATGGAAATAGGACATCAGTGGAAAAACTGGTGAAATACTAATAAAGTCTGTAATTTAATTAATGATATTGTATCACTGTTAATCTCTTAGTTTTAATCATTGCGCTATGGCTCTTCAAGATGTCAATATTGGTGAAATCTGGGTATACAGGAGCTCTCCGATCTATTCTGGCAATTTTTCTGTAAGTCTAAAATTATTTCCAAATAAAAAATTTTTTAAATCTCCACCCCAAGCTCAGCCTCTCAGTCACCAGACTAAATGTCTGAAGACAAGCTCCACACTGCCCTTGTGTAGGATGCTGAATTACCTCAGCATTACCCCAGTAACTTGTGAATGTGTGTGCAGCTATGCATCAGCTGATGCCCCTTTGGATCTTTCCACTCCTCTGCCCTCCTACCCCCGCTTCAGTGGAGACCCACCACTCCTCCCCTTGCCTCCGCCGTGGTACCTCCTGACATCACCCACCAGCCACGTGGGCATAGGTGAGAATGATCTATCTTGTGACCCAGGCTCTCGGAGATACTGGGGAACTATGACTCCGCATAGCTTTTTAAAAGGATAGGAGGAGAGAGGAATCAGTATTGCCGGAGTCGTTGTAATGGTTCATTTCGCGTGTCAACTTGACTGGACAAAAGGACGCCCAGATAGCTGGTAAAATGTTATCTCTTGGTATGTCTGTGAGGGTGTTTCAGAAAGAGATTACCATGTGAACTGGTGAACTGTGGGTGGGAATCATCCAATCCATTCCATTGAGAGCCTGAATGGAGCAAAAAGGTGCAGGAAGGAAGAATTTGCTCTCTCTGCTTGAGCTGAGACATCCATCTTCTCCTGCCCTTGGACATCAGTGCTCCTGGTTGCCAGGCTTTCAGACTCAGATGGGGACTTACCTCCTCAGCCTCCTCCCCTGAATTCACAGAATGAGTCACACCAGCAGCCTTCCTGGCTTGCCAGCTTGCAGACGGCAGATAGACTGTGGGACCTCTCTTGGCCCCCTTAGCCACATGAACCAGTTCCTGTAATAAATCTCATATGTGTGTATCCTATTGGTTCTGTTTCTCTGGAGAACCCTGATCATACAGTCGTCACACAGTGATCATTCTTAAAGGCAACCCTGATCCAGACTTCTCTTGGCTACAATGCCTCTAATGTTCCCTGCCTCTTAGAGTAATGCTCAAGAGCTGGGACTGACATTGACATCCCCGTACAAGCTGGCCCCAATGGATGTGCCTTAGAGATGGTAACTTTCCATGCCAGGTAACAGCCAGTTTGTCACTCTTCGACCCCATGGCTGAGATTCATCACCTGGGACCTCAGGACTTCTCCCTCACTTTTTTGCCTCCTAGGTCAGATGTCCCCTCCATTGCCCACTCCATCTTCTGCCCATGGAGTTCTGCCTCTGAAGACCCAGTTACACCACCCAGATCCCAGCCCATAGGAAGCACACACCTATTTTCCTATTCCTTAGTTCTTTTCTTCATTGTCTTAGCTGCAACCTGGAGCAACCAAAGAAAAGTCCTTCCTAACCACTTCCAGGCTTTCCCTCTAGGGGGTGAGGGGTAGATGGCAACTCGCTTTGAATTCTAGCCTCCTTACAAACCCATGCCGCAGCAAATAGTATCAACAGCGATGTCGCACATCCTGTCAGCAATGGCTAAATATAACTTAATTTTTACATATAAAATTGTAATTTAAAACTGATGAATCAGGAACCATTTCAGACATTCTCAGCTCCCCTGAAGATTCTGTTTCCCTTCCAAAACCCATCCCATCAGCTCAATTCAGCTCTGCGCTTTCTTCCCAGAACTCATGAAATCATTACACTTTCATTTTTTTTTTCATTGCCCCCCCCATTAGCCTCCCTCTCGGATTTTAAGATTTTTGTTTTCTTTTCACCGCCCACTGAAATAACTCCTCTGTCATGGTCAGACGCATTGTTCTTTCCAGTATTACTAAATCATACTTCTATTTTCCCTTGTTTCCTCCATTTCCCCCTCCTCGTGCTCCCACTCTGATGCCACCCGTTTACTGACTTTGGATTTGCGGGCACTTTAGAGCCCTGGGGGGTCGCAGAGGAGACCTGCACGTTCCCCTCCACGGGTTTAGCTAGCAGGCTGCTTTTGGGGGCGGTTCAGATGCTGCCTTGTAGCCTTTCACAATGCGGTTTATTTGCCTGTTTGCTTGCTCTCGCGTTGCTTCATAGGGGTCCCTTGCCAACATACTTTAGAAGAGGATGCGTGGCTGAATGGCCTCTGTGTCACCCTCTCCACTCACCACTTGCTGGAAGGCCACTTTCGGTGTTCATCCCAAAATCCTCCCACATACCCCATTCCTTCCATGCCTTCTCCACCCTATCGATAGACAGGACTTCTCTCAGTCCTGTCAGGCCTGTT
The DNA here is from genome assembly GCF_046562875.1 of Panthera onca. Classification (NCBI taxonomy): domain Eukaryota; kingdom Metazoa; phylum Chordata; class Mammalia; order Carnivora; family Felidae; genus Panthera; species Panthera onca. The sequence continues at coordinate 38,483,466 of NC_138349.1, read as the reverse complement.
TAAGATTCAACTCTGTCTCTGTCCGACTTGACCCTATGTGATGACAACCATTTCCCCAAATGGACCAGTCAGACCTTCTGTGCAGATCTGGCACTCTCAAGCTTCCACGTCAACTTGGATGTGTGCCTTTTTAGCAAATGAAAGTGGTCTTAGGAACATTCTGCTATATTTGCCATGTCTCTCCAGATACAGAGTTTAGAGCCGATGATGTGTCCATCCTGGTGTCATGTACAGAACTGATCCCTGCTGTTCATGGACTAGTGATCTCTCCCAGGGCAGGGGGATAACCCCCATGCCCTGTGACATGGGCACAGATGCAGCCTGACCTCTGGACCGGGTACCAGCCCCATACCCTTCTACTTCCCAGGCAAGTAAAATCACCACTCTGAACAGCACCTTCGTAATTTTTTCAAACAGGATGGCAGTGACTCCCATGGTCAATTCACAGGGCTCTAATGTGAATCCAATGAGATAACAAATGTTGGGGAAATATTGCTGCAAATACTCTATACGGATAAGATATCATTGTTTTCATTCTTCTAGTGTTGCTTCAGATAAGTGTGCTATCATTTGTCAAATTCTAGACCTTGATCTCAGGCTCCCTGAGTGACATAACCCTCTTCCACAAGGGATGCTTGCAGGCACTGAGGACACTTTAGCCAAGAGAGAGAATGAACCTCTTATCACCATCAAATATCTCAAAACGTTTCACACAACAGGAGTTAGACATGTTCTAATTTCATGTTCTAAAGGTACAGGAGAATCAATTTCAGCTCAGCTCCCAGGAGATTGGGTTCAGCTTAGATTAAGGGCACATTTATCACAGGGGGAATGAGTTACGTTGGATGGTGATTTCCACAATGAGCAATGCCCAGGCCAATTCTGCCTTTCCAGATGGCCTGCTATAAAAACAACCAATATCTATCAGGGCCGTATGCTTCTCAGAGTACTTCATAAATATTACTTCGTTTAACCCCCATCACGCGCATGGTAGGTATTATAGTGCCATCTTGAGGCTGAGGATCAGAGAGGTTGAATAACTTCCCCCAAAGCTGCACAGCAGAGCAGGACTGGAACTCCTATCTGCCGAACTAGAAAACCCAGGCCTTCCCCCATCTTCCCCACATTCCTTGTGGACGTGCAGGGGGCATCTGCAGTGGGAGCTGTTTAGGCCACTTTAAAGATGCCCCAGCAGTAAGCTTCGGGGCTCCTCACATCCCTTTTCCGTGCTGTGCTTTTAACTGTCACCTTTTCTTTGATTCTAGAACTTGTGCTTCAGATACTGAGAGTCACAATTGTTCAGAGGCGCCCAGAGCTGAGTACTCTCCTTGTCCTCTCTTAGGTCCAGGAAGTAAATCTATTTGCAGCCTGTTCTCCATCCTTCCATGCTCTTGTAAACCCTGGGAAGTACAAATTGTACAGCTCCTGAGGGGCATTCTCGTTCCCTGAGTAACATGGTTGTTGTGCTGTTTTTCTCTGAAAGGTCACGTTACTTCAACCTCTCTTCCCTTCCCAGTGAATGAAACCTTGAAGGCCGTGTCCCATGTCCTCATCAGCCTGCCTGTCACTGGCACAGGAGAGGGAGCGATAATAGTCGTTTCAGGAACAGGAAGTAGGGACACGCGAGCCACCAAGCAATGTGTGCCAGATGCCATCTGTGTCCTATCTGGTTTAATGCTTCCCAAATTCCCATGTTGTTGCTGATGAAGAAAATGACACTTGAAAATCTGCGCAGGGACGTGTATAGCAGCTTTATTCAGAATCGCCAAAATCTGGAAGTGACCAAGATGCCCTTCAGTGGGTGAATGGACAGATAAACGGTGGTACCTCCAGAGGACGGAATATTATTCAGCACCGAAATGACATGAGCTAGCAAGCCAGCAAAGGACATGAAGGAAACTTACATACATATTACTAAGTGAAAGAAGCCAATCTGAAAAGGGTGCACACCCTTTAGGATTCCAGCTATACAACATTCTGGAAAAGGCAAAACTACAGATAGTAAGAGATCAGTGGTTGCCAGGGTTAGGGGAGAGGAAGGGATGAACAGGCACAGAAGATTTTTAGAGCAGTAAAGCTCTGCTGTATGATACTATCACAATGGATCCTGTCATTATACATCTGTCCAAACCCACAGAATGTGCAGCATCAGAATGTATGTTGTGGGCTCTGAGTGGCTGTGATGTATCAGTCTAGGTTCATCGCTTGTAGCAAAAGTAGCACCTTTGGTAGGGATGTCCACAGCAGGGGAGGCTATTCACGTGGCGCGGGGGGAGAGGGAGGCCGTGGACACATGGGAAATCTCTGTACTTCCCTCTCAGTTTTGCTGTCAACCTAAAACTGCTCTAAAAAATTAAATCTATTTTTTTTTTTAATAAAGTGTCACTTGGAGAGGTTAGGTAACCTTATGTGGCTTGCCCAAAGTCTCATGCCAGTGACTGGCAGCGTTATGATCTGGAGTCCTGTCGTTTCTGGCTCCCCCACCCATTTTCTCATGAGTCCATGAAAACAAAGTGGTCCCTCCTCATCAAAATAAAAAGCTTCTGCACAGCGAAGGAAGCAATCAGCAAAACTAAAAGGCAACTGACGGAATGGGAAAAGATATTTGCAAACGACATAACAGATAAAGGGTTAGTATCCAAAATCTGTAAAGAACTTATCAAACTCAACACCCAAAAAACAAATAATCCAGTGAAGAAATCGGCAAAAGACATGAATAGACGCTTTTCCAAAGAAGACATCCAGATGACCAACTGACACATGAAAAGATGCTCAACGTCACTCCTCATCAGGGAAATACAAATCAAAACCACAATGAGATGCCATCTCACACCTGTCAGAATGGCCAACATTAACAACTCAGGCAACAGCAGATGTTGGTGAGGATGTGGAGAGAGAGGACCTCTTTTGCACTGCTGGTGGGACTGCAAACTGGTGCAGCCACTCTGGAAAACACTATGGAGGTTCCTCAAAAAATTAAAAATAGAACTACCCTACGACACTACTAGGTATTTATCCAAGGGATACAGGTATGCTGTTTCGAAGGGACACATCCACCCCAATGTTTATAGCAGCACTATCAGCAATAGCCAAAGTATGGAAAGAGCCCAAATGTCTATCGATGGATGAATGGATAAAGAAGATGTGGTATATATACGCAATGGAGTATTACTCGGCAATCAAAAAGAATGAAATCTTGCCATTTGCAACTATGTGGATGGAACTAGAGGGTATTATGCTAAGAGAAATTAGTGAGTCAGAGAAAGACAAATATCATATGACTTTGCTCATATGAGGACTTTAAGACACAGAACAGATGAACACAAGGGAAGGGAAGCAAAAAAGAATATAAAAACAGGGAGGGGGACAAAACAGAAGAGACTCTTAAATATAGAGAACAAACAGAGGGTTGCTGGAGGGGTTGTGGAAGGGGAGGGGAGGATGGGCTCAATGGGTAAGGGGCACTAAGGAATCTACTCCTGAAATCATTGTTGCACTATATGCTAACTAACTTGGGTGTAAATTTAAAAAATAAAATTAAAATTAAAAAAATAAAAAGAAAACAAAACAAAGTGGTCCCTGACTTAGCTTTGCCTTCGAGCACTGGCCTTGCATGGCCTCCTGCACCACAAGCAGTTCCTCTGTGTGGACAGCAAGAGGTGATGGCCCTCAGTGTGCCCATATGACAGGCCAGAAGGGACTAGCCCAGCCCCAAATGCAGAACGAAGGTAGCACTGGAGGCTGCCGCCTTTCTGTCTGCTGGTGACGTAAAAATTAAAACAGGTCCCTTCCATATGTTCAGGAATAAAGTTAGGAAGATTCAGGTCCAGGCCAGAGCCAGACTAGGCCTGACTTGGTGCGAAGGAACCCTCTTAGTGACCATATCAGGGGGGCGTCCCAGAGCAAGTGGAAGCAAGGACTGGAGCTGAGTGAGGTCAGACTCAGAAAAATGAGGGTGTCTACACAATGGAATCGGCAGATTTTATGCACAGGACAATTTCTTCGTAATCAGGACAATTTTATCCATCGCCTCTTAAGGGTAAGACATGGTTTCTTTGTACCAGTGGAGGAAATTCTCCTCAGAAACCTGGTGCTTGCTCTGGAAACTATTAAGTATTCTGGGTGAGTATAATACTGATTTCAAACAACTGTAGCTGAAGTCATCAACAAGCACAATGGTCATTGTACATACAAGAATCGGGGCCATATTTTACCTCTAGGTAAAAACTATTTTTAAGGTGTTTCGTAAATCACTGGCAAGGTCAACCATACTCAACATTCCAGAACACACAGGGGAAATCTCCGTGGGCGTGCCCAGACCTCTAGGCTACAGCCATTCATTGTTCCGACGCTTCCTGCGCCCTGTACAGAGCTGTCCCGTCGTCAGCAAGTCTGCAAGGCCTGCCTGTGACAGGGTCTGTGGGAGGAGGCAGGCCCACCACGCTGGCCCCACAGGTACTGACGGCACCGAAGTGTGCACACCGTCAGGCTCACCCCAACAAGCCTGCTGTGTTCCCGTAGAAATGAGAGCCAAAGCAGCCCACAGGGTCATGGTGAGCAAAAAGTACTAAACACAGAGCACTTTGTGCCTAACCTGTCATAAGGTCAGTGCTCAGCAGTGGTCAGGAATAGGGTCACTACTCCCATCACCAGGCCCCAGTGCATTAAGCAGTATCTTCCTGATGCTTGATATAGTTCACAAATAAATGAGTGCATACATGGAAATGAAACACTAATGAGTGAAGAACTCCCCATTTTTGTAATGAGGATATTAAGAGTCAGAAAAACTATGTTATGTAGCCTCCCTGAAACAGAGTTGGCCAAGGAGATATAAGTGGATGTTGTGAGTGGAACTTTCAGGAAAGCAGGTTAGCAGGGAGACTGACAAGTAGCACGAGTCTGTCTCTCCTCTCTCTAGGTGTGAGGATGAAGATGTGATGGCTGGAGTTTCAGCAGCCACTACAGGCTCTGAGTTGACCTTGAAGAAGTTGCAAGCTAAGGGTAGCAAGACTTAGAAAGAAGATACCTGTGTCCCTGATATCTGTGGGGCCACCATATTGTTCCTGGACACGCATCTCACCTTTCACATGGCAGAGGGGAAATACCCTTCTATCTGATTCCAAATATTACTGTGTTTGGTTTCTGTTACTAGAAGCCAAATACATTTTTAACTGAAAATGTTCTGTGACCTGGCCATCTCTGGATTTTGCTCCTCCCAAATGCCTGTCCCTTCTCAGCTTCCTTTGCTGGGCTCTATTGTTCTTCCTTCTCTAAACACTGGATTAATGTAGGGCTCAGGCCCACGCCCTCCTCAAATTCCACAGCTTAAAATACCAAGCTAGTGATATCCAAAGTGACATTAGTAGCTCAGACATCTCCCCCAGACTCCTATCCAACTGCCCAGTTAGCATCTCCAAATTAGCATGCCCCAAAGAGAAACTTGATATTCCTCTGCCTTCACAAACAGATTTCTCTCCTCACTCCCCCATCTCAGAACATGGCCCCACAGCTGCTCAGTCCAAAAGGCTGAAAAAGTTATGAATTCCTGTCTCTCCTTCAAGCCCAAAGCGAGGTTTGTCACTTCAGAGCATAACCCACATCAGCCCACATTTCCCCATCCCCTGATCAACCAATCCCCTGCCCTGGGCTCCCCGAATCTGTGCAGGCCCTTGCAGCCTGCCCTGCACATGGTGCCAGAGTGCAAATGTTCTTAGCAGACTCCCCTTCAACAATGTCCTGTGGCTGTAAGAATACAATCCCATGCACCGCACTTTGGCACCCAGGGCCCTATGATCGGCCCTCACCTTGCCCCTCTCTACCACCTTCCAGCTGCACTGGCTTCCACCTCTCTCCCTCCAGGAAGTGCCGGCCTCATTCCCCACTCAGGGCCTCTTCACTCACTGTCCCGGCTACCAAAAGTCCCTCCCCAGGGTCATGCTGGGAATGGTACCTTTGACTCTCACCCTACAGCTCAAATATCACCTCCTTGAGGTCTCGACCACTGCCATCCAGGAGCCTTCCAGTGGCTCCACTCCTCTCCATCAGTTTACCTTGTGCTATTTTCTTTGTGACTTCATTATTATCTGAAAATGGTCCTATCGATGCCTTTGTTTTCTAGTGCATTATTTAGAATGTGTACCTCATAAAAGCAGGAATTCTATTTGTCTTCATCCTGGCTTCTAAACTGTGCCCGCCCAGAGAGACTTCTCAGTCTGCCGGCTTCCACCAGAATTCAAGAGCCATGCCATTGTTATCAAGTGATACTGTTTATTTACTGGGTATCTTTAGCCTTCCTTCTGATCTCCGGCTCTTCCATTCAAATTGATAACATGCAGACATGTACCAATTGACCTCTCCATCCTGGAGTTCTTAATGTTTGATTCTGCTTTCCGTTCGAATAGTAGAAGGTTTAGCATACTTTCAGAGCCTTTGCATATAAAAATGGTTTTGCCTTAATATATAAAAGTCAAATTAGGGGTAATAAACACAATTTCTCTGAAAACTTAGAAGTTGCCCCATTGTCTTCCAAAACTTACTGCTGTGAATGAATAATCGTACATTATCCTGATGGGTGTTTTGCTCCTTCCGGAGCAACATGTGTGCTCAGATTAGATACTTTTATACCTACTTTTAAATGATTAGGGGTGCCTGGGTGGCTCAGTCGGTTGAGCATCCAGTTTCAGCTCAGGTCATGATCCCACCACTCAGTGAGTGCAAGCCCCACCCCACCCCCACCGCCATCCATCGGGCTCTGTGTTGACAGCTCAGAGCCTGGAGCCTGCTTCAGATTCTGTCTCCAGCTCTCTCTGCCCCTCCCCCTGCTCGCATTCTGTCTCTCTCTCCTTCAAAAATAAAAAAAAACATTTAAAAAAATGTTTTCAATCACTGATTAGATTATGAGGATGTATCTACGTCTGGTTGGGTTTTGGTTTTTCATAGCAGATAATAAATATCATTATTTAAGTAAGTCTACAAACCAAGTATATTTTCCCAGGTCAGAGACGTTTTCAAACCTTGTATCTTTGGATATTGCTTCTTTCTGAATGTTTTTATTTCTTCCTCACAATAGCCACATTATTCAAAGATCGATTCTTTTATTAGGTTCGGTAACTATTCTATTTCTTCCTATTAGTTTCATCCCTTTGTCCTTTTTCAGTGAATTCTAGGAGAGCAATTTAAGTTTGCCCTCGACATTACAGCATTTTTCTGCTGGTTCAATCCCTCCTTTCACTGACACTGATAGACTTTAGCTCTGCTGTGATACGTAAGTGTCCCTGAATTCTTTTTCTAATCTGAATTCATATCTCAGCCTGTTGCTTTGTCTTCCTCCTGATCTCTTTCAATAACCTCACATATTCTTCAAGTTCACGAAGATCGTGAAATATTGATCTTTAAATTATTTTTTTATTTCCTCCTAACAATAAATAGTTCAAAAGTTGTGTTTTCAAACGTAGTCTGTGTATTCATTCAGCTGAGAGCTTTTCATTGGTTCTCCAGTGATTCTGCTCTTTTGGTATATTCATCCTCTGTAAAGATCTCCTTGACAATAGATATGAATCACAATTTTGCCATTTGTGTCCTTCTATGGATCCCCTGGTCCCCTGGAGAATGTTCCCTGCAGAGCTAAGTTGCTTCATGCCCCTGTCCCAATGTCAGTGGTTTGGTGGCTGGTACTCATTTCGGGGGCTAAGGATGGTCAGGTTCTCTGACGCACTTAGGGGCAATTTATGTCCTCACAAATAAGGAGAGGGGCTTGGTTTTCTTCCACCAGATACAGTACACGGAAGACATAATGATGCTCTTCCTCCCTCAGACTTGTCTGCAGCATTGATCTTTGGGCACCACACCTTTCAGGATTTGTTGTGACATGCTCAAGGCTCTCGCCTCATCTCCCCCAGACTGCAATGGGCAGGGAGGCAGGGATGGGGATGCTCTTCAATACTCTGCTGGGTTCACAGCTTCTTTAGATCTTGGGGGAGGGGGGACACCAAGGCCTCTTCTCACCTACCTCTGGCCAACTGAGCCGCTAACAATGAAAATGTCATCAATTGTGCTCCTGAAATCTGTCTCATTGTTGCTGAAGATAATAGAAATCCCTCCCAAGGCTAACAATTGTTGACAGTGTTCCTGTGGCTTTTTTTTGTGTTGTTTTCTGGTGATTTTCTGTACTTTCATGTGTATTTTAAGGACAAGTTGGAAGAGAGACTAGTGGGGCTAAAATAGCCTCAGGCCACAGCTAGCCTCCTTTTCTTTGACTCTCCCATGACACAGAGCCCAGAAGCTGGCAAACAGTAGATTCTCAGTAAGGAAAGTAGAAAAACTTTAGTTTGGTCTGAGACATTTGGAACCAGAAGCCGACCTGGAACCAGCCTAGGATTTAGGTCAGGGGTCCGGATGTAATGGGTCACAAGAGGGGAAGTAGGCAGGAGACGAGTCCAGTGTGGACAGGAGGCTGCCCAGGAAGAGTCAGCTGAGGGGCTGGGGACTCCACGTGGAGCTGATACTGGGCCATCAAGGATTCTGAGGCCTTGCGTCTTCCTTCAGGAGAGTATTGGGAACGGCTGGGCTTGGGAATGCCATTGACCTGCGGTGTGGGCCTCAGGGCAGCAGGATGTAAGACCCAAACCGTGTAGCCAAGCCCTCCTGGCCCCTCTGCAACATCTCCGCATCTGAGGCTCCATCCCTGAGGGAGCTCCTCAGCATCCAGGGACCGAGGCTTCCATTCCCAGCAGGTGTTCCAGCCACCTGGTCCTGGTGCTTACCAAGTCTCCTCCTCCTTCCACCCCAAGACTTTCAGACTGGGGTCATGTGAACCCTAAGAGTCCTCTTCTCTGGGCCCCATGTCTTCACAAAACGTGACTTCTAGATGTGTGTGCCCAGGTCACCGCACACACACGCCCCACATGTGTTTACTGAGCACGGGCAAGCCAGCGAAGGCGCAGGGCAGTGTCTGGTGGCCGTGGCAGGAGGGACGCAGGATTCTGAAAACCCTACCTGCCTCTGCTCAGTAGGGCTGAGGGCATCAGGGCCAGAGGAAGGTGAGAATAAGTCTCTCCATTTCCTTGGCCCAGGTCACTAGGGAAAACAAGCAAGGAGAACTGAGGAGGGGCGGAAGAGCAACGATGCCATCAAAGCACCCTGGAACAGCCTCCTACTCTGAGAACCGAGCCAGCCCCCGGGTCCCACCACATGTGCCCAATCACTCCAACCTCCTCTGCCCTGGAGAATGAGTCCTTGGAAGAAAAACTGCCCCCACCCCACATTCTACTCCCGGAAAAAGGTGCAAGTGAACGTGCCAGCCACCAAGGGTCGCCAGCTCTCCAGGACCCTAGCCTGCCTGTGACAGTGATGGTCAGAGTTCGGAGGGTTCCCAAACCTGCTCCCGTCCCACCTCCTGTCACAGTCAGGACGGAGGGATTCTGCAAATGCTTTCAGGAAAGAATCATTCTTTCTTGGGGCATGTGCAATTGCAACTAGTTATTTTAGAGCACGTTCCACATACACATTAAAGGGAGGTTTAATATCGTGCCTAAAGCAACGAGGGAGACTTCTGGGAGCTCTGAGAATCCCCAGCTCAGTTAAGTGGGTGAAAGATGAGCATGTGGGGGGGAGGTAGAGGAGGCAGAGGGGGGTTTGCCTGCGAACGCACGCCTTCCAAGCTGATTTGTGTCCCACTCCTCTGACCTGTCCGTCCACATGCCACAGGCACACACCAGAAAAACACTGACATTGCAACTTCCCACGTTGTAAGACACCGCAGAAGCTCCAAGACAGAAGTTCAAAGCCATAATAAAAGAAAGCAAGAGAAGCCTCCCGCCTTACTTTTTTAAAACCATGGAATCGTCCCACCTATCAAAAGTATTTTTATCAGGGAGAAAAATGAGGGGAAAGAAACTTAATGTATGAATAGAGACAGAGAGGATTAGATAATGTCCCCGAAAGTACTATCACTAGAAATATTGAGCCTTAAGAAAGTCACTAACCCGGGTACACACATGGGCACAACCCTAGGCTTTGCACACGCGGCACCTTTCCAGTGACTGCTCAGGATTCTCTCCTTGCCACTCTCTAGTTACTCCAAAAGCGGCGTATTACTTTTCCCATTAGCACAGGGTACAGCCTGCACCTCTGCCTGCTGGACCACCCGTCGGCCACTCTTCTCTTTCCCCAGGCTTCTGTCAAAATCCCACCCAACCCGCAAGGACATCGTAAATTCCGTCTTCTCCAGAGAGCTAGGCCTGAGCCTCAGCTAGGAGGAGGATCCTCAAACCCCTGGTTTCCTGGCACATTTATACTTTCCCTTATGATCATCTGCATACACATCTTCCCTCCCTTAGAGACCCCCCCCCCCCCCCCCCCGTCAACGGCAGCCACAGCCCCTCGACACTTCACACTATTCCTGGCACCTGGACACTCGAGAATTTTGAGGGTGGCTGAAGGTACGAGTGGTTTGCAAGCTCTCCCACTAACTGCATCGTCTGGTTTTGTGAATGTGTCACGGAGCAGGGAACTGGCTTTCACGTTTTTATGATAAGGAGAGAAAGGAAAAGGAAAGACGAGGAAGGGGAAGGATAGAAAGAGAGGCTTTGGAGAAACAGGTTTATTGAACTCTTCCCTGGCAGCTCCTGGAATCCCGGAATTACTGAGGGAAGCGTTTCCTGAAAGGATTGACCCTAAGTTCTTCCTCTTCTGAGTCATGTATCCTACAAAAATAGCTAGAAAAGCAACTGCTCCCTGGCTGAGAGCTTTATATATGTAGTCAGGCAGAACAGGGCATTGCTCACAATTCGTCCCTATTTATTGAGAAGAACTTCTTTTTTTTTTAAATTGTTTTTTTTTTTTTCCAACGTTTTTTATTTTTATTTTTGGGACAGAGAGAGACAGAGCATGAACGGGGGAGGGTCAGAGAGAGAGGGAGACACAGAATCGGAAACAGGCTCCAGGCTCCGAGCCATCAGCCCAGAGCCTGACGCGGGGCTCGAACTCACGGACCGCGAGATCGTGACCTGGCTGAAGTCGGACGCTTAACCGACTGCGCCACCCAGGCGCCCCGAGAAGAACTTCTTATGAAGCCCATGAAGGGTAAAAGCTGAGTGTCTGAGGTTTGGAAGGCGGGCTGGGCAGGGATGGGTGAGAGAAAGAGGGGCAGAGGGGAGAGCAGGCAAGCCTGAGGGGCCAGCCTCCAGCCCGTGACTCCACACCCTCGGTACAAGAGTGCAGAAATCACGAGGTGCCTGCTACGTGTGGACTTGCAGAAACCACTGGCAAATGGGCTTCCCTGCCTGTGAACTTGGCAGAGCAGAGAAGCCGTCAAGACACGGGGCTGTGGCTACAGAGGGCAGCCAGGCCCACAGATGCAGCCAGGTCTCTACTGCAGTCTGAGGAGTTGAGGTTTGGGCCGATTATATCAACATATCAACATTTTCAGGGGCGGTAGGCGTCTCAGCTTGGATTCCTTTACACATACATACGTAGGCTTAGCACGATGCCTAACTAAGCAGGTGCCCCTTAGTGTAAGCTCCAAGTGGCACTTTGGACCAAGAGGCTGTCACCAGGGCATAGCAGAAGCTGTTCTAGATGAGAGGGTGCCCTCCTCCACCCACTTTCTAATTCTTCCCACGCTTTACACATAACCAACTCGGGCCAGAGGCGGGGACTCTCCGGGGCCCGCTGTTCCAAGTGGAGACGAGACCACAGAGGCCCTGAATCATGGCAGGTTTGGAATCTAGAGGTGCTGGGCTGGATGCACCCTCTCCCATAGGGGTCCCAGGCGCACGTGCTCACAGAGAGGGCTCTACGCCCATTGGTTTGGACCTCATGAGTCCAACTGGGAGATGATTAAAAGGGGGAGGGAAAGATGACACATTAAATAATGTAGAAAGCAGGGTCGTGTTTACTTTAAAGATGGAGAAAACAGTTTGCCAGTAAAACACAGTTCTCTGTTTCCCTCTAGAATTCTGTTATTAAAAATAATCTGCGATGAACCTCAGCACCTCTCTCACAAGACCTTCCAAAAGCTCTAGTAATAAAAATAATAAAGCATGTTCAAGAAGAGCAGAGTGCATTCCAGCCAGACAGCTGGACCACATTGCCTTCTGCACGGCTGGGGGGAGCAGGGAGGACGGCAGCTGGCAGATTCATAAATTAAGCACATTAAGGACAAAATTAGTAAATGTAAGTAAAGGAATGTTGTTTCCCCGGCCATTCGGACACACTCACACACGCCGTCTAAACATAAACATTAATTCGGCTCTTGCAACCTCTCTTACTTGTACGCACAAGCACCACGGACACACAAATGCAGACCCCGAAAAAGCACAGACGCAGAGACTCGCATACAGTCAATCCTGATTTGTGCGCACATGAGCACACTACGAAGACAACACAGGCACCCACAGCCAGCAGTAAATGCGCTGGTGGCACTCCGTGGCTGTCAGGCTTAACCTCTGGAGCAGAGTGTCACGGAGAGGGAGCGGGAAGGCCAGAGTCCCCGCAAAATCTCACAGAGATCTTTCCCGGCAGAGCCTTATACAGAATTCTCTGGCCCCAAGTAGCGAAACAGTAATGTCCGGGGTTCGTTGAGTGCCACAGAAAATGAGGCCCTGTGGGTTTGCTCCTCTCGTGGCCCCCAGCTCTGAGGCATGCTCGGTGCCCCAACACTACCTCAGGGTCTCTGTGGGGGGGCAGACCCTGACCTCTTCCCCGAAAAGCGCGCGTCATTAAGATGTGCAGGGTGAGCCTTGAGCGGCCCAACCCTGTCCAGGGGGAGAAGCATTGTTTGGTAACTTCCAATGTCCCCCATTTTAAAGTCAATAATTTTACAAAATGCTCACTGAAAAAAACCAAATATTGGGATTTTGAGAATTACATTTTGTAACATGTGGTGGGCACGGGGTGCGTTTGTTTTCTCTCTCCGCCCCACAGCCCTACTCCTTCCCTGTTCCATAAGGATGCCTGCGTTCTTTGAGGAAGAGCCACGGAGGGTATGGGACCGAACTCCCCTCCTCAGGGCACAGGGGCCAGCGCCCCCAGTGAGTAGGGGACACCTGGCCTGGCCAATCCAAATCTTGCTCTGCAGTTTTTTGTTGGGACTTGGGAGAGAGACACTCCTTCCTCTAGATTTGCTAACGTGGATGACAGGAGCATGGTCATCTGTGGCCACGCCCTCCCCTCCCTGCTTCAGAAAGAGGGTAAGTCAGCACAAAGGTGGGGGGGGGGGGGGGGAGGCCTGACTTTGCCTGAGGGCAGCGAGCTCGAGTGAGTCCTGATTAACATAGATAAAGTCACATCTAGAAGACTCTATTAAACTCAAATCTTGTTATCACATTTCACGTGGACATTAAAACCCCTCAGATGGCAGCAGCTATGTCTGCTGGAGGTGAAATTGGGGATTTTCAGGCATTGGAGAAATTCTTTTGACAGGAGAAACCACACCAAAGGGCAGATGCTAAAAGGAGGGCTGGCTCCTGGGAGCCCCGAAATAGAATACAAAGTGCTTCTCCTGAACAGTGACAGTTGGTCCCTTCAGAGCTTGGCTAGTCATACCAACGAGGGCATCCAGCAGCCAGGTCACACAGCGGCCACAGGGCCTGTGGAGAAGGGTGGGGGTGCCCATCTGGGAGAACACAGGCACCCACGCAGGCAGGCAAAGAGAGCCCACCGCTTGACCTAAGGAGGACTTCTCTGTGTGGGAACATTTCTCTCTTTCTATTTTAGAACATGACACGTGGTAAGATTCACATTCTAAAAGATGTGCTTTTTAACTAAATAGTAATAGATCAATGAAATCGTGGAAGATATCCACCCCATGATGCAGAATTAGCATGAAATGTTTTTGTACGTCTTTATCTCTAGATGTTTAGATTCAAAATAAATCAAAACAACATGTTCTCAGCTTAATGTAACTTTATCAACATAATAGGTTCCTTTCCTCGAGTCAATTATCATTAAAGTTTATCAGAAACCTCCCCTCTATCGTAAATGGAAAGAGTAAGTGTGAATGATATTATTTTTCTTTTGGAAATATTCGCTGGGTTGTAGAAAAACATGCTGAGGGACACCTGGGTGGCTCAGTCGGCCGGGTGTCCAACTTCGGCTCAGGTCATGGTCTCACAGTTCATGGGTTCGGGCCCCGCGTCAGGCCCTGTGCTGACAGCGCGAAGCCTGGAGCCCACTTTGAGTTCTGTATCTCCCTCTCTCTGTCTCTCCCCTGCCCCTACTCACACACTGTCTCTCCCTCTCCCTCTCTCTCTCTCTCTCTCTCTCTCAAAAATAAATAAACACTAAAAAAAAAAAAAAAAAAGAAAAGAAAGAAAAGCATGTTGAGATCCTTTCAATTTATCTGGAATAACCTGATGAGTCAGAACTAATTTTCCTCAAAGCTTTAAAGACTGAGCCTAGAGAATCAACATCTGCACGTGCACACCCGCTCACCCACTCACTCACACACTCACATCCACACACTCATTCACACTCACACACACGTGGCCCTGTGCTAGCTGCCTTGGGGAAATTAAAAATTAATAAGATGCAGCAGAACCTTCTATTGAGGCCTCCCACTGCTGGAAGAGCTAAAGCACACCCATAAATAATTCTAGAACAGGCCGGCCTAAGGAGGTTAGAGTGTTTTATAGAGGAAGTGGGACTTGAAGATGGAAGCACTTCAGATGATAAGGTGGGAAAACAAGAACATTCTCAGAGGCAGGGACTGAGGTGTAGGTAGTCTGTAACAGGTGCCGGAGCTCCTTGAACTCTGTGCTCAGAAGTCTGAATGCTATTACACAGGCGAAAGAAAGTCTGTGAAGGACAAGTATTGGAGAGTGACACCCCCCAGGTATGTGTCTCACAGAGGGCCTTCCAGTGGCAATGTGGAAAGTGGTCTGAACTGAGTTACCCTAGAGACAGCTGAGGCTGTGGTTGAGGCCACCGAGCTCAAATGTGAGGACTACGGACAGGATCGGAGTTTCTCTCAGACTAGCGGAGTAACTGTAAGGAGTCAAAAAGTCTCCCAAGATAATGCCATTTACAGAAACAGAATAAAGAAAAGGCCTAGATGGGGCGCCTGGGTGGCGCAGTCGGTTAAGCGTCCGACTTCAGCCAGGTCACGATCTCGCGGTCCGTGAGTTCGAGCCCCGCGTCGGGCTCTGGGCTGATGGCTCGGAGCCTGGAGCCTGTTTCCGATTCTGTGTCTCCCTCTCTCTCTGCCCCTCCCCCGTTCATGCTCTGTCTCTCTCTGTCCCAAAAATAAATAAAAAACGTTGAAAAAAAAAAAAAAAAAAAAAAAAAAAAAGAAAAGGCCTAGATATCCCCCCCAAGAAACTAGTTCTAGAGATATAAAGAGCAGTCCACTTATCCTGGTGGGAAAGTTCTATCAGCAGAAAAAAAAGGGGGGGGGGGGGACAGCAATTCTCCTTTATCACCCTTCTTCTATTCTCGCCTAAAGAACCATTAAACCCAGAAGACCCAGAAGAAGAAAGCAAACCCAAAGTGAGGAAGAAAGGATGCTGTGGTCCCCAGAATGCATATGTGAGCTCTCCTAGTATATGCATGTGGGTTTTAACTCTTTTTTTTTTTAAATAGCAGACTGGGCGGTTCTGCTTTTGCAGGACCATGCCTTTACTCGTGCCAAACCCTTTGCTAATCTTGCTTCCTTCTTGGGTTTTAATCACTGGGAGTTCTTCATACACACCCATACTGCCATGCTGATTTCCCTGGAACTCCATTGTCATTTTGTGGCAACTGTGTCCTCATATTGTGATCAAATGATTTACTTTGAGGAATGGAGTAGTTCAGTGGGATCACAGTCAAGGTATTTGTCATACCTTCTTTACTATAATCTCCCTGTGCATGTTTTTTTACTGCTTAAAATCACTAAGGAGGAGCCATGGGCACCAGTAAAACCCAGAGTGGCTGAGGGGTCCTGAGGGGACCTAATGAAAGAAGAGTCTTGGGGACCCACAAGTATCAGTCCCTGGTCAGAGTCAGCCATGCATGCTCCCTCACCTCCTCCCAGACCCTCTGCTTATCACCAGAGGGCTGACTGTTCCAAAACCATCACTTGCATTAACCATTCAGTTGGCATGAAGAACCATACAGGTTGAAAGCATGCTTGAGAAAAGAAGAGGAGGTCTCAGAAGCATGGAGGCCAGAGCAGGCTGGGGTTGGGGGAAGAGAACCCATGGAGGAGGAGGGTCAGGCTGAGAATGTACTCAGTAGCAGGAATCCCAGGAAAGGCCCAAGATTAAAACCTGCCTTTGATAAGACTTGATGCAGGGCCCTGGAGTTCATATCACGTGCTGTAAGTGGTCAGGCACCCACTTCCCTACCACAGTATAGTGTCCACATCACAACTTCACCATTCACTGTGCGTAACCCTGCCAGAAAGGGCCTTTGGCTGCAGGGGATTCTCCCCCAGCAAAAAGAGGTGGGCTTCAGTACACGAGCATCATTCATTCAAACTGTTCAGGCAAATTTATCACTGGAGATCCCAGAAGCTCACGAAAATAGAGCTTTCATTTCTGCCTTGACAGACAATGTTATGTATGCTAATATCACAGGCAAAGTTAATAGAGATTGCCTTTTCCTTAGTGAATTGAATTTTTATTTTACTGAATATTGTTTGAGATAGATGCTCTACTCAGAGGCTTCTTTTCCTAAACATTCATTCATTCCATGAGCCCCTGAGGATGCCACATGTGTGCT
The DNA here is from genome assembly GCF_046562875.1 of Panthera onca. Taxonomy (NCBI): domain Eukaryota; kingdom Metazoa; phylum Chordata; class Mammalia; order Carnivora; family Felidae; genus Panthera; species Panthera onca. The sequence continues at coordinate 38,466,765 of NC_138349.1, read as the reverse complement.
GGGAAGAGAGGCCTTTGGAGACCAGAATAACTTGGCTGCTGCTGGAGGGCTGACTGTCAAAACTGACATGTGATGTAGAGACAAGGCAGACACCGAGTGCAGAGGGTGACCAGCGAGCCCAGGAAGGGCACGGAGCAGGGACAGGGAGGACAGGTGGGAATTTGCTGGGCAAAGAAAAAGAGAAAGGCAGTTCAGAAAGAGGAAATGCCTCTTGCAAAAGCCAAGATCTTGAAGAATTAAACTAAGGAAGTAGCAATATAAATATAGAGAGGAGAATAATACAAGACCATTAGAGGGGAGTGAATTCCAAAGACCTTCCATAATGGGAGTGAAGGAGCGGAGGCATCGAGCCTGACAATGTCAGGGCTGAGGAGCCGGAGCCAAGGTGGTGTCTGATTGAAACTGGGAATAGGAAGAAGCAGAATTTCAGGGAAGGAAATGAGTTCAGTCTTGACCATGCCTGTGAGACAGTCCAGTGCAGGTCTTTACTGGGCCTTGCTCCTGTGGAGGTCAGGGAATTAGGGTCCATAGTAGGAAAAAATCCAGGACATCTGAGTTACTCAGAGCATTTGATAAATTAGCAGAGAGCAGAGATATGCGGAGCACATTTTCCTACAGTTTGTAGAATTCAGATATGTAGAAGTTGGGTGCAGAGAAGAAGACATAGTTGGGAGAGACTACTGAAGAACAAACACCCCCAGATGTAGAAAAAGAGAGAGCAGGGGCGCCTGGGTGGCTCAGTCGGTTAAGCGTCCGACTTCAGCTCAGGTCACGATCTCGCGGTCCATGAGTTCGAGCCCCGCGTCGGGCTCTGGGCTGACGGCTCAGAGCCTGGAGCCTGCTTCCGATTCTGTGTCTCCCTCTGTCTCTGCCCCTCCCCCATTCATGCTCTGTCTCTTTCTGTCTCAAAAATAAATAAAACGTTAAAAAAAAAAATTTAAAAGAAAGAGAGAGAGCAGACTAGTAGGCATGTGGGCTTCTTTCTTTGTGTCAAGAGCTTTCTCTCTAATGCCTCATCCAGTCGTCCTAAAGACTGTCCATTGTTGCTATCGTCCCCATTTTGTAGGTGAGCAAAGTAAGTCTCAGAGATGTGAAGTGACTAGCCCGTAACCACACAGCTATTACACGGCAGAGCTGGGATTCAAATTACTGCAAAGCCTGAGTTATTTCCACCGTGCCGAGCAGCACCACGACTCTCGGACAATGGCAAGGTCACGCCTTCAGATTCTGGAAAGAGAACAGGTGAGAGATGGATTGAAAAACCACCCCACCACTTTGACATCCGGGGCATGAATGCCGGCCTAGTTCCCCTGGGGTTTGGGAGGTAGGAGCTGCATTGAGTGACTGAAGCAGAGACTGGAAGGGGAACAACATACGCCAGGTTCTCTTTCCAGAGCTTCACTAGAAGATGAAAGTGCTTTCACCCAGGCTTCGGAGCAAGAGCGTTTTTGTTTCCCCAGGTTTTTGCTGCTGTTGGTATTTGAAACTTGCACAAGCTCATCATCTGTGGAGAAGGGGTCAAAGAAGAAAAACTCAAGGACTCAGGAAAGCAAGGGGTTAAATATAGGAAGAAATGAAGTATCCAAGAGAGAGGAGGTGAGGAGTCAAGATCTAAAATGAAGGAACTATTATTATTCCTGGATGAGGGGGTGGGGGCATCTTTGCGGAGAGACCTAAGAACGGGGAGAAGAGCCAAGAAGCAGATAGATCCGCGGCTTTGGAGACAGGAAGCCGAAGGAGCCCTCATCAAACATAAAGCAGGGGGTGTGGGCAGCCACGGAGATGGGGGCGAGGAGGAGCGAGGCGACGGGAGGAATGGAAGCGGCTGCCGGCCAGAGTCCCGTGTGCAGTGAAGCGTGAAGACCACACACGGGCGTCGCATGGAGAACGTAACCCTCCCGTCTCCTTGGCCAGCCCTCAGCCGCAGGTGAGCAAGAAGGGGGAAGCAGACGGCTCTGCGGGTTCACAGCTGGGCTCTGGCAGAAGGTCAAGGGGGAGAGGGATCCCACTGGACTGGCGGGACACGACACGGAAAAGACATTTACGAGAAGAAAGGCTTGTTGCCATGTATGTTGTGACGGGAATTGGCAAGACTTTTATATCATCAGGAGTCTGATTCAGCTCAGTTTTGAACAACGTTGAGATAGCTCTCCTTAATGCTTTGTTTCAAGGTTCCCTAATCTTGTACCCCCACCTCTCTTTCAACACACAGAAGATAAATGCTAAAGAGACAAACTTCCCAGTTTGCCTCAGGAGACAGAGGAAAGCAAAGCTAGAGGGCCATCTAGGATGCAGAGAGGAAAGCGTGAACCGTCTACACACACAGGCAGCTCTCCGGGCCCAGGCCGTGCGCACAAGTGACGCCAGGTCTGGGGAACTCAGGACTGCCAGTGCTGCTCTCCTCCAGAACTGGTAAGCGTGTCCTTGGAGGCTCAGCTTGCTTGGAACCGTCTTCTTCCACATTCTTCTCCTTGCAGCAGTCTCTATCCCTTTATCTTGAAAATAAGGCCTAGGACCTGGAGGGGCTTAATGCCTCCAAAACTCTAGCAGTTCATGGCCCTTCCTTCTTGTTGAGTGGCCAGTCTACAACCATTTCTGATGCATCCTCCTGGGACCCTCACCCCCAATGCAAAGCAAGAAACATTCAACTATGAGAGCTCTTCACAGAGTGAGAGACATGGCCATGGAAATTATATTCCTTTTAGGGAAAAAAAAAAAAAAAATGAGTGGACCTAGGGTGCTGGGTCTTTCCAGCTTCCAGACGGATGCCAAGCCGACATCAGAGGCCCAGGCCTGGGACAGACAGGAAGCCAGGATGGAAAAGAATGCCACTGTTTAAACACCTTCCCGGAGTCTTGTGCCTCTTCACCAGAGTCTTAAAAACCATTTGATCCAAAATACTTAAAAAATGGTCGAGGGGCGCCTGGTTGGCTCAGTCAGTTAAGCATCTGACTCTTGATTTCAGCTCGGGTCATGATCTCACGCTTCGTGGGTTTGAGTCCCGCATTGCCTCTGTGCTGACAGTGCAGAACCTGCTTGGGATTCTCTCTCTCCTTCTCTCTCTCCCCCTCTCCTCTCTCTCTCTCTCTCTCTCTCTCTCTCTCTCTGAAAAATAAATAAGTAAACATTTTTTAAAAGAAATAAATAAAGTAAATCCAAAACGTAGCCCCTTCTCATCATCTCGGCCACTATCAGGCCAGTCCAAACCACCACCTTCTCTTCCCAAATCATTACATGAGACTCTTCCCTCTTCCCCCTGTTTCTGCCCTTGCACCCACATACCCTTCCAATCTAGTCACAACACAACAGCCAGAATAATCTTTTTAAAGCTTAAGTGAAATCATGTCACTCTTTTGTTGAAAATCCCTCAATGCCTTTCCCTCTCGAAGTCCTTAAAATGGCCCAAATAATTACCATGGCCTGAAGTCCTCACCATCAGCATCCCCAAGGACTCCTCTGTCAGGCTCATCCTGGCCCCACCCACACTGGTCTTGGGTCCCATCTCAGGGTTTTCATAGGCTCCCCCCAGGTCACCTCCTGGCTTGTTCCCTTGCCCCTTCAGATCTAGGCTTTACCTGGCCACCTTATTTAAAATTGTCAGCACCTCCCTCCACCCACCCAACTCTCTCCTCTTCCCTGCTCTCTTGTGTTTCCAGAGCACCGATTGCTTTTCTTCATCTGATATAGTTTAACTTGTTTATTTGTTTATTTTCTCTCTTCTACCCCATTCCATCCCTCACTGAACATAAGCAAGCTGGGATATTTTTTTCCTCTGTTTTATTCACTTCCTCATGTCTACTGCAAAGACCAAGAGGAGGGCCTCAATAGACCTTTGTCAACAAACGCATAAAAAATCAGGTCTCTCTTCACTTTCTCTCCTTCCTGTAATTTCTATCATCTTTTGTGGTTTTTTAAATTTTTTTTTAACTTTTATTCATTGTTTGATAGAGACAGAGCGTGAGTTGGGGGAGCGGCAGAGAGGGAGGGAGACACAGTATCCGAAGCAGGCTCCAGGCTCCGAGCCGTCAGCACAGAGCTCCACGTGGGGCTCAAACTCACGGACCGTGAGATCATGACCCGAGCTGAAGTCGGACGTGGAACTGACTGAGCCATCCAGGTGCCCTTATCACCTTTTGTTTTTGATCTGATCTGTGAGGATCCCTCCAGTTCTTCTCTTTCTCTGCCTCAGATTTTAGAGTCCATTTGTCATTCATTACTGCTAGTGAGTTTTCATTTAATCTGTGCCATTGTGGACTATTTTTTAATTTCCAAGAACACTGTCTTGTTCTCCTGCTCCTTTTTCATAACTGCCTAAGCTTGCGTTTAATCAAAGCAGTGGCTCCTAAGCGCTTTCTGAGACCAGAAAAGATGCTTCTGTTTTCTGCATTAACTATTTGAGTCTGGGGGGGCTTGCTTGGATTGCAGGGCTAGACCCCTCCTTATGCCAAAGTGCTGGCTCACAGAGCCACCCAGTGGCTTTTTCCCACGCATCCGCATTTGTGAGCAGAGGCCTTGACTGATCCACTTGGACGCAGAAACCAGACATCAGGCTCCAAGTCCTTCCTCCTGCTGCCGCTTCCCCACATGGGCCTCACTGCCCACCTGCCTAACACAGAGGTAAACCAGATGGTCCTTTAACCCCCTTTCCAGATGCTGCAGTTGATGAGTCCATGAGTAACATACTTAATAGCATTTGATAGTTATTGGATAATTTTCTTATCACCAAGGTAATTATCAAAGTAATTCCACTTCCTGGTCATTACCCTACACAATATTTACAAGGTGCCTTGTTAAGCATGGTACAGAAATCATAGTTTAAAAAAAAAAATAGAAATGATGCTTATTGAGCACCACTGCATCCAAAGTTTAGGTTTGTCAAGGGACATAATCCTTGTTTCTGTGAAGCTTAAATACTCATTGGAGAGTGTTCCAAATGATCCACAGCTGTGATCCAAACAAACCCAAACTTAGTGGGTAAAAACAACAACCACTTTCTTATCTCTCCCAATTTCTGGGCCCAGGAAACTTGGCAGTTTGGCTGGGTGATTTTGCTGTTCCACGTGGCATTGCAGAGGTCACTTGTGGTATTCAGCTGGCAGGTGGACTCTTTTGGAGGGACCAAGCTGGTTTCACTCACACATCTGGTAACTTGGAAAAGATGGGGACAGGGCTCAGCGGTGACTGTCAGCCAGAGCTCTAACACTCCCTCTCCAGCATGGTGATCTCAGAGTAAGTGGACTTCTCAAAGGGGGCCTCGGGATTGCGAGCCTGGGTGTTTTGGTAAATGAGACAGAAACTGCATGGCCTTTTATGAGCTGGTCTCAGAGTCAATGGTAGCATCACTTCTGCTATATGTTATTGTTCCTAGCAGCCCACTCAGATTCAAGGGAAAGGGGCATAGAGACACCACCTCTCATGGGAAGAGTGTCAAAGAATTTGCAGCCATGTTTTAATATCCCCACAGGAAGCAATAATACTTAAAAAAGAACCTCTTTAAAAGAAACCTCTTAAAAAAGAACTTCTTAAAAACAACTTGACCTATGCATGACTGTTTACAGCAAATCTATTCATAGACACCAACGATGAAAATAATCCAAGGGCCCTTTAATGGTTGAGTGGATAAACAAACTATGGTACCCCCTATGATGGAATGCTACTCAGCAACAAAAAAACATGTATGTTATTGATGCACGCAATAACTTGGATGAAACTCAATGGTATTATGCTAAGTGAAAGAAGCCAATCTCAAAGGTTACATCATCTGTCATTGCATTTATGTAACATTCTCAGAATGCCCAAATGATAATTATGGAGAACAGTTTAGTAGGTGCCAGGGGCTGATGGGGTGACTATAAAGGAACAGCACCAGGGAGTTTCTGGAGTGTGGAACAGTTTTGTACGCTGATAGTGGCGAGTGGGTACTTGCGTTAAAACTCATAGAATTATACTCCCCAAAAGTGTCATTCTTACTGGTATGTTAATTTTAAAAATAAAATAAAATATGGGAATGCAAGCTGGTGCAGCCACTCTGGAAAACAGTATGGAGGTTCCTCAAAAAACTAAAAATAGAACTACCTTACGACCCAGCAATTGCACTACTAGGCATTTATCCACGGGATACAGGTGTGCTGTTTTGAAGGGACACACGCACCCCCATGTTTATAGCAGCACTATCCACAATAGCCAAAGTATGGAAAGAGCTCAAATGTCCATCGATGGATGAATGGATAAAGAAGATGCAGTGGATAGATAGATAGATAGATAGATGCAATGGAGTATTACTCGGCCATCAAAAAGAATGAAATCTTGCCATTTGCAATTACATGGATGGAACTGGAGGGTATTATGCTAAGTGAAATTAGTCAGAGAAAGACAAAAATCATATGACTTCGCTCATATGAAGACTTTAAGAGACAAAACAGATGAATATAAGGGAAGGAAAACAAAAATCATATAAAAACAGGGAGGGGGACAAAACAGAAGAGACTCATAAATGTGGAGAACAAACTGAGGGTTACTGGAGGGGTTGTGGGAGGGGGGATGGGCTAAATGGGTAAGGGGCACTAAGGAATCTACTCCTAAAATCATTGGTGCACTATACGCTAACTAATTTGGATGTAAATTTTTAAAAAATAAAAAATTAAATTAAAAAAAATAAAGTGGGTGGGAACAGTAAATAAATAAATAAATAGATAGATAGATAGATAGATAGATAGATAAATAAATAACAACTTTGAACCCAGTGACAATTAACTTATTCTGGGCTGACTATATGGGCACCGAAGCAATTCTGAATAAGAGACTTAATCAGTTGTGCAGGGGATGCATGTGCTGGGGAAGTGAGGGGAAAATCCTGTCTCATACTCTTCACGCCCTCACCAAGGGCTCTCAGTTCATTCTGACCTGACTCAGGAGTGGAGCCCCAGTGAGTCCTGCCTTGCCCGACAGCCAGGGACGGAACAGAGGCACAGAAAGATTCAGGAACCTGCAGGAGTCACACACCAAGTCGGCAGCTCTGATTGCCAAGAACCTCCTGCTTAGCAGAACTCCTCATGGCCCTGTGAGCATCTGACAGCAGGCACAAGGACACCCGCCAAAACTCCTCCAGACCCCTCCCCAAGTTTCATTTTTCTGCAATTAAAATATTTGTCAAAGAGGATTTAATCCTACTGCTGTAAAGTGCTATGTCAAACAGATTTGGCTCAACATTTTTAAATGTTCTATGAAATGGTTACTCCCAACAGTAATTCAACTATGTTACCATGGCTTTAAACAAAAACAGCAACTAAAAAGACCATATTTTGACATACCAGGAAAAATCATTTTGAGGCACAGAGTCATGAATACTTTGGTAGAAAAAAAAAATTAAGTCCAACTGTAACAGAGATCCCTAAAATGAAATCTCAGAAAACCTGTAAGTCAAAGGAGGGACAAATGCAAATCTAAGGAAAGCAGAGGTCATGATATTAATACCAAACCGTGCAAGAGAGCGGCTTTTTGGGAAATTCTTGATTCGTTTTACCTCCATTTCTATTCACCACACTTTGTTTGGATTGCCCCTTTGGATCAGGAGTAGTCTGAAATATAGCTAATGGTAAATCCAAATTGTAAAGTAGACAGCTATTTCCATAAGTGAAAATACAAGTAGATGTGTAAGTAGGTTAAGTCCATTTATGTGAAAGAGTATTTAAGTGCTAAGGACAGATTGTGCCCTGAGGAGCCTCAGGGAGGGGGGAGGGAGGAGAGGGAAGGAACATCTTCGAGGTTCAGGCGCCTGCAGAGGGAGAACACAGGGGCACAGGGCACGGCGGGGCCAGAGATACACATGGCCACAGACCGTGTGGGTAGAGAACTTGGTGGGTAGAGAACATGGCGGGAGGCCACAGACACTTAGGAAGGCACACGCCTGCCCCTGCCTGAGTCACACTGGTGGCCCAGACTCCTGGACATCACTCCATGCCCTGACTAAAGCCAGATGAGAAGAGGAAGATCTCACGCCGGACACCAAGAATGGACCGCTGCACCTCAGGTTTCCCAAGGGCACCCCTGCTTTCTATTCCTCTCCTTCTGAAGGCCCCAAAGTACTCAATTACCATCGCATCTGTGAGATATCTAAGGTTCCGCCTTCCCTTTGGCCTTCTATGTCTCCATTTTTTTTCTTTGCTAATTTCTTGCTGGCAAATAAAGACCAAATGAGGAAGAAACAATCTCTTAGAGAAACCAAGTTGTGCTTTTTGCTCCCGGTCTGTTACTAAAGATGTCATCAAGAATCCTCTGTAGTTTTGTTTTTTGTTTTTTTGTTTTTTACGGTCTACCCAACACACACAATGTAGAATTCTAGGGGGGAAATATGCAACGGCACGAAGAGGGTCACATTATGATGTTGGGAAGCACAGTCAAAAAGAACATCAATCCTCACTGTGGTTTCACGTCCAATTTACGTCACAGGTCAACACATATAGTAACTCCTCCAGGAATTATAAGGACAAAATAGAATAAACCAGTGTCCTAGGGAGGTTTTAACGTATCTACTTTGATACACATTTTTAACAGTTCAAGTACATAAAAATCAAGACATAAAGAATCCAAATAATATACAATCTGTCCCTGGTTCGGAAGTATGCACATTACTTTTTGCTATTTCAGAAGAGTGCTGTAGGGGGACTTGTAACAATTAATCAGGTTTTCAATTACAAAGAGAAAATGAAATATTAATTCTGATCTTCACTGTAAAACTCACGTCTCTGCTCAGCCTGCCCATGACATGTCCTGGAGAAAGACCAACAGCCCAGTCATGTCCTATAAAATCTACACAGAGAGGCAGTGAAGTGCATAGTCCCTGGGATCAAACGGGCTGTACCTGGCTCCAACCCTGTCATTCACAGTGTGACCTCTCTATACCTTAGTCGTCCTCTTCTTTAAAATGGGGAAATGACAGCCGTGGCCTCAGAGTACTATGGGGCCAACTGAATAGAAGGTTAGAGTAGGTGTTAGTTATTAAATACATACATAGAATTTCAATCTATCCACACTGGGAATCATTGAAATATTTATTCCCTTTGGGGAAAAAATGTTATAGGTAAAAGGCACATTTATTCCTTCTAAATTCATACTATTTTACAGTAGGAAATGTGGTACACATAAAGTGCTTCTGAAAGTGCCCAACAAATAGAAAATGCACAGTATTAGCTATCATTATTATTATTATTGTTATTATTATTATTATTATTGCTACTACTGCTACATCATCCAGGGCTTAAAAACACTATTAAAAAGAAGCAATTCAAAGGAAGAAATGGTTCGTGCGAGAGATTTGCAACTTTAAGGCTGTAAGTGTGGGGGCATCCAAGAAAGGAAATAGAAATCTTACACTCAGAAAATTTCAGAGAATAATTATCACTCTGTATTACTCAAGAGCTTTAAACATGCACAGAAGAGAAAACCCAGCTCGGCCTGGCTTAAAAATAATCAAAACACACAACTTGCGGTCCAAGTTAATACAGCTTTAGAGTTGGTTGACCCGGGGGCTCTCCAATGTCATGAAGCTCTAAGCTTCTGTCTTTCTCCCACAGCACTGTTCCATCTTCTCATGACTACAGTTTGGCTGCCTGTAAAAGCAGACTATATGCTTCTTCATTCTTGCCTAGAGGAGGTCCCACTATTTCAACATAAGTTTCTGCACCCCTGTCCCTGAAGACTGTGGCCAGGGGAAGGGCTGGTGCCTACCTGAAGCAAGAACTGGGATGGGTGCTCACCTTCCCCTCCGATGGCAGAAGGCAGAAAAGGGGGGAAATTCAAGAGATAATGTGGGCAGTAATAAATGTTGTAGTAGTGCTGAATAGTGAATAGTAGTAAGTGCCAAATAGTTCACCACTGTGTTCACTGTATCCCTGAGTGGGTTTTTCCGGATGCAAACATTGGATAGTTAATTAGCTGTGCCCACCATACACATCCTTTGATCCTTTGAGACAGATTTGCCACATGCGAGCAGGCCAGTTCTGCCTGAAGGGTGGTCAGTGAGCTCTTCTGTCAGAAATCATTTGCTGACTAATTAAATATCCAAAGAGATCAACAGGCTTCTCGTGTGGTCCCTTTCAGCCAAGTGTTTCTGTGCTGGGCAGCATGAAAATCCAGGATGATGGCTCCACTGGGCTCAACATGGAGATGTGGCCCAGAAGGCCACAGTCTCACTGTGCCTGAGGCTGAGACCAGGTCAGGAGGGCCAATGCTGACCCAGGCCCAGGCCGTGCTCCTTCTATTGTACTTCCTCAAATTAGCCGTCTTGATTACACAGCCAAATTACACAGCTTTCTGAATTCATCCAAAATTCTGACAAAAGATTTTTTTTTTTTCCAAGTCTGGTTTATTTCCAAAGGTGAAAAAGTCTAAATTGTAAAATATTTCAATGTCTCAACAAAAGTAAACAAGGGAGAATTAGGTGAAAAATCATGGAAGTTTATAAAAACCCCTACACAGAATGAAGAATCCCCAACGGCATTTGTCTGGTTTAAATTAATAACTTAGGCTACGATTAAAACACCGTTTGTATGAATCCTCCGGTTACCCCACATAATGAGAAAGGTCAAAGTATGACCATGTGTGACGTATGGTTTGGGGCCTTGCTCACATTCTTCCATTTGGAATGAGAGCTCGCCTAACTTCACCTGGAGGCTCTGTGCCATTAGCACGGAAGCATGTGCCTCCTGGAATCTCAGGAACCTGTAGCCCCACATCTAGCCTGGAGTGATACTAGCTGTGGGCCCTGTGCCTTTTTGTTTAAAATTCACTCAAACAATATAAATACCCGTAAGATATAAATAAAGGGCTAAAGAAAGAGTAAAATATTTCTTAACCAACTTAGGCAGAATCACTCAGAGAATCGTGGCCTAGGTATAATGTTCATTTAACCCTATAAGCATGTACTTACTCTCTTGGGAACAATGAAGGCCCATTGTCACATCCATTTAGTGGCATCTGTTTACCTTCTCAAGCACTTCCCTCACTGGTGGCTCTTGGGCAGTTTTACAGCATCTCAAATATGTTTTTGGGCATCCACTCAGGGGATCACAGTTACTTTGTTTCCACCTTAGTAACATGGTGAATCATGTTAACACATTTCCTTTTGTTGCACTATCCTTGCATGGCTTAGACAAACCTTTCTTGGTCTGGACTCACTATTCTTTTTTTAAATGTTTGTTGACTTTTGAGAGAGAGAGAGCAGGGGAGGGGCAGAGAGAGAGGGGGACAGAGGATCCAAAGCGGGCTCCGAGCTGACAGCAGCAAGCCCAATGTGGAGTTTGAATTCACGAACTATAGATCATGACCCAAGCCAAAGCCAGACACTCAACCAACTGAGCCACCCAGGTACCCCAGGACTTACTACTAAGAACATTGATTTGTTAACATTTTAACTGACATTCTGCATCTCTGTTTATGAGTGAGATTAACCTATATATTTTCCTTTTCATGCTGTTCTTTTTCCAATGTGGGATCAAGGTTATGTTCACAGCTTAAGAAAAAGATGAGGACTATTTCATCTTTTCCGGTGTTCTGGAACAGTTTAAATGACAGAAAGTATCTATTCCTTTTAGGATACTATTTTCATAGTACTTTTTGAACTACCTCTTCAATTTTTTCCACGGTTATTGGGATCTTTTGGAGCTTTCTTGAATCAAATGTAGAAGTTTAATTTTCCGGAATTTGTTCTTTCCATTTAGATAACTTAAATATATTTTAAAAGGGTTTCTTTTTAGAATAAATGTTTTACGTTTCATGAACCACACTGAGCTTCTTACTCTTCTGTCCTAATATTGTCTCTCTTTATCTCTTGACTATTGTCAAGAGGTTGATCTATTATGATACTTATAATTTTTTTCATTTGTCAGTCTTCATTAATTTGTGATTTTTGTTGTTTAATGACTCCTTCCTAAAATACATTTAAAAGCAGGAACACTCCTCTGAGTTGCATTTAAACATAATATGTCATGCTGTTGGTGGTATTTATTCCTAAATAGTCTGTACTTTGTAATTTATATTCTCTATAGTCAAGAGTTGTTTAAAACACTGATTTAGTTTTTTTGGTTTTTTTTTTTTTTAGAGTGGATCGATCGGTTTAGACGGACTCTCTTTTTGTAGTTATTACCTTCAGAAGGTATAGCATGTATGTTTTCTTATATGTGTAATAATAGTCATAAAATTTCCACGGGTGTTAGGAAAGAACATGTATCTTGCTTATTAAATATTATAGTACATCAGTTATATTAATTGTATTATTCAAATCATCCAAATTATTACACATTTGTTGTCACTATTCTGGCCACTTTCTGAAATATGTGCAAAAGCACACATGATTAACACATCTTAATGGGTTTTTTAACTCTTGCAAGATGAACATTGGCTGCAATAATTACAAAATTCAAAAAAAAATAAGTAAGGGGCACCTGGGTGGCTCAGTCAGTTAAGCATCTGACTCTTAATGTTGGCTCAGGTCATGAATCCGGGGTCATGGGATCAAGCCTGCATTAGGCTCCACATTGAGAATGGAGCCTACTTAAGACTCTCTCTCTCTCTCTCTCTCTCTCTCTCTCTCTCCCTCTGTACATCTCCCCCGCTCACATACACTCTCTCTCTCTCTCTCTCTAAAATAAAAAAAAATTAAATAATATGGATTTATGAATGGATAGAAGGATAGAAAAATGGATAGGTATTTAATAAAGGAAACAGCAAAATATTCATTGTAGACTCTAGATTGTGTATACAGACGTTCACTGTATAATTCTTTCAACTTTTCTGTTTGAATATTTTCATAATAAAATGTTCAGGGGCTCCTGGGTGGCTCAATTGGTTAAGAATCTGACCGTTGGTTTCAACTCAGGTCATGATCCCAACAGTTCACGGGATCAAGCCGCACATCAGGCTCTGCACTGACAGCACGGAGCCTGCTTGGGATTCTCTCTCTCCCTCCCTCTATATCCCTCCCCTCCTCGCTCACTCTCTCTCTCTCTCTTGAAAGAAATAAATAAACATTTTTAAAATGTTCAAAATAAACATTTTTAAAGCCAACTTCATGGATGTGTGCCTTAAGAATGCCCACCAAACTAAAGTCCTCAAAACAAGTTCACTTGTCTTCATCACCCACAGACATTTATGACTGAAATTGATGCAAGAAAATAGAGCATCGCTGGTCTTGCAAATAAATGCTCAAGTTTAAAATCTATAATAATAACAACAGTGAACACTAAAGCTTCACTGTGGACCAGAGCATGTATTATCTCATTTGCTCTCCACAACAGCTCTTTGTGGCAATAATTAACATCATCATTTTATAGGTTAGAAAACTGAGCCTCTTATAAGTAAGGGGATTTTCCTACATCTAGACAGCCTATCAGTGTCAGAGCCAGGATTCAAACTCAGCTCCATGTGACTCTAGAGCTCACACCCTTTAGCCTGCAGACTCTGCAGACCTGCTGGGTCAGTACAGGAGCCACTAGCCACACGTGGCCTCCAAGCACTTGAAATGGAGTAAGTCTTTTTTTTTTTAATTTTTTTTAACGTTTTTTTAATTTATTTTTGAGACAGAGAGAGACAGAGCATGAACAGGGGAGGGGCAGAGAGAGAGGGAGACACAGAACCGGAAGCAGGCTCTAGGCTCTGAGCCATCAGCCCAGAGCCCGATGCGGGGCTCGAACTTGTGGACGGCGAGATCGTGACCTGAGCCGAAGTCGGACGTCTAACCGACTGAGCCACCCAGGCGCCCCTGGAGTAAGTCTTAATTGAGATGTCGTCTGAGTATAAAAGACACAGCAGATTTCTAAGACTTGGAACAGAGAAAAAAGAAATATATTTCTGATCATTTTTTAATGTCATGGGCTAAGAAAATATTTTGGAAAACTGGGCTGGATAAAATATTTTCAAAAGTAATTTCACCTGCCACTAGAAAATGTTAAATTACATATGTAGCTCACACTAAATTTCTGCTGGGCGGTGCTGCTCTAGTCCTATTGGACTCTGATATGAATTGTTTTGTGTTTCTCTCCTCTGATGTGAATCAACAGCCTCCTTGCGACAAAAATAAGAACACTAAGAAAGGTGGCAAAAAGGATCACATTAGAAGCACATTGTGCCAGCCTGAACTTCAAGGAAGGGAGAAGGTGTTGTCCTATGTGGGACAGTGGAGGCAGGCAGGCTTAAGACTGCCAGGCAGATGGCATAGAAGGGCTTGTGGGCTGGTTTAGTTACAGGAGGGGTTCTTCTGTGAAGGTCAAATAGACATGTGCACACGAGGATGGGCCAGTCATGGGAGTCGCTGGTTACCGAAGGCCTGCGACATGAAAGCGTCTCGACTCTGCTGGATTCACAGAGGCTCATGGTCATTTAGTAACAGTGACTTTCACTCCCTGCTCGTCTCAACCTCCCCTGCACAGAAGGGTGGAAGAGGTAAGAGTAGAACCCCAGAGCAGCAGAGATAAGGCAGTGCCTCCAGGGACACATGTGGCCCCTGGGCTCTGGAGCCCCAAAACGCTGTGCCCCCCCCACCCCGTCTCAGAAACCTGAGCTCACACTGAGGCAAGACTGGAATGGAGGACACGTGAAGGGAAGTAACAGCCTTAGGTATATTGGTGCCAGATTGTGAATGTCTTTGGAGTCTATCCTAAAGGAAATGGGAAACCACTGAAGGTGCAGCAACAGGAGGCAAATTAACATCAGGTTGGCAAGAGGGACAGCATCATGGAATTTAATTGAAAAAGACTGAAAAGTCTGCTGGTTCTCCAGGAGCGTGTGCCAAATGTGACACTTTAGCAAGATGGGAGACTGCTGCACATTGCCAGGAGGGGCTCCGGGGGGACTTCTAAATCCTTCCTCTAGATGTTCGATTTCACTATAAACCCGTTTCTAACGTCCTTTCCATTTCTGAAATTCCCTGACCCTGTCATGCTGTGATGTTGGGGCTGTTCTTTGTTCATCTTTCCACATGTTTCTGAAGAGGAATAACTGATAGAATATTGACTGATTATATGTAAGCCATAGAATACGCATACAGCGTATGTTATAATAAAACAAACCATCCGAATGCATGATGTTTCATTTCCAGTCATCCTAGCTACGCCCTCTGTCATATAGAAGATAACATCTCTTCCATTCTATGCCCCAAATGAAACGGAATTGTAGAATACCGCAGATATTGTGGTCGTCATGCTAAGCTACACTGGTTTTAACAAAATAAAACAGCTCAGAATGGAATGGTGGTGCGCATCCTCCAGCCTAGTCCTGGGAACCATCCCCATCAAGTTGCCAAAGTGGTTTACCAGTCTTGTAGATCGCAGCCTTCATCGTGACCTTCTCACAACCGTATTCATGGTGGATGGCATTCATGGGGCGTGAGGAGCCGGCTGGGCTCCTTTCACATGTGTTTTTCTGACACAACTCTGCAAAGTGGGTCCTAGTGGGTGCTCATTGCACTGATAGGAAAACTCAAATTCACAGACTTTGTCCCCCTCCTAGAAGGGCATCTCTCCAGACCCCACGCTCTTTCTAGGACCTCAGGCCACCTCTTAACACCTCCACATAGATACTCAAACATCAGGAGTTTCCAGATGCCCCTACCCTTACCCTGGATTCCCTCAAGGCTAAAACACTCTGCTTCTTCCACCATTCTCCATGATTCTGAATCCTTTCTCTATCCCACTCACCTTCTGGTGACCATTCCCCATCCACCCAACACCCCCCACCCCAGTTACTACTACTGTTACTCTAAATTGCCATTCACTCCATATCTTTATCAAATTTATCAACCAGAATGAGGAGTAAAACAAAAAGCAGCACAGTATGGGTATTCAGCTGTAGAGTCTGGAATTCCTAGGTTCCAGGGTCAGTTCTGCTACCTATGAACACTGTGATAGGGTCAAGTTAATGAAAATGGCTGGGCCTCAGTTTCCCCACTCGTAAAAAGACAATTATCTTTGCTCCCTCCCAGAAAAGTAGAGGTACAGGAATGGTGCAACTAAGGAAAAAGCCAAATCTGGCAGAAGCAGAAGTACCCTTGTCTGGAGAGAAGACAAGTTCAAGTTCTGATGCACTACAGAAAAGGTGGTATCATGTAGCATGAAAAGCATGGACTCTGGAGCCAACAACCCTTGATTCAAGTCCTTAACTACTTTGGTTTCCTCCTCTGCTTAACAATAATAGTAGGAGTATCTACCTCACTTAAAGAAGCTACCTTATGGATCCTGGCCAAAAACCCTGTTAAAACAACACCCAACTTTTCTGAGATAATTTGTTGGTGGAAGAGGCACCTGTAATTCTAACATGGGAAGGCTCGCCTCTCAAAGATTTGTTTATTTATTCGTCCAAAAAAAAACATGTTGAGGGGCATCTGGGTGGCTCACTCGGTTGAGTGTCTGACTTCAGCTCAGGTCATGACCTCACAGTTTGTGAGTTTAAGCCCCACAGCAGGCTTTTGCTGCTGTCAGCACAGAGCCTGCTTTGGGTCCTCTGTCCCTCTCCCTCATTGCCTCCACCCCCCGCTCATGTTTTTGGTTTACAACAATGAAAAAATATGCCTGACCTCATGGAGCTTACATCTCATAAGAATAAGCAGTAGATAATAAGTAAGCAAATCAAGTAAGTACTACAGTATAACAGCACAAAAAGAGAGGAGAAGACAGGTTGCAATATTAAGGAAAGCAAAGCTAGACCTCGTGAAGAAAATGACATCTGAGCAAAGACTAGAAGGGGAATATCAGGAGGAGGAGGAATTTTGCAGACAGAGGTGCTTAGCAGTAGGAATGTTCTCAATGGATGCATGCCTACTGCCCCAGAGGAATAGCAAGGAGGCCATGGGGAACAGACTGAAATGAGAGGAAGAAGATAGGTCAGAGAGATATGGGGGCCAGATGGTGGAGGACTTGTGGACGACTGAAAAGATTTTAGCCTCTGCTCTAGGTGAGTTGAGAGGCACTGCAAGATTTTAAACAGAAGAAGGCCATGAGCCCTCTGATATTTTAAAGGATCATTCCAACGGTTCTGTTGATAGTAGCCTATAACAGAGTAAACTGAAGCAGCTTCTGTTAAGAAGCTCCCACAATAGGGATGCCTGGGTGGCTCAGTCAGTGAAGCGGTGGACCCTTGATTTCGGCTCAGGTCATGATCTCACAGTTCATGAGATCAAGCCCCACGTCAGGCTCTGTGCTGGAAGTGCTGGAGCCTACTTGGGATTCTCTCTCTCCCTCTCTTACTCTCTCTCTCTCTCTCTCTCTCTCCCTCTCTGCCCTTTCCCAGTACACACATGTGCTCTCTCTCAGAATAAATAAATAAACCTAAAAAAAGTAGAATCTCCCAAAATAATCCTTAGTTACAAGCAGGCTGTGTCTTCAACCAAAGAACAACAAAGGAGAGGTTTAGTAATTAGATTCTAGGCATGTTTTTCATTTTTCTCTTTTTTTGTGGTAAAATGGCATAACAAAATTTATCATCTTCACCATTTTTAAATTTTTAAAATTTTTATTTTAGAGAGAGAGACAGACAGAGTGCATGTGGGGGAAGGGTGCAGAGGGAGGGAGGGAGAGAGAGAGACAATCTCAAGCAGGCTCCACACTCAGCACAGAGCCCGATGTGAGGTTTGATCCCACGACCCTGGGATCATGACCTGAGTGGAAACCAAGAGTCAGACACCCAGCCAACCGAGCCACCCAGGAGCCCCACATCTTCACCATCTGTAAGTGTGTGGTTCAGTGGTATTAAATACATTCACGTTGTCATACAGCCATCACCACCATCCATCCCATAACTCTTCATTTTGTAAAATGGAAACTTGAACATCCTTTGAAGGTAGAGACAGCCATATTTCCTGACAGATGGTGGACATTTGATCCGATATCATAAGCATATCCTTTTTTGAACAAAATGTGGTCCAGGCGTCAACCATTGGGCTGTGGACATTACTTCTGTGGAACTGGTCTGTTGGAGATGTTTCTATAAAGAACCCAGGACTACTGGGCAAGCGGCTGCATGTCCAGACCTCTTGTCTAAGTACATTATCCTATTACCCTGAAGGTCATAAGGGATTTCTCTTACACATTGTTGGAAATTGTCACCAAGGTGTTTGAAAAGCCGGAAGCATTCTGTTGGGTCCAGGAGTCATAGTTGGTGCATGGACAGACAGAAGATGCTAAAGCAAAAATGCATCCTGGCAATTAGGGCTGCAGTGGCTGAAGCCAGGCCCAGGGCTGAGGGGAGATGGCTCCCCCCACAAGGCACTGCACCCTCTCGATATGATCTGGGATGAGAGAGCCCAAACACCACCTCCCAGGGTTCTCAAGGACCCACGGCGCACCAGCAGCCCCTTGGGCTACTCCGTCTTCTAGCTTACCTTCTGCTTTTGGATACATTCCCCAAAATATCATGATAGTCTGGAGCCAATGGAAGTCCCAAATGTTAGCAACATTTTTCTGTAAAAGGCCCGATGGTAAATGTTTTAAGCTTTGTAGCCACATGTCCCAAGTCACAAGTCTTTTGATTTTTGCCACCCATTTTAAAATGTAAAAACTATTCTTACCTCGCTGGCCGAACAAAAACAAGCTGTGGCTGGATTTGGCCTGCTGGCCATAGTTTGAGGACCCCCAGACTAAACCACGCATCTCGAAAGGGCCTCATGGGCCCCCATGGCAATCCCAAGGGTGAGGTCTCACTGTCCAGTTCTCCAACTGCCTGCCTTGTCCCCTCCAGTGCAGCCAGGCTGGGCACAGAGCTTCGAGGTTATGCTTCCCATGGTCATCTTTCTGCTGGGGCCCTAGCTTAGTCATGACTGCTGGAACAGTCATGTGCCAAGTGTGGCCCCACTGCTAAGTCACAGAGATGCCGCACAAATTAGAACAAGGCACCTGCTCTTCACAACACTCTCCTGCCATCTACTGGAAAAACTGTTATAATAATAAACAGAGCGACACCAACTATGAATTTGAGTAGCACTCCCTTAGAGTTTTGCCATGATCTTTTGCTCAATTTAAGCAGTGGCCCTGAGTTCAGGAAATATAGAAGGGAAAGAAACTAACTCACAGGACTTCCAGAAGATATCATGTAAATGACAAAAAGATCTCTCTTCCACAACTTTCTAGAATTTGTGGGATAGGAGGCAGACGGGAGAAGGGAAGCAAGAGATCTCATTGCTGTTCTCATCCAATCTTTGCAGGATGAGACTGGACTCTGCCCTACACTGAAGGCATCCTGAAAACACAAAGTCTTTCTCAGGTAAATGGGATTCCTACAAACTTGCTTGGACTCTGGAGAGGCTGAGAAGAGAGGAGACCATCAGCACCTGCTGATTTGAACACGCTTCTAAGGGGCACACAGCACTGAAGTCCTATTAGTTTTGAAAGGACTCTGAGCTGAGGGCCAGGAGAACCTGAGTAAGGCTAAGCTTTCCCACTGACTCTATGACCTTGAGTGAGCACCTGGCCTCTTCCTGCCTCAGTTTCTTGGTCTTTCTGATAAGAACAACACTACTAATGATGCTATCTCATGGAGGTCATGTGACAATGGTATGCACTCCGTTTGCACAGCATTATAATTAGAATGTGCAATCCAGTGACCAAAAGGCTGGAGTGAGAACAGGAAGTTAATGGAAAAGGTCTGGTTCTACTTAAATAAAGTGTAATCGAAAAACCAGGAAACACTGCAAGATAAGAGATAACATGAGTCCAGGCTTTCAGGACCTAGCAACAAATCCCCAGGTGTCCAAATGAAAAAGGAAAAGGGTCAGAGACTGAGACCAACTCATATTTGCAAAGACTATAAGGTCCACCATCTCTAATTTAAAACTAAAGCCTTTGCTATTTATTCTAGGGAGGAAGGGAAGAAAGAAACAGGGGGTGATCTGTTTCACTCTGCCCCCGAGTCTCCTGAAATTCCCAGCATTCTAAGGCAGGGAGAGAATCCAGGTCAAGAGTTCCCACAGCAAAACAGGTGTGGGCACAGTGAAGGCTCAGGAAACCCAAGGAGCATGTCAGATGGAACCCAGGGGGCCTGGGATGCAGAGAGCCCCATGTCAGGCCTGGGGTGGGGAGCAAGCATAAAGTGCAAACATCAGACTCAGATCTGGTAACAAAACCATCCGAGGAAGAGCCAGAGGATCCCAGTGTTGTGACAGCTGCACAGGGGCAGCTCAGCACCGGGGATGCCTGTGTGGGGACAATGGGTCCTTTGTGGGTGCAAGACAGGGGGGTGGGGCAAGGGGGTCTCTCCAGGACCCCGGGAAGGGAATGTTGCATGGGAAGGGCTGAGCATTACAGTTCACCAAACCCCATGTCTACCATGAATTGACAAGGCCTTTGACCAGCTTTAAAAACCAGTTTCCATCTCCTCATCCACATACCATAACTAAACTTCCATGTTGAAGCTTCTGTCTGGAAACTTGGGGTTTCTCTGGGGCTGGCATGTTGTAGAGACTGCCTCCTCCTTTGAGCCCAGAAGGGCATTCAACACACACATGGCACACAAAACATAGACAATGTCCAATTCCACTCTGATCTGAATTAGGAAGGCAGGAGCCCCAAGGGCTCACCAGCCATGCTTTCTATAATTTTCTTAAGAGATTCAGCAGCAGGATTCAAGCTCTCCTCCTTTCACATCTTGCTGCTCTCATCCCTCATCACCCTTCACCCCGAGCAGCCACCACGAGACAAGTCCACAGGGCACAGCTACCCTTGGCCTCCATGACTCTGTCCTCGGAGAGTGGGCACTGTACCCTGTGCTGCTCACCAAGCCACAGGCGCAAAATCCTCCCCACCCCCCAATACCCCACCACAATCTGAGCCCAGATTGTAAATTTCAGGGAATTTGAAGAACTTGGAATGAGCCAAGGGAGCTATAACAGAGAATAACTTAGAAGTAAGCCCACATCTGGCCACGAACTGACACTGTCTACCTTACTCAGGATCCTCTGTACGGCCAAAGGTGACCAGCCACCAGAGCTAGCAAGGCCATGATCTGGCCTCCATCTGCTACTCATGGGGGATGTTTCTCAATTTGTTCAGAATTCAGACATTTGGGATACCTGGATCTGCTCACAGACCCCAACATCTCCCAAGTCCCATGTCCTGCCCCAGAATCCACCATTTCCCAGGATGATTGACAATAAAGGCCCATTCTCTTTAAGACAAACCCACTCCACTCAAGGTTGAGCCTTGGGGTCTTGACCTGACAGTCCACCGTGAGGCACAGAGGATGGAGTGCAGATAGATGATGATGATGCTTGGGTAGAAGTGTTCCTTGTCGCCCAAGGGCCTTTCCTTCCCCAGACAAGTAGACGTAGATTTGCCCCATGATTTGGGGAAGGAGAGTCAACTGTGGAATCAAAACACAAAGACAAGACAGACTTAGCTTCTTACTTTAAAAGGTACCATCCAGGTATGAAGGCAAATATTTGAAAGGCAATGAAATAGAAAGATACAGAGTTTTGTTATCCACCACGACTACAATCCTCATCTTCAATGCATCCATATATGTGAAATGGGAAGCTAAGAATGTATCTTCTTTATATATGTAACCTATTGTATGTGTCTGTGGGTATCAGAGTGTACAGTGTGTGTATATGTGTGTGTCAGTATGTGTCTGTGTGTGTGTGTGTGTGTGTCTGTGTCTTAGTGTCTCTGTGTGTGCAGGAGTATGTGTGCACCCTCCAAGCTGGGGAACTGAAGGAATTGACAGGACAAGAAGGATGAGGCTCAGGCCCAGCACCAAGGCCACACTCTCCCCCCTTCTCTCTGTGGGCTGAGTGTGTATCACACACAACAGACTGTGTGGGTGATAGACACAAAGCAGACTGTACTTGAAGTCTGAAGGTCTGATCTAGAACGGAAACCAGAGGACAGTAGCAGTGAGCCTCTTAGAGAGACCTGTGTCATCCAGCCTCAGGGGAGAAGTGGGTCTGAGTATGTCTAGGCACCAGAGGACCCATAACAGCCCCACCTGACCCACACAACAGGCAAGAGAGGCCATCCTTAAGTTCGAAAGGGACCAAGTGGGACTTGGAAGTTAGATAACCCGGGTGGATCTACTCAGAGTCTTGAAACTGGCATGTGGGAAATTGCATCAAAGAACCCACTTGGACAGCCTCACTGTCCACTGAGACCCAGTGGAGATTCTGCTACCACCTCAGCAGCTCTCTCTGCCCAGGGAGCCAGGGAACCATAGGCATCGTTCCCAGAGCCCTGCCCAGCCCGTTTGTGGGTGGCCTAAGAGAATAAGAAACATAAATTGGAAATAGGCAGGGATCAGCAGAGACCAAGGCCTTAGTAGAGGCTGGCCAGCCTGTGGTCCCAGGTGGGTGGCAGTGTCCAGCCCTGTACTCCCTAGTTAGAACCAGTCCAAGGATACAGTGAAAGGGAACCAATGAGTTTTAAACCTAAAAATGGTTGAGCAATCATTAACTCAGCAGAGTTAACCGGGAAGTGGTGATGTATCTGTATCAGGCAAAAAAGAGAAAGAAACTAGACGGGGATTACCGGAAATAATGGCAGTGCCATTTCTTTTACAACCCAGGCTAACTGAGAGCTCTGGCCCACTACAAAGACATTTCCAGCAGTCCGCCAGTCTGTTTAATCGGCACCCTGAGTAAGTCCTCATGGAGAGGCTGCACCAGGTAGAATCCACCTACCCTGCCCTTCCCTGAAGGCCTGTCCCAGCCCATTGTCACACCAGTGTGACAGATGTCCAAAGCAAAGGAGAGAAAGCAGGTTCCATCAAAACCGCATGATTGTAATCTATGCTGCTGTTGCTGTTTTTAAAGGATTCCTTCGGACTCGAATGATCCGTGTGGAGTGAAAGTCAATAAACTTCAGACCATAAAACAGAGAGCAAACTGCTCCAAGTTTTCGGACGATCTTGCAGTGTAAAGCCCAATGCCATTGGGAAAGGTTCCTAAGCGTGCCTGCACTGCCCCCTGCTGGAAACTTCCCGCACCAACGCGCCTCGGCCACGGGCTGTAGGGGTGCACCACGAGAGCGCTCAAAGACGCCCAGGCGTCTGCGCTTCCCCCCTAACCCGTCTGTCTTCACAAAACACTTCCGAGGCGACCTTCTAAGTAGAGCCGTTCTTAATTCTTGGAAATCGCTGCATCCGGACGCTGACTCGGGCCCGGGAGCTGCTCTGAGATCCCCAGCTGGACCTGCGGACCACAGAGCCCAGACCGGCCGGCTGACTGTGGGTTGCAAGCCTGGACCGAGGGGAAGCTCAAGGAGGTGATAACGTGTTTTCAAACAAGGATAAGCGGTTTGCTGCCACTGGAGTCCCCCAGGGCTGTCCCCTCTACCGTCTGCTAGCACATCAGAAAAAGCACCTTCCATAGCAGGGAAGAGGTCCCCTACATGACATGGCTTCTGAGCCCAGGAAGTGACTGGGCCCAGCTTGGGAAGAGGACCCCAAATCTCTGATTGGGCACCAGTGCTTCCTGGGGGGGGGGGGGGGGGGGGGGGGGCAGCAGCAGAAGCTGCACAGAGATAGTGTAAAAGTGCCATAATCAGAAAAATACAAGCAAACCTTTGGAAAACTACCCAACATTAAAGACCACGTTTGAAGGCTCCTGAATGTCCAACAATGTGGGAATGGGTATGTTATAATTAATAATCGCCATTTAACAGAGGGGACAGTTTTTATTTACTAATGTGACCACACTGTGCCTTTAAAATGCACCCCAAAAAAACCAGAAATGTTCATGGTGACTTTCTGTTTGAGAGGATTAGTAACAAATTTTTCCACTTTGTATTCTGTATATTCTTATATTACAAGCTGTATTGTTCTTGTAATCCTAAAAACATCTTTATTTTTAAAAAGAACACTTGGAGGGGGCGCCTGGGTGGCTCAGTGGGTTGAACGTCTGACCTAAGTTCAGATCATGATCTCACCGTTCATGGTTTCGACACCTGCATCTGGCTCTGTGCTGACAGGTCAGAGCCTGGAGCCTGCTTCGGATTCTGTATCTCCCTCTCTCTCTGCCCCACCCCTGCTCACGCTCTGTGTCTCTCTCTCAAAAATAAATAAACATTTAAAAAATTAAAAAAAAAAAAAAGAACACTTGGAAATAAGAGAGGTTATAGACTACACAGGTTAGAGTACTTGACCTTGGGCAAAAAGAGAACTCCATCTGCTTCCAAAGAGGTGGAGGGTGGCCTACATGATGTCCGTTCTGGCAGCAGAGATACAGAAGAGCTGGGGGCTCAGGCCTGATTGTTCTCACTTCCTCATGAACAGGACAGGATGCCCTCTGTTGAGGAAAGGGCTGCTGGCTGAGAAAGTGGAGCCTGAGGAGTGGCCATGAGAGCTCAAAGGAGACACATAGGGGACAGGAGTCTAGTGGTCGGTCAGAGGTATAAATCTGGCTCTGGATGGCAGGCAGGGGCTGGCGGCCCCACTCCCCTGGCTTTGGGGCTATGGGCAAGCTCTTTATCATGGCTTTCCTGACTATTGAGGTTTGCCTTAATTTTTCTCAGCAATACTTTTTTGTAACTTTTAGTATAGAGATTTTGTATGTACTTTGTTAGGTTTCTTCCTAGGTATTTGATGGGTTTTTTTTTTTTTTAAGTTTTTTTACTTATTTATTTTGTGAGACAGAGAGAGAGAGAGTGGGGGAAAGGGCAGAGATAGAGGGAAAGAAAAGAATCCCAAGCAGGTTCCGAACCGTCAGCACAGAGCCCAATGTAGGGGCTTGAACCGTGAGACCATGACCTGAGCCGAAACTTAACGGACTGAGCCACCCATGTGCCCCCTAGATATTTGACATTTTGATGCCATTGTAAAAAAATACTTTATTTCATTTTCTTTTTTTTTTTTTTTTTTTTTTTTTAATTTTTGGGACAGAGAGAGACAGAGCATGAACGGGGGAGGGGCAGAGAGAGAGGGAGACACAGAATCGGAAACAGGCTCCAGGCTCCGAGCCATCAGCCCAGAGCCTGACGCGGGGCTCGAACTCACGGACCGCGAGATCGTGACCTGGCTGAAGTCGGACGCTTAACCGACTGCGCCACCCAGGCGCCCCTCATTTTCTAATTTGTTGCCATTATGTATGAATACAATTAATTGTTTATTGACTGTGTCCTGTTACCTTGCCCAAGTCCAGTATTATTCTAGTTTTATTTTATATTCCATAGGATTTTCTACATACACGCAAGTGCACTTGGTCAAGATCTTGCTCTCATAGTCAAGAGGAGATGTAGCTAAATATTATTAAAGCTGCACAGAAAGGTGCAAAGATCATAAAATACATAATGACAAAGTGCTGTGGGATGTCTAAGAGCTCTAGAATCACTGGGTAACATGAAACCCTTAGGTTCACAACCAGCTCTGTTTTTCACAAAGTGAAACATAACTACCAGAATTAAGCGTCACAGCTCCGTGACACAGGCAAGGTTTGTTGTCATTATTTGAGACCCAATGGTCTCAATGGTGTGCCCAGTGTTGCAGAATGATGGATCTCTGCTGGGTGCGTGATTTTTATATTTGTACACTTCCCACCATTGGGTCAAAGATGGTCGTTGGAAGTTATCTAATGATAAAAACCATTAAGCTGGAAAGGACCTCTGATGAACCTCTTTTCTAATTTAGCACTGCTACTCTAGAAGATTGTTTGCCCTCTTGAGGCACAGACGTGATCAGAGCCAGTTAATTATGCCCCTCTGGGTTTCGGAAGCACTTTCAACACACAGAAGAGAAGCAAAGTCCCTCCCTCTCCTGTGCTCTTCAACCGGACTTGACCTACAGTCTGACCCAACATCTATTTCCTGTTCGGAAATCCACTACTTTTTTTCATGGAAACTATACCAACTTAACCAATTCATTCTATAAATTCCATGTTTTTTTCTTTCCCCACCGGGACCCTAGGATTCTCCTTTTGATGTTCCCTCCTTTGGAGGGTGAACAAACCAGAATCTCATTGATCCCTTCCAAACAATACCATTTAAGCCTCCAGCAGTCTGCTTCCCTGGGGTCTGTCAACAAAACAAACAGCCCAGAACTCATCCAGGACTTCTCAGGAAAGAAAAGGGAGGGAAAAGAAACTTAAAACTACTGTGCCCTCTGGTGGTCATGAGAGAAACCAAACATACCAAAATATCAAATTTCCCAAAAGTTCTTAAGCTACATTTAAAAATATTTGCTTATAATTTTATAAAATATACCTTTACCATCAATTATATCTTTATAAATGTTACAAAATAAGTTATATCTATAATTATTAAATCTACTCTTTAGATTTACTACTACTCTTTTTTTTACTCTTTCTTAATTACAGTACTATTTGTACCTATTTGATCTGTTTTTCTTGATCTTTTCTTCAGTGAGTTGTCTTTTTGAGGTTAATAATTTTAAGGTTTTCTTTTCTAATTTGTTTTTTTCCTTTTATTCATATTATTTTTATCTTATACTTCTCTGAATCCCCTTTCCAAGAAATGCATATTGAATGTTTTTTGGTTTTTTCCTTTAGTGATAATAAAAACACTACATGTGAATTTTCTCTTGAATACTGTTTTGATAAAAATTACAGATTTTGGGAGTACCTAGGTGGCTCAGTCTGTTAAGCATCTGATTCTTGATATCTGCTGAGGTTGTGATCTCACTCGAGCTCCACATTGAGCGTGGAGCCTACCTTGGATTGTCTCTCTCCCTCTCTCTTTGCACCCCCCAAAATAAATATACAAACTTTAAAAAATTACAGATTTTCATATGTAGTGTTGTCATTTAATAAACAGCATGTTGCTATATTTCTTAATTTCCCACTTTAGCCAAGTCTTATTGATGGAATTGAGCACATTTTTTAATTTTTATTTACATTTTAGTTAATTAACATATAGGGTAATATTGGTTTCAGTAGAATTCAGTGATTCATCGCTTAAATATAACACCCAGTGCTCATCCCAACATGTGCCCTCCTTAACACCCATCACCCATCTAGCCCATCTCCCTACCTACCTCCCTTCCATCAACCCTTAGTTTGTTCTCTGAGAGTCTCTTGTGGTTTGCTTCTCTCTTTCCTCCTTTTTCCCCCCTTCCCATATGTTCATCTGTTTTGTTTCTTAAATTCCACATGAGTGAAAGAATTGAACACATTTTAAATGACACAATTTTGCAATTTCTATTGAAACATTTATTTTTTTAAAAAAAATTTTTTTAACATTTATTTATTTTTGAGACAGAGAGAGACAGAGCATGAACGGGGGAGGGGCAGAGAGAGAGGGAGACACAGAATGGGAAGCAGGCTCCAGGCTCTGAGCCATCAGCCCAGAGCCTGACGCGGGGCTCAAACTCACGGACCTCGAGATCCTGACCTGAGCTGAAGTCGGACGCTCAACCGGCTGAGCCACCCAGGCGCCCCTTGAAACATTTATTGTTATTAGTCTTGCTATATTATGGGAAGAGTTTGTGGCCTTAAGATTTTTCTTTATTTTTTGTAATGTGTTGGTTGTCTTCATACTGTAATGAATTAGGCTTTGTAAAAATTTCAGACAGTAGAAAGTCTTTCAGACTCAGATTCTCTCAGTTCATTCTATTTTATTGTTTTGTAATATATACTTAATTTTTGCCAGCTTGATTTACTAATATTAACTGAGAATGGTAAATTCAAATTTCTAAACCGCATATTTTGTCAAATACTCCTTAACGCTAAATGTTACATACCTTTGTGTCAAAAAGTAACAAAGTTCATAAACTTTTTAAAACGCTGTCTTTAATAAAATCATAATTTTTGTTAAATGCTACATATATATATAGCCGATTTCTGTTGACTAAACAATGCTTAATATCAACAATGCTGTGTTTGTATTTGATAAGGCCTTTCGGGGTTATTTTGTTTCAGGTGCTCCTACCACAGTCCAATGCATATCCTGTCAAGATGACCCAGGGAGCTGGAAGAAGCAAGGCATTTGGAATCAGAACTGGGCAGAATCCCAAACTGAGCACTTCATGGTTGTGAGACCCTGGATGTGCAATGGACACCTCTCTAAGGTAGACAGAGGGCCACTGCCTGCTACATGGGATTGTTGTGAGGAATAAATTATATGTAATATACATAAATGTCTATGGAGACACATCTGTTTCCAAAAGCATCAGTCTTGGGACTGTTCCCAAGTACATTCTTGGGAGCTTTTTTTTTTTTTCCTAGAGAGAGAGAGTGAGCACAAGAGGGGGAGAGGGGAAGAGGGAGAGAGAGAGAGAATCTGAAGCAGGCTCCGCACTCAGCGCAGAGCCCAACGCAGGGCTCAGTTTCACGACCCTGGAATCCTGACCTGAGCCGAAATCAAGAGTTGGACACTCAGCTGACTAAACCACCCCACCCAGGACACCCATTCTTGAAAATTTTTTGTAGTCACTATGGGCTAGTATTTATTGGGGACCCAATATGCACAATGAACTATAATTTTTAGGCTAATCAACATTTAGGAACCTATCCTGGAAATCCAGGGGAAGGAAGGTCACACATTGTGGAGTGGCAGAGAGGCAAGAGCGGGGGTGGCAGATCTAATAGTTAGTTAGGAATAACACTGGGAGGATAGGGTTTGTTGGAACGTGGGAGGTGAGAGGGGAGCTTCTTTGGCATCAGAGGATACATACTGTGAACATTCCCAATCCACACCCAATATTTTATATATAGTAATTCCTTGTGTATTTCTTGTCTTTAGATGAGTGAATGTATTCCCACTTGCTTCCATCTTTTACTAAGGTTAAACAGGAAAACAGTTCAGTTCTAATCCTCTGGTTGTTATCCTAAAACAGTATCAGCCTCATTTAAAATATCTTAAAATAGCAATGAATGCACAAAATCCTACTTGCCCTTTAGATAAGTGGAAGACTAATGATTTTTGGCTTCTCTCAATCCACTTTCCCATTCCTTCCTATTGTCTCATTACCTAGTCTGTAACCTTAAGTGCTGGCTTAGAATGATACTATCTGGAGAGCCTGGATAGCTCTAGGTGTCTGACTCTTGATTTTGGCTCAGGTCATGATCTCACTATTCTTGGGATCAAGCCTCACACCGGACTCTGTGCCGAAAGTGCTGAGCCTGCTTGGGATTCCCTCTCTCCCTCTCTCTCTGCCGCTTCCTTGCTTAGGGCCTCTGTCTCTCAAAAAAATAAACAAATAAACATTTTTAAAAAGAGAAATCTCCTCTCAAATTTAAAAATAAATGAATACATAAATACATAAATACATAAATACATAAAATGATACTATCTTGAGGGTGGGGGAGGGATAGATGAAATATGTGATGGGGATTAAGGAGTGCACTTGTCATAATGAATACCGGCAGATGTATGGAATGGTTGAATCACTAGTTTGTTCACTGGAAACTAAGACAATACCGTATGTTAAATGTACTGGAATTTGAAATGTTGGTTAAAATTTTTTTAAATTATTTTAATAAAATAAAATGATACTATCTTCTCTCCCAGTATGTGTGTGTGTGTGTGTGTGTGTGTGTGTGCGCGCGCATTGTTGTTATTGTTGCTGTTACATCCATTTCTCTTAGTCCACCAGATTTGTTAATAATTTAGCCTTACCTATTGGGATTTGGTGATTTTCTTTAATCTCCAATTTCTCCAAGTGGTTTTGAGGCCCACCAAGAGCTTTTATCTCCCAATAAGACTGATGGTTCTGTTGTGTTACTTAGTTAGTATGGTGTCTCCTATTGGGTGTCCAAGAAAGGAGACCCTGAGACAAAGACTTAGGAGCAAGTAATTTGAGAAGCACAGTTAGGCAGTGGGAAAATGAATGAGAAATTGAAGGAAAATCAATCGAGGGTACATGACAGAATGGGGTACCACTGTGGGCAAACGGGATACAAGCCTGCTGGTCCCTCTGGGAAATACAGAACATACTCCAGAATTGCACAGCTGGGAAAGGAGCAAGCTGGGATATTTCTCCATGAATTCCTATTCCTCCTTGGTTGAAGGTGATTCCTGAAGACATTAAATCCCCATCACTTGAGGTCTGCCACACTCAAAAAAAAGCCAGGCAAATTCCTATGGCCAAAGAAAATCCTTAAGCCAGGAACTTGGGTTCTTGAGGTAAGGAGCCCTCCACAAATGGGAACCTTGCCCACTGAAGCTTAAGGTGAACTCAGGAGATACAAGAGGGGCACCAACAGCATCTGCTAAGGGTGGTATTTTATAAAGTCCCGCAAGAAACACTTGGCTTTGCCAAGTGGACATGTTTGGGAGTAACCGCACAGTGGTGCTGCTTATCCTTGGAGCCTGTGCCATGAGAACACCCTCCCCAGAGACCTCCAGGCCTGTGAACAAGAAGAGAGTCCCCAATTACATCAACTTCCTCTCTGGTTGTAGAAAGATTACAGAAAAATATTATGTCTCTTACTTTGTGAGTAAGCATTTTTAAATGTTAAATATTTTGTAACTAAATACTTTAAAGTTTTATCACTAAAGGCATTTCTGAAAATGTTATTCAGAAAAATGTAGGAAAATACTTTCTAACAGCTTGTTTTATGAGTTAAAACACCTCCTTTCAACTCCTAGTACAACAAATTTTATTTTAAAAGCATTCTAGTTAGTAAACCAGCAGGCTCAGAATCAAATACTGGAAAAGTCATAAACGCCTACCAACATTTGTATACTATACAATGGAATATTAGTCAACCATAAAAAAGGATGAGCTCTGTCATTTGCAATAACTTGGATGGACCTGGAGGGTATTATGCTAAGTAAGGTAAGTCAGAAAGAGAATATAGTTTCACTTAAATGTGGAATCTAAAAAACAAATGAATAAATAAAAAACACAAAACAAGAAAAAAAACAGAATCAGACTTAGAAACGCTAACTGATGTTGCCCGAGGGGAGGAGAAGTGGGTATGGGAAAAACAGGCAAAGAAAAGCAGGAGATACAGGCTTCCAGTTATGGAAGGGATAACTCATGGGAATAAAAGGTACAGCACAGAGAATATAGTCAATGGTATTGTAGTAGTCTTGTGTGGTGACAGATGGCAGCTATGCTTATCGTGAGCATAGCATAACACATAGAGTTGTTGAATCACTATGTTGTATACCTGAAACTAATGTAACATTGTAGGTCAACTGTACTCAAGTTAAAAAAAAAAAAGAAAACTTACCGACATTTGAAATGCCAATTACAATGCTTTTTAATAGTTGAAATTTTTAAATAGCTGGAAGGATTTCGGAAATAAAAAAAAGGACACAAGCACAAATGACGTGTTCACATGTGCCCACTGGCATATTTTGCCAGATATTTACATTTTTTAATGAAAAATATGTCCCAAAATGGTATAGCACAAACCATTTTCTCAATTAGAGTCCATTTCCATAGTGCTCTGAAAACAGCAGTCTTTGATAACGTGAAGCATACGTTTAGCACTCACCCTACAATTTATCTTTTCTCTTGTTAAGTAAACACTAGGACTTCTGTTTTCAGAAATGGAATAACCATCAAAGTACGCTTGAGTGTCTGAAAAATACTATGCACTTGAGTGCGCCTGGTTTCCATAATGAAAAGATGCACTCAACTCATAGCAATTTTATCAGATTTGAACATTTGGAAAGATACTTCCATTACCAAGCTCTGCACCACCACCACCTCCATCATGCATTTATCACTAAGATGGAAGTTTCTGAAAGAAAACAAATCTATGTAGCTGTTCTTTAGGCCTGAAGAACTTAGATCTTGGCGGAGCATTCAAGAAATGTTTAAAAGCTCTGGAATCTAGACAGTTACATGTGTGACCTACCAATGAAGGCTCCCACAGGTCACAATCAGGGTCTTTCAAGACAGTGGTTCTATGTTGAGTTTAATCTATATTTAGAAGAACTCTAATGTTTGTTATGAACCCTCAAAGCAAGTGAGATAACTTCGGGTCTGAAAGTGACCAGCTCTGTCCTATTGTATTTTTACAAATGAAACGTGTTGAAACGAGGAAGGAAACTTTAGCTGAAGTGGATCTGCTAAATATAAAATGACACTTTACCAGTAACAATCTCTTGTTTGTCTTGGAAGAAGAATTAGTTTTATCTTCAAATGCAAAGACTCATGGGTTTCATATTCAGCTCTCAAAGTCACTGCAAAAGTTTAGGTCAATTGCAAAGCAAGGGAACAGCCTACAAGACCACCTCACTTCTGACATCAGTTTCAGGTTGTGGAGTTCCCCAAAACCCCCTCAGTTTTGACAGCGTTGCTTTCCCAGAATTCGTGTGACAATACGCACAGCGTATTGCCAGCCAAGGAAGTTCGCTTGAGCCTTGATGTCCAAACTGTTTATTTGGAGTCCATCACACAGACATGATTTATTGTCCATGTGGCCAATCTCAATCTCCATGTAACCCCAAACTCCCACCCGATGTCATACTATTGGCTACCTGGAGTGTCCAGGTCCCATCCTGAGACTATCTAGTGTGGCGGCCCACACCCTAAATCAATCACATTTTTATACTACTCGGTATAATCGAAAGCTTCCAGGCAGATGAAGACACCATCAAGCATGACATTCCAAGAGCTTAGAGGTCCCCTTCCAGAACCCAAGGACAAAAGTCTGACCTTTTGGGGGGCAAGGTTAAATTCTTTACTACACAGTAAAGTCAGGTGTATGATGATTACAATTGCTTGGTTTATATTTCAAGAAATGTGTTTGACTATTCTGAAACATGGTCGAAGCTTGTAAAGCCTTTAAAACCAACAGTTGCAGGGGTGCCTGGGTGGCTCAGTCGGCTGAGCATCTGACTTCAGCTCAGGTCATGGTCTCATGGTTCACGAGTTCGAGCCCTACATCGGGCTCTGTGCTAACAAATAGCTCAGAGCCTGGAGGTTGCTTCAGATTCTGTGTCTCTCTCTCTTTCTCTCCCCCTCCCCTGCTCATGCTGTCTCTCTCCGTCTCTCAAAAACAAATAAGTGTTTAAAAAAATGTTTTTTTTAATTTTAAACCAACAGTTGCATTTTTTACTTATTTTAAAATAAAAACCATAACTTTTTTACTTCCATTACAGCAAACAAAAATAAAACTAATTTTTGGGGCGCCTGGGTGGCTCAGTCGGTTAAGCGGCCGACTTCGGCTCAGGTCATGATCTCGCGGTCCGTGAGTTCGAGCCCCGCGTCGGGCTCTGTGCTGACATCTCAGAGCCTGGAGCCTGTTTCAGATTCTGTGTCTCCCTCTCTGTGACCCTCCCCTGTTCATGCTTTGTCTCTCTCTGTCTCAAAAATAAATAAACGTTAAAAAATAAATAAAATAAAATAAAATAAAATAAAACAATTTTTAAGTTTTACTTGGAAAGAAAAATGAGTAAGAAGGAAAAAAAGAAGAGAGGGAGGCAGATCATTTGTATGTCCTTACATTTATCTTGCATTTTAATGTCATCACTCCCAACAGATTTTACTTTCTTCTTTAAAGTGGGGAAATGCCACAAATAAGAGATGAGCGAGACACAACGACCAAATGCAGTGTGGGATCCTGGACTGGACCCAGGAACAGAAAACGAACACTAGGGATAAAACTGGTGAAATTTCAGTAAGACCAGTGGTTTACAGCAAGTGTTACTGTTGGGTATTGTGCCAATGTTAATTTCCTGGTTTCCATTGTTGTTATAATTCTCTCAGTTGTTATTATGAGGGAAAGCTGCGTGAAAGATAAATATGACAACCCCTGTATTGTTCTTGGAACTCTTCTGTAAGTCTAAAATTGTCTTGAAAAAAAAAAGTTAAAAGAAAAAAAGTTTTAAATGATCTATCTCTGTTTACTCACGGATTCTCTAAAATAATCACTTTAATCTTTTCAGAGGTCAACCAAGTCTTTGATGAAAAGTAAGTACTATCTGCCCTGAAAGTTCACTTATGCCATTTTGCAAGTTCACAGACCCACATGCAGCCCATCCACGGGCCCCCAGTGAAGAACCCAGGCTCCAAGGGCTGCAGCTAGGACTTGGGTGTGGCCGGAAGTGACATCCAACCGATTAACTGAGCAGAACAACTTCTGTCTCTCCCTGCAGTCCCAGTCATGCCCTCACCATCTGGCTGCTTGGGAGGCCTTCCTACAAAATGGGCTTACAGAAACACAGTACTTCATGCTTGCCCTTGACAGCTCCTCAAATGGGTCATTATGAGAGGACTACACTCACCCACACAACAAAGGCCACCTCCTCTTTCTGGGCCAAGCAGCACCATAAGTATATCTTAAAGGGATCCTAAAGACAGCCCCACTAAGTGACACCAAAAAGGATAATCAGCTCTGGGCATTAAAGCCTCAGCAGGAAAGAATGGCCTGGGCCCTAGCACTGGAAATAGACCCAAATATATACTAAGTGTGGGGCATCAATCCCTCCCCTCAAACTGCCCCTCCCATCTTCTGCTTTATAAGCAACTCCATCAAGAAACTGAATGAAGAAAGGCATAACTAGTTACATGCCAGAAATAAACGGCAAGGATAAAAATCTGTCTGAAGCCTGCACAAATAGTTTCCACAAGGACAAATGATTTAGACTTGAACAGCTGGGGGAGTTACAAAGTTACAAAAGTGAAGATGCACACACTAGGCGTCTCTAATGTCGAATTATTAGTATCAGGTAATAGTGAGATCAAACACAAGACATATTTGCTCGAAGGGACAGAAGCAGCTGTAGAGAACAGGAATGGCTAGTCCAAGGAGAGGCCAGGATGACTTCCAGCCCTGAGAAATAGCTAGCAAGTCAAGAGACACTTGGATGGCTCTAACTGAGAATTCAACAAACTTACCAGAGAATTGCATTAAAGCACAGATCCCTCTCTTTCAATAGGGTCAGCTCCTCAAGCCTGGCCACTGGTCAAAAGGGGCCTGAGAGACAGCCAGCTTTGGCCTCCATGATGGACATAGTGGGATGGACAGCTTTGCCAAGCCCTGGCCTCCATGATGGACATAGTGGGATGGTTTTGGAGGGATGGGAAGGCTGCTTAGTTCAGTGAGTATACAGAACAGTGGGACGGAAGACATAAAACACGGCTGTTGACAAATGACTAAAGGGGCTTGCATTTTTGACAGGGACTAGAATAAACACAGACTTGAGACATACTGAGAATTGTGCTGATAAACTCTTCCAGGAGGGCAAATTCTACCATTCTAGACCCAAAGACTGCTCAGAACTATGGCAGCAAGGGAAGGACTTGAGCATCATGCCATCTCACGGAAACTTCTGGGGCAGCCCCTCCCTTCAAAGAAACCACAAGTCCCTTGCAAGTCAATAACTTACTTTATAAACTTGGATCCTGCAGCTTTCATTCCACATTTAGGATACAATTATCTGATTTTTGCCCCCCTGCGGAAAATATCCTAGACATAGTATGTACATTTTTAGGACTTTTCGATACATATCACTAAATATCTAATCCGAAAGACTGTCTCAGTCTACACATGGATGAAAATGTCCATTGCCCTGCTCCCTTCTGTAATTTTCGCCATTAAGCAGTTAGGGAAAAAAATTTCCTATTTCACCTGGCATTTTAAAAAGATTAATAGCAAGTCTGAGAATTTTTCTTTAATTCTATTTTTTTCTTTTGTGAGGTGCTGTCCTTTGCCAGATTTCTAATGAAATGTTTTATTTTTGTATGTTATCTTTAAATATGACAGTTACTAATATTTTCCCAGCTTGTCATATTTTACCTTCATAAATGGTGTTGACACACAGAAGTGTTGGATTGTAATACAGTCAAATCCAGCAATCTTATTCTTTATTATTTCTACCTTTGTTACCATGGTTAAGAAAGCCTTTCCTAAGCCAAGATTATAAAAATATTAATCCACACATTCTTCTGGGCCTTTTGTGGATCTGAGTTTTACATTTTGTATTTAATCCATCTGGAGGCTATCTTGACTATAGTAAGATTAACATTTCACTTTATTTCTCTCCCAAATGTTTAGCCTTTTGTCGTTAACACCATTTACTGAATTATCTGTCCTTGCCTACCGTGCTGAAATGCACGCAAAGTCGGGGAAGAGTTCTTCAGCAATTGTTCAAATCTACACTGCCGACACCATCACCCGGATCCCCCGCCTCCTGTTGAGTGTGGGCCTTAAGTTGCTGGTGGTGGTTGAAAACTGGGCCCCATTTAGGATGAGGGTGAAGACTGCTAAGTGTCTGTCTAGGGAGCACTAGGTCGCATCAACTCCAGGCCTAACTGCTTTCTCCCCTATTTCCATTCAATATGCCTACTTTCCCGAGACTCCTTAAGAGAATTTATGTAGATTTGTGAAAAAAGTAACTACAAGTCCTCCTTTACAGCCACCTTTTCCCACCAAAGCTTTGTCATCTACTTTCCTGGTGAGATCTGAAACTTGTCCTAATGTCCACAGCTGATCCTGCCCTCCACAGAACCAATAGACCCAGAGTGACTTCCAGGCGCCTGGTGCTGTTTATCAGCAGACGAAATGATTCCTGGTCCTGGGGTCTGGGAGGTGATGCACGCAGCCCTACTGGCACGGCCTTGGGAGAGAAGAAAGCGGAGACACTCATACAGCATCGCCCAATCAGACATTAGGTCTGGCTTTTGCTGTGTGCTTCCTGGGCTTTGAAAAAATAAGAGTATGTGGCTGCTCTACAAGGAAGAGACAGAGTAGGGATTGTGCCCCATCCCCTGGTGCAATACCCCTTTCTCTCCCTGACGCTGGAACGAATGACAGGAGGCACCACAGGGAGCTCTGCAGTGGTGCTGAGGGGTCTTTCAGGAGTAGGAGACATCAGGGAAGTTTCC
Source organism: Panthera onca (assembly GCF_046562875.1). Taxonomy (NCBI): domain Eukaryota; kingdom Metazoa; phylum Chordata; class Mammalia; order Carnivora; family Felidae; genus Panthera; species Panthera onca. The sequence goes on along the minus strand of NC_138349.1, from coordinate 38,430,057 downwards.
ACTGCACACGCAGGGACCTCTCAGTGAGGCAACTGCTGGCCCAGGTTTTAAGGAAGGTAGTGTGTTTGTTTCTCAACTAGACTGTCAGCTCCCTTCATAGAAGGGAGTGCGTCTTCGCGTTTGTGTCCCCAACATCCATCGCAGTACCTGACACTTAAAACGGGCTCAGCATGTGCTCACGTCGGCAGCACATACACCAAAATGGGCCCGGCACACACAGATTCAATGAACTTAAGTAATGATGTATTACTGGTGATGGTAATGACTAATATTACTTAACACTTTGTATATACTCTGTGAAATTAATTTTTGGTTCTGTTTTGCTTAACAGGTAGGTGGCTTTGGGGTAAACGACAAGAACATAATAGCAAGAGGAGATGGGTCTCCAACTAGAAGCTCTGGAGGAGGGAGCCTGAAGAGAGGTACAAAGAGCAAGAGGGCTCCAGGAAGAAGGAAAGCAAAGGTGATTCCAAGAAAGAAAGAGCCCCAGGCAACAGCAGCCTCTGTCCTCAGGAACTTTGCAGCCATCCTTCCCTGTCCAAATCCCCTCTTGGGGAGGCCAGGATCCTATAAAAGTGCACTTGAAGGGGTCTTAGGGCATTTTTAGAGATCCTTTATCTCATAGATGCTTAAAAGCAATCTTGTCCCTTCGCAGTATCACACGACGGGACACTTCATGCCTGTGTCTGAGTGGGCTCTGCACAGACGCCCCATAAAAAAAAGAGCTCTTGCTCCATGTGCTGGTTTTCAGGACTTAAAATTTCTCCACGTTTCAGTTAGGTCTCCAGTTAAGAAGAAAAATCTAATTTGTTACCCTACAACATACTGTTTTCTCTCCATAATTTCTACAGGAGAAATTTCTCCATAATTCACAAAGTATATGAAGAATAACTTTTTCTGGGTTCACTCACATACCTGTCTTTGCTCTTACGGAACAGAATGGGGGGCGCCGCCTGGGCCCTGGCTCTCCCAAGAAACCCACCTGGCACCTGTCCGGTCACCTAACCATACCCCGGGCTCCCCACCAGGGTAGGAAGCCTATCCAGAGTCTGGTAGCTAATCAGTGGTGGAGCCGATATGCAAACTCAAGACAAGATTCTTACCAAAGAGATCTGAAGGGAATAGCTCTACACCTGACAGCAGTATCGACCTTCCAGCCCCTCGAAATTCTTCAGTTGTGACAAATTCTTCCCCGTAGTCTCTGCTTGAAGGATCTGCTCCTAGCTTCAGAGCTGTAACTACAGAAACTTAGTCTTCGCTCATGCAGAGGCTCAACTCATAACCCCTAAGCACCCAAGACTCTTCTCCCCCCCCGCTCCCCCGCCCCCCGCCAAGACTTTGTTTCCTTCCACGAAGCCCTGCAAGAACCCCGGATTCCCGATTTCCTGGCCCAGCAGACGGCTTCCCGAAGCTGCTATTCCAGGCCTCGCTAATCTGAGCCGCTGCGTCTGGGTCAGTGGACAGGGCGCCTCCTCCTTGAGGCCAAAGGGGATCCTCCTGAGGACCCCGCGCGGGTGGAGACCCTCCAGAGCCCGAGCGGCAGGGCGCGCCGCCGAACTACGTTTCCCACAGTGCTCCGAGAAACCGGGACGACCAAGGCCCGGGACCCGGCGGGCAGGCTCGCGCGGAGCCTCCTGGGAGTTGTAGTTCGGTCTGCTCGCGCCGGCGCTGCTGTGGGCTCCGCGCCGGCCTTTGTCTGTCTGCGGGCGCGCGCCGCTGCGGTGAGTGAGGCCGCCGGCCGGGTCGGTGAGCCCAGGCAAGGCGGAGCCGCGTGGGCGGGCCGCCGCCCCCTGGCCCTCCGAGGCCCCAGTGGCCTTGAGCAGGCCCGGCCGGCCTGAGCCCCGAGGGGGGCCGCCCGCGAGGGGAGAGGCGTGCGGCCCGCAGAGAAGGGTCCAGCTGGACCGGAGAGCGGGATGCTGAGGTCCAGCACGCAGGGCGGGCCCGGGGTGGGGTGCTGAGGCGGGAGGGGAGTGTGTGCCCGGGGGGAGCAGGGGCCCTTCCGACCGCCGCTCCGCAGGGCAGAGCATGGGTGAAGGCCCCGTACCCTGGAGACGCGGGAGGGGGAGGCCACAGGCAGGTGTGCCCAGGGGCCTGCAGCGAGGGTTTCACGACACGGTCCGGGAGGAAAAACGCAATCTCCAGGGAGGGGGAATGGGAGAGAGATCAGACTTGTCAGGGTGGAGAATGGGAGAAAGGACAAAATGGACTCAGATGTGTGGAGAAAAAGAATCACCCTCCTCTCATCTTCTAACCCTAAAACTATCACCCAAGAGGTTACCAAGACAGCAAAGTTTACCCCTTCTGCTGGGCCTCTCCTGAGGACTCTCAGCATCAGGCCTTCAGTCTGTAGGTTGTAGCAGAGATTTTGCACATTTGGTTCTTTCGTTCTCCCAAGATCGACGTGATATGACAGTGTCATTAACCCATTTAGTCAGTGAGAAGATAGAGCCGGGGCTGTTTGGTTACTTGCCTAAGGTTGTGTGGGGGTAATGGAGAAGACAAGGCAAGAATCCAAGTTTCTCATGGCCTAATTCTGAGTTTTTCAAAAGGATAAATAGCCTTTCTGATAGGAAAAGCAATTTTCTACTAATAAAGCTACTTCTTTAAAATCTTCTGGAAACCATTTTCTCAGATTTGTGACCTAGGGAGAAAAATAAGACAATGTCCTTTTTTTTAATCAAGAGACACAGCTGAGTTGTTACTTGTTGGAAGATCTCAGCATGCGCAGAGGTAGAGCTATAAATTCTACCCTCTTGTTCGGACCAGACTATTTGCTGGATGCCCCAGGGACAGAGTCCAACCCTGGGTAGCAGTTTTCATGCCTTTTCCACTGACTCTTGATGGATGTGCAGTAGTTGAGCAGTAATGCCTTGAACTAACAAATGAACACCCTGTAGCATCCTGGCACTCTCACAGAGGATTCCTTTGTAGCTTCTACTCCAAATTGGAAGCGAGGCCTCCAAATTCAAGTTTTTTTGGTTTTTTTGGTTTTTTCCAAATACAAGTTTTAAATGCCTCTCCAGTCAAAACAACACGTAGCCAAGTGTACAGCTGTCAAGTGTAGCATTTGTTTACTTTAACAAAACGAAGCACTGTAGCATCACACTGCTATTGCATTAAATCAGGAGGCGAGCATTTTGATGAAATATAGTTGATGGAAATAAGGATTATACATTGAACCACTGCATAAAGTGTAAGAATTCGGTAATGAGGATCCTAAAGTAAGAAGGAAATACTCAAAAAAAAAGGAGGGGGGAGGGATAGATAATATGGAGCAAGAGGATTCCTAGGATCTTGAAGGTTAGTAAAATCTGGTCAAGCACTGTTACATTCGATTCCATTTTATAAAAATTCTCACCAGCTCTTTAGTGATTAGAGAACTGTCTAGTGTAAGGGCATAGACTTTGGACCTCAAAAGTCTTTAATTTGATCCTTTGCCTATCGTTGACTCCTCATTGGCTCTGAGAATTGGAGCAGGTTACTTATCCTAGTTGGAGTACCTTGGCTTGGTTTTGGGAGTCTGGAGTAGGTCTTCCTTTCCCAGGAATTGACAAGTATTTACACATAGAATTGGTATTCTCTTACCTTGAAGAATAGGAGAGGGCAGTCTGGATCCGAAACCTCCTAAATATTGCTAAAAGGTAAACATACGAGATCTCTTGTTCTGTCATAACCCAGGGGGATCTGGAGAGGAGAGCTAGAGCCATTTGCATCCTAAAACCAATCATGACGGCTGAAATGTTGGGTTTTTTTAGATTCTGAATTCCTTTGGAGGCTTGAAGGATAAAAGAGAAGGTGGTTAGATGGGGAAAGGAAGTGGGAGATCCCAATCACATGCCAAGGCTAAAGTACAAACAGGAGTGACCATTATCTTGGGATTGGCAGGAAGAGATTTATGTTTACGTGTTCTCTGCTTTCCCACCTCGTGTTTCCAGTTTGACTCATTTATGTGTGGTCATGGCACCTTTTGGCCAACTTTGCAGTCACATTATAGGTGACTTAAATTATATCAGTCCAGATTTCCTCCATTTACTCACCCCAAACTGGAGCTCATGTTGACTTTATCCTTCTCACTTATCAATTCTCCTGCCCTTTCCTGTTTGTTTTTGTTGTTGTTTTTTGTTTGTTTGCTTTTTCCTCCTCAGGTGTTCAAGAACAGCCCATGGAAGAATCATATGAAGAGGTGGTGATTAAGGTCATACGGCAGGCGTGGACATGTTTGGATTTCCAACAGCTACCCTGCTGGACTGTCACGGAAGATATGCTCAGAATGTAGCATTTTTCAGTGAGTGAGTCGGTTGATCGCTGAGATGCCCTCAGCTCACAACATTCAGTGTCCCTGTCCTCAAGCACTGGTCAGCAGACTGAGGAAGCAGAGGAGACATTTCTTTGGAGGAGTTCACTGTTCCTGGGGGTTACAAGGAAAGCTTGCAAGCTAAAATTAGAAATAATTAGAAAAGCATTGTTTCTTTTTTCCCTGTTCTTCCCACTCAGCGGTAGAAATCAAGGAAGAGAATGGTCTTGATATGGACGCAGTTTTGAGGTAGTCTCTGAGAAAATGAATGAGCAGCTTTACATCTCAGCACAGTCACTGAACAAGGGTAAGGCAGAAGAACGAGGAGAAAATCTTCCTAGGATGACTCCAAGAAAACTGTTAATAGTGATGAAGGGCCCAGTGCAGTAGGAGGCTCAGAGGCAGGGCAATACGGAAAACGCTGTCAGTCAGCATCTGCATAGGAAGTGTTTGAGAATAACTTCCAAACCAAAATTGGTCTCAGTTCCGCCGTGGCTTAATAGACTGAAATAGCATGGATTTTAAAGGGGAAAGTTTCTTGGATCAGATTCTATAATTGTCCTAACGTGATCTATGGTATCAGATAAATTATTTAATTTCCTTGAGCTCCAGGCTCTTCATCTGTAAAATGGGACAATAAACTCTACCTTGCAGGGTTGCAGGGATTAGATAATGGATGTAATGTACAAAACGATCTGATATATATTTTTTCTGTTGTCACGGAGCTTACTCTACTGTCAGGAAAACAGATTGGTATACAGATGGATTTCTCATTTATTGATTTCTTCAGGGCCTGTACCAACTTTTCTATTTTTTCTTACTGGAGTGCCTCCAAAATTTTAGAGCTTTAGGCCCTACGCAACCTGGATCCATAAACTTGTTTGGAGTCCGATAAAACTTGGGTATGGGGCTCTATTTGGTCCTATGTAGTTTTCATAATTTTTCTAAGCCTAAGGCTAAATTAAACTAAATTTAGAGGCAATATACTACTGTGGAGCATGCCTGTGTTTGAATCGCAACCTTACACTTAGCTGCAAGGTCTTTGACAACCTCCCTATGCTCTCATTTCCTTATCTGTAGCAATCTCATAGTATTGTTCTCAGGATTAAATTATCTATGCAGAGTTCATAGTATAATGGCTGGCACCTAAGCACTCAAAGCATTGTTTCTTTTTTCCCTGTTCTTCCCACTCAGCATATTGGTGCATCTTACATGACTTCCCTCTCATTTTACCAGATGTGATGACAGAAGCCCACCACAAATATGACCACTCTGAGGCCACAGGATCCTCAAGCTGGGATTTCCAGAATTCTTTCAGAAGGGAGAAGCTGGAACAAAAATCCCCAGATTCTAAGACACTACAGGAAGATTCACCTGGAGTGAGACAGAGGGTCTATGAGTGTCAGGAATGTGGAAAATCCTTCAGGCAAAAAGGTAGTCTAACCTTGCATGAGAGAATCCACACCGGTCAAAAGCCCTTTGAGTGTACCCATTGTGGAAAAAGCTTCAGGGCCAAAGGCAATCTTGTTACACATCAGCGAATACACACAGGAGAGAAGCCCTATCAGTGCAAGGAGTGTGGGAAAAGCTTTAGTCAACGAGGTAGTCTGGCCGTTCACGAAAGACTCCACACTGGACAGAAACCGTATGAGTGTGCTATTTGTCAGAGAAGCTTCAGGAATCAAAGTAACCTTGCTGTTCATAGAAGAGTTCACAGTGGTGAAAAGCCCTATAGATGTGATCAGTGTGGAAAAGCCTTCAGTCAGAAAGGAAGCTTAATTGTTCACATCAGAGTCCACACAGGCCTGAAACCCTATGCCTGCACACAGTGCAGGAAGAGTTTCCACACCAGGGGGAATTGTATCCTGCATGGCAAAATCCACACAGGAGAGACACCCTATCTGTGTGGCCAGTGTGGGAAAAGCTTTACTCAGAGGGGGAGTCTGGCCGTGCACCAGCGAAGCTGCTCACAAAGACTCACCCTTTGACCACTCTCTTCAAGTGAAGTTCTCTTTATGAATTAAAAGTACAAAATCCTCAGATCGAGCGACCCATCCAGTTCTATGGAATGAATGCAGACTCTTTCAGAAAGACCATCATTGGGTAGGGCATACTGACTTTTTTCCTTTCCCCCAAATGAATATGAAAAATAAATGTCTTGTTTATTATCATTATCACATATGTTTCATAATTTCTGTCAGTTTATTTGGGCCTGATTTCCCAAAGTAACTCCATTAATCTCACGCATACTGGGAGATTGTTCTGTGTATAACAGATAGAGATTTTAAATCTGTAGTTGACATCAGTCTTTTTTAAAAAATCAGCCCCTTATGAATGCCAAGATCTTTACATGTTCAAATCAATCTTGTACTGGATTCAAAACCACTGGTAAGAATTCATCCCAAAAAGCTTGATAGCAAATCCTTATGATCTAAAGAGGTAAATTATATCAAAGGTCTCTGGACACAGAAATGTTTTAGAAATACTATGGGTTTGATCAGTGATGCAGTATTGCTCCCAAAGATACCCTGATACCAGTTGAAAAAGCATAGAAGAATGTTCATATCATCCCAATTCATAATAGTCATAAACTGGATAAAACCCAACAATAGGTAAAGTTATAATATATTGGGGTATGTTCATATAATGAAATATAACTCAGCAATAAAAAAATAACACAGCTGATACAATAATATGGAAGAATCTCAAAGCTTTATATTGAGTGAAAGAACACAAATACACACCAAGAAAAACTACTCTATGGTAATAGAAGTCAGATAGTGGCTAACTATAGGGGGAGGGGACTGGATAAGGACTGACTTGAAAAGGGCACAAGGAAACCTTATAGAGTGAAAACAAGCGCCATAGGTTATTTCAGGTTTCATATGGTGGATGCCTGGGTCTATAGAATTGTCAAAGTGCACTGAACTCAACATTAGAGTCTATGCGTTTTCTCACGTGTAAAGTATACTTCAGTAACAATGAGATATTTTAAAAACACTGCACACAAGTCCCTTAACACTAATCTCATGAAGAGATGGGGGTCTGTCCCTTCCACTTGAGTCTGGGTAGGCTTGTGACTGCTTCAAACAAAAAAACAAAACTGATGCTACATGATAGCGAAGAATAGGTCTGAAGAGCTCTTTAAAGGTGTGAAAAATTTCTACATAATTCTCTTGAGACACTTACTCTGGAGAAAACTAGCTGCTGTGTGAAAAGCCTAACTTAAGACCACTATGATGGACAAAGCTGCTTATAAGTGCTCCAGTGGACAGCTTCAGCTGAGGTCCCAACAGATAGCCAGCATCAACTACCAGCCACGTGAGTGAGTTATTGTAGATGTCCAGCCAAGTGTAACCTACAGATGACTGGAGCCCCAAGTGACATCTGACCAAAACTGTATGAGAGACCCCAGTAAGAACAGCCTTCCCAAATTCCTAACACAGAATCGTGAGAGAAATCAAAAGTGATGGTATAACCACTAAATATTTAGATTATTATACAGCAATAATAGAACATATTTTCTAAAAGGATAAGATACTATGAAAAGAAAAGGAAAAGTCTGGGAGAACAACTTGAGATTTACTTACTGATTAAACCAAAACAGGAAATCATGATTTAAGATTCACCGGGGAGCTTAAGATTTAAAAATAAACATTTATTTTGACAACATAGAAGGCAAGACATAGATTAGTTAACCCAGATACAAGTTAATATGAAGAAGTAAATGCTAGTCTCTAGCAGTCCTGCACTGTAAGAAATTTATTAGATAGATACTTCAGTAACGAGGCAGTTTAAAAACACTGCCCACAAATTCTCTGATCTCACGAAGGGATGGAAGTCTATTTCACCTCCACTTGAATCTGGATCGGCTTGTGACTGCTTCAAACACAAAAAAATAGCAGAACTGATGCTACATGACTTCCAAGAATAAGTCTGAAGAGCTCTTTAAAGGTGTGGAAAGTTTCTGCATGACAGGTAGAGATAAATACATACAGACACAGCTATATATAGATAGAATGCTAGTTCTGCAGAACTAGTAAATAAGGAGTAAATAGGTCAGAAAATATAAAGGGCCTTTAAAAATATTCTTTCTATTCTTGATACATGTATTATTAGATTTCTTCAAAGATTATTGGCTGCTTATATTACAGTAATAACAAAAGAGAGTTCCAGTTTAAGAGGACACTGTAAGAAGATCCTGGACTCCCCTCTTCCCACAGATACATTTAATCTACAGCCACATATGGAACCATGTCCTCTTTACAAAACTAAAAACTAGCTGAGTGACTCCTATATATAACACAAATTTAATTTTTTTTTTAATGTTTATTTATTTTTGAGACAGAGAGAGACAGAGCATGAATGGGGCAGGGGCAGAGAGAGAGGGAGACACAGAATGGGAAGCAGGCTCCAGGCTCTGAGCCATCAGCCCAGAGCCTGACGCGGGGCTCGAACTCACGGACCGCGAGATCGTGACCTGAGCCGAAGTCGGATGCTCAACCGACTGAGCCACCCAGGCGCCCCTATAACACAAATTTAAAAGCCTCACATTGAAGCAGGTAGAAGAGGCTGAGACCCTTTTGCCATAAATCCTACCCCTAGTACAGCAAACCACAATCAGGAGGGAATACACAACCTGAGGAGCAAAGAGCTTAGCCCCACGTTGGTTATTCCAACTTTTAAGACTGAAGACAGGAGTCCCCAAAACATGTAGTTTTGAAAACCAATAGGACTCACATTCATGAGACCCACAAGACTAGAGTGAACTGAAAAACAGCTCTTAAAGGGCTCTCACACTTGGGGCGCCCGGGGGGCTCAGTCAGTTAAGCTCTCAGCTGGGGTCATGATCTCACGGTTCCTGAGACTGAGCCCCACGTCAGGCTCCACACTGACAATACAGAGCCTGCTCGGGATTCTCTCCCTCTCCTCTTCTCTCTCTTCCCTCCCCATTGTGCTCTCTCTCTCAAAATAAATAAATAAACTTTTAAGGGGGGGAAGGCAGGGGGACACTCACACTTGGACTCACCCCAGGGAAAAGCACAAGAGGCAGCCAGTTGAGAGGTGCCCAGACTTCATGTGAAAGAGGCGTATTTTCAGGGCACCTGGGTGGCTCAGTTCATTGAGCGTCCAACTCTTGATTTTGGCCCCAACGTTGTGGGGATCAAGCCCCACATCAGGCTCTGTGCTGAGCTTGGAGACTTCTTAGGATTCTTTCTCTCTCTCCCCCTGCCCCTCTCCCCTGCTCATGCTCACTTGCACTCTCTCTCCCTCTCTCTCTCTCTCAAAAAAAATTAAAAAGGAGTATTTTCTTATCTTAAAGTGATGGCCTGAGGCACAAGCCTCTAATTGAACGCACACCCTAGGGGCCTTGCATCTCCAGAGGTGGAAGATGGCTGGCACCATCTTTGCACTGTCCCTCTGCCTCACTACTCAGCTCACCCGTTATCTCCCAGGAGGGAGCTTATGCCCTCCTCTGGCACACCACTTCTTGCAGCTCTGGCCTAGGGGGACAACTCTAGGTCACCTGAACCTGGTGCCCAGTGGGGCTTATGCCCATGGGTCCACAGGACTGTAACCAAGGTAGAAATAAGCTCTTGACTGGCTACCACCCTCAGGGCACAACAAGAGACAACAGACCAAGGCACTCAGTGTTTCTGTGAAAGAAGCCTATTAGCTTATCTTCATAGCCGCTGCGCGAAGGGCAGGATTGTAATTGAACACACAGGTAAGGGCACACGGTAATTCTCTCCAGAGACCTCAGAGGACGTCATCTTCACATTCTCCCTCTGCCGTGCTCCACAGCACCAGTATTTCCCAGAAAGGTGCTCATGCGTGTGTCTCATGTTGTCTCATGCTCATGTTGATTTTTATGGCTCAACATCCACAAATCTATCAAGGTGACACACATTAACCAAATGAAGGGTAAAAATCCTGTGATCATCCCCATACAGTAAAAGCATATGACCAAATTCAACATCTGTTCCTGACAATAAAAACTCTCAGTAAAGTTGGTAAGAGGAAACACCGCTCAGCAAAATAAAGACCATATAGGACAGCTAACATCATACGCAGAGTAAAAAGCTAAAAGCTTTTCCTCTAAGATCAGAAACAAGACAAGGATACCCAGTCTCCTCACTTTTATTCAACATAGTAATTAAAACCCTAGCCAGAGCAGTTAGGCAAGACAAAGAAATAAAAGGCATTTTATTTCAAATTAGAAAGAAGCAAAACTGTCACTATTTGCAGATAACATGATCTTATATATAGAAAACCCTAAAGACATCGCACACACACACACAAAAACGTTAAGACTAATAAATGAATTCAATAAAGTTGTATAAATAAATACACAGGGGCGCCTGGGTGGCTTAGTTGGTTGAGCATCTGACTCTTGATTTCAGCTCAGGTCATGATCTCACGGTTTGTGGGTTCAAGCCCTGCATCGGTCTCTGTGCTGACAGTGTGGAGCCTGCTTGGAATTCTCTCTCTGCCTCTCTCTCTGCCCCTCCCCCACTTCCCCTCTATTTCTCTCTCAAAATAAATAAAAATAAACTTTAAAAAAGAAATGAAATATACAAAATCTGTTGCTTTTCTGTACACTAATAACAAAATATCAGAAAGAGAAATTAAGAAAACAATCCCATTCGCAATTGCATCAAAAAGAATTAAATATCTAGAAATAAATTTAACAAAGGATGTGGAAGATCCATACACTGAAAACTCTAAGACATTGATGAAAGAAATCAAATAAGACAAATAAATGGAAAGATAGTCCATGCTCATGGATGGAAAAGTTATTATTGTTAAAATGTCCACACTACTCAAAGCAATCTACAGATTCAGTGAAATCCCTGCCAAAATTCCAATGGCATTTTTCACAGAAATAGAACAATCCCAAAATTTGTATAGAACCATAAAAGACCTGGAACAGCCAAGGCAATCTTGATAAGAACAAAGCTGGAGGCAACATGCTCCCTGATTTTAAACCATATTATAAAGCTATAGCAATCAAAACAGTATGGTACTGGCATTAAACAGACACACAGATCAACGGAATAGAGAAGAGAGCCCAGAAATAAATAAGCACATGGCAAATTAATCTATGATGATGAGGGGGGTTAGATGGGTGAAGGGAGTCAAAAGGTACAAACTTCCATTTATAAATAAGTCACCCTGCCAAGGCACTCCCTTCATGGAGTACCCTGGGAACCCCCAACCGATGACCCACCTCAGCTTCAGCCACCCTGCCAGGGCACCCCCTGCAAGCAGCACCCCCGGAACCCTAGACCCACGCCCTGCCTCTGCTCCAGCCACCCCCCTCCCCAGGGTGCCTCCTGTGCTGAGCACCCCAGGACACCCTGGCTTGTACTCACTTCAGCTTCAGCTATCCTGCCAGGGCACCCTCTGCATGGAGAGCCCCAGGACTGCCCCGGGCTGCACCTTCTTCAGCTTCAGCTGTCCTGCCAGGGTGCCCTCTGTACAGAAAGCCCTACCTGAGGTTCTAGCCTATAGCGTCTACCACCAAATTTGTGAGAAGGCATTCAGATCAGTATTGACCAATGGAAATGATGCGAACCCCAAATATGGGTTGCATATATAACTAAATTTTCTAGCAGACACATTAAAATCATTTTAAATAAATTTAATATTTAATTTAACCTATATATCCAAAATATCATTTTGATATATAACATAAAAATGACCGAGAGACTTTAGTTTCTGTTTGTCATGCTACATCTTCAAAACCCAATGTATGTGTTACACTTATAACACATCTCAACTCAGACTAACCTCTTTTTAACTGCTCAATAGCCACTTGTGGCTACTCTACTGTGTCACCCTTAAATGATTCAACCAGGCAACTGTTAAGTCAATGCCAGTCTTGAGTTTTCCCAGCTGAGACCGAAACTTCACACTGTTAGAAAGTCGTCCCTGCCATGCTCTTTCTGAATTCTTGATACTCACAAAGTCTGTGAGTATAACAAAATGATAACTACGTTTGGGTGGCTTGTTGTGTGCCAGCAGTAACTGGGATGCCAGTCTGAAAGTCTATAATTTATTTAAACGTTTTCCTAATTTAGGTGTTTTTCCCACTTCTCTTCAGGATTTTATTATAAACAATGCTATGATGAGTAATATAAGCTTTGTAAGCTAATCAAATTATTTCCTTGAGAGTGGATTTTCTGGGTCAATGGGAGCGTACATTTAGATTGACATTCGTGTTGTCAAACTGCTATCCAAAGCTTAACCAGTTTTCACTAATAACACACATATGCCCAACGGTGCTACTAATTAATACTAACCATTTTTAGTTTCTTGAGTTGAATGTTTAGTTCCTTTCCCTTCTGTTCTATAAAATTCATAAATAATCTGGCTTTAGCTTATGTTTTAAACTACCACTGATATATTTGTATTATAAAAGATTGAAGTAATGCACAAACTATATAAAAGGGGCCCTACACCATTATATAATTTGGCTTTTTTCCCACTTAAAGTCTTGGTTATCTTTCCGTGTCAGTTAAAAAACTAACCCATTAAGTGTTTATTGATTGAGTGATTGCCTTATAATTGCTATGTATTAAATTACTGCATGGTAGTCCAAAGAATGCATGTATCTTAATTTAACCATTGCCCTAGTGATAGATATTATGGTGACTCATATTGTGCATTACTATAGTGCTCTAAAGACTGCCTTTACTCTTTATTGGATTTTAAGAAGTAGAAATGTTAAGTCAAAGAGTACAAGCTTTCTAAAAGTTGGCAGATACACAATCAAATTATGCTTCTCATCACCAAACACTTCATTAATTCACAATTCCTTCAACAATACGTAAGTGTGCCTATTTTCTTGCACCCTCAAAAGTACAAAATATTTTCTATCTTATTAATTTTTGCCAAGAATGACAAAAAAAAATCTGATCATTTTAATTCACATTTCTCTAAAGCTGGTTAATTCTTTTGGACTATTTATATTTCCTTTTTCTGACAACTGTACATTCATATTCCAAGCCATTTCTCCACTGGGATTTTTATATTATTCTTATGTACCTTTATGAACTCTTTAGATATTCTAAGTATTGTTTGTTATTTATGATGGTGATAATATTCTCTCCAAGTCTGGCTCTTTGTATTTTAACACCATGAAGCCTATGGTCATACAAAAGCTTTTACTTTTTATGTGGTTATTTATTTTATTTTTATGGCTTCTGAATTTTCTATTTAGAAAGACAACTAGGTTTAACTATGTTAAATTATACATTAATGTATATGCGATTAAATATTTCAAAAGAAAAGTCAAAGTAAAAATTTCATTTCATCATACCAATAAAAACATTCTTCTCAAAGATAAAAAACTTCTGGACTTTATTTTACTAGATCTTTTTGAATACATAGGATATACACATATAAACAAAATAGCTTCATTTCTTAAAATGTAAATTGGACCACAATATGTAGATTTTCTGCAACTTACTTTTTTTTAACTGGAACAAGGTATCATGGGGATATTTCTATGGCTCTCTATAGAGCTCTACTTCATTCTTTTTACTTGCTACATAGTGTTCTATAGTAACTATTTCCATATTGATAAACATTTAGGTTCTTCAAATATTTCACTAATACAAACCATACTACAGTGAACATCCTCACAAGTGAGAACTTCTCCAGGATAGAGGTACGCAGACTATTTTTGTTAAGTGTGTGATTTGTGGAATGTCTCCCCTTTGACGGTCAAAAAGAATAATTACTTTTGCCTGATTTACCACACTAATTACATTTGACGGCTCTTTCTTTGTTATGCATTTTCTTATGTTGTTTAAGGGCTGAACTCTGAGGAAAAGCCTTCCCACATGCATTACATTCATAAGGTTTTTCTCCGGTATGGATTCTCTGATGTTCCACAAGGCCAGAGCTATGTCTGAAGGATTTCCCACATTTCTTACAGTGATAGGGCTTTTCTCCAGTATGAATTCTCTGATGTCCAATAAGGGTTGAGCTCTTCATAAAGACTTTCCCACAGTCATTACACTGATAGGGTTTATTTCCACTATGAGTTTTCTGATGTCCAGCAAAGGATGAACTATACCTGAAAGATTTTCCACACTTACTACAGTGATAGGGTTTCTCTCCGGTATGCATTCTTTGATGGCTAACAAGTGTTGAGCTCTTCCTAAAGGTTTTTCCACATTCATTACATTGATATGGTTTCTCCCCAGTATGGATTTTCAGATGTTCCAACACAGTTGAGTTATCCCTAAAAGCTTTCCCACATTCCTTACATGTAAAAGGCTTCTCTCCACTATGTATTCTCTCATGACGAGTAAGGGCTACATTCTGAGCAAAGGCTTTCCCACAGTCATTACATTTGTAGGGCTTCTGACCGGTATGAATTCTCTGATGACGTAAAAGGATAGAGTTCTTTCCAAAAGCTTTTCCACATTCATTACATTTATGAGGTTTCTCTCTAGAATGAATTTTCTGATGATTAACAAATGTTGAGTGCTTCTTAAGGAATTTCCCACATTCAATACATCTATAGGGTTGCTTGCCTGTGTGGATTTTACGATGATTTAAAAGGGATGAGCTGCTCATAAAGGCTATCCCACATTCATTACATTTATGGGGTTTCTCACCAGTATGATTTCTCTGGTGGCTAATAAAGGAGGAATTGTATTTGAAGACTTTCCCACATTCCTCACATTTATAATGTGTCTTCTCTGTGGAACTTCTGCCCTCCCAGTCCAGGCCTCTCTCCATCATGTCAATTTTTGTTTGTTCTCCCAGATCAGATCCTTCAGAGGTATTTTGCTTTAGGGTGGACACCTTTGTTTCAAACCAGTACTCCTGGACTGAAAAAAATTTTTTTAATTCAAACACTCTCTATGTTGAAATACTGAAAGTGTGAGCTGCACAGGATAAGAATAATGTTCTCTTCTACACAAGTAAGGGTTATGTAAAATTAATGCATCCCACTTGTGACTCTTGCTAAGAAAAGACGGCAAGACTAAAGATAAAAGTTAAGTAGGCGTCTAAAGAAATGGCAGGAAGTTATATTATAAACTTTGTATTTAAAGAACGCAAAGAGCATCTAAGAAGTTGGCAAGTTAGGAAGGTAACACAGAACCCGCCCCTCCAAAAATAGATGAGAATGTGAGAATACACACAAATTTGGAGAGAAAACCAAGTATCACAAAGCAAACCATGATTGCTAGCACAGAATCCTGTAGGGTAGTACATCTGAGAACATTTTAATGTCTCCAAGAACTTAAGGATAACATTTCATTGTGAGAATTTAACAGAGAACCAATATTTAATGTCTCAGAGAAAAACCAGACAAAACATTTAAGGAACCAAAACAGTTCTCAGGCCTAAAAGATTCTAGACTTTAATCTAAGTTTTTAACATACCTAAAAAAGAACATACCAAATTGTGACTTTTTTGTTGTTGTTGTTGTTACAAAGTACACACACAAGACCCAAGAGAAAATATGCAAGATGATGCTGACAAGTAGATGCCAGAAAACTAATGAAGCCATATTTGTGATAAATCAACAATCAATGATCAATTCTTTTACTGAATGAATTTTTCTTATATACAGATATAGATATATACACACATACATATATATTTATATTTTTATTATTTGTATTTATATTTATTATGATTCCATACATCAGATACTAGAGCTAAGATTTATTTTTTTAGGAAAATGCAAGAAATGAAGCCTGGTGAGTAACAGCCCAGATCCTTCAAATGGCCTTTAAAGGGATATACATTTAATGTATAATGGTTAAACTAGAGAAAATTTCAAGATACTGATTGTAAAGGTAGGTAGAGGCAAATTAGTCACATGAAGAGAAATGCAAGTATATGGACATCTGTTTTATGACAAAGGTAGCTTGCAGAGCAGTGAGGAACACGGGTACTTTTTTGGGAGAGTTAAATATGAACGCTACCTCTTACCATGCACAAAAAATCAGTTTCAAAAGTACGATAAATCTAAAAGGCAAACAATAAAGCTCCTAGAAGTTAACATAGAAGAATGTTTTCATGAACTTGGGGAAAGATTTATTAAAAAGGACACAAAAAGCACTGTCAAGAAAGGGCAAGATTGATAAACTAGAGATCATTAAAATTAAAACTTCTATTCATCAAAAGCCCATTAATAATGAAAAGCAGAGAGAAGGGTGATACTGCATATGTAATCAACAAAGGGCTCTCTGAATAGATATTTCATGAAAGATGATATATAATGGCCAATAAACATTTGCAAATGCCCTCAACCTCATTAGATATCAGGGATAAGGATATTAAAACCACATGAGATACACAACACACCCAAAGAATGCCTAACTTCAAAAGACTGACAATATCAAGCACTGGTAAGGATACGGAAAAATGAGTACTCTCACACACTGATGGTAGAAATATAAATGGTACAAACCTTTAAAAAACTATTTGGCATTATGTAGTAAAGTTGAATATATGCACATCCTATAAAATAGAAAATCCACTCCTAAGTATGTGCCCAGAAGAAATGCATCTACATGTGAACCAAAAGATAACCCATAAAATTGTTCACAGCATCTCTAATATTAGTCAAAACCTGGAAATATCCCAAATATCCATCCAAATATATGCAATAAGCTATGGTATAGCAATACAATGAATGAAATACTCCATTTCATTTCATGTTTTCAAAGCATGGTCCCCAGTCCAGTAGCATTAGCATCAGCATCACCTGGGAACTTGGTAAAAATTTTCAGTTCACTCTAAACCAAGTAAATAAAAAACTCTGAGGGCTGGGCCTAGTAATTGTACTTAAGCATGCATTCTGATGAATGCTAAATTTTTAAGAATCCTTGGTCTACACAAAGGACAATGAATGAAAATGGCCAAATAAACTTCAGTGTTAGTCTGGGTGGGGAGGGGTTAGGGCAGGGGAACATGGCTAATGATTGGGAGGGATCAGCATGTTATTTAGTAGTATTCCCAAGGTTCTTTTCCTTGACCTGAGTGTTGGTTACATAGTATTCGATTTAAAAATACTATACTAGGGGCGCCTGGGTGGCTCAGTCGGTTAAGTGTCCGACTTCGGCTCAGGTCATGATCTCGCGGTCCGTGGGTTCAAGCCCCACGTCAGGCTCTGTGCTGATCGCTCAGAGCCTGGAGCCTGTTTCAGATTCTGTGTCTCCCTCTCTCTCTGCCCCTCCCCCGTTCATGCTCTGTCTCTCTCTGTCTCAAAAATAAAATAAAACGTTAAAAAAAAAAAAATTTTAAATACTATACTAATTTAGGGGTGCTTGGGTGGCTCAGTCAGTTAAGCGTCCAACTCTAGATTTCGGCTCAGGTCATGATCTCATGGTCATGAGGTCGAGCTCTGCATCATAACCAAGAGGCATTTGATAAAATTCAACATCGTACTTATTTTAAAATAAATAATTTCTTAATGAAAGAGGTGAATTAAATTTTTTTAATGTTTATTTTTTATTTTTTGAGAGAAAGAGAGACAGAGACAGAGCACAAGGGGCGGAGAGAGAGGGAGACACAGAATCTGAAGTGAGCTCCAGGTTCTGAGCTGTCAGCACAAGGGGCTCGAACCCACGAACTGTGAGATCGTGACCTGAGCTGAAGTCGCACGCTTAACTGACTGAGCCACCCAGGTGCCCCGAAAGAGGTGAATTAAATACTTACTACATAATAACATTCAGGTTTCCCAACCCAATAACCAGCTAAATGGCAGAATCCTAGACACAATCCTGTTAGAGACACAAAAAGACTATCATATCCATCATTACCATTATTGTTGACAATACAAAAACAAGTCGATATAAAACAAACTTTAAAAAAACACATGCTCGACTACACTCCTGATAAGAGAAATGCAAACTAAAATTACAATAAAATTAAAGTTTTTAACTATCAGTTTGGCAATGATCAAAAAGTATAAGACATTGTTGTCAAGGTATGATCAGATTGGCATCCATACATTATCATTAGGAGTATAAATGTATATAATCTCTATGGATACTGGTAATATTCACTGAATTTAAAAATACACTTACCCTTTCACCTACAAATTCTTCTAGAATTTATCCTATAGATTTACTTGTACTTGAGAGAACTGATATGTATAAAGATAATCACTGCATCATTCATAGTTATTATGTCCATCAACAGGGAACTGATAACATAAGTTACAGTACATCCATAAAATGAAACACTGTACACCCATTAAGAATAAAACAGCACTCTAAATGATGTAGTTATGTGAAATGATTTCCAAGATATTACAAAAGCAAGATACACAATACTGTACTACCATGTGCTTTTAAAAAAAAAGGAATACATGTATATTCTTGCAAAGCACACATTATATGTAGAAATTTCCACAAGAAATTTATATAAGAATGCCTCCAGGGAGAGGAACTGGATGATTAAGAAAGGTATGTGAAGGGAGTGCCTGGGTGGCTCAGTCGGTTAAGCATCTGACTCTTGATTTCGGCTCAGGTCATGATCCCAGGATCATAGGATCGAGCCTCACATTAGGCTCTGTGCTGACAGTGTGGAGCCTGCTTGGGATTCTCTCTCTCTTTCTCTCTCTCTCTCTCTCTCTCAAAAATAAATAAACTTAAGGGGCGCCTGGGTGGCGCAGTCGGTTAAGTGTCCGACTTCAGCCAGGTCACGATCTCACGGTCCGTGAGTTCGAGCCCCGCGTCAGGCTCTGGGCTGATGGCTCAGAGCCTGGAGCCTGTTTCGGATTCTGTGTCTCCCTCTCTCTCTGCCCCTCCCCCGTTCATGCTCTGTCTCTCTCTGTCCCAAAAATAAATAAAAAACGTTGAAAAAAAAAAAATTTAAATAAATAAATAAATAAATAAACTTAAAAAAATAAATAAACAAAGGTATGTGAAGAAGACTGCATACAATTTGAACCATCTGAATTTTGTACCATATGTATTTCTAAAAACTAAAAGAGTAGAATATGCAGAAAAGGAGGATGAACTGTGAAACATGGAATTGTTGTGAAATCTTTGTCTAAAGATTTATTAGTCTTCTAAATGGATGGAAGAAATATCAAAGGAAACATTGCTAGTTTTTACTACATCTAAATTCTAAACATCTTATTTCAAAAAATACCAAAATTAAAACAGAAAGAACAAAGAATAAGGAAGACTGAGTTACTACTACTACTGAATTACTCAATAAGGAATCTACACAAAAATTTAGAGGGAAAGGGGGTGCCTGGGTGGCTCAGTCGGTTAAGTGACTAACTTCAGCTCAGGTCATGATCTCCTGGTTTGTGAATTTGAGCCCCACATCAGGCTCCTTAATGATGGTGCAGAGCCTGCTTGGGATTCTCTCTCTCTCCCTCTCTCTCTGCCTTTCCCCCATTTGTGCTTTCTCTCTCTTTCAAAATAAATAAATAAAACTTTTCAAATTTTAGGAGAAAAAAAGTTAAACATAGTAAGAACAAAAGAATTACTGAAAAGCGTTAAAAAACAAAACAAAACAAAACAGGGGCACCTGGGTAGCTCAGTCAGCTAAGCACTCAACTCTTGATTTCGGCCCAGGTCATAATTTCACAGTTCATGAGATCAAGCCCTGAGTTGGGCTCTGCTCTGGCAGCATGGAGCCTGCTTGGAATTCTCTCTCTCCTTCTCTCTCTGCCCTTCTCCTGCTCACACACACATGTTCCCTCTTCCTCTCTCTCTCTCTCTCTCTCTCAAAATAAGTAAAAAAAACATTAAAAAAAAAAACCCAGGTTAAACAAATTATATATATCACTGGGATTTTCCATGAAATATAATTATAAAAGTTTCTCTGAAGATGATATAGGCAAAATGACAATTAGAGTTTTTAAAAAAGGAATGCTAGCAAGATAAATGTTGTAGGTGAGAGAAACATCATGTTTAAAGACTTTGAAATGAATTATGATGCAAAGAAAGCGACTTACAGAAATTTATGCAAAGTATACATAGAAAAAAGATGAGAGCCAAGAGCAAAGGATAACAGAGAAATTTTAAAAGGGGAGAAAATGCTTCCCCATCAACTTGTTTGCTAAAAATAGTAATTATCTGATAGTGAGGAAACTATGCTTACATTGGAATCTGCCACTGCCACTATATGATTAAAGATAATGGATATTAAAACCAGAAAAGGATATACAGTCATTTATTAAGCTAACCATGAGAGAATTTGAAAGGAATTGAAAATGGACAGAAGATAGAAACAAAGTACAGCCCGACAAGTGCCTGAAAACAGGGAGGGAGAAAAAAAACACATGAAGAGACTGAGGATTTCAGGCGAGAAGTCATGGGCCTGAGGCCCTCGAGAAGGGAGCAGCTCTCCACAGGCACGGATAGAATGAGGAGAAAAACGGCAAGTCATCTGACGCAGCGATGACATTAAGAGGAGGAAAGCGGTGTCAAGTTCCCCCACGCGGCTGCACAGACACGCGCCCTCTGGGGTGAGCCTTGTGACCAACAAGTCCTCCTCACCACTCTGTGTGCTGAGCTGCTGCTTGAAATGGCCCCGCCTCACTCACCTGAACAAGTGCCTGATGGAACTTGCTGTACTTCCATCCATGGCTCGGACCCTTGCTCCAACTGGGTGATTAGTTTGGGTTTGGAAGAGAGAAGCCCTGTTCATAGAAAAACACAAAAGGAATGTGACTATGGTCATGAGCACAAGCAGTCATCCCAGACCTCAGTCTCAGGAAGGTTTCCACATCAGAGAGGCCTAGAGGGTGGTATGAGGATGTCCAAATCATGTCCAAATCATGCTAGTTATAGAAAGGTAGGAGGGAAGGTCAGTTAGAAAACCAGGCCTCCTTGAGAATGAGAACTCCTATTGTTGGTGGCAGACAAATCCTGAGATGGAAAATTTAGAAAACTGGGCTAGACAACACACATAGCTGCCATCTTAAACTCTGTATGGCTCTGACTTTCTGAGGGATGGGACTGTGCATAAACTCCAGCCTCTAAGTCCATGCTAAAAACAAACAAAACTTCCTATTTACGATTTAAATACCCCAAATCAGGGGCGCCTGGGTGGCTCAGTCGGTTGAGCATCCGACTTCGGCTCACGTCATGATCCCGCGGTGTGTGAGTTTGAGCCCCGCATCAGCCTCTGTGCTGACAGCTTGGAGCCTGGAGCCTGCTTCAGATTCTGTGTCTCCCTCTCTCTCTGCCCCTCCCCTGCTCATGCTCTGTCTCTCTCTGTCTCAAAAATAAAAACATTTTTAAAAAATTTAAAAATAAATAAATAAATAAAATAAAATAAAATAAATAATAAATACCCCAAATCATTTACCCTGTGAAAACACACAGTTGCCCAGGAAATCAATTTTGAATTAAAAAGACATCCTTACCCACTGACACCAGATTCCCATAGTTTTCCAGCATCACATCCTTGTACAGGGCCCGCTGAGCAGCATCCAGGTGTTTCCATTCAATCTGGGTAAAGGCCACAGCCACGTCCCCAAATGTCAGTGATCCCTGCAAAGTCAAACCCAATTCTTCTCACCAAGGAATGTTTATACCCTGAAGTAGGGAACCAGGAAGTCCTCATCAGAAAAGGAGAGCAACACCTTCAAGGCCAGCTTCTGATACTTCAGCTTGTTTATGCAGAGGGAAGTGGAACACGGTTAACAAAAGGACAAAGGGGGAAAGTAAATGACAAGCTCAGGAAGCAGACTTGCTACCCAGGAACAAAAAATCAAAAGAAGCTGGAAAATCCAGCCAGGAATAAGAGGAGGTCATGACCCCTCATTTCAACCACACTGCCCTCCTCACGTTCTTCCAACACGCCTATCATGCTCCCTCCTCTGGGCCTGGCATTTGCTCATTCCTCACTTCATAGGTCTTTGCTTAAATGTCACCTCCTCAGAATGTTCTTCGCTTTTCTCCCATCCTCTACCACTCTCCATCCCATGTCCCACTTCACTCTCTTCACAGGATTTCTCACTACTTGGCAGGACTAGATTTATCATCTATAATGTGAGCTCCAGGAGCTTAGGGACCACTTGGGTCACTGTTGTCCCCCTCGCCTAAAATACTGCCTGGAACATAGAAGTGTTCAAGGATTCGTCAGTCAACAAATAAATAGAAACTCCAAAAGGCATGCAAAATGATAGTGGATTTATCCTAGAATTTACTAGGAAATAATATATATTTGTCAATTGCCTTTCACAGCAATAGCAACTTAGTATGTACCACGCACAGTGCTAAGCCCCAAGATAAACACCATCTCTCTGCATTTCTGCCATCATGGTCTATAAAGTAAATCTATTTTATAGCTAAAGATACTAAGGCTCAGAGAGTTGAAAGAACTTGTTCAAAGTCACAGGGCTGGTTGACTACAGAATAAAAAGGAGCTTTAAAAAGTGATAGTGAGACTATGGAGCAAATAGGAAGATATTTCATAACATATTAATATGTCATAACATATTAAAACACATTAAAAGGAAAAAATGGATAAGCCTAAAAAATACTTATACAAAAGTGTTTCAAATGAAATAATTTGATTTGTTAGTACAATAGGAATATGGATCTTTAATTTTTAAAATTTTCCTTTACTCTTTATTTGTATAATAGTCAAGTAGGTCTTACTTCCTTTCAAAATGCTAATTTACTTCCTGTCAACTTCCCAAAATTCTTCAAAACCCAGTTTTCTCCAGCATACAGGCAAACTCCAGCCTGGCATTCTAGATCCCAAATGTTTCCAAATTTCTCTGGAACCCGTGTTCATGGTTCAGATATAATGGCTTCACTCATGTTATAGCCTTCCCCTAGTCACCCCACCTTCTGCAATTATGCAAACTTAATTTAATCTTCAGGAAGAACTAAACACACCCTGAAGACTCCTCTGACCCCTGAACATCAAGAGAGCATTACCATCATTGTGTCATATCTATCAGCCTCTGTCCTTGTATGATGTGTCTGTCCTTCATCTTCTGCGAGGTGGCAAACTCACTTTGAGACAATGGCTATTCCTTACCTACAAAGTACTCTTCAGTTTCTAGCACTCTAGAAAGCATGGGTAGCAATCATCTATTTAGTGAATGACTCTGTAATGTGTAGAGAGGACATGAAGGGACAACGGTGGGGAGAGGGGTCCTTTCTCCGCAGCGCTGCACCTATCCAGGATTGGCTCAGGGAACCTAATTTGGTCCATACACAGGGCAGAGCACCTTCCAGACAAGCATAAACCCAACTTCATTTTGAAAGGGTGGCAATTCCTCAGGAAAAGTTAAAACCAAACTTGCCTGGATCTGGGCTCTTGGTAGCCTTGGGGCCATCTGTCTCCTGAACTGTTCTCCCAGGCAAGGGCAAAGAATCCTGAATAAGCCAATCTGGGAAAGAAGAAAGGAAATATGAGGAAGTCCCTCCATGTCCTAAACTAGCTAGAACTTGCTCTCTGCAAGCTGAACCGACCAGTCCTCCACCCTCCCTACTCCGCACAAAGGTGGGTAGACAGGTGAAGGTGGTTAAGATCAGGATTGGCTGCCTGGAGTCCGGCCGGGCAGCAAGCTCCAAGCCAAGCTCTGGCTGTCAGTCAGGCACCTTCGCCAAAACGGGTGGCAAGTCTCGTCGGTGACTCGATCTCTGGGCCTCAGGCCAAGCCTTTAAACTCTCAGGCGCCGGATTGGGGCGGCCATTCAACACAGTACGGCTCATCTGGGTGGGGCCCCGGCCACATCTGCCTGTCCCCTCGTAAACCGGCTCCTTTCTCGGCCCGCCCTGGGGAAAAGAGGGGCGCACCAGGTCTTAGTGCCTGCCTGGCGGCCGCCGTTCCAGGACGGCGCTGGGCGTGCTGGCCTACGAGGCTGCGCGCGCCGAAGAACTGCGACCACCCAAAGCGGTACTGGTCTCCGAGACCCGCGAGCGGGCAGGAACCTCGCTCTACTCACACGGAGGCCGGCAGGGCCGGAAACGGAAGCGGCCGCGGAGCCCCTGGGAAATGTAGTCTCGGATGCAGTCAGATCTCAGGGTCTCCATCGTATGCCTATGTTGGCATCTTTGGAGAGCTTTGAAAAGTAATGGGGCCTTGGTCCCAGCTCCAGAGATTCCGGATTTATGCTCTAGGTATAGTCCTAGCACTGGGACTTTTAAAGTTCCCAAGTGATTCTGATGTGCAGCCAAGATTGGTACCCAATGCTAGAAACTAATGCAAATCTGTAAGGCATATTTTATGTTACTTTGGGGCAGCTATTTATGATTGATTTGTTCACCTATTGGTTTCAGAGTAATGCTGTTTTGATTTCAAGTTAAAAAAAAAAAAAGCATGTTAGAAAAGCAGAGCACCCAAAACACTAGGATTTTTCTATTTGCTAGCATAGAAGATGGAACAAGATTGGATCCGTTTTTTAAAACTGTGGTTTTTTGGGGGTGCCTGGGTGGCTCAGTCGGTTGAGCATCTGACTTCAGCTCAGGTCATGATCTCACGGCTGGAGAGTTCAAGCCCCGTGCCAGGCTCTGTGCTGACAGCTTAGAGCCTGGAGCCTGCTTCAGATTCTGTGTCTCCCTCTCTCTGTCCCTAACCCACTCACATTCTGTCTCTGTCTCTCTCAAAAATAAATAAACATTAAAAAAATTTTTTTTAATTTAAAAAATAATAAATAAAAAATAAAACTTTTTTTCAGGGCACCTGGGTGGCTCAGCTAGTTGAGCGTGTGACTTTGGCTCAGGTCATGATCTCATGGTTCATGAGTTCAAACCCCACAATGATTTGGTGCTGTCAGCACAGAGCCTGCTTCCCATCCTCTGTCCCCTCTCTCTCTGCCTCTCCCCTGCTTGTGTGCTTTCTCTCAAAAATAAATAAAACACTAAAAAAATAAATGGATACAAATGTGTTATTTTCTAGAAAAAAAATCCTCCTTATACACTCCAGGAATTGGACAGATTAGGAAGGAAAAATGTATCTCTTTTGTCCAGTTAGGACTTCTTATTTGAAAGACTATTTCTCAGAATGGAGCAGTTATTCACTGAATTAATAGTGATTAACCAATGCCCTGCTAAGTGCCACTCACTAGTCTAGATGCTAAGGACAGAGCACTTGACAAGGCCTCCCTCCTTAACCAAACTTTGGTCAGGGTCTTCTCAATCCTCTTCTCAATAAGGCCTTGTCTTTGGCCTAATGAGCCCAATTTTAGCAAAGATCCCACTAAACCAGTTCATCAAGAATTCCCCCACCCTTGGATCCAATCAAGCTTCTTTTCCCCCATCCTTGATACCTAACCCAATTCTGCTCTGCCCTCCCCCCACCTTGATACCTAACTAATTTCTTCCTAGAAATTTTCCATTTACTCCCTCACCCTATCAGTTGGCTATAAAACCCCATTTGTCCCTGTTGTGTTGGGAGTTAAGTTCAAGCTCTCTCCCATATTGCGATGCAGTGAAATCTTAAATAAACCCTTCTTTTCAATTCAATAAGTGTCAGTATATTTTCTCTTTGATGCAGTAAACAAAATAAACAATGTCTCTCCCCTCAAAGATCTTACGTTCAGATGGGCATCAGGAAGAGAGAGATTCAACAAAATCAGGGTAAAGAGGTAGGAAGAGGATTCTTATTTAAAATAGAGCTGTAAGGATTGGCACCTTTGATAAGAGATCATATGTTCAGAAGTCTGAAGGAAATGAGGTAACAAGAAGGAGTGTACCTGTGGGAAGTCAGATAAAACAGCAGATGCAAAACCCCTACAGAATATGCTTCATTTATTTGAGGAACAGCAAAAGGCCAATGTGCTTAGAACACTAAAAACATAGGTAAAAGCTAGAACATGGGTGTGATGATTAATTATATGTGTCAACTTGGTTGGGCTAAAGGGCACACAGACAGCCAGTAAGATATTAATTCTTGGTGTGTCTGTGATAGCGTTTCCAGAAAAGATTAGCATTTGAATCAGCAGACTGAGTAAAGAAGAAGAAGATCCACCTTTACTAATAATGGGCAGGCATCATCCCATCCTTTGAGAGCCCAGGTGAACAAAAAGGGGAAGGATGAATTCTCTCTTTCTTCTTGAGCGGAGGCATCCATCTTCTCTTGTCCTCAGACGTCAGAGCTTCTGGTTCTTAGACCTTCAGACCCTGGGACTTCCTCCAGCACACCACCCCCTCCCTTCTCAGGCCTTCAGCCATTGGTTCCACTGGTTCTTGGGCCTTCAGACATAGACTGAATTACAATGCCAGCTTTCCCAGTTCTCCAGCTTGCAAGTGGCAGATCATGGGTCTTCTCAGCCTCTATAACCACATAAGCCAACTAGTTAATTAAATACACATACTATCATTCTATTTCTCTGGAAGACCCTAATACAATGTTGGTCCATTTAGTCCACTGCAAGGATATTGGCTCTAATTTTGAATGATATAAGCCATCAGAATGTGGGGAAATGGGAAGCCTCATTGTTGGTAGGATCATAAAATGGTGTGGCCACTCTGGAAAACAGTTTGGCAGTTCCTCAAAACCTTAAATATGGAGTTACCATATCATTCAGTGATGCCATTCCTAGACACCTACCAAAGAGAAATGAAAATATACATCCACACAAAAACTTGTACACACGTGTTCACAGCAGTGTTATTCATAAGAGCCAAAAGTGGAAACAGCACAAATGTCCATCAACTGGCAAATGGATAAAAAGTGTGGTATATCCAAACAATGGAATGATATGTGGCAACAAAAAGGAATGAAGTAGTGATATATGCTACATAATTGATGAACTTTGAAAATAATACTAAGTTAAAAAAAAAAAAAAAGATAGTCACAAAATACAATGCGATTCCATTTTTACAAAATGTCCAAAAAAAGGCAACTTCATAGAGACAGAAAATATATTAATAGTTGCCAGTGGATGGAGGGAAGGAGGTATGGGGAATGACTGTTAATGGGTATGAAGTGATGGGGGGTGATGTTTAAAATTAAATAGTAATTATATTAGTTTCCTAGGACTATCGTAACAAAGTACCACAAACTTAAGCAGTAGGAGTTCATTTTCTCAGCCTGAAGGCTAGAAGTTCATTATCAAGTGAGGCTGGTTCCTTCTGAGACTTTGGGTAAAATCCTTCCTTGACTCTCCCTACCTTCCTGTGGTTGCTGTCAATCCTTGGCATTTTGTGGCTTGAATACTCCTGTGTGTCTCTGTCTTCATATGGTATTTCCTCTTATAAAGATAGCTAGTTATATGGGATTAGAGCCCACCCTAATGACCTCATCTTAACTTGATTATATCTACAAGAACCCTATTTCCAAATAAGGTTACATTCTGGAGTACTGGGCGTTAGGACTTCAAGTATGAAGGGTGTGGGGGAGGACACAATTCAACCCATAAAGCTTAGTTTTGTGTTTTATGCTTTGTTCCTTAATGGTTTGCCTTTAATACCTCTAATTTATTTTTAATAAAGTTCATATATTATAAGAGAAAGGATCTAAATTTGTCTCAAATGATTGCATAATCTTTTCAACACCTTTCATTGAAAAGTCTACTCTTGGGGCGCCTGGGTGGCTCAGTCAGTTAAGCATCTGACTTCGGCTCAGGTCATGATCTCACGGTCCTTGAGTTCAAGCCCCACGTCGGGCTCTGTGCTGACAGCTTGGAGCCTGGAGCCTGATTCTGACTCTGTGTCTCCCTCTCTGTGACCCTCCCCCATTCATGCTCTGTCTCTCTCTGTCTCAAAAATAAATAAACATGAAAAAAAAAGAAAAGTCTACTCTTTCCTTCAGCAAATCAAATGTCATCATTATCTTATGCCACACTATAGTGTCTCCCAAACAAAAGTTTGGGGGATTTCTTAATCTGTGCTGTTTTTCAGAAGCACAGGGCTCAGATAAACTTCAACACTCTATTAATAGGAAGCGGTTAAATAAGTTATAGTAAGTCCAAATGAAAGATTACTAGGCAACCATTAAAAATTTCAATGTGGATATAAACATATGTTACATAAATATGCTGACAAAATTGGGGGGGGCCTGGGGTTGTTTTAATTGAAGTAAAGTTGACACACAATGTTACATTCATTTCAGGTGTACAACACAGTGATTCAACAAGTCTACACATTATGCCATGCTCACCACAAGTAACTACCATCTGTCACCATACAACTATTATAATACCAATGACTATATTTCCTGTGCTGTACCTTTTACCCTCATGATTTATGGACGAAATATTGTGAGTGGAAAAAAAAATCAGTTTCTAAAACAGCCTATGTAGCATAATCCCATTTGAGTATCACATAACAATGACATAATGCCAGAAACATGCTCAGCAAGGGCCTACTGTAAGGTATGACTCAACTCATGCCAAGAACCATGCTAAACCTTCTACTTGAATCATTTCATGTAATACTCAAAGCAACCCTATGAGGTAGGTGCTATTACTACTCTCAACAGAAAAAAACTTTTTGTTCTAGAAATTTCAAAATATGCACAACATGGGAATAATATAGCCTCCAAGTATCCATAACCCAGATTCACAAATATTGAGATCATGCCTGTTTTAGTTTATCTGTCAATCTCTCCTCGCCTTTTACTGAACTATTTAATCTATAAATAATCAAGTACATATCTTACCTAAGGGCATTTTAGTTTATTTTTTACATTGTATCATTATTACACTTAAAAAATAAATAATAATTTGAGAGATTGAATATACACATGGACAATAGAAAGACCATATATAAAAACAATCTGCGGCAACCAGCTCGGGAAACCAACCCATAATCTACGATAACGAGCCCAGGAAGCCAGTCTGCTTGTAGGCTGACTTGTAAGAAGTCAGAATATCATCTCTAGCAATCAGCCCGGGCAGCCAAACTATCAATCATCCCCAAACAGTCAGGCCTTGATTAATAACTGACAATATCCCTAAATTTTGTCCCCACTTCCAATTTAGGACCAGAGAAAGCCAAATATGCTCCCCTAACCAATCACATAGGATGCCCTCTTCCACTTAGCCACCTCCAGTTTCCCTGCAATCAGGGCATACCCAAAGCCTTCCTTTTTTCCACTCTAAAGCGTTATCACTCCACTGCCTTTGAATCACTGCCAAAATGCAAGGGATGGTAGCTGACCACCTTGCCATAGCATGCTTATTCTCACTTGGTTGGTCTTCACTTTTTCCACAAATTCTTTATAGCTAATATCCAGTCCAAATTCAAATCTCTATAAGTGTCCCATAGATTTATTTTGTGTCTAGTTTGTTTGATTCAAACGGGAACCCTTCAAGTCAGGCCTGGGTCTTTACAACTTGATGGTAGTAGTCTTTGGAACTTTCTTGCTCTCTGGCAGACAAGTTGTTCCAGGCTTGCTCTATGCTTTGTCATGAACCAGCTGTTACTCCCAAGAGCCCTGGCTTGTTCAGCTTCCTGCAGTCTTTTGGAGTCACCTACAAACTGGAGCTTGTGAAAGAGCCTGTGGAACCTCAGGCCAGTTTCATTGGTATCCTCAGCTTCTTGCTGATGGTTCCGCTCAGAGTGGAGCTCTCTCTTGGAGGACTGTATTATTTGGTGGCATTTTCTGTGTTCTGGGTTCCAGAACTCTCACGATCTTGGAACAGCTGCTGAAGCCTGATGGTGATTCGACCCCCACTCTTCTAGGATCCGTGGGGATCCCCTGATCTTGGTTTTGTTGAAGATACTGTCCAACGGGATGTTTCTCCTGCTATCCTAGTGACTCAGTCCATTTTTGTGAGTGATTTGGGGAATTCAAAAACTGCGGCCAATAAGGATCTTGCCCTGCTCCTCGTTTAACAGATGAGAAATGTTTAGAGAAGCTAAATAATGTGGCCTCAGTGTGCTCATCTGCAAAAACGTTAATAATCTCTGCTCGCCTACCTCCCAGGACTGTTATGAGAATTAAATGATATAAAAGAAGTGAAAAGTCAGAAATTCAAGGAGAGGGATGCCACAGAGCACAAGGGCAGAAATTCCTGGAGCAGCGCCTCCACCTGAAGGGCATGTCTCTAGTGTCTGGGGCCACCTAAAGGTCAAAACTGAGAGTAACAGTTACATTAACTTTTACCGCCTGCATTGTGATGCACACCTTCCATGACTTATTCCATGTAGTTCTCACAACAGCCTGAAGGGGACAGGTTTCCTGAGCCTCATTTTACAGAGGAGGAAATCCGGGCTTGGTGACATTGATAAACTTGCTCGTGATGTCAGTTTTCTGGTGGCAGAGTCTGTATTTACACCCAGGCTATCTGATTCCACAGCCCCTGCCTTTAGCTACTCTGCTCTGGAGCCTGAAGGGGAGAAGGTGTGGGTTTTCACCGAAATGAGGGAAAGACAGAAGACAAAGGAGAAGGTGAGCCAGGTTATTGAGCTATTGAGAAGCCTGTGCAGCTATTCTCAATATCCTCTTTCACTGAGGCAGGTGACCAAGCTGAAAGCCAGGCTAGCACATTTTTGGGGGTAGCCTCCCAGATTGCAATTGCCCCCTTAGAGTCTTTCAAGGCATTCTTGGAAATATGCCACTCTTCTAGGGTTTCCAGATAAAATTCAGGATGCCCAGCAGCGTCTGAATTTCAGACAAACATTACAAAGAACACACATCTAAACAAAAAAATAAGGCCATTCATTGTGTATCTGAAATTCAAATTGAGCTGGGCATCCTGTATTTTCATTTGCTAAATGTGGCAACCCAACTCTGCCCACCCCACACAGATTTTTTTCTTTTACATTTCTATCATCCTAATACAACATCTAAAAAGTCACAATTTTTTGGTTTAAAGATTTTTAGACCTTTAGGGATACCCTGTGATACATTTAACCTTAGTTTGGGGGGGGGGACGCTCCTTAAGATGTTATCTACTCATTAGTATCCTTAGTTGGCAGTGGCCGACATCTTAGAGAAAGTCAACGGGTAGAATCTGAAGAAAGGTGAAAGCACAGCAACAACAATCAGGATGAAGAAGCTGATGGGGGAGGAGAGAGGATTCATAATGCTGAAAACCACTAAAACCCTCACCCCCAGTGCTGGTGGAGCCCTGTGGAGAAACAGCATTGTATGTGACAAGGTACACAGAATATACTCACTGAATGCTTTTGAATGAGTAAGCGCAGAAATGATGCTGAGGTGCATCTAGTAGCAGGAACACTATAATGATAAGTGTCTACCCCTGGATCCCTAGCAAGGCAGCACCAAGAGCCCTTCAGTACTGGGCAGGACTAACTTCCCTCCTCTCCCCTCCCTGCTTGTCTGAGGGCACTTGACCAATTCTCTTCTTTTCTCTGGGCCTCAATTCCCAGTCTGAAAAGTGAAGAAGGCTGGATGAGACCCTCCTTATCACCCTCTTCATTTGTATGGTTCACATTTGAGCACATTCCAGGGACAGTCTGGGAAACAGAACTGGACATATTCTTAGAACTTGTAGGAATCTGGAAGGAGGCAGCTCTGTGTTCCCCTGTTCTAGCCAGGAGCCGACCTGGCTGGGCTCAAATCCACACAGGAGCCCTGACCTCCCTTTTCCAGCTCCTACAGTGATTTCTGCAGCTTTCCTAGGAGTCCACTATGACTGGACCTGCATCTACCACCATTTCTATGTTGGGTTGATCCCTCAGCAGGCTGAACTGGGAGGCAGGGCCCAAGGGGTCCAACAGAAGTTCCTTTCCTCATCTCTATTCTGGCCTATTCCATTTGTGATCCCCTGAAAAGATGAGGTGACAGACAAATGTGCTATAGTGAACGTGTGCCCAATTCAATATCCAAGGTGCTGAGTTTCAATCCCGGCTCTGCCATTTACCACCAGCAGGATCTTGGGCAAGTCACTGTCCCTTTCTCGCTCATCCTCTGTGCCTTCAATTTAAAAATAAGTGAGCAGGGGCACCTGAGTGGCTCAGTCAGTTGAGCATCCGACTTCGGCTCAGGTCATGATCTCACGGCTCATGAAATCGAGCCCTGCATCAGGCTCTGTGCTGACAGCTCAGAGCCTGGAGCCTGCTTCAGATTCTGTGTCTCCCTCTCTCCCTGCCTCTCCCCTGCTTGCACTGTGTCTCTGTCAAAAATAAATAAATATTAAAAATTTTTTTCTTAAATAATAAATAAAACAGGGTTGTTAACAGGCAATGATAAACATTGGGCCCTGAGCCCAGTGCAGGGCATCCAGGAGGAAATCAGTAAATGGAAGTCCCTCCACCTTTTTTTCTGTGTGTCTCCCAAGGGCTCTCCAGCTGAGGCCTACAGACTGATGTGCTCCCTGGCCAGTGCTCCTCCAGGTCCCAAGACCACAATAAGCAGAAGATGCAGACCCCAAATGAAGACCTCTCAAGTTTCTTCCCAGAGCATCTGGCCCTGGCCACATGGAGGACTTAGCTGGGCCTCAATGGCCTCAGGGGGCCATACCATAACTGCCCTTCTCTGGGGTCAGGGAAGGAATCAACTAAGAAGAGATGGCAAAAGGGTACTGGATAGGGGTGGGGCAAGACTAAAGTAAGATTGAAAAAAAAAAAAAAAAACAAAAAACAAGTACCATTAGATACATCCACACAGCAGATAGTTTGACTTGGAAAACAGATATGAACATTCCTGTGAGCCTCAGCCACACTATTTAGGTAAAAAAAACTCCTTACTATATTGTGAGTCCCCTAAACAGGGCTCAAGAAGGACTTCTACTAACAAGTCTGCATTCATAAATGTGACAACTTGGAAGCACTGAACAAGCTCCCTGAAAACCACAAACTACAAAAACAAAAACAAAAAAATAAAATGATCTGAAGAGTCATGTGACTATTAAAGAAACTTAACTTGTAATTTAAAATAAAAGGAAATCTCCAGGCTTACATTGTTTCACTGGAGAAGTCTATCAAACATTTAAAGAGGAATTAACATAAATTTTATGCAATCTCTTCCAAAAAATCAAACAAGAGGAACTATTATTTCCCAGCTCACTTTGTGAGGCCATTATTAGCCTGATAACCAAAACGAGACAGCATCAAAACAAAACAAAACAAGGGCACCTAGGCTCAGTCAGGTAAGCATCCGACTTCGGCTAGGTCATGATCTCATGGTTTGTGAGATGATCTCATGGTCAGCACAGAGCCTCCTTTGGATCCTCTGTGTCCCTTCCTCTTTTTGCCCCTCCTCCACTTGCACTCTCTCAAAAATAAACAAACATTAAAAAAAAAAAAAAACTACCAACCAATATCTCATTAATGTAGATGTAAAAATACTCAACGAAATATTATCAAATCAAATCCAGCAAAATAAAAAGAGGATTACACACCTCAGCCAAGTGGAATTTATTCTACATATGCAAGATTGGTTCAATACTTGAAAACCCATTAGTATATAATCTACCATATCAATACTAAAGAAGAAAAATATTAAGATCATATCAATTGATATAAGAAAAAGCATTACACAAAATCCAACAACTACTCATGGTAACAA
Organism: Panthera onca; assembly: GCF_046562875.1. NCBI lineage: Eukaryota > Metazoa > Chordata > Mammalia > Carnivora > Felidae > Panthera > Panthera onca. The sequence continues at coordinate 38,396,375 of NC_138349.1, read as the reverse complement.
TGCTAAGCAAACTATGAATAGAAAGGAATTTCCTCAAATTGATAAAGACCTAAAGTAACACCAAAGTTAATGTTAAAAGTTCAAATGCTTTCTCCCTGGGCGGGGGGGTGGGGGGGGGGTAACAAACAAGGATGTCTATTCTCATCAGCTTGTTCATCATAGTGCTGGAAATTCTAGTTCATGCAATAGGTCAGAAAAAACATAAAGGGAATATAGATTGGAAATAAAGAAGGTAAACGATCTCTAATTGTAGATGGCATAATTCTCTATGTGAAAAATGTCAAAAAAGCATTTAAAAAAGAAAACCCTCTGGGGGCGCCTGGGTGGCTCAGTCGGTTGGGCTCTGACTTCGGCTCAGGTCATGATCTCATGGTCCATGAGTTTGAGCCCCCTGTGGGGCTCTGTGTTGACAGCTCAGAGACTGGGGCCTGCTTGGGATTCTGTGTCTCCCTCTCTCTCTGCCCCTCCCCTGCTCACACTCTGTCTCTCTCTCTCAAAAATAAATAATGATTTAAAAAAAAATTTTTTTTAAAGAAAACCCTCTGATAACCACTAAGTTCAGCAGAGTCTTACACAAGATCAGCACACAAAAATTAATCAATTTTCTATATACTAAACAATAAATATGTGAAATCTGAAATTAAAAACACAATATCACTTATAGTACAAGAAAATTAAATATTAAGGTATAAACTTAACAAAACACATACAGGATCTATATCCTGATAATTACAAAATTTATTTACGTAAGATGCTGCCATTAGGAGAAACTAGGCGAAGGACACGGGGACTTCCCTGTACATTTTTTCCAACTTCCTGTGAATCTATAATTATTTCAAAATAAAAATTTTAAAAATACACGAACTGAAACAAATTGGGGAATAATAATGTGTTCTTGCAGACAATAATGGGTGAGTGTGAGCACATACTATGTATGAATGAGGTTGTGTGGGAACATGCTGTGAAGGGGTACTGATTGTGTGTATGCATATAGTTTGTGTGAATGAGTATGGGGTATATGTTTGTAGGCAGGCTGATCACTGTCAGCAGAATGCCGTTCAACACACATCCCAAGGTCCCAGCACCACCCTGGGAGGAAATTCCCCAGGGATCATTTCCAGGGATTCTAAACTGCACAGAACACAAGGTGAAGGTCTTTGTCCCCCTAACAACCCCACCTGAGGCCCCTCAACTCATCCCTACAAACACCTCCTGACATTTTCTAAGTATAATGCACGATAATTCGGTGATAGTTATCTTCAACCATCTAAAAGCCTGGAAAGCTTCTGAAACACTTTAACCCCCTTTGCCTTCCTGGGGGTTTCCTCGAAAAGGGCTGTGGTTACTGGGTCCCTTTCATAAATGAGAAAACCAAGTTTTCAAGGGGAAAATTATGTGGAAACACAGGGGAATAATAAAGGGAATCAAGTGTGAAGAACACGTGCTCTGGAATATTCAGAAAAAAAATCTGGACTTGAATCCATACTTTACCCTTATGAAGAGACACTGAGTATGCTTCTTGAAACTTTTAAAATGTAAAAGCTGCAAAATGGGGCTACACCACCTACCCTCGACAGTTCCTGGAACATCGTAGGCCCTCATGTTTGCCATATGAATGAACTTTGGAGCCAAGACGGTGAGGCCAAATAGCATATATTCATTTCAGAATATTTTTAAGGGTAAAGACAAAATTACAGGTGATATCTTTACGTTCTTTTCACACCAGTAACACTTCAAAAACTAAGAACACTTCAATGGGTATTCCTAAAATAACTGACACACTTATAATAAAAAAATAATAATAATAAGGGGTGCCTGGGTGGCTCAGTCGGTTAGGCCTCAACTCCAGCTCAGGTTACACTCTCATCCTTTGTGAGCTGGAGCCTACGTAGGGCTCTCTGTGCTGGCAGCTCCAACCTTGGAGCCAACTTCGGATTCTTCTCTCCCTTTCTCTGTCCCTTCCCATCTCACGCTCTGTCTCTCTCTCTCTCTCAAAATAAATAAAAATTAAAAAGTTTTTTTTAAATAATAATAAGATAACTTAAACAAACTAGTCTCTGACCTCAAAGGACAGCTACCCGCTGAACCCCCGCAGCCGGGAACTGGCCCCGACCTTCGCCGGAAGTGTGCGCCGGAAGTGGGTACGACCGGCCCGCAGCTTTCTGGGACTTGTAGTTGGGGGGCCCTTAGGCGCGGGCGCGGGTCAGTCTCGGGAATACTGCGCTTGCAGGTGTAGGATTCCACGTGGGAGGTGAGACGCGCAGGACAGGCGACGCTGCGGGCAGGGAGGCATTCTGTGGTTGGGATGTGGGAGTGACGCGGTGGTGGTGCAGGACCGCTGAGACCCGAAAGCCTGGCGGGGCGGCTGTGAGAGGGCTCGCGACCAAGAGGAGGTGCGGCCCGGGACCGCACGTGGGGGGGTGGGGGGAGTGGAGGGGTGGATGGGGGGGTGGGAGTCGCGACCGCCCCTGTGTCCGCCTGGCCGGACCGCGATCACCTGACACTAAACGGCCCCCAGCGCAGAAGCGGCTGCGGCTCCGAGGGGCCCATCTCTCTCGCCCGGCTTAGCTCTGGCATTGGCCGGCCTGGAGGCTTCGAAGTTGGCCGTACCGGCCATTTCTGTGCCGGTGACTGGCCTTATTCCAGGGTTTGCGGTGGATGTTAGGCGACCGAGAGGGGCCCCTTTGAGAGACCTAGGTTTCTGTCCCCACAGCACTGTCCTCACACCCCAGAAATGAGGCAGGTCGGGGAAAGCGCCTCGGGGAGTGGAAATCCATTCCGAGGCAAAGCATCCAAGCTGAGAGCTCCTACTGCTCTTTCTAGAACTTCAGGACAGAAATCAGAATCCCTGAGGAAAGGGACACATCCTAGTGTTGCTGGGAGCAGCGGGATTTACTTACCTTCGTGGGTTTGGGGGAGAGGCTTGGCCTGTTCAATCCAAAGCCGTGTGGAGAGAGGTGAGGGAGGGGCAGCACGGAGAGACTAGAAAGAAAGCTCGGGAGATGGCGTGGGAAGGGCTACTGAAAAGGGGTTAGTAGCAGGAGCTCAGTAACTTTTTTCCTACAGTCTTGCTGGACTGGCTGGTCTGTATCCTGCAAGGTGGACTTGATTTTCATGGCTGTTTCTCTTTCCCTGACGCCACTTTTCCAGGACGGTGACCTTCCAGAGAGGAGGAAATGACCTAGTGCCAGGTAGGTGAGTTGGGGTTTCTTCTCTGTGAAAATGCCATCTCTCTGAGAATGGACAGAACCTTTCTAGCTTGGAACAAAGAAAGAACATTAGCATGAATTGAGTGCTCATCTGGTGTCAGGTTCCTGTCTTTGTTCTGTACGATCTTTTTATTGTCAGACGTCGGTGTGAGACCTAAAATATTGTATACATATGGGTGTAAGAACATTAATATGCTAAGGGCATATAGCTACCAAATGATGTCGCCAGAGTCTGCACAGGTGGCCGCTTACTTTAAATTCCACATCAGTTTTCACTGAACCACCCTAGCTCCGTGAACTTGGCCCACTCCCCAGAGCACTGCGCTGTGCTCTCCCATTGAAAGAGTCCACACAGCGTCTTTGCCTGGTCCTCTCTCAAAGCCTCCCTTTTCCTGCCAAGGCATTTCACTCGCATTGAAAGTTATTCAGAGTTCTCACCTGTTCCAGCCAGTGCTAAGTGGGGTCAGGAGAACAAACAGAATTATAAATTGTGGTGCTTTTCTGCATGAGCACCTTCTGTGTGTGAAAGAATACACATCTTAATAATAACCATTTATTAAACATTAAAAAGTTTGCTAAATGCCAGCACGGTCATTACCAAATCACTCCCGGTAATACTTCTTAACCAAGCTGTTCATCAGAGTTACTGTGGTGGTTTTTAAGAATTCAGATTCATAGACACTACCCTCGCCCCAAACCTACTAAAAGGAGAGTTTCACTTTTTTTTTCTTTAATCTTATTGGCCTCTGTACATCCAAAGATTTGTTGGATTTGTTGTGAGATATATCTCTATAAACTTAATGTGAGCGTCATTAAGGTAGGTAAGATGGGTTATTTATCTTTTATGCTCTGGTTGTTTTGTTCCCTTCACCAACATACCTACATGTTTAATTGGTCCAATAAATTGTTAAATTACTGAGTAGTACTTTTGTAAAAACTGATTTCTCATTTGTCTCCATAAAACCATTCCTCGAAAGTTACCTCGAGGTTAACACTTAGAATCATAGAATGTTTGAAATGGAAGGGGTCCGCCAGCCCCCTCTCTGCCTTGGGACTGGCATTTTACAGAGAGCTCTAAATCTGAGGGAGCTGAAGGAAAGCACCATGTCCCCTGTTGCAGAAGCAGCAGAGGCAGAAGGAAACTCCGTGTCTTCTAACTCTATGCTCTTCCCTCTCCATAACTAAACAGGTGAATTATACCAGAAGTTACTTGAATAAAATATCAGGCTGGATTTTAAGGAAGAAGTTTTGCACCACCACCAGAAAGACCATCTTTTTGCTTGGCAAATACAGTTCTTAGATACATAGGAAGAGACCATGAGCTCTTATAAAGATCTGTTTAGAGGACAATAAGCTGCCCCAAGGTCCTAAGAGCATGCCATCTCTGTGCCTTGAAAAGGAATTGAGGGCTTCAAGGGAAATTAATGTGAATGAAACCCTGTGCTCTATATATTTTCCTTCCTTTTCCTCTACCTAGGCCCTGATGAAGATTATTTATCATGAAGTTGGGGATTGCTAATATAGTGGAATTTTGAAATTCTGGTATATATTAATAACTTTTGAATTTAAAGAAAGACTTTATTCCACCAATACTTATTGAGTGTTCTCTTATGTACCACACATTGTCCTTGAGTCTGAAAGGCAGGAGTCCCAATTTAACCCCTCCCTCTGTGACCTTGAGTAAGTCACTTCACTATCATGAGCCTTGGTCTTCTCATCTGTAAAATTAGAGTGTTTACCTTGATGATCTCAAAGTTCACGTATACTTGTATCTTTTCATCATTCAAGTTGAATGTGAATTTGTAACTATCGTTTAGATCCCTAGTCAGTTGTGCTAGTTGCTGGGGATTTAAAGATTAGTTGAACATGGCCCCTATCCGTTAGAATCTTGTAGCCAATTTGGAAGACAGACTTTATAGCTATGGTAGAGATATGTGAAAAATACTATGAGATCTTGAAGGAAGAGGCATTTAACTTATCCTCACGCTTCAGAAAGGCAGTTGTTGATTGTCTTGAAACTGAAAGGAGTTGCAAGATGAATGGAAGAAATAAAAGTCAGGACAGAAGCAGCATGTAAAGGGCTATTCTAGATTACAGCGTGACATTTGGTTAACTGCAGGTAATCTAGTCTGACGACAGCACTTGTCTACCTCCTGACTTCTGCATTACTGTTTTCCTGCCTCTGAGTAAATTGTTGGATCCAGCAAGGATGGGCTCTGGAAAGGAAGTGGAAAGTTACATGATATAAATAGTTTTAAGGAGTTTGACATTTGTCAGGTGGGAACAGGAAACTGCTAGTCCCATGACCTTTCCCTTTGGTTAGCCTTCAGGATACTGAGTCTACCTTGGGTGTAATTCATTAGCTCCACTGATATCAGGGGAGACTGTTCATTATTCAGATTCCTTCCCCCAGCTTTGTCTTTGGCAGAACCACTATTTTCTTTACCTTTATCACACTGATACCTTTCATGTGGCCCACTGTCCTACCATTTCTTATCCCGGAATCTTTAGTCTGCTGCAGAGTTAGTAGTCCATCAACATATCCTTTCCATTCTTGGCATGGAATTCTCCCCACCACTTTATCTGTGGGATCTTAAAAAATTAGTAACTCAGTCTTTCAGTCTCTGGATTGAAAAATGACAAAACTGGTATTTTAAAGACTTGGTAAGGATTTATTGTGGTCTAGAATAAGAAACGGGGGCCTTACCTACGACGGTGGCAGTGAAATAAAGGAGAGGTAACACTTTGAAGGGAGATTTAGGAGGGAAGAGTTCACAAGATCTGAAGTGGTTTGAAATTACTGAGGTAGGGTGGGAGTCTTAGACCATCCAGATGACTGAGTGGAAGGAAGATGGTTAAAAAATGAAAGGGGAAAAAAGATAATTGATGGACTTGAATTTCAAAAGGAAGAAGATTGAATCTAGAATGCGCCGGGAGAGGTTAGCCTCATACATAAAGAAACCTTGTTCTCTGAGGTTGAGAAGAAAGTCTGGTTGAAAGGAGTGGCTAATCCTAATGCTTGACGTTCCCCTGGCCCCTGTCCTCACGGGTGTATGTATGGCACCCTGAGGCAGCAACCTCCACTTCTGCCGCTTTTCTTTCCCACCTTCACGCAGGAACTTGCAGGCTTCTTGAGCCCAATCTCATCTCTCTCTCCTCAGATACAGTGGAGACCTGAGAGCTTGGGAGGAAACTGCTGCCTTCCCTCATCATTACCTTCCACTGGTGACAAGTAGGGTAGTCCTATCATTCCCGCAAGCGGCCTGGTTGTCTTCAGTTTCCTGAGGCGCGAGTGGGTAGAGCCCCTTCAGCCTCAGGCCTGAGGTGTTGGAGTTCCGAAAGTTAGCAGGTTCTTCCCTGGCCCAGAGTTGAGCTGCTTCTGTGGCTTCACTTCATTCTCATCTTATGTATATTCTGTCAGTCTGCTTTTTAGGTGTGGCCTGTAGGCTGGTGGCAGCCCACAGACGGCTTGTTACCAGTCTGCAAAGACACAAGGAGAGACACTGAGAGTGTTTAAAATAATTCAATATTTTAATAATAATTTAATAATTTAAAAATGGCTTCGGTATTTTCTATGTCTGGGTTTTTATTTTCTAGTAACTCTTTTTTATTGTATTTTACAAAAATGTGACAAGTCTGACATATTGGAAACTTTTTAAAAGAAAGTATTCCTTCGCCAGAGGTAATTTGAGAAGTGTTGCTCCATCCACAGAACTCTGGAAGGAACCAGAGTCACTGTGAAGTTAACTAAATAAATGTTTGGACGCCTGTTAAGTGACAGGCATTGCTTGAGGATGCAAGGATCAGACACCTCTCTGTTCTTCAGTAACATATATCTTAGTGGGGAGAGATGGTAAATAAGAAAGCAAATGAATAAATAAGAAAATGAGATAAGGCATAAGTAGTGCAAAGAAATGAAAACAAAGAGAAGTGATAGTTTCTGGATGCTACTGTGGATTAGACAGGAAATTAAGACAGGAAATGCTTCCCTGACAGCGGTAGTTCAGCTGAGGCCTGAATGAAAAGGAACCAGGTGTGTGTGGATGTGGGAAAAGAATGTTCTGGGCAGAGGGGACAGCCAGTTTAAAGGCCCTAAGTTGGGATAGGTTTGATGTTGTCAAGGCCCTGCAAGGTCACTGCGGCCAAGTATGACACGTAGGGAGGAGTGACTTGGGTTGAGGTTGGAGAAGTGACAGGACCCCAGTCTGTTAAGCTTTGCAGACTAAGATGAAGGGTCTGGATTTTACTCGATGTCCGTTGCAAACCTTTGGAGGGTTTCCTGCCTGATGTGATGTTTTAAAAGATCACCCTGGCTACTATGTGGAAAATTCATTGTGTGCGGTAGCAAGTGTGGAAGCAGAGAGACAAATTGGGAGGTTGGTACAATTCAAACTTAATATGGCTGTGCTCATAATCATAATCTCCAAGGTGGAGAGAAGTGAGTAGATTCTGATGTGTTTTAGAGATAGAATCGATAGGACTTGGTATGGATAAAATGTGAGGAAGAGAGAGAATCAAAATGACTTCTAGGACTTTGACTTCAGCAACTGGGTGGGTTGTGTGGCCATTTACTAAAATGAGGACCCCTAGGCAAAAGCAGATATTGATGGAGATTTTTAGGAGCAAGAGTTCCACTGGGGCCTATTAAATTTTAAGTGCCTTCTAGACATCCAAGTGCAGATGTTAAGTGGGATTTGGAGTGTAGAGGTAAGGGGAAACATTGCTGGAGGTAAATATTTGGGAATACCTAAGGATAGTATTTTATGGTATGTGTATATGTGCTATTTTCTTTTTTCCAGGAACGTTCAACTACTTAGTTTAGAAGTAGAAAGAACATGATTGATAGGACTAGGGAAAGACTTGAAATCAGAAGTATACTTTGGGGGGAAAAAAAGAAGTATACTTTGGCTGGGAGGGAAAAAAAAGGAGTTAGCAGGTGGTGCTCTTGATAAAAGAGGTGTGATGGAAGAGAAAGAGCAGAAAGAACAGGAAGATGTTTTTAAAGAGTAGGATAGTAAGAGATTAATATTTCAAAAGCAGGGTGGTCCATATAGCAAAATGGCCCTGGTTATGGTTATTGAGTTTGAAGAAATGAGACAGAGATGATTAGCACTAAAGTAGTTAAGAAACATGAAGTTAGAGTGTTTAGCAAATTGTTCTCTTGGGTGCTGAGATTATCAGGATAATGATAGGAATGGGTGGAAAAGACAACTCTGCAATGTCATGAGATGACAGTGACAAGGAAAGATTCAGTAACTGGACAGCTTAAGCTTGGGTGAGTTGTGGACAGGAAGGGAAGGATTTGGATAAAAATAGCAAAGTGGATGAGAAAAGAAAGTTGTTCCAACAAAATTTGACTTAAATGACTCATATCCCTGAACTATACTCTTCTGTACCCTTCTTACCTTGTCCAGTGCTACCAACCCCTCATTCCTTCCAAGGCATTTGTGCAAATGGTTGCCAGTTGAGGAGAAATGGGCTTAATGTTTCAGAAGCTAGTAACATTCAAGGATGTTTCTTGGGGCTTCACTGAGGAAGGGCAAGGCTGTCTGGACTCTGCTCAGAGGAAGCTGCACTGAGCTGTGATGCTGGAGAACCACAGTTGGTCTCCATAGGTAAGAACATGAGCCTGGACACCTGCCTATTAGAATCTTTGTTTCTTCAAATTTAAATAGTGATGGGGCCCCAGGGGTGTAGTTTAGGAATTGATGTTTCCTAATTTATTTATTTATTTATTTATTTTTTGGCACAAAGGATGTTTCTGATTATTCTATGCAGCCAAAGAATTTGGCTTGTTAAGAATTGGAGAATGTAGGGGCGCTTGGGTGCTTCAGTTGGTTAATCATCTGAATCTTGGCTTCAGCTCAGGTCATGATCTCACAGTTCATGAATTCGAGTCCACATTGGGCTCTCGTCTGACAGTATGGAGCCTGCTTGGGATTCTCTCCCTCTCTGCCCCTCTTCTGCTGACATGCGTGCTCGCTCGTTCTCTCTCTCTCAAAATAAATAAATACACTTTAAATTAAAAAAAAGAATTGGAGAATGTAGCTTTACTGAGTCATCTTAAAAACCATATCCCTTATAAAATCATCTCTTGGGACTGAATTTGCTTTCTGTACAGTTACCCGATCCTTCTTGTCTCCCAGTTGTGATCTCTCAGACCAAGGTGAAGATCATTATATAATGGAAAATAAACTCCAAAGGAATCAGTTAGGCATCATGGCAGATTATAAGCCCAGGCTAATTCATGAAAGAGGAGTCCCTTTTTTAATATTCCCGGAGTTCTCTCTGAAGTTCTCTGGTCTGTGGAGAAAGCTAAGGCCTCAAAGGATAGTCTCCACATACTGATCTCCCTTTTTCTAGTCACTTACTCCCCCACCCCCCACTTCCTTTTCAGAAGTTTGTGGTCTTTCCCATTTACACTGACCTTCTTATCTGAACTCTTGTCTTTTCCCACGTTTTCCCCACATTGGCCTTGTACTATCTCTGCTTGACTTTATTTTCATTAAATATCCCCTGCCCTACAATGTCTAGTTTCCATTGCTTCTTTTCTTACACATTCAGGGATTTATCCATCTCCCCTTCTGAATAAAAGAAAACACTTTTGATGAGACAAAATTTCATACCATAAAGAAAAATATGGATATAACTGACAGTTTTTCTCAAAAAACATTTTGACTGCTTAAATCAAAGAAGTTAAACATTTTTGATATAATAATTCATTTTTAGGTATCTACTGTAAGGAAATAATCAGTACTCCAACCGAAAATCATGGAGAATGATAAGTCATTATAGAATTATTTAAAATACTGAAGGGGCACCTGGGTGACTCAGTCAGTTAAGCATTCAACTCTTGATTTTGGCTCAGGTCATGATCTCACGGTTCATGAGTTCAAGCCCTGCATCAGTCTCTGTGCTGGCAGTGCAGAACCTGCTTGGGATTCTCTCTCTCCCTCTTTCTGTGACCCTCCCCCACTCTCTCTCTCAAAACAAATAGGTAGATAGATAGATAGATAGATAGATAGATAGATAAAATGAAATAGTGAAAAAATTACTCACCAAACATATCAGAGGGTGTTGGTTATACAAATTATAGTGGAACATAGAAGAGAAAAATGTGTACCCATTAAAAAATTCAATGATAAAAAATTTTTAGGGGCGCTTGGGTGGCTCAGTCAGTTGAGTATCTGACTCCTGATTTTGGTTCAGGTCATGGTCCTAGGGTCATGGAATTGAGTCCCATGTGGGGCTCCATGGAGCCTGCTTAGGCTTCTCTCTCCCTCTGTCCCTCTCTCTCTCACTTGTGTTCTGTCTCTAAAATAAAAAAAATTTGTTTTAAATAATTTTAAATGTTTGTTTATTTATTTTGAGAGAGAGAGAGTGAGCACGGTGAGGCGGAGAGAGGGAGAGAATCCCAAGCAGCCTCCACACTCAGCACTCGGTGTGGAGCCTGACACAAGGTTTGATCTCTTGAACTGCTAGATCATGACCTGAACCAAAATCAAGAGTGGATGCTTAACTGACTGAGCCACCCAGGCACCCCCACAAAAGGCTTTTTCACAGATGTAAGATACATATATACTTACTAGATTAAACCATGTGAAATTGCCATCCCGTAGTAAAAACAGACATTGTACAAAACCACCAAAAAGAAATAGCCTGTAATAATGGCTATCAGGGTTTTTTTCCTGCCTCTGTCCACATGGTTCTCTTCCCTTAGTGACTATGGCTCTTGAACCATTATTTTCGACTAAACCTGGGAGGTGAGGCAAGCACCACAGAGTGAAGAAGTCCCTGTAAGTAGTGAGAGGCCTGTGCTTTCATTTTCTTTATATAAACATAATGCCTGTGCTCTATGCTTCCAGTTTCAGTCTCAATGCTAGGTTTTCATTTTTCATTGATAAAACATTGAATGTGGATGTCCAACATTTTTTAATGCAAGTAAGATATAAAAATCTCAAAAATTGGGGCACCTGGGTGGCTCAGTTAAGTGTCCAACTCTTGATCTCCGCTCAGGTCTTGATCGCAGGGCCCAGATTCAGGCTGCGCATTGGGCTCCATGGAACCCCCCCTAAAAAAAAATTTCAAACTCCCTCTCTCTCTGCCCTTTCCTTCTTGCTCTCTGTTTCTCTCGCTCTCAAAAATAAATACACATTAAAAAAAAAAAAGTGGGACACCTGAGTGGCTCAGTCTGTTAAGTGTCCAACTTTGGCTCAGGTCATCGTCTCATGGTTCGTGGGTTCGAGCCCTGTGTCAGGCTCTGTGCTGACAGTTCAGAGCCTGGAGTCTGCTTCGGATTCTGTGTCTCCCTCTCTCTCTGCCCCTCCCTTGCTCACACTCTGTCTCTGTCTCTCAAAAATAAATAAATGTAAGAAAAAATTTCTTTAATAAATAAGTAAATAAATTATTAAAGCTATACTACAAAAATAAAAAGGTGCACAGTGTAAACCTTCTTTCATGTCCCTAACTCCCCTCTACCCAGGTTGTGGTCATTTGCTGTCACAAGCCATCTGCAGTGACTAAATCTCCTGCAGTTATCATTTCACAAGTCTACCTGGAAATCTGAAAAATGAAACTCCCAAGCCGAAATGTGGAGTGCATACATTTGTGATTTTGATCATTGTCAAAATGTCCTTCTTGGGGTGTTACAAATTTACACTCACAAGCAGTGTGTTTTCAGGCTTTTGGGTTTTGCCAGTGTAACAGGTGGAAAATGGTATCTCAGTATAGTTTTAATGTTTATTATAATATACTGCTAATTTTCAGTTTATCAGTATTTTATATTTTATATTGACTTATTTAAATCATAAATGAGGATTTAGCTCTTTTACATTATTTTCCCCAACATTCATCCACGATTAATGCTTACATTGCTTTGACTTCATAACGCTTGTTCCCTGCAGGGTAAAATAGTGTACTATAATTACAGTTTCTTTTTTTTTTTTTTTTTTCCTTTCCTAAAGCTAATGCTTGCTTTTTAAAGTATTTTATTTGGGGTGATTTTCCATGCTGTTTTATAGTGGTTTGGTTAATTATTACAGTTTTCTCTTATGTAACAACAGTCGATTCAACTTAACTGTCTATTTTATTGACTTCTTTGCTCACTGCGATTTCTTGTATTGTGTATCATCTTCTTCACAATCACTTTTCCTCCAAATGGAAGATAATGATCAATTATTTCAGGCTTCCAGTACTGTTTATTAGTAGTTCGGTGTTAATATATTAATTCTCATTTATTTGCACACAACCTGCCATTTCTGTCTGGATGCTTTTGTGTTTTCTGGTATTTTTTTTTTCCTTGAAGTCCTGAAGTTTCACATACAATTTTTAGCATTCAGTGAGCACTGAATTGTGAATTCTAAGAAATATTTTTATCTGTTACTGCTTTGATCATTTCTCTCCCTCCCTTCAGTCTTCACCATATTCACGGAACTACTACAAAATGGGCTTTTACTTTTATCTTTCCATCTGTCTCTTTTTTTACTCTGCATTCTAGGAGAATCCCTCAATCTTCCGTCTTAGCCATGTGTTCATTTTGCTTCTCGACCCATTGAGATCGTAGACCTTAGGATCAGACAGCTTGACGGTAGCTGTGACATAAGTTACTTAACCTTTTCAACCTTGGGTTTCCTCATGTGTAGAATGGATGTCATAAGAGTTCCTCTTACATAAGATTGTGCAGCTAGTGCCTGAGTATTTCAAATGGGCGTGACAGGGATAGTTGTAATCCTTTTCAGTCCTTTTATTAATTTGAAAGAATTCTGATTATTTTTCATAGCAATGTGTTTATATTTTATTAGATTATGTTGTTTTTCTAGATGCGATATCCTCTCAGATTTCTCTGGGATTTTAATTACGTACCTTTTAAATTCTGTTTCCTCTGGTCATTATTTCTTGAGTTTATGCCAGTCTTCATTTATGTTAGTTTTCTGCTTTTTTTTTTTTTTTTTTTTTTTTTAGTCTGCTTATATTGTTTTTATTGTCTCATTTTTTTTTTTTCAAAAGGCTTATGTTCACAGTATGACACTGGAGTATGTATCCTCAGCTGATGCTTGGCCCTCTTTGGTGCATGCATGCTGTACTTATAGAGGACACCTCTGCTGATTGGGTTTGAGACAGATATAAGAATCCAGATGGTGGGTGGTTGTAAACCCCTTTTTTAAGGTTGCCTTTTCAGTGCAAAATTACCTGGGATGTGCCCTGCTTCTCAATCTCTAGCTCTGAGGTATCTCTCTTATCAGAAATCCCACTTCAAGGGTTACCTCGAGCCTTATTCTGGGCACATGTGGAGTCAGTTGCTTCTTTTTGTACTTTAATCAACCCTTTCATTGTGCAGGTTCAGTATTACCTCAACTTCTGCTTTTCTCTCCAGCCCAAATAATACTATTAGGAGTTTTTCTCTGGCAGACCATTTATTTTGTTCTTGAGGCTTTCTGTGGGGCCACTACCCTTAGCCACCCAATGTTTCATTTTTTTGTAGGGAAGAGGGTGCTTGGGAGAGTGGTGCTGCTAATGGCAACAACTTGTCCAGCCATTAGAAATGCCTAACATTAGGGGCGCCTTAGTGGCTCAGTCGGTTAAGTGTCCGACTTCAGCTCAGGTCATGATCTCGCTGTCTGTGAGTTCGAGCCCGCGTCAGGCTCTGTGCTGACATCTCAGAGCCTGGAGCCTGCTTCAGATTCTGTGTCTCCCTCTCTGGCCCTTCCCCTCTTGAACTCTGTCTCTCTCCAAAGTAGATAAACAAAACTAAAAAAAAAAAAAAAAAGAAATGCCTAACATGAATTAATAAACATGTTTCCAGGGTAAACCTCTCTTTAGAACTGTTGATTCTGAGTTTGGAATTTGAATTTCTAGGATTTGTTGAGATCTTAGTCTTTTGGAAGCCCTTTTCTCTGTATGTGATTTGAGCTGTGCATTTGGGTTTTGGTTTTTTTGTTTGTTTATTTGTTTTTGGTTTTTGTTTTGTTTTGCTTTGTTTTGTTTTTTGGGTTTTTTTTTTGGATTCTCCATCAGTTCTCATTCATCTGCTCTTTATCATCTAGGAGCTTCTCAACATTTTTATTCTGCTAGTTGTGGCCTATTTTTACAAGACTATTGTGGACTTCTTTTTTGTCACCTCAATGTAATATTAAGATACTCACTCTAATTGTTTTGATGAACATACATACTAGTAAGTCTAAAATCTACATTCCTGGAACAGTTCTCTCTCAGGAGTTCCAGGCCCATATTACTGAACAGTACAAGAACAGCACCACAAATTAAACAAGGCAAAGTTTGTGTTTGTTATTGGTCCCCACTTTCCCATTCCAGCCTGTCTTACCAAGTACACCCCCATACCTGGTCAATTCAAGTAAGGAACTTAAGGATCCTGCTGGGTGCCTCCTTCCCCTCCTAAGTTTAGTCAGTCATCATGTGATTTACAATGAATTTCTTCCTTTGTCTTGATAACCATCCTTATCACTTTGCTTCTGATTTGCTGCAGCAATTGTTTCTCTACCTAAAGTCTTGCTTATTTCTGATGGTGTTTAAAATCACAAAATCAGGTATTTTGCTCCCCATTGAAGTCCTTTAAATCCCTGAGGGTTGTAATCCTAAATCCTTATAGTACACGCCAAGCCCTTTGTCCTGGCTCCTGCCTTCCTCTTCAGAGCACACTTTTTACCCCTGTCACCTGTTTTATATCCTCCACAAGGAGTTGTGTATAGTTTTCTGGAGCATGTCATATTTTCTCTGCATTTTCACTTTTTTTGCCCCCCTTCCATTTGCTCCCAGAAATCTTCCCCAAGGTTTGGGTTGAATGCCTGTACTCTGTGCTCCCATGACTGGTTGTGCGTTCATCTGTTGTCATACTTAACGGTTATCACTGTTGATACTGTCTTTCTTCCTAGTAGGCTCTAGCTTGTTAAGCAGAAAAATTTCTATTTTCTTCTTTGTATCCCCAGCACCTTTTAAAATGGGTTACCAATTTAAATGCAAATTTAATTAAAGTACAATGAAGTAAAGTGAAATGAAATGTTATTTGTGACAAGGACACATTCATTGCCTATGCAAGGTTAGGGGAAGAACAGGTTTTTTTGTTTGTTTGTTTAAAAGCTGAGACAAGATTTCTGCCTTGTGTAGCTAAGCCTTCTCTCCTTCTGACATTAACCCAAAGGACATGACTATAAGGACGAGACTGAACCTTTTCCTAGTTACTAAATCTTCAAGCATTAGGCATTCTAGTTCCAAAATCTTGAAATCTACTCTTTGTATGTTCTTATCACTGAATTCTCTTTGTTCCCTAGGAGATTTGAATGAAAATTCTATGGAGAATCTTCAAGAAAAAAGACTTAGGGATCTATTACGTAGGGGCTTTTCTGCTGGCTAATTTTAGAAGATATGGCCAGCACAATTACAGAGTCAGGATTGTATTGTGAATCTTCCAGGAGAAGGGTACAGGAATCCTGAACTAGATTTTTCCCTTTGTCAGAAGTAGGGAAAAGCATCTTCTGTATTTCTAGAAACAAGAGCAGTATGGTGACTCTTCAAAGTGATGATTATAAAAACATGGCAAGTGAAGAATATTTGTCTTTGAAAGTCCCAAGCCAAGTGGCCACAAAGGGCTCCTCAGTGACTTTCTGCAAAAAGGAGCCCCAGGATCCTCAGAAAAGTAAAAGTCTGTTTATAACTGAAGAAGGCACTGAGAGAAAAGTCTTGGGAGGAGAAAGTCCTCCCATGGACCATTGTTCAGAGAACCTTCAAATTAAACTTTTGTCTGATGTAACAGAACTGGTCTCGCCATTGGTCAGTGGTGAGGCAACTTGCCAGAATGGCCAGTTGAGAGAATCTTTGGATCACTTTGACTGTAACTGCAAAGACATTTGTGGTTGGAAATCACAAGTGGTCGGTCGTAGTCATCGGAGAGCTCATACAGGGGAGAAACCCTGTAACCATTACAACTGCAGGAAAAGACATAACAACAGCTCAGGCAGTAATCCGTGTGAGAAAATCCACACTGCAGAGAAGCTACACAGATGTAGTCAGTGTGGTAAGGACTTCAGCGAGCGCTCAGAGCTGCTACTTCATCAAAGGCGCCACGCAGAAGAAAAGCCCTACAAATGTGAGCAGTGTGGGAAGGGCTTCACGAGGAGCTCCAGTCTCCTCATCCATCGAGCAGTCCACACGGATGAGAAACCCTATAAGTGTGACAAGTGCGGAAAAGGCTTCACAAGGAGTTCAAGTCTGCTCATTCATCACGCAGTCCATACAGGCGAGAAGCCTTATAAATGTGACAAGTGCGGGAAGGGCTTTAGTCAGAGCTCCAAACTGCACATTCATCAACGGGTGCACACTGGCGAGAAGCCCTATGAGTGTGGGGAGTGTGGTATGAGCTTCAGTCAGCGCTCCAACCTGCACATCCACCAGCGAGTCCACACTGGGGAGAGGCCCTACAAATGTGGGGAATGTGGGAAGGGCTTCAGTCAGAGTTCGAACCTTCACATTCACCGGTGCATACACACAGGTGAGAAGCCCTTCCAGTGCTACGAATGTGGGAAGGGCTTTAGCCAGAGCTCTGATCTCCGCATCCATCTCAGAGTCCACACTGGAGAGAAGCCCTACCACTGTGGCAAGTGTGGGAAGGGATTTAGCCAGAGCTCAAAACTCCTCATCCACCAGAGGGTGCATACTGGAGAGAAGCCCTATGAGTGCAGCAAGTGTGGGAAGGGCTTCAGCCAGAGCTCCAACCTCCACATCCACCAGCGGGTTCATAGGAAAGATCCTATTAAATAAGGTCTACAGTAAAGACTTAAACATTTTTTTTTTTTTTTTTTAACGTTTATTCATTTTTGAGACAGAGAGAGACAGAGCATGAACAGGGGAGGAGCAGAGAGAGAGGGAGACACAGAATCTGAAACAGGCTCCAGGCTCTGAGCTGTCAGCACAGAGCCCGATGCGGGGCTCAAACTCACGGACCGTGAGATCATGACCTGAGCCGAAGTCGGATGCTTAACCGACCAAGCCACCCAGGCGCCCCAAGACTTAAACATTTTTAATATCGCTCTTCCCTTTATATTCTCAGGAGAGAGATCATAGGTTATTCAGATATGTTCCCTCACTGAAATTTATTCATTCATTTAAAGTATTTAAGTACCAAGCACTTTGTCATGCTATACAGAGAACCGATTGTTCTGGTTCCTCGGACGGGTAGAGTGAAATACCTGTACTTTGCAGTTCAGCCGGTGTTATTAGAACTGTATATCCTACCCCGCATTTTTAAGTGCAAAAAACTTTATATTTGTGCAAGCAGAACATGTTTCCCTTTGTTCACATTCTGAGAAATTGAAACTCTGGTTTCTCTTCAAATCATGTGCCTTGTGTTTTTCCTATTTCCTTCCAGCCTTGATGAGCTCTCTCTGAACTGTGATTGCACGTGTTAGTTTTAGGTCAAGGGATGGTGGGAGATACTATGGGCATGAAATCTCTTGTGTTTATGAAAAAAATATACCAACAGGGTGTGGCCACGTGGCAGGTGGTAGAGAGGAGCTACTTGTGTGGTACACCCCATACACTGTTTTACAGAATATTGAACCCACCCCCCCTAAGGCAGCTGCCTAGGAACAGAAGTAGTTCTTTTTCCTGGGTGCGGCTGGTCTATTGGGGTTCTCCCAGATCTCACCACTTCAGATGACCCCCCGCCACCAAACTAAAGCCAAATAGGGTACATATACCATGTTGAAACATAGCAGAAATGAAATATATCTAAATGTATTTAATTCCTCACTACCTCATTTCCTTAATTTTCTTCAGCACTCATGTCTGTGCTAAGCAAAACAAAGGAGTCCAGAGAGAAAATTTCTAGTATTTTTCTCTTTGGGCTTATCTCTTGTTTTAATATTTGCTGTACCCCCCAAAAGCCATTTGTTTTCACAGAATCCCCAGCCTGTTTAGGTCTCACTATAGATCTAGAAGTCTGATTTATAAAATTATTCTTATATTTGGCTGAAAGTACTTCACATAAAAATAGCTATATGGGGCACCTGGGTGGCTCAGTTGGTTAAGCCTCCGACTCCACTCAGGTCATGATCTCACATTTTGTGAGTTTGAACCCCATGAGAGGCTGTGTGCTGACTGCTCAGAGCCTGGAGCCTGTTTTCAGATTCTGTATCTCCCTCTCTCTCTGCCCCTCCCTGCTCACACTCTGTCTCTCTCAAAAATAAATAAATGTGAAAAAAAAAAAGCTATATAAAAACATTTAACCTATTTGGAGAGTATGTTTGGGATGACCAGGCTTAAAATATGCAATGTATCACATATAATTCACTTGCAGTGTGAAGCTAGGACACTTCAAAGAGACATTTGTCCCCTAGAAGTTGATACAAGAAGCGGAAGCAACAGGTGAAAGAAAAGTGATTATGTACATAACTAAATTGAAATTTACTATACAATGAGCAGCCCTCATTTTCTCACTAATGGTTAATGATTCCTCAAGCAGTTCTCAGGTGGTTACCTAGTGTTTCATATCCCAGTTTTTCACCAATAACTAGTATCCATATATGAAAAATATGGATGCTTACTTATTAGCTTGAGAACATGGGGTTATAACTAATATATCCTGACCAAGGTAAGCTGAAGTAGTTAACTGGACATAGATAACAGGAAAAGTATACATTAATTTTGGGGAAACAGCTCATCTCTATTAAGGAATAAAGAAGAGAGATTAAGACATTTGCCTTTAAGAGATAGTTCCAGAATATTTGACTCCACCCTTGAGTAAACGTTCCATATGCAATGATTAGGGTGATGATTAAGCATCTGCCCTTTAGCCATTCCATAATGTCTCACTTGTTTGGGTACTCTAAGGCAACATCACAAATGATGTGATTCTGTTTCACCAATCTCTAGAATAATGAATGAATGCCTCTCATTCCTTCTACCCTCATAGATCATACCTGAGTATCTATTCAGGATTTCACTCTTTGTCACATATGTCTTCTAACTCCCTGATATATGGGATCTAACTGGGGTTTGGAGCCAAATATGATCACAAGAACCTGTGTGCTTTGAGGATAGAGGGAGGTCGAAAGTCCAAATCTCAAATGGTTATAAAATAGCTTATTTTTCCAAATTTCCTTTTATACATAACTTATGATATCAATGTTTTTAACTATGTTTAGCTTTTACTGTTTTAAGCATCATCTTCCTTAATACAATTGAAATATGATCAGAGTCCTTGGGAAGCATTTCACGGATTATGGGAAAGAAAAGAGGGATTTACACATGAAAATACAGGGGGAACAACAGGGGATATGTCACATTTCATCAGATCTTAAGAAACCATTGATTGTGAAAAAAGCACTTTGCTAAGATACATCCCAATTTCATGAAAAAAATATATGTGTGCTTTAGGATTGTTGAAGAAGAGTTTTTTCAGAGTTCAAGGGTTGCCCTAGGCTTGATACTTGATTTGAATAAAGACCTTTGGCTATTCTCAGTAATCATCAGTTATATTCAATTGATAATTCTGTCTCTATATAGGTTACAGATTATTTGTTGAGTACTTGGAACACTTTTACAATTCTTTAAATTCTTACCTATTCATTGGGTGCTGTTCCTTCTGTATGGGTTGTTTAATATCTTAAAGTCAAAATACTAGTGAATATGTGATCACTACTTGTCACATTTCCAAATAATAATCTGTTTAACTTTTTTAAGATTTTATTTTTAAGTAATCTCTACAACAAACATGAGGCTCAAATTCCCAACCCCGAGATCAAGAGTTGCATGTTCTACCAACTGAGCCAGCCGGGCACCCCTGATATTTTAATTTTTCCTTCCCACCCCCCACCCTGACAGCCAGAGTTAGGGGATAGAACGAAATATGGAAATTCCCATGGCTTTCCCATTGTACTTTCATTGATGAGAAAGCATCATGACTGGTCATGGAGTACAAGACTATACCCTAGGTAATGAAAGCAAACAAAAGTTCAAAGCAACATGCCCAAAGAAGTTGCAAGAGTAAAACTGACACCAGATTGGTACCTGAAGGCAGGTAATAACAACAAGTAGGTTCAAGAGTTAGATCTGGGAAAAGCTAATACATAGGAACATGTGGCAAGGGCCACAGAAATGTCAGTGTATGGTCAACCCAAGCAAAATGACTAGCAGAGAAAAGGCTAGAAAGTGCACTTTTTGTTAAACATCTCTCTGGACAGCATTAAAATGCTAAAAAGAAATTTTTTACATTTATAAAACCACAGCAATAAAGAGAACAGGAGGAAGACCATAACAAACAAATCTCAACAAAAATTTGAAAGATGGAAGGGGGGTGGCTATTGTATCAGAGCAGAAACAGGCACCATTTAAACTGCTTGCATATGAAGATAAGGACAAAAAGTAACCAGTTTGGCTCCAGTCTCAGAAATGCTTAATACTGTGGAAGACAGAAGTGAGACATGAAGGGAAAGCAGTGAAATTAATGTCCAGGTGTATATGGAACATTCACTTAACCCCATACACCCATGCCCTCCTCTCCAACCCCTGTGCCCTTGCCAACCAGAGATTTACCCTCCAGCAAGAGGTGGGGAGTTCTTTGCAGAAATTGGCCTGGAGGGAGAGAGACCTGTATTCTGGCATTTGAGAATCCAACAGTAAAACAGTTATCTTCTCTCTCCAATACTTATAGCTTCAAAATGCATGAAATAAAAACTGATAAAATTGGGGCACGTGGGTGGCTCAGTCGGTTAAGTGTCTGACTTTGGCTCAGGTCATGATCTCACGACTCATGAGTTCAAGCCCCGCATTGGGCTCTATGCTGACAGCTCAGAGCTTGGAGCCTGTTTTGGATTCTGTAACTCCCTCTCTCTCTGCCGCCCGCCCCCCCCCCCCCCCACACACACACACTCATGCTCTGTCTCTGTCTCTCAAAAATAAAATAAAAACATTGAAAAAAAATTTTTGAATGATAAAATTGAAGGGTGCGTGGCTGACTCAGCCAGTGGAGCATGTGACACTTGATCTCAGAGTTGTGAGTTTGAGCCCTGTGTTGAGCTCAGAACCTACTTAAAAAAAAAAAAAAAAAAAAAAATCTGATAAAATTGAAATAAATGTAGACAAGTATGGTTATTTCAAGTATTTCAACACTTAAGTGATACCACAAATAGAAAATCAGTTAAGGGTGCTTAACCGAGTTACCCAGGTGAAGGGCAATCCAGTTTTAAACAAAGGCACGCTGAAACTCTGCAAAATGTTCTTATGTTAGCTACTTGACTATTAAGATGCCCTTAAAGTTTTAAACTGTCAAAAAAAAAAAAATCAGTTAAGGGTAAAAAAGACCATCAACTAATTTGATTAAATGACATACATAGAACACCACCCAACAACAGCATAATGTACATTCTTTTCAGGTGCAAATATTGTGAGCTATAAAACGAGTTTCAAATGATTTAAAAGAATGGAAACTATACAAGGTACGTATAACCAGAAAATAATTAAATTAAAAATCACTAACAGATATCTGAAGAACCCCAGATATTTGGAAATTAAATCACCCTCCTAAATGAGCCATGAAGAGGAGGTAAAAAGGA
Organism: Panthera onca; assembly: GCF_046562875.1. Taxonomy (NCBI): domain Eukaryota; kingdom Metazoa; phylum Chordata; class Mammalia; order Carnivora; family Felidae; genus Panthera; species Panthera onca. The sequence continues at coordinate 38,374,603 of NC_138349.1, read as the reverse complement.
AAATTTGAAAATATTTTGAACTGAAAGTATATACCGAAATATTTGGATCTACTAAAGCAGTGTGGAATTTTAAACCTTATGCCAATAAATTCAACAACTTAGGTGAAATGTAAAAACTCCTTGACAAGCAAAAACTACCAAAACCCACTCAAGAAGAAAAGAAATGTGAGTAGCCCTAAAAGTTGAATTTGTAGCTGACAACCTTCCCCCACAAAAAAAGTGCAGACCCAGATGGCACAAATGAATTCTAAAAATATTTAAGGGAGACAGAGCAACAATTCTATACAAATTCTCTTCTAGGAAGAAACACTTAACAACCCATTTGTGAGCCAACATTACCCACGTACCAAAGCCAGGAAAAGACCTCACAAGAAAAGAAAATCATACATCAACATCTCTCATGAATACAGATGCAAAAATTCTTTTAAAAAATAGCAAATTGAAACTACTATCTATAAAAGATGGTAATACCTCATGGAGTTTATCCTAGGAATGCAAGTTTGCTGTATCATTCAGAATCGATGTATTTCATCATACTGACATACTAAAAAAGAAAAACCCTCTCTTATTTAAATGCAGAAAAAGTATTTGAAAAACATCAACATTCATGATTAAAAACTCTCAATTGGTAAGGAATTAAAGGGATCATCCCCAATCTAACAAAGAGTGTCTATGGAAGAACCAGCACCTGACATATTTAATGGTGAAATAAAACGCAGTTTCCTTCTAAAACTAGGAAGAAGGCAAAGATATCTACTCCCCTCTTCTAGTCAACATTGTCCCAGATGTAGCTGGTGCAACAAGGCAGTAAAGAGAAAAAGGAGGGGGGCCCACCATAAGTCTGAGCATGCACCGTATGCCAGGCTGCATTGGTTTGGGGACAATTGAGCTGGGCCTAAGTATTGGGACAGAGCACACCATTAAGGGCAGATAGAAAAGACACAGATGGGGGGGCAGCTGGGTGGCTCAGTTAAACGTCTGACTGCGACTCAGGTCACGATCTCACGGTTCGTAAGTTCGAGCCCACGTCAGGCTCTGTGCTGACAGCTCAGAGCCTGGAGCCTGCTTCGGATTCTGTGTCTCCCTCTCTCTCTACCCATCCCCCACTCATGCTCTGTGTCTCTCAAAAATAAACATTAAAAAAAAAAAAGAGTCACAAAGACCCAGGCACATGAAGGGAGAATACCATATGACAGCAGAGACATTGGTGTACAGTTGCAAGCTAAAAAACACCGAGGACAGAGAGCCATTACCAGAAGCTAAGAGAAATGAGCAATGTAAACATAAACACTGTAAACATAAACACAAAACCCATAAAGTGCTATAAAGAGAGAAAGAAAAAAATTAGATATGGTTTCAAGGAAGCCATGAGATGAGATAGTAACAAAAGAATAGTCAATAGTATTGAATCTTGCCCAAAACTGAGGGGCAAGAGAATATATTAGATTACAGAGTAAGGGGTATTGATTGGGAGGAGGAAGCATGGTCATGCAATGTGTGAAAAAGCCATACAGATGCCTCTGATAGTCCTTTCCCTTCTTCTCCCCACCCCTCCAACGTTAATCTAGGCAAATCCTAAGCAAAACCCGTTGTTAGTGTTCCTTTTTTCTATTCCCTATGCGTTATATAGATATCACTATCAGGGTTCAAGTTCAAGATGGCAACAAAGAGGGATCCTGAACTCACCTCTTTTCATGGACATACCAAATCTATAGCTACATACAGAACAATTTCCTCTGAAAAACACCAAACAGGTAAATCACTTTATTTTGTTAAGGTGTTTTTCTGAGGTTTTATTTTGTGCTTTCATTTGGAACGTATTCCTCTGTTTTTCCATTTTCCTTCACTTTGTAATGGTTTAATGCATTGTATAAAACAACCACCTCTCCCAGTCTTAAAGGAGTGTCCTTATATAGGAGATATACCTTATTGTTCAACCCAAACCTTTGTGATTGTCTAAGCATCTACCTTATTTTTAGTGGCTCCCAGTAGTTCAGGATGTGACAAGATCTGTCAGTGTCCCAAAGAGGAGAATCCCAGTCAGCATCTAAATTCAGACTGATTGAAACCCAGACCCTCAGGCAGCAGCTTTTAAAGTATGCAAATATATCTCTTCCAGAGAAAGACTGGGAAATCACTGTTTCTGTCTGCTCACTTTGCACTGGGCACTGGGGTGATAGCCAGTTAAGAACTGTTTCTTTCTTTGCTATCATCCCATAGAACCCATGAACACCAGCCCCACTGGCCACCACAGCCAGGCTATGAAGGATGTGTCCCCTGGGCAGCTAACACAAAATTGCAGGCACCAGACTTGCACACAGACTCCTCAGAGACACTGATGACCTGGGGCAGGGCAAAGAGATTGCATAAAGATGGTGCCCACTGACATCCCAAGTCTCTAGAAAGGATTGCAGTCCTTAGTACATCAGACTATATAGAGTTACATCTATTATGATGGTGACACAGCAGTGCAATGTCTTTTCAAACAAATAAAACCATGTCACTGTGATAACCATATGGTTAAAAAAAAGAATCACACTATTGAGTTGATGAATTGCAAGTCTAGATGTGAAAGTTTTTTTAAGGTTTTAGTAGAAAACAGATGAATAACTTCATGAGCTAGGAACAGGCAAAAAAATAGGACACAGCACTAACCACAAAGGAAGAGAACTGGAACACATTAAACTTAAGATTTTCTGTGCAAAAAAAAACCAAAAAACAAAAAACTATTAACTAAGTAAAAAGGCAAGCCATGGTGGATGAAGATACTGCAATTCTTACATAGGACATGACCAAGACTTTAATTCAAGAATATATAAATAAAACCTACAAATTAATAAGACAAAAGCTGGCAACACAATAGAAAAATGAACAAAAGACTTAAGCACTTCACAAAAAGACAGCTTATCCAAATAGCCAGTGAACACATGGAAAAAATATTCTACTTTATTAGCCATCAAGGAAATGTAATAAAAACCATAAGGCAGGTTTGCCTGGCTGGCTCAGTTGGTAAAGCATGCGACTCCTGATATTAGGGTCGTGAGATCAAGCCCCATGTTGGGTGTAGAGCTTACTTTAAAAAAACAAAACCCACAAGGCAGAACTACACATCCACCATAATGGCTAAAATGAAAAGGCAGACAATACCTGCATTAGTGAGGATGTGAAGAAACTGCAACTCTCATACACCTGCTGTGAAAAACTAAATTGAAGCAACCAGTTTGGAAAGTGATGGCAGAATCGACTAAAGCTGACTATATGCATATCAAATGACTTGGAATTTTACTTTTGGTGTATGTCGAACAGAAATGCGTTCATATATTCATCTAAAGTCACGCACTGAAATGTTAATAGCACTATTTGTCAGAGCCAAGAACTGAAAATTCTCCAGTGCTTGTAACAGAACAGGTAAAGTGTGGTATACTGACACAGGGGAATATTAGACTACATTACTAATCACCAGACCCAGGGTACCTGGGTGGCTCAGTCGGTTGAGTGTCCAACTTCGGCTCCGGTCATGATCTCACCATTCATGAGTTTGAGCCCTGTATCTCTCTCTCTCTCTGTCTCTCTGTCTCTCTCTCTCTCTCTCAAAAATAAACAACAACAACAAAAAAAAAGATTTAAAAACAATAATAATGAGCACACCACAATTACATGCAACTATAGGGATGAATCAAACAAAATGTTGAATGGAAGAAGTCACACATGAAAGATGTATATTGAGTGATTTTATTTATACCAAATGAGTAGAATTAGTTCAAGATTGAAAGTAAAAAATCATCTGTTGCTTATAATATCTATTATCTGCTAATAGGCATAAAGCCAGCTGCAAAGTTAATAGAAAATATTTCTCCCAAGTTCATGCTGCAGATGTAAAATGTCCTAATGACCCCCTTCTTCAAGTTACTGCTGCCTTTTTACTAATGATGCCCCAGTCCTAACTTGCTGTTCCCATCTGCTGAGCAAACATTACTGAGATACCTAATTGCTCAGCTGCCTTATGACAGCTACCATTTTAGAGCTGATCCCAACTTCCCCTAACTCCTCAGAGTTATTCAACCTAAGCCCAGTGTTTCCCTGCTCCCTCTTCTCACCAGACGCACTCAAGTTGCTGAGATGCCCTCTCTTATTGCAGCAAGCCAATAAGCGTACACCTGAACTAAACTACCTTGCTGTACCCATCTGCTGAACAGACATTACTGAGATACCTAATTGCTAAGCTGCCTTATGACAACTACCAATTTAGAGCTGATCCCAACTTCCCCTAACTCCTCAGAATTATTCGACCTAAGCCCAGCCTTTCCCTGCTCCCCCTTCTTACCAGATGCACTCAAGTTGCTGAGATGCCCTCTTATTGTACCAAGCCTATAAGCCTACACCTGAACTTAGTTGTTGTTCTTGGTGGTATTTAGCTGGTTGGGCATTAAAAATACATCAAAAGCAGGAAAAAATAATGCATGAGGTTAGAAGTGAGAATAATAGCTAATACTGGAGGGGTAGGGACTACGAGGGGGCACAAGAGTGACATCTGTAGTATTGATAATACTGAATTTCTTGAACCAACTGGTGGTTATGCAAGTGTGTTCACTTTATGAAGATGAGTTGAGCTGTATACTTATAATTTGGGCACTTTTCTCTATGTTATACTTCAATAAAAAGTTTATTTTTTAAAAGAGCAGTCTCCCCATTTCTGTGTCCATCAAGTCTGTTCATAGGCTGTCCACTCACAGTCTGCCCTTTACTTCCTTACACCTACTTTTCATCTAATTATAGTCAGCAGGGTGACTAAAGGCTTCATTTCCTATGATCTAGAGAGTCTAGTCTTTGCTATATACGCCCCTCTTGGGACTTTTGGGACTATATTGTCTGAAAACACATGGTTGGACTTTTTTATACCTAGCATTGTGTGTCCATCTATGCTAACAGTTATTCCTGTTGTTGGCACAGTTCTTAATTTTTCTGGAAAAATTCAAGTTAGTTTCCAGTGCATATCCTTCTTGACTTGCACAAGTAGAAACTGATCTATAATTTTAAGCACTGCATTTCCTTCACAATTCCTTCACAATTTCAGAGATTGCTAGTGCGGCTACAAAGCCACAGCTGTGGCAGTGGGTGGAGATGCTCATGCATGGAGGTTTATGTATCTGGAGAGCAGTCTCCAAAAGGAGCACTAATTTAGGGACTATTGCTGAGGCAGCTGCATCCCGTGCTCCAGGATCAGGGACTACTGAAGAATTGGCAGTCACCTCTCCCCTTGTGCTTCTCCCTGGGATGGAGGTGATGGGGTTGCAGCCTCCCAAGACTGCTGGCCTTCTGAGATGAGCTGCTGCTGATTCTGGACCATGGGCTGACAGGGCCGCAGCATCTGCCCCTGCTGTTCTCTCCAGCCAGCCCACTGGCCATGGGGCGGCTGCTGATACCAGAATGGGGGCAGACCGGACCACAGCATCTGCCCCTGCTGCTGTTGATACTGGACCATGGGCAGACAGGGCTGCAACATCTGCCTCTGTTGTTCTCTCCTGCCAGGCTGCTGGCCGAGCAGCAGCCTCTGATACCAGAATGGGGGCAGGTGGGCCTGAAGCATCTGGCCAGGCTGCTGACCCTGGGGCTGCTGCTGATACTGGACTATGGGCACACAGGGCTGTGGCATCTGCCCCTGCTGTTCTCTCCAGCCAGCGCGCTGGCCATGGGGCTGCTCCTGATAACAGAATGGGGGCAGACAGGGCCACGGCACCTGCCCCTGCCATTCTCCCCAGCCCAGCTGGGCTGCTGGCCCCAGGATGAAAGATATTGCTGAAGTATACTCTTGAGGCTCCCATCTACGAGCAAATGCCAAGAAGGAAAATCCTGAAGCATAACCTGTAACAGCTGTCTCATGTCTGATTGTGGATCTTTCATATCAAGAAGTAGCTCCTGGGGACTCTTTGGGTGTTGGAATTTCACAAAAGCTTGTAGAAGCATCTTGATCATTGGACTCAACGGTTCTTCCCTTTCTAGACATTCCTGCAATGATTTCTGCAGGAAGTGGTGGTCAAATTGCCCAGATAGCCCTAGGTCTTCCCCAGAGAAGCCAGTTAGTATCCTAAGGGACTGTCCTGGGATGGGATTTTGTCTGTGACTTCCTGATTCTCTAGACTTTCCCTTCGGAGAATATGTCAAAAGTGAGAGAGTGGTTTGAGGCCAGACTGTTGAGCTGCCTGTGGAAGAAGGGGAACTCTGCCAAGCCCCAGAAGGTCCTAAGCTTGCCATGACCATCACAGGGAAATGTGGGGCCACACCTACACTCCTGCCTCCACGGTTCCCGGAGTAAGACTTTTGTCCAGGAACATGCTCTGTCTTCCTAGAATCACTAGGTATGGTAAGCTTGTCATCAGGACCCTTGAGAACAGGATCTTGTCTGGGAGCCTGGTTCTGTCCCCAGTAGGCCATTGCTTCTTTCCTTGTTGGTGTCCAGCTCTTCAATTTAAGGCCAAAATCAAGTGGGAGAACAGAAAAACAGTGTTAATTCATTTATCCATTGCAGTGCCATCACTGCCTTAACATGAAATCAATATTTTCTTACTAAACTCAGTCTTAGCATTCTGGTCACCTAGCCAGTCACCTGTACTCCTAAAGAGCACATACGTAGCTCAGATCATTAGCCCAATATTCAGAGATGTTGGTGGTTCGACCCCATTCCAGCTTTCTATGATCTTTTCTTGGTATTCCCTTCCTTGTAGGCTCTCAGAATACTACTCTGTTTACCATGTTCTCATACCTGCAGGCCTTAACCAAGCCCTTCCACAGCCCAGAGAGCCCTTCCTGCACTATCTTCCCTATCTTGAAAACCCTTTTTACCTCCCAGGATTCATGGGAAGGGCAATCTTATGTTTGCTGAAATGATGACTTCTCTGATGATATGACTGCCTTCATCTAGACTTTTATCTGATTATCAGATTAGGTTCTGGGACAGCAGAGTCTAAAGCAGTGCTTCTTTAACTTGGCTTTTTATCAGAGTCAGCAGGGAGATAGCTACTGAAGCCCACAGAGCCCCAGGCTCACTGACACTGGGTAGCATTTTTAACAAGCTCCCCAGTTGATGCTGATGAAAACCAACGTTTGAGAACAGCCCAAAACCTTAAGACATTGATTAAAGTCCTGCTCTAACATTTGTCATCTATGTGGCTCTGGAGAGGTCTAGAATCTCCCAGAACCACACTTTCCTTGTAGGAAAAAGTGGGGATAGCAAAACCATTCTACATTTCTTATAGACTTTCAAAGGTAAACTAAAGAGGGCTTTAGCCTGAATGGTACCATGCAAATATGTCCTTATCCAGGTGGGAGAAACTGACAAGTGTGACAGCTACAGTCAAGCCCCATGACGCTGCTCCTGCCCCAGTCAGCCATGTTCTTGTCCTCTTCCTCTCCAATATGAGATGTCCAGAAGGACTTTGCTAAGACAGCATCTAGGGCCAGAAAGAATTTGATACACACACACTGGTAAAGCTTTCTAAAATTGCCAGATGTACAATATGGTAGACAATTTCAAACAAATTCTTAAAATAATCCTGACACGGAATGTATCTTGCTAAGTATCTGATAGGTTAATTCATTGCGTACATGTCCCATGACAGTGGAGAAGTGGCAAAAACAGCCTCTCATAATCTGAGAATTGAGTGAGTATCTAATGTTTCAGGAGAGAAGGATAAGGAAGATACAAAACAGGCTACATGACACACTAAATAAATATGTGCAACAGTACTCCCATGATGCATTCCTTCTTCCCAGGGCATATGAGCCTCTCAAAGAGAACGAGGCAGCATATAAACCTAACACATTATCCCCCATGCAGGAAGCAGCACTCTGAGAATCTGGCCTCCAGGAATCCAAGCCTAGAAAATATCTGTAACTAGGCAACCAAGATGCCAGGGGTTTTCACACCTCTTTCAAAGCTACTAATATCAACCAGGGAATCAGATGGCTTCCTTCTTAGAAGACTTGGGAATCACTGTGTCTGCTTTCCTTCCTGTAAATTTCATGACTTTTATTCACAGAGCACACATGCTTATGCCTAATCTTTGCATCTGATGGAGGCCCTAACTTCTCAGCACCTACCACTGACCCACCAGGGGCTGGACCAGCACCATGCTGTGGAATCTGCCTAGCTCAGAGATGCCACAACTATGCACAACACCTTATAGGGCCTTTATCTCTTCACCAGCCAGGGCTCCTCATTCCTGCTCTTATGAGAATTCCCTGGAGAACTCTTTAAACATTCAGTCTGAACTTCTAGAGATGAGTCTGATATAATATAAAAATTAAGAACACTACCTAGATGGCAATTACCCATTCTATCTGCACCCATCCTGAAGGTGCCAAATGGGGCAAGACAGAAATGTTTTCTGAAAAACACTGACCTTCAAAAAGAGTGTCTTCCTTCCTCACCACCACCAACTCCTATCTCCATGGCAAAGCCCTAGTGTTTTTATACCTTGAGTTTTAACAATAAACCATTTACATCACCTGATATTGCCTCTAGTGCATGAAGTGATATTCAAAATTGAACTATTTTCCAAATAACACTTCCTGGGGCGCCTGGGTGGCTCAGTTGGTTGAGCGTCCGACGTCGGCTCAGGTCACGATCTCGCGGTCTGTGAGTTCAAGCCCCGCATCAGGCTCGTGCTGACAGCTCAGAGCCTGGAGCCTGTTTCAGATTCTGTGTCTCCCTCTCTCTCTGACCCTCCCCCGTTCATGCTGTCTCTCCCTGTCTCAAAAATAAATAAACGTTAAAAAACAAAACAAAAACAAAAACAAATAACACTTCCTGCCTATAAAATCTAAAAAATGTAAAACAACAATTATAATATATGTAAATATATTTTACAAAATATAAAAATTATGATATTGTAATTTCACAAGTGGTGAAGTAAAGCTAGTATAGTTATACATTGCTAACAACGTTATAAATTTGTGTGCCTTATCCAGAAAATAATGATTCAAGTCCTTTGTCAGAAAAATAGATACTATACCCTCCGTCCTTGTAAACTCTTTTAGGTAATCTGTCTTAAAGGAGTCATTCTCTACAAATCAATGGGGTCCATGGACCAGCAGCATCAGCATCAGCCTCACCTGGGGGCTAGTTAGAAATCACCTCCTCAAGCCTACTCCAGACCTCCTGAATCAGAAGCTCTGGGGGCAGGGCGCCACCCTGTGCTTTAATAAGCCCTCCAAGTGACTCTGATACCCACTCAAGTTTGAGAATCACTGCTGTAAAGCGACAGTTCTCAAACTTGACAGCACATTAACATCACAGCTTAAGAAAATCCCACCTGCGAGATTTTTGCTTTAATCGGCCTGGGGCGGGGCCTTGGCAAGGCTCCCCAAGTGATTCCAATGTTCAGTCATGTTTAAGAAGTAATTCAATAAAGGGGTGCCCGGGTGGCTCAGTCAGTTGAGCGTCCAGCTCTTGACTTTGGCTCAGGTCGTGATCTCACAGTTCGTGGATTCAAATCCCACATCAGCCTCTGTGCTGACAGAGCAGGGATTGGGACTCTCTCTCCCTCTCTGTCTGCCCCTCCTCCCCCCCCCCCCCCCCCCACGCACACACTCTCTCTCAAAATAAATAAATAAACTTAAAAAAAAGTAATTCAAAAAAAAAGTAATTCAATAAATCCATCACCAGCCTTCAGTGCTATATTTTGTTTTGTTTTGTCAAGTGGGAAAAATGTCAAGTGGATGTGACCTCAATGTTCATATTTTTGAAGTTCATGTATATTCATTCAAAGTGGAAGTAATGAATATCACATATTTTAAAAAGAAAAATTATTAAGATATAATTTACAAGCCAATTAATCATGCATTTTAAGAAACTGAGTATTACCTATAAAGAGAAAAAACAAAGGAACTACATGAAAATGTTAAATGTTTTTTTTTTATAAACAAATTTTTTTCTATTGATCTGTATTTCTCAAATGCATTTAAATGTGGAAGGGTTTTTATATAAAATTATTTTATTATTACTTTTTTTAGGGGCACCTGTGTGGCTTAGTTGGTTGAGCATCAGACTCTTGATTTTGGCTCAGGTCATGATCCCATGATTGTGGGATCAAGCCCCACATCAGGCTTTGTGCTGAGTATGGAGCCTGCTTGAGATTTTCTCTCTCCATTTGCCCCTCTCCCCCACTTGCTCTCTCTCTAAAATAAAAAATTTTTCAAAGAAAGTAGTATTTTTTTAAAAAAGTAATTGATGGATGATATCAGTGTTTTGTTGAAATAGCGTGCCCTAACATATAAGCAGTAGATGAATAGGTAGAGATTTAAATCTCTTGAAAAGAGACTCAGGGACACTGAAACTCTATTAAGTTTGTTTTTCTTTTGAATGTGCCCCTTTTTAAGAAATTCTTAATTCCAATGTAGTTAACATACACTGTTATATTAGTTTCAGGTCTACATTATAGTAATTCAAGAGTTCCATATATTACTTAGTGCTCATCAAAATAAGTATACTCTTAATCCCCTTCACTTATTTCACCCATCCCCCCCACCAACCTCCCCTCTGGTAACTATCAGTTGTTCTCTATAACTAAGAGTTTGTTTCTTGATTTCTCACTTTGCTCTCTCTTATTTTTTTTTTCCTTTGCTTGTTTGTTTCTTAAATTCCACATATGAGTGAAATTACATGGTATTTTTCTTTGACTTATTTCACTTAGCGTTATACACTCTAGATCCATTCATGTTGTTGTAAATGGCCAGATTTCGCTCTTTTAATGGCTGAATAATATTCCCTTGTGTGTATACACACCACATCTTCAGGATGTAAAGTATGACACCATATACCAAAAACATGAGGGGTGCCTGGGTAGCTCAGTCATTTAAGCGTCCAACTCTTGATTTCAGCTCAGGTCATGATCTCATCGTTCATGAGTTCAAGCCTTGCATCAGGCTCTGTGCTGACAGTGCGGACTCTGCTTGAGATTCTCTCTCTCTCTCTCTCTCTCTCTCTCTCTCTCTCTCTGCCCCTACCCTGCTCACTCTCTGTCTCTCTCAAAATAAATAAACATTAAAAAAAAAAAACAAACATGAGCGGGGGAGGTGGGGAATAAAGAATGGGCTTAAACTTAAGCAACCATCAACTTAATATAGACTGCTGTATGTAGAAGATGTTATGCAAACCTAATGGTAACCACAAATCAAAAACCAGTAATATAGGGGCGCATGAGTGGCTTAGTTGATTAAGCATCCAAACCTTGGTTTCGGCTCAGGTCATAATCTCACAGTTTCAGAAGTTCGAGCCCCACATTGGGCTCCATGCTCACAGTGTGGACCCTGCTTGGGATGTTTCCCTCGCTCTCTGCCCCTCCCCACTCATGCTGTCTCTCAAAATAAATAAATAAACTTAAAAAAACAGTAATATATATGCAAAAAACAAAGAGGAAATCAAGTCTATCACTAAAGAAAGCCAGCAAACTATGATAGAAGAGAGCAAGAGAAGAAATGATCAGAGAAGAACTACAAAAACAACCATAAAACTAGTAACAGAATGGCAATAAATAACATACTTACCAAAAATTACTTTGAATGTAGATGGACTAAACTCTCTAATCAAAAGACATAGGGTGATGAAATGGATAAAATAACAAGACCCATCTATATGCTGCCTACAAGAGACTCACTTCAAACCTAAAAACACATGCAGATTGGAAGGGAAAGGATGGAAAAACATTTACCATACAAATAGAGATCCAAGAAAGCTGGGTGGCAACACTTATATCTGACAAAATAGACTTTAAAACAGACTGCAACAAAAGACAAAGAACACTATATAAGAATAAAGAGGACAATTGAACAAGAAGATATAACGATTGTAAATATTTATGTGCCCAACATGACAGCACCCAATATATAAAACAGTTAATAACAAACATAAAGGAATTAATCAATAGTAGTACAATAACAGCAGGAGACTTTAACATCCCACTTACATCAATGGATAGGTCATCCAAATAGAAAATCAACAAGGAAACAGTGGCTTTGAATGACACTGGACCAGATGGATTTAACAGATATATTCAGATCATTCCATCCTAAAACTGTAGAATACACATTCTTTTCAAGTATACATGGAACATTCCCCAAAATAGATTACATATTAGGTCACAAAACAAGTCTCAACATATTCAAAAAGATCGAAGTCATACCATGCACATTTTCTGACCACAATGTTATGAAACTAGAAATGTCCCACATTTTGTGGAATGATTATGTCATTTAACTTTTTATTTTACATGGATATAAAAGAGGGAGTGGGAGAGAAGCTGCCAATAGCTAATTTAACAAGATGGACACAGAAAGTCACATGAGAGAAAAAATTAACTGACCCTTTCCTGAATATCTCGATTCTTCTTAGGTGTCTGTTCCAGAGCAAAGGGGAGAGGGGTGTGTGAATATGTGCACTGTGTGTGCATGAATGTGCATGTATGTTTTCTGATTAAGGTGACTTTTCCCAGGAGCTTTCTTTCAGAGGATGTAAGTCTGGGCACACTTGAATAATTAATTCAATAATTAAAATTAGCCACATGCAATTTTTATGAAGAATTTTTAATAATGTTTAATGATAATCTCTTCAAATTAGAGATGGTCACCACAGTGAGCTAGTTTTATTTTTTTTTAAGTTTTTATTTTAATTCCAGTTAGTTAACATACAGTGTTATATTCATTTCCGGTGTATAATATAGTAATTCAACACTTCCATACATCACCCTGTATTCATCACAAGTGCACTCCTTAATTCCTATCACCTATTTTAGCCATCCCCGCATAACCATCAATTTGTTCTCCGTAATTAATTAAGAGGCTGTTTCCTGATTTCTCCCTCACTCTCTTATTTTTTCCCTTTGCTTGTTTCTGAAATTCTACATGTGAATGAGATCATATGATATTTGTCTTTCTCTGACTTATTTCACTTAGCATTATATTCTCAAGCTCCATCCGTATCGTTGCTAATGACCAGACTTCATTCTTTTTTATGGTTGAATAATATTCCATTGTATATATATATATACATTATATATTTATACCACATCTTCTTTGTCCATTCACTATTCCCCACCCCACAACCTTGCATCTATCAATGGACACTTGGACTGCTTCCATATCTTGGCTATTGTAAATAACCCTGTTATAAACATAGGGGTACATGTATCCCTTTGAATCAATGTTCTTGTATTATTTGGGTAAATACCCAGTAGTGCAAATACTGGATCCTAAGGTAGTTCTATTTTTAGTTTTTTGAGGAACTCCATACTGTTTTTTACAGTGGCTGCACCAGTTTGCATTCCCACCAAGAGTGCACGAGTGTTCCTTTTTCTCCACATTCTTGTCAACATCTACTGTTTCTTGTGTTGTTGCTTTTAGCCATTATGACAGGTGGGAAGTGATATCTCATTGTAGGTTTTTTGTGGGGGGTGGTTTTTTTAGAGAGACAGCATGAGGTGAGAAGAGGGGCAGAAGGAGAGAATCTTGAGCAGGCTCCGTGTTCAACACTCAGTGCAGAGCCCAACACAGGGCTCAATCTCACAACTGTGACATCATGATCTGAGCCCAAATCAAGAGGCAGATGCCCAACCAACTGAGCCAGCCAAGTGCCCCCCCCCTTTTTTTTCTCATTGTAGTTTTGATTTGCATTTCCCTGGTGATAAGTGATGACGAGCATCTTTGCATGTGTCTGTTGCCATCTGTATCTCTTCTTTGGAGAAATGTCTGTTCATATCTTCTGCTCATTTTTTAATTGGATTATTTGTTTTTTGGGTGTTGAGTTTGATAAGTTCTTTATAGATTTTATATACTAACCCTTTATCAGATATGTCATTTGCAAATATCTTCCTTTCCGTAGGTTGCCTTTTGGTTTTGTTATTTCCTTCGCTGTGCAGAAGTATTTTATTTTGATGAAGTCCCAATAGGTTATTTTTGCTTTTGTTTTCCCTTACCTCAAGAGATACGTCTAGAAAAAAGTTGCTATGGTCAATGATAGAGAAGGTACTGCCTGTGCTCTCTTCTAGAATTTTTATGGTTTCAAGTCTCTAATTTATGTCTTCAATCCATTTTGAATTTATTTTTGTAGATAGTGTAAGAAAGTGACCCAGGTTCATTCTTTTGCATGTTGCTGTCCAGTTTTCCCAACACCATTTGTTGAAGAGATTGTCTTTATTCCCATTGCATATTCTTTCCTGTTTGTCAAAGATTAATTGACCATATAATTGTGGCTTTATTTCTGGGTTTTCTATTCTGTTCCAATTAACTATATGTCTGTTTTTGTGCCAGTAGCATATACAGTGAGCTAGATTTAAATTTTTTTTAATGTTTATTTTATTTTTGATAGAGAGAGACAGAGCATTAGCAAGGAGGGACAGAGAGAGAGGGAGACACAGAATCTGAAATAGGCTCCAGGCTCTGAGCTGTCAACACAGAGTCCAACACAGGGCTCAAACCCAAGAACCATGAGATCATGACCTGAGCCAAAGTCAGACGCTTAACCAACTGAGACACCCAGCGCCCCTTTTTTTAAAAAAAATTTTTTTGGGGGGCGCCTGGGTGGCCCAGTCGGTTGAGCGTCCGACTTCGGCTCAGGTCACGATCTCGAGGTCCGTGAGTTCGAGCCCCGCATCAGGCTCTGGGCTGATGGCTCAGAGCCTGGAGCCTGCTTCCGATTCTGTGTCTCCCTCTCTCTCTGCCCCTCCCCCGTTCATGCTCTGTCTCTCTCTGTCTCAAAAATAAATAAATGTTAAAAAAAAATTTTTTTAATTAAAAAAAAATTTTTTTAATATGAAATTTATTGTCAAATTGGTTTCCATACAACACCTAGTGCTCATCCCAACAGGTGCGCTCCTCAGTACCTATCACCCACCCTCCCCTCCCTCCCACCCCCCCATCAACCCTTAGTTTATTCTTTTTTTTTTTTTATTTTTTTTTAACGTTTACTTATTTTTGAGACAGAGAGAGACAGAGCATGAACGGGGGAGGGGCAGAGAGAGAGGGAGACACAGAACTGGAAGCAGGCTCCAGGCTCTGAGCCATCAGCCCAGAGCCCGACGCGGGGCTCGAACTCACGGTCTGTGAGATCGTGACCTGAGCTGAAGTCGGACGCTCAACCGACTGAGCCACCCAGGCGCCCCTATTCTCAGTTTTTAAGAGTCTCTTATGGTTTGGCTCCCTCCCTCTCTAACTTTTTTTTTCCCCATTCCCTCCTCCATGGTCTTCTGTTAAGTTTCTCAGGATCCACATAAAAGTGAAAACATATGGTATCTGTCTTTCTCTGTGTGACTTATTTCACTTAGCATAACACTCTCCAGTTCCATCCACGTTGCTACAAAAGGCCATATTTCATTCTTTCTCATTGCCAAGTAGTATTCCATTGCGTATATAAACCACAAAAAGTAAACAAACATTAAAAATCTTTTTAATATTTATTTTTTGAGAGAGAGAGAGTGTGAGCAGGAGAGGGGCAGAGACAGAGGGAGATACAGAACTTGAAGCTGGCTCCAGGCTCCATGCTGTCAGCACAGAGCGTGACATGGGGCTCGAACTCACAAACTGAGATCATGACCTGAGTCCAAATCAGATGCTTAACTGACTGAGCCACCCAGGCGCCCCTCACAGTGAGATAGCTTTAAACATTTTACAACTATCTTACATTTGCAGCAGTTAAAGTTTGCATAAATACTCATATATCTTATTTTTCTTTCATGTATGTTAAAATTCCATGTCATGATGCAAATGGCTTTCAAATACAATCAAACTTTTTATCAGATATTAAAAAATAATGATGTTCTGGCACACCTGGGTGGCTCAGTTGGTTAAATATCGGATTCTTGATCAGCTCAGGTCACGATCTCACAATTCTCTGAGACTGAGCCCTGTGTCAGGCTGTTAGCGCAGAGCCTGCTTGGGATTCTCTGTCTGTCTGTCTGTCTGTCTGTCTCTCTCTCTCTGCTTCTCTTTCTCTCTCAAAATAAATATATAAACATTTTTTCAAGTAATAATGTTCTAATTTTCAGAACATAGATAGCAGTGTAGTATAATGGGTAAGACCATACATAGACTATGGAGACAAACTTCTTACATACAAATCCTGGTTCCACCATTTATTTACTAGCTGGAACTTGGAAAAATCCATCAAAAAAAGCACTAGGTCATGGGGTGCCTGGGTGCCTCAGTCAGTTAAGCATCTGACTTCGGCTCAGGTCATGATCCCACATCTGGTGGGTTCGAGCCCCGCATCAGGCTCTGTGCTGACAGCTCAGAGCCAGGAGCCTGCTTAAGATTCTGCGTCTCCCTCTCTCTCTGCCCCTCTCCTGCTCACACTCTGTGCCTCTGACTCTCAAAAATAAATAAAAACATTACAAAAAAAAATTTTAAACATATTGGAATAAAGACTGCACACAAAGGCAAAATTTTTTTAATTTAAAAAATAAATAAACTGTTCTACAGCATAAAGAAAAAGGAATACTTTCTGATTATTTTAATGAAGTAATTATTTTATTTACACAATAAATGACAAATATTGCATCACAAAGGAAAATTACAATTCCATAATTCTAATGAATTATTCATGAAGAATAAGTCTTAAAAAATATATCAACAGAGTCCAGGAACAAATTAAAAGAAGGACACCAGGGTAGCTCAGTCCGTTGGGCATCCAACTCTTGATCTTGGCTGAGGTCATGATCTTAGGGTTGTGATCTCAGGGTAGTGAATTTGGGCCCCACCTTGGGTTCCATGCTGGGCATGAAGCCTATTTAAAACAGCAGCAACAAAAACAAAAAACACAAGATATCCGATTGCAGCTGACCCAAGGAAAGTGAGATGGTCCAACATTAGGAAAATATAATTACCTTCATCACAGACATGGAAAACACATTTGAAAAAAAATTTTTGCCTTTTCTTTCCTGACTTTGGTGCAAACATTTCTAGTATTTTCCTCTTTATCATAACACTGTCTTTGAGGCTTATGTTAAGGAAGTATGCATCTCTTAATATTGTACAAAGGTTTTTAAAAACCAAATATCTTAAATGGAAAATGGTATGAAAACTTGCAAATATGTTATATAAAGCAGGACACAACACAGTGTTCTCTTAGACCAAAATACAGTTTCCAAAGTCTCAGGTGACTTTGCTTCTTAGGCCATTCTCAGGTATATCCTAGTGAATCAACAAGAAATTTTAAAACTTGGCCATTTTGAACTAAAACTGTTTTTCAGTGAAGCCAAACTACATGGAAGGAGACAGAAAGTAGAAATCCTCTGTTGAAATGAATCTTCCCCATTATCCAATAGCAAAAGTTCATGGTCCTATGTCAGAGATCGTCTGTCCACTATCTTGGAATTTCTGGAATAATCTCCTTTGCTTTCACTTTCTTTCCCTCCCTCAAATACCAGGGCCACTAGGATCTGGGGACTTTGCATCAATACAACTTCTGACTCCAATCTGCATTTCATATTCAGTGCAGTGATGTTATCAGGAAGGTCACGGGATTTACAGAAATACAGCAAGTTACAGAGAATATAAAGATTCTTTATTGGCAATGTATATGGTAACTTATAAAGGCTGCTATGCAAATCAGGAAACAACAAAGAATTCCTTGAGAAGAATTTCCTAAAACCCCAAGGTTCCAGGTCCACAGGTATGAAGCTGTGAATTATACTACCCATATGAAGTAAGGACTCTTTCCATTGCAGAATCTCCCTTTGACATTCTCATTGGATTTTATATTTATACCATCTTGTCCTTCTGGCCCATTCCTGACTGTTTTGTAGATTTGGCTACATGTATCATATCAGAAGCAAATGACAAGTGAAAAGTAACTGTGACTTATTTCTAAACATTTATTCTAAAATTGATTAAAATGAAGGTCAATTTCCCAGTACCTTCCAAGAGCAGGCATATCCCTAAGACCTTATCCAAGGCCCATGTCTGCAGAAGATTTTTATGAAATTTGACATGCTGATTCTTAAATTCATGTTTAAAATAAAAGGGTCAAAAGCAGTTAGCTGAATTTGAAAAAAAGAATAAAGATAGCTACATTATATTGAGATTTATTTAAAAGTGATAGTTACAAAAGTGTCTAGTATTAGAGATAGGGATAGAGATAGACAAACCAGCAGAAGAAAATACAGAGCCTGAAAGTAGACCATCAAATAAATGGAATTTGGACTATAACAAAGATAGCATTAAAATAACCAGAGAGGGGCGCCTGGGTGGCTCAGACGGTTGAGCGTCCGACTTAGGCTCAGGTCATGATCTCGCGGTCCGTGAGTTCGAACCCCATGTCAGGCTCTGTGCTGACAGCGCAGAGCCTGGAGCCTGTTTCAGATTCTGTGTCTCCCTCTCTCTCTGACCCTCCCCCATTCATGCTCTGTCTCTCTCTGTCTCAAAAACAAATAAATGTTAAAAATAATAAAAATAATAATAATAATTAATAAATAAAATAAAAATAAAATAACCAGAGAAAGCATAAGTATTTAATAAAGGATATTGAGGCAACTGACTTTCCATTTGGAAGAAATCTAACATCCTAACTGAAACATAACTGAAATATAAAAATAAGTTTTACATGAATTTAAGATGTAAATATGAAATGTAAAATATCCCTTCAGGGGGAAATATATACTTGTTTATAATGAGGGTTGGAAAGAATTTTATTTTTTAAAAAAGAATTAAGAGGAAAAAACTCTAAGAAAAAATATACATTTTAATAATTTACAGTTAAAATTTTCTCAAAGAGGTGGCCCAGTCGGTTGAGCATCCAACTTTGACTCAGGTCATGATCTCGCGGTCTGTGAGTTCAAGCCCCGCATTGGGCTCTGTGCTGACAGCCCAGAGCCTGGAGCCTGCTTCAAACTCTGTGTCTCCCTCTCTCTCTGACCCTCCCATGCTCATGTTCTGTCTCTCTCTCTCTCTCAAAAATAAATAAACATTAAAAAAAATTTTTTTAACTTTCTCAATGACAAAATACCCGTAAATGAAATTAAATGCATTAGGCAGGGAATGGAAAAGCTTATTTGCAAAGCATATAGCAAACAAAGATTTTTATCCACAACATCTGTAAAGAACTCTCACAACTTCTTTCCTAGTGACTATCCTAGAAAAGCCTAAATTCTTACAATTTTTAAAAAAAATTTATTTGAGAGAGCGTGCATGCATAGGAGAGGGGCAAAGGGAAAGACACAGAATCCCAAGCATGGTCCACACTCAGTGCAGAGCGCTACATGTGGCTCAATCCCATGAGCCCCGGGACCATTACCCCAGCCAAAATCTGAAGAGTCTGATGCTCAACCTACCAAGCCACCCAGGCACCCCTCTCACAATTCTTAGAGAAAGCAATGAATGGAAGGAGAAAACAGAATGGCCTATTAACATAGGAAAAGATGCACAACATCAATACTATTCAGAAAAATGCAAATTAAAACAGCAAAAATGCCTTGCAAGAACATCAGGTAACAAAAAATCATAAGTCCAATAATTTCAAGTTTTGGCCATGATGCATGAAAACACGAATGCTCATATACTGCTTGGTAAGAACATAAAATCTGTACAATCCATTTAGAAAGCAATTTGGCATTATCCTGCAAGCTAGTGATTCCACTCCTAAGTGTGCTCCCTGGAGAAATTATCCACGATATGCAAACAGACACATCTACAAGAATGTTCATTGCAACCATTTCTGAAATTGAGGGACATTGGAAACAACAAAAATTTTCATCAATTTTGAAGTAGATAAAATATTATGATTTATGCATACACCAAAATATCACAAATAAATCATTTCTTTATGTAGCAATGTGAATGAATCACATAAAACTAATTTAAGTTTTAAAAAGCAAATTGCAGGGCAGCTGGGTGGCTCAGTCGGCTAAGCAGCCAACCCGATTTCAGCTCAGGTCATGATCTCACAGTTTGAGAGATGGAGGTCCCCAAGTGAGGCTCCGTGCTGCCAGCATGGAGCCTGCTTGTGGTTCTCTCCCTCTCTCTCTGCCCCTCCCCCCCCCCCACTCTTTCTGAAAATAAATTAACTTAAAAAAAAAAAGCAAACTGCATAAAGATAGACACAGTTTGACAGCATTTATATAAACTTTTAAAACAGAAAACCTATGCCTTTATTTGACACACATCATTTTCTAGAGTGAACTTTTTACCATTATAAAATGTCCCTCTTTGTCTCTAGTAACATTTTTGTCTTAAAGTCTATTTTGTCTAAGAATAGTGTAGCCACTCCGCTCTTACATGATTACTGTTTTTAAAGTATATCTTTTCCATCTGTCTATGTCCAACCTATTTGTATCTTTGAATCTAAAGTGTGTTTTTTGCAGACAAACTATAGTTGGATATTAATGAGGTTTCCTTTCAGTCCAGTCTAACAATCTCTGGCTTTTTATCAGTAACATTAAATGCAAACAGATTATTAATATAGGAGAATTTATATCTGCTATTTTGCTCATTCTTTTCTCTATGTCTCATGTCTTGTTGTTGTGGTTCCTAAGTTCCTCCTCTACTACACTTTTAAAAATCAAGGAGCACCTGGGTGGCTCAGTCAGTTGAGTGCCCGACTCTTGATTTCTACTCAGGTCATGATCTCACAGTTTGTGAGATCGAGCCCCGCATCCGACTCTGTGCTGACAGCCTGGAGCCTGCTTGGGATTCTCTCTATCCCTCTCTCTCTCAAAATAAATAAAAGATGAATGACTACTCAAGTGTACATTTTAAAAAATAAATTAAAAATAAACTAACCAATACAGATTATTGGTTGATATCATCTTAGGACTTTTAAAGAAGTTAAGGGAGGGGTGCCTGGGTGGCTCAGTACGCTAAGCATCCGACTTCAGCTCAGGTCATGATCTTGTGGTTTGTGGGTTCAAGCCGCACGTCAGGCTCTGTGCTGACAGCTCAGAGCCTGGAGCCTGTTTGGGATTCTGTGTCTCCCTCTCTCTCTGTCCCTCCCCCACTCATGCTCTCTCTCTATCTCAAAAATAAATAAACATTTTTAAAAATTTTTTTAATTTAAAGAAATTAAGGGGAAAAAAGGAAAGGAAAAACATTATAGACTCATATAGATTACACGTGATAAACCCAACAATCCAATTCTATAACTATTGTTAAACAATGATATTTTAAATCAACGTTAAAAACAGAAAAAATAGGAGCACCTGGGTGGCTCAGTCAGTTGAGCATCTGACTTAGGCTCAGGTCATGATCTCGCTATTGATGAGTCCAAGCCCTGCATCAGGCTCTGTGGTGATGCTCAGAGTCTGGACCAGCCTGCTTCGGGTTCTGTGTCTACCACTCTCTTTCTGTCCCTTCCCCACTCACGCTCTGTCTCTCTCTCTCTCAAAAATAAACATTAAAAAAATAGAAAAAACATTTATACTGTCTTTTATATGTCTTTTTCCACTGTTCCTAATTTTGGGGGTAGATTCAAGTATCATCTGGTTTCACTTCCTTTCAATCCTAAGGACTTTCTTTAGTATTTTTTTGTGGAAATCTGCTAGCAACAAAAATTCTGTTTTTGTTAATCTAGAAATGTTACCTTGCCTTTATTGTTTTTAATAGACTTTACTTTTTAGAGAAGTTTTAGGTTCACAGCAGAAGTGAGCAGGAAGAAAGCTCCCAAACACCGTCCCACCCCCCAACCCATGCACAACCTCCCTCACTATCAACACTCTGTAGCAGAATAGTGCATTTGTTACAATTGAGTCTAATTGACACATCATTTCACCCAAAGCCCATAGTTTTTGTTAGGGTTCATTCTGTGTGTTTTATATTCTACAGATTTTGACAAATGTATAATGACATGTATCCACCATTATAGTATCATAAGAATAGTTTCACTGTTCTAAAAATCCTCTGTGCTTTTTTTTTAATCCCTCCCTCCCCCACCCCCTGGCAACCACTGATCTTGTTACTATATCCATAGTTTTGCCTTTTCTAGAATGTCATGTAGTTGGAACAAGCATAATGTTTGGCCTCATCAGATTAGTTTCTTTCACTTAGTATAATACGCATTTAAGGTTCCTGGGTGTCTTTTCACAGCATTTCTTTTTAGCACTAATATTACATTGTCTAGATGTACCACAGTTTATTTATCCTAATAAAAGACATTGTGATTGTTTCCAAGTTTTCACAATTACGGAAAAACTTGCTATAAACATCCATGCGCATCCATACCTTTTTGTGGACCCAAGTTTCAAACCCCTTTGTGTAAATACTAATGTGACTGCTACATTGCATCGTAAGAGTATATTTCGTCACACACACTCCCCCAGTTTTATTGCAATATAATTGACATACATCACTGAACATACAAACCAAATGAGTATCAGATGTACAGCATCATGGTTTGACTTACATACTGTGAAATGATTACAGCAATAAATTTAGTTAACATGTATCATCTAACATAGATACAATAAAAAGAATGGGGTAAAAAGAAAAAAATTCTCTGTTTTTAAGGAATGATTCTGTTGTTGTTTTCTTTTATTTTTTTAAGTTTATTTATTTATTTTGAGAGAGAGAGCATGAGTGGGCTAGAGTCAGGGAGGGGGGAGAGACAATTCCAAGCAGGCTCCGCACTGTCAGCACAGAGCCTGATGTGGGGCTCAAACTCATGAGCTGTAAGATCATGACGTGAGCCGAGATGAAGAGTTGGATGCTTAACTGACTGAGCCACCCAGGTGCCCTGAAAAGATTCTCTTTGTAATAAGAACTCTTAGGATTTATACTCTTAATAATATAACACTCTTCATATATATCACACATTAGTGGTAACTATACTCATTACGTTGTACATTACATCCCTAATACCTATTATCTTGTAACTTGAAGTTTGTACCTTTTTTTTAAACTTTTGTTTTAAGGTATCACATAATCCATTTTCTTATAATAAATCAGAATATTTAATCATTTCTTTTTTTCTTACAGCATCTTTGATTTAGGCAGGAGTATTAAATCGAGCTTTTTGATATTGAGAGGTCAGTATTTTTTTTTTTTTGTTTTAAAGGAAGCTTCATGCCCAGCGTGGAGCCCAACACAGAGCTTGAACTCAAAACCATGAGATCAAGACCTGAGTTGAGATCAAGAGTCAGATGCTTAACTGACTGAGCCACCCAGGTGCTCCAAAGTTTGTACCTTTTGACCACCTTCCTCCAATTCCCTTTCCTCCCACCCCTTCCTCCGGTAACCACAAATCTGATCTCTTTTTCTAGGAATTTAGTTTGTTGTTGTTGTTTTTAGATTTCACATATATGTACAGTATTTGTCTTTTCTCTGTCTGACCTATTTCACTTAGCATATGCCCTCAATTTCCATCTGTGTTGTCTCAAATGGAAGAATTTCGTTTTTTTATTAGTATGTTTCGTTTTATTTAAAAAACCTGCCAAAATGTGTTCGAATTGTAGTCCCACCAGCAGTGAATGAGAGTTCCCGTTGCTCCATATTCTCGCCAGCATTTAGTGTTGTCAGTGTTTTGGCTGTGTGCCACTCTAATAGGTGTGCAGGGGAATGCCATTATTTTATAACCTTCATTTTTTCATATAGTAACTTTGCTACATATAGAATTCTTGGTTCTACAGGGTAGTTTTTATCTTTCCTTTCAGCACTTCATTTTTCCTTTTTCTTCTTGAGATATAACTGATACATAACATTGCATAAGTTTAAAGTGTACAACATATTGATATGACACTTTTATATATTACAATATGATTCCCACAAGGCAGACTTTCTTGACTCTTTTATTCTTCTCTGTTTGTTCTGCTCTGACTGGGTTGTTTCAAAATCCCTGTCCTCTATTCTGCCTTCCATTTGCAAATGCCCTCTACTTTTTTTTTTTTTTTTTTTCATTTCATGCATTGAATTCTTGAGTTCTAGAGATTCTGTTTGACTCTTTTTTATGATTTCGATCTCTTTTATAAGTACCTCATTTTGTTCATGTATGCTTTTCTTCGTTTCATTGGACTGAGTTTCCTTGTAGCTAATTGCCTTTCTTCAAAAGAGCTATTTTGAATTCTTGGCCAGCTAGATCACTAAAGTCCATGCCTATTAGCTCAGTTATTAGAGAACTGTTCTCTTTTGGTGATGACATGCTTTCTTTATTCTTCATCTTCCTTGTGGTTTTGCACTGCTGCTTTCATATTTGAAGTCGCAGACACCTCAAATCACTACTAGTTGCCTTCAGATGGGGTATATTATTCATTGGTCCTGTTATATCTGGAGTTTCTCCACCTTTGTGTGGAAACTCCTGCTACACACTTCTCGTTCCCTCTTGTGGCAAAATTCTTAAGCTTTTGTGTCTTCCCTGATTTTTATAATTCACGAAGCTTGATTGCTCAAACCTCTCCTTTGATTTCCAGAAGGTGGTGCTATAGTTCAAGTCTGAGGATCATCCCACGTCCACAGACGTGGTCTGATTTTCTAATAGCACTCCATTTACTGTTTACTAGACTCACCTGGTGGCCATACTCAGGAGTGTGCACAAGGAGCCAGCCACAGAGTGGGAGATGTGGGTTTAGTGCTAAAGGTGTTCAGGGTGCTATAAAGGTGTTCAGGGTCTCCAGGGAGAGATCCTTGGGTGAGGCTCTCACACAAGGTCATGGGCAGACTCCCTACAGAAGTCCTGAGGGTAGTCATCAGAAACGGTTTCCCTTTAATGCCTTTGATCATCTTAAATGCCTCTTTCCTGATCTTCTCTTTCCTTCACACCTCAGAGAAACTGGTTACTCTCTAGCAATGTCTCACAACTGGGGTAACGAGGCACTCACTCACTGCTTTCCTTTTCCCCTGCAAGAGAGGTTGCTGGAAGGCAGTTCAGCTTCACTCTCGCCTTAGAGGATAGGCAGTGCTGGCAAAGCTCCTCTTACCTTCTCCACTGCATTCAATCTCATTTTTCCCCCCTCCAATGGCATGCTGGAATCTCCCCCTTAGGAAAACTGGACTTCAAAGTCTCTCTCGTCTGTGGGTATCTGCCCAGGTCAGCACTCCACATTTTCCCCAAACACAGCCAAGAGGGACTGGGGCAGGTTCATTGGCTCTCCTGGTTCTGCAGCTCCAACCAAGGTCTGTCTGCCTATTACTGAATAATTACGTGTGGGCAAGACTCCTTTTGCATTCCTTAGCATATGGTCCCGAATCCCACAAATCCTACACTTTTGTTCATGAATGGATGCCTAATTAAATGTAAAAGTAGAGAACAAGAAGGAAGAATGTCTGTCACACCATCATGCCGACTCTCCATTCAACTCTCCATTCAGCACTTGTAATTTCATTCTATTGCTTTTGGCCTCCATTGTTTCTGGTGAGAAATCAGCTGTTAATATTATTGTATATGGTAAATTCTTCTTTATTGCTGCTTTCAAAATGTTCTCTTTCTGCCTTGGCTATAATGTGTCTAGCTATGGGTCTGTTTGTATTTATACTACTTGGCATTTATTGGGGTTCATGAATGTGTAAATTAACATTTTCATCATATTTGGGAAGTTTTTGGACATTACTTACTATGTTTTCTATGCCTTTCTCTCCTCTCCTCCTGGGACTCCCATTATTATTTTGTTGATATGCCTGCTGGTGTTCCACAGGTCTCTGAGACTGTTTGCTTTTCCTCATTCCTCTTGTGTTCTCTGGTATCTAGGCTGTAAAATCCCTATTGCTTTATCTTCAAATTCACTGATTCTTTCCATTGCTGGCTCAAATCTGATTTTAAAAATCCTTCTACTGAGGTGCCTGGGTGGCCCAGTTGGTTGAGCATCCAACTTCAGCTCAGGCCATAATCTCATGGTTCATGAGTTAGAGCCCCACATTGGGCTCGCTGCTGGGCAGAGCCCACTTAGGATCCTCTTTGTCCCCCTCTTCCCCTGCCCTTTCCCTGCTCTCACTCTCTCTGTCAAAAATAAATAAAACATTTAAAAAGTGTTTTTAAATCCTTCTGCTAATTTTTTTTTTTCATTTTACTTCATTGTACTTTACAAGTCTATACCTTCCATTTGGCTTTTTTAAATAATTTCTATCTTTTTATTGATGATCCCTAATTTTTTAAGTTTTATTTATTTTTGAGAGTAAAAAGGAGATTGTGTGAGTGGGGAGGGGCAGAGAGAGAAGGAGAGAGGGAATCCCAAGTAGACTCCCTGCTGTCACGGAGTATGTGGCTCAAGCTCACAAGCTGTGAGATTATAACCTGAACAGAAATCAAGAGTCAAACATTTAACCAGCTGAGCCACTCAGGTGCCCCAGGCATTTTTTTTAAGATTTTATTTTTAAATAATCTATACGCAGTGTGGGGCTCGAACTCACAACCCCAAAATCAAGAGCTAAATGCTCCATCAACTGAATCAGCCAGGTGCCCCTCATTCAGCCATTTAAAAAAGTTACATTTAGGGGCGCCTGGGTGGCTCAGTCCGTTAAGCGTCCGACTTCAGCTCAGGTCACGATCTCGCGGTCTGTGAGTTCGAGCCCCGCGTCGGGCTCTGGGCTGATGGCTCAGAGCCTGGAGCCTGCTTCCGATTCTGTGTCTCCCTCTCTCTGTGACCCTCCCCCGTTCATGCTCTGTCTCTCTCTGTCTCTCTCTGTCTCAAAAATAAATAAACGTTAAAAAATAAAAAATAAAAAAAGTTACATTTAAAGGGGTGCCTGGGTGGCTCAGTCAGTTAAGCATCCAACTTCAGCTCTGGTCATGATCTCACAGTTCATGAGTTTAAGCCCCGCATCAGGCTCTGTGCTAACAACTCAGAGCCTGGAGCCTGCTTCAGATTCTGTGTCTCCCTCTCTCTCTGCCTCTCCCCTGCTCACAATCTGTCTCCCTCTCTCTCTCTCTCAAAATTAAACATTAAAAAAAATTGTTTTTCAAAGTTATGTTTAAAGAATTTTCAATCATAAGTGAAAGTACTCAGTTACCAGCTGTTGAGCCTGGGATGAGTTACTTAACCTCTCTGTTGAAGTAATATTATTTATAACAGGGGGTTTGGGTGAAGAGTAAATGAAATGATACAGCAGTTCTCAAAGTGTGGTCTCTGGACCAGCATTATCAGCATCAGTTGGAACTTGTCAGAAATGCAAATTATCTAGCCACCCCCCCAAATGACTTTGATGCATCATGCTAAAGTTTGTGAACCACTGGGATAAAGTATTTAAAACATCTAGCACATTGGGGCTCCTGGGTGGCTTAGTCACTTAAGTGTCTGACTTTGGCTCAGGTCATGATCTCATGGTTCATGACTTCAAGCCCCATGTCAGGCTCTATGTGGACAGCTCAGAGCCTGGAGCCTACTGTGGATTCTGTGTCTCCCTCTCTCTCTGCCATCCTCCACTCACGCTTGGTCTCTCTCTCTCAACAACAAATGAACATTAAATAAAAATAAAAATAAACATTTAAATAAACATCCAGCACATGGTAATAATCATAGCTATTAACTTGTAATATGTAGCATGTGAAAAGCATTATGCTAGGGTTTTACATGACTAATATTACTTAACCACCATAACAATCCAGTAAGGTTTCACTATATCCCTTTTATAAATGAGGAAACTGAGGCCCAGGGAAGATAAGGAGCTTAGAGTTGTTCTGTATTCAGGTTTCTTGTTTTGAAACATCAATGTAGTAAGCCACAGATTCACTCACCTCACTCAATCACATGCTTATCAGTCTTATTTATCACCCATTTTACAGATTTTTTTTTAAAAAGTGATGCCCAGGGGTGCCTGGGTGGCTCAGTTGTTTCAGCCTCCACCTCTGGATTTCTGCTCAGGTCACAATTTGTGAGTTTGAGCCCCATGTCGGGTTCTGCGTTGACAGTGCAGAGCCTGCTTGGGATTCTCTTCCTCCCTCTCTCTCTCTGCCCCTCCCTTGCTCATTCTCATACTCTCTCTCTCTCTCCGTCTCTCTCTCTCCCTCTCAAAATAAACAAATAAACTTAAAAAAAAAAGTGATTCCCAGAGAAGAAAAGTGACTTTCCGGAAGTCAAACAGTTAAAGGAAGAACCAAATAATAATAATAAATTTTTTAAATAAAAAAGAATACCTTATTAAAATAGCTAAAGAAATATATCCAGAGAAAATAAATTTGTGTATGACTATTAGCCTCTTGGTGAGAAGAGTTGCTCACAGAGTTGAGGATACTGGAAGCAACATCAATAGCCAACTAAAATACAAGGCATATAATCAAGTGGTTTTCTTTGCTCTGGATGAGCCAAAAGATGTTACTACTCAGTTATTATTGTTTATTCAGAATGTCAGTAAAAAGTTTGACAAGACCTATAAATACAGAGAACTGATGGCTGTCAGAGGGGGATGGACAAAATAGGTGAAGCAGGATGGGAAATACTGGCTTCCAGTTATGTAATGAATTAGTTACAAGAATAAAAGGCACAGCGTAAGGAATGTAGTCAATAACACTGTCAATGATAGCACTGTATGGTGACAGATAGATGGCAGCCGCACTTGTGGTGAGCAAGGCATTATGTATAAACTTGTCGAATCACTGTGTTGTACACCTGAAACTAAAGTAACATTGCATATCGGCTATACTCAAAAAAAAATTTTTTTTAATTTTTTTTAATGTTTATTTATTTTTGAGAGAAAGAGAGCACGAGCGAGGGAGGGGCAGAGAGAGAGGGGAAACACAGAATCTGAAGCAGGCTCCAGGCTCCAAGCCATCAGCACAGAGCCCGACGTGGGGCTTGAACCCAGGAACCGTGAGATCATGACCTGAGCCAAAGTCAGATGCTTAACCGACTGAGCCACCCAAGTGCCCCTATACTCAAAAAAATTTTAACTAATAAGTTTGAAATCATTGGAGAATTAGTTCCTATGAAATACAGAAGAGAGTATTTTCAAATAGTTTGTGAAAACACTAATTCAGTACAACTTGATGTAGAATCTGCTAACATGTGTTACAACTGATAATAATGAAAATATAAAGCAGAAAAAGGTTGGCCGAAGTAAGAGTTAGAGAGGTCTTGGGCATGTTGTGTGTGCCTGAAGTATCTGTGGAACAAGCAGACAGACATCTTCAGGAGGCCACTGGATGTATGGTTCTGAACTCAGGAGGGAAGCCCGAGATGAAAATTAATTTCACTTGTTTTTATCTTTTTATCTTTGGGTGCCTGTGGCTCAGTCAGTTAAGCATCCAACTCTCGATTTAGGCTCAGGTCATGATCTCATAGTTCGTGAGTTAGAGCTGCACATTGGGCTCTGCGGTGACTGTGCAGAGCCTGCTTGGGATTTTTCTCTCTCCCTCTCTCTCTCCCTCTGAAAAATAAACATTAAAAAAAAAAAGAAGAACAAGGGCATAATGGTAAGAACTAAGATAATCAAAACCACAACATGGATAAAACAAAATCACAGCAAAAAATGGAAGAAAATCTGCTTTTAGTTCCAAATGGTGCTTTTACAGATTTTAGAAAACTGCCTAAGAACTGACTTCAATAACAAGGAACCATCAAACCTCAAGAAATAATTCTCAAAAATTGAAAAATTTGACTACTGAATTGTGAAAAACAAAATCAAAACTCTTAACGGGAGGCCTGAAATAGAATGGATAGACATAAATGACTAATTCTGCAAATATCCTAGAATGTAGACTAAAAGAGAGACTGCCAAATGCATATGGGAGGGAGGTCGAGCGTTCCTTCTTGATAATATAAAAAAGTAAGTTTTCCAGCTTATTAGTCATCACAAAAGTAGAAACTGACTTGCCCTCTACTATCTATTGAGTAGAGAGACATAACAGCCTGTCAAATTACTCAAGAAATACACAACCTAGATCAAGAAAAGGAAAATGACTACCCCATATAAGAGGAACCAGAATCCTGAGGAAAGAAGTCTAAGCAAAGTAATTTGTAGACAAAGACAATGATATTGGCTGACATATCCAGAAAAGCTAACATGTAAACAATAAGGATTCCAGTAAATGAAAGGAACAGATGGAAGAGAATTAATCATAAATAAGATACTTTCATAGTGAAAGCCTTTTTTTATGTTTCCTTTTTTTTAATTTTATTTTTTTTTAATTTACATCCAAATTAGTTAGCATATAGTGCAACAATGATTTCAGGAGTAGATTCCTTAGTGCCCCTGACCCATTTAGCCCATCCCCCTCTCACAACCCCTCCAGCAGCCCTCTGTTTGTTCTCCATATTTAAGAGTCTCTTCTGTTTTGTCCTCCTCCCTGTTTTTATATGATTTTTGTTTCCCTTCCCTTATGTTCATCTGTTTTATCTCTTAAAGTCCTCATATGAGTGAAGTCATATGATATTTGTCTTTCTCTGATGGACTAATTTCACTTAGCATAGTACTCTCCAGTTCCATCCATGTAGTTGCAAATGGCAAGATTCATTTGTTTTGATTGCCCAGTAATACTCCATTGTATATATATACCACATCTTCTTTATCCATTCATCCATCAATGGACATTTGGGCTCTTTCCATACTTTAGCTATTACTGATAGTGCTGCTATAAACATTGGGGTGCATGTGTCCCTTTGAAACAGCACACCTGTATCCCTTGGATAGATACCTAGTAGAGCAATTGCTGGGTCCTAGGGTAGTTCTATTTTTAGTTTTTTGAGGAATCTCCATACTGTTTTCCAGAGTGGCTGCACCAGCTTGCATTCCCACCAACAATGCAAAAGAGATCCTCTTTCTCTGCATCCTCACCAACATCTATTGTTTCCTGAGTTGTTAATGTTAGCCATTCTGACGGTGTAAGGTGGTATCTCATTGTGGTTTTGATTTGTATTTCCCTGATGATGAGTGACGTTGAGCATTTTTTCATGTGTCGGTTGGCCATCTGGATGTCTTCTTTGGAGAAGTGTCTATTCATGTCTTTTGCCCATTTCTTCACTAGATTATTTATTTTTGGGGTGTTTAGTTTGATAAGTTCTTTATAGATTTTGGATACTAATCCTTCATCTGATATGTCATTTGCAAATATCTTCTCCCATTCTGTCGGTTGCATTTTAGTTTTGCTGATTGTTTCCTTCTCTGTGCAGAAAGCTTTTATTTTGATGAGGTCCCAGTAGTTCATTTTTGCTTTTGTTTCCCTTGCCTCCAAAGACGTGTTGAGTAAGAAGTTGCTGTGGCCAAGATCAAAGAGGTTTTTGCCTGCTTTCTCCTCAAGGATTTTGATGGCTTCCTGTTTACATTTAGGTCTTTCATCCATTTTGAGTTTATTTTTGTGTATGGTGTAAGAAAGTGGCCCAGGTTCAGTCTTCTGCATGTCACTGTCCAGTTTTCCCAGCACCACTTGCTGAAGAGACTGTCTTTATTCCATTGGATATTCTTTCCTGCTTTGTCAAAGATTAGTTGGTCATACATTTGAGGGTCCATTTCTTGGTTCTCTATTCTGTTCCATTGATCTGAGTGTCTGTTCTTGTGCCAGTACCATACTGTCTTGATTACAGCTTTGTAGTATAGCTTGAAGTCTGAGATGGTGATGCCTCCTGCTTTGGTTTTCTTTTTCAAGATCGCTTTGGCTATTCGGGGTCTTTTCTGGTTCCATAAAAATTTTAGGATTATTTTTTCTATCTCTGTGAAGAATGCTGGTGTTATTTTGATAGGGATTGCATTGAATATGTAGACTGCTTTGGGTAATATCGACATCTTAACAATATTTGTTCCTCCTATCCAGGAGCATGGAATCTTTTTCCATTTTTTTGTGTCTTCTTCAATTTATTTCATAAGCTTTCTATAGTTTTCAGTGTATAGATTTTTCACCTCCTTGGTTAGATTTATTCCTAGGTATTTTATAGTTTTTTGTGCAACTGTAAATGGGATCGATTCCTTGATTTCTCTTTCTGTCGCTTCATTGTTGGTGTATAGGAATGCAACCGATTTCTGTGCATTGATTTTATATCCTGCAACTTTGCTGAATTCATGAATCAATTCCAGCAGGGTTTTTTTTGTGGAATCTTTTGGGTTTTCCATATAGAGTACCATGTTATCTGCGAAGAGTGTAAGTTTGACCTCCTGCTGGCTGATTTGGATGCCTTTTATTTCTTTGTGTTGTCTGATTGCAGAGGCTAAGACTTCCAATACTATGTTGAACAACAGTGGTGAACATGGACATCCCTGTCTTGTTCCTGACCTTAGGGGGAAAGCTCTCAGTTTTTCCCCATTGAGGATGATATTAGTGTTGGGTCATTCATATGTGGCTTTTATGATCTCGAGGTATGCTCCTTCTATCCCTACCTTCTTGAGACTTTTTATCAAGAAAGGATGCTGTATTTTGTCAAATGCTTTCTCTGCATCTATTGAAAGGATCATATGGTTCTTGTCCTTTCTTTTATTGATGTGATGAATCACGTTAATTGTTTTGCAGATATTGAACCAGCCCTGCATCCGAGGTATAAATCCCACTTGGTCGTAGTGAATTTTTGTAATGTACTGCTGGATCCGGTTGGCTAATATCTTGTTAGGGTTTTTTCATCCATGTTCATCAGGGAAATTGATCTATAGTTCTCCTTTTTAATGGGGTCCCTGTCTGGTTTTGGAATCAAGGTAATACTGGCCTCATAGAATGAGTTTGGAAGTTTTCCTTCCATTTCTATTTTTTGGAACAGCTTCAAGAGAATAGGTGTTAACTCTTCCTTAAATGTTTGGTAGAATTCCCCTGGAAAGCCTTTGTCCCTGGACCCTCGTTTTTTGGGAGACTTTTGATTACTAATTCGATTTCCTTACTGGTTATGGGTCTGTTCAAATTTTCTATTTCTTCCTGTTTCAGTTTTGTAGTGTATATGTTTCTAGGAATTTGTCCATTTCTTCCAGATTGCCCCTTTTGTTGGCATATAATTGCTCATAATATTCTCTTATTATTGCTTTTATTTCTGCTGTGTTGGTTGTGATCTCTCCTCTTTCATTCTTGATTTTATTTATTTAGGTCCTTTCCTTTTTCTTTTTGATCAAACTGGCTAGTGGTTTATCAATTTTGTTAATTCTTTCAAAGAACCAGCTTCTGGTTTCATTGATCTGTTCTACTGGTTTTGTTTTGTTCTTGTTTTTGTTTTTGTTTTTTTGGTTCCGATAGCATTAATTTCTGCTCTAATCTTTATTATTTCCTGTCTTCTGCTGGTTTCAGGTTTTATTTGCTGTTCTTTTTCCAGCTCCTCAAGGCGTAAGGTTAGAGTGTGTATCTGAGACCTTTCTTCCTTCTTTAGGAAGGCCTGGATTGCTATATACTTTCCTCTTATGACTGCCTTTGCTGCGTCCCAGAGGTTTGAGGTTGTGGTGTTATCATTTTCATTGACTTCCATATACTTTTTAGCTTCCTCTTTAACTGCTTGGTTAGCCCATTCATTCTTTAGTAGGATGTTCTTCAGTCTCCAAGTATTTGTTACCTTTCCAAATTTTTTCTTGTGGTCGATTTCGAGTTTCATCATGTTGTGGTCTGAAAATATGCACGGTATGATTTCAATCTTTTTGCACTTGCTGAGGGCTGATTTGTGTCCCAGTATGTGGTCTATTCTGGAGAACATTCCATGTGCACTGGAGAAGAATGTGTATTCCGCTGCTTTAGGATGAAATGTTCTGAAAATATCTGTTAAGTCTATCTGGTCCAGTGTGTCATTCAAAGCCATTGTTTCCTTGTTGATTTCTTGATTAGATTATCTGTCCATTGCTGTGAATGGCATGTTGAAGTCTCCTACTATTATGGTATTATTATCGATGAGTTTCTTTATGTTTGTGGTTAATCGATTTATATTTGGGTTCTCTCACATTTGGAGCATAAATGTTTACAACTGTAGGGTCTTCTTGGTGGATAGACCCCTTAACTATGATATAATGCCTTTGTTCATCTCTTGATACAGTCTTCATTTTAAAGTCTACATTGTTAGATATATGGAGTATGGCTACTCCAGCTTTCTTTTGTTGACCATTAGCATGACAGATGGTTCTCCTTACTTTCTTTTTTAAATTTTTTAAAATGTTTTATTTTTTTGAAGAAGAGAGAGAGACAGAGCATGAGTGGGGGAGGAGCAAAGAGAGAGGGAGACATAGAATTTGAAGCAGGCTCCGGGCTCTAAGCTGTCAGCACAGAGCCCGATGCAGGGCTCAAACTCACAAACTGTGAGATCATCACCTGAGCCGAATCAGACACTTAACTGACTGAGGTACCCAGGCACCCCATCTATCGCCTTACTTTCAATCTGAAGGTGTCTTTAGGTCTAAAGTTGGTCTCTTGTACACAGCATATAGATGAATCTTGTTTTCTTATCCATTCCATTACCCTATGTCTTTTGATTGGAACATTGAGTCTATTGACATTTAGAGTGAGTACTGAAAGATACGAATTTATTGCCATTATGATGCTTGTAGAGTTGGAATTTCTTGTGGTGTCCTCTGGTCCTTTCTAATCTTTGTTGCTTTTGGTATTTCTCTTTCTTTCTTTCTTTCTTTCTTTCTTCCTTTCTATTTTCATCTTTTCTCCCCTCAGAGAGTCCCCCTTAAAATTTCTTGCAGGGCTGGTTTAGTGGTCACAAACTCCTTTAATTTTTGTCTGGGAAACTTTTTATCTCTCCTTCTATTTTGAATGACAGCCTTGCTGGATAAAGAATTCTTGGCTGCATATTTTTCTGATTCAGCACATTGAATATATCCTGCCACTCCTTTCTGGCCTGCCAAGTTTCTGTGGATAGGTCTGCTGCAAACCTGATCTGTCTTCCCTTGTAGGTTAAGGACTTTTTTTTCCCTTGCTGCTTTCATGATTCTCTCCTTGCCTGAGTATTTTGTGAATTTGACTATGATACGCCTTGTTGATGGTTGTTTTTTGTTGAATCTAATGGGGGTCCTCTGTGCTTCCTGGATTTTGATGTCTGTGTCTTTCCCCAGGTTAGGAAAGTTTTCTGCTATGATTTGCTCACATAACCCTTCTACCCCTATTTCTCTCTTCCTCTTCTGGGAACCCTATGATTCTGATGTTCCTTTTTAATGAGTCACTGATTTCTCTAATTCTTAAATTGTACTCTTTTGCCTTAATCTCCCTCTTTTTTTCTGCTTCATTATTCTCCATAAGTTTGTCCTCTATTATTGCTGATTCTCTGTTCTGCCTCATCCATCCTTGCAGCTGCAGCATCCATCCGTGATTGCAGCTGAGTTATAGCATTTTTATTTCATCCTGACTAGTTTTTACTTCTTTTATCTCCCATAGTCGAAAGCCTTTGAGTTTTCACATTGAAAGAGATATACTAAGAGAGTTAAGAAATAAAAAAAGATACACAAGCCTTTGGTTTCAACTCTGATATTTAAAGAGCTTGCAGGTTGTCACTCCCATCCTAAAATCCCCTAAAAATCAATGACTTTCCTTGAAACCATCAGAGAACTGAAGTCACAAGGCAAACTGTCACCCTGAAATCTAGACAGGTAGACACATGCAGAGTCACAGCTGCTCACAGCTGCTCCAAGTGAGCAGAAGCTGGCAGAGCCATAAGCTGGTAAATTTGCTAACTGCTGGGGGCTATGTTTAGAGAAGCATCAGAGTAAACCAGAGGGTACAGCAGTGGGGCTGCCACACTTTCATGGGCTTTCTGTCCCACAACTTCACCAGGTTCTCATGAATAACATCCAGGAAAGATCCACTTAGACCTGGCAAGAGTAGGGCAACAGTAACTATTGTGGAAATATGCTCAGTATCTTCTTCATAACAAAGGCTTACTCTCTGAAATCTAATCCCAGCTGAAGGAAGGGAATTCTTCTCCACACTATCCATCTCTAGCCTTCCTGTCCCATTTAAGGCTGGAGGGCAGGGAACAGTTTTTGAAGGTTATTGTTTCAGGGGCGCCTGGGTGGCTCGGTCAGTTAAGTGTCCAACTCTTGATTCCAGCTCAGGTTATGATCTCATGGTTCATGAGGTCCGTGAGATCTCTCTCTCTCAAAATAAATGAATAAACATTTAAAAACAAATTTTTTTAAAGAATGAAATCTTGCCATTTGCAACTACATGGATGGAACTGGAGGGTATTATGCTAAGTGAAATTCGTCAGTCAGAGAAAGACAAAAATCATATGACTTCACTCATATGAGGACTTTAAGACACAAAACAGATTAACATAAGGGAAGGGAAACAAAAAAATATATAAAAACAAGGAGGGGGACAAGCAGAAGAGACTCATAAATATGGAGAACAAACAGAGGGTTACTGGAGGGTGTGTGGGAGGGGGGACGGGCTAAATGAGTAAGGGGCACTAAGGAATCTACTCATGAAATCATTGTTGCACTATATGCTAACTAATTTGGATGTAAATTTCAAAAATAAATAAATAAATAAATAAATAAATAAATAAATAAAACAAGTTAATAAAATAAATAAATAAATAAAGCATCATGTCACAGTGGGAGAGGAATGGTGGGAGATCCGAGGAGTAAGAACAAGGTTAACAGGAATGATGTAAAACAGAAAGTTCTTGACACTGTGCTTATAATGTGCCAAATAAACACATGATTATGGAAAAAACAAAACAAAAAAACAAACAAAAAATAAATAAATAAAAACAAAATTTTTAAAAAGTTATTGTTTCAAGGAATTGAGGAGAAACTCGGCCAAGAAAGGAAATAGAAGGCGGGAGGAGGGGTAGTTATACCACTGAAGAAACACTTGTGAAAATCGCAGCCCAGGGACACAGACCCACTAAAAGACTGAGATTTAATCATGAGATTTTAGAATGCTTTCCCTCCACACTTTATCGCCACACCAACAGGATTCCAGCATAACATCAATAGATTATAGCTAAAAAAGCTACAAGACACAGACTCTCCACTGAGGCAGAGTTCTTAAGGAATCTCAAAGTCTTCAAAGAAGGGAGACAAAAATAAGGACACCAGAGGAAGTGAAGCCCCGAAACCTACAACAAACATTAAACAAAGCTCATCTGCTAGCCAGAATAACACAAGTCCTCACACTAAAGGTCTACTTACCTCAGTTTCTATTACCAGATACCTGTTCAACTTTGAACAACAACAACAAAACTATGACATAAGCCAATAAAAGAGAAAATACACCTAAAGAAAAAAGGAATAAGAACCACACTCAGCTATGAAACAGATGTTGGTATTATCACACAGATAGTTTAAAATAACTATGATTAATACGTAAGGACTCCCCTTCAGAGTTTTGTCAAAGGCAAATGGTTTTATTTTTTATGTTTTTCATTTTGTTTTGTTTTTTTAGTAATCTCTAACCCAACATGGGGCTCGAACTCACAGCCCTGAGATCAAGAGTAGCATGCTCTTCCGACTGAGCCAGCTAGGCACCCCCAAGCAAATGGTTTGAAAGACATTTTAAAAAATCCACTCAGTACATCACAATTGAGAATTTTATTAATAAATTTTTAGGAGTAAAATTATTAAATTTTATTAAAAATTTCTTTCAAAGAAAGAAGTGAAAAAAAGTATTTGCAAGAAATAAATAAGAGAAAAACCTGCTTCAAATTCTGTGTCTCCCTCTCTCTCTGCCCCTCCCCCACTCTCTCTCTCTCTCTCTCTCTCTCTCTCTCTCTCAAAAATAAATAAATGTTCAAAAACAATTTTTTTAAGAAATAAATAAGAGAAAAAGGATTACTGTCCAAATTACATAAAGGATTTTTACAAGGTCATAAAAAATAGAGGAAAATGGGCAAATACATAGACAAGGCAATCCATTATCATATCATATATGAAACATCACAGTTAATCAATAATTCACGGTAAATAGTAGACCAGCCATGGCAGGTATTCAACAATAGGAAATAGGAAGTCACTGTATCAGCAGGGGCCTCCTGTGTCACAGGATCCTGGACTCTACCCTACTGATGGCTAGCAGCCAAGAAAGTGGAAGAAACACTAACTGATTAACATTTTAGACAAATTACTGAAAACAAACTTGAGATCTAGAAAAGAAGCATAAAGGCTGGAACAAAGAAGAGAAAATGAAACTGTGGTAGGCTACAAGGATAAGACAGAAAAGACAAATTTAAGAAATATTAACAATTTAAAAGAAACAAGAATGGGATAACTAACTAGAATGACAGGAGAACTGAGACAGAAAGTGGTTTAGGACTTCTATCACATGGATGACTGGCTAAGCAGTGTTAATATGTGACAGAGAATAAAGAAACACGAGTACTTTAATTATGGATCTGTTATTTTTGGATGCTCTTGAACAA
The DNA here is from genome assembly GCF_046562875.1 of Panthera onca. Classification (NCBI taxonomy): domain Eukaryota; kingdom Metazoa; phylum Chordata; class Mammalia; order Carnivora; family Felidae; genus Panthera; species Panthera onca. The sequence continues at coordinate 38,336,456 of NC_138349.1, read as the reverse complement.
GTTACACACAGGGGACCAGCAGAGAGGTACGCTGGAAAGACAGACTCCCACAGGTGCCCATCAGCTATGAACACAGAGAAGATGAATCTGTGAGGGCAATGAGAATAACAAGAAGCAGAGAGATGGGACATGCTCCTGAGGATGATAATGTTTAAGGGCAAAAGGATGGAAGAAAGCACCACAAAATACAAAATACAGACAAAGGCACATCCAGTGGGATGGTGTCAGAGAAACCAACAAGAAACTCTCAGGAGAGAACAGTCCACAGTGTCCATGAGACAGCAGGTACTGGTAATAGCCATCATTTTATTGTAATTAGATCACTGTGACCTTTACGAAAAGACGTTAAGACAACTGGAAAGGAAGAAGCAAGAATGGTCTGAAACGTAAAATAGAATTATGGACATAAGAGCCAGAGAGTATAACTCTGAACTATCTGTGCCACCACTAAATACGGCCTAACGGGGGCAAAAATCATTTACTGGAATAATCAGTAAAGAACATACACTTGATTCGTTCTTCCAAATACTCTACATTTTATCCCTGGATCATACAGGAACATCAGAAAATGGTCTAGAGCACTGCTGTCCAGTTTGGTAGCCACAAGCCACATGTGGCAACTAAGCACTTAAAAGTGTTGATATGTGAGTCGATACTACTCAAAGCAATCTACGTATTCAATGCAATCCCTATCAAAATAACACCAGCATTCTTCACAGAGCTAAACCAAAGAATCCTAAAATTTGTATGGAGCCAGAAAAGACCCTGAATAGCCAAAGCAAGCCTGAAAAAGAAAACCAAAGCTGGAGGTATCACAATCTCAGACTTCAAGCTGTATTACAAAGCTGTAATCATCAAGACAGTATGGTACTGGCACAGAAACAGACACATAGATCAATGGAACAGAATAGAAAACCCAGAAATGGACCCACAAACATATGGCCAACTAATCTTTGACAAAGCAGGAAAGAATATCCAATGGAATAAAGACAGTCTCTTCAGCAAGTGGTGCTGGGAAAACTGGACAGCGACATGCAGAAGAATGAACCTGGACCACTTTCTTATGCCATACATAAAAATAAACTCAAAATATATTAAAGACCTAAATATAAGACAGGAAGCAACCAAAATCCTAGAGGAGAAAACAGGCAACAACCTCTTTGACCTCAACTGCAGCAACTTACCTGACATGTCTCTGGAGGCAAGGGAAACAAAAGCAAAAATGAACTATTGGGACCTCATCAAGATAAAAAAAACAAAACAAAACTTCTGTACAGTGAAGGAAAAAATCAGTAAAACTAAAAGGCAACCAATGGAATTGGAAAAGATATTTGCAAATGACATATCAGATAAAAGGTTAATATCCAAAATCTATAAAGAACTTTTCAAACTCAACACCCCCAAAATACAGTGAAGAAATGGGCAAAAGACATGAATAGACACTTTTCCAAAGAAGACATCCAGATGGCTAACAGACAGACACATGAAAAGATGCTCAACATCACTATCATCAGAGAAATACAGATCAAAACCACAATGGATATGACCTCACATCTGTCAGAATGGCTAAAATTAACAACTCAGGCAACAATGGATGTTGGCAAGGATGCAGAAAAAGAGGAACTCTTTTGCACTACTGGTAGGAATGCAAACTGGTGCAGCCACTCTGGATAACAGTATAGAGGTTCCTCAAAAAATTAAAAAATGGAACTACCCTATGACCCAATAATTGCACTACTAGGTATTTATGCAAAGAATACAGGAGTGCTGTTTTGAATGGGCACATTCACCCCAATGTTTATAGCAGCATTATCAACAATAGCCGAAGTATGGAAAGAGCCCACATGTCTATCAACCAATGAGTGGATAAAGATGTGGTACATACACACACACACACACTGGAATATTACTTGGTGGTCAAAAAGAATGAAATTTTGCTATTTGCAACAATGTGGATGGAACTAGAATGTATTATACTAAGCAAAATAAGTTAGTCAGAGAAAGACAAACATCATATAACTTCACTCATATGTGGAATTTAAGATTCAAAACAGATGAACATAAGGGAAGAGAAGCAAAAATAATATAAAAACAGAGAGGGAGATAAACCATAAGAGATTCTTAAATACAGAGAACAAACTGAGGGTTGCTGGAGAGTGGGGCGGGGGGGTGGCTAAATGGGCAAGGGGCATTAGGAGGGCACTTGTTGGGATGAGCACTGGGTGTTATATGTAAGTGATGAATCACTAAATTCTATTCCTGAAATCATTATTACACTATATGTTAACTTGGATTTAAATGAAAAAAAAAAAAAAGCTAATTAGAAAACAACAAGAACTAGCTAATTAGTAATTTTGCTAAGTCCAAATTAGAGTTATCATTGGGATATTAAAAAAAAGACCAAAAAAGATGTTGATTTGTTATAGGAACCACATTTTAATTGCTTTAAATGAACTATCTACATGGGGCTAGTGGTTACTATACTGTACAGCATCCAGTACCAGACACGATATTCTGATTCTCTGAAAATCTATATCCACTGAGTTCTCCCTTAGCTCTAGAGTCCTCTGTTCCCATTGAAGAACTGCTCAGTGAAAGAGGCTGCATTTCTTCTAGGGAAGTTGTTAGAAGGTTGTACACTTCATCATCCGTACAGAGTGCAAGAAAGGAACTTCTTTTAGACTTTAATGCTAGCAAGTCTTCATGCCCCATAAATAATCAATATGGTTTCTGTTTATGGAAAATGTAAATCATGTAACAGATACTGCATGACTATCAGAAAGATTAGGAAATTTGCAGCTTATCTTTGATAACTCTGTAAGATCATAAGATCTGTCCATATCTATATATTACATCCTTCTGTTCTTGATCTGCTACTGTATATTTTCCCTATTGTTGATTTATAATTTCTATATTTCCACTCTAATCTACTAACTCTTAAAAGTCTCACACAAGGCATTAGAAATAAAGGGAATAACAAATAAACAACTCACCTGGGATCTGTTCATTTTCTGGTTTGGAAAAGTGTAGAGAAGTGTAAAGGTAGAGCTGGGAAGAAGGAAGCAAGAATAAAGTCAGGAAAATATGGCCTGCCTTGCAGTTCCTGGATTCACCTTTCTATTTATTTCTTTTTAATGTTTACTTATTTTTGAGAGAGAGAGAGGGAGAGAGAGAGAGAGAGAGAGAGAGAGAGAGAGAGTGCGAGCATGAGTGGGGGAGGGGCAGAGAGAGAGGGAGACACAGAATCCGAAGCAGGCTCCAGGTTCTGAGCTGTTAGCACAGAACCCTATTTGGGGCTCGAACTCACAAGCCATGAGATCATGACCTGAGCCTAAGTCTGCCGCTTAACCAAATGAGCCACCCAGGTGGCCCTGGATTCACCTTTCTAAAATGCACCACAAAAGAGGCAATCTAAACAACATGGAAACATATCAGTGACTAGATCATATTCAGCTTTGACATGTAGTTTTTGAGTAGGTGAAAGTAAACATACACATCCCATTGATTATATTGATCATTTGCCTATGATTTAAGCACACAAAAAAACTTAAAATACAACCAATTCATACATTCAGAATACTAATATAGGAGCGTGTTCTTTAAACTCATGTGGTTAGAAATACTAAGATTGCATTATCTATTTTCCTACCAACATGATCCTGGAAGTACTGTTGAACAATTCACAGAAACTCTGAAAAAGAGAATCAGTATTCTAATAAGTTTTTTTTTTTTTAAACTGTCCAAATTAGTTGCAATTTCATAACCTTTTGATAAGAAACTTGTTTTAGCTGTGCAAAGGAGGCATCTTGGGAATCAAGAAACCAAGAAACTCTAATGTCTTGATCAGTAACACAGGAGTGATCTGAAACAATTCATTTACTTTCTCAGGCTCTATGTTTCCTTTCAAATGGGGCAGAAATAGATAATCTCGAATGCCCTTCTTGCACTACTATTACGTGATTCTAAGTTCAGAATAAAAAAATAAAAATACCTAGATACTAAAAATACATGGATATACATCATATACAGGCTTAGGGTTTGGGAAAAGGAGAACAAAAGAAATGTGGGCTGTGTAAGGAGTTAAATAAAACTTCCTTGCTGGTGACCCTTCTCCCATGCTAATCATCCATAAGGAGGTGATGTTTCCATGCAGCTTGCCCCACTCATCACTTAAGACAGCACACCTCTCCAGTGAAACCTGGTCTCTGAAATCACAGAGCTGTGATGGTTTCAGTTGTGACACCTGAAGTTATGTTTATTTAGAGCAGGGAGATCAAAAATTGCTTCTGGCCTTGGATATCTAGAGTCTGTTCCTTTGGGGGGTCTCCTTCACTTCTGTTCTGAAGCTCTGGTGAGAGGTCTGAGGAGGGTCTCAGGGTGTTTTCTTTGGATGTTTTTGTGCAGTTCCTTCCCTTTTATCTTCCTAGAATTGCTTTGTTGCGAGGGAAATGGAGCTGAGCCCAGAGGACAAAATCATTCAATTTGAATTTTCGTACAAGACCCCCAATCTGACTCTCTGGACGGTTGCTCCCCAGACTAGACCTTCTACAGGCTCAAATCAGGACTGCTGGGCGCACAAAGCTGAGAAAGATGGGAGGGGCCCATATCCTGGATTATGGACTCTGACTTCAGAGTCCTTCCTGAGAGCCAGGAGGGCACTTGTGCCACTTAGGGACCGTGAAAGAACCCAATGGTGGTTTCCAGGTAGAGTGGCCTATTAATAACAGGAGGTTCGGACAACGGATCCGACCTTGAACCCAACCCCCTCACCTGCCGGCTGAGTGAACTTGGGTAAATAATTCACCTCTCCAAGACTGGTTCTCATTTGCTAAAACAAACGTTTGTGAAAATTCAAAGAAATAACAAACGAAAACAGCTGCTTTATCATTAACCACCACACACTAGGCTCAAAGCTTCACATGCCTTCGCTCTCAGCGCAGAGAAGCCCGCTGAAGAGCCGGGCCTCCCCCAGGGGGCGCTGCTGGGAGCCGACCTGGGCCGCTTTCGCAGGCTAGGTGCACAAGGCTGCAACCCTCAGAGGACGTGGCCAGGCGGCCGGCCACAGGGCTCCAGCGTCTGGACGCCGGGCCCCGCTCTCCCCGCGTTGGGATCGGGAGCGGATCCAACACGCACGGTCTCCGCCCACCACACACAGCCGCGGGCCTCACAGCCGTGTGGCTGCGCGGCTCCGCAGGACCATGCGGACGGAGACCATCTACCCCACGTATCAGAGTGGTGAGGCGGCCACCGCCGAACGCACATGCGTACCGGAGCCGCGCGGGTGTGTAACTTCCCATCAGCCCCGGCGGGGAACGTGTGCGCCTCTGCGGCGGGCCGGGCGGGGCGCGCAGGGTAAGTATGCGCCGGACAAGTTCCGGGAAACGCTGAGCTGTCCCGGAGACGGGCGGGGCCGGGGCAACAACGGAAGCGGGGGGCCAGAGACTCGCCCTTGTTGTGAAATACACCCGAACGGCAGGGTTCTCCCAATACAGGAAAATAATGATGAATGTTTCATTATCATGCTTTTTACAACGTTAGCCTCCAAAGACTACATGGTAATACATGAAAATTTTAGGAAAATCAGAAAATACGCACAAACAAATGAAAGAAAGGAACAGTGGACATAGCTTCACCTCCCGCTCCCTGAAATTTACCTGCTTAACCGTTAGACGCAGCCTTCTTAGAGTTTGCAGAAATCTGATCATAACACGCATTTTTACCACTATCCTTGCAGAAAACAATTTCTTGTAATATATAACACCAATTCTTTTTTTTTTCCAATAATAAGTTCCACTCACAACAGCATCAAAAATTGTGCAAAATAATTGAGTTAATAACCTATTTTTAAAAAAGATATTTTGTGGTATATCACATTTAAAAGACCTGGATGAGTAGATATTCCTATGATTTTCCTAGAAAGGTTCAATCTTCAACAATACTCCAAACAGAATCTCAACAATTTTCTGTTTTTCTTTTTGCTTTTTATTTTGTATATCTTACTTGACTGGGCATTGTAACCCTACTCTAAGAGAAAAATAAGAAGAAAAAAAAGAAGAAAACCCCAGTACTGCTTAACATATATTAAAAGTATTCTATTATAACTTTTTTTTTAATTTGGAATTGGCACAAAAAGAAAAAGAATATTTAAGAATTCAGAGGCACCTGGGTGATTCAGTGAATTATGAATCCGACTTCAGCTCAGGTCCCTTCCTGGGTTTGAGCCCTGGGTCATGCTTTGTGCTGGCAGCTCAGAGCCTGGGCCTGTTTCAGATTCTAGGTCTCCCTCTCTCTCTGCCCCTCCCCCACTCATGCTCTGTCTCTGTCTCTCTCAAAAAATGAATAAACAGTTTAAAAATTATTTAAAAAAATTTTTTTAAAAAGAATTCATTACATGGTTACATGAGGAAAGAACTGAGTATTCAATTCATTTTGGACAAATAGATCCTTCAAACTGAATGAACTTGTACACCAGTTCAAGACTCGTGCTCTGTCTCTCTCTGTCTCTCAAAAATAAATAGACATTAAAATAATTTTTTTAATTTTATATGTAAATCATTATATTCTTTTCATAATTTTTTTTAACAATGTGCCTCCCACCTCTGACCTGTCAAAGAGCCTAGATACAATGATCTCCCAGTAGCAATGAACACAGTTAGTACTCAGAAATTATCTGTGAAAAGTACATAATGACCTTTGGAAAAGTGATTGCAAGTCTGGCCAAGAAAAGCACAAGGTAAAACTAACAAAGCTTACTGTGCTAAAGAACAAAGAAGAACTTGCAGATCAATGGGGGTAAAAAACAGAAGCAAGTTTGAGGAGGTACTCATAGCAAAATCATGGGGTCAATTAAAGCACCTAAAAGCATAATTTTTAAAATTTTTTTAATGTTTATTTTTGAGAGAAACAGAACATGAGTGGGGGGAGGGGCAGAGAGAGAAGAAGACACAGAATCCGAAGCAGGCTCCAGGCCCTGAGCTGTCAACACAGAGCCTAATGTGGGATTCAAACCCATGAGCCCAGAAATCATGATCTGAGCTGAACACTTAACTGACTAAGCCAACCAGGTGCCCTAAAAGCATAATTTTTTTAAAGGGGAGAGGGAATATTCTCAGAAAGGCCAAGAAGGGAACTGGGACATTTGGCTCCATCCATTAGTAATGAGGCTATTCCTACCTTAGTGTCAGTGGAGACCAACTGGGGTGCCAGAACTCCCAATCTCCCTCGAGAGTAACAAAGAGCCCCCAAGTCAGGTTTCAAACAAGGATGAGTGGGAAACCTCGAATTCTACCTCCATCTATCAGTAAAGGGACACTGCCCCCAATTCTCCTGCTGGAGCAGTGTTAGAGAAAGCCGGTTAAAACAGATGTAAGTAAGATCTAGCATCTTCTAAGATAATATGAAAATATCCAGGTTCTAAGCAAAATTCACTCATAACACAAAGCAGGAAGATCTCAAACTGAATTAAAAAACAATAGATGCCAAGAGGACAGGATGTTAGAATTATCTGACAAAGACTTTAAAGCTGCCATGATGAAAATGCTTCAACAAGCAATTACAAAAGCACGCGAACCCCATTTCAAAACTGAAGAATAGCAGCAAAGAAATAGAAGATACAAAAAACCTTAAATGGAAATTTTTGTAATGAAAAATACACTAAGTGAAATTAAAAACAAAGTGGATGGGCTCAAAATAAAAAATAATGAAGAGGACAAAGGAAAGAATAGTGAACTGAAAGAGAAAACCATAGACACTGCTCAATGTGAAGAACAGAGAGAACAGACTAAAGAAAAAAAGCCCCAGGAACCTGACAGACTAAGTGTGAAAAAATTAACATTCACCTTCTCAGAGTCACAGGAGAGGATAAAGAGAGTAACACTGGACACGTACTTCAACAAATAATAGCTAAAAACTCTCCAAATTTGGTAAAAGACATAAACATTCAATAAAAGGAGTAAACCCAAACCAGATAAAGCCAAGGAAATTCCGTATTAAGACACACCTGATCAAACTTAGGAAAACTAAAGATTTTTTAAATCTTGAAAGCAGCAAGTCAGCAATGACATCTTACTTCTAGGAGCAAAATCTTCTGAATGACAGTGCATTTCTCTTTAGAAACTAGAGAGGCCAGAAATAAGTGGCACAAGATTTTTCATGTGCTGAAAGAAAAGAAATGTCAACCCCAAATGCTACATCTAGCCAAAATATCCTACAGTAATGAAGGGGAAATACAGTCAGTCTGAGGTGAATTCTCAGATAACAGAATTTGTCACCCTTAAACCTACCCTAATAAATGACTAGATAAAGTTCTTTAAACAGAATGGAAATGTCTAAGGAAGAAACCATGGAACACAGTAAACAAAAATATGAGTCAAAATTTTAGACTTTCCTTCTCTTAAATTTTCTAAGTTGTATTTTATCGTTGAAGCACAAATTATAATGTTGTCTGATAAGAATCTGAATGCATGTAAATTATGAATGTATGTGTGTATAAACTATGAATGTATGTAAAATCTAAATATGTAAATGTAGGCACCTGGCTACCTCAGTCCTTAGAGCATGCAACTCTTGATCTCAGGGTTGTAAGTTCAAGCCCCACAGTGGGTATAGAGATTACTTAAAAATAAAAAAATCTTTATAAGCAGTAGAAGGATGGGGGCGCCTGGGTGGCTCAGTCGGTTAAGCGTCAGACTTCAGTTCAGGTCATGATCTCACAGTCCGTGAGTTCGAGGCCTGCGTCAGGCTCTGTGCTGACAGCTCAGAGCCTGGAGCCTGTTTCAGATTCTGTGTTTCCTCTCTCTTTGCCCCTCTCCTGCTCATGCTTGGTGTCTCTCTCTCTCTCAAAAATAAATAAACATTAAAAAAAAATTTTTTTTAAAGCAGTAGAAGGAAAAGGGATGTAAAGGGAGGTAAGATTTCTATTCTTCACTCAAATAAAATGAGAACACAGTTAATGGGTTACATATATATCAGAGAAACCACTAAAATAGCTACACAAAAAATATACTCAAAATCCTAGATACACTGGGGTGCCTAGGTGCCTCAGTCGGTTAAGCATCCGATTATTAATCTTGGTTCAGGTCACGATCTCACGGTTTGTGAGCTGGAGACCCGCGTCAGGCCCTGTACTGATAGTGCAGACCCTGCTTGGGATTTTCTTTCTCCCTCTCTCTCTGCCCCTCCCCGCTCTCAAAATAAACAAACTTTTATGTTTTTAATTTATTTTGACATTTATTTTTGAGAGACAGAGTGACAGAGCACTAATGGGGTGTGGGGGGGGGGGGGAGGGCAGGGGAGGCAGGGGACACAGAATCCGAAGCAGGCTCCAGGTTCTGAGCTGTAGGCACAGAGCCTGATGTGGGGCTGGAACTCACGGACCACGAGATCATGACCTGAGCCAAAGTCAGACACCTAACCGACTGAGCCAACCAGGCTCCCCAATAAATAAACTTAAAAAAAAAAAACTATAAATACATCAAAATGGAATTCTAAGAAATGTGCAAGTAATCCAGAGACAATACAAAGAAACAAGAAACAAAATCAACAAATATAAAACACAAACCAAAATGGCAAACTTAAATCCTAATATATCAATAATTACACTAAATCTAAGTGGTCTAAAAATGCCAATGAAAACCCAGAGGTTGGCAAAAAAAATTTTTTTTAAGATTTATTCATTTATTTATTCTGGGAGAGACAGAGACAGCAAGTGGAGGAAGGGCAGAGAGAGAGGGAGAGAGAAAATCACAAGCAGTCTCCATGCTGTCAGCGCAGAGCCCAATGTGGGAGTCAAACTCACAAATCCATAAGATCATGACCTGAGCTGAAACCATGAGTCAGAGCTTAACCAGCTGGGCCACCCCGGCGCCCCAGCAAGTTGGATTTTTAAAATATAACCCAACTATGTACTGTCTAGAAGAAATTTAATTCAAATACAATCCTATAAGTAGGATGAAAGTAACAGAATAGAAAAATATATATCAAGCCAACATTAATTTTTAAAAACTTAATGTAAAAAAAAAAGCAAGAGTGGCTATATAAATATCAAATAAGGTAGACTTCAGAACATTGAAAATCACCAACAAACAGAAGGACATTATATAATGAGAAAAGGGTTACTCCAAGAAGGCACAGCAGTCCTAAATGCATATGTACCAGACAGAAGAGCCATATAATACGTGAAGCAAAAAACCAACTGAAAGGATACACAAATCCACACTTATAGCTAGTGACATCAACATACCTCTCTCAATAATTGATACAATAGCTACACAGAAAATTAGGAAGAATATAAAAGAACTCAGTAGCAACATCAACAAAATCTAACCGACATTTATAGAACACTTCACCCAACAACAGCAAATACACATTCTTTTCAAGTACCCAGGGAATGTGTACCATAATACAAACTTCAACAAATACAAAAGAACTGAAAACATACATAGTTCGTTCTCCAACCACAATAACCAAACTATAAATCAATAAGAGAAAGACAACAAGAAATTTTCCTAACCCTTGTAAACTCAACAATACACTTGTAGAAAAATCTATGGGTCAAGGGGAGTCTCAGTGGAAATTTTTAAAAATACATCAAACCAAATTAAAGTGAAAATAAAACATATCAAAAATTGTGAGATACCAGCTAAAGGAAATATATAACACTACGTGCCCAACGCAAGGTTAACACAAATTAGGTATATACAGGCATTTATTGCTTTATTATGATATTTACTTTATTATGGTGTTCTGGAACTGAACCTGCAATATCTCTGAGGTATGCCTATAGTGGTAATGATTGCATAACTCTGTGAATATACTAAAAATCACTAATTTGCACACTTCAAAGTGGTACATTTTATACTAATTATATCTCAATAAATTTGTTCTAAGAAATGAGCACATAAAGTTTCCAAGAGGAATGAAGTATAACCAGTAAGTTAAAAAAAATATTAAACCAGGGGTACCTGGCTGGCTCAGTCAGTAGAACACATGAGTCTTGATCTTGGGGTTGTAAGTTCGAGCCTCACATTGGGTGCAGAGTTTACTTAAAATAATAATAATAATGGGGCGCCTGGGTGGCCCAGTCAGTTAAGCATCCAACTCTTGATTTCAGCTCAGGTCATGATCTCACAGTTTGTGGGATGGAGCCCCACATTGGGCTCTCTGCTGACAGTGCAGAGCCTGGTTGGGATTCTCTCGCTCCCTCTCTCTCTCTGCCCCTCCCCTGCTTGCACTGGTGCTTGCTCTCTCTCTCTCTCTCTCTCAAAATAAATAAACAAACATTCTTTACAAATTAATTATAATAACAATAATAATTAAAGCAGAGAAAGAAGACAGTGACAACACCAAGTGCTGGTTGTGAGGGCAACACGGAAGAACACTACCATAAACACAGCTCCCAGTTCACTGGGCCCAGCAGTTTCTGAATGTGTACAATTCCTGACAACTTTGAAAATATGAGAAGGAATTGCATTGTTTTGAATTTAGTGCACTATGTAAAAATTTATTAGTATTATACAGTACTACTTATAATACGTAAAAATATTTTTTCATATTTGCACAATTGAAATTTTCCCCCAAATGCTATAGTACTCTCTTATGCAAGACTCACACACACAGAGAGAGACAGATATGCACAGTAAAAAGGTCAGAAAGGAGGGGCACCTGGGTGGCTCAGTCTGTCGAGCATCTGACTTCGGCTCAGGTCATGATTTCACAGTTCTTGAGTTCCAGCCCCACATCAAGCTCATTTGCTGTCGGCACAGAGCCTGCTTTGGATCCTCTGTCTGCCCCTCTCTCTGCCCCTCCCCTACTCTCACCCTCTCTCTCAAAAATAAATCAAACATTAAAAAATTATTTTTAAAAAAGTCAGAAAGGATAAACACTAAAATAATAACAAAAATGACCGCTATGTCAGTGACTAATATCAGTAGTGGTGCTGAAAGCAAACATTGCTCTGACGTATAAATCAGGGGTTCTCACACAAGGGCTTGTGGGCCAAATCCAGCCTGTTTTTACCCGGCCTGTGAGCTAAGAATGTTTTTATCTTTCTAAAGGGCCATTAAAAAATATGTTCTAGAAATATTATGTGGCCCAGAAACCTAAAATATTTACTGTATGGGTTTTCAGAGAAAAAGGTTGCTGACCCTTGATCTAAACAGTTATTTTCTTGAGGCACCTGGTGGCTCAGTCGTCGGTTGAACGTCTGACTCTTAGATTTCATCTCTGCTCATGATGCCAGGGTCATGGGATCCAGCCCCACATCGGGCTCCAGGTGAAGCCTGCTGAAGATTCTCTCCCTCTTCCCCTCTCTCCCCGTTTGTGCGCTCTCTCTAAAAAAAATAATAAGGTAAAATAAATTTTAATAGAGAGAGAGCTGCCTGGGTAGTTTAGTCAGTTAAGCAGTTGACTTCGGCTCAGGTCATGATCTCATTGTTCATGAGTTCGAGCCCCACATTGTCTGCACTGACAGTGTGGAGCCTACTTGGGATTCTCTTGCTCTCCCTTTCTCTCTGCCCCTCCCCCATCTCTCTCAAAATAAAAAAAATAAACTTTAAAAAATAAAAATAATAATTGGGAATGCAAGCTGTTGCAGCCACTCTGGAAAACACTATGGAGGTTCCTCAAAAAACTAAAAATAGAACTACCCTTCGGCCCAGCAATTGCACTACTAGGCATTTATCCACAGGATACAGGTGTGCTGTTTCGAAGGGACACATGCACCCCCATGTTTATAGCAGCACTATCCACAATAGCGAAAGCATGGAAAGAGCCCAAATGTCCGTCGATGGATGAATGGATAAAGAAGATGTGGTATATATCTATACAATGGAGTATTACTCGGCAATCAAAAAGAATGAATTCTTGCCATTTGCAACTATGTGGATGGAACTGGAGGGTACTATGCTAAGTGAAATTAGTCAGAGAAAGACAAATATCATATGACTTCACTCATATGAGGACTTTAAGAGACAAAACAGATGAACATAAGGAAGGGAAACAAAAAAATATATAAAAACAGGGAGGGGGACAAAACAGAAGAGACTCTTAAATATGGAAAACAAACAGAGGGTTGCTGGAGGGATTGTGGGAGGGGGGATGGGCTAAATGGCTAAGGGGCCCTAAGGAATCTACTCCTGAAATCATTGTTGCACTATATGCTAACTAATTTGGATGTAAATTTATTTATTTATTTTTTAATTTTTTTAATTTTTTTTTTTAAATTTTTTTTTAACATTTATTTTTGAGACAGAGAGAGACAGAGCATGAACAGGGGAGGGGCAGAGAGAGAGGGAGACACAGAATCTGAAACAGGCTCCAGGCTCTGAGCTGTCAGCACAGAGCCCGACGCGGGGCTCGAACTCACGGACCGCAAGATCGTGACCTGAGCCGAAGTCGGCCGCTTAACCGACTGAGCCACCCAGGCGCCCCATAATTTGGATGTAAATTTAAAAAAAATAAATAGTAAAACAAGTTAAAAAAATACATCTTCTAGCTAAAAAAAAATAAATAATAAATAAAAATAATAAAAATAAAAAATAAATAAAGAGAAGCCAGAATGTATGTAAAATCTTCTGGCTTAAAAAAAATAATTTTAAAAAGTTATTTTCTTAACAAAGATTATATTGTTAATTCTCTGTAAAATTAAAAACTAATAATATTTTATATACAGTATTAGTTTGCAGCAGCAACAGATTGTTTTACCTTAGTGTGAAAGGTTGTATGCCTAGATTTAGGGGCAGCTTTCGGAGGAAAGAGAATTTTGGGTAACAGGCTCAGAGATCAGAAAATTCAGGACTCCCTCAAATCTCATGGATATGAGGCAGGAGGTCCCTCTGGATTATCTGCCCTTTGGGCTATCCACTCACTTTCTCCATAAAAGGAAAATCATATGGGAAAGTCACCTTTTTCAGCAAGAGACAGGCTGCTTGGAGTGGGGTCAGCAAGATAACTCTGCAACCTTGGGGGAGTCTGCATTGACCTGGATTCCAAGCCAGCATTTTCTAGGGAAGTTCAAAAAAACACCACAAAAAAATAAACAAAAAACAAGCCTGACCAAAACAATATAAGCCTGACCAGCTATATATTTATTTAAAACTAAACACACACACACACACACACACACACACACACACACACACACACACCCCTCTTCATGGTAGGATGTATTACATAGCTGTAGGCCAATACTCCTTCGCCCATATAAACAACAAAAATATATTTAAAGGTATCCAACAGTTGTGGAAGCAACAAGGATAAGGGAAAACAAAACTTCAGAACAGAAAGAATCAGGAGGAGGTACAAAGCAACAGTACTTTAAGCAGTGGTATACTATCGCTGGAATCACAAATTCAAGAGCCTCTACTAAGAGGCTAATGAGATGAGGCCAAAAGGCAGAATGAAGTTTTTCTCAGTCTTGCAGTGCTTAGAAAATAAAGACTTTCTGGATGAGGTTACCTAAAAACAAAACAGGCAAGATATGAAAACCCTAGAGAAGGTAGTGAATTGTTCTTTGGGATCTAAACCCACTTTTAATCCAGGACCACTTACCAATTCTGGCACAAAGGTTGAAAATAAGGCTTGAGCCCCTGCAGAAAGCAGTTGTTGAGGACAGAGATTTAGCATTCATGAAGGGCTGGAGTTAAAAGCATGTCTTTAAATATATAAAATGTCTCAAGGTAAGTACCAAGTTTGAAACTCTATGAGAAGACTTAAAATGTGTTAAGGGCAAAATTGAATAATTAAACAAGACCACAAATAGGCACCAGAGGTTAGGACTTTATCATATCTCTTAGGGTAACTTTATTCAACCCATAACAATTGTAAATGACAAGAATCAGTCACTTGAGGACAGAGCAACAGAATTTGCCCATCTGAACCAGAGAGAAAATAGGCTGAAAGGGGGAAAAAAAAAAAAAAAGAACAAAGCCTTAGGGCCCTCAGCTGTGTGTTTAAAAAAATAATGGCTAAAAACTTCCCCAAACTGACAAAGACAAATCTAAATGGAAGATGCTAATCAACCCCCCCAAAAATCTATGCTTGGACACATCACAATTAAACTTCTGAAAGCTAAAGAAAGAACCCTGAAAGCAGCCAGAAACAGTACTTCACCCACAGAACACCAATTTGAATGATGGTGGATTTCTTATCTGAGATCATGGAGGCCAGAAGGAATTGTCACATTATTCAAAAGTTCATAGGAAAATACATCGTAAATTCTTTATCTGCTTTGAAACCCTCCTTCAGGAACAAAAAAGAAATAAAGAAATTCTCACATGAAAGAAAACTGATAGAATTTGTTGTAAGGAGACCTACCATTAAAGAATGACTAAAGAAGGGGCACCTGGATGGCTCAGTCGGTTAAGTGTCTGACTTCGGCTCAAGTCATGATCTCACGGTTTGTGAGTTCAAGCCCCACAGTTGTGCTGACAACTCAGAGCCTGGAGCCTGCTCCAGACTCCATGTCTCCTCTCTCTCTTCCCCTCCCATTTTCACACTCTGTCTCTCCCTCTCAAAAATAAACATTAAAAAAAAAAATTTTTTAAGAATGGCTAAAGAATAAACTATCCTTTACTCATAAGCTTTATAATTCATATCTTATGGTTGAAACAAGTTTAAATACCATGTCGAGGCAGGGAAATTGAAAAGATCACATGAAGGACTACATTTTGCTGCTTTTCCTGCTTCTATTCTTGCTAGGACCTGCACCTTTGCCCTACACATGCCTTATTGTACAATGTATGTCCTTATAAGGTCAAGGAGTTAATGATTTCTTTGGAGTCTTCCAGCACTATAGATAACATCTAAGGAGTGACCAGGAAGGGTCCTCATGTAGTTTTCCAGACCACTGACTCACGGAGACCCCTGGCCCCAGGGCATAAGTGACCTATGGAGAACATCTACACACTGTTTTAACCAGTTCCTGGAAGCCTGAGGAAGACAAGTACTACAGTCCTCAGCAAAAATCCCAGACCCCAAGCAAAGAAAAGATTCACTCTCCTTTCAATGTCTCCCAGACACTCTATCTGCTCTCTTTCTATGTCTTCAATAAACTCTGTTCTCATCTCTTCTCAGCTCATGTTTGATTTCTATCCTGTGCAAAGTCAAGGACTGTCTTGGCTGGTCCATGTGAGATCCTCCTCTGGGTCCTTGGACTCAGCCTGCCTGCATCAAAGTAATCCTCAAGATAATAATATTTAAAAGTAGGGAAGGTAAAAAACAACTAAATGGAAGTAAGGTTTCCATATTTAACACTAAATGGTAAAATGCTGACATCAGTCAATGGTGATAAACATTCAGTTATGTATATATTGATATCAGGAGCAACTACTACAAAAATTGACACCTACAGCTAGCTGTTAGAAGCAGTTAGTTGGGTTCTAACAGGATGCCTGGAGCCCAGTGAAGAGGAAGTCATGGTCAGCCATCATGAAAGTCAGAGGCCTGTCCCTGCAGGGCCACAAGGCCACAAGAAGCTGGAGCAAACCAGACAGGCCTAAGATGGCAGGTGCCATGACAGTATGAGAAGTAAATGAGATGATTCATTTTCAGAAATACCAAATAAAAGCTGTGCTGTCTACTTTACAACAGGTTTACAACCTATTAGAAATATATACCAATCGTCGCCCCCCAAAATGGAGTCCCAAACCCTTAGACACTTCACTTCCTGATTCTTCTTCCCTACCCATTTCTGGGGCTTATTTTCATAGGCTTTGCAATGAGCATGTGCCAGAGAACTGAAGTCTCTGCATCACCTCAAAGAATGTATTTTTTGCCTTACATGGTCATAGGCAAATTCCGGGTAAGGCTGTAACCTCTACAGTACTCAGCCAATGAGGAATCAGGGGAGGGATGTGCATGCTAGGAGATAAATTGCCTGCTGTAACTGCACACACACACACACACACACACACACACCCCGCCCCCGCGCCCTGCAATGTGCCTGTCCATCAGACGCCCGCTCTTGCAAGAACATTGATTAAAGCCTTGCTTCACTGTGCTCTGAATCTCCGTTTCTCTCCTTTGATAGGGTCAGTGGGCTTCTCACAACAGGAACCCCTGATCAAATAAGGAAGAAAAGTGCAAAACCTTGTTTCCAAAATACCCCTACCTCAGGTAATGAATATTCCATCCCTTGTTGACAACTGTCAATAAAAGATAGAAACCCAAACCCCAGGGCGCACAGCTCTGTCTGTCTTGAACTTAGGTGCTCTCACATCTCAAGACTGTACTTTCACTTTAATAAACTTTTCCATTTGTGCCCCCTTGTCTGCTGTGTTGTGTCTGTCCTTGAATTCTTTCTCATGAGGAGACCAAGAGGATTTGGTGACATCTTTGGGATGGGCTGGGTTGGGGTCTCAGGACCCAGGATCTCCCCAGTTCACCCAGCAACACAGCTACAGCAAAGAGTAAATGCAACCTAACCCCTAGACAGATAAATGTTAAGACCATACACTAAAGGCCTATTTCCCTCAGCTCCTCAGTTGTGATGATTTTATGAAAACTTGACTCAGCTAAAGGATGCCCACACATATGGCAAAACATTATTTGTGGGTGTGTCTGTAAGAGTGTTCCAGAAAAGGGGCGCCTGGGTGGCTCCATCGGTTGGACTTCTGACTTTGGCTCAGGTCATGATCTCATGGTTCGTGAGTTTGAGCCCCACATCGGGCTCTGTGCTGACAGCTTGGAGCCTGGAGCCTGGAGCCTGCTTTGGATTCTGTGACTCCCTCTCTCTCTGCCCCTCCCCCGTTTGCACTCTGTCTCTGTCTCAAAAATAAATAAAACGTTTAAAAAACATTTTTTTTAACTAAAAAAAAAAAAAAAAAAAAAAAAATGTTCCAGAAGAGATTGTCATTTGAATAGGCAGACTGAGTCAAAGATCACCCTCACCAATGCAGGTGAGTATCACCCAATCCATTGAAGGCCTGAACAGAACAAAAAGGTGGAGGAAGGGTGCTCTTTTTGACTGAGCTGGGATATCCATCCTCTTCCCACCCTCAGACATCAGCACTCCCAGCTCTTAGGCCTTCAGACTTGGACAGAAATACACCACTGGCTTTCCTGATTCTCCAGCTTATAGATAGCAGATCATAGGACTTCTTGCCTCTATAATTGTATGAGTCAACTCCTATAATAGATCTCCTCTTATATATACCTACCTATATCCTATTGGTTCTGTTTCTCTGGATAACTCTAATATACCAGTACATCATGTTCATATTTCAATAAAAAGAAGGTGGGGATAGCAGAGTCACTGGCATTTTGGTGGTAACTGAAACCAGCAATGAATCAGATGGCTTAAAGGAAAGACACTGAGGAGGTCAAAGGGCAAATACAAGATCTGAGAGAACTTCACTCAGAAGCCTGGAAGAACAGGTCATAAAAAATGAAAAAGAATTATCTGGAAGGTAAAAATAAAACTAGCAACCCACATTGAACACACAGTTCTTCACTTGTGGAAAATAAACACAAAATGAAAAAGCAGAGATATTTTATGGAAACCAAAGGCACAACAGTAAGAATTAAGATAATCTAAACAACTAAACATGAAAAAACCAAAATCACAACAAAAGAGGTGCCTGGGTGGCTCAGTCAGTTAAGCGTCCAACTTCAGCTCAGGTCATGATCTCACAGTCTGTGGGTTCAAGCCCCCCATTGGGCCCGGTGCTGACAGCTCAGACCCTGGAGCTTGCTTTGGATTTTGTCTCCCTCTCTCTCTGCCCCTGCCCTGCTCATTCTCTCTCTCTCTCAAAAATAAATAAACATTTAAAAAATCATGAAAAATGGAAGAAAATCTGCTTTTAATTCCAATGGCACTCAATATGATATAGATAGATACAAAAAAACCCTGTTTAAAGTAAGAATTGATTTCAATTACATGGAGTCATCAAAGAATGAGTTATCAAAAGTTAAAAATTGACAGGTAAATTATGAAAACTAAAACTCTCAACTGAAGGCTTGAAACAGTAAACATAACTGACCAGTCGTACAAATCTCCTAGAGCATATGACAAAGGAAAGTGACTGCCAAGTACACATGGGAGGTCCTAAGAAGACTGAGCCTTCTTTCCTGGGCATTTAAAATAGTAACAGACTGGTCCAAATGGCGACATAGAAGGCTCCTGAAGTCACCTGCTCCAATCAACATGCTGAATCTACAGCAACATACAATTCCTCTGAAAGAAATTCAGAACCTAGCTGAGTGACTCCTTCATAAGCAGTGAACAAGAAAATACCCACATCGAATTGGATAGGAAACACTCATACATAGCTCACCATAAACCCCATTCATGGTATGGTGCTAATATAATCAAGAGTGAACTCCCAACTCCAAGCTTTTCCATGAGGAGCAAAGGTTTAGACCCCACATCTAGTGCCTCAACTCTTAAGATTCCTACCTGGACAGGCCCCCAAAACACCAAGCTCTGAAAGCCAACAGTGCTTGCTTCCATAAGAGCTACAAAACTATAGGGATGCCTGAGTGGCTCAGTCAGTTGAGCGTCCAGCTTTGACTCATGTCATGATCTCACGGTTCGTGTGTTCGAGCCCCACATGGGCTTGCTGCTGGCAGTGCAAAGCCTGCTTCGGATCCTCTGTCCCTCTCTCTGTGTCCCTCCTCCGCTCATGCTCTCTCTCTCTCTCTCAAAAATAAATAAAAACGTTTAAAAAAAAGATTTTAAAAAAGAACCACAAGACTATAAAGCAAACAAAGAACAGTTCTTAACAGACTCCTGAGATGCTAAAGCTATCATCCCACGTCTCCATGCAGAAAGAACAAGATCTCCCAGTCTTTTTCCAAAAGAGGTCCATTTGCATACTTTTGCTACTTGAAGGCCAGGCATCTACTTTAGCAGGCAGTTAACTGGATCCTTCCAGAAAGCCAGAGAAACCATGACACCACCTCCACCTTCTCCCTAAAACCCACCGCAAAGAGCCAGTATCTGCCTGGCAGGACCCTGGATATTATCTGGCACCCCAGCTTTCATGGTTACTGCCCAAGTGACAAGCCCCCAGATCACCTGGCTCTGACAGTCACCGGGACTTACATTCATGAGACTCACAGGACTATAGCAAACAAACAGCTCTAAACAGGTGTAGGACAATCCCATCCCCATGAGTATATACCCAAGCCTGGCACAGAGGGAGCATTAAAAAAAGCCCATCTCCAATTTCTCCCTGGAAAGGGCCTAACTACATATTTTCCCAGCTGCTGCCTGATGGTTCAGCTTCCAATAAGCCTGCATCTAGGTGCCAACTGAGATCCTTGCCTTTGGTACACTGACAGTTCTTGGCACGCCCTTAACTACCAGGAGCCACTGAAAACAAAGGCAGCTTAGACAACACAAAGGTCTAAGATACCTGAGTGCTGGTGAGGCTGCGGAGGAAAGGGAATCCTTGTGTACTATTGGTAGAAATATTAATTGGTGCAGCCTCTACGGAAAACAGCATGGAAGATGCTCAAAAAATTAAAAATATGGGAGCGCCTGGGTGACTCGGTCAGTTAAGCCTCCCAACTTCGGCTCAGGTCATGATCTCACGGCTTGTGAGTTTGAGTCCCGCGTCAGGTTTTGTGCAGACAGCTTGGAGCCGGGAACCTGCCTCAGATTCTTTGTCTCCCTTCCTCTGCCCCTCCATCGCTCGTGCTCTGTCTCTCTCTCAAAAATAAACATTAAAAAAACTTTTTTAAAAATTAAAAATATGATCCAGCAATCCCACTTCTGGGTACATATCCAAAGGGAAAGAACACAGGATATTGTAGAGATACCTATACTCCCATATCCACTGCAGCATTACCCACAATGGCCAAGATACAGAAACAACCTAAGTTGTCCATCAACAGATGAACGGACAAAGATGTGGGGTATACATACATACACTAAGGACTATGATTCAGCCATGAGAAAGAAGGAACTCTTCCTATTTGGGACAACATGGATAGATTCTGAAATCATTATCATGCTGGATGAAGTAAGTCAGACAGAGAAAGACAAATAAATATAGCCCAGCATCATGTATACGTGGAATCTTAAAAAAGTCAAACTCCAGAACAAAAGGTAGAAAAGTGACTGCCAGGGGCTGGCCGGTAGTGGAAACAGGGAGAGTTTGGTAAAAGGTTACAAATTTTCAGCTGTAAGATGAATGAAGTGAGGATCTAATGTACAACATGGTAACTATAGCTGGTAACACTATCCCATGTAATTGAAATTTGCTAAGAGAGGAAAACTTAAATGTTTTCACCAGAAAGTAAAACCAAATAAGTATGTGAGGGAACAGATGTAACAAACAATTAACTAGATGGGGGAATACTTTCACAATGTACATGTACATCGAATCACATTTTTTGTTGTTGTTAAAGTTTCTATTTTTCGGTAATCTCTACACCCAACATGGGGCTTGAACTCACAATCCTTGAGATCAAGAGTTTCACGCTCTTCCAACCAGGTGCCCCTCCACTTTAAATATCTTACAATTGTATTTGTCAATTATACCTCAAAAAAACAGAACACATTTAAACATAAAATAAATACAATGAAATAGTAACAGTGTTCCAGCTTATAAGAATACCAGGACCCTGGCCCAATACAAGACTGAAAGTTAATCGTAAGATTACAAAATGCTTCCCTCTCTACAACTTCCCACCACATCAACAGGCTCCAGGGCAGTAACAACAGATAGCAGATGAAAAAGCTATACAGTTTCAAGACAGAGAAGGCCAAAGTCAAGAGGGGAATCAAAAACAAGGGCACTTAGGGGTGCCTGGGTGGCTTAGTTGGTTAAGCATCGGACTCTTGATTTTGACTCAGGCTATGATCTTATGAGATCAAGCCCCATGATGGCTCCTCGCTGTCAGCTTGGGATACTCTCTCCCTCTGTCTCTGGCCTTCCCTGCCCATGTATGTTCGTATGCACGTGTGCTCCAGGGCAAGCTCTTTCTCAAAATAAATAAATAAAAATTAAAAAAAAAAAAAAAAAAAAAGGACAGTAAAGACATTTGAAGACTCTGGTACCTACAGCTGTTTAAAAAACATTAAACATTGCCCATCTCCTAGCCAAATTAACATAAATCCTCACATTATAAACCCATTTATCTCAGTTCTGTTACAGGATACATGTCCAGCGTTCAAAAAAAATTGCAAAGCATATCAAAAAGCAACAAAAAAAGCACACAGAAGAGACAAAGTAGTCATCAGAACCAGACTCAGATACAACACAGATGTTGGAAGTACGACACAGGGAGTTTAAAATAACTATGATTAATATGTTAGAGAGTTGAATGAAAAAATTAGACAATATTCAAGAACAAACGAGTAATATAAGCAGAGAAATAGAAATTCCAAGAAAAAAAAGGAAATGCTAGAATTCAAAGCCACAGTAATAGAATTGAGGAATGCCTTTGATGGGCACATCACAAGGAAAAAACCAGTGAACTTAAAAATAGGTCAATAAAAACTACACAAACTGAAATGTGAACAGAAAGAGGATGAAAAAAATAGCACATCCAAGAACTGTGGGTCAACATCAAAAGGTATAATATATGCATAAGTAGAGTGCCAGAAGCAGAACAGAGGCAGTATCTGAAGTAACAATGACCAAAAAATTCCAAAATTAATGACAGATTCAGGAAGTTCAGACAATACCAAGTGGGAAAAATACCAAGAAAACCACATCTAGTCACATCATATTTAAACTGCAGAAAATCAAAGACAAAGGGGAAAATCCTGAAAGAAGCAAAGAAGTGGGAGGTGGGGGAAGGCTGGGGGGAGGGGGGTGCACCTTACCTACAAAGGAACAATGATAAGAATTACAATAGACTTCTCAGAATCCATGCAAGCAAGAAGAATGGAGTGAAATATCTAAAGCTTTGAAAGCAGATACAGCCAGGCACACCTGGGTGGCTCAGTTGGTTAAATGGTTAAGCATCTGACTCTTGATTTTGGCTCAGGTCCTGATCCCAGGGTCCTGAGATTGAGCCATCTGTGGAGCCTGCTTAAGATTCTCTCTCTCTTTCCCTCTGCCCCTCCCCCTGCTCATGTTCCCACGGGGCACACACATCCGAAGGAAGGAAGGAAGGAAGGAAGGAAGGAAGGAAGGAAGACAGCCACCAACCTAGAATAAAAAAGATGCACCGAGGCATACATTTATATAACACTGAATGACAAAGATAAACTCTTATAAGCTTCCAGATGAAAGAACACTGACTCACAAAGTAAAGAGATATATCCTAACTTTAGATTTCTCCTCTGCAGTGGTGAAAGCAAAAACACAATTAGATTATGAGAAAGAATTTCAATGCAGAAATGCTATACACAAATAAATTGCTTTTCATATGACAGGCCCCAAATCGGATATGTTCAAATGGGCAGGGCCTCAAAGAATAAATCACCTACGGGATCTCTGCAGAGAAAATGCTGAGGAGGTACAAATAAGATGCCAAACAAGTCTCAAGCAAGGGGAAGGTGAAGAGGAGGGGAAGGAGTGGGAAACAACAGATCTTGTTGGTGATACACAGCTACAACTAGATGGATAATATTAACGTGATGTGAAATGTACCACGTAATGTTAAAGACCTGTTGAAACAGAAGAGACTCTCCGTAAGGAAGGACCAATGATACACTGATAAGTTAGCAAAATGTAGGAGTTTGGGTATGGGGTGCAGGAGACCAAAGCTTTCTAAGATCATCTAAGAGGGGCTGGAGGAGGAAGGGTAGCAGTTGCTACACCACGGAGCAGCAGAAGAGCCATGAAGCTTAATCCTGATGTGTCAGTAGATATGAGCTCAGTTATAATATTCAGCAGTAAGTTGGTAACTGTGAGAATTAAGAATCAGAAGTCTACCAGATTAACAAAGAAGAAAAATTAAACACTAAGAAGTTTGAACAAGCCAGAAAAAGTAAAGTTTCTGAAAATGTACAATTAGTAGCATAAAATTGTGGTATATATTTGTGTTATGCTAAAATATAATATTTAGCAAACTAAGATGGATATATAAAACCAAATATATGGATTATTGCAGAAAATGTGAATGGATATATTTCTTATCCAAGACGGATTGACATGGTGATCAAAAAAACCAAAATGCTGACATTTGTTGTTTATAAAAAAATAAATCTGAAAGTGATAAGGAATGGTGAAAAATGAAGGAATGAACAAAATGTTACCAAAAAATGCAAATAAAAGGGAGGCAAGCATGGCTTTATTTATATCAGATTAACTACAATTTACAGCCTTTACTTTCAGTAGGGCAAAGACAGACATCATGTAATGATGATAAATGACAAAAATTAGGGGCGCCTGGGTGGCTCAGTCGGTTAAGCGTCCGACTTCAGCTCAGGTCACGATCTCGCGGTCCGTGAGTTCGAGCCCCGCGTCAGGCTCTGGGCTGATGGCTCAGAGCCTGGAGCCTGCTTCCGATTCTGTGTCTTCCTCTCTCTCTGCCCCTCCCCCGTTCATGCTCTCTCTCTGTCTCAAAAATAAGTAAACGTTAAAAAAAAATTAAAAAAAAAAAAAAAAAAAAAAAAAAAAAGGGGCGCCTGGGTGGCGCAGTCGGTTAAGCGTCCGACTTCAGCCAGGTCACGATCTCGCGGTCCGTGAGTTCGAGCCCCGCGTCAGGCTCTGGGCTGATGGCTCGGAGCCTGGAGCCTGTTTCCGATTCTGTGTCTCCCTCTCTCTCTGACCCTCCCCCGTTCATGCTCTGTCTCTCTCTGTCCCAAAAATAAATAAAAAAAAAAAAAGACAAAAATTAATCAACATTTAAGTTAAATCTACATGCATCCAAACAGGTTTTTAAAAATTGCCATAATTACAGAATAATTTGGTTAAAGAAAACAAACAAACCACAATTACAGTGAGAGACAATGTATCTCTATCAATAAGAAAGGACAAGTATCAGGGCGCCTGGGTGGCTCAGTCAGTTAAGCGTCCGACCAGCTCAGGTCACGATCTCACAGTTCGTGAGTTCGAGCCCCGCGTCGGGCTCTGTGCTGACAGCTCAGAGCCTGGAGCCTGCTTCACATTCTGTGTCTCCCTCTCTCTCTGCCCCTTCCGTGCTCATGCTGTGTCTCTCTCTGTCTCAAAATTAAATAAACATTAAAAAAAATTAAAAAAAAAAAAAAGGACAAGTATCAAGTGGAGTTTATTTAACCCTTGTGTCAGGTAATAAATGACAGCTAAAATTCAACAGGCACTTACTTGGAAGAGTACCTTTCACAGAATATTTTAAATATATATTATTTCATATTCAGGGCAAACCTATAACATAGGTATTATTTCCCCCCAATTAACAGATAGGAACATTGAGACAGAAAAAAGTTATTGACTTTCTAAGGTCATCCTTAACTGGAATCGGGTCATCTGACGATAAAGATCCGCTTATAATTGTTCTGTTATACTGTGGTTTCAGAGAAAATATTATTAAATTCTATAAATTCTATAAAAGAGGTTTTATAACCTACTTTGTCTGATTATGACATATAAAACCGAAATGAAAAATATAATCTCTACCAAAAAGTCATTAACTCATGAGATGGTCTCCAAATTAAAAACTAGGTCAAAGAAAAGTAACCAACATCCAAATTACTAATTTCCTAGAAAAGAACAAAGTGGGCACTTCTTGTTTTGTTTAATGTTTATGTATTTATTTTGAGAGAGAGCACAGGAGCACAAGCAAGGAAGAGTGTGGGGCGGGGAGGGGTGGAGACAGAGAATCCCAAGCAGGCTCCATGCTGTCAGTGCAAAGCTCTGCATGGGGCTTGAACTCACAAACTGTCAGATCATGACCTGAGCTGAAAACAAAAATTGGACACTTAACCAACTGAGCCACACAGGTGGCTCACCCCATTTAATGATTTTCAACACTATGTGCCACTGTCCTAGGTACTTGGGATACAACAGTGAAAAACAAAATTCACCTCCTCTAGCCTTCAGGGGTTGGTGGGGGGGGGGGGAGGGGGTTACATTGATTCAGAAAGGGGAAAACAGAGGGTAAACTATATAATAATAAAGAAACCATAGAGTAGGTTAGACGAAAAGTGCTATGTTAAAAATACAAAGTAGACCAGGGCACCTGGGTGGCTCAGTTGGTTAAACAACTGACTTCCCCTCAGGTCATGATCTCACAGTTTGTGAGTTCGAGACCCACGTAGAGCTCTGTGCTGACAGCTCAGAGCCTGGAGCCTACTTCAGATTCTGTGTCTTCCCCTCTCTATACCCCTCCCCTGCTCACAATCTGTGTCTCTCTGTCTCCCAATAATAAATAAATGTTAAAAAAAAAAAAAAGTGTTTTTTTAATTAAAAAAACCAAAAAACAAAGTAGACCAAAATTAGGCGATGCGAACACTGGGGGTTAGCGTAGCAATTTTAAGCTGGGAGTTTGCCTAGACCTCACTGAGCAGTGACCTTTGAGCCAAGCCCTGAGGAGGAATGGGAGTGCACCACCAGGCTCCCTGAGTAAAGCACATTTGGAAGTACATTTGGTACAAGGATGAAGGTGGCATTGTGCATGGTATGTTTCCAGAACAGCAAGAAAGCAAGCAGGGCTAGAGCACAGTGATCAAGGGGCTAAGGAAGTGAGATCAAAATGGATCAAAAATGAGCCACATAAGCCACTATAAGAACTTGGGCTTTTACTCAGAAAAATGTAGATGCTGAACAGAGGAGCGACCTAAAAGAACCTGACTCATATTCTACAAAGAGCACTGTGGATGCTGTGTGGAGGGGCCAGGATTGAGAAGCAGCAAGACCTGCTCTGCTCTGTAACTATTTCTATAATCTAGACAACAGCAGATCAATTATTCTGGCCTGGTGAGGGTAGCTGCAGCAGAGAAGATCAGAAGAGGTCACACTTTCGATACATGTTAGATACAGGGCCCAGTGGTTGTGCTGACAAAGAAGATATGGAGCACAAGAAAAATTAAAAAAAAAATTTTTTAAAGGTCAAGGATGATTCCAAAGAGTCTGCTATTAAACAAGGAGAAGGCACCAGAGGGGGCTGGTTTGGGAGGGGAAGCCCAGGAAGTCAATTTTAGTTACACTGACCTTGAGTCTATAAAACATTCAAGTGGAGACAGAGAGCAGTTAGATACATGCATCTCAAGTGCAGGAAGAGATCTGCAGGCCAGAGATTATCAGCAGATGAGAACAGACGAGACCGTCAAGGAGAGGGGGTGCTCAGACAGAGGAAGGACCAGGACCAAGGACTGAGCTCTAGGGCACACCAACATTCAGAGGTAGGAAGAAAAGGAGGAACGAGCAAATGAGAGAGAAGGAATATTAACAGAGTGTGAAAGCCAAGTGAATCAAGTGAAATCAGAAGGAAAAAGTAGCCAGTGGTGTCAAAAGTGACTAAAAGAGCACGTAAGAAGAAGCCTTTTACCACTGGATTCAGCAATGGAGGGCACTGCTGAGTTTGACTAAAAAAAACGAAGGGAGAAGATAGGGTTTTAAGGTTTTTAGTTCATAGCAGGATGCTAAATTAACACCATTGTTGGCTCCCTCCCAGAAGATCAGTCCAGGGAGAAAGAGCTGGAAAGCAAAGCAAACTGTGAGTAACCCTTTGTGGGACTCTGGTTAACTGAACTGGTGTGTGTGAGCCATGCTTTTCGCTGGAACAAAAAGCACCTACTCCCACTTGGGGATGACAAGTGACAAACTGGGAAGAATCAACCACAACTTTTATCGTGTTCTAAAGGAAGATTTCCTTAATATAAAGAAGTTAAATCTATACTTTAAAATTTTCCAGAAAGAAGGGAGCCTGGGTGGCTCAGTCAGTTAAGTGTCTGACTTCAGCTCAGGTCATGATCTCACGGTTCATGAGTTCCAGCCCCATCAAACTCTGTGCTGACAGCTCTGAACCTGGAGCCTGCTTTGGATTCTGTGACTCCCTCTCACTCTCTCTGCCCTTCTCCCACTTGCACTCTGTCTCTCTCTCTTAAAAATAAATATTTTTTCAAATTTCCATAAAGAAAATCCAGACCCTAGATAAATTCACTTAATTTTATAAATAAAAAATAAATAATACCAATCTTACGCAAACACTTCCAGAGATGAGGTAGTGAGGAAATCAGTAACAAGTTTTTTGAGGCCAGTATAAAATTGACATAAAACCTGACAAAGACATTGTAAGAAAGGAAAATAACAGTCTCTCTCATGAACAAAGACAAAGACAAAAACTGTAGACAACTTATCATGAAACATATTTAAAGGTGATAGAATAAAAAGGCCAGGGGGGATTTTTTTCCTGGTTTAACATCTGAAAATCAAGCACTAATAGATTTACCTCAACCAACATGCTAATATCAATCATTAAAAGAACACAGGAGAAAACCGTATATAATCACCTCAGTAATCAACACCCATTGGATGATAAAAACGCTCAGCAAACTAGGAGCAGAAGGAAACTTCCCAAAGAATATCTACCAAAAAAACATACAGCACACATCAAACAAAGTGATAAAATATTAAAAACTTTCCCTTGAGACTGGAAAGAAAGCAAGGATGGACTAGTTCTATTCCATAGTACTTTATAGCTCCTAGCCACAGAAATAAAGAGACAAAATAAAAAAATATAAATTTTTAAATGAACAAAAATCTATTAAATGGGGGCACCCCAGTGGCTCAGTTAGTTGAGCATCCAACTCTTGATTTTGGCCCTAGTCATGATCTCAGAGACATGGGAGAGAGCCCCACATTGGGCTCTGTGCCGAGCATGGAGCCTGCTTAAGATTCTCTCTGTCTTTCTGTCTCTCTCTCTTCCTCGGCCCCTCTCCCCCCACTCGCAAGCTCTCTCTAAAATTTTTTTTTTTAATTTTAAAAAAAGACAAAAGAAAAAGTAAAAAATGTCCATACAACATAGTTGTGTAGGTAGAAAATCCAAAATAATTTACAGATGAAATATGAGTTAATAAATGGTAAGTGTAGAGGCCACATTTAGTCAACAGCCTTGAACAATGAATATAGAAAGGGCCCAGGGGGACCCCAATCCCCTGGCTGAATACAAACAGTCTCATTAGATGACACGCCTCAAAATATCCATAGGCCTTAACTAATCAGTGGGCTAGTTACAACCACGCAGAGTTACCAAGAAAGGGAAAATTCCATTTGTCCCCTACCTTCTCACTTTTCCCCTTTAAATACAGCCCCCACCACTGCCTTATTGCAGACAACCTCTGCTTTGCTGTCCTGCCCTCTACTCCCTTGGGGTGTATTTGATAAACTTCTATCTCCTTTGTTCTGCCTCTGGTGAATTCTTTCACCTCCATCCTATTGGGAGAGACATCACAGTAAGGTCACTAAAAAAAGTTCAATATACAAAAATTCACTATATTTCTATATATCAGCAGCACCCAAATAAGGAGAAAAATATTCAACTAAGGATAACTCTAATAAAAAAAAGGACAAGACGTATATATAGAATTTATCAAACAGTGCTGAGAAAAAGAGAGCCTAAATGAAGAAAAATGTCATGTTCATGAATTGAAAATTCAAGTCTTGGGGCGCCTGGGTGGCTCAGTTGGTTGAGCATCTGACTTCAGCTCAGGTCATGATCTTGCAGTTTGTGAGCTTGAGCCCCGCGTCAGGCTCTGTGCTGACAACTCAGAGCCTGGAGCCTGCTTCCGAGTCTGTGTCTCCATCTCTCTCTGCCTCTCCCTTGTTCATTCTCTGCCTCTCTCTCTGTCAAAAATAAATAAACTTAAAAAAAAAAAAAAAAAAAAAAGAAAATTCAAGTCTTTATTAATATGACCAGTCTGCCAAATCAATCTATAGATTCAATGTCATACCAAATTCCAACAGATTGGCGGGGGGGGGGGGTGGGGGGGGGGGAGGGGGGGAGTTGACAAAGATTATTATAAAGTTTATATGGAAATACAAAGGACTTAAAGTAGCCAAGACAAATCTTGAAGAATGAAAGTAAAAAACATATTCCCACAGATATGAATACTTTTTATAAAGCTACAATAATAAGGGCAGGGTAGTATTGGCATGAGGCTAGATAAAGAGACAACTGAAGAGAAATAAGAATCCAAAAAGAGACACACACATACATGGTCACCTGATTTTCAACAAAATTCTCGTGGGAAAGGAAGTCTTTTTCATAAAAGGTACTACAGGAACGGGATAGCCATAGCTCATGACAAAAAAAGAGACAGGGAAAGATACATGTGTATGCATTTATATATAATAATTCAAAATGGATCATACACTTAAATGTGAAAGTAAAACAATTCGAGCTTTTAGAAGAAAGCACAGATGGATTCCCTTATGACTTCTGGACAGGCAAAGATTTTTTAAGCAGGACACAAAGAGCACTAACAATTAAAGATCGACAAACTGGACTTGATTAAATTCAGACAAAGTCTCAAAGAAGATATTTGCAGTACATGTATCCGACAAAGGACTCCTATAAAGAACATACAAGGAATTCCTACAAGTTAACACAGCAAAGACAAGCTACCAAAATTTTTAATGGACAAGACTGAAACACACTTCAACAAAAAGATATCAGAATGGTCAGTTAATATGGAAAGATGCTCAACATCATCAGCCTTCAGAGAAGTGCAAATTAAAATCACAATGAGATACCACTACATTCACTCACCAAATACTGAAAAGAAAAGAAAGAAAATGAAAACAAAAGAAACCTCACAAACAATATCAAATGCTGTCAAGGGTCAAGGATACAGTGCAACAGGACTGGGGGATGGCTGGTGGGAAGGTAGAGTAGTACAACTATTTTGTCGAACCACTGGCAAAATCTGTCAAAGCCAAACAGACATATGTTCTATGACCCATCAATTCCACTTCTAGGTTTATATTCCTCAGAATCAAGTGCATATGTACACCAAAAGACATATACAAAAGCCAGAATTAAAAACAGCCCAAATATCCATCTAGAGCAGAATGGATGAACTGTGGTAGAGTCATACAGTGGGAAAAAAACAAAACTAGTGCTACCCGCGGATGATGTTACAGACGTAACACTCAGTAAAAGAAGTCAGATGAGACACAAAAGAACATATATTGCATGATTCTATTTATATGAAGTTTAAAATAAGACAAAACTAATAAATGTTAATAGAAATCAAAATAATGGTTCCCCTCGAGTGAGAGTGGGCAAGTACTGTCTTGGAAAGAACACAAAGGAATTCTTCTGCATTGCAGAAAATGACCCTTATTCTGACCTGGGTGATAGCCACCCAGATGCATAGTGTACGAAAAATTCAAGTTGTACCCTTCTGATTTGTGCACCGAATTTCAATTTCAAAAAAAAAAAAAGAAGAAAGAAAGAAACATTAACAACTTGAAAGTAACAAAATTTATTTACCAACTGGATGTGTAGGTTGCAGGCAAAGGCCAGCACTTAGAACAAAAGCTATGTTTGTTACCTGGATGATGAGCTGGCTGGTAATAACATTTAGTAGGAAATAAAGAAGGGTGGCAGGGCAGCGGGGGGGATCTATAGAGTTTGAAGGGCCTTTAGACGAGCCATTCACAGTTGGCCATTAAGGTCTAAGATAGGGGAGAGGGCTGGACCAGAGAGCCAGATTCAAGCATCCCAGCAAATGGTACATCTCCAGAGAGAACAGATTAGTCAGCAAGACCAGGAGAGTGAGGACAATCACTGGAGAGTGAGGAGATCAATAACAGACACTGTGGGAGAAACAATAAGAGGCAAAAAGAGGAAGAAGACTCTACTGAGAGAACAGAAAAGAATTACAGAAGGAGGAATAGACCAGAAAACAACCAACAAGACTTTCTAGGAGAGACTGGACATGAACGTAAAAACTGGACAGAATGCTCAATTCACTGAGCATTACCTTAATTAAAGTAACTTCAGTACTAAAGTATCCATGACATTTGCCATAATAAGATCACTAATGTCCCTTACCAGACAGATCCAACAGTGATTTGGTTTGAAATACGGAAATGGGGAAACATTTGCCAGAAAATACCTTTAACCCATCTGTTGCACACTCTATACATAGCATTAAAGATTATCTGAAGGTGGTATAATCCATTCTTTTTGGAGACATCCCTGGTTCTATGCCTGGATTAGGCAGAAAAAGGTCGATGGGGGTGGGAGCATACCTGGGTGGCTCAGTGGGTCAGGCATCAAACTCTTGATTTCAGCTCAGGTCACCATCTCACAGTTCATGGGATCAAGTCCCGCGCTTTCCAGCCTACTTTGGATCCTCTCTCTCCCTCCCCTACTTGCGCATGCTCTATCAAAATAAATAAACAAACATTTTTTAAAAAAAGAAAGAGGTCTATGGCACCATGGTGTTTTGGCCTTTAGAAACCTGGACTGACTGAGTTCTCCTTTAGCACAAGTGTCCTGCTTCCCTTGAGGAGCAATTATAGGCAGCAGACTGCATTACTTCTCATAGTAACTGAAAGATTATTTACTATGTTACACAGGAAGAACAAGACAGGAACATTTTTAAGAACTCTTATGTCTTCTGAGGAATTAGCATGACAGTTTCTTCAGGGGCCAATTCAAACCATGCAACAGAAAATGTCTGCATTTTTGCTACGACTATCAGAAGAATCGGACAGATTTGGCTGTAATATAAAACCTGCACATTTCTGCACACCACTTTGTCCTCATATTGATGCGCTCCTGGCTATTTTCCCTGAAGCTGATTTTCATCTATTTCTATATTTCCATTCTAACCTATTGACCCTTAAAAGCCTCATACAGTCACAGTAAACAAAATAGGGAAAATAAACAACTCACCTGAGATCTATTCATTTTCTACGGAACTAGGAAACATGTAGGGAACTACAAAGGTGGAGCTAGGGGAGAAGAAAGAAAAAATAATCACAAGAGATCTGACCTACTTTGCACCTCCCTGGATTCTCTCACCTATAAAACTCCACTCACTAGCTGGATAAAATGTCCTCCTGTAGGAGAACATCCTTTGGTCCTTAACTACCTCGACAG
Source organism: Panthera onca (assembly GCF_046562875.1). Taxonomy (NCBI): domain Eukaryota; kingdom Metazoa; phylum Chordata; class Mammalia; order Carnivora; family Felidae; genus Panthera; species Panthera onca. Next base: position 38,303,522 of record NC_138349.1, on the reverse strand, counting down.
TAGTTTCTGTCTTTTGATGGAAGCCCGTTTTGACTTAACTGTATCTGAAAATCCGACTATTGGTTAGACCGCACATGAACAGGAGGACCCTGACATTTACCCTCTCTGGCTCAGTGTTTTTCATCTTTCATTGTAGGCAGAAACAGGTAACCCAGAAGTTCTTTCCTGCACTACCTTCTGAGTCTGCGAAGTCAGAGGAGAGGATGCAACACATCTGTCAATGCCGCATGTGGCATAAGGGCCCCTCAGGATCTGAAAAGGGTGGAGCATTTGAAAGACATCAAAGTCTGTTAGAGAGGTCTCAGAATTTTCTTGGTGGGTTGAAAACCAGTGTCACCCACAGAGGGTAACTACACCTGCCGTGGTGAGAATTTTGTACCGTACACAATTGTCAAATTACTATATTGTACGCCTGAAACCAATATAATGTATGTCAACTATACTTCAATAAAAGAAAAATGCCGTCACCAACCCCCCCGCAAAAAAAAAAAAAAAAGAATTTTCTTGGTGGTAGGTGGTATTTCTTTCTCCCAGACCATCCTCTCTCAAACCTGCAAATGAAGTGACCTTTCCTTGGCAGGCTTGCCCTTTGGCCTTAGCCCTTACTCACCTCTCCTAAAACCTGGCTCAGACCTCAGGTTGTCAAGGTTGAAGGGTGGCTTGCACAACACAAGGATCACATACTGCTACTAGCCCTGCAAATCTACAGTCTGCTCTTTCTCTGCCTCGCCCTCCTCTGCTCTGCAGCCCTGGTCCGGGATCGCCATTCAGACTGGCGATCTTACAGGTGGGATTCCTCTTTACAAGAGCTTGGTTCCTAGGAATCAGGACACGAATGTCAGGGACAAAATCATTTTAGTTGTAACCTACCATTAGGGTCTCAAATCTTGGAGCTCCCTGGGCCCCAGAATCTTGGGCTGATCCTTCAAAAACCCCAAACTAGGACCACAGGCTGGACAGTTCGTTCAGACCAGGCCCAGAACTAACCATTATGAAGAGTGACCCAGGAAACCTCACGACACCAAGAATCCCCAAAATACCAGTGCCCCACAATAAAGCGGAGTCTACGTTATACTTGACAGCGATACCCTCTGGCTCAGTACTGGGTCGGACACAAAGCCGGATTTAGGCAGAATCATTTCTTAGGGAGGAGGCAGTTGTGGACGCGCCTCCTAGCGCCACCTCCCGCGGGGCTGTACGATCCGAGGCACTCGCGGGCCTGAGACTCCATTTCCTAATCTGTTACAGCAGAAGGGTGAGGATTCCCTGCATCGCCGAGCGCGCGGCGGCCTCAGAACAGGAGGGCCAACGCCATCGCGGCCTTTTTGAAAACCATCAGGCTCCGGTAAGCGTACAAAGATCTGATCCGGATCCGCCTGCACGGCCACTCCCGCGGGCACGGATCCGAGGCCCACGCCCCGCCCTTCCGCAGCCGCCGCTCCCCAACTGCGCTCCAGCCCCTGCCTCGCCCAGGGGCAGGCCGCGCGCGGGCGACGCATGCGCCAGAACTCCCGCCCTCCCCACCCCTTCCCCCCCGGCTCCCGCGCGGTGCAAACCGCAGACCCGGAAAACGCTTCCCATCAGGCCCCGCGGCAGGAACACCCCCCCCCCCCCCCCCCGCCCGGCCCTAGAGGGGGAGGGGGGTGCCGAGCCGCGTAGGCTATAACCGCGAGGGGGCGTGAGGCCGACCTTCGGCCAGCCCAGACTCGTGGGCGAAAGTCTCGAGAGGTTTCGAGCCGAGCGAGCGTTGCGGAGGAAAACAAGCCCTTGGCCGCAGAGTTTCCCCCAGGAAGGCACGGCAGCTTGGAGCTGGGCGTGTTGGTTGTAGTAGTAATGATAAAATATGATGGTGCCAGCTTCTCAAAATTACTTGCAATACGCAAAAATTGTAGATGAATAAAAATACAAACCGAAAGAAAACGACTATCACACACAGCCTGATCTCCGTTAGATGGCTGTGCACCGTCTTCTGACATTTTACAAAAATGGCATTTTAAGGACGTGACTACTGTAGCATGTTTTCGGTAAAGAAGGTAAACATTTTCTTGGTCAATTTATGTCCCGGCTCTTTCTTATTGATACTTCCAAATAAATAGGACATTCGAAAGAATTTAATGAGCGGACACAATACAACTCTCATAGAGTCAACAGCTGTTAGTTAATATTTTGCCATGTTTGCTTTATCTAGATGTGTAGTCATTTATGATGACACCAGCCCTGAATATGTCATCATGTATCATCTAAGATTAAGGGCATATTCCTGCGGGATCACAATAACATTATCACACCTATACTATTTAACACTAATTCCATAAAAACCATTTAATATCAAGTCCATATTCAAATTTCCCCAACTGTTCCAAAATGTCTCTTATAAAAGTTTTGTTAAGTTTTTTTGAAACTATTTTTTTTAAACCAGGATTCAACAAAACCCAAAACAATGGAACCCACATATTATAGTACATAGTGGTGGTGTATTAGAATGTGTAAGTGAAAATAAGACAAGATTTACTCTCTAGATAATTGAGTACTAATTTTCCCATTGGAATAAGTGTAGTGAGTGCATTCTGAAAGAGCATAAATCTACCAATAGGATACAGAAATTTTGTTTTAATTCTACTTCATATTTTCTGAGCATTTAACAGAATTCAGCTACCAATTCAACTGCATAATCCATCAAACTTGAATTGTATTAAAAATCAAAATTTGGAGCAGCTGGGTGGCTCAGTGGGTTAAGCTCTGACTTGGTCTCTGGTCATGAACTCGCAATTTGTGAGTTCAAGCCCCGTGTGAGGCTCTGTGCTGACAGCTCAGAGCCCGGAGCCTGCTTTAGGTTCTGTGTCTCCCTCTCTCTTTGTTCCTCCCCTGCTCAAACTCTCTCTCCCTCTCTCTCTCTCTCTCAAAAATAAAGATTTAAACAAAAATTTTTTAATCAAAATTTTATTCCAAAGCTATCAATTTTCAGGCATGTTTTACAGCACAAGGTCGAATACTACTCCTAAGTAAATATTAGTTGGTTAAAAAAAGAAAGATTTTTAATTTTAACAACACTGAATATTAAAGTAGCGACACAAGTCTGGAGATCACAAAATGAATGTTTCAAAACACATATGCAACATTTACAGGAGACTTGACATGTGATAGAGTTAAATTTTGTGTGTTTAAGGTAAAGGGGATTTTGTATAGTAGTATAACAAATATTGACCTCAATTTGCTGCTCAAGAGTTTTAAAAATCTATGACTCCCAACAATTTTTTTAAAATATTAAGAGAATTTCATTATTTTAAACTTTGTATATAACATATAACTTTGAAATATTTATTCACATTATTTTAAATTTGCAGAACTTAAATTCCCGTATGTGACAGCAATATCCTTAACCGGCAGTCTTTTGCGCAGTTCAGGTATGTGTGAATTTCAGTCACTATGGTTTAGTTAAATAACACTGGCCCCACAACAATATGATTCCAATTTCAGCTACCACTTTATATTAACTGAGGAATCGCATGAAGTAGAATCTCAGCTGCTAGGTCTTCAGTCTACAAATCACTAATAACGGCTGCACATCATGATCAGTGACAAGTCACATCCCTTCTTTCAAAGTCTGCCGGTAATCCGTCACTAAATCTGTTACTCAGTTCACACTGAGAGAGCAACAGTTGGAGTTGTGTGGGCTCTTTGTCTCCCGTTGGTAAACTGTTTTGGTTACTGAGAATTGCAGAACTCTCAGCACATAATAATTCCATCCGGACCTCTGCTGGGAGACAAACTCTAGTATGGCATCTACCGGCATCAGGCTGTGTCCCTGGGATGACCCCAGCCACTCCCATGCCCACCTCCCTACCCTGCCTGCCAGTCACACACACACACACACACACACACACACACACCCCATTAAAATGTTGGGCCAAAAAACTCAACTCTGCCAGAATTTGCTGTTTGTGCCAGCCAATAGCGATAGGCCCCTAACTTCCTTTTCTTAGAACATTTACTAATTAGTAATTCTTCCTCTGTCCCTTTGAGATGTACATGTACCACCAACTCAGAAGTGTCTCTTCAAGAACCTGAAAGCCATTTCCTTGAAGTGTATCCATCAGGAAGGATAGGGCCTCTGTCTCCCAGTCTCTGTGCGAGGATAGAATTCTAAATTAATTACAGCTGCAGCTGACCTAATCGCATTTATACTTTTTAATATTTCACTTCTCTGACTCTACTTGAGCCTCTGCTTTCCCCCACCACATTCTCCTTTTAAAATATTCTATTACCTCCTGGCACATAGGTGGCTCTGTCGGTTAAGCATTCAACTCTTGATTTTGGCTTAGGTCATGATCTCACGGTTCATGAGATTGAGCCCCACATAGGGAGCTGCTCAGAGTCTGCTTGGGATGTTCTCTTTCCTCCCTCTCTGCCACTCCCAACTCTCTCCCTCTCTCTTTCAAAATAAATAAACTTTACAAAAATCCTATCACTTCTGCACAAATTAGAATAGAGCTCAACCCTTTCCTCTACTGTCAGTAACTACTGGATAAAGTCTATTTTCACCACCTTAACTAATGTCTGGCTGTATTTATCTTTTTTTTTTAATGTTTTTTTTTAATTTTATTTTTGAGAGAGACAGAGCACGAGTGGGTTAGGGGCAGAGAGAGAGAGGGAGACACAGAATCTGAAGCAGGCTCCTGGCTCCGAGCCATCATCACAGAGCCCGTTGCAGGGCTTGAACTCATGAACCGTGAGATCATGACCTGAGCAGAAGTCAGACACTTAACCGACTGAGCCACCCAGGCACCCCAGCTGGGTTTATCTTTGACATTACCCAGAAGAAAGGAGATGGACTTCCCATTCAAAATTGGGTTTGGGTGTCAAAAGTGATGGCACCCCACATGCACAAAGAGGGTTTATCACTCATCTAATGAGGCTTTCTGGAGCGAACAGGGATAGTTTCCATGCAAGTCCCAAAACGGCTTAAGAGAGCCCTGAAAAGACTGGCTTAAGGGTTTTATTGGGCTTAAGGGGTGGGACTGACATGTGGGCTCATGGGCTTGTGTGACTTGAAATTCCCTCCAGAGTCAAAGAGGGGGATTACCTGGGCTTTCACATCAGCTTGCCCAGACGTAGGGCAGGAGGAGAAGGAAGACTGGTGGAGCTTAAAAGCTGTCATTGTTGCATCCACACGACTCCTGAAACAGAATGCTACGGGCACTGGTGACAGTCACAACAAAGTTTATTGCAATGAGAGGCAAGGCAAACCGATCAATCGGGACCGACACTCTTGACCAGAGTACAGTCTCGAACAGCCGGAGTGCAGAAAATTTTTTTTTTTTTTAACATTTATTTATTTTTGAGACAGAGAGAGACAGAGCATGAATGGGGGAGGGGCAGAGAGAGAGGGAGACACAGAATCGGAAGCAGGCTCCAGGCTCTGAGCCATCAGCCCAGAGCCCGACGCGGGGCTCGAACTCACGGACTCACAGACCGTGAGATCGTGACCTGAGCTGAAGTCGGACGCTCAACCAACTGAGCCACCCAGGAGCCCCAGAGTACAGAATTTTTATAGCCTACCACATCGTCTTATTATCACCTGGGAACAGAACAAAGGAATAGTTCCCAGGTGGAAACAGTTCAAACAGGCCCTTGCCCCAATCCAATCAAGCGCTAATCCATCCCTTGATTGATAGGATAAGGCTGTTATCTCTTAACCTATGGTGTTAAAACAAAGATGTTATCTCTTTTTTTTTTTTTTTTTTTTATTTTTGGGACAGAGAGAGACAGAGCATGAACGGGGGAGGGGCAGAGAGAGAGGGAGACACAGAATCGGAAACAGGCTCCAGGCTCCGAGCCATCAGCCCAGAGCCTGACGCGGGGCTCGAACTCACGGACCGCGAGATCGTGACCTGGCTGAAGTCGGACGCTTAACCGACTGCGCCACCCAGGCGCCCCAGATGTTATCTCTTAAGGCTACCGGTTAGCCCTACCCTTACAGTCATCAGTCAAAGGTCAAAAATGGGTCGGACTATTACACCAACCCGTGGCATTAAAAAAAATAATAGTAATTAAGAGGAAATTGGACAACAAGGATGAAATTGCAGCAAAGACAGCAAAAGTTATAATGCTGGAATGAAATTCAAGTTGAACATAGAGTTACAGAAGGAAGAGCTGGCCAGGGGGGCACCTGGATGGCTCAGTCAGTTAAGTGTCTGACTTCGACTCAGGTCACAATCTTGCGGTTTGTGGGTCCGAGCCCTGCATTGGGCTCTCTGCTGTCAATGCAGAGCCTGCTTCGGATCCTCGGTCTCCCTGTCTCCCTGCCTCTCTGCCCTTCTCCTGCTCACACTCTCACTCTCTCTCTCTCTCAAAATAAATAAATAAACATTTTAAAAAAGAAAAGAAAGAGCTGCCAGGGAAATTTCGACACTGTCACCATTTAAGAGGCTCTAGATTTACAGCCAGAGGAACTTGCGGAAGGGGAACGCATCCACATAAATGAGGGAAGTGATAAAAGGGATGAAAATGTCCCAAGGAAGTGATGCTGTTTTTCTGGGTTTGTTTTTTCTAAGTAACTGTGTTAGACTTCTGTCTGCTCAATATGTGGATGTCCAGAATTTCAGAGGGTATCCAGCAAACTGCTTGTGCATAAATGAAAATAGTGGGACCAGTGCCCCTTCCCAATTCAGTTCTTCGGAAATTGCTACAGAGTCACACGCTTGCAGGCAGTTTATTATTTAGTGTTGCCTAGCAAATAACCCACAATTTGGTGGCTTCGAACAACAAATGTTTACTATCTCACACCATTTCTGAGCGTCAGGAGCAGCTCATGTGTGCACTTCTGGCTCAGGTTCTCTCTTGAGGTGGCACAGCAACTCTCAGCCAGGCCTCAGGCACCTGAAGGCTTGGCCAGGCCTGAAGCATCTGCTCCCAGGCAGACACACTCACATGGCTATTGGCAGGCGCCTCAATTCCTTGCAGGGTGAGCCTCTCAACGTGGCGACTGGCTTCCCTCAGGGCAACCAATCCAAGAGAGAGAGGCGGAAGCCACAGTGTCCTTTAGAACCTTGCCTCAGAAGTGACATGCCACTTTGTCTGCATCCTGTTGATCACATAGGCAACCCTCACTCGATGTGGGAGGGGACTATACAAAGATGTGAATATGGGGGCAGGATCACTGAAGGTGACAAATCACCCAGAAGGAAGATGACGGTGTGAGGGTGTCCTCTGTAGAATGCAATCAGGGCGGGGCGCCTGGGTGGCGCAGTCGGTTAAGCGTCCGACTTCAGCCAGGTCACGATCTCACGGTCCGTGAGTTCGAGCCCCGCGTCGGGCTCTGAGCTGATGGCTCGGAGCCTGGAGCCTGTTTCCGATTCTGTGTCTCCCTCTCTCTCTGTCCCTCCCCCGTTCATGCTCTGTCTCTCTCTGTCCCAAAAATAAAAAAATAAACGTTGAAAAAAAAAAAAAAAAAAAAGAATGCAATCAGGGCTCTGTGTGTGTGTGTGTGTGTGTGTGTGTGTGTGTGTGTGTGTGTGTTTGTGAAATCCTTTACTCCCATCCATGTTTCTCTTCTAGATGTTTTGCTGCATTTCTCTTTCATTTTTCAACTCTTCCCTTGAATTTTGGTTTTATTCTTTATAGTTTAAAAAACGGCCCAGATACATTTTTATGGTTGAATGTATATTTTATACAAGTTCAAGTTCCAGGCTTGGTGAGTTTTCCTAATTTTTTTCCCTCTTCCAGTGTGAGGGTTGCATTTTGTGAGAGATGGACTCAGGGAATGCTGCTTTTTTTTTTTTTAAATGTTTATTTTTGAGAGAGGGAGCAATTGGGGTAGGAGCAGAGAGAGAGGGAGACCGAGGATCAGAAGCAGGCTCCAGCTGACAGCAGAGAGCCCAATGCAGGGCTGGACCTCACAAACTTCAAGATCATGACCTGAGTCAAAGTTGGACACTTAACCAACTGAACCACCCAGGCGCCCAGTAAATTCTGCTTTTGAACTTGGTGGAGAGAAACACTGACATGTCACTGCGGGCAAAAGGGATGCGGGAGGAGAGAGGAAGGAATTACTTTTCCCAGTCACAGGATAAGAGACCACATGTTCCCTGCCCTCTGCTTTTAGAGGTCATTTAAGGGACCATAAGTTTTGGCTGGACAGCTGACTGGTAAACATGGATATTACTGCCTGACACAGCACAGAAGCCCATATTTTCTATTATTTGAGATAATGGCCTCTAGTATATATTGAAGCAAATGTTTAAAATGGGAGGCTATGGTCCCTAGTCATCTGTAACTTGCATCTATTGAGAATCTGTACATTTCAGGCACTTTCCAAATGCCTCGTCCTGAATATGACTGAAAAAGATGAAGTTCAGGAGCAGGAAGGCCAATTGGGAGGCCATTACAATAATTCATGTACAAAATGATGATGGTTGCTCGAATCAGTACAGAGAGAAGTGGAGTGAAATATGTATTTTAGGGTACAGCTGATAGGATTTTCTGACAGTGTATGATGTGAGAGAAAGAGAGGAGTCAAAAATGACTTTGACCTTTTTGGGCCTGAGTAATTGGGCAGATGGAATTGTCATCATTATGGGGAAACTCTAAAGGTTTGGTTACCTGCTGAGAGTAGGATGATTTTGAACTTATCATCTAAATATGAACGCTTTTGAGAATGAATATGACTGCTATTAGTCACTAGGCCTAGATGATAGGAGCAGACTGAGACTGTCCCTTTCAGACCAGGGAGGATGGTTTCCTTACTCACAGGACAGGAGAAGGTACTGGATGTTGAAATAACTGATATATGAGATAAGTATAAATTAAAGCATCTGGAAGAATGGAAGATCTTTTTATTTTTTTTTTTTTAATTTTTTTTTTAACGTTTATTTATTTTTGAGACAGAGAGAGACAGAGCATGAACGGGGGAGGGGCAGAGAGAGAGGGAGACACAGAATCGGAAGCAGGCTCCAGGCTCTGAGCCATCAGCCCAGAGCCCGACGCAGGGCTCGAACTCACGGACTCACAGACCGTGAGATCGTGACCTGAGCTGAAGTCGGACGCTTAACTGACTGAGCCACCCAGGCGCCCCTGGAAGATCTTTTTAAATATTTATTTATTTCTTTAGAGAGAGTGGGGCAGTGTGAGCAGGGAGGAGCACAGAGAGAGGGAGAGAGAGAATCCCAAGCAGGCTCTGTGCTGTCAGTGCAGAGTCCCAAATGGGGCTCGATCCCACAAACTGTGAGATCATGACTTGAGCCAAAATCAAGAGTCAGACATTTAGCTGACTGAGCCCCCAGGCGCCCCCTGGAAGGATGGAAGATAAACTAGACTATAGTCACATGGTACGGTTGCTGAACACATGAAGAAATCAGGAAGATTAGTTGTTTCTGAATCTGAAGTGATCTGAATGACAGAATGATCACCCAGGTCCAGCTACCTGAGTGGAGGTACATGATAGGCAAAGTTAGCCAGGTACGGGGTTTGACCAAATGGTAAAGCAAGAATGGAGGGACTAATAATGATTGAGAATCAACATTAAGCTGGACAAGTAGGGAAGGGGGACACCACTGGGTGAGGGACATCTAGAAATGACAAAGTCTCAGACATGATCAGGTTCTGATTGTTCTCCATGCCCGACGGTGGAGATTACCAATGAGACTGTATGTAAATACTCTTCCTTCTTACCCTTTCACACTATTGGTTATTTTTTAAAGGTGAGGGAGGGGGGTCTAACAAGAATAGGACATTGGCGGGGCACCTGGGTGGCTCAGTTGGTTGAGCAACCAACTTCAGTTCAGGTCATGATCTTGTGGTTCGTGAGTTTGAGCCCCGCGTCGGGCTCCATGCTGACAGCTCAGAGCCTGGAGCCTGCTTCGGATTCTGTGTCTCCCTCTCTCTCTACCCCTCCCCGGCTCATGCTCTGTCTCTCCCTCTCTCTCAAAGATAAACATTAAAAAAAAAAAAAATTAAAAAAAAAAAAGAATATGACATCGGGGTAAAACTAAATCTATACATTTATTCAGTAAACTAATTATCATATCAAGAATACCTCTTTCTCTTCTGTGAAATATTTTTTTCTTTCCTGATCTGATTCCCTTTCACCTAAAATGGTGAAATGGTCTAAAATGACCTGGCAGTGCTATCCAATAGAAATATAATGTGAACCATATATGTAATTTTAAATTTTGTAGGGGCCATGTTAAAAATGTAACAATAAACAGTTGAAATTTGGGGCACCTAGCTGGCTCAGTCAGAGGAACGTGAGACTCTTGATCTCGGGGTCATGAGCTCGAGCCCCATGTGGGGAGTAGAGATTACTTAAATAAATAAAACCCATTTAAAAAAAAAGAAACAGGTGAAATTAACTTTAATAACAGATTTTATTTTTTAAATATTCAAAATATTATTCCAATATATAACCAATATAAAAATTACCAAGATACTTCACATTTTTTATTGCAGTGTCATACTTCTAATATTTATTTCACATACTTTCTTCACTTTGGATTTCACAAGCCACTAACTCTTTGAGTCTCAGTTTCTTAATCTGTAAAATGGGAACACTAATATCCATTTTATCAGGCTGACCTGGGGTTTAAAAACAATATATGCAAATCAATTGCAGCAATGCATGCCCAGTAGAAGATGCTTATAAACAATAGTCTTCCATTAATCCTCTCATCTAGGCCGAGAGAAAAGTAATCATCCCTTACTTGCGAATGAGAAAACTGAAATGCAAGAATGATTGACAGACGTGTCCATGTTATCACAGTGAGAAAGGATTGGAACCCAGTTATTCTGCTCCCGGCCCAATCTATTCACTCATTTACATCCAAACACTGTAGCTTCTGGGGATGAAGCAATAAACAAGACAAACTTTCTGCTCTCATAGAGCTTCCATTTTAATGGACAGAAAATCAACAATAAATATGCCGTGTGGTAGTGATGCAAAATAAAGCAGAGGGATGAAGGTTGATGTGTGGTGAGTGGCGGAGCCTTTTACGTAGGACTCAGAGGAAAGCCCATGTGATGAAGTCGCATTTGGGTAGAACTCTGAAGGAGGCAGGGGAGTGAAGCGTGTTGGCATCTGCGATCAGATCATTGTAAGCATGACTGGTGTGATCTGGAGACAGCAAGGAAGCCAGAGGGGCTGGAGGAAGGTAAAGTAGGAAGAAGAGATCAGACGGTGGGGTTGAGAAGTAGATCCTGTAGTGCCCCCGTAGTCCCTTGTTCTTAGCACACTGCTGTCCTGCTCCTCAGAGAACTCGTCCAGTTTTTACTCCGTGACCCAGGAATTCTTCTCTAGTACTCTACTCCCCTTCCATCCTACCATTCGTTAGTAGGCATCGTAAACGCTCTGATAATAAAAGGATGTAAAATTGAAAATTTGACAATTCTCCTCCAGATAGATTGCTGGTAGGATCATCACAGGGAAGGTGTTGTCAATCAGGTATCATAGATGAGGAAATGGACACAATACAATGAAGCTTTTTTTTGGTCCTGGGTCTTCAATATCTGCTGTGTATATGACACTTAAGAGCATCTGAATTCAGATGCTAAATTTTCATCAGAAAGACTTAAGGGGCAAAATACATACATACATACATACATACATACATACATACATACATACGAGAAATACTTGAGGGGCACCTGGGTGGCACATTGATTAAGGGTTTCACTCTTGGTTTTGGCTCAGGTCATGATCTCACAATTCGTGGGTTCAAGCCCCACTTCGAGCTCAGTGCTGCTGGTGTGAGGCCTGCTTAGGATTCTCTCTCTCTCTCCCTCTCTCTGTGCCTCTCCCCTGCTCTCTCTCTCAAAATAAATAAACTTAAAAAAAAAAAAAAAGAAATGCTTGATCTATATTTAGATTTCATAAAGTTTACTATTGAAAAAATATTTATATACCAAGTTATTCCAGGCCCACTTAAAAGCTTTCCAGTAACTGAATCAAATATCTGTGTTTAAACTTATATTAAAATTGAAAGGAGGGGCACCAGGGCGGCTCAGTCGGTTAAGCATCTGACTTTTGACCTCAGCTCAGGTTTTGGTCTCAGGCTTGTGAGTTCAAGCCTTGCATTGGGGAGTGACACACCCAGGATGGACGTTACTTAAAAAGATAAAAAAAAGAAGAAAGAAAGGAAAAGGAAAAGTTCCGTTCTTTTGTCACAGTAGTCACATTTCAAGTGCTCAACAGCTACATGTGGCTTCATATCAGATAGGGCAGTTTTAGGCAGACACGATCTTTTTAAAAAAAAATTTTTTTTCTTAATGTTTTTATTTATTTTTGAGACAGAGAGAGACAGAGCATGAGCAGGGAAGGGGCAGAGAGAGAGGGAGACACAGAATCAGAAGCAGGCTCCAGGCTCTGAGCCATCAGCACAGAGCCCGATATGGGGCTCGAACCCACAGACTGTGAGTCAGACGCCCAACCGACTGAGCCACCCAGGCGCCCAGACACGATCTTTTTAAGGAGTACCTTTGTGAGTTTCCTAATTTGTGTTTCCACAGGGTTTGTATTTATCTCTTCATTATACTTACATCTCATTATAAGGGCCTGAGGGTTTTTATATCTTTTCTTGGAATTATACTCTGTGATATTTAAAAAGGTATTCCTTAGTCATCTTTCTAGCTCCAGTGCCTGGCACCATTCCTGGCCAAAACCGGGGCTTGGGCAAGTTATTATATTTAGTAAACACATTGGTAGTATAGTGAGTTAAATAGCGGCCTCCCAAGAAGATATGCCCAAGTCCTAACTAATCCCTGGAACCTGTGAAGGTGACCTCATTTGGAATAAGGGTTTTTGTAGGCATAATTAAAGGATCTCAAGATGAGATCATCCTGGCTTAAGATGGGCCCTAAATCCAACGACAGGTGTCCTTATAAGACATAGGAAAGGAGAAGACACACAGAGAGCTTATGACATACAGAAGAGCTTACAGACATCCAGAGACACACAGAAGACATACATACAGAGAGACAGGGAGAAAAGGCCATGTGAAGATGGTGGCAGAGACTGTAGGGCAGTCACGAGCCGAGGAATACCAAGGATTGCCAGCAGCCACCAGGACAGAGGACTGGGATGGGCCCCTTTTCAGAACTTCCGGAAGGAGCCAATTCTGCCAACAGCTTGATGTCAGACTTCTGGCCTCTAGACCTGTGAGAGAATTTTCGTCTTAAGCCACCAGGGTTATGGCAATTTGTACAGCAGCCTTGGAAAGACAAGTAGCCTGTCTCCTTGCCACAGATCATGATCATGTCAGGAGGCAGAAAGTCTCAGAGGAGTGACTGAGATGGTAAATCATCTCCCTGGATTTTACTTTATTTTTTTTTTCAGTTTATATATGTATTTTGAGAGAGAGAGAGAGAGAGTACAAGCAGGGAAGGGGCAGAGAGAGGGAGAGACAGAATCCCAAGCAGGCTCATGAACCGAAATCATGACCTGAGCCAAGATCAAGAGTTGGACACTTCAGGGGCGCCTGGGTGGCGCAGTCGGTTAAGCGTCCGACTTCAGCCAGGTCACGATCTCGCGGTCCGTGAGTTCGAGCCCCGCGTCAGGCTCTGGGCTGATGGCTCGGAGCCTGGAGCCTGTTTCCGATTCTGTGTCTCCCTCTCTCTCTGCCCCTCCCCCATTCATGCTCTGTCTCTCTCTGTCCCAAAAATAAAAAAAAAAAAAAAAAAAAAAAAAAAAAAAAGAGTTGGACACTTCACTGACGGAGCCACCCAAATGCCCCATCCTGAATTTTATTAATAACCAAGAGGGCTGGGGTGGTGCCTGGGCGGCTTAGGCGGTTAAGCCTCTGACTTCAGCTCAGGTCATGATCTCGCAGTTCGTGGGTTCGAGCCCCACATGGGGCTCTGCGCTGACAGCTCAGAGCCTGGAGCCTGCTTCGGATTCTCCCTCTCTCTCTGCCCCTTCCCTGCTCGTGCGCTCTCTCTCTCTCAAAATAAACAAACATTAAAAAAATTAATAACCAAAAGAGGGATCTTGTGACTGGAATATAGATAAGATGCCATGAGACTCTGAAGGTGATTTTAGAAAAGGAGCATAGAGAGAATACAATCTTGTAACAGAACTAAAGGTTTTTGATAGCCCCCTGCAACATTTTAGCTAATGATGGAACACCAAAAGAACTCCAATTAAATCTGGTAACCAATCAAGGCTACTTACTATCACTATTGCTGATATTGTCCACAAATTTTTATCAATGCAATAATTCAAGAAACAAAAGTAGATTATCTATTTAAAAAGAATTAAGTTTTAGGGGCGCCTGGGTGGCTCAGTCGGTTAAGCATCCGACTTCAGCTCAGGTCACAATCTCGCAGTCCGTGAGTTCGAGCCCCGCGTCGGGCTCTGGGCCGATGGCTCAGAGCCTGGAGCCTGCTTCCAATTCTGTGTCTCCCTCTCTCTCTGCCTCTCCCCCGTTCATGCTCTGTCTCTCTCTGTCTCAAAAATAAATAAACGTTAAAAAAATTTTTTTTAAAACAAATGAGGGGTGCCTGGCTGGCTCAGTCAGTAGGGCACCCGACTCTTAATCTTGGGGTGGTGAGTCTGAGCCCCATGTTGGGTGTAAAGATTACTTAAAAGAAAATAAAATATTTAAAAACAAATTGAAAACCAAACTAAGAAAAAAAAAAAAAACTACTGAAATACTAGCAAGATATTTGAACTATTTAATTACCAAAAAACTTTCCTATTCCCCAGTAATCTGATAAAATGTGACTAAATTCTAGTCGTATTGTAATAAATATAGAAGCATCGAGGTATTTGCTGAGAAGAGCATGACATTTATAAGGACAAACTCAAAACGGTGTGGAGAGATACAAAATAGAACTTGGTAAACGGGGTAAGGCAAGGACATGGGTCGGGGTGGGGGTGCATCTGATCACTGGACAGTCTAGCTGGGTCCAATCCCAGGACAGCTGACACAGGCCAGCAGAGGGTGAACCGCTTTACCTTTCCAGCCCATGGATCATGGTGTTTCCTTTGAGGCAGTAAGGCCAAGGAACAGAATAGGTAACACCATACAGATGCGCAGTTGTACTATTTATTAACAGAATCGGCAGGAAAAGCAACAAGTTTCCAATGTCCAGAGACGCTCTTCTCGAGAGCCTTCTAAGCCATTGCTTCCTACCTGTTTCTCCACCATCTTCACTTGTCACACAAATCCCTCATAAAACATTACTGCAAAACACATCTACGAGTTGGGTACCCTTAAGTTACTGATATTCCATTTGCTTCTGTTTCCCCATTTATAAAACAATAGCGGTGATATTACCATTACACAGACCATAAGGGAGGTGCTCATAGAATATATTTTAATTGCTGTTACTTCAACAGGGTCCCTAAGGAGGTTAAACTATAAATCATTTTATAGTTTTATATTTGGATCTGTGATCTGAGTTAAAATATAAGGCGTGAAGTTTCAATTAGGGTTTATTTTATCCATATATGGATATCCAATCATTCGGCACTGAATTATTAATTATTAATTAATTAATTAATTCACTGAATTATTAAAGACTATCCATTTTCCACTGAATTTCTGAAACTTTGTCAAAAATCAGTTGGCCATATTTGTGTCAATTTCTGGACTCTATTTTGTTCCACTAATCATCCCTTCACTAATACCGTGCTATCTTAATTCTTATGGCTTTATAGGAAGCCTTAAAATTAGGTAGTATGATTCCTCCAACTTTATTCTTCTTTTTCAAAACAGTTTTGGCAAGGGGGTGCCTGGGTTGCTCAGTCGGTTAAGCATCTGACTTAATTTCAGTTGAGGTCATATCTCATAATTCCTGAGATCGAGCTCCAGGTCTGGCTCTGCACTGACAGCACAGAGCCTGCTTGGGATTCTCCCTGCCTTTCCCTTGCTCATCCTCTCTCTCTCTCAAAACAAATAAATAAACATTAAAAACAAAAGTTTTGGTGAGGCCCTTGGCTGGCTCAGTTGGTGGGGTGTGTGACCCTTGATCTCTGGGTCATCAGTTTGAGCCCCACGCTGGGCATAGAGCTCACTTAAAATAGTTTTGGCTATTCAGTTCTTTTTTCATTATATACTGTTTCTCTTTATCCCTGGTAATTTTCATTGTTCAGAAGTCTACTTTGTCTGATATTAATACAGTCACTTCAGATTTTTGTTTACTGTTCCATGTTATATCTTTTCCTATCCCTTTATCTAAAACTCCCTATACAGATTTTCTTGTAGATACTGGGTCTTTTTTAAAGCCATTCCAACAATTGCTGTTGTTTAATTGGTTTGTTTATGCCATTTATATTTCATGCCAAAGAGTTAACACAGCAGGCCTGAGCCTGCTAACTTTATCAAGGCCTGCTTGCAAGGCCAGCCCTTGGCTGGTATCTGAGAACATGCCTGGTAAATGGCTGCCTACACTTATAAAAAACTTTCCCTAAATGGTAAGAGTAGCTCACTGCACCTAAACAAACGTGTATGCTGAACACCTGCTTTCCTTCTGGACGTCTGGGATTTCAGTGACTGCCCCGAGTAACACTGGTACTTTGTGCCTCCGTGATTGACTTCTGAGAAAGATCCCGAATTCCTAGCTCTGGTGAGCTTCCCTCATAACAACACTTCACACAACTTGTTGCTGGGAGAATTCAGAGCATCCTGTGTGACTCCACTAAGAGGACTCTGGGAAGCTCAGGCCTGGTTTCTTCCAGACGTCACCCCATGAACTTTTGCTGATTCTGTTTTGCATCCTCATAATGTAAATATATCTTAGCCACAAGTACGACTATATCCTGAGTCCTATGAACCTTTCTGTGAAAAATCGTTTATTTTAATTTGGTAATAGAAATTTTAGTTAAGTGTTTCACTCAGCAAAACACACCTAAAATAAACTAACAGTAAAAAGAAAGTTTTAAATTGAGGCTTCACAATTTCATATAATCACAAAGACCAAAACCCTACAGTATGAATATTATGTTTCAATTTTCAAATTTAATGTTATAAAACCTTAACTTACCTTAGAAGAAAAGATTAGGGGGCACCTGGCTGGCTCAGCTGGAAGGGCATGCGGCTCTTGATCTTGGGGTCATGAGTTTAAGCCCCGCGTTGGGTATAGAGATTACTTAAATAAAAATAAAACTTAAAATATATATATTAGAATGAAAAAAATCAAAATCTTAAAAGATTATGACTCTAATAGCTATAATTGAATTTTTCAAAAGCATGTCTCTTGACTGTGTTTAGAGCATCATGGCATAAAAGTTTTATTTCACATAATCATTTTAATATGCATATATAATTGCTGACTTACACTACCACAATATAAATTGAAATAAGCTCAAAATGCAAGAGACATTTTGAGGCATTACAAAATATTAAAAAAAAATTTTTTTTAATGTTTTATTTATTTTTGAGACAGAGAGAGACAGAGCATGAGCAGGGGAGGGGCAGAGAGAGAGGGAGACACAGAATCCGAAGCAGGCTCCGGGCTCTGAGATAGCAGCACAGAGCCCGACGCGGGGCTCGAACTCACGGACCCTGAGATCATGACCTGAGCTGAAGTCGGACGCTTAACCGACTGAGCCACCCAGGCGCCCCAGCATTACAAAATATTAAAAAGGCAATTTTTAAAAAATACTGATTTCACAAGTTCATGGTGCAAATCTGTTACACAGCTTCCACTTCTGTAATAACAGCTGCTCATTGTATAAGCTTAGACTTCAGTCAGTGGAGTTTTCCTATAAAACTAGCTATCTCAGGGGCAGCTGGGTGGCTCATTCAGTTGAGTGTCTGACTTCAGCTCAGGTCATGATTTCACAGTGCACAGGTTCGAGCCCAGTGTTGGACCCTGTGCTGACACCCCAGAGCCTGGAGCCTGCTTTAGATTTTGCGTCTCCCTCTCTCTGCCCCTCCCCTGCTTGCACTCTGTCTCTCAAAAACGAATAAACACTAATTTTTTTTTAAAGAATGCAGTGCATTTAAAAAAATGAATTGTATTTTTTATAGTAGCAATAAAATATGTGGAAATCTAATTAAAAAATATAATACTATTGGGACACCTGGGTGGCTCAGTCAGTTGAGCAGCTGACTCTCAATTTCAGCTCCAGCCATGATCCCAGGGTGGTTAGACCGAACCCCCTATAGGGCTCCATGCTCTGCTTAGGATTCTCTCTCTCTGTCCCTCTACCCCTCTCCCCTGCTCACACTCTCTCTCTCAAATTAACAAAAATTGTTTTAAATAACAATACCATTTATGATAGCTCAGCAAAATCAAAATTACTTAGGTATTTAACAAACATAACAAAACATATGGAGGACTGATATGCTAAAAACTACAAAAAACTTATGAAAGAAATCTAAGATCTAAGTAAATGAACAGACGTACTATGCTCAGAGATTGGAAGACTCAACATAGCAAAGACAGATGTCAATTCTCTCCCAAAATGATATATAGGTTTAACATATTTCCTATCAAAATCCCAGCAATATTTTTTATAAAATATAAACAACTGTTCTAAAATGTATATGAGGAGAGCCTGGGTGGCTCAGTCAGCCAAGCATCTGACTCTTGATTTCGGCTCAGGTCATGATCTCGCAAATCTTGGGATCAGTCTGAGTTGGGCTCCCCACTGATAGCCTGATAGCATGGGTCCTGTTCAGGATTCTCTCTCTCTTCTCTTTCTGTCCCTCCCCCTGCTCATGCGCAGTCTCTAAATACATAAACAAATAAACATTTAAAGGGGGGGGGGGTGGCTCCTGTAAGTCAGCAGAACAGAGAAAAGAGTCCAGATCTAGACCCACACAGACAGGGCCATTTGATTTCTTACAATGGAGCAAAGGCAATTCAGTAGAGAAATAGTCTTTTCAACAATAGTGCTAGAACAATTGTATAGCCATTTTTCTGCATACCCATATCTATAAAGAAAAAAAAAAAAAAGATGGGGTGCCCAGCTGACTCAGTCAGTAGAGCAAGCAACTTTTGATCTTGGGATCCTGAGTTTGAGCCCCACATGTAGGGTACAGTTTGCTTAAAATTTAAAAAAGTGGTTTTTAATTAAAAAAAAAAAAAAAAACAGAGAGAACCTTGAACTAAATCTCACACCTCATTAAAAACAAAAACAAGGGGCGCCTGGGTGGCGCAGTCGTTAAGCGTCCGACTTCAGCCAGGTCACGATCTCGCGGTCCGTGAGTTCGAGCCCCGCGTCAGGCTCTGGGCTGATGGCTCGGAGCCTGGAGCCTGTTTCTGATTCTGTGTCTCCCTCTCTCTCTGCCCCTCCCCCGTTCATGCTCTGTCTCTCTCTGTCCCAAAAATAAATAAAAAACGTTGAAAAAAAAATTAAAAAAAAAAAAAAACAAAAAAACCAAAAAACTCAGAATGAAACTTAAATGTAAAATGTAAAGGTATAAACTTTTAAAAGAAAATATAGGTGAAAAAGTCAAGACCTAGTGTTATGCAAATAGATATAATACCAAAAGCAAGATCCATAAAAGAAAAAGTTGACAGACTTGACTTCATCAAAATTAAAAATTTTTTTGCTCTGGGGGCGCCTGGGTGGCTCAGTCGGTTAAACAACTACTTCTGCTTAGGTCATGATCTCGCGGTTTGTGGGTTCGAGCCCCATGTGGAGCCTGCTTTGGATTCTGTGTCTCCCTCTCTCTGCCCCTTCCCCAGTCGCACTATGTC
Organism: Panthera onca; assembly: GCF_046562875.1. Lineage (NCBI taxonomy): Eukaryota > Metazoa > Chordata > Mammalia > Carnivora > Felidae > Panthera > Panthera onca. Next base: position 38,283,881 of record NC_138349.1, on the reverse strand, counting down.
TCTCTTTCAAAAATAAATAAACATTTAAAAAAAAAAGACAACTTTTCTGCTCTGCAATACTGTGGGAGAGGAGTAGAGAGAGAGGGTGACAGAAAATCCCCATCAGGCTCCACACTGTCAGCGCAGAGCCCAATGTGGGACTCAAACCCACAAATCATGAGTTCATAACCTGAGCTGAAATCAAGAGTTGGACACTTAACCAACAGCCACTCAGGCACCCCATACAATATTAAGAGAAGATGAACTATAAACTGGAAGAATTTTTTTTTTTTTTAAATTAGGCTTCATGCCCAGCACAGAGCCCAACATGGGGCTTGAACTCACAACCCTGAAATCAAGACCTGAGCTGAAATCAAGAGTCGGTTGCTTAACCAACTGATCCACCCAGGGGCCTCTGGAAGAAAATTTTGTAAATCACTCATCTGGACCTGTATTTAGAAAGTATAAGGAACTGTCAGATCTCAACAGGAAGGAAACAACCCAATTTTTTTTTTTAATTTTTTTTTTTAACGTTTATTTATTTTTGAGACAGAGAGAGACAGAGCATGAACAGGGGAGGGGCAGAGAGAGAGGGAGACACAGAATCTGAAACAGGCTCCAGGCTCTGAGCTGTCAGCACAGAGCCCGACGCGGGGCTCGAACTCACGGACCGTGAGTTCATGACCTGAGCCGAAGTCGGATGCTTAACCGACCAAGCCACCCAGGCGCCCCTTCAACCCAATTTTTAAAAATGAGAAAAATACTTATTCAGATACGTACAAAGGGATATGGGGATGACAAGTAAGTTCATGAAAAGATAATCATTAGCCATTAGTGAAATGCAAATTAAAGCCATGATAAAATATGGCCATATAGCCCATTAGAATGGCTAGAACAAATATTTTAAGTTTCTAAAATGACAATATCAAGTACTAGTGAAGATATAAAGCAACTGGAACTCTCATGCATTGCTAATGGGAATGCAAAATGGTACATACACTGGAAAAGTTTAGTAATTGCTTATAAAGTTAAATACTTTATAATCTAGCAATCCCACTGGGGTTAGGGAGGTAAATTGGTACGACTATTTTAGAAAGTATCTTTATGGGGGTGCCTGACTGGCTCAGTCATTAAGCAACCGACCGACTCTTGATTTCAGCTCAGGTCATGATCTCAGGGTCGTGAGATTGAGCCCCGAGTCCAGATCTGTGTTTATAGCATGGAGCCTGCTTGGGATTCTCTCTCTCCCTCCCTCTCTGCTCCTCCCTGCATACACACACACTCTCTCTCAAAAATAAACAAACTAAAAAAAAATAAAATAAAATGATAGTATCTTTATGTGACGAAGTTGAATGTGGGCAAACCCTATAACCCAGGAATTCCACTGCAGGTATAATCTAAAGTAAATCTGGCACATGTGCTCCAGAAGACATATGCTGGTTCAAAGTACCATTGTTTATCATATCCCAAAATGGAAATAACTTATATGTCCTTTAACAGAATAGTGAAGAAATAAGTTGTTGCCTGCTTATTAAACGGAATATCATAGGGCACCTGGGTGGCTCAGTTGGTTAAGCTTCCGACTCCAGCTCAGGCCATGATCCTGAGGTTCTTGAGTTTGAGCCCCTCACAGGGCTCTGTGCTGACAGCTCAAAATCTGGAGCCTGCTTCGATTCTGTGTCTCCCCCTTTCTCTGCCTCTCCCTGACACCCCTGCCCTAAGGAAGGGATTCCTCACACTTGGTCCCTCTGGATCCTCCTGTCTCCATCTCCCCAGACAGAATAGCGATTCCCCCACTGGAGCCAAGAACCTTGGCTCGCTCTACAACGACCCCCCCACACACACACTCCAAACCCCAGTCCCATTGTCCCCACCCCCAGAAGGCCCAATTCTCTGCAGGTCCCCCTTGTACGACCCTCAGCCTCGGACCCGCCGCCCGTCCCGCCCCTCACATCGGACTCCGAGTCTCCACGCTCTCGCTCTTCTTCACATTCCGCACCTTGGTCGTCCCTCTGAGCACCCAGGGGAGGATGGAACACTGGGGACTAGGCATCTGTAGCTAAGGCAGTTGGCGCTTGTTTATTATCACCATGGAAACCCCTGGCATTGCTCCCCTGGCGGGGCCTCCGAAGGGTGGGGCCTGGCGCGCGGTAGCGCCCCCCCCCCCCCCCCCCGCCCTTCGGGCACACGCAGCGCTTCCGGCAGCCCCGCTGTTCTGGGCTTGCCGGGTCTCCGCTCCACCCTGCACCCCCAGCACCCGGGAGCACCAGCCCCGGGAGCCCGCGCCCCCGCTCCGCTTCCATATTCTCGCCAAACCCCACCTTCTTCCCCAGGAAGATGGAGCGGGAAGGACTTAGCGCGGCGGGGCAGGCCCTCAGTGGCTGGCTCCGGGGGCGGGGCCGCGAGGGCGCCATTGTGACGCGCCTGAAACGGAGCGGGGATTGGTCTGCCAAGCGTGGGCGGAGCCAGGGCCTGTGGGTGCGGACAGTGAGGTAGGGGAGTGGCGCCGCAGAACATTCCTGAGTCGCTGAGGCTGCCCACTGAGAAGCACTTCAAAGGGCGGGCCCCAAAGACGTCTAGATAGAAGACCACCGTGAGAGGAGATATGGAGTCGTTTCCTGTCGAGGGAGAAAGAGGGAATCAGGAACACCAGAGACATAAAGGCGGCTCAGAGGGCAGAGCATGAGGAGTGGGTGCAGGTTGTGCTCCCAGCTCTTGGGTTCCTACTCCGCACTGTCAGGTAGCTTCACCTGGCTCTAGGTTCCTCTGGAGAACAGGGCTTTGGCTTCTGGCCCGGTTCTCAGAGAAAAGCGCCAGTTCGATGTCATTTGAGTTCCTCCTACATCCAGGCCACCAGTGTTTTTGCTCTCAAGACAGACTGAATTTGTACACAGTCGTAATTAGCAGTATGGGGGGCCAAAAGTTGTCATATTTCTGTAGCAAAAGCTGCTAAGCAGTCTTCTTTTGCTTTCCATCTTTAAAAAAGATTTTTCTTCAATGTTTATTTTTGAGAGACAGAGTGTGAGTGGGGGAGGGGCAGAAAGCGAGAAGGAGACAGGGAATCTGAAGCAGGCTCCAGGCTTTGAACTGTTAGCACAGAGCCGGACTTGGGGCTCGAACTCAGGAACCATGAGAACATGACCTGAGCCAAAGTTCAGGCTTAACCCACTGAGCCACCCAGGTGCCCCTGTTTTGTTTTGTTTTGTTTTGTTTTGTTTTGTTTTGTTTTAATCCTTCATTGTTTGATCATAACTATGCGTAGTCTTTGGTGGGCATCACCAATATGAATAAACTCCTATTTCAGAATTACACGTAAGCAGGGGCGCCTGAGTGGCTCATTCGGTTGAGCCTCCGACTTCGACTTAGGTCATGATCTCACAATTCGTGGATTTGAGCCCTGCCTCAGGCTCTGTGCTGAGAGTCTAGAGCCTGGAACCTGCCTCAGATTCTGTGCCTCCCTTTCTCTCTGCCCCTCCCCTGCTTGCACTCTCTCAAAAATGAATAAACGTTTCAAAAATGAAAAAAATTAAAAAAAAAGAATTATACGTAAGCATACACAAAAAATAAAACCTTACAGGCTATAATGAGAAATCAAAACATTAAGGTGAATGGTAAAATGGGGCAAGGTCTTTGTATATAAAAACCTTGCATGTGAAATGCAATGTGGCTTGTGTGTTGGATTCTAGAATCATTGAAAGACATTAATGGTAAAACCAAATTAAAGTCTATAGATTAAGAGTATTCTACCAATGTGAATTTCTTAGTTTTGACAAAGGTGCCATGGTTATATCAGACATTAAATATAAGAGAAATAGTAAAGGGTATGCAGGAATTCCCTATACTATCTTTGCACCTTTTCTGTAGATTTAAAATTATCCCAGGGGTGCCTGGGTGGCTCAGTCGGCTAAGTGTCCTACTCTGGATTTCGGCTCAGGTCATGATCTTCACAGATTGTGAGTTCGAGCCTGACGTTGGGCTCTGCGCTGACAGTGCTGAGCCTGCTTGGGATTCTCCCTCTCGCTCTCTCTGCCCCTCTCCCGCTTGCATGTTTATTCATTCTTACTCTGTCTCCCTCTCTCAAATAAATAAGCTTTAAATAACCAAACTCTATCTTTGAAAAATAAAGTAATCCCATAATAAAAATTTTATTTTAAAAAAAGTATGAACAATTATCCTCCAGGAAAAGAGTTTTATTTTTGCACTCAGAGCGCTGGTGATAGTTATTATAACTTGAGTGATCTAGGTATGAGGGACAAAAATACAGTCAACAACTCTTTTGCCTCAATTCCAGCTTTTGGTTCTTCCCTACCCAACATTTCAGAGTTCCTTCCTCGGTCCCCACACACCCCTCTGGCGTGTAGCCATCAGTCACTGCAAGTGACCATACCTGGTCCAGGTACTGCCCCACTACTTTGTTGTGACATGGAAATAAGTCATTCCAGCATTCCTGACTGCTTCCTGAATGGAAGCTGTAAGTGGTAAGAACCACAAAGGTATGGGAGAAGTTGTGTCAAGGCATTTTCAAATTAAAGAAGAAGGAAACTGCCGCTTTTACTCTGAAAACACATTAGCGTATCTCCTGAGCTTTCCTCAGTGAAGTGTTTATCATGTGGCCCCCAGCCTTCACCCCAGGCACAGGAGTTAATTGACACTGTAATGGAAGGCATAAGACTGTAATACACCAACAAAACATGGAAACCAGATAGTCACTGGGGAACTAAGTAGAACAGCCGAGCTTTTCGCTGTAAAGGTGACTAGAAGTTTTCATTCAGGGAATCCTCCCATAGTAAAAGAAAGATAGATATAAATATTAAGAGCAGAAGGTGTAAATATTAAAACAACCGGGACTCAGAGATAAGTTTATCTTCTGGAATCTGGCGATTTTCATTATGCTGTAGGAGTGGAGGCTCCCAGTATAGCAGTACTGTCCAATAGAAACATAATGTGAGCCACATATGTAATTTAAAATTTTTCTAGGAGGTGCATTTACAAAAGTAAGAAGAAACAAGTAAAATTAATTGTTTAATGTTTGTTTATTTTAAGAGAGAGAATCCCAGGCAGGCTCCACACTGTCATCACAGAGGCTGATGTGGGACTCGAACTCACAAACTGTGAAATATGAACTGAGCCAAAATCAAGAGTCGGATACTTAGCCAACTGAGCCACCCAGGTGCCCCTCAGGTAAAATTAATATTAATGTTTTTATTTGTTTCAGTATATCTAAAATATTATATATGCAGTCAATATATAAAATTATCAATGAGACATTTTATATTATTTTTTACTGGATTAGACCTTTGAAACCTGATGTGTTTTTCCCACTTACAGCACATGTCAATACGGATGTTAAATTTTTATTGGTAAAATTTACATTTATGGGGCGCCTGGGTGGCTCAGTGGGTTGAGCGACTGACTCCGTCTCAGGTCATGATCTCGTGGTCTGTGAGTTCCAGCCCTGCGTAGGGCTCTGTGCTGACAGCTCGGAGCCTGGAGCCTGCTTCCGACTCTGTGTCTCCCCCTCTCTCTGCCCCTCCCCCACTCATGCTCTGTCTCTCTCTGCCTCAGAAATTAATAAACATAAAAAATTTTTTAAAAATTTACATTTAAAAAAGTAGATTCGCATATCCATGTTGTTCCAAACATAGTTAAAAGTTTTCCACTAACTGAATTGAGTATCAGTATTTAAATTTATTTTTTAAATCAGTATTTAAATTTGAAATAAGGCAAGGATGTGAAAAAATTGGAACTCTTGTGTGTTGCCAACAGGAATGCAAAATGGTATAGCCACTATGGAAAGCAATATGGAAAATCCTCAACCATATAATCCCGCAATTACATTTCTGGATATACACTCAAAATAATTGAAAGCAAGGTCTGAAAGAGATATCTGTACACCAATGTTCATAGAAGCATTACTTAACAATAGTCAGAAGGTGATAGCAACCCAATTTATTGATAGATGAATGAATAAACAAAATTTGCTATATCCATACAATAGAATATTATCCCACTTCAAAAGAGAAGGAGATTCTGAGACATGCTACTATGTGGATGAAACTTTAGGACATCATGCTACATGAAATAAGCCATCACAAGTTGAGTACTGCATGATTCCACTTACATCAGGTATCAAAAGTACTCAGATTTATACACCAGAAAGAAGAGCGGTGATGTTGCAAGGAACCGTGGGGAGGCAGGAAATGGGGGAATTGTTTAATATGTGTAGAGTTCCAGACTTTCAAGATGAAAAGAGTTATGGAGATTGGTTGCTCAACTTTATTACTATTTTTTTTTTAAGTTTTATTTTATTTTTGAGAGAAAGAGCATGAGCAGAGAAGGGGCAAAGAGAGAGGAAGAGAGAGGATCCCAAGCAGACTGCGAGCTGCCAGTGCAGAGCCCAACAGGGGGTTTGATCTCACAAACAGCAAGATCATGACCTGAGCCAAACTGGACGCTCAACCAACTGAGCCACCCAGCCGCCCATGCACGACGTTAAATGTATTTAACAACACAGATCTTAGAAAATGGTTAAGATGGCCAAATTTTGATTGTATTTAATTAGAGAGAGAGAGCACACATACACAGGAGGGGCAGAGAGGGAGAGAGAGAGAATCCTAGGCAGGCTCTGCTCTGTGAGCAAAGATCCCAATGCACGGCTCAGCTCACGAACCATGAGATCATGACCTAAGCCAAAGTCAGACGCTTAGCCAACTAAGCCACCCAGGAACTCCATAAGATGGCCAATTTTATGTTGTGTATTTTACCACAGCTAAAAAGTTAGAAGGGCGCTCTGTGCTGACAGCATGGAGCCTGCCTGGGATTCTCTGTCTCCCTCTCTCTCTGCCCCTCCCCTGTTCTTTCTCTCTTAAAATAATTAAAATAAAGTAAACATTAAAATAAAAAGTCAGGGGCATCTGGCTGGCTTAGTCAGTAGAGCATGTGACTCTTGATCTTGGGGTCATGAGTTGGAGCCCTATGTTGAGTGTAGAGATTACTTTTAAACATAAAAAATAAAAATATTAAAATATTAAAATAAAAAGTCATGCCGTCAGTCACACTAGCCACATTTCACATGCTCAATAGCCTTGTGTGGCTAAATGCCCCCCTTATCACACAGTGCAGCTTTAGACTAAGAAAGGAGGAACTGAAATGCTACTATCTTCAACTGCCACTTTGAAAGGGTTTCTCCAAGGCTGGCTCTGCTCTAAGCCACCGCCTTTCTCCCCTGTGCCTGGAGGGCTAGAACCTGTTACTTAAATCTTGCCTGTGTTAAATACTCACACTAATTACTGCAGAATAAGCTTCGGTTTCCTTTAGGGAGTCTCACTTGAATACAGAGGGCAGGGCAGCCTTCTAATTATTGGCTATCCACTTTGACTCTGTGGGTGTAATATTTCTCAAAGAGAGGTGCAAGAGACTTCTGCTAACTCCAGTTGTCACCCTGTGAAATTGTATCCCAAAGTGGATTATTTAACACTGAAATCACTGTGATCCAACGAATAAGATTTGAGAGCAACTTGTATTAAGTCTCATTTGTGAATAGCACAGAGATTTGACCCCTTAGGGACAGAAAGAAGGGTGAAGGAGATATGAGATTTGCTCTCGACTTTCTCTCTAGGGCTTAAATGTGGTTGACTTTTATTTACAGTTGTTAATATACTTTAAGTTTCCTATCAGGTGCTTATATTTTAGACAAGGATTGATTAGAGTTGTTTTTATAGTAATTTTTGTATTTTATTACCATGTGATCTAATCACATTTTACAATTTCAAGGTCTTTTTAGTTAACTTGTAGCTCCTGAGAATTTTTATTCTTTTCTGAAAGGGCATAATATGTGATAAGCCTGATAAGACACACATTGTGCCTTTTCAGAAAAGAATGAAAATCCCTTGGCTTGGTGATAAGCTCTCTAAATGCAAGGACAGAACAATTTAATTCTTTTTGTCTTCCATACCATTAAGCACAGGGCTCAAGTTCTCAGTAAGTATTTGCTAATGGCTAGACATACTTTTTCTGCAGGTGTTCATGTGTGTTTTAAATGAAAATACCTAGTTTTATTTAACAAGGTTTAAATGTCTTTGTTGCTCACCAGTAATCAAAGGCAGGCGCCAAGTTTAGCTTAGTTACTGAGTATCCAGGGCAGTTGGAATGGTCTCCAGCTTGAAGGAAGGGCCCAAGTAGTATTGAATAGATAAATAAATGAAACTAACTGCTTTTTAAAGTGAACTGCTCTAAAATGAGTCGAGGTGGTGCCTGCCTGACTCAGTCTGTAGAGCATGGGACTATTGGTCTCAGGGTTGTAAATTTAAGCCCCTTGTTGGGTGGAGAGATTACTTAAAAATAAAATCTTTTTTTTTTTTTAATTTTTTTTTTTTTTACGTTTATTTATTTTTGAGACAGAGAGAGACAGAGCATGAACAGGGGAGGGGCAGAGAGAGAGGGAGACACAGAATCTGAAACAGGCTCCAGGCTCTGAGCTGTCAGCACAGAGCCCGATGCGGGGCTCGAACTCACGACTGCGAGATCATGACCTGAGCCGAAGTCGGTCGCCCAACCGACTGAGCCACCCAGGCGCCCCAAAAATAAAATCTTAAAAGAAAGAAAGATGTACATTATGGGGCACCTGGTTGACTCAGTGGGTAGAGCATGCAACTCTTGATCTCGGGGTTGTAAGTTCAAGCCCCATGTTGTGTGTAGAGGTTACTTAAAAACAAAATCTTTAACCAAATAAAAATAAATAAAATGAGCAGATAATCGCATGTATTAATCCTTAGGAAGAACTCTCCTATAAATATTTTAAGTGTTAAAAAATACAGCAAAAGTGAGGTTTTTGACATCCTCTCGGATTTTATAAACATAAAGTCACATTTAAGGGGCACAATTGTCTGAGTACATTCAGCACCCGGAAGAGCCATGCTCACGGGAGCTCAGCCACGGAAATAGGGGCCTCTCTGTCAGCTGTGGTGAAGATGAATGAAAACCAACTTTGTGACTCAGCCAACGTCCCAATAGGAAATGAGGAGTTTATAGTTCACATTCTCAGGAAATGCCAAAACGTTTTTCATTGTACTTACAGAATTCAGTAGATTTATTTATAGATTCAATATTCATGACTGCATTGTAAATTGAGTCAGGTTGCCCTCTCACTTAGAAGATAATACGAAGGCCTTTACCAATAGTAACTTGTTGGTTGTCAATTAACAGAAGTCAGACTGGCCAGGACAGAAGAGAGTCACTGGTAAGACCCCTTATTTCACTGTTCAGATTCAGCCCAGGGAAGTTAAATGACTTTTGCAAAGTCACCCAAATAGTAAATTATTGCACAGAACCCGGAAGGCTTGGGACCCATTCTAGCGATGTTCCTCTTAAGCCAGACTGATTCTTTGCTCTATGTGTAAGTGTGCTTGTGTGTTCCTCACTTTGTACAGTAGTGTGGGACTGTCAAGGTGGCCATGCAAGCTGAAATGATGCAAAGCGATCTTAGTGCTCAATGGGGAAAAATTATTATTATAAATTATTATAAATATTCTTATTTCTGTGATAAAAATTTTTGCCAAAACATTAAAAACTCTGACAGTAATAAGTGTACTGAAAAATGAAAACAACACTAAAACTAATATTTATTTTGTATTCTGGAACCTATTAGAAATATTGAGAATTAAAGTGTTTTATATGTAAAAACTTACCACGAGTAGTCTGAACAATGCTCACTTCTTATGTTCATTGTATAGCTTATGACAGAAAGAGCATCTTTTTAATCCCTTGGCCAACTGTCATACTCCTTTATAGATTTGGATCACCTTCCAACATCTTATCATTTGCACTTTTAATGTCAAGAAATATCTCCAAGAATCCTCTAGCACAAAGTTATTTTGCCAGCATCACTTCCTCTAGGACACCTTTAACCTTTTCATCACAAATACTTTTTTTTATGTTAACTTCTCTTTCAACAAGTCCCCCTGGCTGCAGATCTGGAGTCTCTTGAACACCAGCAATGTCAACATTCCCCCTGTCAGCTCTTTTGGCTATAACTCCATTTACACTCAGTTCCAATTTCACTCCCAGCATTATCATTTTTCACTTATTTGCTGCACTTTTGTCTTTGTTAGTCAATTCTCTCTTTTGATCATCCATTTTTTTTTTTTTTTTTGAAATGTCACATAGTTTTATTTTGGGAGACAAGAGGTGACCCAGTCACAGGCTTTTCTGTCCATATGTGAGCTGTACAACAGACTCACAGTGATGATCACTGACAGAGAACTTACATGCCTTGTCACTTATCATAATACACATCTGTTATGTATGTAGTGATTTATGGCCTGAAGAGCTAGCAGCCAAAGTTTATATTTTATGCAATTACAGTTAATACACTGTGGTAACTAAAATTTGAACCATCTTGTTGAGGGACTAATATGTAACTAAACCATGGTAAGTGTAATTTGTGCATAAGGGAACCCTACAAAGTGAGGGCTGGCTGTGTCCAGGTGCAATTAGTAGAGAGTTTAAGAGGAATATAGACTTGAAGCTTTGACAGACTGGTTTAAATCCAGGATAACCATCGTCGTCAACCTTTTAAAAGAAAAAGGTAAGCAATTCAGCCAGCAAAATTGAGTTTATTGGGAATGGCAGAGGAACTGCAATTCAGAACAAGCACGCTATGGCAAACCATAAGGAAGTACAGAGAACAATGGAGGAGAGCATCCTTTTATAGAGGAAAGGAGGAAGTTGGGAAGGGGTGTTTTGAACAAAGTTCATTGGAGGAAGATGAGAAGTCATTGGCTGCAGGTGAAAATGAAAGGCAGCCTTTCATTGGTGGCTGAGACGAGAGGAAGTCTTCCTTCCTGCTGGATTATGCAAACTGTGAGGAGTGGCTTGTGTGACAGCCTTCCCTTCATGGCTTCCTGACTAATTTTGAGTTAGTTTTCCTTAACACCTTTTCACACCCTTAGGCAAGTCCTTCACCTGTAAAATTAGACAAAACTATCCCATCTCTCAGGGTTACTGTGAGAAGTAGTGATCATATCAAGATTTGATTTCACTTAGCATTGGGCAGATACCTGCCAGGCTTAGCAGCAGAAATGGAATCTTAATTTTCCATAGACAATTCCAAAATTACTTTTACATTCTTATTGTAATTAAACAGGGAGATAAAATACTTTATGGAAGCATATCACTCCCTTTCTTGCAGTCCAAAACCTCTTTACTTAACGTGTCTGTCTAGTTTTGAGGAGGTAGGGAAGGAAGAATATCTAAAGGAAGGTATGCTGTAGCTGTCTTAAGAGGACTGCCTTATTCTGGGGAGGGAGGAGATGGAACTAGGGTGTTAGATGAAGAAAGGGATGGGATTTTGTGCACTGATCTGTGTTTCTCTGAGTCATATCTACATGGTATCTTTATTATTTGGTTTGCAATAATGTCCAGAACATGAGCCAGTCTATTAACAAGTGCAAGAATAAATACATTCCAGGGGCCCCTGGCGGGCTCAGTCGGTAAATCATGCGACTCTCAATCTTGAGTAGTGAGTTCCAGCCCCATGTTGGGGTGTAGAGATTACTTAAAAAACAAACAAACAAACAAACAAACAAACAAACAAACAAACAAAAAACATTCCAGTAACAAGTAACATAGTAACATTACCTTTTTTCACACCTATAATTTTAGTTTACCACTGTTCTTTCTCAGTGTGTGTGTGTGTGTGTGTGTGTGTGTGTGTGTGTGTGTCATAGGCATTAAGGATAACAAGGTAGATGACTCATAGTCTTTATTAACACTTTATTCCCAGTGCATATAAGATGGTCATTGAGAAAGCGTAAGAACTTTTTCTCTAATGAGGGGCTTGCTCCTCAGGTTCTGGTGATAGCCAATGAAATTAACATTGATAATAGGCAGTTAAGACCTGTAAGAGCAAAGAGAGACAACTTACTGCACGAGGGCCCCCAGATGACCTACAAGTGAGGTTGCTACAATGAAGCCCCTAAGTTTGGAGTGTGATGCTTGCTCAGCGCTTTGAGATGATCTCCAGTGCTTACAACCTTGACAAAATATAGACTTTGGATAAGAAATGCCTGAGAGTTCTCCCTACACTTTTTTGTTGTTGTTGTTGTTACTGAGATGTGGCCTCAAGTGTTTTGGGTCCATGCACTCTCCCTCTGACATGGGAAACAATAATCAGGGATGGTCCTTCCTTGAAATTAGGGAAAAAAGGCTACTGAATTTGGAAAACCTAAGTCTTGATCAGTGATGCTTTCAGAGACCAATCTTGACCAAAAAAGAGAATGTGAAAATTAATAAAGGAAACCTGAACTAAAATTGGAGTTGGGAAGACTTCTAGAGGAAACTCTTACCCCCTATCACTGGTCAGTTACCCCAAAGAAAAGGAGAGATACCTTGCATCTCCAACTGGAAGATGTCACTACTTTACTACCCTAGCAAGAGAAAAGAAGATGTTCTCCTGCCCAGCAACAAGCCCAGCCAACAGAAAATGCTGTAGCTCAGCCAATGAGAAGCCTTGTCACCCTGAACTCTTTCCTACCAGAACTTTCATTTTTCCTTTGCCAATGACTTTCTTGCCCAACCCTCCTTTCTATAATAGCCTTCCATTTTGTAGAACTCCTTGAAGTTCTCTCTCTGCTTGCTGCCCAATTCATGACTCACTTGATAAAGCCAATCCATCTTCAAGTTTACTCAGTTATACTTTGGTTTTCTTAACACGAGAAACCAGGAAGAAAGGACAAAGGGCGGGAATAATTGCAGGTGGTGGTTATCCGAATATTCAGAAGAGTGTGAGCATGAAGGAAACCTTGTTAACACTTTTAGGTACATCCTTGTAGAGCTTTTTAATGTATGTAGATATATATTGTACATTTGATGACAATAGCAAAATATATCATTTTAGGAAAATGTTCACAGGACTACTTTTTTTAAAAAAAGATTTCTACTGTGGCACCTGGGTGGCTCAGTCAGTTAAGCAGCCAACTCTTCATTTCCTCTCAGGTCATGATCTCACGAGCCCTGCATTGGGCTCCATACTGACAGCTCGGAGCCTGCCTGGGGATTCTCTCTCTGCCCCTCCCCTGCTCGTGCTCTCTCTCTCAAAATAAATAAACTTAAAAAAAAATGTCTGCTGCCACATGTCTGGAAAGCAGCAGAATCAACTGCTTATCAGATCAGGTGATTTATCTCTTCCAGTGTATTAAGCAGGAGGGCACTAAGAACTCAGCTATGTCATTAAATACCCATCTATTGTATAAGTGCAACTAAAAATTTTGGGCGGCTTTCCATATCTATCAAGGTTCAAGGACAAGAAGAGTACCACCAGAGAATGTGTATATATATAATTTTTTACAGGGATTTGAAAATTATACTACTGTGGGAGCTGGTTAAGCAGTCTCTGTCTACAAGGGAAGATGGATATGAAGTCGGCAACAGCCAGAATGGCTGGAACTCACAAGTCAGAGATGAAGCTAAAATTCACCTTAGCTCTCCTTGTTCTTGCCTCTGACCTTGGTAGTGTGGGTATCCAGTAGAAGACCCTTCCTTCCTGAGCTAAACACACACCTGGCCCGGGAGTGGGGAAGTAAACAGAGGCCGCAGGGGAAGGACAGCAGCTATAAGGCTAGGTGCTGCCACCCACCTAGGAGGATAAGGAACCGCAGGTCCTACTGCCTGAAAGCTCACACAAGGATCTCTCTTGAAATCCCTACCCCAAATGGAAATGCACAGGGAAGGGAATTCTGGGCAATATCCTCCAGCTTAACCAGGCGGCTATTGACCCTGATTTCTTTATTGTGCCCCACGTGGCCTGCCCCTGGTATGCCCTGACAAGAGCAAGAGTTTAGGACATGTTAGTGATTCTTCATTTGAGGCTGTGATACAGGTTTTTTTGTTTTTTTGTTTTTTTGTTTGTTTTTTTGATAGGAAGAGAGCGCAAGCGGGGAAGGAGTGGGTGAAAGAGAATCTTACTAAGCAGACTCCATGGGACACTCAACTGACTGAGCCACCCAGGCACCCCAGTACAATTAATTTTTGTTTTTTTCTTCCTTGTACAGAAGAGTAAGCCCTATCCTTTCTATGTTTTTTCTGTCTCTTTCATTGCCACTCACATACTAAACCACTTTACTCAACTGATCTTTAACTTACAACTGTCCCCCCCTCTTTTTTCTGTTGTAGATCAAAAACTTTCAAAGTTAACATTATTTAAAAAAAATTTTTTTTAATGTTTATTATTTTTGAAGGAGAGAGATACAGAACATGAGTGGGTGAGGGGCAGAGAGAGAGGGAAACACAGAATCCGAAGCAGGGTCCAGGCTCTGTCACAGAGCCCAATGAAGGGCTCAAACTCATGAGCCATGAGATCATGACTGGAGCTGAAGTCGGATGCTTAACCAACTGAGCCACGCAGGTGCCCCTCAAAGTCAACATTATTAACAACTTCCATTGTGAAGATAAAGATCTGAAATTTGTTCCAATTTTGCACGATAAAATTTGGGGTTTATTTTTTTCATAAAGTAGTCAAAATGTACATGTTAACAGGATGCCATTGCTGCTTAATAACTCTCAAGTGATTAAAGAAAAGAGAGAGAGAGAACTTCTAACAAAAGCATAGATCATGAAAATGCTTAGCATATATTCAGCCCTCACAGGGAGTGGAGCTCCCATGGCCTGTACCCACACTTCTGTCCTATCACCTCTGCCCCACATGCAATGAGGCTCAGGAGTCATTGGCCAACTCTGGCCTCCTTTCTCACTTGCCCTTGGGGAGCACAAAGTCTGCCGTGAAGAACCGGAGGTAGGAGAGGCTGCTCCCTAATAAGGCACTAGTCCCCCAGAGGGGTGAGGATTGTGGGGCTGATGCAGTGACCTCAATTCAGGCTCCCTCCCACCCATCCAACCATGATGGTTTTGAAATAGAAGCCGCACTGAGAAGGAACTGTTTTCACCATATTACCTTGGGTGAGGTCAGATGCTGATCATAAGAGAGAAAAATGGGGCGCCTGGGTGGCTGAGTCAAGTTGAGCATCCGACTTTGGCTCAGGTCACGATCTCACTGTTCGTGAGTTCAAGACCTGCATCAGGCTTGCTGCTGTCTTCCTGTCATCCTGTCAGCCTTGCCAGCCTGTCAGCCTGTCAGCGCAGAACCCGCTTGGGATCTTCTGTTCCTCCTCTCTCTGCCCCTCTCCCACTTGTGCACTCTCAAAAATAAATAAACATTGAAACACAGAGAGAAAACAGCTTTATAGTTTTCTGTATTCAGCTCTCAAGGGAGAACACATGCCACCCAAGGACACTCAGGGGAAGCACCAGGTTGGTCATGAGGCAAAGCACGGGGAAACTCCTCAAGGGCAAGCACCTTTATTGTGGCTTTTGCTGGAAGGAAAGGGTTAGACAGGGCAAACAGGTTTAAGATTGGCTAATTTGAATAATTTCAGTGGGCTCTGGGGCACAGGGGCTGTCCCAGGATGCCTGGTACTTGGCACTGGGGTAATTAGGGAGGGTGTTTTGTGGTCCAGAGTATATAAGTCAGATAAGCGAGATGTTTAGTGTTGCAGACTTAATGGGTTGTTTAGGAAGAGGAACTGACCAGCCTCTAGCCAGGGCCCCAAAACTGGATCAAGAGAGCACACAAGGACCCATACAAGCTTCTATCACAGCAAGCAATATTCTTTTTAAAAAGTTATGTAAATGAACACACATTTTGTTACTTCTCTGATACCAAAACTTTAATACTCCCTGCTGACTATATTATCTTCAAATTTTTTTCAAATTTTGAAATATTCCATCATTAAAAAATTGTATTATAGAAATTGTTTTTTAAAGAGTTGAAAACACCTTACAGCACTGGTTTAGCTGTAATTTTTTGTCCCCAAACAATGAAATAGTCAATATGTCAAAGTGTCAACATCTCTTACATCTGTACAATATCTAATTTTCTGCACGTTTTAAATATTCCATTTTTTTAAAAAAATGAAAGTTACTGGGGCACCTCAGTCGGTTAAGTGTCCAACTTCCGCTCAGGTCATGATCTCACGGTTTGTGAGTTTGAGCCCTGTGTCGGGCTTTCTGCTGACAGCCCAGAGCCTGGAGCCTGCTTTGGGATTCTGTGTCTCCCTCTTTCTCTGACCCTTCCCCACTCGTGCTGTATCTCCCTCTCTCTCTCTCAAAAATAAATAAATATTAAAAAAAATTTTTTAAAAATGAAAGTTGCTGAGAGAAAAGGAGGCAGAGAGGAGCTGCAAGCTGTCTTGCATCTAGCACATCTTTTTTCTTTCCACTTTTTGAGATATAATTGACATCTTGATGTCAATCTTGACATACATCTTGATCCAAATGAAATTTTCTGACTCTCCTGAGGCCCCATAGAAATGAAGGCATCTAACTGTACATACTTTTGGATGGGAAAAGTCATAATCAAGCTAAAAGCTTATGACTCAGAATGAAGACAGATAGACCTTAGGTCACTAACGTCCAAACCAGGGCTTTTTCCTGGCTAGCCCCGTTGAAGAAACGGTCAAAGGGCAGCCACACGATATTGCCCAGTATCACCCAGTCCACCTGCAATCCTTTGCTAGGCAAAAAAACCCCAAAAAACAAAAAACAATTCAAGCAAGTAACTATCAAGCTAAGAGGGGTACTGTAATCCCTCTTTTACTACTTAATACAGAGTGCTATTTGAAGTAACTGCAAAGTAATCCCTGAACTGCAAATAACCCAGGGATCCAGCCTGCTGTAGTGGTGACTGACTTCACCATTAGGTTAGGATTAGTGCTGCCTCAAAGGTGCATGTTTCTTTTTCTTTTTTATTGATGTAAAGTTGGTATATAACATTATATTCGTTTCAGGTGTACCACATAATTCAACATTTGCATGTACTACAAAGTGATCACCACAGTAAGTCTAGTTACCATCGGATACCATACAACTGACCTCCTCCACCAAGACGCATTTTTCTGTATTGGTCAAGAAAATTATCCAGATGGGGCTATGACTGCTGAGCCAGCCTGCATCCCACCTGGGTTATGTCATCCCTCATCTCTGCCTACTAGAGCACCCGGCCGTAAAAAGAAACATTACATTTGGACAGGATCTATGCTGCTGCTGGACAATTCAATTTACTTTTTACTTCATTCTCTTCTCTCAATAGGAAATAGAGACAGAAACAGGGCTTGTGAGCCAGCCTGGACGATCTCTCTCTGTTGGGTTCAAGAGTGCAGCAGTTAAGAGTGCATACCATAGATTCAGAGCACCTCAGAGTGCCAGCGTTTAGACCTGCCATCCACAAGCTGAGTGACCTTAGGGACCCTGTACCTCAGTCTCCTTCCACTACATGGTGATGATGATAATAACATCTACCGCTGGGTTGCTATGATGGTTAAAATAGATTGAGTATTCAGATTGTCCCAGTGAAGGTACAATACATGTAAGCTATTGTTATTATCATTGCTTTTTGACAGATACTATGGCTTGGAGTAAAAGTCTTCTCTGAGCCTTGGGATTCTGCCTACCCATTGGCACTCTCGTGGGGAAGGGGGGGGGGGGCAAAGCTTCATGGGTAAAGTGTTCTTTGGAGAGATAGCAGTAACTAGAAAATTTTAATGGACTCCAGGCAATGCAAACTTTTGCACCATTTGTTATGGACCAGTGGCTTCCACAAAGGAGCTTATTTTTTATTTTCTAGAGGGAGTGTGAGCGGGGGAGAGGAACAGAGAAAGAGAAATGTTTTAATGTTATTTTTGAGAGAGACAGAGTGCTAGTGGGGGGAGGGGCGGCGAGAGGGAGACACAGAATCCACAACAGGCTCCAGGCTTCAAGCTGTCAGCACAGAGCTGACACGGGTCTCAAGCTCACAAACTGCGAGATCATGACCTAAGCTGAAGTTGGATGCTTGACTGAGCCACCCAGGCGCCTCGAGAAAGAGAGAATCTTAAGCAGGCTCCATGCAGGCTCCACTGCCGCAGGGCTTGTTCCCACAACCCTGGGATCATGACCTGAGCCAAAATCAAGAGTTGGACACTCAACAGACTGAGCCACCCAGGTGTCCCAAGAAGCTTATTTTTAAAACTTAGGGCGCTTATTTTGAAAATTGAGAGGCACCTGGGTGGCTCAGTCCGTTGAGTGTTCAACTTCAGTTCAGGTCATGATTTCAAGGTTGGAGGGTTTGAGCTATTGTCAGCATGGAGCCCACTTTGGATCCTTTGTTCCCCTCTGCCCCTCCCTGCTTGTGAATGCTTGCTCTCTCTCTCAAAAAAACAAAAACAAAAACAAAAACAAAAAACCAAGACCTTAAAATATTTGTTGAAAGGTATTAAATTTGTGATAATCTATTTACATAAACAACAGAAATAAAAAGGTCAGTCTGTGAGAGGATACATCTTGGGATGATCTTCATTTGTGGTGAATTCAATTGTTTTTATTTTTTATTATTTTTTAAATGTTTGTTTATTTTTGACAGCATGAGCTGGGGAGGGGCAGAGAGAGGGAGACAGAGTATCCGAAGCCGGCTCTGCACTAACAATGGAGAGCCGGATGCGGGCCTCAAACTCATGAACCAAGAGATCGTGACCTGCGCCAGAGTCGGGACACTTAACCAACCTAGCTACCCAGGCGCCCCTCAATCGTTTTTAAACCACAAACCTTAAAGGTGCATCTCTGTGCATGTACTCTCAACAATGAAAAAACAGGTCTCTTTGTAGATTTCAGAGCTTAGTTGAGACACTTTTGTGGACACGGAGGTGAAAAGAATGGAGACCCCTAAGACTCCACAGCTGAGGTGATCCAAGTAGACCAGGTGTGGGCAAGCGTTTTCCAATTGGAGAGATGAACCGGACATTTGTGGAAAAGGCCTGGATCAGTGGCACTCGTATGAGCAATTCCAGCACTCGCTGTGAAAGGGGGTCTACATGTGACTGTGCTGGCTCTCATCTCTGAAAAAAATATAGTGGACACCTGGGATGACTCCTAGGGGCCAGAGGGAGACTCAAAATCAGTCCAAGGCCCTAGTCTTTTCATTCAGAGAAGCCCTCAAAGACTATTGATGAAGGGTCAAGCAGCCGATCTGGCACAGAGTCAATGAACTGTGTACATAAACACATCTTCTTGGATCTGGTTTCACAGTCCCTTCATTCTGA
This sequence comes from Panthera onca, assembly GCF_046562875.1. Lineage (NCBI taxonomy): Eukaryota > Metazoa > Chordata > Mammalia > Carnivora > Felidae > Panthera > Panthera onca. Next base: position 38,264,778 of record NC_138349.1, on the reverse strand, counting down.
AGAACTGTTTTTTGGTAAAATTTTTAATATTTGCCCCAGAGTGGCTGCTTACATTTTCTCTCCAGAAACAGACTACTCTACAGCGTGAGCTGTGACAGTCATTGCGGGGTTTCCCAAGAATACCCACCTGATTTTTGTAGGACCCTTTCTCCTCAATTTTTGCCTTAATTTTCTCCTTGTACATTTTCATCTCTTCTGACGGCTCTTTTACTGTTTTCATTTTCCCTGGAATCAACTTTTGTTTTTTGACAAACAGCTCCTTCCTCTAATATTGTCATCCACTCATCATCTGCCACTATTCCAAGCATTCTCTTAATTTAACCAGTTATTTTTTTTAATGTACTGTTTTTTGTTTGTTTATTTATTTACTTTTGAGAGAAGAAACGGCCGAGAAAGCGGGAGACAGAGAATCTCACGCAGGATCTGCAATAACCAGAACCAGTTGTGGGACTTGAACTCACGAACCTTGAGATCCTGACCTGAGCTGATATCGAGTCGGAGCCTTAACCGACTGACCCACCCAAGAGCCCCTAACCAGTGATTTTAAAATAATCTGCCCTGCTTAACCTATGATGATGAATGTCTTGATCTCTTCCTCTTGTATGAAGAGTCTCCAAAAATAAAATGGTAGTAATAATTAACCCCAGAACACATCAAGAAAATCTCCACTGACTCAAGCTGGGTCGCCATATCCACCCAGCCTGTAGTCTCAGAGGTGTTCTGACTGAAACCCTTGCATTCTCCGTGGGTCTTCTGGGTCACCTTCAGAGAATAGAGGTTTTTCAGCCCAAGTGATAATTACGTGAGCAACCTCGGTAAACCTGTTAATCCTTCCCTAAATCCTCCAATCGGGCCGCCTTTATCCCTCTCGGTGTTCTCAGTTCCCTATTTTTTCTCTCGACAGGAAGTAACTCTCTTTTTCTTTTCTCATGCTTGTCTTCAATCCAGAAGTTCTTTGGGCTCACTGTTTGGTGGGGGTACTCTCTGAGTCAGTATCCTGGTACCTTCAGCAGCTTAATATGGCTCAACAGCCTCCCCCCCCGCCTCTAAGAAGGGCTCACGGAGATCCTGCCGCTCTCCTCCCCGCATTGCCCCCCTCCGCGGGCCCGTCCCTGCCCTGCGCCCGGCCAACCAATCCCTGGCTCCACTACGTTCGCGTCACAATGGCGCCCTCGTGGCCCCGCCTCCGGACGCCAGCCGCGGAGGCCCCGCCCCGCAGCGCTCATTGCGTCTTTCCGGCTCCGTGTTGGAAGTAGCACTGCGCCGTGTCTTCCTGGAGAAGAAGGTGGGGTTCCGTGGGGAAACCGACTGGCGGTCACGCCGGCAGCCGGAAGTGGGGCGGGGGGACGGGCTCCCGGGGCTGCTGCTCCTGGGTGCTGGGGTACAGGGTCGAGCGGGGACCGGGCAAGCCTAGAACGGCGGGGCTGCTGGAAGCGCCGCGTGCGCCCCACGGGCGGGAGTTGTGCACTCGGGCCTACAGCGCGCCAGACCCCGCCTCTCGGAGGCTCCGCCCAGGGCGCGCTGCCAGGGGTTTCCATGGTGATGGTAAACAAGCCTCAACTGCCTCCGCTACAACTGCCAAGTTCCCCGCGTTCCACCCTCTAGGTGCTCGGAGGGACGACCGTGGTGCCGGATGTGAAGAAGAGCGGGAGCGTGGAGACTCGGAGCCCGAGGTGAGGGGCGGGACGGGCGGTGGGTCTGAGGCTGAGGGGCCTCACAGCTGGGACCAACAGGGAACTGGGCCCTCTGGGGGTGGGGACAGTGGGACTGAGATTTGGGGTTGGGGGAGGTTAGGTCTGAAGTCAAGGGCTCACATGCAGGGACCGAATGGAGACTGGACACACGGGCTGGGAACGGCGGAGCTGAGAATTGGGGTCGGGGGGAGTGGGGTCAGAGGTCAAGGGCTTTACACTGGGGGAGTGGACCACGGGGCTGAGATCAAGGACTTTACACTCGAAGACTGGACAGCTGGATTGAGATTTAGGACCAGGGGAAGCAGGGCCCGCGGTGAAGAAGGGAGAAAAGGCCTTGTACGGAGGACTGCAGGGGAAGCGGAGCTTGAGCGCCCCTGCCAGGAATACCTTGAGGGCATCCGGCGACCGTGGGAGAGGGGCTTCATTTAAAAATGAAAGCAGTACTTTCACGTGGTTGAGTTGCACCGGACTGGTTGGGAGTTGACTCCTCCCCCCTCCCACGTTCCCGCTCGCTGAGCCTCCACTTTCGATCTTTGCGGCCTTTTCTTCCTCTCCGGGCGGCGTGTGTGCCCTGATCGCCGGTGTGCGTTTGTCTCCTGTCCTTGGAGGTATAGTGTTTGCATTTTGGGTGAAACTCTTTGGTTCTCGTTATCTTTGCCTGGTGGCCACATTTCAGCCGAGCGAGATTAATCGGCCATTTCTTTCTCCTTGTGCTTTATTTCTTTGTATCCTTGAATATATTTTTTGCTGATTCTTGACTGCGCCTGAGAAACTTCTGGACTCTCCCGGCGCCCGCGCTGCGCCCTCTACCTTCAGTGTACCCGCGTGGTTCATTGAAAGTGGCTCTGGGCGGCCTGGTGACGCCGAGCGAGTCGCGCGGGGACTCGACGGACCCTGGTCTTTCATAGAAACGGTTGGGAGGCCACGGGCCCCTCCCCGTTGATCTGTACCTTTAAGGGGCTCTCAGGACCCCCTCCCCCCCCCCCCCCCCCAGCTGCCTGCCAGACAAATCCCCAGGCCTGGGAGGCCCCTTTCCCCCCCAGCGCCCCACGCCGCCCTCCAGCTCCTGCAGGACCCCCGCCCGGCGTGTCTTCGGTCCCGGCCCGCCTGCCCGCGGGACTCCTTTCTCAGTAGCTTCCTTCCCCGGAGGCCCTAGGACGAAAGAACGTGCTTCCTTCTCTAGTTTTCGCAACTATTTGTGGGGGCGTCCGGGCTCTTGCCTGCCACTGCGGGCCGCGTGCGTGGCGGGAGAGGAGCCCGCGAGCCGCAGCGCGCTAAGGGGGGAACCGCCGGATGGGGGTGGGGGGTGGGGAGCGCCGAGGGGTCCGGAGCCTAGTGGAGCTGGGAGAGGTTTGAAGACTGCAAATAATACTCCTTTCAATTCAAAACAACGTCGAAATCACCTATCTTAGTGTAATTCTCACTATTACACGTTTTTAAAGGTTAACTGTTTATTTCTGAATTTCTAGTGAGAATGAAAATACCTCGGGTTCTCCGGTTAGATAAAAATATAGTAGGATATGTCAGTGAAAAGTGATGTGATGTTTTCAGTGTTAATGTCTAGAGAAGATTCGTCATTTTAAAATATGTGAGTAATTTTCTACTTTAAATAAATATTGGGAGAGTGCTGATGTTACTAATTAATATTTAAGCGAGTCCATCTTTAGTTATCTCTGGTGCCCGTATGCATTTCTGTAAATTGATTCGGCTCATTGTGTATTATGGTGTTTTTATTTTTTCTCTTTTAACATTATTTTTGTGGTATTGCTTTTTTTAAATTGACAAGTGACTGGCATTCACTTGAGTATTGTTACAAAGCTCCCTTTAAACATAAAATATTGAAGTAAAAATGTGAATTGATTTGAGTGAAAAGATTAATTAAATAAATAGGTTAGTCCTCCGATGTGGCCAAAATTGTGAAGGAGATTGTGGAGACCTATGGTGCCCATCGAGGGTAGTAAGTTCATGGAGGGGTTACAAAAACGGGAGGAGGGCTCCTCAGTCTGAGCTCTGGTTTTCAGACTCTTGTCGGAGCACATTAATTGACCCTTACTAGGTCTAGGCACAAAGCTAGGAGTTTCACCATGTTTTTAAGTCACATGCTCGTGAGTAGTCTCGTAAGGGGGGCGTATTGCTGTTCTCCCTGTTACAGATGAGAAAATGGAGGCCAAGGGGAAAATGAAGTCACTTCCCCCGGGGGGAGGGATACAGCTGGGAATTGGGACTCACGTCTGTCAGACGGGAACAGCCCTACTCGGTCAAGGACCCTGCCCCCCCAGTTTATTGCCCTGAATTGCTGTTCTTGGGGAAAACAAGAGGCTGGTCAGAGGGAGAATCAGGCCTCACCTGAGACCAGTCTGGCTTATTTTACAACTAATTCCAGATATAATAAGGGTCTTACTCATAAATATTTCAGCTTACATTTCTACGAATCTTTAAAAAATATAACTGCAATACTATTATCACACCTGAAGAAATGCTAATTCTTTGAGATCATTAAGTACCCCGTGTTCAAGTGTACCTGACTGTACAATAAATATTTTTTTACAGCTGGCTTGAATTGGAATCTAGACAAGGTCACACCTTGTATCTGGGAGATCTATCTCACTCTTTTAATTCAGAGCAGTGCTGTCCAACGGAAATACAATGCGAGCCACATGTAATTTCACATTTTTTAATAGTAAAAAGAAATTGGTGTAGTTCATTGTAATTTAGTTTAATGTAATATATATACAAAATATTTGCTCATGTAATTTTAAATTATATTTTCACTTTTTTCAAAATCCAGTGCATACGGCACCTCTCAGTTTGTACCAGCCACATTTTAAGTGTGGCAAGTAGCTTCCTTATTAGTGCAATCTGGAGGTATTTTTTTCTTCTTTGTTAAACGAATTGGGTACAGTGTCAGAGTTCCTTCCTCAGGCTTTGGCTTTTTCTGATTACATTCAATGGCGTTTGAATCTCTGACCTCTGCATTTCCTGTGAAATGGCAGTTAGGGTTCTGTTGAGATTTTCTTTTTGGAAAGACTTCACTGGAGGTGTTGTGTACTCCTGCCTGAGGCACTTCTTGGCACTCCCCCTTTGTGAAGTTAGCAGCCATTGATGGTCTTTTCCCTAGATCTTTTGTTTTGTTGATGTTTCCAAAATAGTGATAACTTAAAATATTGCTTCTCATTTATTTGCAGGAATACTTCTCTAGGGAGGTAATTTTCTTTGTTAATCATTTGATTACTGTAAGTTGTATGTTATTAATGGCAGGTTAAGTTTTTGATTCATTCCTTATGTTTATCAATATCTAACAATTTATTGAGTCTCTAGCAGGTGCCAAAGACCCTTTTTCTGGTGTCTTTATGATGTGCTTTAATCCACAGTGGCTTTTAGTCTCTTTGGTGCACAAATTATCCAATCTCTGGCCAGTGGGAGCCTTTCAAATTGGTTCCTGACTTAGGAAAGACCTCCGCGGTCTTTGATACCTTCCTTATTAAATGGGTCCACTTCCTTATTAAGTGGGTCCATTTATTCAACTGGACTTATAGTGATAGGCAGTTGGGTTGTTTCTAGCCTTTTCCTATTAGAAGTAGAACCGAGATGAATAGCCTTTGCAGGTGTCTTTGCTTTTTTTGGCCATTTAATATTTCCACAAACGGTATTTAAAAGTGCCTGCTTATCTATAGCCTTGCCAAGGTAATGCATTTTCAAAATTCTGTATTTTTTGCCAATATGGTAGGTATTTTAAATGTTATTTCATATCAGATTTTATCTTAAATGGGTAAAGTTGAGCATCTTCTCATGTTTAAGGCAATTTCTTTTTCTGTCTACTATACCTCTAGTCCATTTTCCTTTTTGGGTAGTTAGATTTTGTCTCTTTTTAGATGCTCTTTATATGTTAGGGATATTAATGCTTTGGGAAAAAATTGCAAATATCGTTCCCACTTTAGCATTGGTATTTTTGTTTAGCTTAGTATTTTTTAGCTATTCATAAGAGGTTTGGAGGTTTTTGTTTTGGGTTTTGTTTGTATTTATGTAGTTTTTCAGTATTTTCCCATATTCTGGGTTTGGGGTCATGGTTAGGAAAGTTTTCCCTACTTCCAGTTTATGGAATTCATCTATTTTCTTTCTTTTCTTTTTTCCGTGTGTAGGATATTTCTTAGCATTTCTCATAAAACGTGAAAAATTCTTAGTTAACTCATTCCCCTTCATTAATATGTCAGTGTGACAGACTGTAGGGATTGACTTTGAAATGATGAGCTACAATTGCATTCCAAGAATAAACCCAACTTGGTCATGATTATTTCTTTGTGTATTGCTGGATTTGGTTGCTGATAATTTCTTTAGGAGCTTTTTATCTGAGTTCATGAGGAAAATTAGCCTGTGAATCTTGGTAAACTAATTCTAACACTCTTGGGAATGGAAAATCAAATCAGGTTGATTGTTGATCAAAACAAAAATGCAGATGGAAACAAAGCTTTATAAGTTTAAAAAAACATCCATATGGACTTGGGCTAAGAAAAAGATCTCTTAAAATGGTACAAAAAGTGATAATGATGAATGGGTTAAAAAAGAAAAGACTAGAATGGAAAGTTCTGAATTCCCATTAAGTTTCTCAGACAGTTATGCCTCTTTTACAGAAATCCTCACCTAGTGTGAATATTAAAAATTTCTGTTGCACTCTCTCCTGCTAAGTCCATCTGCATTGCAAAGATGTTCCATTATTGACGTCTCCACAGGTCTTTGTTCTGCTTTACACAATATTTAGTTAGAATTACGCTGTCCAATAGAATATGAATGACATGTAATTTCATTTTTAATTGAGATATAATTCACATACCATACAGTTCACCTAGTACAAATGAGAGGTTTTTTAGTAAATTCACAGCATTGTAAAAACCACCATTACCTAATTCAGGAATATTTTACATTGAAACACCCTTAAGCATTCTTGGGGTACATCCTGCTTGGGCATGGTGTATAACCTTTCTTACATGTTGCTGGATTCAGTTTGTAGTATTTTGTTGAGGAATTTTGCACCTTTATTCATAACAGATATTAGTATGTAGTTACCTCTTCCTGTGAAATGTTTTGTTTGGTTTTGGTATCAGAGTGTTCAGTTTGTTAAAGGGGTGCCATAACAAAGTACTCTAGACTGGGTGTCTTAACAGAAATTTGTAGTCTTGGAGTTACAGAGTCCAGAAGTCTTGGATGAAGGCATCAGCAGGGTTGGCTCCCTCTGAGGGCCATGAGGAAATGATACATTCCGGACCTCTCTCCTTGCTTTGTTAGATAGCTGTCTTCTCTTTCTCGTGTCAGCTTGTCTGTGTCCAAATTTCCCATTGGAAGGACACCAGCCCTCATGGATTATGGCCCACTCTAATGATGAAATTTTCAGCCCATAAAGCAGGGTAATATTGGCCTTGTAGAATGAGTTGGGATGTGTTTTAATATTTTAATTTAGTATATGTATTTTGATTAACTGTTATCTAAAATATTCCAACATGTAGTCAATGTTTTAAAATTGAGCTATGTTACATTCTTGTTTTAATCTTTGCAATTCGGTGTGCGTTTTATACTTAACAGCACATCTCAATTTGTACTTGTCACATTTCAAGTGTTCAGTAGGCACATGTGGTTAACGGCTATCATATTTTTATCCTTTGTACCCAATTTGTTCTTTTTCCAAGCAGTTTTTTCTATACTTGAAACTTAAATTTAGAAGTTCTAGCAACATATGCCTAGGTTATGTCTTTTAAAAATATCTGTTGGGAACCACACAACCATGTTTATCTTAAGCCAGGAAAATCTCCTTCCATTATTTATCTGTTCTATTTGTGTCTTTCTCCTTCTGGAATCCCTATTGTTGACATGTTATTTCTTTTGTCTCGTGTTACATCTTGTGTCCTCCAAATTTCATATCTTTTTCCCTTTGTTTCTGTTTTTTTCTCTTTGAGATATTTCTTGCACTTATTTTTCAGGCCACTATCCATGCTTTCAGTTTATTACGAACTTTATAAACTCAAAATTTGATTGTTAGTACTAAAAAGTGTTGTATTCTGTAACTGAGTATCTGAAAGTGCTCTTTTTTTTTCTGTTAAAAAATGTATGGTTTTGTTCAGCACTTCTCATTCCCTGATAACTGTTTTAAGCTGTTGTCTAAATGCATGGTATCCTCTCCGGGTGCTTGAGTCACTCTCATGTGCATTGTCCATTCCTTTCCTCTTGGTTCTGTTCTCCACTCTCCCAGGGCAGTGTGCTCTGGTCCCCTGAGCAGCAAACATTGAGCACGAGCTGCTACGGCATTCTCCCCTCCTGGCAGCTGCCTGGGACCTGACAAGGTGTCAGCTCTCCACAGCGCCCCAGGAGGAAGCTCTAGGCCCCTTAAGGGACAGTTGGCACATACTGCAGCCATGGCTCCGGGAGACTATGAGTGTAACCCCCACAAGCCTTCCTGAATGTCGGCTTTAAATGGTCACCCACCCAGGGAGGGGCTGCTTACTCCGGGGGAGAGAGCTACAGGCGGGTTGGTAGGGGAGGTGGTTCGGAATTGGTCTTAGCAGTTGTATTTTAACAGGTCCCCCTCCCCCTCCCCCTTATATTTCTTAGCTAGGCTAAAATCATATTTCCTACTGTGGATGGGGGAGCACTGCCAATTAATAGAGATGATGAATCCCTCACTTGAGAACAGATTTTACCTTTAGCAGTGGAAGTCAAATAGCAGTGGGTTTTTTTGTTTTTTTAGGAAAACTTCACCTGATACATTTTTTTTCCTCTCATAATTTGGATTTCATCTTTGGATCCCATCTGTGGAATGCAGTCAATAATATCCTAGAGCAAGAGTTGCTAGTTCTATGTTGGATAAAAATTTGTCCCTTATGTTAAATTTTAATACAAGTGATAGAATTTACCTAACATTGTATTATACTGTTTTTGCTTTTTAGTTAACACAGATTTTGCAAAATGAACACTGAGGGAAACAGTGAAATATCACCCCAGACTTAGCTACAGTACATAAACTAAAGGGTTTAATAGTTAAAAGATAATGGAAAACAGCTTTCCTGTTTCTTACGGCTCATCTATATCCCGTTTTTGTGGATAAAAATATAGTAATAGCAATAAACATTTAGAACGTTAAATTATTTAGTGATCCATCTACAGCTTCTCTTTAATAGCTCTGAGATAGCTTTGTGTATTGAACTTGGTTTGTTGTACAAATTAGGGTCAGAATTCTCACACTTGAGAAGCATGAGCCTCTTGAAAATTTTGGTACAACTGTGTGGGGGTGTGCTTTCTTGAAGCAGCTTATTCAGACCTAGGTCATATTCTCAAGAGAGTGACAGAAGTGTTTAAGAGCCACTGACTTTATACAATTGCTAGGTTAGAAGAGATTTGGTTTGTAATGTAATTTCCAGTGGAACAGGAATACTATCCATATAAAGAATTTGAACAAGCATTCAGGGAGGAATAAGCAGGGTGATGTTCAAAGGAGCAAAAAATACGATTTTCTAAATTCTGCTTTTGAACCTTACATATTTACCAGGGGGAAAGAGTTTCACATCCCACCACCCCCCGGCCTCACGCTTCTGGTTTGTTTAAATGTCACTTCCTCAGGTCCCCAGTGTAAATTAATCCCCATTTTCTAGTTTTGGGCCATTCAGATTTTGTCATCATACATTTATTTCTTTACTGATTTCCTAGTCCACTGTTCTGTGGACCTAGCACAGCACCTGCATTTTGTAAGTGCACAATATTTCTGGGTTAATGACTCCCAATTTGGTAAATTCTATCTACTGCGCATCACTCAAATCCTTTCACAATTGCTTCATTTCTATCACAATGTTTTTATTGCAGGGTACCATTAGTTTTTCCTAAACTTGTGTCATTGCCTCCCGTCTCTATGCATCTGTTCCCACCGTTAGTTTTCCAGATAACAGCTAGACTGTTTTGTTGAAAAGCAAAAACTCAAATTTACACCACATTCCATTTTGAAACTATTAAGTGACTTCTCATTGGCCTTAGACTAAAGTACAAAATACCAAACCAGGCTTTCAAAGCTGTGTGGAGGATCTTCCTCTTTTCATTGGTCTCAGATCTTCTCTGCTTTCCTCTTTCATTGGTCTCAGCACAACATGCTCCCGTGTCTTCGGTACTTGTTGTTCCTTCACCAGGCAGGAACCATATCATGGCTGATAAATTATTAACAGCCACCTCCCCTGTATCACCAACCAGTTAAGCCAAGAAGGCATATGTAAAACTACTTAACCGCAAGAAATATATTCAAATAAGTGAGAAAATGCACACCAGTCATATAGATTACCAAGAATATATTTTGAGGAGGTTTTTAAGATGTGAAATTAAGGGGTGCCTGAGTTAAGCATCCAACTCTTGACTCGGGTCATAATCTCACGGTTTGGGAGTTCAAGCCAGTGTCAGGCTCTGAGGCTCAGCACTGACAATAAGGAGCCTGCTTGGGATTCTCTCTCTGGCTCCCTTTCTCTGCCCCTCCTTTGCTCATACTCTATCAAAATAAACTTAAAAAAGTGAAATAAATGCTTACAAAGCAGTCAGGGTACCTCAGTTCTGTAGAGATACTTTTCCAAAAACAAGCCAATTTTGTGGTTCATTCTTCAAAATACTGTTTTGCTTCTCGAGTTCAGTTTTTAGTGCCTGTGTCTTTCCATGGGAGGCTGGATTTTTAATCATATCATCCACCCAGCTTCAACAACTACCAGTCAAGGACAGTTTTTCTTTACATCCCCCACCTAATAATTTTTAAGCAAATTCCAGCAAACATACTATTTCATCTCCCAATAGTTCCAAGTGAATCTCTAGAAATGTATTTTTTAAACATAACTATAATTCTGTATCTAAAAGAAGTAAATGTAATACTTTAATACCTTAAAGTTTTTAGTCAGTGTCCAGAAATGTCTTAAATGTTTATCAATTTGTTTGACTCAAAATCCAAATATGCCCCGTGTACTGTGCATTTGGTACTTGGTCTTTCCCCCCGTGTACTTGGTCTTTTCCCTTGGAGCTGTTTTCTAATGGACTGAACTCATCTGTGCTTGTAGAATTTCCCCCAGTCTGGCTTTGCATACTCACACCTAGTAGGTTCCTCTTACCTATAAATCATATTTATTTCATAGTTATTTCTAGTAAGTAGATTCATAGTTTTTTCTTTTCTTAAATAATTTCATTACTAAAGGTGTTTAACATAGGAAAGTAGAGACAAAAATGTAATGAAACTCCATGTACCCATCACCCAGTTTCAGTAATTAAATCATGGCCCCTGTTGGTTTCATCTGTAATCCCACTCAGATTTAGAAACATTCTAGGTATCAAATATATCTCTTAAGTAATGACTCCAGAAATAAAATTGCAGCACCATAATTCACAACTAAAATTTTTAAATTCTTTGAAATAATTCAGTCACTGTTCACACTGCAGTTGCTTTAGTAATTATTTTCAAGATCGTATGAATTCGGATTCAGGGCTTCATGAAATGTAGTTCTTTTTCGTGTATTAAGAATTGCGAGTCTTAAAAATCTTTTAAATTGATGCAAAATATTTATAGGCGTTCATGGCCAAATATGTAAAACAAGACTATAAAGAGGTAAAGAAGTTCTACCTTTTGTCCATTAGTTTCCATTCTAAATTCTTTCAAAGAGGTTTGTTGTATTTTCCCTCTTTTTTTGTGTGTGTGTGTGTGTGTGTGTTTACGGTTTCTCCTTCCACCTAAACCGTGCCGATCTACTCCTCTCCTGCGCTGTACTCTGGACTTTTCCCCATCTTGGCACCTTTCCTGAAAACTCACTCAGAACGGTCTTCCTCGTTGCTTTTCTTCCCTCCTTCCTCCCACTTCCTGCCTGGGCCGACCGCGCGGGCCGCGGGCCGCACCTGCAGGACGCGTTTCCATTGGTGACATCTTGGCGGGCCCATCGGTGGCACTTCCTCCTTTACACCCCGTGACCCACGTCCGGCCCGCCGCCCTCAGTCACGCGGCCTCTGCCTCCGGGACGCAGCCCCGCGCGCCGGCCTTCCGGACTCCGGACCCGTCGTGGTGAGCCGCCGCGAGCGGACGACCCCCACCCACCCGCTCATCCCGCCTCACCCAGCCCCCAGTACACCCCCACCGCCCCCCGCGAGTCCCGGGAACTCATTTTCCCCTCCTCCGCAACTCCCCACCCCCACCCTGCCTGCTCCAGGAACTCTTTCTTCCCCCTCGCCCCAGGAACTCTTCTCCCCCCCGCGTCCCTTCTGCCCCAGGAAGTCCCCCCGACCCGACTCAGGAGCTCCGCCCCCCACGGGTCCAGGGAAACTCTTTCCTGGCCGCCCCAGAAAGCACCCCCCTCCCAGGCCCCGACTCGGGAGCTCCGCCCCCTCCCCCCGCGGCTCCGGGAAGCCGGGACGGAGAACGCTGGCCCCACCTCACTCCCTCCTCGGCGGCCTAGAAGTTCCCACTCCCGCCTCCGTAAGCTTCCCCCCCCTTCTCTCCTCCCACCACCAGGCCCGGGAAGCCTTCGCCTCTTGACCTCTTTCCCCCTCCCCCCTCCCGCTCGGCCCGTGAAGCCTCCTCCCCCTCCCCCGCTTCCCTCCTCCCTCGGCTCGTCCCGCCCCCGCCCCGGAAGCTCCCGCTGATCCCGCCCAGGCCCCGCGACGGGGCGCTCCGGGGTCCCGCCTTCCTGTGGGGCTGAGCCGAGCGTAGGTTGTCGGATCCGCCAGGTAGACGACCAGTGAGCCCCCGCTCTGCACTTCGTCTGCGTACCCCCGCCCCAGGAGCTCAGCGCCTGAGACCGCAGCTGTGCTTCCCGCCGAAATCGCTCAGACGCGCCCCTGGCGGCCCGCGGCTGCAAGCTTAAGAGCGCAGTTTCAATTTCAGGTTAATAACAAAAGGAGACGCACCTGGACTTTCTCGGAGCCTTCTGCGTTTTTAAGCGTCGGGTGGAATTAGGGGTCCTTTGGCTGTAAACCGCGCTTGTTTGAAAATAGAAATCAGTCCTGCACCTCCCAGCGGTAAGTCTTAGAGCAAAAATGTCAACTGCGTAATCCTGAGGCAGCGTCTCTTGCTCACTGTGGTTTTAAGAGTAGAACTGTTTGAGTAATTAAGATACTCAGGACAACCTTGCTCTAGTGTGCCACCAGCTGTAGGTTAATATTTATTTACAAATAAGGGTGAAATTGCTCCTTAGGTCCTACTGCAACACAGACGTAAATAAAAGGTTGAAGCCACGGTCCCTCTGAATACCCACCCCTTCCTGAACAGAGGATGGGGGTTTAAGCCGGCCTGTGTACTCCGTAGATAAACCTAATCAGTCATGGCACTCGGAGGCCCGCCCTGTTTATCTTGATTGGATCTACCTGAATCCGAACTAAATCCCGTCTAACCAGTACAGTGAAGGAGAGCACATTCTGGAGAGCCTCCCAGGAGCCTTAGGAGTCTGTTATAAATGCAGAATCTTGCCCTATCCCACGTACGTTGTTTCAGAATCTCACATTTTAACAACATCCTGTACAGTACAGATAATTTGAATCTCCAGTTGCGGGACCTAAGAGCAGTGTATTTTCACACTCCAGCGATTACAACGTGTGCTCGTGTGAGACCCGTGCTCTCTATCAGTGCTTCAACGTGTGTGTTCGCGGGCATGCGCACCCCATTTCAGTCTTGTGAAAATTGGCCTCAGTGTGTCTGGCCGCTCCTATGCGTGCATGTACAAGGAGGGTCCCCACGATGTTGGTCTGTAGACCACAGTGGAAGGAACCAGGAGCTGGGGTAAACCATATAAAAGAAGGGATTCAGGTCATTTAAGATGCCTGAGTTCTACCTTTCAGATTCCACTGGGGGCTAGCAGGAGGGACGGTTGAAGCTTTTTGAAAACCATCTTCCAGAGAATTTGAAATTAAATACCTTAACTTTTATACAGGTTCCCCCAACACTTCCGGGATAGTAGCTTATGTAATAATCACAGGAGGCTATAAAGACAAGTTTATCTTTAACACCAGGCACTTAGGCGAAATTAACTTGACTTTCCCGGTTTTACCTTTCCCAAACTAAGAATGTAGTTTAGTTCTCCAATGTACTCCTGAACTTCATATATCCTGATCCTTTGGGACACCTTCATCACTTGGCTGTGGGTGATGGTAGTAACGTTTTTCCTACTGAAAAGCATATTTCAACGTATACTTACATTCTTGTCAGTTAATTAAAATATGAACATCAGAGCAAATACAGGTCGCAAGAAATGAAGTTTATCAAACAAAACTGGGAAGGAAAGACTTGGGTATCTCCACCCTGACCCTCAGGGAGTCTTATAAATTGTAAATTCTGTTGAATAGTTTCTGGCAAGCAGACTGGCGCTCCTCCCGGCAGCTTCTGGAGTCTCTCACCTCCTGCCCCTTGAGGTCCCTACCCAGAACTGTTCCGGCCTTGTTCCACCCCCTCCCTGAAGAAGCCCTTCCCACCCTTAGTATTTAGATATCCTCACAGAGCTTAGAGTTTTCTAAGTCTCATCTAGGCTAGTGAGTGTTTTCTTGCTGTTATCCTTTGTATTACCATATGAAAAGGTAAACCTTTTAAATGCTATGGGGGCTGTCCTGGGTGTGTGCTTTAATTATGGAAGCTTCATGGCTTTAAAAGAATTGCTGCCCCAACTTGCCCTTCCCTGGAGAAAGGGAGCTGGAGCCCATCCTAGCCCCGGCACCACCATCCCTGTTTGCTCTGGTGAGTGCTGGGCCACTGAGGCAGACGGCCATATCGCTCTTTTTTAGGACAATTCGTTACCTACCAGGAGTGTCTCCGACTGTGGGCATCCCCTCCCCCCCCCCGGGTTGTTCTTAAAGGTGAGCTCTTTTAAGAAAAGTAATTTCGGTTTACGTTTGGTATATTTAAGTAGGTATATTTAAGTAGGAGATTTTTAAAGCATGAAGTAGAAGTTTTATCATTAGCTTTAAATCTAACAGCAGAAATCTATAGCACTCTTACTGAGTTTTAGTTAATGTCTTGAGCACTGTAAAACTCTACAAGGAATCCAAATGTAGAAGATTCTAAGGGCAAAGTGAGGATATTGAATTATGTTTGCATCTAAAATTAGGTTTGAGTTTCATTGAAAGAATACGGAATTACGTGTCATAGGATTGCTTGCAAGAAGTGGAACAGAAAAATAATTCCAGAGTATAAATAAACTTTTGTAGACGTGTGTTTGAGAAAAGAATGCTCTTCTCCTTGCCTTCAGAGAAGTCACTTTGTTTTTGAAACTTTGTTTTCTGAAGTAAAACACTTCTAATCTGTAATGTATTGTTAGGTATTTTAAGTAATTCTCATATGAAATGTTTGTGTTGGCTTATGCTTCCTGCATGTCTTTCAGCCTAGACTGCCATATTGTGGAGGGAGGTGTTGACCTCACATGGCCATCAGTTAATCTCTTGCTAATCTTGGGCCTGCTCTGTTGGGGGTGGGGCCACAGTGACCAATGGAACCGACACAGCCTGTCCCTGGTAGGCTTTCCAAGCAGTTTTGAAGACACATTTTGAACAAATCAGAGCAAGAATGTTATGGGAGTGTAGAACCATGAGACTTAATTCAAAGGGGAAGATCTTGTGGAAAGGTAGTACGTTTGAGCTGAGACCTTAAGGATTAGTAGGATTTGACTAGACAGAAGGTTGGGTGGAGTGTATTTGGAGAGAGAATTAATTATCACGTGTGTCAAATGCAAGGGAGCAGAAAGCCTGGCACATTCCAGGCATAGGAAAATGGATAAAGGAGGGTTTTTGTTTTTTTGTTTCTTTGTGTTTTTTTTTTTTGTAAATAGGAGTGATGTAAGCTAGATAATTGTGTTTGTTGCAGGCCAAAGTTGCAAGGTCTAAGCGACCCGTTAGCACTGTGGTTTGTGTTCCACTGCCGGTGGGAAGCCACTGAGAACTTGGAACAGGAGAATGACATAAAGCCAGTTTTAGGAGAACACTTGAGCTGCAGATTGGGTTGCAGTAAGGGCTAGCCATTACACTTGGAGAAGTTTAAGAACCAGGTAAGAGTATCCTGGCATGGGCTGTTGGTACTGGAATTTAGAAATGAGGAAGTAGAAATGAATATGAGGGCAATGCAGAAAGAAAAAGTTTGACAGTTGAAATCACAAAGGAAGGAATTATTGAGTCCTTACTGTGTCGAGAAATGGCTAGGGACTGCGTATAGAATTGTGAGAAACTTATTATTTGTTGAATTTGAGTTCCTGAATAGGATTTGGGAATGTGGGTTAGGGTGGTGAATGGGATCATTCCAGAGAGAATGAAGTCATTGGATTTGAATTCATTGGGTGAAGTTGTCCAAGGATTATTTCACTTTCTTTGTAGAACCTCGGGATGGCAGGTAAAGCTATTTATACCGGCAGCCAGAGTGCTATAGAAGAGTGTCAGAGAAAAAGGCTGCTTTCATTTGTGGTGTATAGGGGCTGTGGATTAGTTTTGTATACCAGTCTGGGCCTCAGGAAGCTTAAGGCTGGGGACTTGAGTGTCTTTGGCCCAGAGCTAGTTGATCTTGATCTTGTGAGGCTGCCTAGAAAAGGACTCACCCAAGTCCAGTGATATCCCTGCAGTTGAATGTTGAGGAAGGACTCCCTGGAAGAAGCTGGGAGAACCTATTTAGGGAATTAATAGGAAAACCAGGAGATGGTTACATCATAAGAGCCAGAGGGAGAAAGGATTTCCCAAGGGAGTTGCTTAAATCCTGCTGCTGGAACAAGTAATATGAAGACAAAAAAAAACCTCTTTTCTTCCCAGTGGAGTGAAAGGTTTTGCCCTTCTAATGGTAAGGAGTAGAGGTGACAGTAGAGGCCTGCCGTCTGAGATTTTACTGAGAGGATCAGTAAATCAGCAAGTAGCTGGAGGCAAAGTTGGTGTTAGGGAAGGTATATTATGGCGTTGGTATAAATTGGCATGTAATTGGTATAAATGCGCATGCTGTGTTCAGTGAAGAGACCATGAAGATCAAGAATTTCTCCGGGGTGAGTGGAGTTGGGACCAGAGCAGGACTGTGATCCTGCTAATGATGTCAGCTAATAGGAGAAGCAACTTCTTGTTTATAAATTTTTAGACTTTGTGGCAGTTTCTTCACATCGTCCCCATTCTTTGAACTAGATGATCACCCAAAGATGAGGGAAGATTAGGTGAGGTTGCTACAGGTTACTCAGGGCTTTGGGAGATTGGGGTTGGTGGTAGAACTTAGGCAGTATTGAGGGCCCATTTTAAGGTTGGTGACCCTGATTCTACAGTAGTCATTCCCAACTGGGAGCCGTTTTACCCCCAGGGAACATCTGGGAATGTCTGGAGACATTTGGGGTTGTCACAACTGGAGAGGGGTGCCTTTGGCAGCTAGTGGGTAGAGGCCAGGGATGCTGCCTGACACCCTACAGTGCACAGGCCTGTTCCCCACAACAAGGAACTGTGTGGGCCAAAATGTGTGCCACTAGCCACTCAGTACAACCATGAAACAGATAGTTAATCTTCCTGGGCTGTTTTACTGGGCACAAACGATAAAGGAGAAAGAGCATATGAATTCCATTTGTTGTAGGGGGAAGGACTGAAATCATTACAAAATTATCCTTTCTCACGTTAGCAGTTTTAAAAATAAGTGCTGCATAGAGTGATTTTGTCAAATATTTAAATTACTATAAATCATAACGATTCAAAATGGTAATTTGTCAGTAATTGTTTTTCCTTTATACTAGTGCAGTTGAACCTTTCGTATGTTACAAATTTGCTCTGCCTTTTTTCTAATAACCAGAAAATGCCCTTGCTCTAACCTGACCGGTACTAATTCCTCTATGATCATGGCACTTACCCTCTTGCCTTTTATTTTAGCAATGTAATCTCATGTTTTCCTCCAGTTCTGAAAAGTTCTCTTTTTCTAGATATTGGCTTATTTCATTCTTTTGTCTTCTCTTCTAGAACTTAAAATAATTGACCGTTAGAAGTGATAGGTTTTGGCTTCAAAGCTTCCATATTGCTATTTTGTTTTTCTAAGTCTCCTAATTCTTTTTCTGCCTGAATAATATGTACATTTGTGGGGGGGAGACCTTGGATTGAATCTCAGCTCAAATGTATTTTGTATATTTTCTTAACATTTAATTTTGCTTCTCTTTTTTCGTCTGCAAAATCAGAAAAACAACATTTACTGCATATTCTTGTACATAATAAATGAAAAATTATGTAAAGTAGTTTTTGCTTTCTTTTCAGCCACAAAAAGCTGCACCCAAGCTTGTTTGACGTCAGTCCTCTCAAGTGTCCATGATGCTGGGCCCCGAGGGAGGTGAAGGCTTTGTGGTCAAGCTCCGTGGCCTGCCCTGGTCCTGCTCTGTTGAGGATGTGCAGAATTTCCTTTCTGACTGCACAATACATGATGGGGCTGCAGGCGTTCATTTCATCTACACTAGAGAAGGCAGGCAGAGTGGTGAGGCTTTTGTTGAACTTGAATCAGAAGATGATGTAAAAATGGCCCTTAAAAAAGACAGGGAAAGCATGGGACACCGGTACATTGAGGTGTTCAAGTCCCACAGAACCGAGATGGATTGGGTATTGAAGCACAGTGGTCCAAACAGTGCCGACACCGCCAATGATGGCTTCGTGCGGCTTCGAGGACTCCCATTTGGATGCACCAAGGAAGAAATTGTTCAGTTCTTCTCAGGGTTGGAAATTGTGCCAAACGGGATCACATTGCCGGTGGACCCCGAGGGCAAGATTACAGGGGAAGCCTTTGTGCAGTTTGCCTCACAGGAGTTAGCGGAGAAGGCCCTAGGGAAGCACAAGGAGAGAATAGGGCACAGGTATATTGAAGTGTTCAAGAGCAGTCAGGAAGAAGTTAGGTCATACTCGGATCCCCCTCTGAAGTTCATGTCTGTACAGCGGCCAGGGCCCTATGACCGCCCTGGCACGGCCAGGAGGTATATTGGCATTGTCAAGCAAGCAGGCCTGGAGAGGATGAGGTCTGGTGCTTATAGTGCAGGCTATGGGGGCTATGAGGAGTACAGCGGCCTCAGCGATGGCTACGGCTTCACCACTGATCTGTTTGGGAGAGACCTCAGTTACTGTCTCTCAGGCATGTATGACCACAGATACGGAGACGGCGAGTTCACTGTCCAGAGTACCACTGGACACTGTGTCCACATGAGAGGGCTACCATACAAAGCCACAGAGAACGACATTTACAACTTCTTCTCTCCACTCAACCCTGTGAGAGTCCATATTGAGATTGGCCCTGATGGAAGAGTGACGGGCGAAGCCGATGTTGAGTTTGCCACTCACGAAGAAGCTGTGGCAGCAATGTCCAAAGACCGGGCCAACATGCAACACAGATACATAGAACTTTTCCTGAATTCCACAACTGGGGCCAGCAATGGGGCGTACAGCAGCCAGATGATGCAAGGCATGGGGGTGTCGGCCCAGTCCACTTACAGTGGCCTCGAGAGCCAGTCTGTGAGTGGCTGTTATGGGGCTGGCTATGGAGGCCAGAACAGCATGGGTGGATATGACTAGTTTTGTAGGAGCATTTGAGTTATTGCAATCAAATTTTCACAGGCAGCCAACAAGCAGTGAAAAGCAATTATTACTCTAGAGGAAGCTGTGGGACCCATTTTGCACCATGAGTTTGTGAAATCTGGATTAAAAAATTACCTCTTCAGTGTTTTCTCATGCAAACTTTCTTCTAGCATGTGATATTGAGTAAACTAAAACTATTTTCAGCTTTTCTCAATTAACATTTTGGTAGTGTACTTCAGAGTGATGTTATCTGAGTTAAAGTAGTTTTGAGTACATTAAATGGATCTTTTACACCACATCACCGTGAACACATTGGGGAGACGTACTTTTTTGGAAAACTCAAGGTGCTAGATCCCTAATTCAAAGAGGAACATTTCTCATGTTTGTTCATTCTAGTTTATTTTCATTTAAAATCTTTTAGGTTAAGTTTAAGCTTTTAAAAATAAGTTAGTTTTGAAAATTGAGACACATTACTAATACTGTAGGAATTGGTGAGGCCTTGACTTAAAACTTTCTTTGTACTGTGATTTCCTTTTGGGTGTATTTTGCTAAGTGAAACTTGTTAAATTTTTTTGTTAACTAAATTTTTTTCTTAAAATAAAGATTTTTCCACAATGACTGGCACCGACTATATACTCACCAAAAAGTAGCAAAATGGGTGGTTGAAGAGAAGAACTTGCTTTAATGCTGCTGTATTTCAGTGTGAATTTCAAAATAATTTAGCACATGAAATCTAAGATTTCCCTCTATTCGTATACCACGGTTAAATTAAAAGTTTGGTTTTTAAAATGTTAAATATGAGTGGTGGAAATGGTGACTGGAAACGCATCCCAGAGTAGTATTAAAATAGAAGCACACAGTCCCAGCCTCCCGTGAGACTAGAGTGCTGTTCTTGATCAGTTATTTGTTATGTCCTGCTCTTCCCTTATTTTATGCTGGAGTCCTGTTCATTTCTCATAGCGGCCCTTCATTTTGGGTGCCATACACTGGCAGTTATTAACCACAGTTTTGTTGTTTTTTTTTTTTTAAATATAAAATGTGCTATTTTTTTTTCATACTAGCTCAAACACTCCCAGGTTAGCAATTACGGGTTATTGCAGACTTCACATAAGCTTGGGACAGATCTGTTTCCAAATTAGAAAATCGCCTTCCACCTAGCAAGTAGAGAACCATGTCCAAATTCCAGGCAGCTCTGCACACAGCTTACTGCCTGCCATCACTTTTAATTTGACATAAACTAAGGCCATCAAGACTTTAAGATGTGAATGGAGTTTATTTAAAACAATTTTTTGATGGCCACTTACTGATTTTGCAAACTTTGTCCCCCCACTTGTAGCCCAGATATCCTAACTTCACCAGTTCTGGGGTCTTCATCTGGTATCATTTCAAAGGGACAAGCTTCATTTATAGACAAAATATTGATTAAGCCCTGAAGATTTTGCTAAATAAGCATTTATGTAAACTAGAATCTTACCCCAGCCTCTCTCATCGTCCTATGGCCTCATAGCCCTACCTTACCTGCCTTTCTTCCCACTGGTGTTCTGCAGATTCAGATAGTTTTAGATAGGGCAGCAGCAATACCCAGCAATACCCAGGAATGCCAGAGGTTCCGGGATGCAGGCTTAACTAGGAAGGTCCGCTCTGATGAGTAGGTAACGTGAGATTCTGGGGAGGCAGGGCTCATGCACCTGGTGTGAGCCATGTTCACAGGGTCTCTACCCATCCCATGGGTCTACCATTCTCCCAAGTCTCCAGCAATAGTGCATAGGGATGCTAAGGCCCTGGGTGGTCAAGACCCAGAAACCAGGTAGAACACCTGAGAGCTTAAGAAACCTGCAATGACAAAGATTTGATAGGGCAGTGAAGTTTTAAGGAGTATATTCACCCCGTATAAACCTCCCTTGTTAGGTTTAGGGTCCAGATAAGGAAGGAGTGGGCTCCAAGAATCTGGGATGGGTTATCCGGAGGAATGTGCTATATTATCTGAAATTGCTGGGCCAGCAGTAGTGGCTCTTACTAGAAGTAAAACTATCTGGAGATCTCACCTGTGGTAGGTGATTTATAAGATGTCCTCATCAAAGTCCACTTCCGGTATTGTTTCTAGAATGGATTGGCAGACTGCCTGTCAAATCCAGCCTGCTGCCTGTTTTTACATGGTCCATGACCTGAGAATGGGTTTTACAGATGAATCAATTTAATGTCAGGGAGCCCCAGTTAAAAACTCCCCAAATGAATCCCATTCTTATTAGTAGACAAAAATTTAAATATGCCTTGGCCTGCAAAACCTAATATAATTTGCTATCTAGTACCTTCAAGGAAATTCTGATTTTTCTTTTCCAGAAAACTAGTATCAGGACTTAGCATGACACAGAAGGGAGAGGCCCCACTGCAGGAGGAAATGCAGATGCTACCAAACAGCCAGGGCCTGATTGATATGTGTGGACAGGAGGGGGTCTGGAGGATGCTGGACCAGAAGGTTGCATGTAAAATGATAACCGGCATCTCCTGTGACTAAGGATTTAAATTTTGAGTAAAATGCTTGGAATCCATCCTAACAATCTGCTGCAGTCAACTCTTGAAGCTTGGAGACAGCAACCTACTGGAGGAAGGGATGCTGGCTGTTGAGAAAGGGGTCATCAGATTCAGGTGGGCATGTTAGGATTTAGTATATGAAGGCAGGAAAAACACCAGCTAAAGGTGTGCTGTAGAGGGGCACCTGGCAGGCCCAGTTGAAAGAGCATGGCAATGCTTGATCTTGGGCTCGTGACTTTAAGCCCCATGTGGGTATAGTGATTACTTAAATAAATTTTTAAAAATGTTCTGTGGGAGGGCCCAAGGACACTTTTAAGTTGATAAAGGAATGTGCTAGGGAAGCGCACAAGCATTTTAAGCTTAATGGAAACAGCCATGGTTGGCAGTACAAGAAAGGGTTAAAGGGATTCCATCACATGTGAGGTAAGCATGATTGCCATAATGGACAGTGAACCCAAAGGCAGTAAGAGGCTTCACCTGGCCAGATCTGTGGTTAAGACTAGGACCTCTGTATGGACAGGGTCCACACAGGCACAGCTATAAGGTCTGTCAACTTTCTGCCCCCAGATATTACTCTTTGACTCTATGAGCAGAAAGCTAATTGGAAATCAGGATTTTCTTAGAGTGGTAATGTGAGAAGGCCAAGTTTGCAGGCCAAGTTCATCTCACTGTAGGTCAAGTTTGCAGACCCCTACAGGTACCTCCCTGAGTGAATTAGTACAAAGGGGTACATTAGGCAGTTGACAGCTGCCCTCCCCCCTGCACTGGATCCTTGGCTTGTGAATTAAGAGCCATAATGGCAGGAAAGGCCAAGGGGAATCTCTTGGTGTTCCCCGTTCAATACTGTGAATAAGGAGAAATGCCACAACATCTGAGGGTTGAACCATGCTTGCAGACTATTTAGAAAGGCAAACGGGCATCTGGGTGGCTCAGTCAGTTAAGTGTCCGACTTCGGCTTAGGTCATGATCTCACAGTTTGTGGGTTTGACCGCTGCATACGGCTCTGTGCTGACAGCTCAGAGCCTGGTGCCTGCTTCAGATTTTGTGTCTCCCTCGCTGCCCTCTTCTGCTTATGCTGTCTCTCAAAGGTGAATGTCCAAAAAAAAATTATTTTTTTTTAATTTAGAAAGGCAAGCAAATGCCTTTTTAATTTACTTGTGTGGTTTCAGCAAACAGCAGATGCATTCTGGTAGAGGATAGTGGATGACCAGGAAATTAACCAAGTTAATCTCCGCACAATTCAGTGCTTAATGAGGTGCCCTTGCCAGTATAAATCAAGTCTCCAGCACTTGAGAACTCCTGACCTAATGAATATATTTCCTTTAATCAGCATCAAGGAGGAGATTAAAAATTTTAACCTCATAACATTAGAACACATTCCCTGTCTTCTCCAGGGCTGTGGTAACTCTCCTGCTCTCTGTTATATAGTAGAGTCTGGAGAGACATTGATCACCTTGCCGTGCTCCACTGTATTAGTGACATCTTCATTGTGTTTGTTGGGGGAGGAAGCAGAATTCTGTGTCCTAAAGGGAGGAAGAATTCAGGGCTCTGCCACATCATGGAAGTTTTTTAAAGTCTGATAGTCTTGGGCAGGGATAGGCAAAACTAGGGTCCTGGGGCCACATCTGGCCTGCTACCAGTTCTTTGTAAATGTTTTATTGGTACACAGCTATGTCCGTTTGTTTTGTCTGTGGCTGCTCTTGTGCTACATTGACAGAGAGGTGGGCAGTTTGATTTGAGACCGTGTGGCTCACAAAGCCTCATGTATGTACAATCTGAGACTTTACAGGAAGTATTTGCTAACTTTTGGCTTTGGGCGGATCTGGGACATTTCTTCCTCTAAAGTAAAGGTCAAGACACTTCATCACTAAAAGATAATTTTTGGGAAGACATTTTGGATTTTGGATTTATTTCATTACATGAAAATACTGCTCCTACCCAATTATTAGGTGACCAAAAGGCTGCAGGGGTCCTGCAAGCTGCCCTGCCATCTGCCACAGAGGACAGAGTAGGCCCCATGATCGAGGTATCTGTGTTCATAAATGGTTTTGTGTGGTGTCTCTTGACAAGTCTCAATGAACAGTCCCAGCTCAGACCCTGAGTGTTATGAATCAAGGCCGTGCCCCTATATCAGAGCTATTTACTGTTCCAAACGCAGCTCCTGGAGTTACTGAGCCTCACTCTGCACTAACCGCCACCCATGCTCTGTGGTGTTGGCAGAGGCATCAAATCATAAGGTTCTTTTAAGGCATCTCAGTTTTGTTTTTAGTTTTTGTGTAAAGCTTCTTGCACATACTCCATTAGATTTGCTTCCAGTATTATATTTTACGTGGTATCTCTGATTTGCTTAGTTTGTTGCTGGGACTTCTTAGGACTAAAAAAAAAAAATAATAATAATACTATGGATTTTTTTTTTTTTTAAGCAAACTCTACACCCAACGTGGGGTTTGAACTCACAACCCCAATATCAAAAGTTGCATGCTCTATCGATTGAGTCATCCATGTGCCCTAAGTGCCCCAAGAAATACTGTGGATTTTTATATTGAGTGTGGCCTTGCTGAATTCAATAAATTTACTTATCAATGCAGGTTTAAATGTAGATTTTCTATGTAAAAAAATGCTGTTTGCAAACAATGATAGTTCTGTTTTGTTTTTTTTCCTAATCCCTATGTACTTTATTCTTTTTTTGCCTTGTGGTCTGCTCTTAGATCAAAGTTTGTCTTGGGGCGCCTGGGTGGCTCAGTTGGTTAAGCGTCCGACTTCAGCTCAGGTCACGATCTCGCGGTCCGTGAGTTCGAGCCCCGCGTCGGGCTCTGGGCTGATGGCTCAGAGCCTGGAGCCTGCTTCCGATTCTGTGTCTCCCTCTCTCTCTGCCCCTCCCCCGTTCATGCTCTGTCTCTCTCTGTCTCAAAAATAAATAAACGTTAAAAAAAAAAATTAAAAAAAAAAATAAAATTGGAACCACTCATATTTAAAAAAAAAAAAAAAGTTTGTCTTTTATCATTAGAAACGTGATGCTGAACAAAGTGGAGTGAGAGGACATCCTTGTTTTATTTCCAGTTTCAGAGAGAAAGCTTTTGTTATTTCTCCCTTAAAATACTGTCAGGGCACCTGGCTGGCTCAGTCAGTGGAACATGCGACTCTTGATCTTGGGGTTATAAATTCAAGCCCCACGTTGGGTGTAGAGATTACTTAAAAAAAAAATCCTTAAGATAAAGATTGCTTTTTTGGTCTCATACCCTTTATTAAGAGAATTTGGGGCTCCTGGGTGGCTCAGTCAGTTAAGTGTCCGACTTCAGCTCCGATCATGATCTCACGGTTCGTGGGTTTGAGCCGTGTGTTGGGCTCTGTGCTAACAGCTCAGAGCCTGGAGCCTGCTTCGGATTCTGTCTCCCTCTCTCTCTGTCCCTCCCCCGCTTGTGCTCTCTCTGTCTCTCAAAAATGAATAAACATTCAAAAATTTAAATTAGGAGAATTTCCATTTGCTTCAGGTTTAGTATAGGTACATTTTTTAATCATTAGTAAATGTTGAGTTTTAAATTATTTAATGCATTTCTCTCCTTACATTATCTTGATATTCCTTATTATCTATCTCCCAATTCACTCTTTCTCTGCAGCTAAGCCTAACTTGTTAAGCATCAGTTATGTTCTTAACTCCAGTTAAGAACTTTTAATTCTGAGGCACTTGACTGGCTTGTTGGTGGAGTGTGCGACTCTTGATCCTGGGGTTGAGTTCAAGCCCTGTGTTGGGTGTAGAGATCATAAGTAAATAAACTTAAAAAAAAAACCTTTTTAGTTCTAAAATTTGATTTTTTTTACATAATGCAAAAAATTTAATTTGTTCACAGTTCTGGAGATGAGAAGTCAAAATCAAGGTGTTGGCAAGGTCATGCTTCCTCTGTAGTTGCAAGGAAGAATCCTTCCATGCCTCTTTCTAGCTTCCATGGTTGCCAGAAAACTTGGCGTTCCTTGGTTTGCAGCTGCACCATTCCTATCTATGCCTCTATTGTCACATAGCCTTCTACCTGTGTCCAAATTTTCTTCTTTATAAGTCCTTGAATTAGGGCCCACCCTAATCAAGTATGACCGCATCTTAAAATGATTGTATCTGCAGAAACCCTATTTCCAATTAAGGTCATAGTCTCAGGTACTGGGGGTTAAAACCTGAGCGTACCTTTTTGAAGTACACACAGCTTACCCCACAATGCATCCATTCTGTTTTCTTCTGAGACTCTCCATATACCGTCTCTCCTTGAACATACCAGTCACAGTTTAAAGCTGTGGTCTGATCAGACTAATATCTGCATCTTCTTTTTCTGTGTTTATGTTGTCTGGCATCCTTTGTTTTTTTTATGCCTGGATATTTTTGATAGGGTTTAGATATTGTGTACATATATTGGAGGCATAGGATAATTACAAGACCCATGTGCTATTATCATTTAAGAGGGGATTGGTGGCAGGCATGCAGCCAGACTTTTAAAAATTACCCTGAGAACACAAAAAGCTCAAAATGGCCAATATGTACTCAGTGGAAATCATAAAATGATAACTTGAGAAGAGCCAAATCTGTGACCCAAACTCAGAAAATTCTGTAGGCACCAATTTGAATTTACACTCTGGTAGGGGTGGGAGACCATAACAAATAAATCAATAAAACATAAATAGTATATGAATTAGGGCTGAGTACAAAGAAGCAGCAGCAATCAGTAATGAGGACAAATGGTGGTGGTGCAGTTGTAGGGTGGCCAGGAGGCCTCCAAAAAGGGCCTAAAGGAGGGGAATTCATTGGTGGTGATGCAGGGATGCTGGGCAATTGGGAAAATGGCCAGCAGAGGGAGGAGTGCAGTGCCTTAAGGCTGAGGTTGCAGACAACAGGTGTTCAGACAGTACAATACCTAGGAAGCAGGGCGAGTGTAGGAAAGGACGGTGGGTGAGGATGGAATGTTGGTAGGGACTGGGGTCAAAAGTAGGGCCTATGGGCCATGTTAAGGGGGGGGGGGGTGCCTGGGTGGCTCAGTTGGTTAAGCATCTGACTTTGGTCCAGGTCATGATCTCACGGTTCCTGAGTTTGAGCCCTGCATTGGATTAACTGCTGTCAGCACAGAGCCCACTTTGGGTCCTCTGCCTCCCTCTCTCTCTGCTCCTCCCCTGCTTGTGCACTCGCTCACGCTCTCTCAAAAATAAAAACATTTAAAAACTTTTAAACAAAAAAAAAAGGGGGATTTTTCTGTAAGGTAAATAGGGTATCCCTGGTGCATTTTGAGCAGAATTGCTCTAATCTTCCCGTTAGAATATTCCTCTGGCTGGGTTGAGACTTGAGTGATAAATCCCTCTACAGAGCCGGGCATAGAACTTAGTCAGTCAGTCACTCCCTCATGTTAGCTGTTGGTCCTTACTTCTTCTCCTGGGTTTTACAGCATTTTACACAAAAATTGAGGGTAAGTGGTGCCTGGCCAGCTCAGAGTATGAACTACTCAGTAGAGTGAGTGCTCTCAGTCAGTAGAGCACTCTTGATCTCAGGGTTGTAAGTTTGAGCCCCACATTGGATGTAGAGATTGCTTAAAAATTAAAAAATTGAGAGTTAGATGCTGCTGTACATTCTGGGAAACAAATATTACAGTGTTTAAGTTACTAGTCTTAGAATAAAACACCTTTTTCTCATTAATAGGCTCTTACTTGAAAAGCTCTCCCTCAGACTACTACGTAGCAATACAAAGTAATGAGATGTGTGTGTGTATGAGAGGGGGAGAGAGAGAGAGAACAGTATTTATATATAACAGAGTTAATAGAATTATCAAACCTTTACCTTTATTATTTCTGGGTGCTGGGTTAAAAATTGATTTACTCATTATCTCTGTAATGTTCAAGTTTTCTGTTACAAGCATAAAAGATGTTTGCAATTAGAAAAAGAATAAGAGTATTTAAATTTGAAAATGGGGAGGGGGTACCTGGCTGGCTCACTCAGTAGAGCATGCAATTTTTTTTTTAATTAAGTAATCTCTATACCCAGCTTCAAATTCATGACCCCAACCAAGATCAAGACCCTCCTGCTTTTCTGACTGAGCCAGCTAGAAGACCAGAACATGTTAACTCTTGTCAAGTAGTCAAGTAGTCACCACATTGGGCATAGCACTTAACATTAAAAGTACATATACATACATATATACATACAATGGGGAGGCATATATATAGTCCCGAAGCAGGCACAGTCACTGGCTTTTCTCCCAGATAGTGATAAATACCAGAAAGGCAGGGTAGCCCAGTCCTTCAGAAATAGCTCAGGAGCAAGATGGCCTGTGAGAACCTCTGAGAGCCTTGGTTTCCTCCTCTGCACAGATGGAATGATACAAATTGAGTTAAGGTGTGAAATGTTTGTTAACAATGCCCTTCACATACTAAGTATTCAATTACATAGAAATTATCTTTTGCTATCTCTGGTTCTCTGGGCAGCTCCTCCTCTGGGAGAAGAGGGCAAAAGGAAGGGAATTGGGACTAAAGTCACACCCCTCCAAGGAGAACTGGGCTGGGGGAAGGGGTCTCTGAGGCACCGGGAGAGATTTCACACAGGAACCCTGAGCAGAGACCCCTCTCATTCTATGGCTACCTTTCCCTCTCCCGACTGGGGGTGGGGGTGAGGTGAGGAGGTGGGGACTGGACTTGTTTTTCATGGGAATCCACAGCCCAACTCCAGGGCCCAGCTGTCTAACACACAGGCTAACTTACTCCCCATTACCATCCCTATCACACTCCCTGACTTCTACCCACAATTAAGCCAGACCCCCCCGACGTCCTCCATGAGCCTTGCCCCCTTGCCCCTTGCCCCAGCCTTGGTCAGGCAGAAGCAGCCTAAATCACCAGGTACCCACCTGTAATTGGACAAAGTCAGGCTCACTATGCTGGGCACTGACGGAGTCCCACATATTGGAGGTGTAGGGGTTGGAGTCCCTCACCCCAGAGTGCTTGCTTATAGGACTTGAGGGAACTGTGCAGTTTGTTCAGCCAAAATTGCAATAAAGCCGTTGAGAGCAAAGCAGGACTGGGACTGGGGTCCGCTGCCAAGTGGAGCCAGGAAACTAAAATGTTACGATGGATGTGGAATGTCGTCGTGTCCAGAAACCCTTTACCGGAGCGGGCGCCCAGGTTGGAATCCCTGAATATCCAGTCAAAGTGACTTAGGTCCCATGGCACCTGGCTGGTCAGTCAGTAGAGCATGCTATTCTTGATCCCCCAGTGGTGAGTTCAAGCTCCATGTCGGGTGCAGAGAATACTAAAAAAATAGTAAATAAACTCCCCCCCCCACCCCAGAAAAAAGTGATTTAAGTCCCCCAGGCAAGGGTGGGGTTTCCTTCTTACTAGTAGGATTTCCAACAGCAGAGCTTCTTAGGCTCGTGATGGTAGAGACCTAAGTGTTTCAGGAAGAAAGCAGTTGGGGGGGGGGGGGGGGGAGGCGGTACCTGATTGGCTCAGCCAGAGAAGCAGGCAACTCTTGATTTCCAGTCATGAGTTCGAGCCCCACATTGGGTGTAGAGATTATTTTTTAAGTTTATTTATTTACTTTTGGGGGGGAGGGGCAAAGAGAGAGAGAGGTAGAGAGAGAATCCCAAGCCAGCTGCTCACTGTCAGTGCGGAGCCCTATGTGGGGCTCCAACCCAGGAACTGTGAGATCATGACCTGAGCTGAAATAAAGAATCACAGGCTTAACAGACTGAGCCACCCAGGCACCCTGCTGTAGAGATTACTTAAATAAACTTAAAAACAAAAAGAAAGCAGTTTTCCCTCACTCAGAAGGTGGCATTTTGACCACGTGGCTTCCATGTCTGCCACTCTAGCCCCACCAATAGCCACAGTCTTTGCTTTCCTGGTGGAGCTCATTTTTAGCTTCTCAAATGCAATCCACACACACCAGCATCCTACATGTCCAAGGACAGGGACCTGCACCCCACTCCCCAGGGCTGCAGAGCGAGTTTGGAAGCCACCTTCTGAGGCTCTGACTCTGTGGTGGGCTGCGTGCCCTGTGCTCTCAGCCTTCCTCCTGTTCCCACGTCTCGCACTCAGGAGGGGACGGTGTTTCTGCCTGTAGTGGCCGCACCTGCCTCCTTCCTCTTTGATCTCATCGCACAGGTTCCAGTCATACTGACTTGCCTCTGGTCTTTGCAAAAGGTCGATTGCACACGCTGATCTCTCCACCAGGAGAGATGTTTGTGCGGCTCGCGCCTCTAATCATTCACCTTTGAGGATTCAGCTCAAATGTCACCTCTTAACCCGAACACATCACCCATTGGTGCCCACGCATTCCAGCCGCTGAAACACACTTGTATCTCCTTCACAGCATGCATAGGCTCAGAATCCTGGGACGTTAAGGGCCTTATAGGATGGGTCCTGGCGGTGATGAGCTTGGCACAGCTGCCAACCTCCATGGCTCCCTGCTGCCCTTGGTCACTCAGACAGTGGCTGCACTTTCAACCAGGTATCTTGGGTCTCACTCAGGTTCTTAAAGTTCTTGCTGCAGCTCTGGGCAAGCCTTGGAACTCTCCCCTACCTCTACCTCCTTATATATCCTGTTTCAAGGGCCCTAAGCAGATCTATGAATCTCATTTTTAGACCTCAGGGTCTGAGATGGGCTGCCAACCAGAAGATAGGTCCTCAGCTTTCAGACTCCCCTGCTATAGCCTCCTAACCCAAGTCTACAAGTCAGGGGCCTGAATTCTAGGACACATACTTTCCACAGGACCCACACCACCCTTAAGAAGTGGAGGGAGAGTTTGGAGCAGTGCACCATTAGAGAGAGCTGGCTTGAAGCAACACCAAGACACACCAACATGGCTGTCCCATCACCCCAGATCCAGACTGTGCACCACTGTTTGGCCGGGACAGGGCAGATCTCTGCTGCTGGGCCTGCCTCCATCCCAGGGCCTATGCAGGGAGGGCTGGACTGAGTGCACCTGACTCCTTCCATCGTGGGCTATTGAGGCTGGCATGAAGGATGAGGCAGCAGGACAGATGGCTACTGAGGTGGGAGAGACATTTCCCCAGCCCCACTCTGCACATGTAGGGACCTTTCAAGTGAGGTGTTCCAGGAGTGGACTTGAACATACTGGGGGACCTAGATTTGTGCACTATGCAGGGCTCCTTGGGATGTGGCTCATAGTAGGGTCCTATAGGATAGTACCTAGGGTGGGCAGAGGGTCTGTGGGTTGGTCTGAGGGTTATATTGGGTTTTACTGGGGTGAATCAACAAAAGAACTGCTTCATTTCCTGAGTGGTGTGAATGATAGACAGTATTCACTGAGTGAGGTGGCACCTTAGTGGAGGGCGAGCCCCTGGGGGTCATTCTAGGTTAGAGGATGTCATG
The DNA here is from genome assembly GCF_046562875.1 of Panthera onca. NCBI lineage: Eukaryota > Metazoa > Chordata > Mammalia > Carnivora > Felidae > Panthera > Panthera onca. The sequence goes on along the minus strand of NC_138349.1, from coordinate 38,233,686 downwards.
GGTACCTGGCTCATTGGGACTTCTAGGGTCTCTAGGCAAGGTGTGGGAATTGTAAGATCTTTTGATAGAACACTGAGGTATCTTGCACAGTGCATGGATGAGGCAAGGGATCAATTATCAGGAGGTTTTCAAAGTGGAGGGCATGTGGGGAGTGGGCCTTAGGACAGACATGCGGCCATAGGAAACCTTAGCAATCCACTGGACCCCCTACCCACCAGCCACTGAAGGGCCTGAACATTCCTGAGCAAGATGTGAGAGTCCCTGCCCAGCCTGCCTATTCCCAAGCAGACCCACAGAAAGTCACAAGACCACTGGAGGGAGGAGTGAGACAGTTTAATTTAGAAATAAGCTTTAGACAGTGTCCTGATCAGACAGGAGCTGAAGGGCCCAGCTTTGGAGAGAAAGGCCATCATGTAAGGGCCCCAAGGGGGGAGGGAACAGCATGGGAGCTGGTACGGAAAGTGCCACAAAGCTGGTCCTGTGCTCAGCAGGTACTGGCAGAGCCTGAGGAGAGAATGGGGTGAAGTCCTCATAGACCTGGTCACTACAAGACAACCCCCTCAGCCTTCGGAGACCCCAAGGCTGGGCTGGCTCAGGACAGTCCTGCCTTACACATGGCATAACATTTAACAACTCAAATACTATGGCCACCCTCCCTGAGTGCCTGGAAGCCTCTCAAAGAAGCCAAAGAAGCCCGTCTCACCTGGAGTGATGAGTGGAGTGGCCCTCTCAGGTAAGAGGCTGAGAAGGGGACACATGAAATTAGTATCTCCCCACCCCAAACTTCTGTCCTTATCCCGCATCAAGACTCCTGGTGCCCCCTCCCCAGGGCTTTGTGGGGCTTTGTGCTCACAGCTCCAAACCTGTTTTCAATCCTCTCTCTTTTCCCCTCCCCCACTTGAGCATGTGCGCAAGTGCCCTCTGTCTCTGTCTCTCAACATAAATAAAAGAAACTTTAAAAAACAAAACAATACCAAGGGTTATAGCTCTCTCCCTATTTGGGGAGCTTTGGGGCTGATTATCTGTGAATAACAAATCCCACTGCAAGCCCAGGGGGCAGCCAAGAGGCTCCTCTTCCTCTGAATTGCAGAACTTTACCCCAAAATAGGTGTGCTCAGCTCCAGGTGCATACAACAGGGGCCCTATCTCACCTGTGCTTCTTATTGTACTTGCATTTGCATTTTCCACCTGGGAGAGGATGAGATGGTCAATGCAAAGAACCTGGGGAGCCTGGGCCATGCCCCCCCCCCCCCCCCCACCGCCTCCCGCCCCATGCCCTGCCTGCCAGCCCACCACTCACTCAGGGCTATCAAGATTCCAGCGATGCACAGGAGCCCTCCAACAATCATCCCACCCAGCTGCAGGCTTTCCCAGTCTGGGGGAGCAGAGGGTGAGCTGGCACCAGCCTGGCTCCACTCCACTCACTCATTCAAAAGATATTTATCATCACCTGCTTGTACAAATGCACTTGCATTCCAGGCAACAAGAAAGACAAGTCAGTAAATAGATACACCGTATAATATCTGGTGGCAACCGCACTAGGGGAAAAACATAAGCAGAAGGGCACAGAAAAAGAAGGAAGGCTTTTCTGAAAGGTGGCACTTGAGCTGAAGCTAGGGGGGAGATGAGTGTGTAGGGATACTAGAGGACAGTGCCAGGCCAAGGAAGAGGAAACCCCCCTGGGGGTGGGGGTGGGGGGGCTGTAGGGCAAAGAGCCAGGTGCTGGGGAAGGCGGCAAGTGAGAGAGTAAGGGGAGGATCAGGTGAGATACCTGGGGACCCAAGAGCCCCCAGCCCCTCCCCCACAAATCTTCCTAAATATCCTGTGGGCACCTTCCCTCCTTGCTGGAATGAAGTTCTCCCAAAGATCATGTTGCGTGTTGGCCTTTCACTCTTTTCATAGACCATGCTGACTCTGCAATCCCCAGTCCCAGCCCCATCTTGCTGCTCTTCCCTCATCAGCCCTCACTAAGCTCTAGCAAAGAGGTCCAGCCAGATAGGCAAAGGTAGGGTAGGGGTGGGGGGTGGGGGTGAGGGATATCAGCTCTTACCATAATAGAAGGGACTGTCTTTATCTGTGGGAAAGGGGAAAAAGAAAAAAAAAAAAAAAAAGAAGAAGAAGAAGAAAGAATAAGGACCAGAACCAGGAGGCAGCATGTGGAGTCTTAGAGGGAAAAGGTGGGGCAGCAGGAGCAGGGCAGTTTGGGGCCTCACTCACCGACCAGATCATTGGCTTCCAAGGCAGGCAGGCCTGGGTGGGAAAAAGCAGAGGGATCTGTATTAATTCGTGACACTGGTCTCAAAATGAATCAGCAGTCAGGACCTCAGCCCAGAAGGGCAAAGATGACAACCAGCCTCATGGGTAGGGGGGGACCCTGGAGTCACCAGTTCCTTTCCTTCTTCACACCTTTCCCAGCTCCATACAACGCTGGGATTTTTTCTCTCACCCCATAGCCATGCACCCCCTCCCCAACTCGCCCTTCCTGCTATTTCTCTTGCTTCCTGCTAGCCTTTCTTGCATATGAAATGGGATGGTGTGTTGGTATCTTTTTACCCTCTTCTGAGAAGCTTCCTACACAGACTCTGGCCAATGCCCTGTTAGGGAATAGGGAAAGCTTCTCTCTCTCTTTTTAAAGTTTGTTTATTTTGAGAGAGAGAGAGTGTGAGTGGGGGAGGGACACAGGGAGAGGGAGAATCCCAAGCAGGCTCAGCATCATCATTGCAAAGCCCAATGCAGGGCTCAAACCTATGAACCGTGAGATCATGACCTGAGCCGAAGTCGGACACTTAACTGACTGAGCTACCAGGCGCCCCAGGAAATGCTTCTCTCTTTATGCCAACAGATGGTTACCGTTTTCCAAAGTTCAGTCATGTAGGACAATTTTGCAATATCCACTTCCTAACCGTATTATTATTTCCTTAGTGCCGCTCTTTAAATTCATGGTTTAAACGAAAACACATTTGTTCGACATCAGGCGCCCCCCCCCCCCCCCCCCGCCTTTGGGAGATGCTGCCCTCGCTTTCACTGCCTTGGTGGGAGGGTGAGTGGCAGCAGGTTCATTTCTGGGGGCAGGGGGGACTCACCTGCCAATGTGAGGAGAAGGGTCCGGGTCACTCTCTTCATGATACAGCTTCAGGGCAGGGCTGCAGGGGAGGGGGACAGGCTGGGGTCAGATAGCCCTGACCTGCCAGAGGCTCACAGTCCCTGAGGCAAAGAACCAGGGCACAAATCCCAAGGGTGCACTTGGCTTATGAGGTGGTTTGGGGAAAGTTACCAATTTCTAGTAGTAATGACTAGTGGAGTGACATATATTGAGCTACTTACTAGTTAAGTATTTAGAACAGTGTTTGCACGTAGTAAGTGGTTTGTTAAAGTCTTCGTTAAAGTCTTTAATCAGATGCCTGACTCTCGGTCAGAGGAGCAGAGCTACTGTGCTAACTCAGGTTTTGGTGCCTGCCTTCCTAACCCCCGCTCAAAAAGCGAAGGCACCCTGAGCTATTTTTCCCAAAGGTCTGGGCCTCAGGCACTATCAGGATGAATTCCAAGATAGTCTCTGCAAAGGGCCACCCTGGGCTGAGCAGCAGAGAAGGGAGCAGCTGAGCAGGCGAAAGGTGGTGGTGGAGGCAGGTGAGAGCCACCCACCTCAGCCCCAGCCAGGGATCTTGTTCCAAGGCGGCCCCAAATTCCACTCTGAGTACAGACTGCTATTGACAGGAAACTGACAGATGGAAGGATCATTACTCCTTTTTTCTTTCTCCTTGGGGTGAGAACTATCCATGTCCCTATTTACTAGTTCAGAGGGTGGCTGTTTCCTTGAGATAAGACCCCTTCCAGCTTTCTGCATGTTGTTAGCTGCAGGCAAGCATAGGGATTGTCAGCTGTTGCAAACTGAAGCCCTCGTTATGATCTGCTGAGTCCAAAGGGCTGGAACTCTAATCCCTTCAAAACCACCGATCAGCTGTGTGACTCAGTGGGTTACTTAACCACTCTGCGCTTCAGTGTCCTGTAAAACTGTAATTAATAGTAACTGCAAAAGGTTATGATTGAATTAAATGAGTTACTATATGTGAAGCCTAAGAATAATGCCTAACACATAGTAAGGAATGAAATGTGTGTTACGATAAACAAATACATAGCCCTTTACTTGCTAGGTGGGATGTTGCCTGATTCGTGAATTGCTTAATAAAGCCAATATGATACATAAATACATGCATACATACATAGGTCCTTTTGTCCTGGATGGGAGGACTATTAATGTGCATCTTCTGGACGTGGGAGTTTGTCGGCTTTTAAGTCTCTGCAGCTAGCCCTCCTTTGGACTCGTCCCCCCCTCACCACCCTGGGATTCCTCAATAATGAGGGTTGCAACTCCACTTTACATACTCCTTAGCCAAAGGCTGGCTTCTGTTTCCTCCAGCCCCTAACCCTAACCCACGGTCCATATGATGGTGGTCATAGAGCTAGTAGCCTCCAATCCTCAAAACCCTCAAACATGCATCCTATTACTGATGATACCCAGGCACCTGCCACCCCTTCCTCAGACAGGTACCTCCTCCACCCTCACCCTTCTTCCCCACCCTTCTGCTTAGCAGCCCTGAAATCCTAGCAGACACTTGCTTACCTGCGAGCCAGGTGCAAAAGGCAGGTTTGGAGAGGCTGCTGGGGCTGTGTTGAATCCAGGTGGGTTCCGGCTCTTTAAACCCAGCAACTCCGCCCAGGGCAACAATGCCATCAGGCAGGAGGGAACTAGTCAGATTCCTTGAGATTGCCGTAGCTCCTTCTCCACTCCCCCCCCCGCCCCCCCCCCCCCCCACTCCTCGTGCTCTGGAGACAGCTTGTCCTGCCACACCCCATGCAGAGCTGAACTCTTAGGGGCCCCAGGGCCATCAGAGGCTAAGGTGGTGGTGGGAGAGGGATGGGCTGGGTCTCAGACCTTTCTCTTGAGCAGAAGGTGGACTTGCAGCTTCTTTAGCTCACCTAGATCCTAAAAGAGGGGTCCAGAGGGGGCTGGGACACAGGATGTTTCTGGGTTCTTGTGTCAGCAGTGAGGTTCCAGGACTTCTGTGTGGGGTGTAATCAGATCAACTAGGAGTCAGGGACTGGCCTGAGGCTCCATTTGTGAATGGTCCCATTGCTCTTCCCTGGACTGGATGTTTATTGAGTGGGAGGGCTGGGGCTGGTGGCACCCTTCAGGATCGCCCACCCTCTGACCAGGCCCTGACACCCATTTATTCCAGGGAAACTGATGGCTGGGATTAGAAACCATCCTGGCCTAGGGTGGTTTCCTGCCTACTCCATGGAGTATGGGAGGAGGGGTGGTACCAGGAGGAAGACTGTCAGCTCAGGCTGAAGAATGGGCTGCTTCCCTCTGTGCACCCCCATATCTGCCTCATGTGGTGCTGGCCAAACTCCTCTTTCGCCCCTCACCCCACCACATGCTTTTGGCTTGTTCCCTTGGCCCTATTCTGCTCTCCCTCCTCCCCAATTCCTCTGTGTTTGCTGCTTTTACCACTGGATGGTGATCAGCTGAAGGCAGGACTGTTGCCTCCCTTAATCCCCATGGCCAGTCATAGACACCAATAAATAGATTTTGATTGAATTGTTGAATCAATGAGGACAAGAAGCCACCAGAGGCTCCCAGTGCTGGGGGTCAAGGGGGAAAACAAAGCCTTGAAAGGCAAGGCGGGGAGGAAGAGGGAGGATATTCCTGGTGTGAACATTACACCTCCTCATGAAAACCTTCCATGGTGCTCCCTGTCTTCAAGATTCAGTTTCTACAGAGTTCAAGTCCAGGGGCTCTGGGGCCAGGAAGAGCTAGAGTTGATGCCCAGCCTGCCATTTGCTCAATGGGTGAGCTGAGGTAGCTCCTTCATCATCCTGAGTCTCAGTTTCCTTTCTTCTAAAGTGGAGTTAATGACAGGACTTCTCTTCAAAGTTCGGGGTGTAGGTCCTGCCCTCAATATGTATTTGTGGAGTGAATGCCTCCTAGGTCTGGCATGAGGAAAGTTTGTTAACCTCAAGATTCAGAAGAACCACTAATTGCACATACTTTGGAGTCAAATCCAGGCTCTGTTAGTTAGTTGCTATGTGCACTGGAACAGCTAATTTCCCCTCTTCCTGCCTATTTATTCATCCATAAAGTAGGAACCATGACCGCGCCTACTCTGAATGTTTGTGGACATCTGATTGTGCTGCTCAGTTCACTGTAACTATAGCCGTGAATGGCCCTGATATACACACTGAGACATCTGCAGCATAAGAGGAAGAGGGTCATCAGTACAGACATCCCCGTGAAGAAACCACATCCCAGAGAAGAGAAAGGTCTTGTTCAAGGTCACACTGTGCCTTGGTAGCAGAGTGGAGCTCTCAGCCCAACCTATCAAACCCTTCGGTTGAGTTCTTCTGCCCCGTCAGGCTCCAGGGAGGAATAAGCAGAAATGAAGCAGGCATTTGTAAAAAGGGGACACTTGGAAGTCCCGAGTGCCCTTTTTGCTTTGGGAGGTCTCCAGGAAGTATGAAAAGGACCTCAGATCCACTTCAAAGGCCCTAGCACTTTTGCCCTACCCTGCACCTTCTGCCCTCTTCAGGGATCCTGCACTCCCATCCGTCACCATGAGATATTATCATCTCTTTTTTTTTAAGCTTATTTATTTATTTTGAGAGAGAGCGAGCGAGCCAAGGAGGGGCAGAGAGAGGGGGAGAGAGAATCCCAAGGAGGCTCCACGCTGTTAATGTAGAGCCTAATGTGGCGCTGGAACCCATAAACCGTGAGATCATGACCTGAGCCGAAACCAGGAGCTGGACACTTAACCAAATGAGCCCCCCGGGTGACTCAGAGATTTTATCATCTTTAACAGGTAGAAAGAAAACTTCACCTGAACCAGGTGGTATTGACACTAGTCCAAGGTAAAGAAGGGGTAGGTTGAGCCTGGGGCAGAACCAGGGAGAGGGAGCCCAGCTGCCCGTGTGACTTCTGCAAGCACAATGGTAAGTCACCACCTCATCTCTTCCTTTTGCCAAAACTGACTGTAGGTGTAAGGTGCACCATGGCTGAGTGGTAAGTACATCTGTCTCCTCTGAGGGACCTCAAAGGCCGGCCATTCACTCAGTGGCAGGCAGCAATGGAAGTGGTACAAAGTCAGTTCCCAGGTTAGTGAATTTATCTTCTAAGACTTAAAACCAGCACTTATGGATGGTCATAAAACTGGGTGTTGAAACCTTTAGAAGTTTTGCATGGTAAGAAGTGTTTACTAAACTGTCTTTTCATTCATTAGGAGTGTTTAGGGTGAACAGTTGCCCTCTCAACTGAGAGGCTGGACTGGCAGTGAAGGCTGTTTTCAGGAAATTACTTTCAAGGCGGGCTGGCCACTTGCCCTGATTCTTGGACATGCATTCCTCATCAGAATCTCTGGAGCCATCCATTTGGGTCTGATTTGTTTCTCTTTCTTTTTTTAAATTAAAACAAAATTTTTTTAACCTTTATTTATTTTTGAGAGAGAGAGAGAGTGCAAGTGGGGTGGGGGTGGGGGAGGAAAAGAGAGGGAGACACACAATCTAAAGCAGGCTCTAGGCCGTCGCGGGGCTCAAGCTCACATACTGAGAGTTCATGACCTGAGCCGAAGTCAGACGTTCAACTGACTGAGCCACCCAGGCACCCCGGGTCTGATTTCTTATCTACCAAATGGGAGAGCTGGGTAAGAGGCAACTGAGGCTTCCAGGAAAATCATACCTTGGGTGATGAAAGGCTGAGAGGAGTGGGTGATGGGGAGCCACACTTAGTTGGGTGGGTGCAGATGACAGCCTGGAGGTATTAAAGTTGAGAGAGAGAGAAAACTGTGATCCAGCTCTGAACACTTCCCCTTCTGAAGTCAGCGTTGCAAAGGATTACAAAGGAGGGAAGTCTGTTGTCAAGAGTGGCTGCCTGAGAATCAGCACTGACGCCCAGGGTCCCGCCTCTGCTCATGTCAATCACTGCCACAGCTCCTTACAGTCCCAAACTGCTTTTCCCCTTCTGCAAGCACTAACTATTGCTCTGTGAATAACAGAGATGCATCCTCAAAACCATTCACTGCACTGAGAAAAGGTAATAAAACAGGGATTATCTAAGATTGACCAGAGGTAAAATAAAAAGGAAGTGGCTGGTATCTTGCCCGGCACATGGCGGGAGCACAATGTGTTTTTTCCTGCCTCCCAAGATGGAATGAATGTCACAGACATCAACAGGCTGATTGTCTATTTCGAGGGGGTCTGGTAGAGTAGGGAAAAGACCCCATTCATGAGGGGGGAGGTTACTCCAGTTGTCTCCGATGTTTCCTCCCTTTGAGAAATACACACTAAATTCCCACCCGGACCCACTTCCTGTGTTCTGTCTCCCTCGGGAGTCCCCCACCCTCCTTACCCCCTCTCTGCATTTTCAGCAAGTTTCCCTATGTGTGTTCAGAGTGCTGGTCCGAGGCCTTTAACGATGGGGGTTGAGGGGGTGGAGCTAGAAACACAGCCTGTGTGAGAGAAGGTTAGCAGGTGTAAGACAGGGTGCAAGGGCGGCCATCTGAAGGGTAGCGGCGGTCTGAGGGCTCACTTTTCAGGAGTCAGGCCTTGGCTGACTTGTCAGTTGGGGAGGCATCAGGAAGGGCCCTCTGCTGCGGATTCTAAGTGCCTTCTGGGAGAGGGGATAAGGAAACGGTGCAGGGGGGATCTCACGAAGGGGGATATGTGGGTGTGTGGCAGCCACTCCCCTGAAGAGTGTGTAGTGAAGGCTTGGCTCTCTTAGGTCCAGTCTGGCCTCCAGAAATGACTCCTCCGCGTCTAGGAAGCTCCTTCCTAGAGGCTATTCATTACCACCCTTCCACTTCACGCAAAGGACTGAGAAATAGCCAATCAGAATAGGACCGCGGTGGCTTCCAGCCAATCAGCATTAAAGGAGGGCTTTTGCGGCCCGGCCGCGGATGAAGCCGCTTGCGAGGCTAGGGCCCAAGCAGTGTGGGCGGGGTTTTCTTGTAGAGGAAGCGGTTCAGTCCCTCTTCGCGAGGATTGGCTGCTCCGGTTCAACTGCGTGCTTGTCAAGGAGCCTCCCTATTACGCATGCGCAGTCACTCAGGTACTCTTCGTAGCCCAGTAAAGGTCGGCGCTCCGGTCAAGTCGCGCAGTGCCTTTGTCCATCCATTCATAGGTTCGCGCTCCCATAATGGTCACAGTCTTCCGGAAGTCGTAGTCTTCAGTAACTGGGACCCTAGAGGCTGAAGGATAGCTGAGGTGAAGGGACAGGACAGCTGGTGAGCCCAGAGCAGGTAAGGTAAGATAAGAGCAGGGCTGCCTGTTGAACAGGCAGGAGGAGGCGGGCTGCGTGAAGTGAGGCCAGAAAGCTGCCAGGGGACCTTGGACTTGGGGAGCGCTTCAAACTGAGGGCAAATTACAAGCCTGAAGACCTGTGCAAAAGGAGAGAAGTGGAAACGGTTCACCGAACTGAGGCCAGGCGACGTCACTTCTCCTTGACCTTTCATTGGGCTTCTGTTAGAGCTCAGTAATGCTTTCCTCCCACCCACAGGTCCACAGGCCCCTTAGCATCCTTGTCCAACTGCTGCTTATGTCTCTAATCAACCAGACCTCGCAGCTGTCCTCTTCATTTCCCAGGGGTACTCGATAGTCAACAACTTGTAACATAAACCTTCCTGTTGTCACACACACACACACACACACACACTCACAACCTATTTCAGAGTTCCGTATCTCAGGTCACCCCCTTATCCACGTGTCGCACAGGCTACTGCTAAGCACCTAAGGAAGGGGCCCAGGCACCTCTCACCCTGGCCGACAGCAGCTTCGTCTACAAGAGCAGCCTAAGCGAGTGCTTGCTACTTGGCAGGCTGTTTTCCAGGACTTTCCACGTGTTAACTCATGTCATCCTCACAACAGCCTATCTAGAGAGGATTCATCACCCGATTTCAGGATGAGGAGGTGAAGTGAATGGTTAAGTGAAGCTCTGGGCCACACAGCTGGAAGTGGCTACTTGGCCCCAGAGCTGGCGTTTAACCACCACTCTCCACAGTAAACTGTGCACATGATTTATTTCTAATATGATTTTATTTTATTAAAAAATTATTTATTTATTTAGAGAGAGAGAGTGTGTGTACATGAGCCAGGGGAGGGGCAGAGGGAGAGAGGGAGAGAGAGAAGCCCAAGCAGGCTCTGTGCCACTAGTGTTTTAATATGATTTTATAACAGTTCTGTTGAGAAATTATTCACCTACCATACAATTACCCCATTTAAAGTGTACAGTTTAGGGGTGCCTGCTTAAGATTCTCTCTCTTTCCCCCTCTGCCTTTCTCCCCTGCTTGTGTTTTCTCTCTCTCTCTCTAAAATGAAAATTAAAGGGGTGCCTGAGTGACTCGGTTAAGCGTATGACTTTGGCTCAGGTCATGATCTCATGGTTCATGAGTTCCAGCCCTTCATCGGGCTCTCTGTTGTCAGTGCAGAGCCTGGAGTCTGCTTCAGATTCTGTGTCTCCTTCTCTCTCTGCCTCTCCCCTGCTCATGCTCTGTCTCTTTCTCAAAATAAATAAACATTAAAAAAAATTAAAATAAAGTGTACAATTCAATGTTTTTTTTGGTATGTTCACAGAGCTTGTACACATTATTTTTAAAAATATATTTCTCTTTGATGTATGTGATTTTTATGCAGATAATGTCTAAATATTTTTTTAAATTTGTTTTTTAAATTTGTTTTTATCTTTTAAAATTAATTTATTTTTAGAAAGAGAGAGTGAGAGCAGGGGAGGGGCACAGAGAGAGGGAGAGAGAGCATCCCAGGCACATGGTCAGGGTGCAGAGCCCGATGTGGGGCTCGAACTCACGAAACCGTGAGATGACCTGAGTCAAAATCAAGAGTTGGCCGCTTAGCCAACTGAGTCACCCAGGTGCCCCTAAAAAAAATTTTTTTAAGTAATTTCTATACACAATGTGGGGCTCAAACTAAAAACCCCAAGATCAAGAGTCACATACTCTACAGGCTAAACTAGCCTGGCACCCCTAGATATTTTGAATCAGTGAGTGTACTTTTTATTTTCACTAGGGTGGCAATTGTCAAAAAGTTGGTATCACTATACAAGTACTATGTATGCCATGCTTTTTAAAATAAGTTATAGGGGTTCCTGGCTGGATCAGTTGGTAGAGTGTGAGACTCTTGACCTTGGGGGTCATGAGTTCAAGCCCCACCTTGGGGGCAGAGTTTACCAAAAAAAAAAAAAAAAAAAAGAAAAAGAAAGAAAAGAATATAAGTAATAATTTTATTTTGCAACTTTCAAAGTATTTTCACTCTAACATAATTACTGGATATCTATTTAATAACTCCACATGTATTTTGAATTGCACTACAGTTTTGGCACTTTTCCAGGAACTGGGGGTTCTGAACCAGGCAATGCAAAGCTCTGGCCTTGAGTGGCTGGGATCACAGTGAGGGCAGTGAGCTGGAAAAAGAAATAGATGGTACAGTATTTCAAGTACTGATTGACAGGTGTAGTGAAGACACAGAAAGTGGCTGAGATACAGAGTGATGGGGAGGACAGACAGCTTTCTTAGTTAGACTGGTAGGTCAGAATTGGTCAGTGATAGAAACATAGGTTTAAAACATTTCTCTGCCACAGTCATACATTTTCCTTTGCCACTTTTTTTCTGGCTAAACTGAGCCAATGAAGTCAAACATACCCAGATTTTAGATTAGAGCATAATTTACAAAAAGGGTTTCTTATCTAGAGCCAGTGCCTTTCATTCCAAGAAATGTCTCTCCATCAAATCTGTTTATCTTGTTAAAACAAGACAACAGGCCCCCATATGGAGATACTTCTGCTAAGCCACATCACCAAACTTAGACTTAATTTAATTACAGTTTGACTCTGAAATGGAATCTTAAACCAGTCAATCAGGAACTACCTGATCAGCAGTAGAGGGGTAATCTGCCTGATAACCCCTGCCTTCTCTTAAAGGAAAGTGACCTTGGCACAGCCAATCCACTTTTTGCTAGTATAACTTCTTTGTTTCCTCTCCCTTTTGCCTATAAAAGTCTCTTATTTCACCTCAGACCTCCTTTCTTTCTGCTAGATGGGATGTTGCCAGATTCATGAATCACTGAATAAAGCCAATAAATAAGATCGTTAAAATTTACTCGGTTGAATTTTGTTTTTTTAACAATCTATCTCTTTATATAAGTTATAATAAGTGTCTGATAAGGAAAATTACGTAGTTATTTGGCAGTATTAGAATAAAAGAATGTTTTTACTGGCATTGTTAAAGTTGAAAGACTAAAAACCGTGTTCGTGTTTGAGAGACCAAAGACACTATGATTGGAAAGGGTCTGCACTGAAGCTGGTTTTAGTTCTGTGTTTGTTAGCAATGTTGACTGTGAATGTCAGTAGTTTCTAGAAGCTTGTCTGTTAAATTGAAGAAAGCATTGAATTTGTGACCGCTTGAAATCTGGATTCAAATGCAGTCAAAGCTGGACAAAGTCTTTGTTGTCTCCACTGCATTAGCTAATTTAAAAACCCTGCAACGTTTTGCAGTTTCACCAGTACACAAAGGCACTTAGTGTTTTGTTCTACTCCAATCAGACTACAAAAGAGAATAACAAGTACCTCCAAACAATGTTTACCAAACTAAAAAGAACTATTGAGAAATTAAAGTTCACTAAACAATGAGAAATAAATCATATTTTAAAAACTGAGCAGCAGTTTTAACTTTTTGCTTGTAATGTAAAAGTAAAATGCCTGTTAGTTTGATGTGTAAAGTCTTGAGAGCTATTAATTACCTTCAAATTCTTAGTAAACTAGTAAAATATTAATGTATTAACTTGTAATGATCAACATTGGGATTTTCCACAGTGAGTGCTGAAGCCATCCCCTCCACCACACAGCCCTTGGAGAACCAGTTTTGCTGCTAGAGGTGGGTGGAGTTTGCTGTGTTCTACCCTTTCATCCTGGGTGACTGAGACCTTCTAGGCTTCTAGATCTAGGTACAGGGGGGTACACAGGTCTAAGTTCCATTTTTAAAGGGGTACACCTGTCTTAAGAACAACATTGCTTCTGAAAACTGAAGTGCAAACCTGATGCCCAGGAGCGATGCCCTGGGTGTGTCCCTTGGAAAACAGATACACCTGCCCCAGAAGACCCCCGCAGGCAGATCCCAGAAGTGGAAGCTGAAGCTCACACAATGCCAGAAGTTCTTTCTAGGAAGAGAACATAAAACCATTAACATAATGTTTGTGCAAAAGTTTGTTCATATATACTTTAAGATTTTACTTTTTATTAAAAAAATTTTTTTAATGTTTATTTATTTTGAGAGAGAGAGAGAGAAAGCATGAGCTGGGGAGGGGCAGAGAGAGAGAGACACAGACTCCAAAGCAGGCTCCAGGCTCTGAGCTGTCAGCACAGAGCCGATGCAGGGCTCAAACTCACAAACCGTGAGATCACCACCTGAGCTGAAGTCGGATGCTCAACCGACTGAGCCACCCAGCTGCCCCTTAAGATTTTATTTTTAAGTGGTCTGTATACCTAAGGTGGGGCTCGAACCTACAACCCTGAGATCAAGCCTGGCATGCTCTACCAACAGAACCAGCCAGGCATCCCTGAAAGTTTATATTGATTTGGAATGACAAAGCAGAGCAATTGCAAATTTAGAAAAGCTGACACAAAATTTTTAATGCAACAAATTTTAAAATTGTCAAAATGTGAATTTTACTGGAAACATTAACTGCATAAGCTTGTCACTACTTCATCTGATAGTGATTTTAAATATTTTAAATTAGAATATATAAAATTAGAATAATTTCTATGGGAAAGAATGGAAGATAATGAAGTCTTCCTTCTTAGCCTGATTAACTCTTCTAAAAACATTTTTACTGAAATTTAGAAAACTTGCTTCTAGCTTCACAATGTATCATTGCTAATGTCTTGTAAAAGTTTTGGGTGCTGTCAAATTTGGGAAAACCTCTACTGAGTTGTTTTTTTTTTTTTAATTTTTTTTTTTTTTAACGTTTATTTATTTTTGAGACAGAGAGAGATGGAGCATGAACGGGGGAGGGTCAGAGAGAGGGAGACACAGAATCTGAAACAGGCTCCAGGCTCTGAGCTGTAAGCCCAGAGCCCGACACGGGGCTTGAACTCACGGACCATGAGATCATGACCTGAGCCGAAGTCGGCCCCTTAACCGACTGAGCCACCCAGGCGCCCCTCTACTGAGTGTTTTTTTATGCATGAGCAGCCATATTTCAGGGTGTTTCACTTTTTTTTTTTTTTTTAATGTTTATTTATTTTTGAGAGAGAGGCAGAGCGTGAGCATCGGAGGGGCAGAGAGAGAGGGAGACACAGACTCCAAAGCAGGCTCCAGGCTCTGAGCTGTTGGCTCATAGCCCAACGCTGGACTCCAACTCACAGACAGTGTGATCGTGACCTGAGCTGAAGTCGGAAGCTTAACTGACTGAGCCATCCAGGCGCCCCAGTTACCTTTTCTTGTGTATTTCCCACTCTTCACCATTCTTTGAATTGGTGATGCTGGGTGACCACACTGGAGGTTTGCTCCAGAGGCCTTGGAAGGGACCCTGGGAGTGTATGTGGGGAGGGAGGGACCAGGTGGGTGAAGAGGGTCTTGGAGAGTGAGGAAGAGGTCTATGTGGAGCCTGGACGGTGTGTGGGAGGGAGGTCTGGCTAAGGGGGTTGGGGGACAGGGTGTGCGTGTGTTGAGGGGGGAGTCCCATTGTGGGGAGGAGACCACGGTGTGGGGGCACACACTAGAGGAGGGCTGGAAGCAGGGTAGTGGCCAGAGCTTGGGGGGATCAGACTTGGAGTTGGGGCTTGGGACCTGGGCCAAGATCGCCTGGGCTTGTGTGGGTGAGGGGCCTGGAGTGGGGGGTTAGGGACACTGAGAAACTGGAGAGGGGGCTGGGGTGTGGGAGGAGGCCCAAGTGTGGGTGGAGCTGGGTGTGGTAAGGGGCTCAGGCCCTGGAGTGGGGAGTTATGGGTGGGCGTGCCCTGACTTTGAGGAAGAGTCCCTGATGTGGGACCTGTAGACAGGAGGGTGGATCCCAGAGCCTGCAGAGTGGCTAGGATTAGGGATACCGGAACTTTGTGGCAATCTGGCTATGGGAGGTGTGGGGGAGGGGGTCAGGATGTGGGTGGACGTGGGTGGGGGTCAAGGGGGCTGGTGGTGGAGGGTTTTCTGCCTGTAGGCCTAGGCCCCAGGAAATGGGGGAA
This sequence comes from Panthera onca, assembly GCF_046562875.1. Taxonomy (NCBI): domain Eukaryota; kingdom Metazoa; phylum Chordata; class Mammalia; order Carnivora; family Felidae; genus Panthera; species Panthera onca. The sequence goes on along the minus strand of NC_138349.1, from coordinate 38,218,451 downwards.
GCTGGGGTGTGGGACCCCTAAGCTTAAGTTTCAGTAGCTTTAGTAGCTCAGAAATGTTCCCACTAGGACTGTTTTGTTTTTAGTGTCTATTTATTAATTTATTTTGAGAGAGAAAGAGAGCGAGAGCATGTAAGCAGGGGAGAGGGGTAGAGAGAGGGAGAGAAAGAGAATCCTAAGTAGGCTCCGCACTGTCAGCACAGAGCCCAACATGAGGCTTGGTCCCACAAACTGTGAGATCGTGACCTGAGCAGAAATCAAAGGTCTATTGCTTAATGGACTGAGCCACCTAGGCACCCCAGGACTGGGTTTGATAGAAGAAAACCCAGAAACAGTGTAAATAACCATTGACCAGAGAAAGATAATTACAGCATTTTGTGGGTTAGAACTTTATTCGGCAGTGAAATGAGTGATTTAGTCATGGATTAAGGTAAAAACCAGTGTATCGAATGAAAAAAGTTGTAGAGGAATGCCATTTTTATATAGTTCAAGACTATATATGTAGTAAAGCCATAAATGAAAATACTAGAATAGATAATAATTTAAAAAGTAAGGGACACCTGGGTGACTCAGTAGGTTAGGCATGGGTCTGTTGATTTCGGCTCAGTTCACGGAGCCCATGTCGGGCTCTGTGCTGAGCCTGGAGTCTGGTTGAGATTCTTTCTCTGTGTCTCTCTGCCCCCCACCCCCAAATAAATAAGTAAATAAGCTTAAAAAAAAAGTGAGTGCACAGTTCAGACTGGAGTTTCCTCTGAAAAGTGAGGAACGGAGTGAGGCCTCGTGTGCACGGGAAACTTCACCTGCCTCGGTAATTATTGGGTCTGTTAAAGTTGACCCGGTGCCGCCTGTTTGGCTTTTCCGTTGTACAAGAGAATGACGCAGAGCACAGGTAGCAGAATGAAGCACAGTTAACGACTGGCAGGAGAAGACTATGAAGGAGCAAAGGGATTGGTAATTTGAGGAAGGCCTTCCAGGTTTTTCATGGGAATGGTACAGCTGGTGTCTGAAATGGGAATAGAGGGATTATTCGGAAGACCAGCAGCTGTGGTTTGGACAGCTTGGACTTGACAAGGAATGGAGGGAATGTTCTGAGGCTAGCAGCTGTAGGCTGGGCAGGCCAGACTTTCTGGAGAGGGATGCAGAAGAAGAGGTGGGGCTAAGTGGTGTGGAGGGATGAGGAGGCCCAGCTGAGGAGACAGGACATTTGAAAGCCACTATAGCCAAGTCTCACATCTCAGGTCCTATAGGGTCTCTCACGACATTTAATTCGATGCAGTGGATGAATTTAGAGTCACTGTGCCCATTTTACAGACAAGAAACGGAAATCTGGACTGATTCAGTGAATTTGCCAAGGCCAGTCTGACCCCAAAGTCCCTGGTATTAGCACTGTTCAATACCACACTTTGCAGCATTAACTCATTGACTCCTCACAACAGCACTATGAGGTTGACCCTATCAGTGTTCTGTTCTCTAGTCGGGGAAGTGGAGGCACAGAGAGCCAGATGGTAATCGATGAGACCAGAATTAGAATCCAGGTCGGGTCCCATAATCTAGGCCTCAGGCCAGTGACAGTGGCGGGAGTGGAAGTGCTTGTGGAAGAAAACAATGTGGCCAGGGGGTGGCACGCGGTAGGGAATGTACGAGGGGAATAACGGATTGAACGTGGGAGTTCTCATTTCCCATCTTCTATGTCCCTCTCCTGTTAACTCACCCCGAATTCTCCCAGAGCCTGTGAGTGCCTACATGGAGGCAGTGCTGGTTCTACTGATGAAGCCGTGAACTGAGCAGACTGCACGGGGCAGATGAATTCGATTCATCGGCCCGGCAGGGGTCTTCACTGAAGAAGCCCAAGACAGATTGTTGGGCCCTCCAAATTCACAGCTGTTTATCAGCCTCAGTGGGACAGCCAGTTGGGAGAAAACCCACAGTCAGTTTTGTTTTCTCCTAGGCAAATGCTATAGATGTTTTTATGTATGAAAATAGACATTATGTATATGAAAGAGGACAGGCAAACACTCACCAGGAGGAGTGCTGGCTGAAGACACCATGGCAGCCAGGTTTGGGAAGCTGGAGAGTGGGACCTCCCACAGCAGAGGCAGCACCCTCGTCTGTCCTAGGGAACGCCCTGAGATAAGCTAATTTGTGCTAGAGAATCCCAGAAAGAAGTAGGAATTACAGTGCCCCGGACCTTCTGAAAGTGGGTGTTCAGATTTGCTGGAGGACTGCCTGGAAGTCCCCTTGAAGGGCAGGGGTAAGTGTTTTTCCTGGTACAGGATCCTCTTGCCTGGCCATTCTGTGTATCTGTGGCTCTGAGTTCCTTGGTGTCACTTTCTGGGTCTGACTTGGACTCTCTTTCCCTCCCTCTAGCTATCCCTCATCGCTCTGGGTCTCTGAGTTGTTTGCATCCTTATTTCTGTATCTTTGCTATATCCAGGTGTCTCTCACAACTTCCCTGAGCCTGCTCGACTGGGAAATTTCTGTGACTCCAGATGTTCTGTTTTAGTGCCCTCCAGGCCAGGCCCAGCAATTAGCCCCTCGGGGTACAACCCTACTAGGCGTGAAGCCAGTGGTTAGCTCACCACCCAGGGTCCTTTCTGGGGCGTGGCCTTTGAGTCAGGTCAAGCAAGGGTGTGGGATCCCAGGGCAATTTTCATTTGTGGGAGCAGGGCAGAGCCCACCCCCAGTAGCCACAAGGTGGCAGTAGAGGACTGTTGCAGCAGCATTCTTTTCCCTACTGCACTCTCACTGTTGAGACACTTCCAGGTTAGAGGGAGTAGATTTGGGGTGTCAGCGAATTCGTTCAAACCTGAAGTTTACTTTAAAAATCAGGACTAGCCCACCAATTTTCATGACATTTAAAAGGTTTGTAGAGTTACTACTGTGCTAGACGTTCCTTGTTGAGCCCCAGTTTCCTTTCCTCAAACCTGGGGATAATAGAATAATCTACCCAGTGGAAGTAATGTGAAATGAGACCTGGTACAAACTTAGTGTATAATGACTTTGAGTAACTTTGCCGTCACATGCTTGGATCCTTTTTCACCACTGGCTGGTGCTATTCCCTTGGGTCAGTGTTCCCACGGGCACCCTAGGGCAGGACCATCCTTGGCTTGACCTGGCTGGAGTTTTGGTGGGAAAAACTTGTATTCATTGTGTCCAGATGCCTTAACACCTATACTTCACTAATCATTAAGTATCTGAATATGTATTTTTTGAATCACTGAATACATCCTATCTATCAAGAAATGTACAAAAAAGTCTGTATAAGGTCCATTTAAGCATTATATTTATCTAACCACTGTATAGATGGAAACACCTGTCTACAAAGATAAACATGTATTTTTGCATATTTTGCTATTTCTCCACTTGGAATCAATTTTAGCACTATTCTACACTTTTTCTTCACGTTGTCAATATTTATGTAACCACTATATCAAAAATAAATAAACATTAAAAAAAATGACTTGGGGCACCTGGGTGGCTCAGTTGGTTAAGCATCCGACTTCGGCTCAGGTCATGATCTCATGGGTCGTGGGTTTGAGCCCCATGTCAGGCTTTGTGCTGACAGCTCAGAGCCTGGAGCCTGCTTTGGATTCTGTGTCTCCCTCTCTCTCTGCCCCTCCCCTGCTCTCACTCTCTCTCTCTCTCTCTCTCTCAAAAATAAATAAACAGTAAAAAAATTTTTAAATGACTTTACAAAGCTTTTTATTGAAGTATAATATACACATGGAAAAGTATGCCTAAGTGTCTAACTTGATGAATCTTTGCAAAGTGAGCACACCTGGGTATCCAGCATGCAGCTCAAGAACCAACATTACCAGGACCCAGAGACCCCACAGGCCTCCTTCCACTTGGCCCGAGTAATAACTCTTTTTTTTTTTTTTTTTTTTTTAAAATTTTTTTTTTTTAACGTTTATTTATTTTTGAGACAGAGAGAGACAGAGCATGAACGGGGGAGGGGCAGAGAGAGAGGGAGACACAGAATCAGAAGCAGGCTCCAGGCTCTGAGCCATCAGCCCAGAGCCCGACGCGGGGCTCGAACTCACGGACCGCAAGATCGTGACCCGGGCTGAAGTCGGACGCTTAACCGACTGAGCCACCCAGGCGCCCCCCGAGTAATAACTCTTTGAACTTCTAACCCCTAGATTTGTTTTTCTGGCCTTTGAACTTCATATAAATGGAATCAAACAGGCTGTCTTATTTTAGGCATTTGTGGGCTTTTCTCATATAGTCAAGGCCTTTTTATTCTCATTATTTTATGGTATTGCCTTGTTATTGTATATTATTCAATTTATTTATTATTTTTTTGAGTTTTATTTATTTATCTTGAGAGAGAGAATAAGCAGAGGAGGGGCAGAGAGAGGGAGAGAGAGAATCCCAAGCAGGCTCTGCACTGTCAGTATGGAACCCAATGTGAGGCTCGATCCCACAAACCATGAGATCATGACCTGAGCTGAAATCAGGAGCTGGACACTTAACCGATTGAGCCACCCAGGTGTCTCTATTTATTATTTTTTTTAAAGGTTCTTTTTTTTTTTAATGTTTATTTATATTTGAGAGAGAGAGGATGCATGCACAAGCGAAGGAGGAGCAGAGAGAGAGGGAGACACAGTGTGAAATGGAACAACCACTGTTCCCTTGCACCCCTGGAGGCTTGGCATTTTCCAATGTTTTTATGTTAACCTTTTTGGTAGGTGAGCTTTTAATCTGCGTTTCCCTGATAACTAATTAAATGGGGCTGCTTCTCACTCATATGCTTCTTAGTCATTTGCATCATCTCTCAGGAACAATGGGTCTTCTTTTTTTTAATAAATATATATAGAGAGAGGCAGAGAGAGAGAGAGAGAGAGAGAGAGAGAGAGAGAGAGAGAATCTCAAGTAGGCTCCACACCCAGTGTGTAGACCGATGTGGGGCTTGATCTCATGACTGTGAGATCATGACCTGAGCTGAAATCAAGAGTCAGATGAGCCATCCAGGCATCCTAGGAACTATGGGTCTTCTGTGTCGTCTTCTGTTAGATGATCTTTCCCTTTAATTTGTAGCAATTCTTTACTTTCTTGATGCAGTATGTTGCCTTCTCACTTTCTTTAATGACTTTTTTTTTTATGAACAGAAATTATTAAATTGAAAATTTCCAGTTTATCAATTTTCTTTTTATGGTCAGTGCTTTTTACTTGCCATTAAGAAATGTTTGCCAACTTTAAGGTCATGAAGGTATTCTCCTTTGTTTTTCTTTTAAAGCTTTGTGTATATATTTTTTACCCTCACATGTAGATCAGCACTCCATTTGGAACTGATTGTATGGTGTCAGATAGGAGTCTTTTCCATGTGGGAATCTAGTTGGCCCAGTACTGTTTATTGAAATGTATATCTAAATATCTACATATTTTTCTCTTAAAATTTTTTTAAATCTTTATTTATTAAAAAATTTAAAAAAAATATTTTTTGAGGGAGAGTGTGCAGACAGGGAAGGGGCAGAGAAAGAAGGAGACACAGAATCTGAAGCAGGTTCCAGGCTCTGGGCTGTCAGTACAGAGCCCGACATGGGACTCGAACTCACGAACTGTGAGATCATGACCTGAGCTGAAGTTGGATGCTTAACCGACTGAGCCACCCAGGTGCTCCTGCAGTGGTAATTTACAGCACACCATCTTTTGGTCCATCCTGCCCCTGCCCAGCTTCTCCATCCTCTTTTTGAGATCAACTCCCACATGGCTTGTACCAAATCCTTGTTTCAGAATCAGCCTCTGGGGCACTGGAAATCAAGGCACAGTCTAATACAAATGATCACTTTCTTTAATATTCTAATACTGCTAGAACTTTAGAACATTTGAACTCTGTTAACTCCTCATCAATTGCTGCATTATTGCTGCATTGTTGCTCTCATGGAGTTTATTTTACTATTATTTTTAGTTTAGAGAGAGGGAGAGAGCGAGCGCATGATCAGGGGAGAGGGGCAGAGAGAGAGAGAGAGAATCTCAAGCAGGTGCCATTCTCAGCACAGAGCCCAAGGCAGGGCTTGATTCCATGACCCTGAGATCATGACCTGAGCCAAAATCAGGAGTATGATGCTCAAGCAACTGAGCCCCCCAGGCACTCCTGCTGTCATGTATTTTAGTTCTATGTGTATATAGAGGTATTTTTTCTCTTTTAAAACAGCTTTATTGAGATATAATTCACATACTATACAATTTACCCATTTAAAGTGTACAACTGAAGGTTTTCAGTATATCCATGGATAGGTGCAACCATTACCACAACTGCATTTTAGATTTTCATTACATCAAAAAGAAACCCCACACTGTGTCAGCTATACTTCAATTAAAAAAAGAAAAAAAAAAAGAGGTAACATTACCCACACCCGTCCCCCACCCCACCCCAAAGCAAAACCCAGCTCACAGCCTTTAGCTCTCATCTTCCTAACCCCTTGTCCTCTTAGCTCTAAACAACCGCTAATCTATTTTCTATGTCTTTCTATTTCCCTATTCTGGACTTTCTTATAAATGGAATCATATATTGTGTGGCCTTTTATGACAGGCTTTTTACAGGTAACCATGTTTTCAAGGTACTTCTGTGTTGTAGCATATGTCAACACTTCATTACTTTTTAAATTATTTTTACTTTTTTAATTCTTTTTAATTTTGAGAGGGAGTATGAGTGGGAGAGAGGTGCAGAGGGAGGAAGAGAGAGAATCTTAAGCAGGCCCCATGCTTAGCGCAGAGCCCTATGCGAGTCTCCATCCCACAACCCTAGGATCATAACCTGAGCCAAGATCAAGAGTTGGACGCTTAACTGACTGAGCCACCCAGGCGCCTAGCACTTCATTGCTTTTTTTTTTTTTTTTTTAATGTTTATTTATTTTTGAGAGAGAGACACACACAGAGCACAAGCTAGGAGGGGCAGAGAGAGAGGGAGACACAGAATGCGAAGCAGGATCCAGGTTCCGAGATGTCGGCACACAGCCAGACGTGGGGCTCAAACTCACAAACAGTGAGATTGTGACCTGAGCTGAAGTCAGACGCTTAACCGACTGAGCCACCCAGGCACCCCACTACATTCTTTTTTATAGCCAAACGATATTCCATTGTGTGAGTATATCATGTTTTGTTTTCCATTCATCCACTGATGGACATTTGAGTTGTTTCCACCTTTTGGCAATTAGGAATAATGGTGCTATAAACATTTATATACAAGTTTTAGTATAGAAATATGTTTTCATTTCTTTTGGGCATATACCTGTAAGTGTAATTTTTGCGTCATATGGTAACTCTATTTAATCGTTTGAAGAACTCAGACATTTTACATTCTCACAGTATGTAGTGTTCCAACTTCTTTATGTCTCCATCAATACTTATTGTTAGCTAATTTTTTTGATTCTAGACATCCCAGTGGGTGTAAAGTGGTATCTTTGTGGTATTGATTTGCATTTCTCTGATGACTAATGTGTCACGTTTCTTTTCATGTGCTTATTGGCCATTTGTGTTTTTTTGTTGGAAAAATGTATCTTGAGATCCTTTGCTCACTTATAAACTGGGTTATTTGTCTATTCTTTCATTCTTTTTGATGCTATTGTGAGCATTTTAGTAAGTTAATTTTTGGATGGTTCATTGCAAGTGTGTAGAAATACAATGGGCTTTTGTATATTCATATTTTATCCCGTAACCTTGCAGAACTCATTTATTAGTTCTAATAGGTTTTTGTTTTTTGTTTTTTGTTTTTTTTTTTTTTAGTGGATTCTTCAGGATTTCCTATAAACAAGATCATGTCATTTGTGAATAGAGACAGTTTTTACTTCTTTTCTTTACAATCTCGATGCTTTTTATTTCTTTTTCTTGCTTAATTTCCCTGGCTATCACCTCCAGTACATTTTATTTTGAATGTTTATTTATTTTTGAGAGAGAGAAAGACAGAGTGCAAGCGGGGGAGCGGCAGAGAGAGAGGGAGACACAGAATCTGAAGCAGGCTCCAGGCTCTAAGCTGTCAGCACAGAGCCGATGTGGGGCTCAAAATCATGAACCGTGAGGTCATGACCTGAGCCGAAGTCAGACGCCTATACCCGATTGAGCCACCCAGGTGTCCCATCCTCCAGTACAATTTTGAATAGAAGAGGCAAGAGCAGATACCCTTGTCTTTTTCCTGATCTTAGGAGAAAAGCAATGTGAATACAGATTCCCCACCACTTGTTCTGGCTTGCTTTGGTTCTTGTTTGCTTGCTTATTTGCAGATGAGCTTCCCTCATCTGCTAAATGTGAAATCTGTTTCCCCTGCAATGTGGAGCCTCTGATGACACCCTTCAGAGTGTGCAGTCTTGAGCATGTGCCACTCACCCTGGGGTGATAATGCTGTTAGCAGGGCTCTTTTTGAGTGTGTCTTTCCTTGATCTCTCTGTTAAGCTGTCTGCCTCATTTTGTATTACATCAATATGTTAGGTTCCACTAATTACTGGCTAATTGCTGTATTATTTTCTACCGTGCCCTGGGGCATAAATTGTTCATTGGTCTGATCCAATTAAATTCAGGCAAGGGTAGTTTCAGAGGCCACTTTTTGAGTAGGTGGGCTATTCTTAGCTCTCTTTTCTCTTGGTTATCTCTAGTGAATTAGCTGGCCTATGGTTTAGTGTGTTGCTCTTAATTAAGAGGAACTATTGTTTTTAAGAGTGTCCTTAAATTTGAACTTCTCTACGCTCAATTTCAAATAAAATCAATTCCTTTGGTGAGAGCTTCAGAGTTCTCTTTTCTAACTGGCTGCCTTTCCCCCAGGCAATATCTGTGATCCACTATTTAGGGAGCTGAGTGGGTTTGGTAGCCCCTGGTCTTCTCAGCTTGTTTTTCTGGTGTGGGACCTCTCTCTGCCCTAGAAATGATGGGGCAGGAGTGATCAGGACCTCAGAATTCTTGGCCTGCTTCCCCTGGGCTAGAACCTCCATTCTGTAGGTTGAGAACAGGAGCCCTTGACCTCTTGGCTACACTCACCAGTAACTTAGCCCCTTCAACTTGGAGTTGGAGATGAGAAGTGCTGGTAGCTTGCTTCTCCTGGTGAAATACAGTAACCCTTTGTATAAGAAAAACACTCCTGGGGCACCTTGATGGCTTAGTTGGTAGAGCATGAGACTCTTGATCTCAGAATTGTGAGTTTGAGCCACACGTTAGGTGTGGAGATCACTTAAAAGTAAAATCTTGAAAACAAAGAAAAACAGTCCTGTGTTTCTTTTATTCTCATACCACTGTAACAACTCACAACACTCCTGACACTAGATGGGTGTGTTTCCCACCCATCATGCAGTTCTGCAACACCAGCCAGTTGTCCTACAATTCAATTCAGTTCTGACACTACCTGGAGTTAGTGTTAGATCCCACAGTCTAAGGGTTCACCCCTGCAAGACTGCCCCACTTCAAGTTAATCTGTTGATTTAAGTAACCTCTACACCCAGTATGGGGCTTTAACTCACACTCCTGAGATCAAGAGTTGCATGCTCTTCTGACTGAGCTAGCTAGGTCCTCCCAAAGGACAGCCCCACTTCAGATGCCAATGGCAAGTTCCAGATTATCATCTGTACTTATGACTACATGGCTATAAATTGGGGTTCCTATAACCCCCTCCTAGGGGTTGATAACTTGCTGGAGTGGCTCACAGAACTCAGGAGAATACTGATTTATGTTTGCCAGTTTATTATAAAGGGTATGATAAAGGATATGAATAAGCAGTCAGATGAAGTGATATGTGAGGTCTGGAAAAGTCCCGAGAGCAGGAGCTTCTGTCCTCGTGGAGTTGGGGTATGTCACCCTCCTGGCATATAAGTGTGTTCACGAACCCAGATCTTCGAATCCCATACTTTGGGGATTTTATGGAGGCTTCATTCCATACATGGAGGCATGATCTATCATTAACTCAATCTTCAGTCCCTCTGGAGGATGGGCAGTGGGGTTGAAAATTTCAAATTTCTAATCATGGCTTGGTCTTTCTGCTGACCAGCTCCCATCCCAAAGCTATCCAAGAGCCCACCAAGAGTTGCCTCATTAGGATAAAAGACACTCCTATCACCCGGGAAACTCTAAGGGATTTAGGAGCTCTGTGTCAGGAACCGGGATCAAAGATCAAATATTAGAACAAAAAATGCTCAAAGTGCTCTTATCACTTAGGAAATCACAAGGGTTTTAGGAGCTCTCTGTCAGGAGCTGGGGGCAAAGATAGATACTGCCTATTAGTTTACACACTTGGCCGGGGACTGAGGGGAGAGGGAGCCTTGTCTTCTTGGCTACATCCGCCCAGAGTAGAGCTTCCCTCAAACTGAGCTGGGGAGAGGGGAGGAGAGAGGGAATAGGATGCGGTTCAAATCCCAGACTCTCGCTGGCCTTACTGAGTTTTAGTAGCTTTTCTTGAATAAATGTTTCTTCACTGACTGAATGCCCTTAGGACAATTTCCAGAAACTTTAAATGGTGTGGTTTTTAAAAAATAGTGTTTACCAGCTTTGCTTGTTTCCCTGGGAAGTGGGTCTGTGGAGCTCCTCGTGCTGCCATCCTGACGAGGCAACTCGGGGCAACTCTGTGAGGCGAGCGGAATTTCTTAGCAGGTGCTACAGTCTCCACAGAGATCCTCAGAGAAAGGCCCTCCAGCTTGGTTCTGCCCTCGGGCACGCCCCCTCCAACATCAGTAGGAAGGACTTGTTATCAGTTATCACATGTCTTTATTTAGCACTTAAGTATGTGTGTCCCCATTTTGTTCCATAGTTTTTACCAAAAGCCCCTGTCCTTCCTTCCTCCTCTGCTCCAGCAGGGATAGAATCGCAGATGGCGCAGCCCGTGGTGGCTCTCAGCATTCCCCGTGTGATCTGCTAACAACCTACCTTTCAAAGCTTACTAGTACTTCTCACTTTTCACTGCCTTGTCCTTTCCTTTGGCAAGATTCCTTCCTTCATGAGGAAGGGGGTCCCAGGGCAAGTTAGAAAGGCCAGAAATCATCTTGGAGTCCAAGGGCAGCCCCCCGGAGGGGGGGGGGGCGGTGTCCACAGGGATAAGCTCCAAGTACCCTGACACCAGATGGCCTCATGGCAGGCAAGTGGGGCCAGCGGCTGAAGGAAGCTGTGTGCTCTGCAGGGTTGTAGTGTGAGTGCCTGACAGCAAGCTTTGGAGAGCCCAGACCTCCAGGGCCAAGGCATTCATCTCGGGAGACAGACCACCAGCTGGCCGACACAGCTACCAGCTACACAACTGGGTAAGGAGCCGAGCCTGCACCACCCAGGAGGCTCCCCTCTTCCAGACCCCTGGGTGATAACCGACCACTTGAGTGACCCCACTTTTCCCTTCCCACCCAAATTCCCGCTCTTATGTTTTGAACTTGCCAATAAAGAGTGAATCCGCGAAACCCTAGGCCCCACCCCCACCCCCCTACCCCCCTACCCCCCTCAGGCACCAAGGAGAAGCAAGTGGCTGAGTGTGGCTTCAGAGTTGGGCCTGCCTTGCCGTCCTGCTGTGGGGGACCACGTGGACGTGAGGAAAGATTTGGGCTGTGCTCATTCCCTCCTCCGACCCTTTCCAGAAATTCTATTTCTTCTTCAATTTCCCCTTCCCAGGAAAGCTTCCCAACTTCTATAGCTTTATCCCGATACCTCCTTCTGCCCCCCCCCCGAACTTTGTCACGCCCTTCTCCAGACTTTGCCACTCCACCTTCCGCTACAGGTGGTTGGCTTCCTCTGTGTGCCTCACCCAACCCGAGAGCTCCTTGGCGGGCAACCATGCCTCACATGCACCACAGCGGCCCTGGAGCCTGCGGCCGGGTGGCCAGAGTCCACAAATGTCTGCTCCATGCCTGATCGCTGCTGCAGCTGCAGACAAGGGGCCTGTGTACAGTGGGCACCTGGTGTGGGCCTCTCCGTCAGCAGGTCCGGGGGAGACTTTGCAGAGAGAACGCCAGTGGCGGTCACTGCGCTACGGCCACACTCATCTGGGACAGACGGTAATCCAGTTACCAGGGAGAAGTTCCCAGGAATAAAGATTCGGAGGTCGGTTTCCCGTTCCTGACCTGGTGCCGTCTCCATGGGCTTGGTGGACAAACTTGACCTGCAGCGAGCCAGAGCCTCAGGCTTCGTGGCTGCCACCGGCCAGGGCTTCTGTTAGACCTGCAGAGACAAGGAAGCACCGCGAACTGCCTGCGGTTTGCTGCCAGGAGAGTTGATGGAATCGACAGCAGGGCACTCACCTACATATCCTGCTGTGGACACCTGGCAACATTTATGAAATCTGGGGCTGTCACATTGTTTTCTGTGTATTTAAGGGAAAAAATGTAATTTAAAAAATGAATAGGGCCGCCTGAGTGACTCAGTAGGTTAAGCATCCTACTTCGGCTCAGGTCATGATCTCGCAGTTCGTGAGTTCGAGCCCCGCATCAGTCTCCGTGCTGACAGCTTGGAGCCTGGAACCTACTTCGGATTCTGTGTCTCCCTCTCTCTCTACTCCTCCCCCACTCGTGCTCTGTCTCTCTCTGTCTCTCAAAAATAAATAAAAAACATTAAAAAAATTAAAAATGAATAGCAGACACAGAGTGAGTGCATTGAGCAAACAGAAGCCTGGGAGCCTCTCAGAAAACAACAGGATCTTTGTGTGGCTTATGGTGCGGTGTCCCAAGGTAAGACTGAAAGTCTGACATCCGGAAGGAGGCAGAGGCTTGACTTCAAGCCCCCAAAGTTAGGCTAGTACTTTAGGTGCTGCTCACCCTGCCTGGAGAAATGAGGTAAGAACCACCCCTGAGGGGGTGTCTGAGTGGCTCAGGGGGTTAAGCGTCCGGCTTTTGATTTCTGCTCAGGTCACGATCTCATGATTTGTGAGACTGAGTCCGCAGTGGGACTGACAGCGCAGAGCCTGCTTGGGCTTCTCTCTCTCTGCCTCTCTGTCTCTCTGCCCCTCCCCTGATCACATGGGCAATCTCCCCCCCACCCCCCGCTCTCTCAAAAAAAGGTAAATAAATAATAAACGTTAAAAAAAAAAGAACGACATTTTCCTTTTAATTTTAATGTAAGTTTAAATACAGGTATTTTCTAGAGTTTCATATAGATAAAATCATACACATATACTCATTTGTCTGTCTTTTTCCCATCAGCATAATTACTTTGAGATTCACTCATGTTAATGTGCCAATAGTTCACTCTTTTTATTGGTGAGTAGTGTTTCATTTTACGGGATGTGCCATTATTTGTTTATCCATTTGCAAACTGATGGACATTTAGGTTGTTTCTCGATTTTGGCTATGACAAGTAAAGCTCCAGTGAGCATTAATGCATTAATGTGTGGGCATATATTTTCATTAAACTTGGGTAAATAGCTAGAAGTGGAATGACAGAGTCAAATGAAATTTGCATGTTTAAATTTATAAAAATTTGCTAGGGGCGCCTGGGTGGCTTAAACAGCCAACTCTTGATCTTGGCTCAGGTCATGATCTCATGGTTTGGGAGTTCAAGCCCGATGTTCGGCTCTGTGCTGACAGCATGGAGCCTGCTTGGGATTCTCTCTCTCTGCCCCACTCCCACGCTCATGTGCTCTCTTTCTCAAAAACAAATAAACATTTAAAAAAAAGCACACACACACACACACAAACAACCTGCTAAACTATTTATGTTCTACCAGCAGTGTAGAAAGTTCCAGTTTGTCTACATCCTTGCCACTGGTCAGTCTTTCTGATTATAGCCATTCTAGTGGGCGTGTAGTAGTATTGCTCTGTGTTTTGTTTTGTTTTGTTTTAATTTTATATCTATCTATCTATCTATCTATCTATCTATCTATCTATTTAACAGAGAGGGTGTGTGAGCAGGGGAGAGGGTCAGAGAGAGAATTTCAAGCAGGCATCATACTCAGCATGGAGCCCTACGGGGGGCTGGATCCCACATCTCTGGGATCATGACCTGAGCTGAAATCAAGAGTCAGATGCTCAACCGACTGAGCCACCCAAGCGCCCCTTTCTGTGGTTTTAATTAACACTTCCTTAATGACTGATGATGTTGGGCATCTTTTCATGTGTGTGTTTGCTATCAGTTTATCTTCTTTGCTGAAGTGATTATTCATATATATATATATATATATATATATATATATATATATATATATTTTTTTTTTTTTAACCCATCTTTTAAAGACAGGAACAGAATATTGTGTAAGTAAGTGCTTACCACCGTCCCCTGTCTTCGGAGGAGGTATTGGTGTTTTTGCTGCTCTTTAAGGGCAGAGATGGGAAGAAGGGGCATGGGGCTAGAATGATCTATTTAGAACAGACCTGGGAGTACTTGGGGGGGGTGGGAATCAAAGAATCCTGCTGGAGGGGAGAGGGAGGAGAGGAGGAGAAAGCTGGGAACTAAGGGGGAGAGAGGCAGCTCTGGGAGAGAGGAGGGGTGGAGCGAGGGGATCCCCTGTGAGGGACCTCCCCTCACTGTCCCCTCCAGAAGAACCTAGGCACAGCGCTTTGTAACTGCTCAAAGCTTTTGGAATTGGGTCAGTGTTACTTTTGGCCATGCCACTACACTGAGATGATGGGGGTGGGGGTAGGGAGTGGTTTTCTCTAAGTGTTATATAAACATTGAGCAGTTGTAGTTTTATTCTTGGCCTTAGCAACAGAAGTACAGCAAGGGAGAGGAGCAGGGTAGGGAAGCATTTTTACAAAGAATATGTATTAAATGTTTTTTTATTTTGCAATAATTATAGATCCATGAGAAGTTGCAGAAAAATGCACAGGGAGGTGTCATGTACCCTTCACCCAGTTGTCCCCAATGGTAACATCTTCCCTAACTACAATACAATGTAAAACCAGGAAGTTGGAAGTGCTCATTCAGATTTCACTAGTTTTATGTGCACGTGTGTGTGTGTGTGTGTGTGTGTGTGTGTGTGTGTGTGTTTGTGTGTGTGTGTGTGAATGTGAATAGTTCTGTGCGATTTAATCACAGGTGTAGATTCATGTAACTAGCACTACTCTTAAGACACAAAACAATTAGGGGCGCCTGGGTGGCTCGGTCATTAAGCATCTGACTTAAGCTCAGGTCGTGATCTCACAGTTCATGAGCTCGAGTCCTGCTTGGGCTGAGCACGAGCCCCTCTTTGGGTGAGCATGAGCCCTCTTTTGGGTAAAGCACAAGCCCCTCTTCAGATGAGCCCCACTTCTCTCTCTCTCTCCTGCTCCCTCACTCTCTCTCTCCCCTTGTGAGATTCTCTTTCTCTGCCTCTCCCTCACTCACTTGCACCCTCTCTCTCTCTCTCTCAAAAAAAGAAAAAAAAGAAAAAGATACAGAACAATTGTGTCCCCTCAAGACTCCCTCAGGCTGTCCTTTACTGACCTCCACCCCCCTCTCTCCCTCTCCTTTACTCCTAACCCCCAGCTGCCACTAATCTGATTTCCATCTCTATCACTTTGTCATTTCAAAAATATTACATAAATGGAATCATACAGTATGTTGCCTTTTGAGTTTGGGTCAGTGTTACTTTTCTCACTCACCACACTTCACTTGAGATCCATCCAAGCTGTTGAACATGTCAATACTCTGTTCTATTTTACTGCTATTTCTTGGTATGGATGTACCACAGTTTGTTTAAATTTCCAGTTTTTACCAATTGTGAATAATGCTCCTGTGAACGTTTGTGATCAGATTTTGGTGTGAACATAAGTTTTCATTTCTCTGTGACAGATGTCCAAGGGTGTGGTTGCTGGGTTGTATGGTGAGTGTGTATTTAGTTTTATAGGAAACTACCAATTTATTTTCCAGAGTGGCTGTACCATTTTACATTCCTACCAGCAATGTATGCATGATCTGGTTTCTCTGCATCCTCACCATCATTTGGTTGTTATCACTATTTTTTATTTTTGTTATTCTGATTGGTATGTAGTGATATCTGATCATGGTTTTAATATGCATTTCCCTAATGGCTAATGATGTTTAACATCCTTTCCTGAACTTATTTGCCAATGTATATCTTCTTTGGTGAAATAAATGTTCATGTCTTTTACTCATTCCTGATTGGATTTTTAAAAAATTGAGTGGTTTGTCTTCTCATTGAGTTATAAAAGTTCTTTATGTATTCCAGGTTCAAGACCTTTGTCACATATATATTTTGCAAATATTTTATCCAAATTTGTTGCTTCCCTTTTCAAAAGCTGTGTCTTTTTAAGAACAAGTTTGAATTCTGATGAACTCTAATTACTGGCTTTTGTTTTATTAGGGATGATGCTGTTTGTGTTTTATTTAGGCAGTCTTTGACAGACCAAAGGTCACTAAGGTTTTCTCTTTTGTTTTCTTCCAGAAGTTTGTGCTAATTACACACAATTATCTTCAGTGTTCGATTGCTGAAATGACCTACAGGACTCATACAGTTTATACTCCTATTTTATTGCAGGCATTGCGGTCCCAGCAGAAAGAAAATGCACTGGAGGGGTCTGAAGATCTCAGGCTCAGGCTTCTTTGAACTTCTACCACAGGGTTACCCAGGATGCACTTTGATTTCAGGTCTCAAACCACTTGTGTACCGTGTATGCAAAACCCCTCAGTACTGGAAGCCCAAAGTCTGCTCGTGGTAGGGTCTTATATTGAGATCGTCACGTAGGCACATTATAGCTGTGTGACCAGCCTTAACTTTTGATATCTCCCAGACGCCATTAAGACTAGGTACAAATAACAAATTCAATGATTACTAGACAGTGTTGACAGATTGGTGGTCCTTCTCTGAAACAACTGATGACCCATGGTTTAGAACATTTATCTTTAGTTAATATAGTCCACAGTGTTAGCCAAGGGTCAGCATATAGTTAACATGTAGTTAACCTGGTTCAGCTGACATTAACCCATGGTATACGAATTTTATAGTTTTAGGGTTTTTTTTTTAAAGTTTATTTATTTATTTGGCGGGGGGTGGGGTGGGGAGAAAGCAAGCGGGGGAAGGGCAGGGAGAGAGGGAGAGAGTATCCCAAGCAGGTTCTGCATTGAGAGCCCAATGCAGACCTCGAACTCATGAAGCAAGGTCATGACCTGAGCCGAAATCAAGAGTTGGATGCTTAACCGACTGAGCCACCCAGGTGCCCTTACAGTTTTAGGTTTTACATTTAGGTTTATGATCCATTTTGAGTTACTTTTTGTATATCCAATTGCTTTATATGTATTGGCCTTGTATCTTCCAACCTGTTAAACTGCTCAGTGAAGATTTTTAGGGGTGTAGTAGTTTGTGGCGTGCTTCGATACTCCCTCCGAAGTAAAAGGCAAATGATTGTATCTCATACTTCCCACTAATGAGAATGAAGCACAATGTTTAGTGGGCTTCTTTGGGTCTGAGCTTGGCATATCGTGTGCGTGGCAATGTTGCTCTGGCCCATTTACTGAGTTCCATGGTTGGTGTTGACTGAGGCCCTGAGCCTCTGCAGCAAGGAGCTCTGCAGCAAGTCAGGCTGTGCTGCTGGCCACCCTGCCATTTGCAGCCCACGGTCGGGCAGATTGTATTGTATTTGTGTTATCGGTGTTAGGAAAAGATGCCCTCGAGAGTTGATGGCAAGCCCCTATGGGAGAGTCACAATGTTGATGCTCAGGGCTCTGGATCAAGGCCATGGCATCTGTATTTGAGAACTTTAGATAAATCATCCAAAAACCAAAACACACCTGACAGCTTCTAGTGTGCTACTGGACTCTGATGGAGACACAACCCACCGAGAGAGTTCAAGTGACCCTACAGCCAGAACCACCCATCTCGAGCTGGGGTCTGCCAGACCTACTGAGTCGTAAGGTCAGTGGGCCCAACAGCAGTTTGTAGCATAAGACGGTAGCAGCTCATCTTATATTGGGCATGTGGCTTACAGGGCCTCTCAGCTCATAACTGGGGCTGCATTAAGGGCCCCTTATAAACAGCATAGAGAGGAGGGAGGAAAGGGGCCAAGTTTCAGCCATGAATGTGTAGGTTGAGGTAAGTCAAAAATGCTGCTATCCTACCTGCCTCATACGAGGTGGCCCTGAAAAACAGTGGTGAGAGGAGATCCTCCCACTGGGCAGAAATTCAGACAATGCATCTGGTCATTCACTTTGTGTGGAAAGAAGAAGACTGACGTTAGAATACATAAGAGCTCACGGCAGTGACTGATGGCTTGGCTGGTTAAGCCGGAATCTAGAAGGAGAAAGATTGCAGGATGTGGTTGACTAAAAATTGTACTCCCATCCTCCAGAGGTATGTCCATATTCTAATTCTGAAAGCTGTAAATGCGACCTTATTTGGCAGGCCTTTGCATATGTAATTAATTTAGGGATTTTGAGATAAGAGCATCTGGATTATCTGAGTGGGCCCTAAATGCCACCACAGTTGTCCTTATAATACAGAGACAGAGGGAGAATAGACACATACAGAAAAGAAGGCCATGTGACCAGGGAAGCAGAGACTGGAGTGAGGTAGCCACAGGCCAAGACCACCAGGCCACCATAAACTGGAAAAGGCAAGGAACCAGTTCTCTCCTAGAGCCTCTGGAGGGAGTGCAGCCCTGCTGATAACATTGATTTCAGTCTTCTGGCCTCCAGAATTTTGGGGGAGTAAATTTCTGTCTTCATAAGTCACTAAGTCATTTGTCATGGTAGGCCTAGGAAACTGACAGACAAGGTGAGGACCTGTGGGACTGTGCACGTAAAGATCCATGCATCACATATTCCCATGGATGAAGCATTTAATAGCCATGTATACGTTATGGCTTGCCCACTGGCATCAACCAGCACTGGCACAATGGGCACATGAGCAAGGCAGCCATGGCGGCAGGGGTGAGACGTGCATGGATCCAACAGCACAGGCTCCCACTCACCAAGGCTGGCCTGAATATCACCCTGGCCCACTGTCCAAACTGCCAGCAACAGGGACCAACACGGAAATTTTTGCATTATTCCCCTAGGAGATGAGCCAGCTACTTGGTGGTAAGTTGATTACCCTGGATCCTCTTCCACTCAACAATCATCTTGAGTGGAGCTGACACATATCCTGAGTGTGGGTTTGTCTTGCTTCTCTATCTGAGGGCATATAGAGCGTTTAATCCATCAATGTGTGATTCTGCATAACACTGCATTGGACCAAGGAAACTAATTGGTAGCAAAGTGGGCATGTGACTATGGGGTGTACTGGTTCTACCACATAACACCCTTCCCCCTCCCCCTAGAGCTGCTAGCCTGACAGAGGGCTGGAATGGCCTTGTGATGGGGCAACTGAGGCACCAGCTAAGAGACTAATCCTGTAAGGATGGAGTGCCATCCTCTTTGGTCATTCCCAATGTATGAGGCTGTGCCACGTCCCGACAGGTAGAGTACAGGGGGGTGGAAGGAGGAGTGGCCCTCACTTTCAACAATCCACTTAAAGATTTTATATTTTCTTTTTTTTAAGTTATTTTGAGAGAGCGCGCATGCATGCATGTGCTCTCTCAAAATAACTTCAAACACACACACACACACACACACACACACGCATACCACACACATGTGAGTGTAGGCAGGGCAGAGAGAGAGAATCCCAAGTAGGCTCTGCTGACAGCGTGGAGCGACACAGGGCTCCATCTGACAAACCGTGAGATCATGACCTGAGCTGAAATCAAGAGTCTGACACTCAACCAACTGAGCCACCCAGTTGCCTCCAGAATTTATATATTTTTAAAAATTTTTTTTAAATGTTTATTTATTTTTGACAGAGAAAGAGAGACAGAGCATGAGCAGGGGAGGGGCAGAGAGAGAGGGAGACACAGAATCGGAAGCAGGCTCCAGGCTCCGAGCTGACAGCACGGAGCCCGACGCGGGGCTTGAACTCACAAACCGTGAGATCATCACCTGAGCCGAAGTTGGCACTCAACCGACTGAGCCACCCAGGCGCCCCAATATTTTCTTTTTTTTTTAACATTCATTTATTATATTATGTATAGAGAGAGACAGAGCATGAGTGCGGGAGGGGCAGAGAGAAAGAGGGAGACTCAGAATCCAAAGCAGGCTCCAGGCTCTGAGCTGTCAGCACAGATCCCGACGTGGGGCTTGAACTCACAAACCATGAGATCATGACCTGAGCTGAAGTCGGATGCTTAACCGACTGAGCCATCCAGGCGCCCCCAGAATTTATATTTTCTATCTCCACAACTCTAGGCCCTGTAAGCCTAGAGATCCTGGCTCCAGAGGGCCATGACTTTATCAGCAAATGTGAAGCCATGACTGTCCCCTACTAACTTTGGATTCTTTGTGCCAAGAAGCCAGCAGGCAAGGAGAGGAGACACCATCCAAGGAGACTGGGGATGGAGGGGATTGAGCCAACCTGAGCCCGTAGGATGCCAGCTTCTACCCTCATGCCCCTGAGCCAGGGCCTTTTTCTCTCTTCCCCCGTCTTTCTGCTAACCATTTAGCTCTTTCTTCCTTCTGGGCCTCCATACCCTATTGAAACCCTGATCTCAAATTTGTTGCTCTCTCCTCTTCTCTTCCTATTCCAGGCCACCCCTTCCCTTGCCAGCTTCTTCCATCTGGTCCAGTCAGTCTTTCCATCCTTCTATGAGCATGCCTTCTCTTTATATTTTATATCAACCCATCAGAGTCCTTCTCATACTACCCAGGCCCTTCCTTTCCTAATGAAAGCTGGAGGGCAACACAGACTTCTCTGGAGCTAGACTGCTTTATGGGTTTGAATTCTGGCTCAGCCAGTATCTGTGTGCTAGGGAAATTAACATTTTAGGGCCTGGTTTTCCCCATCTGCTCACAATACTACTCATATCACAGGGTTTGCAGGGTTTGAAGGAAGGTTAAAAGAGCTTACGGTAGACTGTTAGTAGTAATCAGTATTAGCTGTTTTCATGTGAGCTCTTTGAGAGTAAGAACCTTCTTTTTAATTTTTGAGGGGATGAGCTTTCTCTGGCCATGAATGGGGACAAAGGAACACCCTGTTCCTGTTGCTGTCTCTTTCCTGGCCCTTCGCATCATCCCGCTGGCAGGCGGTCTGCCCATGAGCTGAGTTCTCAGGTGTTTGTGAGGAGGGAGAACCTGGGACCACTGCTCTGGGCTCCCACCAGCCTAGCACCAGGGTAAATGGAGCCCCATCTCCAATTCTGCTGCCAGTGGTGAATATAGAATGTATTTCTTGGGTTATCCATGGTGGCATGACCAGCAATCCTGAAGCTCATTGGCTTAAAACAACAGCCATGATCTCATGGGTAAAGAGGGCAGGCAGGGTTCAGGAAGCCACTCCTGCTCAGTGAGTGTGCACTGTGGTTGCTTGCTGGTGTTCACTGGTAGCTGGAGTGGTCTGGAGGGCCCTTAATGGCTTCATTCACATGCCTGGTGCTTTGGTAGAGACGGGCAGAGGCTGGGCTCAGCAGATTCTTCTGCAGTTTCAGAGTCTCTCAATATGATTTCTTCAGAAGGATAGTGGGAATTCTTACATGGAAGCCAAGAACCCAAAAGCTGAGTATTCTTAAGAGACATAAAATCCTGAGCCCAAAGCTGGTCCAGTACTATTTCCTCTGTATTCTATTAGTCAAAGCTGTTAAAGAGCCTGCCCAAATTTAAGGGCAGGGGACAAAGACCCCACTTTTCTATGGGCGAAGTTCCAAAAAATTCATGGCCATCTTTCATCTGCCACAATGGAACAGCCAGATTCCACCCCCCTCTGCCCGCCACCGCCCCCCCCCCCCCCTGCCGGCTGGGACCCATCCAAGAACTGATGAGTTGGGAGGAAAGAAGACCACCAGGCAAGAGGTTACAGGGAAGGTGGAGGATCTACCAAGGTAGGGCTTCCTTCAGGGTCAAGACCTTAGTGCTCAGCTGAGGTTAATCCATGGTCCCAACAGAGCAAGCCTCTATGCCCCCCTGGCATGTTTTCCTTCAAATAAGAGTTGATGGTTTCCAGCCTGTCCAGAACCGTCCAGCATCCCACACATTTCACCTTGACTGTGGCTATGAGATTTCTTGCTTCATGAGACCACAGTCATGGAAGCCAACATGTCCTGGGGTGGGAACTGCCACTCTTATGAACATTTGCCATCCATCTTCTTAAAGTCAGTCTGTGCCCAACCACAGGGATGAGATACTGTCTTATACAAAGGGACCTCATTAAGCAGTAATCCTCAAATGTAGTAGGGTATTATTTATGTAAATTATTTTAAAAAACTGTATTTCTATCAGTCAGAGTTCATGTCATCACAGCTGGTATTTATAATGGCTTTCTTCACCACCAATTCTGTATTCCCTTTGCCTTTAGCAAGCACCTCAGGTAGTTGTGATTCTTTACCTGATAGGGTGACCCAAATCTTCATTCCTGAATGGTCTAAGCCATCCACAGTCATGCCTGACTTGGCTGTTATAGTTTTCCATGGACTTAAATTACAGGGCATGGTAGTACTAAGCGACTCCCTAAGGGATCTTCTGTATTCCAGATATATTTTCTTACCTCCACTGTTTGGTAGCAGCCCAGTTTGCCATTGGTAATCATGATCAATCACTCTACATAGCTCAGTAATTTCTTTATTTGCCTGTTGGCTCAGGAGTATGAAGAGCCCAAAGTGGCCAGGTGGCAGTTTCAACTTCTAGTTCAACGGAGTCATTATCGTGCCTCCTTTTGGAACTAGGGCTTCTAGATCAGTGGCGTTTAAGGTGGTGGGGGTGGGAAGCAAAATTTTTGCTAGTGGATCCTGGGGGATAATAGTGAGTGGAGCCACTTTCATTTCCACCTCTTGATTCCTGGACCCATGAATCCTGGCTATGGGGAAATTAGCACCATATATCGGATGCTGATTTCTGCATCTGGCAGGACATTGTGACAGTCCCTCAAGGCATTTCTAACGACCTGGCACCGAACTGAATCTTTGAAAGTCCTTTCTACCATTATGTCAAGCCAACTCCTTCAGGATGATGGGAAACGTGGTAAGACCGGTGGATTCCATAAGCACAGGCCCATTTCTTCACTTCATTTGCTGTGAAACGAGTTCTTTCACCAGAAGTGATGCTGTGTAGAACACAAGATGGTAGGTAAGGCATTCTGCAAGTCCGCAGATGGTGGTTTTGGCAGAAGCATTGCAGGCAGGAAAGGGGAGTCCATATCCAGAGTAAGCATTTATTTCCATTAAACCAAAGTGTTTGTCGTCCCTTCCATGATGGAAGCTGTTCAACATAATCAACTTGGGAACGGTGCCATACTGGGGACTTCATGGTTTCTGTTGCTGGCAAGTCAGGCACTCATCAGTGGCTGTAGCCAAGCTGGCCTTGGTGAATGATCCATGTTGCTGAGCCCATGCATAACCTCCATCTCTCCTATCAGGGTCACTTTGTTCATAAGCCCATTGGGTGATGACTGGAGTGGCTGGGAAAAAGGGATGAACAGTAACCACAGAATGGGTCATCCTATCTACTTGATTATTAAAATACTCCTCTGCTGAGATCACCCTTTGGTGAGAATTCACACAGGGCAAAAATCATGTTTCTTTGCCCAGAGAGATCTATCCACACACCTCTTCCCAAAACCTCACCATCACCAATTTTCCAATTGTGTTGCTTCCAAATCCCTGATCATCTAACCAAATACTGGCTGCAACCCATGAATTGACAGAGACTTATGCCTCTGGCCATCTCTACTTCCAGGAAAAATAAACAACCAGGTTTACTGTTATTCTCCAAGATCATTATGTTTTCTGCACAGGCCAAAATAGGGGAGTTGAGTCAGGATGTGGTGGAAATCACTCCTGGCATCCTTCAAGTTCTCAATGGTGGCACTAATCTCTGCAAACCTTCTAAGAATGCAGTATTGCTTTTAGTTTACTGTTTTCCTAGGTAGAGGCAGTTCTAGTGGCTTCCATTTGGCCTTTCTTGCTGTAATAGTCCTCATTCCACAGGTCAGGGAACCAGTGTGAGAATTCTGCCAGTTGCTGAGTGTGTCTATTCCAATTCTGGAACTGGACAAATAACCACAGGGTGGCATCAGGGATCCACTGTGCCCACTGTGAGATGAACCTGAGTGAAAACTCCATGGATCACCTGTGTTCCATAAGCCTCTGCTCTGAATGGTGGGTTTCCAGGAATCAGTTGAGGGTCTGTGTCCAATAATCTCTGAAAGGTATAATTATTTCTCTTTCTCCAATGCACAGTAGTGCCTGGCAAGTAGCTGTTAGTCCCTTTGGGGAACGCTGAGAGAAAGAGTAACAATATAAGTTTTTGGCAGTTTAGTGGGGTCCTTCCTCAAAGGGACCTGGCCTCCCCTTTATTTAAGAAGTTCTGGGTCTGTAAAATGGCATAAGACTGGGAATCGAACGAAGGCTGTGACTCTCTGTTTTTATGATTCAGGTTAGAATTCTGTTCACCTGACCTAGAATTCGTCTACTAATACAGATCAAGTAAGAGTTTAGTAGGGTGCTCATCTACTTCTCTTCTAGGGATACCATGATCAATTAGCCAACATCATAAGGTCTCTGTGAGTCAGACCATTCTGATTATTGCATTGACTCTGTTGTTCATAACGGTAACCATGACCACCTTGCCTGTTGGTGACTGAGGGCCATCACTTAGCCCTTGCCACTTCATGATCCAATTATCCCCATTGCATTTGGTGATCCAATTCAGTGGCAGCAGTTCCCACTGTAATTTTTGATCTTCAAGGATGCTGGAGGCCCCTGACAAATTTATTTCTTACAGTCACGGTGAAAAGTGTCTCTTCTGGACCCTCCTGGGGTGGGTGAGCAGCTCTTGCTTATCAATAAATACACCCTAATATTACCATCTCCCTTTCCTTTGGATACCTTCCTCTACAGTATATCAAGGCAGTTCTGGAATTTCAACTTCATTTAGTGTAGACCACTTTGGGGTTCATCTTTTTTTAGTCAACAAAAAACCCCTGTTATAATACTTTCTAGCCCCTCGAGCTACAACAATCTGTTATCTGTACTTTCTGCTTAATAGGCCTACCTCATTAAATTTGGCCCAATCTAACTTTCTGTTCTTTTTGCCATTATTCCACACCCTAAATATCTGTTCCACACATCACAGGGTGAGCAGAGATGAGGCACCAGATCCACGCTGATGGTTGAAAAACTTCTCACCAGACCCCAAATCTGATTGTTGGCAACTGAAGACAGACTGTGTCAGTTCAGACGCTCTGGGTCAAAGTGAGAAGTGCAAGAGGTTGGTTGGGGAGCAACTCCTGTGAGATAAAGCAGAAGGATGTAGGCCTGGGGAGAGGGGGACTCAGTCCCTGCCGCAGGCTTGCGAAAGTCTTGGTCATCTCTGCAGGAGCTCAGAGCAAGGACCGCCTTTTGAGTAGAGCAGCAGTGGGTGGAGTTGGCCAAGTGAGCCTCCTGCTTTGCTCAGTTACTGGGAGCTGCTCGGGAAGAGCGGACTTTGGTTCCAACATCATGAATTAACAGAGAAACAGGAAATCGTCATAACTTGCATGGTCCTTCAGTAAGTCTGATTTCACTCATTGAGAGATATTGAAAGTCTGTGGCCTGCCAGGGGAGCCTGAGTGGTGCCTGCCCTCAGTAACCATATGTCGCCCTCTAGTGCAGGGCTGTGGAAATTATTGTAAATAACAGAGGGGAACTGCTTTGTTCCCACTGACTCACTCTGCAAATAAATCTCTGGTTCCTGTCTGTGCGTTTGCCTGTTTAGTCAAGAACAACTGTAGAACATGCTGACATCTGGGAGATTCCTCTCTCTCCAGGAGCACTTGAGGCCAGGGGGCCACTCTCAGCTTCAGCCCACAGGAGCCCTGGCATCAAAGAGAAAACTTAGAAGCATTCCTTGCTGTGGCTGGGAGGTACAATTTATTTTCCTTCCCATGGTTCTCACCCTGCCCTTCATCTCCCACAGAGAGGCAATGGGACAAGAATAAATTTGTGAGCCAGGCTGAAAACCGGGTGACGACAGAGAGTTAGATTCTTGGAGCTCACAGGTATGGCAGTCACGTGTGGAAAGATTTGAGCCCGAGAGACTGCATCTAACTCCTTACTTTGCTATACACTGGCTGTGGGACCTGGAAGTTCCTTTAATTTCTCTGTGCTTCCCAACCAATGTGCTAATCACAGAACCTACCTTACCGGGCTGAGAATGCAATGAGTTATTCTATGTAGAAGCTCAGAACAGTCAGTGACAGGCTTAGTGAGGGCTCAGTAAATATGGGCTGGCATTATATTTACTAGCTGTTGAAATGCTGAAATAAGATAATTTTTCCATGCCTTGGTAAGCCCTGTCTACTCCACAGCACTGTCCTGATGGCCAAATTAAAGTTATTTGCTGCCCCACTTATTCGTACTCATAGGAAGTAGTCCCCCATAAAAAGAACTCCCCAGAATAAAATGGCTCCCCACACTATACGCTCAGAACTCCTCCTGATAACCAGACCCATCAGGCAGGGGGCCACCAGCACCTCTGTAAACGTGTCAAGAAGAGCACAGGGCTCTGCCCAGCTCCGACCCCCAGAGGACACCTCGTGGACAACTTTCCCGTCCTGCCTGAGCCCCTTAGAGCTTCATTCCAGGCCTTCTGGGGTGCATGGAAGGTTCCACTGCAGGACCATGGTTCACTTCCTTCACTGACTGTGTTTGAAGTCTCCGTAGCCTCGTAGCCTCTTCACTCGCAGTGGTAAAGGGCATATGCCTTCTTATATCTTTTTAAGTAATCTCTACACCCAACGTGCGACTCGAACTCACAGCCCGGAGATCAAGAGCCGGATCCTCTGCCGACTGAGCCAGCCAGGCGCCCCTGCCTCCTTCTAGCTTTGCCAGGCCCCAGCAATGGGAATTTTCCTGAGTGTTTGGCCGGCTCCCTTAGCTGCAGCTGCCTCAAGAGCCTCCTGGTGGCCTCTCGGCCCGCCCCTCTGCTAGCCCCGCCCCACGCCGCACCTGCCGGCCAATCCGTGGCTCCGCTCCAGGCGCATCACAATAGCGCCCTCCCGGCCCCGCCCCTCGCGGTCCCGCCCTGGGCCCCGTGTTGCCAAGGGGATCACAAACAGCCTGGGCCAGCTGGGGAGAGGAGGACTTTCCCCAGAGGAAGTGGCCTCACCTAGGGAGACAGGCACAGGTACCCAAGGAGCAGGTGAGCGGCTGAGGGGCTGCGACAGCGCGAAAACAAGTCTTTCGGAGTCCCCACCGTCCCCCTTGTTGGTTAGTGAAGATTTGGGCCCCTCCTCCCTTCTCATCCGAGTCACCTTGCAGATTCTTTCTACTTACCCTGGCCTCTCAGGTCCTTGACTCCGTGTCCCCAACACCAAAGTTGTTTCTTCCTCGATAATCATTCCTTTCTTCCTCAAGGTAATAACATTCCTTGGGCGTCTTGAGCAAAGTGCGCCTTTCCTACTGTCAGACATTGGGTTGGAGGGGAGTGTTGGAGGGGACAGTCTGGCCCACTGCTGACCCCTAGGACCTAGGACTTGGGACTGGGTGTGTGTGGTCTGGGAGTTTTGCGTCTGGTAAACGACGTGTGGAGCTGTTGGGCCATCCATGACCCTGAGGAAGGAAGAGCCTTTTGGGGAGGTGGATTTGGAGCCCTGATTACAGTGGTTAAGAGGTTGCACTAACTGCCCCTGCGGGGGTGATACCCATTTCTCGCTCCCAGCCACACCTTCAGGCTTTCCATTTTACCTCACCTTCCCTCTTCCTTGAAGTCCTTTTCCCACTTTGCTTGAGGGGATGTTCCTTGGTCTTTTCTCAGTGGGTCCCCCTGAACCTCACCTTCTCCACCTGAGATTGGTGGCAGGATTAGCCTTAGACCTTTCCTCTTTTTCTCGTCACCCCACTAAGTGAAGTTATTGAGGCTGTCGGTTCAATCCTGTGGGCTGACTCTCCAAACTGCTGTCTCCAGTCCGTTTTTCTGGACACAAGGCCCAAATGGCAATCTACCTTATATACATCCACACGTGGGTGTCTAATAACGATCTCAAATTGAGCCTGGTCAAGATAAAATTACTGATGATCATGCTTCAAAAAACTTGATCATCCATCAGCATTCCCCATTTCCAGGGAAGGAGCCGGCTTTGACCTTGTTTTCTCCCCCATCTCCTATCTGGTTCATGGCTAAATCCCATTGCTCCCCACTGCTCCACTCCTCCTTCTCTAAACTACTGCAAGAGCCTAAGAAGGGATCACATGTTGTTTCTGTGGATTGCTATTGCTATGCTGGCAATAGCCAACTGATAAACTTTCACGGGAACTTTTATAATTCACAAAGACTTACAATTTTTTTTGTCTAGGAAACTGGCAGTGATACATAGAGATAGAGAGATAGAGGCTATGAAATATGCATTTGGCAAAGGTTCAGGAAACAGGAATACTAGTTTACTGCTGGTAAGAGTGTAAATTGGTCGCAAGTTGTTTGGAAGTCTTATTTGGCTGTATGTGTCAAAATTCTTACACGAACTCAATAATTCTATTACTAAAAAATTATTCTAAGAGGGGTGCCTGGGTGACTCAGTCAGTTGAGCATCTGATTTCAGCTCAGGTCATGACCTCACAGTTTGTGGGTTCAAGCACAGTTTATGCTGACATCTCAGAGCCTGCTTGGATTCTGTCTCCCTCTCTCTGCCCCTCCCCCACTTGCACACACACACACACACACACACACTCTCTCTCTCTCTCTCTCTCTCTCTCTCTCAAAAATAAACCTTAAAAAATAAAAAGTTATTCTATAAAACAATGACATGCACAAGATAATTATTGACAAGGATATTCACTAAAACTTTACTTCAAAGGTCGGTGAAATTTAAACTTCAGCAGGAGACATTGTTGCTTTATAACTTCCAAATGATACACACAACAGCATTTCTGACAGAAGCATCTGTTACGTGGAATGCTTGGCAATGTGTCAGGCAAGTTGCTCAGGTCTGGCAACATGGAGTGAAGCTTGGCCATAGCCTTTTTCTCACCTACCTTGCTCCTGGGGGAACAGAAATTCTGCCCTGAAGAAGTGGAGGCAAAAATGGAAGCAGAAATATCAGGTTCTCCAGCAGGGAGGGGGCGCAGGCAGGTACAGGGGCTCTGGCAGGAGGGAGGGAACAACATTGTTCTAGGGAAACTACAGGAACATACTGTACTGACTTCAGAAACCTGCTCCCATGTCATCAATGAGTGCCCTTGATGAAGCACTTACCCATGATGTTAGCTGATATCCAGGCTGGGGCTGAATCAGCGGCCATCAAAGCTCAAAGAAACCATTTTCCTCCGGGTCTCCAAGTGAAAATGAGATATAACACCATGGTCACTCATGATGCTGTGCCGTTCTAAGTTCTTTGAACGCATTAATTCATTCAAGATTTGTAACAAGCCAAAATGGTGAGGCTCTCATCATCATTCTACAGAAAGGGAGAACAGAAATGCAGAGTGGCCACAGCTCCTGTGGCAGAGCTGGGGCATGAACTCAGGAGTTGTCACTCAGGTTCCATATGCTCAGCCAGTGTGACTTTGATCCCAACTGGTTTTTAGCCTTGCTCTCAAATGCCTTCTCTGTCTCACTGCCTTGCTCTGGGAAAAGGAGCAGGCTGAGGGCTGGGAGTAGGTAAATTGTCCTGACTGGCCACATCACGGACTGCTTCAAAATATAAGATTTCTTCTTGATGCCAAGACCCCTTTTGGGCAGGGCTGAAGCAGACGATGAGCCTGGAGAAGCGTGAGCCACAGATGTCTCGCCAGGCATGAGCCTCGTTGTGTCATCTCATCATGGGGGCTGGAGACTGAGGGGCAGGAGGCCTGCTGGGCTGGCTATCACTGAGTCTCCATTTTCTTCTCCACCAGGGCACAGGCCTGCTACTGTCTATTCGTGGAGGTTGTAAGTCAGCATGAAGGCCCATTGACTGAAGTTGTGGGACTTTGCCCCCCCTGGACACTGAGGGCAATGCCATGCCAATGCACAATGAAACAATACATTGAGGACTCTTGAAACAGGTCAGTGCCCCAGCCCCAGAGTCGTGGTGACTTACTTGTTTCTCTTCAAACTCAGAATCCTAGGACTCCTTGCCCAGTTCCCTGGGATAGTCTTACAGGTAATGTTAGCTGTTGCTAAGAATCCTGTACCCATGAGTCTTTTTGTAGCATCCTTTGCTTAGTATCCAACCGATCCCTTCCACCCTGGCTTTGAGACAGTCCTTTGTTGGCTATGCAATTTCTGGTTTTTAACTTGTAATGGATCTTCCAGCAAGCATGGCACAAAAGCAGAAACCGTCTGCCGAAGACAAGACTGAGTGGTTAAATTATAACAGTAACCAGCAATATTAGAATGACGAGAAGTAACCTTTTTGAGGGGTTTGATACAGAACTATATCACATGTCTCCGGAGGGCATGAGTTCACGGACACAGCCCGGCTTTCCAAGTCACCCTGTAAAGCGTACAGACCCTAAAATGTTTTTATTAATATAATATTTTATTAATGCTTTGTACATTTGCCTGTACAAAATTAACCTCTGAACCATTGAACTTCATTTTTAGATTTTATAGCTTTTCCTACCCTGTGGGATAGATAAGTAGGTCAGCAGGTCAACCATTTAATGGTGCACTAATAAAAAATGTGGAGCTAATTAAATGTAAAGGGTAGTGCCATGCCTATTATTTCTAGGGTCTCTTTTGCACATGATTGCCATGTCAGGGCGGTAAGGTGAGGGGGCAAGCCTCTGGGGCTAGTGGCTATCCAGGAAACGCCAAAATGTGTTGGGTGTAAAACCACGCTGAGTCTTGGTTTTTTGACATCGAAAAGGCTTGTGTGAAGAGCTTGGCCTCTGGGCTGAGGCCGAATCCCAAGTACTTGAGAGGAAGACCTGGGCACAAGGCCACAGACAGAGAATGTTCAAGGGCATAGGAGGCCAGCCCTTTCAGGATACAACACAAATGTAGTAAAACTACAAAGGAAATCAAGGAAATCACTAAAACGGAAGATAAAAGTGGACCTTAGAGTGGGTCAGGGGGTTATGTCCACATCCAGTGCCAATGTTTTTCACCCTTGGGATGGTAGACTTAGGCTCAGGCATGCAGAAGACATCTGAGATAATGGTGTGTTCTATTTCATAGGCTGAGTCTTTACTTACAAAGATACTGGCCTTTATTATTTTTTTTTTAATTTTTTTTAACGTTTATTTATTTTTGAGACAGAGAGAGATGCATGAATGGGGGAGGGGCAGAGAGCGAGGGAGACACAGAACCGGAAGCAGCCTCCAGGCTCTGAGCCATCAGCCCAGAGCCCGACGCGGGGCTCGAACTCACGGACCGCGAGATCGTGACCTGAGCTGAAGTCGGACGCCTAACCGACTGAGCCACCCAGGCGCCCGATACTGGCCTTTATTAGTGCTCTTTATATCTTACCTTTATAACCTCTCATATACAAAATATCCCACTACTTCTTTTAAGGTGAGAAACATGATTACATACAAAAACTTGAATCACAACAAAATCTGTGCAAACCTAGGACACAACGCTTGAGTCTTCCTGACATAAATGTCTTATGCAAATATGGCCCAGGAAAAACTTGCCTTCAAGATGAGTTAAGGAAAAAGAAGCAGCAAAGGGTCACTTTGAAGATACCGCACAGAAAGAGAAGTAAAGGAAACACATATGGATGAGTAAGAAAACCTGCTATGAGTCACCTGGAAGGTTTGACCGAACATCTTGTCTCACATGACGCAAACTGATAAAGGAGTTACCTCTGCAAACAAGGGACACATGTTTTGATACAAGAGCCGAGGAGAAGGTGGCAGGACCTCAGAGGAAGTGAAACGTGACCTGGCAGAGCTCAGGGATGGAAAAGCCCAACTTGGGGATGATTTCCTCTGGGAGCAGGCAGTGGGAGAAGGAGAAAGGGAGTCGCTGTTTTCTGTCATGTAGCCTTAGAGAGATATTTGGTTCTTCAAACTATGTGATATGTAACTATGATTTGAAACACTTACAAAGAGCCTCTTTCTTCACTCCCACCCAATATCTGAGCCAGGGCTCAGATTCCCTTGCAAGAATGCCAAGGAGTCTGCTCACATTCACATGTCTACAGTGGCCGGGAGGCTCATCATATGACTGCTTTGCAATGGAGGAGGCCTTCATTAGGACAAGCTGTTCTGTCCCCTTGCCCTATTACTCCCTTACTAGCTGGTTCTGTATCTCTGCTTCCTGGGGCTCCATGAACCTCTAGGCTCCCTCTCATGGGTCTTTTACGCTTGTTCCTTAACCTAAGCTTTTTAAACCCCAAATCCCTGATCACCCAGGTAGTACAGCATTGGTCCCTAGGTTCATAGGCCCTGACCTCAAGGCCCTCTTTCTCCTGTCAAAAGTACCCTGGCCATCCCTTCCCTAGGACCCTGACCCTCCATTTGAACCGCCATTTCTTTGTGTTCTGGCTCATTGCATC
The DNA here is from genome assembly GCF_046562875.1 of Panthera onca. Lineage (NCBI taxonomy): Eukaryota > Metazoa > Chordata > Mammalia > Carnivora > Felidae > Panthera > Panthera onca. The sequence continues at coordinate 38,186,152 of NC_138349.1, read as the reverse complement.
AGGACATCTGAGCACTGAATTAAAGATGGGGATGTGGAGACCTGGAAGTGATGCAGAGACAACAGTTTAGGTTGTATAGCATTGCCACAGAAACGTCCAGTCATGTGTTCTGGGTGCAGCTTCACTGGGGTGGGACTAGGGAAAGATCAGGAGGTGTGCCAGTCTCCACCCACACAGTGTTTCTGAGCAGCTGTTCTCCTGTTAGGGGTCTTCTCTCCCCAGACCATTGGGTCCCTGGGAAACATCAGGTTCCTGAGGCTTGGTGAGGGGTTGGGAAGGTCCAGGATTGAGGGGCCACCCCACTTCTAGCTCAGTGTGTGAGAGAGGCAGAATGAGTGTCAGACCAGGAGCCCATCACAGGATAGACACCAGCTAAAGGAGGTCATCGGAGGACCCTCAGAATGAAAGACAGAGTGAGTGAAGTGAGGAGGTTCACTGTGTATCAGAGAAGACCAGAGAGTGGAGAAGCAAGTCTGGGAATGGAAGTGCATGAAGAGGGCTGGATATGCTAGGAGGCCCATGTGGCCCCAAGAACTCAACACCTCTGACTCTGGCCTACAAGAGGCCCAAGACTTCAAGGTGTGGCAAGGTCAGGGCTTTTAATGAAATAACATCTGTTAAGAAGGACTGGGCGATTTAAGGTCTATGCTGCCTGTGGATCCATGGTCTGGGCCCATTTCTTGATGTGTTCTGGAAGCCAGTGCTTATTACCACTTTATTCTTGGAGACATTGAGTGAATCAACGATGAACTGAGCCAAAGTTTAAAAATACCTGCACAGAAATATAGCAAGTGCCTAGAGTATGGCCAGATTGTGAATAGAAGGCTAAAGCAGCAGAATTACCTTTTGAAACCCCCACAAGGCTGGAATCCAAAATTCAGCTCTCAGAAGATATAGTCATAAAATCCTTCCAGAAAAATCACATCTGAGTCAAGAGGGCTCTTTTGACCCACCTTCTGGAATTAGGAAAGTCCTTCACAACCTATCAGCAATGTTCAAACTGGTTCTCTAGCTTCTAAATGTGCCCGAGAATGGGACTCTGCCTCGCCTAGGGAATCCCCCAAGAGGCCTCAAGGCAGTTAATCTGGGTGCAGAAGGTGCAAGGCCACACTTGCTGGTGCTCCAGAGGGGTACCCCAGCCTGCAGAGGCCCATAGGGCTAGAGTGAGCAGCGGTGATGGCCTTAGATATGCAGAAAGGATGAGAGAAATGAAAGGTATGAAAAAGTGCAGAAATACCAAGCAACAGGCAAAAACCATCTGAGCAAGTAAAAACTTAACAAGGAGTCAAGGACTGGAGGAAAAATGACAAAACCGTGGACCCATCTGGAATGCAGGCGAGCTTCTTTAGTACCAGAGAGCTCCTGACCTCCTCACCGCTGCCAGTGGCTACAGGGCAAACTCTGGCCAAGGACAGGACAGAAGTGACAGCACCAAGAAAGTATTCATAGCAAGCACAAGTTTTGAAACAAGTGCTTCAAACACAAGCAGTGTAAAATCATTTCTAGGGAGACTTGAGGGCGGGGGTCTCAAGGCAGTGCTTCCTCTCTTTTTCCCGGAGTGGAATTTGGGCTGGAAGAGGGGCCTCCCTCTGACCTCCATTTCACTTGGGGATTGAGAACTTTAGTATAAATGTAATTCTTTTCAAGAATGCTTTTTTTCCCTTCCAGTTTCTAGAATTTTTTGTGAAGCGAATGTTTTATGAATCTGTGCCAAAGATATGTTTAAGGTTCTTCCTACTTGTGTATCTGTGGCTTCATGTGAAAGAAAATTTTCAAAATTAAGATTAGTAAAAAGAATGCTTTTGTTTTATGTCATTTAAAAGAAGCTCCCACAGAGAGTCTGCTGTGCCCTGCGGGATGGGCACCGTTCATCTTGTCAGAAAGAACTGGGATGTGAAGAATCCCCAGAGTTCATGACCATGTTCCTGCTGGACCCTTGACAAAAGCAAGGTTGTCACTTGTCATCCCATTTGGCCCTCAGGACTGTGCTGTGTGGGAAGCAGTGTCCCCAAGGGTCACTGAAGTTATCATGCCCCCTCCTCCACAGCGAGGACGGTGTCAGGAGAGCCAGCACAGGAGAGCTCATGGTGCTTGGGTGGGTTCTGAGCACTTAGTGCTTTACCTCTGTCAGAGCTTACAGTTTTTGAAGTGAAAGAAAGCCCTGAGACACCGGGTCGCTTGCTCAAGATCCCACAACTAGCTTGTGACTGAGAGGTCCTGTCTTCCGGCTCCCAGGACTCCTGCCGCCTGTACTTGCCCTTGGTGCACTTACCTCAGTCTCACTCTCCTGTCGCCTCAAGCAGTGGGCAAGGGGGCCCCGGCAGAGTGACTTCTCCACTAGAGCAGAGTAGGTGGCATGTGAAGTGAGGCCAAATGTTTGATCTTCGAGGGGGCTGTCAGCTTAGGGGCTGCTCCATGGGTGATGGGGTTTATCATCTCCATTTGCCCCTCAAGAGGGGTGCACTGTGCTGTCACCCCGCCCCAGATGCTGCGGCACCCAGAAATGTGCAGGTTCTTATTGTTCCCAGGAATTCTCTCCCCAGTTTTCTTAGGCTCTCTCTGCTTTCTGTGTGTTCTTTTCAGAGCACCCGACTTAAGGGCAAGGAGGTGGGGAGAGTGACCTCAGGGCCACAGGGGCTGCAAGAGAAGCCCACACGTTACATCTAGATGCCACCCCCTGACTCACTGAGCTCAGAGCCACCTGCCCCTTTCCCAGTCCCTCTTCCACCTCATGAAAGCATGAGTGCTTTCATGTTGTCAAGATGCCCTTCGGAGGCCCCGGCTAAGGCTGATTTTTCACTCTTGTGTTGACACAATGGTAGGGACATCCTTGCCTCAGAACAAGCCTGCCCTGTGCACCATTGGTCTAACCCCAACTGACCACAAAGTTGCCTGGCATTCAGTTTGGCTGCTGTCTAAAAGGGCAGGCTCAGAATTTCTGAGATCAACTCCCCAGAAGACCCATTGGGTAAACAGTTGTCTTTGTTGCCTGGGACCTGGGCTATCTGGCTGACTCTGGAAGTGAATTAATTCCTTCTGCAAGCTCTTGACTATCTCTCCAGTGGATGACCTGGCCAGCATCTCCCTGGGTAACTGAAAAACTAACCTCTTCTCACAAGCTTCCAGGCCGATGTCTGCTGTGTCTGAATCCGGAAGCCAGGAGAATGCTGGCAGCCCCCTCCTTATGCTCTGCCTCTGTTGGGATCTCAGAGGTCCCTAACAGTCTTCGAAGCAGGTCTACCTAGAGAAACAGTCTTAATTTGAGGTCCATGAAGCCCAAGGGTGCCTGACGTTACATTCAATATTGTGTATGGAGCTGATGTATTCAGAATTGTATGTAGATGACAATGTGTAATTTCTGAGGAAACGACCAACAGCATTAGTTCAGTTCTCAAAGGGTCTAGGACCCATGAAAAGTTATGAACCATTTATCTAAGGAGATCCATCCATCTCTGAAATGTCCAAGATTGACTCTTTCTGGATCCTTTTTCATTCCTGTTTCCAGATGCCAAACGGACAAGGAAGGAACTTGTAGGCAACCCTGGGGCCTGGGCTGAATGGGAGTGTGGGAGCCAGTTCAGGACCCTGTGGACTCCTGAGTGCCATTCGGGGTCCTACAAAAATGACTTAATGACCCCCATTAAGGGTCATCAAGCTTCAAGAGTCCATGAAGTACATGCTATGGGTGAGGGGTTCCCAGCGAGGGTCCAAGTCTTTTTACTTTGGGCCTAGGATAGTCCAAAACAGAGTGGCCTGAGGCTGACCCCTGGGTAATTTGCCCATGAAGTGGCTAAGGCATATAACCATGTTTCCTGTTAGGCTTGTGCACATTTTACTTTGGGACTCACCCAGTTTTCCTTTGTTTCAATCTCTTATACTGAGTCAGCTTGTTTCCTTGGCAACTGGACTTTACTATTAGGATGACTTTTTAGACACAGCAACAGGCCAGGCATTCAAAATCAGAAACTTCCTATCATGTACCTTACCAATACTGGGGACTTTGGTGGGGGCTAAAATCTTTGTACGTGGCCTTTTCTGAGCTGGGACCTTGACAGCAGAGGGCCAGGGAGCAGGTGGTGCCTATTTGGAGGCTGTCTCACTTTCACGAGTCCTAGAAGACATTTTTCTTTGCTCTGGATCTACCTAATGATCTGTATGTTACAAACATTCTTGGCTGACACCTAATTTTTCTTGACAAATGGTTTCAAAATTTTACAGTGCTATTTGGTTATCTCATAGGGGTATTTTGGTGAAAAATAGACCACTGAGTGGTTCTCAATGATTGGTAATTGGATTTGTGACACAAAAGCCTACCTGTTCCTACACACAAACTGGATGGAAACTCATTGCTTTATTTAAGGGGTTGCCCCTGACATTGTCCAGTGTCCATTTTGGGCCATCAATTTATCTTCTAGGGAAAAAGAATTTAGGTAACTTAATTCGAGTAGGAAAAAACTGGGCCTTGACTTACAAACAGAAACCCTAACTACTCAAGGGGAATTCTAGATTGCTTTCTTCTTTCCTTATGTTTCTTCACTTCATGCTTTACAGGAGGCCCAGAAAAATGAGCGATCCCATGTGCTTTGGACTAAAAGGTGAGTTAGATCAAGCCACTGAAGCAATAGACCTCCTTGACTAAGAGGTTTGTGAAGAAGGGCTGGGAGTAGGGTGAAACAGGTATGGCACTCAGCCTGGGCATATTTCAGGGAATGTCAAAAACCCTGTAATCAGGCCAATGTGTTATTCCAGTGGCAGAGCAGTGGATTACCTTGTGCCTGGCAAAATGGAGCTTGAGGTCATGAGCAGATACGCCAGTCCCGTGAACCCGGCTGTCTTCTCCCATCTGACTGTGGTGTTGTTGGCCATAGCATGTTCTTCACCACCTGGTTCTTCATTTATGAAATTACCTCCACCAAGTACACTCGGGATATCTATAAAAGCTCCTCACCTCCTTGGTGGCCTTGCTTGTCATGGACTTTGGAGCCTTCTTCCGGCTATTCTGGGTTGGCATCTACATATAAAGGGTTACAACCAGGTGGCTTCCCCAAATCCCGGCTTTTGTGAATTATTATTATTTTTTTACTATTGCTGGAAGTGTCCACTTGCAGCTCACAATAAAGGCAGATATGAGACTGAGGGAAAAAAAAACACCCTGTACTCAAGATCATATTTTAATATAATCTTTTCTAAAAATCAAAACAAATGCCAAAAGTCCACAATAAACAAAATATCATTAAAAATTTTCAAAGTTTATTTATTTTTTGAGAGAGACAGAGATAGTGCAAGTGGTGGAGGGGGAGAGAGAGAGAGAGAGAGAGAGAGAGAGAGAGAGAGAGTCCCAAGCAGGCTCCATGCTGCCAAGTGCAGAGCCCGATGCGGGGCTTGAACCCATGAAATTGCAAGATCATGACCTGAGCTGAAACCGAGAGTTGGATGCTGAACCAACTGAGCCACGTAGGCATCCCAACAAAATATCATTTTAAATAAAGAAGGATCAGTAACAGTGCTGTGCTCAGCTATGTTGGAAGTTGAGGTTGAAGGAAAAATCAGTAATGCTGATCCTGTTTTCATTTAAAACCATATAGATGCTGAAAGGACCACCCTCAGATGACACTCAAACCACATGGAGATATGCAGGGATGGCCCCAGGTACGAAGGACCATCCAGGGGTGCTGCATCCACAGTTCAGTGTCTACACTAATGGGACATCACTATTGGGCTGCCTTCATCAGCACAACCTTACTCCCCTAGGAGACACTCATAAACAACTTTATTGTTTATTCCAACAACTTCTGGAAAGACCCATCAGCAACTCAATAGGAAGCAGGAAACAACAGTTTGTACATTAAAACTCTTTGAACCTTTGCCTTTCTGTGTCTACCAATCCCAAACTATCATATCATGGCCCTTACACAGTTCTAAGCCCTCAAGTTGAAAGGCCTGCACTAAACCAGATTTCAAAGTCTCAAAACATCTCAGCCTTGCTTTTCCCGACCAACATGCCCCACAACACTCTGTTGAGGTAGTGTTCTCCCTTCTCACTTTCATCTTGTGGAAAGAAAAGGAGAGAAGGAAGGAGGGAAGGGAGGGAGGAGAGAGGGAAGGAGAAAAAAAGAGGAAGACAGGGAAGGAATGAAGAAGAAAAGAAAAACAATAGGTATGTTAGATGAGTTTCTTTCTATTCTTGGTCTTTTATTTATTATGCAAACAGAGTAAAGAGTAGTCACGAGAAAAATAATCACAATCTTGTGGAGGGATACTCTTTTCCAGTGTCTGTTAAAACCACTAATAATTTAAAATAATGTGAAGAGATCATAAATGAACGTTTATATTCCCTATATTTTTAAGTGAAATAAAAATGGAAAAGCTCTGAAGCACATCCAGTGCAGGCACTCTATCTGTGCTGGTTTGGGAGGGATCGTGTCATCCCTGAGCTTAATCTGAGAACGAACTCAAGATTTCAGTGAAACCTATCCCTCTGTTCTGAATGTTTCCTTCCCAGTATTTCAGTATTGGGGTTTACTGCGAGAATGTTTCCTGACATTAGCATCTCAAAAGAAATTTGAGTGGTTGCCTCAAGTTCTTAAGAATAAGTAGAAATAACTCTCATAATCTATAATTGAAGAAGCAGAAGTCCAGAGACCAAAATATTGGTATCTGTCCCCAAAAGGTTAGTATATACCCCAATATACAGCATCATTTATACTTCTATGGGCTTCTGGCAAGTGACATCTTTTTAGGGCTCCTTTTTTATTCTCCGAAGAACTGAGATATCTCTGTGGCATTTCCTCCTGAGTTAAAGCACACTGACTGGGAGTGGGGCAGCCATGCTTCCATTCAAAAGGGTACCTTTTCCAGCCTCCCCAGCATCTGGATTCCCTGTGTAGTCCCTGTGACTGCATTACAGGCAATGATATGTACAGAAAAGACCGTGTGTGGTCCCTGAGCACTATTCTTTTCAGGAAAGGGGTGTACCCTTCTCCCTTTCTTTCTCTTTGCTGCCCAGAATGTGTATGTCGTATGTCATGGCTGGAGCTGTAGTAGCAATTCTGGGCTATTCTGCCCTAGAATAGCAGTGCAGAGAGCTATGAGCCTACATCTCTATGCATAAACAGAGTCCTATCCATGTTTACACTATAGCTCTTTGGGATTTGTTTGGGGATAGAATTAATCCTTCCTGATAAAGCCTCTCTGTTGGAGTTGCTGTGTGGACATCCAAGGGAAATCTCCATGGCGACCCGTGTCGTGCACATCTGAGAGAAAACCCGAAAGGCCACAAAATCCAATGTGTAACATGACTAAGCTCTGCACAGGGGGATTTTAGGTGATTGCCACTTTTTTCCTACTGTCTGACTTTTTTGTTTTTACTAATTTTCTATAATCAACAAGTATTATATAATGAAAACTGAAAGGAACATGAAGAAAACAGTGAGGGCATCAGCAGATAATTCACAGAACCAGAAGTTCTAAAGAAGTTTTAAAATTTATCTTGAGAGAGAGCACAAACATGGGAGGGGCAGAGAGAGAGGGAGAGAGAGAATCCCAAACAGACTCTATGTTGAGAGTGCAGAGCCCAACACGAGAGCTGCGAAATCACAAGATCCAAGAGTCGGATGCTCAGCCAATTGAGCCACCCAGGCATCCCCAGAAGTATACTTTCAGCTGCCATAAAAAAAATGTTCAACTTCTTGAGTTATTAAGTGAAAACCCAAATCCTGAGATTCTTTTTTGCAGTTCTCATAGAAACAGACTATCTTTACATAATAATACCCAGGATAATAGAAGACACTGTGAGCCCATCTGTCACAAATATATATAAAACCTCGCCAGCTAGGCACAGGACAGGCAGGGGTGGGGTTGTGGCAGGGGCGAGAGAGTTTGCTAAAGTTCTTTTCGTGGCAAGAAAGAAATGGATAGTGTTAAGTTTAACAAACAAATATAGATAAATATAAGTATGCATCTTAAGGACAACCACCATAAAAAACAGAGTGCATTGCTTTTAAAGCACCAGGGAAATACTCCCCAAAGCTTTATCTGTACAGTGGACTCATGAAAGAAAAGTAGACAAAACCTCCTAGCAAACTAGATCCATAAGGGAACTTCTTTAATCTTGTTGAAGGCTATAAACCCAAACCTTTAACATCCCTTAATTTAAAGCTTTAGAAGCATTCCCTTTAAAACCAAGCACAAGATCTGATGTCCACATGATAACTCCATAGTTAAACATAGTTCCAGAGTCTGGCAAAACTCTAGGATAAGGAAGGGAGGAGGGAGAGAATAGGTAGGTAGGTAGGTAGGTAGATAGATAGGTTATAGATAAATAATAGATGATAGATAGATAGATAGATAGATAGATAGATAGATAGATAATAGGTAGGTAGGAATACATGAGAGGGCAAAATATGAAGAGGGGGAATAACACTGGTATAATATGCAGACAATGCGATGATCTATTGAGAGCATCCACTAAATAAAATAACTGTGTCTTGTCCTAGAGCATCATGAAGCTCCCCCTCAACCTGGGTGTCTTCTCTTTTTGCCCAAGTTATCTTTAGGGAAGGAGGTGGGAAATGCCCAGACAATGGTAGTTCCAACAGTAGGAAAGTGTTGGTTTCCCCCTCCAGCATCCCAGGGGTAGCATGAGAGACCGAAAGACTTGGAATTACCACAGGTCCAAAAGCCAGCCTTTGTACTTTTACTGTGTATTTAATACCTTTTGTATCAGTATAAAAATATTATGTATGTGTGTTGCTTGCTCTCTCTCCACACACACACACACACACACACACACACACACACACCCCTCTAGCTTGACCAAAGAAGTGCAAACCAGAATCAGAAAAGTATTCACTAAGTGACATTTCATGTTGTGAGCCATTAGCTGTCTTTAGGTTTTACATTAGAAAGATTGGTAATTGTACAATTGCATGCCCATCCCAGAGGAGGAAAAACCAAGTGGATGTATTTCACAAGAAATAAAGCCAAAAGCCAACAACAGCCAAAGGAAATTCTGATTTACCTTCTCTGGTGCCAGTCTTAGGAAGTGTTTTATTGTGGTTGAAAATTCAAGGACCAATACACGGTCCTGGTGATTGTTTCCAGGAACTGAACCCAGAGAAAGTGAAGGCATTTATAGTTGAATCCTGGTTAAGTGTTTACATCCTTAGGAATGTATTTCCCTTGATGGCCATTTCTTGCCTTTCCAGGATGAATTAGAGATAAACTGATGAAACGTGGCACATTTAAGCGCTTAGCCCTGTGCATGATGCAGGCTGAGATTTGAATTCTAACAAACTCAGATGGTGCAGATGGCCATGTGAGCACATGGCCAGCCCCCCAGGGCTCAAGGATGGGAAACCAGGATGGTGTCAGGACAGCCACATGGGCTGCATTGGTGGGGTGGAGGGGACTTCGGTGTTTCATTCCATCTACATGGTGAGCAAGTAGGACATGTGGAAGACTCTTGTTGTCAGGAAACATGTAAGAAAGAAGCCAAGTCCTTATTAACAAGCTAATTTATAATATAAGCCCAATCGTTTGAGTGAACAAAAATAAAATGTTAATCTGTCAGGCCAAATACAGATTGAGATGCACAGCTGCTAAAGAGTTATTAAATAAGCGGCATGTTTCATATAAAAAGGAAAAGGAATTTGGAATGTCAATATTTTCTAATTCATAAAAGATTAGTTCTCAGTTGAAAAATAATAGAATAAGACTTAGGTGGAAAGTAGTTTCCAAGTCAAATCTGTCCAGCATGGCTCTGTTCAGATAAACTGGAGGGATTTTTTCTTTTAAGGATTTTATTTTTTTTTTTAGTATTATTTTTTTTTAATGTTTATTTATTTTTGAGACAGAGAGAGACAGAGCATGAATGGGGGAGGGTCAGAGAGAGGGAGACACAGAATCTGAAACAGGCTCCAAGCTATCAGCACAGAGCCCGACGCGGGGCTCAAACTCACGGACCGCGAGATCATGACCTGAGCCGAAGTCGGCCACTTAACCGACTGAGCCACCCAGGCGCCCCTAAGGATTTTATTTTTAAGTAATCTCTACACCCAACTTGGGGCTTACACTTACAACCCTGAGATCAAGAGTCCCATGTTTTACTGACTGAGGCAGATAGGCACCCCTAGAGGGATTTTTATTTTATTTTTTACTTTTTTAATTTATATTTTAGTTAACATACAGTGCAATGTTGGTGATTTATCACTTACATACAACACCCTGTACTCATCACAAATGCCCTCCTTAATACCCATCACCCATCTAGCCCACCTCCTATCCTCCTCCCTCCATCAACCCTCAGTTCTCTATCTTTAAGAGTTTCTTGTGGTTTGTTTCCTTCTCTTCTCTTCCCCGCACTCCACCTTCCTATCTCTTCCTCTGTTTTGTTTCTTAAATTCCACATATGAGTGAAATGATATGGTATTTGTCTTTCTCTGATTGTCTTATTTCACTTAGCATAATACATTCTAGCTCAACCCACATCATTGCAAATAGCAAGATTTCATTCTTTTTGATGGCTGAGTAATATTCCATGACATATATATCACATCTTCTTTATCCATTCATCAGTCAATGGACATTTGGACTCTCTCCATAGTTTGGCTATTGTTGATAGAGAGGTTTTTAAATAAACAGATGTTCAAGGCCTCATCTGGGAACACCAGTGCTGGGGGCTGGGACTGGGCTTGGAAGTGGACACTTTTAAGAGTCTTGAGGGTTTTATGCTTAATGATAGTAATGTTAAGTTGGCATTTCATTTTCTCTCCAAAATCAGATAAAAACAAATACGATCTTGAGGTAAACTTGGGGAAGCTGAACAGCTGAACCACCGAGTGGGAGAGGAGCTGTAAACAGGCAGGGGAGGGAGGGCTCCTAAGGGGCTATAGGAGTATACATCCTGTGCTGCAAAATGTAAACATCTTTCTTACAAGGTCAGGATGGGTTGCGACAGCCTTTTCTGCATGAAGAAAGAGTGGGTACAAATAAGCAATCTCACACCCAAGCCATTTAGACAGAAAAGAGTCAACTTGGTGGAGAAAAGGGGGGGGGCTTTTCCCCAAGTCTGCCACTCTCTGCTCACTGTTGGTGGGAACTGACCAAACACATGAAAGGCATAGAGCAGTGGGCCATCTTTGAGGGTTGGGGTATCTACACAGTGACCCACTTTGGAAACCAGTTTGCCATCCTCTAGCAGGGGCAACGTTAGTCACATCCTAAGTCCCAGCTGTTTATGTCCAAAGTGACTTTGGGGTAGGGGCCCAGGGGACTAGAGAGTTTCGTTGTTCTAGATAGATAACATCGTAGAGCCTGGGGACAATGAAAAGGTCGTTCTACAGAAGAATGGAGAAATTGTGTACAGCCATTAAAGTGGAATGCTGCCCAGCAGGGAGAATGACTAACAAATGTCACCATTTCCTCCAACTTGGAACATGCTCTCAAATATAATGTTGATTAGGAAAAGCAAATCACAAAATAAGATACACAGCATAAAACCGCTTCTTTGAAAGCCCAAGTATACGAGAAACAATTTAATGTGGAGGGATAAAAAAGACATTGACTATCTATGAAGAACAATAGGTGATTAGTAAGCACACATTTAAGGTTATGGTTGCCCTGCAGTGGGGGCACTATGAGGGCCCCCAGAATGGTGATAACACCCAATTTTGTAACCTGAGTGCCAGGTACATTGGTCTTTATTCTATTTGCTTCTTTATCTTAGATATACATTTTATATTTCATATATTCTCTTATGTGCCAGATACTTCCACTTTTTCAAATGGAAAAAAAAATCTCATATTAAAGCCTTGACTAGCCCTGAGCCCTATTCACATGAACCTTCTTCAAAGAGCTGAGTCAGAAACACCTCAAAGTTATCAAAGTTATCAAAGTTATCAAAAAGGAACTGGAAAAGAATCTACACAAAAACATAATCAGGAAAAGGGAAAGAAGAGGAAAAACAAGAATGCTGAGAAAAATATTACAAGGCCAACAAAAATGAAGACCAACACTTTGTACTGACATCCAGAGACTGGTTGGTGGGATGGTTTCAAATACCTTGACAAAATGGAGTGTGGAACTGCAACCCGGTCCTGCCCCCTGGCTAGAGGTCAGGTTGTAACCAAGAATGTTCCCTGGAACTAAAGCTCTGACTTGGAAGATTTTCTTAGGGATCGCCTTGGTCTGTCCTTTATCATTGTAGCTGAACCATTTAAGCCATTTCAAATGGTGTCTATTTTTGACTCACTCAGCCCCTGTTTGCAGATCTCTCTGTGTTCTAGGTGCTGTGCCTGCTCTAGAGGCTTCGGAGGTAGAGGTGACAGTTAAATGGTGTACTGGGCATCCAAGGTCCCTCCAGCAGAGGGTCTAACTAGTCCAGGGGTCAGGGAAACTTGCCAGAGGAAATAGCATTCCAGGTGGAGCCTGAAGGCTGATTAAGAGTCAGTCATGGCAGATGAAGGATGGAGGGTAGGAAGAATGTTCCAGATGGGAATAAATATGCAAAGGCCGAATGGAGGCAGAGAGTGTGGAATCCTAAAGGAGAATCTTGAGCTGCAGGCCGAGCTCAAAGAGGAATGCCTTGCAGGCCCATTTAGGGAATGTGATGCTATCTTACATGAATTGGACCACACTGGCTGTTTTAAGCAAGGGAGTTACATGATCAGAGTGACTTATTTTAGAAAATTCACTCTTTTCCATTAGATCAGTGTTTGCCCCATTGACACCTTTAATCTACTTACTCTCCTACCTTCAATTATCCATCACCTTCCTCACTTCCTTCCCTACATAGCTCAGATTCCACAGGTCATCATTAGAAACACTCCCTCAGATCAACTTGCCCCTTTCTTGCCCCACTCTCTCATTGCTGGACCCACCTGGCTACACCCCACAATTCAGCCTATAACACTTTGGGGTAAGATCGAGGTATTGGCTGTATCGTATTTCCTCTGGAGGCGGTAAGGTTAGAGAATCTGTTTCTTTACCTTTTCCAGTTTCTTGAATCTTCCCTCATTCCTCGGCTTGTAGCCCTGCATCACTCCAGCCCCTGGCTTCTGTCCTTAGATCTCTTCTGATTCTCCTATCCCCCTCTTTCCCTTATGAGGACCCTTGGGATGACACGGGGCCCACCTAGATAATTCAGGATAATCTCCCCATCTTAAGATGCTTAGCTTAATCACACCCACAGAGTTCCTTTTGCTATGTAAGGTCCATGCCCAGTTTCCAGTGGTTAGGATGTGGCTGAACCATTATTCTGCCCACCACACCATCTTCTAGGACAATATATCATACTGTCTTCACTCCCCTCACACTCCCAGCTCTGTCTCCCTACCCTACCATATTTCTTTGGAAAAACAGACTCCATCAGACCAGAACTGCCTTGTCATCCCATCATCAAAACCACCCCTGCCCTGGATCTGGAGTCACACTGTCAGCTCAGCCTCCTGTCATTCTGGACACTGTGTCCCTGCTCCCATCTACAGTGAAGACATTCACTCTTGCTCTGGCTCTTCTCAGCAGACAATTCTCCGTGGTCTCTTATGTTGCTGCACATTTTGCTAGGACTGACCTTTGCTCTGGATGATCTTTGCTTAGTAAACAGCCTTGGAAGATAGAGATGATATCTAACCCTGGAGCAAAGGGCAGGCGTGTGTCTTTTGCCAGCATCCACGAAACTTGGCAGGCTGACTTGTTAGCTTGCAAATAAGGTTTAACCTCAGTCTCTTCATGGTTCTCAGCGGAACCCATCTGCTCTAGCTTCTCTATGTCTTCACACCTCACTCGCTTTTCTCTACCATCCGTTCTTCCATTTCTAGTGGCTCGTTCTCACCAGTGCATAGTTGTGCTCCAGCACATCTCTTCTCAAAACCAAAAAGAAACCCCAAACCACTCTTGTTTGACACCTCCTTGCCTTCCAACTACAAACCAACTTCTCTATTCTCTTCCCAACGAAAATTTATAAAATTACTGTCTTCTTTTTTTTTTTTTTTTTTTCAACGTTTTTTTATTTATTTTTGGGACAGAGAGAGACAGAGCATGAACGGGGGAGGGGCAGAGAGAGAGGGAGACACAGAATCGGAAACAGGCTCCAGGCTCCGAGCCGTCAGCACAGAGCCTGACGCGGGGCTCGAACTCATGGACCGCGAGATCGTGACCTGGCTGAAGTCGGACGCTTAACCGACTGCGCCACCCAGGCGCCCCTAAAATTACTGTCTTCTAACAACACTGTCCAGTAGACGTTTCTGGGATGGTGGAAATGCTCTGTCCTGCGTTGTCTAATTTGGTAGCCACTAGCCTCATGTGACTGTTGAGCAATTGAAATGTGGCTAGTGCAACTGAGGAGTGAATTGTTAATTTCGTTTAATTTCAATTAAATTTATTATTTTTAAAACATTTATTTATTTTGAGAGAGAAAGAGCAGGGGAGGGGCAGAGAGAGGGAGAGACAGACTCCCAAGCAGGCTCCACACTATCAGCGAGGAGCCTGATGTGGGATTTGAACTCATGAACCATGAGATCATGATCTGAGCCAAGATCAAGAGTCGGAGGCTTAACTGACTGAGCCACCCAGACGCCTCTCAATTAAATTTAAATAGCCACATGTGGTTAGTGGCCACCATATTGGAGAGATCTATGGTGACTCTCCATTTCACATGCTCTGTCCTTTCCCTATCTGACTTCTCAATTGTACTTGACCCACTTGACCAGTCTATCATTCTGAGGCATTTTGTCTCTGGCTTCCATGCTTTGCTCTTTTCATCCTGCTCTACCACTCTCTAACTCAATCTCCTTGGTTGGCTTCCTCTGATGTGTCACCTGTAAGTGTCTGAATGCCACCAGGACCCATTCTGTGCTCTCCATTCCTCTGTTTACATTTCTCCCTAGGTGATCGCATCCAGTTACCTAGTGTTTGATATTATCTACAGGCTAATAAGTCTCAAGTGTGTGTCTCCAGGCCTGTCCTTCTCACGGGGCACTGATTACTTATATCCAATTGCCTACTTTACATATCCATGTTGGTGTTCAATAAGCATCTCAAATTTAATACATCCAAAGTAGAACGATTTTATTTCCTCACAGCCTGTTCTTTCAGCTTTTCTATCCCAAGAAATGCACCCTCTCTACCCAATTGCTCAAGACAAAAACCTGGAAGTCTTTGCACAACCTTACTGTCAATACTGTGGGCTTAACCTCCAAAATATATTCATATCCGTGTCTTCTCCTTCTTCTTCTTTTTTTTTTTTTTCATATCCATGTCTTCTGTCTCTACTGCTAGTACCTGACTTTAAACCCCCATCCTTGCTCCTGATTTAGGGCAATCGCCTCACCACTGTTTTCTCTTGCCCTGTTCTACATATGATGCCTGCACAGCAGCCAGAAGGAGCTTCAAAGGGCAAAAATCCTCCAGTGGTTTTCTCTTACATATAAAATAGATCAGTGAGCCTGTCCACCTACTGGGAACCCTCCCACCTCTGGGTCTCCTGTTACGTGAGATTCGGCACTATCCTTATTGTTTAAACCACTCACACTTAGATTTACTGTTGCTTAAAGCACAAAACATCCTGACTGACCCAATGCTTGTTAGAGAATGGCAAATTAGTAATTAAAAGTTGGAAATGAATGAAATAACCAAAGCTAGAGAACTGATTATGAAGCCATTGTTATACAGGGGAATAGTATATAGGAGAGAAAATATGATGTCATGGGCATCTGTTTACTGATATTAAATAATGCTTATTATGTAATGTCAAATTTCAAAAACAAATTTCAATGGTATTTATATATGAATACTCATACACATAGACACATACATAGACACACCCTTTATAGTGCATATATATATATTTGGTTTCAAGTGGATATAAACACATGCTATAAATGCATATGCACATTTTACAGTGGTTATTACTAGGTAGTAGGATTATGACTTTTTGTTCTTTATAATTTTTGATATTTTTTCAAATTTTATTTAACAAAAATTTTATTTAAAAATATTTTTAATGTTTAGTTTTGAGAGAGAGAGAGAGAGAGAGAGAGAAAGAGTGTGAGCAGGGGAGCAGCAGAGAGAGAGAGGGAGACAGAATCTGAAGCAGGCTCCAGGCTCCCAGCCATCAGCACAGAACCCCATGTGGGGCTTGAACTCACAAACTGTGAGATCATGACCTGAGCAGAAGTCTGATGATTAATCGACCAAGCCACCCAGGTGCCCCAACAAAAAATAATTTTATAGTAAAAAACAATAAAAGGTATTTTACATGAACAATAGTATTTTAAGGGTGCAACTGGTTAAGCAGATTGCCTTATTTATTTATCCCAGCTTTATTGAGGTATAGTTGACATCCTCATGGTTATTTAGTTTCTTCCTTTACACACTAATGTTCTGGGATCAGTAAACACGCTTTGTTAAGGTGCTGTCAGGTAAACTCGAGGTGTCCTGTAGTAGAATTGCATTTCGAAATGTTCTCAGAGCATGTGGGAAGAAAGGTGTCTGCAGGGGACAAGGAGGCTGAAGGAAGCATGGAGGGGGTGGGTCCCGATTACCCTTCCTAGGCAGTAGACAGATAGTGATTTGCCTAGTCCCTCCCTCCCACTCATGACAGGAGGCCCGTGTCAGCTGCCCCATCAGGGGCCCCTGACAGGGCTCCTAGACAGGTCCCATCTGCCACAATGGTGCCGGATGTAGCCACTAGAGGGCGAGCACAATTGTTTTGAACTGCTCTCTTGACAAAGGAACAAACATAACCTGGCTTCTGTTTCATAATCGTAATACCAATCGGTTTAGCGAGTTCCTATACTATAGTGGTGCAGGTAAATGCCCACTCACTAGAATCAGGTATTAAAAAATTGCTTTCCTCTGCTCTTCAGGGACACAGTAAGGGTATTTCATCGTGACGTGACTTTGCAGTGTGTGTTTGTGGGGAGAGCATGTGCTCCCTCTCCCCGCCAGCCCCTGAGTCTGCTTAATTCTTCCGCCGTGAGTGCAAGGCAGCCAGGATATGGACACTGTGCCGAGGGAAACCTGTGAGCACCTAAACAAATACAGGGAGTCTGTGTTCATGGACTGGATGATGCAATATCACCAAGGTGGCAATTCTCTCCAAAGTGGCTATAGATTCAATGCAGTGTTTTTCAAAATCCCAGCAGGATTCCCCCCCCCCCCCCCCCCCCAGAAATTGGCAAGCTATCCCTGAGGGCAAAAACAGCCAAAAGTATTCTGAAAAAGAACAGAATTGGAGGGCTTACATTTCCTGACTTCAAAACTTACTGTGAAGCTTCAGTAAAAAACAAACAAAAAACAGAGTGGTACTGGCATGTGGACAGACCTATATATCAATGGAACAGACTTGGGAGGCTAGAAATAAACCCCTACGTTTATGGTTAATTGGTTTTCAACAAAAATGTCAAGGCAATTCAATGGAGGAAAAGGATAGTCATTTTAACAAGTGGTGCTGGGACAAAGTAGGTTAGTGGTTGCCTGGGGATGGGGTAGGAGTGGAGAAGGACTGCATATGGGGTGATAGAATGTTCTAAATGTGGATTGTGGTGATGGTTGCTTAACTCTATAAATTAACTAAAAATCATTCAATTCACACTTAAAATGGGTGAAAGTTATAGGTGGGGGGGGGGGGGAGAAACCTCAGTCCAGAAGCAGGTGAGGTGAGATGTGCCAGCACCGGGCGGTGTGCCAAGGTAGGAGGGTCTGTGCTTGCTTCGTCACCCCCTTGTTGAGCCTTTCGAAGCCTCAGCCCCTTCATTTGTGTTAAAGTTTAAAAAAGTGTTTGTTTATTTATTTATTTTGATGGGGGGAAGGGAGAGGAGCAGAGAGAGAGGGAGAGAGAGCATCCCAAGCAGGCTCCACACTCCGCATGGAGCTCAACTCTATTCCATGAACTGAGATCATGACCTGAGCTGAAATCAAGAGTTGGATGCTTAACCGACTGAGCCACCCAGGTGCCCCAGCAAGATATTTTATATCCTCTTCTTCTTACAAAGTTTTCCAAATGCGATGTGTATTTTACACTCACAGCACATTTCAGTTTGAACCTGCTATGTTTCAAATGCTCATCAGGTGCCTGTGGCTTCTGGCCAAGTTCGTGTAGGCTGAGGTGCCTGACGGACACAGGGCAAGATTCCGTGTGACATTGTAAAAAAGTGCATGTGTGGCCACTTTTGGAAAATACTGCTGTAAGAGTTCCTAAATTCACGTGCAACCTAAATCACAATCCATTAAGAATTATGTAGCCCATCCTGTTAAGTTCTTCCTATATCTTTCCAAAGTGCTTTTACACCACTCCCCTGTGTTGACCATCGAGGAGAGGCTGAATTATCCCCACCTTCACAGTCAGATTGCAACCTTTTGGGTCCCAGAGATCTGAGTTCTCACTCTGGTTCTGCCTCCTATAAGCTGTGTGGCCTTGTTGGGCAAGGCTGCTAATCTCCTCAGCCTCAGTTTTGTTATTTTAAAACCGTGGACGATAATGGCATCACTTTTGTAAAACAAATATTTATTGAATTCTGTTGTATGCTAGGCCTTGTTCTAGATATTTGGAGGCAGTGGTGAAAAGAAAAAAGTCCTGCCCTCATGGAGCTCACATTCTAGGGGGCTGTGTCTGCCTCCTGAGCTGTTGAGAGAATTTCAACAAAATGGTGCATGAACACAGCACTCAGCAGCTTGGTCATAAAAACTGCCTGAGAATGCAGACAGTTATTGTCATCATCATCATCATCACTATGCTGTCTTCAGTGCTCTCCCTCCTACAACAGGCAAAATAAATATGTTCCCACAGACCACAATGCACAGGAAGCCCTAAGGCAGGGAACTTATGCTTCAAACTAAGAGTCTGAATCTTTCAGGACAAAGAGAAGAATTGGCTGGAAAAAAAAAAAAAAAAAAAGAAGAGCATTTCAAGCACATCTTCACGAGCGCTATAATCACTTAAAAACAGTTAAGTCAACCATGAAATTAACAAGGAGCAGAAATCTCTGTTCCTTCCATTCAGATCTCCATGGCCGGGCTTCACATTTACTGAGATAAATGTCTCCCATGATCACCCTGTGCCGCCGAGGAGAGTGTCCCTTCTTGGAGATAATATTCTCATTAATGCTAGACAAACAGAAGGCAGGCTTCGGCAGCAGTCCCAGCCCGAACAGTATCTGACCATGTGATGGTCTCCCTCCTGTGGAGACGCCTGGGCTGGGGGCAAGGAGAGAGGTCTTCTCCATGTGGCTCTGCCCTGCATCCAGCCCACCTCACCCACCCTGACCGGTGCCCCTGTGCCCTGCCTCCAGCCTCTGATCTCCCAGCCCATACCATCATACCTCTACCAGAGTGGAGCCAGAGCGACCTGGGGAGTTCCACAGGAAATGCCAGCTGTTACCAAGGCGGGCAGAGAGGCACATGCTACTCTGGGAGATGGCACACAGAGGCTGGTCGAATTCTCCTGGAGTCCAGTCAGACTGGTCAGGAAGGGGCAGGGTTGCCTTTAGGAGGCAGGCAGGATGGCCCACAGGTGGGAATGACAGGAGGGGAAGAGGATAACCCACAGAATAGGAATGGGGTGGCGCACAGGACAGGAATGCGGGGGCCCACATGTGGATCAGCCTTGCTCCATCTGGAGCAATGCCCTTAGCTCTGCGAAGCCCATCTACGTTTCCCCTTTGAGCCTTTCTCTAGGATCAAGGGAAGACTTGCCTGTCCTGGCTAGCAAGGACCCTGTTTCGCCGTCCCTAGTTTCTCCCTCATTGATCTTGGGCTCTCAGGAAATGGGCTCAGTCATCCAAGGCGGGAGGCATTTTCTGGATCCAGAGGTCTGTGGGGGCCACTTCCCCTGATAGGGTGGGGTTCCGTTCAATGAACCTTATCCACAGTCTTTCACTACCCGCTAAGCCCAGAGTCCTCAGGCAGGACGAGGCCTGGAGTCCTTGGTCCAGGCACTACCACCAGGCTCCTTGGGCCCACTGGCATAGAAATGAGGCTTCACGGTCTCACAGTTTTCTTTCTGGAAATCAGAGCTCCAGGAGTTGGGAGAGCCCTCAGAGACACGAGAGTGTAATATGCTCTTTCAGCACTCCAGCCTCAGGCGGGAGGTCCAGAGCAAGGTCACCAGCAGTTCAGGGCTGAAACAGAACCAAAGCATAGCACAGCCAATGCCCTCCTGGCCCCAACAGCGTCTGGTCCTATGGACAATGAGAACCATGCTGGGCCCGTCGGGTGTTTACAGGGGCTGATGCATGCTGTATGGTCAAAGCCCAGCCCCAAGCCCCCTCCTCCAGCAAGCTCCCTCGGATGCGTAACAGAACAAACACTGGATTCAGAGCCACGGGTCATGAGTTCAAGCCCTGCTCTGTCATTCATTGACCGTGTAACCCTGAGGAATTAACCTCCCTGAACATCTGTAGAGTTGGATTGGAGCTGCCTCCACTACATTGGTGGTGGGTGACAAGAGGACTGCACTACCCTTTCCTGCCCCACCCTCCGCCCCTGTTCCCTACAGATTAATGACTTCACTGGGTGTTTGAAGTTGATGGGAGAGAAGTAGTACATTTAATCAGTTCTGAAATGTAGACTTTTACACCTCGACATTTCAGAAATCAGGACATGTCTCTCCATTGACAGTCTTAACTGTTGCCTAGGTGGCAACCCTGAAATTAATATTGCTTCCTGCATATGTCGCTCCCCCCAGCTTGACTGGATAACCTCAGCCCCTCAGTGTTTCCATTAACAAACCATCGAAGGACCATTGGAGAAGAAATGAGTCCTGGCTGGTGTCTGAAACATTCTGCTGACACCTTCTGGTAAGATGGAGAAAGTACCAGCATCAAACCTTGAACAATGGGGATCAGTGGCATGGGAGAGTATCCAGAAAGAGATAGTGGGGTGTTATTTTCAGAAATGCCACAGTATCCATTCTCCTGATGGCGCAGAGGATGGCATCATGTGGAAAAACCTGGCCATTGATGTCTCAGAGTCAGAAAGGGAACATCAACACCTCTCTCTGTCTCTCTCTCATGCACATACTCATTCTCTGTCCTGGGGATACAGTACCTTCCGTGACTAGGCAGAAACTTGAGTTCTCTCCTCTTCCTTCTGCCCGCACCCCACCTCCCCAGCCTTTGTGATTGGGAAATCAGGGAAAGCAGGGAAAGCAGGGAATCCGTGTTAAACATCGCTAAGACCCAGCAAGTGCTTTCATATGTACCTGTTCGTTGCCTCAAACCAAATCAAATCCTTTATATTTGCACTTGATTATCTTCTAATTATACCCATAATACATGAACATTTTCTGTTATTTACAAGAATGAAATTTACAGTGCCACAAAATTCCTCCTGCATGGCCACTCCCTCCCTCCCACAAGCCAAAGCCCTCCCCAAAGATGACATTGTAATTGTTGTAGGTATCCCTGCTGACAGTGTTTTTGGTTGTTGTTGTTGTTTAATTTGCTTTTGCATAATTAGATTTCATCTGTAAGTTAACATAAATGGTTAACTACGTATTCATGCTTTTGCAATATGCTTTCTCCACTTAATATAATCTTGGGAGGACTTCTCATATTAATGCATATAGGACAACCTCATTTCTAAACTGCTGAATAGTGATAATTTATTTACACATTTCCATGTTGATAGACATTTGGGTTAGTTATTTTGTTTCATGTATTTGCATTGGCTATTATAAACAATCCTAAATAAACATCTTTGTATAGCCTGCTTATGCGTATGGGCAGGAAGTGGAATTTTTTGGTCTATGTGATTATACATTTTCATTTTAGAAGACATGGCCAACTTGGCCTCCAGAATTGCTGTACCTGTTTATACCCTCATCAGTACTAAGTAGTTCCAGTATTTACAGCTTTTTCCAAGTTGATGGGTGAAAATATAGATCTTGAATCTTGGGGTGGCACATGTTTTTCATGTCTTTTGGCAATTTCTATTTCCTCTTCTTTGACCTACTTGTTCAGTCCTCACACCCCTGAGTCACTGAATTTTCCTTATTGATGTCACGGGGACTGTTTTGCCTATTATAGTCTTACCTGTTAAAGATGTGGTGTGTGTTATCTTCACACTGTAATTCATCTTCTGCATTTGCATCTAGTATCTCTTATTGTAGAGGAAGTTTTTGTTTTAAATTCAATGTAGCCAAATGTATCAATCATTTATTTTCAGGTTTTGTGATTTGTGTCTTAAGAATGACTTTCCTACCTCAAAATATATATTCCATCATGTTTTCTTCACTTGTAAACGTGTTTTAAAATATTTCCTTCAAATGATTCTTATAATTTTGTTGGGATAAATCATCTGGGTTTGTTTGGGTATTGGGGAGGTAGCCCCCTACCATTATTATATTACAAATGGATAGTCAATCCACTACTATTTTTTTGAATCTATATTTTTACACTCTTCTAGTTTATATACTAAATTCCTAAATGCATGAGCCAGTTTCAGGACACTACCCTCTTTCAAAATGAATATCTATTCTATATGTTTATTCTTACATATTCTTTCAATTATAATAGTTTATTACATATTTTTATATATCTCAGAGAATTTCTACCTCATGGCTTTCCTTTTTCATAACTGTCTTTACTATTCTTGCACATTTCCTCCTTCAATATAAGAATCTGCTCATGAATTTCATTGGGAAAATCTTATATGATTGTGATTAATGCTGAATTTCAATTCTGCACTAATCTGGGGGAAAGATGACATTTGTATCATATTTAATCTTCTACCAACAGCATGGAGTATCTATTTATTCATGGAAATACATTTATAGACACTATATTTTATAATTTTCTCCATATAAGTCCTGCACATTTTTGTTTCATTTACCCCTAGCTGTGCTACAACACTGTTGCTATTATGAATGACATTTTCCCTTATATGTTACAATTCATCATTACCAGTAGATAGGAGGACTTGGCATAGGCAAGCAGGTCTCTCCACCTAATGGCACTTGTCCTAATTATTCTTAAAGTTTGTTAGTTCAATTTTCTAGGTAAAAAAATCACATTGTCTGAAAAAAGTGACACTGCATTTTAGGGTAAACCTTGTACTCTCTTGTCCATTTCCTCCCTTGCCGTTATAGTTTATTGGGTTTTTTTCCCCACTTATTTTGATAATTCACGTTTCTCCATAAATTTCTCCATAATGTCTATGTCTTCAAAACCTTTTATTGTACATACTGGCCTACTCTGATTTATTTGATTTCTTTTATCTTCTTTAATCTTTCCTGACATTGTCTGTCTTGTTTTTTTCTCATTTTCTCCTTGTCAGTTTGACGAGGTTGTGGTACCCAAGTCACAAATGTGTATGTAGTAGAACCACCCAGCATCTGTCCAAATCAGCATTTGCTACATTCTGAAGCCCTGCTTTGGGTTTTATCAGTTACTGGTGTGAGTTTTTCACCATTGTAAGTTTTGTTTCTATTTCATTACTTTCTTCTTTTTCAATGGCTTTATTTAACTTTTCTTGGATTTATTTTGATGTTGGCATTCCTGCTCTTGAACTAAGATAGTGGTTCTTTATTTCTAATCTTTCTTTTTCTCTAATAAATGCACTTAAGGTTATAAATTTTCTTTGGATACTGCTTTGAAAATATTTTGCAAGTTTCAAAAGTGGAATACTTTGTCATCCATTTCTCAGGGGTTGGTAATTTCTGTTGTGATGTTCTTTTAAACCCAAGAGTTATTTTAATTTTTAAAATGTTTTTATTCATTTTTGAGAGACAGAGAGAGACAGGACATGAGCAGGGGAGGGGCAGAGGGAGAGGGAGACACAGAATCCGAAGCAGGCTCCAGGCTCTGAGCTGTCAGCACTGAGCCCAATGTGGGGCTCGAACTCATGAACCATGAGATCGTGACCTGAGCTCAAGTCAGATGCTTAACCAACTGAGCCACCCAGGTCCCCCCAGCCCAAGAGTTATTTTAAAGTATTTTGTAATTTTGGGGACTACTCATTTGAAGCCAGTAAATATGGGCTACTCAAATTATACTTTTGGATTTAATACTTAGAAGTTTATACCTCAGGAAATTTTTGTTTTTTAAAAGGATTAATTCTATTGCTTATAGAAAGATTTTTAATGAAATAATCCAAAATGTCTGTGTATCTACCTATCACCCATTTTTAAAAATTGTATCTGTTGATTTCTCAGGTAAGTGCATAAAAAATCCCCACTATAAGGAGAGCTATTTTAATATTTCCTGATGTTTCCCTCCGTTTTTTTAAATAGCTTTTTTCCTAGTTTTCTTGAAATATAATTAACACACAACACTGTGTAAGTTCAAAGTGTACAGCATGGCTTGGCATACATATATTTTGCAAAATGATTACCACAATAAGTTTAGTTAGCATCCATCGCCTTCTAGAGTTACAAAAAAAGTTTCCCCTTGTGATGAGAGCTCTTAGGATTTATTCTCTTAGCAACTTTTGTATATACCACACAGCACTGTTAACTTTTGTCATCATATTGCGCATTATATGCCCAGTGTTTATTTATAAGTAGAAGTTTGTGCCTTTTGACCACCTTCACCCCATTCCCTACCCACATCCCCTGCCTCTAGCAACCATAAATCTGATCTCTTTTTCTGTAAGTTTGATTTTTTGAGATTCCACATATAAGAGAGCTCATATAGTATTTGTCTCTGTCTGTTGTCTCAAATGGCAGGTTTTCCTTCTTTTTGATCATTTCATTATATCAATCTCTTTATATTTTTTGAGATTTTATTTTTAAGTAATCTCTAGACCCCACCTGGGGCTTGAATTTATAATCCCAAGGTCAAGAGTTGCATGCTCAGGGTGCCTGGGTGGCTCAGTGGGTTAAGTGTCCAATTCTTGGTTTTGGCTCAGATTGTGATCTTGCGGTTCGTGGGTTCAAGCCCTGCATCAGGCTCTGTGCTGGCAATGTGAAGCCTGCTTGGGATTCTCTCTCCCTCTCTCTCTCTCTGTCCCTCCCTCGCTCTCTCTCTCTCTCAAAATAAATAAGTAAAAAAAACTTAAAAAAAAAAATAAAGAGTTTCAAGTTCTACCTACTGAGCCAGCCATGTGTCCCTGTATCTATCCATATTATATATATGTCTCCATATCTCATATTTTCTTTATTCATTCATCCATCAATCGACACTTGGGTTGTTTCCATGTCGTGGCTATTATAAATAATGTTGTCATGAACATGGTGGGTGCAGATATATCATCGGCATAGTGACTTTGTTTCCGTCAAATATATACCCAGAAATGAAATTGCTAGATCATACGGTAGTTCTATTTTTAATTTTTTGAGGAACCTGCTTTTCATAGTGGCTGTACTAGTTCATATTTTCATGAACAGTGGATAAGAGTTCCCTTTTCTCCACATCTTTGGTAACATGTGTCTCTTCTCTCTCTTTTTTTTAATGTTTCCATGTTTATTTGTTTATTTTTTGAGAGAGAGAGAGGGAGAGAGAGAGAGAGAGAGAGAGGCATAGAGAGAGGGAGAGAGAGAGAATCCCAAGCAGGCACTGTGCTGTCAATGTACAGCCTCATGCGGGGCTCCATCCCATGAACTGTGACATCATGACCTGAGCCGAAATCAAGAGTTGGACATTCAACCAACTGAGCAACCCAGGCGCTCCTCTCTCTTCTCTTTTTGATGATAGCCATTCTAACAGGTGAGGTGATAATTCATGTGGTTTTGATTTACATTTCCCTGATGATTAGTGATGTTGAGCATCTCTTCATGTACCTGTAGGCCATTTGAATGTCCTCTTTGGAAAAATTTCCAGGGGTGCCTGGGTGGCTCAGTTGGTTAAGCTTCCAGCTTTGGCTTAGGTCATGATCTCATGGTTCGTGAGTTCGAGCCCCACAACGGGCCTTTTGCTGTCAACACGGAGTCTGCTTTGGATACTCTGTCTCCCTCTCTCTCTCTGCCCTTCCCCTTCTTTCGTGTGCTCTCTCTTTCTCTCTCTCAAAAATAAATATTTAAAAAATAAAAGGAAAATTTGTTTTTTTGCCATTGAGTTTTACAAATTCTTTATATATTTTGGATTAACGCTTATCAGATATAGGATTTGCAAATATTTTCTCCCATTCAGTAGGTTGCCTTTTCATTTTGTTGACTGTTTCCTTTGCTGTGCATCAGCTTATAGGTTTGATGTAGTCCCACTTGTTTATTTTTTATTTTGTTGCTCTTACTTTAGGGGTCCTATCCAAAAAGTCATTGCCATGACCCACACCAACAAGTTTTTCCTCCATGTTTTCTTCTAGGAGTTTTGTGGGTTTAGGCCTTACAACTAAGTCTTTAATCCATTTTGAGTTAATTTTTATGAGTGGTATAAGATAGGGATCTAGTTTCATTATATTACATGTGAGACATAACTTTATTGATACGTAATTCACATGACACAGAATTCACACATGTGAATATACAATTCAATGGTTTCATTATATTAAATTACATAAATGGTTTCATTATATTAAATTACATAAAATTTGCCATTTTAAAGTGTACCATTCATCAATCACATTACATTAATTACATTCACAATGTTATATAACCATTACCACTATCTGTTCCCAAAACCTTTTCATCATCCCAGAAAGAAACTCTGTATCCATTAAACAAAAACTCTCCATCCTCTCCCGGCCCCTGGTAATCTTTAGTCTGCTTTTAGTCTCTGGATTTGCCTATTCAGGGTGCCTGATATAGGGGAATCATACAATATTTGTACTTTTGTGTCTGGCTATTTCACTTAGTATGGTGTTTTCAAAATTCATCCATGCTATGTATCAGGGCTTCACTCCTTTGTATGGCTGGATAATATTTTATTGTATGTATATAATATATTTTGTTTGTTAATCCATTTTTTGATGGCACTGAAGTTGTCTTCACCTTTTGGCTACCGGGAATAATGCTGCTATGAACACTGGGATACAAATATTTATTTCAGTATGGGTTCCTGTTTCTAGGTATCAATACCTAGGAGTGGAAGTGCTGACTCATACAGTAAATCCATGTTTAGCTTTTTGAGGAACTGCCAAACTGTTTCCCATAGCAGTGGCACCATTTTAACATTCTCATCAGCAATCTATAAGGGTTCCAAAACTGTGCTTTTGGTATCTAATCCAAGAAATCATTGCCACATCCAATGTCATGAAAATTTCATCTATGTTTCCTTCTGAGAGTTTTATAGTTTTAGTTCTTATTTTTAGGTCTTTGATCCATTTTTTAAAGTTTATTTATTTTTGAGAGAGAGAGAGAGAGAGAGAGAGAGAGAGCAGGAGCGGGGGAGGGGGAGGGGCAGAGAGAGAGAGGGGAACAGAGGATCAGAAGCAGGCTCTGCCTTGACAGTAGAGAGCCCGATGTGGGGCTTGAACTCACAAACCGTGAGATCATGATCTGGGCTGATGTTGGAGGTTCAACCGACTGAGCCACCTGGGGGGTCCCAGGTCTTTGATCCATTTTGAATTGATGTTGATATATGATGTTAGATGAAGGTCCAACTTCATTCTTTTGCAGGTGGATATCCAGTTTTCCCAGCACAATTTGTTGAAAAGACTATATCCTTTCCCATTGGATGGTTTTGGCACCCTTTCCAAAAATCGTTTGATCATGTATGCAAGGATTTTTTTTTCTGGGCTCTCTATGTTCTTCCCTTGGTCTATATGTCTGTCTTTATGCCAATACCACATTGTTTTGATTACTGTTGATTTTGTAGTAAATTTTGAAATCAGAAACGGTGAGACCTCAAGCTTTGTTCTTCTTTTTCAAGATGTTTTGTCTATTTGTGTCTCCTGATAGTCCATATAAATTTTATGATGGATTTTTAAAATTTCTGTAAAAACCACCATTGGGATTTTGATAGAGATTACATTGATTCTTTAGATCATTTTGAATGCTATTGTCTTCTTAACAATATTAATTAAGTCTTCCAATCAGTGAACATGAGACGTCTTCTCATTTAAGTCTCCTTTCAGCAACATTTTGTAGTTTTCAGTATATAAATCTTTAAGTTTCTTGGTTAAAATTATTTCTAATTATTTCACTCTTTCCAATGCTATTGTAAATGGAATTAAAAAATTCCTTTGGATTGCTTATTGCACATATATAGAAATACAACTTTTTTTTGTGTACCAGTTTTATACTCTATAACTTGAATGAATCATTTATTTGCTCTAACAGTTTTTGTGTGTGACTTCCTTTGGGTTATCTACATATAGAGTCTGGTTGTTGCTTCAGCAGCACATAAACTACATAAAAAGTCTGCAAATAGAAACAATTTTGCTTTTTTTTTTTTCCAATTTGGGCGCTTATTTTGTCCTTTTCACGACTAATTGCTCTAACTAGAACTCTCAGTACTATGTTGAGAGCACTCTCTCAAAATAAATAAACTTAAAAAATTATTCTTGTGGCGTCTGGGTTCAGTTGGTTAAGTGTTAGACTCTTGGTGTTGGTTCAGGTCATGATCCCATGAACCGTGAGTTCAAGCCCCACGTTAGGCTCTGTGCTGACAGATTTCTGTCTCTCTCCCCCTCTTTCTGCCGTTCCCTTGCTTGAGCTGTCTCTCTCAAAAAATAAATAAATAAACTTAAAAAAATAAAAAAATTATTTTCACTCAGGATTTTGAAGGTACTATTCCATATAAGTTGCATATTTGTGGAAAAGAAGCTTTATGTACATTTATGTTTCTTCAGATGAAATCTTTCATTTTAAATCTCTGGAAGTTTTAGGTATCTTTATTTTTGGAAGTCTGGAATTTCACTGAGATTATCACTTAGGTGTGTGTGTGCGCGTTCGCATTCAGTTTTGATAAACTTAAAGAGTTGTACAACCATTGCCAGAATTCAATTCTGAACATTTCCATCACTGGAAAAGATCCTTTATGCCCATCTTCAGTAGTGTTTATTCCTATTCCCAGTCCTAGGGAATAACTTCATCTACTTTCTGTCTGTAGATTTTGTCTGTCTTTTTTGGACATTTCACAAAAGGTATGTCATATGATGTTTGGTCTTTTGCCTCTGGTTTCTTTCATTTTGCATAATGTTTTTAAGGTTCATCTATGTTGTACCTCATTACTTTTCATTGACAAACAATATTCCTTTGTATGGATATACTACATTTGGTTTTCCAGTTGATGGACATTTGGGTTATTTCCACCTTTTGGCTACTGTGAATAATGCTGCTATAAACATTTGCATATACATCTTTGTGTGGGGATAGCTTTTCATTTCTCTTGGGTAGATACCTAGGTGTGGAATTTCTTGGGTTATATGGTAAATTTATGTTTACCTTTTAAGGAAACTGACAAAATGTTTTTCCAAAGTAGCATCATTTAAATTTCACCAGCAATGTATGAGTGTTCTAGTTTCCCCACATTCTCATCAACAGTCGGTATGGTCAGACTTCTTTTTTTTTTTTTTAATGTTTATTATTTTTTTTTTTTAATTTTTGAGAGAGAGAGACAGAGACAGAGCATGAGCAGGGGAAGGGCAGAGAGAGAGGGAGACACAGAATCTGAACCAGGCTCCTGGCTCTGAGCTGTCAGCACAGAGCCAGACACAGGACTTGAACTCATGAACCGTGAGATCATGACCTGAGCTGAAGTTGGATGCTTAACCAACTGAGTCACCTAGGTGCTCCAATCAGCCTTTTTGATTACAGCCACCCTAGTGGCTGGGAAACGATATCTTACTGTGGTTTTAATTTGCATATCCCTAAATAACTAAAGAGGCTGAATGTTTTTCCATTTGCACATCAGCCCTTCCTATATATTCTTTGATGAAATATCTCTTCAAATCTTTTGCCCATTTTAAAATTAGGTTATTTGCAGGCGCCTGTGCAGCCAAGTCATTTAAGTGTCCAACTCTTGATTTTGACTCAGGTCATGATCTCATGGCTCAGGAGTTTGAGCCCCACATGGGGCTCCACACTCTGGAGCCTGATTGGGATTCTCCCTCTCTCCTTTTCTCTCTGCCCTTCCTCCTCTCTCTCTCTCTCTCTCTCTCTCTCTCAAAAATAAATAAAGTTAAAAAAAAAAAGAATGAATAAAACCTTCCAATTTTAAAAAATAGATTGTTTGACTTTTAAAAATATTATTTACTGAGTTGTAAGTGATCTTTATATAATCCAGATACACTTTTTAAAAATCAGGTATAAGATTTAAACATATTTTCTTCTAGGCTGTGGCTTGACTTTTAATTTTCTTAATCTGTCTTTTGAAGTATAGAAGTTTTAGATTTTGATGAAGTCTAACTTATCTATTTTATCTTTGGTTGCTTGTGCTCATATCTAAGAAACCATTGTTTAATCCAAAGTCGTAATACTTACATCTGTTTTCTTCTAAAAGCTGTATAGTTTTAGCTCTTACATATAAGTTTTAGGTCTATTTTCAATTAATATTTATATATGGTTTGAGGTAGGGATCCAACTCCATTCTTTTGTATGATAAATGTTCAGTTGTTCCAACACCATTTGTTGACAAGACTATTCTTTTCTCCACTGAATCATTTTGGTAACCTTCCAAAATCAATTGCTCATATATATAAGGGTTTATTTTTGGACTTTCAATTCCATTCCATTGATCTAGATATCTGTCTTTGTGCTAATACCACACAATCTTGATTACTGTAGCTTTGTAGTAAGTTTTGAAATTAGGAAGTATGAGTCTTCCAACTTTGTTCTTTTTTTTTCCTTCAATATTGTTTTAGTTATTTTGGGCTCCGTGAATTTTCATAAGAATTTAGGATCAGCTTGTCAGTTTCGTCAAAGAATTCATCTGGGATTTTGATAGACATTGCTTTAATCTGTAGGTCAGTTTGGGGTGTATCGCCATCTTAATAATATTTAGTCTTCTAATCATAAACAGAATCTTTCCATTTATTTAAGTTTTCTTTAATTTATTACAATTATGCTTATAGTTTTCAGTGTACAAGTCTTACACTTCTTTTGTTAACATTATTTATAAGTATTTTTATTATTTTTGAAACTATTGTAAGTGGAATTTGTTACGGGTCAAGTTGTATCTCCCCAAAATCCATATGTTGAAGTCCTAACCATCAGTATCCTAGAATGTGACCTGATTCAGAGTTAGTCTCTACAGAGGTAATCAAGTTAAAATGAGAATATTAAAGTGGGCCCTAATCCAGTAAAACTGATATCTTTATAAGAAGCAGAAATCAGTATGCAGATATACACAGTGAGAACACCAAGTGAAGACTGAAGTTCTGCTGCTACAAAGCAAGGAACTACCAGAAGCTAGGAGACAGACCTGGAACAGATTCTTCCCTCACAGCTCCTAGAAGAATTCAATCCTTCCAACACTTTTAATATGGGACCTCTAGCTTCCAGAACTATGAAACAATAAATTTCTGCTTAAACCACCCAGTTTGTGGAATGTTGTTATGGCAGCTCTAGCAAACTAACACAGGCTTATTTTCTTAATGTTACTTTCAGGTTGTTCTTATCTGGTGTAGAGAAATACAAGTGATTTTTGTACACTGATCTTGTACCCTGCAATCTTGCTGAACTCATTTATTAGCTCTAATAATTTGTGTGTGTGTGTGTGTGTGTGTGTGTGTGTGTGTGTGTGTGTTCTCTAGGATTTTCTATATACTAGATTATGTTGTTTGCCAACAGGGATAGTTTTACTTCTTCATTTCCAATCTGGATGCCTTCAAGATTTGTAATTAAATATTTTTCTGGCTTTTTATTCACTCATTGTGGATACTAATTTATACTTACTCTAAAGTTTATTCTGTTTTCTCAATTAATTCTAGGTCTTTAAATGTTGGTTACCATTGGATGCATTGGCTTCCTCTTTTGTGTTTGTTTTCCTTGGGTGTGTGTGTTAAATTATAGGGACATATGGTTATGCTCATTCTTGTCTTTGCCATTTCCTGTTTACCCACATAGGAATGTTCTATTACTTCCTGCAGCGCCCCCCTCAAAGGAACATGTGTAATCCCAGCAGTCAGTTGTGAGTCCCAGTGGTGAAGCTTCCTGGAAAAGGGTTACTTGTTCTTTTGGGAGTTGGCCAGGCTCTGTCTGACCTCTGAAGCCCAAGTCACCTACTGCCTTTGTCTTGGGGCAAGTGAAGGAGGATGACAGAGGGCCTAACCCCCCCACACATTGCCCCCCCAAATCCCAAACCCTTACCCCCCAGTAGCCCAGGCCCCTCTGTTCTTGTGATTCCTTCTTTCAGAGCCTCCAACAAAACCCACCTTTTAGTCTTCTCCTGATATGATTTCCTAAAAGAGATATTTTGTTATTGTATAACTTAATGGCCACAAGGACTGGAAAACTGACCTCACTGGTTTCATCTTCTCATCTGTACCACAGACATTCCTTTCTTAGAAGGTGAACATGGAAAGAACACATTTTGGACAGCCTCTGTGCATTGAGGTGCCTTCAGTGTCCAAGACTGCCATCGTCACCTCACTGCAAGCAAATTTGGAAAGTGCCTGCACCATGCTGGCCTGTCTATGGCTCTGAGACCCTGACTGGTAGGTGGCCAGACTCTATGGGAATTTACAGAAGCAGAAAAGGCCAAACACCTTCCCAGCCTGGCTCCACCCCTAAAGAACTCCAGAGATTCCAACAAGTTTCATTGCCTTTGCTGGCAGTGCCCACCATGATGGATGTCCAAGCCCATGGTGGTGGCCATGTGATTGATACTCATGTTCAACTTGGAGGTGCTCATGGGTATTTCTGCTCACACATGAAGTGTCACACATAGCCTCCCTACCTCTGCTTCATGTATATGCAACCACATAGACATGCATTGCACGCCACATGCCCAAGCATGGATGTGCACACATAGGTGCACCCACACACTGTTTTATTCTTCAGATTTTATTCTTCAGTTTTACTCATTCTTTTTCTGTAGTTATCTCTGCTTCTTCTTTATCTTTTCCTATTCCTTTTCCACTCTTCCTTCATCTGTCTATCTCCTCTGTTCTACTTCTCTGTTTTCTCAGCCTCAGTTTTAGTTTTCTGTGTTATTTTACTAGCCATTAGCTATGCTGCAGGCAGAGCAGCAGAGGTCGAGAGAACAGCAATCACTCCACCATGCCAGCCCCTTTTCGTGCTTGACCCCAGAGCATGGGAGGTGAGGCTGATGCTGCTTCACTGCCCCTGACTGAGGAGGGCTGGTCATGGTAGGGAGCATACAGTAGTGTGAAAATCAGGACAAGAGACCCACTGCGGTGAGCTCACACAGCACAGACACTGCTGCCCCAGGATGAGGCCCAAGGTGCCTGCCCAGAATACCTATTTTCCCATCCCTCATCCCTTGGGCAGGGGTTTATGGGCCACCCCCATCAGAGGCTGCTGTGGTTCCAATCTCCTAGTCACCAGAGGAAGCACCTCTGGTCCAACCTAGAAGAATGGGTGGGGTCTGGCTATGAACAACTCAAGACCAGGTAAAGCCTCACAATGGATGGGCTGGGCCTGTAGCTGGGTGGTCTGGACTCTGCCTAATCCCTGCCATTGACTTGGAGCAAGTTTCCCAACTTTTCAGGGCTTAGTCTCCTCCTTTGTAAAATGGCTGCCTATTTTCCCCACAGTTTATGAATGTAACAAGACCCGAGTGGCCATCTTGTCCAACTAAGTGAACATGAATCTTTCCTTGCATTTCCCATTTTTGTGCCTGTTTTTTCTATGCATTAATTCACTCATTCATTTATTTAATGAGCATGTGCTGAGGGCATGGCACCATGCATAAAGGATGCGGCAACATTATCCAGCCCTGGTCCTTTGAAAATCCTCTTGTTTCCTCTTTCAAACACTTCTTCTCCCCTCTTCTCTAGGAAGTCTTTAGCTTATGGGCCCTCCCAACCCAGAGCCCATTATCTGCTTTCTTGAAGCTGACATTTAGAAGCAGATATATCAGAAGAATGGAGAAAACTTTCTAATCATTTATAATCGGTTTAGATTAAAAACAAATATTGTTGGAGCACCTGGGTGGTTCAGTGGGTTAAGCCTCCAACTTTAGCTCAAGTCATGATCTCACGGCTTGTGAATTCAAACCCCGTGTCAGGCTCTGTGCTGACAACTCAGAGCCTGGAGACTGCTTTGGATTCTGTTTCTCCCTCTCTCTCTGCCTCTCCCCTAATTATGCTCTGTTTCTGTCTCTCTCAAAATAAATAACATTAAAAAAGACAATTATTGTTAACAGCAGCACCTACATAGGAACTTTTTACCTACATTAGGGTTTTTTTTTATATCCAAATGAGAAGAGTCATTTAATTTGTGAGGAGAGATGGAAGTTGGATTTTAACAAACACATCAATTTCCAGAAAGGAGTGCTCAATTGGTGGGAACATAACTCCCTCTGTGTGTGGCTCTCCCCTTTTTAGGGGAGAAAGGAGTGGAGAAGGGGGCATCCACACACCATTGGTGTCCTGACATATTCTGGGTCAGGAGTCTGGGAGGTGAGAGAAACAGGCAATGTGGCCTACAGGGCTCCATGCCCTTCATCTTCAAGACCAACCATACCTTTCTTCCAAGGAGGCCCAGTGTGCTATGTGGGAGACAGGGCACTGACTATACTTCCTGAGAAATGCTATCAGCATCCAGGCATTTATTACTCTCAAATGAATGTTTCCATTATTCAAACCAGTCTCCAGTCTTGGAGAGCTTGCCCTGCTGGACTAGTTTAGCACATTCTGGGGGGGTATGTGTGTGTGTTGTCAACCTCTGTTCCACTGTCGTGTGCTGGGCACTTTCCTGGTGTCTTCCATGTGTTACCTTCTACTTTATCTGAAGAAGGGGCCTCAGCTTATTCTACTTTACTGATGTGGCAACTGCTGCTTGCAGGGTACAAGTGGCAGTAAGTGGCAGATCTGGGATGGAAATTAGCTATGGCTGCCTCCAAGCCCTCTGGGGCCACAGCCCTTTCTGCTTCTAGTGTAGGTATCCCTGATATCTTCCTTTGCCTCTCAGTTTGGGACACCAGACCTTCCCTCCAGACTCCCATGCTCTGTGGGCTCCAAGCAATTCCCTTACTGAGAGGTACCTTGGGCTTCCAAAGAAGAGAATCATGGGGACAGGGATGCTCACAAACTGACCTACAGCAGCATAGGAGTGAAGGAAAGGGAAGTGACTGGGGAGAAGCTATGGGGAAGATCCCCTGCACTCCACCCCCAGGATAGCAGATCCACTGTGATGCCACCATGCAGGAGCTGTTCCACTTTCACAGTCCCCAGGTGGAGACCTGCTGCCAGGGACTCAGGGCCAGAAGGAATAGGTTCAATTCACAGGTCCCCAGTATGCAGCCAGGAAGGAGGTCGTATTTACTGAGCATGTATGTTGGGCCAGACACCTTTTAGTGGAATTCCTCCCTTGGGCGGAGGAATGCTGTGAGACAGACATGATTGTTATGCCTTCATTGAGTAGGTGAAAATAGACACTGGGAGATTGACAGTACATGATTATTTGTGCATTGTTGGCCTTCCTGCCAGACTCTTGGATTCAGGAGCAGAGACCTTCTAAGCCTAGCACCAAGCAATGACATTTGTTGTCTGACCCCCAAATCTAAATGGCCTTTGACTACCCAGAGAAGGAAGGCTATGTAGCTCAGTTGTGGTGTATTCTTTACTCCAGATTCATTGCCCCAGGAATTCTCTGCCCTTGGATCCATGTAGTACAGAACAGAGACATTGTTCTGTTCTACATGTTCTGTTCATTGATGTGAGGCAGATCTGGGTTACAGTCCTGGACTCACCACTCTGAGTCTCAGTTTCTTGTCTGTAAAATGGGAGCAGCAGCAGTACCCATCCCACAAGGTTGCTATGGGGATCAGAAGAGAGAAGAGATTAGCATATGCAGGGTATAGGAAGTGGTCAGTAGAGGGCAGCCCCTCAGGAGCAGAGGAGGAACAATGTTGCATCACTCAGTTGTGCTGGGAACGGGGAGTTTCAATTCAAATGGAGCCTTGCTTAACCCAGCAGCCATGTTAGAACCTGCAGTGTGATCCCAGTGAGGCTTCCTTCCTCTTTTAGTGGCTCTTACTGCTGTCAGGATTTCTCCATATAAAGTTCTGGACCCATAAAAGCACTTTCTTTCCCAACTCAAGGGCCCTTGGAAAGCAAAACATCTCAGAATCAGCAGTGTGAGCATTCAAACCGGAGAGAGAATATGTTTTGGCCAGGATGCAAATCCATGAGATCAGTCTGTGGTGATCAGGCAGAATTTGACATTTTGGAGAACATATCACATATTTCTTTCCAGGGAGTTTGCCCAACATCCGGTCCCCTTATGGCATCCATTCACACCTAATGTTTGGCCTCCCAGCCCCTAAGTGACTTGGTGCCTCATACTTTAGAAAGTGCAGCTAGATAACTCTGATTGTGATGACAGGGAGGGGCATGCCAGCCGCCTGTGGCATTTGCAGGGCACTTGGGCACACCCCTACCCTGACCCTTCCTAATGTGGGTAAGGAGGCCCTTCTATCCTGACCACCAGCTGGCCTGGGCTCTGTCCTTGGTGCTGACTAGCATCACACATCCTGGTGGCCAGCTGCTAAGGACACCTAAGGCAGAAGTGGTCTTTCCAATCTTTGTATGAAGCTGGATTTGGCTGCAGAGTTGTAAATTCCTGAGCCTCCATGGTACCTGAAGCCTGACACCACTGACACCACCTGCATTTCTCAGTTTCAGAAGCAGGTGCTGAGGTGCTGATTGGCCTTGGGAGCAGCAGGGCATGCACAACCTGCTGCTTGCTTATAGGGCAGTGGCCAGCAGGCCACGGTATCTAGAGCGGAAGCAGCTGTAGTGGGGCACTCCTCCATCACAGGCAGAAGCTCTCCAGAGGGGAGGGGTATCAGTCTTGGCCATTGCCTCAAATAAGTGTTGTTTTGATGCTGTATGCTTCCTTTCTATGTAGTAAAGTGTTTCTGTTTTAATACCCAATCTTCTGTGAAATTAGAGAAATTGGACATCTTTAAGAGAAAATTGAACCCTGGCCTTGGGTGTAGATAGGGCTGGACTCTGCACCACCTCCTGGGGGCAGGGTCCTTTTGGCTCCTCCATAAGACATCCTGCCTTAGGATAAGGACTGAACTTCAGAAGCCCCCATGTGCCTCTCACAAGGACATCCTGGTTCAATCATGCATATAGTATCCTGCCCAAGAGTCAGGTCATGTTTTTAGCATAAATACACATAAAGCTGCTTGGATGAAGTTGGAACTGGGGGCTCTGAGGTCTCACACTCAGCCTCCTTCCCACTCCCCAGGAGCTCACAAAGGTCACACTGAAAACCATGACCATAGAAAGAACTTTGTAAACTGTGGGGCCAGGAGGGGTGAACAGAAAAGTGTAGCCTGGAGGCATTTTGAAGCTCCCCCCGAGTCCCGCCCCCCGCCCCCACACTTCCTTACCTTTCAGCTCCTCCTGGCCCTGCTAATTTGGCAAAGGTACATACTGTGGAATAGCTTAAGGTATGAATTCTTAGCTCAGATGAGATAGAATGTCTCAGTTCAGAAAACTTGCCCATAATTATGCTCTAGAGGCAGGAAAAAATACTTTATTTTTGTGCTTGATGCAACAGACTCCCAGATAAAATGGCTACATTTGTATGCAACTCTAACTTCTTTACAAATTTCTACTGAAATGACCAATAACAGAATAGAGAAATAGGAAAAGCATGCGTCAATGATAGAAGTGGAAGTGTGGCATTTCCAAATCAGAAATTCAGGTATTTAAGGTAGTTTTCCAGAAAAAAAATGGGATAAGACCAAATAGAAAGAAAGGCTGACTTGACTCCTGACAGAGCCCCAAGATCATACCATTTGTAGATCCAGGATCTGAAGGCAAGGGCAGCTGGGGGCACATCTGGATTCCATTCTCCTTATAGGAGTCATGGTAAAGGTGGAGCATAAGGTTGTGCTTGATTTGTATACAACAAAAAAAGGTTGCTGCACGAAGCAAAGAATGAGGATACTGCCCCAAATATGGTTGTCATAATAAATATGGTTAAGAGCAATGGCTCTGATCAGGGTTATCAATGTCTGGATTTTTATCTAATCCTCAATAACTGGGTGATCTTGGAGAAGTTATTTGGTTATCTCTGAACTTCAGTGAAGGTTATATTAGGGTCCACTTCATAGAGCTATGAGAATTAAATACAATAATCCACATTATGGACTCAGCACAGGGCTGGTACTTAATAGGTAAATATTATTTTCTGAATATAGAAGTGGTTTCCACTGTTGGGTAAGCAAGATGACCCATTTATATGCATGCATGTATGTATGTATGTATGTATGTATGTGTGTGTATATGTATGTATGTATCTACAATTTTTTTTTCTTCTTCAGTTTATTTGTTTATTTTGAAAAGGGAGGAAACAAGTGGGGAAGGGGTAGAGAGACAGAATCCCAAGAAGACTCTGAACCGAGCTGGAGCCTGATGCAGGACTCTATCCCATGATCATGACCTGAGCTGAAATCAAGAGCTGGATGCTTAACCCACTGAGCCACCCAGGTGCCCCAATATATCTATTTATTTAAAATAGAGAAATCCAGCTTTACTAATGGCTAATATGCAGACATAATTCAAATGTCAGGTAAATTTTGGTCTTGTCTGGTAAAGGCCACATGCTGGGGGCAGAGCAGTAGCTCCCACTGCAGAAAGTGATCAGCGGTCCTTTCACACATTTCCTGACTTCAGAATTTTGTTCCTAGTGTCGTTTCCATGGCCCCTGCTAAGGATGGGCATAGATTATGTTTTCTTAAATAGTTGAATCTTTGCTTATATTGTCTTTGGCTTTTGTCTTAGGGTAATGCTGGCCTCGCAGAATGAGTTCCTTAAATCAAGGAAATATTCCCTTCCATTTTCTGGATTAGATTGTAGAGAATTGTATAATTCTTTCTTGAATGTTTGGTAGATTCCATCAGTAAACCCATCTGAACCTGGTGTTTTCTGTTTTGTAAGGTTATAAATTATTGATTCAATTTCTTTAATAGGTTTGCACCTATTCAGATTGTGTATTTCTCCTTTGTGTGAGTTTTGGCACATTATGTTTTTCAGAGAATTGGTCTGTTTCATCTAGGTGATCAAATTTGTAGAGATAGAGTTGTTTATAATATTTCTCTATTATTCTTTTAATGTCCATAGGATCTGTAGTGATGTCCCTCTTTCATTTCTTTTTTAAAAATATAATTTATTGTCCCCTCTTTCATTTCTGATGTTAGTAATTTGTGTCCACTCTATTTCTTCCCCTAGATAGAAGCTTATCCATTTTACTGATATTTTCAAAGAACTATTTTTTTGTTTCATTGATTTTCTCTATTGATCTGCTCTAATTTTGATTACTTCTCTTCTTTGACTTACTTGGATTTGACTTGCTCTTCTTTTCCTAGTTTTCCAAGGGAGAATCTTGAATGATTGATTTTAAGTCCTTCTTTTTTAATATATGCATCCAATTTTCCTTTCATTTTCACTGGAGGTTTGGGGGTGGGGCTGAAAGTTCCAGGCTTCAAATCAAGGTTTGGTCATTCTGGCAACCAGCCTCCATTCTGAAGCTATCTAGGGGCCTGCCAAGAGTCATCTTGTTAGAACAAAAGATGCTTCTATCACTCAGGAAATTCCAAGATATTTAGGAGCTCTGTGTCAGGAATTGGGGACAAAGACCAAATATATATTTCTTATAAATTATGCCACAGAAGTACAGGCAGATCAGAGGAGACAATCCTGCTGAGAATCCTGGCTCTGAATGGGAAGAGAAGGCAGGATGAGACCTAGGAGGCATAGTGGGGGTCCCAGGTATTTTTTGAAAATTAAGAAGGTTAAATGTTTATATGGAGGACATTAAAGGGAGAAATGAAAGAAGGTGTATTTGAATGCACAGTATTAAAGAGGAGGTAGGAAGGGACGGCATCTAGGGCAGAGGACAAAAGAGTGACCTGTGAGAGAAAGGGGTTGTGTTCTCCATTATGACAGGAGGGAGGGAAGAATGGGTGCAGACAAATGTATAAATTTGGGGGTAGTTGAGACAGTTCCTGATGATGGTTTTGAATTTCCCTATGAGGTAAAGGAGGAAGAATCATCATTGTCAGGGAGGGAAATAGAAGCCTGGAGGTTGGGAAAAGTCTGGAGGACTTGAAATTTCTGGGAATGTTTGGAGAATTTAGAGATAAGTAGATTGAAAAACTCAAACCATAAAAGGAAAGAGTCTAAATGGGACTCCACTACACAAATTAAGACATTCTTTCCATCAAAAGACAGCATGAAGGGAGTAACAATATAAGGCACAAATGGGGATAAGATCGTCCAAATAACAGGACATTTCCCAAAATATAACAGATTTAAATCTCATTGCACTAGCACCTAGAATATATAGAAAGCTTCTAAATCAAAAAGAAAAAGAACAATCAATAGAAAACTGAGCAAAAACCTTGGATAGGCATTTTACTAAAAAGTAAACCCAAATGACTAATAGACATCTGAAAAGATGTTTGTTATCATTTATCATCAGGAAAATAAAAAAATCCACAAAGAGATGATACTATACAACCAACAGATTGGAAAAAAATTGAGAAGTAAACATTTAATGAAGTATTGGCAAGGATTACATATTAGTTTCCTATTGCTGTTGTAACAAACTGTCACATATTTTGGCTTAAAATGACACAGATTTACTATCTGATAGTTCTAGAGGTTAGAAATCCAAGCATCAGTCTCACTGGGATAAATTTAAGGTGTTGGCGTGTTGGTTTCTTCTGAAGGCTGCAAGAGAGAATCTGTTTCCCTGACTTTTCCAGCTTCCATAGGCTGCCTACATTCCTTAGCTTGCAGTTCCTTTCTCCATCTTCAAAGTCAGTAGTGTAGCATCCTCAAATCTCTCACTCTTTCTGACCTCTGTTTCTATCATCACATCTCCTTCTATGACTTTGACCCTCCTGTCTCTCTCTTTAAAAAAATTTTTTAATGTTTATTTATTTTTGAGAGACAGAGAGAGAGAGATAGTGAGTGGGGAAGTGCAGAGAGAGAGAGAGGGAGACATAGAATCCGAAGCAGGCTCCAGGCTCCGAGCTGTCAGCACAGAGCCTGATGCGGGGCTCGAACGTGAGATTGTGAACTGAGTGAAAGTTGGAAACTTAACCCACTTAACTGACTGAGCCACCCAGGTGCTCCCTCCTTTCTCTCTCTTATAAAGGCCCTTGTGATTATGTTCCTCCCTGTCCAATCTCCCCAAGTCAAGGTCTTTAACTAATTACATCTGCAAAGTCCCTTTTATTATGTAAGAAAACATGTTCCCTTATTTGTGGGATTAGGACATAGATTTCTGGGGGCCATTATTCTGTGTACCATAGATTGGAACAATAAAAACTCTATACACTGCTGGTAGGAGCATAACCACTTTAGAAAACAATTGGATATTTCCCAGTAGGGTTGAACATGTGCATTTCCCAAGAACCAGCAATTGTAAATCCAGCCTACACCTAAGAGAACTCTTGCTCCTAGGCACCATGAAACAGGTACTGGGATAATCAAAGGGATCTAGTCCTAGTAGCTCTCTGATTGCATCTCCTTTTTATTCTTGGAGTTGCTCACTCTTTTCTAGCCACACAGGATGTGTGGTAAAGAATTTGACTGGCCTTTGTCCCCTGATTCCTGGGAGGGAGACTCTAAATCTTTGGAATTTCCTGAGTGATAGGAGTATCTTTTTTATTCATGTTATTCAGACCACAGCTGAGTTTAATCTAACAAGGTGACTCAGGATAGAGGCTAGTCATACCACAAAGACCAATCATGTGATTAGAGGGTTGGGACCTTGAGTCACATGACATCAGTCCAACTTCTGGGGAGGTGAGGAGGTTGGAGACTGAACCACATGGGCAATGGATAATCCAATCATGCTTATGTAATAAAACCCTGGACACAGAAATAAAACTCTGAACACAGAAGCTCCAGTGAACTTCCCTGATTAACAATACTCCATGCTAGTAAGGTGACACATACTGACTCTGTGTAGAGAGGACATGGAAACTTTGTGTTTGGGATCCTCCCAGATCTTGCCCTATGAGACTCCTTTTTTGGCTAGTCCTGATGTGAATCCATTTTGTTATGGTAGGATTGTAATCATGAGTACTGTGCTTACCCGAATTCTGTGACTTCTTCTAGTGAATTATCAAACTTGAGAGGGTAATGGGAACCTCTAAATTTGTAGCCAATTGGTCAAAAGTTGGGTGGCCTGGGGACCCCCAAGCTTGCAGCTTGTGTCTGAAGTTATTGCAGTCTCATGGGGACTGTGGCCTTAACCTGTGAAGTTTGGCTTAACTGTGTAGTTAGTACCAGAAGTGCATTGCACAGACCGTCTGTATTAGTCCTACCTTGAAATGGGTATACTGGCTCCTCCCTCTGCAGGAACACTTCATCCCAGATGGCCACATGGCACCATCTTCAACCCCTTCAATTCCTGGCTTAGATGTGAACTCAGTGGGAAATATAGAATTGCAACCTCTAACCTTGGTACTTTTCACGTTTTCCCCTGCTTTCGTTCTTAATTAGCACTTCTCATTTAAAAAAAATTTAATGTTTATTTATTTTTGAGAGAGAGAGAGACCGAGTGCAAGCAGGGGAGGGGCAGAGAGAGAGAGGGAGACACAGAATCCGAAGCAGGCCCCAGGCTCTGAGCTGTCAGCACAGAGCCCAACACAAGGCTCAAACCCACGAACTGCAAGATCATGGGCCAAAACTGGATGCTTAACCCAAGTGAGCCACCCAGACACTGCAGCACTTCTCATTTTTAACATACAATATAATTTATCTTTTAAAAAAATGTTTATTGTAGTCATCTGCTCCTAGGATACCCCTGTGGGAAGGGAATTTTAGCTTTTTTGAAAATTTTACCAATTTTGTCCTAATTGCTAAAGTAGTGCCTAGCACATAGTAGGTGCTCAAGAAATATTTGTTCAGTGAATGAATGAATAATAGCAAAAATATGTTAGCTCCCTAAACATCAACTAATGTAGACCAAATAAATATAACAAAATACCAAACAGCAGTCAACATGAATAAGCAAACTACCCTCATCAACATGGTGGAACTCACATAATATTGATGATACAAGTAAGTGACTAAACAGAGTATAATTCTCTTCACAAAGGTTCAAAAAAAGGCGTACTTATCTAGGGATAAAAGCTTAAACAGGGTCAAGGAAATAAATATCAGGGTAATGATTGCCTCTGGGGGGTGGTGGTAGGGAAAGGATATGTAGGCAAGCAATTGGGAAAGGACACAAAAGGCACTTCCCATGTGCTGGCAGTGCCCTATTTCTCAACCTAAGTCCTGGTTCCATTGGTATTCTCATTGTGATGA
Organism: Panthera onca; assembly: GCF_046562875.1. Lineage (NCBI taxonomy): Eukaryota > Metazoa > Chordata > Mammalia > Carnivora > Felidae > Panthera > Panthera onca. The sequence continues at coordinate 38,142,862 of NC_138349.1, read as the reverse complement.
TTTCTGAAACTGTACATATACATTTCGTACAGTCTCCTGTATATGTAATGTACATACTCACAATTTAAGAAAAGGAAAGAAAGAACTATCGGAGGATGATTGAGCAGTGTTGAGTTCTCAGTTCCACTGATGAATTTATTGTGAATTTAGAGTGATAGCAGGGCTGTATGACTGCCTCTAGCAGCTCTCAGGTACCTGAGGGGACATCTGGAGAAGGCAGTGTTGGATTTATCTGCCACTGGAGTTTTGCCAGGTGGGAGATATGAAGGTCAAAGGAGCAAGAAAATCCAGGGTATTGGCAAGGGAACAATTGAAAACCCGTTGTATGGAAATAAGGCTAAAAAGAAGGCAAGTGACGTCAGGAGGGAGAAAGCTGAAATTCTGGGAAGATCTGGTTTGGATGGGGGATCAGATTGCTGAAGGGTCTAGTGCAATAGCTGGCCTGGACTCCACGGAAGTAAAAAGCTGTAAGCCAGCGCCGTTGTTGTGATGAGCGTCTTGAAGGGGACACATTCAAGGGAAGACAATGTCTGGGTGTAACAGGAACAGTGGGTGGCTGAACTGTCATGGATGTATGTGTTTCAGCTCCCATAACCCGCAGAAACTCCTCTACCCCAAAGCCAGCCCAAATAGAGCAGCACTCAGAGTACTACCAGTGTCCAGCTATGCAAATGCACCTTGGGATGTGCTCCCCAGCACAGCCACGAGACTGTTTGGGGCAAAAGGATGGTGGGCTCTTCTCTTTTTCTCTGACCCAAGTACTTCTGGCTTTATCTGTAGCACATGCCAAGATGCAAACATTTCTCGTCACCATGAGCATGACTGCCCTGTTCTAAGCAACCACCATGCATCACTTGACTCTTGCAGCAGCCTTTAGCTGCTCCCTCCAATTCCCCTGTGTAGCCTACAGACCTCCCATTCGGAGGCAACAGTGGCAACACTATATTCACTGGTGGTAATGAGTCATTCTGATTCCCTCCAGAACAACAGATATAGCAAAAGGGAGGAGAAAACCAAAAACTTGTGGACAGCACCTAAACAAAAAAGAGATGACAAGGCAGTCACGAGAAGCATCTAATTATATTGGAGACCGAAAGTTACTTTTTAATTGACAGACAGTGGAATTTACTCTTTCTGGTGTACAGTAACTTTAAGTCTTGACAAACGCACAGTCACGTGACCACCAGCACAAATCAAGATACAGACACACGTTCATGGTCCCTAATATTTTCCCCATGCTGAAGTTAATCTTCCTTACCCCTCATACCCCCAACTCCTGGGGACTGCTGATCTGTTCTCTATCTTTACAATTCTGCATTTTCTAGAAGTCTTCTAGACTAGCCACTTCTAGTGGCTTCTTTCACTCCACATAATGCTTCTGAGAATCATTCATGTTGTTGTTGAGTACCGTTCCACTGTATGGATGTGCCACAGTTTATCCATTCACTCACTGAAGGACTTTTAGGTTGTTTCCAGTTTGTCTCAAAACTGGCAGAATACGAATTACATTCAGTAACAATATAGATTTGGACTTGATTAACCAACGTGACCTAAATGATATATACCGAATAGTCATTCTTTTCAAGGGCATAGGGGACATTTACCAAAATAGAATGTATTCTGGGCATAAATGCATAGATTTCAGAGAATTGAAATCATCAGGGTACATCCACTGCCTGTTGTGTAATTAAATTAGAACTCAAGAATAGGAAGATAGCTAGAAAACCTAATATTTGGAAACTAACCAACACCCTTCCAAATAACTCATAGGCCAAAAGAGAACTCAAAATGGAAATTAAAAAATATCTTGAGCTAATTGATAATAAAAAATTTTAAAACTTGAGATAGTAAAGCAGTGCTTAAAAGGAAATATATAGGTTTAAATGCACATAATAAAGGGGTGCCTGGGTGGCTCAGTCGGTTAATGGTCTGACTTTGGCTCAGGTCACGATCTCACACTTTGAGTTTGAGCCCCGCGTAGGGCTCTGTGCTGACAGCTCAGAGCCTGGAGCCTGCTTTTGATTCTGTCTGTCTGTCTCTCTCTCTCTCTGCCCCTCCCACATTCTCATTCTGTCTCTCTCAAAAATAAACATCAAAAAAAATTTTAATGCATATAATAAAAAAGAATGTTGAAAATCAATGAGCCTAGCTTCCAACTTAAGGGGGGAAAAAAGGCAGTAAATATCTCCCCCCAAAGCAGAAATACAGACATAATAAAACAAATAAAACAAACATAATGATCAATGAAATAGAAGGCACAATAGAGAAAACAAAGTCAAAAGTTTTCTTTGAAAAAGATTATAAAATTCATAAAACTCTAGCAAGACTGATCAAGAAAAGAAAGAGGAAACAAAGATTCCCAATATCCTAATGAAATGTGGTACATCACTACATATTCTACAGATATCTGAGGGATAATAGGAGGATGTTATAAACAACTTGTCAGTAAATCTGAAAATTTAGCCAAATTAAAAATATTTCAAAAAGACAATTTATCAAAAGTGGAAGAACTGGATAATCTTCATGGCCCTATTTCTATTAAAGAAAATGAAACTAATTTAGAATCTTCCAAGGTACAGATGGTTATTAATATTCTCATTGAAAATCAATTGAGCACAAATTTGTGATTTGTTTACTATCACGTATGTACATTTTACTTAAAAAGGTTATAAATGTTCACTTAATAACAAATGCTCACTTAAACAAATATAGGGGTGGGTGGGAGTATAGATGAAACAAAATTGGCCATGTATTGATAATTGCCAATGATGGGCCCCTGGGCTTCTTAGCTCCCACTTTTGTAAGTGTTTAAAATTTTCCATAATAAAATGTTTTTGTAAAGAAGAGCCGGACCATAACATTAGTCTGCAAAACCCTCCACCAGCTTGGCATTGAGTCAAAGCCACGATGGGTCAATGGCCAACCAGGTTCTCCGTGATCCAGTCACCCTGGCACCTCATGATATCCCACTCTCTACCACACTCGTAGCTCATTTGCACACCACTCTGTCTCCTAAGTTATTGTTTGCACATGCCCAAAGCATAGTCTCATCTCAGGGCCTTTGCACTTGTGGTTGTTCCTTTTCCCTCAGATGTTCATTCTTTGGATTCAGCTTGGCTTGCTTCAGTCAGGTCTTGGCTCAGATGTCACCCCTTCAGCAAAGACGTCCCTGATCTGCACAATCAAATAACTAACTCCACAAATTGGACTCCCTAAACCCTCTCTCTGCCATGCTTTCCTCCAGAGCATCTGCATCATCTGACACATGAAATATATTCTTGTGCTTTTATTTACTGCCTGCTTCCCACAAGAACGCGAACTTCAACCGACAGGGAGATTCACAACTGTATCCCCGGGCTCAGAGTGGCACCCAGCATACAATAGGCACCCCATAAACACAAACTGAATGTATAGGACTAAGAAAGGTCCTCAGCTTCTCCAAGGGGTGCTATGGGGTACTTCATCAGTTCTTCCACCCAAACCCCTTCATCCTGTGGGCTTCCTGGCCCTACACCTGTTCCACTTTCATTTGAGTCTGGGCTGCTTGTAAGGGTCACTCCTGACCCCCGAGGTTGTTGCCAGGGAAGGAAGATGTCTGTTCAGAGAACAGGAAGCTTCACGCCGGACGAACCCCCCATCTTCCTCATAGTGGTTTTGGAGATACGGGGACTCTGGAATCTCTCAGAGTGGTTCTGGAGCCTTGCTTTGCATGCCTGATTCTGCAGGGTCATTTCACTTGCCTGACCATCAGTTTACTCATCTGTGCAATGGGAACAAAACCAACACCAACCTGATAGGGTAATTGTGATGGTTAAAATAATCAAAGGGACCAGGATTCGCCCACGGAAGTGGTTTCAGAAGCCAAAAATTTGGCAGCTCTAGGGGGTCCCTAAAGCTGCTTTCACATTAGGCGGCCACATCACCTTTGGGGTTGTTTGTTGAATTGTCCTTTCAAAAATGAAGGCTGGCACGCCCTCTCCCCGCGCTCTCTCTAGGCCCCCATCCATCCCCGACCCCGCCCTGCGCCTTGCGCCTTGCGCCCTGGCCACGCGCTTTACCTCTCCTTCCACCTTGGTTCTGCACTTCCCTCTCCACGCGCCCGCCCCGCACCCTCGCCCCGCGCCCGCCCGCTCCCCGCGCTCTCGCGCCCGCCCGCTCCGTGCCCGTTCCGTGCCCGCTCCGTGCCCGCTCCGTGCTCGCTCCGCGCTCGCTCGCTCGCGCTCCCCGGCGCCGGCTGCGGAGGGAGCCGCTCTGCCCGCAGCTGGCGCAGCGCGGGGGCGGCCGCGGGTGGGCGGGTGCCGCGGGCCCGGGCTCCGAGCATGAGCCGCCGCCGGCGCCGGCCGCGCGCTGCTCGGGGCCCGACTGCGGCGCGAGGGCTGCGCGGGAGCTACGCCGGCCCGGACCGAGGTAGGCAGCGGGCGCCCATCCTCAGTCCCTCGGTCCCTCCCGCGGGCCGTCCCCTTCGGCCGCCGGCGCGGGCGGGGCGTTCGCGGGCCCCGGGTCCTGCCCGGCGCGACCGTCGCGTGGCCGGGGCACAGGCTCCCGGCACGGGTCTTGGGACGCGCGTGGAGGAGGGCGTGCGGGAGCCCAGCGCGGAGTTGCCGAGAACTCCGCCCCGGGCTGGACAGCTCCAGGACCCCCGGTCCCCAGCGCCTGCGGGGCACCGGGCGATCTCTGCCTGGGCGTGGCGGGAGTGCACTCCGCAGGCGGGCGTGGGCACGGGCTGGCAGGTCCGCTGCCCCGGGCCTGGCGTGGGGGAGGGGGCTGGGAAATCTGAGGAGCTCGGGGCTGCGCAGTTGGAAGTTTCCATTTGCTTGTCTGTATTCTGGGCCCCGCGGTGGCATCTCACGCCCTTGCTGTTTGGCGAGGAATTGGGGCGTGAGCTCAGCATTTGAAGGGAGACGACCGGGGCGAGATGCTCCTCTCTGCACCGTGGGCAAGGGTCATTTCAAGGACCGTGCTCTCGTTGCCCCAGCACGGGCCTGGGGCAAGGTGCAGCTGGTTCTAGTCGGTGTGTGTGTGTGTGAGCGGGGAGGGGTCTCCTGCTGTCTGGGGAGGGCACGCAGCAGGCCCTTGCCCCCTGCATCTCTAGCTGCTTCTCAGCGCTGGAGCTGGTGGATATTTACAGGCAGGTTGCCTGCCTCTTGGGAGCCACCTGGGGGCTGAGATGCGGTGGTGTCCGGGGCACCCTCGTTCAGGGGTTGGAGCTGTGAGCCCCATCTCGTTCACCCTCCCCACTGCTATCATTCTTCTCCCAAGCAAGGGCAGGGCCCAGATGGCCACCTGCCCTAGGAACCCAGGACATATAGAGTCAGGCTGGCATGCAGGGGAACCTTAAAGAGGCAGTGGTCTGCTCTGCCCCTCGGGGGGGGGGGGTCTTCCACCTCCCTCGGGACACAGTCTCACCCAGCACAGCCTGGCCTGGGTCCAGGCTCTTCTCTCCCCAGTAGGAGGCCTAGAGTGCAAAGCAGCAGCTCCTGTTGCGAGCAGAGAACTAGGGAGTTGGGAGGCCATAGGTCTGGACTTCTGAACTATGGGCAGGCTGCAGGCCTCTCCGGGACTCAGCTTCCCCATCTGTAAATGGCTTCAATGACTTTTAGGGGAATTTCCCCTCCCGCATCCAGGGACACTTTGCATTGGAACCTCAGGACCCCAGCCCAGAATAGGAGGAGGGGATCCAGAATGGGAGGAAGTGGAGGGCCTTGGCTCCGGGTGGGTTCTGGGCCCATCTAGCTTTTATTTGTTGTGAGGGACATGGGTCATAGTGACCAACAGCCCTCTGGGTGGTCATGCCTGGGTGGGAGGCGGCAGCAGAAGTCACACGCCCTGCCCCTGAGAAGGGAGTGAGCAGTAGAGACCCACATGCCGATACCCTCGTAGGGCAGCTGTGTCCTCTTGCACATGGCCCCTGGGTTTGGGAGCACAAGCAGGTGTCCCCAGGTATTCCATGGGGGCCTGAAAGCCAGCCAGTAAGTTTGTTTTTCTCTGGGAGTCATCCTTGAACTGCCAGCCTGATGGCTCCCTTCCACCTGGCAAATTGTGGAAATGGAACAGTTCACACAGAGCGGAGGGTTTTTGGTGTAACTTAGCAACCGCAGGCAGAGGGGGCGGAGGGAGAAATGCGGGCACCACCGGCATTAGTGCTCGGCCGTCCTGAGTGAGGCCAGTGGCGGGGGGGCCCGGCTGAGTGGGGAGGGCATTCCACCACAAGCGGCCCCCTTAGGCTGGGCCACTAGTCCATCCACTGGGTCCTCCAGAGGAGAATAGTAGGGGGCTGAGTAGATGGCCTGAGAGCTGCCGAGTACACCTGTCTCCCTGTCTGCAGAATGATGGGCTGAATGGGCAGTATTGGAATAGCTTTGGCTGATCTTTGGTTTTTAACCACAGAATCCTGTTCTCAAGCCACGTGTTTCACAGAAACCGAATTTGTCAAATAGGCCAAGTGAAGGTGCAGGGCTGGGGGGTGGGGTGGGGGAGCCGTTTGAAGTCCAACCACTGTCCTCGGAAGTGGGGGCACTGGCATAGGCTGGGGTAGGATGGGCATTTCTGCATGATCTGACCCCAGAAGAGGGCCCCCCCCCGCCCTCCCCCCCCCCCCATGGGGCCTGCTGGGGGCAGATCCCAGGGCCACGGTGGGAGAGAGGGCGGGGATGCAGATCAGGACCTGTCCAGGTGGTCATTGGTCATCACAGTGTTGTTCCCAGTCCAGAGCACGCGCCCCCGGCTGCCCCCTGCTGGGACTCCTCCTCCCTCCCTCTTTCCCTCCTGAGGCCATCTGCTTCAGCCCTGGTCCGCTCTGGCTGTTTGTCTCTCAGAGCTTCCAAATGTTGAGCAGAAATCTGCTGCCTGTAACTCCCACCCACTCCGGGCTGCCTCTCAGTTCCTTTGCCCTCGCTTGCCCACCTCCCTCCTGTGGATGAGTGTTTACTTAGCAACTTGTCTTCCAGACAGAATCTGAAGAGGGAGCAGGGTAGAAGGGAGGGGGGGCCGTCATCACGGGGTGCTGAAGTGACATCAGGCGGGGAAGCTGCCAGGCCCATGGCCATGGGGGGAGGGCCTGTGACACCCACGGGTCACACGTCAGGGCCCCCTGACCTGCAGGGATCTGGGGAGGATGCCCTGCCCTTCATTCAGAGTATATGCCCTTCTCACCTCTTTCTGGGCACAGAGCCTGGGGCGGTGGGGCTCTGTGTTTATGTGGCAGAGAGTGAACACAGGGGAGGCCTGGTCTGGCATAGAGTGGGCTACGGATCCATTCAGAATGTCCCTACACTGGGGACATGGGAAGTCCCAGTCTGACAGCCTTGGAGCAGGGTTTGGAAGGTCAGCAAATGTCAGCCTGGCAGTGACATGGTGGGAACCATGGAAGGAAAAGCCAGAAAGCCCCAGCATGTCCTGGCTGTTCAAGGGGACAGGTACAGAGGAGCAGGGCTCATCCTGGGGAGTGGAGGGTCTTGGGGATTCACCTCTGGGGATGGGCTTCAGAGGGGCTCGTGACAATGTTTAGTCAATGGTACGAGTGTTTGCAACCACACTGATACCTGCCAAGGGGGTGGCCGTGTGATTGCTGCCTGTCACTGACCCTGACTGAGGGAGGACGGTCAGATGGCCTTGGGTGTCTGAATGGTCTCGTCTGCTGCAGAGGCATTTCCTAAGAACCGCATAGGTGCCCCGGAGTATGGTTCACGGCAACCCCCAGTGATCGTGGCTGGGGAAGCTTCTACCCACCTCACGTATCTGATAGGACAACTCCTCAGGATCCATGCAGTGAGGCCGGGATGTGGACATAGCACAGGAGAAAGGAGCCTCTCACCCCTCTCCCCATGAGCGCGAAGGCTGGGTCTGCGGGGACGGGCTGCGGGCTGTGCTGCCCTGGGTGGTGCTGGCGGTGGGAGCTCAAAGCCTGCCATGTCCCTTCTGAGCGGCTGTGGGGTTGTCATGCAGGGTGAGTTCAGGGAGCAGTAGGCAAGCACCAGCTCAAGGAAAGCCTTGGATCTGGGCTTCATTGAGTCTCCCTGACTCTTCAGGAGCACCTCATTTCGCCCAGGGGCCACACACTGAGGCAAGAAACCAGCCCAGAGGGCAAGGCATTAGGCGCTGGGGGCGGGGGGGGACGGGACACTTCGTTCCATTTGTCCAGCTCTTGTATCACTGCCTCACAGGTGAGGTGCTGCTGCCCTGGTTGACAGATGATGGCGTCCAAGGTGATGTTACTTTCATAAAGCTTCTTCCAGCTTAAATACAATAGCAAACTGCTCTCTGCTGTCTCCCCCTCCAGCTATTTTCCCCCTTCTCTCCTCCCCTGCGAGTAGGCTGGCTCTGAAGCGGTGTTCTCTGCTTGCTCACGCCACATCCTCACCTCCCACTCACTCCCAGCCCACTGCAATCTGGAGCGCCCTCTTCACTCTGAGAAATGGTCTTCAGGTGCCTGTGGACATCTCTGGCCTTGCTGGTGTTCACTGCCCCTGCTCCCAGGCGTTTGTCCCCCTGGGCCCTGCGGCCCTGCAGACCTCGCTGCAGGCTTCCCCTCCTCTCCTGGGGCCACTCACTCGTCCTGTTCCTCAGGGCCCAGACCTATACCGTCTCCTCCCCAGCTGTGGCTCCTGTTCCCTCCTCGGTGCCGACCCCATTCTAACTCATATCGGCCCAGCCGGGTTCTGTCAGTGTTCCAGCCCGTGCCTGCTGGATCCCTCTCAGATGACCATTGTCATTGTGCCCCTGAACCTCACCTGCCCCAGGATCCCCATCTGAGCCGGCGAGATGGCCAGGGCCTCCCTCTTGCCTCTGCCAGGTTGGCCCTCACCCTGAGTGGTCAGCCAGTCTGTGCCACCCACCCCAGACCCCTCTCCCACCCCCTTCCCCTGCCCACCTCTGCCTCCACAGGTCAGGCTGCCCCACTCGGCCCTGGACAACTGCAGTGGCCTCTGTCCCTACACCACAGCCAGGTGACCTTTTAATGTTCTCTTCGTAAACATGCTCTGAACCTTCTGTTCCCAAGTGGGTCTCCCTATCCCCAGCCTTCCTTGGGGGTGCCCTCCTGCCGGGGTGTGCTGTGCAGGGTGCCCTGGGCCTCTGCAGCACGTTGCCCCCCTGTAATTGTCCGTCGGTGATCTCTTGGAGTCAAGTGTACCCTTGGCCTGTTGTCTCCAGTTGGCCCCCCAGCTCTGAGATGGTGGCTGGGCCGGCAGACTCAGCAAGCCTTCCCTGGATATATGTGAAAGTCTGTGAGCCGCTGTGCGTGGTGGGGCAGAGACACGCAGATGTGTCTGGGAACGTGTGCATGGGGGTCCCGGCCTGGACCATGTTGCTGTTCCCCCTCAGGTAGAGGAGAGGGGAGCAGACCCAAAGCTCTGGGACAGACAAGGGTGGTCTCTGGGGAGCCAGACGGGTTCAGGAAGGAGCGGTGGGGGTAGGGCTGGGAGGCCAGACCCCTGCCTGTTGTCACCACCACTTCCGTTTCTCCAAGTGTCACCCTCAGACTCTACCTTGAAGGGAGTTCTCCCTGGATCCCGTTGCCATGGCAACACTGTTAACAAAGAGTAGCTTTGGTAGAGGAGGCTGGCTCACCCAGAAGCTGAGGGGGCTGGGAGAGGGTGTGCCTGTTCTGATGGGTTTATTAGCTGAACCAGTTTCCCCACCCCCCACCAAGGCTGCCTGAACTGCATGAACCCCTCCCTGGACCCTCTACCTGTGGGAATCTCTGGGCCTCTGGTACTCAGACCCTTCCCCTGTGGATTTCATGAAGTGTCTGGATTCCATCTGGGTGTGGCCTGAATCCCAGCCACAGCTGGGTCACTGGGGCAGACCCAGGGAGGCTTCTGACTTGGGGTGTGGGGGGATGTGCCAGCCCCAGCACCAGGCACTTTCTGGGGTGAGGATCCCTATTTTGTTGCTGTAGAAACCGAGGCTCGGAAGCCCAAACTTTTCCTGCCTAGGACTTCCTGAAGACTGGTTCTGTGTCCAAACCCCTTCCCACTGTGACATGTGCACATTTGGGTTTGCGGGTCCTCCTCTGAGGCTATGGTCTTGATTAAATGAGGTGACGACATGCACCGCTGGGTGACAGCCTGGAGCGTTGCAGTCCAGGCTGTGGTGACTGGGAGGGTCGGTCCTGCTTGCTGGGACCTAGGTCTCTGCTCTCAGAGCTGAGGGAGAGCAATGCAGGGGGGAGGCTGCCCTGTGAACCAGCTTGGGGGTTAGGATTGGATGGAATTTGGAAGCTCACACAGAAGCAGCTCATGGAGTTCCTAGGCGAGTCTCCGTTGCTTTCAGGAGTTAATCACTCAGAGCAGGCAGGAGGCTGTCAATTATTCATTTTATTATTGTTGGTATTAGTAGTGGGTGGCCCCTGCTGGGCGAATGAGGCTGGGAGCAGAAAATCAGGACCGTCCCCGGGTGAGACTATGTCATTTCCACCCTGCCCCCGGATGGCCAGGGTCCTTCCTGCAAGGCACCCCGCTACGTGAAGGGGCCTCCCATTACCTGTGTGCCTCCCTCCTCTGGCCTGGGAGCCCAGCTCAGCTCCAGGAAGGTGAGCGAGTCTGTGAGTGTTCCTGTGAGAGGTCGCTGGTGTGGGTGACCTGGGAGCACCTAGTCTCCGGGTCCCTCTCTGCTGGGTCAGCAAAGTGAGGTTTCTCGAGGATTTAGGAGGGGGACTGACAGCGAGCAGGGTTGGCCAGAGTCCAAGCTGTTGCTCTGGGAAAGGCCAGTGCCGCCAGATCACTTCCAAGAATGCATGTGTTACGGGGTCGGGGGTGGGGTTACGCGTGGGGGCGGGGCCTAGGGGAGCCACCCACAACGGCGCGTCACCACCGGGACCACGCCCCCAGCGATGCCGGGCTGACGTGGTCACAGGTATTTGCAGAACCACAAGGTCAACTGTCTGCAAACTAGCCATAAAAACACCTCAAGGAATATCCAGAAAACACTGTGATTCAGACCATGTTTTTTTCTTACAATGCAGTTATGATAGAAATTCACAACAAAACATAACTCTAATAAAGTCTAATAGTTGGAAAGTTGAAAACACATGTATACACAGTGGACCCAAGAAGAAATAGTAATAGAAATTAGCCGATAATGAAATTCAATGATACAAACATAATGAGGGATACTTGTGGGACACAGCCATAGGGGCACTGCAAACGTGTCACTTGCCACCACCAGCTGACCCTGTCTGGAGGGCCCAGGGTGTTTGAGAAGTCCACAAACGGGTGCCTCTTCCTTGGCCCCGGGGATGGGAAGCAGGCCTGGAAGCAGCGCCTGCGAGGCAGGGAGCCGGTGGCCTGGCCTCCTGCCCGCTGCAGGGGTGCCTGAGGGAAGCGCGAAATCTCCCCGCTTCTCCTCGCACTCAGGCCAGGCTGGGGCCAGGGGGGCCGTCCTGCCTGTGATCTTGCAGAGACCAGGGGTTTTAAAGCGTGCTCTCTGGCCAGGGTGGCCGCCAGGGTGCAGCTCCAGGTCACCGCCTGTCACAGCCCAGGAGGGGAGGCTGCCAGGCACGTGTATGGTTGGGCTGAGATTTGGAAGAACGGCTGTTTTGTGAGGTGACGGGGCACTGTTAAGGGAGGAAGAGGAAATGCCAGTGTGAGGAATGGCCCAAGGTCATGGGTGGAGAGAGGAGAGAAGCACAGGCAGTGTGGTGGGGGCCAGAGCTCTTGGATTACCTGTCTGTGCTCAGACTTTGGTATGCAGGGCATGTGTGTGGGCTCTGTGTGTGTGCATGTGTGTATATGTGTACAAACATTCACATGCAAGCACCAGGAAGGGGTCCCTGACCAGCTCTCTGTCCCAAGGGCTCTGCTCTGTGTTTCACTAACAAGTGACTTAATCTAATGTCCAATTTTTTTTTTTTTTTTTTTTTTTTTTTTTTTTATGCTGGCACCATTATACCGGTTTTGTTGATGACCTTCTTGTCTGGAGAGAGGGCAGAGGCAGAATTTGAACCCAGGTCTTTCTTCTGTGCCAAGGAACACTTTGGAGAGTGGGTAATGTGCTTCCTTGGTGCTTCCTTTCATTTTTCGGTGCCTTCCTGCCAGCTCTCTTGGTGTCCAGGCCCTGAGCTGGCCCTTGCTGCTTTTCCTGCCTTTGACCGTGACCACCTCCTGCCCCCATGCTTCCCTGAACGTGCACACACCTCAGGTCTCAGCTTGGACAGGGCTCCCAGCAGGACGTTTTGCCACTTTCTGGGGCCACTGGGAGGCTCTTCCTCTGGGCTGTGGAGGGCCAGGCACTTGTGACAGCAGTGGCTAGCTTCTGAGCGTGTCCTGCATGCCAGGCGCTCTTCTGGGGGCTTTGCCTGCTTCCACTCACATCATCCATGCCTTGGAAGGGCATGGCTTAGGTCAGCCTCCCCAGCCTGAGACAGGGATTTGAATGCAAGGGGTGTAGAGGGTATGGTCTTGAGAGATACCTTAAGGAGGTGAATAAGCAAGGTAGGAAAGGGCAAGAGGCTGGGCACAGGTGCCATTTCAGGCAGAGCCTTGCCTCAGCCTAACCCTGGGGGGGGAACTCTGGAGTGTAGACTGCACTAGACTTGTCTCACTGTGAGGCAGGGAGTTGGACTCTGGGCCCCTGTGCTGGTCAGCTTTTCATTGTTGGTCCTTCCTGTCCTCCGGAGAGGGTTGCAGATACGAACTGTGCAGCGTGCTGGGAACCCTGGGAGACGGGTGCCCCAGGCTGTTAGGACGGCCTGGCAATCTGGGCCCCAGAAGCACCACCCCAGGCAGCACCATTTCCGCTTCCAGGCCGGAAGCTCCCTGCTCTTCCCACAGTCCCCTCTGGTCCCCGGGGCGGGGGTGGGTGGGCCTCAAGATGCAACCTTGGGTCTGGTGCGCTTTTGCCTGTGGCATCCTGTGGCCTGGCTCTCAGAGCACTGGCCACCTTGCCATGAGGTCTCATTCTGCTGGGGTTATCCACACGTGTCCGAGTCTTCTGCTCTGTGCTGCTCACTGCTGGGCCCCAGGACTGAGTGCTGTGCTGGTGCAGGGAGGATCTCTGTCACTTTGTCCAGAGAAGGACTGACCGTCAGTCAGCCTGGTTGTCAGTCCTGGGCCTGATGGCAGGAGGCTGAGCAGGCCAGGGATGGGAGAACCTGAGACCGAGGGCTGTCCAGAGCCCCTCGGACTTGAGAGAGGGGCCTGGCCGTGGGCCGGTGAGGATAGTGTTGGGGGAGGACCCCTGGCCTGGGAGTGTGGGGCCTTACTGCCCGCTCCCAGCTGTCCTGCCTGGGGCTAGTCCACTCCCTGGGGTCCCCACTCAGGCATGTCCTGCAGCAGGAGGGCCCGTGAACTTTTCCAGGCTTCTCACAGCCCAGCTCAGGGGTGGCAGCACACAGGGCAGACTGGAGAGAGGCGTGGAGAGGCTGAGCAAGTGGGTAGACGGTGAGGGCCAGTGTGAGTGTGGTGGGCACAAGGATGGGCTGTGGGCCCGGCCAGTGAGATGCCGGGTCCAGTTGCCCCGCTAGCTTGGCAGCCCACCCCACACCGGCTGGGGCCCTCTGTGGCTCCCTGCCAGGTTTGGCCTGCCCAGACCGCTTACGGCGTCACACACGGTGTAGCAGGTGGCTTCCTGGGTGGGGAGCTCGCAGAAAAGCTGAGGGCACCAGGCCCCAGGTTGGCCAGGAGGATGAGGCAGGGCAGGGGCAGGGAGAGGCCTGATTGAGCCCTGACCTCACCCCTCTGCTGCCCTCCCAGGAGGATGTTTCCGCCCTGCCCCTCCCCTCAGGCCTCCTGACAGAACAGGCCTACCTGGCAATGCCAGCAGTGGGCGCCCCCACCCGTGAATGTCTCACCGCGGGATTAGACACCCCCATACCCACCTACTCAGGTGATGCTGGGTCGAATTAAACTGAATTGCACCTCAGTTACCCCATCTTGCAGCGAGGGGTTGACTGGAGCAGGGTTTCCAGGGCCCAGGGCCCTGGGTAGCTCAGGGTCAGGCAGGCCTCTGTGAGAGTGCTTCTGTGCACATATGCCCACCTGTCCCCGGCACACCCCCGGAAGCTCTTCGCTTACCTGTAATGGATGCAGCTTTCGCCTAGGATCTCGAGTGTTCCCCTCACGGGGAATTCCTGAGCCTCTACAGCTGTGATGTTGGAAGTCCTCGTGTCCTGGCCCTAGCCTGCCACCCTCGCCAGGCTGCAGCCACGTGCCTTGGCCAGAAATGCTGACTGCCCAGTTTGCCAGGCCCTGGACCGTGGAAGAAGGGCAGGCTGTGGCCCCATGAGTCCCAGGAGGGATGACCAGAGCAAGGCCCCTGAGTCCCCCAGGAGGACCCAGTGAAGAAGAAGAACCCTGACTGCAAACAGGCACTTTATTGCAGGGATAAAAATAATAAATACAGCCCAATCCAACAGACACCAAGGACTGGTGTTGGAGAATGATAATGTCTATGTCCCAGGCTTGCTTCAGATGAGGAGGGCGTGCTGGAGTTGGGAGCCTGTCACTGCCCAGTGCTCTGTGCACTCACGGCCAGGGCAAGGGAGGTGAGGAGGCCTCGGCAGAAGAACATTGCTTCGTAGGACACTGATGCTCGAAGGGTCTGCGGGCCAAATAGCTCAGAGGTGGAGACTGAGGCTTGGAGGAGTGTAGGGCCCCGGGTGCCATCAGGCGAGGTAGACGTGGAGGGGCCATTAGACACAAGTGGGCCCAAGGTGGGTGTGGAAATTGTCACCTGTGTAGCAGCGAGGCTCCAAGGGGCTGAGAGCCCCACCCCAGCCCTGATAGCCCGGGCCTGCCCCTCCTCACCACATCACGTGACCTGTGGAGCCATGTGAAAGCCCTGCTCTGACGTGCTGCCCGCCCTTCACCCCTCACCTGAGAGGGACTTGGGGAAAGCCAATGTCAAACCAAAGGAATGTGGGGAGATGTCCGACCATCATCCCCTCCACTGAGTGCATGTGGAGAACCAGTGTACCAGGCCCCATCCAGGTTCTGGGAGTGCAGACAGAATCCAGAAACAGGTAGGAAATGAACAGAACAGATAGTTGGAAGGTACTGGGGGGAGGTGGGAGGGAGTGTGGGGGACTTCCGTTTAGGACAGAATGATTAAGGCAGCCTCACTGGAAGGTAGGGCTTGAGCCCCATGGACATCTGGAGGCAGGGGCTCCTTAGAGACAGAACAGTTGACCCCGGGCCCCGAGATGGACATGTGTCACCCCGCCCAGGAAGCCAAGAAAGCCGGAGGACGCAGTTCGTGGCAGGCGGTGACTGTGGGCCAATGATGACGTGTCACTCTGGGGTGGGCCAGTAGACTTGTGGCTTTCTGGAGTCTCATGCCTCCTCTGCAGCTTAGCCTTGTGCACACATGGATGGCTCCCATAGAGGGCAACCACCCCTCCACACCAGCTGTCCTCAGCCCCGAACCTGCCCCAGGAGGGAGCCCAGTGGGGGATGTATTCACATAGAGTTTGGAAGCAGAGAGATGGCCTGTGTGTGGCCGTGTGTGTGTGTGTGTGTGTGTGTGTGTGTGTGGGTGGGTGGGTGGGGGGGAACTCTGGAAAGGTCACTGTGGGTCCCTGACCTGCCGTACCTCACCTTCTTCTTTACCCTTTCCCTCTCCCCCACTCTTTCTTTCCCGGGATTCCTGTTTAGCCTCCTCCTAGGGCTCCCCTTCCCTCTCCTCAGTTTACAAAGTTTGATGTTGTACTTATGTCACTAACAGTCACAAAGCAAAAAGGGTCCAGGGGCGCCTGGGTGGCTCAGTCGGTTGAGTGCCCGCCTCTTGATTTCGGCTCACGTCTCGATCTCACGTTTCGTGAGATCGAGTCCCACGTCGTGCTCTGCACTGACAGCATGGAGCCAGCTTGGGATTCTCTCTTTCCCTCTCTCTATTTATTTATTTATTTATTTATTTATTTATTTAAATAAGCATTAAAAAAAAAAAAGAAGAAGAAGTAAAAAGGGTCCATGTGGAGCATGCTTCCTTCCATCCCTGCCAGCTGCTACAGATAGAGACCTTGTTATCTGTTTCGAGTCTCCTCCCGACAGGTCTGGTCCATACGCATGCCCAGTGCATCATTCCTTGTTATGCTCACGGCAGCAGCACGTCAGGCCATGTGCCCCGTTCCACTTCTCTTGCTTCACAGGGCATCTGGGAGCCCCATCTCAGTGCGCATAGAGTGGCCTTGCTCTTTTTAACATCTGTGTGGCCTTCCGCTGGTGGATGCACAGTGACGCATTCATCCAGCAGCCCTGAGAAGTAGCCATTCCGATGGTGTCCACTCTCCTTTTTTAAGCAGAACTCGCAGCAGACATCCTTGCCTGGATATCATTTTGCTCCAGGTGTGAGTGTATTTGTGGGATAAACCCCTCGGAACAGAATAGCAGGGTAAAATGGAGGTGCAGTTGTAACTTCGATAGATTTTGCTCGACTGTCTTCCACAGCCACAGTAATTTATACGTCTGTGGGAGAAGTGTGCAAACACCTGTTTCTCCACGCCCTTATCTTTGCCAATCTGATAGGTGAGAAGTGGCTCTTGTTGCAATGTTAGTTAGCATTTCTCCCACTGAGAAATGAATGAGATTGAGCATCTTTTCAAACGGATAAGATTCACCTGCGTTCTCTTTTTGAGGCACTGATGTTTGAATTCTTAACATGGTATTTCTGTTGGGCCGGTGGCATTTTTCCTACTCATTCACAGAAGCTTTCTATATATTGGGAAAACTGACACTTAGAATATGAGTTGCAAATCTTTTTCCTCCACTTACTGTATTTTCATTTTGTTTGTTAGGACTTTCACCACGCAGAATCTAAAAAATGTATGTAGTCCATGGGGCACCTGGGTGGCTCAGTCGGTTAAGCGTCCGACTTCGGCTCAGGTCATGATCTCACGGTTCGTGGATTCAAGCCCCGCATTGGGCTCTGTGCTGACAGCTCAGAGCCTGGAGCCTGTTTCAGATTCTGTGTCTCCCTCTTTCTCTGCCCCTCCCCTGTTCACACCCTGTCTCTGTCTCAAAAATAAATAAGCATTAAAAAAATTAAAAAAAAATAAAAAATGTATGTAGTCCGTAATGTACATATTATGTTTGAACCGTGTGAAATTATAGTTTCCATAGGTCAAAAATGTTGCCTATCAGTCATTTTCAGGCTAGCAGAACAACCTCTGTACTATGAAACCATAAAGAAATTCTCTCACGTGTTCCTCTCATAGGCTTATGGTTTTGTTTTTCAAATGTGAGTATTTGATTTGTCTGGTAGGATGCCAATTTTATTTTATTTTTTTTCCAGATGACCACTCATTTGCCCAACACCACTGATGAAACAATTACCCTTTTCTTCACCGGTTTGAAATATCACCTTTATTCGTATACTAACCTGCCGTATGTATTTGGGGTTATTTCAAGACTTTCTTGTTTGCTTCAGTGCTCTGACTGTATTTTCACGTGCTGATACCATGTTTTAAGTTTCGCCGTTATCAGGCATTTTCAAACACACTGAACAGTAAAGAGAATAGAATCACGCACACCCATATTCTCATTACCCAGATTCAGCAGTTCGGATTTTACCAGCTTGCTTCACTTACTCATTTTTCCTTCCCCCCCTCCTTCTTTCTTTTCTTTTGCTCTTTCTCTTTTTCCTTTGAACTGAAGTATTTCAATCAAACCCCTGACCTCTGTAATTTTCCCTGTATCCTCCGGTGTGGATCTCCGAAACAAACAAGGCCACTTGCAAATAGAACCGTGCAGTCATTATCACAAATAACAAAATTAATAGCAATTCGTTGCTGTCATCTAACGCCCAGCACATACTCAGTTTTCCTTAATTGTCTTAAAAATGCTCTTTTGCAGTTGGTTGTAAAATTAGCAACCAAATTAAATCCACGTGTGGCATTTGGTTTTTATTTTTTATAAGGCTCTTTTTTTTTTTTTAAGTTTATTTATTTTGAGAGAAGGCGCACATGCGTGCATGCAAGTTGGACTGGGGGGACATAGAGAGAGAGACTCCCAAGCAGGCTCCGTGCTGTCAGCACAGAGCCCAACTCGGGGCTCAATCTCACAAACTGTGAGATCATGACCTGAGCTAAAAATCAAGAGTCGACGCTTCACCGACTGAGCCACCCAGGTGCTCCTCGTAAAACTTCTTTAATCTGAAGCAGCCCTTCCTTCCCAGCCCTACAACTGCCCCCCCACCCCCACCCCCGCCCCGCCGCCGCCATCACCTTTCCTTAAGCCATTGGCTCACTGCAGAAACTTGAGTCTGTGTCTGTGGAATGTCCTATTTTCGAGACTCGTCTCTTTGCTTTCTTGCAGTGTCATTTAACGAGCTCCTCCGCTCCTAGTACTTTCTCTACACTGGAATTTAGCTCGGACAACTTCATTTTATGGGCTTGCACGTTCTTTTGGCAAGAATACTTCAGGGTGCTGCCCTGTACCTCACAGGAGTCTGTCACATCAGGTCCGGTTGCAGTGGGCATGAACATGGGGGAGATGGGCTCTCATCCTCCTGCCTCCGTTCCGTTCTCCTGACAGTTTCAACCATCAACAACCACAACCAGAGTCAAGTATCCCGTCAAGGGCTGCACCACGGTACCTTTCTAATTGTTCTTTCCCAGTGCATTTGTGGGGTTCTTCTAGAAAGAACATTCTCTCATCAACCAGGGCGATTTGGTTACCCCAAAATGATTTCAGAAAAAAAGGCAGGGTAAGTGCTAGATTCTTTCCTTTGCCAATACATGGTTCCTTCTGATGTTGCAACCTGTGCTTGTCTCCCTAACTTGGCGGCCTTAGCCCGTCACACCCTTTTTCATCAAGTTGGTTATGCCATTTTTTTTCAGCTGTAACCCTGTATTTACTGTAATATTGCTTTATCTGCTGGATTGAGCATGTTCTTGTTAGCCGTGTGTATTTCCTGTGGTTGTCAATGCAGCTGGCCGATTTCCTGGTTGTGACGTCACAAACCACGGGGTGGGGGGGGGGGGGGTGGCCAGCCCCACCTGGTTTTCTCTTCGGTCCTGATAATGTCGAGGGGCGACCTTACAGCAGGTGAGGCTTTCTTCCCAGATTGCTGGATCTTAGTGTAGCAGAGATGCCTGCATGTTTCGGAGGCTGGTAAAGAGGATGTGTGCATGAGCCTCCCTGGGACATGGGGAGAAGAGCACCCCATTTGTCTTGTCCTCTCCCTGGGCCATGATGTGAGCCATCTCTGCATCAGGAGAGAGGGTTGGAGGGGAAGCTGAAGGGCCCGACAGGCCCAGGTCTATCGCTTTCGCATGGTTGAGAATATCAGGGATTTCAGACAAGGGGCACCCTCATGACATGGGAGTCCCTAGCTGGAGGAGATGTTGTACCTGGAGCCCTGGGGAGGCAGGGCTCACAGAGGGTACAGAGAGGAGCTGGGCGATGAAGAAGGGCCTCAGGAGCAGGTCCAGGGCAGCCCCTCGAGGCACAGACCCAGGCCTGTGGGAGGGCAGGGCCTATGGGAAGGACCAGCTCTGTAAGTGCCTGAGCTTGAGACCCAAGCTCGGCTTCCTGATGTGTCCGTGCTGACTTCTGGGGATCTGAGCTCTGTCCCCGAGCTGCTGTGCCTGCCTTTGGGTTCTGATAAGGACCCCTGGGGGTGGGTTGATGCTGGGGGGGAGCAGGGGCAGTGAATAGACTTCACTGGCCAGAAGAGCCCATCAGGAGCAGAATCCACTCCTGAAATCCCTTCTTGGCCCTCTCTTGCTGGAGGCCCTTCACAACCTGGTATTGTTGCCTGGCAGTGCGAGGCTTAAAGCGGGGGCTTCTAACAGCAAGGGTTTAGTTGTGCGTGAATTAAGGGTTCAGAGTGTTCAGGTGGCTCCCTCTCCCCTCCCCTCCCTGCAGAGCCGGTGTTCCCAGGTGGTGCCCACCCCAGGCACCCAGCGGACGTCTGTTAAATGAGTGAATCCACAGAAGCCACCTCCCTGATGGTGCAGCCCTGGGGCCACAGAGGTGGGCACATGGGCAGCTGCCCGGCCTGCTGAATCTACACTGTGCTGGGTGTCTGGAGGGGTGCAGTTTTGTGGGCAATGAACAAGGCCATGAGAGAGGGGCCCAAACACCAGGAGGAAGCAAGTTTCTGGAAGGTCCTAGCCAGCACCACTACCCCCGCCCCCGGCCCCATCATGGAGTGTGGGGTGCGCCGGGCAAGGGGGCAGTAAGCCCACGGCTTCCTCGAAGGCTAGGGCACTTCTCCCACATAGTGTGGCCTTCATCTTGAGCCTCCTGCTTCCTAGCCCTGCCTCACCTGGCCTGGGTTCCAGCTGACCCTGAGTCTGCCCCTGGCTGGGTCTGGTGGGGCACCAGGCTCAGAGTGCAGTGCCTTCTTGCTTCTGCTTCCCCGGCCCTCTCCCAGCTATGATTTTAGGTCATCTGTTCTCCAAAGTGGGATCGGATCCTAGGACCAGCAGCATTAACATCCCCTTGGAGATTTTTTTTAGAAATGCAGATTTTCAGGCCCTTTCCCAGACCTCCTGAATCAGATACTCTAGGGGAGGGGGCTGCAATGTGCGTTTTGACAAGCTCTCCAGGGGATTCTGATGCCCGCGGAAACCTGAGAACTGCTTCTTAAGAGCAAACAGCCCAGCCCAAGGGGTTCTGGCCAGGACAAGATAAGATCCTTCCTCTTGGTTTTGAAAACTTCCCAGGCCACAGCCTGTGGTTCTGAGCCCACTGAGCCCTCCTGAGCGAATGTCAAGCCCACTCCCAGATGCTGACCCACTAGGGTTAGCCCACAATGTTCTGTCCATTTGGGCCCTGGTTGCTCACCATGCTGGGACCTGGTACCACAGTGCGGGGACCTTTGAGTTCAACACAAAATGGGAGCTTTTCTATTCATCATATTTACTTTGGTTTCTAGAGAGCTGCCCAGTAGCATTCAGCTGACTCAACCTCAGTCACAGCAGAAATTCCCGCCACCACCCCCCACCCCCCCACTCCCAGACCAGGGCTGACTGCACTTTTGGGATGGCCCTCAGGGGCTGAGGTCTGTGCTTTTATCTAAAACCCTCTAGGGGAGGTTAGTGGCTGGCCCAGGGCCAGGACGTGGGGGAGCTCACTTCCAGAGGTACCCCTGCCTGTCACTCCCACACACATTCAGCTCAATTACTCGGGAGTCACTGGACCCAGTTACTCAGAGCACAGATGAATCAGACTTCCCGTAACTGGCATTCAGGAACTTGGGAGCTTGGAAAGGTTTCCAGGACACTGGGGGTGCTGACGTCTCTTGTTGGCATCTCTCTCCCAGCCCAGGGCAAACATCCAGGTGAAAGAGCCTCTGCATTAGAGAGAGATTGTACCTGGCGGAGCCTTTCTTTAAACATATCATTTGACAAAGAATCCCTGACTTGGGGTAAGGGAGGGGGTGGGATGGGAGGTAAGGGCGTCATATTTGGGGGCTTTTTCATATGAGATCTTTTCATTCTCACAGAGCCCCTAAGATAGTGGTTTTCTCTACAGAAACACAAAGTAGGCCCAGAGAGGCTGAGAAACCCAACAAAAGTCACACAGCAGCGAGGCTCAGAACTGGGACTCAGACCCAGTGTGGCAGTCCCCACTGTCCCAGGCCCTCTCATCAGGCGCAACACAAGGGAGCCCTTCAGGAGCAAGTGCACGGCCTGGGGGTTCCCTCCCCCTCCTCCCTCCCCCAGAAGTACAGAGGAAAACATTTAGTCATTGAAGAAGTCAAATTGATGTCCTTACCGTGGGATTTGCTGGAACTGTAACGTGTTCGTATGGTTTCTGAAGCTTCCGAAGGGGAACAGAGTGGACAGAATCTCTACGGCCTCCCCGGGGAAGAGACCGGGGAAGAGAGACCCGTGCTCTGGGGATGGTGTATGGGGTCTCCCTGGCAGGGCAGCCACAGAAGCAGCGATGGCCAAAGCTCCAGGAGTGGTGTCAGGGAGTCTGGGACCCCGCCTGCAGCATGGGGCACGTGGTGCTGGACATGCCTCAGGGGGGCGGCAGGTTCCATGGTGTGGCCTCCGTGCCCGCAGCCTGGCTGTCCTCCTTCCGCTGGGCAGAGCGCCAAGGTTGTGTTGGATCTGGTGGGTGGGGGGCTGTTTGTGAGTAGACAGCACCCCATAAAGTCCAGGGAGATCACTGGGGAGACGACGCATCCAGAGACTTTTCTACTCACGTGGCCCAGGCTGCAGTACCTGCCTTTCGCTCGCCTGACCCGGAGCACATCGGGGAGCCCTTCACTAAGTGCCAGGGGTCAGGGTGTGGAAGAAAGGTCCCCAGGACAGGCTGTCACTGTGAGAGCTCAGAGGGTGGATCTTTCCCGCCCCTCCCCTGTCCTCCCATTGAGCCTCCAAGCTCTTACCCTCCCCAGGGTCCTGGGAGACATGGTGAGAGACTTAGCCCAGGAAGGGTGGGGGGACAGGAGCCTCTGACCCTTCCTGGTCAGGGGGACGTCCCAGGTGAGGGAGGGTACAACTGATGCTGTGAAACCCCTCTGCATTCATTCACTCACGTAGCTGGGCTCACTGTCCCGGGAGCCCCAAGCCTGCTGCTCTCCCAGCCTTTTCCCTTCACCCCTCCCTTCTGTCACCCACAGTGCCCCTTCAAGTGGTTTCCAATCTACCGTGCATGCTTTCTCTCTTCCCTGCCCCTGCCCACCCTCTGTCCCACCCCTCTGCGTTTTTCTTACCCGATGACTGATGGCGGGCTAACGTATCCCCTCCCCATCTCCAGCTAGGCCATCGCCCTGGCTCTGTACCTAAGACCCTCGCTCTGCCCTCTGGTCCGCTCCCCAGGCCAAGTTCCTGGGAGCCTGTGCCCTGGGCCCCTGCAGTTCCTGGGCCTGGAGCTGATGTCCTGGCAAGACTCCGTGTCTCTGGACTAAGGCCCACCTTGGTCGTGATGAGCTCTGCCCGGGCTGGGCCCTGCCCTGCCCTGACCCTGGCTGGGCTGCAGCCTCTGTTTCTGCACTGCTTCCCTTACACTCTGCAGCTGTGTCCCATCCTGGCTCCCACTTCCCGCTGGACACCACGCCCTGGACTGCGCCCCTCCTGACTTCCACCTTCCTCCCCTGTCCCTGCCTCACCCCTCTCACGGGGGAACAGAATGCCAAGCCCAAGTTGAGGAAGCTCAAGCCCAGACGAGGCTGACCTCTGGGACCTTTGCTGTGAGTCAGAGGAAGAAGGAGAGGGAACATCTGCAGGGTCCCTGCAACCCCTCTTCCCTCCCCCCGCCCTGCCTAGAGCCCAGAGACCCCGTAGACAAGCTGGTGGGCCTGCCCTCCCACCCACTCTGGAGGTGCAGACGTGGGCTGTGGGCCCTGGGGGCTCAGATACACTCCTTGGGGGCAGGCACGTGGAGGTGCAGGTGGAGGACGTCATGGTGGTGATGCCTGTGCCTCACGATGTTCTGTGGGCACTGCGGGCATCTCACCTGCGGCAACTGGTCTAGTCCCATCAACCCTGAGGGACAGGGCAGTTCCCGCCCCCATTTTACAGGTGAGGAAACTGAGAGGTTAAGGGGGTGCAGGCGGGCTCCAGGATGCAGTGCTGCCTGCAGAGGAGAAAGGGGTGCTGCAGGGGAGGACAGGCCCGGGTGTGGGGCCTCGAGTTGGAACTCACTTCAGGAGTCATGGGGCCCCTTGGTGGGCCTTGGGCCCTCAGTGCCCCATTCAGAGGTGCCTGTGGGACATTACTACAGACGGCGGAGGCCTGTCCTCATTCCTCCTCCAGGGCCTATGAGGCCCAGGGGTGGGGAGAAGGAAGGGGCCTTCCTGGTTGGATGCAGGAAATGGATCCAGGAAAGGGTGACATGCTGGATCTACACTGAGGGTGACAGTAGGTTCTCTGCAGGCCAGGGACTGTCCACTCAAACATCCAGGCCTGTTGCCAGGGCTGTTGGGTTCCATTGTGGTTTCTCCATCAGTGTGGTACCAGTGGAGGCCTGGGCTCTGTGTGCATCCTGCTGTGGCTCAGAGGCCCTGTGGCCACCCCTGGCAGGTCTGGCTTCTGAGTTTGCCCACACCACCGCAGTAGAGCTGGCCTGTGGAGTAGCGCCCCAGGCGATTTCTCTGGCTGCCTTTGCTGGGTGGGGTAAGGTGGCCAGACATTCCTTTCCTTTTCCTGTTCCCACAGCATGGTGGGAGCCACAGTCTGGGCTACCAGGGTGAGCCCAGAGCCCGGGCCCCTAGCCTGGCCGGGCCCAGAACGAACAGTGTGACACTTCCAGCCTCAGTTTCCCCATCTGTGAGGCAGACGGCCAGGCTGAGGCTCTCCCGGCTCTCCCAGGGTACGCAGAGGCCCAGTGCACACTGCCTAGCTAGACCCCCGAAACTGTCTCCCTGAGCCCCCCATGCCAGTTGGTCAGCTGCCCTCTCTTGCCATCCTTCTCCCTTGGCCTGCTCAGCTCTTGCTGACAAGGGGCCCTGTGGCCTTTTGAGGTTTGGGGCCTCCTCAGGACAGGGGCGGTGGGGGGTGTTAGTGATGCCAGGTGGGGGCCCTGGTTGGAGATGCCTTGTGTCAGAGGTGCTTCCTGCCTGGGGCTGCTGGGCTGTAGGTCTCATCTCCCCCAGGTGCCCGAACGCCCAGACCCTGACTCCCCAGCACTGAGCACTTGCGCAGGCCTGGGCCCTCCTCCCTCTCCCTCATGTCAAAGCTTGGGGGCCAGGAATCGGGGAGACCACCTTCTCACATGATCCCCTCCGGTGGAAGGCTTAGGAATCACGCAGGCGGTGAGGGCACTGGAGCCCGGCTTTGCCACCTCCCGCCTTGCACACGCTGCTGCCGTTTCTGGGTCTCAGACGCCTCCTCCGTAAAAGGAGGTGACCTATAAGCTGTGTTCCAGGGCAAGGTGATGCAGCACATCGCGGGGGGCCTGGGTGCTCTGGGGCTTGTCCTCATTCCCAGCTCTCCCACCTGGCGTGGGGCCCCCAGGGCTCCCGGCTCCAGGCCCACACGGGCCCAACTCAGTCTCTCAGAGTCCAGGTCCGGGAGTGGGTGAGCCCCGGCCCACCGGCTGAGTGTAGGGGAGCGCGGCACGGGCATCCCAGCCTGGCCTGGCCATGACGGTCAGCGGCAGCAGGCTCCCTGCAGTCAGGTGCGCGGTGGGTCACCGCAGGGCCTCTTTCTGCAGTGCTTCCCGCGACAGGGCACACGGTACACAGCCTCTAGGGTAAATAGTCTGATGGAAGGGGCAGGGGTGTGAGGAAGGGGAGAGAACGAAGGCAGGCCAGAAGGGCCTCCCTAATTCACACACAGGAGATAGCTTCTAGTGCTGCTTGGCAACCAGAGGAGAAAGAAGGGGCCCAGGCCATGCCGATGCCCCAGCCCCCTCCGGGCTCACCTTCAGTGGACAGACAGAACTCCAGATTCTCCCTCCAGGGCTGTCTTCCCAGAGAAGCCAAGGGTGGTGGGGCTCCCAGGAGTGGCTTCACCCCCTACCACCAGATGGGCTTGAGCCAGAAACTGGGTGCCCCCTCCCCCAGCACCGGGCCGCAGGGTTCTCCTGATGTGGGAGTCTGGGCTTTATTTCTACTTTGACCCTGACCAGTGTCTTCTGTCCTTGGATAGACTGTTCCACATCTCTGACCTCCGTTTGCACTCCTGTAAAACGGGCCAGTGGCACTCACGGGAGTTATGTGGAGAGTAAATGACAAAGATGTGATGCTTCAATCCTGGGCCCATTCAGTCCTCAAGGGCACACAGGGTGCCTGTAAGTGGGGCTGTAGGGCACAGGAGGCTCCATGAGGAGCCACCCCCCGCCCCCAGGAGCTTGCAATCTAAGAGAAGGTGAGGGTGACAGGTCTCCCCAGACTGTCCCAGGCCTTTGGACAAATTGGACAAAAGTGTAGCTCTGAGACTGGATCAGGACTGGGGTCAGCTCCCCGTGCTGTGTGACTGTTCCGGACATCCCTGGAGGGGTCCAGACCAGAGAGGCAGTCGAGGCAAGAGGGGTGGCAGTGGGCGGGGCGGGAAGGAGCAATACTGAGCAGGTGGCCAGCAGAGGAGTGAGCCAAGGCAGGGGGGAGGGGAGAGGGTGCCAGCAGATGTTGGTTCTTAGGTGGAGCCTGCGGCAGGACAGTGAGTGACTTTGGGAGGGTTTTCCTGCATCCCCATTCATGTTCCTCCCTGGCATTTCCACCCCAGCCACGCCCGAGGGCCTCGGTTGAGCTGGGTGGGGCTCCACTGTGCAGGGCAGTCACCAGGCCACGGTGGAGGGGACTTCCCAGGAAGGTGCTGGAAACCCCAGAGCCTCCCGGTTTCCTCTCCAAATGCCTGGGAATTCGGTGGCCTCTGCCCAGGAGGAAAACCCCCAACTTTCCCTGCTGTGCTCTGTGGCCAGGGCTGCTGAGGTACAGAAGCCTGAAGTGGGTGCAGGGGTCCCGCATGGTCAGACCCCACGGGGACGTGCCAAGTGTCACTCGTGTCATTGCTCGCATGCCGTGAAGAGGCTGCCTCCTTTG
Organism: Panthera onca; assembly: GCF_046562875.1. Classification (NCBI taxonomy): domain Eukaryota; kingdom Metazoa; phylum Chordata; class Mammalia; order Carnivora; family Felidae; genus Panthera; species Panthera onca. Next base: position 38,116,483 of record NC_138349.1, on the reverse strand, counting down.
GTCACTCCTTTTAGCCGTGATTTTGGGGACTCCAGGGAGGACCCCTGCCTGAGGCTCACCCTGCAGTGACCTCGAGCTACAGCAGTGGTTCCAGACTTGCTGTGGCCACAGACACTCTGCTCAGTAGACACAGCCTTTTGGAGGAGTGCCACCAGAGCCACTGTTGAGCAGGGTGCCCATCGGGCCTGTGGCGTACCGCTCCCCTATTCCTGCACCGCGGGGCCCAGGGGACCCCGTGTGTGTGTGACCTGGGTGTGAAGGTGTCAGTTCCAGGCCGTCCAAGCCAATGGGACTGGAGTAGATGAATGAGAGAGGGAGGGAGCTGGGACCATGGCTGGCAGCGCCACCGTGAGCCAGGAGATGGAGAGGAGCGGGGAGGAGGGACCAGGCAGGTAGGTCTGTGGACCACAGTGGGCGCTGTGGCAGGGCCACGGGGCAGGAGCTGGTGACCCCCGGCGTGCAGGAGACGTCTGGCCCCTCACAGCTATCTTGGTACCATTGTCACAGAGAGGTGCTTAAGAGGCTCTGAGGGCATTCCTCCAGACCCCCTGCCCTCTCTGCATCCCCTCCGGCTCCTGGGCACCCCTCATTGGGTACTTTTGTCCAGCCCACTTCCTCCTCGGATCCCTCGTGGCTGGGATCACGGGAGACATTTCTGCTCGCCACCTCCCAGTGTGTGCGAACACATGCCCGGGCCCGGCACGCATGTCTTACTCGGTCCTCACGGCAGCCCTGCAGGGTAGGGAAGCAGGTGCCAGACCCAGGCCCTGCTCCTGGTGCTGTCTGACCCACATTCTGGGGCTCTGAAGCAGAGTTGGCGGCCCTGGGACCCGTGCAGGGTGGTTGCCCTAACAAATCGCCGCAAACTTAGTGGCTTCGATAACTCACGCTCATCATCTTACCGCGCTGTGGGTCAGAGGCCAGCACAGGCTCAGTGGGCTAAGGTCAAGGTGCCCCCACTGCTCTTCCTCCCTGGAGGCTCTGGAGGGGGATCGTGTCCTGCCCACCCAGGTGTTCCTTCCATGTGCTGTAGAGCTGAGCTCCCCATTCCCTGCTGGCTGGAGGCTGGGGGTCCCTCAGCCCCTAGGCCTCGCGCGTGGCTCCCCGCGTCTCAGAGCCGGCAGTGGGGTGTTGGATCCGTCTCTCTGACCCTGCATCATTGTTACACCTCTTTCTCTGACCACAGCTGGGAAGGCTCCCCAGTTTTCTGTACTTGTGTGATTAGACTGGGCCCACCTGCGCGATCCGGGATGCTCTCCCCCTCTCAAGAGCCGTAATTTTTTTTTTTTTTACCGTTTTTTTAAAATTTATTTTTGAGACAGAGAGAGACAGAGCATGAACGGGGGAGGGGCAGAGAGAGAGGGAGACACAGAATCGGAAGCAGGCTCCAGGCTCTGAGCCATCAGCCCAGAGCCCGATGCAGGGCTCGAACCCACGGACCGCGAGATCGTGACCTGAGCTGAAGTCAGACGCTCAACCGACTGAGCCACCCAGGCGCCTCTCAAGAGCCGTAATTTAATCCCATCTGCGAAGTCCCTTTGGCAATGTAGTCCTTTTGCAAAAAGTCCCTTTTGTCGCATTCACAGTTATGGGGTTCAGGGTATGGGCATCTTTGGGGACCACACCCAATGTTGGGGGCCTTCGGTGGGCATCAGAGAAGCCTCTCTAAGAGGGGCCTTAGGCAATCACGGCCCAGGGCAGACCTGGTTGGGGCTCTCCTGCAGCCCAGCCTCCATATCTAGGGGTGGACTCTAGAGGAGAGGCAGTGGTCTTTCCCATGATCAGGCTCCTGGTGACCTTGTGAGGTCTTGTGGGAAGGGGGCGTGTGCTCTGTGAGGGGAGTCGGGGGCCAGGCATTTGCTTCCACGCAGTGGAAGCTCCACCAGGGTTTTGAAGACTCGTGGTCAGAATGCAGGGGAAGCAGCCACGCAGGGACTGTGATGGGGGTGGAAGGGGTCCCCAGGGCTTCTGTCAGGGCAGCCGGAGAGCCCCAGCCCGGCCACCTCTGCCGCGGGCCAGATGGCAGGCAGGAAGACACGCCTGTGGGCACGCGGCCACGGACAAGCTCGCTCAGTCACCTACTCCATTCAGGCTGTCTTTGCAGCCCAGCCCAGAACAAGCCTCCCCTAGTGCTACCAAAGCCCCCAAGCTTAGGGCAGGAGAGGGGAGAACAGACCTTCTAGAAAGAAAGAGCACTGTGGGCCCTTAGTGTGTGCTCTGAAGGGTCTGAATCCAGGGAACTCCTGTTTCCTTCGCTCCCACAATTGCTTGTCTGTGTGTGCTGCCTGCCCCCACCCCCCACCCCCGTGTCAAAGCCCTCCACTCCCAGGGCTGAATTTCTCTGTCTTCACCAGGCGCGGCTCGGGGAGAGTCAGCTCTGCTCATCTTGGGTTTCGATCTGGAGGTGTTCCCCGCTAGGGAAGGTGTTGGGGTTGGGCATCACCATGCACACACCGGGGAGGGATGCCCTGTCTGTTCTTGGGGGTCTGACCTGGGCAATTCTCCATCCTGGGATCTCCCAGCATTGGTGGGGACAGGTGCCCCCGGTGTCCTCATTTAGAACTCTGGTACCACACCCCATGGCCAGGGTCGGGCGGGAGCTCAGTGCTCCTCCTGTGTGTCCTCAGGGGTGCTGTCACCCCCCCCCCCAACCCCGGGCAGGGACTCCCCGCCTGCCTGTTCCCACAGGCGTCCCAGGGCACGGCACCTTCACTTATCTCCCTATGAACCCGGCGCTAACAGAGGAAACTGGTACTCATGAGGGCCGGGGGCTGGTCCAGGCCACCCAGCCAGCGGCAGAGCTGGGCCAGAACACAGCTTCTGTCCTTGTCCAGGAGTGCCCTGTCCACCCTCACGGTCCCGCCCTGGAGGAGCAGGACCGACTCAGGGACTCAGGACCGACTCATGTCGGGAGTGCCGAGGCACCAGCCCAGATTCCCAACAGTCCTGGTGGGACCGGGGGTCTCCAGCCACCACAGCCAGCACCTTGCACAGTCTGCTCAGGGGCCCCACAACGAGCAGGCTTGTGCTGTTTTCCTGGCCACGTTTGGAGGTGAGATGGCTCAGCTGTGGGCTCTGGGTCGACATCTCAGTTTTCACGGCTGCCCGTGCCCATCACACGCTCCTGCTCTGTTGCAAATGAGGAACAGCAAATCAATCCATGTGGCTTTTTCTTTTCTTTTCAATACACGTGTGGGTGTGTTCCTGCTCCGGCATCTGTGCCTCCGGGGGAGCTCCTAGTAAAGCTCAAATCACAGAGTGGCGAGGGGGTGGCCGGGGAGGTGCAGGCAGGCGGCAGCGGCTGTGCCCCACGCTGGGGAGGGAACCTGCCACCGGGCTCGAGCTCGCTGGGCGGCTGGCTTCTCACCAGCACTTGAGGTGGCTGCGGCTGGCTGATCTGTGCTGTGTGCTGGGACTGGGGCAGGAAGGGAGACAGAGTCTCAGAAACGGGGTCACAGAGCGAGTGAAGCCAGGCTCCAATCCCCAGAGCAGCCTCTTTCCACAGCCCTTCCCGTTGGATGTCTGGCTTTCTGACGCCTCCCCAGCCCTTCCCCTGTGGGTCAGAGGGGTGACCACGGCCTTCTGTGTCTTGCCGCCCTAGAGGTGCTCCCATTATGCTGTTTGCAATACAGTTTGCACTGCCCTGTGGGGTGCCCAGGCCCCAACGATTCCTATTTTGCGAATCGGGGCAGAGGCCCCTCCTCACCCTGGTCCCTCCAGATGGTCAACAGGCTGCAGGAGCCACTGCCTGACCCAGCACAGATCCTGCCAGCAGGTTCTTGCCCAAGGACCCAGGTGTCTCAGGCCCATAAGAACCGCCCTGCCTTAGCCTCGCCCTCTTTCCCCTGCCCCGTGGGAAGCTGTGCTTGGCCAGGTGGCAGGTGGGAAAATAGCTAAGGCATGATGCCCCTCGGGTGCCTTTAATGTTTTTGGCCGGCCCTAGGGGCTGGGTGAGGGGCAGACAGTGAAGGGACCCCTCCTGGGGTATCTGGCCCACCCTCCCCTGCGGCACGTACACCCCACACCCAGTGGTTCTCAAACCTGACTGCACATTACAATCCCCCTCACGCTGGCAGGAAGCGTAAATTCCCAGGCCACATCCCCAGAGACTGGTTTAGTCAGTCTGGGGGTGGAGCCCAGAGATCCATTTTTAGCAGTCTGGTTGGGGAGGGGGTGGTGATGGGAGACACTTTTGGGGAGTGAATTATGTCAGACAACAGGCAGAAATGGGACGATCCTTGGTCCACTGGACAAAGTTGTCTCTTCGTGGTTGGTGACAGAGTGCACTGAACTGGGGGCCAATCTCTGCATCACCCAGCCAGGAATTGTCAAAGCGGCCTGGTGCTGTGGTGGCCCCCCAAACTCGGGTCACCCCATCTGTAGACGTGCAGTGCCGGGAAAGGGTACCGGCCAGGGAGCTGCGACTGCCCTCCTGGCTGTATATCACACACTGCAGTTTTTAGAAAAGGAGACTGAGGTTCAGAGAGGCGAAAGGTTCGTGCCAGCTCCCTAAGTGGGGGATGCCGAGCTGGGGACCTCGCCAGGCTGCCTGGCTCTGCTGCGAGAGTTGTGCCGCCTCCCTTGGGGACTCTACCTGAAGAGGGCAGTGAATTATCTTGCTTTAAAAGTGGCATTTAAATGCATAAATTGAAACATCTGCAGGAGCGTTGTCCTGATTAAGGAACTCTCAGACCCTGGAGCCCAGTGCCTCAGTAGCAGCTCCTGACCCGGACACGGCCCCGCACTCTCAGGATGAGGTCTCCTACCCCCCTCCCCACCCCACCCCACCAGGGATCTCTGCCAAGGTCCTTGGCCTCAGTGCTCCCTGGGAATGTTGAGCCCAGATTCCTGGGCATGGAGAGTGACTTGTTAATGTGACTTCTGTCTCACTGTAAAGAAGGTTTATTCACAGCAAAAATCCGTAACAGTCCAAGGGAAGGCTGAGCCCACGGCCTGTAGCCTGAGAGCAGAGAAGGCAGAATTCCATCCACCTCTGGAACCTGTTCTCAGGTGCTCTGTCCTTCCTTCCTGCCGAGAAGAGGTGCTTGCTGTCTCCCGCTCCACAGAGCACCCCCACCCCCCACCCCACCAGAGGCAGGACTCAGGCCAGGGGCCTCCCTGCAGGCTCAGCCTGTTGCCCTGAGTGCCTCTTCTAAATTGGAGGTGACCTGGTGTCTGGCAGGTGGTTTCAAACTTTCTTTAGTGGTGAAAGAAACCCAAAATGATACCAAATAGGTCCTAGGGAACTAGCTGTGTTTGAAAGGAGGTGGCGAAGATGGCTGAGAGTCAGGTAAAGGAGACAGTCATGGGGTGATCCCAGGAATAGCATGGCTGCGGAGGCTCCTGATCTGTGAGCCCTGGCAGGGAGAAGGTGCGGGGGCAGGCCAGGCAGGAAGAGCGCTCTGAACAGAGGGAACAGCCTGTGCAGAGTTTGGTGGGGGGGGGTGTGGGGGGGGAGCTGAGCCACCCAGCAGCAGTGGGGATGGGGTCAAGGTGAGGCTGCACCTTGCCAGCCATGTCACCAGGTTTTGTCCTCCGTGAAGCAGTGGGAAGCCAGTGAAATGTTTTAAGAAGTTGGGTATCTGTAGAGGGCTTAGCAATTGGGGAGGGGCCGGAAAGGGGGGTAGCAGTGAAAACAGGGACCACCGGGCCGAGGTTGTCTGAAGAGAGAGATGGCCGGTTGGATTAGGTTGTCAGCGGGATGGACAGGCAGACGTGGTCAGACATGGGAAATACAGAGCAAGTAAAACTACGGGGAGCAGGTGACCCACTGGACATAGGGCGGGGGCGGGGGTCTTTGTAGCTTTTTTACAATTGTTTCCTTTAAGATTTCTTTTGTTGCCTAAAGTGTGCGTTTCCTCTGGGATCTGTTCTTCCCTTGGCCCTTTGGCCTTTTGCTTTCATGCTGTTCTTCCTGCCCTTCATGCCTGTTTGTGCCTCCTGAACTTGGGGCTGTCTGTCTGTTTTAAGGCAGGGGTCTGGGGGCTGGCTGAGCACTTCCTCTGCTGTCTTGGGGTCAGACTGTATTCCACAGAGTCTCGCCTCCTGCGTGGAATCCCTAGGCAGACACTGAGCAGTGAGACAGGATGAGTCAGCACTTTGCTCTAAGGCAAGTTGGGGTGTTCGGGACTGGCTGTCAGCAGCAACCCCCCCCCCCCCCCCCCCCGCCCAACCCCCCACAGTGCCTGAGCTTTGAGGGCTTCACACAGGGCACCTGGCGCCACACTGAAGGCCGGCTTAGAAAACAGCTCTCCTGGGGCGCTTGGCTGGCCCAGTCGATGGAGCATGTGACTCTAGATCTTGTAAGTTAGAGTCCCATGTTGGATGTAAAGATTACCTAAAAAAATAAAATCTTAAAAAAAAGAAAGAAGAAGAAGGCAGCTCTCCACACGGGGGTCTGTCCCTGCCTCCAGGCCCAGTAATGACCTGTCCATGTCCTGTGGTGGGAGGGCGAGGTGAGTCCTCCCTCGGGCAGACCTCCACATGGCCTTTGGTCTGTATGCCCACTTTTCTTCCGAAAGGTGGGGCTTCCTGTTCAGGCTTTTGTGTGATTTTGTTTACCCCCCATCCCCCACCTGCCTTCCGTTTTCCAAAAGCGTGAGTCACTCTGGTCCATCAGTGACCCACCCTCTTCCACACCTTTTCCTCTGTGTTCTTTTAGCTCATGGAAGTTGGGAAGGGTGAAAGGCAAGTGCACATTCTCTGTCCACAATCTTTTTAAAAATATTTATTTATTTATTTATTTATTTATTTATTTATTTATTTATAACATGGGCGCATGGGGGAGGGAGGGGAGAGAGAGAGAGAGAGAGAGAGAGAGACAGAGAGAGAGAGAATCCCAAACAGGATCCACACTCAGTGCAGAGCCCAATGTGGGGCTCAATCCCACAATCCCACAACCCTGGGATCATGACCTGAGCCAAAATCAAGAGTCCGATGCTTCACCGACTGAGCCACCCAGGCACCCCTGCTTCACCATCTTGAACTAGAAGTCAGGAGAATTTCTTCTTGTAAAAGGCGCTCTTATAAATCTGTACGTTTTATTACCATTTCTCAGGTCTAAAGTTGTGATGGCATCTTTGATTTCTCTTTCTCTCAAAACCCATATCTGATCAATGAGCAAATCCCATCCTTAATATAGTCCATAGTCTTCCCTTTCTCGTTCCGTGCACTGCTACCTCCCCAGGGCAAGCCACCCTCCCAAGCATCAAGAGTTACATGCTCCACCGACTCTGTGGACTCAACTTCATTCTTTTGCATGTGGCTATTCAGTTGTCTCAGCACCATTTGTTGAAAAGACTATTCTTTTCCCAATGAATTGCCCTGCCACCCTTGTCGAAAATCAATTGAACGTAGATATATGGGTTTGTTTTTGGATTCTCAACCTGTTCTCTTGGTCTATATGCCTATCTTTGTGCCAGTATCACACTGACTTGATTACTTTAGCTTTGCATTAAGTTTTTAATGGGGGAAGTGTGAGTCTTCCAACTTTTTTCTTCTTTTTAAAGATTGCTTTAGCTGTTCTAGATCCCTTGCATTTCCATGCGAATTTTAGGAACAAGTTATCAATTTCTGCAAAAACAAAAACAAAACAAAACAACAACAATAACAAAACCCCAGCAGCTAGAATTGTGAAAGTGATCACATTGACTCTGAAGATCACTTTGGGGAGTGTTGTCGTCTTAATATTATCTTCCAGTTCATGAACATGGGATGTCCTTCTATTTATTTAAGACTAAATCAATCTCTTCCAAATATGTGCTATAGTTTTCAGTGTACAAGTCTTGCACTGCTTTTGTTAAATTTACTCCTAAGTATTTTATTCTTTTTGATGCTATTGTGGATGGAATTGTTTACATTTATCTTAAAGCATTTAAAAATCTTCCTTGTGATTTCTTCTTTTCCCTGTGGTTATTTAGGAGCATATTGTGTAATTTCTACATATTTGTGAATTTCCCAGTTTTTTAAATGTTATTGACCTCTGCTATTCCATTGTGGTTACAGAACATACTTTGTATGATTTCAGCTCTTTTAAATTTATTAAGACTTGTTTTATGGCCTAACATATGGTCTGTTTTGGAGACTATTCCGTGCATATTTGAGGAGAATATATATTCTTTTGTCTGGTTGATTTATAGTATTGTTCAAGTTTTCTGTTTCCTTACTGATCTACTGTTTAGTTGTTTTATTCATTACTGAAAGCAAGGTATTGAAGTTGAATACTAGTTTTGCTTAAGTGTCTATTTTCCCCCTCAGTTCTATCAGTTTTTCCTTCTTAAATTTTGGGGCTCTGTTGTTAGGTGCATATATTTATAATTATTATATCCTCTTATGGATTGACCCTTTTATCATTATATAATCTCCTTTTTCATTGCTAGTAACAATTTTTTAGCAGTCTTAGAAATATCTATTTTATATGTCTTCATACACAGCTGTACATTTATTACAGAATTACTATCACATCCAAAAACTGATACAACACAGTTCAACATAGTGAGTAAATAGCAATCTTAGAAATAGCTTCTTAATATGGATGCTTTTTTTTTTTTTTCACCATGAGTCTTAAAACAATGCTGTGGTTGGTTAGAGATTGGCATAACATCTATATACCAAAATAAAATAAAAGTGTTCTCAACTTTCTGAGCAAGTGGCACTCTAGAAACCTCTTTTATATTAGTGACTTTTAACACATCTCTACATGCACTACAGACCTGTAAGCACATCTCTTCACAGAAATAAAACTGTTCTCATCTTGACAAGCCTGGAACATACTTAGAAATGTCTTTTTTTTTTTTTTTTAACTTGTCTGTTTAATCAGTTTTTCTGTATACAATACCAACTGGCAACACATACACCTAATTAAATTACACCCTTCTGAATTTTCTGAGATAGTGGCATTCTTAGAAACATATTTTGCATATGTATTTAAATACTTTTCTAACATGTATTATAGAAACACACTTATTGAAATACTATTCTCAACTTGCCAAGCATGAAAGAATCATACAAACATCTTTTTTTCACATATCTAGTAACGATTTTTTCTTAAAGTCTATTCTGTCTCATAAATTCTATGTTGTCTGATATAGCCTTTCTAGCTTTCTTTTGGTTATTGTTTACACAGAATATCTTTGCCATTCTTTCACTTTCAACCTATTTCTCTTTGAATGTAAAGTGTGCCTCTTGTAGGAAGCACATTGTTGAATTATGTTTTTAAACCCATTTTGCCAATCTCTGACTTTTAACTGGAATGTTTAATTCATTTACATTTAATGTAATTACTAGTAAGATAGGGTTTGCTATTTGTTTTTCATTTTCAAATTTGTCATTTTTGTTCTTCCGTTCCTCCCTTGTTGCCTTCTTTTGTGTTGAATAGATTTTTTGTAGTACCATTTTAATTCTCATGTCATTGCTTTTATTATCTATTTTTGAGTTTTTACCTTAGTTGTTGCTTGGAAGATTACCATTATCATCTTAATTTATAACAATGTACTTCAGATTAATACTAACTTAATGTCAGTAGCATATAAAAACTTTGCTTTTCTGCAGCTCTGTTACCTTTCTTCTCCTTTGTGCTCTTATTGTCATAAAATTTACATATTTAGATTTGTGTACTCATCAACTAGTATTTATAATTATTGACTGCTGCAGTTTTCTTTTAATTCAGAGTTATAAGCATCAAGTACACTTATACTGTCTTCTATATTTACCTATATAGTTACTATTACTAGTGCTCTTTGTTTTTGCATATAGATTTGAGATTCTAGTAGTTATTGTAGGTTAGTTATCCAAGTGATGAGTTCTCTGTTTTTATTTATCTGGACAATTTCTCCTTCATTTTTGAAAGATAATTGTACTGCATAAAGATTTGTTGGTTGATATCTTTTTTCTTTCAGTACTTTATATACGTTATCCCACTGCTTTCTGCCCTCCATGGTTTCTGATGGGAAACCTACTTGGAGTTTGTTGAGCTTTATGGATGTGTAGATTAATGTTTTTAATCAAATCTGGGAAGTTTCAGCCACTGATACTTCCAATATTCTTACTGCTCCACCCCCCGTCCCACCCGCCGGCTCACTTTCTGGGACTCCCATTATACATATGTTGGTATGCATGATGGTATCTGAGGCTCTTTTTATTTTTCTTAATGTTTTAGTTTCTGTTCCTCAGACTAGATGACATCTATTGACCTATCTTCAGGTTCACTGATTCTTTCTTTCTTTTGCTTTTTTTATCTGTTCAAATCTGCTGTTGACCCCTTCTAGTTAAATTTTTTATTTTAGTTGTTATAGTTTTCAATATAAAAATTTATATTATATATGTATATATAAAAATAAATAATTATATATATAATTATGTATTATATATTATATATAATTATATATATATACATATATATAATTTGAAATCTTTTATTGATATTCTCCATTTGGTGAAACTGTTTCCATACTTTTCCTTAATTATTTAGACATGGTTTCTTTAATTTCTTTTTTTAATTCTTTTTTCCCTAGTTTTATTGAGATATACTTGACATATAAATTGTATAATTTTAAGATGTACAACATAATGATTTGATATATGTATATATTTCAAAGTGATTGCCACAATAAGTTTAGTTAACATCTATCACTTCACATAATTGCAAAATCTTTTCCTTGTGGTAAGAACTTTTAAGATACTCTCTTAGCAACTTTTGAATATGCTATACAGTATTGTTAATTAAACTTTTTTAAATGTTTATTTACTTTTTGAGAGAGAGAGAGAGAAACAGAGCAAGAGTAGGGGAGGGGTAGAGAGAGACAGAGACACAGAATCCAAAGCAGGCTCCAGGCTCTGAGCTGTCAGCACGGAGCCCGACATGGGGCTCAAACTCATGAACCATGAGATCATGACCTGAGCTGAAGCTGAACGCTCAACCAGCTGAGCCATCCAAGTGCCCCAGTATTGTTAATTATATTCATCATGTGGTACATTACGTCCTCAGAACTTATTTTGTTTTAAGTTTATTTTGAGAGAGAGAGAGAGAGCATGAGCAGGGGAGAGACAGAGAGAGAGGGAGCAAGAGAACCCCAAGCAAGCTCCACACTGCCAGCATGGAGGCCAACACAGGGCTCAAACCCATGAACCATGAGGTCATGACCTGAGCTGAAGTCGGTGGCTCAACCAACTGAGCCAGGCACCCCAGAATTTGTTTATTTACTGAGAATTTGTAACTTTTGACCACTTTCACCTGATACCCCAACCCCCCCCACCTCCTGCCTTTGGAAACCCCAAACCTGATCTCTGTTTCTATGAGTTTGGTTGTTTTAAATTCCACATAAAAGTGAGATTGTATACTCTTTTTCTTTCTCTGCATGACTTATTTCACTTAGCATAATGCTTTCAAGTTCCATCCATGTTGTTGCAAGTGCCAGAATTTCTTTCTTTTTTTATGGCTGAATATTATTCTATTCACATTTTCTTTATTCATTCAGTGACGGCCATGTAAGTTGTTTCCACATCTTGGCTGTTGTAAATAATGCTGCTGGATACACGGGTGCAGGTATCACTTTGGCGTAATGTTTTTGTTTCCTTTGAATATATACTCAGAAGTGGAATTGCTGGGTCATATGGTAGTTCTAGTTTGAATTTCTTGAGGAACCTCCATCCTGGCTTTCATATTGGCTACACGAACTTACACTCCCACCAAAAGTGTGTAAGGGTTCCCTTTTCTCTACATCCTCGCCAACATTTGTTACCTCTCATCTTTTTGATGGTAGCCATTCTAACAGGTGTGAGGTGATCTCATTGTGAATTTGATTTGTATTTTCCCAGTGATTAGTGATATTGAGTACCTTTTCATACACCTGTTGGCTGTTTGAATATCTTCTTTGGGAAAGTGTCTATTCAGGTCCTTTGCCCATCTTAGATTGGATTGTTTGTGTTTTACATATGTACGTATGTAAGTATGTGTTTATTTAGCTATTCAGTAGTATGAGTTTCTTATATATTTTGGACATTAACCCCTTATCAGATGTGTGCTTTGCAAATATTTTTACTCATTCTGTAAGTTGCCTTACTTAATTTCTTTGAATACATTTTAAATGGCCTATTTAAAGTTTTTGTTTAATAAATCAAATGTCTGGGGGTGCCTGGCTAGCTCAGTTGAAAAAACGTGTGACTCTCCGTCTTGGGATTATGAGTTCGAGTGCCATTTTAGAGGTAGGGATTACTTAAAAAAAAAAAAAAAAAAAAAGAAGTCAGGTGTGCCTGGGTAGCGTAGTTGATTAAGCTTCTGACTCTTGATCTTGTCTCACAGTTTTGTGAGTTCAAGCCCTGCATCAGGCTCTGTGATGATGGTGTGGAGCCTGCTTGGGATTCTGTCTCTCCTTCTTTCTGACTCTCCCCTGCTTGTTCTCGCTCTCTCTCTCAAAACAAGTAAACTTAAAAAAAAAGTCCAATGTCTGGAATTCCCCAGGGACAGTTGTTAGTGGATGCTTTTTTGCCCATGGGCCATATTTTCTTGTACGTCTTGTACTTTTTTGTTGCAAACTGGATATTCTAAATAATTTAATGTGGCGCCTGTGGAAATCAGATTCTCACTGGTCTTCAGGGTTTACTGCTATTGCTGTTCGTTGAAGTCACTGTTGTTTCTTCAGTGACTTTTCTGAGTTAATTCTGGAGAGTGGCCACTATAGTTTCTTTTTGGTTAGCTTGGTTATCATTTAATGATTGGACAGAGTTTTCTTTATGTGCCTGGAACTAATAAGTCTCCCAGTCTCTACCCAAGGCCTCTGTGTGCACGTTGGGGAACACCTTCAACTCACAGCCAGGCAGCTGACGGCTCTGCTGTAGCCTTCACTTCCTGCTTGCACAGAGCCTCAAAGTCAGCTGGAGTGAGAGCAGAGGGCCTCCCCAGGGCTTACCTAAGCATGCGCGCATGCCTGGACCTGCATGTGGCCTTCTGGATTCCCAGGAATACATTGCAACTCCTTAAAGCCCCTATGGTCCTCTCATTACTGAGCTTTGTCTTTTAAGCTTTTGGGTTAGTCTACTGTTTGCTCCAACTACTCTTCACTGCCTCAGGCAGCTGTGAAGTTAAATGCCTGTAATTGTTTCTGACAGTCATCCCAGGGGAATAGGCTTTTTGTACAGAGTGAGGTCTGAGTCAGGTCAAATGCAGACGTCCTCGCAAATGGGATCTTCCAGGGAACCACCAGTGGGGTCAAATAATGACGGTTTTCTGGGAATGAGGCGCTGTTCTGCACTCCCCAGAGGTTTCCAGGCTGCTGATTTTCATGACAAGTGTGGGGTCTTGTTTTTCAAGGCATAGGGAGCTAATGAGTGGAGGATGTGACTAAGGCAAATTAAACGCCACAAAGCTTACAATTCTTAGTGAGATTCAGTCGTTTTTTTGTGAATAAATGCTTCCTGGTTTTCTCCAAGCCCCTGATTAATTTACAGAATTCTAAAAATGTTGATTCTGATCATTTTGGCTGGTTTTCCTAGGTTTTATGAGGAGAGAATTCTCAAAGGTGCTTACTCTACAGTTTCACTGACACTTGGCCATCCTTTGAGAGCACTTCTGTGATGTCTCTTTAATTTAAAAGGCACATCATCTTTGATCTGACACATCCCATCTTAGGAGTTTATCAGATATGGTCACATTTTTTAATGAAGACCCTTGACCAAGGATGCTACATGTGGGAATTTTGTGGTGACCACACCCCACTTGAATGCCTTTTGCTAGGGGATCTATCATGCATGTGACAGCCCAGCCACCCGACAGAACGTCCGGCAACTAATACAGAACCTGAGGAGTTGCCCAGAGAAAAGAGCAGGTTGAAAACATTCCCTGAAGTGGGAGCCCTGTGGTCCAGAAAAAGAACCCTGTATGCCCATGTAAATGATTTCATGAACACAGTGATTCTGGAAGGTGACACAAAGACACTGTTAACAGCGGATGTCTCTGGGGACAGCCTGGAGCCTGGGGTGAGAGAGGACTTATTTTTTCTTGTATAACCTTCTGTACTGTTGGTGCTGGCTGGAAGAATGAAGAACACTTCTCTGCAGGCCACGCCCACCACTCTCCCTCCCACGGGGTCCTCAGGACAGGTGCGGGTCCCCAGAGGGGAAAGGGCATGCGCTCTGGTCTCAGCTCTCTGACTTCACTGGGTCTCCTCTGAAGGAGGAGTCCCAGTCCTGTCCAGTCCTGGCCCTGGGCCACCACACAGATAGGGAGGGCTAGGAACCGGGGGCGCTGGTCAGGGGATCACAGCTGTCTGGGGCAAGAGGAAAGGGTACAACAGCATCCTTCCAAGAGCCAGTGATTCTGAGACAGAGAGAGAGCCCTACCAGGAACGTTTGTGTCTGCGCGGGAGTAGGCTTGTGCACACAGAGGTCACCTCATGTCCAGTTGGCACCGAGTCCCTTTCTACCAGCCTGGGGCATTATTCTCTCCCGCGCAAGATAGACTCTGGCTGTGCACAGACACTCATCGGCAGACAGCCGCAGCCCTCCCTGGGGAGGAGGCAACAACTCCCAGAGGCTCACGACCTGCTCACACACCTGTCAGTCCAACCAGCCTCCCTCTGGACGCTCCTTCAGGGTCCCCCAGTGCTCCTCCCCTGCTCAGATGCCCAAGTGGCTGTCAGGGCCTCCCTTTCCATCACAGACAGCCTCTCACCACCCAAACGGAGAGGGCTTGGGGAGAGCCCCCGGGACCTTCACGGTGGCCCCAAGCCTCTTCAGGGTTGCAGAACCTTTGAAGGACTATTTGTAGGTGTGCAGACAGGACAACGGGCAAGGAAATCAGAGGAGGGACCCAAACTCTTCCTCAAACCTATAATAAAGTATAAGTAAACTGTCAAAAAATGAAATGTAACTATCCAAAATATTTGAAGTGAGTGAAGTAAACAGAGAAGCTCAAGCGTAGGAGACCATATGTTCTACTGTGGTTAAAACCTTTTCTGAACGTGGAGCTCAAATGTACCTGCATCAGGCCCCAGCACACCTCTGCCTGTTCAGCCTCTGCTCCCCCCACGGCACCCCCTCCCCACCCAGCTCAGGGGCTGCATTGGGTCCAGATCACTGCCCACAGTGCACGAGGGGTGGGTCTCCATGTGCCTTTGCCAAGGGATTCTAGAAGCCTGCATTCTCCTCCAAGAGAGTGACTGTGGCAGACCTGGGTCATGTGTGTACAGGGAAATGTCTTAGTGGCTGGGGGTTAAGCACGCGGGCGAGGTCCCCAAGGACTCCTGTGGGGCTGGGTGGGGCCAGGCACCCTGGCCCTGGTATCGGGCGTCTGGGCTTGGGACCAGGCTGAGGCTCAGCTGTGAGCAGTTACATCTTATTAAAATGGAGGTGGGGTGTCTGGGTGGCTCAGTTGGTTAAGCATCTGGCTCTTGATTTCAGCTCAGGTCATGATCTCATGGTTCGTGAGATCAAGGCCCGAGTCCGGCTCTGCACTGACAGCAAAGAGTCTACTTGGGATTCTCTTTCTCCTTCTCTCTCTGCCCTTCCCCTCTCTGTCTCTGTCTCTCTTAAGACAAATAAATAAACTTTAAAAGAAAGGGGTGGGGAAAGGAGGCAGAGACCATTAGGATGGGGTGTGAATCAGGGTTGAGAATCCTTGCTTCTTCCTCACATCTCAAAATCCACAGTTATGGATGGCAGGAAGGGAGCTTGGGACTACATATTCCTTCTTTCTCTTGGAATCAAGGGAACCACTGTGTTCCCATATCTGTGTCATCCCTCATTCCCAGAAAGATGTCCCAAGATTACTGAGAGTCCCTGCCTCTCTCCTCTGGACCCCAAGCCAGGGTCTGCCTGTCCCCTGGACCCTTCCTCGCACCCACAGGGACTGGCCCCTGGGCTGCTGGCATTTTCTTCTTGGACGGAGTCCAAATGCTTTGCACTATGACTTTGGAAATGCAAGCATGGCTTTTGTGGACTTTGGCTATCTCAATATTTCAAAAATGCTTTTGCAAGAAGAACAAACAGACATTGGAATCCATAAAGAGTTCCTCCTGGCACAAGATGAAGGGACAAGGGGCCAGCCCAGCAACCGTAGAACCCTGGGACAGGTGGCTGCGTGGCCCAGGGATCTGTATTCAAGCAGTGGACTGCACCCCCCAAAGCTGGTCTAAGGCCCCAGGCTTGTTGTGGGGCCTTGGGCGAGCCCTGCCCCTGTGTGAGCCTCCGTTTCCCCAACTGGACTGGTAACCTCTCAAGGCCCTGCAGCTGGCCCCCTCTGATTCTGCAGGATGACGTCTGAAGGCTGGGAAGCAGAAAGGTGGAGCTGGCACTCCAGGCAGGTCCGATGAGCCTGGCAGGGGTGGCTGAGATGCTTGGGCACTGGCCCGCTACCCTCTCCATGCTGAAGTCTCCCAGGGGACAGCACACCCACTTCACACGCTTGTGGTTTCCAGGTGGGAAGGTTTGGCTGTGCTAATGCTGCTGCCGCATCTGCCGCCTGGCCCTCCGTCGTTAGGGCCCCCAGTAGGGCCCTCTCTGCATCCCCGGCCTCTGGTTCCAGGGTAGCAGCACTCATGGGCCGCAGGCCCAGTCCCTCTTCCCTGCCTGCTAGGTGTCCACGGTGCCCTGTTCTGGTGTCCATGCTGACCCCACCGTGAAGATGGCCAGCCTGGGCCCTCTGAGGGGAAGACGTGGTGCTGCCTTCATCTCCTGTGCCCTCTCTGTCCTCAGTTTCCCTGCCTGGGGCCGGGGCTGGGCCAGGTGGAGGCTGAGGTTGCCTGCCCTCTGGGACCCCTCGGGCCAGCCAGGTGGGGGTCATCCTGGGTATCGGTCCCAGAGAGGCCCCGGTCACTGTGAGAGCCAGACCCCACACCCTCCATGCTCCGTGGGGACAGCCCCGGAGGCCCGAAAAGAGCTGTACAACTGTAAAGTGCTGTTCTCCTCACAAACACATCTAGGTCAGGCTCCTCATGTGGTTGTTCCAGGAACAGGGGGACTTGCCACGTCTTAGGGATGCCCAGAGAAGGTGTGGTAGGGCCAGATCAGAGGGCTGGGCCCTCTCCTCTCCACAAGGTCACCTGGCTACTGCCCACAGTCCCAGAGGAGGCTGCCAGAGAGCTCGCATTTGAGATCCCCTCGTGTGTGTGTGTGCGTGTGTGTGTGTGTGTGTGTGTGTGTGTGTGTGGTGAGGGTGGGGTGATGCTCAGGTCCAGCCTGGCCTGGGGGACTCCGAGCTGTCAGCAAATGAGGAGAGGACTCCTTCTGTCTTTGGGGCCCTTAGTTTCCCCCGGTGCTTGGCCAGCCCCCAGCCTCCTTCCCAGACCCCTCATGCTCCTGGAGTCCCTCCTGGCTCCCAGTCCCTGGGGACTCCTGGTCTGCTTTTCCACTTCGCCCTTCCCCTTGGATGGAGCCTCCGGCCATTGTGTGGACCAGTGCTTGGAGCTGACCCTGACCTGTCATGCCCTGTGGCCTTGCCCCCTTGCTCTGCCTCCTCCATCCTCCCCCACTACAGTCTCTCTGTCCCCACCTCCTACCGGCGGTCTCCTCCCACAGTCTCCCTGACCCCACACCCTTCTTGAGCTGTCCTCCAACTTCTTCTTTGCACTTCTAGAAGGAGCAGCCTACATGGGCCACTCCTATTTCTTCTGGTTCTGCACACACTCACAGTCCGGGCCCCCTCCCTTTTTCACCTAGAACAGTCTTCCTGGCTCATCCCTCACTGTCCCTGCCATCCACCCTGGGCACCTGGCTCATGCAGTCCCTCCATTTCAAATGTTTACTTATTTATTTTGGGGGGGGGGGAAGGCAGAGAGAGAGAGAGGGAGAGAGAATTCCAAGCAGGCTCTGCGCTGTCACCACAGAGCCCGATATGGGGCTCGATCTCACAAATGAGACCATGACCTGAGCTGAAATCTGGAGTCAGATGCTTAACTGACGGAGCCACCCAGGCGCCCCTCCTTTCCCCCTTTTAAGAAATAAAGGCTTGATCAGAAAAGTCAGCCCTCCACTGCAGGGGATCCTCACGACCCCTGGAGGAGGGCAGGGGCTAGGTCTGGCCTCAGCCCTGGAGGACAGACACCAAAGACACCGTAATGACGCCAAATGACGGGCAGCCCTTATGCTGCACACAGATGGCTAGGCTGGGTCTAAACAGCGAAGCTTCCATCCAGCTGAAAAATAGCTGCTGCCAGGTCAGCCCCAAATGGGTTAAAGCTGACACCTCGGCTGTCCTGGGGCCACTCGGGGCCTCAGGTGGGAGTGTCAGAACCCTGCCAGGCTTTCCATAACAGAAGACGCGAGAGCTTCCCAGCTAGCATGGCCCCCCACCCCACCCCGGCCCCAGACTCAGCCACTCTGCTGAGCTTCTGGGGAATTGCCAGGACAGCCATAAGTGTCCAGGTGTCTCTCTTATAGGCTCCCACACTGGTTTTTCCATGTATTGGATGCACCGAGCTCTTTCTAGCTTTGGGGCCTTTGCACCTGCTGCCCGGCATACCCCCTGGTACCTTTACAGAACGGCTCCAATCCAGCGTCAGGATCTCTGCCCCAGGCTCTCCTCCCAGGGAGGCCTCCTATGACCCACAGGCTCTGTGTTATTGCCTTTCTTGTCACCAGCTCTATCTTGTTCATTTGTTTACATGTTTACCATGCCCTGCTCCCATGGCCCCGAGAATAAACCCCGAGAGCGGTGACCTCGTCTCTGAGAACTCGGCACAAGGAAATGTTCGTTAACTTTCTAAAAATGAGTAAGTGAAGGGGCACCTGGGTGGCTCAGTTGGTTAAGCATCTGATTCTTGGTTTTGGCTCGGGTCATGATCTCACAAACCGGGAGATCGAGCCCCGAGTCGGGCTCTGTGCTGTCAGCAGAGGTAAGAATCAAGCAGACACGTCCCCAGGACGGTGAAAACCCGCGTGTGTAGAGAGGAGGGCTCTTGTCAGGCTGGCTCAGAGGCCCACTGGCCTGCCCCCGATCAGCTCCCACAGCGTGTCCCTGCCTGCCACAAGTAGAACCTTCTGGTTGGCCAGCTGGAAGGAGAAGCTAGCGGGATGTGTGGATGCAGTGATGATCACTGCTGAGCACACACGCCCAGGGGCGAGGCGGCGTGCCAAACTCTTCCAGGTTCTTTATGACAGAGAGGACAGACTGCCCCTCCGGAGACCCATGAGTCTAGATGGTGCTGCTTCCATGCAGCCGTGCTGCCCGATGCAGCCTTTCCTGATACCCAGCCAGGATGCTCCCCACCCCTGTCCGCCCTGGGCACCCTCCAAGCCTTGGTTATACCCCAGCTGGCTGAAGGAAGTCTCCCTTCTCCAGGAGCCTGTCAGGGAGCGAGCTTGAGCTTTGAGTCTCGGTTTTAGAAAAAGAACTTGCATTGTGTTCAGCTGATGACAGAGCCGTTCATATTCTCTGGAGAAAATTTGGGAAGCACTTAATGAGGATATATGAAGAGAAGAGGAGCAGTGGCCAATGTGGGCACACACCCTGATTAACCTTTCAGGGTGTGTGTGCCAGTCTGTTTTATAAGCACACGCGCACACATGTGCACACGTGTGCTCACACAACCCATGTGCACACTTGTGCACAAAGCATACGCGTGCAAATACATGCACATACACGTCCCCACAAAGTCACGTGCACGAGTGCGCACAAACACACATGTGGATGTGTTGTGCTTTAAACCCGGCCCGCTGTCGAGAAGTGGCTTTTCTCATGTGAGGTGCCTTGTGGAAGCCCATCTCCGTCATCCACTTCTGTCCTTTTCCTACCCTGGCCTTCCCCGTCACATGGGCTAACACTCTGTATTACCTTTAACATTAATTTTGCAGATTTCACCGGTGAAAATTGATTACTCAGGGCCTTTTGTTGCCATGAAGCAATTTGCTCCTTGTTGATGGGTTTTCCTGCTTCTTCATGTGCGGGAGCCTGAGCCCCTCCCCCTCTTTGGGGATGGGAGGTTGAGGCTCCCTGCAGGGTGCACAAGGACATTCATGCCTTGTCCTCGTCTCACGGGGTGCTGGCCTGTTTTCAAGGCAGTCCTCCGTGTAGATGATGGGGTGGGTGTTGAGAGCTTTGCGGGGGGGGGGGAAGGTCTCACTCTTTCCCTGACACCCCCTGCCCTCACCACGCCCACAGATACTTTCATTAGGCTCCTTATGAGTGCGTGGTTTATGTCATGACCTATTTCATCTGGGGAGGTCACCTTCCCCAGCCCCTGCCTGCCTTGGTAGCCCAGCACCCTCCTCCCGGACCTCCCCACCCTCACCCCCAGCCCCCTGAATCTCCCTGGGTTCTGCTGCCCTGTATCCCTGCCCTCTTCTCTGTGAATGACTTCTGGCTGTCCCCTCTGTGCATTGCTCCTCAGTCCCATGGCCCTGGTCTCCAATCCAGGTTCTGATGCTGTCTCTAGGAGCAGCCAGTGCCCACTGACCCCCGGAGGCGGGATCTCTGGGGACTGGGCCTGGCGGGTGCCTCTTCTGCAAGTTCTGCGAGGATTTGTTCGGGTCTAAGAGCATCTGTCTGGAGGGACCTCCCAGCCCTGCATTCCTGCCTTTTCTCCTGTCCCTGCGTCTGCGACAGCTCCTTGGTAGCCTGCCGTTGGGTCCTGGGATGGGGAGGGCTAGGGTGGACCTCAGGCCTGCAGAGCTAGCGGAGGGGGAAGAGCTGCGGGAGATATCTCATCCTCTTGGCCTCCAGGAGGTGGAAGCAAACAGACAGATTCTTGGAAGCCTTGTGTGAAAAGACATTAGGAATCCTCTGTGGCACCGTAAGGCATTTCCCAAAGGAACGCATTTGTGCAGGTACAGATTCTGAGTCTCAGAAGATTGAAGAGGGATGCACATTAACAGTTTCCTGCCTGCCAGGGCCCTCCTCCCGGGCAGCGCTGACCCAGGAGGCTGGACTTGGTGGCGGCAGACACGGGGTCAGGGCCAGTGCTGCAGACCCTCACTGGGACCAGGGCTGGGTGGGCAGGCATCCCAGAGTGTCCCACCAGCATGGTGGGGCATTGGAAGGGCCTTCCTCAGCTGCCCCAGGGTCTCCTGGAACATTTGGGTGGAAGCAGTTCTGCGGCCAAATACCTTTGAGAAATGCTCTATCCGCTGCTAATCCAGAACACGGCTGCCACACAAGGGTGACAGGCCCAGGGGCGAGCGGGCTGAGAGCCAGCTCGCTTTCTGCTTATGACCCTGCCCTCCTGGAGCAAGCGGTGCTTTTTTGTAATTCTCACAAAGGCATGGCAAGGACTAGAATTTCCAGCCCTTCTTGGATCTACAAGACACTGAGAAGCCCTGTGTAGAGAGCCCAGTGTCGCCTGGTGTTGACCCTGGAACCCTGCTCTCCCGCAGCCCAGCAGGGAGCACTGCCGGCGGAGAGGGGGGGCACAAGAGTCTCGGGAGACAGGCTGGCCCCCTGTTGGCAGCACCCCGCTTTGCAGCCTGGAGCAGGTCCCAGCTTTGCCCTGGGCCCCATCTTCTCACCTGTGAGTCGTGCAGAGGCCGTGTCCAAACTGCGTTGCTTTATGGGTTGGTGCAAACCCAGATAGCAGCTCCCCCGAGGGGCCCCTGCTCCGTGCCGTCATCATGGTGACTGACAGGGCTGGGGCAGGTGTGACGGCGAGGTCAGATGAAGAGGGTGGGAGTGACGCCCCGTGACAGATGCAGAGGACAGTGGTCTGGGCCGTCCCGCACTCACGCTCCCCCGGGCCTTCTGTTGCGGATGGATTCCCAGCTCCTGCATTGGAACAGGGCGCATCTCTGGGCCTCTGCTGCCTCCCTGGAGGATGGAGTAAGGGGAAACGCTAGACCAAGTGGCCCCTCCCTCTGCCCTTGCGCCTTCCCCCCACCTTGTCCTGCTCTGGTGTTCACCAGATGCCCCCCTCCCACTGGGCCAATTGTGCCGTCCACACGTCCTGCCCTCACTGCCCTCCCCGGGGGCACTCGTAGAGCCTTCTCGGCCCAAGGGCTGAATGAGAACCGGGGTCTACCCAAATCAGATTTGGCTCTTAGCTCCATCTGGTGAGAAAGAAAGAACGTCATGTTCAGTCAGAGTTGGCGGGGGGGGACGGACTGAGGCTCACGGAAGCTGTGACCTGATCAAGGACTGTCTGCTAATGACATCACAGTCCGTGGGCAGCTCGCCATGAGTCCCGGGTACTTCCGACTTCCCCACCGCCCAGAGACAAACCACTGTCCCGGACGGAGTGGCCTGTTCTCTCCCCCAAGGCCAGAGGACTGCCCAGCCCGAAGTCCCGCAGCTCTGGAGGGCCCATCCTCAGGGTCTCTGTCCCCGCCAGCCCCAGGACGCTGCAGGATCCAGAAGTCTCACCTCAGACCCGACCTCCCTGTGACGGCTCCAGGGTCAGCTTTCTGGCAGCATGGCTGCCAAACCTAGAGGCTGTATCCCCTCAGCAAAGGAAATGTTCTCTGACGACAACCACCGCCCATTATGGAACCAGGCCCCTCAACGTCAGGGTGGCCTCTCGGTGGGGCCGAACATCCGGGCCGGAGGAATGGACGCTCTTGGGGTGCAGCTGGCAGGTGGGGCCTTGCCGCTCTGGCCTGGCGGGAACCCGACGGCGGAGAGCAGACGGCTTCCTCTGCAGCTCCTGCCACCGCTGGCACTGGTCAAGGGGGCACGTCTGGGCTTCCTTTCGGGGGTGCTTCTATCCCCGCCTTTCCTCAGGGACGTGTTCTCGCTCCTGTGTTCTCAGGAGATAAATGGTAGCCTCTGGTGTCACGCAGAGACAGGAGAACCACCTCATTCCGTAAGCTGGCCCGGCCAGCGAGTGTCACCCAAAGGGAAGCCTGGCTGGTAAGAAATTAATCTATTTCTTCATGAGCAGGAATCTTGAGTATGACCCCTCAGAGGTCTTTTGTGGGATGAGGGAAAGGGCCAGCGTGTGGCCTCTAGCAGGCCTCTAGTCCTGTGGTGGCTCACTCCACCTCTGCCTGGGGATCCGATCTGTGTGGCAGGCTGTGGTCCGTGCTCCGCCCATCGCTGCCAGCCAGGACTCGGGGAGACTCAGTGCGAAGGGACAGCGGGACCCAGGGAGCATGCCCAGGCTGGGGGCACTGCTGGGAACTGACTCCCACCCCTTCCCTGGGAGGACAGGACCCACAGGTGCTCACAGCCAGGCCTGCCTCTTTCCCTCCCTCCTTCCGCAGATGGCCTGGGTCCCACCGAGGTACCTCACCGGGATGGAGAGAGGACCCTCCTACCTGTGTTTTCTCCTTCTCCGGAAGCGGAGGCCAGGCTAGGAGCACAGACTGTTCTTAGCCACCCCAGCCCTCTCTCCAAAGGGCGAGTGCTCTCTCTTTGCAGGAGCAGGGTCCCCTCCGGAGAACCAGGATCTCTGTGTCCCCCCAGCCTCTGCCCTAGGGGCCCCCAGGCCCTTCCCAGCCCCCAGGCCCCCTGGGGAGTTGCGCCCTCCAGATGCAGACCCAGGACACTGGCAGAGTGGATCGGAGGGTGAGTGGGAGCCAGGCCGAGTGGAGGGAGGTGCACCAGGGCCTCTAGCCCTTGGGGGCCTTTCAGTGGCAAGGGTTCTCTGGGCCCTTCCAGGTAACAAACATCCTGTTTCCCCAAAGTGGGTGTTGAGGTAGAGAGGTGTACAGAGGTGAGGAAGCCCCCGGGGACCCCAGCACCACCCCCAAGGGTGATGCCCATCCCTGGCATCAGGTCCCCACGTAGCTCACCTCACCCCTCTGAACTCCTGCCATCATGGATCCCTGTGCGTGGGGAGGGGGCAGGGGCAAGGGCAGGCATGCAGCGGGCAGGAAGGGCTGGGCAGAGGGTAGGGGATGGGAGCCCTGGGTTACAGTTAGTTACATGCTGGGTTACACACGTACTGCACTGTTAGTAACACAGCCTCAGGGCAGGTGGGCAGCTCTCCCTCAATCTGCTATCAGGTCAGGACCAAGGGGAGGGCCACAGTCCAAGGACAAAGGCAGGCTGTAGGGAGGGGCCTGGGAGGTTCCTGCCTGGGGTAGGGGTGGGGTGTCATTTATTCAGGCAGAGCCGTTACCTCTGTTTGAGGGGACATCAGAAGGGTTAGCTGTCCTCCCCAACCCTACCCCCACACCTTTTGCTTCAGTGGTGCCTAAATCCATTAGTGATTTGTTTGCTTAGAATATTATTCTTCAAAAGGGAGTGTTAATGGGATGGTTTTAGGGAAATGCAGAGGTCTGAGTGGCTTCCCCAGGGGACATCAAATAGTGCCCAACCTGTCCAGGTTCCTTGGGGATAGGGTCAGCAGCTGAAGAGAATTGGCACTCCCTTCCCCTCCCGGGGTGTTGGGCACAACTGCCATGGAGCTTATGGGTGTGTTTGCATCTGAACTCCACAGGGAGACCAGTGGCCACTCTAAGAGAGCTGACGGGTCCACAGGCCACACTGTGTCATGCGGGTTCCTGTTAAATGCTCTTAGCAAGGGCTTCTGAGTGTAGACAGCCCAGGCCATCTCCCAGGGGAGGCATAGAGCCTCTGCACAGTGTGAGCCCTTGGAACTAGAAGTTTCTAGAAGTTTCTGGAAGTGCTTGGTTTGTTTTGCTTTGTGTTTTACCAACCACCCTGGTAGTTGAGTGTCACGAACCCTGCTTTGTAACTGAGAGAGTCACATGCCTTGCCCCCCCTCACGCTGAGGATTGGAGCTGGAGCTCTGCCTGTACAGCTGCCCTGGAGGATGAAGGGGCAGGGGGAGGGGAGTCAGTGCAGGAAGCAGAGCCCGACCTTCGTCTGTTCCCTCACTCTCAGTGCTTGCTCCTGCGTGATCCCACAGGTGTCATACAGACTTGTACCCGCGCCTACTGGCAGCTGGGCCTCCCCCAATGCTGGAGCCCAAGCCTTTGAGGTCTTAGCCTCTGCAAGGTCTTTGTGTCCTTATCAACAATCCTGTGGAGGCACTTGGGATCCTGCTTCCTCTGTTCTGCAAGATCAGCCCACCCAATTTAGGCCACCTTTCATCTTCCCAAACCAACATCCCTTTGAAAAGAAGGGAGCAAGTGTTTTCAACAGAGGGGCCTTTGGTCTTGGGCAGATGAGGAGAGGGAGGCCAAGGCCCCAGTGTCCCTGAAATGCACCTTCTCTCAAGTCAGCTTCTTTCGGGTGTGACCCACAGTAGACTCAGAAGGTCCCTGAGCTCAGGTGGCTTCTGCCTGACCTGCATTTATTTTTTTTCTCTTTCTCAACTTTTGCAACATAAATAATTTGGAAGTAGAATGTACATACAGAAAAGCGCATGAGTCATAAGTGTGCGGCTCTGGTGAGTTTTCGTGGGATGAAGACATGGGTGACTGGCACCAGCCCCAGCAGCCCCCTCGGAGCTTGATATGCATGGGATCCTGATTAGATGTTCTTTCGTGCCTCGATTTTTTAGCTGCACGTGATGTGGTGGGACTGGTCCTTGTGGGTGGTTGACTTTGTCAAGCTCTTTGCCGGGGGGGGGGGGGCTCCGCCGGATGAGTATGCCACAGCTCACTTGGAGGGCAGCCTGCTTCGCAGTTGGGAGCCATCGTGAACAGCGCTGCTCTAAACGCTCCTGGATGTGCCTTTGGTGTGAGTGTGTAAGCATTTCTGGTGGGGCTACACGCAGGGAGGAAGTCCTGGGCCTGCGTGCGCCTGGCTTTCCCAGGCGCTATCGGACCGTCTTCCCATGTGGCTCTACCTGGTCTTGCTGCTGCTGCCAGTGACTGGGAGTTTCCATTGGGTCACGGTCTCACCGGCACTTGGCCTTTTCTGTCCTTTCACTTGAGCCATTCTGGTGGGTATACGGTAATGTCACACTGTGGTTTTTATGTTCCTTCCCCGATGACGAGTGTAGTGGAGTGTCATTTCCTTTTTCTTACGTTCATCACCATTTTGGAGATCCTTTCTCGTGAAATGCTTCTTCGACTCTCTCGCCCGTTTTTTAAAAATTGGGTCTCTTGACTTTTTTTTGATTTGTATGAGTTCTTTATATATTCTGGGTACAAGGCCCGTGCTGGATATCTACATCTACATCTGCACATATATACACAGTCATACACAGAGACACATTTATTCAACGGATCAGGGCCAGGTGCCCCCATGCACAAACGTCACAGTCACTGGGGCACAGCAGTGAGTAAAACAGACAAAGGCTCTGAACTCACGGAGCCCGAATTCTCTCCCTAGAGGAGACTAACAAATAAGGAAGTGGAAAGGATGTGTGGACTACAGTAAAGTGAGGAGAAAAGTTCAGTGGGGGAGGAGGTGCGGGGGTGGAGGTTAAACACTGTAAATATGTCACCGAGGAGGTGACGTGTCTGTAAGGACCTACAGGAAGAGCACTGCAGGCAGAGGGAGGGCGGGCAGGCCTGTGGGGACCGGTACAGAGTGAGCGAGTGGTGAGTGGAAGGTGGCAGGTCTCAGATGGGGGCAGGTCACCAGGTCACCGGGACTCTGGCTTGCATTTCATGGGGGTTCTGGGCAGGAGAGGACTGGACCTGACTCAGGATTTAACAAGTCCCTTCGCCTTGGGCCACTGTGCTGAGCAAGCGTGGGTGGAAGCAGGGACACTGATTAGGAACCTGTTGCAGTGGGTTCCTGTCCAGCTGTCCCATCTGTCCCAGTTGTCAGCACTTGTGAGCACGTCCAGGGTCAGCATCATCCCAGACTCAGGCTGCCCTGCTCTTTGCTCTGCCATCCTCGGAGCAGCCTCTCATGGTCCCAGGATTGACGTGCTCTTCTTGGCCTCATGTCCGGCCCACATCCACATCATCTGGGGCCTCTCTTCTGTGTGCTTTGTCTTTCCAGAAGCCTCCGGCAAAGGTCTACTGGCCACACCGCACCTGGCTCATGCTCCACGTTTAAAGCCAAATCTGGCAAGGTAACAAGATCCTTCTGTCAGTCCCCACAAGCCCTCCCTACAAGATCTTGCTCCCTGCATCCAGCCCTGCCCACAGCTTCAAGCAAGGGAACACTCCAGCAGGCATCAGCCCTGGCATGCCCATCTCCCTGCCTCTTTGGGCACCAGGAAGGATATAAATGCAGCCCAGGCACACACACAATGCTGATGTCACACCTGTGAGCAAAGGAGAAAGTGTCCTCTGTGTCTGCAAGGACATTCCCATTGTGGAGACAATGGGCAGAGGGGCCCTCCTTCCTCCCGGGGAAGCATCTACTTTATTGAGGTCCTTGGGGATGCAGGTGAAATCTGTGAGTGAGCACCTAGGGGAAATGGCTCTGTGACTATAAGAAGGTGCCGTGGGGCTGGGTATCAGCTCAGCCACCTCCTCTGGGCTGTACCATCTAGAGCAGCAGAGGAGAAGGCCTGCTCTGGGTGCAGGTGGCAGCAGGGGTGTTAACTGCCCACATGGACATCCTGAGACAATACCGTGGCCAGCCTAGGGCCCAGATGTCAGGCAGGGTTGTGGGCTAGAGCTGAGGGCCACAGGGTGTCTGGCAGGCTTCCCCAGGGCGAGAACCTAGGCCTCACCCTCTTGGTGCTCTGAAGCCATCTGAAGGGGTGAGGTGGCCAGACAGGCCCAGGACCTAAAAGCCCAGGCTGGTGCTTGTGCTACAAGTCCCCTGCAGAGGCCCCCATGAACTCCGTATCCTCCAGCTGGCCTGAAATGGGATGCAGAAGCATCAGGGGGAAAGGACGGTGTGAAAGCTTGGAGGGCTGGTACGCCAGTGGTCTGTGGCCCTGGCCTTCGCTGCCTGGTGCTCCTCCCCGCCCCCATTGCCCGCCCACAGGAGCCTCACCGGGCTGTAGTTACCGTGCAGGTGCTGGAGCAGTGGGTGCTGGGCTCCAGTCCTAGCAGAGAAAATGAGGGGGCGGTGGGCAGAGCTCCAAGAGAAAGACACCTGTTTCCAAACTCTTGCACTCACCGAGTGGACCCTGCACAGCCCCTAATTAAACAAGACAGAAATAACTGTCCACCGACACTCAGCCTGGTGGCCAATCTTGGGACTGCTAAGAGAGCAGGCAAAGAAGAAGGGGTAGTGGGAGGAGAGATGGCTGTCTCACTGGGCAGAGGGTAGGCATCCAGGGACTGGTCTGGACACAGACAGGGTCACCTCTGCCCATCTGTGCCCCCGGGCTTCCTCATGAGCCCTGTTGGGCTTGTGTCAGCCTCTCTCTGAGCATCCCCTCCTCCTTTCTATAACGTGCAAGCTGAGAATGTCCCTGTTCCTCTCTAGTGGTGACTCCCTCAGAGTCCCACCCCAGCTTGGTGTCCCAACTCAGCCTCTGGGCTCTCCAGTTCCAGATCTCCCAGGAAGGGTGCTCTCTGCTCAGTCCATCTTTTCCATACAGATTCTGAGAGCCTGGGTTGGGGTCCACGGCAGGCACACGGTGGAGGGGGTGACCTGTCACCTGACAGGATTTCTTCCGAACGCTGTGGCTTCTGGGGGTGGAATGACGCCTGAATCTGCCATGTGCCAGGCCCAACCCTAAACCGTGTTTCAGATTAGTCCTCCCACAAAAGCAGCTGCCGTGTCCCCTGTGTTCACGCAAGGAAATGGAAGAACAGAGTTACGTGTGCCGCTTGGGGCCAGAGTGAGCGCCCCGTCAGGGGAAGCACTCAAGCCAAGTGCTGGCCGAGCACTTGCCGTAGCTCTGTAGTGAATATCTACGATGAGGTGAGGTCGCAAAGGTCGCGGAGAGGCTCAAAGGGAGGAGATGGGGTTCCAGTGGGGCCTCCCGGGAGCGGCATCTCACCAACACTGCTCGCGTCCCGCACGGAGTCTGGACCCACAGAACACCGCTTCGCGCGGTGGCACACCGGCGCCACCCAGCACCGACGCGCTGGTGCGGCCGCCCGACTGATGCCTCGCTCCGCGCCCGAAACCCAGCGCCGGGCCCGCGCGAGCTGCCCTCGCCGCGCCCCTCGCGGTGCCCCTACCCCTGTCCCTTCCCCACCACCCTCCCAGCGGCGACCCGCCGCTCAGGCCCTCTCCCCTTCCCCGCCCCGCCGCGCCGCGCCACGCCCCACTCCCGACGCCCCCGCCCTCCCGGCCCCGCCCGCGGCCCAGGTTCCGCCCCGTTTTTGGCCGGGCCAAGGGGTCCTCGGCCCCACCCAGCCCCTCCGCTTTCCCCGCCCCTGGCCCCGCCCCGCCCCGCCCCTCGGGAGGCTGCGAGCCGGAGGGCAGAGGGTATGGAGAAGCCCGCGGGCGGGGTCGGGGGGCGGGAGCTTCCCGGGCGCTCGAGGAGAGGAGCGGCCGCACGCGGGGCGCTTGCAGCGCCAGGGCACGGCGCGCGGTGTAGGCAGCCAGGATGTTTCTGGAGCCCCAGGTAGGGATGCGGCACGTGGCAGGTGCGGGGCAGCGGGTCGCGAGGCGGCGACGTGGGTGAGCACGCAAGGCAACCCCTTGGTTGCAGCAAGACCGGGGGCAGGGGGTTCTTGCGCCGCCGAGAGCTCGGGAAGAGGCGCTGACCTTCGGCAACTAGTGAGACCACCCGGAACATCTGTGGCCTGGCTCGGCTCAGAAGGAGGCTGCCCTTGGGAACCACTCCCTCTGCGTGTCCGCAGTGGGGCACCTGCTGCCAGGTGGGCGGCGCCCAGGGCTCGGAACCCATGGGTGGCTCAGGCTGCCGCTGCCCTCTTTCGGGTATGGCTTGCTGATGCCAATGGTCATCTATGGCTGGGGGGTTCCTGCAAACCTAGTGGGGGCCCCTGTGGTGTGAACAGGGCCAGAGAGGCAGGAGACAGCACCCCCCGGCAGCAAGGCAAGGAGCGGGATGGCTGCCCTGGGACTGGCAGGCAGGCTTGTTAGAGCCAGGACGACCCTGGATCCTTTCCCAGGCTTGACGGGCACAGAACCACCTGTTTGCCCTGGAGGAGGTGGGGGAGAGGAGGAGGTCTGTGATGAAGTGGGTACGTGGGAGGTGTGTCTGTGTGTGTGCCATGTGTGGGCGAGAGTGAGAGTATGCGAAAATGCAGGCATGTTTATATATGGGGAGTGAGAGCGGGAGAGGAGGAGGGAGAGGTGTGTATGGGGGCAGGGTTGTGCCTGTGTGGGCACATGAATGCCTGCGTATTTAAGGAGACTGAGCTGGGGCTGGGGGAGGGGCTTCAAGGAGCATGGGCTCCAAGGTGAGGGGCAGCTTCCTTTCTGGATGGCTCAGGTAGGGAACTGAGACTTAATCCTGAGCATGAGGCAATGTGATGCATTTCTGTGGCTCTTTGTTGGAAGCCACCCTTTGAGATGGACTGGCGGTGTGATTCAGGTACAGGGTGCTGTCGCTGTCCCAAGCCCCCTCAGCGTGTAGCTGACCGCACAGACCTGGGAGCTCAGGCCCAGTGTGGGTGAGGGCACGGAAGAGGGCCTCAGCTGAGCTGGCCGGCCCTGGCTGTGCCAAAGATACGGGACTCATTTGTTGCTTCGTTAATTCACCTATTTGGTGAATTGATTAAACACTTGTGTGCGGGTACTGTGAATTCAGCAGGGGAACAAACACACGACAGTCACTGTCCTCATAGAGCTCACCTTCTAGCGCTTGAGGATGGGGAGAAAGCCCCGTCAATAAATGCAATGTGAGTGGCACCTGGCTGGCTCGGTTAGAAGAGTGTGCAACTCTTGATCTCGGGGTCATGGGTTCAAGCCCCGTGTTCGGGTGTAGAGATTTCTTAAAAAAAATAAACTTAGGAAAAACTTAAATACAATATGGAATGTTGCATGGTGGCTAAGTGATAAAGAGAAAAAGTGAAGCAAGAAAGAGGAATAGGATCTAGGGCGGGAACATCAGTCAGAATAGTTTAGGTTATCTGCAGAAACAAAAAAAAAAAACCCACGGAATCTAGTGGCTTTTAACAACACAATGCAAATTGGACTCTGCTCCAAGCCTTCTTCACTCAAGGCCTCAGGCTGACAGGTTCCGTGGCAGAGGGGGAGACGGTCTCCGGCACTAGTATTTTAATGCCCCAGCACAGACCGCCACCTGTCACTTCTCCTTGCTGCTCTTGAGCCGGACGAGTCATGTGGCCTCACTCAGTCTCACTAGGACCAATAGTGACAAGCCTGCTTGGCCTGGCAGGTAGGGCCCAGTGTAGGGACCACCACTGAGGGGGTGCTGTGTGTACCTTGGGTAGGACAGTTAGGGGAGGTCTCTGCATGTGTGACGTGTGCATGAGGACCTGACAGAGGGCAGGGAAGGAGGTAGATGGCAATGGGAGTGGAGGGGCACACCAGGACAACACCAGGCGGGGCTTTGAAGAGGCCTGCGTGTCCAGAGGCCGACAAGAGGCTGGATGTCAGGAGCAGAGCAGGTGAGAGGGAGAGGACAGTGGGGCCAGCACAGTGGCCCAGGAGCTCAGACCAGGGAGGCAGGGGTGGGGGAGAGAAGGGCCGATCCGGACACACTCTGAATTAGAGCAAGAGGCCTTGCTCGTGGCTGAGATGTGGTGCTGGAGACGGGGAGAGGCAGGCTGACTCCAGGAAGGAGGGCATTGGTCTCAGCGAAAGGTGGGAAGGGATGCAGGTGGAATGGTGGGGGGTGGGCAAGAGGCAGCAACAGTTTGACATCCCCTGGGGAGAGGTCACCTAGCAATGGGGTGGGCAGGCGAGAGAGAGAGAGCGCGTGGGCAGAGGTCTGGCGCAGAGTGCTAATTTGGAGCCCCAGCTTGCCCTACCCTGTGGGTCCCTTGCTGCCCCCTGGCCACACTGCTACCCCTGTGCCTGCTGGCTCAGGACAGCCTGGTCCTGGGCCCATGCTGCCCCAGGCACCACACCACCGTCTTGCTGGGCCTGCCTGCTGGGCCGGGGACCCTTTGTGTGAACTTCACCAGGGGCAGCAGGACGGACTGAGGGAGCTGCAGAATCTTGTGTTGACCTGGCTGCTGTGGGCCAGGGGGCTGGCCAGGGTGCAAGAGCACTGGGT
Organism: Panthera onca; assembly: GCF_046562875.1. Taxonomy (NCBI): domain Eukaryota; kingdom Metazoa; phylum Chordata; class Mammalia; order Carnivora; family Felidae; genus Panthera; species Panthera onca. The sequence goes on along the minus strand of NC_138349.1, from coordinate 38,084,690 downwards.
TCAGCACTGCTGGCAGGTCCTGTACCCACCAAGCACAGGACCACAGTGGTGCTGTCTTCAAGGGCTGGGCGGTACGGAGGGCTGCTGGGGGGAATGGGTAGGGTTTTGCTCAGGAATGACACAGCCTGTGTTGGAGCTGTATCTGTGGAAGCTGTCTGCACCCTCCGTACCTCAGGGCTTCTTGGACCTCACCCTCCAGGGCAGCCACTGGTGAGTGAGCAGAGGAGGGCTGTGTCGGTCAGGAGAGCAGTTGTATCTCCTTGCTCTTCTCCTAAGCTGCTGGAAAACCTCTGGTCATCCTTGGAAGCTCCTCTCAAAATCACCTCCTCCAGGAAGCCCTCCTTAACTTCTTTCTACAGAGTTAGTCCCCCCACCCTTGTGCTTCCTTGGTATCTGGCACGGACCCTGGTCCTGAGTTGCTCGTACTGCTCTGCGGTGTTACATCTGTCTGCCCTGGCAGATGCTGAGGTCCGTGGGTTCTTCCATTTCCAAGGGTGCAGCCCAGGTCAGTAGGACTTCATGGATGTTTGTTGACTGACTAAGTGGGGGAAGGAAGGAACAAATATGAAGGCTGGAAATGGCCTGTGGAGACCGCTTAGTTCTGTCTCCTTGTTTTACACATGCGGAAACTGAGGCCCACGGGGTCCTGGCTTACCTGAGTTCAGCCCGGAGGTCAGGGGCAGAACTGGCTCCCAGACCAGGATGCCTCCACTGTGCCAGGTTCAGGGCCGGTTGGTCCCTGTGGGGGATCCCAGAGGCAGACAGGTTGAGGGGCCGTGGGGTGAGCAGTCGGGTGGGAGCGTATGGCCGAAGGCACCGGGGTCTTGGGATCTCAGGAGAAGGAGGGCAGCCAGGGGCCTTTACTGGGGTTCTTTGCCCTCCCCCCTCTGCAGTCCTGCAGCTTCTGGCCCTGTGGCCTCCTTGTCATAGGCAGGGTTTCTCTGACAAACCCACTGCCCTGCACCTCTGCCTCCGGTGGAATAACCCTGCCCTCGCCATCCTGCTCACACCCGCCTGCCTGGCTGGGGCCAAGCCCACGGCATTTCCCAAATGTCAGTGTGGCTGCCGTACTAGCCGCCCCTGCCTGAGGTGGGGCTGGCAGGTATGAGTCAGAGGACTTGGGGGCCAGCTCATGGGTCTCCCTTAACCCTCAGGAGGTCGCTGTACTAGCGACACAAGTGGAAGCCGAGGCTTCAAGGTCTAAGGCTGCAGCAGCCCCAGGAGGCAGGAGGAGCTGACATTCATCACAGAGCCTGGACTTCCTGTGAGTAGCAGGGCTGTGAGCAACATCCTTAGAAGAGGGCTGGCAGGGGCGCCTGGGTGGCTCAGTCGGTTGAGCGTCCGACTTCGGCTCAGGTCATGATCTCACAGTTCGTGAGTTCGAGCCCCGCGTTGGGCTCTGTGCTGACAGCTCAGAACCTGGAGCCTGTTTCAGATTCTGTGTCTCCCTCTCTCTCTGCCCCTCCCCTGCTTGTGCTCTGTCTCTCTCTGTCTCAAAAATAATAAATAAACATTAAAAAAAAATTAAAAAAAAAAAAAGAAGAGGGCTGGCACGGTCCCAGAGGAGGGTGGAAACAGGCAGCGCCCAGCCCAGAGGGCACAATGGTGCAGTGTCATGGGTGTGTGGCCAGGAAAGCAGGCTGTGGGCCAGGCGGCTGACTTGGGTGGACATTGTGTCCCTGGCCAAAGGCTGGGACACCTGCTGAGCTGGCGGGTCCCAGGGCACCTGGGCGTGCTCACACACACCTCTCCCTACTGCTGCCGTTGGAACGAATGTCACAGCACCTGCTCCAAATAGACTGAGTGAGGATATCTTTGGGGTTAGGGACACTTGCACCAGGGAGAGGTAGATAGGCAAACTATTTTTTAAAAATGTATGTTAAGTAATTGGTAGTTGAACACTCTTATTAGTTTGAACAGATTTTCAGTGTGGCTTCCTAGAAAACCTAAGAGATTAATCATATTACCTGCACATAAGGAGCATTCTGCCTCTTCCTTTCTAATGTATCTTTTATTTATTTTCTTATTGTGTTTTCTGAAAGATCCAAAGCAACATTAAATAATCGCAGTTGTCCTTGGCTTGATCTTCATTTTAATGAGAAGGCCTCTAATGTTTTTACTAAGTCTGAAATTGGCCCTAAATTTCAATAGATACTCTTCATCATGAACAGTATGCTCCTCTGCATTAATTGCCAAGAGTGTTCACCAAGAATGGATATTAAATTTCATTGAAAGCTTTCCTGTATCTAGCAAGATCATCAAATTCCTTTCCTCCTTGGACCTATTAATGTGTTGACTTACTAGCTTTTCTGAGCTAAATCATCCTCATGTTTCTGGAATAAATCCCACTGGGTCAGAGTCAATTGTGCTTTAAAATGCTTCTAGGTTCATTCGACTGATAAGTTGCTTAGGGTATTTTTCATCTATATTCATAAGTAAGAATTTATATGTACTTTCTATTACAGGACATATTTGTCACATTTATAAATCATGGTTGTGTCAGCTTCGTAAAATGAATAGGAAAGTCTTTCAATATGAATTGTGTAGTTGAAATACTTTAAATATCGTATAAAATTATCTTATTCTCCAAGGCTTGAAATAATTCATTTTGGAAACTGTCTCAGCTAGGAGTTGGTTTAATTTTTCCCTAAGGTCTGGTTGGCTGTCAGCTTACCTTAATTTGCACCATGGTTATTGGTCTTTTGGGGTTTTAAGCGTTTTTAGTCTATTTTGGTTATTTATATTTTCTAAATAATATCCCAGCTCAAAATGCTTTCGGATCTTTTAGCACAGATTTATAGAGTCGATTCTTTTAAAGTTTCTTGTCCCTGTCTGTGGCCAGATTCCCGTTTTCATTCTTAGGAGCTGCATTTTAGATTTCCTCTCTCCCCGCCGCCCCCACCTCCTGCTTTCCTTCCTCCCTCCCTTTCTTGCACCCTTTTGTTGATTAGAACTGCCAGAGGTTTACCTTTTTATTTTGTGGTTTCTAAAGAAAATCAGCTATTAAATTCAACCAGCAAATTCCACTCTCTTTCGTTAAATATGCTTTTAGTAATTCCTTCTTCCAGTTTACTTTGCTGCAGGCTCTGCTTGTTGAGAAGCTCTTTTTGAATCTTAGTTCATTTTCGTTGTTTCTTGTTTACTTAAAATATATTGAAGTGTATGAATTTTTCTCCGAGTATAGCTTTGGACATAACAAATTTCATGAGGAGTTTTTTTTTTTATAAGGGTTATTTCTCTAATGTATCTGTAATTGGAGGGTTTTTTTTTTTTTAAAGCTTTTATTTATTTATTTTTGAGAGAGAGAGGGAGAGAGAGAGAATCCCAAGACGTGGGGCTCAGTCTCACAACCGTGAGATCATGATCTGAGCCGAAATCAAGAGTTGGGTGCTTAACTGACTGAATCACCTAGGAGCCCCTGTAATTGGAGTTTTCATTCCTTCTTTAGCAAAAACATGTTTTAGGGAAGTTTTTTAATCAAGCGGGTAGACTTTTGGTTCATCCTTTGTTTATTAATATTCGGCTGTTGCGTTGTGTCCACAACATTCTGTCACCTGTACATTTCTGTCTGGAGACTCTGGGGGCACATTTGTGGCTGGCCCTCGGGCCCTGGCCTGGCACCCTCCCCCCTGCCGACACCGCCGCGGTGCTGAGTTCATCGGGCCCCTTTGCGCACACTCCAAGCAGGTGGCTCCATGTGGGCCGGGCGGTGTCCATCTCGCAGGGGCCTGGCTGGCTCCCACCTGCCTTTGTCGTGCACCTGCTCTCCCTTCTCCTGAGCCCATGCAGGTGGCTCTAGGGTTTATGCCGGATCGTGGTGGTTACACCCACCAAGCTTCAAATCTCAGCCCTCCACTTTGGATCTGTAAGGTCTGGGCTGATGACTTACACCCTTTCAGCCTTTGTTCCTTCATCTGGAGAATGGGACAGTGGCTGCCTGGCTAGCAGCAAGTGCCTTGTGTGGGCAAGCGTGCTGCCCTGGGGACGGATAGAGGCAGCGGTGCCACTCCTACTCCTGGGGGCTGGCCAGGTTCTGGCTACTTGGTCATAAGCCCCCAGCCTAGGGGACACAGGGTGTGTGGCGGGAAAGCTGCTGTGTCCAGGGAGTGGACACAGGAAGTGGGAGCTTTTTGTTGGAGGGTCAAGACATGTGCCTTGGTCTTTCTGAGATGCTGTGGCCCCTGGCCAAGGCCGTGGTTCCCTGGCCCACCAGAGAGGCTGGGGCACAGAACCCTCCTGCTCCTGGAGCGCAGCGGGGTCCCAGGGGCGTCACTCTGGGCGTTTGCCCGGAGGATGACAATTCAAGCAAAGAAAATTGATTTTTATTTGTTTTTAAACACAAAGGAAAATCATTGCTCAGCCTAATTAGATGTCATTTAAAAATAAAGGAACTGTGTGTTCTTTTTTTTCCATACCCCAGCAACCCCAGGCAGCCTCGGAGGCGGAGGCTGGCACTCACTCCTGAAAGGTCTGAGCCGTGGCCTGTACCCCACCGCACCCATCCATTCTGAGGGGCCCAGACTCCCTGCCTCTCAAAGACCCCCAACTCTGATGCAGTTCCCTCACTGTCCCATTCCCTCCTGGAGCCGGGGCTCTTCCTGCCTGATGGCCGGAGCTCTCTCTAGTGACTATGCAGGCTCTGAGTAGCAGCCCTGCAAGTGGACCCTCCACATAGAAAGGGGGCCCTAGAGGGTGATTTCAGGTGAGGTGGGGGTCTGTGACCTGGTCCCCCAGCCCTCCTCCTTCGGGGCACATTGAGTGGGCTCCCAGAAATGACAGGACTGGCTCCCAAGTTTATCTCCATTTGCACTCTCTCCTGTCCCAGCCTGTGCCCCACTCAGCCTCCAGGAGGCCAAGTCGCCCGCCCATGTGCAGAAGTGCTGGGGTGACCCCTGTGGAATCCGGTGGAGTCGGCTCAAGAGGGAGGGAGGCCAGAGGGGAAGGGGCGGGGAACGCGGGGCCCGAGTGGCCTGAGTGGGAGGCCAGCATGCCAGCCGCCGCCCTGCGGGAAAGGGCAGGGATTCTCTGAAATCCTACCTGCTCTGTCCTTGGGCCTCTCCGGCCTCAATAATGGGACGGTTATTGGTGGACAATGACATTCTGTCCCTTGAGCAGCCACCAGAAGAAGCTGACTGGACAGAAAGGGAGAAAAGAAGGAGGAAAAAAATGAGGAAAACAGCCGGGCTCGGCAGAATTTGTACTTTGGAGTGTGAAGAGGAGACGGCAAGATTCTTTCAGTCAATTCGAATAGTATTTGGTGCTAGGAAGGAATCCGGAGGGAGAAAAATGAATCATGCGTCCGTCCGTAACAAAGCTTTAATTATCAGCATCGCTCCCTAGGCCGGGCCTTTGTCGAGGAGGCGCCCTGCGAGGTGCTGCCTCGCTCTGGTTCCCATGGCAGCCGCCTCCTGGCAGGGGTCCGGCCTGCAGGCCTCCACCGGGCCCCAGGGCCGCCTTGCCAGGCCCAGAGGGTCCGCCGAGGTAAATATAGCCCTTCCTCAGGGCATCTGTGAAGGTGATTTCTTGAAGCTTGGTTTATGTAAGGAATGTCACTCGTCCTCCAGGAGCTCCAGATGCCCACCCGGCTGGGAGGATCCAGAGGTGGGAGCTGCAGGGTGCTCCCTGGCCCGAGCTGCGGGGAGGGGACAGGCCATGTCCTCCCAAGGACTTCCGTGATAGAAAATCCATGGGGGTGCAGAGGGAGGAGGGATGAGGACCTGTCCACAGGGGCGTGTCACCCCTGCCACTTCCCACCCTGGGCAGGGGCCAAGCAGCCGCCCCGAGGCCAGAGCCAGCTCAGAGCCCCCTCAGGCCAGGGCAGGGCAGCGCAGCCAAGTCAATGGGTCTGCCTGCCTGGAAGCAGGGGGTAGCTTCTCTCCACTTTCTTCCTGTGTGCAGGAGGGGGCCTACTGGCTGACCTGGGCATGAGGAGGTGAGAGGGAGAGGTGAGATCAGGGTGAGGTCAGCACCAGGCCCCACCCACAATCTGTGTCAGGAAGGAAGCGGGTAACTGACAAGTCCACCCAAACCGGCGAGTACTGAGCATGTCCTGAGCATGGTGGCCTCATGGCGCGCTTGCTACCACCTGTTGAAACAGGTGCTGGAGGTGCCGGTGTTTTACAGAGGAGGGTGGGGCTCCAGCTGCCAGTGTCCTGGACCCCCAGCTCATGCTTGCAGCCAGACCCCAAGTATCTGCAGCGTGTGGCCCCAGCGGACAGGACCAGAGCTCTCTGGTGCTTAAGGGAGACACATATCAACTCCAAGTTAGGGAGATCTGAGGGCTGGGGTTTGAGGAGGGGAGGACAGCCCCCAGGAGGGAGGTTCCTGCCTTAGGAGTACCTGAATTCGGGCTGGAGGCTGCTCACGCCCTTCTGCTGTGGTGGGTGGTCCTTCATTCCTGGGGCTGGGGGAGCCAGAGACGAATGGGTAGCAGGTCTGCTCCCCAGTGGCCCAGGATCCAACCCCCTAAGCCAGAGGGCAGGCCTGGGGTTATTGGGGGGCTGGGACGACGTATGGCTTTCAGGGTCCTGGCTCCTGGAAGCTCTTGCACCCACCAGAATCTCTGGAAGTGACTGTGGGCTGCAAACACAGACTCTCTCAAGCAGGTGTGACCTGTGCCCTTTGCAGATGATGCCCCGAGGGACCTGTGGCCACTGGCAGGTCCCTGGGCAGCTGCCAGTGACACGTGGCCCCTAGTGGGGATGGAGACTGCCTGAGACGGTTTGAATGCCCAGTGCAGGGGTGCAGCTCCAGCTCCAAGGCACTGGAGTGGGAAGGGGAGGTGCAGAGGCGGGGACACTGAGCTTGTCATGAATAACAGGTGTTATCGGAGAAGTGGGGAGAGGAGGGAGGCCTGGAGAAGGGAGGTGGCTGTGCTTGGGGCAGGCACCCCTCTTCCCCCTGTCTCCCTTCAGACCCCCCACCGCTTCTCACTCCCTGGCTGTGGGCGCTACGCCCTCTGGGCTTCCAGCCCCCAACCACCCCCCACCTCCGCCAGCCCAAGGGTCTGGCACGCAGCTCCCCCAGCTAGTCTGGGCTCTCCCACTAGGGTTTTCTGGCCAGTTAGTGGGATCCAGGAGGTGGGGGGAGGGAAGGCCCTGCAGGTCTCTCCCCCTCCCCCAGCACCCAGCAATGAAGATAGGACTCCAGAGGCCACGGTGAAGTGACCTGCCCACTGCTGGCCCTCCCGCTTTTGCTGCCATTTTCTGGTCTGTGATACTAGTTGGGAGACAGCAGGATGGCAGGATAGGGAAGATTAAGATTAAGATTAAGATTAAGATTAAGATTAAGATGGGGGAAATGAAGGAGGCACTGCCTCTGCCACCTGACCTGTCCTGCTTGAGTTGGGGGTGAGGCCTTAGTTTTGCTGGGGAAGGGAGGAGGCCCCAAGATGCTGGCTGTTGCCTCAAGGCACAGAATATGCAGACACAACGCATGTGAGTCCCTGAGCCTCTGTCCTCACCAGGAGGGCTCCTGGACCTCTCCCCACTCCCTTCGCCCCTCCCCAGTGGGCGACAGAGCCAATAGGTGAGTTGGGCCCCTTGGTTCACTCACCGAACACACAGCTTCCTACTCTTCCCCCACCCCCAGCAGGCAGATTCGTAAGTTAATAACTTAGAGTCACAGTGTTCTGGAGAATCCAGGCCACCTTCAGCATCCTGACGGCCTTCTCTTGGCAGGGGTAGCCCCCTCCCACTGTTGGCCCCCCACTTAGGCGGTGTGACTTGTGAGGGTCCAAAGAGTAGGCCAAAATCTTCACGGCTGCCAAGGACCCACTCAAGGTTTACCGGAAGGTTTTCATATGCACCGGGAATCCTGTAGAAGTGGTTGGGGGCAGGGTGGGGGCATGCACTGAAACAAGCGTTTCATTCACAGATTTGCCTTGCAACCTCCTGCTTAGAATTCCCTGCTGTGTAAAGTGAAGGTCCCCTCAGCCAATTCCTCTCCCTGGTCTGTGCCCCAAGGGGGGGTCACTTTCGGATCCCAGGAGGGCCTCCTGGAAGGGGTGCCTCATCCTGGACAAAAGCCAGAAGAGTCTCCCTGGAGACCCACATAGGCAGTGGAGAAGGCAGGGAGGGCACCCCGCCCACGCCAGCCCCGCATGGCTGAAAGATAGATGATCAGGAAGTATTTGTTTGGAAATGAGCAAGGAGGACATGCTCCAGGGAAGACTCTCCAGGGGGCAAGTGGGATGGAAGGCTCCAGAGGCCTTGGCACCAGCCCTTCCCTCTGCTCACAGTGCTCTTCCCTTTCCAGAAGTCTCCTTCAAGTCTGCTCAGACCTCACCTCCTCAGGGAGGCCTGTCTCTCCGCCCGGTTAGGTTACCATCTGCTCTGTCCCCACACTCCTGACCCTCTTCTCTTCCAGAGCACTGATCCCCGGCTGACCTCTAATATCACAGCCACAGATATGGATCATCATGCATGGCAGCCACAGCCTGCTCCGGGGGGGCTTAGTGGGGACAGAGAGCCTTGTTTCCTTCATTGGTGGGTCTACAATGTCTAGGCAGGTCCTCATTAACGTTTGTGGGTGGGTGGGTGGCTGGCTGGCTGGCTGGCTGGCTGTGTAGATGGATGGATGGATGGGTGGGTGGATGGGCAAGGAGGAAGGGCTCTGTGGAATACCTCACCTCCTCCCCCACCCCAGTGCAAATGATTTCAGAGAACCAGACAGCCCTAGAAGGGTGATGGGGTCCATGGTGCTCCTCCCCAGCCCTGGCTGTTGCTGGCCCTTGTCCAAGTAGCCAGCATGGTTTTCTCCCCAGATGCGGCCTCTGAGTGCCAGTGGGGCTCCTGCCTGCTCCCACTAAGGCTGGATTTTTCTGGAGCCAGGATGTAACCCAAGATAGCTCCATGAATACACTCGTTCTGAAATCTCTGCCAAATCCTACCCTCTTGGTTAAGTGGCCCACCATTGTGGGATCACAGGCTGGACCCAGCTCCCTCCAGGAGCACTTTCTCTTCCCCCACCCAGTCTCTCTCTGTCTCTCTGTCTCTCTCTCTCTTTCTCCTCCAGCCAAAAGAGGGGAGACTGGCAAGATGTGTAATTTTCAGTTGCTAATTGTGATGCCCTGCAGCTTGCTGAGCTAAAAATAGTCTTCATTTTTGTTGAGTAGGTTAAAAAATAGAAGCCCATGTGCTGCCTCCAAAAGCAGCACCCCTTGCAAAGCCTGGCAGAGGCAAGGGCCGATCGGGGTCCCTCTTCCACCTCCTGGCAGATCCCTGGGGACTCGTGCAGGATGGGCCCTGAAGGCCATTTTTGTCCCCATTTTCCAGGAAGCTGCGATTCTTAACTTTGCATCCATAGATGAGCTTCTGGGAACCCATCAATCCCTGGAATTATATGCAGGATGCTGTGGGAATGTGCATTTATCCATGTGTCCGGGGTGAGGGCCTCAGCCTACATCTGATGCTCAGGGGGTCATGCCCCAGACAGGGACACTGGTGAGCAGAAGTGACAGTCCTGAGAAGGAACAGGGCTGTGGGACAGACATACTCGCCGCTGCCTACCTGAGCAACATTATAGAAGTGCTGTGAACTCAGTGTCCTCATCTGAGAAATGGGTGTCTCTGTGCTGCCCCACCCCCACCCCCTGCCCCGCCCCACCGGGTTAGGGGGCATTGCATCAAGTGAGACACGTGATGCCCGGCATGTGGCCGGCCTCCAAGTCCCGATGACAAACACTTGAAGTACAACAAGGTTAGTCAAAAGAAAGCTTGTTTTTGCTTCTGTGTTTCTCAGAAATTTCGAGAGTTGCAGGCTCCAGGATCTGGAAGAGGTCCTAAAGTTCTGACTGCCCTGGGAACCTGCCCCAGTTCTTCTCCTTCAGAGTTGAATGGAGGCCTGACACTGTTCCTGTCCTGTTATGCAGGATACCGTCCCCTCCACGGGCTGCCGTCCCCACTATCGACTGGGGCGAAGTTGGCTGTGGCTGAGGGTAGCCAGTTATCTTTGGCGGTCTTCTGTTAGGCCCCTCTTGGGCTGAAGGAAGTGCTTGTTTCCTGCAAAAGCCCTGGGTCGGGGTTGAGCCCTGCCTCCTCTTTCCCAGAAGATGCCTTGTGGGGCAGAGCTGGTGTTGGGAGCAGGTAGCTGGATATCAGAGGCCAGGAGGCCTGAGAGCCCCAGGGCGCCCAACGGTGGGACAGGCCATGGCCCCTCCTGTGATGAGGCTCCTGCCCCCACCTGGCTGCCCTGAGTCCCTTCCTGCCCAGAGCTGGGAGGGTAAAGCCCCTGTGGGATGAGGCAGTGAACTGGAGGCTCCCTCCGGGGCTGAGAGGCCAGGGATGAAGGCCAGTTCGGATGAGAGCAGACCCTGGGCATGAGAACACCTCCAGAAGGTGCACAGCACTGCCGGGACAGTTGCAAACACGGACACCTCTGCATACGGTTACTGCAGCAACTGGATGTTTCTCTAGAGTCAATGTCACTTATATTCCTTACTCAAGTATGTTCAAGTAAATTGTTTGTGACATCAGCTCATCAGCTGTGGGAGTGTTTTACAAGACCATTGGGCAGTGTGACCCCACTCCCCCCCCCCCCACCCCCGTTCCCCCGGGCCTTGCTGGGCATCTCAGTACAGAAAGCAGGAAAGGCACTCAGGAAGGAGTGTAGCCCTTACCCAGGCCTGGGCAGACATGACAGCATATGGAGGCGAGGAGCGATGGGCAATTTGGGTGCTCACAACAGGTTCTGGGCCTCCGTCAGAGCTGCAGCTCCCAGGGGCCGGGAGAGGTCGGGGGGAGATATGAGTGGGGTGCAGGGTCTGGGAAGGCCATCTTGTGCCCAGCTGGAGAAGATCATCTGTGTCCCAGGTCACAGAAGGTATGATGTGTGCGTCCCTCCCAGGGCGCATCTGGCTTTTGCACTCGTGTGGCTGGAAACAGATGCCCTCCTTTGTTTTGCTGCCCGATGGAGGGGCGTGGAGCCCTCAAGGCCCGAGTTTGCTGCTAGGGCCATATTGAAAAGCACTGTGGCAGCGAGCGGCATTCAGATCTCTAGCTAACGTCTCTTAGGAGGCTGCAAAAGGGAATTTGATTCATAATCTTCTACAGAAAGCCCCTCAAAACCCTTTCCCCATCTCTGCCAGGTCTCTCGTGGCCCTGGGGCTGCCTGCGTTCTTGCCACTTATTCTCTCGAGGTCTCTGAGACCGTCTGCCCCGCTCACTGTGCTTCTGTCTTCTCCTGGGCCCTCCGTCCAGGCAGCATCCACGCTGCCGATGCTTTTGTCAGTGTGTTCCTTAGAACGTGTGCGTGTGTGTGCGCGACACGCGGGGCAGCTGCGAGTACTCAGGAGCTGAGTACTTTGGCTGAGGTGCACTGATGCAGAGCTCCAGACTGCGCTGTGGGAAGGTACCCAGGGATCGAGGACCACGTGCAAGCAGTCCTCAGCCAGGCTGAGCAGAACCCAGACAACAGCGTTTACTTTCTGGACTCTGACTGCCTGGTGCGTGAGCACTTGCTCTGGGCTGGAAGCCGTGTTCCATGCGCTCTCCCCTCCTGCACTCCCACACCCTCGCTGTGAAGTTCAGAGGCCGGTGTCCTCATCTGACAGTCGGCCACAGGCGTGTGCCTATTGTAGGCATGGGAAGGAGGCACAGGAACAAGACAAACAGATGCTCTCCTCCAAGCCCGGCTTCCGTAGAGATCAGAGCCTGAGCCAGAGCGGATGTGCCAGCACTTAGTGGGGAGTGTGGTCCCAGGGAAGCACGAGCGATGGAGGGGGTGAATGGATGCGGGATGCCTTCCTGTAGGAGTCGGTCTCACTGATGTCTTTGGGGAGCCTCTGTGAGGCTTCTGTATCTCAAACAGTCCATCTGGGGTAAGGCAGGGGAGCTTACCTCTGCCTCCCATGTCCCATTGGTCCAAGTTCGCCCCTGGGGGGTAACCTGGCTACACCCTGGCTTCTGAGCTGTTCACAGGGCCTGGATGGATCCACAGAGCATGGCCTCAGCACGAGCCCACAGCCTAGGGCAGGAGGCGTGTGGTCTGCTGATGGCCGTGAGACCCCAGGCCAGAGGGAGTGGGTTCGAAGCCATGGCAGCCAGCGCTGGGCCACTCCGGCGTCATCGAGGCAAAGCACAGATGTGGTGGCCCACAGTGGCATCAGGTGCCACTCACAGGATGGTAGCTGCCATTTCCTCCTTTGAGCCTCCTTCCTTCCTTTCCTATGAGCCTCCATGGCCCTCACCACTGCCCTGCCAGGGACCTGGAACAAGAAACTACACACCGAATCGACAGGGGAGGAAACTGAGGCTCAGCGCAGCTCAGAGGCTTCCCCATTGTCGTTGAGACAGTGCGTGCCTCCCGACTCCACTCTGGACTCTCGCACTGTAGTCCCAGACCTGAGCCCACATGAAAGGACTCTGGTGGGTGTGGGCGGGGGTGCAGACAAGGAGCATTCTAGGGATGGAGTTGCAGGGGGCTGGGGATCCGCCAAGGTCGTGTCCCTTACTGGACCGTGGAGGGGCAGCAGGTGTGAGCCCTGAAGCAGCGGCAGCTCCGGGGCCCCTCTGTAGTCATTTCCTGTTTGGGGAGCAGCCACAGATGTGCTGGATGGAACAAAGTGGTAGGGGGCGTGGTGGGAAAGGGCAGGAAGATGGAAGAAGCTTCCTGAGGCCAGGCCCCGGGGGAGGGGCGGGGAGGATGGAGCTGGGCCGGGCCAGATGCTTTGCCCCAGCGCTTTGCCCGCCTGGCCCACCTCACCTACGGCCAGCCTGCGGGACACTGCCGCTGGCAGGTAGCGAAGGGGCCCTCGGACTCTGCCTCTCCGCCCTGCTGCCCCCATCCCACGCCAGCCCCCAAAGCGCCACTCTGCCCGGGAGGGGCAGTGGCCTGGCCTCTCCCCTGGCACCCCGGCACCCTTGAGACTTGGGGCCCAGAGGCAGGCAGGACTCCCCTCCTCCATAGATGGTGCCCCCAGAGAGCCAACTAAAACCAGGCATGGAATGGGCATGCGCTGGCACGTGGCTGCTGTCTCTAAACTCAGGGCCGGGTCTCCCCTGAGCAGGAGCACCTGGGTACCTGTGCACGTGGGCCTGCCCTTGTGCCCACCTGGCCCTGTGAGGTAGGTGGGAAGCTCTCAAGGCCCAGCTTCCAGGAGATGGTGAACCGCTTTCACCTGCCTCACCGGGAGCCGAGCGCGGCTATAACTAGAAGGTGCTCGCCTTCCTGCCTGAACAGAGGAGGGGCTGCAGAGAGTCGGAGGAGGCTGGGTGTGAGTCCGGGTTGGCCCCAGCTGACTGGGAGCAGAGGTGCGGGTTCCAGTCTCAGGACCTAGAGCTGGTGTGGAGGAAGCTGGTGTGGAAAGCTGGCCGGGCCCAGCTCCATCCTCCCCACCCCCGGGGCCCGGCCTCAGGAAGCTTCCAGAGCTCTCCTCCCAGTGTCCACAGCCTCCAGCCACGTCTGGACATAGCCACGGGCAGCAGAGGTGGAAGAGGGGCTCCCTGTGCCTCCTGCTCCCATATTCACCTGGAAAACTCTGAAAAACCGCCAGTGCGTGGACCGTACCCCAGGCCAGTTAAATCTGTATCGTTGGGGCGGAGGGTGGGCTGGGCAAAGTGTTTTTTTTAAAGACCCGCGTGGTTCTGGTGTCCAGCCACAGCACTGACCTAGGGGAAGCTGGCTCACCTGCAGGCTAACGCTCTCAAAGGGACAAGTGTGTCCTCAGAAACGTAGCCTTGAGGGGCGCCTGGGTGGCTCAGTCGGTTGAGCGTCCAACTTCAGCTCAGGTCGCGATCTCGCGGTCCGTGAGTTCGAGCCCCGCCTGGAGCCTGTTTCCGATTCTGTGTCTCCCTCTCTCTCTGCCCCTCCCCCGTTCATGCTCTGTCTCTCTCTGTCTCAAAAATAAATAAAACGTTAAAAAAAAAATTAAAAAAAAAACAAAACAAACCGTAGCCTTGAGCCGGCAGGCCTGGGCTGGGATTCCAGGTCCTACATCTTAGTGAGCCGCCAGGTGAAGGTCCTGCTGGTTGAGCCCCACTCGAAGCAGCGGCGATACTTTAGAAGAGGATCTAAATCTCCCGAGAAAGGGTGAGTTCTGGCTCAGGATGAGCGCACTCCCACAAGCCCCCCGGTGGTGCTGACGCGCTGGCACCCGCTCTCGAGCATCCGTGTAGGCCCGGGCTCTCTGGGGGCCTGCGTGTCTACAAGAATCCAGTGCTCCTTTGTCCCAGACGACCCACATGGCCTGTGTGGGGTGCTGAGTAGGCATATCTGGGGAGGTGGCTCCTCCGGGATGGGGAGGTGATCCCATGTCTGCTGTGCGATGCTTTACCCAAGTGCCCATTTCATCCTCCCAGCAAATCTCTGAAGTAGTGCACCCTCTGCCCATTCCACAGGTGGGCAGATTAAGGCTCTGGGAGGTCGAGGATCCTGACAAGCTGCAAGTGGCCGAGCCAGGCTCAGATTCAGGTCCCCTTGACTGCCTTCGTTGCCATCCTGGCCCTGCGGCAATCCAGCTGTGTGACCTGCGCCAGTTGCTTAGTCTCTCTGTGCCTTGTCCTCTTCTGCCGCAGATGGAGAATAATGGGTTTTGTGAGGATTAATGAGCTGACTTGGTGCTGGCATTAGTGTCCCTGATGGCTCGTGTGAGGTAGTCAGAGCGTATCGTTTCTTATTATGGTTGCGCTTGCTGTGTGTTCCCCACTGAGACAGGAGCCCAGGTATCCTGGAGGCTCCACTCGGGCTCTTTCCCGAGGAGGGGTGCGGAGGACACACAGGGGTGTGGCCAGTGATCGCGATGCCTGCTGGTGCTGGGATTGGGAGGAGGAGCCCATGGGCAAGAACAGAAGGGACCACGGGGCCAGGTGGGGGTGGCCGGCAGAACTGAGCAGGGGGCTCGGCAGGGGTCGCCCTCATTCCCATTTAATGGCTGGAGAAATTGAGGCTAGGGACACTTGTCCAGGGGCCAGGAGCTGGCCGTTGAAGAGTGGGATTCAAACTTGAGGGTGCCCTAAATCCCTGCCCACTCGGCACAGAGCCCAGAACCCCCTTAGTGCCCAGGGCTGGTGGGGGAGGCTCCGCTAGGGACTGAGTGGGGGCAGAGAAGGGGCTCTGAGAGGCCCATGGACTCAGGGCACAGAGGAGAGGACAGAGGAGGACACGTGGGCAGGACACCAGGTCATGGAGACCCAGCCCCAGGCAGCGTCTCTGGGTGGGTCCCAGGGCAGGGTAGGCGCTGGGGCCATCCCACGCAGCCCCTGTGGGCCCTGCCTGGAAGGTGCCCCGCGGCAGTGACCGCTTCCATTCACAGGCCCAGCCTCTTTAACATGCCTTTATGAAAACTGCTGATCTCAAAACTCAGCCTCTTTGTACTGAAAAACAAAGTTGCTTTAACACTGACAAAATAGATGTGCCATTTAGAAAAGTTACCAAATAGTTTACAAATGTGTAGAAGGAAAGTGGAAGTCTCCTCCTTGTCCAGCTCCCTTGCAGTAAACTCTGTAACTAGTGTGGTCATGGACGGCCACATGTTTCTGTGCATTTACGTACACTTATATTGATGTCATTGAAAAATGAGCAATATGGGATCTTGTGCAGTTGGGGAGTCCGGTTATGGGGTCCTCAGCTCAGATGCTGCAGGAAGGGCCACCACCCCAAGCCGAAGAGATGGGCCCCTCCTGGCTGCTCCTTCCTGTGGCCTTCTGGGCTGTGATGGGCGGGACGTGGGTGGGATGCAGTCACTGGAGGACTGAGGCCCCCATGAGGGCAGGGAGCCCTGGGGGAGTAACGGTGTGATAATTCCTGGGTTGGCCAGGGTCGGGGGGAAGCACAGTCCAGCGGCTGCCTGGGACACATGGACTGGGCCCCACCCTCCCGGGGCAGGTGACCACCCTGAACTTCTGTCCCTTACCTGTCCATAGTGACAGTGAGTGCTGAGGCTCCCCAGGGTGCAGCTGTGGACTGCTGTCCAGCACAGAGCTCAGCACCCTGGCCTCCTTGGCTTGCTGGTCCGTCTTGGGCAGCAGGGGGTGGTGCTGAGTCCCCAGGCTGGCTTGAGGCAGCCTCCCTAGCACTGGGGTGGGTCTCCCTGCAGGCTGGACACAGGGTGGCCTTGCTTTGTGTGGGATCTGGCACCGGCCGTGAGAGTTAGTGGAGTACTTGAGCATGCCTGCCCATAGCCCGTCCTGACCGGAGCCCCTGCTGCCCCCAAGGTGGGAGGGGCTGGCGGCTCAGGAAAACGCCATCTCTGTGACCAAGAATCTTGGGGCCCAACTCACCAAGGTTACCATTGTTGGGTCACCTTTTGAACCCGGAACTGTGTGATCTTGGGGAAGACCCCCCATAGTGCATGGGCCTCAGGTGAAGGACTGGCACTTAGGTCCCCTTGGGAGCCAGCAATGGCACAGAAGAGCAGCTGAGGGCGTCAGGGTGCCTGGGGAGCCCACTTTTTTTTTTTTTCATGTTTTGTAGCAAAATTGTGCTTTGAAAATATACTTAAATTTTTTTTTAAATTATTTATTTTTAAATTTACATCCAAATTAGTTAGCCTATAGTGCAACAATGATTTCAGGTGTAGCTTCCTTAATGCCCCTTACCCATTGAGCCCATCCCGCCTCCCATAACCCCTCCAGTAACCCTCTGTTTGTTCTCCATATTTAAGAGTCTCTTATGTTGTGTCCCCCTCCCTGTTTTTATATTATATTATTATATTCCCTTTCCTTACGTTCGTCTGTTTTGTATCTTAGAGTCCTCATATGAGTGAAGTCATATATTTGTCTTTCTCTAATTTTGCTCTAATACCCTCTAGTTCCATCCACATAGGTGCAGATGACAAGATTTCATTCTTTTTGATTGCCGAGTAATATTCCATTGTGTATATATATATATATATATATATATATATATATATATATATATACCACATCTTCTTTATCCATTCGCCCATCGATGGACATTTGGACTCTCTCCATCCTTTGGCTATTGTCGATAGTGCTGCTATAAACATGGGGGTGCATGTGTCCCTTCGAAACAGCACACCTGTATCCCGTGGATAAATGCCTAGTAGTGCAATTGCTGGGTTGTAGGGTAGTTCTATTTTTAGTTTTTTGAGGAACCTCCATACTGTTTTCCAGAGTGGCTGTCCCAGTTTGCATTCCCATCAGCAGAGCAAAAGAGATCCTCTTTCTCCACATCCTTACCAACATCTGCTGTTGCCTGAGTTGTTCATGTTAGCCATTCTGACTGGTGTGAGGTGATATCTCATTGTGGTTTTGATTGATGATGAGTGATGTTGAGCATTTTTTCATGTGTCGGTTGGCCATCTGGATGTCTTCTTTGGAGAAATGTCTATTCATGTCTTTTGCTGACTTCTTCACTGGATTATTTGTTTTTTGGGTGTTGAGTTTGGTAAGTTCTTTATAGATTTTGGATACTAACCCTTTATCTGATATGTCGTTTGCAAATACCTTCTTCCATTCCATTCGTTGCCTTTTAGTTTTGCTGATTGTTTCCTTTGCTGTGCAGAAGCTTTTAATTTTGATGAGGTCCCAATAGTTCATTTTTGCTTTTGTTTCCCTTGCCTCCGGAGACGTGTCGAGTAAGAAGTTGCTTCAGTCAAGGTCAAAGAGGTTTTTGCCTGCTTTCTCCTCTAGGATTTTGATGGCTTCCTGTCTTACATTTAGGTCTTTCATCCATTTTGAATTTATTTTCATGTATGGTGTAAGAAAGTGGTCCAGGTTCATTTTTCTGCATCGCTGTCCAGTTTTCCCAGCACCATTCGCTGAAGAGACTGTCTTTGTGCCATTGGAGATTCTTTCCTGCTTTGTCAAAAGTTAGTTGGCCATATGTTTGTGGGTCCATTTCTGGGCTCTCTATTCTGTTCCTTTGATCTGAGTGTCTGTTTTTGTGCCAGTACTATACTGTCTTGATGATGACAGCTTTGCAATACAGCTTGAAGTCTGGAATTGTGATGCCTCCAGCTTTGGTTTTCTTTTTCAAGATTGCTTTGGCTATTTCGGGTCTTTTCTGGTTCCATACAAATTTTAGGATTGTTTGTTCTAGCTCTGTGAAGAATGCTGGTGTTATTTTGATAAGGATTGCTGGGGAGCCCACCATTGTCATTCTATCCCACGAATGGTTAATGGGCTGGGTTCTGGCTAGGCAGGAGAGCACGAAAGCAAATGATCAGTCCTGCAGTCAGCAGTCTAGGGATTAACCCAGGGAGGCTTCCTGGAGGTGGTGACACCTTGGCTGCACTTGGGACTCTTAGGATTTCCTCAGTTGAGTTCTTCCCACTATTTCATTATCTGAAAAATGAAGGGTTTACCCAAGTCAGTAGCTCTCTGACTGACTCGGGCAGCCTCAGAAACCCCTCAGACAGCTTGTCAAGGTACAGATCAAGGGCCATCCCTGAGTTTCTGACTTGGCAGGGCCTGAGAATCTGCATTCTAATGTGTTGAGGAGAGTGTTCTGTGAGTCTGAAACCCCATCCCCAAGTGAGGCAGCTGAGCCTGGGGACCACGGACACCTCAACCTCAGGGGCTTTCCTTGAGTTCTTACTCTCCTTACGAAGGATTTTTGTGAGAATTCCAAGGCAACCTTCAGGTGTGTGTGGCAGGGAAGCCAGGTCATTTGGGCCGAGTGCCCCTTTTCTCTCACGTGAAGCACAGCTGATGTGCTGTGGCCTGGAAGTCAGATCTGCTTGTGTAGACACCTCACTGCCCCTCTCATGGCAGTAAAATAATCAGGGCTACTGTTTGCTCTGCACAGTGGGGAAACTGAGGCCACAGTGGCTCAGAAGCCTGCCCCAGGTTGAGTCAGAAAGCAGGCTAGGGCTGGGAGCAGCCCAGCAGCAGGAGCAAGGTGAGTGCTCAGGGCTGCGGGAGCCCAAGGAGAGTGTGTGCACTTCCCAGGCCCCTAAGCATGAGGAGGTAGCCTCCGCCCCTGGGAGGCAGGGCAGCATGGTGGCCTGGGGATGGAGGTGCTGGGGTGGTGGTGCCTGCTTGCCAGTGCTCTCCCGACGTGGGAGAGGGCGCAGGAAGGCCCTGCTCTATTCCAGCCTAGCCTGCCCTCTAAGTGGGGAGAGGATGAGGCTGGTCAAGCTAGCAGGGCAGGCTACTCTGGCCGGCAGGAGGGAGAGTAGACTCGTGGGCACTAGCTTCGGAGGCCTCAGGCTGGCAAACGCTCCTCACTCTGATCCCCACGCAGCACCTCCCAGGTGCCGCCCCCTGGGCAAGGGGAAACTGAGGCCCAGGAGGGCTGCAGACTCTTGTAGACCTCCTGAGGACTTCCACTAAGAGGCTCTGCTGCAGGGTGAGGTGGGCACCCTCAGCCTCCTGGCCATAACAGGCCAGGCCACTGTGGGACCACTGAGCACCCCCAAGACTGCTGTCTGACATGTGCATCTAATGGGCACTTCACACGTAGCATGTCAAAATGAAGTTCCAGATCTTTCTCCAAACCCCACTCTCACGTCCTTTCCCGTGCTGATCAATCACTCAGGCCTGAGACCATTTTTTGCAGCATTTGGAGTTGACCCTGCTCCCCTCCTCTGCTACCCCCTGACCTGAGCAATCCCTCCCTGGGTTATGGCAAAACCCACCAGTTGGTTTTCCGATCCTTTCCTTGCTGGGTCTCCGCATAGCAGAAATAGTGACATTCACCCTGAGTCAAGTCATTCTTGTGCTCAGAGCTTCCATGCCTCCTGTCTCAGAGGAATAGACATGGCCCCCTGGCCCACACTGTGCAGGGTCTGGCTTGTTACTCAGACCACTCTCCCTGCTCCTTCCCTCCACACACACTGGCCTCAGGACCTTTGCACCTGCTGTCTCTTATACCTAGAATGTTCCTTTCTTATTCCGGGCGGCTGCATGACTAACACCATCTTACCTGAGGCTGCCGTGACCACCCTGAAATGCTCCAGATCCTTCTCCTACGGGCATTGTTTTTCTCCATAGTTTCTCTTCTTCCACTGGGATGTGACCCCAGGAGGCAGGGTTCTGTGTGTCTAGGTTCTAGGAATGAGACCTGGTATGCGTGGAGCAGGTGTTCAAGAAATATTTCTCAGACACTCAGTGAATGTAGGGCTGCTGAGGAATCTGCCTGCCCATCTGAGCTGCCATTCAATGCCCACCCTTGGGTGGGGTGCCCCTCCTGGCCCTGCTGGGGCTCTCACTGTGCACCTGCACTCAGGCTGCGGGTGACCAGGCCTGTGACGCCTCTTTCTTCTCTCCCAGGAAACTATGCCCCAGACGTCCGTCGTCTTCTCCAGCATACTTGGGCCCAGCTGTAGTGGACAGGTGCTGCCCGGCATGGGGGAGCGAGGAAGTGGGGCCAGCAGCTCCGGGGACCTCGTCTTCCAAGAGGGACGCCTCATCTCTGGGTCCCTAGAGGCTTTGATGGAGCACCTGGTCCCCACAGTGGACTATTACCCGGATGTAAGTGCCTGGGGCCTGGAGATGGGTGGGACTGTTCGGGGTCACCTAGCTTCCAGGGGCAGCTGCTTCGGGGATGGGAAGGGAGGCCCAGACAGAGCTGGACAGAGCAACAGGGGAGAGGCAGGCCATCAGGGAGTCTCAGCCCTACCTCCTGCTCTGCCCTCCTGCCCCTGCAGGGGAGAGGAATCTGCAGGGATGTCCCTGCTGACCCCAGGCAGCTGGGAGATAGCCTTGGTGGCACAAGGAAGCAGATACACAAGGGGTGGAACAGGGGTCAGAGTTCTGAACAGGGTCCTTAGGGAAGAGTCTAAGGAGTAAGACTGGAGCCTTGGGGTCCTGGTGAGGGTCCACCCAGCTGGGAAGTTTGTTTTGTGCATGAAATGCCATGGTCCAGAATAAAGAGGGACAGCCCCGCGATGCCCAGCCAGCATGCAGACCCCACGGCACATGCCTGCGTGGGCAGGACTGGCCTTCCACTACAATTCGGATCCCCCTCTTCATTTCAAGATGCCACTGGTACATTCTTAGAACAGGCAGAAAGAGTTCCCTTGCCATGTGTGGCTTCCCTTTTGCCTCTGAGAGGTCACATCTCTTAGCAGCAGTGGTCTTGGGCCTGCCTGCTCCCTTTGGAGGGCCAGGCTGCAACAGTCCCCTTCCAGGTGCCCCCTCCCTCCTGAGGACAGAGCTGTGCTTGCTGGCCTTGGCGTCTGACACAGGCTTGCATGGGAGGGTCGGGGAGGAATTGCCCCCATCCACTCTCCAGCTTTTATCCAATGGTGCTGGAGCCAACTCAGTTTCTGGGTGTTCCTGGCACAACCCCCCCAACACGTCAGGCCTCCTACCTTCCTCCTGGGGCTGTCTACTCCATGCTGCTTGAAAACCCTCCCAAAGCTGGGCTGGGGCTGGAATTGGTGGTGCAGACACTGCAGCTGAGGGTCAGGTCTCCTGAAGAAGCCTAGGGCAGAGCATCAGCCTCCCAGGGGCTGGCACCTCCAACCCCAGAACTGTTCTGTGGCCTTGTGGGAGGAGCTACTTCTCTTTTAGGTGTGTCCTGAGGGGCCTCCTCAGCTGTTACCCAGTGTTCTCCCCCAGACACTATGCCCTGGGATCACCCCCTGCTTTCCAGGAGAGAGTAAAGGGGTGCGAGTGCAGAGATAGGGCCGGCAGAGTCCAGCTGGGCATCAGCTTCTCTGCCAAGCTCCTGGGTTCCCTCCCTCCCCCCACTGTCCCCCTCTCCTGTGTATGTGGGCAGCTGGGGATGCACACACACACCAGCGAGTCTCTGTGCTCCTTGGAAATGCACAGCTCCTCCCTGGGTTCTCTTCTTGCCTTGGCTAGGAACTCCAAGGTGTGATGCCTGGGTGACATTCATCACACTTCTGAGCCATCTGTTTAGAAGGGGGCCACCACGCAGCTGGGATCCCTGAGCACCCATGCTACACAGCCTGGGGACAGGGCATGGAAAGTCTGTTGGGGGTTGGAGGAACCCCTGCTGTTCCCAGGAGGATCTCCTCAAGTGGCATCTGAAGGCTGCAGGGGGGCAGTGAGGACCTGAGGCCTTGAGGCCTGATCTGCAAGGCCTGCGCTTCCCAGCAAACATGGCCCACTTGCTTTGGGCTGGAACAAGGAAGACCTGCCCCTGGGCCCAGGGTGAGGGCAAAGGGTCCCAGGCCCCCCAGCCTGCAGCACCGATGTAGGGGTAGAGTCCCCAGAAGAGCTTCAAGCATCTTGCCCCACTCCTAGGTCCAACCTGTCTGCAGGCAGGAGCCAGTATGAAGGTCTCCCAGGTGCTGACCCATGTCAGACAAAAGGCCTCAGAGAACCCTTGGCCCTGGGCCCTGTTCCCTGACACCTTTTAGTCCAGATCATGAGGGCCCTTCAGAAACTGTACCACACAGCCCAGGGACAAGGGGCACATGGATGTGGGCCAGAGGGGCCCTGGTACAGCAGGTGGACATAAGGCCCAGAGCTGGTTGTTAGCACAGGGGCTTGTGACAGTCCCTGACGCTGGGTGCTGGGTCCAAAAATGCCCCACTCTGCCCGCCACTGGCAAGGCCAGTAAGGATCTGGATAAGAAGGCTTGGAGATTGACCCTGGAGGCACTCTGGGCTGGGCAATGGGCTCACACAGGCTGGGAGAGTCCCACCAACATCCAGGTTTGGGTGTTAGCTCCCACCTTGGGGTAGGACGGAGGGTGGGGGAGAATCCCAGCAGAGCAAGACTGCTGGGAGCTGAGCTTGTCCGGGGAAGCCTCCAGGAGCTGCAGGGAAGTGGGGTTTGATCTGTGCCTTGCAAGGGAGGCAGGAATTTGGGTGGCAGTGAGAGAAAAGGATGTTCAAGGTGGAGTAAACCATGCAGGAGAAGGCATGGCTGCTGGATGGTGCTTTTGGGCCCGGCAGGTGGCTAGACAGGCTGTGACCATAGCTGGAGGGGGTGGCACAGGCCTGACCTCCTCTTCATCCTCTCTCCCTGTCTCTTCTTCAGAGGACATACATCTTTACATTTCTCTTGAGCTCCCGGGTCTTCATCCCCCCTCATGACCTGCTGGCCCGCGTGGGGCAGATCTGCCTGGAGCAGAGGCAGCAGCTGGAGACCGGGTCTGAGAAGGTAAAGGAGCAGATGGGTACTGCCTGTCTCCGTGCTTCTGGCAGGTCAGGTCTGGCTGAGCCCAGCAGGGGGCCCTCCCTGATGGGGCAGATTGGCTGGTCTCTGGCCTCCTTGGCAGAGGAGCATGGGGTGCATGCGCCTGGGGCATGGCGGCGCCCCGGGGCATGGCGCCCCATTCGGCATGGGGTGCACACAGACCGAGTACTCTTCATGGGATGCTGAAAGCAACTGCTTTTGGTGGGCACTCACACCCCTTTCCAGGAGAGAGCCACGGCAGACAGCTCTGCCAGCAATCCTGGTCAGTGCCGGGACCCCCCGCTGGAAGAAAAGCTGCAGTGGGACCTGGGTCACTGACCCCTCCGGGGTGGGGGTCAGGTGGCAGCACTCGCAGGCTGACTCCTGCTCAGAGTGGTTTGCAGTGACTCAAATGGGGCTCTCTGCCCCTGCTGTCTCTTCTTGAGCCAGGCTTTGGGCAGCCGGGATAGTCAAGAAACCACAGGCTGTCCCTGGGGCATGTGCTTCAGATGAGACTTTTAGAAGCCCAGGGTCCGGTAGAGAAGACCAGGTGGTCAGTGTGCCATCAGAGAGCTGGCAGAGCCTAGTCTGGGCTGTGGCAGACCATGTCCCATCCCTGTTTGCTGGTGACTTTCCCCTCTACCTTCCCTCCACCAGGCTAGGCCACCTGCCCCTGCAGGTGTGCAGCCCAGGCCTGTGAACTGAGTCTCCTTGTTGGAGGGATGCGGGGATGCGCTCCTGGAGTCCCTGGATGCAGGAAGACAGGCACTGAGCACAGCCTGAGGGTTAGGAAAGGCTCCTGAAGAGACAGGTGGAAATTAGTCCAAGCAGGGTGGCTGGATGAAATTATAGGCTGAAGGTCAGCATGGAGACAGAAGCTTAAGAGGAGCCTGGCATGAACCCGCCAGCCTGTGTTCATGGTGACATGCACCGCAGGGCCTCTGAGGGGCTTCAAGGCTCTAGCTCCTGCTGAGTGTGGGGTGTGGTCCTCTGGGGAAGTATCAGCAAGGCCTCCTGGATGCCGTCTGCACTGGACTCTGGCCAGGAGGAGTGGCTGCAGGGAGTGAGGGGCCAGCTGGGAGAGGCTCCCCAAGGCATGGGAAGCCATCACTAGGGGACCAGCTGGGGACATGGCCAGAATCAGGCAGGTTGGAGGCAGCTCAGCAGGGGTGGGGGCAGATGTGGGCAAGAAGAAGTGGGGGTGGAGGGTGGTGAGAGGCCCACAGGGCAGCTAGAACAGTCCAGGTTGGGCAGGCAGGGAGCTGGTCAGTGCTGGGGAGCTGTGGTGGGCACAGGAGGGGTGTGGACACATGTGTGTGTGGGGGACAGTGTGGGGCTGGACCCTGAAGACCCGCTGGGATACTGCAGCCAAGCATTTGGCACATCCTCCTCAGGCCTTACCGGTGTGTGGACCCAGGGTGACGGCAGGGGTGCCCAGCCCATCTTTAAGGATAGGAGGTCCAGAGAGGGATGCCTCTGAGTGTCTGCACCCCTTCCCGGCACTTGCCAACCTGTTGCTAACTGAGAGGGGGCAGGCAAGAATCTCTCATTTAAAAAAAAAATTTTTATTTTTGTTTTTGAGAGAGAGATACAGAGCAAGTGGGGGAGGGGTAGAGAGAGAGGGAGACAAAGCCCCAAGCAGGCTCCGCGCTGCCAGTACAGAGCCCGATGCGGGGCTTGAACCCACACACTATGAGATCATGACTCGAGCAGAAATCAAGAGTTGGATGCCCAACCGACTGAGTCACCCAGGTGCCCTGAGAGTCTCTGATTTTTAATAATTTTCCTTGGTTTTCATTGTTGTCATTTTAAATGGCTAACTTCTAATTACAGCAAAGGAAACTAGTTTTCTATGTCATGGTTATGAGAGGACAAGTTTTTTGAAAATAAATTTAAGTGAAAAAGAATGCTGACGTAAGGGGGAATATGAAACCAAGCAGGTACAACACAGCCACAGGTAGACAGAGTGGGGATGTCCTTCTCTAGAACCCTCGCCCCAGCATGGGGCTGGGGAGCAGGTCCCACGAGGGATAATGGGGGTGGGGGTGTTGCAGACCTGGGGGAGATGGGGAGGCTTGTACCACTGGTCATCTTGTGCCCACTCTGGAGGGTGACTTTACACCCTGCCACCCCAGGCCAAGCTGAAGTCCTTCTCAGCCAAGATTGTGCAGCTGTTAAAGGAGTGGACAGAAGCCTTCCCCTACGACTTCCAGGATGAGAAGGCCATGGCTGAACTGAAGGCCATTACCCACCGGGTCACGCAGTGTGATGAGGTGAGGTCTTCCTTAGACCCTGGCAGAACCCCTTGGGTATGTGTCTGGGGAAGGGGGGTCTACTCTCACAGGAGGATAGGTCTTCAGGGACAGCTCTGTATGTGGTCCTCTATGCGGTCACCCTCCCAAGACAACTGCTGGATGGCTCCATTTTTGCCCCTCCCCACAAGACTGCTCAGCTGTCCAGCAATGGGCCAGACCTGCCCTTGGCATCTTCTGCATGTGGGAAATCCTGTGTCCCGAGTGACGGGCTGGAATGAGCCCAGGCCCCACCTTTCCTGGGCTTGGGGTGAGTGGAGTGGGGACCTAGTAAGAGGTTTTAAGAGCCTGTCTACATCTCTGGCTCCCAGCTCCCTCCTGGCCTTCTGTGGAGACAGGAAACCTGGCTGGCTGGGCCTCCACAATGAAAGTGCTCTGTGTGCTCAGCAGTTTCTGTCTGGCTGGAGGGCTCAGAAAGCCCAGGGAGAGTTCGGGGGGCTGCTCCCACCCAGAGAACAAAGGTTCCTGGTCTTGGAGGAAGCCCTTCCAGATGCTCTCCTCCCTGCTGTGGGGAGGCCAAAAGTATTTCAGCTAGAGAGCATTAGGAAAACCATGGTTTTCAGACCCAGAAGACTACCCCTGGCCCTGCCCTGGCCCTCCGTTCCCATCCCCACAGGACAGCCAGCTGAGCCACCCTCCTCAACGGTACTCAGAGAAGCCCACACTGTGTTCCATTCTACCTTCAAAAGCCCAAACACTCATGGCAGGTTTTAGTAGGGAAGTGCATTCAAAGTCGGGCACATCCCTGGAGAGGAAATGGGTTTCTCTGGAGAGGTGGTGGCCTTGCCGGCCCACACCTGCACCTTTGTTGTCCCCTGACCTCCACAGGAGAATGGCACAGTGAAGAAGGCCATTGCCCAAATGACACAGAGCCTGCTGCTGTCGCTGGCTGCCCGGAGCCAGCTTCAGGAGCTGCGGGACAAGCTTCGCTCACCGGCGATGGACAAAGGGTCTGTCCTCAAGACTAAGCCGCCAGCCACTCAGAAGGACATCCTGGGTGTGTGCTGTGACCCCCTGGTGCTGGCCCAGCAGCTGACTCATATCGAGCTGGTCAGTGCTTCATTGTGCCCTGCCTGGCATGGGGGCGGGGGTGCACTCACCAATGCTGGACCCCCAGCATCTTTCTCAACATAGTGCTGCAGGGCCTCCCCTGCTGGTCAGACTGGGGTGTCAGGTGAAGCTCACTTGTCAGCTCCTGGGTCCCTGGGATCACAGCAACCCCACGTATAGGGGAGGGGCTGGGATGATGGGGACTGGCCCAGGAGGTGAAAGGCTTAGAGGGGGAGGGCCTGTTCCCCTGCCCTGTCACCTCATCTTGCCTATGCCCTGGGCTGAGAAGGTACCCTGCACCTAGGAGCCACTGCCCCCAAGACTTCCACCTCATCCCATGAAGCCCTGGGAGGGGAGGGTCTTGCAGACCCCTGGGGTGCATTTCAGGGCCTGCCACTGGCTGGGTGCTCTTGATCAAGGAGGGCCTGCAGTGCACCCCTGCAGAAAGGTCTTCACAGGTACTCTAAACATGGCCTATACCCCGAGTGTGGGGCCTGCCGGAGAATGGCAGGTTCATCACCCCTCCTGTGCTACCTCTTCGCCCATCCTAGGAGAGGGTCAGCAGCATTCACCCTGAGGACCTGATGCAGATCGTCAGCCACATGGACTCTCGGGACAAGCACCGGGTGAGGGGCTGCTGTGTGCTCTGTGGTGGCCTTAGGGTGGGCCTAGCACCTATACCTATGCAGGGTGGGGGCCTTACAACCAAATGTTAGGGGTGTGGCCTGGTGCCTGCCCCAAGGGGTCAGCAGACAGCTATTCAGGGTGCTGTATACTGGAAGGGGGCCACTGTTCCCAGGAGCCTGGGGATGGGGCATCCTGGGAGACCTGGACCTGTCAGCTGCCCACACCCCACCATCACTTTGTCTCTTTTGGCCATGGTTCCTGCTCATTTCTGGGGTTAGGGCTGGGGCAGCACCTGCTGGCAGGGTCCTCAGGTTCCCTGTGACCTGTTGTGTTTCTCCCAGTGCCGAGGGGACCTGACCAAGACCTATAGCCTGGAGGCCTATGACAACTGGTTCAACTGCCTTAGCATGCTAGTGGCCACCGAGGTGTGCCGGGTAAGTGCTGCATGGTCCATATGGGTGGGGTGACACTGTCCCTTCTCTGGACCCACAGTGCTTCCTGAGGCTCTGACTTCTACACCCCTGAGATGATAAAACTTTGAAAGTGGAGACAGAAGTCTCCATTGCTGGGGCACCAACATCCCTGTTCCCCCCTACCCTCCAGCCAATCTCACAGTAATTATGAGACACCCATCCATGGAGTGTACCTGGCATGTTCTGTGAGTTTATCTGGGACTCCCTTAGTACTCTCAGACTGCCCTCCTGCCCCTGTGCCCAGCACCGAAAATGCTACAGCTGCGTTTCCTGCCTCTGCAGCCGATGAGCATCTCCCCAGCCCTGGGTCTGACAGCTCTGAGGGCCCAGTGTAGCTCCTGTCTAGGCTGCTCTTCAGGGACTGGTTGGGGGGTTACTCCTGTAGGGGGCTCACCCTGAAGCTGTTTGGCTGCTCTCCAGGTGGTGAAGAAGAAGCACCGGACCCGCATGCTAGAGTTCTTTATTGATGTGGCCCGGGAGTGCTTCAACATCGGGAATTTCAACTCCATGATGGCCATCATCTGTGAGTGGCCAGGCCCCAGGGGCTTCCTATCCAGCTTCTGCATGGCCTACCTAACCCCACCCTGACTCCACCTGCTGTTCCCTGCAGCTGGCATGAACCTCAGTCCTGTGGCGAGGCTGAAGAAAACATGGTCCAAAGTCAAGACGGCCAAGTTTGACGTCTTGGAGGTAAGCACCTCAGCCATGTCCTATATTGGCCTGAGGAGGGGTGAGCCTCATCCACTCTGCCCCCTTGCTCAGAACCCACTGCCCACAGTGCCATCTGGTGTAGGGCATGTTGAGCTGGCCTGGCTGCTCTAGGAGGTGGGTAGCTGAAGCTCTCCTCAGCCCTTGGAACTTTAGGCAGAACTGGCATTGCCTAAGGCAAGTTCTAGAGAGTGGTTAGGAAAGAGTTTGACAAAAGTGGGTCCCAGGGTGTTGCTGGGGTGTTGGGTGATGCTGTCGAAGCAGAGGCTGGCCTTTTCCTGGCTTGAGTTCCTGTGGTCCTGGATCATCCGGGTGGCCCAAGAGTGGGTAGGTTCACCTGCAGCCTTCCCTGAAGTATTTGATCACAGAATCTACTTTCTGCAAATGTGTCCTACAGAGGCTCGTCAGTTTTGGGAGGTGTTGGTCCAAGTAGAAGGGCAAAGGAAGGTTTTGAAAGGAAAGAAGTGAGACCCAGGCTTAGCAGGGCAGGGAAGAGGTGTGTGTGAGCTGTGAGACTTCTCTGTAACTTTCCTCATGTTTGGATCCAAACCCAGTACTCAGCCAGGTGCTCACTCCCAGAAAGGAGGTCTCTTCTGGTGACAGTCCAGGGCTGCCCAGCAGGGAAATGCCTTCCCCATCGCTGTTTCCTGCTCTGCGAAGGGGCATTCTGAACAAGTCAGGGGTACAGGGAGAACACAGCCAACCAGGTCCTCCTGTCTGCCCACAGCACCACATGGACCCATCCAGCAACTTCTGCAACTACCGCACTGCCCTGCAGGGGGCCACTCAAAGGTCCCAGATGGCCAACAGCAGCAGAGAGAAGATTGTTATCCCTGTATTCAACCTTTTCGTTAAGGACATTTACTTCCTGCACAAAATCCATACCAATCACTTGCCCAATGGGCATGTTAACTTTAAGGTGAGCTCAGCACCCTTGTGGCCTGAGGGGAGGGGGGCCAGACTGTCCCAACACAGGGCAGAACAGACCTCTCAGCCTTATCCTAGGGCAGGTAGAATCTGCTACTAGAGCTGAAAAGCAGTGGCCCTTTGCGGAAAGGCCTTTAGGACTGAAAGCTCCAGGGTGGGTTATGTGTGCTGTTTGTGAAGTATAAGGGTGGCCCCAACACTGACCCCACCAGGGAGACACAGAAGGGGCTACTTCTGGGGGTTTGGGAGTGAGGAAGGCTTTAGGCAAGAAGGTACTTGAGCAGGGAGGAGGCAGCAGAATTCCAGATGGAAACCAAGGGTAGCTGGCCAATGGTGGGAAGGTAGGACAAAGGTTATGGGGGCCTGTGTAAGAATCCACAACTCTTTCCTACCCCTTACCTGTGTGAGGTAAGTACTGGACAGCCCCGTTTCCCCTACAGCTCCCCAGAGAATGAGATCATGACACGTTCAGGTTGGTGGTGCTGTGCTGGGTATGGCTGGCATACCTGCCTCAGCCTGGAATCCCCGATGGGGCCCTCTTGGGGTCTTGCACGGGGGAGGCACAGACCCTGCTGCAGCCTCGGGCCTAGGCAAAGTGCAGGACCGAGTGGTCTTGGGGACACTTACTGGCTCTGATGCTGCATAAAGTGCTGCCGTGGCCACAAAGTCAGCTGAGCAGGGTCACCGTCCCATCTTGCTGGGGCACAGAATGAAACCGGAACCTACATCCCCTGCCCAAACCAAGGATTTCAAGCTTAAGGTGACAAATGAACATCCAGTTGGTCTTCTGTGCCTTCAGAAATTTTGGGAAATCTCCAGACAGATCCATGAGTTCATGACATGGACTCAGGTAGAGTGTCCCTTCGAGAAGGACAAGAAGATTCAGAACTACCTGCTCACGGCACCCATCTACAGCGAGGAAGGTGAGGCCCGGCTCCCCAGGGCAGCACATCCACCTCCCTGCACTGTACATGTCACCTGACTCCCCACGTCCAGGGCCTCTCCTCTCATGGGGGGTTGCCCTGGGAGGCAGGCCTGATCACAGGGGAAGCTGAGCCCACAGGGCTGAGTACGTGAGGGTGGGCTGTGGGTAGGTGACAGGATGAGAACAAGGAGAGATGGGGCTCTGGAAGCCCCCTGATAGTGTTGCAGAACCAGGAAGCTTCTCAGTCCCCAAGCTGCGAGCTCTAGAACCCCAGGGAGCAGAGACCTGTGGACAGGTCTAGACCAGAAGTCACTGTCCCTTCCCAGGCCCAGTTGTACCTCTAGAAAGGAAGGGACAACTGGTGTGGTAGGCAGACTGACTGCATGTGGACGTGGGTTCTGAGGGGCTTCTTCTCTCAGCTCTCTTCATCGCCTCCTTTGAAAGTGAAGGTCCTGAAAACCACATGGAGAAGGATAGCTGGAAGACTCTCAGGTAGGAGAACCCCCGAGACCAGTCCCGTGCCCAAGTCTGCTGGAAGGGAGAGGACTGGGGAGCGTGATGGATCTGCCCTTCTGAAAGGCAGCCAGGGGTGTCTCTACACAGGCTGCCAGTCGGTGGGAGGCTGAGGACTTGGGTCTGAGTGTCGCTGACGCTTCCCCTCTTGGCCGGATCTTTGAATCCAGGCCGTCCCCAGATAGCGTGGCCTGCCTTCTGCCTGCTCAGGGGAAGGGCCTGCCAACCACCTGACCATTTCTCTGTGCCCTGCTTACCTTTAGGACGACTCTCCTTAACAGAGCCTGAAGGCACGGATGCAGCCTGCAGACGCGGGACGAAGCACACACATGCACTGAGTTTTAATCTTGATTGATAAGGGTTGAGATGAGGAGGCCTCACTGGTTGGGGTCCATTTTGTATATAACTTTTATGAAAAAAAAAAAAAAAGTAATTATTTCATGCATCAACCTTTGGCACTTACAAAAGTTTTTTTGTTTGTTTATTTTAAATAACAGGGCAGGGCCCTGCTTCGGGGAGGGTGGGGAAAGAGTATCATGGGAGATGGCATCCATGATAACATCTTATTCTAATGAAATGTAGATTTTTATTTTCTACTTTTGATTATTAACATCTTACGAAAAAATATTAAAAAAAAAAAAAACCCAACCAAAACCAATGTGAGCCCTGCCTGCTTGGACGCCCTTCCAGCCAGTGTCTCTGATGTCGGGGTTAGTGCCTTAGAGAGTACTGGAGGGCTGGTCTCCCACTCTATTCTTTTAGCCCTCAGCCAGCCAGTGCCAGGGAAATGCCAGGAAAGCTCTGCCCTGGGCCACAAAGTACCTGCCCTCAAAACCTAGGCCAGAGAGGTTCTAGCAAGAAGGGCTTGGCTGGCCAAGGGGCCTCATTTGCATACTTCTAGAAGCAAACCCTGAGTACAGGCTTTCCAAAGTTTACATTTTCATTTTCCTTTATCAGGGATTTAGGGGGTCAGGGAGGGGCAGGGGGATATCTGGCAGCATATTTCCATTGGAATATGTCTGGCAAATTGTTCTTCAACTACATTTTAGGAAAAGAGAAAATCTAAAATAAATGTAAGGGGGGAGGGTGTGGTGGAATTGTCTGTTTCCCAGGCTATAACGGAAAGGTACACTGAGCTGTAATGAAGAGGGTACAAAGTAGACTTGAGGATAGGGACATTTAAAGCAGTTCCTGAAACTCCAGTACAAAATGAAAAGAAGCAACTTACAAAGCGGTATTCTAGCAGACTGCCTCCTCCTTCCCTCTGGGTGGGGGGCTCCCCTAAGGGAATCTGAAACAGAATATTAGCCAGACCAGACTGCTGGAGCCCACTCACAGAAAACTGCCCAGCATTTGGAGGTATTTTCCATACCCAAACTTGAGTACACTCCATTTTCTGTCTTTCTGGCTATGGGAGGGCAAGTCCTGATCCCTCAAAAGCCAGAGGTGGGCCATCTGCTCTGACTCTCTCTCCCTCACAGCAGGGCTTTCATTCTGCACAAGCAGATTCAGAACTACTCACCCTTGTTTCTCTCCGTATGCCTGGCTTCCCAGGAGCCTGCAGCCGAGATGCCCAAGTGAGGATGGGTCAGTTGCTAATTAGTTGCTAATTCCCAAAGCTCCTAGGAGAGCCTGGAGATGTGGAGGTGAGGCCTCAGGAAGGGGTGGCTCCCCAATCCGATATGGACGTCGCCCTCAGCCCTGGGTGGAACAAGATTATTTACACTGTATTGTCACAGTGTTTTTGCACTTTTCAGATGTTCTAGATAGTACATATTGTATCTTGGTAGTACATATTGCTTTGTTTATGTATTTGAGATACAGAAAGGCTAAAAACTTGAGAATATATATTTGGAATACAACGTTAGAACACTTTGTCTTGCGAGTTAAGGAGCTTTCATGTCAGTGTGCACTCCACAGGGTCATCAGTCCTAGTACCTACCTGATACAGTGTCTATGTTTGCTACTTTATTTTCCTGAGTTGATACACACCTTATGATGTTTTGGTATTTTGAGATGAACTCTGAGTACAAAGCTGTACCGTAACACAGGATGTCAGTTGTTGGTGTGACTGGACGTACTTGCATCAATAAAAGAACATGTTGCTCCCCTTGCATGCCTGCTCTCTGCGTGTAGCTGGTGAGGCCTGATGGCTTGGCTGCTGACAAAGAGGTGTGAGGATGTCTAGGTCCTATACGGCCCTTCAAAGAAGGAGCAAGGGTCTCCCACCTACACAACACATTCTGACAAAGGGCTTCAAATAAATAATGCAAAACAAGACCAAGTTGTAGAAGAGTTGTGTTCTGGTCCTGCTTTCCTCAAGGAAAGATCCAAAACTGTATCACTAGTTGATTGTATCACATGGTCCTAAAAGTTTGGCAAACTTAACCCATGTAAGACTGTAAATGCTCCTTTACTACAGGACTAGTCAGAACTGTCAGTGGGCTCTGTGGGGCTCTGCTGGGGCAAGGGAAGTTGGGGGCACCTGCTGACATCTTTCTGTAGAACAGTTTGCAGAATGCAGTTCTAGATGGGGGCTCTTTCTGTTGTGATGAGTCACCTTCAAGACTACTAAAGAAAAGGGATTTGTTGAAAGGCACATGAGAGTTTGTGGAAGTGAAAGAAAAGCATTGAGACACCGGAATGGAAGCCAAACTCCCACCTGTCCCTCTCCAGCCTATCCCACTGCCACTCTGTCAACAATGCCCAGGCTGGACGAGGTCTGCTCTACAGTTCGCTGAACCTTACCCTGTTCCCTCAGAGCTAACTCGGGCTCATTTTTCAACGTGTACAGTGTCTGTCATCTGCCCAACAGAAACCTTTCTGTGATGGGCGTGCTCTCTACCTGCATTGCTGCTGGTTACATCTGTGCACTGAGATGTGGCCAATACAACTGAGGAATGGAATTTCTAATTTGAGGTGTAAACACCTAGTGGCCACTGTACTGAACGCTAGGCCTGTGGGGCTTTGTCACCTGCTGTCCTTCCAGTGGCCTATGGACAGCACACAATAGGTGCTTAGGTGTTTGTAGAGCAATGAGGACACCTATGAGGATGCACAAGTGAGTTTTGGGGAAATGACACTTTTTCAGTCTTTATGATTCAATGGAATTCTTCATTTCCTGGTAAAGTCATTTTTGAACGTTTCTACCTACCTCAGCTGAAGAAGGGGCAGCACATCCTTCAGTGGGTGTCTTGGCCGTGGAGCTTGAGCTGGAAGTGCATGGTGAGCTCTCTTGGCTAGCTGTGGTGCTCCTGCACCCACAGAGTAGTCCCCCTAGGGCATGCTTCTCAAGGTGTGGCTCTTTGACAGCAGCATTAGCAGCACTGGGCACTTGGTCAAACCGATCTCACAGTCCCTCTGCAGGCTCGCTAAAGGGGAAAACGGGGTTGGGGAGTCCAGAGTGTTTGGGAAGCTCCTCTGCTGATCCTCACAGCCTACCTTTCCCAGGTACAGCCCACTTCCCCCAGTGCACTCTGCTTTGCACACGTCAAACCTCCACGTCACTAGTGCACGTCCTTTAATGTACTATGGTCCTGTGCTCGCACACATTCTTCCAGAGTCCCCTTACAGCTTCTCTGTAGGGTGAGTGGTGCTCTGTGCTCCTCCGGGCCCCATCTGTTTTCTCACCTTATACCATTGGCATCCGTCTTGCCCACGAGTCTTGGCTTTCTGAGTAGGAGCCACTTGTGTAGCTGTGTGGCCAGCGATCAGCAAGGTGTGCAGCTCCTACCACCACCATATGACGACTGAATGCTGCCTTTCACTTCACACACACATTTCAAGAACAAATCTATGTTACAGCATCATGTGACAGGAAATAAGCTAAGGATCTCTCCTAAGGCCATAGAGACTTCTGTGACAAAACAAAGATTATTTGCGAAATATATACCCATTACACCTATATATAAAAATAATGTCCTGTTCTCCAGGGAGGCAAGACAGGATAAGCATAAGAGCAAGGAATCAAAAGTTAAACTATTAGGATTCGAATCCTAGTTTCCAGTTCTCAGCAGGGCATACTTGGAAAAGTTGTTTGTCTTTTAAAGCTTCCATTTTCTTAAGATTGAGATGAAATTACAATACTGTCTCATGGGGTTGTTGTAATGTTACACGGCAGAAAGTGCAGTGCCTGGTTCATTAGAAGCAGTCAGTGTTAGCTGGGTACTTGCAGTGGCACCCCTGATGAAACTGAACCCCACTTCTCCCACAGAGCAGAATCTCCTGGGAAAAGTGACACAAGAATTATAAGTGACCTTCTCAAAGGGACAACTGATGTTCTGGTAAATATATTCTAACATTACTGAAAAGTCACTTGTGTTAAATTTAATCAGTATATACATATATGAGGAAAAATCCCACAAATTGGGGATTCTGAACTACTTTCTAAATGAAAAACCTATTACCCACATACAGGCTAGTGACCTTATATCATACCAACACGATTTCTGTTTTTATTCCCAGAAAGGAAGTCATGATAATGTGAGGAAGGTGAAGGGCTACCAACCCCTCTCCCCTAAATATCTATCTTAACATACCCCAAACTCTTACGTATGGATCTTAAGCAACACTGTTGAGGAAACAGTGTTGTCAAGTATATAAAAAACATGGGATTTAAAAAATTCATTTTCATTTCTTAAAGAACGAATAGAGGCTCTTCTCCAAATTTGTTGGTCACAATTCTGAAGAAATTACGAGAGTGTAAGATTGGAAAATATGAAACAAGAGACATAAAGGGCACGGAGAATATAACAATAGGTCTAACATGTTATTGGAGCTTTTGAAAGAATGAGGTAAAGACAATGAAATATAATAGCTGAATATCTTTCAGAACTGATAAAAGACAATAATAATCCAAGGGGCCCAAAGAATCTCAAGCAGGATCAGAAAAAAAAAACAAAACAAACAAAAAAACCCCCAAAACCCTACAAACACACATATCATAGTGATACAGAACAGAGATAAAGAGGAGATCCTGAAGGCAGCCAGGAAAAAAAAGTTGATTACTTTCAAAGGAGTATCAACCTTAAGCTGATAACTTACTTATGAGGGAAATAACTGAAGCCAGAAGACAGCAGAATAACATCAATGTGCTAAAAAAAAATTCCCAACCTAGAATTCTATACTCTTCAAAAAATTTTTTTTAAATGAGATAAAGATATTTATGAACCAAAATGGAGTTTGCTATCAGCAGACCTTCACTGAAATTTTAAAGATTGACTCTTGACTCCCACACTATATACATAAATTATTTCTAGATGCATCATAGATCTAAGTATGAATGGCGCAACAAAGATGAGAAGGGAAGTTATAAGCAATCTTAATAAAGCATCTAAAAGAAAACAGGAAAATTTCTTCTTTACTTTGGAGCAGGCAAAGGTTTCTTAAATTGGATACCAAAATCACTGGCTATAAAAGAAAGAAAAATGATAAAATGGACATTAAAATTAACAGCTTTTGTTTACTAACAGATAACATTAAGAGAATGAAAACAGTCCCCTGCCTCGGGGAAGGTATTTGCAATACATAAACCTGACAAAAGACTTGATCCAGAATACAGAAGTAACTCCTACCAATCAATTTAAAAAAAAAAAAAAAAGGCAATTTAAAAACAGGTAAAAAAATTTTACTAGGCATTTCAGTAAAGAAGATCTTCAAGTGGCCAATAAGCACATGAAAAGATATCATTTCCCTAGTAATAAACTAATAAAACCAAAATGAGAGAACTGTACATACTCAATAGAGATTAAAGGGTCTAAATTGAAAACATTGAAAATACTATGTTGGGACAACGTGACACAACTGGATTCCTCACACGTGGCTGGCAAGAGTGAGTTATTTGAAAGGACTGAAAAAATTGGTCAGCCTCTGGTAAGGTTAATCAAGGAAAAACAAAAGGCACAAATAATATCTGGAATGAAAGAAGGGTTATCACTATAGATCCTGTACATATTACAGATATAATAGGATATTGTAAACAACTTTGTATATTTCATCTAAATTTTCAAATTTATCACTATAAATTCCTAGAAGACTGCACCTTATCTAAAATAACACAATCAAAACTGACTTTAAAAGAAAGAGAAAATCTGAATAGATCTATAATCATTAAATAAATTGGACCAATGATCAGAAATCTTCCCAAAATGAAAACTTCATGGTCATGTGGCTTTCAGGTAGTTCTCTCAAATATTCAAAGAAGAAATAATTCCAGTCTTACAAAACTTTTTTAGAAACAGAAGGAGGAAGACCTATCACTTACTTTATAGGTTAGCATAACCTTAATAAAAACTCATGAACACAGATGAAAAACACCTCAAATATATATACACATAAACACCCATACACACACGAATACATACACAGATATGCAAATGAAGTGTGTGTGTGTGTGTGCGCACGCACACACGATAAACTAAATCCAGCAATGCATAATAAGAATAATCTATCATGAAAGATTGGAGTTTACCCTAGGAATGCAAGGGTACTTCAGAAAACTGATTAACTTAATTTAACATCTCAAAGATGGAAAAAAAACATATGATCATCTCAACAGATGCAGTAATATAAAGTAACTTTGTTAACTTGATAAAGGGCATTTATAAAAACACCTTCAACAAATACCATACTTACTGATGAAACACTGAGAGTGTTCCCCTTGAAATCAGAAACATGGGCAGGAAGTCCACTATTATCACCTCCAGTCAACACTGCACAACAAATCCCAACAAGCACAGTAAGACACGGAAAATAAAGACATAAAAACTGAAAAGAAACAAAACTTTTACTACTCATAGAGATATGACTGCATAACAGAAAAATATGAAAGAAGCCAGAAATACATCACTAGAATTAAGTGTTTTTGGCAAGGTTGCTGAACACAAGCATCAATTGGGTTTCTAAGCCCAGCAATAGACAATAAAAAAAGAAAAAAGATAGTTACAATGGCATAAAAAATGCAAAGTATCTAGGAAAAATCTATAAAATAATACATGTAAACCCACTGTGTGAAAAAGTATAAAATTTAATTGAAAGACAATATAGACCTAAATAGATATGTCATGTTCAAGGACTGGAAGACTCCGTATCATAAAGATGTGAAATGTCCCCAAGGTGATCTTAGAGATTCAATGAAATCCCAATCAAATTCATGACAGTTTTGTGAAACTTAACTAGCTTATTCTAAAATTTATATGAAAATACCAGGGCCACAAGTAGCCATGACAATTGTTAAGAATGGGCAAATGGACTAGCTCTTAGAAATAGTGATTTCTTATAAAGTTATAGTAATTTAGGCCATGATGTAAGGGTATGGTGATGGACAGAAAGCCTAATTGAACAGAGAGAGCCCAGAACCAGACCTCTCTCCATGTATGGAGATCTGATGGATGGGAGTGGTTCTGCAGATCAGTGGGTAAAATATGGACTATATTGTAAGGTGATGCTGGAAACAGTGTAATACAATCCTTACCTCACGGCACATATAAAAAGCTCTTCCAGTTAGGTTAAAGACCTAACTAGGAAAAGCAAAGCTATATATGAGGTATTCAGGAGACAATATAGAACAATAGCTTTAAGCCCTCTTTCCTTAATATAAGGTTATAAATCAATAATAAAAAGTAGAATCCATAAAGGGAAAAAATAGTCACATTAAAGTTAATTTTTATTAATGAAAAAGTACCATCAAGAATGGGAAAAAACAAGCCACATCCTGGGAGGAGATAGTTAACCAATAAGAACTGGTTATGTGATGAATTCCTATGAACTGATAGAAATGGGCAAAAAGACTGAAATGCAAATTGTAATTCTAATTCATGCCTAAGGCCTACTAGATTAGCAAGAATTAATAAACCTAACAAAATTAAGTATTGCCAAGGATGCAAAATGAACTGTCTCACACTGCTGAAGATGGTCCACTTTGGAAAGGAAACAGAATGTACACACAACTGATGACCCAACATTATTACTAAAGAAATTCTTGTACACTGACACATATATAGTCGGGAAAACTAAGAAAAACAAGTGAAAAATTATCACAGAAATCAGAATGGCTACTATTATGGGAGGTGAGGGTGTGTGATTAAGAAGGGGCACACAGAGGCCTTTCACTGACAATGTTCTTTATCTCACTCTGGGTAGCTGTTTGCTTTATTACTCTTTAAATTACACAATTACATGTTATATTCTTTTCTGTATTTATGGTATTTTGCAACAGAAAAAAATTATCACATTTTCATTTAAATTTTGATAATAAAATACTTTATTGGTACCATTTAATGTCAAAGCCACAGTATGTTTCCATTGCTTAGCTTCCATTTTTAAATTAAAGGCTAGTTTTTTTTAAAAAGGAGAAAAGGTAAAATCACTTGATTCTGTCAAAAAACAAGATGCAACTTACCTTCGCAAATAATTAGGTTCTCTCACTTTAAATACCAAAATTCACTGGTCTTCATAATAAATAACTGTATATAAAGGAGACAATAGCCTAATAATTCTGTAGAGAATATTTTATACATCTTAAAAAAAAAAGCCTAAATGCTACCCAACTTAAAACTTGTAAGAATAATTCATAAGAGTTACTGTAAAATGAATTCATGTAGCACCAAGAAATTTGGAATTTATATTTCAGATGGTATGATTTACTGAGTAAAAAGTAATGGCTTTTCTTCTGTGAATTTTCAGGGGTTTATGTACAAATAGGAAGGATACAATATAGGTCCCTTTTAAAAGCCAAATCAAAATCTATGCATGCCTTTCACCTTATCTCCAATTTCTGGATCTAGCAATTGACCGTATGGTAAAAGATCCATGTGTGATAAATAACATAGTACAGTCCTATCTGAATACAACTTCTTATGCATCTTGTCTCATTAACATAATTTATACCTCAAGTAAAACAATATTCTATCTGCAAACAATACATTTCTCTAAAATATTCTGTAATTCAGATTTCCATTCAGATTACTTTCCCCTCCACCTCTTTTTGCAAATCAGTGTAATCTATGGCATACCTCATTAAATTGTTTTTCTTCAAGAAACTCTCTCTCAACTCAAAGTAGCATAACATTACAAATACAGATGTAGCATATATTAACATATGAGGGAAAAAAAGGATAATAAATATATACGGATTCAAGCTAAATGAGACAATGCAAAGCAAAAAACACAAAAGCATACTATGTTCATCTATTCTGAACCACTATAAGAAGGCCCCGGTAGCACCTGGCTCATGTAAACGGATGTTCCCAGAGATCACCTGCTCTCCAACATAAGTAAATGTTCTAGTAAAGACATTTCCATGTTTGTTTACTTAAAACAATCCATAGCAACTCTGACTACTAATCCAGAACACGATAACACATTATAGTTTTAATCATGAGTCATAGATTCTAACCTAAGTATTTTCACTATTACTCATTTGTTTAATACCAGACATTCAGGGAGCTAAGCAACATTAAGCGTTTTTATTTCTGATTTCTTTTGATTGATTCTGAATTTCAGATGTGTCATTTAGTCATCCTCTGCTTCAGTGAAAAGGTTTCTTCAAGCAACTGACTAAAGGTCTTAATATAAAAGCAGGTTGACTCAGTGGTCAGCAGGTGAAGAACCCTTGTCAACACAATCCCTCCATAACACTCTGTCCTCTGTGCAGGACTGGATGCTCCTGACCCACCCTGAGCACAACACATTCCATCCCTCAACCCAGATGCAACCCGAACACATCAGAACATGGGTGCAGGGTAGAAACCACCTCAAAACTACTTTTGGGGCAAACACCAGATTTCAATTTGTCAGTGATTCCAAAGTACGGTATTCTCACAAAACAGGCTTTGCACTGAAACACTTGCTTTTTCTTCCCATATCAAGTTAAACTGCTTAAAGTAAAGTAATGCCAGAAAGAACACAAAAAATAAGCATGTCTTCTCTGAAAGAGGCACTGCATCTGGAATTGGAATTAAGGCTAAAAAAATAGTGCTGGTTTGTGGTTCAGACTAGTGTGCCAATGATGACATTAACCAACAGCTTCACTATTTGTCCTGTATGCCTGTTTGTGAAGATGGGTCTCTATCTCCTCCCTGAAGACCAGCATTCCCAGGTGCGAGTGAGAAGCCTCATTCATGGCTTTGGACTGGATGCACATACGGTACTGCTCGGGGGTCAATTCATCAGCACAGCGTTTCTCATGCCAGAGGTGGAAAAGACCAGGAACTGGAGTCCGAATCACAATCAGGTCACCATGTAAGTATTTTCGATAAAGATGAACATCTTCTCCACCCCAACCTTTTACTTCCATGTCGAATCCACCTGCAGGATTAAAATGGACACTGTACATAACTGTCTGACAGCTAGAGCACAGTCAGACCTGATAAGGATCAAGATGTTCTGCTTCAAATGACATGGCATGGTATAGCCTAAAGACACCTCATGGAGAAGACTGACATCCTGGTTTGGAAGTCAGTTAGGAGCAGACATCTAGGAGCGCAGGGTCTGTTGTTGAGAGTATCAAAATGAGATTAAATATTTGAGAATGCTTTGTAAACGTCAAAGTTATATAGAAAATCTGGAGAAAATCAAAGGAGAAGGAAATATAAATCACCCATAATCTCACCACCCTTATTATAATTAACATAATTATCCTTTGAGACTTAAGTTTTTCTGGGTCACAGAAAATTTTCCAGAGGAGAAAAGAGAAGAAATGTCTAAGCTGAACATATACATTTGAGAATGGGCACACAGATGATTTAAAGCCATAGGAATGGATGAAATTACTGAAGGAATTTAGAAAGAAAATAGGGCTCAGGTCTAAATCCTAAGTAAGTAATGCCAACATCTACAGGTTAAACATGCAGAGAAAGATAAGTCAGCAAAAGAGTCTGAAAAATGGCACCAGAGGATGGAGAAAATTCTGGAGATCAAGCTATCAGAGTAGTCAAACGAAGAAAGTGTCGTGAAGAAGAAATGCTCATGTGTGTGCTGCTCAGTTAAGAACTTAAAAAGACCCAGGTAGACCTGGAAACATACATGTTATTTATAATCTTACCTACTAGAACAATTCTGATACAGTGATGGGGCAAATGGATAACTGGAATGGGTAAACACATGAAACAGGAGATAAAGTTGAGACTATTTTCAAACTGGCTTAAGCTGAACAATGAACTTTCTAAAGAAACATGGAGAACATAAACCATTTGGAGTTTTCTGAAAAACTAGAAAAGATTTTTAAAAACTGAGAACAAATTAATTCTTTAGGAGCTAGGTTTCCAAATTATGTCTTCTGTCAAATAATTATATGCCACTTAATTTCACCCTTGAAGGACGACAATAATCCTGAGCTCTCTGAAAAGTATTACTTTAAATAGTCACAGCCTTACTAATAAACACTATGTATAATATGTCTTGGTTTTTCTTCCTTGTAGATATCAGTTGTTCAAATATTAGAGATGGTGTAGATACTTAACATAAATGGGAGACTTCCAGTTTCTGGTCCAGCACAAACAGAGCTTAGAAGTCATTTCATCCTACCAAAAAGTAAAAAAAACAAACTGAAAAATGTACAACTCTTCTCAGATCCCTCAGAGAAATAAGGTCACAGAGCAAATGGCTACCTCCAAATTGGAGAGACAGGCAGGTAAAACAGAATCACAAGTATCAGAGCAGAAACCTACCAATAGAAATCTCCAGGGGAACCAGTACTGGGGTAAGGTGGCGGTGGGCAGAGTGGGGTGGAAATCTGAACCGTAAATGACGGAGAGTTGAAAATTTCAGGCGGCCCAGTCATAGGAAGGTCCCTGTACTCCTTTAGGAGCTCTAGCAAAACTGTGAAGACTGGAGCAAAATCCCCTAGTGCTTTCAGCAGGGCAGTGGAAAGTGATCATTTTGAAACAAGCCAGAGAGAACACTTTATTCTTCTTAACAAAACCTGCCATTAGGAGAAACTATTTTACCTGAGTCGAATCTACCTGGGGGAAGGACATATCCAACTCTAGCCCACTCTATCCATCCTGTTCCACCTTAGGTTGGGGCAGCGTCTGAGAAACACTTGTGAAGACATATAATCTCACTTCAAGGACTGAGGCCTAATCACAGGTATATAGAATGCTTCCTCTTTTCCTACACTTCACCACCGATTACTAAAGGCCTTGCCCAATACATTATGTTCAGCTATGAAGAGAAAATGAGGCATACTAAAAGACAAAAAACGATTGAAGACATAGAGCAAGTATCAGAACCAGACTCAGATATGGCAGGGGTACTGAAATTATCAGCCTGGGAATTTAAAACAACTGTAATTGATATGCTAAGGACTCCATTGGGAAAAGCAAGAACAGATGGGTAATGTAAGCAGACTGAGAGCTTCTAAGAAAGAATAGAAAAGAAATGCTAAAGATAAACAATGTAACAAAGGAAGAATGCCTTTGTACTGGCTGAGGAAAGAATCTCTGAGCTTGAGGACACATCAATAGAAACTTCCAAAACTGAAAAGGCAAACCCAAAGAAGACTGGGGGAAAAAACAGATCAGAACTTCTAAGAACTGTGGGACAACCACAAAAGGTATAACGTATGTATAATGGGAATATCAGAAGGTGAGGAAAGGGAGAAAGGAATAGAAGCTCCACAATGAAAGAGGCCAAATTCCAAACAATCGCTGAGAGGATTGGGACTCCCTTTCTCATCCAGCTTATAGTTATAAGGTAGACGCTTCATTCCAGAAGGGAGTGGGACTGCTCTTCCCCTACCCCATAAGGTAGGGATGCCACTCTGAGAGAAGGGTGCCACTGTCTTCACCCCCCCCCCCCCCCCCAGA
This sequence comes from Panthera onca, assembly GCF_046562875.1. Classification (NCBI taxonomy): domain Eukaryota; kingdom Metazoa; phylum Chordata; class Mammalia; order Carnivora; family Felidae; genus Panthera; species Panthera onca. Next base: position 38,041,353 of record NC_138349.1, on the reverse strand, counting down.
GGCTCAGAGATTTTTTCCCCAGGGGAGGAGGCAGTACATGAGAACAAACTGCTTCAAAGCTCTACGCAACGAAACTGACTTTATTTGAAACAGTGTGCAGAAGTTCAAGCCTAACAGGGCTCTTGAAAATAATGGAGATTTTGGTGGTAAGCAATTCAGAGGAAGCTGATAGCTCCATTAGAGCAATAAGCTAAAAATAGGCCAGTTAGGTTACTGGAGAGAAACAGGGAAAGAGACAGCTAAGAAGAGCCCTTTTGAGGTCTGAACAAAACTCAAAGATTTGCCTCAAAAACTACCTTGCAAAAGGGTTCAATTTAACTGGGTCAGACTGTGGAGCAATTTATGCCCCAGAGCCCTGTCAAAAACAAGAGCGCAAACCAGTGAGCAATTAGTGCAGTCTAACAGATGGGAGTTACCAACAGAGGCACAGAAAAAGTAAAAGAGAGCTCTACTAAATTCATGTCATCCCAGGGTGACTGTGCACAGGCCCTAAGGAGTGACAGGAGAGGCTTCATATTGCTGGGGGGTGGAGGGAGGGTGGGGAGTTAAAATTCATTAACATAGTAAAGCCAAGTCAATAAATAAACAAGCAGAAAACAGAACAAAAAACAAGCCCTGGAGGCAGGGGGAAATTCAATACCCAGACTTGCCACAATAGATTAACTAAGATGTTCAGTTTGCAAGAAAGAAATTAGGAGGCATGTTAATAAACAGAAAAGTGTGACCTGTATACCAGAAAAAAAGGAGGCAACAGAAACTGTGAGAGGGCCTAGATGTTGGTTTTTACAAAAATTCCAAAACAATCATTATAAATATGTTCAAAGAATTAAAGAAATCATACTTAAAGAGAAGGTAAGATAACAATGTCTCATCAAATGGGGAATATTAATGAAAAAACAGAAGTCATACATATATATAACATACATATAGATATGTATAGATAGACCGAGAGTGCCAAATGGAAATTCTGGAGTTAAAAAAGTACAATTTAAATAAAAAACTCATTAGAGCAGCTCAACAGAAGATCTGATCTAACAAAGAATCAACAAACTTGAAGACAGATCAACTGCGATTATGTAATCCAAAGAACAGAGAAAAAAAGAAAAATGAAAAATGAACAATCCCAGAGAAATGTGGGACACCGTTAACTGCACAACACAGATCAAACAGGAATATGAAGAGAAAATAATGAGAAAGGAGCAGTGAGAAGTAACACAGGTTAGAAGGCAATGATGTATACTCGCTGTTTTATTAAGCCAGAAGTAAGGGAAAAGGGCATTAGTTTCATTTAATAGTCTTTTTATTGCTATTTGCTGATTTTCCATGATTCAAATGTTACAATAATAAAGAGACAAGGTGGAGGAATTTCCAAAACAAATGCATGATTATAAAAATGAATGTAAGACAGACCTAAAAAGTACATAAAATATATTCTATTATAAAATATAAAAAAATAAATGTATATATATGTATGTATATATATATATATATATATATATATATATATATATGTATATGTATATACACACATGCATAAATATGTAAAATATATTTTTATATGCTTTGGAAATGTAGCCACTGACTGATTAGGAGACATGGAATCAAGTTTCAGCCTGCTTTATTTTATTTTTTATTCTGTGAGAGAGAGAGAGAGAAGGAGGGAGGGAGGGAAAGCGAGCGTGCACAGGATGGGGAAAGACAGAAACCCAAGCAGGTTGTGCAAGGTCAGCACGGAGCCTGATGTAGGGCTCAAACTCAGGAAGCAAGATCATGACCTGAGCTGATATCAAGATTCAGACAATTCACTGACTGAGCCACCCAAGTGGCCCTTCAGCCTGCTTTCTTAAACTGTACTCTGACAATCTATTTTTTGCTGGGTAAGGCTGAAGCCAGAGTGGGGGCAGGGGGCTTAGACCAGATTCTTCAGGGTCATCTCTGGCTTCAAGGAATGCATGATTAAGCCAGTGACTATAAGTCCCCCACTCTAACTTCAATCAGAGCTAGAAAGACCAGTTGTCTTTTCATTTGTTTTTTGAATACTAGGATTTTCATAAGAGTTAACAGATAATTAAAGGGGTTTCATCTCTAAATAAAAAAATGCCAAAGCCCCTGAACTAGATACTCTAATATTACTTCCAGATGTAATAATCCATGAGCACAACACCAAAGTTATGTAGAGATCTTTTGTAAGAGCATTCAAAACAACTGCAAATATTGGTAATAAGACAAACTGATGCTTTTAAAAACCAGTGTTTGATTTTCAAGAAACAAGTAAATATTCTGTTACACCTTCATCTTTATGATCTCATTTTTGCCACTCAGAGACATTATTATAAACTTTGCCTTTCACATCTCCAGACTCCTCTTTTTAGCCAATCTCAGACATTCATAATTTAATGGGAAAACACTCGATTCTCAGACCTTTAGAAAATGCCATAAGGCCCTACAGTAAACATGTATAGTCCTATTCTTAAATGTAAGATATACTTACCAATGGTCAGGAAATCTGATCGATACTGACAAGTCATTCCAAAGCCAAAATCTCGCCAAAAGCCAGAATCCTTTTTGTGAACCTTTGGTTAAAAAAAAGAAATTCAATTTAATCCCTCAAGACCTAGGTTTCAATCAACAATGAAAAAAATTAAGATACTTTCCAAATAATAATTTTTCCTATCACTTATGTGACTGAAAATGGATCACATGCATTTATATTATTAAATCCTTACAAAACCAACAAAAAAACAGTACTCTACATGAGCAAAGGATTCTTGCCATATTTAATTTACCCGAATTCAAGCCCTTACAAGGTGCAAGCTGAAGTTACTAGTAAACAGTATGGTGCCTGAGCTCAAAGGAGCTTACATTCTATTCTGGGAGGGTAACAGTTGCACAAACACATACTGTAATACAATATAATTACTTCTACACAAATCTTATTTGGTGCCTACTCAGCATTTATTCCTTGCCCCTCTCCTGACTGTACACACTTTTGCTCTGGTAATTCTCTGGCCTCATGTAGCCCATGAGCTTCAGGGAAGCTCCTTCCACCTGCAGCTTCAGACTGGGCCACGACTACTCTTTACCAGTGGCACACTGTCACCCCACTAATTGCAGGAATTGGTTCACTAACAGGAATCAGACAAAATTCAGGACAACATGGCAAAAGAAGAGGGTTGTTGGGAACTCTGGAAGACAAAGCCCCTTCGTTCCTCCGAGAGAGCTACTAGAAAAGACGCTTGCTTTTTTTGAACGGTATAGGGCAGGAGTCAGCAAACTACAGCCTCCAGGCTAAATCTGGCCTGCTGCCTGTTTCTGAAAATAATTTCGTCGGAATAGAGCCACACTCATTTGTTTACAAACTGTCTATGCATATTTTCATGGTACAGTGGCATAGCTGAGTAGTTGCAATAGGAATTTAACTGTATGGTCCGGAAAGCCCAAGATATTTTCTACATGGCTCTTTACAGAGTAAGTTTGACAACGCCTCAAAAGTAGGGGTTCAAGCCTAACAGGCTTGAACTGCTGCACTCCTTCTCTATCACATGGGAGACCAGTTTTAAAATGAAGCTGTCACCACTAAAGTCCAAGCAGAGAAAGAAAAAGAAAAGCAAGGCTTTGATGATATAGAGCCCCCAGAATCAAGTAAACGTTGAACCTCGATAAACCTTCTTTATTTTATTCATGCATTCAACAAGTATTTGAATCCATTAGACACAGTACTAGGAGCTGGGACACAGCAGTATGAATAGAGCAGTATGAATAGACTCTGCCATCACAGAGCTCTGTTTTGATGGAAAGATAGCAAATAAATCTATATCTCAGGTGGTAACACATGCTAGGAAGAAAAATGCAGTAGGACAATGGGAGAACATGAGAGAGAGAAAGCCTATTTTGCCATAAGGGGCTTCTCTGAGGAGATAATGTTTGAGCAGGGACTGTAATGAAATACTGAAGTGAGCTGTGCAAATATCTAAAGGAGATCATTCCAGGTAAAGAGGGTAACATGTACAATGGCTCGGAGGCAGTAAGTGAATGACTAAGGCAAGAGTAGAGAAAACAAGGGCAAGAGCAGAAGAATGAGGCCCTGAAGACAAGAAAGGGCTATTAACATTTTAAAAAGATAATTGGTATTACAGATTTTTGTATGTATATGGTAATGATCCATAAGAGGCAAATGTTAGGATAGGAGACAGTGAAGGATGGCGGGGATGGGAGTCCTTGTTTAGTCATGAGGGATAAGCTCTAGTTCAACAGAAAAGGACAGGCTAGGCTTACGAGGGGTCACAGGGAATTTGTCCACTGGGAATGGGGAGAGGCTGAGAGATCTCATGACAGAGTAAAGAAGAATGTCTGACCACTCCTCTAAGTGAAAAATGAAGCAAGATATTTGAAGAGGGAGGAGTGGTGAGGAGTGCTGGGAGGCACGAGAAGGACAGTGTGGCTGGCTTGGAGGACAGACAGCAGGTAGACTATGGTCAGGAGCAGAACGTTAGGGCAGCCATGGAACCCTGAGGCCTATGGTCATATATTTAAAGCAATGGCCCTATAGTGGGGCTGTTTCTTGCCCTCCACATTCACTGCTCAGGGGCCTGGGTGAGAGTTGCCCTTAACCAGGCTGGGGTTTTAAGAGAAAACATTGGGAGGAGGGATGAAGGAGGTGAGTATAGCAAGAAGGCTATGGATAATGACTGACTATGGAGTCTGAGTTGGGTAAGGAGAGATGTAAGGATGCGGACATGAGGAGGATGACAGAAAAGAAAGATCTCATCCAACGTGCAGGGTTCTGAAACAGCTTTCTAGAAGAAATGAAGTTGGAGCTGGGATCTGAGAGAGAAGCAGGAGTTAGCCAAGTGAAAGTTGCAGACAAAAGAACAGGTTGTGCAAAGATCCAGAGATGGGAGAGAGCACTGTGGGTGAAGGATGGTGGGACCACATTAGAGACAGAAGTAGAAGTGACCACAAATCTAGGCCAGGGCTCAGCAAACGTCTGCAACACAATGGGCAGTAAATATTTTGGGCTCCGCAGAACACAGAGTCTGTCACAACTATTCAACTTTGCCACTGTAGTGTGAAAGCTGTCATTGACAATAAGTAACCAAATGAGCACGCTGTGTTCCAATAAACTTTATTTATGGCCACTGAAATTTGTATTTCATATTATTTTCATCTGCCATGAAGTATTATTTCAAAAATATTTTTCAACCACTCTTCACCCCTGGGCCAGAGAAAATTAGGCAGCAGGTATTTTGGGCAGCAGGTTGTAGACTGCTGACCCCTGGTTTAAGGGATCCACAGACGTCATCAGAAAGAATGGGGTACCTGGTCACACGTTTTGGCTTTTTCCTAATGGCAATGGAAATTTCCCTGAAGAGTCAGGGCAGAAGGAGTAACGGGATCAGATGACATTTTTGAAAGATCACTCTGGTTACAGTGTAGAGAAGAGATATAAAAGGGGACAAGAAGGGAGGCTGGTTAAAGAGGCACCAGTTATAATCTAGGAATGGGAAGCCTAGTTTTAGACTATCATGGTATGTTCAGAAAGAAAAAATTGCATGGAGGTAAAAAAGATTGAGTACAAAAACTGACAAGTTAGCAAGTGACTAAATGGGCAGGAGTAAGGGTGAGAGGGAAGGATCAACCAAGAGTGACAGCAGGCTGCTGTCCTGAACAATGGTAGTACCATCCCCCAAGAGTGGGGGCACTAGGGAAAGGGCCAGCCCAGAGCAGAACAATGCAGAGCTGGGTTCTGGATATAATGAATGCGAGTGATCTGTAAGCCACATGGGAATTACTGCTTATCTATAGAGGAGGCAAATCTTGAGGGGAGTGAGGAGAGTCTGAAAAAGCTGCTGTGTGGAATAGGAGAACTGGCTGGAAACAGAACAAGGCAGCAACTGAGGATTCAGCTTAAGTTGGAGCTAATACGTGAGGTATGCATTTTCCTTCTTGCCTTTTTTTTTTTTTTTTTGCAGGAGAGGGGCTTCTTCCCCTTCTAGAATGTAAAGCTCCTAGACAGCAGGAATTTTTGTTGATTTTGATCACTGCCATATCTGTAGCACCTAGAACAACATGTGGCACATGGTAGGCTCTCAATAAACATTGGTTAAATGAATAAACAAATTTATACAGGCATAATTTCTGTGGCAAAACCAGGCTCTAATATTCTTATCTCCTTAGTCAAAACAAAAGTATTACAACAAAACACTCACTTTGACATTTCTACTCCATGACAATTCTGATTTTACAAATATTATGACTTCCTTTATAACTTAACTTCTTTTAAAAATCTCCAGTTATCAGATTCGGGGGAAGAAGTCATTGGTTTTGTTTGATTTTTAAACCACCACATTTCCACTGTCAATAATCCCTGGTTATTAATATTTTATTTTTATCTGTCCCTCTCCTAAGCATGTGGGGGACATAGCTATCCACGTTATAACCTATATCTCTAGCCCTCAGTGCCTCACAGGCTGCCAGGTTCAAGAATCCATGTGGCAACCTGACACCTCCCCTTGAGGGTCTAATCGACCAACATGTTCAGGTTGACCTCTTGATCTCTCCTCTTGCCATTCTTGTCTTTTTCCTACTCCTCACATCTTGTCCACCAGCAAGTTCTGTCAGCCAAGTCACACCCAAACCGTTCTCCACAATCACCATCCTTACTCAAGCCACAGTCACCTCCCTGGTCCGCTGCAAAAGCCCAACTGGCTCTTTGCAACAGGAGCCACATACAATCCATTCTCCATAGAATCAAAACCCTCCCAAGGCTTTCTATCACACTTAGCCTAAACTCCTTAGTGCCAACAAGCTCTACGTGACTGGCTCAGCTTTGTGCCCTACTGCCCACTGTGCTCCAGCCGCCTTAGGAAACCCACTAGTGTCTCCTTCTGCCTGCAACTGCTTTTCCCCAGTAAGGGTAGCAGGTTCCTTCTTGTTACTTGGATGGCCTCTCCTACAGCCCAATCTCAGAAAGGTCTTTCTGACCAAGCACACCACAGAAACCACCTAATCACTCTTCACAACTCAGCTTATTTTAATGATCTGTATGGTATTTATTAATTGACTTTATCTTCCATCTCTTCCTATCAGAATAAATATTCCTGTGAATGGTAACCATGTCTATATGGTTCCAGGTGCTGGGGGTTCCAGCGGTGAATAATGGCTGGTATAGCATGAGCCCTACTGGATGAATTAATATAACAGAGGCAGTTTGTGCATTGGGTAAGAGTGGAGACACACAGCCCAGCCTTCTGGCCCCAACCCTGCCAGGCCTGTGGGCAGGCACTCAATCACCATACAGCTGCGTCCTTGTCTGTAAAACAGGGGTAAAAATAGCACCTACTTCAGAGGTTGTAAGAAGGATTAAATGAGTTAACATGTATGAAAAACAGAACAGTACCTTACACAGAGAAAAGGGTACATAAAAAAATAGCCATCATTAACATTAAAGGATCATCTAAGAAAGATACACCATTTCCCGTTTTTTAAAAATTTTATTTTGATGTAATCTCTACACCCAACGTGGGTCTTGAACTCATGATCCTGAGACCAAGAGTCACATGCTCCTCTGACTGAGCCAGCCGGGCACCCCCATTCCCCACTTTTTAAACTTTGTATTTTCCGCTACATTTACACTGCTGTATATATCTACATTTCATGAACATTTTCCTTTAGGTACATATTCACCACTGTAGGTACTATAATTCATTATTTTATCATTAGAGTTTTACTTGCTTTCAATGTTGTCAATATTATTATGTGAATTGCTACTCCAGAGCTCTGCTTCCTCAGGAGAGAATCCTGGGAGTGGAGATTACTGGATCAGAGAGATGAACCTGTTTGAAAACTCCTGGCCCAGGGAGCTTGCCTGCATTCCTACACCACCTGCAGGGATGGGAGACTTCCATCCTGCCGGCCTCGCTTGCATGGCTGTTTTAAACAGTGATTTCACAGCAGCAAAAAAGTTTCGCACTGCTGTTTTATTCTTCGTAAGTTTACTATTTAAATATGTTTATTGTGAATTATTACCAACTGTCTTTTAATCATTTTTTTCTATTGGTATATTTCCTACTTACTTTGAATATTAAGGAGATAATATTACACATTAAGGAGAGCAAGCTTTTGTCTTCCTTTAAGTGGGGAGACTGAAGTTTAGAAAGGGTAACTTGCAAAGGTTACAAAGGAGCGAAGCTAGAGCTTGAAGTGGAAGCACTTAAACTTATCTTTCTGCATAACATCTAGAATGAACCTACATTCAAACTATTCTTCTCTCACATCTTCCCAAACCAGACAAGAATATTAGTATGCTTTTATATTTCTCTTCACCCTCATATGTTGACTCCATTTGGCACTTTTTTTATCAAGTAATTTTTTTATAAATAATTTTTTTTTTGTTTTGGAGTAATTTTACGTTTATAGAAAAGTTGCAAAGCAGCAGAGAGTTCTCATATACTTCTCATCTAATTCTAACTTCCCCTAAATGTTATTATCTTACATTGTTGTGGTACATTTATAAAAACTAAGAAATCAACACTGGTACATTACTATTAACTAAATTTGAGACTTTTGTTTGGATTCCACCAGTTTTTCCTTCAATGTCCTTTTTCTGTTCCAGGATCCAGTCTAAGGCACCAAACTGCATTTATCTGTTATGTCTCCTTGGTCTCCTGAGAACCTGTCATAGTTTCTTAGTTTTGTTTTTAACGACCTTGACACTTTTAAGTTTATTTTTTTTAGTAACCTCTACACCCAACGTGAACCTCGAACTCATGACCCCGAGATCAAGAATCATCTGCTCCTCTGAGCCAGCCAGGCACTCCTGATCTTGACAACTTTGAGGAGTACTGGTCAAGTATTTTGTAGAATACTGGTTTTGTCTGATGCTTCTCATGATTAGGGTTTTGGAGGGAAGGCCACAGAAGTGAAATGGCCTTCTTGCTACATCATATCAGGGGTGCATAACAACCCTGGTAATGTTAGCCTTCATCACTTAGGGCTTAAGGTGGTGTCTACCAGGTTTCTCCCCTGAAAAGTTAGTTTTTCTCTTTCCATACTTGATTCTTTAGAAATGAGTCACCTAGCTCCACCTACTGGAAAAGAAAATACCTACATAAATTATTTGGAATTCTGTAAGAAGACTGATCTCTTTTCCCTCATCTACTCTTATTTTATCTAAAGAGCTTGTCTACCCATTGATTATTGTTTATCTACTTACTCATTTATTAATTTTTAAAATGTTTTTTATTTTTTTTGATGAGAGAGCGAGAGAACAGGGGAGGGGCAGAGAGAGAAGGAGACAGCATCTGAAGCGGGCTCCAGGCTCTGAGCTGCCAGCACAGAGCCTGATGCAGGGCTCGAACCCACAAACCGCGAGATCATGACCTGAGCCGAAGTCGGACGCTTAACCGACTGAGCCACCTAGGCGCACCTCCACTATGTATTTATACCAGTATGGGCTCAAGGATATTTATTTTATGCTTGGGGTTGCAATCCAGGACTATGTTATTTATCTTGTGCTCAAATTGTTCAGCTTTGCCATTGAGAGTTCTTCCAGGCTCCTGTGTCCCTTTGACAGACCCTCACCTCACCCTTTTGTTGTTTGAGTACTTCCTTACTTTCTGGACCTTCAGGCTCCTTAATTTCCTGTCCCAGCACTAAGATCTGGAAGCCTGGTATGCTTGTTACTCTTGGGGTATCACTGCTTCTAGGTCTTCTCAGGGGATAGAGCTAGGTAATACTTGTAAGCATGTACTGTTTGACTTTTAAATCCCCAATTGTTATTCATTTCTTTTTTATTATGTGTTTCATCAACAACTGTTTAAACAAAAGTTTTACTGGGGTTTTGTTGTTGTTGACTACTGTTACATTCTCAGATCTTCTTTCATACAGGCTCATTTCTCATTCTGCTGAAGAGGTCTGTAAGAAGTAAACCAAGTCCCTGAATGTTCAACAATGTCTATTTTGCTCTCAGATCAAATATGAATTCCAGAATTAAAGTTGTTTCTCTCAGAATGTTCAAGGTATTGTTTGATTGTCTTCTAGCACCAATATTATCAAAATGAAGGTGAATGCCAATCTGATTTTTACTCCTTTGTAGACAAGCTGGGGTTTGCTATTTTTGGTGTCTCTAAAAGCTATCAGGATTGTCCCTTCATTGTTCTCAAATGCCAGAAGACTTGTCTTTCCTTGGCTCTTTGAAGTTTTCTTCTATTTCCTCCTCTGTTTTCTCTTTTTTCTCCCTTCTGGAACTCCTATTCAATCAACAATTTCGGGAGCTCCTTGACTGATCCCTCATGTCTCAGTTTTTCTCTCACATCATCTCTCTTGGTCTTTGTGTGCCCAGATGGCTTGTCTTCTAGTTTACAAATTTGTTTCAACTGTGACCATTCCACTATTCAGCCCATTTAGTGAGTTTTAGATTTTCGTAATTTCCCAATTCTGACCTTTTTAGCACCAAATCTGGCTTTATGAATTTAAAGTTTTCTCTTCCTAAACACATATTTATCTTAAAGTTGTTTTCATTCTGTATTCATATTCTCATGTGTTACCTTTTCTGTTTTTCTGTTGGTTTGGCTACTCCTGGTTAACCGCTACTGATTTTTGTTTCAAAAGTCACTGTTCAAAAACCCTTGGCTGTTAGCTGTGAGTAGAGGGGCTTATCTCCAGTAATAGTGGAAGAGGGGCAAATGTGCCAAGAGTAGCTCATCTTCAGAGCCTGGGGCTTCCTATCCACCCTGCAACTCAATATTCCCCAAACCCTGCTCTGCCTCTCTTGCTCCAGAACTACCTACCCTGCTGCAGGCTACAGTCCAATGCCTAGGATGCCTGTTGCTGAGCACACGGCCAGAGAATACATACTTCACTACTCTCTGCCTTCTATGAGCTCAGAGGATGCAGAGCAGCCCCATCTTGTGTTCTCCTGAACACGTTCCAGATTCTTCTCTCCACTACTGATCCTATGCCAACTACTGCCATCTTACAGAAATTTCTCAAAATATGGATCTACAAGTGGCACTTCTCTCATTTTGCAGTGCTAATATACCTTTTTGTTTTTAGTAATTCACTTTTACAAAGAATTTAGGGTGTCAGATAAGGCAAATGTGGGTGCTTGGTTTGTCATTTTGATCCCATCTGTTTCTATATTCCTCAGTAACACTGGCCTACAGATAAGGTACAGGGTATGTGTATATAAACGCCTTGCCAGGTGTTCCTCTGAAGAGAATGTTGGCTTCATAAAATTTATTAAGTAGATCATATGGTACTAACTGTTCTTTTTTGGAAAAACTCACCAGTAAAACATTATACCTATGCACCTGCAGGATAATTTTTTGATAACTGTTCTAATTTTTTAAGTGGTTCTTAGTCTTTTCAGAGCTTCCATCTTTTTTATTCATAAAGCACTAACAAAAACTTTGCTCATGTTAATAGTTTATAAATGCTCAAATCTTTTATCTAGATTTTTTTTAAACTTACCATATAAAAATGATTTCTCTCAATGTTTTCTTATTCTAATTTCCAATGATGTGTTTTTCTGTTTACCCCAAATCTGTCCACGTTGATTAAAATATTTTTTTTAGCATGGGGCGCCTGGGTGGCTCAGTTGGTTAAGCGTCCGACTTTGGCTCAAGTCATGATCTCACGGTTCGTGGGTTCAAACCCTGCACTGGGCTCTGTGCTGACAGCCTAGAGTCTGGAGCCTGCTTTGGATTCTGTGTCTCCCTCTCTCTGTTCCTCCCCTGCTCACATTCTGTCTCTCTCAAAAATAAATAAAACTTAAAAAAAAAATAGAAAAAAAAATTTTTTTGCACATAAAGATTAAGGTCCTATATATTAGTGAAACTATTATTTTTGGTTCATTAATTTCTGCCTTTATCTTTCTTTCCTCAGAGTTATTTTTCATTTTTTAACATCTTAATTGACTTCTTAGTTTGTTTCCATTTTTATTTAGTATTAACAATAAAAGATTAGGCTAAGTGCAATATAGTATCCTGGTCTGGAACCTAGAACAGAAAAAGGATGTTAGTAGAAGAAGTAATGAAATCCTAATCTATAGTGTAGTTAGCAGTACTTACCAATGTTAAGTTCTAATTGTGATCATCACTTATATAGATATTAACCTTAGGGAAACCGGGTGAAGTATAGGAAGGCTCTATATTATCTTTCAAACTTTTCTGTGAATCTAAATTATTCCAACATAGAAGTTTATTAAAAAAAAAAAGTATATTAACTCTATCAAGAACTAGAAGTTCTAATATGTGGCATTTCCACACCATGACTTTCTATGTAATTGCCCACAGAATATTATTCCTTCTTATTTAGTTTTAATTTCTAGTTAATAAGGTTTCTTTTAATTAAAAAAAATTGTTTTTTTACTATTTACTTATTTCTGAGAGAGAGACAGAGTGCCAGCAGAGGAGGAGCAGAGAGAGAGAGAGGGAGACACAGAATCCAAAGCAGGCTCCAGGCTCTAGGCTGTCAGCACAGAGCCCAATGCGGAACTCAAACCCACAAACCATGATATCATGACCTGAGCTGAAGTTGGATGCTTAACCAACTGAGCCACCCAGGCGCCCTTAGTTAATAAGGTTTTTAAACTTAAAATTTATTTTTATTTATTTTTTTTATTAAAAAAATTTTAATATTTTTGAGAGAGAGAGCGAGAGAGAGCGAGCATGAGTTGGGGAGGGGCAAAGAGAGAGGGAGACACAGAAACTGAAGCAGGCTGAACCATCCAGGCATCCCTAAAATTTATTTAGTATTACTGAAAATATGTTGGCAGAAATGACTAAAATTTTCATATTCTAGAACACTGTTTTCTCTGTGTCCTAAATTTTTCTTTCCCCCTCTAGAATAGTACTTAATTCTAAAGCCATAAACGTGAAACCATCTTATCGTGGGGGGTGTAAAAGAGACAATGAAAATATGTTTATAATAACTACAGTTTTTTATGGAAACTTTCTTTTCTACTTGTGAAACAAATATAAAGGAATCTAGCAAGATCTTTGTGGCCTTTCCTGACAGTGAATCTTACCAGCTGCTGCTCCACAGGCGGTGGTACATCCTGACTGGCATAAACAATGGCAGGGTTGTAAAGACTGAACACCACAGGGTAAAACACCTTCTTACCTATAAATTAAATTATATGATTACATCACACAAAGAAGTCCTAAAATGAAAAGACTCATCAGTACTGCATTATCAACATTTTATTAAAGTCTTTCTTCAGTCATATGACTTTATCAATATTGTATTTTATCAATTTTCAGGCTACCAAACATCATGCTAGATTTGATGAAATAATGACTTAGATTTGACGAAATAATGATGACACATCAGTAGGCCAGGCTATGAAATTATAAGCTAAAATAGACTAAAGGGTGTTCTACACATTTATTCTCTTTGATTTTAGAAAGATACACAAAGGTGTTCTCTCAGCTATTCATTAGGTAAGCCATTTATTACTCATCATTTCATCTAATTAGTGGGGATAGATGTAGGTTAACCTTTGACAATCACCAAGAACTTAGAAACTTCTGTTAAAGCCATCCTTCAAAACAAATCATAGAAACAGTAAATCCAAAGAATATTATACAGTGAACAGATATGTACAGAATTAAAATATAGAACTGTAGATGGATATGAATAAGATTTGTAAAAGCTGGGAAGAGTTAAAATTACCTGATCTAATAGCTGCTGCAGAAGCCTTTGTCATTAGTATTCAAATTGATAGCACTAAAGGGAAGCTAAAGACTAGCCCATCCTCCCCCCAATAAAGACTGGCCTCAGTCAGTTGTGATAATATGAAGTGCTCAGTAACTATCAAGTACCTGTGGCAATGTGGTAGGCTTTTTATTGCAAGATCCCAACTAGATGCTCATCTCACTTTTGTTAAAACTCACTTAGGAATGGGGAGGTCAATTCTCAGAGGCCAATCTATTTCTAGACATAAAAATATATCTTTCACGTTGAGCAAACATGTTTCCTTCTACTTCCACATTGTGAACTTCATGCTGACTGGTGTCACAAAAGTAAACCTAACCCTCATTTATTCACTAGGTTCTCAAAGAGTTCCTGACAATCATCCCTCATGAAAATAATAAGAAAGTAATAATTTTCATGATATGAACAGTTCTACAAAAAAAATTTACTATGAGATTTTTTAGTACAGAAAACTTCCTTTTCACATTTAAAATAAGATTTGGGGGTGCCCAGGGATGCCTGGGTGGCTCAGTGGGTTAAGAGTCCTTCTCACAGTTCATGAATTCAAGCCCCACATCAGGCTCTGTGGTGACAGCTCAGAGCCTGGAGCCTGCTTCAAATTCCATGTCTCCCTCTCTCTCTGCCCCTCCCCCGCTCGCACTCTGTCTTTCAAAAATAAACAAGCATTAAAAAAAAAATTTGGGGGTGCCTGGGTAGCTCAGTTGTTTGAGTGTCCAACTCTTGATTTCGGCTCAGGTCATGATCCCAGGGTCATGGATTGAGCCCTGTGTTGGGCTCCATGTGAAGCCTGCTTAAGATTCATTCTCTCTCTCTCTCTCTCTCTCTCTCTCTCTCTTCTCCGCCTCTCTCCCCTGCTCGCGTGCTTTCTCTCTCTCTCTCTCAAAAAAAAAAACAACAAAAAAAAGATTTGCTTTATAAAAATGTCATCTGCCCATACATTTTCAAAAAATATCTACAACATAGGCAAAGAATAGTAAATCATCTAAATCGTCCCCATACACACAGCAAGGACACCAAGTACCATCTGTATCTGGACCTGCACGTGTGTCTTTGTGTTGGCACCACCTGCCTGAGGCACAGTGCTACTGACTCTCACACATCTCCACATTGTCTGCTTGGCTCTTTTTCTGAGAAGCGCTGCTTCCTCCTTGTCAATTTTAAGGCCTTTGCTTATCTGGATTCAATTGTTGGCAACAGAATTTGGCCGTAAGAGAAGAAGGGTATGAACTTCAGAAGGGCAAATTTTCACTTTTCTACTTAATATTCCAGTTAAAGTATGCCTAATATACCTTTAAGAAAACATAATCAACTTGATTCCAAATGAGGGACATGCTGACACTGCGCTAAATTTCTACACTCAGTTCATCTACCAACATGTTACGCACCTGGCTCAGCATTTAACCGGCAGCTGTTAAGGAATTCGGCTGAGAAATATATATCAACATCACAGAAAAACATCAAGACCTCTCCCTTGTCCCAAGCTTGGGCACCCACATTTAGTCCTTGTCCACGATTAAATTCTTCATTCAATGGGATCAAAGTATAATTGTGAAAATTAGACTCACTAGGAGGAAAACATATACAACAAAGGATAAGTCCCATTTAAAGCTTAACAACTCTCTTCTTTCAACACAACTTACGCAATATGTTTTACACTCTAGATATTTTTTTACTTTGGTTCTACATTCATACAGGGAAAGGAAATCTTCAGCTTCACATGTATGATCATCATCAGAGACAGATACTCACTAAATGCCCATATTTGAGGCAATGTGCTGGTGGTGTGAGCTTAAAAACTGTCGAGGGGCCACTGACCTTCAGGATGTTAAAAACTTATTGGGCAGATAAGAAACATACACATGGAAAAATGGTCATTAATATTTGGTAATAAATAATGCATTCCATGTAAATGGTACATGCAAAGAGTACTCTTGCTCTAGAGTTTTTCAGATCTTTGCTCACACGTCTCCTTATCAGAGGAGTCCCCCTCACACCATATGTGAAGTTGCTCTGACTTCCCTCTCTTTCTTCAATATTTACCGCCCTGCCTGGCTTTGCTTTACTCAGGACCACCAGACATGTTTATTCGTGTGTCTTCCCACACTGGAATATAAACTCCATGAGAGCAGGGACTTTGTTTTGTTTGTTACTATGGATACAGTGCACCTCCTCAAAGAGTAGGAGATCAATAAATATTTGCTGAATGAATGAATGAATGAACAGCAGTTCTGAGAAAAAAGATTGCTTTTGTCTGAGAGTAGTTAGAGATGATGTTAGAAGCAGAATTTAACTTATGCCTTGATTAAAATCCTGAATTCAGTAGTGCGTTTAGAGGTTATTCCAATTAATTATTCTCAAAGGTAAAGAGATGAGAGTAGAAAGCATTTTAGACAACAGGGATCAGACAAATCAGATTGGAACAAAGGGATCCTAAAATGGGAACAATGAGAGAAGACCAGAAAAGGGTCAGACTGAGGAGTGAGTGCCTTCTGTGAGAAGTTAAAGGACCTGGTCAGTGTCCTTGAGGCAAGGAGGAGTTTTTCTGCCAGGGCCGTGGTTCTCACAATGAAGTCCCCACACCCACAGCATTAGCCTCCCTGGGAAAGTATTAGAAACCCTTCCTGGGTGGGTCTGGGCTACACCCCAGACCTCTGAATCAGATACTAGGGGTGACAATGAGCATCTGTGTCTCTCTTGAGACAGATCACTCCAGGTCGCTCTGATGTTAAAGTTGGGAGAAGTGCTGTGCTAGGGTACAGCTGGCTCAAAAAAGGGACATTTTAGGAAGATAATTCTTATAACAGTATAGAATGGGGAATGGAGAGATGGAAGCAAAGGCTCAAATAGTGTATGGCATGGACTCCACACGCTCTGAATGCCCACAATGTCCTCCTCATGGGATACAAATCTCTCCTTTCTTTTGGGAAAACTGCTGATTACCACCTCACACTCCCAGCACCCAGCAGAGGAACTAATCATAGAACACCCCAACCACAGTAACTTCCTAGGGGCGGGGACCAGACTCAAGCTGGGCCAGTCACAATACCCCCACCCCTCATGAGTGGGCAAAACTCCTTCCCTGGGCTTTTCTCAACTGGATCTGGGAGAAAGCTCTTTCCTCTCTGATGGCAAAGCTGAGAAGATGTGAGCCCAAAGCCGCCAACAGCCATATACCTCACATGTGGAAGAAGCCAATCTGCAATAGGAGAATGAAATCAACATGCAGAGAAAAACAGACAAGAAGATAACAAGAGAATTTTCATGGTATTCAAGTCTCTGGTTCCAGTCCCTAAGACATCAAAGCTGTTTTGTTTTTTTCCCCCAAATTTGGTAATAATCCCCTTAGTTTGGGAGCTATCCAAAATTCTTTCATAACATTCCCAGTTTCCTTAAGTATTCCCTAAGTTTAAGATAGGTTTCCATCATGTGCCACAGAGGAGTCTTGATTAAAGCAGGGACAACTTCAGTAATACCAATAGAAGTGCTTGGCACTTAGTAGGTGACCTGAAAATGGTAAGCAGGGAAGAAATGAAGGGAGGGGAAACCTGGGTTAGGTGGTGGCAGCAGCAAGAAAGAACAAAGAGGTCCTGTGTAGTAAGCAAGAACTTATTAGAGGTAAAGAATGAGTGACTTATTAGAGGTAAAGAATGAGTGAAAGATGCTAGCTCTCAGACATTAAGCCCAGGGGATCATGAGAATGGTCTTAGTCCGAACTGAAAGAGGGCCATCGGGAGAAGAATAGCTAGTGTGAAGTAGGAGACAATGCTTGTTTTTTATTCATGTGCTGTTGAGAGTCCCTTTGGGGTAGGGACTCCAAGTCCTTCCTCTGCGCCCGTCCTACTCCAACCACCCCAGTCAGACTCCCAAGCGGTGTACCTGGAACATAGTCGGTAGGATTCAATGAATGTTAGTTGAACGGTTCGAGAGGAATGGCCGGCCAAATCTGGACTCTTAGGGAATGGCCACAACTAGCAGAAAGGTAAAGAAGCAAGTAAAAGGATACAGAGTTGGCAGCGGACAAGACAATCAACCTAATACCTTACACAGTAATACATTTATATTTACAAAATATTTACATTTTACAAACATCAGAGGAAAGTGTCAAGAAGGAACTACTGGGTGGTTAGGCATCAAATATAAAAAAGCGATCAAAGAGGATAACAGAAAAGTTTGAATTTGGCAGCTAGGTCATAACTTTGGGCCCATAACTTAGAGATGAAAAGGCAGAAGAGCTGTAGAATTAATAATGGAGTATTAAGGAATTACAAATTCATTCATTCAAACCTCTGAGTACCTACTATGTGCCAGGTACTGTATGAGTTGCCTAATTAGAGAATTACTGTTCTATGAGGTTTAGCCAGAAAGGACAGAAACCTACTAGTAGCTGATGAGTATTATAGAGTCGGGTGGTGGTGTCTTAATGACAGGGGAGACCTAAGCATCATTTGCAGGACAAGAAGAATGAACTTGGGGAAATGGAAGGAAAGAAAAGGTGACAAGTGAGAGAAAGCTCAGGAGATAATATTAAAGTGAAGGGATTAGATTTAGAAAAAGGAGAAGAGTCCAACACAAGGGAAGGAAGAAGTAATAAATGGAGGCAAATAAATAGAAGGTAGGTGGGCCACAGAGTGAGAGGGCCCAGATCATGCTAGGCTATCTGTCAAGAGGGCAGGGAAGACATATTATTTAGAGTTGCGTGAGTGAATTGAGGGGTGAAATGAGGAACTTATTATCACCACGACTCATGTGCCCAGCCAACTTTTAAATAGCAGCTATTTAAAATTAACTAATTAAATATCTGAAATTCTCATTCTTCTAATGTTACATATCAAGGACTTCAATGTGGACATGGCTCACCAACCTTGTGACAGATTCTAGGATAGACTTGACTTTAGACAGTCCTTCTTTACCAAAATACACCACTGTGAGATGAATTCTCTTGTCCTGATGAATACACACATCCCTAACAGAATTGAAAAATAAAGTTCATTCAAGAAAATATATAAGGCACTATTCATTCAGAAAGCCATCACATGAAGCCTTAACAAAATGAATGAGGCATTACTCATTTAGAATGAAACTGCAGAAACTTTAAGTAAATACAAAAGCGGCAATATCGTTGAATTATTAAAGAAGTCACAGCAAACGCATAACAACATATGCACATGAATATAACCCTTTGAGGCCCATAGAAGTTGCCATATTTCAAAATCTTTTTGAAACATTTGCTTTGGTATTGCCTTCAGAAGCAAATACAAGCTATTCAAGGAAAGAAGTCTAATCAGTTCATAAACAAATAAATATTCAAGTTGTTGGTCAAGAGTTATTTTGTCTTCAGACTGGCTAATTCCAGAAATTATACCTATCATTAAGGAATAAATATTTGCCATGACTGATGTTACTTACTGTAAAGAATAATGTAGCATCTGAAAGCAATTCCAAGAATGGCAGTAAAAAATGCTTTAGGAAATCAGATCTCAAGTGAGCTATTCCAAACAGGTAAAACTCATTTGGAAGAATGATTTCTATATATTTTGCTACAGAACAGCATTAACTAATTTTTAAGTCCAATGATTTCAAAATGAGAATAAAGATGGGATTATAAAGCATTAAAACTAGCATATTAAAATATTAAAAACATGGCAAAGGTTAAATTAAAACAAAAAAGCAAACTTTCCCCAGCTAGCTACCCTAATAACATACTTACTAATTTTTTTTAACACTTTAGCATTTTAAAATATCCAAATTTAATGACAAAAAAGTTTTTAAAAATTATTAAACTCTCTGCTTCTCAAGATGGAATAACTGTCTCCCATTTTTAGTTGAATGTTTGTATTTCCGAAATTCATTTCAATTTTAAAATTCAAATTTACTCAAGGGAATCTTCTGGGGAAATAGCATTGTCCTATATCGTGATTGTGAAGGCAATTATGAGCGTATAGATTTGTCAAAACTCATGAAACTTCTACTTAAAATATGTGCGTTTTATTTATGTAATTTATACCTTAATAAAGTTATTTTTAAAGATTCAACTTGCCCTAAAGTGAATTCACACACAATTATAAAGGTCATCAAATGTAGTTTCTAATAGTTGTCACTCTCAATTTATTTCAAAGTTCAAACTGTCAATAACACACTATATTATACATGCTTAAAAAAAAAGAATAGCAAAAATTAAAATTCCCAAAGCCTACAAAATTACTCTATAATTCTAAGTAATCATACTCAATGAAGATGAATTAAGTAAATCTGCATGAAATGTGATTTTTTACAAGTGCTTAGTCAAATCATGACACCCTGAGAGTTACCTGAAGTTCTGCATAAACTGCGCAAAGGCTTCAGTTCTTTCAGCAAGTGGCACAATGATATTAATAATTGATCTAGTAATGTCAATCATCTCGCTCTTCACTTTCATGAGAGGTCCAAAAGGGCGGAAGAGGGTCACATGTCTATATTCCATAAGGTCTGCTTTCTTAAAAAAGAGTTCATACTGTGTGCCCTTATCTCTCTCGGTGCGATAATAACCTAAAGGAAAGAGTTAGGGATAAAGATGTCTCTATGTCAAAGTTTACAAATTCAATGTGAATACTGATTTTACTCAAAGATCAACAGTACAACAGTAGACTGAAGGGTTTTTAATCATTTTGTGAAAATATTTACCCCATTGTACAGTTGTAAACAATTCTTTCTTTAAAAGGAGACGTTAAAAAAAAATGTTCACTGCTCTATTATTATTCAATCCATAAATATGCTTCAAGTCACAACTGCCCCTTTTTACATATAACTTTTTTTAAATAGTAGAGCCTATCAACATAGTAATCTTATGATAAAAATAAATTACTTCTAGCACTATTAAATTCTAGACTTGAGAGTCAAAACTTCTATTGCTCAGTTCGATTCAATGAAAATAAATGGAATACCTTCGTGTCATTCATTGGTAGTACAAAGAGGGCTATGTGGTCCTGGTTTTGAGAAAGGGTTAGTCTAGTGAGGGAGACAAAAATAAGTAAAAACAATACAGTGATATATACCTTACTCTACACACACACACAAATCTCTCTCTTTCTCTCTCTCTCTGAAGAGAGTGAAGTCAAAGAAAAATTAGTACAGATTTAAACATGGTGTTGTGAGATGCCTCCAGGAGAAAAGTCTGGAAGTCTATCGGGCAATCTGATTTTTAAGTGTGACATTCAAGAGAGAGGTAAGACCTATAGATGTGTGAGTCAGCCAATATCTGGGAATAAAACAATGAACAAGATAGACCAATTCCACTCCCTCCTGAGGCTTACAGTCTAAGAGGAACTACAAATTAGGAAATGGGCAATGCCAAATACTGTGATAAGTGCTATGAGAGGAGACATGGGTAGAGGTAACAGGAGGACACAGGAAGCACTGATATCTTAGACTTGTAGGTTGGAGATGACTTCTGAGTGAAGTGACATCTAAGTTAAAGTCTGGAAGAGGAATAGGAGTTACTCAATCATTAGTAATTTATTTATTTATTTATTTATTTATTTATTTATTTTTTGGCAAGAGGAGTAGCAGAGTGGAGGAAAAGTGGGGAAAAAAATATGTTCCATACAGAGAAAACTCCTGTCAGTGAAAGATTCCAAAGAGTTATAAGATAAGCAGAGGTTGTAGAATATAAAACTGACATAGCTTCCTTTCTTTTAGGCAAATGTGAAGACATTTTGCATTTTAGTGAGTTATTTCCTCAGCGGCTTTCAATTCTGCCATAAACTACAAATATGGTGAAAAGACAAAAAACTGAGCTTGCAGAAAAATTAGAAGAGTTTTGAGAGAAACAACCCATCCAAAATTGCAGTAAGTGAGAGCAGAAAAAAAGAAGTGACTACAATGAAAAGATAGCTGCAATGCCACAGAAAAGCACAAGCCCTCCAAAGGTCTCAAGGTGCTACCATATTGTAGTATAGCAGGTACTATCCATGATGATTCAGGGTCAAAGAAACTACATACGGTATACTGTTCACAGAATCAAGCAAAGAGAACTTTTTTTTTTTTTTTTAGTTTTTTAATGTTTTTATTTTTGAGACAGAGAGAGACAGAGCATGAGCAGGGGAGGGGCAGAGAGAGAGGGAGACACAGAATCCAAAGCAGGCTCCAGGCTCCGAGATGTCAGCAGAGAGCCCGATGCGGGGCTCAAACTCACAGACTGTGAGATCATGACCTAAGCTGAAGTCGGATGCTCAACCGACTGAGCCACCCAGGCGCCCCAAGAGAACTTTTAAGAAAGATTTATATCCAAAATGGTTTTTAAGTTTGTAATTAAACATCTAGCAGGAGATATAAAGTTGGAAATGGGTAGGAATCTGTAATTATTCCTGTTTCTATCCATCAGCAAATGTCTTAAATTTATAGAAGTGTTCCTCAACTTTTGAGTCATACCCCATTTTGGTATGTATAAATGCCATCCCCTCTCTGCAGTCTGTATTAGCAAAACAGGTTATTTCTTTACTTTTCCAAAAGCCAAATATGCTTTTCAAAATTATGTATGCCTCCTTGATGTTCTGACATGTGCTTCTCTTCCTCCTAAAATACAGAATAACTACCAATCTACTAAATTAGGGTTTTTTTCTTGTCTTTACCAAATAGTTTTCAAATCATTAACCTTAGTTCATACATTTAAAAAAATATAAAAAGGAGTATCAAGACCAGATAAGAGAGGAATGCAAATACATACATGTACACACATAGCCCTAAGAGCCCTTTATCTTGACTAGTACTCTTCTACATAATCTTAGAAATATTCTATTTCCCTGGTCCTTATTCTTTTATTATGATCACAATATAACTTTTTTTAAAAAGCCACTTCAGGACACCTGGGTGGCTCAGTTGGTTAAGCATTCAACTCTTGGTTTTGGCTCAGGTCATGATCTCAGGGTTTGTGAGACTGAGTCCCACGTCAGGCTCTGTACTGACAGAATCCCTCCTTGGGATTCTCTCTCCCTCTCTCTCTGCCCCTCCCTCCACTCACTCCCTGTCTCTCAAAAATAAATAAATAAACTTAAAAAAAAGCCACTTCAAATTCTTGGTGGAATGAAGTAGGTAAAAAATTAAATGTTTCACTACTGTAGATAATGACTTATATTTCCAACATAGAATAATAGGATTTTGTCATACGAACAACTATGTATGAGCACATTTTTCACATTACCTTCTATGAAGTCATTTTCATTAAATATCATTTTCTCTCCAAGGGGACTGTCCTCCTCTTCCTGTTCATCATCTTCATCAGGATTATTAATAACCTCTAAGCCAGCTTCAATAACTTCTACCAATTCATCTCGCTTGTCTTTTCTAACTGGCTTTTCCTCAGGATGGCGAGTGAGACCCATTTCCAACTGGAATACTTTCATTAAGGTAAAACTTTCAAAAGGAATGACTCCATACTCACTAGGTAATTTGGCTCCTATGCTAACTTCAGCTTTGTCAATTTGGGAATGAAGAAACTCTAAAAGATCACTAGGTGTTTGTTCTTTGTTGCCTTGATAGCCTATGCCATTAGCCCCTACATTCTTTCTCTCTTGCAATGATCTCATCTTCTCACTCATTTCTTGTAATTCTTGTTTTAGTTGGGCAATTTGGCGTTTCAGACTGGTAGCCCTGGTTTGATAATGTTCTTCTTGCTCCTGTAGGAGGGCCTGGTAATACTCTTTACCATAGTTTTCCCCAATAACACCAGGAAGAGGTGCATTTCCATCAGTCTGGGGGGCGCATTCCAGAAGGTATAAAAATAATACCAAACTGCAGAGTAAAGCAAGACCCAACAGCAGCCAGTGGGTCCGGGTCTGAAGAATCAATCCTCTTCTAGGCATTCTTATTCATGTGGACTTGCCTAATGAGGTAAGTTCTTTGGTTGTTCATTCCTTTAGAAAAAGGTTATCACAAATTAAAAACAAAATCAGGATTTCCATTAAAGGTACCAAAATGAACTCTGCTATAGCTTAAAAACTTTCTTCCGTCAGCAGTGAAGGCTGCTTGCAGAAATGAAAAATAGTGCATACTTCCTGTATTGTTACCATGACATCCAGAATAAAGAAATCTGATCTACAGAATCAGATAAAATTCCATTATATGTGTGGTGATTTTTCTGAAAGAAACAGATCAGAATCAATCAGAATTTTGTTTCCTTAAACATATCAAATTGTTGGTAGTTTCAGTAAACTTAGCTATGTGACTACTATATGTAGAACACCATAAGAAGTGCTAATAACAATGTAGAATATTCAGTAAATGCTGGGAGAAAGGATTAAGAAAAATACCTTATATAACACTAAAATGCTATATGTAATACTTTTAACCAGAATGTCTACACATCCATAACCTGAATAAATCAAAGAAACATTAAAATTATGTTTAGCATAGTTATTGTTACATAGACACTAATGTTTCTAATTACTTGAAAATTATATAATTTATAACTTTATTAACATAATATTTAGATTAATACCCCATTTCCCACCTAGAGCATATCACCATTTGGGAACTGAGTTTCCATAAATTGTTTCTGTTATGTTGATAATGGCTTACTAGAGAGATATATTTTCTTCCAGTTTATTCAGTTCAAGCATTCTGTTTTATTAAATTTCAATGGATGAACTCAACCAATATTAAAGCCTTAAAATTAAGTGAGGGGTGGAGGGGAGGGACAATTCCAAAAGGTCACAGACATCTGGAAAACACATTAAGAAATATTTTTACATCCAAAGTCCTCCCATAGAGTATTTGGACATTAGATCACATAATTCTTTCCACTGTATTACACAGCAACAGATTTCCTACAAGTCTGGAAAGGTTTAGAGTCTATTTTAAAAACAACAACAACAACAACAACAACAAAAACTCAAACCACAAAACAAAACAGAACGACCATTTTAATGTTTACCTATGAGGAAAAAAATTCAGAAACAATTTATAAATTTACAAAATCACATGCTCTGTTCATACCACAACCAGTTGTGTGAGATCTGTATTTCTATTTAAACTAAAGATTCTTCATTCTATAAATAGAGAAGGTTAAATTTAGGAGACTGGAGGCAGGGGAGGTCCCTGCTGCAGAGAGAACTTTTATTTTAACAAAGTATTTGTCAAGAAGGATATGTGATACTCCAGCAGACTTTTTTTTTTTTATTTTTTTTTAACGTTTTATTTATTTTTGAGACACAGAGAGACAGAGCATGAACAGGGGAGGGGCAGAGAGAGAGGGAGACACAGAATCAGAAGCAGGAACCAGACTCTGAGCCTTCAGCCCAGAGCCCGATGCGGGGCTCGAACTCACGGACCGCGAGATCGTGACCTGAGCTGAAGTCGGACGTTTAACCGACTGAGCCACCCAGGCGCCCCTCCAGCAGACTTTTTATAAAGATGGTTTCTACGGGTGCGGCAGACCCTATGGAAGATCACCAGGGAACATCAGCCCTAGTCACTTTCTTAGTGAGTAGGGAAAGCCTGGATGCCTTCTGTGAAAAATGTTGCAATGTGTGTTGTGGTTTTGTTGTTGTTGTTGTATATGTGTGTATGTGTGTGGAACATATCTGTATAAAAATGTAGGATAGATTCAAACTTCTTATGGCCAGTAGACCGCAAATAATGGTAATCACCCTTAGCCATTTATTACTTACGTTAACCAAATGATAACCAAGTATCATGAAAATTTTAATTTACTACTAGGAAGTTTTACTATGATGGCATCTCTTTTATTGATTATAAATCTTATTTTAAGTGATGTAGAAAAAAACAGGAAAAAAATTTGGTATAAATAAAAGTATCTAGGGGTGCCTGGGTGACTCAGTCAGTTGAAAGTCTGACTTCAGCTCAGGTCATGACCTCACAGTTTATGAGTTCAAGCCCTGCGTCAGGCTCTGCACAGACAGCTTGGAGCCTGGAGCCTCCTTCAGATTCTGTGTCTCCCTCTTTCTGCCTCCGCCGCTTGTGCTCTCCCTCTATAATAAATAAACATTAAAAAAATTATTTTAAGAAAGGTATCTAATTAAAAAATAAGGATGCAAAGCTAATATTAGTTCTAGGACTTTACCACGTCTCAAAACCATAGTTCTTAGCTTGAATGTCATTACTTAAAAGATAAAATTCAGAGGTATCTCTTTTAACTACTTATAAGTTATTACTAGCCTGCTTATTAGGGAAAAGACTAAAATTGAAAATGTAGAGCCACAATCTTACATAAGTTATTAATAAAGTTATACATATTTAACACATTCTAGGTAGTTTTGCTATAAGCATCTTTCCCACAAGCATTTTTGCTGAATAACTAATAAGGTCATAAGGCAATTTTGCTGTCAAAGATTAAAAAAATAACTGGCTGACAGTTTCTTGGTTTTATCAACTAGATGACAGCTTGGTTTCATTTCTCCATTGACCGTAGTACTCCCATTTTTATATTATATAAATCTTAGCCCCCATAATATTCTATCCAGTGGTGGAATTTTGAAACCACCCTTCCCACAGAACTTTGGAATGTCTATCAATGGACATCTGACAATATGACAAGAACAAACAACAGTGTAGAAGGATTTCACAGTACAATACAAAGCTAAGTTACAAATATGTATCCTAGTATTTGGAAACTGATGCCTCTCTTTAATGAAGGAAAAAATTTTCATGAAAAAATAAAGTGCAATGCTGAACACGGACATGAATCAACAAGCAAAAAAAAAAAAAAGTATAATACTATGAAAAAAAGACTTTGAAGACAAGTGTTTAGGTACAATTCACAAAATAAAATCAGTTATTTGCACAACATTGCCATAAATCTACACACATTTTAAATATATTCAAATATTTTGTATTTTACAATAGTTTTTAAAATTTTGTTATTCACTTTTCATTTTTCACTATGTCCTTTTTAATAAATGCCCCTCTTTTATTTTTCGTGATTTTATCTTTTATGGTGAAGTTGCTTTATGGCCAATTAGCTATGCAGCAAAAATGCTTGTGGCAAAGATGCTGCAAAAACACCAGACATGATTTAACTAAATATAGTATACTCAAACTGTTTTGAAATGAAATTTGATTAATAGAACTAACAGCATGTAGTCGAAGTATGTCTACATTTTATTAATACGGTACCTCATAGCTTTCTTCTTTATATAGCATTGTATTTGAAACTGTGAGATGTGATCCATTACAAGGGTCACTTCTAAAGGCTTACTTTTCACTGAAATTGAACAGGAACTATCAGTGTATACCACATATAGCAGTAAGTTTTTTATTACAATTATGTATATGTATGAGATCTCCACATAAAATATATTTATAAAAGGGATGTGGTCCAAAAACCCTGGACAATACTGATTTAAAAAGTATTTTTATACATTTCCTATGCCAACTTTTGGCTAAGAACAATAAATGCAGAAATGAAAGGTTTAAATAAAGGTTCTATAAAACTATTACATGGTAGCATTAAAAAACCAAGGTCTTTCCCCCCCTTCAAGCAAAATACAGGTTTTGAGATATCTTACATGCCTATTTACAGTTAAATCTCTTACAGTTGAAATGAAAGAAAAGTTGCTGTAATTACTTTAGAATATAAATGTTATTTGCATAGCTCTGTGGTTAAAAATAAAAGATACCAAATTAAAGTCTTACTTGCCTAGTCTGTGAAGGAAACTCTTTAGCCAAACTCTCAACTAGATTATAAAAACTTTAAATATGTTAAGTATGTTGGAGAAAACATCCATTTTTCGGCTGTTACAGCTTGACTGCCCTCATTCTATGTGTTTATATCATAAACAAGGTTCATTCATAACCCAGAGTTAATCCCAAGCAACCTTCTATGAACAAACAGCAAACAGTTAAATGTTGTGAGGAGAGAATGAGAAACTATGGAGATAGGAAAATGAGCTGTTCAAAATATGTAATACAAAATCAAAGATCTCAGGGTTAAAAAGAAACCTTAGGAGCCATCAATTCTTATTTTTTAAAAACACATTAAAGAGACTTCCTAGATGAAACAACAAGGACAGATTTACTCTTGTACTTGGGACAATAAAAAATCAACCAATAAAATCCAGAACCCGCCCCTCCCAATATAAAACAATGTTTTTCAAGATACTGAACACTGGGTAACAAAGGGCAGTGATCCTTGGAGAAACAAAAAATAAACGATTGCCCAGCTTACTGCCTTAGTTTCCAGGTCATAACACAGGGAGTCCCCTCTAAGCAGGGACCAGTTGACTTGCTGAGTTGATGAGATGGAGCCAACAGGCTGAGAAGACCAAGGCTGCTAGCATGAAAGGTACAGTACCAGAAGAGAGAGTTGCACAAAGAGAGAACTCCAGAGATCTGAGAAGGACACCCTTTGGGTATTCAGCAGAGCACTGACCAGTGCAGGCATATAAAAGAAACTAACTGAAGCTAAAAAAAAATTAGAGGACACAGATCTCAGCATTCATACTGGGCCAGGAATAATGTGCATGTTCCCACCAGACAGACTGGAAAACCTCAAAATACATGGGACATTGGGTAGAGTACTCAAAAAGGTCTTGCCTCAGTCATGGGAAAAAACTAACTCTAGACTAAACATGGCTCTGGTCTTGCCTAACAAATCTTAAAAGCAAGACCTGAAAGGATCAAATTGTTTTCAAGTAACTGCACAACAAGCCTCAAAAATATTTATAGGAATATAAAAATATCTAGCACCCAGCAAAATAAAATTCACAATGTCTGCCATCCAAACAAAAATGATCAGGCATACACAGAAAAAAAAATATATATATATAACCCATAATGAGAATAATCAATGACTGAAAATGTTTTAGAACTGACAGATGCTACCCCAATGTTTATAGCAGCGCTACTGACAATAATCAAAGTATGGAAAGAGCCCAAAAGAGTCATCGATAGATGACTAGATAAAGAAGATGTGGTACATATATATAATGAAGTATTACTCAGCAATCAAGAAGAATGAAATCTTGCCATTTGCAACAAAGTGGATGGAACTAGAGTGTATTATGCCAAGCAAAATTAGTCAGAGAAAAACAAATATCATATGACTTAACTCATATGTGGAATTTAAGATACAAAACAGATGAACATAAGGGAAGAGAAGCAAAAATAATATAAAAACAGGGTGGGGGGGACAAAACATAAGAGACACTTTTTTTTTTTAATGTTTATTTATTTTTGTGAGACAGAGAGACAGAATGTGAGGAGGGGCAGAGACACAGGGAGACACAGAATTCAAAGCAGGCTCCAAGCTCTGAGCTGTCACCACAGAGCCTGATACGGGGTTTGAACTCATGAACTACGAGATCATGACCTGAGCTGAAGTCGGAAGCTTAACCAGCTGGGCCACCCAGGCAGCCCAAACACGAGAGACTCTTACATGTAGAGAACTAACTGAGGGTTGCTGGAGGGATTTGGGGTGGCGGGATGGGCTAAATGGGCAAGGGGCATTAGGGAGGACACTTGTTGGGATGAGCACTGGGTGTTATATGTAGGGGATGAATCACTGGATTCTACTCCTGAAATCATTATTGCACTATATCATAACTAATTTGGATGTAAATTAAATAAATAAATAATAATAAAAAAAAATGACGGATGCCAGAATTCATAGAAAAGAACGTTAGGGAGCACCTGGGTGGCTCAGTTGGTTGAGTGTCCAACTCTATTGACAATAATAGAGTTATTATTATTACTGAGATTGACAATAATAGAGTGATTATTATTACTAAAACTCTAGTAGGTTTCAGCTCTGGTCATAATCTCCCAGTCATGGGATTGAGCCCCTGCATCAGGCTCTGTACTGATATGAAGCCTGCTTGCAATCTGCCCCTCCCCTGCTCGTGCACAAGCTTGCTCTCTCTCTCTCTCAAAATAAATAAATAAGCATTATAAAAAAGAGAAAAGGATATTAAAATGGTTGCAACTGTATTTAAAAAGATATTCATGGGGCGCCTGGGTGGCTTGGTCGGTTAAGCGTCCGACTTCGGCTCAGGTCATGATCTCATGGTCCGTGAGTTCGAGCCCCGTGTCGGGCTCTGTGCTGACAGCTCAGAGCCTGGAGCCTGTTTCAGATTCTGTGTCTCCCTCTCTCTGACCCTCCCCCGTTCATGCTCTGTCTCTCTCTGTCTCAAAAATAAATAAACGTTAAAAAAAAAAATTTTAAAAAAAATAAAAATAAAAATAAAAAGATATATTCATGTTCAAAAAACTAAACAGAGACACAAAGGACATAAAAACATCCAAACTGAACTTTAGGAGATAAAAACTTCAATGTCTGAGATGAAAAATACATTGAATGGAATTAGTGGTAGATATTTCAGTGCAAAATATTAACAAACTGAAGACACTGTAATAGAAATTATGCAAAATACAGAAGGAAAAGAGAATGAAAAGCATGAACAGAGCACCCAGAAAGCTGTGTGACAGCTTCAAGCAGTCTAATATATATGTAATTAGAGTCTCTAAAGAAGTGAGAGGGGGGTGAGGAGAAATATTTAAAGAAATAAAACTGAAAAGTTTTCCAAATTTGATGAAAACTATTAACACAGATCCAAGAAGCTCAACGATTACCAAACACAAAAGCCATAAAGAAAACTAAAGCCAGGCACACGATAATCAAATTGCTCAAGTTCTATGATAAATAGAAAATCCTGAAAGTGGCCAGAAAAAAAACACACACCACATACAAGAAACAAAGGGAGTGGAGCATTATCTTTAAAGAACTGAAAGGAAAAATATGTCAACCTACAATTCTATACACACAAAAAGTATCTGTCAAGAACAAAGGCCAGTAATTCTTTAGACATTAAAAAGCTAAAAGAATTCATCACCATCAGACCTGTACTACAAGTCCTTTAGGCAGAAGTAAAATAATACCAGATAGAAATATGAATCTATACAAAGCATGAAGAAAGTAGAAATGTTAACAACATGGATATAAGTTTCAAATTATTTAAATCCCTTTAAAATATAAAGACACAAACCACTGAATCTGACTTAGGAAGAAATAGTAAATATTAACAGACCTATGAGACCAAATTAATAATCAAAGACTACCCACAAAGAAAAGTCCAGGCCCAGATGTCTTCAATAGCGGATTCTACCAACCATTTGTAAGAATTAATACCAATTCTTCACAAACTGTTCCAAAAAATAAAACACACTTTCCAAAGCATTCTATAAGACCAGTATTACTTTGATACCAAAATCATATAAAGACATCAAAAGAAAACTAGATACCAATATTCCTTAATGATAGAGACACAAAAATCCTCATCCAAACTTTAGTACTCTGAATCCATCAACACATAAAAAGTATTATATAACATGACCAAGGGAGATTTATCACAGAAATGCAAGATTGGTTTACCATCTAAAAGTCAATTAATTTAATATACCATATCAATAAAGGACAAACCCCGCACAATCATGTCAATAGACAAAGAAAAAGCATTTGATAAAATCCTGCACCTCTGATAAAACTACTTAACAAACTAAGAATATAAGGAAACTTCCTCGACCTGATAAAGGGCAGATACAAAAAAGCTAACACACAGCTAACTTCACGTTTAATGGTGAAAGACTACATGCTTCCCTCTAAGATCAGGAATAAGACAAGGATGTCTGCTCTCATCACTTCTTTTTAACACAGTACTGGAACAGGTTCTAGCCAGGGCAGTTATGCAAGAAAATGAAATAAAATGACATCTAGATTGGAAAATATTGCACATGATATGATCTTGTATATAGAAAATCTTAAGGAATTCACTAAAAATCTATTATAATAAATAAGTTTAGTCAGTTTGCAGGATACAAGATCAATACATAAAAATCAATTGTATTTCTATATACCAGCACTGAAAATTTGAAAATGAAATTAAGAAAACAATCTGATATATACCAAAAAGAATAAAATGTTCAGGAATAATTTTAACAAGTATAAGACTTGTGTTCTGAAAACTACAAAACATTGTTGAAAGAAATTAAAGAAGATTTAAATAAATGGAAAGACACCTATGCTCATGGATGGGAAGACCTAATGTTATTAAGACAGCAATATTCTCCAAATTGATTTACAGATTCAACATGATCCTCTTCAGAATCCAGCTGACTTTACAGAAATTGACAAGCTAATTGACAAGCTAGAATTCACACAGAAATTCAAGGAGCCCAGGATAGCCAAAACAGTCTAGAGAAAGAAGAGCGAAACTGGAGGACTCACACTTCCCCATTTCAAAACTTACTTCTAGATAGTGTGGTACCAGTACAGGCGTAGACATATAGATCAATAGAATTGAGGGTCCAGAAATAAACCACATTAATTGATTTCAACAAGGTGGAAAGGTAATTCAATGCAGAAAGAAGTCTTTCCAATAAATGGTGCTAGGACAACTGGATATTCACATGTAAAAGAATGAAACTGGGCTCCTACCTCACACTATATTCAAAAATTAACTCCAAGTGGGTCAGAGATCGAAATGTAAGAGTTAAAAACATAAAGCTCTTAGAAAACCTAAGTATAAATCTCTGTGGCTTTTAGGCAATGATTTGTTAGATATGACACCAAAAGAGCAAAGACAAAATAAATAAATTGGACTTCATTAAAATTAAAAACTTTTGTACTGCAAAGGATATCACTGAGAAAGTGAAAAGACAATTACAGAATGGGAGAAAATATTTGTAAATCATATACCTGATAGGGGTCTGTGTCTAGAATATGTAAATAACTCTTATCACTCGGTATCAAAAGGATAAATAACACAATGGGCAAAAGATCTAACTAGACATTTCTCTAAAAAGATTAAGAATGGCCTATAAACACATGAGAAGATGGCTCAACATTATTAGCCAATAGGGAAACACATATCAAAACTACAATGAGATAACTACTTCACATCCACTAGGATATAATTCAAAATGAATTACAGATGAATGAAAAACCCAAAACTATAAAAGTAGAAGCACAGGAGGAAATCTTTGTCACCTTAAGTTATCATGCAAAGATTTCTTTGATAAAACAGTAATAGCATAACCGAAAAACTGGACTTTGTCAAAATATGTTAATTTGTGCTCTCTGGAAGATGCTGTTAAGAGAATGAAAAGACAAGTCACTGATCTGAAGAAAATAGGTGCAAAGCATATTTCTGACAAAGGACTTGCATTCAGAATACATACTTAACCACTATCAAAATGCAGTAATAACAAAACAAACACAACTCAATTAAAACTTGGCAAAATATTTGAGCAAACACTTTATATAAGAACATGAAAAAAATGTTCAACACCCTTAGTCATTAGGGAAATGCAAATTCAAACCACGATGAGATACCATTACATAGAATGGCTAATTTTAGAATGGCTAAAATTAAAAAGACTGATGTGCTGGTGACAATGTGGAGGAACCAGAACTTTCATATACTGCTGGTAGGAATGTAAGACGGTTTTACACAGTTTCCTAACAAGTTAAACATAAGCCTATCATGATTGCGTCTTTTCATTCTTAGATATTTATCTGAGAGAAATGAAAGCATATGTTCATACAAAGATTTGTACACAAATGCTCATGGCAGCTTTATATGTAACAACCAAAAACTAGAAACAACTCAAATGTTTATCAACAAGTGAATGGATAAACAAACTGTGGTAGAGCCATACTGATACATGTATCATCACCGGTGAATCTCAGTAATTATTCTCAGTGACAGAAGCTCAACAATGAGAGTGTATATTCTATTTATATACAATTCTAGAAAATGTAAGGTAATTTGTAGTGACAGAGAGCAGATGAATCAGTGATTACTGGGACCAGGGGTGGGTTGGGGAAGTGGTAATAGTAAGCAATTATAAAAGAGCACAAGGAAACTTTTGGGAGTGACAGATACGGTCTATCATTTTGACTTGTAGTGATGATTTCACAGGTATATACATATGTTCAAATTATCAAATTGTATACTTTAAATATGCATAGTTTATCATATGTCAATTATACCTCAGTGAAGCTACTTTTTAAAAAATCAGATTTAGTTTGAGTAGTAGCATCAAAGAGGCATTTTTAAGAAACCCCCATTTTGTTCATTAAGAAGACAAGCATGAAGGTTTGCTGACTACCAGCTTGGACTTAACAAAAATAAGAGGGGCGCCTGGCTGGCTCAGTCAGTGGAGCATGCAACTCTTGGTTTCAGGGTTGTAAGTTTGAGCCCCACGTTGGGTGTAGAGATTACTTAAAAAATTAAAAATCTTAAAAAAACACAACAACAAAAAAACAAAAACAAAAATAAGCAAAACCTGCTCTCCAAAAAAAGTAGAACTCATACTACCGTCAAGGTCTCGTTACATCTTTCTATTTGCCTTATGATTCTGAGACAAAAGAAGATTGCTAAACATAGTTCATTCTGTGGCACTGATCCCTACATAACACTATGGCCTTTAAGCAATTTCTACTCAATCTTTTGATTCTATAATTTTGTAGTACTAATACATATTTCATACATAATTTCCATGATACTTACACTGTAATGTTTGCATTTAGAATAACCTATTGCCTTTTGCAAAATACAAACAATTCATTTGAATCTATTTACTTTAAAAGTTCTATTCTGGGGGTGCCTGGATGGATCAGTTGGTTAAGTGTCCAAGTCTTGGTTTTGGCTCAGGTCACAAACTCACAGTTCGTGGGTTTGAGCCCCATGCTGGGTTCTGTGCTGACAGAATGGAGCCTGCTTGGGATTTCTCTCTCTGCCCTTCCCCAGCTTGCTCTCTCGCAAAAAAATAAATTAACATAAAAATAATTAAAAATTCTCAATTCTGAAGATAAAAACAGAGAGGGAGGCGAACCATAAGAGACTCTTTAATACAGAGAACAAATTGAGGGCTGCTGGAAGCGTGTTTGTTGGATGGGGGATTGGGCTAAATGGGTGATGGGCATTAAGGAGGGTATTTGTTGGGATGAGCACTGGGTGTTATATGTAGGGGATGAATCACTAAATTCTACTCCTGAAACCATTATTACACTGTATGTTAATTTGGCTTTTAATAAAAATATTTTTAAAAGTTCTATTCTGTATAATCTTCCTGAATTTCTGTATAATGTCTTACTAAAGTCTTCAAAAACTAAATTTATAATTTTTAGTTCATTTTTTACACAACAAAAAGCCAAAACATTATTTGGAAAACATAAGCACTGTCAGAAAAAAACAAACTAAAACATTATGAAGTATAAATATTTGTAAGGGAAGGAATTAGAATCTTTTATTCCTTGAGCAATTTATGAGTTACAGTGATACACGGATTCTTTAACATGTCAATGAATAAGTGGTTTGTATTTAGAAATAAAAGTACTGATCACCAGAAGGTAGTGCTCATTCAACAAATATTTGAGTACCAGGGTGCCTGGGTGACTCAGTCGGTTAAGTGTCCAACTTCAGCTCAGGTCATGATCTCATGGTTTGTGGGTTCAAGCCCTGTGTCAGGCTCTGTGCTGACGGCTTGGAGGCTGCTCTGGATTCTGTGTGTGTGTGTGTGCCTCTCTCTCTCTCTCTCTCTCTCTCTCTCTCTGCCCTTCCGCTGTTAGTGTTCTGTCTAACTCAAAAATGTCTGTTAAAAATGAATGTCTGTCTGTCACTCAAAAATTAATAAACACGTTAAAAAAAATATTTGAGTACCTATTGTGTGTTAGGCACTGCAATGGACTGAATGTTTCTCTCAGACACTCTTATGTTGAAATCCTAACCCCCAATGTGTTACTTATAAGGGGGTAAAAGGCCTTTGGGAGGTTAACTAGAGGTCATGAGGGTACAGCCCTCTTTAATGGGATTAGTGCTCTTATAAAAGAGATCCCAAAGAGCAATTAATGTAGCCCTCTTTCTGCCATCTGAAGAAACAAGTTGGCAGTCCATAACCCAGAAGAGGGCCCTCACCAGAACTCAACTATAACTGGTACCCTGATCTCAGATTAAGAAAAATAAATTAAGCCAGTCTACAGTACTTTGTTATAGCTACCCAAACTGACTAAGACAGACACTGTATTGGGTGCTAAGAACAAATAATACCAGAATAATCATTCTGACAAGTGTTTCTGGGGAAAACTATACTCAAGGTACCCAGATTTCAGCAAAACAAATGGCAGCAATACTAATGCTATCATTACAGGTAAAACAGAAGGATGTGCCAAAAGCAGCCCATGGCACAGTAAAAACAACTCAAAAAGTCAAGTGTAATAGCTACTTAATAGCTGTGTAATCTTGGACATAATACTTAACCTATATGGCCTTCATCTATAAAATAATTTGCTTGGATGGCCAAGGTTCCTTCCAAGATGTTTCAATTCCTTTGATTAAAGATAAATTAAAAATAGACACACACACACCTTATTTTTGGAAGGACAAATATGACTTACGCCTTTTAATCCAGCAATTCACAATTCCACTTTTAAGATTTTTAAGACTTCATACTACAGAAATACTTATACTAGCATATAGTCACATATATAAGATGTTTACTACTGCTACATATAACAGCAAAATAAAAGTAACTTAAAGTCTATCAATAAGAGAGGATAAATAAACTGCAGACATTTATACAACAGAGCATTTGAAAGGAATGAGGTAGATCTAGATGTGTTGACATAGATAATACCTATAAAGTAATATCTTGTCTGCACAATAGGTTTGGGAGCCAGATGGCCTAAATTCATACATCTGCTCTATCACTTTCTAATTCTTTATTATAGATATATTCTTCAATCTCTACAAGCTTCAGTTTTCTCATCTGTTAAGTGGGAATAATTATAGAACCTACTTGCAGTGTTATTGTAACAGTCAAGTAAAACATGACAAGCAAGCATTAAGTGCTCAGTAAGTGTTGGGTGTTATTTCCCTTGTGCAAAGTTTTCTTTTATTGCTGTTGTTAATGGAGTCAAATCTATCAGTCTTTTCCTGCATGACTTCTCGATTTTAGCGTCTGTACTGGAAATTATCCTAATATAAAACTTATTTTCTCAAATAACCATTTCTTATCATTTATTAAACAATCCATGCTCTTGTCACTAATTTGAAATTTCACTTTTATCATAAGCACAATTCCTTATACATATGGAGGTCTATTTCTGTCTCTAAACCAGGGATTAACAAACATTTCAGGTAAAGGGCCATGTAGTACCTCTGCCTTGCAGCACAAAAGCAGCCACAGAAAATGTGCAAATGAATGAGCATAGTTGTATTCCAACGGATACTGAAATGTGAACTTCCTATAATTTTCATGTCACAAAATATTCTTCTTTTAGGTTTTTTTCCCCCCCAAGCACTTAAAAATATAAAAGTCACCCTTATGTCACAGGTAATAAATACTAAAATAGGTTCCTAGTCACATTTGGCAACTTGTGCTCTAAACCTTTACATTTGTATACACTCTTAGAATTTTTTTCTATTTCTAAAATTCTACAAAATAAATACATGTGAGAAAAAAGTTAAACATGATATAAGGTCATACAGTGAAACCTCTGCCTTCTATCTCAGAGGCCCAGGTCCCTTCTTCAGTTTTTGTGTATCCTTCCAAACCTATTGCCACTATTAAACATCCCAGCATAAACAGCCTTATATATACATGACCTCCCATGTATTATTTCACCCATAGGATAAATCTCTGAAAACAGGACTGCTAGGTTAAAATTCTTTAAAGTATTCATTTCAGCATGTAATTGGTCAGTTTCTATAGCCTTTCCTTGCTCAGGATAAGCCTTTCAGCATGGCTTTATCTATATCTCACCTTCCCAATCAACTTTTAAAATTATGTTAAATATTTGCTCCAGATTACAGACTTTAAACTATAACTACTCTGGTCCATTAATCCTTCCTTAGCATTCCATTATAGTTCTTAGCTTATCATTATCAATGTCTTGGAGTTAAGAAATAAGTTACACTATTTTCTTTGGTCACTGTTTCTTGAATTCCATATCTATTTTTCTTGGATTAATTTTTCACTTGATAGAGTACCTCTTGGGGTATTCCTAGTGGGTATGGGTGAAAATGACTTTATTTTGCTCCCACCTTTTTTTTTTTTTTAATTTATTTGAGAGACAGAGAAAATGCAAGTGGGTGCGGGGAGGGTGGGGGAGGGGGGTAGAATCTCAAGCAGGCTCTGTGTTGTTAGCACAGAACCCAACATGGGGCCTGAACTCGAGAAACTGTGAGATCATGACCTGAGCCAAAATCAAAAGTTGGACACTCAACTGAGTCACCCAGGTGCTCCAATTATGCCCTCACTTTGAATGACAGGTTGGTTGGTGAGAAGTTTCTGAGTCTAAAATATGTCTCATGGACACTATTTATGTTAGATATTATATTAGATATTAGATATTATGTTAGATAACCACATCCCAAATTAGAAGTCTGATCACACATCTGATTTTCACTCCTTTATAGATAACCATATATTTCTCTTTAGAAGCTTATGAGACTATATATTTATTTATCCATGGAAGCTCATAAATTTCATTGGAATATCTAGGCGTGTCTATCAACACTCGTTTAAGACACTCAGTATGTCTAGTCCATTCATAAACTCAGATACTTCTACTAAGACTAATTTCTTTGTTTCCTTCCTTTCTTTCCTTGACACAGTATTTTATTTCCATTCTACCGTAAGGTAAGAATGGGAAATCTGGCATCTATTGTCAATTGCGAGGGGAGTAGAACGGGGGAATAGGAGTTGTTAGCACAGCCAGAAGCCCTCAACCTGTGCCACATCTTTCTACAAGCTCTCTTAAAAGATTATACTTACTGATCATCCCCACAACACAGATGAAATGGAAGGCGTGAGAAGGAAGGGCTGATTTACATTTGCTGGTACTTTGTCTCCTGATAACATTTTTCTGTTTGGCTCTGGATGACCAAGATACTGCCTGGATACTTCTACCCTCACAATCTCTGTGGTTATTTCTCCCCTTCTAATTTCTATTCCTTCCTGGAATTGCTGTTAGATGTGCATTGACTCTTTTGGATCTATTTTCCATGTCATAGCTATTTTTCCTTCTTTCTATGTTTTACTATTCAAGAACTAATTGCTTGTTTTCAGGGCAGCCTGTTCAATAAGCATGGTACCCTCCCAAATCTGAGCATACTAATATTAATTTTAAAGTATTCTTCTATTTCTTCTATCAATTCCATTGCTTCAGGTCTCGTTATTTGTTCAGTCTGGGGCACCTCTCACATGCCACAGATTTCTGTTGTCTGTCCCCTGATATGAATGTCTCTGATTTAAATGTTTCTGTTTCTGATATAAATGTATCAGCATCTCAGTATACATGGAAATCACTGCACTCCTACAGTAAATTCGTACTTGTAAATAACCCTAGAATTCAATTTTACATTTACACCTAGTACTTGTATAGTATGACAACAATGTTAAGTTTACTGACTTGCAATCCCATGATTCTTCAATCCATTTTTAGTCATATCCTTTTGGTGTTTCGTTTCCCCTAACAACCACCAATTTGAGTAACACTGTTCTTACCTAAGCGTTATGCAATAAGCTTCAGGGACACCAGCTCTATCTAGCAGACTTCTCTAACAGATAGTTAAATAAGTAATGACAGTCTGGGAGAAGATTGTCAGAGGTGTACAATTCAAAAAATAAATAACCATAGGGTAACGAATCACTTAAGTCTTGAACTCATAATAGTTTTGCTTTTTACCAATCTTGAATGTTATATAAATTAAAATAACAAATTCTATTGAAAAAGAAAAGAAAGAGTCCAGGTTGGTTAAAACAATTTTCTGCCTACCTTATGACAGTTACTCCACAGCTGACAGAAATGCACACAGGTGTGTGTTCACCAAGAACATTTACAAGAATGTTCCATAGCATTCCCCAAAATACATAATAACAAAAATTGGAAACACAAATATCCATCAACAAAAGAACAGTCACATAGCCATACAATGGAATATTAAACAGCAATAAAAAAAAGAATGAACTACTGATACGTGGAACATCATGGGTGAATCTCACAAGCAACTGCTCAGCATTCTGCGTGAATCCATTAACATAGAGCCCAAAATAGACAAACCTAAGAGCTGATGACAGAAATCAGATTACTGATGGGGGTGGGGGTGGGGGGCAGCAGTAAAACTTGGACGAAGCAGAGGGAAACTCCTGGGATGATGGAAACGTTCTATAAGTATAATTTGATCTAGCCTGTGGTTATACAAGTTAATAAATCTATAAAAATCCACTGAGCTGTACAATAAAGATTTATGAACTTGATGACTTCATATGTATTTTATACCTCAATAAAAAAGTTAAGAAAGAAACGTAATTTCCGAACCGTTGGGAACCAAAACGGTGTGTACTGATGTCAAAATCTCCTAAGCCATAGATATTGGACACCCGACATCCTTCTTACATTCTTTTAGTCACAAGACAGTTTTAAACAAATGGTATCAGAATAACAATACAAAATGAAGGTCAACATTCTCAGTCATAAAATACTTGGTTTCCCACCTCCAAGTTTGGAAGTACCGTTTTGATGCGACATTTAAAGACAACATGAATTCCACCAGGAATGAAGGCCCAGCTCCTGAGAACCTTCCATGAGGCTAAACGTCCACACACTGCACATAAATCTCAAGAGCAGGCTGAAGGATAAAAGCTTAAGATTTATAATCAATGTTTCATCCTGTCATCATAAAAGCATCACTACTGCCTTTACAAATGATTCCTCAGCAAGCTGTTCAGCAACAGTGCAATTTTCCAGATGCAGCCTGAAAATGCCAGAAGCTCCCTGTCCTGTAGTCCCCGCGGCCCCACTAATTCCGATACAAATGTGCATCTTTTAAAGGCGCCTGGTGTCTGGCAGAAACTGCGAGGGGCTGCAGCTGGAGAATACTACTTTAACGCAATAAAGGGGTAACAGCGGACTGCAAAGTTATGCACTGAGAGAGGCAGAGGCGGGGGTGAGTTACAGCTTAAAAAAAAAAAAAAGTGACAAAAATAAAACACACCCAAACCAACGGTCTCTGACAGCATCGTTCTTCAACAGAAAACTCAAACCGCTCCGAAAAACTGTGGCTTTTCCTGACACCGCAGCGGTCTCCGGAGGGCTTCTCCAGGATGCGACCGCACCCGGACAGGGCCCCCCCCGGAGGGCTCGTCGGAGAAGCGACCCGACCCGCAAAGGAGGGATCCACAGCCCTCGGCCCGCGCGCCCCGGCACCACTCGGGCCCTAGTCGCGAGAGCCGCGCGGGCAGGCAAGGCCGGGTGGGGCCGGGTACTCACCGCGCTCCTCAGTCCTCGCAAGGCGACCGCCGCCCAGCCGCCTTCTCCCCGGCCGCGGGCATACTCCGGCGGCGCCCGGCGCACAGGAATGCAGCCACGCCACAGCCCACCGCACGCCTCTGAGCCGACAACCGCCACTTCCGGCGCGCGTGAGGAAATGAGGCTGCAGCTGCGGCTTGCGCCCGCCCAGCCCCGCCCCGCCCACGCCCAACACCGACCACGCCCAACACCGACAGCCCCGCCTTGGCCCCGCCCACTCCCCCGCCCGCACCCAGTGTCAGGCACCGGAAGCTCAGTAACTGGCGTACGGTACTGATTAATCATCTGTTTCAAGTATGTGTGTGTGTAGCTCCAAAAATGATTTGTGGAGACCAGGAGAGTGCCTCAGGCAGAAAACCGTTCTTCCTGGAGCAAGCGTCTGCAGGGACAGGAGTACCAACTCTGGCGGACCGCTGACTTTGCCAGAGGGAGGAACTCAGCGCAGGATGGCAGCGCTGTCCTGTCGGGGACCCCTGTCCTGGGAGCCCAAAGGGGGCGATGAGTGCCTTTGTGGGCACTGAACTAAGGACTGACGGGTCGTCAGAAGTGTCCGAGCATCCTAGCATGCACTGGGCTGTGCGTGAGGCCCCAGGGAGGAAGTCCTGAGCTGCCGCTGGACCTTTAGCCATTCCATTTCTTTGAACCTGGGTTTCCTTATATGTGAAACGAAGGGTTTGAGGTAGACATTCTGGAAGACGGCTTGAGATCTGACATTGTATGATTTAGTGAGTGGAAAAAAAGAAAGCCCTCCCTAACACCCCCTCCACTCAACTGCTTATTTTAGGGACATCCCCAAGGCACTTTGTCCTGCCCTGGAGAGCAGTGGCCTGAGCAGGGGAGGGGATGTCAGAGAGCACCGGCGCCTGCCTGTGTCTGGAAAGGACACGGAGGTGCTAAGAGCAGCTCTGGGGTCTGCCTCTCACCAGGTTCTGCTTTCCTTACAGGGCTACCTTGGCAGGTTACCATACTTAGCCTCTCTAAGCCTGTTTCCTCAGCGGTGTTGTAGGGACAGTAACAACAGCACATACTTCCTAAGGTGGTTGTGAGGGTTAAATGCAGTTTTGTATTTGAAGTGTCGGGCACTGTGCCTGGCAGATGGCAGGCAGTCGGAGTTCACTGTCACCATTAAGCACATTAGTTAGAGCAGAAGACTGAGGTGAAGTCTGAGATGCACCCTGTAGAAGCGGCACTGCTGGGAGGATCTGCTCCTAATCACAGCTGTCTTCCTTTGATGATGGTTATTGGGACGTCTTTACCACAGATGTTCTCCTCAGATATGTCTTGTGGGAAATTCCACCAGTA
Source organism: Panthera onca (assembly GCF_046562875.1). Classification (NCBI taxonomy): domain Eukaryota; kingdom Metazoa; phylum Chordata; class Mammalia; order Carnivora; family Felidae; genus Panthera; species Panthera onca. The sequence continues at coordinate 37,999,031 of NC_138349.1, read as the reverse complement.
AGAGAGTCTGAATAGCCCGTTTCTAAGCCAGGCTTGCTGAATGTGCAACTTCTTCCTAATTTCAAGGTGTCACGACTCATGTTATTTTTTTTTTCTCATATCACTTGTGAGCAACTGTAAACATTTATAGTTTTAACCCTCCTGGGGCACCTGGGTGGCTCAGTCGGTTAAGTGTCTGACTTCGGCTCAGGTCAAGATCTCTCAGTTCGTTAGTTCAAGCCCCGCGTTGGGCTCTGTGCTGACAGCTCAGAAGCAGCTGGAGCCTGCTTCGGATTCTGTGTCTCCCTCTCTCTCTGCTCCTCCCCAACTCATGCTCTGTCTCTCTCTCTCAAAAATAAATAAACATTAACATTCCTTCCTCCTAACCTGGTCCAAGAGTAAATAATTCTTCTAGTCATAGATTCCATGGGTCTGTGACCTTCTGAAGATAAGGACCATGTCTTTTTCATCCACCAGTACTTTACGCATAGTAAGGGTAATGTTCAATAAATGTGAATTGAATTGATTAAAATAAGAACACACAAGGATCTCTCCCTTATCCAGAATCTCTGCCACTTGACTAGCCCTTCCGGCAGGTGGCACGAATGATTAACTTTGCTGTCATGAAATTAAGTTTTCTGTCTGGATGCCTAGTTATGCTCTAGTATGGCAATCAGCCTTGTGGGAGTCTACTTAGTGTAAATTAGTTATCTAGTGTTTAAACCTGCCATGAGCGTTTGTCCTGTAAGTCTGAGGACCCGACTTGGGAGTGTGAATGCAAAGGCAAAGTATTCCGTCTTGGGAGAATTAGAGAGTGGATCCACAGCATTGGTGGATTTAAGAGGATAAGACAGAAATTCTTTAAATGCTTAAGGTGTTACTTCAAGTAAACATAAATGTCAGGCCACTGAATGGCCAGGGGATTATGTTCCCAGGCTGGCAGCTTTGAAGTTCTCAATCCAAGTTCACTACATGTTCTTAGTTAAGATGCTATAATCAGCCTGTACTTGAAATTCCTGCTGATGGCCCTTAGGCATTCCGCAGAAAAAGGAGTATCTGGACCTTGTACTCTAGCCTCATATCCAATAATGGCAAATTCTTAGGCTGTTCCTTATGTTGTCCCTAGACACTTTAAATTGGCCAAGACTATCTGTCTCCTAGGGCAGGGACAGCACCCCTAAGCCAGGCAAGGGGCCTGACCCCATTATAGGTGCTCACTGCATACCCACGGATATGTGAATGAATGAATGAATGAATGAATAATAGTAAAATCTATAGCTCTAACTTTCCTCTACTGGGTGTCAAAGTAACAGCAAGAGAAGTCTATACTTTCACTCACCAGATGCAAAACAGGCTCATTTCCTAATGTGCTGCAATGCACAGTAAAACCACTCCCCTCCATGTTAAACCTTCCATTCTTTGTCTACTTCCACTAGCCTTATAAGTGCTGGCCTTTCTTTTTTACAGCATTTGTTTTTCTTCCTTTATCCTATACTTTCCTTACTGATCATGCTGTGTAGCCACGTCTGGCACAGGCTGAGGGTGCACTCAGCAGCAGGTGGTTTTCCCACTGCTTCCTCCGTTTTAATCCCTCTAATCCCCTTGACATCCTTGTGGAGTAGGTTATGGTCCTCAGTTTACCATGGAGAAGACAGAAACTCCGAGAGGAAACTGCAGAGGCTCTTCCAGCACAGGGCCTGACATGAAATGGAAGCAATGGGGTTAGGGTTAACTAGTTGTCACTTCTCGTAAACTGTTATTTGAATCCTGCATTAGAACAGTTGTTTTTAAAATAATTGAGATTCTGCCATCAATGGATTTAAATTGTTAGTGTTTTATTATTTTTTAAATTGCTACATCAGATATTAAATGTGTATAATTTAAATTTGGAGAGAAAATAATGCATAATTCAAATTCTTTGGCAGATAATGGGTGATCTACTGAGCCGCATAAAATAAGTAGTTCCATTGAGAAAAATACTAAAGTACAGTTGTGGTATATTAATATCAGAAGAATATAGTGTCCCTCCCCCAAATATCCAATCTGAGGCTTCTTTTTTAACTATAAAGCTTTCCTACTCCACTAAGCCTGCTTTTGAGCTCCTGCCAAATGAAAGTGATGGAGGCTGACTCCTTTGCTGTAGCAAACTCTGGATAGCCTTTTCCTGTTTTCATTTGGGCCATCTTGTTTCCAGTTTTCCTAGTGGCCCCACCAAGGTATGGTCTTCACTGCTTGTTGCCTTCAATCAAGCGTGGTATCCACAGAAACTCCTTGTGCCTTGTGTTTCTTGGTTTATCAAGTCTATAGGGATATGGTAAATTGGCATTGGGTCTGACCTCTGCTTGCTTTGCTTTGCTTTGCTTTGCACTGAGTTCTTTGGCTATTTATTCTCAGTGTGGCAATCTGGTTTTTGTTACTGATTTCCATTTGTTTGGCATCTTTGAAGGAATCAGTCCGTTCCTTTCATCCCTTTTTGCCGTCTTTTAGGTTACTATTTTGTGTCCTAAGAGTGTCGTCTGTCATATGGAGAGTAGTGGGGTAGAACACTGACACAGGCTCTGGAATCCTGTTTCTCTGGCTGGCTTCTCAGACCTGAGTTTGGGGTTCTCATCAGACCAGCATCCATCTTTATGTTCTTCCTTGTGTGCCTTCCTTAGGTCCAAATTTCTCTCTTCTTAGAAGGGTGCCAATCATTGACTAGCCCCTCAGGCAGATGGCATGAGAGACTCTTAAATACAGAGAACAAACTGAGGGTTGAAGGGAGGATGAAAGGGAAGGGGGAAATGGGTGATGGGCACTGAGGAGGGCACTTGTTGGGAGGAGCACTGGGTGCTGTATGTAAGTGATGAATCACGGGAATCTACTCCCAAAACCAAGAGCACACTCTGTACACTGTATGTTAGCTAACTTGACAATAAATAATATTTAGAAAAAAAAACATTTCAAAAGATAAATGACCATTTTTCCAGAATGCAGTCTGTTGTTTAGGGCATGATCCATGTAGAAGGGGGAAACCATTCTCTTGTGATAGACTAAAAACTACTCAAATCAATGGTAGATCCCTGACAAAATGGCATTTGGGAGGATTTAAAGGTTTAACTAGATTTTGCAGACTATCGGTGCTGCTTTTTCTGGAATTTTGACACTTTTTAAGGAACTATATGTTCTTAGTAAGAGATTCTCTCTTCTGGGAGCCCAAACATGGACAGGCTTTCTGGAACCTGAAGGTAGTTCCCCAATGGCCTCCTTTCCTAGACATCCCAAACAACAGAAAGCCCTTTTGTCTATTTGTGCATGAGCAATTTGGACAAGCCCTTGGAGTTTCATGGGAACTATCCAAAAGCCATCACTTACTATAGCCTTCCCTTGACACGCTGTAAAGATGTCTCTCCCTAGTGTTAGGACAAGTGCTCTGCTGCAAAATTTGCTGATGCTTCTGCTGAGCTAGTTCCAGGCTCTTCGCTTGACCTCATGATTCTTCCTGAAGTAAAGCCATTACTATTGACTGAGAACACAGCACTTTTCAGGCAGCTGATTAACCTCTTATGAAATTCTATTACTCTCTCCCTCTCAGGTACTACTCACCGCTACAACCCCCCAAATCCTGGCACTCTCCTTCTTCTCAGAAGAAGGGGAGCCTTGTGATGATTTTGCCTCAGATAATTTGGGAGCACTCTGCACCTCCCTCAGATTTACTACAGTCTCATGTTGAGAACCCTGAGCTAATCCTGTTTGTTGATAGATCATTCTCAACGCTAGACGTTATCAAGCAGCATATACTATCATTAATCAAAGGTCTCCTTTAGAATATAGTCCTCTACCTGAGGTAAAATCAGTCTAAATGGCAGAACTTATTGCGTTTACTAGAGCTTGTTAACTAGCCAATGACTAGGGAGTGAACATATATACAGATAGGAAATATGCTTTTGGAGTGCTACACGACTTTGGGTTGCTAGAACCTCCACAAAAATGGAGAGCAAATTAAGCAACTTTTAGATACACTCTACTTACCACAGAGGTGGCTATTATGAAGTCTGAGAATGAGGCAAAAAAAGAGAATGTTGAAGCTGAAGAAAATGCTGTAGCAGATCATGATACCAAACAGCTACATTTCTCCCTGAAACCACTCATAGAGCACAAATGGATTACTACCTTACATCAACACTGGAGGAGAGACTGTAAAGAGACAGTGGCATTGTTCTAAATGTCATGTAGGTTCGTCATGGTGTGTGTCATTCCTAGTACTGTATTTGGATCAGTGACACAGGGAAGGTGGGATAGGCTACACAATGCCTTAAAGAGCAAAAGCTACTTGCTCTGTAAGGTTGACTCTCATGACCTGTGTGGGATTTATTCTTGGCCTGGACTAGGGTTGTGGATTCAAAGCATCTTACAGGGGTTATTGATTATTCCTGTTTTTGTCATAGTGGTCGTGATACTGGTCCACTGCATTCTATCCAGGGCCTGAAATGCTTCTGCACAGACACTTCCTCGTCAGATGGAACAACATGATGGAACCCATCATGCACAACAGAAAGGCCGAGAAGACCTCATGGTACAGTTGGCCATGGAGATGACTGGACGATCAGTCTCAAAGCGGTGAAGATCTGGATTTCTAGGCTTCCCTAAATTGGTCAACCTCTCACAAGCAAGAAAATGACCAGAGAGGCGGACGGAGAGACTGAACACGCAGACAATGATCAGACCACATGTAAACTGAGAAACTCTGACCCACACCTGTGCAGCCACCAGCCCGGAATGGTCAGGGCTTGGTCAATGACTGCCTGTTTCCCTATCTTTTGCTCCTATTTCTGAATCAGGACCAACCAGAGAAAGCCAGTTATGTTCCCAAAACGAATCGCACGAGATTCCTGGCTTCCAGATAGCCTACCTCCAGTCTTCCCATGCCAACAACCTCCAATCACGACACGCCTGAGGCCTCTCTCCATCACCCCCTTTTCTACTATAAAGCTTTTCCCTCCTCTGCCTGCCTTTGAGTTTCTGTCAAAAGCTAGTGCTGGTGGTCGACTCCCTTACTATATAGCAAGTTCAGAATAAATAACCTCTGCTTGTTCTCATTTGGATGGTCTTTACTTATTTCTACGAAACTAAAGATTATAGATAATTAGACTTCTCTTAAAAAATACAATTTTCAGTCACCATCTTATGACACACCAGAATCCTGGCAACCTGTGTGTCACTCCTTTTCCTAAAAATCACATCTGATGATCTTTCCTTTCCACACGCTTACAAAGCCCCTCAAACCCTTGGCATGCTCCTGGCCCGCTGTGGCCACAGAGCCTCCAGGAACATTTTGAAGCTATTTATTTATTTAAGTTTATTTATTTTGAGAGAGACAGTGACGGGGGGGGGGGGGGGGGGGCGGGGCAGAGAGCAAGGAGAGAGAGAGAATCCCAAGCTAGCTCTGTGCTGACAGTGCAGAGCCCAACACGGGCTTGAACTCACGAATCTGTGATCATAACCTGAGCCAAAACCAACAGTCGGATGCTTAACTGATTGGAGCCACCCAGGTGCCCCTCAAGCTCTTTAAAACCCTCAAGAGGCACAATCTATGAAGCAAGTCATAGGCTCTTGGTGAGCGAAGCCTCTGAGGACAGGGCTGTGATACAGGCACTGTGTGTCCTCTGGGCAAAGTCCTTTGCCTCAGGTAGTAAGAGGCAGCCTCATATTCATCCTTCTCCCAAGAGCAGCCAAAAAGCATATGGTTTACTCTGATATTGTTTACAAAGTTGACCAAGATAAATAAAAACAGGGATGCTTAAAATGAAGCCTCACGGTTTTATTCAAGCAATTGACAGTTTTCATGGTAAGTATTATCTGTGTATGAAATATCAAAATGATTTCTTTCTCAAAAAAGTATTTTTTTAGTTTTAGAATGCACTTACTGTCCTTACCTTGCCTGCTTATGCTAACTTTGAACTTGAATTGCTCAGTATCCTCTGAAAGGATGCAGGATTATGGTGCCTCCTGGGGTCACAGTGGCTGTGGTGGTCTCGGGTCGTGACTCCTTCGGCGCTGCCTGGCCCAGTTCCCCGTGACACTGATGTTCCTGCAGCCACATGTTCCTGCAGATGGCTTCCCTGTCGCGACTCTGGGCCCGGGCTCCTGCTGAGAGATGTTGCTTGGCCAGGTCCTGTGATTTAGCACATCCCAGAAACCTCTGCAAAAAATATCTCCTCTCTTGACACAGCAATCAAAACCTGAGTTGCAAAGATTAACCGTGATGTCTTTTGGGCATCGATAGTGTGTTCCTCTTTAACTCTGGTTGTGACGCTTATTCTTCCTGCTGTCACACTGCCACCCATCCAGCCTCGGCTTCAGACCTGTCCCAAACTGAAAAACTCTCTACATACAGGTTCTGATTTTTTCACAATGTCTGCTAAGAACGCTTCACGTGAATCCCTAACACGGTTCTAACAAGGCCGTTGAGGCTGCTGCCTGGGAAGAGACGAGGACACAGCAGGTGGCCTCAGCGGAAAGGGGTGTTTTCTGTACACATGAGGGCGACAGCAGGGGATAAGTTCTGTGCCTACCTCCACACTGAAGATATGAGGCATTCCCAGCACCCCCTACCACTGCACATGCCCTTCAGACCCACACTATGTCTTTCCGGGGCCACAGAGGTAAGGGCTTCTCAGGCACCTCCTAGAACCACCCTAAATACCACCTGCTAAGTATCCTACAAGTCAATATGCTCAAAGGAGGACAGGAAACCATTCACTGGAGAAAAAATGCTTTATTTCTACTGGGGGAAATTATGTTTTGCCTTAGAATTTTCTTTTATGTGTGAAGTATTTGTCCGGACCCCATTCTCAGACATTATATTCAGCTGAATTTCCACCCAAATAAGCTGGCCTTGTGGTGGGAAAGCATCCTTTGTGGAAGACAGTGGAGAAATGGGACTTTTAAAGACAAATAAACCAAACACACACATACAAACACTCCTGATGGAAGTTCAATGCTCTTGAAAAAGGGGTTTTTAGTATTTTTAGTATGAGATTTTCTCGGCATACGTTTCTAAACATTCAGAGAGAAAGGTTGTAGCAAATAACTGACCCTAGAAATTATATTTATTTCCAGGCCCTGTGGCCAGTTTGAAGGAGGACGCCAAGAGCAGACATGGGTGCCGAGGGCCAGGAGCTACAGCTCCGAGGGCCAAGGACAGCCTGTGTATGCACACATGTGCACACACACGAGGGAAATGACACAGGCCCTCGCCATCTAGCACACGATACAACCAGAAATCAGATTTATGTTGGTAACAACATGTGATTATCAACTGACCCGCCTGCTCCTTGCCAGGCCTTGGAGGAGGAGCTCAGAGCATGCCTCCATGACCCAACAGGAAGACATAAACAGAAGCACTTAGTGTTTAAAGCTTCATGGTGGTTCAGGGCAAATTTTTCCCTCTGACTAATGGACCTTCACTTATGGCTATGCATTTTACATCCTCTCTCCTACAACTGCCCAACTGCAGTTTCAAGAAATAAGCCATAGAAAAACTGCCAGAAAGCCACAAATACCTGAACTAGACTGGCTGCTACTCTATTTTAGGGAAGGAAACATAAAGGAAGGAATTTCCTGAATGGCAGAGTTAGAGGAGTTGTAACCGTTGCCATAAACGGGCCTCATCACATACATAATGGGTGAGACAAGCCAATAAATACAACAGATTTCCCTGTGATACTTCAATCCTTATATTGAAACTTCAAAATCAGAAACCCGAGGTTTCCAACTGGGAAGTTAAAAAGAGAAAAGAAGTTTACACATTTTATGACACACAATTTTATTTACATAACTGAAATTATGTTCTTAGTCACCTTGATTACAAAAGCAAAATAACATGGTATAGTTTAATAACCTTTCATAAATAGATTTTACAAACTTTAATAACTGACAGATTGCTACTTACAGCCAGTAATTTTTAATACTTAGTAACTTCTGTGTATATGTATATGAAAATTGTCTGATAGGACTAGTAAGTATGAATGCTGTTAAAACTCAGGAACAGACAATTAGATTATTGGTCAAGAGTTAATTCCCCATCACTGGGTCAGCCAGTTTGACCTGGAGTTCTCACCCTGCCAAGAACAAACCTACTGTGGCAACTCGCACTTATTGGGAAGGTATTTTTAATTATGTGAGAGAGTTTCTCCCTATTTTTGCATTGCTAAGACTATCATTAAGCACATCTGAAAACCAAAAGTTTACCACAACTAGATATTTGTAACAGAATTCATCACAGTGCATCTAAAAAACGGCCTAAACTAAAGCCATGTTCCATCTCCAGTAAGTGTTTTTCCAGCGCTCTCTCTGGGTGTGTGTACACACACATACACATACACACACATCACGAGGCTCTGATACATACTCATCCAAGCCTTCTTGGCCACAAAAATGCCCCCATTTCATTGCTTTTGTGAAATGCCTGTAGGATACAGTATTTGGATGAGGCTACTGTCAATCTTTCACAGTGCTTTAAGTCTGAAGACCAGGCAGTGTGTTGGTAACCGACCCTCTCCTGCAAAGTTACAGACAGAAGAGCTGTCGGGGACTTCCCGAAAGCCGCCTCCACAAGATGGGAGGGGCACTGAGTGTGTGTGACCACAAACAAGCAGTGAAGAATGACAAGAAGCTTATGAGTCATGGTCAGAATCTAATAAACAAAAACGTCTTGCTATATAGCAGCATTGAGTTACAAACACAGAATGAATGGATACACGTACCTTTTCACACAAGCTCTATGAGAGCCAAAACATTGTCTTTTCCGCATCAGAACTGTGATCAGAAGGGTAGCAATCCTCGGTCACTGTCAACGTTACTTCTAACAGAACTAGCTGAACTGTCCCTTTTAAACTGCGCACTAACCCCACCCACTCCTAATGTGCGAGATGAGGCACCGCTTTCTGGCACTGGACGGATGCGGCACCCTGGGGGCTGGCAGGGGTGGGATTCATGGCAGCCGAGTCTCGGCTGTTAGCAATCCCGGGACGGGAGGCCACTCCACTCAGACGCCCCTCTTCTTCATTCTGTTCTTGCCAGAAGGTAGTGATCACTCAGTGATGGGAACAACAGTGAAGTGTTCAGTGAGCCCTGTCCTCTCACACTGCCTATCTACATAGCATCAAATCTATTGTGCTAAATTGAAGAATCCATTTAAATCATGATAAAAATCAAATGTCTTCCTAAGAAAAGGTTACACGATTAAAAACAAAAACCAAAAAACAAACCGCTCCCAGGATCTCAAATGCTGAGCTGAGGCCTGTCCCAAGGTCCCCTTGTCCCCTCCAGCCCTGGCCAAGGGTTCGATACCACGATAGGGCCTTGCTGGGCTTCTTGTTCTGAACAAGGATGTGTCATTTGGGCCAGTTTTTTTTTTTTTTTTTTCCTGCTGCCTTTTTTGGTGTGTGTGCTTCATGTTTAAATCGTGTTGCCTTGTTTGCTGGCAACAAGAAAAATCAAACCGCTCAGGTAGTGAGTGAGGGACCCACACGTCTGAGCACAGGGTGTGGTGGTCACTGATGAACACAGACCAACACAGAGCACTGCCAAGGGCTGGAGAGGAAGGAATACCTAAAGGCTGGACTCAGAACTCTGGTCCAGCCCGCTACGTCTGCCAGGAGGGAAAATCACCAGCCAGTGTGACGTGCACAAAGGAGGGGCCGGCAGACTTTCTGTTCTCGGCATGTTTCTTCCCCTTGTGAGTCCGTTACCTTTCACAAAGAAATGTTAACTATCAAATGCGTCCATTAATTGTGCCGCTGAGGGTGAAACCATCCAGTTAGCATATACACTATCATTTGCATATCTTGGACACACAGTGTTAGTGCCATCAGCTCTCGTGAGTGGTACAGGACTCTCTTCAGGCCAGTTCGGGTCTGACATGCCTAAAAATGAAAACAGATCATTTGCTCTGCACTGAAGAACCAAAACTTCATGTGCAGACAGTAAGGCCTTGGCAAAACTCCCTTTGAGGTTCAAACCAAACTTTCTGGTTTTCTGTGCCAATTACATGAATGGTTTCGTGCTCCGGGTTTCCAAAACACTGTCATATTTGGGGGGAAATATCACGTGCTCTCTTGGTAACTGTAACTTAACAGAAACTCCCAATTTTGACTTTTATAAGCTTCGAACTCCCAAATCTGATATAAATATTTGTTGACCTGTTTAAGTCTTTTTCTAAGGCAGCATAAAGCATTGCTGAATTAAAGGGCTCACTGCAGTGGGAAGCTTCTATAAAAAGTTTTCTAATGTAAAGAAGCCTACTCATCTTCCATCCAAACCCACCACGGAGGAGAGAATCTTCCAAATCAAGGGTGCGCACGGGCGAGCCCCACAGCGTCGACAAGACAATGGTGTGTGGCACCAGACCCAAAGCCAGCAAGGAATCAGTGACTCAGGAGGCATGCAAAAGGAACAATCTCGGCTGAAAAATGCTTGACACTCCAAGATTTAAAAGCAATCAATGATCAAGTTAGGAAACAGAAAAAATTTTCAAGTATTTAATCAAAGACAAAAGAAGGAGTTTTGGCAAGAACCGTATTTACTGTCCATTGCAAGACCACAGCACCACAGACTATGTTCTTTCAGAAGCATTTGCTCCAGCTTGTAGCACTGACTTCATAAGTGACAACTGTCATGACGGTGTGTAACGCAAAGGATGTGAAAACAGCAGTCTTCATGTGTCCTCCCTGATGGTGGGCATGTGGGCTGGGCTGAGCTCCCTAGTATGGAGTGGCCTCCCAAGAGCCACCTGCCCACCCAGATGGGTTCTGGGAGTGACCACAGGCTGTGCCCTCAGTGCAGGCGGGGTGGTGCCGGCTCCTCCTGTCTTAATGAAATGCCTCCCCAGATTGGGTAAATTTATCCCAGTAGTTAAATTAGAAGTACTATGACTTGATGCATACCCACCCAGAAATGACTTGTTTATCATTTTCTCAATATCCCCTGAGAATTCTGCCCAGCTCTTTCTTTTCTATTATCATAAGTTGCTAGGCAGTGTGGTAAGTATACTTATTTTCACATCCTTTAAAAAAAAAAAACACACACACACACAGTTTCAAAAATGCCTGAATGTAAACGGATGCAAAGTCAGACATTTACAAATAAAAAGGTTCAGAGAGAACTTTGGTTTCATTCAGACCAGAAACACTCTTAAAAAGCATTACAGAGAGTAAGGATAGTGCAGAGAGGAACGATGTTGCTAGAATCTAGTAAATGCATGTGAAATTCTACCATAGAGTTTGTTTTCAATCCACGTGGAGGGGAGGGCTCGAGGGAGGGGAGCATTATTACAGTCCACCAGGGGCGTCTCCTCCTCCGAGAGGCCGTCGTCATAAAGCAGGGAGTCGGATGGGGTGGAGGCAGCCAGGTCCAAGTAGTCCTGGAAGACAGAGATAGTTGGTCATCCCCGCGTGGGTCACTACTGGACATGGCCCCTGCTCCTCTCCTCACAAAGGCAGACTCACTGGCTGAGTCCCACCTCATGCTGGCCTACTAGCCTTTCCTCACGACCTGAGCCCCCTGCCAGACAGCCAGCACTGAGCCCTCCCAGCCTCTGCTTTGCTGGCCTTGCTCCACAGCCCTCATTGCTCCCTCTAGAAAGTCACCTGCCTGGGACAGAAATGTGCTCCTTCATTGCCTAGTCTTACCTCTGCAACATGCGGGAAGGGGGTGGGTTACTACATCCAGCACTGGGGAACCGGCCCATTTTACCAAACCCAAGGCTCTGGGAGAGCTCACTGCAGCCCCATTACTCATGTGCGAGTGCCAAGAAGCATCTCTGACCTGCTAACATTTTTCAGCTTTCCTCTGAGGACTCCCATCTAGAACAGAGCATCAGGACTCAGAAATCTGAAGTCATTGACATGGGTTTTGCATAGGAGGCTGTTCTGGGCTTTAGCTCCCAAGCGTGATGATTTCTCAGTGCCTGCCACTTCCACTGCCCTGGTTAAATGTGTAAAGAACAGTTGTAGCATTTTCCTGGATGCTTCTCTAGGAAGGTTGGCTCTCTTGGCATCACCTGTTATTTTGATTTAAGGTAATCCTGCGTTCACAGGATTTGGAGGCTTGGCCCAAATGGTACCCTGATGTTAGGTTTTATTACAAGCGGCCTACACCAGGCACATTTGTTTTTGTGTTTGAAGAAATGCCAACTTTTAGTAAATGTGCCAAGGTAAAGATGAAACCCTGAAACCCTGAAGGTAAGATCTGTGTCTGTATTGTTTACTTGTATCCCCAGCATCTGAGACAGAAAATGGTACATAGCAGTTGCTCAGTAAATATTAATTGAAACTTGTCGGCTTTCTCGTTTACCTACAGAGTTGTAACCCAGAGGCATATGGGCTGAACTGAGTGTCCCAGATATGATTTATTTGGACCAGACTGAGCTTTTGGAAGTATTCATTTATTTATTTTGAAAGAGAGAGAGAGGGAGAATGCAAAGAGCACAAGCGGGGGAGGGGCAGAGTGTCTGACCCGGGGCTTGATTTTGATTGTGAGATCATGGCCTGAGTCGCAATCAAGAGTTTCAAGCTTAATCGAGCGAGCCACCCAGGCGCCCCAGCTGTTGGAAATTTAAGTGAGTTACTAACATTAAAAACTGGAAAGCTTCAGGGGTGCCTGGTGGCTGGGTGGGTTAAGCGTCCAACTTTGGCTCAGGTCGTGATCTCATGGTTTGTTAGGTCAGACCCTGCGTCGGGCTGTGTGCTGATAGCTTGCCTGGAGCCTGCTTCAGATTCTGTGTTTCCCCGTCTCTCTGGGCCCTCCCCTGCTCAAGCTCTGTCTCTCTCTCTCTCAAAAATAAATAAGCATTAAAAAAAACTGCAAAACTTTACATAAATATTCTTTAAAATTCAGAAGACTAGGCACTCTGGTACTCATATTCCTATAGGTTATGTGTGGCTACAACGAGAGGTCCTTTAGAGGGGCTGGTGTGCTCCTGTTGGCTGCAGTCCCCACCACTCTGTAGCCGCTTCCAACCCCCCGCGGGGCCCCTCGCAGCTCTACTCTGATGACTTGTTTCTTTACTGAAAATGATGTTGTTTGACTTTGGAATATTTGCTTCCCACACCTGTCTGTGGACAGCTCTAAGCATAAAGGGAAGAATCTTGGTTTCTTTATGATTTGAGAAGGGGCCTGGCTCAAGGAGAAGGGTTCAGGTGCTGGCTGCCTTCAGGGGACGGCACGACCATCTCCCTTTGTACGGCCTTGCTCTGATCCTGCACTGGGAACTCCACAGAACAGGGGTGAGGCTGGAGTCCCCCCACTGCCATGTTCCGCCTGAAGGTGGGCAACGCCAGGAATTAGCCCCAGGTACTCACTCTGTTCTTAACCATCATCTTTTCCAGGTCTTTGCTGATGTCAGCAAACACTGGCCTCTTGTCTGGTTCCTGCTTCCAACACTGCAGCATGAGACCGTACCTGGCGGGAAGCACAGATGAGCAATTATGACCCAGCATGGACTGCCCAATCACAGCCGCCATAGCCAGCACGGTGCCCTGGGCCCACAGGGCTCTGTTCTCAAACCCCAAAGCTGTTTCTGCGTCACTGGACATCCTTTGCTGAGCTGAGCCAAGATCCAAGTGTCGTTAGGGGGTCAGGGTGCCTGGTGCTGTGGTCCAGCATCCTGTGGGTCTCCTTGCCCTTGAAAGAGATTTGTTTTCCCTTCCTTTTCAAAGATGTTGGTAAACAGCTGACAGGATGCCATGCTCAGTACGGGGGCTAGTCCTTAAACTCTTATCAAGTATGAACTGGTTATGGAAACAAACAAAAGCTTCTGCCAACCACACCTCTGCCTTGGGCCGTCCTCACTTCCTCATTTCCCTGGGGCCCGGGCTTGGCTGCAGGGCCTCCAGGGCTGCCACGTGGGTGTGCCCTGAGCCGCCCAGGGACGTGGCACCTACTCACCCCTGCACTCCCTCATCTAGCCCTGAGCCAGGCGCGTGGCAGGCACACAACAGGTTGTGTTGAATGAATGGACTGGCCTGTTTCTGCCCCTGGTGGTGCCTTTCCCATGTGTTCTCAGCCTGGCCTCTAAGAATCATCTGCTGGAACTACCATGTGGAGACTCCGGCACTCTTGGGCTGTGGGGCAGGCTCTTCCTGCCTGCCACCTGCTGGCCTCTGTGCCTCCATGTGGGCCCTCCCCAGTGTGCACTCCTAGGGTCATTCTGAATTATCTGCCCCTCCCCAGGTGTCTGACAGGGACAGGCCTTGGGCTCAAGCTGCTCTCTGGGTCTGAAGCACCCTTTTATCCTTTCCACCACCTTTCCTTGGCCTTACTCCCCCTCATCCATGTAAGCCTCCACCCACAGGAAACCCACTCAGCTCCCAGCAGAGTCAGGGTCCCCAGCACCTGCCATCGTGCCCAGTGCTGGTTCTCAGCCTTCTGCCTTGGTGTGCTCTGCCCTCTTACTACCTACTCCCTGGTTCACCGTGGGCTCGTGCCCAGGGCTGCTCAGGAACAGCGAGGGAATGAGTGCATTGTCTGTGTCTGAGGGAGGCTGGGCCAAAGCAAAGCCTGCTCACATCTCCTCACTGCAGTTGTCGGGCCTCTCCATCCGGTAGCCTGTCTTCAGGAGGTTGAAAAGCCGCTCCGGAGGGATCCCAGGGTAGGGGTTGCCCCCCAGAGTCACAATCTCCCACAGCAGGACACCAAAGGACCACCTAAGGGGAGTGAGACAACCAGTGGGCGGCTGCACTGGGCCAGCGGCGTCCCCTTCTCGGCAGACCAGACGTCCATCCCCCCAGCTGTTGTTGACCTCATCAGCGCCCCCAGCGCAAAGAGCCAGCCAAGTGCTCACGGATTTCAGCCTGGGCCTGACTGCGTGGATGGATGTGGAATGGAGGTAGGGATGAGCCGGCTGCCTGCCCTGCTCTCACGCCTGCCGTGCACAAGGCCCACCAGGCCGCCGCCAGAGCTCGGCCCCCACACCCACAAGGGGTACTCGGCTGGCCCTGTGGAGATGCGCCAAAGCACCAGGGACAGCACAGAGCAGCCGGGCAGGTACACCAACATGTGAGGCGGGGACTGAGGCCATGGGGCTGCCTGTACAATTCCTTCACCTTTTCTGTGGGCTTGGAAACGTAAAATCTTCAAAGAAAAACAGCACTGGCACAGAAAATTATTTAACTGTGAGGGAGAACTTACTGTGAAGTGGGACCAAAATCACATTGTAAAATAGCATCATCACATGAGCCCACTTACAGAGATAAGCATATGCCTGCACACCATGGAAAACACTAGACGGTCTTGTAGGCCAGGACCTTCAGGAGCTACTCAGGGGCCGTGCGACCCAACTGACTTGCAATGTCTTCATTACCCTTTGCCTTTTCCAACTGTCTACAGTCAGCTTTACATAATCCGAATACAGCTGCTTAAAACTGTTTAGGAACTGCCTTTTCTCAGCCCACATGATTCAAGAAATGCATGTGCGTTGATGGAAGAACACTCAGAAACAAGTCTGCTGTGTTTTTGAAAACCATCAGGTCTTATGATTTGACCTGTAAGGCCAAGTGTTGGTTCCTCTCTTCAAGCAGATTGGGATATGCCAACCCAGCAACTCACCCAAGGCCACCCTACCTATGGTAGGACTTGTCTGAGCCCAGCCCACGCTCAGGCCCACAGAGGGGAACAGTTCAGCTGGGCCTGCGTGGCACTAAGATGCCCAGGGAGGAGAGGGAGGGGCTGGCAAGGAGGATGGTGAGGGAAATTTCCAGTTACCCATTCACTGTTCTCACGCATTCCACTGTGACTCTCAGAACCACTGCGTGGGCCCCTGCCGTTTGCTGAATGAATACATGAAGGCCCCTCAACTTGGCAGGGGGGTGGTCATTGCAGATGGTTGGTATGAGCCAGTGTTGGGGCCAGTGTTGACCCCCCAGCCACGCTGCCCAGATGGGCATCGTGGCACCCTATGAATTGTAACCTTGACCCCAGGAAGGCAACACCCATACTTACACATCACTTTGGGTGGTGTAGATATGATCGAAAAGAGACTCAATTGCCATCCATTTGACTGGAATCCGACCCTAAAAAGGGAATGACGGAAAGACATTAACATGGCTCTGACACCCTGGGAACTGGGGATGGGGAGTGTGGAGCCATGTCCTGTGCATTTCCAGCTCTGGAAGGATGCTGAGGAGCAATGTCCAGAGTGCTCCCAGGCACAGAACTAGCAGCAGAGCCTCAGAGGGGCTGGAACTCTGGTCTCCCAGGCACAGTTGAGATGCTGGAGGGAGTCAGCTGGCCTGCCCACAGCTACACAGGGCGTGCTCGTCATGCATCACATCCCTGCTGAGAAGAAACCCAAGGAATCAAGACCACACCCAAGCCAGGTTTCCCTAGGGCCAGGTCCGGAGGGCTCTGGGGTGCCCTGGGTGGTGATGCCCAATGTGTGGGCCAACAACACCATCCAGCAAGATCTCCTGATTTCTGAGGGTGAATGAGTTCAGGAAACCAACTTCCAGCGTTTCCATCTTGGGGACTTCTGAGGCAAACCAACACACTAAAGGCTTTTCTGAGAAGCCCTGAGAGAAGAAACCTGTTTCCATGTCTTGGGGCTTCTTTTTTCCCTATCATTTTATCCCACAGCCCTGTTAGCACCCTCTGAGAAACTGCGCCCACTGCAGAGTTGTTGGGGTCAGACCTAACAAATGCTTTCCAGTGCAACTTGAGAAACAAGTTAATAGGTAAGTCTTAGGACAAGAATCAACCAAAAATGTGGTCGATCGATTTTAATGCAAAATTTACTGCAGTCTCCTTTTCTTGAAAGCATTCTTCACGATTTCCAACCTTCATGAAGTGTGACTTTTTGAGGTGTGAGTGTTTGTAGCAACACTGCCTGCTGCCTGTGCTCTCTAGGAGGACTTGTGCTTGGATGTCTGTACTTCTCTGCTCCCTGACACAGGCCATTTTGGGGGGATCAGTGCATCTATAGAAAGGCTGTGTCCACACCCCTCCATAGGGGAAGCGGCCCCTCTCCACTTCCCCTTTAGCAGTTCTGAGATATGCTGTCACAACAGAAACCCCAGAGGCAGCTGGGGTGCCATTAAGTCCATTAAGTGACCAACTCTTGATGTCAGCTCGGGTCACGATCTCATAGTTTATGAGTTCAAGCCCCGTGTCGGGCTCTATGCTGACAGCACGGAACCTGTTTGGGATTCTCTCTCTCTTTCTGCCCCTCCCCAGCCCATGATCTCTCTCTCTCTCTCTCAAAATAAATAAGCTTAAACAACAAAACAGAACCACAGAAACCCCAGAAAAAAATGAAACATCATCCTCACAGTCTGTGGCGACACGGGGCTTCTCCTAATCCCTTAGAACAAATCTGAAGTGTATGTGGTCACTTTTTGTGCTTCTCTTTTTTGAGCAGTGTCTGTTCTGAAAGCTGGTAGGCATAGCTCTTGAAAGGCCCCAGGAGTGATCCTGTCCGGTCACCAGGAGGCAACAGGAGGGGCTGAGAGGGCAGTGGAACTATGTCCCCCTGCCAGGCTGCCCAGATGGGCATCGTGGTGCCCCATGCATATAACCTTGACCCCAGGAAGGCAACACCCACACTTATACATCACTTGGAACTGCCACAGGGCACTGGACAATACAGGGACACAAATTTCCCCAGAAGGGCCCCCAACCAACTATTCCA
The DNA here is from genome assembly GCF_046562875.1 of Panthera onca. Lineage (NCBI taxonomy): Eukaryota > Metazoa > Chordata > Mammalia > Carnivora > Felidae > Panthera > Panthera onca. The sequence goes on along the minus strand of NC_138349.1, from coordinate 37,981,387 downwards.
GTGGTTTGGAGAAAGCGTCTAAGAATCCTACGTTGCATCTCTGGACTCCCTCTCCAGGGCCTCCCTGTGAGCCTTCCAAAGTCACTCAGCCAGGGGTTCCCAGGTCCCTGTTCCAGGGGAACCCCCACCTGTAACGCAGTTCATTCCTTTCTGCCCAGAATGACTGCCACAGTGAGGCTTATTGACTTCAGTCTCCTTTGAGCGAAGAGCTAAGTTACACAGAGGAAGCAAGGGACCTTTCATCCTGTAGAAGGGAGGGGAACAACTGTGGAGAAGAGAACTGTCATTTCTGCAGTGCTAGCTGACCTTCAAAAGTGATGAAAAGCAAAAGAAGCTGCAGGCCCAGCTTCCCAGGGTTGCTCTGAAAGGGCGGGTATGGCCCTCAGGAAGAGAAGGAACAGACACAGGGACAAGTCCTGAGCTGGGTCTCTGGGGACCCACGATTAGGGAGGGATCTGAAGATGACAGCTAGAAGTTTATACTCTAAAATGATCTGCTGTCTCCTCCCCAGGTGCTCTAAGGGCTCTGCCCAGGCCCACTGCGGGAACCCTGCCCCACCCCCACCCCACCCCCCCACCGCCCTCCAACCCCTCTGGGAGCCCTGGGCCACACCCCTGGGGACCCGGTACCTTGCTCCTCTTCACATAGGAATCCTCTTCATAAACGTCTCGGGACAGGCCAAAATCCGAAATCTTCATCTTCCGCCCCTCAGCTACCAGGACATTTCTGGCTGCCAAGTCCCGATGGACAAGCTGCAAGGAAGACAGCAACAGGGACGCCTGAAGCCCGGGCCCCAGCGCAAGCGGTGGAGGCCCGGGCTGGCAAGGCACACACCTTCATCTCAGCCAGGTACCGCATCCCCCGAGAGATCTGCCAGGCGAAGGAGATGAGGTCGCCCATGGTCAGGGCCCGCTCCTCGGGGTTGTCCAGGTAGCTGGAGCTGCGGCTGCCTCCGCTGCCCACGTAGCCGGGCCCCGCCTTGCGGCTCTCTCGGAGGAAGCCCCGCAGGGAACCGTACTTGGCATACTCCACAATGAGGAAGAGCGGGCCTGGGGGCAGAGAGGGGGCTATGAGCTGGCTACCTGCAGAGCCTGGGCCGGGAGGAGGCTGCAGGGCCCCTAGGCAGGCTCTGCCCCCACCAGTAAGTGGGCACAAGGACACAGCCCTCTCTGGCCAGTGGCCTGGGCGCCGTGCAGCACGTATTTCAGTCCCGGCTCACTCTCGTACGGCTTGCTCTCCTCTTTGTGCTGGCCATGCCAAAGAGGCTCCCTGGGCGGCCGGGCGCAGCCTTCTTCTGGGGTGCCCAAGGCAGGCGGCTGCCTTACTAGTGCTGCCCCGGGAGCCAGCCCCCTGCTGCCAGGACGTCACGTCTTTCTACATCCTCGGCCCTGCTGCAGCACAGGCTGGGGATGGCTGACGGACGCAGAGGATCTGGAGCCTCGTGTGGCACCTGCTCCCTGTTCTCAGCAGCTCGTAGGCTGCAGTCTTGTCCCAAGCCCAGCCTCGAGTCCTGCTGGTGTCCATCAGTGTCCTTGCTGCCCTCTCCCTGGGGGACCCTGCCCTCTCGTTCCCCCAGCACGCACATCTGCGTGTACGAGGACACACAGTGAGAGGCCCTCGAGCAGCACAGACCAGGCCAATCTCCTGTGTCCTTATGTGAGAGATGGTGACGATGCCTTCACCATGCAGGGCTGGGCTTGGGGTCACCTGGAGGTCACGACACTCCTAGTCCCCAGTAGGTGCCCAGGACATACCATCTGTTTCTAGGGCTCCCTGCCCTGGAGCTCTGCCTGGAGCAGGGTGCTGACAGACCAGGATGTCACCACAGACCTCTGTGCAGCTACAGCAGGCCCGGGGGCAGGAGCCTCATGCAAACACCGCTGCAGCAGCCCTTCCTGATCCTCTCACTGACGCGGGAGGATGCAGGCTTCGGGTGGGGCCAGAGCCAGAGAGGACAAGGAAGGGGAAGGAGGAAGAACGAAGCAGCCCAGAGCCCCCAGCCTGCACTGGGCAGCTGCCTGTCCCTTGGCCGGCCTTACCGTCCTGGCTGCAGGCCCCGTACAGCTTGATGACATGTGGGTGGTTGACCTGCTTCAGGAGGTTGAACTCTGACAGCAGGTCCCGCAGCTCACTTGGGGAAGCGTTCTCTGAAATGCACGCAAACAGAGCAGGCTGCAAACCAATCCCTTCTGGAAGCCCCCTCTGTGACCACCCTGGGTCACTGACCCACATCACAGGTCTGCACAGACCCTGGTTATCTCCTTCCCAGACAGCCGACCTAGGTTTAGACAAGGCCCCCAAAGACCCTGCTATTCAGGGCTTCTCTCAGCCTGTAGAGAGGGTCAACAGCTGCCTCATCTGCTTCTGGGGAATAACAACCCTGAGGAGCAAACTTCCTTATTGGCAGGCTCTTTCCATGGAAACCCTCCTGGGACCAGGCTGTGTGTGGAAGTGGCTGCATTTCCCTGCAATTGTCATCTTTCAAGGACAGTGGTGCACAGAGACCGTCCTCATAAATCCCGGGAAGGTAAGACGCTTGTCCCATGTCCTAAAACACCTGCCGACCAAGCACGCAACAGGAGGGTGAGGCCCTGGAGAAAGTTGAAGACAATGAGGCTTCACAGTGGTGGCCTCTCACCATGCTGAGCACGTGCGTCCTGAGGGTGGGCAGAGCTGTGCTTGGGCTCCCAGCAGGAGCCTAATCTCGAGGGGAGGGATGTGGAGTCAGAAGCTGGGGCTCAACAGGCCTCCTGGGGCAGCTGTGCCACATTGCACCCTCTGGCTGTGCACTGGAAGTGAGAGGGCGGCTGGGAGATAGGGTGTCAGGACCCACATGTGGCGGCCTGGGCTGGTCTCAGTGCGGCCCCTTAGTTCCTGGAGCCTCAGGGGGGCATGGGGAGACCCCAGTCTGAGGGCCTAGGTAAGCATTCAGAAGCACCCACTGGTTCAGGTAATGGTTGTCACGGTGTAGCCCCACCTGCGACACTAGAATTCTCATGTACATCTGCCAGCTTGTACCCACTGCATGGCCACTGGGCCCTTGGGCCACTGGACTGTCCACCCAGTCTCTGGGTGGACACCAGTGTTTGCGTATGGGTAGGTGAGCATATACCCACTTAGAGGCAAACTTGTGGCATGACTGGTCATAGGGCCCTCGCTGAGGGCCACAGGGACAGGCCAGGCAGGGCCCCAGGGGGCAGGGGCCAGTCCCTACAGGTGGCTTCTTCACCAGGACCCCAGGGGCTGAGAGGAATGAATGGGGCAGACTGGGGAGGGAGAGCTGTCAGTTCAAGACAAAAAGGGCTTTTAATTTTTTTAAAACTCAGATCTTTACCCAATATTGATGCAAAAGCAATACCACTCTAGAACCTTCCAAGTGAGGAAAGTCCTCTTGCCCTGTTTCTCCAGGGCCCACCCTGGCCCATTTCATCTGTGACGGGGGTCTCCAGAATGCAGCCCCTCAAGAATAGCAATGGGGGGCTCTGGAGAAGGCTCCCAGCTGGCTGCCAGCACCCTGGTTGTCAGGGGGGCTTCGTCCAGCCCTCGGGGCTCCTGCAGAGCCACCTGTGCACAGTGCATAGACAGGTACCTTTCAGCATCTTCACGGCCACGGTTGTGTACCCTGCTTTGCCTTTTAGCCGGAAGGCTGTCGCCTTAACCACTTTTCCAAATTCGCCTTCTCCCAGGGTTTTCCCAAGAACCAAGTTCTTTCGAGGGAATTCCCACTTTGGATCCTCCTACGTGGAGTTGAAGGAAGAAGAAGAAGAGAAGGGAGAAAGCTGGTGAGGGTAGGAGGAAAAGAGGACGGCAAGGCCCATAAGTGAGCCCCCCCTCCCCCCACCGTGGGCAAGCACCAGTGTGTAAACAACAGTCACCTGAACCTGTGGACAATGGGCACCCACCTGCACTGAGGGCAGGACCCCAGCTGGGCAGGATCCCACACCTTATGGGAAGATAGGTGCTGACACAGAATGGCCTGGACTCTGGATGCCTGGACCCTTGCTTATCCCTGGTCTACTGAACATGCCTTGGGCCCTCCCAGGCCCATGTCCTTGTCTCTCAAACAAGGGGTTCAGGGCTAGCCTAGCACCCAGGGGGTACTCACATGGGAGTGTGGCCTCTTCCCTGGGAGTTAAGCCCAAGCCTCCCAGTGCTGCCTCTGCTTTGGACTCCAGGACCATAAGCCACTGACATCCCACAGACCAGGTCCCAATCTGTCTTCTCTAGAGAACCCCCGGACCCCCAAGAGGACTGAATTGGCACCAGTGGCCCAAGCTGCCTCCTGGCCAAGGACCCCCAGCTATGGATGGAAGCGTCCAGGGCAACTTCCCTGTGTGGTGCTCCAGAAAACGTACCACCGTGCTACTTGGGAACCTCCGTCCTCCTCTGTGGAAGATGCTGCTCCTCCCATGGGACTGGCCATTTCCCTGGACCTGCCTCTACCTGTTCCCCATGCTTCCCACGCTCACCTCTACCCACCCTGCCTTCCCACTGAAACCCAACTCAGATTACTCTGGGACACCTTCCCAGACCCCAGCCTGGCCCCGCATCCTTGAACTCTGACTGGGGATGCCAAAGCCTATCAGGAACCTTCCCTCCTGGGCCACTATGGGTGTCTGTTGCCCCAGCTCTCCCTGCAGCTGGGTATGGTTGTGGCCTGGGGGTGCTGCTATGATGTGACCTGCCAGACTCATCTGACCCACACAGATGACACCACTGGGCCCCACTGCCCTGCTGAGCAGGACCATGGTTTCCAACACCCATGTACAGGTGTGCGTGCTCTTCATGGGCAGAGGCAGCCTCCCCTCGGCACCACATCCAGGGTCCCTGCTGGCCAGCTGCTGGGTGTGGTGGTGTTGCCTCAAGTTCCCCAGGAACCCACAGTCAGGGTCAGGGTTGACAATGTCATCACTGTTACCCTGGTGTCCTCAACCCACACTGCACTGGAGAAGTTTTCACTGCACACAGAAACTGCACTAAGCATGCGTAGACAGCACTGACTTGATCCTCTTAAAAGACATTAACGCTTCTTCCCACTTTATACAAGAGACAAGTAAGGTCCAGCAGTTGCGTAATATGTCCGTAGAGCTGGTCAGGGTCCTCAGGCTGGGCTCTGGCTTCTCTGTGCCGTGGGCCCAAGCGGACGTGGGCTGAGATTGGTGTGTGTCCACTTGCACAAGCGCCCACAGGCACTGCCCTTCCTGTGCACCTCACCATAAACTGCCTGGGTTTACAAAGGATTCAAGTGGCTCATCCCACAGGCCTGCTGTCGAGGCTGAGACGCTTCCTGGGACAGGGGTCACAGACCCCCTGTCTGCTGAGCGACTAGGACTAGGAAAGCCAGGACGGAGGCCGCAGTGTCTGCCACAGCTGGGGATGGCGTCCGTGGCCCAGACCCTCACTAAGGGGGAGTACCCTTGAGTAGTGCCCCTGCAAACCCCAGCCACCTCCCAGCCCTGCTTGGGCACTGCCAAAGGCCCCGTGACTCCTGAGCTCCCTACTCGGTGACCCCTGTCAAGGTGCACACTCTGTGATGCTTGCTGCCAGGCCGTGGGCGGGGAGCCTCTGTTCACATGCACCCTCGGCGCTGAGTGTTCTTCTCAGGTCCTCTTAGAACCCGGCTTCCAGCTCCGTGGCACCTGCCAGCAGGCATACAGAAGAAGCGTGGCAGGTTGAGGGGAGGCCTGGCCAGGACGGGGGCTCTCAGGAGCACATAGTGACTGCAGGCCCAGGACCTCCCATGGAGAAAGGGGATCGGGAGGCTGCCGGCTCTGGGTGGCACTCTCCATCACCCAGCCAGTTAGGGTCCTCTCGGGCCTACCTCCTCCACAGCTGGCCTAGAGGCCCATGGCACCCCCTCTTCCACTCCACAGATGAACTCCCCTCCCTACTGCTGCCACCCTGGCCCAGCCCCTGCCTGCTGCCATCACTCGCCTAGCTGAGGACAGTGCCTCATCACAGGGCTCCTAATTCTTCTTCTTCTTTTTTTTTTTTTTAGCATTTATTTACTTTTGAGAGAGAAAGAGCACAAGCCAGGGAGCTGCAGAGAGAGAGGGAGGCACAGAATCTGAAGCAGGCTCCAGGCTCTGAGCGGTCAGCACAGAGCCCAAAGCGGGGCTTGAACACACCATCTGTGAGATCATGACCTGAGTCGGTCAGATGCTCAACCCACTGAGCCATCCAGGTGCCCCACAGGGCTCCTACTTCTGCACCCACCCCGGAGACTCCCCAACAGAGGAACCTGCAGAAATGAAGGCAGAATATGGGCCTCCTCTGCTGAACCCCCAAGCCCCAGGGCCCCACCCACCCTCTGGGAATAAAATCCACACTCCTCCTCAGGGAGGAGCCCGCAGCCCTCAGGGCATCTGGAGGACAGTTGCCTATCAGGTATGGCATGGCCCACCCTCCCAAATCTCAGTCCACCTAAATGAGCACCCATCACTCTCCACTCTGCTAAACTGCCTCCATGTCCTCTGCCCTCCTTGGAAGGCAGCTCCGCGGAGGCTGGGGCCTTGCTTGTGATGTCTTCCTGGTGAGTGAGGATGCATTAGCCACTTGTGGGCTACAGGACGTGGCACGAGGAAACCCCGTGTGCCCCTCCCCGCACCTCCTAGCTTCCCCAGGCCTGGGGTGTCTGTCACCCACAGTGCCTCCAGGAGGGATGCCTCCCAGGCGGAGGTCCTGCGCGGAGCCTCACCGGGATCTTGAAGGCGTCCACAGAGACCTGGTTCTCCATGGAGTCCATAGAGGGCCGGCGGGCGCCGGACGAGGAGTAGCTGACCGGGAAGGCCTGGGCAGGCCGGCGGAAGGTCATCTCAGCAGAGGCAATGGGTGGCTTGTGGGCGTTCTTGTGGTAGCGGTGGATGCAGAAGGTGGAGAGCAGCATGGAGACGACGAAGGAGAAGAGCACAGCGGCCGCGATCACCGTGCGGCAGAGCTCGTCACACAGCGGCTCTGCAGGCAGGGGCGGCCGTGAGGGACAGCGCTCTGCGAGGGTGCCCCGATACCAATGGGCACCAGCGTGGCATGACTGCAGCAGCGGGAGGACTGCTGTGACAAGCCGGGCGGCCCGGCAAGTGTGGCAGCACGAAGTCGTGAGCATAACGCAGACACTCACACGGCACCGACCGCTTGGCAGGTCACTTTCCCTGCGGAGACTGCTATCACCCTCCTACGGAAGGGCCAGGAGGCACAGGGGGTTTAAGCAGCCTGCCCGAGGCCACCCAGCAGAGGCAGTGTATGCACTGTGCTAGCCCTGGGATGCTGGCAGCCGGGGGGCTGGCAGGCAGGCAGGCAGGGTTCCTCTGCTGTGTTCCCAGTGTATTCTGTATTTTCTTTGTAAAACTGGGAGAGGGAAGGAAAGCGGCTCAGGGCCTAGTGCCATGCCGCAACAACTCAAATACAAAAAAACATCCCTGGGCCCAGGCAGGAAAGCTTCCCGTGTGCTCAGACCCATGCCACCTACCCGCACCTGCTGGCCCAGAAGGAGCACCTGGAGGCTATGGCTGGGAGAGTGGGGTTCCAGTCAGATGGTGCCATGGGCCCAGAGAAGGCCCTGCACAAGGACAAACTGAATAGATGTGGAGTTACTAGGTGGAAGAATTTTCCAGCCCAACCTTTACCATAAAACTTCAGGGCAGAAAACTTACTCTGTAGAGGCCCTGACCTAGATGCCTCTGCACAGATGAGGGAACCGAGGCCCAGAGGGAAGGAGGAGGGTCTCCCGGGGTTTCACTTGCCTTCCTGCAATTTCCTCCCTGGCTCGCTGGGGCTCAGGGAGGTGCGGGGAGCCCTGCCCTGCATATGGCCCCCGCAGTGCCCCCCACCCACTCACCCTGGCTGTCTTCAGGTTCGCAGAAGCACTTCTTCTCTTCTGGGAAACAGTTGCAGATACCGAAGCCAGCTTTAATCCCCCAGCGCTCCCCTGGCTCATGCCCACCAATGATGCTGCCGCCCCCTGGTGACAGATGTAGCCCACTAAGCCTCCTGGTCTGACCAAACCAACCAGGACCACCCAGGAAGAAGCATGAGCAGTCCCTCTGCACATGATGTCAGCATATTAGGCCAGGGGGTGGGGTGGGTGGGAGACATGGGGGTAGGTGGGGGTGGGAAGGGTAGTGAGCTCTGAAGTCTGGGTCACCTGGGCAGGAATCAGCACAGTCTGCCCCCAATCCAGTGGCCCCAGCAGGTAGAAGAAGGCCCCCACAGGCTGTCCAGGGCCCTCGCTGAGGTCCACACATAGTTACTTTTCAGAAGCAGACAAGAGGCAGCAGGAAGCCAGGACAATCAGGGGTTGGGAGCTGTACCCATGTGAGCTGCCCAGGGTGACACTGGGGAGTGTTGGTCCAGGCACCAGTCTCCAGAGGTTGTTTTTTTTTGTTTGTTTTGTTTTGCGGGAGGTGGTGCAAAGCCCTTTGTTCAAATGAAATGTTAGAAAAAGTCTTGGCAAAAAAATCCAGGCATGAGGCTTGTCTGGCTGAAGTGCAGGTGGGAGTCCAAGCCTCTCCCTCCCGCTGGCTACTCCCACCCACCCGGGGCCCTTGAACTTGTAGGCCCAGTAGTTGCTTACGGAGGCAGTCCTGGGGGCAGATGTTGACATTTCTGCTCTCCACGGCATCACAGTGGCCATCGGGGCAGGTCTTGATGCTGGGGGAGCAGGTGGAGAAGTTCCTGGTGATTCCTACGACACACGGCAGGCTGGTCACTACCACAAGGTCAGATGGCCAGGGCCAGAAGGGCGGCACCCCAGGGCCTCCCAGGCCAACCCTGTACCCCCTAAAGGAGCAAACTGAGGCCCAAGCAGAGAATCCGTGAGTGGGATCCATGGGGTGGTGGGCACAGTTCAGAATTTGCTGCCATCTACACCCAAGCCCTACTGCCTGGGGCCACATCCCAACTTTGGCCCAGACCTTCCAAAACCCAAGAGGACCTGTGGTCCCATGGCGATGAGAAGACTGCACGTCCTTGTACCGCCCGTGCTCTGTGTTCATGCTCACCCTCTCCTGACATCAGGAACTACAAACGGGGACAAAGTTCTGGAGAACACATGTGGAGAGGGGAGGGCCATCACAGTGGCCGGCAGGGCCTACATGGACCCCATTTCCACTCAGCCACCATTACCCCTCTCCCCCGCCTGGCCGCAGGCCCCTGGCTCTGCGTGGGGCCTACCTTTGCCATCTCCCTGTCTCCACTCGCACCTGCCCGTCAGAGAGCCCAGGCCGCCGCACTCCTCACATTCAGGGCGTCTCTTGCTGACTGCACAGGACAGGGGGCAGCCTGGCTCCTCAGCCACATCTGGGGGTGGCAGAAAGCTGGTCACAGAGGGCTGGCCTAGGCCCGGTGTCCAGCCAGCATCCAGGGGCAGAGGGAAGCACTGGCCAAGCTTCTCTCATGGGTGAGGCTAGAGGGGTGGGGGTGCCTCTGCATCAGGGCACAGGGCAGGATGGGGCCCACTGAGGAAGTAGGGTGGTACCACGGTCACAGCAAGGGGTGGGGCAGCTACTGGGCTAAGCATGGAGGGAGGATGTGACAGGGCTACACTCAGCCAAAGATACACATGCACGGTTACACCTGAATTTCAGAGAGAACACTGAATGCTTGCTTTGTGTAAGTACATCCCTAACACTGCATCGACATACTTGGAAGTCTGCAAATGTTGTGTGGGACATACTTACAACAAGAATTGCTTGTTGCTTACCTGAAATTTAAATTTAACCAGGGTCCTGTATTTTATCTGGCAGTCCTATAGCAGGGCGTGTATAGAATGCACTGGCAGTGGTGACGGGGAATAGTGACCTTTCACTACTCAGTCACTCTGGGCTAAGCTGTTTTATACTTTCTCCTTGTCACCCTTCACGCTTGGCTATGCAGCGGGCACTCTTAGTCTCATTTTGCAGGGAAGGAGACTCGCGCCCAGGGGCACTGCCATCGGGTGAAGGGGGCAGGCCCAGGCCACTTCTATGAGGGAAGCCCATGGCTCTACCATACCCTGCCCGTCTCCATCCTCGACGCGGCCCCGGCACTCACATGTCCCCTCCACGGTGACAACCAGCAGGGCCTGGGTCTGCTTGCGGGTTGGCCGGTCGACAGCCACTACCGTGTACCGGAGTTGAGAGCAATCGGGCCGCTGCAGGGCTTCTGTGTCGTTCACGAAAAGGTTCCCTGTGGTGTCCTCTGCTGAGGTGACCACCCCCAGGACACTGCAGTTGGTGCTGGAGAGCTGCAGCCTGTACTGCACGTGGATGCCGCTGAACTCCTGGCAGTTTTCCACACAGACTTTCCCAATCTAGGCACGGGGCACAGGAAATGCCTCAGCTGGGTGCGGCACTGGCTTGTGATGGTGGCTGGAGGGGCCCCTGGCCGGCCTGAGTCCTGGAACAGTCCCCTACGGGCTCCAGGTATGACAGACCCCCCTCAAGTCCCCGTCCTCCATGCCCCTGGAACCTGCAGACCCATCCAGATGCCTGTACCTCCCCTGCCCTGCCCATCACACCACCGCCTACCTCCTGGGGGCCAGAGGTGGAAGAACTCAGGGCCCTGCCTCCAGGCAGGTGCCCACTCTCCCGGCTCATTCTTTACTCACCGGCTCCTTGAGGCATGAAGGCCGATTGGGTCCCCCCTCCTGCCCTCCCCGACTTCCGGCCAGGCCGGTTTTGGGGACCACCAACTGCCATCCTGAGTGCATGTGGCCCGGTTGCTCCAGGTCACCTGCCTGGTCAGTCAGAGCACCGTGCCCAGGCCATATGATTCTGCCTGTCCCACACGAGACCCAGGGGCCTTCCTGGCACTCTGGCTGGAGCCACTGGGAAAGAGGGGATGCTTCTCCAGGGGATGCTAGGCAGGCAGTGCCATTGCTGGGGCCCGGAACTCTCCTTACCCCTCGGCCACTGAAGTTCAAATTAGACACTGGTTTCAGTGGCTTAAAACCAGGAGCTCTGACTAGTCAAGGCCGGGGGGCAGAGGGCAGGCTGGGGCCTGGACTGCAGCCACTTAGCAGGCGTTCACTCAGCCCTGCTCAGGCCCAGGGCACAGCCAGGTTCCTCCACACACAGGCCCGACACCACAATAAAACTACTACCTCCTAGATCTCCCAGCACATTCCCATATAAAATGTGCTTACTTCCACTCTCCCATACGGTCCTCAAAGTTGTCCAAGGTCACTATCCTCAACTTACAATCACAAAGACCGGGGAGGGGGGGTGAAAGATCACAGTGAGTGTGAGGCCGTATTGGGACTCAAGTCCCTCTGATCTCAAGTCTGCTGGAGCACAGGTGACACACCTCTTACGGTATTTGCTTCCATTTGGCACCCCCTCAGAGACCCCTCGGACCCCTCTGCCTTGTTACCTCCCACCACCCTTGACCTCTGCTTCCATGAAAGGTCCGGGGTTGGGTGGCAGGTCAGGGAGCTTGGATATGTCCAAGGGTGGGGTCCTTTGTGTGCTGGACCTGGGTGGCTGTCAGGAGCGGAGGGTGCATGGGAACCAACAACAGAAACGGGGACAACTGGAGATGGCCTTAAACATGACATTCTGAAGAGGTGTATCCGAAGCTGCTCCATTAGGAAAGAGCAGTATGTGAAGTCATATGCATGCTGTAATGGCAAGCAAAACTACAAAAATCCTTAAGAGAAACATTCTAGAAAGAACTGTACTAAAATGCTAAATACTAGTTGATAGGGAGAGAAGGGATCTCTCCTCCCTGTCCTTCATCTTTTTTAACGGATACTTACTACTTTATGTTTTTTTTTCCACTTCTAATTGTTATTTTTCAATGAGAGAAGGGATCTCTCCTCCCTGTCCTTCATCTTTTTTAACGGATACTTACTACTTTATGTTTTTTTTCCACTTCTAATTGTTATTTTTCAATGACAAATGAAAGATAAGCTCTAGTAAACGCACATGCAGAAGGCAAAGTGCAAGTGCTCCCCACCTTTCCCAGCAGAGGGCGCCACTGTTACTTGCTGCCTGCATTCACACGCTCGCAAATTCCATCAATGAAAATTTGTTTTTGAACATACGGAGTCATGGGAGGCCAGTATTTTTACAAATCACTTTTCACTTAACAATCCACCAGGAGCATCTTTCCAAGTCAGCCTACGTAGATTTAGCTGGCATTGCTTTTACAGTTGGACAAAATATGTTTTAAATATACAAAGGAAGACGGCCACAAAGAGGTCCATGGTGCCCACTAGCCCTACCCTTGTGACTCTGTCAACTCTGTCATGGCCCCAGCCTCCCTGGCCCCGTGCCCGTGGCTCCCCCTGGGCCACTCTGTGTACACGTTAGGCCAGGGAGGGAGTGTCTCTCAACACCAGCCCTGCTTGCAATCTGTAAAACAGAGTGCCCCACCCTGGGGGTCCTCGGTCCCTCCATGCCCCTCCCCAGGTAGGCACTGGGCTGTGGGCTCACCTGGGCAAAGCGGCGGGCCCGCCTGCTCACAGTGAAGGTGTAGGTGCTGGGCAAGTGCAAGCTGACAGGCAGCACGGACACGTTGAAGTGGAGGAAGAGGGTGCCCTCCCCGGGGCCCTGGAAGTCCGAGTCATTGACCAGCACGGTCAGCTGCAGGGAGCGGTTCTCCGAGATGGGGAGGCTCCGGTTGAGAACCAGCCCTGTGGGTGGGGGCACGGTGATGACTGCCTGGGCCCACTGCCCCGTGCCACTGCGTGCCTCCTCCCAGCCATGTCCCCGGCACATATACACGTGTGCAAACACAGATTTTCACACATATGGTGCATGGATAACAGATGCGGCTAAGTCAGAACCACTGTTTAAATGTTAACCGTTGTGCCGAGCTGGAAGCTGAGAAAATCCTTCTCAGCTGGGAGGTAACCTGTATGTGTGTGTGGTACGTGTTATGCGGTGTCTGTGTGTCGTGTATAGGGTATATGTACGTATATGTGGTAGGTATCGGGTATGCACATGGAATGTGTACGTGTGGAGCATGTATGTGTGGGTGTACACGGGGTAAAGATGTACCACCACCGAGGCCCTGGGAAAACTATACTGGCCTCCATTCCCCCAGAGAACTCCTCCCAACAGCAGCAGCCTCCAGTGGAGTCCTGGACTCCATAGGCCCCCAGTGCTCGGAGCCTGCACACTTCCGTGCACCTGCTGAATGGCGTGGCTGTGGTTCTAGTTTCGCAGAGACAGGAGGATGAGGGTCAGGAGGTTTTGGTACACAGGGTGTTTAGAGTGAATGAGCCCGGGCAAGGATGACATTTCCCCTTGTACAGGGCAGGAGACCTTCAACGGCTCAGAGTGTGTGAGGAAGATGAGAAACAAAAAGGATCAGGCCAGGCAGAAAGGGGTAAAGGTACCAGCGATTCTGGGTTCCCCCAGAAGCAGGTCCCAAAACAAGGATTCAAGTGCAACTAGGGTATTTGGAAGGATAATCCCAGAAAACATGGGCAGGAGGGTGGGGGGGAGGCAAGGCAGCTGATGAAGATGCCCCATCCTGCAAGGGAGCACAGCAGGCCCCTGGAGCTTAACCCTGTGGGAGCCAGACAGGACAATCTTTGCAGGATCCTCTGGCTCAAGCACACAGAGATGCTACCGGGTACTAACCTCTGTGAGTAGAGAGCTATGGGGACTAGGGAGAAATAATCCCCAGGTACTTGGCCACCTCGGAGGCAGCAAAGCAGATGCCAGGAGCCAGAGGAAGGCCTCAGGAAACGATGTATTTGTTTGTAGTGGGCAGTGAACCCTGGCATGGTAAGCATGAGGAAATGTGGGAGGGTCCCGCCAAGGCCTGCCACGAGGCAGTTCAGTGAGAGAACAAAGCCGGTAAAAACCCACCAAGGTGGCCAAGGTGAGACCAGTGGAAGACGAGGAAGGGCTGGGTGGAGTGGAAGGATCTTTATCCCAGGGTCAGAGAGCAAGGACAAGTATCTGTGTTTGTAGGATGCTACAAGGGTGGGATTCCCTAGGGGGCCCAGCCAGGCCACGCCTGGTCCCTCTTACTGTAGTCATGCACAGTTGCCCGCACAAAGCTGCCGTTGGCCTGGGCCAAGGTCTCGTTGGGGGAGTGCTCGATACGGAATGTCTGGAGGACCCAGGCATCCCCAGAGAGTAGTGTGTTTGTGTATCGCTTCAGGAGCTCCCCGGATGCTGGCACCACGTCTGCATCGAAGACACGTATTTTGGCCACCACAGTGCCCTGCAGAAAGTAGGGGGTGCCAGTCAGAGCTGGTGAGAGGGACCCCTCAGAGACCCTGTAGCCTGAGACTTCAGGAGAGCACGTGCACCAAAGGCGGGGCAAATGTGCACACTCAGAGCCAGTTCTAAGGACACACTGGCCTGGGTTCAAGTTCCCAGAGGGTCCCTTGCCAATCTGGCTCAGTCACCCTCCTTGGGCCACTGTGCCTCACTTGTGCAACAGGTGTGACAGACATCTACAGATTTCCCCTAGGAATGGATGAGAGCAGATGCCCAGGTGCTTTGCTGATAGGCTTCACCCAGGTCTCCATGGAGCACAGCAAGCTGGGCCCCACAGGGTGGAGGAGTTAGCTCACTGTCACATAGTGATAGATGGCAGAGCCAGATCCAAGCCCGGGTGTACATCAAAATGTCCTCCTCCAAGGACCTTCTATATACCAGGCTGGAGGGAATCATGAGGAGAGCTCTGAGCAGTCACAGGGCATCTCTGCTTCCACTGCTAACCAGACTCCTTGCTGTCACCCCAAGGCAGCTCTTCCAAGCTCATGCGACCTTTACCAGCGAGACGTGCTTTCCTCCCATCCGCCCATCTACCACTTGGGGTGCCTAGAGAGGCAAGTGACGGACAACACATTTCCCATTGTGCCCTTGGCCAGCCGGCTGCAGGACGGCCCAATGCCCAGCAGGTGGCAGTCACGATCCGCCTGCAGGGAGGTGGGTGGGCGGTGCTGTGCTGGGAGCGGCACTTGCCAGTCTTATGCACTCCCTGGCCACCCTCCACGAGCCTCTACCGCCCTCTAGTGACAGCTGACACGGTGGAAGGGAGTGCCCTTCTGGCAGCTGTCCTCTCCCTCTCAGGGCTGCACCGCTGTGCCCACGGCAGCGGCACAGGTACACGTCCCTGACACGAATGCCCGCCCTTGGCTTTGACAGCCTGGTCAGACACATGCTAGGCATTCAGGGCGCCCAGACATTCATCAGAGGACAGCTAGGCTGACCTCCCCTCTCCTCCTCAGCTACCCCCAAGACAGGAAGAAAGCCCCAACAGACAGCTGGATGGACCAATAAAAGACGAATAGCTAGACGGATGGTCAGCCACACGGCTGGATGGCTAGATGGACAGCTGAACAGACCAAGGAATAAATGGTGGACAGAATGACAGACACCCAACAGATGGACGACAGAAAACAGACAAGCCCAAGGGCGGCAGACAGGCACCTCCTTCCTCTTGAACTCCACCACAGCGCTGGCGGTGTCGATGCCCCCGAGGAAGGTGGGCGCCGAGTCGTCCTCATCATACACGGTCACGGGGAAGGGCACCATCACCACCTCCTCCTTGCGTGCGCCCACGCGCACCGTGCAAGCAGCCACCAGCTCGTACTTCTCCCGCAGCTCGCGATCCAGGGGCCAGTGCGTGCTCACCTCCAGGCTGTCCGGGGCGCAGTGGAAGGGCAGGTTCTCACCTATGCACCAAGCAGACCAGGAACCCCAACATGACTCCGGGCAGGGAGGAGGCTGGGGAGGGGGGCAGGGCGAGCTGCCTTTTTCAGGGGCCCTGCCAGTGGGTCAGAGTTGCGGAGCATGCCGGCCCCGCCCTGAACTACTCCTCCTCGGCTCTGGCGGTGGTGGGTGTGGAACTTCAGGCATGGGTTTGCAGTGATGACCGTGCACTAACCGGCTGTCCTGTGCCTGCCACCTTCACTCGTGCTGATGGGGACGCGCAGGAACCAGGAGGCCTGGATCAAGTACTCACCCTGATAACCTAGGGAAGGCTGCTCACACTACTTGCCCAACCCCCAACCTTGCCTCTCTGGGGGGCGGGGACAGCTGTGTCTCTGGCTGTGTGATCCCAGACTGGTCGTTCTGCCTCTCTGTGCCTCAGTTTCCTCACCAAGAGATGGGATGATGAAGGCTAACATGCCTGCTCCTGACCAGGTGCTGCTACCTGGTCAGTGACTTATGTACCTTCCTGCTACCCGCTGAGGGGAGGGCCAGTCACCATGGTACACTCTTCAGCCCAAGCCTGTCCTGAAATTCATCCTCCAGGAATAACTCGGAAAAGGGGAAACGCTGAAGGCTTGAAGGTCAACACTGACTGCCCCCACAGCCAACCAGGAAGGGTTAGGCCAGCTCCATTCGGTGGGAAATCAAAAGTCCTTTCCCTCTCCTCAAAGCCACATATTACATGTGGATTACATGTGGGAAATGCGTATGATATAATGTTTCTCTCTGATGTTTATGGCTACAAAAAACACGCTCAACAAAATTTAATGATGTAACCTTTATGAGGAAGGGCAGCATGCTCAGCCTTACGTTTGGCTAACAATCCTGCACAAAGACACCCATCCCTGCTGCGGGGCAGTGTGAGGATGCTGGGGGAGTGGGTGGCTACTTTTCTTATCTTACTGAGATTTTCTGTAACATGATTACCTCATTATGGTGTGAACGGTAAACCTGCTGTGAACTCAGGTTCCTCTTACTACTAGCAGTCTACCTTCTGGGTCCCAGTTTCTTGCTTTTGAGTATTTTAATGGTGCCTCCCATCGGAGGTCTTCTCAGGTGCCCCCTCTCACCTCCACTGGGACTCACCCCCCATCCCCACCTTGGCCGGCCTCCCCAGGGCCATCTTGTGGCAAAGTCTGCTGCCCTTGCAGCTGCTTAGGGCAGAATCCTGGAGCCACACTAGCTCCCCCTTCCCCTCAACACCCACACCCAACTCCTCAAGAAATCCTGCTGGGTCTTCCTTCATAACATGCCCAGAAGCTGCCTGCTTTTCATGTCCCTGTGGCTTTCACCCTTCTTCCGGTCTCCATCCTCTTGGCTCAGGGATTTCTCAGGTAGCCTCCTAACCGTTTCCCTACTTCCACCCTACGCTGCCCCGTACCAAATCACCCCTAGCACAGCAGCCAGAATAATCCTTTAGAGGTAGGTCAGGTCTGGCCAAGCCCCCCTTCCCGATAAGCCTTCCATGACTCCCCAGTCCCTCAAGGGGAAACCCTCAAGAATTTCTCTGTTCTCATGCACCTCCACTGTCCCCTGTCGCTCACTCCACTCCAGCTATACAGGGGCTCCACTGCAGGGATCTCAAAGGGGCCAGCCCAGCTTGCCTGGGGCCCTCCCACCTCTGCTCCAGCTCTCCCTTCCCCAGCCACGAGATTTAAGACCGCAGTCTCCACCCCTCTATATCCTTGGAGCTTTACTTCCCACATAGCACCTTCCAGAAGCCACCCCATTTCCTTGGCATGTGCATGGTCTCCATCTCCCAGGGAAATGGAGGCTGCGGGCAGGCAGGATTTTGACTTTAGTTCACTGTCACATCCTTAGCCCCTAGAATAGTACCTAGTCCCTGACAGGCCATCATCCATGACAAGAAATATTTCTGGAATACTAAATGAGCGGGTGGTGTGGTGGTGGAGAGTAAACCAGATGGCTCATGTCAAGGGCTAGTGGTCCTGTGCTCGGCACATAGCAGGCATTGAGGATGGCCCTACAAGGCCGGCACTCACCTTCTAGGAGCCTGTAGGCCACGCTGATGTTGGGGCAGAGGAACTGCACAGGCAGCAGGCGGAACTGGTGGAAAGTGCCGGGAGGCCTATTCTCTCTGATGCGGAAGGAGACACCTGACTCAGGAAAGCAGAGCTCCCGGGGTTTGAGGGAACCACAAGCCGGGAAGGAGGTGTTGACAAAGGAGAAGTACACACGGGCACAGCCGGGCCATTGGCACTCGCCCTCACGCAGGGATGTAGGTGACAGGAAGACCTGGAGGTAGATGGTGAGCACAGGGAAGCCGCCATCTGCAGAGAAAGAAGTCAGGTCTGGTGGGTCATCAGCCACATCTACAGGTGGTAGGGAACAGAATGGGGAAGGGACAGGAGCTGAAGGGCTAGTGTAAAGCCCAGTCCTCACGGTTGTCCACAGGGTTCCACTGGGCTCTCTGCACCCCACCACCGACTTCCCTGGACCTGGGGCATGTCTGTGCTTCAGGGTCCCATGGTTCTGCTCCCTCTGCCTGGAGGTACCTGGCAGGCCCGCCTCTCTTGTCATTCAGGTCTCAGCTCAAATACTGCTTCCTCAGGTGCCCTGAGCACTGGGGTCTATTGTTCCCCCTAATTCTCCCCACATCATCACCCCCCGCAGAGGGGTGCCCTGAGCCCTGGGTCCAACTCCCCAGGTTGGTTCCTACTGCATGTGGTGATCAGCAGGCCGCTCCCTTCCACACCCTCCCCAAGGGCTTTCATTGTGGAGCTGCCTTTGCAGAGACATACCCATGGACAGACTTCCCAGCACCTGGAGGGGGAATTTCCAGCAAATTCCATTATGGAGGCTCTTTCTCCAACAAGGTCTGGATCTCTGCCACAGTGACAGGGACGCTTCCTGGGCCCTCTCGCTCAGCCCTAGGGTAGTGGCTGCTCCCTCACATCTCCTCCTCCCATATTCGTTAGAGTTCTCTTTGCTTCTTACCAGCCTGTCCTTTGTTGCTTCAATCCCGGGCTGTAGTTAACCATTCTCTATACAAACTTGCCCTGTTCAAGTTACCGTGTGGTTTCTCTCCTGACTGGACTTAACAGGTGCAATCATGAACAGAACAGGACTCCTATGAAAAGGGGCACCTTGGCAAATTCCACTCTGGCCTCTGCCCCTGGAGCCCTAGTTCAAGATCCCCACAGGGGCTTGGGATGAAGACGGCAGCGGTTAAGCGTGCACGGAACCGAAATCCATCTCAGATGCCACCTCCTCCAGAACTGGGGGTACCCGGTGGGGGGCTCCGTCATGTGACCCTGGCTTTTACCTGGCAGACAGGGGTGCAATCACTCCATCCTGCTGGGCAGTGCCGCCCACTCTGCATGCATAGGCATGCCACCTGCCTCTTGCCCGTATGAGGGCGCTCGGGGCTGGTGGGAGCAGGCAGTGAGGCCATGTCTTTGGAGGAGATGCTTGGAGGTGGGGAGCTACTGGGCATGTGAACACCATTTTGTACCACCAGGCAAAGCTGCTGCACCCCCCAAGGACCAGGGTCACATGTGGCCTCTGTTCTGCTCTGTCCCCAACTCTGAGGAGCTGGCCAGGCCCTCCTTCCACATCACTTTTCTCCCCAGCACCAGGCTGGAGTCCCCACCAGGGACCAAGGGCAGCCTGTTGCGGATGGGAAGACAAACTTTCTGCAGAACTGCTCCTTCCCCGGGAAGTTCCAGATCATTTGCTAAATCAAAAACCTTCTGATTTTTCTAGCCCCTTTTAACCCCTCTTATAACCCCAAATCCTGGTCGCCCAACTGGAAAAGGCATCTGAGTCCAGCATAGAGAGAGCACCCAATCCTTCCCAGGGGTTCTCCAAAATCCCAACAGACTAGGAGGCCCAAGGATCATCAGCAGCCCCCAAACTCATCCGTGCCCTGGCCTGGCTGGACACAGAGGCAGGCCAGCCTCGCCTCACTCTTTACTCTGACACAACAGGAATTGCATAGCAACCACCCTCTTGAGCCGCCGCGTGGCTGTGAGAGGAGGAGAGGCATGAGGTGGGCTGTGGGAGGAGAAGGAGACAGGCTGGGGGTAGGCAGCTCCCTTACTGCGGATGCTGAGCTTGTCCCAGGTGCTGTGATCCAGGCTCCGGTTAAGGTAGAGAAGGCCAGTGTCCTCCTCGATGCGAATCCAGTCGTTCTCATGCAGCCTTGCACGGTAGGCGATGCCGTAGAGGTGCTGGCCCAGGCGGAAGGTGGGCACCTCCTCCGGCATGTCCCGCAGGGCATGGACATAGAGCAGGGGCATGCCAGCTGGCTGGTCCACGTAGAGTTTCTCCCAGTAAGCATCCCTGGCGAAGTAGAGTCCCAGCGGAGCTGGAGAAGGGAGGGAAGTGTGTGAGGGAGGGAGGGGTGAGGATGATGTCCAGAGCAAGCCCCCCAGGCAGACCAGCATTCCCCAGCAGCTTTATTTCACACCTTGATAAAAGCTTCTTTGTGGACCAAAAAACTTCCTAATTTAAAATTCCAACCTAGCGTAAGGAATAGTTTGCAAGCAAAATCAGATGCAAGTGTTAAGTCTCCTCATTCTTAAATTATAAGAGGTGTCATCCTCCATAATTTATAGGATTAAAGTCTTTCATACAGAAATAAATAAATAAATAAATAGATAAATAAGAAAATTCTGCTCCTAGTGGGACTTTCTCACCTGTAGTCCTAATAACATCAGCACACAACTATCTGTGTAGCTAAACACAAGCTGAAAACGGACTGCCTTAAAACAGAAAAAGAAAAGAGAGGAGGAAGAGGCAGTATAAGACAAGTGCAAAATCATTCTCAATTACCCAAGTTTGTTAAGTACGTGAATTGCACAGAGCTGGGAGTTCACACAGGCTTCTCAGCAAATCATCCGGATCCGGAGTTTTCTTTCTTTCAAAAAATTTTTTTAACGTTTATTCATTTTTGAGAGAGAGAGACACACACACAGACAGAGCGTGAGCAGGGGAGGGGCAGAGAGAGAGAGAGAGAGGGAGACACAGAATCTGAAGCAGGCTCCAGGCTCCAAGCAAGTGGTCAGCACAGAGCCTGATGCGGGGCTCGAACCCATAAACCGTGAGATCATGAACTGAGCCGAAGTCGGATGCTTATCTGACTGAGAGACCCAGTGCCCCTGGATCCAGAGTTTTCAAGTGAACAAGATGATGTCACATAAGCAGGGCTGGCAGTAGTCACCAAAAATGAACCTGGGCACTTTTTATAAGAGAAACAAACCTTTTCTAAAGTTAAACATACTCCTACCTTTGGACCCAGAAATCCTACTAAATTTATCCAAGAGAAATGAAAACACACGTCCATCAAATGACTTATTCACAAGTGGCAGGGTTATTCACGCAGCCAAGAACTGGAAACATCCCAGATGCCCTTCAGCAGGTGAGTGGATAAGCAAAAAGTGGTTTTCACACCACGGAATCCTATGCAGCGACAAGAAGGGATGAACTATGGATACACATCACAGCCTGGAAAGCTCTCACAGACACCATGCCAAGAGGAAGAAGCCAGGCACAAAAGAATATACATGGCAGGATTCTAGGCTAATTTCAGGTGACGGAAAGTAGCCTGGCTACCTGGGGTGGGAGGAGACACAAGCCTGGGAGGGGCAGGAAGGAACATTCTGGGGGATGTAAAGGTTCCACATCCTGACAGCAGTGTGGGTCGCATGGGCACATACATTTGCTGCCAATGTACAGCTGAGGGCTGTGCATTTCGACTTCTGTAAAGTTTCCCTACAAACCTGATCACCAAGGCACTGTGGGTAGAGCTGTGGTTGCCACGAGAAGAGGATGCTGACCATGACCTCACTGGGTAAGCCCACGTAGGAGCTCACTCCTCTGCTGACTTTGTGTGTGTTCAACATCTTTCATAATAAAAAGTTTTTTAAAATAGTAAGAATTTTCAAGGAGGTGGATAAATAGGCAAACGATGTTTAAAAACCACAAAAGTCCTGAAAATATAATGCATAGGAACTACCCAGCACACAACGCAAACTTTAAGACTATTCATGCACTTGTAGCCAATTTTTTTCTCTCTCTCTTTTTTAAATGTTTATTTATTTTGGGTGGGGAGAGACAGAGGATCTGAAGCAGGCTCCGTGCTGACAGGAGAGAGCCCAATATGATGCGATGCAGGGCTCTAACCGTGAGATCGTGACCTGAGCCGAAGTCAGATGCTTAGCCGACTGAGGCATCCAGGTGCCCCGCCAACTTCTCCTTTCAATCAGCTTGTTTCCACCCAGACCCCACTTTTTTTGCAGCTGTCGGGGTTAGCAGCCAGGCCAGTCTGCACCAGCAGAGGAGACCCTTGGCCCTGCCTGCTCCAGTGTGGGTGCTGCCATGTCAGACAGGCCTGGGCTGGGAAGGAGCAAGGGGGAAGGGGTGGGAGAGGGAGAGAGAAGGGAGAGAAGGAGAGAGATAAGGGGGTAACAGGAAAGGGAGGAGGAGGGCGAGAGAGATGGTTTCGTCAGAGCCGAAGGCCTGGCCCTGCACACCCCACCCTAAACACCGTGATGGGGGGACGTGGGGGTGGGGGTCGGGGGATGATGACAACACCCATAATGTGGCCTTTCAGACCTTTGGAAAGCCCTTCTCCAGGAGAGGTGTCCCTGGGGTAGGACCTAGAATTACTCAGTCCCTGTGGGTGAAGTTCAGGCAGGAGGAGCAGGCTAGGACCTCCAAGGAGCCCGCCTTTTGCTCTGAGCTGAAGTTTCCCAGGGGAAGGATCTGCTCCAGAGTGCCACATGGGCTGCCATTCAAGGGGGAGACAGCTAGGGCAGAGAGCATGGTCCAGGAGGACACAGGTTCTCAGAGGCACTCAGGGCTGACCTCCTTGGGATTTAGCCGCTGATGCCAGCAGGGACAGGAGGGCAGCTCAGAGGGCTGTGTTGGCCCCAAAGGGCCACAAAACTGGCCTCTTGCTGCTCCTGCTGAAGGGTCACTCATGGTACCAGCACAGAGCTGAGCTGAGTGATGGGCCATGGCTGTCAGGTCCTCTGAGGGTCCCCGCACAGCTGGGATTCACTCCAGAAGGGGTACTCACTCTCCCCACAGTGTGGGGGCCCAAAGAGGACCCTAGCAACCACTCAAGTCATGACGCAAAGACAGGAAAGCTCCCTGTGGGTGTCTCCTCACCCATAGGGAGGGGACAGTGGTGGAGGAGTTCCCGAAGGGGGTTGGCGGCCACCTCCCACTAGGAGCGTGCAGGAGCCCCCTCTGTGCTACCTGGCAGGGGAACCCCTGGCCTGCTTTCCTCTGCGGGGCCATCCGGCCTCCCTCCACAGGAATCCGGCATTATGGGGGCTCCCAACCCATGGCAGCATCCTGCCCCAGCGCCAGCATGGCCACGTCCCGGAAGGCAGGCTCAGAAGGGGGATCAGAGCCGGGCACAGCACGGCTGCTCCAGGACAAGGGCCTGAATCATGAGCAGCAGCCAAGCTTCCTTATCCTCCAACATTCCATGAAGGTTCCAAGTCAGGGCATCCAGCAAGAGCCCTGGGGGGAGGGGCTGAGGTGGGGGGAGGCAAGTGGTGCTCACTGCCCCATGGACAGAAAGAACGACTCCCCCTTCCCCCTGACCGTGTCCTGCTCCCATGACATTCTCTGAAGGGGCCGGCCCCCTGCAGCCTCCCGCTGCCTCTCAAAGGTGGAGTGTGGGGAGAGCGCTGGATGGCTCTGGGAGGCAATTCCCCACGCATACCCACTGACCTTCCATCCTCTCCACAGCCCCAGACAGAGGCACTGTCAGGACCACTGCTTTGCAAACACAGACACTGAGGCGGAAAGAAGGAAAGTCATTTGTTTGCTTAAGGGCACACGCACAGACAGAAAGAAACTGGAATTCGTAAAGCTGTCTTTCCAGAGAGGCACATCCTTCACCAGCCCACTCAGCTTCTGGGGGCCCCCACAGCTGCCATGCTCTTGATCCCCAGCTGACCAGGCCTGGGCCCCCCCCCCACCCCCCCCCCCCCCCCACCCAGGGGGCCCTGCCTGCTGGGACAGGCTTTGCTCCCCGACAAAGCCCTCAGTGGTGCTAGGGCTCACTGCAAGTCAGGAACACCAGCTCAAGAGGGGAAGTGGACCCTGATGATGTACCATGTCTCTGGGCAGCTCGGCACTTCCGGGCACAGAAAGGAGAGGAGACTGTAACTCCCAGGGGCCTCACAGGATGGTGGCCAGGGGCAGTCTGGGCTTGTGACACCAACACCAGGTAAAGAGGGGGCTCAGCCTGGATGAGCGCTGCCGACCTCCTCAACCCCGTGGCAGGAGGGCACACGCTAACCGCTAATGCTCTGAGATGCTGCCCTTGGGCCTGAGCGCCCAGGGCTCCCCCCAGGGAACACTGCTGAGTCTACAGAATCGGCCGTAGACACAGACCAGGGCAGCCTGTGTCTTCCAGAGCCTATCAGGCCACCACCTTTCCTTAGGGTGCCCGACCCCTCCCTGGAGAGGTGGGGTGTGCGTTCTGGCCTCCAGAGTACCAGTGAGGGGCCGCTGCATGTCAACTGAGCTTACATCATGAGACTCAATACAGCAGCTGCTGGACATTCTCTCAGCACCCACACTCCTGGCCCTGGTCAGCAGGGTAGAAGCCAGTAGAACCTGGCTGTTCTTGGAGTCACTGTGGGGAGGGCCTCTTGGGGGTGGTAACCCCTGAGGCTGCAGAAGGTCTTGTCAGGTCTTGCTGGGGGAACTACTCTACCCAGAGCACCCCACCTCGCAGGTACGTGGGAGCAGCTCCAGGACCCTCTGGGCGGCGGGGGGAGGGGGCCTCCCTGACTGCACATACTTCCAGTGGTACAGGGGCTGGGAGGCAGCACAGCCCGAGCTCCCAGATCCCTCTCCCACCCCTCCTCCAGGCTGGTCACTGCCACACAGTCCTCATGTGCGGGAGAAAATGGGCCCTTGCCTGCTCTCATCTCAGAGAGCTCAGCCCTACGGGATCCGTGTGGGGCCCAATCTATTGCTGCCAGAAGGGATTTGTGGGTTGGGCGATGATTGTAAGCAGAAACAGACTTAAATGCACTTAAAATACCTCCCAGGTGGTCTCTGACGCAGGGCATGGCTCCCTTAATGCTCCTCAGTGTCACAGACACTTCTAGATGGAAAAACACATGGTCCGAGGCAGGGAACTGAGGAGGTGGGTGCAGGGCCGGCCTCAGGGGGGTATAGCCTAGGCAGTCCCCAAGGGCCCCACACTTGGTTTAATGCTCTGTTGTCACGGTTTTGAAATTCTTCACAATTCTAGAACGAGGGGTCCCCACCTTCATTCTACACGGGGCCCCACAAATGATGTAGCCAATCCTGGCAGGTGAATGAGGAGAGCCTGAGACGGGCCACTGGTGTCTACTTCCACAGGGCTGTGCAGCCTCTGCAGCCTCAGTTTCTCCAACTGTGAATCAGAGCAGGGCATGCTGGGGAGAGGAGCAGCCAGTGCAGGTTGCAGCCAGGCCTCACCTCTGCATAAGTGTGTATTACACAAAGCTGCTAACTTCAGATTCACAGCCACTGTGTGCAGATCGCTTTACTACCCCATTTCACAGTTCGGAACACCAAAGCTGGGAGGTAGGAAGCCTTACCAAGGTCACTCGGCTGGAGGTTCTGAGACTCGGGATTTGGTACAAGGGCTAACGAAGTGGCAGCGGGAGTCAGGATAAAGGCAGACGTTGAGCCCACCAAGAGGCTCACTGCTGGCAACTTTCTGCCAGGAAGGGCTGTCTGGCCTATGGGCTCAGAGTGGCCTCCAGTGAGGACCAAACCTGGCACTTTGGATAGGTCGACACAGAACTTGCAAAGCCTTCCATACCCATCCCTCTCACCTGTGAATGCCACAGGGTGTCAGAATCGTCCCCCGCACCTAGTCTAACATTTCTGTCTGGACAGAGTCGGCCAGCATCACCCTCTGGTGGCACCTCCTTGCACAGTGGGTCTGGTTGCTCAGGCTGCCCCTGTTCCATGGCACCACACTGAGGGGTGAGGAGCTGACCTTCCCTCACACAGCACAGGTGGGTCCCTCCCACATTGCTCATGGCACACCCACCCAAGGCTGAAGTCACTGCTCATGTTCAAAGAGACCCCATCGGCTCCCACCCTGCCTGGCCCTGAAAGGGACTGGCTCCCACCCGTCCACAGCCTTGGCTCCCCTGTGCCTTGGAGGATTGTCTCCAGCCAGCTCGAAGCTGCAGGCCAGTCCTGGCCCAAGCAACTCAGCCAACTTCCCCATGAGCAGTGGGCTGCTGTCCAGCTCCGCCAGCAGGCTCTGACCCCCGGCCGGGGAGCAGGGTCCTTCCCTGGGTGCCCTCAGCCTGAGGTGGCCCACAGAGCTCTCCTATACCCACTGTTGTCCTGTCAACACAGATTAATAAGTTATGTTCACCTCTCCTGTTTCAACTGCTGTGTGAGTGCTGAATCCTCGGTGAGCCCGCACTCATACACACATCTCTCATGCACACACTCATTCTCTCACACACACACGGTTACATATTCACGCACACGTCCTGTGGCTCACTTAGGGTAGTGTAGTATAGCCCGGTCCTGACTGTGGGCTCACCTTCGCCAGCTCTCCATGGTCCTGGCCAGCCCTGGCCATCACGGCCACACACAGCTCACCCGAGGTGCCTCGGATTTCGGTGCCACCCTCTGTGGTGGTTGTGCCGCCCTCTGACCATGCCAGTCCGTATCTGGGCAGGCACTTCCTGGCCGGGTGCCCTTGGTCTCTCACCCCATCTCGGGGCCTGTCCTCCCGGCTGCTATGAGCACCGGTGAGTCACACTCCTCGTGGCACACGCTCACCCTGCCAGAGAAGTGCAGAGAGCCCCCAACAACTAAAAATGTGCTGCACTGCAACATGAAAGTTGGAACTCAGGGCTCCTAAGAAAGAAAAAAAGAGTGAAACGGTTTGATCCAAGACCTGGGCAGGGTTAGCACTGTGTGCAGGGCAGGCCCTTCCTGCAGAATCCACTCTCTACACAGCCCTGGCTCCTGCCCTTGATGAGCGCCAGATCGTGCAGATGACAGTTTTATTATAACCCAGCAGAATCTCCTTAACAGACGATTTCCTAATGCCATCATCTTTGCTGGGAATGGGAAACAGACCTCACTGACTTCTCCCCAGGGGCAGTCCCTCCCCAGCAGGCCAGCTGTCCCTGGAGGGGGTCTCTCTCGCCTCCAAGACCCATGCTTGGCACTGTCACCCTCTCAGGATGTGGCCTGTCCACACCACGGCCCCTCCTCTATCACATTCACATTCTCTCTTTATTCTAATTGTATATTTGATATACACAAATACGTCATACAGAACATTTACACTGCAAGTAAATATAACCCCCCCCCCCGCCACAACCACCACCCTGAGCCCAAGGCCAACCTCACTGGACGCTTCGCAATGTTCCTGCCCCTACCTGGTCCCCACCTTCCACTTCATCCCACTCACTTCGAACATGAACCTGGGTCTTGGGTTTCTCTTGCCTTAAAAAAAACTTTTTTTTTTTAAACCTTCTGCCTCATTCATGGAAGGTACTTCTGCTGTGTTAGAGGATTCTGTAGGACAGTTACTTTCTCTCAGTCCTTCGGAGGACTTTTTTTTTTTTTTTTCTTTTGCTTTTGTTGCTGCTGCTGAGAACTCTATCCTCATTCTACTTGTCACTCCTTAGTATTCCCTCTTCTCTCTGGCTCCTATCTGGTGTTCTCTCCAGTTGCACTACAATAAGCCAGGTGGCCAACCTCCCGCGCTGGTTTCCTCCCCCTCGCCGCCCCTCTGGGTGTCGGAAGCTCCTTGTTCTCTCTCCCTGTTCTCTGCTAGCAAGCGGCAGTCAGTCCCACAGCATTTGTGGCCAGGTTCATGAGTCTTGTGCTGACAACTGCCATGTTCACACGCCCTGACTGACCTCCTCCTCGGTGCCAGGTGCGAATCTCCGCCGTCTTGCTCCAGCCCCTCTCACATCTCAGTCCACTTAGAGGAGGACCCAGACCCCCCCCCTTCACCCCCACCCACCAGCCTGCTGCCATCTTTCCACCCCAGCCAGGGCACCTCCTGCCTCACTGCTCAGAACACACACCTCAAGCTCACCTGGAGCCTGTCTGACTTCCACCCCTTCCACCAGCCCACAGACCGCCCTCTGCCATCCCCAATCGAAGTCGCATGCTCCCACACCTCCCTCACCTGGATGACACTGCCACAATGCTCAAGTGGCTTTCCTGCGCCCGCTCTCAACCCCACAGGCCACTTGTACAGAGCAACCAGGGTGAGTCGGCTCATGTCACCCTCCGCCTGACGCCCTGTATTAACTGTCCACTGCTTGCAGAATAGAACACAGCTCCTCACCAGGGGTGAGGTCCCAACTCACCTCCTCCCCACTCTCCTGGGCACCCACCTTCCAGTCGCATCAGCCAACTCACCACATCTGAGCTGAAAAAACAGACTAATGAGTGAACCAATGAACGCAACAAGGAAGGAACAAACCAATAAACACATGGTTTCATGGGGGAGGGGATGCTGGGTGTTTTTGGGAAATAGTCCAAATTTGGGATGGGAGAGGAGGTGGGGCTAGGATACTCTGGCTTGGTCTGATGGGCCCTGGGAGCCACAGGGGGACAGTCAGCAGCAGGATGAGCCAGAGAGAGTCATGTGCACAAGACACACGAGGGACATGGAGGGCCCTCTGGTGCACTGGCCATCTTGGTGAGGCCGGTGGTGGGTGCTGAGCCAACAGCCACCAGGCTGAGAACAAAACCTCTGATCCCAGCTCAGCAAATGACTTACTGGTGACTGAGGAGCACTGCCAACTGTAGGTGTTGGCCAGGATGTGTGTGCTCACTCACACACACACATGCACACAAGTGTGTGTGCACAGGCAGGGTCACCCTGCAATCACTGTGCTTTGTCTCAGCCGGAGGCCCTGCTTTTACAAGGGATTGTGATGTCATTCAGCTTTTAGGAAAAAAGTACGGATCAAATTGCAAATCAAATTTATAAAGAACAAATCTGGGGAGGCACACAAAGGGAATCCCAGTTTTTAAAATTAATCATGGTAGAATACACATAAAATTTACCATCTTAAAAAAAATTTTTTTTTCAATGTTTATTTTTGAGAGAGAGAGAGAGAGAGAATCCGAAGCAGGCTCTGGGCTCTGAGCTGTCAACACAGGGCCCAACATGGGGCTTGAACCCACGAACTGCGAGATCGTGACCTGAGCCAAAGTTGGATGCCTAACTGACAGAAACCCAGGCACCCCTACAATTTATCATCTTAATTATTTTTAAGAAGGAACTGAAGGAGGGCTAGCTACTTCCCTGGTGCCCAATGAGGGCATTAGTCACATCACGGCAGTGCAACTTCAGTTTCAGTCTTCCATTCCTTCTTCCCAAAATGCTGCCAGCAGCCCTCAGGAGGCAGCCTATGCCACTATGGCCACAAGGCTGAGTGGCCTTCCTGGGGGTGCCTGGGCACACAGCAAGGGCAAGCTGAGTAGGCCCGGCACACAGGGAGGAACGAATGGGGATCCTGGCACACACAGTGGATGCCTGAGCTTTCAATAATGCGCTCTGGGGCTCTCGATGTTCCCAAAGGTTCTGTCTAGCACAATGCCCAGGGCTCCTGCCTGCCTGTCTGGCCAGGGACTTCGCACCAGCTCAGCTCTCGAGGTCCACATCATCCCTGCAGCCTAAGCCCTCACCGTGTGGTTCACGGTAGAGAAGGGCAGGAGACCCAACGTGGGGTGCGGTGTTCTCCCCACATACCTGTCCTCTTGGGCCCTGGCTGGGAAAGGTGGCCGGCATCCTGGGAGAGCAGCTGGATGGAGGAAGAGAGAGCTGGGGACCAGCCCTTGCCTCAGAGATACCACTCTGCACACACAGGCACACCCGTCTACCTTTGTGAAAAGCTCTTCCTCGCACCCCTCGCCTAAGCTCTTGCTGTAGTCTAGGGACATCACTCGGCCACCCACCCACCCCCATTCAATGATGGGAAACAGAAGCTGGGTTTCACCTCTCACACTCACGGAAGTGCCATCGGGGCCCAGGTCTCCTGACACGACCCACGTCATCCATGTAGCCCTCTGCCAAGAGTGGGGAAGGGGTCTCTGCATGGTTGAGGTTGAGGTTTGGGAAAGTGAGGTCAATGACTGAGGTCTACAGCCCAGGCAGCATGGGAGCCAGTGGTCCAGGCTCACTCTCTGCACACAGGCCCCAGCCTTCTGCTCCGAGGGGCCCGGGCCCCAGGCTGCACCCTACATGCACCCGCAGCCACCACCCACACTTCCACACCCATCAAGGCCAGCTGCAGTGGCCTCACTGAGATGATGGACGCTCCTGCCCAAATGTGATTTCCCAGCTGCTGCTGAGTTAATCACCAGCCTCACTGGCAGCTCCTTCCGGCTTCTATGCAAAGGAAACTGCCAATTAGGTTACAATTAATTTCTTACCCAGGGCAAGGCCTGGCTGGAACAAGACTGGCCACCCAAGTGGCCTGCTGATGACTGCGTGGGGGTCACCAGGCCCACTTGGCTCCAGGACTCTCATGCTGCAAGGTCCCAACTGACTTCGGGGGTGCTAGCTCTGGCCTGGGGGTGACTGGCCAGGACATTACTGGCTTTGACCCTGGTGCCTCCGCCTGGGGAGCTGTCCCTCATGTACCCAGCAGGGCACTGTGACTCAGACTTAAACAAACCTGTTATCCCACCTATCTTGAGATCCCTGAACAGAGATGGTCCTGTCCATTTTTGTCCACCCCCCCCCCCCCCAGCCCCATGCAGCACTCTTCTTGTGCAACATTAACCAGCAAGACTTCTATGGTGCACTCCTTGTGAGAGTCTCTGTTCTGAGGTATTTCACATGCATTGTCCCACTGAATTAACACAACTGCCAGAAGCAGGATGATTATGATCCCTGTCTTTGCAGAGGAGGAAACTGAGGCAGAGAGAGGCTAAGTACCTTGCCCAAGGCCACGCAGACAGTGAGCCAGGACTGAAGCTAGGGTCCTGTGTAGGGTGGTATGCATGGCCACCAAGCTCTTTTGCTCAGTGACGGCCATGCACACACACGCAGAGAAGCCAGGGCGCTGAGATCTGGGACCCTGCACCACCTACCCACCCGCTTACAGCCCAGACCGATGATGCCATCATAAATAACGATCCATGCCTCCCTTACCTCTTCTAAAAAGCAGGTGCCCCTAGAGGTTTCCTGGTATAAATTTGTTAACATTTCAATGAAATGGGATGAAGGCCCAGGAAAGTGTGACTGGGTGGGAGTCTGCTCAGGCAGTTATCTGCCTGACAGGGACAGACACAGCGATGGTTGCTGAATGCACAGGCAGGACGTGGCAGGGGCCCACCGATGCCAGGGGCCTGACATGTCTATCTCTGCTGGACCAGAAATGACTCTTACGGGGTCCTGCCCTCCATCCCCATTGGGTCCTATTATCACCAAATACTTGAAAAGGTGGAACCAGCAAAGTCCGGCTTCTGCAAGTGGCCACTTGTACCTCCTGAGGGGAGGGGTCAGGGCAGCTCCTAGGAAGGTAGCACTTAGACAGGGTGGCTGGGATAAAAGCACCTCCCTGAGCCAGCAGCAGCCTGTCGGTCAGAGCAGGGCCTACTGGGACTGCTGCAGCTGAGTGGGGGGCCGGAAGGCCATCCTGTGGTCTGGACGTGCTTCTTTGTTAGGTCTGAGAGGAACACCAAGGGACCTCTCAAAGGAAGCCCCTTTCCTCAAGGGCTGAGCGAACAGGTTTGCCCTCCTGCCCCCAGCACGCACTCCCTCCTATGTGGGGCAGGCTTGGGATGTCACAGTGCTCCCACTGGTAGCCCCCCTCAGTCCCTCCCTGTGGCTTTGGGCTGCCCCCTCCTCTCCCTACTCCTGCTGTAAGCAAGGGCAGGTGCAGTCAGAGTGAGCAGCAGGCAGGACCCTGAGGCAGGGCCACCACGATGGAAAAGCTGGGTTCTCTCTGGGGATGTGGGGTTTCAAAGCAGGCCTAAGGGTCTGCTCTGCTGGGAGGGTAAGCCTCTGAGAGAGGCAGGTTCCAGCACAGCATGGACCTAGGGCCAGACAAGCCTAGGGCTGGGGCACATGCACCTGCATTTGGCTGTTGTTATCAAGCCTACTGGAGCACCAGACCTCTAAGGCCTCAACTTCAAGAGTAAAAAGGAGCCTAACTGCAGGGCTGGAGAAGCTGTATGGAGAAGGGGTCATGGCAGGCAAGTCCTCAGTTGATGCTTCTCACATGTGTGACAACTCATGGCTCCCTCTGGGCCTCAGTTTCCCCATCTATAAAATGATAAGGTTGCATCCAATGCTAAGGCTCCTTTAAATTCTGATTCTCCTATGAGTCTATGTGATGTTGGTGCAGAAGCATTCACTGAATGAACTTCCTGACCCGGGACCAGGAGGCAGGATGGTGGGCATATTAGAAATTGGGATGGGCTTTGACCTAGGTGGCCTCTGGGAGGGGAGTGGGATATGGGATGGAATAGGATTAGGATCACAGGTATCTCCCTAGGTCACCAATGGTAAGGCAAAAAGACATGGGCCTAGATCCAAAGGAGAGATTTTAGTGCAGCACAAGGAAGCAGAAAGACAAGGGCAGAGCCGGGCCCAAGCCCACGCTCCTTCACTGCCTCGTTGTGTGACCGGCTTGGCAATTGCCTCTCTGGGTCTGTTCCCAGCTGTGAACTGGGACAGGAACTCCTCTTTGGAAGCACGGCTGGGACAGACCAGGCATACAGCACCTGCTGACTGAAGCCGGTTCTCCTCTGTTCTCTCTCTGCATTCCTGGTTCCCCAGTCTGGAATCAGATCTGCCTGGGGCCCACAAAGCCTTCCAGCCACTCTTCAGTCAAGGCCTTGTGATGCCCATGCCACTGCCCAGCCCTCCTGCAAGGCTGAGCAATGCCTCGGTACATACTGCTGTCCCAGGAAAATGGCTTCAAGGGACTGGCAGCATGACATCACAGAGCTACAATTACGGTAATCAACTTACACCGGATCTGCCTGGTTATTTTTAGAGTCAGGATTGAGGTTTAGCAAGACAGGGCAGCCCTGGGTTCCCCTGCTGCTGAGTCCTGGCTTGTCAGGTGGGCTGGGTGGGCTGCTGATTCCTGGCACCACTCCTTTCCCTGGTCCTTCACAAGGTGATTTCTGGGCGTGGGCGTCACACACACAAGTTGTGACTCCATTGCCTCTGGGGCATTCGAGCCTAAAGTGGCCTCAAGGTCCAGGATTTCTGAGAATGTCCTCAGGGTCCCAGTGGGGTTATGGTGACTCAGCCTCCCACCTTGAACATCAGATGAACCCACATCCTCCTCAAAAGGGATCTGGGGCTCAGATACCAACAGAAATGCCACTGACACAATGAAATGCAATGACACAAAACAGCTTCTTAGCAAAACTTGGTGGAGATTTGATGAAGCAAGGTAAACCCAACAACAAAAAGACACCCCACCCAATTAAAACATGGGCAAAGGACCTGATTAGAGATTTCTTCAAAGAAGATACAAATGGCTAATGAGCACGTGAAAGGATGTTCAACATTGCTAATCATTAGAAAAATGCAAATCAAAACTACAATGAGATACCACATCGTACCCAGTATGCTGGCTATAATTAACACAAAACAAAACAAAACAATCCAAAAAATAACAAGTGTTGAAGATGTGGTGAAATTGGAACTCTCCCACGCTTCTGGTGGGCATGCAAAATGGTGTAGCTGCCATGGAAAACAATTTGGGAATTCCTCAATAAATAAAACAGAATTACCATATGGCCCAGCAATTCCACTCCTAGGGACACACCTAAGAGAAGTGAAACCAGGGACTCAAACAGGTATTTGTACGTGAATATTCACAGCAGCATTATTCACAATAGCTAAAAGGTGGAAATGAACAGATAAATAAACATGATATTTACAATCCAAGGAAATATTACCCTTACAAAGAAATGAAGCACTGATACATGCTGCAATGTGGGTGCACTTTGAAAACATCATGCTCAGAGAAAGATGCCGGATACAAAGTTCCATTTATGTGAAATATCCGAAGTGGACAAACCCATAGGGACAGAAGGCGGAGCAGTGGTTACCATGGGCTGGGGGCTGCAGGGATACACGGCAGTGCCTATGAGACCGTTTAGGAACTACATAGATGTGATACCTATGCAACATTGTGAACGTACTGAATGCCACTGAATTGTTCACTTAAAATGGTTGATTTCATGTTATGTAAATTTTACCTCACCAAAAAGAAGCAAATTGTAATTATTTGCTACCCTTCCCTCAGGCAGATGCTGGGCAGGACACAGGCCCTGGCTGTGCTGACCAGGAGAACTGCCATGGAAGAGTCCGTGCGCAGGGGTGCCGTGTCGGGAGCAGGGGTCCCCGAGAGTGTAGGCAGGTGCTCCAGTGTGTGCCCTCCCACCCGCCATGCCCTCCTTTGTACTCTGGGCCTCTCTTGTGGAGAGAAGGGCCACGTGATGGGGTTCTAGCCTGTGGAACATGGGCAGAGTGCTGCGGGTCCCTCCAGGCCTGGCTCTGTGCCCCTCCTTGAGCACACAGCTGGGCATGGAGGGGCTAGCAGGAGGGACCATTAGTAGGAGACAAACTGGCTGTGTTGAATCACTGAGGCTGTGGGGCTTTCTCTTACCAAGTGCAGTCTCACCTGCCCTCAAAGATAGGAGTCGGTGGGAGGCTTGGAAGCAGAGAATCTTCGAGTGGGTTCTCACTCAAGAGACTTCAAGGCTCTGTGGAGTCATGTCTGTGGTCCTGCTGGATGAATCTCCTGCAAAGACCACCCTGCAGGTTGCCTACCTGACGTGGGTCATCCCTCTGGTGGCAACACCCATCTGCATAGGGCTAAGTGCATGTTAACCCTGCCTCCAGAAGTGAGGAGATGGAGGGTGGCTACCCCACTAAGTGGCTGCTGGAATGGTGCCCTGCTCCCCAACTCCACCCTTTCTCCTCCCTGGAAAGGACAGAATGCAGAAGATGCCCCACAGCCAGTGTTGGGAGGGCAGGACAGGGGAGCAGGCAAGGAGAAACCCGCACCCACCCAGGAGCAGCCCCAGCTTCTGTCTTGAACCATTTCACTGTTTCTGTGTCTTTGCTGGTTTCACCAGCAAGAGAAATTGAGGGAACAAACTCTCTAGACTCTTGGATGGCCCCATCACTCTGCACACGTCCAGGTCAACACCCTCACACACCCCACCCCCAGGTCCTGGCACACAGAGTGCACATTTCCCCCAGCATTTTGTAGGTCATTAATGATTTGGGGCCATTAATCACATTTTTTCTTTTCCCCATTCTGGAAGGCTGAGAATCACTGCAATTTTCTGGTGATCACACAGCCACCTATGGGACACTGGAACCAGCTTTGGTGGCTACTAGCTTGCCAGGGGCCTTCTAACTTATTTTTAGCAGGAGAACCCTTTCTCCAATCCGGCTGGTGCTTGGGGCAGGGCTCAGAGCTTCGACACCCCTGCGGTCCCTTCCCCCTCCCCCACCCCAGCCCCCCAGGCCATACTGCTCTCTAAGCACTTCTGGAGCCCTGGGCCCTGCAGATCACAGACATCAGCACCCCATGTCACATAGGAGCAAAGGCCCAAGATGGCCATGAGGTACAGCCGCCAGCGCCTGAACTTGGGAAGAGGGCTGGGGCCCTAGGACCCAGGCCTACGGGGGCACAGGCACCTTCCCTGAGTTGGGCCCAGAACTGAGCCCTGCCCAACACAGAACTCTAGCCTTGCCCTCCCCCACCCCCCTGGCTTTGATATTGTCATGGACAACTTGCACTAGCCAGCCCACCAGGTGGGCACACACCTGTTCAAGTGCACAGGTGACCTCTCCGCAGCGGCACCCGGGCTGCTGTACTTTGTGGAGCCACTCATAAGGCAAAGGCAAACAGAGGTGTTTGCTCGCGGCTGGCCACCTGCTCTCCTTGGGGGCCCAGGTGGTGCCTAAACTGTCTCCCTCAAGGTCCTGTTAGTGTCACCTACCCCCACAACCGCATTTTCTAGAGGCATCAGCTCCAGCTGAGGAAACAATGGCACACTGCTGCCTCCTCTTGTCCCACCCCCTCCTGGCCCAGAGTCTCAGAGGGGACAGTGCAGGGGTGCACCGGCTTCACAGCCTCCAGCCTCAGGGACAAAGGGAGGTCCCGGGGCCCCTACAACCGCACAGCTGTGAAGTCTGAGCTTGATGGGAGCCCAGGCCCTCATCTGGTCCCAGAGCTCAGGAAAGGTGGATGGTAGGAGGATCAGGAGGGGAGGGAGGGCAGGAGGGCCCAGTCTACAGGGCTCCCAAGGGTCTTGGAGTGTTGGCCCAAAGAGGGGTCTTCTAAGGTCTTCTGAGGTGAGGTGGAGCCCTGCCTCAGAAGTCACAGTCTCCCTTAAACCCTCAAACACCAGGCCTGGACTGCCACTCTGGGGCTGGGAAGGGAAAGTCAGGTGGGCTCTGGGAGGCCTGGGCATTTCCACCCCTTCAAGCCTCTCAGGAGCGCCCTCCCCAGGCCACCAGAGGGCCACGCTGGGTGTGGCCTCTCTGAGTCATACTGACCCCACAGCCTTCTAGGGGCTGAAGCACCCCGACCCACAGAGCACGGAAGAAAGGCCTCAGAGACCTATGGGAAGCTGAGGAGAGGGAGCAGGGAAGAGGAGGGAGCCCAGCAGGGATGCATGATCCCCTGCTGTCATAACCACACTGCAGCCCATAGCTGGGAGGGCCACTTGCCTGCCTGGCAGCCCAGTGCCCTCCCCTCCCCTGCCCTTCAGGGGGCAGGGTGCTCCTGCTGAGCACCTCCGAAATCACACACATGCTTTTGGGGTAAGTGACAGCTTAGTGCTTCCTTTACTGCCTGTCCCTCCCTGCACAGTGACAGCTCTGAGGTCAAAGAGCCCTTCTGTTGTCTCCCCAGGGGCATCCCCAGCCCTGGAGAAGCTCTCTAGGCAGCAGGCGGTCCCTCAGGGAGTGTCTGTAGATCACTATTACTATCACTATTAAACCACTCACTCGGAGAAACTGCAGAAATGAGGCAGAGGATGACACCAGGAGGAAGGAGAGGGAATGGGGAAGAGGAAAACACAGGCAGGAGAAGGAGGACATGGGGAGGAGGAGGAAGACATGGAGAGAAGGGCACTGGGAGGAAGAGGAAGATATGGGGAGGAGGAGGACATGG
The DNA here is from genome assembly GCF_046562875.1 of Panthera onca. NCBI lineage: Eukaryota > Metazoa > Chordata > Mammalia > Carnivora > Felidae > Panthera > Panthera onca. The sequence goes on along the minus strand of NC_138349.1, from coordinate 37,944,570 downwards.
AGAGAAGGACACTGGGGAAAAAGAGGACAACAGGAGGAGGAGGAGGTTATGGGGAGGAGCATGAGGACACGGGAAGGAGGAGGAGGACACGGGAGGAGGGTACACAAAGGAGGAGGAGGATATGGGGAGGAGGAGGATATGGGGAGGAGGATGAGGACACAGCAAAGAGGAGGAGGACACGGGAAGAAGGAGGATGTGAGAAGGAGGAGGAGGACATGGGGAGGAGGATGAGGACACTGGGAGGAGGAGGAGTCTATAGGAAGGAGGAGGAGGACATGGGGAGGAGGATGTGGAGAAGAGGAGGACACAGGAAAGAGTATATAGGAAGGAGGAGGAAGACACTGGGAGGAGGAAGGCATGGAGAAAAGGACACGGAGGAGCATGTGGGGAGGAGGAGGACACGGGGAGGAGGAGGAAGACACAGGGAGGAGGAGGGCATGGAGAGAAGGATATGGATGGGAGGACGACACAGAAGAAGGAGGACACAGGGAGGAAGAGGGCATGGGGAGGAGCATGCGGGGAGGAGAAGGACACAGGAAGAAGGAGGACGTGAGAAGGAGGAGGAGGACACGAGGAGGAGGAGGACATGGGGAGGAGGAGGAGTCTATAGGAAGGAGAAGGAAGACACGGGGGGAGGAGGAAGGCATGGAGAAAAGGATATGGGGAAGAGGAGGCCATGGGGAGCAGGCCATGGGGAGGAGGATGTGGGGAGGAGGAGGATGTGGAGAGAAGGACATGAGGAGGAGGAGGGCACAGGGAAGAACATGGGAGGAGGAGGACACGGGGAGGAGGAGGAGGGCATGGAGAGAAGGACATGGGGAGGAGGAAGATACAGGGAGGAAGAAGACACAGGGAAGAGGAGGGCCACAGGAGGAGGAGGACATGAAGAAGAGGAGGAGGACATGAGGAGGAGGAAGAGGACATGGGGGACCTGAGCTGAGTGCTGCCAAGGTCAGGAGCCAGAGCAGGGCCCTCACATAGGAAATGTCCCCCCCACACCCACAGGAAGGGGGAAATGGTTCCGCAGCAGAAATGCAGCCACTTCCACAGGACAGAAGGAAGCACTACTATGGGAGTGGGGGAGTGCCTCTCCAACTCTGTGCTTTTCCTGGGTACTGGTTGGGCACTTTCTCCTCCCAGTGTGCCCTGGAGCCCTGGGGAGGAGAGCCCGGTCGTGGATACGGAGACACTTGTACCCACACCTCCTGAAGCCCCGCACCCCCCCACCCCCGCCACCTCGGCACAGTAGCTTCGGTCAGGTACTGCGTCCCCAGGCAGAGGGTGGGTGCAGAGGCTGCACCCTCACAGAGACCCCTTTCTGCCACATAAGAGCACACACACCCCTCTCCTGGGGCCGGCTATGACAGGGCCATGCTTGGTGGCTGTCTCTAGACCCATGAGACTCCCAGACATCAGCTAAAGCAATGGTCCAGCCAAAGAAATCTGCCACGACCCAGATGAGCTTCTGTTTCGAGCACAGTGCCACACTTCCCTCCCATGCCACTTCCCTCCCTGCTGGAGCCCCAAGCAGGTGAGTCACTGGTGGGCGAGCAGGCTCAGGACTCCTTTCCCTTCCCAGGAGCCCTCCTCAGCCCCATGCCTGGTCCCCACCACCACTGGCTCAGAGAAGGCATTTGCCAAAAGGCGTAGGACTAGGGGTGAGGAGTCACTAAATCTCCTCCATAGGCTGGAGTCCACAGGTGATGTGGGGCACGGCTTCCTCACCTGCGAAATGGGATACCAAGGCCATGTCCCTCAGGGTTTCGGGAGGTTACAGGAAGCTGGCAGACAGGCAGTGCTCCGCAGAGGACCAGCAGGCTGTGAGTTCCCTGGGGTGGCTCCTCCTCAGCCTTACCCAGTTAAGACCAAGGACAGAGGAGTCCTCCCTCAGGTCACAGAGAGGGGTAAGGCCTCGGGGGAAGTGGCAGCTTCCGGGCCTTCCATTCCCCCTGGCACCCTGGGCTCCATTTTAACAGATACCATAATTTTTAATTAGTTTTCTCTTCCCCTGGCTAAAAGGCCATTAGCTCCCCATTAGGTGAATGCATCCCATTTTCTTCACACCATCAAGGAAACAGCGATTTACTTAGCCATCCCTAAAGCAATTCTGCAGAATAAAGGCAATTTAGCGATGGGCTCAATAAACTTCCTCATTTGCTGTTTGCAGGCCCCACCCTTAGGAGCCCACCAGCTAGCCCATCCCCTGTGTTCTTGGGTAGGCTGGGCCCTGGTAGGGCCCAGGGCAGGCATTGTGGGATGCAAGCAGCTCCCAGAGGTCAGAGAGGCATAGTGGGGATGCAGGCTAGGGTGGAAGAGACAGAAGGCAGGGGTCCAGGTCAGCTGGTGAAGGAGGACATGTCTTTTACTAGGCCCCGGCCAAAAAGAGGGAGGGTCCAAAAGAAAGTAAGAAGTAGGTGAGGCAGCCTTCCCAGCATGGCTGCTCTGACATCTGCTGGTCCAGGCATAAGTGGCCTGCCCAGGCCACACTACAGAGGGCCGGGCCTGGCATCCTGGAGGGGAGCATGCCAAGTCATGGCAAGTTCTTCCTTCTTTGGTGTCAGGGGCTGAAAGTCCCAGGGGTCTGCAGGTAGAGAGGGCAGGTCCGTCCTTGACGCCACAGGTGCTCAGCAAAATGGCACTCAAGGAGACAGGCCAGAAAGACGAGAGACGTGAGGCCTGCTGAGGAACTCCAAAAGTCGGGGAAATGGTGCTACCCGGGGAGTCAGGCTGGGAGAGCCCTGGGCTGGGACTTAACTGCTCATCCATGCCCCAAGGGTGGCTGCACCTGTGTTGAGCAGCAAAGTGCCAGAGACTCTCCTAAGAACAAGTCTTAGATGGAAGTTCCCAACTCTGGTTCCAGGATCCCCGGGGCCAATGGGCTGTGTCCCTGAGTGTATGAGGGGGTGAAGGGCAGGGGTTCCTATGTATATATGTGAGGTCCCAGTACGTGTAAGTGACAGGGGCTGGGTTCCCTGGGTGAGGGTGGAGTATGAGTGGGGTTAGGCCTCACTCATTGTGGGAGCGTGTGTGTGTCCATAGGTGTCATGATCACATTATCCTTGAGAAAGGGCAGGAGCATGTCTAGTGATGAGCATTATGAGTGTGTGTGTGTGTGTGTGAGAGAGAGAGAGAGAGACACCCTATGGGTGTGCACCCATGCATGGACACCAGGATGTGAGAGAGGAGTCTGTGTCAGCACCTTTCTCTTAAGGCATATGCGGTCACACACAAAGACACTGTGCACATGTGGAAGGGGAACAAGTTTCAGGGGTCTGTTTATTATGTCCCATGGCCTTGCTCCGGGCATCCCCGTCCCCCGCTTCTTGGCCAGCCCTGAAGCAGCGGGGCTCCTTCCGCTGTGCTCTGGTTTAGGCCACTGCCTCTTCATCTGGGTCACCTCCCTGCTCCCATCCTGTCAGTCTCCCAGCACAGAAGAGAGCTTCCTGCCTTGGGGAATTGTCTGGCCACAGGGGGAAGGTCTCATCCTCTAGAGACGCAGCACATCCCCTGAGCCATAGGCCTGGTCACCGGAATGCTGCATCCACAAGAGGGCGCCCAGAGGCTGAGCTGCTCTCAGCCTGGGTGGGTCCTGGAGCAGCATCAGGGCTCATCCGGTGCAGCTCCACGAGAGCCAGGCTCACGAGCTCCAGGAGTGCTGCTTCAAGTGAAGGGTGCCCATGTGCCTCTCCAAAGGTCCCAGATGTCTCCTGTGGGTGCTGCAGGCCCACTTCTCCACCCTCAGCACCAGCCAATCATGGCACCTTGGTCATCCCAAGGGAAAGGTGGGCGGGGCGGGAGGCTCACTTGCCCTGGGAGAGTCTGGCCACCAAATTGCGTGGGCCAGAGGTGTAAAAAAGCCAACTACATCCACACCAAGTGCCACAGTTTGACTCTTGCAACCTGGGCCCCACAGTCTAGCCCTTGAAGCCTTTCCAGGCACCCCAGTTAAGCTAATGGCTGGGGAAGAGCACGTACAAAGTTGCAACTCAGAGTTACAAGAGATCTTCAGAACATTCTGTTTGTGTTTACTTCTGCCCTGACTGCAGCTTCCTAGGGGTCCTCCCCCTGCAACCCAATGACCCCAGAGTCCCTATACCGGAAACAGGCTCCCTCCACTACATTCCTCCTCAGGGCAAGGAAAGAGCTTCTCCCCTGCCCTCCCCATGTCAGGCTGGGAACCCATTCTGGCTTCAGTATCTACCAGTGGAACCCAGGATCCAGTCACACAAATGAAGCCTTGGGGCAGGCCTGTGAACCCAGAGTCAGCAAGACCAGGGGCTAGAGGCAGGGGACCACCGCCTCTTCTGTTTCCAAAGGCCACAAGGAGGGAAAGTCCTTTGTAAGCAGTGGGGGCGGGCAGGCTTCCCTGTCAGAGAGAAACTTGGTGCATACAAAAGCACTGAAGGAAGAGATCAAATCAGGACTCTTCCAGGAACACTAAAATGTATGGCCAAAGGGATCAAAGATTCTATGGCCTTAGGATTCATTCTGTCAGTCTGGCATCGGGGGCGGTGCCCAGCCTTTGCAAGGCCACATCTAATCCTTTCAGCCCCTACGCTGGCTGGCGGCACATAGCCCTGCCCCACTCTAGGATGATCAAAAGCGCTTGGTAAAGGTTGGCCCAGAGCGGTCTCTCCGTCCCAAAGGCTGTTCCCTTAGGTGGCCCTGCCTGGCAGCGGCGTGCGGCTCTAATGCTGCCTGTTGGGACTCTGGCCATGGCGGGGCCTCAGCCGGCTGCGCTGGGCCAGTCAGAGCGGGCCCTCGAGGGCAGCCTCCCAGAAACCATGGGCTTTTCGAATTTTTAAAGACCAGGGCGGCAAAAACGCACGAGGGAAAAGCAACCTTTTACAAAAGAGCAGATCCCCTCCGCAACCCTTGGCGGGCCAGGATATCAGAGCTGGAGGAGGAATGCACCGACGTGGAGCGAGGACAGGAAACCAGGACGCAACAATCTGCAAAGACAGAACTCCCCGCGCCAAGTCGCGGGCTTTCTGGGGCTACCTCACCGGGCCTCCCCCACCTGCGCCGAAAACCTCGACAAGATCCGTCCGGGTCGCTCCAAGACGCGGCCGCGGCGCGGGGCGCAACCAGGTTGGGACGCGCCGCTGCGGCTCGGGCCCTGCACACCGACCCCGGCCGCCCGGCCCGGCTCACGTCCCGTTCTGGCCGGAGACCCGCCCAGTCTGGGCCTCCAGGCGCCGGGTCGGCCGCTCCACCTCGCTCCCGGCCCAGCCCAGGCGGCCGGCAACTGCGCAGCGCGCTGCCCGCCGCAAAGAGAAAGGCGTTTCCGAGCGCGTCCACTCCGCCGCTCGGCGCCGGGCGCCAACTTCGCCCCGGCCGCTGCGGGCACCGGCTCCCGGCAGGACTCACCTTCGCCGAGCAGCGGCAGCAGCAGCAGCAACCGCAGCCTCGCGGCGCCGGCCGTCGCCGTCGCCTTCGCCATGGCCCGCGCACGCCGGGGCCGCAGCAAGAGGGCTGCTGGCTGGGGCTGGGGGTCTCGGCGGCGGGGTGCGGCGGTCAGCCTGGCCGCCCCATGCCCGCCCGGGACGCGGCGGACACGGCGGACACTGCGGGCGCAGAGCGTCGGGGCGCGGACTCCGGCTGCTCCACGATGCTGCGCGCCGGGCTCGGGTCGCGGGACTGAGGCGGGGCGGGCGCGGACTGCGCCGGAGGAGTGGGCAGGGGCGGGGCGGGGCGGTGAGGGGGGCGGGCCAGGGGCGGGCCGGGCGGGGCCAGGGTGCGGGCGGGGTGCGGGGGTAAGGGCGGGGCTCGGGGTACCGGCCGCGGGCGCCTGGTGGGGATCCCGCCGGGCGCGGAGAGGAAACCTGTGCGGGACGCGGGATGCTGGCCGGGCCGGGTACGAGTAGGAGCGAGGTGCTGGACGCGGGGTGCGGGCCTGCCACCCGCAGCCCCAGTGAGCGCACCTCTGCACGCACAGCCACTCTTTTCAGCCTGTGCGCCCGCTCGCGGTCCCTGCGCTCCGCTCTTTACGGCCGCCCGCCGGCTGAGGGCAGGGAAACCCGGCGGGGATGAGGAGTCACGGCGGACTGGGTAGGGGTGCGCCCGATCCGACAAGGAGACGAGGCGGGCGCCCCGCCTCCAGGCTCTCGGCGCGGAGCGCATCCTCCGCCATTTCTCAGAGGGGGGAGGCGCGGTGGGAGCGCGGCCTCTCCTGGGGCCCGGCGGGAGGAGGGGAAGAGCCTGGGCAAGGGAAGGGGAGCCTGAGCGCTTTCTGCGCACTCCTGGAGCGAGCCTGGCGTATGGCTTACAAAGTCCGAGGTCGCGCTGAGGGATAGGGTAACGTTTCCCGGGGCTAGTTTGTGATCCCCCTCTCTTTAGGACTGGTTCAACCAATGGGAGCAGGAAACTGGGTCTGGGCACACCTTTCAGAGAGGCCTGGCACTGGCAGCTTAATGGAGTGTTTGGAGGGCAGGTGTCCTTTCCCAAACAGAAGAACTCTTAGAATGTGGACTGACGGGGTAGGAGAGCAAGTAGCAGGGAGGAGCTGGAGCCCAAAGTAATTTAATTGTTGCCCAAATAAATGATACCCATGAACACATCCAATCCCATAAAGGGGGAGACTCTGGGCCCCTAACATGGGGGTCCTGGAGTGAGGTTGCGGTTGGATTCTTGGTCTCTGTGGGAAAGATCCACTGTTCTACCACTCCTCGCTGTCTTTTGAGGAATGGTCTCCACTTAGGTGAAGAGGAATAGAAACCCATGGAGCCTTGGGGTGGGAGGGTTCCTGGGCCTGGGGCGCCCCTACTTCAGTGTCTCTTCCGCCTGCTGCGCACAAAGCCCCGCCCCCCTCAGGGCTGAATAAGAGATCCGCACATCACTCTGCAGATATGAAGTCAAAGTGAAGTCACCCTCGCAGGCAGGAGGAGCTGCCAAGACAGAAGCTGGCTGGGGGCTCTGCCAGCTGAGATGTCCAGAGCAAGCCTGCTGGCGGGAGGCCAGGGCACAGTGCTGCCAGCTCAGGAGAGCCACCCTGTGGCCACCAGACCTTGTGTTGCTTGCCACACCCCCCACCCAGAGCCCCCGGGGCCCTTGGATTTCCGGGGCTGGAGTTCGCCATGGGAGGGTTTTCTTGGGTGCGGACAGGCCCTACTTCTGGTGCTAATAAGGATTGCCAAGGCTGTATACTCAGGCATCCTCCCAGGGAAGGGACTTGAGCAGGAAGGAAGGGGCTGAGGGGGACTTCTTCATTACAAATATCCCATGGCAGGAGAATGCAGAAGGAGAGGGGTGGCCTGCCGCATTCTTTCAACCAGTCTCACCCCCACACCTCCCAGGGACCACTCTGGCTAGGCCATGGCTGACACTGGACGGCCTGGATGTTTGGTTGTGCTCTGTGTGACTGTCTCAGGGCTGAGGCTGTGGTCCTGCCTGGGCCACCTCACAGGGTTTTGAGTGGACACCTGACACTATGGTGGGGCATTGCCCTCTTCTTAGAAAAAGGTCTGGGAGGCTTCATATGTAAACTCCTGTACACAGGTGCATATGCACGCATTTATACATATGTGCATATGCCTGTGTTCACATAGATGGACATTCCTACTGTCTCCCACTGCATGCCCAGGGACCTGACCAGAGTGGCATCCAGTAGAGGGCAGAAGTGAAAGCTTGGTCTTGCTAGCCTGAGAACTGCAGGGAGGGAGTGACTCAGCCCTGTCTGGGCCTGGGCATCGGCTCAGGATCCCTAATATCAGAGCAGCAGGAAGGAGCTTCCTCAATCAGCAGAGAGGAAATAGATGTGGTCTCCCTGAGGACCGACAAGGGGAGGTCAGAGGTCACACTGGGGTACAATCCAAAGAGGCCAGGCTGTGATTTCCCAGGAAGTCCTTCTCCTAACTTCCTGTCCCAGGGGCTCCTGGGACATTTGCCTGGGAGAGCCTGCAGGAGGTTCCTGCTCCCTGTCTTGGCTTCCCCTAGTCATCTCTCTCTGAGCCTCAGTTTCCCCAACCGTAAACATCCCCCTCTCAGAAGGAAGAGTGAGGATAAAAAGAGGGAGTACACCTGAGGGTAGACCTCAGTGGCAGGTGCTCAAGAAATCATGGCCATTGTCTTGCCCAGGTTTAGGAGTTGGCTATGGCATCCTTGCCCCAAAAGACCACAGTGTTGTGGGGCGTGGGCTCCCACAGGCACTGAGAGGCTTTCTGGGATCTGGGGAGGGGGTGCGTTACTGTGTTGTCTGTTAGTGTTCCCCACTGCTGCCCACAGACCCCCTTGGAGTATCACCAGGGTAAGTTTAATCAATAGATAGATCCCTGGGCCCCACCTCCACAAAAAAATCCAACTTAAAAAAAAGTTCCCCAAGAGATTCTGATAGGGGATTCTGCTTTGAAGTGAGTCAGACCTGAGTTTTTATTTTGCCTTGTGCAAGTCCTTGACCTCTCTGAGCCTCAGTTTTGTCATGTATAAAATGGGGGCTGAGAATCGAATAGTGTCTGCAAGGCCCTGTCGCCAGCACAGGGTAAGGTGCTCAGTGGGCAGGCAGCTCACATGTGCTCCCAACGGCAGTCTTTGCTTCCGAGCAGGTGAGGCCTACCTGGAGTCCCTTGGGTCTGGCCCCCAAACACAGTATAAGGAAGGGAGGGTGGAGGTCAAGCCCAACACAGAAACGGATCCCACCCAGCACAGGCTTGCCCAAGTGGGGAGAAGCTGCTGCTGGGAGTACGAGGCTAGGCAGGATGCATTGTGACTATGACCCAGGTGGCTATGGGGACTCAGGGAGGTCCAGGGAAGCTGAGAAGTCCAGCTGTTAGGGGGGGACACTGAGTGCAGGGACAGGAAACCCTGGCCCTGGGGGGCCTTGCAGGAAAGGGGACACAGCCCAGTCCAGGGGCTACTGAAAGACCAGGCAGCCGTTCCTAGAACTACCGACAGAGGCTCCTGCCAGATGTGGTCAGAGTGAGCACGGCAGAGGGTCTCAGTCCCTCCTGCAGGCAGCTTGACGCAGTGGCTGGAAGCATAGACTTTGAGACTGACTGTGGGTGCTGTTAGCTAACTGCTCAGTGCCTCACTTTCCCCCTTGTAAACGCGGGTATCAATAGTCCCTACCACTACACTCTGCAACCCCAGTGGGGTGTCGAGAGGGAGGAAGGTCTATTGCCATTGCACGGTTTTCCCTCCTCGAGGCACAGTTGCCAAAAGAGCCAAGGCCCATCAGCTGGCTCTGAGGGCCCCATAGTGGGGCTCCCTACCCACGTAATTAAATATGTAAATATGCTGTCCCCACGGCACACTCACAACACACCAGGACTGGACTCGCAGGGTATGGCGCAGGGACGCTCTTCACCTTACTCTGAGCAGGCCCCGCCTGCCTGCCTTGCCACCCGCAGCTGGTATTTGCAGACAGGGCCTCAATCTGGCTGGTGGGCCTGACAAGGAGCAGGTGCCTGAGGCCCCAGCCCAGGGCTCCAGAGCATGAGCAACTGGGTCCTGCATGTCTGTCAGAGCCCCTGTGTAGCTCACCTCCACCCAGAGGGCCTGACCTCAGCTCTTTGCCCCCACCCCCCCTTCCTGTTGTGGGCCCCCTCAACAGACTTGTTTTTCTCCTCTGAATTTCCTCCCTCAACTCCCTTCCCTCCTCTGTTCTCCCTTCCCCTTCTTCGCCTCCTTCCCTCCCCCCCTTCTCTCAAAGGAATCTCTTCTCATTCCTTTCTTTTTTTTTATTTTAAGTTTATCTTATTTATTTTGATAGAAGGAGGGAAGGAGGGAGGGACAGAGAGAGAGGAAGGAGAGAGAGAATCCCAAGCAGGCCCTGTCAGCGCAGAGTCTGACGCCGGGCGCCAGCTCGAGAACCGTGAGATCACAACCTGAGCCAAAATCAAAGAGTCGGATGCTCAACTGACCCAGCCACCCAGGTGCCCCGTCCTCCACTCCTTTCCACCAGCACAAGAACCAGGTTCGCTGCATCAGTGGGGCCCAGGTTCTCCACCTGTTACATGAAAATAATAATAATAATAATAAATAATAATAGTAATGCAGGGATGTGAAGTTAAACCCAAACGAGGTTTGGACAGGATCAGCACAGTTCCTGGCTCAGCAGGAAATGGACATTTTTCTTACTGTTCTTCCAAGGGCTCCTCTGAAGGGCAGGGAGCCATCCGGGTGGTAGGCCAGGGGTACTGGCGTGCTGTGAAGGTTGCAGGTGGTCTCTGAGTCATGTCCTTGTCTGTATGACCTGGGCGTGTTCCCAGTAGTATGTTCCCAGTGTTTCTGGGCCTAGGTGGGAGGGAAAGCAGAGTTCCTTCCCCCCAGGTGCCCGAGAACAAGTGAGTCCCCATGCAGTCAATGTGAGCTGTCACTGTTATCATTGGTTCCCATCAGCTGGAGAAGCTGAAGCTAAGAAGCCAAAGAGGTCAGTGGACGTCGCTAAGGTAGCACAGAAAGCAGGTGGTTCCTAACCCTGAGCTGTCTGCTTCTCTGTGCTCTGGCTCCCCACCTGCATAAGGAACAATTCACACCGCCTGGGGCTGGTGAAAGCGAACCTGGCCACGTGAGCCTGGCCCCCGTCTCTCGCCCACCCCACGTGACAAGCTGCCTTCTCCGTGGAAAGACAGAGCGAGCCCTGGAACCGCAGAGTCTCTGGACGCTGCAGCACTTATCTGGCCATGTAATTACACATTCGGGAATGCTGGGTTGATTAATGCCTGTGCCCCACCTCAGCTGAGTCCCCAGCTCCAGGGCACCGCTGGCCTGAGGAGGCCGGAGCCTGGTGGGGCCTCAGGCCTGACCGTGCCCACCTCTTGCATCATGTGGACGCCAAGGAGAAGGCCCATCCTGGCTGACAGGCGCGTTGTGGAGATACAAGGGGGCTCAGATTGGCAAGTCCAGCAAATGTGGCCTGAATGCCTTTTAGAAAAAACATCTCCCAAGGCAGTTTCATAATCTGCCTTGTAATGCAGATTTAGACAAGTTTTTACGAATGCACTTTTTAAAATAGGTCTTAATGGATCCTTTGCAGTAGTTACAGCCCATTGTGTAAATGCAAACAGAAGGCTTTTTGAAAACATGTATTATTGATCAGAAAGGCAGCAGCAATTAGAAGCCAGTGTGTCATATTATTCAATACACACTTCCTATACAGGCCTGCTTGTACTCACTCATAACTTTCTGACAAATTATCCTGTCACTAGGAAGCCTTTTCTTTTCCCTTTTGCTTCTGAAAGCGCAGGAGGACCTCCCCATCGGTTATTAGCTGGAGGCGAATGAAAAATTAAGCTTATCTTTACCGGAGCAAAACTTACTTACGACTTCTGACTTCTCCGTTGGTTTCAAGACTAAAATGGCAAAACCTTCAGGCAAGATGGATGATGCTTCTCGATTTGGTCTATGGCCCAAATGGAAAACAAAAAACAAAAAAGCAAACAACGAAAACACCAAACTGATGACAAGGTAGCAGTGTGCTACAGGAAGGACAGAATCACCTGCCCAGTGTGGGAGTGGGGGGGGGGGGTGTGGAGCCAGGGGGGACCAGCTGGAAAGCCTGCTCTGCGGGAAAGATGCGGAAGCAGAGGAGGAAGCAACCCAGCAGCCCAACGAGGGCCCACAGGGAGAAATGCCATCTGAGCCCCTAATGTCCCCCAATGTTCTTATTTTCCCTCCCCAGTCACAGAACCTAAAATGATCAATTGATCAAGTTGAGATCTGTTTTCGCTCAAAACCTCATGCATGAATCCGTACTATACCCAGTCTGCGCATTTCCCGTTTACCCTCCTTCTTGAAGGGTTCATTTATGTAACAAACATTTACTGGGCACTTCACCATATTCTGGGTGCTATTTTCAGCATTAGAGACCCGACAGTGAATAAACCAAAGGCCTTCCCTTCATGGTGCTTCTTGCAGACCGTTACCAACACAGGAAGCACATAGGCAGTACATCTTAAAGTGACCCCAGACAAGAAAGTACACAGGGGAGGACATCTGTCAGGGCTGGCTGCCCCAGGGAGCTGACTTGGGGCAAGCTGCTGGGGAGAGCGCTGCTCTCTCCCTGGAGATGGTGCTGGAGGTGGGAAGGGGCCTTGGAGTTCTGCCCCAGCACAAGTGAGATGCCACAGTTGGTCTTCTTAGGAGAGCGTCTCCTCAAGCAGCCTCACCCTTGCCTTCTGGAATCTGCAGCTCTGGTCTCTGCAGGGCAGGATCTGCAGGGCAAATACTCTGGCCTGGGCAGTGTTTTGGAGCCAAAAACGTCCGCCGTGCTGTTGGAATGCTGACAAATAGGAAGTCCATTGACTTAATGCCCTGTAATGGCTTCTGAAGGATCCTTGCCCAGGATGGCGTGGGTTGACACTCCAGGCGTGGTGTGCAACTTCTAGGTGCATCTCAAGCCTGGGTGCAGGTAGTAGCTGTGAGCTAGATGGGCTGGGGGAAGGGGGGCTGGCAGAGCTTGGAGGTATAGACTGGGTGGCTCTCACAGCCGCTGTTTGCAGACGGGCCCAGGAGCACAGCACCTACTTGCCCCCGAGCTTGGAGCTCTCCTGCAGAACTTGCTAGGCTATTTCAGAACGCCCAGGCCAGTCTTGGGCAGATGACTGCTTCTATTCCGGGTTGCTTCCTGAGCCTAGGCCTGCCCAGAGCTCGCACCCTTGCTGCAAACCCCTCATGCAGGCCAGATGGGGTCCCCTCTCTGCTTGCTCAGAAGTTTTCCAGGCTGGCCTTCATCTCCTAGAATAGTGCTGTCCAGTGGAACATTCTGTGATGATGAAAACATTCTCCTCCGTGCTGTCCAATGTGATGGCCAAGTGTGGCTATCAGGCACTTGAAATTTGGCTAGTGGGACTGAGGAACTGAATTTTTAATTTTACTGTATTTATAATAATGTCAAATTAAATAGTCACACGTGACCAGTAGACTTACTGGGCAGTGAAGCTTTAAGAAACAGCTCCCCAGCCCCTTCCTAGACTTCCTGGCACAAAGCTCCCCTACTGGAGTGAAGGCAGAGCAACCAGAGCCTTCTGAGTTGCTTAGCCAGAGGCCATGTGGGCGCCCAGTGTGGTACCAATGGGCTCTCTGATCCAGAAGCCTTCTTCCTGTGGTTTGGAGAGGCCACAGCCCCAAGGAGAAGGGCAGCATTGCTGGGGCACACCGTAGGCACCCCTCACCCTGGGGCACGGCTGTTTCCCTCCAGGTCCAGCCCCGGGCCTGACCACCCCCCCTGAAACTCTGGGCCTCCTCAGGCAGAGTGCAGCAGCTCTCAGGGGCCTCTTCGCAGAGGGGCTAATGAGCTTGTGCATATTAAGATGCAGTGATGAAGGGCTGTCAGGGGACTCTGTGCAGCAGCCTGAGACCCAAGGGCCTACTCGCTGATGCTGGGAGCTCAGCACCTGGCCCTTCTCCACGATCCTTGTCCTTCTGCTAGTGAGCTCCCCCCACCCTCACTATGGTCTCAGACTCCCCATGTGTTGCCTGGCCACTGGCCTCCACTGGCTGTTCCTCCTGCCTGGAACATTCTTCCCACCTCCTCCTGGCCCCCTCTGTTGTTCAACTCCTACTTGTCACTCAGAAGTCTTGGCTCTAAGGCACCTTCTTCCCAACCCACATAGATACTCCAAAGGGGACCCGGTATACCTTCTGCTCTAACTGTGCTGGATTTATCTCTGAGCCCTTGACTGGGGACCCAGTGAGGATTCAGAGCATGGGTTAAATGTCCAGCTATAGGAAACAGTCCTCCAGGTGGTGGGGACAGCCTGGGCAAGGCAAGGCGATGTGCTCAGGAAGGTAGGTGCGGGAGCATGGGGTCCTGGGCTGAGACAGCATCTGTCCTGCTGCCCCCTCCCCACATGCACCCCCATGCCCCTGTGCCCCTTCTTCCTCTGGGCTGCCTCCCTTGGTGTGACTAAAAGCCATCTGTAAAAATCACCGGAAGGAGTTACATGACCATGGGCTTGAGCTGTAGAATAACTTGCAGGGAGAGAAAAAGGCGCCCCAAATAAATCATTTGGGGCCTGACATTTGGAGCGTTTGAGTTTGAGACCAAACACAGATGCCCTTTAGATAAATACATTTTTGAGAAGTGTTCCGTAGGAGAAGTTTATGACTTTAATAGGTTTTTAGTGTCAGAGAAGCATCAGGAAGTGTTTTGTTGAGAGACTTTCTCTTAAAAAGCTCAGAATCCTTCTTTTCCCTCTGGCCTCTTAAACATAAGGATACAAGGATCCTCAGCCAGGGGTGCATTCTCCTTTTCAGGTTCTCTAGGGATTTGTCCTGGGCTGGGATTGCTCAACTGAGGAATGTTCAAGAAGGTTCTTAAGACCTCAGTGCTCCAGGCAGGGGTGAGGGATGGGAGGGGTCTCTTGGGAAAATGATTTAATGGCTAAGAAGTGTCCTTTTCATTCAGAGCAGCTCCCCTCCCTGCCCCAGTCCCCCTCCCCCTCCCCCAGAGGAGTCTGGATGGCTGGTCCTCAGGAAGGAGAAGGGCTCTGTGTGGAGTACGTGGGTCCCCCTGAGGCTTCCAGAGATTGGCAATTTTCTATGGATTGGAAATCTTACGAAGTTCCCCACACTGAAGCCCAGGAGTATGAAGGAGCTGAGCTCACCTCGGGCCCCATGCCAGAGAGAGGAGACATGAGAAGAAGGTCAAATGCAGTCATGTCTGGAAGCTTCTCCCTTCCAGCTAAGAGACAGGCCCCCACCTGCCCATCCCAGTCTCTGCCCCAGGACTGCCCGGACCCCCGGGTCCTGCAGCTGCCCTCTGCCCAGCTCTGGCCTGGACACGAAGTGCTCACATGTGGGGCTGGTGCCACTACCCCTGTGCATATGCTGCCCTGCTCTCAGCCCCCGCCTTGCCCCCCAGGACAAGGGCTACATTATGAGGGGGTGAATGCCCTCCTGGACTTGCAACCCATCCTTGAATGGGTCCAGCACCAAAGAACTATGCCCCAGATCACCTGTGCTGTGGCTTAGGCTGGGGATGTGGGGTGGAGGAAGGGTGTCCCTGGCCAAGCCGGCCTGACCTCAGGCTTGTCTTCCCATCATCGTGGGTGGGCTGGGGCACACAGAGCTGAGGCAGGACCAGGAGGGGCCCACTGCGATCC
Source organism: Panthera onca (assembly GCF_046562875.1). NCBI lineage: Eukaryota > Metazoa > Chordata > Mammalia > Carnivora > Felidae > Panthera > Panthera onca. The sequence goes on along the minus strand of NC_138349.1, from coordinate 37,929,529 downwards.
ATGACCTGGCTCCCAGTAAACACGCGGATGGAACTGAGAGGCTTCAAGGCAGTGCAGGCTCTGAAGGCACAGGCAAGCTGCCTCCTAGCACAGCTGTCTGATGAGCACTGGGGGTGGTAGGGACCAAGAGAGAAGGGACAGCTGTGTCTGTGCTGTCTTCCCGGGGGCAGCAGAAATGTTCTATTCAATCGATACACCATGACTCAACATTGATTGCCCAGGTGACTTTTTCAGCACATTTTCAACAATTCCGGCTGCTATAATGGAGAAGCCTGGCCTCGGTTTTTCCATTTCTGAGGATATGCTGCCCTCCCACCCTGCCTCTCCATCTTCCATCTCCTAGCCTGGCCCTCAGGGACCTGTCTCAGACCCTCCCTGCCTCAGACCCCACTTGTGAGGATCTCCCCATCTTCCAAGATGGGAGTTTGTGTGTAAATGGGATTGTGTGTGGTCAAAGTCCTGGTAGCTCTGTCCTGGCTGTCTTGGGCAGTGAATGGACAGGGAGGTGGATGTTGAGAGGCTGGGGTCTGGGTCCCTCCCCCCACCCCAAGGGTCACCTTCCCCTACCAGGGCCCTGAACTCACCTCCTCAGCCCCTGGGACCTTCCAAGACCCTGATCAGGAGTCCATCTAATGGGTAGATGAGAACTGATTAGACAAAGTACCCACGATCTTCTAAAGCTTTACTCCTGCCTCATAATTTATTTCCTTGCAGGATCCAGGCACTTGGATGCAGCTGATTTCTTAGCACCATTTACAACCCTTTTGTTTTTTCACAGTTATGTCTTGGAAGCAGCTGCCCACAGACTGAAAGCAGCCCATAAACTATGTATAATCTTTGAGGGCTCTTGTGACCTTGCCTGTGTGGGGCAGAAGGCAATGACCTCTGTTTTATTTCCCAGGCTGACACCCAGGCTTGGATTGGGGTGTTGGCTCGTTACCTATTTACATCTGTAACTTATCAGCATTCTCCAAATCCTAGAGGTTTAGGGTTTGATTACGCATGTCTGACCTCTGAATAAGATGCTCTGGGAGGTAAATCTTTGGGGCAGAGGGGGTGGTGAGGCTGAATCATCTCTCCTAGAGAAAGAAGCAAGCCCTAGAGGGGCCTGAATAAGAATGGCTCACAGGTCGCTATTGAGAAACTACCTGTAGTCAGCCCTGACCTGGAACCTCCAACTCACTCAGGGTCACAGCCCCTGCTCAAGTGGTAACGGTGTCCCACTTTACAGGTGAGGTCACTCAGGTGCAAGCCCGGGTGTCCTTTCTCTGGAGCCCTCATGCTACATTGTTCCTGGTTCCCAAACTCTGGTGGAGGGCTGATCAAACACAATGTGGCCTGCCCCCCTGGGTTCCGACTCTGGACATGGGTGGGGGTGAGAGACTGTACTCATAACCACTTCCCAGGAGCTGCCAGTGCTGCTGGTTCCAGGCCCACAATGTGGGATCCATTGTTCCAGAGCAAGTGGGATGGCAGAGAGGTGGGTGACAGTCTCAGGGTGGAAGGCACACACACACACACACACACACACACTCTGACCAGTGCACTATGTCCTTGGCGGGTCTCTCCACCTCCCCTGCATCACCTCCTGGTTTCTAGTCTCTATCCACCCCTGACTTACGCCCACGGTCCTGGCTTTGCTGGGGGCCCACCAAGAACACATGTGCTGTGTTCCTCTGCAAGGACCCACCTGCATTTGCAGCCAGCTCTGTTTCTTCCTAACACTCATTTCTTCAGCTAGGATCCTATGTGAGGTTCAGACCCCTTGGAGTCCGCTTGGGATGGGGAGTGTCCAGCACCTTCACAGTGCAGGCAAATAGGGTGTTTATTTCCATGGTTGGACTGGATTCAATGCATGATCCGTGGCTTGACCCTTGCACAGTATTAGGCTTCAGGGAATCTACAGCAAATGCATTTCTCCAGTCTGTAGAGCAAGATGGCTATTGCCATCATCCTGATGACCTTAGTTCTAGGAGAACTGGCTTTGCCAAGCCATGGTCATTTGATAAAGGCTGACTCAGGACCTGTGTATGGCCAATGGGGGCCTGGGGAAGCCAAGGGATGAGAGGGGGACAGGGGATCCTGTGCTCTTAGTTGGAGGCACGTAGGCCCCTCCAGGACAGCACGCATCGGCGGCAGCAGCAGCAAGGACTCTGGCTGGCCTGTGCATTGTTATTTCCAAAGACTAAGGCTTTGGAACAAAGGAATTTTCATTCTTTAATGAAAACCTTGCAGCGAGAGGAAGCACCCCACTAAATGACTGATACTCACCGAGATATGCACTGCTTAGAAATGTCTCCTAGTCAATGAAGAAGAGATAACGGTCAGTGGAATAAAAATTAATCTGGCCACTATAGGAATTAATATAAAAACATCAGATGCAGGACTTATAAGGGATGCCACCTCCAACTAACCCTCCCTGGGTTAAATACCCTGGGGATGATGATTTACGTTCTGTACTGTAGGGCTCTGTGGCATAATCAATAGGGATGAGAAATGGGGCCATTCAGCTGTTCCTGCCTCCAGGCTGGGGAAAGGAGCCCAGGGGAGCACATGGCTGCCCTGGAGGCTGCTGGGAGCAGGGGACACATCTAAGCCCACTCACCTTCCTGTCTTCCCCTTCCTCTCCCTCTCTGGTGAGTGCCAGGCCAGTGGCTGACAGGCTTCTGGAGGCCTGGGTTATGACACCCCCTCACTAGGACTCACCCCACCCCCAACCCTCCCGGCTACAGGAGGCGCCAGAGGAGAAGAGCGCAGGGTAGACAGGGCCAGGTGCTGCCTGAGACCAGAGCAGTGGGATCCTCCCCCCTGCCCCGGGGGGCTGGGGCTCTGGTGAACCTCCTAATGGTAACCAATCACACACACCCATCTTTGCTCTGTGAGAATTACTGCTCCAAACTCTTGGTTTAGGTGACGCTTGCCTAAACAACCATTCATTCTCACTACCTCTAAGCTGAGGTCCACTCTTTCCCTCCAGGAGATGGAAGTCCAAGCCCTTTGGCCAGTCCCTGGGGTGCTTCTCTGCAGGGAAGCTTTAAGCTAGGGCTCACTGTAGGTCCCAGTCTGGCCTGCCTGCCATGCCAGCTGAGCGGTGAGGTATACTCACTCCTTCGTGGTGAGGGCCGTACTAGCTCAATTCTACCCCACTGTGCATATGCCCACCTGGGCAGCCAGGTGGGCGAGTGGCGTCAGGGCCAGCCAGGCTCCAGCCTCACACAGTGGTGTCTGCCCCCCCCCCCCCCCCCGCACCTCCCCCCCATAGGCTGGCTCCCTGCTCTCCATCCTTCGCACACCTGCTCCTGAGGGATAGAGGAACACATGACCATTTGTCTCCTGATACAAGGCCCTGGAGGAGACTAATTCAAGGAGGATGGAGGGTTTCTCCCCAAGCCCGTCTCTGCCAGGCCCCACCTCCCCTTGGGGGGTCCCTCTCCCTCTACGCTCTACCAGATCTGGACTCCTAGCTTGTGTCAGGGATCAGGGATTCCAGCTCCCCACCATGCCAGCCTCTCACCATGTTCTGCTCAGCCCTCTGCTCTTACACCGAACTGTAGTCATTGCCCTTCAGGTGTGCCCTCTGCTTCTGCTGAGCTCCGACCACACATTCCTTAAGGAAAATTCCTGCAAGGCTAGTAGTAAGGAACATCGTGGGGAAAGGCCTGCTTTCCTGTTTTTGATGACATGAGAACCTGGCCCTTCCCAGGGAGACCTATTGATGCCTCCTTTGTGTGCCCCACACTGAGCAGCCCAGGCGAGAGCCTGTGTGTCCCCCCACACTGCTGCCCATGCTCACACTGGGCCAACCCAGGGAAAGCCCCCATGCTATAGTCTAATGTTAGGGACAAGTGACCCTGAATAATCTCAGGCATAGAAAGGCCCCGGGGGACCACCCAGTCTAAGCCTCATCATAAAGATGGAGAAACTGAGGCCTTTGGAGAGACTGGCCAAGGCTATAGAACAAAGCAGGCCTCCCAGCCTCCAGGGTAGTGCCCTCTGCCCTCTGCCTATTGGACGTGGCTGCGGGGCTGCCCACAAGGCTGGTCTGGACTACCATAGTATCGTATTGAATCATACTAAGGAGATAAACATAAATCCACAAATTATTCTTCGCATTATGTCATGGGTTCAAAAGTATTTCTCCAAATCCATATGTTGGATTCCTAACCCCCGGTGCCTCAGAATGTGACCTTATTTGGAGATAGGGTCCTTACAGAGGTAATCAAGTTAAAACGAGGTCATTAGGGTAGACCCTAAACATATACGACTAGTCTCCTTATAAAAAGAGGGAAATTTGGACGCTGAGACACTCAGGGAGGGATGACGTGAAGAGGCACAAGCTGAGGAGAGAAGCCTCAAGTGGATTCTTCCTTCCCGGCCCTCAGAAGGAATCAACCCTGATTTCAGACCTCCAGCCTCCAGAACTGTGAGAGAACACATTTATGTTGTGGTCTGGGCCACTTTGTTGTGGCAGTCCCAGGAAACTGATACAGTTGATAAAGTTCATGATAATGAACTTAGAGCACTATTACTTTTTTTTTTTAATGTGTAGTTATTTTTAAAAATTTTCTTTAATGCTTATTTATTTTGAGAGAGAGACAGACAGAGCGCGAGTGGGGGAGGGGCAAAGAGAGAGGGAGACAGAATCCGAAGCAGGCTCCAGGCTCTGAGCTGTCAGCACAGAGCCTGATGTGGGGCTCGAACTCACAAACTGTGAGATCATGACCTGAGCCGAAGTCAGACCATTAACTGACTGAGCCACTCAGGCGCCCCAATGCGTATTTATCTTTTGAGAGAGAGACAGAGTGCGAGCAGGGGAGGGGCAGAAAGAGAGGGAGACACAGAATCTGAAGCAGGCTCCAGGCTCCGAGCTGTCAGCACAGAGCCCGATGCGGGGCTTGAACCCATGAACCGCGAGATCAAGACCTGAGCTGAAGTTGGAGGCTTAACCCTCTGAGCCACCCAGATGCCCCAGAGCACTATTACTTTTATTTGTTTTTATTTTGGTGAGGAGGTTGGTGTTTCAGATATTTTTTGTGGTTTTAATTTTTTTAGTTTGTTTTGTTTTTATGGATTCACAAATTGGAATGTATTTATTTACACTCAGTGGTTTAGAAGGAGACGCTGATGGGGAAGGCTGCCTGGCGCATTCTAGGGGTGGAGGCCCAAACAGGAGGTTGGGTCCACAGTTGCTGGGATGGGCATCAGAGAATTGCTGGATGTGTGGGCTGTTGAGGTGCAGAGCAGACAGGGAGCCACAGCCCACATCTCCCACCATCTTGGTGACATTTCTGTTCCCCAATGTCCCCGATGGCGGTGACATTGATCAGGAACCCCATGGCAACCCAACTAGGGCACCACCATCCAGCCAAAGAGACGGAGGGAACAGGCTATTGAGCCCTTGCTTGTCCTTTCACAAAATAGCAGGTCAGTGTTATTTTAACAGAAAGAACTTCATGGGAATTACTGGTGTAGGCGTCATCGTACAACATGTATTTTAAATAAAATCATAGACCTTCACTTGATGAAGCTTATTCCGGAGAACGTCAATGTGTTGTTTAAAGCCCCACTGACCCACTCAGCTTAGTGACAGTTTTTGTTCTTACAGCAGCCCCATTACCGCTGCTTTTCAGTGGAGGCCTAAAATAAGCAATTTCTCTTCAGGCCAGAACTCAGCTTGCTACAGGTTCACAGAAGGGATTCAGAGACTTCACAACCTTTGGGAAAATGACCAAGTATCTAATTCGGAAGCCTAATGCCTAGCATCTGGCTAGCATGAAAACATTTCCCATTGAATAGAAAACCCCAGCCAGAGTTTCCAGGCATGGAGCATGCACTGCCCTCCCCCCACCCAATGCATGGTGGGTCCAGTTGAATGTCGCTCTCCACTCTTCCCACAGATCCATTCCAGTTGGAAGTTCCCCCAGGACAAGGAGCCCTATGCTCACCCAGAGTCTTCTCTCAGTCATCTACAGAGTCAGTGCTGCATCCCTGGGACAGAGATATCCCTGGAAGTCCTAGAGATCACCCAGGGTACTGTTCCCGTTATCTATTGCTGAATAGCAAACCATCCCCAGTGGAGTGAGTGTCTTAAAGCAACACCATCATTTCTTTTGCCCACGAGTCTGCAGTTTGAGCAGCACTTGGCTGGCTGGGGTAGTTTGTCTCTGCTTTACTCAGCTTAGCTTGGGGTGGTTTGCAGGCAGGGCTGGAATCATCCGAGGGCTCCCTCACGGGGTGGAGGCTTTTGCCGGTGTGTCAGCCCAGAACCTCAACATTTGCTGGAGCTGTTGGCCAGAACAAAGACACCTGGCACCGTAGCAAGGATCTGGGGCCTTACAATATGGCAGTCAAAGTCATAGGGTGATCGAGCCTCAGAAATCACCCTGCACCCCTCTGCCATGTTCTTTTCATCACGAAGGTCACAAAGGCCCACCCAGTTTCAAGGAGAGTGGAGATGGAATCCTCTTAATAGGGGTGGTGAGATTCTGGAAGAACATGTAGCTGAGAAATATTGCTGTGGTCATTTTTGGAAAATGCAGCCTGCCACACCATGGGTCAGAGGTCACACTGGGGACTCTGGGTCAAGGCGGCAGGTCCCAAATATGATTCACCCCTAGGATTGGGGACACAGCCCAAAAATGCCTCCCCACTGCCACTGAAGTGAGGCTGAGTCAATACCCCATGGGGCACTGTGTTCCCTCTGGCCCCATGGGTCCATCAGCATGAAGAGAGCAGCCTTGCACCTCTCTCAAGTCCTCTTAGCAATGACCGTCTGTGATGTCAGGACTCTCCAGTCTGAAATGAGTCATCAGCGGAATCTCCTTCAGCAAATGACCCACTCAAAGGGAGGATTCGTCATGCCTGGGGCATTTTATAAATCTTGTCACTCGGCCTGGCAAGCTGTGATTCCATTAGTAACAGCACGGCCCGCCTGAGGTGATGTTGCCGGATCAGACACTCTGATCAAGGGCAAGTGGAGAGGGACACAGGGCCTGTGCTCTGGCTGCCTCCTCCCCAGTAGGGGCCACCAGAGATCACCTGCCCAGGGGGTTAGGGGCGGAAGACCCTCGGTGGTCAGCTCCTCCCAGCCAGGATATTCGATTTGGGTGGGGTCTGCACACTCGTCAAGCTTGCCCTTCTCTACCTGTGACACTCATGCAAGGGACAGTGCAAGTGACTTGTGCCCTGAGCTGGGCTCCTGTGGGACCCACCACGAGGGAGGAGCCAATGAAGGTGCTGGGACAGCAGTTTGTACCCACATCCTGCTCCTCTGCTGCCTGTTGGGGGACAATGTTCACAGGTCCACTTGAGGCCTCCTTCCTTACCTGTCACACAGGTTAACACCTACCTTGGAGCAATGTGTGTTGAAGGGTCCGGACCCACGAGTGCTGGGTGTCTCCTCTCTCGGTCTTCCCCCAAGGCCTAGCACAGTGCTGGGCACACTCGGGGTCCTAGGTCAGCAGCTGCTGGCCTCTCTGGCCTCCTGGTCATTCTCAGAACGAGGACTGACCTGTGGCCACAACTTAGGCTGGCCAGGACTGGAGAAGGAAGTGGAACCCCAGGGTCACTGAGAAGGGGTGGAGGGGGCAGGGCTGCCGCTTTCCTTCCTCTGGCTCAAGTTCCCTCTGAATGTCCATGTTCTTGATTGAAACCATTGGGTTTGAGACTTGGAAGGGGCGTCAGCAATCTCCAGGGTCTAGAAAAGGAGAAGGATTCCACTCTTCACTTACCCGGTCAGCATTTTCTGAACCCTGCCACGTGTGGAGCTTTTCAAAAGGTGGGGGTCCTGGACCAGTTGGAGCCTCTCCTACCCCTGATCCGGCCCCCATGTTCTTTTGCAGGTCAGCCCGTCACTAATCCCTGGGTCTCCTGGTGGAGAACCTGCCCATTTACGGAAGCCTTCCTCAGCTGCATCTCGTGAGCACCCAGCTCCTGTAACTCAACTGCAAGCCTCATGTTCAAAGTGGTTCAAAGTGGTGCCCCTCGCCCAGGGTGGTGGTGTGGCAAACCCACAGAGCAGGGCCCGGGTAAGGGCCCTGGGAAGTGAGCGTGACCAGGACGCTCCATGTACATCCCCACCCTGACCCCAACAATGCTATGTTCTCCTACTCACCTGGCAAAACCTGAACCCTGGAGGAGAAGCACCACGCACTTAGCCACGGCTCCTGAACCTGCCCTGTCCACCTTTCCAGTCCTTCGGCTGCGCCCCCCCTCCCACCAACACCCCGTCTTGAGCCTACTGGAACATTCCCTTCAGAATGCAAACAGCCTGCGATGCTCCTCCTATGGAAATCCAAGCTCCAAGACCCCATGCCTCTCTCTTATTTCTCTGCTCCCTTGACAGAAATTTGCCTTGACAATGTTACGTTCTTTAACTGCATCCTCTCCTGGCCCCTGCACTCCTCGTGGCCCCCACCACTCCCCTGATTCTGTCCCTATTGGAGCCTGAAGGCCGAAGGCCTCCACCCAGCCGGGCCTGCAGTGATCCTCTGCACCCACTCAGTCCCTGGGAGTGCTGGACGTGCCCACCCTCACTTGGCTCCCCTGGACACTTGCTCTCTGGCCTCCCTCACTTGGCTTCCTGGACACTTGCCCTCATCCCGCCACCTCTGGCTCTCCTCTTCCTCATCCGTGTGCCTTCCTCACCTCCATTTCTAAACGTGAAAAGTGTCCCCAAGGACCCCCATACTGGCCCTCTGCTTACCCACACCCACTCCTCGGCATCCTCACCCAGGCCTGGCTGCCCAGCCATTCCCTCAGCCTTTCCTCCCTGTGAAGTCTGCTTTCCGAGCTGCCTGCCCTCCGTGGCCTCTCCCACTCGGACATCAAGCAGGCATCTCAAGTTGAATGCATCCAAAAGAAACTTGATTTGCATCCTTCCCAACCCCCACATCTTGCTTCTCCCTCAGCCTTCCCATATTTATCCGGTTTCTCAGGAAAAAAAACAAAGAGTCACCCATGGCTCCTCTCTTTCATTCCCCAAATCTGATCCAGCAGCATATTCTGCTGGTTCTTTCTTCAGAACATATTCGGAATCTCACTCACTCACCTTGGTCGTGGCCACCTTGGTCCAAGCTGATGTCCTCTGTAGGCCATTATGGTGGCTTCCTCTGGGGCTCCTGCCCTTGTCCTCACCCCTTCCTAATCTGTCCTCCCCACAGCCCCAGAGTGATGCTGGAAAATAGCAAGGCCCTATCACATGGAGGAGGCCCCCCGCCTACTGGGGTTGATATGTCAGTTTGCCCTACCCAAGGCTGCAGCCTGGGGGTGAGTGGAGCCTGCTCTGATGGATGGTTGTCCTCCCACCCCCACCCCAGCTTACCCACCTTCCCTGGCCTCACCCTCCTCCTCCTCACTCTACTTGGGCCCCTCTGGCCTGATATGCTCTCCCCAGAGTAGAGCAAGTGTGTTTGTGCTTGGGGACTTTGCACTGGCTGTTCCCTGTATCTTGGGGGCACTGGTCCTGCATGCTTTGGCCTTTCCCTCACTTCCCCAGGTGTCTGCTCAGATGTTGCTCCTCAACAGGCCTCTCCTAGTCATATGCTCCCACATTATCCCTGGCCTGCTTTGCTTTCCTTAGAACTCTGTTATATTTCATTATTGTCTTTGTTTGCATGTATCTTTGCACCTGTATATGATTTTATACTATAATGTAAACCTCTGAGGCCAGGTACCTCCTTCTTCTGTGTCCCTAGTGCCTAGAACAATACTTGGAACATAGTAGGTGCTCAACAAATATGGACTGGTGGAATGAATGAACGAGATGGTGATGCGCCCACATCAGGACATCTGGTTTCCCTTGGTCTTCCTTACAGCCATGTGCAATTCCACTGTGTGGCTGGTGCACAGTTTATTTAACCGCTGCCCTGCTTGAGGACATTTAGCGTTTTCATTCTTCTGCTACTGTAAACAAAATTGCATTGGACGCCTTTGTACATGTCTTTGCCTTCATGTGTGAATATAGTGAAAAATCAATATTCCAGGCTCTGGACTCGCTGGGTGCATTTAAAGCTTTGGCAGAGAATGCCAAACTGTCTCCTAAGTATGTTTTTAACAAATTATGATTTTTAAAAATATTTGAAAACACATAGTTTAAAAGAATGAAATTAGCACAACTGCATTACAGAGCCCTTGAGACTATGAGTTCAAGCTCTGGGACTGAGTCTCACTTCCCAGGAGCAAGGCCCAGGCTCAGAGAGGGGGTGGGACTGCGATCTCTTGGCCGCCGTGGCTGTGGTAATCAGGATGGCCCCAGCCTTTCCTACTTTTACAGAACAATCTTCAGTGCCTGTCACCAGATCACTCTGTAACCCAGGGAAAGTACCCTCGGGGTGGATGGCCGTTACTCAGGCTGCATTGTAAAGCGCTTCCTGAAGTTCACCAGCACCTACCCAACGAGCATTTACTCAGCACCTGCTCTGTGCTGTGACGGTGCTGTTGGAGGTGGTAGGGATACAGCCTGCAACGACACAAAAAGGCCCTGCCCACAGGGAGCTTGCATCCTACTTGGGGAGACAGACCATGAAGAAAATACATGAGCCAACTGTATAGTATGTTAGAGGAGAAGAAAAACAGTGTGGTAGCCAGTGTCAGAAGTGGCTTCAGGTATTCACACCCCCAGGTGTTCACATACTTGTGTGATTCCCCTCTGCCCTCCCTTTGAGTCCAGCCTCCCTAGGCTGGACCTAGGACTTGCTTCTTTTGAGACAGAGAGAGCCCAAGCGAACGGGGGTGGGGTGGGGGGAGTGGACAGAGGAAGAGACAGAATCTCCAGCAGGTTCCATGCTTAGCATGGAGCCTGACATTGGGACTCGATCCTGCAACCCTGGGATCACGTCCTGAGCCAAAATCAAGAGTCAGATGCTTAACCAACTCAGCCATCCAGGCACCCTAAGTTGCTTCTTATGAACAGAACAGGCAGAATGATGGAAGTTGCTCCCAAGATTAGGTTGCGAATGCCTGGGAGTCTCTTACATGCACTCCCACTCTCCCTCGCTCACTTTGATGTTGGAGCAGTGCTATGGTGGGCCGGTGTGTAAGGGACTGAGGGCAGCCCACAAGGAGCCAATTCCTGCCCACAGCCTCATGAGGCAGCCTGAAGCAGATCCAGCCCTGAGGTGACCATAGCCCAGCGAACACCTTGACTGAAACCTACAAGAGACCCTGAGCCAGAGGGACACCTAAGCCACACCCGATCCCTGACCCATAGAAACTGTGAGATAACAACGTACAAATGTTGTTTTCTTAAGCCACTAGGTTTTGGGCTCGCTTGTTACTCATCAAAAGCTGACTAACACAGGGAGGAATAGAGAGTGCCAGGGTAAGGGGTGCAGTTTAAAATGGGGTGCCAGGGAAGGAGGTATTTGAGATAAGACTTGAAGAAGGGAGAGCCATGGTGCCCCAGGGGCAGAGCTAGAACTGGGGACATGTATTTTGTGGGAGCTCAGGAGACAAGGTTTGTAGGAACAGAACAAGAGGGGCAAGAGGCAGAGGGAAGGGAGAGAGCAGCTGGGGGCGTCATGCTGGCATTTGGGCTCCTGCTCTGAGCTCTGCAAAAGGGAGCCGTGCGGTCTTTGAGGAGTTGCACATTTCAACAGGATTCAGGGGGTAATAAGAGTGTTTGGGCAGGTGGGAGGCAGCAGGGAGATGACCAGAGGCGTCAGGTCCTGGGTTTCCTTCACAGGCGACCAGATGAGAGGTGTGTGTAAGGAAAGAGAGCTGTTTTTGCATCAGAAGGAAGGTGGAGGCAAGCAGGCCCGGTGAGGCCGGGAGGTTGGGGTTCAAGCTCTGGGCGCCCGTCTGAACTTGAGGTGGTTGGGCAGGGCGGCATGTGGAGACTTTCTGAGCCATGAGATGGGAGGCAGGAGGGAGTGGAGGGGAGGCCAGGGTGGCAGGGCCAGGGTAGGGAACCTGGAATGCAGGTGAAGACAGCGTGGAGGACCAGGGGCTGGGGAGCTCAGTCACCCTGATGTCTGTAAGGTGAGGCCAAGCGCCGACTTGGGTTTAGCAACTCAAGGGTCACTGGCAGTGAGAGTGTCACGAATTTTTGCCGAGGGCTCGAGAGAGTGTTCAAGGGGCAAACCACATATAGGAACACAATGTGAACCAGTTTGACTGCCAAGAGGAGCAAAGAAATAGGACAGCAGGTGAAGGAACAAAGTGAGTACAACAGAGGGGTGTCTTAAAGATGGGGAAATAGCAGTGTATAAACCCAATGGGAATGGTTTGGCTAGAGAAGGAAACATCAGGACACAGCAATGAGGGAGGCTGGCTGGAAGTTGTCCCGAGAGAGGGAGCTGGAAATGTCCTTAAGAGCCGGTTGGGAAATCAGAGCATCAGATCCTCAGGAAGTTCCGGAGGGTGCGGGTGCCCCTGAGGCACGCATGGGTCCCCTGACATCCCACCGCGCAAGCCGGCAGACAAGTCACCCTGGGGGTGACCGAGGGAGCTGGAGCCGAGCTGGGAGACTGCCCTTGGAATTTCCTGACCTGGACGAGGTTCAGCCTTTAATCTCATGTTGCATCTACAGCCTTGTTTCATGTGGCGTTTGAGAAGCTGAAAGAAATAGATTGATAAGCTTTACAGAGCGGAGTGGAGGCCAGCCCTAGACACCCTTGACTGACCCTCGGAGGTGCTGGGGGCAGGACAGGGACTCTGGGGACACAGCGGCTGGTCACTGCTGAGGGAGCAGCGGGTAGCTGAACATCCTGGCCGCGAGATCAGGCTCAGGCCCAGGGTCCGGCCATGGTCTCAGGCAAGGGACTACCTTCCCAAGCCTCAGTTTCTTCATCTGGAGAATGGAGTGAGTGAGAGCACATTCTCACAGGCTGTGTGAGGGGTGTGCGAGGAAGTCCTGCGTGGGGCAGTGACGTTGTGGAGGAAAGGGATTAGTCATCCACTAGGAGTGGGATCAAGGTGGTGCAAATAGGACGTGAGGTACCCTGAGCAGCCAACGTATTGCCGTGTCAGGGGGCTAAAGTCCTTCTGAAAGAAAGCTTAAACTTGCTACTGAATTGAGAAAAAGTCCCTTGTTTGAAACAGCTTCTGTTCCCCTTCCTCCTCATCTGTGCCCTGGAGGATTTGCTTCCTCTCAATGGCCAAGAACACAGGTAGTAGGAGCAGAAACGGAGGGCTGGGTGTCAGGGAAAATCGAATTTTCCCTTTCTTCTGGCCTCTAGGAGAGATACCATCTCCTCCATTGGTGCAGATGTGTTCATGGTGCACTTCCCACAAACTCACAAATAACAAACTGCCTTTCCTCAAGACCTGGGACCGTGGCTGTGGCTTTCCTGCCAAAGGTGGCCCATGGCTGTCCTCAGAGCCAACACGTGGTGATGGGTGAGCCAGGGGAACCACCGAGTGTGCACAGAGGACAGCAATCCCAGGAAGCTTCTGGTCCGCTCCCTTCACTTTACTGATGAGGAACAGGGCCCCAGAGAAGGCGCTAAGCTCCCCGGGGGGGGGGGGGGGGCAGGCAGGAAGCCCCGGGCACGCAGCCGGCTTCTCCTCCTCCACCATCCGTCTCCGACCAGGCTCGTTTCTGGGAAGCAGCAAGTTTTCAGCCAGGAGTTGGTATTCGGCCAGGAGTTTGGGTTTCAGCCAGTGGTTGGTATTCGTTAAAAGAGATGAAAAAGGCGAGGCTGTTATCAGGAGAGAGTATCTGGGGTCTGGGTTCACTGTAGGGTCTCAGGAACTAGATACCATCAGCCTGGCCTGCCCAGCGGATGTGGAGGGAGGCTGTGGCTGTCACACATGGGAGCCGCCTAATTCCAGGCCGGCCTGCCCCGTGCTCCTGGGAGCCCGGAAGATGGAAAACAGGTTCCAGTCCAGAAGGAAATGAGCAGAGGCACCCTCGCTGCCAAGGGCTGGGGACAGCAGCCTGACTGCTTCTGGCTCCCTCCGCCGCAGCGATGGCAGTTTCTGGCAGGGGGTTGGCTGAGTTGGGAAGTTGGATCTGGAGGCTCTGGACGCCCTGGATCCTGGTCTGCACTACTCCCAGCTTTGCTGAGTTCCCAAGAGAATGTGAGCAACCAGCTGGCCCGTGTAGCTAGAGGTTCCCCTCCTGTTTCACAACAGGTGGGCCTCTCTTCAGACGGACCCCAAGAGCAGGAGAGGGACAGAAACACTACAAAGGTCTCACTGCTGAGGAAACATTTGCTGAATGCCACCACCTGCTCCTGATCCACTAAAAGATGGTCACACGGAATTTTCTTTAATAGGACAAAGAAATTGTGGCAGGCTCTGCGGAGGTCATCCCCGACCTCCTTTCCATTATGATCTGCACTATTGAGGCTGAAAAGCTAACTATATTCCCGGCCCGTCTTGAACTAAGTGCGGTCAAATAGACACAGTTCTGGTAAATGAGACATAACTGGCAGTCAGCTGGGGGATTCTGAGAAGGCTTGTTTTCTTAATAGAAGAGCCAAATGTGGCTGGTGCTTCTGGTTTTCGCTCCATTTCTCTTCTCCCTACCTTGAAGGTGGATGCGATGCCAGGAGTTGGGGCAGCCATGTTGCAACACTGAGGCAGAATGCACGAAAGAGAGGCTAAGCACTTGCCAAGACAAGGCCCTGACACGGCTGAGGTGCTGAACACCAGCCAGCATCTTTCTACTTACAGGCTTCTTGTAAACCGAGGCAAAACAAAGCCTTGTTTGTTTACCCTGCTGTGTTTGGAATTCTTGTAATAGAAAGGATTCCTAGCTAATGAACACCACTACAGCAAACTATCAGCCAGCATCACAAGTAACACTGAAATTCTAGCTGCATTTCCATTACATTCTGAGACAAGGGTGTGCCTGCTGTAACAGCTAGGATTGCTAATAATTACAAATGTTGTTTTATTTTTCATTTTTTTGAGTGTTCACTACATGCCAGCTACTCTCCTAAGCACTTGGCATATTTACTCATTTTATCTTCCTGCAGCCCCGTGGCGGGTATCTTATAGGTATCAAAACGAAGGCATCGAGTGATTGAGAGAACTTGTCCAAGTTGGTAAGCTGTGACCCAGGATGTGATTTCGGAAAGTGTGGCTCTGGGTGCTCATAATCACATGTGGTGGTATTATCTGTCTATAAGATGAGGAAGCCAGGAAGAACAGCACAACCCAGGTCTCAGGCCTCTTGTCCCAAGCCTCCTGGCCACCCCATTCTCTCCCTCCATGCACTACTCCGGGAAAGCCAGTTACTTTCCGAAGGAGGGTGGGGAGTCAGGATCAGAACAGGGGACTAGACACCCGGAATCTTCAAGAGTCTGGGAGAGCCTGTGGGGCCACTCCACAGAGAGCCAAGACCTTGGGCCAAGGCCCCTCCTCTGCTCCAGGGCACGTATGAGCAAACACTGCCAAGATTTTCTTTCTTTTTTTCTTCCTCTGTTTCCAAAGCTGATTGACCCCACTTCTGATGAACGTCTTTTTCTTTATTTTTAAAGCTACCTTTCTATTCAGAAATACTGGAGAGTCTCCTGGGCTGGGAGCTGGCTTGTCTCTTCTTTACCTATTATCTCTTAATGCTTTTTTTTTTTTTAAGTTATGAAAGAAATACGAGGCTGCTATAAAACCTTCAAATAGTTCAGAAGTTTACGAAATAAAAAGTATAATTTTCTGCTCCCATCTTTTCAACCTCCACCCCCCTCTCCCCATAACTCAGAGGGATAGCATTACCTAGGAGATTAGAGTGTGTCCTTTCAGAGCCTTCCCTACACAAACACACTCATATGTAGGATGCACACATCTTTTTTTTTTTTTAACGTTTTATTTATTTTTGAGACAGAGAGAGACAGAACTTGAACAGGGGAGGGTCAGCGAGAGGGAGACACAGAATCCGAAACAGGCTCTAGGCTCCGAGCGGTCAGCACAGAGCCCGACGCGGGGCTCGAACTCACGGACCGCGAGATCATGACCCGAGCCGAAGTCGGCCGCTTAACCGACTGAGCCACCCAGGCGCCCCGCACACATCTTATTTTAAATAGAAAAAATTCAGGCTCTACACGGGAGTCTGTAAGTTACTTCTTATCCAATAATAACTCATGGACTTAAATCTGGCTCATTGTTTCCAACATATGCTGACTTTTCCTTAGGAAGAAAGTACTATGATTTCTTTAGCTAACCTTGTGTCGACGGACACTGGTTACTTCCAATGTGTGGCTTCTATGTATTTGTACGTCAATTTGGGCTGTAGAGACTCCCACACGTGGCCTGGCTGTGTCCAAGCCTGCATTTGACAGGTGTGGCCAAATGTCATTCCTAAACTCCTGCACCAATTACTCTCTCCCTGACTGAGAACGAGAGTGCTCTTTCCCTATGCCTTCACTAAACTTGGACACACTTAATCTTCACAAATGTTGCAAACACCCCAGTAGCCCAAAGCTTGGTTTCTAAATACTGTCTCCCCTAAAAGGAACCAGGAATCATGACTCCTTGGAGAAATGACTGATTCCAGGGCTGGGGTGAGGAACAACAACGAAAAAAGAGCTTAGAACAGTTTGATGTGACAGAAAGTAAGGAAGCACTCAAAGAATGACAGGGACATGTCAAGGGGGCACAAGCTAACTCGAGGGAGCTCCCGCTGACCCAATTGGGACATTTTGAGCATCAGACTAAATTATAGCAATGAATTATAGCGATTGAAACTAAAACTCCATGAGTCAGTCTGTAATGATATTAAATAAAAAGGAAAAGCTTGTACTTTTAGAATTTCAGCTAATACATGTAGACAGAATTTAGAAAAAGCTTCATTTGGCAACAGTTACGATAATAATCGATCAGACAAGAATCGTCAACAGATGCAAAATTTGTGGGTGAAAGTTTGAACAGGAACCACAGACTCGACGTATCTTCCCACAAAAACACTTCTTTATCACAGAAGGGAAAAAAGCCACTTTATAATCGAGAAACCCAGTGAATATCAGAGTCCATATCACCAGCGATGAACCACACTCCCATGGCCGTGTTGGTGACCCACTGAGAGGGCACAGCGGCACTTCTGAGGCATTCTTGCCAAAAATTGACGATCTGAATCTAATCCTGGGGAAATATCACAAAACCCAAACTGAAGCACATTGTACAACATAAAGGGACAGTCCCCTTCATACATGTCAACGTTATGCAAGCAAAGTAAAGCAGAGCCTTCTCCAGATTCCAGGGGTCTACTGGGCCGTGACAATTAGTGATCCTGGACTAGAAAAAACTGTTATTAAGGACAATATCAGGACAGCTGACAGAATTAAAGTATGACTTCAGATAATATATGAGAGTATGACTAACAGAGAACATCTGTATTCATGCTAGTTTTCCTGCACTTGATAAATGTATCATGGTCAAGTAGGAAAATGTCCTTGTTTGTAGAAGACATAGATTTAAAAATTTAGGAGTAAGGAGGCATGGAGGTGTGCGACTTACTGTCAAATCATTCAGAAGATAAACCACATATATATACTATATGTACATATGTATACATGTATGTATTCATATGAGACACACACACAGAGAAAGGGAGAGGTAGAGAAAACAAATGCAGCAAAATACGAACAGTCCAGTGAATATGGGTCAGTGGATGGGGCCTGGGTGGCTCAGTCAGTTGAGTGTCCAACTTTGGCTCAGGTCATGATCTCACAGCTTGTGGGTTCGAGCCTCGCGTCGGGCTCTGTGCTGACAGATCAGAGCCTGGAGCCTGCTTCGGATTCTGTGTCTCCCTCTCTCTCTTTGCCCCTCCCCTGCTCATGCTCTCTCTCTCTCTCTTTCAAAAATAAATAAACATTAAAAACATTAAAAAAATGTATGGGCCAGTGGTGAAAGGGAGTTCTTTGCACTGAGTTTAGAATTGTTTTCAAATAAAAGGTTTAAGGGAAAAATTATGTTTGCCAAAGTGTTACGTACAAAATCGTATCTCACAGGTATTTTAATCTGTATTCACTTCATCACAGGCAATGTTGAGCATATTTTCACAGGTTAGTCATTTCTAGTTATTTTGTGAATCATTTCTCTATTAAATTGTTTTTGTTTCACTAAATGGAATATTTTCTGAACTTGTATTAAAGTTCTTTTCTCTTTTGTACTTGGTGAATAATTCTCCTATTTTGTCATTTGTCTTTTGATTTTTATGGTGTCTTTAGCTGTGCAGATGTTTTACATTTTTATGAATCAAATCTATCACCTTTCCCTCCCCCTGCAAGAGTATGAAACATGTATAATCTTTAGTAATTAAACAGTATAGCTAGAGCTCAAGTCTGCCTCTAATTTCATCATCATTTTTTTAAAATTAAAATTTTTATTTGGAGATCATTATAGATTCACATGCGGTTGTAAGGAATAATACAGAAAGATCTCATATACTCTTTTTTTGAGAGAGAGAGAGAGAGCAGGCACAAGTGAGCGAGGGGCAGAGACAGAAAATCCCAGGAGGGGCAGAGAGAGAGGAACAGAGAGGGAGGGAGAGAGAGGGAGAGAGAGAGAGAAGTGGGGCTCACCTGAAGCAGGGTTCGGGCTCACCCAAAGTGGGGCTTGTGTTCACCTGAAGTGGGGTATGAGCTCACCGGATGTGGGACTCCAGCTCACCCGAAGCAGGGATCAAGCTCATCCCTGGGACTTGTCATGGGACTTGAATTCATGAACTGTGAGGTCATGACCTGAGCCGAAGTCAGATGCTTAATGACTGATGCACCCAGGAGCCCCAAAGATCTCATATCCTCTTTACCCAGTTCTCCCCATTGGTACAAATTTACAAAGCTCCAGTACAACGTCATAACCAGGATGTTGACATTGATATGGTCAAGATATAGTACATTTCCATCCCCACAGGGATCTCTCATGTTGTCCTTCATAACCACACCCACTTTCTCTCGCCATCCTTCCTTAACCCCTGCCAACCACTAATCTGTTCTCCATTTCTACAATTTTGTCACTTTAGAATGTTATGGAAATAAAATCATATAGTATGTAACCTTTGGGGTTGGTTTTTTATCACTCAGCATAATTCTCTGGAGATTCATTCAGGTTGTTGCCTGTATCAATAGCTTGTTCCTTTTTATTACTGCATAGTATTCCATGGTATAGCTGTACTGAAGTTTGCTTAAACCATTTACCCATTGGAGGACATTTGGGCTCTTTCCAGATTTTGACTGCTACAAATAAAGCTGTTACAGATTTTTATGTACTGGTTTTTGTGTTAACGTAAGTCTTAATTTTTGTTGGATAAATATCCAGGATTGCAGTTGCTGGCTTGTGTGGTAGGTGCCTGTTTAGTTTTTTGTTTTTGTTTATTTTAAGAATGTCAAACTGTCTTTAAGAGCAGCCCTACCATTTGACATCTCCACCAACAATGTGTGACTAACTTGGTTTCTCCACATTTTCATCAGGATTTGGTGTTGTCACTTTTTTATTTTGGTCATTCTGATGATGAGGTGTCATTGTGGTTTCAATTTGCACTTCCCTAACAGCTTATGATGTTGAATCTTTTCAAATTCTTATTTGAATTTGATATATCATCTTCAGTGAAATGTCTGTTCATGTCTTTTGCCCATTTTCTAATTGAATTTTTTTTTTTTTTACTTGTTGAGTTTTGGGAGTTCTTTAAGTAGGAAAATGTCCTACAAAATGGCATAAAATGATATACTCTAGATTCAGTTCTTGGTTGGATATGTGGTTTACAAAATAGTTTCTCCCACTCTATAGCTTACCTTTTATCCTAAAAGCAGGGTCTTTTGCAAAGCAAAAGTTTTAAATTTTGATGAAACTCAAGTTACTAATTTTACCTTTTAAGGTCATGCTTCTGATGTCAGGTCTGTGAACTCTTTGCCTAGACCTAGATCTCAAAGTTTCTCTCTCTCTCTCTCTGTCTCTCTGTCTCTCTCTCTCTTTTTTTTTTTTTTTTTTTGGTTTTAAGGTTCACATTTATCTCTGTGATCCATATTGAATTCTCTTTTGTATAAGATATGAAACTTAGGTCAAGGTTCAGATCTATGACTAAGGATGTCCAATTATTCCCGTACCATTTGTTGAAAAGGTGATCTTTCCTTCATTGAATTGCTTTTGTACCTTTGTCAAAAATCAGTTGGGCGTATTTTTGTGGGTCTATTTCTGTGTTCTCTGTTCTGTTCCATAAATCCATGTGTCTCTCCCTTTGCTAGGACCACACAGTCTTAATTATTGCAGCAACATAAAAATCTTAACATTGAGTACACTGATTTCTTCTACTTTATTCTTCATTTTCAAGATTGTTTAAACTACTGTAGTTCTTTTGTCTTTCTATACAAATTTTAAAATAATCTCATACATATCTACAAAAATTATGCTGAGAGTTTTATAAGCATTGTGTTCGGCATATATACTGATTTGGACAAAATCAACATCTTTAGTATGTTGTCTCCTATTCCATATCTCTCCATTTCTTTAGATCTTCTTTGATCTTTTTCAGTAGTATTGTATAGTTTTCAGGCTAACAAGTTTTGCTAGATCTACATATAAATATCTCTTTTTTTTGAGTTACTGTAAGTGGTTTATTTTTAATTTCAGTGCCCATGTATTTGTTGCTAGTGTATAGATATAGCACTTTGTATGTTTTTTTTTTTTTTTTTTGTATGTTTATCTTGTATCCTGCAAACTTGCTGGACTCACTTACTAGTTTTAAGAGATTTTTTATGTTGATTTCTTAGGCTTTTCTACCTAGACAGTCATGTTATGTGCAAACAGGGACAATAGTTTTATTTTTTCCCTTTCAATCTGCATGTCTTTTATTTCCTTCCCCTCTCTCCGACCCTCTTGTTGCACTGGCTATAATTTCCAGCACTATGTTGAATGAGAATGGCGAGGATGAAGAAACTTGTTTTATTCTAATTTTGGGGGAAAGCAGTCTTTTACCATTAAGTATAATGTTAGCTATAGATTTTTTTTTTTTTTTTTTATACCTGCTCTGTATCAAGTGGAGAAAGTTCCTCAGTTACTATTTTTTCTGAAACTTTCTTTTCAGGAATGAGTGTTGAATTTTATCAAGTGTATTTTCTTCACCAATTGAGATGTTCATGTGATTTCTCTTCTTTAACCTGTTAATATGGTAGATTACATTGATTGATTTTCAAATGTCCAGCCTTACAATCCTGGGATAAAACTCACTTGGTTATAGTATAAAATTCTTTCATTATTTTTTAAGTTTTTAATTAAAACATATCTCTATCTATCTATCTTAATAAGTAAACTCTACACCCAACGTGGGGCTGGAACTCACAACTCCAAGATCAAGAGTCACATGTTCTACTGACTGAGCCATCCAGGCACCCTTAAAATTCTTTTTTTTAATGATTTATTTATTTATTTATTTATTTATTTATGATGGGGGCAGGGCAGAGGGGCAGAGAGAGAGGGAAACAGAGGATCTGAAGTCAGCTCTGAGCTGACAGCAGAAAGCCCCACACAGGGCTCAAACTCACAAACCACAAGATCATGACCTGAGCTGAAGTTGGATGTTTGACTGAGCTACCCAAGCACCCCTAAAATTGATTTCAGCTCAGGTCATGATCTCACAGTTTGTGAGTTTGAGCCCCATGTTGGCGTGTGGAGTCTGCTTGGGATTCCCTCTCCCTCTGTCTGTCCCTCCCCTGCTTATGCATGCTCTCTCTCTCAAAATATAAGTAAACTTAAAAAAAAATAAATTAAAAATGTTTTTTTCCCCCTGAATTCTCTTTGCTATTACTTTGTTAAGGATTTTTACATCTATACTGATGAAGGATATTGGGATCAATAGTTTTTGTATTCTTCATCTAGTTTTGGCATCAGGGTAATACTAGCTTCATAAAATGAAATTCCCTCCTCTTGTATTTTCTGGAAGAGATTGTTTAGAATTGGTGTTAACTCTAAATATTTGGTAGAATTCCCCAATGAAACCATAAGGGCCTGGAAATTTCTTTGGGGGAGTTTTTAAAGTTACAAATTTAATTTCCTTAATAGTATAGACCTATTCGAATTATCCATTTTATCTGGATGAGTTATTGTAGTTGTGTTTTTTAAGGAGTTGGTCCATTTTGTCTAAGTGTTCAAATTTATGTGTGTAGAGTTGTTCGCAATTATTAGCTTTTTGATAATTGCCTGTTTCATTCCTAACTGGTAATTTGTGACTTCTCTCTTTCATTGTCAGTCTTGCTAGAAGTTTCTCAATATTATTGACCTTTTCAGAGGACCAAATCTGTTTCATTGATTTTCTCTATTATTTTTGTTTTCAATTCCATTGACTTTTGTTCTAATCTTTATTGTTTCCTTCATTCTACTTGCTTTACAGTTATTTCACTTTTCTTCTAGGGTTTTGAAAAGTGCTATGGGCTAATTACGTCCCCAACCCCAACAATTCATATGTTGAAGTCCTAAACCTGAGTACCTCAGAATGTGAGTGTATTTGGAAATAGGGCCTTTGAACAATTAAGGTATAATGAGGTCGTGTGGATGGCACACTAATTCAATATGACTGGCAGTCATGTAAGAAGAGAAGGTTAGGACACAGATACACACACACACACACACACACACACACACACAGAGAGAGAGAGAGAGAGAGAGAGAGAGAGAGGAGGCAGCCACCTGCAAGCCAAAAGAGAGAGGCCCCAGAAGAAATCAAACCTGCTGCCATCTTGATCTTGGACTTCAAGCCTCCAGAACTTTGAGAAAATAAATTTCTGTTGTTTAAGCCACTCAGTCTGTGGCATATGTTATGGCAGCCCTAGTAAACTGATACTATTATATGCATTTGGTGCTATATATTTCTCTCTCATCGCTCTCATCACTGCTGTAGTGATTTGTGTCCCACAAATTTTGAGAGGTTATATTTTCACTTTCACTCACTTCAGTGTATTTTTTTTTATTTCCCTTGAGACTTCCTCCTTAGCCTATGGATGAGTTAGAACGGAGTTGTTTGGTTTTCTAATTTTTCAAGATTTTTCTGTTGTCTTTTTGTTATTGATTTCTAATTTCATTCCATTGTGGTCATATCAAGTACTGTATGATTTCAATTCTTATAATTTGTTGAGATTTGTTTTATGGTCTAGGATATGATGAATTTGGTATATTTTCCATAGGAACTTGAAAAAAAATGTGAATTCTGCTGTTGTTGGTTGAAGTGTTCTATAAATGCTGATATGATCTTGTTGGTTGATGGTGTTGGGTTTTATACCCTTGCTAATTCTGTCTTGTAGTTCTCTGACTTGTTGAAAGAGGATTGTTGAAGTCTCTGACTATAAATATGGATTTGTCTATTTTTCCTTCCAGTTAAAAAAATTTTTTTTAATGTTTATTTATTTTTGACAGAGAGAGAGAGACAGGGCATGAGCAGGGGAGGGGCAGAGAGAAGGGGAGACACAGAATCTGAAGCAGGCTCCAGGCTCTGAGCTGTCAGCACAGAGCCCGACGCGGGGCCCGAACTCACAGACTGTGAGATCATGACCTAAGCCGAAGTCAGATGCTCAACCGACTTAGCCACCCAGGCGCCCCTTTCCTTCCAGTTTTTTAGATTTTGCCTCACATATTTTGTTAGCTCTGTTGTTTAGTGTGTATACATTTAGTGTTGCTATGTCTTCCTGGTGGATTGACTCTATTATTTCATAATGTCTCTCTCTGCCTTTGCTAATTTTCTTGGCTCTGAAGAATACTTTAGTTGATATTAATATAACCATTACTGCTTCCTTTTGATTAATTCTTTCATGGTATGCCTTTTTCTATTCTTTTATTTTCATACTGTTTATATCATTATATTTGAGGGAATTTCTTGCAAACTACACAGAGTTGGGTCATATTTTAAAATCCACTCTGCCAGTCTCTGTCATTTAGTTAGTATATCCTTACTATTTACATTTAATGTAATTATTGACATGTTAGGGCTTAAGTCTTCCATTTTACTTTTTGTGTTCCGCTTTAAATTTTTTGTTTTGTTTTTCCTGACTTTCTTAGGTTACTTGAACATTTTTTAGAATTCCCTTTTGATGTATGTCTAGTGTTTTTGAGTATTTGTCTTTGTATAGCTTTTTTGGTGGTTGCTCTAGGTATTACATTACATACACATAAGTTATCATACTCTCCTGGCATCACTGTTCTGCCAGTTTGAATGAGGAATAGAAATATGCCTTTGTTTACATCCTTTACCCTCTCTCATATATAACATAATTGCCTTTAATATTTCCTCCTCATACATTTAGAACTAGGTCTGCATGCCAATTTTTTTTTTTTGCTTCAACTATTAAACATCATTTAGAAAACTCAAGATGAGAATGGCGCCTGGGTAGCTCATTTGGTTAAGTGTCTGACTTTGGCTAAGATCATGTTCTCATGGTTCAGGTCATGATCTCCCAGTTTGTGAGTTCAAGCCCTGCATTGGGCTACATGCTGACAGCTCGGAGCTCAAAGCCTGGAGCCTGCTTAGGACTCTGTGTCTCCCTCTCTCTCTCCCCCCCACGCCCCCCATCTCTTAGAAATAAACGTTAAAAAAAAAAGAAAACTCAAGATGAGAAAAAAAATCTGTTGTGTTTACCCATATTTTTGCTTGCCACATTCTTTCTTCTTTCTTGATGTTCCAAGTTTCCTTCTTTTAATTGCTTATTTTCTGTTTGAAAAATTCCCTTAGTCATTCTTTCAGGGTAGTTTTCCTGGTGATGAATTCACTTAGTTTTCCTTCATCTGAGATTGAGGACAAAAGTGAAAATGACATTTTCACAGGGGGATTCTGGGTTGGCAGCTCTTTTCTTTTAGCATCTGAAAAATACTATGCTCACTTCATGCTCACTTCTATGGTTCTGATGAAAAATGCACTGTCATTTGAAGGGATCATTTCTCTAGCTGTTTTCAAGATTTTTTTCTGTGTCTTTATATCTCACAAGTTTAATTATCGTGTGTCATGACATGGATTTCTGTTTTTATTCTGTTTGGGATTCATCACCTTCTTAAATCTGCAGGTTTATCTCTTTTGCCAAATTTGGTAAGTTTTTAGCCCCTATATATATATATATTTTTTTAGTATTTTTTCAGCCTACCCTCTTTCTCCTTTCCTTTTGGGATTTGAATGACATGAAGGTTAGATCTTTTGTTACCATCTTTCTGGTCCCTGAAGCTCTGTTCTATTTTCTCTCTGTTGTTCAGGTTGGGTAACTTCTGTTTTACCTTCCAGTTCACTGATTCTTTCTTCTGTCCTCTTCACTTTGTTAAGCCTATCTACTTATTTCAGTTATTGTATTTTTCTGTTCTAAAATTTTATTTTGGTTCTTTATTATATCTTCTATTTCTTTGTTGAGACTTTCTGTTCTTCCAGTTGTTTCAGGTATATTCATAATTGCTTGTTGAGTCACTTTTATGATGGCTACTTTAAAATCCTTGCCAGATCATTCTAACATCACTGTCATCTAGCTGTCAGCATCTGTTGAATGTCTGTTTTCATTTAGTGTCCTTGGTTCTTGGTGTGACTAGTAATTCTCTGTAGAAACTGGGACATTTTCATATTATGCTGTGAGTCTCTGGATCTTATTTAAACATTCTGTTTTAGCTGGGTCTTCCTGTCACTGCTCTAGCAAGGAAAGTGGGGAAGCTCCTCCACTAACCAGGTAGAATTAGAAGCTCAGGTTCCTCACTCAGCCTCTGTTGACACCTGAAGTGAGGATGGGCGATCCTCATTAGTGCTGGGTGGGGGTGGGGATTCTGGCTTCTATGTGGTCCTCACTGACACAGCTAGTTGGAATGGAAGTTCCCAGAAGCACACTTGGCCTTCTCTGAGACTGGTGGAGGTCTAGGCCTTTGCTGGTATGGGTGTAGTTGGGGTCATTTTTTTGGGTTTTTTTTCTGTGATGATTGGTTGGAGTAGAATAGTGATTGTCTAAAGTGTTCTCTTTCTTTTTTTAAAAAAATTTCCCCAATGTTTGTTTATTTTTGAGAGTGAGAGACAGAGTATGAGTGGGGAAGGGGCAGACAGAGAGGAAGACACAGAATCTGAAGCAGGCTCCAGGCTCCAGGCTGCCAGCACAGAGCCTGACATGGGGCTTGAACCCAAGGACCTCGAGATCATGACCCAAGCTGATGTCGGATGCCCAACCGACTAAGCCACCCAGGCGCCCCTTGTCTAAAGTTTTCTGTCTTAGTAGGCTATGCCTTTCCTGTCCTTGGTGTAGACTAAGCCAGTTTTGTTGGAACTTTTTTGGTCTATGCTCTTTGGGCTTTCTGGGTTGCTGACTCTTCAGCTTCAAGTCTGGGTTATACGAGGCAAAAAGAAAATCCAGGGAAACCACCAATGTCCTTCCTTGGATCCTGAGGTCCCTAGCTAGCCTGCCTTCCTCACTCATTTTTTTGAGTCTTCTTATATTTGTTTCATATTTAATATCCAGAGTTTTGACTTGTGCTTAGTGGGAGGAATAATGGCACATTGTCAGATTTTTGTCTGCTCATTTAGTACATGCATATATACTCATAAAACATATGAGGCATTGTTTAGAGGCAGTTTAAATATAAATGACATTGTTTTGTAACTGTATCTATCAGAACATAATTCAAGAGTTACCTAGAAAGTTTTTAAAAACATTTTGAAGTTGATAGACTTTGGAACTTAATTCCCTCATTATTAAATTTCAACTTTTATTTCATTGCTACAAATAGTAGTCTTAGGAATATTGATTTTGGAATTCAATGGAAATGTTTTGAGGATTAATATGTGATACTTGTGGTTGAAGCAAAAGTGAATTTTTGTTTTTTGGTAAAATTTTTTCATATTTATGGTTAAGTTTATAGTAATTCAAAATTTTTGTATTCGTTTCTCTTTGGTGTCTCTTATGTGCTGACTTCTGAAAAATATGTCCTAAAATTTCCCACTATGATTGTGAATTTCAATTTCCCTACATCTTTCAGTCAAGGAAGCTGACTGTGAAGCTAAGTTATTATGTACATACACATTTATGACTCTTACACTTTTCTGATAGACTGTAATTTTCACAAATATGAAGTACCACTCTGAGTCCCTTTTAATGCTTTTCATCTTGATTTTTATTCTGTCTAAAATTCACATGGGCATATCTACCTTTTTCGTAGCATTTGTCTGGTACACTTTTTTCTATTGCTGTATTTTAAATCTCTTGTGTATTGTGTACGTGTGTGTCTTGTAAACAGTATATATTTGGAATATGTTTTTGCCCAGTCTCCTGACCACTCTGTTTGAAACTGCAAGCCACCTGTGGCACTTCCTCATCCCCTTTTCTGTTTTATTCCCATAGCATTTATCATTGGCTAATATGCTATAGACCGACTTATCTATTTTGATTATTTTCATTTTTCTCATAAGGATGTAAGCTCCAGGAGGGCGGGAAATTTTATCTGTTTGTTCGTTGGTGTACCTTCAACACCTAGAACAGTGCCCAGGACATAGTAAAACCTCAAAAACTATTCAAAGAAATGATAGAATTAAGTTATCTTTGTTTTAGTGTTTACTGAAAGCTACCCATTCTATTTTTATTTTTCTTGTAGTTACTCTTAAATTTTTATACAAATGTTTAAATTTACATTTTTCCATCAAGTCTAAGTTTAATCACCACTGTATTTCCTCTATCAAGAAATAAGGATTATAGGGGTGTTTGGGTGGTTCAGTCAGTTAAGTGTCCAACTCTTGATTTTGGCTCAGGTCATGAGATTGAGTCCTGCATCGGGCTCTGCACAGATCATGGAGCCGGCTTAAGATTCTGTCTCTCCCTCTCCCTCTGCCCCCTCCTCTGCTTGTGCGCGCTCTCTCTCTCTCTCTTAAAACTAAACAAACACCCACACAAAAACAAACTAATAAAAAAAAAAGAAATAAGGATCATAGTGTACATCTACTGTCCTCTTCTCCCTTTTGCAACCTCCCATATTGCAAGGATCTACGATTTAAATTTTCATTCATTCATTTACCCCTTCATTCATCCTCTTTTCATTTACACAGAATTAATTGAACATCTAAGTTTCACAGTTTTTAGCAATTAAAAACAACTTAAACCTTGTTTTATATCCTGTCAAGTGTATGTGTGACATAGGTATACCCATTTATCAAAATGATACAGCTAATATTTGTATATTTCAATTGAGGAACTGAATGTACAAATAGACAATGGTCAGACTGTATACAAAAGTAGAACTCTGGGGGCACTTGGTAGCTCAGTCAGTTGAGCGTCTGACTTGATTTTGGCTCAGGTCATGATCTCACGGCTCGTGGGTTCAAGCCCCATGCTGAGCTTTGCACTGATAGTGCAGAGCCTGCTTCAGATTCTCTGTCTCCCTCCCTCTTGCTCTTTCCCCTCCCCAACTCATGCATGTGCATGCGTGCGCTCTCTCTCTCTCTCTCAAAAATAAATAAACATGAAAAAATATTTTAAAAATAGAACTCTGACCCACAACCTGCCCAGGACACCAACCCCGTATCTGCAATAACCAGCCCAGAAAGCCAATCTGCTAGAAGTCAGTCTTGCAGCAAGCCAGATTGCTATCTCTAGTGACAATCCAAGAAGCTAAACAATAACCTTGATGACAACTGGCCCCAAATGGCAAGGCTTTAATAACTGACACCTTCCCTAATTTTGGTTCCCACTTACAACTTAGGACCAACAAGAGGAAGCTAAATGTGCTCCCCCGAACCAATCACAAAGGATGCTCAGCTTATTGTTGGCCTGCCTGCAGCTTTCCCAAGGCCCACAGCCTCCAAGCAGGGTGTACCTGAAGCCTTCTCTTTTTTTCCACTGCCTTTGAGTCTTTGCCAATATGCAGGTGACCATGGTTGACTCCTTTGATATAGCAAGTTCAGAATAAGTAACTGTTGCTTTTCTCATTTGTGTTCTTTGTTTATTTCTAAAATGTATGCAAATTTTACCTATAAGATAGTTATTGAGTGGAGTGTGGAGTTGATGGAGTTATAGATGATACAAGAATGCTAAAAGGTATCTGATGGCTGTTGAAACTGGGTGACGGTACACAGGAGTTCATTGTACTCTTCTGTTTACTTTGTATGTTTGAATTTTTTTCCATAACAAATGCCTACAAATTATTCAAATGTGACCACTGCTGTTTCCCTTATTCTACATCTTTCCTCTGGATCCATTTTTCATTTTGCTGAAACTCATTCACTTGTCCATCAAAAGGGATGTATGGAGTGTCTCTTGTGTGTAGATCTGCTCTAGGCACTGGGGATAGTAAACAAAACAGAGTAGAGCGGTTCTTGCTCTGGGGAGTGTGTGTTCTGCTGAGTGAGGCTGGTTATTAAACTGATAAATATAAACTATGTGAGGAGGCGATGAGAGCTGCTCTCATATCCCAATTAGTGCAGAATCAGGAGGATGGGGAGTGGTGGCAACAGGGCTTCCCCATCAATCGGGGCTCAGGGACGGCTCTAGGGTGACTTCAAGCAGGGATCTGATAGGAGTGAGCAGCATGACACCAGGGAATAGGGACATTCTGGGCCAGACCCTAAGACAGCACTCAGATGGCAAAGACTTCAGGTGTCCCCAGTACAGCCCTTGGCTTGCCTGTCTTCATTCACAGCTATGGGAGACACTTCTGTGTGCTCAGACCCACCCCTCAGTATGGGGTCTCCCTCAAGCCATGCCCTGGGTCTCTCCCTTTTCTGCCTTGGGGTCTTCCTAAGGCAGACTCATAATGTGGGCAAGTAAAGCTGTAGCAGACTTTATGCAGTGGGGCAGGAGCATGGACAATGCCCCAGCTGCATATCCTCCAGGTGGATGATTCTGGAAGCTTCTCAGGGGGTCCCAGCAGCCCCCAGCCACCACTGATGACATACCCCTCAACTGGCTTTTTCCTTCTCTCTCAATTCTGCCTCTTGGCGTCCCCTTCCAAATCAACAAATTGCCCCAAGTCCTTGTCTCGGGCCCTACTAGGGGGTCTGAAGCAACACGCTTGCCCTGCTTTGGGGGTCTGAAGCAACATGTTTGGTGGGCTCCAGGAGCCCCAGGAAGTCACTGTGTCTGGAGCACAGGGAGAAGGGAGAGGGTTTGGGAGACATGTTTGGCAAGGAGGTAAGGACCAGGTTCTGTGGGCATTGAAGGCCATGGTGAACATGATGGGTTTCCTTTAGAGGATAGAGGGTGAGAAGCACGGAGGCTAGTGAGCCAGGAGATAAAGAGCAGCCTCTGCTTTCTCAGGATCACTGTGTTAACAGTCATTGGCCAGGCACCAAGTGGGTGCAGGACCAGTTAGGAGCAATTACAGTGGTTTAGGCAGACTGGCATGGCTGAGGCCCCTGGGTGGGTTCGGAGGGTTTGCTGAGGGAGGCTGGGGGACAATGGCAGAGTCATAGTCACTTAGCTTCCAGGGCTTTGAATTGGGCACCTGGAAGGATGAGGCTGCCACCTGCTACAATGGGGAGGAGATCTGGGGGGACTGGCGTGAGTGGGATTAGTCAGGAGCTGGCTCAAGTTACCCTTGGGGTGTCTTTGAGAGAGTCAGAGTGATCTTCGTGGGTGGCATCAGCACACAGATGCACTGAGACCACAGCTCGGATGACATCACTGAGGAAGGAGTGTGACAGAGAAGAGGACCAAGAACTGAGGATCCTGGGACATTCCAAAGTCCACCCATCGGGATGAGAGTGTGGAGCCAGCCAGGGGACCAGGCACTCGGGGTGGGTGGCAGGTGAGTATACCCACTCGGGGTGGGTATCACTCGAGGGCCTCCTGCATGGGCTAGGATCCCACTGTGGCCACCTGCTCCAGCTTCTCTGGCCCTGGCCAGGGAGGGAAGCACTTCCAAGAGGGAGTGACTCACTGCACTGAGGGGAGCCAGCCATGGGGAGGTCACAGTGCACCTGGATGTGAATGTGTCCCCTGGACATTCTAAGATCCAGAGAGGAGTGGCTGGCACTCTTCTCTGCCTTTGCATCCCTGAAATGTCCCCACTTTTCCTTCCCATGTCATTAGCACTTGGGGGAGGAGGACAAGTGACCTCTTTCTGTTTTTTTTCTTTGAGCAGATGTTATTTTCGTATGAGAAAAAAACCCAGTGAATTTTATTTTATTTACTCCAGAGACATTCTGGGTCCCACAGACATGGTGGTTGGCTTGGGAAAGTCTCTGGACCCTGCCTGGGTCTAGGGGCATCACACCCAGCTGAGGACAGGCCACCTGGTCACTGGTTAGGTGGACAAGACCTCTGGGTGGTAGGCCCCACCTCTGCCCATGAGGACATTACAGTGGTCTCTGTGCACAGGGCTGGCATGAGGCAGAGGGGGCGTCATCACCCATCATTCTGTACATCTGCCATGACCTTCCTAAGGGGACAGGTGCCTAGGTCATCATCTCACAGCTCCAGGGTTGGCTCAGAAGGAGTGTTCAAGGGTAAGGTGGGTTTATTCAGCATTCACTTGTCACGTCGTCACTGAGCCCCCATGTGCTGCCTACTGTTCTGGTTGCTGGAAATGTAGCAGTTAATAAAAGATGAGGTCAGAGTGGGATCAGGGCGAGCAGCATGGCAGTAACTATGGATGTGATGGGCAGAGGTGAGCCTGGGGCCCAGAGCTGAACTAATGCAGCATCCTTCCCATTAGAAGTGCCTACCCACTGAGACCTGGGACCAGCCAGGCCCTGGAGAACCCCTGCAGAAGCACTGAGCTCCAGGGGAGGAACCTGAGGACCGGGGAGGGACTGGGGAGGAACCTGAGGACCGGGCCATCTCATGGCCATGGTGGGTGCCCTTCCCTAAAGCCCAGGCCTGCCCTCTACTCCCTGTCCCTCCTTCACCAAACAACCACCTTTCCTCACTCTAACCATAACCTGTCTTTGTCTTCCCCAGTCAATGACAAGTGTCCATAAGACAATGGCTCCTCAGCAGGACAGGCTCCTCTGGAGCCATTTAAAAACACAGTTTTGGGGTGCCTGGGTGGCTCGGTTGGTTGAGCGTCTGACTGTGGCTCAGGTCATGATCTCACAGTCTGTGAGTTTGAGCCCCACATCAGGCTCAAGGCTGACGGTGCGAAGCCTGCTTCGGATACTCTGTCTCCCTCTCTCTCTGCCCCTCCCCTGCTCTCTCTCTCTCTCTCTCAAAAATAAATAAACATTAAAAAAAAAACCACATCACAGTTTTAAAGGTGTGGTAAAGCAAAAAATAAAACAGAGGCCCACCAGTGTGGCAGCCCTGAGCAGATTTCTCTGGGCCCAGGGACATTAGTGGTTTCTATGGTGACAGTTCTCTGGGGCCTTGGACCCCTGGGAAAGCACACTATAGTGCCCCCATCAGCTGCCCTCTCAGGCCACAGCCCAAGGCTGAGAGACTTCTCTTATTGCTTTGTTGTTTTGTTAGATTTGTCTGTCTTTTCCAAATTGTGCAGGAAGAATGAGTTACTTCTATCATTTAAAAACCAATACTTTTGGGGCGCCTGGGCGGCTCAGTCGGTGAAGCATCTGATTTCAGCTCAGGTTATGATCTCATGGCTCGTGGGTTCAAGCCCTGCACCCAGCTCTGTGTTGACAGCTCAGAGCCTGGAGCCTACTTTGCATTCTGTGTCTCCCTCTCTCTCTGCCCCTCCCCTGCCCATGCTCTGATGCTCTCTCTCTTTCTCAAAAATAAATAAACATTAAAAAAAAATTTTTAAAGAAATAAAAATAAAAACCAATACTTCTATTAAAATACAAAGGGAAGGGGCGCCTGGGTGGCTCAGTCGGTTGGGCGTCTGACTTCAGCTCAGGTCACGATCTCACGGTTCGTGAGTTCGAGCCCCGCGTCAGGCTCTGGGCTGATGGCTCAGAGCCTGGAGCCTGCTTCCGATTCTGTGTCTCCCTCTCTCTCTGCCCCTCCCCCATTCATGCTCTGTCTCTCTCTGTCTCAAAAATAAATAAAAACATTAAAAAAAATTAAAAAAATAAAATAAAATAAAATACAAAGGGAAGTTTCCAGTTCACTTTAAAAAACACTGGAAGCAGTTCTGGCTGAGCCTGTCTCGGGTAAAGTGTGTTTCCAGAGCTGCTTGCCCAAGTCTGAGGGTCCCTCTGGTCAGCACTTAGCCCACTGCTGGAGACTCTGGGTGTCTGGCCGGGCAGATGGTGAGCACGGTTGTCGATTAATTTATCACAGGGCCTCTCGGTTTGGGCCTGTACTCTTGGCCTCCAGGTCTCCCTTGGTCTTGCCCCCTCCCATTTTTCTTCTCCCAAAATGACCAAAAGACATACAACCTCCCATTTTAGTGGGGGGGAAAAAAACTCATCTAAGTAGCCTTTTAATAAAAACAGAGGCTCTCGCTTAATCAAAAAATCAATTAGTCAGTGGAGAATTTTATTAGTCAATCATGTAAGTAATTAAAAATATTGATTGATGGGGGCGCCTGTGGCTGAAAGCTGCTGCTTTGCCCCAGCAATGTGGGGCCATGGCTGGCATGGGGGTGATCTAGAGCAGAGGCTCTTAAATCATTCCCTGGTATGCCTCTTCAAGGTCAAATGGGGACGCGTTAGACAAGGGATTCTGCCGATCCTGGAGCCTCAGTTTTCTCATGTGAAAAATGACAGTCCTGCCTTGCACAAGGTTCTCTTGCACAAGTCAACCAGACTGCAAGTAGAGCCTTGTGCCGGGGCCTCGTGCTAGGAGGGACAGAATGCTTGCTGGGGCCTTGTCTCCTGAGACAGGCTTCACGGACCAGGGTCTTCCAGGTTCATCTGACGAGAGGCAGAGTGGGGGACACTGGCACTCAGCCTCCCATGCTCAGGCCCCAATTCTGTGAGTTCAGGAGAAAAGGCCCAGCCCCAGAATGCTGAGTTATTTCTTGGTACATACCCAATCACCCCGCAGATTAGCGGCTTCAATGACAATGTTGATTCAGTTCACAAAACGGCACATTGGCCAGAGCTTGGTGGGGACAGTTTGTCTCTGTCCTACTGAAGTCAGCTGGCACAGCTAGAGTCATCTGAAGACTTGTGGCTCCCAGGTCTGGCCATGGATGCTGCTGCTGGGACCTGCACTGGGGCTGTCAGGCTGACCACCTCCGTGCGGCCCCTTGGGAGTCATGGGCTTTCCCAAACATGGCGGCCACCAAGGGTGAAACTCCAGAGAGAGAGAGAGAGAGAGAGAGAGAGAGAGGGAGAGAGAGAACTGGGTAGAAAACAAATTGCCTTGTCTGACCTAGTCTCTGATTTCACTTGGTGTCATTTCTGCAAAATTCTATTCAGCCAGCCAGCCACAAAGGCCCGCTTCCCGCCAAATCCCCACCTCACCCAGAGTTCAACAGGAGAGGAAACAGACCCCCTCCTGGGGGAGGAGTGGCAGGCTCCAGGAGAACATGAGGGACCAGAGTTATTTTTGTGGGCTTTTGGGGAAAAGACCATCTGCCACATTGGACCCCTCTCCCAGAGGCCCGAGGCTGGAGTCCTCCACAGTGAGAAGGGCCTGCCTTGGCATCGGCTTCAGAGGGATCCCGAGGAGGGGGATGTTCCTCTGGAGTGCTCTGCTCTGTGCCTGGCACCCAGCTCATCATCCCACTCTCCTCCTCACAGCACGTGAGGTGGAAGTCATTCCCCACCTTCACAGATGAGGAAATGGGGAAGCTGGGTGGCTCCCTGAGTTACTGCCCAAGGTCTCCCTGCTGGCCCCTCAGGGGCAGAGCTGAGATTCAAGACTGGCCACAGGACTGTAAAGCCTGTGCCCCTCTCCCTGTATGGCCACCCCAGAGGCCCTGCCTTGGCTGGGGAGCTCGCCACTGGCTTCGGTGCTGGCTCTTCACCCACCCACACAGCCTCGGTGGCCTTGCCTGGGGTGGGCTTGACCGTCCTCATCAGTGACGGGGCGGGGTGGGGTGCCCACAATGAGGCCCCAAGGCCATGTGGATCACCTTCACTGCTGCCCTAAAAGTGACCCGCTAGCCCTCTGAGGCTCACTCTCAGGGCCTCACTCTCCTGAGCCAGAGCTGACTCGGTGCCTCTCCCTGCAAGTGGCCACAATCCGTGGGATCCATGTGAACCCACACAGGGCCCAGCACCCTGGAAGCCTTTCTCATCTGTGACATCAGCCCGCACGCCTGCTCTGCGCATGATTGGAGCTGCTCTTCATGGAGTGTGGGCGCTCACAGCCTGCTGTTTGCAGCAGGACCCCGGGGACACCGCAAACCCTGAGTGGACTCAGCATCCTGATTGTTGTCGGGGGCTGAGCCAGCAGCTGCTTCTGCAGCTCCCAGCTGGGCCCATTCCCCAGTTTGTCAGGAGCTGGTTGTAAGTTCCCTCTTTATTCTGGGTGTCCTTCTCCCCCGCCTTCAGTGTGCCTTCCCTAACACAGACATGTGCATAATGAATAAGACGGAAGATGAGGGTCCAGGAAGTAGACCCCTGCACAGGAGGGGACAGGAGGGAGGGACGGACGCCAGGCCCAAGAGGTGTCTGTGGTCAGAGCTACCCCCGACCCCATTGCCCCCAGGGCCTCGGTCGGCCCTGCTTGAGGGTCCTGAAGAGGGAGCCCCCGTCTGATGGGAACCTAGCCCCTAAAGGGCAGTCACCCCACACCAGGCCCAGGGTCTACCTGCCCCTTCCTCCCCAGGGACCTTGCAAGCCCTGCCTTTCTGGGCTCAGTTGTCACGATCCTAAATGCTCACCCCGACAGGCAAGATTCCACATTTCCTTGCTGGCACACAATTTTCCAAGGCCACCTTGAAAAGCAGGCCCTGGAGGCGCTTGTAGGCAGGCTGCTCATCCTCCATAAAACTTGGCTATTTGTTTAGACTAGCTGACATTTCCATGGTCTTTTATTAAAGACAATATCCTGGGGAGAAGGCAGGATGTTTGCACAGAGCTTATGCCCTCTGCCTCTGGCCCCCCGGCGCCCCAGAGTGGCTGGGTCTGCACACCAAAGGCGGGCAAGGCCCAGGGGTGTCAGCCTCTCCCCTCTCCTTCGCTGAGAAGGAGGGGTGGCAGCAGCCCCCCTGGCAGGCGTGGGGATGCTCCAGGCTCTGCTTGGTCCCACGCTGCACTCTGAGAGGCGGGATGGATGGAGGGCCATGCGAGACCACTACCTTTGTCACGGGCCGGACTATAGTTCATGGAGCAGATGCCTGCTGACCCACGCGGGTCTCCTGACCGGCTCCATCGACTGTGCCCTGCCTTCGTCTCTCCCGGGCTTTGGTGTGCCCTTTCCTCTCCTTCGTGTCTTTGTGTGTGCATCTGTCAGGAGTGGGACGGCAACTGGCGGATGCCATTACTAACAGTCATCATTATCAGTTAGGACCTATCTCAAAGACGAAGCATCCACAGCCAGGCCCACCTGAGGCCCAAAGAATATTCTTCTCCCTCAGTCCTCACCCAGGCATTCCTGAGAAGGTGACTACACCCTGAGTCTCGCGTCCTCAGCCCTGGATCACGGTGTCACAGGTCACACTGACTGGGATGTGGGTCCCAACTCTGTCATTTACTGGCCGTGTGACTTCACAAACCCTCCGTGCAGCTGCTGACCTGGCTGTGCTGTGAGGCGTGATGAGTGCCCATGTGGGAAGCCCTAGAGAGGTGACTGTACATGTTTGACCCTCCCCAGGGCCACACTGTAGGCATCCTGCTCTTCCCCACTGCGCCTGGGATGAGGTCCAGGCACAGGGTCCTGAACACGGGCCTGGCAAGCTGAGGGAGCAACCTCACAGTCCAGGAGTGTGTTCCGACCTCCCTGGTCCTGGAGGAGAGGGAAGGAGGGCCCGCTCAGCACCGCCACCCAGCGATGCCGGGCACGGGAGAGCCAAAGACTATGGTTGATCTGGCCTTAATTAAATCACCCTGCAGGCCCTGACTCGCTGAGATAAATCGCTTTTACTCCGCGGATCCATTTCGGGCAGGATCCCTGCAAATCTGTGTAAACATCCCCACTCCCTCCACTCCAGCTCCTGCCCGCAAATCACAGGAAGCATTTCCATTTTAATCGGGACAAGGCTCCAGTGGAGACCAACTGCTGACACAATTAGTCATCGCCATCCTCAATCACCTCCAAAGGGCTACGCGCCTTTGTGGATCAGGAGAGCACAGCCACCTTCTTCCCAGGATGGAGCTGCCCAGTGGGCCACCGCCAGGCCTGGCTGGGCAGGTGGGGTGGGGCGTGGATGCTGTGGGCCCCCAGCCCAGATTCCACCTGCCAGAGGCGGGGCTGATCCCTCCTGCTGGGAATCCCCTCTGTGGGCACTCAAAGTTTTTGTCATACAGAATGGGAGCTCCCAGCTGCTGAGAGCCTGCCTGGGGGCCAGGCCTGACATTTGCAGCATCCTCCCAGGAAAGGTAGAGAAGGAAGGGGACACAAGAGGAGGGAGAGGGATTGGTGGGTGGAGCATTTCTTAGCTGAGGCAGGAGAATGAGGATCTCACAGGCCCAGTGCCCGCCCGCCTGTCCCTTCTTGGGCTATCTTTTCATACAGAAGCAGTAGAACCATTGAAATCTCTGGGATGGGGAAAGAGGCCAGTGAGACGAGGAGGGGGCAATATGAGTTTCTCTCAGCACAGGGAGTTAAAAGTCTCTTGCCTGTGTCTCTCAGGCCCCTGGGTAAGGTCTGGGACACGGCTGTGGTAGGATGGCCAAAGGCTAGAGTGGGAAGGCACGTACCATGGTGGAAGCTTCCAACACAACCCGGCAGGTCCTGGATCTGTGAGGAGAGAGATGTGGAGGTTCTGGGTACACCCAGGAGTAGAACCAGGACCTAGAGCAGAGGAGAAAAGACACATCTAAGTGGGGGTCAGCAGACTTTGCATCACCTGGGCTTCCAGAGGCCCTGTGGATGAGTGACTGAGGCCCCATTTGGCTCCTGACCAGGCAATGGGACCCATGAGGTCCTGGCAAGGATCCTAGAATCTAGGAGATAAGCCCTGATTGGATAGAGCTTTCGTTTCTGGGCCCCAACTTCCCCTTCAGGGTGCACTTACAGCTCGGGGTGGCCAGAGATGGGGCTGAGGTGTCTCCTGGGACAGTGCCAGTGCCCTCACAGATCTCCAGATCAGCAAGCCAACGCACCCCTAGCTGTAGGGTGGGCTGGAGGGAGAAGAGAGGGTCAGGCACCTGAGATCTGGCTGTTCCCGCACTGCCAGCTCCCGTGGTGTAGCCTCCATCCTGAGAGGCACCTCCATGCCTGGGCCCAGGGGAAGAAGTGGGGGGCCAGCAGGAGGTGCCCCACGTCTGCCTCTGCCCCAGCTCTAGTGAAGCCCAGAGTGAGGGGCTGCTGGGCCTCTCCCCTCCATGCACACGAGCAGATGACAGTAGGTGGCAGGAACTGGGGCCCTCAACCCCTTGGTGGCTGAGGCTGGTCAGACAAGTAGATGTGGGCTGCTCAGGAGACCAGGAGTAGACGTCAGTGATGTCATAGCAGGGGCAGGTGCAGGACCAGGGGGAAGAAGGCAGAGCCCTCTCTTCAACTTTTGAGAATTCCTCGGGTGGTACTATCTCCAGGCCAGACCCGCACTGGGCTCAAAAATGCTCACGTAGGGATTCCTGCTGGGATCCCAGTTCGGTGTGAGCCTCCCGGACGTGACAGCCAGCTGCAAGGAGCCCGCTAGCTCGGCACCTCCTGGAGTTCTGTGGGGGTGGCAAAGCCTGGCATTAACCCTGCCTGCCTTGAACTTGGGGAAGTTGCCCTCAGGGGCTCCTGGCTGAGATGCTGAGAGGGCTTTCAGTGCGGGGAGGTGAACAGGTCAGGGGGCCTCATCCAGGAACGAGAGGCCACTTGTTTGGAGTCTCCTAAGGCATAGGCCTCTCCCGTACCTACCGATACATGCTTCTAGGGCTGCCCCCCCCGCCCCCACTGCCCGCAGACTTCCATATCTCTGACCTAATACACCCAGGAGCAGGGAGGAGAAGCCGCTGGAGCTGGTGACAAAGCCAGGAACTACCGAGAGGGAAGGAGAGACTTGAGGTGAGGTATAAGGTGAGGGAGGCCTCAGCAGTGGGAGTCAACTCTGGAGGATAAATGAGGAGCCCTGGGCTGGTCTCTGTTGTCCTAGGATTGCCTTTGCCCCACCTCGAGCTCACTGTGTGTTCTGGGCCACTCCCTTTCCCTCTCTGGATACAGGTTACAGTTAGGTGACTCCCAAACCAGTACAGCCGGCCGCCTCCAGCATTCTCAAAGTGTGTTCCGTGGACCCCATGGTAACTTAGGAGGTGCTTTGGGGTTCTAGAGAGATGGGTTATAGTGGATGGGAGGCTGGGAGCCAATTCTGGCCTCTCGTCTCACTGCGGGAGACTGAAAACCAGAGAATCCTTTTCCAATGAACTTTCTGAGGTTCTCTGATTCTGATCCTATCCCTGAACCTCCTCTCCTTTCTTTCTCCACTCTTGACTCCATGCCCTAAGCCGCTTCCTCCCCATTCTTGCCTGGATGGCATTGCCCACTTCTGCCTCAGCGCTCCCCTCCCAGGCCAGCCCAGGAGCTCAGGTTGGCTCCTGCCACCTGGAAGCCAGCCCTCAGCCCACTCCGTTGGACCCCTCCCTTCTCTCCACCCTCACCGCCACCCTCACCTTGGTCACCACCATCCCAATGCTGGACTGGAGGAGAAGCCTCTCACCGGCCTCCCTGTTCCCCTGAGGGCCCCGTAGTACCTCTCCCCTATTCACGCACACATTAGCCCGAGCTAGCTTTCCAAAATGACAGTCAGGTCCTGCTACGCTTTTGCGCACCAACCCCCCAGCCCCCAGTGGCTTCCTGTTGTTAGTAGAATCCCGCTTTCCTTGTGATGGCCCCCAGGGCGCTTCATGGCTTCCAGATCCCCTGCTCCTTCTTCGGCTGCTTCCTTCCTTGCGACCACACTACTGGCTCATCCTTCTAGCCCTTTGCCACCTGGGGCCCCTGCACTTTTCTGGCTGCCAGGTCCCCTTTCTTCCCACTTGACTTTTCTGCTCAGCTCAACCCTTCTCCAGAGGGGGCACTCCCTGAGCACTCCCGTCCTGTTTGCCCTACCTGTCCTCTTCACCTAGCCTGCTTGTCACAGTCGGGTAGCATCTTCTTCATTGACTTGGTCGCTGCTGCCTCTCCCCCAAGAAAGGCGGAGACTCACCCGTCTGGCACATGCACTGAGTGGTCCTGGCTTAGTCGACTCTGTCCTCCCCCTCAGCAGGCTGTCAGCTCCTCGAGGGTGGAGATCATGTTTCCTGTTGTCCTGAACACTGTTCCCTGTGCCTCCGTGCTGGGCGCACGCCCGGGCTCAGTTCGCTAAGGGTCACGGTGACCCCGTGGAGCAGGCAGGAAACTCTGCCTCAAAGTGTGAAGCCTTGTGCAGCAGGCCGGAGCCCGGGGAGTGGAGAAGCTTGAAGGCCTGTGTTCCGACTGCTCTGCAGAGCCCCGGCCGCGGGCCTGCCCTGGACGAGCTGCACGTGGCCTGGGGCCTGGCTGCCCTCCAGCTGCGTCGGACATCTGCTGCAGCTGGGCCTGGCCAAGGGCTCTGCCACATGTGTTCTGTCTCGAACCATCCGCTGGGGACATCTCCGATGATGTGAGGCTCACACTGAGATTTCCTGTGATGTAATTAGCTCCCGGGGCCTGGGGAGGCCACGGCTGTGGGCGGGCTCGGGGCGGGGCTCCCCTGCAGGTGCGCGTGTGCCTGTGTGTGTGTGTGTGTGTGTGTGTGTGTGTGTGCACGTGCGCGCGTGCGTGTATGCAGCTGTTCCTCGGGGACTGAGGGGTCTGGTGCAGAGAAGCGGCACAGTTTACTCTGTTTTAAAGAGACAGCATCATGGACAGCCTAAGCACTGTGGAAGCTCAAAGGTGCCACTTCTGGTGCCCAACTCTACCGATGATGGCTCAACCTCTCTAGGGTCTTAGTATACTCACCCGGCAAATGGGGAGAACAACTCTACCTCGTTCTCAGGCTCACTGTGAGGATTGAAATGCTTGTCAAGTGCTGAGGGCCGTGTCTGCCCAGAGAAAGTGCTAGAAAGTGTTGCTGCTGAGCAGCCAGTAGCTGGAGCTGAGTGGATTTGGGTGGTGGTTGGGGGAGGGGGGGGCTCAAAGGGGGGCCCTTGGAATCCAGCCATTCAGTGGAGGGACCTCAGGCAAGCTGGTGAGCTAGGAGGTGACCTTGTCTTCCCCAGCTACCTCAGGAAGCAGCTGTGAGCATCCCGTGATATGACGTGGGCCTGAGAAGCCCAACCCGGTGCCAGGAGTTAGAGAAATAGGTACTATCATGGCTGAAATCTGAGCTCTGTTCTGGCCTCGACTGTTGGCTCTGAGCAGATCCAAGGGATCTGCTTTTTTCCTGGAGTCTCCTGAGATTTTCCAGCCTGGGAAGATGGAGCGCACCAGCCCTCAGGAATCCTGTGGGTTTTCCGCGGGCTGAAGAGGAGCAGGAAGCTCGGAAAGCTGCCCACCTGCAGGGAGAGGGTGCACCGAGCCCTGCATCCAGCCTGGGGTGGGCGTGGGGGTCTCTAGGGATGCCCGTGGGGGCAGCTACTATCACACGCCAACCCCTTGGTACCCTCTGGGTAGGCCCCACATCCCCTGCCGCCACCCAAGGGAGCTCAGGACCCACGCGCTCTCCAGGTGTTCCCACTGTGCCCTCAGCAGCCGGCCTGGCATGCAAGAAGGATTAAAAACAAGGGCGGCTGGAAGGAAAGGCTCTCTAGCACCTGGAGCGGGCCCCCTTGGGTCAGGGCAGCCCCCTGCACCCCCCAGGCCTCAGATATCTCCCGGGAGCATCGTCTGCCCCGGGACGTCTGCCTGCTCCTGGGGCCACCCGAGGTCCAAGCTGCAGTGTTATGGGAAAGGATCAAAGTGATAAAAATGATAAAAAAAACAAGCCAGTTCATGTTATTATTTTGCCCTCCATGTCCTTGTTCTAACTCTGCTGGCTCTGGGCTGAGCTGAACACCTTCCGTGTAATAAGATGTTGGCACAGTTTATTCCCTACGTGCAGCTGACCAGAAACCCAGCCTGGGGCTCCACAGTCCTCACCTGGCAGGCGGTCCCCCAAGCCCTCTCTGTGCAACTGTGGACAAGCCTTGCACTCTTTTCCTTGGTTTTCCCTTCTATGAAATCAAGTGCTGGCATGGGGCTGCCTAAGAGCTCTCTTCTGTTCTGAATTGGGTGGTGCTTTTTCCTACATCCCTTGGTGTCTTTCCCAGCTGCCTTTCCCGGAGGCATGGCATGGATTGTTCTAGCTTTCTAGGTACACATGTTGTCTCAGGGGATGGGAGCTGGAAAATGCTGTAACCTGAACCCCGTGTTTCCTATGACCTGGCCACATCCCCCAGAGCATGAGACAACCCAGCTACCAACCTGAGTGTTACCCGGATATGCCCTCTGCTTCGTGGGATTCCTTCAGGACAGGCCTGGACTGCAGACAGGGCACGAGTCTCTGACACCCACCTCGCCCAACACGGCTGCATGCTGGGCAGGTACTGGTGTTCCCACCCCAGCTCAGAGCTCCAGAGCTCCTGCACAGAGAGGCTGAGCCAGCACAGGCAGAACACAGATACTGGAGAGGGATGAGTGTGGAAAAGGTGTCTGGGCCAGTCCAGACCATCCTCCAGCGTGCCCCATGGAAAGCAGAGGCCTGTGCCTCAAGAGGTCTAGGAATGTCATTGCCTGTCCCGCTCTTGGAGACTCATAAGAGAAGTTCTGAGAAGCCCCACACACAAGAGTAAAAGCCTGTGTAGCTCGATAGAACCCAGCGTGTCCCAAACGCCTGGGGCCCCCGAGACTTTTTGGTGGGTGTGATGGTTGATTTTATGTGTCAAACTAACTAGGCTAGGAGGTGTCTAGATGAAACACCATCTCCGAGTGTGTCTGTGAGGGTGTTCCCGGATGAGGTTAGTGTCTGAACTGGTGGGCTTTAGGAGATTGCCCTCCCCAGCGTGAGTATGTGTGTGGGGGGCAATCTGTCAGGGCCCGAATGGAACAAAACATGGAGGAAGCAGGAATTAGCCCCTCTGCCTGCCTGCCATACTGCTTGAGCTGAGATCTCACGTCTTGTCTTGCTCTTGGGGCTCCTGGCTCTCAGGCCTTTGGAGGAGACGGGATCATACCAGCAGCCCCGGGGTCTCCAGCCGGCAGAGGGCGGGTGGTGGGATTTCTCAGCCTCTAAATTTGCATGAGCCAATTCCTTATAATAAACATTTTCCTTTGTATATAATATATATCCTTTTTAGATCCTTTTGGTTTTGTTGCTCTAGAAAACCCTGACTAATCGATACCCCATAAAGCCAACGGTCCTGGAGATCCCCTCGGGCAGCACTGGGCAGAGGTGTTAAGGGTGTTATGAGTGGAGGGGAATCTATGCCCTGCCAGAAGAGAGCCCAGGTGACCAGTGAGGCCCATCGTGGCTCTCCTGATGCCCGGCTGTAGCCTCGGGGACCACTGAGAAACCCTCACTTGAACCTCGTTCCTTTGCTGCTTTCTGTTATCCCTAACACAGCTTCCAAGATTAATAATCAACTCATATTTGGAAACCAGTTATTACAGAGCCAGTCCATCATGAATACTTTAACTTGATGGGCAGCAAGAAATGAAGAACCCCAGACCAC
The DNA here is from genome assembly GCF_046562875.1 of Panthera onca. Classification (NCBI taxonomy): domain Eukaryota; kingdom Metazoa; phylum Chordata; class Mammalia; order Carnivora; family Felidae; genus Panthera; species Panthera onca. The sequence goes on along the minus strand of NC_138349.1, from coordinate 37,886,112 downwards.
CGAGCACTCTCCTTTCAGAAGACAGATACAAAAACCTCAACGAAATCATTAAGAAATAGAAGCCATGGTGCATGAAGGGGATAATTACCCCATGACCGGGAGGACGTCCCTCTGGTGAGTAAGGGTTTACAGTGCTAGGAAAGGTATTAGCAGAATCCACTCATTAATGGATCAGATGGTGGACAGTGATTGGATGGGCGTGAGGGGGCTTCAGGGCCCAGCAAGACTCTGACCTAGGGGGTGCCATGGACTTTGAAAAACTCGTGTTGGTGTACTGTTGGGAGCTATGCAGTCGCTGTGGTGTTCAAAAACAGTTTGAGAAGAAAAGCAACCAACAGGGAGAAGCTGTTTGCCATACATACACCACACGCAGGATCAGCCACGCAAAGACCAATAAGGAAAAATACAAACAACCTATAGGAAATGTGGGCAAAACCAAAAAATGAACAATCCACTGAAGAGGGACCTTGAATGGCCAATGAAAATATGGAATCAGAGACTCGACTCATTATCGAGAAAATACAAATTAATAAAAATGAAATATCACTGTATATCCATCAGCTTAAGCCAAAATCGTGTCTGATAATCCCAAGGGTAGATAAAATGATGAGCAGTGGGAAATTTCACGCCCACGGGCAGGGGTGTAAATGAATCCAACCACTTGGAGGAGTGGAGAGCAAAAACGTGTGAATTTGAAACAATGCATTTCGGAAAGATGCTGAAATCCCACCCTGGGCACATACCCTTGGGTACCACTGGGAGGCTGAAAAAGAATGCTCATTATGGTATCGCTTGTGATGGCACACAATCGGATATAACTTAAATCATGGGGGAAGTGGGTAAACAAAGTGTGAGATATTTGTGAGCTACAATCCTCATGGAGAAGTTCAAATGAACGAATCGGATCTGTATGCATCAATGTGGATAAGCTCAAAAATAGCGGTTTCCACATGCGTGCACGTGTACATGTTTCTGCATGTTCCTGCACGTGCGTGCATGTGTGAGTCTAGATGCCTCACAAATACGAACACGCGGACTGCAGAGAGGCCCCTGAGGCCATGCCAGCATTGGCCAGGAGGGGAGGGAGAGTACCCTGAGTCAGAAGGGAGGGTCATCTGCAATGTTTTTCTGTTCTACGAATTGAAAACTTCGGAACAAAACACGAGCAGGTCTCAACATTTATAAATTCTGACACTGGTGTCTGTTAGTTTCTGTACTTTTCTATGGTAAACTTTAAGCAGGAAAAAAAAAAAAAACCCAAAAAAGAAAACCAAAGGAATTAACTGGGGGAAAAAACCCCATAGGCCTCAAAAAGACCTGCGGAGGGGTGTCTGGGAGGCTCAAGTCAGTTGAGCATCCGACTTTGGCTCAGGTCACGATCTCACTGTTTGTGAGTTCAAGCCCCACAGTGAGTGGATCCCCGCTTTGGATCCTCTGTCCCCCTCTCTCTCTGCCCCTCCCCTCCCCTGTTCTCTCTCCCTCTCTTTCTCTCTGTGTGTCAAAAATAAATAAATCTTTTTTTAAAAAGTCGTGCTGGAGAAGTAGCAGCTGATGCCACTCCCAGAACAGGGCAAGCCTCTGGCAGGACCCAATCTCAGAGGTTCACAGTCACCAACCTGCTCAGCCCATGACTGGCCCTGAGCCCACAAAGCCTCCTCACCGCCCTTGGAGGGCGGCTCCCACGGGCACCTTGGGTCACAGTCCTGGTCCCTGCGTGCTCAGGCCATGCCGGCCCTCACTTCGGGTCCAGCTCTGGCCTCTGGGCGGCCCCTGGGGTCTCCAGCTCCGCCCTCAACCAGGAAGCCGCTCAGGGATCTGGTGGCTCCAGCCCCACCCAGAGGTCACCCCTGTCTGCGCCCACCCGCGTCTGACTCTAGAACCCAGGCCAGCTTGGAGCTGCGTGCAACTCTCCACGCACCCTTCCTGTTTTGGCTGGATGAGGAGGTAGGTTTACACCAGAGCTATGCTTAGACTTTGCCGGCAGGCACCGGCTGCTTTCTGTAATCATCTGCTTTACCCCTCACAACCAACCACCCTCTGTGGGAACAAACACCAGGAGACCTCACAAGGGAAATCCGTGTTCCTTTCAGCCCAGTCAAGACCCAGGAGCAAAGAAAGGGCCCAGTACAGACAGGAAGAGGGGAAAAATCTGGGGGTGCTATTATTTCGACATTTTTTTGGTTTTGTCTCTGTCACACAGACAATAAGATGACCTCATATCTGAGTGGTTTTAAGAATGAGTGAGAGCTGTCAGTTGCGTCCCCAGTGGGCCCCCCTCCCAGGGTTGAGAGCCTCCCTTCTTCCTCTCTGCTGCTTTGGGGGAGGGAGTTGGGGGAGGGAAAGAGTTGCCCTAGGGTCAGGAGGGGCAGGGTCCAGGCCAGGGCTGTGAGGGGCGCCCCTGGATGAGAAATACGAGCCCTGTGCGTGTTCTAGGACGTCGCCTGCTGGTCCCCTTGCCCGCCAGCTCCGGTCTCTCTTCACAGCCCATGGCATGGGCACCCAGAGGCTCCACTTGACCTTGGCCCCCACTTGGCCCGCTCAGGTCTCAGGGGCCAGGGGTAGAGGTGTGTGTGTGCTGCGACAACGGCAGGCAGCAGCTTCACTCTTGGCCTCTAACGTGCATACTGTGTATGAAGAGAAATCCGTTCCAGGCACCCAGCACCATGCCGCGCTCTCTGTGGTCGGGTCTGATTTTTCCTGCTGGAGCCTGTCCATGTTTGCATGTCAGAGTGCAGTGGTAATTGAGATGGGGTTGTCGTTCTGGGGCCTGCATCCCCCACCCCCACCCCAAGAAGCTGGTCATGGTGTCTGCTCACAGTGGACCCCAGGGAGGGAGGCTCCGAACCACTGCGTCTGCCGGGGAAGGGCCTGAAAGGACAGTAATACAATCACCACCGAACAACGGTGTGCAGAGAGCTTTTGCCACAGTATCATGTTCACGCCTTGTGACCCCAGCACGGGGCTGGGCGGGGAGGCCCCGTAGTGGCTGAGGCCCGGCTGGGACTGACTCCATCCATCTGTCCAGCATTGGCTCCCGCTGGGCCCCCGCAACCATTTCTCGGATCACCTGTGCTCATTCCCACCTTCACCCCGGTGCTTGTACAGGTCACCCTTCCCAGTATGCCTGTCCCTGAGCCAGAGGGTCCGCTCAAAGTCCACGTTCCCCAGGATGTCTGCTTGCCTGGTTGCCCCTGCAAGAAGCAGGCTCTCTGATCTCAGACGGCATCTCATCCACATGCCTGCTCTCTCAAAACGAAGTCGTGAGAAGTAAATCTGGTCAATACAAATATGTTAGCAATAGTCTTCATCACCTTTGGGAAAACAAGGTTGCACTACAAAGAAAAAGTAGGCAGGCAGGAAAAACAGGGCAACCGAACGTTGGCAGGTCCTCTGTCAGTAAATGCCGATTGTTTGCAAAATCTGAGCGAGGAGCCACAATTCTAGTCTTGTGTAGGCTTGGAAGTAACCTGGTAACTGTCTGCGTTGTGACCAAGAAAGGCCTGGGAAAAGCGAAGCACAATGGCCCTAGAGTCCCCCAGTGTCAGTGATGTGCCTGACCCTGGGTGGGGCACAGGCTTGTCACACAGAGAAGGCGGCACAGAAGGGCCGCCCCAGAGGTCAGAGTGATGGGGTCTGGGCTTGGTGTCGGGGCCAAGTGTGCACGTCTGAGATCTCTGGAGGCACAGAGGCCTGGCTTCGCCAGTTGACCCAACAGGTCACCTTGAGCACATCACTATGAGTGGACTGGTGCACCTTACTATCGCCGCAGGGGCTGCGTGCAGCCCGTAGGGCTTGAGACTTGCACTGGACAGTGTCACTGGGTTGGACCATGCCCCTAACAGGCACCTTCCCTGTCCTTTCCACTGCCAAGGAAGGTGGCATCCACAGGAAGCCTCTCCTGGTTGCCAAGAGTAGGGGACCTGGGCTTCATGCTGCTGTTTGCCGGGCTGGGCTCTGTGCCCTGGGGCTACTGAGCACGTGGGTCTGGGGCTCCGGCCCTCTTCTGGTCCTTTCACGTGTGGGTGCTCATGGACAGTAGGGGGATCTGCAGAGGAAGGTGTAGTGCTCGCAGGGCCTGGGAACCTCACAAGAAACCCTTCTGCTGGTACAGGAGTTGACTCCTGGACTCGTCTGGCACAAAGGAGAAAGCAGGGCAGATGGCAAAATGCCTGAGTGTCCTGTAGACAGCATGCCCAGTCCGGGTTCTGTGCTCTCAGAAGGGAAGGAAGGGGTGATGGTAATGGTGGTTGCCAAGTTTTACTGAGCACCTAATACATTTCCAGAATGATAGGAAAGGTTTTTTTGAGCATGGGTTAATCTTCCTATAAGATCCTATAAAGAAAGATATTATTCTTTCCATTTTCTAGAGGGGCACAGTTGAGGCTTCCAGAGGCCGGGGAACCTGCCCAAGGTCTTGTGGAGCTGAGACTCACAGAATCATTGGGTTCAAATGCCTCACCCAGGGGTGGAACCTACTGCTCTGTGCCAGCAGCTCCCCACGCCTCCTGCTAAGTCAGGGTTACAGCTACACGCCCCAGACTCACTCCTTCAGTTCTGCCGATGTCTCTGGAGGCAGGGTCGACTCCTGTACCACAGGCTAGCTGGCCCTGAACAAGGCTGGCCTGGAGGAGAATACCCATGGCAGGGATGACTGGGCCCTGACCCAGAGGGAGGCCCCTCAGAGGATCCCTTGACTCAGACTCAGTAGGCCTTATGATGTCAAGGAAGGCAGGGATAGCCCTCCTTCTCTGGAAAAATCTATAAACAAAGCACAGCACATCTACCATAAGGACTGTAATGCAGACATGAGAGGGGAATTAGCTGCCTGAAGGGGTAACATGTGTGAGAAGGTGGCCGACACAGGGCCTGTGTGCAGACCTCAAGACCCCACCCTGGACCAGTGTGTGTGTGTGTGTGTGTGTGTGTGTGTGTGTCAGTGTGTGTGCCTGTGCATGCGCGCACACGTGTGTGTACATATTTGCACATGCATGGGAAGCATGGGGATGAGAACAGAGAAAGGGGCCTGGCGGGATGGCAGGGCTGTGATTCCCTCCTTTCTCTGAAAAGGTCCTTAATGAAAAGACCTGATGAATGAAATGCAGGATCTCTATGTTAGGACAATGGGTAAAGTTTGAATATGGACTGAATATTAGAAAGCAGAGTCGCATCACTGTTCAATTTCCTGGCCTCGATAATTGTGTGGTATTCCTGCAAGAGGGTGTCCTCACCTTGTTAACGATTGTTGAATTTAAGGGTACACGCGAATTCATTGTACTCTCGCAACTTCTCTGTAGATTTGAGATTTTCAAAATAAAAGCGTAAAAAAGGAAAGAAGTCATGGTCTGGGTGTTGATGGCTGAAGGCCTGAGGACTCCCCAGGGGAGGCGAGGGTACCCTGCGACCTGACCTGACCTGACCCGACCCAGGTGCCCAGCTGGTCTTCCCAGGGTGTGAAGGTTTGTTCAGAGAGGTTTCAGGCCGCAGAGGCTCTGAAGCGTAAAGTGGAAGGTGGAGGTCAATTGAAAATCGATAATGTGGGACAAGCAGGTCAGCTCCAAGTCAGGGAGGCCTCCTTCTGGGGACAGGCTGCCCCTCCCCACGACAGGAGCCCCAGGGCAGCAGGGGAGGGCTGGGAGAGAGTTTCCCTGACCCCGGAGGCGCCTGGCCCATCTTAGGTGCCCAACTAATACTCAGTGAGTGGTTGATATGTTCGTTTAACAAATAGTTATTTGTTCGTTATATGTTCGTTTAACAAATAGTGACTGTGTCAGACTCTGGACTGGGGCCAGTGGCCAACCAGACCAACACAGCCTTGCCCCTGGGAGCTTGTGGTCTAGTGGGAGAGCCACACCTATAAACAGCAGCCTGGGTGGCAGGAGGAGCCCCTGAGAGAGGAGGCCCTGGGTCACTGGGAGGGCCTCTACCCCATAAGGTCCCAGCAATGTGGAATCAGAATCAGTCAGCCAAGGGAGAAAGCAAGCGGGCAGCAGGCGCGCTCACAGCGGTACAGGGTCCTGCGCTCAAGAGCCTGTGCTGGGTTCAATGCTCAGCTGTAGCAAACCCGAAAGTCTTAATAATTTTATCTTTGAACTTGTGTCCTCTAAGTGCTGTCCTGGGCTGAGGGAGCATGGGTGATCGGGGAGATATGTGGATATGGGCAGAGCCCTGTTTGCATATGTCTTCAGAAATCTCAGGAGCACAGGGTGCTGGTGGACCGTGCGGGGCTGGGATTCAGGGAGGACAAAGAGCTCGTCCTGTGGACAGCGGATGAGGTGTGTGTGTGTGGGTTGGGGGGAGTGCTCAGCCGCAGAGGCCCTGCTTTTTGTTAGAACCAGCATCGTTGGGCCCTGGTGACACAGGAGAGGAAAAGCGAGTGACTTTCCTTCCTGTCTCTTTCACCTCCTTCCTGAGGTGGAGAGTGTTGGTAGAATGTGCCGTGGTGGCAAGGAGTGAAAGTGAAACAGTTTGTTGTATGACATGTTCACGCCATTAAAATGCACCTGCAAGTTACAGAAGTTTTACTGATTCTGCATATGAATTAAATACTCTTATGCTTGCATTTAAAACTGGCATAGGACAATAGAAAGATGAATGGTAAAGTTCATACCAACAATTAAACATTCTAGTTTTTCTTTACCTAGAAGGACATTAAACATCAAATGAAAACACAGAGAAAAAAAGGAAGACAGAGAAAGGAAGAAGCTTCACAACATTTAACTGCATGTTTCCCTTGCCTCATTCTGCACTGGGTTGGGAGGGCCACGGGCAGGTGGAAAGGGCAGGTGGGAGGATGTGGGGGAGAAGGGAATGGTGGGAGAGGAGGCTGTGAGAAGGGCCGGTGTGGTCTGGGGAGACGGTGGCCGTCTACCAGATCATGGTCACTGTAGGGAAGTAGGGCAGGGTGACAGGGGGCCACTCAAGTGTGCTATTCAGTGTTCTCTTAGGGGCAGCCTGGGAGTGGGGGCGCAGGGCAGAAAGGGAGCAGCCCCTAGGCTGATGTCAAGCAGACAGTTTTATGCATTGGGTCTCCATGTAACGTTTCACTTGAACAAGGCTCTGAGGCCAAGACGTATTTGGAGAACCATGGAGTAGGCAGTCCCAGTTCAGGGCTGGCTTTCTGCCTTGCCAGCCTTATGTCCCAGAGCCATCTGGAGGTGGGGGACACTCCCTCCCCACCTGGGTCTGTGGGAGCTGCGGTTAGGGGGAGTGATTGATTTCATTGCCTCTGGTTGTTGTTCACCATCATGCCCCACCCCCAGCCTAGAGGTGATCTTGGCCCCTCGTGGGGTCTGCCTGCAAAGAAGGTCCAGCGTCTCTCCTCATCAGCCCTGTTCTGCACCCCCAGTTGGAAGATGATGGCCTATCTGGTGTCTGGGGAGCTCTGCCTTCCACTTGAAAGCGTGGATGATTAAAGCCTAGGCTGGTGGTGATGGAAGCGGTTCCATTAGCTCTGGGGCCAAGTGGAACACGGCTGCCTCCCTTGTGCACTTGCTTCAGGTCCTCTGCAGCGGTCCCGGGCAGGCTGGAGTGTGGGGGGGAGGCACCAATCACACACACACACACACACACACACACACACACACATGACCTCCTCTGGGAGATCAGCAAGGTGGGGCTGGGCAGATTGGTTAGGGACGTGCGAATGAAGAGAAATCAGCCTTCCTGTGAGATGATGCAGGACTGGGCTATCTCAGTGTGTTATTTAATCCTCACAGGGGTTCTCATAACTATTATCATAGCAACTGCTGTTTCCAGAGCACTGACTCTGCGTCAGAGCTTTTCACCGTTATATCTCGGATCTTCACGTGAGTTTAACTGGCCAAGAGACAGGGGCACAGCCATGTCATGCACTCGGGCTCTGGAGCCAGACTTTCTGCGGTTCCTGAGCGCTCTCTGGGATCCCAAGCCGTCCTCCTCTGTTGCCTCACTCACTGTGCCTCCCCCAAACACCTGCCAGATAGACACCTTGAAGCAAATCCTTGTCTCGGCATCTGCCTTTGTGGGAACTGAAACTCAGATACCTTCTGATATATACAGAGAAGGTCCCCTCCGGAGTCCTCAGCAGAGCTGGGCCAGACCCCAGACCCCGGAGTCTGGCATCCACTTACCTGCAGGCCCAGTGATGTTGTCAGGACAGAGTTGACAAATGGTTCTTTCAGTGACTTGGCCCATTTCAGGACCACCAGTAGATGCCAGGAGCATTCATTAGGGAGAAATGGGGATTTTTGAGAATGATTCCTGAGAAATGTGGATACTCAGATGCCTTAAAAAATGAGTCCTGGGAGTCCAGAACGTCTGTGGTGTGACAAGCCCAGGGACGGCATGTGTTGGAGCTGGGAGGTAGGCAGTATGGATGCATAGCTCACAGGACGAGTAGGCACTTGGGGTTAAGAGGCAGAGCCAGGGCAGGGCCAGGCCCTTAACTCCTTTGCCCCCTGCTGTTCAGGTTGACTCAGTGGACCTTGGGGGTGATGGTTCTCAGGGACAGGCATTACTCAGGGACATGGCGAGTCTTGCCAAGGCTGCAGAACGGGAGGCCCAGCTTGGGGATCTCCAGACTCCCAGATTTTTTGAAGAGGTTTTTTGGGAAAGTCACCAGTGACCTGGCCTAAACAAGCAAGGGGAAAGAGAGAAACAATGAGTCAGAGGCTAGCAACTTCCACTGGGCTCTAGACCGATTCCAAGAACAAAAATTTTTTTTAAAGCACAGAAATTTTTAAAAATTGTTGAAACACATGGAAATTTAAAATAATGTCTTTATTGAGCTATAATTCACATACCATAGAATTCACCCTCTGAAGGGTGTATAGACTTAGTGGTTTTTAGTATATTTACAGAGTTGTACAACCACCAACACTATCGAATTTCAGAACATTTTGATCACCCCCAAATTAAGTACCAAACCAAATTATCAGCACACCCCATTCCTTCCCCAGTCCCCAGCCCCTGCCAAGCACTAATCTACTTTCTGTCTCTAAAGATTGTCTATCTGGACATTCATGTTAAAGGAAACATACAGTATATAGTCTTTTGTGATTGGCTTTTTTTTTTTTACTTAGCATGTTTTCAAGAGCCATATATATTGTAGCATGTGTCAGTACTTTATTCTTTTAAAAAAAATTTTTAATGTTTATTTGGTTTTTAGAGAGAGAGAGAGAGAAAGAGAGAGAGAGAGAGAGAGAGAGAGAGAGTGGAGGAGGGGCAGACAGAGAGGGAGACACAGAATCTGAAGCAAGCTCCAGACTCTAAGCCCTCAGCACAGAGCTTGATGTGGGGCCTGAACTCACAAGCCATGAGATCATGATCTAAGCTGAAGTTGGATGCTTCACCGACTGAACCACCCAGGCACTTGAGTACTTCATTCTTTTTTATGGCCAAATAATATTCCATTGTATGGATACACCAGATTTGTTTATCCGTTTATCAGTTGAAGGACACTGGGGTAGTTTCCACTTTGGGGTTACTATGAATAATACAGCCAGTGAACATCTCTGTACCTTTTTGTGTGTAATGTATTTCAGTTCTTTTGGGTAGATACTAAGGAGTGGAATTGCTGGGTCCTACAGTAGGTGTATTAACTTTTTGAGGTACTGCCAGAATGCTTCCCAAAGCAGCTGAACCATTGTATGAGGGTTGTGATCTTTCCACATTTTTGTTAACATTTGTTGTTATTTGACTTTTTGATTCTAGCCATCATGGCAGGTATGAAGATGTATCTTAGCATGGTTTTGACTTATTTCCCTGATGATTAATGATGTCAAGCATCCTTTCATGTGTTTATTATTCATTTGTATGGATTCTTTGGAGAAATGTCTATTCAGATCCTTTGCCTATTTAATAATTAGGTTTGTCCTTTTATTATTGTCAGATTTCTTTATATAGTCCAGATTCCTGTCCCTTATCTGATATATGATTTACAACATTTATTCCATCCTTCTCTTTTCACTTTCTTGATGGTGTCTTTTGAAGCCCCAAAGATTATAATTTTGAGGAAATTCTATTCATCTATTTTTTTTTTTGTCACTTGGCTTTAGATGTCATATCTAAAAAAACATTGCCTAATTCAAGGTAATGAACACTTACTCCTGTGGGCTTTTTCCCAAGACTTTTATAGTTTTAGCCCTTACATTTAGGTCTATAATCCATTTGAGTTAAATTTGTACGTGGTGTGAGGTAGAGATCTAGGTTCATTCTTTTGTATGTAGATACACAGTTATACATGTTTTTAATATTTGTTGAAAAGATTACTCTTTCTTCATTGAATGGTCCTGGCACCCTTGTAGAAAATCAATTGACTATAAACGTATGTGCTTACTTCTGGCCTCTCAATTTCACTCCATTGGTTTATATGTCTGTCATTAGCCAGTACCACACTCTCTTGATTATTGGGGTTTTGTAGTAAGTTTTGGAATCAGGAAGTTGTGAGTCTTCCAATTTTATTCTTTTTTCTAAAGTTTTGTGTTTTTGTTTTTTTTCTCTTCTGGGTTCCTTGAATTGCTGTATAAATTTTAAGACTAATTCTGCAAAAAAGCAAAAGCAAAACAAAAACAAAATCTGGGATTAATCTGGGATTAATCTGTAGATTAATTTGAGAAATATTGCCATCTTAGCAATATTGAGTCTACCAATCCATGAACATGGGATGTCTTTCCATTTATTTAGATCCTTTTTAATGCCTTGAAGCAATGTTTTATAGTTTTCAGTGAACAAGTCTTGCACATATTTTATTAAAATTTTTCCTATTTTATTCTTTCCAATGCTATTGTAAATGGAATTTTTCTTAACTTCATTTTCAAATTGTTCATTGCAAGTATATAGAAATACAAAGGATTTTTGTCTACTGATTTTCTATCCTGAAAACTTGCTGAACTCATGTATCAGTTTTAATAGCTTTCTTATGGATTCCTTAAGGTTTTTTTATAGATTATATTACCTATAAATAGAAATCATTTTACTTCTGCCTTTCCAATCTATATGGCTTTTTTTTTCTCATCTAATTGTCCTGGCTCAAACCTCCAGTACAATATCAAATAGAAGTAGTGAAAGCAAACATCCTTGTTTTGTTCCTTAGTGGGAAAACACAAGTCTTTTACCATTAAGTATGATGTGGGCTTTTCATGAATGCCCTTCAGAAACTTGAAGAAGTTCTCTCCTATTCCTAGTCTACTGGTTGTTTGTCACATGAAAATGTGTTGTATTTTATCAAATGCTTGTTCTACATCTATTGAGATAATCATGTGGATTTTCCCCTTTTATTCTATTTAATATGGTGTTTTAGGTTGCTTCACTTTTCAGTGTTACACCAACCTTACATTCCTGGATAAATCTCACTTGCTCATGTATATAATCCTTTTTTTTATATGTTGCTGGATTTGATTTGTTAGTATATTTGTGTCTATATTTATAAGGGATATTGGTCTATTATAGTGTTCTTTTATTGTGGTATCTTCATCAAGTCTTGCAATCATGGAATGGTCTCATGGAAGGAGATGGGAAGTTTTCCCTCCTATTCTATTTTTTCTAAGAGTATGTGAACGATTGGTGGTAATTCATTTTAAAATATTTCGTATACCAGAGCGGCTGCACCAGTTTGCATTCCCACCAACAGTGCAAGAGGGTTCCCGTTTCTCCATATCCTCGCCAGCATCTTTAGTTTCCTGAGTTGTTCATTTTAGCCATTCTGACTGGTGTGAGGTGGTATTTCAGTGTGGTTTTGATTTGTATTTCCATGGTGATGAATGACATTGAGCATCTTTTCATGTGGAAAAAAATTTTTTGGTATAATTCACCAGTGAAGTTCTCTGGGCCTTGGCTTTTCTTTGTGGGTAATAATTGGGATAATAATCAACTTATTTGTTAGAGGTCTACTCAGACATTCTGTTTATTCTTGACTCCATTTCAGTAGTCTTTGTCTCTACAGGAATGTGTTTATGTCATCTAGGCATATAATTTGTTGACATATAATTATTCATATTATTCCTCTTGAACCCTTATATTTCTGTAAGGTTAGTAATAATGTTCCCTATTTCATTGCTTATTTTGTTAATTTTACTCAGGATGACAACCAGGCCTGAAACTTGCCACCCCACCCCTTACCCCCACCCCTCACCCCCACCCATCCTCACACAGAGCCTGAGGTGGAGTTTCACCTCCCTACTGGGGCCAGGCTGAGTGTCAGTCTGAAAAGCTTTCTCCTCCCAGCAGTGACACCATCTCATAGTATGGAAAATATAGAAAGCCAGGGGGTCCTCTCACATCCTGGGCTGGATAGCACCATTATGTCTTCTAGCCCTCATGGGGCCCTGGGAGGTGGGCACGATCCCAAAGTGGAGAATGGGTATCCTGCCCCAGTGCTTTCCTGTCTTTGGGGTGAATGACCATGAGTCTCTGGCAAGGCCCAGCTCTTGCTGGGCAGTCCCTTCCCTGCGTGTCCACCCCCACCTGGCCCTTCTGGGACCAATCTGGCACCATGGCCAAAGGCCCTCTCTGCAGCATGTCCTCTCCTACCAGGACCCCGCAGAATGCACTCCCTAAGGGCATTCCCCCTCCCTGCATTCTAGCACTAAAAATATGCCTTAGCCCATGTCAGGTGCTGCCTACACAGAGAAGGAGCTTCCCAAGGGCAGAACTCCAGCAGCAGACCTGGAGACCCTCACAGGGAGGAAGGTGAGGCCACCAGAGGAAGTCATTAGATCCACTGTGGCGCTGTGTCACCGCCTCTCCTCGCATGGAGCCCAGGCCCAGGCAGAAGGAAGCAAGGGGCATCTCAGCACAAGTCTGACAGCCCTGCTGCCTTCAGAAAACAGGCTCCATTCCATCTTCATGTATTTATAATAGCGCTCCCTTGTTTTTTGTCAAGCGGTGTTCTCTGTTTATCAATAAAATCAATGATCCAAATCCTACACAAGGGGCTGATGTGAAATCTCTGCTGGGAAACTCCTCCTTCTAAAGCCCTCCCTCTTTGAAAGGCTCTTTCTGAAAGGAGGTAATGGTCTGGCTGTGCACAAGACATGGGAGGCACAAAGGGCCATGGCTCTGCAGCCTAGCCAGAGGCCCTCTTGCTTGTCTGCACCCTGTACACCACGGCTGTCCGACCCAAAGGGACGTGATGCTCTGAATACAGAGCATCAGCAAGATGACAGCTCAGTGGCCCAGGAGGGACAGGCTGGTTCTGGACCCACGGCCCTGCTGCCACCCTCAACACCACGTCTCCACTTCAGCTCGGAGCTATAAGCCGGGCTGGCCATGGAGAATGTCCACATTGGGCCAGGCGGCCTGGAGGTCAGTCTAAGGAGGGTTGAGCACTGAGCACTGTTGCTGGGCGAGCCCTCTGGAGTGTCTATGAGAGGCATTTAGTGGACACTGGCAGGTCTTCTAGGCCAGGGGCCTCTGAGCATGCAGCTCTGGGAGCTGGGCTCTTCAGCTACGGGGCACAACCTTTTTGTGGTGGTCAGTTGTCTCTAGTTTTTCTGCCACCAATTAATATTTATCCAGTGTCAGCTATGTGCCAAGCACTGGGCTGGGCATTTAAACTCCTGCAAGGATTTTATTGCTTTTATTTTTACTTTATTATTTATTTTATTTTATTTTATTTTATTTTATTTTATTTTATTTTATTTTATAGAGAGAATATGCAAGCAGGAAAGAGGGGCAGAGAGGGAGAGAATCTTTGTTTATTCTAAGTTTATGTATCTATTTTGAAAGAGACAGAGAGAGGGAAGGGGGAGGGGCAGAGAGACAGAATCCCAAGCAGGTTCTGCACTGTCAGTCCAGAGCCCGTCATGGGACTCGAACTCATGAACTGTGAGATCATGACCTGAGCTGAAATCAAGGGCCAAGTGCTCAACTGACTGAGCCACCCAGGTGCCACCCCAAGGCAAGTGCTTTTAAATCATTATTTCACAGGGAGGGAACTGGGGCTTACAGGGGGTAGGTAGCGTGCCCCAGGCCATAGCTGGTTGAGTTTCTGAGTCAGGCATACACCTCAGCCCACTGAATTTCACAGCCCATGTTGCCTCTCCTCATAGCAGCACAGACCTCGGGGTGGGTTTCCTAAGCCCATGGCTGCTGACCTTACAGACTATAGAAGCTCTGGCTGAGGCATCAGTGTGGTTCTGCTCTCCAGGAGGAGCCCTGCCTGGGAGCATAGGAGGAGTGGATCCTTTCTGGGCACAGTGACCCCAGGGCCACACTTCATCTTTGGGTTTTATACTAGTCAGGGTTCTCCAGAGAAACAGAATCAATAGGATATTCTCTCTCTCTCTCTCTCTCTCTCTCTCTGCCTCTCTCTCTCTCTGACATAAGAAATTGGCTCACATGATTATGGAGGCTGAGAAGTCCCAAGATCCACAGTTGGTAAGCTGGAGATCCAGGAAAGCTGATGGTATAAGTTCTAGTCTGAAGGCCAACTCAGTATTTCAGTTTGAGTCTGAAGGACAGAAAAGACCAATGTCCCAGCTCCTCCAGTCGGGCAGGAGGAGTTGCCCTCTGCTCCGCGTAGTGTCAGGCTTTTGTTGAATGCAGGCCTTCAACTGATTGGATGAGGCTCACCCACATTAGGGAAGAAAATCTGCTTTCCTCAGTCTACAGATTTAAATGTTAATGTCATCCAAAAAACCCCCCATAGAACCACTCAGAATACTGTTTGACCAATTATCCGGGCACCTAGTCAAGGTGACACATAAAATTAACTATCACAGGCTCTTAGAGTCCAGGCCCAGGAGTCCCAAGTGTGTCCCAGCTTCCATTCACACACCTGGTCTGGGACAAGCTTAGGCTGTGTGGCCTGGATGCAGATGACACCACTTAGCAGTGTGTCCCCTGGGCATGCCCTTCACACTCTGAGCCTCCTTCATCTTCTGCACATAGGTGTACTGCCCATAGCCAGTGACCCATGTAGTATACAGACTAGGGCACTGGGGCTCAGAGAGGGCCTGCTGCCAGTCAGAAGCATTGCTGGGATCTGAACCCAGGCTATCTGGCTCCCAGTCCCAGACCACCCTGCCACCTGCCTCCTGCTGGGGGGTTGTGCCGCTTCCCCTGCTCCTGCTGACTGGTAGCTCTTTCTGAAGCTGAGTGGCCTGCCAGCCCAGGGTCCCTGGAGCAATCTTGGATGTGCATGCAGTACGGTGTTGAGGCAGAGTGGGGGGCTTTAAGGGTGATGAGGAAGACCTTCTCCTTCCAAGAGAGGACCACATCTCTCCAGGAACCCCAAGGGGCTGGCCTTGGGGAAGGCATGTCCAGGAAAGGCAGAAGGATGCTGGATGACCTGAAAGGGGCAAAACTCCCCATGCCCTGGTGAGATGGCCCTCACATGGAGACCCCTAGACTTGGCATAAGATTCCAGACAGAATGGTCTTCACATGCAGTTTAAAAGTGGCTTCTTCCAAAAATCAATACAGGCTCTTATAATATTGAAATACATGCTGAGATTTGTGGAACTCAGTCCAAAGTCATCATGTTTGTGTGTGTGTGTGTGTGTGTGTGTGTGTGAAGGAAGGGGATGGTGCAGGGAAGGTGTAGTAAGCTTGGAGAGAGGTTATAGTCTTAAAAGCCCTTGATAAGCCTTCCAGCCCACAGGATGGCCTATGATGTCCTCAAGGGTAGATTCTGATTTCTGCTCATTCTGGAGACAGGGTCTCTGTAGGCCAAGGATGAAGAGATAGAGGCTTCTGGGATCAGGAAGGAACATCCCTAGAAGGGAAAGTCCTGGCCTTGGGCCGCTCACAGTGAGGCCCCACCTCACACAGAATTCATGCTCTCCAGGCTTCAGGGTTCAGCACACCCACCCCCGTCCCTCAGATGAGGCCCTGAGGGAAAGGAGCAGAATCCCACCAGGCCCCCGACGCCAAGACCAGCCAGGCTCTGCTGTGGTCACTGCCCCACAGGGGACCCCAGGAGTCAGCCCTTCTTTCTCCATTTCTGCCATGTGTAAGCCTCACGGTAGTTCTGTCACCACTGGCTGTAAATCAACTCTGTTTCTTACCTAGTGTCATTCTCAGCAACGACAGACTTCATTCAAACCATACATTCAATTACTTGGGTTCGTTTCCCCCTCCACCCACAGTCTCCCCGAAGGTGATCTGGGCAATCCTGGCTTGGAGTTAAGGCACGCTTAATCACTGGGTTGCCTCTAGGCTGTTGAGGTGGCTCCACCCAAGACAGGGTCCAGCTGTTCTCCAGGAGCTAAGCTGGATTGGGATGATCTTGAACACACCCCCACAACCTTCAGGAAAATGCCTTTTTCTTCATAAATCTGGGTCACACGCTCTGACTTATTTGGCCTCACAGGAGTGAGGGTTCAATGCATTCGAGCAGGCTACACTTTCTCCCTTTGGTTCACTCTCTAGAAATGGCCCTCTTTGTCTCCAGTGACACTTGGTGTCTTCGAGTCCATGCTGTCTGCAGATGAACACGGCCACAATTAGTATTTATGTGGCAGGGTTCCCCCGTCTTCTCGCCTCCTATGCTCCAGTGTGAAGTTCGTAAGCAACATGTGGCTGGATTTTGCTTTTGTGTCCAATCTGACAGTCGCTGTTCAGTACACTTGTGGTTGTTGTTTTCATTGATCTATGAGAATTTTATTTCCATCACTTAATTTTTGTCCTGAATTTTTCTAGACCTCTATTTTCCCTCTGCTCTCCTAACATCTACTTGAGAGACTGAGTTTTCTGTATTTCCTTTTCCTCTTCCTGATATTTGGAAGTTGTGGTAGGCTGACAACTGGTTCCCCCAAAGATGTGATTAAATTACCAGTCTCGAGAGGAGGAGCTTATCCTGGGTTATCCAGGTGGGTCTTAAATGCAATCACATGTACCCTTATGTCAGAGAGGCAGAGGGGATTTTGACAAAGACTTGCGGAAGAAAAAGCTTTGTGAAGACAGAGGCAGACATTGCAGTGCTGAGACACAAGCTCTCGCAGCTACCAGAAGCTGAAAGAAGCAGGGAAGGATTCTCCCCTAAAGCCTTAGGAGGGAGCATGGCCCTGCCTTCTTGACACCTTGGTTTCTGTCTTCTGGCCTCTGGGCCAATAACATTTCCGTTGTTGTAATTCACCACATCTGTGGTAACTTGTAATAGCCGCCACAGGAAACGAATGCAGAAGTCATATTTTCTTTTACTTTAATAAATTGCCCTGAAAGTTTTAACCCGTGTACTAGAACATGCAGACTAGTTCTGGACACAGTCAACCTCTCTGCCCCACTCCTTAAATATGCACTGGATTTTGTTCTTAATATATCAGCCTTGTCGTGTTTGTACGGCCACAAATTAATCATTATTGTTTTTCTTTGAACTGTCAATGCTTTATTGGATCTCCCCACAGATTTACCAACTTGTTTGCTCACCATTGTTCCCTTAACATTTTTTATTGTAATAGGACATTTTATTGTAATAGAATATATAGAATATATTTAAGTTTAATGGCTTAAAAATTTTAGCCATTTTTAAGTGTACAGTTTCGTGGCATTAAATACACTCACAAAGTTGTGCAAACCTCACCACTATTTATTTCCAAAACTTTTTCATCATCCCAAACAGAAACTCTATGGTAACTAAGCAATAACTCTCCATGCCCCACCTCCAACTTTCAATAAACTCGAATCTTCTTTCTCTCCATAAATTTGCCTATTTTAGATATCTCATATAATGGAATCATACCATATTGGCCCTTGTATGTCTGGCTTATTTCACTTAGCATAATATTTTCAAGGTTAATCCATGTAATAGCATGTACCAGAACTTCATTCCTTTGTAAGGCTGAATACTATTCCATTGTGTGTACTCACCACATTTTATTTATCCATTCATCTGTTCATAAACATGTGGGTTGTTTCCACTTTTGATTCTTGCAAATAATGCTGCTATGAACATTGACATATAAGTATTTGAGTCCGTTTTCTATTCTTTTGAGTATATATCTAGGAATGGAATTGCTGGGTCACATGGTAATTCTTCTCCAGACGTTGTACCATTTTACATTCCCACAGGCAATGTAAGCAGATTCCAATTTCTCCATACCCTTGCCAACAGTTACTTTCCACTTTTTGTTTATTTGCTTTTAATTATAGCTATCCTAGTAGGTGTGAGGTGGTAACTAATTGAAGTTTTTTTTTTTTGTTCATTTCCCTAATGATTACTGGTGCTGGGCATCTTTTCATGTGCTTATCCGCATCTGTATGTCTTCTTCAGAGAACTATCTGTTCAAGTCCTTTGCTCATTTTTACATTGGTTGTTTTGTCTTTTTGTTGTTGAGTTTTAGACGTTCTTTGTATATTCTGGACATTAAACTCTTATCAGATATATGATTTGCAAATATTTTCTCCCATTCTGTAGGCTGTCTTTTCACTTTCCTGCTAATGTCCTTTGATGCACAAAACATTTAAATTTGATAAAGTCAGAGTTATCTGTTTTTGTTATTGGTGGTGGTGCTCAGGTTTTTGATGTCATAACTAAGAATCCATTGCCATACCTAAGTTAATGAAGATTTACCTATATACTTTCCTGTAGTCTCATGGTTTAAGCTCTTATATTTAGGTTGTTGATTCATTTTGAGTTAATTTTTTGCATATAGTGTGAGGTAAGGGTCCAGTTTCATTCTTTTGCACATATATATCCAGTTGTCCCAGCACATTTGTCGAAGAGACTATTCTTTCCCCATTGAATGGGCCTAGCACCTCTGCTAAAAATCAGTTGACCATAGACTGTACTCTTAATTTTATTCCATTTGTTTGTATGTCTATCCTGATACTAGCTCCATACTGTTTTGATTGTTATAGCTTTGCAATGAGTTTTGCTATAAGTGTGAGTCTTCGACATTTTTTTCTTTTTCAACATTGCTTTGGCTATTCAGGGCCTCTTGAAATTCCATCTGAGTTTGGGTATCTGCTCTTCCATTTCTGCAAACAAGCCTTTTGGAATTTTAATAGGGTTGTGTTGCATCTGGGTAGTGTTTGGGTAGTATTGACATCTTAACAATATTAAGTCTTCCTGCCCAAGAACATGAAGTATTTTTTCACTTATTTAGGTCTTTAATTTTTTCAACAATGTGTTAGAGTTTTCAGGGAACAAGTCTTGTATATCCTTTGTTAAATTTATTCTTAAATAATTTATCCTTTTTGATGCTATTATAAATTGAATGTTTTCTTAATCTCATTTTCCAATTGTTCATTGCAAGAATATACAAATATAACTGATTTCTGTCTATTGATCTTGTATCCTGCAACCTTGCTGAACTCATGTGTCAGTTTTAGTACTTTTCTTGTGGATCCCTTAGGATTTTCTACACATAAGATCATGCCATTTGTAAATAGAGATAGTTTTACTTCTTCCCTTCCAATTTGGATGTCCTTGTTTCTTTTTCTTGCCTAATAACTCTGGCTAGAACCTCCAGTACAGTGCTGAATAGCAGTGGTAAAAGTGGGCATCCTTGTCTGATTCCTAATTTTAGGAGGAAAGCTTCCAGTCTTTCACCATTGGCTATATTACCTGTGGGTTTTTCATAAATGCCCTTTATCATGTTGAAGAAGCTCCTTTCTATTCCTAGTTTTCTGAGTGTTTCTATTGATAAAGACTAATGAATTTTGTCAAATGCCTTTTCTGTGTTAATTGAGATGACCATGTTGGGTATTTCCCCCTTCATTCTACTAATCTGCTTTATTATGTTGATTGATTTATTATATTGAGCTATCTTTGCATTCCTGGCATAAATCTCACTTGTCATGGGATATAATCCTTTTAATATGCTGCTCAAATTGGTTGGCTGATGTTTTATTGAGGATTTTTTTAATGTTTATTTATTTTTGAGAAACAGAGAGACAGAGCATGAGTGAGGAACCTGAGCCGAAGTCAGATGCTTAACCGACTGAGCCACCCAGGTGCCCCTTATTGAGGAGTTTTATATCTATATTCAAAGAGAATATTGGCCTGTAATTTCTTTTCTCATGATGTCTTTATCTGGCTTTGGTGTTAGGGTAATGCTAGCCTCACAGAAAGAGTTAGCATGCATATCTCCTCTTCTGTGTTTTTGAAGAGTCTGAGAAGAACTAATGTTAATTCCTCTCTAAATATTTGGTGGAATTTAGCATTGGAGTCATCACTTCCTGGAATTTGCCTATTCTCTAGGTCTCAATTCCTACTCTCTGCCTCTCATGGGCCCAAGCCCTTGACCCCTCTCTTCTGAGGACCTTTAAAACGAGAAGCAGGCTGACATGTTCACCAAAGTGCCAATTTACTGAAAACCAATTTGCCGAAAGTCAATTTCTCAAAAAATCAATCTGATGAAGACAGAACTTGTCAGATGACCAATTTACAAAATTTGCCAAACTGAGGAATATTTGTTTCTTTGATGATAATAAAGTATGCAGCTATTGGGTGATATAGTTTTATAGTTTTGTGATGTTTTAACTAGATGGTTGTTGTTTTATTTCATGACAGCCCTTCAAGAAAGGTTCATGTAGCTGGATGCTAACATCACACAGTGCAGTCTTTTTGTGAGTATATTCAAGCCTCAGCCCTTCCCCAAGCCACCCCCCTGCCTCCCTCTTGGTCAGTGCAATATCAGGAAGGGAATGGGGCTCTCTCTCTTCATATATGTCCCTGGAAATGTCCCTCACTTTCTCAAAAGCTCAGCCATGTATTTAAATGTTGCTTGTTATATTTTTCCCAGTTTTTCTAAGGCATGTCTGTTTTCTAAGGCAGTTTTTCTAAGGCATGTCTGTTTCTAAGGCATGTCTCCCAGCTGGCAGTGTGTGTGTGTGTGTGTGTGTGTGTGTGTGTGTGTAGAGGATTTCCAGGATCTCCAAGACATAGCATTGCTGAAATGGAGCCTGCTGTGCCCTTTATACAGATCAGGAAGCACAGGTCTACAGCACGAAACCCAACTGATGACTGCAATGCAGCACCTGGGGGCAGAATTGGGATCTGAACTTGGATCTACCTCCTGCCGCCTCCTGAGCTGATGGCGAAGGGTCTTCCTTTGAATACTTGAGTCCTCCTCCTGGTTCACAAAGTAGCTTTGAGGAGGAGGGGATGTGAGTTCTCTAGGTGTTGACTCTACCCATTGCCAGGACCCTGGACATCTAAAACATACACTTCAGTGAATTCACACAGCAGGTGCAACACCACACTATCAGTGCCATTTACAGACAATGTAACTGAGGCTCCAAGGGGCAAAACGGCTCCCTAACTTCCCCTAGTTGGCAAACAGCAGAGCTGGAACACTTATCCATTCCCCTGACTCCTAGTCTGGTGGCCTCCAGAGTGATGTGTCTTTCCATGTCTCAGACTCTGGCATAAGATGGCCCATGAGGCAGAAGGCAGGGGGTGCCCAGGCCTGAAGAGCAACAGCTGTTGGCAGAGACATCTCCATCACTAAGGGTATGAGCAGTGGAGGTACCACCTACAGGCCTGAGGAAAGGGAGGCTGGGAACCTATATGGGAAATCTGAAAGCAGGTCAGGAAGCCGCCTCCAAGTCTGGATTCCCACCATGGGTATCTGGGCAGATTGGCACAACATCGGGCTCTCTCTTGGCCTCAGTCTCCTGGCATATAAAATAGGATCATATTGCCTGCTCTGTGTCTTAAATATAGACTTTCCTGGGTCTGGTTTCCCCAGGAGCTGAGAAGGTGTTAGTGCAGACATTGTGAATGTGCAGGTAGCAGAGGTAGGTGCAGTAACTACCAGGGACCCCCTAGAATTATGGGGCATCAGAGCTCAAAGTGTCAGAATAGCTTCAACCTTGTTGTCCACTCGGGTAGCTTGGTGTGGCTTCCTGGAGCCACAGTGGGAGGGGGATCTGCAAGTGATTACCAACGCACTCCACGGGGAAGGTGGGAGTAACGCTGGTGTGAGTGGAAGCTCCACAGACGGAAGCAAAGGGGGTGCCGAAAGGACAGGGCGTTCAGGTTCTGCCACTGGGTCCAGACCTCCCGTCCCCAGCCTCGCATGCTATGGAACCATCCAGGCCCATTCTTGTGCCTCTTCCTCCAAGTACCAGCAGATTCTGCCATGCTGGCTCAATCCTGGAGTGCAGGTTAATGTGCTGTTACATATTGCATGAGGCAGCCTGCTGATGAAGCACCCGCGATTCTTGCTTACAGGCAACCCCGCCCCTGAACCCGATGCCCAGAGGGTCCCATTAGCTCAGCTGGGCAGGTCGATTGCACCTCAGATGGGCCTAGCTGGGCTGAGGCCGAGCTGCTTCCCTGAACGCTTTGTGCGGGGAGGAACATCTTCCCTCCATCCTGGGCCACAGCTCACGGGCGTGGGCTTGTCTGAGGCCACCTGAGCCACACTATCGGTGAAGCAGAGCACAGCCACTCCCAGCTGGCAGTGCAGAGCCAGATGAATGTGGGACTGGCTCCGAGCTCCATTCTCCGGGAGTGGTGGTCACAGCCCGCCATGACCTCTTCTGACCTGCCTCCCCTGACCTGCTCTTGCCCAGGACTGCACCCACCCCTCTCTACCACCCCTCCAGCCTCCACGTGGCTGCCTCCATCAGCCATTCTTTTAGCCATTGAACCTCACCTCCACCTTGAGAGAGCTCAGATGGCACGTGTGACAGACTGTCCTCATGACTGGGTGGCACACCGGGCTGATCTTACCTGGTGTGGGAGGGTAGCTGTCACAGGTACATTGGCCTGTAGGGTTTATTCTGTCCAGAACTCTCCAGGTGGCCTGCAGAGCAATGCAGGCTCTATCATGCTTCCGATCAACATTTCCCACAGTTACGGCTGCCTTGTTCCTAGACCTGTTTCAAGAGAGACAAGGCAGGGTGCTTACTTCCTGGTGGGAAGACATGGGCAGTTCTGGGGGGTCCCTGGCCAGCTCAAGCCCCTCAGGCCTGCTGTCCGTACATCTCTTTGGAGCCACCCACAGGCTGGATGGGCATGGACATCTCTAGGTACACATCCCATGTAGGCCAGAGAGAGGTCTGCGGTGCTGCAGTATGGACCCCATGGGGACACCCAACCCTCCACTAGCAGATGTTTCCCTACAAGCCAGGTCTGGGCTGGCTAACACGGGAAGCCATGGGGCCATTGAACGGGGTTCCTTTTTCTCATGGACGTGCATGCATCTACCCACCCACGGGGAGCCCCTCTGGGCCTAACCCTGCCCAGAGGTGACATGGGTTTGTTAAAAATCTTTGGTCTGCCCAGGGGTGTTCAGTTTGGGAGTTAAGCTCTCCAGCTGGTATTTCTGAGCTGGTATTTCAGAGGAAGTGATATCGGCCCCCCAAATCACATTGGGGCTCACCTTGTGGCCCAGAAGAGGCAACGGTGTGAGGGGGATGCAGGAAGGAGGTCTGAGGCTCCAGTACCTGCCCTGTGTGGCAGAGATGTGGGGTCCCGCACAAGGGGCTGACTGGAGCCCATGGTCTCTACCCCACAGCGAAGTTCTGAAGAGTAGCAGCCTCACCACCATGCACAGGCCCTCTGGCGCCCTGCCTCTCGGCTCAGCCTGGCCCTCGGTGCCAGGGCACAGCTCCCGCACCTGCCCCTGCACCGGAGCCGCTAGCCAGGCCAGTGCAGGGCTCGGGCTTTCTGGACTCTGGGAACCCAGAGACTGGCGGCTGCCCTCCCCCAACCCCACTCTCAGGAAATGAAAGGAGGCCCACTGGGATAACCACCCAGGCTTCTGTCAACATCCTATGCTTGGGGGTGCCCCAGGGGTCTGTGAAAATGGAATGCCAGCCCAGCAACGTGAGGAAGGTATAGGTAGGCATCACTCTCACCAGTCTCCTGATAGGAGCAGTGTCAATAAAAGTGTTGCCATATTGCATTAAACTGAATTATGAAGGGGATCTGGCTTGGGGCAGCAAAGTGCTAGGAGCTGACAGACATGAACCTTCTGGCCCAGGGGGAGGGAACCGAGGACAAAGGGCTCTGGGCCCCACCGGGCCACCACAGTGTCCAGAGGATGGGGTCATGCCAAGACCCTCACGTCCTGGCAAGGAGACTGACTCCCAGGGAGGGTGGCCTGCTCAAGCCATATAGCCAGCTGGGCCAGGCCAGGCTGGGGACCTCTGAGTCACGAGCCAGCCATCTCTCTGCTACCTGGTCTGGGCTCCACACCCTGGGAGACTCGTCATCCCATGTGCTTGTGTATCTTACAGGGCTTCAAGGGACTTGGGCAGGCACAGTGGCTCTCTAGCTTCACAGGCCTGGAGTTGTACCCATCACATAAGGGAGAGTGGTTAAGGGCCACAGGCCACAGGTCAGAGAGGATGCAGGCCCAGGCCTGGGCTCTCAGTTATACCCATTCTCGAACACTCATGAGGGACACTGTGGGGCATGGCCACCCAATTGAGGGTTATGCAAAGGAGAAGCAGGACATATTTGGGGCCCAGGTGTCAACCCCCTACTCTGTCACCCCATGTCACCTCCACATAGGAGGGCTCTAAAGCATCCTGGAGGGGCCAAGGGAGGGGCAGGACCACGTACAGGACCACAGCACAAGCCCTACCAAATCCCATGCTAGACCTGGGGTGGAAAGGAACCTTCTTGTACTCTCATCCCAACTCTGGAGCCCAGATCTGATGTTCCCACCTCCCGCCTGGCTGCCTCTCCTTCCAGCCCCTCTACTAATCGGGAGAGCTTCCATTAAGGCTGATGACAGGAACTGCCACCCAGGAGACACCCTTTGATCTCAGGGCAGCAGGAAGCAGAGGGGGAGGGGGGAGGGCGGGTTACCCTTCTGACAGCCCACAGCTGGTGTTGACTGGGTCTCTAAGTCTCCTATACCTTGTGCAGGGGGGCAGGCAAGGGGGCAGGAGAGCTGGGCTGTGGTTGGCAGGGAGGGGAAGGCCCCTACCCGGGTGGGGATCTCTGCAGAGGAATGGCATAGCTCCAGGGCCCTCTCGAGGGGGGTGCCCCAGAGGGAGCTCGGTGGGCCCTGGTATGTCCTGACCCAGTATGGGTGTGGTCAGCTCCGGGAGAGTGGGGTCTTTCATTTTCTAGAATCCCTCTGGGGACTGTCCCTGCCCTTGCAACAGTTACAGCCTTTAGGAGCCAAAAGTGAACAAGCTGTACTGAGGCTCCTTAAAATGCTTCCTGCACCGCATCTCTAGGGGGTCACCAATTTGGGAGCATTAACCTCAGGACTGCCCCCACCAGCAGGACCCTTCAGCTGCCCCACCTCAACTTCTTAAAAAATCTGAGGACCTGACCCCACTCTACCCCTTTGTGCTGAGGCCTGAACACCCTCCTGATGCAGCCTGCAATTAAGGAAGATCCTGATGAAGCTTGAGGACACAGACCCTGAGCTGGCAGGGCACTCCAAGGCGTAACACCCCCTCTCCATAGCTGCAGACCCTGAACAGAGCCTGGCATTCAGCCTGCCCCTCCTTGGCTCAGCCTGGTTTGCCCTTATGGGTGCAGGTTACTAAAGCCTGAGTGCCCAGCCCATGGTCCAGTGGAGCCCCTCCTTCCCAGTGCACCAATGGTCCTTAAATGTTCTCTCACCAAGGCATATGCCTTTGGGGACCTGCACTCTACAAAGCTGTCTGAGCTTGAGGACAGCACCTTACCCAGCCAGGCCTGGGCTGGAGGCGAGGAGGCAGTGACCCTCAGCTCCTGGACGGCCCATCCAGAGGCAGGATCCTGGTCAACCCTCTGAGCCTCTCCCTGCCAGTAAGAGCCAGGAGTGGAAGGGGGTGGGGAGGGATGTTGTGAAACACGGCACCCACTGGGTCCTCTGGTTTCCCCAGAATCTTCTTGAGCAGAGCCATCCCCAACCCCCTGACTATGTAGGCCCTACAAAGTACCGTGAAAGGCAGTGGGACCAGTGAGGCCTGCAGGGCAGGAGAGGCGCCATTCTAGCATACATGACGGAAGCTGTGTCCAGTGAGGACCCCGCCAGGTACAGTGAAGCAGGCTAGGGGCCCCAGCTAGCCCCACAACCTCCCAGGAGGAGTGAGGCCCAGCCTCAATGGGCTCTCAGGAGATGCCTTCTCTGAGCCCCTGAGGCATAGGCGCCCACACAGGATGGCCCACCCCTGTTCCAGGTACGTGGCACCCCAGAGCCCAGGGCCTTCCCAAGACTTGGCCATGACCATCACCAATCCAGGTCCAGGGAATTCTGCACATGCGTTGTTGTGGGGACGGGTTAGACAGACAAACCTAATGTCAGAAAGGAAGCAGAGACTGAGAGAAAGGAAAACAGGGACTGGCAGAGAAGAAAACAGAAACAGGGAAATGGGAAGAAGACAAGGCAAAGACTGAAGAAAGACAGACAGAGAGAAGAGTGCAAGGGACCAGAGGGGAGAGAAGCACTGAGGCCCAGGCCAAACTGAGAGAGACAAGGAGCAGGCTGGTAGCTCGCAGAGGATGGGCTGAGGTGGGCACGGCCACAGCCAGTTCCTGGCTGTCAGGGTTGGGCACCTATATGTGCCCCGCATTTCTAAGGGACTTGGGGTCTGTGGTTTGGGGGCTCTCCCACCCCTGCTCTGCTGCTGTGCAGGGGGCTGGAGCTAGCGGGCTCCTAGAGACCAAGGCCAAAGCCCATTTCACAGAGGCAGTTATTGTAGCCAGAGGAGAAGGGGTTCTGGGGCCCCTGAGATTAGGCCTGAGCCAGACCAGACCCACAGACCCTGATTCTACACCTAGGCTCCAAAGCCATAGTTGGGAAGGTAGATGTGAGGCCACGGGACCCAGGCTGCCCTGCTCCAGGGACTGGGCAGCTGAGGGCCCCATGCAGCTGGCACGAGCCAAGAGCACTGCTTTGCAAGGTAGGAATGACCCTCCCACCACTAGCCCCTGCCACTCCCGTTATACAGGACAGGGCCCCCATTTCACGGGCACATGGGTGGGCTGATAGCCTGGGTCAAGAGTGGACAGGAAGGTGTCAAGGGTCAAAGTCATCCTGTGGGAGGCAAGTCTAGTGGGTGCTATGGCTGAGCCTTGCTGCACAACTTGGCCTCATCTGGTGCCTGAAAGAGTCCCCTTCAGGGATGCATTTGGCCTTAGAGCCCATGGTATCCTGGACAGTTGTCCCAATTTGCTCTACTGTGGGCAATGCCAGTCCCTGGCTTACACTTCCAGGAAGGAAGTTGCTCAGGCCATTGGTTTGAATTTGGTGCCTGGCCCTTACTGTCTGTGTGACTCTAGGAGGGTCAGTACACCTCGGGTCTTGGTTTCCTCCTCTGCAAAGTGGAGATGGGGATGCCTGGCCTCGTTGGGAGGTGAACACGTGGGTGAACATTAAGAACTCCAGCTGTGTTACACAGGGGTCCCCCAGGCAGGCTGGTCCTTGGGGTTCTGGGCCCAACATGAGCCTGCAGAATGCGAGCCTGAGAGTACCCACCTGGCGTGCTCTGGAGTCGATACCTTGGACTCCAGGAAAAGGGAGGGTCAGCAAAATCGGGGAGCCAAGCCCTTGCTGAGAAACAGAGGAAACCGTCCCAGGAGAAAGTGCCAGGCCATAAACGTAAAAAGGAGAGTCCGGCAAGACAAACTAATGGTCCTTCAGTGGGAGAGGCAGACAGCTGGGATTCACAGGCGGGCTTCCAGATCAATACTTGTGTGCTGATTTGCTGAAGAGGCTTTTATGAAGTTTAAGCAGAGTTCATTGTTAAATACTCTTATGTACAAAGGATGTGGGCGGCCGTATTAATTTCTTTTCTCTTACAGATCAATAATTACATTGCTGATTTGCTTAAAAGGCTCAGGTCGAGGCAGGGGTGAGGGAAGCGGGCCTCACTGCTCCAGAGCATGGTTGAAGGTCCAGGAAGACCACGCTGTGATTGATGAAAATTGTGAGGGTCTGGGAGAGGCTGGGTGACAAAGGGACATATGGCAAGTCGTATGGCCTCCAAGGCAACCAGTTCAGGATAACTCTCAAGGCTGATCCTCCTTCTATCTTCCTCTCTCCTTCTTGAAGCCTTCTCCTGGAGCTAAGCGGACAGTGAGTTCTTGGCTTTTTCTAGAGGTATCTCTCTTCATCCCACTCTCAGGGACCCTGTCCTGGCCTCCTCTGCTCTTGGTATGGGCTGAGCTCAGAAGAGCTGGGGGAGGAGGCCCTTCCTGGTGAGTCAGAGCAGGGAAGAGGCCTTCCAGGAGAGGAGGGAGGGAATGGACAGGCCCAAAGAGGCCAAGGTTGACAAGAGGCCAGCACAGACACTGTTCTCAAGGTAAACAACCAGGGAGACACCAGGAATCTGTGCCCCAAGCAGGTGTCACATTCAGACCAAAAGCAAGCCCACCTTGCAGGGAAACAAGGCCAGGTGAGGTGGCCATGGGCTTTGATGGTTGGCCTTGATGTTCACTCTTCAATGCCACAAAGCCAGTAGGGTGAGGCTGATAACTCAGTGTGTGTCTTCTAAGGATCGCCTGATCACTGCTGACTGCCAATCCCAGCATTGTCTGGCAAGGTGTTTGCATGCCTGGGTGCTTGGGTGGTCTACACAACAGCCCTGTGAAGTTGGAGGTAAGGAGGCTTGGGGCTACTCTTTCCAGGCCCTGGAATAGGCTTCTAAGCTGGGTGTACTTGAACAACTTGGAGGTTCAGCTGGAGGATCCTGGTCACCTAATTTTATCCATGCTTAGGAGCCACAATGCACTTTTTTTTTTTGAAGGAAGGAAGGAAGGAAGAGAGGGAGGGGGAGAGAGAGAGAAAGAAAGAGAGAGAGAGAAGGGAAGGGAAGGGAAGAGAAGGGAAGGGAAGGAAGAAATAAGGAAAGGAAAGGAAAGGAAAGGAAAGGAAAGGAAAGGAAAGGAGGAAGGAAGGGAGGAGGAAAGAAAAGAAAGGAAAGGAAGGAAAAGGAAGAAAGGAATGTAGATAGAAAGGGAAGGGAAGGGAAGGGAAGGGAAGGGAAGGGAAGGGAAGGGAAGGGAAGGGAAAGGAAGGAAGAACTGAGGCAGTGTGGTAAAAGCTTCTCTTGTCTGGGTGGTTAAGCACTTTCCTAGTCCAGGCTGGGACTGATATCATCTGTTGATGGCTGTATAGGGAAGCCTTGTCTGAATTCAATGGTGAAGAGTGCTTACAATTGATTAATAATGTCTGCCATGGCCATGTCAGGGGAAGTAGTGGCACATAGGCCATATTTTCAGCTTCACATGACCCACAGAATCTGGCACCGAGAGTACCATAAGGTTTGCAGAATCTCTTAATAAAAGTGGTATCCTCAATGAGGAGGCTCCTAGGGTCTCCTGTCTGACCCTGCATATGTACACAGGTGCACAGATGCTGTTGGGAGGCTATTATGAATTCTATTTCATCTAATAGCCTGGTCAGGAAATGGAAAGGTATATTACAGATCATTAAGTGGGTAAAGGAATTTGACAACCTTTGATCCGAGTCGGGAAAATAGATGGCATGAATTAATTTGCCGGCTTGTGGAGAGAAGAAAAGTCATCCTTCAATAGCAGTGACAGGAAGGGAGTTCACCCCTCGGGGGACTGATTCCAGGGAAGGCATGCAGCAGCTCTCCTGAGCCTCCAGGCTGCCCTCCCCCTATTACCATCAAAGGCACAGACATGACCCTTGCTCTATATAGGCCAGTGTGCTGGCTCCCAGGGAACGTCCCCTGAAGCAGGGGCCAGCCCTCGGGGACAATACGTGCACTAGGCACCCCTGTGTGAATGGCGTGTGTATACGGTGCCTAGGACCCATCACAGTTTGCCAAGACCTCTAGGACAGACTCCGGGGGGGGGGGGGCATGTGCCACTTGCTGTCACTGCCTTGATCCTGTGAGGGGGCCAGGGATAAGGGTCCCAGGGTGGGACCACCATGGTAGGCTCATGTCCAATCATAGACATTTCCCTTGGATGTCCAGTGGGTATTCAAAAGTCACCTGTCCTGATCTCCCTCCCCAGTAAGCATCCCTCCTTCCCCTGATCCCAGCTGATGCCACCTCCATCCTTCTGGTTTCTTAGGCTATAAGTGCCGCTGTCTCCTTGGGTGCCTCCTTCTCTCATCACCCACATCCCACCTTCTAGCAGATCCCATGGCCTGCACCTTTCACATAAACCTGGAATCTGACCTCCCAGCCCACCCTATCCAAGCCCCTATTGTCTCTTACTCAGTCCCTGCACCAGCCTATACCTGTTCTTCTGTGCCCGTCTGCCCGACAGTCTATCTTTTTCCCAGAAGCCACAGTGGTGGGCATAAGTCAGGACCTTGCAGTGGCTACCCATCCTTCCCCATGGCAACTTCTGTGACCTCACTCCGCTCTCCCTCAAGCTCCTGCCACTGACCTGCCACTCATCTCTAATCCACCAGGCCTCCCCCAGCCAGGGACTTGGCTCTGATACCCCACCCCCTCACCCCACACCTGGTACCTCAATGATGTCTGTCCTCAGTGAATGCTGCAGCCCTTTGGGCGGGGTTCATGTTTGTTTTGTCACAGCTGTGGCCGGTGCCCAGAGCCAGGCCTGACACAAGGTGGACCCTCAATCCATATGTGTTGAGTGAGTGACGGAGAAGCCTGAACAGGCTGAGTCGGCACAGTGCTGGGCATGAGCTCATGGGCTGCCGGGAGCTGCCCTCTGAGTACTGTACGCCACTCTCTCCTGGCCTGGAGAAGCCCCCAGTGCAGATGAGAAGCACCATCAAAGCAAGAGCTTCTGGGTGAAGTGCCGTTCACAGGCCCAGGGAAAGACATGCCCAGGAGAATCCTTCCCAAAGGATGAGGGGATATTACCTGGGCAGGACATGGGGAAGGCTTTCCAGCCTGACAGAGCAGCAGAGAGCAAGGCTGGGAGGCAAGCAGTGTCTGGGTCTGAAAGGACACCACACAGGACGCACAGTGGCTGGGCTCATGACAGCATGCCAGAAGAGGGCTGGTGGGGGTGGGCCTGGGGTATAGGTGGGGGCTAGGCACAGGGATGCCAGCAAAGATTGCATCAAAGAGCCCCAGCATCTCTTGAAATGCAGTGAAGAATTTTAATGGGGGGGAGGGTGACAGCATCATTTCTGTATTTCATGAGTCAAACTGGTAGGTGTGGGATAGACTGGAGGGGAGACCAAAGTCAGGGAGGACAGTGAGGAGGCAGTGCCACAAGCTAGGCAGAAGTGGGAAACTGAGTCAACAAAAGGAAAGCAGGAGTCGGGGAAGATGTGAGCAATGTTCTGGAGAGATCCCAGCTTCCCTACTTACCAGCTGTGAAGACTCAGACATATTCCTTTATTTTTCCCATCCTCAATTTACTCACCTGTAAATTGGGCTAGCAACGACAATCCTCCAAGGGGAGGCTGAAGTTAGGTATGCAGAGCATCTGTCCAGGGCCCGTGCTTCCTGCAAGCGGACCCATTGCCCCAGTCCCTCCTGGTCCCCCAGAAGGAGCCGAGGGCACATGTCATCTCTGAGCCTTCACCTCCCCTCAATGCTCACGTTCTTTGCCTGCCTGCTGAGAGCTCGGTGAGAGCAGAGCTTTGATGGGTAATGAGACCTTTCTTGAGGAACACCCTGTGTTCAGCTGAAACTCATCCTTAGTATGCAAGGGCGCTGGATCCATTAGCTTTGAGTGCACCGTCATATTGCTGGAGCGATTGTTCCTCAAATAGAATTACTTTCTACAATTATCCTCAGGCCCCGGGATATGGGCGAGAGGTGCCAGGAGGCCAGAGCCAAATCAAATCAGGGACCTGGCTCTTCAGAATGAGTCTGGCACTGGGGTCCATGTGGCACATATGTAAGTGGGGACCATTGGACTGTGCCATCCCAGTCACTCCCCCAGCCCCAAACCGAGGAAACTGGAGCCCTGGCCGACAGAGGTGGGGCAGGCAAGGGCAAGGACACTGCTGAGTAAGGGAGGAAATGGCAGGCAGGCATGAGAAACACCAGAAAGAAGGACTCTGTTTAAGACAGTCCACTTTCTGTGGGGTACCTGGGTGGCTCAGTTGGTTAAGCGTCCATCTCTTTTTTATTTTTTTTAAGCAAAGTGGTTTTTTTTTTTCCTAATGTATGTTTATTTTTAGAGAGAGAGAGAGAGAGACAGAGACAGAGACAGAGCATGAACAGGGGAGGGACAGAGAGAGAGAAGGAGACACAGAATCTGAAGCAGGCTCCAGGCTCTGAGCTGTCAGCACAGACCCCAATGCGGTGCTCGAGCCCACGAACCGTGAGACCATGACCTGAGCTGAAGTCAGACGCTTAACCGACTGAGCCACCCAGGCGCCAAACATCAAACTCTTGATCTCAGCTCAGGTCTTTTTCTCAGGGTCATGAGTTCAAGTTCCGCATCGGGCTCTGCACTGGGTGTGAAGCCTACTTAAAAAAAAAGACAAAAGACACAGCCTGCTCTGAGTAGAGCCAAGTCTATGGTGGCCAGGCGGCTCTGTGCCATCCGCCCTCCCTGCCTTCCCTAACCTCCTCGACCGCATCATCCCAAACAGATTCAGCAGCTCAATGTCAATGACATCAATAAAAGTCACACCCAACGTTGTCCTAAAGACTTAGATGCATCCCTCATTTAATCCTTGGGTCAACCCTGTAAGTGGAGAGAGGGCTCAGGGCGGGGGCTCTGGCTGGGCAGGAGGGAAAGCCCCTGAGGGGTGCTGGCGTGGAGGGAAGGAAGCAACCCACGGGGATATGGGATAAAGGGTACCAAACAGAAGGCACAGCTGAGCAAAGACCCAGCAAGTGGACACCTGTGGTGAGGTTGACAAGGGCAGAAGTGGCCGGAGCATCGGTGGGTGCTGAGGCAGGAGAGGAGATGAAATTGGAGGGTGGCAAGGGGCCAGGAGACGGTCATGTAGAGGGGTGAGGAGGGCGGGCTTGGCCTGGCTGCAGTAGCAGCCGCTGGGAAATAAGGCCAGAACTACAAGATTCCGATGCCCTGGAAAGGGGCAGCTCAGGCTGGTTGAGCCAGTGTGATTGGCAGCTGAGGTGATTAAGGGGCGGAGTCTAGGCGAGAGAGGGGCCAGGTGAGGGAGAGGTCCAGGTGAAAGTGTGTTCTGGTAGTCTGGAGATGGGCGTCCTTAGCTTGGATGTGGGGGGTGAGGGAACGGTGGTGAGGGGACTCACCGGGGTTTTCAGTTCAGGCAGGGAGACCTGGGGTGGATCCTGGTTCACTTCTGGCCCCCTGGGTACCAGATGCTGTAGGCGTCAAGGGGACACAGTGTGGAAGTAGCTGGCGAGCGAGAAAGGAGTTCAGGAGAGGCGGGGTCCAGAAGAGGCGGGGCCAGGAAGAGGAGGGTCCCAGGGAGAGAGGCGGGGCCAGGAAGAGAGGCGGGTCCAGAAAGAGGCTGTGCCAGGGAGAGGCGGGGCCCAGGGAGGCGGGGCCAGAGAGAGTAGGGGCACGGGGCTTGGGTCTGAGTTGCCAGCCCCTCCGAGCTGAGTGGGGGAAGCTTAGAGATGTGCTTCCCCGCCTCAGTCCGAAGTGTGGCAAAGGACAGGGAGGAGCTGAATGAGACCACAGGAGAGGGACGGATTCGGGGTGCTCTACCTCTGCGAGTGAGGGAGAGGAGGGAGCAGTTTGGTGCTGAAGGAGCTGTCTCCTGGCAGAAGGCCTGTCTGCCCCAAGCTCCAGGTCATCAACTCCATCTGGGCTGGGCTAGGACTGGTGCTTCCTCTACGCAGCTACACGCAGCTCTCCCCATCTCACATGCTGCCTTTCCATTCCCTGTCTTGAGTCTGGTCCCCAGCGATCCCCAGGATATTTGTCACCATGCCCCCTCTAAATCCCCACCAGGGCAGGGCCCTGCACCTGCCTGTCAGACAGAAAATCCTGGACTGAATCTCATATGTCTCTGTACCCCCCCATAGCACTTAGCAAATAATAGACGCTCTGAATGCTCGATCCATTAAATTAAATAAACCAGGGCATTTTCTTATCTCATTCCTGTTCAGAAGCGGGCTTGCCTTCCCTTGCATCTGGATCCATCATTCAGTGCACTCTAGCCTGTGGGGCTGAGAGTCCCAAGCATGCCAGATTTGGATCGCAGTTAATATCGGTTTTATTGTCCTTCCACACCAGTACCACACCACATGATCGATTGCCCTCCTGGCTGCTGATAAGGAGCGCTCTCAGCTTGGTCAGACAAGCCCTCAGGCGCCAGGGCTTGAGGACCCTGGCCTCCTGGCCCCCCCCCCCCCATTTCCCCAGCTCCAGAAAGCTCTGCCTTCTACCAGTCCACCCCCTGCCCCGCCCCCTCTGAGATAGCTCTTGGAAGGGAGTGGAGGTGAATGTTCTTGAATATCTGTGGTGGGCAACACAGAGTGGGGACAGAGCAGTTCCTGGCATCTGATCTAGGGACTGGTCTGGGAATGAGGTTGTTCTCCTCACAGGGGAGGATGCTGGGATGGTCACCTCTCGTTGGCTTCCGGAGTGAGAGCTACTTGTTTTCATGTGTGGGGCCCCACACCTGAGCTCACCATCCAGAAACAGCCCACCCTCTGCCCACCAGTCATCCTCTGTGTGCGTGGGGTCACTACCTCAATCACCCTTGTCAGGGCTGCTCCTTGGAGAGTGTCACCTGGCCTGGAGCTGCCAGAGTAGAGCTCCCTGCCCTGGCAGGGTGGGGAGAGGTGTGGCACAGTGTGAAAATGTGGTATCATCCCCCATTTCGAAGTCTGAGCTGTGACTCAGGGCACAGAGGACCAGTCCTCGGGTTGGAAGCCACAGAACCAGGGCAAAGTCTACAAGCACTGTTGTGTGAGGGCCCATGACTGTACCCTGTTTTACATTCTCTAGTTCACTCCCCCCAAAACCTCACCTTCTCCTGCTTGGACAGAACACGGGCCCCTCTCCTGGTGTTCAAGCCCAGATGTTCAGAAGTTTGTGTTCTGCCCTTTCAGAGTCCCCCCACTTTGCCCAGTGATCCTCAGTGCAGACTTAGAGTCTGAGTGGCAGATGGCCCCTGACCCCTCCCCACCAACATACCCACCAGCAGAGCTGTAGAATAGAACACATCGGGCTAGACATGGGGTCCCTGTAGATCCTTAGAGGGACTGAGAGAAAGATACTTTTATTCCCAGCTTGCAGATGAGGAATTAAGAATCAGAACCTCCTGGTTCCTTTCCATGATGCCTCTCCTTTGCTCCACAAGGGGCTTACCTCTTCCAGGAGGACCTGCCCTCATGGTTAGACACTGAGTGAAACCTGCCCTCAGGCCAGTCTGCTCTTTCCAGGCCAGCACCCTAGCTCTCTGGGTGTCCCAGCCACTATTCAGCATATTGAGGCCAGGTATCAGTGCCAGCACCCCTTACCTGGCTGTTGCCACCTCTGGGTTGGGGAAGGGGTGTGGGAGGGTGCAGCTCAGAGTGAGTTTACCCAAAGCTGCCATTGCCCCTCGACGTATCTGCACAACTCAGAGGCAGGGAGGCTCCTCCGGCTTTGCTCCAAGGTAAGCTGCTGCTGTTCTCATCCTCTGCTCCAGGCTGGACAGCCAAGCGCAGACAGCACTGGCCCGCACCGGCATTAGCCACGGCACCTATAGACTCTGGTGGGTCCCACGACGGGGGCACAGACTCTCCAAGCCAAAGAGGATGGCAGCAAAAATGCAAGACGGAATTTCTGAGTTGAAAGACCCCCCTGTGCCTACCAAGAGGTCTGGCCTTTTCACCTCTCGGTTCTGTCCCCTGCAGAAGCCCCTCTTTCACTCCCGTCCGGCCAGACCCGCTGCTTCTCACTAGAACAATCAGGTCCATTAGTTGTCATAGCAACCAAGACAGGGCAAAGTCATTTTCTAGAAGGGGCCCTGCGCAAATTATGGCTTTACACCAACTTATTGCCAATCTTTTTAATTAAAACATTTTGCTTTCAACTCTACTAATGGCAGAGATCAGTAAACAAGGGAGATTGAATTACTGCTATTGAAGCTCCCACATCTCTTAAATGGCTTAATTACTGGTGGGAACACAGTGAGGCCAGAGTGGGGCAGCAAACAAGCAGGTGCATCTAACCTGCGAGGGCCAGCCTCTGCCAAGGTAACCAAATGCAGCCCAGAGCACTGAAAGGATATACCTGTAAGAAAAATTTTAGAACTCCTGAAGGAGGTAAAGAGATGCTAGAGTTATGGTTACAATTCAGTTTCCAGGACCGATGATGTCAACGTTGCTGACTGCTCAATTTCTGTTTAATTAAATTGCCTGGTCTGACACCTGGAGGCAGAAGCGTGTGTCCCTGTGTCCATGGCATGCGGTGGACTGATAAGGGGACCGAAGATCCCACTGGCCACTTGTTCCAAAGACCCCTCCCACCCCTCCTCCCCATTAATGTCCTCTTAACAAAAGCCCCCAGGGAGCACTTCCCCTCCCAGCAGGCCCCTTCAGGGTGGCTAGAAACTGCTCAGCAGGAAATGCCCTCAGATGAGCCTCTAAATCTAGGGAAGGGAAAACAAAGGCGCCAGAAAAGGGCCTCACCCAGTCAGCAAGGGTCACACAAAGAGACTAGAACCCAGCCCTGTCACCAAGCCTCCTTCTGTGTGTAATGAGCCATGCTAATGACAGTCATCTCCTTCATCTTCTCCAGGGTGTATAATACCCAAGTAGGAACGTTTAGCTTTTTTAAACTGAAATTTCCTGTTCATCACACCTGCTTCAAGTGTGTGTGAGGGTGTGTGTATGTGGGTATCAGTATACATGTAGGTGTGTATGTGAGTGTATGGTGTGCACATGCGCATATGTATATAAGAGTATAGAGGCATCTGGGTAGCTCAGTCAGTTAAGCATCCGACTCTTAATTTCAGTTGATGTCATGATCCCAGGGTTGTGGGATCAAGCCCTGGCTTGGGCTTCTCACTGAGTATGGAGCCTGCTCAAGATTTTCTCTCTTTCCCTCTGCCCCTCTCCGGCTCCATTCATCTCTGCCCCCCCTCTCTTTCAAATAAAATAATAAAATAAAATAAAATAAAATAAAATAAAATAAAATAAAATAAAATAAAATAAAAAATAAGATCAAAATAGTACATGTGTGAGTGTGAGAATGTGTGTGTGTGAGGTGTGGGTGTGCAAGTGTAGCACAAACACCACACTGATATTTCTAGGCTCTTTGTTCCTAAGGATTGTTCCTAAGGTCCTATAGGACCAGTTAAGGTCTCTATAACAAAGCAGATCTTGGTTCCTTATGAATGAAACAGATATCACAGATGCACCTAAAACCAGACCATAGAGGAAAGGAAAGGAATAAAAGGTAGATCCAGAAAATCCTAGACCAATATGTGAAAAAAGCTGACACAAGAATAGTAATAGCAGACATACTGATGTGAGGCAGAAAACATTAATGAGCATAAAGGACACTACAGTTAGGTCTGCCAATAAGATTCACCGACCACAAACTGTGTGCACTTAATAACACAATCTTGCACATTCAGTACAATTTGCATAAAACTGACACGTTCTCCAGCCCCTTGGAAGCCTTAGGACACTTTTAAAATCAGAAATGTATAGCTCAAGGAGACAAAAAAATGGTAAGCAAAAGGAAAGGAAGTCTCAGGAAAGTTCAAAGAATGATATCATATAGCCTGCACTCTGACCACAATGCAATAAATTGGAAATGAACAATTAAGAAGTACTCTCTAAAAGCATGCTTGGAAATTTATAAATGTACTCCTAAATGACTGAAGTCAAGATGAAATTTCAATCTTTCGGCATTATAGGGCAAGAAAGTACTATATATCAAAACTTGTGGAATGTAGCTAAAGCAGGATTTGGAGGAAAATGTATAGCCTTGAACACATTAATTGACAGCAACAAAATTTTAAAATTTTTAAATTAAACAGGAAGAGTAAGTAAAGAAGTGCTAGGGGCACCTGGGTGACTCAGTCAGTTGAACGTCCAACTTAGGCTCAGGTTGTGATCTCGCAGTCTGTGAGTTTGAGCCCCAGGTCGGACTCTGGGATGACAGCTCAGAGCCTGGAGCCTGCTTCGGATTCTGTGTCCACCGGCCTCTCTCTGTTTCTCCCCCGCTCGTATTATGTCTCTCTCCGTCTCAAAAATAACTCAACATTAAAAAAAAAAAAAAATTTAAGTGCCAAAAAGCAAACATTCGTGTAAAATTTAAAACGTAACAAGAACATTAATAAGACTGAAAGTTATTTCCAGTGTTTTTAGAGACTGACATGATCGATAAGGAAGGAAGGAACCCTGTTCTGAGGACCTGGGTGCCCCCTCCCAAGACTTGGTCTCTGACCCTGGTGGAACTGCCCCTCCCCACCCAGTTCTCAGGCCAGCTGGATGCTTGCTAAGTCCCTCCAGTTCTGTACAATAGTAGCAGTCATTCCGCCTGTCTTTACCCTGACTTCTGCCTTCTTCCCGGGGATATAGCATAAGCAGAGGAGACTTAGGGACGATCAATCACCTGGTCAACCACAAAGCTCCATGTAACAGGTGAGATTCTATGTGAAGCGGCATGTTAGAAATTTAATGAGCATGAACACTTGCCCAGCGTCTGCAAGCAGCTACACAGCTTGCTGGATGAGCACTGCCACGTGCTATTCCAGGCTTGGGAAAAGGGGAATGGAACTAGGCTTTGCATTCCTGTCCCCCCAAAATGTGAAGAAGAGCCCCCGTCCCACTGGGGAGTGTGTTGCGCCACAAGATAAAGGTCTCAGGGTACAGGGTGATGTCCAGCTGTGGCCTCCAGCCCTGCCCAGAGTCTGTTCAAGGGCTCTGACTCCAGGGGTCACAGGAAGAGGAAATTGCCACCAGAGGATCTGAATCAGAGAGGGGCTGCCCCCAGGCTCAGGCACTTGCCCTCTTGGGGTCTGCTCAGGAGGAAAGCCAAATTCCCCTGGCCTTTCCTCAAGCTCCCTAGTAACAAGAGCTTCCGTGAAATGCCACCCTGCTGCCAGCTCCCCACCAAATACTTTCCCCGGTGAGTGAATTTCCTCCTCAGCCATCCCGGGAAGACACCATCATCATCCCCCTCGCTTCATGGGTCAGGGAGCCAGAGCTCAGAGAGGATAGATAACCTGCCCAGGAGTCCAGCGCGGTAAGGTCGAGTGGGGGTTTGACTAGGGAGGGCACTCAGACTCCCAGTTTCCACCCTCACATGCTGGCCCCATTCTGCCTGGCCCTCCTACCAGATGGAAAGGCAGCCCCTGCCCCCTGGCTCAGCCTCTGCCCCTTGGTAGGGACATGCAGTCACCGGTTACTTCCCTTCAGAGCACCCCTCCCCCCCCCCGCCCCCACTCTGCTTCTCAGGGACGCAGCCCTGTATCAGTCTCATCCACCAGCAGAAGGGAGAGCTGGCGGCTGTGTTACAGAAAAGCATCTCTCCCGGCGGGGTTGGAGATAAGGGGCACTGCATTAACCCCTCATTCAGCCTGCAATCCTCCCTGTGCTCTACGGGCTGGCTCAGGAAGCAGCAACAGCAATAGTCAGGGCCCCCATCAGTCACCCTCCACGGGGGCTGTCGATGTGGAGGCTGCAGGCAGGGGGGCGGTGGGGGAATCCATCTCCTTCCCCTTGATATATAGGGGAATGGGGACCCCGAGCATCGAGCCATCGGGAATTTCTCATCTGTTCATGATGTGTCCCCGAAGTGAATGTTAATCAATAGGTCCAATCTGCGACCGCATCCATATTCGCAGCCTGGTAAAAATGGCCTCATTATGCTCACAGAAGGTGTTGTGTCCCCTGTCCTGGATGCCCAGATCTTTGGACTGCTTTGAAATGACCAGAAAACCTCTGCCCAGGAAACATGCATCCCACAGCCCTGAGCTCCCTCTCAGGCAGTTGCCGGCCTTGGCCTGGTCAGTGCCCCCACCGTGCTCTTGTTGGACCCTGGGCACTGACGTGGCTGCTGGTGGCACTGTGGGTGTCCCCGGGGATGGATGAGCCCTGCCAACTGGCACTGCAGATTGGGGTAGGGGTGTCCTGGCTTCAAATCCTGCTCCAGGGCCTCAGCTAGGCCCCCTGCCTCAGTGTCTGCATGTGTAAATCTATAAAATGAGGTGGAGTCCTAGCCCTCACCACTGCCCTGGGTGAGTCTGCCCCGATCCTGACTTGGTTGTCTCTTCTCTGGACTTCAGAAGGATCTAGGTCTGGCCAGGCTGTCACTTGCTGGCTCTGACAGTCCCAGTCCCCTCCTGGGGTTCCCGGCATGAGGAAGTAGATCATGCAGGTGTCTCTGGGCCCAGGGTGGGCCTGGGAGAAGCCTGTGACCCCTACCACAGGGCAGGGTCCCTCCTCACCTATGCCTCCCTTTGCTCTCTGCCCTCAGAACAATCCCTCTCCCTCCAAGCCCCATACCCGTCTTCCCCAAAGCGGCTCTAAGCTGGTGTGGGTGCGGGTGTTGGAGGCTCTCATAGGCGCAGGGCCTCAGAAAGGAAATGTGGGGTGCCTGGGGCTCTGCAGAGGTGGGGGCTGTCTGTGTGGGAAGACTGGAGGAGGCAGGGGCTCTCAAGGCTCCTGTGAGTGACTGATGGTCTGCTTGATTAGTCTGGGCTGCACTCAGCTCCAGGGCATGCGCTAGTCAGGAAATCTCAGGGGCCCTTTCAAATGGCTCAGGGTCAGCCCAGGGCAGCTTGGAGGGCGAGGCTGGCACCCCTGCCTGGAGAAGCTGGCCCTCCTCTTCCCACACAGGCCCCTGAGTCCTGGGGGAGGTCCAGCTGCCACTGTAGGCTGCCCAGCTGCTGTGCCTGGGACCTACCCCCTTCCACCCAGGCTGCCTGCCTCACCCCCAGGCACTCAGAGTCCAGCAAGGATGAGGGGACCGAGTCCTCTGTGTTTACCTGTTCCTCTCTTTTGCTCGGTCAGGGAGGGGTGCTTAGCCCCAGCCTCCTGGCCTTTCCAGAAACCTGGACAGGGTTTCTGGAAAGTCCTGAGGGAGGCCAATGGGAAGGCCATGGGTTTTGGAAGTTAGAGATGATGGAATGTGAAGACAGAGCCACTGTGAGGCTATCTCCCTCCACTGTGAATTGGGGGAGCAGGGGATTTGGGACATGATTCTCCTAACCCCAAGGGAAAAGCAGGGGTGTCAGAGACAATGGCATGGTCCACAGTGGACAGGACGTTCCATCCTGATCTGGGTCTACTTGGACCAAGCCAGCCTTGGGCCAGTTGCCAACTTGGAGAGCGGCATATGGCTGGATTTCAGCCTCCACCTGTCCCCTGGCAGGGTGTCCTTGGGTGGTCATCAGTGGAGGCCCTGATTCTTGGCCCTGTCAGGAATGCCAAGATCCCAGGTTGGAAGTTCCTGGTGGGCCACAGCTCTGTCAGTCCAAGAGAGGAAGACAAAAAACTTCCCTTCAAGGCAACTGAACCCTCACACTGGGGAGACCTGGAAGTTGGCATCTCACCATGAAGTCAAATTGATGGTGGACAACCTCACTGAGAGCCTTCTGGTCACCACCAAGGAAGCGCCTGCCCATGAGACAGTCCCCCCTAACCAGGGCTAACTCCTAGTTACAGGAAATATAGGGGACAGAGGAACAAGTCTGATGACATGATGAGGTAGATCCTGGACACAGGTCTTCCATGAAATGATCAGGCTGGATTCTTCATGGAAAGGGCTGTTCTCAACTCAAAAGACCATGGAGGGGTGCCTGGGTGGCTCAGTCGGTTAAGCTTTTGACTTCGGCTCAGGTGATGATCTCGCACTCTGTGAGTTTGAGCCCTGCATCGGGCTCTGTGCTGACAGCTCAGAGCCTGGAGCCTACTTCAGATTCTGTGTCTCCCTCTCTTTCTGTCTCTCCCCCACTCATATCTGTCTCTGTCTCTCTCTAAAAAATAAATAAACATTAAAAACATTTTTTAAAAAAAGACCATAGAGGCATAACCAAATGACAGCATGGTCCCAGATTGATTTGAACTTAAAAAAAATTTTTTTAATGTTTTATTTATTTTTGAGAGAGAGAGAGAGAGAGAGAGAGAGAGAGAGAGAGAGACAGCATGAACAGGGGAGGAGCAGAGAGAGGGAGATACAGAATCCCAAGCAGGCTCCAGGCTCTGAACTGTCAGCACAGAACCCCACACAGGGCTCGAACCCATGATGTGAGATCATGACCTGAGTCAAAGTCAGACACTCAACTGACTGAGCCACCCAGACACCCCAATTTGGACTGTTTAAAAGGCCATAGAATAGATTCTTGGGTTGATTTGGGAAATCTGAATATGGAGTGGAGATTCTGTGATATTTTGGAATGATTCTTAGTTTTCTTAGGTAGCACAATGGAATTATGGTATATAAGTAAATGTCCTCACTTTTGTGTGATATAGGCTGAAATATTCAGGGGTAAACTGCCCTGCCCCATCGCCCCCACCCCACCCTTCACCCTTGTAGACATCACTTCACCAAGGAGGCTTTCCCAACCGCCGGGCGGAGCTGGCACGACTTCATTAGGGGGTCTTGTTTTTCTCACCCGATGACCCCTTTATTCTCCACCAGACTGGCAGGGGCTATGTGTCCAGCCATGCCCGCTAAGGGGGCCGCTGGTGCCTGCTGTCTACCAGACCAGGATCTGATGACCCCGGACCACTAATGGCAGCTTCCAGGCCCACGGGAGAGACTGGGGATGCTGGGAGGGACGGCCAACAGCTGTTATGGGGCCATTCCCTCTCAATGGCTTCTGTCCTTTCCCCAGGCTAATGTGATCCCACTGTCCTCGGCATCACCTATTTCCCACCCTGGTCATATTCTTCCAGATGCTGCTCGTGAGACCAACGGCCAGCCTGAAGCTTCCTAGGTGAGTCCTGGAGCCAGCAAAGCCCTGCTCCTCTGGGCTCTGGATGTGCCCAGGTGTGCTGGCTCCTCCCTTAGTGAGGCGGTGGGTGCTCCAGAGGTGAGAGGTGGGCTCTCTGGGGCTGCTGCCCTGACCCCATAAAACACCTGGTTGTGTCCAAGAGCAGTTCCACGTGGCACAGCACCCTATTCAAGGATATTTTTCATTGGGCACAAATTAAATATGTTCTGAAAAGAACTCAACAGAACTGAATTTGATGATGTCCAGTCCTTCCTACTGGGAAACGTGGCAGCTTTCTGATAAAGGAAGCACAGGCTTCCTGATTCTCCTGGTGAGTCAGAAAGGTGCCCCTGGGCCCTCCTTCCTCAGGGTTGGGGGGAGAGCGGCCCGAAGGGGTCCACTTTAAGGGTTTATTGTGCAGTGGTGAGTTAACTCATAAGAGG
Source organism: Panthera onca (assembly GCF_046562875.1). Classification (NCBI taxonomy): domain Eukaryota; kingdom Metazoa; phylum Chordata; class Mammalia; order Carnivora; family Felidae; genus Panthera; species Panthera onca. The sequence continues at coordinate 37,843,104 of NC_138349.1, read as the reverse complement.
TTCCTCTCATTCAAAATCATTCTGATTCAGGTTGGATTGAGTCTGCTCAACAGAAGAACCATATTTGAAGTGGTCAGGATTCCGAGCAGGGGCAGGCACTCGGGTGTAGGTCAGAGACCTGGCCCTGGGGTTCTCTGCAAGGGAGCCCCAGCTTATGCTCACCCCAGGAGACCTCCCTGAGCCTCTGTCTCCCGTTTACAAGTGAGGATAACCAGAACAATGACTCTTTTAGGTTTGGGGGAGGGTTGGCTGAGGTGATCCCTGCACAGCACCTGGCCCAGCCCACCCCAGGTAAGCGAGCACCCCAGGGCTATCGCTGGACCATGGCAAGTTCTCACCTAAAAGGCAAAGGCCAAAGGCCCACCCAGACCTGCAGGTACTGCCAGAAAGAGGGTGTGGGCTGAGCTTCTGGAGCACTGGAGGCTTTAGCCTCACCATCTAGATTTCAGTCAAACAGGCCCTGACGTGGCAGCTTGTGGCCCAGGCCCCGCGGCTGCCCACTCAGCTGCCCCTGGAGGACCCGCCAGGCCCAAGCCGCACAGGGCTACCTCCTCACTTTGGGCACACTAGGGGTCCAGCCCCGACCTTGGGCCTGCAGATAACGCTGTGAAATTGCGACATGGCCGGCTCTGTTCTCTCCTCACACACTCCCTGTGGCTGGAGTTAGGCCCAAGCAGCGACAGCGGAGTCAAGGAAAGAATGACGCCGTGTCAGTCCAGGCCCCCGACAGAAGGGAAGAGGCCCACCCTGGCGCCAGCCCTCACCTTGGGGTGGGTTCTTTCTCTCTGGAGAAGCACGTTCCTCCCGTGCTGAAGGCTGGGTGGCATGAGGCTTGGCTGACGAGTGCCTGTCATTCCCTGGGGCATCCTGGAAAGGCGAGCAGGTGAGCACCCGAGGAAATGTCAGCCACACACACGCCCACCTTACTCACACTCATGATGACTTTGGGGCCAAGACAGACCCTTTCCAGTTCGCGGGTGAAGAAACTGGGGCTTGCAGAGTCAGGTCTAAGATGTGCGGCGTCACCCCGGGGGTTCATGTGAGACCCTAAGCCCAGTGTTCCTTCTGCTTGGCCTGGCGTGTTCTTGTGAGGGAGCACGGGGCTCTACAAAGTTCAAAGCCTCTACCTGTGCACTGAGCTGCCCGAGATAGGATGCCTGGGTGCCATTTTCTGGCACCAACTGAGTGAGACCCTTGGGGGCCCCGATGGTCTCTGAGCTGCTCACTTGGATCTAGGCCACAGCCTTGTCTGCCAGCAAAAAGAGTCAGGGCTCCCAAGGAGCCAGCTCTGCCTCGCTCATCTTGGGGTCCTAGAGGGCACAGGGGTGCAGGGAGTGGACCAGTGTGTGAACTGGACTTTTTCGCATCACCTCTGGAATAGGCTTCCACCTCAGGGAAAGACCACTGCCAGGTTCCTACCTACTGCAGGTCCCCCTGGACCCTGATCGTGCCCAGCAACCTCAGCACCCAGGCAGACCCACCCTGGAACACCCTGGGGCCTGTCGGGGACAACTCACCCAAAGTGACATCTCTGGGACTCTCCATGGCCTTCCCCGAGCAGCCCAACCTTCCCACGGTCCACGATGACAATAAGGATCCAGGTTGCAGAGGAGGGAGAGGTGGGCTCCTTGCGTACTGGGGCACCCAGAAGGGCTGCCCCGGCCACACCTGTGATGGCCCTGGGAAGGCTAGACCTTCATAGTGACTATGTTGGAGCTGGAGGTCCCCGGCCACACCTGTGATGGCCCTGGGAAGGCTAGACCTGCATAGTGACTATGTTGGAGCTGGAGGTGGGGCCGAGAGGGTCCCCAACCAGCCCACCCCCAGTCCACCTCAGAGCACAGGGGACAAGGCCAGGGAATCAGTCTCTTGTCCCCGTCACCACTGTCAACTTGCTCAAGACAGCCCTTTGCCCAGGCTTTAGCTTTGCTCTTGGAATGTGTCCAGAGAGAGAAGATTTTTCTTTTCCTGGGGTCCTTCTGGCAGGTAGATGTCAGAGGTGAGAAATCAGAAGCACCGTGGGGACCCAATGCCCACTCTGTGCAGGGGAAGACAGGCTGGCCCCCGTGCCCTCCTACTGGATGCCATTCCAGTAGGCATAGGGCTGCATCAGGCAGAGTCAAGGAGACTTTTCTGCTGTTGTGACTGATGCTCAAGGACGGGCAAATTACAGCCCGTGGGCTTCTTCCACGCACTGGCAGTTTTTATAACTTAAGTTTCACTGGGACATGGCTGTGTCTATTTGTTTGCATGTTGTCTGTTGTTTTTGCTTGAGTAACTGCAGCAAAGACCCGTACGGCCTGCAAAGCTGAACACACTTACTGTCCACCCCTCAAGGGAAAGCTTGTCAGCCCCTATATTAGAAGCACACACTATCACAGGCTCAAAATTCCTGTGGCCTCTGGATCAAACTGTCAATTTGCAGGAAATACACAGGACAGAGGCACACGTCGTATACCACTGTAGGGCCGCAACCAGCCAAATGCAGATGGAGGGACCCCACAGGCAGACGTTTCTTCAGTGACTATTACGAAAGAAAAAAATATGGAGCAGGGGCAACAATGATAGATTGGACAAGTGGGCCTTACTTGGATCCAGTTCAAATACACTGTAAAAAGGGACAAGTGCAAATTGAACGCTGATCGGCTAGTTAATGAAAATAAGGAGTTATGGTTAATTTTGCAGATGTGATACCAGTATTGTGGTGACGTTTTACACGTGTCTATTTTTTCAAGATACACGGTGAAGGGTTTATGGCTGAAATGATGTGATATCTGGTTTTGCTTCAAAATAATAAAAGGGGGAGTAGCCGGGATGTGGGGTTGAGCAGGAAGGGCCGTGGGTTGATGGCTGGGGGCAGGATGATGGTGGGGCGGGGGTCACAATACAATGCTGTCTACTTTTATGTATGTTTGGGATCATCCATAATAGAGAGTTAATAAAATAAAATGAAACCAGACAGACCCCAAACGGACAGTGGGATGTTCCTCAGCAGCCCCTGGCAGCAGCATCTCCAGCCCTGGCTCGGTTCTCACAGCCTTGCTCCCAGGGACCAACCAGGAAACAGCTCACTGGCCTGGACCATGCAGGGGTGGGGTCTGACCAGCCCAGGCAGGAGCAGAGCACACACCGGGCAGCCCTCCTCCTGGGGTCAGAGGCCAGCCGGGCCAGAGACCGTTGCTTCCCAACACAGAAGACAAGGAGGAAACGTGGTTGGCAGTGGGATGAGAAAGGAAAGTAGAAATGAACAAGAGAACAACTGCAAAGGCAAAAGCAATTTAAGAGGACCCGCTTCACAAAATTGCTATGCAAAGTTGAATGCCTACACAAAAAGAATGATTGTCGAGGAATATATCGATGCCCAATGTTAGCCCCTGAGAAAACATAAGCTTTAGTAAATACTACAAAGGCATTTGACACAATTCAACCGCCATCACTCTTCATAAGATAGGGAATAGATGGGGAATCCACGCAGACATGCACCAACCCACAAAGCAACAGAACCAGAGCTCTATGGCAACCAATGTCGAAGAGTGAGGCCAGGACACCCACTGGCGTGTGATACTGTTCCGGAAGTAGCCAATCAAGAGGGACACAGGAAAAGGGAGGGGGCTACAGTGATCCTTAATGCTGATCGAGGACTGACTGCTGAACAAGCCAAAACCAAACAGCTGAAAGTACGAGAATTCTGTAGAGTTGCTACTAACAAAAATAATACACACGTAGCGGGGGCTTTCCAACACCTAAACGGCAACTAAACAAAGATATAATGGAATAAAACATCCCATATGCAAAGTAGTTCATAAAAGCAAAAGCCATCCAGAAAGGGTCGTAACCACAAATACACAGGACTTGCATGAAGAAAACCGAACTGCCGTGGAAAGACAGGAAAAGGATTGTACAAGAAGGGTAACATCCACTCTGCAATTACAGTCATTAGGAGAGATGGGTACTGCATTACGGGTTTACAGGGCAGAGTCCAAAATGTATGGAAATTCAGTAGGAGATAGGGTCACATTAGGCAACAAGGGCAACGAGGGACCCCTCAATAAATACTGATGTGACCACATATTCGCCATTTGGAAGAAATTAAGCTATATTTTAGATAGAGTAAAGTTATTTTACTCTAACTCAATTCCCAACATAAATTTAAGCATAAAACCTAAAACCATAACATTACTGGAAGTAAAGGTAGATTTTTTTAAAAAAAGTAATTAAGGCCTCTCTAAGCATCACCAAACAAAATTGATTTTGGGGCACCTGGGTGGTGCAGTCAGTTAAGGATCCGACTTCTGCTCAGGTCATGATCTCACAGTTTGTGACGTCAAACCCCACATTGGGCTTTCTGCTGACAGCACAGAACCCACTTCGGATCCTCTGTCTCCTTCCCTCTCTGTCCCTTCCCTACTCATTCTCTCTCTTTCAAAAACAAAACATTAAAAATTGATTTTAAAATTATTGATACAGGGGCGCCTGGGTGGCTCAGTCGGTTGAGCGGCCGACTTTGGCTCAGGTCACGATCTCGCAGTCCGTGAGTTTGAGCCCCGCATCGGGCTCTGTGCTGACAGCTCGGAGCCTGGAGCCTGTTTCGGATTCCGTGTCTCCCTCTCTCTGACCCTCCCCCGTTCATGCTCTGTCTCTCTCTGTCTCAAAAATAAACGTTAAAAAATAAAATAAAATAAAATAAAATAAAATTATTGATACATTTTTTCAGAGAAAAATTTTAAAACATTGGTTTGGTAAAGTCAACAGACAAGGGAAAATATTTGCAACACATATGACAACCGAGGGGTTCAATTCCCTAAGCTTACCAGGAGCTCTCATACACCAAAAAGAAAAAAAGACAATCTAATAGAAAAAGGGGCCAAAATATTAAAAAGCACTCAACTTCACTCAGATAAATGCAAAATAGATGAGATGCTCTTTTCATTTGAGAGCATTGATAGTCTGCACCGTTGAAACATAGGCATATTGGTACGGCCCATATCAAATGCAATTTGGCAAGTTTTCTTTACAAATTTATTTGCATGTACTCTTGGGAGCAGGCAGATTATTTTGGGTTGTACTACCATGAATTTATCCTAAGAATACACTTGCAGAATTTGCCAGGTAAAATTTGTATGAGTAAAATATCCTGTTGTGCTGTCGGCAGGGGCCAACGGCTGGGAACAGCCTCAATGTCCATCACGTCATAGGACGTGGATCCAGAAGTGGGGGGGGGGGGGGGTGGTCAATCCACTATGGAACCTTCAAAAGGAAGTTCCATTTGTAACCGGGTTCAGGAGAGCATATAATCTGGGGCACCTGGGGGGGGGGGCAGTCTGTTAAGTGTCTGACGCTTGATTTTGGTTCAGGTCGCGATCTAATGGTTGTGAGATCGAGCCCTGTGTGGAGCCAACGTTGGGTTCCATGCTGGGCATAGAGCCTGCTTAAGATTCTTTCTCTCCCTCTGCCCCTCCCCCACTCGGGCTTTCTCTCTCTCTCTCTTTCTCTCTCTCTCAAAAAACGCCTATAATCCGATGCATAAACCTTTTCTCTGAAAGTAAATACAGTAAGTGATTAACAGCAGTGACTCTGGGAGGGACTGTGGGGAGGGTTGGCTTTTACTTTTAATTTCACCTATTTCACCAATTCAGTTTTATTTGAAATTCATCATGTGCAGGTCTTACTTTTATTAAAAACCAAACCAATATAGCAAAAATAATGAAAACACACAAACAAAGCAAAACAATAAAAACCCCAATTACTTCAACAGAGGGTGCTGAAGGTATGGACCTATTTATCCTAAAAGTCTATGAATAGTAAATCATTTCAGGAGCTTCTGGCCAGGCATGCTGGTCCAGAGACGGAATAGGTGTGCTGGGAGCAGAGAGCCCTAGTTCCCGCGGGGTTGGGGGCATGCTGGGACAGGTGTCGGGGGCACGCTGGACCTCGACTGGGCTGTGTGAGGGAAGAATGGCTCTTCCTTGCACCAGCCTGCTCGCTGGTGAGGGGCATGCTACGCCTTTCTCTCCAGAAGGTGCCCCTGAAATCCAGTGGGATTGAATGAGTTATAGAGAAAACACTCTGATTCAAATGGTTTCTAAAACCCACATTAAGAGGTTAAAATGCATTGCAGTGCCGTATCCTTAAAAGTCATAAATATCTCTTGTCTCCAGGTCTCCTACCCCCGAGCTGGACTCAGTGCTTTTGGTGCCCCGTGGTGGGGCCTTGCTCTTAACGGCATCCCGCGGTGGCGTGGGTGGGACTGGATTGGTGTTCTCTGAAATCCCCACAAGTCCTGAGATGCCAGGCCTCACTGGGTCTAACATGTGAGCCCACGACATCCAGGCTGGGGTTTGAGGGACACGGGGGTTCTGGGACACAGCTCTGGGCTTGAGCCCCAGGAGGAAAGCCACTGGTCCTCTCTCCCATGCCTTCCTTCCCCAGAACTGGCTGGAGCCTGCACCCAGGGGTGCACAGAAATCATCTGTGGGGGGCTTTTGCTGGGCAGGGGTGTGGTTGAAATCGCCCATGATCGAGTTCCTCCTGCCCCTCCACCTGACCTGGGGCAACACTGCTCAGACCAGGGCATTCTAACGAGGACCTCAGCTGTGGACAGGCGTGGGGGGGGGGGGTGCTGTGGCACAGCCGGTGCCCTGTCTGTGGCATTACAAGCCCCTCCCCTCCCAGACACGCAGCCCTGAGCCCCATGCCTGGCAGAAGGGTGCCTGTGGGGTGGAGGTCCGGCTGGTGGCGGCTTGGCCCTAGCATCCCTGGCGGTGGGGGTGGCCCCGGCCTGACTCCGGGGCGAGTCTGGGGCTGAGCGGAAGCTGACATGTTAATGCTGGCGTGCTGGGGCCGCAGAAGCATGGCCTTCATTCGATTTGGGAGGGCCTCTCCGGGCCCAGGCCTCTGGTTTGGCTCCTATTGAATTAGTCAACTGAACAGAGCAGGAAGGAGCTGTTCACCTAATTGCACTTGATGGATCTCTTCGTTCTGTTCAGATGCCAGACACAAGATAGCCGCCCCCTCTTTGCATCTGAGCCCCAAGCTGGTGCTTTGGGGTCAGCAAATAGCTGCTCCACACAGAGGGTTTGGGGGCCCGGCCCCACCCCCTCCCCCGCTTCAGCGGAGAGGCTGGGCCTCCATGGGGAGCACTCTGGGCAGCAGTTACCAAGGGCTGGAGGGCAGGCCAGCGGTGGGGGAGATGACCGCACTGGCGGGACCCTCGGGCACAGCCGCGTGTCTTTGACTGACTCCGCGGGGTTAAGGGCTCCTTGTCTGGGTAATTGTCTCCCCTTTAATTACCGTGACTAAAAGTGCCTCCTAATTTACTTTAGGGCCCTCAGATGACATCTTAAGAAGGATGGCATCCGCTCCCCATCACAAGCGCGGGCCTCCGCAACCATTCAAAGACCCCCAGCTTCTGCCCTCGGCCTCTGTCCTGCATCGGCTCCTTGCTCATCCCCCCTCACCCCGCCCCGCTTCGCACGCGGCTCTGGTGAGGACGCTAGTGAGAAGCAGAACAGGAGCGGAGACAGGCTCCCTGTCCTAGGGGACCCTGGCCGCTGAGAGCCAGGAGACGAGGGCCTGAGCCCTGGTTGCTATGGAGCCGTCACCTAACGTTTCTGTTATGCCCTAGGTGACAAGATCCCTTTGTTTAGGACAAATTCTGTTGTGCAGCGGGAATGCTTGCCAGGCCCGGGAGGAAGAAGGAAACGATTTCAGAACACTTTATGCAGGGGGAAGGAGTCAGCTTCGTGGCTCCTGGTGTCAGAGGAGGATGACCCCCTAATACCCCACAAGGCACCGCGGACCAATTTAAATTATGAGATTAACACAGAAACCATAAACAGCTAAATGGTGAGGGTGGGGAAGGCCTTTCCAACCATAAAAGCCCAGTGAAAACCATTTAAAACATGAAGGATTCAACTCACATCAGAATTGGAAAGCAAAACAAAATGAACACACAAGGCTCCTGAGCCAAGTTCAAAGGCAAACGATGCCGCCCTCAGGGGAAATGTTGTCACATGTATGATAACCAGAGGATTGCTGTCCTTGCTGTCCTTACTGTATAAAGAGCTCTTTTAATTCAATAAGGAGATGATGAACGTGAGTGGGGAACAGAAGCAGTCACGTTGTAGAGGAGACAGGCAAGGCAGCCCCGGGAAACGTGGAGAACCAGGGGATCCTGGCCAGAGTCGCAGGGTGATTTTGGAGTTGCTGCTTGGTGTATGGCTTCTCTGGAATTGCATAGCGCCCAGAGGACAGCCAGTGCCCAAAGAGCTTAAAACCCCGACTGGATAACACTGGGTGTCCTGAGAGGAGCAGACGCAGAGAGTATTGGAGAAGCAGAAAGGAGGCAAGGGTTCCGCAGAAACTGGGAGGGGTGCCGGCTGGGGTCCGGTCGCCTCACCAGCAGAGCAATCCAGGCCCCTGCTCCTGCTTGGAGGAGGGGGCCCTGTGGCTGCGGAGGAGGACTTTAGAGCCAAGGAGAGGAGAAGCAGAGTCTGCAGACCTGCAGTTTTTGGAGTACAGATCTTGCACCTCTTTGGTTAGGTTTATCCCTAGGTATCGAATGGTTTTTGGTGCAATTGTAAATGGGATCAGTTCCTTGATTTCTCTTTCTGCTGCTTCGTTATTGGTGTATAGAAATGCAATGGATTTCTGAACATTGATTTTATATCCTGCGACTTTGCTGAATTCATGTATCAGCGCTAGCAGTTTTTTTGGTGGAGTCTTTTGGGTTTTCCATGTAGAGTATCAGGTCATCTGCGAAGAGTGAAAGTTTGACTTCTTCCTTGCTAAGCGAAATAAGTCAGGCAGAGAAAGAAAAATACCATATGATTTCACCCATATGTGGAATTTAAGAAACACAACGGATGAACATAGGGGAAGGGAAGGAAAAATAAGATAAAAAAAACAGAGACGGAAGCAAACCATAAGAGATTCTTTTTTTTTTTTTTTTTTTAATTTTTTTTTCAACGTTTTTTATTTATTTTGGGACAGAGAGAGACAGAGCATGAACGGGGGAGGGTCAGAGAGAGAGGGAGACACAGAATCGGAAACAGGCTCCAGGCTCCGAGCCATCAGCCCAGAGCCTGATGCAGGGCTCGAACTCACGGACCGCAAGATCGTGACCTGGCTGAAGTCGGAGGCTTAACCGACTGCGCCACCCAGGCGCCCCAAGAGATTCTTAAATATAGAGAACAGGGGCGTCTGGGTGGCTCAGTCGGTTGAGCGTCTGACTTCGGCTCAGGTCATGATCTCACAGCTCATGGGTTCGAGCCCCGCGTCGGACTCTGTGCTGACAGCTCAGAGCCTGGAGCCTGCTTCGGATTCTGTGTCTCCCTCTGTCTCTGCCCCTCCCCTGCTCATGCCCTGTCTCTGTCTCTGTCTCTCTCTCTCTCTCTCTCTCTCTCTGTCAAGAACAAATAAACATTAAAAAAATTTTAATACAGAAAACAAACTGAGGGTTGCTGGAGGCAAGGGGAGTGGGGGATGGGGTAAATGGGTGACAGGCATTAAGGAGGGCACTTTTTGGGATGAGCGCTGGGTGTCCTATTTAAGAAATGAATTCCTGGGTTCTACTCCTGAAGCCATGACAACACTATATGTTAAGTAACTTAAATTTAAATTAAAAAAAAAAAAAAGACTGCAAACCTGAAGGGTCTGTGCGTATACTAGGACCTCGGGTGTCCCAGTGATAACCAGTGCCAACTAGTCACTGAGTCTGGAAAGTCTCCATGAGAGACCCCAGGACCCCAGAGCAGCCCCACACAGAAGTTCCAAGCTTGAAATGAAATCAAGTGGATTTTAAAAGAGAAAAAGATGAGCTTTTGCCTCATACTTGTGAATTACGCATTGAGAGTCAATATTTGCTTTACTCGCAAGGAATGCAAATTAAAACAATAAAGTATAAGATCCCACCTCTAAGAAAGGCAAATGCAGTATTTAAGAAAAATAATTGAACATTCCATGTAGGAGAATGTAGGGCATACTTCTCGGTGAGAGTGGATTTGGGCATAAATATTCTAGAGGGTAATCTTAAAACTGATCATATCCTTTGACACAAAAGTTCCTCTTCTAGAAATTTATCTTGAGGACATAATCAGAAACTCACCCAAAGATTTATGTATGGATTTGTTCACAAGTAGTTCAACTTATAATGGCAAAAATTAGAAACAAATTTAAATGTATACTAATGGGGAATTATAGTATATCCACATATGTTAAAATCATATTTTAAAAAATCTTTAGTAACACAAAGATGTGCTTGAGTTACTACCATAAGTGAAAGAGAATGTGTTTGAAACACATAAACATTTTATAAAAAAAGAAGTTCATATCAGAAAAGTCTGGAGGGACCTAACTGGTAGTCAGGAGTGGTGGAAGGGGCAAGGTTGTTTTTGTTTGTTTTGGTTCTTTTAATCTTTTCTTTTTAATTCTAGAGGCAGAGAAAGAGCACAATCAGGGGGGAGGGGCAGGGGGAGAGAGAGAATCTCGAGCAGCCCCCACAGTCAGTGCAGAGCCAGACGCGGGGCCCGATCCCACAACCCTGGGACCATGACCCAAGAGTCGGATGCTCAACCCACTGAACCACCCAGGTGCCCTGAGCCAAGGTTTTTAAATACCTTGTTTTCACTACAGTTTTTTGTACTTTCCAAATTTGCTCCAATTAAAATGTAATTACTTTATACTCACATAAAATAAAGCTATTTGTGAGTTAATAAAAAAAAAAAAAATCAGCTGTTGGGGCAGGAAGGTTTGCTGAAGATCTGCTCTGTGCAGGAACCACGCTCTGAGACCAGAAGATTTTGTCTTCCCAGAAATCCGTTATGACGAATATATCATCCCCATTTTCTGATGAGCAAACTCTGAGAGCCTCAATCACCACTGTGGCTAACGTGTTACTGAAACCTGACCATCCCACCCAAAGGTGTCCTGAGGCCCTCTGTCCTTCTGGTTGAACGACCGCCCCAGCTTGTGAGGCCCTGCTCCCGACTGGGCCAGCTGAGCCCTCTAGGCCCCATGGCTCCCAACAGTTTCCCCAGCTTTGGTCAGCTCTCCTCGCCGACCCTCAACCTGTCTTGCTCCTTTGTGTGCTGGAGATAGGGTGGATGGACAGGCTGGTGTCTGCCATGTGCCAAAGGCTGGTGTGGGTGGAGAGGCCTCCTCTGGGTCCACAGCCCCATCCGCACAGATGCCCCTGTGCCTCTCTCCCTTGTCCTTCGCTCCTTTCCCTGGGCTGCCCCAGCCGCTTGCTAAAAGGGGCTCCTGGGAGGTGGGCACAGCGGGTGCTGGGCCTCCCAGCCCCTGATGCTCATGGGCCTCTGCAGGTGGTGCTGTGCTCTGGGTCTGGTATCCCTGGGGAACCACACCTTGGTGTGGGGGTGAGTGGCAGCAGGTAGCCTTGCCAGGCCTCCCAGGCCACACAGAAGTCTGACTTTTGCCCTGAAGGAGGAGCCCCAGTGGGGAAGAGGAGGGCTGTGAACCAGCCTTCATTCCACTGGCCCCTCTGACTGGGTGCAATGGGAGGAGTAGAGTCCGGGCATTGATGGCGCGTGGGATGAGCCCTGGCAACCGTGAGCACTCAGAAAAGTTCTCTGTGGGGATCACTGCTGTTTCGTGCAGAGAAGACCAAGGCCGGTCCTGGGACCTCAGGCCAGGGATGGCCAGGAAGGGTGCCCAGAGAGAGAAGAGCTCTTTCCTCCCTGTGATTCTGGGGTGAGCATCCCCCCTCCCCTCCACCTCCCCCCACCATGTGACAGCACGTGCCACAGCAGGCACCTCACCATGGGGGGCCTCTGGGCGGAGGCCAGAGCCCCATTACGTCAGCACTCCCTCGGTCTCCGAGCCTGCGAGCCAGCACAGCTGGCCACCTGGCCGCGGCTGCTGTCCCCGGGAAACCTCGGCTTGAGGATGACGCATCTGCCCAGAGCACGGTAGGAACTGCCTCCTGCCTGGCAGACCTCCCTCACGGGGACTCCTGGTCCCCATCCTGACATAACAGCTGTAGCTGCAGCCCCTCACCCCACTTCTCCCCACCCCTGCCTCAGGCCCAGCCTGCCCCAGGGAGAAAGATGCAGAAGCCCTGAGGCATGGGAAGCCCAGCTTGAGGAGGAGGGAGGGGAGGGCAAAGGGGTCTTGGCAGAGAAAAGGGAGGGGAAGGGGCCCAGCTGGAGGAGGGATTGTGTGCATTAGACTGGCGCTATCAGGGCGACACATAGCCCAAGCGGGGTCCATGCCTGTGAACAAGCACCACACCGGACGGGAGCACAGAAGGCCAGGGCTACGGGAGGCACGCCTGGGGTCCAGAGGATACTCACTGGAGCTGGCGGGGAGCAGCTGGGCTCCCCACACTAGCACAGAGCAGGCTCTGGTTTCAGGCACCCAGGCTGATCCAGTGTTGATCAGTAAATCAGGTCAACATACTGGGCTCGAGGCACAGAGAACTGGCCTGCTCTCCCCCAGCTCCCATTGGCTGAGGTAGGATGTGTGGCCACAGTAAGGCCTGGGCAGGGGCTCCGGTAGTGTGTGGCAGATGGGGGCCCTGGAGAACTCTCTTCCCAGTTCTTCGTGCCCCAGGACGGGAGCACTGGTCCCTGAAGCAGGAACCCCCAGCGGAGAAGCCTGTGGAGACCGGCAGCCCAAGAGTGTGGACATGGGATGGGCCTGCTGGGAGTCGGGGAGGGGGCAGTCTGTGGGAGGCCTCAGACCTAACTGTCTGGGGACATCCTAGAAACAACGATGATATGGCATAAACATTAGACACTCTGTTAAACCATCACACACGCTGAGAGAGGCAGGAATTGTTTCCTCTCATTACAGAGGAGAAAACAGAGGCCCAGAGAGGGCCAGCGTCTTGCCCAAGGTCACACGTGCAGCAGCTAGAACAGGGCAGGACTTGTGTAGGGCCCTCCGAAACTGTTTCATCTTCCTCGGAGAGGGGAACGATGGTCAGGAGGCTGAGCCAGGGTCGGCTCCGAGACACCAGGCAGCATCACCCTCGGAGCCCGGACCACCTCTGAGTGAGGCTACGTTGGAAAAACAATATGTGGGTTTTAATATACCATCAGGATGATCTTTATAAACATCGCAAAGCTAATACTGCATCAACAGAAAGACCTTCTAAAAAGAAGCTTAGGAGGCCCCGGGACAGAAGGCCTGCACTGTGTGGCTTGAGCCTTTGCCTCCGGGGGCCTCGTCCCTCCTGTGTGGGGGGCTGGCTGAGCCCCAAGGACAGCTGAGTGTGCTTTGGAGACAGCCAGCAACCGCTATTAGCCCTGAGAAAATTCTAACAATTGCTTTTTGGAGTATCTTCTGCAGGAGGGGCCGGTGGGCAGGTGGTCAGGGGTGGCTGTTTTCCCAGTGAGTGAGGCACAGCACGGACTGGGTGGGGTGGAGGCTGTCCTGGCCATTCCTGGACTGGCTCTGCAAGGCCTTTCCCTTCACCTGAGCTCATCTGCTCCTCTGGGCCCTGTGGGCACTCAGTCCACCCAAAGTGTTTTCTTTTGCTCCCAGTTGTCTGTCCTGGAGCCCCAGAAATGAAAGCCTCCCTCCCACCATCTGATCTCATCAAGTCCAAAAAGGCTGCCCGGGACAGGAAGGAGTTTCCCACTCTGACAGCTGGACAGAGGCCTCTAGCAAGGTGCTTGGTGCCAGGCACGGCTGCGACATGGACAAGAAAGGTCCTGGCCTGAGAAGCTCCCTCCCAACCAAAGCTTATGTGAGCTGGGAAGGGCCCAGGCTCTGACCCGACCATCTTGCTGCTGCCAAGGACAATGCTCTGCATGGCTCATAGGTCCAGATGTCCGCCGGAGACCTCACTCCTTGGCCAGAATCTCTGTTGAGGCTCTGGCTCCTCCTCTGAGAGGAGCCCCGGAGGAGCTGGGGGCCAGGGCCAGGCCACCTCTGACTCTGCATTAGCAGCCCTTAATCATGGCCTTGGCATGTGACAAAGACACAGCTGGTTCACCCACAGCTGAGCCCCTGCTGCCCTGTTGCCCTGCCAATAGCCATCCCACGGATGTAGGACAGAGGGGTGGAGGCAGTCTTTATCCCAGAATCAGGGGATTCCACTGCACAGGATCCACAAGCCTCCTGAAGTTGTAGCCAACAAAAACTGTCTGCTATGTTGTGGTCTCTATGTCCTTGCCTGGCTTTCATGGATTCTTAAAGGGGCCCATGACCCAAAGAAGGTCAGAAGTGCGATCTAGGACACAGAGGGCTCCAGGACTCCCTGGCCCTGCACAAGCTACAAGCACATGTTATGGGTGGAGTTGGATAGGGTGGGTGGGAGTAGGAAGAAAGGAAGGGATGTCAGGCCCCTTTGTGGATAAAACATCTCTTGCACATATTTCAGAATCTTAGAAGACAAAACGCACTGCATAATTTTCAAATTATAATTTAGAAACTTAAAAATCGGATCATTCTGCACACTTTTTTGATAATATTATTGGCTAAGTACCTAGATCCTCTCTTCCACTAAAAATGTGGATGAAATATAAAAATAATCTAGAATACGTGAAAGAATTAGCCAAAAAGCAAGAACTTCTCAAGTCATAACATTCAGACAATACAAAAAGTCAGACAAGCAAGCCAGCATTTGGCCTGAGGGAATTTGCCAAACAAAGTAAACTCAAACTTTGAGTTTCACGACTTCTTGGTGAGTAGTGGACAGAAGTCAAAACCCATGACTGGCTCAGCTTCCTATAGAATATCCCCATAATGTTGGACCCTAATCAGCTACGTTCTCAGAGGAAGGGTAAACTAGAAATAAACCTTCCTTCTCTCAAGGGAATAACAGTATCAGGTACCTTGATCATCAGTGCTGAGAGGAGACAGGCAAAAAAAACCCCAAAACCAAAACCAAAAACCAACCAACCAACCAACCAACCAACCCTGCTGAGAATCTATAAACATAAGCCAGTGGCTTTCTTGTAGGTTTTCAGTCTTAATTCACAAGATCTTAGTGGTCTGAAACTTTGAGCCGGTAACTCAATTTTCAGTATGCATAGTGGTGGTGTCCACAGGTACAAAGCAAATTCTCCCTGAAGAACCCACAAATCATATATTCCAAGTGCCATAGACTGAATGTTTGCATCCCCCTCCCCCCAAATTCATACATTAAAACCAAATCCCTAAAGTGATAGTATTTGGAAGTGGGGCTTTGGGAGGTAATTAGGTCATAAGGGTGGAGACCTCATAAATGGGATTAGTGCCCTTATAAAAGAGACCCCAGCGAGCTCCCTTTCTCCTTCCATCATGTGAGGTTACAGTGAAAAGATTGCCATCTATGAACTAGGAAGTAGGCACTCACCAGACACTGAATCGTCCAGTGTTTCATCTTGGATTTCCCACCTGCAGAGTTTTGAGAAATAAATTTTGAGAAATAAATAAATAAGCCACCCGGTCTATGGTATTTTTGTTATAGAAGCCCAAACAAACTAATACACTAAGAAAATTAAATGTTCGTGGTCAAAAATAACTAAACACAAACACGAATCAAGGAATAGAATTGAGAGCCCAGAAATAAACTATATAATATGGACACCTGCATATGCTTGAGCTAGTATGGCTGACCAGTGCAAAATGGGCTAGAAATGGTCCTTAGAATGGCCCAATGGTCCTTAGAAAATTGCAAATACATATGGAAAAAAGTAAATTTATATCCCTACTTCACACCATTACAAAAATTTATCCTACATATGAAAGAAATAGAAGACTGTTAGAAGAGAATATGTACAATTGTCTTCATGAATTCAAGCTGGGAAGGATTTCTTAAACAGGAAATAAAAATCATAAACCAGAGAGGCAAATATTGAGAAATTCGATCACAGGAAGATTGAGAACCTTTGTTCATTCAAAGGTATCATTAGGAGAGTAAAACTATAAACTACCAACTAAAAGAAGATAATGTACATTTATAATACATTCAGTGATTTTAAAAATGATCATTCCTGACGTTGCAGATATAGTTCTCTATTTAATAGATTTTTTAAGGCATTTATTTCATGATTTCTTAAAGAGTCTCCTTCCTAGAATGCACATCTGTTTTAGGTACTGAAAGCCACAGTACTGGTCTCATTGCGTAGAATAATAAGGATAACCGCCAGGCCTATCAAACTGGTCCCCCTGTACCATACGGCACCCCATGACTTTCTTCTCAAGACAGCTTTTATTTTTTTTTTTAATTTTTATTTAAATTCCAGTTACTTTACAGTATTATATTAGTTTCACATGTACAATATAGGGATTCAACGGTTCTATACATCACAGATTACAGGTGTTCATCATGACAAAAGTGCATTTCTTAATCCCCATCACCTACTTCATCCATGCCCCACCCCTCATCGCCCCTCTGGCATCCATCAGTTTGTTCATCATAGTCAAGTGTCTGTTTCTTGATTTGTCTCTCTCTCTCTTTCTCTTTGTTTGTTTTCTTTCTTAGATTCCAACATAAGAGGGAAATCATACAGTATTTGTCTTTCTCTAATTTCACTTAACATTATGTTCTCTAGCTCCATCCATGTCATTGCAAATGGCAAGATTTCATTCTTTTTATGACTGTATGATATTCCATCACACACACACACACGCACACACACACCATATACATATATATATATGTATATATATATACCACATATATATATTATATACACACACCATATATATATATATATGTATATATATATACCACATATATATATTATATACACACACCATATATATATATATATATATATATATATATATACACACACACACACACACACACACACACACACCATATATATATATATCTCACATCTTCTTTATCCATTCATCAACTGACGGATACTTGGGCTGCTTCCATATCTTGGCTATTGTAAATAATGCTGCTATAAACATAGAGGGGCATATATTCCTTTGAATTAGTTTTTTTTTTTTTAATTCTTTGGATAAATACCCAGTAGTGCGACTGCTGGATTGTAGAGTAGTTCTATTTTTAACTTTTTGAGAAACCTCCATACTGTTTTCCACAGTGGCTGCCCCAGTATGCATTCCCACCAAAAGTGCATGAGTGTACCTTTTTCCCCACATCCTCGCTAACACCTGTTGTTTCTTGTGTTGTTGAATTCTGACAAGTGTGAGGTAATGTCTCATCATAGTTTTGATTTGTATTTTCCTGATGGTAAGTGATGATGAGCATCTTTCCATGTGTCTATTGGTCATCTGGATGTCTTCTTTGGAGAAATGTCTGTTCATGTCTTCTGCCCATCTCTTCCCTGGATTATTTGGTCTTTTGGATGTTGAGGGTTTTGTTTGTTTGTTTGTTTGTTTTTGAGAGAGAGAGAGAGAGAATGAGCAGGAAAGGGGCAGAGAGAGATGGAGACACAGAATCCGAAGCAGGCTCCAGGCTCTGAGCTGTCAGCACAGAGCCCATCATGGGGCTCAAACTCACGAACCGTGAGATCATGACCTGAGCCGAAGTCAGATGCATAACTGACTGAGCCACCCAGGTGCCCCTGGATGTTGTTTCAGTTCTTTATAGACCTTGGATACTAACTTTTTATCGGATATGTCATTTGCAAATATTTTCTCCCTTTCCATAGTTGCCTTCTAGTTTTGTTGATTGTTTCCTTTGCTGCACGTAAGCTTTTTATTTTGATGTAGTCCCAATATTTATTTTCGCTTTTGTTTCTCTTGCCTTGGGAGACATATCTAGAAAAAGCTGTTATGGCCAAGGTCCCAGGTTTCACATTTAGTCTTTAATCCATTCTGAATTTATTGTTGTGTACGGTGTAAGAAAGGGGCCCAGTTTCATTCTTTTGCATATTACTGTCCAGTTTTCCCAGCACCATTTGTTGAAGAGATGGTCCTTTTCCCATTGGATAGTCTTTCCTGCTTTGTCAAAAATTAAGTGACCGTAGTGTTGTGGGTTTATTTCTGGGTTTTCTATTCTGCTTCATTGATTTACGTGTCAAGACAGCTTTTAAAGGTTTTCTGTTCCCTTTCCTTGCATCTATGGTCACTGCTATCAGCAGTGAGTCTCTTTCTCAGCAAGTTCCTCTAATGGGGCTGGAGTCAAGAATATGAGACTGTAAGAGTAAACTGGCTCATTGAAGAACTCTCCTCCAAATAGAGTCACCTGTCCGACTTGATACAAACATCTGGATGCTCAGATACCTTTTAAAAAGAAAGGCTTTCTTGAGATAAAATTGACATCCAATAAACTGTGTATATTTAAAGTGTACAGTTTGATGTTTTGACAGATGTACGCACCCATGAAACCATCACCACAATCAAGATAATGAACTCAACCATCCCCCATCCAAAACTTCCGTGTGTGACCTCTCCCTCTGGTTCTTGCCTTATGTCATATCTAATAAACCACTGCTGGATCCGAGAACGTGAAAAATCACACCCATGTTCGCTGAGATTTTAACAGTTTGAGCTCTTATACTTACATCTTTGTAAACGTTTGCAGCTGAACCTCCATGGGCATCTCTGGAGAGACGATTTACTCAGGTAATGACTATATAGCACCATGTATCAAAACCTATCAATCACCAGGCATTTTACACATCTTACCAACTGTCAGTTTTATCTTCACACACCCTAAGCAGTGGGCAATATCACTCTTTTCACAGATGGAGAAGATGAGGCTCAATGACTGTCAATAATGTGTCAAAGTTCACACATTGGCCAAGACCAGTGCCCATAGTCAAGCTCAGCTGGGTGTGACCTCTGAGCTACGTGTTCCTTGGCGGGCTACACTCCACACCCATCTCTGTCCCCAACTTGGGCTTGAGAGAGACTCAGCATTGGGTGGGCTACAGAGACCCCCCACCTGCTCTGCTTCCAGGGGGCCCCAGAGCACTCGTAAGCTCGCCAGGGAGAAGGCAGTGCCCACTTTGGCTGGCCCCCACCTCTCCGTGTGGTCAGAAAGGGCATGGTACCAGAGAGGAGGGCCCAGATGTGTATTCAGATGCTCCCCTCAGCCAGAGGAAGGATTGGGGGCACAGAGGGTTAGCCATCCACCTGGGATTAGATGGAGGGCACACGGGCCCTGGACAGGACTGGCGAGTGGGGCCCTGTGCATGGCCCCGCAGCGGAAAGTGGTGACCCAAATTTAAGGAGACCATAAGGGAAGAAGAGAAGGGCAAGAGAGTGAATACCAACCTCCCTTGATACACCCTCCCTGGGAGATGCATATGCCAGAGTGGGGTTGTGGGCGTTTATGCACCGAAGCCCGGAAAACACACGTGTTCAAAGTGTCCCTACTCCTGCCTGTCCCACTGGCCACCAGACATGCAGCCAGTTGGCCAAGTCCCATGTGGGCATAGAGCCAGGCAAGCAGGGGCTTCAGCTGCAGAAGTGCTCCCCCTATGCCCACTCCACCCTCCTTCCCAGGTCCCTGCACAGGTCAGCAGGGACTTCTACCTGTGAACTTGACTGCAACTGTCCCCTCTACCTGGCCTGCAAAGTTACACCAGTCCAGCTTTAGCCCTTTGTGGGCCTTCACTGATGGCTTGGACAGGGTGAGGAAGCCCTTTCCGGATCCCATATCACAGGGCCTGGGTCTCCTTGAAGTTTGGCTTCTGCAAGTTCTGTCTGCGAACAGGAGCCGCTTGGACAGCCTCTAGGCCAAGGTGGGAAGCAGGCATCTGCGAGACCTGGCAATGCCGGGACAGGTTGGACGATCCCAGCTCACCCACCCCTGAAGGAAGTAAGGCCTGGCCAGCTACAGCCTCTGAAGCCCAGACTCTCCAAGAAACTGAGTCACAGCTTGGGGTGGCCCAAGTAGGAGGCATCCCTGGGCAACTGCAGCAGGGATATTTTTAGGTTCTGTTGTGTTTCTCATAAGAAAATATTTTTAGACCAAATTCCCCCTGAGTGGCAACATGTAGCTTCTGGCTAATTATGCAATTAATCAGCAGGGCTGGGAGCGCGTGGGCGAGCCCGTGAAGGGCACACAACGCTACTCCACAGACTGGGACACATGCAGGAAGGCCACAGCCACCAAGGGCAGAGACCACACTGAGTCTGAAGCCCTTACATCACCCTCTCTCAGACCTGCCGGGCCCTGACTCCTGCAGGGAAAGCAAGCACCCTCCCCATGGCCCAGAGCTGCAGCTCCCACAAGAGGAAGCTATATAGTCAGGGTGGACAGACTGCCCTTCTTCTGGGACGTGGGACACTCAGCCGAGCCTGGGCTCTGCAGAAGTCACAGACCTAGGAGCCAGCTTGCTCGGTGAGCCTGTGGACCCCCGGTGCAGCGGTGCTGCACACAGCTGTCTGGGCCATACCCCGAGTGGGGGCACCTGCTGGGAGAACAGGGCTGTGCTCCCACTGGGCCCTGTGCACCCCAACTCAGGTTAGGGCTGCCTCCTCTTCCTAATTCACGCCAAGGCCCTAGAGGTCAGGGAAGCTCCCAGCCATTGCCAATTCGGCCCTGCTGAGTGAACATGTGGCTAGGGGGAAGCTCATGTCTGCACCTTAGAATGCAGGGAGCAGGCTCCTCACCCCAGGATTCTCCCCAGGATCCTTTTGCGCATCTAAAATCAACTGGGCTGCAAAGGCAAGGGAATTAAAAGCAAAAATGAATTACTGGGACCTTATGAAGATAAAAGCTTCTGCACAGTAAAGGAAACAACCAACAAAACTAAAAGGCAACCAATGGAATGGGAAAAGATATTTGCAAATGACATATCGGACAAAGGGCTAGTATCCAAAATCTATAAAGAGCTCACCAAACTCCACACCCGAAAAACAAATAACCCAGTGAAGAAATGGACAGAAAACATGAATAGACACTTCTCTAAAGAAGACATCCGGATGGCCAACAGGCACATGAAAAGATGCTCAACGTCGCTCCTTATCAGGGAAATACAAATCAAAACCACACTCAGATATCACCTCACGCCAGTCAGAGTGGCCAAAATGAACAAATCAGGAGACTATAGATGCTGGAGAGGATGTAGAGAAATGGGAACCCTCTTGCACTGTTGGTGGGAATGCAAATTGGTGCAGCCGCTCTGGAAAGCAGTGTGGAGGTTCCTCAAAAAATTAAAAATAGATCTACCCTATGACCCAGAAATAACACTGCTAGGAATTTGCCCAAGGGATACAGGAGTACTGATGCATAGGGGCACTTGTACCCCAATGTTTATAGCAGCACTCTCAACAATAGCCAAATTATGGAAAGAGCCTAAATGTCCATCAACTGATGAATGGATAAAGAAATTGTGGTTTGTATACACAATGGAGTATTATGTGGCAATGAGAAAGAACGAAATATGGCCCTTTGTAGCAACGTGGATGGAACTGGAGAGTGCGATGCTAAGTGAAATAAGCCATACAGAGAAAGGCAGATACCATATGTTTTCAGTCTTATGTGGATCCTGAGAAACTTAACAGAAACCCATGGGGGAGGGGAAGGAAAAAAAAAAGAGGTTAGAGTGGGAGAGAGCCAAAGCATAAGAGACTGTTAAAAACTGAGAACAAACTGAGGGTTGATGGGGGGTGGGAGGGAGGGGAGGGTGGGTGATGGGTATTGAGGAGGGCACCTTTTGGGATGAGCACTTGGTGTTGTATGGAAACCAATTTGACAATAAATTTCATATATTGAAAAAAATAAAAAATAAAAAAGGAAAAAATCTTCACTAAAAAAATAAATAAAATAAAATAAAATAAAATCAACCGGGCTGCCCTCCAGTACTGACCCCCATGGGGCCCTCCAGGGAGAGGCAGTGAGGAGAGAGAGCTTTGGGATGCTTCACTCAGAGCAGAGAAATCCTCATATTCAGACGCCCACCAGACCTTCATAACACCAACAGAAGCGGGCTGCTGTAGAAGGTGAACCAGACCCAGGGCTGTAGCAGCGGGGGCCCTTCTCAACACTTTCTTTTCTTTCCACTGGGCTTAGAGACCTTGAATCTCCCCTGTGCCTCCTCTTCCCTTCCCTGTGACAGAAGGACAAGGGAGGCTCCCTGGCAGGACCGTCTGGGCATTAGGGGAGGGAACCCGTGTGTTCACCCACATGCACTGGCTCAGCCGGCATGGCAGGTGCAGGGCAAAGCTGGGGATGGTAAAATGGTAAAGCAGGTTTCAGCCTGAGGAAGGGACCTTCTCCCTACAGATATTCTTTCCCCCTGTTTTGTTTTCTTAAGTAAACAGGACCATGTGGTGATTCTGAGTTTTGAGGAGACACGCTTTGGAACAAAATGACCCACGAATCGAAACATGCCCCACCGTGATCAACAGGCCCAGCCCACTCGTTCAAGTGCAGTTGCTCGGTGACGGAGTCCGTCCTCTGCTGAATTCCAGGAGGAGCCCAGCCGCTGGCAGACACATCCCTGCTCTGAGGGACAGCAGCAGGTTCTGTCCCAGTGACCACGGCAAGGGTCAGTCTTCCAACCAGTGCAGCTGTCACCCCCCACGGGTCTCTGAGAGCAGCCCAGGCCGGGGCAGGGGCAGGACGAAGGTGCCGGCTCCTGTCCCTCGGCTGTTAATGCCATCTGGCCTTTGCCCTGGGACTCTGGAGTTTCTGCCATGGGGCAGGGGCGGGAGACTGGAGTCGGTATTAGTATCATTTCTGTCTTTCTCTTTTGCTGCCTGCATCCAAGTGTCGGGGGCTGCATTTTGACTTTTCAGAAGATCCATGTGAAGAGTGCTTCATTCGGTCATCAAGGGTAGTGACTGCTGAGACGGAGAGGGTGGAACTGGCCGGAGACACATTCGGTGGGGCAGAAGGCCACCTCCCAGGTCGCCGTAAGGTTGCATGCAAATAAGAAAAGCACGTGCGCCCATCATGGGAGGCGCCCTGGTTCCTGGCCCCGCCGTATGCCCGCAGCACCGGCCCGTAAGGCTCCCACCTCCCCAGTGGTCCCAGAGCCTCATTCCTTGCCTTTTGCCCTTTACGCAAAACCACCCAGCCTGACAAACTCTTTAGCCTTTAGGGTCTGGTCAGCTGTTGCTTGTAGTGAAGCCTTTCCCCAGGCCCCAGCCCACCCCAGGGCCACAGGTGTGGCCCGCGTGAGTCTGTGCACACCGCATCGGGCCCGGCAGGCGTCTGCTTGGATACCTGTCCCCTCCCCAGACCGAGCACCTCAGAAGACTGTGTTAACCGGGAACTGATTCCCTGCCACGGCCGCTACCCCGGCTCCAAGGGCTTCTCCCTGCTCTCCTCCAGAGGGTGGTGACCCCTCGCCCAGCATGAGCAGGGACCAGCCTGGCCTCGTTCCCAGCCAGCTGGAAGAGGTGGGCGAGCCTGCCGCTCACCACCCACGACGCTGCCGCAGCGGGTCCCTACAGCTTGACCCAAAATAGCCTGGGCTGGGAAACCGGAGCGTGACAAGGACGACACAGCCCAGCTGTTAAAGGAGGCAGCATCCTCACCTCCTCCCTACTCGTTCAAATTCAGCTCGAGCCCATCTCCCCCGAGAAGTCTGTGCCTCTGCCTCTGCCTCAGCCCTCCATGTGGGCTCCCGGGTCTTTGCCGCCCCCACGGCTCCTCGGGCTGGAGCGTGTCCCCCTGGGAGGTATGCAGCAGGAGAGAGCAACTGGGAGCAGGGGAGAGGGGGCACAGAGTTTTGGAAGATGGAAGCCGAGAAAATGGGGGGTACCTGACTCCACAGAGTAGAAGACGCTGGACCTTAGCTGCCGACAAGGGGCGGGATGGGGCGTCGATAAGCGGGAAGCGAGGCCAGCTTCCCAGGAAGAAGGGACCCTGGGGACACGAGGGGGTGCAAGCTGGCTGCCCACTAGCCGTCTGCTATCAGCTCCAGTGTCCCTCTCGCTCCCACGGCTCCAGCACGTTGGCCTGGGGACACACCAAGCTTACTCTCACGCGGGGCCTTTGCACAGGTGTTTCTCCTGCCCAGATGAGCTCCTCTTCTAAAAACCCACGGGGCTCGCCCGCACCTGCCAGGCCTCTAAGTGCGCCCTCCTCACACAGGGAGAGAAGCCCTCCCGTAGCCCATCCTGTTAGTGGCCAGTAAGGCTCTGCAGAGAGACTTGTGCAGGGTTCAAAAGTCGCTGGGATGATTAAGTCTAGAGTCAGCAGCCCTTTATCCGAACCATTACTTCATTCCTGGCACCGATTTGCTTCTGTATCTCAGCTTTTAATATTTCTTAAAGGAAATAACTACACAGATATTAAATTCTACTTCCAGTTTTTTTAATTTTTTTTTCAACGTTTTTTATTTATTTTTGGGACAGAGAGAGACAGAGCATGAACGGGGGAGGGGCAGAGAGAGAGGGAGACACAGAATCGGAAACAGGCTCCAAGCTCCGAGCCATCAGCCCAGAGCCTGACGCGGGGCTCGAACTCACGGACCGCGAGATCGTGACCTGGCTGAAGTCAGACGCTTAACCGACTGCGCCACCCAGGCGCCCCCTACTTCCAGTTTTAAATTCTGTGTCCTTATGTTTGGTTAAAGGCTGACAAGGTGCAAAACACTGTTCCCTTTTTAGCACCTATAGGATATTTTCACCATCTGTTACACACACACACACACACACACACACACACACTGCATGGATCTGAGGGTTGGCAACCCTTAATAGTTGTGAGAAGGGCTGCTACCAGGTGAACTTTGGGTCTTCAACACTTGATCAAGGTAACTATTTTTTAAAAGTCCAGTACTTGAGCATTAGGTCTGTTCCTCTTTTTAATGGTAGAAAGCAGCTTAACTTTGAGATCAAACTATGCTATATTCCAATACATAGGCACTGTCCCATCTTTAACATACAGGCACAGGACATTAAACAAAATGTACAAACACTAAAGACCTCAAAATCAAACTGACCAGGAAAAGGAGTAGCAGAAATCCAAGTAGGCTGCCTCCTCCCAAGACGTCAGGTCAAGAACATTTCTTTCCCTTCCTCCTTTCTTCTCTGACCATCCTTTTCCTAATTCTTACACCATGAAACTTTTTTATGATTCTTTTGTCCACCTTTTGCCTTGCCCTGGCCTGGAAAGAATGTCATGGTTCACATGTCTCAGGTCACTGTAAAGGAAGGTAATCGGATCCGCAACCAACTGTTGGATTTGCTACGATGCTGCTGATCCTGTAGTTCTGATTTCCACTGCCTCAGTTTCTCTGGAACAAGCTCACTGGATAAACTCTTCCGGGGGAAGTGGAGACACAGTTACGTGAAATACATAAATAGGCCAACTGGCTAAAAGAAATATCCCTGATGTACCAATCAAGGTCGAGTTTGTATAGTAGTCTCCACCCCCACCCCCTTACCCAAGACCCCTAGCAGATGCCTGAAACGGCCAATAGTACTGAACTGTATGTACACACTAAGTTCTTCCCGAAGCATACATGCCTACGATAATGTTTAATTTATAAATGAGGCACAGGAAGAATTTTGTTTATTGTTCACTTATTTATTTTGAGAGAGAGCACTCACTCACTTTATTTTGAGAGAGTGGGGGATGGGCAGAGAGAAGAGAAGAGAATCCCAAGCAGGCTCCACACACAGGGGTCAATCTACAAACCATGAAATCATGGCCTGAGCTGAAATCAAGAGTCAGACGCTTAACTGACTGAGCCACCCAGCTGCCCCTCATTGCCTTTTTTTTTTTTTTTTTAAATTCGAGATGCTTCCTATGTGCCTCTAGGTTAGAATTGTTTTCTCTCCCTTCTGCCTAAACCTTGTCACACCTGTTTTAAATAAACTCCACGTTTATTTTATTCATGATTCTTGGTATTTAAGGGAAACTACAGTGTGAGTTGGAAAAGAATATATTTATGTCTGCTACGATATCAAAGAAACATTTTAATCCCAGCTCCACTAAAAAACCCTAACAAGAGACATTGCATGATTTTGGAAAAATGACAGTGAAAATGAATAAAAAGAAGCATCACAAAGGCCAAATTATCCCCCAAAGGTGGTGCTGGTAGGTCAGCACTGTTTCTTGACTCACACGTGAAAGTCACAACACGCTTGAAAATACTTAGCGCTCAAAGAAATATCTGACACAGAGAATTACTTTTATACGGTGGGCTTCCTTGGGACAAGGACTAAACTCAGATTCTAATACAGCACTTAGAATAATAGCAAACGCACAATGAGTATCTGTTGTATTGACACGTTCTTTTTATAACCGATGTAGTGAATTCTTGGTAACTCGTCTGTTATATAATATCTGGTGGTTAGGTTATTGCTGAAGAGCATTTTGCACCCCATCTGCTGCTCTTCAGTGGCATTTAACACCAGAAAAATATGAATGCGTTTGTTTCTTATTCAGCTCCCTGACCCTCAAGAACGTAAGGGGTTCCATTTATTTTGTTCAGCGCTGTGTCCCCAGCGCCTAGAGCAGTGTCTGGAACACAGTAGGTGCCAATAAACACTCACCATATGACTGGATGAATGAACTTGAAAAAGATCGGGTTCAGCTGTGAAAGACAGTTACTTAGCCATGTGTTAAAAAGAAAGCATGAATTTAAGTGGGTATCATGAGCTAACTCCATTAAAAGGAAGTAGAGACAAAACTCTCAGTCTCCTTGGAAGGAAGTCCACCACTTAGGCAACGTCTAAAATGCAAAAATCAAGAAACAGTAGTGTAGGCACTTTACTTGGAATCATAAAGGTAAATTGCAGAAGGAAGACCCAAAAGGCTTAAACAGGATGCTTTTGGGAGCAGGGGGGATTAGGGCATGGGGCCGCCATGTTTCTTTATAAACTTTGTAATATGTTCAAATGTTTTAGACAATGCTTACATATCACTTGGATTAAATTTTTAAAATAACTAATGAAAGATAGCCTTGATTTGATGTTTTATAAGATGTCATTAAATCCACAGGTTTATTTAATTTTGTTAAATCTAGGCAACTGTTTTAGTACTTTTGAAAATTAAATTACACTTTTTATTTTGAAATACAGATTCACATGCAGTGCTAATAAATACTACTGATAGATTCTGTGTATTTTTACCTCGTGTCCTCCAATGACAACGTCTTGCGAAAACTATACTACAATGTCACAATCAATTGACATTGGTCCAGTAGAGACAGAACATTTCCATCACCACTAGGATCCCTCATGTTGAAACTTGTCGACACACACTTCCCTCCTAGCTCCCCAAGGAGAGGAGTTTCCTGACCCCTCATCTTACCCCATCCTTAACCCCTGGAAAACATGAAACTCTTTTCCATTTCTACCATTTTGTCATTTCAAGAATGTTATACAATGAAATCATAACATATGTAACCTCTAGCTTGGGCTTTTTTCACGCAGCATAATTCTTCAGAGATTCATCCAGGTTGATGGTTATATCAACAGTTTGTTACTTTTTATTGCTGAGTAATATTCCACGGTAGTGGCATTATTTGTTTAACCATTCACGTATTGAAGGATATTGGGGTGTCCCCAGTTTTCAGCTACTACCAAAAAAACCCCAAACAAACAAACGAGATTGCTATGTACTTTCTTGAACAGATTTTTGAGTAAACATCAACTTTCATTTCTCAGATATAAATGCCCAGAAATGTAGTCACTGGATCATATGGTAGTTGCACGTTTAGTTTTTTTTAAAAAACTGCCGCGGCGCCTGGGTGGCTCAGTCGGTTAAGCGTCCGACTTCAGCTCAGGTCAGGATCTCGCGGTCCGTGGGTTCGAGCCCCGCATCGGGCTCTGGGCTGATGGCTCAGAGCCTGGAGCCTGCTTCGGATTCTGTGTCTCCCTCTCTCTCTGCCCCTCCCCCGTTCATGCTCTGTCTCTCTCTGTCCCAAAAATAAAGAAAAGAAAAGAAAAAAACCTGCCAAAACATTTCCTAGAATGGCTTTACCATTTGACATTCTCACCTGCAGTGTATGAGTGATCCAGTTTCTCTGGACCCTTGCCAGCATTTGGTGGTGTCACTACTTTCTTATTTTAGCCTTTCTGATTGGTGTTTAGTGGTTTTAACTTACATTTCCCTGATGGCCAATGATGTTGAACATCTTTTTCGTGTAGTTATTCGTCGTCTCTTTGGTGAAATGTCTCTTCATGCCCTTTGCCCGTTTTCTAATTGGGTTATTTCTTTCACTGTTGCATTTTGAAAATTCTTCGTATGTTTTAGGCTATTCTTTTGGCAGGTATGTAGCTTGCAAATATATTTCCCCAGACCGTAGCTTGTCTTTTCCTCCTCTGAATAAGATATTTTGCAGAGCTAAACTTGTTCATTTTGATGAAGTCCACTTTAACCATTTTTGAAAATAAATTATGCTTTTGGTGTTAAATCTGAGAATATTTTGCCTAGTCCTAGATCCTGAAATTTTTATCTTTTTTCCCCAAAGCTTTATAGTGTTAAGTTTTACATTTAAGTCAATTATCCTTTTTACATTAATTTTTTATTAGGTGTGAGGTTAAGGTTTGGTTGTGGGGTTTTTTGTTTTTTGTTTTTTGTTTTGGCGGGGGGTGGGGGCGTTGCTTATGATTTCTCCAGCACAATCAATTGACATTGATCCAGTAGAAAAAGTGATTTGTTGAAAAAGTGATCTTTCTCCCACTGAATTACTTTTGCACCTTTTTCAAAAATCAGTTGGGCCAATTTGTGTGGGTTTATTTCTGGCTTCTATATTCTGCCCCAGTCATCTATGTAACTGACCCTCTGCCAATACTACACAGGTCTTGATGACCATAGTTGCATAATGTCTTAAACTCACGTATGCTGATTCTTCTCACTCTAGTCTCCTTTTCAAAAGTGTGTTAACTATTCTAGTTCTTTTGCATTTCCATATTGATTTTAGAATGATTTTGTCTATATCTACAAAAAAAAAACTTGCCGGGATTTTGATAGGAATTGTGTTAAACCTGAACATCAATTCCAGAAGAATGTTCACCATGCTCAGTCTTCCAATCCATGAGTACAGTATGTGCCTCCATCATGTAGATCTTCTGTTATTTCTTTCATCAGTGTTTGGTAGTGTTCAGCACACAGGTCCTGTATGTGTTTTTGTTTGACTTACACCTCGGCATTTCATCTATTTGAGCGATTTTAAATAGCAAGGTAACTTTTCCAGCTTTATTGAGATCTAATTAACAAATAAAAGTGTATGTACTTAAAGCATACGACTTGAAGGTCACTGTGAAATGATTCCACAATTAATCAGCACATCTATCACCTCACCTAATTGCCTTTTTGCGTGTGTTTGGTGGGGAAGCTTAAAAGGTACTCTCGGTAAGCAAATTTAGAGGATATAGCACAGTATCATTAACTATAGGCACTATGCTTTACGTTAGATCCCCGGCACTTATTCCTGATATAACTGAAAGTTTGTGGCCTTTAACCAACATCTCTGCACTTCTTCCACCAACCCCAGCCCCAACCTCTGGCACCTAGTGTTCTACTATCTGCTTCGCTGGATCTGACTTAAAAAAAAAAATCCATATATGAGTGAGATCATACAGTATTTGTCATTCTCTGTCTGGCTTATTTCACTTAGCATAATGTCCTCCAGGCTCATCCATGTTGTCACAAATGACAGGCTTTTCTTCTATTTTATGGCTAAATAACTGTATATATGTATACCACATTTTCTTTATTTACAATACTTAGGTTGTTTCCATACAGAGATGTTGTGAGTAATGCTGCAATGAACATGGACGTGCAGATATCACTGTGAAGATATTGATTTCATTTCGTTTGGATATAAACACAAAAGTGGGTTTATTGGATCATGTGGTAGGTCTAGTTTTAATTTAATTTCAGTGTCTCCGTGTTCGTGCTCGTATATAGAAATACATTGGATTTTGTATGTTTATCTTGTATCGTATGACCTTGCTAAAGTTCACTTATTGGTTCTAAGAGGGTTTTTTTAATTATTTCTTATAATTTCTATAATTTTTATTATTTCTTACAATCATGTCATCTGCGAACAGAGACAATTTTATTTCTTCCTTTCTAGGCTGAATGCCTTTTATTTCTTTTTCTTGCCTTATTGCACTGTCTAGAACTTTCAGCACAATGTTGAGTAGAAGTGGCAAGAGTGGGTATCCTTGCTTTTTTCTTGATCTTAGGAGGAAAGCGTCCAGTTTTTCACTATTAGGTATTATGATAACTGTCTGTTTTTTGCAGATACTCTTAGCAAGCTGAGGAAGTTCCCCTCTGTTATTTTTCTAAAAACTTTGTCATGAATAGGTATTGAATTTTTTTAAAAATTTAATGTCATAAAACATACACAGCTTAAAATTTATCATTTTAAGCATTCTACAGTGACATATGGGACATTCACTACCTTGCACAATCATCACTACTATCCATTTCCAGAACATTTTTTTCACACTGAAAGGGAACTCTATACCCATTAAGCAGTCATTCCTCATATCCTCTTTCTCCCAAGGGTATTAAATTTTGTCAAATGCTTTTTCTGCCTCAATTGATAGAATCATGTGATTTTTCTTTTTTCAGCCTGTTAATAGGGTGGATTAAAATGACTTTCACATAGTGAAACAGCTTTTGTATTTCTGGAATAAACTCTACTTGGTCATCGTGTATAATTGTTTTTATATATTACTAAATTGTGTTTACCAATATTTTGTTCCTGATTTTTGCATCTGTACTCATGAGGAATTTTGGCCTACAGTGTTTCCTCTTTTTTGTATTATCTTAGTCTGGTTTTGTATCAGGGTAATACTAGCAATTATATTGAAAGGAGTTTGCTCCTGTTGTATTTCCTGGAAGATATTGTACAAAATTGGAGGTAATTCTTCTTTAAATATTGGTACCACTCTCCAGCGATACCATCTGGGCCTGTAAATTTCCCTTTTGGGAGGTTTTAAATTATTACTTCAATTTCCTTAACAGTTATAGGGCTATTCAAATGATCTATTTCATATTCAGTGAGTTGTAGTAGTTTGTGGTTTTTGAAGAACTTAACCATTTTATATAAGTTGTCAGATTTCTGTGTGTAGAGTTTCCCACAGTGTTCCCTAATATCCTTTGGTGTTCTCGGGGTCTGTAGTGATACCCTGTTTTATTCATAATATTGGTGATTTTTATTGGCCTTTTCGAAGAATCAACTTTTTGTTTCACTGATTTTCTCTATAGTCTTTCTGTTTTCAATGTCAGTGATTTCTGCTCTTATTTTCATTATCCCCTTCTTTCTACTTGCTTTGGGTTTATTTTGTTCTTCTTTTTCTAAGTTCTTGAGGAAGAAGTGTAGATTACTGATTTAATATGGTTCCTCTTTTCTTTCTTTTTCAACTCCAATTTTATTTTATTCTATTTTTTTACGTAGGCACCATGCCCAATGTGGGGCTTGAACTCATGACCCTGAGGTCAAGAGTTAAAGACTCTATCAGCTGAGCCAGCCAGGCACCCCTGGTTCCTCTTTTCTAATGTGTACATTCAGTGTTATACATGTTCCTCTTGGTCATACTTTAGCTGTTTCTTACTAATCTTAATACATTACATTTTTACTTCATTCAGTTTTACTTCTTTTGACATTTTGTCTTTGACCTATGAGAGTTTGAATCTGAATCTTCCTGTGTGGCCCCTATTGACACCATGGGATGGAGGGGGCTCATTCCTGCCCAGTGGAAATGAGTGTCCTGGCTCTCTACTTGGTCCTCTCTCACATTACCCCTACAGGGAGCTAGGGTACCTCATTACAGCCTGGTGACAGTGGAAGTCTACGCTATTCAGCCTTTGAGGACAAAGGGGGCAGTGGAACCACAATCTTTTGTGTGGTGTTTGGTTGGAGTCACTGATTATCATCTAAAATTTTCTCTCTCTTTTGCAGAGAAGGAAATGGAGAATGGGAGATGGGAAACCCTGTCCCAGACCTCCCAGCTGGGAGGAGTGGAGCTGTGTTGACAGCAATACCCAGCACCTGCACAGCTCGGTGAGCTCCCCGAGGAGGGGCTGGTTCCCACAGCTGCCAGCAGGGGGTCTGTGCTTGAGCAGGGCAAGGGGCTAAAGATGAGCAGGAATGATCTGCTAGTTCCCTGCTCAAAAGCCATTTTGGCCTCATGTCTCCTCCAGGATAAAATCTTACCTCCTCAGGCTGGTATCCAGGGCCCCTAAGACTGACTCTTCTAAAAGGATCAACTAGGTCAACTCTTGCTCTGAACCCTAGTGTCCTGCACTTAGAATGGAACCTAGGCCATATGCTCTTGAGGCCAGCCACCTACTTCTCTGGTCTTTCTGTTTTCCTGGCTCACTTGACTCTGTGTGCTCCCTTCTTCTTCTTGCCTGAACACTCCATACCCATATCTGCCACAGGGCCTTTGCTCTGCTCCTCCCTCACCCTAGACAGCTGTTTGCACAGCTGGCTTCTCCTTGTCACTGCCTCAACAGAGAGGCCTACATTTTTTATGATGCCCCCACCTTGCCAGCCCCTGTCACTCTCGTTCCCATTACACTATTTCATTTTTTCTCTTTTTTTCTTCTCTTTTTAACATTTTTGTTTTTCACAGGGCCCTGCTTTCAAGATCTGTATTCATACCGAAAACCAAGAGCAAGCTAGCTTTTGCCCTGCTACTTCATGGGTGCTGTTTCATTTTCTTCATAGAGCGCATCTCACTCTAAATTTTTCTGATGTGTATTTGTTTATATGTTTATTTTCAGTCTTCTCTTTGGGGCCCCATGGGACAGGCTTGTTTTGTTTCAGCTCAGGCTCAGTAAGCAACAAATAGATGTATGTGTGCTCAGGGCTGGCTGGCTCCAGCCTCTTGGACACTGTTGGGTGCTGTCTGCAGGCCCGCGTGGTGCAGGCCAGACCGGCCAGGGTCTCTGTGCTGGGGGAGCAGCAGCACATGGGCAGAGGCCAGGCCTGTCAGCAGGAGACCCACTGAGGCAGAGGAACTAAGGAAGCCGCTAAGAGTCCATTTTCCCTCCTTGTTGCAGCCTTGACCAGAGGGCAGGGCTCTCTCTCACCCCTCCTAGGGAAAACCAGCTGTGGTCCTTCACACACACATTAGTCCTGCCCCTAACCCCCAACTCCCTGCCTGGAACAGGTGGTCCCAGCCCTGGAAGTGCAGGGTGGGACCAAGACCTGGCTCCTCTACTGGCTCCCGCACAGGCGGGCCACGTGTCTTGCCCTTGCTGGCCTACACTGACTGCCCTGTAAAGTGAGGTATAAAGTTCCCACAGCCCTTCTGGTACATGCCTCACCCCCTGACCTGGCTAAGGCTGCCCAGAGTCCATGGCCTGGGCAGAGCCATGGTCAGCAGCGTCCTGAAGGAGCCTCCTGGGCCAACAATTGCTCGTTAAAATGGAGCAGGCTGGTTGGGGAGACTCATCCTGGGGGAGGATACACACCCTTAGAAAAGGAAGAAAGTGTACAGAAGGTTAGCACACTACCAAAGGGTACACCCAACATGGAGCCATGTGCATTATGGAGGGAAAGAGAAGGAATGATGCTGACTCTGTGTGTGGGGGCGGGGGGGCAGCGCTGGTCAGCGGCAGGGGACACAGACCTGCTTCAGCAGGACTACCGCCCCCCCCCCCCCCCCCAGGGCTCAGCTCCTGGATGTACGCAGCCTGGTGCTGTCCACACCCAACACTTCCAACTCAGAGCTTCCTTAGCCAAGGGAGAGTGGGGGTGGGAAAGTGTCACTTCTCATTTCCTTTGACCAGCTCAAGAAGAAACAGAGCTCCGTTTTCTGAGAGGCTCATAATTAAATGAATTAAAATGTTTTCCTTCACGGTGACTTTGCCAACTCCCGTCCACCTCTCCCTGGCCCCGTTCCCAGCAAGTGGAGAGAGCCTGGGAGGATGCAGAGTGACATATTGTGTGCCTCCAGAGCAATTAGCTTGTGCATCGTCATTTTGGGGAGAGATTTATGGCCGGCGTTCGGAGCATTCCAGCCCAGACCTCTGCGGCCTGGATTCGTCTGCTGGGGAAGTTCCTGGAAGCGGAGTCTCAATATTAGTTCCAATTACAGTCAGATGAGAGCCCATTCATAAGGATTGCCTTCGACAGGCTCCTCTCCTGTCGCTCTGGTCTGACCTTGAGCCACCATTGCTGCCACCAGCCTCAGAGAGGGAGGAAAACTCTCTGGGCTCAGCCCCGGTTCCTAGCAAGCTGAGGAGGCAGGCCATGGGTGTGCTGGACTTTGACGGGGAGAGCTGCGGAAGCACATGGAGGAGGAATGGGGAAGACTAAAGATGTCTCGGCATCTTGCTTCTCCGCAGATGCTTCTGGAAGGGTGGCAATGCAGGGGGCACTGCCCATGGTCTGAGATCTCCCAGGCCCCGGGACCATCCTTTGACCTTGTTTCTGAAGTAGACTGAGTAGTCCCAGAGCAAGGGCCCGAGTCCTTTAGGGACCCAGGAGGCATTGCAGCCACAGCCTCCAAAGAGTCCTCACTGGGCACAAGGACCAGAGCTTACTATCTGGCCATCAGCGTCCTTTCAGCCGAGCCGTGCCCCTGAGGGGTCTTTGGGTGAGCTGGGCTGTCAGTGGCCAACACACACACCCATTAGCACGTCTGCAGATGGATATTCCTCATGGCACCAAGACCCCAAGGACTAAATAAAAACCCAAGGAAGTAATTACCTGCGTATTGATTATGGATTAGGCTAACGACATTACTAATTACATCTAAAGATGTGTATCCACTGCACCAGCCTGTTAATGGCTTGCATGAGGTATTAAAGCGCTAATTAGGAAAAATAGGTTTCTCACCAGCTGTGATTACAGGATCCCTGGAGAAGGAAGAAGGAAGATCCCCTGAGAGGCCCAGCTTTCCTTCAGTGGAGGCCTCAATCAAGAGCCAAGTCCATCATCCAAGACTGGACATTTCCATCCACCTGACAGATGCTCCTTGAGCTCCTGATGTCTTTCATGAGCGGGCTGAGGGGGCTGAAACTGGGCTCAACCGCCACAGGGCGTTGAGAAGGAGACACAGGCCTGTGCAGATGGGACAGGATGGCCCCAAGAGGGACACATTCTGGGCCTGGTAAACAACCTGAGAAGCCTCAAGTCCCTTCCAGAGAGGAACAAGAGTTTCCCGTAAATCATCTGGTCTAGATCCTTCTTTCAGACACAGAGAGGTGGAGTGAGCTAGCAGGTGGTGACGTGAGGCCCAGGGCCCAGATGCAGCCTGCACCCTTTCAACCGTGGTGGCTCACGGTGGTCAGGGACTGGGCCCCTTCCTCCAGGACGGGAAGGTGGGGAAAGCACTGGGTCTCTCCATCCACAGGGATTTCTTGTGCTTCTCCCTCTACCGAGGCCGCCTCTCCCCTTCCCATCCCTGCCACTACCTACACTTTACTCGCCTTTTGGTTTCTGCTTAGAGTAACTCCTGGAAGCCTCCCCTGCATTATCCTGACTGGGCTTGCAGAGGCCCCCCTCCTGGGACACACCATCAATAGAAGGCTGATGTCCATCTTTCTCTCTTTAGACCATAAGCTCAATGAACAGTGACTGAGCAGACCTGATTGGATAAGAGGGGATCAAGATATCTATCTATCTATCTTTCTATCTATCTATCAATCATCTATCTATGTATCATCTATCTATCATATCTCTCTCTCTACCGACCTAGTTACTTATCTAATGATTGATTTGGCTTTACAACAATTCCTGAGCATTCTCTATATTTTCAATGTTATAGGATCTTATCTCTGAAGAGCATCTTGTCCTCATTAGATTTTCTTTCAAGTTACTGCATTTTAATTACTCAAGGAATACATTAATGCAGTTTTTTGTTAAAACTTCAGACCTTATAGATAAAGTTAAATGCCCCTCTTGCCACCATCCACAACCTCAGAGGGGGCACAGGTATAGATTTGATGTGGATGCTTCTAGACCTTTTGGTGTGTTTTTGTACATACGTTTGTACCCGCAGAAATATAGAACGTTTGGTGTGCCTGCGTATGTGTGTGTATGTGTTGCACATGGGGCATGCATCTCCTGTCCTGTGTGCAGAAGGAGAGCATGACAAAAATGGCGGGAGGACAATCTAACCTCTTCAGGGATGGTTTTATTTGACTGTCTTGATAAAAAATAAAAAATGAGGGGTGCCTGGGTGGCTCAGTCAGTTAAGCATCTGACTTCGGCTCAGGTCATGATTTTGCAGTCTGTGAGTTGAAGCCCCACATTGGGCTCTGTGCTGACAGCTCAGAGCCTGGAGCCTGCTTCGGATTCTGTGTCTCCCTCTCTCCCTGCCCCTCCCCAACTTGTCCTCTGTCTTTCTCTGTCTCTCAAATATAAATAAATGTTAAAGAATAAAAAAAAGCCTCTAATGAAAAATGATAGCACTGGACTGTTATGAAATATAATGTGGACTGTGACTTACGTATGTTCTCAGTTGATACAGCTCATTTAGAGGCCATGACACAAGATTGCCAACAGTTACCATTTTTCCCCTTCTGGGACACGCATTGAGATGTTGGGGAGCCCACTGAGGGTACTGGGACCGCAGGCTCCCAATTCTCTACCATATCTCTCCCCTAATTTTGGTTCAGCCGGTGGTAAGCCAAGTCTTCCTGGCACCTACACAGGCCTAGTGTACCCAGTAGGCACTCAGTCAACACTTCGGGAAATGGAATGAATCCAGCGAGAGCCACGTACGAACAAGCAGCATCCAGCTGGTGGCACCAGTCAGGACAGCACAGTCCAATGGGGGAGCGTCTGATTGTCTATTTATAAAGGTGGGGAATGGGCTAAGGAGACCAAAAGAGGAATGACCAGTGACCTCTTGAGGTGTGAAGGGACAAAGGCGGGGTAGCTGTCACCCGGAGATGGGGCTTGACAGAAGCCAGGGGTTTGCTAGAGAGTCCCACCAACCATGGGAAACTGGAGGTGGAAGAATAGGGAGAAGAAATGCTCCCTGGTCACTGTCTGCTTCCTGCTGGTGCCTCCCGGTGTCTGAGTTAAGCAGGAGCCAGAGGCCAGGGAGACTGCACTGGGACAGATGTGTGTGGATGACATGCGGCTTGCCCGGCTCCTTGGAGCCATCCGCAGGGTGGGAGGAGGAGGAGGAAGACGAGGGGGCGGGCTCCATCCCTGGCCTCCCAGTGGCCCCCAGCAGCAAGTCTGTGCCCTTTCTGACATCTGGCTCAGACCTTCCACCTGCAGCCCCGACCTGGGCAACGTCAGCCACCTCAGGGCTGCCAAACAGCCACCGCCCTCCAGCAGCAGTGGGGGGGGGGGGGGGGGGGAGCACATACCTGGGCATTTGGCCAGGTGCAGGAAGGTGGGGAAACTGTAGTGTGCCTCTGTTCCTCTACAGTG
Organism: Panthera onca; assembly: GCF_046562875.1. Classification (NCBI taxonomy): domain Eukaryota; kingdom Metazoa; phylum Chordata; class Mammalia; order Carnivora; family Felidae; genus Panthera; species Panthera onca. Next base: position 37,805,953 of record NC_138349.1, on the reverse strand, counting down.
GTGACATCAGCTGGTGACATCACTGGGCTGGCCCTGCAGGTGGAGGGCGTCACAAGTTCAAATAACTCATTGGGGATGGGGGTTAGGGATGGCGTCAACAGTAGGGGCTGTGCCAGGAACACTCCTGCTGATTACTGAGGGGCCTGGGCGGGAGGACAAAACCTTGTGCAGCTGTCTGAGGTTGTGACCCCAGCTCTGCGCTCAGGAAGGGTCTGTGCACAGCTGGGCCGTCTCTGAGTGTGTGTGTTGGGGGGCGGTGTGCCTGGGCCCTCTCATGTGGGTCCACAAGGACGCTGCAGGTCAAGGGCATCAAACTTTCCACAGGTGTTCCCTTTCAGCAGAAAGGCTTGGGGGCACTTTCGTTTCTTACAGAGGGAAGACCCCACCCCACCCCCTGTCATATTTGGGCTGGAGGTCAGCCCACACCTGCCTTCTGTCGCCCAGGTGCCTCCTTTCTACCCTCAGGCCATTCCCCGCCTCTCCTGCCTCCAGCCTCTCCCCTCTACACCACCCTGTACATGGGGGTGGGGGAAGAGGCTCCAAAGCAAAAGTCCACATCCGGCTCACTTGCTCTGTCAGCTCCGTCTGCCTCAGAATAAAGCGCAGAGTAGGGGCAGGCACGGGGAGGGGGCAGCTGGCCATCCTGTTGCTCTGAGGATGCAGCGTGTCCTTCCGTGTCCCCTGGAACCCGGGGGGGCCCAGGCGAGGGATGGGGCTGGTGGCCTGCCTCCACACCTGCGCTCCCACCCCACCCCCGACGGCAGCGCGCACCCTCGGGCCCACGCCCCCAACTCCCCTCGCAGCCACGGTCTCCCCGACTTTCCCAACACCCCCCCCCCCGCCCCCCCAGAGATAACACCTTGGCCTCCCTTTTGCCTCAGGAGCCTGATTGGTCACCTCCGTGCCCCTTGCAGAGAGAGACCAGGTCACCGCACAGGGCCCGCAGGGACGGACGCAGGGGCGACCGGGCCCCCGTACGTGGTTGTGAGCTCAAACCCCCGTGTGCACACGAGACACGCGGGCCGAACGAGCGTGGGGCTGCTCGGCTGGGTGGAGACCGGTCCACGGGACAGCAGTTAACGCGGACTGTGACTAAGGCTGCAAGGGGACACGGATGGCAACTGTGCGAGACACGTTGTGGGCAGGAACGTCGGCCGGGCCAGGGCAGGGACCAGGGCGGAGCGTTCAACCAGGAGGCTAGGCTGAGCGGTTACCAGACGACCCAGAAGGACTGGAGCGCTGGCTTTCCTCTCAGCCGCTGTGGGGACGCTCCCCTGCCCTCCTCTAACCCCTCCCCCAGCTCCTTGCGGGCCCCGCCTCCGTCCCCCCCCCCCCCCCCCCCCCCCCGCCCCGACCTCGTTAACCAGCGTGTGGTGGTGGAGATTGGCAGACCGGAGGGGGTTAGAACGACTGAAATCCTGCCTGCCTCTGAGAAGCAGTGACAGGGGAAGATGAGCAGCTTGGGACCCAGTAAGCCTGGGGTCAGAGAAGAGGACAGGGCATCAGAGGACGAAAGCAGGGCCTAGACAGGAGGCCTTTTATCCCTTTGGAGAGACACGGTCAAGATTAGTATGAAGCGGGTGTGGAGCCTTTCTTCTTTGAGCACAGTCTTCTGCCTTCTTCTGGGAGAGGAAAGCCCATGACCAGAAAGAAAGGAAACAGCAGGAATGGATATGGGGTCCCCGCCAGGGTTTTCAGGGCTGGTGCTCCAGGTCTCCTTGGTCCTGTGATCTTATTCCAAGGTGCCCCATCCCACCAAGGGGCAGGAAGCACACAGTGACTAGGAGTCACCCCAGGGAGGATTCTGCCGTGCCCAGTGACCATTCACCTCCCCAGCATCCCCAGTGCCACTGTCCTGAGCAGGCTCTGGTCTCCTCCTCCGATGACCACAACACTCCCTTCTCGGTCTTCCCACCTTTGGTCCAGGCCCTCTCAGGCCACCCTCCAACAGCCTGGAGGGGGTACTCCCTGGGAGTGGCAGTTCCCAAGAGTGTATTCTATGGATCAGTGACCCACAAAGTCCCATGTAAATGGAAAAGTCTGCGCTCCCCCCTACCCCTCTGCTCACTGCCAACTTTTCTTCTCAATGTCTAACATAGATTCACTGTGTTGGTGAGAAGACAGTGAAAGCCTCCCACAGCAAATAAACACATTTAGTTTGGAGTCATGCGGTGTTTCCTATATCTGTTTGATCATGGGGTCCTTTTTCATCCAATGCATTTTGAAAAAAAGCTAACTAAAGTACATATCTGATCATTTCTTCCTTCAACACTTGAGTGCCTCCTTGCACCAGTGCTTTTTGCCCTATGACCTCCATGGTTCTTGCCTTGCCTTCAAGACACAGGTCCCTTGCCTTGCCTGGCCCTGAACTCTCAGCCTGGGTTCATCTTCCACTACACCGGGCACACAGGCCCACCGCCTGACGTCCATGCACTCTCTAAACACAGTGTGAGTGGGAGGTCTCCAAACCTTTGTTTCAGCCCTTCTCTGGTGCTCTCTCCCATCTCTTCTTCCATCCACCCAATTCTAACTCATCACTGAAATCTCAGAAGCTATCTTCTCCCTGAAGCCCTTCTTGATCTCACAGTCAGGATGACTCACTCCAGATGGGCACTGCTTCTTTATTACCCCTTCTTGTCTTCAGCCAGGCACTCTCCCTCTCCCCCAAAAAAGAGTAATCCTTCAGGAAGAGTTCCAAGTCTGATATGACTCTTTGTCCCTTCCAACCCCACCTCATCCTGACCCCACACAAGGCTGGTCTAATGATATTTCTATCAATCAATCAATAAATGTTGAAATCACTGCTCCCTCCTCTTCTGTCTTGCCTCTGGGAAGAGCCCCAAGAGGCCAGGAAGAACACACGTCTGGGAGTTCCTTTCACAGGAGCTCTGGGATTATGGCGTTGTCATGTGCACACTATAAGGGGTCATATTTATCAGGGTAATGAATGTTGCTGTGTTACGTCTGGGGGCTCATTAGATCCATGTACTTAATCAAGTACAAAGTTCAGCCCTGAGTTGAGCCATCATCTAAGGAACTAATGAGGCTGTACGAGGGTCAGCAGAGACCTGGGACCCCGAAGGCCAGCACAGAGTCCTCAGGGGTGGTGAGAAATGGGGATGAGAAGGAAACAAAAGATAATAAAAGAGCCCAGAGAGGAGAGAGGAGGAGTCACCAAGGAATCCTGATGTCCTCTGGTTTTATTAGACATTTTGGGGGGAACGTACAGGAAAGTGCTAGAACAGTATAGTACACCCCTCCCCATGTCTTTCTGATGATGCTGGCTCCACACGTACTCTACTCCGGTGAAGTCAGCGGGATAATGGTCCTGCCCTGAGGACCCTGGTGCAGGACCAGGTCCCTAGAGTCAGCAGTAAGGACCAGACGTGCTAGGGCCAAGGGGGGGAAATCGCCTACAATCCCTTAGGCTGGCATGGGCCACATAGGAGCATTTGCCAACTGCAGGGTGCTGGACATGAGAGGTGACAGGATGACAAAGATGGAGGAAGAGAGGGCAGGGAGAAGCTTTAACCCCACCCAGCCTCCTCCAATCACAACTGTGTGCATGGAGCTTCCCCTTTCCTGGGTGGACTTTTCTGAAAATGAGCTTATGAGCCCAAATGTCCTCTCAGGCCTTGGTCCCCAGCACGTGTCCTTGGAGCAGCCACATCATTCGCACCGTGAGCTTGGCCCAGCCCAGCCCAGCTCCTGGGTCAGGATCTGCATTTCCCTCAGGATCCCTAGGAGATTTGTGGGCAAAGATGTGAGAAGGGCTGATCTCAGGTGCCATCCAGCCAAGGTGACCCTCCCGCCCATGTGATAGGCTCATTGAAGTACAAACCCATCTTAGGTATCTTGAGTCTCTCTGCCTCCCCAAAACCCACCCACATAAGTTGGTCCAAAACCTGAAGGGAGATCAGTGCTCAGTAAGGAAGAAATAAAGTAAGTGAGACCAGGTAACAGGTCTCAGCATTTTCTTAGGGTCTGAAAAAACAATGGTCACTCTGATTATGGGAAACTGTAGGCTGTAATCAAATATTTGCGCTGGCAACTCCACTCTCTGGTCACCAGCTGTTAGAACTCCAGCTGGACAGGAACCCAGGTCCCTCCTTGCTCAAGTAGAAGAAACAGGAGGGCTCGGTCTCCCCCTATGCCAGGGGGATGAAATTCTTCCTCGTTTCAGAGGCTTTGGAGAACATCACCCGCCCCATGTAAATGCATGCCGAGAGGCGCCAACTATTGTCATGCTCTCATTATGTGTCTTGGGATTCCGACCGGAAGAGTCACACTCCAGAGAGGCAGCTGTTCTCCTCTGCAGGTGGAGCATTTGCCTGACGTCACTGGAGTTGGAGGCAGACGGTCTCCTGGACAGCCAGGGACAAGGGCGGTGGCCTTCCAAAGGAGCCACCTGCCACAGCCTGACAGATTGACATAAGGAAGGTGGACTCGGCCTGTTCCTGGCCTTGTCCGACCAGCGGAAGAGGATTGAGAAATGTGTCTGGCGGTGGTGCCACAGGAGAATGCATAAGTAGCCAACTCGCTTACTGGAAAAGAAATGACCTAATCCACCAAGCTAGCCTGAATCTTAATGGGAAGACCATGCAGTGGGGTAGGAAGGCTGGCCAGAAGGCCTTGGCTGTGCCCGAACTGTGGGTGCTGAGTGCCTTCCACCTCATGCCCTGCCCTGGAAGCAGCAGAGCCCCTTAGAAAAAAGCAGTGGCTCTGAAAATGCCACTTCTTAAGCCAAGAGCCAGCCTGGGAGAGTGAAATGCACCCAAGAAGGGCTGAGGCTTAAAATGAGGGTGCTCAGCAGGAACCCAGACTGCAGTGACCTGGCCAGCCTGCCACCCTTTCAGATGGGAAAGAGCCCAGAAAGTTTCGAAGACAGTGAAGCCCACCAGTGCGCTTTGAGAGAACATCCATCCCTCTTCTTTCTTCATTATGCTGATGATATACATTTGTCACCAATAAATAAGCAAACAGGACAGACAGAAATGCCTCATGGTCCCACACACAGACATTGCATTTGAGTGGATGCTGTGCTGCAGGGCACCAGGACCTCGCTGGTATGGAGGCTGCTGGTCCAGGGACTACACTTTGAGTAGCAAGGCCCCGCCAGATATTTTCAAATATGCCTGTATATACATTTTTGTTTTAAAATTTTCCCATAGGGTACATATTATTTTGCAATAGGACTCAGTTTAATAACTTATTATGACTCCCTTTTGATATAAAAAATATACTTCAGTAATAAATAGTGATGGCTACACAGAATTCCAATGTATGCAAGTTCCAGAATTTAGCCACTCTCCTATTGTGGGACACATGGGTTCTTTTCAACTTATCTTCCATATTAAATAGCCCTCACAAAGATAAGTCTTGTGACTAAACCTTATCATACATCCTAAACTCTTTCTTTAGAATTTCAATAGGTAAAATTAAAGGCATGCATAATTTGGGGACTTTCCACAGAGATTACCAAACTGCCCTCTGAAAAGGTTTACCAACAAACACAGACCCCAGCAGTGTACCAGTCACTCTCACTTAAAACAATTATTCAGAGAAAGAAAATCAAAGGACAGCCTCAGGTTTCTGTCTCAATTTTTGCTACATCAGGAAAGTCATACATTTTCCTAGTGAAAGAGCATGGAATCTCACTTCCTCATTTATTTCACATTTATCTACTACCTCCTGTGCAATGAGGTATTGCAGCAGGCACTGGAGGGGCTCAACTCAATGTAGTCACCGTTTAGAGAAGAACTAAGACCCAGTAAAAATGGTCTGTTCTCCCCAGTTTTCTCCAAATTCTCTTTGATCTTGAGAAACTTACTTCTAAGATGATGGGACATGTCCCAAAATGATTTGGGACCTGGTGAATTTGAAGTGTCTCTGGGACAGCCCAGTGGAGATGCTTGGTAGAAACCTAGACAAGGGGGTCCAGAAAAGTGGGTCACTATGATGGTTAATTTTTTGTGTCCACTTGACTGGGCTAAGGGATGCCAGACAGCTGGTAAAACATTACTTTGAGTATTCCTGTGAGGGTGTTTCCAGAAGAGACTAGCATTTGCATTGGTGAACTGAATAAAGCAGAGTGCCCTTCCCATCATCCAATCCACCAAAAGGTGGAGGAAGGGTGAATTCACTCTCTGCTTGAACTGAGACATCCATCTTCTCCTGCCCTTGGATATCAGTGCTCCTGGTCCTCAGGAGCTTGGAACTTGCACTACCAGCCCCCTCCTTCTCAGGAGTTCAGGTTCAGACTGAATTATACCACCAGCCTTCCTGATTCCCCACCTTGTAGGTGACAGATCGTGGGACTCCTCTGCCTCCAAAGCTGCATAAATCAATTCCTATAATAAATCTCTTCTTATATATATATCTATATATCTCTCACTGGTTCTGTTTTTCTGGAGAATTCTGACCAGTATAGCCACTTACCCTGTCTGAGTCCCAATTACCTCCTATGTAAAATGGGACCTGGGAGAAAGCTGGTCTAGGAGCCCTTGGTATCCAAATGCCTGGTGTTGCAGGAAGGGCGGGTGGATGCAGCCCAGGGAAAGAAGAGCCTGAAAGCAAGGAGGGCTGAACAGAAAGTCCTGGCTGCCTGAGGGTTTCTAGGCATTCAGTGAGCAGGTGGATGGGTTGCAGAGGAGGTTAGAAAGAGGAAAATAGATACCTAGCGAAGAGGTATCATCAGAGCTCACCATTAACCCCGTAAATGCAGTTTCCCCTTGATCCACAAATCCACCTCCAAGAACTTGTCCTTCAAAGCCACTTTTACGCACATGCTTGAATATGCATAAAAAATTAATATTTTTTGTAAGAGAGAAAAATTGGAGGCAACCCCAGTGCTTAAGGCAGCACCTGGCATGCAGTAGCACTTTGTACCACTCATTGAATGAAGAACAAACTCAATTTCATTAGTAGGACTATTGATTACTTAAATTATGGGAAGTCCATTCCAGTGAGAACTCTGCTGCCATAAAAATAAAATAGACTTATATTCAGAGGTATCTATGCTACACTGCAAAGTGAAAAAAGTAAATCACCAAATGGTTCGGATAAGCATGGGCTCCTTTCTGAAAATACCTATGTATATATATGCATCTATACCTATGTACTATACATTATACATGTACATTCATGTGCAAGGGGGTTGTTGAGTGCTCTCAGGTGGAACCCGTAAGGGATGAGGGAAACAGGGAAGGGACAGGGAAGAAGCCAGGCAAGATCGTGGGTCCAGCCTCACTTGATCCCACCAGGAGCTCTGGCACATGAATGGCACCACAGAGCTGCCCACCTCGTAGCAAGGAGGTCAGGCTTTTGTACCTGTATTATTCAGTCATTGGTTGGGAGTTACCCCATGGCATTGGCAAGAATTTCCAGACATTGCTTGATGAGGCAGATCATTTCTGCTGAGGGTGGCTCTCCAAAAGAGGATGCAACTCTGAACCAATAGCAGCCTGGATGGTACACTGGCCAGAGGAAGAAAATCTAGGCAGCACCAACAGTATCTAACACAGATATATAGGTGTGTGTGTATTTTTGCAGGTGCACAGAAAATAATCTGGATGGATATCCACCAGGGTGTCAATAGTGGTCACCCCTGAAAATGGAAATCAGGGTTGGAGGAAGGCAATGAGAAAAGAAAATTGTGTATTTCACTTAACATACTTATGTATTAGTTGCATTTTCCTGTAACCAGCATGTATTACATTTGTAATAAAAAAACAGAGTTAAAAGCTGCAGACAGGCCAAGCCATATAAAAATGGAGCAAAACCCCCCATGGGATGCATTGTAAGAGCCCTCTGACTATAGGCAGTAGGAGGGTCAGGACATGGGAAGTCCAGAGGGCCATAAAACAGGGCTAGTGTCAGGTAGAGAACAGGGTGTAGAGAACAGAGCCGGCAGCCAGGAGCCATACACCCAGGGCAATATGGGGCCCCTCAGCCAAATCACCCTTTCCAGGGTTGAGATTCCTCATCTCACCTCACTCTCAGTACTCACTCTGTAATGAATTATTTTTCCTTTCTCTTGGAATGGATGACAAATTAGGAATCTTAAGGAAGCTGTGCCAGGGGCTGGGTGTTCCTTCCCAGAAGATAAATTGTACATAAATTGTCATGAGGGAGGAGAACAGGAACTTGTCAGGAATTACACGTATTTGCTCTTGAGGTTTCTATTAGAAATTAGAGAGCCAGAGCACTTGGCCCACTCAGAGGTAGGTGGCTGGGGAGGGGGTGGTGATCAGGCAGCCCCAGAGACTGGCCCTGTGGGCGTCAGAGCCCTTGCACCTATTCCCCCACCACAGTCAAACTTGCTCTGGGCCTCCAGCTAGCAACATCCTGGTCCTCATCAGGGGATAGGAGCAGATTGAGAGCCTGACCACCAAGGGGGGGACATGGACAGTGTAGAAGGGGGTGGGACCCTGAAAACCTCACCAGTGTCCACTGGCTCCAAGCAGGGGCGATCACCCACTGGCATCTATCAGTCAGTTTGGGCTGCTATAACAAATTACCACAGACTGGGTGGCTTAAACTACAGACATTTACTTCTTATAGTTTTGGAGGCTGGATGTCCAAGATCAGGATACTATCATGGTCAGATTCTGGTGAGGGACTTCTTCCTGGTTTATAGACAGCTGACTTCTCATTTGTATCCTCACATGACAGGGAAAAAGAGGGCTAACTCATTTCCTCTTCTTATAATGCAGGCTCCAGCCTCATCACCTGATTACCTCCTAAAGACCCCCACATCCTAATACCATCCTATTGGGGTTAGGGTTTCACTATATGAATTTTGGGGGACACGAATGTTATGCAGTCCATAACAGTGGTGATATTCTAAGACAATAAACCTTCAGGGGAGACAACCTTGTGAAGGTGCTTGACAAATTTAGAACAACATGTCATATGCTGATGATGGCACTTAAGCAAATGGCTCTGGTAAGATCTGAAGGTATGGAGAGTGCTAAAGAATGTGCTCTGTTGAAGTGGATGAGCTTGTAAAAATGACTGAGAAGAAGGGCCACTCTCCAGGAAATAGATGATCCTAGAAAGGGCAGCCACACCCTTGCATTAGCTACTTGGAAACCCTCTGTGGAATGTTTCTATACCAGGCAGGCCCGTATAATGTCAAGGTAAAGGAAAGGAAATGTTAATGGTGGATGAATTAACACAACAAAAAAATATGTATGAATATGAATATAATCTGAATATGCAGAGCCAACTCTTCTATCTGTTGTTAGGAATGACAACATGTTGAGACTACACAAAATGATGCCTGGACATATAAGATGGGTGGTTGGATGGGGCGCCTGGGTGGCTCAGTCGGTTAACCGTCCAACTTCAGTTCAGGTCATGATCTCGTGGTTCATGGCTTTGAGCCCAGTGTCAGGTTCTGGGCTGACAGCTCAGAGCCTGGAGCCTACTTCAGATTCTGTGTCTCCCTCTCTCTCTGCCCCTCCCCTGCTTGTACTTTGTCTCTCTCAAAAATAAACAAACATTTTTTTAAAAATCTAAAAAAAAAGATGGGTGGCTAGAGACAAACCATTGTGGGTGACTGTGAACCTAGTTTAGAAATGATGGCTGTGGTCTCACAGACCACAAGTGCCTTAACCAAATCATTATAGAGTGGGGTGTTGAGAGTTGGGGAACAAACATGGGAGTGGCATGCGATAGTAATTTCTCCTGTCCCCTCCCAGACAGACTACAAAATTTGCAGGATAATGGAAAAAAAGGTGTAGACTCCACCTTCAGCAAAAGGAGGGCATGGTAATCTATAGACTCAAAATCTGTGTAAGGACGATTAAAATAAACTGACTTTTGCTCAGAAACCACATGGGGCAATGCAGGAGAAGCTGAAACTGGAGAAGAGTCATGTCCAGCAGATCTCAGGAGACAATAACAAAATCTCCTTTCCTATGGGTAAGGGACATACTAGGAGTGATAGACTTATAACCAGACCCACACAAGGTGTAGAAGGGAGGGAGCATGAGCAGGAGGCAATGTACAAGAACAAAGGAGGAAATAGTATAAAAACATCCAAAGAGTGAGACTGGCAGTTCCTAGAAATTGTCAATGAAAAATCCGGTTCAAGACATGATGAGGTAAAAAACTGCTGGCATGCCATCAATACAAAGACAAAAATGGAGAAAAGTGAGTAAGATCAGCAAAACTTAACAGGAAAGAATACTCATCTAAAAATTGTTGCCATAAAATTGTCAATAACAAAACATCTTTCTATGAATTAAAAAAAAAAAAAACCAAAACTTTATGAAGCAACAACATACATGAAGGAAGATCACAAAGCAGAAATACAAGATGTGAGAATACTAAAGTGAATAAAAGAAAGTATAGACATGAATAAAACATATTATAAAGGGACATGGAAGTTAGAAACGAGACAGGCAACCAAAATGACACACACTTAAAGAGCTAAAAAGAATTTGAAAGAGAAAAAGGATTTGAGATGGAGCTCCAACTTAATATATCTGGCCTACAGATAATTGCAAATGAGTCCTCCCATTTGTTTTTAGAAAAGGTTTTCAGAATAAATCACAAAATGAAACCCAAATCAACACAGAATACAAGAGAAGCACCAAAAGATGGGCAAATGTACCAGGCAAATGTAAATAAATAAAATCATGCACTCATATACTTAGTTCTCCTAAGGATATTTTTAAAACATGTCTCACAGGAGAATGAACTATAAGAACCACACACTTCTAAACACAGGGCTTCACAGGGAAGACTCTATGCTCATCTTCTCATGCAGTGTTTAGACATGTCTCATGGTATCACCTTGGAAAACAGTGCTTAGAAGTGTTTGGTTATAGTTCAGATGTGAATGCAAAATGGTATAGCAACCTAGAACATGGTTTAGCATTTTCTTAAAAAGTTATACCTAGAGTATTATACTAAATAAATAAGTCAGACAAAGACAAATACCACATGATTTCACTTATATGTGGAATCTAAGAAACAAAAACAAGTGGATAAACAAACAAAAAGCTGAAACAGACCCATAAATAAAGGACAAACTGATCATTGCCCAACAGGGAAGGATGGGCAAAGAGGAGTGAAGGGGAGTGGTAGTCACAGGCTTCTGGTTATAGAATGGATAAGTCACTGTATTAAAGGGTGCAGCATAGGGAATACAGTCCATGGTATTGTAATAGTGTTATATGGTGACAGATGGTAGCTACACTTGTGGTGAGCATAGCATAACTTACAGACTTGACAAATCACTAGGATGTACACCTGAAATGAATGTAACATTGTATGTCAACTGTACTTCAATTTTTAAAAAAAGCTACATGTATACTTACTATATGACTCAGCAATCCTACTTTTGGGAATTTATCCTAGGAAAAAAGAAAACTTAAGTTCCCCCCAACACCTGTATACAGGTACCTTAGCAGGTACCAAAAATATCACAAATGTTCCCCAATGGATGAATGTGTTACATCCATAAAATAGAATATTACTGAGCAATAACATGGAAAAAAATATTGCTACTTGGAACAAATTGGATGAATGTCAATGGCATTGTGATTAGTAAAAGTAGATGGTCTCAAAAGGTTATATACTGTATGATTATTTTAACATGTAATTTTCTAAAAGATAAAATCGTAGTGATAGAGAACAGATCAGTGATTGACAGGGGCTGGGAATAGGGGGAGAGTACAAATAGCATGAGAGTTTTGTTCTTTAAGATCATAGAGTATTCTGTATCCTGATTATGGTAGAGTTTACACAGATTGATCAATCTATCTATCTGTTACAGTTCATAGACTTAAATGCCAAAAGGATAAAAAAGTTAGTTTTATTGCATAATTCTTTTTTAAGTAAATGTGTTTAGTCACTTAAAGAAAATTAAAAAAAAATACCATAAGAATAAATAATAAGGGATAAATAACCAGAGACAGAAAATTTAAAAAATCATAAAGATTTACCTGGTGAATTTAATTTAAATATATTTTAAATATATTTCCCAAGTTACAGCCTTTTTTAAGAAACGGGTGATTCAGTAAATAAAATGTTTCTCTGAGCTCTTTGAGCCACTCTAGAAAATTAATTGAACACAAGGAGGGGTCACTGGAACCTTCAATCTATAGCCAATTGGTCCAAAGCCCAGGTGACAACCTGGACTGGTGATTGGCAGCTGAAGTGGGGTGGAGGAGGGGGCAGTGTTGCAGGCAGGACTGAGTGCTTAACTTACAGAATGTGATGCTATCTCTGGGTAGATAGCGTGAGAATTGAATTGAATTTTAAGATACTTATCTGGAGTCCAAAAATTGCTTGGTGATATGGGAAACCACCCCTCCCAAACACACACATATACACATTAGAATTGGTTCCAGAACCTCTAAATACCTGAGAGAATTAAAAACATATGTCTACACAAAAACTTGTACATGAAGGTTCATAGTAGCATTATTCATAGTAGCCAAAAAGGGGAAATGACCTAAATGTCTATCAACTAGTAAATGGATACACAAAATGTGGTATGGCTGTTCAATGGAATATCATTTGGCAATAAAAAATGAAGTATGGATACACGGTATAACATGACTGACATTGAAAACATTACGATAGGCAAAAGAAGCTAGCCACAAGAAATGTTATATGATTATATATAACAATCACATATAATTATATTATACGGTTCCATTGGACACCTTGACTATAGTTCTCATGACATACCAATAGGCATAACAGCTTCCTGCTGTTTTTAATTTTCTTTCATCCATTCCAGGGGGATGTGGAAAAACTGTCTTCCCTCTGGTTGGAGCACTTGGTGTGACAGGCATTCCTTCTGCATGAATCTTAGAAACAAAAGTGATATACCTCCATCTATTTGGGGGTAACTTCAGTTCTTGGTTTCATAAAGCATTGATTATTGCTTTGCATGAAAATCTAGAATTGCAGTCATTTCTCCAACAGCAAATCATTGTTTTCTTAATAGCAAATGTGTGCTCTTTGCTCTATTTCCATGTGTTTCTGTATTATGTTATTAAACTTTCATATTAATACTTTTCATTTCAGTGCCAAATCATAACATAAGCTTTTGAAAACATTTAAACAGCAATTAAACTAAACACATATAGTGCCGACAAACCACGTAATTCATTTGAAGTAATGACGAAAAGAACAGCTATCATTATGTTCATATAAGCACTGACAATGACAACTAGGTCACATCTGCTGCCTCTCTGACAGCAAGTGTAAGAAGCAACTCAATTTAGAGATGTTAAAATGTGGAAAGATACCTGACTTAGAGACAATGAAATATAGTATCTCACAAGACAGAATTTAGGATAAAATACTAGGAAAAAAATACAGATGTTATAAACTACTTAAAGGAAAAAATTAAATGTACATATTACAATCATGAAGATGTGTCCCCACCATTATAGCATCAAAATATATAAAGCAACAATGGACAAAATTACAGATAAATGCACGAATCAATAATTATGCTAGGATATTTTAACATACCATTTCAGACACTGATAAATCAAGCAGACAAAATAAAATAAGCAGATACCAAGATCTGAACACCGTACTAAATAGATATATGGAGAACTCTACCTAAACCCAAGAAACAGATGATACACATTGACGTGGAGCACATGTGGGACATGTACAAAAACTGACCAGGCACAAAGACATAAAGCCTCCACAAAGTCCGAAGGGTGAATTTCACACAGAACGTGTTTCCTAAACATGATACAGTGCAACTGTAAGCAACATAAAAGAGAATTTTCCTTAATCCCACATATTTGGGAAGTAAATAATATATTACCAAAGAGACCCTGGTTTAAGAAGGAAATTAGGGAAATACTTAAAACTAAATGATAATGAAAACACAATTTGTTAAAAACAGCATTTTTCAGAGGGAAAACTATGATTTAAAATGCATTTTTTAAAACATAAGATTAAGAACATATAAGCTAAGTGCTCAATTTAAGAAACTGGAAAAAGAGCAACAAAGTAAAGCCAAAAAAAAAAAACTAACATAAAAAAACAAAAAACAAAACTGAACAGGACAGAATAAAACTGTAACTCTTAGGACAGAGATCGATCAAATAAAACAATGACAATTAACAAAAGCAAAAATGGAATTATTATAAAAAATAATACTCATCAAGAAAAAAAGATAAGTATAAAAGCAAAACATGAGAGAAAATAGAGAACAAAAAGAGGTAATAACTTCTTACTTCTTCCGCTTAACTCTTACTTTCACTTGTGAACTGTGAATATATATTTTTATTTGAGAAAGAGAGAGAGAGAGAGAGAGAGAGAGAGAGAGCATGCAAACTGAGGAGAGGGGGAGAGGGAGAGAGAGAGGATCCCAAACAGGCTCCATGCTCTGTGCAGAGCCTGATGTGGGGTTCGATCCTGTGACCCTGAGATCATGACCTGAGCCGAGATCAAGAGTCGGATTTCAACCAACTATGCCAACCAGACACCCTGATATTTTTAAAACAATAAAGGAGTACTTGATTATATGTTGAAAAAGTCTGAAACTGTAAGTGAAATTAATAAAATTCCATAAAAATATAGAAAACCAAAGTTTCATGAGAATATGAATAATAAACCAGAAAACATTAATAAAATTGAATTGGTAGTCAAAACTCTCCCTTCTACCTCCATCCCCACCTCAAAAAACAAATAAATCTGGGCCAAAATGGTTTCAAAGGTAAAAACTATAAAATTTTCAAATCATATACACATGTTCAAGTTATACAAGTTGTTCTAAAACATATCCAAAGACATAAAGTTCCCTGGTTTGAGGTAAACATGATTTTGATGCCAAAACTAGTTAAGAACAACCCTAAAAAAGTTAATTATAAAGACATTTTTGAAAAAAGACATTTTATTATGAACTTAAATAGTCAAATCTAGTAATATATTATATAAAAATAAGCAGCATAACCTATAAAGTCCTTTGCAAGAATGCAAGGATGGTTTAACATTGTAAAATCTTCCAACATAACTTAATATTTAATAAATTGAAAGAGAAATATGATGGGATTTTTTAGATTGATGCAGAAAAGCATTTGATAAAGTTCAACACTTATAAATTAAAAAAAAGACTGTTTAACCTACAAGTATAACGGAATTTCATTAACTTGATAAAAATTACATATTAAAATCCTGCAAACATCAAACTTCATGCATTCTCTTTAATATTATTTATTTATTTATTTATTTATTTATTTATTTATTTATTTATATTTTAGAGAGAGAGAGAATGTGAGTGGGGGGAGGGGCAGAGGAAGAGAGAGAGAAAGAAAGAGTCTTAAGCAGCCTCCAAGATCAGTGCAGAACCGGATGCGGGGCTCAGTCCCATGACCCTGAGATCATGAGTTGAGCCAAAATCAAGAGTTGGTCACTCAACTGACTGAGCCACCCAGGCGCCCCATCTCTTTAATATCAGTAATAAGAAAAGGATAAAGTTCCTGTTTTAGACTATAAGGAAATAAAGAGAAGTAAGAAGTATATGACTAGAAATTAAGATATATATACATATATATATATATATATATGTATATATATATTCTGTCATATATATAGAGAGAAAGAGAGACAGAGGAGAATTTCTTAACAACTCTATCAAAAGACAAGATGATCCGAAAAATGGAAGGATACTTCAAGCTCTTGGCTGAGACAATATTAATTTTCAAAATGTCACTTCTCTGCCAAGGTACAAATTCAATACAGTCCCAATAAATGTAGTTACATTTTTTTTTTAGAAACTTGGATAAACAATGTAAAATTTATATGAAAGAGTAAAGGGATATGAATAAGATAAGTTTTTATTTAATTTTATTTTTAATTTTTTAAAGTTTATTTATTTTTGACAGAGACAGAGTGCGAGCATGAGCTGGGGAGGGGCAGAGAGGGAGACACAGAATCCGAAGCAGGCTCCGGGCTCTGAGCTGTCAGCACAGAGCCCAACGCGGGGCTTGAACTCATGAACTGTGAGATCATGACCTGGGCCAAAGTCAGACTCTTAAACGACTGAGCCACCCAGGCGCCCCAAGATAAGTTTTTAAAAGAGCAATAAAATGTAACTTGTTTTACTAAGTAGATAGTAAGCAACACTACAAAGATATATACTGTAATACTGATGCAGGAGCAGACAAATAGGCCAAGGGAACAGAATCGAAATCTCAGAGGTAAGCCTATATATATATAGAAATTTAAATAAACAATTTCAGTTTAGCAGAGGGTGTTGGGAAAACTGTTATGGAAATGATCAAATTGAAATGATAAAATTGAATTACTGCTTAACACAATCTACAAAGATGAAATCCAGATGGATAATAGACAAATTGTAAAATGTTAAACTCTGAAGTCAACAAAATAAAACATAAAGGGTTATGTTTATGACCTAATGATGGGAAAGGACTTCTTTTTAAAAAGAAATTTTTAATGTTTATTTTTGAGAGAGAGAAACAGAGTGCAAGTGGGGGAGAGGCAGAGAGAGAGGGAGACACAGAATCCGAAGCTGGCTCCAGGCTCCACACTTGTCAGTACAGAGCCTGATGCAGGGCTCAAACTCACGAACCATTAGACCATGACCTGAGCTGAAATTGGACATTTAACTGACTGAGCCACCCAGGCGCCCCAATGGGAAATAACTTCTTTTTTTTTTTTAAATTTACATCCAAGTTAGTTAGCCTACAGTGCAATAATGAGTTCAGCAGTAGATCCAGTGATTCATCCCCTACATGTAACACCCAGTGTTCATCACAAGTGTCCTCCTTAATGCCTCTTGCCCATTTAGCCCATTCCCCCACCTGCAACCCCTCCAGTAAACTTCAGTTTGTTCTCTATATTTAAGAGTCTCTTATGTTTTGTCCCCCTCTTTGTGTGTATATTATTTTTGCTTCCCTTCCCTTATGTTCATCTGTTTTGTATTTTAAATTCCACATATGAGTGAAGTCATATGATATTTGTCTTTCTCTGACTAATTTTGCTTAGCATAATACCTCTAGTTCCATCCATGTTGTTGCAAATGAAAAGATTTCATTCTTTTTGATTGCCAAGTAATACTCCATTGTGTGTGTATATATATATATATATATATATGTATATATATTTGTATATATATGTATATATATGCATATATATGTAAATGTATATATATACCACATCTTTTTTTAGTTATTTTTTTTAATGTTTATTCATTTTTGAGAGAGAGAGTGCTAGTGGGGGAGGAGCAGAGAGAGAGAGAGAGACACAAAATCTGAAACAGGCTCCAGGCTCTGAGCTGTCATCACAGAGCCTGATGCAGGGCTTGAACCCATGAACTGCAAGATCATGACCTGCGCCAAAGTTGGACACAACCAACTGAGCCACCAGGTGCCCCTATACCACATCTTCTTAATCCATTCTCCAGTTGATGGACATTTCGGCTCTTTCCGTGCTTTGGCTATTGTCAATAGTGCTGCTATAAACATGGGGGGTGCACGTGTCCCTTTGTAACAGCACACCTGTATCCCTTGGATAAATACCTAGTAGTGCAAATGCTGGGTCGTAGGGTAGTTCTATTTTTAATTTTTTGAGGAACGTCCATACTGTTTTCCAGAGTGGCTGCACCAGTTTGCATTCCCACCAGCTGTGCAAAAGAGATCCTCTTTCTCTGCATCTTCACCAACATCTGTCGTTGCCTGAGTTGTTAATGTTAGCCATTCTGACAGGTGTGAGGTGGTATCTCATTGTGGTTTTGATTTGTCTGGGAAAGGACTTCTTAAACAAAATCTCAAATCACAAACCATAGGCAAAGGTTGATTAATTTATGTTCATCAAAATGATAATTTTTTTTAAGGAGAAATAGAAAAATACCAACAGTAGGAGACTTTAACATACAAAAGAGATCAAGTGGACAAAAAATGACTAGGAATAAAGAATATCTAAGCACCATAATTGATAAGGCAAATATGGATATATGACTATTACACTTTGGTAATGGAGAATAGACCGTCTGAAGTGCATATCGAACATTCACAACAACTGATCACATGCTTGTTCATAAGGAAAGCATCACTACAAGGTGAAAACCAATATTTCTTATCAATTTGCTATAAAAGTTAGAAATTAATAGTATATTTTTAAAAAGCCTTTCACTCTGACAATTTAAAAACTTTCCATTAAGCTACTCTTAGATGAAAGGAAAAATAAAATCAAATAAAATAGAATGCCTAAAAAATAAAGATAATAGAAAGCTTTTCCTTAAAGCATTGTGGAAGAAAAATTCATAACCTGAAAGAATTAAAAGCAGTGAATAAACTGTAACTCATCAAGCCAAAAATGAACAACAAAGTCACCAAACATAAACATAAAGATTAAAATAATAGAATAAAAAGCAAAAATTATTGAGACTGAAAACAGAAAAATAGTAGGACTAATTAATAAATTGAAATTCTAATTATGTTGCTAAAACCTTTTTAAAAAACAGGAGGAAGGATGATATAAATAAAGAAATAACAAGGTAAGAAAAATCACTAAAGTAGAAGAAACTTTAAATAGGAGATTATTTGCAAATAAATTTTAAAGTTTCTTTAGAGAAGAAACTCTGAAACTGTTTTTATATGTATTATAGGATTGAGCAAATGAGTAAGTATATTACTTTTTGGGAGAGAATGAAATAAAAATATGGGATGAGGCAAGAAGAATCCTGTGACTTTGGATTTGAATAAAGGTATTCAGATAGACTCCTATTTTAAAGAAAGAAAGAAACAAACAAACCCATGTATTTCGTACCCTTGTTTGCATAAAGGATCTTGAAGCATGATACTCCAAGACCAATGAGTATAACTAGAGCCTGGATCTCGGTTTCTAAATGCCATTCCCCCATTCAATTGAATGAAGATTTCTTGACAAAATGGCTAAATCCAAGACTGGAACAGAAAAAGTACCTTATGAGTATAGAATGTCATGCTGTGCTAGAAACATTGTGCTATGGGGGCGCCTGGATGGCTCAGTCGGTTAAGCGTCTGACTTGGGCTCAGGTCATGATCTCGCGGTTCTTGGGTTCGAGCCCCGCGTTGGGCTCTGTGCTGACAGCTCAGAGCCTGGAGCCTGTTTCAGATTCTGTGTCTCCCTCTCTCTCTGCCCCTCCCCCACTCACACTCTGTCTCTGTCTCAAAAATAAATAAACATTAAAAAAAAATAAAAAAATAAAAAAACAAAACATTGTGCTATGTTAGAAGGAAGTGCTGGAAAACTGATAAGGGCATGACAAAGGACACAATATCCAGATTGAAGAGGTCCCCAAATCTGAGGTCTGGCCAAATCTGAGATGATCTCAGCATGAAAACCAATAATGACAGCAATGAATTATAAAACAGCAAATAAAAATAGAATACATGGTATCATAGTGTTAGTGTAAGTAATAAAATGAATGAATGAACGAATGAACATAGCTCTTTATAGGGAATGATGCAGAGTTAAAAACCACCATTTTGTAACCATCATTGTAATTATTGATTCAGGCAAGAAATATCAATGGATGTTAAAACCAATAGATGTAAGTTAATGATGAATAGATTATTTATGCAGATTACTTATTAATTTTAAAGGGGAAAATTCCTTTACTAAAATAGAAAAATCTGGCAGACACTACCTTGATATTGACTTAAGTGATATTAATATATCACTAGTAACAGGATAAACCAGCATCATGATGAATGCCTTAAGAAAGATATAACATCATTCCTGGAATATTCCTGCAGGAAATGCATAACCTGTATCTAATCACAAAGGAACATTAAACTCAAATAAAACACAGTCTATAAAACAACTGGCCTGTACTCTTCAAAAATAAAAAAATCCATGTTAAATTAGATAATTATATTATGGTTTTATGAAACAATAAAAGAATATTCTTGTTTTAAGAATATTTAAGAATATTCTTGTTTTAGGAGAGACGTTGAAATAGGAATGATTGTGATATCTGCAACTTATTCTCAAATGGTACAGCAAAAAGAGAGGGGGGGAGGAAATAAATAGGACAGGGGTGCCTGGGTGGCTTAGTTGATTAAGCATCCAACTCTTGGTTTCAGCTCAGGTCATGATCTCATGGTTTGTGAGTTCGAGTCCCACATAGGCCTGCACTGACAGTGCAGAGCCTGCTTGGGATTCTCTTTCTCTCTCTCTCTCTCTCTCTCTCTCTCTCTCTCTCTCTGCCCCTCCCTCACTCATGTGCACTCTCTCTCTCTCTAAATAAATTTTAAAAATTAAAAAAAAAAAAAGGAAAGGAGTAGGACAAAATGTTAGCTGGTGACTCTAGGTGAGGGGTATACAGAGATGGAATGTGAGTGGCGAATAAATTTCTCTGTGTTAATCCTAAAACCAGTGAGTCAAGCCAGCTCAGGGATTGCAGGCTGCTTGGATGTTTGAAGCTAGCTCTCACACTTAACATAGGACTAAACAGTGAAGGTGATATCTAAACATAGCTTACTACTGTCTTGGTTAAGACTGCAGACTCTGGAACTGGGTTACTGAATCCCTATTACACTCACAAGCTTTGTGATCTTAGTGAAGTTTGTTAGCTGTTTAAGCTGGCCCAGTCCCCTCATCTGTAGAATGGGCATAATAGTAGTAGCTATCTTCTAGGATTGTTTTGAAAATTAACATGAGTCAGTATATCCACAATGCTTACAAGAGTGCCTGGCATACGGTCAGCAGATATAAATGGTAATTATTATACTTATTATTAATTAGAGGGGAAACAAGAATCTTTTAATCTTTTCTGTCTCTTAGTAATCTAAAACTTCCATTCTGTACTATTTAAAAGAATTTAGGTAAGTTCACATCCAGAGAGTGAGTCCTCCTTCATTTTGGAAAGATTTTTAAACACTGGGTTCTAGTCCCACCAGGATCTTCTACATGGCCCTTTCTAGAGAGGAACTATGCCAAGTAGGTGGGCAGTACAGAGAAAAAGGAAGAGAGCAGGTAAATGATTTTACCAGAATAGAAAACAGGACAAGAGGACCCATACGGAATGCAGAAACTGGCACCATCTTTCTTCAACTACTATTAGATAGCCAGACTGAATGAGACTCCCTTATTAATAATTTTTATGTCAAAGAATAAATTTGGAATAAAAGAACAGATGATAAAAACAAAATATTTCAGAGCCAAAGAAAGAATGCCAAAGCTTTGCTCAGTAGTACATTAATAGTTTAAAATGGCTTCAAAATTTTAAAAGATATTTTCATTAACCATTACTATTACGTTTTGGTTCTTCCAAAGTGCTGCTAAGCTCTTAGCATGCTTAAATTACAGAGTACTTTGGCACCTTGGAGGAGACAAAATATTAACCCTGGAGGAGATGACAAAAACATAACTATAACACAGGGTAAAATTTGACCAAAACTTTATAGGAGCATCCCTAAGGAATCATGCATAGAAGGTATTCAAAAAATATTACAGCCTAACTAAATAAGGCTATGCCATTGAAAACCTTAAGGATCTGGACTACTCTCCAATAACTAACATACCAGTTATATACCGCTGTGTACCAAGCTACCCCCAATCTTAGTGGCTTAAAAGAGTAACCACTGATTATTTCTCATGAGTCCACAGGTTGGTAGGGCAATTCTGCACTCTGGGCTGGACTTGGATGACTGTGGCTGATCAGCCGATGGGTTGGCTGGGAACTGTTTGGTCTAGGATGGCTTCCGCTGGAATGACTTGGCTCTCCACCACATGTCAATTATGTCCTTCACGCAGGCGAAGCCAGGTTTGTTCTCAAGGTGGTGGCAGAAATACAAGAAAAGAACAAAAATGTACATGTGCTTTTCTAAGCCTCTGCTACTGCCCTGTTGGCCAAAACAAGTCATGGCACCAAGCCCAGCATCAATTGGGAGGGCTCTTCCAAAGTGAATGGCTATAGGTATGCATGAACAATAGGGCATGTTTCTGCAGTTAATCTACCACAATTGGGCATCATGTAGGTATGTGTCTTGGGACAATTCAACCAAATGACACACATAAAATCATAAAATGTATGGTTACCTTCTCACTATGGTCGATTCTAATCTAGTTATTGGATTATTTGCCTTATCTCACCCAATTCGGCACAGTTATCATTACACTGCCTTCTCCTATGTCTGTGAAGAAATATGCAATCTCAGCTTTCAAAAAAAAAATTGGACTCACTATCCCACAACCCACACAAATTCAGGTATATTGAAGATTCACATGTAAAAGACAAAATTCCAAAACTTTCAGAAGAAAATATGAGAGGATCTCTTAATATCCTCAGGATAGGAAAGATTTATTTTTTTTTTAATGTTTATTTTTGAGAGAGAGAGAGACAGAGACAGAGCATGAGTTGGGGAGGAGCAGAGTGAGAGAGAGACACAGAATCTGAAGCAGGCTCCAGGCTCTGAGCTGTCAGCACAGAACCCGATGTGGGGCTCAAACCCATAAACCATGAGATCATGGTCCATGAGATCCAAAGTCGGATGCTTAATTGACTGAGCCACCCAGGTGCCCCAAGATAGGAAAGATTTCTTAAACAAGACACAAAACATAGTACATATATAGGAAAAAATTTAAAGATGAAACCACATTAAAATTAAGAACTTCTGTTAATCAAAATTTACCCAAAGGAAATGTTTTTAAAAGCCACAGTGTGGGGTAAGATTATTTGTAGCAGATATAATTAACAAATGACTAAAGCCTAGATACAAAAAGAATTCTTATAAGCAGTGGTGTGCTGAAAAGTGTTTAACAGCTTCTCCAGACCCAAGAAAGTCCTGATTTGTAGCATTTGCTGACCTTCATGATGTAAATACTCCCGTGTGACCAATTTCAAGCCACCAACATGAGGTCACGAAGCAAAGCGCAGAGATGGGAAGAGATGGGCACCTTTGGTTCCCATGAGCCGGTATAAGTATCTTCATCACAAAAGTCAGTAAGGAAAGAAAAATCGCCCAACAGGAAAATGCGCAAAAGACTTGAGAAGGCCATTACAAAGCCATAAAAGAGAAAACCTGAATGAACAATAAATATGAAAAGATGCTTAACCGTGTTACTGGTAAGAGAGATGCAAATTAAAACCACATTGAGATACCATTTCACACCCTCCAGATGGAGAGAAGTTTGTGAGTTTGGCAATCCAGTGTTGGTAATGTTGAGCAATAGGAACTCTCACCCACTGCTGGTGGAGCCTGAGCTGGTACCCGCACTGAGTCACAGTGTGGCATTACCTAGAAGAGGCGAACTGTGCATACCCTGAGGCCCAGCACTTTCTCTCCTCTAAATATACTGTACAGATATATGTATATTTCCTTCAAATATATACACACAGCCACTGGAGAAATTCTTGCCCATGTGTCCCATAGGGTTCATGGGAGCACTGTTAACAATAGGGAAAAAAAAAGGGGATAACAATCTGTATGCTCTTCAGCAATACATTAAATAAATAAACTGTAGTATGTAGACATGATGGGATATGATTTGACAACAGTGAAAATGAAGGAATTCTAGATAGCTAAGTGCATTAACAGAGATAAATTCCAAAAAAAAACTCATGGAGAGTGAGCATCACAAAAGGATACATATAATTAAATTGCAATAATATAAAGTTTATTATATATGCTAATAAAAGAGCAAAGATGTTTATCACCAAACTAGAGACAGTGGTTTCCTCTGGGAGGGGAGGGCCTATTCCAAGCTACGAGAAATATTCTATTCTTAAACTGGATGCAACTACAGAGGTATTCACTGTACCATTATTATGTAAACAGTACACTGGCATTGCACGGATTCTTCCACATGTTTACTTCACATGTTGTTATAGCAAAAGGTGTGTGTGTGTGTGTGTGTGTGTGTGTGTGTGTGTGTGTGTAATCACAATATAGCATGACCAGTGTGACAACTGGAGAAAGACCAGGATACATGGCAGCAGAGAAGGGGTACCTGTCCTACCAGAGGTGGGAGCAGGTGTGAGAGAAGGCTTCCAAACTGCAAACTGAGATGTGAATCCTAGATAGGAATTAGCCAAGTCAGGGGAAGTGGGGCATCTCTCAGATAGAAAGAAGATCCTGTGCAAAGGTCCAGAGGTCCCACCTAGCTGGTAGGTAGAACTGCAGTCTATCTTGTTCCACTTTCTTTAACCCCCGCTTCCCACTGCCTGACCTAAAACATACATGCCTGCATGAGAGACCAGAACCCTATGACAGACCCCAAAGGGAGCTACCTATGCCAAAGGAGAGACAAATGGGATGGACAGAGCAGGAACTTAAGCAACTGAAGTGCTCAGAGTCATTAAGGGAGCATATTGGGAACACAAGCTCAAAGGCAGTTATGAAGGTGAACCAACTGGAGATGTTGGATGAGAAAAATATACTTGTTCAAATGGATTGAAAGATCTCACTGAGGGACTCTTCCAGAAAGCATCAGGAGGGATAAGGGGGTAAAACAGAGGGGGAAAGTTAAGAGGTGTGGAAAATAGAAAAAGAAGTGTCCCCATCCCATACCAGGCAGAGGTCCTGGAAAGAGAAAAAGGAGTGAATGGGGAGAAAATATTTGAAGGAATGCTGACAGAGAAGATCCAAGAATGAAAGACGTAAGACTTTACATGGAAGCATTTGTCAAGTGTCAAACAGACCAACCCCAGAAGAGTTAGAATTCAGGGGTAAAAAGTGGTTACAGAGAGGCAAGTGTGCCTTCAGACCACTCAAGGCCGCATGAGAGGTTCAGTCCAGTCCAACATTAGGTCAGTGGTGAGGGACACGCAGACAGGACAGTACAGCAGACAGGAGGTGCGATGGGGACACACGGGTGCCCATGAGAAAGGGAAGAATCAGGATGAGACCCACAGCCAGATACCATGAATGTGTACCACAAAAGTTCATACACTTGATATGATACTTTGTATTTTTTTAAATCTCCCAGTAGTTGTAAATAAACATGTCTGTGAGAGGGGCTGGGGCACCTGAGGAGCTGGGTTAGAGACAAGAGTGAAAGGGGAATGAATGCCAACACCATCCAGTACTGAAGGGGGCCTGGTGTGGGCTGGTGATGGTGAGGAGGGGGCCAGGAAGGACAGAGGAGGGGGTGGGGAGCACTCCACGAACTGAGGAGTGCTTGAGTTTGTATGCCTGAAAGCCACTAATCACAAAAAATGAAGTGCAATCACAATAGAAATAGGTCTTAAAACCTCTAGACTAGCAAGGAAGGGAAAGAGAATAAGAAAATCCACTAGGGACAAAGGAAAAAAAATGCTAAAAAAAATATGGTAAATAGAAAATAAGACAGTAAAAGTAATTTGGAATATATCACTAAAAAACAGATTCTCTGGCTAGATTTTTTTAAAAAAATTAAAGTTTATTTATTAATTTTGAGAGAAGTGTAGGGACAGAGAGAGAGAGGGAGAGAGAAAATCCCAAGCAGGCTCCCAGGGGTCAGCACAGAGCCAGACGAGGGGTTCAAACCCATGAATGGTGAGATCGTAACCTGAATGGAAATCAAGAGTTGGGTACTTAAATGACTGAGCCACCCAGGCGCCTCTGAAATGCACAATTTTTAAGTTTGACATACTGGGCAGATACAGAACTCTGCAACCAATGTGTTACACATTCACATTTTCTTAGCACAGATGGAATGTTTATAATAATATTGACTGTGTAGTTGGCCACAAAGAAAGCTTCAACAAATACCAAAGATAATATACAGAACATGCTTTCTCATCAAGACACAATAATATTAGAAGTCAATCACAGGACAGGACCCAGATCCAGATACATCTGGAAACCAAAATAATTCATGGGCCAAAGGAAAAATGATAATGGAAAATACAAAAGACATAAGCCAAGCAATAATAGAAGCAACAGATATTGACTCTCATGGGATACAGGTAAAATGGCACTGGAAGGAGATTTATAACCTTAGGTGCTACGTTAAGGAAAAGATAGAATGAAAATTAATGAGCTCTCTGTTCCACACCAGATGTTAGGGAAAAATGCACAGAATAAGCCAGGGAAGAAATTGGAGACAAAAGAGGGTGGGTGGATCAGGAGAAGGGAGAGCCCAGTGAGGCCCAGGAGCAGGTGTGGGGCTGGGCACCGTGCTGGCTCGCATCATCTGGCCTGTCTCCCTACCTCTTGGACGGTGCTGGGCCTCATGGGAATATGGGTCTTGATGCCCCTTTGGCCTGCTACTCCCTCTCTGGCCCTCCCTCAACCCCCCATTTTTCTCTAACCTTGGCCTCCTCATCCTATTGTGGCCAACGTCTTAGCAGAGCCCATGCCAGCTCTTTCTGCCCATCCCTTGACTACCACTAACTCCCTGACTCTTGTGAGCCCAGAGCGGTGCTGAGGTCCAGCTCAGGGTGGTCAGCCAGAGAGGAGGCTTATCTAGCAAGATAAATTCAGCATTTCCAAACTTAACTGAGATCAGTGCCATGTCCCACATATCACCCTTGTGTCCCAAGGAATCCACTGGGGAAACCAATATCTACATCCACTGTCTCCACTGGTTCATACTGATCTCCTTGTGAAGCAGCGAATTGGCAAAGCTGAAGGACACCATTCCATTTGTTGTCCCTCCATGGCCTTCCTGATCCGTGGATCCAACACAGAGCTGCTCAGCTCCCCTGGGAGAATGGATCCCATCTACCCAGCCCTGGACACCTAAGCCCAGGCCATGACTCTAGGCAGGGCCCTTGCCTCACCCAACACCCATTGGGTCCTGAGTCCCTGGTCTTGCCTCCTCCATGCCTCCCCTCCCCCAATGCAGCCCAGCTTAAAACCCTATCTTCTATCACAGAACCCTCCTGACTTACCCCTGACTTCTCTTGCCCATTATCTTTGAGTGCAGCCATGAGAACTTTCAGAAGTGCAATCTGACCCTGTGGGCCCCTGGATCAAATCTCTCAGTGGCTCCACACCACCTAGAAGGGCCAAGTCTAGGCTCCTGGGTGTGTTTGTCACCCTTTGAGACCAGCCTGCTCTCCTGGCCTCTCCTCTTACACCCACAACTTCCTCCTGGGAAGACCAGCAATCCCAGTTGGGCCAGGACGGAACACTTCAGTGGCCTGTAGGAAGCTTTGGTGATAAAGGTGGGGAAGTCCTGGCCAGAAAGATGAGCTGGTCACTATGTCCCTGTCCCCTGGTCTCATGCTAGCTGTTGCCCCCTTTCCTTCCAGGCCTGCTCTCCCTGCTCCAGGACCCACTCAGGGAAGCTTGGTGCCCACCCCACCATGGGGGCAAGGCTCCTGTGTGCTCCTGCATCCCTGAGAACTCAGCACTCATCTCCATAAGTTTGGGCTCCTGGGGAAGGGACCACAATTGTTAACAGCATCCCCATCTAGCTGGCCTGTGGGCACAGGGAGGTATTCACTTACAGCTTATTTAAGAGGCACTTAGATGGGGCGCCTGAGTGGCTTAGTCAGTAGAACATCCAACATTTGATTTCAGCTCAGGTTATGATCTGGTCATGGGATCGAGCTCCATGTTGGGCTGTGTGCTGAGTGTGGAGCTTGCTTAAGTTCTCTCTCTCTTCCTCTCCCTCTGCTCCTCCCCCTCTAATGGAAGAAGAAGGAAGCAGGAGGAAGAAGAAGGAAGAAGGAAGAAGGAAGAAGGAAGAAGGAAGAAGGAAGAAGAAGAAGAAGAAGAAGAAGAAGAAGAAGCAGAAGCAGCAGCAGCAGCAACAGCAGCAGCACTTAGATGGATCTGGTAGGTCTCTGACCTCAGCCCTCATTCTCTCTTGAGGGAAGTGGAACCATAGAGAACAGGGTAAAGATCAGTGCTGGGTTCACACAATTCACACACACACAGAGGAAGAGGGCAATGTGGGAAAAGGGACAATGGTGATGCCTCTGGAGGAGGCTCTTAGACTGGGCTATGGAGTACGACTGCTGCCCCTGAGGGCCTAGGGAGGTGTGAAGACTGAGGGAGGAGCCCCAACGCCTTAGGGTCTGCCCTGAGTCCCTGGGCATGGGTGGACACACAGAGGACAGGGCTGCCTGCCTTGTCAGTGGGCGCAGTGACTCAGAGCTCCAGGAAGTAGTCTGGTGGGAAGTAGAACAGGGGGACTAGACATAGGGTTTACATCTAAGGGGCCTCATCCTCTCCCTCTTGCCCTGGTCGCAGCCAAGGACAGTCCTGAATGGAGCCTGTGGTCAGTACAGAGGGCCCCTTGTCCCCTGCAGAGAGGAAGCATGGTCCCACAACTCCAGACACCGTTGTCCTCTGACATGAGAATGCCGCCAGCCATCCCAGAGGACACTGACCTTCAGTTCCTGCCACAGGCCCACCCACTGCTATTTCCAGCAGCCCAAGGACCACCTCCAGCTGTCACCACTTAACTAGTGAAAGAGGCATGGGGGCTTTGTAGGAGGAACAAGAGCTGTCCCATGAACCTCCCGGGGTTGATCATGGGCCAAGGGTGGGCCAGTCCCTAGGTGATGCCAATCAAGGTGGCCATTGGGCTCATTTCCAAGCACTACAGCTGCCCTAGGTGTCTCTGTTTCCCATTGGCCAAGGCCAAAGATCCCTCACCTGGCCCTCAGTGTGGCTCACACTCCCAACACCCACTGGGGCAAGGCAGACCACAGGTAACACTGTGGGGGAGCCAGGTAAAGGAGCAGAACCTAGCACAGGCTGGGCCCTCTGAGGTTGGTGGGGGTGGAGTGTGATATTATCACGTGGAGAGGAACATGGAAGACACTGCAGGGATGGCAGGCTGAGCAGGTTGCTCCAGGCCCTCAGAGTCCCCAGGCCAGAGTCCCAGGCCCTGTTAGGGCCTCGGTGCACACCTGCCCTTCCCTGGGTGGTTTCTGCCCTCAGTGTCTTCTGTAAGATGGAAAGATGTAAGACTCTGAAGCTGAGCTCTGGCTGCCTGGCCCAGTGAGAGGTGGGTGTTGCTGGGAGCTGGCAGCTCTCTAATCCCCTATGGTTCCATGGAACTGCTGAGCTACCCCCACCTTCCCACTGGGACCCCCTCTCCGAGAGGTGAGCCATGCCCACAGTGCTCTGGCCTCGGTGCCCTGTGCAGGGGAGTGTCCGTCCACAGCTCCCACTGCCATGGCCCTGCCGTTGTCCACATAGGGCCCACCCTCTGCGTGTCTCTACTCACCCACCAACTGACAGGCATATCCCACAGGTACCAAGCCCTATGAGGACAGAGAGGTGGCTGGTCCACCCCTCCAACCCTGGACCAGGGCCCAACAGGGCACCTGTTCATTGAGTATTATTACATGAAAAGCGAATGATTAATACTTAGAAAGCCTTTCTATTTAATTCCAACAGGGATATTTCATCTATTTGTTTTGATTGTTTCCATGACTGGCTGGGCTATATTGACCACCTTCATATCTATATTAGTCGGTGTAATAATGAAAAAGAGGTTTATTATGAGGAACTGGTTCATGCAATTACGGAGACTGAGTCCCACAATCTGTCATCAGGAGAGTCAGTGGTCTGGTTCTATTTGGAGTCCAAAGTCCTGAGAATCAGGGAGCCAATGGAGTAAGCCCCAGTCTAAGGGCAGGAGAAGACATGTCCCTCCACTTTTTGCTCTAGTCAGGCCTTTGACTGTATAAGGCCCCCTCACACTAGGAAAGGCAATCTGCTTTACTCAGTCTACCAATTCAAATGCTAATCTCTCCTGGAAGCACCCTCACAGACACACCCAGAAATAATGTTTAATCTGGGTTCCCCGTGGCCCACTCAAGTCGACGTATAAAATTAACCATCATGATATCTTGGTTAACCACACTCATGCATCTCGCCTGGTCGAGTGTCTTGGTGAGACAGGCTGCTGGAATCTCAGGCACATCGACAACCGGAAGGACCCTTCGTCTATCAATCCAAATGCACCGCACGTCCTAGGCTCAGGTGGCCCTGAGATAGGACAGCTTTGAGAGAAGAAGCCACGCAACTCGCTAGTGGGAAACTGCAGTGTGAACCCAGGTCCAGCCAGCTTCAAAGCCAAGGCTCCCAATCGCCGGTCCACTGACTCTCAAGGGACACACCAGCCCGGTCACCTGATGAGACTGTGCCAGGCACCGCAGAGCCCTGTGTGTGGGGGAGGTGACACACACCAGGGAACTCCAGTGAGTCTTCTTGCAGCCTGCGGCTGGGGGCTTAAATACACTTTCCACCTCTATTTATCTGAATGAACTTATGGCAATTCACAACAGGACACAAACATAAGAAAGCTGAAAACCACCACAGCTAGACAATGGCTGTGTGTTTACATAACTATGTCACACAAACACCTATTTGCTGCCACACGTAGGCACACATGTGCGCGTCATCCAACAGCCCCGCGCACACAGGCCGGCCAGGTCTTCTACCAGAAAAGGGGCGGGCACAGCCTTCCGAACCACTGGGAACATGACCATCAGCGTCCGACTTGCTTTGCATTTGAAAAATGTATTTGATGGGAAGGTCCAGGGAAAGCAAATGGCAGTATGAGGCTTCAATGATTTCTTAAGGACATGTTGCTAAATGATTTAATCCCTTCCTGAGACACTGCCCATGAATTGATGACCTCTGCTTTTCCTTTCTCCAGTCTGATGAGCAATGGCTTTTCTGACAGGCCAGTAAATTTCTCCCGTTGCTTTTGCTAAGAAAAATTTTTTTAAAGATGATGAGGAGAAAGTGCTTTATTGCAAAGCACTCTGCACCCCACCCCCTTTCCTCGCAGAGCCTGAAGACACAGTGGAAGGAAGGACAGGCCGGTGGCAGTGCTCCCAAGCTGAGCTGAGTCCTGCTAAATTAAAACAAATGAAGGCGACTTCCAGATGGTGACTCACACACAAAGGAGGCCGGAGACAAGGGGACGGCTGGCTGCCTTCCCGAGATTTGCCCAGGCTCTGTCACGAGGCAGGAAGGGAGCACCTCTCAGCTTCCCTCCCACCCCACCCCACCCCACTAAAGCACCCTGACACTCCATATTCACATCTGAAGGAGGCCCGGGGTTCCCAGAGGGAATCCTCACTTGTCTGCCAGAGCCTGGGGTCTGACCAGCCAACAAACACATTCAGTCTGACAACCACCTACTGTGCCTTTCTGGAGGCCAGGCAATAGCCAGCCTGTGCCTGTGGGGACACCTCTACTGGGAAGTCCTCGGGATGCCCCTCCAGGAAGTGCTATGCAGAGGTCTGGAAACTGATTGCAGCAGGAAGCAAGGGAAAGCTTCTGGAGTGCATTATCAGCGGGACTGACAAGTGACCAAGGCACCCCAAGGGGACAGCATGGTGGGCAGGAAGCTGAGGAGATGCTGGAGGTGAGGGTCTGCCGAATGGGAAGGGCTGGGAGGGATCTTGCTGAACACCTGTGGTACAGCCCCTTCCCTACCTCTGACTGCACAAAACCCTCTGCAGGGGGTGGAGTGAGTGCTCCCATCACACCCCAGGGCAGCCTGGAACCAGGTCTCTAGGGGCTCACAAAGCACTTACCAGCGTAGAGGGTGGCACGTGGTCACTGAGGAACACATCCTTGGGGACCTCCCTTCTCAGGTATGGGTGGGTCTTGGAGACCCCCACAGCCCAGGGAAAGAGAGGTTGTGGACACCTCCAAGGCCTGAGTTGGGCGCTCGCCTATCTTGGTCCATCAGATCCAAGGTTGGCGCCCTGCCAGTAACCCTTGTCCAGGTGTTGGACTTGTCCCAGCTCCCAGGCCTCTGGAGCCCAAGTGAGAATAAAACACAATGCAGTGTCCAGGTACAGGCCTCAAATGCACAAGCTATGCCCCCAAAGCCCACTCCCAGCCAGGCCTGGCGGCCTCTTGGGATGGTGTCCAAACTCAGGGTGAGGAAATACAACCAGTCGGTTCTCTTCCACCAGCAAAATCAGGACCATGACTTGACTAGGAAACAATCTGAACTTCTGAGAAAAAAAAAAAAAACTAAAAGAAGAAAAACAGGCTAGAAAGATATTTATATTAAACACGACAATCTTAGAGCTACTATTGCATTTAAAAATTCCCTCAAGTGTCAATTCCCTCACCAAGTCCTTGACTGATAAAGGTGTCATGAGTATAACAGATAGTTCATGAGGAGGAAACACAAAAAGTAAAAACAAACAAAAGAGACAACATAAAGTAGAGCAAAGTGTTCAACCACAGAGAAATCAAAGAATGTCAGACGGAGCGATAGGTGCAGTTCTGTAGCAAATTAATGTCTTCATGGCAAACCCAACAGTGACAAGTTAGGGGTATGGGAGCAGGCGATGTGGGGCCTGTGGCCTGGGAACTGGCCAGGTCCTTCAGGCCAGCGCTCCACACTACCTGCATTCAAATGCTCACATTCTGGTGCGGTGACTTCACATTTGGGAGATGACCCCATGGAAATGATTTAAGAGAAGGAAAAAGCCGCATGCATTCACAGGCTCACTCTGGCACTATCTTCATCAGTGAGAAGCAATAGAGATAATCCAAGTGAGTCCCAACAAGCGGTAGGGTGAGACATGAGCGCATGAAGAGCTTGAGTCTTCTCTTTCCGGTGCAAGGTCAGTGAGCAAAGCACAACACAGACACATTCAACACTGCCTCAGGTGCACGCCGAGACATCCCAGAAATATGAAAGCAGCGAAGACTGAATAAGGGGCACGGGGCTGTAGATGGGTTCTCCCTCCTGCACTTGTGAGGTGCATTGATGCTAACATGCAACACTCCTGTTTATCTCAAGCATCCGTGTAATATGACATGCTGAGATGTCACCGTAGGTGCATGTTCCTTGACACTTGCTTCCTAGCTGCCACCCGAGGCCTCAGTCCCATGTCCCCCTTGCCAGCCCACATGTGAAACCCATCCTCAGCAGAGAGCCTTTCCAGGACACTGCTTTCTCACTCTTTATGCTCCACCTCTCTCTAGAAAGGATGTCACACAATCAGCAATAATGGGAAATATGTACAAAGGTTAAACAACAGGGTCCCGGGATGAAGAGAGGAAAGGGACCAGGGCCTGTGCCAAAGAACCAGACCAAGGAAAGTAGGGCTGGAGTTGAGCATAAAACTGAGCTTCCTGTAAGCCAAGGTGAAAAGGAAAATAGGATCTAATATAAACTCTCTTTTTCCAGGACAAAAAGCCATAATCATTTGCAGGGACAGACCAGTGTTTTCCTAGCCCTATTCCAGGAGACCTATTACTGTGTGTTTGCTCTTTTAAAGGTCCTGAAGACATTTCAGGGTTTCCAATGGTTTCCCAGCTAATACAGAAACATTCTTTGTGTGACTTGATCTCACCCCAGCCTCATCAAAATGCTATGTCAAGTTCGGGTTGGCTGACACATTTCTGTGGGAACTCTGTAAGGTAATCAAGACAGGTCACTTTCTGAATGAATCTAAAAGTGAATGCTGTCAGAAATGGATGGCAATCTTGGCTACCACCCCTGGTTTCCTGACACAGCTTTATTTTTTGTTCCATGAGAAGCATGAATATAAGGGAGGAATGAAATGACAAGAGCAGCAAACGGCACTCAGGCTCCTGGGCCAGAGGGTGGGTGGACGTCTGCCTCTCAGGGATCCTGGTCCCTTCTGAGGCACAGAAGTCCTTGCTGTCATGTGGCCTGAAGATGCCCAGAGGACTCACGTATGCAAGCAGGAGGGAGAGGGGCTGACAGGACCTGGCTCAGCCCTGCAGAGGGAGGGCAGGGGCCCAGGAAGACCTGTTTCCAACCCCAGCCTCACTTCTAGTAGGCTGTGTCATCTGGGACAAGGCACCTGTGCCAGTCACCGAGCCTCCTGGAACCCCATTTCCTCCTGTGTTGCCAGGGGACAATGGAGCATAACCGGCAAGATTATTTTAGGGATTTGAGGGCATGTGAAGCTCCTAGCACACGGTAGCTCTCAACACATGTTAACGGTATTTTTTTTCTAATTTCCTGGATTACTCTGACCCACAGAAAGAGCAAGCATCCCACTGCAAATTGCAGGTGGGGAGCTCTCAGGAGTATTAAATAGGAAAGGGAGGAAAGTCGCAGGTGGGCCTTGAATGGGGAGGAAATTAATGACCATGTGGCTGTGTCATCATTACCCTCCTTGCCATTATCTCCCCCACATCCAAGGCCCTGGTACTATGCATAGTCGGTTTATGGTGAATTCTGCTGAAGCCATGAGGTCTGTCTGGGGACCCTCAGCCCAGGGGGCAGATCCAGGCCCAGAGCCCAGTCTCTAAGAAGCCCCTCAGGGACAACTGACACCGCTGGGCATCTCCTTGCTGACAGCTCCACTCACAAAAACCACAGGGTGCTGGCCAGAGGGTATAGGAGTGAAGAGGCCAGGTTAATTCAGAAGGAACTACATTTGACCCCACATGGAGGGGGCGTGTGGAGCAGGTGAGGCCTCCCGTGTCCTCAAGAGCCACACCTAGCCACTCGGATGCACTTAGAGGAGGGAGTGGTTCTTCTGACCACCACCTGAGAAACCTGCCCTCCCCACAGGGACCAGTCTCCTGCAGCATCCTCACCTTCAACTATAGTCCCTGCCTCACTTGGGAAACTCAGGCCCTCAGGTCAGTTCCAGACCCTGACCACTGGCCACCATGCACCGTCCCCAACACCCCCACTCACCCAGCCAAAACTCTGCCTGGAAGGCCCTGTCCCCATGTTTTCAAACTGACACTGAGTTGCCTCTGAGATCAGTCCTGGGTGCAGCCTGGAGTGGGCTGGAGGGGGTGCAGGACAACCAAGGAACAAGATGCACCCCCTACCCTGCCTGTATCTATTTCCTGGAATATTCGACCTCATTAGTTCCCTCACCCCAACTCCCAGGGTCTGCTGATAACACACTCTAGGCAATCCTGGGGAGAGAACCCACGAGAATTAATACAACTCCTTGGTTCTGATTACAGCTTATTACCATAATGGAGAGAATTTCTGGCCTCTCCCCAAATTTCCTCTGCCCGAAAAATTTTCAATTAAGAGCCTAACCTTAATAGAAAATGGTTGTTTTCTGGAATGTTCTCCAAAGTGCTGATTCCTCATTGATGAATACCTTTTCTAAACAGATGAAGGTTCTCAATGATTCTGAATAAAATCAGAGCCAAGGACCTCACTCAAAGAAGGGAGGAATGTGACAGCAAGACATTCCAGTGAGCCTGCCACACACCCCTCCCCTCCACTGTGGGCACTGGTGTGGTCAGTGGAGGGTTTCTGAGTCCCTTCTAGCCTGGAGAGAAGCTGTGAGCAGAAGAGCAGTGTGGATGTCCCAGGAGCCAGGCCTGCCTGCCAGCAAAGCAGCTGAAGTCTTGAGGAAACTTCCTGATTGCATTAACGAGGTGGCACCACCAGGACATAATCAAATCTCCCTGGAGAACGTGGCTTCCAGAAGGGCTGTTGCTCACACGTGGCAGAATCGGGGCAACAAGGGCCAGACACAGCAGATGAGGGAAGTCCCATGCTCAGGACCCAGGGAAGGAGGTTGGATGGACCACCTCACTGAGGCTTGCGGGTGGCACAGGGCCACTGAGCAGTGCCGGTCACCCAGCCCTGGGAGGCAGCCTTTCCCAGCCCTCACATGTGCAGGCACCTGGCACTTGAAGGCCCAGTTCCCCACCCAGTGGCCCCACGCCATCGCCCTCCTAGTTTTACAGGTAAGCAGGGGTGCCTAGAAAAGCTGCATGCTGCGGGTGGGGAGAGGTGCCCTCTCATAGCAGAGCATGGGCAACTTGCTCAGGGAAATGAGCTCTGGATCAGAGGAAGGAGAAAGCCAGCTGTCATTCCAACCCCCCCTTCCCACCTCCGGCCTGTCTGCACCTCGGTGGGACAGGAGCAATCATATCTGCTTGTCAAAATTGCCGTGAGGAACACAGAAAATTCGGGCACAGAGATTATATGATTTGGGACTGTGGTTATAAGTGTCAGAGCTCCTTGGGCTGGCTCACCTACTGGCTAAGAGACCCTGGGGAGTCTATTTGACCTCCCTGGGGCTCAGTTTCCTTGCCCAAGAAATAATCATAGGGTTGTTCTAAGGTTCAAGAATATATGTAAGGCACTAAACCCAGAGACTGCCTAGAAAAAGCACCCAGAAGATGGTAGTGGTCATTGCTAGGTTTAGAAAGAGAAGACAAGATCACTCCCACCAGAGTGAGTGCTGGGGCATGGGTGGTGATCTCAAAGCCTGTTGCCTCCCTTTGCAGTTTCAGCACTCTCAGGGCACGACTCCCACTAACCCAACCACAGAAGACTAAGGGATACACTCAAGACCAACATCCTACAATGATGCCCCCTGGTTTCTTTTCTAAGAATATGTTTATAATAACTTCCAGGGCAGCTAAATATATTCCTATGTCCTGGACCATGGAAAGTAAGTGTATATGAGAGTTTCTCAACATAGGTTTGTTGAACAAAAGTTCAAATGCAGGGATGAAGGAACACACCTAGAGACTATGACACAGAGCAGCCCGGTTGACTTGCTGATGCACACGGGGGCAGCTCACTGTGGGCCTCCACACCCAGCAGGACTCCTAGCTTCCCTGTCCTGTCCAGCACAGCCTCTGTCACCTAGGCCAGCCTCGTCCTGCCCCCAGCCCCCCTTCATGCCTCTTCTCTTCCCTCTTGCCAGCTTCTGCCCCAGGACTCCAGGACTCCTCTGCTGACGCCCACAGCTTCCTGCGGTCTGCTCCCACACCTCCGAGCCTCACACCTCCCGGAATGCCCACCTGAGTTCTCAGACAGGGCCCAGCTATGGAGCCTGAATGTGAAGCCGGCTCTGCCAGAGGGCCTCTCTGTGCCCGTCTCCTCATCTGTTTGATGAGGTTGACCTCACCCCAGACTCACAGAGGAGTCTGGGCTTGGCATACAGAATGCACTCAGTAGCCGCGGCTGGCACAGCACAGAAGGGCTGAGTGCCCAATGAATACTTGGTGACTGAGGAGCATACACTCAGTGCCCAATGAACACTTGGCATACACTGAAGCCATGAGATCTGTCTGGGGACCCTCAGCCCAGGGGGCAGATCCAGGCCCAGAGCCAAGTCTCTAAGAAGCCCATACATGCACTGAGTGCCCAAGGAATACTTGGTGACTGAGGAGAGCATTGCTTCTTCAAAGAGGAGGAAAGGAAAAAGGACCAGAGATGCTGGGATAGGTTTTGAGTGTGGCCTTGAAGGATGGGCAAGCAGGCAGGGGGATTGTGGTTCAAGGAGCAGAGACAAGAGGTTGTGGTGTACGTGTGCGTGCATGTGTGTGTGCGTGCATGGGTGTGCACATGTGCTGGGGCTGAGTGCCCTGTGAAGCTCACAGAATGAGATCTCTCTAGAACTTCACCCTGAGCCTAAAGCCAGTGGACAGGCATTTATGGCTCTTTACTGGCAATCAGGCCATGTGCCAGGCCCCGTGGAAACCCTGAAGACAAGACATGGTGGCAGCCTGCCTCCCCAGAGCCAGGAGAGCCGGTCAGCTCCTGTACGTCAGGGAAGCCCAGGGGCCGAGGGGCTGACGGAGGCCCCCGAGCTCCGGGTGGACCCAAGCAGGCTTCTGGTGGTGTGCCTGTTAGGATTGGACAGGAAGAGGGCTGGGGAGGGGGCGGAGGAGACGGGAGAGGGGAGGATGGAAACGTTGAGCCGTTGGTCTTGTTACTCAGCCTCTGTGAGCTGGGGTGAGAGCTGTGCTTCCACTTCTAGTAAGAGGGTTGAGAGGAAGCACCTATAAAGCTCCTGAAACTGCGCTCAGCACGTGGATAGCTCCCCACCCATGCTGGGGGCAATGGGGAGGATGGTGAAGAGGGTTGGGATGGCAACAGCAGTACAGCATAGAGCAAAAGTGGCTGCCTGTAGTGAGTGCAGAATGCTGACGACAACGGAATGGCCGGTCCCGGGGGACTCCAGCAATGGCAGTATCAGGACTAAGTGCCACCACTGAAGAAAGATCCGAGCATTCAAATTAAGCAGGTAAGCCAAGATTACTTAGAAGCACACTTATCCACGATTGCAGCTATGGAAACACGAGCAGGCCTGAAAAAAGCATGGAAGGGTCTAAGCAAGTTCATGTCGGTCCTTTGACTTTGGGCTTAGGGGTTGGGATGCTTCTCTCTTCCTCAAACCTGTTTGTGCTGCTTGTGCCCAGGACAGTCTCGGGGCCCCTGTGATTTCAAATGTTCTGTGTCACCAGTATTCCTCTCTGACTCAGGGAGCCTAGATGTGCAAGGCGTCCATACCTCACAGGAATTTCTGGGGGGGCAGGGGCGAAAGTAGCCCCCCACCCCACCCATCAGTGTGTTCTGTGTGGCCCCCATCCAGAGGCCCTGCGGTCAGCAACTTATCCACCCCTCCCTGTCTCCACTCCCTCACCCCTGCTTCCTGGGATCTCTCTCAAGTTAAACACTTGATCATAAGGCTTTTATGTTTTCTTCTCTTTCTCTTTTACATGTAAAGTGCTAGAATTTATTTTGTAGTGTGAGGAGTGACTTTATGTTTTTTCAACGCACTAACTAGTTGTCCCAAGCACACTCGTTGAATAGCTCATCTCTCTCCCGTTTCAGTGGGGCCTGGAAGCAGCACCACCATTGTCATACACCCGCTGGTGCATCCCTGCTGTGGGCCCCCGTGTGGAGCCCTGTTCCATCCCCTGAGCACAACTCTGTGACAGCCTCCTTCCCAGGGAACAGCCTCTACCGAGGTGCCAAGATGCCTGTGCGTTTCTGATGCCTCTGAGTCCCACTCGTGCAAGCACCCTCTCCTTCTTCTCCCTTATGCTCCCTCCACCTCTCCTGAGGCAGAGGACTGCCCTAGGCCTTCCCACAGTACTCCCCTCTCTGTACTGTAAAGGGGCTCCCTGGACCTCTCTCTTAAAACATGACCCCCAGGATGCATCTGGCTCTCAGCTTCTGTCTTGGACACCAAAGTCCTGGTATCAGCTGCCTGCTGGGACTCTCTCCTTCACTCCTCAACTCCATCCTCGGGGGCTTTAATACACATGTGCAAGTGCACACACTCACACAGGCACATACGTGCAAACACATGCACGCATTCATGCACAGATTCCCACACGCATGCGTGAACACACACAGTTATGCTAAAAAAAAAATCTATTTTATGTAGAAGAACCTCAGGCTCAAAGATGTGCCCAAAGTCACACAACTAACTACCGAGTTGCGGGACTCGGGTCTCTACTGCTTTTAGCTCTACTCTGGGTGTTTTTAAATAACAGATTTACAAAATACAGGATTCCATGTTAGGGAAATAAAGTGAAAGAATCCACATTATGCAGTCAGGCTGAGAGTATAAATGCTAAATAAGCAATAACTGTAGTGAGTAATAATTATTATTGTCATTGTCAGCCATTGGCCTGGAACAGAGACCAGGGCTAACGACTCCTGCCCTATCAGGCGGAGGAGGAGCCTGGAGCCCACCTGCTGTCCCTCTGCATTTGTTTGTCGTTGGCGCCCCCTCCTGGCCTCTGCATGTAACTCCCGGTGATGAGCGACGGTAGGTGAGCCCAAGCATAGCAGTGCCCTTACCCCAGGACACCAGACCCCCACGGTCGCTCAGACAGGTGGGATGGTCCTCCATCTTTATCTCCTAGGATCATGAGAGAAACGAGTCTTCCGCACTGCTAGGAGCTGAGGCTGTCTCCTGTCTGAACACAAACCACACACTCTCTTGCACTCTCCCTCCCACCTGGGAGGGTCCCCTAGACTTACACCTGACTTGACACCTATTACCATCATAAAAGCACACGGTAACAGAGCTATGGTGACCTCACTTATTGACTGTATAGATGGGGAAACTAAGACCCCAAAATACATTTGCTGACCGTCCACCATGGCCAGGTGTTAGGGCAGCAAGGAACATGCCGTTGGTGGTCAGTTTCTGGTCCAGAAAACAGTACCCTGGGACCAGTAAGGACCTCCTCCAGGACCTTAGCATCCACTGGGAAAAGCAGGTGTCTCAACAAACAGATCCAATAAAGTGTTATGAGGATAGGATGGACACCTTCTCAGAGCCCATGGGAACCAGGACCCAGCAGTCAAGGGCTGGTAGAGGGGACTCCAGGGCTGAGTGTGAAAAACAAGATGTTATTGGAGATCACGAAACAAGTAGGGCACAATGGGCAGGGAGAAGGGTTCTGAGGCTTGGGTGGGAGGAGAAGCGTGGCAAAGTCCTCCTGGAAGAAGGCTGGGAATTAACAGGATGGTAGACCGATCTCCCTTTCCCCCAATCCCCACACATGCATCCAGGAAAGGCAGGAGCAGCCATCACCTAACACTGGGCCAGGCGCACTCCCACAGCTCTGCCAGTGTTACCCCCAGAGCCATGCTTTAATATATCTAGTACTCCCATTGTACAGATGAGGCATAAGGAGATTTAGTAACCTGCTTAAGGCCATACAACTTAATGGCAAAGGCAGGATTTAAAACAGGCAGACTGGCTCCAATACCCTTTTAAAAAAATTGTGGTCAAATATACATGAAACTTTCCATTTTGGGCATTTTCTTTTTAAAAAAATTTTTAATGTTTATTTATTTTTGAAAGAGACAGAGAGAGACAGAGTGAGAGTGGGGGAGGGACAGAGAGAGAGGGAGAAACAGAATCCGAAACAGGCTCCAGGCTCTGAGCTGTCAGCACAGAGCCCAACGCGGGGCTTGAACCCAAAACCCATGAGATCATGACCTGAGCCAAAGTCAGATGCTTAACCGACTGAGCCACCGAGGCGCCCCTAGGCATTTTCAAAAGTACAATTCAGTAGTATTATTAAGTAAATCCACACTGTTCTGCATTCATCCCAACCATCCATCTCCAGGACTTCTTCATCTTCCCAAACTGAAACTCCAAGCCCATTAAACTACAGATCCCTGTTCTCCCTCCCCACAGGCCCTGGCAAACACCATTCTACTTTTTGTCTCTATGAATTTGCCTATTCTAGGTATCTCCTGTGAATGGACTCATGTACTATTTGTCCTCTTGTGTCTGGCTTAGTTTACTAAACACAATATCCTCAAGGTTCATCCATGTTGTAGTATGTCAGAGTTTCCTTCCTTTTTTAAAGGCTGGATAATATTCTATTATCTAGATACACCACATTATATTCATCCATTGATCCACTGTTGGACACTTAGGCGGTGTCCACCCTTTGGCTAGCGAACATGGGTGTGCAAATATCCTCACTTTCAAAGACTCCACGCTCTTAGCACCAAGCAGAATCGGCGCCCATAAACCACAGGGAAGATGGGTGTCAGTGTGGAAGGGCAGAGAGTGAGAGGTGAGAGAGCCAGACAAGATCTGGTGCAAGAGAGACAGGTGGCCCGGAGAGCCACCACGAAAGGAGGGAAGACTGCCAGGGAACAGGTGTGGGGCCTACCTCCCAGAGCACCCTCCAGTCAGAACAGCAGCAGCCCCAAAGGTGGGGCGGGTCTTGGCAGCTTGTGGAAGGCTGTC
This sequence comes from Panthera onca, assembly GCF_046562875.1. NCBI lineage: Eukaryota > Metazoa > Chordata > Mammalia > Carnivora > Felidae > Panthera > Panthera onca. The sequence goes on along the minus strand of NC_138349.1, from coordinate 37,764,600 downwards.
CTCTTCACTCCTGCTCTGCCCATCTTCACACAGTAGACTGGCCAGTAGCCCAGGCCAGGTGGAAGGAAGCTGACCAGCAAAATCTATCATGAAGCAGAGGAGGGGGTGGTATCTCAGCTGTAACAACAAACAGAGACAGGACCCCCTCCAACCAGGGCAAATATACCTCGCTATGCAACTAATGGCTAACTGCACTCACTATTCTCTCCAAAAGAGGGGAGCGCTTACCTGGCAAGGCACAACAAGGGCAAATGAAAGTGTTCCAGGTCTGGACAAACAGATCTCTAACGTCTCTCCACTCCCTTCAGCCTAAGCAAACAGAAACACCATGGATACGTTAAAAGATTCATTAACTCCAGGGCGCCTGGCTGGCTCAGCCAGCAGAGCACGTGACTCTTGATCCCAGGGTTGTGAGTTCAAGCCCCCCATTAGGCATGGAGCCTATTTAACAAAACAAAACAAAACACAAAAAAAGTTAAAGGATTCACTAGCTCCAAAGATCTGGGGCATCTAAAACAAATAAGGCTGTTAGAAAACAAGAGACTATCTCTAACTTGTATTTCAGAAATAAATGAACTTCTATCCAACAGAGAATATGTGTTCTCATCAAGCTCCTGTAGAGTATTTGGAAACATTGACACTGTGCTGAATGAGCAAAGAAACCTCAGCTCATTCCACAAACCACAGTCTCTCACCAGGCTCAATAAAATTAGAAACAATATGAAGACAATGTCAAAAATACATTTTGGAAACAAAATTAATTTCCACAATGGAAATTATAAAACATTTGGAACTCAATGACAATAAAATGTTCATATACAAATTATGGCATTCAATGAAATTGGAATTTATTGAGAAATTTATACCATCGAATGAATTTGTAATAAACAGGATGAAAGGGACAGAGGAGAAAGCTGAAGGCAAAAGGCCGATGGATTAAAAAGAAAATGAAAACTAAGATGAAAACCACTTTAGAAACAGACTACTATAAGAGCATGACTTATCAAAACCTGTGGGATATTTCCAAAGAAGTATTCAGGGAAAAATGAAGAGCCTTAAGTATATATGCATCACCCTAATGCTAAAAGAAAGATATAGCTAAGCAAATAACACAAGATTTCTAAAAAAGGAAGAAACAAGAAATAAAGTAATTTACCTTAAACACAACCATATAGGGGCGCCTGGGTGGCTGAGTTGGTTGGGCATCAGACTTAAGCTCGTGATCTCCCGGTTCATGAGTTCGAGCCCCATATTGGGCTCTGCTGACAGCTCAGAGCCTGGAGCCTGCTTCCTATTCTGTGTGTGTGTGTCTCTCTCTGCCCCTCCTCCACTTGTGCTCTGTCTCTCTCTCTCTCAAAAATAAACAAACATTTTGGAAAAACATAATAAAACTAGACTTGATAAATAAAATCCAAAACTGGTTCCTTGAAAAGATCATTAAAATAAGCAATCCTCTGGTAAGTCAAGCAAAAGAAAAAAGGAAAAGGTAGAAATCTGAAAACATTAGGTTAAAAAGTGACATTGACTCCATATATTAAGGAGATATTTTAAACCACAAGAGGATAGTAGACACAGCCTCATTCTGGTTGATTTTATCTGGAAGCAGTGGAAGATTTTCTTGGAATGCATAAATCACCAAAATTGGCTTAACAGGAGGCAGAAAACCCGAAAATAACAAGAAACATAGAACAAACTAAGCAGGTAATGAAGGTATTACAGGGGCTCCTTCAGCCTCCAGAGACGGGATTGTCGTTATGGAGATTACCAAAGCACAGGAAAAAATGGGAAGCTCCCCAGTTCTTTCTATGAGATTAACAAACTTTCTACAGGAACACACACACACGCACACACACACACACACACACACAAGCCTGCACACCTGAGCACACACGTACACATGTATGCACGCATATGCGCAAACACAGGTACACAATGCAATGATATAGAAACGTCCCCCAAGACGCTTATAATGGCTAAAAATAGAAAGTTTCCAAACAAAACAATTCTATGTGTCTGTTTTTTAAAAAACTGGAGACCGCATGAAGGAAAATAGTATATATATGTGTCTAAAGGAGATCTAGAAGATATACATGAGAACAGCAAGGTCAGCTGTGGGGAGGATAATGAGATGAGAGATTTGGGAGGGAATTACAGAGGAGATTGGTTCTGTTTACGTTATTCCTATATTGCGGGAATGTTTACAAACTACATATATTTATCTATTACTTCAAAAAAATTAATGAAATTAAATGTAAACCAATCCATAAAAGTAAATGAAACCAATAATGAATAACTTGTAATACTAACTTGAAAAGGAAAGTAACAGTTTTAACAATTACTAATTATTTTTAGGCTAAAGAATAAAAATTAAAAGTTAGGAAACACGGAAAGACCTTTCACAATAGGAGAATATTTAAAATAGAAGGCCATGTTTTTAATATATTTTTTAAATGTTTATTTATTTAGTTTTGAGAGAGAGAGAGAGAGAGAGCAGCACCCGTGAGTGGGAGAGGGGCAGGGAGGGGGTGGGGGAAGAGGACCCAAAGCGGGCTCTGTGCTGAGAGCAGAGAGCCTGATGGGGCCTGAACCAACCGCGAGGTCATGACCTGAGCTAAAGAGCCACCCAGGTGACCCCAAGGTCATTTTTTTAAATTAAAGAGGTAGGAATGGCTCACCCAAACAGGACACAAAACCTCAAAGCCATAGAGGAAAATATTAGATATGATTGTATGGACATTTGAAACCTTTATATAAAGAAAAGCATCAGGGACTTGTCGAAAGACAAGTGTCATATTAGGGAAAAAATATCTGTAAGATTTATAAACAATCATAGGATTTATATCCAAAACATATAAGGAGCTTTTACAAAATTAATATGGCAAAATAACCCAACAAAAAAAAAATGAGCAAATGATATGCACAAATCACAGAAGATTATGAGAATGACCAATAAACACTAGAAAACATGCTGCAGCCTTCTGGTTATCTAATAAAAATGCAAATTTAAACAATAATGAAATATTTCTTGTGCTTACCAGACTGGCAAAAATTAAAAGTATTGAACACATTTACCACTGGCAGGAATTGGGAAAATTCTGTTATTTTTTAGGTAATTCCTCTTTATCTATGGATCTCTTCCTCTCCTTCTGGCACTCATATTAGATGAAAGTGAACACTTCTTCTCACCTCTCTCTGTAACTCTCTACCTCCTTGGCCCCTTCCTCATCTTTTCCAGAAGAGCCCCAACTTGATTCATTCATTTTTTTTCTTCTGCTCTTTAACCTTCCCATCAAGTTCATAATTTCAGCACTTAAATTGTTCATACCCAATATCCCCAGCTGGTACTTCTTCATAACTGCCTCATCAAGCCTCCTGTTTCCAATATCCTCCTGGGGATATTCATTATGCTCATGTAAATGCTCTTCCTGTCTTGCCTATTTATCTGCTCCCTCTGGTGTTCAGTTTGTGGTCTTTTCCTCTCTGGGTTTACTCTTCTCATGCTCTGCCTCCCCTGAGACTTCTCATGGGTTTTTAGCTTAGGATCTGGGCTCTATCAATTAAGTATCTTGTTTGTGACATCTCCAAGGTTTGGGTTCACAGGATTACAGCTAGCAACCCATCTTAATCACCTTATTAGGAGCCAGAAGCAAATTTATAAACAAAAATCTTAACATCAGATGTTTTCATGGCTAAAGAAAATGGACGCATGAAGGCGTTGCTGGTAGGATATGAAGTGTTGCGCCCTTCGAGGGGCAGATTTTGTGGCAGCATATCCCAAATGCCTAAAAACTTGACTGGATGTACCATGACAAGATGGTGTAGATTTGCCTGTCTCTGCTCCTTCCCTGTAAATATCACTAACTGTGCTAGAAATAATCTAACAGACAATCATAAAAGGACTACGGAAGAGGAAGGCAGACTGGCTGGAAGCACAAAACTTGAGGAATGACTTGAGGGATAAGTTCCTGGGTTTTCTTTTTACTTCCCATTGTCTTAGCCCATTTGGGCTGCGATGACAAAAACACCATAAACTAGGTGGCTTGAACAACAGAAGTTTCTCACAGTTCTGGAGGCTGGGAAGTTTAAGATGAAGGCACTGGAAGAAGTGGGGGAAGGGAGGAAGGGGAGGGAAGGAAGGAAAGGCAAAGGAAGGGAAGGGACTAGGTAAATGTTCTTAGACTTGACACCAAAAGTATAATCCATAAAAGGAAAATTTGATAAATTGGACTACATCAGAATTAATTTTTTGTTGCTCTGCAAAAGATCCTGTTAAGATGATAAAAAGACAAATTACAGACTAAGATAAAATATTTGTAAATCATGTACCTAAGAACCTGTGCCTAGAATATAAGGAAACCTCAGAGCTCAACATGAAACAAATGAAATTGAAACTGTTCAAAAGAAATGAACAGATATTTGACCAAAGAGGATATATAGATAGCAAATATGGACATGAAAGGATGGTCAACATCATTAGCCATTAGGGAAGTGGAAAGCTAAAAAGGAGAGCCCTGGGAAACAGGAAAGTACCAGGGAAATTATGGAGTGGAAGGAGTTCAGGACAGTGAGTGCAGGAAGCTGTTTATGAGCTCCTGTGCTCCCTCTTGAGCTGTGGATACCTAGACCTGACCCTAAACAGCATATCACTGACTTTGAGAATGGACCTAAGAGATCAATGTCCAGGCTACGTTGTACAATGTACAGGCTACTACATAATGCACATGTGAAACTGACCCAAATAACACCACCACAGCTTTGCACATGGAACTGACAACTGTCAGAACTCACAGAAGGCTTGTTGGGACTTGCAGCTAAACAGTGCTTACAGGGACATGTTCAGCATTAAAATGCTTATATTAGAAGCAAAGAAAGGTCTCAGATCATTAATCTGAACTTCAACCTTAAGACATTACAGACGAAGAGCAGAATAAAATCAAGGCAAACACAAGAAAAGAAATAATAAAGAGCAAAAACCAGTGAAATTGAAAATAGCAAAAGAATGGAGAAAATCAATAAAACCAAAAGCTCATTCTTTAAAAAAAATCAATAAAATTAATAAACCCCTAGAAAGACTGACAAACAACAAAAGTAGAGAAAACTCAAATTACCATTATCAAGAATAAAGGAGGTGGTATCACTATAGAACTCAAAGATAATAAAATGATGGTAAGGGAATCCTACAAATAACTTTATGACCACAAATTGGGCAACTTAGGTTAAATAAATTAATTCCATTTCATAATCTACCAAAATTCACTCAAGATGAAATAATCTGAATAGCCCTATAACTATTAAAGATACCAAATTCATTGTTAAAAAACATTTTTAAAAAATCCCTGGGCCTAGGTGGTTTTACTGCCAAAGTCTATCAAACATTTAAAGAAATAACACCAATTCCACTTAATCACTTCCAGAAAATAAAAAGGAAGAGAACATTTCCCAACTCATTTTATAAGGCCAGCATTACTCTCATAGATACCATCATCAGATAAAGACACAAAAACTCTACAAATCCATATCCCTTACAAACACAGGTGCAAAAATACTCAACAAAACATCAGTGCATCAAATATAACAACATAGTAAAAGAAAAATATGCCATAACCAAGTGAAGTTTATCCCAAGAATGCAATGTTGGTTCACTATTTGAAAAATAAATCCATGTAATCCACCATATGACAATCTAAAGATGAAAACCACATGATTATATAAGTTGGTACAGAAAAATCACTTGGCAAAATTCAACACCTATTCATGACAAAAATTCCCAGCTAACTAGACACAGAAAGGAATTTCCTCAAACTGAGAAAGGGGATCTACAAAAAAATTGGGAACAAGGCAAGGATGTCCACAGTTACCACTCCCAATTCCACACTATATGAGAAGTCCCAGTCAGTACAATATATCAAGAAAAAAAAGCATACAGTTGGAAAGCAATAAAAACTGTCCCTAGTATAAAACCCTAAGGAATCAACCAAAAATAACTACCAAAGACCTAGAATAATAAATGGGGCTAGTAAAACTGAAGGATATAAGTTCAACACACAAAAATCAATCATTTTTCTAAAAACTAGCAGTAACCAAATGAAAACTAATATTTAAATAATTAATATTACCTGCAATGGCTCCAAATTATTAGAAAACTAGACATAAAACCAATAAAACATGGATGGGATATGTAGACTGAAAACTATAAAATGGTGATAGAAGAAATCAAAGAATCGCTAAGTAAATGGAGAGAGATGCCACGATCACAGACTGGAGGACTCAACAGAGCAAAATTGTCAATTCTCTCCAAACTGATCCGTAGATTTTAATGCAATTGAAGTCATGGCAGGATTTTTTTTTTATATAAATAGAGGCAAGCTTATTAAAATTTACACCAAAAGGGAAGGGTCCTAGAATAGCTACAACAATTTTGAAAAAGAGGAACATAGAGGAATCCCACTACACCATTTTGAGACTTAATATAAAGCTAAAATAATCAGTTGTGTGGCAAAGGGTTAGACATATCGATCAGTGGAACAGAATAGAGAAACCAGGAATATACCCTCAATATACCCTGGATTTTGACAAGGATGCAAAGGTATTTCAATGAAGAGTGGATAGTCATTCAACAAGTAGTACCAGAAAAACTGGTTGTCTCTAAGTTAAAAAACGAAAACAAAAAAGCCACCTCAATCCAAATCTTACACCTTATCCAAAAGTTTACTCAAAATGAAAATCATAAAGCTATAAAACTTTTAGACCAGGAGAAAATCTTCATGAGCTAGGGTTAGGAAAAGAGTTTTTAGTCATGATAACAAATATACAATCCATAAAAGAAAAAAAATTAGTAAATGTTAAAAACTTTGTAAGACACTGCTAAGAAAATGAAAAGACAGCTGTAGATCAAGAGAAAATGTTTGCAAATCACATAGCTGACAAAGGACTTATTTAAAAATGTATAAAGAACTCTCTAAATCAACATTAAGAAAACAAACAATCCAGGAGAGGGGCCAAGATAGCAGAACAGCATGGAAGTTTTTTTGCATCTCTCATCCCTGAAATACAGCCAGATCAACACTAAACCTCCCTGCACACCTAGAAAACTGATTTGAGGATTAACACAACTATCTGCACAACCTGAACCACAGAACTCAGCAGGTATGCAGCAAGGAAAGGTGAACTGGAGGAGAAAGCCACAGAGGGCAAGGAGCTGTTTTGCTCTTGGAGAGAGGACAGAGATGGGGAGAGTACGGGAAAAGCACCCCTACTCCCCTCCCCCCACCAAAAGCGCTGGAAAGAAAGTAGAAAAGTGGAAACACCCGCAGGAACCGAACAAAAAAGGGAGACAGGAGAAAGGAGAGGGTTTAAATTCCATTAAGATTCTATAAACAGGGGGAGTGCAGAGTCTGAAACTCTCCAGCTTGATACCTGGCAGAGCTCTGGTGGGAAGGGAGAATGCCCAGGAGCAGACAGTGAGGTCCGAGGGGTCCTCAGGCCACACGGGGAGAGGTAGTTCCCCTGTGGGGAGGACATTTGGTAAAGGCTGTGCTGCCACAGCAAAGGTCCCAGCGGACCCTGGAGAACAACCACATTCACTGGTGCTAGAACAAGGACGTTAAGGGAGAAGCCTGGTGCCAGATGTGTGTTGTGATTTACCATAATCCCTGAAACACTGCTATTACACAATCGCGTGAACTTTTTCTGGGGTGGGCTGGCACCCAGGCGCAGTCTCTGGGCACTGGCAGCAGCACAGTCTCACGAACATTCCTGGGGGAAGACCAGCACCCAGCCATTGCTCGGTGAGACCCTCCCCCAGAGGGTCAGAACGGGTCAAAGCGGCAGTCCCTCAGAAGTGAGGGGTTGGGAAATATAGCCACATCTGAGATAAAACTCAGGAAGGGGGTGCTGCCTGGCAACCTGATGGCTTGGTCACGGATGGTGTAAAAGCCAGGAGTGGATGGAAGCCAGAGAAAAGGGCAGGGTGCGTGATTGCTGGTTGGGGAGAACAGAGTTCCAAAACTAGAGACTGGTAGCTGGGTGACGCCATTTTCACCCCTCCTACACATCAGCATACATACCTACATGCGCCACAACAATACACCCCAGTAAGCTAAGCAGCGCCATCTAGTGGAGAATGGAGATGTTACACTAAACCCCGTCCAACTGGGCCAACCTTGCTCTTCAGGAACACCACAAGTCTCTCCGCCTGCTTGGTTTACGAACTATAAAGTGCTTCATAGTTTGACCTGTAGGGGAAACCAATGTAATTTCAATCATGCTTAAGTCTGTTTGCTGGTCCATCTATTCAATTTCTTTTTTCACTTTTCTTATTCTTGAATACAGAAAGAGAAAAAATTTATCTTTATTTTCCATTTTTATTGAAAATATTTTTAATTTCTTTCTACATTTTTACTTTTTTGTAAATTTTTCAAATTCTATTTACTTCCATCATTTCATTTTATCCTATTTCATCATATTCATTTTTTTCAAATTTTCAAACATTCTTCTTTTTTTGGCTTTTCTTATCTTTCCCTTTATTATCTAATCTATCAATCTCCTTTCAACAACCAGACCAAAATACACCTAGGATCTAGCATCCTTTATTTGATTTTTTTGTGTTGTTTTCAATTTTTTAATTTTAATTTTTTGTCTTATTAATTCCTTTTCTTCCTTCAAAATAATGAAACAGGAATTCACCCCAAAAGAAAGAACAGGAAGAAATGACAGCCAGTGACTTAATCAATACAGATACAGGCAAGATGTCTGAATCAGAATTTAGAGTCATGATAAGAATACTAGCTGGGGTTGAAAACAGATTAGAATCCCTTTCTGTGGAGATAAAAGCTAGTCAGGATGAAATTAAAAATGCTATAACTGAGCTGCAATCTTGAATGGTGCCACAACAGCAAGGATGGATGAAGCAGAGCAGCAAATCAGCAATGTAGAGGACAAACTTATGGAGAACAATGAAGCAGGAAAAAAAAAAAAGGGAGACTAAGGCAAAAGAGCACGATTTAAGAATTAGAGAAATCAGTGACTCATTAAAAAGGAACAACAACAGAATCATAGGGGTCTCAGAAGATGAAGAGAGAGAAAAAGGAGTAGAAGGGTTATATGAGCAAATCATAGCAGAAAACTTCCTAACCTGGGGAAAGACACAGACATCAAATTCAGGAAGCACAGAGGACTCCCATTAGATTCAACAAAAACTGATCAAGCCATATCATAGATCAAATTCACAAAATACTCAGGCAAGGCAAGAATCATGAAAGCAGCAAGGGTAAAAAAGTCCTTAACCTACAAGGGAAAACAGATCAGGTTTGTAGCAGACCTATCCACAGAAACTTGGCAGGCCAGAAAGGAGTGGCAGGATATATTCAATGTGCTGAATCGGAAAAATATGAGCCAAGAATTAATTCTTTATCTAGGAAATCTGTCATTCAAAATAGAAGGAGAGATAAAACGCTTCCCAGACAAACAAAAATTAAAGGAGTTCCTGACCACTAAACCAGCCCTGCAAGAAATTTTAAGGGGGAATCTCTAAGGGAAGAAAAGATGGAAAGTACAAAAAAGACCCAAAACAACAAAGACTAGAAAGAACCAGAGAATACCACCAGAAACTCCAACTCTACAGGCAACACAATGGCAATAAATTAATATATTTCAGCATTCACTTTAAACATCAATGGACTAAATGCTCTAATCAAAAGACACAGGATAACAGAATGGATAAGAAAACAAGATCCATCTATATGCTGTTTACAAGAGACCCACTTTAGACCTAAGGACACCTTCAGATTGAAAGTAAGGGGATGGAGAACAATCTATCATGCTAATGGTCACCCAAAGAAAGCCAGAGTAGCCATACTTATATCAGACAAACTAGACTTTAAAATAAAGACTGTAACAAGAGATGAAGAAGGGCATTATATCATAATTAAGGGGTCTATCCACCAAGAAGACCTAACAGTTGTAAACATTTATGCTCCAAATGTGATAGCACCCAAATATATAAATCAATTAATCACAACATAAAGAAACTCACTGATAATACCATAATAGTAGGGAACTTCAACACCCCACTTGCAGCAATGGACAGATCATCTAAACAGAAAACCAACAAGGAAACAATAGCTTTGAATGACACACTGGACTGGATGGACTTAACAGATATATTCAGAACATTTCATCCTAAAGCAGCAGAATACACATTCTTCTCCAGTGCACATGGAATGTTCTCCAAAATAGATCACATACTGGGACACAAAATCAGCCTTCAACAAATACAAAAAGATCGAGATCACACCACACATTTTCATATCACAATGCTATGAAACTCAAAATTGATCACAAGAAAAAATGTGGAAAGATAACAAATACTTGGAGACTAAAAACCATCCTACTAAAGAATGAATGGGCCAACCAAGAAGTTAAAGAGGAAATTAAAAAGTACATAGAAGCCAATGAAAATGATAACACCACAGCCCAATACCTCTGAGAGACAGCAAAGCGGTCATAAGAGGGAAGTATATACCAATCCAGGTCTTCCTGAAGAAGGAAGAAAGGTATCAGATACACAACCTAATCTTATACCTTTAAGAGCTGGAAAAAGAACAGCAAATAAAACCCCAAACCAGCAGAAGACAGGAAATAATAAAGATTAGAGCAGAAATCAATGCTATCAAAACCAAAACCAAAACCGAACAGATCAACGAAACCAGAAGCTGGTTCATTGAAAGAATTAACAAAATTGATAAACCCCTAGCCAATTTGATCAAAAAGAAAAAGGAAAGGACCCAAATATATAAAATCAAGAATGAAAGAGGAGAGATCACAACCAACACAGCAGAAATACAAACAATAATAAGAGAATATTACGAGCAATTATATGCCCATAAAATGGACAATCTGGAAGAAATGGACAAATTCCTAGAAACATGAACTACCAAAACTGAAACAGGAAGAAAGAGAAAATTTGAACAGACCCATAAGCAGTAAAGAAATTGAATTCATAATCAAAAATCTCCCAAAAAACAAGAATCCAGGGCCAGATAACTTTCCAGGAGAATTCTACCAAACATTTAAAGAAAAGTTAACACCTATTCTCTTGAAGCTGTTCCAAAAAATAGAAACAGAAGGAAAACTTCCAAACACTTTCAATTCCAAAACCAAAGACCTCACTAAAAAGGAGAACTATAGACCAATTTCCTTGATGAACATGGATGCAAAAATCCTCAACAAGATATTAGCCAACCGGATCCAACAATACATTAAAAAAATTATTCACCACAACCAAGTGGGATTTATATCTCAGATACAGGGCTGGTTCAATATCCGCAAAGCAATCAATGTGATTCATCACATCAATAAAAGAAAGGACAAGAACCACATGATCCTCTCAATAGATGCAGAGAAAGCATTTGACAAAATACAGTATCCTTTCTTGATAAAAACCCTCAATAAAGTAAGGATAGAAGGATCATACCTCAAGATCATAAAAGCCATATATGTAAGATCCAATGCTAATATCATCCTCAATGGGGAAAAACTGAGAGCTTTCCCCCTAAGGTCAGGAACAAGATAGGGATGTTCATTCTCACCACTGTTATTCAACATAGTATTGTAAGTCTTAGCCTCAGCAATTAGGCAACACAAAGAAATAAAAGGTATCCAAATCGGCCAGGAGAGGTCAAACTTCCACTCTTTGCAGATGACATGATACTCTATATGGAAAACACAAAATATTCCACCAAAAAAATGCTAGAACTGATCCATGAATTCAACAAAGTTGCAGGATATAAAATCAATGCACAGAAATCAGTTGCATTCCTACACACCAATAATGAAGCAACAGAAAGAGAAATCAAGGAATCAATCCCATTTACGATTGCACCAAAAACCATAAAATACCTAGGAATAAGTCTAACCAAAGAGGTAAAAATCTATACACTGAAAACTACAGAAAGCTTATGAAAGAAATTGAAGAAGACACACACACAAAAGGAAAAATACTCCATGCTCCTGGATAGGAAGAACAAATATTGTTAAATGTCAAAACTACCCAAAGCAATCTACATATTCAACACAATCCCTAACAAAATAACACCAGCATTCATCACAGAGCTAGACCAAACAATCCTAAAATTTGTATGGAACCAGAAAAGACCCCAAATAGCCAAAGCAATCTTGAAAAAGAAAGCTAAAGCTGGAGGCATCACAATCCCGGACTTCAAGCTATACTACAAAGCTGTAATCATCAAGACAGTATGGTAGTGGCACAAAAACAGACACTCAGATCAATGGAACAGAATAGAAAACCCAGAAATGAACCCACACACGTATGGCCAACTAATCTTTGATAAAGCAGGAAAGAATATCCAATGGAATAAAGACAGTCTCTTCAGCAAATGATGCTGGGGAAAACTGGACAGCAACATGCAGAAAAATGAACCTGGACCACTTTCTTACACCATACACAAAAATAAACTCAAAATGGATGAAAGACCTCAATGTAAGACAGGAAGCCATCAAAATCCTCGAGGAGAAAGCAGGCAAAAACCTCTTTGATCTTGCCTGCAGCAACTTCTTACTCAACATGTCTCTGGAGATACAGGAAACCAAAGTAAAAATGAACTATTGGGACCTCATCAAAATAAAAAGCTTCTGCACAGTGAAGGAAACAATCAGCAAAACTAAAAGGCAACTGACGGAATGGGAAAAGATATTTGCAAACGACATATCAGATAAAGGGTTAGTATCCAAAATCTATAGAGAGCTTATCAAACTCGATACCCAAAAACCAAATAATCCAGTGAAGAAATGGGCAAAAGCCATGAATTGACACTTCTCCAAAGAAGACATCCAGATGGCCAACCGACACATGAATAAATGCTCAACATCACTCAAAATACGAATCAAAACCACAATGAGCTACTACCTCACACCAATCAGAATGGCTAACATTAACAACTGAGGCAACAACAGGTGTTGGTGAGGATGCAGAGGAAGAGGATCTCTTTTGCACTGCTGGTGGGAATGCAAACTGGTGCAGCCACTCTGGAAAACAGTATGGAGGTTCCTCAAAAAATTAAAATAGAACTACCCTATGACCCAGCAATTGTACTACTAGGTATTTATCCAAGGGATACAGGTGTGCTGTTTTGAAGGCACACATGCACCCCCATGTTTATAGCAGCACTATCGACAATAGCCAAAGTATGGAAAGAGCCCAAATGTCCATTGATGGATGAATGGATAACGAAGATGTGGTATATATATACAATGGAATATTACTTGGCAATCAAAAAGAATGAAATCTTGCCATTTGCAACTACATGGATGGAACTGGAGGGTATTATGCTAAGTGAAATTTGTCAATTGAAGAAAGACAATTATCACATGGTTTCACTCATATGAGGACTTTAAGATACAAAACAGATGAACATAAGGGAAGAGAAGAAAAATAATATAAAAAACAGGGAGGGGGACAAAACAGAAGAGACTCATAAATATAGGGAACAAACAACAGGTTGCTGGAGGGGTTGTGGGAGGGGGATGGGCTAAATGGCTAAGGGGCATTAAGGAATCTACTGCTGAAATCATTGTTGCACCATGTGCTAACTTGGATGTAAATTATAAAAAATAAATAATTAGATTTAAAAAAAAATCCAGGGGTGCCTGGGTGGCTCAGTCGGTTGAGCATCCAACTTTGGCTCAGGTCATGATCTCACGGTTCATGAGTTCAAGCCCCACATCAGGCTCACTGCTGCCAGCGCAGAGCCCACTTTGGATCCTCTGTCCCCTTCTTTCTGCCCTTCCCTGGCTCACATGCTCTAAAAATAAATTAAAACATTAAGAAAAAAACACATCCAAATAAAAAGCAGGCAAAGGCTTGAACCTAAAGTTCACTAAAGAGGTCACTGTATATGAAAGGCAAGTAAGAGATCCTCTTTCTCCACAGTACCCAGTAGCATGGCTAATGTAAAAAGCACTGGCAATACCAAGTGATGATGAACAGGCAGAGTGCTAAAACTCTCTTTAATTGCTGGTGTGAATGTAAAAATGGAACAGCCACTCTGGAAGAGTCTGACAGCTACATTAGACCATATGACGTACTCCAAGGTATTTACGCTGCAGTAATGAAATCTTATGTTCACACAAAAACCTCCACACAAATGTTTATAGCAGCTATATTCATAATTGTAAAAAAAAATGGGAAAAACCACACCGTCCTTCCATTGGTGAATGGATGACCAGCTGTGGTCCATCTGTACAGTTGGATACTATTCAATAATCAAAAGGACAGCATCAACAATACACAGAAGAATTGGGATGAATTTCAAAGGCACGATGCTCAGCAAAAGTAACCAATTACAAGAGATTACATAACTCATGCTTCTACTTACACGACATTCTCAAAACAGAGCTATGGTGTGGAAATATATGTCAGTAGGTAGCAGGGCGGGGTGGAGGACAGTTGGGAGGGCTACATTGCATGAGTTAGTGCTTGGGAGAGAGGACTGATTGGGATCTTAGTTGTGGTACTGGTGACATGAATCTATATACATGCTAAAATACAGAGACCTACACACCTCTTTAAAATGGGACCAGACAGGAAATCTAACTTTCAAAATCTGTTCTGTAGCAGTCACTTCGAATGTAACCTCATTAAATCCTCACAGACCGCACGATTGGTTTATTATCTCTATCTTGCGGACAAGGAACCTGAAACTCAGAGATACTCATGAACTTGTGCAGAGTCACATCACAGTGAGTGGTGTGGACACTGGAGTCCACTACCCAGACCCTTCCTCCACCTCAGCCCCTGGGATGGTCAAGTCTGCCCACAGAAAAGACAGGCTGTCCTATTTGTTGATGTCACTTACATGTCTGGCTTCTATGCCCAGCTGTGCTTGGCTGGACCTGCTCAGCTCTAGTCACGTGAACCGCAGCAGGATCCCTTGGGCTTCTTGGGCTGCTCATGTGCATATGCGGGTTGGACTTGGTGATTTTGAGGTATGTGATAATATTGACCTAATGGGAAGAATGCTGGACTAAGACCCACCTATGTTCAATTTTGACTCCTCCCTAGGTAACTCCATCCACTTCCAGGAAGGTGTTGCTGTCTCTTAGCAATGCATTTTAAGCCCAGATAGGATGTCAACCTGAGCTTCAGACAGTATTCCTAACTACCTCTTCAGACATATCTATATGGCTGTCCCACAGGTACCATTTCCTAAAACCAAGTTCCTCACTACCCAGCAGCCCAGACAGCAAAATCCTCAGTGTAAGCCAGACACCTAGGAATCAGGGGGGTCTCCCGAAAACCCCTTGCTCCCCACAACTCTCAGATCCAACATACCTCCCATGTTACATCTAAAGCTCTAGCATCTACCACTTCTCCATCTCTGTACCACCTTCCTGCCTCAGCCTACTTCCAAGACTTATCCCTGGATTCCCTCCAAATTAGTCCCTACCCAGCAGTAATGGGAATTTTTCAAAAATACAAATCTGACCATATTGTCCCAACTAAGTATCCTCCAAGGGCTTTCCAGTATCTTGGGATAAAGATAGTATCTTAATGCAGCTTCGTTGCCTGTCTCTCCATTTCCTTCTCTATCTTCCCCTGCAGCTTCCTGCAACCCTGTGTCCATCCTGGCTTCAAACACAGCGGCTTGCAGGTATCGAGCTGCATTGTGCCCAAGGCCTTTGGACGTGCATTTCTATTGGCTGACACGCTCTTCCCCTTCCCAGTCCTACCTTTTGCCAAGTTAACCTGCTTCCTTTAAGGAAGTCTTTCCTGACGTTCTACACTATAGAGCCACACTGTCCTCAACGTAGCCATTGGCCATGCAGTCCATCAAGCAACTGAAATACATGACTGCTGCTGAGAACTGGACATTTTGTTTTAATTTTAATTAATTTCAACTTAAAAACCAGTACCAAGTTCAGTCATATTTAAAACAACGAGGGGGTATGAATCTTGTTTTTTAAACTATAAACTTAATGAAATCTAAATACAGGTCAAGTATTTCCACAAAATTTAGCATCTGAATTGAGAGGCACTGTAAAAGTAAAGTGCATACGAAATTTGAAAGACTCCACAAAAAATAGAAATGTCAAATATCTCATTATATAAAAACACAGGCTGTATGTTATAATGATAACATGTTAGATATAATGGCTTAAAAATAAGAATACTAAAGTTCGTTTCACCTGTTTCCTTTTCCCTTGCATTAGTCAACGTGGTAGCATCATATTTCTATCAGATGCAGAGGGCATCATCCAGAGCAGGCATGGATGGCCCTCCAGGCTGGGGTTCTCACT
This sequence comes from Panthera onca, assembly GCF_046562875.1. Classification (NCBI taxonomy): domain Eukaryota; kingdom Metazoa; phylum Chordata; class Mammalia; order Carnivora; family Felidae; genus Panthera; species Panthera onca. The sequence continues at coordinate 37,748,286 of NC_138349.1, read as the reverse complement.
GCCTACCCTCAGTGGAGGGCAGAAGGTCTCGTGGGCTGGGATGGGTATCCTTGATTTGAGCCAGCCTTGTGTACCCGGCCAGTCTTCAGTTCTCTCTTCCATCAGAAGCCCACCGAAAGGAAAAGAAATTTAAGATGATGGTAAAATAGCTCCACCTAGGTAACAAGTTCCCTACCAGGATATCATTACACGGTTACCTTTGCCAGAAATTAGTTTGTAAGGCACATTATCACATTCAAGTGCTCCCACCTGAGACTGGCAAGCCACCTTGGGTCTAGGGCAGGTAAAGTGTGCTCCACAAGGCAAAGGGAGGAGGCAGAAAGCTCGGCAGCAGCCCCCCTTCTGTCCCCCTATATGCTTTGCTGCCAGGCCACAGCATATTGGCAGTTATGGAAAAATCGAAGCACATTTAGTGATAGAGCAGGAATTTAATTAATTCATCCCTGCACTTATTGTATTGGCACCAATAGCATTTGGTTCTGGATACACCATAGTGAGCAGCACAGGTGGTCACCTCAGAAGGGAGTAGTTTAGGGCTTGGATCTCCAGATCCTTATTACACTCTTAAAAATGACTGAAGGACTTCAAAGAGTTTTTCTTCAAGTGGGTTGTATCTATCAATTTTTACCATGTAAGAAATGAAAGCTGAGAAAATTTTAAAATATTTTTTTTATTAATTTGTTTTAACAGATCAAAACTAGCCCCATATATGGTGACATAAATTAATAGAAGCAGCTGGATTCTTCTATGTGCAGTCAGGTCAGCCTGTTGCGCTATTACCCATCACATGGCCTCTGGGAAATAGCTGTGCACTGAACCATACACACTCCTTTCTAACATTTGAAAGCTGAGTTTTCAAGTTAATATTTTTCCCCTTTGGAGGACGCATCATGAGGATGGCAGAATCAGCAATTTATCCACAATCATCAAGCATTCATCCCTGATGAAAACTATTAAGCCAAAATTAAGTATTTTAGTAATATTTTTGTAGCACAAAAAATGAAAACTAAGGTAAGAGGAATGTGAAGGAATCTACAAAACCATAAATAATATTGCTTTAAATCTTGACACAACCTAGGCTCTGAGAATGAATGGGCGTCCTATCAGCTGAGTCTCCATTTCTCTTCTCAAAGGCACAGTCTGGGCAACATATCCAACAAAGGGGTCTTCCTTGGGCTCCAGTGCCCTGCTGTCATTTACAGGTACTGTAGTATTTGAAACCATCCACCTCTGCAGATGCAAAGACTATCTGTTTAAAGCTCATTTTGATGGCTCCCCAGACCCCTTCAGGCTGGACTTCTGATTTCTCCTTTCTTTTTGACCCTGAATTCGGAAGAGCTTCTTCCTGAGGTCCTTCTGTCGCTTCAGTTTCTCTTCTTCCTCCTTCTGCTTCACCTTGAAGTGTTCTTTATTGTGCAAATGCCGTTGTTCCTTGGCCTTCTTCATCTTCTGACTGTGCACCGTACTTAGAGCATCCAGCAGTGCAAGGATCTGACAAGGACAAAACGCATGAGCATCAGAATACTCTTACAGCATGCTTTCCTTCTAAGTTTCCAGGGGCCTAAACACCTCAGCTGATGTATCAAAACTAGAAGCAATCCATGATCCAAATGAACATTAACCTAGGAAAAATTTACCCTGAACTAGGACATCATAATTTGCATGGAAGCAGAAATAGGAGCGTATCTAGAGCAAAATACTTAAATAACGGCTTTCACCACAAAACCACCTTTGTTAATCACTCTGGATACTATGGACAACTACGATACAGTGACTTGTCAGCTGGATGCTTCCATTACTCCCCATTAAAATGTGTAAGACACAGCACGACTAAACAAAAGGGAAATGGACTCTGGCCTCTCCTCTAAATTTTGGTGCTAGTGCCTTGAATAAGTCTGGCCCTTACCCTTTCCCAATGAAAAATGAGAATGCAGTAGAAGCACCACATGTGCTACTTGAAAGTGCTATTTTCACATCTAAATGCAAGATGCAGGAAGCCATTATCGACAGTACCTTCCTTTCATGAGGTTCCCGTATGACGGCTGGTCTCCGCCTGTCCTTCGGTATCTTGCCTGCCTTTGCTTGGGTCTTGGGCTTGTTCTTAAATGGCAGGGCCTTCTGCAAGGCTTTTGGAATGTGCAGTGAATTAAAATGTTTCTTTTGCCTCATGATTGGCTGAAAAGAAAAATAAAGACAGTGATGTATTTGAATGATGCTCTATATGCATTTAAAACTTGCCTAAAATCTTCTCAGTGAATTGACTTTTCCATATGATCAGTAACACCAGAGTCTGCTGATCATCAGAAATGAGGATTCAATTGTCTATCAAATATGGATTGCCTCAATGGATGTATACTTCTCTGTTGCAAAACAGAGAAATACATAGAATATATTTATAGTTCTTCCAAAAAAACAACTGTGTCCATGTCTATGGTATGAACTATGGGGATCTCAACAGAGCAGATCAACAGATCCAAAGTTTCTTTTAATGGAAAACCCACACCTTATTTTGGGGGCACTGAGGTAGTTTCTTGTATCTGAAGAAGAATAATCTAGCTGTTCATCTTCACAGTCAACCTCTGTGAATTTAAGGTCATAGTTCTTCCTCCAATCAGCAGCAGCTGAAGTGTCCCCATCCCTGACTGCCATTAAAAAGTTTAACTTTATTCTGTTTCTAATGGAAAGCCAGCTAAGAAAAAGGAGATTAAAATGACAGATAAAGGCCAAACACCCTCTGCATTCAATTTTTACAGGAGTCTAATTTCACTGCTTAAATTGAGATGATCAAAATTCTTAGCTGCCTCAAAAATACTAATAAGTTGAAAGTCTTGCCCTAGGTCTTTACCAAGGCCAACATCAACTATATAGAGAATATTTCTGCCACGTCTTTAAATTTACTATGAAAGACATCATCCATGATAATATTCAATATTCCTCTATTTAGGAACCTAAAATGCTTGGAATGAAGGACCTTGGAGAAGTCACATTCTGAAAAAAAGACTAAGCATCATAAGCTAGACAACAGGTACCACATCCTGTAATACATTTTAACAGAAATTCACGTAACATAATTCAAAACTGTATTATTAACTATTTCATTAAAAAAGTAATGACTGGGAAACTTCTGTTTCTGGCAGAATGGCAGACTGATATCCTGAACTACCCTCTTATTACAAAACAATTAAATACCCAGCATTAAAATAAATCTTTTCAAATGCATTAACGTGTGAAGAAAATAATAAAAGTTCTCCAAGACCAAAATCCAAATGAAATGGGATTTTGACAGGCACTGAGAACTTAAAATAAAAAAAAAATAGTGATGACGCCAACTACTGGCAACTATTGGTGGTGGGAATCTAACCTGGTATGGCTCCAGAATACTACAAGCATCATCCAGTGAAGCTGAACACATGCATACCCTATACCTGGCAATCCTAACCTGGGGGGGGGTCTATGTAAAAGAAATGTGTGCATATGTATATCAAACAAGTCACACGTAAGTATTCAGGGTAGCACTTATAATGGCTAAAAACTGGAAATAATGTCCAACAATGGATAAAACTGACACTGTCACATAATACAATTCTACTTGACAGTAACAAATGAATGCCTGCTATACAAAGAACACGAATGAGTCTCATAAAACCGAATGAAAGAAAACAGGCAAAATAGTTTATGCTGTATTTTATAAAACTCAAAAAACAGGCAGAAATAATTTACCTGTCAGGAGTCAAGATAGTGGCTATCTTTGAGGTGGAGATGGGGTATTGACTAGCAGTCATAAGGGAGGCTTTTGTTGTGCTGGTAATTCCATTGCTTGATCCAGGTGACAGCAATTTTGGGTGTGTTAAAATTCATGAGCTGTATGCTTATGATCTGTGTAGTTTTCTGTATGCATGTTAACACTTCACTACAAAGTTTATTAAAACTTTCAAAAAAAACCCACCCACATTGCTTCAATAACAATTAGCACATTAGTGTTCTTAAAAGTAATACATGTATACGGCAGGAAAAAAACAGTTCAAAAGAGTATACAGTGAAAAGTCTGTCTCCTTTCCAACCCACGAAAACTATTACCACTTTCCTGCATTCTTGCCAAAATACTCTATGAATATACAACATGTTCATTCAAATTTAACATTAGATTTCCTACTTGAAAATTCAAAACATTCAAAAACATTATGTACAAAGCATCTGGATGACCCCCATCTACAGAGCACATGTGTGACCATACCTTATACAAAGAATCCTTGTTGGGCTTTAGTCGGACACCATGGGCAAGCCGGAGTTGACCGGTGGTCCGCATTCCTGACCATGTGTCTTTCTCACCAACTGGCTTTAACAAAGAAGTCACTGGGTTATAGAAGGCTGGAATGGAGACGGGATACCAAGTCCTCATGAAGACAATATCTGGAAAGAGAGGTAATTTACTTTAACATTTTCAAAAGAAAATTCGTAACGATCCTGTCAAACAAATGAACATTCACTCCAAACTTCTCTAGTTAGTTGCATGGTATTTGAAGACAGACTTCACCAAGTAAAATTTTAAATATCACAAAACTCTTACTGGGTCTGAATCACATGGCTCCACACACAGCATGACTTAGCCTAAGATGCTCCAACTGGGGAGAGCTGGAGCTGATTCCAATTTCCTAAAACCTAAACTACAGCCTTGAATCCACACTGGCTAGAAATCAACAGTGAACGGTAACATGCTGTTATGATTACACCACGATTATATTTACCACTCATCAACAACTTATCCTCAAAGCTGGCCCGGAAAGCTCCTTCTGGAGCCCGAAGTGCTTTCTTGATCTGTCCCCTTATGCCACTGACAGTTCGAATCACAGCACCTTCAAATTTGGCCACTTCCAAAGCAGAGTTAAACATTCCCTACAGGTATAAGAAAAAAACAGCCCACATAACACAAAATCAGATACGTTACTTCTTAGTTTATAAATAAATCCTTGGTTAAAAAAACAACTCATTTAATGGTGATAAAATAATCAAAATGTATTTTCCCCACTACGAGTGACTACGTCAAAAGGAATACAACTCTATTTCATTTTCCCCAAAATAATATTAAGACTCTACTGTAGGTTCATTAGCATGCTCATCACTGATATCTCTGTAGAAGAAAAGATCAAAAAGATATGTACTAGACTGAACAGCCCTAGATAGCCTCTGCTGTCATCTCACAGGGCTGGACTGCAGCTCATATCCTATGACTTAGGTGCACGTGCTCAGGAAATAATGAGTGTGGATAAATGCTGGTGATATTATTACTTTATATAAAGAGTATTTTATGATCTTCACACTGTATTTTTAATGGAAACACCCTACTAATAAAATTTTCAATAAATGCCACTCAAACCACCTTCCCACATTACACTGCAGAACAGAGCGTCCATTTCTCTGTACCCCTGGCCAACAAGTATTTTACAAAATACTTGGTCTATTTTTCTACCGAGCTATTTAACAAACCTATGATTTTCCCCTTTTCTTAACACAAAACAAAAGGACAGGAAACAAAACCCAGTGAATGAGATTATATATTTTCACTATTAGCTCTGTCACAGTCTCACATGGAATAAGGAATAGCCTCAATTAGTAAATATCTCTGTTAACTTGATCTTAAACTTTTCTGAGCATACTTAAGTAACACAGAAACCAATATAAAGAAGTAAACCAATATCAAAGACCAAGTTTATAAAAGATTTCAATACTCTTTTGAATGCATCAGACTGTATTTTAGAAGTATTTCATTCCTTCTTTCACAAAATATACATTCATAAACATGAATATACAGATATACGGACCTTAATGAATGATGTATTCTTGAAAATTTTATATGGAAAACCAGTTAGCTTTAATTTCTTCACAATTTTTATGGATTTATCCAGATCAAGGACAACTCCTGTGGCAGCTATCCGGAAATCAGGCTGGGAAGAACCCCCAAAATTTGAATACAGGAGTAACATCAAGGAGAAAAACTACAATTCTATGATGCAATAAATTACCATAGTGCATTTCACTTACAATCAACTAAGAACAAGAAAGAATATGTGAACATGCAAAGCAATTATTTTAGAAAAAACAATGTGAAACTCTAATACATGTAATAAGCCAAACTAATGATGATGTCTTGAATATTCTCCAGAGGGTGATTTCATAATCACGTCATTTCACAACAATGACTGATTCAGAATGGAAAGCAATATGAAAATCTGGTTACAATGTTTAAGAAATTAAATTTTAGACCCCCAGGGCAGATTCCATCTGCTCATTGTTCAATTTTTATGTCAAACTGGGCCGATAAAACCTGCTCTGATTGATCAAACGAAGACTGTGTGAACATACTCTGCTAAACAAGCAGTACCAAGGGGTAGTCTTATGTCTACCTGGTATCCGGTATATCCCTAGAGCCGAGTACAATGCTTAGTACATGGTGAGCACCACTTAAATATTTTTAGAAAAATAAGTCCAAAAAACGCATACAAATATAAAATGTTATCAGTACCAAAATAATTCTTCTACCTCTCCCTTCTCCATTCCCACACCTTACTTAAAAAGACACAGGAAAACTAAAAGCAAAGAGAAGCTTACTATAAATACTAAAAACATGTCACTTGCAACTTAAAGTTTCATGTACATATTCCATATTTAAGATATATTCCTCAAACATAATCTGGAAAATAAAACATTCAAGATATTTACCATTATGCCACTAACAGACTGTACTGCCAAGAACCCAGTTCCCTGTGGAGTAATAGGACCTTAAAGAAAATAGAAAAAAAAAAAAAAGAAATACAGTGAATCACAAATTTTGGATTCTATTTTAAATATGTACTCCAATCCAAAAACAAGAGAAAGAAAAATCTTATGAATTGAGATTTAATGGAGAAAAGCAAAACTATAATGATAACAAGTAAACGGTTTAAATCAATCTACAAGCAAGTTATTCTAGTAGCGTATTACCCCAAAAAGTTGCTCCACAATGCATGTGCTGTGGAGTGTACTTTAGAAGCCTCTGTCTCCCATTGTGGTCTTCGATGTAATAGAGTGGAATGGTCTGAAACCTCCTCCACCCCACAGAGAAAATGATTGGATCTCGGGACTTGAGGATTTTCTTATACCAACGATGTTTCTTCAGACGCATCTGAGGGGAGAAGAGATTTCAATTTCAATAAGATTATTGGTGGAAGTACATCCAAAGAACCCCAATTGTCAAGCATGCAGCAAAGGGTACCTACCTGTACATATCCGACATTGCCTTCGCTATTGCCCAAACCACCCAAAATCATTGGGTAATGGGGGTCGAAGTTAAGCACAAATTCACAGGGGACATTTTCTATCTCAATTCGAACATACATCCCAGGTCGAAAACCCTCATATTGAACTCTAGCTTCATCATCTTGATCTTCAAATTCTGCTCGATTAAGCTATATATAAGGGGGGGAAAAACAATAAAAAAAACACATAGCTGTTATCTTAATAAATGTAAGGTTAACATTTTTAAGACAAGCAATTTCTCAATAGAGGAACATGGACAGAATCATTTACGCTTTATCCTTATTAAAAATAACATGCACTCTTATCTTTACGGTTTGTTTTCTTCCTTGCTACTCCAAGCACAGCAAACGCAAACAACTCTGAAAGCAGCCCTTCATGCTGGTCAGCGAACACTCTTAACTTCTTTCTTTTCTTACTCTGCAAACAATTATTTCACACTTTTCCTTTCTTTGAATATCCAGTATCTCCTCCCTCATTCTCACTCTCAGCTGCTGTTTCTTAATTCACTCAGGATCTAAGTAGTCTAAAAGAACTTCCATAGTCAACTCCTCTACCAGGGTTTACGCCCCCATTCAGCCTTTTATTATAGCTTGTTATCATTATATCTATAACTTATTATATTACTGCAATTAATTAAAATTAAAAATTTTAAATTCAGTCCCCCAGTCACAATAGTCACGTTGCAAGTGATCAGTATCAACACGTGGCTCGTGGCTACAATGCAAGACAGCACAGATATACATTTCCATTATCACAGAAAGTTCTACTGGGCAGCCATTATAGCTTATTTATCCGTGCCTCTATTCAATGCCAAACTTCACTTGCAATACTAGCTATCATTCACTTTTATTCTAACAGGTCTTGCCTGTTATTTCTCCGGTCTTAACACCTTCTTTTGACTCTTTCTCCAACTATTGCCCCATTTCTCTGCTTCTCTCTGAAGTAAAATGGCCCAGAATTTTTCTATAGTCATGGCCTCCAGCCTCTGCTCCCATTCTTTTGAATCCTCCCCAAACTGGTCTTTAATCCACACTCCATAACAATGCTTACCAAAATCATGTAAGGCCTCCACATTCCCAACCCAGTTGTCAATCCTGTCTTCATCACAGTTAACACATCAGCAGGATTTAAGATAATGTATCCCTCTTTCCACAGTGGTTTCCAGCATACCTCATGTTCTCTTAGATGTCTTCTATCTCCTGAGCGCTGCTCAATCCCACTGCTGCTTCCTCCTCTCCAGCTGGCCTCTTACAACGGAGCAGCCACTGTCAGTCCCCGTCCTCTCTCCTGTCTCCATGCTCACTCCTCAGGTCATCCCATCCATTTTATGGCTTTAAGTAGCATCTAGATGCTGAGGGCTGTACATCTGAGTCCCTGGCCCCAACCTCTTTCCAGAGCTCCTCACCGACTACTTGATGCTCCACTTGTCTGGGACAGATCTCAAACCAAACAGCTCTAAACTTCACCTTCCTGGACAAACCTGCACCAACTAGAGGCTTTCCTATCTTACTGACAACTCGAATTCCAGTAAGTCATCCTTGTTTCCTCTCACACACCCCGCACTCAATCTACCTTTAATCCACCTTTCAAAAGTATACCCAGAATTTGACTCTCTTTTTCCTCCATGCCACACACCGCCCCACCCCACAGTGTGAGTCACCTTAATCTTACTGAACTCTTGCCACAGCAATGCTTTCAAAGGTAAGCAGGTCACACATATCTCTCCTCTGTTCAAAACCCCCATTGATCCCCATTTCACTCAGCATAAAAAATTCAAAGTCCTTTACAATGGCCTACAAGATTCTAGGTGATTTTACGTAATAAATGAATTGAAGCAAAGACTTCAGAACTAGCTTTACATGTCTTAGTTACTTCTATCAAAGGTCAGTACAGACTTGGAACCTACACATTAATGGCTAACCAGGAGGTACTTGAATAGATGAAGGCCTAGGTTGGGCAAAGCCTGCTGACCACATTTTTACAAATCACATTATTTAACCTGTATAAGATGTATTAGGGTATATTCTAGCTTAAAGGCATTCTTGGTACCCCCCACCCTTGTCAAAGCGCAATTCAAACACTCGCCATCACCTGCACACACATCTTTGCGTGTCCTTCAGAGTGAGTTCATCAGCTCAGTCTGTTTAGCATAGCAGGTAGGAGGGCCAGATTATCTCCTTTTCAGCATTCTACATGCTCCCTTTATCTCCACATCTGACCTGACACTTGAAATATCCTGTGAACTCTGCCCAAGGTGAGTATTTAGAAAAGCTTCCCTGGAGAGCATTGGTACATGCATAAGACTGGTATGTGCAAGAATCACCTGCCCATTCAAATTATTTAATTATGGTTCCAGGGACCAGTAATCAGAATGCTACAGCAATGCTTGTATTTAAATAAATAAATCACTACACTGTGAGACCCTCAACAGTTGCAGCCTATCTTAACCATTTTTGCTACCTCAATGCTTGGTACAAAATAGACACTGGTATCTTTCTGGTCCATTTCTGACTGAAGAAACTATCAGATGATCACATGAATAAACACTCATCTGCAGCTTGACCTAAGAGTCCAAACAGGAGGCACAGAAGCAGGTCAGGGAGTAGAGACCTAAACAAAATTACATATTCACAATACTGTACTATAGCCTTGAAATGAAGCTGATAAGAACCAAGTTTTCTTACCTGTGCTTGTTTATGCATTTCTCCTTTAAGATCATCAAAATATGTGCTTTCTCCTTCATCATATTCTGCATCAAACATCTCCTTCAATTTTCTCTTTTTATCCAAATGCTTTTTCTTGGCACTTTCCTCTGCATTGGGGTCAATTTCTTCCTTAACTTCTTCTACATCTTCAATCTTAAATTTCCATAAGAGAAACAGTTGTAAAAGTTTGTGGAGATCTTTTCTTTAAACATTAAAGCAGATTTTTAAAGTTCTTTTTTTTTATGTTTATTTCTCTTGAGAGAGAGAGAGAGAGAGACAGAGAGAGAGAACAAGCAGGAGAGGCAGAGACAGAGGGAGAGAGTGGGTCCCAAGCAGGCTCCACAGTCAGCACATAGCCAGCACGAACCATGAGATCATGACCTTGGCTGAAATCAAGAGTCAGATGTTTAACCAACTGAGCCCTTCAGGCGCCCCAGATTTTTAAAGTTCTATCCGAGCTGCAAAAATCTTGGTTGTGATCATCATGAAAACAAAACAAAAAAACAAAACAAAACAAAACACAGACTTTGGCTCTAAAAAACATGTACTGCTACAAGAGGCATTTTAGGCATCTGCAGCACAATAAACTGTCACTCCTTAATCTGGCTGGAATGCCAAATATAAATAAAAATAACAAGTATTCCCACCCAGATGCTCCCCAGAAATTGTTCTAAAGAAATATTGGGGAGAATAGGGATTTAATTATTTTAAATGGTACTTAAATTTAAGAAGAAGAGAATGATGGCAAAAGGAACGGTAGAGAGAGAGACAGTGACTTGGGAGATAAACTCCTATGACTGAAGAATTATAATGATAACAAGAGGCAGTAGGTGTCACCCAAAAGATCAAGAATGACTAACAACTTTGATCTATTCACAACCTCCATATTTTTAGGAAGGAATCCATCCACTCTGTAATCTACACAGATAGTAAGATGTGCATTTCTTTTTAATGATAATTTTTTTTTAACGTTTATTTTTGAGACAGAGAGAGACAGAGCATGAACGGGGGAGGGGCAGAGAGAGAGGGAGACACAGAATCGGAAGCAGGCTCCAGGCTCTGAGCCATCAGCCCAGAGCCCAATGCGGGGCTCGAACTCACGGACCACGAGATCGTGACCTGAGCTGAAGTCGGACACTTAACCGACTGAGCCACCCAGGCGCCCCAAGATGTGCATTTCTTAATATGGGCCTCTCTCAGAACATAATGACCACAGATCAAGGACCATAATTCACAGCCAGCCACGGCAAAATCATACCTGAGTGTCTGGGCCTGGTTTTCCCTTGTGTACATCCCCTGTTTCCAGGTCTTCAAAGTCACCATAGAGCTCTTCTGGGAAAAGAACATCCAAATAAATCCTCTGTGAATAGGGCCAGCATGTGACACATGCACTGTGCACTCTGAAGCCCAAACCTCATTTTTAGCCTTCTTATTGCTACACACCCCAGGACAATCCTATACATACATAGCCTTCTTTTTCTTGTTAAATTATCAGTATTTCATTACCTGTTTAAATTTTTTTTTAATGTTTATTTTTGACAGAGAGACAGAGAGACAGAGCTTGAGTAGGGAAGGGCCAGAGAGAGACAGAGACACAGAATCTGAAGCAGGCTCCAGGCTCCAAGCTGTCAGCACAGAGCCTGATGCGGGACTCAAACTCACGAACTGTGAGATCATGAACTGAGCTGAAGTCGGACACTTAACCGACTGAGCCACCCAGGCACCACTTTCATCACCTGTTTAGATGAAGCAAATGGACACCCGCATTTCCTTACTTTACTTCAATAGCTCACTTAACCAAGAGCGATCTTTCTAACACACGTGATAAACACTCTGTAGCAGAGACGCACACAGAGATGCGTGGATTACCCTGCAGGTGAGTCCCCAAGACCAACAGTAACCCAAAAGTGACATGAAAAAAACATGGCTTGATTAATAAATCCCACATGGGAAAAAGAGTCTGAAAGTAAGATCAACACAGCACAATGAGTGACATATCTAGGAAAAGTCTCAGATTACATAAAATACAGCCTTTAGAGTAAGACTGGTAGCTAAAACAGTGCCAAACCACACGAAAAGCTCATTAATTCATTCATCCTTTTGTTTTCGGAACTCTAAGTTTAGCTCTGGGTCCTATCCTTAAAAGAAAAAGATACTGAAACTCCTTCAGGAAGCAGTATTTAGATAAAACATTTCATATAAAAAAGAGGCAAAGAACCAAAGAGCCAAGGAGGATACAATAGATGAGAAGATTCCATTTGTAATAAAAACAAAAAAAGGATAAAATACTTAGTAATGAGCCTAAAGAGAAATGTGCTGGAACTTTATTTTAAAAATTTTAAAAAGCGTTAATATGCTACCAAGGAACACATGGAATAACATTAGCTAACACTTTCAAGTGCTGTATATACCAGGCACTACTAAGTGTTTTACATGTCTTAACTACATTCTTCAACATGACCTAATTAAGTAGGTGTTATTAATGTTATCTACTAAACAAATATAGATTACCACATATTTGAAAAAGATGACTCAATATCAGGAAGCTGTCAATTCTCCTTCACCAGTTATAATAAAAACCACCAAGAAAAAGACCACTTATGGAATGGGAGAAGATATTTGCAAATGACATAGCCAATAAAGGGTTAGTATCCAAAATATATAAAGAACTTATACAACTCAACACCCAAGAAAACAAATAATCCAATTAAACGTGGGCAGAAGATATGAATAGACATTTCTACAAAGAAGACAAACAGATGGCCAAAAGACACATGAAATGATGCTCAATATCACTTATCATCAGGGAAATGCAAATCAAAAACCACAATATCACCCTACACCTGTCAGAATGGCTAAAATCAACAACACAAGAAACAAGTGTTGGTGAGGATGTGTAAAAAAAGGAACCTCTTGCACTGTTGGTGGGAATGCAAGCTAGAAAGACAACATGGAGGTTCCTCAAAAAATTTAAAATAGAACTACCATATGATCCAGTAACCATACTACTGGGTATTTACCCAAAGAATATGAAAATACTAATTCAAAAGGAATATGCATCCCTTTGTTTATTGTAGCATTATTTACAACAGCCAAGTTATGGAAGCAGCCCAAGTGCCTATCAATAGATGTATATAAAGAAGATGTGGTATAAATATACAACAGAATATTATTCAGCCATCAAAAAGAATGAAATATTGCCATATGTAACAACATGAATGAATCTAGAGAGCACAATGCTAAGTGAAACAAGTCAGAGAAAGGCAAATACCATATGATTTCACTCATGTGTGAAATTTAGGAAACAAAACAAATGAATAAAGGGGGAAAAAGAGACAAACCAAAAGCCAGACTCTTAACTAGAGAGAACAAATAGATGGTTACCAGAGGGGAGGTGAGTGGGAGGTAAGTGAAAAGGGTGAAGGAGATTAAGTGCATACTTACCATGGTGAGCACTGAATAATATACAGAATTGTTGAATCACTACATTGTACACCCGAAACTAATATAACACTGTATGTTAACCATACTGGAATTAAAATGCAAACAAAACAAAACACCACCAAGGATTTCTGGTCTGGAAAAGATAGTATAGGCATTTTCTTCTGTTCCTCCCAACTAAGTATAACCAACTCCAGAAATAACACAAGAGCCTAAGGAAAACCAAAGTACTCTGAAAGGTAGAAAGAAACAGAGAGCTGGCGAGGGTCCCCAGGACCAGAGGAATGACGTAATGACCAGTAGCTCACTACACCCACAGAAAGGCAACTGAGAGCCACTGTTTCCCAACCTCCAAGCTAGCAACCGAAGGTAGACCAGATAGACTCATTTCCTACCCCAGACAAATTTGGATCTCAGCAACACTGGACAAACGAGGCAGCACTGGCAAAGAAGTGCTTTAAGAGCCCCACTGACAATAAGTGATGAGAAGTGTTCACCTTCCCTGAAGAGCTTGAATCTCCTTTCCTCCACACCAAGATATACTAGGTGGCCAAGGGCTATTGGCAAAGGGACATTCTGCCAGGCCTGAGACTCTCCTCCCTCATCTAAAAACAACGTGTGCCCAGGCAGGACCAGCAAAGATCCTCCTACAGCAAGCAAACTTGCCCCACAAGCCAAGACAACCTTCCCCTACCTAGCCAAACCAGGGGGCCCAGACTGAGGAAGCTCCTCTGTCCTCTCAAACAGCACCTGCAGAGAGGCCAATGGCATAAGATAAACTAAGCAGATCAAAATAGCACCACAAAGGCTCTAAAATTGAATTGTCATTAGAACCACCATCCACAAAGTACACCAGGACCTGCACACTAAACCCAAACAGGATGACTGCCTGCCAAAATAAAAAAATTACACAGGACCAAGTGTCTCCTAACGTAATAACCTAAATGTGCAGGACACAATAGAAAATCACTTTGTCATACCCAAAACTGGGAAAATTATAAGTATAATGTGAAAAGACAACTAACTGACTGACACCAACACTAAAATGAATCAGATGTTGAAACTATCTAAAATTTTACAGAAGCCATTACAAAAATGCTTCATCAAGCAACTACAAATCTTATGGCAACAACCCAAAAACTGAAAATCTCAGCAAAGAAACTGAAGAACCAAAAAAATTATAGAACTGAAAAATGCAATGAAAGAAATTTGAAAGCTTGCTAGATGGGATCAATAGTAAGAGTGGAGATGACAGAGGACAGAACCAGAGAACCTGAGGCTAGATCAACAGAATTCACCTAGTCTGAACAACATAGAGGGAAATAACCAAAAAACAAATGAATAGAGCCTCACAGACCTGTCGGACAGAAACAAAAGATCCACCACTTATGAGATCTCACAAGGATACTGGGGTTGAAAGAAATACTGATTGAAGCTTCTCAAATTTGGTAAAAGACATAAACTTACAGATTCAAGAAGCTGAGAAAATTTCAAACAGAGTAAATCCAATGACATCTATACCAAACTTCTGAAAACTGAAAGCAAAGATAAAATCTCGAGAGCAGCTAGAAAGAAATGACAGATTACCTGTAGAGGCACACCATCAAAGTGACAGTGCTTTTCTCCTCTGAAATCATGAAGGCCAGAGGAAGTGGTACAATATTTTTTATGTGCTGAAGAAAAGAATGCTTTGCTATGAATTCTACATCCAGTGAAACCCCCCTTCTGAAATAAGGGGGAAAAGACATTCTCAGATGGAGAACTACAGGAATTTGCCACTAGCAGACCTCCCTTGAAAAATGGCTGAAGCAAGTTCTTAAACAGTAAGGAAATTATAAAAGGAGAAATCTGGGACCATCAGGAAAAAAAGAAAAAACAACAGAAATAAAGATACATACAACAAACTAGCCTTCTTATGAGTTTTTAAAATCATATTCAATGATTGAAAAAAAATTATAACATTAATATTCAAGCCAATAATATTTAAATGTAGGAAAGATAAAGGGACCTAAATGGAAAAAAGGTTTCCATATATTACCCAAAATGGTAAAATGTTGGCACTAGTAGGCTACTATATTACAATGAGCAACCACTACAAAAACTATACAAAAAGATACTCTCAAAAACACTGAAAACATATCAAGATCGAGGGAAGAAAATGAAAACAGAAGAAAAACAGAAAAAAATAGAAAAACTAAAGCCAGAGTAAACAAACAACAAAATCAGGGCACCTGGGTGGTATAGTCAGTTGAACGTCCGACTCTTGATTTTGGCTCAGGCCATGATCCCAGGGTTGTGGGATCCAGCCCTATATAGAGGCTCCACACTCACTGTGGAGCCTGCTTGAAATACTCTCTTTCCCTCTGCCCCTCTCCCAGACTCGCATGCTCTCTCTCTCTCAAGAAAAAAAATATCAGACTTAAGCAATTACATATCAGTAAGTACCTTAAATGTAAATGGCATAATGTACCAATCAAAATACAGACAAATACAGAGAGGACAGAAACACATAAAACTATTATATATGCTATTTACAAGAAATTCCTTTCAGATTTAACGACCCAAGTAAGCTGAAAATAATGAAGAAAGATACACCATGCAACTCATCTTTTAAAAAAAGCAAGAATGGTTATATTAATATGTCATAAAATAAACTTCGGAGCAAAGAAGAGGATCAGGGCCAAAGAAGGACTTAACTGAACTGTAAGACCTAAAATTTCATGTGCTGCCTTGACATCTTTGAGCCTCACAGGGTCTCAAAGACTTAGTTGTGAGCAGGCCTGCCAGCCATGTTCCTGCCCTACAAGAAAGGCTCCCCACCCTGTTAGTTCTTTTTCAGTTGGACCACCTGCACCCTACCTACTCCTCAACCTAATACATTTCACTTCGCCTCTCTGCCAGCCCACAAATTCAAACACATTAATTACATCATCTCAGGGGAACCAATCGTCATCCTATGCTATTTAGGTGCAAAGCCTACCTCCCAAAGCCCCCTGGTGGTTCAATCCCTGTGTGGCATGCAGTGTTCTCTTCCCTCAGGTTGTGAGCATCTGTGACTGATAAACTGTTGTCAATCACATCTGTCCACTGTCAGGTGCTGTGTGTTTGGCCTTCTCCATAACCCTAGAGCGGGAATCTCTCCCTCACCAATGGGGTAAATAGGAGGTGACCATAGTACATAGCAATAAAAGGATCAATCTACCAGAAAGACATAATAATCCTAAATGTGTGTGCATCAAACAGAACCTCAAATATAAAAAGCAAAAATTGATAGAGCTGCAAGAGATAGGTAAGTCCAGAATTATACTTGGAAACTTCAACATCCTCCTCTCAGCAACTGATAAAACTAGTCAGAAAATCACCAAAGATGGAGCACCTGGGTGGCTCAGTCAGTTAAGTGTCTGACTTTGGCTCAGGTCATGATCTTGTGATTTGAGACTTCGAGCCCCACATCGGGCTCTCTGCTGTCAGTGCAGAGCCCACTTCAGATCCTGTCTTCCTCTCTCTCTGGTCTTCCCACACTCACTCTCTCTCCCTCTCTCTCTCAAAAATAAACCTTTTTTAAAAAATCACCAAAGATATAGAAAACTT
This sequence comes from Panthera onca, assembly GCF_046562875.1. Classification (NCBI taxonomy): domain Eukaryota; kingdom Metazoa; phylum Chordata; class Mammalia; order Carnivora; family Felidae; genus Panthera; species Panthera onca. Next base: position 37,731,256 of record NC_138349.1, on the reverse strand, counting down.
AATACAACCAACCTAACAGAATCTGACATATATAGAACACTATACCCAACAATTTTTAAAGTACCCACAGAACATCTACCAACACAGGGCACAGTCTGGGTAATAAAATGAGTCTAAACAAATGTAAAAGATTTGAAATCGTAAGGGGATGTTCTTATAATATAATGTAATTAAATTGAAAATCAGTAACAGAAAGACAAGAAAATTTCTAAACATTTTGTAGTTAAATAACACACTAAATAATGCACGAGTCAAAGAGAAGTCTCAAAGGAAATTCATGAAAATGAAAATACAACATAAGAAAATTTGGGCAAAACAAGTAAGCAATGCTGAGAGAGTAATTTACAGCACTAAATGCTCACAGCAGAAATGAGAAAAGGTCTTACACCAATAATCTAAGCAGACTGAAAAGTACAAAATAACCTAACACAAGCAAAGAACAGAAATAATAAAGATATGAGCAGAAACCAACAAAATTAAAAACTGGAACACAGATATGAAACCAAAAGCTGATTATTTGGAAAAAAAATCAACAAAATTAATAAACCTTACTGACAAAGAAAAAGGAGGACACAAATCACCAGTATCAAGAATGAAATGGGGGGCATGTGGGTGGCTCAGTCAGTCAGCTAAACATCCAACTGGCAATTTCGGCTCAGGTCATGATCTCACAGTTGTGAGTTCAAGCCCCATGTCAGGCTCCACACTGGCAATGCAGAGCCTGCTTGGGATTCTCTGTCTCCCTCTCTCACTGCCCCTCCCCTGCTCGTGCTCTCTTGCTCTCTCAAAATAAATACACAAACTTAAAACAAACAAACAAACAAAAAAAAAAAACAGAACAAAATGGGATTATCACAACAGATTCTGCAGCTATTGAAAGGTTATTGGATGAACACTAGGATTACTACCCACTCATAATACCCAAGCTAGCTTCTTGGAGAAGGCACTTAATGAAACTTCCACTTCCCCAAAGCCTTCGAAATTCCTTGAAAACCAGATAGCAAAATTTGGACAAGATGGAATAAACTAAATTATTTAAAGTATCCTATAACTATTAATGAAATAAAATTTGTCATTATAAAAGAAATCTCCAGGCCCTGACCTTTTCACTAGAGATTATACCAAATATTTAAAAAATTACATTCTAATTCTATATAATCTCTCCCAGGAAACAGAAAATTGGGAATACTTTGCAACTCATTTTATGAAGCCAGTATTATTCCAATACCCAAACTAAATGAAGATGGTACCAAAAAAAAAACCAAAAACAAACCCAAAAACAAAAAACCAACAACACTATAGACCAGTATTTCATAAACTTAGATGCAAAATCCCTTCACAAAATACTATCAAATAGGGGCGCCTGGGTGGCTCAGTCGGTTAAGCGTCCAACTTCGGCTCAGGTCACGATCTCGCGGTCCGTGAGTTCGAGCCCCGCGTCAGGCTCTGGGCTGATGGCTCAGAGCCTGGAGCCTGCTTCCGATTCTGTGTCTCCCTCTCTCTCTGCCCCTCCCCCGTTCATGCTCTGTCTCTCTCTGTCCCAAAAATAAATAAACGTTAAAAAAAAAAAAAAAAACTATCAAATAAAGTTCAAAAACATATACAAAGAATTATATATTGGGGTGCCTGGGTGGCTTAGTTAGGCGTCTGACTTCAGTTCACGTCATGATCTCATGGTTTGTGGGTTCGAGCCCCATGTCGGGCTTGATGTGGACTCAGAGCCTGGAGCCTGATTCGAGTTCTGCATCTCCCTCTTTCTCTGCCCTTCCCCTGCTTGTGCCTTTTTCTCTCTCTCTCAAAAATAAATATAAATAAATAAACCTTAAAAAAAAAAAAGAAGTATATATCATGACCAAGTGGGATTTATTCCAGTATGCAAAGCTGGTTCAAAATTCAAAAACTGGGGCACCTGGGTGGCTCAGTCAGTTAAGTGTCCAACTTTTGGTTTTAGCTCTGGTCATGATCCTGGTTTGTGAGTTCGAGCCCTGAGTCAGGCTCCGTGCTGGTAGTGTACAGCCTGCTTGGGATTCTCTCTCTCCCTCTCAAAATAAGCAAATAATCTTAAAAAATTCAAAAATTAATCAATGTAATTTACTGTATCAAAATTCATACATGAAAAAAAATTCATATATGAATAAAATTCATATGATCATATCAACTGACACTGAAAGGCATTTGAAAAAATTTACTACCCATTCATAATTAAAAAAAAAAAAGAAAAACCACGTCCCAGTATACCAGGAATAGAGAGAAATGGAACACATAAAGAGCATCTAGAGAAAAAACAAACTAACATCATACATAACAGTGAAAACCATTGGGAAAAAGGCAGAATTTCCTCTTAGCACTAATCCTAGTCATTACATATAAAAAAATTAAAAATAAAAATAAATATATTTAATATACATATAATTATAATTGCACTGCTGGTATTTACCCAAAAAATATAGAAACACTAATTCAAAAGGTACACGCACCCCATGTTTATTGCAGCGTTATCTACAACAGCCAAATTATAGAAGCAGCCCAAGTGTCCACTGACAGATAAATGGATAAAGAAGATATATGTGTGTGTGTGTATATATATATATATATACACACACACACACACACACACACACACATACATACACACACACACACAATGGAATGTTATTCAGCCATCAAAAGAATGAAATCTTGCCATCTGCAACAACATAGATGGATCTAGAGAGTATAATACTAAACGAAGTAAGTCAGAGGAAGATAAATATGATTTCACTCATATGTGGAATTTAAGAAACAAAACAAACAAGCAAAGGAAAAAAGAGAGACAAACCAAGAAACAGACTCTTAGTGATAGAGAACAAACAGATAGTTACCAGAGGTGAGGTAACTAGGGGGAGAGGGATTAAAGAGTACACTTACAATGATAAATAAATAAACAAAATGATTATTAATAAATAAAAATAAACGGCACACAGGTTGAAAAGAAACAAATGATACTGTCCCTATTTGTAGATAACACAATTGTCTATGTAGAAAATCCCAAGCAATCTACAACAACAAAAATCCTCTCACAACTAATAAGTGAGTTCAGCAAAATAAGATAAACACACAAAAATCAATCAAAATGAATACTAAAGTATAAACTTATCAAAATATATTCATTATCAGGATGCTGAAAATTACAAAATACTTATGAAGGAAATTAAAGACAAATAAATGGAGAGACATACCACGCTCCTGGATTAGAATACTCAAAATAGTAAAGATTCTCCCCAGTTAATCTATAGGTTTAATGCAATTCCTATCAAAATCCCAGCAGGTTTTCTGTAGACACAGACAAGATTATAAAATTTATACACAAAGTCACAGGCCCAAGGATAAAACAATCTTGAAAAAGAAGAATAAAGTGAGAGGAATCATTCTACCCACTATTAATGTTTACTACATAATCACAGTAACCAAGATATGGGTGGTATGGGTGGTATGGGTGGAAGGACTGCACATGAATCAATGGAACCCAGAAATAAACCCAAAGATGCTCAACTAATTTTTTTACAAAGGTGCAAAAGCAAATAAATGAAAGAAAAAATGCTGGAGGAATATACACCTCAGGCAAAAAACATAACCTTTAACCTAAACCTCACACTTTATAAAGAAATCAAGATAGATCACTATCATACATGGAAAAGAACAGTTTAAAACTTTTGGAAAACATAGGCACCTGGGTGGCTCAGTCAGTTAAGCTTCTGACTCTTGATTTCAGCTCAGGCCACAGTCTTATGGTTTTGTGAGTTTGAGCCCTGCGTTGGCTCTGTGCACTGACCACACGCAGAGTCTGCTTGGGACTCTCCCTCTCCTCCCTTTCACTCTGTCCCTTTCCTGTTCACACTCTCTCTCTGTCTCAAAATGAATAAACAAGCTTAAAAAAAAAATGGGAGAAAAGCTTCAGGATCTAGGAATAGAAAATAATTCCTGGACTTGACATTATTCCTAAAAGTGAAAAAATGATAAACTGGACCTCATCAAAATTAAAAAGTTTTGCTCTGTGAAAGGAACTATATTAAGAAAATGAAAAGATATGCTACACACTAGGAGAAAACATCTGCAAACCACATATCCAATAATGGAATAAAATACATAAAGAACTCTCAATATTCAACAGTAAAAAAAAAAAAAAAATCCAGTAAGAAAAAGGGCAAAAGACATCCACAAATATTTTGTAAAAGAATACATTGCAAATTATAAAATGCAGCAAAAATGGCAAAATGCTCAACATCATTAGCCATCAGGGAAATATAAAATGAAACCACAGTGAAATATCACTATCAGATTAGCTAAAATAAATAATAGGACACTGAATACTGGCAAGGACGTGAAGAAACTGGATCATTCATATATTGCTGGTGGAAATACAAAACAGCCCAACTACTCTGGCAGTTTCCTATAAAGCTAAGTATGCAATTACCATACAGCCCAGCAACTGTATTCTTAGGCATTCATCCCAGAAAAATAGGAAGTTTATATTTATATAAAAATCTGTACACAAATGTTCATAGCAGTTCAATTCTCAAAAGTCAAAAACTAGAAACAACCCAGATGTACTTCAGTGGGTGAATGGTTAAACAAAATGCTACATCCTTATCAGGGAATATTACTCTGCAATAAAAAGGAATGAACTACAGTCACATGGAACAACTTGGATGGACCGCTCTAGGAACTATGATGAACAGGAAAAAAAAATCAATCATAAAAAGTTACATATTCTATGATTCTATTTAACATTCTTAAAAATTATAAAACTGTAGAAATGAAAAACAGGTAAGTGGCTGATGGGTCAGAACTTGGGGATGGGTGACAGAAAGGAGCTAAATGTATTTATAAGAGTAATACAAGGTATCCTTATGGTGATGGAAATGTTCTGTCTGGTAACTGTGTGTAGACACATAAACCTACACGAACTAAATACAGAGAACTAAACACACACACAAACAACACATATGAGCATAAGTAAAACTGGGGAAATCTATATAAGATCAGCAGATGTTATCAACGTTAATATACAGGTTGTGGTCTTATACTATACAGTACCCAATACAAGATACAAGAAACCTATCTGTATGAAATATATATTAAAAAAGCTATGCATTATAAATGAGTGATTTGGCATGGTTGCAGGATAGGAGATTAATATACAAAAATCAGCCATTTCATGTAATAACAAATAAGTGCCAACTAAAATTAAAATATCATTTAAATATTAATAACAATACAAAATATTTAGGAATATATTTGTTAAGACATAAGTGAGAACAGCATCCTAAAATCACTGCTAAAAGAAATTAAAAAACAGAGGCAGCTGGGTGGCTCAATTGGTTAAGCGGCTGACTTCGGCTCAGGTCACCATCTCGTGGTTCGTGAGGTCGAGCCCCGTGTCGGGCTCTGTGCTGACAGCTCAGAACCTGGAACCCGCTTTGGATTCTGTGTCTCCCTCTCTCTCTGCCCCTCCCCCACTCACACTCTGTGCCTCTCTCAAAAATAAACACTAAAAAAAATTAAAAAACAAAATAAATGGAGAGATTTACTTATGTTCATAGATCAGAAAATTCAATATTGTTAAAATGTCAATTTCCCCAAAATTGTTTTACAAATTCCACAAAATCCCAATCAAAACTGCAGGGTTTTTTTTCTGGCAGCAATGGGTAAGCTCATCTTAAAACTTAAATGGAAGTGCAAGGGACCCAAAATCGCCAGAACAACTTTGGAAAAAGAATAAAATTTGAAGACTTAAATTACCTAATTTCAAGATTAATTATAAAGCTGTAATAGTGCAGGGACACCTGGGTGGCTTAGTCGGTGAAGCATCCAACTCTTGGTTTCAAGCTCAGGTTATGATCTCATGGTTCGTGGGTTTGAGCCCTGTGTCAGGCTCTACACTGCCAGTGCAGAGCCTGCTTGGGATTCTCTCTCTCTCCCTCTCTCTGCCCCTCCCCTGCTCGTGTTCTCATTCTCTCTCTCTCTCTCAACATAATAAACTTTAAAAATAAATAAATAAAAATAAGTTAAGCTATATATAACAATGTATTGCTATAAAAATAAACAAATATATGAATGGAACAGAGCCCAGAAATCTTGCCCATATATGGTCAACCAATGAAAGGCAATTCGTTGTGGGTAAAGGACAGTCTTCAACAAATAGTGCTGGAAAAAGTGGATATCCATAAGCAAAAATAAAAGGAAACCTTGATCCATACCTAATACCACATAAAAAATTAACTCAAAATGGATCACAGAACTAAATGTAAACCTAAAACCGTAAGAGTCATAGAAGAAAATATACAACCTTGAGTGGGGCAAAGATTTCTTAAATACATTATCAAAAGCACAGTCCGTTAAAAAAAATATGGCCTTCATCAAAATCAAAAACTTTTGTTCTGCAAAAGACACCATTGAAAATATGAAAAAACAGGGGTGGCTGGGTGGCTCAGTTGGTTAAGCATCCAACTTCAGCTCAGGTCATGATCTCGTGCTTCGTGAGTTCAAGCCCCACATCAGGCTCTGTGCTGACAGCTCAGACCCTGGAGCCTGCTTTGGATTCTGTGTCTCCCTCTCTCTCTCCTTCTCTCAAAAATAAACATTAAAAAAAATTTTTTTTTTAGGGGCGCCTGGGTGGCTCAGTTGGTTAAGCGTCTGACTTCAGCTCAGGTCAGGATCTTGCGGTTCATGAGTCTGGGCCCCACACTGGGCTCTGTGCTGACAGCTCAGAGCCTGAACCTTTGCTTTGGATTCTGTGTCTCCCTCTCTCTCTGCCCCTCCTCTGCTCGTACTCTGTCTCTCTCTCTCTCTCAAAAAAATTAACATTAAAAAAAAATTAAAAAAAAATTTTTTTTAAATATGAAAAGACAAACTACACACTGGGCAAAAATAATTAAAATCACAAGTGATAAATGACTTAAAGAAATTAAATGGATTAAAATACTGGACAAGAGGTTTGACATTCACCAAAGAAGAAACAGATGGAAAATAAGCACACAAAAATGCTCAATATCATTAGTCATTAGGAAAATACACACTAAAACCATGAGGTATCATTCTATATCTAAAACTAAAAAGACTATATCAAGTATTGGCAAGGATGTAGAATAACTGGAAGTCTCATAAAGTGCTAATGGCAATACAAAATGATACAATCACTTGGAAAAACAATTTGGCTATTTCTTAAAAAATTAAACATACATCTGCCATATCCATTTAACCCACTGTGAGATATGTACTCAAGAGAAATCAAAGCAGTTGTTCATGCAAAAACTTGTGTAAGAATGTTCACAGTAGCTTTATTTGCAATAGCCAAAGCCCAGAAATAACCTAAATGTCCACCAACAGGTGAACAGATAAACTGCAGTGCATCATACAATGGAATATTACTCACTAATGAAAAGAAATTAAGTATTCAGCAATAAAAATGGATGAAGATGCAAGAGCATGAACATATCTCAAAATAATTATGCTGAGTAGAAGTTAGCCAGAAAAGGGTACATCCTGTATGATTCCATTTATATAAAATTCTAGAGGGTACAAATTACTGTATAGTGACAGAAAGCAGGTGAGTGGTTAAAAGCACTCAAACACACAAAAATGAAGAAGGATAAATATCCTTTAAAGAATAATTTGCAAATCAGAAAAAAAAATATCTATCTATCTATCTATCTATCTATATAGATAGATATATCCCATTAGAAAAGTGAGCAAAGAACACAAAGAATTCGCCGAAGAAATGCCATACCCAACACATCTGAAATAAATATTCTCATTTACTGGTAATCAAAAGAATGCCAGTTATAAATTTAAGAAACAATTTTCCTTTATCAAACTGCCAAAAATAACATTTTTTTATGCGTGGTATTCAATATTGAATGAAAGCAGTAAAATGTTAAGTACTAAGATACACTGCTTATGGGCACATAAGAACAACTTTCTGAAAAAGCTTTTGGCAGTTGTAGTCCATAAAAATCACTCAATAATTCTAAATTTTATGAATCTAACTTATGAAAATAAAAAATGTGATCCAAGAGTTATTTCAAGGTGGCCCAGTGTAGAGTTAATTATAATACAGGCAAAGTAAATTGCTTAAATGACAAACTGTGAACTGAATTAGGATATGATAGAATAAAATCGCAAACATGAAACCTTTGAAAAAATTTAACACAGTGTATATAAAGTAGAATTATAACTAGAAAATTTTTAAATTTATAAAAAACTAGAAGGAAAAAAATCTCAAAAAATTAATAAAGGTTTTTTTAACACAGGCGGAGATTATGGTATGACATGAACTTTGTATTCTAAATGTTCTACAATGTATACTACCTTCATCATTAAAAGAAAATGTTATTTGAGTACATTTTTCACACACACAAAAATCCATTTTTAACAAACACATGATAAAAGTTATGGAAAGCTTCCTACTTTTCTTCAAGGTCCATATCTAATAAGTCAGTTAACCAAGGGAAGAAAGTAAGATCATGATAAAAAGAGGAACCAGAATACTACCCATAAACTCCTCTGTCAGCATTCCCCAAAGCATTTCGCGTTTGCCTATTATTTCCAACTGTTAAAGATATGGAATAAAACAAAGTATAGATAACAGTCTTCTCTGAAGAATACTGTCCTTTACTTACCATCTTCTGCTAAGATCTTGGCTGCATCTTTATCATCTTCCCACTTCCCAGTCACAAAGCAATCTCTGATACTGTTCATGACCTTACACAAAAAAGAACACTTAGCTGACATGCTCCAATTACTCAACAAAACAAGTGCTATTAAGAAACAGTAGCAGGTGAAAACTTGCCTTTAAATACTTTTCAAGACACATTTTTTTGGAAATTCTCATTTCAAGTGGGTGAATGAGATAACCTTATCTTTGATGTAGATAGTATAACCACAGAGATAAAAACTTGTGTCTTAACATTAAACAATGGTTGAAGTGCTATTAGCCCACTGACCTCGTAAGTAAACAGATATTTACCAATGCCAACTGATTTTCAAAGTTCATTAGTGTTCCTAAGGCAATGCAGTTAGACAGCATTTAGGAAGTTGGTCTTACTATTTGTTAATCCAGACTTATTATGGTTATTTGAAAATTCAACTCTTTGGCCAATGATAATATTCTGACAATGGCAAAATGTCTTATATGAGCACAACAGGGCAAAAAGTACTGATGAGGATCCCAGTCTCGGACCTGCTGGATCATCTAGTATATACATGTAGTAGATTCTGGGTACCCCTCTTAAATATAGTAAAGCCTTGTACATAACTCTCTGTTTCACAGGCTGTTTCCTGGGGAACCTAAGATAGCACATGTCATTTACTACCAAGGCTTCAAAAAGCACACTTATAGAAATCTTCAGACAGGTCCTGGCTTTCACCTCAATCACATTCTGGTCATGAATCATGTTTGTCATACACAACCTCACTCTCAAAGAGTAGCCCTGAGGCTAGCATGATTACAATGGATACAGAATCAAATTTGTTAGCGTTGGTGGTATAGTGGTGAGCACAGCTGCCTTCCAGAATCAAATTCGTTCATTTACTCATTCCTTCATGCCTATAATCACTCACCAAATATTTAAAGAAAATCTGCTCTGTGCTCAGAAGCTTTGCAGGGCACTGAAGGATGAAAAACTGTTAGAAGAAAATCCTTACTTAATGAAGATTAACAACTGACTTAGGGAAACCAAAGACCGAAAAATAATAAAAGAGACCTTTGGTGATAAAAACACTAAACAAACTAAGAGTAGAAGGGAACTTCCTCCACCTGATCAAGAGCATCCATAAAAAAACCCCACAGCTAGCATCACACTAAATGGTGAAAACTGAGGGCTTTCCCCCTAAGATGAGAAGTAAGACAAGGATGTCTCCTCTGACCACTTCTATTCAACACTGTACTAGACGTTCTAGACCGGACAATTAGGCAAGAGACTGAAATAAATGCATCTAGTTTAGAAAGGAAAACTACCTCTACTCACAAATGATATGATCCCATATATAGCAAATCCTAAGGAATCCACTGAAAAACTATCAGAATAAATGAGTTCAGCAAGGTTGCAAAATACAAGATCAATATAACAACAATAAATTTTGTTTCTATACACCAGCAATGAGCAATCCAAAAATGAAATTGAGAGAATAGCTCCTTTTGCAATGGTATTGAAAACAATACTAGGAATAAATTCAACAAAAGAAGGTCAGAGCTTATACCCTGACAACTAAAAAATGTTCTTAAAAGAAATGAAAGAGCAGGGGTGCCTGGGTGGTTCAGTCAATTAAGTGTCCGACTTTGGCTCAGGTCAAGATCTCACAGTTCATGAGTTTGAGCCACGTGTTGGGCTCTGTGCTGACAGCTTGGAGCCTGGAGCTTGCTTCAGATTCTGTGTCTCCCTCTCTCTCTCGCTCTCTGCCCCTCCCCGTTCACAATCTCTCTCTCTCAAAAATAAATAAACATTAAAAAAAAAAAATGAAATGAAATGAAATTAAAGAGGCAAATAAATGGAAAGGCAGCCCATGTTAATGTAACAGAAGACTGACTATTGTTAAGATATCAATACTATCCAAAGTGATCTATAGATTCAATGCAATCCCTATTAGAATCCCAATTGGCTTCTTTGGAGAAATGGAAAAGCTGATTCAAAAATAAAGAAAACACAAAGGATCCAGAAAAGGCAAAACAATCTTAAAAAAGAAAAATAAAGCTGGAGAACTCATGCTTTCCAATTTCAAAACTTACACAAAGCATTAGTAATCAAACAGTAAGGTACTGGCATAAAGAAAAAGAGAAGTCAGTGAAATATAATTAAGAGTCCATAAATAAGCCCATGTATCCATGGTGAAGTGATTTACACTCAGGGTGCCAAGACAAGGCAATCGGAAAGAATAGTTTTTTCAACAAATGGTGCTAGGACAATTGGATATCCACATGCAAGAGAATGAAGTTGAACTTTTCTCACACCAAATACTAACATTAACTTGAAATGGATCAATGACTTAAATATAAGAACTAAACTATAAAACTCTTAGATGAAAACATAGGAGTAAAGCTTCATGATCTTGCATTTGGCAACTTTTTTTTAGATAGGATACCAAACATAGAAACAACAGAAACATAAACAAGTTAAACCTCATCAAAATTTAAAACTCTGCACTTCAAAGGGCACAGAAAAGACAACCTACAGAATGGGAGAAAATATTTGTAAATCATATACCTGACAAGTTGAATATATAAACAACTCTTCCAACTCAATGACAAAAAGACAATGCAATTTTTTAAATGGCCAAACAGTAAGAATAGACATTTTTTTAAATGGCTAGTAAGCACATGAAAAGATGCCTGGGATGCCCAGGTAGCTCAGTTGGTTAAGCATTCAATGACCAGTTTTGGCTCAGGTCATGATCTCATGGTTTGTGGGTTTGAGTCCCATGTCAGGCTGTGCGCTGACAGTGCAGAGCCTGCTTGGGATTCTCTCTCCCTCTCTCTCCCTTGCTCATGCTCTATCTCTCTCTCAAAATAAATAAATAAACATTAAAAAAAAAAAAGATGTCCAGCACCATAAGCTATCAGGGAAGGGCAAATCAAAGCTGCAATGAGATACTACTTCACACCAATAGAATGGCTATAATAATAATTAAAAAAATATATATGCAGATAATAACAAGTGTTGGTGAGGATGTGAGAAATCAGAAGCCACACACACTGCTGGTGAGAATGTAAACCTACGTAGCCACTTTTGAAAAGAGAAATGGGGAAACATGAGGAAAACAACTTTGTTTTCAGTAATCATAGTAATACTAATACATGTAATGTTATTCTGACACTGTTTTGTACATAGGTGGGGTAAGGAAATTAGTAATTTTCTAATTTCATCATCTTCAAAGTCAAATGGAATTAATTCTCTAGTGGAAAAACAAAGATACACATGTAAGATAAAAGAGGTTAAATAAGAACTCTGCAGGTCTGCATCTGAAATGGATTCTCCTAGCTCTGGTCACTGAAAGGCCTAGAAACAATGACCAATCCATAGCAGTGTGTATTCCTATGCCTAGACTGTGATGCTGAGATGCCATTTTCCTCTAAAAGGAATTAGGACTTCTTATGGCTGCTTCCAAGTCTGGCATCAGAAGTGTACGAGACGATGCTGGAACACCTCATCAGATCAGGCAGAAACAAAGCAATCAAAGACTACTATCCCATATCCCAAAGATATGGGATAAATATGAAAGAGTATCAAAAAGGATAACAAGTTCAGTGGAAGGAAGCATTCAATGATATTAAATTCTATGAGCTGAAAATGATACTAAAAAACAAAGTCACTTTTGGAGAATCATTCTGAAAACTAACAAAAAGAATCAAATATTCATCCTGCTTGTATAGAAATGGGTAAGCAAATAGATGAGGGGAAGTTTCCCTTTAGCGGGGTATTCCAGCTAATAAATTAAGAGCAATTTGAACAGAATATCACCATTTTACATCCTTAATAAATTAATGGATCTAGCTAGGCATTGAGGCTCAACAGATTTAAAATCGTAAGATGATTTTATGTGCCTCCTAAAAACAAACACCACAATCTATGGAGCAGTCTTGACAAAACAACAAAAATCAAACCTAAATCTAATCAAATTCTAGATGTGCTGTCCATAGGGTAGTTGTAACCACATGGTTATGTACATTCTAATTAATTAAGATTAAATAAAACTAAAATAAAATTAAAAACTTAGTTCTTCTGTCTCATTGGCTACATTTAAAGGTCTTAACAGTCACAAGCAGCCACACTGGACAGCTCAATGATGTACAGATCATTTCCATCATCACAGACAGTTCTATTGGTATTGTTCTGTACCATTTTATAGGAAATACAGAGAGGAGCCTCATAAACTGCACTTAAGGATGTAATGCAATCCACAGAAACCAAAATATGAGAAACTCTACACATCAAACACTTAGTTTCTTAAATGAATAAAATATAAGAGGAAAAAAAAAAAAAGAGATGTGTGCAGGGGATTTGCAGACTAAGAGACTGAAAAGGCATAGTGAGAAATAAACCAAAAAAATCTGATAAAACTAACTTATGGTGTTTATTAATGCAAACTTGAAGGATGAAATTATGAAGAAAAGAAGGAAATGATTATCATAAAAGTCATGGTTCCTTCTGCAGGGAGGACTATGACTGGGACAGACACATGGGTTACAGGTGTAACCTCATCTAATCCATTAATTTAGATGGTTGTTTTTATGTGGTTTTCTATAATCTGTATGAAGTTTTACTTCAAAAAAAATTTACATAAAATCTCTTAAAGTGCCTAAGTGCTACTCAGTGAATTATATTAGGAATATGATAGTGATTGGGCCTCTCCTGAGAAGTGATATTTAAGCTAAACTGAATGATCAAAAGAAGCCAGCCTTAAGAACATCAGAACATTCCAGAAGAGAAAACTGAGGGTTTTCTAAGATGGGATTAAGCCTGTTAAGTTTGAGAACTTAATGAATTCCGGTGTGACTAAAGAATAGTGAACAGGGAAAGAAAATTTACCAGTGTCACGGATTTGTTTGCTTACAAATAGAAATTATAAATGTTAACTCAGGGTCATGAGGTATATCCTAGTTATAAAACACAAAATATTTCAAATATATGAAAACTTACGTGCAATGCTTCAAAATAAAGATTAACACTACCATCCACATTTTCCTTTTCTCCATAACACATGCACATAGTCTACCTAAACCCAAAACACATTATTGCTTAGGATGCATAAAATAAGTAGTCCAATATCTGGGGGAATGTCCTATTATCTTACAAAAATGAGGAGCCAATAACAAATAGGCAATACTGAAATCACATAATCTTCTTTTAGAACAATTCCTTAGATGTCTCTTAAGTCAAACATATTATTTCAGCCTTACCTCCTCTAAATCCCAATCATGGGGCGCCTCCACATGAAATCTGGAGCAGTCCAAAGAATCAAGCTTGTGCTTACATTCTCTTGAAGGCTGGCTGACACGGAACAATCCTCCGAGTTCCTCCCTGGTATCACCATCTTCTCCTTCATTGTCCTCTGTCACTGAAGAGACACCATGACGAAAAAGTGAGAAGAAATCTTCACCCTAAAGGACTGAGGGTCCCTGTTTGTGGTAGGTATGGCGGTGCCCCTGAGTGCAAAGAAAAGGCCAGGGAACTACTGCTCACAATGTCTGGAGGACTTAGGCCCTCCTGCAAGAAAGCAACAAAGAATCCAGTAAGGAGATAGAATATTGGGGGCTGGGAAACGAAAGGACACTTAAAGGAAAGCTTTTAACCAGCATAAAGCCATTCTCTTGAAGACTGCTGAGTCTCTAATCACCAACAGTACTTAGGCAAAACCTGAAGGGAAATCAGTACACACCAACCCTTTGATTCAATGCTCTGCTCCTATACACTCCTTTGGCATTGTTCTAACCACACAGTAACTGGTGACCACAATACAAAATGCACCACTTTGTTCTTTTCTGGCACTCAATTCTACCCAAAAAAAATCCCATGAAGGACCTTGTATAGAGGGTATAAAATGACATAATAGAGAGTACTCTCATCAACAGTTTTATGGCAAACCTGGGAGCTGATGATTAAAAACATCTGCCACATACAAACTATGACAGTCAGGGATATCATACAGATATCAAAAGGACCACCCAAATCCTTCAGTCAACTTCATCTCCTTTCCAGAAAATTGTCTAAGAAACTAAAACGTTTCTGGATCTGAACTAGAGCTCTTACCTGTCCCATAAATAAGCTTTCGAAGGTTTGGAGTTGCCTGTTGCTGTCTCAGAAAGGCCTCAGCTGCCTTTCTGGAAAGGTCTTCCTTCCACTTGAGAGCGCCTGAAAGGACCAACACCAACATCAGGTAAGTCTGTTTATTTGTCCTCTCTGTATTCATACTGAAATCCCATGAGGTGCAATATTTGAACAGTTAACAAAATCTCCAAAAGAGCAGACTCCCAAATGTAGACATTCTTTTTTTAATTTTTTAAATGTTTATTTATTTTTGAGAGAGAGAGCTAGATCATGACAGGGGAAGGGCAAAGTGAGAGGGAGGCACAGAATCTGAAGCAGGCTCCAGGCTCTGAGCTGTCAGCACAGAGCCTGATACGGGGCTCAAACCCACACACCACTAGATCATGATCTGAGCCAAAGTCAGATACCCAACGGACTGAGCCACCCAGGTGCCCCTGTAGACGTTCTATTGGTAGAACATTTTCAGTGTCAAGTTTATACCAACAGCTACATTAAATTTAAGCACACCTGAAGTTTCTGAGGAATAGTTATTTTCTTCCTTGTAATCTTCTTCCTCTTTGAGTAAGTCTTCTACATCACTGGTCTCATCAATTAAGTTCTCTGACCCCAGTCTCTGACCACTGGCCACTTTAGAAGACTCTGGAAACTTTTTCTTAATAGCCTCTTCATTTTCTGAGTCCTCGTCCTCTGTACTGAGAGAGGAGCTTTCTTCAGTTTCATCCCCAGATGCAAATGCCTCTTCAGCTGTGCAATGACCTGAATCTGAAGTGGTGAGGGTTGCTTTTCTGATTGTCAAAGGATTCTCCAGGTTCAAACTGTCACTCAAACCATTAGTTTGTAAAAGTCCTGGTTTACCACGGTCTCCAACAACCCTAGATTCTAAACTATCCCTCTCTCCTGAAGTGGAATCCTCTTCTTCACTGCTTTCATCAGCTTCCTCTGCGTCTCCTTCTTCCTCTGAACTCCTCTCAAGGTCATCATCACTATCAGCAAATGCTGGCAAATCCACCTCATTGTCTTCTTCCATCTCCTCAAGTCTCTGCCGTTTGACACCTTTACCCACCATATACATTTTATTAGTCATTTCAGCATCTGCTTCCTCTTCCGATTCATCAGCACTAGAGCCATTTTCCAACCTGTCGCCTTCAGACATCTCTTCATCATCTTCTTCATCACTATCTCCAGACTCATCTTCCTCATCTCCAAAAATGGCTTTCCGACGCACTCGACCGGTTTCCAAATCTATCTGCCTTTCTTCTTTTGGCATCCAGTGTCTATATTACCAAGGAAACACAAAATAACTCAATTTGTACAATAACTGGCTACTCTAGGAATGGCAAGTCAATAATTATGCACAGAAATAGAAAATAATATCATGGAATGGTTATAAATAACACAGCATAGAAAGGAATGATTTGATAAAAACTAGAATATATGATATGCAAACTCATGCACAGTTCCCTAACACCTCTCTTCAAACGAACTTACAGAGAATCAAAAGGTAAACTTCAAAAACAAAAATTCTGGCATTAGGGAAAAAGTGCTCCAAAGGGAAGTGACTGTTTAATCAACCTTTTAGAAGACTGATTTTTTTTTTTTTTAAGTAAAAAAAAAAGTTATTTTTGAGAGAGAAAAGAGCATGAGTAGTAGAAGGGAAGAGACAGAAGCACATACAGAACCTGAAGCAGGCTCTAGGCTCTGAGCCATCAGCACAGAGCCCAATGCGGGGTTCAAACTCACAGAACCATGAGATCATGACCTGAGCCAAAGTCAGACACTTACCCAACTGAGCCATTCAGGCATCCCAAGACTGACCATTTTCAAGCTCAAAATAGATGGTCCTTAAATACTGACTCCAGATCCAAGGCAAGGAAAGTACAAAGTAAGCCTGGAACACATCCTATTGTGTCAAAAGCAGTGCTCAAAGGCTAACAGGGAAGTGCCAAAAGGACAGGAGACAGACTGAAGGGACCATATAGAAATGAAAAAAGAATGACAGCAATGGGATAATAACAAATGGAATTTTTTAAAAAGTCAATTAGTCAACAGTGTTATTAAATAAAAAGGTGTAAGAGCTTCCTGTTAAAGAATGACAGCTAACGAATGTAAAAAGAGTAACATATCAAGAATATTGTACTTACCTACCATGCTAAACCATCTGCTAGTTAGAGCAGATGAATGTTTCCAAAAAATTTTCCATGGTTTGCATACATTTATAATAAATTCTAACCTAGATAATTTCAAACATTTTCAGACTGATTTTTTATTGGGAGTCATACATAAATCACTACAATAAAACCAGAACATTCACTATGTATAAGGTATACAAATTCCCAACCCAGACTGAAAATAATTCACATGAGCTAGATATTAGTGGATACGACCCAGAAGATAATATAAAACAATTTAAAGAAAACTTTTAGAGACAAGATATGTAGCTTCTCAACAGCCACCTGAACAAGCTTCCTTACTCTGCCTGTACTAGTATTTGTCCACTAAGAGAAAGCCAAGTGGCCTCAGGTCTCCTAAGAAACCAAAAGCAACCTACAGAAAACATTTTGTGACATCTGAGGAGTATTCTAGGTCTGCTAAAAACTGAATCTTGTATAATATTTCAAGAATACCTCCACATAATGTCACATAACTGAAAAGCCCTCAGAAACATATGTACATATAAAGCAGAGCAAACAAAACAAAACCAGCTTGGAATGCATCCCACCAAAATGTATATTGATGGCAGAATTATGGGTGATATAATCTTATAATTATAGGTAACATATTTTTTATGAAAAACAGGAAAATGGTAAACTTACCCTTGATTATCTATATCCTCAGATCCCAGTGGTTTAGAATCAGAAAAAAGTGTCACTCTACTTGAAGCCATCTTGGCATCAATAGTGGAATGGGTGGAAATGAGGCTCTGTACCAGTTCATGGGTGGGCCTCACCTCGTCCTGTCAAGGCCACCAAGAAAGGGAAAGTGAGGAATACACAAGGATTCTGAAGAGAGACACACTGGTTTCAATCAGTTTCTCAAAATTATCCTAAACATAGTTCCTAAAATCATTTCTTACTGCCTCAAAAATAAATAAAAAGATAAAAAATAAAGAAAATTCTTATAACCAAGTCTAAAATTGACCTCTGTCTTCATTAAACCTTTCCCAGTTCATGGAGTATACAACCTGATAACCTAAATACTTAGCTACACAAACCGTAAGTGCCAATGCTACAGAAAATATTTATTCTGGCCCAATAAAACCCCTCTGCAGAAAAAAGAAATGAAAATCTGGAGTCCATTAAAAAAAATTCTGTCTTTTGATCCAAAATTTTCATCTCAAGGAATTTACTGCATAAAAAGATCCCTGCCAATAAGCAAAACTGCATAATCAAGGGTACTAAGTGAGGCAATGTTCAAACCAGGGGAATCTAGGGGTGATCCCCCGCCCCCCGCCACAGACTGCCAAGGGTTGGTTCAATAAACAAGGTTTATCCATACAGCAAAATATCACACAGCTCTAAAAAAAGACCAAAGCAGCTCTACAAATACTAACAGGGAACAATGGAATCACATATTCTTTGGTGCCCCCCCTAAAGTTGCAAAAGCATTTAAAGTTGAAGCCCACATAATATTACTTCTCTCTGTCTCACAGACACCCCTACACACAAAGACCATATATGTACACAAATACATGGTATTGACATGTAATATGTAATAATCTAAATATACATAATATAACCTAGATAAATAAATATATGTTTAGAGAGAAAAATAAAAAAAGAGAAAGACCAAAGAGAGCTAAAAAACATACTGCTATTATGCAGGCATACTCCAGAGATACTGTGGGTACAGTTCTAAACTACCACAATAAAATGAGTCAAATGAATTTTTTGGTTTTCCAGTGCATATAAGAGTTAATGTTTATACTATACTGTAGTCTATTAAGTGTGCAATAGTATTATGTTAAAAAAGCAATGTGCAAACTTTAATTAAAAATACTTTATTGCTAAAAAACGCTAATCATTACTTGAGCTTTCAGTAAGCGATAATCACTTATCACAGATCACTGTAACAAACATAATAATGAAAACAATCGTTAGAATTGCCATAATGTGACACAGAGACACAAAGTGAGCAATGCTGTTGGAAAAAATGCCACCAACAGACTTGTTCGAAACAGGGTTGCCACAAACCTTCAATTTGTAAAAAAGGTAAATTTTTGGCAAAATGCAATAAAGCAAAGCACAATAAAATGAGGTATGCTTGTATAGAGAGACGGGAAGTACAAGTACAGACCGCATGCAATATTCACACTAGAAGACCTAGGATCCCCTGTGTGTCTTGGCAACAGAATGGAGGACATGACTTTTACTTTCTCCTTGGTAAAACTACATCATCTGTATATTTACAATACGCATTGTGGTTTTTACCGTAATTACAAATAGAGGTAAAAAAGCTTCAGTGTGTAAAAGCTGACTACATCACTTCCTGTGACTTTCCTCTCACCGATTCCTGGAAGCCATGGCTGCCACCAAGATCAACATAGACCGCATCTTTGTCATACAGCACACCACCAACTCCAGACAGCGGCGCATAAACCAACTTCTCTTTCTCATTTAAACAGCGCTTCTTTTGTTGTTCAGGAAGCGCACAGGGGTCTGGGAGGAAACTGACGTCACTCACAGCAAAATCTCCTACACCTGGAAGACAGACACAGAAAGACGGCTTCAGCTATAGGCGTAACAACTGTTGGCAAAAACGGCCCACAGTTGGAAGGCTTCAACCACAAGGGTATCATCTGACACTGGTCCTGTGCCTCTCTAGCCAGCTGACACCATCAGAGCAGAGGGATTTGGTCAACTCAACACCTTTGTGAGCTGAGGCAGAGTCGGGTTAGTCTTAAAACGTCTAGCAATGTAGCTCTATCTTGCTTGGCCATTTTTCAGCTTTCCTGAGAAATGAGGCAAGCCATCCTAATGGTTCTACAAATATGGTATATTTTATAACAAAACGATACCTGGCATGTGAATTTGGCTTTTACTTTTCAAGTGTGCTCCTCTTAAATAACCATAAAGAGATACTTTTCGGTCACACTTGATATTTTTTCGAATATCTTCTGGGTTTGTCAAATCTTCCATCCTAGAAAAATAAAACCCAATCATATAGCAGAAATAAATGTCAAAGTTCTCGTACCTCCCTTCACATGTCAAAGATGGATCAAATTCACTAGTTCACTAAACATATTGTTTAGAAAATTATAGAAAATACAGAAAAAATGAAGCACAGTTCACCATCTACCAGAGGAAAAGAAGCAAACAAATGATTGTATTGCTCTTAGGCTTTATGTGATATACGTTCTGTGAATAAGACACCAGAAATGGGAAATAATGTGCAATAGGGGTCAAGAAGAGATTAGAACATATCCAGAAAACCCCTTCATGGAAGATTAAGCTTTAACCCGAGTTTTTTGGTGTGCCTTGAATTCTGGCAAGTAGAGAAAAGGGATTCCAGGCTGAGAAGACAATTTGAAAAAAGGCATAAAGGAAAGAAAGCACAGGACACATCTGGGTGACTGGAGCACAATGATTCAAAGACAGTTATCACTGAAAATTAAGGTTCAAAAAGCAGGATAGGACCACATCTTATAGCCTTAAATGCTCCAAAATCCTCACATTTTTCTAAGTGTTTCATACTTTACTCCTGAAGCCACAGCACCTTTTAGGTAATGATGCAAAGAAGTAGATCTCTTCCACCAACTACAATGCCCCCTTACTATTAAAAAATAAGCACAAAGTAAGCTCTATTATTGCTCTTTTTCTAACCTTTGTAGCTTTGAAATATATGGGCCAGGAAGAAAAACTTCACATGCAGTTTTTACCTGTCTGCCAGGATATAGGGATGAGAGGTCTGCCACGTAAGAGGCCTAAACTTCATAACTGTAATAAAACGGCCCAGATTGTGAATTTCTTGGTTTTGATATTCTCCATGTACCATTCCAGAAAGGTAGAACAGCTTAGCACCCTAAACATTAAAAAAGCAAAAAATTAAATTTCAATTAAATTCTTGTCAATACTACATCAAAATAAAGACGTGTAAATAAGACGCAATCCTAAGGGAGACTTCTGGCATGCCACTTCTCAATGTTTCCTGAACTTTTCCGCCTCTTTCAGGACTCATCTTGTTAAGGCTTAGTACAGTCAGAACTGCAAATACATTTAGCTTCAAGACTGCTCTCCAGCCAAGCAGTGGTGTCTGGAGTATTGCATGGAGAGGGCAGTGAGGCTCCCAGACACATGAAAAATTCTATGACGCTGAGCCACAGCAGTATGCAGGGGAGGGTGGAGTGGCGATATGTATGCACTGTAGTTGCTGGTCCTATAATTAGGAGAAACTTCTGACAAACTCTTTTAAACAATCACAAATGTAAAATACTTAAGAGCCAGATACTGCCTGGTGCTGGGGGGCTACAGAGTAAAGGAGATACACCAAAAGATCTGAAATACAGACTATTTTGAGAAAAAATTGATATATAAGAACAGATATATAAAGGAAATTCCAAAGGTGAATCCTGAAGGATGTTTGTTAAGCTCTCCTATTCCTCCTATTTTTTTTTTTTTTAAGATTATAGTGTTAGTATTCAAAAACTAATTCTCTTCCTACCGGGTAAACTTCTGTCCAGAACCGGTGTTTTAATCGCTTCTTTGTCTTCTTCAGCTGTTTATTATACTTAAAGGAATCTAAGTGAGTGAGAACGCCCATAATTTTAGGAAAGCCATGTACTTGACAGATGTTTAGAAACTCAAATGTTTCCATTTCAAAACCAAAGCTGGCATCTATAAGCATCAGAACCTAAAAACAGAAAACACAATTACTCAAGGAAACTACCCAAAATAGACCATAAGCAAACTATGGTCCGTGGACAAAATCTGAGTCATGACCTATTTTATAACTAAAGTTTTATTGGAACACAGCCACATTAATGTATTTATGTATTGTCTACCCCTGTGTCTGCACTCCAACTACAAAGTAAGTAGTTGTAAGAGAAAGTATGACCCGCAAAGCTTAAGATATTTACCATCTGGCCCTTTACAGAAAAAGTTTGCCAACTCCTATTCTAGACTAAATCAAAGCATTACTTAGGGATCATCATGACAGAGAAAATACTACCCTCTGACATTCCCCAAAAGGCAACCATGAGGCAATAACCACCACAATATAAATTTCCACTTCAAGAATTTGGATATATTAGAAATAACTCAGAAAAAGCTACGTCTAACTTGCCCCTCACCTGGAAAATTCCTCACTTCAAGAAATAAAGTTTTGTGTAAGGTATTTTTAAGCCAAATAACAGGTCTCTAACAGGAAAACCAAATAACATCTCTGACATCCAGAAAATGGGACAAAGTGGTAATCAATGAAAAATAGCAAAAATACAAGAAAATCAAACATTTTTGTTTCAGTCTTCTAACAGAGGAAAAAAAAAGTTGCTGGGAGATATACAGTAGGAAAACTCTTCTATGTTAATTTGTAACATGCAATTGCTCAGACACTAAAAAAAGCTTCCAGTTTAGAATTAATCCGAAAATAGTAAAGTTATGAATGCTAAGAAAATAGAAGCATATAAGACAATCTTTAAAATTTTGACTCTTCTGGGGCACCTGGGTGGCTCAGTCAGTTAAGTACCTGACTCTTGATTTTGGCTCAGGTCATGATCTTACAGTTTGTGAGTTTGAGCCCCATGTTGGGCTCTGTACTGGCAGTGTGGAGCCTGCTTGGGATTTCTCTGTCTCCCTTACTCTCTGCCCCTCCCCTGCTGGCTCTCTCTCTTAAAAACAAATATACATTAAAAAAATAATAATAAAATTTTGACTCTTCAAACATGCAAAATAACTTCAGAGTTGATTCTTCTAGAAGTAAGAAACTTCCAGTTTTAATAACATATTAAAGACATCTCTGTTCTCACCTTTTTGTAGCTAATTCAAAAAACCACACACACAAAACCAGAAAAACTTATCTTTGGTTAAATTAAGGAACAGTCATAATCCTAAAGCACAAAATACATGAAGGTGGGCCACTAAGCACTACGAGAAAACGCAGCTGCCACTGCAGACCGCAGGCCAAGCTGGCGCAGTTCTTTCTCGCCACTGGACCAGGCTGAAGGTGAGTGAGCCTGCAGTGGAGTATCACCACACCCCATCTGACACCATAGCGTGCCAAGGGGCAAGTGGTTCGTTGTAGAATCACAAGAATAGGTAGCAAACAGTCCTTTAGCGGACAATCTTGTCAACTAAAGATAAATGAAGCCTGTATTATTCCTTCAATGCACACACGTGCACATATACATAAATCCATGTACTGTATGTGTCTTTGCTGGGACTTAGGAGGCTTTATGACAGACAACCCAGAGCAGAGCGATCAACATAAGACAAGTTAAATAAATTATGGTACATACAACGAAATACTTAAAAAGAATGAAGTTGAGCTATAGTACTTACATACCTTTAAGACACATTAAATGAAAAAAAGCAAAGTACAGAACAGTGTATATAATAAACAGCGTGTGCTTTAAAAGGGTTGCATGTATATTTCCATACATATCTAGAATACTGCTTTGAGGGAAACTGAGAGACCAGGGGTCAGAGCAGGAAAAACACGCATTGTACCCTGTAGTATAGTTTGAATATTTACCAAATACATGGGTTCCTAAATCTTAAAAAAAGATGTATATGAAAAATATCTTTCTTAATATGTGTATGCTTTTTGTACTTAGGGATTTGGTATATTTTACACAAAAAACAAATCAATGGAAAAAAAACAAACAAAAAACAATGACTTATATGCGAATCTACCTTAATCATTTCAAAAACACAAGATTTAATATATTTATACTATTTTTTACTGACAATAACACTTATTTTTATTAATAGTAGCATTATATTAATAGTAGCATTCAAAATTTGAATGGTAGTTTTCTGATATTATAATGGCACAGCTATAACATTCACATTAAATTACTTTTTATTTTCTATTTTAGAAGACTTCTTAGGCCAAAGGATAAAATCTGTAGCTCTTGGTCACCAAGTAGCTTTCCAGAAATTGTTGAACCAAAAACAAAAAGAGGCCTCTGTTACCCCAATCTTCCTAATCAATATGGCCTTATGGTTTTTTTAATTGGATTTATTTTTGTTAATTTAAAATGTAACTAGGAACACTTGGTTGAACGTCCAACTCTGGATTTCAGCTCAAGTCATGATTTCACGTTCGTGGGTTCAAGCCCTGCATCGGGCTCTGCGCTGACAGCTCGGAGCCTGCTTGGGATTCTCTCTCTCTCTCTGTCTCTCTCTGCCCTTCCCCTGCTCATGCTTGCTCTCTCTCTCTCTCAAAATAAATAAGTAATCTTTAAAAAAAAAGTTAATGAACATTACCACTAAATGTAATCAAAGCTACACAATTTCCATATGCTGCATACTATCTAGATTTTTTATTATAAATCCTGACAACTTCTCAAAGGCAACGCATGTACTTATTTTGTCACAATCATCAAGAATGGAAGTTCTGGGGGCACCTGGGTGGCTGAGTCAATTAAGCGTCTGACTCTTGATTTCAGCTCAGGTCATGATCTCACGGTTCATGGGTTCAAGCCCTGCATCAGACTCTGTGCTCACAGCTCGGAGCCTGCTTAGGATTCTCTCTCTCCATCTCTCTTCGCCCCTCCCCTGATCATGCTTGCTCTCTCTCTCTCAAAATAAATAAATAAACTTCAAAGAAAAAAGAACTTAATGAACATTACCATTAAATGCAATCAAAGCTACACAATTTCCATATGCTGCATACTGTCTAGATTTTTTATCATAAATTCTGACAATTTCTCAAAGGCAACTCATGTACTTATTTTGTCATAATCATTAAGAATTGAGGTTCTGGGGGCACCTGGGTGGCTCAGTCAATTAAGCGTCTGACTCTTGATTTCAGCTCAGGTCATGATCTCATGGTTTGTGTTTTCGAGCCCTGTGTCGGGCTCTGTGCTGACAGTGCAGAGCCTGCTTAGGATTCTCTCTCCCTCTCTCTCTGCCCCACTCCCAACTCACTTGTGCGTGCTCTCTCTCTCTCTCTCTCTCTCAAAATAAATTTAAAAAAAAACTAAAAAGAAAAAAGAACAAAGATTCTGGCACCATCAAGAGCAGAGTCCCCATCCTCAGACAAACTACTTAACTTCTAGGACCTCCATTTCATCCTATGTAAACTAGAGAAAATACCTACTTACCTCCAGGGCATACTGGGGGATTAGATGAGCTAAATTTCTAGAAAGGTGTTAGCACAGTGCCTCATAAGAGTCCAAGAAATAGTATTTACTATTATATATTTGTATGCCAGTATGTCTATCTGTATAGCTTAATTAGCAATGATCATTAAATGTTTTCTCTGTAATTTGCTTTTAGATTTGAGAATACATTTCAATGTGCATATTCCATTTTTATTATAACAATATCATCATCATCAATTCAAACACATCTATGGTATCCCTGATTAGACTCATCATTCCTTTAATAATCATAAGCCTTTCTTTCCTTCACATAAAATAATCTACCACACTGCTGTTAAGTCCTCCTCAGAAATTCAGACTGTCCCTACTGACTTACCAAATCTGCCACTTTAGCCAGATCAATCATCATATTAATGTCACACCCACATTCAATGATGGTAAGTCTGCGCTTTTTACCTATAAAAGACAAAAAGTTTCCTTCTAAAAAAATCTTGGAAAAATGTAGCTATTAACGCTAATTACTATTTTAAATTGTGTCCAGTAAAGTACCATACACACATAAAGTATGCCAGAAGTTCAATTTTATAAGAGAAAACTAATAAATTCCACCTTCGTTTTCTTGGTATCTACATTCTTTAATTATAAATAATACCAAAAGTCTACGTACAAGAATAAAGTGCTCAAATAGGGAAAATTCTGACTGGAATGGACAGACAAGAAAGCTTCATGCTGACTGTGATCCTGCTGTTCAGCAGCAGGCCAACATTTCATTCTTTATCAAAGTTTCCCATGTTCTCACTATAGCTAAAAACATCCTCAAACCTAATGTAACAGAATCTTCATGGAACAATCGTTATTTCTAAATTAAAAGAAATTAGTCTGCTACTCTTGATCTCGGAGTCAGGAGTTT
Organism: Panthera onca; assembly: GCF_046562875.1. Taxonomy (NCBI): domain Eukaryota; kingdom Metazoa; phylum Chordata; class Mammalia; order Carnivora; family Felidae; genus Panthera; species Panthera onca. The sequence goes on along the minus strand of NC_138349.1, from coordinate 37,705,284 downwards.
GAGCCCCAAGTTGGAGTTAGAGATTACTTAAAAAAAAAATTAGGGTGTCTGGGTGACTCAATTATGAAGCATCTGATTTCAGCTCAGGTCATGACCTCACAGTTTGTGAGTTCAAGCCCTGCTGTAGGTGAGCATGAGCCCCACATCGGATGAGCACAAGCCCAGCTTCAGGTGAGCTCGAACCCCACTTCTAGTGAACATGAGCCCCACTCTGGGTGAGCCCTGCTCTTCTCTCTCACTATCCCTTGTGGGATTCTCTCCCCCTGCCTCTCTCTCTCTCTCTCTCTCTGCACCTCACTCACTTGTGCCCTCTTTCTCTCTCAAAAAAGAAAAAAAAATTTAAAAAAAAAAAAAAAAAATGGGGCACCTGGCTGATTTAGCCAGAGCATGCAACTCTTGATCTCAGAGTCATGAGTTCAAGCCCCACAATGGGGGTAGAGTTTACTTAAAAACAAAAACAAAAACAAAAACAAAACAAACAAACAAAAAAAACAGAAAGAAAGAAAACAAAATCAGTTAAAATGATAGAAATGCCTTTAAGATAAAGAAAAGTCTCAATCCAACTACATTACTGCTACAGTAAGAATTTCAGAAGCACCTAGCTGGCTCAGTAGGTGGAGTGTGCGACTCTTGATCTCAGGGTTGTGAGTTTGAGCCCCATGTTGGGTAAAGAGATTACTTAAAAAAATAAAATCTTTAAAACACCAACACCACCACCAACAAAGAAATCTTAGATTCTTCCATTGACATTTTGGGAATGTGTTTCACTTTCCCTCAAACAGAAATGTCACCATCTCCCAGAGCAGGCAGATTCTCACAGAAAAAGAGAGGAAAACTCCCTCACTTCCGTAACAATGTGGCTTCATGAGGGCGAGTAAGTATGCCTGACATACTAGAGATACTCACTCCCTGTTAAAAGAAGGTGGTCACCAGGACCAACCCAGGGTGCCCAGGCCTGCCAAACCTTTCATAGATAGCAAATCCATGTAGCAGTGAGAATAGGGTATACATCTACATCATTATTTTTGGGAATCTATCCTTTTCTGAAGCTACAGCCAACTCAGCACAAGAGAGGTAATATGAAGTGACAATATTACTTTAACATTTAGAAATGTTCAACAAAGCCAAGCCTGTCCCTCAGACAACATATGCCATATCAGCCTGGGGTAGCACGCTCCTACCTGACACGATCGTAACAGGGCCTCTGATCTCTGTCAGTTTCTGCCTAGTGAAGTTCCGAATTAGGCACTGGATCAAAGTGCTCTTTCCAACTTTTGGAGGCCCCATCACCACTACCACTATTGGTGGGGGCTCTAATGGAGTTCGATCAACCACCGGAATGTGATGCTTTTTGGTCTTCAAATCCTGAGTCCTATTTGTAACAAGAAAAAAAAAAAGTAAATCCACTTTCAAAATATGAAGGACATCATCCTTATAAATAAAGATTTTTAAAAAGACAGCAGAACAGGGGCGCCTGGGTGGCGCAGTCGGTTAAGCGTCCGACTTCAGCCTCGCTGAAGTCTCGCGGTCCGTGAGTTCGAGCCCCGCATCGGGCTCTGGGCTGATGGCTCGGAGCCTGGAGCCTGTTTCCGATTCTGTGTCTCCCTCTCTCTCTGCCCCTCCCCCGTTCATGCTCTGTCTCTCTCTGTCCCAAAAATAAATTAAAACAAAAACAAAAACAAAAAAAAACATTGAAAAAAAAAAAAAGACAGCAGAACAGACAACATGGATACAACTAATTGGTTAACTTCTAGGCCCAATCCAAATGACCCCTTCAGTAAATACGTAACAAACTGACTTCGACCATACAAAGTACTGAAAACTACACACAACTTAAATCTAATTGTTTTACTAGATGACTGTAATAGTTTAAAAAAAAAAAAGGTAAACATGCAGGCAGAAGATCACAATGAATAGCAGCAGAGGCTTTCAAGTTAAATTTGGCTCTCCTATAAGGAGAATTTAATTCAGCAATGTTTAAAGTACACTGCCTCGCATATAATAAGGACTCATTAAATAAAGCTACTCATTATTATGAGTTATATGAAACAAATTCAGAAAAAAACACAAGCACACCTATTACTACAGAACAAACAAATTCTATAAAGAAAAACTCAGAAGCTTTTCTCTTAGGCAAAAAAAAGCCAATCAACAGGCTGATACTGGAGGCAAAGTGACTTCCACAGGGAAGACTACATGTTCCCATTTTAGTAAAAGGAGTATCGCATGTATCTTCATGTCCTTCAAAGCTGTTACAGACTCAGGAATCCAAGCATCATCTGGGGAGGCGCCTTGGTGGCTCAGTCGGTTAAGTGTCCGACTCTTGGTTTCGGCTCAGGTCATGATCTCACAGCTCTGTGGGTTCGAGCCCCACATCAGGCTCTGCCCTGGCAGTGTGGGGCCAGCTTGGGATTCTCTCTCTCTCTGTCTCTCTCTCTCTCTCTCTCTGCCCCTCCCTCACTTGTGCTGTCTCTGTCTCTCTCAATATAAATAAATAAAACCTTAAAAATAAATAAAAATAAAAAGGATAAATGGAACAACAGCTAGATCCCAGCTAAACATACCTGTGAAAGGATCGAGCCATCCGCACAGCAGACTGTACTGCAAAGGCTTTGGGGTTTCTCTTCCGGGCATCTTCCTCATCTCCAATTTGGAGATCCTGCAGATGCCGTTTCTTCTTCTTCTCAGCTTTGGGCCCACTGTTTTTCTTTCTGTGTTTCTTCTGGTCCTTAGTCTCCATAGTGGCTTTTTACCAATTCACAAGTAACTCTAACCTACATTGATGAGGCAGGGATGGGGGAAGCATTTTACAATCCAAACAACACCCAAGGAAAAAGAGTAAATTTCATTTATTTCTTTAGGAAGAGATATGTGTTCACACAAGGATAGAAACTGCTTAATACTATCCCTAATTTCATTTCTCTGTTATGCTAGAATTAGATCTGTTAGTTACTTCTGCTTAAATTACTTTTTATTCATCTTAAGTGTCTATATCAGCACTGCCCATTTCTTCAATGATGCAAATACTCCATTATATCTATACTTTCACAGTGGCCACTAACCACATGTAGCTTTGAGAATTTAAAATGTATCCAGTAAAACTGAAACACTGAAATTGTATATAATTTTAGTTAATTCCATTCTAAATTTAAATAGCCATATGTGACTAGTAGTTACCATACTGGACAGCTCAGCACCTAGTATCAATTGGACTAATGAAGTGGTTTCCAAGCTTAAAGTATTTTGAAGACATTTTCTTTTTAAAACTTAAAGCATTTTAATGAACCTCCAACATGATAGCAGTGTTACTTTCTAGTACCTGTTGATGCCGTAAAATTTTTAAATTATAATAATCACGTATATACATTTAAACAAAAACAGTAACATCTACATGTGTAAGATATGGCTGGTTGTGGAGGATGCCTGGAGACCACACGGATTTGCAGAAACCCTTACAAAGATTTCTGAGCATCCCAGGAATTCATGGCCCATTAACGAGAACCACCGGATTTAGTGAGCTTTTTAAGGAAACCAGGCTGTATACAATCTGAGCGCTTGGTTAATTAAAACAAAACAAAAAGTCTCTTCACTCAGTTAAGGCACTGAATTAATTTAAGCTCAATAAATACTCGTGTCTGCCTATGATGTACGAGGCATTTTGCCAGGAGGGGACTACAGCTGTTACCTGACTAGCAAAGGAAATCCAAACCACTATCTTCCATGCCACTCAGTAAGGGCGAAGTCAGAAGGCTGAACTTAGGCGATCAGAGATTTCCCACGGACACGCACCAGCGCAAACAGAAAGTCCACGTATATACCAGCATAACGTCAAGAAACACTACCCAGGAGTGAGGGGAGCCGAGTTCAGGGAACGCTTTGAAACTAAACAGCTATGTGATTTCGGGGCATTATTTTTCTTCTCTACCTTGTTTTGGACCCGAACTTGTACTGACACTTTTCGCACTTTCAGGACGGGGTGGAGGGAGGCGGAGAGGGATGGGAAAAGCACAACTGGGAATCAACAGATGTAGCTCAGGTCTGAGCCACCTGCTAGGATTACCCCGCCAAGAAAAAACTTCTCACTTCTCCCAGTCACCTCCCTACCCTGTGCCGACTCTCCGCACGAATTCATTCAGCCATTCCCAACGACCCCGCAGCAAGTCTCCGGCAGGTACGACTTGTGACTCTCCACCTGAGCGCCTGAGGCGCTCTTCGGGGGCAAAGACTGTCCTGAAGGACCTCTCCAAGTGCGACTAGCAAAGCTCTTAGAACCCCAGGTCCCGGGACCCCACCACCGCCGCCTCCCCTAACCCGCGGCCGTTACCGGGTTCACAACTGCTTCTTCTCAAGTCCGCATGGACAGCGCCGGAAACGGAAATGCGCCCTACGCGCGGACTAAACACGCCGGCAGGAAACAGAGAGGCAAAAGAAAGAGACCGACGCAAGGGCGAGTCTGGGAAAAGCCTGAAGGAAGGCTCCTGATTGGCTGAGGAGGGGCGCAGGAGACGACTGCGCGCTGCGATCCAACCTGAAGCCACGCCCGCACCGCCGCGCTTCCTGTCTGGCGGGGACAGCCGCCGCACTGCAAATACTGGGATTTAGAGTCCCATGCATCCCGCTCGCCCGGGATCCCCGGAGGCTGTGCTGACAGTGCGGCCTGGAGTTCGTTCGTTGGTGCAGGATGAAAGACGAAGTAATATATTTAGTCCTGGTCAACCGGAGTCACGGCACCCGTCCCCTCTAAATGCCAATGGCATCGCGTCTCTCCGTGGCCTAATGGAATATCCCACGGTTGGGAGTCTCTCTGACATATTTGCCTGCCCTTCGTTAAAGATGACAAGAGCTGGAGGCGCCTGAGTGGCTCAGTCGGTTAAGCGTCCGACTTCAGCTCAGGTTATGATCTCACAGTCCGTAAATTCAAGCCCTGCGTTGGGCTCTGTGCTGACAGCTTAGATCCTGGATCCTGCTTCAGATTCTGTGTCTCGTCTCTCTCTGCCCCTCCCCTCCTCATGCTCTGTCTCTCTGTGTCGCAAAAATAAATAAAAACATTTAAAAAAATTTTTTTAAAGATAACAAGGGCTGACCATTTCTCGGACTTTTTTTTTTTTAATGTTTTATTTATTCTTGAGAGAGACAGAGTACAAGCGGGGGAGGGGCAGAGCAAGAGAGGAACACCCAATCCTAGCAGGCTCCAGGCTCTGAGCTGTCAGCACAAAGCCGATGCTAGACTAGACCTCATAAGCCGTGAGATCACAACCTGACCCGAAGTCCACGCCCAACCGATTGAGCCACCCAGGAGCCCTTCTCGGACTTCTTTAGTGCTGTAATTCCCGGGTTTTGCCAGCACCGACAGACTCAGGGAAGTGACAAACATCATCAGTTTTTACTGGACCATTCCCATCATCATAAAATATGCAGCTATTTCTCTCCTCTTCCAAAACAAACTCCTCTCGGTTCCATTTTCTGTAACAGACACCACACCTTTTCTCCGTGCCCCTTTGTAGCAAAATTTCACAAAAGAATTGTCAATATGTTCTCCAGTTTCTCTCCTCCTATTCTCTATTAGATTCTCTGCGCCCAGCACACCACCAACAATCTTGGCTGCTCCTTCTCAGTAGCCTTTGCTGAAGATTCTTCCACTCCTACCTGACATGCTTAAGTTAAAGACAACCCACAGGGCTCAGCCTTTGGTCTTCTTTTGTGTCTATACTTATTTCCTAGGTGATCTCATTCTGTGGTGTGATTTTACATGTCACCTGTATCAGTTAATGTATCTCGGCTACAAATTCATTCTTCATTGCCTACTTCGCAAACATTTTTCCTTTGACGCTGGCATATATGTTAAGTTTTGTCAGTAGAGGGCAGTGGAGAGACCTTGTAGGAGCAAGCTTTCTGGTCCTGCTCTGCTCCTTGGTCAGGATTCTGTAGATGGGTCATTTCTCCAGGGCCAGCTCCTCCAGTATGTGGTGGCCAGCAGTGCCCCACTCTTTCTCCACGTTCCTCCACCTCTTGGCATTTTTGTCATGGAGTGACTCCCCTGAGACACTTACCTTTTCCGTAGCACCCGGAGAGGGATTTCCAAGTTCCAGTGGTGCAGCATCATAGGGACCACCCTGACACCAGTGGGCCATGGCCATACCCCTTCAATGAGGTCTAGCTCTCCACAGATGGAGGTTGGGGGTGAGGAGTGGGATTGTTCCTGGGCCCTCTATCTCTGTCCTAGGGTAGTAGCTACTCCTCAAATCTGCTATTCTTAATATTCTTTAGAGTTCTCTTCTTACTAGCCCATACCCCATTGCTCCAATCCCCTGTTGTAGCTAGTAAGCTTTAATGTAAACTCTCCCTGTTCAAATTACAGTGTAGTTTCTCTTTCCTAATTAGACCTTTAAAATACACCATCATTTGCCAACAACTCCCATATTTATATCAATGACTCAGACCTCTTTCTTGAACCCCAGCTGCCTCCCTCACATATCTATTTGGATGTATAATAGACATTTCAAATGTAACATGCCCAAAGAAAACCCATGATCTCTCTCAAACTGGCCGTCCAGTTTTTTATCTCAGTTGATGACTGTTCTAGCCATGAAGTTGATTAGGCCCAACACTTCAGACACATCCTTGTCTCCTCTCTCTTTCTAGCCTCCATATCCAACCTATCAGGAAATTCCTATTAACTCTACCTTCAAAATGCAACCGCAGGGCACCTGAGTGGCTCAGTCAGTTAAACGTCCGACTTTTGATTTTGGCTCAGGTCAGGATCTCTTGTTTCATGAGACTGAGCCCCAAGTAGGGCTCTGCACTGACTGTGTGGAGCCTGCTTGGGATTCTCTCTCCCCCCTCTCTCTCTGCCCCTTCTCTGCTGTCTTTCTAAGATAAATAAATAAATTTAAATTTTTTTTTTAAAAAAAAAAGACATGTACAAGAGTGTTCATAGCATTGTCCAAACTGGGAAAAAGCCAAAAGTCCATCAGCAAAAGCAGGACTAAACTATAGTATATTGATACAATGGAATAATATGTAACAATGAAAATAAACTACCATGAGCAACAATATAGATGATATTTAGCAAAAGAAGCCAGACACAAAGGAGAACATATATGTTCCTGTTTATATAGTCTGAAACTAGGCAGAATTGACATATGGCAATGGAAGTCAGGATAATTGTTCCTTTTGTAGAGGAGGGGAATATATGAGTGGGAGGGGTCTTGCAGACAGCTCTGGAGTGCCTAGTAGTGAGTGTTCTGTTTCTTCATCTGGTGCTAGTTTCTGTCTTGCAGACAGCTCTGGAGTGCCTAGTAGTGAGTGTTCTGTTTCTTCATCTGGTGCTAGTTTCTGGGTTGTTGACTTTGTAATTATTCAGCCATACACTTGGGCTTTGTGTGTTTTCAGAATGTATGTTCTATTCACGTTTACAAGTCATGTATTTTTTTAGTCAATAAATTGCCATTTTAGGTTCTTTGCCCATTTTTCTTTCCCTTTAATACTTAATTATGGATTAAGATTCCCCATTTATATTTAGGAACCTTCCAGAGATTGCTGAGGGGCTCTTACAGAAAGTGGTTCTTAGCCTACTAGGGGCAATAGATCCCTTGGAGAATTTTATGCATGTCCAGAAAAATTCACTTTTTCACCCTCATATACAGTTGTTAAAATTTCACACATTTCTGGACCCATGAAAGCCTACCATAGCCCAGATTAAGGTTTTCCAAAGTCTACTTCTAAAATTCTCAGGAGTTCTCCTACAGGAAGAGGAGCAGGTATCCAGCCCTGGGCAGGCCTTCTGGGCAGTGGGCCAGGCATGAGGCAGGGCATCCCTAGCTCACAGGGGAAGACCTGGGAGAATGGACAACAGTAAGTGAGGTCCTTATTCATGTCAGCTTATTGAGGTCAGGCTGTTCAACTTCACGGAAACAGCTAAGGTTGAGCATGGCTTCACTGGATGATTTCTGGGCCAGTTCTTGTCAGTGGGATGACTGTGTTCAAAGTTTATCATGAGCACGCTATGGTCAGGCAGGGGCACCCAGACAAGGTGCGTCAGGTTGTGTGGCCACCAGCTCAGTCTCTATGGCAGCATGAAGATGCTGTGCACGAAGGACAAAACCATCTCTACTTTGTGGGTCTTCCATTTGCAAGAAAAGGACTTGTATCCCTGGTAAGGAGAAGTGCTCAGGGTGATAGAAGTCAGTACAGGACAAGCACTACTCCTTGGGGCTCCTCACTTGTAAACTCAAGACAAGCTTCATGAGAGCAATTTCAAAAACAGGCTGGAGGACTTGGGGAGGTGGAATTGGAAGAGCTGATGGCCACAGTGAGTAAGAGGATGGTCTAGGGCCATGGTCTTCAAATCTAGCACACATCAGAATCTCCTGTGGGGCTCATTAAAACATAGATTGACAGTCCCATCGGAGTTCTGATTCAGAAGTGCTTGGGTGGGGCCTGAGGATTTGCATTTTAAGAAGTTCCCAGGTGAAGCTGATGCTGCTGGTCCTGGGACCAGCATTGAGAGCCACCAGTCTACAGGATTTCGGGTTTCCAGGAGTCCCTACCTTTATGGATGTGTTGCCTATGCTGTTGATCTTGGAGACTCAGGTCCTGCCCATAATTGTGGCTTACCAAATCCTTCCCTATGGCACAAAGGATGATCAGGAGCCAGTAAGAACCATTTCCTGGATGCAGCAGAAGCCGGCCAAATGCTCCTAGCTGCACAATTCATCTTTCAGTGGCCTCGGCCTTCTCTCCTCTCAGTTGCACCTGCTGGGGAATGAGGTGTGGCTCTGGCCTCCATAATAAGCCCTGTCATTCACTGTGGGAGGCAGGTCACGCAGCTGCACTGGCCTCAGGTCCTAAGTTGTCAGGTAGGTGAGGGCAGGCAGGTGCTCACAAGAGCTGTGCACACTCATACACAGTCAGGGTCAGACACCTGGACACGCACTATGACTCAGGCCACAGGGGGCAGGTCCAGCAGCTCTAGGGGTCCAATTCTCCTCTGCGGTCCTTAGTTAAGCAGCATATCCAGTTTGTAGAGAGAAGAGCAAGACTAAGAGAGTCTGAACACCGCTTTGTTCTTCAGTACTATAACCCCGAGCTCTCTTGCTTAACCCAGAGCCCTTGCTTTCTCCAGCGAGCTGCCCACCAGGGCACACCGCGAGAAGTGCTAGGATGGGAGGACTCAGCTGCCAGCTTGCTCTTCAACACTAGATTTCACCACCTGAGGAGAGCTCAGGCATCATACATAGTCCTTGGAGACATGAGCTCAGAAGACTGGATTCCCAAATATATTTTATGTATGTATATATAACTGATATATAAAAAAATCAATGATATATTAATATATATGTTCTATTATTACTTCCTATTACATTTCACATATTACCAGACCAATTTTGTATGTTCTACTTTTTTATGCTTTCCTCTTGCCTGACTGACCTTGACTCTTGATATTTTATTTTGTAAATTACAGTGACTGTTTTTAGACTCATTGTACGTAAGGGGGTAGTCATCAGAATCATCTGAGGAGCTTTTTTTTTTTTCTTTTCTTTTGACAATCCATGTGTCTCTTTGTTTCTTTTATCTGAAATTCTCATTAAAATAGTCTAGGGTACAGCTCAGTCTTGGTTATTTAAATTATATATCCCCCAGGTCATTGAGATATGCACATCTAATTTAGAAGAAAAACAATCACATTCTGTAATAGAGCATCTTTAAATATTTCCTAAACATCCTTATCATCAATTTCTCTCACCCACGCAATAAGAATAGTAACCTTTGACCAATTTTTATGAAAAGCTAATTCTTTGTTCTCTTGTATTTTACAGTACTATCCTTCAATTTCCTGTTCTCTCTTAATTTACATTGGGCTGTTACATTCCTTATTTTAGTTCTTCTATCGTTTCCTTTAAAATATTTCTTTTGTAGTTTGGCATTGTGAAGCCTTCCAAACTAGCACACTTGCACACTTTACTTAGACTTATTAGCACACACTTTCTCCCATTAATGGTTTTATCGGTTTGCTGACCTAATGCTAGCCCCATACCATGTTTATGTCATTGGCTTTTCAAACATAATGTTTCTCATTCAACAATTATTCTGTTTGTTTATGTGTCATTTCTTTTGAGTCATTGGATGTCTGAGAAAATCTTGGTTTCTCCTACGAAGGACAATCTATTGAATCAAAAAAAATTGATGTTTGGTTTATTTGTTCTTCTTCAGGAAAACATTTGGGCTATACCGTAAGTATTGCTACTAAAATGTTTGCTTTGCAAACAAATACAAGTGATGTATTTAAAGAAAAAATTGTGAAAATAATGGAAAACTGGAACTATGATTTGTTTAGGTATGAAATTCTATGTCAAATTTTCCCACACCATTATTATCTTGTTTTTCTTAAAGCTTATTTTATTTATTTTGAGAGAGAGAGAAAGAGAATCTCAAGCAGGCCCCACGCTGTCAGCACAGAACCCAATGTGGGGCTCGATCTCATGGACCGTGAGATGATGACCTGAGCTGAAATCAAGTGTCAGATGCTTAACCAACTGAGCCACCCAGGTGCCCCTCACACTTTTATAGTTCTTAATGAGATGGTTACACTGGCTCCCAAATTCTCTGCAGTTCATGTAGGGACATTTGTCCAGCTTTGGGACTGTGTACTTCTTTTGTCCACTTTTCATGTCTGGGAGTTCCCCCCACTACATGTGCTGTCCTGAGATGAAGTCGGAACCAGCATTCCAAGATGTCCTTGCAGCTGGTGTGGCTACACTGTGGGCTGAGGCTGCAGCCCTAATGCTGGGGTGTCCTCACCTGAGACTAATGGTGGTGGTGGGGGAGAGCCACAGACTGCAAAGAATCTTCTGGCAGTCGTGGCAACACAAGTGTTGGCCAGACCTGAATCTCTACCTCTCCTAATGACCAATATTTACAATTAATTTCAAAAACTGTATAAATATGGATACAGTGACAACCTTAGTAAAATACGGGAAATAAGACTTTTTCTCTGTAGCTAAGAAAAAATGCACAAAACCAATTTAGTAGATTCCTATTTAGACCATATAGAATTATAAATGCACACCTGGTACCCAGCTTCTTCTTAGCCCTAAATACATGCGTCAAATACAATCTAATCACCTAGAAAACTTGGAGAACATCTCTTGCCCTTCTCTTACCTTGGGGTGTTAAAGGGAGAAGTTAGGGTTAGGTGTTGAATGACTCAGGAGTGACAGTCTGGCTCCTTCAGTTGAGTGTGATTTTTTTTCTCTTATCCATTTAGTTCACAACTACATTCTCCTGCTATGGTTTAAAAGCTAAAACATAAGGTAAGGTGGGTAGGGATAGTGTCATTTTCATCTCTCTATCCCTAACTGTTCTTAGAACATTCATTATATATGAATATCTGTGAACAAAATCTCCACCTTCAGAAAAATCTTTTCACATAATTATTGATCACAGGCTCATGTAGCTAAGGTGTGATAACCTTTCTAGTGCCAATCCTCTCCAGAGCTGAAATGCTAGAACCCCAGGACCCCAGCACAAAACTTTATTTTCCCCCTTAAAATGACCACATAATATTGTGCTTAAAAAAATTTATACTTGCCAATTAGAAAATAGAATCTAAGTAAAGACATCAAAGAGGAGATTTCCATGGGCATGAAATTACATGGCATCTGCGATGGAAGTTAGGCCCCCAACTTGCATCTACCCTGTGTTACTTGCTTCCCAATACACATTCTCTTTTTCACCAGACACCACTATTTTTTTAAATTTTTTTAATGTTTATTTATTCTTAAGAGAGCGAACATGAGCAGGGGAGGGGCAGAGAGACACACACACACAGAATCTGAAGCAGGCTCCAGGCTCTGAGCCATCAGCACACAGCCTGGTGCAGGGCTCGAACTCACAAGCTGTGAAATCATGACCTGAGCCGAAGTCAGAAGCTTAAATGACTGAACCACCCAGGTGCTTCAGACACCACTATTTAGATTTTTCTCCTCAATGCTCCTCTGTTTAGTCAAGGGGGTTTCATAAGGCCTGAGCATATGCTGGAGAGAAATATATGTGGATATAATAGATGATGAGAGGATTTTCAAAAATCCAGGGAGAGAGAGTCAAAGGATGGTGATGTGTTAATACCCAACCCCTAGGCTGGAAACTTTTGCACCATCCTAAGATCATGCCTCCCTCAAAGAAAGACCCTCCTAGGGGACAGTATTAGTCAGGGTTCTCCAGAGAAACAGAACCAAGAGTACATACATACGGAGATAGAGGTAATAGGATTTATTTTAAGGAATCTGCTCATGTGATTTTGGAGGCTTGGCAAGTCCAAAATCTGATGAAGGAGGCGGGCAGACTGGAGACTAAGGAAAGAGTTGTAGTTTGAATCTGAGGACTATCTGCTTGAAAACCAAGAGGAGCCAATATTGCAGATGAACTCTGAAGGCAGTCTTCCGGAGAATTCCTTTTAAACCCAGGCCTTCAATTGATTGGATGAGGCCCAACCAGGAGAGCAATCTCCACCAATTTAAATGCAAATCTCACCCAGAACACTCCCAGAGAAACGTCCACAATAATATTTGATCAAATATCTCAATTCTGTGGCCCAGCCAAATTGACACATAAAATTAATCATCACAGGGACCTGCTTCTCTAGGGCATGGAAACAAGTACCATCACCCTGGGGCTTCTGGCAGGCCTCCCTTCTGAAAGATACCTATCTCCCTTAATTCCACTACATAGCTATCTCCCCATACTCACGTGGCTTGGTCTAGGGGACATCAAAGGGGCTTCAGATATAATATGAAAAAAAAGTCCGTGCATTTGCTCTATCAATGAGTACATCTGTTTTCATTCAATAAGTTGTCAATATTTTATAAGTAATCCAGAATCTTTTGGATACCTTAATGATGAGATCTTTTGGATACCTTAATGATGAGATCTAAATTATATTTAGATCTGCACTTGATGGAGACAATTATATTGCAAACCCACAGTAGTCATGTGGGTCTAAATAATGGTGCCTAATCTACTGGTGTTGGTCTTTCCTGAAGCAGCCTTGAGACTATTAAATTTACTGTTCTGCTTATCTATTGCCATTTAACAAACAACCCCAAAACTTGGAACAACCACAAAATTTATTTTGATAGCTTTGTGCAACCCAAGATCACAAACACTTCCTCCTTTGTTTTCTTCTATAAGTTTTATACTTTTAGGTTTAACACTTAGGTCTGTATCCATTTTTATCTAACTTTTATATTGTAAAAGGTTAAGATCTAAGGGTTTTTTGCATAAGAATATCTAAATGTTCCAACACCATTTATGGAAAATATTACCCTTTCTCCATTCAATTGCCTTTGCATTTTGCTCATACAGTTCTCCATATATACTCTGGTCTATTTCTGCACTCTGTTTTCTGTCCAAGTAATATATTTGTCAACATTTATGCCACTACCACCCTGTCTTGATTGATGTAGCTTTACAAAACTCAAAACCAGGAAATCTTTTCTTTTTATTTAATTTTTAATGTTTATTCATTTTTTTAAAGAGAAAGAGAGTGAGCAGGGGAGGGGCAGAGAGAGAGGGAGGCACAGAATCTGAAGCAGGCTCCAGGCTCTGAGCTGTCAACACAGAGCCTGATGCGGGGTTCAAACTCACAAACCTGAGATCATGACCTGAGCAGAAGTCGGATGTATAAACCACCTGAGTTAGCCAGGCATCCCTCGAAACAAGGAAATCTTAATCCTCTTTGTTCTTGTTTTTCAAAGTTGTTTTCATTATTCTAGGCCCTTTACATTTCCATATGAATTTTAGAATCAGCTTCTCAATTTCTATATTTTTACAAAAGCCTGCTGAAGCAGACGGACAAGGGCCTATAATGGCAGCTGCCAGCAGCTCCTTGCTCTGATTCACAGCAGGTATAGCAATGACCTCCCTCCCTACTCCTCTCCCAACTGGCCTCTACCCTGGCCAGCACAGGGCCACCCTCCCCCTAGCTGTAGGCATCTCACCCTGGGCCCTGGTAGCAGGAGGGACCTGGGACCTAGGAGAAACATGAGCCTTTCTCAGAGGGAGTGGGTAAAGGAAAGGGCCCTGTGTCCCAGACACAACAGTACTCCATCTGGGGATGGTGCCCTATATCCAGCTCTAGTGGGTTTGTCTGAAGATAGAATGGAAACGCTCGGAGGTGGAAATGGGCCATGCTGCAAACCCAGATAGCATTTTTGCAAGGAGAAAGAAAAGATCAAGGAAACATGAAGTACTTAGAAGAAAGGTGTTAGCATGTGCACTAAAACAAGAAAGGGTAAAATATCACAAATTAAAATATGGCACAAAACTGAGCCATGATGGTTTGAAAATGCTATCTTTTGAATCAGAACAAACCAAAGATACAGAGGCTCCCATAGAACCTCAGAAGATCCAGTTAGAGTGGAAGCAAGGCAGCCAGCTGTTACGATAACATCTTCAGGAAGCAGGTTACACAGATACATTCTATGTACAGTGTCAGCAGGTAAGGTCATTACTTGGACAAATTCAGAACCAAATGGAGGAATGGACTCACCTGAAGGGAGGTGAGTCTTCTAAGCAAAAGGGACAAATCCAACGGTCTTTTGGTGGTGTTCCTGAGAAACTGTTTCTTAGAAAATGCTGATGAGAGTGATGAAGAAGACGATAATGGCATGACTGAAGGCATCCCAGAAAGAAAAGACAAATGTCAGACGAATAAACACAAAATAGGTAATGAAGGTTTTGCTACTGACCTAATGATCCTGATACTGAGGAAGAACTGAAAGAATCTGATTTTTTAGGGACTGCTGAAGACGGTGATGGAGCTGAAGAAACTTGAGGTGCAGGGGAGGGCACAGAACCGGCTGAACCAATCACGTTTCTACCTGGAGGCGGCTAGTCATTTTTTAATGGGTTCTGATGCTAAGCGTATTGGACTTTGGAGACCTTGCAGACTTGCCAGTAATAAATCATGCAGACTATGGTTATGGCTTGTCTGGCTGTCAATAAAGATGCCTTTCCAAAGACATGGAACCCCAAGTATACACTATGGAAGCATTTTGATGGAGTACAGGCATTTGCTTTTCATCCTGTGGAACTTGTGCTGGTCACTGCCTCTGAGGACCTCTCTGAAACTTTGGAACTTACACACACACACACACACACACACACACACACACACACACAAAACAAAACGGCTCCAGCCCCAAAGAGTGCTTCTGTAGATGTAGAGCCTAGCTACACATTTAGGGTCCACACTGGCCATGTTCTGTCATTAGCTATTAGTTCTAATGGAGAACAGTGGTATAGTGGTAGTAATGATGCAACCATCTGGGGGTAGAATATGCCTAGCCCGAATGTGGATCCATGATACATATAAACCAAATGTTTTAGCTGGCACTTTAATTGCTTATACAGATGCTGTTTGGGGTCTTGCTTATACTGGAATAAAAAAAAAAAAAAAAAGTCAGTTACTGTCTTTCTTGTTCAGCAGGTGGCACTGTTAAGTTGTGGAATCTGGAAGAAAAATTGCCAGGTATTTGCACTTACAATAGAGACAAGGCGGGTGTAATACTGAATATCGGTTCACTCTCCAGCTGGGATCCAGTTCATGTGGTGACCTCTTTCAACACTGGCAGAACAGTTAATTTATGATTTAGAAATATCAGTCATTGGTGATGATTTCATCACAGATAGATTCTGGTTTACAATTCAATAAACACATTAACAGAGTAGTAAATCATCCCATACTTCCTGTTACAAAAACTGCTAATGAAGATAGACACATCCATCAAATTTTTCACAATATAAAATGGGTAAAATGATCCATTCTATGGTAGTTCCTTTGGATGCTGTTACAAGTCTAACAGTAGATCCTGATGGAATCTATTGAATGTCTAGAGCCATGGTTGTTTCATTAGATTGTGGAATTTAGACAGCACATAGGAAGATACTTGGTAAATCAACATGTTATACTGCTTGCCATCCATCAAAAGCATGCATTTCCAGGGCAGAGGCTGATACCCTTGCCAAAGTATTTGTATGAATCAACAAAAACTTGCATCACAACAACAGATGTGCTTAGACAGAAAGAGGATTTTGTTGTGGTTCTCAACTACTGGATTTTCTGTATAGATGATCATGTTTCTGTGAAGATGCTATTACTTATACAATGTGGATGCGTTCTGTTTCTTCTCTGCATTATTGTACTAACTAAAATATCCTTTTGTTGTACTGATATCCTTTTGTTGTACTGATCTTTGGAGAAGAGCATTCACTCGCTCACATTTAACATGGTGGTAACTATATTTTCATAGGTTTCTATTGTTTCTTTTTCCCCCCTCTTGCTCCTTACCTTTGTGCCTTGGTGATCCTCTGTGGTGGTATGCTCTGATTCCTTTATCTTTTCTACTCAAGGTAGAATCTACTCTAGGTTTTTGCTTTGTGCTTATCATAAAACATCTTATAGATATAATAGTCCATTTACACTGGTAGCAGCCTATCTTCAATTCCATACAAAAATTCTACCCTTTTATTCTCTTTTGTTTTTATATCACAATTTCCCTTTTATGTTGTATATTTGTTAACAAGTTACAGTAGCTATAGTTAATTTTAATATGCTTTTCCTTTAATCTTTATACTATAGTTGAGCGATTAACACATCATATTACAGAATTAGAGTTTTCTAAATCTCCCTATTATATTTACCTTTATCAGTATGTTATATATTTTCATGTTTTCATGTTAGTTAGTGTCTTTTCACTTTAGTTTGAAGACCTCCTTTCCCCATTTCTTGTAAGGCAGGTCTAGTGGTGATGAACTCCCTCAGCTTTTGTTTATATGGGAAATTCTTTGCTTCTGCTTCATTTTTGAAGGATATCTTTGCCCAATAGAATGTTTTTAACTGGTAATTTTGTTCTTTCAGCACTTGGAATATATCTGCTGAAAATCTAATCTTTTTTTCTCTAGCTGCTTTTAGGGTCTCTCTCTTTGAATTCTGACAGTTTAATTATAACGTGTCTTGGAGAAGATTGTTTGGAATTGAAATAATGGGCTAATGTATTAGCTTTATGAACTTGGATATCCAAGTCTCTCTGAAGATTTGGGAAGTTCTCCATCATTATTCTCTTTAAATAAGCTTTATGCTCCCTTTCCCTCTTTTCTTCTTCTGAAACCCCAGTTCTGTTATTGGTTCTTTTGATGGTTTCCCAAGGATCGCATAGGCTTTCTCAGCTCTTTTTCATTCTTTTTCTTTGTTCTCTGACTGGGTTATTTCAAAGTGCCTGTCCTCTGGCTTCTGCCTGACCTGCTCGGCTGTTGATGTTCTCTATTGTATTTTTTATTTCATTCATTGAATTCTGCAGTTCTGGAACTGGTTTGGTCCTTTTTATTTTTTGTTAAATGTCTCAATTTGTTCATGTGAGAAATTGAATTTTGTTGAATTGTCTTTCTGTGTTTTCTTCTAGTTCATTGAGTTTCTTCAAAACAGCTCTTTTGAATTCTGTCTCTGGTAGACTGCAGATCTCCATGTCTTTGGGTTTGGTATTGGAGGATTATTATGATTGTTTGGTGATGTCATGTTTCCTTGATTCTTCATATTCCTTGGAGGGTTTTTGTTTTTGTTTTTTTTGCATTGCTGTGTTTGCATTTGAAGTAGCAGTCATCTCCTCTGATCTTTACTAGCTGCCTTTAGATGAGAGATACTTTTTGTAGGTCCTGTTTATGTTCTGGAACTTTCCCTAATCTTGTATGAACATATCTGTTCCACACATCTTTCTCCCTCTTGTGGTAGAATTCTGAAGCATGTAGATTTCCTCTTCATCTTATAACTCACCAAGTCAGCTGATGGTAACCTCTTTAGTTTTCCCAAAGATGGCCAAAGAACTTAAATTTGTGGTTTCTCCCTTACCTGCAGACATTGGTTTGTTTTCTGCATATACTCCATCCCCTGATCTTGCTCTTGCTACTGCCCTTGGAAGTCCACATAGGAGCTGGCTGCAAGTGGGGAAAGGTGTGGGTTTGGCACCTGGGGCATTAGTGGTGCCCACACACCAGTAGAGGGGATCTCAGGTGGCACTTTCCCAGCGATTCATGAGTGGGCTTCCTGCTGAAGTCTAGAATGCAGTCAGTAGGAATTGCATCCCTTTAATGCCTTTTAATATTCTTAGCTGCATCTTTACAGATCTCCTCCCCCCCCCCATCCCCCACCCCCGTCTTGGAACTCCAGCTTTAATACTCTGGGTGATGTTGGAGAGATGGGTTTCTTTAGCAGCATCCCACACAGCTGGGGAAGTTGGGCATTCACTCTCTCCTCTCTCTTTTCTTCCATGGAAGGGATCCCCAGCCTTTTTCTCTAAGCAGTGCTGCCTTGAGGAAAGAGATGAGGTAGGAAAGCTCCTCTTACTAATATGTCCAAAGTCACTTGTTTTGTTTTGGTTTTGGTGCAAGGGAGTACTGGGATTTCTCCTCCTGAGACCTGGACTTCTACAAAGGATGTCTCATCAGTGGGTGTCTGCCCAATTCAGTGCGTTCCAGGTGTTCCTGGACTGCAGCCAACAGGCATTTAATACCATTTCACAGGCTCCTCTCAGTTCCACAGCCCATATGGGGATCTGTCTGCTTATTATGCGAAGCACAGGTGGGTAAGGTACCTCCTGGGTCCCTTGGAGGATTGTACTGGATCTCACAGTTCCCACAAAGGTACTTTTGGTCATGGATAGATGCTGAAACTTAGGTGTTGAAAGGGGGGGGTGAAAACAAGGGATGTCTTAGGCTGTCATGATAACATTCAGTCCCCTGTATTTTTTCTTTTAATTGTGAAAACATTTTGCAACTTCAGGAAAGTTCAGTACAAAAATTCATGCATATATTTTACTCAGAGACCAAATTCAAGTTTCACCAACTGTTCTAATAATGCTCTTTTAAGAAGGATCCTTCAAGTGCCATGCAGTTTACTCAGGTGTCCAATCTTTCTAGTCTCCATCAATCTGAGACAGTTCCTCAATTTCCTGGACTTTGATTACCTTGGCGCTTTTGAGGATTATAAGGCAGTCACTTTGTAGAATATACTTCAATTTTGCTTGGCCTAGTATTTTCTCATGAGTAGACCCAGGTTATCCCTTGGCTGAACTGCCACTGAAATACTGTTTTCTCACTGTCTCCACTCAGGTATACATGATGTTGATCACAAGGGGCCCATGATGTAGATTAAACCATTTCTGATAGGGTTAACTTTGATCACTTGATTAAGATGCTGTCTGCCATGTTTTCCTGAGTTATCTTTTTCATCTTTTATAATTAATAAATGTTTTGTAGGGAGATACTTTGAGACCATATGATTCCTCATCCATTTTCATCCACTAGTTTTAGTATCTACTGATATTTTCCTGAAGTAATCATTCCTGTGATGATAACGAAAAGTTAATTTCTCAGTTCCATTATCTCCTTCTACATTTACTGATATTATTCTGTAAGTAAAAACATGTTCTTCTCCCCATTAATTCATTTATTAGTATAGACTCGTGGACCCCTATTTTGCTCAGTGTTGTACGATCACATTATTTAAATTCTTATATTGGCCCAGATTCTGTCAGTGGAAGTCCCTTTAAGTGTTCTTAAGCCATGTCCTTTTGACACAGTTCCATTATTCTTTAGCACTTGCTCCCTCTTACACACAAAAAAATGTTCCAGGCTCATCTTGTAATTTCCCTGACCCAGTCCTGGAATCAGCTATTTCTCCAAGAACCCTGGTTCCTTTTAGTGAAGAATGGTATTCAGAAAACAGAATGTAGGAACTAGCTAGGTCTATTACACTGTTGCTGCTACTGTGCCATTTCAGTGGCCAGAGCTAAGAAATGTATGTGATTGCATACACCCACGTATGCACTTCTGTTTATTTATTGTATTAATATTGGAAACCATAAATTCATGTTGGTAGCAATGCAACACCACAGTGTTTATTCCAATCTCCCTTATCTGTAAACAAAACTCTTATTCTGTTCCAAGGAGCCTCATGCAACAGAAATCCTGCCTAATACATATTCCCAAAAGTAAATCCTATTTCATAAATCACTTTTTAACGCTTACAAGTAAAATGTAATCATTAGTATTAGCCTTTGAGATTTGTAATTTTTATTAGATTCATTTTCTCTTTCAATTTTCCCCATATTTGTAACCTAATTGGGCTCTCTATAATAGTTTACTCAGAAATTACCTCTGAAACTTACATTTTTAAAATACACTTTCCAAGTCTTCTTTTTTGCCTTCCCAAAGGCATTTTTGAACAGATACTGAGTTTTTCACATACAGAATTTGGTATTTCTGTCAAATATCCTTAAATGTTGTACTACTCCTACTGGTGAAAAATCGCACCCCATCATGATTCCTTATAAGTGACTGATTTTCTTTGTTTGGAAGCTTAGAAGACTCTGGTCTTGAAGTTAAAAGTTTTTATTATGATCTATTCATTGTAATCTTCTTAATTAATCCTAACCAGTACACAGTGCCTCCATAACTTTTATGTCTGAGAGAACTGTAATGAATAAGCAAATACTGAACATACATTTTTCATTTGATCCAGTGCCACTACTCATAAATATTTACACAAGTTAAATGAAAATCTGTGTCCACAAAAAACTTTCTACGTTAACGTTCATAGGAGGTTTATTCATAATAGATGGAAGTTGAAAATAAATGAAATGACCTTCCACAGGTGAACGGATAAACAGGTTGTGGTACATCCACACAATGTAGCACTACTCAGCAATAAAAAAAAATAACAAACTACTGATGCATGCAATAACATGGATGAATCTCAAAAGCATTTGTGTAGACATAAATGATTAAATAATCCATGATTCCATTTATATGACCTTTGAGCAACGGTGAAGTTGTGGGGGTAGAAAACAGGTGAATGGCTGCCAGTCTGTCTTAAGCATGGAGGTAGATACACAATTACATATATTTGTCAAAACTCATCAAACAGTACACGTTTAAAATGGTGAATTTAATTTTATGTAAAATTATACCTCACTAACCCTTATTTCAACAAGGTCTGTCGTTTTCCCATTGCATGTTCTTTTCTCCTTTGCTAAAGATGAACAGATCCATAGAATTACGGGTTAAAGGACTTACTCTATAATAAAAAGCATTATAAAGCCCTATTAAAGCCATATTAAAGAGAACATTACCTTTGGCATAAGCATAAACAAATAATTTAGTGAAACAGAAGGCAGAAATGGATCATGGTACACAGGGGATGTTAACATTTGTTGGCTTAATAATAAAACAAGAACAAGACAGTGTGCATCTTTGCAATATGCAGAAAAAGGGAGTCAAGCACAGACTGGTTTTGTGCAACATCAAGATTCCATCTGCCTCTTAAATGTTTCTCTCCACATGTTAACTATTTTCCTTCATGCAGACACTTTCTCATGGCTGCTGAAGTCCCAAGGTCACCAACCCACAGAACATGATGTTCTATTACAAAAGTCCCAGGTAGGGCTCTTACTCACCCATTTGGATCAAACGTCCTTCCCAGAAATAAATGTTAAGCCAAGAATGTTTGGGAGATCTATTAGCTCCTGGGTCACGAGGGCAACTTGATTACTAAAAAAATAAAGGGGTGAAGTCCTGAGCAAAAATACTCCCTAAAAATGGTAATTTAGCACCTGATAAAGATAGTACTTCAAACTTCAATCACACAGTGTTGAGAACTGATTATTCATTTGGGAAAACATTAGATCCTTATCTCACACCATATCTAATCAAGCAATAACACAGAGACAGATCAATGGACAAATTTAACTTAATGTTCATTTCACATATTTTTAATGTGAGACACACGATGTAATGATTTTCCAAGTACTTCTCTTGTGCAGATGCAATGAAAGCTCAATGAATTAAACACTTGTTTCATATAACAGAATAACAAATAGCTTTATTTCTTTTTTTTTAAGTATTTTTTAAATGTTTATATCTTTATTTTGAAAGAGAGGGAAAGAGAATGTGAGCAGAGGAGAGGCAGGGGGGCTGGATCTCACAACTGTGAGATCATGACCTGAGCCGAAATCAAGAGTAGGACACTTAACCAACTGAGCCACCCAGGCGTCCCAAATCGCTTTATTTCTAATGGTTAGGCTCACTACATGGAGATTTACCGGACTGAAAAACAGCCACCCCTGAATCAGTTTCTCATAAGAACATATTCTCCCCTGAGGCTGATTAATATTAATGTTAATCAGTTATACCTCTTCAAAAAGGTATACCTGTAAGTTGATTAAACTACCTTCAGCTCTAAGAAACAGAAAATCTCAACTCAACTCAGGTATCATTAGAAAAATATATACCTCATATAAAGAAGCTCCAGGGGTGGTTAATTCACCTGCTCAAAAGACACTGCTGACCCAACTCCTTCCCAGCTTTGTATTCTGCCATCCTCAGATACTACCTTAGGATCAAAAGATATAATTGGATGTCACATCCAGTCATAAAAATATCCAGCAAAATCATAGGCCTTTTATATCAAATGTCTGTTAACCACTGGGGAATCCTGTTCCCCCATATTTCACTGAAAATTATTTTAAAGTTTTTCCCCTGCCAGAGCTGGGTCAGATGCTTATTTCCTTTTCTCTTTAAAACTACCTTTTTAGGGGTGCCTGGGTGGCTCAGTCGGTTGAGCATCCAACTTCGGCCCAGGTAATGATCTCGTGGTTTGTGAGTTTGAGCCCCACATCGGGCTCTGTGCTGACAGCTCAGAGCCTGGAGCCTGTTTCAGATTCTGTGTCCCCCTCTCTCTTTCTGTCCCACCCCTGCTTGTGCTCTGTCTCTCTGTCTTTCAAAAATGAATAAACATAAATTTTTTTTTTAATTTTAAAACTACCTTTTTAACTTTATTTATTTTGAGAGAGAGTGTAGGGGCAGAGAGAAAGGGAGAGAGAGAATCCCAAGTAGGCTCCGTGCTCATAGCACAAAGCCCAACATGGGGCTCGAACTCACGATCTGCAAGATCACGACCTGAGCCAAAACCAAGAGTCGGATGCTTCACCGACTGAGCCACCCTGGTGCCCTCAGATGCTTATTTCAAATGAATCATTAATCAGGACACATTTTTCAAAATTAGGTTAGACCATAAGGATCTAATGTATAACATGGGACTAGAGTTGATAACACTGTGTACTGTATAAATGAAATTTGCAGAGAGTGGAATGTAAATGTTCTCACCAAAAAAAGCGGGGGTGGTAAATATGTGAGGTGATAGTTGTGTTAATAAACTTGATGGGGGAATCCTTTTACAATGTATACTTAAATCATCACATTATACATTTTAAATATCTTACAATTATATTTGTCAATTATACCTCAATAAGCTGGGCAAAAATTAGGTTAGATCAATCATTATTTGTTTCCTGAATCATACAGAGGGAGGTGGACAATGAAACAAAAAAAACTGGTCTGCTGGCATGGAGTGAGGGACAGCTGTTGAGTAGATAATCAAAAGCCTATAAAAGTTCCAACAAATCTATTGCTACTCATATAATAGCTATCATTTGTAACATTCTATACAATGGTCTAGTACATTATATTTATTAATTTACCAAATCCTCACTGGAACTCCATGTGGTAGGGTAATGTCATTATAATCATTTTGCAAATAAGGAAACTGAGGAACATTGTTCAGGGGTTTGCCCCAGGCCACACAACTAATACGCAGTAGAACTGGGAACTTGAGCCTAGGAAGTCTAGTTTCCAGAGTCCACTAGATCAGGGGTCAGCAAACTTGGCTAAATCTGGCCAAGTCTGTTTTTCAATGGCCCATGAGCTAAGAATGAATTTTACATTTTTAACAGGTTGTAAAAGAAAAAAAAATGTTAAGAGGAAGCATATGTAGCCTGTAAGGCTAAAGTATTTACTATATGGCCTTTTACAGAAAACGTTTGCCAACTCTTGCACCATATGTCATGGTTGTTAATACTAGGAAGTAAAGGCAAAGAACAATATATGGCATGCTACCGTACAAATAGTTCCCAGGCTACATCTAAGTTAGGTTTGGCATATTCAAACCTATTTAGGTTCCCCAATTAAACATTTCAGGATATTCAAAGATGGGGTTGTTTTCTTCCTTCCTTTCTCTCTTTCTCTTTCTTTCTTTCTTTAATGTTTATTTATTTTAGAGAGGGAGAGAGAGAGAGCATCAGCATGGGAGGGGCTTTGTGCTATGAGCACGGAGCCTACTTGGGATTCTCTCTCTCCCTTTCTCTCTGCCCCTACACTCTCTCTCAAAATAAATAAAGTTAAAAAGGTAGTTTTAAAATTTTTTTAAATTTTTTCATGTTTATTCATTTTTGAAAGACAGAGAGAGAGCACAAGAGAGAGAGGAGACACCGAATCCGAAGCAGGCTCCAGGCTCTGAACTGTCAGCACAGAGCCCGAAGTGGGGCTCAAACTCACCAACTGTGAGATCATGACCTGAGCCAAAGTTGGATGCTCAACGGACTGAGCCACCCAGATGCCCCAAAGATGGGGCTGTTTTCTCAATGAGCACATTTTATGGTGGTAAGTACAATGAGCTTACTGTTCCCAGTGGCTTCCTTACATTCAGACTTGTGTAAATGTAAAAAATGTGTACTTGGCCTTTGTATTTCCTGTGACAACTTAAACATTTTTTTTCTAAAATTTTTTAATGTTTATTTCTGAGAGAGAGAGAGAGAGAGAGAGAGAGAGAGAGAGGAACAGGAGAGGGAGAGAGGGAGACAGAATCCAAAGCAGATTCCAGGCTCTGAGCTGTCAGCACAGAGCCTGATACAGGGCCCAAACCCACATACCACAAGATCGTGACCTGATCCAAAGTCAGATGCTTAACGGACAGAGCTACCCAGGTGCCCCAAACATTTTTTCCTAAAGAAAAAAAAAATTTATCTGTATTTTCTTTTCTTGTGTTTATTTATTTTTGAGAGAGAAATAGTACAAGCAGGGGAGGGGCAGAGAGAGAGAGAGACAGAGGATCCAAAGCAGGTTCCATGCTGTCAGCACAGAGCCCCATGTGGGGCTTGAACCCACGAGCCATGAGATCATGACCTGAGCCGATGTTGGATGCTTAACTGAGTCACCCAGGCGCCCCTCTCTGTATTTTCTAAATTCAGTTTCCCTCAGTAATAATTCTCTGAAATCTAATAAATTATGTTTTGTTGAAAACTTTCAGAAAACCATGTATTTATAAGGTTTCAGTCTACTATTATTTACCTGAGGTTCAATGAGATAATAACCTTTTCAGAAAGGCTTTTCTAAATTTGTTGTGATCTCTGGGTTTCTCAGTTTGGATTCTCCAGTGACAGTAAGTTTCATTTATGGATTAGGTTTCTAAACATCAAGGTGATGTTTCTACTCTTGTGTGAGTTCACTAACACACAGTGTGTGCTGACCCCTCAACAGAAGGCTTTCTACATCCTACCCCATAGAGAGGAGAGAACACGAAGAGTTGCCGTGGGGGCCTTTATGTGTCAGACCTACAAGTGAATTACCTCATTATGCTCACATCCCATTGGCTAGCTCTCATGCATACTGTCCCACCTGGATGCAACAGCAGCTGAGAGATAAAGACTTGCTCTGTGTCCAGTTTGGTAAAAGCATTGCCAGGTATCTATTGTGTGTGAGTTCTATGAAGGCTGACTTCTGGTAGGACTTCCCACATTCATTACAACCACAGGGAGGGAGGGATATGGATATATCCATATGGATATACTGTCGGGCCAACAGTTCTCAGTTACAGCAAGATGGTTTCACACATCCATCTTTACAGTGTTTCTCTTCTATGTGTATTCTCTGATGTGTGGTGAGATTTGGTTTGTGGCTGAAGGTCTTCCCACATTCATACATTTACATAGGGTTTCTCCCCTGAGTGAATTCTCTTACATTTAATGAGGGTCAAACTATCATAGAAAGATTTTCCACATTCGTTGCATTCAAAGGGCTTCTCTCCCATGTGTGTTCACTGATGTACATTGAGGGATGCCTTCTGGCAAAATGTTCTCCCACATTCTTTACATTCATAGGGTTTCTCCCCTGTGTGAATCCTCTGATGTTGAATAAGTTGGGACTTCTGGCAAAATGCCTTCCCACATTTGTTACATTCAAAGGGTTTCTCCCCAGTATGAATCCTCTGATGTTTACTGAGGGTTGACTTCTCAGAAAAGGTTTTCCTACATTCTACACATTCATAAGGTTTCTCCCCTGTGTGAGTTCTCTGATGTTTAAGAAGAACTGACTTCCCACAGAAGGTCTTCCTACATTCATTGCATTCATGTATTCTCTCCCCTGTATGAAGTCTTTGATGTTTACTGAGGGTTGACTTCATATAATACATTTTCCCACGTTCACTACATTCATAAGACTTCTCCCCTGAGTGTATTCTCTCCTGTACATTGAGTTTTGACTTTATACTGAAGGATTTGTCACACTCATTACATTTACAAGGTTTTTCTCCTATGTGAGATCTCTGATGCACAGTCAGGTCTGACTTTTGGGAGAAAGATTTTCCACATTCACTACATTTTAAGGCTTCTCCCCTGTGTGTGTTCTCTGATGTTGACGGAGGGCTGAGTTCTGGTAGAAAGTTTTCCCGCATTTAACACATTCATAGGTCTCTCTCTTGTATGAATTCTTTGATGTACAGTGAGGGCTGGCTTATGGTAAAAGGGTTTCCCACATTCATTACATTCATAGGGTTTTTCTCCTGTGTGTGTTTTCAGATGTACGATGAGGTTTGACTTACGGAGGAAGGTTTTCCCACACACATCACACTCGTGGTATTTCTCACCCATGTGAATTCTATGACATTTCTTCCAAAGGACTGACTTATCACAGGTTTCTCCACATGCCTTAAATTTATAGGGATTCTTCCTTGAGTAAATTATCTGGCCTAACATGCGGTTTGACTCACCCCTGAAAGTTTTCTCACATTCATTATAATCACGGAATTTCTCCCCTGTGTGAGTTCCTTTATGTGTAATGAAGAGATCATTACTGTGGAAGGCTTTAATGCATTCACTATATTCAAACAGTTGCTCTGCACTGTGAATCTTTTGTTGCCAAACAAAATCCTCATTATGATAGAAGATGCTCTCATTTTTATTAAATTCATTGAACTTCTTTCTAGTTATGAGTTTCCTCATGATTAATATCCGGAAGCAATTTCTCACGCCCACTGGCATCATCGGATTTCTTTCCTGAATAGTTTCTATTACTGGTGGGTAACTCTGACATATTTTTTAAACCAATTCCACCTAGATTATATTTACTAGACATTTTCCTGGAAGGAACAGATTAAATGTTTTCCTTAATACATTTTCTCTCTGTGTAATCACTTTTTGTTATTGATAAATGCATCTTGCCATAAATGTCTGTCTTGGTTTTCTTTGCTTTCTACCATGCCATCAACTAGAAATAAGAAAAACATACCTTATGCATCTGAAACTAGTTCTTAAAATTGGGCCAACACACAAATATCTTTCATATACCCAACTCTTTGCTTTCAGACCCAGTCTTTTGGCATAAAAGCAATACCAAATAAATATTTTCCATTCCCCGTAATTTGCTGAGGAGCAGGGAAAGAGGTGACAATAACCCAATCAATCAAACCTATTGTGGTGGAAGAAGGGAAAGTAAGACTGGCAATGAATGCACACACATTTATTTGGTCCTTCACAAAAGTACATTTCAAAATGGATAGAAGGGGTAAAATAAACATAAAGAATAGAAAATAAAGGATTCAGTAAGAGTGGATGGATTACAACGAGCAGAATTCACAGTAATATATGCTCAATAAAAAAAAATATATAGTAAATGTGACATGGAAAATAGGTAGACAAGAGTGTTGTTTGAAGAAGTTACCAGAGGAAACAAAGTGCTCAGAGGAGACGAATCAGAGTCTAGGTGCTAACTTTGTTAATCCTGCCTTCAAGAAGACAGCCAGAATTCCATCACTCTGCACAGTCTATTACCTTGAACCTAGTTTATGGCACTGTCGTTTTTCCTAACTGGTCTCCTTGCTTCTACTCTCTTCTCTCATGGCGATCAGCTTCCTACATCTCTCTCCTGCTAATATAAATTCTGTGAGATCAAGGGACTTATTTCACCACTGCTCTATCCCTTTCATTTAAAACATGACTGGCATGGAGCAAGTGTTCAGTTAATATTGGTTAAACTAATCTATTAATTCCTGACAACAAAAGAAGTCCTTGAAAATGAAGGGAATATGGGAAGCTGAGAATGCTAGAGTAAGGAGACTCACCAACATAAAATATCTTTTAAGACACAGGAATGGATTTTAAGGTACAAGTAGAAGGGAGTAAACTCTTAAAAAGGCAAAAAAAAAAAAAAAAAAAAAAAAAAAAGAGAACATCAATGTGTGAGAGTACATCTGTGGTGAATTTAGGTATCTGAGGTATGCGGGTTAAACATCCTTAGTCACTTCTAAACAGAGTCTCTTGAAAGAGGGTCTTGAAAACACTCCGAAGATGCCTATACCTGAAACAACAACCTGGAATCTAATTTCCCTGGATTGCTCACGTAGGTAACACTGGCTTGCAAACTCCTCCTCTAATATCCATGATGCTCCTTGCTCTAACTTGAAGATCTCCTCTGGTTTGGTAATGGAATGTCCTGATAATGGAAAACAATATGGGACACAGGAAAAGCTGCCTGGCTTTAGGAATGCAGAAGAAAAACCAGAGTCCAGCTGTAGGTTCTACACACTGAAGGGACCCATTGGAATCTTTCAATGGGGAGGTGAAAACACAACAATATTCCTGGCGTCCAAACCTAAATATCATTAAACTCTACAAAAGATCCATATGCTTTGGTCACAACAGGAGGACATGCGTGATGCTGTTGCTCAGAAAAGCTTTGCTTACCCAGTGAGATGAAGAAGCCATCGTTCTCCAACATCACATCCCTGTACAAAGTCCTCTGATCAGGGTCAAGTTGACCCCACTCCTCCTGGGTAAAGTTCACAGTCACATCCTCAAATGAAATTGATCCCTGTAACACACATATCTGATTAATCAGAAGTGCTCAAAACTGTATGACAGAGGAGGAACTAATTCTTCACCATGTTCACTACTGAGTTTACTCAAAAAAGTTTATATAGGAGATTTACCATATTGCCTGTTTTGTTTTATATGTGGTGACAGAAACAGAAATATAAGAAGAAGAAATACGTACTCATATACATGAAAGTGTCCTCGTTTCTGGAGACACTAAAATACATAAAACACTGTTTCTTCTACTCTCAGGAAGCTTACAATCTAGTATGGATGCAGACAGGATTAAATAATACCATAAGATCAGGAGAGAACTGAATTTGGGGCTTTAATGATATAAAATGCCCTAATGTGGTAATTTGGCATGGTTCATTTAGACAAGAGTTCTCCAGAGTATTTGGTGACTCACTCTTTTAGGGAGGAAAACTTTTAAGCATCAAACTGCCACAAATTTGTGGCAATATATAGGTATGTCTGAATGTTTATGGGCTACTCTACAGGGAGTCCATTCTTTGCATGGTCCTGACATGCACGAATTTCAGTTACCACAATTTATTTAGTTGAGTAACAACAGTCCCCAACAACATGATCAGATTTCAGTTACTATGGTAACTGTGAGTAATCACATCAAATATAAACTTCGCTGCTGGCTCTTCAATTCACAAATCACTACATAAATAACAGACACACATCATGAACAATGATCAATCACATCATTTCTTTCAAAGTCTGCCAGTGACTGACCACTGCACATCTGTTATTCAGTTCACACACAGACAGCAAGACACACAAAAACACCTGTTGCCTCCTTGTCTCCTAGCAATATGGCATTTTCCAAAAATGGTTAAATGGTTTGCAAAAGGGAATTGGCCAACAGCGATGAAAGAGCAGCAAAGAAATGAGAAGTGATTACAGAAGTGAAATTCAAATTAAATATAGAGTTTTAGAAGAAATACCTGACTGTGGGAATTTGAACAATGTTTCCATTTGAGACATTCTAGATCTACAACCAAAGATCTTACTGAAGGAGTACTCAGTACTAAATATTACAGTATTTCTTTCATTTTTATATACATTTATAACCAACAGAAAGATTTTTAATGTTTTCACAAATATTTTTGAAGACTGCAGAACAGCTACCATTTTCCCCACTGATTAAGCCTGCTTTGCATGGTTTCAGTGTATATGCCCATTTTTCTAGCCCCACACTACAGTGCAAAGTAAGGACTGTCTATGTGCTACACATAGATATCCACATACGTTCAGTATATAGTACATATAGCCACCAAATTCACCTAAGCTCAAAGTGGGCTGTGTGCTGATTGACTGGCTGAAGAATTAACTGAAGGATTATCAGAACACTCTGGGCATTTGCCACTCTGTATAATCACAGCTGGGGGCTGAAGGATAAAACATTAAAAACAAAAATGTTTTAGGTAAATGCTTCAGGGACTCTGGCAATGACCAAATCAGCCAGAAAGAAAATGGGTACTGGTTTTGTTTTAAGGCAGGTCTTTGATGCGATAGGTCATGATGGTCTAACTCCATGGTATGAACGATCTGTACTTCAGAAATCAATAGTCCCTTAAAGTTGCCTATATACTCCCTGCTGATAAACTGAAAGGAAATTCACCAGGTTATATCTTTCCAACAATTTCCTTTACAGATCCCTGAAGTCAGTTCTTTCATTGATGAGAGAAAATAGATAAAGGAATAGCATTCTACATTTCTGAATAAACTCACAATAACCAATAGCTACCTACATGAATCAAACCAAATCTTCACACATAAACATAAATGGACAATGAAGGTTTCACTAGAAATTTAAGAACCAGTAACACAAAAGACATGCACCAGATGAAGTGAAAAAGAAACTATGAAGAAAACAAAACTATGTAATTATTATGATTCCAAGAATAGGAAACGACTGTTTTTAAAGACACTGGAGATTAATAGTATTTAAAAGAACATCACTTCACCTTACACCCATTAGCAAACAAAAGTATTGATGAGGCTGTGGAAAAACTGGAACGCTTGTGCATGTTGGTAGGAATATAAAATGGTATAGCTAATACAGAAAAGAGTACGGTGTGTCCTCAAAAACTTAACAATATAATTTGCTAATTCTCCCATAACAAAAGTGCCTACCACACACTGGATGGCTTGAGCAAAGAAATTTATTTTCTCATTGTGCTGGAGGCTGGAAGCCCAACATCAGGATGTTAGCTCACTGACCTCCTCTTGTCTCTAGACATTTTAATCCAACTACCTTTGAGATTAGAGAGAATAACCAGGTAGTTGTCATATCTAACAAACGATTTTTAAAAATCTATCATATTAAAAACTAATTCAGATCATTTCTATAACACATGAGATGTGAGAGGAAAGGACAGCAAAATATGTAAAAGGTCAGGTCACATCTAGAAAACGGAAATTCTTGATGTTGATGGAAAAAATACAAATACAAACCTATGTTAAATGTTTCCAAGAGAACCAGTGGAAAAAAACAGAACCCTGAATTTCCAAACCACTAGAAGGGAGATATAGAATCGACAGAGAAAAATTAAAGAAAGGAAAGAGGGTGGGATAAATAAAAATACAAATAAAAAAGGAAGGACTAAAACTAAACATCATCAGTGACCATAAAAAATGTGAATGAGGGAAAATTCCCAATATAAAAGGAAATCAGGTCATGCACAAAAATAATCCAGCCAAGTACTGTTGACTAGTCACATGATCATAAAATAAGTATGTCTATATTTATACACGTATTTATTTATATACATACCACACACATATCGATACATATGTGTATATTTATACAAAGTACATGCATACAATATAGAAAATAGATCAGCACCTCACTAATACCTTTCCTTTTTTTTTTTTTTTTAAATTTTTTTTTTTAACGTTTTATTTATTTTTGAGACAGAGAGAGACAGAGCATGAACGGGGGAGGGGCAGAGAGAGAGGGAGACACAGAATCGGAAGCAGGCTCCAGGCTCTGAGCCATCAGCCCAGAGCCCGACGCGGGGCTCGAACTCACGGACCGCGAGATCGTGACCTGAGCCGAAGTCGGACGTTTAACCGACTGAGCCACCCAGGCGCCCCACCTTTCCTTTTTTTTAATGTTTATTTATTTCGAGAGAGCACACGTGCGTGAGTGGGGGAGGGGCAGAGAGAAAGGGAGACACTCCCAAGCAGGCTCTGCACTGTCAGCACAGAGCCTGACGCAGAGCTTGATCTCACAAACCATGAGATGATGACCCGATCCAAAATCAAGAGTCAGCGCTCATCCAACTGAGCCACCCAGGCGTCCTGTTACTCATACCTTTCTTACAGGACTTGTGACGGTTAGTCTGACGTGTCAATTTGGTAGGCTATAGTACCCAGTTATTTAATAAAACACTTACTATGGTGGCTCAGGCAATTGAGCATCCAGCTCTTGATTTCGGCTCGAGTCGTGATCTCACAGTTTCATGAGTTTGAGCCCCATGTTGGGCTCTGTGCTGATGGCACAGAGCCTGCTTGGGATTCTCTCTCTCTCTCCTTCTCTCTCTGCCCCTCTCCTACTTGCACTGCCTCTGTCTCTCTCAAAATAAATAAATAGACTTAAAAAAAAAAAAACATAACACTTAGCTAGGTGTTACTATGAAGGTATTTTGTAGATGTGGTTAATATCTCAATCAACTGACTTTAAGTAAAGAAGATTACCCTCAATTGGGTGGGCTTCATCCAAATAGTTAAAGCCCTTTATGAACAAAAACTAAAGTTTTCCCAAAAAGAAGGAATTCTGCCTCAAGACTGCAGGATTAACTCCTGAGTTTCCAGCCTGCTGGTTTTCCCTTCAAATTTTAGACTCACCAGCCCCACAACCACATGAGCCAATTCCATAAAATGAATGTAACATGTGTATTTATATGTGCATATGTATTATATGATACAAGTACAGGCACATCCTATTGGTTCTGTTTCTCTGGAGAACACTGATTGATACAGGCTTACAAAATACTTTTCTTCATCTTAGTTTTTTCTCCATTCTATCTCCTACCTCTCTCCCCAAAGCCACCAGAAGCTGAAAGAGATGGGGAATGGAATCTCTTCTAAAAGTTTAAGCAGGAGCACACCCCTGACAACACCTTGATGTCAGAATTCTAGCCTCCAGAACTGTGAAAGGATAAATTTCTGTTGTTTTAAGCTACCAAATTTGTGGTAACTTGTTATAGCATCCACAGGAAACCAATATTCCAACTCTCTGCAAAAACCCGATAGAAAACCAAGTTTGCTTTGCTCAGTGAGAATATATATCACCAGAGATAGCTCTCACTTAAAACAGGCACAAAATTCAGCTTTTGAATTTCAAATTGAGTGGTTGTTCATCCTTTGATATAGTTAAAAAAACCATGGAGTATGATTCTCAGTCAAAAATAATAAGATAAGAATTATAATGGAACAAAGATAATCATGTGAGGCTAAGCTCTGCTAAAAGGCAACAGGAAGAGGGGCAATTCTGTGAAGCAGACAAAAGTAATCATCAATTTCAATCAGCTAAATTATGCTTTGACCTGCTGTTCTCTGTGCCCATTAAAGAACAACCAGAAGTGAAGATTATGGGCAGCATTCATTTCAGGCTTGTTGACTGAGGTTGTCAACTACCTTAATTTCATGAAGACAAAGAATTTATTTATTTATTTTTTTTCAGATTTCAGGCCAGGAAATCTTTGTGTTCCATGAAGAATTACTCTTGTTTACTTTTGTGGTCAAAGAAAGCATTTCCCTTTTGGACAGAGTATCATATTTGCACATAGTTCTTATAAAAAGTACTATTATATAATACAATGTGTAATATATATGTTAACATAAAACAATTATAATTATCTCCGCAAAACTAACATCCTGACCTTTCCTTGCTTCGGATCTGTTAATTCCATGTATTCCTTGATAGTTTTTATCATTTTTATCTTTTATTGTTTTATGCAGTGGAAAACAATGTGAAAAATGAAAAAAAAAAAAGCTCACCTGGGATTTGTTCTTTTTCTGTTCCTTTTGGGAAAGTATAGAGAAGGTTGAATGTATAGCTATAGGAGAAGAAAACAGAAGAAGGTCATGTGAGATTTGGCCGCTATAGACTTTTGAAATTCAGCTCCTAAAACCCTATGCCCACCAGGTGGTTAAATACCACCCTGTAGAAAAAAGTTCTTTGGCCCCTGAGAAGAGTCAGCAAGAACCATGTGCAGGTAGAATTCACATGTGTGACTCTGACAGGAACTGTAGAGCTTGGCTGAGCAATTTTTCACTGGGTTTACTTCCAAATGATTTATTAATTTCAGTTTTCATTTAGAACGAATCCAGAACTAACTTAATAATTATTATATCAGAAGGCAAATCATTATTTTTCATCAACGTTTTAGGAAAAATACTCAAGATATTTGTTTACTTATATTCCTACTGAGTTGCTTACCCTTAGAGAAATCACTCTGCAGAAAAGGAAGGCGTTGCTTTACAGACAGGTCTACTTTAAAAACTGTTTCTAACTAAGTTGTAACAGACTTGGTGGGTGACTTACCTCATGGACAGTTTTCTGGTCCCGGTACTGACACTAACAAATTGGGTGACTCTGGGCAGATTACTTACACACTCAGAGTCAAGGTTTCCAGCTTTGAAATTAAGCACACAGGGGACCCTACTCTGTGACTCTGTAAAGGCAGGGTAGGAGCAGTAGCATACCTCGAGAAGGCACATAAAATGAGGGACATACAAGAACATCTCAAAATCTAGAAAACGTGAGTGGAGGTTGGAGGCAGGGCATGTTTATTAAAGGCTGGTGATAGAATTCCTTCAGTTGTGCCTGATCTCTCCCTGCAGACCATGCGGACAGGAAACCTCTAATGAATTAATATTTCCCATGCAGGCTGCCCCTCACCCACCACTCTCAGTGCTCCACTCACCTATCTTTTCTGAAACTTGGTCCCGACCTCTCACCATCATGGTGAGACCCTCTGGATGTGGTGATAGTGAAACAATGCTCCTTCTGAGCAAAATAAAGAACGGCTACTTCAGACTACGCAAACCTAGGACCTGCTCCTTTCTAGCAGTTTCCTGCCTCTGCTCTAAAGACTGTGGTAAGAAGTCTGAAGTCAGAGGAGTGATCTTCAAGGTAGGATTCCTATTCCTGGGGCTTCTTCCTTCTTACTTAACAAAAGCTGCTTTTTTCCAAGGGAGCTGGAACCTAGGCTTAAAGGACAAAATCATTTTATTTAGAAGTTTCATGCAGGGATCCAAATCTCACAGAACTTATCTGCCTAAACTCTAAGGCCACTGAGGATGCTGAAGGTTGGACAATGCAAACGGCCTGACCCAAGGGTT
Source organism: Panthera onca (assembly GCF_046562875.1). Classification (NCBI taxonomy): domain Eukaryota; kingdom Metazoa; phylum Chordata; class Mammalia; order Carnivora; family Felidae; genus Panthera; species Panthera onca. The sequence continues at coordinate 37,669,888 of NC_138349.1, read as the reverse complement.
CCTAGATGTCAAGAAATCCCAAAATACATGATCATAAGGTGAGATTCAGCTCATACACTTTAGGATTGTTTCCTTGGGAGCTGAGAAAAGTGCTGTGAGAAGTACGATGCCGGTTTTAGAGAGGGTTGTCTACGTGGGCTGTGAGTTCTTGAGTATTTCACTGGAGCCCTCTGAGCCTCAGTTTCCTTGTTTGCCAAAACAGAAAACAGTTACATAAAGGCTGTTTGCAGCATTAAATAAAGTTTAGCCAATTAAAAAAACACACAGTATCTCCCAAATAACTTAACAGCTAATATTAACTAAGCTCTGTTCCGTCTGTTAAAAACTATACGTACTTTCAAAACGTAGGTAAAAAACAGAATCCTCAGGACAACCCCACGTGGCACATAATACTCTTGTTTCCCCGAGCAGGCGACCACGTAGCTCAGTCATCTCGCCTGCAGTAACTGACTTAACAGCCGCTCCACCAGGATCCAAAGCTCACGCCCCCTTCCCGCAACTGTGCGGACACTGCGGCCCCACGCTGGACACCGCCCCCTCTTGCAGACAGAAGCGCCCACCCTGGCAGTCAGTCCCAGAGGCCGCCCCCGCCCCCGCCCGCCTTTGGCTGACCCACGTGCCGGGGGTCTCGCCGCGGGGCTACTCCTCCCCCCCCCCCCCCCCCCCCCCCCGCCGCCGCCCCGCTGGTCTTTGCCCACCCAGCCTGGGCGCACCCGCCGCTCGCGCAGCGCCAGCGCCCCGAGCGCTGCAGGATTTCCTGAGCCGGGAGTGGAAACGCTAGGAAGACACCTGAAGACCGAAATACACATGCACACAATAAGCCTCAAGCGAGTCTTTCCCCGAACCTGCGCTGTGCGAGGCAAGGAAACCTAGGACTACGTTTCCCATAAACCCTGGCCCCACGCCCCGTGTGAAGAGTTTTCCTTGAAGAGCAGAGGTCGCTCTCAGGGGCTGGGTGGGCCCGATTCTTTCTGGGCCGCGGGACGCTGCAAAATCATGCAGGGTGATGCGACGTGGTTAAAGAAATCTTGTTTAAGAGAATAAACTGTAAAGGACACGTTGGGGACCACTAGGGAACCATGAGCTATGTGGTTAAAATATAAACAGGTTAATTTTGTCCATTGTAACAAGTAGAATAGTATTTCCTTGCCTTCAAATTCATGTCCATCAGGAGCCTCAGAATGTGACTTTATTTTTTAATATGATCATCGCAGATGTCATTAATTAAATTAAAATGAGATTGTGCCAGATTAGGGCGGACCCTAATCCAATGTCTGGTGTCCTTATAAGAAAATAGAGGAAATATAGGCCTTGTGCACAGGGAGACAGATTGGAGGGAGGTGCCTGTAAGCCAGTGGGTGTCAAAACATTGCCAGAAAACATCAGAAGCTAGGAAAGAAGCATGGTACAGATTCCCTCTTAGAACCTCTATTAGGAAACAACCCTGCTGACACCTTAATTTTGAAGCTGGCATCCACCTTTTTAGTTCAGATGAAGTAATGAACACTAGGGGTCATATTGTCCCTAGGCACAGCTGGACCAGCCAGCCTGGGGCTCAGTGAGTTAAGTAGGGGACTTCAGCTTAGGTCATGATCTCACAGTGCTTGTTCTGGCAGTGCAGAGCCTGCTTGGGATTCTCTCTCTCTCCCTGCCCCTCCACTGCTCTGCTCTCTCTCTAAAAATAAATAAACTAACAAAAAACAAAAAACTCCACTGGCTTTTCTTTTTCTTTCTTTCTTTTTTTTTTTTTTTTTTAATGGAGAAGTCTATCCTCAAATGCACACGGAATTGCAAGGGGCTCCAATACAGTCTTGAAACAAAAGAACAAAGTTGGAGACACACTTCCTGATTTCAAAATTTACTACAAAGTTACAGTAATCAAAGCAGTGTGCTACTAGCATAAGAACAGACACATAGACCAATGAAATAGAAATAAACTCATGCTTCTATAGACCACTGATTTTCTACACAGGTGCCAAGGCTGTTCAATGAATGAGGAAAGCTCAGTGTTTCCAACGAATGGTGTTGAGACAACTCGATTTCCACATGCAAAAGAATGAAGCTGGCCCCCTCCCTCACAATATTTAATAAAATTAACTCCAAATGAATAAATGACCTAAATATGATATAAAACCGTAACACTTTTAGAAGAAAACAAGAGTTGAATCCTTGTGGCTTTGGATATGGCAATGCATTCTTAGATATGACACCAAAAGTACAACCAGTCAAAGGAAAACATTAATCGATGCCATCAAACTCAAAAACTTTTCTGCATCAATGACACTATGAATAAAATTGAAAAGACAGCCCACAATTTAACGTTCCCAAGCACTTGGCTTACATAACCAAAAACAGATCAAGAATGAATGAGCTGGTATTAGCTGGTGCCATGGAAAAATAATCTCTCACCCAATCTCTCACCCAATTTTTATCCCTAAGCCAGTTCTGAGACAATTTTTGGTGGAAGGAAAGGAAGGATTGTCTTGGGGGTTCCCAATGCCACAGCAATATATATATGATAGCTAGTCCCTTAATCTTTTCCTAAAGAAATCTCCATCCATTTACCAGAGCAACAGTATACTGGCAAAAGAGGAATATCTAGATCTTTGAAATGTTTATATTCATAGTCTGAGCTGATACAAGGAGACCCAAATGCCATCATTGAGCTTGTTAGGTTGTGACCATACAGAGTCCTCATCCAAGTCCCTCTTAAAATCCAAAGCATATACAGAAATGCTTGCGTGAATAACTGAAATCAATACACTCAGCAGCTGATAGAACTCTCACACTGCCTTGCTGACTTATGGAGTAAGAGCCATTACTGAAGGAAAGGTATGTCAAGTGGTACCCATTACAACTATTTTCCTTTGCCTGGCTAAATCAGCAAATCAAAGTCAACATGGATCCCAGAATGTTAATAATCATAGCAGATGTGGTATCTTACTTGAAAAAATTAAGTGTCTCGAGCTTAATATGCAGCTATTACATTGCAAAAGCACTCTTTCCAATTCCCCTAAAGAAGGAGACTTGAAGCCAATTCATCTTATTCTGGGATGGGTAGCTGTACCTGTTCAATCTTGCCCTAATCATGTTTACTCTCCTGTTCTCTGTTACACCAGAGACAGTCTTCAGTCAGTTCCACAAAACATCATCCTGGCCCACTATACTGATGATAAGTTAATGAAACCTGATGAGTAGGAAGTGGTAAGTACTCTGCTTAACCTGATAAGACAGACATTCAGTATAGAAGATAAAGATCATACATCAGAGGTTTGGGTGTCTGGGACAAGGGTGAATATTCCCCTCAATTCAAGTTCTTACACAACTTGCAACTCCCACCAAGAGAGAAAGTACTAGGAAGTTCCACTTACACCTTGGAAAAGCACCTACAAGACTCTGCTCCGTCCCATTTGTTGGGTGGCTTGGAAGGATGCCTATTTTGACTCAGGCACAGGGCAACAAAAGGTTTCAGCAGGTTCCATCTGTTGTTCTTAATCCAATGGTGTGAGTATTCTCAATGGTATAACATGACACTATGTAGAGCTTCTGGCAAGCCAAGATAAGCAATTGCAGTGCAGCTTGCAGCAAAGAACCTCTCATTATCTTAAAAGTAGCTCTTGGGGTGCCTGGGTGGCTCAGTTGGCTAAGCATCCAACTTCGGTTCAGGTCATGATCTCACGGGAGGTGAGTTCAAGCCCCATGTCAGGCTCTGTGCTGACAGCTCAGAGTCTGGAGCCTGCTTCAGATTCTGTGTCTTCCTCTCTCTCTCTGCCCCTCCCCTGCTCACGCTCTGTGTCTCTCTGTCCCTCAAAAATAAGTAAACGTTTAAAAAGTTAACAATAAATAAATAATAAATAAACTAAAAGCACCTCTTACATGCTATTGGATCCTAGTAAAAACTGAGCAGCTAACTATGGCAATCTATAATTCTGTGATTAGAGCTTCTCATCATGTGGAGACATTGTCAGACCCACCAAGTCACAAAACAGGTGGGGACATAACAGCATTTATTGTGCAAAAGAAATGTTGCATTGGGAATTGGGCCTGAGTAGACACAGACAAGTCAAGTAATTTGTTACATAAACAGGTGACTCATAGCAGTTTCCTGGGTTGTACAAATCTCTCTACTTCAGTTCACATCTAACACTATATGAGACTGTTCTCTGTGACCAACTACCAGAGGAAAAACCCCAGGCCTGTTTCCTTCATGTTGGTGTCTTTTCTGGCCACTCCAATTCCACTCAGAAGTATTTCCGAAAGGCAGTGGTGAGAAGGGTATCATCCTAGTAAGTAGCATTTTAAATTGTACACTTGTTCGTCACCTTTGTGGCAGGAAAAGTGATCAGAGGTAGGGATATATTCATACTCTTGAAGACTAGCAAATGGTTTGACCAGTTGGAGCAAGACTGGAAGACTGGAGCCAAGGAGGTCTGGGAAAAAAGTACATGGCCGGATATATGGTGTTGGGCACAAAGTGTACAGATCTTTGAGACTTTGTCAATGTCAATAAGAGAGCAGCTACCATGGAAGAGCAATGAGCATTAGGGTAGATGGAATCATTCACCCAGGGTATGTCGCCCTCAGCCCCCTTAGTCCAAAAATGGAGTAATTGTAGCTGGGATGGAGACTATTCATGGGCCTGGAATTATGAGTTTTATCTATGTATTATTTGTGTTTATATTTACCATTTACTACTAAACAGCTGACCTTTCAGAAGTGGAAACCAATGCAGAGCACTCAGTACAGTACCATTTCTTTTTTTTTTTTTTTAATTTTTTTTAAACGTTTTTATTTATTTTTGAGACAGAGAGAGACAGAGCATGAACGGGGGAGGGTCACAGAGAGAGGGAGACACAGAATCTGAAACAGGCTCCAGGCTCTGAGCTGTCAGCACAGAGCCCAACGCGGGGCTCGAACTCATGGACTGTGAGATCATGACCTGAGCCGAAGTCGGACACTCAACCGACCAAGCCACCCAGGCGCCCCAGTACAGTACCATTTCTTGCAGAGATTCTTTTAGCAGATACTTTGGCAGGCAGATTTCACTGGAGTCCTTCCATCCTAAAAGGGCAATAATTTTTCCTATTTGAGATTTGAATATATTCTGATTATGGGTTTGTTTTTCATGCCCTGGACGCCTCTGTGTCTAATGTCATTCCCAAATCATGTGGGGAAGGGTGGATATCCAGGTTGACAAAGCAGGGAAATAACGTGGAATGACTTGTAGAGTAGGCAACCTAGTCCTAGTATTCGTTTCAAGGAATTCCAGTCAAAATTAGGAAGGGGGACTGGGGTGGCTCAGTTGGTTAAGTGTCCGGCTTCGGCTCAGGTCATGATCTCAAAGTCTATGAGAAGCCGGACACTTAACCAACCAACTGGGTTACTTAAAACAACAGAAATGTATTCTCTCACTTCTGGAGGCTAGAAGTACAAAATCAGGATGTCAGCAGGGCCATACTTTCTCCAAAGCCTCTAGGGGAAAATCCTTCCTAACTTCTGGTGGTTGCTAGCAATCCTTGGCATTCCTTGACTTACAGCTGACTCTAATCCCTGTTTCTGTTATCATCTAGCCTTCCCTCTTTGTGTCCTCCCCTAATTTAGGGCCCACCCTAATCTAACATGACCTCATCCTAACTAATTATATCTACCAAGACCCTAGTTCCATATATCACATTCTGAGGTTCTGGGTGGATATGAACTTTGGGGACATTATTCAGACTACTGTGAGATCTCTGAAACATTTTTGGAAATCTCATTTTAGAGACTTCATACCTTCACAAATATTGAAGGATGTCTGACCACCACTCCCAAGATGTTTAAATTAACATTTTGTAATATCACCTTCCTCTTTGAATGTGCTCATTTTCTACTTGATGTTTATAGAGACACTTTGCACTCTGACATTACCCAAAATCTAATTTCTAGTTACTGTATCTTCAATATTTATTTCTTCATTATTCTTCAGTTGCCCAATTTCTTCCCATTTTTATATACTCCTTTTGATTTTCATCAATGTTGGATATAGTCTCTTTTTTTAAGTTTTTTTTAAGTTTTTCAGATCATGACCTGAGCTGAAGTTGGATGCTCAACTGACTGAGCCACCCAGGCGCCCCAAGTTTTTTTAAATGTTTATTTATTTTTGAGAGAGACAGAGAGGGTATGAGCAGGGGAGGGGCAGAGAGAGAAGGAGACACAGAATCCAAAGCAGGCTCCAGGCTCTGAGCTGTCAGCACAGAACCTGGTGCGGGGCTCGAAACCACAAACTGTGAGATCACGACTTGAGCTGAAGTTGGACGCTTAACCGACTGAGCCACCCAGGCACCCCAATCTAGGATTTTTTAAAAGGCTTTGTTTCATACCTCCTACTCTTCCTAGATGTTTCAAATCTATTAATCGATTTTTAAGGCGTCACCTGTCTTTATGTTCATGGCTCCAAAATTGGTGGCAAAATTACAATCATTGTAGTCAACACTTGTGTTACAGCCTGTGATGCGCAAGGCACCGTTCTAAGCAGTTCACATGTATTAATTCATCTACTTCTCACAACCGTCCCCTGGGACATATACTATTATTATTTCTGTGGATAAACGAGCTGAAGTCCCAGGAGATTAAATTCCATGCCCAACGTCCTCCAGTAAATAAGTGGTGCTCCTTGATTTCATACCCAAGTTACCTAGTACTAGAGACCATGCTCGTTAAAACTGTTCTGTGCTGCCTGTCGTCTCTAGTATACTTTACTTCTGCCTCACAGAGCAGCATTTGGCCTGTTGGAAGGTCACTTCCATCAAGAAGTCCCACTTGCTTCATCCTCTGAATGTCAGAACATTTCCATATCTTCTATCTTTGGACATAGGCATCTTTGAAAAATATGGTTCTCCACTCTTTTTTTTTTTTTTTTTTTGAAAAAAATAGCACGTTCACTCTTGGTTTGCCTGATATTTCCTCATGGTTAGATTTAGGTTATGTGATCTAGACTGGGAAGTCCATAGGTGATGTTTCATGTTTCCTTCACAGGTATCCCATCCGTGGCATATGCTGTCATCTGTCCCTCAATGGAAATGCTAATTCTCATCATCCAGGCAATGAGTTGTTTGATCTCTCCACTGTGTAATTACTGCCTTTTTATCTCCCTGAGAACAAATAAGCAGTCTGTGGGGAGATTTTAAGACCATGTAAATCCCTTAATCCTCATTAGACTGTCTCCTACGTTTAGCATCAGTTGAGGATTCTTGCCTGATGCGATCTCTACTGTGACAGATATAAAATGCTGCTTTTCTAACTCCTACGTTTCCTCCACATTTACCAGTTAGCTCTTAGCATTTTACCATAAGCAAGAAGCCTCTCTTCAGCGCCATTTATTTAAGTATAGACTCATGAATTTCTATTTTCTTCCAATGGTTTACAATTGATTACTGTACTTAATTATTTTGGTCTTCACATTGTCCCAGATTTGGCCAGTAAAAGCCCCTTCAAGCTGACATGCCAGCATGATTACTTTGAGTGCTTCTCTACTTTCTGGCATAAAATGATGTTCCACACTCATCTTATATACACCCTGCCCAGCCCTGGAATCAGCCATTTCTCTAAAGAGCGAGCCCTGGTTCCTTTTAGTGGGGAATGGTATTAGACACTAAGCTCTAGACCATACACGTATGCCATGATATGGTTTTTATTTCTAACTTTCTAATTCGGATTTTCAAACCTGAAAAAAAAAGTTGAAAAACACATAAAATGAACACTTGAATTATCATCACCTAAATCCTTTTTTGCAGTATTTGCTTTACCTCTTCCTATATATAATTGTATCTTTTGCTGTATCATTTGAAACCTGCAGCTATCATGACAGTTCACTCTTCCATATTTCAGCATGTATTTCCTAACAATAAGGCCATGTTCTCATACACCACATCCACACCTAAAGAAACTAAAATTAATTCAATTAAATTGTCTAAAACACAATCCTTATTTAAATTTCTCAAGTGCTTCAAAATAGTTCCTCAATCCAGAATTCAATCAATTCTCACACATCCCATTTGGTTCCTATGATTCTTCCATCTTCTCTAACCTAGAACAAGTCTCTCTACCATTTTTGTTTACTTTGATTTTTTTTTTAAAGAATCCAGGCCAGTTGTCTTATAGAATATCCCATTCTCTGGATTTGTCTGATTGTTTCTCTATGATTAAATGCAGAGCAACTTCTTATCTTTTGGACAAAAAAGCAAGAGATGATATCACATGCCTCTTATTGCAACATATAGGGGAACTAAACATCCCATTGTCCTTCTCTTGGTGAAATTTAGTATGATTGGTTAAAGTGGTGGTCACCAACCAGCTCTCTCCTTTGCAAAGGCATATTTTCCCAGTAACTGATAAGTAATCCATGGGCAGCAAAGCAATATTTTGAGGCCATATAATTATCCTGTTCACCTTCAACCTTTCAATCAGTGGTTTTAGTATCAATGGATGATTCCTGCCAAATTAATTATTGCCCTAGGGCTTACAAAATGGTGATTTTCTTACTCTCTTCCATATTTGCTAGTTGGATTTTTTTTTTTTTTAAGTAATGAAGAGCTTCCCCCTTCCTCCTAAGTCTTTTTCTCTCTTCTGTATCACTAGAAACTCATGGACATTTTTTTGGTCACTGTGTAATAATAACCAGTCACTCTTTTTGGTGCTAAGCTACTCCAATTTGGTCAATGATGGGGTTCTGTGTCCTTTTATGAATCCTTTCAGTACATCTTGTTTCTAGCATAAAATTATATTCCAGAATTAATGTATACTTTACATGTTCCAGAGTTAGATTTCTTTCAGTGGAAAAAAGAGTATTTGGGAACCAAGATTTGGCTATTAGGTACACAACAGATGGGCTAGTGCTTCTAGGCCCTTTCAGAAGCCAGAGCAAAAAAATATTCATTTTTTAAAATATCATGAGTGGATATTGATTCCTCCAATTCATATCCAACAACATTTTCCCATTCAATATCTGTAATTCCCTTCTAATAGAACCTGGTTTCTAAGCACTGCAATATATTTACCCATTCAACTGATACAAAGTAGTTTTAGAAATTATAGTACCAATCCAGTACCAATAACAGATTTACTAAGTTAAAGATTTCTTTGCAGTTCTTAACTTTTTATTTTTAAATAATTTTAGACTCTGTGAAAAGTTGTATATATTGTAGAGTCCTTGCATACCCTTCACCCAGTTTTCCCAATGTTAAGATCTTAATTAACATATATATTTACTAAAATTAAGAAATTAATATTGGTGTGTTATTAACCCTCCCCTGCTTGTGCATGCTCTCTCTCTCTCTCTCTCTCTCTCTCGCTCTCTCTCTCAAAATAAATAAATAAACTTAAAAAAAGTATTTAAAGGGTTGACATGTATATCTCTCCCCAACCCCATGTCACTACAAACGGCGATGGTGTGGTGCATTAACACTACAGACATCAGAAAACACTACAAACCAGGGGGTGGGATTCTCCTAAGAGAACTAGTTGTTAAACATTTACCAGCACACCACTGACAGTATCCTAAACACATAAAATATTGCCTAGCTAAAAGCAATGCTCAGGTGACAGCTAAAGAACTAAGGGATAGGGGCGCCTGGGTGGCGCAGTCGGTTAAGCCTCCGACTTCAGCCAGGTCACGATCTCGCGGTCCGTGAGTTCGAGCCCCGCGTCAGGCTCTGGGCTGATGGCTCGGAGCCTGGAGCCTGTTTCCGATTCTGTGTCTCCCTCTCTCTCTGACCCTCCCCCGTTCATGCTCTGTCTCTCTCTGTCCCAAAAATAAATAAAAAACGTTGAAAAAAAAAAATTAAAAAAAAAAAAAAAAGAACTAAGGGATACAACTGACTTCCAGCAGAAGTACAAAATGATACAACCACTGTTCAGGGCAATTTTGTAGTATCTATGAAAATTATGAGATGGCCTAATTTTGACCTAAGACCCAGTTATTCTAATTCTAGAAAATTTTTCCTTAAGTTTCACACATACGAAATTACATTTACATAAGGTTATTCAATGAAACATTGCTAGTATCAGCAAAAAACTATACATACATATCCTTCAACAGCAAACTGGTTAAATAATCAATGATAGAGGCACCTGGGTGGCTCAGTCAGTTGAGTGCCCAACTCTTGATTTTGGCTCAGGTCATGATCTCATGGTTCATGGGATCAAGTCCCATGTCAGGCTCTGTGTTAGCAATGCAGAGTGTGCTTGGGATTCTCTCTCTCCCACTCTCTCTGCCTCTCCTTGCTCGTGCACTCTCTCTCTCTCTTTCTCTCTCTCTCTCTCATTCGATCAAAATAAATCAATAATTGTTTAATTAAAAAAAATCGATGACCAATGCATACAGTGGAAACCATGCAGCTATACACGATGAGAAGCAGAAGTAATAAGCAGAGTCAGGACTTCCAAAAATTCCTCCATAAAATAAATAAGAAAACTAGCAAAAATTCTAAGAATCAGCTTTTTTCAAAGTTTGAAACTAACCACAGTCTTGCATAAATCCAGGGAGCATTCATTCAATAAACACTGCTGGTTTGAGGTTTGTGAGGTTTGTGGCATTTTAACTTGCTCCATTTGCATCCTTTACCATCCAGCTCCACGGGAGGCTTGAAAACAAACAGCTTGTAATCACAGTGAAAAGCAGCAACAAGGCAGCCACCAGAGAGAGCAGAAGAGGGATAGAGCTCTTTCAAAGCCTCATCCCCAGAGAACAGTCATTATTTACCTGTCTGATGGTTCCTTGGAAGACTCTACTGTCTTTAAGCTAGCTTGGAGCTTCCACAGTACAAACAGCCTTTTCCCCAGGGGACATGCTTGGAAAAGAATTAGAGGAAAGTTATTCACTTCGCAGCCACCTGAGGTGGTGAATAACAGTTGGAGCAAGCAAGAGGCTAATTTAAAAGCTAAAAAAGGAAAATCTCATAATGCCCATAGGAACTTTGAAAGCTTCAACGTATTCCTAGGAATCTAGAAAGCCACATACATGCCCAGGGACACGCACATGCTCAGGAAAGACCTAAGAAGACCCTAAGCTCTTATTCTCAGCTGACCTTGAAGCTCTGTACATGCAGAAGTAAAGACTAAGGCAGAGTTGTCAACAGCACATCTGAGTGTTGAAGGTGTGTGCCACCAATGCACAGAGAGCACCTGGGCACAGACCAGGAGACTTATTAACTCCAAGCATTTGAGGAAATCTGGTAAATCATTAGCTGACTAACCTACTGAGTAGAGATTTCAGTGGCCACACATGATAAAGAATACAGACTTTACACAATCAATCAGTTTAGAAAACTCACTAAACAACATAACAATGACAGCGATAACAACAAACACTGGGGAGGGGAGACTCTGAAAGCTGCCAAGTAATATTATTTAAAATGTCTAATTTTCAACAAAAATTATGAGACAAGCAAAGAAACAAGGAATAGTATCTGACACAATAGAGGAAAAAAACAATTGATACAAATTGTCCCTAAGGAAGCACAGATACTAGACTTGCTAGACAAAAGACTTTAAATCAGCTATTTTAAATATGTTCAAACAACTAAAGGGTAACCACGTCTAAAGAACTAAAGGAAAGTAATAGAACAATGTCTTACTATGTAGACAATATCAATAAAGAGATAAAAATTATTTAAAAAAAACAAAAAGATATTCTGGAGTTGAAAAGTACAGTAACCAGAAATTAGAAATTCATTAGAAGGGCACAAGATCAGATTTGATGTGGCAGAAGAAATAATGAACAAACTTCATTGACGACAGAACAGGTCAACTGAATTTATCCAGTCTGAAGAACAGAAAGAAAACAATGAAAAATGTTGAACAGAGCCTCAGAGACCTGTGGGATATCAAGTATTCAAACATATGCATAATGGGTTCCTCAAAAATTAAAAATAGAACTACCCTATGATCCAGCAATTGCACTATTAGGTATTTACCCAAAGGATACAAAAATACAGATTCAAAGGGGTACATGCACCCCGATGTTTATAGCAGCATTATCAACAATAGCCAAACTATGGAGAGAGCCCAATTGTCCATAGACTGATGAATGAATAAAAAAGAGGTGGTATATATATATATATAGGTGGTATATATATATATATGTGGTATATATATATATATGTATATATATATATATATATAAAATGGAATATTACTTAGCCTTCAAAAAAAAAAAAAAAGAAATTTTGCCATTTGCAACAACACAGATGGAGCCAGAATGCATTATGCTAAGCAAAATAAGTCGACCAGAGAAAAACAAATACCATATAACTTCACTCATATGTGGAATTTAAGAAACAAAACAGATGAATGTATGGGAAGAGAGAGAAAAAGAGAAGAAAGGGGAACAAACCATAAGAGACTCTTAACAATACAGAACAAACTCAGGGTTGACGGAGAGAGGTGGGTGGGAAATGGGCTACATGGGGGATGGGTATTAAGAAAGGCATTTGTTGTGATGAGCACTGGATGTTGTTATATAAGTGATGAATCACTGAATTCTACTTCTGAAGCCAATACTGCACTGTATATTAACTAACTAAAATATAAACAATTAAAAAAATGGTTAAATGAAGAAAATATATATGCATAATGGGAGACCCAGAAAGAGAAAAGAGGAAGGGACAGAAACAATAGCTGAAGAAATAATGGCCAACATCTTCCCAAATTTGACGTAAGATATGAATCTATACATCCACAAAGCTAAACAAACTACAAATAAAAGTTAAAAAAAATCAATTAACCACACACATCATAATCTGTTAAAGGTGAGAGACAGAATCTTGAAAGCAGCAAGACGAAAACAACTCATTGTGTACAATGGATCTTCAATAAGATTAACAGCTAGTTTTGCTTCAGAAATCACAGAGGCAAGAATGCAGTAGGAAGAAAAAGACTATCAACCTAAACTATCCTTGAAAAATGGAGGAGAGGGAAGCCTGGGTGTCTCAGTCAGTAAGGCATCTGACTTTGGCTCAGGTCATGATCTTGTGGTTAGTTAGTTCAAGCCCCACGTTGGGCTCTGTGCTGACAGCTCAGAGCCTGGAGCCTGCTTCAGATTCTATGTCTCCCTCTCTGCCCCTCCACTGCTCACCCTCTGTCTCTCTCTCTCTCTCTCAAAAATAAATGAACATTAAAAAAGAAAGAAAGAAAGAAAGAAAGAAAGAAAGAAAGAAAGAAAGAAAGAAAGATGGAGGAGAAATTTAAAAAATCCCTGGATAAACAAAAACTGAGAGAATTCATTGCCACCATCTCTGCCTGACAAAAAGTACTAAAAGGAGTTCTTCAGGCTGATAAAAGGACATTAGACAGCATCACAAATCCACATGAAGAAACAAAGAGCACTGGTAAAGGTAATACTATGTGAGTAAAAAATAGCATAAATGAATGTATTCTGTAATTCTTTGTGTCTCCTACCCGATTTAAAAGACACTTTGCAAAGAAAAAAAATATAAATCTGTGTTGATGGCACACAATACATGAAGATCTACAGGACAATAAAAGCACAAAGGAGGGGTAAAGGGATGAATAGAGCTATATAGGAATAGAGCTATATAGCATATTAAGTGTTTATATGCTATTGAAATTAAGTTGATATTAATCCAAATTTGATTTTTTTAATAGGTGAAATGTACTGTAAATCATTGTTTACTTTCCTGGTTAAAGAAAAAAAACCTTATAGTCAATTCTCCACTCACAAGTAGAAGAGGAATAGAAAAAACTCGATTGTTTTTAATCTGGCGTTTATGTGTACCTTTCATTTCACACGTACAGTTTACTGGGTGTTACTACCCACCACCAGCAGAATAGATACAAGTAAAACCAAATATCAGAAAGGAAAAAGTATTAACAAAAGGAAGCTCAAAAAGATGTCTTCAGGAGAGTGGCCAGGCTAGTCAGTAGGAGCAGACCGTGTGCAGTAAGGCTCTGCTGCTCTTCTCCTCCAACTCCTATAGCAGCTCATCAGTCTCATTCTCTATATCCTCCGTGTGCTGAATGCAATGGCACAACTCACAGATAAGGAATGCGTCCAGGGTGGCCTCTTTATGGTTGTCCTGGATGTCCACATTGGTTACATGCACTGGCTGGCAGGTGTCTTGCTCTTTGGAATTCAGATCTTCCACCACCTGATTGTATACTCTATCTTCACAGGCGAGAATCAGATCAAACAGTCTCTGCAGCTCTGAAACCTTTCTGGCCAGGGCTTGATCCTCTTATTTCTATCCAACAGATGTAAAATGCCATTCTGCATATAGAGTTCTTTGTCTTTCCTAAGGAGATTGTGGTACATCTGGTCATATGTAGTTTTGAAATTGTAAACTTTTGGCTTGTCAAGTGCCGGTCCTGGGAGCTTAACATGAGTTCCTGTTCCAAAGGACCAGAAACTGAATCTCTGTTTGCTGAGAATGTCGTGCATCTCCATGCTCCGGTTCTGGTTGCTCGAGCACACCACTGCCACAGACAGCAGCAATGATGGCATACTGGTGACTACACTGACCACAACACACCGATTCAGGGCCTCCCACCCAGCCATGGCACTTCTGTGCAAGCCAATCCAAACCTGATTGTTAAAAACTAAGATGTTAATTGTAAATCCCAGGGCAACCATCAAGAAAATAACTAAACATAGCAAAAGAAATGACAAGGGAATTAAAATGGTACACTAAAAGATATCTATTGAACAGAAAAGAAGGCAGTAATGGAGGAATAGAGGAACAAAAAAGCTGTAGACCACAAATAAGAAAACAACAGACCTAATCCTGCTCTATCAGGAATTACACTAAATGTAAATTGCTTAAACACTCTAATTAAAGGGCATAGTGGATACCATACTGGATAGAAAAACAAAACAAAAACGTGATAAATAGTGTCTGAAAGAGACTCACTAATAAATAGTGTCTGAAAGAGACTCACTAATAAATAGTGTCTGAAAGAGACTCACTTGAGATCCAAAGACATAAACAGAAAAAAGGATGGACAAAGATACACCATGATGAGAAAGACAGTCTCACATGTACGGTCTTTCAACCCCCACTCAGCTACATAAGAATGAGCTTTGGGTCTGGAACCTTCCTTACCAAGAGATAAAGAGACCACACAGCCTATATAAGCCATTCACCTTGTCAGAATATCTTTTATTTAATTGCTCCTCTGTTCTGATTAAGCATATACTAAATGCCCCTCTGGCACAACCTCAGCTTTCAGTATTCTGGATTCGACAGTAGTAGGGTTGGACTCCTGCTGTGGCATAAGAGGTGTGTGCATAGGCCAACTGCCCTGCATCAGATGCTGGGGGCACCCACTAGCCTTGGGGGTCCAATCGCATATTTTCAGAACTGATCTTGCTTTACCTCTTAAGTGTATAAAAGCACCGTTCCATCCAATGCTTGACTCCATTGTGTCTTCCTTGGTAACTCTGAAACCAAGATGCAGTGGCAGGAGTATTTAAATTTTTATTCCTGTACACTGGCATAATGACGATGTTTGCTACCTCCATCATGGTCAGTGTTGGCATTGGCAACTTGCGAGAGGCATTCTGCTCAACACTCTCACCAAAAGACAGCTGGGAAGGCTATATTAATATCAGGTAAAAGAGAGTTTAAGACAAAAATTGTTACTTTGAAGAAAACACATGGTTAAATCTTTAAGATTTTAGATTAGGCAATGGTTTCATAGATACGACAAAGCATGAGCAACTAAAGAAAAGATAAATTGGACATCAACAAAATCATTAAATTTTATGCCTCAAAAAACATTACCAAGAAGGTGAAAAGACAATCCAAAGAATGGGAGAAAATATTTATAAATTATATATCTGACAACAGTCTATATCCAGTATATAAAGAACTCTCAGAATGATAAAAATTAAACTAATTAAGGGGCGCCTAAGTGGCTCATTCGGTTAAGTGTCCAACTCTTGATTTTGGCTCAGGTCATGATCTCACACTTTGTGAGATCGAGCCCCACGCCCAACTCCGCACTGACAGCATGGAGCCTGCTTAGGATTCTCTCTGTCCTTCTCTTTCTGCCCCTCCCCTGTTCACGCTTTCTCTCGCTCTCAAAATAAGTAAAAAAATTTTTTAAATGTGTCCAAAATGGAACCAAGAAGTTCAGTCTAAATAGTAATCAAATCTATCCTTAAGGCAGATAGAAAAACCACTAAGTATCATGGACATTCAAAACTTAGGCTGTAGGAAGAAACTTCTTTAATGGGATAATTGGTGTGTACCGAAAACCCACAAAGACTATTCCAGCGTTGGCTAACACTTCTTGAGTTATCTTTGAAAAATCAGGCACAAGGTAAGGATGCCAGGTTTCATGAAGCAAGACTGAAAAAGGTGTAAGAAAGAACATGATGAACCTAAAGAAGAATGAATTAAGGACTAATGCAATGAATTAGAATGTCCAGCAACAGATGTGTGCAGACATGGTAATATACTGGATAGATGTGCCATTATAATTCATTGAGAAAAACATTAATAAAGAATTGGTGCTTTATGTGTTAAAAGATAAAACTAGATTCCCTGCCCGTATTATCTACAATAACAATTTCCAGATTGACTCGAGGCTTAAATATTTTTAATCGTACTAATATTAATTAAGCAAAAATTTTAAAATATCCTTAAGTTAGGGAAGAATTTTAAAATTCAAAAAGAAAACAGAAAAGTTAAAAAGACTGGCCTATGGAAAAATATAAAACTCTAATAAGGCCAGAGGCACTCTAGAGGTAAAGGTCAAGGGACAGACTTGGAGAAAACATTCACAACAAATGTAACAGACAAAGAATTACTGTCCAAAATACATAAAGTATTCTTTAAAATTAATACATGAGATGATTAAAAATGAAATCATTCACAAAAGCAATGAAAAGCCAATAGATATATGATGTGCAAGATCATCAGCAATCTCAGAAATGCAAATAAAATGGTGAGTTTTTCTCAGAAGTTAGATCGGCAATAAATCTAAAGTCTGACAACGCCAGGAACTGGCAAGTAAGTAGCGGTTAAGTACAGTCACAAATACTACAGTGCCACAGTCTAGGTGGGGGAAATATTTATGCAGAGCCATTTAAAGGGCATGTCAACCATTCAGCTGTCTTCCAGATATTCTACACCGCTGGACCAAACAAGACCATTAGAAAATTGTGTCCTCAAACTCTGTTATGAACTGAACGCTTGTGTCCCCCCACCAAACTTCACATGTTGAAGCCCTAATCCCCAGTGTGATTTTAGTTGGTGATGGGACCTTTTGGAGGTAACTGGGTCATTAGTATGGAGCCCTGATGACATTAGTGCCCTTAGAAGAAACTACACGAGAGAGCTGGCCCTCTATTCTCTCCCCACCATGTGAAGATACAATGAGAAGAGGGCCATGGGCAAACTGGATGAGGGTCTTCACTAAAGAATCAAATGTGTTGGCACCCTGATCTTGGACTTCCCAGACTCCAGAATATGAGAAATAAGTTCTTGTTGCTGAACCACCAGTCTCTGAAAATTTCTTACAGCAGTGCCAGTGTGTTAGTGCCCTAAGAGACTCGTTTTTCTGGTTCTCCTTTGCTGTCAGCAAACTTGCTGTTCAACTTTGATAATTCTGGGACTTTACAGGACCAGCATATATCTATATGCTGACTTTGCTCAACTCTTGACCTGATAGTCTACAGTTAATCTGATGTTGATTTTCATCTATTTCTGTTTTTCTATTTTAATTTCTGTTCCCTTACACACCTCACAAAATCCACTGCAAAACAAAGCAGGAATAAACAGCTCATCTGTGATTCAGTCATTTCCTGCTGCTCTTGGAAAACTGAAGAGAACTGTAAAGGTACAGCTGGGAAAGAAGGAAAGAAAATGAGGTCCTATGCAACCAGGTGAGCTGAGCAGAATTATCTGCCTAGCAAGCTTCACACAGCAGCTACATACAAAGCCCCCTGGGCAGCTTCACACAGCAGCTACATACAAAGCCCCCGTGGGCCATGCGCTTCAACCCTAAGGGCAGGGCAGAGCTGATGGAGGAGTACCCATTGTCTATGCAGACTCTGACCCGTCACAGCTCAGAATGCGATTTTTCATTAGGTGAATATAAACATTTCCTACTAACTTCCTGCTAAAAAGAATTTACCTTCCCCTCTATAGTGACTAAAATAAATAAATACATAGTAACAACCAAGGACTAATCAAACAAAGAACAAACAACACAGGAAGACATTGCCTTTATTTCTCTGCATTCCTAGGGACAGTGTTTGGCCCTTGAGTTACAAAATCCTCATCAGCATCCCCCTGGAAAGTGCAGGGGTACTTTGTTTATTCTAACTTGGTTATGGTTTCTCAAAAGGATCTTTTCATTAGAAATTTGAGGGGCGCCTGGGTGGCTCAGTGGGTAAAGCATCCAACTTGGGCTCAGGTACATGATTTCGTCATTGGGAGGTTCGAGCCCTGCATTGGGATCTGTGCTAAGTTCGGAGCCTGGAGCCTGCTTTGGATTCTGTCCCTCTCTCTCTCTGCCCTTCCCTCACTTGTGCTCTGTCTCTGTCTCTCTCTCAAAAATAAACATTAAAAAAAATTGATGTGACATCATTGTTAAGGATAGACAGCAAGGAGTTCCCTGGGCATGCCACTAATAAATTATGTTACTCTAGACAAGTCACTCCCTTATCTTCTAGGCCCATTTTTTTCACCTCTTAAATACAGACAAAATTTTAAAATCTTTAAACTCTTTATACATTAGTTATTTGATTTTTTACTATCAGAACAGAATGATGCACCCTCTAGGTTGTAGAGCAAGTGCAGTGAAGGGAGTATGGCTGATGAGGGTGAACAAGGTCAATTTCTCCTGTGGTTGGTGATTCCTTTCCCTGAACTGTGTCCTCACAAACTTCCTGTGAGGTACCCTCTGGTGTGCTGCCCTTTGCTCATGTCACCAGCTTTATTTCAAATCTTAAAGCTGATCAGTGGACAGCCTGCAATGATTTCTGGTTATGGTGACATCACCCAAGCATTGCTCATTCTGTAGAAGGACCAAGAATTACTTCTGTCCTGGCAGTCTGAGGATATAGTCTTTCCTGGGCCTCTTCTGTTTCTGTTTTGAGTCTCTGATGAGAGGTCTCAGATCAAGGGGTGATTTTCCAGGTAGGGTTCCTGAGTGATAAGGTTTTGGGGGTGATCCAGCGTTGACAGCCAAGAAAGAATTCTTGAAGACATCTTTGGTGCAAAAAGGTGATTTTATTAAAGCATGGAGATAGGACCCATTGGCAGAAAGAGCTGCCCTGGGACCATGAAGAGACATTGGTTACATACTTGGGAGTTAGGGGAGGTAAAATCAAGGGGAAGTTTCCAATGAGATTTTCATATGCTAAAGAAGACAGTAGGAAGTTCCTGGAGAAACATTTTACTCTGCCAGCCTCAAGTATTTGTCAGTGGGCTGCAGGTTATAAGGAAATTCAGTTTTATTTGCCATTTCCTTCTGCCTTTGTTTCCCACATCTCACCTCAAGAGCTGTTTTGCTCCAGGAGCCCCTGGGTGGCTCTGTTGGTTAAGCCTCCACGTTTGTGGGTTTGAGCCCCACATGGGGCTCACTGTTGTCAGTGTGGAGCCTGCTTTGGATTCTCTGTCCCCCTCTCTCTCTGCCCACCCTGTGGCGTGCTCGCTTTCTCTCTCAAAAATAAACATTTCTTAAAAATTTAAAAAAGTACAAGAGCTGTTTTGCTCCAAAAGAGATGGGACCTGGGCAGTGGGGACAAATTAAATTTAGTTGGAACTTTCAAACAGGGCTCCCAACCTGACTCTAATATATACTTTCCCCAAGAATCAAGAGCTTTGGCCATGGCCATCAACAAACTCAAATGAAGTTCTCCAAAGACAAAAGCTAGACAGGGCAGACCGGACCCAGAAATTGTGCTACCTGACGCAGGCGCTCAGAAGAATAAGAAGAATAATCAAATATCCCGGAAACCCAAGGCCAAGACATTATGCAGTCCCCATATACCTCATAATTATTTTCCTGATACTACAGTATCAGACATCATCAGTGCTCAGTGCTGTGAATAACAATGCTGGGTTTTAGGCAAGACAGTTTATTAGAAGGAACATGAGACGTGCAGAAAAATGGATTGAAAACTAGATTCCCACCGCTGCTGTGTGGTCTTGGCACTTCACCTCGCCTGGTTTACTATTCTCTTAACATGGAGACAATTAAGCTTACCTCAAATATGGCCGTTGAGAGCCTTTGATGGCAAAAATCTACGTATATCTAGCATAGACATTAGCAGCGCAGAACAATCGCATGGGTCAGGTATAAAAACATTCTCATTCTGCAGAAGATAAAACTGAACGTCTTTACCAGGATTGCTCAGTAACTAGAACCGAGCTCCGCCCGCGGCTGCCCGCGCCCCCTGCTGCAGCAGCCGCCTTTGCGCACGGACCCTGCAACCTCCCAGGACGCGCGCCCCCGCGCCCCCGCGTCCCCGCGCCCCCGCGTCCCCGCGCGAAGCGGGCCCTTTCCGCTGAGAGAGGAGCCCTGGCCCGGTCATCCCTCCTACAGGATGAGGCTGCCCCAACCCGCCCTTGGGGGGCTCAAGTGCCAGAGGTCCCGCCGCGGGGTCCCCCCACAACCCTAGACCCGCCGGCTCCCGAGCACTGCGGACGCTCGTTTGCCTTCGGCCAACCCCAAACTCCCCTGTCCTGTCGCACTGGACCCTAGGGAGCGCAAAGACTCGGTGATCCGAGAAGCGCCACCCAGGAGAAGGTATACCCTAGGGAAAAGATTTACAGACCTGGAGGCAGTGAGCACGCGCAGAGTCAGCACGGAAAGCCAACACCAGAGTGAAAACTACATTTCCCATAAGTCTTTGCTCCCGCACTTTTGGGGGTGTTTACCAAACTCCCCCCTTTTCCCCTGCTCTTTTTGGTTTGAATTGACCGATCCAGCTTTACTCCAGGAGCCCCAAGACATTTTATTCAAAGAACACCATAAAAGCTTGTGCCTCAGGTGATGCCTCCCTCCCTCCCTCTCTCTCTGCAGCCTGTCTTGACCTTCCCACTTGGGTCCAGGGCCTTGAGTAACATACATGTCTATTTCAATTTCTTTTGTAGTCTTTTGTTAAACTGCAAAGAACCACCTTTTCCCATATTACTTAAATAAAACTCGCCATAGACCCGTTTACCTGCTACAAAAGCAGACACACAACCTAAAATTCCCATTCTATGTCTCATAAATGATCAGCTGAACTATTTGTCTCCATGGCTAATCAGAACAAAATACCTGTGAATTTAACATAACTAAATTTCTATTCTCCCCCACACCATCCTGAAATTTGACTTCCTACTAAGGTTTAACAAGTATAGGAATGCCAAACAATCCCTCTCAAAACTTGGCTGACAATAAGGAAAGTTGTTTCCTGATCTTGCCACCTACTCCCTGCTCCTGACACCCAGTTCTTTCTAACCTTGTTTACACCTCCATTAAAAGAATGAGTTTCCCTCTTTAGTTTTCATTTCTCTGCTACCAGTGGGAGTCTGCATTGTGTGAATGGAGATGTGGGTTCTTGGATTACCCAGGAAAGATTTACCTGAAGATCAGCACTCCAATGAAGACAGGAAAGTAGCAAACCCAAAGCAGTTTAAGGAAAGTTGTTTCCTGATCTTGCCACCTACTCCCTGCTCCTGACACCCAGTTCTTTCTAACCTTGTTTACACCTCCATTAAAAGAATGAGTTTCCCTCTTTAGTTTTCATTTCTCTGCTACCAGTGGGAGTCTGCATTGTGTGAATGGAGATGTGGGTTCTTGGATTACCCAGGAAAGATTTACCTGAGGATCAGCACTCCAATGAAGACAGGAAAGTAGCAAACCCAAAGCAGTTTAAGGACAGTACACTCTCAAAAAGGGAGGAGACTGGGCAGCCCCCGGAAGTGGCAACCCCAGGTGGATTAAGGGTATCTTTTCTTTTTGTGTTTGCAGAGGTTATGGGTCATAGTTAGGGCAGTCTCTGACAGAAGTTATTTCTATTCGTCTACGGGACTCCTGCCAGTTGGGAGGCAGAGTTTTGGGCCCTACAAGATTCTTGCAGGAACTATCCTGGCCATCTTCCCCCATTTGGGTAGGGGTGGGTTGAAACCACAATGTAAATGTATGATAATGAAACCATAGGTTACCCTGGGGCAGAGGTTGAGGGTGGCTCTTGGTTCTTCAGTCCTGGGGTGTTGGAATCCCTAAAGCCAGGATGTTAAAAGCCACAAGTCAGGATGTTGTGCCCTCAGTCTTCTAATGTGTCATCTATTCATCCCTACCTTTGTCTCCAGCTCTAACTGCCTACTCTATGAACTCTTTCCTATTTGTAAATACACACACACGCACACACACACACACACACACACACACACAAGTATGTATGTGTGTGTGTGTGTGATTTGTGTGCTTACACACAAATTTGTGACTACTCTTTCAGACATTTGCAGATCTTCAGAGCTGCTTCCCTATTGCCATCATCACCCTCTTCCATTGCAGTAATCACCCTCCCTTACTGCAATAGTTTTTTTTTTCTTTTTCACTCAATACATTTTATTTTTAGAACACTTTTAGGCTTGTAGAAAAAATGCACAGGAAGTACAGAGTTCTAATATACCTGCTTCCTCCACACCCTCATCCCTCCTACAGTTTCCTTATTATTAATGTTATGGAACCCAAGTTTGGCTGCCAGTCCCTAGAAAGGCCATTACTCAAGAGACAAGTTTTGGGGGCACCAGGGTGGCTCAGTCAGTTGAGCCCGACTCTTGATTTTGGCTCAGGTCATGATCCCAGGATCGTGGCATCGAGCCCCACATTTGGGCTCCACACCCAGCTTGGAGCCTGCTTAAGATCTCTCTCCCTCAATCCCTCTGCCCCTCTCCCCTGCTTGTGTGCTCTCTCCCTCTAAAAGAAAAAAAAAAAGAAAGAAGGAAAGAAAGAAAAAGAGATGAGTTTTTGATTGGAAAGGAATTTGAGATAAAAGATTCAGGAGGCCAGCAACCTCGGGAGAAGGTACTCTGAGGTTTCTGCCTGGCTCAGGGGTTTTTAAAGGGGTTTAGGGTAGTTAATCAGCAAAGGGAGTGTAGCGGCCTGCAACATTTCTTGATTATGTGCAGATTCCATGATGTCAGCTACAAAAGTTATCCTAGTACTTGGGGGTTGTGTGAGGGAGTCTGGTTCTTGTTTTATTATGTGCAGGAGTACTCTGTTCTTTCTGCAAAGGAAGGCAATGCCTATGGATACACAAAGGGAAGTCAGTAAAATCATTTGTGTGACCAAAAAAAGAAAAACATTTTACTAAAAAAATTGCCGGGCTAATCCTAAAGCTGAGTCAGCCTCAGACAGACTTGCTGGTTTTTTGGGCCTGGGAAAAGTTCTGGTTCTTCATTCCTCAAGGACAGTGGTCTGCAAATCTCAAAGAAAATTAGTTCTGTTGAAGATCAAGGGATTTAGGTCAGCAAGTAAGGAAAGTTAACCTGAAGCAAGTTAATCCTTAAGACCTGCTGGAGTGCTGTTACACTATCATCTTGCATTTGTGTGGTATATTAGTTCCAGTTGATGAACCAATCAATATCGATACATTATTCCTAAAGTCCATAGTTTCCAGTACAGTTCATTCTTTGTATTGTACATAACATCAAGTATCTACCATTACACTATCATAAGAAGAGTTTCACTGCCCAAACATGCCCTGTGCTCCACCTCGACCACTCCCCCTAAACCTCTGGCAAGGACTGACCTTTTGATTATTTCTATAGTTTGGCCTTCTCCAGAATGTCATATAGTTTGAATTATACCATGTGTAGCCCTTTCAGATGCTTCTTTCATGTAGCAATATGCACTTAATGTTCCTTCGGGTCTTTGTAGCTTGATAGACCATTTAACTGCTGAATAATACTCCATTGTATGGAGGTACCACAGTTTATTCATCCCTTCACCTGCTGAAAAACATCCAATTTTGCTTCCAATTTTGGCACCATAGAGGGTACCTGATCCCTGAGAGGGAATGGGTATGATCTAGCTCTGTACCTTTGCTTCTCTGAGTCTATTCTGTTCCCAGATGGTATTTGCCTGGAAACGTAAGGACCTAGATCTCACCTACAGGCCATTGAACAGTTGATGACCTTCAGGAGCTACGACTACCAAGACACCTGAAACAAACTCATGCTTGAGTGGACACTAAGGACATATACCAAATACTGGGCCCTATTATATATATTATATATATATTATATATATTATATATTCATATATATTATTATATATTTTATATATATATTATATATATTTATATATTATATTCATATATATTATATATATTATATATTATATATTCATATATATTATATATATGTGTATATATATATATACATACATACATATATATATATATATATATATATATATATATATATACATATTCCATATACCAAATACTGGGCCCTATTATCTAATAGGCCCTATTATATATATTATATATTCCTATTTCTAGAATACCAAGTTGGTTGTCAGCTGGCACTTTCACAGACACATATTCCCTCTTACCTGCTTCTGCAGGATTACTGTGACTTGACATACAGATCTGATTTGGTGGTCCCAGGCGAGGGCCTTCTGGAAGCTTTAGTATGTGCTGCCAGCATCACTGCACATTGCACGAGTCGCTTCAAACCTTCAACCTCCCTTAGCAGAGAATATTCCTTTGGGAGTATTCTGTAAATAGAGAGCCAGCAGGACTATGATTCTGCCAAATGCTTCAGCCAAAAGATCAAGAGTTAACTGAAGAAGGTTTTTTTCTGTACCTAGGGCAACCAACATATACTGCATTTGAATAAATGCTTATGAATCTGTCTCTCTGCCTAGATAGCAAGTCACTTGAGAAGAGGAAATATGTCATACACAGATACCAAAAGAGCAGCATGCATATAACTAATGATTGTCCGTGGCTTGCTGACTTTTTAAAAAATAAGGAGCTAATGGCAACGAAGGCTACCTCCGACAAGCCAGCAACATGTTTGAACTGCAGGCTCCCTAAACATCTGAGGGCTTCACAGAGCTATGACAATGACATGAGTAGTGGAACTAATGCTTTTCAGCCCAATGTAGAATTCTAAACTTCAATTGCAATTAGAAAATATCTTTGGGGTGCCAGGGTGGCTCAGTCGGTTAAGCATCTGACTCTTGATTTTGGCTCAGGTCACTATCTCATGGTTTGTAAGTTTGAGCCCCACATCGGGCTCGTGCTGACAGTGTGGAGCCTGCTTGAGATTCTCTCTCTCTCCTTCTCTCTCTCTCTGCCTCTCCCCTGCTTGCGTGCTCTCTCAAAATAAATAAATAAACTTTAAAAATAATAAAATAAATTACTGGTAATTCTGATCCCTCGTCCTCACTGCCAGAGATTCTGATTCCCTGGACTAGAGACTAGCTCACATGTCAGTATTTTCTTCTCTTCTTTCTTCTCTTCTCTCTTATTTTCTCTCTCCTCTCCTCTCCTCTCCTCTCTTCTCCTCTCCTCTCCAAAGATTCTCAAGGAGTTTTCTAGTTTGTAGCCAGGGCTGCAAACCACTATCCAAAGCTAACCACTTTATTTAACTGATAAGGGAACTCCTAGAATTTGACTCACCCAGCTTGTCAATCCAACACAGAAGTGATCCTGGAATTCTGATATTGGACCTATAGTTCTATGCGTAAGTTTCATTTCTTCAAGTAGAAACCCTATCCGTCCAAAGTGAGTTTCCCTGTTTAGTTTTCATTGCTCTTTCCTACTTGTAAATACACACACACATACACACAGACCCATTTATAATGGCTGTTTTCTCTCTCCTTAATGCTGCTGTCCTGTGTAGTTTGTGGGTGTGCTTATGCCAAAGACACAGTGGGTAATATTCTGCATACCTAATCAGCTGAGTCAGAGCCCCACAGAACCAGGACTGCTGCCAAATTCACAGTGATCACAAGGTAAACACTTGCTCTGTTTCTCTGGCACACTGTCACTAGGTGCCAATAGGTGAAGGGGATGAAGAGGTTAAATCCCTCAGTTATAAAACAAATAAATTATGCAGATATAAAGTACAGCACAGGAAATATAATCAATAATATTGTAACAACTTTGTATGATGACAGACGGTATAGACTGACTGTGGCGATCATTACATAACGTAGATAAATGTTGAATCACTGTGTTTTACTCCTGAAACTAATACAATATGTCAACTACTTCAATTGAAAAATAATTTTTATGTGCAATATTATTGCGCAAAAAATTCCAAAGCCATACTGCTATTAGTGCAAACAGCCCTTCCAGCCTTTATTTCAGTATTTGCTGGCATTTCCATGCCTTTATTTCAGAGTTAGGTTAGAGATGGTGCCTTGCAGAAAATGTTTTCACCTGAAAATTCAGTTGGTCTGCTAGAAACGTCCCATCTGATACAGAACGAGGAGAGAGCTGAGAAGTGATCCCTGTTCCAAAATTTCTTCTCCCCCACACAAGTCAGTCCCTCCAAGGGAGGGGCTGGATGCTTGCCATCCAAGAGGCTTTGCCAGTCTCCATGTATGGGCATGCCCAGGGCTTCCTGACTTGGGCCCTAAGGTGGGAAGATCTAGGCTGCCCTGGCTTGAGGATCACAGCAGAGTGCTCTGCCTTAGCAGCTTCACAGTCAGAGACATGACATAATCCCCCAAATCATAATGGGGAAGCGTTGCAGCTGGAGGTTAGCGCAGACTTCCCACTGCACAGATGGGGGGACGTATCATACGTCATGAAAATAGCACCCACAGTTACTGAATGCTCTTCAGTATGAGAAGAATGAGACACACTTTCCATGTGTTATTCCATTTCACTTCACTACGACCCCATGAGGAAAGATCTATTACTATCCTGATTTCATAGGCATGGAGTTGTAGCTTAGAAAAGTGAACCAGGGTGCCTGGCTGGCTCAGAGAGAAGAGCATGCAACTCTTGGTATCAGGGTTGTGAATTTGAGCCCCATGTTGGGTGTAGAGATTACAATAAACAAACAAACAGACAAGCAAACAACCTTAAAAAAATGGTGGACCAACCAGCTTATGATCACACAGCAAGCCGCAAAGTTCAATATTGAAACTAGTGTGATTCCAGGTGGCTTTTGCCACTGTGTCGTGTGAACACAAGAGCAAATGAAGATGAAATGTCTTAATATTTCTCATTGTGCCCCAGCTGGGAAGGAGTTAAAGGAATCTCAGGAAAAAATGTCTCACTGGCCTTCTATCTGGCAATAAAGATTGTTCTGTGATGGAGCTTTATGCTCTTGTACGCAGCGCACATTGCCCTAAAATGAGTGAGATGGTGTATGTCTGAGAAATCCCCAGCCATCAGGTAGTTCTGTCAAGGGACAGGTCTAAGAGGTTCTAATGCCTTAGGTTCTCACCTCCAGGCAGAAAACGGTTTGTCTAATAGGCACTCTTTCCTTTACGTGCATTTAGGCTTCCATTGTGGGTCAGCCAGGCCATGGTCCCCCTTCTTTTGTTCCACTGGGTAGTTCTACTCTCCCTTTCTGTGCTTTCATTTTGCTTGGAGAGTTTTACAGCCTACTTCTATAATTAGGCACATTTAGGGAGTGGGATTGGGATTCTTGTTATTTAGGTAATCTTGATTTGTTGGGTTTGGAAATGAACACATGGATCTAAACCATATCTTGTGGTCATAAGATGTCAGGAGGGTCAGCACATTCTTCTAGGAACTAGGAATGGACAGATGTGGTCTACCTCAAGTTAACTGAAGTTAATTAACTTCAGTGAAGAAAGCAGACATTTCCCCCAAACCTAATGCAGCTAACAATCTAGTGAGAAAAAACAGCAAAACAAGAACAGAGTCAATTAAAGGTCAGCTTTCTCCATAAAGAAGTTTGGAATGTAATTTGTTCAATTGTGCTAAGCAGTTCTCTTGTTTTATGCCATCTGGTTTGAAGCACTATTTATTCAGTCATTTGCTGGTATTGATTTAGTTGCATCAAAAAAACATGAAAAGGTTGCTACATTATTTGAGAGATCATCACTAGCAATCACCTTTGATCATGACATTTTATTAAAAGGCATTGCACACCAAGTAATATTTTTAAAAGGAAAAAAATAAAGAAACAATGTTACTGTTTTCTCATTTTTGTATTTGCTTTGGGGGAGGATGTATTAATTTCCCATTGTGGCTGTAACTACCACAAAATTGGTAGCTTAAAACCATACAAATTTATTGTCTTATAGTTCTTGAGGTCAGAAGACTGAAATGGGTTTCAGTGGACTGAAATCAAGGTGTTGGCACAGCCACACTGCTCCCAGAGGCTCTAGGGGACAATCATTCTTGTACCTTTTCCAGCTTCTAGAAGCTCCTTACATTTCTTGGTGGGGACCCCTAATCCACAAGATTACAAGTCCCCAAGGAATTCAGAGAAATATCTGATAGGATTTTGGATTTCTACTGAAATTCTACAGGAATTACAGAGGAAGCAAACTTTATATCATTGAGAGTAGGCATCAGAGTCAAATAGAAGCCATCTGCCCAACTTCTTTATCACTAAAACAAGAGATTTGTTAGTTTTAACAAGAATGATATCTTAAAGTGCTTGTGTTTGGGGAAAAATTCTGTGTGTTGCCAATTCTCCCAGAGTGAGAAATATTAAAGGTAAATAATTGTTGGATGATTGCTTGATTCTTCATCAGGCAACTCTTCCCGGTATTGCTATATATCATTTGCACCCAGAAAGCAGAGCTCATTGATGTAAAATAAATCTCTGGATTATGTGATGTGTTTGTGTGAGGTGTGTTGGACAATCTCCAGAGATCATGGCTACTAGAGTGTCTTATAACCTAATACCATGTCTCTGTCCCATCCTTCCCCATTCTGGGAGAGATCTCTGCACTTCCCAGGGCTCAATTAACTCTAAAGTGTGGGACAGGCTGGATGTCTGCAGAGAATGACAACAAGCAGCAAATCCAGGAAAACAGATGCTCTTTGGTATTGAAAATGCTTTTGCTAAGCTTACACATCAATATTTCCAGGCACTAACAAGTGGTCTCTTTAGATTAACAGCTGAAGTTCATGAGCTTGTTACTCCCATGCACATGACTGACAGCACCCCATTGGTGTCCTTTTTTATTTATTTATTTTCTTCCAATTTCTTAATTTAAATTCTAGTTAGTTAACATGCAGTGGGATATTGGTTTCAGGAATAGAATTCAGTGATTCATCACTTACATACAACACCCAGTGATCATTATAACAAGTGCCCTCCTTAATCCCCATCACCCATTTAGCCCTTCCCCCATCCACCTCCCTCCATCAACCCTCAGTTTGTTCTATGATTTGCTTCCCCCTCTCTTTTTTTTTTCTGCTCCCATATGTTCATCTGTTTTGTTTCCTAAATTCCACACATGAGTGAAACCATATGGTATTTGTATTTCTCTGACTTATTTTGCTTAGCATAATACACTCTAACTCCATCCACATTGTTGCAAATAGCAAGATTATATCCTTTGTGATGGCTGAGTAATATTCCAGTGTGTGTGTGTGTGTGTGTGTGTGTGTGTGTGTGTGTACATACATACCACCTCTTCTCTATCCATTCATCAGTCGATGGACGTTTGGGTTCTCTCCATAGTTTAGCTATTGTTGACAATGCTGCTATAAACATTGGGGTGTATGTGCCGCTTCGAATCTGTATTTTTGTATCCTCTGGTAAATACTTAGTAATGTAATTGCTGGATCATAGGGTAGTTCTATTTTTAACTTTTTGAGGAACCTCCATACTGTGTTCCAGAGTGGCTACATGAGTTTGTATTCCCACCAACAGTGCAAGAAGTTTCCCCTTTCTCTGCAACCTTGCCAACATCTGTTGTTTCCTGTGTTGTTGATTTTAGCCATTCTGACGGTGTGAGGTGGTATCTCATTGTGGTTTTGATCTGTATTTCCCTAATGAGGAGTGATGCTGAGCATCTTTTCATGTGTCCGTTAGCCATCTGGATGCCTTCTTTGGAAAAATGACTATTCATGTCTTCTGCTGCCCATCTCTTAACTTGATTATTTATTTATTTATTTATTTATTTATTTATTTATTTATTTATTTATGGATGTTGAGTTGGATAAGTTCTTTATAGATTTTGGATACTAACCCTTTGTCAGATATGTCATTTGCAAAAGTCTTCTCCCATTCCCTAGGCTGTCTTTGAGTTTTGTTGATTGTTTCCTTTGTTTGGTGTCCTTGTTTAAAGTTACCCCCACTCAAAAATTTCTCCAAGTGTGCAGGGAGTATCTCTCATGTTCTCCTAAATGAGGCCAAACCACAGTTCCTGCCATTCACTACTGTTAAGGTACTCTAGCCCAGGTCTTTGCTAATTGCTATCTACACCCGACTACTGGCTCTAGCTCCTTGGGGATCACCCTAGCCACCAGTGTCTTCATTTCTATGATGCTGTTAGAACTGGAACTGCATTGGGACTAAGGGCCCCTGCCTATAGCCTGCCCAACTTGAATGACCACCCTCAGTCTGAGTCCACTGCTCTGTAGCTTATCCCCAGCCATGCCAAATGTGATACAGCCACCTCAGTCCTGGAGTACATGGTGAAGGGATTAGGCCTCCTGGGACATTCCCCTTGATATCTCTCCTTTCATCCAGGCCTCCTCCAGCAGCACCCCCAACTGCTTTTATCTGTATTCAACCATTCCTCTCCTACCCGAAGCCCACTTCCTAGCCCTTTCAGACTGTGCTGTAATGATCAATTCAAATAAATTAGGTGTATAAATGAGGGTATTATTTACAGCAGTGATTCTCAATGGGAGTGGGACATAACAGGGGAGAGGAAGATTTGGTGCCTCAGAGCAAATAAAAAATCTGCTTTTGCTAACCTATGGAGACAATTTTTTTTTTGGTCACAACTTCAGAGTGCTGCTGACATCTAGTGGGTTAAAACTCTCTGTCTTAAAAAAAAAAAAAAAAAAAAAAAAAGATGCTTCTTAAACATCCCACAATGCTGGACAGGTTCCCACAACTAAGACTTATCCAGCCCAAATATTAATAGTTTCCAAGGTTGAGAACTCTGCCTTATATCTATTTCTTAGAGGAGCTACTACTTAACTTTCAGTTTCTCAAGCAGATTTCAGAATAGTTGCCATGTTTCACTTTCTATTTCCCTTTTTCTCTAGTTTCTGTGTTTCACATCTTGATAAGAATCAATTCAAAAGACAATGCATTACTGATTTTCCCAAGAATGCACCCAATCCAACATTCTGTGGAAAAAAAAAGATTGATATCCAAATTTCATCTAGTAATTTTAATATGTTCAACACCCACCCACCAGTCAGGTCTTTGTTTCTCTTCAAACCTGAAAATGTATATTCTTTAAATTTTTTACAGATGGTTTTTGCCTTTCTGAATTTGAATTCCCAACAATATAAGTAGACAACCAGGATTTTTTTTCCTTTGATGTTTACTCTGATTGCTTAGTTGCTATCCATTTAAACTCTAATAAGTAAAGACCATCTCTTGGCCCAAATGTAGCTGAGAGAAAGGAAGGAAAAGAAGTAGGAACAAAGGAGAAAACACATGATCAACACACTGGAAATTAAAAAAAAATTTTTTTTTCATTTTAGAGAGAGCAGGGGGAGGGGCAAAGGGAGACAGAGAGAGAGACAGATAATTTTAAGTAGGCTCCACACTCAGAGTGGAGCCCAACACGGGGCTGGATCCCACAACTCCGGGGTCATTACCTGTGCTGAAATCAAGAGTTGGACAGTTGGAAGTTTAAACAACTGAGTCACCCAGTTGCTCTGGAAATTTTTTCAAACACTGGACCACTATCAGATTTTTCTAATTCCTTGGGAAGGAGAAAATTCTGATTTTATTTTTCTGCCCACAGTAAAACATTCAGGGGAGAGGAGTTAAGATGGCGGAGGAGCCAGGGGACCCTAAGTTTGCCTCATCCCTCAAACACAGCTAGATAAATATCAAACCATTCTGAACATCCAAGAAATCTATCTGAGGACTGAGAGAACAAAACTGCAAATCTACAAGTAGAAAAATGACCACCTCATGGGAGTTGGAGCTGCACAGAGTCGATTTGGGGGAGTTGATAAGAACTGTGGGACCTGTGGAGGGGAGAGAGCCCTGTTTACAAGACTACTGCAAGTTATTATAAGCAGTGGAGTGTAAAATCTGAAGTTTTAGAAGTCTGCACCATCACTGGGGTTGGGTCTGGCCAGCTTAGTGGTGCTCCTATGGGGAAGGAGGGCCAAGAGGAGCAGGTGGTGTGGTCTGAGGATCCCCTGGGTCACACAGGGAGAAACAGTTCCCCAGTTTGGAGTGCCCTTGGGAGTGGCAGCATGGCCTATCTGGGGACAGAAGAACTGGTGGTGCCAATGTCCTACACTGTTCCCCAGCATAGGAGTGGGGACACTGGCTGAGGTCAGTGAGCCTTGATGCCAGCTTTCTGCTGCGCTTTACCATAAACTCCAAACTGCTGCACGCTCGTGCAGCTGCTTTTCTGGGAGAAACTGACAAATGGCAAAAGTGTGGTGAGACCCTCCACCGGACGATCAGTGAGGGGTCACACTGCACAAGTCCCTAAAATTTGGAGTTTTGAAATCCAGCCCTGCGCCTGAGATAAAACACAGGAGTACTGTGCCACCTGCTAGGCAGACAGCTCATTTACAGACAGGGTGAAGGCAGGCATCTGATGGAAGCTGGGGACACAAGAGCGGTAATTGCTCTTCTGTGAAGTCTTCCTGAAGAGTGGTGGGTGGGCGTGAACTCTCCACTCCAGGGACGAGACACCCAGGCAACTGACCAACTTCAGTGAACAAAACAGCACCACCAAGACACTTACACCAAACCCTGCCCCCTGCACCCTGAAGGTGCATCTCCACTAGGGCAAGTCCACCTGGGAATCAGTGCAATAGGCCCTTTCCCCATAAGACCAGCACAAACCCTTCACATGCACCAAGTTTACTGATCATAGAGTGCTGCCAGCTGTAGGGAAAATAGGATCTAGCTTCCTTTAGATTTTTATTTTTTAATTTTTAATTTTTAAATTTTATTTTTTGGATCTAGCTTCTTTTAGCAAGCAGACCAAAACACACCTAGGATCTAGCTTTTTTTTTCTTTTCTTTTTTTCTGGACAAAATGACAAGGTGGAAGAATTCACCCCAAAAGAAAGGACAGGAAGAAGTAATGGCCAGGGATTTAATCAATACAGATATAAGTACGATGTCTGAACTAGAATTTAAAGCAATTATAAGGATATTAACTAGGCTTGAAAAAAGCATAGTAGACACTAAAGAATCCCTTACTGCACATATAAAAGAACTAAAATCTAATCAGGCTGAAATTAAAAATACTATAACCGAGGGACACCTGGGTGGCTCAGTCAGTTAAGCATCTGGCTTTGGCACAGGTCATGATCTCACAGATCATGAGTTTGAGCCCCACATTGGGCTCTGTGCTGACGACTCAGAGCCTGGAACCTATTTCAGATTCTGTGTCTCCCTTTCTCTACCCCTCCCCCACTAGCACTCTGTTTGTCTCTCTGTCTCTCAAAAATAAATAAATATTTTAAAAAATACTATAACTGAGATGTAAATGTGAATGGATGCCATGACAATGAGGATGGATGAAATAGAAGAACAAATCAGTGATACAGAAGATGAATTATGGAAAATAATGAAGCTGAAAAGAAGAGGGAAATAAAAGTATTGGATCACAAATGTGGACTTAGGGAACTCAGCGACTTTAAAGCATAGTAACACTTGTATCATAGGAGTCCCAGAAAATGAAGAGAGAAAAAAAGGAGGCAGGTTTATTTGAGCAAATTATAGCTGAAAACTTTGGGGAAGGAAAACAGATGTTGAAATCTAAGAAGCACAGAGAACTCCCATTAAATTCAACAAAAGCTGAGACATACCATAGTCACCAAGACATATCACAGTCAAATTCACAAAACACACAGATAGGGAAAGATTCCTGAAAGCAAAAAGGGGAAAACAGTCCTTAACCTACAAGGAAAGACAGATCAGGTTCACAGCAGATCTGTCCACAGAAACTTGGCAGGCCAGACAGGAGTGACAGGATATACTGAATGTGCCGAATGGGAAAAATATGTGGCCAAGAATACTCTACCCAGCATGGCTTTCATTCAGAATAGAGGGATAAATTAAACAGTTTCCCAGACAAACAAAAACTAAAGGGTTTTGTGACCACTAAGCCAGCCCCGCAAGAAATATTAAAAGGGACTCTTGGGGTGGGGGGTGAAGGAGACCAAAAGCAACAAAGACTAGAAAAGAACAGAGAAGATAACCGGAAACACGAGCTTTACAAGTAACATAATGGCACTAAACTAATATCTTTCAATAATCACTGTGAATGTAATGGACTACATGCTTCAATCAAAAGACATATGGTATTAGAATGGGTAAAAAAAAATAAGACCCATGTACATGCTGCCTACAAGAGACTCATTTTAGATATAAAGACACCTGCAGATACTGTGTGAAGGAATGGAGAACTATCTATCATGCTAATGGATGTCAAAAGAAAGACAGAGTAGCCATAAGTATATCAGACAAACTAGATTTTAAACAAAAGACTATAACAAGAGATGAAGAAGGGCATTACATTATAATTAAGGGGTCTATCCATCAAGAAGATCTAACAATTGTAAATATTTATGCCCCAATGTCTAAATATATAAATCTAAAATCTATATAAAATCTATATATAAATATAATATATATTTAATATATTTAATATATATTTAATAAATATATATATTTATATCTATATATAAATAAAATCTAAATCTAAATAAATCTATAAAAAAATAAATAAATCTATAAATAAATCTAAACATATAAGTCAATTAATCACAAACATAAACAAACTCATTGATAATAATAAATAATAGTAAGGGACTTTAACACCCCATTTACAATAATGGACAGATCATATAAGCAGAAAATCAACAAGGAAACAATGATTTTGAATGACACACTGGACTGAGTGGACATAACAGATACATTCAGAACATTTCATACTAAAGCAAAAAAATACACATTCTTTTCAAGTGCATATGGAACATTCTTCAGAGTAGATCACATAGTGGGTCACAAATCAACAAGGAAAAAAGATTAATATCATGCATATTTTCAGACCACAACACTATGAAACTTCAAGTCAATCACAAGAAAAAATTAGGAAAGACCACAAATACATGGAGGTTAAAGAAAATCCTACTAAAGAATGAACGGATTAACCAGGAAATTAAATAAGAAATTTTAAAATACATGGAAGCAAAGGAAAATGAAAACAAAACGTTTGGGATACAGCAAAGGCAGTCCTGTCCTAAGATTGAAGGATACTGCAGGGCACCTGGGTGGCTCAGTCGGTTAAGCATCTGACTTCGGCTCAGGTCATAATCTCACAGTCTGTGAGTTTGAGCCCTGCGTCGGGCTCTGTGCTGACAGCTCAGAGCCTGGAACCTGCTTCAGATTCTGTGGCTCCCTCTTTCTCTTCCCCTCCCCCAGTTGCACTCTCTCTTTCTCTCAAAAATAAACATTAAACATTAAAAAAAAAAAAAAGTAATACAGGTCTACCTCAAGAAGCAAGAAAGTTCTCAAATATACAACCTAACTTTACACCTAAAGGAGCTAGAAAAGGAACAGCAAATAAAGCCTAAAGCCAGCAGAAGAAAGGAAATAATAAAGATTAGAGCAGAAATAAACACTATAGAAACAACAACAAAAAAAAAACCAGAACAGATCAATGAAATTAAGAGCTACTTTTTTGAAATAATTAGTAAAATTGATACACCCCTAGCCAAACTTATCAAAAAGTGAAGGGACCCAAATAAATAAAATCATGAATAAAAGAGAGAAATCACAACCAACACCACAGAAATACAAATTACAAGAGAGTATTATGAAAAATTACATGCCAACAAATTGGGCAATCTGGAAGAAATAGAGTCCTAGAAACATACAAACTACCAAAACTGAAACAGGAAAGGATAGAATATTTGAGTAGACCCATAATCAGCAGAGAAATTGAATCGGTAATCAAAAATCTCCCCCAAAAAACAAAAGTCCAGGGCCAGATGGCTTCCCAGGAGAATCCTACCAGACATTTAAAGAAAAGTTAATACCTATTTTTCTCAAATTGTTCCAAAAAATGGAAATGGAAGGAAAACTTTCAAACTCTTTCTACAAGGCCAGCATTATCTTGTTTCCAAAACCAAAGATTCCACTAAAAAGGAGAATTACAGGCCAATATCCCTGATGAACATGAATGCAAAAATTCTCAACAAGATGCTAATCAAATCTAATAGTACATTAAAAGAATTATTCACCACGATCAAGTGGGATTTATTCCTGAGCTTCAGGGGTGGTTCAGTATTTGCAAACCAATCAATGTGATATACCACATTAATAAAAGAAAGGATAAAAACCAAGTGATCCTCTCAATAGATGCAGAAAAAGAATGTGACAAAATACAGCATCCTTTCTTGATAAAAACCTTCAAGAAAGTAGGGACAGAAAGATCATAACTCAAGATCATAAAAGCTATATATAAAAGACCTATCACTAATATCATCCTCAATGGGGAAAAACTGAGATCTTTCCCCCTAAGGTCAGGAACATGACAAGGATGTCCACTCTCACCACTGTTATTCAACATAGTGTTGGAAGTTCTAGCTTCAGCAATCAGACAACACAAAGAAATAAAAGGCATCCAAATTAGCAAGGAAGAAGTCAAACTTTCACTCTTCTCAGGTGACATGATACTCTATGTGGAAAACCCAAAAAACTGCTAGAACTGATCCATGAATTAAGCAAAGTTGCAAGATATAAAATCAGTGTACACAAATTGGTTGCATTTCTGTACACCAATAATGAAGCAACAGAAAGAGAAACCAAGGAATCTATCCTATTTACAATAGCACTAAAAACCATAAAATACCTAGAAATAAACCTAACCAAAGAGGTGAAGATCTATACACTGAAAACTATAGAAAGCGTATGAAAGAAATTGAAGAAGACACACACACACACAGACACAGACACACACACACACACACACACACACACACACACACACACACACAATGGAAAAACATTCCATGTTCATGAATTGTAAGAACAAATATTGTTAAGATATCAATACTACCCAAAGCAATCTACACATTCAGTGCAATCGCTATCAAAATAACACCAGCATTCTTCACAGAGTTAGAACAAACAATCCTAAAATTTGTATGGAACCAGAAAAGACCCTGAATAGCCAAAGCAATCCCAAAAAAGAAAACCAAAACTGGAGGCATCACAATTCTGGACTTCAAGCTGTATTACAAAGCTGTACTCATCAAGACAGTATGGTACTGGCACAAAAATAGACACATAGATCAATGGAACAGAATAGAGAACCCAGAAATGGACCCACAAATATATGGCCAACTAATCTTTGACAAAGCAGGAAAGAATATCCAATGGAAAAAAAGACAATCTCTTCAGCAACTGGTGTTAGGAAAACTGGACAGCAACATCCAGAAGAATGAACCTGGACCACTTTCTTACACTATACACAAAAATAAACTCAAAATGGATGAAAGACCTAAACATAAGACAGGAAGCCATCAAAATCCTAGAGGAGAAAACAGGCAACAACCTCTTTCACCTTGGCTGCAGCAACTTCTCACTTGATATGTCTCCAGAAGCAAGAGAAACAAAAGCAAAAATGAACAATTGGGACCTCATCAAGATAAAAAGCTTCTGCACAGTGAAGGAAACAATCAGCAAAACTAAAAGGCAACCAACGCAATGGGAGAAGATATTTGCAAATGACATACCAGATAAAGGGTCAGTATCCACAAAATCTATAAAGCACTTATCAAATTCAACACCCAAAAAACAAATAATCCAGTGAAGAAATGGGCAAAAGACGTGAATAGACACTCCAAAGAAGACATCCAGATGGCTAACAGATACATGAAAAAATGCTCAATATCATTCATCATCAGGAAAATAAGATCAAAACCACAATGGGATACCACCTTACACCTGTCAGAATGACTAAAATTAGCAACGCAGGCAACAACAGGTGTTGGCGAGAACGTGAAGAAAGAGGAACCCTTTTGCATTACTGGTGGGAATGCAAGCTGGTGCAGTCACTCTGGAAAATAGTATGGAGATTCCTCAAAAAATTAAAAATAGAATTACCCTATGACCCAGCAATTGTACTACTAGGTATTTATCCAAGGGATACAGGTGTGCTGTTTCAAAGGGGCACATGAACCCCAATGTTTATAGTCCAAACTTTCACTAATTGCAAATGACATGATATTCTATGTAGAAAACCCAAAAGACTCCAGTAAAAATTTGCTAGAACTAACAGATGAATTCAGCAAAGTCACAGGATATAAAATCAAAGTACAGAAATCTATTATATTTCCATACATCAATAATGAAGCAGCAGAAAAAGAAATCAAGGAATTGATCCCATTTATAACTGCACCTAAAACAATAAGATGCTTAGTAACCTAACTAAAGAGGTAAAAGATCTATACTCTGAAAACTATAAAACACTTATGAAAGAAATTGAAGAAGACACAAGGAAATGGAAAAGCATTCCATGCTCATGGATTGGAAGAACCAACATCTTTTAAATGTCTATACTATCCAAAGCAATCTACACATTTAATGGAATCCCTATCAAAACACCACCAGCATTTTTCACAGAGCTAGAACAAACAGTCCTAACGTTTATTTGAAACCCAAAATGACACCAAATAGCCAAAACAATCCTGAAAAAGAGAAGCAAAGCTGGAGGCATCACGATTTTGAACCTCAAGCTATATTACAAAGCTGTAATCATCAGACAGTTATGGTACTGGCACAAAAACAGACACATGGATGAATGTAACAGAATAGAAAACCCAGAAATGGACCCACAACTATATGGTCAACTAACATTCAACAAAACAGTAAAGAATATCGAATGGAAAAAAGCAGTCTCTTCAACAAATGATGTTGGGGAAACCGGACAGCAACATGCAGAAGAATGAAACTAGGCAACTTTCTTACACCATACACATAAATTCAAAATAGATGAAAGATCTAAATGTGAGACAGGAAACCATCAAAAATCCTAGAAGAGAACATAGGCAGCAACCTCTTCCACCTTCCAACCTTCTACCTTCCATCCACCAGTGGATGTAGCCACTTCTTACTAGACGTGTTGCCAGAGGCAAGGGAAAGAAAAGCAAAAATGAACTATTGGGACCTCATCAAGATAAAAATCTTCTGCACCACGAAGGAAACAATCATCAAAACTAAAAGGCAGCCTAGGGAATGGGAGAAGACATTTGCAAATGACATCTGATAAAGTGTTAGTATCCAAAATCTATAAAGAACTTATCCAACTCAACATCTAAAAAACAAACAGTCCAGTTAAGAAATGGGCAGCAGAAGACACAAATAGTCATTTTCACAAAGAAGACATCCAGGTGACTAACAGACACATGAAAAGATGCTCAACATCACTCCTCATCAGGAGATCAAAACCACAATGAGATACCACCTTACACCTGCCAGAATGGCTAAAATTAACAACACAAGAAACAACAGATGTTGGCAAGGTTGCAGAGAAAGGGAACCCTCTTGCACTGTTGGTGGGAATGCAAACTCTGGAACACAGTAGGGAGATTCCTCAAAAAGATAGAAATAGAACTACCCTATGATCCAGGAATTGCATTACTAAGTATTTACCAGAGGATACAAAAATACAGATTCGAAGTGGCACATGCACCCCGATGTTTATAGCAGCATTGTCAACAATAGCTAAACTATGGAGAGAACCCAAACGTCCATCGACTGATGAATGGATAGAGAAGAGGTGGTATGTATGTACACACACACACACACACACACACACACACACACACACACACAGGAATATTACTCAGCCATCGTAAAAGGATGAAAGCTTCCCATTTGCAACAATGTGGATGGAGCTAGAGTATATACTATGCTAAGCAAAATAAGTCAGTCAGAGAAATACAAATACCATATGGTTTCACTCATATGTGGAATTTAGGAAACAAAACAGATGAACATATGGGAGCAGAAAAAAAAGAGAGAGGGAGGCAAACCATAAGAGAACAAACTGAGGGTTGATGGAGGGAGGTGGCTGGGGGAAGGGCTAAATGGGTGATGGGGATTAAGGAGGGCACTGGTTATAATGATCACTGGGTGTTGTATGTAAGTGATGAATCACTGAATTCTGCTCCTGAAACCAATATCCCACTACATGTTAACTAACTAGAATTTAAATTAAAAATTGGAAGAAAAAAAACCCTTTCAGTACTTTTTCTAAAATGTGGCTTCCCACTTAAGATAAAGATTACAATAGCCTTCAGGCCCACCACATTACCTCTCTGATCTATATTCTTATGATTTTTTTCCTTGTTCTCACCACTCCAACCACACCATCCATGCATGCCAAGTATGCTCCCACCTCAAGCGATTTGCACTTAGTGTTTCCCATGTCTGGAATATTCTTCTCTAGCTCCATATCTACAGTGTTCACTTCTTCACCCACCTCGGATTTTTGCTCAATTGTGACTTTCTCAATGAAACCGGCCCTTATGAACATATTTATACTAGCAAAAATCACCCTGGAGTCAAAACGTCTCTATGCTTTTTCTCCATAGCACCATCTGGTATATAATATTTTATTTGTTCTTTATTATTTCTATCTCCCATACTAGAAGATAACTTCCATAAAGCTAGGTCCTCTATCTTCATCATTGCTATATTGACAGTGCCTTGAACAATGGTTCTTAGCAGTTGTTCAATATAACTTGTTGAATGAATGAACGAATAAATCCAAGAGGAGCAAAAATTTTGGTTTATGGGTATTTGGCATTTTCTGCTTAGACTACCAATACCACCCCCATCTTTACGAATCTTATACGGAGCAAGGTTGGCAAAGGCACAGAAAGCAGGCACTCTCACACAACTGTGAGTGGAGGTGTATAAACCTCTTTGCAAAGGTATTCTGCAATACCTATCAACTTTTTAAATGTATATGCATTTTGCCCCCCAAATCTCTTTAAATTTGCGCAACGGAAATAATGGCACGGGTGCACAGCACTGCACCTGTTTTGTTTGTTTGTTTGAATCAAGACTGGAAGCAGGGGCTTCAGTTTCAGTTTAGGATGCGGGAAGCTGGAAAGAGCATCGCTGCCACCCTCACGACAAAAATAATGCTGAACGATTTCCTGGCGTTTTATTTAAAAATAAATGAGGTTGCTCGAGCGCCACGCAGGCTCAACGAGACAGGGGAGAGCCCAAAGTCCAGAGGGCCAGCTGCAAATTCCACACCGAACCACCGCGAGGTCCATAAACGTGCCCCCCACCCCCACCCTGGGTTCCTCAGCCCCGTTGGGGCCCCACTCAGCTCTCGCATAAGTTTCCGTTTCCTGGAACTGGACTCCGCCTAGTCCGGGATCAGATTCACTTTTCGGTTTCCTTTTCCCGCTCGGGTCCTGCGTTTAACAAAGCCCACGCCTGGGCAGCGACCTCGCGCCGCCGACGCCCCGCGGGAAGCGCGCGCCGCCCGCCCGCACTCCCCGCGCACGCGCACACGCCCGCCCGCGCGCGTCCCGCCGCTCGGCAGCTGGGGAGCCCAGTCCTGAGGAGAAAGCCCGAGGGGACAGCCGCCCCTCTCCCCCTCCCGGACGGCCCGCAGCGCCCAGCCACCATGAGGTGAGGGCTTTCCCCGCTTCTGCTCTCAGACTGCGTAGGCCTTTGTTTCAAGCCGGTGTTTTTCTTTCATCCCGTTGCCAGCGCAGCGGCACGGCCCTGCCGGGGGCCGAGCCCCTTGCGCCCTGCAGCCGGGCGTCGTGTTCGGAGCGCTCCCCGAGAGCCCTGTCCCGGTCCCGGGCGTCTGGAGTCGGGCCTGGCGGGGAGGGTGACCGCGCGCGCTTCCCGGGAGCTCCGACCCTCCAGGGCGTCCGCGGTCAGGACTGTCGGGTCGGGGAGCCAGGCGACGCGCCCCGGGAGCCTGTGCCCTCCCTGCGGCTTTTCTCCGCGGCGGCGACGGCCGTGCTTGGTTGTCGTCCGCCCCCGGGCCGTTCCCGGGCGGCTTCTACGTGGCACGCGTCTCCTGAGGCCCGTCGCCTTCCTCCCCTTCCCGGGACCGCAGCTGCCATTCCCCCCGAGGTGGACAGACGCGGTTTGGCCGCAGCCATGCAGTTGTCACCTAGGTCTACTACTGCCATTTTGCCTTTCCGATTCTGGGTCTGAGTCCTTCCCTTCCTGGGAGCTGCCTTTGTGCCGCGTCCAGATTCTTATTGTTCCCCCCAATCCGCTATTTTACGGGGGTGTCTTCGTCTGTCTCCTTTACTGCCTTTTGGTGGTGGGGTCCTTTTCTCGCCCGTTTCGTATCCCCGGGGGCTGGCACCCTGCCCGGTGCGTGATGAGTGAAGCAGTTAATAAGTTGACGGATGAGATTTGGGGCTCCTGAAGCTGAAAGCCCTTTCTTCTCAATCCCGACTCTGAACATCTACTAGTTGGGTGACCCAAAGCAAAGTTGCTTCCACGCTCTGAGTCTTTTCCTTATCTGTGCAAATTACTGGCATCCAAATCTTAGGCCTGTGGGCTTAATGCACGGCGTAGTACCTAATATTTGCAAATGTTTACTATTATTTTAAGTAAAAAAGAAATTTAATAAGTGCCTCGCTTCTCACATCTGTAACAAGGGAGGGAGGTATCAGGAAGGTGCCTGAAGAAACGAGGAGGAAAGGGGGGGTGCTCTGTATGTGTATGCAGGCTGGAAGAGGGGTGGACCCCAGTGGGGACTTTCTCCCAAGGACAATGAAAGACTGCTTCTTCCTGAGAAAAAGCCCCAAATTGCCTAAAGATAAATGTTGCCTTTTCAGACACAATAGCCTCTCTCTGCCAGCCTCCCAGAGACTGAATTTAAAAATTAAGCAGAGTTTAAAAAATAACATTTCTCGGGGCATCAAGTTGTGCATAAATTCCAGAGCCTGGGCAAGGCACTTCAGTGACTGAATAGCCCATTGAGATCTCACAACCACATTCGAATTACCTGAGGCAGCCCTCCTTATCGTTCTTGAGCGGGGCTGGTGTAAACCTTCACAACAAAAGCAGATGTTCATTTTACTCTGTGGATGGACAGGGGGCTGGTTAGCCCGTTTGTCACCCATCTGGGCAGGCTGTTAAGGAGATGTCTTGCCTCTGAGTCTGGTGCAGTTACACCAGAGTAAGGAACAAACTACCACGGGACAGCCATACCAGGTTTCCCAGTCAGGGCCATAGGAAATAGTCCAAAACTTATTTTCAGAATCAAAACATGGAGCAAGACAGAGAGTATGCCAAGATATAAAGACAAGTGGGATAGGGAGAACTGCAGTGGGAGAAAAGTTTGGAGCCATTAGCAGGAAGCGAAGAACTAGTAAGAATTCCCTCCTCTGGAATCCAGGTACTTGTTATGCTGATCGCCTATACCTCTGGGCTGGACGTGCCAGAAGTTGCCAGCATGTAACTATGTTCATTCAACAAATATTTATTGAGCTTCTGTTAATTGCCTGGAATAATAGATTCCAGGGACACAGTAGTGAAAGATACAAAAATCAGAACAAGGTCCCTATTCTTATGGGGCTTAATTTAAAATGGGGGAAATAGGGGCGCCTGGGTGGCTCAATCGGCTGAGCATCCGGCTTCGGCTCAGGTCATGATCTCACAGGCTGGTGGGTTCGAGCCCCACATCGGGCTCTGTGCTGACAGCTGAGAACTTGGAGCCTGCTTCAGATTCTGTGTCTTCCTCTCTCTGCCCCTCCCCAACTTGTGCCATGTCTCTGTCTCTCAAAAATAAATAAACATTTAAAAAAATTGCCTTTAATGGGGGAAATAGATAGACAATAGATCAATTCAGAAAGTGTTAAGAGCTACAAGGAAAATAAAATAGTGTAATGGGCTAAGAAAGTGATCTAGAATGGAGGGGGCTATTTTAGATCTGCCACAGGTGGCCTCCTGGGTAGGGAATGTTGGAACTGAGTTACAGGAAAGAACTAGTCATGTAAAGACTTAGGAGCAGAACATTGCAAGAATAAACACAACAGGGATAAAAGTCCTTGAATTTGATATGTTTGAGAGAGGAAGAAGGTCAATATGTCTAAAACAGTGAATAAGGAGGAAAGTAGGAGGAGAAAAGGTTGGACAGATAGAGAATACCAAGTCCTTTAGGGACTTCTAGGACATGACAAGGGCTGGATTAATTTTTAAGGGTGTTGGGAAGCCATTGGGAGATTTTAAGCATGAGACTGACATATCTGGTTCACATTTTCAAAAGTTTATTAGTACTCTGAGGGGATCAAGAGCCAACGCTGGGGGACCAGATATTTGCTCCATCTCAAAGGAAAGATGATTGTGGTTTAGACTAGGAAGAAATGGAGTAGAAATGGAGAAAAGTGGATGGATTTGAGATGTATCTGGGTGATAGAATTAACAGGACTTCCTGTTGTATTGGATGAGAGGTTGAGGGAAGAAGAGAAATCAGCTTTCTCCTAGGTTATTTGGCCTGTGGAACTAAGAGGTGCCAAAAAAGATGAGGTTCTGAGGAGCAGGCTCAAGGAATCCAGATTTCTGGATTGGCTATGTTTATTTGAGATGCCAGTTGATGTTTATTTTTAATGTTTATTTATTTTTTTTAATGTTTATTTATTTTTGAGAGAGAGAGAAAGACAGAGTGTGAG
Organism: Panthera onca; assembly: GCF_046562875.1. NCBI lineage: Eukaryota > Metazoa > Chordata > Mammalia > Carnivora > Felidae > Panthera > Panthera onca. The sequence continues at coordinate 37,625,086 of NC_138349.1, read as the reverse complement.
CGGGGTAAGGGGAGTGAGAGAGGGAGACACAGAATCAGAAGCAGAATACAGGCTCTGAGCTGTCAGCACAGACCCCAACCGGGGGCTTGAACTCACATTTGTGAGATCATGACCTGAGCCAAAGTTGGATGCTTGACTGAGCCATCCAGGTGCTCCTGAGATGCCAGTTGAACTTCTAACTGAAGATGTGAATAAAAAGTCATTAAGTTTGGAATTTAGGGAAAAGATCAGAGATCAAAGAAATATATTGGAAGATCATTAGGTCTACGTTAGAAAGTCTTGAATTGTGGGAAAAAAATATTTTAATTCACTTCTCTTAATAATGATGATAATTGGATCTTGATAACTAAGAGTTTTGCCCTTCCTTTGCACCATTTCAAAAAAATGTTTTAATCTTTATTTTTGAAAGAGAGAGACAGAACAAGAGGGAGACACAGAATCCAAAGCAGGCTCCAGGCTCTGAGCTGTCAGCACAGAGCCCAACTCCTGAGCCAAAGTAGAACGCTCAACTGACTGAGCCACCCAGGCACCCCTGGTTCATGTTTAAAATATTTTTACCCAGCTTTTTTGTTGTTTGAGAGAATCACTAATCATCCTTAAGTAAATCTCTCTGCCACTCCTTATCTAAAGCACTGTGCACAGCAAATCCTGGCGAGAAATAGTTCATCTAAAACAACTGCAGCAATGTACAATGTTGTGACTTTAGAATGAGGGTTCATATTTGAAACCATTGTTTTCTTAACCTGAGACCTTTAAGTAAATATCTGGCATATCCTTTCTAACGGGCAGCCACACAGACCTCTTACCTGCTCTTTAAGCTGCTCTCTAAAATCCCTTTATTTTTATTTTTATTTTTGTAGGTCCTCCTGAGGCAAAGTGAATTTTAAATACATTGTGTATATCACATATTTTAAAGCAAGCTCTTTGTAAACAACCTCTAATTTTTATATTAAAGAAGTAGTATACCATTATGGTCGAAAGGCATTAGCTTTTCAGTCAGGCAGAACTAGGTTTGAATCTGGGCTCAGCCAGTTGATAGCTGTGTAACCTTGGAAACGTATTTTAAACTCTTATCTCCCTGTCTTCATCCATAAAATTGGGAAAATAATAAAATATTCTTAGAAAAATTACATATAATTCGTATAAAGTGCTTGGCACACTGCCTGGAATATAGTAAACCAGGGTTGTTGTTTTCTTTTTTTTTTTTTTTTTTTAATGTTTCTGTATTTGCTTTTTTTTTTTTTTTTTAAGTTTATCCATTCACCTTGAGAAAGAAAGAGATCATAGGGAGAGGGGAAGAGAGAGTGAGAGAGAGAATCTCAAGCATCTCTGCACTGTCATTGCAGAGCCAGATTCAGGGCTCGAACTCACCTGAACCGAAATCAAGAGTTGGATGCTCAACCGACTGAGCCACCCAGGAGCCCCAGCTTCAGGGGTTTTTTGTTTTGTTTTGTTTTGAGTACTCATCTGATTCTAGATAGTATGTTATAAATAATATAACATTCATACTAACAAACTGAATCTGCAGTGAGCCCAGGTCCTTTGTTTAAGTTGTTTTTTTTAAATATGTCCTTGTCTGTCATTTAATTTAGCTCTTCACCTTGAATAAATAGCAGAAATTTCAAGTTAAAGGAAAGCTCTAACCTGTTGGGCTTGAAATCTTTTTATCTGTTAAGCCCTATAGGCCCAGTGTCTCTAACTCTCCCATCCCATATAGTAGCCATTAGTCATATATGTGGTTATTGTAATTAATTAAAAGTAAATAAAAAATTAGATTCCTTACCTGTACTAGTAACATTTCAAGTAATCAGTGGCCACATGTGGCCAGTGTGTCATATTATACAGCACACATAAGAACATTTCCATCATTACAGGAAGTTCTTTTGGAAAGCTCTGGTGTAGAACCTACTACATATGCTAAAATGTGAGACCTGTATATTCAATTTTATTAATTAATTATAAACTTAAATGCCCCCTAAATATAATATTAAGTCAATTATTTATGTTTACATTTAGTATTTATAAAAATTGGAAAACAATTCATGGAGTAGTATTTAAGTTATAAATATGAAATGGTTTTATTTTTCCAATCACTACTGCTAATGTGCAATTAATTCAGTTCTCTAACTCTTCTGTTACTTTTTGCTATTAGGACAGCCCCTTTCCAGTTCCTAAAGACTCTGTCTGATTCCATTTAAAACCTCAGTCTCATATTTTTTTGGTTTTTTTGAGAGAGAGAACATGCATGCACAGGCAGAGGAGGGGCAGAGGAAGAGAGAGAATCTTAAGCAGACTCTACACCCAGCACTAGCCTGGCATATGAGATTATGACCTGAGCCAAAATCAAGAGTCATACACTTAACCAACTGAGCCACCCAGGCGCCCCACCATATGTAATTTAAAGCATTCTTCTCATCCTTCTCACCCCCCACCAAATATTGATGTAAGTGCTCTACAGAAAGGGAAATATGATAGACTAGACTTTAGGATGACTGGCAAGGTGGGGTTGCAGCTTTAGTTAAGGTGATTAAGGGTACCACTCTTTAAAGCGCTGACATTTGAGCCAAGACCAGAATTGTGAGAATAAGTAAGCCCTAGAACTCTCTTAGGAAAAGTTCACAGAATGTGGGAATAAAAAGTACATGCAGATACCCTTAGGTAGATACGTACTTCGCAGAAGAAGTAACAAATTTTTTTAAAGGACTGTATGGCTGGAGTGCAGTGAGTGGGAGGAAAGTTGTACAAAATGAGGCCAGAGAAGTAGTCAAGGGCTGGATGACATGGTTAGGAGTTTGAGACTGGAGATAAAGATTTGAATATTAACAATTTATAGCTTTGCTTCTGCGTCATGTTCTATCTTTCTTGCAGTTATCCTCACCTCTCTCCCCCAAGCATCATTTTCTCCCTTACTACTGGATCATTCCTATTGGTATATCATTAAGTTATTAAAAATATTGTGAGTAAAAATTATTTTGACGATTCCTTCAGCCTCCTACCTTCCTTCCAGATATAGCTCTATTTCTCTACTTCCTTCATAGCAAAATTCCTTGATAAGAGTGGCCTGTATTCCCCATATCCACTTCTTTACCTTGCATTATCCCCTCAACCCACTCCAGTAATATTTTCATCCCTACCATTCTAGTGAAACACTTAACATGGTCCTCCACAGCTTTACTCCTGCTGAAACTGTGATCTCCTGTCTGTCCTCGACTACTCAATCTCTTAGAATCATTGTACACTTGAATATTGATCTCTCTTTCTCAAAATAAACATTTTCTTCCTTAGGCTTTCATTGATACTAGGTTTCTTAGTTTTCCAGCTCCCTCACTGATTATTCTTTCTTGGCCTCCTTTCCTGGTCATTCTACTCTGCTTCATTTAGAGTGTCCTGCGGCTTAGTTTTTGACCTTCTCTGTCTATGCTCACTCCTCAGGTAATTTCATTCTAGATATTGTGGTTTTAAAGTTCATCTGCATGTTGATGACTCCCAATTTTACATCTATAGTTCTAACTTCACTCCTTGTTCCTGGTATTTTCCCTTATTAATATCCAACTTCATACTTGGTATCTTCACTTGAGTGTGTAATAGACATCTCAAAATTAATATTTCCAAATAGTCCTCTTGATTTATCAACTTACTTCCTGAAGTCAAAAGCATAGGCATCATCCTGCATTTGCTCTTTTCCTTATGGCCCTCCCTACACCCAGTCCATCAGAAAGACCTGTCAACTCTGCCTCAAATATAACCAGTCCAGTCCTCACTAACCCCATACTGCAACCACAGTTTAAGCTTGCATCATCTCTCCTTGGATTTTCTCTACAGCTTCTTTCATGTCTCCTTTAGGGAGATTTGCTCTGGCCGTGTTCCTTAAATTTTAACCACTTCTCAGAACCCCTGCCAACTTTCCATTCCCCCACCACCACCCTTTCGGCTTTATTTTTCTTTTTATTACCATCTCACATACTCTATACTTTCATTTATTTTTTTTCCATTTATTTTTTTGTCTTTTCTTGGTACACACCACTGCTCTATCTATTATAAGCTACATGAAGTCAGGTTGTTTTTTCTCTTTTGTTAACGGGTGTATCCCAACACTTAGAACAGTGCCCTCTACATTGTAGGCTCTTAGTACATCTTGGTTGAATAAATAATTTCCCTATCAGTTTCCCAACTTCCTCTCTTGATCCTTGATTGTCCATTCTCCTCAGAGCAGCCAGGGGGATTTTTTTTAAAAAACTCTTACTTCAAATTGCCCCTTTCAAAAAGGCTATTCATTCACAATTATAATGGAAGTACTCCCCCAACCACCAAAACCTTAATCCCATTACTCTGATTTTTTTTTTTCTTAGCTTAATTAACACTTATTACTGTCTGGAATTATAGTGTCCGTTTGTTTTCATATTGATTTGTTTACATATTTGTTTTCCATCAACTCATTTTGTTCCTTCCCCTCCCAGAATGGCATTGCCATGAAGAAAGGGCCATTTTCTAACTTGTTCACTGCTATATCCATACAACTAGAATATTGCCTGGCATATATGACATGAGGTGGTCAATAAACGTTTTGAGGGCACTATTACTATAATTCCCAAAGACATTTATATAACTATATATTTCACATACAAGTGGGTGGAGGATTCTGTGTGCATCAGAAAGGGAAATAAACATACATTCACACACACATGCCCTGTATACTGTTCATCCCATAATTAGGGCATTTTCGTCTTTGAGAGAAGACTTAAGGAATTTATTTTCTGTACATTTCTTAATTATAGTTAATAGTAGATTTAGAAAGTCTTTCCTGACTGTCACACCACCACTATCAGCAAAACAAATGAATAAAGCCAGAAATGTTAATTAGTTGCAGACAGTAGAAACCTAATTCAGAGTGGCTTAAGCAGACAGAGAGAGGTTATTTCCTTAAGTAAATAGAAGTCCAGAGTAGACGAGGTGATCCAGGCAAAACTAGTTACTGTCATGAACAATTTCTCTTTCTTCCCATCTAAGCTGTGCTTTCCTCTCTGTTAGATTCTTTCTCAAGCAGGCTGACTCTCCCCGAGTTTGGAAAGATGTCCACCGGCAAATCTAAGCTTATATTCTACCAACTTAAAATTTTTAGAAGGAAGGTGGATAGTTCTATTAAAGTCCCTTTTCAGCACAATTGTATTTTAATTGGACTATCTCTGAATAAATCCCTGGGACCAGGCGATGGCCGGAATATCATGTGCCTTCCCAGACTAAGCAGTAGACAGCCCATTTCAAATCACATAGACTGAGAGTAGAGGGAGATGTTCCAGAAATGGAAACCAAAAGAGGCGTCCTTACCAAGTAAAAACCACAGATGTCCACAGCATCGGATTACGTATGTTTCGTGGGTCACTTGCAAGAAACTTTATGCTGAGTTGTAATTGACTGCTTACAAGGTCTGTATAAGCAGGGCTGTGTCTTGTTCGCAGTTACATACCAAGGGTTATCTAGAAAATCTTACACATAAAAGGTTCTCAGTAATGAATAAATATTTCCTTGTCCTTCCTTTCCCCTTCATCTTCCTAGTTTCAGAGATAGTGTTTCCAGTGTGCCCTGCAGATATTCCACTGTGCCTTGCACAAAGGGAGCTCAACAAATATTGTAAAGTGAATTTTAGGGGCGATGATAAGGTAATAGTAAGTATTAGCTATTGTTGCCCACAACCCCAGAGTTCAGAAGGATGTAGCACTTAATATCAAATTTACTAAGCTTACTAAATTTCCTTTTGCCTTTTCCCCATCTATTTGGAAATATCTGTTACTCTCCTTTTATCTGTCTCAAACTTATGCTTCTCCTCATCTTGTGGTATACCAGTTACTGTGTGTTTCTGTGACTTTTCTCTCTGTGGGGTTTCCTTCCTTTCCTTCGTCTTTCTCTCCTTCTCGTCCTTCCTTCTTTCACAAAAATGATGCATTGGTATGGCTTCTGTGTCTCCTCCAGTGTGCCTCTTTTTCTTATTTCTCACCTCCTCTTCTCCCCCTTCCTACTCATAATACAGACATGTAATTTTTATATTAATTATTGACTGTGTATATAGTTATTATTCTTAATTTTTAAGGCAATTAAATAAAAACATTTTAAATTCCCTTTTGTAAAAATTGGAGGTACTGGTGGGTTAGTGACTGCCAAAGGAAATATATATTCTGTGACATAGAAAACCCTGACATCTCTCCAGAGCTGCTTTTGCAATAAATAATGAGAATATTTCTAGACTTTAACTCTACACCAAGGAAATTAGTATAAAGTTGTAGGGGACTAGTGCTTGAACTGTAAGATCAAATAAAAGATAGAAGTGTTGCTAAGCAAAAAACAGTATTTAAGGTTTAAAGATTGATTATTTCCTTTATTTCTTCAAAGTTAAAAAGGATTTTATCTTTGCAGTGAAATTCCTAAGGACTCCTTGAAGGCCCTTCTGTTGGAGTTAGAATGTCACTTTACATGGAATTTACTTAAGGAAGACATTGACCTGTTTGATGTGGAAGATACAATTGGGCAACAGCTTGAATTTCTTACCACAAAATCCAGACTCACTCTTTATAACCTATTGGCCTATGTGAAACACCTAAAAGGCCAAAATCAAGATGCCCTAGAATGCTTGGAACAAGCAGAAGAAATAATCCGGCGAGAACATTCAGACAAAGAGGAAATACGAAGTCTGGTCACTTGGGGAAACTATGCCTGGGTATATTATCACATGGACCAGCTCAGAGAAGCTCAGAAGTATATAGACAAGATAGCAAACGTTTGTAAGAAATTGTCTAGTCCTTCTAACTACAAGTTGGAGCGTCCTGAGATTGACTGTGAAAAAGGGTGGGCACTCTTGAAATTTGGAGGAAAGTATTACCAAAAGGCTAAAGCAGCTTTTGAGAAGGCTTTGGAAGTGGAACCTGACAATCCAGAATTTAACATTGGCTATGCCATCACGGTGTATCGGCTGGATGATTCTGACAGAGAGGGGTCTGTAAAGAGCTTTTCTCTGGGTCCTCTGAGGAAAGCTGTTACCCTGAACCCAGATAACTCCTACATTAAAGTTTTTCTGGCACTAAAGCTTCAAGATGTACATGCAGAAGCTGAAGGGGAAAAGTATATTGAAGAAATCCTGGACCAAATATCATCCCAACCTTATGTCCTTCGTTATGCAGCCAAATTCTACAGGAGAAAAAATTCCTGGGACAAAGCTCTTGAACTTTTGAAAAAGGCCTTGGAGGTGACACCAACCTCTTCTTTCCTGCATCACCAGATGGGACTTTGCTATAGGGCACAAATGATCCAAATCAAGAAGGCCACGCGCAACAGACCTAAAGGAAAGGATAAACTAAAAGTTGATGAGCTAATTACATCTGCTATATCTCATTTCAAAGCAGCCGTGGAAAGAGACTCTATGTTTGCATTTGCCTACACGGATCTGGCCAATATGTATGCTGAGGGAGGCCAGTATAGCAATGCTGAAGACATTTTCCAGAAAGCCCTTCGTCTGGAGAACATAACTGATGATCACAAACATCAGATCCACTATCACTATGGCCGCTTTCAGGAATTTCACCGCAAATCAGAAAGTACTGCTATCCACCATTATTTAGAAGCCTTAAAGGTCAAAGACCGGTCGTCCTTACGCACCAAATTGACAAGTGCTCTGAAGAAATTAGCTATCAAGAGACTTGGTCACAATGCTTCAGATGTGCAGAGTTTAAGTGCCCTTGGGTTTGTTTACAAGCTGGAAGGAGAAAAGAGGCAAGCTGCTGAGTACTATGAGAGGGCCCAAAAGGTAGATCCAGAAAATGCAGAATTCATTACCGCTCTCTGTGAACTTCGACTTTCTATTTAAATACATACTCTAGGAGATTAGTTATAAGCTTTTGTCTCCATTTTGGGTTGTATTTTTTGTTTATTATTTTAATCCATTGTTCATTATAGAGCCAATTCTTTTGAATGATTATTATGTACTAAGCATTATGCTAAATACTATTTTATATACGTAATGATGAATCTTTTTGCTGTTTTCTTCTCTTTTAAATTCATATAATCCTTTGAGAAACAGAAACATTTCAGCTCTTATAACTCTTAAAAATGGTTTGGTCATTATGACTTTATACCCTTTATCTTTGTTATTTATAATAAGTTTTTATTAAATTTTATCAAATTTCCCATATTATTCACACAATGAGTATAATTCTGCATAAACGCTTGATACCTAGGTCAGGAATATTCTTTCAGCAGAATTATATTAGTTAAGCTTTTAACTGTGTAGCTTGCAGAAGATGAACCCTTCAGTTACAGATGTTCTCACTTTGAGAACCTGATAGTCACCTAAAGAATCCTCTTTGGTGAAAGAAAAATGTTCATAATAATAAAAAACTTGTTATCTATGGTGACTTTAATAAAAGGAGAAAAATCTAGAACAGGAAAAAAAATTTCTTTAAATACAGAACTAAGGGACCCATGAGAAATCACAAGCATTATCTCCCAGAATGTTCATTAAGTAGCTAGAAATAGTTATGAGAAAAAAAATGAATGGAAAATCATATCTCAAGTTTCTCTGGTTCTTTTAACTAGAAGAATGAACTTAAACTAATCTAGATGAAATTAATTTTAATCTTTCATATTAAAATTGCAGAATTTTTAAGTTAAAATCGTTAAGCTTGAAAGCAGACTAATTAGGAAATTGGGAGAAATGATAGACAAATGGGTAAAATAGATGTCCCTAACATACATCCCTAGATTACCAAGATTTCAGTGATTTGGGTTTCGGTCTGGACTGGATCATTCTCATACCCCCAGTTTCTGGTCTTTGGTTCACTACTTTAGTATTCTAAAGTTACTTCTGTGAATCTTTTTCTTTTGTCTAAAGTTTTCAGATTGACATGTTTTCCTATAGATCCTTTCAGTTTTAATATCCATCTTGAAGGGTCACTGCTTAAGGGCGCTTACCCCAGGGGACATTGTTAATTGGGATATTGCTAAAAGTAGCATCTCTAATGTTGCTTCTTTGATTATGGACTACACAATTATATTTACCACCACAGTATTAGTGGGAAAGTGTGCCACGTGATTTAATTCTCCATACCTCTACTGTAGCTCTTAAAACTACTGTATATATGTTTGTGTGTTTTTTACTTTTTGTTACTTTTTAAATTTTTTTTCCTGTTATGGTTTTGATTATTATAAAAGTAATGAATTCTCACTGTAAAATTTCAAACTTAGCAGAAGCATATGAATTTAAAATAAGAACACTCCCCTCACCCTTCCCTAATTCTATGCCCCCATGGTAATCTGTTAACAATTTAATATGTATCCTTCCAGATATTTTTTCAATGCATATTCAAACATACATCCATACTACAATGTATTTCATAAATTAAATTTTTAAAAATGTTTGTTTTACTTAAGCCCCTGCTGTTTTTGTTTATTTTGCTCATTTGCTTATTCAAGAAAGAAGAATGGGAAGGGAATGATCTTTACTTAAGTATTTCAGAAACTTGGGACTGAAGTCCTGACCTATCAGTAGAAGCTTGTGTTACACTCTGCAGCAAATATTTTATTTTGCAGCAAGTCATTTTCCCCCACTGGGAATAATGTGATTAAGGTTATATTCCCAAGTAAGGAATTTGCACACAATGTAATACAGTTATGATATCAAAACAATGACACAACTATAAGCCTCTATTTAAATATGTAAATAGAGTCTATTAAGTGACTTTAAAATTCACTTGGAGGGGCGCTTGGGTGGCTCAGTCAGCTGAGCATCTGACTCTTGATTTTGCCTCAGGTCAGGATCCCAGGGTCATGAGATAGAGTCCCACGTGGGACTCCACACTGAGTGTGGAGCCTGCTTAAGATTCTTTCCCTATCTCTCTCTCTTTCTCTCTCTCTCTCTGTCTCTCCCCCTGCCCCTTTCTCTCATGCTCACTCTCTAAAAAAAATAAATAAAATTCACTAGATACTATAACATACCAACATATAAGAAGTCATAAACACCAAGAAAGTATAAAATTGGTATATGAAGAATACAACTCTATAAAACACTGAACTAAAATTAGTATGCTTCTAATAACTGTAAGTTTTGTCACTAATTTTGGGCTTGCCTTCCTAAAAATTAAAACTATTTAGAGATAATTTCATAGAGTCTTAGGTTTTAAAAAGACCTCAGAGTTCATTCACCTTTACCAATTAACCATCAAAACTTGGAGCCTGAATTATCTTCCTAAATGATAATTTCATCTTCAGATAGTCCTAATCTTAGAAATCTGTTCCTTCCATTTAACTGCATACTTTTGGCCTGAAGTATATACATTTTGGTCTGTCTTTAGGGGCCTCAAAGATCTAATCCTTTTTAGAGGTGACATTTTGTATCAAAACTCTTGATTGCAGGTGGCATAAAACCTAGCTCAAACTGACCTAAGCAAAAATGGGAATGGAATGGCTATTTAATAGTCTAGGGGCAGTACTAGGTTCAGATAAATTTGAGGGGACGAGTCACCAAATACATATCAGTGGCTATTATTGTAAGTCAAGTGATGCTGAGTAGCCAAAAACCAAGTGTCTACTATATATGTCTAAAAGTATTTGAAGACAATTGCTCTCTGTCCCCTAAGAATTCTTTAAGTTAAGCATGCTATTTTCTTTCAGCCCACCCCCATCTCCATCATGGTCAGTTTTAGTTCTCTCCAAATTGTCTTTATCCTTTGCTAATGGTTTGTGCTCAGAGTTTAACTTAATACCCAAACTGAAGTTTTAGGACTATAGTAGGATGATCCTTTCTTTTTTCTATGAACTATACTCCTATTAATGTGGCCCCAACCAAAATATCTCCTTGGTATCTACCCATGTGTAGGTTTTTCCACCCATGCCATTTAAAGGTATGTTTTTCATATCCTATACCTGAGCATTTGGCTTTTAAAAGTGCTTTATGTCACTTGGTAGCATTCAGCACTTCAATTCAGATAACCCATACCTCTTTAAAAAGTTGAGGAAAAGTATATGTATAAAATGCTAGTCATTGCAAATAACAACAGATAATGGAATCCTAACTTGTCTTTAAAATAGTAGCAGAAATAAATCTTGTTTTCAAGCAAGACCTAATCTTAAGAGGTGTGACCAAGACATAATCACTCTACTCAGCTCTGATCAGATTTGGCTCCATTCTGAGAAAGCTCCATCTTTGTGATACTAAGATGGCTGCTGCATGTACTCTTATCCCAATGCAGTGGAAAAGAGTGTATTTGCTCTCCCAGCCGCTTAAGAAGTCTAGCTTTGCTCTCTGATAGGACTGCCTTAAGTGATGTGCCATTCTCAAATCAGTCATCATGGCCAGGGAGGAAGTTATGCTCATTAGTTAGGCCTGAGACACATAGCTGACCCTGAACGAAGAATGGGGAGAAAATGGACTCCCCTAGAAGCATATGGATTGCAAGCTGCAGGGGTGAAATTTTCAGGAAAATTGGTAGTGGATACTGACAGCCAAAACACCATAGGTATATAGATTCAAATTAATACCTTCTAACTCCACTCCATACATTTCTCAGTAGCAAGTAAAATATTTTGGAAAGGAGTTACAGTCATTCTTATCACTGAAGCCCCCAGTAAACTTTCTGATGGGATCCCAAGTGCTGTGTCTCCTTATTCTGGTTCTCTTAATGCTCTTTTTTATTCCTTCAGATCTGCACTCCACCTTGGCATCATAGGGGGCAGCCTGGTAAGGGGGTGGTATATGGAAGATGGAGGAAAGGAAGAAGTCAAACTCACACTGTAGTGATGGCTACCAACTGTAATTCAGACAACTTCAAAAAATAAAACAACCAGAGGCATTATGGACTGTGTTAATTGAATAAACTATATCCAGTAAAGCTGAGCAGCCCTTGAAAGGGCCATCACCAGCTTATTCACCAGCTGCTGTGAGGTCTCCAGGTCTTGAACATGACTAGTTCAAATTCAAGGTGACAAAAGTAGAGAATAAGAGTGGGCATGGAAATATCTGGACATCAAAGCCCAAACAGATTACATACGTGAGATATATACTAAATTAGCATTACGGTTTTTAAGTTCCCTAGGTGAAATTATTGTACTGCAAAGTTTGAGAGCCTCTGGCCTAAAATATGGAAAATAAGGACAGAGAATATATTCTCTATCCATCATCTATCTATCTATCTATCTAATCTATCTATATTACTAAGCTACTAAGTGATGAGACTAGGACTTAAAACCAAACCCAACCTAAATTTGTAGTCTACTCTCTCTCCATCGTATCAGTGGTTCACAACCCTAACCCTAAATTAGAGTCACTGATTAAGCTTTTTAAAAATAAAATTCCTAGGTTCCCCCCACAGACTACTAAACTAGAACCTCTAGGGGCGAGATCTGGAAGTTTACAAATTTACAAAGCACCCAAAGTGATCCTGAGGATTAGCCAGGTAGGGAAATGGCTATTACAGCCTACAACACCACTGGTGGGTGGCCTTGTTGTTGTATATCCTATGCATTTCATTTGCAACTAGCAATCCTAAGGGCAACTGTATATGTGTTAGGTGAAAGTTAACAGTCCAAATTTAGACACAATTCTCAACCTGTTATGTGCAAGCTCTCCAAATAAAGAGGTTAGGGGAAATAACTGAAGGAAAAGCAAGAATAATGATCAATCGGGTTTGGGAAGGGTCTTGCCTCAGAATGTCAGCCTAACTTAGAATTCTGGAGCCACATCAGCTAAAGTAGAATCAGATAACCTAGGATTACCTTGAATCTCTTCCCAAAATTCTGCCTCATCAATTATATGAAGAGTCTCTTCAAAATCCATCAGAGTTGCCCACTAAAAGTTTCCATCTCTCCTTCTGTCTCACGTGCATATATACCTTAGCCCTTTCCACTGCGAAATTGGATTTTCAGGATCAGCTCTTTCCCCCTCCCCATGACCTTTCTCTGGGACCTCAGTATGAACTATGGAGCCATCCTGTTCTTTTACCTTAAAGTACATAGTAACTCCAACATTTGCCACCTAATTCAGAAAACTCTCATATTCAGGGGCCATTGGGACAGTGAGTCATAGAAAAGAGTATTCATTTCATCTAACTTGTTTTTAGAAATCAGCAAACAAGAGCTGCCTTATACGCAGAAGTCTTTGGGAAACATGGCCTACTGCAACACTTATCAAACTTTAATGTGCTTGCAAATAACTTGGGCATTTTGTTAGGTAGATACTGATTCTGTAGATGTCACAGAGGGTCTGAGATTCTGCAGGCTCCCAACTAATAACAACACTGCTGTCAGGTAGGAGTGTACAAAACTGTTCGTCAAATTTGGCTACACATTGGAATCACCTGAGAAGTTAAACAAACTATTGGTGTGTGGGTCCCACCTCAGAGGCTGACTAAATTGACAGTATGATTTTTAAGTTCCCTGGGTGAAATTATCGTACTGCAAAGTTTGAGAGCCTCTGGTCTACAATATGGAAAACATAAACAGAGAATAAAATTAATTAGGCTAATAGACTTAATTCTGGGGATCCTAGATTTCCTCAAGTATCTTGCTTTTATTTGAATTTCCCAGTATATAACACAGTGCTTGGTATATAATAGGTCTAATAAAAGTTGCCTAAATTGAATTCCATAGTTTTTGTCCCCACCTCTGAAAGCTGGCCTTACTAGTTGACTCAAAGCCTGTGAAATGGGTCTAAAATCAGACTAGTTAGATAAGCTCATCATTTGGCCTGACAAAGTCCAGAATTATCGGGCCTGAGTTTATTTCTTTGCCTATTAGACAAACCAAAAAATATGCTCAAGGAAAGTGACTGTAATTGATTTCAGGTAATTTACCCCTTCAGGAAGACAGAAATGCTTCTCTCCGAGATGGAAGGTGCTCTTGGAAGCTGTTTTGTTCAGCACTAAAGCTATGCTACAAGCCTCACAAAAGCTGAGATAAACCCTTTCAACAGGCAAATCAGCTGGCAGGAAAACCAGCTTCAGAGTAATGGAGCTTTAAACATTTTCTGGGGGCACCTGGATGGCTCAGTTGGTCAAGGATCTGACTTTGGCTCAGGTCATGATCTCACAGTTCCTGAGTTTGAGCCCCACATTAACAGCACAGAGCCCACTTTGGATCCTCTGTCTCCCTCTCTCTCTCTCTGCCTCTCTCTCTCTCTCTCTCTCTCTCTCTCTCTCTCTCTCTCTCTCTCTCAAAAGTAAGTAAACATTAAAAAACAAAACAAAACATTTTCTGTCCTCTCTGGGTGCAGAGCTGACTTTAGCAGTTGATCACATTCCCTCTGCTGGACTTTCAATGACAATAAAACCAGGCAATATTCTTTTCTAAAAGTCCAAGATGCAAATTACCACAGTTCAAGAAAAACTGCATAGACCCACAGAACTTTGGAACGAGGAGGACCCTGCTCTAACCAAACATATTGATAAGAAAGTTGGGATCCTAGTTGGTGATGTCACTTAAGATCTCACAAGTTATGGACTACGATTTCTTCTCCTTGCTCCTGGTTCAGCAACACTCTTCACTGTTTGACAGTTTCTACCTATAATCAGTAACATTTGTTATACCAATTAAACTTTGACAGTTTGGCCATGATATGCCTATGCCTGTATGATATCAACCACAACACAAGCAGGCCCAAGGATGGTTCTTTTATGATATGTGTTTATTGATGAGATTAAAGAACATGAAAGAAATGTAAAACAAATGAAAATGTAGCATGCTTTTGTATAATTGGTGGATTATAAGATATGAAAATCTATTTGGCCTTCACAATTAGAATAGTTTCCTCTGAATAGTTCAGGGGCAATAACATTGTAACCCTAGTGTGGTGGCCATGAGAAGCACCTCTAAGATCTCCAGCTACATGGAGACTGAGAGTCCCATCTGCTATACACTGACATCCATTATTGAATTTGCACTGAGGCCATTCTTGCTGCCATGGCAGGGACACCAACTCGGGCCCTGACCTGGGAGACGCACAACTCCTCTGACAGATGACTTCGGCTCAAGGATTCTCGATCAGCCTTGCCAAATTTTACTTAAAACTCTACTGTACCCTGGGGCACCTGGCTAGCTCAGGTGGTGGAGCATGTGATTCTTGATCTCGGGGTTGTGAGTTTGAGCCCCACGTTCGGTGTAGAGATTAAAAAATAAAATCTTTAAACAAAACAAACCAAACCTATACTGTACTCTAAGATGCTTCTGCCCAACTTTTCTTCCTTCTCTCTCTCCTACACTTGGAGACAGACATGAATCACAGTCAGATGGCTCTCCAGCCTCTCTTTGCTCCAGTCCATTTTCTCTCACACGTGTTTCCCTAATGAATTTTTTGTATTCAATCCTATGTTTTGTATTCAAAGTCCTAGGATTTTGTATTCAATCCTATGTTTTGTATTCCATCCTATGCTTTTGGAGGTCAAATTAACTCACCTATTGAAAGAAATACAATTAGATGACTCTAACTGGCTGTCGAGTAAATCATGTTTACCTAATATTAAATGCTTTTCAACTTTTTGGATCAGTAATATGGTTAAAGAACAGAACATAATCTTTCTAACCTTGTAATTTTTGAGTTGGAAAAGAAAGGGGGAATGAGGTTAGGGGAGGGTAGAAACCAAAAAAAAAAAAAAAAAAAAAAAAAAAAAAAAAAGACCTTATCTTGCAAAAAGGGAAGTCAAGACATTGAGTTACAACCTGACAGAAGAAATAAAGGTTTAAATATTTTATTGTACATTATAAAACTAATTGATAAAGTAACTAAGAATTGAGCCATAACTGTCTCAAAGCTGTGAGGAATTGGAATAGGAGTTCTTCAAATTCAATAATTAAGTCCTCTCTTAACATAGCAGGCAATCAATAAAGTCTACATTAAATAGATCAAGAAATAGCATTGTAAGCCCACCACAGGCACCCACTGTAGGTTAGGATGGACTCCTCCCCTAAACCTGACCTTCCTCTCTCCCTCCCCACAGAACAACAGAGTTATTTTATATTCAATGGCCACACCTCTTATCACTTACCTCTCTACTCTGACATTTCCTCCTCTCTTCTTCCCCACTTCTCCCCCAGGACCAAGGCTCTCGTGCCTCTCCAATTCTCTTCTTAGCCAAGGTTCTCTGCATCTTTGAGATGTGGTTTCTTCTCCTTAGCTTCCTCTTTCTCTGTGATCATGCCACATACCCCTCATCCTACACCAAACAAAACTACCACCTTCTCTGGAAGTTTCATATTTCCTAAAATAAGTTTGTTCATCAAGCATTTGTTGCCATTCACTACAAATGAATTAAAAAACAGCATCTAATTACTAGAAACATGCACAGAAATGCCATGTATGTATTCCCATATCTGCTCTGAACCTAGAGGTCTTTATAAGTGATGAACTAGAATTCTCAATATCTCCTTTCATGTTGGCACCTAGGCAGAGTAAGCAATGAAATAAGGTGAGATGTGTAAGTTTTGGGGAAGCCGTATCTCATGACAGGACATAGACGCCTCACAGATAAACTCCGAAGGACAAGCATGGATTGGTGTCATTTGGATTGAATACTGAAAACACTGAACATACTGGCCTTTCCGCTTCTTCAGGAAAAGCCGTTTCTGTCTAAGCTTCTTCCACTCCTACACCCGGGGTAAAAGGGAGTAAACGTAAAGAAAGAAAGAGAGGAAATGCAGAAGTTCAGATGTCAGCCTACTGATGAGTTCCTTCTATACATGTCCCTAACTAACCATCAGACTGGAGCAAAGCCCTAAGAAAAAGGGAATGCCAGTTTAGCCACATCTGTAGATGCTGGTGACTCATGAATAATCACGGCTAACTCTTACTTAGTACACACTATGTACCAGGGGCTGTTCTAAGTACATTACATGTATTAAACTTATAAAATCCTCACTAAATCCCTACAGATAGCATTTTTATTCCTTCCTTTGCATGTGAATAAACTGAAATTTGGAGAAATTAAGTTAGCCCACGATCACACAGCTAAGAAGAGGTAGAAAAGGGATTCACACCCTAAATGTCTGGTTCTAGAATCTAGCACTTAACCACTGTATAGTGTTTTCAAGATAGTCTTAAAATTGGTAATGAAGGATGTGGGAAGATAGGACCAATTTTTACAGAGACTGTAGGAAAATGCTACAGAGGATCACACCAAGGTCAGACATTCTACAATCATAGGTCACCCAACACTGTTTTACATAGGGTCCGAAAACTCCCCGGACAGAATTATGAATAGAGAAGAACTGGTTGTTCGCATTAGCTGCCTTTGATGCTGGGATTCAAAGCTGCTCTCAAACTCCAAAGAATGGCTTTAAGAAATCAAGGAACTCAATCTAAGGGAGAGGCCTATCTCCAGGTGGATGTTGGAAAACAGAGATTTGGAATGAACCTACTTTGGAAGGCTGGAGAACCAGTAGACAATTAGAAGCCAGGACACCCAGTCCTTCGTCCTTGGGAGAAAGGATACGTCTTCCACACCAACCAGAGTCAGAACCTTCTCCCAGTGCGGAGAGCAGCACAAGAAGGCAGGGAAGGAGAGTGCTGTAAAAATGTAACAACCAGAGGTAGGCTAGGACCACCTCCCCTTTAAGATGGCCTGGGTTTGCCTTGGGCCTCCAAGCTGTGGATTTTGGAAAGTGGCTCTGAGCCCTAATTCCACTGAACATTGATTTAGTGTAAGAGTAGCTTCGCATGACTTTCCTTCTTCACATCACATTAATTCCAGCAACCTTATGTGCCAATCTCACCAAAACACACAAACAACAACATAAGAACTAAAACAAATCCAAAAAATATATAAACCACTTATATATCATTTGTATATAAAAACACTTCATTGAGGGCGCCTGGGTGGCTCAGTCGGTTAAACGTCCAACTTCAGCTCAGGTCACGATCTCGCGGTCCGTGAGTTCGAGCCCTGCGTCAGGCTCTGGGCTGATGGCTCGGAGCCTGGAGCCTGCTTCCGATTCTGTGTCTCCCTCTCTCTCTGCCCCTCCCCCGTTCATGGTGTGTCTCTCTCTGTCTCAAAAATAAATAAACGTTGGGGCGCCTGGGTGGCGCAGTCGGTTAAGCGTCCGACTTCAGCCAGGTCACGATCTCGCGGTCCGTGAGTTCGAGCCCCGCGTCAGGCTCTGGGCTGATGGCTCGGAGCCTGGAGCCTGTTTCCGATTCTGTGTCTCCCTCTCTCTCTGCCCCTCCCCCGTTCATGCTCTGTCTCTCTCTGTCCCAAAAATAAATAAAAAACGTTGAAAAAAAAAAAATTAAAAAAAAAAAAAAAAATAAATAAATAAACGTTAAAAAAAAAATTAAAAAAAAAAAACAACACTTCATTGAGGGTTCAGGAGGAAAGAATCTACAACTTAAAATTTAATATTAGATAATCCCCCCTTTTTTTGACAGAAAGGAGGGAAAGAGGGACAGGGTAGAGAAAGAAGTAAGGAAAGGAATGTGAGAGGGATTGAGGGACAGGGAGAAGAAGGAAACACCCTCAACCATTTCTTGATGACCCTGCCTCTTTCCACGATTCTGGGCCTCACCTCTTTCCTTTCTCTCTTCTCCCTCTGAAATAAGAACCAATTCGTCCATTGTTCTTAAACAGCAATTCAGTTCTAACTCATCCTCATCCACAGACCCACTTACACGTAGCCAAACTCATCAAGTTGCTTAGTTCAATAAAAGGGTCTTTAACAGAAATATACTTCCCTTTGAAAGCAATTGTTGTTATACACAAATAGCATCTCCTCAAAATTTCATAGGAATTACACATTTTTAAGGAAATCCAATCCCTGAATCTCGTAATTTGTGTACAATACAATAAACATGATGTTTTGCATTTCCAAATTGACACAATACACTCCTCTATATCACTTGGTTTCAGCATTTCTCAAAATTTGACTTCTGATAGGTGTTTGAGATTCTGTGTCTCACACTCTAACACTTCATTAACTCATATCAAAACAATTAACATATTAGTAGGGGACTGGCAAGGGGACCCAGAATGGCAATCTGGATTCCTAAGGAAGACAAGAAGACTCAGAAAACAGTTCTTCTACATTACATTTACCAATTGCTATCATTAGTCAAATCAATCAAAAACCATCGTTCATATTAACTTTGATATTCCACACAGAAAACTGACCTAGACAATCAAAATGCTGAAAAATACAACATAGCATCTTTATACCTGTATTTATGTGTGCTGCAAGATACACGTGGGATGGGTAATGAGCAGGGAACTGGGGGCTGGAGGAGAAGGAAACAATAATAAACGTCAATGTTTATTTGAAGGCTGTCCTTGTCCAATTGAGCTATAATTGGAGGAGTCAGCAAATTCTGGGAGGTGGTCTCATAATTCCAGCAGATGGCAGTACCGCATAACATGTCAAAACAAAACCAAACCAAACCAACAAAAAACTTCCGGAAGCTGTGGACCCTTTAAGATAGAAAACTTACAAAATGATTCCTTTTTACTTATTTAAGTTTTCATTTATTTAAGTAATCTCTACACTCAACGTGGGGCTTGAACTCATGACCCCAAGATCAAGAGTCACATGCTCTTCTGCTGAGCCAGCCAGGCTCCCCTAAATGGTTCCTTTTCAGAGTTGAGAAGTGAACATCGAAGTATATAACCCCATTCCCTGAAAATTCCCGTTTTCAAATTAGAGATGCCAAATGCAACCCCAAATCCCAGCAATCCGCAAAGTCCCAGACACTGTTATGGATCCCTTCATCAGAACATTTGTTAGTGTTAACTTAGTGCTGCATTGGCCTCGGATATCTATCTGCTAGAACCTCAAGGAGCCACATGAAGCAGCTGCCCCACATCCCTTACCCCTACTCCCAGCTTCTTACCTTAAAAAGAGTAGAGGCCGGGCGCCTGGGTGGCTCAGTTGGTTAAGCGTCCGACTTTGGCCCAGGTCATGATCTCATGGTTCACAGGTTAGAGCCCCACGTCGGACTCTGTGCTGACAGCTCAGAGCCTGGAGCCTGCTTTGGATTCTGTGTCTCCCTCTCTCTCTGCCCCTCCCCTGCTCATGCTCTGTCTCTCAAAAATAAACATTTAAAAAAAAATTAAAAAAAAAAAAGAGTAGAGGCCGATTCCAACCCATTCGGTCCTATACCTGAGTTGCTTGGACCAGCCTTAAATTTCTCCAGCCCTTAATGAATTCTTCCTCTTCTAACTCCTTTGCTTGCGGTGCCCTGAGCCTCAGGTCAGCATTTAACAACTTCATGGTGTTGTTCTCATGGTGATGGTTTCAATTTACCAATTAGGCAATTAACTTGAACTCATGGGGCTGTGTTCCGTGTATTTGCAATTCCCCACCAGAAAAACACAATATCAAATCCTGATGAGGCGCTTAATACATAGCTTAGTTGATTAAATTCCTCTCACCAATTCTTTTTTTTTTTTTTTTTTTTTTTAATTTTTTTTTTTCAACGTTTTTTATTTTATTTTTGGGACAGAGAGAGACAGAGCATGAACGGGGGAGGGGCAGAGAGAGAGGGAGACACAGAATCGGAAACAGGCTCCAGGCTCCGAGCCATCAGCCCAGAGCCTGACGCGGGGCTCGAACTCACGGACCGCGAGATCGTGACCTGGCTGAAGTCGGACGCTTAACCGACTGCGCCACCCAGGCGCCCCACCAATTCTTAAACATATTTGCCAGCACGCTAATTTTCAGTAATGTCCTATGAGTTAGAGGCCAGCCATAGGGACTGTGCAAAAGACTAATTGGAGACTTTTGCTCCTGGCCAAATACTGGTGTCATTTTCCAGTAAAGTAAAAGCGGCTTGTGTGGTGCCTGTTCCTGAAATCCCCTCTTCTCATGCATGAGGCACACGTGCTCCACCTTTTCCTAATGTCCCAGGGCTCCTTGTGGATTGCCCCAGCCCCGGGCCTTCTACTCAACTTGAACACAACCGAGCTTTCCAAGTAAGCCTGTCTGGGTTGAACACAATCACATCATTTTTACTTTCGGGCTTCAATCGAAAGGTTTAGTTATTTAATATACATCTACCAACCCTGCTCTTTGCCACCTTTATTTGCTTTCGCAAACCTGCCCCATGATACCCCGTGCTCTGGAGCTCTACTATTCATATGACACTTCTCACCGGTGTCTTACTGAGGCCAACCGAATGGGGAACATCTAACATGTCCTATCTGTTTTGGGTACAGGAGCAACTTCAAGCAAACCCAATCCTTCAATCAGCCCCATCCCTGCTGTGTTACAATTCTCTTGAACAGCTTCTTCATTCCTTCTTGTTTTCATCTGATTTTTTTTTTTTTTTCCATTCATTGACTCATTCACCAAGTATCTATTGAGTGCCTGCTACATTTTAGGCACTGGACTGACCGGTGAATAGTCAGTCGTTGTGATCCCCATCTTCAGAAAGCTTGTGGTTTTGTGGGGATGACATTTTAAACGCACAAATGAGTATTAATTATAATTAAACTCTATTCTTTAAAGGAAAAGAACAGTGTTATGAAAATGAGTAACGAGGGTGGTGATGGTGTGGCTATGTAATTTAGATGGGGCAGTGGTTAAAGATGGGGTGTCTAGAAAGTGACATGTAAACTGTGGCCCAAAAGTTGAGAAGTGAGTACAGTGAAGGATCAACATGCGTGAAATGACCTAGGGCACCTGGAGAGCCGGGCCCTGCAGTAGAATGAGCAGCGAGAGTATAGTCCAACTTGGGGTCTGGAAGTTAGGTGGGAGCTACACCCCGCGCGACCTCGTAGGCCCTATTCCAGTGTGCGTACCCAGTGCTCACACCAGGCCTGTAACTTGTGATTCCAAAACAGGGTCTCCTCTCCCCTGTTGAATTTTGAAAACTAGAGTCAGATGTCCAAATTCTTCCACCTCTGCTTGGGCAGGGATCAGCAAATTTTAGACCCAGAGGCTTTCAGAGTCTGATGGAATCTCAGGTAACCACATGGCCCTTTCCCTCATTCGCATCTCCTTCCCCACCCTGAGCCACACCCAGACTCTGCTCAGGGCCAGTTGCAGAAACAAGTTATCTGGGAATAAGAATATGTCTTCAGCAAGGCTAGCACTGGGGCCTCTCTTTTTCTCCCGTCATTGTGTTAGTGAGAGAACACCTAACTTGCCATCACAAGCGAAACAATTTTATGGGAAAACTAAAAGGGTTGCCTTTTTATTTTTTGTTTTTGAGAGAGAGAGAGAGAGAGTGCGTGCATGCCAGAGAGCACAAGAGGGGGAGGGGCAGACAGAGGGGGCAGAGGATTCAAATTTTTTTTTTTAATGTTTATTTATTTTTGAGACAGAGAGAGAGCATGAACAGGGGAGGGGCAGAGAGAGAGGGAGACACAGAATCCGAAACAGGCTCCGGGCTCCAAGCTGTCAGCACAGAGTCTGATGCGGGGCTCGAACCCACGGACCACGAGATCATGACCCGGGCTGAAGTTGGACGCTCAACCGACTGAGCCACCCAGGAGAGGGGGCAGAGGATTCAAAGCAGGCTCTGCACTGACAACAGCAAGCCTGATGTGGGGCTTGAACTCAAGAACCAAGCTGAAGAAGTCAGAGGCTCAATCGACTGAGCTACCCAAGTGCCCCAAGGGTCATCTTCTAAAATGTTAATTTTAATACCTTTTAATGTCAACTAAATCTTAAGTGGGCCATAAATTAATTCCTTAAAAATAGGGGCACCTGAGGGGCTCAATCGGTTCAGCATCCAACTTCAACTCAGGTCAGATCTCACTGTTAGTGAGTTCGAGCCCCACATTGGAGTCACTGCTGTCAGTCTATCAGTGCAGAGCCCATTTTGGACCCTCTGTCCCCCTCTCTCTGCCCCTCACCTACTCGCACTCTCCCAAAAATAAATATATAAATGAATAAATAAATAAATAAACGTACGTACGTATGTATATACATATAGTGCTTTTACTCCTGAAAGAGGTCGCTGACACTTAAAATAATTAAGAGTAATAATCATCACTTTTTTCCAGAATTCAAAAGCACTTTCACTTATATGATACCTCCTTAAGCTTCAGGTGGATAGATCACGTGGGGGCTGGGGAAAGACAGAGGAAGAATTTTAACCTGTAACTTGGATGCCCAAAGTCCACAGAAAGAAAGCAGACCCAATCAGCTTTGTAATGACGTGGTCCCTTAATAGGTGATACTAAACCACCCATGCCCTCTGCTTGCAGGAATAAATTATTCTTGCCAGGTTCAGTTATTCCTTGGCAGCTGAAGGAAGACATACCCTGTCAGCATGTTAATGTATTTCAAATAGGTTCATCAAGGGGGAGGGTGAAAGATAGATAATCGTAGGTGCTGTGTGGTAGTTATGTCGAGTTCATTTTACTGTTCTTTTTTTGTACGTTTGAAAAGTTCCATAATAAAATGTTTTGCTTTAAATGTCAGTCTTTTGATCATGATTTAGTATTTTCCCATTCCCCCCTACCAAATATTTCTCTGTGTTATGGGACAAAATCCCAGTCGTCTCTCACTAGTAGCTGCTCTGGCAACAGGTATAAAAATCTGTTGTTTGGTTTAGAAAAAAAAATAAAGGCTCGAACTTTGAAGTATGGGAAGAGAAACTCAGATATCTACCTTGATGTTTCATACTATCTCAGCTCAGTAAACAATTTCAGAATTAGACCCACTGAGACGAGGAAGGTGAGTGCCAGATAGACATTACCATCTTCGTCATCAAGGGGCAATGGTGCAGGCACTTAAGAAAGAATTCAACTGTTGACTGAGAAAGCATGACTCTGGTAATGCAGAAGGTGGAACTCTCTTTTGGGACAAAGTATGTTTCCCAACCTTCTCCTTCTCCCTGTTACACACACGTAAATGCTCCCCAAGAGAGGCCTGGATCAATAGACAGCAAATTAAGCCACTTAGCCTGGAAGTAGTGGTCTCGCTAGAACCAGATTCTTGGGAAAACTCTTGGAAATTTCCATTCTAGAATCTTCCTACCTATACGAGTTGGTAGATTGAAGCATAATCCAAAGGTTTTTTTAAAAATTTTTCTCGAGGGAGGGCCTGTTTCCAAATGGCTTTTCAACACACATAAGATAACCCAGATAGGCACAAGGGGAAGGAGGCAGGGTCCAGCATCAGATAGATTCCTGGCTTTACCGGATTTCCCTGGAGGCAATGGAAGTGCAGTGGCCACGTGATACCCCAGTTTCCACGTCTATCAAGTGGTGATAATAGAGGTTATGGGGATTAGATAATACAATGTATAGGAAGTGCTTAGCACAGTAGCTAATACATTGAAAACACTTGGGGCGCCTGGGTGGCTCAGTCGGTTAAGCGGCCGACTTCGGCTCAGGTCATGATCTTGCGGTCCGTGAGTTCGAGCCCCGCGTCAGGCTCTGTGCGGACAGATCAGAGCCTGGAGCCTGTTTCAGATTCTGTGTCTCCCTCTCTCTCTGCCCCTCCCCCGTTCATGCTCTGTCTCTCTCTGTCTCAAAAATAAATAAACGTTAAAAAAAAAAAAAACACTCAATAAATGGGTTTGGCTTTTGTAAATTATTTGATTGTTTACCACATCTTTATATGCCAGCTACATTTTAGCATAATCCACACAAGCTCACTCGCCATTCAATCCAAACCCCTTGTACAGGGAAAAATGTGTTTCCAAACACAAATATAAATTCATTTTATTACGCTTTTGAAGTAAGAAAATATGAGCATAAATATCTGATCTACTAGTAAAATCACAATCTGAAAAAAAAAAAAAAGGCCCAATGGTACAGTGTATCGATAGAAGTTAGCTTCTTTGCTTTTCTACTCAAAGTAGAGCTCACAGTGATATGAAGAAATATTTAAGATGCAGAATCATCCTACCACAATTTTGTACTTGATTCCACAAAACACATCATTCCTATGAATC
Source organism: Panthera onca (assembly GCF_046562875.1). Classification (NCBI taxonomy): domain Eukaryota; kingdom Metazoa; phylum Chordata; class Mammalia; order Carnivora; family Felidae; genus Panthera; species Panthera onca. Next base: position 37,600,224 of record NC_138349.1, on the reverse strand, counting down.
TCTCCCTTTTGGAAAAAACAGTATAGGCACATGGAACCTTAACAGTAAAATTTTGTGGAGATACAATGGTGGAGTCTAAGATCTACATTTTCCTTGGTTTTCTAAAACTGCGCTCCAAATGGGCAAGTAAAATACAAATTTATGCATGTGTAGAAAGTAAAAATATCCCAAATACTTTAAACAAAATTTTTAAAGCTCTGGTTTCTATACTCGTTTTTCAGGAACACTTATCATACTTCAGAGAAATCATATTGCAGAACTGGAGAAAGAAAATTTTACTCTGGCCGCTAGGAAAAAATATGTCTAGGAATATTTAGAACTATTTATATTTCAAAAAATCTTTAGGCTTGAAGATTCAAGAAATGATATCTAGTATAAAGTGCTATTCCAAACACACATAAGTTCATCATAACTTTGACTTTTTACAGATATTTTCCAAGTATTATTTGTAGATTGCAAATGATCTAGTAAGTGGGTTCAAAACTTAATTCTTGAGCTAAGTAAAAAGATAACAGGCGACATTCAAATTTATCTTTGGAAAGCAGCAGTGAAATATGAGTTTTCTTCCATTAAATCAAGTCAGTATTTCATTCTGAAAGCAATGTATTAATATGCAATTTTATGAAATAATCCAGTTATAGGCCAAGACTCTTGGTGAACACGCTTCGTCAACCTAGGATCCTCCTCAGTGCCGACCAGGCATTTGTGAGACCGCCTGAGGGACAATGGATTAAATGGCCTTTAGGGTAAAAATATTTCTTTGAGGTTCAGATTTAAAATTTCTCTATAATTAAGATGCTTTTTCAATTGTGTAATTTTCTCCTAATTTACGGGTATGACACGATTTGGCGATTCAGGGCTATCACTCTGTGGATTTAAAAGTGGTTGGAGACAAGCTGGAGGCTCTGGCCTTTCTCTTCTCTTTGATACCCTCCCTCTGAAGAGTCAGAAATTGTCCCAAACTATAGGAAAATAGAGTACTTGAGAATGAGTAAACTATTCTAATCCAAGGAGTGAAGGTATGTGAAAGAGTTCTATGAACTGTAAAATACCACACCTCTAGCCTTCTTCACCTTCTGCTTCCTCTCGCCTGAACAAAGCTCTAATTAATGAGAGGGCTAGGATGCTGAGGTTAACCCCTGACGCCTTCTCATTCATCTGGAGAGGCCCATGAAGTTTCGAACGATTATCCATCAAGAGATAAAGGGCAGTGGACATTGGAACAAGAATTAACACAGGCAGAAAGGAATCTCACCTCTGGAGTATCTCTAGAACAATCTTTTTCAGGCAAGCCTCCCTTTTGGGTAATGATGAACCTAAATGTCTGGTCTGAAAAGAAAACTCCCATCAGACACCTGCTGATTTGAGAATTCAATTCCTGCCCAGTTGGAATACTGCCAACATTTTTCAGTTCCTAACAGGAATGTGTGTGCAAGTTCAATAAAAGCTTTGTTTCTAAAGACGTGTTGGTGTTAACATTTCAGGTGAGACTGAGGAATCACCCTTGTGACTTGGCGTATTCTGCTAAACTCAGTATTATATGTGATAGGAACAGAGGTGAGGGCGGGTCAGAGATGAGGGGCTCAGTCTTAGGAAGAAGGCTTTCAGTGGAGGTGGAGAGGTGAAGATGCCAACCCTTTCTCACAGTGGAGATTCTCATCAGGGCTTTAAACAGAGTCGTTGAAGAATACTTTAGATTCTTCAAAAGGCAGTGATTCATACAGACCCCTTTCTCCAAAAAAGCATAAAGTAAGCTCACCTACACGTCATTGTTTCTCTTTACCTTCTGACTGAGGAAGATGGAGGGCCAGAGAGTTGGAGACAAAGCTTCCCAATGTCATCTTCTTTGGTCATGCCTTGAAATTACCCCCAATTACCACTAACTGCCTCAGCTATGTCCTAACATTCTCCACGGAGTGATGCTCATTGCCTGAAAGATGTGAGTTCAATTGTGAGTACAAATCCCAAATGAGGAAACTCTGAGCCAGTCCAACGTGCTTTGTTATTTGCTATTTTCCCCTATAAACGCGTTAATGAAACAACAATAATAATTTCCTCGGACGGCAGTGCTTCTGCCAAAATAAAATGCTTCAGAGACACACACGGTCTGGTGGTCCCACCTCTCTCAGCCCTGAAGATTCCCAGGCTCCGGGCCACTGGTCATGTGGGGTTGTAACCAGACACTGCGACAGCGACAGATTCCTCATCTTTGTGATCTAATTCTTTTGCTACAGAGTAAGCCACCGATCCATTGGTCCATAGCTGCAGCTTCGGATCAGACTCTTTGGCCAGGAACTGCAGCTGGGTTTTTTTCATCTTCTTTACAAGTCTAGCAAAGCCAAGCAACACAGAACTAAATATCATTGAGAATCCACAGAGCAGAAAGGCTGCAGTGTAGCTGCCCGTCGTATCCACAAGCCATCCTGTAATAAGCAACAGCGAAATTACATTGTGGAGTTGACAATTCAATTATTTACCTACTCTCAAATCTAATCATTTCTTTTTTTTTTTTTTTAATGTTTAATTTTGAGAAAGAGCGAGAGGGAGAGACAGAGTGTGAGCAGGGGAGGGCAGAGAGAGAGAGGGAGACAGAATCCGAAGCAGGCTACAGGCTCTGAGCTGTCGGCACAGAGCCTGACATGGGGCTCGAACCCACGAACTGTGAGATCATGACCTGGACCGAAGTTGGACACTTAACCAGCTGAGCCACCCAGGTGCCTCAAATCTAATCATTTCTAAGGATAAGAATAACAGATTGCTAGCACCACCATTATAATTTTAACATGAGAAGCAGATCTAAAAATATGGTGCAGCAACTGAAAATGCATTCTGTTTTCTAGGAAAAGTTCTTAAATGTATTGTCATTGCTAGGTAAAGTGCTTGGAAGTGTCCCATTCTTAGTAATCGCACAATAAATATTGTCATTAATCCTAGAAAATATGGTAGAAAAGATAAAAATAGCATCAAATTATTGATGTTGGGATCACTTATCTCTCGTGTTAAGAGAATATAATTGTACCAAATGCTGGTAGTATTCCCTACACCCACATACTGTCTATCTTGAGTGACATTAACATGCTCCTGGATATAGAAGAATCCAAATTTTCGGCTGGACCCAGTCATTGTACCCCATACAGTGAAATTCAGAACTTTGGGCCATCTTAGATGCAGCCAACACAAACTTCACAAGATATCATTTTGCAATCATGGCTTTTTTTTTTCTTCTTTTCTTTAGCTCCTTTTGCAACAAATTAATCCCAATATCAATTCCTGCTCTAAATTTTGAGGAGAACCAGGGCATATGATATGCAAAATATGGGCCACAATGATCAGAGAATCGATGGGATCAAATTAGACCTTGGCAGACAATTATTTTATGATTAAAGTCTTTTAAAAACTCCTCTAAACTTCTATGCCAAGAAAATCCTCTGGAAAAGTATATGATTTTTCCTTTCACCCACTTCATTAGTCAAAAACAGTATGCAGAAATTGTTACAAGCCCCACAAAGTTTCCTGTAATCCAAACTACTCTTGAATATTTTAGTTATCCTGTGATTTGCTTATGCATTTCTGTAGCACCAAACAAAAGAGACTGAGTAGAGAGTTGTCATTTTAACGGTAATTAAATAAGAGAAGTATTACGGTAAGAACTTACACCCTAATCCTCCAATGCCTGGCAACGAGAATGTCTAATTTGCCAAATGAAGGCCATGGATCAAAAAAAGGACCCAGGAATCCAAATTTCATTTATGCACTATGACTTTTTAACTGAATTACACTGCTCCCTCCAAGGTTGGTAAACACAAAAATTGGCTACCAAGGGAGGATGGGGGGACCTTTTGGGGGCAGTTTCCAAAAAATGAAGCACTAAAAAGATGGTCCTATATCACAGAATTTAAACTGACCAGGAAATTTTTTTAATGTTTATTTAGTTGAGAGAGAGAGAGAGAGAGACAGAGAATAAGCAGGGGAAGGGCAGAGACAGAGGGAGATATAGAATCTGAAGCAGGCTCCAGACTCCGAGATGTTGGCACAGAGCCCAATGCAGGGCTCGAACCCACGAACCATGAGATCATGACCTGAGCTGAAGTCGGAGGCTTAACTGACTGAGCCACCAAGGCACCCCTGACCAGGAATTTTTATCTGCAGCTGTGAAACAGCCACAGTTTCCCCTAGTTGGCTGCTTTAGCAATGGCTGGGTTCGGAAATCATTCTATAGTTTCACTATACGCTAACTAATTTGGATGTAAATTTTAAAAAATAAAAAATAAAAATAAAATAAAAATACTATCCGTAGTCTCTTAAGAATATAGGGCCCCTTTGGCTCCTTTGGCTGGCACTCAAGACCCTCCGCTATGACACCCACTTACCATTTCAGCCTCACTGCCCACTCTCCCCAAGTGGAATCCTGTACTCCCTCCAGACTTCCCTCTGAATGTGCCTGACTTATTTATAAGCCTGAACAGCTGCTCCATTCCATCGCTCCCATCATTAGTGTGGAATGGAATCAAGACCCTAATTTTGGACTTTTTCTTTCCAAGTAGGCTAAAGTCTCCACTTGGCTGGAAGAAAACGATAAAACAAGGATACAAGTGAGACCATGATACCTCGGTGGCTCTTGAATCCCTTTCTCTTTCACTCTTCCCAACTTAACTTCCAGTCCCCATTGTCTGTGTGTGAGTTGACAGTTTTCACATCAGTATGACAAACAGAAGAGGTGTCTGGGGGGATCTCTCTGGAAACTTACCTGCGATGGGTGGGCTCACCAAGTACGGCACTGCATGAAGGAAGTACACCACACCGAGGGCTGATGACAAAGACGTGGTCCCTACTATTTCTGCAGTCACTACTGGGATCAGAGTCACGTAGGCACCATCAAAGTAGCCAAAGGTACAAGAGAAAGGCACGAGCAGGGGAAGACTCTGGAGCATTGGGAGGCAGAGATAGCAAAGCCCATCCAGTCCCACGGCAAAGAGGTAGCAGACATACCGGTAGTTCTTCAGGCACCTGTGGATTTGAAGACCAAGAATGAGTGCAGAATGCACAGCTTCTATCAAAGAGCTTTGGAACCATGGCCATGCAGTGATAAGCACTGCAGTTATTTATAGAGAAGGCTTCCCGTTATCCATGTCGTCTATCTTTCTTTTGGTATAGGAAAACACAAGACTTCATCTTCCCAGGAAACATGGTGTGGCACAAAATACGCTCTAAAACTAGAAAGGCGGAAGTCTGAATCCAGTTCTGTCACCTACGAACTGCTTAACTCTAATCTCCATTTCTTTAAGCTGTATAATGGGAAGGTTACCTATCCCATACGGTCACCCTACGGATAGTTGTAAAATAACAAGTCGAGTGTCAGGTGACTATTTTCTAGCCGTCTACCATATTAGATGCTTTCAGGTACGTCACCCATTGGTGTCTGCTACGTCATATGTGGTCAATAACCCAAGTTACACAAGGGAGAAGCTAGAATATGAAGACATTAAAATGACTGGCCAGAGATGATGTCAGTCTTGTACCAGGACTAAGTGTTATTTTCAAGACCTCCCCAGTGGTACTTCCGTTACCTTTTCCCCCTATAGCTCCAAACTCATCATTGATACCAATTATTTCAAAGACTCGGTACAGTATCAGCCCCGGCCATTTATGCTTTACAAATGTTTTTCAACCCGCAGTCTCATTTGAGCCTCACAAAATGCTAAGAGGTCAACAGAAAAATATTGCACTCGCCTGTTTTACAGATGAAGACCCCTGAAGATCTGAGGGTCACTAATTTTCCCTAGGTCACAGGGATAGTAAGGGGCAGAGCCAGCAGAAGAACTTAGGTCTGGTATAGCCCCTGAGCAGAGATGCCTCTATCAATCCTACACTGGGGCTGCTTCTTGTGGTGTTAGTGGTCAAGATAGAGACCCCAACTCTTCCCGCTTTTCCTTAACCATTAAATTTGGAATTAACTTTAAATATTATACTCATAGCACTGGAGAATGGCTGTTGGACACTGAGTAAGTACCGAAGACATAATATGTGAGAAGCCACATGATGATTGCTCTCCCAGGTCACAGCTCGAGTGTGAAGAGAATCTGAGTATCTCACTCTTCTTCAATCCAAGCAGTAAGCATTAGCTTAAGAAACTACCTAGTAGATTTGTTATAACTTGGGTTTCTAAGCCTAAAACCATACTGAAAGTATTTGCTATCCGCATGGTCAAACACAAACGTGTGGCTGTAAATAATGTGTTAGTTTTGCACCTAATCTCCCTGCCTGGACTCAATTCTGTTCCTCTCTCCATTTCCAGCCAGCCTCTGTGTTTTTTGTTTGTTTGCTTGTTTTGTTTTGTTCTGTCTTTAAACTAAAACCACAACACCCAGCCTGAGCACTGACTTGACTTCGGATGGAATGAAATGTGTCACCAGAACTTGTGGTTACCACAGGTTTCTGCAATTTAGACATACCCGTCATCCTGAACCGTCTAGAACAGAGGTTGGCAAACTATGGCCAAATCTAGATCACCACCTGTTTTTGCACTGTCTGTGAACTAAGAAGCGTTTTCTATTTTTGAGTGGTTGGAACAAAAAAATCAAAAGAACAATACTATTTCAACGTGTGAAAATCATCTGGGAAATAAAAATTTCAGTATCCATAGTAAAGTCCTACTGGAACATAGCCACTCTCATTTCTTCACATATTGTCTATAGTTGTTTTGTGCTACAACAGCAGAACTGAATACTTGTGATCACAGGACCCACGGAGCCAAAAACGTTTGCTATCTACCTCTTTACGGGAAAAGGCTTCCAACCTCTACCTAGAAGAACCAGCAGGGGGGTTGCCCTCAGATACTGAAAACTCATTGACGTCACTCAGATGTAGGTTTTGTACAGGGTAAGGGGATGAGGGGGATCTCAAAGCTGGGAGTCCCCTGGTAGGGGGCCGACTGCGGTTTCACGGATTTTACCTTCTGTCAGTTAGCCATCCAAATGTGATATTGCCAATAATGTCAATCACCCCGAGTATGGACATAAGGAAAGCAGCTTGCTGGTGACTCACTCCGACACTCAGAGCATAAGGTACCAAGTACACAAAGAGAGGGCTGCAGCCGTAAGCCATAAACAGAACAGAGATGGCTAACACAACGAAGTCTGACATCAGTAAAAAACTGTATTCCTGTTGCAAAGAGCAACAGAGGCAGGTCTGCACCCATTTTTTAGTCAAAGTTGCACAGGGAGACACTCGCTTAAAGTCTTGTTTCTGAGTTCTACAGATGTGGTCCTGCTCTGGAGTTGTATGGTCCTCCTTCAGAGTAATAGGCCGCATCAGGGCGCCGCAAACACAGAGATTCAAAACGAAGCCCCCAAGAATGAGTAACGCTCCCCGCCAGGAAAACTGTTCAATAAGGAGTTGAACCACCGGAGCCAGTATGAAGGTGCCAATGCCACTTCCTGACATAGCGATCCCGTAAGCAAGGGCCTTCCGTCTGCTGAAATATTTGCCAACCATGGCAATAGCCGGAGAGTAACAAAGTGCAAATCCGAGACCTAAGGATGAAGAGAAGTATATGAGTTCTGGTATACCGTGAGCAGCTGATGAAACAAAATATTTCATAATAAACTTAATTGGATTAAAGAGAATCTGGCCTTCTGTCAAACCCTTTTAAAACTATTTTCTACGCAAGCTGAAGAGGAGTCTCCCTGACCAGTCATTCACAGTTTGGGAAGTATAGTGTGTGTGGATGGATGGATGGATGGATGGATGGATAGATATCTACAGATATCTATATCTATTTTTTTTTTAATTTTTTTTTTTAACGTTTATTTTTGAGACAGAGAGAGACAGAGCATGAACGGGGGAGGGTCAGAGAGAGGGAGACACAGAATCTGAAACCGGCTCCAGGCTCTGAGCTGTCAGCACAGAGCCCGACGTGGGGCTTGAACTCACGGACCGCGAGATCATGACCTGAGCCGAAGTCGGCCGCTTAACCGACTGAGCCACCCAGGCGCCCCGTACAGATATCTATATCTATATCTGCCATATTTTTTTAAGGTTTGCTTCCAAAGAAGAAAGTCATATATATAGATATAGATATAGATAGATATATGAAATGAAATCTATTTTAATATATGAAATATTAAAATGAAAGGAAGAGCTTAAAAAATCACTACACGAACTGAATTTGAATTAACTAGAAAATGAAGATAATGCTGACCCAAGAAACTTATTCTCCCCACCCAATACCTCTTTTTATCTTAAATTATCCAGAGGATTACTTCAACTCTTCACTGCCTATGAAAACACAACTCTGATCATCTGGACCACTCATGGAATTTGGGTTTAAATAGCATATATGACCCCATGAAAGTTCCAGAATAATGTCACATAATGGGGAGACTTCATGCCAACTTTGTGTATGAACACAGCATGTACACATAGTAACCTGAACATATTCCTTAAAGTCAGCAGAAAGCCTTTTAAGGATTTTCAGCTTCTACTCCTTTTAAGTCAAGAAAATCTGAAGAGTGTAAAACCTTGAACTCATGGCATCTAAATGGAAAAACAGAACCACCTTCGGCTCCTATTCCCATCTGCAGTGCGGGGTGACCAATGATGCAGATTTGCCTGGACTGATGGGTTTCCGGGATACGAGATGTTCAGTGCTAAGACCAGGGCACTCCTTGGTAAACTGGGATGACTGGACACCTAGCGGTTGGGACTTTTGGGTTACATGGAACAGATACCTTTTTTTTTTTAAGCTGACAGAGCCAGATTTATAAAATCACTATGAGATTATGTCCTTCATTGACCAGATCATGCTACCCCTACGGCCCAGACTGAGTTAGTGCTATTCCACATTCCTTTGAGTGATGGGGCAAAATGCCACTCCAGTGCCACCGAGTGACCCCACCTTGATGCTATGCAGTGCCCTTAGGTATGATTTATGGGATGCACATAGATTACTTCTCTTCTTGCAGGGTTCGTCATAATTCTCTAAAGCCTAATTCCATCACATTGAGAGAGAATGCATAATGTAAAAACCTTCACAATAAGGGGCTTTCTTTTTTAAGTTGTAAACCCCCATTTATTGGATGATGCTCCTCACTCACTATAAAGCAGGGGCAACTCAGGTCGAGCGCAGATAGTGTTTTGGAGTCTCGGCAAAGATGTTGGGAGAATGATGACCGCTGAAAATTCACGGTGCCCTGGCTAACATCTCATTGCTTCTGAGTACAGAATCTTAGCCATCCACTGCTACCAGAGGGGAAGCCGGAAATCACTTCTATCATGTGGCTGAATTGGAGGAGTGATACATTTTCATTCCAGGAGTGCAATCAATTGCATTTCCAGCTCTTTTAACTGCTAGGTAGGTAGACATAAGCTAAGTCAACTAAATTATGCAACTATGGGGCACCCAGGTGGCTCAGTTGGGCGTCTGACTTCGGCTCAGGTCATGATCTCACCACTTGTGGGTTCGAGCCCCGGCTCTGCACTAACAGTTCAGAGCCCAGAGCCTGCTTTGGATTCTGCGTCTCCCTCTCTCTCTGCCCCTCCCCTGCTCATGCTCTCTCTCTCTCTCCTTCAGAAATAAATAAACATGAAAAAAATTTTACGTTACGCATCTAACAAGATGACTACTTTACGGAAGACAGTTCTGTTGATGTGCCTGACAACACCTGAAGGGGGTGGGGAGACAAGCGGTACAAAGAGCCCTTACCTGTGAGAACTCCCAGAGTGAGGTAGAGATGCTTCAGACTGGTGGCAAATGAGCCCAGGATGAGACCAGTCGACGCAAGCAAGCCACCCAGCATGATTCCCACTTGACAGGATAAATGGTTACTGACGACACTCCCAAGTGGAGCTTCAAAAACAATAATAAATAGGTTCAGCAGAGAGGCCTTGAGGGCACTGTGGAAAGGCTGTGGTGTTGCGTTGACAGAACAGAGAATGGTTGATCTTTATGGCATCAAGCCCGTCTCGCTCATTCCACATATTTGGAAACTGAGGAGAGAGGAAATGACTTGTCTATGGTCACACGGAGAACAAGTAGCAAAGCTGGAATTAGGATCGGTTCCGCTGAGTTGCATTTCCGTGCGCCCTCCGCTTCTCCATTCTATTATAGTCATAATTCCAGGGCTCGGGGTGCTTTTAAAATAGCGAATCAGCTCCTTATTTAAATTACATGCCACTTACACAGGGATGTGGCTTGTATGTTTCACATAGTATTAATCATGCATCATTAGCAATAATTATCACAGTTAACTAGTAGGGAAGGAAAGTGGCAACACTGTGTGGCCAGTAGTGTTATGCAGGAAAAGGCCAAGGAAAAAGACCATTCCACAATCTGGTACTGTGGAAACCTTTCTCATACAGGAAACCCTGTGGATGAGAAATCAAAACCCAGAAAATCTAGGAAAATGCCTCACATCCGTAGCGACATTTGGGTTGGCCTCACTCTATTTGTGGTTTAACAATGTGTTATAATTGTGCCAGCTTTCAGGTTTATAGAATATTAATTAAGCTGGAATAGACCAAGGAGAAATTGAAGTTCAGGGGACTATGACATGTCCAAGATCACCAACAACTATAGCTCAGGGCACCTGACACCAAGTTCAGGGTTATTTCACCCTGTTACTCTGTCTCCTTGGGCCTCCCAGACTGATGGCAGAGGAGACATGGGGAAAGCATGAGAATTCTTTCTATGGAACAACTCATGCTGAGCAGTATTCCTAGTACGAAGATCAGAAGAGCAAGTTCTTCGGGTATCTGTGGAGTATAATTTTGTATTGGTCAGGTTGAAACTGGGGCCCAACTCAAATGTACGTGACAGAACCAGCCGTCAGCCTGATGTCTCCTGCCTACTTAAAACAGTGGCTGTGTGTCTATATAATCTCTGGAGAACAGGAAGGAGCAAAACTCCCGAGAATGTATCTAAGTCTCCAGGCTGCTGCTGCTATGGCTACTGGAAAGTGACAAAACTTACACTAAACTCAATGAAAAGTGCCCCCAGTGGGTGTCTGCAGCCTCTTCTCCATCTCCTGACCTCAACTAATGTTGCCAGGTGAGCAACATGGAAACTGGTACATGGAAACTGGATCCAACAGGCCTCAAGTCCTTGCATGGCCTCCAGTCCTTGAATTTTAAAATGCTGCATCTAATACGACCCAGCTTTATCACACAGTCACTGTGATCCTGTTGGTCACCGAAGGCCATTTAGTCCTCTTCTGGGGATTATAAATATTCTCCAAAAGATAACAGTGAGGGAAATGAGTCACCTGTGTCATCTGAGAAAGATAAACATGGCTCACTTGGCATGGTCATACAAAGGCTGTGACTAATAACATGACCCTGAAAACCAAGTGATAGTCTTCCTGATTAAAAAAACAAACAAAACAAACAAACAAGAAAACAGGGTAGAAAACCCAAAGATATTATTTTCTGATCCCTTAAGACCTTCCAGGGTTATCAGTAGACAGAGTCAACTTAGGCTTCTCATGAAACCTGCTCTTCGTCCTAGAACTGCTCTCAAATTCCTCCCAACAAAGGAAATACATTTCAGCACAATTCAACTGATTCCTGAGTGTGTCCTTTTTTTTCCTAAAAATAAGTATGAATCAGTACCTAGAGTGGAATCAGTTGATGTTATTTATAAGTTATTAAATAATATGGGATTTCCTTTTTGCCACAAGACATGGCCTGAAGAGATAATAGTGGTTTTTTTTTAATACTAAGGATTCATTTAAATGAAATGATTAAATGGGTCTAGACTGCAAATAGATAATTCCAACTTGTCCCAATCTCAGAAACTCTCTAAGACATTCATTTAAGAACTTTGGTTTAAAACGTTCGAAAAGAAAAATCCCAAGACTAGCGTTCCTCTACGACATAGATGGATTGAGAGATTCCATGGATTTTGAGATGACTCTATATGCCCTCTGTAGTCCCCTTGGGGTTTCCTGAATGAAATTATAGTGACGGTGAACGTGCTGATCACATGACTGTATCATCCTATCCTTCCCTCATACTTCTCTAAGAATGAAGGTTTACGCATGAAAAACAAAATCCATGAGCCACATTTTGAACCTCTGGGAAGGGAACAGAATAAGAACAAGATTTCGTTGGCATTTGCTTAAGGAGATCATATAGGAATGGCTCATAGTGCAATCCAATGACCGTTTTCATGACTGGAGAATGAGGGACCATAGCATTTAGCAAAGAGAGGTCAAGCATATACTGTATGGTTAACTGTTTCCCAAATCAGGATGAGTCCTGTGAGGTCCAGCACCCTATCTCTATATGGGAGCACCAAATAGTATGTCTTTTTGAGAGTGTTAATTAACCACCTGTTCTATCTGCCCTCGGTGAAGACCATTAATTCCAAGGGCAGGTCTGGTTGGGTTTGGCTGAAGGTCGGATCGGTCTTTTCTTTATATATAGTCTTAGCCAACTTTTAGCAAAGCCCTTCTATTCATAAAAAGCTGGTAAACAGAAGCAGTGGAAGGCCAGTGTCACGTACAGTTCAAGAGTAACCAATAATTGTCTAGCCCTGGTGATACTCACCACAGAGCATGGTCACACAGTCTACAATGGAATGGATCCAAGCTGTTTGTGCATAATCCTGAGTGAAGTATGTCTGGAACTCCACAAAAAAAATGGAAATACATCTGAAAAATACAGTGCAAGAATTTTATACAAAAAAAAAAAAAAAAAAGAATGAGCATGGATCAAAACCACAGCTTCAAATTCTGGTTCAGCTGGTTTAATTGGTTTTCAGTGGTACATTGCTGGGCCATAGTAAGTAGGAAGTCAGAATGGCCCAATGGCCACAGAGCCACTCTAAAGGATGAGAAGGAATGTTCATCCACTAGAAGGGCTGCTGAAGCCAAGTGGATATGAGGATCACCGCTGTAGGGAAGGTTTTATGGGAAATATGGCAGGTCAAAAATATGGGTTCTTTCTTATCTTCATATTTCACCAACATCTGTGACTTCTAAGAGGTTGTTTCACAAGTTACAATTTGACAATTAAGAATTATACATCTCTCAGGGTGCCTGGGTGGCTCAGCCAGTTAAGCATTCCACTCTTGATTTTGGCTCACGTCACGATCTCACAATTCATGGGATCGGGCCCCATGTCGGAGCTTGGGATTCTTTCTGCCCATCCTCTGCTCTCTCTCTTTCTCTCTCTCTCAAAAAAAGGAGTTCTACATCTCCTCTCCCAGCAATTTCAGTTCTAGGTTTTAACAAAAGGTAATAATCAAATGATGATAATAATAGTAATAATAGATACACATAAAAGGATATATTTTAGAGAACTATTTATAAAGGCCAAATATTGTAACCAACCTATTTGCCCATCAATAAGGGACTGGCTAAGTAAATTTTGACATCAATAAAATGAAATATTTTTAGGTGTTAAAAATGATGATTTGATATGTATTTATTGATTTGGGAAAAAATTCACAATACAATGTTAAGTAAAACAAAGTAGTTTACATAGTAAAGGCTTATTTTGATAAAATCATAGTTCACATAAATAGAGAAAAAAACAAAAAAGTACCCAGTCATTATATGTGAATGGTGAAATTATAAATAATCACGAGAGAGAGAGAGAGACAGACATACAGAGACAGAGAAACTTTACACTGAAAAATTGTTAGTTACTCAGGAAAAAATGATGTAAGTGATTTTAGAGCAATGATTTGTATCACTGTACAAGTTGGAATGAATGTCATACAGATTAGCAAGTTTCCCAATTCAGGGCAGGAGCTTTTAGTACTCGATTACAGCCAGGGAAGGATCAGGTCTTGGTGAGGATGAGATAGGAGGTCGTCTCTCTGGATAGGGCTACCGTCTAACCCATCATGCTTCAGCAGCCCGCAGTAACCTGTTATTTCTCTCCCCAGCCCTTTCCAGTTGCTGCTAGATGTGAAGGCGGGTGATGGAGAAAAAAGAAGAAGGAGGAGAATCAGGTAGAACCAGGACAACTGTGTTAGGCAGGGCCAGCTTTCCCAGTGTGCATCCTCTGCAATCGCACAGAATCTGGCACTCAGAAGCATAGAATTTCAGCTGTCACGGTCTTAAAATTTCTAACACGTTCATCTCTGAATTCATGTTTTGTACGTAAAGTCCAAAGGAACGACAGGGCATGCACGCGAGCAGAGGAGATACACGCACCATGTGTTTGCGACTCTCCGCCTTCCCATGGACACGTGTGGTATTAGACACGCAAACTCTGGTAGACTCACAATGTGTGGGAGTTGGGTTAGACTCAGAGTGTGTGCAAGTTATGTTACATGGACAACTGAGTAAGCATGGGGGTAGGGGGAGGAAGGCTCTCACTCCTGAGAGAGGCCATGCTTTCCTTTCAAATCAGAACTTGTTTCAAATGCAGAAAGCAAGCAACAGTGTTTTAGGAAACACAAAGCACTGAGGATTCCCATATCCTTTCCGACTCAGGTTATGTCTCTGTATTTTACTAGCCAACCACTTACGCTGAAAATCATGACGTGGAGGAAAAAAGAAAGGTAGGGCTACCCACCGTTCTTTTCCCTTTCCTGCTCTGTCTTCCCTTATTCATCAGGAAGTGGAAGATAGAGAATGTTGACAGAAAGTGAGTGCATCAAGAAACGAAGAGAAAACGGTAGAGGTTGTTTTGTTTTGTTTTGTTTTGGTTTGGTTTTTGGTGCAGGGTTTCCCCTGTTCTGGTGAAAATGAAATACATACACGTGAGCTCCAGTGATTCCGCATATGAGTTCAACACTCACGTTCGTGTTCAAAACTGGAACTGCAGGATGTAAAGATGAATGGTAAACTCATGCTAGTAAGAACACCGAAGAGCAAATTAAAAACTCCATGAAGGGGCACCTGGGGGCGCTCAGGTGGTTAAGCATCCGACTCTTGATTTCAGCTCAGGTCATGACCTCACAGTCTGTGAGATAGAGACCCACCTCGGGCTCTGCACTCACAGCGCAGAGAGCACTTGGGATTCTCTCTCTCCCTCTCTCTTTGCCCCTTGCCCGTGTGTGCATATGCATGCTCTCTCCCTCTCTCTCTCTCTCAAAATAAATAAATAAACTTAAAAGAGAATAACAATTTCATAGACATCGCCTCATTATCAAAATAGTTAAGTTATCGTTAGCCTGGGTTTCTCAACCCAAGTACTACTGACATTTTGGCCATCATCTTTAACAAAGACAACTCTTGGTTTTAGGGGTTGTCCTGGGTATCATACAGTGTTTGGTGGCATCCCTGGCCTCCACCCCCCCAAATGTCTCCAAACATTGCCCACTGTCCCCTGGAGGTCAAAATCAGCCTGGTTGAGAACCACTGATCTAATCTATGGTCAGTTTTATTCTACCTTATACATAGCTCTCAAATGCCTCCACAGCTCTCCATTCCCCTTATCATTCATAATTCATGCCCATACCTCTCTCCTGGACTGCAGCCCAAACCCTCCTAACTCATCTCCCTGAATTCACACTTGGCTGCCTTCTGTACATTTTATATGCAATGGTCAGTGACCTTACTAGAACACAAAAGAGATCCTGACGCTTCAAACTCTTTAACATGACTTCTGAGACCCCGCAGGAGTTGACCCTTCTCAGTGTTTCCCCTAACCTACACCATGCATTCCTCATTTCAGCCAGACTGAACTTATTTCCATCACTTTCAACATACCACCCATACATTTTCACACCTCTGAGCATTAAAGAGTTTTCTTCTTTTCTAGGCTGCTCTCTCAGCTGCCCTCATTCTTGTAGTCTAAAGATATTAGTCACCTCCTCCAGGGGCACCTGGGTGGCTCAGTCGATTAAGCGTCAGACTTCGGCTCAGGTCACGTTCTCACGGTTCAGGAGCTTGAGCCCCGCGTCGGGCTCTGTGCTGAGAGCTCGGAGCCTGGAGCCTGCTTCAGATTCTGGGGCTCCCTCTCTCTCTGCCCTCACCTGCTCATGCTCTGTCTCTCTCTCTCAAAAATAAACATTAATGGTCAACTAATCCAGGAAGGCTTCCCTGACAACCTGAGTCTGGGCTTAATACCTCTCGTAAGTGTTTACATGACGTGCGGGACACCTACCACACTACAGGGATATGGCAATTCCCTTTGCGTTTGTATTCTCCACTAGACTGTTGCTCTGTCACAGCAAAGACCATGTCCGCACTGGATCTCATATCATTACCTGGGTGTTCATTAAATATTGTTCAAGGTTCAAGGTATCGCAGGGAGGAAAGAAAGAAGGAAGGAAGGATTAGCGTTGGTAAAGAAGTGACTAGAAGTGAAGGAAGTAAAAAAGGTTGAACGGCAACTTCAAGGACATGAATGAGAAAGGGAAGAGGAAGACTGGAGGGTGGCTGACCAGGAACGTGTAGCCAGATAAGGTGAAGTAGAGATGTGAAGAATCTGAGTTCATAAGCTGGCAGAATGAAGTATCAGTAGGAGGAAGATCCAGAAGCTAGAGATGGGAAAGAACATGGGGTGACTAAGAAAAAAGGGTCCCAGATGATGAGAAGACATTTTGCGATGGTAAGCCAGTCTCTTCTCTTCACTAAATCATTCTGAGGGATTTCATGTTTGTGCGACTATGTTTGTCTCTTGTGACTTTTTTATCTCGTTTTATTGCTGTTCAGTTTTCTGATTGATGGTTTTCTTAACTGACCTGATTAGTCATATCAGTCAAACTTTAGGTATGCAAAGTTCAAAAATAATACCCGAGATTCTTATCTAACCATGTGAATAGGCTTGCCAGAGGCAAAATTTAATAACCATGAACATGCTTCTGATTGACTGCGACTTTCAAAAACAAGTATCACTTCTTACTTGTTCTCAAAAGGGAAAAAAGTACTCTTCAAATGGTAAAGTTCCATAATTTCTGGCTTCTAAGCACAGGCATGACCTTAAAGAAAATAAATGTTATCGGGAGCACACGTGCTTCTCACTCCAGAAATAATTTTTATTGTCCTTTGGAAAATCTGTGCATCTGATGTGTCAGGAAAGCTGGGTCCTGATCGCTGATCCTCACACTGAGTAACTGAGAGTTTGAATAAAGCTTCTTAATCTCTCAGAGTCTCTTTTCCTCATTTCTCAAATAAGCAGTTTGATAAGCATAACTGGATCAGTCATAATGCATTCATTAGATCATGCTCAGTAGCAAACAACTCCTAACATCCTTCAGTGGTTGACAGGCTCTGTTCCTAAGAATAAGGAAACAAAATTATCATGCAAGTATCATCCTTCAGTGGTTGATAAGCTCTGTTCCTAAGAATAAGGAAACAAAATTATCACGCAAGTGTCATCTGTATGAAATACCATTCTCAAAGATACTCTCCCTCAAGGGGCCAACATGCCTAGTATCTCCATCTTGCCACTCTGCTATAAAATTCTTCTCGAGGCACCTGGCTGGCTCAGTTGATGCAGCATGCGACTCTTAACCTCGGGGTTGTGGGTTTGAGCCCCTTGTCGGGTGTAGAGATTTCTTAAAAAGAAAGAAAAATCTTGGGGCGCCTGAGTGGCTCAGTCGGTTGAGCATCCGACTTAGGCTCAGGTCTTGACCTCACGGTCCACGGGTTTGAGCCCTGTGTCGGGCTCTGTGCCGACAGTGCGGAGCCTGGAGCCTGCTGGGATTCTGTGTCTCCCTATCTCTCTGCCCACCTCCCACCCCCCACCCCACCACTTGAGCTCTCTCTCTCTCTCTCTCTCTCTGTCAAAAATCAATAAACATTTTTTTAAAAAATTTTTTAAAGAAAAAATAATCTTAAAAAATAAAACTTCTTCTCTGGCTCCTATAGAGCTAGATGTTGACAACATCTGGTATTTGGGAAAGACGGTCCTCCAGTTGATGAAGTCATCCAGTGCATCAATGTGGAAGTGATCCACTGGCCAGTGTAGCCTAGTAGTTAAAAGCAGTACTACTCACTACCCTTGTGACTCTGGACACATTATTCGACCTCTGTGTGTTGTTTCAAGGACTAAATGATTTAATAAATGAAAAGTGCTTGGAACGATGTTAACCAGCACAGAACAAGTAGTCAGCTAACATTAGCTACTATTTATAGGAATTCAGCCATTGTTAAAAGAGCCCCCCAATTCCACAGGACTCTAGGCATCTACTGCAACTAAGTTAATTTGGATCCAAAAGATGTCAAGAAAAATAGGTCTTTTTTTAATATAACTTTTTAAAAATATTTCATTTGAGAGTGGGGGGGGGGAGCAGAGAGAGAGGGGGAGAGAAAGAATTCCAAGCAGACTCCATTCTGTCAGCACAGAGCCCAGTGTGAGGCTCGAACTCACGAACCATGAGGTCATGGCCTGAGCTGAAATCAAGAGTCAGACACTCAACCAACTGAGCCAGCCAGGTGCTCTTTTTTATAGAACTTTTGTTTTCCTTTTACTTTCTGATTTTTTTTTTTTTTTGATGAGCATGTACTACTTTTATTTTTTATTTTATTTATTATTATTTTAATTTGAGAGAGAGAGAGTGAGTGGGGGAGAGGGGCAGAGGGAGAGAGAGAAAGAGAATCTTAAGCAGTCTCCAAGCTCAGTGCAGAATCTGACGCAGGGCTCGATCCCACAACTCTGGGATCATGACCTGAGCTGAAATCAAGAGTCAGACACTCAACTGACTGAGCCACCCAGGTGCCCTGAGAAAAGTTAGGTCTTACAGCTGGAGGTTTTCTTTGAACATTCAAATCAAGTATTGCTTTTTCAACCATCAACTCCAACTCAAGCGGTCAGTTTACAAACAGAATGTCACATAATTTCACGATGAAATGTGATTCTTGAAATAGAGAATGTGTTTGGTAATAAGATATCCTGAGGCAAAAAATAAGTACTCAACACACATTAATGAACAGAGAGTATAAATAAATGAGAATGACGGCTTTAATAGCCTAGACAACTTCGAGCTTTATGTAAACTTTACGTGTAAGGCAGCATCGTCAGTTACAAGGCAAGAGTTGAAAGTTGATTTTAAAGTGGTCTGGATCATGACTGTATGTAGCATTGTTTGTAAATCAAAACCCAGGGAACAATATAAGTCCTTCAATCAAAATGTGTTAAATCAATTATGCACACATCCTTGTGATGGAATCTTAAGCTGTTATTTTTCAGTGAGGTAGAGCTGTATGTGCTGAATATGGAAATACTTCCAAGAGATATTATTAAGCAAATAATAATAATAATAATAATAAGTTCAAAACAGTGTGTGCAGTATGATCCTATTGGTGTCAATGAAAAGAATAATAATATGCTTTACAGATGGATATAAGGTTCTTAAATTGGGGGGGGGGGCACACCTGAAGAAGCTAATAACAAGGTTAACTTTGGGCAGTGAAACTGGCATTCAGGAAGCGATGAGAAAAAGACTACTTTATGCATCTCTGTATTGTTCAAATTTTTAGCACCTGGAAGTATGGTTTAATTTTTTTTTAAACATTTTATTTATTTTTGAGACAGGGAGAGATAGAGCATGAACAGGGGAGGGTCAGAGAGAGGGAGACACAGAATCTGAAACAGGCTCCAGGCTCTGAGCCGTCAGCCCAGAGCCCGACGCGGGGCTCGAACTCAACGGACCGCAAGATCGTGACCTGAGCTGAAGTCGGCCGCTTAACCGACTGAGCCACCCAGGTGCCCCATGGTTTAATTTTTAAGTATACAGTTTAAACAGGGAAAAAAAAGACTTAATTGCACAATAGGCACTGATCCTCTGACTTGACAAATCACCCTAGGGGCCGCTTTCCTTGGCCCTATCTCCAGTCCTATTGGCTGCTGCCTGTTCACGACACTGAGTTCCAATGCTGGCCGTGCCTTTGCACTTTTCTCCTCTAAACTTAATTCGGCTCAGCTATGCCCCTCTCAGCCTCTCCCATTAACCTCTGAGAACAGGTCTTTGCTACCTGCCACAACGCTCTTCTGGTTTCTGGCTAAACCCTTAGCAGTTCAGGAAGGGGGACTGCCCACTGTTATCACAAAGTGAGGAAAGCAAATAAAGTGCATGCATCTAATGCAGCTTGAAACCTCTCTCCCTCTCATTTCCTCCTGGCCAAATACTATCCACTCTTCAAGACTTCACTCCAGGGACAACTTCTCTTGAAAGCTGT
Source organism: Panthera onca (assembly GCF_046562875.1). Lineage (NCBI taxonomy): Eukaryota > Metazoa > Chordata > Mammalia > Carnivora > Felidae > Panthera > Panthera onca. Next base: position 37,580,143 of record NC_138349.1, on the reverse strand, counting down.
CCTGAACTCCCAGATCAGAATTAACCCCTCTCTCACCAGTGTTATTTTACACGCTGTTTTTATCCGATGTATACTTAGCCCATTTGGATTTGGATTTCAGTTATTTGTGCCCGAGCCTACCAGGCGGTGTTCCAGCATCTCTGTGTTTTTGGAAAACACCTAGATAGAGCATTGTCCTCGATGAACGTATAGCTAGATATTAGGGAACTTGATTTCCATTAACTTGAAGTTGAAAACTTAAGGATACAACTGAAAAAAAATATGCAAGATTTTCAGCCTTGGGTGACAGTCATGGGTTCCACAGCAATTCCACTGTGATTGAGAAAAAAAAAAAATGAGATTCAATGTCCTGCCAAACAAGACAAGCCATATAAGATGCCAATGAGCATAAAAGACCATCAAGAAATCAGTGTCCTTGAGGTAAGTCCTCAATTTTCTACAGACACCTGCCCCAAGTCACTTCCATAGTTTCAGAGTACAACACTCAAAAACAATCCAGATGTCTCCAAGCCTTAATGTGCAGTTGTCTGTACATGAATTGGGGTGACAACTAACATGACTAATTGCCAACAGGACAAGGAGGGTAGAGAGCCTCCGTTAGAAGAATTTAGGAACAGCTGTCCCCTGGCACCATGACTTCTCATCACTGGTGTGACAACCATATGGAGATTAGGAAGTAAGATCTTAAGACGACGATTCCATCACCAGGGCAATTTTTAAAAAAACCTACGTCTGGCGATACCACACTGTTCTACAGGATAAGGTGCAGAGTGTTTCAGGGGACAAGGAACTGGCCACAAAACTTCCTCCAAGTGCCTACATCTTAGAGCAGAACAAAGGTGAAGACTGAAGTAATCACTTCTCACAATGAAAAGGCACTAACAGAGGATATGTGTGTGAATATATACATGTGTATGGAAGATGGGGCAGATACGGTGCATGTGGGAGAAATAATGAGATAGGAAGATAATCTGGTTTGTGTTGGAAAGAGTTGGTGGATTACATGTGCACATGCAATGGCAAGTAAACAAGACAAGAAGTAAAAAAGGCTAGAAATCCGGTCCAGTTCTGTCCCACTAGACCAAAACTGTAGGTAAGTCACTTAACCTATGTTAGCACCAGTGTCCTAATCTATTCGTGGGGACATATAAAACTATCCCATCTAAGAGGGGTCATGAGGGGCGCCTGGGTGGCTCAGTCGGTTAAGCGTCCGGCTCAGGTCATGATCTCACGGTTCGTGAGTTCAAGCCCCGCATCGGGCTCTGTGCTGATGGCTCAGAGCCTGGAGCCTGTTTCAGATTCTGTGTCTTCCTCTCTCTCTCTGACCCTCCCCCGTTCATGCTCTCTGTCTCAAAAATAAATAAACGTTAAAATAAATAAATGAATAAATAAATAAATAAAAGGGGTCATGAAGACTCCACTACCTCCTTATAAAGATATCAACCTCCTTATAAAGCACTGAAGTCACTTCCAGAACTTTTCCATGATGGAAATGATGGGAGCTTCCGCATGTAAGAACCAAAAGATTCCTTTTTAACTCTATGACTCCTCATACCCACAACACAAGACCCATGATAGAGATGGAAAAAAAAAAACAAAAACCAGACCCAATACCATATTATGTTAAACAAATCTATAGGTTTCTATGATACATAATCAACCAACTCTTATTTTACCAAACACAAAGAGCCTGCTTATTTCCTGCGTTATATATTTGTTACTGATGCTTTTATTGATGATGTCATCAAATAAAGTTTTCAGGGCAAATTACGTTCGGTCACTGCTAAGGGTGTGTTGCCAGAGAAGAGTAAAGAGTTCTACTTCAATGAAGGCATAAGTAGAGGGAAGAGCTAGCACATGCAGACCTCAAGCATACATTTACTCCAAATATAAGTGAGACGAATGAGTCCCAATGTACATGGGTTTAACTTAAGCATATTCAACAATAGGGCCTTGGATAAAAGAACAAGGAGAAATGAACAAGAATGAGAGAAGCCTGTACTTAACGCTGTTACTTTCCTTCAACCTAGAACTTAGCCTCCAGCCAAATGTAAAAGGAAGCAGAAGAATTTAAATTCTAGGTATTAAGCTTTCCAACAGCTCAGTATCTGGTGAGCCAAGAGGTTTTCAAGGATTGTTTTGACCTTATGTATTTTTCTTTTCTGGGATGAGCTGTTTACGAAAACAAACGGCTGGAATAGCCACAACATTTAGTCTAAAAATGTCCTCACATTTCAGGTGTATGTGCCAGATATTATAGAAGACACCACTATCCAGGACTTTCAGGTATTAGAAAATCACATTCCTCGCAAAGAAAAAAATATCCAAGCAAAAGAAATACACACACACACACACACACACACACACACACACACACCCTGTACATATACACAGATATTTTCACAATGAGAGGTTCAGAAATAGAACGAAGCAGACTTAGAAGAAAAGACAAGCCAGATCATCTTAATAAATCTAGAAGAAAATCCCACCTACCTGGTGACTGCCCGAGTACAGATGGTAACAAGGAAACAGCCAGCCACAATCATCCAGCCCCAGCCTCCATCTGGAGGAGAGGTAGACCGAACTCGGTTTCTTTTTGCCATGGCCTCAGCTCTTTTTTTCCTCTTTTTCGAGTTACTTCAATAGCCCAGTTGTGATCCTGGAAGAGGTCTGCTGTCCAGTGACTTCCTGTTGGCATTCAAGACTGGCACAGAATGCTACCTGGCACACGGGTTACTGGCCATCTAAAACCAAAAACCAGGACATATTTATATTTTATGGTCATATCCAAAGGCTGACTTTTCACTTGACAAAAATGATCATTCTTTTCCTGTTAAATACGGTTATTTGTAGCTATGGATCCTGGACTGGGGCAAAGGCCATTAGCTGTCCTTGATACCCCTTCTCCTTCTGTTTAATAACAGATCCTCCTAAATTTTAGCCAAATCCATGTCCGCCCAGTTTGATACCATATTTCCTAACCTCTCTTGAAGGTGGATGTGGCAACATGGTTTAGCCTATTTTGTTTTTAATTTTTAAATTTTATTTAAATGCAAGTTAGTTAACATACAGTGTACTAATGATTTCAGGAGTAGAATTTAGTGATTTATCACTTACATGTAACGCTCAGTGCTCATCCCAAGAAGTGCCATCCTTAATGCCCATCACCCATTTAGCCCAATCCCTGCCCAATACCCCTCCAGCCACTTTCAGTTTGTTCTCTGTATTTAAGAGTCTCTTATAATTTGCCTCCCTCTCTGTTTTTAATCTTATTTTTCCTTTCTTTCCCCTATGTTCATCTGTTTTGTTTCTTTAACTTCACAAGAGTGAAATCATATATTTGTCTTTCTGTGATTTATTTAGCTTAGCTTAATACACTCTATTTCCATCCACATTACTGCAAATGGCAGATTTCATTCCTTTTTATCACAGAGTAATATTCCATTGTGTTTGTGTGTGTGTGTGTATACACATATATATACACACACACACACACACACACACACACACATATATATACACACACACATACATACACACCACATCTTCTTTATAACATGGTTTAGTCTAAATGAAAGGGATGCAAGGAAAAATAATACGCCATTTCTGGCTCATGAGCTCAAAGGCCAAGGCACTTTCCCAGGACTTCCACCACTCCCTTTCCATAGACCGGAGCATGGATGTAAGGGTGAGACAGCTATGCCACACACACCAGGACAGCACCCTGGGGGTTGGACAGCTATGGGGTGGAAGGAGCCTGGGTCCCTAGATGATGGTGGAGAAGGACTGCCTCTCTAGCTCTGGACTACACATACCTTTGCACAGTTACACAAAATACCAAAACGCTTCAATTTTATTTGAGCCTCTGTATTTTCAGTCTCTCTGTTAAAACAGCTTAGACCATGTACCTAATTATTACACTGAATGAGTCTGATAGTAACTTCTTTGGCATTTCTGACTGGTGATGCTATAATTTTTATTTTTTAATGAAAATTTTTTTGTAAATGCTGTATTTTGTAAGTGTGTAATTAAAGCAAGAAGAGAATGGCAAATAAATGAAACAGTATAGAGAGTCCAGCAGCAAGTATATAATAACTCAATATAGCTAAATAAGGTAGCAAAGATTAGTGGAGAAAAAAAGGATTACTCACTGTATCATGTTACAACTCTCCATCTAGTTCTTAACCTACTAGATAGGTCAGAGTTAAATGTAAAAAAAAAAAAAAGAAAGAAAGAAATCATTAAGAATCTACGTGAAAATAGAGGCAAATATTTATCTGATCTCTAGATAGGAGAAGGGCACCTTGAGATGTAAAGTAACGTAACAAACCAAGGGAAAATTTGGTTGATTTGTCTAAATTAAAATTTAACCTTTCCTACATATCAAAACGTGTAATAAATAAAACCAGATGATAAACCACAGACTTGGGAAAAAAATAGCAATACGTGGTTCAAAAAGCAATGGCTGCAACATTAATTCAATCAACTACCAGCACTTACTGTCTACCATGTGCCAGGCAGTATTTAGGGCACTGGAAATTCTATGGCAGACTCTACCGTACCCCTATGGTCCCTCCTCCTGTGTTCTTGACTTTGTATAATCCCTCCCCTTGAGTGTGGGTGGGACCCGTGACTTGCTCCTAACCAGAGTAGGGCACAGGTGACTGGACAGGAATCCCATGATTATGGCATCCTGTGTAAGGCTCAGTCATGCTAGAAACGAATGCTCTCATTCTCCTGCTTGCCTTGAAGAGCAAGCTGTTACACTGCACACTGCCTATGGAGAGGGCCACGTGGAGGGGACTGTGGCCAGCCTGCTGGGAGCTGAGGACGGCCTCCAGGAGACAGCAGAAAACTGAAGTTCTCAGTACTACGACAGAAAGGAAGCAGATTCTGCCAACATCCTAAGTGATCTTGGAAGCCGACTTCTTTTCCTGGTGAGCCTCTAGCTGAGAACACAGACTGGCTGACATTTTGACTGCGGCCTGTGACACCCTGAGCTGAGGACCCCGTTAAGCTGTCCTGGATTCTGGCCTCACAGGAACGGTGACATACGGTGTTTCTCAGGGTATTTTTTAGTATATTAAACAGACTTCTTAAATTACCATTAGGGATGAATTATTTAAGAGACGAAAATAAGAGTTTTGACAGGACAGATACATTTTCCACTGGACTGAGCAAATCACTCAGTGGTCGGTACGATTGTATCACGGTCACCAGAAGAAATCTGAAATAATATTAATTCAATGCAACACCATTTCAAATATGGCGAAGCACGCATTGTTTGGAACACGGGCTATGTACCACTTGGTAAATGATGGACAAATCAAACTAATAAGATATCTTTTACTTTAAAACCACAATTTTTGAAGGAAACGGCTCACGGTAGAATCTTACAAGTGTGCCTCTTTAAAGCCACCCGAACAAACTGGTGGCCTGTGAGTTCACAGTGAATGGGATCAGTTCCCTTATAAAAGAGGCCCTGAGAGCTCCTTTACCCCTTCTGCCATATGAGGACACAGCTTAAAGAAGTCTGTCTAGGAACCAGGAGACAGGCTCTCACCCAACACCAATCCTGCCAGCACCTTGATCTTGAACCTCCCACCTCCAGAACTGTGAGAAATAAAGGTCTGTCAACCACCCAGTCTGTGGTAGTTTTGTTACAGTCGCCCAAATGGACCAAGACACCTAAAACTTTAGATTTCCAAACTCTCTTGAAAAATTGGAAGTGCTAAAGATACCGAGATGGCATTCCTTTGTTGAAGCTATCAGAGGGAGTCAAGTACCAGCACATTCCTGGATAAGGCCCGTGTTCCCCACGTCACCCTGTCCCTGACCTCCTGTATCGCCCAGCCCTGCTGTTTCACTCGTATACGACACCAGACAGGCTCCTGCAAGCAGATTTTGAACGTCTGCCTGTACCACATTGCCATAACTCCAAGTTTCTTGAACAGCCACATGTGAGTCACATTTATGGGATACTTTTCGTCCAGCACGTCTCTCTCTCACAATTTTAATGGGACTAGCATTTGAAGTTCTGCCCACACCTGCACACGCACAACGAAATAACTCACTGCTTAGACATAATGGGGTGGCAAGTGTCATGAAAGGACAGAATCAGTTGTACAAGTCAAAAAGCCAAACTCAGAAACCTCTGCCTTGGTTCGGTCCTAGCCTCTTCATAGGTTTTCCCATTAAAATAACCCCAAGGGTAAGCTGTGTTCCAATTTAAGACCATACATCCACGAACCCATAAATGTCCAGCATAAGGACCATCCCCAGTCAGTGCTGCCCAGTGCTGTTCAAAAATGCTCAAACAGGGACGCTTGGGTGACTCAGTAGGTTGAGCATCCAACTTCAGCTCAGGTCATGATCTCACTGTTCTAGAGTTCGAGCCCCATGTTGGGCTCTGTGCTGACAGCTCAGAGCCTGGAGCCTGTTTTGGATTCTGTGTCTCCCTCTCTCTCTGCCCCTCTCCTGCTCTCTTTCTCTCTCTCTCTCTCTCTCAAAAATAAATAAACATTAAAAATTTAAAAAATAGAATGCCCAAGGAGGCAGTATAATACAGCGCGATAGATCAGGAATTAAAAAGTTGTTCAAATTCTTTGAACAGTCATCTCATTGCTGGAAAGTTATCCTAAGAAAACAATTTAAGAGAAGATGGACACTATAGGTGAAAAATAATAGTTGCATTATGAATAATATATAAAACAGAAACAACTTAAGTGCTCAACAACTGGGAAGTGTTCGAGAGCTATGACACAAGCAACAAATGGAACAGTATCCACCCCTTTAAAACCATAAACAAGAAGATAATATTGTAGTATGGGAAAACATTTATGATGCAACGGTAAGGCAAAAAGCAGCCACTAATATTGTGTGTGCATTGGGAAGGAAGTGATATGAAACTCACGTAAAAGTTGTATATTCGTAACTGTCACAAAGAGTAGGAAGACTGTGCCAGAAGGAATGCAGTTGCAAAGACTATGCAGAAAAGTATACAGCCAGTATGACTGTTAGGATTCATTTTCAAAACTGTATTTGATACCATTTCATATATAGTTTTCTTAGGTAATTCAGATCCACTCCTGCACCGTGGACGTGCGCACAAAAATTCTTTGTATAGTTTCTCGAGGACTAGAAAGAACTGTATCATTTATTGATGCAACACAATGAAAATCAGGTGATTGTTCACTAGAAGATATGATGTAGGTAACAAGGCCTGGCAAAAGAAAATGTTCCGTTTCATTACAAAAATATTAAGCATCATTAACTTTTACTTAGCCTGTGCGGTCTCCGTTTGTTTCAGCCGAGCAGCTTCTCCCTGGCATTCCCACAATCTAGGAGTTAAGGACCAACTTGAGAGGATCGCTCAAAAGATACAATTGCATGAATCCAAATTAAAGATGGGAGTAACCCTCCCAAGCAGCGCCGAGCTGACGGCACAGCGAACAGAGGTCTGTTGTTAAGTTAAAGTCAACCTGGGTAACACCACAGACCCAGGAACATTCTCACGGGGTTCCAGGGTGGGGAGAAACAGCTCTGAAAGCATCGGTGCGCAGTCCTATGATTAATCAGTCCTCTTGAGCAGGCACACTTGAGCCTCCCAAGCCTCAGAGCTGGGCACCGTCTTCTCCCCTTCACCGTGATGATGCTGAAGCCCAGAGAAGAGAAGGGACTCACCTGGCAGCGCTATGCGGAGATGCAGGTGGAGACGTGTGGTCTGGCAGATTTTGGATGGTGCGCCTGCCCATCCACCCTCCAGATTTCAGAGCGGCTATTGGGCATTTCTTTCAACAAGCCGTGCAAATAATGGTGAAGGCTGAGCACCCATTCGTGTGAGTGCTCATGACGAAAGAAAGGGGAGGGAGCCCACAGGTTAACACAAGGGTATACTGCCCAAAAAATAACTCGTGTTTCTTTCAAAACAGGTCACTTACTAGATTTATACACCTTCAGAAGAGCACAAGTTAGACCAGGCTAACCTAGTTTCATAGAGACTTTGGAGCAACCTGCAGGTCCCCTACAGTATTAGTCTGCACATTCTTATAAATAATTAACTGGCCCGATACGGCACAAATATAATGAAAAAGTCCTTTACTGAGTTAACAGTATACCTAAAACAGTATGCAAAGGAAGCATGTTACCATCACGTAGTTTGTCATTTTACTAATCAGCCTCTAGTTTATTTCATTTTGACGTCCAACCACTGAAATATAATTGCATTCTGCATCTCATTCTGGTTTCAGAAAAATCTTTTTGGAACAAAAGAGGCTCCATATTATGATGTCCCACTAAGATTACTCCTTCACAGTACAAATTAGGCTATATGCTCAATTTCACTTCATCCTCCTTGCTTTCAAAAATCTAGACATTTGCAAAGAATTCTTGCCAATGGTCCATAACTTTCCAATATAGCACTACATTTTGGGGGCAAATCTTTCATGTTGCCTTCAGTAAAGTTTTCTGAAGTGATCGCCTCTGTCAGTAGAAGACCTACGTATTTCTTACAGTCAGGACACTGCTAGAGAAAAGTCCACAGTGGTCCTGGAACCACTCATTTTGTTAGGCTCCCAACATGGTCTTTCTATTATTCTTTCCTTCCTCCATTCCCTTCTATGTCCAGTGCCTTAAACTTCATCAAGTACGCTTCTTTATTAATTGCTTTACAGCCACAAAACAGATAAGGGTGTGTGGGAGAAAGATATCAAGAGCAGGAATCAAGACCATTGGGTCCAGCTGATACTACTTAGTAATGACCCTGTGCAAATCACCTCCTCTCTGCTACCATTTCCTGATCTATAAAACCAGGGAGTTGAATTACTGATGTTTCAAACCAGGTGACTGATGATTAAGGACCTCTTCCCCCATAGGTGAGTTACCTGGTAGTCCAGACACTCTCAGTAAACTTGGATTGATTCTACTCTTTGTTTTTACTTAAGAATCATGAAATTTGCCAGTCTTTTTTTTTCCGGCATTTCTAAAATATTCCTCTACTGCAGATGATTTTTGGAAATATCTCTTGATATTAGGTTGGCAAGCTGGTTTTCTCTCATTGACCCCGTTCTATCATTAAGGCTAAGCCCAGAAGTTTATTGTTGTAGGAAACAAGAAGATGGGTCCTGTCCATAATAACTTCATCCATAAATAAGGAACCATAGGATTGTGCTGTAGGGGAAGTTTCCACCACACAAAGGGAAAGTAGAAGCCTGCCCAGAGATGAAGGGGAAAGGTTTTTTTTTAATGTTTATTTATTTTTGAGACAGAGAGAGACAGAGCATGAACGGGGGAGGGTCAGAGAGAGGGAGACACAGAATCTGAAGCAGGCTCCAGGCTCTGAGCTGTCAGCACAGAGCCCGACGCGGGGCTCGAACTCACGGACCGCGAGATCATGACCTGAGCCGAAGTCGGATGCTCAACCGGCTGAGCCACCCAGGCGCCCCCCCCTTTTTTTTTTTAAAGGAAGAGTGATGAGCTGCCTTTCCCATTCTCTCGAGTCCTGAGCAGGGGTAGGTAAGTGGTATAGCGAAGAATTAAACTGGGTATTTGGGGCAGGGGGTTGCAATAAGGAGGCTTGTGCTATGTATCCTGTGGGTAACTGTGGAAAGACCCAACTTCATTGGGTGCCCTTGGCCTGTGATGTGTCAGGGCAGAGAGAAAGCCAAAGACGGTGCCTACTGACCGTCCCTCACCTCCCATGTGACACAGAAGTGGCCCAGATGCTCTTCCGTATTCTCAGTGGAGACATGAAATACATCTAAGCGATGAGAGGCAGGGCTGTGGCAAAGGGGAAACAGGCTGAGCCAAACGGAAATCATGGCTGATCTTCACACGAGGATCTGCAACAAGAAAGATGGGGAATCCCCCCAGGTCCTGGCCATAAAGGCGGTACGGACTGTAAGTTTCACCAGTAGCACATGCGTCAGCATGGTACACAGTGAGGACAGAAGCCAACACCCAGGGGCCAGCCAGATTAGAGTCGCCGGCAGGACGCCCAGGCACCAACACCAAGGAAAGCTGTGCCTAGGCTAGTACGAACTCAGGGACCTGCATGCCAACCACCTCCTCCACCATTACGCATGAGTTCTCCCCGAAGCCAGACAGGCATAGAGGAGAGGGAGGGATAAACACCACAGAAAGGAGAAACAACACTTACTTAGAGATTAACCTTGGATTTGGCTAAATATTGATCCCAGAAGACTGAGCAAAGATGCAAGAGAGTACTTTCAACTTGCAAAGGCTGCTAGAAACGTGTTGAAATTGAGGTTCAATTCATACACAATAAAACACACCCATTTTTAAGTCTTTGTTTTGATGACTTGTTGATGTATACACTCACATAACCACGACCACCACAACCAAGATATAGAACATTTCCATCACCCCAAACATTCCCTCGTGCTCCTCTGAAGTCAGTCTCAACCAACCTCAGCACCACGCCCCCACTGACTTGCTTTCTGTCCAACATAGATTAGTTTTGCCAGTCAAGAATTCCATAAAAATGGAACCACACAACAGGGACTATTTTGTTTCCAGCTTCTTTCACTCATGATAATGTTTTGAGATTCATCCAGGTTGCTGTGTGTATCTGTAGATTCCTTTTTACTATTGAATAGTAACCTATATAATGGATATACTACGACTTATTTATGTAGTCATCTGTTGATGGACATGTTTCCAGTTTTAGACGATTATGAACAAAGCTTCTGTGACATCACCTATACAAGTCTTTGTGTGGATATCTATTTTTATTCTCTTGAGTAAATACATAGGAATGAAATTGCCGAGTCATGTTGTAAGTATATACTTAACTTTAGAAGAAACTGCCAAACTTTTTTTCAAAAATGGCTGTACAATATTATTGGTAATATATCAGAAGTCCAGATGTTCCTGTGTATAATGGATTCACATTGTAGTTTCTTTCTAAGTTTATTTATTTATTTTTGAGAGAGAGCGCAGGGGAGGGGCAGAGAGAGAGGGAGAGGGAGAGAATCCCAAGCAGGCTCCGCACCAGCAGTGCTGAGCCTGATGCAGGGCTCGAACAGACGAACCATGAGATCATGACCTGAGCTGAAACCAAGAGTTGGATGCTTCACCGACTGAGCCACCCAGATGCCCCACACCTTTTAGTTTTAATTTGTGCTTCCCTGATGACTAAGGATACTAACCAGTTTTTTCATGTACTTATTAACTACTCATACATCTTCTTTTGTCTATTCAAATATCATGCACATTTGGGGGGGTTGTTTTTTTACTGAGATATAAAAATTCTTTGTATGTTGTAGACACAAGTCCTTTGTAAACACATGCGTTAAAAATATTTTCTCCCATTCTGTGGCTTGCCCATTCGTTCCTTAGTGGTGTATTTTGAAGAACAGAAGCTATTACTTTTGATGAACTGGAATTTATTATTTTTTCTTGTATAGTCAATTATAGTATTTCTATATATAGGCAATTACAAATTACAAATTAAAATGTAAACATACTACTTTATGGTAGCATCAAAAACCATGAAATGTCCAGGAACAAACTTGACATAACATTTGCATTATTTTTACACTAAAAACTCCAAAACAGTGCTGAGAGAGGTTTATAAATGCCTAAAAGAGAGAGAGAGCTACCACGTTCATTCCACGGAAGATGCCGAAATCTATCCAAGTTGACTGATACTTTCAGTGGCGAGGAATCACAGAAGACACCAGGTACACCGAAGGGCAATCTTCCAAGTATGCCATGAGAGGATTCCAACACTTTTTTGCACAGCATTTATAGCCTTTATAGCAGTGGAGCAAAGCGTTCCAGCTGGTAACCCTGCAGACTTGTAGCCTGGGCCAAACACAAGCTCTGAAAAGGACTGAATGGGGAGGGAAGTTAAAGAAAGTCCTCTCTGCTTGGGTTTGCACAGTCTCTGGCTCAGGGACCCAACTATTTTTTCCATCGGAGTCTCTGGGTCTTAGGGATGACTCCTAACGCATATGGATTTATTTATTTTTGTTGCTCAATGATATCACATGTGTGCTATGAAAAATATTGTTCTTAGTAAAGAAAAACTAGTGATTCCCTTTGCCCCCTCTCCTCTCTGCTTCTCTCTGCTTAGTCCTCCAACAGATCCTGGTAACAGGGGAGTAAAACTACTGACTTCGACCAGAAAGCTGGGGCTGTCTCTTGGGCACCTTTGGGCACTAAACTGAGAAATTCTGACTTCTGGTAATGCAGCTGCTCAAGTTCCTACTTTGTGTGAGACTTCGGGGACAGGAATACGTTACAGAAGACCTAGAATAAACAGCAGAGCAATTTATATGGTATTTGGTCTACACAAGGGAGAAAAAGGTACGACTTGTGATTCCCATAAGGCGCAGAGAGCAGAAAGCAACATTCTTTCCCTCGCCGCCAGCTCCTAACCCACAGAAGCTGCTGAGTCTAGGCAACGTCAGAAAAATGCTTATTTCTGCATCTAATAGTTTGTTGATGGTGCAACTCATAACCAGGAGCTTGCTCCCACTTACTGTTTTCTTCTGCAGTGACGGAGTTCTTTTCTCTCCTATTTGGAAGGGCATGTAAAAGAAGTGACAGGCCTGAGCTGTAGCCCTCTTTGATAAAAATATGTGTGTATACATGTATGTATACACACACACACACACACACACACACACACACTATGCAGTCAGAGATGCCTGGGCCTGGGACAGTGTCTGGTATGAAGCTGGCGTTCAACATTTGTGTGGTTCAGTGAATAAATCCTGGAGTCTAACTCCGTGGCCTTGCGGAGTCTAATTTTGCACTCTTACGGCATATGGAGTTATTAGGTGAGAATATGTTATATCAGAGGCTTCTTGGCTGCAGAGGAGAACCTCGGGGCTTGTGATGAATTTCACAGGGTCTTTCTGTTAGCTGACAGAGAGCCTTTTATCGGAGCACAGTGCCGCCCGTCTATACCACAACATTCTCCTCGCTCTGTAATCGCTGTTGCTGCCATGTGGTTGGAATGGGAGGGGCAACCAGTCCGTTATTTTGGTGGGCTAGAGCTTAACCCCTCAGGTCATACAGGGTCGTGGAGAATGGCCGTTTGAAAGCCAGTGCAGGCAGAAGTCAAGTCTGCACAGAGTGTGAACTCCCTGGGAGCGGGGACCCTTGACGCTTCAGTGGCTCGGACACTGGCACTCAATAAATACTTAGGGAATGAATATCCCCAATTCTCATGTTCTGGACATTTTCTCAAATCACATGGGGAAGGGGGAAGGGGAGCTTGAGGAATGGGGGTAAGAAATTACCCATCATTCTTTGTTCTTTTTACCCACTGTCAAACCAGGTTGACCAGCCTTCCCAGCATCTGGGTAACAGAGCCTTAAGTGAATATATCTCACTGAGTACACCAAGCATGGCCAGATCCTGACCCCCGACCAGGCTAAACCTGGAAACACAATTTCACTGCTAGTATAATATAAAAACTCAGATTTTTCCTTCCTGAGTAGGGAAAACCTGGTTCTTCCCTCTGGGTGTTTCTCTCCTGTGAGTCTCCTTAACCTCCCACACAAAACACGTTTCTGTCACTTCTGGTCACCAGACACGTGGAGGTTTCCCCCACACCAATAAGAATTCGACTCAATTCTGATACTGTCAACCCAGAGAGAGTGTCAGATCCCACAGGTCAAGGGTTCGGGCCCAGAAGTCTGTCTCTCACCTTACCTCCAGACACCAGACACAAGCCTAGGATGTCATCTGAACTTCTGACCAACACACTATAGACAGGCAGTTCTAATGACCTCTTCCTTGGGTTCAACTATTTTGCTAGGGCGGCTCACTGAACTCAGGGAAACACTTGCTCGCATTCACCAGTTTACTGTAAAAGGGTATGATAAAGGACACAGATGAGCATCCAGATGTAAGAGACACATAGGGCAAGGTATGCGGGAAGGGCCGCGGGACTTCCACGCGGTCTCCAGCCATGACGCTCTCCCAGCACCTACATGCGTTCGCCAAACCAGAAGCTTCCCGAACCCCACACCACTGGGAATTTATGGAGACATCCTCGCAGAGACAGGGTCAATTAGCTCCATTTTCAGCCCCTCTCCCTTCTCTGAAAAAGAGAGGTGGGTGTGAGGCTGAAAATCCCGCGCTTCTAATCAAGGCTTGGCCTTTCTGGCGACCAAGAGAGAGGCTAAAAATGCACACAGGTTGCTGGAGGGCTCACCTACAGGGCCTGGCACTCAGCCCACGGTCTGCCTCACACAGTGCACAGGCCATCAAATTCCACAGGCCCTTAGAGATGTTTATTTTTGCGCTCCGCAGACTCTGCTCACTGCTTGAGCCACAGTAGGTCACGCAAAGGACAAGGTGTTGCCAAGGCTGAGAATGTGGTGTACTTTTTGGTTCAAGACCGAGGACCTGAGTTTCTTTCTGGAAATAAAAAAACTTGGAAAGGATTTTACAAAAATTCTTTCAAGATGTGGGTGGTCACCTCTGTCTCGATCCTGATAGAACAAGTTAGAACGGAACCAGTTCATTCTACTTTCTCCTAGTTTGGGGCCCAAGGAAAAGTCTGGTGAATTTTAACAGCAAAGGCCTTGGAAGTAGTTGCCAACTTCTTCATGTGTGAGTTTGCACTAAACGTTTAAAAATATTTCCTAAAATAAATAAATAAAATATTTCCTTAGCCAAACATGGCCACACACACACATATGCGCTAATTTATTTGAGAGAAACCGAGCCCGAGTTGGGGAGAGGGTTAAGTGAGAGAATCCCAAGCAGGCCCCGTGCTCAGCACAGAGCCGATGTGGGGCTCGACCCCATGACTCTGGAATCATGACCTGAGCCAAAATCAAGAGTCGATGTCTTGGGGTGCCTGGGTGGCTCAGTCAGCTAAATGCCCGGCTCTTGATTTCAGCTTAGGTCATGATCTCACGGTTCATGGGTTCAGGCCCTGCCTTCGAGCTCTGTGCTGATAGCACGGATCTTGCTTTGGATTCTTTCTCTCTCTCCACCCCCCCACACACACTCTCTCTCTCTCTCTCTCTCAAAAATAAAATAAATAAACATTAAAAAGAACAGTTAAAAAAAAAAAAAGAGTCAGATGCTCAACCGACTGAGCCACCCAGGCACTCTAGCAATGGTTATATTTTTAATATGTTTACTGATTAAGAAAATATATAAAGACAACAGTTAAAATGAATCTCACGGTATTTTCAAATATACTTTATTTTACAATCACTAAGGCACTTACAAACATTTGAAAGAGCCTGGCAACTGTGTAAGATATTACTCTGTTTATGGATAAGGATGCTGCCTGTGCATGTGGGTTTGCATAACTCTCTTGTCTCCTTCCAGGTCAGAGACCCCCCGAGTAGAAGCCCCTCTCTGTCTATTAAGGGTAGGGTTGGTGCCTTGGAGACCATAAATTCCTTCTGGTTTACTAGGTGTTTTTTTTTGTTTGGTTTGGTTTTTTTATCCAAGGTCCTTTTTTATCCAAGGCCAGGAAGTTGGGGAGGCTTCCACAAAGACATTTAGAAAGATGTGAGCTGTGTTCATAAACTCTAACAAAGGTCAGTAGAGTCCCCAGGGGGTAGTAATAGTGGAAGATATTACCACCTCTAGGTCTGAAGGACAGTTACTGGAACCTTCTATAAAGTCACCATAGAAAATCCTGAGCAAAGGAAAGCAGCCAGTCCACAAGGATCAGACAGTAAAAGAGCCAAGGACACAAATGCACCAGCCTCGCACTCCAGATGCCTTCCAAGTCCTCTCAGTAGCTGGACTCAAGGGGGACCCAATTGATGCAGCCCACACGTCAGTCTCCCAGGGTGGAAATGGATAAACAGTGAACTTGGACAAATGGAAGCCGTCCGGCACACCAGTGTGGGCTGTAAGCTTGTGTCATGCACCAGGGCTCTGGTTAAAAGATGAGGTCAATTCCTGAACCGCAGCCAGGCTTGCCTTGAGACAAGAGCAAGTCGCTCAAGGTTACCAACTCCAACCTTTTGGCTTATTTCAAATACAAAACTCAGTTGTGAAACTGACCTCCTCCTTTGCTGCTCTTACTTTAGTCCTCCCTTAGTTTCAGCCAGCACTCACCCTTAAAGGGACAATGCCCAAATCTGCCTCTGCTGCCAACATTCCTCAACTTGTGGACTCAAACTTCCAATAGCCTCCGGGGTACCTCAAACTCACATGTCCAAAAGAGCACAGGCTATTCTCCCCTGGAAACACAGTGTGTGTGTGTGTGTGTGTGTGTGTGTGTGTGTGCGCGCGCGCGCGCACGCACACGTTTAATGCTTTCAGTATTTTCCAACTAGGCATACTAGAACACCCTGAGTCCCCTTGACAACTCCCCAGCTCTCATAACCAGCGAGTGCAACACATGGCTTCTGCTTGTGTGCCTCTCACATCTGCCCTCCCTTTTGAATTTCCCTTTGTCTTGTACCTGAGCCACGCTGAAGCCCACCCCAGTGTTCCTGGCTCCATCCATCACTTACAGAGTGACCCCGTTTAGATTTCTCTGCTACTCACTAATCGCAACTCTTTAGTGTCTCAGTGCCCCAGCTGCCATATCTGTAGGACAGATCCATGTACAATACCTACAAACGGGGACAAAGGCCTTCTTTCGATTGATTCCATGTGTCAGGGACTCCAGCAGATGTGACATCCTTAACCTGTCTCAACCTCCTCAGTTCCTTTTCTCCATAGGAGGAAAGCAGTTACCTGATTTGTGAGTTTGGGAGAAACAGACACAGTTGCACATACTCAGTTCCGCCTTTCTCACCCTTGTCTCCCCCGCCCCCCCCCCTCCACTTGGGATCTGCCTGTTAGTAGACAGTGCTCATCCTTCTCAGGTCTTCCACACTATAAATGAGATAGGGGCAGGTGCCCTTGCCAGTAAGCCTGTGGTTGTCCGGGGCTGGCAGGGACTGCGACTAGGTAAATCTGTATTGTTTATGGGGAAAGTATTGCAATCCTACTTGGCTGGTAGTCCCAAGCCTCGTTCCCCAATTATCGGTAATCATTAGCACTGGAGGTGGCATTTTGATCTTCTTCTGTTGGATATCTGTTTCTACCTCTACACTGGTTCAGAATTTAGGGAAAAGATGAGTGTTTTTTCTTGATCCTTTCAAATCCCAATGCCTACCTCGTGGAGTTATTTGGAAAATGAAATAAGTAACCCATATTATATCACAAAGCATAGACCCTCCCCACAGCATAAGCGTTCAAATAAATGTTAGCTATTACTACTCTAATTGTTACAGGCTGCCTCCATGAGCCATAGGAGGGGGATAAGATTTCAATATTTTATGATAATTTTTTAAATGTTTATTTATTTTTGAGAGGGGGGGAGGGGCAGAGAGGGAGACAGAGGACTGTCAGCACAGAGCCCTATGTGGGGCTTACACTCACAAACCGTGAGATCATGACGTGAGCCACAGTTGGACGCTTATCCGACAGAGCCACCCAGGTGTCCTATTATAATTTTTTATATTGAGATAGCGTGGGGGGGATAACAGTTATATCAAGTGGAACCTCAAAAACTGCAAAAGAAGACCTATCATCCTCCCCTCTCCAGAGACTTCACACTGGAGCACCTATGTGTGTTCTGAGGCTGCGTGTGAAAAATGTCCTCAAAGAGCAGTTCCCTGAGAAGGAGGCTTACAAGAGGCTCTTAGGCCATGATGCAGCTGGACATAGTGACATAACACGGTTAAAAAAAAAATTTTTTTTTTTTTTGAGACAAAGCGTGAGTGAGGGAGAGGAGCAGAGAGAGGGAGAGAGAGAATCTTAAGCAGGCACAGAGCCCAACGTGGGACTCGATCTCACGACTGTGAGATCATGACCTGAGCTGAAGTCAAGTCATGCTTAACCGACGAAGCCATCAGGCGTCCCTAGAAACACATTTTTATTTATTTTTTAAATTTTTTAATGTTTATTTATCTTTGAGAGAGAGAGACAGAGACACAGCACGAGCAGGGGAGGGGCAGGGAGAGAGGGAGACACAGGGTCCGAAGCAGGTTCCAGGCTCTTTGTTGTCAGCACAGAGCCGGACTCGGGGCTTGAACTCACAAGCTGTGAGATCATGACCTGAGCCGAAGTCGGCCGCTTAACCGACTGAGCCACCCAGGTGCCCCTAGAAAAACATTTTTAAGAGGAAAAAGAAATCCACATTTCTCTGACAGGATCTCCCCCGTTAAAGGATTCCAGGGGTTCCCTCCTCCCTCTACTACTGACCTTGATGCCTTTAAAACTGCCACAAATACAAACGCTGGATCACATTTTTAAGCATGCACAACAGTGCGCTTGGGGCGGGGCCAGACATCTCCGGCTTAGAAACCCAACTCAGACAACTGCTGGCTGAGTGGCCTTGACCACGGGACTTAGCTTGCTGAATCACAGTCTACCGCTGTGTCTGTGGGAGTTAATAGTTCCTCTCTAATAGGGCTTTAATGAGGATTGAAGGGCGAAGTACACGTAAAAGCACCTAGCACCCACCAAAAAATTCACGTATTAACACAGTACACACTCACAAAATACTTACCTAAGTTAAACTCATACCAGTTACTAGTTTCAGTAGTGACATGATTAGCAAATTATTAGTCAATGAGTATCTTCATTATAGCTGAAAGTACCCATGTTTCTTTTGCTAGAGTATCCAAAGGAAAAAGCCAAGGAGCCACCCAATGACTTCACGTTGCTATGTCAACTTTCTCTTATGCTACAGAGACGATACAAAAGAGTAAATAATGGAGAAAGAGTGCCAGAGAAAATGAAAGAGAAAACAATACATCCAAGAAATACAATGTCTTTTGAACATGTAAGCCAATTTTCACTTCTTTGCAGTATTTAGTTGGTCCTTTTGAAATGCACACAGCAATTCTTTGCAGGCCATTACCTGTATACCAAACATCCGTAGCCACATTCTCTTCCCTTTTAATGACTTTTCCTAAGAGGTACAGGGAGGGCACGTCCAAGCCATGGATTATTATGAAGCCTTTCCCACTGATGGTCATGAGGACTGGGGCAGCACCAAAAACACGCCTATGCTGGGCAAACCCAAAGTCAAAACACAAAATGTGCGTGCTCTGAGCACACCTACAGAAAATACAGATGCATACAGACAAAATGAGAAAGGAATGTACAAAAATAGAAAGTATGGTGTGAGGAAAGTAAGATGATGAATGGTCTTTTCGTGTATTTTTTGAAAGTCTCGTAATACTCATAGCCTTCTTACAAACAGTAACAAAACCATTTTTACACAGTTGTAACTAAGTAAGCTGGGTTTTTCCATTTTCCATACATTTATATATGCTTTTTTATATATTTTACAGAGATAACATTTCCCATTTATTATGTTTATCACGCTTATGTTTACTGTCTTTATTCAAACTTGTCAAGATCTTTCTCCTTCCAGTAATACCTGAGAGGGCTTTGCTTTGGGACCACTCTCTCATACATGAATTAAAGGGCACCCCTCACTTCTTTTCTTCCCAAAAGGCTGAAAACAAGAAATCTATTTGTGGAAAGAGAAGCTGTCTGATCATATTTTAAGGTTGTCTAAGGAAACAATTCAATTGGCAGAGTTTAATTTTTATTGTTGGTTTTTCTTTTCATATATGTGTATGTGTGGTGTGGGGTATGTGGTATGGTGTGGTGTGTGTATGTAAAATAAATTTATTCCATCATGGTCTTTCACTATAATTTCCAGGTTTGTTCTCCTCTTACAAAGTGATGCAATAGTTGTTGTTTATTTATTTATTTTGAGAGAGGGAGGACGGAGGGAGGGGGGGAAGAGAGAAAGAGAGAGAGAGAGAGAGAGAGAGAGAGAGAGAGAGAGCCCTCGCCCACATGTGTGCAAGCAGGGGAAGGGCAGAGATAGGGAAAGAGAGACTCCCAAGCAGGTTCTGTGCTGCCAGCACAGAGCCTGATGCAGTGCTTGAATCCACAAACTGCCAGATCATGACCTGAGCTGAGGTCGGATGCTTAACCGACAACCACCCAGACACCTCAGTGATGCAATATTTGATGAGTAAATAACAGGGAATGAAAATGTCCACCTTAACAACTGTACTGGATGGAATGAGAATCTGACGTTCTTGCTCAGGACATTCTAGGCTCCCATAAGAATCTCATTCTGTCTTCTTTGACCTGTGTTTTGAAAGAATGTGGACAATGACAGAATTGTCTTCTCTGGGGGCAAGGGAAGGAGTTACTTAACATCTTCAGAGTAAGAATAAATAAAGGCTTGAGTTATATTGGATACTTGCAGGATCTTGGAATGAGAATAACCTGAACCAAGAAAATAAACATTTTGATTTCTACAAGACAATCGTCTATAAGATTGAGAAGTACAGTTTTGTCGGTACTTAATCACTCATGTCTTAAACTGGTATTCCTCACTTAGAATAGAGTGTCGAATAATATAAATTCAATTTACTTGGTTCTCATTTCTCAAAAACGCAACTAATTAAGAACACAGCAAAAAAAGGCTGATGGGGGGGGGGGGGGGCGCCTGGGTGCCTCAGTTGGTTAAGCATCCGACTCTTGATTTCAGCTCAGGTCATGATCTCACAGTTCATGGGATCCAGTCCCGCATTGGGGCTATCATCCCACGATCAGTGCAAAGCCTGCTTGAGGTTCTCTCTCTCCCTCTTCCTGCCCCTCCTCCATTCACTTTCTCTCTTTCAAAATAAATAAATAAACTTAAAAAAAAAAAAAAAGGCTGATGAATGGCTGAAGTCTATGTTCCAAAGGCCAGTGTGTTTCCACTGTATCTTCTACATGAACAAGTTATGGGTTTCAGGCCCACCAACGGTAAGCAGTAGTCATAGTGTTGGGGAGGGGGGGTTGGTATCACAGACAAATCTGTAACCAAGTGTGAGATCGCTGTTGACAGTCTGAGAGCAACAGAGACAACCTAGAATAAAAGAAACAAAGAGAAAAAGATAAAAAAAGAAAAGACCCAGAAAAATTCAAGAGCCTGGAGTCATTTTGTAAAATTAACCAGAGCAGAGGCAGAAATCTCTAGCATTTGTGGCAATTAGCTGAAATAGTTCTTAATGAGCTATTTGGTCCCCAGAAGATGGAAGGGGAAGCTGATGCGTGCCTTGCAGGGTTGGTGGGCAGCAAGCTCACTGCCTGGCACGGGTGAGCATCTGGGGTTACAGGGAAAAGCCTCCTGTGGTTTATGAAACAAACAAGAAGTCCACAAAGACTGAGAAATGGACATCCCCTCAACCTCAGACAAAGAAGGAGGTTTAGGATTAAAAACAAGCAAACAAAAAAAGGATCATTAAATCTTTCCGGGGAAGAAAGATTCGAAAAACCAGAGCCAAATGTAATTTGTAATTTACATATGTAAATTATGTGACCGTGACATGTACTAAGTAGAAACAGAGGGAGGAGAGGAAACCAATGTTACAGAAACAGAGGCCTCCTAGATCCCTTATTTCTCCTCTTCTCGACTCAGCCTCTAGTATGGATAATGTAATTCTGAGGAAAAGTTCCTTTTGCAGTTGGCAGTTCAAAGGTCCTAGGTCAGAAAGCAGTAGATACACAGTGTTCCAGAAGAGATCCGTGTTGCTTCCTAGCGGTGAATGGACCCCTGCAGGTCAAAAGACGCTCAAGGATGAAATTTGGAAGTATGGGATGAAATGAAGACCTTCTCACTGCCCGGCGGCAGTGCTCCAGAAAGCTGCTGGAGGGCCACCATCAATCCCTTTCACAGCTGGCTGGGAAGGAGGCCATAGGCTCTGTGGGATCTGTACGAAGGGTCAGATTCCTCTAGATCAGCATGGCCATCCTGGGCAAGGCAACAAGGCTTCTCTAAGGGGGAATAACATTTGACTGACTAATTGGGTATTTAAAGGAAATACCCTGGATGGTGTGGCCAAAAGACAACTCAGCAGTTTAATTCTATAGATGAGTATCATCAAAATAGCAACAAGCTACTATTTTGTGAGCACTGACCCACAGGCAAGGCACTGTGCTCAGGGAGTCACACATGCAATAGTCTTTCAGAAGAGGATCTGGGTACCTGCTCCTCACTGTCAGTGGCATCATGGTACCTTGATTTTGTGTAGCAGAATTTCCCTTTCCTTTCTGAATTAATTCCAAGCCTCCAGAAGTGCTGAGAGCTTGGCAACCAAACCCCCTCACCCTCGAATAGACTGTGGGAGAGTCAGTGAGGTTTGAAAATAACCTCGCTTTGGGGCGCCTAGGTGGCTCTGTAGGTTACATACCCAACTCTCGGTTTCAGCCTAGATCATGATCTCAAGGTTTGTGGGTTCGAGCCCCACATCAGGCTCCATGCTGGCAATGTGGAGCCTGCTTGGGATTCTCTCCATTTCCCTAGCTCTCTGCCCCTCCCCCATACTCTCTGTCTCTCTCCCCATCTCTCTCATAATAAATAAATAAACTTAAAAAATTTTTAAAATAATCTAGCTTTAATTAATTTGGGCATTGCAATATGTACGCCTGGGATACCAGCAGCAACAAACCAATTACAATGACAGTTCTCCACCAAATGATGCCTTACAAATCTACAGATGCTCCTTTTCTGAGCAGTATGGATTCCCAAAGGACCACTTCCCACTTATAAAAGAAATAAGGAGGAAGGATATGTCCTAGGATGGAAAAAGCTCAAGGGGAACTGAGATACAGGCTATAGCTAGACATGGTAAGGTCTGGTTAAGATCATTCTGCACAGTATCAGGATAAGTAGAAGCTTTGATGTGACAAGAGTCAAAATGAGAACTGATATGTCAGGAAAGTGACTAGAGAGTGGCTCACTTCCCTGTCGGCACTAGATATCTTACAGCCTCATGGAAGGAGTCTTTCATGAGGAAAGAAAGAGTGATTATACTTGTTACTTTTAAACAGTTATCTCTACAAAATGTGGGTTATCAATATCAATGGTATTATCATTGTCAAAAAAGCCTTACAATTATTCTTGGTATTGTTTTCATTTAAATAAGGAAACCAGGCCCACCATTTTATAGACACACTATTTTGACCTTAACAGTACTGCTCAAATGAATAATCAATATCACACGCAAGATGTGGTTTCCAATGATTTTTGATGTTTCCAAAAATCATAGTCACTTTCTTGGAGTGAATAGCCATTGTTGAGGACATTCAAAAGAATATGCTAAAGATTTAAAGTAGTTTCAAAATATGAGGTTCTAAAATATTGTGAACAATAGACTGACCTTAAAAATTCCTAAGGTAGCTGCTTTTATGAGGATAATATCATTTGGATATATATTTCCTTTTGAGTCAATAGTGTATTACATGTATCTAAACCTGTGAACATATAATAATGTTTGTTATTTCAGAAATGATGAAAAAAAAAGGTGTAAATCTATTATTGAATAGTCCCTAAAGGTATCATCAGTTCAAGTGCTTCTGTGATCAAGAGAGTCAATATAATTTCTGGCCATCATCAAGGGGAAATAGGGACAAACTAAAAAAATGTAATTCCCCTTGTATCAAACATCAGCATCCATAATGCTACAGTTCCATTCACTTGAAAATCAAGAAAAATAAAACAATTTCAGAAGGGCCCACGAAAGATGACTACAGTGTCTCAAGACATCAAAGGTCTTCATAGGAAGAGAAATGAAGACGTAGGGCTCTTCTTCAGTAGGCAAAGAAATAGATCAAAGGTTGATGGGCTTGAAGATTAAAAAATCACGACGAGTAGGTATGATGAATCTGGACTTGCAACAAATCTCAGAACCTGCCAGCAATTCCGGAAGGCTAGAAGGGACTGCAGTGGCTTATATGTAATACAGTATTCTCTGATTTTTAAGTCTTCCAGCAATCCTACACCAACGGCGTGTCCACAATTCAATTCTGACACTATCAACCCAGAGTTAGCATCAGAACTTACAAGTTAAAGGCCTCATCTACAAGACTGTCCCCGCTCCAGACGCCATCTCAAATTCTGGGCCACTTGTACTCCTGACTGACCGGCTAGAAACTCGAGTTCCTACGCCCCTCTCCTCAGGTTTGATAATTTGCTAGAACAGCTTACAGAGCTCAAGAAAACACTTTACTTACATATACGGGTTTATTATAAAGGATGCAGAGGAAACCGATGAAAAGGTACGTAAGGCAAGGACCAGAAGGGTCCCAAGTCGGGCGCTTCCGTCTGTGGACTTGGAGCGGGCCACCCTCCCGGCAGATGAATTCATGTGGATGTGTTCACCAACCTGGAAGCTCTCTGAATTGCAAACAGCCAGATGAGAAGTATTGAATGCCTCATAGGCGCTGGGTTCAAAGGGTTGAGCGACAAGAACGAAAAACCCAAAAACAAAAAACAAGAACCAAAAAACAAACTCCCACCTGACTCACTACAGAGCCCAATCTCTAGCCCCACTTCTTGCTGCTCCCAGGAAATTAGTGAGTATGGCTGAAAGTCCAAATCACATGGTCATTCTGGTGACCAGCCCCATCCTGAGGCTACCCAGGGCCCCACCCTACGTCACCTCCTTAGCAGACTCCAGTGTGCCAAGAAGTGGTTCCTTATGAATAACAAAAGACATTCCCCTATCACTCAGGAAATGCCAAGAGTTTTAGGAGTGCTGTGCCAGGAGCCAGGGACAGAGACTGAAAAAAAAATTTTTTTTTTTTATCATACCGCAAGTCTGTTAACATTAAAGTCTTATCTGAAACACCCAATGTGAAATTCTATTGTGACAGGCCAGATGACTGTCTTCGGAACTTACACACAAAAATCTCATTCCACAACTCTTGGGCTCCTCATCTAGCTTTGAAAATACAAAAGAACTGAGAGTTAGAAATTAAAAAGAGGATTTTGTGGGGGGCACCTGGGTGGCTCAGTCGGTTAAGTGTCCAACTCTTGATTTCAGCTCAGGTCATGATCTCATTTGTGGTTATGGGTTCAAGCCCCACACTGGGCGCCCTTCCCCTGTTCACTATCTATCTATCTAAATAAATAAATAAATAAATAAATAAATAAATAAATAAGTAAGTAAGTAGGAGTTTTTAAAGACAGTTTCCTTAGAGATGAGGGGATACCCCCACCCTACCTCAAGTTTAGAAAAAGTAAGGTGTCAGTGAAACTTTGGCGGGGGGGCTACTTGGACTCTGCATTTGAGAACAGAGGAGGGAGATATGAGTCCAGGCCCAGGGAATCCCAAGAGTGGCTAATACGTGGGTTTGACCTTGGCATGAAGGAGACAGAACTCCCCCGTTCCTCAAGGTGACTCAACAGGTGCCACATAGTTTCCCCTGGGCCAGGCACAGACCCTGCTGAGGAAAGAGCTGTCTAGAGCCATTACACTTCTGCCCAGGAGGGCCTCCTGATGGGAGATGGTTCTCTAACAGCAAAGGTCCATAATCCCTGGAGAACCAGGAGCCAAGGGGGTTGCAGGCAGCCAGATGAGAAGTACTACGTGCCTCACAGGTGCTGTGCTCCAAGGGCTGAAAAACAACAAAAACCCAAAAACAAAAAACAAGAACTAAAAACAAACAAACATCACCTGCCAGATAAAGAGTTGACAAGTGTAACATTGTGCCCTATTCTCCTAATCCCCTCTCCTACTTAAGCCAGGTCCCAAGGAGTTAAAAAAAAATTACAGCAAGCTAGTGAGGAAGAAACATTAAGCTGGGGAAGGGGAAAGAATCATGCCTCCTTCTGCCACTACAAACAGCCAACATTTTAGTGACCTTGCCTGGGGGAGGAGGTGAGGATTGACATTAAATTCAATTCTATGTTTCCACTACCTGCATGGGTTAGCTATTCTAATGTCTGAATCGAGACCATGTTCAGGACTTGAGGTGGCCATGGGGCCACCTGCTACCCAAGAATGAACAGAGAGCCATGGGACCTGTCCACGTTTTTATTTAGAGAGATGGCAGAGGGTTATTCCCTATGGAACACGTTCTAAAGGAAAACAGGAGATGAAAAATACAGTTGCAGCTTATTATATTCTGTAAGTAGTACTCACTCAACATACCATCACACAAAATGAGGTGTATCGATAGGACCCACAAAAAAATTATGGCTCTCATCTCTGGAGGCAATACCAATTTAGGTATAAGTAGATTCAAGAAAAGTTTAGATCAGTTCACGGATAATGTCAAGATTGGCTGCCAAGAGAAACAGGGAATATTTGGAAGATGCTGTCATACTTTGCACTAATATGATAACCATGTCCTCCCAGTGGCTTCTTCTGTTTTCGGTGTCATACTAACAAGCAAACAAAAGATCAACTTCAATGTTTTAAAACTGTGCATGTCTTAATTGACCATAACCATTATATACCAAGATAAAATAATCTATCATGAGCATTATCTCATTGACCAAGGCATTAAAAAAATATTTTTTTAATGTGTATTTATTTTTTGAGAGAGAAAGAGAGGCAGAGCTCAAGCAGGGGAGGGGCAGAGAGAGAGGGAGACACAGAGTCCGAAGCAGGCTCCAAGCTGTCAGCACAGAGCCTGACACGGGGCTCAAACTCACGAACCATGAGATCACAACCTGAGTTGAAGTCGGACACTTAACCAACTGAGCCACCCAGGTGTCCCTGACCAAGGCATTTTAAACAAGACTCTATAAAGATGATGATAAATTCACATAGACTATCCACTAAAGGTTATTAACGTTCTCTTAAAGTTATCCTTCAAGTCATGTGGCCTGGGACAAGAGTAGTTTAGGAATAAGCATGAGGCCCTCCAGGCCTAAAAGAACTTGCAAAAATTAACTACAAATAATTTACGTGGGTTGAGTATCCATAAAATGGGACAAAAAGAATACTTTACTATGTTATATGTGCTATGGAGCTTATATTCAAAATATTACGGTATTTAAGCCTGAGACCATCCAGTGAGAAAAACAGCTCTTGTTTTCTTTCTGCCCAGCATCCTGTCCTTACCTAGAGGCGGCAGCAGCTTTCCTTGGGCATCTTATCTATTCTCGGTTCACATGCCTTGAGAACCTACACGCTCCTGGAGAGGCCTGGCCAGCTGGAGACACTGACTGACCAGACACTTATGAGCCAAGCTAGAGCAGTAAGAGTCAGCTGCGGGACATTTGCCAAAACAGTTGGAAAAGAGTGCTTTCTTTGCATGGGCTTCCCAAGACCCAGAATGGATATAAAGAGCTGCTGGCAGCCATTTTTTGTTTTATTTTGTTTTAAGTTCGTTTATTTGTTTTAGGAGACAGAGCACAAGCAGGGGAGGGGCAGAGAGAAAGGGAGAATCTCAAGCAGGCTCCACACTGTCAGCACAGAGCCTGACGAGGGACCCGAACCCCTTAACTGTGACATCATGACCTGAGCCGAAACCAAGAGTCGGATGCCCAACTAACTGACCTGCCCGGGCGCCCGTGGTAAGCCATTTTTCTCTCCACTTTGAGAGACCCCCACCTAAAATGAAGCCAACCCAGGAAAGAGGAGCGAGAGGTAAAGAAACACATATTTCTGGAATTGTGTAAACATCTGAATTCGGCTATGTCTAAATTCTATCCCTGGGGTTCTCTGTTAAGTAAATAAATGAATTTGTTTTTTGATTTTAGTCATGTTGAATTTGATTTCTTTCACTGCACCCAAAAATCCTTACTAGTTTTTGTAACCATTGTTATTCTTGTCTTACATAAATATGGCTCAGAGCCTACATGATTTTCCAAGATCATGCAATAATCTGTGACTGAGCCAGGATGCAAACCCAAAGCTGTCAAACTCCCTGTCTGTGGCTCTTCCCAATTCTCAGCTGGTTCTCCATCCCACATACTTATACTACCAGCGTTTTACAGGCCTAACTGCATTTTTTACCTCTTTTTGCATAAGCACTCACGTAATCAGATAGGCCAGCAGCCATGTCAGAAGCAGAAGGATCAGGAGAATGAGTTTGTGACATGAAGCAGACAAATGAAGGATGCTCACTAAAGCAATTTTGTGAAAGCAGACTATTACCAAATCGATCATCAGTTCCTTTAATACTTAAAGTTCTGGAAGCCTATGAAACTGAAGTACTATGAGCCACAAGAATAGAGTAGAAATAAAGAAAATCCAAGCAATCATACTGGCTCCATTCCTGTTGGTAATTTAATCATCCACATGGTATCATTTTTTGTCTTGAAGAACTATAATGTTTAGTATTGAATTTTTCGGTTACCTAATGTGAAAATCTGTCAAAATTATTAAATAGAATGTTTTCAACCCCACAGAGAAATCTGTCAGTCAAGGATCAAGGAGGACATATAGCTAGTTCATGAATAAAAACATGTGTTCTGTCTCACACTTTGATAGGAGTATTAGTTGATTCAATTTTTTTGAGTCATATTAGGCAGTATCTGTCAAAACTTTAAACAAACTTAACTTCAGACCCAAGACTTCTACATTTTGTAATGTCATAGAGTAACGCTCCCCCGTGGGCTCAGATATGTTTGTATAAAGGCACAGTAGCATTATTTAAAAAAAAAGATGTTAATGTTTATTTATTTTGGGGAGACAGAGAGACAGGGTGGGGGAGGGGCAGACAGAGAGGGAGACACAGAATCCCAAGCAGGTTCCAGGCCCTGAGCTGTCAGCACAGAGCCCGACGCAGGGCTCAAACTCACAAACCAAGGGGTCGTGAGCTGGGCTGAAGTTGGAGGCTCAACCGACTGAGCCACCCGGGTGCCCCGTCATTAGCATTATTTATAACTGCAAACACAACGGAATAAGTTTCCATTAGCAGGTAATCAGTTGGATAAATTGGGGTACATACAACTTCTGATTTAATACAGCAGGTTGAAAACACATGTTTATATCTGCTCTCTCCTAAAACACCACTGATAGCAAAGAAATTAAGAAAGAAGCCACAAAGATACAGGGAAAGGAGAGAAGGGAACAGCAGGTAAAAGAGGTGAACCACCTGTGGGAAGCTGGGAGTGACCCAACAGATGGTATATACAATGTAGCAAGACAGAGAACTGAACCAACAGGGAAGGAATACAATAAAAAGTAAGCCAACTGCAAAATCTCAGAAAGTGTCAGGCATGAAGGAACGGAGGATTTCTAAAGGCAGCCAGAACAGGATGGGGTTAAAAATAGGAGGATTAATGGAAGGTCTTTAAAAGTTCTTGCCCCCTTGACAATTAGCCTTCCCCTCCCTGGAAGAAAACTAGATTTCACTCTGTGGATAGGCTGCACACCTACTGGGGATAGCAGACTACAGGAGAACAGAGCGGGGAGGCGAGGCACCACAGGAACACAGGGGATTAAATAGAAATCATGCTAAATGGTGAAACACCCTGGCCCCATTTGACTAGCAGTCAGCCTTCGAACCTCCAGGCAGACGACTGAGCTCTATCTTTGGAGTGACTGACCACGCTGAGAAAAAAGGCACTGTCATTTGGGGGATGCAGGAACTAAGTCCAACAAAACTGCCAGATCCAACAAAACTCATTCACAATGCAGCTGCCAATTCATAAGACCTTCTGATCAGCTTCTTAGTGTCTCATTCCTAAATGAACAGACAACCAAAGATCACCAGATAATTAAAAGCCTCTAATATAAGAGCTGGGATGGGGGATTCAGAAGGGGAGGGGGGTGGGGAATGAACTCAGAGGAAATAAGGACAATTCAGAGCTTAAAAGAAAAAAGGCAAGGATGGGGCGCCTGGATGGCTCAGTCGGCTAACTGTTCGTCCGACTCTTGGTTGCAGCCCAGGTCATGATCTCACAGTTTGGGGGTTGAGCCCGGATTCGGCTCTGCACTGAGCGTGCAGAGGCTGCCTGGGATTCTCTCTCTCCCTCTCTCTGCCTCTCTCTCTGCTTGTGGGTGCTCTATCTCAAAAATAAATAAATAAACGTAAAGGCTTAAATAACTTAAAATTAAATAAACTTAAAAAACTTCAACTTAAAAACCACTATAGTTACTATCCTCAGACACACAAAAAAGTGCATAAATGAAACAACGAAAGGAGTCATTAAAAAAGAAACATTTGGGAACTAAAACCCTCTTGGAATCAAAAATATTGATAGTGGAAAGTTGGAATTTAGGGGTGCATGGGTGGTTGAGTCAGTTAAACATCTGACTTCAGCTCAGGTCATGAGCTGTTCGTGAGTTCAAGCCCCACATAGGGCTCTGTGCTAACAGCCTGGAGCTTGGAGCCTGTTTTGGATTCTGTGTCTCCCTCTCTCTCTCTGCCCCTCCCCTGCTCACACGCTCGCGCTCTCTCTCTCTCTCTCTCTCTCAAAACTAAACATTAAAAAAATTAAAAAAAAAAAAAGAAATTTAGAATGTAATAGAAGAATTGGAAGGTAAAGCTTTGTCTACCCAAAAAGCAGACAAAAACACAAAGACACAGAATATTAGAGTGGAGACATAAGAAAATTATTGGATTAGTTCAGGAGATCCAATGTTCACAATAGGTGTCCCCTAAACACAGAAAATATATGATGAAAACATACCCCACATGTGAGTGTGCAAAAATCTTAACACAAAACCCCACAGCCCCCCATCTCACACTATTCACAAACATCAACTTCTGGTGTGCTATACAACTAAAATATGAAAAGCAAAACAATTAAGCCTTAAGAAGACCATGCTTACTTACATCATTCCCCTTGCTTCATCTCAGCACGTAGGCATTTTACCATCTCATACTATCATGAGGAGAAGATGGGTGCAGTACAATGTGATAGTTTGAGAGAGAGAGAGAGAGACCACATTCATATAACTTCTATTACAGTATACTATTATAATGGTTATATTTTATAATTATTGCCGTTAATCCTCTTACTTTGCCTAACTCATAAATTAAACTTTATCATGGGCATGTATGTTTAGGGAAAAACATGGTATAAATAGGGTTCGGTACTACCCTCGGTTTCAGGCATCCTCTGGAGAATCTTAAAACGTATCCCCTGAGGATAAGGGGGTGGGGGGACTACTGTATGCATATGCTGAGTCCACTCAGAACCCATCCATCTGGTCATGTGCCGCATTGATCAACACGTTCTCCTTGGGTATCAAGCTTCTTTGGTTTTATTTATGTATTCTTAAAGAGTAGAAGTAGAAACAAAGACATTCAGGGGAACATTTACTATTTATGCCAATAAGAAATGTATATCATTCTTAAATCAAACTATTGTATATTGCATTGTTTGCATCCGATTTCTGAAAACTCAAAGACCAGGTCTTTTCAGCTTCAGTAGGAAAGCACGATGGTGCAACAGGGGTACCTGGCAAAAGCACAAGGGAGAATTCCTCATGGTGCGGGGGAAAGAGCACTGTGTTAGGGGCTCGGAGCCCCAATCTGTCTACGTATGCACAGCTGGTTAAAGGCAGAGTGCAACTAAATTCAGATCTCCTAACTCCTAATCTAGCATACATCCTACTATATGCTATTGCTATCCTGTGTGAATTACTGATTTAGGAGTTAGAAGGGTACGGGGAGGGCGGTGCCTAGGTGGATCAGTCGGTTAAGCGTCCAACTTCAGCTCAGGCCATGATCTCTCACTCCGTGAGTTCAAGCCCTGTGTCAAGCTCTGTGCTGACAGCTTGGAGCCTGGAGCCTGTTTCAGATTCTGTGTCTCCCTCTCTTCCCCTCCCTCGGTGGCACTCTGTCTCTCTCTCTCTCTCTCTCTGTCAAAAAATAAACACTAAAAAAATGTAATTAAAAAAAAAAAGGAATTAGAAGGGTATAGACATCAGGCAGAAAAAGAAAACCCAAAATTATTTCATTAAGAGCATGTCTCTGTTAATTAAAAAAAGACCCTTTCAATAATATATAAACTAACATTTTCTTATTGAGGTCAAAACTATATTTTAGGTACATATGTTAACTAGGTAATTATTCCCTCCAAATAGTAAACTTGGGCACTCAGACGACATAAAATGAAGTTAGAAATAGGTACAATTTTATTTTATCTAATTCTGTACTACTTAAAAATATAAGAACAAAAAACAAAACAAAAAATATAGCAAGGAACAAGTATTACTTTTATAACCAGAGAAAACAAAGACAGTAACCCTTACTAGTTCAGTTGATTGGGGTTAATGGCATTGGCTATGATGCATATACGATGGACTGTAACATGTAATTACTGACCAGGGAAGTTGTTCCAGATATATAGATACGTGGATGAATTCAGTTGTGAAACTAGGCATGATCTCTTTTTTTTATCAAATGTATATAAGTATTTATAAAAAATCTGGAACATTGGGGCGCCTGGGTGGCTCAGTCGGTTAGGCGGCCGACTTCGGCTCAGGTCATGATCTCGCGGTCCGTGAGTTCGAGCCCCGCGTCGGGCTCTGTGCTGACAGCTCAGAGCCTGGAGCCTGTTTCAGATTCTGTGTCTCCCTCTCTCTGACCCTCCCTGTTCATGCTCTGTCTCTGCCTGTCTCAAAAATAAATAAAAACATTTTAAAAAATTTAAAAAAAATCTGGAACATTATATAATAAAAAGTCAGGATATAAAAAGGGAAGACTATAGACTATCACTGTCAAGTTTGGTAGAAAGAAGCACTGTTTATCAGACCCTGCTTAAGACTCTCTAATGGTTTCTCCCTTGCCCTGAGAATATGACCTAATATCCTTATAACATAAGGCCTTGAATGATCCGACCCTTTTCAATCTTCAAACGTCACCTTCTAGAACTCTTCCTCTCAACCATGGGAGGAGCAGTATCCTTCTTTCTGTTCTCTGAACTTGCCAAATTCAAATTCATTTCTGCCTCATGACCTTTGCATGTTTTCCTTCATGCCTAGAAAGCCCCTTCATGCCAGCAAGCCCCCTCATGCCGTATCTTCACATAGATGGCCCCTTCTTACCATTCAGATCTTAGGTCAAATGCCTCTAAGATAGCCCCTCCCCACCATAATAATTTACGACGTTCCCTGTCCCCCCCAAATCCTAGTAACTCTGCACTAATTAGGCTTTTTCATTTTCATGTAGCTACCACTATTTGAAGTTGTCTCATTCATTAACTTGTTTCCTGTTTGTCTTCACTACAAAACTGTAAGCCCCATGAAGGAGCGAATCTTGCCTATCTTACTTAAATGCTGCTGGATTTCCAGCGTCTAGAACAAGCCTAACATACAGCAAACCCCCAACCAATATTTATTGAAAATGCAGGATTCATTGCCTCGTAAATAGAAGATAATTTGATCCTCACCGCGTTGCTTTCCATTTCAGTGACGTAGGTTGGCTACTCACAGATTCACAACTGCTTACAAGAGGAGCAGAGGCGGTATACAGCCTGCACAACCTCCACCTGATGCCGGGATTCAGGCAGGAGTGATGCCCACCGAAATATTCCTGGTAACGACAGAGAACTGGATCCTGCATGCGTTCACCAGCGGACGAGCAACGCTCCTGAGAATTCAGCGTCTTGCCCAGGGGTTTGCAGGGTTTCGGAGCCACACTCTGGAGGGCTATCAAAAATGCGTCAAGTGCCCTGAGCCCTTGGGATTACAGAAGCAAATAAACATCACTCATTTTAGCTCTGCATCTGCCGGGCATCGATAAAGTCAATACCCATTCCATAAGGAGCATGCACTAAAGTTTCCAGCTGCCAAATCACACGGGTTGCCTCAGACTGAGACCAACACGACGCTTCCGAATATTAATTTGGCAAAGGATCAGGAATTCCCCGACTTCCTATCCATTAGACCTCCATCTGTCCAAAGAAGCCAGCAGTCGTCTCTCTTTTACCTCTTCAGCAGAAA
Source organism: Panthera onca (assembly GCF_046562875.1). Taxonomy (NCBI): domain Eukaryota; kingdom Metazoa; phylum Chordata; class Mammalia; order Carnivora; family Felidae; genus Panthera; species Panthera onca. The sequence continues at coordinate 37,546,481 of NC_138349.1, read as the reverse complement.
TTGAACAAATGAGAAGCAACAGTGCCTGGCAAAGCTTATAGGAAACGCGTGTTCTACCCACAATTACTATCTGAGGTCACGGTCAGGGGGTTCCTGTTTGTACCTTGTCAATGACAGACAAGCACTCAGTTCATTTCTCTCCAGTGAATGTTCTCAAAAGCAGCCCCACATCATTCAACAACAGGCTTTAAAAAGGACAGGGCAACTCTCTCTTGGCATAACAAACGTTATTAAATTACAAATACATCGAAATGGCTTACTTCTCATGTAACTGGCTTCCACCTTTTTTCTCATTACTTTCTTTTTATATTAAAAATGTCTTACTTAAGTGGTAGGTCCCTGGTCAACCTCAACATGTAAACATGGCCTTGTTTTATTTAAAAAAGGTTTTAAAATGAGGTGGTGACTTAACTTTGGTAAAAAGAAAACTCAGGAACAATTGATGTAACGCCATCTAACCCACAGTTGTTATCCCGATCCCACTTGGAATTATAAAAGGTCCCTGTACCCTCCCCCATCAACCTGTGCAGGACCTCCTCTTTCAACGGCTGCCTGCCTTTTCCGTGCGGATGCGCATAATGGTGAACAGACTAAAATGAGTGGTGACGCACTGTAGGGAGAGAGGGGAGGGAGGGTGCGGCGGGTGCTGGAGCACATGGATTCTAGATGTGCCTAGAGAAAGAGACACGAGCAGGTGAGTCAGAGGCAGTGACCTGAAAAAGACCACGGGGCCAGCTGGGTCGGGGGGGGTGTGCCCAGAGTAACCAGAGATGAGCCCACAGTCAGGCTGTGGGCAGGAACGGTGCCTACAGTGGAGTCTGAAGTTGCCTCCAAACGATCTGGGCCACCAAGGCCTGCACCAGGCTGGGGCTATGCTGACGGAAAGGAATGGCAGGCATGGAGGAAGCTGGAAGTGAGAGGAGAAGGTGGCAGAAAGCCAAACCCAAAGTTATCGACGGCTTCTCTCTTGAGAGGTCTGTGAGAAATCTGAGCACAGGGAAGAAATGTGGAGATAAAAGCAACAGCGATGCCTTATCCAGATGTAACGTGATGAAGATGTGGAATTGCTCTCGCGCCTCCCCGATCCACAATTTGTCCTCAGCTTCCACTCCTTCCATCTCTATGAGGCCCCAGGCTCAGTTGTCGGATCTCACCAGTCCGTCTCCTATCTGCACAAGATCAGCACAAGTGCTAACAGCTCAAGTTTGGACTGTTCCAACAGTCTCTTGGACTTTGCTTCAAAATCTTGGCCCTCGAACTCGGCAGCCAGAATCGTCCCGTCAAAGCAAAACAACCAAAAGAAGGTCCCCACAAAAGGTCATTGGTAATTGATTAAAACACCCAATTACAAGTACAGAGAGCTTTAACTGAAGCCTCTCCTTATACCCGTCCCTGGCTCCCTCTCCACCCCTAAAAAAAAACAAGCAGAAAGCCATCCTTTCAGCTACCACATCAACAAATACAGTAAGCAAAAAAAAGGAATAAATTATATTATTGTAAACTGGACAGCCCTTATTTTCATAAAGGTAGTAATTTGCTCCATGAAAGCTTTTCTTTTGGTTCTTTCTGAACTGGTACATATGCAACCCTCACTGCTTTTTAAGCCGCACAGAGTCAATCTTGTGATGTATGAGCCTTGAAACTCTTTGGAAAATTACAGAGCGTATAATTCACAGAATAGGAAGAAAGTAACTTTCCCTTCCATTTGCAATCAGTTAAGACGACCGGCCCAAACCTTGCTGAGTAAACACCCCCAAAAAAGAGATTTCTTTGTGCTAAAAATCCAAATGGGGGAGGAAGTGGCCTGGGGCACCAGAAAGCCATAGGCTGACACCTGGTTATAATAGTTTCCTGCATCTCATCCAATGCCAAGAAAACCTGGTTCTGCTTCACTGGGCAGAGGAATGAGCAGCAGCCGGGCCCCAAGCACTGGAGCATCCGTGGATGGCCTCAACGTGAAGAGTGGCAACATGACAGGGGCAGCCTCAAGTCCAAAATCAGCAAGTATGAGGACCCACGTGAGCGCTGCACAGCCAGAGGCAAACAAGTTGCTGCCAACGTCTGAACTGATAAACCTTGACTCTGAGTTTCAGGCATTTTTAATTACACGTATTATACATCCTTAATGCAGAAAAAGGAGAGCACAGAGCAAAAGGAGAACAATCGTCTACAAAGATGACAAAAATCATCTACATCCTGCCACCCAATAGGTACTGTTTTGATTTGGAGTAAATCCTTTGGAGAATTTTTTTTTTCTATATCATGTATGCCTGTCAATACATCTTTTTAAAAACAACACTGAGACTTCATATCCATTACAATGGCGACTATAAAAAACAAAAACAAAACCCCGAAAATAACTGGTGCTAGCAAGGACACAGGGAAATTGGAAGCCTTGGGCACTGCTGGTGGGAATGTAAAATGGTGCAGCCTCTTTGGCTTTGCATGGTGGCTTTGCAAAATATTGGTGGCTTTGCAAAATATTAAAAATAGAATTATCCTATGACCGACCAGTTCCACTGCTGGGTATATGCCCAAAAGAAGTGAAAGCAGGGGCTCGAACAGGTATCTGTGCAGCTATCTTCACAGCAGCACTATTCGTAAGGGCCAAGAGGTAGAAGCAACTCAAGTGGCAAACAAAATAAAGTTTATGAACATCATGGAATATTACTCAGCCTTAAAAAGGAAGTTCTGACACATGTTGCAACACGGACGAACCCTGACGACATTATGCTAAGGGAAAGAAGCCAGCCACAAAGTGACAAATACATGACTCCACTTATGCGAGTCAAATTCATAGAAACACAAAGAATGGTGGTTATCAGGGGCTGGAGAGACAAAGAATGGGAAGTTATTGTTTAACGGGTATGGAGTTTCAGTTTGAAGCGATTAAAAAAAAAATGTTCTGCAGATAGACGATGGTGATGGTTGCTTAACAATAGGAATGTACTTAATGTTATTGTACTCTTAAAAGGGTTAAAATGGTAAACTGTACATTACATATATTTCACCATACCTCAAAAAAAATTCAAAACTGGGGTGCCTGGGTGGCTCAGTTGGTCGAGTGTCTGACTCTTGATTTCTGCTCAGGTCACGATCCCAGGGTGGTAGCATCAAGCCCCGCGTAGGGCCCTGCACTGAGCATGGAGCTTGCTTAAGATTCTCTCTCTCTCTCTCTCTCTCTCTCTCTCTCTCCCACTCCCCGCACCTCTTCCCCACTTATGTTCTTGCTCTTTCTCAAAAAAAAAAAAAATCCAAAACTGTAATCATTTTATCTGTACTTTGTTCTTTTCATTTAGTTTGACATCATGAATGTTAATAAATGTACTCTGGTCATTGTAATGGCTGCAAAGTATTTGTGTGAATTTACTATAATTAATGTCACCAATCCTCTGTTGTCGGACAGTTGCATTGCCTCTGACTTTTCTTGTCCCAAAAAGATGTTGGATGATTCAATCATGTGACATATCAGGTCACACTACATTCCCAGGGAACCCTACCTAGGGTCATTCACAAATATTCTGGAAAGCTTGCACTTCACTCAAGAGAACTTGCTGTTTGCTCACCATTAAAAATAATTTATTAAGTCCTAGTACCTTTAATATGTTACAGTTAGTAACAAATATAATGAATAATACTAATTAAAAATATTTATTAAGTACCTGTATACTTTCAAGTTTACTACAGAGGGAAAAAGTTAGACAAGGTACGAATTGAACATGATACCCTGGGCAGTATTCAAAATATTTAGCAAAGGCTGTTAGCTGCACGGATCACTCAGAGGAGAGGCCAGCTGAACAATGGGGTCAGCCGGATCAGAGCATATTGCCTATTAGATTAGCTCTCTTAACCCCAAAGGAACCATTTAACCAGGAGTATGAGGTTAAACGGAAGTTCTAAAGTAAAAGTTTCTGAAGACGGGCACCTGGGTGGCTGGGTTGGTTGAGTGTCTGACATCGGCCCAGGGCATGATCTTGCAGTTTGTGAGCCTGGGTCCCGTATCGGGCTTGCTGCTCTCCGTGCATAGCCACTTCAGATCTGCTGTCCCCCTCTCTCTGTCCTTCCTCCACTCGCATTCTCTCTCTCCCCAAAATCAACAAAACATTAAAAAACAATTTTGTTTAAGTTTTTGAAGAGCCCCTGTATTTTATTGGTTGCCCAAAGGAATAGGTGCTTATTTGGAAAAAGAGGAGCAAAGCTCTAGACAGGGAACATTTGCTATCCCTATGGGACTGGTCTAGGGCCCAGGGGAGAGGTCTGGTGTCCACATGTACACAGGTGCTGGGGAGCACCCTTGGTCACTGAGATGTTAAAGAGTAGGCCCTTCAGACTTCTGTGAGTGTCTCCTGTTAAAGGCAGATTCAGATTCGGCAGGTCTCAGGTGGAGCCTGAGATCCGAATTTCTGACAAACTCACAAGTGAGGCCTATGTGCTGGTCCACAGACCCCAGTTTGAGGAGTGAGGTGTCCTGACGGTAGGTGGAAGAGAAGAGAGAGTAAAGAGAGAGAGAGCAGGAATCTGAGGAATCTCAATCTCTCAAGGAGGGTCAGGAGAAGTAGAGGTTGCAAGGAAATTGAGAAAGGTAAAGATAAATCCAGGAGAGCACGGGGTCAGAGGTCAAAGAAGAAAGGAACAGCATTATCAACCCTACTGGCAGATCAGGTAAGACTCTAAAAAGAGGCACTTGAGCCTGTCCTAGTCCACTCGGGCTGCCGTAACAATATACCACAGTTGTGGAGGCGGGAAGTCGGAGGCCAGGGTGCCAGCATGGTGGGGCTCTGGTGAGAGCTCTCCTCCTGGGGTTGGCAGTGGGCTGAATTCTGGCTGTGTGCTCACATGGCCTCTCCTCAGCCCTCCCCGTTCTTCCTCTTCTTCTAAGGACACTAATCTCATCATGGGGCTCCACCTTCACAACTTCACTTAAACTTAACACCTTAAAGGCCCCACCTTCTAAGACCACCCCATTGCGGGTTGGGGCTTCGACATACGCAGGGGAGACACAAACGTTGGGCTCCCAACAGTGCCCACTGGACTTTGTGTAGATGTAAAGATGCCCATGAGGCGTTTGGCAGCCATTTCAGTGGGTGATGGGATTACTTGAGGGCACACAGATTCGCGGTAACAACCCAAGACCACTTCTGTAATACAATGTCGGGACTCTCAGGTCCCCCCAGTGGAACATGCCCCAGGTCGGGACTGCTGAGACACTGGCGTGGCAAAAATCACTGCCTCCGGGATCAGCACAGCACCCCCCACATGCAAGGCAAGCAGGAGCTCGTGGGTACACACGCCAAGAAGTTCCTGAGACAGGAATCCGGGCCACAGCCGTTCACATCCTTAATACCCATTAAATTGCTAAAGACAATCTCCCAGGCACTGAAGGCTGAGCAGAACAGAGGACTCTAATCCCTGCCAGTGGCCAGCGTTTTCTCTCTCCCAAACTATCAATTTCGCCTCACTTTGCAGACCCAGCAGAAGTTCCATCTGCAAAAATGAGATAAGAGCAGTCACAAATGCTCCTTATCCCCATTTTCCCACAAGAAGCTCAAAGAAAAGGCACATGGTTTCTGAGGTCCAATCTCTCAAGCGTGTTATTCTAGTGACCTCATCAGAGTCACACGGCTCCCGGTGGGTGGGCGTGGGGGTGAGGGGAGCTCCCAGCGCAGGGGAGCCCCGAGGGAGCTGGGGTGGTTGTCAACGGCACTAGGGCATCACCAATTAACACAATCCATGCAAGGACAGATGGCCTTTTTCCCAATGCTCTATTTTCAATTTAGTAGCAAAACTAGAACGAAATAGACCAGGGGCTGCCTTGTAGAGCCAAAAGTATTTTATAATTATGGTTATTTGGCAAATTAAGGCAACAGAATGAGCAGAATGCCAAAAATTAGCCACCTCAACGTCCATTGTAATTACAAGAATCTCACTTATCCAGAAACATCAGCTACGTGAAAAGGGCCTCCAGGCAAACAAAGCTGGGATCTGGGCAGTTTGATTACAGGAACACACCAATGTGTCTGACTCATTGACTTTTACTCTAGAGAGAAGTCTAACTGGCTTGGTTATTTGTTTTTCAAGGCAGTGACAAATTAGAATGTAAACTCCAGAAGGGCAGGGATTTCTGTCAGCCTTGTTGGCTGATATATCCCTGGCACGAAGAACAGAACTTGAGGATCTGTCCAATGGCGAAAGAATGTTTTCCTCAATTTGGCGACAGCCCGCTCCTTCCCTATTAGGTCAAGACTCAGCTACTTCACGCTTGAGTTCCCAAAGAGGGGCGATTTTGCAACCCCTGGTTTAACTGCCATGACCGACCATTTCCTTGTGAACGGATACTGTAAATAACTGGTAAGATTTCTTTTGGAATAGATGTATTCTCTCTGTGATCTTGTTTCCAGGAGTTATTTGCTCTGCACCCTGTTTTTTACCTGGCAAGGTGACTGCCTACCTTGTTTCCTACTAGATTATAAACTCCTCCAAACTTGTAATTGGGGCAGCTTGGTTGAATCAAGCTGGAAGGGGAAATTTAGTTCAGTGTCTACCAGTCTTCACTATTGGAAGGTTCTCAAACTGAACTCCACTGGGACAGGAAGAGAGTAATAGTTTTTAATCCCCTCCTATTAATTGGCAAATCACAGGAACTAAGTGGCACTGTAATTTCCCATTTGAATTTTAGCACTTCTTTTGGGTTAACATTCTGTCCAAGGTACGAGACTTTGGGGGCCAACTGATATTTCCAATAAGGGTGAGGAACCCCCTAAATCCATGATAGGCAAATAGTTCTTGCCAAGGCCTAATTCGAGAAAAATTCAAGGGTTTAAGAGTCTTTTTAAGGTTTATTTAATGTTATTTATTTATTTTTGAAAGAGAGAGTGGGAGCGGGGGAGGGGTGGAGATACAGGGGGACAGAAGATCCTAAGTGGGTTCTGCATCCTCAGCAGCAAGCCCAGTGAGGCTCGAATTCACGAACCATGAACCATGAACCGAAGTAGGACATTCAACCCACTGAGCCACCCAAGCGCGCCAAGAGCCATGTTTTAAAAATTCAAAATGAAAATAGCTTCTTGAGTCCTACTGGTGGAAGGGGGAGATTAGAAAATGTAAAATGTAAACTTGATTCACTCACAATGTAGAATTTAAGAAACAAACAAGCAAGGGGGGACAGGGTAGGAGACAAGACAAGGAACAGATTCCTTTTTTTCTTTTTTTTAGTTTTTATTTATTTTTGAGAGAGAGAGCATCAGCAGAGGAAGGGCAGAGAGAGAGGGAGACACAGAATCTGAAGCAGGCTCCAGGCTCTGAGCTGTCACAGCACAGAGTCTGATGCAGGGCTCACACTCACGAACTGTGAGATCATGACCTGAGCCGAAGTTGGCATTCAACCAACTGAGCCACCCAGGTGCCCCCCCCCTTTTTTTTAACATTTATTTATTTATTTTTGAGAGAGAGAGAGAGAGAGAGAGAGAGAGAGAGAAACACAAGAGGGGAGGGGCAGAGAGAGAGGGAGACACAGAATCTAAAGCAGACTCCAGGCTCTGAGCCATCAGCACAGACATGGGACTCAAACCCACAAACTGTGAGATCATGACCTGTGACCTGAAGTCAGAGGCTTAACCGCTTAACCAACTTAGCCACTCAGGCACCCCAAGAAACAGATACTTAACTATAGAGAGCACACTGATGGTTGCCAGAGGGGAGATGAGTGGGGCTGGGGGGATTAAGGAGTGTGCTTGCCCACACTGGTAACATATGGAGGTGCTTAATCACTATACTGAACACCTGAAACTAAGCACTATATGTTAACTATACTAGAATTGAAATAAAATAATAAAAAATAACATAAGCCTCAGATATGAGAGAAGGTGGGGGAAGCAGTATGCCCTTTTGTTCCCTTCTGTGAAGTCTGAATTATTTTAGAGGTAGTTTTGAAAATTCAAATCTGGAAAAAGAAAACAAAAAAAGCAAATAAAGAAGGTGCCATTTGAATGTAGAAAGACCTGGTTTGAATGTAGAAAGACCAGGCTTTCCCACTGACTTGCTGTGTAACCAACCAGGTAGGAGTGGCCTCCTGGGGCTCCAGTGTCCTACGGGCTACATAGGGTTGTCCTGGGCCCTCCCTCAAACCACTTAGTTGCTGCCACGGCACTCTCTGTGTCCCCTCCAGCCCTGGTCACACTGTGTGCTCTGTTGAGAGTCCCCTGCAAGGTCCCACTCTTTTGCTTTTTCCTATTATCCCACTCAACACACTAGTGTGAAAAACTAGCTGAGGAAATGTACAAAGAGCAAAATACACATACAAATTGGCTATGGTTGCAATTATGATTTTTTAAAAATCTATTTAAGAATAGCAGTGGTTTCTTCCCCTGACTTTCCATTGGCTACGTAGCTTCATTCCTCAATAGATCTGGTGGGGTAGGAAGAATTGGGGAGAGAAGTATTTTAGGAACCGTTGAGAGAATTACAGGGGAAGTCAAGTCATCCGAATGAAAGTCGTTCTATTTGCACCACAACACCAAAATAGATTTTCCATATTCATACTGCATCAGCAAAAAATCACAGTATATCTCTTCATTTTCCCCATCAATTTGCTCACATATTGTCTAAGAGTATAGCAGAGCTCCCAGCATGAGGGCCAGAACTACGAATAAAAAGCAGATGTGCATCAAAGATAGCCCTGCAGGGAGTCTATTTGCATGCAGATCAAGAAGCCTCAAGAGCAGCAACTCACACACTAAGGAAAGGATAAATCAAGATGGAGAAGTTTAGTTTCTCCCCAGGACGTTAGGAACTAATGGGGAGGAACTGACATAGGCGGGACCCCCTCAAAATCCAGTAGGGGCTGAGCCACAGTAACACTGTTTTTATTATAATTGCAAGGGGGGACCTGGGAAAATGTAAGTTGTATGGTATTAGAACAGTTCAGATTTTCTGGAAATACCTTATGATCCCGGGCATATAAAACACCGTAGAATGAGAAAACACATGATCCCCAAGTAACACTACAAGTGTGCCGGGGCGCCTGGGGGGGCTCAGTCCGTCGTTAAGCGTCTGACTTCGGCTCAGGTCATGATCTCACGGTTCGTGAGTTCGAGCCCTGCATCAGGTTCACTGCTGTCCGTGCAGAGTCTGCTTCGGATCCTCTGTCCCCTTCTCTCTCTGCCCCTCCCTCACTTGCTCTCACTCTCTCAAAAATAAACAAACATTAAAAAACAAAACAAAACACTACAAGTGTGCCATTTTCACCATTCAAAAACCTTCCGTGAACCAATCATGCAATCTGTATAAAAAGTTCAGACCCTCTGACCCAGATTCTCCTTCAGGGAAACTATCTGAAGGACACAAAACCAAAATATGAAAAAAGTTCACTTTGCAATGATGTTCACAGCAGGGCAATTTGCAACATCAAAAAACCGATGCCCCGCCACCTACAGACTTCATTACCTGAGGATCTCATGACCACTAAGCCTCAGTACAAATACAAAATAAGGCTTGACCTCATGAGGCTCAGATGAGGCAGCACAGACAAGCACCTAATAAACACTTATAAATCCCTCTATTTCAAGAGCAGAAACATGCAAACGCTTATAAAAGAAAAGCATCAAAAGCACATGCACACCAGTGTGCGGCAAATCCCCGGTGCAGGGAGCCCTGCACTAGTTAGCCGAAGGCCATCAGTGGCAGAAAACAGAGCAGTTGTCAGAGGTACCACAAACCAGCTGCCACTTCTCAGTCACGCAGTCCAAAAAACTGAAATCCGTACATGAAACAGAGCACCGCACCCCCCCTTCTCTGTCCCTAGCCTTACTGTTCCAGATCTCAGCTTAACAGAGATCAGAAATAAAGCACTTAGGAGAATGCCTTGAGTATAATGGTTGCTCAATCTGTGTTTAGTGAGTAATAAAGAAAATGCATTAAATGCCTTCTGCAAGTGCCTGGAACATGTAAGTGCTCAGTAAATGAAACTGTTATCCTTATTATCATCAACATTATTATTAAATGAAAAATTAGCATTTGTATAGCTCCTTAAAGTTTATATAAAGTGTTTTCGAGTCCCACAGTGATCCTGTAAGAGAAAACAGAAGCTCACTGAATAATTTGTCCAAGTCCTTACTGCCAGCAAATGTTGACTTGGGGACTTGACGGTCCTCCAAGGCCCCTTCCCCTTGAGGAGGCTGGAATTTTATAATAATGGCCTCAAGCCTCCTCTCTATCATGGACGTGATTCCCAACATCCAGTCCATCCCAAGTGGTTAATCAAGAATTATAGCAATCCTGTTCCGCCAGCCAGTCATGGACTGATTTAAGGAAAGGGCAGTGACCCAAACTTTGCCAGTGACAACAAAGTCTTTCGGGAGCTTCTTGGAAAGATTTCATCACTACTGAGCAGACATGAAAGATTCTGTCGCTCCCCTTCCATGTGGCCCTTCAAACAACCGTAGCCATCTGAGGACCATGGCAGGGGCAGAGCCAAGAGAATCACAGAGAACTAAAGTCAGAGCCCAGACATTTCTGCTCCTGGACTTTCCACCGCACAAAGAATCCTTTTCCTTACCAGTGAAGCCAGGCCAGGTTGGAGTTTCCATTCTTATACCCCCAAACTGCCCACCTGATATACTCTCTACAAACGCCATTTACACATCGGGCCCAGCACACGTGTCCTGTCCCCCGTGCAGTAGCCCCAGATCCTCACATGTGGGTATTCTAAGCTTACATCAGATCTAATTTTGACTTCCAAAATCCTGAATGGGCAGAGGAGGAAAGCAGACAGTGGTATGCACAGCTGTACAAAGGGAATGCATATTGCTGGTTCCCATCACATGGCTAACTATAGAAACAAAGACACCACACTGAGTCCCACTCAAGTTTCTGGCCCCTCTCCCATGACCCCCACCCCCACAAATCACAACAAAGCTCAGCAGCTGGAAGCCTGATGATCCCCAGTTGCCTCCCCGCCCACAGAGTGCTGTACTGCACACTACCAGAGAAAAGGAAGAGGAGGGAGAAGGAAGAGGAAGAGGGGGTTTCGTGAGAGCACGCAGTCCTTTCTTGGCAGGTTGATAAGGACGATTTGGCGAAAGCATCAGAAGTTACTTGTGAAATGTGTTGTTTTGCCAACCGGTACTTGCAAATTAGTTTTTCAAAAACGACAGTGCAAAATAGAAGCTATTCAACTGTCTTTTGACAATGTTCTATTGAGATCGAGTGATATTTATTGCATGCCAGATATCAGTCAACCTTCTGTATCTTTCCCTAGAACTGTAACATACTTGTCTTACAGCTTTCTAAAGTCCAGACCAGTCCACGGGGCTAGTGGGCACCATCTTCCAACAAGAGAAAGGATCTAGTCAACATGTCCCCAACATCTTGGCTGATCTCAGCCTCAACCTTGAGCTCATCACAACCCTTAAGATTCACCTCCATTCGATAAAGAAGGTGTGGAGTATTCTCGGCAGTATTACCGTACTGGAGTATTACTACGTGGATGGAACCAGAGGTGTTATGCTATGCGAAATTAGCCAGTCAGAGAAAGACAAATATCATATGACTTCGGTCATATGAGAACTTTGAGACAAAACAGATGAACATAAGGGAAGTGAAGCAAAAATAATATAAAAACAGGGAGGGGAACAAAACATAAGAGATTCTGAAATATGGAGAACAAACAGAGGGTTACTGGAGGGGTTGTGGGAGGGGGGATGGGCTAAGTGGGTAAGGGGCATTAAGGAATCTACTCCTGAAATCATTGTTGCACTATAGGCTAACTAACTTGGATGCAAATTAAAAAAGATAAAGTTAAAAAAAAAAGATTCACTTCCATTTAATTTAGCCATGTACTCCCCAAGCCACATCATCAATCATCACCTGTGCTAATCCTCACTTCTGGAATCTACAGTTGTTGTGAGATGTCAGTATCCCTCCCAAACCCCAGGCTTCTATCCAACAGCAATTCCCTAACTCCTACTGCACCGAGTTTCCAACCTCCCTGAGCGCCCACGTCCCTGGTTTCTCCATTTTCTCCCATTTCCTCAGCTTGTCCCGCTCCTTAGAGGCTAGAGCTCATTCCCTGTTATGTCACTTGCTCTTTTTCTGACACCCCCACTCCTGCCAAACCACCAATCCCCAATTTTGAATCAATTCAGAGCATCCAAACTTGTCCGTTCCTATAACTGGTAAGGCAAGTTTCGCTAGAGGAAATCTCTCACCCTTGCAAATTCAATGGCACAGTTATGATTTCCAACACGTAAACTAAGCGCTCAAAGTGACTCAGCAACACTATCAGCACCTGCTCCAACTGCACAATGGTTATTCAAAATCTTAAGTACTCCATGTACCCCTCAGCAGGATGGCAAACAGCTTTAGGGGCTTCCTGGTTCTGTGTCTTAGCAGCTGTACAACCTCAGCAAGATGCTGAACCCCTCCCGGCTTCAGTTGTCTTGTTTTTAAAATTGGGATAACAACTCCCTCCTCACGTGATTGTTGCAAGAACTCAGAGAGTTAACACATGTAAGGTAGCCTTAACAATGCTTAGAACATATAAACTGTCCCAAAAATGCTGTTACTATTTTATAGGGAAAATGGGGGCTGCTTTTACTCCATTTTTCCCCTTCAGCTTATTCCTCCAGTTCATCCCTATCCACACACATCCTTGATCCCTTTTGTTCCTTTCAAAAGGAAGACATGTCCTTTTATATTTTTCAGGTTAGTATCCCCTCTTCTAGTTTCTATATTTTGAACCTAGACTTTTATACTGGATCCTCTTTAGCCTACACATTTACTCAAGTATGTCTCATCTTGAAAGCAGGAAGGAGAAATGTGAGAGGGGAAAGAAGGGAAGAGAAGACAAGGGAAGGAACCCCCCTCCAACGGTGCCACCTTCCCAGGTGCCCCCAGTGACTTTTGTCCCTTCACAAACCCAGCCTCTTAATGATCTGTCTGCACTGTCTCCTCATCCCTCTTCTCACTCCCTCCTCAATGGAATAGCATTTGGCTTCTGCCTCCCCTACATACTGCTCACACCATGTCAGACATCATCACCAATGACTCCTAATTGCCAGTGGTAACTCTGCCATCCGTAATTCATTGACCTCTCGGCAGCATTTGGCACTCTGCCGTTGTTGAAACTCTTTCTTCCTTGAATTTCCGTGACAGGAGTCCCCCCTGTGTATCCTTCTTCCCTACATACCCATGCTTCTTATTTTCTTTTGCTAGATCCTTCTTCCTCTGACCACTCATTCAATGGTGTGTCATTTATTCATTCATCCAACAAACACTACTGAACTCTTACCATGTCTCAGGCACTGTGACAGCTGCTGGGACAAATAAGGCAGGCACAGCTGAAGCACAAGTCCAGAAGGCACTATTCACCGTGAGACGCAACTACTCAGACACGTGAGTGGCACTTTCTGGAACTGTGCAAGGATTTTTATCTTTGATCCATCTCACGTCTCTCTATAACCACTCTCCTTGGGTGCTTACTTCCACACACAGGACTTAAACCGCGAACAATGGCAGTGACACTGTAAAGAAGACATAGTCTCTGCCCTCACCGTTGGGCTAGTGAAAAAAGATCAACATGTAACTAGAGTGGAAAAAGAAAGGCACGATGACCAAGAGGTGCCCTGGGTATAACACGAACGAACACACCCCAGTTATCCTCCACAATTTTTGGACCCATTTCACACGTCATTCTTTATGTGCTCCTCGGGTAATTACATTCAATTATGTCTTGTTCATCCAATCCTGTCATGCTCAACTGAGCCTATTGGCTGGTGATGCCCACCTTCTGGATTGCTTGCCCAGATTATCAAATTGCCTAACCAGACATCTCCACCACATCCCTATAAGGGCAGCAAGCACGGAGAATAGAAATATGAATAAAGCAGAAGTCTTACATGAGGCATTAACCTTACTTCCCATCTGTACCATTTCAACAGGCCCCCAGTTTGTCACCCTCTGGGACCTTTCTTCAAGCCTCATTCAGACATACATGTTTGAAACACAAGCTAATTTTATCACCCAACCCCCATTCCCACCCCACCCCCCTGTTTAAAGGCCTCCAAGGACTACTCTTAGCAGCTAAAGCAAAACTGAAACTCAGTGGTGTGGTACACAAAGACCCTAAATGATCTGGCTCCTGCCAGTTCTTCTGGTCCTATCTAGCATCTAGCCATATGCATACACTGTAGGTCCGCCATACCTAACCGCCCTGAAGTCCCATCCACAGTGTGACTTTCCCACCCCAGTGCCTTTGTACGTATTGTGCCTGCACCTGTTGTTTGCCTCATGAATTTCTACCCTTCCTTAATGCTTTGATCAACCTAGGCAGCATGAAGTGTCTCTGGCTCTGAACCAGGTAGCAGGTGGTCTTTAGGGGACTCTTCACAATGCCGTGACTATTTGTCCACACATCCGGATCCCCTAGGAGATTGTAAGCCTTTGGATAAAATCCTCTCTATTCTCTGTGGGCCTTCAGCACCTGACACAAGTACCTAGCACGTGCTGGGTACTCAGCACACTCTTGCCTGAGGAAGCGGTAAACTCACTGAGTTATTTTAACATTACTTAATCCCAATATGTTTTTTATTAGGGGCTTTAAAAGTAATGAATTCTATTTCATCTAATTCAAATGTCTCTTCCCAGCTTAAAAACTATTAAAATTTTAAAAACCCAAACTGACGTATTACCTTAACGTTGCCTGTATATGCCACCCATTAGGTATACCATCATGCAAGAGTTTATGAAGAAAGCAGAATGTGCCAGAACAATCCCAAGATGCTGATTTGGATGCAGCAGTTATTCAGTGTCATTTGAAATGTTAATTAGACCTTCACCTCTAATAAAATTAGAATATATGGTTTTCTGCACTTTATCTTTTTTGAGTGGGGAAGAAGTCAACCAAAAGAAGTAGAAATGAGAGGAAATAAATGTGTGGTGCTTAATTTTTTTGATACAACGACCAATCTCCTTATTGTTGGAACCCCCTAACTATTAAGCAAAATATTTTTGCCAGTATCTTATTTATGAACATTTATTTATTCTTTACCATGGTACTTTGAGCTTTTTCTAAGAGGGTTCATGAGTTTATAAATTATGTTAATACACTGTTGCCTGTTGAGACTTGTAAGTAAATGTGCCAAACAGCTGGCCAGCACTGAAGGCAGGGTCTGTGTCAATGAAACGGAATGAAGCTTCAGACCCTTTGGAATGCAGACTCACCCTGGGGCTTCAGTGGGACCTTACCCAGAGCCTAGCAGTCACCACTCTCGTTCCAGAGGGGAGAATGAAGAGGCAATATCTGGATTTTAGAAGTCAAGAAACCAGAATGCTTCTTAACAAATCATTGTATGCCCAAAATACTGCAATGGCTCTCTCACTACCAAATCCATGAGGCAATCACTCAAGTTTATCTTCTTGTTCTGCTCATCAACACACACGCGGAAGGAGCCCTCTAGGTGGGGCACTTGGGTGGTTCAGTCATTTGAGTGTCCAACTCTTGATTTTGGCTCAGGTCATGATCCCAGGGTTGTGGGATCACGCCCCACGTTGGGATCCACACTGAGTGTGGAGCTTAAGATATTCTCTCTCTCTCTCTCTCTCTCTCTCTCTCTCTCTCTCTCTCTCTCTCTCCCCTCCCCGCCGCCTCTCCTCTGCTTGCACATGCGTGTACTCTCTCTAAAATTAAAAAAAAAAAAAAAAAAAAAAGAATAAGCCCTCTAGGATGTAGGGTATTCAAAGAAACAGAAAACATCCTTGGATGGTTTCCACAGTCTATGTGCTCTGACCTCATCCCCTACCCCCACCCACACACATAGACAGTCATACTCCAACTCTTTTGACAGTTATGCCCAAGTATACGTGGGGAAATGGCAAAGTAAAGAGGAAACTCCATTGACCAAAATGTGACTACAGAGGGTACCTGACCCAGAACAGCCATTCCTCGGGATTTCATCTTTGACTCTCCTCATGTCTCTCTATAGACGCTCTCCGTGGGCGATTACTTCCATACATGCGGGACTTAAACTGAGTCTCTACGTGGATAACTCCCAATCTATGCTTCTTGCCCAGAATATCTAACTGCTCATTTGGCTGTCTGTCTGCACAGGCACAGAGGATATAAAGTTAGTAAGACCAAGGTCTTCCCATGCTTTTTCAACACAGGTGCACAGTAGCAGTTAGAAACAATAAGGAGCTTCCAGAATGACACAAACCAAATTTGGCAGGGTTGCAGAAGCAGAAACTTGCAAACACGTGGCCTAATCATTTACAAACTTGTTTTCACCAAGAAAGCCTTTGTTCAGATAAAATCTGACTTGGAAATCCAAAATGTGAAACCAAGAATAGCACACCTGCTCAGGTTGCAGTCGAGACCACCGAAGGGAACCCCAAACTGGATGCAGGACATCCTTCCCCCTCATTGTCCCCATGCCCCATAACAGCCCCTGCGACTCCTTGAAACTCCCAGAAATCTGCAAAACACAGTTCAAAAATGACTGGCCAACATCCATGAAGGTGCTACTTTTAATACAAAAATCAACAGGGAAAGCACATTTGGGGACAGCTAACTGGTAACAGTGGGTGAGAATTCCCAACAGTATTAGAAGTAAAATAAGAACAAATGTCATTAAACATAAAGTCAGTTCTAAGAAGTGCACTAGATCAGTGTCTTTCACAGTGTCTATCACCTTATCACATTTTCTCAAAGACAGTAAATCCTAAGGAAAAACTTAAAAGCAGACACTATTTTTTTAAGTCACATAAGGCAAGGTTTAAGCTGCTTGCTTCTACGAGTCTTAGGTATTTCTTACATAGAAACCATGTATTTTCAAAATTTATTTTGATACAGTTAAACAAAAAGTATTCAGAAACAAGTTTGAACATTAAGATTCCTACCAACTTGAGGAAATGCGTAATAAACAAGGACACATCTTTAAGTTATTATAGAGGAAACCGATTGTTGTAGAAAAGGCCAAATTACTGTCCTCAAGAAAAACAATCACCAAAACATAAAACAAGTAGGGTGACTGATCAATTATTGGTTGGTTGACTGTAATAACACCAACTTGGTCGATTTGTTTTTGGGTTGTTTTTTGGTTTTTTTTTATGTTTTTTTGGGAGAGGGTGCACAGACACATGTGAGCAGGGGGGAGGGGCAGAGGAGAGAGAGAGAAAATTTCAAGCAGGCTGCGTGCTCAGCGAGGAGCCCTAGGCAGGGCTCAATCTCACAACCCTGGGATCATGACCTGAGCCAAAATCAAGAGTTGCATGCTTAACTGACTTGGCCACCCAGGCACCCCTTGATTTGGTTATTCTGACACTGTACAGACATAAGCTCAGTGAATTCCTCCCACAGGAGGAAAATCAGTGAAAATTCATTCGACCATTGGGAAAGCTTCCCATATACTGAGTGAGTACCATATAGAGAAATTGTAATACTAATTAAAAAGAAGAAAAAAGTCTCATGTTTAATATTTTCATCAAGTATGTTAAGAAATCATACTTTGTTTCAATAAAAGTTGTTCTGAAAAAGTGTAAAATTATTAAGTATTGTATACATAAGGTTCACAACCCTGCCTACACAGGAGGTTCACCAGGGGAGACTGAAAAACCACCAGTGCCCTGGCCCTAGCCCAGACCTAGTGAATCAGAATTTTTGAGGATGGGTCCTTGGCACAAATACTGTTTTTCCCTCCCAGGCGATTCTAATGTGAAGCTAGCACTGAGAACCATTGATAGAGTCTTGAATCAAGTGACTGATCACTCAGTAGTCAGGCCTCAACCTGGACAAACCACTTTTCTTTTTAATTTCCTTAAGTAATCTCTACACCCAACTTGGGGCTCAAACTCATGACCCCAAGTTCAACAGTCGTGTGCTCTACCCACTGAGCCAGCCAGGTACCCCTGGGACAAACAACTTCTTTTTGATGGCAGTGATGCCCGTGAGTGGGCTTCCGCATTCGTGACCCATTAATGATGATGGTCAAGATTGCTTTTTGCTAGTTGTCTGGTTGACCAACATCAGACTGAAGAAATAGCACTCTATTCTCCCTTCAAGCAGATCTAACTTAGTTGTGAGCATGGGTTTGGGTTTTGTTTGTTTGTTTTTGGGGTTTTTTTTGGGGGGGGGGCAGTTCCTTCATGGGCTGTGAATGCAGGTGTTTTGAAGTCACAAGTTTAGAACGATGAAATTACTATTTCAAGAAACACGACTGGTTTCAGTAGGTAAATATGAGCTTACTCCCGTGGAAAGTATTTCATCCAAAAAAGTAAAATTACAAAAATAACACCCCTTGGCCTCCCAGATAATTAATTACAGCTTTAATCTGTAATGTGCTAAATAAACCAGAAAATGGTGGATTGTGCTCAGAAATATTTGAAAAATTATAAAGTTAACAAATGTTTAAGTATTGGGGTGGTTAAGATTTTATGTGGCTACTCTGTTTACATATAGTAGTCATAAGATTTCTTGGGGGGAGACAGACGGTGACTTTTATGGGGATTTAAAGCTTGAAGACTAGGTTCAGGTCCCCTTTATAAATAGGAAGTAACTAACATTACATCCATAAGAGAGGCTTATAAACATGGAATTTCTCTCCAGCAGCAGAGGGATGAGCTATTTTCAAGATACACGGGTACTCTAAGAAACTGAAAAATTAAGACCTCTCTTAACTGGGGCAGTCAGAAGTCAGTAAAAGCAGAGTCAAAAAGTTGATACGACATATTTCAAACATCGTATTTCAACATTAGTCACATAAATACAAGCAAAACCACTCACTAACCTTTAGCTATCAGGTCACGACTGGAGTTCTGTGTTGCCTTCTTGGTGAAACCACACCCAGATTTCCTGCTTCTGTTTCTTAAAAGCACTTGTACCTTAAAGTCACTTGTGGAAAAACCTGAGTGCAAAATCTTTCTGGATTTGCTTTATTATAGTTTTCCAATCATTTATAGCTGTCGGTTCCATGCCTAAATAGTAGCAGCCTGTTTGCTGACTTTTCTTTCTCTATTTAGCTTCATTATCTTTGGGGGAGGAGGTTGAGATAAAATTTACTGTTTTAATCATTTTAAAGGCTACAGTTCGGTGCACTCACATACTACAAAGCCATCACCACTATCTAATTCTAGAACAAAGCCATCATCCCCAAAAGAAACCATGTAACCCTCACCAGTCACCCTCAACTTTCCCCACCCCCATAGCACGGCAACCACGAATCTACTTTTTGTTTCTATGGATTTGCCTATTGTGGGCGTATCGTACAACATGTGGTCTTTTGTGTCTGGCTTCTCTCATTTAGCATAATGTTTTCATGGTTCAACCGTGTTGTAGCATGTGTTGACACTGTTTTTAAAAATAACTTACTTTTGGGACACCTGGGTGGCTCAGCAGATGAAGCGCTGGCTCAGGTCACGATCTCACAGTGCATGGATCCGAGCCCTGCATTGTCACTGTCAGTGTGGAGCCTGCTTGGGATTCTCTCTCTTTCCCTCTCTCTCTCTCTGCTCCTCCCCCCACCTGCACTTTCTCTCTCTCAAAAATAAATAAATAAACTTAAAAAAAAACGACTTACTTTTATGCGCCTATACGCCAATCAATTTAGTTTTTATAGAAAAGGCATTCTTCGGCATTCCCATCTCTTCACTTTCTGTGACACTTCATTAAATTGCAAAATTACACTAGCAAGTGGTGCTGGAATAAACAGGACTATGAGCAAACGCCACTGTAAGCATACACCTGGGCTGATAAAAGCAAAGTACACCAGTTTCTTGCGATGATAGCTATGTGCCAGAGTGGCCCCTGTGCTCTGAGCAGCAACCAATAGGTGTTTCAGAGGGAAGGAGGGCACTGGCTAACCCGATGTGTTGTTTTAGTGTGGGTCAGTACTCCATTACCCAGGAGTACCGGGGGGGGGGGGGGGGGGGTGGAGGGGATGGCATGCAGAGGGGGTAGAAATGATAAGTGTTTATTACTTACTCATTAAGCAAAGAAGGAGCACATTAAATAATTAATTAATGGCGTGTAACTTCCTACCTGGCTACAGCAATTCATCCCATTCATGAGTGTGGAGTAAAAGAAGGGGTAAAGGAGACGGGTACCTGATGGGTGTCTGAAGTGGTGGGCGGATGAAGAAAATCAACTCATCTTGGGTGCCTAGCAGCTGTCAGAAACCGTGACTCTCCTCCAAGTGTTTCACAGAGACCACTTTCAAATAGGACACTGTTAGATAATGACACTTCCCGAAGTCCTTTGATGTGGAACAAATTAGAAACAGACAGAGAGAACATCTTTGTACTCCGAATCTCCCAACATCAAATGTGGATTTGGTTTTTCTCAATTCAATTATTATACCCCTTTAACGGGTGAGTTTTGAGATATACGACAAAGGTTCTCTCATAAGCAAATAGCTTCCAAATTAGCGATTTTTAAAAGCAAAGCAGTTGGTTAGGTAAGGAATGTATAAACAGCCCCAAAAGCTGCACTGAATACTTTTTTTGGCTGTATACGACTGAAAAACTGCCAAGTTCATTTTGATAAGCCTTCGTTAAAAACAATAAACATGCCTAAGCTTGCAAACCATGCCGTTTTGAAGAAAAAGCAAGTGAGAGAATTAGAAAATGCTTAAAACTGGAATGTCTGAATAAAAACTTCCCTGGTAACGGATTTACCAAGAAGTCACAACACTGTGTGGCCTATGGGATAGTCAGGGGGATGGGAGACAAATGTAAAGTGAGAAAAAAATGAAAGCAGAACACCATCTTCATAAATAAATAAGAAGCTACATCTTACAAACTAGTACAATTACAGTATGTAACCCTAACACGGGTACCCTAACACTACTGAGAAAACTAATCCTTCCACGCTTAAGTTTAATGTCACCAAGGCGGCGATATCCCTGCACTAAAGATAATGTAATTTAAGAGACTCCGAATGAACATCCATAAAATAACCAAAAGTGGGACTTGCTCTTCGTGAGTGTATAGGAGGGTATCGGTTTATAGAAGTCCAAGTAACTTCACTGAATTCGCTTCTTTCTTTTCAGTGATTATAAAATCAGCAGAATCATAGGACTGGAAGGAAGATAATCCGGAACATTTATGTCCATTTCCCTACTTTAGGCAAAACTGAAATTCTCTTTTTTTTTTTTTTTTTTTCAAGTAGGCTCCACACCCAGCACAATGCAGGGCCTGAACCAACGACCTGGAGACCAAGACCTGAGCTGAGATCAATGGTCAGATGCTCAACCAACTGAACCACCCAGGTGCCCCTGAAATTCTCTTCTAGCTGCCAAACAAAATCTGGAAAAAATTCTCATGAATGAATTGTAACTTGAGCTCCGCAGGAACAACTTTCTTTGTTGTGTTCACTGATCTATCCCAAATGCCCAGAATATACCAGGCACATAGTAGGCATTATATAATGCAGCAGGTAAATATCTGTTAAATTGAACTAAACTGAAAAACATAAAAAAATGTGCAATGCATAAAACGCTAAATAAGTCAGCTTAAAGTTCCCGTCTCAGCTCTACAATATGGTCGTGGTGTTCCTTATAACACACAAATGATCAAGTTCGCTCCAATATCATACATTACACCTTTTACTCTAACCAATCATCGCCATCAGGAGCTGAGAATCAGAAGACGTTCCAGGGAGAAATGGTAAATTCAGTCCACCTGTTTTGATTGCTTTTCTTTTCTGGATGTTCACCTAGGACATATCTGCATATTCATCGTTGTTCAGGTAGAATGTAAATATTATTTTAAATTAAGGGTTCACATTTTTTAAAATTGTACCCCAAATACAATTTGACTAAATCAACCTCTCGTTTATTTCAAAATCACACCAGTTAAAATAAATAAATAAGAGGAAAATGATATGATCATAAGTGATTCCAGTATTATCATTGTAGTTCAAAATGCCTAGCGGCAATACGCTTTGAAAGTCGAAGAAAGTGGGAAGGAGAAGGCCTGGATTGTGGGCTTGGTTCCATCACCAGTTACCAGTAGGAGTTTAGCCAATCCTTGACCACCAGAATCTGAGCTTCCTGGCCTGCAAGGAGAAGGGTTTGAAGAGATGATCTCTAAAACCCTTAGCAATTTCCAAGATCCTGTGATTAGGTGAGGAAATCCCAGTCACTTAATTACTCCTTATATAATCGTTTGTTTTCTTTAACAAACATACATTGAGCACCTTGGAAGGGTCAGACACCATGAGCCCAGTCGGGCGTGACACTGTGGGGGGGGAGGGGCGAGACAAACTCTGCAGGGTCGGTTGATGATTTTAAAAGCTAGTGACCTCAGATACCTATGGAGACAGTGTATTTCTAACTTTGTCAGGCCTGAAGTCTTTTCTTCCTGGGTTAAGCTGGCTGCGCCTTCAGAGCACCCCGCTCTCAGCCAAGAAACAAGTTAAGTTGCACAAATGAGAAGCCCATCAGAATGGAATGGTTTAACCAGTGTTCTAGTAGGTTCCATCCGTCTCAACATTAAAAAAAAAAAAAAAGTTATAAGATGGTCAAAAAGCTGGGTTGTGAAGACAGAAGGCTAACCAAATCGCCCCAGGTTTTACTGGGATCGTGCTTTAAAATTGTGCTTGCCAACACTTGACCCTGAGTCCGCACTACTTTCCTTGAGGACAAGAAACAGCTGAAAAATTAAATTCAATCAACTGAGGCTGGTGTGTTGTTAGTACACAGCCCACGAGGAATAAATATTATTACCTGGGGCAGACGAAGATTTAAAAAAAGACACTGAAAACCGAATCCAGCCAAAAAACGGTCTCTACTACATCAGGCAGTCCGCCTTTGGAAAGCACAGGAGATGGAGATCAAAGCCGCTTCCTCTCCAGCCACCTGCCCAGAAACTGCCGGAGCGCTGGCCCGACACCGACACCGACACCGACACGACGAGAGGGCACACGTCCGTCTCCTAACCCTACAGGCGTCCCGAGGGACCCGGGTTGGGGTGGGAGCTCCCGGAGCGAGGCTGGGCGCGGGGGGCCGCGGCAGCCGACGGAGCGCCCTCCGCCAGCTCCACCAAGCGCAGCCCGAGAGCCCCGCCGCGCAGGATGCCTGGGTCGACTGAGCCCCGCGCCGCCGGGGAACTGGGAGAAGAAGAGCCGAGGGGGCTCCGGGCGCCAGAGCCGCCGGCGGGAGGGTGCGCCCGGTGCAGCCCAGCGGGGCCGACCCCGGCGCCCCGCAGCCCGCCCAGGGCGCGCGAACCCCCTTCCGCCCGGCCCCGCCGCGTCCTCACCTCGCGTGGACCGCTGTATCCCGGGCCGCGGCGCGCGGACATGCCTCCGGGGCGCACCCACCCGGCCGTGGCCCTGCGCCGTGGCCCCCGTCCCGGGCCCCAGCCGCCGCGGTCCGCGCTTCCGAGGAGGGGCGGGGAGTGCTCGGGGCGGAGGCGCCGGCGGGGCTGGGGCCGGGGGCCCCGCGGGCAGCGCGGGAGGAGGAGAGCGCGGCCGGGAAGAGCCCAGCGCCCGCGTGCTGAAGCGCACGGGCAGGTTCAGCCCCCGCCGCGCCAGCTCCGCCGCGGACTCTGTCGGGCGGGCGAGAGGGGTTTATCACTGCGACCCGCTCTGCGCGCGGCGGCTTGGCGCGGGGTGAGGGGCGCGGGGGCGGAGGGACGCCTGGCGGTTATGTAACGGGTCGGCCCGCTGTGTTCCGAGCCAGCTCGCTCCAGGACTGCCCTACCCTCCCCGGGGTCCGCCGTGACCCTTAGCAGCCTTGCGGGCTCCTGACCTAGGCAAGCAGAGGGGGCCCGGTGTTCTCAAACAGAACTTTTCCCTGCAGCGTCAGCGAGCAGGATCTCCAGGGGAAAATCGAGGGCTCCCTTAGACCATCTGGCACGGATCTGTATTCTGCCGGCCAGCGCTTCCCATTTCACAGCACCGGAAACTGAGGCCATTCGGGGCCTTGTCTCTTGGAGTTACGTGGACCTGGATTCAAGTCTCCTGAAAAGCTTGTGACCTTGCTCAAGTTAACTTAAGTCTCTGAGCCTCAAGTTTCTTCACCTGTGAAACAGGAATAATAATAGGGTCCACTTCCTGTGTTTGCCTAGAGGACCGAACGAAGGAGGCGCAGGTGCCCCGTGTGTAACTCGCCCCCAGTAGACGTTACTGCTGTTGATTATGTTGCGGTTCGCCCAGGTCCTCAAACTTCGCCTTGAAGGCGGCCGTCTCAAAGGCCTGAAGAAGCAGCTTCCCGAGCTTGCTCAGAGGTACCCCCACGTAAGGCAGATTCTAGGCTAACCTTTCTGGAACTCACTCGGGCAGAAGCAGGTTCCAGCTGCCAGTCTGATTCCAGCTTCTTGGGCTCTACACCGTTGCTACTCAACAACATCGTTGTCATCTGGGAGCTTGCTAGAAATGCAAAATCTCCGGCCCAACCCCGGCACCTCTAAATCGTAATCTCCATCTTCACAAGCATCCCTAGGTCATTTAGTCGGTTTCAGGAAGTTTCAGAAAGAGTTGGACTTTTTGGAAAATTTGAGAAGGGGACTGCAAAGTTACTGAGCAGTAGCCACACGGTACTTTAGGATATTTAAAAAACAGGCTAAGTCAAGTCCTTCCTCATTTTACCCTCTGGCTGTTTTGTTTCTTCTCCTTCCCGCAATCACCTGCTCTTTATAAATCTGAACTGACGTCCCATTTTCACTGCAAAAACCTCTGGGTTGCTTCTAAGTAATGATTAGCGAATCTATGTCTAAAACACAGGTAAGAATTAGAAAATATGGCTCGTAAAAGAATTCATTAGCATTGAAAATGGACTTCTAAACGTAGAGCTGGAGCGCCCTGAGCTCTGATCTGTGAAGGTCTTTAGGTTCAAGGCTTGAGGGCTTTTGCATTTCAGAACATTGTTTTCAGTGGCAAATAAGGCCCATTCTCCATTTAAGTAATGTAGGATGACCAGTTCTTATAAAAAGTTTTGGAGAATAGAAACAAACCTCACAGGCTTCCCTCTAACCAAAGTCATCACAGAGGCTCTAGCAAAGCCCAAAGCATGTATTTTGTTTATTTCATTAAATGCTGTGTGTTTGGGTTTGTTTTTGATTCTTGGAATGTTCAGATTGAGTCTGCCCGATGGTAGCTCTGGCAGAATGATTTCCGTCTTTTGCAAGTTGAGTAATTGCAGATTGTTGATGAGGTGGAGGGTAATGCTGCACGCAGGGCCTGATTTGGAAAGGTCACGCCCATCTGCCTACGCAGGGCTGAGGCCATGCAGATGGGCCGTGTGGAAGAAGGGAAGATGGAAAGAGGAAAGGAATCTCCTTTCTCAGAGGCTGGGGGTTTGGAGTAGCTGGGGAAGGAAGGGGAGGAGAAAGACCTGTGTGCTTGCCCTGGAATCCAACCAGGGAGGAAAGGAAAAAGGCAGCATTTTTTCCTAAACAGTGCTACCTAATAGAACGTTCTTCCAGGGTAGGAATGTTCTGCATTTGCACGGTCCATACGGCTCTGAAATGTGGCTATTTACCACATTGCATAATTTTGATTAAAATGTAATTGAAATGCATTAATACAAACGTAATTAAAATGTAATTACATTTTTAGCTAAAATTCAGAGGTCTCATGCGTGTGTGCTTGTGTTTGAGTGTCAGTCTGTTGCACTAACCAAGTTTCAAGCGCTCCACACGAACACCGGACAGCATATCAAGCTTTTCCTCAGCACACAAAGTTTCAGTGTGCAGCAGGATTTTGAGGAGGGAGTGAGCCCCGGTATTCCAGCTGTCCCAAATCCTTGTCAGAACCTCATCTGGCCTACGGTGGGTGGAGGGGTTGATAATTAAACCAAGATCACTGAGTCCTCGTGAGGGTCACAATGGGGTAATCCATACGATGTGCTGAACACAATTCCTGCATATAGTAAACGTGCAAAAAAATCTTAATCAGTATAAGCATTAATAGTCATTTTACAGTAAAAAAAAAAAAGTTGTTGCGGGGGGGGGGCACATAGTACAACAGTTACATCCTTATTAGTCAATAACTTTTTGCTGGTGTGGTCAGCTGCTCTGGTACCACGGCTACCATTTATAGCTGCGCTCCAACCCCTCCCCTCCCCTCCCCTCCCCTCTTCCCCCCTGCTCAGAGCTGGGCACTACCTGTACTATTCTAGCCCCGGGGCTCTCGGCATATTTGCTCCAACCCCTACCGTTTGTGTCCAATAAGTAACAAGTGTGTTAACAAAAATCATACCGTGCCATAGTTCAGGGGAATCAATTTTCAGTGGAGATTCTCAGAAGCGTGACACCTTAGGGTACATCCATTATGGAAAGAATTGTTTGTTCCTGTTATTTGGTCAAACAAGGATGTGTGGACTCAGCAGAGAGAAATGAGAACATTGGCTCCAGATAAGTAATATTTGGGGTGTCCACGTCAGACTGGAAGCTACCAGAAGCTTGGGGGTTGGGGCTGGCAGTCTGAGGCTTTTGCCTAAATGAAAGTTGAAAGTTTATTTTCAGGGCTAACACAGATTCTAAGAATAATTACAAACAGCATAAAAAAGAAACAAGTATTATCTGCTGTCAGTTATACCAATTAGTTATACAAATTATACATGGAATGGGATACAGGGAAATTCTTCCCAGCACACCAAGAAACACCACCTTCTCGAACTCCTATTCTTGGGCCTTCTTTAATAAAATCACATCCTGTGGGCAGCTTTCGGATTCCACTTTCTTTTTTTTTTTTTTTTTTTTTTTAATGTTTATTTATTTTTGAGACAGAGAGAGACAGAGCATGAACGGGGGAGGGTCAGAGAGAGAGGGAGACACAGAATCTGAAACAGGCTCCAGGCTCTGAGCTGTCAGCACAGAGCCCGACATGGGGCTCGAACTCACGGACCGCGAGATCATGACCTGAGCTGAAGTCGGCCGCTTAACCGACTGAGCCACCCAAGCACCCCCGGATTCCACTTTCTTTATTGTCTTCCTTGGTTCCGTTTCCTGCACTTCTTTTCTTATGGCCATTTTCTTAGAATTCAGCCCCAATTCCTCTGCTCTCTTTACTTAACCCATCTCCCAAGCCCCTCTTGTCATGCCTGTAGCTAACAGCTGCCTGTTCGAGGCAGTAAATTTCCGGTTCTGACCTCTGGGTCTTCTTGCCAGATCCCCAGGGGACGTTGTCACTTAACTTCTCCCCACCCCGTCACTTCCAGCGTTGACCTGTCAGCAACTGGACTTATTAGGTACACTCTGTCATTAGTTGCCCCCAGACTTTCTGTTTTCTTCTCGTTGACGTCACCGCCCTGGTCTTTGGCGCTAAAATTCTCTCATGTCCCGTGACTTGAAGCCATGGAATGATTTTAACCCCTTTTTCTTCTTCATGGAGTCATGGTATAACTGAAAGACATTGAATTTGGAATCAAAAGACCTAAGTAAACACCCTGGTTTTTGCCACCCATTGGCAGTGTGAACTTAGGAAATTTCTTAACCCTCTTAAGCCTTGTGTTTCTCATCAACAAAATTAGACCAACAGTACCTTTCAAAAATTATGACTTGAGCTGCTACTTATCTTAACCTCTGTGCTAATTAGGTTAGACTCTCACTCTCCACACTAATTAGATTTTGGACCTGATAATTCTTCATTGCGAGGCTGCCCTGTGCATTGAAGGATGTTCGGAAGCAGCCCTGGTCTCTACCCATCAGATGCCGGTAGTAACCTCCCTGGTCATGACCGTCGCTATTGTCTGCAGACATTGCCAAATGTCCCCTGGGCACGGGCAAAATTGCCTCCTGTTGGCACCCATGGGGTTAGAGGAATTCTGGGAGGAGCGTCAATGCCTTCCCCTGCGGGTCTGTGAGGATTCCAGGAGACGATGTACAGGAAGCAGCCGGCACAGAGCCTGACTAGGTCAACATCTGCAGGACGTGGGTATCCGCTCACCCATGAGCTCTGTCAATGGACGTGTTTTCCGAAGATCACAGTTGAAAAACATTTTTAGAAAAAATTAATTTAGATTGTGTTGTTCTACATTATTCTATCCTAGAAAATATTGCTTTTGAATTTAAGCAACAATAAAACAGATTTCTTATATTACATTTTCTTGGTGATTTTTGTTCTCTCCCTATCTATTCCCACTGCTCTCCAGACTCAGGTTCCCTTATGCGTAGTTTGCTACAACTAGTAGCCTTCCATTAGGTTAGTGTTCCCTTACTCCTGCCCTTCTGGACACCGACCCCTCCCGATACTGCTTATGACCTGCGTTCTTTCTACTGGAAACTCTGGCTGTTCCTGTTTCCCCTATTTACTCTCGTTGAAGTGGAACTCCTCTATTCGTTTGCCCAAGTTCTCTTCCACCCAGCCTTCCTACCCATCCTTCCTTATCATTGTCCCCCCCCCGTCACCCTCTGTCATTGCCTCCTTCTTGTTCTATGAAGTCATCATGCACATTCCTGCCCCTGTTCTTTCACCCACACTTTTCCCCATACATGGACTTTTGCTTCCTCTATCTCTTCTGCCTTTATAGACTTGATAACATCCTTCCAGGCTCAGTTCAAATCCTAGCTTCTACTGATGTTTGTAACCTCCTTTGAAAGGCATCAAAAAAAAAAAAAAAAAAAAAAGATAGGTTGATGGTTGGATGGAGGGAGGGAGAGATGGATAGTCAGTGCTAAAACAATGTAGTAAAATGTTAATCTAGAATCGAGGAGCAGTGTATGTATAATTTTTCAACTTCCTCTGTTTGAAAATGGTCATAATAAAAATAAATGAGATAAAAATTTTAAAAGATAAAACAAACATATCAAAGCCTTTCCATCTAACCCATAGTAATCAAGAATTCAGGCTCTGCTATTAGGTAGATCTGAGTTCAAAGCCAGCTCCACCTTTCGCTGGCTGGGGGGCCTTGAGGAAGTTCCATAACAACTCAAAACTCCAGATTCTTCGTCTATAAAATTATATAACAACACCTTCCTTGTAGGACCGCTGTGAGGGTTAAGTGAGACACGTAACTCCTGAATTGCCTGGCACGGTTGCTGACACATAGTAAGTATTTGGCAAATGTTCGTGGAATTATTTACAATAAGAAGATATGGAAACAACCTATCTGTTGATGAGAACGGGTAGAGAAAATGTGGTACCTTTTTATAAAATGGAATATTATTCAGCCATAAAAAAGGAAATCCTGCCATTTGGAACAACGTGGATGAACCAGAAGGACATTATGCTATGTGAAATAAGCCAGACACAGAAAGACAATTATTGTACAATCTTACACGTAGAATCTAAAATAGTCAAACTCACAGAAGCAGAGAGTCGTATGGCCGTTGCCATTCTCGGTGGTGGAAGAAATGGCAAAATGTTGGCCAAAGGATATAAGCTTTTACTTATGAGTAGGTTCTGGGAATCCAATGTACAGCGTGATGACTATAGTTAATAGTGCTCTATTATATATTGGAATTTGCTGAATGAGTAGACCTTAAGTGCTCTCACCACACACACAAGAAAAGTAACTACGTGATGTGATGGATGCTTTCTTAGCTTGATTATGGTAATAATGTCATAATGTATGCATATATCAAATCATCACATTGTGTACCCTAGATCAGTTTTTATTTGTCAATCGTATCTCAGCAAAGCTGGGGGGAAAATTAAAATAAGTGTTAGCTGAAAATCACATACAAACACTCCTCCCTTTTCCACATAAAGCATAAGCTCTTTGGTGGCAGGGACCCTCTCTGTCTCCTTTGCAATTCTCCCAATGCTAACAAAGCAGGAATTTTAAGAAATCTTTGCAGAATGAGTGATTGTAGCTATGTCACCTTGGTTGTTCACCTCTGCTTTTGTTCCTCTGGTAGATTCATCCAATTACTATTTACGAAGCATTTACTCCAAACAAAGTCAGCAACCATGGTCAGGATCACGATAGCCTCAGACCTAACCCGGTACTTTTCTCCCTGAAGCCAATGGTTTCCCCGGCTCTGAGCTACTGTGTGTGCAGTTTTGAGAGTTCTCTGATCAAGCTAAAACTCCTTTGGGGAACACATCTGTAATGGAAATGCATATTTCCATGAAGAATGGGACAGAGAGAAAAAGCTACTGGTTTTAGCAACCAGCCAGAGTGGAGTATGGAAAAAAAGAGATGAGAAATTCACCATGGCCTGACCCACAGACTTCATGACCTACCCTTTCTTGCTCCCGTTAAAGTAGCACACAGGCCCTACTGATTTAAAAAAAATTTTTTTAAATGTTTATTTCTTTTGAGAGCAAGACAGAGCACGAGCGGGCAGGAGCAGAGAGAGAGGGAGACACAGAATCTGAAGCAGGCTCTAGGCTCCGAGCTGTCAGCACAGAGCCTGACGTGGGGCTTGAACCTACGAATCGTGAGATCGTGACCTGATCCAACTGAGCCACCCGGGTACTCTGGCCCCTACTGATTTTAATAACATTGAGCTTTGTTTCCCAGTTCATTTATTCAAAAATCTTGTAAATTAGTGTTCAAACTTCTATATCATTTTTTTTTCTGAAGTATGTGTTGGTTTTAGCATTTTGGTTCTCCAAATTAAACTTAAATAAAATTATTCAATTTCCGTTCATGTTCATAGCTGGTGTACCCCTCTTTCCCACCCCTGAATGGCTGGAGGGTGAATATGATGGATTTACAGAACTCCTCTAGTGTTCTAGACAAATATAGTTCGTTCATTCTCACAGCACCCGTTTTCCAAGTGCAGGAAGGTGGCTCAGAATTCTTGGGGAACAGGAATCCCTCCTCCTGCTCAGTCCTTCTGGCTGGACTAAGACTCAGATTGACATGAGACGGGTTAACAAGAGAAAATCAAATTTAATAACATACTTGGTGGGGAATCCACACAGACGTGGAAATTCTGAAGCCAGTCAGGCAAATTGAGGTATCTTTGTCTTCTTGAACGAGGGAGAAGGGGAAAGGAATGTGATTCACAGGGAAATAAGAAGAACAGATGTTTGGCATTTAGACGTTTGCCCTGCCATGCAGATGGTCACTTAGATAAAATTTACCTCTGCCAGTAACCCCTATTCTGGGATAGACACCCCCCTCCAGTTTAGATTCTTCTACGTAGTTAACAGAGGGGCAAAAGTTTCTCTTGAGCTTGTAGGCTCTCAACTGCCTTCAGCTCAAAATAATCTTTACACCCTAGCGACTCATCTTGGGGCAGCCTGCCCTCGGCCCCTACAGAGTGGTGAAATGAATTGTGCAACATTGTGCAACTAGGTAACAGCGCCGTTGGTATGTGAAGCCTGGTGTAAATCTGGAGTAGACTGGATACAAAAACAGCTGGGACTCTCTCCACCTGGGTTTCCATATCCTTTGTGGTGTGAATTTGTATCTTCCCATCAAGAAGTGGGGCCTGTTGCCTCACCCCTTGAATCGGGGCCAGTCTGTTCGTTATTTCAGCCAGTGGGAAAGACGAATAGTGGCGAGCCACTTCTGAGCCTTAAGGGGCCATGCCTCCACCTGGCTGTCTCTTAGAACCCTGCCTCGCTGGAAGAACAAGCCCGGGCTAGCCTGCAGGAAGATGGGAGAACACAGGGCCCGAGCCCAGTCAGCTCGGCCACCCCAGCCAAGGCCGCAGACACCGGGAGAGTCAAGCTAAGATCAGGGAAACTGCTACCATCCCCATGGCAGGCTGCAGGTGCACTAGGGAGCCCACTGAGAACAGCTCAGATCAGGCCTGCCCAGCCAACCCACTCACGCATACACAAAAATAAAGCTTTACTGTTGTAGCCACTGGGATGTCGTGCTTATCGTGCAGCATCACTTTACCAAGAGAAAGTATACATTCACAATGCCCGCAGATCTTGTACGTACCCGACAATTGTAGGAAGGGATACGTTTTTACAAACATATCTATCAGAAATCTTTCTCTCCCCCGCGCCCCTCCCCGGTTTTTATCATGCTATTTTGTTCTCTTTAATTACTCAAGGGGGGGGGGGGAACATACCATGAGCAATATATTAGAAATTATTTTTGTTTGATGGGCCGATTCAATGAACAACTAAATTGGAAACTCAACCACAGTGTGTTTCTCCTTCTTTCTATCATCAGACAAATCCAGTGCGAACACATCAGCCAGTTGTTTTGAGGGTTGAGTGTGTATAGACACTATGCACAGTGCAAAGTGTTCTTTTTTTAAGTTTATTTATTTATTTTGAGAGAGAGAGAGAGAGAGAGAGAGAGAGAGAGAGAGAGAGAATCCCAAGCAGGCTCCGCACTGTCAGTGCAGAGCCTGACGTGGGGCTCAAACTCACTAACCACAAGATCATAACCTGAGCCCAAGTTGGACACTTAACCAACTGAGCCACTCGGGGGCCCCCAGTGCAAAGTGTTTTAAGATGAGGTTCCTGTCTTCAAGGAATTTACAATGCAATTGAAAGGTAGGGGTGTCTGGGTGGCTCAGTTGGTTGAGCATCCGACTTCGGCTCAAGTCATGATCTTACAGTTCATGAGTTCGAGCCGTGTCGGGCTCTGTGCTGACAGCTCAGAGCCTGGAGCCTGCTTCGGATTCTGTGTCTCCTTCTCTTTGCCCCTCCCATACTCATGCTCTGTCTCTCTCTCAAAAATAAATAACACTATGGGGCGCCTGGGTGGCTCAGTCGTTTAAGCGTCCGACTTCGGCTCAGGTCATGATCTCGCGGTCCGTGAGTTCGAGCCCCGCGTCGGTGTGCTGACAGCTCAGAGCCTAGAGCCTGTTTCAGATTCTGTGTCTCCCTCTCTCTCTGCCCCTCCCATGTTCATGCTCTGTCTCTCTCTGTCTCAAAAATAAATAAACATTAAAAAAAATTAAATAAATAAATAAATAAATAAATAACACTAGAAAAAGGGGTGCCTGGGTGGCTCAGTTGGTTAAGCGTCTGACTTCGGCCCAGGTCATGATCCCACGCTTCGTGGGTTTGAACCCCACGTCGGGCTCTGTGCTGACAGCTTGGAGACTGGAGCCTGCTTCAGATTCTGTGCCTCCCTCTCTCTCTCTCTGCCCCTCCCCTGCTTGCACTCTGTCGCTCTGTCTTCCCCAAATAAATAAACATTAAAAAATTAAAAAAAAAAAAAAGAAATGTAAGTATTCATGAACCGAGAGAAGCTTAGTAACAATGAAAGACTTCAAGAACACCTGCACCACACCCTCACGGTCTCACAAAGACAAGACGCATGACCGCCTGATCGTTCAGAAAAAGGACGTCAGCACTTGCTAGGAGAGCGCCGAAGTGGAATGCTTGGCAGACAAACTGCCCAGGTGAAGGCTGGACTTTACAGGTGGGGCTGGAACTCCTTCTTGGAGCCTTTCACTAAGCAGGTAGGAGGGCCGTCTTGGTAGGTGCAACTACAGGTTATAATATCAGCAGAGGGAAAGTGCAAGGTGTATTTGGCAGAGAGTAAATAAGTCATTTTCAGGAGAACAGAGAAAAATCAATAGGACAAAGTGCCTGATGAGATATGGAGTGGAAGACACGTGAGGAGCCTGTGTGTCTCCAGCCAGGAGGATGGTGATCATTAACAGAGAGAGAAGAGCTGGCAGCTGGTGAATTCTTCAATGTTAGACACGTGGAGCTTGCGCTGGGAGTGAAATGCCCAGCAGGCTGTTGGAAATTCAGGTCAGGGGCCGAGGGGAAAGGTAAAAGTTCGAGATATGGCTTGAAAATCTTCAATGCAAGCAAGCCGAGATGAAACCAGAGGAGAAGGGCAAGGCCTGGATCTCGGGGAATGTCCGCAATGTCTAGCAGGGCAGATAAGAAAGAGGCAGAGCGGAGTGCTAAGTAGGATGTAGTGCGTGCCAGAGGGGTCACAGAAGTGTGATCACCATTCAGAGAAGGGAGACAGAGCAGCAGAGCGGAAACTGTCCCTGTGGCTCATAGCAGGGCCACCCAGCTTCTGTAAGTCACTTGGAGGGACGCATGGTTCCGGCTGGACAGGCCACCTGCTAACAACAGAAACACAGAGGAGACTGATGACACTTATTTGCAAAAACAAAAGCCACACAACGAAAAAGAAAACCCAGCTAGCTTTGTCTGGGGCTGATTTGCCCCCTTTTGACCCTCTGTGTCGATCTTCTGAATGGATTAATTAGCACATTTCTGCTTCACTTTTATTCATAAGCACATGAATGCTTTGAGCAGAGACACATATTTGCACATCCATATTACTTAGTTCTTGTGGTTAGAGATGATGCTATGATAACATCATTAAGTTACGGAAGTACAGTTCAGGGGCAGCTGGGTGGCTCAGTTGGTTAAGCATCTGACTCTTTATTCTGGCCCAGGTCATGATTTCATCGTTTATGAGATCGAGCAGTGCGCCAGGCTCTGTGCTGACAGCGTGGAGCCTGCTTGGGATTCTCTGTCCCTCCCCCACTTGCACTTTCTGTCTCCCTCAAAATAAATAAGTAAACGTTAAAAAAAAGTACAATTCAGGGACGTCTGGCTGGCTCTGTTGGTAGAGCATGCAACTCTTGATCTCAGGGTCATGAGTTCAATCAAGCCCCATACTGGGTGTGGAGCCTACTTAAAAAAAAAAAAAAAAAAAAAAAGTACAATTCATCCCAACCACTGGAAGAACCACTGGTAGAGTTTCTAGGAATATGAATAATTGTCATTGGTTCTACTCTATTTCAGTGAAGTACGAAGAATAGAAAAACATAAAGTAAAAAGAAAAACAAACAAAAAAATCTCCTTTAAAAAAAGAAAAAGCATACAAAAAGGAGCCATAAGTCCACCAGCAAACTGCTTGCCAGTTGCTTTAAAAGTGTTTCCAACCAACACTCTGCAGGTTAGTGGAAAGGAGTGGATACATAGTTCTTATCAGCAGACACGGCCACATTCACCATTCTGCTCTGTATCTGCTCTAAGTGCTTTGCTCTAGTAATATTCTATGTACTAGAATATTCTAGAAACCAGTATTGAATAAACTTTCCAAGTGTCTCAGCACCCTAAAAATTGAGAGCCATGCATGAGTACTGGAGGGGGACCCAAGGGCAGTTGGAAAAGGGGAAGGCACCCCAATAGACAGGACCAGCTGCTCCTTTTCCTTGTCTTCCTCCTTAAGTGGACCAGCTCTAGTTATGGTCTTATTAGATTGGGATGCCATGCATTCCATTTATCAAGCCGGAAACCTGACTCATCCCTCACCTCCCACATCAATCCATCCGCAGGTCCTGTCAATTACCTCATCAAAGTAGAACTCCAAATCTGCCTCACTGTTTTTCCATCTGCAGGGCCAACAGCCTGATGCAGCCAGCCGTCTGGTCTTCTCTCCCACAGTGTCCTCCTAATCCATGTCCTTGTGTCTGCTCTCAGCCCCCTGCGGTCCATTCCCATTACAACACCAAGAACATTTTTCTCAAAACTTAAAGTAGATCGCATTGCCTCGCAGCTGAAAACTCTTCCGTGGCTCCCAACGCCCTAAAACAAAATCTGGGCTCCTCTGAGCATGACCGGCGAGAGTGCCGCGCCCCTCTACGTCATCTGGCACCCCATCTCCTGCTTGCTATAGCTGTGGCCATGGCTGGGTTTTCTTCTCAGCACCAAGCCAAGGAGGCAGAGGTCTATTACAGTGTCCCTTCCTCCTGCCTGGAAAGCGCTGCAACTTTTTTTTTTTTTTTTGCAAAGACCTCAGCTTAAATGTCATCTCCCCGAGGGCTTCCGAGGCCATTTGTTTTCATTTTGTTTGGCTCTGAAGTAACAGCTCAGTGCAAACAAGAATCACGTCCATGGTGCTCATCCCGTGTCTCTGTTAACTTGCATGGTGCCCGGTGCACGGTAGGAACTCAATTATTGGATGAATGGATAAAAGGACCCAAAGTGTTCAAGGTGTGCAAGGCCCGGACTTAGGTCAGAAACTTTCATTTTTGGATGGCGCAAGAGCATGCATTGAGAAAGTAAACTCCATTCTGGAGTAATCTCAGTGACCATTGATCTAAAAGCTCCAAGATCACAGGGTGCCTGGTGGGCTCAGTCAGGAGACTGTGTTGACCCTCGATGAGCTTGAATCGCACGTTGGGTGTGGGCGGAACTTACTTAAAAATAAAATTAAAAATAAAAATAAACAATAGAATTGCCAAGCCCCGTTGCTCTTCTGACCTAGCAGAGCTAACTCACACTGTTGCCTGGAAACTTCTTGTTTTTCCCCTTATGTAGAGAGATTTATTGACGTGCCTCCGTAAGTACAAAGATATCACAGTAAGAAATAAGAAGAGTTTGAGCTCTTTGTGGGAGAATGCCAATTGATTAGATGGCATGTGTTATTAATACTTATTACGGTTTTATTACAACCCATGAATCACATGAAGTCTCATTATAAAAGTATGGGCTTTTGGCCAAGAACATCATGACAATCTAGTTTGGAGTGAGGCGTCATCATCTGGGGAGGGTCTCGAGCAGTTGGATCTGGCTGCTGGCCAGCCATGGCAACAGTACATAGCATGTCCCATCGCTGATGGGAGCGGCCGTGTGACAGGAAGGAACGTTGTCACGCTCGCAGGGGTGGGAGTGGGTGCACACGATGAGATCTAGCCCTAAGGTCCCTTCCAATGGCTTCTCACTTTTCCATTCCAGCGAAGTCACTTCAGCCAACGAAACACGCAGTCACGGAGGGTCTTGTGAGTGCCTGAGGCCTCACCGGGAATGTGACAGTGAACGTGTAGACACCCACTCTGCCCCAACAGAATAAATGGGAGGTGAACAAGACTTCACGAAGCCGGAGGCTGACGTCAGCCCTTGGCTCTCCCCTCGGAACGTCAAGACACAAGAATCAGCCGTGTGGAGTCGACAATCGAGGACATGGGACTTTCTCAAATGGTACCAAAATATTTTTAGTTCCCGTTTCCACGAAATGCCCGCATTTGAAATGCCCGCAGAATTGGAAGCCCCAGCCGCCTTCGTGTCCTCGTTCATGCGAGCTCCTCCTCCACACCCCGAAGCTCACTGCGTTTCCCGTGTTTTTTCTTCACTTAATAGTCAAACCCACATGCGCTTCCCTTATTAGGTTTGTGAAATAATACAATGTCTGACTTACCCGGAGTTTCCCGACCTTATCCCGCAGCTGGCCTCCCGCAGGCGGTGGTGTTGCAGCTTACCACCACGGAGCCCGGAGAGGAGCGCGTTTTGTTGCCTCCCTGGCCCCTCGGCGATAATCATCATCTTCCACATTAGGCACTACGTTCATTGTTAGGATAAAGCACACTCTGAATTGTCTCAACACCAACGTTGCCAAGCAGCACGGCTCCCTTTCAAGCCCCGCGTGTTTAAAGTTGACAAGAGCCGTCTGGTAGCTGTCACACCTCTCCTCCACTTTTCCCAGCCATTTTCCTACTACAGGGAGAGAATATAGATGTTGGGCAAGTCATTCGCTTCTCTGAGTCTATTTAAGTGTTTTTTTGTCTTTTTTTTTTTGAGAGAGAGAGAGAGAGCAAGCTTGTACATGCATGCACATGTAAGTGGGGGAACAGGCAGAGAACGAGAGCGAGAGCCAGAGAGAGGAGAGAGAGAGAATCTCTAGCAGGCTCTGTGCCCAGCGCGGAGCCCATCATGGGGTTCTATCTCCCAACCATGAGATCCTGACATAAGCTGCCATCAAGAGCAGGCCGCTTAACCGACAGAGCCACCCAGGTACCCCCAATTTTTTTTTTATTTAAGTCCTCTCTACACCCAACGTGTGGCTCAAACTCACAATCCCTAGATTAAGAATTTCACGCTCTTCAGCTGAGCCAGCCAGGCACACCTCTCCGAGTCTGTTCTTTGGTCCATGAAATCAGAGGATGGAATTAGGTTAGAGAGTAAACTATGGGGCAAGGAGGCAAATTTAGCTCCCCGCTGAGCTTGGATTGGCCCTCCGTAGCATTGACAAAAATTTCAGTCACAGGCAACCTTCTAAAGTTGGGAGATTTCCCATGAAATTTCGTATTTCTGGTTTCTTTTGCAAAATCCAAATCTGAATTCCCTTGAAAACTCTGGCCTCAGAGACTCCCTTCCACATCTCACAAGCTTCTCACATTCGCAAATGACAGGGAGGAAGGCACAGCTGCCCACCTCATCCCTCCTCTGATAATAGCACCTGAAGATGATGATGCCCTGTCTCTGGTTCTCTGAATCCACTTTTCTGAGAGCAGTGCTTTCTGTTTGGTGACCTGAGGAAAAGGGGTGTGTGTGCTGATGGAGAGAGAGAGAGAGAGAGAGAGAGAGAAGAAAATTCTAGCCTGAGATAATTGGGAGGGAGTGGCCTTTAAATTGGACGCTGCTTGGGGCTCCTGGGTGGTTCATTCAGTTGAGCGTCTGATTTCTGGCTCAGGTCATGATCTCACAGTTCATGGGTTCGAGTCCTGCATCGGGCTCTGTGCTGACAGCTCGGAGCCTGGAGCCTGCTTCAGATTCTGTGTCTTCCTCTCTGCCCCTCCCCTGCTTGCACACACACATTGTCTCTCTCAACAATATAATAAACATTAAAATTTTTTTTTTTAAATTGGCTGCTGCTCTTCATTTAATGGCAGTTCCCACCTGTCCCATTTCATTTATGCATATTATTTGTCTGGCCCCTCTAGGCATTTCCACAAGATAATCTCTAAATCCCCCTTCCTCTGAACACACCTAAATGTTTCTAAGATATTCTTTCAAGAGTGTTGAGCCTCTGCAAGCAGATTAATTCCCTCCCTCCCTCTCCTGACAGAATATCTGGCAGGCCAAACACAAAGATACAACCATTGTCTGCCTTCCTCAATTCCCCAGCACCCAGAAAAAGCCCCAGCACCTAGAAGGCACTCAGTAAATATTTGTAGAATGAAGTATTCAGGGTTAGCGATTACCTTTGGAAAATGTCCACAATGATTAACCGAGCAAATTAATGTTTTAAGAGGGCACCTCTAATCACCTTACTTGCAATATCATTATATTTTATGTTACCCAATAGAGAGGGATAACCAGCTTAAATTTCTTTGATTTAAACATTTGGACATTTAAAACTCCTTATTAAGTCTTGGGTACAGATACAGCCAAGCTTTTAGATTTTATTTACATTTCCATGGAGGGGATAGGTATATATTTCAGGCAGTAATGAAGCAAAATCAGAGAGCCTGAGCCTTAAAGAAATAAAGAACTTGCTTTCTCGACTAAAACTAGGCTTAAAAAAATGCCCTTTCCTCAATCAAGTTTTCTGAATGGAGCCAGGCTGGGGATAAATGGCACAACACTACCCCCATGTGTTCACTATTGGGATTTACACCGCCTTTATACAAGGACTTCCGGAGTCAACACTTTGGCACACCAGGCACTTGGCTAGAGGTGCAGTCATGAGCAAAACCCACACGATTCCTGAGATCTTGTGAGACATATGCTCAGGATTCAAGTCCGTATGGGATTTCAAACCGCGGTGACTCTTCTGGAGGAAAGGATATGGTTCTTTGAAAATGATTCAGCTTTAGTCCCCACCTCCTGAGATAATTATCACAACATAACTCAATTTATTGAGAGCCTTCTATGCCTAGGCACTGTAGTAAGCATTAGCTCATCTAATCCTCTCAAAAACTATAGACAGGTAGTTCATAAATAAATAGTTTGCACAAGAACACAGAGCGAGTAAGCGGTGGTACTAAGAAATTTAATGTTTAACTCCTATATTCCTTACTAACTGAAAAAAAACCACATACACAATCTAAGATATTATAATAGTGTTTCTTAAATATGAGTAATGCATGAGCCCCTTTTAAAGGAATAGAAAATTTCTCACAGATGTCTCCATCAGCAGTTCTCAGGATCAACTTAAATTATTTTTTTCAGTTTTTATTTAAATTCCAGTTAGTTAACATACAGTGTAATATTAGTTTCAGGTGTACAATATAGGGATTCAACACCTCCGTATAATACCCAGTGCTCATCACAGCAAGTGCACTCCTTAATCCCCATCACCTGTTTCACCCATACCCCCTTCCTCCTCCCCTCTGGTAACCATCAGTGTGTTCTCTATAGTTAAGCACCCTGGTGACAGGTTACGGGCACCCTGGTGGCTCAGTCCGTTGTTCAGCTCAAGTCATGATCTCACAGTTTGTTAACAAACTGTCGGACTCAGACTCTGTGCTTACCAGTGAGGAGCCTGCTTGGGATTCCCTCTCTCCCCCTTTCTCTCTCTGCCCCTCCCCTGTTCTCTCTCTAAACAAACAAACATGAAAAAAATTAAATAATCTCTTTCTTGGTTTGCCCCTCTCTTTTTTCTCCTTTGCTCACTTGTTTTGTTTCTTAAATTCCATATATGGATGAAAACATATGGTATTTGTCTTTCTCTGACTTATTTGGCTCAGCATAATACTCTCTAGTTCCATCCATTGTTGCCATTGTCATTGAAAATGGCAAGATTTTGTTCTTTTTTTATGGCTGAGTGATATTCCATTGCATATATATACCACATCTTCTTTATCCATTTACTGCCGATGTTCATTGGGACTGTGTCCATTTGGCTATAGATAATGTTGCTATAGATACTGTTGCTATAGATAGCTATAAACATTGTTGCTATATAGATAATGTTGCTATAATGTAGATAATGTTGCTATAAACATTGGAGTACATGTATCCCTTTGAATTAGTATTTCTGTATTCATTGGGTAAATACCTAGTAGTACAATTGCTGGATCATAGAGCAGTTCTATTTTTATTTTATTTTATTTTTTTAATTTTTTTTAACGTTTATTTATTTTTGAGACAGAGGGAGACACAGCATGAATGGGGGAGGGGCAGAGAGAGAGGGAGACACAGAATCGGAAGCAGGCTCCAGGCTCTGAGCCATCAGCCCAGAGCCCGACGCAGGGCTCGAACTCACGGACCGCGAGATCGTGACCTGAGCTGAAGTCGGACGCTTAACCGACTGAGCCACCCAGGAGCCCCAGA
Source organism: Panthera onca (assembly GCF_046562875.1). Taxonomy (NCBI): domain Eukaryota; kingdom Metazoa; phylum Chordata; class Mammalia; order Carnivora; family Felidae; genus Panthera; species Panthera onca. The sequence goes on along the minus strand of NC_138349.1, from coordinate 37,505,653 downwards.
GCAGTTCTATTTTTAAATTTTTGAGGCATCTTCCCACTGTTTTCCACAGTGGCTGCACCAGTTTGCATTCCCACCAACAGTGCAAGAGGGTTCCACTTTCTCCACATCCTTGCCAACACCTGTTGTTTCCTGTGTTGTTTGATTTTAGTTGTTGAGGTGAGATCTTGTTGTACTTTTGATTTGTATTTCCCCAGTGATGAGTGACGTTGAGCATCTTTTAGGATCAACTTAAAATTATTTTGATCATAATGCTGGCTGCTTTAGTACATAGAAAAAGTTAGGTAAGAACTCTGTATATCTTTAGCCCTTACCTGACTATGAAACAAAAACAAATGCACAAACACGAGCAAAAGTATCATTCAAAGAGATGTATTGTCAACTTCAATTTAACAGCAATGATGTGGCACTCACGTAAAAATAAAAATATGTGAGTTGCCTGGCACAGGTCAGGCACTGTTCGTATCACTGGGGTTGAGCAGCAGAGATAAACAACAGACAAATAATGGGTAAAGTACACAGCGTGTCGGGTGGTGATGAGTGCCGGGGAGAGAGACAGCACAGGGAAAATGGTCAACGGGGTGGTCAGGGAAGTGGCACTTACGCAGAAGCCCAAAGGAGCTGAGAAAGCAGGCCTGCGGCTATCTGCAGGGAGAACATTCCAAAGGAGCCTGGGACAAAGGAACAGACCTTGAATTTGGAGTGTGCTTGGGGTATGGGAGGAAGAGCAAGGAGGCCGGTGGGATCGGAACAGGGAGGGAGTTGTAGGAAATGAGGTGGGGTCAGAAAACGATGCCAGATAGCGATGTCTGCTGAAATTACCTCTTGGATTCATCTCCTACGGCTGCTCAAGGCAACACTACTGCCTCGTACAAGCCATTTATGGTTCTGCAAGTACATTGTAGTCCTTCACCCTTCCATGCCTTCTCTGAAAGGAAGCCTAATCATGGTCTTTCCGGGAAAGCCTCCCTGATTAGACAAGCATCCCTTCAGAATACCTTCACACCCTGTGTACAACTCTGACTTAGTTCCATCACTGCATTCTGGCTGGTGGCTTATTTATCTGCCTTATGCACTAGAAAACAAGCTTCTCGAGGGCAAGAAGCTTTTTCTTTCCTTCCTTCCTTCCTTCCTTCCTTCCTTCCTTCCTTCCTTCTTTTCTTTTTTCGATATCTTCAACGCATAAATACCTATAGGGCCATAATAGATCATTAAGATAGATAATGTTTGTTGCACTACCAGGTATTTATCCAAGGGATACAGGTATGCTGTTTCGAAGGGGCACGTGCACCCCAATGTTTAGAGCAGCACTATGAATAATAGCCAAAGTATGGAGAGAGCCCAAATGTCCATCGATGGCTAAATGGATAAAGAAGATGTGGTGTGTATATATATATATATATATATATATATATATATATATATACACATACACAATGGAGTATTACTCGGCAATCAGAAAGAACACAATCTTGCCATTTGTAACTACGTGGATGGAACTGGAAGGTATCATGCTAAGCGAAATTAGTCAGAGAAAGACAAATATCATATGACTTCATTCATATGAGGACTTTAAGACATAGAACAGATGAACACAAGGGAAGGGAGGCAAAATAATATAAAAACGGGGGGGAGAGAGGAAACCTAAGAGACTCTTAAATATGGAGAACAAACAGAGGGTTACTGGAGAGGTTGTGGGAGGGGGGGGATGGGCTAAATGGGTAAGAGGCTAAAAAACTTACATTCTACCACCCAGAGCCAGGATTTGAACCCAGATTTATTTATCCCGAACGACACCGAGCTGTAAAGTGGACACGTGTGAATTAGGAACTGGATTTGGTATCATTTCCCAAGTCCCTTGAGAAATAACTATCATCCGTAAGAGATTTACAGAAACCCTTTCCATACTGTATTTACATTGCTTGACATCGCTGTGGTTTTTAAGGAAGAAAGATGGAAGGCCACCTGCCAATCACTGAGCCATTGTGAAGATGTTGACCTTGTTTGCAACAAGGAAAGTAGGAGAAGCATCTGGAACTGAAGTGATGTGTTGAGCAAATGAAGACTACAGACCCTGCAGGAGTGTTAACTCTGCCGGGGAGCATTTACGAATCTGGCATTTGTACAGTTGTTGAGCGTTATCCTAATTTTTCACGTACCGTGTATAATAACATTTATTTATGTACAGAGGAAACAGGTCCAATGAGTATAAAACAGTGCTCTGGTTATTTCTAAGTTATGGGAGTTTCTATTTTTTTTTTTTTTTTTTTTTACCCTGTGCTTTTCTACATTTACTCAAGTCTCCACCACTGTTAAAAAAAAAAAAAAAATCATGATGAAACTCAATAAGAAAATGAATCCAGTTACTATCGGACAAAAGACCTGGACAGACACTTCACCAAAGAAGATATATACGTGGCAATTGAGCAGATGAAAAGATGGCCAAAATCATACACCATTAAAGGGACTACAGATTGAAACAACAGCGAGCTACCATTACACGCCCATTAGAGTGGTTAAAATCCCAAACACTAACACCAAATGCTGGTGAGGAGGTGGGGCAAAAGGAATCCTCATTCATGGCTGGTGGGGATGCAAAATGGTGTAACCCCTTTGAAAGGCGGTTTGGAGGTGTCTTACAACACTCAACATATTAGTACCATACAATCCAGCAATCCCATTCCTTGGTTCTTACCCAGAGGAACTGAAAACTGACATCCACACGAAACCTGCACGTGAATGCTCACATTAACTTTATTCCTAGCTGCCAAAACTTAGACACAAACGAGATGCCTGTCAGTAGGTGAATGGGTACGTACACCGTGGTACATCCATACAATGGAATATTATTCTGCACTAAAAACGAATGAGCTATCAAGCCCTGATAAGACGTGGAAGAACTTGAAACGCACATGACTAAGTGAAAAAAAGCCAGTCTGGAGTGGCTACATGCTGTATGATCCCAACTCTCTGACATTCTGGAAAAGGCAAAACTGTAGAGACGGGTAAAAGGTCAGTGGTTGCCAGGGGTCCCAGGGAGGGAGAGATGAATAGCCAAAGCAAAGGGTTTTTTGTTGTTGTTGTTCTGTATGAAACTATAATGGTAGGCAGGTGTCATTATACATGTGTCCAAGCCCACAGAATGTACAACGTCAAGAGTGAACACTACTGGGAACTGTGGACTTTGGTCAATAATGATGTGACAAGGGGCGCCTGGGGGGTTCAGTCCATTAAGCCTCCGGTTCTTCATTTCGGGCTCAGGTCATGATCTCACAGTTGTGAGATCGAACGCTGCGTTGGGCTCCACCCTGGGCATGAAGCCTGCTTCAGATTCTCTCTCTCCCTCTTCCTCTGCCCCTCCCCCCTCAAAAGAAGTACATAAACATTTTCGAAAACCATGTGTGGGTGTTGGTCCACCAACCTTAACACCCTAGGGCAGGAGGCTGATGTGGAGGGTGTTGTGCCCTGGCAGGGGAAGAGTACAAGGGAACCGTCTGCATTTTCCTCTCGATTTTGCTGAGAACCCAAAACTGCTCTAGAAATAGTGTCTACTTGGTTTTTTTAAAGTCTACGATGAGCAATGTTACTATTATTCAAAATCCAGGAGAATGCACTCCAAGACCTCTTGTGTTTGTTGGTGTTCCTCGCCATTCCAGAACAGAAATATTCCTGAGAAGAAAGCGGAGGTGTGCGAACCTACGACATACGGGAGAATATGCTTCAGCATGCTGCAGTATTGGGGGAGGTACTCATAAGTAATCATCTGAGAGGAAGGGATGGAGAGCACCGCCGCTTATGTTTAAAAAAAGTTTTTAGTGTTTATTTATTTTTCGAGGTGGGGGGAGGGGGAGAGAGAGAGGGAGACAGAACCCGAAGCAGGCTCCAGGCTCTGAGCTGTCAGCACAGAGCCCGACGTGGGGCTCAAGTCCACTAACCGCGAGATCATGACCTGATGTCATGCCATCTCTTAATGACAACAGCAAGCCCCAGGACCTCCAAAAATAGCTCTGCAGCTTGTTCATTATACAAGGCTGCCCCACAAGGAAGCTTGGGAACAGAACTCTAAACCCCACCGAGCTTGCCAAGCTGTGGGCCCAAGCTGCATCTGCCGGGAGAGGTGTTTGCCCAATTAGCACAAAGGTGCTAGGAGCCAGGTACTGAGTTGAATGAATGCTTTGTGTGGATTTAATCTCCTTTAATCCATTTGTCCCACATGTCTGCCCATTCTCCTTGCAAAATCCCAGTGCTTCCTACACATGCAAAGAACTCTGTACTGCTTACATTTTAAGAAGCTGAGGTCACATGAGTCATTTGCAAGCCTGACTATGAACACCACCTGCTTGCTTTGGTTTTATCTGTCAAAAGATGATTATAGATGTTAACTGTTTGTGTACCTTTTAGCTAAGTAGCTAGATCAACTAGGGGAGAATCTGTGACTTTGAAATGGATCTCTAATAGTTTTAAAACATAGCAAACAGTTTTAAACTTGTATTCTCTGCATTTTAGTACTAATGTATTCATCTATTCACTTATGCATCCAATAAACACTTCATCTTTGTTTATTTTTATTTATTTATTTATTTTTTATTTGAAGGCCAGGCACTATTTGGTAATGAAAATTCAATAAATAAAATGATTGTTACCTTGAAGAAACTCCTAGTCAGGGGCATCTGGCTGGCTCGATCTCTTCATCTTGGGTTGTAAATTCGAGCCCTGCGTCGAGTATGGAGATTACTTAAAAATAAAACCTTAAAAAAACACAGACACACACACACACACACACACACCTCCTATAGGGGAGGAAATATAGGGGGAAATATAGGGACTAGAACTCATTTATTTGTTTATCATTATATACTTAAGGCTTATTATACGTCAAACTCTGTTGGGCACTAAAAGTACAAAGAAGCTTTGAACAGTTATCACCAGATAGGACATATGCTTCTGGCACTAAGAAATATTGTTAGTCAATTCAAAGTTACCTCATCTAACTAAACTAAATAAACTAGGAATCCAGTACTAGAGGTCACTTACTCAAAATTGTCATTTCCTCATAGAATGTATTCAAACCATTCTTTCTGATGACAGTCTCAGAGAAATGCTCAAAATAGAATTGCTTTTTAAATTGTTAAAATTCTTTTTGGGGGGTTGGGAGCGCCTGGGTGGCTCAGTCAAACATCCGACTCTTGATCTCAGCTCAGGTCATGATCTCATGGTTCATGGGATCAAGCGCCCTGTCCCACTCTGCACTGACAGTGAGGAGCCTGCTTGGGGTTCTCTGTCTGTCTGTCTCTCTCTCTAAAAATAAATAAATAAACATTTTAAAAATTTATTTCTTTCTAAGTAACCTGTACAGCCGACGTGGGGCTCAAACTCACGACACTGAGACCTAGAGTCTCTTGCTCTACCAACTCAGTCAGCCAGCGCCCCCAAAATTATTAAAATTCTTGATAAACTCTGAGCCTAATTACACTACCTGAAAGAGAATAACATTTTTATGCATGATGTAAATACTAATGAGTGTGAATTTTTAAATCTTCAAAATTAGTAACAATTAGCATAGCGCTTCCCAGATAGCGGGGCATTTTCACAGACATATTTCATTTGATACTCATAAAGCCCTCGAAGGAGGGTGTTCATTTACTTTCATTTTTTTTTCTGGGTGGTTAAGGAAACCCATGAGGTTTCCCCATGATACCTTTCTCTGCTCATGATCCTTTAGCTAATAGGTAGAGCTGGAGTCTAAACCAAGCCGAGAATCATGCAGATTTTATAACTACATTACAAACTTCTCTATTGCATTTTGTTATTTCAGTCTTGACAGGGATATTGTTATTCATTGGCAACTTAATAGAAAGATTTATGTTACTATAATGCAATATGAAATAGATACTTTTTAAAAGATCTGGAAATAATATCTGCGTTAGCAGAAGCCACTGTAGCTTACAGGAGCATATAATGGCTAGATCCATGACGGTTTGTATGGTGTGCTGTCAAAACACCCATAATGGTTAATTCGTTAGGCTTTCCAATGAAAGCAGTCCTTGAACTGATATAATTTCAGTTTAGTTAATTTCACCAACTTGCAGGAGCAACCACGAGGAAATTCCTAGGGAAGCAGTGCCATCTAGTGGTAACATCAGGTACCTGCGATAAATTGCAAATAAAATACACAACATTTATTCAGCCATAAAAAGGAAGGACATACCAATACATGCTACATCATGGATGAATCTTGAAAACATTGTGGTAAGTGAAAGAATCCAGACGCAAAAGGTCACATATTGTGTGATTGCATTTATATAAAATATCCAGAATAGGTAAATCCATAGAAACAGAAAGCACAATCATGCTTGCCAAGGGCTGGTAAAAGCGAGAATCGGGAGTCACTGTTCAGTAGGCGGGGGGATTTCTTGTGCGGTGATTAAAATGTTTTGGAACTAGGTAGTGGATGCATAAGGTTATGAATGTACTAAATATCACTGAATTGCTTGCTTTAAAATGGTTAATTTTGTTATGTGAATATCTCATTAAGACATTAAAATTGTTTTAATATTTATTTATTTTGAGAGAGAGAGAGTACAAGTGGGTGAAGGGGCAGAGAAAGAGGGAGACACAGAATCCGAAGCAGGCTCCAGGCTCTGAACTGTCAGCACAGAGTCTGACATGGGGCTCGAACCCAGAAACAGTGAGACCACGAGCTGAGTGGAAGTTGGCCGCTTAACCAACTGAGCCACGCAGGCGCCCCAAGACATATTTTTAATAAAATAAACATATGAAACATATTAACCTGTAATAGCTGCGTTTACACAAAATATATAATAAACTATATTTGTCCTGTCGTTTGTTGACTGAGGCAATGCTCTAGGTGCTATGAGGATATGAAGATGTGGAACCCAGTTTCTCTCCATAAAAGTTATAATTTAGCGGTAAAGAGCCGTATGCTCAAATAGCAATCGGAGAAAGTGGCATGCGGTAAGTGGCACTACTCTGGTGAACTGGAGAAGGGCACAACGCTTCGGGGGTGGGGGACCAAGGCAAGGTGGCCGTGCAGCAAAGATCACTGGGAAAGTTTTCAGAGCCGGAGCTTAACGGAAACCCACACGCAGGTGCAGAGAACCTCGGCTTTAATTTAAATGCGCTGCCACCAAAGCCCATCGAATGCAGCGGTGTGCTTCTGGCTGATGCCTGTTCTAGCGCAGTAAGATTCTGAAAGGCAGCACTCACCGAGAGGGCACAAAGCCAATAGCTGGAGGTGAACTCCCACTGCCCTGCACTGCTGAGGGGGAGAGGCGGTGTCTGTCGTCGCCACCACCCAGAGCTGGGGCAGGTGATGGTGAAAGGTGGTGGCTTGGGGGAGTTCCTCCCGATGGATTCAGAGCCCACGTCTGGGCAGGACAACTTGGAGAATTCAACCAGAAGTGAGGAAGCAGAGTCTGGCCCCCCGATATCCGCACACAATGTTCATTCCTTCTTCCCACCTAGTACTTTTCTCCGCCTCGCTGTCTTTGGGTGATCATCTCAATTACTCCCCATTATTCATCATGCAGTAAGTATTTGCTGAGTGCCAGAAACTGTCCAGATCTTGGAAATATAAAAGTAAAAGACAGGATTCTTGCTCACAAAGGGCTCAGAGTCTTTGAAGAACTGATCTGTTAACAATGATCATATGGTCACATAATTGCTTTCGTGGTAATATACACAGAGGTGCTCAGGAAAAGGAATCCCTAAGTATGATTGGGAGAAAGAACCAGTGTTCCCCAATCTTATTAAATCCAACACCCCTTCCTTTTAATAACAAATCATTGTAGGTGCGCCTGGGTGGCTCAGTCAGTTGAGTGTCGGACTTTGGCTCAGGTCATGATCTCGTGGTTTTAGGAGTTTAAGCCCCACATCAGGCTCAGAGCTGTCAGCACAGAGCCCACTTCAGAGCCTCTCTCTTTCTCTCTCTCTCTCTCTCTCCCCCTCCCCCATTTGCACTCTCTCAAAAATAAAGACAGTCATTTATAACATAAAACGCCTCAACAAGTAAACAATCATAATCACATTAAAAGATAAAATAAAATAGCTTAAGCCTGTGGTAGAATTGCCACAGATGTGACAGCTAGAATACAGAATAATACCGGTATATACTGTTGGTAACTTAAATGCACAGGCACACACAAAAACTTGTACAGGAATGTCCGTGGCAGCATTATTCACCATTATCAAAAAGGGGAAGCAACCCAAATGCTCATCAAATAATGAATGAATGGATAAGCAAAATGTGGTATGTCCATACAAGGGAATAGTAGTCAGCAATAAAAAGAAATGAAGTACTGATTTATGGCACAACATGAACGAATCCTGAAAACATTATGTTAAGAGAAAGTCAGTCACAAGGACCATATGTTACGTGATTCCATTTATTTATTTATTTATTTTTAATATTTATTTGTGTGAGAGAGAGAGAGAAACAGAGAGACAGAGCATGAGCAGGGGAGGGCAGAGAAAGAGGGAGACACAGAATCTGAAGCAGGCTCCAGGCTCTGAGCTGTCAGCACAGAGCCCGATGCGGGGCTCTAACCCTCGAACCTAGAGGTCATGACCTGAGCCGTAGTCGGATGCGTAACTGATGGAGCCACCCAGGCGCCCTACATGATGCCATTTATAGAAAATGTCCAGAACAGGCAAATCTGCAGAGACAGAAAGTAAATTAGTAGTTACGAGAAGGGTTGGAGGCAAATGGGGAGTGACTGCTAATACGTACAGGTTTTTGAGGGGGAGTGATGAAAATGTTCTAAAGTTGACTGTGGTAACCAACCCTGTGATTGTACTAGAGGCCATTGAATTGCATTCTTTAAATGGGTGAATTGTGTGGTTGGTAAACTATGTCTCAATGAAGCTGCTTTTATTTTTTTATTTAAAAAATTTTTTGTTTCGAGTTTTTATTTAAATTGTGGTTAGTTAACATATAGGGCAATATTGGTTTCAGAAGTAGAATTTATAAAGCAGGTTTTTTGTTTATTTATTTATTTTAAGAGAGAGAGAGAGAGAGAGAGAGAGAGAGAGCACGTGTGCACATGAGCAGGGGAGGGGCAGAAAGAGGGAGAGAGAATCCCAAGCAGGCTTTGTGCTTCCAGCACAGAGCCCAACATAGGGCTCGAACTCACAAACTGTGCGATCATGACCTGAGCCGAAATCAAGAGTCAGATGCTTAGCCAACTGAGCCACGCAGGTGCCCTTAAAGCTGTTTTTAAAAAGCAATTTACCAAATATATCATCTGAAAGAGTTCCCAATGGCCAAAGCTAGAACAATTTGGACCAACAAAATGCAATAAAGCAGTATGGATAATAACAAAAATAGTAAAATAAATATCTCTAAATCTATAGTGATACCAATAGAGGAATGAAAAAATAAATGGGTGAGAAAAGACAAGTCTCCTGAGCCGAAGCATTCTAAATAAATTACTTAGGGGTGGAGCACAGCACCCCACTTCTTATGTGTGGGCTTCACACAGAAACTTCCTTCCAAAGAGTGCAATAGCCACTCGAAGGTGTCTCTTTCCTCCAAAGGGAAAAGGGGCCTGGTTTGTCTTTCAAATAGTTCACTCTCCAAAGGAAAGGAAAAGAGACACTTCAGGAGTGAGAAACTTGACACTGACTCAGTCAGGTGACTGAGGCCAGCCTCATCGGCGATGTCACGTTGATGGTGTGTACCGCTGATATAATGTGGTAAGAATGGCACCCTACCTCTGCGGTCTTCCTCCCCTAAACCCATAACCCCAGTCTGATCATGAGAAAACATGAGACAAATCCCAGCTGAAGGACATTCTACAAAATGCTTGCCCAGTACTTGCAACTGTCAAGGTCATCAAAAGGAAAAGGAATCTGCCCCAGCCAAGAAGAGCCTAAGAAGACATGATGATGAAATGTAATGTGGTATCCTGGATGGGATCCTGGAGCAGAAAGAGAACACTAGGTAAAACTCTGAATAAAGTATTAGTTAATAATATTGGTCCATTAATTGTAACAAATGTATTATGCTAATATAAGATGTTAACAGAGAGAAAAATGGTGCATTATATATGGGAGTCCTACACTATCTTCCCATTTTTATTTCTCTAAATTTAAAACTGTTCAGGGGCGCCTGGGTGGCTCAGTCGGTTAAGCGTCCGACTTCGGCTCAGGTCACGATCTCGCGGTATGTGAGTTCGAGCCCCGCGTAGGGCTCTGTGCTGACTGCTCAGAGCCTGGAGCCTGTTTCAGATTCTGTGTCTCCCTCCCTCTCTGACCCTCCCCCGTTTGTGCTCTGTCTCTCTCTGTCTCAAAAATAAATAAACGTTAAAAAAAAATTAAAAAAAAATAAAACTGTTCTAAAATAGGGGCACCTGGGTGGCTCAGTCGGTTAAGCGTCTGATTCTTGATTTCAGCCTAGGTCTTATCTCCCAGTTCATGAGTTCTGTGCTGACAGCATGGAGCCTGCTTGAGTTCTCTCTCTCCCTTTCTTTCTGTCCCTCCCCTGCTCTCTCCCTCTCTATCTCTCTCTCAAAATAAATACAACTTTTTAAAAATTGCTAAAAAAATAAAATATTCTAAAATAAAAATATATTTAAGCATGTATTTCAACACACAATAAAAGTATGGATTTATATTATATTTCATGGATCTAGAGAAATATAGAATAACATGAAAGGCACTCATCTACCCCAAACCCATCCTATTTCTCAACATATGAAGCCACCTCATGTTCATCTATGCCTTTCTTCCTTCTCATAACCTTATCTTGAACTTCATGTTTATTACTCCTATGTTTTTATTTCTAATATACAAGTATACATCCGTAACCAATCTATAGTATTAAGAATACATATTTCCATGAATACCTATACATACAAATGAATTGAAAAAAATGGAAATGTATAGACCAAACTGATATCAGTGCTTACTTCTGGGAAGATAGAGGATAGACAGGAGTAAGTGGGACTCTCATTAGATGTGCTACTGAATTATCACAAAGAGGTTACATTTTATCATTTTTATTTTTTAAATTTTTTCTTATTTTAAAATTTTTTTTTAGCGTTTATTTTTGAGGGTGTGGGGGGCAGAGAGCGAGGGAGATACAGAATCCGAAACAGGCTCCAGGCTCCAAGCTGTCTGCACAGAGCCCGAAGTGGGGCTCGAACCCACAAACCGTGAGATCATGACCTGAGCCAAAGTTGGACGCTTAACCGACTGAGCCACCCAGGCGCCCCTAAATTATTTTTTTTAATTATTTTTTTAAGTAATCTCTACACCCAAGGCGGGGCTCAAACTCACAACCCCGAGATCGAGTCGCATGCTCTACTGACTGAGCTGGCCAGGTATCCCTACCCTTATAATGTTTAAATTGGCAAACAACAACCACGAAAACGAAACGTGGTTTAGATCACATCATCCTTCCGCTCAGAAAAACGTTCACTACTTTCCTTCACCTCACACAGCGTCCTTCAGCCAGAAGCTCTCACTAATGTTTACTGGTGTTGAGATATCGTGAGGACTTACCTTCAGTAGTCTTTGCTGCCTTGAATCCAATGGCTCTCAACCCTGATTTCACATTTAGAGTCACGTGGGGAGAGTTAAAAAAAATACTGACCACCTGATCCATTTCCTGATGAAGTAATTGAAATCTCTGCAGCTGGGCCAAGGAACCTGCATCCCACCAAGTCTCACAAGTGATTCCTGAGCTCATTAATGGCTTTATCACAGACCAAACATTTAAGCAGAACTTTTAACACCTGATTGAGACATCTAGATGGTTCTTGGCCTCGTTAGCAAAACAAGTATCTTGCGTTGTGAGAAAACTGATTACTAAATAGAAGAAATGTTTGAAAAATTAAGTGATGTTTATTTAAAAAAAAATTTTTAATACTTACTTATTTTTGAGAGACAGAGACAGAGTGGGAGCACGGGAGGGGCAGAGAGAGAAGGAGACACAGAATCCGAAGCAGGCTCCAGGCTCTGAGCTGTCAGCACAGGACCTGACGCAGGGCTTGAACCTACAAACCGTGAAATCATGGTCTGAGCTGAAGTCGGACGCTCAACCGACTGAGCCACCCAGGCACCTCTAAGTGATATTTACTTTTAAAATAAAATCTTGTGGGTAGAAATAAAATGTTCAGGCAAACTATCTGTCAAATTCCTTGCATTGTCAAGGGCACTTAGAAGGTTCTCAGGAAATATCTTCTGGTTAATGGTGAAATAACTGAACAAATAAAAAAAAAATTACCAGTGAGCCCAAATAAACTGAAGAAAGTCTAACTGGCAGAAACATTCATTTGTGCAGGGTTTACCGAGTTCTGGGCCAGGCCCAGTCATTAAGATTCTACCAAGATAAGGACTTTTGGTTTGCAATAGCTGAGGTGAGGAGAGAAATGGTGGCAACATGTGTTTTGCCTTTATACATGCCTCTACCCTTTTCTTAACCTTTTCTCCTTAAAAAAAAAAAAAAAAAAAAGTTATGTATTTATTTTGAGAGAGAAAGAGAAAGAGAGCACAAGCAGGAGAGGGCCAAAGAGAGAGGGAGAGAGAGAGAATCCCAAGCAGGCCCCTCACTGTCAGCATAGTCCAATGTGGGGCTCAAACTCATGGACAGTGAAATCATGACCTGAGCCAAAATCAAGAGTTGGACGCTTGACCGAATGAGCCACCCAGGCACCCCTCTTAAGCTTTTCTGATGCAGAAAATGAATTATCTCCGTGTTCTGACTTAAAACAATTGACTTAGCACTAAGTCTCCAAAGACCCAGAAAATGAAGACAATGTCCTAACCCAAGGACAGAGTGAGTGAGTGAGCTGGAAGGGGAGGGGGTGGGGCAAGAATCCGGAGGGTACCGTCCACCTCCATTCGCGCTCCTGAATAGCTGTGCAAATCTTCAGAGTCCTAACTTCCGAGTTGGAAGCCCAAACCTTCCTTGTGCTCCCAAGGACCGAGGAGAAGTGGGTAAATTACGTCCCCTCAAACTTCAAAGCAGCAAAATTGTAAGGAAATTCAAACAGACTACTTTTGTTATGAATGCACAGTGCCAGTATAGTCCTGCCATCTGTTTGAAATCATGAGTGCCACAGCTGTTACATATTCTTCAGTAAATATTTGAACCAGCTGCCAAGATGAACTTTTGTTAATAGCATATTTTCAAAGCATATGATTCCAAGTTTGATGTGCAACCGAAGTATAAAGATTTTTTAAAAGGCTAGAAAGCCTTTCCAGGAGAATGGAGTGTAAAGGTCAAATCGATGCTTATTCTGCTTCTTCCCTAAAACCAGAAAGGTTTGCCTTTCATAATCACACCAGTGGACTTTTTTAGTCAATGTGTGTCATTAATCACGGTCATAACCCCGATTTGACTTAAACAGGAAAATGTGGTGTAGTCATGTGATTAGAATGTTCTTTATAGTGTCTGCCTTTGATTGAGTAAAATACCAACTTTAGGGGTGCCTGGGTGGCTCAGTTGGTTAAGCGACCAACTCTTGATTCCAGCTCAGGTCATGATCTCATGGTTGTGAGATCGAGCCCGGCATCAGGCTCCACACTGGGCATGGAGCCTACTTGGGATTCTCTTTCTCCCTCTCCTTCTGCCCCTTCCCTGCTCGTGCTCTCTCTGTCTCTCTCTCTCTCTCAAAACAAAACAAAACAAAACAAAAAACCCAAAAAAACCCCACAAAAACAAAAAAAAAAAACCACAAAACACCCAACTTTAACTTTTTTTTTAAAGAAGTGATATCTGTCTTGTACCCCATTCTCCCTATCAATAACTTCGGGGAAGTATTATTGAAAATAAAGAAACAAACAAACAAGGTAGTGAGACAGAGAGAGAGAGACAGAGGGAGGGAGGGAAATGGAGAAATAATCACTACGTAGTGTTGATTCTGGAAGCAGGATATATGCCTCTAAAGTCTTAACAAATAGGGGTTCCTGGGTGGCCCCCTAGGTTAAGCATCAGACTCTTGATTTGGGCTCAGGTCATGCATGGGGCTCCCCACTGAGCCTGGATCCTGCTTAGGATTCTCTCTCTCTTTCAAAAAAAAAATTAAATGTAAAAGTCTTAACAAATATCTGTATTAGTAGAGAAGGGTGGGGGTGGGGTGATTGCCAGCCATTTCAGCCATTCACAGTGAGATGCCCTTTTAAAGAACAATCAGCCTTGGCTCCAGGGATGTAATTGGTTCAAATGTCAAAATCACTTGGGATTTTGTAAACCCCTGTTAACTCTTTATTGAAATACACCAAGGGAGCTCTAGGAGGTTTTAATCGCATGAAACGCAACAAATAATAAAAGCGCACTTTGAATAGAGTTTTTAATATGATATCAATGTTTATTAATGATAAGATACACTATCCGTCCATAAAAGCACATTGTAAGCTCATGAAACAGCTACATTGCCCTAAATGTAGATATATGCATATATCTTTGCAATGAAATGATTTCATATAGTTTAAGCTTTCAGATTGATGGACCTTATTCAGAATAATATAGCATATATTTGCAGAGTGAAAAAAAAGTAGGCTTTTCTTCTTTGTATTTGCACTTCATTATCACCTCATTAAGTGAGGAAAAAACATGTCTCTAGTTCTAGATAAATTAAGAGAGCCTGAGGAGAAAAATTTTAGTAATTACATGGTAAGAGTTGAAGACAATATGTTTACTTTAATAATCTTTAATTTAATATGGCACAGGTTTTTCTTTTTCTTTCTTTTTCTTTTCTTCCAAGATTTTTATTTAAATCCAAGTTAGTTAACATAGAGTGTAGTATTGGTTTCAGGTCTAGAATTTAGTGATTCATCCAGTTACATGTAACACCCAGTGCTCATCCCAACAAGTGCCCTCCTTAACGCCCATCACCCATTTAGCCCATCCCCACTCTCAATATGGTACAGGGTTTTCAAAGTAACACGGTTTCAGAGTGTCCTAGAAATTGAGAGTTTTGTGAAGATACCTAAATACCCAGATGAGAACGTGATTTGCAGTCATTTGGGAAATTTGGCTTTCCAGAGTCTGAAGAATTTAAAATAACCCCCCTCCTTTCCTCAGTTCATGGGGAGCACTACTTATTTTCATTTTATTTTATTTATTTTATTTTAAGTGTTTATTTATTTGAGGAAGAGAGAGAGAAAGAGAGAGAGAGCACGCAAGCACGCACACAAGCGGGGGAGAGGCAGAGAGAGGGGACACAGAATCCAGAGCAGGCTCCAGGCTCTGTCAGCATAGAGCCCGATGCCTGGGCTTGAACCCATGAACTGTCAGATCATGAGCTAAGCTGAAGTCAGACACTTAATTGACTGAGCCACACAGGCATCCCTTTTTAATTTTAATTTTATTTTAATTCCAGGGTAGTTAACATACAGTGTCATAGTAGCTTCACAATTCCATACATCACTCAGTGTTTATCAGCCTAAGTGTCCTCCTTATCACCTTCTCTTATTTCACCCATCCCTCCAGCTCCCCTCCCCTCTGGTAACCATCAGTTTGTTCTCTATAGTTAAGAGTCTGGGTATTTTTTGTTTGTTTGGTTGGTTGGTTGGTTGGCTCATTTGTCTCTTTCTCTCCCTTTTGTTCATTTGCTTTGTTTCTTTTTTTAAAAAAAAAACTTTTTAAATGTTTTTATTTATTTTTGAGAGAGAGAGAGAGACCCAACGCAAGCAGGAGAGGGGCACAGAAAGAGGGAGACACAGAATCCGAAGCGGGGTCCAGGCTCTGAGCTGTCAGCACAGATCCCGATGTGGGGCTCGAACTCACGGACCGCGAGATCATGACCTGAGCCGAAGTCGGCTGCTTAACCGACTGAGCCACCCAGGCGCCCCCAACATACATCTTTTTTATCTGTTCATGTATCGATGGACGTTTGGGCTGCTTCCACAATGTGCTTATTATAAATAATGCTGCAATAAACACAGGGGTGCCCGTGTCCCTTCGAATTAGTGTTTTCATATTCTCTGGGTAAATACCCAGTAATGAAATTGCTGGTTCTTATGGTAATTCCATTTTTAATTTTTTGAGGAACCTCCATACTGTTTGCCACAGTGGCTTACTTATTTAAAAAGAAGAAGAAGAAGAAGAAGAAGAAGAAGAAGAAGAAGAAGAAGAAAAAGAAGAAGAAGAAGAAGAAGAAGAAGAAGAAGAAGAAGAAGAAATAATTAATTTCAATTACTTTTATGTTGAAATTTGGAGGAAACGGATAGATACCTCTCAAGTTAACGAGAGGGCTCTAGATTGTGCCAACCCAAAGATGACCTTTGGGATTAAACTCAACACCCAGCTCACAAGAAGTGATTAATAAATCCTTGTTGAATTTAACAAGCCTTTTGTGCAATGGAGATTAACAAATAGGATTTCGCTTACCTTCTGTCATGGCAAGCTTTGTAAACATACTCCCTGTTAGAAAAGTGAGGTTTCTGTCATTGTTTTTGTTGCCGTTTTTGCTGGGGAAAGTTTGGAGGATCCCTAGGTGAAAAAAGACTACGTGACCGCAAGGTGCGATTGCTGTTTTCCCATAGCCTAAAATAATTATACCACAACACTGCCTCTGCCATTCAGCACAAAGATCTTTTCGGAAAAAGTGGATTCTTTTAAGTTTCCATGCAGCTCGTCCTTAAAATTTCCAGTGTGTGCTCAGCATGCTTAGAAAACACAAACTGTTGAGCACTCAGAGATGACAGCAACAGTGAACACACGCTGAACTTACGGAGATGTCTTTTGGAGAGAGGCTAGCGGCTCACCCAAGGCCAACCTCGGACCATCTGAAGCAGAGTAACTGCCCCACTAAGAGATCCCTTCACCCCTGCAAACTGAACTGAGAACATTCCCTTCTGAGGCCAGAGGAGGTGCTTAAAAAGCGTGAGAGCGGAACAGGGGCTGAAAACTAGACTACCAAACTGTGCTGGCAAAATCTGTTTCAACATAATGTGGGGGACTCGCTTGTGTATTGTTCTAGGGGCAGCCAGCCATCCCGTAGTAGCCATGGTTGACTGATGTGGTGCCATCATCCGTGATCGGGTGCGTCTCATCAATCGATGCTCATCAAACAATGCAGCTTTCCAGCACTTGCAGCTGAACCCGACGAGAGTTCATCCGCCCAACGTGCCGCAAGACCAGGAAGACGGACACTGGGCTTTTGCAGTGAAGAGAGACAGTCTCTTTACTGGTGTGGTGCCACCCAGGAGACCGAGGGGCTAACGCTCAAAGGTGCCGAACTCCCTGCTGGCTTTGCCAGTGAGAGTTTTTCAGGGTAAAAGGCAGCCGTGTTGACTGCAGGCCCATGAGGTCATGTGAGCTGATGTTACTTAATAACTTCTGATGCCACTTTGTCTGCTCTCCTGGAGGTTTGTTCCACCTCGAAATGCTTGGAATCTGGAAAACATCTTTATTTTACATCTGCTGATTATATCTTTAGGGTAGTGCTGATTAACTGCTTGTATTACAGACTCCTTTGAGTGGTAAGCTGACATTCCTATCCCTTGAGCCTGTCCTGCAGTGCCTGTGGGTGATATGGCCTGGAGTCTGTGTGTTCCCACGTGAACGGACAAGATGGACACTGTCTTCACCATTGGGTGTAACCTACCAGAGAATCAGGACGGTTTATTTGAAGTGTGGATATGATTTTTAATGCTTGTAGTAATATACCCTTTAGTACAGTGATTCTCAAATTTTAAGTAGTTAAGGATCATCTGGGGAGATTTTTAAAAATGCATTCTGGGACCTCAACCCCAGAGATTTGAATTCAGAAGGTCTTGGGAGAGGTCCCCAAACAGGCCTTTAAGCAAACCCTCCAGGTTATTCTGAGACATGTTGGCCTTCGCCACACTAAGATACTCCATATTATAAGCATCTTCTTCAATAAAAGCCATCTGACATCTGAGATGCTACTGTTACTTAAGCAATTACACCGGGCTAAGTTACTGAGACCAAAGAATTTGATTTACAAAAAGAAAACCAGCCTACATCATTTCTGGGAAAAAAAAAAATTGAACAGGAATAAATATAATTCAATAAACATTCTTTTTTAAAGCCATCTTTAAGGACAGGAATGGACTTAGAAGACAAGGTTTTTATAATATAAATTATAATCACGACAAAATGATAGGTCATTTAAAAAATTAGATATTGGGACACTTGAGTGGCTCAGTTGGTTGGACATTGGGCTTTTGATTTTGGCTCAGGTCATGGTCTCAGGGTTTGTGAGATCAAGCCCCCTGTGGGGCTCATGCTGACAGCACGGAGCCTGCTTGGGATTCTCTCTCTTCCTTTCTCTCTGTCCCTCCCCCACTTGTGTTCCTGCTCTCTCTCTTTCTCTCAAAATAAAGGGGCGCCTGGGTGGCTCAGTCAGTTAAGTGTCTGACTTTGGCTCAGGTCATGATCTCGCGGTTCGTGAGTTCAAGCCCCGCGTCAGGCTCTGTGCTGACAGCTCAGAGCCTGGAGCCTGTTTCAGATTTTGTGTCTGCCTCTCTCTCTGACCCTCCCCCGTTCATGTTCTGTCTCTCTCTGTCTCAAAAATAAATAAACATTAAAAAAAATTTTTTTAATAATAAAAATAATCTTAAAAAATCAATTAGCTATCAAAAAGAGGTTTACTCACTGAAACTAAAGATTGCATTACCCCTAAAAAATTTAAATATAATGAGAAATGCTGAAAGTCAAATACCATAATTTTTATGTACCTCTCTCCCCAAATTTATAATTGAAATGTTAGTTAAAAAAAAAAAAAAAAGAAATCACATCAAGATGAACTGGTTTTTGTGAAAAATATAAATATTCAAAAGTAACATCAGAGCTAAGAATGCAAGTTATTGAGTAAAATAGAAAGCATCTATTTCAATACATGAGACAGAAAATTGATACAGAAATCAATAATCGTTCCATTTTTCAAATATAATTTCGGCATGGATCTTTGCAATGTCAAGTCAGTATTTTGTAAAGTCAAGGATTTTTTCCTGGACAAGGCAAAATACATATTATTTTAACCACATATAAGTTTAGTGAACAAGTTTTTTGGTTGTTGTTTGTTTTAGAAGCGCTCTAGCCTGACCATCAGTGCTGGTGTGGAATGTGGAAAATGAGAGAAGGCCGAAGGGAAGAATGTGAATATTAACTGAATAACCGAGAAGGAAGGCCCCTGAGTTAGGACCTCAGATCAGCCAATGTGAAATTGTGAAGAAATCTCGATAGTTACACAGGCATTGCCTCCATACACAGTCCCCTTTGGAGAATGGAAGCAAACATCAGGATCATTTGGACCCAAAGAAACCTAGATTTTCTCCAGAAGGCCAGTTCAGGATTCTCGATTATTGGCACGTGATCATGGGTGTGTTCCTTACCTTCTTGGAGCCTCAGTCTTTTCTCCTGTTCAGTGAAGACAGGAACCCCCACCTCCTTCATTGTCTGGATGTTGCAGACCTTGCAAGGATGTTGCAGGAGTGCAGAGCACGTGACAGGCTTAATTTGTCAGTGCTGTCATTGTTAGGAACTCTTTTTGGAGTAAACATGTTTTATTTCCATGTGTTAGCTTTGTAAAGGGCAGGCCCAGTGCCTGATACTCAGAATCACAAAAGCTCAGGCTTGGAGGGTGTTAAAGATCATCTCCATTCCAAGCCCGCCCTCTTCATTCGGTGCCCGCTCAGAACCTTGTTCTGAGAGTTCAAGAGAGTTCAAAGCAGCCTAATAATCTGGCACCTTCCTAATGAATATTTTCTAAGCAGATGTTTAACATTTATTTAGGAATTTTTAAGTCAGAATGACAGTGGAGTGCCCAATTTCCACTTCTTATACTTGGTAACTTTGCTTTGGGCAAGGCCTTTATCATAGTTTTGCAATTTACCACTTGACTGATCAAAGTTAACTTCTCCTGAGTTGAAAGGCAAGACTCATTGCTTCCACTCAAGCTGTTTTGCAGCACTGAATCAGTGAATAAGAGCTGACATTCAAACATGAGTGGTAATTAATGAGTAGTTAGCATTATATAATGAGTTTCTAAGTCTCTACATCTTAGAGTTTGCATGCCAGCGTATTTTGAATTTGCTTGGCAGTGTGGTATTCTCTTTTTAAAACCAATCTTAATTCTCTATACCCTTTTAAAAAGGTTAATTTCTTCTATCCAAGTGAGGTTACATCTGGCAATTTCTCGATGGCCACCAAAACAGAAATGGGTCTTAGGGTTCTATGAGACCAAGTTTTGTAATGAACAGAGATCCCTACAGCTTGATTTTGCTGAGACAGAACTCCTGCCTAATTCCCCACCATCGCTGTGACTGCCGCGGACAGCAGAGGTCGGGTGTAGACAGTAGACATAGGCTGATGAACAGGAAGAATTGTGTCATCAACTAAATGTTCACGGGAAGGGTGCCTGGGTGGCTCAGTCAGTTAAACGTCTTGACTTCAGCTCAGGTGATGATCTCAGGGTCCGTGGGTTCGAGCCCCACATTGGGCTGTGCTCTGCGAGAGGATGGGGTCTTCTTTGGATCCTCTGTCCCTCTCTCTCTGCCACCCCCCTCACTAGCTCAAAAATAAATAAATGTAGTAAGTAAATAAACAGTAAATAAATAAATAAATGGTCAGGGCAGAGCCAACAAAACTCAATTGTGTGGACAACTAAACCATTTTCTCTGAAGTTACTCTAAGTTGTGTGGGTAGGATCTACAGATAATAATTGCCTCCCTCTCCTTTGCTTGTCTAAATATTGCATAAATAACTACTTGATATATTCAATGTTGATGTTGGCACACGAACAGATAGACAAGAGTGACTGCTCATTTCAAAATTTATAAATCCAGTATAAATAGTAATCAAACCCCAAAGGAGAATGCTTAAAAATGTTCCTGTTTAAAATTCACAATTGCATTTAACTTGCCTGATTTCAACCCACACACTTATGGAGCTTAATACAAAAACACTTTCGGTCTATATTTAAAATAATGTGACATTTGACAAACTATTCAAATATCAAATTTAAAAATACCCTCTGCTAAAATTACAGTTTTGACATCAACTCTAAATACATTACTTGCAGGATTAACGTGGGGTCTCTTTCCCCATACACCATGTATATATAAACACACACACAACATAAAGGCTAAAGAACAGTCTAGAAAAAAACAGTCTGAGAACATGCCATGAGAAGATATTTACTATGTCAGGGTAAAGAAACTTGAGTAGCTAATGGAAAACAATTATTGCAAAATTTAAGTTTTCTTTAAAATTAAAATTTAAGTATTTCTTAAAAATACACAGGAAGATCTCTTAAGGATGCACAAAATCCACCTGTCTCACTCATGGAATGTGCTAAACCAGACATAATTCCTTAGCCACGTCATGGAAGCCAAATGGCATAAATTCTTCAGATGCTGAACCTGGTTAAAATAGCAACAGTAAATCTCCTTGAGCTGTGTGAAGGGAGGAAGAGAAGAGAAGAGAAGAGAAGAGAAGAGAAGAGAAGGGAAGGGAAGGGAAGGGAAGGGAAGGGAAGGGAAGGGAAGGGAAGAGAAGAGATCGAATGTTAAAAAAAGGTCCAATTCTTTCTTGTTGCTTTAGGACCTAAGGGAAAATTTAAAGCTCTCCTTAAGCTAGAACTGCAAAAATTAATTTTTTTAATGTTTATTTTTGAGAGAGAGACAGAGACAGAGAGACAGAGCATGGGCAGGTGAAGGGCAGAGAGAGAGAGGGAGATACAGAATCTGAAGCAGGCTCCAGGCTCTGAGCTGTCAGCACAGAGCCTGACACGAGGCTCGAGCTCACGAGCCATGAGATCGTGACCTGAGCTGAAGTTGGACGCTTAACTGACTGAGCCACCCAGGTGCCCCTGGAACTGCAAAAATTAAAAGGGAATTTGTTTTAAAACACCCAGAAATTTACACAACTGGGGCCGAGACTATTTGCCTTTATGTCACAATGCTCCTACTGTCACCACATCAACTTTGGGCTACACAAATTTGACTACATGCCCTTGGTGGTTGTGTCTAAACATGCGATAAGTCAAGAAATGTCCAGGGAAAAGAAGGTGGAAAAGTAAAACAACTAAAAAAGTTGTTAGTCTCAAGATGAGACTATTTTACAAAATTCAAAATCATGCCTGTCAGGTAAAAAAAAGAAAAAGAGAAAAAAGAAAAAGAGCATCCAATTATTAACATATAAAATTTAGCTTTTGTGCAACATTCACGGGATTTTTTTTTCAATCTTCACATCTAACTTGCTTTTGAAAAACAGCTTTACCGAAATATAATTCGAATACCATTTAATTAATCCATTTAAAGTGCATAACTCCATGATTTCTCGTTGTGTTCTACCACCACCGCCTCAATCAATTTTAGAACATTTTCATCACCCAGAAAAGGAGCCCGATGTCTATTAACAGCGACTCTTTATTTCTCCCAAATCCGCGGCCCTAGGAAGCCATTAATCTACCTTCTTCTCTATAGCTTTGACTATTTTGAACATTTTTTCCAAATGGAATCATACAATGTGTGGTCTTTTGTGACTGGCTTCTTCCCCTCAGATTATTTTCAAGGTTTTTCCATGTCATGAGCCTCCTCACTTCATCCCCCCCCCCTTTTTTTTTAAGGTTTGTTTTGAGAGAGAAAGACAGAGCGCAAGCTGGCAAGGGGCAGAGAGAGAAAGAGAGGGAGACACAGAATCTGAAGCAGGATCCCAGCTCTGAGCTGTCGGCACAGAGCCTGAGGTGGGGCTTGAACTCATGAACTGGGAGATCATGACCTGAGCTGAAGTCGGTCGCTTAACCGACTGAGCCACCCAGGCGTCCCGCACTTCATCCCTTTTTACAGCCAAATAATATTTACAACCATAACCAAAGCACTTTTAACTGCGTCCAGTGAAGTTTTGACATTTGTGTTGTCCTTTTCATGGATCTCAAAGCAGTTTTTGAGTTCCTTTGTAATTTCTTCTTTGACCCATTGATTGTTTAGGAGTGTGTTAATTTTCATGTATTTGTGATTTCCCCAGATTTCTTTTATTATTGATATCTAATTTAATTCCGCTGTCCTCAGACAGCATAACTTGAATGATTTCAGTCTTTTTAAACTTCGTGGGGCCGGTTGCATGACCTCGCATGTGGTTGATCATGGAGACTGCTCCACGGGCCCTTAAGGAGAGGGTGCATTCTGCTGCTGTCTTTAACGGTGTTCTGCTGTGTTCCACTGGAGTATTTTATAGATGTCTTGTTAGGTCTGTGGCGTTTACAGTGCTGGTCAAGTCTTTTACTTCCTTATTGATCTTCTGACGAATTCTTCCATCCGCTATGGGAAGGTAGATTTTGAAATCTCCAACTACTGTTGAATTTTCTATTTCTCCCTTCAGTTATACCCATTTTTGCTTCATGTAATTTGGGACTAGGTTATTATTTTGTTTTTAATTATAAATTTTTTTTTCTCATTTGATAATATATCTGTGCCTCAATTCTTTTGAGGTAATTTTCAGGAAGCTTTATGAGACTCGGAACTGACAACTATTTTTAAGGATCCGTCCCTGCTATTAAACAATAGGCAAAATTAGGTTAATTTGCCTTATTTTATAATACAAATATAACAGCAACTTTGTTCATTACTTTACAAGATGGGTGTGCTGCTAATATTAATTCCGATGCATTTGTAATATTTTAACTATTTGCGCAGTTTCCAAAAACCATTAGATGTTTTAGAAATGAAGTGTGTTTGTCTATGGATAACTTTTATGTTAATTATAATTCATCCTTACTGACTTACTAGAGTAGGCATTCATATATTACACCAAGTTAGCTCCCCTGGAATAAAGCCACACTTTGGCATTTCCTAGCTACTAAAATTGAGATTTTCATCCAAAATCTGCTACCAATGTATTCTTTTAGTTTTCATTTTTTCATTTTTATTTTAGAGAGAGAGAGAGTGAGCTGGGGAGAGGGGCAGAGGGAGAGAGAGAGAGAGAGAGAGAGAGAGAGAATCTTAAGCAGGCTCCACATTCAGGATGAAACTCGATCCAACAACCCTGGGATCGTGACCTGATGAGCCGAAATCAAGTCAGACATTCAACCCACTGAGCCCCTCAGGCGCCCCATCCAACTTATTCTTTTAACCTAGAGAAGCTTCTTTTGCTTTCTCTGCCTTGACTTTCTTGATGTAAAGTAGAGATAGCATTGCCTGTTTGCCTAGTTCATGAGGATATCATGAGGATAAACTAGCCAATGAGACATTTAGAGCATTAAATGTTCTTAACAAGTGCACTTTTATAACCTACAGAACTTAGAGAAAATGATTGCTCACATATGACAAAAAAAAACAACAACAGCATTTGCAAAAGACCAAAAAAGAAAGATAATGTGCCAGGTCACACGCATAATTCTTGGAGGCAGAGGCAGAGGTAGTGTGAGTGGCTGCTCCCTTTGGGGATTGCCCAGGACTGATTTTTACTGAGCATGAGCACCTGAGCCAGGCACAGTTCTCAGCTCTTTTTCATCATCACTTAATCCTTACAATCATCTAAGGGAATAACTAGTTTTATCCCCATTTTACAGATGAACTAACTGAGGCTTTCAGAGGTTAGGGGACTCACCCATGGTCACACTCTAGCTTAAAGACAGGCTTCAACCAAAGCAGGCTCACTGCAGATTTTTTTTTTTTTTTTTTTTTGCTGATTCACTCAACTGCATTGCCTTCTCAAAGATTGTAAGATAGCTTCTCTTTTGACCTGACAAGTTCATTGTAATTCCCAGTATTAGAATCAAAAGCTCTGGATCAGGAAGATCTCAAAGACTTTCTATGCATATTAAAAGGAGATACCATTTTTCATCTATACGATTGGAAAGTATGAAAGGATTGATAATACCTAGTGCAGATGAGTGTGTAGGAAAGTAAGCACTACCAAAAATCATGTACAATGTGTATACTCCTACTGTTTGGAAGGGCAAATTGTCAGTAACTCTCAAAAAATAAAATTTAAAGGAGACTGCCCAGTGCCAGGTAGATGGTCACCATGAAGTTCAACTCCTTTGTGACCTTGGACCACAGCAAAAATCTCAAACGCCCCCTCAATGCCCCCTTGCACATGCACAGGAAGATCCTGTCTTTCCCAATGTCCAAGAAGCTGCAGCAAAAGTACAATGTGCCAGGCCCATGTAACAAGGATGATGAGGGCCAGGTGGTTCAAGGACACTGCAAAGGTCACCAAACTGGCAAGTTAGTCCAAGTGTACAGAAAGATATATGTCATCTACATGGAGTGGGTACAGCATGAGAAGGCTAATGGTACAACTCTCCATGTGGCATTCACACAAGCAAGATCTATTTTCTCACCCCTAAGAGGTGGTTCTCACTAGGCTAAAACTGGACAAAGATCAGAAAAAAAATTCTTGAATGCAAAGCCAAATCCTGACAAGTTTGAAAAGAGAAAGGCAAATATAAGAACTTAATGAGAAAATGCAAGAATGAATATAACCTGTTGTGCAACCATGGTTTAATTGTAGACTTTTAGCCTGACGTGTATTCCTTTGAAACTTTTCAAGATGTCTCTCAAACATTTTGTTTCGTTCTTGTTTTGTTATTGACACATAGCTCTGTAAATCTGCTTTTGTTGTTTTGATTAATAATTTTGTGAAAACAAAATAATAAATAACTATACACACACACACACACACACACACACACACACATACAGGAGAGAGTGAGAGATTGAGAGAGAGACACCTGGATGGATCAACATTTGGCATTATTGTGGATAGGGTATGGTATTGAAATAGGGGAATTAAGTTAGTCTATTTATGATGATAGCCAACATTTACCTGGTGCTTGGGTAGTCTTTAAAACATTTTACATATACTAACCAGTTTAATTCTCCTAACAAATTTTGTTTGCATTTGACAGCTGAGGAAAGTGAATCACAGAGATGTTAACTTGTCTAAGCTCATACAGCAGGTGGCTCCAGAGTACCACCTATACCTCATTGCCTCTTATTCTAGAAGTTCAGATTCCTCTCTTCACTCCACTCCCAGAATGCTGCAGTCAAGCTTATATTTCCAGAAAGGAGATGGGACACACCTTCTCTGGAGGATATCACGAATCCTGGAGAAAAGATCCAAAGATATTGACAGTGGGTGTCTCCAAAGAAATGGCTGAGCCAGATCACCTTACAGTGAAGTCCAATCATCAAGTTCCACCGCTTACTTAAATCTTCAATCAACTTTTTGTCACACAAGGACCACAAGACATCTAGGGAAAGCCTCTAAAACGAAAGACAGAGACCAAAGCACATAGAAAAAAAAAGCAATTTGGAAGAGAGACTATTCAGACATGTAAAAACATAAAAGACAAAATATTTTTTTGAAAAATAAAACATAGGTTATGAAAAAATCAGACAATAAAAATAGTTGTTGGGAAATCCAGCATAATGGTAGAAATAGTAGCAATAATAACTTCATAGAAGAGCTGGAAGATAAAGGTGAAATGGAGCAAAAAGATTAAGATGAAAACTAGAAGGAAAAGGAATATGGAAATTAGACAACCAATACAGGAAGTCCAACATCCAAACAAGGGTAGCTCCCGAGCAAGAGATCAGAGAGGGGATGGAATTATCAAAGAAATAATATTAGAAAATTTCTCAGAGATGAAGGATACAAATTTTCAGTTTGAAGGAATCCATTATGTAACCAGCTTAGCCAATAAAAATACATTCACACTAAGGCTTATCATTATACATGTTCAGAATACTGGTGAAGCAGAGAAGTTTCTTCAATAGTTTAAATATTTTTTTTAAAGTTTATTTATTTTAAGAGTGTGTGAGAGAGAGAGAGAGCAAGTGGGAAAGGGGCAGAGAGAGGGAAAGACAGAATCCCAAGCAGGCTCTGCACTGCAGAGCCCGATGTGGGACTCGAACTCATGAAAGGTGAGATCATGACCTGATCCAAAGTCGGACCCTCAACTGACTGAGCCACCCAGGTGCCTCAATAGTTTAAATATTTTTAGCCCATTCTCTTATCACTTGTGTGGTCTATGAGGAGAAGTCCACTGTAAGTGGTAAGTGGTTAAGTCCTAGCATTGTTCCCTCCGTATGTAAGACCCCCCTTCTCCAACTCCTTGCTTCTTTCAGAGTTTTCTCTTTGTCTTTGATTTTCTGCGGTTTGAATAGGATATGCCTAGGTGTAGATTTTTTGGTATTTTTCTCGTCTAGATCCTCGAGCTTCTTGGATCTGTGGTTTGGTATTTGTCATTAATTTTGGAAAATTCTCAGCCATTATTTCTTCAAACATTTCTTCAGCTCCATTCTCTCTCCTCTTCTGGTGTTCTAAGTATGCGTAGGTTATATTGTTTGAAATTATGCCACAGCTCTTGGGTATTCTGTTCTCTCTTTGGATTTCGTTTAGAAGATGTTATTGACATATCTTCAAGCTCACTGATTCTTTCCTTAGCCGTATTTGGTCTACTGATGAGCCTATCAAAAGCATTCTTCACTTCTTGTTGCAGCATTTTAATTTCTAGCGTTTCCTTTTGATTCCTCATTAGATTTTCCATCTCTCTGTTTACATTGCCAATCAGTTCTTGTTCTCCCTTTTCCATTAAAATCCTTCACATATTTATGTTAAATTCCCTGATTGGTAATTCCAAAATCTATGTCATATTGGAGTCTGATGCTTGCTTGATCTCTCCAGACTGTTTTTTCTTGTCTCTTTGCATGTCATATAATCTTTTGCTGAAAGCTACAAAGGATGTATTAGGTAATAGAAACTGAGGTACAATGGCTTTTAGTGTGAGATTTATGTGAATCTGGCTAGGAGTTGGGCTGTGTTTAACATTGCTGTAGCTGTAGGTGCAGAGGCTTCAAACTCCTTGTGTCTTTTTTTTTTTTTTTAGTTTATTTATTTATTTTGAGAGGGAGAGGGAGCGCATGAGTGGGGGAGGGGCAGAGGGAGAGAGGGAGAGAGAGAGAACCCCAAGCAGTCTCTGCACTCTCAGCGTGGAGCCAGATGTGGGGCTCGAACCCATAAACCGAGTGATCATGACCTGAGCTGAAATCAAGAATTGGACACTTAACTGAGCCACCCAGATGCCCCTGTGTCCTTGTTTGTAACTCCTCTGTTGTCTTTGAGTTTCCCTAATAAGTTCTTAAGTAGAATCTGCACCTTACAGCTCTCTTTGAGCTGTAATCCACTGTTATTATACTGAAGCCGTGTTGATGTGGTGGTAGGAGGTAAGGAGGGGAAACATTCATAATCTTAAGAGGAAATGTCAGTCTTGCAGTGGGCCTGTGTCCCTGGGCTGTGGGCTCATGTTTCCCAGCATTCCCCTTTTCCCACCTCCTCCTTGTACTCCCTCTTCCTTCCCCAGCCTTAGTTGAGATAAGGATACAAAAGGAAGCTGAAGTTAGGGAATTTCTCCCCCCCCCCCCCCGCCCCCCCACCCTGCCCAGGTGAGATAAATCTCTGATAAAATCCTGACCCCTGGAGGGGCACCTGGGTGGCCTGGAGCCTCTTTTGGATTCTGTGCCTCCAGCTGTCTCTGTCCCTCCCCCACTCACACTCTGTCTCTCTCTCTCTCTCAAAACTAAATAAACATTACAAAATTAAAAAAAATATTGACCATTGGAAACCAGCCTTTTTTCATGGAGAATACTCTAGACCAATTTCAAAATGGTTACTTTTACTGTCTCTCTGCCAGAGACACAAGAGAATTTTTCTCACCTCTTCACCATGAGCCTGATGGAGTTCCTGGAGGCACATGAAAGTGTGGAGACCCCCGCCTAAGACTGCAGGCCCCCAGGAATTTCTCTCTCTTCTGCTAGTTTACACTCATCCTCCACCAGTTTGTCAAAATTGTCATGTAAGTGTACCCACCAGTTAATGGGAGATAGGAAAACTGATTTCAGCTGTGATTTTCTGTCTCTTCAAATTTCAGGCTGGCAGTTTGCCCTATGACCTCAGTTCTCTGATGAGCCCAAGAAAAGTTATTGATTTTCAGTTTTTAGCTTTTTTCTTATAAGGAT
This sequence comes from Panthera onca, assembly GCF_046562875.1. Lineage (NCBI taxonomy): Eukaryota > Metazoa > Chordata > Mammalia > Carnivora > Felidae > Panthera > Panthera onca. Next base: position 37,476,694 of record NC_138349.1, on the reverse strand, counting down.
GGGAGTGATGAATTCCAAGCTCTTTACAGGTTGGGGCTGAAGCCAGAAGTTGGTAAGTTTCTAAAAGCTTCCAGAAAAAGAGGGGGAAGAAGTCACATGTGAAGATCAGGAGTCAGAATGACATCAGGCTTTCTCACAGTAACACTGGAAGCTTGACAATAAGAGGGCTACGCCTTCAGAATTCTGGGAAAAAAAAAAAAATCTAACCTAATATTTTATACTTTGTCAAACTATCAATTGAGTATGAGCACAGAATAAAAATATTTTTAGAAATGTTTAAACATACAACTACCCAAAAAATTTCCACTTGTCACCCTACGCTTATCTGGGAAGCCGCTTTGCTCAGAATAGTGAGATAAAACAAGAAAGAACAACAGCCAATGTTGAAAAAAGAGTTCCTGATAAAAATATACCCAGGCATTGGTTGGAATGCTGAACATACCCCTCCCCATAATCCTCCAGTCAGGATCGTTCCGGTAGCTCTGCACATTAGCTACAACTTTGGTGGTCTGACATATCCAAGTGCCCTTTCCCAGCCCTTGGCTTTGCCTGTACACACTGAGGAAGTACCATGTGTCATTAATAAAGTATAAAGAGAAAGAGGGACAAAAAACAAGAAAGAAAAGAAAACATGGGTACTGCTATTTTTTTCAGTCTTCTGGAGCTTACTTAACTTTAATTTAGATTATATGCATGTCAAACTTGTTAAAATTATAAAAGTTACTTAAGTTTAATTTTTTAAGTTAATTTATGTATTTATTTTTTTGAGAGAGAGGGATAGAGAGCGAGTGAGGGAGGTGCAGAGAGAGAGGGAGAGGGAGACAGAGAATCCCAAGCAAGATCCATACTGTCAGTGGATGCGGATGTCAAGACTGATGCAGAGCTTGAACTCATAAACCTTGAGATCATGACCTGAGCTGAAACCAAGAGTCAGACACCTAACCGACTGAGCCACCCAGGCACCCCAAGAATGCTTAGGAAGATGAATTCTCACTGCAAACTCGTTGAGAATTGGTGACAACATTAAGTGAAATAACCTCAATTCATTCTAGTTTGGAATGTTTGGTGTTTACCTGATAGAGTGAGCACAAAAAAGAGGCAAAGACTTTTAATTATCTTTTATCATTATCTTTTATTTTTGTATTGCAAGTGATGAATACTCATAAACTAACCTTTGTAAGCGTACCATAAAAGGCACTACATAAATGGTTACACTATGGCATCGCCAATATAACACTTTTGAAAAATGAAACAAACAAGTGAGGTCATTGCGGGAGTAAGTGCTTGTGGATTGGTTAAAAAATAATCCAGTCTCAATATCATAAGTAGATGCAAAAAAGTGCCGTGTGTCAGACTTGGTGCGCTCTGGAAACCACTAAATGACCCTGATAATGACAAAGGCATTGACAATAAAGATTCAAGTGAACAGCTCAAATAATACTGTTTCATGAAATGAGGGAGGAGTGAAAACGGTGCATTACTAAATGAATATTATCTCGTGTAACATAACGATTTTGAACTCGTATGGGAACTAAATTGATTATTCTAAGTAAAATAAAAGGAAAATGAATTAACTTCCAAACTGCTTCCCAAACACATCTCCCATTTTTGTTGTGGAGGTGGTAGTGAATGACAGCAAGATAAACCTAATGGTCGTTCCTCAAGAGCTGAGGCTGTCATTTCATATTTGTATCCTATGCCCATCTTACTAAGGAAGTCCCTTGCCTCCCTCTCCGCCATATCACCCTGTTTCTTGTCTTCACAGCCTGATCACTAAATGCTATTTTCCTGTTGATTTGTCGGTTCATGTGCTGAAAGTCCACCTCCCTCGTGAGAATGTAAGCCCGATGCAAGGAGGGGCCTTGCTGTCTTACTCCCACTGAATGCATCCCGGAACTTACCCAATGCCTCCCAGATCATAGGCATTATTAAATTAATTATGTCAAAACTAATTCAAATTAATGAAATTTGTCAAAACTAAATAGATGGAGTGAATAACGAGCACCTGGTAGACCCAGTAGAATATGGGCATTAGTTCAATTTTCCTCACAAATTTGGGGTCGTCTTCTGATCATTGGGAACAAAAGAGCCTTCTCTCCAAACGGTTCTCACAAGTTATGGAGTTAATGGTGATCACTGGTGTTGAAATCTTCCTAATCACTAAAGGGAATCATAGCAGGGTTGTAGCTATTAGCAGCCTTTGCCCTGTGGGAAATTTCTCAAGAGCTTATATAACCCTCTTAGTTACAGAGAAACGTGGTCCACTAAGCAGCTATTGCATGAGGTCCGACACAACAGAGGAACTGAAGTAAACATGAGAATAAAATGGTGCTCTATATTCGAAAGCATAACTGGTTTACTCCTTTACCTCAGTAGGATATTTTGCTCTGTTACCACTTTGAAGTCAGATTAATTGTAGTTTCACTTGACTTGAAACCCTTTGATGGCTCGGCCCTGACTACAGAAAACACTAGAATCTTTAGCATGCAATACAACCCTTCCCATAATCTGGCTGATTTCCTCTCTCCTGGTATCTGGTTTCTCTGGCACTAACCAGGCTCTAGCTGAAGCAAACAGCTTCTAGTTCCCTGAAAAACCCAACTGTTTCTTCTCTCAATGCTTCTCTCACACTGCTCTCTCCGCTTGGGAAGCCCTGCTCTCCCCCCTCCCCGCCCTGGTCCACTCAAGTGGTCTGTACTCACTGGTTGGGACTCTATGAGAACTTCTTGAGCCCCCTCCTCTAGGAGAAGTGACCAGTTCCTCCTTCAGATGCAGCCTTCTCCCCTCACGTACAGACCTCACATTGGGCCTGGCCCACACCTACTCCTGAAATTGCATTTCCTGTCGCTCTTCCCATTGTTTACACACACTGGAATCCTTGCAGCTCCTCAAAACCTCCATTCTCATTTGCCAGGAGTAAAAAATGTCCTCCCAGGGATTCACACGGTGTGTTCCCGACTTCATCTGACCCCACTCAAACATCACCTTGGAGGAGAGGTTGTCTTTGACCACTCTACCAACGATGTTTTTCCCCTTCCGCTTTCTAAATGGAACTACCCCCTCTCTCGCCCTTTACCTCACCTCATTTTCTCTTTGTAGTACTGATCTACCATTATTTATTTAGTGATTATCTATCTGTCTGTCTTCCTTCTGGAATGTAAGCTCTGGGAGGGTAGGTTTTTGTTTTGTTCTCTGTTGTAAATATTTGTGAATGACACCCGTGACACTTTTTGACACAAATTGGTCTGAGACTTATCTCCCTTGCAGAACAGCAGGGGTTATAGCCAATTCCTGTTGGTTTCCTCAGCTCCTTCCTGGCGCAAAGTAGCTTCTTATTCTCTGTATGACTGGATGAGGTCAAGCATAAATTACCTGTAATAACAGTTCCCAACAAAGGGACTCTGAATCTGTGTATGCTACCTAAGCTGAAGAATACAACTACATTTCCACAATTCCTTTATCTAAAACTCCTGGCACCAGATGTTTTTCAAAATTCAGAATTGTTTGCTACTTAACATCCCTAGTAGGGTCTGGGGTGGTACCCTGTAATCAAACATATCAGTAGCTTTGCAACAAAACATGAGGAGTCCTACAGAGTGTGATGAATAATCCTCAAGTCAGCTTTGTCTGTCAAGTGAGTTATCAAGATACATTTTAAGAGTTTGGAATTTTGGAATTGCGGACACAGGGCTATGGACATGTACTAGCATAGGAAGATCTGTATCTCTGTGCTACAATGGGCTCCCCACATTCTAGAAGATTAGATACCACTGATATCACATGTTCGTTTAAGACATCTGTTTTTCTCTTCCCAGTACAGCTAACATGTCCTATGTGCCAGCCTTTGTGCTAAGCTCTTTAGATATGGAGGTAAAAACTGTATGCCCCATTTTATGAACAAGGAAACCAGGGTTTAGAGAGAGGGTTTAGTGGCTTACCCACACAGCTAACCAATGGCCAAGCTAGATCCACACTGAAGCTATCTCACAATCAAAAGCCGTGCTCCGGAACACCTGGCCGTCCTGAATTCATACAGTTCAAGATAAAAATTCCTTAGTCTTGTCAAGTTTCTTTTCAATGTTGAGCCAAAGGAAAGTGTCTATGATTCAAGTGAATATAAAAATCCTTGAGCTACAAGTTTCTCATTATAAAAAAAGGCTGGCTGGCTATATGTAGCCTACATTTATCGATATTTGTATAATGGAATAATTGATTTCCTCAGCTAAACTAATGCTTTACACATTTGCAGTGAAAGATCAAGTGATTCCAGATAATTAAAAAATTATATAATTATACTAACTTGCCCTGATTTCTTCTGCAGAACCATAATCCAAGGTCTGCTATTCCCTGACAGAGGAGTGTAGGATTGATTGAGGAGAATAATCAAAAAAAAGGCACTAATGTAGCTAATATGTACATTTTTACATTTATCTTTTTCAAGAACATCTTGGTTGCTTGAATTTTTTAAAGCCAGGTGGAAGTTGATAAGATGTATTTGTGATGACCAAATGTTGAAATTTGGGGGGAGGGGGAACTGCCAAAGATAGTAATGATATTCTGGCAATGAATCAGTTGTATAAGAACAATAAAGCTATTTTAAAAAAATCCCTGCTTAGAGCTATAAGCTTCAACTGAAGACACCCTTATGTGAAAGCCTCAAATTATGAGATGAAGAGTAGCTAAAATACAACACACACTCATTTTATGGCACAAAAGCAGATAATATGAACATGAAGATTAAGAAATGAAAATAACATATACACTAAACACATCACAACAGAAACAGGCTTTATTTCAACCAGACAAGTGAATACTTCAGTTAACATCGAGTTCTCCAAGACGTGAAGATATGGCAATTAAAGATGGTGCTCAGGAGGCAGAGAAGGAAAGATTCACCACGGAGTAATCATAGTGCCTGCAAAGATCCCTTTCAACAATATGCTCAGTTCAAAAGATTAATCAGTTCTAAGTCATTAGACCTCATGCGTTTCAATATTTGTACAAGACTCTCATTTGAAAGTTACCCATCGGTGCCAATGACATCTTTCAAAAAAGAAAAAATATATGTATAGATAGATCAGTACCATGATTTTTTTAATATTAGAAACTGAGATTGAAATGCAGTTTTCAGTTTGAAATACTTCAAATCAAAAAATTATTATTTAAGATGGCTTGTTACAAAGCTCCTATGTACATACGTGTACAAAACAAATAGGTGTTATTACCTGACACGTCAACCCATGACTTCTCCCCCATCTCCCAATGTGAACGGTTAATCTACTGGGAGACTTCACCCGGGAAGTTCTAATGTCCTGCATAAGGATTTGCTGCCACTCATATGGTGGGTATGAATGAGGACAGTTCATCAGAGAACACAATTTAATATAACCTAACGTAAAGTAAATCCAACAAAACACTGTATATTCATTGTATATCATTTTCAACTTTTGCCTGACTCATAAAATTCATGAACGCTTTCGATCTCGTGCTTCACTCTTAGTGAGCTGATCAGCCCCTTCATTGGTACAAACAATTACATTAAAGAAAGGTATTGGAGAGGAGAGGGAGTCATCTGACGACAGAAACAGGGGGAAGGACTCTCTTTCTCCATAAGACATTCAAACAGAAAAAAAACAAGACAAAAAAAAGGTAAAGAAACAAACAAACAAAATAGTTTTCACAGTAAAGCATGCCAGATTTGTAGTTTCATTTGAAACCAACAGCAAATCATGAAACGTCATGATGAATATAAGTAAAGGTAAGATCTCCTAGAGTAATTACTAAATGAAGTTAAAATTACCACACTGATCAGTAAACCCCAGAAGAAAAATAAACAGCACTTACACTTCGGGTCCTTCTTAAACCTCATACAACTTTTCAAGGTTAATGCATAAAATTCATAGGTTTGGCCTCTCTGCACAAATGTGTGTGTGTGTGTGTGTGTGTGTGTGTGTGTGTGTGTGTGTTTTAAAAATACAGTATACAGAAAAAACTCTTGTATTCCCCATTTTGAATCATAAGCTCAAAACCCAAGAGTAAAAGATCAGCTAGAAGGATTTTAAATTATTTACAAATCCAGCAGGTTCATCTGCCATAATGGCTTGGCTTCCGTCCCATAGCGACATCTACCTCCTCCAGCGACAGGTCTCAGGTCTCTGTTCTCACAGAAGGCTCTTCTATCCACTGTCATCACTACTGGTCATCAGTCATCTTGAACAGTTCCAGCAGTGCCCCAACAGCTCCGAAATAACCCTATAAAAGCAATGGGGAAACTTGTGCACGGTTATCTCTAAACAGCCAGATACCTCCTGTTTTTCATAATTCTGGGAATGCTGCCCCCTAATGTTGTAGATGAGAAAAACTTCAAACCTGAACCCTGCCATGCACAGTAGAACAATAATAATAATATTTAGAAGATATACCTGTTTTTCTTTCTTTTTTTTAATGTTTATTTATTTTTGAGAGAGAGAGACAGAGTGCGAGTGGGGGAGGGGCAGAGAGAGAGGGAGACACAGAATCCAAGCAGGCTCCAGGCTCTGAGCTGTCCTGTCAGCACAGGGCCCATGCGGGGCTCGAACTCACAAACGGTGAGATCATGACCTGAGTCGAAGTCAGACACTTAACTGAACCACCCAGGCGTCCCCAAAATTGTTCTTCTAGAAAAAGTTTTAAAAAATGTTTATTTATTTTTGAGAGAGACAGAGAGAGAGAGAGTATGAGTGGGGGAGGGACAGAGAGAGAGGGAAACAAAGAATCCCAAGCAGGCTCCACACTGTCAGCGCAAATTGCAACATGGGGCTCGAACCAACCAATAGTGAGATCATGACCTGAGCTAAAATTGGATGTTCGACTGACTAAGCCACCCAGGCACTCCTACGCTAAAAATTGTTCTAAGCACTTTACACGAATTTACTCATTCAATCTTCACAATAACTTTATGAGATAAATATTATTATCATCCCACTTTACGAAGACTCACACAAAGATGGAGACGTACAGTTATTGTCTAAGTTCTCCTAGTCAGTTAAGATGCTGTGCTCTTAACTGCTCAGCTGACTACTTCTCAATCCTACTAGTGGAATGAATGAGAAGGAGTGAATGAGGACCCCTGAGGCGGGGCAGGAAAATCACCTCACCAGCACCTCCCAAAAGTTCTCTCTCCACAGTGTCCTCCAGGAAGGCCTGCCGAAGCCAGAGTGAATTTAAGAACGCAGAGAATTTTCTGAGAGATATTTACAAGGGACTATAAAAACGCCCCACTTTCATTGGCCATAAAGACTAAGTTACCATATGTGCATAACAAAGCAAAGCCGTAGTCCACAGAGGCCTAGGATTGTACAAACCAATACAGGTGACTACATTTTCACCTACATAAATGACTTTCCCCAAAATGTTGGATCTCACTCCCTATTTTACCACCAACTAACACCCATGTGCCTTGTAGATGGCTTTTAATTCCTGATGGCTTGCAGGGTTTGTTTTCTGCCTTAGTTGAAGAGAATCTGGACTTAGGGTTGCCAGATAAAATACAGATAAATGCCAGATAAAATAACTGTGTCCTGTGTTTTTAATCACTAAATATGGCAACTCTAGCTGAACTAGAACAGTGGTTTTCTTTTTTCATTTTAATTGCCTTTTTAAAGCTGAGGTGCTTTCTTCTTTTTCAAACAAAACCTTAGGTGGAAACGATAGACAAGCAGATAAAAAGGGAGCTTCTCTGGTTGGAGGGGGAGGGGGGTAAAAGTTCTCGGACTCTATTCCCCCAAAGTTCTATCACTCCATGCTATCGGTCGGCCGAAAAAACAAAAAACAAAAAAACCGGCTTTCTTTAGTATTAAGTTCTATCACTAAGCCTTAAGTCTTTCCTATTTAAATTCTTATTGCTTTAGCTGCTTTAAGAAAACAAAATACGGGCTTAGAAAACTGTAAGTAACTTATAAATGCATCAGCGACTTTTCAAATAAATAATTCAGTTTGGAGATGAGAAAAATGCCACAGTACTTATTCATTACAAGTTTGCAATATTGGTTCTCTCAAAGTTTTTTCTGCTACAATATACCCCAGGGATTAGGTACCTCCTGTGATAAATAAACTGTCGCTCTCTATAATACTGATTTTATTTTATTTTTAAGTTGATTTATTTAGAGACAGAGCGAGCACAAACAGGGGAGGGGCAGAGAGAAGGAGAGACAGAATCCCAAGCAGGCTCCATGCCATCTGCCATCAGTGCAGAGCCTGATGCAGGTCTCAAACTCGTGAACTGCGAGATCACGACCTGAGCAGAGATCAAGATCAAGAGTTGGACACTTAACCGACTGCGCCACCCAGGCGCCCCTTAAAGTACTGATTTTAAAGGTGGTGGTGGAGGAAGTGGGCAAAAGAGGGGGAGGTCCCTCGCTTACTGTTAGAAACCTCTGATGTATAGAATTATAGAAACTCCATATAAGGGACTCTGAATTAACTGATCTCCGCTTCCTGTGCAAACAGGTTGCTAACGCCTAGGGACACCAGCCTCTCTGGGCCACCAGGCTGCTCTGAGCAGCCCTGGCACTTCCGTTCCTGCCAGCAGAGTTGTCTGCTTGCCAAGAGTCAGCTGTGTTTATCCTCAGATTTGTTTAGGACACTTTTATTGTTAATGTCGTAATCTAATTTAATTATGTATCATCTAAACCAATAAAAAGAGTACAAAATAAATGGACATTTCTATGAAAATCCAGTTAAATTCTCAAAAAAAATTTTTTTTAATGTTTATTTTTAAGAGAGAGAGACAGAGAGACAGAGAGAGAGACAGAGTGTGAGCAGGGGAGGGGCAGAGAGAGAGAGGGAGACACAGAAGGTAAGGCAGGCTCCAGGCTCCCAGCTGTCAGCACAGAGTCCAACGTGGGGCTTGAACCCATGAACCGTGAGATCGTGACCTGAGCTGAAGTTGGATGCTTAACCAACTGAGCCACCCAGGAATCCCCAGTTAAATTCTTGAAAAAGACTGAAAAAAAGCAGTCACAAACCTCTCTACGTAGGTGGATACCAAATATGAAAGGTTGAGGAGAAAATCTAGGATTATGCAAACAAATTGCTTCAAAAGTATCTTTAATTTCTTAATCCATTTTAAAGACACAGATCAGACATCAAAGAAGCTATATAATACTTGCAGATTATGAAAAAAAGGATAACAGCAGGGGCGCCTGGGTGGCTCAGTCGGTTAAGCCTCCGACTTCAGCCCAGATCATGATCTCATGGTTCATGGGTTCGAGCCTCCAGTTGGGCTCTGCGCTGCCAGTGCAGACCCTGCTCGGGATTCTCTCTCTCTCTTTCTTTCTCAAAATAAATAAATAAACTTTAAAAAAAACAGAAAGCATAACAGCAGAGTTCCAATCAGCAGAAATCCACGCTCCAGTTCCAATCCATGCTCAAAATAAACCTTGGTCCTACACTGAAAAATTTGTGAGTGCATGAACATTTATACTTTTTATATTAAAATGGTTAAAGTAGAGAGATATTTTTTAATGATTACCCATTTTACCTGATTTTTAAAATTATTATTAACCAACTACAAGTCCTGATTGTTGGAGAAGAAAGCTTCCATTTTACATATAGTTCTTCTTTATCCTTTGTCTAAGTGCAAAGTTTAAACGGCAACTCTTTCTATTTGACCAATTTTAAAACGGAGGGACTCACTCGAAAGTTAGACAACACCCAATACACTCCACGCAGGATGACTAAGTCCATGTAGACTTGACCTACCTCGTGTTCCAAAAACAGAGCTTTTAGCTGTCCTTTGGACCAAAAATCCATTGCATATGCTAGCAGTTTCATGGAGATCATATTGATTCTGAGAAAATTCCCAACAAACACAACTCTGTCAATATTCTGGAAAAAAAATTAAAGGAAAACAATGAAATGATAGTATAAAAGTAGCATGTAGCAAAGACCCAGTGTTCCATACTCCATGTGCTCCCAGGACCTTCAACAGTGAATTTTTTTAAGTGAAATTATTTCAGCATTTCCGAGATGAAGTTGAACAAACGTCATAGTGCATTCCACAAGAATGAGAGGGTGAGATTCTGGTTGGGCGAGGCAGAGACCTCTACTGGGCTTGTTTGCAGGTATTATGTTAGATTGACTTAGGTCTGATATGAAATTCAGCTACCAACACACACATATAAAATTGTAATTGGAGTCTAATTCAGCTAAATTTGCTTATGCATTCCTCCAATCCCTCAAATTCCAGCTATAAATTATTATTATAACCAATTCATAAATAAAACGGCAATGGTATTATTATTCATCCAACAGGTTTGCCCCATTTGCTCTGTACCAAACACCAGGAATACAAAAAGAAACAACTCCCAGTCTCTACCCTTAGGATGTATGGTGGACTATCCTGTTTGGTCTGCATGTGGGTTAAAATATGGAAAAGAAAAATATGCTTATAGCTTTGGTGACATGGATGTGGATTTGCATTCTGTACACACACTTAACACTGAGCTCAGCCTGTCTACCATGCAAAAGCTGGTCACTACCACTCATTCACAGAGTCAGTTGCTATGGTCACTTATGTCAAATGGAAGAGAGACTTGGAAGCTGACATTATTTTCTGTTCAGTCTATCAGGAATAATCAGGATCTAGGAACATGGCCTCTTAACCGTCTCCAGTTTTGACAGTGTAAGTTGATGAGCCCATTAATTACGGTGAAAATTTTCCATGGGTGGACGGGTGGGAGGTGGTTTTAATAAGCTTCCACAAATAACAATGGTAGCTACAAACTGCTCAGACTGAGATGCGACAAGAAACACTCAAAGTAGGAAACTCAGATTAAAGAAAAATTTAATGAAATTTAGGAGTTCTGCCTTTTCACCTAAAACAAGGAAGTCCAACTGGGACTTGACCAAAGCCCCAGTCTTGCATTACGCTGGTAATGAGCCAGAAGGAACAGAATGACAATAAAAGCTGATGGACAGTCCTCATTTCAAATAAATTCCAAGCAAGTCAAAGATATGACTATGAATAAAAAAAGAAAAGAAAGAAAGACTAGAGAAAATCTCAGGAAATTAGTTTAAAAAAATAATGTTGACAGGGCACCTGGGTGGCTCAGTTGGTTAAGCATCTGACTCTTGATTTCTACTCGGGTCATGATCTCAAGGTTGGTGAGACTGAGCCCCGAGTTGGGCCTGAGTTGGGCCTGCGCTGACAGCACAGAGCCTGCTTGGGACTCTCCCTCTCCCTCTGCCCCTCCCCCACTCAGGTGCATGCTGGCTCTCTTGCTCTCTCTCCCTCCCTCCCTCAAAATAAGTAAGTAAACATTTATAAAAAATAAAAATAACATTGCAGTAGGAAAGATATAACACTCACATGTATTCTCATGTAAAAAAGCAAGAGGCAATATTCCCGGAAGTGCATATTGAAGTATATGAGGTAGGCTGATATGACGTCTGGTATTTGCTTTTAAATATTTTAGCAAAACAGAGAGGAGGAACAAAAGGAGGAGAGAGGAGCAGAGGGAGGAGGAAGAAGAAAACAGATAAGGTGTGTGTGGCAAAGTCTTGATAACTGTTGAGTCTGGTTAATAGATATACGGAGGTTCTTTATACCATTCGACTCCTTTACGTAGGCTTATCAATTTTCATAATAAAAAGTTGATAAACAATCAAAGTAAGACATACAATAATATGTAAAGTGTGAATTGTATGAGTGAGATTATATCTCAATAAAAGTGTTGTTAAAAAAAAAGAATGTTGTAGAGTTTGCTGCCTTTGGAAGGAAATGTTTCTCCTTTATTGCATACAAGATAGAATAAAACCCCAAAAGTGGAGAACAATGGCTACCTCTAGTGAGGCTAACATTTCCAGATGGAAATGGAAATTTCCAGGTGAACATACTTACTTCCTCATATACGCTTTCGGTGTCTTTAGAACTCTGTGTTGTGTTTTTTTTTTGCTGCCCTTGGAAGGAAATGTTTCTCCTTTATTGCATACAAGATAGAATAAAACCCCAAAAGTGGAGAACAATGGCTACCTCTAGTAAGGCTAAGATTTCCAGATGGAAATGGAAATTTCCAGGTGGAAATACTTACTCACTTCCTCATATACTCTTTCGGTGTCTTTAGAACTCTGTGTCATGTGCTTTTTTTTTTTTTTTTTTTAATGTTTATTTTTGAGAGAGAGAGAGAGCATGTGTGCGCACGGGTGCATGAGCAAGGGAGGGGCAGAGAGAGAGGGGACAGAGGATCCAAAGCGGCCTCCATGCTGACAGCAGAAAGCCTGATGGGGGGCTTGAACTCACGAACTATGGGATCATGACCTGAGCCCAAGTCCGACGCTGGGTCCGAGGCACCCAGGTGCCCCATGTGTTTGTATTTTCTATCCAATAATATGAATAAAAAGTTTGATGTTGATGGAGAAACATTTTACAGGATTCCAATAATCACAGCAAAAATATTTTAGAATCTGTAAACGTGGTGCCCCTCTATGAAGTAGCCGAGTTCAAGGGCTCTCCACTCTGTGACTCCAGCATGCTAAGCAATGACTGAAGAGCTCACACTATGGCTCTGACAGGAAACCCTGCTGCCACTTTGTGGTGTGCCCACAGGGAGCCTGCGCTGGCAGGTCACCGGCTAATAAAGCCCTTGCCCAAGGTCACCGGGTGGGTGATTCCTCTCATCGGCCATACTTAAAAAAAAAAACCCACCATTTTTGCTACACTCCAACAATAAATGGTAGGAAATTGAGATCAAGAGTGAAAAATAAAACCAGTCGACCTCCCCCTAAAGTGATTATGATTTCTGTAAAAAGACCTGCTGGCTCACTCAAAGTGCATGGAAAGCAGGGGAAAGGGCATCTATGACCCTGTGGGGCAGGGACATTGCCATCCAACTGACCTTTGTGAGTATGTGAGGACAGCCCACTACACACATATTGGTCAGGCTTTGTTTGGCTACCTGGAAAAAACTCCCTTTAAAGGTTAAGGTCAAAAAATAAATCCTCTGTTAAAATGAGTCCCATGACTGCAGTGGACTTTGAAAGGCACATGGCTGGAATACATTCTTTCCATTTCAGCCTTGCATTTAAACTCCTGGCCTTTCATTTAAACTCCAACTCAGACAGGGACTTAAAAAAGTTGTGACCCTGAGCCACAGACCAGTGGCATATTCTGTTCAAAGTTGTAACCCCAGAGCTCAAAGGCCGGGCTGGCACCACCCGTCATAAAGATCGCCTCTTACCGTGTTTAAAACCCCACTGTTCGACTAGGAGGGGGCAGGGGCTGGTTTCTGCAGTACCTGTAATGTTCTATTTCTTGATCTGAGTGGTGGTTATACAGGCGTGTGAAAATTCAAGCTGTACACTTAGCATTTGACCGTCTTCTGTATGTATTTCTATTAAAATTATATTTTTAAGAACTCTATCACTGATGCGACTTGTGATTCTTTAATATAACTTCTATTACCCGTTGCATGTTACGTGTTCCTAACCCCTTTCTTGTCTTCCTAACACAACTCAGTGAGAGCCTTGCTACTTTACAGGTCTCGTCTTTCAGGAAAAGAGTTCTGTTTTCCTGCAGGAATCCTGCAGTGTTTCAAATCATGTTACCAAAACTTTGCCTGTCACCGGCTCCACCCCTTTTTCTGCCTGGGGCTCTGGCTGGCCTCGGCTGTAGCAAGCTCTCTATGCTTTGATAGCCCTGTACAATGCTGCTTGAACTCCATGCCACAAGGCAACACTGTAAAGAAGCTGAAAGCAGAGAGAATATCAACTCTTGCAAGGGGAACACTTTACCTGCAGTTATTTGCAAGGATGCACAGTCTTTCCCTCACATTTCAGTAGGTACGTGGTGATAATGATGGTCAGAGGCTATGCTAGGTGTGGTAAATTTTACCTGGTTTCCATGATTAGATGGCTTACCATTTATTATCCAGTGCCTCTTAAAAATAAGACACATGCTCCTTTCCATTTCCCAGAACACACCCCTCACGTTTTACAAGATGTGATTAGGACAAAGGGCAGGCTTCCCAAGGATCTACAATTTTGTAAGGGTCAACAGTTTTGCACCGCTAAAGATGATGTGTAGGAATGACACAAGTCTTTCTCTGGGTTAAGGCCTTACCTCATTCAACGCACACATCCGAGCAATGGAGCCAATGTTGTTGGTGATGGTGACCAGTGTGGCTCGGGCGAGGTCTTCCTTGCTGATGGAATCTCGCTTTTCCTTACTCATCATGTTGCCAAAGCTATGTTGGAAATATTAGCGAGAGTGTTCAAAATCATCCTCAGGCAGGTCCCACGCTTTCACCAAAGTACTGTGGAAAGCCTTATGAATAACTGTTCAAGTTCAAATGACCTGATTTGGCTACCATGGTTTACAAGCAGACAGGATTACGATATGAATGGTTGGCTGCCCTTTTTTTTTTTTTTTTTTTAAATAGGGGCAAAGTAGCATGGCTATTAATGGGAAAAAAAATTTTTTTTTAATGCTCTCTAGATATATTAGACAAGAATGGGAACAGGGGAAACTGTTGCAGTTTTCCAGAACCTTCTTTCAAAGCTGCCCTATTTTAAGCACAAGCATCAAAGGCTAAACGTCTCAGTGCTTTCTAAAGGGTGGGAGATCAAGTCTGAGCTCCAATAACCATAGATACTTGCACCAGGCTGGTGGGTTGACATTTTTAAAAATAACTAAGTGAATGGCCAGGGTGGAGAGGTTGCCTTGTTTAAACACTATGGCTCCTAGCTACTTCGTCTCTACCTTGATGCTACAGCGGATCCTTGAAGGCCAAATCGTTCATAGTCTCCTCCGTAAATGTCCTTCACCAGCTTATCAACATTGGTGCTGTCGCCTTTAGCTGCCATTTCCAGAGCTTCTTCAAAGGTCTCACAACCAGTCAGCAAGCAACATAGGCCTAGGAATGTTCCACCTCCAAGACTGAAGGAACAATAAGGTTTATTTTTAAATTTTACTTTAAGATATGCCCATCCGAGTCCCCAACTACAACAAGGTCACTAATACGGGTTAATAAAAACAGAAGAAAAACAAAGGGGCACTTGAATTTTGTGGAGGGTGCAAAATAGCTTGAGGGTAGATTGGATTAAAAAAAAAAAAAAAGGGCAGAGGCTAAAAAGAAACACCAAGGAAAACTTGCCCCTGAATTGAAGAATAAAACCAGAGAAAGACTTTCACTGATTTCCGTTGTGAGACCTTCAGCTAGCCACTAACCTAAGAATCTGAGTCTTCTCACCTATAAAATGGGGCCGAATCAGGATCTCTCTTATGTAAAGTGGTCTGAAAGCAGCAAATAACCAGAGAAATGACTGCTATGAAAAAAAAAATGTAGCTTCATACAAATACTTGGAAAAAGAAACCTTGTGTACACGAAGTTCACAAGTGCAGAGCCAGACTGACCTAGGGCTGTGAGGAACAGCCTGCCCAGAAGCTGTTATCTTTTACCTTGACCTCTAGCAGACATAATCTCATTGAACCTTCTTAGAAATTTCTAAACGGAAACCACTGATGGCTCACATACTGGATTTTTTTCTGGTAGACTCTGGAAAAGGTTATTAATATTTTACTTACGACCCAGTAGTCAAAAATGGTAACAAAGGTCATAAAACAGTTTCAACGCTCAGCTATGTTTTAGAAGCTTTCAGTCGTTTTGGGGAAAAGTCTTCTAAAATAGTCTCTTTAGACAAAATTAGAAACTAATTATGGTAGTTGAGAATGAATTTAGTTGCGTCTTAATGTCAACGTTACGTGACAGAAAGAGAAGCAGGCTTGGAGTGGAGCTATCACCAGTGACCTCCGGGCAGGGAAAGAGGCACTGACCCAGGCCTGGGTTTCACTCTACCGCGTAGACGAGCAAATGCAGAAGAGCCAATTGCTTAGGTCAGTTTTGTCCTCGAGCTCCCCGAGCTGCTAGCCCTGGGAAGCCCATGTGTGTTTGGGTACTGGCTTTTTAGTTCTAAGAGAAAATTCAAGTGGAGGTGAAGGTCATTTTAAATTTAAATTTGAAGCAAGAAACTTTAGGGGAAACTATATTTTCTGTCAGTAACTGTCGACAAGAAGGTGCCAGATTATACACAGGCACACAGTTCTTTAAGTTGTATCTAAAAGGAAACTGTATGTGATATTTCTTAAATAGTGATTCTTACAAAAATACATACTTGATTGAAACGATAGCTCCTTGTGGAAAATTATGTAGCTAGGCATCACCAGAGGCAGCTACCCACACTGAAGGTGCAGTAGCAGGAGGAAATAAAGATCTCATGGACATCCCTGCCTTGGCAAGTCCGTCACAGTAGACATTTGGATTTCCTCTAAGAAAACTTATTTACATTTAACATGGTGTGGCACACACGTTGTCGGTTTCAGTGTGCCCTCCAAAACTAGTATATTTTAGTGGGGACAATTTTTGGTTTGCGTGCCATCTGGATTTGTCTCTGTATGTTTTTAAGTCATTTCTCATGCTTCTAGCTGCTTTCATCCATGCTAATAACCTTTCTTTGAACATCAGGTATTCCTGTCAATCAAGGCAGTCAACAACCTACTCTCAATCTAGGCAACCGGAGACATTGGCGGACTTAGAAAGAAGGCAATTCGTCAACTGATGTGTTGGTATGAGTGGACATGGACGAGTGCTTTGTGTGGCTGGAAGATGACCCGTGGTTCCAGACAAAGCATCGGGGCTGCGTGGGGAAAGCGAGCATGCATGTGCGTCGCTGGCACGCTGCAGATGGGAGGAAAGGACGCACAGTCGCAGAAGAGCACTTTATTAATATCCTCAACCTGCTAACCAGGATTTAATCAAAGTGGTTCTCTCGCTCATGATCAGGTACATCAGTTTGTTTCCATAGACACGGTAAGACCCTCAGCAAACTGGAGACAAAAACACACTGCCAGGGAGCAGCTGTCGAATAGCATCATCATCATTTTTTTTTTTTTTTTCCAAAAACCAACAACCTTGTAGTGAGGGATTTTAGGGAAAAGGAGAAGAAACCTTCAATTACTGAGGGCTTGTGCCCTTAAAATAGATTCCAGAACAATGAGATGAGCTGCGCTATTGCTTCCACCTAAGTTCCAAAATTCTTTACGTTCCCCTTTTAATAATCTGCACATTCCAACAATGTCAGCTGTAAAGTCCTCTTTTTTCTTTAGCTTCTACAATAAAATTGGAGTAGCGTCAATAGAACAAAAAAGGGGTCACTACCTCATCTAGGATGCGATAAAATTACACATAACATGAAACGAACCATTTAAAATCGTATGCTTAAGGGGCGCCTGGGTGGCTCAGTCAGGTTAGCGTCCGACTTCGGCTCAGGTCATGATCTCGCAGTTTGTGAGTTTGAGCCCCATGTCCGGCTCTGTGCTGACCGCTCAGAGCCTGGAGCCTGCTTCGGATTCTGTGTTTCCCTCTCTCTGCCCCTCCCCTCTCTCTGTCTCTCTGTCTCTCTCTCAAAAATAAACATTAAAAAAATAATAAAGTACTATATGCTAACTAATTTGGATGTACATTTAAAAAAATAAAAAATAAAATTAAAAAAAAATAATAAAGTCATATGCTTAAAAGAAACTGATCTCCTGTAATGATGTGGCTTCCTAAAAATAAAAATGTTTGAGAAAATAGAGTATAACATAATCACAAAAACCTGGAGTTATAGCCACCAGTTCACGATAGCAGTAGTAAACTTAAAGCTGAAGCCATTTGCTTAGATCAGTGATTCCCAAAGTGTGTTTTACAAACTGACGTTCGTTGCCGACCATAATAGTTTATATCGGTGTTTTTGTAACTTGGAAGCCTTTGGCAGAACAACTCTGGTTGGCCAAGGAGGAGCTGCAGCCCACAGAACTGATGTTTCCTTTCCTTCCCCTACTTGTGGCAGCCCTCGAAAGGGCTCTCTATGAACCTTCAGTCGGCTATAGCATGTTTCCAAAACTACTGGTTGAAAAGCATTTGCAGAGTAACTTGGATATCCAGACAGGGTCTGTTGATGGTTGCAACACACCGGTCATTCATGGGCATTTACCAAGAATGGGAATTCATGAGCATGATTACACATGTAATAGAAGCCAAACACCACAATTAGCTCATTAGCAGCTGTTCAAGAAGATGATCTAGATTCCTGGAACTTCCAAGTTTGAGAAAATAGAATTAATTGTGATTGTGATGCATGAATTTGCTAAGTGTTAATCAACGAAATTATAAATATCTCTAACTGAGGAAAAGTGTTTATTTAGCTTGTTACCTTGGGACTAGCTCCTACCAATCAAGGACTCCTTCTGGGAAGAAGTCTGTAGTTTCTTCAAAACTGTACTTGTATTAGGAGATCACTCTCTAAGGTAAAACCAGCTTGGCCGAAATATTCACTTGTCTTTGACACTCGTGACAGTCCTAATACAGTCGTGGGACAGCTGTGATTCTTCTGTGAGCAAGGAAGCTTAGTTCTGTACGCTCACTGAGAAAATGTGTGCCGAGTAGCAATTAACATTTGATATTCTGAACACAAGCAGGATTCAGTCGGAGTGTGTGTGTGTGTGTGTGTGTGTGTGTGTGTGTGTGTGTATGTGTGTGTGTGCGCACGCACATGCCAAGGTTCCTCAACAGCAGTACTATTGACTTTTGCGGTTCAGTACTTTTTTGTTGTTGGGGGCTTCCCTGTGCTTTGTAGGATATTTAGCGGTGTCCCTGGCCTCTAGCCACTAGATGCCAGTCACACCCCACATCCGATTATGACAACCAAAAAAAAAAAAATGTCTCCAGACATTGCCCAAGTCTCCTGGAGGACTAAATCTTCCCTTCCCCAGTGGTGAATCACACTGACTAATGCGGACCCATCACAGGGCAGAAATACGCCCGAAAAACTGTGCTCTTCTCCTAATGGGGAAGGAATAGTGGAGGATTTCAGCACTAGAAATGCCCATAGAAACGACCTAAGAAACAACCCCCTTTGTGGCACAAACAAGGGCACTGAGGCCCAGAGAAGTTCCACGGTATCTTCATCTATTAACAACGACGGGTTTGATACCATGTACAAAACCATGCATTCCACCTGGCACGGGTTCCTTAAGTTATTCCTCCAAAAACGGGTTCTGTGCTCCCATTGGTGGGAGAAACACTTCACACCGAATCCTTCACTTAGAAGTAAGAAAAACTTCCTAGATTTTGTTTACGCTAGCATTTCTCAGAGATTTCTGACACTGGATTCTTTTGCCCCTGTTGAATCACTACGAACAGGAAGCTGGGCACAACTGCCCTTGGGCGTGTGCGCGCACTAAAAGCAAGGCACCCCGCCCAAGTGCAGCTGCGGCACTGTCTTCCCGTCAGTTGCACTTGCAGAGTCCCTGTGCCCTGTGCCAACCATTCTGGCTTTCAGCTGGAACATTTAACTCAGGGTAAAAAAAAACCATTTTTTGTAAACCCAGTTTGCTTCACTGGTTGCAGTGGTGATTTATTTCAAGCCACGCATCCTGTGCCAGGCACCAAGGAAATTCCAAGAGAAGGTTTCTTTCGAAGCCCTCCCTGACCATCCCAAGCATCCTTTCTTCTGGATTCTACTCTCTTATTGTCCCTGCCATTCATTTGGCACTTAACATGGACTGCCTTCAGTTTGGTGTGTGCTAATCCTTCCCTCAACCTGACCAGTTTCCAGCAGGGTAAGGACTGTGTTTTATTCACCTTTATATAAAGCATCCTTCTGCTATTTTAACATATCATGCAATAAATCCTTTCTGGTTGGCTGAGGAGCGTAAGATCCTTCTTTTAAAAACGTACTCAGTACAAAGAATCTTTTTACAAACTGATCTTCAAGAGAGACGCCTGGATTTAAGTACAGAAAGGTTCTTCTAGTAGAAACCATGTTTACCTGGTCCCTGTAACTCTTTTATAGTTGTCCTTGGAGTACACTGCTAGGATGCTGACACCCGAGCCCATGTTCACCAGCAACATAGGGTATGGGTTATCAAGGCAGTACGGCTTTTTTTGACACAATTCAGGATTTGTGGGATTTTCAAAATAGTAACATTCTGGCTTGCCATTGAAGCCAATGGAGTCGACGTAAAGCAGGCCCTGAATCAGACAGTCCAGTTCATCCAGTTTATGGAGCTGCAGGTCAGCAATCTGAAAGAGAACAAAACCTCATGAGAGAGGCTATGACCACTTCCGGGGAAGCCCCGTAGGCTTTTGGCTGGACTTAAAATGTGTTATTAACAGTAAAAGCATGACAATATTTTTGAAACACTGAGTTGTGCAATCTGGTTGTAATTAGTCATTCTGCCAGAGAAGCACCTTTGCCGGACATCGTGTCTGCCCAGAGTGGGAAATGAGGGACAGGAAATTGCCTGCCTTCCGGGAAAGCATCCAGTAGCATGTGTCATGGGTTGAACTGGTGGGCCCTGAAAGGTATGTTCATGTCCTAATTTTTAGAGCCTGTGACTGTTACCTGATTTTGAAAAAGGGTCTTTGCAGATGTTATTCAGTTAAGGATCCTGAGATGAAGAGAACATCCTGTATTATCTGAGTGGACTCTGAGTCCACTGCCGAGTTTCCTTATGAGACACACAGTAAAGAGCCGATGGCCAGAGGAGAAGGCCAGGTGAAGACAGAGGCAGAGATTGGAGTACTGCACTACAGGCCAACAAATGCCAACGGCCACCAGAAGCTGGAAGAGGCAAGGAACAGAATCTGCCCGAGAGCCTCTAAGGGAAGTGTGGTCCTGCCATCACCTTGATTTGGGTCCTGTGGCCTCCAGAACTATGACTGAATCCATTTCTGTTGTCTTAAGCCACTACGTTTGGGATAATTTGTTACAGCAGCCACAGGAAACGAACAGAGCGCATCGCTAAGACCGGGGCTCCCCTGCAGGGCAGAGAGTGAGAATGTTCTGAGAGCAGAGAGAATCCCACACTCCTTTGACATGATGAGGTCCTTAGGGAGGCACGGCGAGCCTCGGAGCTGGAGACAAACACCTCTGAGCCTTGGAAATCCAGCTCTCCTTTTCCCAGGCCTGGGCTTTGGAGTTTAGATAGACCTGGCTTTGAATTCTAGCTCTAACACTTAACTGAGGGATGTGGGGCAAGTTATTTAACTTGTCAAGCCTCAGGCTGCTTCTCTGTAAAATGGGGATGATATCCACTGTACAGTGTTGTTGTAGAGCTTTCATGATAATAATATATGCACAAAAGGCTCAAAAGATGTTGGCTATTTTATTAACAGTGGAGGTGGTCCTAAAGTGCCTTTTCATGCTCCTCTGAGACAAAAACTCCCATTCTCCCAGGTACAGGGGGAAAAAAGAAAATGGGAATGAGTTGGCTGTGGGGCAGGCTTAGGGGAGAATGGCTCCTTTGCATCCTCAAAAGTTTAATTCATAGCCCCCAAGAGTCGTATTATTGCTGGTCCATATGTCTCAGTTGAGGATAATTTCGCATGGACAAAAAAAGAAAGAAAGAAAGAAGGAAAGAAGGAAAGAAGGAAAGAAAGAAGGAAAGAAAGAAAGAAAGAAAGAAAGAAAGAAAGAAAGAAAGAAAAAATCTATTAATCATCAACATGAGTTGAGGATCATTTCCTATGGACTAAAAAAAAAAGAAAAAAGAAAATCTAAAAATCATCAATATGACACTGAACTAATGAAAGAAGATAATTTGGCAGGTCTAACTTAAATTAAAAAATATATATATCTTTGGGGGGCTGCGTGGATGGCTCAGTCGGTTGAGCGTCCAACTTCGGCTCAGGTCACAGGTTCACGGACTTCACTGTCTTTCTCTCTCTCTCAAAAAGAACAAGAAATAAAGATTAAAAAAATCTTTAAGAAAATAATAGCTAGTGTTTATTGTGTATTACATGCTAAGAACTTGTAGTAGATCATTTAATTCTCAGGGAACCCAAAAGTAGGTATTTTATCCTTTATGATTAAGGCTCCCGGAGCTTAAATAACTTTCCTTCGGTGATACAGCTAGCAAACAGCTCCCAGTGACTCCCTGTTCTTCTCTTGTCTCCACAATGCAAAGTACTTCTGGGATCTGGAAACAACCTATACAAGTGCTGTACTTAGATATTTTGCCAGAAAGGCATCGTTTTCATTATAAAAGTTAGCAGCTGGAAGAAAACTTTTGACTTCATATCACCCATCTGAATTTTCCCATTCAACAAAACCCACTAAATCTATACCTATAGAGCAGAATTAGTTTGAACAGGTTACCAGCAAGGTGGTACAAGTTTTCTTATACAAAGAATTATTCTGTTGTTTTTTTTTTTTAATTTAAAGATCTAATTGGCTTTGTTCGATGATTCATGAATTGGGCAGCATATCATCCAACAAGTAGAAAGGAGGTCCCCAGAAACAATCATCCTAAATGACACTTGCTGATAAAGTAAACCTATCTCATACATGATTCCAAACATTTCCTTTTTTTACCAAGTGAAAACTTGGGGTGTGATGCAAGTAATCATATACGTTTTAAGGGGGTAATACTTTAGGTAGAAAACTACCTGCAGACCTGAAAAGATTGTATGACACATATGAAACCCCATGCTCTTCCGCTTAGAGCATTAACCACATCCGGGCTTTGTTTATGGTTCATCAGGTGCCCCTGAGCTCAGCGCTCAAAGGCCTGTCCCATCGTAATTGTTTAATAAACATTTTTTTCAATGGGACAGGGAAAGTTAGTGCTTCTTGGGTCAAACCAAACTGAAAAGTATCAATTTCATCAGCCAGTCTTGGGACCATAGGTTAACCTGCTTAAAAATTAATCAGAGGTCCATCAACCATATTGACAGCCATGCCCAGAGCCAACATCACAAACGTAGAGACATGGTGTGGTACAGCTTTTATGCTGTGGAAAAAGAAAAACCTCAAGGCAAATAAACTAAGCACATACAAACTTTGATCTGAAAGAAAACATCGTTATCTCATTTTTCCCATCAAAATCATTTTCGGGGCGCCTGGGTGGCTCAGTCGGTTAAGTGTCCAACTCTTGATTTCGGCTCAGGTCATGATTTCATGGTTTGTGGGTTTGAGCCCTGTGTCAGGCTCCTTGCTGACGGTGCTGAGCCTGCTTGGGGTTCTTTCTCTCCCTCTCCCTCTGCCCCCCACCTCCCATCACTCCTTCTCTCTCTCTCTCTCTCAAAATAAATAAATAAACATTAAAAAAATTTTCAAATAAAGTGCTAGCAGCGAATAAACATCTCTGCTATACATTTTACTGAGGGGTGGATATTTCCAAAGCCCAGGTCATGCATCCCCAAACTGGGAAACAGAAATTAGTCACTTTCGGAGACCTGTAGAGACCTCCCTCAAAAGTCTTCACCATCCAGGAAAAAGTCCAGGCTCCCAAGTGTTAAGCAATGGGCCAAGTCCTTACTTGGATATTCAAACAGACCAACTGAAATTCAGAACAAGATGGGAATTACTCCCCAGACTTTCTACTTTGTAAATACAACTATATAACTTTGTGGAAAGCCTAAAACAGCACGTTCAGATCCTAGCTATGGAAAAACACTCATTCTCCAAAAAACACATTTAGTTTTTTTTTTTATATCAGGGGTAACAAATGCAAATACCTACAGGAGACAGTAAGAAAACATGAAGAGTGAAGCCCTAGAGTGGATGTAAAGTAACAGGATGATGGGGATTGTTGCACACAGAACAATATACACATATTTACAATTCGCCTGTAGCCCATTGTTGCCCTATGGTAAAGGGGGCTCAGTGTAATAAATTATCTGACAGCGAATTAACTTTTTAAAAATATTGCAGGCCAACCAAACATTTCTGTGGGCTGATTCTGACTTCTATCCTACTAACTTTATATATATTCTAATGCTCATCTCTATAATGGGTCTTAAATGATGATAGATCTGAAACATCAGATCCAGCAAACACACAGATGAAGCTATAACTAATGTGAACATCATCTTGTAACCAAGATGTGCTGGTAAATGTTTAACAACCAGCTCTCTGGGAGCAAAAGCCCTGTTTTATAGCATTTACCAATTTCTGTGGCATAATCGCCCCCACAATGGCTAATTTCAAGCTCCCAACATGATGTCACTAACACAGAGTTGAGAAGACATGCACACAATGAGCTCTCTTAAGCCGGTAGGAACTGGCCCCAGCACCCCACTGCTTGTAAGTCTCCTCACCACTTTCAGAAAGTATGGCTTCTGCCAATTCCTAAATAATTAAGCTTAAACTACTCCCCAAATATAAAAGCAACAAACCTAAGCTTGTCCTAAGACTCAAACTCTGTGTAAATAATGGAAGCTAGTAAAAAAATTGTATGATCTCATCCGTAGGACTTGAGGCAGGGAAGCTATTATTATTATTATTATTATTATTATTACTCATTTTGCAGATGAAACGCATCACCAGGGGTCAGCTGTTAAGTGACCTATCCCGGATCCCAAGGCTAGCAAGTAGGGGAAGAGGTAGAGTAGAAAAAACTTTCAAACTTACAACTATGATGAACTCACATTGTTTGCCCAGTACTAAAGTCACCCGAGCAAGCGTATGGGTGCGGTGGGATTCTCAAACTATAGGACCCATCAGAATCACTAGGAGGGTTTGTTGAAACACAGACCATTGGGCTCCACTCCCAGGGATTCTGACTGTATTTCTAACAATATCCCAGGTGATGTTGATGCTGCTGGGCCTTGGACCACACAGTATTAGGAGCTGAAGAGCTGGGATGAGCCCATGACCCCAGAACAGTGAGTACAGATGTTCAATAAGGTCACATACTCTCCCTAATAGCACCTGCCCTATCTAACTCATAGAGCTATTATCTTCAAGAATCAAATGAGGGGCGCCTGGGTGGCTCAGTTGGTTGAGCATCCGCCTCTTGATTTCAGCTCAGGTCATGATCCCAGGGTTGTGGGCGTGAGCCCTGTGTGGGGCTCTGCACTAAGCATGGAGCCTGCTTGAGATTCTCTCTCTCTCTCTCTCTCTCTCTCTCTCTCTCAAAAAAAAAAAAAAAGAAGAATCAAATGAGACACCTGTGTGAAAATGTTTTGGCTACTATAAAGAACTATACACATGGGTTCTAATTATGTGAGAAATAAAATAATTTGGGACTTCTTCTCTTGAGTTGAAATGCACTGTTCCACTATTGGAAACACTATTTCCACAATGAAGACCCTAATTTGTAGAGGGAGTTCTATGATACCTCTATGCTAATATTAGAAAAAATGTGGGTCCTAAACACAAGGCATGCTCAGGATACAATTAGGTGAAAGGTTCTCCTTATGTGCTTCAGCCCAGTCTGTCAAAAATAACTAAATAAGGAGTTAAATAGATAAATCTGGTAAAAAACAAAAAACAAAAACCAAAAAAACCCCAAAAACATCCCAAGAGGTTCCATATCCACTCTTATGGGGTTATTTGATGGACCTGCCCCAAACCAGCTATATTACTCCCCTGTAGTTGAGAAATAAGTCACCAAATTGTATTTTAGACAGGAATAAAATACACATCTGGATGATACCCTACACTTCCCAACGGCGCTTTTGAGGACACTGGTTCCATAAAACATATTGGAAGATGGAGAAACCACCAGTGGCAGAAACCAAGAATAATTTGCATATAAAAGAGTTGATTCGGAATTACAAATTTCACTCTGGGCTCTTTTTTCTTCTCAAAGAAGACCTAGGAGACCCGAGACAGATGAATTTTTCAAACACGTTCTGTGAGTAAGAAATATAACAAAACCTGCAAGATGGCTTCTTCCTCCCTGCACCCAATAATAAAGAGGCCATAGAGTCAAGCCAGTCACAAGTGGAGAATGACATTGTCTACCAAACCTTATGCTGCTGCAATATCACGAATTAGTCCCTGGATTAATAATAGGAACCAAGCTAATAAATGTTCTTGAATGATCCACTTAGATTTAGATTTTCACATTTCCACAATTGTCCTCCCTCTTCCTGATAATTTTTCCACTAATTTTTTTTTTTTTTACTGTTTACTTATTTTTGAGAGAGAGAGACAGAGCATGAGTGGAGAAGGGGCAGAGAGAGTGGGAGACACAGAATCTGAAGCAGGCTCCAGGTCCTGAGCTGTCAGCACAGAGCCCAACACAGGGCTCGAACTCGTGAACCATGGGCTCTGAGTTGAAGTCGGACACTTAACCAACTGAGCCACCCTGGTGCCCCTCTAGTGAGTTCTTCAAAAGAAAACTCACAGAATAGAGACAGGGGATAGACAAGTCTTCTCCTTGAAGATCACTTTCTTCAATGGTGGGATTGCTCATTGGCTTATCAATTTTTAGACCATTTGTAGTTAGATTAAGTTTTTCTTCTGTGTTCCATTTTGGTGTATCATTAACTCAGAAGGCTAACTTCTGAGTGTCAGAAGTTTATTTGTGACAGTGACCCTAAAATGTTAAAAGGAGAAGAGAGGAAAAAAAAGAAGGGAAAAATAAGGAAGAAAGAATTGCAGCTTTGTTCAGTTGAAAGTATTCTACATGGGGGTCTAACTTAATGCTTGTCTCATGGTGTATAGCTCTTTCTTGTACATTCTAAATTGGATGAAGACTAGTTGATATTATTTAAGGATTTAAGTATATTTACTATAAATGAAAAAGATATAGTCATTAGTTATAACAATTGCTGACTATTCAGGGTCTGCTGAACATCTTTCAGTTAGCTCTAACTACTCAGGCTTTAAAAACACATTTCTGCAAAGCTGTATTATACCCCAATCAGTAATTTTATACAATAACAATGACAGGACTTTATAGTATATATATATGTATATATATATATATATGGACATATCCATATATATATGCTATATATCCATATATATATATGCTATATACTGCTTTATGTTGTCAGATTCCTTAGTATATATATTGATCATTTACAACCAACCACGTAAGCACCTTCAATTTTCTACTCTGGAAAAGGGAAGAGACAAAAGCTTGCATTTAGCACACCTAAGGGTCTTAGTACTTACTGTTCCCTCTGCCTAAAATACCCTTCCCCAGATACTGGTCTGATGTGCTTCATTACTTCTTTTGGTTCCCGCACCAATGTTACCTCATCACACTAAAATCTCCCAACACTCCCTATCTCCTTTACTCTGCTTTTTTCCTTCTTCCATAATATACATACATATATGTGTGTGTGTGTGTGTGTGTGTGTGTGTGTGTGTGTGTGTGTGCGTGCGCGCGCGCGTGTGTGTAGTGGCGGTACCTTCTATATTCACTTGCTTATTTAATTACTGACCATCTCCCCACACTATAAGGTAGCTCCTCAAGGGCAGGGGCTTTGTTTTGTTCCCAACAGTACTTGACGCCCAGAAGGAGCACAATACATACTTGTGTACTGTGGACAGAGGATGGTAAGACCTATTCATCCTCACAAACTTTGGAAGGATAGGGGCACATAACTCAGCACCCTGGCAAACAGGCTACGGGAAGCGATGAATTCTGTCTTCGCTTTGGCTGAGACTGAGCATGGAAACAGAAGGCAACCCATTTACTTTTTTATGGATGTACGCCCCCAGCTGGCCAGGCTGTTTGGCAAATACTCCAGACTTGCTCCCTGCTCCAATCTATTCATTAGGCTCCAACAGCCTGCCTGAAGGAGCAGCGCCTTCTTTACTTTGGTGGTAATAAGGTATGACCTCGCTTAGTTCAGAACCTTGAGAAACACACTTGCCCACGGCTAACATATATTGAGTAACTTTCTCTCAGAATGTACATTACCCAGAAGGAGGAACGGAGGCATTGAGGGATGTTGCATAAATGCTCTAGGTCACCTTGCTTCCCTTTAAGCTCCCTAGTGGAGGTGTTCAGATAGGCTGACACAAGGAAGCTCCTAGCACTAGGGCTGGCTCAGCATTTTCTCCTGAATCAGAATTGAGCTGACATCCTAGTGCTTACAAGGGGGCACTATCACAGTCTCTTCGTTTTAAAAAACGTTTTTAAGTTTGGTTATTTATTTAGAAAGAGAGACAGAGAGAGTGAGCAGGAGAGGGACAGAGAGAGGGAGAGAGAGAATCCCAAGAAGACTCTGCTCTATCAGCATGGAGCCTGACATAGGGCTCGAACTCATCAATGTGAGATCACAACCTGAGCCAAACCCAAGAGTGGGACGCTTAACTGACTGAGCCACCCAGGTGCCCATTACTGAAGCCTCTTAATCTCTCTTTAGCTTTAGTTTCCTTATCCATGTAGGCCACGAATGCTATACTTTCTGGTCTCCGAAGGTGACTTCAGGCTCTGATGTCCTAGAACTCCTCCCTCTTCTCTTCATTTTCCTGCCACTTTTCTACAGATGATGAAACTAAAAAGGGATATGTCTTGCTCGAAGTCACCCAGCTGGTTAAATGCAGAGACAACACTAAAATTCAGGTTCAGTGCTTTTCCAATGATGAATTCAAATTTAATTTTCATGCCCCTGGATCTCAGCCTTTTCAGTTTCCAAATTCTTTGATCACTGGGTCCCTTTGGTGGGAAAGAGATGCCATGTACCCCAGGCTTTGAAAACGTGTATTTTGTAACTCATCTCACTACATTTTCAACTTTCTGGCAAGACTAGCCCCCAAGTCTTCCAACCCTTTCGTCTCTAATGTCCAGTCACTTCTGCCGAGCCTAGCTTCCCTGATTTTCTCTTTACTTTCTACATCCATTATTTCACTTTATCCTCCTTTTGTTCCGTGCGGGTTGAGGCTGGGTGGTATAGAGATTATCCTGACTGCAGAGATGGGGAAATTGGAACACACAGCTGTTGAAAGATCGCTAAAGAAAGAGAAACATGAGATATCTTACTCATCCGTGTCCTCCATTTAGCCAGTTTTCTCAAATGTAAATGAGCAATGCAGAGCTGGTATGGACTGCCCATTGGGAGACAGCATTATTCTTAGTACGTGAAATCACGCTCCCCAAATCTTACTCGCTAATAAAGGAAGTCACCTATAAATAGTATCAGGTGTTTCATTTCTGTCTCGGACAAAACTTCTGAGTGACAGTCACAAAACAAAAAAAAGACACTCAGAGCAAATAATAGGTAGACGGCAGTAAAAAATGTTCGCAGGATGTATAGAAAGCCTCTCTGGCGGGCCTCAGTCTCTCTAGCTAGAAAACCGGCATGGTGTTTATGCTTTTCGCGACGCCGTGAAAAGCGTTTGTGGACAAGTCAAAGATACTTCGGACAGGGATCGATACAATCTCATCTTTGGCATATTGTGCAACAGTAGCTGTAGCAAAGATGATGACAATAGCTAATATTTACGAGCATTTACTAAATGCCAGGGACATACTACTGTCTCATCGAAACCTTAACAACCCTAGGAGGTAGGAACTACTCATCTACAGGAGGGAACGGAGGCACAGACAAGGTGAGGTAAACCTGTCCAGAGCCCAAGACTAGTAGTCTAGCTCTCCCATATGAGAAGCCAGGTGGTTTTGTGGTTTAGCAAGTACAAACCTGACATACCATTCTGAAGTCCTTTTCGAACTTGAAAGCCCCACCTCCCGTGGCACAGAGCGTGGTGTGGAGGCTGGAGAAGTTCTTCTCGCTGCCCATCTGAATGAACCTGTGCATAGCACAGCTGGGGAAGCGGATGAAGTGCAGGTTCCCTTTGCGCCCACACATGGTCAGATTTTTCAGTTCTAGATGGACGTCTCGGATCCCGGTTTTCCCATAAGCCGTATTGGAAGTCAAATACTTTCTGATGCTCTTCAGGTTCTCTACCTCCTCTTGCTCCTCTTCGGCTGTAATATCCTTTGGCTCAAAGTAGACCAATTTAACCAGCGTTCCACCGATGTCCATCCCAAACCACGGGAAGGCTAGAGGACAGAAAGATAGTACTGGTGAATCCCATGCATTGGGAGAGACGTTCAATTTCTGAATATTCAATAACGAAATGCGATGGTGTCACATCTGAACGTACATTTAATATCCAAGCCACCTGAATTCAACCAGACGTGCCTAAAAGAAGAGACGGGCAAGGGGAAATCCACCATTCGAGTGGTGCCCATGTGTCTGCCCATAGTCCACTCAGACTGTGCCTCAGAACTGAGGTTGAGAAGAGAACTAAGACGTTGCAGTCCCCTAGGCTCGTCTCAATTCCCAGGGCTTCTCAGAGCTCGAGTGTCTCCCCAAGCCGAGCGCAATTCCAATATTTAAAGATTTCTTTTTGCAGGCACCATGGCTCTCAAATGCTCTCTTATCAGAATCTCAGTCAAAGAAACAGTGATCTGTTCCAATGCCAGGGGAAAAACTGGCTATGCCAGGTGTACCCGAGGCGTGATGGTCTCTAACCCACTTGGCACACCCCTAGGGCACTTTGCAGTAACAACTGATAGAGTATTCAATTTTTGCCTCCATGAGCCGACTCCACTGCTTTAATCTACAGAATAGGCAGGAAGGAGAAAGTGAGAGAAAGTGGGTGATGAGAGATGATGATCCTATGGTGACAGAACTCTAAAAAGTTATAACTCCTCTTATAGCTCATTTCTTCATTAAGCAGAGTCACTCTCTTCATCTCAAATGGCCTGCTAAGGAGTCCTCAACCCAGCGGTGTGTCAGACTCGCCTTTAGCATCCCAATTCTGGTCTCCTCTCTCACAGGTTCTGACTTTAATTCAAGGTTGCAACCTGGGCATGAGTATTTTTTGAAAGTTCCCCAGTGGTTCCAATCTGCAGGCTTGGGAATCACTAAACTGGAAGAACCATGGCCTCTGACAGGCAAGCCCACAAATGAGCACAGCTCCTGACCAGGTCTGCAACCTAAGGCAAGCCTTTAGGAGATGGTGTGTGTGTGTGTGTGTGTGTGTGTGTGTGTGTGTGTGTGTATACGTATATATCTATAAAGCCTCCTGGAGATGTTTATCTATAACAAAACAAATCTCCATCATAATTATTTTTGTTATGAAAAGAACAGGCTGAGCTCCCTGAACTGACTAACTTCATTCAGAGGCAGCCTAGAAAGTTAACGCTGTGCAGTCAGATGCTCTGCAATGAACACAGAGCAAACCCAAATGAGATTCCAAAATCTGGGGTCTCCCTTTTCATTTCCATCAGTAGACTCCATGGACTAAATCTGAAACTGTAATATTAAAACTGAGTTTAAAGATATAGGGAGCAGGGGTGCCTGGAATGGCTCGGTCGGTTGAGCGTCTGATGCTTGGGTTTGGCTCAGGTCATGAACTCACAGTTTTTGAGTTCGAGCCCCACATCAGGCCCTGTGCTGACAGTGGGGAGCCTGCTTGGGATTCTCTCTCCTTCTCTCTCTGCCCCTCCCCCACTTGCACTGTCTTCATCTCTTAAAATAAATTAAATTAAATTAAAATTTAAAAAAAGATACAGGGAGATACAATGACTTCTTTCAATAAGTTGATTTTATTCCGCCCTAGAGAACATCCATATGAGCCCTGGTCAGGTTGTGCATGCCACACCCAGAGGTCACATTGCCAGGAGCATAAGTGAGACCCACAGAAGTTGTTTTTTCTGGGCTGCCCTACTACTTTGCCCTCGACATCAGTAGGCTGGGGAGGGTGGAAGGAGAGGAACACAGCAGGAAGCCATCCCTGCACGTGCGATTTTCTCTCCAGTGCTTCGCTGCTGTCATTTTAGCTGTAATCCAAGCCGGCTGTTCCACACTTGGAAGCACTAACCCTTAACAGTATGAAAAATGATACCCCAAACTCGCCCAAAGACTAAGAGCAGCAGATTCCACTGACAAGACCGAGGTGACAAGACCAAGTCCTGTGATAACTACGGAAGTTTGCAAAGCAAACGCTTGTCCCGGCAGATCACAGAAAACCGGAAACAGTTCATCACCACTGGTCAGTTCAACTCACAGGTGACGTTTCTTGGTCTGGTCTCTAAAACTCGCTGTCAGTATAGGTAATAGGGAAAGCCTCAAATCAGGATTCACAACTGCTTCCCATACGCAGGAGCCAGTAACCAGCTCACTGTCACTCCCTCCACCTCTCTAAGATCTCATTTCCAGCATCTGTGGAGGGAGTGGATTGCAGTATAATGGTCTCCAGTTCTCTTCCTACTACAAACTCCCTACAGATTCTTTCAGAAGTATAATAAAATCGCAACCACCCCAACCACGTAGGCTGACCAGAGCCCTAATTTCAACCTCCACTGAAATACTTGTGCCGTGTCAACAGGTGTCAGGACTATGCAATCAGTGTTGCAGGTATAATCCTTTCTTCTCATAGTAGGAAAGACACCTACCACTGGACAGGATGGGGGAAGGGTATTCTGGAACTTTGCTAGGCTACTCATTTGGAAACACTGTGGCAACATCTAGTAAAATGAAAAGTACTAGTACATTTTTAATCCAGCTAATCCCTCTCCTGGACCATATTCAAAAAGCACCAGCATTTGAGGATAGATATAAGAATATTCTTGCAGCAACCTTTGCAGTGGCCAAATTAAAACAAAAACAAAAACAGAACAGAAAACAAATTGCCTACTCAGTAACAGGAAAACACAGTGTATTCTTTCCAAATCATGGAATACTGGACAGCCACCGAAAAGAATGAATGAGATCTATACCAGCTGCCTGGAGAGATAGCCCTAAGCTTCTGTTAATGAGAAAGGTAAGAGATAGCCAGAAGTGTAAATAATTTGGTTTGAAAAAAAAGGGGGAGGGAAGGAAGGCAGGAAAGAAGGCAGGTGAAAAGGAGACCCGTAGGTTTATGATTATATGATTATATATCTGCTGAAAGATATAGAAGGCTATCAATCCCTCCAGGTTGTTAATACCTTTAGGAGGTGGCAGAGGTAAGCAGGTTGTATGGGTGGAAGCTAGAGACTGGGGGAGGGGATGGAGAAAATTCTACACTCAGACATTTCGGTACATGCAGAAGTAAAAAAGAACATAAGAATAATTCAGTGACAGTGAAAAATAGGAGACTTCCCAGCACAGGA
Organism: Panthera onca; assembly: GCF_046562875.1. Lineage (NCBI taxonomy): Eukaryota > Metazoa > Chordata > Mammalia > Carnivora > Felidae > Panthera > Panthera onca. The sequence continues at coordinate 37,443,822 of NC_138349.1, read as the reverse complement.
TGGACAGAACACGCTGTGTGAAACCCAGAAAATAACCTAGTTCTGTAGTAGAAATCCAGGATTCACGAAGCCACAGCTGCCCCCAGCCCTCTGCGATGAGGGGTCCCTCCGTGGTCCTTTGTGGATGCTGGTAAGTACAAGCATCCGCAAAGAGGTCTTACTTTTAAAAAACGTGACAGGGGACCTAAACATTTCATATGTTATTTAGAATCCTGCTACTTTCCTCCTGCCTCACCTCCTGCTCATTTCAAAGCTTTTGCTGGCCACTCAACAGAATGGTGGAAAAAAGTGTAGAGCTCTGAAAATTCCGTTAAATGTTGTATCAGCAGTTTTGCTTGAGGTAAGGGAATAGAGATCAGAATACTGTATTAGTTTACATGGCAAGAGAAATTGCTTTCATTTACCTATGTTCATGTCTTTTCTGTTTATGTGTGTTGTTTACTCATTTTTTTTTATTTAAAAAAAATTTTTTTTTCAACGTTTATTTATTTTTGAGACAGAGAGAGACAGAGCATGAACAGGGGAGGGGCAGAGAGAGAGGGAGACACAGAATCCGAAACAGGCCTCAGGCTCTGAGCGGTCAGCACAGAGCCCGACACGGGGCTCGAACTCACAGGCAGTGAGATCATGACCTGAGCCGAAGTCGGACGTTTAACCGACCGAGCCACCCAGGCGCCCCTTTACTCATTTTTGAGAGAGAGAGAGAAAGAGAGAAAGAGAGAGAGAGAGAGAGAGAGAGAGAGAGAGAGAGAGAGATGTGCTTAGAAAGTAATTGACTGGTTTACAAACCAAAAGAAAAGGGAATCAAGTCTATTAAGTCAGACTCACAGGGTTGGAAGAAGCAGCCGTTTCTCTTTCCCAAGAGATAAACAATGAAATGAGAAAAAGTCTTTGCATGGAAGAGGTCAATTAGCACTTAGCTTTGGGGTGAAAGAGAAGGGCTATCACGCTCAATCTTAACACTCTGAAAGGGTTACAGAGTGTCGGCAGCAGTTGACGTCATGGCTCCTTAGTTCATTCTTTCAATTAGAATACCTCAGGGAAAAAGAGACCAGAGGTGTGGCTTCCCAACCAAAGGCTGACAGGCTCAAAGTATCACCAATTAAGTTAATAAAGAAAGGTTGGGAGCAAAACCACAAAGGCATACAGTGAACAGAAGCATGCCAAGGGCTGAGGGCTTGGCATATGGAAATAAACTAGAGCTAAATAGATAGGAAACTGATTTCCTTTTGAAAAGAGTCGTACTGCCAGAGAAACCAAAAGCTGAACACTTGAGTCCCCCAACCCTCTAAAGTCTGCTGGGAGAGCTGCTCAGCTCCTATGGAGGGCATATTCTTCAGTCTTACTTTAGTTGTGATCAAGGAGGTTATTGGGAAAAACCAAGACCTGAAGCAATGGATTGGGGAGCCCCTTCCCGAGACAATAATCAGGACCCCAGAGAACACCCTCTACATACTGGTCACCAGATGGATTTCAGAATTGCTTCAGCAGTTTAGAATGATTGAGGACCAATGAATGGATGTCTCCCATTCACCTCCTTTCTGAACAAGAGTGTATATTGAGGTTTCCAATCTTTTTTTCACCGTTACATATTCACATACAATGTGGGGGAGGGGGCACAGCAGGTAACTGGACTCTTTGAGTTCAGAAGTCTCTAGCTCAAGAGGACCCACCTCTGGAGTTGATGTCAAAACAACTTTGTATCACCCCCTCACTTAGATCCTACCGCACATCATCCAGATGCCACGACTGGGTGAGGCTACAGGGTTGTCTGCTCTGGAGTGCGAATGGCTGTATTTCACCTGCGGTTTCGGAGAGCAAGCCAGCTATTTGGTAATCAGAAAAGTAAATTGCGATAGTCACTAGTGCTGCTGGCCAAATATTTCCAATTCTCTCCCTTTTAGCCTCATGGGGTGAGACTGCAGCCCCCCGACATTTTATAACTGAGCTGGGCAATGTGCCTCATCTAGTCAGCGAGTTGTGCACGGACATAGGGTACATCACTTCCAGGCAAGAGCACTTACGGCCGGGGTGAGACCCTTCAGAGCTCTTTCTCTGTTACCATGTCCAGCAAGATCCAAGATAATGATGGGTCAGGGGGAGCGGGAGCCAGAATGGAGCCCGAACCACCTCCTTGATGGGCTTATAGTGTGAATGAGAAATAAACCTTTGTTGTTTTAAGGCACTGGGATTTAAGGGCTGTTATGCAGAATGATTTGCATATCCTCACTGATATACTCTAAGTCAAAATCCGCCCCCGCCCCCGCCCCCCCCCCCCCAACCCTCCTTCTCCTGCAGAACCAGATCCAGGGACTGCCAGTATCGCCGATAAACATGTGGTAGCTGGGTGTTAATAAAAAGGTATGTAGGTCCTGTTGTATTTATCTCTGTCTAAAAATTTCTAAAAACACAAACCAAGATTGGCACTCTGGTAGTAATTTAAAACTGTGAAATGAATCTGTATTCCAAATACTGTAGTGAAAATATTTACAAGTTTTATTGGTCATCAATGGCTTTGAAACAAAACCTGTTTCTTAGAGACGTTTTTGGAGCACTAGAATAGTCTCTGAGAGACACCTATGCTTCCTGTAGTAAATGTCAAGGGTTACACAATGACCTTATACAGTGACCAAATAGCATCAAGGAGCAAAGACTCCCCCCACCCCCCACCGCCATCCCCGCAAACAAAAAACAAAAACCCCAACAACCACAATGCAGAAAAGGTCAGAGAAACTATGTTAAAGGGCTAAGGGAGCCTGATACTAGAAAATCTACCTCCTCTTGAACAACAGCCAGAGCTTTAAGGTGTTCTTGGTGAGGCAAAGTTCACTAATACCAATATTTCTTCCTGTATGTAAGAGTAACTCCTTTGGGTACAGGTTTGACTTAGCAACCAGTTGCTGTCCTGCACAGTTGAACACATTTCTTGAGGTTCCACCAAGCTGGAATTGGATGAAATAATTGTGAATAGAAGGACTGAATTTCTTTTCCCACTGTTTGTGAATAGATTTGTTGAACAAATTAATGGGTAGAAAAGATATCTGAGTATTGTGTAATCAGAAAAAAGAAAAGACTTTTAAGGCACTGATATGGACGCTACGTGAATACTAATTATGTTGACGTTGCTTAAGGACCTCTACATGTTAACAAACAAAAACTGTTAATCTAGATCCGAGTGTGTAATAGAATTGTATTTCTTAAAGTATTTGTTCTTTGAGGGCTAGCTTTCCCTTCACCATGTCTAAATGTAGTTGGTACTATAATGTAATCTTTGCTGATGTATTCATAGAAACATTTAACTTGAAGAGGTGAAAGGGACCTTAGGTCGAGTCCAACATCCTGTTTACAGATAAGAAAATTATGGCTCAGAAAAGATCAAGGAATTGTCCAAGGTCAATCACAGTAGCTTCAGAACCCGTTTTCAGTTTCATGAGCTAGCAAGCTCCCCATTTTGCAAGGCTTGTCCAAGTTAAGTGGCTTGTCACTTGAAATGACAGCACCCCCACAGATAGGATGATCGTGGGCAAGTTTCTTCCTTGAGCCATTGACTAAGCTGTAAGGCAGAGATGGGCTCACTGATTACTGAAGTTCTGTCCACTTATCACATCCCACCATCCTAAACACACACACAAAGCCCTCCAAAACCACACTTTTAACTGCATATAATGGAAGAGTTGAAAACCTAAGAACTATTTAAGGACCTTGAAGAAAGTGATACAAGTAAAATTTAATAAAAGGGTTTCCATAACACTGTAAAGGAACCTGTAATTATTGCACATAGAGCAATCTGCTAAACATTAAATATTCTGTGCAAAGAAACTTGAGTCACGGTTTCTTGCAAATTAATGCACACCAGATTCCTTTAGTTTGAATTTTAGTCACATGGCAATCCCCAGGGTTGGCAAGGGTACAAGGACACAAGAACTTATAGAGTACCAACGGGAATGTAAACTAGTGCAATCTTTCCACGGGGGGTTTTGGAAATACCTATTAAAAAGCTCCAGATTCTTGCATTCTTTAATACATCAGTTCTGCTTTACCCTAAAGACATAGTTATGCACGCATTCAAAAATTTATCTTAAAAAAAGCACTGAACTTTTACCACTAATAACTAGAAAATTAATTACTGTCCAAAATTACAGAGTAGGTAGGTAAATTAAATAAATGATTGTCCATTCACACAAAGGGAAAAAAGGCCACCATTTTGTAGGACGGCATTTAATGATGTGAGGAGCATGTTCATTATATGTCGTTCGGTGAAAGGGCAGGTGATTAACTGGGATGCGTGTATGATTACTATTTTGGATAAAAATTCAACAGCTCTTTGTGCACAGAAAACAAGACTAGAAACTTCAGGCTGAAATATTAACAGCTGTTATCTCTGGGTCATGGAGGAGGGTGGATTTTTTTCTTCTTCTGTTTTTTTCTGAAGATGCTTTTCAATTATTTACAATAATACATTTAATCTTAATAATCAGAGTTACTTTAGAATTCTCAAAAACTGCACTATAAAAATGCAAAAGAAAAAAAAATTGTTTTATTTGCTTCAATGCACCGATGGCAGATGTGGTCCCGCCCATGGGAAAGAGTGTGCCTACATTCCCCATCTCAACAGCCCCTCCCCTGCTCAGGCAGTACCCTGCCCATATCATGCCTGCTACTGAAATCCATTCGACACAGGCGATCAATGACAAGGAAAGCCTGAGCAAAGTTGCTTAACCAGTTAGATACTGGACATCCCTCAGGTGGGAGTTTAGGGTAGGAAGAGTCCTGATTTACGCCCCTGATTTACTGTCAGCGCAACACCTGTAAGTTAAAGTCGGCAATTCAAAACACACTTCGGGGGCAGAGGAATGTTTGGGGGAAAGGATCGTGGTGGGAAAGGTCACACATCCACGTGTGACAAAAACCTTCCTTCCACTGGCACATGGCCTCCGATTCCTGTCAACTTTCTCCTTGGCACGTGGGCTGGGAACAAGAAGGCTGATTTAAAGAAAAAAAAAATGCCGATCATATTCTCATCTGCGAGAGGGAGAAAGAATAGCAGGAATTCCTTCCAGCACTTTTGAGGCAGACATAAGTATTATCACATCAGCCACCAGAACTAAGGCCCGATTTCACCAACTCCGCCATGTAGGCCCATGGTCTGTGACACACGATAGGCTCCGGGTCTAGGGCCTGCGATCTTTTTGGGCACTCACGAATGAAAATATTGTAATTTCTTTTAAAATTAGAAGAAAACATACAAACTTTCAGGTCGAAGAAAATGTGGTCACATGGCATCTCAACACATTCATCTTTCTACCAACAGAGTTGAAAATTATAACTTAAAATTTTTTTTTTTATTCAGGAAGGAACCCATAAAGTGTCAGGAGTCCACGAGAGTTAGTCTGTGTTTATTTACATTTTGCTCCACACCCAGTCCCAGGTCAGAACTGACAAGACATCAGACCAAAGTCTGCTTTGCATTTGCAATTTGAACTGGATTCCTATGGATTGTTTACAATTTTATTTCCTTAAAGCAACTTCATTTTAGTACTTCATGCAACCAAATTTTATTTTTATTTTTGTTTTTAAAGTAGGCTCCATGCCCAACATGGGGCTTGAAGTCACAACCCTGAGATTACAAATCACGTGCTCTACTGACTGAGCCAGCCAGGTGCCCCAGAGTGCACTAAATTTTAAAGTTAACTGTTTAAATTACATTTATTTAAAAATGACAGGCTATATTCAACCACATTCGTTCTCAAATTTGCCTCATTATAAAAACTGCCTAAGGCACTTGTTAAAAATATGAACTCCCAGGCTGTGGCCTGGAGATTGGGATGCAGCGGGACTGGAGAAAATATTTTCAACGAGGGGGACCTGTAATTCTCACTAGCCAAGTTCAAAACCACTGTTCTCATTGAATCAAAATGAGTGCTGTAAGTAGCTGGACCACAGTTTAAAAGTGAGAGATCAGAGTTTGAATGGGCTACTCTTGCTTGTAACTGTGAGGGAGCTCTAAGGAGGAACCCCGGGGTGGTGCCTGGTAATGACCTGGAAGAGGTTCCCATTCCGGAAACAGAAGGACCTGAACGCATCTAACTGCTTGTTAATGGAATTATTTAGGGGCAATTTATAACATGAGTGCCGCAGTATTTAATTTTAAATATAGCTTTTGGATTTCCACGTATCATCCATCCACAACGAAAGCCCCTGGCCGTGGGTTTAGAAACGTTCCACATATGATTAAGTTTTGGCAATGTGCTCCTCTCTCCCAGCGACTCCCATTTTTAAGGTAACCATGCATTTCTCCATAAGGAAGTCAGCTCAGGCAACAGTACCGGTGTATTTAGGTCAGGCAGGCAGATGTTCTTTGATTTGCAACCCATGTGGTTGACCTTGACACAGACAACCACGTGAAATCAGAACAACAAACAGAAACACCAACATGAAAGCTATGTTACTTTTTTTTTAGGTTAAGATTTGAGAGGCGGTAAAAAAAAAAAAATCTTGCAGGGGGCCATTCTGGTGTCACCCATAAATGTATTCTTAGCTTGCCTTAGCTTGGACATCGGCCAGCAGGAAGCAGGGGCAAGATGAAGCTAGAGGTGAAGGGACCCAAAAGGTCAAACCCGTGAGGTTAAAAAGCCTTTTCCTTGGGTCTCTTCCTTAAGGCCCTGAGCAGCTCAGGGAGGTGCAGTTTCGTTCCCAAGGTCCGAGAGCTTTCCCTGCCACTCTTACGAGAGAAAATCAGAGTAGACAAAGGGATGTCACTCTAGCGACCACCGAGCTCATTTTGTTCCTGTCACCCCCACAGTCAAGCCCTGGATTTCTGTCCCAGGTCATAAGGAGGGGAAATAATAGACAGATGAGAACTGTTTCCCATCCTGCAGTCATCTTGTGAGGCTGAGGAAGTGGGGGGGGGGGGGGGGGTGGTGGCAGAAATACAATTACAGACAGTTAAGGTCATTGTCCCTATTTCTCACCAAGAACCTGTCTGTCCTGCCCAATCTAGAGGGAACAGAAGGTGAGTATCAACCTTCCACGTAGTCCTCGGCTTTGATTATGCCACCTTCATCATCAGAAGTACGGTCCCTGGAAGAAGATTCCGTAGTTTGGACTCTGCAGACACATGCCAAGGGACAAGCATACAGTGGCTCTTGGGGGCCACTCAAGATTGGCTCCAGTGTGATCATTTCAGTACCCAGAATAGACCCGAGCGTCCACCCAGGAATGGCTCCTCCAGCTACCTAATGTCCTGCACTGAAGCTCAAGATGGCAATCTCATTACCTGCTTAAACAAATCCCGGTTTAAGCCACCAAGAGGTTTAGCTTTCTGTCTTGACAAGCCACCAGAGCGTGCTTACTTACTCCAGGGATCTACTGACGATTTAATACCAGGGAGTGGTTAATTAAGGCTTTGGGGAGAACAGCATTGCCAAGTGGCACCACCGGGTGGAACAACAGGTTTACCAGAAATGGGCTTTGTTCATGTATTTTAGCTCGATGGCAAGAGCCTGGCAGATCTTTAAAGTCGAGCTGGGGGATGTTGGTGGGGGGGGGGGTGGGTACTGAGAAAAGGCGTGCCAACTGCTCACATGGCGCTGCAAGCTGGAAGAAAGAGGGGGTCACAAGTCCCTCTTCAAATAATCTGAGAACAACCACATGCTTATGGACCCAGTGATTCATGAACACATGTTTATGCCCGTGAAAGTCACCGTGGCACAGAGCCGGGATACGGCAATGTACCTGCCCTCTTGGCACTTGCTTTCCAGTCTGCAGACCGATTGTTAATCAAGAACAACCAGGAACGAGTGAAAACTGCTAGGAGTGAAATCCACATTATTCGAGGACCAGACCTCACTTAATTAAAACAATCCTTTAGGGGGCGCCTGGCTGGCTAAGTCGGTAGAGCATGTGACTCGATCTTGGGGTTGTAACTTCGAGCCCCAGCTTGGGTGTAGAGAGATTACTTTTAAAAAATTAAATCTTTAAAACAGTCTTTTAGTATTTATGAATGGCAGCTCTAAGCAGGGTTCCCTCTTAGGTTCAATAACCATCACAAAGTAAAGCCTGACACTTCCTGGCCATTCGAGAACCTTGTAATTAAATTGGAGATGACACTCAAACCTACAAAAAGTTTAAAATCACTGGATGTTAGGGGTGCCTCGATGACTCAGTCGGTTAAGCGTCTGACTTCAGCTCAGGTCATGATCTCCCAGTTCGTGGGTTCGAGCCCAGCATCAGGCTCTGTGCTGACAGCTCAGGGCCTGGAGCCTGCTTCAGATTCTGTGTCTCAGTCTCTCTCTGCCCCTCCCCGGCTCACACTCTGTCTCTCTCTCTCTCAAAAATAAATAAACATTAAAAAAATTTTTTTTAATTAAAAAAAAAAAAACAATAAAATCACTTGATGTTAGCGTTGGCGGGACATAAGAGATCTTTTAGGGAAATGCATATCAAAACCACGATGAGATACCACTTTGAACCCACTAGAGTGACTATAATTTAAAAAACAGAAAATAACAAGTGTTGGTGAGGACGTGAAGAAACTGTGGCCCTCATACACCACTGGTGGGGATATAAAATAGTGCAGGGGCACCTGGGCGGCTCAGCTGGTTAAGCGTCTGACTTCCACTCAGGTTATGATCTCCTAGTTCATGGATTCGATCCCTGCATCGGGCTCTGTGCTGACAGCTCAGAGCCTGGAGCCTGCTTCGAATTCCGTGTCTCCCACTCTCTGTCCCTCCCCCACTCACGCTTTCTCTCTCTCTCTCTCTCTCTAAAATAAATACGCATTAAAAGATTAAAAAATAAAAAGAGCTTAATATTAAAAAAATAAAATAAAATAGTGCAGTCACTTTGGAAAACAGTCTGGCAGTTCTGCAGGAGGTTAAACGTGAGTTTGTATGTGATCTAGCAAGTTCACTCTCGGGTACATACCCAAGAGAAGTGAAAACCTGTCCCCATAAAAAGTTGTACACAAATGTTCATAGCAGTGGAAACACCCCAAATGTCCATCAACTGATGAATGGATTAATAACCCATGCTGTCTCCAGGCTATGAAGTATTATTTGGCAATAAAAAAGAATTAAATGCTCATATACGTTAAGACATAAATGAACCTTGAAAACACTATGCTCCATGAAAGGAGCCAATCACAGAAAAGCACAGATAGTATGATTCCAATATATGACTGTCCACAATAGGTAAATCTGTAGAGACCGAAATATCAGTGGTTGCCCGGTTTCAGGAGTTGTGGGGGCAAAAAGGAGTGACTGCTAAGTAAGGTTTTGTAAGGGGGTGACGGAGTTTTCTAAAATTGATTGTGGTAATGGTTGCACTCTGCGAATACACTCAAACCCACCTAACTGTACACGTTAAGTGGGTGAATTGCATGTGCATTCTATCTTAATAAAGCAGATTTCATGCATATATAAAGCTCTGACCTAAACCCTTCATTTCATAGATAACTTTTAAAATAGAAATGCCAAATTATAATTGCTTTTGAAAAAAGTCTTTCTACAGATTTTCCCATATTTTTAAAGAAAATAAGCACAAGAAAATTTTAGATCTTCCTGATGACTGATGGGCATATGAGGGTCAATTTTTGTGCCCACTATATAGTGATGCCCTCAGAACCACATGAACCTCTCTCTGCTTCCAAGGCTACTAGGGTTTAAGTATTCTTTTGTCTCTATTATGGCTTTCTATGTCTTGCTTTTAGGCTAATCCTGTTAATTTCCTGCTGCTATCAATGTTACTGCAGTACATCTACCCCAAACCTGCTATATATGAATGCAGAGAAACCAGAAAATTCATGTCTGTTAACACTGCGCCTTTAGTAAGAGTAAACAGACTCAGAGAGAGCACAGGAAGTACACTAAATGTAGAATGCAAAAGCGTCTCTAATTTTATTTATTTCCCAACACTGATTTTGGTTGCTCAGACGTGTTTGCTTCCTTACCAGGTTCTCAGCTGCCTTCTGGCTTATTGCTGGCAAGTTTCCAGAGGTGACAGTCACTGTAATTAGTATTAAATGTTTTCTTTTACTGTAACAATTTTTATCCAAAGCACAGCTAGATGTAATATCTAACTGGAAAAAGAGGTGAAAACTTTAAAAATATAAACATGAGCATTCAAAGTATTCTGTTTATCTGGTGCCAATTAGTTTGGGGACAGAGTGCCCTTCTCTATCATTCAGGTAAGATTTTCAAACAACTTAGCCCTGGAATTTTTTATTGCATCTTAACTATGGAACTCACAGAAGGAAGAGATAAAAGCAACACCTTACTTAACATTGGCTCATTTTAGAAAAAATAGTACACATTTAATGCAAAGTCCATCTATGAGACCAACACTGTTTTGATGTGTAAAGGCTGGACAGTTGTCACTTAGGGATGACAGCCGCAGTCTCATAAACTTCAGCACCCAATTTATTTTTGTACTTTGTCTGGATTGCGCAATATGGAGACAAGTTTGACTCACAGGGAGTAGGTGCAAATCCTAACTGTTTTCTGAACAGCTTTCCTTGCAATCCGGGGATTTCTGGAATCAAAACTGATTCAGTAGCTTGGACAGATTTACTGAAAATGTTTCACCAAAAAGCTGAACGCTAAAAATAACTAACGGCTCCTCAGTTTGCTTGTAATAAATATAAAAATCAAACAAAAGCCTCTAAACCTTATAATAAGTGCTAAAACTCTAAACTTGATGGGGTTATTCATTTACTTGTTATTATATAACTGACCTATGCCAGAGTGAGAGCATTTGCAAAGCAAATATGCCTAACTAAGCCTTGCCTAGAATGTAACTGAGTGTGGTACACGTGTACGGAGGTGGTATATTAGCTTGTGCAATTTTATGTGGATATACGTGCCCAGGCCAAACTTTTTAAAAGACTTCAGAGCTATAAACTTGCCAATCAATGCTCTACTTATAAGAATTCAGAAAAAATGGGGCACCTGGGTGGCTCAGTTGGTTGAGCATCCGGTCATGATCTAGCCCTCTGTGAGTTCTGGCCCCGTGTCGGGCTCTGTGCTGACAGCTCGGAGCCTGGAGCCCGCTTCGGATTCTGTGTCTCCCTCTCTCTCTGCCCCTCCCCCACTCATGCTCTGTCTCCCTCTATCTCTCAAAAATCAATAAACGTTAAAAAATTGAAAAAAAAAAAAGAATCCAGAAGAAACTTCTTCTAACGTCTACAAAAAAATGGGTTAATCCAGCAGCAGCACTGTACCGACTAACATTAAGGGCTTACCATGTGCCAGGGTGTGTGCTAGAAGCTTTACATGCAATGTTTAATTTAATTCTCAGAACCCAACGAGGTAGGCATTCTTATTTATGCCCACTTTACAGATGACAGAACTGAGGCCGAGAAGTTAAGGCACTCACCCAAACATTAGTTACGGGGTTTTCAACATGCGTTTCAGTTACGGCTTTTCAATAGAGAAAAATATTTTTAAAGAATTTTGAATTAAATACGTGGACCCTTTTAAAAAAGTTTCATCTGTATGCAGCTGGTGCCTAACAAGTATCCGTTGACTAAAAAACAAAAGAGCGACCATTCGCACGCCGTGACTTCTACAGCCCAGTATAAAACCAGATATTAGTCATATCCCTAAATTATTAGAAAATATCACGATACTCAGTATTCTGTCCAAGAAGGCAAGGAAGTATAAAATGCATCTGGAGCACATTTTGCATAAAACTGAAAGACTCATAAAACTGCCAAGAGTAAGGCAATCCTGGCAGTTATACAGATAAGAACTCACTGATGTTGAAGTGGTTTGATCCTCAAAAACGCTTGACAGACAAGAGTGATATTAGAGAGATTCAGGATCTTTTTCTTTGTTCTTGTGGTTCATTTGAAATGAAGGAACGGCAAATCTCACAAATTTCAGCAATACCCCTCCTGGTAACCTCCTGTAAACTCCACGTTCAACCTTGAATCCAGTACCCCCAGACTTCCAGTCTGAGCCCAGTCCTCCTTCCCAGGTGTCTTCAGAATGAGTGCTAGCTTGCCTGTTCCCACCCTAGTGACTGCAGAGGCGGAATTCTTTTAATCCTGTTCCCAGTCTCTCCCTCTCAAGACAGAAACTACATGGGAGATACAAATCACTTCTAGTCCAGTGATTCTGGGATGATTCCAAAGCGCCTTTTTTGGCACATGGTTATTTCAATACGAGAATGAAGTTTCAAATCTCAGACCATGAAGATATGGTTAAAAATTAATCATAAACAGGCAGTGGCAGGTACTGGCAAAACAAACAAACAAACAAACAAACAAAAACATACCAAAAAAACCCCCAAACTAAACCCTCCCAGGAAACACAATATCAGATTTTCATCTATCTATCAATCAACAAACAGGATGCAACAATTTTAACCGTAGTTAGATAACTGAATTTATTCCTCTAACTGTGCATCATAAAATACTATATAGCTTCAACTGAAAATAATACATTGTTAACTTTTTCCAGCAATTAACAGATTATGGTTATGCTTTCAAAAAGAGTTTTTATCTTTTAGAAACACATATAAAAACACTTACCATTAAACTGAGATAGCGGAGACTTGCTGCAAATCATCCAGTTTGAAAGGGGAGGTTTGGATGTAACAGAAAAAATAAGATTGGACATGAGTGGAAAGATAGGCTGAGTGATGAGTGGTGGGCAGTTATTTGATGCACACTCTGGCTTTATATAACATTTGAAGTTTTCCCAAGTAAAAAGATTTCTTTACAATCCCAACACTCTCCAAATACTCATGCAAGACAGTGAGAGGACAGTGGGGCATCACGGGTCGCCTTTGGAGTAAAAATCTAATGGGAATGAACTGGGGAAGTCCCTTTTTTTGCCCCACAGATCCTGCCTCTGGAAACAAACAAACAACCTCCCTTCCCTTTTGGCTGGGACAAATTTCAGCCTGCCCGCCCTAACCAAAAACATGAAATGGAGATCCTCTGGCAACTCCACCCTGCCATTTCACCAACAGTAAATTAATTATAAATCACCCTAGAAAGGTGCAAGGTTCACTGGGGCTAGATTTACACCTATTTACAGGAAAACTATTGGTGTTGCCCAGTCCACATGTAACGAACATGTAGCTCAAAACAACTCAAGTCATTCAACATAAAAACAGGAGTGAATCATAAAATGAGTGTAAAGAAGAAGCCTAAAGTTATGGTTCTCCTGTAGTTAGTACTCTGGTGCATGCATGTATATATACATAAAGTCACGTATATTATTTTCTTCTTTCTTTCTTTCTTCTCTCCTGCTGCGTTGTTGGTACACTAACACCTGCTTGTTCTCCCTACTGGGTGATCTGGCACTGAACCCAACGGTATTTGGGGTAGGAATTTAGGAGGGAGAAAGAGAGGCAGACAACAATGTGATTCTAAATTCTACCCTTAAAACATAGCGGGCCCTCAAATAGGTGTGGAATACTTTCTTTCCTGAGAATGAAGTTCTTTTGTCTAACTCCTCACCTTCTGGCATTTTCCTCCTTAGCAAAGGACATGTCAGTCTTTTTCTCCCATTCTCTGAATCAAAGGCTTTAATTATTCAGCTCGTATTACTGATGCTGTCTGGGACTTTCCTCTGTGTGACCCATGACCTGTATTCTAGTCAGTGACGTACTGGTAAATGTTTAGCAACTGGCTGCCTAAGAAGAAAACCTTGATTTTTAGCGTTTGCCAATTTCCATAGGGCAAATACACTCACTGTAGCCAATTTCAAGCTGCCAACACCAGGACATAGGATGCAGAGTTAGGAAGAAATGTGTACGACCAGCTCCCCTGAGCACGGAGGAGCTGGCCCCATCAAATTAAGGGAACTTGTGGTTTTCCTAGGATGATCCCAGTTTATGCCTGTGGTCCTGGCATAATTATTCATGATACCCCTTACCACTCTTTAAAAGTGTTGACGAGGGGCGCCTGGGTGGCGCAGTCGGTTAAGCGTCCGACTTCAGCCAGGTCACGATCTCGCGGTCCGTGAGTTCGAGCCCCGCGTCAGGCTCTGGGCTGATGGCTCGGAGCCTGGAGCCTGTTTCCGATTCTGTGTCTCCCTCTCTCTCTGCCCCTCCCCCGTTCATGCTCTGTCTCTCTCTGTCCCAAAAATAAATAAAAAACGTTGAAAAAAAAATAAAGTGTTGACGATATATCATGCAGTCACTCCAAAGAATAAATCACATTTGGGCCACTTCCTCATAGTAAAAATCTTCCATAAAAGGTAGGATGTGGTATCTCCTTGACCAAACTGATATTACCTTCCTTCTCCCAAATATGTAGCATGTTTTTAGATGTTTTTCATCAAACACTGGTAGTTGGGAAAGTATGGATGGCAAACAGACAGCCTCAACTTGTTCAAGTCCACTGACTTACACGCACAGAGTTTAGGGACTTGGAAATGCCATAGATTTGAGTAAAATCAAGCCAGGCAACTGGCTTCAGGCTACACTCCAGCTTGGAATCACATGAAGCCGAGTATCCCATGCAGAGTCTAGCACAGTGCGTGGCCCACAGGAATAAAAACTGGTTAGCTCCAGGGCACCTGGGTGGCTCAGTCAGTTAAGCATCTGACTCTTGATTTCGGCCCAGGTCACCATCTCACGGTTTGTGAGATTGAGCCCTGAGTCGAGTTCTACTCTGAGAGCATGGAGACTGCTTGGGATCCTCTCTCACTCCCAGTCTCTCTCTCTCTCTCTCTGCCCCTCCCTTGCCCTCCCTCTCTCTCAAAATGAAAAAAATAAACATTTTTAAAAGATTAAAAAAAAAATGATTAGCCCCTGTGGGACATACAGGCTTATTAAATCTTGGCGTTCAAGGTCACCCAGGTCAGTATTTACCTGATCCCTTTTATGACAACCCCAAGAGGCCATTCTCCCATCTAAGCTTTAATACCTTGGCAACTCAACACAACCAGTACTGGCTCACAAGGATGATGAAGTCTGGCAGGTGAGTGTGTGGGTCTTCGTTTTTCAGAGGGCAGGACGCCATGGAAAAGTCCAGTTAAATAGCTGTCTTTAAATGTCTAAGGAGCTGTCATGCAGAAGAGAGATTGGATACACTGTAGGGTCAAGGCAGAAGTTATAGGAGTAAGTGTAAGTAAGGAAGGGCATCTAACACCACCACCCATGACAGCTAACATTTATTGGGTGCTTATGTTTTGCCAGAAGCCTCATTACACTGTGGACCCATATCAAGCTTGAAGTCACACAGATCCACCCCTGCCTCGTTCCCTCCTGGACTGCCTACCTCAGGCTGTAAAGGAATTGTTTGTCCAGAAGGCCCAGAGGATTCCTAGCAACTGGCACTGCCCAGGCTGGCCACAGCTCACAGAGATTCACGTAAGTTCAGTCTGTCCAGAGGCGCTAGCTAAAGACCCAGTGGCCCAGATTCAGCGTTGAGTCAGGGCCAGGCATTCCAGAAGGTTCACGTGCTGGTCTCGAAGGCAACAAGTGCCCAGAAATATCCATCTCCTCATCTGTCAGAACAAGGTTTGCTAGGCTGTGGGTAAAAAGAAGGCCTAAGAAGTAGCATCCGTTCTGAATTCTGCAGCCTTGTTTGATTCCTGCAGCTTTCATAAAGGAAAAGTGCTCACTTTCCTAATCCTTTTCTCTTGTGTGCATTATCTGCTTCACTCAGGGGCTGACATAGCAAACCGTAAAGATCAAAGGAAGAAACTTCCTTTTTTAGAAATAACTTTGTCCTAGGGTGCCTGGGTGGCTCAGTCGGTTAAGTGTCTCAGGTCACGATCTCACGGTTCGTGAATTCAAGCCCCTCATCGGGCTCTGTGCCGATAGCTCAGAGCCTGGAGCCTGCTTCGGATTCTGTGTCTCCCTCTCTCTCTCTGCCCCTCCCTTACTCGCACTCTGTATCTCTCTCTCTCTCTCTCTCTCTCTCAAAAGTAAATAAACATTAAAAAAAAAAAAAAAACCCAACTTTGTCCTGACACTAGATTAACAGTAAAACAAATGACAGTCTTCTTAGTCACCAAGTTGCCAAAATCACCCTCAGACAGGTCATGCTGTACATCTCAGGAGTTGCAGTGGGGCAACTTATGAAAGTTGACAATGAGGTCAAGAATTGCGACACAGGCCATGTGTCTTGCCTCTAGAAACGTCAGAATTAGGGCGCTTCCATTCAGGACGTGATGTTGGGTCAGGTTGGAAGATACCTTGAATGAAGCCCAGTCTCAGTTGGGGCAAGATGAGTTCATGGAAATCCTGAGATTTCACAAAGTTTTGAAAGCCTCTGTGACTAAGTAACGGCAGTAATATTAATATTAAATGTCCTGCTTGTGTTGCCAAGTAAAATATCTTTTACTGTGCACGTAGCAGGGTCCAGTCACTCTGTTTTACAACTTATCTCCATTTTCTGCCTTTGGTCCTCACAACCAGTAAGATGGACGCCATTATCTCTATTGGAGAAGTTAAGGATCTCGCCTAAAGGTGACACTGTTAGTAATGGCACACTGAGGCTCTGAATTCAGGTCTGGTGGCTTCAAAGCTCTTTCCACTACAGAACACTACCCAAGTCTAGCCCAGCAGAGTCAAAATCTGAACTCAGACAGTTTTGCCCCAAGCCTTTGTGCTATCCTTCAGTTTCTTCACCTGCTGAGGGAAGATCATATGATTTGTCTTACCATAGTCTCAGTATCTTATAAACAACAGAAATTTATTTCTCACAATTCTGGAATCCAAGATCAAGGTACTGGTGGATTCAGCGCCTGGCAAGAGCCTGCCTCCTAGATGGCTATCTTTTTGCTGTCCCCTCACACGGCAGAAGTGGGGATGGGGGTTCTAGCTCTCTGGGGTCTTTTATAAGGACACTAATCCCAATCATAAGTGCTCTACCCTCATGACCTAATCACCTCCCAAGGGCCCCACCTCCTAATAACACCACCTTGGGGGTTAGAATGTCAATATATGAGTTTGGTGGGGGACACAATGTTCAATCTATAGCAGTACCCAACTCACAGGGTACTGAGAGCGTTTGCTGAGATAATCCATATAAAGTGTTTAGCTTAGTGTCTGCACATAGTAAGTGCCCTTTAATGTTGGCTGCCGTTACTTCCACAGGCACATGGATGAGCTTTTCGCCCAAGGTGCACAGATTGCATACACTCATCTCTTCTTAAAGTTTTACAGAACACACTTCCTTTTCCCAACATAAATAATAAGTTTATCAGGGCAGAAAAGAGAGCCAGCTAGCTGGCAATGGACTTAGACTTGGGTCTGAATTTTGGCCCGGTCATTCACGGACTACATAAAGGCTTTGGGGCAGGATACCTCACTTCTCTGAGCCTCTCTCTCTCCATCTGTAAAATGGACAGTGGGGTTGGTAATGTGCATGCTTTCATAAAAACACGTACAGAACAATATGTACACAGCTGTTGCTCAATAACAGCTACTCTACTGGAAGTGACTACTGTTAAGTACTCACTATGGTCATAAGTTTTTCCGTCCTCTTTCCAAACTGTAGAGAAACCTGCTGGAGGTCCAGATCATTATTTTGATGTAACTGCCTCTAAAAATAACATTACCTCACCCCTTCGAATCATCGGTTATTTTCAAATGTATTCCCAAGGAGAATACGAACACACACACCCACCCACCCATACACACACATATGATTAGCCAAGTCTAAGCATCTAAGAGATGTCATGAATTAAGTAATGAGAGACCACACTGGATAGCTCCATCACCTACAGAAAAGGTCTTCTGAGAAATTCTGTGCGCCACATTGGGTACACTGAACAGTTTCTGTATCTGATTCAGAATACTGCCATCCCAAGGTGAATACTGGCTTACTTATTAAAGCTAAAGCACATGTAATTAAATATCATAGAAGTCAAACCTTGATTTATTTTTACTTTCAAGGCAATTGGTTTGTATTAAAGCCACTCACACACACCTACACACAAGTCAAGCTATCACAAAAACAAACCCCCAAAACCTGTCAATTAAAACCAGTACTCCTTTGTTTCTCTACTAATTCTATTTCCAAAACCATGATGGGTTTTGTTTTATTCACTTGTTAAATGCCCCACATGCTAAACATTAACAGCACCCTTTCCATCTTTGGTTACTGTGCCAAGCAAAATATCCTTCATATTAAGGTTGAAATTCACTTACTGGTCTTTTGAGGAAAAGTGTTCACATGCCTAACACATTCTGATACCTGACTTAACCACTTAGATGCAGGCCACTTGGGTCTTAAAGTCTTAATCTTCGGTTTAAATGTGCATTGCACAATTCATAACTTCATGGGCAAACTTGGGACTCTGACCACGTCCCACATGGTAGGAATACTACAGTGTGCCCTTGCTTTCCATTTCGGTCTTGTGTTCTTGAATTTGCAATGTTTCCCATCCATGTAGAAGTACTGAGTACAGTTTTTTTACAAAAAAAAAAAAAAAAAGCATATATATCTACCCTCTGTGCAGATACAACCAGAAAATTCTATGATCTTTTTTATCCTGGTTTTTCTCATAGGAAGTGGAAAGCCCAAATGCCAAAGCTAAATACCCCAATGTTTGGAAAATTGAGGCCTCATACTTTCACCATGCTGGCTAGCTGAAACGGGTGACAGATTTAGGTTTCTTTGGTTTGTACCTACGAGTATGTTATGGGTGCAATGGATTTTCACCCATTTTCTGCTCGTAGCATCCTATCTAAATGATTTGAGAAGCCAGAATGCCCACCCCACAGGAGGCTGCCCTCCCTGATCCAGTCTTTATTTCTGCTTGTTGCCAAGCAACAGAGGAGGGAAGGGAGAGGGCAGCACTGATCCTCCAGTCTTCTGAGGATGCCCAAATACTTGCCTTTCTGCAGCATAGTGTTTGGTGACTCCAACAATCTCCTTTGCATTTCTCTCCTCACTCCACCAGGGTGGCTCATCTAACAGTGTCCTTGTGGTCTAAAATATCCAGCATTTCAAGGAAACATCTAAATACTACTTTGTGCTGTTTTGGTTCCTCTTCCAAAAAGTATGTGTCGACCCATC
The DNA here is from genome assembly GCF_046562875.1 of Panthera onca. Taxonomy (NCBI): domain Eukaryota; kingdom Metazoa; phylum Chordata; class Mammalia; order Carnivora; family Felidae; genus Panthera; species Panthera onca. The sequence goes on along the minus strand of NC_138349.1, from coordinate 37,424,834 downwards.
TCATCAACAATAACTTAAGAAAGAGTCACGGACAAGGGCACGCGGGTGGCTCAGTTGGTTCAGTGTTCGGCTCTTGATTTTGACTCAGGTGATGATCTCACTGTTGGTGAGTTTGAGCCCATTTGAGTCCCCAGTCGGGCTCTGCACTGACAGGGCGGAGCCTGATTGGGATTCTCTCTCCCTCTCTTTCTCTCTCTGCCCCTCCCCAGATCCTTCTCTCTCTCTCAAAATAAATAAACTTAAGAAAAATCTTTATTAAAAAAAAAGAAAAAAGAGTTACACATGAAGTTGTTGCTACAGCAATGTTTATGATGTAGAGACCCCTCGCTGCAGCCTACAGCTTCCAGAGAAAGGTTAAATAAATTCTTGGGGATATAATACAACCATTTAAAAAATGATGTTTTGAAAAAAAAAAACCAACCAAAAAATAAAACAAAATAAAACAAAAAAAATGATGTTTTGGGGCACCTGGGTGGCTCAGTCTGTTGAGCAACCGACTTCGGCTCAGGTTGTGATCTCACAACCTCACGGTTGTGAGTTCAAGTCCCATGTCGGGCTCTGTGCTGTCAGCTCGGAGCCTGGAGCCTGCTTTGGATTCTGTGTCTCCTTCTCTCTCTGCCCCTCCCCCACTTGTGCTCTGTCTCTCTTTGTGTCTCAAAAATAAATAAACGTAAAAAAAAAATTTTTTTAAATGATGTTTTGGGGTGCCTGGGTGGCTCAGTCAGTTGAGTGTCTGACTCTCGATTTCGGCTCAGGTCATGATCCCAGGGTCGTGGGATCGAGGCCTGCATGGGGCTTCATACTGAGCATAGAGCCTGCTTGAGATTCCCTCTCTCTCTAAAATTAAAAAAAAAAAAAAAGTTTTAATGCCATAAGAAAATGCTTATGCTAAAACTTTTAAAAACAAAAGCTAGCAAAATCTCATCTTAGTATGATCTCAAATTACCTGTAAAATATGGCACATTGTAAACAGTTGTTTTCTCTAAGTGATGGGACTGTAAGTACTTTTTCCTGCTTTTTCTCTACAGTTTTCTATTATCCACTATTTGTATTGGGGAAGGGTAAAAAAATAATTGAAGGACTAAGAGTGTTATAGCTAATTAAATAAAACATTTTGGTCTTTCTTATTCTAAGCCTGTTTTTTGTTTTGTTTTGTTTGTTTTTAAGGAAGTCAATCTCTGGCAGCTCAATTGTCCTGTCCTTTGGATTAACAGTGGACAGTATTCTGTATGGGGGTGATGAGAGCTGGCATTTACTGAATAAATGCTATATGCCAAGCAGGGATCTAGGTTCTTTCTATATACATTATCTAATTTAATTCTCATATCAACCCAATGAGTAGTATGATTATCTCCATCCTGGAACTGACACATAGGTGAATAATTGGCCCTAGGCCATCCAGCGGCTATCCAAACTAAAGCCCTCCATTTACAACACATTAGACCCTCACAGCATTTTATTAGGACTATCATTAGTTTCAAAATATTTGGGAAGTGAGCTGACTCAGTAAGGTGCTACTTATGCATGCTTCAAAGAATCAAATCATCAAGGAGCAGATCAAAGGAATCTCCCAGTTGATACTCTATGGAAATTCCAGTGAAGAGATTTTGCCAAAGTCTACCTTATGGATGGAAATGACTATCTCAATGAGGTGGTGATAATGTCACTTGTACCTTTTCTCCTGTGACATCAGTCAAATGTTCATGGACCTGAGGTGCAAGGCATAAGAGAAAAAACTATATCATCTGCAATCAGACTTCTAACCTAATTGAGGAAATAAGACAACACACAGGGAACAATTGGCACGAAGAAGAAGAAGAAGAAGAAGAAGAAGAAGAAGAGGAAAAGGAGAAGGAGGAGAAGGAAGAGGAGGAGAAGGAGGAGGAGGAGAATGGAGGAGGAGGAGGAAGAGGAGGAGGAGAAGGAGGAGGAGGAGAATGGAGAAGGAGGAGGAGGAGAATGGAGGAGGAGGAGGAAGAGGAGGAGAAGGAGAAGGAGGAGGAAGAGGAGGAGGGGGAGGAGGAGGAGGAGGAGAAGAAGAAGAAGAAGAAGAAGAAGAAGAAGAGGAGGAGGAGGAGGAGGAAGAAACCCAATTAAACGCTAAGTCGTGTGGCAAAGTGGATAACTAGCATAGAAGTCATAGCTCTGAAGTATCAGAATTTGGAAGACACAAGGAACAACACTTTAAGACCACCTAGCCAACTCCAGTGTCTCAACATGAGAGCTAGTAACTTGGTTGCGGCTACACAGCTAAATAGCAGAGGTAGGTGAAGTAACCAAGGAAGACCGATGAAGCAGTCTTACAAAAGCTTTCCAAGGACAAGTGGTGAGGTGACAGTACTTTCGATAAAAAGTGGACAACACTCCCCTCTCCTGGTTCAGCAATATTAACCTACCACTGGTCTGATGTTTAGCTTACAAGCTTGTAAAGAGTTCCTGCGTTGAGATTTAAAATTTTAAAACAATCAGAAACTACTGAATTGTCGTTTCATTGCATTCATCGTTTTCAAACGTTAAGTATTTCTATGTGTATTGCACTCTATCCACGATATTACCAAATAGAAACACACCCACTCACATAAGCATTCCAAGTGCCTATCTGAGAGCACTGAGATCTGGCTGTCTTCAACACACCTCTGGTTTAGACGGAAGCAGGTTGTTTGACGTTGTAAACTGATAAATAGGAATTATTTGTTCAGCTTCAATGCTTCCACCGACAACAATACCCCTGCATTTTATTTAAAGCACCCAAATACTCTTTGTAATAGTTGCTCACATAAAGTCTATCAATCGTTAGAAAATGGGGATATAGTTAACTCTTAGTATATCTAAGATATAGATTAGATTAGATTAGATTAGATTAGATTAATCTAAATATGAATTGACCGAGCACTATCTTTTTTTTATAAAAAAATACCTAAACATTAATAGGCAAGACTTAAAGATGTTGCCCTAGTTTTCACTGAGAACTTTTGGTAGTGAACACAGCAGATGCCACTCAGAACATGTAAAATTTATTTCAGAAATGCTTGTTCAAATTTGAGAAATGAAAACGTGGTAGGATAATGAAAAGTAAATTTTGATGAATCCCTTTTAAAAGTTTAAAAGTTAAGTATCATGGTCACTGGACGTAAAATAGCTAAGGTTTTAATTTTTGTAAAAAATACAAACCACTTTAATTTCTGACACCAAATACAGAGGCATAAAGTTATATTTTCTTGTATTCTAAAATAATAATTGTTGGGGCGCCTGGGTGGTTCAGTCAGTTAAGCATCTGACTTCAGCTCAGGTCCGTGGGTTCGAGCCCCTTATGGAGCTCTGTGTTCACAGTTCAAACCTGGAGCCTGCTTGGGATTCTGTGTGTGTGTGTGTGTGTGTGTGTGTGTGTGTGTGTGTCTGTTCCTCCCCCGCCCGTGCTCTGTCTCTCTGTCTCTCAAAAATAAATAAGCGTTTAAAAAATAATTAAAAACTTAAAAAAAATCCTTGTGGGTTTGCAAGCTCAAGTGAAGCCTCAAAATTATTTTTTCTCTGCCTCCAACCTATTATTAAGAAAGAGTACTTTTAATTCCTCAAAAATTATTTCTAAAGGTGTTATATACCCTCACAGACCATTTAGGCTAGCTATACTACACAAAAACTCAAAACAGTTCTCTTTTGATACACTTTAGCTATTTACATTGCAAACTGTCCTACGATTTGTAAACATAGATCAGAGAAATAACTAAAATGTGGTTTCAAAAGAAGTAAAACAGGTTAATAAATCATAAGTAATCAATATCAAGTCCATAAAGAAGGTAATTTTCTAACAATTCTGAAAAACAAAAATAAGTACAAATTCAAGTGCTAAATAGATGCCTTCCTTACAACAATCACCCAATCTGCTGTGTGGCTTCAAAGTTAACTTTCAGCCTAAACATTTCACATCTACAAAATACAAGCATCAGAGTCATCCCGTCCCACATCAGTACTTTCCAAAGTCTCAGAGATTTTAACTGAGCGCAGAAAACCTAAGAGTCTAAAGAGAGAAACAAAAAAGTTTGCCAAATATCAAGCTTTTACAGATAAATCCAAAACCTATACTAGCAATTTCTCCGTATCAGACAGAATAACCCATACGCAAATGGTGTTTGAATGCAATCATTAATTAGTATGCATTCTACTTACTTTGCTTTTTGCCATTTATAAGCTTCATTAAAGACACCCAGAAAGAGGTAACCAGTAGAAGGAGGTTCGGCTCAGATAGGAAAAAACAGTTGTAAACTCGATCTACGAATTTACATCCCACAACGTCATGCAGGGAAGGTACTCTTTATAAAGTAACATCATGTATACACGCTTTAGATTGTGAAATAACGCCTTTCAGCTTTTTACGCCGCAAGCTACCATTAGAAACCCTCAACTCTACCTCCCCAGTTCCCAGAAAAAAAAAATCCACCTCTAATTCTCATTGGTCCACATAGTTCCGGCCCACATGGTATCAGTGGGTGTGCCCCCGCCAACGGGTCCTCTCATTGGCTGCGAGGAAAGAGCATTTAATAGGATGTGATTTGGGGGGTTGTCAAACTCCACGCCTCCAGGCCTCGCGTTTGCCAATAGACCCGAGGTACTGGCGGCTACTCTGCGATTCAAAGGACAAGGTGGCTGCCTGAGCGCCAACCCAGAAAGACGAACTCTGACAAGGAAAAGGGGCGAGGAGAAGGGAGAGGGCCCTCCCGCTCTACGCCTACTCCCGGAACCCGTGAAATGTTCGCACACGTGCATTTTCCCACCGACAAATTAGGAAGGCGCGCAGTACGCTGGCCTTGCCTAGAGCCAAGACCGAAGGAGCAGCGCAGGATCCGCATTGAATCGGCCCATTCTACAGACGGAAGCAAGCAAGCGTGAGGCTCAGGCAGCGATCTTTAGTGCTTGGCGCCCCTGGGGAAAGAATCAGTCCCCGGAGTCCCCTCCGTACACTCCCCCGACAGCGGGCGCTGGGGCGCACCAGTCGCGCTGCGGTGCCTGCCCGCGGCTCCCGGGGTGGTAGGCGCGCGGGATGCGCCTGCCTCGCGCCAGCGTTCCGCTCGCGATGGGACTTACGCGGCCTGTTCTTCCTCCCGGAGTCCATCCTCCTCCGCAGCCGGCATTTCTTGGCGGGGGAGTCGTGCTGAGGGGGCGGTGGCTGCGGCTGAAGCTCGGGCAAGAGCTGGAGGCGCGGGGGTGCCGCGTCGCCACCGCCCGCGGGGCCCCGGCTGCAGAGGAGCAGCGGCTGGACTGGCGGCGGGTGGAAGCCGTTGTGCAGCAGCCGGTTTACGGCGGCAGCGCCGGTGTCGGCGGGGGGCCCCGGAGCGTGCGTGGCCGAGTGCTCGGGCCGCCCGCCCCGGTCGCCCATGCCGGAGGCTGGTGCGGCGGCGCGCGGGCCCCGGCTCAGGCAGCCTCGCTGGAGGTCATTCTCGGGCGTCTTTATTTCCCCGGATCCTCCCTGCGGTTTCCGATTCAGCAGCCGCAGAGCCGGCGCCGGGGGATGGCGAGCCCGGCGCTCCTCCCCTTCTCCCACCGGCTCCCCCCTCTCCTCCGCGCTCTGCCCCCTGCGCGCCCGCCCCGCCGCGCCAGCCTGGAGCATGCCAGCTCCGGGCGCGGAATCGGGGATCCCCGCGGACCCCCGGCCGGGGCCCCCACGGCTCGCCTCCCCCTGTTCCCCCGGCCGCGCGACTTCAAACGCGGCTTCCTTGCCTTCCAGACCTGTCCCCACTACTGAGCATGCCCAGTGCTGCCCGCCACCGCCACAGACGAGTTTCAACTAGGGGACTGAAGTTCTCTGGGTTTGCAAAAAGATGGGCGGGTTGAGCTTTGTATCTCGGAGAGGCGGAGAGGGGACTGAGCGAGGCTGGCGCAAGAGGAGCAGGTAGCTTCGGGAGGAATACGGAGGCACACAAATATTTGTTGAGGTTTCAAGTTTGCTAATCCTGTCCCCAGAGAGCTAGACACCTTTGCAAGGTCATTCACGGCTGTCCCCTCCAACACCCCTCCTCTCGTTGCTTTGTGAGTGTGTGTGTGTTTGGTTAAGTGACCAAACTACTCACAGGCCTGAGTGGAGGGAGGAGAGGGAATATTTATAGAAAGGTAGGCCGATTTGCGGAGGGAGGGGAGTGAAATTTCTTTACTGGCACACATACAGACACCATGTGGTTTCCCGGAGTTGTCTTCTGCAGGGAGGAAACCTAGGAATACAGTGTAAGGACAGTGAAGGACACAGCTGCACGCAGGATTAACAGGTGCTGGAAGAGACCAAGAAAGCAGAAGCAGTCCCAAGCTATAAAAAGCACTTTCCTCACCCAGAAAGAACTTCAAGAGACAAAGTGATCCTATTTATAGAATAAGGAGTTGCCTGTGTTTTAAGAAGGGAAAGCAGTATGGCCCAGTGGTCAACACCATAACCTTTGGAGTCTGAGCTGGGTTCAGATTCCAACTCGGCCACTGAGCAAACCCAGAGAGAGTCATTGCTCAAGTGAGCACACCTGGCAATAGGAAACAGGACTGGACATGCTCCGTAGGCAGGACAAATTTGGGTGCTGAGGACTTTACTAAAGTTATGTAATCCCTTGAGGCTTCAGCTTTTGAATCTAACAAGGAGCTGTTGTGAGAAATCTATCTAAAGTAACTGGTACAATCCTGGCACACAGGAAATGTTTCAAACAGGTGGTAATCTTTATTACATTATTAGCAGTTCACCCATGTCGAGTGAGAGGAACAAATCATGTTCACAGCCATATTTACTGTGTGATTTATTGTATGTGATGTTCTCCATCATTTGTGTTTACCTAATCTACAGAGGACTCAGAGGCCAGCAAGTGCTGCCTGGGCCACTGGGTTGCCAAGCCCCTGGGCCTCAGTGCGTTCAGCAGCAGCCAGGGCCTGTGCCTTGAATTGGCAATTTCTTCCAGGAGTGCCCTACCCAGAACCACAGCTTGGGAACCATAGGGGCCCTTGAGAACTCTGGTCTGCCCACTCATTTTTCCAGATAAGGAAGCAGCCACAGAGAGATGGCTGAGGTTGTTAAGAGCAAAATCAGGGCGAAATCCTAAATCTTCTATCCCTGACTTTATCATACTATTTGAGACACAGAGGAAAAAAACAAAACAAAACTTGGGGGCTGTGGCCCCTACCTCTCCTGCCTCATCTCCAGCTCCCTGTGCTCCTGCTATAGGGCAGCCTGCCAGTTCCTCAAACAATTTCTTTTCCCTTTGCATCTGTTATTTCCATTGGCTGAAATTCTCTTCCCCCAGACCTCTTTGTCCACTAGATTCAGACTCAATCCTCAGATCTCTGCTTCAGCCTCTTATATTTGGAGAAACTTTCCCTGACCCTTGGGACTAGATCAGGTTTTCCTACTCCCTACACCGTATCTTCCTTACTCTATCAGTTTGTAACTCTACCATGCATCTGTTCCCTTATTTGTCAGTGGGGATATTAATAGGACATCAACTAAGTCGTTACAATGATGAAATTAACTAATATATGTGAAGCACCCAGCACATCATAACTGCTCTGAAAAATCTAGATATTGTAGCCAGGGCACAGGGGTGCAGGAGCACCTGGCTGTGAGGGTCCCAAACAGACCAGGTTCAGCTACTTGCCACTGACAAAATCCAAAAGGCAAAGAGACGAGTAGTGGGGAAACAAGAAAGGAATTGATTTCGGTGAGGCCAATACCAGAAAGCAGACTAACATGTCAAAGACTGTCTCAAAAGTGCTGACAATACTTCCAGGTTTATATAAGGAAAACAGGGGGCAAAGTTCACTGGGTACATGCAGCTGGGCAGTCAAGGTGAGGTTGATCATTGTCTTGGGGTCAGTCAAGCAGGGTCTTGCTGGCTCAGGGTGGTTCCTTATTGCTTGAGTGGGTAGTTTTGGTTCTCATTAGGGGATGCTTTGCCCAGAGGGTATTTTGCCTGAGTTAAGAGATAAGCTGGGAAGAAGAAATTAATCGATAAATAAGTTTGAGGTCAAAATAGTAATATTGAAAGAGGTAGTTGAAGTCCTCTTTCAATATTAGTATTTGACTGTCTCACCCCCTCCCCCGGCACCCCGCCCCCCAAACACACACTGCGATCTCCATTAAGGCAGATGACTCTGTTCATCGTTGTATCCCTAGGAAACTTTTGGTAATTACCTGTGACTGAATAAATGACTTACATGATATTTCACCCAGGGTGTCTCTCACTTTCTGCTGTAAGTCTGCTAAAAAATCTCTACTGCTACTCCTAAATATTCAAAGATTTTCAAATTCCCACATAACTTAAGCTGAGTAATTTAGGAAGCAGTTTACATCAGAGGTGCAAGTAGGAGCTTTAGCAATGCAGTATCTCCAAGGACATGCTCTCTCCAGCTTGATTCCCAGGCATGTTGAGGAACGCCTGAGCCAGGTGGCTCAGACCCAGGCAGGGCAGAAGTACTGGTACTGGGGACAGAACGTCCTCCACCTGCTTCCTTTCTCCCGCCCTTGTCAGGCTGGTGCCCTGGATCAGTCACACCAAGCATGTGGGGTAGAGAGGAAGTCAGGTGGCATCTCACAGGATTATTCAGGGGAGATATATCTGGGAAGTTTAACTCTGAGGTAGGAGCTCTCACGTGCTCCAGCAGGGGCATGGAACAATGTTTAGAAAAGAGTGAGGGAGGAAGGAACCCTCAAGCCACTTCTCTCCCTTTGTTCATTCTTTCATTTATTTACTAATCACTCATTAAGTGTGTACTATACTGTAGGCACTAAAACAGATGGTGGGAATACAGAGACAGCATAGATACCCTCACTACCCTCTAAAAGCTTACAACTTGGGGCGCCTGGATGGCGCAGTCGGTTAAGCGTCCGACTTCAGCCAGGTCACGATCTCGCGGTCCGTGAGTTCGAGCCCCGCGTCAGGCTCTGGGCTGATGGCTCGGAGCCTGGAGCCTGTTTCCGATTCTGTGTCTCCCTCTCTCTCTGCCCCTCCCCTGTTCATGCTCTGTCTCTCTCTGTCCCAAAAATAAAAATAAAAAAAAACGTTGAAAAAAAAAAAATTATTTTAAAAGCTTACAACTCAATAGCAAGAGAGAAGTCAGTGCTTCTCCATCAGTGCTATAAAAATAGCCTGGGGAGTGTTTACTTTTTAACTCTTCACTGAATGTAACATACATACAGAAATGTATACATAATCTAAGGGCAGAGCTCAGTGAATTCCACACAAATAAACACTGTGTGCAATTAGCACCTGATCAAGAAACAGAACATGACCAGTAATCTAGCAGATTTTTTTAAGAGCAAATTCTTCACCCAGGTCCATGGACTGATTTAGTAGGTTTGGAGCACAGGAATCTGCAATGGTGATGATGGTGATGATAAATATTTTTTAAAGAAGTAAAACAGTAGAAAAAAACTTTTCAAAAACGAGATTATGGGTGCCTGGTGGCCCAGTCAGTTGAGCATCTGATTTTGGCTCTGGTTATGATCTCATGGTTCATGAGTTCAAGCCCTCACCGAGTGACCTCAAGCCCTGCTTTGGGTGAGCCCTGCTTCTCTCTCTCTCCCTCTCTCTCTGCCCCTCGTGGGATTCTCTCTCTCTCTCTCCTTCTCCCTCTCTCTCTGTCCCTCACTCACTTGCACCCTCTCTCAATAAACAAACAAACAAATAAATATTTTAAAAAGTCCAACAACAAAGAGATTATGATGTAGATGGTCCTTGCTTGGACAAACATCGAACAATGACATCTGCCATGGAAGTAACTCCAGAGGACTCCAGACAGCGAGCTACAGGAAGGAGAAAGAAGGGAAGTGGTACTAAAACGGAGTTTAAAATTTGGGATGCCTGGGTGGCTCAGTCAGTTGGGCGTCTGGCTTCTGCTCAGGTCATGATCTCACAGCTTGTGAGTTCAAGCCCTGCATCGGGGCCCTGTGCTGACAGCCCAGAGCCTGGAGCCTGGTTTGGATTCTGTGTCTCCCTCTCCCTCTGTCCCTCCCCTGCTCGCACTGTCTCTCTCTCTCAAAAACTAAATAAACATTAAAAAACAAAAAACCTGGCTTCAGGGAGGAAATAACCCTTAAACTGAATTTTGAATAATAATGGGATTTCTTTAGGGAAGGTTGAAGGAAATCCATTCAGAAGGAGGGAATGGAGACTCTGTGGGAGGTTTGAAGCCTTCTGGCCTGTTTGGGAATCTGCCAGGAGTTCAACAAGGCTGAAGGACAGCTTTGCAAGGGAGGAGGTGAGCATTTGCAGCTGAAAATGTTAGATGGGTCCAAATCTTAGATGGCTTTCTGCCAGTAGGAAAGAGTTCCTAAGGGTCACGGGAAAACACTAAAAAGTTTTAGGTTATAGAAACACTACCAGACTTGCATTCTGGAAGAATCTCCTGTAGCAGCCTAGCAAATAATTGGGGGAGGAGGTCCGTATGGAGGGAGACCAGATAGAAGGCTATTGGAAAAGTTCAGATCAGCGGTGATAAGGGTCTGAGGAAAGGACATAGCAGTGGGAATGATAGCATTGTGTAGATTCAAGAAACTTTTAAGGGTAGAATCCATAGGACTTGGTGCGCGTTTGGAGGGTGAGGGAGAGGTAAGGCTAGGGTGATTTCTGTTTCCAGTTTGGCCAACTGGTGATGTAGTGGTTTCAACATGCAAGATGAAATCGGCAGAAAAGGACCAAGACCTTCTGCCTATATTCTCTTTGGGTCTTACACTTTAAAAAGGACGACCTTTGGGACGCCTGGGTGGCTCAGTCAGTTAAGCTTCCAACTCTTGATTTCAGCTCAGGTCATGATCTCACAGTTCATGAGATCGAGCCCCACATGGGGCTCTGCGTTGACATCGAGAACCTGCTTGGGATTCTCTCCTTCTCACTCTCTCTCTTCCCCTTCCCTGCTATCTCCCTCTTTCTTAAAACAAATAAAAAGACAAATAAATAGTTTTTTGTTTTTTGTTTTTTTTTTAAAAACCCGATGATCTTCGGGGCACCTGGGTGGCTCAGTCGGTTAAGCATCCGACTTCGGCTCAGGTCACGATCTTGCAGTCTGTGAGTTTGAGCCCCGCGTCGGGCTCTGTGCTGACAGCTTAGAGCCTGGGGCCTGCTTCGGATTCTGTGTGTCTCTCTCTCTATGCCCCTCCCCTGCTCACACTCAGTCTCTCTCTCTCTCTCTTTCTCTCTCAAAAATAAACATTAAAAAAATTTTTTTTTAAAAATTAAAAAATGATGATCTTTTAAAAATGTAGATCTGATCCTGACATTTTTGTACCTAAATTCCTATGTGGGTGCTCCACAATTCATAGCATTCTAAACTCTTTAGCAGGGTACATCCAGGTCCTTCATACACTGCCTGCTTCAGCCTTAATCTCCTGCCACTCACGTTTACTCCCTGTGTTTCTGTGAGTTGTGAGTTCAAGCCTCATGTTGGGTATAGAGATTACTTAAAAAAAATAAAATCTTTAAAAAGAATTCCTAGAACTTTAGCTGCCAGGATAATATTGCCCCAATATGAACTTCCTTACTTCATTGTTGCTTTTGTTATAGGTGTTGGTGCCTTGTTTAGAGATTTGCCACAAGGCCACCTCGTACAAGAGGTATAGGAGACTATTTTGAGTGTGGTGTTATTTTCGATTACAGTGATTTTCCATACTGCCTTCTGCATGGTCCTAAGAGCAGAGCTGCCTGAGGGAGTCAGAGGCCACCACGAACAAGCAAAAGCTGCTCTGGTGAATGAACGGTGTTAGAGTGAGGTTCTGATGACCCCTTCTTCAAAGCCTCAATCTTTTCCTCTCTTCAGAAAACTCAGCAACTACTACGTAGCAGGCCCCAAGCTAAGTACCGGGGATATACTCTTGAACAAAACCAAAGTCCCTACCCTTGTGTAGACTACAGAAGAGGCATGCATTAAGCACATAATCACCCGAAAAGCAAGTGAGGAAAAGGTAAGACTTCCAGTGCCATGAGGACACACACCAGGGTGACCTGGCCTAGTTTTAAGCTTTAGCAGAGGAAATGGTATTCGAGCTGAATTCTAAATATTGAGTAGAAGCTAACCAAGGTTGGGGTGAATTTAGAGAAGGCATCCCTAGCCCGTTCTTTCTACATCATAAATTTAGTAGGCATTCCATAAATACTTGCTGAATGAAAGAATGAATTGGCCCTGTCCCTCTCAATAGGACAAATCAAATGTAAGGAAAATTAATCACTGGAATGAATCATTGGAAAGGTTTAGGCCACTTCTTTCCTCTTTAATGTTCTTTTATATTGGTTGCTCTTCTCTCTGATGATGGAGTATTTTCTACCCAATATTCTTGTTGCCTATTTAAGTTTCTCTTTGGTTTGGTTTTGTTCTTGGTCAACAGAGATGGAAAAATATAGCATCAGCACCACCAATAATAACTGTTTATACATGAATGGAATATACCCCGCATGAGCAAACTTCCTGTCAGTCACTAATATTTTTTGAGCACCTACTAATTATGATTTGGTGAAGGGGGATAGGGTTGGGCTGCTAGAAATGTAACAGGCTATAATCAGAGTAACCCCAAGTATTGGGCATAATTTCAGGAATGGAGCTGGGTTTAGCAAAATTATAATACTCTTATTATCTAACACTTATTGAGTCCTCACAGGCCATATGCTACATACACAGGCCATGTACTAAGCACATTATAAGTGTTATCTTGTTAATCAGCACAGTAGGCATGTGTGTTGGGTACTATTATTCTCCTCATATTCCAGATGAGGGAAGGAAACTGAGAGAAGCTCATGAACTTGCCCAAATTCACACAGCAGAAACGTGGAACTGGCATTTGAACTCATGTTTAGGTGGCTCTAGAAACTGCACACTTCATAACTCAACCGTAGTGCCTCCCAAAAGTCAGTGTATTACTCTCATTACTCAGAGTTTACACCGTGGTTGCAAACGTCCGCGCTAATACTCCGCTACCTGCACAACAATGCCTTTCATCACAATTGTTGGGTCTCCTTATTTCTCATTGTTTCTTTGCAGTCTCAATTAAGTCTTGTTCACACAAGAACATTTCCCCCTGTTAAAAAACGTCCTAGCTACAACAATCTCTATTTTGTAATTTATTCAACAAATATGTTTAAATGATGCTACCATGGGCAAGCCACTGTTCCAAGGCAGTGAGGTTACAGTGATGAACAATGCAAAAAAAAAAAAAATGTCCCTCCTTTCACGGGGTATACATTCTTCTGGGCAGGGAGAAAGGTGGGGACAGGGGAAGACAGAAAATAAACAAGTAAATAAATACAGGCTGTGTTAAGTAACATAAAAATTGAACAAAATGATGTGAAAGAGAGTAACTGGAAGAGGGGGGCCAGTTTAGATTGGGGAAGTTGAGGAAGCCACAACTGATGCTGGTACCTGAAGGTAGAGAGATTAAGATGCGAACTGTCATGTAAAGAGATTTGGAAGAACATTCCAGCATATGGAAGAGGAAAAGTGTGTGTGTGTGTGTGTGTGTGTGTGTGTGTGTGTGTGTGTACATTTCTCCATAACCAAGTTCCAGTATTTGGAGGATACTGGTGACTAGGATGTATGCACCTTCCTTAGAGAAGGATAGCAGTGTCAGGGAGAGTTTTATATTAGGGTCCCAGTGTTCAGGACACTCAGATTTGTTATATAGGCTCCCTTGTTTTCCAGAGGAAGTCCCTGCTGAATAGTGAAGTTTCTTCAGCCGCAAATAATAAGTCACTTTAACTCCCTTCAACATAAAGTGAATTCACACAGAGAACTAAGAGGATAAAAATCCCTTGAAAGGCTGAAAGAGCAGGGTCCAGGCTGGGCTCCCAGTAATGACGCTCAGGATTCCACCACAGAATACGCTTACTCAGGGAACAGTGATTCGGGAGCTGCCGCTTCTGATACAACAGTAAACCAAGAAATCAGGGAGTCATTGCTACTATTGCCAGTTCCAGGACTGGCTGGCTCAGGCTAAATCTACACCGCAAAATGCATGCCCGTATTCTGTCTCTCCAAAGCCATGACATCCAAGATAATACGTTCAGATCTCTGCTGCCCCAGAACTGCCTAGCTGATAAAACAGCAGAAATGCAGCTTCCTTTTCAAGCTGGCCTTCTGGATGTTGCCCAAGTGCATCTGCTTGGCCAGAGCTAGACTACGTACGGGATCCAAGCTCTAAGGGACTCTGGGAAATGAAGTCTTCAATTTTCTCACTTCTAGCATGTAATAGGGCATATTACAAGGGGTTGAAATGGAGTTGAGTGAGACCATCTATTTACCTGTCACAAACCTCAATAGAAAATTTTGATAATTAGGTAGCACAGTGTTCGAAGAAAGCCAGTGTGACTCTTGACCTCAGGGCCATGAGTTCAAGCCCCATGCTGGGCATAGAACCTACTTAAAAAAAAAAAAGAAAAGAAAACCACAGATCCAAAATAAAGTCACTTATGCTATAGGCTTGACACCTAACCTAACTACAGTTTCAACCTCTCTCAGAAATGTAGTCTTAACCAGTCAGTCAGGAATTTTCTGGTAAGCACCAATAAAGTAATTTGTCACAGGGACCTTCTCCATTCCCCACAGAAAGCTGAGGTAATTCACCTGATAAGACCCACCATCCCTCCCGCTAAGGGAAGGTGACCTTTTCTTTTTGTGAACAGCTTCTTGCCCCACCCTTTTTCCTGTAAAAACCCTCCATTTTGTACACTCCGCAGAGCTCCGTTTCTACTTGCTAGATGGCATACTGCCCAAATCATGAATTGCTTAATAAAGCCAACTGGATCTTCAAATTTACCTGGTTGAATTTTGTTTTCTAACAACGGTTTGCCCAGAATTTTTCTGCATCCCGGGAACGCCCTCAGGCCCAGGGAAATTAGGACAGTTGGTCACTCTGTGAGGTAGCCAGGCTTGAAGCTCCCTGTAAATTCCTTTAGAGGGTCTGAAATGGAAAGCAGGAGTAAGCAAGTGATAACAGAATGATGACTGTGTTACAGTGTTGAGTTCTAGCTCTAAAGTCACTCAGACATGAGTTTGAATCCCAACTCCTCCTCTTAGTAGCTGTATGGCCTTGGCCAATTTACCTCTCAGCCAATTTCTTCTTCTATCCAGCACTTTCCAGTAGAATTCTGTGATGAGGTAAAATGCACTGGATCTACATGGTGGTAGTCACTATTCAGATGTGGTTTTTGAGTAGTCAGTATATGGCTAGTGTGACTAAGAAACTGGATTTTAAATTTAAGTTAATTTGCATTTTTATGTAATTATTTTTGAAACCACTTTATTGAGGTATGATTGACATATAAAAAAGCTACCCATATTTAATGTCCACATCTTGATGAGTTTGGAGATAAGTGTAGACCCATGAAACCATTACTACAATCTATGCTATAAACTTATCCATCACCTGCAAAAGCTTCCTTCTGCCCTCTTTATTATTATGATGATGATGACTATCATTTATCATGTGGTAAGAACACTTAACATAAGAACCACCTTCTTGGCAAATGTATAAGTATGGATACGGTATTTATGCTGCAACATCTATGCCATACATCTCTAAGACTTATCTTGCTTAACTGTAACTTCGTACCCTTTGACTAACACTTTCCTATTTCCCTCTCCTCCTGGCCCTGGCAATTGCCGTTCTATTCTCTGTTTATGTGAGCTTCGATTTTAGGTTCCTCATAGAAGTGGCATCATGTAGTATTTGTCCTGTGTCTGGTTTATTTCACTTCGCATAATGTCTTCTAGGTTCATTTGCTGTTGCAAATGGCAGGGTTTCCTCTTATATAAAGCTGAATAATGTCCCATTGTATCTGTGTGCAACATTTTTTAATCCATTTGTCTGCTGATGGACATTTAGTTTGTTTCAATGTCTTGGCAGCTGTGAAGAGCACTGTGGTGAACACAGGGGTGCAGAGAGCTCTTTAAGATCCTGATTTTGATTCCTCTGGATACGTACCCAGAAGTGGGATTGCTGGATTATATGGTAATTCTGTTTTTAACTTTTTGAAGAACCTCCACATTGTTTTCCATAGTAGTTATACTACATTAATTGAAATAGCAACATGTGGCTACTGGCTACGGTATTGGACAGCACTGTATATAATGTATACAATGGAGATAATAGACGTGCCCACCTTTATTTATTCAACAAATACCTATTGAGTATCTTCTGTGTACATCTGCAGGTATTGTGCTAGGGAAAATGTCATGAAGCTCACAGCCCAGTGATGCAGTTCAGACTCTTAACAAATGGGCAAATAAAATAACCACAGTTTCTGGTTGGTAGTGTAAAGGAAGTAAACAGGATAGAGTTCCGCAGAATAATAGGGGGCTATATTCTTTAGATAGGGCACCAGGGGAAGCCTCTTGGAAGAGATGATGAATGACTCAAACTTTGTCTGCCATCATCATCAAGCTCAGGGTGGCCATGTGACATAACTCTGGCCAGTGAGACAGACGTGGAAACTGGCCAAGTGATGTTTCAAGAAAGCTTTAGTTTTTCTCATAGAAAAGGAAATGGTGAACCAATGTAAGGACACTCCCAAAGGTCAGAGATGGGACCATTTGAGCATCAATATGGAGAATTGCAATGTATGTCAAAATATGTCAAATATGTTTAAATCTATAAGTTCATAAAGACAATTTTTTTATTTTTTATTTTATTTTTTTGAGAGACTCCTTAAAAAGTTTTTTTTTAATGTTTATTTATTTTTGAGATATATGTAGAGAGAGAGCAAGCAGGGGAGGGGCAGGGAGAGAGGGAGACACCGAATCTGAAGCAGGCTCCAGGCTCTGAGCTGTCAGCACAGAGCCTGATGCGGGGCTGGAACCCATGAACCACGAGATCATGGCTTGAACCAAAGTCAGACACTCAACTGACTGAGCCACCCAAGCGCCTCCATAAAGACAATTTTTTAAAAAAGGATCCCTGAGTGGTCATCATTGGAGGGTGCTAGTGAGTCAACTCATTATTTTGAAAACTAGCAAACTAAAGAAAAGAATCAAGTATTTTACCTTTCCTTTATTGTCTGTATCCATTGGGTAACCTAATAATAGGGGGAGCAAGTTTCTCTTTATAAAAGTATTCCAACTAATAAATGAAGACAGAATGATTGAATTAATGTACCAACATTTTATAACCTAATGAATTCATGGATCTAGACATTAATCATCAAAACCTGCTAATATTACAAAAAGAGAGACAATCAGATATTAGGTGACTCCAGACAGCAGAACACATCACCTCCTACAAAGCAGTCTTGCCAAACAAACAAGCAAGCCAACACACAAACAAATGAACAAAAGCTACAGTAACAAAAAACCAAGACTGAGTCTAATGAAACCTGTAGATCCAATTGTGAGTTTATAAGACACAGAAGACAGAGGATACCATCAGGATGAAATCAGGAAAATCTAGATTGTGGGAAACTCTGGGGACAAATGACTTGATTTCTCAAAAATAAATGGAGAGGAAAAAAAAAAGATAAAAGGGGATCCTATAGATTAAAAGACATCAAGAACACATCATGGCAAGTATTGGTCTTATTTGGATACTTTTAACTATAAAAAATACGACTCTTCTGGGACAATTGGAAATTTGAAATCCAGATATTTGATGATAGCCAGGAATTGTTCATTTTTTGTGTGGTAATGGTATCGTGGTTATATTTAAAAAAGGAAAAGCTTTGTCTTCTAGAGATACATAGCAAAACATTTTGGGAAAAAATAATACAACGTCTGCGACTTGCTTCAAAATAGTAAGTGGAAAGGGAGAAGTGTGTGGGGAGGCGAAACAAGACTGGCTACGAGTTCATAATTATTGTGGCTGCATGATGGATCCATGAGGGGGGCTGTTATATTATTCTATTTTTTATGTTTGAGATTCTGTGTAATGAAAAGTTAGAAAAGAAGTAGGCTTTGCCCCCAAGCTCCCCTTCTTCTGCCTGGGATATGGAGTGACGGCCTTAAAGTGTAGCAGCCATCTTCTGACCATGAGGCAGCAAGGATGAGGCCAGACACGGGAGGTCAGCATATGAAGGATGGTAGAGATGAAATCTAGGGAGAGGCCAAGTTCCTCTGATCTCATGGAGCTGCTGTGCCAGCCCTAGAGTACGGACTTCTGGAAATTCTGTTATAAGAGAAAAACTTCCATGTGTATTAGCCTTTCTTAGATGAGGTTCTTTTTATTTGCTGGCAAGAAAGACCATTCATAACCGATAAAGTTCCAAAATATGAGAAGGTGCGATCTAGGTGCCTTCTGTCTAGTAAGACAGAGGGCACCACGGTCAAAAGGCCATGGGATAGGAATGTTTGGAACTTCCAGAAGGCCAGTGTGCCTGGAGCATCA
Source organism: Panthera onca (assembly GCF_046562875.1). Taxonomy (NCBI): domain Eukaryota; kingdom Metazoa; phylum Chordata; class Mammalia; order Carnivora; family Felidae; genus Panthera; species Panthera onca. The sequence goes on along the minus strand of NC_138349.1, from coordinate 37,406,518 downwards.
CAAGGGAGAAGAGTGGGTTCAGATGAGGTTGAAGGTGTAGGCAGGGTTTGGGGGCCAGAGGCCTGGCAGTCCATAGCAAACAGTCTGGATTGTTCTAAGCATAATGGCAAACTACTGACAGTTTTGAAGTGGACAAGTGACAGTAACTGATTTATTTATGTTGAGAAAGAGAACTCTGGATGTTACGTAGGGAATGGGGAGGAGCAGGGGCAAGAGGAAAAGCAGGGAGGGATCCAACAGGAGGGAGCCGTTCAGATGAGAGTGATGGGAGTATGGCTTCAGAGATGGACAGAAGGGGACCGTTCTGAGACCTATTTTGGAAGTAAAATTAACAGAAATTATTAGACTAATGTAGGGAGTTAGGAAAAGGAACAGGTCTAGGATACTTCTGGTTTCTTGATTTAAGCAAGAGAGTGGAATTGGAAGAGGTAAGCTTCAAAGTAGTTACATGAACTAGGCAGGCAGATACGTGAGTCTGGAGGTGGATAAGAGAGGCCTGAACTATAGATACACATTTGAAAGCATCAGCATAATATTGTATTTCAAGTTCGTGGTGGATGAGGTCATCTAGGGAAACATGTAGGAATAGAAGAAAAGAGGAGCCAGGATCGAATCTTGAGAAGTATCAACATTGACACATGGTGTTGAGAAAGGAAAGAAGACTGAGGATGGAGACCCCCACAAAAGAAGGGGAAGGCCAGGAGATTATGGTTTCACTGGAAGTAGGAGAGGAGAATATTTCAGAAAGTCCAAGCTAGCCTGATGCTGCCGAGAAGTGGAAAGGAGAACAATGAAGTAGACATTGCTGTTAACAATAAAAAACCATTGGCGACTCTGACAAAAACAATCTCAGAGGAGTGGTGAAGCTGGAATCCAAATCCGAGTGAGCTAGTGAGTGCAGAGGTGATGGAGTAGAGATGGGGTCTGTGGAAACTTCGAGAGTCTGCCAGAAAGGGAGCAGAGAAACAGGGCAGTGCCTGGAGGGAGTGCAGGGCTCAAAGGAAGGTTTCCAAAGATGGGAGATAGTGGAGCCTATTTGAGTGCTGACAGAATGATCAGTGGAGAGGGGAAAGATGAAGGGATCTAGAACACAAATGGATGGGCAGGCCTGCAATGGGAGGAGGGGCCCTTCCTCCACTGTTGAAAGAGGAAAGGAGAAGTAAATGCAGATGCAGGGAGCAGTTTAGGTTTGATGACCGAAAGAGGAGGTAGCTTCCTTCTCTTTTATCCGTGAAACCTGCGGTGAGGTCATCAGCGAAGAGTGAAGAGAACAAGGGTCTGAGGGAAGTTTGAGGAAGGATGTGAATGTAAAATAGCGCAACATCCAATTTACATCTGAAACTGCCAGGCAGTGTTGAGCAACCACCTGAGGATGGTGATAAGGAATTTGAAGTCATTTTTGATGCTCAGTAAACAGTAGCTGTCATTATTACGGAATGCCAGGGAGATAAGGCTCATTTAACCCTGAAAGCACACTTACTAAGTTAGGTGTTACTGTCCTCATTTCAAAGAGGAGAAAATCCAGGGCCTCCACATTCATTAAGCTGCTCAGAATTATACGACCAGTTTAGGTGATGGGGCTGGGGTTTGACCCCAGGTTGGGTTACGGTGAAAGCCAGCGTTTTCCCTCCTCTATCAGGCGGAGGTAGCCCTGTAGCATAGGCAGCCGAGTGGCTGGAGCGCCCTCCAGCAGTCCGAGGAGCGCCAGCTTTCACGGATCACCCCTGGTCCTCTGGGGGTAAAGCAGAGGAAGAAAACTGCCAGGATAAGCCTTCAGCAGCCACTGCTGCTGCTGCTCTGAGAGGTCACACGTGTGACTCTGGATCAAATCCTTGCCAATGGTGAGCAGCTGCTTTTACATGGGAGCCAAGTCAGCGGCTAGGTAGAGGAGGAAGAGCACTGATTTTCAGCCAGTGATTCTCATTCAAACGATCTTTTTCAAATTTCAGGGTGGATAAAAAAAAAGGTTTTGTTTGTTTAGCAGCAGTAAACAGCATGTGTTATGCTCTTAATTTTGTGGATCTGGAGTTTGGACAGCACTCAGGGGAAACAGCTCGTCTATTCATGATGACGCCTAAGTGGCTGGGATGGCTCAAATGACCATAGATGGCCGGGCTGGTTTAACTGCGGCCATACATCTGAGGCCTGACTTCGGGTTACAGTTTGTTTCTTCCGTTATTCCTCCACACATGTCTCCTGGAGCTAAAATGTCCAAGGTAGCTCCTTCATTTCCATGTCTGGCACCTAGGTTGGGACGGCTGGAGCAGCTTGGGCTGATCGTCACTCTCCACAGGATACCTCTTCTGGGCTAGCTTGGGCTTCCTCACAAGAGTCACAGAGCAGTCAGACTTACATGGTGGCTGGCTTCAAAAATGTATATTCGTACGGCTCAGTGTTAACCTACTTCATGGCATAAAGGAGTGTCATTGAGAGGACTGGTGCTGTAATTTGGCCACTAAGTCATTAATACTTGGACATTTTGAGAAGCAACATCGAAGGGTTTTCCGTTCTTTCATCCTAAAATTAGATCAAGGGCTATATTGTGAAGTTAGGCCAGCTGCCAGCCGAGGCAGATTCATACCAGTTTGCCCCTTCTTGCACTTCTCCTGCAGCCATCCTCAGCCTTCAGAGTACTTGACCCCATCTGCCTGATCCTGTATCAGCTGGGATGGCCCGAGGCCTCGACACTTTCACCTCTTCAGCACAAGCTATGTCATGGTAAGTAAAGTTGTTATTGGACATATGAAGATCCAAAAAACGTCATCTTGTAATGTATCTTTAAATTCTACTCATAGGGATTTATCTGAAGCCAAATTCAAAATAAGGAAAATAAGCTATACATACAATTGTGTATTACGGTGCCATCTATATCAGAGAGAGTGATGGAGAGAGGGAGGGAAGGATAGACAGATTACAAGTAACCTATGCATATGGCAATAAAGAATGGCTTATTTCTTCAAGAGGTCGTTCAGTGTAGTGATCAGGAGCATGGAATCACACTGCCTAAGTTCAAATCTTGACCCTGTCACTTACTAGCTTTGTAATGATTTGGGGCAACTTATTTAACTTCTTCAGTCTTCTTATCTTTAAAATGGTAATAATAATAATAATAATAATATCTACCTTATAAGGTTGTTTAGAGGATTAAATAGATAATATGTGGAAAGCGATTTGAATAGTGCCTGGAAATAGTGAATTAGCACAGTAGGTATAATTTTTATTTCTTATTTTTATTATTTTTGTAACGTTTATGTATTTTTGAGACAGAGAGAGAGAGAGAGAGAGAGAGAGGAGGAGCAGGGGAGGGGCAGAGAGAGAAGAAAGGGAGACACAGAATCCAAAACAGGCTCCAGGCTCCCAGCTGTCAGCACACAGCCCGACACGGGGCTCGAACTCACAAACCAGGAGATCATGACCTGAGCTGAAGTCAGATGCTTAACCGACTGAGCCACCCAGGCGCCCCAGTAGTTATAAATCTTAAGTTGCTGAAATGACATTTCCTGGGACGTACTATGTGCCAGATGCTGAAGTGCTGGAAGCTGAAGACAGCAAATTCCTACTCTGGGGAGAGAGGTAGGCGTAGAGCATGCATGGGAAGTACAATACAAAATGGAGATATGTACGAAGGTATCTAGGAGTATGGAGGTGGGAGTACCTCCCTCCTGGGGAGGATAGGAGATGCTCCTCCAATGGAGGCAATGTTTATGCCAAATCTTAGAGGAGAGGTAGGAGTTTGCCGAGTGGACAGGAGGGGGCAGTGTGGGTGAGTTATTCTGGGCAGAGTAAACCCCACACGCTATGTTGTGTGCATTTCAGTGAACACAGGGGATATGGAGTGGGGTAGGGGACAGGGGGTTAATGAGGCTGAAAATGCAGGCAAGAGCCCAGCCTGAAGCGGTCTGTGAGCCATTGGAGTGGTTTGGCCTCTCATGCATAGTTGGTTGGGAATCACTGAAGACACCAGTTTCAGGCCTGTCTGCTGTGTAGAGGATGGATTGCTACACCACAAAAAGCAAGGGCACCAGTTAGAAAACATTTGCAGTAATTTAGGCAAGAGAGTACGTTGTTCTGAACTAGGGTAGTGACAAGAGCAACATAGGTATAGCTCAGCTTTCTGGCGTGGGTGTCTGAGCGGATGGAGGAATGTGGTCGGTTAGGTGGAATGTCATGTATTTCTCAAAATGATCACAGTGAAAACTATGTAGCAATATGGAAAAATGTTAACTGATGAAAGCAACCTACTAATCGTGTCTGTACCATTTACGACTGTAAATCAAGCAAACATACTCAAAGATGAGGTGAAGAAGGGATATGAAATAATCAAATAGTTTGCTTTCTTAGGCTATTAGGATTGTGGATGCGATCTTCCTTTGTTATTAATTTATAGAAATGCTCTTGTAACTTTGAAGAAAAAATAGTATACAAAAACTATAATGAAATATTGTGCTTGGAATTTTGCCTTTGTTTTAGATTTCCTTTAATTCCTGAATTAGTTTTTTGGTAAGAGCTTAGTGGAGACATAATTCATATACCATACAATTTATCCATTCGAAGGGTACAATTCAATGGTTTTTTAGTATATTCACAAAATTGTGCAGTCATCACCAAAATCAATTTTAGAACATTTTTACCACCCCAAAAGGAAACCTCATACCTATTTGCAGTCACTCCCCATTTCCCCTTAAACCCCAGCCCTAGAGAAACACTGACCTACTTTCCATCTCTATAGATTTGCCTATGCTGGACATTTCATATAAATGAAATCATATAATATGTGGTCTTTTGTGACTGGTTTCTTTTTATCCGTACGTTTCTTTTCTTGGCTGAATAATATTCCACTGCAAGGATATACCATGTTTTACTTACCCATTTGATAGTTGATAGACATTTGGGTTGTTTCCACTTTGGGGCTATTATGAATAATGCTACTATGAATATTTATGTACAAGTTTTTGTGTGGGTGTATGTTTTCATTTCTCTTGAGTATGTACTGACTCAAAACATAAAAATGTAAATGGGCACCAGGGATAATTTGGGGGTCAATGGATATATTCTGTATCATGATTGTGGCAGTGGTTACTTATCTATATATATTGGCCAAAACTCATTGAATTGTACACTTACTTACCTTAATGAAATTAATTGTATTTAATTTATATCTCAGTAAAGCTGACCCGCAAAATAAAGGATAGAATGGTGGGAAGATAGATTTGGAGCATATTAATATGTATAATGTTTTACATCATATGATGCTTTTCTGTATACCAGTATTTCATATTGTCTCATTAAAACCAATCAACCAACCAAACAAAAACTATGATCATTCCAATAGGCCAATGAGATAAGGAAGAAGGTATGTGTCCATCTGAGAGACGAGAAAAATAGAACCGCAGAAGTCAGTTAAGTGGTTTGCCCAATATCACAGAGCTGCGAATTAGCAGTGGCAGACTGTGTTCCACCTTTCATTTCTGCAGTTTTCAAACACTTAATCAAATTTGCTTACAAAAATTGAAGGAGAAGGAAGCTACATCTGAACAGATTTCATATTTGGACATAAGAATAAAGTTCCCCCACATGCTGGCTCTTCCATGACCTAGAATAAAAATAAAAAAGTGGTGACTTTAATCACAACAAGGAGAACAGCATCTCTGAGAAGCAAGAACATTTAAAAATGTCCCACCTTTGACTGCAATGCTCTTTTAAGTTGCTCTAACCCTTGAGCTTTGATTTTACTGAGAATAGAGTGTTCTACATCTCTTCCTTAGAGTTTCTGCATGTCCTACACTTTCGTGTGCTCAGATCCTTTGCCTGTGGCCTGCCTACCCTGCTCAGTAAGGCAGGTGGACTGGCTCCTGTAAGGCTGTCTTTCTCAGGCCCCTGAGTCACTTGGATTCCAGCTGGCATTAGCCATTGGGCGGCACTAGTGATGGAATGGTAGAATCTTACTCTCCTTTCCTTGGGTGGCATCTCCAAAACTGCTGCCCTTCTTCCAAAGGCTCCAGCACCTTTGGGGGATGTGCTTGCCTTGACTGCCTCTTCTGCTGGGTGATCATAACTCCTGGGCTCCAATTAAACCACCTTTTCCCTGTTTTTCAGTCTAAGGGTGGTGGTGGCTTTGTGCTGTCTGTGTTGCTTCACTGTCCTCAGATTAGCTTCTCTGCCTCTTCCTCTTTCTCTCACCGTGGAGTCTCTCTTCTAAACACCCATGGTGGTTTCTCTTTGCTTGGTTGAACCTTGGATGAGAGACTGTCTCTGATCTTGACTCAGGATTGGACCTAGGCTTTACCCACTTTAAGGCTTTACCTACTTCATTTGGTATCCTTTTCTAGCCCACCCCTTGGGCACATTCAGTTATGACATCCATTATTCCATTATGGGCAGGTATATTTGTATTCTGAAGGCAACCTTTAGAAAATTAAAATTTATTTACCAAATTGGCTGGTCAGAAATCATCCAACGGAAATAATGTATTTAATGGATCTTGAATCTCTGAATAAACATTTATAGCTGCCCATTGTTGTATAACATTTAGCATGTTAAATTAGTACGGTGGAGATTTTCTTAGCATAATTAACACTAGTTTCTGTGTAATAAATAATTCCAAATCTCAGTGGCCTAATACAATAAATATTTATTTGTTGTTCACAAAGAGTTCAATGTAGTCAGCTGGGGGTTTCTGCTCTGTGCAGTCTTTCAGAACCTAGTATTGCCCTAGATGTTGACATCAGTCTCACTGAGGGGAGACAAAAGAGAGCACAGAGGATTGTGGGCTATGGACTAGGCCTAGGAGTATCAGATAGCTTTTTCCCTATCTCATTGGTCAGAACTCAAGCCAAGTGGCCCCCCTCTAATGGCAGGAGAAGCTGAGAAATGTAATTTAACTTAGTACCTAGGAGAAAAAAAAAATGAGCTTGGAAAACACATGGTCAGTCTGCTACAATTCGCCCTCTGGCCAATGAATTTCCCTTTTACTCTTCCTCCCATATATAGAGTAGATCCCTTTCCACCCTACCCCTGAGAATGTTATCCAAAGTCACTGAATCCTGCTAAAAGCCTTGGGAGATGCTCAGGCATCTCCATCTGGTACACATGTGGTTCTTTTTGGTTGTGTAAAAGCTAAAAAAAAAAAAAAAAGAGCTATCTGTCCCCTTCTCCTTTCTCATTCCCAAATATACAGTAGCAAGCAGAGACAAATAACCTCAGTGTCCTATTTGGAAAGGGAAGAAATGAAAGACATAAAGTCAACACTGGTCCAAAGCTATAGAGCAGGCATTCCTTTCTCTGACCAGGAACTGTTCTGAAATGTCTTTGATTGTACTCTGTTTCTATGATAGGAATTATTTCATCCATACTAGATGTTTGCCCTGCCATACAGATGGGGCCTTCAAATAAAATTTGTCTCTGCCAATATTTTTATTTTGGGAAAGATCCCTTTTTTTAAAACATTTTTTAAAAATGCTTGTTTATTTTTGAGAGAGACAGAGCATGAATGGGGTGGGGCAGAGAAAGAGGGAGACACAAAATCTGAAGCAGGCTCCAGGCTCTGAGCTGTCAGCATGGAGCCCGACCTGGGGCGTGAACTCACGAACCAGGAGATCATGATCAGAGCTAAAGTCGAATGCTTAACCAACTGAGCCACCCAGGCGCCCTCCCCCCTTTTATAAGGTTACCATTTGAGCCATTTTATTTTAAATTGTTTTTTTAACGTCTATTCATTTTTGAGAGGGAGAGAGAGACATGGCGAAGGAGGGGAAGAGAGAGAGACACACACAGAATCTGAAGCAGGCTCCAGGCTCTGAGCTGTCAGCATACAGCCCGATGCAGGACTCGAACCCACGAACCCATGAACCCACGATCTGAGCCGAAGTCGGATGCTTAACCAACTGGGCCACCCAGGCGCCCAGGGAAGATTTTTCTACATAGTTAAAAGAGGGGCAAAAGTTTCTCTTGAATGGTGCCTGCGTGGCTCAGTCAGTTAAGCGTCTGTTGATTTTGGCTCAGGTCATGATCTCATGGTTAGCGAGTTTGGGCCCTGTGTCAGGGTCTGTGCCGACAGTATGGAGCCTGCTTGGAATTCTCTCTCTCTCCCTCTCTCTCTGCCCCTCGCCTGCTTGTGCACCTGCGCCCATGCGCGCATGCTCTCTCTCTCTCTCTCAAAATAAATAAATTAATTAAAAAAAAAGTTTCTCTTGAGCCCACAAGGTCTTAATTACCTTCAGCTCAAAACAGTCCACATGCTAAAGTGGCACATTTTGGGGAAGACTTGTCCTGAACTGCTTCATTACAATAACAATTATAACAATAACTAAAATTCACTGAGCATTTATCATGTGCCAGACACTATGCAAAGTGCTTTATATTTATTATATTCATTATAAAAACTCTATATGGTAGACTCCATAATTTCTACTTTACCAATAAGGGAATTAATGATCAGAGAAGTTAATTTGCTTAGAGTCACACAGCTAATACCCAGTGGAGCTAATATTTGAATTTAGGTCTGTCTGACTGCAAAACTCCTGCTCTTGGTCAGTAGATTATACACTCAGATTGCAAGGTGTTTCTCACCTACTTCTGGGGAGTCTTTCCAAATTTAATTCTAAAGCTGAAATCTTGGGGTGCCTGTGGCTCAATTGGTTAAGCGTCCAACTTCTGTTCAGGTCACGATCTCACAGTTTGAGAGCTTGAGTCCCACGTCAGGCTCTGTAATGACAGTGTGGAGCCTGCTTTGGATTCTTGGCCCCTCTCCCACCGTCAAAAATAAATAAATAAACATTAAAAAGTAAAGTTGAAATCTTGACCTCACTATTTGGCCAATACCACACTGATAATTTCTGTAGGTAAGAATCACCAATGGGTGGTAAAATTGGTGGGACAAAGTTTGATAAGAAACAGGATATAAGTATGTTTTTAAAGTATCTCAACACAAGATATTTATTAATTATAAAGAGAGTAAGAGTAACTTTATAGTGGAGAAACAAGGCACAGAGCACCTAAATCACATAATTAAAGTTAACATATTAACATCATGTGACTCCTGAAATGATGCACCGAGAAGGGCACAGCATCACTTCTGTGGTATTCTTGCCAAGAATGTACAACCTGAATTTTGAATCATTAGGAAGGACATCAGGTAAACCCAAATTGAAGCACATTCTACAAAATGACTGCCAGTACTCTCCAAAAGTGTCAATGTAATAAAAGACAAACACTGAGGAACTGCCTTAGGTTGAAGGAGACTGAGAAAATATGAGAACTGAATGCAATGTGTGATTCTGGATTGGATCCAGGACCATAAAAAACCATTAGTGTGACAATTAGTAAAATCTGAATAAGCTCTGTATATTAGTGGTATGATATCAAAGTTAATTTCCTGATTTTCATAATTGATTTTCATTGTTTTTTTGGGGGGCACCTTTTTTGTGAGTCTGAAATTATTTTAAAATACAAAGTTAAAAGAAAAGCCTTATCTCCCCAGTTTACTTGTTAAAAGTTGTTTACCTATCAAAATCAGGTCTGAGCTAAAAGTGAATGGATTATAAGTACATCTCCACCAGCTTTCTCGTCTGTTCCGCATTCTGTGTTCTGTCTCTGATAGGCTGTCACGTTCCTTTGTCCAGATGGTGTCATGCTCAATGGTGCCAGATCTAAGAGAGAGCTATTTACACCCTAGATAGCATACATTTGTATATTCATTATGACAATTTTCTGGCAAATGAAAGAAAAATGTTTTGTGCTAACAAAATCAATGTATTACGACAGTTTACCGTCATATGGAAGTAAAGTGTCTTGGGAAGGGCATTTTTCCCCCTAATTCACATAAAAGAACATTATAAGCCAGTGGTAGCCCTGCAGGCACTCCATTCCTTCCAAAGCTACCACCAAGGGTACAACCTCTCTTCCTCTACATTAGGTCTCATCACAGGCTATCTCCTGGCAGGAGGGATAACCCTTTTCCTCATCCAACCCTCAGCAACAGAATGGAAACCTTCGGTCAGATTTTGAAATGTCCTGAGGCATGATGTCCCCAGGTTGGCTGTGGGACGAGCCAACATGTAAAGAGGAATTGTAACAGGAGCAATTGTTAGACCTCAGAGTTGTGAGATGGATAGGTGATTCTCAAAGTTTTCCCCAAGGGTTGGTGAACAGCAGGGAGAGTTATATCAGGTAGGATGCTATGGGCTGCCAGTTACAGAAAAATCGAGTTCAAACTAGCTTAAACAATGATGTTTATTAATAGGCAAATCCAGAGTTCAGAAGGGTTGCAGGCCCAATGCCATGAGGGTTCCATTCCATTTATTTGGTATTCTCTTGATTTAGTCTTTCTTCGTGCAACAATTTTGTCTCCAGACTAGGACTCTCATGGCTAATAAGTGACTTACAGGAAACAATGGGGACCTACATTACTTTGTTCGTATTCCACAGGAGAAAAAGAAAACCTTTCACCCAGTTGTCCTACAGAAACCTTTCCCTTCAATCTGATGCAACTTAGGTCACCTGCTCACTCCTCTAGCAACAACACTCCTCAAGGGAAAACTGTACTGTGTATGACTGAAGTCTGAGTTCCTAAACTATTCAATGGCAAGGTAGTGGGATTACCAAGAGTGGTTTAGGGTGAGATACACTTCCAAAGCTGAGGATAAGGTCAAATTCTGTTGAATCTTCTGATGGAAGAGTAAACACCTGACCAAAACCAGGGCTTTGTCAGTAAAAGAAATGGTGACAATGGAAGCTGGGAAGTGAATTCCTGCCCATTGTGAATCTAGGGTGTTGGTCTAACATGACCCTCCACAAACAGGATGCTTTCTTGCCATTTCTACTTTTTTTTTTTTAATGTTTATTTATTTTTGAGAGACAGAGAAAGATAGAGCACAAGGGGGGGAGGGGCAGAGAGAGAGGGAGACACAGAATCTGAAGCAGGCTCCAGGCTCTGAGCTGTCAGCACAGGGCCCCATTTGGGGGCTTGAACCCACCAGCCGTGAGATCACGACCTGAGCCCAAGTCGGAAGCTTAGCCGACTGAGCCACCCAGGCTCCCCGCCATTTCTTCTTTTTTAAAATATGAGTTCTACCATTGTGGAAAATAGTATGGAGGTTTTTCAAAAAGTTAAAAATAGAATCATCAGATGATCCCACAATCCCACTGCTGGGTATATATCCAAAGGAACTGAAAGTAGGATCTCAAAGAGATATTTGCATACCTGTGTTCCGAGCAGCACTATTCACATTAACCAAGAGGTAGAAGTAACCCAAATGTCCACCAATAGATGAGTGAATAAAAAAAATTGTGTGTGTGTGTGTATAAACAAAAAAAATTGTGTGTGTGTGTGTATATAAATATAGTGTGTGTATATATATGTACACATATGTATATTATATTATATACATATATATGAATATTATTCAGCCTTAAAAAGGAAGGAGAACCCATCACAAGCTATAACATGGATGGACCTTAAGAACATTATGCTAAATGAAATAAACCAGTCACAAAAAGACAAACATCGTAGAATTCTATTTATATGAGGTATCTAAATAGTCAAATTTATAGAAAAACAAAGTAGAGTGGTGGTTACCAGGGGGTGGGGCAGAGGGAAGGAAGCGTTGTTCAATGGGTATAAAGTTTCAGGTTTGTAAGATAAAACTGTTCTGGAGATTTGTTTCATAACAACGTAAATATACTTACCACTACTGAACTGTACGCTTAAAAAGAGTTGAGATGGCAAATTTTATGTTACGCACTTTTTCCATCACAATACAATCTTTAATTTTGGAAAAAAGCAGGTTATAGTAGCTCCTCAAAAAAATCCATTTTTAAACATAAAATATGTTTCCAATAAAGAAAGAAAAGATAGAAAAGGAATAAAACTCATTTCAAATATTGCAAAGAAAAAGAAAAAGAAGGAAAATAATGCCAACATGCTCAGTGATAAAGGACTGTTTTCTTTTTGTATTATACAAAATACAAGCACATGATACGCATACTTAAAATGCAGCGTGGAAGCAGATACATGTCCTAGAAATTCTTCGCTAAAAGCAAAGCAAGGTTTGCTTACATATTCTTATATATTCATACAGACACTGCCTTTTTTTTTTTTTTGAGAGAGAGAGCACTAGTGGGGGAGGGGCAGAGAGAGACAGGGAGGGAGAGAATCTCAAGCAGACTCTATGTGCAGCTCAGAGCCAACATGGGGCTTAAACTCACAACCGTGAGATCATGAGCTGAGCCGAAATCAAGAGTCAGATGCTTAACTAACTGAGCCACCCAGGCACCCCAAGACACTGTTTTCTTATGTATACATCTGGAAGATGTAAACTTAAGTACCACAAAAGACCACCACAAGTGCTACCAATGCGGGTTGCATCTACAATTCATAAAAATGTCAACGAAATCATTTTCTCTTGAACTACATTTCATTTTTGAAATCCTTTTCCTGTTTTATCTTAAAAATTCATATGTATTTCTGGTTCTACTTCCTATGTCTGGGCTGGGTTTATTTTAGAGTGAATCTTCTCTTTCAATTTTGTGGAAAATTCCTATAAGAAGATATTTATCTTATGACATCCTCAAACCCCTGGCACTTAGCCACATATGCCACTGTTTCAGTTTGAGGCAAGATATGGAATCTAGACGAATGGATTTTCTGGAAGATAGTCTCTCTAGGGAACTAATTAAGTGACTTTTTAAAAAATTAATTAATTTTTAAAATGTTTTTATTTCGTTTTGAGAGAGCCCATGTGAGCGGGGTAGGGGCAGGGAGAAGGGGGAGATGCACAGAATCCCAACCGGGCTTTGTGCTGATAGCAGAGAGCCTGATGAAGGGCTTGAACTCACAAACCAGGAGATCATGACCTGGGCCGAAGTTGGACACTCAACCGATTGAGCCACACAGGTACCTCTGAATTTCTACTTTTTTTAAATAGGGGAAATGCTTATTTTATAACAATAAGCAAAAAAGAAAAAAGAGAATTCAATAGTTGACCATTACTACAAAAGAAATGGGCAACGGTAATGATGGTGGAAATGTGAAACACATGTATACAATATCCCAAAAGAAAGAGATAAAAATATGAACAGTGGTATTCTTTGGGTGGTATATCTGCAGGAAGAGTTTTTCTTTGTACTTTCAATTTTCTTGATTTTTTTTTCCCCACCATTTATGTGATATGTTTAAAATGTTTTGTAAGGGAAAGTGAACTGGGGTAAACACAAAGATTGTGGGTCCCAGGGTCTCCCTTAATGTAAACCTGAACATTACAACCCCTACTTTGGCTGTTCAGAGGACTCACTCCACCTCCCCCGTTCCTGCTTTTTTATTTTGAGTGTGTTTTTGACAGTCGAGGTCAGTATAAAAATACTACTGCACACAGAAAAATAAAGACCCAAAATTAAGTGGCTGTGGTCTCAGTGACTTAACTCCTTAGCCTTTAGAAAATTGATTTGAGTAATAACAAAAGTTGCAAGTAAATTAATTAATTTATTAGTATTACTTTAAAAAATTTTTAATGTTTATTATGAGAGAGAGAGTGCAAGCAGGGGAGAGGCAGAGAGGGAGGGAGACAGAGAATCCGCACGGTCGGCACAAAGCCTGACATGGGGCTCGAACCCACAAGTGGTGAGATCATGACCTGAGCCGAAGTCAGATGCTCAACTGACTGTGCCACCCAGGCGCCCCGCAAGTAAATTAATTTAGAACAAAATAAAATTCTTGGTTGGAACAGGATTAAAACAAGTGTTGCATCTAGAAATATGAAATTATTGTTCAAAGGAATATAATTCAAAAATCCCCTGAAAGCACATCCATGTGTAAAAAGTCATTTTGTTTTACTTCTCCCTTACATAATGTATGTATTACAAATTCGAGAAGGTGCTTGGGTTTGTTCCATTTAAATGCTCTTTGACAGTGTTGTCACTGTGTTTCTGGCAAGCACCGCTTTACATAAGCATAAACCATATGGAAATGCCGAGATTAGAATAACTTGGATTCTATCCTTGGGACACGCTGTGTTTATCAGTATAACATGACGGATCGTCCCTCTGTGGGTGAGAGAGGTCCGGGTTTGGATTGCAAGCTCATCTCTGTGAAGACTCAAGTCCCAGGATCTCATCCACTGGTGGTCTCCATCAGAGAAGCCAGGGGGCCACTCTCATCTGGGATCTGCAGCTGCTGCTCTCCCCTGCCCAGGGGCACCTGCCCCGCAGCAACTGGGGTGCCCAGGGGTTCTCTTCAGGTGGTCGCATAACTGCAAGAATGCTGTGGATCCTAGCTCTGCCTCTTACTACTGTGGGCTTTGGATCATTCAGTGACCTCGTTTTTGTGGCAGGAAAATTTACTGAGAATCAATTTCTCATATTCTCCATATCCTCACCACTCCCTTGCCAAGAAGGGTCTTGGTATTTTCTTGCCTCGGAGTTTTTTTGCACAAGGAAAGCACCCATTTCCAGGGAGCAGCTTTTATTTTAGAAAAGTTTAAACTCTGCTAGATTCTGCTAGGTGTCCCTAGGAGGAGAGGAGAAAGGGAGACTCTTTGAGGGTAACAGGAAGGAAGAGACAAACACCTCCCTGTCACTAAAAAAAAGGGATGCTCGGGGAGGCAGCCAGTGCTCAGAGAGGATAGCTGTGCGGCTGGAGATTCTGAACCCTAGGGATTGGGACTCCAACCTCTCAAAGATCTTTGACATCCTACATCGCACAGAGCTGCGGTGTGTCCCAATCCAGCGGAAATTTTTCTGGTACAGAAAGTGGGCATCTAGCAGAGAGATTCTTGTGCAAATCGAAGAGGGATGACAGGACAGGCCTTCTCCATGCTTCAGCACGCTGGGCAAGATCCAGAATCTTGCGAGGAAAGCCCCCTGAATGGTTTGGATGTCATTTCCTACCATTGTAGTGGAATCATGCTAGTTTTAATTAAATTAAAAAAATAAAATAAATGGGTATTTCTTACACATTTGGTATTGTGCATATTCCTGCTATGTGTGTCTGAGCCTCTATTTCTTCATCATGTCCTGGAGATCAAAACACTTGTCTCACAGGTTGAGGGGATTAAGCGAGGTTAACAGGTGAGGCCCAGAGAATGCTTAAGTGTATTTATTAGGTCCTCAGTTGCCGCTGATTCTCTGAAATATATCTATATATTTTTACTTGTTTCCAAGATGAGATTGCTTGTACAAATGGCAGAAGTTGGTACCAGAACTTATGGAAGGCCTTGGGCTAGGGAAGGTCAAGAGGCAATGTTTTTAATAGTTATGATAGCTACCATTTACTAAGAACCTATTATGGGTCAGACACTCCTGGACTATAAATCATGTCAGTGGTTTTTAAACTGTTCTGCGGAGTTGTGAGATTCGGTGGAGGGGGTCAGGAGCTGCAGTGGAGAGCAAAAGGGAGACCAATAAGTTCATATTCAGGGTCACCTTCTCTTCTTCAACTACATCAGTTTTGCTTTTACCTGTTTAATATATTGATCCTGTATATATGATTTTGTTTGAAATGTAGTATGTCTGTTAAACACATTTGAAAACTACAACGGGGTTGGATCCAGATGGCGGTAAAAACAAACACATGTTCATCTAGACTTCCTCTCCGGGCTTAACCCTAAAACGAATCTAAAGTGCATATATAAATATATATACAGATATTTGAAGATCATGCTGACTTACAAAATGACTTAATTACTCTCAATGGACCAAAAATTCTGCAGGAACTGGTGAAAGACAGAAAGCAGAACTGGGATGACATGGAGGGAGGGAACCACTGTCCAGTATTAGTGAAGACGGCACCTGTAAACTGTGAGAGAGGCTTCAGCTTGGGGAAAGTGGATATGGGGAACAGGAGGCAGTCCCAATCCAACATTTAGTATGATTTGGGTTAACATTACGGCAGTAGGTACAGTCAGGTTCCTTCTTCCAGCTGCGCTATGCAGCAAATAGCAAAGACAATTCCAATGAAAAGGACTATTTGGGCCTTACCAGCAGGGAAGTACCCAAGGGGCATTGTACCCCCAAAAGAAAATGGGAGTTCCAATGCCTACAGAAGTTGCTAATGATCTACTCAGTCAGGTAGTATGTCCTACTTCTCCCCTAGAACCATAAGAAGCAAAAAAAGGCGCTCAGACATATGGGCAGGCTAATAGGTAATTGAAAATGCAAACATGACACAACGAAGAATCATCAAACATTTGAAGAAAATCAAAGAGGAGTTCCAGAAGGACAGACTAAAGGGAATGGAGGAGAGAAAATAGTAAAGAAAAAAAAAAGAATAAAATATCTCATTGTCAATGAAAGACAGGAAACTCCCAATGAAAGGGTCCATAAATGCCACTTAGAATGAACAGAAAAACAAAAAAACCTCAGATCACACCTAGACATTTGATGGTAACATTTTAGAAAACTAAGGATAGATGATATTTTAAAAAATTATCCTTATATAGGGGTGCCGGGGTGGTTCAGTTGGTTAAGCATCCGATTTTGGCTTAGGTCATGATCTCAGGGCTCGTGGGTTCGAGCCCCGTGTTAGGTTCTGTGCTGACAGCTCAGAGCCTGGAGCCTGCTTTGGATTCTGTATCTCTCTCTCTCTCTGGCCCTCCCCCACTCATGCTCTGTCTCTCTCTCAAAAATAAATAAACGTTTAAAAAAATTATCTCTAGATAAGGAAATTAACAGTCACTGTGAGGCGTATTATTTGGGAGAGGAAGAAGAATATTATCTTTCATTAGAATTTTGTAAAAGTTACAGAAAAATCCTGAAATAACATAGGAATAGGGTCCATAAATTCAATTACATGCATCTAGTTCCTAGGGTCTGGTTCACAGTACAAAGTAAGGTGTCTTCTGGTGACATATATCAGTGGGGCAGACCTTTAATCATGTGCCTGGCTGAGATTTCCAGCGCAGAACAGTGACTCCAGGCATTTCTCAGTTCACACCTGTTTCAGGGACTGATCACAGGAGCCTGGTTAATACGGACAACAGAGAGCCCACCGTTCTCATCCCTACAAGATGGAGCTGCTACTGTTTGCCTCCCCACTGAGACTCTCTGTCCCTTGCATTGCATGCCTTTCCTGATTTCGCTCACCCCAATCCCAAAGCAGCGCTCCGTGGAGAATGGGAACCAATGGTCAGTCAGGGTATATATGGGTTCACACGATGGTGAGGATCAACTATTCCTTATAAGAGCAGCCAGTAGAGAGCTGGGTCATGAGCCAATGGGAAAAGAGGGGCAGTTCTGATGGGGAAGCAGTGAAGACAACAGGGAAAGGAAGGCTGGTGTGGCAGAGAGGCTGCAGGATAATGTTACCCAGGGCCTGGAAGTAGCAAGTTCTAGAAATAAAGAGGATAAGCTGAGTGCAGTATAGGAAATCAGATTTGGTTAGATCAAATAGGACAGATATGGGAAAATGCTCCCAATACAGTGTTAATTAGAAATAACATGGTCAAAAGTCCCCTGTGAATTTAGTTTGATCCTTGAGTATGTGAGTATTTTCTTTGTTTCTGTCATATGCCTGCTACTGTGGGATGCTGAGCAGAGTAGAGAACAGGAATGAATGCACATAGTTTCCACCCTCATAGGGTTTACAGTTTAGGACAATAGATAGCAGAGAGTAAACAAATGTTAAGAGTGATTATCCCAGGTTGTAAGATAAAGGTGAGTTTATTTTCTTCTTTATAAGTAATACTCTCCATATATTCTGCATAGTTGTCATATGCCTTTTATAATGAAAGAAAAGCAATAAATCTTATAGACACTACAAAGAAACCAAAACAAAAGGAGACCAACCTATAGGGGGTCAACTGACATTCATCAGGCTAATAATAGTTTTATTTGTAAAACAAAATGCCAATTTTATTCACTCAGCTATCTTCAAGGTTTTATGATAGCAGCTGAGGATATACACAGAGGATTAGGAATAAATCCTTACTCACAAGGAAGATTAAAATATTGCTTATGGGGTGCTAATGGCAGAGGGAACTGAGGAAATGGTTAGCAGACAGATAACCAATTATGTCTCTTTGTCGAATAATGCAAAGGCTAATTAGAGGTGTATGTATTTTATAAAACCAGTGTAACTTGTTGTAGCATAACATTTTCTATCCTCCAATTTGGGAATGCTTCAATCTTTTGGATGAAGATTTAAGAGATACTCTAGTACCTATCAGCAGCATGTTGCCAAAGGATCTCTTAAGCTGATAAAATCTGAAGAATGCTTATTATTACTGTGCAAGATCAATTTATTAACTTCAAAAAGACCTTGTCCTACATTTTCCTTTTAAGAGTAGGGGAATGGAATAGTAATGATAGCAATTATATTTAATGAGCATTTACTCTGTGCCAGGCACTTTACATTAATTATCTTATTGGGTCTTCACAACAAACTTGAAGGTAAATATTACAGGTCCACAATCTCTTATCCATAACCCTGGGGACCAGATGTATTTTGGAAATGAAACTTTTTGGAACTTATAAAGAAATTGGGAATATGGTACATATACTATTAATTTTGTAACATTCCAAATGGTTACAAAACTCATTATTTCTGCAGAGAGATGTATGAAAATTCACACTAAATGGAATAAAGACCATAAATAATGTTACAATTTATTTAGATAAATAAATCCATTGGCAAATGAAATTTGTTGGTAAATAAATTTATTGGTAAATGGAATGGTGGGATAAATATAGGCCATAAGTACATAAGCTTCTTATTTCTTTTGTTGCTTATGATAAATATTTTTTAGGGGTGCCTGGGTGGCTCAGTTAGTTAAGCGTCCAACTTCAGCTCAGGTCATGATCTCACGGTTCGTGGGTTCGAGCCCCGCATCGGGCTCCGTGCTGACAGCTCAGAACCTGGAGCCTGCTTCTTCCTCTTTCTCTGCCCCTCCCCTGCTCATTCTCTCGCTCTCTCTCTCGCTCTCTCTCTCTCAAAAATAAATAAACACTAAAAAATTTTAAAAATATTTTTAAATAATATTTTAAATTTATATTTATGAAAACTAACCGATAACACATACACTAAATATTTATCACTTCTAGTTGTTTGAGAATCTTGGAGAAGAGGTTACACTGGTGGTATCCTTACCTATGAAACCAGGTTGGAGCTGGACGTTTGATGAGGAGCCAGGAATGGGATTCTCAAGTGATGAAGAGGCATTAACCACATAGGGCCTTTCTAAAGACTTTCCCTACTCTCACTGGTCTCCTTAACATAGGTTTCCGTCTAAGCAGTTTCTCTTTAATTGAATAAACGGCCATGATCTCTTGCTCACTGATAAATGCACATTGTTCAAGGCTAGCAATGAATCGATCACACATTTTCAGGCTTTTTTCGCCCACACTCACGTCATCATCATTATTACTACGGTCTTCACACTGACCTGTACTTACCATCTCAGCAATTTCCCATCACTGAAAGAACACACAACAGACACATCATTTTCAATGTACAGCATTTCTTCCATGTCGGCTTCTTCCAACTTGTTTACACTTCTGGCTGATAAACTTTTGGCATAAGCAATGAGTTTTGATAACATCTTCTCATCACAATCTCTGAATCCTTGAAAATCTTCACTGGCCAGGTCATTTTCAAACACCATTGGAGCCCAAAGCCTGTGCCAAGCATTAGTTAATGTTGACTTATCAACATCATTCCAAGCATTAGCAACGCGTCGATGGCATCTTTAAGACTAAATTTTTTTTTAAAAGTATTGAATTTTCGGGCATTTGTTAACTGAAGCAAATGTGCTGGCGAAAAAAAAAAAGTGATAGCTCTTCCTAGGGCATAGGGTTCCTTGGTCACAAGGCTGTATTTTGGATGTCATGTTGGGGGGGGAGGATAGTAAATGCCAAAAACATTACTTTTCACAAGAATTTCAGGAAGGGGAAGTGCAGAATGGTTGTCTAAGAACAATAAAATTTTGCAATTGTCTTGCAGTCCAGCTTGCTTGCTGGGAGCTTGTACTTACTGAACCAATCAGAAAAGATTTCTCTTGTTACCGATGCTTTCCTGTTTGCATAATAATGCACAGGTAGACTGCACACAGCCTGTAAATATTTTGGATACAGGCTTTTTCCGGTCCCTGCCAATTTTGTCTCGTGTGTGCCTGCAGCATTAGCACACCCAACAGTCAACTTTTGCTTGGCATCTTTGAAATCTGCTGGTGCCCTTTTGTGAGCCATTGTTCAGGTTTTTCTAGAAACATAGTGCCAGTACAGAGCTGTTTCATCAGCATTGTGCATTTGTTCAGGGCTAAGGTTTTCATCAGATGTCACCTTAGCGAACCCCCCAATGCAATTTTCAAGGGTTTCATAATCAGTAGGAGCTTTTTCACATATTTTAGGATGCTTGATACCATGACACTTTTTAAATTTCTGCAGCCAGCCTTCTGAATATTCATCCTCACTTTCAAGGTTTAGTTCTCCATGGCACATTCTAGCTTGTTTCACAACCAACAAGCCAGCCAGTGGCGTGGCTTTACTTCTTTGTTGTTGGATCCATTCAATCAACACACACGCGAGATCTTCATTTTTGGCCCTGGGCCGTGTGTTTCTATTTTTCACTAGTTTCTGGTGTTGACTGTCATCACACAATTTCAACAACTCGCCTTTCTGTTTCTTTAAGTCAGAGGTGGTGGTTTCCGCAGCACAGTCTTCAGTAACATGTCTCTCACAGACACACCATCATCGATCTTCCATTTTCTGAGCTATTGATAAAGCCTGATGGCTTCCTTTTCTTCTCACTGTTACCTGTATCTTTAATGCTTTGGGGAACGTTCACGGTAAAATGAATCCCTAAGTCACAGAGCATCAGCAAACAGCAGAGGGTGTGTGTGACGAATATGAGTGCTGAGACATAACTGAGGCTTCAAGTCTGTCCATGGCCACCTCTGCTGCCAAACAGTCCCGGTGCCAAGCTGACAAAAATACTTGCGGGTTCCAGAGAGTTTTTGCCTTTTTTTTTTTTTTAAACCCTACTTAGGAATTGCAGAGTGCAGATTATGAACTTGTATTAAAAATATCGTTTTAATGATGAAAAGACTGAGGCTCGATTAGTAACTTGCCCAAGGCAATGCAACCACGCTTTGTCTTTTCTGCCTCTATTCAGTCTTCTAAAATCTGGTCACTTTGTTGGACAAAGGACTTTTGTTCTGGTATTATTGTCTGCCAGGATGATTTGGGTTGAAATATTTTTAGCAAAGGAACTTGATACTCTTGGCTGTTTGACTGGCACAGTCAATAACTGAGCCCCATGCTGAATAATGTGAGGATGTCTTGGCAAGAAATGGTTACAAATGCTAAATTTATAGTCATTGAATATAGATGTTTTTTTTGTACCAAATTATCTGTTTGGTACTTATGTGCCTAGTTACTTATTGCCCCACAATGAGCAATCAGGAAAGATGAAAGAAAACCACTCATTTCCGATTACATCCCAAACACTCCCACAAATTTCCTTTAAATATCCACGCATTTGAAAGGTTTTTGGTTTGTTTTTTAACTGTTCTACAAATTATATACCACAACTGTGACTCAGAATTATTGTTAATCAAGTTCAGAATTAAAACATATTAGGCACTCTACTAATATATTTCTTTCAACTCAGAATTCATGAGAATTTTGAAGGACTTCTGTGGGTTGGGCCCTATGTCACGTGTTATTTTATAAGTTCTTTTTGGATAGCCAGCTTTTCTTACTCATTCCCATCATTCCCATATTTGTTTATATCCTCATCAAACATTTAATACGAACTACATACAGGTTTCCCCTGCTATCTGAAAGTAGCGTTCCTATGAAATCTTTTGAAAGCCAAATGGCATAAAGCATAGAAACAATTACCATTAATTTATATGGAAAATTTTTTGAGTGTGCCCAGACCCCAGAAATAACCTCTCTTAGGCTTTTCTGATACCTTAGGATATAGCTGTCAAATGTACAGAATAAATCTAGATGAAGCACAGATGCTCCCAAACAGTTCAAAGCTACGGCCGATGAGATGCTGAGTGTAGTTCCTGAAGAAGGCGCTTGGTGGCGCCACTCTAGTTGCCGGGGCTCGTGCTGCTTCTGTAAGGGCTTAACTGCGAAACAGCTGAACACTGTTTTCGCTTCTTCTCATGACAGCAAAAATCCTCTTTGGATTTCTTTTCTTTTCTTTTTAAGTTTATTTATTTATTTTGAGAGAGAGTGAGAGAGAGCACGAGGACGTGGGGGAGAGGGAAGGGGCACAGAGTCAGACTGAGGGCTCGAACTCCTGAACCCCGAGATCATGACCTGAGCAGAAATCAAGGGTTGGTCACTTATCTGACTGAGCCACTCAGCCACCTCTGGATTTCTTTTGGTTAGTGAAAACAGTGCTAATATAGATCTTTGGTAAAAGTGAAGTGCAAAACATGAACTTTTGAAAAAGGGGGGGGGGGGTGCCTGTATTATAGAAGGCTGAAGACTTTTGATTTGGTCCCAAGTCCTTCTGTCTTTTCCCGTTAGGTACAAGCATGGTTCTTAGGGCGGAGGGGTTTATGGAATGAGTTAAAGCACAGGTCCTGTCATCCCAGAAGAGTTTATACAACCTACTAAATAAATACGAGAGTGTATTAAAATCCAATGAGGATTCTCTCCCTTAGGAGTGGAAGAGATCATATTCGTTAGGTGGGGTTATGTCACTCTCCTATTATTTTCCAACACTGGTCTCTCCTGTTAGATTGTAATAATAACTACTATTTAATGGGTGTTTTTGTCTGCCAGGCTGGCACAGAGAGAAGCTGGCATTTAAGAAGCATCAGATTCAGAAAGGTGTGTTGACCTTGCCTAATGTCAAAAACTTCAAACTGACAGAGCTTAGAATCCACCCATCTATTTGACTATAACGCCCTACCTATTTTTCTTACTTCAACATACTCTTTCCTTTTTCCTGACCAAACATTCTGCATTCTCACTTCTCCCTTCACTGTAGTTTAATCTCCTACTTTATGGTGCATTGTTCCAAGGAGTAAACATCTCCTGGTTGCCCAACAAAAGAACAATTCAAATGACTGGTTTTGGGGAAGCCTCCTTGAACAATTAATCAAAACACATAGAAACCTACCTGATGCTTGTCTTTCTTCTACGGATTTCTATTAAGAGTTAAGCATTGCTTTGGAACCAGAGTATTTTGGCCAGTAGTGTTGGGATATTCTGAATTAAATTAGAATGGACAGTGAAATGACTGTGCCTCTGGCTCTTTTTGGACTCTATCAAAGAATGCTCTTGGGAGAGAGTTCTATGACAGCAAATCAAAGAGCTTAAAAAAAAGCCCACCTTAGCACTTGTCATTAGCTGGAAAGAAAAGCATCACCAAATAGCCTGAACAGTAGTGGTAGCAATGCTGATTATTTCTTAGTATAACAAATGTTTTTTAGAAATACCAATTTTTAAAAGAGACATTGGGTAGCACTCACAGATAAAATTTTTACAAGGTTTCTCTCAGATTAGTTATATATCAGCCAATAAAGTAGTGAAACCTATTTTATCAAACCGGATCATGAGATATTTATTCTGATTATACTCAATTCCTATTTTATTTCATCCTCTGAATTATTTTTTACCATCTCCCCATAACAACACCTGAATTTGCCAGCTGCTGGACCAATTAGTTATTAGCTATGTGACAGACATTGGCTATCTGCTCATCAACTGGGTTTCCTCTTCCTGAGTGTGTAGGAATCTCAGTGTGTAGGAAAACCGCATTTCTCATTCTCCCCTGCAGTTAGACTGGGTTCCTTCCAAAGGAATATGAGCAGCAGGAATGTACACGACTTGCAGGCCTAGTTATAAATCCTTCTGGCACCCTTATTCAAGCGGTCTCTTTGCCTTCAGATAGGTCTGCAGAGGTCAATACTGCAGATTACCAACTGAGAGGAACCAAGCCAGTATTTTCAAGGCAGTTGCCCAGCACAGTCACCCTACTCGCAAAGGGGCTATGTATGAAATGAATGAGGAATAAACCAGTTGGAGCTGTTGTTTTACAGCAGCTAGCTTTAATTACCCTAATTAGCATATACCTTTATCTTCTATTAAACACAAAAAAGTTTGGTTGTGATGTCTAATGCAATTAATGACTATCTCTGAGCTTTAAGCATGCTTTGTATTATATTAAAAAATTTAATATCAGAGTTCAAATTATACATCTGTACGTTTCCTAAAGAATATCACACCTATTCCCCTACTCTTGCTTCATCAGTAACTTCTAGTTTTAGCCGGATACTACATTGCCAAAACTGCAGATGAATAAAAAATGTACTACTTTGTTTCAATTAACTAATGTAAAATTAATTATATTAGATCTGTATCATTTTAATATTGATTGCTTTTGGAAATATACAACACAGATTCTATAACTTACTTCTCAGTGTTTTTGATACTATTCCTTAAAACAGACGTTAAGACAGTTATTTAAATTGAAAAATAAAATCAGACTTTTTCTGACAAAATAAATCTTACAATGTTTGTACAAACTGATAAGTCTGACAGTGAGGACTGGCTTTGTCAATTATGTTATATGACATTTTTCCATACATTCAGTAAATGAAACCTTAAAGATTTTGACATAAATATATTTCCAACATATGATGAAAGAAATTTTACAAAAAATTTTGCATTTGCACAGACATTGAAATATTTCCATTTTTACTGAGTATATTGGTTTAAATGAGTGGTGCCGAGTAAAAGAGTAAAAGATGCAATTAATAGTCACTTGTTCATTTTTGATAAAGCCTTTTTGGTGTAGTTTAAGAGTTTGAGATTCTAGGGGCTCACTCGGTTAAGCGTCTGACTTCAACTCAGGTCATGATCTCCCGGTTTGTGAGTTTGAACTCCGCATCAGGCTCTGTACTGACAGCTCAGAGCCTGGAGCCTGCTTTGGATTCTGTGTCTCCCTCTCTGTCTGCCCCTTCCCCACTCACGCTCTGTCTCTCTAAAAAATAAACATTAAAAAAAAAAAAGTTTGAGACTCTAACGTCTGTATAATAAAACTCTTTTTTTTAAGGTTTACATAATTAAAAAATTTTTGATGTTTATTTAGTTTTGAGAAAGAGAGAGAGAGAGCTAATTTACAGCTTTCAATAAAATTAAAAGAGGACCTAATTGAACTGTTAGGTGATAAGTCTTTAAAAATAATCTCAGATAATGAGTCACTCTTGTATTTGGCATGTAATTTGAAAGAAGTTTAAAGAATTTGGTGATGTTGTCATAAAGTCTTTCTACTCCTACGTTATTTTTGTGTACAAGGCAATTATATGCTTACATATATAAAAATGAAAACCAGCAATAAAGTGGTACTCTTCTCCATTCTAGATATAATATTCTTCCATGAGCACATGAACTAATGGAAAAATAAATCCCCATTAATCCTTATAAGAGGTATATTTCTGAAAAATTCTACTTAGTTGTTTAGTAACTACCAAAAATATTTAATGTATTTATATTGTTTTAACTACTTGAATAATGATGATGATGATGATAATAATAATAATCATGTTAACTATAGAAGTGTGTGGGGCGCCTGGGTGGCTCAGTCGGTTAAGCGGCCGACTTCGGCTCAGGTCATGATCTCACGGTCCGTGGGTTCGAGCCCCGCGTCGGGCTCTGTGCTGACCGCTCAGAGCCTAAGGCCTGTTTCGGATTCTGTGTCTCCCTCTCTCTCTGACCCTCCCCCGTTCATGCTGTCTCTCTCTGTCTCAAAAATAAATAAACGTTAAAAAACAAAAAAACAAAAAACTATAGAAGTGTGTTTTTAACTTAGAGGGAATAAAAAAAATAAAATCTGTATAAGAATTTTTGTTTGAGAGACACGATAAGGTATTAATAAAAGCCTTTTGAACACAAACCCTTCATTAGGGTAAATTTATATTTGGGTAAAATTCTGGGAGAAATGGAGTAACAGGAGTTCTGGAAATAAAAAGGAAACAATGCTAATTTTCTGATTGTGAAAGATGAGCTTATTCATGTATTTTAAGAAAATGTGTGCTAGTCTTGAAATTGCTAATATGAGATCATACTATACTAATTATTTATAACTTGGTATTTTTTCTTGCGTATCTATTTTAAAAGATTGGCTATTTGTGCTGTGTATTCATATTCTGGCTCTGCCATTTACTAATGATGAATGCTTGGGTGTGTCACTTAATTTTTCAGAACGTTGTTTTTTCCCCCCATATAAAATGAAAAATTTGAACCAGATCATTGGGCCCCTTATGTCCCTAATATTCTATACCTCTGTGACCAAAGGCTCAGAAATATTCCTTTAGATAACTGAAAACAAAAATTACATAAGTATGCATTTTTCTTCTTCCTTCTCATTTTCCTTCTTGCCTCCCTCTCCTTCCTCCCAATATCACTAAGGCCTTGTTGATGTATATCAAAGATTGTATTTTCTAAGGGATTTATTGAAATTGGTCTCATTATTTATCAATTAATTACGGTAATGTAATGGCTTCCCTTAACCAAAAATAGTCACACTATTCATACCATCATTATTTTCCCTAGCAATTGAAATCTGAAAAGTACAATATTTTCTATAATAAAAAGATCATATTGGCATGATCCTACTTTCTCCTTCTGAGGAAACTAGAATCTTGAAATAGCTCATCAAAACAAAACTTTTTGGCATAGATAAATGCAACAGAAAGCCTATAATTATTGTTGAATATGTATGTGAGGTCCACTAGCCCTGCCCTGTGCTATTTTCAAAACAATGCAAGATATGATCTATAAATAGTGCCATTTTGGTTTTAAGTAATTCCATTTTGGCAATGGAATGCTGTGGTTTTTCTTATTTGCTATGTTATAAGCAGAAACAAAAGGTCTTGAAATGTTAGTGCTGAGCTTTTCTTTCTTGCCACACACTTCCATGTAGTTAGATCTATCTGCATCGACTTGTAGACAACTGAGATTGTTAGATTAGGGATACAAAGAGAAGGAAACAGTTAATATCCAATTGACTGACTTCCAAAAAAGGACAGAGTTAAAAAGAGAGAGCTCATGTGAAGAGATGGTTGCTGGCTGGTGACTACAGACCACCCCCAACATTTGAGTGAGTATGCCACTCTGTGTAGAGAAGCCTTAAGTCCTGTTGTGATCACCGGCAGGCCTTTGCACTTGGCTTCTTGGATCACCCAAGTGAAGGATGCCCACCTGTGCCCTAAGATTTTGCTAGGCTCCCACTTGAACTGTTGCTCTCTGTGGATTTCACCCTTGCCAATAGGACACGCTTTTCAAAACACTGTGAGTTGCTTTATCGCCAGAGGATACTGAAGATGAAATAGAAGCAGAAGCCCCAGCTTTGGCACTTGGAAGGGTCTAGACAGTGGGAAACCCATTCCTGGTTAAATGTGTATATATTTTTATTAGCAAATAGTAGGGTCTTAAGACTAATGAGATGGCATATAAGAATGTACACAGCATTAATTCATGTATACATTCAAATAATAAACTTTTATTGAATACCTAATGAAAACTTATAATAGCTCATATTTTGAACCAGGCCCTGTGCCTGAGTACTAGGGATACTGAAAAAAGAAAAAGAGAAAGTAAAAGCTACACCATCATTGTCTTCAGGGACATTATAGGACATTAGAGGTGCATAGAACACCTGCTAGAATTCATTCACTGAACAAGTATTTATTGAGCAGCTACTATTTACCAGGCACTGTTGGAGGTACTAGGAATATAGTGGTGAATAAGATGGATGAGATCCCTGTCTCGTAAGCTTACACTGTGGTGGGGAAGACATAGCATCAACAGATAAGGTAATTTCAGTTATTGTAAGTGCTACAAAGAAAGTAAAATAGGCCACTGTGGTAGAAAGTAACTGGTTGGGGGTGGGGTGAAGGGAGCAGCTTCAGGTAGGATGGGAAAGATAGCCTCATTGGGGAAGGTATGTTTGAGATGAGCGCTGAATAATGAGAAGGAGTTAGTCATGCCAAGACCTTTGGAAAGAACAGATAGAGGGAACAGAAAGTGCAGAAAGTCTCAGATGAGTACTAGTCCAGTGTGTTCTGGAAAGACGGCCAACTGCACAGTCTCTGCAGGCTCAGAAGTGGGGAGCCTCGTTCACTAAGGAGGTGATGGGGCCATATAGCTTGACACACAATAAGTGCTTAAGAAAGGAATGCATCTTTCCTCTGACATATGACCTTAAAAAATGTGTATTATAAATTTAAAGAATTTATAATGCCCTCCCTCGCTCCACGACTCCAGTCCTGCTTCCCAGAGGCAGCCACTCTTAAAATTTGTTTTTACTTCTTTTGGTAATTACCATACATATCTTTGATATACATCAAAGATATGTATGCTCCCAATGTTATTTCTTCTTGTAATAATTATAGATATTAACTATTCACTTCCTACAATGACAAACATTTGGCTCAAGAGTCTTATGGTTATTCTTTCTTTCTCTACTGGTTACCTCTGCACCTGTACATAGTAAACTTCTATGTCCCGATCCTTCATCTCTGGACTCCCACACTGTAAGAAAGACTGAGATGTTATAGACCTGGCCCTTCCTGTTGCTTCTCTTCCTCCATTTTTCCCTCCATGTCTCTACAACCTCCTCTGGCTCATAGAATATAATTCTGCGTCTCTTTAACATATCACACAGGGCCCTTTAGGATCGAGGCCCAGACGAGTTTTTTCACCTCCTATCGTTATTCATGTTAGTGACGCTCAGAGTCCTACTGAACTACGTGTTCACAGTTTTTGGAAACTTTTGTGTGCTCGTGTCTTTGTTCTCATTGCCTCATGTTTTCATTGCCTAAAATGGCTTCCCTCTGCGGTTCACTGCAAATCCCATTCATTCATTTTAGCCTACATGGCACTTGAAGAAATCTTCCCCTGTTGGGGCACCTGGGTGGTTGAGTTGGTTAAGCATCCTACCCTTGATTTTGGCTCAGGTCATGACCTCACGATTCATGGGTTCAAGCCCCGTGCTGTGCTCTGTGCTGATAGCACTGAGTCTGCTTGGAATCCTCTCTCTCCTCCTCCCCTGCTTGTATGCACTGTCTCTGTTTGAACTAAATAAACTTAAAAAAAAAATCTGTTAAAAAAAAAAAAGAAATCTTCCCTGGTAGATGACATTTATTAAATCAAAAAATATTTGAGTGGCTGTTTCATGCAAGGCACGGTCATAGATGTCAGGGCTATAGTGGACCAAGACATATACCCATGAGCTCATATTCTAGTGACTTAAGAAGAAGCAGGCTTAATAAAAATAACTACCATTATGAGACCTATTGTACTAAATAACTCACAGACACTATTTTAATCCTCACAACTTTGAGACTTGAAGAAGTGAAATAGTCTTCCTGAGGTCACTTCCTGTAAATAACAGAGCTTCTATTGAAACTCAGATCTGTCTGACTTCAGAACTGTTACTCCAAAGCTGTATTCGCTCTGCTCTTACTACTTTTTGTACACTTCTATCACATCGTTTGTCATATTGTTTTGAAATTGTGCACGAGGTTCCCCACATAAACCACAGGGCATAAAAAGTTATTTGTGTGACTATTTTATCAGATGGTACAAAAGTAGTACCATACTAGATGCACAGGAGAGAAATTAATGCATTCACACACTGGGTGACTTAAGAAATTAAAGATTAAATCTTTCTTGAAATCTCAGACTGATAAGGCCTTGCTTTAGACGGAAGGCTCCTTGAGGGTAGCAACATTTGCTGCATAGCATGTGCTTGACAAATTTTGGTTAAACCTGTCATTCAAACCTCTGTAATCAATACATACTCAGTTTCTGGATTGAAAAACTATGTTAGTCCTATTTTTGGAGGTGGCTTTGCACAGAAGCTAGGCACTCGGTCTTCTTTTAATAGAATTACAGGGGTGTTGATCTAAGCTTTGAGAGGCAGTAGAATACAGTGGTTAACTGCCAGACTACCCAGATTCCAATTCCCACCCTACTGTTGACTGTTGATGTATATTTATTTAAAAAAAATTTTTTTTCAACTTTTTATTTATTTTTGGGACAGAGAGAGACATAGCATGAACGGGGGAGGGGCAGAGAGAGAGGGAGACACAGAATCGGAAACAGGTTCCAGGCTCCGAGCCATCAGCCCAGAGCCTGATGCGGGGCTCGAACTCACGGACCGCGAGATCGTGACCTGGCTGAAGTCGGACGCTTAACCGACTGCGCCACCCAGGCGCCCCTGTTGATGTATATTTAAAAAGCGACTATTTCACACACGCCAGGCGCTTTTATAAGTACTTTACAAATAGTACCTGAATTAAACTTAACACCTTTAAGTTAACTTCTACGATAACTTTACTATTCTTTAATAGCTCCGTGCCCCAGTTTTCTCTCCTGTTAAATGGGGATAGTAACAACAACAAAATACCTCACCCAGTTATTGTTAAGATTGAGTATAAAAGTGCTCAGAATACTATCTGGCACATGGAAAGTTAGCTATGATTGGTAGCTCTTACCAGCAGAGGCTGTGACGAGGGAAGGAGATCAGCTTGATGTAATTTAACAATTCCCTCTTATGCTAATGATCACTTCAAGGGGACGGATGGAATTATTTGGACTTGGGACTAAATCTGAAGCATTTCCCAGTTAAGTTGGCTCTGTTTTTACAGGAAAACGCAGTGGCTGGTGCCGAAATGGCAAATACAGGAAAAAATACCTCTGAAATCTTCCAGTTTTCTGTATCAGCTCTGCCACGTCCCAAGTCCACGTTATCATCTCTTGCTGGGATGGCTGCAATAGTCTCCTAACTGGTTCAGTGACTCTTCTTTAGCTGTCTCTATTTGCCGCTCCAGGAGATTAACCTTTTCAAAACACAGAGGCAAATCAGATTGGATTGTGCTCATGCCAAGAACGGTCTGCTTGCTTCTCATCGCTTTTAGAATAAGGACCCAAATCAGTACTTTGTTGACTGCGTCTTGTAGGATCAAGCCTTGGCCCGTTCCCACCAAACTTGCTTCTGGCTATCCCTCCCCAGGGTCTTCAACTCAGCCACATCAGCCTTCATTCACTGTTCAACAAATATTTATTTGATCACCATGGATTTACATTGTCATTGAGGATATATCTGAGACCAGTAGAAACAGTTCTTTGTACTCATAGAGTTTATATTTGAGGAAGCGGGGGAACAACAAAACCCAGACAAATATGCAAATAAAAAAGAGGGCCCACTGAGATAAGGTGGACAGGAAGTCTTCTCTAAGAACACACCATTACAGAGAAATCTAGAGGAAGAGCCCTGAGCCACACAACGATGGGGAGGAGAGAAATCGGATAGAGGGATCAAACTATGCAAAGGTTCATATATACTAGAGAGAACCTGGTGTGTTTAAGGTGCCCAGAGCAGATTCCCTTACTGCACAAAGAGAAGAAGAGAGTGAGGTTGGCTGGACGGTGATACTTACGAGGCCTGGTAAAGAATTAGAAATTTTTTCCTTTTTCTTTTAGAAAGTCTCAGAGTTATTTTTAAAAATAGAAATCATGGCACAATGTACATGATGATACCTTTCACCTCGATCCACCAATTACTAACTTTTTACCACATTTGCTTTTTTGGTCCTATTTTCCCCATTCTCTCTATTCTTTTGTTCCCGCTCACGTTCTACTTTGGTTTTGTTTCATTTTTTGCCAAATCTTTTGAAGGTAAATTGCTGAATACCAAAGCAAGTATCTTCTCCAGTCTTCTACAAAGTCATGAATTATCACATGCAAAAAAATCTCATACTGATTCAGTATCATCTAATATATAGTCCATATTTAAATTTCTGCATTATCCACAAAATGTTTCTTTGTAGTTACTTCTTCCTCTCTTTTTTTAAATTTTATTTTTTAAAATTTACATCCAAATTAGTTAGCATATAGTGAAACAATGATTTCAGGAGTAGATTCCTTAATGCCCCTTACCCACTTAGCCCATCCCCGCTCCCACAACCCCTCCAGTAACCCTCAGTTTGTTCTCCATATTTATGAATCTCTTCTGTTTTGTCCCCCTCCCTATTTTCATATTATTTTTGTTTCCCTTCCCTTATGTTCATCTGTTTTGTCTCTTAAAGTCCTCATATGAGTGAAGTCATATGATTTTTGTCTTTCTCTAATTTCACCTAACATAATACCCTCCAGTTCCATCCACATAGCTGCAAATGGCAAGATTTCATTCTTTTTGATTGCCAAGTAATACTCCATTATATGTATATACCACATCTTCTTTATCCATTCATCCATCGGTGGAAATTTGGGCTCTTTCCATACTTTGGCTATTGTCGATAGTGCTGCTATAAACATGGGAGTGCACGTGTCCCTTCGAAACAGCACACCTATATCCCTTGAATAAATGCCTAGTAGTGTAATTGCTGGGTCGTAGGGTAGTTCTATTTTTAGTTTTTTGAGGAACCTCCATACTGTTTTCCAGAGTGGCTGCACCAGCTTGCATTCCCATGTAGTTACTTCTTTAAAAAAAAAATCTGTGACCTGTCAGAAGGGCTAACATTAACAACTCAGGCAACAACAGATGTTGGCGAAGATTCAGAGAAAGAGGATCTCTTTTGCACTGCTGGTGGGAATGCAAACTGGTGCAGCCACTCTGGAAAACAGTATGGAGGTTCCACAAAAAATAAAAATAGAACTACCCTACGACCCAGCAATTGCGCTACTCGGCATTTATCCAAGGGATACAGGTGTGCTGTTTCGAAGGGACACATGCACCCCCATGTTTATATCAGTGCTATCGACAATAGCTAAAGTATGGAAAGAGCCCAAACATCTATCAATGGATGAATGGATAAAGAAGATGTGGTATACACACACACACACACACACACACACACACACACACACACACACACACAATGGAGTATTACTCGGCAATCAAAAAGAATGAAATCTTGCCATTTGCAGCTATGTGGATGGAACTGGAGGGTATTATGTTAAGCGAAACTGGTCAGAGAAAGACAAAAATCATATGACTTCACTCATATGAGGACTTTAAGAGACAAAACAGATGAACATAAGGGAAGGGAAGCAAAAATCATATAAAAACAGGGAGGGGGACAAAACATAAGAGACTCTTAAATATGGAAAACAGAGGGTTACTGGAGGGGTTGTGAGGGGTGGGGGACGGGCTAAATGGGTAAGGGGCATTAAGGAATCTACTCCTGAAATCATTGTTGTACTATATGCTAACTAACTTGGATGTAAATTAAAAAAATAAATTAAATAAAGATAAAAAAATCTGTGAACCAATCAAGATTTATGAATTTCATTTGTAAGTTTTGTCTCCTGACTAAAGCACTCCTTTACCTTGTTTTTTTCTTTTTCCCTGACACTGACATTTTTTCCCTGACACTTTTTGAAGAACCGAGGCCTGCTGTCTTGTAAAGTGTTCTATATTCTTTTCATTTTGTTTTGTTTCCTCATAATTAGACTTAAACATTTCTGGCACAGGTATCATTAGGTGATAGATCACTCCATCATTGGTGATGCTAAAGTTTCCTCATTTGGTTAAGGTATGCCCAATAAATAAACCTGTACATTGTAAAATTCCCCTTTCCCTTCTAATTATGAATTACTCTCTAGGACATTCTTTGAGATAGTGTTAATGTCCTGTTCCCCAACAACCTTTCAGCCAATGATTTTAGCATCTTTTATCCATTGTTTTAGCATGTATTCATAAGGCTTACTCCTATCAATTTTTACACTGGGAGTTGCAAAATGGAGATTTCCCATTTACTGCTTCATTTGTATTCATTAATTGACATTCTTGTGTAAAGAACTTTTCATTTTTATTCCATCTCTCCTTCTGTCTCTCATGGAAAGAATGTTAAAAAAATGAAATCTGTTTCAATCTCTCGCCATCATTATTCTTTTTGATGTTCAAATTGTTTCAAGTATGGTCAACAGAGGCTCCTTTAAGCTAGGTCCAGTATCCTTTGAAATGACTCTGTGAATCTCTAAGGACTTCTTTGCTTTCTGACAAGAGTGTTCCAGGTTTGCTTTGTAATTCCTTGCTCTGGATGAGAATCAGCCTTCTCTCCAAGGAGCACCGATTCGTTTTAGGGATGAGAATGGTATTTAGAAACCACTTGGGCAGCTTGGTGCTAGTGTGCTCATTGTTACTGGGGTGTCAGAGTTTCTATGCCTCTAAGCCCTGTCAATGGACCAACTGAGATTAAAAAAAAAAAAAGAAGAAATCACAACTTTATTCTACTAATGCCGATTCAAATCCAACACTCTGGGATTCTTCCTTAGCTTCTATCATTCCATATTTGTTATCTCCCTTCTCCCACAGTGAGAAACTTGGTTCCAAACAACATGAGTATATTCACTCGTTTGCTTTTTCCAATAATGCATGCATAGTAGTTTCAAAACTACTATACCAATACCTTTTTCAACATCAAACTTACTAAGTGAAGTTATTGATTTCTTTGTACTTTTTGCTCTTACGCTGTATTCCAGAACTCCTAACCCCAGTTCATGGAGTACTGTACTCAAGTAATTGAATGAACTCTGTATGGTTGTGCTGGCATTTTGATACACAGGTATGTTCAGGTCTTTTTTGTATTAAGTTTTAGGGCTTGCTTTTATTTCCACTGTTTTAGACTTAATGTTTTGAAAGGGCAAAACTATATTTAAAAAAACAAAAGGTTATTCAGAGAAATCAAACTGCCATCACTAAGCCTTGCATAACATTCCCACTATAGGCGACCATTTTCAGCTAATTTTCTTATTTAGTTTTTGAGTTTATCTCTTAAAAAACAAGAAAAAAATGTGTGTGTGTGTGGTATATATCTATGTAGAGTTTCATTTTTCCTTTCTTACACAAAAGTTAGTGTATTTTGTATATTCTTTTGCATCTGTTTACTAAAAAAATATAAATATGATTTTCTTAAACATTTTTTTAAAATGTTTATTTATTTTTGAGAGGGAGAAAGACCGTGAGCAGGGGAGGGTCAGAGAGAGACACACACAGAATCTGAAGCAGGCTCCAGGATCTGAGCGGTCAGCACAGAGCCCCACGCCAGGCTTGAGCTCAGGAGCAGTGAGATCATGACCTGAGCTGAAGTCGAAGTTTCAACCTACTGAGCCACCCAGGCGCCCCTCATTCAGCTGCGTTTAAATCCCAGCTCCCCCATTAATAACCATATGCTTTTTGGCAAATTACTTAACTATATGAAGTCAGCTTCCTCAGAATCTATAAAATGGGGATGATAATGTTATTTACCTCAAAAGGTTGTTCTCAGGATCGGTAAGACGATCCATTTTATATGCTTAGCACCAGCACAAGGTAAACGCTCAATTAACTTTAGCAGTTATATTTTTCTTTAAAATCAAGTACACCAGGGAGAGACGGCCTCAGTAATACATGCTTGACATGACTATTCCAGCACCACACTCGGAAGAAGAGGATAACTTTAAAAGAGGCAGAGGAGGCTGTACTGGCTCTGAACATTTTGGGCAAAGACCTTGCCTATGCATGGAATTTAGACTGTCAAAGCACAGCGCCTCGCAGCGGTAGGTGCTTTATACTCTCAGAATGAGAAAGAAAGAAAAAAAGAAAGGAAGGAAGAAAGAAAGAGGAAGAAAGAAAAAGAAAGAGAGAGAGAAAGAAAGAAAATGCTTATACGAGTCTATTCTGGGAAAAACTCATTTCGCCCACGAGGGCGGCTGGGGATGACATATGGGGTCACGCAGCGAGGGAAGTGGCCCTTCGGGTGCGGGCAGCGCTAGTTCTAAGCGACTCTCGGGACAAGTAGGTCTGCTCCCGCCCGCAGGGACCGGACTGGGCAGAGGCTAGCCCCCATTCCTCGGCCCGTCTCTGGGGGAGTCGCGGGGCTAAGTGTGGTGGCAGCGGCCTCACCTCCAGGCCTTCGCTGTCTCGTCTCCACGACGGTATCCGAGATTGGCGTCCGTGCCAACGGAGGTGGTACCCGCCGCAACCACCAGGCAGCGTCCCATCCCTCGCGGCACGGCGGGCTTTGCTGGAAGCTCCGATCCCCCGCACGCAGACCACCCACCGGC
The DNA here is from genome assembly GCF_046562875.1 of Panthera onca. Lineage (NCBI taxonomy): Eukaryota > Metazoa > Chordata > Mammalia > Carnivora > Felidae > Panthera > Panthera onca. The sequence continues at coordinate 37,370,509 of NC_138349.1, read as the reverse complement.
CCCATAGCCCATCACTTGCGGGCGATCAGAGATCCGCCCCAGATTTGAAAGCTCCTTCCGGGACCTAGTGGGAAGCCCACGGCTGGAGCCTCTGCGATCCTAGGCGCCGTTCCGGAAGCCCCGCCCACTCCCAGCGTGCAGTGCGGTGGCTTGGCCGCCATTGTTTGAATTTGAAAAAGAAAACATCGTGGTGCTGCTCGCGGATCTGGCAGGTCTGGCAACTTGTGCAGGTGAAGAGGTGGGCCCAGGTGAGGGTGCGAGGTGGCTGACTGCGCAAATACCAGACTTGAGGCTGGGAAACGGTGCTGGCAGTGTGAGTACCTTCCTAGGGGATCGCGACGCCCCTGAGGTTACTCTCGGGAAACTGGGTTGCAGAGCGATGGGTGCTCCTAGGGCACCGTGGGCACCGCCTGCCAATCGCAGGGTTGAGCCATACTACTTGGGTTGGGGCTTAAATGTCGTCTCCACCGCATATTAGCTGAGTGAGGCAAGGCAACGTATTTTCTCTCTCTGGGTCTCAGTTTCCTCATGTGTTAAAAGAGGTAATAAGAATGATATTTAACCTCTTCCGGCTCTTGTGAAGATAAAATAATATGTAAAGTTGTTAGAAACGGTGCCAGTATATAGTAGGCACCAAGTGTTTGCAATTAGTGTTTTTTGTTATTGCTGCTGCTGTTGTTGGGGCGCTGGCCTCCATTGCCAGGCCTAGTTTTCTGGATCCCGGAGGTGAGCAGTTTGCTTGGCAGATGATATGACCTCTTTTTTGGGGGGTGGTGGGGGGAAGCCCTGTCTGGCTGTAGGTGCTTTTATTTCCACGCTGCTTCCACTACCAGGGGTTTGCCCTTTGGGGCTTTTTAGTACCAAGCGGAAGAGGGTGTGTGTGGCAAATGTGAAGACTACTGTCATCCCCCAGTTTAGAATGTTTCCCTCAACTCGTTCTACTTCCTGCTTCAGTGATTCCTTCCTGACACAACTCTAATGTTCCTTGCTGAAGGATTAGTTGACAATCCTAAATTCATGCCTTAAGCAATCTTTGCTTAAGGTGATCAGATTCAGATTCACTTTTTTTTTTAATTAAAAAAGATGTTTTAATGTTTGTTTATTTGAGAGAGAGAGAGAGCTAGCAGGGGAGAGTCAGAGAGAGGGAGAGAGAGATTCCCAAGCAGGCTCCCTATTGTCAGCGTGGAGCCCTACAGGTGGGGCTGGATCCCACTAACCCTGAGATATGACCCAAGCTGAAACCAAGAGTCCGATGCTCAGACTGAGACAGCCAGGCACCCAAGGTTTACTTTTGCTTTTAAAACGAGGTAGCATGTTTACCCAGAAGCTGCGGTAACAGTCTATGTATTTTATTAGATCTCCACGACCCAGGACTTCAAGTTGCAAAATCCTATAAAGGATTCCTCTATTAGGAGGAGGGTTCTTTTGAAACTGTATTTTGTGGATGGCATTCAGAAACCTCATTCAGTAGTGTATTTGTTATTTTTCACAAGTGTTCAGCCATGGAATCTCACTGGAGAGAAGATAAAAAGATTCACATTCTCAGTCGTGGGAACAGCCTTTGAAACAGGTCTTGAACCCTGCTGTTGCTAAACATAATATCACTAAAAAAGTAGTACCAATTTTTTTTGATATAGAGGATTTTATTATTATAATTTAAGTCATTAGGGAATTTTTATCCTCATACATCTCTGAATATGTTGTAGGGGATACAGAGTAGTTCTTCTTGCCCTCAAGAGATTTCTAGTCTAGTTAGGAAGAAGTTAACTTCTCACACTTAAATACAAGTTAACCAGAAGTTCAGGTTGTGACAGTATATGTCAACAATTTTATAAATGTTAAGAGGTAGTTCATTGAAACTGAACTATGAACAAGTACAAACTACTATAACCTTGCTTTTTAAAAGAGGTATAAATATTCTTTTTGATTCAGTAATTTAATAGAAGGCTTATCATTTTTTTTTAATAATTGAAGGCAAAGAATGAAATTTATCTTCCAATTTCCTGGGTATTTCTGTAAAATCTGACTTATGCAATGTCAAGCCAGTGCTTTAATGTTTTTGCAAACTTCTCTACGTTCTAGATTAGTGGTTATTTCCACTCTATCAGATACCCTTTTTCTTAATTTTCACCCATACATTGGGTGTTTGAAATATTCTATCAAACTGCATTTTAAGTAATTATTTCATCTTTATTTATCACAGTATTTATCACTGACAATACAATAAAGACAAAAGCAACCAAGATACTAAAGTGTATGGTTGGTTGATCCTGCAGTTTCCTGGGCTTTGTTGAAGGTAAATAATTTCCTTTGTCTTTTTGAGATTTAGGAAAAACAGAAAAACAAAAACAACTCTGTTGTATTGAGTTTGTGGGTTTCAGGGCCGATCTAGGAAAAAGATATGACCACAGTATATCAGTATCACACAGGAACTTTATTGGGATAGCACTTTGACAGGATTACATGGGAGAGAGGTCCACCCCAGCATGAAATCTTTCAGAAGCTAGAGTGAAGGACCACCACATAGAAGGGGGAAAAGGTAAAGGAACCTAGGGGGTTGGGAGGGGACTGAGAGGAGAATTAGACTTGGGGGTTTTTGGTCTTAAGTGGTGTTGTTACTCAGAAGCACAGTGGGGAGTACCTGAGTCAGCCAGCTCCTAGGGGCATCAGTGGCTTGGGTTTTTATAGTCCTGAATTTGTCTCTGCCAGCAGAAGTTGGGCGCAGTTTCGTGGGATGTGCAAACTAGTTATGCTCTGGTTGACTTGAAAAAAAGAAAAAAGATTATTTGGGCTATATTAAAAGCAAATTGATGTGTAAAAATTTTAACTTGGCACCTAATAGGTTTTTGAACTAACATTCCTGGCGTTCTGTGAAGAAGTAAACAACACAGGGCCAATATACAGGGGCCATCTTTGGCTTATATAATATGTATGGATGCCCATTACTCTTTTCTTGAGCCAGGAACCCTAGTTTGGGAATCACTGTTCTTTTATTTCATAATACTGTCAAAGAACATCAAGGAGCTCTCTTTCTCCCTGCTATTATGCACCTAGTAGATTGTCAATAATTATTTGAATGTTAAATTTTTTTTGGTTAAAGTTACCTGTAAGTTTACGTTTAAGTTTAGTGCCTTGATGTTTAGTTGTAATACTTTGATACATTATTCCATATTCACCTTAATTTTTAGCACCTACAATGTGTCAGGTACTGTTTTTGAATGCGGTCACATACATTATTTCACTTTTCACTTGCATTATTTGGAAGAATTCAGTTGAAAGAATTCAATTGTCCAGATAACTGAATTTAACTCATAAATGCTAAAACATTACGAAGGCTTATAACTAACATTTTCAGAAGACATTAAATAACTAAAGTAACACAAGATTATTATTTACTCTATAATTATTTGATTTCGGAGAGGATTTCAGGCAGAGATTGAATGTTTTATATTGTCTTACTTAATGGACTACCTTTACTCATGAAATCTCTGGCTGAATCGACCTATAAGTTGGATCATATGAATAGTAGTGGCAGGCTCTGTTCAATATTACTTGATTCGGAATCTTTATAATTTTGATCATTTGTCTTTTCCGTGGGTCATCATTGTGTTATAGATGTAATGTTCCCCTCTCTAGAAATCTAGTTATGGGGGTTATTAGTGGGCTGGACTCAGACATTTTAAACTATGAGTGGCTTATATGCTAATTTATTAAAATTATCTAAAATTACTGTTATTCTTGCAGAATGGAATCTAATTTAAATCAAGATGGAGTGCCTAGACCATCCTATGTTTTTAGTGCTGACCCAATTGCAAGACCTTCGGAAATAAATTTTGATGGCGTTAAGCTTAATCTCTCTCATGAATTTTCCTTAGTTGCTTCAAATACTGAGGTAAGTACAAGGAAAGCATTATGCTGATTGAGTGGAAATGTGTGTGGTGTGCACACACTTGCAGACAGGTATGACCAGAGCTTTCCAGACTTTGTGGGTTTAAGGCAACCTTCTATCTCGGTGATTTTTTCATGGTGCCCTAAATACATACCAGTTCTTCCAAGTAGTGCTCCGAGCAACTTAATATATGACTATACCTTAACCTAGAGCCATTTGAAAAATATTAACGTAAATGAAAACAAAATTGTTTTTCTTTAATTACCACAGTTATTTGCTGTAAGGATATGTATATCTTTTGTGCACATCATAGCTTCTCAGGCTTTGGAATCAGATTAGATATTGCCAACCTTATTTCCTGTTCTTCAGTGTTTTGGGGTAGTACTTGTTTTTTATCATAGCAACCACTGAAGAATCCAGCTTCACCAAGATATGACATCAAAAGAAATGGTATGATCTAAGGTGGCAACTGTGAACTATTTTGAACTAATAGTTCACGGTGTTCAACATGTTAAGTACTGCCATGATTTCCTCAAAAATGTAAGACATTCCACTATGCCCCTAGGAATTGCATGCCTTACTTAAAGTAAACTAACTCAGTAGTGTTTAAAAAGTAAAAATCCTTCCTTCTACCACCGTACCTACTACCACTGTTTGTTTTGTGTCTTTGTAAACTTTATTTATTTTTTAAAGTTTTATTTATTTGAGAGAGAGCGAGCGAGCGAGTAAGTGAGCATGACTGGGGGAGGGGCAGAGAGAGAGGGAAAGAGATAATCATAAGCAGGCTGCACGCTGTCAGCACAGAGCTGCTGGGCTTGATTTCATGAATCATGAGATCATGACCTGAACTGAAATCAAGTGTCCGATGCTTAACCTACTGAGCCACTTAGGCACCCCACACTGCCTTGAGTACCGTAGCTTTATAGAATGTCTTGAAGTCGGATGGTGGCAGTCTACCAACTTTGTTCTTGTCTTTAATTTATATTGGCTTTTCTGGGTAGTCTAAATTTAGTTTTAGCCATTCTAATAGATATATATTGGTATCAAGTTGGTATTTGCATTTAATAACTAAATGTGTTGAATATGATTTCATGTGCTTATTTGTCATTAGTGTATTTTTGGTAAAGTGTCAGTTTAAATCTTTCCACATTTAAAAAAATTGGATTGTTTGTTTTTATATTATTATTTAATTTTAAGTGTTCTTTATATTTTTCAGATGCATTTGTTTATCAGATATATGCTTTATAAATATTTTTTCCTAGTCTGTGGGTTGCCTATCCTCTGTTGACAGTATTTTTTGAACAACAGAAGTTTTTTGTTTTTATTTTAATGTTTGTTTGTTTTTTTAATTTATTTTTGAGACAGAGAGAGACAGAGCATGAGCAGGGGAGGGGCAGACAGAAAGGGAGACACAGAATCCGAAGCAGGCTCCAGGCTCTGAGTTGTCAGCACAGAGCCTGACGCCAGGCTCGAACTCACGGACTGTGAGATCATGACCTGAGCTGAAGTCGGACGCTCAACTGACTGAGCCACCCAGGTGTCCCTGTTTTTTGTTTTTTAAAAAAAGAGTTAGCTAACTCTTGGCTTTGGGAATAGATTCCCGTGATTCGTCACATACATGCAACACCCAGTGCTCATCCCACCCAGCAAGTGCCCTCCTCAATGCCCATCACCCATTTTCCCCACCCCCGTCAACCCTCAGTTTGCTCCCTGTATTTAAAGAGTCGCCTATGGTTTGCCTCCCTCTCTGTTTGTAGTTATATATTTTTTCTTTCCCTTCCCCCCTAATGTTCTGTTAAGTTTCTTAACTTCCACATATGAGTGAAATTGTCTTTCTCTGACTGACCTATTTCACTTACGTACCCTCCAGTTCCATCCATGTTGTTGCAGATGGCAAGATTTCATTCTTTTTCATTGCCAAGTAGTATTCTATTGTGTTTGTGTGTGTGTCTCTCTCTCTCTCTCTGTCTATACACACACACACACACACACACACACACACACACACACACACACACCACATCTTCATCTTCTGTCTTCATTCATCAGTTGATGGATATTTGGGCTCTTTCCATGATTTGGCTGTTGTTGATAGCACTGCTATAAACATTGGGGTACATGTGCCCCTATGAATCAGTACTCCTGTGTCCTTTGGATAAATTCCTAGTAGTGCTATTGTTGGGTTATAGGGTAATTATATTTTTTAATTTTTTGAGGAACCTCCACATTGTTTTCCAGAGTGGCTGCACCAGTTTATAGTCTCACCAACAATGCAAGAGGGGAAAACAGAAGTTTTTAATTTCATCAATGTTTTCTATTGTGGATTGTCCTTTTGGTGTGATACCTAAGAAATCTTTGCCTAACTCAAGTCCACAAAGATTTTCTTCTATGTGTTCTTTTAGAAGTTTTACAGTTTTAGTTTTACATTTAGGATATGATCCATTTTGAATTTTTATAAACAATGTGAAGCATGAATCCAAATCCTTATTTTTTTTTTTATGTATAGATATCTAATTGTTCTAGCATGATTTGCTGAAAAAGCTATGCTCTTTGTACTGCATTTCCTTTGCATCTTTATTATAAATCAAATGTCCTTCTCTATGGGAGTTTATTTCTGAATATTGTTTCATTGATTTGTCTTTCTGCCAGTACCCCACTGTTATGATCACTGTAGCTTTGAAATAAGTGTTGAAATCAGGTAGTGTTAGCCCACCCAATTTCTTTTTCATAGTTTTGACTATTCTAGATACTTTGCATTTCTGTGAGAATTTTTAGATGAGTTTGTCAATTGCCACAACAAAAGCCTCTTGGGATTTTGATTACAGTTGCATTGAATATGTAGATCAGTTTTAGAAGAATTGACATCTTAACAATATTGAGTTTACCAAATGATGAACAAGGTGTATCTCAATTTCTTTTGGTCTCCTTTAATTTCTCTGAGCAATGTTGTGTAGTTTTCAGAGTGTAGGTCTCTCACATCTTTTGTCAAATTTATCCTGTATTTCATGATTTTTGATTTCTTCCAAATGATATTGCTTTTAAAATCAATTTCTGGTGTTTCTTCCCAGTGTATAAAAGAATAATTGATTTTGCATGTTGATCCTGTATCACGTTAACATTGCTAAACTCGTTTAATAGTTCTAGAGATGTTTTTGTAGATTCTGTTTGATTTTTGTATGTAGATGCTAATGTCTGAATGGAGACAGTTTTATTTCTTCCTAATCTGGATGCCTTTTCTTTCTTCTTCCCTTGCTTACTTCTTTTTCTTTCCCTCCCTCCCTCCCTCCTTCCCTCCATCCTTCCTTCCTTTCTTTCTTTCCTTCCTACTTTCCTTCCTTCCTTCCCTCCCTCGCTTCCTTCCTTCTTCCTTTCTCTTTCTCTCTCCCCTCCCCTCCTTCCCCCTGATTACCATTGGCTAGAACCTCTAGTACAGAGTTGAATAGAAGTGGTGAGAGCTGAAATCCTTGTCTTGTTACTTGCTACTTATCTTAGATTCAGTCTTTGATCATTAAGTATGATGTTAGCTGTAGGTTTTTGTAAATGTTCTTTATCAGAAGGAAGTTCCTGTCTATTCCACTTGCTGAGAATTTTTATGAATGGATGTTGAATACATATGTCAATATCCTGTCATCAAATGCTTTTTTTACATCTATTAGAGATAAATGTTTCTTTATTCTTTTAATGTGGTTAATTACCCAAATTGATTTTTGAATGCTAAATTGACCTTGCAGTCCTGAGATAAAACATTTTTGGTCAGGATGTATTATTCTGTTTTATATATTGGCTAATACTTTGTTAGGGAATTTTTGCATCTAAATTAGAGAGGTTGTTCTGTAATTTCTTCTGAGGATATCTTTGTCAGATCATGGTGTCAAGGTTATGTCATACTCAAAATTAGTTGAAAAGTGTTCTCTCTCTTTATTTTCTTAAAGGGCTTATCTATGATTTGTATGATTACATCCTTAAGTGTTTGAGAGAATTTAGTAATGAATTACCAGGGCCTGGAGTTTTTTGTGGGATTATTTTGTTTGTTTGAATATAAGTTAAGTTTTTTTTTTTTTAGCTGAATTTCTTTAATAAATATGTCTGTTCAGATTTTCTAGTTTTTTTGGTTTGTTTTTAGTAAATTGTATCTAAGTAATTGTTTCCTTTTTACTTAAAAAACCACACTTCTTTAGAATTATTTTAAAAAAGGAATTAATTTCTCCCCCAAAGGAAGCAGTAAAGAGAATGCTGTATAGCAAACAATTTTTAAATAGAATTGAACATTTGGGTTAATGAGCTATTCTGGTTGCTTGTAATTTACTTTGGAATTCTATGTTTTAGTGACGTAGAGCCCTATTTTTTGTTTTTAGTTACAAAGGTTAGGATTTTAGGGAAAAGAAGTGTATTATAAACTTCAAATATAAATATAGAAGGTAGAGGAAATCGAGTCTTTTGTGGTATTATTTTTTTTAAAGCAGATTTGCTTTTCTTTAGACATATAAATGGTTACAAACAGAAGAATCACTGATTGCTTAGAGGTTCTGTATGACCTTAAATGGTTATGTAATAGCCGCTTTAAAAAAAGGTAATTTCTGAAAAGCCATATTTTGTATTTTTTAAATACAGTTATTTTGTTCTTCTTTTTAAGGCAAATAGTTTGGAATCCAAAGATTATCTCCAGGTTTGTCTTCGAATAAGACCGTTCACACAGTCAGAAAAAGAGCATGAGTCTGAGGTTTGTATTGACTTTAATTGGGTCTTACTTTCATGGGCAAAATGCCATTGTTTTTATTTATTTATTGTGGGCTTATTTTTATTGATTGATTGATTGATTGATGTCTTCTAGGGCTGTGTGTATGTTCTAGACTCACAGACTATTCTGCTAAAAGATCCTCAAAGCATTCTTGGTCGGTTAAGTGAGAAAAGCTCTGGGCAGATGGCACAGAAATTCAGTTTTTCCAAGGTAAGTCCTATGAGAAACTAAAGATTTTCTTTTAAGTAAAAGAGATTTGGCTTAGGCTAAATTGCTACGTTATTGTATATAATGAACTATATATGTCTTGTACTTATGGAACTTAGGTGTTAGGCACTGGTATTTTTTCTTAGAGTGGAACTTAAACTTTAGGTTTGTAAACATCTAATTGGAAATGAATAAATTGCTAAATTTATTGCTAAATTTATTATTAAATTGATAAATTTTTTAATCTTTTTAAGGAGATGTTCTTTCCAAAATTTAGATGAAAACTTGGTTGACTAGGTCAGATTTCTATCTTGAAAACTTTCTGACAGTAGTTAAACTATCATGTATATTTGTGGGAGTTGGGGATATGGCACCTCCCTTAAGTATGAATCTTGTAAAAGAAATCTTTTAAAATTATAAAACACGAGGGGCAACTGGCTGGCTCAGTTGGGGGAGCACGCACCTCTTGATCTCGGGTTCATGAGTTTGAGCCCCATGCTGGGTGTAGAGATTACTTAAATAAATAAAGTTAAAAAAAAAAGTTTTTAAAACATGAGTTATAGGGTAGAACTCATTGTAAAAATTTACTTGAATTTTCTAAAAAGACTTGTTTTAAAAAATGTTTGTTTAGGTTTTTGGCCCAGAAACTACACAGAAGGAGTTTTTCCAGGGTTGCATTATGCAGCCAGTAAAAGACCTCTTGAAAGGACAGAGTCGGCTGATTTTTACGTATGGGCTAACCAATTCAGGAAAAACATATACATTTCAAGGTAAATTGTATTGTTTTTACATTTCAAGGAAAAAAGCAGTAATATTCACTCATTTTCATAATATTTGCATGTAGTTATGTTTCCATTACCTGGTACATTTGCTCCATTTTTAATACTGATAGCATCGTGAATGTGTATCGCCGATGGCTTTTGATTCAGATTGACTTAATTCATTTGGGAAATTACTTTACCCATATGATAGAGAATTAGCATCTTAAATTTCATTTTACTTTTCCATTATGTGATTATGGGTGATTGCAAATCTTATGGCCTGATCTGAATGTAAAATTTCAATAATAGCTGATAAAATGTCCATTCTACAATGAAGACCAAAGTGATGGAAAACTAAGTAATGCTGCAACTTCTTTCACTTTTGTCTTAGATGTTTATTTTTGCCTGCTGCTGATATAAAAGGAGTCTTGGTAATCCAGGAACATTTCCACTTTGCTAATACTCTGAAAGGATATAAAACAAAAATTCTTTTCGCAGGCACAGAAGAAAATATTGGTATTCTGCCGCGAACTTTGAATGTATTATTTGATAGTCTTCAGGAAAGACTGTATGCAAAGATGAACCTTAAACCACATAGATCTAGAGAATTCTTACGGTTATCACCAGACCAAGAGAAAGAAGAGGTTGCTAGCAAAGTTACATTGCTCCGGCAGATTAAAGAGGTATGGAGGGAGTCTAGTATGTGAAATATATAAATGTCATGACCTTTTATAAGCTCTTTAGTTTGTTTTAGCCTATATTGGAATATTTTGTGGTGGTGGTGATGGTGATGGTAATGGTGATGGTTGTGTTTTCTTTTTTTAGGAAAGTATTATAACCTTGTTTGAAGTTTTTCTTGTCCTTGCTTTATATTGTACAAATAGCAGAAATGTTTAAACAACTCAAATGTAAATAGTTCCAAGATTTCTTTCGGTTGTTGTTGAAACACTACTGTCCTTGATGTAATGATTAAAAAATTTCTTTTTAGGGTGCTTGAGTGACTCAGTCAGTTGAGTGTCCGACTCTTGGTTTCGGCTCAGGTCTGATCCCAGGGTCATGAGATAGAGGTCCACATTGGGCTCTGTGCCAACAGCACAGAGCCTGCTTGGATCTCTCTCTCTCTCTCTCTCTCTCTCTCTTTCTCTCTCTCTCCCTCTCTCTCTCCCTCCCTCCCTCCCCCCCCACCCCGCCTCTCTTTCTCTTTCTCTTTCAAAATAAATACATAAATAAACTAAAAAAAAAATCTTTTTTTCTCCCTCTGCCGCTTTCCCCTGCTCACATGCTCTCTCTCAAATTAAAAAAATTTTTTTAGTTATAAAAATAATTTGTGCACACAAGATCTAAACAAGGGAATGGGAGAAATATAAAGGGAAAATTTCTCGTGGCTTTATTTCTGAAGAGAAAATCACATTAACATATTGGAAAGTATAGTTTTTGATTCTTTTCTAAAACAAAATCTGTATTTAGAGCTTTCTATAACGTCTGTATATACACAAGCACAGTCATATATACAGTTGCATATATCTTCATACCTTTTGATTTTTGCTCAGTGGAGTTTAAAGTTCAGAGTCCATGGTTCTGGTCTCTGAAAGTAAACTAGTATATAGTATAAATAAGAATTACAGAGATTAGTAGATGATTGCACAGGTAATTCGTAGAGGATATTAAGGTCAATAATGAAAAAATTTCCCTAATGAGTTATTCAGTTAAAACATTATTTTGCTATGAAATTGTTAAAATATTTAAAAAATGAAATCATGCTTTCATACATTGATTGTAAACTGTGTTTTTAGAAAGCACATTTCTTCTATAAAGACAAATATTTTCATATCTTTTCATCCACTATTCAGATTTAGGGATATATCCTAAGGAAATAATTAGAATGCAGAAGAAAAAAATAACAAATTGAGATATTTATTTTAGTATTATTTTTACTGGCAAAAATTTGTAAATAAATGTTCAATAACAGGGCAGTAATTAAGACATTTCACATCTATTCCGTTATATAGCCATCAAATACAAATAATTTTTAATCATAGCAAGTAAAAGTAAAAGCTTTCAAGGTAAGGTAACGAGTGTGGGGAAAAGAATAGAAAGGCATGTATTAAAATATTAATAGTAATTGCCTCTGAGTGACAGGGATCATATATGATGATATTCTTTTTAATAGTCTTCTGTAGTATCCCAGATTTCTTATTATGAGAATGTATTATTTAACTAGGACAAAGAATTAATAGAGGTCATTGAATTGAGTAGATGAAAGGTTATGGTTTGGTTGGTGACTTATTTGGATAGATAGATAATTAATACACTGGTTATTTAACCTTAACTAAAAATGGTTTTTAACTTAAAAAAAATTGTTCCTTTTTAGGTTGCGATGCAAAATGACAGTTATGATACTCTTCACGGTAAGGTTTCCTTTCTCACTTTTCGAATGTTGATTACGTGACATACTTTTGAATAGCTTTTAATTTTTGAATCAGTCCTAGCGATTTAATTTTTTTAATGAGATAGCAATTCTTGGAAAATGGTACATAACTATATGAAATATCAGTCACTGTAAAGTTTTTTTTGGATTTAGCGTCACAGAGAATCCCTCTCACTTATAACTTTTATGTAGAATTCAAGAGAGCTACTATTTTTTCTTTGTCCTTTACCTTCAGTTTGGCTCATTGGCATTTTTTCAAAAAGAAAAGAAAGATAAAAAGAAGCTAAACTTTGGCTAATATAAATTATATTATTTATATAAGCCGTATTTATATAAAATATAAATTTTGTTTATATCTGCTTTGGTCCAAAAAGTGTTTAACATTGCTGAATAAAAGATTAAGGATACTTGGGTTCCTGGGTGGCTTAGTTGAGTAAGCGTCGGACTCTGGATTTTGGCTCAGTTCATAATTTCACGGTTTGTGAGTTTATGAGTTTGAGCCCCATGTCTGCGCTGACAGCATGGAGCTTGCTTGGGATTCCCTCTCCCTCTCCCTCTCCCTCCCTCCTTCCCTCTGCCCTGTGCCTGCTTGGGATTCTCTCTCTCTTTCTCTCTCTCTCTCTCTCTCTCTCTCTCTCTTGCTCTCTCTCCTCCTCCCTCCCTCCCTCTTTCCCTCTCTCCCTCTCCCTCCCTCCTTCCTTCTGCCCCGTGCCTGCTTGGGATTCTCTCTTCTCTCTCTCTCTCTCTCTCTCACTCACTCTCTCTCCCTCCCTCTCTCCCTCTCTTCTTCTCTCCCTCTCTCCCTCTCTGCCTCTCTCCCTCTCCCCCTCTCCCTTTCCCTCCCTTTCCCTGCTCACTTGCTCGCTCTCAAAAAAAGTAAAGATTAAAAAAAAAAAAAAAAAAAAAAAGTAAAGATTAAGGATACTTAGTTTTTCAAGTCCACAAGTCTTGATCTGTCTTATCTTTTAGTCTATTTCTTAATTTTCTGATTATCCTTTTTTTTTTTTTTGTAGGAAGTTTAATAAACTCTTTGAATATCCCAGAGTGTGAAGAATCCATGAAAGATTGTGAACAAGCCAGCTTGAATATGGATAATAGTATAAAATTTTCTGTGTGGGTTTCTTTCTTTGAGATTTACAATGAATGTATTTATGACTTGTTTGTTCCCGTATCATCTAAATTCCAAAAGAGAAAGATGCTACGCCTTTCGCAAGATGTAAAGGGCTATTCTTTTATAAAAGGTATAGTAATGAATGCTTTTTATTTTATTGCTCCAAAGTTTCTTCCTAGACTTTGTTACAGCAAACTGGAGATTGAAAATTTTTATATTAATTGTTAACATCAACATAATAAGAGAAGTTTGTGCTTTGCAGGTATGTTTTGGTATGTTAAGTAAACCTGAATGTAAGGGGTCAGTGTTAATATTGTTTTCCTTGAGTATCATTGCAGGGGTTTGAGGGGTGGGGCGGTGGGAAAAGTTGTGTGTGTTTATACTCACATTATTATGCTGCTTTGTAGCAGTGTGCAAACTTTGGAGCTTTCCACAGTGTGTTTTTCCAACTTTTTACAGTCGCTACTCAAAGTAGGAAGTACTTACATATATTAACATTATGATCTAGTAGTTGCATGTGTATATACGTACACGTATATTTACAACTCAGAAGTTTCGTGAATTATACTTATCCTTAGTACAAGGAACGCAGTTTGGTGTTTACTGTATTCTACTTCATTTTAATAAAATGCTGGTTATGACTAAATTTGACTTGATGATTCACTAATGAATTGCAACCTGCAGTGTTTCACATCTAGGTAATTTTGTAGGGTTAATCCGTAGTGTGCTTTGTCTTTTGTCTTTTTTTTTTTTTTTTCTGGATGTTTAATTCTAAGGAATCTCCTCTATTTTTAATTTTCCCTTTGACCTACTTTTGAAAAACTTTTGTCTGTGTTTGTGTAACTTAAATATTAGAAAGTAATTGTAACGCCTCCTCTTATATTTCACTTTTCTAGTGGAATATGGAATAGCTGAGTGGATTCCACATAAGGGGTGTTATTAAAAGATTTCATCATAGGGGCACCTGGGTGGCTCAGTCAGTTAAGCATCCGACTCTTGATTTCACCTCAGGTCATGGTCTCACGCTTCATGAGATCAAGCCCCGTGTTGGGCCCTGTGCTAATGATGTGCAGCCTGCTTGGGATTCTCTCTCTTCCTCTCTCTGCCCCTCCTCCACTCATACTCTCTCTCTCTCTCAAAATAAATAAACTTTTAAAAAACTTAAAAAAAAACTTCATTGTATGTCTTTGGGAAAAGAGGTTACAAATCTCTAAAGAGATTACATTGTACAACAAATGCTATGTTTTTATAAATTGATGTGTCCTCTTTATTTTTTAAAGATCTACAATGGATTCAAGTATCTGATTCCAAAGAAGCATATAGACTTTTGAAACTAGGAATAAAGCACCAGAGTGTTGCCTTCACAAAGCTGAACAATGCTTCTAGTAGAAGGTAAAGAAGAAACACTGTGGTGTGAGCTTGAAGTACCCAGGGTATTCTGTGCTATTGTAAATACAACTAATTTAAGATTGAACTGGGCAGTAGTCTCTCTGATATGTTAGATGAATTCATAGGCATAAAAAGTATTCTGTTAACTGAGGAGCACTAAAGCACAGAAGATTATCTGGACTATTTCTTGGTGTAACATAAAATTTGCTAATTTACATAAAGTCGCTTAGGTATTTTTACTCTTTATGTGAATATCTAAGCTCTCTTTTAAGAGTTGCCTACAATATACATCTCAAGGTTAAGGAATGATGTTTTTGAGGGAAGGAATTGGGACTTGAGAGACAAAAGGAAATAAGTTTAAACAGTGAGATATTTAAAACAGGTTGTCTTCTTAAGGGGGAAAGAGCCCTGTCTCCCATACTTAGTATGGCATGAAGATAGTATATGATCCAGGTAAGCCTGTATTTGGGCCAAATGTATGCTTTGCTTTAGGTAGAAGATTAGCAATCTGTATACCACTTTAACTAATAATATGATCTTTGCAAGTAAATTGAAAATTTATTGTAAATGATTCCACTAATAGAAGTGGAATGTTAAGAGAAGGAGAGGGTTCAGGGAATTTGGGGCTAAACGAAAGATAAGATAAATGATTTTAGGCAGTTAGGTATTTAGGTGACAATGGAACATTGGATTGGAATACCTGGCAACTAGTTGGAAAATGCAGTGCTGGAGGTATGGCTGGTATTAGGGTGTAAATAGATGTCGATTTGGATGCTGGTTTCACCAGATGGAATGCAGAAATTAAAAATGAAAGATAACATTTGATTTTTGTGTATTTCTTTTAGTCACAGCATATTCACTATTAGAATATTACAGATTGAAGATTCTGAAATGCCTCGTGTAATGCGAGTCAGTGAGTAAGTTGAGCATTCTTTAACTCTTAATTATTTTGAGTTGTTTCATTTTGAAGAACTTTTCATAGTTTTTTTTTTTTTTTTTTTTGGTTAATTCAGATTGTGTTTATGTGATCTTGCTGGTTCAGAAAGAAGCGTGAAGACACAGAATGAAGGGGAAAGGTTAAGAGAGACTGGGAACATCAATACTTCTTTATTGACTCTGGGAAAGTGTATCAATGTTTTGAAAAACAGTGAAAAGTCAAAGTAAGTGTTGCTGAAAGTGCTATTAGCATATTAAGTGAGAGAATCCCAATATTTAAACTTTCAACTCCAGTTTTAGAAAGTTCTTTTTTGTTTTTAACCTGCTTCCTATGTGATGACTATATATGGATTACAATTGAAATACTTAGAGTTCTTGGATTTAAAAAATTGAAGTAAAAAATATTGTTAGTTGATGCCAGTGACTCATCAAGTAAACAGTATTTTCCATAGCAAATATATGTCGACAGGCACTTTAGATAATCTTCTTACGATCCTGGTTTAGCATCTAAAACCACTTTATTCTTACTAATGCCTTGTGTTCTAGATGTGATAGATTTCTGCATTAATTACACTTTAGGCTTAGTAAATTGTAATTAGCCTTCATTTTTAGTTAATGTGTTTCATGGCATATCTTGTATAATTGTTTTACCCTAGAAAATACAACTCAGTTCAATGTGATTTTCTTAACATTTTGCATACTGAGTTATTGTTAGTTTTCGTATTAGTAGTAGTATTTAAAGAAAAGAACATAAATAAACAGAAAATGACTTTTATGGGCAGAACTAATCACTAACCTAGAGTTTAAGTCCGTGATAGCTAGATTAATTATTTCTTTGTAAATTTTATCAGCATTCTGACTTTATGAGATTTGTTTTAACTTACGGTTTTTTGAAAATTTTTTCCATAGGTTTCAACAGCATGTGCCTTTCCGGGAAAGTAAACTGACTCACTATTTTCAAAGTTTTTTTAATGGTAAAGGGAAAATATGCATGATTGTCAACATCAGCCAGTGTTATTTTGCCTATGATGAAACCCTCAATGTGTTGAAATTCTCAGCCATTGCACAAAAAGTAAATATATTCAAATTTCTGCAGGATTTATTAAGTTTCTTACCAGAATATGAACCATTTTTTCTTGGTGTAACTAACCCATTTTGTGCTTATAACTGAAAACCTGGGAAATAATTGAAAATTCGAAATGTGAATATTTGATCAAGTAAAAGGGCATTAAAAAGATTGAAAGTTTCCCTTGCTAGTATTAGGATAACCTTAGTAATAAGAGTTCATAATACACACTCATTATAAATTACGAGTATTGTGAATTGTCCATCTGCTCTGCCATCCATCTGGTTCACTTCATGGCTAATCAGGAAGCCCTTCTGCTAGGAGTCCTTGTATGTTTGTTTGCATAGATAGGTCTTTTTTAAACACTAGAATTATTATTTGACTCAAATTTATGGATTTCTTTTTTAGTTGACAGTTTTTCCTTTTCTGTTTTAAAAGTCACATTGGATATTTTTACAGGTTTGTGTTCCAGACGCTTTAAATTCTTCTCAAGAGAAACCATTTGGACCTGTCAAATCTTCTCAAGATGTATGCCTAGACATTAATAATTCAGTTAATAAAATACTAAATGTAAAAAGGTCCACGATTTCATGGGAAAGTAGTCTAGAAGACCTGGTGGAAGATGAAGATTTAATTGAGGATCCAGAAAAAGGTGAAGAAAACCAAAGTGTGGAAAGTGAACGTACTGATGAAGATCTAGATAAGACTTTGGAGGAAGATAAGGCTTTCAGTAGCCATGAGGAGAAGAGGGTATGTATTAAGAACTCGTATTTCTAAGCTTGGCTTATTATTATTATGAAAGTTAGGGTTAACAATACCTACAACTCCCTCTCTTCCAGTTTTTTTCAGCAACATGCTAAGTTTGTTATGTATCTCAGCTTTATATGTATATATATGTGTATATATTTAATATTTCCATTTTTTAAACATTTATTTATTTTTGAGAGGCAGAGCGGGGGCAGGGGAGGGACAGAGGGAGAGGGAGACTCAGAATCTGAAGCAGGCTCCAGGCTCTGAGCTGTCAGCACAGAGCCCGATGCGGGGCTTGAACTCCTGAACCATGAAATCATGACCTGAGCCGAAGTTGGACGCTTAACCGACTGAGCCACCCAGGCGCCCCTCAACTTTATGTCTTGAAAAAATTTAACCTACAGTAGGACTAGTACAATTAAAACCCATTTATGCTTCACCTGAATTTGCTAGTTGTTAACACTTTACCATGTTTAATTCTCTGTGTGTATGTGAATGCACATTTTTTTTGCCAGTACCATTTGAAAACAAGATGTAGACATAATGGCACCTTACAACTAACTACTTCAGCATGTGTTTCCTAACAATGTAGACATATTCCTTATGATCACAACACCATTTTCATACCTAGGCAATTTAACATTGATATAATAATATAATCTATTATATTGTCCATATTGAGATTTATTCAGTGGTCCCAGTATGTCCTGTATAGTCATTTTTTTTTAATTATTTTATTTTGAGAGAGCGAGAGTGCACGTAGGCACCCATACTTGTGTGCATGAGCAGTGGAGGGGCAGAGAGAGAGGAAGAGAGAGAATCCCAAGCAGGCTCTGGGCTGTCAGTGCAGAGCATGATGTGGGGCTCGACCTCATGAACCGTGAGATCATCACCTGAGCTAAAATTAAGTGTTGACACTTAACTGACTGAACCACCCAGGTGCCCAGCCATTATGTTTTTGAGCTTCAACTAAAGTTAACCATTGTTTTTGATTGGTATGTTTCTTTTAGTTATTTGTAATCTAACAGTGATATTCTTTAGAAGTTGAGGCTAGTTGTCTTGTACAGCACCTTCAATCTCAGTTTCTTTGATTGTTTCCTCATGATTCAGGTTTTACGCTATACACATCCTATTATTTAGGTCAAGTTGTAAATTTTCCATTGCATCCTATCAGGAGACCCATGATGTCTGAATCCCCCATTCTTGGTGATGCTAAGTTTTGCTCATTTGGTTAAGGTATTGTGTTTCAGATCTCTTTATATTTTAGAAGTATCATCTGCGGGATGATAGTTTGAGACCATGTGAGTATCTTCTTCCTTAGTATCCTTTCACTCAGTGATTTTAGCATAATCCACCAAACTTACTTTGCAGTCAGGTAAAAGCACCCAAAGTGTCTACCTAGTACCAGTTACTCTATTTCTTCAAAAACAGGATGGTTGGTTGTCTTACATGTATGGCAAATGCATAAAAATGAACAGTGGTATTTTTTAATAATAGTTTTTAAATGTTTATTTCTGAGAGAGAGCGAGAGAGACGAGTGGGGGAGATGCAGAGAGAAGCAGGCTCCAGGCTTTGAGCTGTCACCATAGTGTCCCACGCGGGGCTCAGACTCACAAGGCGTGAGATTATGACCTGAGCTGAAGTCAGACACTTAACCGAGGATGCTCCTTTATTTTTTAATGTTTATTTATTTTTGAGAGAGACAGAGACAGACAGGGAGTAGGGGTGGGGCAGAGAGAGGGAGACACAGAATCTGATACAGGCTTCAGGCTCTGAGCTGTCAGTACAGAGCCCAATGCAGGGCTCGAACTCTGGAATGGTGAGATCATGACCTAGGCCGAAGTCGGACACTGAACCCACTGAGCCACCCAGGTGCCCCACGTCTGACTCTTGATTTTGGCTCAGGTCATGATCTACTGGTTCATGAGATCTCTCTCTCTCAAAATAAATAAATGAACATTAAAAAAAAAATTAACAGTGGGAAAATGTAGTCATTTGAAATTGTAAAAGTATTATTTAATCATGATGGAATCTGGAAAAAGAAAAGGAAACTAAATATAAAGATCTCTCTATATACCACTCATGTTAATGGATTTTTACTATACATTACCCTTTTGTTTTTTAATTGTTTATTATTTTGAGAGAGAGAGAGAGAGAGGGAAATTGTGAGCAGGAGAGGGGCAGAGAGAGGGGGACAGGGAATCTAAAGTGGGCTCTGTGCTGACAGCAGAGAACCCGATGTCAGGCTTGAACTCATGAACAGTGAGATTGTGACCTGAGCCAAAATCGGACACTTAACTGACTGAGCCACCCAGACGCCCCTATCCATTATTCTTTTGTATCCTGACTTTTTTCACTTAAAAAAAAAAATGGTACAAAGTATGCATTAATATGTCATTGTTCATTACAGTTGGTTGCTGTATGATTGTACCATAATTGAACCAATCTCTTTTGTTTGACTGTTGAGTTGGGTTTCACTTTTCCTTTAAGTACAATCACTATCATAAAACAACAACACTGATAACCATTTTCACAGCCAGAACACTGGGTCCTGGTATAGAAATATTTCTTCGGTGTAGGTTCTTAGAACCAGGATTTCAAGGTTAGGATATTTATGGAAATGTTTTCAATATCAAATTGAGACATTGAAAGATCTGTAGTTTTGAGAGAGTTTATTGGGTAATTTGTTGTTGAGAAAGTTTAAGTAGAAATCTTAAAAGACTATCAGGCTGTTACGCTATAATATTTTATTACAGATCTATACTGGCCATGTCAAGTGTTAATTGCCTTATTTATTCATTGTCCATATTACATATTTATGCTTTTTCCAGGGTTTTGGAGTTGTTGCTCACCAAATAAGTTTATGTAACATCTCTTTTTTCCATTTTGGAATGTGTTTGGGATTCTCAGTAACTACTCTGTGTAACACTTAGGCTTTAGATCTTGACTAAGTTAAAATCCAGCCTTTACCACTTTCCACAAACCTGGTCCTTACTTTCCCCACCTACAAAGTGTGGCTGCTGCTACCACGCTCGCAGAAGGTTATGTGGGTTGAAAGCCATCGAATATGAACTCCCCAGAGTAGTTCCTGGTGGATAATGGATCTTCAGATTTTTTTGTCCTTTTTTTTCTTAGTGTAGCCATACAGTGAGACATCTGAGTTACTGTAAGTGTATTTTTAAAATGTAGAGAGGCTTTTCAGATTACTGAGTCTCTGCACATATGTGATTTTCAGTGAGAATATTATCATTATTAAAAGGATGCATAATTATAGTCAACTAAAGAGTTATTTTTGAATACTCGGACAGTAATATTTCCCTTGGGATATATTTGTTCTTAGGATTTTAATGTTTATGTTTTAGAAACTGTTGGATTTAATAGAAGACTTGAAAAAAAAACTGATAACTGAAAGAAAGGAAAAGTTAACATTGGAATTTAAAATTCGTGATGAAGTTACACAGGAGTTTACTCAGTATTTAGCTCAGCGGGAAGCTGATTTTAAGTAAGTTACTTCTTTCATGTCCTAGTAAAAATTGAGAATTTTATTTGTACAGAGTTTTTTATTTACTTTTTTTATATTAAGTGGCTTCTGAATTCTGACCTCTTCTTTCAGCCTTGAGCGTAGCTGTTGCTAATCTTGACAGTGGTTCTGAATTGTACGTGAATGATTTAAATTCTGCTTTTAATTTATAATAAATTTAATCTTAGAAATTTAGTTCTTATTTACTTTTTTATCATGATAAGTGTACTTATTTTTTTTAACTTTTTTTTATTGTTTATTTTTGAGAGAGAGAGAGAGAGAGCGAGGGAGGGGCAGAGAGAGAGAGGGAGACACAGAATCTAAAGCAGGCTCCAGGCTCTGAGCTGTCAGCACAGAACCCGATGCAGGGCTTGAACTCACAGACTGCGAGATCATGACCTGAGCTGAAGTCGGATGCTTAACCGACTGAGCCACCCAGGTGCCCTGATAAATGTACTTATTAATCCCCATCATCTATTTGACCCATGCCCCCTTCCACCTCCCCTCTGGTAACCATCAGTTCTGTATAGTTAAGAATTTGTTTCTTGGTTTGTCTCTCTTTTTTCTTTTTCCTTTGCTCGTTTGTTTATTTCTTAAATTCCACATGTGAGTAAGATCATGTGGTATTTGTGTTTCTCTGACTTATTTAGCTTAGCATTATACCCTTTAGCTCCATTTGTGTTGTTGTATATGGCAAGATTTCATTCTTTTTATGGCTGAATAATATTCCATTGTTTATATATGTGTGTGTGTGTGTGTGTGTGTGTGTGTGTGTGTACACCACATCTTTATCCATTTATCTATCAGTGGACACTTGGGCTACTTCCATAGTTTGGCTATTATA
Organism: Panthera onca; assembly: GCF_046562875.1. Lineage (NCBI taxonomy): Eukaryota > Metazoa > Chordata > Mammalia > Carnivora > Felidae > Panthera > Panthera onca. The sequence continues at coordinate 37,348,870 of NC_138349.1, read as the reverse complement.
AATAATGCTGCAGTAAACATAGGGGTGCATGTATCCTTAATCTTACAAATTCAAAACAAAAACACAAAGTTGTGCTTTTATGTTTCCTAATGGGATTAATTTGTGTTATGAAGGGAAACTCTCCTTCAGGAACGAGAGATACTTGAGGAAAATGCTGAATGTCGTTTGGCTATCTTCAAGGATTTGGTTGGTAAATGTGACACTCAAGAAGAACCAGAGAATGAAGATTGTGTCATGAAAGTTGAAAACAAAGTATGTTAACTGAAATATGAAGTCCAGTGAGGTGTTTGATCTGTGTGTAGAGTACCACATCAGTGATGAGAAACACTAATATACTTTAGAATTAAAATACTTTCTGTGTAGCTTTATTATAATTAAGCATGCTTTGTTAGTAATGTAAGCACAATTAGTTAAATATAGCTATTAGACTAGAGAGAAATTATGTGTCATGTTTATATCTCCTTTTGTGTTGCTTTTTAGATGTATTGATTGTAGGTAGATTCCTTTTAGCCTCATTTGTGTCCATTTTAAACAATTTTGCTCTGATTAAAGCAAAATCATTTATATGTAAACAGGATTGCTCTTGTTGGCTGATTGACCATTCCCTGCCCTTGAGGAAACATACCCTTCTTCTGCTTCCACTGAAATTGATGTCTTTTGGGGGTTGTTTGATTTTGTTTTTTTTTTTTTTTTTAATAACTCAGTTTAGGGGCCTGGGATGGTGATGTCCTGGCTCTTGCTGTCAGATCATGTTTATGTATCCTAGACATGGTTTGGCTCTTGGTCTGAGTTGTGATGATGGAGGTCTGTTTCCTTAGCTGTCCCACCAGAGCCCTTATGAGACATTATATAACAAAGTATACCTGAACTAACAGTCATAATTGTTCTAGAAGGATTTCTCACAACTTATGACATTTTTTTTATGGGAAACTGTGTCTCATGTTCCATAAAAAGTCATGAGTAATGGAACACAGCTTTTTAATAATTAGAGATACTTTGATACAATTTATTGAAAAAAAGTCTAAATTGTGAATTTTTTTGCTATGTGTTCTTAAAACTGTCGAAATTAGATAGTGCCACATTGCAAGAGTGAAAGCCACTGTTAACATTAGGCATGTGGTTTTTGCTGTTTTTAGGAAGCACATAATTATGTAGGAATTGAAGATATTATTGATTCCCTTCAAGATGATGTCACTGATATTAAGAAACAGGCTGAAATTGCTCACTTATATATTGCATCTCTTGCTGACCCCCAGGAAGCTATTGCTTGTTTAGAAATAAAGTTTAATCAAGTTAAAGCTGAATTAGCTAAAACCAAAGAAGAATTAATCAAAATCCAGGAAGAGTTAAAAAAGAAAGAAAATGGTAAGTAGATGTATTTTATCCATATTTAGATGTTACAAATGCATAAAAAACATAGTCGGTGAGTAAAACAGATGCTTATTTACATATTTACTGTACTGACTAGAAAATTCTTTGATCTAGGCAACATTTAATATTTTAACATTTTAATGGCTTTGTACTAATTTACTATTAAAAATTTTTTTTGCCTTCATTTACTTTTAGGCTAATATTAATAGAAAGTAGAAAGTGGACCCCTCAAAACCAACAAGAACAACAAACACCAAATGAAGCATTAGTTTATCAGCAAATTAAGAAATCTTAGGAAATTGTAAAGCTGTGAATTTTGTTCTGTATTTTTTATGTTCTGTCATAGTGTGGTAGATTCTGCTCTGGGCTTGTACGTTTGGGATGGAGTAACTCCTATGGAGTGATTTTAAGTTTGTTTCATTGGTGCTCCATTCCAGCTCAGACACACGTGCGCGCACACACACACACACACACAAACACTCTCAATGTCTTGTCATACCTGGTTTTTAAAAGTGTTGGAGGACATGTTCTGCCCTTTTCTGTGTGAAACAAGATGGGTAGAAAATATCATGTAAGTGGTGCCTTTACATTATGAATGTATTTCATACATTACATTATGAAAATAGAAAAGCTTCTATTTTCCTTTCATCTCTGAAATTACACCAGAAATTTTTCACTATTTAACATAGGTCATTCATTTTTTCCTTGGATTGGATTTTGAAAGTGGCTTTTACAGAAACCTTGCCCTCTGGTGGTAGAATTAGTAACTGAGTCCTGGGTGCTTCTAGTGGCTGTGAAAATCATTTTTCCTGACTGTAACACTAGTGTTAGGTCAACTATAGAAGCTTATGTGTCAATGATTATACAGTAATATATTTTTTAGATGCTTATATATTTGTTTTCAATATTCTTATTTTTTCAGAATCAGAAATTAACATAAATTCATTGGTTCAAGAGCTTGAGAAATCTGATAAGGTAATACTTCAAGTTTTATTTTGTCTTGATAAGGAACTTAATAATTAAGCAATTGAAGGAGCGTGAATTATGACAAGGTACATTTATTTTAAAGATAGTTAAAAAATAATAAATGAATGTGATTAAAAAAATTGAAAATTATAAGTGCTTTCACTCTCAGGCCTTTTCTTAGTGATAGCAACTAGAAAGTTTCTTCAGTCTTTCCAGAAGATATTTATTTATATATAGAAAACACATACATACATCTTTTGAAAAGTTTACACAAATGGGATTAATTAGTTTTGTGTCTTGTTTTCTTCCATCAAAAGGTGTCTTGGAGATCATGCTGATGTAATTGTACATCAGCACATAAAGATATGTGTTATTCTTTCGGTGGGTGCATAGTGTTAGTTGGATGCATTTAAATGGTGTTTATTTCACCTAAAATTACTGTTGTAAAATATGAGATATGGCCTGATCAGTGTGCAGCATTGAATTCTGAAGATCTTCGGCATCTTGTATCTTTAGATCAGATAATCATTCCAAGTGGTTGTAGATGGATTTGACATTGATAGGTCTAAATATGAAATTGCAAGCATACATGCACGTGTAGTGAACTTAGAGCTCTAAACTTGCTATTTTTCCTGACCTTCTCTGGCATGGGTCTTATATCAATTTGTATTTATCCTTCTGAAGAGCTAAATATTTTAAGATATGATTAGACATAAATAAGATCTTTGGTATCTAATATCCAGTATTTGAAGAAATAACCAAAATAATGTACTTAGCAGAAGACACCACAGCTAGTGTTTGGATGATTCCTCATCTTTTCCTTTATTTTTTCTAGTTATAAAAATAGTAGATCCTAGTTGTAAAAATTCAGTTATATGTAAAATAGAAAATAAATCCCCCATAATCTTTGTCCTAAATAAAAATGGGAAAACGAAGTTGGTTGGTATCTTTTTTTAGACTTTTACTTTATATGTATTTATTTGTATAGAACATTACTGTGTACTCTTTTAAGTGCTTTACATCTCAGAACAACTTTGTGATGTAGATACTGTTATTTTTTATTTGTACAGAGACATAAAATAGCTTGCCCAGGATCATACAACTAGAAGGTGGAGAAGCTAGGGTTTAGACTCAGATGGTCTGATTCCAGATTCCTCTTACTCAATTCATTAAATTGCTTTTCTTTTTTTTTTTTTTTAATTTAAATTTATATTATTTTTAAACAAAAATAAGGTCATACTATGCATGGTGTGTTGCTACTGGTATTTTTACTTCGTTTTAAATTTGAAGGAATTCTAAAATTATATCCTATTTGCATTTTATCTATCCTAAAATATATTTACTAAACATTGCTGTTTTTCTTCTTTTTAAAGACAATACTTATGCAGAATCAAAAAATTCAAGAGTTGGGAGATATGATTGCTCAAAAAGAGGATACAATCAATAAATTTCAAAACCTAAAATTTCATACGGATAACACGTTTATACGCAGTGTAAGAATTTAACTTTGTCTGCCTTACAAATTACATTAAAAAGTCTATGTTTTGGTTCAAAACAAAATAATTTAAAATAGCTCATATAGCTAAAAATAATTTACTAAGAATGTTGAATTGTTTATTTGGGTGTTGAAATTCAGTTTACTATTGTGCAAATCTGAATTTTTGAGTAACTTGCAGGAGAACATTTGACCTCTTTGAACATAATATCCCACAGACTATGCTGGCAGTACTTTATATGTATGAGAGAGAAGAACACATAGCCCCCTTGGAAGGGGAGCTCTGGGGCAAAAGGAACTTCATGTGCTTAGATATCTTCAGATCATAAAGATTTCCATCACTGTATCTATATTTCTGTATCTCTATATAGAACTTTAAATGAAATTCAATGGTGGAGGCTGCCTGGGTGGCTCAGTCGGTTAAGCAACTCACTCTTGATTTCCATTCAGGTCACAATCTCATGGTTCATGAGTTGGAGCCCCATGCCTACCTCTATGCTGACAGTGTGGAGCCTCCTTGGGATTCTGTCTCTCCCCTGAACCCACACATGCATTCATACTCTTCAAAATGAATAAATGAACATTTTAAAAAAATGAAAATCATTGAAATTAGGGTTTTTTTGTTAGAGGCTTTTTTTTTAATTATATGCATTTTTGCTAATGTTCGTATGCTTAATAATAGCAAGGATATTTTCTTTAAAAAATTACATCATGTATTCTGTGCCATACAAAGCCTTTAAGCGTTTGATACATACAAATTTAGGTAATTTCATATTTAGTTAGTTTAGGATAATCAGCATGCCTTTTAATCCTTTGTTTAAAAAAATGATTTTTGGTTTTATGTTTTTTATTGTAAACTCCTTTAGATTATTTTTTGAATTAAAAAAGTCAGAACATATAGACATAACATAATAGGCTGAGTAAACTAATAGCCAAACCTCTCTGCTTTGTTTGGAGGTGCTTTTGTAGGTCTTTTTCTCTGACCAGATGAGTCAGGGTTGGTGTCTTGTAAAAAGTGACTGTTGACTGTTCTTTGTATGTTTACAGTCAAGGTCCATTACCCACCAATATTCTCTGAATCATCTCAACATTAGCTGGGCTTTTGATACTGCATGGGTATATAAGAAGAGTAGCTTACCTTCTGTCTAATCTCTGGTAGCAGGCCTGTCTTTTGTTATTTATTAGGTGCATTATTCAGGCTATCTGACTTTTTTTGTACCTGAACTGGGAAAGACACCCTTGTAATAAGGAGGACAGAAAGGATAAGAAGCATAAAATGGCTTATTTTAGTCAAGAAACACTTGTGAGTGTCTACTGGATGCCAGGTACCTTGTTAGATTTTGAGACTTATATAGGTTAATAAAAACTAGTTCCCTTAATGACTCCTCAGTAAGAGAGAAACCATATAAACATAATTACAATGAAATGTGCAGTGTAGTCACTGTATGCAAGAAGCTGAGACTAGGTAGAGGTTTAGGGAATACTTTCTGGAGGTTAAAATGATTTAGTTAAGCCATAAAGGGTGACTAAAATTCAGCCAGTTGAAAGTAGGGGGAGGGGACAGTTTGTAGCTGTGATAGACAAGAAAATAGGCTGGCCTTTCAGGTTTAGGAATCACTGTACAAAGTCACTGAAGTGAGAAGTCTTTCAGTCACTGTAGGAAAGCACAAGCATTTATTCAAGAAGAAAGTTTAAAAGCAAGGAGAGGTGAGAAATGAATCTGGGAGTGGTGGGTTGGGGTAAAATGATGGAAGTCCTTAAATACTGCACTAAAGAGTTTGGATTTTATTTTATGGGCAGTGAGGAGTTGTTAATTTTAAGGAGAGGAGTAGCAAAGTTGATTTTTTATTTTGAGTGATGTATTTGGAAACTTGTAGGATGGGATTGGGATGGAGTTAGACTGGAGACAGACCAGAGAAGCATCTTGGAAGAGTCAGGTGATGGTTGATGAGAATTTTGATTAAGGGTAATTGGATAGTGGTGATAGAGATTAAGAAGAGAAAATTGACTTGTGAAATAAGGGGAGGTAAGACCTTTTGGGACTTGGGGCTTGACTTTTTACAGTAACTGAATTGCTGGGCCTCCAGACTCTCTCAGCACCTTTGTTTGGTTAGTCACCACATGCTTTTGCTCTAATCACTTCATTTAGATTTTAAGTCTTATTTGGTTTGGTGAAGGAAAATACAAAAAAGAAAAAAAAAGCCAGAGACAGATCACACTGGCGACTACCACTTCGAAGAGAATTATTAGAAATTTAAGGTAGAATCATATTTATTTCTGTAGTATGTTTGTTTGTATACCACAGTGTGTCAGTAATGTTTAAGTAATAGTGAGAAAGCACTATAAAATAAGCCATATTCCTAATTTAATAGTCCTTGCCTGTAAATAAACTTTTTAGATGGGTTCTAGATTGTGTTGTCAACCAAGTTAAAACCGTGTGCAGTATTGTTCACATAAATATGTAAACAAATGCAGAGTAATTTGGGACTTAGCCTGGATGTGCTGTTAAACTGTTAATCTAGGGTCACTTCCAAAGCTTGTCTTGAAAGCAGACTCTTCTGAAAGATAAAAAAGTTTGTCTTGAATGTCGGTTCTTGATCATCCTTCCATCCAAAAGCATACTCTAGGGGCAGAAAAGACTCTTTTCAGTAAATGAGTTGTGGAGGATAAATTTTTTTTTTTTTTTTTTTTTTTTTGGTGAAGTTGTATCCTTTGAAGGAGGAAAAAAATGATCATATCATTTTGATAGGTCTAAGAGTGAGGAAGGAGCCAACTTGATCCTGTTATGGAGTGTTTGAATGAAAACTCTCAGGCTCTGTCAGCCGTGTGATCTGTCTATTCCAGGATTTTGTTATTTCTCAGTGACACCAGGGGACTAATTGTGAAAACGCGTGGAGGTTTTTCGTCATGACATCCTCCTCTGTTTAGGGATAGCTAAAAAAAACTTCTTAAAAAAAAACCTCATTACTTTGTAATTTAAAAAAGGCATCTCATTTATATCTTCTGAATAAAATGTTTTATTTTATGGTATAAAATGGCATTTTGTTTTTTTCATACACTTTTTTTTCCCCCAACATGGATTGCTACCAGCATGTAGGGATTTAAGTAATCTTTGCATTAAAAAAAAAAAAAAAAAAGTCCCTGCCTTTACCATACTTTTGATTACTTTATAGACCTAACTACTGAGTTTCATCCTTCCTCTTTCTGGAGAACAGTATATTCTATCTTTGTTTTCTGCTAACCTTTTAGGGAGGCATAGTATTTGTGTTAAAAAATAAAAATCTAAGTGATTTTTATTGTTTAGATAAACTGGGGGTTCAGTTTTAAAGCTGTATGTGGACTGTATATCTTTAAATATACATAGGCTTAGAAGCTAAGGCCTAAACTATTTTTCTGGGAGTTGTTAAAGATAGGTGCTGCTTATCTCTGAGAGGCTTTGATTACAAAACAAAACTTGCAGAGTTTCTAGAGGGGGACCTCAAGATTTTAAGTTTAGCCATCTGTAAGAAACAGTTTTGTGGTAGTATTTTTGTATTTTTCTTTTCAAAGCACATTTGGAATGTGACTTAAAGGTAAGTGTTTTAGGGTTCTCCAGTTATCCCCATGCAGGTCTAAACCCACTAATGATGAATGTGATTTTCGGTATCAGGGTGAAACTACATGCTTAACTGACTTTAAGATAAATATTTTTGTTTTCCTTAGAGAGTGTACAAGTTAGTTAATATTACTCATTTGCCAGAGCCGTCAGTTATTTTAGGGTGAGATTTAAGAAATAAATTAGAAAATGTTTCTACTGATTTGAAAATAAAATTTTTATGATACACCACTGAAACATTTATATAGCTTTTACATGTATTGTAGCTTTCTGTATGTGAACTAATCTTAATTATTTTATTTTAGGACCAGGCTGGTACCTCTTCTTTAATAACAAGCAATACATTGGCTTATAATGAAACAGTTCAGGTGCTTGAGGATGACAAAACCAAAACCCATTTGGGAAGAAAAAGACAAAATGAAAATGAACTTCAACCAGAAGAACCGCCAGCAAAGAAAGGTACTACTTTATTTGTCAGCAGGAGGACTTTCAGAAAGTTAATTCCTAAACCAGTAATGGACAGAGTTGCAAATAAGAAATTTACTTATCTAAGGAAAAAACCTGAGGAAATGTAAATGTCACTGATTTTAATGCTAACATTATAAACTGCCTGGAGGATGGGTGTGTGTATTTACAGCTGTCTTTTATTTTAATAAAATAATTTTAGATACTGTATTTTTATCACTCTTTTGCATGCCTATGATTCTTTTTACTTCTGTGCTTAATGGTAGTTTTCTTTAATAAATAATTACAGTATCTTTTCATGCCCAAATCTCTCCACACTGTTTTCTCCCTTTGCATTCTTTATTACTTCTATAAAAGGACATTTGACAGTAAGACTTCAAGCTGAACAGTACCAAAGACAAATGTGCTTGAGTTATTGCATTTACTGTAGAATTACTAAAAAGTGGGTGCATGCTTACTGTATAACGTATGTCTCTGTTTATGTGGAAGAATATATCAACTTTTATGTTCTCTCTAAGAAAATCATTATTTTTTTAGAAAACTTTTGTAGTATGATACAGGGCGTAAGGGCTTTCTACGAAAGGTTTATAAAGTTTAGCTTTAGCAACCTGCCTAGCTGCTTCACCTTGAGAAAAGGGGTAAGTTAAGTCTTACTTTTGTCATTAGCAAAATAAAATAAGTACTACCTGCCTCCTGAGGTTTTCAGAGATGAAGGCAGTGGGTAGTATACCAACATGATAAACCTTATAGAACCTCAGTGAAATGAATGTTTACAAAAGTAAATGCCTTAGAGGATAATATAGCATTAGATATATGGTTTATAGGATGTGTGGTGCTCATGTGAGCTAATAGATCAAGACATAATAAACATATGCCTTCTGTTATGCATTGAAGGAGGGGTGCCTTTGCTATGATTTTCCATAGCACACTGTTCCTCTCCCTCTTTTTGCTTTGGTCTGTGCCATAGAGTAGCTGAGAACGTAGGATCAGTAGGTCACTAGGAAGTGGAAGTGGCCAGGAGCAAGTAATACACACAGTGGGACTAATCCTAAAGGTAACCTTTTCATGAAGAGTATTTAAGAACTGTAGTTGTTAGGCATAAATAATTTGATATGGGTAGATTTAAGTAAGTTTATGTAATACGACAAAATATTTTTTTCTCCTTAAATTCACAACCACTTGGCCATTTCTCAATTTTTTTATGTTATTAGAGACTACAAGGAATATATAAGTAAGGTACCCTATGAAAATCATAGTTATAACCACCATCTTTCCCCTTTAACTTCTACTAAAATCTCTGGAATAAAATATGTGAGTCCTGTAACCACTAGGATAGGATCAGGGGGTTGATAGTGTTTCATAGATGCATGTTTTCTCTTCTTAAAAAGGAATGCAAAGCAATTTTCCTGTGAAAGTGAATTTGCTTGTCTGAGGTCACTGTATCTGTACTTTGGGAAAGCTGGTAACCATGTAAACAGTCTAAGAAACAAGCCTTCAGGTAGCAATAAAGGAGGCAAACTAGAGACATGATACAGTCTGCTTACTTGCGATTGTTCAATCAAAACTGTACCTGTTATAACAAAATACAGTAAGCAGCATACGTATAAGTTGAGTATAGTGTAAATACTGAATTAAAGTGTTAACTGCATTCTTATTGTTTATGTGTAGTTTTTATAAGTTAACAATAGATACTGAAGAGTTTTTCCCATCTCTGTTGCTTGACTAATACTTTAATTTCTACCTGACAAGGCTGTTCTGAATATGTTGTATAAATCTTTTGATAGAAAACATTTAAAATTTTCTGGAAGAACAGTATGAGTATCTGAAAAAAAAATCAGGTACAAAACAAATTCGTTTGATTTACCTTATGTTATGTAATTATCCCAGTCTTGAAATACAGTAAAATTAAAAGAACAACATTATTTGATCACAAAAGTTTTATTGAGCTTTCTGTATTCACTTGAGGGTTTAGGGACTATATCCATATGGTATGCGTGACTCAAATTTCTCAACTTAGGATAGATAGGATCTATTTGTGAGTTCTGAATTTCTGATTATTCTCATTTTAAACTTGCTTAGATCCCATCTCTCCTCATGAAGGGTTCAGACAATTTTATAACTTGTCATTTTAAAGGGCAAGAGGATTCTTTTTTTAAAAAAACATTTCTAAGTTATGAAAAAAAAAGTCCAGGACTCTTATCATCCTCATTTAGTTTTTTTCATTAGTCATTTCCACTGATGAAGTCATAGGTATAAATATAGCATGACAAGTAGAGAATTACATGAAATGGGAAGTAAAACAGAAATCTGAACCAGTGGAGACTGGATCATTCCACTTTGGGACGACTTGCCCCAACTTTGTAAAAGGTTAGGAGACACTCAGATGGAAGAATAATATATTGGTTGAAGATTATTTAAAAAAAAAAAATCCGTAAGAGGAAGTGGGCTAGTTTGTTGTAAAAATAGGGTAAATCTTTAAGATTCCAGAGTAGCTGGAATCCTTAGAATAAATTAAGACTCTTGAGGCAGTAAATTGGGAAAATGTAACTACAAACATAAGAAAAGCTTCAAAAATAAACTAAGCAGCTTTTAAGATAGTGAGGCTATACAGCAAGGGTAATGCCATGTTTTCCCCACCCTCTCTATGAGGCAGAGGACACAATGAATTACAGATAATAAAACCTTATTCAGTGTGCTTTTAAAATTAGTCTGTATTAAAGAAAGATCTTGGGATTCCAAAATGAGATTGCACAGTTACCCAAGAGCATTTAGACAATTAGGTGAAGGAAATGAATACGGATCATATTTGAAAAATAGAAATCTACTGATAAGGCTTGTTTTTGTATCCATACTGTGGAAACTGAGATAGGTGATGTTATTATTTCTGCTTTACATTTGAGGAAGTGGTCTTAGGGTTGGGGAGTTTATTGACAGTTATACAGCTAGTGAAGAAGGGTAAGGCAATATCAGAGTTCTCAGAATTTCAACGATTTCCCCCCTAATTTTAGCTATTAAAATAAGGTACTCAGTTTTCAAGTCATTAATTCAGTAGATCTGTAATACAATTGTACTTTAAAATTGTTCTTTAAGGTTTGGGATGTCCACCTTAAGTGTCTCATTATGTGATTTCCTTCCCTCTGTCCCATGTTATAATGATAACAAAGACTTGTAGTAGAAAATTTAGATAATATTGAAAGTTATAAAAAGAAGAGAAATAACTGGTAATCCTACTCAGGTAGCTACCATCTATTTCGGCATGCTTCCTTTGCTAACTCTTTCTGCATTAATTTAAGGAACTATAATTTTTACATCAATGGGCTTATGTGGGTGTATGCTTTGCAACCTGTTTTTTCTTTTTCACTCAATGCCCTGTTTCTGTTTCTCATTAAAAGTTTGCTTTCATATTTTTTGTATGTTTTAATATTGGCCTATAGGGTAATTTTCTGGTTTTATTAAGGTTTGCCAGATTAATAACAGTTTTCTTATTTTTAAAGGACCTATCCACGTAACTCCAACTATTACTGAAGATGAAAAGAAAAGAGAAGAAGTGCAGAAGAGCATTTCAGAAGATGAGGAAGGCATTAGAATTTTACAAGAAAATAATGAAGAACTGAAAACATGTCTACTCATGGCTGAGAATGAACTTAAAAATGAAAAGGAAGAAAAAGCAGAATTAAACAAAAAGATCATTAGTTTGCAGCAGGAACTTTCTTCTTCTGAAAAGAAGAGTTTGACTTTAAATATTGAGGTCCAACAAATTCAGTCAAATTATGATAATGCAATTTCTGAATTACATGTGCAGAGAGGTATAAATCAAGAACAGGCAGAAAAGATTGAGAAATTGTCAAAGGAAATAGAAACCGCTAGAAAAAATATCACAACTAATGTTTCACAAATAAAAGCAATGCAAGCAAAAATAGATGAACTACGAATGCTTGATTCAGTTTCTCAGATCGCAAACATAGATTTACTCAATCTCCGGGATCTGTCAAGTGGCTTTCAAGAAGATAATTTACAGAATACACAGTTACACCTTTTAGATAATGATGATTTGGTAAGTAAGCAGGTTAACGAATATCATATTCAAGAACTCGGTAGGGAAAGTTCTTTCCACTCTAGTATTGAGGCCATTTGGGAAGAGTGTAAGGAGATTGTAAAAGCCTCTTCCAAAAAAAGTCATCAGATCCAGGAATTGGAACAACAAATAGAAAAATTACAGGCAGAGTTAAGAGGCTGTATGGATGAAAACAATAGGCTAAAAACAGAGGAGAGGGAGAATAAAAATCAAGGTGACCTACTGAAAGAAAAAGAAAATCTTATACAACAGCTGAAACAAGAATTGCAAGAAAAAAACATTTCTCTTGATGTTCAAGTACAGCATGTAGTTGAAGGGAAGAGAGCACTTTCAGAACTTACACAAGATGTTACTTGCTATGAGATGAAAATAAAGGAACTTAAAGCAATCTTAGAAACTCAAAAAGATGAATGTAGTCGTTCAGCCAAGTTAGAACAAGAAATATTGGAAAAGGAATCTATCATCTCAAAGCTAGAGAGAAGTCTGAAGGAATTTCAAGCAAATCTTCAGGATTCTATTAAAAACACCAAAGATTTAAGTGAAAAGGAAATCAAGTTGAAAGAAGAAATCGCACAATTAACAAATAATTTGCAAGAGGCAAAGCATTCACTTCAGTTAAAGGAAGAAGAAAATGAAACCAACCGGCAAAAAGCAGAAAAGTAAGATAAATGTTATTGAAATATTTAAAAATGTGCAAAGCATTTATTTTATTGGTTTTCCTATGTAGCTTTTAAATAATAGATGGGCATAACTTAATCTAATACAATATAGCATGTATGATGAGTAAAGAACTTGAACTTTGTTCAAATAAACCTTTGGAACCCAAAGTTATGTGCAAAAATCTGTTTATAAAATCACATGAAATCCTCTCTGAAGGACTCATTGGACATTCCAGGTTTGTGAAAATAGAGAATTTTGTAGATCGTTAGCAGTTACACATATGATCTTATGTGTCTAGTGGTGGTCACTATAGAACATGATTTGTGTTCTTTAGGTTGAAAGAGGAGCTCTCTGCAAGCTCTTCTCTTACCCAGAATCTGAAAGCAGATCTTCAGAGGAAGGAGGAAGACTATGCTGAGCTGAAAGAGAAACTGGCTGATGCGAAAAAACAGATTGAGCAAGTACAGAAAGAGGTAGGTTATTTGAAAAGTTGTATGGCCAACTTAAATAACAAAGATTGTTTCCCTTCCTTAGCACATTTTTTAGACACAGATTTTAGAATGAAACAGAACATTTACCAACTCCATAATTTTTCTTAAAATGCTGAGAAAACTTATTTCACAGAAGAAAATTTAGCCAGCTTCAACAAACAGGAATGTTCAACGTTAAGAAAAATATGTGGGGGAGGTTGATGGGGGAATAGGTGAAATAGGTGAGGGGGATTAAGAGTCCACTAATCATCATAAGCGCAGGGTAATGTGTAGAATTGCTGAATCACTACGTTGTACACCTGAAACTAATATAACTGTATGTTAATTATCCTGGAATTAAAATAAAAAACTTAATAAATTTCAAAAAAAGAAAAAAATGTGCCTCATATAGGATTAGAATCTTTTTTTCTTTTAAGCACTGCCAAGTTCAAGTTCCCCCAGAAGTAAAAATGAAACTTGTTTGCAGATAATATTCATAAGTGTATGCAGTATAGTTGTAACAAGTTTTTATTAGTTTAATATTAAAATAGGAAATGTAATCACTGATTGCAAGTACAAAATACACAAAAGTATATACAGTGAGAAAAAAACTCCCTCCTTCCTAGCCATCAAGTTTCTCTCCAAGGCATCAAACGATACCAGTTACTTTCTCTTTACTTCTTCCTCTGTCTAGCCTTCTTTCTTCTCTTTCTGTAAAAAAAAAAAAAAATGAAAATATCCTATAGACACTGTTGTGAATCTTAGTTTTTTCACTTAATAGTGCATCTTGGCTGTCTTCTCATATCAGGATAATGTCAAGAATCTCCAGGGGCGCCTGGGTGGCTCAGTCAGTTGAGTGTCCGACTTCCACTCAGGTTATGATTTCATGGTTCAAGGGTTTGAGCCCCACGTTGGACTCTGTGCTGACAGCTCAGAGCCTAGAGCCTGCTTCGGATTCTGTGTCTGTCTCTCTTTCTGTCCCGCCACCCTCACACTCTGTTTCTCTCTCTCAATAGTAAATAAACATTAAAAAAAGAAAAAAAGAATCTCCAAATGAACTATTTTATGACTACAAACTGTATTTGCCATTAGTTAATTGGTCCTGTATTATTAGACAATTCAGATAATTTTGTCTTCTGCTGATTGAGCTTATGCAGCAGTCATTTGAACATTTACAAGAAATTCTGTGATACATAAATTCCCAGAAGTAGAATTTATGATTCACTGGTTTGTACATTTGTAATTTTGATGCATTTGTAATTTTGATACTCTCAATGCCAATTTGTAAGCCAGAGGTAATTATGAGAATAAGAGAATATTTTTTCCACCCTAATCCACAAAGTAGTATTTTATCATACTTTTTGATATTTGCTAATTTGACAGATAAAGTATGTATCTCACAGTAATTTAATTTGCATTTTTCTAATTATGAGTGAGCATCTTTTTGTTTAAAAGCCATTTATATTTTTTTCTATGAACTGTGTATTCATATCTTTGGCCTTTTAATTTGGATTATTGATTTTTCTGTTTTTTTCAATTATTTTTGCTTTATAGGAGCTTATTACATATTTAGGAAATTAGCCTTTTTAAAGATATGAATTGAAGACCCCTTCCCCTCATTGCTGTTTTTCTTAATAGGGCTCTTTTTTTGCCTTAGAGCAAATTTTGATTTTCATGTATTTAAATTTATTTATTTTTCTTTCATGACTTCTTGATTTTGTCTTGTACTTAGAGTTTTTCTAAAGCTGAAAGTGTTGTTTTTTTTTTTAATAAATGTGGTTTTCTTTGTTTTTTTTTTTTAATTTAAGCTTTTTATTTTTAAGTAATCTCTACACCCAATGTAGGGCTTGAACCCATAACCCCAAGATCGAGAGTTGCATGCTCTCTCAACTGAGCCAGCCAGGCACCCCTAAAAGCTGAAACAATTTTTAATTTTTCTTATTATTTTTTTTTAATGTGTATTTATTTTTGAGAGAGACCGAGACACAGTGCAAGCAGGGGAGGGGCAGAGAGAGAGGGAGACAGAGAATCTGAAGCAGGCTCCAGGCTTTGAGCTGTCGCTGACAGAGCCCGACATGGGGCTCGAACTCATGAATTGTGAGATCATGACCTGAGCCAAAGTTAGGTGCTCAACTGACTGAGCCACCCAGGTGCCCCAAAGCTGAAACGGTTTTAAAGAATTCTTTTTTGTTATTACTTTGAGTTAGTTAAAAAGAATACTTAAATGTGTCTGGTCTGAAGAAATTGATATAGCAAATGCTTGTGGGCCCCATCCCTACTTATGCTTCCTACCTCCATTGAACGTTTTGTGTTTAATCTTTCTTACCTTCTAAAAATATAATTTAAAACCATATTTATTCTTTATCTCTAAACAGTATATTGTATTTTTCTGAGACTTTATTTTTCACATCATATTTCTGAGATTCATTTATGTATAGTTGTAATAATCACTTTTACTGCTGTATAATACACCCTTCTGTGACCTTCTGCTATTTATTTATCCATTCACCTATTGCCATTTAGGTTTGTTTTTTTTTTTCTGTTTTTTACTGTAGAAGCAGCATTCCTCTTTTATACATGCCTGTGCATATACTTGTGTGAGAGTTTCTTTTTTTTTTATTTTTTTATTTTTTAACATTTTTTATTTATTTTTGAGACGGAGAGAGACAGAGCATGAACGGGGGAGGGGCAGAGAGAGAGGGAGACACAGAATCGGAAGCAGGCTCCAGGCTCTGAGCTGTCAGCCCAGAGCCGGACGCGGGGCTCAAACTCATGGACCGCGAGATCGTGACCTCAGCTGAAGTCAGACGCTTAACTGACTGAGCCACCCAGGCGCCCCAGAGAGAGTTTCTATTCCAAGGGGTGGAATTGTTGCATCAGGCGATGTGAAGGGGTATTATTGCCATTTGGAATTGTATTCCTATGATTATTAATGAAGTCCAGCATCTATTCATGTGTTTATTGGCTATTTGTTCTGGTTACTAACTACTCTGTGAAATCATTTGTTAATATTTTCTCTTAATTGTGCTTTTTTTAAATTTTTAATTAGTGTGTAGTATTTCTTTATTCTTGATTCTTTGTCAGTTAAATATGTCACAAATATCTTCTGTTTTGTCGTCTTTTGATGATTGAAGTTCTTTATTTAAAATCTTTTTTTTTTTTTTTTTAATTTTTTTTTTTTCAACGTTTTTTATTTATTTTTGGGACAGAGAGAGACAGAGCATGAATGGGGGAGGGGCAGAGAGAGAGGGAGACACAGAATCGGAAACAGGCTCCAGGCTCCGAGCCATCAGCCCAGAGCCTGACGCGGGGCTCGAACTCACAGACCGCGAGATCGTGACCTGGCTGAAGTCGGACGCTTAACCGACTGCGCCACCCAGGCGCCCCTAAAATCTTTTTTTTAATGTTTATTTTTGAGAGAGAGAGAGAGACAGGGCACAAGTGGGGGAAGGGCAGAGAGAAAGGGAGACACAGAATCCAAAATAGGCTGCAGGCTCCAAGCTGTCAGCACAGAGCCCGACGTGGGGCTCAAACCCACAAACGGTGAGATCATAACCTGAGCCAAAGTCACACACTTAACTGTCTGAGCCTGAAGTTCTTTATTTTAATAGTTTTATTTTTTACCATTCTTTGGAAAACCAGACCACTTCATTTTTCAAATGTACTTAAAAGCCAGCATCTGTCAGTGCTCCACTTATTTCTATGATTCTTATTTTCACTCAGTTTTTATCTCTGTATTTCTTAACTTTTTTTTTTGCTAATTCTTGGATGCATTTAAAAAGATTAAATTTATTTTTTTCATACAGTATATATATATTTTTTCAACAGAAGATTGGTTTATTCTAAACCATTTGAAATTGAAGTTCTGGAATAGTTTATTATTTAATGTAAAAAAATGCCCATAATAAGATAGCATTAATGTAAATTAAAAATGAATAAAAAAGTTAGAATGGATATGAACTTTCTGATTAAATAAGCAACAATTTTCATGACCATTAGGTCTGTCTAGTAAAGAAAAGGAAGGGGGAGTGAAGCTCTTGCTATGGACCCAGTTCCCCTCTGCACTTTTTATGGATAGAGGTTCTTTTCTTTCTCTGCCAGTTCCTTAAGCACTGTGATGCCTGGAAGCTTTGGCCTAAGTTCTGTTTCTTCATTTATAGTGATTTGTAGAGATGTGTAAATTGTATTTCTCATTGTTTCATCAGCACAATTTATAATTTATAAAGTTTTCAGAATCATCAGTATAAATAGCAGGATTCTGATTTAAGTACAAAGTTAAGAGCTAAGCTTTCATGATAATATGGAAAATGCTTGTGTTATAATATTAAATAATAGAAAGTGAACCCAATTTTATATATAGTCAAACCTGAACAGATAAATTTGAGCTGTGCAGGTCCACTTTTTTTTCTCTAGCTTTACTTTATTGTAAGAAAACAGTATATAATACATATAACATACACATGTGTTCATTGACTTTATGATATTGGTAAGGCACGTGGTCAGGGTTTTGGAGAGTCAAAAGTAATATGTCGGGGCACCTAGGTGGCTCAGTCGTTAAGTGTTCGACTCCTGGTTTTGGCTCAGGTCATGATCTCACAGTTCATGAGTTCGAGCCCTGTGTCAGGCTCTGTGCTGAAAGTGTGAAGCCTGATTGGGATTTCAATCTCCCTCTCTCTCTGATTCTCCCTGGCTTGTTCTCTCTTTGCTCTCTCTCTCTTTCTCTCTCTCTCAAAAATTAAATAAGTAAACATAAAAAAAATTAAAAAATAATATGTCAGTTTTTGATTGCATAGAAGATATGTATCCCTAACCTCTGCATTGTTCAAGGGTCAAGTGTATATGGTAAGATTAAAAGTTTGTGAACAATCTGCATTAAAATATAGACTGCGAGGAAATATATAAAAATATTACATATTTTGATTAACTTAGGCAGTGGCATAGGCAACTCTTTTAAAGCTCTATTGTTGCATTTATTAATGTCTTATAGTATGTATTCGTTATAATAAGGGAAATATAACAACGTTTTTAATCAGTGGAAGGAAAATATAAATCATACCACCATAGGTAAGATGTAAAAACCTATGGAGTTTCATATAAGTATATACAGAAAGTTTCGAAGTTACGTGACAAATATTTTAATGGTAGATTAGATGAGGAATGTTAGACAGTAAAGATGACCTAAACTATAATTAGATAATAGGAAAATTCTTAGATCAGTAAGCTAAAAGCAATGTGGTATAATTTGGAAAAGCATTTGTTCGTTACTCAGAAGATTTGGATCCTTTGTTTTCTAGACACGTAACTTCCTGGTTTAAGGTACTATTTCTGAGCACCATGATTATCAGTAAGCATTCTCAAGGATGGTATAATTAACTTCTATTCACATGGAACCAGCTACTTAAATAATAGCTCATTTTTCCAATTAAGTAATAGCTCCTTTTTCTAATTAAAAACTTAATTGTATATATTATTTGGAAATATTTCTTGACATTTCTCATTTCTCTCTCCCGTTTAAACATGACCACTCTTGACAGTCCATCTATGTTTTTTTAGATCTTTGTGTATGCATTTGACTTAATATATGTATGTAATTGCTGTGTATACTTGTATGTGTCTATTTTTATAAATGGAATCATCTATATATAAATATTGCTTTTTAACTCTAGTTTTGAGATTTTTTTTCACACCACTATTTACAAGGGTATCTCTTTTTATGTTTTATTGTATAGATGACCACTGTTACCCTAATGATGGTTATTAAGGGTATTTTTTCTTTTTCAAAATAATATGTAGTGTCAATGTAAATAATAATAATGACAACAACAATAATAGCTTACTCTGGGTCAGTTATTCTGAGTTTACATATAACATCTCATTTAATTCTCAGACATATTAGGGGTAGGCATTGTTTTTAACTTCCATTTAATGGATAAGGAAACATGTACTGAGAGATCTAACTTGTCCAAGTTCACTTAGCTAACAAATGGTAGAGCCAGGATGGAAACTAAGGTGGTCCTTATGTGCATATTGGTGCAACACACAGTCTTTATTTCTTGTTGGCTGATAGTTTATGGCTGTAAAATTGATAAGGATGGTTTTATTACTCTAAGTTCCATATTTTTTAAACAAAATAAAAATAATAAATATTATTAATGTAGGATTATAAAGGTAATATGTATCTATTGTGTAGTAAATTTGGAACATTCAGAAAGCCTAAAAAGAAATGTAAAAATTCCCTGAAACCAAACCACTCAGAGCTACTATTATGGTATTTCCATGCTTTTCATGAAGGGGAGCTTTTTTTCAGTTTATAGCCTTCATTTTATGAGATCTCTAGGATTGGTAGAGAATTGTAGAATTATGTTACCAGTAATCAAAAATCAGTTGACCTTCACTTGCGTGGATAACTTTTGATCTTATGATTGTTCCATTTTCATCCTCTGTGGGCCATTGTTAGCTTTTAAAGTATTTCTTGTATTACTGATCCCATTACTCAGTAAACCTTGGAAACCTGAGCCAGTATTTTCCTCATAGAGTATCTCTATTGATTTTTCTGTGACAATGATTTTGCTGTTGCAAGGTGCTATGTTGATTCTTTTTTAGAGCACTTAGAGAATTTGAAATTCTTAAAATATTGTAAGAAGAAAGTGATCTTTTCATATCCACTCTCCTTTAGTGTATTAAGACATTTCCTATAATTTGAAGCCATATCATAGTATGTTAGACTCTCTAATTTTTCTAATGGGTTTTAAAGGATACGAATCTTTGAACCAGTGGCCATGAATTTTAAACAACAAAAAGCAGTTAGTATTATAAAAAACATTTAATTTGTTTTATAAACATTACTTTGTAGGTATCTGTAATGCGTGATGAGGAGAAATTGCTGAGAATGAAAATCAATGAACTGGAGAAAAAGAAAAACCAGTGTTCTCAGGAAATAGATATGAAACAGCGAACCATTCAGCAACTCAAGGTAACAGTTTTGTTTTTAAAATAGTTTAAGTAGATTTTGTTGGTGTATTTTAGTATCTACTTAAATGTATCCATTCTTTACAGCAGATTCTCTTTTGGCTGTTTCTGGAATCTAAAATTTTTTTTTAATTTCTTAAAATTAAGTATGGCCATAGTGATTTGCTTCTAATGAATAGAGTACGGAAAGGAAAAGGTAGTATCTTTACAGCAGAGAAACCTGGCAGGTACCACCTTAACCAGGTGTCCAGGAATAGTGTCACCAGTAGTAAGTCATGTTGAGACCATGTGCTTCCTGATAGGATATGTCCAGAAGGGCAGGGCCATCTCATGTGGTATTTTACCCCCAAATCCATAATCTCAGTTTAATTAGGAGAAAACATCAGACAAACCCAAACTGAGGATGTTCTACAAAATACCCGACCAGTAAAAAGTGTCAAGGTTATTAAAGAAAAAGATTACCAAGGAATTCTCACAGAATAGAGGAGACTAAGGGGAAATGGTTGCTAAATGCAATCTTCGATCCTGTATGGGATCCTGGAAGAGAAAAAGGATGTCACTGGAGAAACTGGTGAAATCCAAATAAAGTCTGTAGTGTTCATTAGCATTATTGCATCAGTGCTAATTTCTTTTTTTTTCACACAAAGATGATTTTTTCCATATTTTAAATAATAGACAATGGAGACTCAACTACTCATTCTTCTGTCCAGTGTTTTGCAATTTTTAAATAAATGTACTTTGATAATGTAAGAGTTAACATTAGGGGAAGCTACGTGGAGGTTATACAGGAGATCTCTTCTATCTTTGCAACTTTTTTGTGAATCTAAAATCATTTCAAAATAAAAAGTAAAAAGAAAGTGAAGCTCATGTTCTAAAAAAACTATTTTTCAAAAGGACACTTAAAAAGCAAAATCCCGGGGCGCCTGGGTGGCTCAGTCGGTTAAGCATCTGACTTTGGCTCAGGTCATGATCTCACGGTCCGTGAGTTCGAGCCCTGTGTCGGGCTCTGTGCTGACCACTCAGAGCCTGGAGCCTGTTTCAGATTCTGTGTCTCCCTCTCTCTCTGACCCTCCCCCATTCATGCTCTGTCTCTCTCTGTCTCAAAAATAAATAAACGTTAAAAAAAAAGAATTAAAAAAAAAAAAAAGCAAAATCCCTTTATAAGTGATTATATTTTGCTTGACATCAATTAAGTGGATTGGGCAACAATAAAAAGAATGGATTTGTTGTATTCTTTGCATGTTTGCTTTTAAATGAAGCAAACCAATGAATATTCAGATATAAACACATGATTTAAATTTTTTTTAATGTTTATTTCTTGAAAGAGAGAGAGAGAGAGAGAAACAGAGCATGAGCAGGGGGAGGGGCAGAGAGAGAGAGGGAGACACAGAATCTGCCGCAGGCTCTAGGCTCTGAGCTGTCAGCACAGAGCCCGACACGAGGCTGGAACTCACAAACGGTGTCATGACCTGAGCCGAAGTCAGATGCTCAACTCACTGAGCCACCCAGGTGCCCCAACACATGATTTAATTTTTAACTGAATGTAATCCTAATAAAGCAGCCTGTACTTTCATAATAGGATTCAGAGATTTCCAGGTTCTGTAACGATTCATTGTAAAATTTATAAAGTGAGGAGATAGTGTTGACACTGAATGAGACAGGGAATAAAGGATTACCAGGTAGGTTAAAACTAGAATTGGAAGATTTCCAGTGTCCATAATTTAGTCTTGCCTTTGTGGTGTCTGTTATTTTTTTCAAACTTCCCAGCTACTTTCTATGTAGAGGGTTTGGAGGACCCTATTTTTTCAGCTTTTTAAGTTTATTGATAGGGAACTTTTTTTTATGGTTTTCCTTGTTCCTTCTATTGTTAAATGTATAGTGAGCCTCCATATCCTCATTTCTACTTTTTTGATGTATAAGAGAAACCTGGTAGCTTAAAATATTGAGTAAATAAAATGACTGGGTAGTAACTTTGAGGTAGATTAAAGGTATCAAGTTGTTTTTGTTTTTGTTTTTCTTATTACTACTCTCACCCTGCCCTTTTCTCCAAGGTGAAAAAACTTGGAAGTTTGAGACTAGTAATCAGCCTTGTAGGAGAGAGATTTCAAACCTAACATTGAACCCTATTTTTAAATCCCAGTATTAAATATTGGTGTGCATTTTAGTTACATTTGCATTTAATTCCTGTTGTTTCATTTTGCAGGAGCAGTTAAATAATCAGAATGTGAAAGAAGCTATACAACAGTATGAGAGAGTATGCAAAGGTCAGGAGCAAATCTCTATTTCCGGTACTAAAATAACTGCATAACAATTGATTTAGCATTTTCCTCTGAAAATTATAAAGTAAGGTCAACATAAGATGTAACTGTATCAAAAGAGAAAAGCATTGATTTTTTTTTTTTAAGTTTATTTATTTGTTTTGAGAGAGACAGAGAGAGCACAAGCAGGAGAGGGGCAGAGAGAGAAAGGGAGAGAGAATCCCAAGCAGTCTCTGTGCAGTTAGCACAGAGCCTGATGCAGGGCTCGAATTCACGATACCATGAGATCATGACCTGCGCCAAAATCAAGAGTCCCAGACACTTAACCAGCTGAGCCACCCAGGCGCCACAGAAAAGCATTGATCCTAATAAGTAACTTGTCAACATAAAGTTTATTCTTAGAAAAATAAAACATTAAACAATGCTCAGTTAAAGGAATATTGATTTCTAGATAATGGCCACTATTTTCTGAAAAACAAAGTCGGTTACATAGGTCACAATGAATGGAATAGATTTCTAGCAAAATCATGTAAGAATATACATCAAGTAAAACATCTTTAAAATTAAAATATTTTTAAAAAGTTTTTAAAAACCATTAAGTACTTCAGCTTCACATCTTATGTGCTGAATTTTGCTTTTTTTACTCAAATTTTACTTTTAAATTTGAAATGTAAAATTACCTTTGTAGATGATACATCTTTCTATTTGTGATATTATGTGCATTCCTCTACTGCCCGTCACTCATCCCTCAATCTCTTAGTTGTGTGGTTAGTAGAGCTGGGATTTGAACGTAGGTCTGTTTCATTCTTAAGTTTCAGATTCTCTTCACTAATTTCATGCTATTTGTATTTGGCCAACTAAAAAGAAGGGGTAGGTCAACCAGATTATTTGTTTAGATGATTTGGACATTTGTGGGATTAACTAGGATCAAATATTTGAGTGTGTGTATGCATAAATATGCTGTGTATATATCTGCACACTGTCCTATTTTCTCCTGCCTGCCTTTTTAGGCTTTTGTCCCTTAACATTTCTTATTTCTATAATGCTTTTAGGGATTTTCTTTACTTTGACTCTTTTGTCATTGTTGATAAATGTGAATAGATCTTAGCTATTCTGAAAAAGCATGCCCTTGGACCAGGATATAGTTTCTATCATATTTTAATTTTTCCTCTCATTGCAGAGTATTGAGAACTGTGGCATAGGCCCATTTTGACAACTTTAATCTGACTTCCATGCTCTTGAAACTTGCTCCCAAGTCGCTTATAACCTATGTATTTTCAAATCTATTAGCTTTTTGCAATTCCTCCTTTCCTTTGTCCTTTCTTTTATTTTGGCATAATTATTCACTCTCCTCCTTTTCCTCCTTTTCATTTTTTATGTAGCATTTATTGTGTGTGAGTATATTTTTTTCTAAATAAAATGGTAAATATGTAGCTTCCCCCCTTTTGAGACTTGTCTCAGCTGTTGTGATATGTTCTGTACCAGTTGCTGCCTGTCTCTCAGAATGAGCCTCAGCCACTGTGGCAACTTTCCTAATGAAGGCCTCATCCTCTTTGTTCCTTTTGTTTTCTCACTTGAGAGTTCATTCACTCCTGTGATTTCATTCCCCAGCAAACACAAAGGGCATTTTCACTTTGGCTTCTATATGTCCATTTAAACACTGAGTACCATTTACTTAGATATCTTAGTATAAAATTCTTGTTTTAAAAATTGAGCTATAATACCTAATAATTACCTTTTAAAAGTGTAATGCTGAGTGCATTTTAGTAAATTTACAGGGTTGTACAATCACTATCATTATCTAATTCCAGAACATTTTCATCACCCAAAAAAGAAACCCTATACCCATTAGCTGTCACTCCTCAGTCCCTGTCATCTACTAACATACTTTCTGTCTCTGGCTTTGCCTGTTGCAGACATTTCATGAAATGGATGCATACAATATATGGCCTTTTGTGTCTCACTTCTTTCCCTTAGCATGTTTTCAAGTTTCATCCATACTGTAGCATGTATCAGTACTATATTCCTTTTTATGGCTGAATAATATTCCATCATAACAAATATACCACATTTTATTTATATATCTGTTGATGGACATGGGTTATTTTTACTTTTTGGCTTTTATGACTATTTGTGTATAAATTTTGGGGTGGGCATATGTTTTCAGTTCTCTTGGAGATATATATCCATGAGTGGAACTACTGGGTCATATGATGATAGCTCTGTGATTAAGTTTTTGAGGAACTATGAAATTTTCCCTCAATGGCTATACCATTTTACATTCTTACCAACAGTGAATGAAAGCTCTCCAAATAGTTACCAGAATTTGTTATTTTTCATTTAAAAATTTATAGTATTAGTTTCCTAGGGCTGTTCTAACAAAGTATCACAAACTTGGTGCTTAAGACAATGGAAGTTTCTTTTCTCACGGCCCTGAAAGCAAGAAATCTGAAGGTATTGATAGGGATATGCTTCTTTTGAAGGTTCTGGGGAAGAATCTTTCCTTGTCTCTTCTGATTTCTAATGCTTGATGGCAGTCTTTTGTGTTCATTGGCTTATGGCAGCATAACTTCAATCTGTCTCTGTTTTAACATGGCCATCTTTCTGGGTTTTTTTTGTTTTTTTTTTTTTAGTTTTTTTAATGTTTTACTTATTTTTAAGACAGAGTGTGAGTGGGGATGGGGCAGAGAGAAAGGGAGACACAGAATCTGAAGCAGGTTCCAGGCTCTGAGCTGTCAGCACAGAGCCCGACGCGGAGCTCGAACTCACAAACTGTGAGATCATGACCTGAGCCCAAGTCGGACACTCAACTGACTGACCCATCCGGGTGCACCCTTTTTTTTTTTTTTTTTAATTTTTTAATGTTTAATTTATTTTTAAGACAGAGAGAGAGCGTGATGAGTGGAGATAGGGAACATGGCCATCTTTCTTATGGGTGTGTCTGTATTGGTGTCTTCTCCCTATGTGTCTCTGTCCAAATTACCCTCTTCTTAAAAGAAGACCAGTCATATTGGATTTAGGGCCCACTCTAGTCTAGTTTACCTTATTCTTAACTTGCTTATATCTGCAAATACTCTATTTGCAAATAAGGTCATATTCATCGTAGGTGGCCATGAATTTTGTGGGGGGGACACTATTTAACCTAACATGCAGGTAGGTATAAAGTATTATGTCATTGTGATTTTGATTTGCATTTCCCTAATGACTATTGGTATTGAGCATCTTGTCTTGTGCTATAGGCCACTTGTATATCTTTGGAGAAATTGAAGTCCTTTGCCCATGTTTCATTTGGGTTATTTGTCTTTTTATTATGGTGTTGTAAGACTTCTTTATATATTCTGGATACATGACTTATCAGATAGATTTGCAAATGTTTTCTCCCATTCTGTGGGTTGTTTTTCACTCCCTTGATTGTGTCCTTTGATGCATAAAAGTTTTGGATGAAGTCCCATTTATCTGTTTTGACTGATTGTATTTTAGGTATCATGTCTAAGAAACTGTTGCTTAATCCAAAGTCATCTGTGTTTTCTTCTAAGAGTTTTAAGCTTTTAGCTCTTATAATTAGATTTTTGATTCATTTTGAGTTAATCTACTTGAGTTATAGTTTTGTATATGGTGTAAGGTAGGGGTGTCTAACTTAATTTTACATATGAAGATTCAGTTGTCCCAGAACCAATTTTTGAAAAGACTCTTCTTCCCCCTACTGCATTGTCTTTGCACCTTTGTTGAAAATCAGTTGATCATCAATGTAAGGGTTTATTTCTGGACTTTCAATGCCATTACCACACTGTATTGTTATTATAGTTTTACAGTAAGTTCTGAAATTAAGAAGTGTTGTTTTGGCTATTTTGGGTTCATTGCATTTGCACATGAATTTTAGAATCAGCTTGTCATTTTCTGCAAACAAGCCAGCTAGAATTTTAATGGAAATTGTGTTATATCTTGAGGATCTCTTTGGGGAAATTGTCAACCAAATGTGGAACATCTTTTCATTTAGCTAGGCCTTCTATAATTCCTTTCAGTGATATTTTTTATTTTTTAGTGTATACATTTTGCACATCTTTTGTTAATTCATTTCTGTTTTATTCTTTGTAATGCTATTGAAAATGGAATTGTTTCCTTAATACCATTTTTTGGATTGTTAATTGCTAGTATATAGAAACACAATAGATTTAATTATATTTATCTTGTATCTTGTAAACTTGCTGAACTACTTTATGAACTCTAATAGGGTTTTCTTTCTTTCTGTCTCTTTCTTCTTATGTACAGTATCATGTCATCTGCAAATAAAGGCAGTTTTACTTCTTTGTTTTCATTCTTTTTGACTTTTATTTCTTGTTCTTGTTTAAGTGCTCTGGCTAAAACCTCCAGAACAGTGTTGAATAAAAGTGATGAGCGTGGACATTTTTGTCTTATTCCTGATTGTAGGGGGAAAGTTTTCATTCTTTAACCACTATGTATAATGTTAGGTGTTGGGTTTTTGTAGATGCTTTTTATCAGGTTGTGGAAGTTTGTTCCCTTCTTTCTGTTCCTAGTTCATAGAGTGTTTTTATCATTAAAATGTGTTGAATTTTGTCAAATGTCTTTTTCTGCATCCCATCGAGACAATTGTATGGTTTTATTCTTAATTAATTAGGTGTATTGCATTGATTGGTTTTTATATGTTGAACTAAACTTGCATGCCTGGGATAAATCCCACTTGGTCATGGTGTATAATGCTTTTTATATGTTGCTGGGCTTAGTTTGCTGTACTCTGTTGAGGTTTTGCAACTATTTTCATATGGGATATTGGTCTACAATTTTCTTTTCCTATGCTGAAGTTTTTGAAGTCTTATTAAATTCTGAATGTGAATGTCTGTGCTCAAACTGCTTTAACTTTCTGGATCTCTGTTACTGATGTCTACTATTTCCATTGTTTAGACCAGGGATTAGGAAATGGAAGTCTTCTGACCAAATCCAGTTTACTGCCTAATTTTTTAAGTAGTTTTGGAACATAGCAACACATTCTTTTGTATTGTCTGGCTGCTTTCATATTACAGCGGCAGAGGTAAATAGTTGTTATAGTCCTTAAAATAATTGTTATCTGACCCTTTGCAGAAAATGTTTGACTATCTTTGCTTTTAGACTTTAAATAATATTGTCTTCCCACACCCTCAGAAGTAGTACCTAAGTTATTTTACTTCTTTTTACTCTTCATATTTGTCCTAGCTCATTGCCAGGTTTTATGTCAAACTCACTCGTATAGCAACACAGCTGGATTAGATTTTTCTAAAACTCTTCTTTCATTGTCATTTTCCTATTAAAATTTTTCAATCCCTTCATATTGCCTACACAAACTTTTACCCTCTAGCTAGGGATTTTAGTCTACCTTTTTCTAGCCTAATATAACTTTTCTGCTCTATCCAGACTAATTTGTTTTGTTCTCTTATTGTGACCTGCTCTATTTGCCTCTGTTCCTGTGATAAAGAAGGCAAATAAAAGACCACACATTTCCTTTGGAAATATATGATCTCAAGAAAAATACCCCAGAAGAAATCACTAACTAAAACAATAAGTCTCTACATACTTGGGAAGTTTTGAGAAATTTTTCCATATAATCACACACAGATCTTACTTTACCTTCCCCCCCCCCCCCACCCTTTTTAACTTTGTAATTTTATTTTATTTGAGAGAGAGAAAGATTGGGGGAAAGGGGCAGAGAGAGAAAGAGAGAGAATCCCAAACAGGCTCCAATGCTCATCCCATGACCCTGGGATCACAAGCTGAGCCAAAACCAAGAGTCGGACATTCAACTGACTGAGCCACCTAGGTGCCCCTTAACCTTTATTTTAAAAGGCTAAATAATATTACATTTTATTGATATTGATATATCATACTGTATTTAATATGACCTTTTTTTTAATGTTCATTTTTGAGAGAGAGAGAGAGAGTGGGGGAGGGGCAGAGAGAGAGGGAGACACAGAATCTGAAGCAGGCTCCAAGCTGCTGTCTGAGCTGTCAGCACAGTCTGACATGGGGCTCAAACCCACGAATGGTTAGATCATGACCTGAGGCGAAGTTGGACGCCCAACCAACTGAGCCATCTAGGCGGCACCCCCCCCCCCCTTTTTTTAATGGGAAAAGAAAATTTTATTCCCTTGAAAGAAAGCCTTAAGTAATGTAATAAAATTTATTAGGATAGAGGAGATAAAACTGATTTTAATATACACTATTGCAAGGAGCGGAGTCCTTCATTGGCCTGAAGACATGGTGTTGATCATAAATGAAACATAATGTCAAAATCTAGTAGAGAATATTATATGCTAATTTAAGGTACAATTTCAATTGCTTATAAAGTAGGAATCCTTATTCCTATTTTTCTCAAATTTTAATTAAGAAATAAACATTTGTGAAGGAATCAGAAAGTAAAGATGACCTGAATACCCTTTATTAGATTCACTGTTTTTAAATATTTTGTCACATTTGCATCTGTCTCTGGCTCTTGTCTCTTTCTCTAATATGCATGTATAAAACTGAGCAACTTGAAAGATATTTGCAGGCATCAATGATACTTTACGCTTAAATACTTTATCATGAAATTCATAAGGTAAGGAATCATCTTACATAAATACAGTATCATACTTAAGAAAATTAACAACACATTTATAATCTAGTGTCCAGTAATATGAACTCTTTTGATGAAAAAAATACTTTTGGTTACTTCAGACATTGTTTTTTTGTTATTATAGACATTACCGTGAATAAATTTGTACAAAAGTGTGGATACATGTAAATATATTTGTAAGGAAAAGTCTTAGCAGTGTAATTGTTGGCCCAAATGATGAGTATTTGAAATTTTGATAAATATTGCTAAATTGCTCCCTAACGTGATTAAACTAGTTTATATTCACAGTAAAATAGTGCATAGAATGCCCGTTTCCCCACATTTTTGCCAGTATCAGGTGTTACCAAACTTCGGACTTTTGCCAGTGTGATATGTGAAACTGCTGTCCTGTGGTTTCATGCTTCTGTAGTTGGTCCGTGTACATCTGGTATATATTCTGAAATAAATTTTAACTATCAATAAGTGAGTATTTCTAATCTGGAGTCTTGGATGGCGTTTATATTTATTTCTCTCCCTGGCCTCGTGTACGTGATACACGTACACGTGTATTTTTTTCTACTTCCTTTTTTTTTTCTACTTCCTTTTTTTTTTCTACTTCCTTTTTTCTACTTCCTACTTGTTCACAAATGTTATGTTGAAGCCTTTATTCCTTGAAGCCTTCCTAGGACACCATAGCTCTAGTGACGCTCTCCCCTCAATGCTAAATGCTTGGTTGCTGGCTTATTTGACAGTCATTTATTTAGCTGTGGTAGCTCACGGCTATCTTTAGATAGCAGTGAAGAGATAGCT
This sequence comes from Panthera onca, assembly GCF_046562875.1. Classification (NCBI taxonomy): domain Eukaryota; kingdom Metazoa; phylum Chordata; class Mammalia; order Carnivora; family Felidae; genus Panthera; species Panthera onca. The sequence goes on along the minus strand of NC_138349.1, from coordinate 37,319,153 downwards.
GTCTCATAGCTGTCCTCATGCTGCTTTATTTCATTTTATTAGTTGTGTATTTCTGGATTGCTTCCTGAAATGAAGTGTATATTATTGGAGGTAGTGACTGATAAAATAATTCTTTCTTTTTTTTAACTGCACCTACCTTTCAAATAATAATAGTCATTAGTGAAATTGTCATTGGTGTCCTGGGACTTTCCTAATTGGTAACTAGATACTAAAACCTTTTTCTTTCTAGCCTTCTAGTTTAGAGTAAAATCTAGGGTGGAAGAGAGAAGGGGTTCTTTGAATAAACTTTTAATTAACTAATTGTATAATCTGAATATATTTGCAAATCATACTTTTTAAAAGAAAGAGTTTAGATAATAATACTAAGACTCTTTCGATCCTAGGAGGAATTCTGTTTTATTAGCACTCCTGGCAGCTTACATAAATGGACAGAAATACTAAAAATTATTCATATAATGTTTTCTTAGTGTTTTGTCTTTATTTTCTTAATTGCTTTATGTGCACTTTGAGAAGGCCTTTTGAGGTTTTTGTCATTTTTAATGTTCAGTGACCTGAGGTTGAACTGTATGCATCTGGAGGTTTATTACCTCTGGCGTCAGTAATAATAGTTTTGGTAAGTTTTGTAGTAGTGCCCTGCTACAAATGTGGCCGTCTCCAGAGGCCACGTTTTCCTTTTTCCCTCTTTCTTGCAGGCAGCATTAAAATGGAATTGTTTATGTCATTATTGTCATTTTTTAAGGGCCAGAAACAATTTTGGTAAGACTAATAGCACAGTCATTCCTGAAGAGCTGATTTTAAAAATACTAGAAGTAAATATTTGGCTTTGGAAATTTTTGTAGAAAAAAATAATTACTTGAGATCTAAAAAAAAAAAAAAAAAGTCAAATTGGGATTGAGCCCTTTTTGTTTTTAGGAGGTAAATGTTTTACTTTTGGTTTGATAATATTATACTGAAAATGAATGTTTTGCAAATAATGGTTTTTCTAAGCCCCGAGATTTGTGTTTATTAGTACCAATAGTTTGATATTATAAAAAATTGTTAATTTTATCTGAAAAGAGTTTCTTTTCCATCCATCCATTCTTGCAATCATTCAAGTATCTATCTGTATGTCAGATACCTATTTAGTGCTTCATATCTGCCAGTACTGTTCTAGGCATTGAGGTACAGCAGTGAACAAGACAAAGCTTTTATGTGGAACTCAGATTCTATTTTAGTTAATAAAAGTGTATTTTAATTTTAGAAGAACTCAAGAAAAATTGGATAGTTAGATGTACATGTTAGTAGTTTCTAAAATGTTCTCCTCAAATTTTTAGATCTAAATGTTAAAGAGAAAATAATTGAACACATGCGAATGACATTGGAAGAACAGGAACAAACTCAGGCAGAACAAGATCAAGTGCTCGAGGTGAAGTTAGAGGAAGCCGAAAGACTGGCCACAGGTAAAACATGGTTGCTTAAATATCTCAAGGTCTGTATTTTCTTCTCTGTATTTTCCTAGATTTCTTTCCCTTTTAGAAGGAGTTGAGTATAATAAAAGTATTGGCGTGTTTTCCGAGTGTCCTATCACTTGCTGTTTTCCATTGTGGTGAAAATTGTTTTGTCTAAGTAAAATTATATGTAGTAAAGAAGGAATAAGGACACTTTCATAATAACTGGATGATAGCTTGTAATGTTTCCCAGACGTAAGAATAAATTTCTCAATCGAGTTTCACCTCTGTCCAGCTTTTTAGTATCATCTTATATGTTTATGTCAGTGAATGCCCTGATTCTATCCTTCAGAATACCATCACGGTTTATTTTATTTTTTATTTTTGAGAAGTTTCCTACATAATTAAGGTTAAGATGCATTTAACACTGTATACTCTGAACACTATTCAGTGGGTTCTTGAGAGGTCCTTGTACTTTCTCTTCTCTAAGAATTTGGATTTGGTAAGAACTCTTAAAAATGAAGTCCTTGGAATTGGCTCTGTTCTCATCTGCGTTTGTGTTTTTTCTTCTGGGTTCTGCTGATTCTTGTCTGTATCTCATGCCACAGGATCTCTGTATGGTATAACTTTTTCATATGCTTTAAAAAATAAATTTATGTTTTCAAATTAGAATTGGAAAAATGGAAGGAAAAATGCAAAGATCTGGAAGACAGAAGTAATCAAAGGTCAAATAAAGAACTTGAGGATAACACAGATGTACTTAGTGAAAAGCTCAGTAAGCTTCAGGATGAGTTACAGGTACGATTTTATGTGTGTATGTATCTCTCCATTGTATTTCTCATGAGAGAGAATTTGGCAAATAGTTTATAATTAATTTAGATATGGGTGAAATACTCCTGGGAAATGTTTAGCATATAGGTATAATTTTTCAGTATACATTGAAATGACATGGCGTGGAAATTCTCAAGATACAAATCACCGTTAGTGCCTAGGAAAATACAGTGGTTGGGTGTTCATTTTTATATTCTATATATCTAATTCTTAAATCACAACTTCTTATGTGTTTGTACCTATTTTTCTACTCCTTAAGCTTCTGAGTCATCAAATTCTGCGGTGGGGAAGAGGACTGTTAGGAAGATTATTTTGTAAATAATCATTTTAATTTTCAGTTATGAAGTTGGAAAAGAATACAGTTGTGTATGTGGACACTGGAATATATTTGAAACTGCATCATATAGAAGATACTCTGTTTTGTGTTTATATTTTTCCCATGTTCAACTCTAAATACTGTAAGGCATACAACATATGGGGGAAATATTTTTCTAACGGGGTTTACCAAATACTACTTAAAATTTTCTACATTGATTAGAAAGGACTGGTTTTAAAATTGAAGAAAGCATAATAATGATTTTAAAAAGTTGGCTGTACCTAAATGGTTTTCTTAAACTCATGCTACATATATAATCAGATACTGAATAAATAAAGAATATTTTCTTTTGTTAACTGTTAATTTGTATTCTAAAATTTACCCTTGCTGTGGGGAAAACCCCAAAGCAGCTAAAACAAAGTTAATACTGCATTATTTATGAAAAAATATATTAACTATATTGAGAATGTTCATATTAAGTTCATATTGGTTTATTTTATGTTGTCCTCGAATGATGTAATCACATATCTTAGATTGTAAACTTTCTAATTCTGGAAAGGAAATTACTTCAGTCTAGCTATTCCCAGTGTTCCTCAAATTAATAAACGTCCTGTTGTACAAGTTGTTTTTTATTTGGCATCCTGTATACCCAGGAATATTTTATTTTTGATATCATGCAATCAGAAATGTCCATCATGGGGGCCCCTGGGTGGCCCAGTCAGTTAAGCGTCCAACTTTGGCTCAGGTCACGATCTCACGGTTTGTGGGTTCAAGCCCCGTGTCAGGCTCTGTACTAATAGCTCAGAGCCTGGAGCCTGCTTCAGATTATGTGTCTCCTTCTCTCTCTGCCCCTCCCCTGCTTACACTCTCTCTCTCTCTCTCTCAAAATAAATAAATATTAAAAATTAAAAAAAAAAAAGAAATAACCATCACAAACCAACTCTTTTTTTGTTTGTTTGTTTTGTTTTCTGGTGTTTAGAAAGACTTGGGTCTTTGTAACTCTTTCAGAAATAGAAGTTGTTTATTTCTTCTTAAGGTCACTGATGAAGGAGAGTCCTTAAATGGACTTCATAGCAAAATAAAGTTTATAAAATGAAGTCCATTTAGAAAAGGAAACCAGCAGCATTCATTCTATAATCCAAAATAAACTCTGTTCTTATCATTGTTTAATGAAAAATGCTTATTTTTAAGTTTCAAAAAGGTAAAAAAAGTGATGGGTTATATGAATATGTTATAAAAATACATTTACCGACTATTACTTATTCAGCATGTGATAGTTGCTTGTACTATTTATATATATAGGACTCTGAACGTAAATATAAAGCTGATAGAAAGAAATGGCTAGAAGAAAAAATGATGCTTATCACTCAAGCAAAAGAAGCTGAGAATCTACGAAACAAAGAGATGAAAAAATATGCTGAAGACAGAGAGCGTTGTTTAAAGCAACAAAATGAACTGGTGGGTAACAATATACTTTATCTTTGATGTATTTTACCAGCTTTCTTTGGTTTGTTAAATTTATCCCTGGGGTTCTTATCAGTCTTTACATGGCTGCCTGATTTTCTTGGCTTTTTTAAAAAAGCAGTCTATTTGTAAGATGACTTTTCTGTCCCAATTTTGAAGTTCACTTATGTTCTTATTTTAACTTTTTTCAGTCCATTTAGCAGGTTGGGAAAATGCCTAATTACATCTCAGTATCTGGATACAGAACTTAAACGTCTCTTCCTTTTGATTGCTACAGTGGTGATCCTTACTATATTATAAGATTTTGCATTTTCAACTGTAGATTCTACTAACATGGTGTGTGTATTTTACCTCATAAGCTGATTTTATCAGGACTTTTAAAAAGTCAACCAAATAGTTTCTAGAAGACCTACAGGTAGAAATGACCTTCAGTTTTACATTGACCAGCTGTAGCTCTTACAGCATTCTATCTTGGCTTATTCTTCCCCTCCTATTTTAATTGACTGCTTAGTATGTTTGGCACCTTATGTTGCCAACAGAAAAAAAAGAAGTTAAAAAGGCATCATTGGTCCTAGGAAAACTCTTGAGCGACATATTGACACTATCTTTAAATGAAAACCTCGTTTTCTCTTTACTATCATAGTAACTGGGCAGTATCACATTGTCATTGCTGGTATTTTTTTGTTTATGACAGAGTTTTATAGACAATAGCTAAGCTTTCCTATAAAAATAGGATGTTAATTTTCCATAAGGTAAGGGTGATTTTCCCACTAAATTTTTAAAATAATTTTACCTTTTTATTTTGAAATCATTTTATTTATAGGAAAGTTGCAAAACTTATACAGAGTGTTCCTGTACACTTAACCACTAACTTCTGATGTTAGCACCTTACATAACAACAGTACAAGGATCAGCACCAACAAATTAACCTTATTGCAGTGCTGTTAGCTAAATTGTGGACCTTATTAGAATTTCATCAGTTTTCCCACTAATGTCTTTTTCTGGGTCCAGAATCTCATCTGGAATACAATATGACATTAGTTGTCATTTCCTTAGAGTCTTGACTCTTTTGGTCACATGCTAAATTGTGTGAGGCTAACACTTGTCGTTACTGCGGCTCTGAGATGGTAATGTGTTTCATGTGCCAATTCCATGTGATTGAAGGTATCCTCAGGAAGTGGTGGGTTGAGCAGGATTCTGCTGCTACATGTCTTAAAAGGAAAGGTTGCTTCTAGTTCTCTGCTCCTGTTCCACAGCCCATCATTCCTTCCTGGGCAATAGTAAGAGGCAAGAAGTGAAATCAAAACTGCTGGCTTTGAGTCACTCCAATTTAAAAACAGGAATCAGGGCTATTTTCTTTCTCAGTCAGTGGTCCCAGTCATTGGCAGCAATGCTAGCAAGGAAACCTACTTTGCAATCCTTGAGAAAGCTAGCTTCCTTCTTTCTCCCATACATTTCTTTACCATCATATCTAGGATGTATGTTTCTGCCATTTTAAGGTATATAAATAGTTAATTTTTAAAATTGTCACATATAATACAGTAAGTAAACAAACAGTAGTTCGGGAAATATTTGTAAAATCAGTATCTACTTAAGTACCATCCAGTTCAAGAAATAGATTACTCCAGAGGTACCTGAGAAGGGTCCTCTTCTATTTCTTTTTTTTTTTTTTTAAATTTTTATTTATTGTGAGAGAGAGAGAGAGCGCGCGCACGCAAGTAGGGGAGGGGCAGAGAGTGAGGGAGACAGAATCCTAAGCAGGCTCTGTATTGTTAGCACAGAGCCAGATGCGGGGCTTGAACTCAGGAACTGTGGGGTCATGACCTGAGCGGAAGTCAGGAATGGGATGCTGAACTGACGGAGCCACACAGGTGCCCCAACTATTGGGTCTTTTAATGTTGTACTTTAGTTTTGACCATTTTTGAATTTTATGTAAATGGAAATGTATGGGATGCATTTATTTGTACTTGGCTTCTGTCACTATTATGTTTGTGAGAATTATTCATGCTACACGGAGCTGGAATTAGTCCATTGTCTTTGCTGAACATTGCAGTGTATGCATATACCACAGCCTAATCATTTTAATGTTGAAGATATGTGTATTATTTTCTGTTCTGAGCTATTATGAGTAAATTCTCTTATAAACATTTTTTTACACATTTCTTTCAGTGCACATGTGCATGCATTTCTATTGCATATTTACCCAAGAACAGAAGTGTTGGATGATAGGGTATACATGTGTGGGACTCTGGTAGAATGTCAGGTTTTCAAAGTAGCTGGACCCATTTATATTCTAGTACTGGAGTTGCTGTATATTCCTACCAACATATGGTGGTGTTGGTTATTTCTTATGATTTTAAGGTGCTTTTCCCTGAGTACTAATGAAGTTGAAGGTTACATACAGGTCCCCTTGCCTTTTTCCTATCTGACTGTTTGGCTTTTTCTACTTGATACATAGGAGCTCCTTATACTTTCTGGATAGAAGCCCTTTGTCATCTGTTTCAAGTGCCTTTCTTCAGTCTCTGGTTTACTTTTTACTCTCTTAATGCCTTTTTATGAATATAAGTTCTTAAATATTCTTCAGTTCATTTTCCCAATCTTTTCCTTTATTAACCTCAAAGACATGAAGATGTTCTCATACCATTTCCTGTTAAGGTGTTACCTTTCATATTTTGATTCTAGTATTGAGTGTTATGTTGGAGTGAGTGAGGCATCCAGATTTTTTTTTAATGTGGATTACCAATTTTCCTGGTGGTATTCATTGGAAAAAACTGTTTCTTTCTCACTGCTCTGCCACTTTTGTCATAAATCAGTTGGCTAAGTGTTAATTTTTGTATATGGTATGAGATTAGGTCTGGGTTTTTGTTTTTTGTTTTTTGTTTTTTGTTTTTTTTTCCCATTTGGCTATTGTAAGCAAGCAATCTTTGTTGAAAAGACTGTTCTTTCTTTGGCATTATTGTAGAATGTCCGTTGACCATGCACTTATGAACCCTCTTTTCTGTTCCACTGATCGCAGTGTATTCCAGTATCACACTGTCTTGATTATCAAAGTAGGCTTGAAATGACAATGTGTTTGCTCCTACTTTGTTCTTCATTTTCAAAATAATTTTGACTATCCTGGATCATTTGCATTTCCACATAACTTTGATAGTGAGCTTTCCCGTTTCCACACACACTCACACGCATGCACACATGCATACACACATGTGTACCTGCCTGGATTTCAATCAGAATTGCTCTGAATCTATAGATCTGTTTAGGGAGGACTGATATCTTAACATTATTGAGTCTTTTGATCACTGAGCACAGATTATCTCTCCATTTATTGAAGCATTTTTAATTTCTCTCAGCAGCTTCTCATGTTTAGGTCTTGCATGTATTTTTGTTACTTCACCACTATTGCATGGTTTTTGAAGACACTGAAAATGATATTTTAAATTTTCATTTCTCTATTATTTGTTGCTATTAGTTTTGTCATTTGTTTTACTGTAATTTTACCTCTCACTTCCAAAATATTGGGGGAAATGCTAGTATTAGTTTAAAAGCCATAATTGTTGAAAGAATTGAAAGAAGTGACCAGTAAGCTGATTTTTGAAATGAGGTGGGATAGTGATAAATACAGCATGTGGACATTAAATATATTTAAAGGCATTATGTATTTTGTTTTACAAGTATCTAGCCAAAACCATGTAATTTGGAACATGTCTTATTCATGGTTGTGTTATTTCTAATAAAAATTTCAAAAAATTTTTAGTTTTATAACATTTGCTCCATTTTCTGGTTAGGAAATACTTACAGTACAACTGGCAGAGAAAGATGATAACCTTCAGAAATGGCGAGAAGAACGCGATCAACTGGTCGCAGCTTTAGAAATACAGCTGAAGGGACTGCTCTCCAGTAACATACAGAAAGACAATGAAATTGAACAATTAAAAAAGATCACATTGAAGCCTTCTGAAATGGTGAATAGAATCTTATTCTTTCTGTGCCTCTTTTTATTGAACATAGGAATTTTTCAAGATAATTGATTAACTCTTAGAGGACAAAAAAGTAAGTTTCAATAGATCACAGGGGAATCAGAGTTTGAAAAATTATTTGGATAGTTTTCATGTATTTCAGGTTTTCAGAGTTTATCATTATGACTGACTTGTCAGTGACCCACTGAGAAATAGTACTTTCTGAAATATTTTGGTCATATTTTCCAGGTAGAGTAATTAAAAAATAAACAATTTGTGATTTAGTCCCTAATCTACCTTTAAAATGTGGAAATGTGATTCAGTATTAGTCTTGGTAATATTTAAGTACTTGGGCCCACTCTAAGTTTGCTATATAAAGGTATGAATTGTTTTGAAAATAAGCACAATGGTGAGTCATTCAGGAATTACTTTTGTAATGTTACCTTGGGTTGGGAACCCTGCATGGAGAGAGGATTGCATTTCAGAGGATTGTTACTTCCTGGTGAAATCAAACATCTGAAACTAGTCTTTCCAGAATAAATGATCTGCCTCAAAAATCTGCTTCTCTAAAGCCTCCAGACTATAGGAAAATAAATGTGTGTGCCTGTCTGTCACAACAAAAGACTTCATGATTCTAAGAGGAAGACTGCTAAAAAAAGAGGTAGTAATATGTGGTATAAATAGCATAGACTAGAAACTTAGAAAAATTGGGTATCTGTTGCTGTCATTGTGGTTTTGGGATCTTTGGGAAAATCACTTATTATATCCGAACTTATCTAAAACAGAGATAGTAATGTCTTCCTAATAGAGTTGTGAAAATTGAAAGTATTTGTAAAACAATTAGCGCAGTTTTTAACGCAGTGGAAGTCAATACATGCTGGTTGCTTTCCGCATTACGGATTCAGTGGATTCTTTTTTATTTGGCAATAATGGGTAGATGGCATAAGAGATAAATTTATATTTGACTTCTGCTTTTGATGGCAGTGGTGAGAAGTCCACCACTGTTAGAATTTTACCGAGTTTAAAAATGTAATCTGATTCTTCTTTATAGATCCCTTAAGTAGGGTTTAGGAGTAGAACATACCCTGTAACGGAGAAAATGGGATGAAGTGTGCAGCAAGAGAAGGTTTAGCTGTCAATATGGTCTTTTCTCCCCGGATACCACAGTTCTATTCTCAAGACTCCTCTAGTGTTTCACAATGGCGTTATCAAAGCAGTTGGCGTTCCAACACTTCAAGCTTAGTGTAGACCTTGGCCATGTCATTTAACATCTCTAGGTCCCTGTTTCCTCATTTAGAAAGTAGGAATAATGATTCTTGACAAATCTAGCTGAGAGAGTTCCAATGAAAGTAAAATGAGAGAATAAACGTAAAACACCTTGGAAATTAAAAGTGATTTTTCAGATTTCTCTTCCAACCAGACTCAGAGGCTGGCAAGTTGCCCAACCTTTCCTGAGTCTCTGATGATGAAAGAGAGGAGGAAGGAGAGTTAGGTGGTCATTGATGAAGTCTTTAATTACTTCCATGTTATAATCCACCCAAATCTTGATTTTCTATTCTTTAGGTGAAGTGTTTTAATGTATTTTTGGTTACAGTGGCTTGTTGTTTTGTATTTCCTTACTTAGGAAGAACAAGATGTGGATATCAAGCTTAGACATACAAGTTCAGTGGATCCTGGCAGAGTTGAAACTGAACCTCAGTCAGCAAGTTTTGAAATTTCTAGGAATGATGTAGAGGTAGGCATTTGGTAACACAGTCTACTTTTTTACCCTCTTTACCAGTGAGCATTAATTAATAAATAACACTTGCAAGTGTAATTTAATCAATTGTTAGTAGGTGCCTTGCCATGCAGTTAGCTATATGTGCTCTTGGCTGTGGGAAGGAAAACCTAAAGGCTTTTGAGAAGTGAAATTCTTTTGGGAGATTAGATCCCCAAATGATATTAATCTCTCAAAATGAAACTTACTGCAAACAACAGATCTGTTAATATAAACAGACTTGGTGGTCAGAAATAGGAAATCCTACAAAAGATAAAATATGATTTGTCCTCATAAGAGGTCCTTTTTTTCTTTTTCTTTTCTTTTTTTTTTTAAGTTTATTTATTTTGAGAGAGAATCCCTGTCAGAATCCCTGACAGCAGGCTCTGTGCTGTCAACGTGGAGCCTGATGTGGGGCTCAGCCTTACAAACTGTGAGATTATGACCTGAGCCGAAATCAGAGTTGGACACCCATCCAGTGAGCCACCCAGGTGTCCCAAGAGGTCCTTATAATAAGCATTCTATTCAAATAGTGGTTTGGGTGGGTTTTTTTTGTACCCATTTAATAACTTTGTTACCAAATCTCAGTAACTCATGGTGAGTTTCCTTAATTTGCAGTGGGTTTAGGGTTCTGTGAATCACTTTGGATAATATAGAGATTCTCAGATTATATATGCAATAGATAAAACTTTTATGACACTTAAAGTTTTGAAGATGAAATTCCTTTTTTTACGTTTATTTTTTAAACACAATTACTGGGAGCATTCAGTATTGGGAAACTTGCTAAACACTGAGGTTACAAACACAAGACATTGCTGTCCTCAAGGAGTAAAAAATCTAGTAAAACGGATACATAAATGACTATTTGTTTGACTTTATCTTATGGGCTAAGACTCATGAAGAGACTGCTAAGAAGGAACCCTGCCTGTGGAGGGTATGATGAATTTTGCCTGAGTGGCTGTGGATGTGGATTAGAGAATGTAACATCACACTGAGTCTTGAAGGTGAATAGAATTTTACCAAGCTGAGAATAGGAAGAGAAGGGCATTTTAAAATGGAGAAATGGCATGACGCTTTTTTTCTCTTGGCCTTTCTTTGATAGTTTTTGGTAGTTTCAAATAATTAGCATTGACCTTAGAGACTAAGATCATATCATTTGAAGAAAAGTTTGGAGTTGATTCATAAATAAGATTAATCTTGATTGCAAAGGCAATTATTTTTTTAAAAAATTTTTAAATGTTTATTTTTGAGAGAGATGGAGACAGAGTACTAGTGGCGAAGGGGCAGAGAGAGAGAGGGAGACACAGAATCTGAAGCAGGTTTCAGGCTCTGAGCTGTCACCACAGAGCCTGACGTGGGTCTCAGACTCCCAAACTGTGAGATCACTCCCAAACTGTGAGAGTCGGAGCTGAAGTCCGACTCTTAACTGACTGAGCCACTTAGTCACTCCTGCAAAGGCAATCATCTATGGAACATTTCTTTATAAATTTATATTGCTGCCCTAAAACCTCCTGATTCCAATTCCTATTAAGAGTTTCAGCAGTTATTGTATATTCCACGGTTTGGGGGGAATGGTATTGTTAATGCTATTTTGTATATTTTTTTTGCCTTCATGAAATCAATATGCTCTATTGTCTTAAATATAGGTTTTTTAAAAAAATGTTTACTTTTAAGAGAGAGAGACAGAGTGCAAGCAGGGGAGGGGCAGAGAGAGGGGGGGAGACACAGAATCTGAAATGGACTCCAGGATCGGAACTGTCAGCACAGAGCCCAACGCCGGGCTCGAACCCACAAACCATGAGATCATGACCCGAGCTGAAGTCGGATGCTTAACTGGCTGAGTCACCCAGGCGCCCCAATATGCTCTCTTGTCTTAAAGTCTGATAAAATGATTCATTCAGGTAGTTGATGGTTGATTCTGAGGATAGTTGATTCTGGGAGCTTAGCTGGACCTACATGCGGCCTCCCCCTGTGCTTGGGCTTCTCACAGCACAGTGGCTGGGTTCTGAGATAGGGGAGTGTCCTGAAAGTTCCTTTTCCAAGAGGACAGGGTGGAAGGTACAAGCCTTCCTCTTCCTCTTACAATCTTCCTCTTATGGTCAAGACTCAGAATGATGATGTTATTTCCACCACATCCTATTGGTTGTGGAAGTCATTAATAAGGACAGCCCAGATTCAAGGAAGGATTGAGACTCCAACTCAATTTGTTGGAGTCCAACAAATAGGAATTGAAATCAGGAGGTTTTAGGGCAGCAATATAAATTTATAAAGGAATGTTCCAAACAATTTGTTACTCTGTTTCCCTAGATTTTAATATACCATGTATAAATCTGGAGAGGGCAGATGGTAACTCCATCTTTTTGTACTTGCTGTGGTAAATTTGACCCAGAGCACTTTTAATGTTTCCAATTCATTGTCTTTGATGGGCATTTGAAAGAGTTAACTCTTTGCGATTCATAAATTCATATTCTGCAAATAAGATCTGTGTTCTTTTTAATTCTGTTGTAGGATGGCTCTGTAGTCCTTGACTCTTGTGAAGTGTCAACAGAAAATAATCAAACGACTCGATTTCCAAAACCTGAGTTAGAGATTCAGTTTACACCTTTACGGCCAAACAAAATGGCAGTAAAACACGTCGGTTGCGCCTTACCAGTGACGGTTAAGATTTCCAAGGCCCGGAAGAGGAAGAGTAATGAAATGGAGGAGGTAAGTACTTAACTAATGAGTGAATTTAACAAGCAAACCTTAAGCTCAGTTATTATATAGTTAAACTATTATACTGTCCTCCTGTTCACAAGCACTGCTGTTAGAGACCAAAATCATAATTTATGGCACATTTTATATTCTTTAAGAATATTATTGTAGTTTGATAGTCCTCAAACAAAAAGCTTGTGGTTATTAAAATATATGGCTTACCTCTTGTTTCATTGAAGATTTGATAGCTCAAGTGATGGTGGATTTCACTGGAGAGCTACTTCAGTATACCAGTCCTTTTCAAACTTAGTGACTCCCCCTCCAGTAGAAGAGAGTCGACAAAGAAATTAGAGAAACTGAATGGCTAAACTGCAGGAGTATAATCTTTGTTATTTAACTAAAATCTTTAGGTCTCTATGGTCATAGTAGGTTTTGGAAGGGAGACTTTTTCTGTTAGCCAGTATATTAAAATTTGGGCCTCTATTTAGTGGTAGGATAAAAACTTTTTACTTCTTCTTACTAAAGATTTCTGATTGTAGGGTTACCAAACCTCCTGCCATCTCCTAGCCAAGCAGGTTTGGCCAGTCACATAAACTTCTGCACCGCAGTTTTCTTCTTTTGGAAATACGGGATTAGAGACAATATGTTTAAAATGCTTATTAGCTTGTGTTCCACATGTGGTGGATATATAATAAATGGTCGTATTTATTTTAACAGTAACTTGTTTTAAATTTAAAACTAATTATAAACTCTCTAGCACAATAACTTGTTCTTCAACTTTTTTTTTTACCCCTCTAAAGAGTAGTGTATTTCCAAGCTGGTGGAAGGGCAGAAATAGTATTAACCATACTCCTGAGGCTCTCTGTCAGGTAATAAATTTGCCACGTGAATATTATTTAGCATATTTCCTGCTACACCTAGAACACCTTTAGTGACTGTTTTGTAGAGTCTTAACTTTGTATTCAATATTTAATTTATATTTAATAAATTTTAGATAACTTTAAAACAGTAAGTAGTTTCATTATGATCTGTGTGAAGTTGACTTTTCCTTGATTCATTGTTTTCGAAGGAAAAGGAAAAATTGGTTGTGTACTCAGGGTTAAAACACAATTATTTTTTTCATTTTACTATCGGAATATACTCCCCATGTGTTTTTTAGAATAGATATGCAGATTATTGTAGATGTAGAATTATATAGAAACTTAAATTTTGTTCCTGATGTTTACTGGCTCTTCAATGCTTTAAGAAACTGAGTGTTATAATAAGGTCCTCATGAAAATCATTTATACAGTGCTACATTCTAATCCAGTGAAGACTCCAGAGAGCTCTTTATTGCACGCTACAAGTAAGAGGGACTTCTTACTCTTCATTTGTTTTACATTGATTACCATCTGTCTTTCCCCTTTCAGGAGGTCTGCTTATTATCACCCTTATGAGGTCTACTTTGTAACTTGAATTCTGAGGTTCGGTCATGATCTTTGCTTCTCTTCTTGCCTTTTTTTGTTTTTCATTTTATGCGTACGATCTTTGGTACAACCAGGATTTTTACCAGTTTGATTCGGTTAATATACCACAAGAGACGTTTTCCTAAGAGGTGATGTGGGGAAAAGAAAAGTAATATGGCAAGTCTATTTAATAGGGAAGATAAACTATATTTCTTGATTTTAGCATTTTGCCTCTGCTTATACTGAAGATTTTCACTTGATCTTGTTCTGTTTTGTTTTTGATGCTGCCAAACATAGATGCTCTGAGTGATTTGCGAATTGAGGAAAGTGTAGGTGTATTGCTGTATTTTGGAAATGGGGTTCAAATAAAAGATGTTATCTTTTCTACTGTTTTTTATTTAGCTTATATAATTTCGTTATTTGTGATGTGTGTGTGTGAAAAATTCATGTGTTCAGTCACGTTGCCATATATGTGTGTGTTAAATCCTCATGTTGTACATCTTAAACTTAACATATGTTATACTATAGTCAGTAATACCTCAATAAAGTTGTGGGAGAAAGTCACACCTTCAGTCAGGGATTCTCAGCTTCAGCGTGATTGACATTTAGGCTTATCTACCTCCATTTTGGAAACCTCTCCTGTGCATTGTAGAAATGTTTAGTAGCATTCTTGGCCTCTACCACTAGTTGCCAGTAAAACCCCCTCCCCCCAGCAACAACAACCAAAAATAACTCCAGACATTATCAGTGTCCTCTGGGGTCAAAATCACCCTTGGTTAAGAACTATCATCTTTCTTCTTTTGAGTCTAGAGAAAGAAAATATTGTTAAGGAATTAACCAGTGCTGAATTTCATTATTTTTAGGACTTGGTGAAATATGAAAATAAGAAGAATGCTACACCCAGAACTAATTTCAACTCTCCTGTTTCTGAGCATAGAAATTCCTCTGGCAAAAAGGATCAAAAGGTTTGTCTTCTCATTCATCCAAAATTGACCATTTTCTTAACTTACAGTTATAAAGTAAAATATAAAAATGTCAGATTTAATTAGTAATTACCCAGAAATTCAGTTTTCTCCAGTTATAACTCATTTATCTTCCATTTCCTATTCATCTAATTCAGCTTAGAATATAAACTTTAGCATTTGGCCAGTAGCGGGCCCTTCTCGATACTTCTGAGTCCGCGTTCTGCCTGTTACACCCATTTGCCATTCTTGGGCTCTTTCATCGTCTCCTCATACACTTAATCCTGAGCTTCCTGCCTGCAAATGTGACCTGGGTCTGGCCTCTTTAATTCCACTGTCGTCACAACTGTTTCCTTCTAACATTTTTCATCAGCAGTAACAAAAAATGTTTGTTTCCTTAGGTTTCCACACGCCCATCATCTAAAAAAACATACTCTTTACGGAGTCAGGCATCCACAGTTAGTACAAACGTGGCCACTAAGAAAAAAGAAGGAACACTACAGAAATTTGGAGACTTCTTACAACATTCTCCAACAATTCTTCAATCGAAAGGTTTGCAGAAAACTAATTAAAAGACCTTTTATGTTAGGTATAAGGTGTTTTCTAATATCTGGTTGGTGTATAAACTCAACAACAGTGATTATCTTATTTCGAATAGGCATTGTCCTGTGTGAAGTACGATGGGAGGGTGCGTGAAAGGATGATGTGTGCTTAGGTGTTGGCTGTAGAGGAGGAGAAAGAACCGTATGTACGTACAGTTGACCCCTGAACAACATGGGCTTGAACTGCATGGGTCCACTTATGTGTGGGTGTTTTTTGCTAACTATGTTACTGTAAGTGTATAATTGTCTTAATATTTTGTTTTCTCTAGCTTATTGTTGGAATACAGTATATACTACATACAAAATCCATGTTAATCAGTAAAGCTTCTGATCAAATGTAAGGCTATTAGTTAAGTTTTTGGAGAGTCAAAAGTTGTACGTGGATTTTTAACATTATGGGGGGTCGGTACCCCAAAGTCTGTGCTGTTCAAGGGTCAACTGTACTTCATCCAAAACAGGCTGCTTTAATGTAGTTACAGGGATCCAAGAAAGTTCTGTAGTATTGGAGGCAAGAGAGCTCTTTTGATTCAGAGGCTAAGGGAAAATTTTATTTTTTTTTGAGGAGATGGGATTTAATTTGGGATTGAAATGCTGGCAGGATTACACCCTCTAGAGATAATCACTCTGTTATGGTATATATTCTTACTAGTATTTTTTTCTATGCATTGACAAACATTACCCATTCACATATATCAAAAATATCAAAATATATCAAAAATATCAAATATATATGTATTTCTATAACTATATCTTGAGTTCAATTGCTTAATGCTTTCTTCTTTATAACATAGCCATATTATTTGTGTATAAATATATACTAAGATACATACTTTTTCTAAATACACACACACATAAACAAAAACATACATTTATATGTATTCACACATGTGCACACACACATCTACCAGAGGGAAGAGTTTTAACACAGGTGGAGTACCAGGAAAGTGTAGAGATGTGTAGGCAATTCTGGGTAGTAATATGCATCTGGCTTGGAGAGTGTGGAGAGGTTACTGGGGACAAAGGGCAGGCAGAGGAGTGGATTTTCATCAACTTAACCTCAGTGGTAGTTGTGGGATAAATTTGAGACTACCGGTGAGGAGAATGCGGGAAAGGGACTGAGTTAAATTAAAAGCAGGGGATAGTTGAGTCGAGTCAAATAGGCTGTGGAAAAACACTTCCTGTAAAAACTTAATACAGAGGTTCCCAAACTTTCTTGGTTCACAGTGCCTTTAATGCCTAGGTAATTTTTTTCATTGTTCCCCTACACCCAAAAAGAAACAGCTAATATTTTATCCATTAATGCTAAGGCCAAACAACCACTGAAAATTCAGCTTCTGAAAATCCAGTTTGTAAAGTTACGTCATCATCAAAAGGAATGTAACATGTTACCATTTGAAACAATACTACCTTGAGCTATTGAGTGTCACTGTTTTCTTTCTTTTTGAAAAAAATTTTTAACGTTTATTTATTATGGAGAGACAAAGAGAAACAGAGCATGAGCATGGGAGGGAGGGGCAGAGAGAGAGAGGGAGACACAGAATCCGAAGCAGGCTCCAGGCTCTGAGCTGTCAGCACAGAGCCTGACACAGGGCTCAAACTCACAAATGGTGAGATCATGACCTGAGCCGAAGTCAGATGCTTAATCGACTGAGCCACCCAGGTGCCCCTAGTGTCACTGTTTTCTTTGAAAATTTAAAATATTTCGAGGTGCTCCTGTGAGTTTGCTATAGTCTGGCTGGCTTCATGCACAGTGTGGGAATTTTAGACTTACCAAACCCCATTTGTATATATGTATTTTTTTATAAGACATGTACTTTTTTAAAAGTTATAATTAGCATAAGCATAGAAGATATCTGGAGGGACAAACAGCAACTGTTAAATGTTTAAATGTAGAGCGGGTAGGACTTGTTATTTTAGATTCTTAGGTATTTTGTTTAAATTATATTGAATAGCACTTACATAGTAAAGGAAAATAAGTTTTCAAGGAAAGGAGCACACATATGGTAATTGACTTTCTTGCTTGGTTGACTCAGCTCCTAACAGCTTCCCTACCTGTACAGCAGGTGTGGATTTTTTTTTTTTTTTCATTCATTTAATCTCTACACCCAGCATGGGGCTTGAACTCATGACCCTGACATCAAGAGTCACATGCTATTCCGACTGAGTCAGCCAGATGCCCCTAGTGTGGATTTTTAAAAACTTACTTCTAGGAGTATAAGATACCCCAATTTTGGATTATAACTACACTATGTGTCTGTTGTCGATCACTTAGAAATCTAGGGGGAAAAATAGAGATTAATTTTTAGAATTCTGCGGCTCTTGATAGCCACTGTTATTTCATTCCTTGGTATCATTGGTCTTCCTTCTTTTCCCTTTTGTCTCTCTCCTGTCCCGCTAGTTTATGGCCACCAGAGTGATCTTTCAAACTGCAAATTGAATTATTTAAACTACAATTTTTGTGTTATCTTTTCCACTACAATATAAGCTTCACAAATGCCACATGTTTGTGTGGTTCACATCCTCAGCCCTTAGTATAGTGGCTGGCACATCGTAGTGGGGAGTTTGGGGCTCCAGGCCAAAATCCTATGTGTGATTTTTTTCCCCCTTTTAGGCTGACCCATAGGCAGTTACATAATCTTTACCTGTTAGGCCTCATGGCTTTTTCGTGGGAAAGGCTGCCCTCCCCATGCAGAGTGCAGTCTCTGAAGGGAGTTACAGTCAAGGACTCAGGACCCTGGCCAGCCATCCCCTTATACATACCCGCAGTCCTCGCCGAGGTGCCTTCATTCAGAGCCTCCTTATTGGGGGCCCTCAGCAGAGAAATTCCTCAGGCACCTCTTCCTAGGACCTTCTCATGACAGGAAAGGGGAGGGAACCTGGAAGATACTTTTCTCCACTCAGACTTTACTTTTCCACTCTTATCCCTTCCTTCTGGTCTCCACCCCTAAGGTCCATAAAATAGCAAAGGCAAGAGCTTTTTGTTCAGTACTACCTTGGCAGTGAGAGGACTCCCCACTTGTGTGCCGATCCTCCTGACCTAGACCACACTTGGGGAAAGATGAAAGGTGGGTGCGAGTCGCATTTTCGCAGGTTTTGCCTCTTGCTTATTCTATTGCAGTAAGTGGTTAAAGGCCTAAGTGTTGCTTTCATTTTGGCTTATTGACTTAACTGGCTACTCTGACATCTGGCAGCTCAGCTCTTTCAAGCCCAGCCTAACCCTTGGCAAGTAGACTTTCAATTTAGCATGTTTTTTCAACCTTTTTTCTATTAAAAAAAATACATAGCTAATATCATGTGTATATGGATTTTCTATCCAGCAGGTTTCCTAACTGGAAGTATGTTTTCTATTAAAATCAATATGTACCTGTTGAAAAACAAACAAATGTAGGGATGCCTGGGTGGTTCAGTTGGTTAAGTGTCTGACTTTTGATTTGGCTCAGGTCATGATCTCACAGTTCATGAGTTCAAGCTGTGTGTCGGGCTCTGTGCTGTCTAGTGTAGAGATGGCTTGGGATTCTGTCTTTGCTTCTCTCTTTGCCCCTCTCCCCTGCTCTCTCTCTCTCAAAATAAATAAATAAAATAAACTTTAAAAAAAAGAAAAAAGAAAAATAGGGGCACTTAGGTGGCTCAGTTGTTGAGCATCCGGCTTCAGCTCAGGTCATGATCTCAGAGTTTGTGAGGTCAAGCCCCATATCAGGTTCACTGCTGTCAGGTCAGAGCCCACTTCAGATCCTCTGTCCCTCCCTCTCTGCCCCCCTGCCCCCATTTGTGCTCTCTCAAAAATAAATAAAACATTTTAAAAAAAGAAAGAAAAACAAATGTACACAGTAAGAAATTGAAAATTATTTCCACTTCCCAGAAACAACCATTAACAATTTGATTTCTTTTACTGTGTGTGTGTGTGTGTGTGTGTGTGTGTGTGTGTGTGTTGTGTGTGTGTGTGTTAACTATAAGCAAAGGGCTCACGATTATAAACAACTTTGACTTAATATTGATTGTGGGTATCTCTACATGTGAGTACTGCTGCATGGTCCAGTATATATGGATCCTGCTTTTTGCTATCACAGCATAAGCCTCTTTGAGTCATTAGAGACACTTATTGGTTGTACTGTAATTTACCAAACCTTTCACCATGTTGAACATTAGTCAAATGATGTTTTATTTATTTGCCTTTTTGTTTTTGCTGTTCATCGTTATACCATGTGTTTATGAGGCATTTAATTTTTTCTTTGTGAATTGTTTAGTCATGTCCTTTCACCATTTCTAAGTTGCAGTGCTTTTCTCTTTACTTCGGTATGTTTTTTCTTTATTAAGGATTTCAAACCTTTCCAGTTAGAAAGTTATTTATTTTAGGATTTAAACTTTTTTTTTCATAGCAAAGAAGATAATTGAAACGATGAGCTCTTCAAAGCTCTCAAATGTAGAAGTGAGTAAAGAAAATGTGTCTCGACCAAAACGGGCCAAGCGGAAATTGTACACAAATGAAATTTCATCTCCTATTGATATATCTGGCCAAGTGGTAAGCTACTCCTTTCGTTTTCTTGAAAGTAAAACTGTTCATGCTCTTTTTAATTCTGAAGTATTCATACATTTTGAATTTTATAATGGTTTGAATTTTTATTCTTTAGATCACATCTCCTGAAATGCTTTAAGTGTTACACTTGCTATGTGATGTGTTAAATTTGTAATAATTAAAACAAGTGCTGCATTAATGTATACAAGTGTCATGTATTTACATTTGTAAACTCATCAGAGGAATTTTAATTCCATCAATAGAATTATCACTGTTGAGTAATTTGTTTGCTCCTAACACCTGTTTTTCTTGTTAACTTTATCACAGGAGTTGTACAAATCTGGCCTAAGTGGGCCTGGTAAAAATGCAGAATTGACATTCAGTCATTTCCTCCCACCTTTTCTCTAAGCCTTCCAGGTTCTTTTAAGAAAAGACTGTAGTTTGTCATCCTGACTCGATGACTCATTCTCTTCACTCAGAACAGTCTGTGCTATTACAGGGAGAGTTCTAATTTCCCATCATGCTTGCATTTGCCCAGTAGATGAAAGTGACAGTAGAAAAGCAATTACAGGAGGAGGCTTCTGCAGGAAGTGGCTCAGAGAAATCAGGGGAGAGAGAGACTTTTTGCAACAGCAGTGATCAGATATAAGACACTTGAAGGCAGGTGGTGAAGAATTGGTGTCAATTAGGACATGCCATTGGAAATCCTAGTTTCTTGGTCACTTTTCACCATCTGTCTGATTAGTTCATGATTTCTTCCTTTCACTGAAGTTCTTTCTTAGTTGGAATATAATACTCGTTCTACTTTTCTGAGTTATATGCTGTAGCCCTTTCTTATCCTTTGTTTTACTTCCCATGATTTCAGTAGCCAACGGTCATCTGGAGTCTGAAAGCAGATGATCCTCCTTCTGATGTATTATCAGAAGGTCAGTAGTAGCCTATATGTCACAATGCCTACATCATTCACCTCACTCATCACGTAGGCATTTTATCATTTCTAGTCATTTCAAGAAGAAGGGAGAGGACAGTACGATAACATATTTAGAAAGAGATAACATTCACATAACTTACTATACAGTATATTGTTGTAATTGTTTCATTATTAGTGATTGTCAATATAATAATGTGCCTAACTTTCAAATTATACTATATCACAGGTATGTGTATGTATAGGAAAAAACAGCATACCTAGGGTTTGGTACAGCCTCTGGGGATCTTGGAACATATGCGCCACAGATAAGGGGGGATTATTGTACTTGTTGCTGTGAAAGATAATTTCTTAAAAATTATTTAAGGTACTTCTCTCCAAATATTTCAGTTATTACTTCAAGATATATATGTCCTGAATTCAATATAAAGTGTAGATGATTTTAATTCTATGTTAGGTAATGTTGAAAGAATCTTTACAAAATCTGTTACTTTAGATGATGCTTTTTTATAGAAGGTTAGTATACCTGCAGGCCAAAAGGACAAAAAAAATATTAAAATGTACCTATTATTCCAGTTATTAAGCACATGAATATCTTATTAAATTATAAATAAGCTTTTATTTATAAAAAATTGTGGAATTGTTAATTTCAGATTTTGATGGACCATAAAGTAAAGGAGAGTGATCATCAGATTCTTAAACGACGGCTTCGAACTAAAACAGCCAAATAAATCACTTTTGGAGGATGTTTTAATATAAATTTTATGTTCATAATCATTGTAATTTGTATGCTAACTTTTCACAGACAATTGTATATATGATGATGCATTAAATCCCTCTGTGTACACATTGCTATTTTATACATAGTATAATTTTAATTCAATAAAGACAGTATGTCAACAGCTCAATTTGTCTACTTTTCTAAGACTTTTTTATAATAGCTTTTTTTCTTTCTCTCTCTCTCTCTTTTTTTTTTTTTTTTTTTTGTTTGAGTATAGTTGACCCACAATGTGACGTTAGTTTCAGGTGTACAACTTACTGATTTGACAAGTTTATACATTGTGCTATATAACAGTTTTTCAAACTGTATGCATTTTCCTTTTATCTCAGGCATAAGGATCAGTGAGGTTCTGGGAAAGATGCTGTTGTTTTTGTTTTTTTTACATACATTGCAGGTCAGATATTTGGTTTACTTCTATTTAACAGTGTTTTATGAATTGTTTTTACTTCATTTGTTAGGAAACACAACTGATTTTACATGTGTGGATTATAGCTAAGATCCAGGAGTAGGGTGTACAGGTCTCCTCACTGCCAGAATTTGTAGGCACATCATTTAGAAAAGATCTCAAGTCTTTTAATTATAATGTCTTGTTAGTAATGTCTTGTTAGTAATCCTGTTTTTTCTAGGACACAGAAGATCAGAAGCAGAAAGAAAGGAAGCATCTAGAGGCCAAAAAGTACTGATAGCTAGAAAATACAAAATTTTAGACCTGGAAGGACCTTAGAAATGCATTTTCTTAATTTTATAGATAAGAAAACTGAGACATAAAGTTTACTTTTCTCAGGATCATATAGCTAAGGTATATTGAGCTTTTGGTTTTAAAAAAAAATCAATAAGAAGCAAAAAACAAAGCAGAGGCCTCAAGAATTGTTGCCAAATGGGGTTTTAAATCTAAGAGCATACATTTATATATCTAAAACCTTAAAGGTTTCATTGGATTTTATCACTGTTCATTTTATTATAGTGATGACCTTGACTTGGGGAAAAAAAGTTACCTTTAGTCTTAAGAGCAACACCATGTTTAGGAAAAATTTCCATCAAAATAGTTAACACAGCCTTTTAAAGCAATAATATGTTTTATTATGTTACCTGGCTTCATTATGCTAAAAATATATCCTCAGTTGATCCTCATTCACAGATTATGTTTGGAAATTTGCTATTTGCTAAAATTTCCTTGTAACTCCAAAGTCAGTACTCTAGGCTCTTTTGTAGTCTTTCTCAGGCATGTGCAGAGTGGCAAAAAATTTTAGTTGCCCAAGATGCATGTTCCCAGCTACGGTTGAACAAGGTGACACTGCCTTCTTGTTTCAGGTCTCATAATGTAGACAAGTGTCCACGTCCCTTAATATAGTCTGAAATCAAGCCTCAACAAGATTTGCAAGGGAGACAGAGTTTACCAAATTAGAAGGGTTTGAGATACACCTTGTACTTTCCAAAGAATCATACTAACAAAGCATAGAATCAAGCCTATGTAAGGTTGAAAGTAGTAATCAAAATGCCTCCTGGGACAGAAATCAACACACTTCAGAGAAAGATACGATACAGATTCTCTGGAACATAAGTTTAATAACATGTGACACAAAAGTCAAAGCTTGACACGGCCCATCAAAAACTTTAAAGCACCTTGTAAGTGCATGTTCAGGGGTTTAAAGGAAATGTCATCTTAATGACTGTAGACATAAGGAATCTTAGCGGAGAAATGGAAGGAAGAAAAATAAAATGGAGTTGTTACATCAGAAAAGTAAGATAAGTGAAATGAAAAATTACTGGAGAGATACAGCAGCAGAGATGTCAAAAGAATGATCAGTTTAAATTGCCCAAGCCGGAAAAAAGAGATTGAAGAAAGAACAGAGCTTCAGGGTCCTATAGAATAGTATCAAATGGATTGACACACGTAATTGGAGATTTGTAAGGTTAAAAAAAATGAAAATAGGGCAGAAAAAGTATATTTGAAGAAAAATGGCCATTGTATAAGTTTTATGAGGAAACATGGACTTCGAATAACTGTAAACCCCAATTAAGATAAATCCAATTAAGATAAATCCTAAGATTACACTTAGGAAGATCATAGTGAAACTACTGAAAACCAACAGTAAAGAGAAAATTTTGAAAGAGAAATCACAATCTTGAAAATCGTAGGAAAAACACATTGCAATATGAGCCACTGGGAGAAATATAAGAATTATATATAAAATTGTAATGAGAACACAACCAGCCCAATAAAAATCTGGTAAAAGTCTTGAACAGATCCTTCACTAAAGAATATACAAGCAATGGTCAATATGCATATGAGAAGATACTCAAGTCTTTAGTTATGGGAAGACAAAGCCAAAAGTAGAGGCAAAATAGTGATTTCTTCAAGGCTGTGGTCAGGAGATGAGATCAGAGGACGTGAGAAATCAGTGGGAATTAGAGTGGCCAGTTTGAATCTATCTTCATATGAATGTCTTCTGGAATATGTAAAAAGCAGTAAGATGCATCCTCCATGCTATGTGTATACTAAAAACTCCTATATATATGCCTTTGATATATTTTCCTTGCACGATTATCAACTGTGTGTTTGACAAGTGCACATTCAGTAAATCGGTAATCGGGGGAAAAAAAGCAAGCCGAGAAAGCAGATCTTGGAAAAGTAAGTTTTAAAAACTATTTTCAAAAAACTTCATTTGTAAATAATTTCCAGATTACAGAAATCTTGCATGAATATTACATGAAATACTTTTAGAATCTTTACCCAGGTCCTTCTGTTTTCAAGCTTTGAGATATAATTGACAAAATTGTAAGGTATTTAAAGTGTACAAAGTGATGATTTGATATAGGTATACATTGTGAAAGGATCCCCCTTGCCAACGTGTTAACACATCCCTCACCTCACATATTCTCCCCCTTTTTGGTGAGCAAGTTGAAGTTCTAGTAGGAAATTTCAATTATACAATACAGTGCTGTTCGGCAAAGTAAGCTTTAATGAGAGAAGATTAAAGGGAAAACAGGGTTTGAGTGGGCACTTAAGATGTTTTAGGGATCTGGTTTTGGACGAGTGTGGACACTCGCAGAAGGAAGACCTACTTTCATAGGTTCTTGAGAGAATTGAGAAAGTATGTAAAATTTGTAAACACATAAGTTATTAAAATAAGGTTGAGACTGCTTGCCAATTTTGCCCAGGGACAGGTCTGGGTATTTGCTCAGCACATTCTGTCTCCTCATATGGAGAGTCACACAGGAAGGAATTTCAATTTAGATTTCTTTTATTCTTAGCATCAACTTGCCGAGTTCTCTGGAAGGTGGAAAAAGGCCTCTGGAATAGTATAGAATTTACCTGCATAGATTATTCTTTTTCCTTTATGGCAATCTTAGAGGAAGGATGATTGTCCAGCATCCACCAATTTAGAGCTTCTTCTAACTCAGTGGTTCTTAGCGCTAATTGCACATTAGAACTACCTATATACCTAACACACACACACACACACACAAATCCTGAAGCCTGGGTCCTTTCTCAGACCCGACTGAATTGGTCTGGGGAGGGGCCTGGTATCCTGATTGTTTACAAGCCCCACTGGTGATGCTGAAGTGCAGCAGGCTTGAGAACCACGGCTGACATTGCTGAGTTTGTCCGCTAGATGGAGACAAAGCACTTCTCTGTGCAAAAGGCTCCACACAAACAAAACCCATTCTCTGACTTTACATCTGTACTCCAATTTATGTAACGTAACAAGCAGGGCAAACATGTGGGAAGATAGGTAAAATTATCCATGGTACCATTGCTTGCCAACCAAAGATATTCTTGCCACCACTGGGGAAAATTCCAGGAACCAATTTAAAAAATACCGTGTGGTTAAAAATAAAACCTATTCACCCAATTACCTGAGCTAGCATCTGGAAATATTTTCTAATCCTTTTCCTAGCCCACTTTGATAAAGTAGACCATATAGAAAAGGAGGGTAATATTGTTCATATAGAGGGGGAAGTTTCGACATAAGATCACTCTAAGAATTATGCAGATAGAAATCGTCAGCACATGTAAATTAGATTAAAATATGCTCCCAAGATTTTAGGAAATACGCAGATATAATAATGTGACTTAGATTTTATTAAGTCTGAAATACTTGACAGTTCCCAATTTTTATTTCTCCCACCTCTTGCCAGGCTCTGTGGTGGAAGCTGTGAAAGCTACAAACTTGATCTCTGTCCTCTTGTAGCTGGAAATGGCCAGTGAGCTGTAGGTCAAAGTCACTGGGGAGGACTTCCCTTCCTAAAACAAGTTTCTTTTCTCTCTTGCTCTACCCCCTTCGCCCTGTCCTCGGGACACAAAACTTGGAGCAACCAGCAATCACTCTATGGGATGACAAGTAAGGACTAGGCAGTATACTTTAAGGATGGCAGAGAGGACAGGTAGGAGGAACCCGGGTCTCAATGGGTCCCTCTGGGCACGACTATGCTTACAAGGACTGCCTATCTCTGAACTGGTTATGAGGGAAAAGGAGGCTTCCTGTGATTTGCAGATAAATTTATTCCTGACTGATCCATCACCGAAAAGTTATATTGCCATATAGACATAAAAACATATTTATCATATTGACCTTAGACATTATCTTCTCTAGTTATTTTCTTTTTAATCTTTCTAGGCAAAGAAACCCTGTCGGCTTTTGACAAAGCTAGGGATTTGGAAGCTCAACTTCCTTTTTTGGTTCTTTTTTTTTTTAAGTTTTTTTCTTTCTTTTTTTTGAGGGTGGGGAGCACACATGTGAGCGGGGGAGGGGCAGAGAGAGAATCCCAAGCAGGCTGTGCACTGTCAGCAGGAAGCCCGACACAGGGCTCAATCTCACAAACTGTGAGATCATGACCTGAGCCGCAATCAAGAATCGGACGCTTAACCAACTGAGCCACCCAGATGCCCCTTGTTTTGGCCATTTCTAAAAAGCGTATGTTAAATGCCTAATTGTAAATACCACACAATCTACAGAGCATTTCTGCCCTAACCCCATTTTCCAAGCCAAAATGCAGAGTTTGACATATCACCTGGTTACAGGGTATTTTCAGCACAACAGTACTTGAAAATCCAGGATGTTCTGTTACCCTACCTGACGTAGCCTGTGGTTTCTTCAGGGTACAGCCCCAGGTCAAAGCACACAGACCCCTGCTGTGGCCAAATGCACAAACAACAGAATAGAAACAAAAAACCAAGTAACAACAGACAACAGGTGTTTAACATCAACACGGGCCCAATTTGATCTTAAAGGTAAATGACAAACAAAGATATCTAATTGGAAAAAGAACTGGTAGATCATAAGACTTGTTCATCTTGATTAAGCAGAATGGCAATTTGTGATTCGATGGTTAGGGTATTCAGGATAATTGCTATCCTGCGGTTCCTAGGAGGATTTCATGGAGGAGAATTTCACAGAATTCAGGGGCTGTTTAAAGAACCTGGGAGAACTGGCTTGGCAAAACGAGGAGAAAGATATTATAGGCATACAGTGTTGCCTTGGGAAGGTCATAAAGGCACAGGTGAACCCTCCCTGGGGCACAACCTAGAAATGTGTGCCTGAGCCTCTCATATGCCAGCTCTGTGAGCAGCCCAGGGGGCAGTGAAGGCAAAGGTAATTGCCCACGAAGTAGGAGGAAGTAAATCCCTTTAAATGTTGAATCTCATCAGGTCTGCTCCTGACGCTCTTCTCATTTTCATGCTTTTTATCACTTCCTAGAAACCCACATCTTTATCTCCAAACCTATTCTTCCCTCGAGATTCAGACTTGTTGCCTGCTGCCTCTGATTATCCACACCTGGGTTTTTGCACAGTCATTTCAGACTGACCGTGTCCAGAAAGCAATTTGTTAAATTGGTATCTTTTTTCTTGTACTTCCCTTTCTCAATCTGTAATCGTTGGCATTTATTTACTTATTCAGCTTTGTTCACATCTCATTAACAAAGTTGCAAGGTATTTAAGGTATACGATGACTTGGTATATGTATGCCTTGTGAAAGGATTCCTGCATTAATTATCACGTCTATCACCTCACATATTTACCTTTTTTGTCTGTGTGGGAACACTGAATTTCTACTCTCTTAGCAACTTTCAATTATATGCTATCGTGTTATCAACTACAGTCACCATGTTGTGCATTAGATCCTCAGACCCTGTTTATCTTACAAAAGATCCATACCCTTTTTCCAATTTCTCCCTGTCTCCCTATGTCTCTTGCCCTCCCCACCGTCCCTTTTTTCCTTTTTTTTTCTCACATTCTACATACTTAGTATTTGTCTTTCTCGTTGACGACTAGTCACTGTGTGCTGACTCTGTGCCACCCCCCAGTGCCAATGATGGTGACGCCAGGGCTTGCAGACCTCACGCGATTCCGCCCGCCCCTGCGTTTTCAGTCCAGAGGGGCAGGCTGCCACTGAACAAGTAAGCACACAATAATGACATATTTCAATCTGTGATGACAAAGGAATGCACACAGGATGCGGTCTGAGAATACCGGAGGGGGCCTTCCTGTCTCATTTGGCAGAATTTTCACCCACCTGATCATCCAAGCTAGAAAACGGGCCGTCGTTCTTTTCTTTTCCCTCCTACCATTTACACACAGGGAACCACATCTCACCTTGTAAATATTTCACAAACCCCGATCCTCTTTCCCTTCCTCATTGCCCTCGGCGAGACTGTCTCTGTCTTCTGTATGGACCATGCACCGCTGAGGCCAGACTTTGTACACTTTTCCCCTTGCCCTGCACTCCACCCCCATCCCTTCCCAGACTACTCCAGACAGCGTTATCCAAAACCTACATCTGACCGTGCTGCGTTCCGGCCTAAAGCTTTTCTGGTAGTTTTCTATTTTATGTTTCTATTTTCTATTTTCTGTTCTATTTTCTGGTAGTTTAGCTTTTTTTTTTTTTTTTTTTTTTTTTAATGAATATAATCTATTTCAAATTGGCTTACATACAACACTCGGTGCTCATCCCAGCAAGTGCCCTCCTCAATGCCCATCACCCACCAGCTTAGCTTTTTTTTTTTTTCTCATCATTTTTTCCCTCTGTCTTAAATTTTACACCCAAGCAACACCAAACTATTCAACTAGTGTATCTTGAACACACTATTATGGCATTTCACATGTTTGAGACTTTGATCCTGCTGTCCCATCTATATGGTTCTACCTCACCTTCTCATCCTTGTCTGACTTCCAATTTGCTGGTCTCCCACGGCCCTCCCGTGCTCATAGTGGTTCATGCTTATTTACCCTCATTATAGCACTCAATACTACACTACATTTCACATTTGCCTGCCTTTCTAGAATGTGGGTACGTCAAGGGCGGGGGGCGTACTTTACTCATCTCCCTGTCCAGCAGTATGTTTGGCAAATGCAATTTGTAATGGAGCTCACCACGAAATGGAACCAGAAATGGAGAAATACTAGTTTACCTGGGAAGAAATGTGATGTGATGCCTCAGACGAGGAAGCAACTGATGATTTACGGTTTGATTGTCCAACTGGCCTCGAAAGTCAACAGCACAGAGGTTATGACTCCCTTACACAGACACGTGCTTTCATCAATGACAGACGGGAGCAAGCACTTGATCTACTGGATTGTGAACATGTGCAGGGCACGATCTTTAAGGCAGAGCTGACCAATTACACCTTCCACTTACAATAAGAGAGCCCTCATTTTACCCTAATGAATGGTTGCGATTCTTGTGGTAATGGCTGTTTGGTCCTGACTCCATCCATAATAGCATGCTGGAGCGTATGATTTATGGGCTGGGTTTTTCTCATTCAGACAGAGTTTATAAATAATAGGGTCCTGATAGCAACACGCCGAGAGCCCAGGTGCTACAGCAGCTCCTAGGATGAAGCATTCATGGACCCTGGTGTTTGGACAGCTGGACAAGTGCAGCTGTATTTGAGACACACTAAAGACATCGGTTTGTTTATCTGATAATCAAATGTAAAGGACATCAGATGTTTTATCTGGCACCTCTACACAAAAGTCACTTGAAAAAACATACCCCAAATTAGGGGCTGTTTACGTGTGAGGAAGAATTTCGGAAAAATGTCCGACGGACTGGTTTCTAGCCACACAGCTCTTGCATCTTGCAGCTGCTGTCTCCTTATGAAATGAGAGGGTTTCGGAGTCCACGGTTCTCAGATTTTGTTTAGTCTCAAATCTGCACAAAGGAAATTTTATGAGAAAGCCCGCCACGTGAAACAGGTAGGAGCGTAACTGCTGCTGAGGCTGAGTACGGTTCACTCCGCACCCCAAGGTGGTAGAACTGAGCACAGCTTGAAAACCATGGGACTTGGTGATTTCTAAAATCCCTTCTACCTGTGACGGTCTCCGAGTCCAAGTGAATCATTTCACAGGGAGCGAGGATCCCGTTGGTGGGTGATCGTACCCGCTCCTCCCTAGTTACTGTGGCAAAGGCTGCAGAGAGAAAGACAAATATTACTGGCAATAAATGTGGCATTTAGGAAGGACCAAACAGATTTATTAACTGCCTTCATTCATTTCTTCAACAGACACGGTTGAGCACTTACTGCCCACAAGGCGACGTGTTCAACAGACACTTTGGAGGGAGAATAAGGGGGAAACTTCCGAAGGACCTCCTCACCGAGTGGGAAAGCTACACCTTGTGTGCAAGTAATCACACTCGTACCGATGGGGATTCACTATGTGGTAGGCATGTTAAACATACTTCTGTGAGCATTACTCCAGCTCACAATTCTCGTTCCTTTCCATCTGCTCTCGTCACAACCTATCTCCTTTCGAATGTTTTTCTAAAACACAGGACAACTCCTCTACTTGTCGTTATCTGTGAATTTGTCTAGCTGATTTAGGATATTACTATTTATAAGAAGCGCTGTCTTGGCTCAATGTGGGATGATGAAGTCATAACGTGTTCTTCCCAAAAAGGTGCTCCTCCCACAGTGGGATGCGTCCCCAGGTCCGTGGTAGAATTGGTCGTTTTGGACATTATTCTCATTTTCACCCGTGCACATGCTGAGGCTGTTATCACATTTAGCCATTTCCTGTTCTGCAGGATTCCCTGACTTTTCTCCTCCCCTCTTTCCCGGCCGTGCCTAACAGCTCACCTAAGCTCTGCTCATCCCACATCTACCTCACTGCCCTTTTCTGTTTCCAAGTCTCTCTCTCCCTTTCTTTAAATTTTTTTTTTAATGTGTATTTATTTTTGAGACAGAAAGAGACAGAGTGCAAGTGGGGGAGGGTCAGAGAGAGAGGGAGACACAGAATCCGAAACAGGCTCCAGGCTCTGAGCTGTCAGCATAGAGTCCGATGCGGGGCTCGAACCCACGAACCCTGAGATCATGACCTGAGCCTAAGTCAGACGCTTAACTGACTGAGCCACCCAGGCGCCCCTTTTTAAAAAAAATTTTTTTTAATGTTTATTTATTTTTGTCCCTTTCTTTTAATATTTCGTATGGCTCAGCAAGAGTTCATCTTAGCTGCCCTAGGGCTCACAGCAAGGGCTTTGAACCCACAGCTCTGTCCTTGTCTCTCCGAGATTGAAAACTCTCAGGTGCATGTTTGAACAAACACCAACCTTTTGACATAGCTCTAAAAGACCAGTTATGGGGCGCCTGGGTGGCTCAGTCGGTTCAGCATCTGACTTCAGCTCAGGTCATGATCTCTCACTCCGTGAGTTCAGGCCCCGCGTCGGGCTCTGTGCTGACAGCTCAAAGCCTGGAGCCTGTTTCAGATTCTGTGTCTCCCTCTCTCTCTGCCCCTCCCCCACTCATGCTCTGTCTCTCTCTCTCTATCAAAAATAAATAAACATAAAAAGAATTAAAAAAAAAAGACCAGTTATTATTTTTTATTTGGATTTACTTTTTAAAAAACATTTTTGTTTTTCTTCCATGGATTGCAAAATAATATCTATTGATACAGAAAGTTTAAATGTATGCAAATTTTTAAAAAGTAAATGAAAATCATATATAAGATCATGTATACTCATATATGATTTATATTATATAATATGAAATCTATTTCTGGGGGTGGGGATGGGAAATGAACACCCAAGATATCCTTTTGGACTATTTCTCTGCCCATGTATTTTTTTCTTCAACAAAATAGAAGCAAGTACCTATGGCTTTGTGCCTTGTTTTTTCATTTAACAATCTATAGTGAGCATCTTCTGATTTTATTATTTTTCCTCAATCTTTTTAAAGACTGTGCGGTGTTCCATCGGATGCAGGGGCTATAATTTATTTCGCCTGCCCTGTTTTCTCTGTCATCTAGGGTTCTCAGTTTTTCGCTACTAAAAACAATGCTGCACTGAACAGCGTTGCAACTCTAGCTTAACATACAGGAGTGCTTGCTTTCCTTAGGTCACTTTGCAGAGAAAATAGTTACACGGAACCTACCATCACAGCCAGGTTTCACCATGTGTTTTGGCCAGACTTGCTCGTGATGTTGCTAATCAGTCCCTGGCTATCTGCCTCCTCGCCATCTAGGACCTGCCTCCTGCCCTTGTCGGTCCCGTATCTTCTGTCGCCTTTAAACCACAGCTGTGCCCGCAGAGCTCGCCCGATGAACATGACTCACTTTTTCCAGTTCTGCAGGTGGAAGGAAGGCAGGGCCGTCCACTCCCTTCTCCTTCCAATGTTATCGTTACTCCCGTCTCTTGCTTGAGAGCATGGCAGGATGACAAAGGCCCCTAACTTGAGCTTCACATGAGATTGTGGTGAGGGAACCCTGTCCGCTCGCCGTGACTCCCACCACACATGCTCATGCTCACCCTGTGCCGTGCAGACACTCACCTCAGCTCCGAGTCCCCAGCGATGCTCTCACAGAGCGGAGAGTCGAGATCAAGGACCATGCAGCTGGCTCCTGTCTCTGGCCGTGAGCAGAAAGGTGGGCGCTAAGGAGGGTCATGTCAGGAAGTCTCAGGGCTCATTTTACAATTTTAGCAGAGGATGGAAAAATTGGCTTTTAAGCTGGGTTCTGTGACCCTAGGGTTCTACCTCAGAATCTTGGGGGTCATCCCAGGTGGGGAGCAGGAGACAAAGATGATGGCAGGGACCCGAGCTGGTTTGTTTTTCTGTCCTGCCAGAGAAGAAGATCTGAAGGTGCTGGAAGGAAGTGAGGGGCTTTGTGAAGTAAGCAGAGGTCGTGTCTTCACCCGAGGTTCCTAGTCTCTTTTTCTTTCTTCCTTTTTTGAGAGGAGGCAGCTGCTGGGCCTGGCAGGGGGCCCAAGAGAATCGCCCAGAGGGTGGGAGCTGATACGGGCTGGTGCTGGCTCCAAGTTGGGAACCCCAGGAGTGCTAACTGGGGGTGGGGGTGGGTCATGTGGAGGCACAGCTGAGGGAGCAGGGGAGGGGGGCCGGCCCGGACCCGTTACATGGCATGGCAGGTGCACTTGAGGCTTGCTGTGGGTCCTGAGCGAGCTGGGGAGTGACTGGGGAGCAGGGACAGTTTTGTCACCTTTTATCAGTGCTAGCGGCCTGTGTGGTCAGGAGGTCAGGCTGGAGCCACTCACAGGGTTTGATGGGGGAGGAAATAGGACTGTCTCTGTAGAACCACCCATGACATCTCACCAGGGGTGAGGAAATTAGTAGAGGGATAAGCAAAAATGTGATGAGTGACATCTTTATCACCTCTATGCATCTAGGCGATTGGACGGTCCACCATGAGACTCAGACTGTGGGACTCAGTCGGGTGTGAGGCCCCCTGGAAGCCGACAGACGGTTAGGGGGCGGGCACGGTAGGCCAGGAAGTTAGCACTGCATGATGCCTGACGATAATGATGACGTTACTCAAGAAAGTGGCATTTTAAACCCAAAACGATAGGAAATTAGTAGATTGGGCCAAAATTTTCAGATTGGCCTAAATCTAGCTTGGGGGGCACCTAGGTGTCTTAGTTGGTAAAG
This sequence comes from Panthera onca, assembly GCF_046562875.1. Taxonomy (NCBI): domain Eukaryota; kingdom Metazoa; phylum Chordata; class Mammalia; order Carnivora; family Felidae; genus Panthera; species Panthera onca. The sequence goes on along the minus strand of NC_138349.1, from coordinate 37,285,601 downwards.
AGCCCGACTCTTGATTTCTGCTCAGGTAATGACCTCACGGTTCATGTGGACAATACAGAGCCTGCTTAGGATTCTCTCTCCCTCTCTCTCTGCCCCTCCCCTGCATACGTTCTCTCCTTCTGTCTCTCTCAAAATAAATTAATAAGCATTAAAAAAAAAGTGACATTTTAAATCCCAAATGATAGGGGTGCCTGGGTGGCTCGGCTGGTTGAGCGTCCAACTTTGGCTCAGGTCATGATCTCACGGTGCATGAGTTCGAGCCCCGCATCGGGCTCTGTGCTGACAGCCAGCCCGGAGCCTGGAGCCTGCTTTGGATTCCGTCTCCCTCTCTCTCTGCCCTTCCCCCCCACTCATACTCTGTCTCTCTCTGTCTCTCAAAAATAAATAAACATTAAAAAAATTAAAAAAAAAAATCAATCCCAAATGATAAAAAGAAAATTACTAGATTGGGCCAAGTTTTTCAGATTGGCTTAAATCTAGTTTTGTCGTTTCTGAGAGGGAATGAGGACTCATGACAGAAAAACTGATAAAAAATAAAGTGAATTTTATGCCTGCACAGAGATTATTTATGACTACCTATGTCGCATCTGCTGTCCAATTTTTCAGGTGAGAAAGGAGGCCCAGAAAAAGGGAGTGATTTATTCAAGGATTTAGTTATTGAGCAGCAGAGTTGGTCCGGGACCCCATTTGCTCAATACCCTCCAGGGGAAAGCTACCCGCATGACCAGCCAAACAGAATCGGACTCTCTGACTTGTAATGAGGGACAATGAATGACACAGAGAAACATGGCCGGGGCAGGAAAGGAGAGGTCTTTGAATGAACTTACAAAACGTGGGCCTGTGGTAGGTGATCTGGGGGCAGGTGGAAAGGGGCGGGCCTTTGCTCTGAATTGGATGCTGTCTGAAGTGTCGCTGTCGTTCAAGAGACAGCTGGTGTATCGGAGGAGGCCACCTGTAGGCCAAATACTCTTCGTTCCAGGCATCTTCTGCTGACACGATCAGCCTGAGTAAAAACACACCCAAGTTAAAAAGAAGAGCAGGTAATTTCTAGTGGTCATGGAATTTGACGCAAGTGTTTCTACCCAGTACCGGAGGAGGGAAGGCTTTTTAGAAACTTGAACGATGTGAATTAAGACTTAGATCGGGTGTGACGTGTCACCGCAGAGAGTAAACTGTCCATCAACAAGCAGAGCCAAAGTACAAGTTTCTCCTCTAGTTTGTGGGGAGAGGTTTTTCCTGCACTTCTTCTCCATGGCCCTCGCAATATAAGAATCTGGAAATCTCTGCTATCCGTCTGATTATCGAGCCCAAGACCTAACCTGGACGCAAGAGAGACAGTTGAAATAAAGAGCTTGTACATCCATTTTAATTTTATGATAACCACAATTATAATGAAGTTTACATTTTCCTCCTTACCTGGGGGCGATGACCAGGTACTCGGAGCTCGTCCTGCCAATGCCATTTGCGTTATGCCTCAGCTTCTGGGGGAAGAGGGATACAGAGCATGTACAGAGGATGAGGACTGCTTCCAGGTTTCCTAGTTGGTATCTGAGTTTGGCCTCTGGCTGGAAGAGGATGAGCTCCTTAGATGGTACGAACCCTAAGTTTCAGAGTCAGTAGACCGAAGCTCTACCTTACTGAAAAGCCAGGGAGAGCTTGTCAATGGGGCATTTTATGGGCTTGCACAGATTAATTTCTGACTAAGCTCTAGGGACTGATGCACCACGTATGGCTGGCGAACTATAGATAGACCAACCAGCTTTTCCATATATCAGCCAATCTAGGTAGAAGCACAATTTTTTCTTAAGCTTTATAAAAAGCAGGGTCGTGATGGCCGGGGATCCTTTATGTGAATAACCTCAGATGCAGAGGAACTTTTAGAACGCTCTGGAAACATCCAGCAGCTGAAAAAAGGAGGAGAGCAGTTGGGAGGACTGGGAGGAGACTGGGATTCGGCAAAAGGAAGATCACCGGGGAGAAAGGCAGTGTGGCATCCCTGCCAGAGTCAGGAAACATCAGGGCCAAAATGGGCTTCTCCTGGGGAGACAAAGCCGAGAGAGTGGCTGCATGCTTTCCAGCTGCCTGAGAATCCAGGTGCTGCTCAGAGGAAGCGAGAGATCCTGGGAACTTCCATTGCTGAGATCTGGGTTTTCAAAAGCTCCCTCCTTGCCTTTTCCATGTTAATTAAACTGAACATGGGACGGGAGCAGGGACCCTGCGGGGAGAAGCAGAGCGTGCCCGGTATAGGAGAAGCTGCCACTGAGAGCACAGTCCTGTTCTGCTGACTGGATCTCTTCTCTGCATCTTCTAGCCGTGGGACATGGTCGATGATATCTAAATCCTCTGTGCATGGAGCTCCTCCTTTCTCAAAGGGAATTGTAAATGCCTTCTTCCTGGGGTTGATTTGAGGACAGAGAGAGATTGGGCTCTTACAATAGCTATGGCAGGTCCTAACACATAGGTGGTAGATTGGCTCATTTGTCCCCCCTCCCCCCCCCAGCACAGAGTGACACTTTCCTTCTAGGTAATCTAGTGAGTGTGGGGGTGTGCAGGGGCTAGACTCAACTTGGAGGGAAAGGGATTTCACACTTAACCCTCTTTCTAATTCTCGCGTTAACACAGATTGCAAGGAAGGGAGCTGGTCTCTGCAGGAGGCCGCCGTTTGGATCCACTACAATTCTCCAAGCCACTGGGCTGGAGACACGTTACTCCTGGTTACCCGAAGCCAGAGAGAGCTGGATCTGATGGGGTTGACTGACAACACTTATCACCGTGGACCCCGGCTTATTGGTTATTCTCCCCTCTAAACAGCAGGAGGGCCATGTAAAACTTGGCATTTCCAAAGTCTCCGCAGGCAGCCTGCAGCTACAATTGACAAGGGAGTTTTAAATTCTAGTTAATAGCCTTGTTCTTGTTCCTGTTTCCATGGATCTAGGTGGATGTTAGGTGGATGAAAACAAAGAAGGCTTAGAAATAGTTAGGCTAAAGAAACTGGCACTGCTGGGAAGCATGAACTAGGCTCACCATTGGAGCTCTTCAAATGGCCCATTTACTGAGAGCCAAGCTGCTGGCTCCGGTGACCAGCTCATTCTGGTCTACCTGGACTTTTCCCAAATATATTAATGGAAGTCTGCCTTCCTGTAAATCTCTCTGTCTTGGACCAACTGGGACAATCCGTCACCAAACTGGAAAGGACTGAGACAAAGCATTGAGAAAGAGACAGCTTCAGTGGACTCTAGCGCTATAGGCTGGGGTCAGGGGTAAGGGAAGTCTGGGTAGGGGGTCAGCCGCTTGACGTAAGTCCCCAGAGTCACAAAGTAGAATTAGTCAACCATTGGGGAAGCCCGGAAGTTGAAGCAGTTACTGAGGCCACTTCGTATAACCAATAAGCCAAATGATCAAACGCCACAAACACACAGACACGAAACAAATTCACTCCCTACCCTAAATTAAAATGTGGGCTAGCCACAGACAAAGACCTCCTTTGGGGCTTGGGGCAGAGGCAATAGATTAGCTTTGTAGGGAACAGATCTGGCAGAGCTGGACTCATCAAAATCACCTGGAGTGTTTACTAAACAGTTTCCTGGACCTCACCCCAGATCTCCCAAAGATAATTATCCCGGGTGAGGACTGGGAATCTGGAATCTGTTCTTTTAATAAGTGCCTTGGGGGATTCTAATCTGCGGTGAGGTTTGGGGATCGTTTATTCTGGAGCAATGGTCTTCGAACGTTTTTGACCACTCACCCCTAGCAGTGAAAAAAACGTGAAAAATATACACCTCCAACGTAGGCAGATGCATTTACTTATAAAGTTCTGTTAGTCCTGCCCATCTTTTGAGTTTCATATTTCACCCCTCAAGGAATGGCTTAATTGGCTCAGTTCATGTTCTGATTGTTCTGACCGACGTTCCAGTCAGCTAGACTGGAGTCTCATGAAGGCAAAGGACTCTATTTTGTTTACCTTCACACTTGCAGGAGCTTGGTGCTTGGCCTATACTAGTTGTTCAATGAAACACTGGTTTAAGTTGAATTTGGGACTCCTTGAAAGAGAGAGAGAAGGAGTGCTTGTCCGTGGAGCAGTGCTCGTTAATGCTAACATCGCCTGTCCAAGCTGCCTCACGTTTCCATGGAAACACAACCAGTGGCTCATGTAGGCACCTCCACCTGTCAGTGCCAGGTATCCAAAGAGAGTTTAAAATCCCATTTCCTGGTCTCCAGCTGGTTTTCTCCCACAGGGGCAGAATTCCTGCTGCCAGAGAAAGGACCCTCCATCAAAGAGCAGGAAGAGACATCAGCAAGAGGCTTTCAATCCAGACAAGTAAGGAGGAAGGTAGTGGACCAGCCTCATTCTTCATACAATACCTCCACTCAGGTGGCAGGACTCAGTGGGGAAGCTTCCTTGGATAGGGAGGCAAGAGAACAAATCTACTTCACTCTCCTGGGAGCCTCATTGTTGAATTCCAGTGACTGCTGACATTCAATTATGCCTTCACTACTTAGCAGCATCTTTGAAAAGAGGGATGGCTGGCTTTGGAAGAATCTAGTCGGTTTCTTTATCTGCTATTGATGGGAAAGATCGATACCGAAATGAAGATTGAAAGATACGGAACACTTTCATGATTACATAACTGCTTCCAGGCCTGGGAGGTAGATGCTGCACACATTTTAGGCAAGTTGCAAAATCGAGGAATGTTGCCGCTGGAGAGATCCTCGAGATGCTGACCCTCAATCTGCGTCATCATTGAGGTGGATGTTGTGAAGTGACCCAAACTAATCTGCTCATGTACAGCCATCAGGTTCTTTTTGGCAGACGTCCTTGGTTTTCAGCGTTCGAAGCTGGGGAGGATTATTTGCTCCTGCTTTACAGCTCCCTACGAGATTATGATGAAAGCAGGTTTCAGACCAGATATCCTGGCACATACTCACATTTAATAGCAAACAGGCCCCTAAACGACCAGATCTGACCATTTTGAGATCCTCTGGCCATTGTTAAGGAAAACAAATTATTCATGATGCTTGTTAAAACAGTAAGGCAGACTCTACTCAGGACTAGTGAGATAGGTATAGGGACTAATGCAGTGGGGGTTCACTGTAGAAGAGACAGATTGAGTTCAACTCCTAATACAATAAGGAAAGCTAGCAACTTAGAGCCAAGGAACAGTACGTGTGTGTGGGTGGGGGGTGGACGGAAAATTGCTAAGGGGAAACATTAAGGGCAGGGGGATTCTGGCTTAATCAACCTAGTGGGATTCTTACTGAAGGCAGGCCAGGATGATCAGACATCACCTGAGGGATGGTGGAGGATGAAGAATCCGGTTGGTTATTGAGAGTGATCGGATGTGGGGGATGGGAGGTTCTGGCTAAGCAGGATTCTTGCTTTTGAGGACATGCCCCAAAACTGGGCTTTTGAGGACATGCCCAAGAACAGGTTCTAGTTGAAAAAGAGCTCAAAGGAGCCCAACTAGTCTGGTCAAGGAGAGAATCTTTGTCTCCATACCCGGTTGAAAGGTCCCTGAGGGAAAACGGGGCAATATTCTGGAAGCTGGATTTGGCTAACTTTACAGTTGGGCACTGACGTCAAGAATCCCTTGAATAGGGGGCGCCTGGGTGGCTCAGTCGGTTAAGTGTCCGACTTTGGCTCAGGTCGCGATCTCGCAGTTCGTGAGTTTGAGCCCCGCATCAGGGTCTGTGCTGACAGCTCTTACAAGAGGAGGAAGAGCCTTTGTAATACTTAACAGTGCAGCTGCACATCTTGAAGAGCATTCATACTCGTGAAAGTCCATAGCTCATCACCACTATCTGGGGGTGACAAAGATGGTTGAGACAGTTCTGAGGTGTGGCTCTCCATCACAGCCTTTCAGACATCAGCTGCCGCACGTGCACTGGTGTTCCCCTTGGGACGAAGGTCCGCTCCAGGAGCCCAGATCAGGGGCAGGCAGGATTTCACATCGATTATAGATGGCAGGAAAGTGGTACTCAGGATTAGAAAAAGTCTATCACTATAACCTGAACAAAACAAGGTATTCTTGTGCTTCTTGGTTGCATAGTGCACAGGTTGTATAAAGGGATGATTTTAAGGAAACCCGTAACAACCACAAAGGAGTAATGTTACCGAAAATTGTACTCCGACTAAGGAGGGGGCAGAGGATATTCCTAGTGTGTCGCAGAACCTAAAGTATTTGTCCCGATCAGCGCCCCTCTTAAGATATTCCTCACGGACAGAAGTTGCTTTCAGAAGCTCTGGCTTTCTCTCAACTCCCAACCCTAGATATTCTTCCAAGCCCAGGTTCGTTTCTCTCCACCCCTTCTGAGCCTTCTTTTCTCTCATCATTAATTTTCCCTTTTTTTTTTTTGTGGACATCCAGGCTTTCCTGCTGAGTTCTCACCGTTCTGACCACCTGCGTAATGAAGCACGGAAGTGGGGGTGGGCCGGGGGGCTGGGGAGCAGTGCAGCGCCTGTTGGAATTGTTGGAGGAGGAGACGACAGTGTGAATATCCATTCTCCGCCCCCGCCCCCGCTAGATAGCTCGCTTACAGGTTCATGGACGAGTTTGAGATCTCTGGTACTGGATTATTCGTCTCCTAGCTCTTATTTCTCTTAATCAGTCCCCTCCCATTACTACCCATAATGCGACTACAATTTAAAAATACGTTTACGTTTTAGATTTACTGTAGCGATAACATATACGTCAATGAAATTATTACAAATTGCAACCAGTAATGATAGCAATAAAATTTATTCTCGGCTCTACCATTGCAATGTGTAAACCCACAGAAGATGATAAATACAGCGACAGGGGGGCCCTGTGACTATTTATCTTCAGAGAGTGTTTGGTCCCTCTCCTGGGGGTGGAGGTGCTCAGGTTATTTGACCTGGTCATTAGTGGGACATAAGTAATAGAAGTTGGAGAATCCTTGGTCTCAGTTCTACTTCACTACTCTGATAAAGGAAAGAATATCCAGAGAAGGTTGAACGTTTTCCAAAGACTAAACCAGCTGGTGGGCAGCAGACCCAGGGCCAGAACCTGCTACTCTGTCCTCTCTTTCATGGTGTCCCTTTGCCAGATCTCGGCGACAGGATACAAGAACAGAGGAAAGGAAATTTATTTCTACACATACACAGAATGTAGCATTCTGTAGGGGAAGGTGGGTGAACTCGTCTCCACCGACACGAAAGCCGAAGGACCTTAAACATTGAGGTGAACTAGGTAGGGGGAAAATACTGGAGGATGTCAGGGAGGAGGTCGGTCATGTGATGAGGCCATTTGCATTTGCTAATTGATGTTTACTGAAATCAGGCTCCTACTACCACAGAGTCTGGGGCGTGAGGGTCCTATCTTTTTTGATGATTATATTTCAAAGGGGCTGGCTCCAGGTCCTGGAGAAAGATTTCTGGGTTGTAGAAGATTTTTACCTCCAAGAAGTGGAAGAACAAATTTACAATCGCAAATTTTCTAAAGTTTGTGGTCTAAGAAAAGGGAGGCTGGTCAGGGGCTCAGGGGCCTAGAGTCAGAAAGTCTAAAGGTTAGTCAAGCTGACTGGCAGGTTAAGGTCCTCTTTGCCAGGAGTTTGAGGACTGGAAGCAGGTCGATGCAGGTGTGTCAGCTGAGATAAGCTGGGTTATACTGGAAACAGTTCCTGTTCGCACATTTCCCATTGCGGGCAAGCCACCAAGACCTGAAGTCACACGGAAAGTGGTTCGTTCTTCTGGTGTGGCTTTGCTCTCCCAGTTCAATTAACTTTTTTTTTTTTTAATGTTTATTTATTTTTGAGAGAGAGAGAGAGAGTGAGCACAAGCAGGGGAAGGGCAGAGAGAGAAGAGTATCGGAATTGGAAGAATCAGAAGCAGGCTCCAGGCTCCGAGCTGTCAGCACAGAACCCGACGCGGGGCTCAAACTCACGAACTGCGAGATCATGATCTGAGCTGAAGTTGAACACTTAACCGACTGAGCCACCCAGGCGCCCCTCAATTAACTTTTAAAACGGAGCGGTGAGTGGACCTAAGAGAAGGTGGAGAAAGAGCCCCGGCGAAGGGGCCACCTCAGGGGAGTTGGAAGGAGAGATGTTTGAAGGGGTAAAGGACGATGGCTTTTAAACATTTCTGAGGTATGATGTGATTGAAAAGTTACCTTCAACTTAGAGAAGTCTAGAGCATTCCATTTTTGCACACCTGCATGCATATCCCGTGCACCCCTTCTCTCTCCTAGATGTGACTTTCCTGGACGTATGTCTGGATTCACAGGCACAATGCTCAGCACCTGGCAGTGCAGAGTCAGTGGCTGCTCCAGAACTGTCCTGGTTCCCCGGGTCTGTTGTTCAGGAGCTGCAAAGGTCTGGATCACAGCGCTTCTGGGGTGGAGGGAGCCCATGCCTTGGTTTTTCTGAGACTCGGTGGCTGTGAGTGTTCTGTAGGGGCGCTGCCCTGCTCATCCCCAACAGCCATTCCTCGTACTGCCTGCAGGGGGTGCTGCACCTCATGTAAATTTAGGGCATTCCATGAGATGATTTGATATACACATGTATTATGAAATGATAACCCCAATACACGAGTTCACACCTCCATTACCTCACACAATTACCATTTTTCTTTGGTAGTGAGAAAATTTGAGATTTACTCCCTCAGTAACTTTCAAGTATATAATACAGGGTTGTTAACTCTAGTCATCATGCTGCACGTTGGATCGCCTGGAATTTATTCATCTTCTCACTGGAAGTTTTGTTCCCACTGGCCAGTATCTCCCTATTTCCTCCAAACCCAGCCCGTGCCAACTATCAGTCTACCATCTGTTTCTATGAGTTCAGCTTTTTTAGATTCCACACATAAGTGAAAACATCCCGTATTTATCTTTCTCTTATTTCACTGAGCATAATGCCCTCCCAGTCTATCCACATTGCTGCAAAATGGCAGGATTTTTTTTTTTTTTTAATGGCTGGATCATATTCCATTATGCATATATTGCACATTTTTTATCCACTCATCCCATCCATCAGTGGAGGCTTTGGTTGCTTCTGTGTCTTGGCTGGTTATGAATAATGATGCAATAAACATGGGGGCACAGGTATCTCTGTGAGGTAGTGATTTCGTTTCCCTCAAATACATACCCCGAAGTGGGATTGCTGCATGGTAGGGTGGTTCTATTTTTATTTTTTGATTTTTTTAAAAAGTTTATTTGTCTATTTTTGAGAGAAAGAGAGAGAGCGGGAGGGCGAGCGCAATAGTGGGGGAGGGGCAGAGAGCGTGGGAGAGAGGGTGAATCCCAAGCAGGCTCCACACGGTCAGCGCAGAGCCCCACGCAGGGCTCGAACCCACGAACCGTGAGATCATGACCTGAGCCGGAATGAAGTGTCCGCCGCGTAACTGACAGAGTCACCTAGGCACCCCAGCGTAGTTTTATTTTTAATTCTTTGAGGAGCCGCAGTACTGTTTCCATAGTGGCTGTACCAGCCTGCATTCCCAGCAACAACGCTTCCAGGCTCCCTCTTCTCCCCTTCCTCACCAATACTCACCTCTTGCTTTTTGCAGAACTGCCATTCTAATAGCTGTGAGGTGACATCTCACTGTGGTTTTGGTTTGCATTTCTCTGATGGTGAGTGACAGGGAGCATCTATTCATGTGTCTGTTGGTTAATCTGTACGTCTTCTTTGGGAAAATGTCAGTTCAAATCCTCTGCCCATCTGTGTGTGTGAAAACTTGGCTGAGATTTGGATTCGGTCGAGGACTGCCTCCTTCGTGCAGTGTGTGGAACTCAGGGTCCAGTATTTCCTGAGATCCTGGTGCCCAGACATTTTCCAAATTTTCAGGAGTTGCCGCAGGGCCTTGAAAGGGGCTATAGCAGGTGGAACATAGGTCCTGGCTACTTAGGGACTTTTACAATAATAGTAAGTATGGTTTATTATTGTTATAACTATAAACATGTTAGTATAAAAGCGATCAATTGTAAAAATTCGGCGAAAATAAGAAGAATGAGATAATATTACTATTCCCTCCCCAAGAAGGTCGTTATTATCACCTTCATTTCACACATGAATAAACTAAGGCTTAAGGTTGAACACCCAGGTTTGTCTGGCTGCAAAACCCACACTCAGAACCAGTCTGCTACCCTGCTTCTGCTTCTTAACACCGTCACGTTGGAATCCCACGGCCATGGCCTTTAAACACTCTTGACTACAGTTAAAGAGAACTTGCCACAAACCTGGTGTGGGAAGAAAACTTTTTACATGAAGTCATTTGCAACCTCCATTCTGGGAAGACATGAACATCCCTGATAAAACGCTTAAGTAATTTTCTGGTAAACATTAAAGGAACGAAGTTCTTGTTCTGGGAAGCCAGTCGCCCGTCCACTCTGCTGACTGACACGCACCAATCTAGGAACTTGTAACAAGCATTCCTTTCTTTTGGTATTTCCCTGTAACATTTTCCTATGAAGAGTGCATTTTTGATTGCCTCGCTAGAGGCTTTTGCCTTTGTGGTAAGACTGTCGTAGGTAATAGACTTTGGCAGCGCTCATAACCATTCTAGACTTGCATCTCTGTTGCGGAATCCAGCTTTATCACATCCAGCGGATGAGGATCTCCTCTTACCTACTCTTACCACCCCCCTCCCTGCTGCTTCACCGTCTCCTCCACCCCTCAGTGTGCTTTCTGTTCCTAACTGATCTGGACTGGAGACACTGGGATGGCTGAGTCCCCGCCTCTACTGGAGCCCTGTCTTGAAGAATTTTTTTTTCCCTTAAATGATCATCAGCCACGTTCAAGGGCCCAAGTGCAGTTTTTCAGGAAAGATTCAAGGGAGGGATGCCTCATGAGGATAAGCTCAATGGCCCAAGATCTAGCCTAGGGAAGAGGCGACACCCAGGAGGAGGTACCCTTCCAGCAAACCTTTAAGGTCAACGGTCTGGTCTGGATATCATTAGAGACCGTTGCACCAAGTCCTGAACAGAGGTGAGAGGAGCCTCCTTCGCAGCTTAAGTGAAGCACGCTTAGGATACATAAAAGGAAATACTACTTCCTGTGGTGAATGGTAAGCCAAGAGAAATAGTATGAGATGAAAAATGGACAAAAGAGCCATGATTATAAGGACACTGAAGGGCACCTGGGTGGCTTGGTCAGGTAAGCATCTGGGTCCTGATATTGGCTCAGGTCAGGATCTCCTGGTTCGTGGGCCTGAGCCCCGTGTTGGGCTCTGCCACAGAGCCTGCTTGGGATTCTCTCTCTCTATCCCCACTCATGCTCTCTCTGTCTCCCAAAATTAAAAAATAAACATTTAAAATAAAGAAATAAAAGGACCCTGAAATGCTTGGGAAACGAGGTTCCTATTAGGATTATAATCAGAGGCAAAATACATCCCAAATGTATTGTTGAAGATGCTTTTAGGCCGAGGGCACCATTGATCCAATCCAGAAAAGTTCTTGTTTTCATTTTGGCTGGAGGGGTTTTTTTTTTAATCATTTTGATAAAAATTATAGAGAAAGAGGCATATTACTTAGCATTCTGTTAAACTTCCCTGTGATAAACAGAAGTGGGGCAGGTTGGCCATGAAGAGAGGTGAAATAGCATTATACACCATTTTATAAGGGCTTTATCATCAAGAAGTGGCTCAGAGTTTAGAGTCTGAGAGTCTGAAGCGCATCCATGTACAGACATGAGTTTTTCAGCAAATCACTTGACTTTGTTCAACCTGTTTCCCCTTACAGAAATAAGAGATACAACAGTACCTTCTCCACAGTGTTTGGAAGTCACCTGGTCCTGTTCTGTTTTTGTTTTTCTGTGTATCACTTTCTGCTTCTTTCGGCAATAATTCTCCTTTAGGAATAACCGCCCGTTCGCTTTTCCAAATAGTTCAAGGAAGACTAATCTCACACACCAGCTCAAAGGGTCAGCAGGTGGCCCAGGCCTCCCCACGGTGATTGGTTCGGTGGTGGACATGTGACCTGAACAAGGCCTGAGTCTGGGACTTTGCTAAGGTTGTTGGGAAAACCCTTCTAGGGCTGTATTAGCCAGTGGGGTGCTGTGACAAAAATACCATTGGCCTAAACGACAGAAATTTCTCACCATTGTGGAGGCTGAAAGTGCAAGACCAAGGTACCAGTAGGGTTAGTTTTTGGTGAGGCCTCTCTCTTCCTGGCGTGTAGGTGTCTCCTTTCTCTCTGCATGCTCACATCCCAGAGAGAGGACCTCTCTGACATCTCTTCTTTTAAGGACACCAGTCGCATCGGATTAGAGCTCCACCTTCATGACCTAATTTACTCTTAATTACCTTCAAAGGCCTTAACTCCACACACAGCCACATTGTTGGTTAGGGCTTCAGCATATGAATGGCGGGGTGGGGGTGGGGGGTGGGGGAGGGGAGGTACACCAGCGTTCCATAGCAGGTTGTTATGGTGATAGGATGCAAGCATGGAGCTAAGGGCAATCATCTGATAATAATATAGGGATAGCTTGGGAATAAAGCTGCTTAGAGGGAATAGAACTGAGAGAAAAAATGGCGTCCTGATGATGTGGATCCAGCCACATCTTTAGCCAACGAGACTCCAAGACTTGCAGGTATGGGAGATTGTTCTTTTACTTCTACTTAAAAATGTTTGAGTTGGATTTCTGCTACTTGCAAACCAAAAGTTCTTGACTAATAGCGAGTTACTGGGAAGATAAAATGAGATTACGTGTATAAACTGCTTAACGCTGTACCTGGAGGAGGAGAGTAAGTGCTCAATGCACGCGAGCGGTTATTCTTATTACAAGTGACTGCATCAATGGCAGTGTTAAATGATTTTGGATTTTCTGAGACATCTAATGGAACCACGGAAAAACTTATCATCTGAGAACTGTTGTGAGGGTAATTTAGAGAACTCTGAGTTTTGTGGCAACTCATTTTTTGAAGGGCACAGGGTTGTTGGACAGATTGCTCCCAGCAAAAAAGAAACAGGCACAGCAGCACACAATTCATAACTTTGAGACACTGTGATTTGTCTTTTCAATGAATTGAATAGAGATATTTCAAAATGGAGAGCTAAAGTTAGAGGAGGTGATTGCCTTTGGTCTTCAAATCAGTTCAACTAAGAATGAAACGTAGAAGGCAGAGGAAGAAAAATAGGAAAATACGTAATGTTGCACCAAAGCATTTAGCTACTTGAACAAGCATAGAACGAATTTAGTGGTCTGATGTTTTGGTTTACATACTTGGTAAGATTTTATACTGACTAAAAAAAAGCTCATGACGTCAATTTGTCAAGTGTATGATTGACTTTCATTAACATCAGTGTTTTGACTTTGTTTTAATAACAGAAAATAATTATTCTTACTATTTTGCTTATGGAAACATTTTCCATCTGGATTTTTTTTTTATTAAAATTTTTTTTTAATGTTTACTTATTTTTGAAGGAGAGAGAGACAGAGCATGAATGGGAGAGGGGCAGAGAGAGAGGGAGACACAGAATCTGAAGCAGCCTCCAGGCTCTGGGCTGTCAGCACAGAGCCTGACACGGGGCTCGACCTCACAAACCGCGAGATCATGACCTGAGCTGAAGTCAGACACCCAACTGACGGAGTCACCCAGGCGCCCCATCCATCCAGATCTTTGTTAAAGAAACTAGATTTTATTTATTTATTTTTATTTGAGGGGGGAGGAGCAGAGGGGGAGTAAGAGAATCTTTTTTAAAAAAAATTTAATGTTTATTTATTTTTGAGAGAGAGAGAGAGAGACAGAGCATGAGCGGGGTAGGGGCAGAGAGTAACAGAAACACAGAATCCAAAGTAGGCTCCAGGTTCCTAGCTGTCAGCACAGAGTCCGACCTGGGGCTCAAACCCACAAGCTGTGAGATCATGACCTGAGCCGAAGTTGGGCGCCGGACCAACTGACCCAGCCAGGCACCTCAAGAGAAAGAGAATCTTAAGCATGCTCTGTGCTCAGCGTGGAGTCCAACATGGGGCTCAATCCCTCAATCCTGGGATCATGACCTGAGCCAAAATCAAGAGTCAGATGCTCAACCGACTGAGCCACCCAGGCACCCTTATATTCTATTTTAAATTTCAATTTTGAACATTATATTTCAAGATTAACTGATTTTTTCCTCTCTCTTTCACTCTCTCTGTCTTTTTTGCTTTCATTCAGTACAGGTAAAAATCCACAAAAAGGATTCTAGTATTTTCATCTACATTTTAGACAACTCTGAAATGCTTAGAGATATTAAGAAGACCGTAGTTTTCATCAAGTGAAACAAAGTGTGTGTGTGTGTGTGTGTGTGTGTGTGTGTGTGTGTGAAGGAATAAGAAGCAACTTTCAAAGCAATGAAAATGTATAATGATGTGTAGGGGTAGGGAACCCGGAATTTAATTTTTAGAAGTAACCCAGCCCCCATGTTCTCAGTCAAACTGTAGGAGGCCCTGGGCTTTAGAAAAGTCTCTGGCTTTCATAACCTCATGAATAAAAAAAAAAATAAAGCCTCAAACTGTTGCCATTTCAAGGGACAAGGAAATGTAAAACATAAAAAGTAAGCACCTGGCCAGAACAGGGATGGCTATTTTGTATCTTTATTTTTAACTGTTGACAGAATTGAAACATTCCTGAGTTATACTAATATATGTTTGCTATGGTAAGAATTTTCAGCAATATGTTCTGGATTTATTTTTGGTGTTGCTATTGGTAAGGACAGACTATGGAAACATACATGTTGGAGTGTCCTGAGTTGAAAAAGCCAACAGGGAATCGGGGGTGCTGACAGCGAGGGGCCTCGTGCCTTGAGAGCAAAACTAGAATGGTCCAGATGGAATGTTTTTGTATCAAAACTCTGTCTCAAAACTTTCAAAAATGCAAATACATGATTTTACTTTCTATTTAGTCCATTAGTAGAAAAGAGGGTGGAAGTTTGCTTTATGGTTCAGAATCTTGTACTAAATTTGTTCAAAATTTGCGGTGCAGTAATTACCAAATGGATGCTTCTCCACATTGATCTCCCTAGGGTGTCTGGGATTAAAAAAAAAAAAAAGCCCAAGGGAAGAAAAAGCTCCCTACTAATGGTGGCAAGGGAGTTTCATTCATTGCTTTCATTTACCGGACAGGGATTTCTACGGCACCTTAATAGGTCCCAAGTGCTTTAAGACGGAGGGCATAGGATATCATGGAAGACAGGCAGCATCCTTCCCCTAATGGAGTCTCCAGCATAGTGGGTAAGACAGACCAAAGATACAAAGGCCTAGAGGACACAAGAAAGGGACTTAAAAAAAAAGAAAAGAAAGAAAGGGACTTAAGTTGGTCAAATGATATGAACTGGTAGATCCTGTGGCAAACCCAAAAGAGGATATACTCACTAAAGTTCTTTAATGAAAACAAACCAAACAACCCTAACAACTGCACAGGCCATGGAATGCACTATAGACGCATTGGACCTATACATACCATTTGAGATGGATGAATGAATGAATTCATTCATTCATTCATTCATTAATGAATTACATTAAATGAATAATTGCACAAGTACTTATGTAGGTGGAAATGAGAGAGGGACCATAAAGAAAAGTGCAAGACATCATGAAGAAGTATGGTAATGGCTTTTCACTATGATTTTTGAGGAAGTTAATATTTTACTGAAGACCTGGAAGATTACTAGGAATTAGTCAGGCAGTGGGGACTGGCGAGAAAAGATTTAAACTGAGCTCAGCGGTAGAGAGTACATGATATATTATGCTTTAATGTGATTGGAGCCCAGAGAGTGAGATGGAAAAGTAGCAAGGGATGAGCTGAAATTTTGTTGGCCAATGTAAGACTGAATAGGCCATCCTGAAAATTTCAAACTTGTCCTAAAACTAATGGGAATTCATTGAAGGATTGCAAACAAAGGAGTGATTTCATCATGTAAAATGTTTTTGTAATATATACATGATTTGATATTATGACATTTTGAGCCACCTAGGCACCCCGAGAGAAAGAGAGTCTTAAGCCAGCTCTGGTTGCAGTGTATAGAATTGAACGGAGAGAGAGATCAATATCAGATGTGGCTGGAAGGGTCAGGATGCTGTTGCAGTAGTTCAAGTGAGATGTGTTGGGCTTGGACCAAAGCATTGATGGTTGAAATGGAGAGACAGTTTATCATTTGGGATTAGGAGTAGCTGTGACAGAAAGTCCCATATTAGGGTGGCTTGGGCATACATGTGTTTATTTCTCTCTCACATAATTGAAGGCTGCACATAGTCAGCCTAGAAGTAGTCTGGTGTCTTCACAAATGGCAGGTACCAGATGTTTCCATCTTGTTTGTCAACATGTGACTTCCGCCTCCTGGTCCATTATGGCTGCTCTAACTCCAGTGACGTTTTCATTCCAGCCAACATGAATGAGGAAGGGAGGAAATGGGTCTCTTTTCTTTGAGGGCATTTCTAGAAATTACACATGACACTTTTAGTTATAGTTCATTCAACAGAACTTAGTCACATGGCCGCATGTGGTTGCAAGGAGAGTTGAGAAATTAAGACAATTATTCTGGGCAAGATTATTCTGGGCAACTACAGGACCAGTTGAAAAGCCAGGATTCTGTGACTAAGGACAAAGGGAACAACAAACATGGGAGATAACCAACATCTTCTGGCACAGAAGTAGACAAAAAATTGAGAGATGTTTTGGACGTAAAATTGTGGGATTTGACGAGTAATTTAATGGAGAGAGTGGGTGACAAAAAGAGAAGAAACAAACCCAACTCCCACTTTTTTGGACATAATCAGTGCGATAAGCGGTAGTACCTTTTTGGAAATGAAGAAATGAAAGGAGGGGCAAGTTGGAAGCAAAGAATAAGAATTAATTAGCTGTTGGGAGCTTGTCTACCCTCCCTCAACATTATAGGAAAGCAATTTATTAATTATTTCGTTGTACCATTCCAGAGATGGTCTGTGGCCACACAGCCATGTGGAAGTTTACACAGATCATACACACCTATGCATACACACACCTTTTATTTTATTTTTACAAAACAGTAGTGTTCAATCACACCATCATATACCTTGAATTTTTCATGTAATATATCTTGGAGATTTTTCCATGTAAGCACATTAAGAGGTACCTTACTATTTTTAACTATCACAGAATATTCCGTTGTATGGCTACGTCATAATTTAACCAGTCCATAAATGTTTCTGGTTTTTGCCTATTATGAAAAAGGCTGTAGTGCATGTCCTTCCACATATGCCACTACCACGTGATCGAATACAACCAGGGAATAAATTCCTTTAAGTAAAATTATTGTATTCAAAGACACATGCATTCAAAATTTTGAGTTGACTATTTCCCTTCGTGGATGTTTTAGCAATTTGTGCTGCCACGGGCAACACATCAAAGTGTCTGTTTTCCTATACTCTTGACAATTCAATGTGTTAAACTCTCTGTCTTTGCCAAGGCTATATATTGAAAAATGGTACTTGGATTTGGTTTCAGTTTGCTTTTATCTTACCATGGTTGAGATAAAACATTTCATACCTTTAAAAATCAGTTTTATTTTGGGGTGCCTGGGAGGTCACTTGTAAACTTCTGACTCTTCATCTCAGCTCAGTGTTGATCTCAGGGTCCGGAGTTCAAGGCCTGTGTTGGGCTCCACACTGGGCGTGAAGCTTACTTTAAAAACAAAAATCAGTTTTATTTTCTTTTCTAAATGCCATTTTTCTATTGGATTGTTCATCTTTATTGATTTGAAGAAAATCAGTTATCTATTAAAGAGATTGCCTGTTATGTTTTGCAAATATTCTTCAGTTTGCTTATTCATTTTTTTCCTCACAGTAAATTCCTTTCTGTAAATTGATTATTACTAGTGACTTATTATTATGCTAGTTCAATATAGGTACCTTGTTGGTACTTTCAACCTTATTTTCCTTTGCATACATAATTTAACAAAAAATGTGCTCATACTGTGCATATAATTTAGGTGTCTCTCTTTATTTCCACTTAATAATGGAAATCTTTCTTTGTCATTCACTATTTTAAAAAATATTTTAATGGTTGCATTATGATTTTGCTCCTTGGAAGTACGATAATTTATTTAACCAACTCCCTTACTGTTGGGTGTTCAGGTTATTTCCAATCGTAAAAACCACTGTAAGCTACTCATTCATGGTAATTTCATTAGGCTGAAGTTCTTAAAAGAAAGCTTGTAGGTTGTAGTGTAGAAGTCGCTCCTGGCACTTCAAGGAGAGACTCCCTGGAGCTGGGGCTCCAATCTGTAGAGAACATCAAGAAGAGGCTGGAGGGCGGCAGGGATGAGGCGGGGATGCTGGGACGCGGGGACTCGGGGACTCCACCCATCTGCAGTCTCCCGCTCCAGCCCATCCAGCCATTAATGACAATGGTACGTTACCAAATCGCCATCTAAAAAGCCAATCACACTGTGAACTTCCATTAGGAACCATTCGATAATTCCAAGAGAAGGGTTGGTTCCTATTTTGGGTACCAACCTTGCAAATTATATTATGTATTATCAACTTTTTTTTTTCACCTCCCCATTCTCCTCCTAGTGAACATGAAAAGAGTTAGTAGTAGTTCAGCATCTCTCTCAGGCTATAAAAGGGGAGTGTCATTTAGCAAGAGAAGGAATGGGCATTCCCCAAAGATAAAGTGACATACTGGACCTCCTATCCTCTTTTGGCTAGTGAGGGTTAGGGTGTTTTTGGTTGTACCAGGAATAATTGCATCAGGTTAGTTATAAGCCAGACTTTGCTATTCGAAGTTCAATATGGTTAAAAGAGGTGAGTAGGATTCCAATTTGACGAGGGGTAGTATAGCGCTGGGCTGGCCTAAGCTGGAGCTACATTTCCTTTATGGTTGCATGTCAAGGTTGGCCAAAAGGGTTGCATGTCAGGGTTGGACAGGCTGCACCCTGTCCGTGTGCAAGCTCTGGACAGGGAAATGAAGCAGCCGCTATTATTCCCTGTAGGTAGTGCCTAGAGGCAGGGAGAGGCAGGTACACAGGCTGGTCTAGGGGTCTAAGCTTGTCCTTGCACTCCTCTGTTTTGCCACCAGCCCTTTTTCCTCCCCGCCTGTCCTGCCGACCGGCAGCAACCCCAGGCCCACCATCTGATGCAGAGGCAATAGCCTTCCATGGGCTTCTACACCAGCTCCCACCTATGTCCTGTTCTTACAGCTGGACGTGCTGTTCCCATGATTGCTCTGCAAATTCTCAGTTTCCCTCCACGTGACTACTTCAGGAGGACTGGACAGTGACTTTTCTCTGCTTCTCTTTCCCCTCACTCTGGACTTTCCTTCCGGGTCTCCTCCCATCATGTGTTGAGGTCTCAGTCTATAAGTTAATGGACCAGAAACTCTGGGAAGGTAGGCAAGGGTCTGCTTTGGTCACCACGATAGCCTCATAAGACATTCAATAAATCTGTGCTGACTTAACAAAGGACCTAAAACATGCACTTAGCCCCTAATAAGAACACGATACGTGTTCTACTTATTATTTATCCACTACTCAGATTCTCAAATAACAGGGTGTGACCTGAGAAGGAACATGAACAACTTGCTTTCAGTATCTGGCTTAAAGAGTTTATTAGGGAAAACTATTTTTTAATATTTGTGCAGCGTTTCAGGGTGTCCTGGGCCTCTACACTCGTGCTGGTCCCTGGAAAGTGCCAAATTGCCTCACGTGCTATAGACAGGGTGGTCTGAAACATTTTGGCTTGTACCTCACTGCTCAAGCCTACCTTCACCTTAACTCTTTGCTTTTCCTGGATTTTTGTTGTCTTCAATATGTTATGGTCAGCAGAACGTTTCCCCCCTACTTCTATAAAGTGACATGATCTTTTTAAAACACTATTTTATGCATATCTAAGTTTTTGACTCATGTCTGAGAGAACTATTTGATTTTGTTTTGGCTAAGGGTATCTTTGCCATTTTCTTTTTCTTTTTTTCCTTTTTAAAATCATTTAGCTGTAACATTCATGGAGGAGTAGATAGCACAGCACTGTGGAGTGGACATGCTGTTGGGCCGTTGTTATGAATTTATTTATTCATTTTTAAATGTTTATTTTTGAGAGAGAGAGTGCGAGAGCACAAGTGGGGGAGAGGCAGAAAGAGAGAGAGAGAGGATCTGAAGCAGGTTCTGAGCTGACAGCAGAGCGCCCCGTGTGGGGCTCGAACTCACGAACCATGAGATCATGACTGAGGCCAAAGTGGGACGCTTAACCGACTGAGCCACCCAAGTGCCCCAGTTGCTATGAATTTAAAAGAATCCATGGAAAACGCATTCTGAAGCAGGGAGTGGGGAGTAACTTCTGGGAATAGATATTCAAATGTCTTCAAGGCTTTTTATATATGAATATCCTACCTAACATGCATTTTAACAGATCATAATAGCTGTTAATAAAATATTCCGGAACTTATTCTGTGGTTTACTTCTTCCCTCAGTGTCTTGTCATGGAGAGCTCATATTTATAACCTATTTTATATTCTGCCTTAGGGACTCTAACATATTGACTGTTTTTGGCATTTGTTTGATTAGATTTAGCATTTTTTGCTTTCCTCATAATTCTTGTCTATTTGAAGTGTGTTCATCTCAATCACGTTAGAATTTCATTCCGGCCTCGTGGTCTCCTTAATATATACTCTCCCGTGAGCATGTCTTTCATGGTTTCTAAGTGTTGCATCATGCAATTCCATCATTTTTGCACTTCTTAAGCTTTTACAAATTTAATACATAAACATTTAGGCAAATAGAAAATTCTTCAAGTAAGTATATTAACACACAGCAGTGCATATAGTTCCTTTCATCTTAAATTTTATTTAAGTAGCAAAGGTTCTCCTTCATGAAACCAAAAAGTTCTCCAAGTCAGCCGAGGCAGGTCGGCATCCAGTTCCCATCTGCACCTCCCTTGATCCTCATTCCCGAAGGTACTGATGTTCATCTCTTTTAACTGTTTCCTCTATTATGTATCTTCACTTTTCTATAACATGTCTCTGACACTGTTTATTTATTTTTTATTCTTTTTTACCGTTTATTTATTTATTTTGAGAGACAGAGACAGTGTGTTTGGGGGAGGGCAGAGAGCGAGGGAGGAGAGAGAGAGAATTCCAAGCAAGCTCCGCACTTGTCAGCACAGAGACTGATGCGGGTCTTGAACTCACGAACCATGAGACCATGACCTGAGTGAAATCAAGAGTCGGACATTTAACCAACTGAGCCACCCAGGCGCCCCTCTAATACATTTCTTAATTTTTAACTTTCTGTATTTTCTAGGTCCTTCCTACTAGAGAAGAGGAATTAGTTCTCTTACCACTGTGCACATTTCTCCCCTTCTCTCATTTTCCTGATCTAGAGCTTTGTATTTTATTACATCAGCTTTCAGTGTCTATTTTGACAATGGGTTTTTCATGCTGTTCTTGTATATATTAGGATTACATCTCCTTACATATAGACCTTGTTTTCCCTTTACGATGTATCGTCTTGATTTTTCTTTGCTTAGTTTTTTCTGTGTGCCTATGACTAACCCACTTGGTCTAAACCATCTTTCCATATGTTGAAATAAAGCTATCCAATTTCTTTTTTTTCCCCTGGGAGGTCAGGGCCACATTATGACTTTTGTAGGTCTTAGCGGTTTTGCCATTGTGAGCCCCTTCTTCTATAACAAATACTAAAAATTGCATTTCATGGCTGCACTCGGATAAAGAATATAATCCAGGTTGGATTCATTATTGTATATCCACTGTTATTACATTAAATTTGGCTCTTGATTTTAGGGAAACTAAAAAGAATACATTTCTGATAGTCCCTAAATGTATCATGGGCCCGAGGTACTGTGTGGAGTGCGCCTCATGGGTAAGTTGGCCCTGCTGGAGGGTGTCTATCACTCCAAGAGCCCTGATTTCACCTTCTCCAACCTCCTTATTCTCTAGGTCCTGACATCTCCCTTCATCTTCATCCTGAAAATTCTATTCATTTCTCTCATATGTTGGATCCTCCATTTTCTGAGATTTCATGTTGGCCCCCTTACCCCCCTCTTACTTCCCCCTCATTTCAATAGAGTACATTTCAGAGGGCTCCTGATAAACGGTGTTTGGGAGATAAATTTCCATGTCAGATCAATCCTTCAATCTATCCTAATTGGCTGACAGGATAGTGTGGCTAGATATAGGATTATAGGTTGGAAATAATTCACCTCCTAAGTTATGTTTAACTATATGCAAATACATACTTACGGTAGGAATTTAAAAACATAGTTATAATTAGAAAGAAGAAAGTAAAGGTAGCCTGAAAACAACATCCTAAATTAACTACCAGCATTCACGGAGCTAGTAGACAAGGGGGTCAGGAGGGTCTCACTGTCTGATGCTCACTTGTTCCTGTTTTCAGCTCAGTTTACTGCCAACATGGGGAACTGGGGCCCTGAAGTCCAGAGTTTTGTTTGATGTACATCTCCAGAGAGTAAACCTCCCGTCTTCTGTCAGTGGGGAGCAGATATGGCCTTCTAACCACTCTGTATTCACACTTCCAGGGACTCCCCTGACTTTTCAACCACCTGTTGAAACCACCCCCCCTCCCCCAGGGTCCCTGATGCCTCCAGTTCAGAGCTTGGGAGGGGCCTGCGGCAGGAAGGAGCTTGCTCAGGGGAGCTCGGCCGCTGCTGGCTTGGGCTTTGGTTTCCCCACGTTTGCTAAAACGTCACTACTCCTACTTCTTGCTTCCAAATTGTTATTGCTGTTGTCTCCTTGCCACTTCTATGTAGCCTTGTGGTTTGACCTTTTACTCTAATCCCTTTACTATATTTCAGTGGAGTTACAGGAGGGAGTGGAGGTAAATGTCCATGTCCATTTTTCGATGGTTGGTAGGAAGTGTCTCAAAATGCTTACATTTTACTTCATTATTTAAGTGTAATCTAGTGCCCTAGATCCCTTAGAGCAAAGTAACTATTTTGCCATGTGTGTGTCTTGAGGATAACAGGGCATCAGTGCTAGACTTGGATGCTTAGTTGAGCCTTAACTGTATGCTATTCCTATATTTAAATCACAAATTTAATCTTCGATACTCATTTTCCCCACATATGTTATAAATAGCTTAAGTTTTAAAATCTATTCTTTCTTTCACACACTGACATTACATCTATGTCAAAGCAAGCTCCTTTCCAGGAATAATAGAATCTGTCTTGCTTGGAATTTAAAAATACTTTTTCAGAATACATCAGGACCTCTTTCTTCTTTTTGTTAAACATGCTTATGGCCCTCCTACACACATTAGGAAAACTGAGACTATAAAAACGATGGGAAATTTAAAAATATAAAATTTGTCATAGCTCTAGATATGAGGGTTATAAAAATAAACCTATAATCCTTTAAGTTTGTATTACCCCATGTACTCATTTTGTTTAAGGTTCTCTTATATAAGCCTATTTATGTCTTTAGTCCCAACTAACAAAATCAACTAATGTTAAGTGTCAATAATATTTATTTATGATAATATTTAAATACATGTATTTTTTATTCTAGAATCTCTTGGGTACAAGTGACAGAAACTCATCTCAAACTAACTGAAACCCAAAAGGTAATTAATGTTTTAGAATTCCTGGGAATTCTAAAAGTTTATTCAGCTCTAGATATAGCTGGATCCAGGTGGGTTCTGATGATCAGGGTTCTGATGTCCCCCCGCCCCTCTCTCTCTCTCTCTCTCTCTCTCTCTCTCTCTCTCTCTATATATATATATATATATATATATATATACATATATATATATATATATATATATATATATTTGTATGCATATACAGATACAACTAAATTACACAAAGATTTTTTTTAGAGAGAGAGAGGGACAGCATGCACGTGAGTGGGGGATTGGCAGTGGAAGAGGGAGAGAGAGAATCTCAAGTCGGCTCCATGCCTACCACGGAGCTGGATATGAGGCTCGATCTCATAATCACGAGATCATGACCTGAGCCGACATCAAAAGAGTGGGATGCTTAACCGACTGAGCCACTCAGGTGTCCCCAAACATTTCTAAAATGAAAATTGTATCATGTTGTCAATAATAGTCAAACAAGTATCTAAATGACTGTTAATTAAAGTCAATTTCTCAGGGGTTTAAGTCACTTACTAAAAGAATGGGACATTTTAATAATTTTTCTCTTGGATTTTCCTTCTGGTAGTGCGCATTAGAGCCACAGAAGGAAATCAGTCTGGTAATCTCCTAATCATAGGACATTTGCTGGGCCCCATCCGATACACTTTTTCTTATGGACAATTGTGTGTATATTGTTTTAAGCCTGCTTAGCATCCACGGGCCCTTGTAGGTTTGTTATTTCCCCAACCTTATTAGCAATAGTGGGATGCAGAGGGTGCCTCCCCCGATGGGAGAGGAAAATGACAGATGCTTCCTTCCCTAGGTTCCCTTGCAGCTACAGCATGGTCAGGTGACTTGCATTGACTTGGAAACAGGAGCCAGGGACTCAAAGAGGTAGGGACCGGGAGCCTCCACTTGGACTGGGTTCCTAGGGCAGTCGTGGCCGTGGGGCCGGGGTGGGATGCAGGGTACAGTGCTGGAGGGGTGGATGGTGCAAGCTGTAGAGTCTTTGCCTCGCTGGTGGTGGTAGGGATGTCCACACCTGATGAGTTGTGCCATGCGGTAGTGGGCATTGATCCGGTGTTTCGTAGAACCTGACTCTCCATGCACACGGGCGATTTGGTGATCCGCTCAGTATCATGGTCATAAACCCCTTTTTTGCCGAAATCAATCTGAGTTGGTTTCTGTTGCTTACAGCTGAGACCATGAACCGACGGGCCTCCTCCTCCTCTGTGATGTGTCTCCTTTAGCTCCATACTTCACAGTCTGCATCTTAGATGACTTCTTTTGGCCTCTGCTACTTGGCCCTTCTGATACTAGCTGGAAGAGGGGGTCTGGGAGAAGAGATAGGAGAGGATGGAAGGCCATACTGGGCCTGGGAGGCAGACAGCCCTGCAGGAGGCCCCTGGGAAATCAAGCCCCGAGGGCTAATTCAGCAGGTACAAGCTGCCAGTCACAGGGCCATGTTCCTCTTCACCTTTGCTTCCACGACCCTGGTCCAATCCACCATCTCCACTCACCTGGATCATGGCAATATTTCCTGGTACTTCCCCACTTCTGCCCTGGTCCCCTAAACACTTTAGCAGACACAGGGATCCCACTGAAACATCAGTCAGCTTATGTCAATTCTCTGTGAAAACTCTAGTGTCTCCCGATTCCTCTCAGATGAAGTCTTACAGAGTCCCTTCCCCCACCCAAATATTCTTTTACTTTCTGTTCGATCCTCAGGAGAAACTAAGTGCTGGAGGGACGCTGGGTGGGGTGGGGCCCTGGCTGGGGTGCCCCAGGAGCCAGGCCATGCCCTCCTGGACCTGTTGGAGCATGGGGGAAGTTCCACAGCGCAGGAGTAGGCAGGGCGGGGAAGGGGAGCCCTAGATCTGAGCCTTATTTCTCAAGGACAGAAACAGCCGAGAAATAACTTGAGGGATGCAGCAGCCACCAGCCGGCGGCCATAACCATCCATTCCAACACCAGGAGCGAGGCTAGCAGACCGGGGGCCTCGGTGGCCGCTGGCCTACGGCCTCCAGCGCGCACAGTGAGGCCTTCCTTTTGCACCGGGAGGCTCCCCACTGTCCCCGGTTGCTGGTGTCGCCGCCACACGCAGGGAAGGAGGCGACGGGGCCGCCCAGCTGGGCTCCCTCAGCCTCGTGCGCTCTCACTGGCGCCGTGTCTGTCCCCCCGCAGGGCCGCCTGCCCTCCGCGCAAGGCGGCAGAGACGACGCGGCGGAGGAGCAGTGTCCCCGGACTGCGGTGTGGCAGTCCCGTCCCGGCGGCCGCCTCCCGAAGCAGCTGGGGGCTGGGGGGCGGCGGAGCTGTCACTTGTGTCACCTCCGTTCTGTACCGCGCAGGGGTCCTTCCCGCGGTGTCACCAGCTCCGCGGCCGCGCCAGGAGCGAGGGGGGGGTCTTCCCCTTTCAGGTTCTTTCAGGTTCCAACCGGCCACACTCGGACAAAGGTTCCTCCTGGAGGTTTGAGGCCACCGGGACCTGCTGGGGGGCCGTGCTGGACGGTGGCTCCTCGCGGGGGACTCGGCAAGGGCGCAGCCCAGAGGCCTGCCTGGGCCTTGGGTTCCTGCAGGGGCCCTGCGGGACGGTGGCGGTGGCGGAAGTGGAAAGCCTCCGCCCGGGGCCCCGGCTGGCTTAGGTTGTCTTGGCCGTTCTGCATGGAGGCCTGGCCCAGGCCGCTCTCTCCCAAAGTGAGGAATTCCTGCCCTGATTCCTGCTGGTGGAGAGGTTGGTGACAGGGTAGGGGGGACAGGGTGGTCTTCCTCTCAGGCGGGTTGGCAGAGACCCCTGTGCGTCCCTCGGAGGTAGGGACAGGAGCCGCTGTTGGTTAGATCAGCTGAAGGCTCAGGCTTCAGGGCGGGAGGTCGCCCTCGGGTCTCTCACCCCCCCGGGAGCAGGTAGGTGGCCATCACCTCATTGCACTTCTGGCCTGTGAGTGAGTCCCGGGTCTCTCCTTCCAGGTGTAACCCACGGGCACCCCGAATTCAGCCGGCCCAGGTCCTTGTAGTCACAGAGGGGCTCCACCTGGGCCTTCAGGCCCTCAGATTCATGACCCACAGTAACCCACGGAGTCTTCCTAGTATCCCCCACCTGCCCCTCTTACCGGGTGGCAAAGAGCAACTTCTCCAGCAGATTTCCACCTTCCACGGGCTAGAATGGAAGGTGCTCTGTTCTGCTCAGCACCGGCTGGCATAGCTCCTTGGAGCTCTGTCCCTCAAGAGGCAGGAATGTGTTGGCCCGTGTGTGTTGAAGGACTCCCTGGACGAGCGGGGGCCGGCACACGGGGGGCTGCCACAGAAGGCATCCGGCTTGTTGGAAAAGGTGAGCTTGTTGCTGAAGCCGGAGTTGGCAGTCGCGATACTCATACCTGCATCTAAGGGCAGGTTTTCTGCCTTTAAGTCTCTATGGACAGCGCCTGTCATACTTAGTGACAGGCACGGACCCCTGGAGACAGTCTGCGCAGAGGATGCTATGTGATGGAATCTGCCTTCAGCCTCTTCTCTCTCTTACTGCCGTGGGCCACCGGGTGCTCGAACACCTCTCCTCCACCAGTGCCCCTCCTCACGAGGCCGGCAGTTCCGCAGCCACTTTAAGTGTTTTGCCGTGTGGAGGTGATCTGCCCTTCATGAGTCCTGCTTTGCGGGGTAGTCTCTGGAGGCTGGCGGAGTTCTGTGGGGTCTCAGCAGTGATCTTCACGGCCATCGTTTTCCCGGTCAGGATGTGCTGGGCCAGCCTCACCACAGCCCCGTTACCCTGGCCAATGGCTTGAGGACACTGTTGTCTGAGTCTCTCCTCGGCAGAGGTGACTGAGAGGCCCCGCAGCATGTTGGACCTAAGGCCGCACTTGGAGTCAAGGTGTCCTAAGGTCGGCTCACATTTGGGAAAAGCTGGTGAGAAGGTTGGTCCAGATCAACTCAAAAGAAAACCAGTTCGAAGTTCTCCTGGGGAGCTGATCTTGGTAATGGAGTCAAAATGCAATGTCAGACGAGCCCTCCCCTCTCCAAAACCCAAAACCAAAACTGAACAGATACAAACGAATTTAAAAAGAAAAAAAATGACGTAAAAGGAAAAATAAATGGAGAAGAGTAGAAATAAAAGAATAAAAAGGAATAAGGATGAGGAAAAAAGAATAGAGAAAAAAGGGAAAAACTAATGAACAAAAAAGAAAACTCACAATGCCGAGGAGGAAAAAGCTAAGGTTGATTAATGTCTCCAGGTCACTGAAAAGCAGCTTCCTGAGCCAGAAGGAATAGAAGGAATGGTAACCTAGGCCCAGACAGAAATTTAGTTGGTTGCTAGAATCCCCGAACAGTAGCTCCGTATGAGGTCATAGGAAGAAATGAACCTAGTGTGGCTGAGGACCTTCCACAGTGATTTATTCCCTTTGGGCTCAAGATCCTCTACTCTTCAAAAAAATTATTGAGGATGCAAAGAGCTTTTTGCTTATGTAGGTTACAGAGATCAGTATTTACTGTATTAGAAATTAAAACCTGCAGGATGATCCATTGGCCTTTTCATATCTAGCTTGAAAAGCTGTAATAATTTTTGGCTTTTGAAGAGTTCATAACGTCTACACTTAGCAACATTCAATCTCTTTTTCTTTGAACTCTGAGCAGTTTGGTCTCAAAATGATGCCACAACTTAACTGGCATCATGACCTTGTGTAAAAATACTCTGTGAGATAAGATACAATCAGGTACCTTACCAACATCTGTAATGCTGAGGGGAAGGTGGCTATCATCATAGTTTCCTTTCTTGTTTACGGTTCTGCCCCATTTCTTGGGAGTAAAAACTTGCCATGTCCATTTCCGCGTCTTTAACCACTGAGGCTGCAACTTTGAGCTGAGAAGGCACGTCTTCTGCTCTTTTTCCGGCAACACCCCCCCTGCCCTGCAGCATAGGATGCATGATAGGGGCATCTGCACGTTGGCCATGTCACTACTATCTTGGAGGAGGGAACCAAAATGGCCCTACGTGATTTTTCAAAAACATTTTATTGAAGCATAATATACCGAAAAATGCACACCTCATCAAGGTGCCGCTTGGTAGCTGTTCACAAACTGAATGCAGGTACTTAACTAGCATCCAGATCAGGAAACAGGACATTATCAGCTCTTCCCCAATCTCCCATGCTCCTTTTCAGTCACTTTCTCCACAGTGGTAAGCAACAACCTGTCCTCTACCAGCACAGATTCGTTTTGCTTGTTGTTGATCTTTACATACATGGAATCACAGTATTCTTTGGGTCTGCTTCCTTTGCTCACTATTTTTTTTTTGTGAGATTCATATATATGGTTTATTTTGTTATTTTAAATGCTTTTTTGTAGCCCATTGTTTATCCATTTTGCTGTTACTGGGCATTTGGGTAGTTCTCAGTTTTTTGTTTTTTTTTTTAACTGAGTTGAATCCTCAGCAACCTTTTTTTTTTTTTTTAAGTTTATTTATTTTTGAGACAGAGAGAGACAGAGCATGAATGGGGGAGGGTCAGAGAGAGAGGGAGACACAGAATCGGAAGCAGGCTCCAGGCTCTGAGCCATCAGCCCAGAGCCCGATGCGGGGCTCGAACTCACAGACTGCGAGATCGTGACCTGAGCTGAAGTCGGCGCTTAACCGACTAAGCCACCCAGGCGCCCCAGTTTTCAGTTTTTTAAGCACAGTGCTGCTGTGAGCATTCTTGTTCCAGTCTTTGGTGAACATTTACAGGGTTTTCTGTTGGATATATACCTACAAATGGAATTGATTGCTTCAAGGTTATGCATATGTTGGGTGTTAGTAGACCCTGCAATTTGTAGCAACTTACACATCCTCAATGCTAATTCCTAGCATTGCCTGCCTTTTAATTTTAATCTTTCTGTGGGTGTGTGATGGTGTAGCATTGTGGTTTTAATTTGCATTTTCTTGACGATTAATGAAGTCGAGCACCTACTTCAATAAGCATCATATGCTTATTGGCCATTTACTTCTCTGTGAAGTGCTTGTTCCTGTCTTCTGCCCATTTTTCTGTTGGGTTACCTGCATTTTTCTTACTGGTTTGTAGGTATTCTTCGTTTTGGGGGGTATGGATTCTTGGCTGGATGTGGCCATGCCTCTACTTCCTCTCCGGTCCACGCATCCCATCTCTGTTAACTTTTTGGTGGCACCTTCTACTTTAATCAGTTGCTCATGCCTTTCCAGCAAATGGACTTCTTCCTTTGAACATGCCCTACCAGGCACACTGCCACCTCAGTGCTCTGCACTAGACCCTGCCTGGAATGTTCTTCCCCTAGAGAGCCTCATAGCCCCCTCCCCTGCACTGCTCCGGTGTCATCTTCTTAGCAAGGTCTTCTCCAATATACCGGTTTGATCTTGCAAGCTGTGTAGCAAGACCTATCTGCCACCCCCATCCATTGCTTTCTTTCTTTTTTAAAAACTTTGTGTTCTGTAAAATTTTAAGCCTACCCCAAATTAGAAATATTAGTATAAAGGCCCTTCACATATGTATCATCTAGCATCAATAATTATCAACACTTTTTGCAATCTTACTCTATCCATAATCAGCCTAAATCTTTAATAGATAAATACCTGTTTTTTTGGAACATAGACATCATGCCGTCATCCAGTCTAACAACATCAATAGTATCGCAACACCAGTCCATATTCAAATTTCCCATTTGTCTCAAAGACGTCTTGTTACCGTTGATGTGTTTAAATGAAGATCTAAATAAGGTGTACATGTTGCTTTATTTTTTCCATAGTAATATCACCATTCAAAATACTATGTATTTTGCTTGTTTGCTAATTTTCTGTTTTCCTCCCATTAGAATATCGACCCCATTTGAGCAGTTATTCTTGTCTGTTTTGTTCTTTGCTAGATCTCCAGCACCTAGAACAGTTCCTGGTACCTAGTAGACATAAAATAAATGTTTGTAGAATGAATGAGTGAAGGTAATTGGCAACATGGACGTAATAGCCCAAAGGGTATGCTGTGTCACCAAGGTCAAATCTGTTACTTTACCTCTCTAAAACTTTGGGCAACTTTACTTTTTGGGGGCAGCAACTTTTCTGAGCCTCATTTTCTTATCTGTAAAATGGGATTAACAGCACCAACCGTATAGGATTTTAAGAATTAGGCAAAAATAAGTGTATAGTGGCAGCTAATATACTCTCAATAGAGCTACTATTTTTATTTTTCCGTCTTTGTCAGGCATTTCTAGGAGGCAAAAGCAGGTGAAAGAGGTGTAGTAAAGAACTTGCCTTGCTCAAAGACAAGTCTGGCCTTGGTCCCTGGTTCCTGGGAGGTAACCTCTAAACTCTTGGAATTTTCCAAGTGCCAGGAATGTCTTTTTTATTTATAGTGGCCTCTTAGGTCACACTTGATAGTTTATGCTAACGAGGTGATGCATGGTGGGTCCCTTGGGCCACATGTTATCAACCCTACCTCTGGGGTTGGGGAAAGAGCTGAATGCTGAGTTAAACGCCATGGCTCATCAATAATACCTGCAGATAAAGCTCCCATAATAACTCTAGGCACTGCAGACTAGGTGAATTTCCCTGGTTGGCGATGCTCCATGTGTATGGTCACACACTGGTGATGGGAAGGTAATATGTCTTGAGGGCAATGGAAAGCTTTGTGTTTAGGAACCTTCTAGACTCTTCTCTATGTGTTTCCTTGTTTGGCTGACTTTCACTGGTATCCTTTCTCGGTAATAAACTCTAGCCATGACTATTGCAGCTTTCAGCCCGTTCTGTGAATCCTTTGAATGCATGATGGAGACGGAGGGTGGTTTTGGGAACCCCCGGAATTTGTGGTTGGTGTCAGAAGTGAGAAAAGTCATGGAAACCATGGCCTCTTAACTTCGTAGGTGGACTCTATCTTTGCAGGTAGTGTCAGAAGTTTGAGGGAGACTTGGCAACTCTGAAGGTCTATCCCCTCAAGCCTCCCATTTGGGCCAACAGCAAGTAGTTGGTGCCAAGAGAAGTGGGATTCAGTAGAATGACCCTGACTCACCGAAACACGTGGTTTGGAGAGAGAAAGGGTGAGAGGGCAAGGCTTGACACACTTTTGATTCCTGGACGGCGGGGTCATCCATGGTATGGACTGGCAGCTCTCATCAGTTACTGGAACTAAACGTTATCAATGGAAATTAGAAATGATGGATGCAGCTTCCAGGGAGTTAGCTCACTGGTTGCATAAGAAAATGCACAGGACATGAGAGAAAAGCAGAACATACTGTTCTTTGGTTATTGTTATTTATACTAGCTAAGATAAAAGTAGTAGAGAGTAGGGGCGAACCCTGAAGACCAGGTGTAGATTTTGGCTGCTCTGAGCCTCTGTCTCCAGCCTCAGGGCCCTTACCAGTGGGTAAAGTAAAAAAGAAAAGCAGAAGAAAGTTTGGGGTAGATTCTGACACTGAACAAACCTTGCATCCTGGCCTGTCCATGCTATGGCCTCTGGCCTCAGAGCTCTGCCACACAGTCAAGTTAAAATGAAAGTTAAGAGAAAGTGTTGGGAGTAACTCCCCAAAGCCGGGCAAGCTTGAAGTAGTGAAAATAGCCACCACAGTAATTGCTCTGCGTACAGAGGAGACAGGTTTCATTTTACTTCTCTGAGTCCCTAGGAAGTTCAGAACTTAGTCTAAAGTCCGATCCAAAACGTTGCTCTTGGTGTATTAGAAAGAATGCTAGACTTGGTGTCCAGAGATCTGGTTTTAAATCCTATCTTCAGCGTTTATTATCTGTTTGACTTTGGAATTTGTATTTGTCTGTTTGGGCTGCTGAACAGAATACCAATGACCGGGTGGCTTAAACAACAGAAATGTATTTTCTCACAGCTCTGGAGGCTGGAAGTCCAAGATTAGGGTTGGTTTCTGGTGAGACCTCTCTTCCTGGCTGCTTTCTCACTGTGTCCTCAACTGGCTTTCTTCTTTGTGTGTGAAGTGAGGGAGAGAGAGACAGAAAGTGAGTGAGAGAGAGAGAGAGAGAGAGAGAGAGAGACCTGGTGTCTCTTCCTCTTCTTAGAAAGACACCATTCCTGGATGATTAGACCCCACCTTATGACCTCATTCAACCCTAACTACTTCCTTAGAGGCTCTATTTCCAAATATGCTTACATTAGGCGTTAGAACTTCAACACATGAATCTGGGAGGTATACAATTCAGACCATTACTGAAATGCTCCTTAATTTTAATTTCCTCACATGTACCTTGCTGGCACGCAGCTCTGAAGATCAAATAAGATGTATGTAGGAGATACTCCTACGTGATTTTTAAATGTGTATCAATTTATTTTTTAGATCTCGGCTACGCACTAGACTGTTGAAAGGAGGGGGGAGTTATTGAACTGAATTCAGAACTTATTTGAGCAGGTTGAATAGATTACATAATGCTTCTAAGTTGATTTTCAGCATTTGTGAAGAACATGCAGGATCTTTGGGTAAAAGAAAACATTTGCTTCCTGGGTTTGTATGCACTCATTTCAGAACGGGCACACATGGTTAAGGAAGCCGCTTTTAGTCATGACCGGTGGGAGTGGACATCACCAGAAAGTGACTGATGTCACAGAACTTCGAAACCTATGAAGTGCAACACAGCCATACAGCATTCTTTGTTCTGAAATGTATTTATACGCTGCATCTCTCTCCAAAAGGCTTTGAAGTCGTTTCCCAAAAAGTCTAAAAAACGTATTTGGCAGCTTCAGTGTTGTGTGGCTTATTGACATCAATCATGGAGTAATGGGGCCAGAATCTTCAGTTATTTGTCGTTTGTGTGACTGTGAGAACACGCCACAGCCAATTAAAAGAACTTTTAGGTGGCAGTTGGCCTGACACTCTTCACGCAAACCTGACATATCGAACCTAGACTGTGTACGCAAACAACTTTATATTCTGTGCAAACGACATCCACCACACAATCCAGACAATTCTCACCATGTGAAAAGCATGGAATCACGTGGTGGTACAAAAACCCTGATGGTATTTTACAGCAAACATTAGGTGTGTGCTCACCAGTTTGAGCCACCTGTCCGTGCGCGTAAGGCCATTGGAGGAACCAGTAAGGAACGGAGGGGCTTCTAAGTAAGAAGGCATTGGAAAGAAACTATTATAGGATTTGGGTTTGGTGTTTTTAATTTTTTTTTAAGTTTATTTTGAGAGAGACAGAGAGAGCGAGCCGGGGAGGGGCAGAGAGAGAGGGAGAGAGAAAATCCCAAGCAGGCTCTGAACTGTTAGCGTGGAGCCCCAGGCAGGGCTCAAAATCACGAACCGTGAGATCATGACCTGGGCTGAAAGCAAGAGTTGGGTGTTTAACAGA
The DNA here is from genome assembly GCF_046562875.1 of Panthera onca. Lineage (NCBI taxonomy): Eukaryota > Metazoa > Chordata > Mammalia > Carnivora > Felidae > Panthera > Panthera onca. The sequence continues at coordinate 37,251,794 of NC_138349.1, read as the reverse complement.
CTGAGACACCCAAGTGGCCCAGGATTTGGGGTTTTTTAAAAGGTGATTTTGTAGAGGGTTGAGGGAAGTAGGAGTTTCCTTTGGATTGGATGTCAGGAAGCAGGGGTAATTCTATGGAAAAAAGAAGCAGGAGAGAGGCCATTAAGGGATGGGCTGGAGCGGAGAAGGAAAACAGACTTTGGGGAGCAAAGAGTATATCTTGTCCATTTAAGTGGGGGCAGTGGGCATGCAGCAGGCGTTTATCTGGGGTGGATGGTTTGTGGAGACGGTTGTGGGAAGAAAAGCCTAAGCATTTGGTTGAGGCCAGATCATAGAAGGTCTCGAATGTCGGAGATGGGGAGCCATCGAAGATGTTTGGAGGGAGAGCGAAGAAATCACAAGAAATGTTAACAGAGACTCACAGCCAACAACCAATCCCGATGTTCCTCACAGGGCTCTCATACTACTTTGACCATCAGTTACAGTAAGAAATACATTTTCTGGTGAAACCCAGTACGTGCACGCACTCACATACACGCATGTGCCTGAAACTCATCAAGGTTTAGCCGTGTTGTGTGAGCTGTGCTGTTCTCCACTCCACTCTGCTACGCATCACCCTCTCTACTCTCCCCCATTCTATTCTGCTTCACGCTGGTTTTTATCCTCTAAATTAATTTGTATTCTTACTAAGGAATGGCCCGAGGTTTGAAAAATATTGTTTTAAGGAGATGAATCAGTGTGGCGAGGGGAAATAGGAGCAGGAAGGCTGTTAATAGGAAGAGCAGCAGTTCATTTACCAACAAATTCGTTAATTCATTCCTTCCACAAACACTTATTAAGTCTCTACTGCACACCAGGCATGAAGATACAAAGATACCCAGACCCAGTGCTACCCTTGAAGAGTTCGTGGTCAGTGGGGGAGACGGGTAGCCAATTCACTGTTCAAGTCTTTAATGGGTATAAGAAACTATCTCGGGATGATCTACCTGAGGGAAATAGGGAAGGTTCTCCAGAGGAAGGGTGCTTGAGGTGGTTCTTGAAGACTGAGTTTGCCAAGGGGATAACGGAGTGCATCTTAAGGGAAAGGATAGTGTGACAATGACAAGGACATTTGAAAGTACAAAGTGTGATCTGGGTAGGGTTTATTTATTTATGTAGCAAATAAAAATAGCGTGTATTCAGTTAAATTTGAATTTCAGATAAATTTCAGTGAATAATTTTTAGCATAAATATATCTCCTTGACCTGGAAGAGGCAAGACTTTCTATGTGGCTGGAACATGGTGGGTGTGGGGAAGTGGTAAAGGGGGATCTGGGGGTGGATTGGGATCACGTTGTGAAATGTTATGAAAGAATAAGAATCTCCCCTGTAGACTCATGCTCACACTGAAGGCTAATTTGAGAATAATTATAGAATGCTTGAAAAGAAATTAACAAATACACACAGAGCGATATGTAACCCTTGAGTCCTTAGCTTATTAGCAATAAGGGTAGGATCCCAGTGTGTGGGCGGAATGGTTATTAATTATTAATGATTATTAATTGCACTTGAGTAATTCTTTCTCACTTTCCATCCTGCTGATTTTAATTTCTTCTAAGATGCCTTTGTCCCGGTGCTTAGTTGAGAAGAGGAAATGAACCATTTTGCCATGTATACTGATTTCTTATTATAGTCCAGCCTGAAGCCACATTTTGGTTGTTAACAGTAATGGAGTGAATTACACGTGCGTGATCAACCAAATGAGTCTTTGCTCAGTTTAAGCAATTTTCCAGTGTAATAGACACACGGTGTCTATCTCTCATCCTGCCCCTTGCACTCCCCACCCCGCTCATTTGTGGAAATGGCTCTCCTTCCTCATCCACATTTCACAATGTCATAGGGACGGCCCCTGGGGGGCCAGTGAAGGCACCTGCCCCACGTTGGAGCAGGCGGAGTTTAGTCTCTCTTGTGGTTGTACCTAGAACTTTAAACTCAGGAGCTCACAATAATCAAGTGGTTTGTAGACCTGGATGGGAAAACTACCTCTCTCTTTTTGTGAACTTCTGACTGAAATTTAGCATTTCCTTCAGTTACGGATGTAGCAACAGACCTAGTAGTAGGAGCAGAATCCATGACTTTGTCACAATAGACTCCATAGACGTAGTCATGTTACATCACAGTTGTTGCAAGTTTCTCAAAATATCATTTATGCTTCCTGCTACTTTGAAATTATGGTAATAATCAGATCCTGCCTTGTAATGCATTAATAAGGACACACATATTGGCCAAAATGTTTTTGATAACAACTCTGCATCAAGCACATTGCCTGCCCCATGTGAAGAATGAATGAATGGATGAATAAATGAATGAATGAATGGATGAATATTAACTGATGTCTTACCACCAGCTCAACCACCATCACTGGTCTAAGCTCTCGTATATCTCACTTCAATTCCAGCCTCGGAAGGCAAAGTAGACATTTAATAAATAATGGTCAAATTAAATGGACTTATCTACCTTCATTGCTTCTTTTGCATGTGATTACATGTTAGAGAAATTCACAGCTTTATAAGAACCATTAACTTGTTTATAGATTCACTTCCGCATTCATCTGTCAAATATATACCTACCGGTTACTCTGCCTTGGTCTCTCTGTGCAGGTAGTTTGTGTGGGAAGAAGTCTTTACATTCTGTTTCTTCACGCTTCATCTCTCTCGGTCTTATTTCTATTAACTCCAGAAAACTCAGGGAAGTGCTGCCATCTGTTTCTAGCATCCTGCTCTAAGCCTCAGCGTGCTGGTGAAGCTTAAAAACAAACCAGGCTTTGCCCACAGTGTTGATTTTACAGGGTAGGGTCACTTTCAGAGACTGAAGTACCCACTTTGTTGGTTATCTGGGATTTAAGTGTCTTTTGCATACTCGTCTTTGTATTGCTTCCAAGTGGAAGACTGGCCAGGTGAGAAGCCATTCTGCAGTGGGCTGAACAGTGGCCGCTAAAAGATAGATCCAGGTCCTAACCTCTAGTGCCTGTGAATGCGACTTTATTTGGAAATAGAATCTTTGCACTTGTAATTAAACTTATAGAATCTCAAGGTGAGATCATTCTGGACTTAGGGTGGCCCTAAATCCAATGACAGTGTCCTTTAAGTGACATGAGAAAACTCAGACACACACAGGGAAGAAGGCCATATGAAGACGGAAGCAGAGATTGGAGACATGCAGCCACAAGGAATGCCAGGAGCCACCAGGAGCTGGAAGAGGCAAGGAAGGATTCTTCCCTAGGGCCTCCAGAGGGGGTGTGGCCTTGCAGACACCTTTATTTTGGACTTCTGGCCTCCAGAATTTTGAGAGAATAAATTTCTGTTTTAAGCCACCAGATCTGTGGTAATAATTGGGACACTAGTACATTTGTCTCCACTGGACACAGTGGAGAGTACCAAACCAGTACTCAGCCAGTCCTATGGTTTGGGTCACAGATACTGCTACGGTCTGAATGTTTGTGTCCCCCCACTCCTCTCCCTGGAAATTCAAGTATTGAAATCCTAACCCCCCACTGTGATGGTTTTGGAAAGTGGGGAAGCTGAGAGAAGATGCCATCAGGCAGATGAGCATGGCTATTGAATGAGTCATCAAGGCATCACCAAGGGATGCCTCGGAACAATGGGAGGCAATCTTTATTAAAGACGTGTGACTTGAGTCCTGCAGACCTTGGAGAGCAGGAGGCTTTTCAGTGGCTGGTTGCAAGGGGAGGGTGGAGCCTGGGGAGAGCGTCCCTCCCTCCCCCAGTCCCAGCCACTAGAAAAGTTCAGGGGGTGTTCAGGCAACAGGGTAACCCCCAGCCCTTTCCCAGTTGGAGCGGAGGTTTGGTGCAAACAGCGGAAATGCAGAGAGCAGTATTATGAGACCATGAAGAAGGGAGGAGAGCTAAGAGAAGAGATGAGGCCCCTGGAGGCCAAGAGCAGCACCAGGGAGGCGGTGGTGTTGGGGTATGCAGGTGGTTGGGTGGGAGCTATCTCACCAAACCAGTCCTCTCCAGGAGAGAGACTTCTCCCAGTCCCGCTGGAGTGTATCTTCCCCTCCCCAACAAATCTGGGGGCTCCCCTAGGCGGCAGAGCGAGAGTGGTGGGGAGGCCCGAGGCGGGGCTGTTTGCTTTAGCAAACAGCGGAGCTGCGTGCTAGTGAATCTTGAGAAGGATTAATGCTGCAAATTAAATTAAAATTAGGAAACACACAAACTGAAACAAGACCTTTTAATTTGTAGCCCCAAATAGGCAAACTGCTCTGTTCAGGCAATTAAGCAGCTGCGATGGTGAGCGGCAGCAAAACGCTGGAGCCGCGCTAATTAGAACTAAGGTTAATGAATCCAGGAGGTTAAAGCAGGCTGTTAGGAAGTGGACTTGCTCGGCAGTTCTCCCACTCTGCACCCTCCTGGCAGCCAGGACCCCCCTTCCTGGTGGCGGCTGGCACACCAGAATGCCACAGCCTCTCCCCTTTCCCCTCAGCAGGGCGCGCAGGGAAGGGTGAGGCTGGGACAAGATCATTCACTGGCTTTCCAAGAGGCGCCTGGGGTGACCGTTGCAAAGGCAGCTCTAACGGACGTTAGAGCTGGAGAGTGGAGGGCGCCAACGGGACGCCCCACGAGGGGGCGTGCTCCGCCAACTCACCTGCCCTAGGGAGCCTGCCTGCCCTGGCAGGTCCCCTTTCCTCCTCCATCGGGGGCCTTTGCACCCTCTTCATCAGTGAGTGCTATCAACAATGACACCGTATTTTTCCTTTTGTGTTTCTTATTTGGAAAGGGATACACAGAAAACTTGGGAAATACAGAAAATCACCAAGAAAATAACTGCCCACAGTGCCTGGACTTTGCAATTCCTCTGTTAGCATTTTGGTATGTAATGAGTTGATTTTTTTATTTTTTTAATTAAAGTAACAGCTGGCATCAGAATTCCTCTTTGGCGTGAAATTCTTTCTTTTTCAGAGAAAAATAAACTGATACATTTTCTGGATTCAGCGTGGAAGAACATCTTGTCCCTTGGAATAGGAAGGAGAGGGGGTGTGGGGGCTGGGTGTCCTCTGACCAAAGGGTTTTGGAAGTGGGGGGAAGCTGGATGAGGGAGAGGCTTATGTTGCACTGTGTGAATGGATATTTTGGGGGTGCTGTGAAGAGGTGTTAATTTCACTTCTAGACCCAAACAAGCAGCATAAACCTGAGGGTGGGGGAGGCGGCAGCTCAGGGGACCAAGAGCACTGATGCCCACCGGCAGCTGCAGAAGTCTTTGGCAGGCTTCTGGACCTCCACAGACTGGGGAAGAATGACAGGGTGAGTCAACTGTATCTAGGAATTGGGGAAGGGGAAACATCCAGCTGCTTGCCTTTCCCTCCGAGGGATTTAATTCTGGATCTTATGTTTTAAGTTCACCAATAGTGAAATCAAGAAATGCTAGGCACCCCACCCTCCGTGGCAGTAAAGGAAGAACCCCAGGCCCCCCTCCTCTTTCTCTCAGAGGTCTCCTGGGTGGCTCCAGGCATGCCGTGTGCCCTCCAAAACTTGTGAGTAATACGCCTTGATTTTTCAGTTTCCTGATGGTTATCGCTGAACTTGTCTTGGAATCATAACAAGAACTGGAAGGGCTGGTCCAGCCACCACACTGGCTCTGGGGGGCTCCCTACAAGTGGTACCGGCCCCGGTGAGTGCCCGCAGGCATTTCTAGCCAATAGCATCATTATCTACAGGCTGAGACTGACCCAAAATGATAGTTGTTATATCACATATATAGTTTTTATCCTGTTATAATTTTTCCTACTTTATATTCTTGAACAGTCCCCTGTCCATTAAAAATGTGTGTGTGTACGTACACTTACACACACACCTACATATGTGTATACGTGCAATAAATATATGTGTGTAAACATATATATACATGAAACTTAAAATGTTTAAAAACTGCAATATTCCATCATTTAGATGAACTGCGGATCCCTGTATTTGAATGTTGAGGGTATTTTTCTTTCTTTTTTTTAATGTTATTTTTGAGAGGGAGAGAAGGGGGGGAGAGAGAGAGAGAGAGAGAGAGCGAGCGCACATGCATGTGTGAGCAGGGGAGGGGTGGAGAGGGAGGGAGACGGAGAATCCCAAGCAGGTTGCATGCTATCAGCACAGAGACCAATGCACTTCACAAACAGTGAGGTCATGACCTGAGCCGAAATCAAGAGTCAGATGCTTAACCAACTGAGCCACCCAGGCGCCCCGAGGGTGTTTTTCTATGGCAAAGACCTCCCCACCTGATTTTGAATTCAGGGGGCTGAGCATTCATTTCTGAATGATCTTCCACAGCTCTGGCCTTTCCTGCTCCAAAAGACCACCGGGAGTGCCCACATTGGATTGGGGGACCACTCTTATGCTGCACTGGACCAAATATTTCAGTTGTGTGTTTCCATTTCTTCCACTACACTGGGAGCTCGCTGAACTCAGGACACCCCCTGCTTCAGCTTCTCTGCATAGCATCAAGCATACTGTATGGGTTCAGTACATGTTTCAAATAAACGTGAGTTTTTGAGTCAATGGGCAGACCCACACAAAGAAATTAAATGTTGGGACTCTCCCAAACCACCCCATCAATCTCATTCTGGGAAGATTAAACTGACAGTTAAATCTACTCCCCACACAGCTTAGATGAGCCCCGAGGGAGGTGAGTGGTCAGGATTCCCACATACATAGGCTCTTTTCATGGGTGACATCCAAAGGGTTTCCTAACAGTCTTAAAAAAATTTTTTTAATGGTTTTATTTATTTTTGAGAGAGACAGGGACAGAGCATGAGTTGGGGAGGGGCAGAGAGAGAGGGAGCCACAGAATCCGGAGCAGGCTCCAGGCTCTGAGCTGTCAGCACAGAGCCTGACGCGGGGCTCAAACCCACGAACGGTGAGATCATGACCTGAGCTAAAGTTAGACGCTTAACCAACTGAGCCACCCCGGTGCCCCTCCCAAGAGTATTTTGTATTGCTGGTTGTTCTGTCTTCTGGAGCTGAAAGTGAGTCTGGGGAGGGGTGGAGGAGGCAGGGAGAAGAGGGGACAATTAGGGGTCTTTCACTGGCATGACTTGATATACTATTACTACTTTGACTTCAGGTAGCTAGACACTTTAAAGACCACATTCCAGTTCTGAAAGAACTTAATACCTCTCGAGGGAAAAATGTGAGGACAAAACCCCATGTGTTGCTATTTTGAATTCGAAGGGTTGAAAAGGTACCCACGCAAAGAATTTCGCTAGGTCCGTGATCTTGTAGACTGTATTGTTTCTAGCATTTCTGATACCTGAAAAATTGAGCTGTTAACTGAAAAATATACTTTTAAAAAAAACGTTTATTTATTTTGAGAGAGAGAGAGTGGGGGAGAGGCAGAGAGGGAGGATCCTAAGCAGGCTTCGCGCTATCAGTGCAAAGCCTGATGCGGGCTCGAACTCAAGAACCCTGAGATCACCACCTGAGCCAAAGCCCCACACTTAACCAACAGAGCCACCCAGGCACATCAAAATAGCTTTCTTTTTATTGGCAGCTGAGAAGAGAACTACCTTTCAGGACGAACACATCCTTTGGGAAGTGAATGTTTCCTTTTTTTGTTTTGTTGTTTTGTTTTTTTGTTTGTTTGTTTGTTTTTGCCAGCAGCTTCTGTTTAGAGAAGCAGAGTCCTGGTGCCCGTGGCAAGCAGGGCTCTTTCTGTGGCAAATAGAATAAATGGAGTGGCTACTAGGCTACATAATTCCTTTTTCTCTTCTAGGCCACTTGCCAAAAATAATGTAAAATATATAAGGAAGAAAAAAAAAAAGGAAACTGTAGGTATTTTTCAGACATTTCCTTCGACAGAAGTCGGCCTTTTCCAATCTTTTTTCTTTCTTTCACCTTCTTATGGCTTCAACGGAATTTCAGTGAGTTAAGATATTTAACACCAAATCAACGGTGTGGCCATTATACTCTCCACAAAACAGAAATGGAAACTAACCGTAAGAACAAAGAAATAAATGATGTTCTAAACAAAAACACATGCTTTTCAGAGGGCCTACAATCTTAGAAAAGCCCAGGGAGGTGACATAGCTAAACACCTGTGGAATCTAAACTAGCACTGCTTTTAGGGACCATGGCAGACACCATTAATTGATCACAGGATCCTTCCCACTGTCCGGAGACGTGGCCTCAGAATCACTCTCTGCAAACAGTTCTGGTCCTTTCTTATCAATTCATGGGAATTGGTGCTCAAGATGAAAGCTCTTTGCCCAGTGTGCCTTAGACATGGTAGCCACTCTCTGAAGGAAGTTCCTCATTAGGCCTTGGGTAGGTCATTCAAGGCTTCCTGCATCTGTTTCCAACTTATCTCTGTAGCTTCCAGTAACTGTATGTACCATGAATTCAGCCACATGGAAAGCTATCTGGCCCCCAAATAAAGTCTTTGTTATTCTTAGATTACTAGGTAAATGTCCGTAAGTCTCCGGCACTGCTACCACGCTGCCAACATCCCGGCATCCTTCAGTGAGCCTCCAATGCCTCTGCAGCAAAGCCTCTCACTGTTCACGACTCACAGAATTTTATGTGATCACTTCTTCATTGAAACCCTCACAGCATTCGGAGCCTTATATTAAACCCTAGCAGCTGTTTTGTCTCCAAGACTTTTTATTTTAAGCTGCTTTTAAATTATTGGCCAACGTTTTTGGGTTTCAGAACATCTGGATGAAATGTAAAAGACTCGGCTAATCTTTCCAATGTTTGGCCCACCCAATGCCAAGTCAGTCTGAATTTTTTTTTTCCTTTTCCTAGATTGAATTGATTTGAATTTTCTGTTTTCCTCTGCAGTGTGAAACCACTCATTCTTATTCTCATTGCCCCAGTCAAAGCTGTATCTTAGCAACTATTTTGGAGGCACTTTTCAGTAGACTATGTTTTTGTGCAAAGGTAGGTAACTATACCTTTCTCAGAGCATAACAAATATATAGACAGCTACAGGCTCACCAGCCTGAGGATCACGAATTTCATGGTAGCGACTCCCTGACATCTCCATAATATTATTATCCATGATAAAATGGAAGTTAGAATAAAGTGAGTCTCTCCTAAGGGTGCTCAGGTCATAGTACACTAGAAAAATCCAACTTCAGTATATGACAGCCTTAACCTTGGAAGTCTCATGTCCAAATATTGCCTTATGTTGCAAAGAAGTTTCCACATGTGTAGAAGGGACATGAAAAACATTCTGAAAAATAATCGACAGTTCTTCTGACTTAAGAAAAAAAATCTACGTTATGTGTGTCATGTAAACACAGACTTACTTAGGTTGGTGTCAGATTATTCTTTTTAAAAATATTTATCTATTTTGAAAGAGACAGAGAGAGAGAGTGTGTGTGAGCGGGGGACGGGGAGAGAGGTGGAGAGAGAGAATCTGAAGCAGGCTCCGCACTGTCAGCACAGAGCCTGACTTTGGGCTTGATCTCTTGAACCATGAGATCATGATCTGAGCTGAGATCAAGAGTAGGATGCTTAACCGACTCAGCCCCATGTGTCAGATTATTCTTATTAGTTCCAAACCACAGTTCCTCCCATTTCTTCCTTAGATTTAAAAAGAAAATGTTTATTAATTTTGAGACAGACAGTGAGAAAGCATGTGCGAGGAGGGGAGGGCCAGAGAGAGAGAGAGAGAGAGAGAGAGAGAGAGAGAGAGAGAATCCCATGCAGGCACTGTCAGCACAGAGCCCAACACAGAGCTCGATCCCATGAACGGTGAGTTCATGACCTGAACCAAAATCAAGAGTCCGATGCTGAACCAACTAAACCTCCCAGGAGCCCCTGTTCCTTAGATTTAGTGCAAATATCTCCCTCTTGAAGCTGTCAGCTTCCTCTTTTTCTGTCCTCTGTGGACCTGGCTCACAGCTAACCACTCTTGTTTGTATGCTATTCTTTCATTGTTTGAATATTTATAGTCACCTTCTGTTTGAGCTGAAATAATCTTTATTTTTTAGCCTTTCCTCAGAAGGTCTGTTTAAGCCTTTTTTTAAACTGCTCTCCTATGGATCCTCCCTGAGTCCACTAGATTTTGTTCAATTCTGAATTGAACAGAGTAGTTTCATAAAGGCTGTTTCTCATCGTTCTGAGGCAGGTCACTTGGTGCTGCCCGGGTGGGGGGATCTGCCAGGTGACCCTGCACAAGAAGGCACTCTGGCAGAAACACTTTTTGATGAATGGATAGAGACCAGAAATAGACCAACGTTAATATAGTCAACTAATTTCTGACAAAGTTACTGAAGGAATTAAACAGGAAAAGTAGTGCTAGAAGAAATATATAGAGGGGAAAAAATGAACCTTGCCCCCTACCTCACTCACATCATACACACAAATTAATTCAAGATGGATCATACACCATGTAAAATCCATAAGACTTTTAGAAGTAAGCATAGGAAAATCTCTTTACGAATTTCAGGTAAGCAATGATTTCCTGGATAAGTCACGGAAAGCAGAATCCATGAAGGAGACAATTGATAAATTGTACTCAGCAAAATTAAAAGCTTCTGTTTATCAACAGACACCATGAATAGTAAGATAGGCATGCCATAGATGGGGAGAAAATAGTCCTAAAACGTATAGCTGACAAAAGGCTCTGTTGAGAATGCATAAAGAACACTGACTCAATATTAACAAGACACGAAACTCAATTAAAAAGAAGCCAAAGTCTTGATCAGAAACCTCAAAATAAAAGATATACAAATGGCCAATAAACACATGAAAAAGTTCTCAACACTATTAGTCGGCAGGGAAAATAGAAACCTCAGGGAAATATCACTACACGCCTAGGAGAATGGCAGAAACCAAATCCGATGACACCAACGTAACTAAGAATGTAAGACAACCGGGGCTCTCTCTAGCATGTTGCTGATGGAACTGTAAAATGGCACCACCTCTTTGGCAGAAACGTGGTGCTTACTTATAAGGTCAAATACCACCCATGCTTCAAATCTCCAAAATAATGCAAACCCAAGATACAATAAAATGGGAACCACAAAATAAATGGGAGCATAAACTAATAAAAATTCTTATATGAGGGAGTTCATAGCTGCTTTGTACATCCAAAAGTCGAAATAACACAAATACCCATCAACAGCAAAAACTGTAACATAAATATACAATAGAGTACTATTCAGCGACAAAAAAGAATGGGCTATTGATACCTTCAGACATAGATGTATCTAGTGGTTTTCCGGTAAGTGCTTAAGAACTGGCGCTCCAACAAGTGAAAAAAATTCTTATTTGTGGTGTTTGCTGATTTTCATGGTGTAGGTAACTCCCACTATAGCCAATTTCAAGCTACCAGTGCAGTGACACTGAACCCAGAACTGGGAAGCACACCGTTATACAGACAGAATGGATACCAATAACCTCAAGAGAATAGAGAATAGTGAAATGTGGTAAAACATTAGGGAATAATGTGTTTTGAGTATTATCTTGTTTTTACATATAATCTACTTAATTGTATGTTTATATAATTTAGCTTTTAATAATAGTTGTTTTTAACAACCAGTTCTCAAAATTTGGCAGTCAGCTCTTATGGACCAATATAAGTCAGTTTCAGCACACGACTGGGTGAATCTCAAAAACATGCTGCGTGGAGAAGCCAGTCACTAAAGAGTAAATACTATATGATTCGATTCATATGAAGCTCTATAGCAGATGGAACTAATCTATGGAGATAAAAATGCAGAATATTAGTTGTCTCTTGGCTTGGGGTAGGGAACCAAATCGATTGGAAAGGAACAGGAGGGAACTTTCTAAGGGTCTTGGAAAAGTTCTATATCTAGGTAGGATGTATGTTTTTGTCAGATTTTATTGCTCTGTACACTTAAGATCAGTGTATTTCTTTGTATATAAACTGTACCTGAATAAAAAAGAAAAGCAAAATGGAACTAGCCATACCGATAATAAATTAATAAAATGAGGCCAAAATACACACACACACACACACACACACACACACACACACACACACAAGCCAAAAGGGAGAACCCATCATAAGCAAAGAACATGGAAGAGTGAAAAAGTCTGTTGTATTTGGCACATCCCATTGGTTCTATACGTCTGGAGCATCAAATTTAATGAGACGATGGACAGAGAGGCAGTTTGGGGCCTGATAATGAATGATTTCACATAGTGATCCATGATAGTGCCCCTGCTGTCCAGCCTCAACAAACATTTTCTGTAAAGGACAAGATAGGACATATTTTAGACTTTGCAGGCCAAATATAGACTCTGTTGCATAGTCTCCTCCTCTTTTTTATTTTACAACCCTTTAAAAATATAAAAACTATTCTTAGCCCAAGAGTTGTACAAAAACCAGTGGGCTGGATTTGTCCTGCATTCTGTAGTTTGCCGACCTCTCTCCCATACTAAGCACTTTGGGTATATGAACGAGGTCCCTCCAATTAGAACCACTACATCAGAGGCACTATTTGTCTGGATTTGGGAGCACACAGATGAGAGTGACTAATTCTTCCTGACGGGAGGGATGTGTTCTCAGAGGATGTGTCATTTGAGTTGAGTTTTGAAGGATAAGACATAGTTCACAAGGACAAAAGCACATTACAGGGGAGAGTTGTTCTTATCAAGAGCCAGGCTCTGCCATTCGGTAATCATATAATATGGGGTATGGCTTTGCTCGTCCTGAGATTCTTCATCTTTGGGATGGGTCTTGCAATAACCACCCTCCTGACTTGGGAAGAAATGCAATGATAGCAAAAATGAACAAACCAACCAAAAAAAGAAAAAAAAACCTATAAAACACCACCAATAAAAAACAAAAATCCTGCTTGAGAGAGTTAAAAGTGCCTTAAAAATGTGGCTGTTACCTCAGCCTCTTCATCTTGCATGAGCCAGGGTGACTCATGCTACTCATGTGTGCTTGGTAATTGCTGAGATTATTGGGTTTGTGCTGGAGTGTCTGGAGCCTACCACACAGCTCTCAAGAGAGTTTCGAGTGAGTCAGGAACAGACTTTGGCATCTCCTATTTGATTGTGATGTGAGTCATTTGCATATTGATCTAAGGCTAAATGTGCTCAGCTTCTTGCTTCTTAAAAACACCAGCCATGGCACAAATAAATGGAAAGACACTCCATGCTCATGCGTTGGAAGAACAAATGTGAAAATGTCCATACTACCTAAAGCAATCTACAGATTTAATGCAATCCCTATCAAAATGCCAACGGAAGTTGAACAAACAATTCTAAAATTTGTATGGAACCACAAAAGACTCCAAAAATCCAAAGCAGTCTTGAAAAAGAAAAGCAACACTGGAAGTATCATATTCCTGGATTTCAAGTTATACTACAAAGCTGTAGTAATTAAAACATTATGGTACTGGCACGAAAATAGACACATAGATCAACAGAACACAGAGCCCAGAAATAAACTCACGATTATATGGTCAATTACTCTTTGACAAAGGAGGAAAGAATATACAATATGAAAAGGATAGTATCTTCAACAAATGGTGTTGGGAAAAGTGAACAGCTACATGCAAAGGAAGGAAACTAGACCACTTTCTTTCACCATACACAAAAACAAGCTCAAAATGGATTAAAGACCTAAATATGAGACCTGAAACCATAAAAATCCTAGAAGAGAGATCATGACCTGAGCTAAAGTTGGATGTTTAACCAACTGAGCCACGCTGGTGCCCCTTTTGTTTTGTTTGTTTCTTAAAATTCCACATATGAGCAGTCTATTTAGATTGATGGTTACTTAAGATGGAATCCAATCATTATTTCTCTCCCACCCCATGTTTTAGGGACATGATGTCATCCTTCTACGTAATGGATGATTGATTTTTACAGAAAGACTTATTTTTTTTACTGCTTTTGTGCTTCCTACTTTTCTTACTCTTACTTATGATCTTTCCTTTCCACTCAAAGAGTACTTTCTTTAACATTTCTTGTAGGGCTGGTTTAGTGGTCATGAATTCTTTTAACTTTTGTTTTTCTGGGAAACTCTTTATCTCTCTTTCTATTCTGAATGATAGCCTTACTGGATGGAGTATTCTTGGCTGCAGATTTTTCCCTTTGAGCACTTTGTATATATCATGCCACACCCTTCTAGCCTGCAAAGTTTCTGCTGAAAAGTCCATTGATAACCTTATGGAGTTTCTCTTGAATGTAACTGTTTTTTTTTTTTCTCTTGGTGATTTAAAAATTCTTTCCTTATCACTATTTTTTTGCCATTCTAAATATTATGTGTCTTCTTGGTGGACCTCCTGAGGTTGATTTTGTCAGGGACTCTCTGTGCATCCTGGATCTACATTTCTGTTCCCTGCCCCAGGTTTGGGAAGTTTTCAGCTATTATATCTTCAAATATATTTTCTGCTCCCTTTTTTCTCTCTCTTTTTATTCTGGAATCCCATTAAGGCAAATGTTATTGTGCTTGATAGTGTTGCTGAGTTCCCTAAGTCTATTCTCATTTTGCATAATTTTTTTCTCATCTGCTAAGTTTTGTTACTTTCCATTACTCTGTCCTCCAAGTCACTGATTTGCTCTTCTGCTTTTGTTAGTCTGTCTACTATTTATTTTATCTGGTGTATTTTTCATTTCATTTATTGTGTTCTTCATCTCTGATTTGGTCTCAGTGATGTCTTTCACTCTTTTCTCAAGTCCAGTGAGTATCTTTATGATCATTACTTTACATCATTACTTTACATTCTCTTTCAGGCATATCACTTATCTAATTTTCACTGAGGTCTTTTGCTGTGATTTTGTCCTGTTCTTTCATTTGGGCCATATTCCTCTGTCTTCATTTTGTCTAACTCTGTGTGTGTGTGTGTGTGTGTGTGTGTGTGTGTGTGTGTGTGTGTGTGTGTTGAAAGTTAGCTACATCTTCTGCTCTTGAAAGTAGTGGCCTTATGAAGAAGAATTCCTGTAGTGCCCTGCAGTGCAGTATCCCTTGTTCACCAGAAGCTGGTGCTTCAGGGATGTCTCCTGTGTGTGTTTTGTGTGTCTTGCTGTTGTGGCTGAGCCACTCCTCCCTTCAGTCCAATCGTCTGCAGTAGCTCTCTTTGCCTGTGGTGGGCAGTCTTTGGTCTCTGTGGTGTTAGTGGGCCAGTCCGGGTCTGCTTTGGGCTTCAGTTGAGTCAGACCTGGCATTTACCGGAGATGCAGTAGCACCAAAGTGCAAGGCCCTTCCCTGCATTGTCCCCTCAGAAGCTTTTATTGGTGGGTGGGGCCCGCAGTCAGACCAGTTGTCTTTTCCCAGCTAACTGCTAGGGCCACGTTGTGACTGGTTTATGTGGCTATCTTTTCCTCTCTCCAAGGCCCTGGATGGACTCTGGTCAAGAGTATCTTGGAGGGGGTGGTTCTGCTGAAGTGCAGAAGAGGGGCGGGACCCGTGGTGTTAGCAAGTTAGGTAGTGAGTGTGAGCACCACAATGGTTCCCACAGGTGGCCTTGTGTCTAGGGAGGAAATGGCACTTTCCAAGGAACACAGGATCCCAAGGATCTCTGTCCCTCCAAGACATGCTCTGAGATGAGTAGGCAACTCTCCCTCCTGTATACTTAAGGTGTTTTTCAAACTGCTGCTTCTATGGTGAGTCTCCACGGACTGTTAGTTGTGTTATCTCTTTAAGGGCAAGGCCTCAGTTTCCTCTTGCCCTCCTGGCTCTATCAGAGCAGAGCCTGCTGATTTTTTTTTTTTTTAATTCCAGGTTTTAAATCCCACTGATTGTAAGAACTCATGAAATCCAGCTCCTCTGGTTTTCAAAGCCAAATGTTCTGGGGATTTGTCTTCCACATGCTGGTTCCCTGTTATGATAGCCTGTTTCTCTCTCCTCACCTGTGAGTCACTCCATCCCACAGACAGTCCCTTGGTCTTTTAGCTCCCCACCACCTCTCTGCCCTTTCTGCCCAATTTGACGTGGCCCCTTCTCTACATTTAGCCGTGGAGTTTGTCCTTCCAGCCTTTGGATCATTTCTGGGTTATTTACATCAATGAGCAAGTGATCTAGTTCTGTTATTTACATCAATGAGCAAAGTGAGCTTTGGGTCCTCCTACTTTGCCATCTTCCAGCTAAGCCTCCTATATGTGGACTTAAGAAACCAAACTAATGAATAACAACAAAAAAAGAGACAAACCATGAAATAGGCCCTTACCTCTAGCGAACTGATGGTTACCAGAGGGGAGATGATGAGGAATGAGTGAAATACGTGAAGATTAAGAGTGCATTTATCATGATGAGCACTGAGTAATATATAGACTTGTTGAATGACCATATTCTACACTTGAAACTAATAAAACAGTGTACATTAACTATAATAGAATTAAAAAAAAGTACCAGTCCTGGGAGTTGGGGGGAGGGGAATTGCAAGACGGTGGTCAAAAGGTACAAACTTCCAGTTGTAAATACGTACTAGGGATATGATGTGCAACGGGTGACTGTAGTTAGCACTGTGGGATGATATAGCTGTATATGCAGTTTGTTAAGAGCGTAGATCCTGAGTTATCATAAGGAAAAACTTCAAAAAAAATTTTCTGTTGTTTCTATATGAGATTATGGATGCCACCTAAGTAATCATTTCACAACACATGTAGTCAGACCATCGTGCTCTATACCTTAAACTTATACCGTGATGTAGGCCAACTATATCTCAATAAAACTGAAAAAAAGTACAAGTCAGATGACGATTCCGTGGTTTTTGAGGGGCAGTGTTTAAGATCTGTTGCCCTCTCCCCAACTACTAACTTTTCTATCATTCCACAAAATGCCTGAGATTTCAACACAATGGATTCTCCTTCAGAACGAAACTCCTTCAGAACGAAAATTACTTTTTGGGGGTGGGGGGGTGGTGGTGGAGAGTAAGATACCCATAACCTAGCAGCTGAGCTAGAGAAATGATTTAGTACTTCAGATTCCTGGAAATGATGAGATGGAGTCACTGGGCTCTGAGGAGACTCTCTGGGTCCACATTCTTTGTGCAAGTTACTTAGCTTTTGTCTTTTTCTCTTTCCTTATATATGACAGGAGGATCATGGCCTATCTAGTAGTTGCCATTAGGATGCAAAGCACAACCATCTGTCAGGAACACAGTGCAGTGCCTTCCAGACAGTAGTAAATGTTAGCTATTATTACTATTTCTAGTTGAGGCCAAGTGGGAACAGATGGATAGTTTTGTATGGAAGCTAGGAGTGGAGAGGGGGAGAAACGGAGATAAAACTAGATATAAACATCTTCGAAGCGATCATCTTTGTCACAGGTCGCACCTATGAGTAGTGTCTCTGGGCATGTTGTTTCACACTGTGAGCTACTGTTTCAGTCTAGAATGAAAGGTGCCCCTGTCACCCTACTCTGGACAAATGTGCAAAAAAAGATCACTAGAGTGAAGCACGGAGAAATTGCTCTTCTGTGTCCTCCCTACTGGAACTGTTTGCTGTCTGACCGTCTTTTTGGCTCTAGATTGTGAGCTACTTGAGGACAGGCATTGGATGGTATTCATCTATTTGTATCACTAGCATAGGGCCACTGGACACATATTTGATGCTCAATAAAATGTTTTTGAATGAACGCATACACGAATACCCATATGCCATGTTAAATTCTTGGTTGAAGTTTACTTGCCTATATGTGTAGGCAGATGTATTTACATATTTTTGTTCACAGCTAAATTATTGGGGTCCTCAAGATTAAATGGCAAGTACTGTGTGCAAACTTGATCAAACTTCAGAAATACTTAATCTATTACTGGTCAATCCAATTCACTTCTCCTTCAACTCTAAAGGAGACAAAAATCCCTAGCACAATGATACAAGCCATATAAACTCCTCAAAAATCTCAGAAAGTGAGAATGTTACCCACTGGAATATAAGATGAGGATTTGGGAAATAAAATGCTTCATTTTTATTGACAGTAAACCAATATGATATTAAAACAAAAGAGATTTGGTGAAAGACGCAGCCAATTCTATCTTTGAGAATTCAGTTAAAAAAAAAAAAAAAGATTAACTGGTGATTTTCCTGAAGTGACCTGCCAATTTGTTCAGAAAGGTTAATTTGGCAGAATCCGCCTTAAATTGGTTTCCAGGGTGTACCCTAATTGTATTACTTTTCAGCAAAATGTTTCTGTCAATCAGAGAATGTTTTAAAAATAACCTGCTTGCAAAGCTGCGGCCAAGGAGAACTGAGTTCTTTGAACAGGAGGACAGGAGGGACTTGTATCCCATATCACGGAAGAGAGAGAACCTCACGTAGAAATGGGGGGGCTGGGATTTTCAGGGAGTACTTTGTGTGGAAGGTTCACGTTAACATGCTTTCTTCTTAGGAAAGTCCTACACTAGTCACAAGAGAAAGAAGTCATGAATTCTAGTCTTGAGCCTCCCCAAGTTTTTTTTATTTTGACAGTTTATGACCTGGGACAAGACACAAGACACATCTTTTTCCTGTGTTGCCTTGGTTTCCTCGACTAGAAAATATAAGAGCTGAATTGGGTGCCATCAAAGACATTTTTTAGCTCTAAGCCTACGTGTGTGTACAAATTGTTTTCCCAAATCCATTTCTAAGATATTGAGGGGCCTTTAAAAGACATTAGGGATGTTTACAAAGTCAGAGATTTTTGGTGTTCTCAGGAGAACTGTTTTCATTCAGGGATACCTAGGGTGCTGCATGGAACATCTAGCCTTAGGGATGGGGGCAGCCGAGGAGGATTAGGACAGAAGCATACGGCAGATGAAACGTGTCTCCCATCAGCTGCCCTCTAGCTGTGGTGGGGCCATTTCAGCTGACCATGTTGATGTTGGTGTTGACCCATATGGTCAGTGTGTGTGGACGAGATACCCAGAAGACAGTGAGAAGCAGGGTGCTTCTTTGTGGGGAAGGGAGGTAAAAGACTCTAGTAAGATTGCATCCCAAGAGAAATAGAAATGTGCAGGTAGATTTCAGGCTGTTCATGCCATAATCACCACTTCAGGACCCAGTCTGTCACAGACTCTCCGGAGATAACTCTGAATGGCACAGAAAAGGTTACTGTTGTCATGGGGCTTCTGGCCCTTTGGAGGAGAACACGAAGTAAACAGGCAATCCTGAAGAGTGTTTAAGGCAGAGGGACTAGCACATACGAAGGTCTGGAGGTGAGAGACAGGAGGGCGTGTTCAGGCATCTGAAAGAAGTTTAGCATGGCTGGAGGGTAAGAGAGGGAGGCAGAGAGTAAACTTGGAGAGGCTGAGGAAGTCAGATTCTGGAGAACCACTAAGTCATAGGAAAGAATTTGGTTTTTAATTTAAATGCAGCGGGCACCTCTGCACAACTTCAAGCAGGAGAATGATCTAATCAGAGATGTGTTTTTTAGAAAGTTCCTTATGGCTGCAGAGTGGAAAGAGGATTGAAGGGAGCAAGACTAGAGATGGGGACAGACAGGAGAGAGGCATAAAGGCTTTTGTGGCATCTAGGCGAGAAGGAATGGCAGTTTGGATTATGAGGGTGGGCTTGGAGGGAAGTGATGGACTCAAGAAATGTTTAGGAGGTAGACTCAGCAGGACTCGACAAGTGAGATGACGGGGAGAAAAATGTTTCGTCCATAACAGGTGGAATAAAAGTTTTACAATTTTCACAGTGTAGGCTCAACGACGACGTGTGAGCTGACAGGTGCACTGGTGGAGAAACTGGCGGATGTGCAATGCTTGGTGAGGAGTTAGTCACGTCAGTAAAATAATTGAGGAAAGGCTCACCAAATGCTCTACCGTTTTGAGACCCTGGTACGTTCTGAATTAACCCGTGTCGGAGGTGGCTGGTGTATAGAACTTTTGGACTTGTTTGTTTTAGTTGAGGAACGAATAGCCATATCTTTCCTGACAACTAGCCCTCTCTCCCACGATTCATAGAGACTGGTTTCCAAGCTGCAACTCTGGTCCTATGTGACCCTTGGTCTCCTGGTCTTGCTTGGCTGGACAAAGGGCAGAAACTTCATAGAGGAAAATTTGGCTTTTCTTCTCCTGGGAATTTAAAATTGAGGCCGTTCACGTGGCTGGACCTTTAACATATAAACTTGGAAGCATACTTCCTACCACGTTCATTTGAGAAGCAAAGAACGGCAGTGAGTGGAGAGGGGCATGGAGGTTGTTCACAGATGAGTGTGAAAAATGGAAAAAGTCCCAATGTCCTTCCTGTCCCTTCATCCGGTTTGTTCTTCAGACCCAGCTATATTCCTGCTATTGGATTCCATGGGATTCTCTGTATCTCTCGTAGAAATTCCTACCTCTCTCTCTCTCTCTCTTTTTTTTCCTGGCTAGCTTGAGTTGGTGTTTGCTATTTGCAATAGAAGAATCTAAGTAAAATACATAACACACTAGATTTCTGTCAAAACATACATCTACACGTAGCCTCTTCTTGCCTGTACCCCCCGCAAATATAGTTCTCTTTCCATGCTCAGCTCGGGTATGCCATTTTTAATAGAAGCTTTCCACGGGTGATGTTCAATTAGCTCAGTGGTGACTCCGGACAGCTATACTTTGGCCGTGACTCACAGGGCGGCTTGCTTCCTTGGGAGGTATCAGAAAAAAAGCTGAGGAATAATTACATCCAGTTCCCTTCTGAACCAGAGCTGCTTGGATTTGGTATTGTGCCAAGCATAGCAGTTCAGCTCTGATAGATTCAATCCTTCAAAGAAACTTATGATTAGAATCGGGAACACTGATAACATTTTATAACGTGCTGAGGGCAATGTTTTTCTACAAATAATGCTCATAAATATCTTAAATTTTCTGTAAGTCTATCTCTGAACCCAAGATGTTTTTGGCAAGAAGTACAGAGCATTTTGGGACTTTTATCACATGCTGCTCTCTGAATTTAGTAACTGAGTGAATGCGTTATGTACCAAATTCTTGCTTGTTTAAAGAAATAAAGAACTATGTTTTCAAATTGAAGTCATTTTAAGGTTTTGCAGCTGTTAAATTGAAAAAGGAAAAAAAAAAAAAAAAAAGGAAAACAACCAAGCCATATTTGGGCTGAGTCTACATAGCAAAAAATAGTCAGGGAATTGAGACAATTGGCTGGTCAAATCATGGTGAGAATTTAGAAGGGGACATCCTACTTAGTGATTAAGGGCCTGGAATTGGAGTTGAAGACTTCTGGGTTGGAGCCTAGTTCTGCCCTTTTGCAGCCAGGTGGCCTTGAGCACATTTTTGTTATCTTTAAATGTTTGTTTATTTTTCAGAGAGAGAGAGAGAGAGACAGAGATTGAGTCCTCGTGGTCTGGGGAGGGGCAGAGAGAGAGCGTGACCCAGGAGCTGTCTGTGCTGACAGCAGACAGCCCATTGCGGGGCTCAAACTCACAAACGGTAAGATCATGACCTGGGCCAAAGTCTGACACTTCACCCAATGAACCACCCCAGCGCCCCATGTTATCTTTTTACACCCCAGGTTTCTTTTCTGTAAAAAAAAAAAAGGATTGAAACAGTACCTACCTCAGAAGCTTTCATGAAGACCGAGTGAGATGGTGCCCATAAAGCACTTGGCATAGTGATGGACAGGGAAAAACCCACCACATGTCAAGTAGTGTGATTTGTATTCAGCACCTGGATGAGGCAGATCGGGTAGAGGGTACGCACTGTAGGATGGCCCACTATGAATGTGACAATCTTCTGGAAACGGTATGGCAAATTATATGCCTGGGAACCAAATCTGCCTGGCAGCTTGTTTTTGTCTGGTCTGCAATCTAAGCATGGTTTTTACATAAAAAATTTTTTTTGTAATGTTTATTTTATTCTTGAGAGAAGGAGAGAGAGAGAGAGAGAGAGAGCGCACAAGCAGGGGAGGGGCAGAGAGAGGGGTACAGAGGATCCAAAGCAGGCTCCATGCCGACAGCAGAGGAGCCCAAGGTGAGGCTCGAACTCATGAATGGCGAGAGCATGACCTGAGCTGAAGTAGAGTGCTTAACCGACTGAGCTACCCAGGTGCCCCGGTTTTTACATTTTTAAATGTGATAATGCTGTATGAAGTTCACCTGAGCCCTGTGCTCCTAGAAAAAAGCAACTGCTAGAAAATCTCTCCATCTTTTTAATATTCCTAGGGCTAACTGCAGACAACCAACCACTCTATCCTGGCATATTCTTTTTTCTTTCTTTTTTTTTTTTTTAAAGCTTATTTATTTGGGGGAAAGAGAACATGAGCTGGGGAGAGGCAGAGAGAGGGAGAGAGAGAGAGAGAGCGCAGAGAGAGGAGAGAGAGAGAGAGAGAGAGAGAGAGAGAGAGAGAGAGAGAATCCAAGCAGG
The DNA here is from genome assembly GCF_046562875.1 of Panthera onca. Taxonomy (NCBI): domain Eukaryota; kingdom Metazoa; phylum Chordata; class Mammalia; order Carnivora; family Felidae; genus Panthera; species Panthera onca. Next base: position 37,229,574 of record NC_138349.1, on the reverse strand, counting down.
AGCTTGATGCAGGGCTTGAACTCACGAACAGTGAGATCATGACCTGAACCAAAATCAAGAGTGAGACACTTAACCGACTGAGCCACCCAGGCACCCCAATCCTGGTATATTCTGAGACAAGACCCATCTCCATTCTTCCGCAAGACTTCCATAAAACTCACAGATGATTCCCCTGTGTATCTCAGGTCCCCTTCCCTTCCTTTGAGACATTCCTCATTAATAAACATTAATAAACCCCATTCCAATAGCCTGAATAAAACCATCACCTTAATTGTCTGGTGCAGTTTGTCTTTGCCACAGGGTTATTAAAAAGCAAAGGCAAAAACAAAACAAAAAATATATGCAACAGGGACTGTTGCTCTCAACCCCTGAAGTATTTACTATCTGGTTTTATAGAAAAAGTTTGCAAACTCTTGTGTCCGGGATGAGAGTGTTCTGGCCCAAAATTCTCCATCAGCCATAGACACTCCTATATTTACCTGTTGAACATGTTAAGTGATTCCTATCATAACTCAGATACACCGTAAGATAAGAGAGGCCCAGTCAGAGCACTGGAATGGGGGAAGGAAATGAGCAATCAGGAAACTATAGCAGATGAAGAATGGCCAAAGGTATTTGGGCTGGATGTTTCTCTGATATTATCTCATTTAATTCTTTACAAATGAAGAGTGGCAATATGGCATCCCCAAATATGCCTCTTTGGCAGAAAGATTATTTTGAGATACAGGAGAAGCTTTCAAAATGGAGTACAAGTAACCCTTTCTTAAGGGACATTTACACTTATACGGAAGTCTCCATCTCTAAGGGTGTCTGTCTCCTTCTCTGTACCTAGAAGAGAAGGTTGAGTCTAAATCTCCAGAAACTCTTATCCACAAAGAAGGCAGTGACATAAATCTGCATAACAAACCTTACTTTTCTTTACCATGATTTTTCTGGTAAACTCCCCATAACTAGCCTCCCCTCCCCCCAACTTCCCCCAGCCCCCACACCACACTTTTCTCACACCACACACTTTTTTTCACACCACAGTTTTCTCCCAAGAGTTGGTTGCTTCACTTACTGAGCCACCCAGGCTCCCCTCGAATAGATTGAGACTCAACCACTTTGAGACTTACTCTTGCTTCTGAGAGTGTAACCTTAGGTTTGGGGGATGAAAAAAATATTTGAGGAATGCTGTTGAGACGCATGTGCCAGAAGGTATAATTAAAAATATCGAAACTATAAGAAGATTTTACACTTTAATCCAGGGAATTAATAGTATTAAATCTGTTTCCACTTAAATACCCTTAATATTATTTTTTCAAATTTTACATTCTTCTTTTCAAATATCCCCATACCCTGAAAACATTTTTGGAGTAGAGATAGGTTTTTTTCTCTGCCTCCTCAGCTGTTGCAAGAAAATAATTTGTTTGCATTTTAATACTATTTCCTGCCCCTGGAAGTATCCCAGTGTAGATATCGTTTAAGCATTTAAAAATTCATTGAAATATTTACTTTGTTCTGTTTTTTTTCCCTCCTCTGTTTGTCTGGAAATAAAAATGATTTAAAAAATCCTTGAATAGGTTCTTATATGGATGTATTAATTCGATATAAATTATTTATATTTCTTGTCATGCCTTGTTGCCAACTAGGCTGGGACTGCCTAGTGAGCAAATAACTCCTACAGCAGAAAATAACCTGTTCTCGCTAGTCTTTGAAATGGTGATTAAGGTCTATGCAGAACTGGTGTGTTGTTGGAATACCACCTCTGGAAAACAGAACAGGATCTTTTGTTTTTAAGTGTGAACGTTTATTTTTGAACTACAAGATTAGTATTTGTGATATTCTAAAAGCTTTGCCTGTGTATGTCGGACTACTTAGGTGTTGGTTTTTTTAATGTTTGTTTATTTTTGAGAGAGAGAGAGACACACACACACACACACACACACACACACACACACACACACACAGAATTTGAAGCAGGCTCCAGGCTCTGAGCTGTCAGCACAGAGCCCGAGGCGGGGCTCGAACCCACGGAATGTGAGATCATGACCTGAGCTTAAGTCGGACGCTTAACTGTCTGAGCCACCCAGGCTCCCCAGAACTATCCAGGTTTAAAATTACTCTACTTGGACACGTCAGAGGAGGGTCTGTTAATTTTCTATAGCTGGTGCCCTAGGCAGAGAAATCTCTTTGACATTCAAACGCTATTTAAAAACATTGGTTTGGGGCGCCTGGGTGGCGCAGTCGGTTAAGCGTCCGACTTCAGCCAGGTCACGATCTCGCGGTCCGTGAGTTCGAGCCCCGCGTCAGGCTCTGGGCTGATGGCTCGGAGCCTGGAGCCTGTTTCCGATTCTGTGTCTCCCTCTCTCTCTGCCCCTCCCCTATTCATGCTCTGTCTCTCTCTGTCCCAAAAATAAATAAAAAACGTTGAAAAAAAAATTTAAAAAAAATAAAAAATAAAAAAAAAAAATAAAAACATTGGTTTGTCTTCTATGGTAGTCACTTGACTGGATTTTCAAAGAAGTTTCAACTTAAATAAAAATGATTAGAGATCGACATTCAACAATGCCTGAAGGTCACAACTGCAGTTGTGCAGTTGTCACATCATATTGAGCTTTTTTCTTAAACATAATTCTGGTTTTAATTTAGTAAAACCTATGAGAAAAATGTGAACTAAAAACCTTAGACAAAAACCTTAGAAGGGACACACACACACACACACACACAAATACACATCCCTGGGAGAGATGGATTAAGGCTCTTTAAGGCTTTTTAAAATATCAGTATAAAAAACTTTTATTTCTTTTAACTAGGTTTTTTTTCGTTGTATCTCCTATATGTTAGGCATTAAACCAAATCTATTCATGTATGCTATCTCATTTCATTCTCTTCTTCTTCTTTTTTTTTATGTTTATTTTTGAGGGAGAAAGCCCTCAAGTCGGGGAGGTGCAGAGAGAGAACGGGACAAAGCATCCAAAGTGGGCTCCGGGCTGACAGCAGAGAGCTCAGGAACCTCGAGATCCTGACCTGAGCCGAAGTCGGACGCTTAACCAACTGAGCCATCCAGATGCTCATTTCATTAATTCCTTGAGATAGATACTATTCCCTCTGTTTTAGAGAAATAACCTTGAAACTCAATGAGGCTACAAAAAAACCTGCCTAAGGTCACCAAGCTCTTCCTCTAGCAGAAGAGGATGTCATTTGATGGCAGTTCTGACTTCCATGTTGAGAGTTCTGTTGACTACTGGTTAGCAGGGCCAACTAACATATGCTGCCAATACTGTGGGCCAGCGTGAGGTTCTGCAGAGAGTAAAGAGGATCAAAGTCCTTTTGGACTCCATTACAGTAGACAGGAGGAGGCGATTTGCTCTGGGGCAAGACTGAGAATGTACAGGGCTGTTCTCCCCCCAAAAAAGCAAACTGCTTTTGGTCTCTGTGCCCGTGGGGATTGAGAAGAGTACATGTGACAGATCAATCACTTCATACTAAAGTCCGGGGTCTAGGCCAGGCCAGTTAGGATACTTCATCCAGCACGGCAGCTGCAATTGCGCACGTACCACAAATAGTCTCCTGTCATCTGCTGGAGAGGATACCCTGTTAACAAAATGCTTGTTTATTTTGAGAGAGAGCAAGCGAAAGCGGGGCAGGGGCAGAGAGAGAGAGAGAGGGACCCTGACAGCACAGAGCCTTGATGCAGGGCTGGATCCCACGAACCCTTGAGATTACGACCTGAGCTGAAATCAAGAGTCCGATGCTTCACCAACTAAGCCACCCAGGTGCCCCCTCCCCGCCTTTTTAAAACATGCTTTGGGGGCACCTGGGTGGCTTAGTCGGTTGAGTGTCGGACTCTTGAGTTCAGGTCACGATCTCTCAGTTTGTGAGTTTGAGCCTCATGTTGGGCTTTGCGCTGCGAGGGCAGAGCCTGCTCGGGATTCTCTCTCTCTCTCCCTCTGTCCCTCCCCTGCTCATGCTCTCTCTCTCTCGCTCTCTAAAAAAAAGGCTCTACTGTTTTTTTTTTTTTAATTTTTTTTAACGTTTATTTGTTTTTGAGACAGAGAGAGACAGAGCATGAACGGGGGAGGGTCAGAGAGAAGGAGACACAGAATCTGAAACGGACTCCAGGCTCTGGGCTGTCAGCACAGAGCCTGAAGTGGGGCTGGAACTCACAGACCGCGAGATCATGACCCGATCTGAAGTCAGCCACTTAACCGACTGAGCCACCCAGGCGCCCCTCTACTGTTAAGTTGAATGGGGCCATGCGACCACCACTCTGTTTGCAAAACAATCCTCACAGCAACCTTGAAAGGTAGGTGTTCTCTCCATCCAACATTGGAGGAAGCTGCAGCTCAGGAATGTGAAATGACGTGCCCAAGGATGCACAGTGAGTAGCGGCCAAGAATGGCAGGGAACCTGGCCTATCTGTCTCTGAAGTCTGTGCCATTATGTGGCCTTTCTTTACTGCTCCTACCAGATCATCCTACAAGGGAGGCACTTGATATGAAATGGTGAAGCCAGATACTTGAATTGACCAGTTTATCAACAACTTTGTGACTAATTCCGTAAGAGATTTTATAAAAAACCTAGGCAGATTGTGAAATAGTCATACAGTGCTTATTATTCCTTTGGGTTTCATTAGTCTGTTTTGGGTAACTGAACTCATGTATCATGGAATATAAGGTATGGAGTTAGGCTGGGAGTCAGCTTGGACTCAACTTGTTTGCTGAAACTTCAAACGCTATAAACTAGTACCTGGAATAGTCAGAATTATATTCTTTTGAGCCATTAACTTTGTCTAGCACCTACTTTGTGCTGCACAATGATTTCATTATCTTCTAATCATTCTTGATTCACTTGTTTGAGGTGAGTAAAGCAGAGTTTATGCGGAGTTTAATATGAAGGCTGACAAATCTGTTTCTGTAATCGATTGATTTTTTTTCTGGTTCTGTTTTGCTTTGCTCTTACATTAAAAGGGACTTATTTTTATGGCCCCAGCCCATCCACGTTATATACCATAATGGATTATGCATGAATAAAATAAGGGATCTAGATCTTTAATAATAAACCATTTCATAGCAGCAGTGGTTCTATAAATGGATATCTTACCTATTAAAGAAAATGCAATTGGGAAATAAAATACACAGCCACCCAAATAACAGCTCATGTTACAAATAAACAGTTTGGATGCAGCTACAAGATTTTTCTGGCAAAATAGTAAATTAAACACTTCAGCAGATGTGTTAAACCGATAAAAATCCTCATCCTGTGTGTTTTGTTTTAATAATACAGGATATATGGACAACAAGATGCCTTCTTTGTTTTATTCATAGTCGTGTGAACAGAAGAATAAGTTGAAGAAAGTTTCTTGTGTTTTTCTGGGAGAATGAGGTTATAGCAGTTAGAAACATCATTAGCAGCTTAAGTCAATAGAATTTATGAGATTCCCTTCGCCACCTCTCCCCCATTGGCATTCCAGGTGTAGGCAGCTACTGGTGTAGGATCACCCTCTCAACTATGCCATCAGGGATCCAGAGACTTCCTATCTTTCTATGCTGTCATTCTTAGCAAGGAGTTTTCCATTTTTCTGTTTGTTGCCTCATGGTTGCAAAAGAGCTGCAATAGATCCAGCCATCAGGGAAAAGGGGGAAGGATCAGGGTATCTATGATCCTTTATCTGTCCACTCTCACCTGTATCTCTTAGACCAGAATTATGTCACAAGTCCATGTCTAATTTCAAGGAGCTGGGCAAATGAGGAACAGGATTGCCATTATTGGTATGGCCATCCATGACTAATCCTCAGGGGCTAGGCAATTGTTGCCTCCAAACAAAATCAGGGTGCTGTTCAGAAAAAAGAAAGGCCTGGATATTGGTTCCAATTCAGAGGTTTATGCATGTTTTGGTTATCAATCTGCTGTTCTTTCCTTATTTTCACAGAAATAGTCTGGTCAACGTTGCTACCAATAGCTATTCCTGATGGATGTCTATGCTTGAGTGTGGATTGTAGAGATTCAGATGTAGGGGAGATCAGTGAGGACAAGAGGGGCCATGGAATACCTCAGGGAAGAATAAAATTGAAGGGTGAGCAGAATTAAGCAGAATTAAGAAATTGAAGGGTAAGGAAAGGAAACAGCATCCTGGATATAAGAGGTATTGCACAAGTAAAGGCAGGGAGGTTGGCTAAGCACTTGTCTGATGAGAGAGAAGGGAATCACCTTCTGAGAAGAGTTGAGACTATCCGCAGTATGTGTCTCTTTATTCTGATGCATTGATATCTGGGACCTTGCTGACTGGAGAGACTGTCCTTCCCAGGGCTAGCCAATTCTTAGAGATAGTAAATGACTTGCCTGCAAGCACACACAGACCAACCAATTCAGAGACTGCTCCCCCCACCCCAACCTCCACCCCCCCCCCCCCCAACTATCTTTGTTCTTGAGCTCTTCCACTTTGGGCCACTGTCCACATACTCTAATCACACAAGGACCAGGTATGAGACAACTAGAGACAGCACCACACCCCAAAGTCTGTTGAAATTATTTAAACCAGTCAATCCTAACTAAATCTGCCTCACTCATTCCTTCTTATAGGAACCACAATAAAGGCTCTTTCCCGTGTTTTCTCCTTTCTGCATCCTAAGGGACCCCCGTGCTTCCCCGTGTGGGATCATGACCTGTGACATGCCATGCCTCCTGTTTCTAAGGATCTGTGAGTATAAACTTCCTTCACGACACTTCATACTGGATTAAAACAAGTCCCCACATGTTCTGCACCACTATGCTTGTTTGAAGGAGCATCGTTTGGGCTGGGAACACTGAGAAAGAAGGTCTCATGTTGTGGTCTGAGATTTCTGGTTTGGGTTTGGTGGAGAAGAGGAAGCTCGTTGAGGAAGGGAGGGACTTGGAAGTGTTTATAACCTGGCTCGACGGATATCGTAGGATCCTGGTGCTGTTTGCTGGTGAGTGGGTTTTTCTCTCAGAGATTCCTCAAAATGTGACCATGTTACTGTGCGAAAGTCAATTATCTCTCTAAGTGATCTTCAGTTTGCTATCAGTGTCTGAGAAAGAATGGTGAGATTATTAAAAAGATTGAGGCTAATAAACTGATGAAAACCAATGAGCTTATGTGTAACCTTATTTCATAAACGACAGGTTTTTCAGCTTGAGCAAAAGAGATGTGCAGGTTCCCGCTGCTATTTGAAAGTAGAATATTCCCGGGGTGCCTGTGTGGCTCAGTCGGTTGAGTGACGGACTCTTGATCAGGTCACGATCCCGGTGGTGGGATCGAGTCCCACATCAGGCTCTGCGCGGAGTGTGGAGCCTGCTTGGGATTCTCTCTCTCCTTCTCTCTCTGCCTCTCCCCAGCTCTCTCTCTCTCTCTCTGCTGTAAATGACTTGCCTGCAAGCACACACAGACCAACCAATTCAGAGACACCCCCCCCATCTCCACCCCTCCACCCCCCCCCCCCCCAAACTATCTTTGTTCTTGAGCTCTTCTATTCTGGGCCACTCTCACATGTATCTCTTAGACCAGAAGCAATTACTATTTTGCACAAGCAAAAATCCTCTTGGGATCTCTGTCAGTGAAAACCGGTACTAATGCAGGGCTTTGTAAAAAAGTGAAGTAGCAGGAAGCGAACTTCTGGATAGTAGGGGGAAACCTGTACTGGGAAGACCAACAAAACTAGTCTTTTCCTTTCAAACAGAATCTCTTCCCCCTTTTATTCAACTGTGAAATGATGTCTGTTGAAATATGCACGTTACTATTCTGTTTTTAAAATTCTAGGAACCCCTCCTTGGAAGTGTGGAATTAATGAACCCAAACGAGTGTTACTCTTTTATTGTTGAAACAGCACGGCAAACAGCAACTAATAAGACATTGATGGTGATTACCATATTTCCGAGCCTAATTTTCCGACACAAATAGTCTGCAGTGAAAATACGAAGAGAGGAGGCTGTGAGGTTACCTGGCTCTGAAGAGGGTGGACCTTCTGGGGCTGAATTTCCAGAAATTTCCCCAGGCAAATTGCTGTGCTTAGAGGCCGGAATGGGCCAATTTAGAGAAGAGGTTTGGGAACCCTGCTGAGAGCAGCTGATGAATGGTGATAACTGTTAGCTTTTCAACTTAAGCAAATAAGGTTTGGTTAAAGCCAGTTCACACATCTTTGGTAAGTCTGAAGTTTCAGAACTGTTGCTGTTAAAATTCAACTTCCTGAGCTGCCCCAAATCATCTGCTCCTCCAAATTGTGTGTGGTGTAATATACGAAAGATAGAAAAACATGGTAGCCAGGAAAAGACGCCCTCTCTCTATTTTGTTTTGTGGTAGATAAAAGCCAGAGTGCCTAATAGAATAAGATACTGAGAGAACCAGGGTAGCCATCTGAAACAACAAAACAGCTATTTTAATTCCTAAAAAACCTTCGTTGTAATAGCCTTCGTTATTAGGCATTCATTCTAAAGTCATTTAGGAGGAAAAGAACATGTTTAGATGTAGTAAAAAAAAACAGGAAGGCAAGATCGATCCCTTTACATTAGGCTTGGAACGTTGTATTTTTTGTTTTCTTGTGTGTGTGTGTGTGTTTTTTATTAAACTCGTTTTATAAATGGGTTTTCCACCTGATTTAAACCAACCATTTTCTTCAAAAGTCTGAATTGCTCTTTTGCATTTGAAAATACAGTCATTCCCCAAGGCATTGTCTCCGGGATTACAGGGAGGACTTTGAATCCTTTCTGCCACAAACAGGTGTTTCAAGGAAAACTCACCAAAGCAAAAAGCAGCTGGGCTCTCCCACCTAGCAGTAAGGTAACTCCGGTCCCCCCTGGAGGCGTCCCTCTTCTCCTCTTGAACATGGTAAGGTTGGACCAGATGGTCCCTGCAGTCTCCTCCGTCCCCATGGTACCTGGTCCTGGGCACTTAGAGTGGTTGTATAGTGGCTTGAAGCATGAGAGCCCCCACGGGAGAGGTGTTTGGGGTATGGACTTCATCTGGGAGGTGACCAGCCTCTAGCCCGGGCCTCAAAAGTGGGTCAAAACAATACACAAAGAAAACCGCACTAGAGTGATTCAAACAGACATTTCTCCAGGGGGACCTTCCTGGGCTACGGGAAGGTGCTGCCTTCTCATAGAGAAAGGGAGGACTGCCTAGTGCTCCATCTTTGCGGAACAGCTGCGTGATGGTGGCAACACTCCTATTCAGCAAAGGGAGAGTCTGAGGGGGGCTGGTGTGGATCCCAGTCAGAGGGCAGGGGCAGCCACACTGCCCTAGCTACACCAGGGTGACTTCTCTCCCTTCTCCCAGCCTTGGGGAGGTGACTAGTGCTCCAGACCTGAGAGACAGTTTCTCCTAGGCTCCTCAGAGTGACCCAGGAGTACATTCCTCTGAGTGAATGACCACTCCCAGAACATTTCCTTAAGAAAGACCTTTTGTATTTCAACACTGTCTGAGCTGAAAATGACTAGCTTTGAGATTATAAAAAAGGATCCCATAATTTTTCTCCTTTACCCGGATCTGTTCAAAGGGCAAAAGCAAACCATAGCCCATGAGCACTAAAAGGAGCCTCATCTTATTTCCTTTTTAGAAACTGCTCTGAGAAATTAACAGACTCACTAAAGTCATGCCGCTAGTTCGGTGACAGTCAGGACTGAGATCCAGATCCCTTTATCACCTTGCTAGTGGCTGAATGCTCCTGCAAACCAATGGTCCTACTTTATAGCACGCATAAAAATAAAATTCGACACATACCCAGCACTGTGAATATGAAGGTTGTTAAAGCTGACCTCTATGAGAGGACCTTTCCTTGCCCAGTTTCTCAGAGAGGGCAGCGGAAATGGCCTGAACTCAAATCCAGCAGCGGGCGTGCGCTGATGACTCTCCTGTCTGCTCGTGTGGGTGCATCTGCTCAAAGAGAGTGCCCTGTTTGGCCCAGTCTGTGTAGCTGGGTGAACAAACTTGACCCGGAACAATGGGAATTTCAAAAGAATGCCCGCTCATTGTCTGTTTAGTGTGGATGCTGCTTTAGTTAATCGTCACATCATCCCCCTGAGCAAGGTATGCTGCTGGAAGAGTCCTTGAAAGAAAACTTTATCAGAAGGGCATCTCCCCTCAAAGAGGAGTCGCAAGATACCTCTGAACAAGAATGGAAGGAAAGCATATTTGCACAAAGTCTGCCCAGATTCTGTCTTCAGGCTAGCTCAGCTCAGTATCCTGGGGAAACGTTGTGATTTTGGCCGAGTGGAGAAGCCCGTTCAGAAAGGTGACCATATTTGCCCATCCAACAAGTCATACAACCTGAGACGCAACCTTCCTCAAATACTTCCCAGGGTGTTGAGCATGTATTTGTGCACGGCTTACCATTTTTAGTTGTTAACAATTATCTTGACGTGAGTAGTTACCACCAGTATCATTCATACTTTAGAGATAAAGGCAAACTCTTTGCAAACCTTTGGTGGCCGCCCACTGCTTACAGGACAGTGCTAAAGCCCCTTGGCTTGATGTGCAAGGTCCCTGTAGCATCTAATAAGAAGGTTATTATTCTCTCATAGCTTTTAGGCTTCAGCCAGTGTGGACTCATTCATCAGCATATATGTGTCGGGTCCCCACTGTGGACCAGGCACTGTGTTGTGCATCAGGGATAAAATGAATCAGACAGGCACCTTCCTCGTGCCCCCTGTCAGCACTCTGTTTCCCAAACACTCCCCGGGGTTTCTCAGCCTCGGTCGGGTCTTTGCTCCTCCTGTTCCCTGCTGCGGTATTCTACCCTCATCTTCTCGTCAGAAAACAACCACTTCTCCCTTAAGGACCTCTTCTCTAACATTGTCCTTGATCTTGCCCCCGTCGCTACAATCATGGGTTTCTATTGTACTTATCGTATTGTAGCCTATATTCGTACCAGTTTTTACAGCTCAGATGATTCCAAACACTCAGTTGTAAATTCCTCATGAACAGAGGTCACATCTTATTAATCTTTTAATCCTTGCTGCCTAGCATGGTGTCTGGCCGGTGTTTAGGGATAATAGACATTTGCTGGACTAATGGGGGGCATTGACATCGCCTTTGGCCTCCTGGTCCTGTGGTCAGCCTCCTGATTTCCTCCACATTTTACTCCCTCATTTATAGTAACTTATGTCTTATTAAGTTCCCCCAAATGTCCATTGCCTGTGATGTGGAACTCTTAGAATACTTTGGGCAGAAAAATCTGTGGGAATTGCCTCATGTCCAGTGAATCACTCACTGAGAAACATGGGGTTAATGTACACTTGATTTTTGAGCGTGTTTATTTGTTAATATTTGTTAGCATTGTATTTGCTTATTCTGATAAGGAATCTTGGTTTGCATTTCTCTTTATTTCTATTTTAAGCTTTCAGCAACTGCTCTGAGGAAAGTGAAAAACAGTTTCTTCCAGGACAATAAGGTGAATATTGTGTGGAGGATAATCTCCAAAGTATTGCTTATGTTGCTATTCAAATGACCTACTTGTTAATGTGAAACCTTTTCATTTCAAAAGCTGTTGACTGGACCTAATTGCTTTTTGATTGCAGTGCTAGCAAAATACAGTAATATTAATTATCATGGAGTCTATCATTTAAAAAGGTGGGGTATTTATTTTAGAATTGAACTAAACAAAGGATATGTTCTTTTGTAAGATTTTTCCTTAAATAGTTCATAGTTGCATATTAACTTTCATACATTAATTTAATTGTGAGTTATGAGAACTTCTTGCACATTTTTAGAATTTTGGGGATTGGAGCTTAAGACTAAAGTCATCTCTATATATTTATATCTATATCATCTATTTATATGCATATCTATCTATCTATCTAATCATCTATCTTCCATCCATCCATCCATATATTTTTTATAGAATAAGAGGAAGTAGGATGTATTTTATGTTTATTTTTGACTACAGTGTTTGGGCTTTTCACCTCTTAATTAATTTTGGTTCTACAGTCTAGAGTTTTGCTGGAGCTCATAGATGAGTTTGCTTACCCACTTTTTAATCTTTGAGGAGCAACAGAAAATGGAAAAGATGCCAAAATATTAGAGCAAATTTCTGGGCAAATTTGATTCTTTGACAAAAGAGAGAAGAGAATGGAATCTGCAGACCAAAGCGTGGTGCCCTTGAGACTCATATTGGGAAGGGCTCTAGAATAAATTATTGAAAGATAGTTACTGAACATTTAGAAATGGAAACTTTAATCACTAAGATTCTCAAGGGTTTATGAACAATATATCTTGGTAAGCTAATATTGTTTTCTAATCCCTTTATTAAACAAAGTTCCTCATCAGACTTTGTTTCCTGAACAATTACATGCCACTTTACCTTCCCTTCTGCCATTTTTGGAGCTTGGAATACCCTTTGTATCCACTCTTCTCTATTGAAAATTTATTCATTTATCAAGAGGCAACTCAATGTTCTAGTAAAGCCTTCTCAAGTCCCCCAGTATTGAGGGCAACTTCTCACAGAATAATAGATGTGTATCTTGTTTCCCTTCTTTCATTGTGTGTTATAGTCAGTGTTTATAAATCTGTTCTCTGCTTGTTGAAGACAGAACATGTCCAGCTCAGCCCATGGCTCTCCTCTAGGATAATCTGTAAGCTTACACATGTCAGTGTTACTTTCTCCTAGAGTTTCATCACATCTTCATTTTCTTTTAGCTTTTCGTAACTGGATAAAATTAGCTGTTAAGTTACTCGAGCTCTTCCACTCTCTTATCTTCAAAGGGATGGTACCATGACAGCAAGTAGGTCCAACACTGGTCAGAATGTCTATCTTAAAGCAGAATGTAATTTCCTTCTCCTCCATCTTGTCTCTGTGTCAGAATTGATTTATACCAGGGACGCAAACCTTTTTTCTCTGTATGGCTGGAAAGCTTGCAGTTTGCTGCATTCCTGTTACTTTATCTCAATAGTATTTACCAATGGTACATCATTTGGTTGAGATACATTTTCTTTACATTCAGGGCTATTCTTTGCTCCACCTTAAAAATGCCCGTTTCTCTCAATCCCAACTGAGAATGGCATTCATTCACTCATGCGTTCAAGAAACATTTGTTGAGTCCTAATGTGTGCTAGGCACAGAGACACAAAAATAAATAAGATACTTTTTTTTTTCAGTTCTCCAGGAGCATTATGACCTCTCAGCAAAACAGATACTCAAAGGGGGGCATTTCCAGTATAGTATTCTAAGACAGTGCCAAAGAGAGGCACGGATCTCATGGGAATGCTTAGGGACAGTTCTGACCCTGCTTGGGGGGTGGGGTGAAATAAGAGAAGGTTCCCAGGAGTTGTGATATTTAAGCTAAACCTATGGACATGAGTAGATATTAGCCCTAAGTAGGAATTAGCTATGTAAAAGTGGAGGGTGGGGCAAGGGGGTGGGGAAAGGTATTCTGGGCAGAGGGGAAGCCATGAGCAAAGGCATGGAGGTTGAAGCATCATGATGTGGTCTGGGAAATACAAACCATTTGGTGTTGTTGGAACATGAGGTTCAAGGCAGGGAGAATCAGGAGATGAGGCTAGAAAGTCTCAGGTCAGATCTCATAGAGTCTTGAAACTCAATCAAGGAACTTGGCAGCCATCTTGTCCTGAGTTCTTCCCCAGTAAGTCACACTAACAACCCTATCATTACGTTTCCTTCTTTGGGTTGAAAACTTAAGTTTTCTTTGTCTATTTTCCACAGATACATAAGGATGGAGCTAATTTGTATTGACTGTTGAATTTTCAGGAATTTTGCAAGTTGATTGTTAAACATAGTTATTTTTAAAAATTAAATTATATAAACATATAATTAAACTTAATTTAATATGAAGATAATACACACTCAAAAACATATAATTTTTAAATTATTTTTTACCACATTTTACTATACTATACTGTACAATAGCTGTACTCTCAAGGCTGTGTCTGTTGTTCCTGTATGGTGGTAATACAATTTAATGGTGTGATATGACTGCCCATCTCTTCCCAACCCTGTTTATTACATCAGGTTGGTAGCCTGAAGTTGGCCATGTTGGGAATATTTACAGCATGGAAATCAGCAAACACCATGAGTCAGGGATTGACTTATTGTTTTGGTGGCTGTCCAGACTTAAGAAAACGATAGAGCAAATGTAAATAATGCACATTAAACATGAAAGTGCATTTGTGTCTGTAGCCATTACATTGGGAGTAGTGTAAAAAATGGGAAAATATTCTTCCAGTATTTGAAGACTATTTTCCAATTCAGCAAGGAAATCACTCACATCATTGACATGTGAGTAAAGTTCGAGCATATGTCTGTTGTTTTGCTTTTGTCCTCATCTGTCAGTATAAATGAAAACATCAACCAAAATTTATTTCAGGATTATGCTCATTTGTCATTTGCGACCAAAGGTTCAATATAGACCCAAGACTTCAGCAAAAATCAACAGCATTTTGTCAGAATCCATTTGCTTGATGGAATTTACAGCAAAAAGTATCATGTATTTTATTATTTGTAAATTGTGAGCTATACGTATTTTATGTAAGTAAAATTTACAATAAGATTTTATGAATACACATGACCTATACATTTTTTTTCTCAAAGAGCTGACTGTTAAACACTTTCTAACATATCATGGCCCAAACCTATGCCTGACTACAATGTAGCTTATTTTTTTCCTGTTGATTCCTGAGTTCTCTCCCACAGTTTTTTTGCCAACATAGAAATTCCCATTTTGTGTGGTTTTACAAAGATCTGTGTATTTTCTCTCTCCTACCTAACTTTTAGTTTCTATCATTCTCTTTCTTTTTTTTATTAGTTGGCAGAAAATCTTCAATTTTAGGAACCTATTTTTTTTTTTTGTTTTGTTTTTCATTTGATAATTTTATTTATTTATTTATTTATTTATTTAATTTTACATCCCAATTAGTTAGCATATAGTGCACCAATGATTTCAGGAGTAGATTCCTTAGTGCCCCTTACCCATTTAGCCCATCCCCCCTCCCACACGCCCTCCAGCAACCCTCTGTTCTCTATATTTAAGAGTCTCTTCTGTTTTGTCCCCCTCCCTGTTTTTATATTCTTTTTGCTTTCTTTCCCTTGTGTTCATCTGTTTTGTGTCTTAAAGTCCTCATATGAGCGAAGTCATGATATTTGTCTTTTTCTGACTCACTAATTTCTCTTAGCATAATACTCTCTAGTTCCATCCACGTAGTTGCAAATGGCAAGATTTCATTCTTTTTGATTGCCGAGTAATACTCCATTGTATATCTATACCACATCTTCTTTATCCACTCGTCCATCGATGGACATTTGGGCTCTTTCCATCCTTTGGCTATTGTTGATAGTGCTGCTATAAACATGGGGGTGCATGTGTTCCTTCGAAAGAGCATGCCTGTATCCCTTGGATAAATACCTAGTAGTGCAATTGCTGGGTCGTAGGGTAGTTCTATTTTCAGTTTTTTGAGGAACCTCCATACTGTTTTCCAGAGTGGCTGCACCAGCTTGCATTCCCATAGTTTCTATCATTCTTAATCACATTGGCAGCTCTCTGGGAAAACAGCTTTTCTCTCTTTTTGTGATGCCTCATGGCCTTAGCCCATCATTCCATTACCAGGTCCAGAAGGTAGAAATATATTTTGTACCCCTCCACCCCCCCTCCCCATGTAGCTACTTGTTCATTTCCCACTTTTTCCTTTCTCATGCAAATTCCCAACTCTCAACTGCAAGTTGGTATGTATAAATTCCACTCAGATTAGCAAGTCCTCGAGCTTTCCTCCATGGACTTCATAGTCCTGAGAGATTTTTCTAAGCTTCCTATGACAGAGTTAGCAATTTCTGCATGAATCAGTAGAAGCAGAGGGAGGGTCACTGCTATGGCTTTCATATTCTCCATAGGAGGGGCTGCCACTGGGGGAACACGTCAGGTTTGTGAAAAACCAAGTTTCTGTCATTCCAAAACAGTTGTCGTTGAGGACTGAATGCTTCTTACTATAGGCCAAGAAACAGGTTTCTTAGAGCTTGTAGTACCAGTCCTCTTGTCATAGAATGCATAAGTCAATGCTTCTTCTTCAGGGGGATCTGCATCCTAGAGATGCAGCTTCAGTCTCCCCTTGGTTATTTTATGTCTCAGACTAGATGTCTCTTCTTCCAAGAAGTCTTCCCTGACAGGTGTTCTCTGAGAGGTGGTGCTCCCAGGTACTCTTGAAGCACTGTTTTCCAGCTGGAGATCTGCTGGCCTTTGAAGGTCACTGCCTGGCTTCTAAACTGTCTCCTACATGGCTCTGTGAGGACAGAGATGGGCCCTTTCTCTGTGACTTTTTTTTCAGCTCCCAGCATAATATCTGGTAAATGGTAGGCACTCAATAAACATGCACCGAATGAAGCAATGAGTGAATAAATGAATGGTTTCCAGAGGTCTGGATGAGGCTCCTGTTGATATAAAGACCAAGGAGACAAATGTCCTGCTCTCTAACAGATATTCAGTAGAGAAATACTATTAATATACAAGAAATTCACCCATTCCAAAAGCGTCTGAATAGTGGGCACGTAGTAATCACTGGTTTACTGCAAATTTGAAATTTCACTGGACAAATGCTGCCAGGTCCTCCCACCCATAGTGTGGGGGAATATTCCTAGATAAGACTTGGATTCTGCTCCCTTGGTGGGGCTCCCAGGTCATTGTTCTCTATACCTCCTGGCTTCTCCCTCAGAGATGCCTTTCCTTTTCAATAAACCTGTTGGCCACTTCTGAAAATGGAATGGGAATCTATCCTTTGAGTACATTTTTCCTGCCCCGAGAAAGTTGGGGAACCAAGGATCCTTTCCTAACTTGAGCAGGGTCAGTCTCCTTGAGCTCAGCCTGGCAATGCTTCCACCAACAGACCTTTTTCTATAAACTTCTGGGTTTTCTATATATTTGATTTGAGTTCACTCTGTGCCAAAGGCCACACCTGCACTTCTTTTGAAGGTAGGTTTTCCTCTCTAGGTTTAATTACTGTTATTTTGGACATAACTGGTTGCTGTGGGATCACCTCCTAAGCCTTATGGAAGCATTTGTGTGTGTGTGTGTGTGTGTGTGTGTGTGTGTGTGTGTGTGCGCGCGCCTCTGAGATGATACTTTATTTCTCCCAGAGGATTTAAGGAGGGATGTGCAACCACATTTTTGATCTGCTCTTTACCCGAGGGCGTGTCTTCCTGCAGTGCCCTAGATCTTTGCTTTCAGGATTAATCTGAATTTGAGAATCTCTTCCTTGTTGCAAAGACTGGCTATGAGAAACCATTTTATTTTCAGACTAGTGGTTTCCTGCACTTGTGGTCTATGTTCCCTCTCAGCTTTGTTTGCACGTTGGCTGGTTTTTGCTTGTACTCTTCTCTCTCTTGTAATACCTGGTCATAAAGAGTGAAAAGGAGCCAGCTGATGCTTTCCACATTCAGGCTAGCGTCCATCTCCTTGGGCAAGTTCAAAGTTTATTAGATCCATTTCCTATCTTCCAAGTTGCCATAGAAGACAGTTTAACCAATGTTTCATGTCTGCATAACAGGCCACCATTTCTTTAGCCTCCTATACGTTTTCTAACCATCTCTCTAGCTTTCTTTAGCAACTTTTTTTTTTTTTTTGCCATTTCCCCAGCCTCCATATACATCTAGTTCCAAAGCTACTGCCTCCTAATTTAGGTTTTTGTTACAGCAGCGCCCACTTCTAGGCACTAGTGTCTGTATCAAGAAGCTATTGCTGTGTAACAAATGGTCCCAAGTGTGTTGGCTTAAATAGCAATCCTTTAGGTTTTAATAACAAATGGCTCTGATAGACATGGATAGGTTAATACAATCTACCCCAAAGATTAAGGCTTTTTACATTGGAATTATGGAGACAACATTTTTATTTGTCTGTTGGATAATGGTGTTATTTTCCCTTCACACATTAAAAAAATGCTTTGATAAGTGTGCATGATCTTCTTTCTAAAAAAAAATCAATAGCAGGTTTTTAAGTCTGCAAACATCAGCAAATGAAGAGAACCAGGGCTTAAAAGTTGTAAATCCAAGTTTGAAGCAACTAAGATTTCTGCAAACTCTCACTTCAAAGGCTGAGGGAACCGAGCAGGGCAGCTTGAAGGAGGAAATTCTTCTCTTTATTGGCAAAGTCGCTCTAGGAACCAGTGTGTTTTCTTTCTGTCAAGGCTCACGGAAGGAAGATAGAGCTTTGAAGTCAGGTGAACTAAAATCTTTGGGGGGAATTATTCAGTAAGGCAGAGGCTGAGGATGCAGAAGCTAGACATAGTGGGAAAAGCAGCAGACTCATTAGGACCTTAAGACCTGGGGGGCCTTGGGTGAGGTCAGTGAAGGCACGCAGGTTGGGGGCTCAGTCCTTCAGGGCCTTGTGGAAAAACAAAAACAAAAACAAAAACAAAAAACAAAAAAAGAAGGAAGGGCTGGAGCTCCTAATGGCAGGCAGGGTTACAAATATAACCTTTATGTCAAATCCAATTTTAAAGCTCTTGCTCTGTATATTACTTTTGTGAATACAGTAATTAGCAAGTACTCGCATACTATGAAATGTTTTTGCCAAAGTGTTACTGGAAAGACATGTGCCCCATTCTTTGTAATTTCGTGAGCCAGTCAGGGGAGGCAGAGCTCCCTCAGACTCAGGGGTTCCACATAATGGAAGTTTATTTCTCACTCGTCAGGGCCTCACGTGGACAGAAGGGAGGCACTGGTCTGGGCAGGGGGCACTCGGGAATCTGGGCTCCTTCTGTCTCACAGCTCCACCCTGTTAGGGCTCCTTGTGGTTCTCTGTTGAGCTCGTAGATGGCGAGAAGGAGTGAGGTGTACTTATGTACTTTGGGATCTTTTCCTGTGCACACACCTCCCATATGCTTGAAGAGTTAGCATCTTATTTCCTTCCCCTTGAGTGTGGGTGGAGGTCATGAAGAGAGAAAAATGGAAGTAATGGGATGTAGCTCCCGAGACGAGATCATAGAGGCCTGGCAGCTTCCTGTTTGCACTCTCTTTCTCTGATTGCTCACTTTGGGGGAAAGTCAGCTGCCGGGTCACGAGGACACTCAGGCAGCCATGTGGAGAGGCCTGGGTGGTGAGGAACAGAGGCCTTTTGGGAACTGCCAGCAGGGAAACGAGGCCTCCTGCCAAATGCCCTGTCAGGGGGTCACCCGGGAAGTGGATCCTCCAGATCCAGTCAATGGTAGAATGACACAGTCCCAGTCGATGGCTTGACTGCACCCTCACGAGGGACCCTGGGCCAAAAACACCCAGGAAGACCACTCCTGGATTCCTCAGCCTCAGAAATGGTGTGAGATAATAAATGTTTGTTGCTCTCCATTGTTACCAGGCCCTTTGAGAATTATTTAATTATTTAGGGGGATGCATCATAGTTCCAGGCTCTGTTTACTGATGACTAAAGCCCGCCCCCCCCACCCCCCCGCCCCGGCTTCTTCACGTCCTGTGTATTTTTTTGCTCCATGGGACATTAACCCATGTTTTATTCGAACCTTCCTTTTCAAATGCCTGGAAATCACCAGTTCCTCAAAACGTTCTGTGAACCATCAGCTTTACCAATCTTAGTAGTTTCCTCATTAATGCGTTACTACATTTTTCGACATTCTTTCGAAAAAAATATTTGTGGCTTTCAGCTGCTGACGCTTCAGGTGATTTGTTACACAGCAGTAAATAACTCATACAGAGAGCGAAGCATGAACTACTTCCGACCCCATTCCACCTGCTGGAGCTGAGTCACATGGTCACATCTAATAACTGACTTTGAGAGAGGCAGGGGGTGGGGGGGGAGGGAATGAGAGCCTCACCGTGTGCCCAGGGGGAAACACTCGGATGAACAGCTGGCTGGTCTCTGCCACGGTCAGTGGATTTACATTCCAGAATGTTTGGGCCACAAGGGGCTGGTGGCTGTTTTTCCAAATTTAGACAAAATGTGTAGAGGAAAGAGGTTGAAGCCGTTGAAATGTTGTTAGTATTCAATGTTTGTTGTAACATTTGCTGTTTAATAACATTAATATTAGTATTTGATAAGTCTCTCTCACACGGTGCTGCCACATATGTCCAGAGTTATTCAGGGAAACAGGAAGAGGCTTTGGTTTGTCTGATTTATGAGTGCTGTCATAATGATAACAGCAGCAGCAAGGGCGGTAATACCAACACCATTACTGACAATTCAAGTTATTGAACACCCAGGTGTTGTAGGAAGCATTTTACGAATCACCACAACAAAAGAACGAGGTCGATAGGATTATCTCACGTTTCAGGTGGGGGGCGAGAGCCACGGAGGGCCTAGGCAACATGCTCAGGGTCTTACACACATCCCAGGAAGCCACCGACTCAGCCCTTTAACCTGTCAGTAGTTTTCCAGAGCTTAGACGCTGGACCTCCGCTCAGGGTTAGCAGGGTGTTGAGGGAAGTGCGGAGTTCTGGGAAGACAGTTTCCAGCGAAGGGCGCGGGTGGAGCCCTGACGAGCCGGGTCAGGCCCAGTGAGGGTGGAGTCTCTGTGCTGGGGACTAGCACGAGGGTATTGGCTGCTTCAAGCACAGTAGCATCCTCAGAGCAGACAGGAAGACGTCAGCCAGAGGACTACAACTGCAGCCTGACAACTTCACACTGTACCTTCTTCGGCATAGAACTAGGTAGTCTTCTCTCTGAGCCTCAGTTTCTTCTGGATACCAGGAATAAAAATGCCTACACGCGGCTTGTTGTAAGGCATGAATGACGTGATATATGCAAACACAGCCGGACTACTTCTTGGTATCATTATGCTTTTTTTTTGAGGACTTCTATCACCAGTGCCATTATTTTCCAGAGAAAGGAGGCCATACCTTATTTATCATTATATCCTTTGTGCCAAGAACGGCGTCTGGCACAAAGGGATTGCCCCATACAGTTTTGGTAAAGGCACAGGTGAATGAACAAATGTTACAGTCATTTCTTCTTGGGAATGAGGAGCTCGGTTAGAGATGTACAGTCTCATAGTCATCTCTTCCCTTTGGGTGCCGCTCAAGAGTTTACAAAACGCTTTCACACGCAGTATCTCATGCCAGTTCCACATCAGGGCATTGCCACTTCCCACTCCCGGAGCGGTGGGTGGGGGGCGGAGGGGGGGGGGCAACACTTATTAAAGCACTTCGTCCAATTCAGGATGGAAGAAAATGTAACGGACTCAGAGAGTGCCCAGAGGAACACAATAAAAATTGATTAAACAGACCTTCTGAAGAAAGGTTAAGAGAATTGGGATTATTTCAGCTACAGCTGCCAGTGCGGGGAATAATAAATTTTCAAAAACAAAAGACACTCTTGCAAAACTTTGTGGTTACTGTGGGCTATTCCACTGAGGACAGCAGAGAAGGAATGTTGATGATTTTCCGGTTCGACATTAACAAGCTGCCTCTCTTACTCTCTCTGCCCACCGTAGCAGGCCACTGGCTCTCTGAAGATTCTTTAT
This sequence comes from Panthera onca, assembly GCF_046562875.1. NCBI lineage: Eukaryota > Metazoa > Chordata > Mammalia > Carnivora > Felidae > Panthera > Panthera onca. The sequence continues at coordinate 37,208,180 of NC_138349.1, read as the reverse complement.
TGCACTAGGACACCTTCTCAAGAGCACTGTGGTGCCCTCAGGTGCTGTGAGGTCACTGGGGCAAGGCAGAGAGGAGACATTTTAACTAAGTAAGAAGTTAGATTATATTTATCCCCTGACTTGGCATGTCTGAGGGAAAAGACCATGAACCCAATTAACCAAGAGCCCCAAAGACATTTATAGACGCCCCACCTCCCTTCTTTGCTGACCTCCCAAGGCTTTTCAGGGCTAAATTTTAACTATTTTCTTAAAAAAATTTTTTTTTAATGTTTATTCACTTTTGAAAGACAGAGACAGAGCACAAGCAGGGGAGGGGTGGAGAGAGAGCGGGACACAGAATCTGAAGCAGGCTCCGGGCTCTGAGCTGTCAGCACAGAGCCCGACGCGGGGATCGAACTTACGAGCAGCGAGATCGTGACCTGAGCTGAAGTCGGACACTTAACCAACGGAGCCACCCAGGTGCCCCTCAGGGCTAATTTTTTAAATCTATATCCCATAATACCTGAACAAACAGTGTGTTCATTTTACTCTTGTTTAATTATCCTATAATATTATGGATAGAGTAAGTTTTCTTAGGTCAAGGGCATGGAAACGGGTAATCACATTGCCACAAGGACTATGATATTTCTTGCCCAAGCTCTTAATTTAACTTACGTGATCTATACTCAGATTAATAGCATATGCTTATTGAGTGCATTCTATATACCGAGCTAAGCCCTGAGAATACAACGGTCAATTGTATACATGTGGCCCTTGTCAACCGAGGGCCTAAACACAGGCTACGGGGCAATACAGACAAATCAAGAGGCAACTGCAATATAGTAAGATATGTGCTGAGACCGTATGAGGAACCAGCTGAACCCGGAGTTAGGGGGTCAGGGAAAGCTTTTTGGAGAAACGAATGCCTAAGCGATCCACAAAAGGTAAGTAAGCATTTATTGATTATCATTGATTTCTTCTTTGGCCACATTATCAGTCTGGGTATCTCTTATTTTGTAAATAGAGGCCATTATCTAATCTATTCAGTCAGTCCTCACCATTTGTTATGTTTCATTTTGTTTTAAAATTATTATCTCCATAATCTGACCACCACCGGCATGGTTTAGGGGTGAAGAAAGTCTCCAGGTGTAGTCAGCCTAGGTTAGATGAATTTCAATAATCATACGCCAAGAGTTCATGCTCTGTCTTGAAGCTCTGTATTAGTGAGGCATCCACGCAGCTTATATGTTAATGTGCTTCTGATCAGGAAGTTCATATAGAAAAGAACCTACACTCTCTTAAATCAAAGAGAGCCAATATCCCCTACAGAGAACCCAGGGAGCTTCTTTGGCATTGGCGCACCGTTATGGTTTTTATTAATTATGTTTTGCCTAATAATAACTTAATTGAGGCTTCAGTGTAATGACATAACATTTTGGAATGAAACTGGAGCGGCTCAGCATTGAAGAATCAATTACAACCAGCTTTGCAGCGAACGTGCAAAGGGGTGAGTGCCCAGGTCAGGGTGGTTTCTCCTTCCTTGGGATGGGGCCCGCTTGCAGTGGATAGCCTCCAGAGGCCTCCAGTGATGCACCTCTACTGGCTACAACTGACAGATCCAGGCTAGATACTCGGTCCACGCTGGGCCAATCTCATCCCGTCTCAAGGGTTTTTGAGTTGTAGCAAGAAAGAATGTGAATCCGTCTCTCTCGGTGGCAGTCACTGCGGGATACAAGTTCCAGGGCAAAATGAGGGGGCGGGGGGAAGCAAGCATTTTAATGGCATGTACATCTCTGGCTGTCGTGGTTGCCAAGGCTCCATTATTTCTGTGTCCGTCCTGCTGTTTGCTTATGTGAGATAGGTCAGTGTTCTTTTAATAAATTCCTTGTGTTCTGCCTCAGCTACAACAAGGCGGGATTCTGTCCCCTGCAACTAAGAGCCCTGGTGAAGACAGGCCTGCAGGATAGGTAGTTAGAATCCTGCTTACTCGCCACCCACTGGCAGATAGATGGTCACGGGACGGAGCATGAGCCTCACCCACCTCCTGCTTCGTGAGCCTGCCCGACAGGAAGTCTCCTGGGGCACGGAGAGTCTTAGGAGACCACACATTTGGCTCAGCTGCCAAGGTACTGTTCTAAACCTGTATTTGCTGCCTTAATACCGATGCCGGGCAGCACGCTCCCAGCCCATCAGCTGCCGTGGCTGTTTCCATGGGCTCTGACTAGGAGGCAGCACTGTGTGGTAGTTACCCACCCAGGTTCTCTGACAGATCAAGTGGGGGGTTCCAGCTCTGCTGTTTTGGGACAGCCATGTGGCCTTTGTGCTAGCTTCTCACTCCTCTCAGCCTTGGTTTTCTCATGCGTAGAATGGGAGCCTCACCGGGTGATGTTAGGATTAAAGAAAACTTTACACATAGACTACTGGGTGTAGCGTCTGGCACATAGCACCCTCTCAATAAATATTAGCCATTATTCTAGTACAAACCAAGTCCACACATAGGAAAGAAATGGGCGTGCTCACTTAACTGGTGCAAGGCGATGGATGGGCTCAACTTTTCAGATGTATAGTGTTACTCTAATGCTGGTTGTGAAAGAATGCCTACATGGCGTCTTAATGCCGCAGAAGAAACTGGAACGAGAGAAGGCACACCATGATTTTACTTCTCCCTGGGACATATTCTCACAGTCTCCCTCTCTCCTTCTCCCTGTGGAAAAGCTGCAGCAGGAAACCTTCTGAAACCAAGGAGAGGCCTCGCTGTATAATGCCTTGTTTCATCCAGGAATCCCACAGACCCTCTCCAGGGGAGTTAATTACCCAAACTGTCCAAAGAAACTAAGGACAACAACCCAAGTTTGCCCTGGGGTTGCACTTAACGCTCAGCAGAAAAGGCCATAAAATTTTCCCTGCTCCTGTTTAGTTTTGTCACAGTTTGAGATAAAGATGACTGACTGATCGTAAGAAGAGTTTAAGTTCGGTCAGTTTTTCCTGGCGCTCGTTTTCATTCACTGCCGTGAAGCCTCCTTCTCCCCCACACCCCCAAGCTTCCTAAATCCTTCTCCCCCACCATTTTAAGAAATTTTGAAACAATCTTACTGTCGAAAGAGGCCATGGAGACAGACATAACCTGCATCTCAGTGCTAGCTCTAATGTGCTAACAACACCTATTTCCCTTTATGCGTGTATAATAAGGGCTCAATGAGTGAGAATTATCGATAATTATTATTATTGAAACCAATTTCTTCTATTAAACCACCAAAGGAATGATTCTCGAAATGGGCTCTGAGGATAACTTTCATCAGAATCACCTGGAGTCCTTACTAAAAATGTGGACTCCTGGGTCTCACTCCAAAGCTCCTCATCTCTGAGGGTGGGAGCCAGGAATCCACATTTCTTCACGAGCTCCCCAGATGATTCTTCTGCAAGCCGAGTTCTGAGAATCACTGAGATTATGCTTGGGGATGTCAGAGGCACAGTCAATGTGTCGTCTTTCTCAGTAGTATTTATATTTTGGCCTGACTCCTGGCAGTGGGATGAGAGAATTTGGGACCGTGTCTCAGGCATTGATGAGCAGGAGTGGAAAGGCTTTAATGAGCTCTAGGGACAGCGCGTCCCCTGAAGTCACACACCGTCCCCGTCTAAGGTCAGCCCCATAGATTATTCTGCTTTTGCTGTTTGGGGCCTAAGTCTCTGAGCAGTGCTCACCTGTGGGTGGTACTGTTACCCCTTGGGCATTTGGGATTGTGGGGGCTGTTTTGGTTACCAAAATGACCAGAGTGAGTTCCCAGGTGCAAATGTCCTGCAGTGCATAAGATAATTCTTCACAAGGAAGAGTGTGCTATCTTGTGTGACATAAATGTCCCTGCTGAAGGCCACGGGGAAAGGGAGGCCAATGGGGAAGTTTTCCATCACTGCTCGCCTGTGACTTCAGAGCACCTGGAAGTGGAAGACTTGTGATGGATGCCCAGACATTGATCTTCTGTGTTATGTGGGAACCGTTCTGCTCCTGCACAGAGATGCCTCCAACCCCTCTTTGCCTGGACACTCTCCATCCGAGGGTAGTGCCTTCCTTCCAGACTCTAACATGTGCGGCTGTCTCTGGAAATGTCTCTTGATCAGAGGCAGAGTGACCACAAAGCTAATGAAGTTTGAGCCTTAGTGCGCTCTCCTCTTGCATAGACTCCTCTGAATGCTGGGAGGTATAGAGTGGGGTGGGAAAGCCAGGTTGCCGTTAGGAAGCTTCTGTCTGTAGAAGCATTTCTGGTCAGAAATGCTTCCAGAACAGCACAGAGAACTGCTACATGCCCATCATCCAGATTTTCCAAATAATGTTGTTTCATTGCATTTGCTCTTTTGCCCTGTGTTCTTGCTTAGGAGCCCACAGGCGCGTGAAGTGTTACTAGCGTTCAGTCTCTTCCAGGCTGGAGGAGTTCCTTGTTTTTTCCCCTGTCCTCCACGTCCTTGATGATTTTAAAGAACACAGCCCTTTCATTTTGGAGGATGACTCTCAGCCTTCTGGTGTTGCTCACAACCAGGCTCAGGTTGCGTGTTCCTGACGGACCTACCAAGAAAGAGTCCCTTCTCAGGGTATGGTATCAGGACTCTGGACCCATCTCGCTAGTGATGATGTGAACCTTGATCACCCGGTCCTGTTGGCATCTGCCGAGCTTGTCCATCAGTTTTACCTCTGTACTTAATTAGAATTTGTGGGAGGTATTCCAAGATCGTAGCAAAATTACTCCACTTCTAGGATGGGGACCAAATGGTGATTCAGCATTTCCATCACTCTTCTGACATCGTTAGTTAGCATTCTACTGTAGAGCAGAGCTTATTATTAACATATATGGACCCATGGTATATTAGTGTTCTCCAGAAAAACAGAATATAGACAGACAGATAATATATACAGCTAGCTAGCTAGCCTCTCTCTCCCTCCCTCTCTCTCTCTCTCTCTCTAATTTATTATGTATGAGGTCCTGGCTCATACGATTATGGAGGCTGAAGAGTCCCACAGTCTGCCATCTGCAAGCTATAGACCCAGGAAAGCTGGTGCTGTAGTTCAGAGGCCTTAGAATGAGGAGAGCTGATAGTGTAGGTTCCTGTCCAAGTATGGAGGCCTGAGACCAGGAGCACCAAGGAGGGCAGGACAAGATTACTGTTCCAAACAACTAGATGGAGAGAGGGTGAATCAAGCCTTCCTCTGTCTATTCTATTGAGGCTCTCAGTGCATTGGGTGATGCCCACCTGCCCTGGGGAGGGTACCTGCTTAACTCAGTCCCCCAATTCGAATGCTAACTTCTTTCCCAAACACTCTCACAACGCAGGGAGAAATGGCATTTAATCAGATATCTGGGCATCCTGCGATCCAGTCAAATTGATACATAAAATTAACCATCACCCATGGATTCCTAGTTCATTCAGTGCTTTGTACTTTGTTACTTTCATTATTGATTTGATGCTCACATTTCCCACAATTTGAACAGTGGGAGCCTCTTCGTAACATGTTTCTACATCATGCACGGACTATTTTCCTGTTTTGGGCATTAAATAAGATCTCCCAGGCTCATCTTGTACTTTCTGTGCTTCAGCCCAGAAACGAGCCAGGGATACTCTTATCTGCAAACTCTCACCAAATAGCATTTGTAAGGGAGAAGTACATGTGAAGAATTCATTTGTTTCTAAATTTGAGCCATAAGCATAGTAGCAAATGTTAAACACTGGAAACAAAAATGCATGCCTGAAAGTAATAGATAAAAATGGGAGGATAGTCCAGAGAGAAGTCTCATGGCCCTTGTTTCTTTCTTCTCCAATTACACCCTTAGCAGACACATGTGCACACCTCCCAACATTGTATCTATACTCTGAGTTACCTTTTAGTGCTAACTTGCATCTAGTTACTGGGTTTCCTTCTTCCTCTGGCTCTGGTTTGCTGGCCTGGGTTGATGAGAACAGTTCTGGATGTTGACCTCCATTGAGATCAGCCAGAGGAAGCAGAGTGGAGACTTCAATCCAGCTTGCTGGTTGAGCATAAGGAAGATTCCGGAAAAGATGAGCTTATTGTGGGCTGTTTACAACGCCATTCCAAAAGAAACCAGAGATGGCGTCCCGGGAAAGAAATCTGCTGATTTCATGTTGTTCTGGTAGTGTTCTTAGAAGTTCCCATTGTTTCCTGCTGAGCCTCCTTGCCAAACAAAATAATGAACTCGCAGCCTGGGAGCTGCAGTAGGGAGGGTGGAGGGAAAACACACCACTGTTTCCTGTGAATTTTTGCTTTCCTGAAAAGATTTCAGGTTTTGCAAAGTTCTCTGCTATTTTTAAATGTTCTCATTCTAATGAGAAGCAGACCCTGTATCATGTAATGGTTGAGTTGGTATGGTAATTGCATTACAATAAATAGCTGAGGTGCTCCGCCCACAAAACTGACCTACAACCCACTGTTCTCTTGCAACAGGGGACTCTTTAATAGCAACAGATATTAAAGATTCCTTTGGACCATTTCTTCCAGGTATAAATAGGGAAAAGTCTACCTTGAGGGCCCTGGGTTAGATAGGAGTAATTTTATGTCTTTGCTAAGATGAAGAGTGTTATTATCCAGAGAAAATTATACTGACATAATTTAGACAGAAATGATATACGAAACAGTTGGAAAAAATCAAGCCTTTTGTTTCTTTTTCCAAGCAAGAAATTAAGGTATTTTGGCATTACTATGAGGAAAATGAACTGTAAATCGTAGTTTTTTGAGAACACAGCTCTCTCTAGAATATGGCACAAGAATACTGGCATCTGCAAATTTATGAAATAGTTATGTGAAGACATATTTCATGCATATTCATTCCCCCTTAATTTGCATTATTAACTGAAGGTATGAGCTTATAGGGGAAGCTCATAGGTATTCATAGGCTCACGTTCACTCGCATTCAAACCTTCATGTTGAGGGCATGGTACAAAATGGACTCGTGGATTAGAAAGATGTATAAAACCTAGCTGTGCCCTTAAATAGCTTATAATAATGGAAGGGGCCGGGGTGTTGTAACACAAAGCTCAGTGTGACAAAAGGCCCAAGAGTAGCACAACTAAAATGTGATTGATGTGGGTTACAGAAGAGAGGTATGTTTAGATGAAAGTGTGTGTGTGTGTGTGTGTGTGTGTGTGTGTGTGTGTTTAGCTATGGATATTTTTTTCAACCTTTTTTATTTATTTTTGGGACAGAGAGAGACAGAGCATGAACGGGGGAGGGGCAGAGAGAGAGGGAGACACAGAATCGGAAACAGGCTCCAGGCTCCGAGCCATCAGCCCAGAGCCTGACGCGGGGCTCGAACTCACGGACCGCGAGATCGTGACCTGGCTGAAGTCGGACGCTTAACCGACTGCGCCACCCAGGCGCCCCATAGCTATGGATATTTTTAATAGAGAGGACACTGTTTCACTTGGCAAGTCAGAGGAAGAGGGGTGGCTGGAGACCCCAAATGGGGCCTCACAATGTCGCCTTTGCCTTGGTGAAGTCTCTAGTGCCCAAGGAACTGGCTTACAGTATTTCTCAAAGTGTCCCAGAGTGGACTGGATTCAATGATGCTGACTCAGTGTAACAAAGCTTATGAGTTTAATGTATAAATCCAGAATGCCAATTTGTTAATCCATACGGGAATTATAACCCTTTCTGGACATGGCATTTCTTTTAGCCAGACCAGAGTATTCTTTCCTTGTAATCCTACATTAGCAGAAGTTCGCTTGAAGTCGAGAAATCAGAATCGGGATGTTTAGATATCCGATTTCAAAATGTAACGGTATCATGGCCAATTGTGTTGCAGCCATTTCCTAATGAAGGCTCCCTGAGTGATAGGACCCATCAAGATACATCCTTGAACCATGATGGAACCTTTTCCTCTGGACATTGTCTAGACCAGCACCACTCACACCGTGAGATGAACTTTCTAGACATTGTCGAGACCAGCACCGCTCACACCTCTGATGAACTTTCTCGCATATTTCTATGGCTGATCTAAGATCCTCCACTCCCTTTTGGACTGATACATTCTTTTATTATGGTAGAATCTCCTTTTCTCTGGAGAGATTACAAGCGAAATATGGTCAATTAAATAATAAAACTGGCTAAACTAAAGAATTGTTAAAAGTGATGCATGCATACTTAATTTAAAAAATGAACGGTATTCAATGTAAATGTATCCCCTAGTCTTGTCATGTAAGGCCATCATATCACATTTTTGAAACTCTTGGTTTGGGCTGCATAAATGATACCCATTATTTAGCTTCTATGATTTCTTGGGCTTGTGTGTGCTACAATCATGCAAGAACACTTATGCAGCAATTTGAGGGCAGAATAGTTCTAGATTTTTATGATTCTCACTATCGTCAGGCTTTTTATAGTTTTCTTACATGCCCTTAATTTGATCATACCTTATTTTTTTTTCCCCACTCAACTTTCTCAGTCTGTCCAAAGTTTTAAACCTAATAGAAACAACGATTCTTTTCACAGATATTATCAGTTTACATAGTGTTGCATTAAGTCACCAATTTAAATAAATGTTTCGGAAAAACCGTAATTGACTCTTATGCTTAAACTCAACCTGGTATGTTAGGGAATAGCTAGTCAGCCAGAAGAGAGCATTCAGCATGCTGGGGTATCAGTTAGATACAGTACACACAGCATTAGGGAGGTTTGGGTAGTACAGGGAGCTTCTACTGTGTATTAATTGTTTACTTCATTTACAAGTTAGATCTTGCTGGCCCAGGATTATCTCTGGCTTTGCATTTCTCTTTATTGGTCCATTATGTGCTGTTGAGCAATCAGAGGACAACCTCATTTCCCTTCATTAGCAGCATGTGCCTCCAGAGATTAGTTTTTTCCCTCTCCCTTCTAGTGAGAGAGGTGCCAGAAAAATCATTTTGGAATCACTAAAGGCAACCACAATCCATCCCACACACTAGAAGGGAAGATGTGAATACTCAGGATTTCTGGGGAGCTTCCCCTGGGGTCAGTGGAGGGCATGTAGCTCCATTATCTAGGGAAGGGGAGTATAGCTAAATCCTTTATGTTGAGATGAAGCTACCTGCTTCCTTGGGTTCATCAATGATGGGAGAGCAAAAGGCTTTGGTTTCAGGTGTATGAAATGGTGGTGCTAGACTCAATGCGGACACAGTACTTCTTGGATAGGCTGACGCTCTGAATGGGGATGGGTATGTGAAGTGGAAAAATGGGGTCATGAGAGTGGAGATCCCAAGCATGGGTTGTTATGGACTAAGCCTAGCACTGAGAGACTGGGGGCTTCATCTCTGTGAGCCAACGTGGTCCTTGCAGGGAGCTGGGCTGGCCACATACCTTTTAACAATTATTCAAACCTTGGATATACAACCAATGGAGGGAATCATGTTCTTTCTATGTCGGTTAAAGTACTGCTTAACAAGTTCATCCAACATTACTTAATTATCTAGGGGAATGGGTCTTCCTCCCTCCCTCCCTCCCTCCTTTCTTTCTTTCTTTCTTTCTTTCTTTCTTTTCTTTCTTTCTTTCTTTTCTTTCTTTTCTTTCTTTCTTTCTTTCTTTTCTTCCTTTCTTTCTTTCTTTTCTTCCTTTCTTTCCCTTTCTTTCTTTCTTTCTTTCTTTCTCTATTGATTAAGGCCCAAATTCTGTGAAGTTTCAGGTTAACAAGTCGATTTTGTTTGGAACAAATGAAAAATGGGTCTGTCTTGTAGAAAAGATAATCTTTAAGGTCATGTTTTTAATTCCTTGTCAGACATTATCAGTTTTACATCCAACCTAGTATCTTATTCTAACATTAAAAAAAAAAAAAAAAAAGCAAATCCTAAACATCCCAAATTCTTCAAGTGGTCTTAGACCCAGATTTCCCATGAATAAGTTGAATAAGGCTTTGGCATGTGTTCATTGTTTATTTGCATAAGGATCAGTTTTCCGATATACTTTGATAGCCTCTGTCAAGCTGACTCTCGATTAGTGATTCCATGTTGGAGAGGAAAGTAAAAGCCTCTCACCCTGGTGGGGTAGGTGGACTGAGTGCCTCTGTTATTCAACTCAGGTTTCCAAGCTCTTGGACAACTCAAGAGAAGGATGGCATCCTTAAAATTTTCTGCTCTGTGTAAAGGAAGTGGGGTACGGTGGGGAGGATGGGGCTTCAGCGATTCACTGGAAAAGTGAAAGTGATTCTGCCTTATTTGTGAAGCCGTTTCTACCAGGTATTTAGAGCAGTGCATTGCTTTTGAATTATTTAGGTAAAACTCATTCTCTTCCCCTGGTATTTCTGATTATGGCATTTGAAAGGGGTCTTGAAACTGCATGATGAGGGGGTGGGGTGTAGTGTTTCGGGTCTTTCAGTACTCAAACAGAAATACACTTGCTGGAAGTTACAGTTCAAAGTGTAGTTCACTTTGAATCCTTTTAATGAGACTATCTGGTCTTAACAATTTTCAGAATCGGGAGAGAAAATAAATGCGGCCACGTTGCCTTCTGCCTTGCCTGGCTTGTTCTGAAATTTATCTAGGGGCTGAATCTAGCACCAGAAGTGCTGCACCCACTATGATTACTGTCCTCACAGTTGACCGTTTGCTATCGCCAAGGGGTCTTCTGTTCACTTACCTACAGTAATTTATTTTCATAATGAAAAGAGATCAAATTATGTCACATTTTTGTTCTCTAATAAATGAGATGGCAGCTGTTACAGGCCAGGTTTCCTGGGAACTAGGCTACAAGGTGTGTGTGCAGTAAGGCAACCAGGGGTCTCCTGTGGGATCAACATCTTGGGGAAGCGGAGGAAGTAGGGCCAGTTAGAGGGAGAAGCTGGGCTGTGACGCAGTATGACAAAGGGCTCGGCTGATCCTAGAGGAAGCTCTGAGTGTTTGAACCCTTGCATCGACTAGTCTTTGGATGTGAGCTGACCCCTGGAAAGGGTCTCTGGTTTTGGGCAGAGTGACATTTCTCAGCAGGGAGCAATCACTGGGAGCGGGGCTCTGTGGTGAGCTGTCAACACTTCGTGAAGCTGGGGGAAGAGGGTTTTAGTCCTGAAAGGGCCAGGGGATCTGAGTATCTACTGAGCTTTGGCTTATGTTGTGTTTATACCGCAGGCTAACCTAATTTTCATATTTGAATTCCAACAATTTCTATTCACCCATGTTTCTGGATACTCCTTGTAAATCTTTTGAGGGGCTCCTTTGGCTCTTTCCTACTTAACCGATATTTCCTGAGGTCCAGCCTTAGCCTTCTTCTCCTCTCAGCCTATATTCACGTTCTAGGTGATCTCACCGACACTCATGCCTTCAGATTCTTATACACAGGACAACCCACCATAACATTTTTTTAATGGATTTCCCAAAGTAGTTATGTGGAGCTATTATTAGGTAGCATATTTCCTTTACTAGACTTCTTACGGTCTCAGAATTTCATGATTGCACACTGTGTTAGTCAGCTCTGGCTGCTACAACAAAATACCACAGATTGAGTGGCTTAAACAACAGATGTATTTCTCACAATTATGGAGGCTAGAAATCTAAGATCAAAATGCTGGCAGACTTGGTTCCTGGCTTGCAGATGGCTGCCTTCTCACTGTGTCCTCACATGGTAGAGAAAGAGGGAGTTCTGGTCTATCTCTTCTTATAAGAACACAAATCCCATGATGCGGGCCACATCCTCACCTAACCCTAATTACATGAGGACTTCATTCAAACCTAATTCCTTCCTAAAGACCCTATCAAATACCATCACATATTAATTTGGCGGCGGGGGGGGGGGGGACACAAATATTCAGTCCATAACACCCCCTACTACAAAGTTATATCAAGAAATTGAACAAAAAAATCTGTAAAACATAAGTGCCCTCTACTTTCAATAATAGTTCATCTAGACAGGAAATCAAGAAGAAAACAGTGGACTTGAATAACGCTATAGACTATGTGGACTTAGCAGACATATATAGAATATTCCATCCAACGTCAGATAGAAGGAATGAACCTCAGTATAATAAAGGTCATATGTGACAAATCCATGGCTAAGATCAATGTGAAGAGGTAGAAACTTTTTCTCTAAAATTTGGCACAAGACAAGAGTGCCCACACTCACGACTTCTATTTATTTATTTATTTAAATGTTTGTTTATTTTTGAGAGAGACAGAGAGAGACAGAATGCAAGTGGGTTGGGGCAGAGAGAGAGAGAGGGAGGCACAGAATCTGAAGCAGGCTCCAGGCTCCAAGCTGTCAGCATAGAGCCTGATGCGGGGCTCGAACTCACGAGCTATGAGATCATGACCTGAGCTGAAGTCGGACGCTCAACCGACTGAGCCACCCAGGCGCCACCTAGGATTGGAGGTCCTAGCCAGAGCAATTAGGTAAGAAAAAGATCCAATTAGGTAAGAAAAAGCATCCAAATTGGGAAGGAAGAAGCAAAATAGTTTCTGTTTGCAGATGACATAATTTTAATGATATAGAAAACCTTGAAGACTCCACCAAAGACCTGCCAGAACTAATAAATGAATTCAGTAAAGTTGCAGGATGAAAATCAATATACAAAAATCAGTTGTTATATATTATTGACATTCCACTGTGATTATATTAATACGTATCACACACATATATTATGATACTGTACTACATTATTTTAAGGCTAGAATATTATTCAACCTTAAAAAAGAAAGAAGTCCCACCATTTGTGACATTAATGAACCTGGAAGACATCCTAAGTGAAATAAACCAGATAGAAAAACAAATCCTGCATGACCTCACTTACATGTAGAATTTTAAAAAGTTAAACTCAAAAAAACAGAGTGACAGGGTGGTTGTCAGGGTTGGGGGTAGAAAAAATGGGGAGATGTTGGTGAAAGCATATAAAGTTTCAGTTATGTGGGATGAATATATGCTGGAAATCTAATGTTTAATATGGTGACTATAGTTAATAATACTGTACCGTATACTTGAAATTTGCTAAGAAAATAGATCTTAAGTGTTCTCATCACACACGCACACATGTAAGTATGTGAGCTGATTGATATGCTAATTAGTTTGAGTGTGGTAAACATTTCACAATGTATATGTGTACCGAAACATTATGTTCTACACCTTAAACATTTTATGCAATTTTTATTTGCCAACTGGACTTCAGTAAAGTTGGGGAAAAAACCCTATAAATACCCATTATTGTGGGTAGATTGAATCCATGGAGTCTGAAAACTTTTGAGTGACCTCAGGTGGAAGAATAGTTTTTTCTTAACTGAAACTTTTTGCTGCTTTCTTTTGTTTCTCAGCGGCATTTGAGGTCTCAGGGACAATAGTGAGTCTTACAAATGGCAAAAAGTCCTTCCAGCTCTATGTCAATTGAATTGTCACTTCTCCTTTCCAGTAACACCAGCCCTACCTGTCTGGTTTCTTAGACGACCAAGCAACTATTTCTTTTTTCTTTTCTTTTGGTTGTAGTAAGGACAGTTAGCCTAAGATCTACCCTTTTAGCGATACAATATTATTAACCACAGGCACGATGTTGGACAGCAGATCTCTAGAACGTACTCATCTTGTATAACTGAACCTTTACACCTGGTAAATAGCAACTCCCCATCTCACCCTCCCCTGCCCCCAGCCCCTGACAATCAATATCCTACTCAACCACCGTTCATCATATAAGTGATATCATGCAGTATTTGTCCTTCTGTGATTGGCTAATCTCACTTAGCATGATTTCCTCTGGGTTCCTCCATGTTGTCACGAATACAGGATTTCCTTCTTTTTAAAGCCCGAACAATATTTCATTGTTCCATACCTACATTTTCTTTATCCATTCATCTGTCAGTGGACATTTAAATTATTTCCACATCTTAGCTATTATGAATAATGTTGCATAAACAGGGACTGAAAATATCTTTGTATTCCCACCAAAAGTGTACAAGTGTTCTAAATTCTGCACATCTTCACCACGCTTGTTACCCTCTTTTTTTTTTTTTTTTAACAATAGTAACCCTGACAGGTGTGAGGTGATATCTCATTGTTGTTTTGATTTGCATTTCCCTGTTGATTAGTGATGGTAAGTATCATTTTGTCTAGCTGTTGGCCATTTGTGTATCCTCTCTGGAGAAGTGACAGATACTATTTCTTTATTTTGCCTTTTGCAGGTAAACACTGGCGATTCAGTACCCTTTCGCAAGGCAGGCACAGAGCACATGCATTAGGCTTCCAGATGTCCTCTGAGAAAGTAGAAGAGTGTGGTGGGGAAGAGCCCAGGCTCAGGACGAGGTTGCCTGGAATGAATTCTGAGCAAGTTTCTAATCTTTGTGTGTCTCTTTCCTCATGAAATAATACCTTCATGACAGGGTTGTCATGTGATAAGATCAGACACTATGAATAAAGTGTATAATTATTCCCTGGCATATATTTAGTGATCAGTACACATTGATAATTAATTGAATATCTTTTTGCTGTATATTTAATATATACATATTTTTTGTCATTTCAACTATCTCTTTCTCAATTTCTTTTATTTTTCTCTCTGTAAGGCTCTGCCGCCCGGTTCTCCATCCTTGTATGCCAGAGTATACTCTTGTGATGGTCCTGGCATATATACAGATGGCACGTGTTGGATGACTCTCCAAATGTGTTTCTGCTCAGACTTCACCTTTTGAGCTCGGGACACCTATTTTTGGCTGCTTATATTAGGGACCTCTTCCTGCATATCCCACAGACACTTCAAATCCAACCACTTCAAAACCAAACTCAAAATCTTTCTTCCCAAACTTCCTTCTAGAATCCCCATATACCCCTTCCCCAAGGCAGAAATGTTGAGATCACATCCGAGTCTTACTCTTCTTCACTCCCATGCGATGGTTCTTCAAATTCCTCCAGCTTCTACTACCTAGATTTTGCTTTACCTCAAGTCATCTCATTCTCTCTAATTTTGTTTCTGCAATGTAGGGTTAGGCTCTCATTGTTTCTTTAGAGGATTTGTCAACAGATTTCTAATAACTCATTTCCCAGGTCCCACTACTGTCTTCTCCAACTAGGCTGACATAATTTGTCAACCAAAGTGGGACACTTTTGAAAGTGAGACGGGGTGTTATTAAACATTATACTCTGAAGGCAGGCATCAACAAAAACTGTCCCAGGCAACATGGGGCATATGGGCACTCCTCTAATTTATCCTGCACAGCTGTCAGGGTGTGCTTTCTAGTGCACTTGTCTGCCCCTGTCACTTCCTCTCCCATATAGTGTGTCTAAGAGGAAAGCACATAGTGTTCTAATGACTGGAATGTTCTGCTCTGCTTGGCTGGGCTTCCTGTAAATCAATCAATGAGCTGCCTACATCTCTTGCAGTTTGGGGTAAATTTTAGCAAACTGAATCTTCTCAGGGTTCGGTCACATTTGGGTATCATAAAAAAAAAAAAAACAACTTTAGGATTCGCCAAGTTCAGAATATGCTGATCTGATGCAGGCATTGCCCGAGACAATTCTGCCCTGCTGACCAGTGGCGCCCCAGAAGACACCACCACCTGGAAGACACCACCCCCACATGGCCATCAGCCCTCAGCTGCCATCCCTCCACTGCTGATGGGTCAGGGGTTGACGAAACCATTGAGTGAGTGGCTGAAGAAATACTGAACAAGGCATAAAGTGGCTGGTGATCCTTACTAGATATACCAGCATTTTCTACATTAGCTTTTTGCTTTTCAGGGCGAGTTGCAAAAGAAAAGATTCTTCCTGATAGGACTGCATTTATTTTCATCCACTGAAGAAAGAAGTCCTTTCTTACAACTTCTCTAAAGAAACCAGCTATTCTTTATTTGATATTTTTTTCTTATTTATTTATTTATTTTTTACATATAATCTATTGTCAAATCGGTTTCCATACAACACCAGTGCTCATCCCAACAAGTGCCCTCCTCCCTGCCCATCACCCACTTTCCTTTATTTGATATTTCTAATCCTTCTTAGATGTTAAAAGTTTCATTATTTGAGAGCTCTACATTTCTTTCAGAAAAATTGGAAAATACAGAATAGCAAAAGGAAAAAAAGTTGTCCATCTTTCTACCTTGTACATAAGATCATATTAATTTTATTTATTTTTTTTAATGTTTATTTTTTTAGGGAGGTTAGGGGCAGAGACAGGGGTACAGAGGATCTGAATAGGGCTCTGTGCTGACAGCAGAGAGCCCAAGGCGGGGCTTGAACTCACCAACCGTGAGAGCATGACCTGAGCCGAAGTTGGATGCTTAACCATCTGACCCATCCAGATCCATCCTGACCCATCCAAGATCATATTACTTTTATGTGCATTCTTCTGACGTGTTCTATGTGAATGAATCACAGAACTCACATAGCAAAATAGGAGCATGCTAAAGTGTAACTTGCTTTTCTCACTTAATAATAAAAACAAATGTTTTCTTATATGAGTAAGTGTATCTCTGTATCAGTATTATAAAGGCTGGACTGTATTCCATTGTATGATTGCTCCATACTTTATTTAACAGTCTTTTTTATTATTATTATTATTATTTTATTTATTTATTTATTTAAAAAAAAATTTTTTTTAATGTTTATTTATTTTTGAGACAGAGAGAGACAGAGCATGAACAGGGGAGGGTCAGAGAGAGAGGGAGACACAGAATCTGAAACAGGCTCCGGTCTCTGAGCAGTCAGCACAGAGCCTGACGCGGGGCTCAAACCCACATGCCGCAAGATCGTGACCTGAGCCGAAGTCAGAAGCTTAACCGAATGAGCCACCCAGGCGCCCCTATTTAAGTCTTTTATTCTCTGACGTTTAGGAAGTTTCTAACTTTGCTGCCATTTAAGAAAATGTTCACTGAGTCTCCTTGAATAGACATATTTTCCCATTTTAATTATTTCTTTAGGATCCATTGTTCTATGAGGATTTGCTGGACCACTTTGAGACTTCTGCGCTTTCTGGCCCACTTGCTGGGCTTAGAATTTGTGCGTGTCGCTGAGCCTCACAGCTGCCTGTATGCGCATCTTCACAGATGGAGCTTCAGATTCTTTGGTTACTTATTACAAAGTGACACGTTTTAAGCTCAAAGGAATGCATTAAAAAATTCCATTACAATCCATTGGCCATGTTTGTGCAGACAAGCTGAAATAGAACAGATCTGAAGAATTCATTCACAGTCAAATTCAAGCCCAATATATATATTTTTTTCCTCAAATTATTTTTGTTGAAGTTTCTTCTGTATCTGTGGGTTCTTGGGAAAACACACACACACACACACACACACACACACACAACATGGCTTCATTTTTTTCCCGACGGTTTGCCTGGCTAATGTGGACTCCGTGTACTGATTGAGCCTTCCTAGGGAAGATACTAAAAGACATATTTAACATATTTCCAATTTTGAGTAGACAGGCACTTTGAATTAACCAGGAAAAAAAAATGATCAGAAAGTGACATAAAATTGAATTGTCCTATTTTATTCTTCCAATAGTTCTTTTACAGAATTTGGTGTTTTTGTGGACCTCCTCAAAGTAGTTTGTGTCAGAGTCCTTTGTTATTGGTGTCAGGTAAAAATTGTCAGTATGGGGTGCCTGGGTGGCTCAGTCAGCTAAGCTTCTGACTTTGGCTCAGGTCATGATCTCACGGTTCGTGAGTTTGAGCCCCATGTGCAGCTCTGTGCTGACAGCTCAGAGCCTGGAGCCTGCTTCTGATTCTCCCTCTCTCTCTGCCCCTCCCCAGCTCATGCTCTGTCCATCTCTCTCTCACAAAAATAAAATAAACATTAAAAAAATTTTTTTAAATTGTCAAGATAACTCACAACTGCCATGGACTGTGGAGGGTTGACTCTTCAAGAGAAAAACTAACAGATGACAGTATTCAGAAGAGTGCATATACATATTCTCTATCTAAAAAAGATAATGTCAAAGTGAAGTTCAAATTCTGTAGGTGTTTTCCTTTTTTTTTCTTAATTTTTTAAGTATTTACTTTCAAGACAGAGAGAGAGAAAGAGAGAGAGAGAGAAAGAGAGAGAGAGAGAAAGAGTGCGAGCACAGGGGAGGGGCATAGAGGAAGGGAGATACAGAATCCAAAGCAGGCTCCGGGCTCCAAGCCGTCAGCACACAGCCCGATGTGGGGCTCGAACCCGTGAACCGCAAGATCATGACCTGAGCTGAAGTCGGATGCTCAACCAACTGAGCCACCCAGGAGCCCCTGTGTAAGTGTTTTCATAGTGACTGTCACTTTGATCTTCCATGTTCTACATTCCCTTCCTCCTCCTAAATCAAAGAATATATATTCTCGTTGAACTATACCTCCATGTCTACCCTAACTGCATCCCTAGAAAGGTCTTCCTTTCCTTTTGGTTTCTCAGCCTGGGCAAGAGTGAGGCAGGGAGTGGGAGTAGAGGTTTTGTTTGCACCTAGGATAGCTTCTTGCCTTCTGAATTCTGAAGTTCTAAAACATTAGCCTGCGGGGCAGGAAGTATGAGAGATGAATCAGCCTATTCCCTCTGGCATCAATTTCTTGAATCACGAATTTTGAATTTTTGAGTAGTGGCTTCATCATGGTGTACAATTATGGCAAAGGCCCTCATCAGTGGAGCACTTTATTCATGGCAAATACGATTGGCAGCTAATGTTATGATCATGTCAACAGAACTGGGAGACCAATGAAGTTTTCCAGTCGAGCACTGGGGATTTTTGAAGGGGTTGCTGCTCCTGTAATAGGCAGGGATTCTGCTCACTGCTATTCTGCAATAGACCTAAAAATCACAAGCCAGCAATTATCTGTTACATCTATAGAAACTCTTCTGTCTCTAGAATCTGAATTCTGAACATTTTCTTGCCAACCTAATGAAGCTGAGCATCTGGGAAGGCCCAAAGCCTAAAGACATCCACAAAAGCCTGTGTTCTTAAGCAGACGCTGAGGATGCCAAGAGTGAGCAAGCTGATGAGTTGGTTTCTCTTGG
Organism: Panthera onca; assembly: GCF_046562875.1. Classification (NCBI taxonomy): domain Eukaryota; kingdom Metazoa; phylum Chordata; class Mammalia; order Carnivora; family Felidae; genus Panthera; species Panthera onca. Next base: position 37,189,289 of record NC_138349.1, on the reverse strand, counting down.
GATAAAGGTGAAATCTGCGGTAGTCAGTAGTCAGTCCATGTATGCATAAAGATCCTTTCATCCATGGCTGTAATTTGTGGGTGGCCACAATGTGGTAAAGAGGGGACAGAATTGGGAGAAGACAGCAAAAATGTGCGTTGGAGAAAGGGGTCTAAATCTAAGTTAAGATGTGCACATTTTATCCAAATTCAAGATACCTTGTTTCCTACCCTTGTCTCCTTTTAAAGAGATAAAAAGGGCTAGAATCATAAAAAGAGCAGTCTTGGCAGTCAAAATGAATAATATATAAGAGAGTGAAGCTGCCAGCTTCTTAACCAGACATATGCTGTCAAACTGGTTGGTCAGAAAGGTGGCCTGGGAGCCCCTGATTTCGTGGCTGGTCTGAAGTGAGGGCCGTCTAGTGGGGGACTGTGCCCTTATCCAGTTTGACCTAACTCCAGGTGATCAGTATCAAAGTCAATTGCAATACTAAAAATCATCGTGAAGCCACTGAAATAACATAATGCCTGGCACAGAATCGTTGCTAAAATATATTAGTTAAAGGGCTTCCAGCTAAACAGGACAAAGCCATATTTTATGCCAGAATTAAATGACATGGATACAATGTACCATGTTGCAGCATCTCACTATGATCACAGATTCCGGACACTCTTAAGCCGAGACAAGTTACTCAACAACTTTTGTCTCGTAAAAATACTTGTCAAGGAACAGGCACTATGAATGAAAGCAAAAGGATGAACCTGTGAAAATGTCTGGGCTTCAAAATTTCTTCAAAATTTCACCATGAGGAACGTTAGAGGTGAGAACATCACAGTTAGTAGAATTTACACTTAACTCACTGAATATTCCAGTACTGCCAGAGTATTTCCTCAGTCAGAACTGCTACGGCTCTTTACTACAAAAAGGAGTCAATTGAAGTTGTCAACAACCTCTAATTAATTAAATTAAATTAAATTAAATTAAATTTTTAATGTTTATTCTTAGAGAGAGAGAGAGAGGGCACGAGCAGGGGAGGGGCAAAGGCAGGGAGACGCAGAATCCGAAGCAGGCTCCAGGCTCTGAGCTGTCAGCACAGAGCCTGATGTGGGGCTCGAACTCCCAAACCGGGAGATCATGACCTGAGACGAAGTTGGACGCTTAACCGACTGGGCCACCCAGGCACCCCCAACAACTTCTAATTTATTAATCATAAAGTATAACTTTCAAGAAGGGTGTGGGCAATTTTCTAAGAACTTAATAAAACTGTATTTAAAAAGTCTCTAGGAAAAAAAAATCTCCAGAAAGGTCAGTAACATGATACGAAAGACAGATGTGGCTCAGAAACCGGATGGCATATGTAGCTATGCACGGTTTCATTCAGAATCAAAGCCAAAGTCCTTCGGGTGGCCAGTGAGGCTCTTCCTAAATGCCCGGGGCTCTTTTCCCCTGTGACCTCCTCCCCTGACCCTCTCTCCTCGCTCACTCTGTTCCCTGCTTGCATTCCAGCTGGTCTCCACACTCTCCAGGCACATCTGCTGGCCAATCTCAAAAAGGTCGGTGGATCATAAAACTGGCAGAACAATCTCAAGTTCCCGGTGCTCTGAATGTGCCTGAACTACCTACTGTCCTGCTCATCACTACAGCCCAAATAATTTCTTACTCCCTTTTAATTGGCTTGAACCGCATGAAATTGCTGAATAATGGGCAATGTAAAAAAAAGAGGTGGTAATTACATTAAGTCCCCAAATCGTCTAGGCCGGAGCTCTCTGAAATCAATCAATACAGGTCAGGGAAAATCAGAGAATGCCGTAAAGTAAGAGGATACAGACACTGAAGAGAAATACACATCTACGACCACAGGAAGAGGCATCTGTCTGTTTGCTGACAGTTGTCGTTGAATCCACAGACTTAATGCAATTCACCCCAGTTACCAAGGGGCTCGTTCCAAGTCTAGTTTCTGTCAACTTAATCTTTCCTTAAACAAGAGGTTTACACCGCTTGCTCCTCTCATCTCTTTCCATCCTGTCCTTGATACCTCACTTCTGCCCCAATCACTTTGACCTTCACGATGTACTAGTGACCTCTTAATTCCCAGACTGACAGTCTTGTCCGAGTCTTCACCCAGTTGTGCTTGGAGGGCTTTGCTGACCACCCGCCAATACAAACCTTGCATTTTGGGTTTTCACGATGCGTTCTTTCTCTCCTGCAGTACTGCAACCCTTCTTCTTCTTCTTTTTTTAATGTTTATTTACTTCGAGAGATAGAGAGCCCAAGAGGGGAGGGGCAGAGGGAGAGGGTGAGAGAGTCTCAAGCACGCTCTGCACTATCAGTGCAGAGCTGAATGCCGGGCTCAAACTCCTGAACCGCGAGATCATGACCTGAGCCGAGATCAAGAGTCAGGCACTTAACCCACTACGTCACCCAGGGGCCTGATGACCCTTCTAATCTCTACTTCTTTGTCCCCTTTTATTGGTTCTTGTCCACCAATAGCCTCTATTTTTGGTCTTCTGCCCTCTGTGCTTATTCCTCAGGTGAGCTCATTCCTCCTGTGGTTTATCACCTCTGTAGCACCGACTACCTCATCTTTAAACTCACCCCTACCCTCTCACCTGCCCCCCCCCCCCCACCCCATGTCACATTTACAGACACTAGAGCTCTCTGGATTTAAAGCACAGCCATGCCCTCAAAATCAACATAGCTAAAGTTGAATTGCAGACCACGCCCCTTTCCCACATATCTATTTCTGCCTTGGCCATTCTTTCAATCTCCCAGGCAACAAGACTTCCGTACAAAAGAAAAATTTAATGAAGAGGAAACTGAAGTTATTATCCTTGCTCCCCAGAGTTTCTGTTTTCAGCTTCTTTGTGTCTTCAATGTATACTCCCATGTCGCTGTGGAACGCAGTGTCCTACAATATCCTTCCACTTTTCCTTGTCCAAAAGCCCTCTATTTCCCCACGCCTTTTTCTTCCACTTGGTTTCCATGCAACTCATCTCCACTGAGAAATCCTGCTCAGTCTTCGAGGCCCTGCTAAGATCTCACCCAAAGCCTTTGGCCAGCCACATTCTCTTAGCACTGAAGAGACTTTGGCGGATAGAGATAGTTCTATATATGTCTCTTTCTAGGTGGTGCATCCTCAGAGAGCTGGATGAAGGTCAGATTGTCACGTTTTAAATTTCTTATCACAGCCACATAATGCTCATTACGTGTTGTCTTAATGGAATGGGAAGGAATCTTTTACGCAAGGGCTACCGAATAATCTGACTGACTCTTGCTTGAGCATTTGGGAGACCTCCCCCCTTATTACCTGCAATTAAACATTAATGAAGAATCACTGGAAAAATCAAAATGCATAAAACATACATAGCTGGAGATGTAAGAAGGATGACAGCCAAGCTAGAGATGCCGAAGCACATTCACATCCCATTAACTTGTTCTTCAACAGTTACCTCCTAAATCACGGGACACATAGAAACCGAAGAGAGCTACACAAGCAGGAACTTATCACAAAAACAAGAGTACCTGACCAGACTGACAACCTTGGTTAAAACAAAGATCTACTGTCAGAGCCCGCCGAGGTATTTGTTCACTCTTCCAGATGGTTTGCAGAAGGAGCTCTGATGATTGGCTGTAACTCCTGTCTTAGCTGTCATGGAAGGCGGTACTGATGAGGGTGCCAAGCCCAGGATTCTGAGCTGGGATGCTCTGATCCTGTTCTCTGCAGGGCTGGCCTCAAGCTAACTGTGGAGTCAATTGCCTGCTTCCTGCCCTTGTCCTCAGGGCTGCCTCAAGTTCCTTTTCATCCCTTTCAACCCCTCTCCTGCCTCTCCCCAAACCAATGCAAGGTGCCTCATCCACTACTAGTTGAGAAAGGGTTGGGGGTTGGGGGAGGGGGGTACCTGGGTGGCTCAGTCGGTTAAGCATGGGACTAAAGTTCTGGTCAGGATCTTAGGGTTTGTGACTTTCAGCCCCGTGTAGGGCTCTGTGCTGTTAGCGCAGAGCCTGGAGCCTGCTTCCGATTCTGTGTCTCCCTCTCTCTCTGCCCCTCCCCAGCTCACATTCTGTCTTTCTCAAAAGTAAGTAAACATTAAAAAAAAAAAAAAAAAAGAAAAGAAAGGAGAGGGTTGGGGAGGCAGGGGGGAGAAATCGGAAAGGTGCTAATTTTTAGAGCAAGATAATACATGTACATAATTCTTTTTTAAGTCAAAGACTATTCCAAGGTTAATTTTAAAAAAGTTAACCTGCCTCTTTTCTTCCTAAATTCCTGTGCCACCCAGACACAATCACTTTCAAGTATTTTAGCAGTTTCTCCTGGCATTTACCTGCATTTCTAAATAATCTGCTTATGTGCCTATTTAGTTTTGCTTTTTGATTTTAGTATTATCTGTCGTTTTTCCATTAACTTAGTTTAATAAGTTTAGAACCCCTACTCATGCCCCCCGCCACTTCTGCTAAACCCTCAAAATGGCTAGATCACAATTGGGTGATCACATAGGTCAGTCATATAGTATCTTGTTATTACCTTTCCTTTCTGGTTCAAGTTTTTGCTTTTTTCTAAGTTAATAAGTGCCTCATTCTTTAATGCTTATTTTAATTCTACCTAACTAAATCTGCCTCAAATTCTCAAAAAAAAAAAAAAAAATCTCACAATATAGGCAGCAATCAAGTCATCTATCAGTTATTTTTTTCTTTCTCTTTTGGATTCCCCTCCCCCTCCCCCGCCCCCGAAGTCTCCCGCATCATCCAATCTGAGCTAATTGCTTTTGAGACCAACTACACAGTATTGTTCTGGGCCTGCTCACTCTCATCCTAGGAATTTCCTTTGTTCCTCTCCTATCTTGGATGACCTATTTCCTGGGTTCCACGTGTCTCTCTCTCTCTCTCTCTTTTGGTCCTCATTTTGGTGAAGCGTACCTTCCAGTAGCTTCCAGGGGAAGGTGCATAGGAGGTAAATTTGCTAAGAGCTTGCTTGTCTTAAAGTGTCTTTATTCTATCTCCTACTTAATTGATAGTATTTCAGGAGTTAAATTTCTAGATTGAAAATGATTTCCGCTTAGAATTATATTGCTTTTGAGAGGTTGTTATTTAGTTAGCTGTCTTTGATATGTGAGCTGTTTCTTCTTTCCTCACCAGGGCTCCGTCAAATTTTCTTTCTCTAAGTCAGATATTCCAAAGTGCAATTACAGAATTTCAGAATTAAATTTGCTACACCATTTGACCCCTTGCTTAAATTGTTTTGTTCCTTTCTTTTATAAAGATCAATTTAAATGTCTTCCTGCTCACAGCTTTGTTTTCAATAATTGCAATTTGCTAAAAGCTTCAAAAGTTAAAAATTTTGGCACTTAATATATGAAATGTCACCTCCTGAAACCAGAAGGAGTAAGCACATTTCATTTTAGCACCCTGCATGCTGTCCTTGAAAGGGTCTGGAAAGGGTCAGAAAAATTGCTGATTTTCTTCCAGATTTAACCACAAGTTAAGATGAAAGGTCTTTTCTTTTTTCTGCAAATGCATCTCACATGCTGCTAAATGAGAGCATGGCAGAAACTGGAAACTCAAAGTGAAGGTCGACCAATCCCATCCAGGTCTATTTCAAAGCAACTATTACTATTAATAGTATTTCATTACAGATGAAAAAAGTTTGGAAAAATGTTAAGCTGTATGGAATTCTGGGGCAATTAGAACAGTAGGACTGTTCTAAACGAACTAGGTTTTAGATATAGGGCCACCCTAGATATAGGGCCACCCCAGATATAGGGCATCTTTAATATTATCACAGGAAATCTATTTCAGAATTTATGGAAGGAGGGTGATGTCCTGGAATGTGCTTTAGATATCTCCATAAATTGGTCTGGCATGGGCATTCTAAAAAACACAGCACAGGGAGGAGAGATTTGTAAGGGAAGAGGAATGCTGTTTGGCTAGAGGAGGGGAGATGTAGAAAATAATACAGATTGGGCTGTTGCTAGAGGGAAATGCCATAATGTCATCTTGTAATGGTTGGAATAAAAATCCAACCACAGTTTGGGGATTTCATCTCCTCTTGGTGCTACAAACAAATGTCCCGGTTGGATGAGGGCTCAGAAAACAGAATATTTAATGAAATTTCAACTTTCGAATGCAGTCTCCAGTTTGCAGGGAGAGTTGCTTACTAAGTTGGCAACTTCCAAAAAGTCTGAGTGTTACTTGTTTTGGAAAGTTAGAAAGATGTTGTGGACCCTGTGCTAGGCCCACAGGGTTCTCTGAGGTTGACATACGGTGCTTTTTCTTGAGATAGCCAAGACTACCTATGTTTACCGAGGGCAGTGGCATATCTGAGGTCAAGGAAGACTTTGATGGAAAGGTTCCATTCTGGTGACTTCTATAAAAAGAGAGAAACTATGTTCACTTGAATTGAGCTCTGAAGGAGGCATCTGTGAAATTGGGGAGTTATTTTAGGATTATTTATTTATCCACTTAAATATATACTGTGCATGTTCCTATTATATGCCAGGCATTGCTCTTGTTGAAGGTCAACGAAGCAGACAAAGTTCTGGCCTTCATGGAGCTTTGGGCTGAATGAAAGGAAATATTTCTGTAGGTGGAGGTAATGTTGAGGTATTCATTGCCTATCCTCGGCCCTTCCGACAACTTACACATTTCAAATAGATTGGTGCCAGGGTGAACAGATGTCTGACAGCATATTAAAGAAGAATAAAGGAAGTTTAAGAATTACATTCTTCATCAGATTGATCTAATGGAATCAAAATATTTAACTCATTGATATAAGTGAATAATAGTTACAATGATAATAATTCATTGCGTGCTTTCTGTGTGTCAGATACTCCATTAGGAGCTTTCAGTGGATTATTTGATTTAATCCTCTCAACAATCCCATATAATAGGTACTATTGTTATCTCCATTAAAAAAAAAAAAACAAGAAAAGAAAAGTGACTTACAAAAATTAAGTAACTTACTTGTCCTAGGGCGTTAATAGTGTATGGATAATCCAAGAACCAAACCTAGTGAGTGACTGTGAAATGTCAGTATTAGCTCCAAACATCCCATTTCCATCAGGTTCAGGCTAAGTGGCATCCATCTGTGTGGTCACCATGCATCAGTCTACACAGTCATGCTTTTTAGATGTTGGCATGGAGTGAGGGGGTTGTTGAAGGGTCCGAAAGGTCCAGTCACCGCTGTTCAAAGCTCACTTTCATCTAGCACTGTCCTTACTCATGGCACAATGGATATGTTGTCCATCTCTTGTCAATGTCTCTCTATGGAAAGTCTGTCCAAGAGTCCGAGCATCTGGAAAATTGGCATTTACCTACTCAACAGAACCCACTTAGAAGAAGAAAAGTTCCCATTCAAATTTGTTTCCACATCAAATAAATATTCTATGTCAAAGAGATGGAAGTTGGCTCATAAATGGCAACTCAAATGGCTCTTAAGTTGGCTCGCAGAAGTGTCACTAAATATCAACTTGAAAAGCATCAGGGCACGTTCAAAGTAAAGAAGAACAGAGATGTAGTCGATTACAACTCCTCTCTGTGTATGCATGTGTGTAATTGTGTGAATCAAGTTAGTGTATAAATATTAAATTATTCAATTAGGCAGATTAAGCCCATAAAATGTGTTAATGTGACACATCATTTCACAAATGGGATGTCAGGATGGCTTGCTGGGATTCTCCAACATGACAAAAATGCCCATTAACTTTTACTGCAGCCTCTCTTAATATTGAGGTAGAAACCAGTGAATAGTTCAAGACAGAAGGGGTGGAGTTGAAAGTCAATGTCAAAGTCAAAGTTATTTTGCCTTTGTGATTTGCTTTGTTACTTTCTTCAGTTCTCTTCAGATATACAAATAAGCTTTCTTGGTTGCTTAATCACTTGACAATAATGTCTACTATTTACTGAGTTCTGTTCCTTGCGTATTATACACACATTCCTTGTGTGTATAATGGAGCTATAGTATCAAAATTATCGTGAAGAGAAAAATGAGGTAAGACACATAAAGTGCTGAGCACAATGTCCTGGAACACTGTAAGTATTCCATAAGTTTTTTCAATAGCAGCAGTGCTATTACCAATAGTTCTTAAAAGTCCTAAAGTTATTATCAATTTTCTGAGATAAAAATTTCTGAATGACCACTAGATGGCATTAAGGTTAGTTTAAAATATACACCGTGTGGTCCTTATTCACATCAGTAAAAACGTGGTGAAAAGAAATTTCATACATTTTGATTTATAAGTTGTGATTTAATAGCCAAGACTTTTTCATTATTTTCTGTAGGCAAATCCTAGAAGAGATCATATTTGATTCAACTATGCTTCCAGTAAGGGCTCACCATGTTCCTTCTATTTTTCTTAAATTAGGAAAGTTATTGCAGAGTGTTCTCCATGATACTTCAAAGTGAATGGCCACGTCCTTGCACTAAAAACAAAATTACTGTTTTGTAGCCATGGTAGGATGTCCTGATGGTCAGCAATGTGCCAAACTGAATGGTGAGCTGGAGGGAAAGCTCTGGGTTTTCCCCCGCTGGGAGCTGAAGACAGTAAGACAGTGGTTACGTGTGAAGCAGATGAGTGTATGAAGCAATCGCCTGGGCACACCCCAGGAAAACCCCTTCATCCCCCGCCCTGCTCAAGGATGCTAAGCTGTGAGGCCTGTTGTTTCTTAAACTTTGCAGAAGGCAATGAGTGAACAACAAGATGCAAATATAAATCTTCTCAAAGACACTGTAGTAAACTTAACGATTCAGTTTTGCTTATTTTTTAGCTGGTTATCAAAGCATTAATTTGTGGATATGTTATCAAAGGTGCTGTAGGAGAACTATGTATTTAGGACATTCATAAATGAGAATAGTTTAGATGACAAGTAAATTTTGATGGGTTGGGTGGCTTACTATGAGCAAAGAGGTACATAAAGTTAACTGAAGAGGAAAGATTAGTTTTGTCCTAATGGCCAATAAGTCTGAGTGGGGGAAATATCAATCTGACAGCTTTGTTCAGTCTTAGAGGGGGTTGAGCTCACCTACAACAGAGAACTCCTTAAGAACAGCAAATGCATGTATGTAAATGTCACCTCTGAATCCCCAAAGTAGAACATGGTACCCATGACATAGTACACGCTCAATAAATGTTGGCTGAACAATGAATGACAAAATACCCAGTCAATTAAACTAAATAAAGAATCCTATTGGAGGTCAGCAAGGGGGAGGGGTTTGGTCAAGATATCATAGTATGTTTGTAACAAGACACTCCCTTTTTGTTCCAAATATATCAGACAATATAAAGTATAAATTTAAAAAAGGGTTAAAAAGGCAAGTTTGAATTAAAAAGTCAGGTAAACACCTGTATAGACCAGAAACGGAACATAATCACAAAGCAGTGAATGAGGCTCCCTGTGGAGAAGTAAGCTTTTGTGACTTTTGCTCCTGTGGTTAACAAAGATAATGTTCTTGTGGGATGAGGGATTGGGCCCAGGCTCACTGTTTGCATTTAACTCCCAAACATCTTCACCAGAATTATTAAGAATGTACTTTAACATGGAGAAAAGTGAACCCACCGCCATCTAGATGTCTAACCCTCAGTCTTATAGGCTTAATGAAGTGTTTTTCTTTCTTTTTTTTTTTTTTAAGCAAATTTAGAAAGAAACCATCACTCATGGGATGATTCAGATAAGGTGAGGTCCCAGATATTAACATAAAAAAAAATCCAAAAAACCCTAGAAAGCAAGTACAGCTAGAAATAACAAATGGCCAAAGCATTCTCTCCTTTGTTCGTATTCTACCTAGAAAGTCAAATTATAATCAGAAGTTTGCTTAGTGAGCTCAGACTCAGAGCAAAGGGAATTTGCTATACGGTTGATATATGGTAGGGGTTACCAAACTCTTTCTGTAAAGGGCCAGTCAATATTTTAGACATTGTGGGCCATATGGCCTTTGTCAAGCCTACTGAACTCTGCCTTTATAGTGCAAAAGCAGCCACAGACAATGGGTAAATGAACAGACGTGTCTGCAGTCCAGTGAACCTTTATTTACAAAAACAGGATTTGGCCCACAGGCTGTAGTTGACCAAACCCTGTTCTGTGGCACCAGGTCCTGAATGTCTAACATATCCATTTCTACTGCGTTGATAGAGACACTGGCTTTTTCCACAAGACTTCATATTCTTGAATCAGGCTTTTCTCTCCCTTGGTTCAACAGACACAAAGTTAATCTCTGTGACTTGGCTTTTTGCAGGCCTCTGTGGTGACCAGCCTCCTTATGATTAAGACATTCTTTCTTTAGATGTAATAATTCCTACAATTAGAGTAGGGTCAAGTGTCACTGGCTTAGGAGGCTTTCTGTCTTCTTAAGGTGACTTCATGGACCACTGTTCAGTTCACTTAGAGTTTAACCCTCTGAAGACATCTTATTTCCCAATTCCACCCCACTCCCTTGTCTCTCTTACTTCCCAGTCCTACAGAGATTTCTTGTTTTTGTCCCTACATTGATCCTGCAACGGTAAATCGTGGTGTGGAGCCAGCCAAGAAAGTGTTGGAGCATGGGTATTGGTTGATGCTTGAGATGCTGATTTCTGCCAACTGTATACTTCTAGGAAAACTGCCTTACTTTTATAGCCCCCAGAGCCCTCCCTGGCAGCCTGGGACACAAAAACACCTTTGGCTCACTCTACTTTGGCCCACTCTACATTTTCAACAAAACAACATGTGAAGGATCCGCCCCCACAAGAACTGTTTCAATTGTTTTTTCTAATTTTTTTGTCTTTTTTTTTTTTTTCGGTCTGGTGATTCCTGTCAATTAACTAATTACATTATGTAGGAGTGGCCATTTCTCATCGGCAACAGCATCCGGGTCTACTTTAGCGACTTGCGACTCAAAGTGTGGTCAGGTCTACTGTTGCATTAGCATCGGCTGTGAGCAGGTTAGAAATGCAGAGCCTCGGGGCCCCAGACCTGAATCGGAATCTGCGTTTTCACAAGATAATTCACAACAGTAGCGTTTTGAAGTACTTCACTAACTTCTATTGCATCTTAATTATTTTTAATTTAAGATTTTATTTTCTCAGCTTTATTGAGGTATAATTGACAGAAAGTTGTAAGACACTTAAAGTGTACATCATGATGATTTAATATACATAGGCATCGTGAAAGGATTCCGACCATCCAGTTATTTAACACATCCATCACTTAATGTTAATTAGGAAACGGTGTCTCCTTGGGGTGGCAGGATTACAGATGGGCCATAAGGGTTGACGTTAGTGGGTGTAATGTCTCTCGTATTTTTGTGTCTTAGGGCAGGGCATATGCATACACGGTGGCCTTGGCTCGCTTGGTCATCCACAAGCCCTTTCATGCTCCAAATTCATGTTGGGATGGGGTTGGGAAGATTAAAATTAAGTAAGATTCTACTTCATCAGCAGCCTTGTTTTTCACAGATTTTCTAAAGCTTCTTTTCATTGGAAGCTTGTGGAGTACTTTCTCCTTTATTGCTTTTCAATAAAATAGTGACAAACTGGAACAAATCTTGTTCCTTTCAAGGCCTTCCAGATCTGGGCCTTCACCTTCCAACTCTGGGTTTGATAGAACTCACGTGAACACTCGCAAACCTTCCCACAGCAAACCACCAAAATGTACCTTGATTAGCCTTCACTCTATGGCACAGAATGGATCACATGAGGTATAGCTGAAAGCTATATGATTTGCAGGGATATCGGATGGTCTAGTTTTATTTAAACACAAAAGATAAAAATATTTGTTACTTGGTTTTGCCAGATTAAGGGTTGTGTGTCCTTGGGCAAATGAGGTTTTTCTTCCCCAGAGACTGGTAATTTATGGAAAAATAACTTACTACGCCTTTGCAGTTGGCCTGGGAATTTTAATTTTTTTTTTTTTTAAAGCTTTCTGAGTGACTCTAATGTTCTCAGTTTTGAGAACAATTAACAGAGTCTCTGAGCCTGAATTTCCTCATGTGTGAAATGGGAATGTTACTTATTTCTTCAGATGGTTGTTGAGAGTATTACCTGAAATTACATGTGTGAAGAGCTTTCTAAAGTATGGAGCAGTCTAGAGACATCTACAGCGGTTTTTACTGTTATGATCGATTGGGTGGTTGTGTCACAAGGACAGGACCTTTGGTAGTGTGCGAAGAAACAGAGGAAGTATAAATGGAAGTAGAGACTGAGGTGACAGAACTGAACAAATGGAAGCCACCTCTGTTTTCTATGGTGAAGAGTTCCTATATATATACATATATGATTAAAATTTTTTTAACGTTTATTTTTTTTGAGAGAGAGACACACACAGAGCATAAGTGGGGGAGGGGCAGAGAGAGAAGGAGACACAGAAACTGAAGCAGGCTCCAGGCTCCCAGCTGTCAGCACAGAGCCTGACGCGGGGCTCGAACCCACACACTGTGAGATCATGACCTGAGCCGGAGACGGCTGCTTAACCGACTGAGTCACCCAGGCACCCCTATACATATATAATTATAGATACTACCTGCCATCTACAGGCAGCCAGGACTGTGAAACCCCCTATTCATAAAGCTGAATTTCTTTTTTTTTTTTTAATTTTTTTTTTAACGTTTATTTATTTTTGAGACAGAGAGAGACAGAGCATGAACAGGGGAGGGGCAGAGAGAGAGGGAGACACAGAATCGGAAACAGGCTCCAGGCTCTGAGCTGTCAGCACAGAGCCCGACACAGGGCTCGAACTCATGGACTGTGAGATCATGACCTGAGCCGAAGTCGGACGCTTAACCAACCGAGCCACCCAGGTGCCCCTTTAAAGCTGAATTTCTTATAAAGAAGAGCTTATACCTACATGAGGTCTATACAGTCCTGTGTTCCTCCCTTATATACTTCATCTTGTCTATCTTGGCTCAAGAAATTGCAGGCAATTTGAGGTCAGAGTTTGGGTCTTCCCTTTCCCACAGGAACTCCTATTACAGTCTTGGTTACAGAGAAAACTCTCAGCAGCTGTTGATTGATGCTTGGTCACAATTCTTGGACTTCTTTCCACATGAGCAGTTGAAGTCTCTCAAATGACTCAGTTGTAGAACGGGGTTAATTAAGGTTGTCTTTCTATGACCAGCTCTACCCCGTGATGTTATTATAATTTTCTTATGTTGCACGGAAAAACTCCCCATGTTCTCTCTGAGCATAAACACTGAGATTGCATCCCATTCCTACATGAGTCACAAGGGTCTAATTTTGGGAAAAGGGTGGGTTTGAAATCCATGCTGCTTCTCTTTCCTCTCAGTGCTGGTTTTGTAATAAACACATCATGTCACCAAACAAAGCCAAGTCATTTTCAAGCTGTGCCTCTTTGTCAAAAGAAGCCAGCTCAGTCAACTTAGTGTAAAACAATAAACTGGCTGATGTGTCAAGACAAAGACCACACTTCAACTGGTGGGTTCATTTTCCAACGTGTTAACTCACTGTTGTATAGACACAGTCTCTGACAAACAGATCCTATGACTGTTCTGAAGAATGACCCCCAAAAGGCAATTCTGTTGGAAAAGATCAGGGTAATAGCCACTCACCTAATTCATCCATGTCCTGTGTGGGTCCTACAGGGAAGGATAACAAATAGTTGGTTGAATTTTCCTTGCCTTTCCTTTCCTTGCCTTGCCTTGCCTTCCCTTCCCCTTTCTTCCCCCCCTCCCTCTCTGCCTCCCTCTCTCCCCTTTTCCTCCTTCCCTCTCCCTCTCCTTCTCCTCACAATATTGGCCCAGGAAATGTAGAAATGAGGAAATTTACAATATTTCAGGAGTGTGTCTGTACTTGTATTGTCCTCTTGTTAAAAGGGGTCCCTGGACTGTGCCCAGGGTAGAGTGTGGGGCTAGCCCTCAGCCAAGGGCAGAGAAAGAGGAATTGAGTCTAGAAACCAAATAATGGCTGAAGAATCAAAAGATGTTCCTAAGCATCAAACCTGAAGGGCCAGAGATGAAACTTGACCTGACCCAAAGCAGAAGGATTAACACATGTCAGGAAAGATTGAAGTAGGAAGTTTGAGAGGTTGAGGTAAAAAGATGACTGAGTAAAGGGGGTACTGTGGGAGGGAGACTTTAAGAGCTTGCCATGTCCTTGACTGTGTGGGGTATATTGAGGGTGCTGAGCTCTTTCCATGAAAGTTGGAGCCTATGGCCAAATGGAACCCATTCAAAGTGTACCTTCACAGTCAACTTCAGGCCTCAAGGAATCTAGCATGATAGCCCCTTGTATAACCACTCAGTTACGCCTGTAACTTCTAGAAGAGCAAATAGGTACGGGTGGTTAAATGAAAGAAAAGAATCATACTACTACCTACTGAAAATATAATCAGTCCAAAGAATGATGCAAATATGTGCTTTAAAAAAAAAAAAACAACACCTTTCCCATAAAGTTGCCGTAAACCTTTTACAGGATCTGTCATTGGTACATATTGAGGATCCCCTTCTCTTGCTGGTTCCCATCTTTTGTCTGTCCCTCTTTAGGTTCTTCACCTCGCTTTTCACACTTCTGCACCCCCACCCTCCCCAGCAGTGGTGTCCAGTCTCCATCTTGGAGGTGGCCACATGGTTCTCAAGGTTGTGATAATCACTGGCCATGCCCTGGAAGGGAGAGGATAGGACCTTGCTGTCTTTCAAAGGAGCAGGCTGTAGGCACTTGAAGTCTTCAGAGAAGAACAGTTATAAGATCAACAAATCTTCCTCTTGAAGGGCTCTCATTGCTTAACTTTGATGAGTTATTCTATTATCCCAAGAGTACTCCCTTCACTGTCTCTTATCAAAAACCCTCCCCAGTAGGTGTGACAGGAGAAGAAAGGAATTGGGAGGAGGCAAGGAAGACGTGGTTCTGCATCTTATGTTGCTGATAAGCACACTGCCTATTAATTGCATGGAGGAAGAAGGCAGAATATTATTACCTGATTACAAAAGGTTGAGAAACAGTATTTCACAAATTTTGAAACATTTTACAAATTGATGTCCCACTCTTTTGGCCACTCAGCTCTTGTACCGGGTTGTTAAAACTGATTGTAGTGAGGGGAGCCCGGGTGGCTCAGTCAGTTAAGCGTCCAACTTCGGCTCAGGTCATGATCTCGTGGTTCGTGAGTTTGAGCCCCATGTCGGGCTCTGTGCTGACAGCTCAGAGCCTGGAGCCTGCTTCAGATTCTGTGTCTGCCTCTCTCTGCCCCTCCCCTGTTCACACTCTGTCTCTCTCTCTCTCTCAAAAATAAGTAAACATTAAAAAAATTTTTTTGAAAACTGATTGTAGTGAAACCTGTATCTACTTTAATTATTTAAGGGGAAGTCTTAAGAATTTTTCCCAGGGTTCATACTTATGGAAACTTTCCCTTTAAGAAGAAACCAGAGATATGCTGAAACAAACTCCAGACTGATGTCAAGGTGAAATAAAGCTTTGGGTTTTATTCATGGGCTTCATAATTGACAATCTTCTGCAAGATAATTGGAACATCATTTTAGAAACTCCTTGTGACTTGATTGAATTTAAGTTGGGTTCCTGCATTCAGGCTAAAGATACACAGAATATATAATTGTGTTTGAAATAAAAGCCAAAGAAATTTTAGGTGAAAATTTGAAAATAAAAAAAAAAATAAAATAAAAAAAGAAAACAAACAAACAAACAAAACTGTGGACATTGGTGGGCCCAGACACAGGGATGTGGTTATTCCAGGGCAAACTGTCCACACATATGCTGGCTTCTAAAAGAAGAAAAACATGAAGTAAACAGGGAAATTTCCACTGGAATATCAGAAAAGTATATATTACAGCTAGCAAATATTTAATGTGACTGTTCCCTCTTCCCTCCAGTCTGTACCCCTGGAAGACATTGCTAACTGATCAAGGCTCATCTTTCCACTGAGCCTATAGTTAGTTTTGCAATGATCAGTACTGTTTTCCAAGTAGCCAGTGAAAGTTATACAATTCCATATCTGAGATGCTACTTGCTCATCTCTGTGATTTAATTTAAGTCACCAAAGAAGGCTTTAAGGTAGACTCAAAAGGCTTCTTTGTCCAAGTATCTGAAAAGTATTTTGAAATGTCATAGGAGGAGAAAGACAAGATCAGATACAAAGAAAATCTTACTCTAATTTGGGTATGCTCCCTTTACATAGCTGATGGAATATTATTTATGCTTAACTTGGGTGAAGCTTTTCATGTAGCCATGAGATTACAGCCAGGGCCAAAAGGGAACACCAAAGTTGCTAAATATTCCCACATTCAAGGGAGAGCTTCGAATCAATAGTCTTAGAGTTGAATTCAGAAAACTCCTTACAGGGTTTGTTTATTTATTAAGAGGTTGTCAAATTAGCCCCTTAACACCAATCACTATTACCTTCCTGGTCTATGAAAGAAGTCTGGGGGGAGGGAAAGATCATCGGTCTTCTGGGACTTAGGGGAAATTTCCTCTCTCCTCCCTGCAAGTGGGGAGATGGCACTCTAAGAGACCCATCTGTGAAGTTAGGTGTCTTCAAGAATGGAAACTGAATTACTTCTGTTTCCCATTTTGCTAACTTACTCTTATGCTTCTGTGCCAGTCTGAGCAGGGGAAATGAGAACTGGAGAAAGGAGGCAGGTCAGAGAGACAGGACAGCAGCAGAGAACCTGCATGCTGACACTTGCCACGTCAAGGAGACAAGAGTTTTCTAAGGATTGGGCTGACACAATAGAAGGTAGCTTGGCCTGGTTTTCTTGTCCTCACCTGGGAGGGATGCTTTCTGGGAATAGGGACCACAGTAGAAGACTGTGGCATTGACTGCTGGTGGGAGATACTGTGGAAAATGATTAAAGAGGGTGAGCCAGAAACAAAGCTCCTGAGTCAAGTTGCTCTGTACTGGGGAGGCCCCCCCAGGGACCTCCAGACAACGCCAGCCAGGACTCCACAAGATATTCTTAGGATGCCTACCACACAGAAGACACTGATTGCTGGAAAGTGTTGTGTAAGAAGAGAAAATCAACAAGAAGAGAAGTGTGAAAGCTCCCTCAGATAAGTAAGGAGACGTTCAACTTTTCCAGTTGAGGTAGCCAACCTCCAGAATAGCCCCCAATAATCCTCACCTTCTAATAATCACAATCTTGTGGAGTTTTTCCCATATGGAAACAGGGCTGATATGTGTGACTAGTAGAATTCTGTGGAAGGACTAGACTATGTCATAAGACACATTTCAGCTTCCACCTTTGTTTCTTAGATGGTGTACTTAGATGGTAAGTACTTTGTTACTTAGATGGAGGACCCAGCGCCATGCTGTGAGACCCTCAAGTAGCTCTCAGAGGCCCATGAAGAGGGGAACTGTGGCCTCTTGCCACATCCAGCACAAAGCTGCCAGTCATGAGAGTGAGTCACCTTGGAAGCAGATCACCAGCCTGAGTCTAGCCTTTACATAACTGCAATCCTGGCCAATATCTAACTGCCATCTCATGAGTAATGTTGAGCTAGAAACATCCAGCTAAATGGTCCCTGCATTCTGGTACCACAGACACTTAGAAAGGTAACATATAATCATGATAGTTTTATATCACTATGTGTTAAGTATTATGTGTTATGCAGACACAACAGTTCATTTCCTATCCCTCTTTCCTGCCCTAACCCCAGAAGAGCCTAGAAGAGGGAGGAGGGGAAGGTATGTAAAAGGTGAGACATTTTGAGTCACTGAAGCTACATGTTTAATTTGCAGTGGGGATGAAGAGAGAGTTTTGAATGGGATGTGAAATGAAACTGGGCTTGAAACTTACAGAATCTGCTTAAAATGACATTGTTGGAGGGGCGCCTGAGTGGCTCATTTGGTCAAGCGTCTGACTCTTGACCTCGGCTCTGGTCATGATCTCATGGTTTGTGGGATCAAGCCCTGCAATGGGCTCTGTGCTGATAGCATGGAGCCTGCTTCAGATTCTCTCTCTCTGCCTCTTTCTCTCTCTCAAAAGTAAATAAACTTAAAAAAATGACATTGCTGGATAGGAAATAAGAAGTTTATATAACATAATTGGGGAAATTATTTGGGGAAAAAATAAATCTTGTCATGTGTATACTCCAAGGAAGTGAAACTTTCAATAAACCATGAATAGACGAATTAATAAATGTATTTTTTAAAAGTTTGTTATTTATTTTGAGACAGAGAGAGAGAGTGTGTGTGCATGCAAGTGGGGAAGGGGCAGAGACAGAGAGGGAAAGAGAGAATCTCAAGCAGGCTCCATGCTGTTAGCACAGAGCTGGACATGGGGCTCAGTCCTATGAACCATGAGATCATGACCGGAGCCAAAATCAAGAGTTGGATGCATAACCGACTGAGCCACCCAAGTGCCCCTAATATATATTTTTAAAGCATATGGAAACATCTGCTTTGTCTTCTGTGATTCAGTTATCCATGACTGTGGCCAGTCACAGACGATGGCCCATGACTGCTAGCACCTGAGCTACAGAACTAGGCCTCCAGGGTAAGGAAACCATGAAATACTAGTTTTGCAAACCCAAACTCATGACATAACAATTATCAGGGGGAGTTATCTCTAAAAAGAGCTCTCTTTTCTGGACCGGTCACATGTAAAGATCTATAGAAATATGGAAGGTCAATCCCATTTTGCAGCAGTTTCTCTGTATTACAAAGGTGTTCTGGCATTGTTTTGACCTTCTAACCAATGTGTGGGTGGTGATAGGTGGTATGAACGTCTGTGCTCTGGGTAGCAAATCTAGTGCTCATTTAAGTCAGTCTTTCTGATATCAAAGGCAAGGAGAAGCTGGCCAATATGATATGGATATGCATAAACTTAATATTTACTTTTTGGAAAATATGATGAGTTATACAGTTCATAGAGAGGAAGAATGTGGAGTAACTGGTCTTTTAAGATAAACTTCTAGAGATTCTTTGAGACAAGTCTGGAGAGGGTGGTAGCCTGGAATAAAGATTTCAATCTGTGTTGAGTTATGATGGAGTCAGGGTCATTCTATTCTTTTGTAAACAACATAAAATCTCATTCTTTTCTTCCAGAGCTGTGACTGTCCTCCAGTGCCTCCTGAAACAAATGACCTAGGAAACTTCCCATACAATGACACAGAGAGATTTCCCCTGATGTGAACCATGCGCAGTTTCCATGCAGCACAGATGTGTTAGGACCACAGAGGTCAGGGAGGTCACAGCTCTGCAGAACGGGTGGCGTCTCCAAGCATGGGCATTAATAACCATCCCATTATGGGCCCAGAATAGAAGCAAGTCTGTGCAGCCTATGCCCGGCCTGCTACTCAGAGGAAGAACACTGGGCTGGTATTCTCCACAAGCTTTCACGTATGCTAGCCCATTGATCTTACAAAAGAAAACAAAAAGTATGATGTTGGGATTTCCCTAAGTTTTCCTGTAAAGAAGCTGGGGTTCAGAAGTGGTAGCTGACTTGCCTAAGGTCACACAGCTGGTGAGAAGTGGAGTCCAGTTTCAAGTCCAGGCCGTTTGATTCACCCAACACCTCAGCTGCTTTTCCATCCTTTAATTGTACTTGTATCACGTGTAGAGCAGAGCACACTAAGCAGTGAATGAGGGGATGCTCCTAAATCCTGCCATCTGATTCCGATGATTTTGAATATTACTCTTTCCGGGGCTGCGGGTGGGCAGGGGGAGTAAGGAGGTGCTGTTAGTTTCCCTTGGGAATCAAGACTAGGTATCTTTATCTGGACTCTTGTGCCAGCTCTCTGTGCTGTGAAGAATGAATCTTTCGTATTGTCCTTTGGGCTGTGACTTTTTGTAAACTTGAGAGCTTTCTCCTCCTGTGTTCTCTACCCCCCAACCTCTCAACCTATGTTTCTCTTTCCTCCCTTTTTCTAAGGCAAAGGAAGAGATCTGGACTCCAGGATGGATTGTTTGACCAGACCACAGATCTGGTTTCAAGTAGGGTCAACTTACAAATAGCTGTTGCCGTGGAAATACTGGGGGAAACCAACTCTTGGTGCTTGAATGTCCACCTTATTAATTACTTCTTGGGTGTTAACTATAGTCTCTTCCTTCTTTTTATTTTCCCCCTAAACTAGATACTCACTTGAAGTAACAAAAATTTGTAATAATAAAATAAAAACTTCTAAATATTCTTGGGAAGAGTCACATGATATCCTGTCATCTGATTAGAAGATAACTCCTGGAGGTCAGGCCCTGTGCCTTATTACTTCATTGACTAGAGCCCCAGGACTGAGCAGCGTGCTGGCACAATGGTTTAGAAATGCACACGAAGTATGAAGGGAAGTCTCCCGGGGTAATTGTGAAGAAAACATTCTTTCACTTTATAAAAGACACAGCTGAAAACGACGGTGCATCTGTTCCTCTGGATATTTCTGGATATCATGCTTGGAACTGCTTGGTCATTTTGCCAGTGCTAAGAATGGCAGAGTAAACAGATGGAAAAGAATGAGATGGGCAAGATGAGTCCCGGGCTGCAACGGGGCAAAGGGGGTGGAAGGGAGGGGGAGGCAGGTCTGGAAAGACAGTCTGTATCTGGTTGGGTGGAAGACGTGGTCAGCGAGAGAGAGGAGTTACTGTGATGCCCAGATTCCTGGGTCAGGTGCTTACAGTGATAGTGGGGATCAACGAGGAACATCGTATCTGGGGGAAGATGGGGTTCAGATGTGGCAAAGTGAGGCCTAGCGGGCTGTGCAGAGATGCACATGAAGCATTTGGATTTTTGGATCTGAAGTTCAGAAGACAAAGATTTTTCTGGAAACAAAGATTTGAGCATCATTAACTTGGAGTTATTTTACTTTATTATTTTTTAAAATGTTTATTTATATTTGAGAGAGAGAGAAAGAGAGACAGACAGACAAACATAGTACAAGTGGGGGAAGGGCAGAGAGAGAAAGAACCCGAAACAGGCTCCAGGATCTGAGTTGCGAGCTGTCAGCACAAGGCCGACGTGGGGCTCAATCCCACCAGTAGTGAGATAATGACCTGAGCCTAAGTCGGATTCTTAACTGACTGAGCCACCCAGGCGCTCCTAACTTGGAGTTATTAATGTCCTAAGAGTAGATGAAATTGACCAAAAGGCCACATATAGAGAAGCCAAAACCCACTGACTTTTAAGAAATAGTAAAGGAAGTATAATTTACAAAAGAGATCATAAGTGTGTGGGGGAGAAAAGTCTTACTATAAATGAACCTCAGAAATCCCAAGAAGAAAAGAATTGTTATAATTTGGGCTTCTTTTCTCCCAGATCCAAAGTTCTCTCCTGGGCTAATGCCTGAACCCCACCAATGCCCATCTTGTGATGGCGATGCTTGGGTCAAGAGACTGGGTGTATCACGCTCCTAGCCTTCATGGGGAGAGGAGGACTCCATAGGGACATGATGATGTATTTTTGCTTTCCATCAAATAAGACCCACTGAGCCCCAAAACCTGTCCCAACTAACCTAGATTTGTTTTTAGTTTTAATTTGTTTAAGGTGAAAGTTCTTAGCATTTTGGTTTGAACCATTTGTGTAATACTTAATTCAGTTATTTCGGATCTTTGTATCTACCCACTGAATTAATTAAACAACTACCAAATTGCTTCATTTTGTCTTTGTCTTTCTTTTTTCAAAAAAATTATTTATTTGGAGAGAGAAAGAGCACGAGTGCAGGAGGAGTAGAGACAGAGGAAGAGAGAGAATCCCAAGTAGGCTCTGCACTGTCAGCGAGGAACCTGACATGGGGTTCGAACTCATGAACCATGAGATCATGACCTGAGCAGAAATCAAGAGTCAGACACTTAACCGACTGAGCCACCCAGGTTGGCGTCATTTTGTCTTTTTCAATCAAACACTATTTGCAAGACACAAGGAAGAGGTAGACTGGGATGAAAACAATGTCATTGGAGAAAACTTGTGTGCACTGAATAATTTTCAGAGGGGCTTTGTATCATCAGAAAGCTTGCTTTCCTCAGATTCCTCTTAATCACACTTGGGAAGCCTGGCTCATGTCTCTGAGTAGTGCTTACGTTGAACCCCAGTCTGCAATTTTCTCAAAAGCAATTGCTAATAAAGGGCCTCCTTATTGAAGAGGCAATGAAACTGTTCATCATTACAAAAACACTTTCTACTTGGCATGAAGATCCTCATGGAAACACTGGCTGGGTGTTTTGTTTTGTTTCCTTTTGAAAGTCTTCTTGAGGCTATTTCTATGCAGCCAGAGAAGTGGGAAGTAGAGGCAAGAATCTGAAATGAATAAGACCAAAGGTTCTGTTATTGAAGGAACATTGACGTTAGGAGTTTTTCTGAGTGATCCAGGCCTAGTATCTAGAACCCATCAAGTGCTCTCAGTCTCCTCCTCTCTTAGCTAAAGGCAAGCATGTCTGTGCCGCTTTTGTAGCATAAGAAGGTAGACTTCTAAAGTGTGATCTGGCCAGGCTTGGTCACACCAGGCACGTCACACCTTTCATTCCGCTGCTTCAGGTCTAGGAGTGTTTGCTTCTGGGTCTCATTCATATTTTGAGTCCTGTCTCTGCCACTCCCAGTGTGACCTTAGGTGAATGAATTATCTTCTAGAAGATTCAGTTTCCTTATCTGTAAAATGGAGACAGTAATAGTGAAGAATGACACTCCTCTCATGAGGACATTGTAAGGATTAAATAAATGAATGTGTGCGACATGCCTCGCAGACTGTGTTTAGTGAATGGAGGTCATTATTGATTGAATGAGGAGATTGGAATTGTCTATGGGTCTCAAACCAAAAGGGCGTACGATCTAAGGAGATTGCTAAAAAAGAAGATCTGGGGACTTTTCCCCGAAAGATTTTGATGTAGTAGGTCTGGGGAGGAGGTCCAGGAATCTGCAGTTTTAGCCAGTTCCCTGGTGATTCTGATGCAGGCGTTTGCAAGTGTATTTTGAGAACTTCTGGAGAAAACGCATGATCTCCCAGGAGTCTCTTGGAGCTCTGGGTTTAAGTTACAGCTCTGCCAGTCTACAGTACAGAAAAGAGGAAGTTCACGTATGATTAAAGATGAGTCTCAGGCAGGGACACTTGGGTGGCTCAGTCCATTAAGCGTTCGACTTGACGGTTCACGAGTTTGAGCCCCACATTGGGCTCTCTGCTAACAGCACAGAACCTGCTTCCGATCTTCTGTCCCCCTCTCTTTCTGCCCCTCCCCTGCTTGTGCTCTCTCTCTCAAAAATAAATAAACATTAAAAAAAAAAAAAAGATGAGCATCAGGCAGAGTTCTGAAGGCATGGGGGTTGTGGTTTGATGGAGAAGTGGGAGGTAAGGGCTTGCCACAGCCTGGGGGATGGCAGGAGCAGTGACAGAGGTGGAAGGGAAAGGCGGTGTGCCCGGAAAGGAGGTCTGCATAACTGAAGACAAGAGAGGGGGTTGGAACGTAGGAGGTGAGAAGTGTTAGCTAGGAGGCTGGGGGCGTGTGCAAAAAAGGCCCCAAAGGTGGGTTGTGTGTGGCAGCCGATGGGCCCGGCATGCTTATTAGGGGGCAGTTGGCAAGTTTCAGGACTGGGCTCATTAGGACTTGCATTAAGGTGACAGCCGTCAAAACAGAAAACCTGCAACAACATCTCCAGGGAGTTCTGAGGAACTGTTTACTGCATTTTAACAAGTGTTCAAACCCAGCTCTGGGGAATCGCACGGGGCCAAAGTTGTTGACAACATGAGACATTCTACCACTAGACAGTGAACAGGGGCTGTGCCTCAGAGCAACGAAATGTAGAGCATGAAAGACAGGTAACAATTGTAGGAAACTGATATTTAAGCACACCCCCTTCACCTCTGCAGCGGCCGTGGAGGGCAGGCCTGGACCCCCTGTGCAACATAACCAGATTTCTTCTTCTTCCTCTAGCTTCTGTTTCCACCACGAAAATCCTTGCCCAACACAATCCACGTATGGAAACAGCAGGAGGAGGAGAGAGGCTCTCTGACGGGTGTTCTTTTGCCCCGTCTGCTGGGTACCGGCTGCAGCAAGTGATGCTGAGGCCCAGTGCCTTCAGTCTGTCTTGTCTCAGTGGCAGCTGAGCAGCCATGAGACCAGGCTACCCAGTCCTCTCCTCTTTGCTTCCAGCATTTATTCTTAGGTGTGCTATGGAAGGGGGGTGGGGAAAATCCATTTGTCCAAATGGAAAAGGAAGTTGGGAACTAAGTCTTGATTGCTATGACAGTATTCCTTCCACTGACTCTGGGAACAAGCTGTCTGTGAAAAACAAAACAAAACAAAACAAAACAAAACCAACCCAGGACTGTTGGTATTAATTTCTTACTCCAACACAGCATTACAATTCTGTAATTTCTCTTAAATGCTCTATTTTTCTTGTTCCATCATGGCCAAAATGTTTGGAGAACATCATTGTACTTGTGACTCATATTTTCCAATTTTCATTTTTATTTATTTAAAAAATTTAAGGTTTATTTTTGAGAGAGAGAGACAGAGCAGGAGAGGGGGAGGGGCAGAGAGAGACAGAGAGACAGAATCAGAAGCAGGCTCCAGGTTCTGAGTTGTCAGCAAAGAGCCTGACGTGGGACTTGAACTCATGAACCGCGAGATCATGACCTGAGCCGAAGTCAGATGTTTAATTGACTGAACCACCCAGGTGCCCGTCATAGTTTCCAATTTTTAACTGAATTTGCTTTTGATCTGGCCAGGGACTTCTTCAAGCCAGCTTAGTGGGCCCCTCACAGCAAACCTCTGAGGGTCTTCCCTGTCCTTTGAAAACCCTTTCTTCCTTCCTCCTCAATTCATGGTGTAATGCTAAACATAGGCCACTTTCTGGTTTGCTTTCTGCTGTCATCACTCTTGTTTTTCAGGAAGGAAATCTTTGGAGCAGAGAAACAGTGAGTCAGGTGACATCGATAATCGTTTTTCAACTTGGCTTTCCATCACTGTGAGTTTTGCTTCTTACTCATCTTTGAAATTTAAGTGATTATCTCAAATTATGAAATCCCCAAACCCACAAATGTGAAGTTAGTGTTCTCCATAATAATAAAAACAGTAGAAATTAACAAACGTTAATCATGAGCCAGGCAATGTGATGCACACTCTGTATGCCTTGTCTGTTTGAATCCTCCAAAAACTTTATCATCTCCACTTAATAGGAAAAGAATCAGGCTCAGAAAAGTCAGGTACCTTATCTAAGGTAAGTGGCAATGCAGTAGTATCTTGGTATTAGATTTGTGTCCTGTTGTGGGGAATTTTAATGAGCTGTGGGATATTATCAAGTCTGTATATTTTCCCATAGAATCAAGGAGCTGGAAGAGACAAAAAAGATGTGAATGTCTTCTTTTGTGTGAGTGTAAATTAGGTGGTGGTGACCAGATCATAATGGGACTCTGAGGCCCATTGGGAACTGAGGCCCTAGTTCTTCCAGAAAAGCCTTGCTTGGTAATGGCAAATGCTTAATCTCAGATATGGAAATACCAGATCCATTAGGAAAGTTATGATACCCCTGTGTGGACCTTGGACAGAGAACAGTGATACTCCATTATCCTGGAAGAAAGATTGAGAGTCCCGGTATCAAAGTGATGCCAATGAACTTTGATTAATGAAACACTCTAGCATCTTGCGACAAGTTTGGAAGGCTAGACAAAAACTCTTGGAAAACAACATTGCAGAAGAAAACCGCAGAAAGCTTTTAGGCTCTGGAGATGTGACTCAATTGAGCAAGTTACAGATGTAAGGCGCTGGCCTAGTGGAGAGGCAGAGATGTAGTGAAATGGGCCTTCAAGATGAAATAGTCAAATTCCACCAGGTGAGAAGGGGCTGGCAATAATGAATTCATGGTGGGATATTTTTGGAACTTTTTTCAGGTAAATGGTACCTACTCAGAGGTTAAGGAATCAAAAGTCAAGGCTCTTCTGGCCCAAGAGAGATGGGGGTACCGGAAGGGAATGGAGTTGGAACTTGGATATAGGGGTCAGGAAGGAGCCTTGACTGAGCCAATGGCAGGGGCTGGAGGGTTGAGGGTGATTTGAGGTCCATCAACGTGGGAAGGGCATAGATGCTGGACAGTTATCCTTGGGATTCTGTTCCTTGCTCTAACTGACAAAAGGGCATTTGGGGAGCAACCTGGAATCATACATCTTATCATTGGCATGCCGATCTTGAGTCCTGGAGAGACGACTATTATAATCTGTGCTTATATCATTGGCCTTGAATTGGATCAGTCTGTGACTAAGATGAGGTAAGATTTTAGGAACACGTATTATTGAGCCCAGCTGTGGTCAGCCAACAGAGCTACAGAGAAAAAGGGGGACACTTGTCTGGGATCTGTGAAGGGCAACACGGACCTAGCTAGAGGGTCCCCAGTCCAGAAAAATAGGCCAGTGCCAGCGGGTACGCTGGGAAGTACCTGGTGGACCCTCAGATAACATGTGAATTAATTCCATAGCTGCTCCTTTTTTCCATTTGTCCTCTTTTGCTTTTCTTATTTTTAATGCCATTCCCCCTCTAATCTTGCTTCTGTCCCTTTCTTTTCCCAGAACGCTTTTTGACTTTTGATTTTTGACCTTTCCCCTGGTGAGTCATCTTCATTAACTAGATGTAGATCTAAGACCTACATCTTCATTAACTATTTGATGTAGATCCAAGACCTCCCATAAACATTTACTGTTTTCTCATGCAGACCCAAGAGGCGGGACCCAATTCTGTAAATGGACTTGGAAAGGTAGTGGTCATTGATACTGGTACTTCTAAAATGATCCCATTGTCTCTGGGCCATTCCCATCCTGGCTTACACCCAATATACTCGACAGAGCAACATTTCCTGAAGTGTGCTCCTAGAATGCTAGTTCCATGAGATGTTCTGTGAAAAGGGCTCTGTGACATTGGGAGTATGTTGTATCCTCCTCTTGGAGACCTACCATGAATATTAGCACACTAAAGGCTCTGAGACATCCTGCAGCAAATGAAACTCTTCAAAAACAAAAAGTGTCCCAAAGTTACTTGTTCTAACCTATAAAAGTTGTGGACATAGTGTTCTGAAGAACTAATTTTGGGAAATACCGTCACAGAACATAGCTCATGTTAGGTTTTCTGTTTGTTAGGCTCAGATTTACTGATCAGTCATCAGGTCTAGCAGAGAATAAAATGTACTTTGCAAACAAACATTTTCTCTTGATAGTGCACTCCCATGACCACAAAATCCCTCTTGCATCTGTAAGGGAGACTTCCTAAAGTCCTTTTTTTTTCTTTTAAAGTTTATTTATTTATTTTGAGAGAGACAGTGCCATCGGGGGAGGGGCAGAGAAGAAGGAGACAGAGAATCCCAAGCAGGCCCCACACCTTCAGCATGGAGCCCAATGCAGGGCTTGAACCCATGAACCGTGAGATCATGACCTGAGCTGAAACCAAGAGTCGGCCGCTTAAACCGCCTAAGCCACCCGGGGGCCCCAAGATTTCCTAAAGTGCAATTTGTGATTATTTCACATCAGGAGGAGACGAAATGAAAGGAAGCACCTTCAGAACACTATTCAAAGATGATTTCGTCACAGGAGAGGAGAGGGAGAACA
This sequence comes from Panthera onca, assembly GCF_046562875.1. NCBI lineage: Eukaryota > Metazoa > Chordata > Mammalia > Carnivora > Felidae > Panthera > Panthera onca. The sequence goes on along the minus strand of NC_138349.1, from coordinate 37,161,876 downwards.
CGTGCTGAATTTATTTTAATTAGAAACAGATAATTAGAAATAAAATAAAGTAGAAGTTATCATGACCTGGTCATAAAAATGCTGACTCTTAGAACTGGTGGCTTCAGCCACTGCTAATTAGGTGCCACTTCTATCGGAGGGTCATTGGAGGCCAGGGAGAAGGAAGCAGTTCAGGGGAGGGAGAATATTGGGGCTCTGGTGGGCAATAATGCAGGATGTCTGGGGAGCACTATAAAATACCTGAGCGGCATCTTGTAAGCTTTTAACTCTTAGGTATCCAACCAAACTCAGCAAGCAATCTGAAAGTGGGAGGAAGTAGAGCTCAGGAGAAACACGGTTTCAGTGTTGGTGATTCTCCTGTCCATGGTGCTCACTGAGTATATATGTCCAGGAGAAAGAATGAATGGAAGACATGAATCTGCTTTTCCCTCGCCTCCTCCTCCTCCTCTTTCTCCTTTTTTAAATGTTTTTACGTTTATTTATTTTTTGAAGGAGAGAGACACAGAGCCTGGGGGTGGGGGGTAGGGGTGGAGGGGTAGAGAGAGAGGGAGACACAGAATCCAAAGGAGGCTCCAGGCTCTGAGCTGTCAGTGCAGAGAGCCCGACGCGGGGCTTGAACCCATGAACCACGAGATCCTGACCTGAGCTGAAGTCGGACGCTCAACTGACGGAGCCACCCAGGCCCCCCACCAAGTGCCTCTTCTGGCATGAGTGTGCCACTGTGTGGAGAGGGATTCTAGTGTCCAGTGGTTTCCATTCCTTTCGAATGTGCCTGCAAACACAACCCAATGACTTTAACTGGAGCTGGGCTGGGGGATCAGTGATTTGTTCTGTTGGACTTATGAAGAGATTGTACATCAACAGGGTAATGCCTTTACAACGGATTTTCAAGGGTAATTTGACGATACGCAATTTTTACCCCGTGAATGGGCTTCAGGGCCGAACTCCACAGGAGAGGACACCCTGTTGAATTCAGGTATCTCATTCTTTTGCTCCAAGTCTTGATCCTATGTCCCTGACTCCCCTTCTTGAGCAGGAGCCTTGTGGGGGGAAACGGAGTTAGGTTTCAGGAAGGGTTGTGAAAGATGCATTTGTTACCAGCCCTGTAGATTTCTTTATTTATTTATTTTATGAGAGCAAGCGAGACGGGAGGGGCAGAGAGAGAGGGAGAGAGAGAGAATCCCAAGCAGGCTCCACACTGTCAGTGTGTAGCCCGATATGGGGCTTGAACTCACAAACTGTGAGATCATGACCTGAACTGAAACCAAGAGTCTGAGGCTTAACCGACTGAGCCACCCAGGTACCCCACCAGCCATGTACATTCTAAGGAAGAGAATGTCCTGTCTGTACAGGGACCCTTTTCTGGGACAAGGGTGGAGTTATGGTGAACATGGGAAGTTGGTCTCACTTTCTTCTTTGTTTATTACACATGACACATGAGAATACTGTTCTTTATAAACTGCTCAATTCAGTTATGAGGCTTGGATTAGGAGGAATGTGGTAGACGGTTTTCACTATAATAATTCTTCCAGCTAACTTAAGTGCCATTAAACAAGAGCTGGCAGTATAAGCCCATTCATTTTTGTGTAGAACTCTTTATGGGAACTAAAATAAAATTTTAATCCTATTAATAAAAACAAACAAATGATAACATATTTGTCCAGCACTTTGAAAATGTCAAGTTGATTCATAGCTATAGCCTTAATGTAATTCACCCTGGCAGTGTCTGCTTATAATAGTAAAACAAATTACAGCAACCTGAAATAGATGGTTATGTGGGTCTGCGTATAACCACAGCCATGGGCACAGATCGTTGTATCATTGTGTGTAAAATGCAGTCATCTCTTCTGATTATTAAATGCTTTAAAGTTTCTCTGTACAGATGCATAAGGAACAGTGGTGATTTCTGGGGAGGAAAACCAGGAGGATTGGGGGAATATTTTAGTTTTTTTATTATATGTACCTTAGTTAAAAAAAAAAAAACAAAACAAGAGAAAAAAAAAAGAGAACTATGGATGGAGCCAAACTTTCTGTGGTGCTAAGCTACCACCATAGGGAGGGGAGGTGCAGAAACTGGACGCCAAACAATTAGATGATTCCTAGAGAAACAGACACAGCCCATCATGGCTGTCAGAGCCCGGAGAAGCTTAAGTGGGCCAGAGAAATGTGATGTCAGAAGGCCTATGAACAACGAGTGACAGGGCTCTCTGCTCCTGGACTCCACCAAGCAGAAGATCAGAGGACTACCAGGAGGGAAACCCCTTTCTCTTGGCTTTGCCTTTGTCCTGGTTAACTGGAAGTTTGGTCCTTGCCCAAAACTGCATTGAAGGACTCGAATTTTTTTCAGCCCTTTTATCGCCTCTTTCCTTTCCTTGTTCTTTTTGAGATGGAGCGTTAGCATCTAATGGGTGCTGTGTAGTCGGGGAGAGAAGCACGAAGCGAAAAAAACAAGGCGCCCAGGCATTCCTTGTGCCGGGGGAGCTGGGTGATCCCTCCCTGGTTGGGCAGCTCTCTTGGCCGGTCTGCTTGTATTCATTGCTTCTGGAAGAATAGAATCTCGCTCACTTTTCACCTTGATAGATTTTTCTTTCTGCCATTTCTGCATGCCTACCTTCACTGAATGTCTGTGATATTAACTCTATTATTTCTTCAGACACATTATTATTATTTTTTTCAAGACTTCAGGCAGAAATTCAGGCAGCCGCAATTTTGACTCTGGTCTTTTTGATGATTGATGGAACTTGTCTTCAGATTCCGCTCTTGGTTTCCCATCTATTCTCTTGAAGGCTTTGGGGGTGTTTCAAGGAGAAGAGTGTGAAAGATATGTCTATGTATTTTATGGACTGAATTGTGTCCTCCTGTTTCTCTGCCAAACCTTGACTGACACAGGCTCTTACCAGCCCACAGACACCAGGAGATAGGGGTGCTAGCTCTTTCCATGATTCCATTCCAAAGGGATTGGCTCCCAGGTTCTTGAGAAAGACATTCCTGGGTTGTAAAACGGGCAACAGGCTGGGAGAAGATATGTATCTCAAAGAGCCAGAAAAAGAATTTACAATTGCAAGTTCACCAAAGTCAGTGCCCTAAGAAAAAGGAAGTTAAGGGCCTGTAGTCATGAAAAAACCTAAGGGTTAGTCAAGGTTGTGCCTGGGTGGCTCAGTCAGTTAAGCCTCCGACTTCGGCTCAGGTCATGATTTCACGGTTCGTGAGTTCGTGAGTTCGGGCCCCACATAGGGCTCTCTGCTGTCAGCATGGAGCCTGTTTTGGATCCTCTGTCCCCCTCTCTCTGCCCATCTCCTTCTCTCTCTCTCTCTCTCTCTCTCTCTCTCTCTCCCTCTCTCTGTCAAAAAGAAATAAACATTAAAAAATTAAAAAAAAAAAAAAAAAAAAAGGTTGGTCAAGCTGAGGGGAGTAAATCCGTCTTTGTCTTGTGCCAGGCACTATTCTGTGCCTTGAGATTCAGAACTATATCTGGGCATAAATAACAGAGGCATATAATTTTTTTAATACGATATTCTAAAAATACCTCACACTTAAAAATGTTGTTACATACTGCCATGAACAAGAGCTTAGTTTCTCCTTAGCAAGAACAATTAACCTAAGTGAGAGGGTAAAAGATTTTATTAACACCTACTGAGAACCAGGCCTTGTTTATAAAACTGACCGGACTGGCTTGCCCTGGGTATCAAGATCTCAGTTTGTGGCTCAGACAACGTGATAGTGCGTAAGCAGATGAGCTGTGTGGCTTCACAGTGGGATTATAGGACATAGTGCATATGAAAACATCTGGCACAGTATCTAATATGAGGTGCCCTCAAAACTGTTAAAGTAGAAATTGGACTTGTTCCCATTTCCTGGTCCCAGTCCACCTGCCTGACAGTACTTCTCCCTTTGGCTGTTGCTGCCAGAGGTTTGTAAGCCTGTGTTTTTCCTCTGAGCATCTTCAGATGAGACCCTGCTGTTCCTCCTGTGCCATCAGATCTCCAGAGGGTCCGTGTCACTACGAAGAACTCAAGGACATTTGGCTATCGCCGGCAACTTGTGGGCAGGGTGGGGATGAGGGGACATGTGAGGGAGTAAAGATTTGATGGGACAGCAGAAGGTGTGAAGGTCAAAGTTGCCAGGAGTAGGACTCATGAGGACAACAGGAATGACATCAGCTACCTGTCCAATGTGCAGAGAGCTAGCTGCTGTGTCTGAGGGTGTGGGGGTGAGGCTGAATCTTTCCATTCCAGGCCCTGGGGGACCAAATGCTACTGAAATCACAGAGGGAGAGCCTCTGACTATTCAGGTTTGCACAGTGATTAGAAGCAGGGGCTCCTGGGAGTCTGGCTGGAACCATTTATTTGCATTCTGACCCCATCAGCTGGCTGTGTGACTTTGGGCAGATTACCGAGCCTGAGTCTCACTGTTGACGAAAAGATAATTATATATATCTCATTTGTGGGAATTAAATGGGGGTGTGTGTAAAGTCCTGAGCCCAGTGGCAGGTACAGTTGTTGGGCCAAAAACACATGACAGGGACAAAGCAGGGACAGAGGTAGGAAAGCCCAGCTCTCCCCTTCAGGTTTTCAAGGGCTTCCCTATGCTGCTTCTACTTCCAGGCTCTGGGCTAAGAATAAAGCTCATTAAAGCCCGTTCTCTTGCGACGGTGGGGAGAGGAAAGTGTTTTGAGCCAGCTAGTTGACAGTGTTATGAGAAAGCAGGAAGTGTCGCCTGCTGCAGCCAAGGACTGGCGGAGAGTTTGTTTTGCACCTCTTGCTTATTCATTTTCTGTGATCCAGAAATTGCCTAAATGTTTTAATTATGTTCCTTTCATTGTATTTTAATGAGCTAATGAATTCCTTTCACTCACTTTTTTTCCTACAACGGGCCAATAATTATAACACCCAGAAAATCTTTTTAAATTGCCAGGAATCAAAATTCAATGGCGCTCTTTCTTGGGTAGTAAAATGAATGTGCTAATTTTGTTAGCTAACAGGCATCTTTGAACACCCACGGTGCATAGAGCCCCTGCGCAGGATGGGAGGGAAGTGAGATACAAAAGAACCAGAAGTCTACCTTAGCCTTAGTTTTGTTTTAGAATGAAAGTAAATAATCTCCTCTAGTCTCATTTATTCCTTCATTTACTTACTCAGTAACCACTGGGAGAGCACGTACCGCATGCCAGGCACTGTGCCAGGCATGTTGTATTTGGATGCTTCTGGAGCACGAAATGGGAGGCCAGGATTAGAAAGAGAAGAGCTTACGGTAAGTGGGACCAGATCACAGAGACTTCCTCTAGAATTAGGGGAAGGGGAGCCATCCAATGGTTTTCCACAGAAATGACAGGGTCCGATTTACATGTTACATATGTGACTCTGGCTGTAGTGAGGAAAATGGGTAGAGAAAGACTTACTGGCTATGATGAGACTACTGTGGTTTTGCGGGAGCAAATGAAGACAGTGGAAGTAGGGATGGACAGTGGACACCTGAGGGTTTTTCTCTTTTCCTTCTTCCCCCTTTCCAGGAGACTTTGATTTCACCTGGGATCTATTTGGTTCTGGGGAAGCTGACTCCACCTGTGACGCCATGGGGGTAGAGCATGTGATTTTAGTTAAGCCAATCACACTGGGTGTAGGAGGATGATGTGTACTGATGAGCGTAGACAAGTCACACGCGTTACTTATAAAGCTGGGGGCTGGTTTAGAGGTGAACATGTTACCTAAAAGAGTCCAAATACGGTAAATCTCAACTTTTCTGGGGCTTCTGTGACCAGATACTCTTGTTCTAGAAAGAGTAGTACACAGATACAAGACGGGATGCACCAGAGATTTGGAAGACAGAAGAGAAGAGGCCATTACTTCCCAGAGCCAATTGCAGGCAGATGTTAGAGGACATGTGAGGTTCAAAACAGCCCCCAGAGAGCTCTTTAGAACTACTCACTCAGGTCAAAAGAGCCAAAATGACCACTGAGAACATCTGTGGTGGCTTATCTGAATTTCACCACCCATAGCCCTTCCGAGCTTTGTAATTTCCTATATTTAAGCCCTTTATATTCGACATACACAAAGCGGTTTCTTTTTTCCTATCCAAAGCCTGATACAAGATGGTAGTTAAATGGATGAGAGAAATTGATATTGCTCGAGGAAATTATCTCCAGTTGCAAGGAGATATGGTTACATGTGAAATGTCAAAAAACATCAATATTGGGGCTCAGTGGAGGAAGATCAAAAAGGAGACCAAGAATGTATTGTCTGATACAAAGAAAGGGAACTAGTCAAGTATAAGGTCATGGAAACTGAAGCACTAAGTTTCAAAGAGGAGCAGGAATTACCCGAGTAAAGTGAGAGGACTGGGCAAGATATGGGCTAAAACGTGGCCAGTACATTTGGTGGATATAAGGGCAAGTGGGACCTTAGTAAGAATAGTTTCAGTTGAGTGGTAAAATATGAAGCCATATTGTAGGGTCAACTGGGAGAACTAGCCAGCCAATTTAGTCATATTAAATGATAGCATGACTTTTGGCCAGCTGGGACTTTTTAAACACATTTCTACAATGGGAAATTCCCCCCCACCCCCATACCCCCATATATCTCAGTGTCTCAAGGTAGAAACTAGACAGTCACTTCTTCTCCAACTTTCCTTGCTACTACAGCAAAGACATGTAATTTGGGCTCTTCTAACGAAAGGCACTCATTTGAGATTTCGATTCAAAAGATCTGAAGAAGGAAGCACAGTGCAACTCTGGTACAGGTAGTTCAGGTCCCCATTGAAAATATTTATGGTGCTATTTCTTTTTTTTTTTCAATTTTTTTAACGTTTATTTATTTTTGAGAGACAGATCATGAGCAGGAGAGGGGCAGGGAGAGAGGGAGACACAGAATCCAAAGCAGGCTCCAGGCTCCAAGTTGTCAGCACAGAGCCTGATGCAGGGCTCGAACTCAGGAGCTGTGAGATCATGATCTGAGCTGAAGGTGGACGCTCAACCGACTGAGCCACCCAGACACCCCTTATGATACTATTTCCTAAGAGCCTTCAGATTATCCTTATCCACTGATCCAGCAATCTCACTACTCAAAATTGGAACTAATTATCAGAAGCCAAAAGCCATACTTATGAAGGTCTTTAATCTATAAAAGGAAAAAATGGAAAAGAACTAAACACCCATTCTTAGTGGAATGGTTGAGTAAACCATGATATACCTACTTGATGGAATATTAGTCAATTTGTAGCTTTCACATTAGTGCTTATCACATAGTAGGTATTTATTAAAAGAATATGTTATTAAAATGAAGAGTATGGAAAAACTTCTATGGTTTGTCGCGATAATGTTAAGACAAAGCGACAATCTGTATATATGGTTACAGTGATGAAAAATAAGAACACATAGGTACCTGGATTCTAAATAAACTCAAAACTCAAAATGAAAATGTTTGAGGTAGAGAAAAGGTACTTTTTCCTTCACCCTTTTAATATCATTCCTACATTTGTTACTTATACCAAAATAAGTTAACTTTAAAAAAAAAAGTCAAGTAAGTCCAGTGTGATTCCTGTTTTGCTCTGGGCTGTGACTGTCCTCATGCCATTCTTTTTTTTTTTTTTTTAATTTGTTTTAATGTTTATTTTTGAGAGAGACAGAGACAGAATGCAAGTGGGTTGGGGCAGAGAGAGAGGGAGGAACAGAATCTGAAGCAGGCTCCAGGCTCTGAGCTGTCAGCACAGAGCCTGACGCGGGGCTCGAATTTACGAGCTATGAGATCATGACCTGAGCCGAAGTCAGATGCTCAACTGACTGAGCCACCCAGATGCCCCACGTCCTCATGCCATTCTCCCATCTTAAGTGATCTCATCAACAGGCTTTAAAAGGAAAGTTTCTATTGATTAGCCCACCAACCCAGGGAAATTATGACTCATGTCGCAGGAAGTTGGCTACTTCTGTGACACTGCAATCCACCAATACTTTCTTGGGAGACTCCCACCTTTATGCACCTTCAGAGAGAAATGTGAAAGAACATCTACAAGGGAGAAATCTGTGCTTGGAACCATGCTCTGCCTCGTGACAGTTTTAATTGGGCACCTGAGAAGCAACAGGATCTGGGAAAAAGAAGCGGCTTGGAGCCTGTATCAGCTGGGTTGTGTTCAAGTCTGTGCAATAGTAAATCTTACTAGAGTAGCTTATGTATTTTTAAACACTTTTATTTTCCTTACTTAACAAGAAGTCTGGAGGTAGACAGTCCTGACTGGCTTGGTGGCTCACTAAGAAGGTCTGCGATCCAGGCTTTTTCCGGCCTTCATTCTCTGTGTGCGGCTTGTATGTTCCTTATGCTAAGAAGGCTGCAGCACGTCTATGTCCCTGGTAGAAGGAAGAGGAAGTGCCTGCAGACTTTTGTTTACATTTTCTTGGCCAGAACTGTGTCGCTGAATCACCCGTAGCTTCAAGGAATTCTGGGAAATTGTTTCTTATTCTGTTTCAGGCTCTGAATTTCCCTATTTGAAAGGAGAATCAGTGAACTTGCTCATATGGTTGTTGTGAGGGTCCAATGAGTGAATGTCAGGAAAGTATCTTGTCCAGCACCAGGAGCATGGGGAATGTTTAGGATACAACTGATGAAGCTGGGACCCCAAGGAGGCAAAGGGTGGAGTCACGTTCAAATGAGACACATATGTGATTCCTAAACTGTTGAAGAATAATATGTATGTGTTTTTACTTAAAAAAAAAATTAGAGTTTCTTTTAAAGAAAAATCAACGCATATACAAAGCTGAGAGACAAATAGTCCTATTTGACTAGAAGACATAACGGAACCAGGGGCGCTTGGCTGGCTGAGCTGGTTGAGCATCGGACTCTTGATTTCAGCCCAGGTCATGATCTCACAGTTGTGGGATTGAGCCCCATGTCAGGCTCTGTGCTGGGCATGGAGCCTGCTTATGATTCTCTCTCTCCCTCTCCCTCTGCTCCCCACTCCCCCCCCCCGCCCCCCCGCCAAAAAAAACCCATAATGAAACCAATAATCCCTTATCCTCCACATTTTCCTCTATTTTCAGGGGTGATTCCTCGGAAGCAATCGCTATGAAGTCTTTTGGGAGTGTATGTTCTGGAATTTATTCTTTCTCAACATCATGTTTCTACTCATATCTATTGATATCAGTGTCAGATATCCACTGAGCCCTATTGATATTTCAATGTTATTATCTATTAAAAAACTACTATGACAAGTGAGAATTTGCTGTCTCATGCTCTACGTGCACCACACACACTTCCCTGACCCCCAGGTAGTGTGTCATCATTTTGGTCAAATCATTATTCAATGTTTACCTTATTATTCAGAGCTGAGTCATGCAGTTCCTGCAATGACTAAACTTTGTTTTGCCTAAAGTTACCAGTTGCTTCATTTAGATTTTTTTTTTTTTTTTTGCTGAGTGGCTACTATCAATCACTCATGCCAAACTTTGCACTAGAAGAGGAAACCCCATCTCTGCATGTTAAAACACCCCCAGTGTCTGGAGCTCTCTGTCATCCTGTTTGAATCTGGGCTCCTGAGTAGTGTTCATCCTGGGATTTTTCCTTCTCTACTGGCCTGGGAATTCTATTTAATACTCTGCTGATAGAGCACCTGTCTTCTGGGTGCTCGGTCTTTCCCATTGCTGGATTGTACCTTCATTTTGGTGTCATATATCTTGCAGTGGCTTCCTGACAAAGAGTTCTTATGAGGTAAATTATTTGAGACCTCGTATATCTGGAAATGTTTCTTTTCCTACCTCTGCTCGCAATTTATGGTTTAGCTGCATAGAGACATGCAGGGGGTATCTTGTTCCTGAAGACTCTGAAAGCATGGGTCCATTGCCTTCTACGTTGTCCTCTACAATCCAGCTTCTTACACGGTGATTGAGAAATCTGATGAAATTCTGATTACTGATCCTTTCAGGTGACTATTTTCCCCTTGCTGAGAGATCTTAGAATCTTCTCTTTACCCTAAGAGTTATAAACTTAAAAAAAAAAATCTGTCGTTCCTTTTTATAGCCTTCTCTTCTCGTTTTATGGAGATGGGATCTTCTTGCATATTATTATTATTATTATTATTTTTAATGTTTTTTTAAATTTATTTTTGAGACAGGGAGAGACAGAGCAGGAGCAGGGGAGGGGCAGAGGGAGAGGGAGACACAGAATCCAAAGCAGGCTCCAGGCTCTGAACTGTCAGCACAGAGCCTGACGCGGGCTCGAACTCAGACTATGAGATTACGACCTGAGCCGAAGTCAGACGCTCAACCGAGTCACCTAGGCGCCCCTTCTTGCATATTAATTGTGAGTGTGTTGGGGTAAATTTTCTTCTGCTTCATGCTTTGTCTCTTCATTATACTTATTTCTGTTTAATATCTGCCTTTCATGTGGAGGATTTTCTTAAACGTCTTTTGATCCTTGGCTGTCGTTTCATGTTTAAGATTGATGTTCTGCTCGAGGAATAGCGCACAAGCACACATGCATGGGGTTAAGTGGTTGGCTTTACTACAGGTTTATCAAGCAAAGACTTGCTGTTTTGTTGGGGATCCTCAAATATCAGTTAAACACATTCTCCTCTGAAAAGGCGACAGCGAAGAAAAGGAACTCAAGTCTCCCTGTGCAGACTTTCAACCAGTGTCTTCTTCCCTGTGCCTGCCATACTTCAGAGGTCTTTGGAACCTCCAATTTATGAGACTTTTGGTGTTCCATATAATAATTTCTCTTGCTTCTTGGCTTTGCTCTTCACGCAGTTAGCGTTCTACTCCATGATTTGCCAAAAAAGTTGCCCCATCTCCATGTGTCTCCAAGTTCTGAGCCTGCTATCTTTGTCTGCTGTTTCTGGTTTTTTGTTTTTTGGTTTTGTCCTCATGGCTGTGTGTCTTTATCCCTTTTTTGGAATACAGCGGTGGTTTAGGAAAGAGGAGAGGTAAATGTGAGTAATTAATCTGTAAACATTTTAAACAGAAAGTCCAAAGTGTAGGCTTTTACTAGGTTTCCTTTATTATCCAATTATCTACTTTTACACCTTGGCTTTGATTTCAGAAGAAGCTTTATAGTTCACAGGGCTCTAAAGCAGCAATAGACAAATTTCTGGACAAGAACAGCAAATACTGGTTTTTCCATTTCCAGCTAATCTGGCAGCACCAAAGAAAGAGAGCCCAGCTTTTCAAATAAAACACTTTTCACAGAATGGCTGCTCTTCAGCTTTTATACAGAAGGGTTTCTGGAAATTAACCAGCAAGGATTTATTAAGTGCCTACTACTTGTTCAGAATAACAGTGTTAAGGATGTGTAGAGGTAAAAGAACTTGGTCTCAAGTCTCAAGGAGCTTGCTGTTTAGCAAAGGAGACAATAATACATTTGAAACGAAAACAAACTCTACCTGGCAGGTTGGAAAATATAGAAAACATTTTTTACATTAAGAAAAAACCCTCCAGAAGTGTCTGATTGAGAAAAATCTGACGTATGGATTAAATCCAAATTGAGGAATATTTACTGATGTTTGTTATCTTTAATTAAGCTGATGCATTTTACGAGTAAAGATTAGAAAGAGACACTTTCTGTCATGTTTTCTCCACATCTATTTCATCTAGGTCATTTCTGTCCCACAGAAAGATAGTACAAATCATAGGTGTAATTTAAAAAAAAATTTTTTTTAATGTTTATTTATTTTTGAGAGAAAGAGTGAGACACAGAATGAGTGAGGGAGGGCCAGAGAGAGGGAGACACAGAATCAGAAGCAAGTTCCAGGCTTTGAACTGTCAGCATGTCAGCACAGAACCCGACGCGAGGCTCAAACCACGGACAGTGAGAACATGACCTAGGCCAAGGTTGGATGCCCAACCGACTGAGCCACCCAGGTGCCCCCATATGTGTAATTTTAAACTTTCTAAGAGCCACATTAGCAAAAACTAAAATATCACTCTATGTTCATTCAATATACTACTGGAAGTCCTAGATGCAGCAATTAGACAACAAAAAGAAATAGAATGCATCCAAATTGGTAAGGAAGAAGTAAAACTTTCACCACTTACAGATGACATGATACTATATATACAAAACCGTAAAGATTCCATGAAAAAACTAGAACTAAAATATGAATTTAGTAAAATCACAGGATATAAAATCAATATACAGAAATCTGCATTTCTTTTTTTTTTACCTTTTTAAATGTTTTTTTAATTTACTTTTGAGACAGAGAGAGACAGAGCACGAGCAGGGGAGGGGCAGAGAGAGGGGGAGACATAGAATCTGAAGCGGGCTCCAGGCTCTGAGCTGTTGGCACAGAGCCCGACGCGGGGCTCGAACTCACGGACTGTGAGATCATGACCTGAGCCAAAGTCGGATGCTTAACTGACTGAGCCACCCAGGCGCCCCTACTGCATTTCTATATACTAATAATGAAGCAGCAGAAAGAGAAATTAAGAAAACAATCCCATTTACAACTACACCAAAAACAATAAAACACCTAGCACCAGACTTAATCAAGAAGGTGAAAGACCTGTACTCTGAAGACTATAAAACACTGATGAGAGAAATTGAAAATTACATAAACAAATGGAAATATATTCAATGCTTGTGGATTAGAACAAATATTGTTAAGATATCCACACTACCCAAAGCAATCTACAGCAATCCCTATTAAAATACCAACAGCATTTTTCATAGAACTAGAACAAACAATCCTAAAATTTGTATGGAACCTCAAAAGACCCTGAATAGTCAAAGTAATCTTGAAAAAGAACAAAACTGTGGAGGTATTACAGTCCCAAGTTTCAAGATATACTACAAAGCTGTAGTAATCGAAATAGTAGGATATTGGTATAAAAATAGACACACAGATCAATGGAATAGAACAGAGAGCCCAGAAATAAACCCACAGTTATATGGTCAGTTAATCTTCAACAAAGGAGTCAAGAATATATGATGGCAAAAAGTCTTTTCAACAAATGGTGTAGGGAAAACTGGAAAGCTATGTGCAAAAGAATAAAGCTGGACCACTTTCTTTCTTTTTTTTTTTTTTAACATTTATTTATTTTTGAGACAGAGAGAGACAGAGCATGAACGGGGGAGGGGCAGAGAGAGAGAGAGAGAGAGAGAGAGACAGAATCGGAAGCAGGCTCCAGGCTCTGAGCCATCAGCCCAGAGCCTGACGCGGGGCTCGAACTCACGGACCACGAGATCGTGACCTGAGCTGAAGTCGGACGCTCAACCGACTGAGCCACCCAGGCGCCCCAAAGCTGGACCACTTTCTAACACCATTCACAAAAATAAACTCAAAATGGATTAAGAGCCTAAATGTGAGAAGTGAAACCATAATAATCCTAGAAGAGAGGACAGGCAGTAATTTTTCTGACATCAGTTATAGCAACACTTTTCTACATGTGTCTCCTGAGGCAAGAGAAACAACCAAAAATAAACCATTGGGACTGTATCAAAATAAAAAGCTTCTGCACAGCAAAGGAAACAATCAATAAAACTAAAAGACAACCTACTGAATGGGAGAAGGTATTTTCAAATGGCTTAAATGATAAAGGTTTAGTATCCAAAATACATAAAGAACTCACACAACTCAACACACAAATAAACAAATAATCCAATTAAAAAATAGGCAGAAGATATGAACAGACTTTTCTCCAAGGAAAATATACAGATGGCCACCAGACACATGAAAAGATGCTCATCATCACTCATCATCAGGGAAATGCAAATTAAAACCACAATGAGATGTCACCTCACGCCTGTCAGAATGGCTGAAATAAAAAAGCCACAAGAAACAAGTGTTGGGGAGGCTATGGAGGAAAAGGAACCCTTGTGTACTGTTGGTAGGAATGCAAAGCGATACAGCCACTGTGGAAAATAGCATGGCAGTCACTCAAAAAATTAAAAATAGAACTACCATATGATCCAGTAATTCCACTACTGGGTATTTGCTAAAAGAAAATGAAAACTCTAATTTGAAAAGATATAGGCTCCTCTATGTTTATTGTCGCATTATTTACAATACCCAAATTATGGAAGTAGCCCAAGGGTCCACTGCTAGATAACTGGATACAGAAGATGTGACATATATACACAAAGGAATACTACCCAGCCATAAAAAGAATGCAATTTGCCACTTGCGACAACATGGATGGATCTAGAGAGTATAATACTAAGTGAAATAATTCAGAGAAAGACAAATACTATATGATTTACTCACATGTGGAATTTAAGAAACAAAACAAACACACAAAATAAAAAGAGACAAACCAAGAAACAGACCCTTAACTGTAGAGAACTGATGGTTACCAGAGGGGAGGGGGGTGGGGGGATGGGTGAAATAGGTAAGAGTACACGTAACATGATGAGCACTGAGTAATGTATAGAACTGTTGAATTACTATATTGTACACCTGAAACTAATATAACACTGTATGTTAACTATACTAGAATTAAAATTTTAAAAAGAAGGAAAAATAACAAAGCGATTCTATACATGTATCACAATGAATCAGATTATTCAATAAACCAATTATGTGCAGAAAAAAACCTAAAATAAATAGGTATGATTAATTTTAATAATGTGTTACAGAATCCATTATATCTAAAATATTATAATTTCAACATGTAATCAATATACAAATTAATGAGATTTTTACAGTTTTTCCTTTGAAATTGAGTGCGTATCTTATACATACAGTGCATCTCAATTCAGATGCTACATTTTTTATCAGGAATACTTGCTTTGTATTTAAGATTTTTCAATACAAACATTTGATACTTACTTTGTGTTAAAAAAGTAAGTTCACATACCACACACTCATTTTTTCCCTAATAAGTATGTTGAGGATAAGTTTTAAAATTAAATCAAAACTTGACAACAGTTTCTCAGTTCCCTTACCCATATTTGAAGTACTTAATAGCCATGCTGAAGAGCTCAATAGCCACATGTACCTAGTGGCTACCATAGTGGACAACTCAGGTCAAGGTTATAAGGTCATGCTCAGGAAGCTAATATTTGATATTTTTATAACGTGGATCTAAAAAGAACTTGTGGTTTTGTATAAAACCTGTGGCTTTCACAGGTAATTCAAAAATACTCCTTAAAGTATAGAATATATACAAAAAAGTATATGCCTCAATGAATGTTCACAAAACAAACACATACATGTAGAACAGGACCCAGACCAAGAACAGAACATTAACGGCACCCCACAAGACATGGGTCAAGATTTATATCCCCTCCCCCCCCCACACTATAAATATCCAATTGACTCAGCACAAGTTTATTGGAAGATAATCCTTTCCCCACTCTATTGACATCATCTTTATGATGAATCAAATATCGGTGTATGTGAGGGTCGGTTTCTGGACATTCTATTCTATTCCATTGGTCTGTTTGCTTATTCTTGTGCCAATAACTCACTGCCTTGGTTACTACAGCTTTATAATGAGACTTTCTGGTAGTAGAAGCCCTCAAACTTTTCTTCTTTTCAAGATCTCTCCTCATATTATTTCTATAAATTTTATACATAAATGTCCAGCAAGCTTTTTAAAGACATAAAAATAAAATATTTGACTAAAAAAACCCATAGAAACAAAAAGAAATAATTCCAGAAGGCATCCAGATAATGAAGTTCTCTATCATGGGATTTCAAATTATCATGCTTAATATGTACAAAGATATAAAAGATAGAGGAAAACAGGAAACTATAAATATTCTATTTCAAATGGAAATTTGTAGAACAGGAAGTATAATAATGGAAATTAAGATTTCAATGGGTAGGTTTAATAGGATATTAAGTTTAGCAGCTAAAGAAAAAAAGTTAGTGAACTGAAAGATCAGAAGAAAATATTCAGACTAAAGAAAAGTGAAACAAAAGAATAGGAAATTCCAAAAAATAGATACAAGGCAGATAGAGTGTAATAAGATGTTCTAGTAAGCGTACAATTATAGTTGCAGAAGAAGAAGTGAAAAAATAAGGCAGAAGCAACAAATGGAGAGGTGAGGACTGGATTTTTTCTAAGTCTAATTACAGACATAAAGTCAGAGATCCAGGAACTGTGAACTCAAATAGGATAATAACAAAGAAAATCAAACCTGCACACATTATTGTAAAATTGGTGAAAAGCAAAGACAAAAAGAAAAAAAAATCTTCAAAGCAGTGAGAGAAGAAAGCTATATTATCTTCAAAGGAATTAGAGCTAATGTGTTGTTAAAAAGAGTGGAAGATAAAATAATTATGCATCAATGTTTTGAAAGAGAAGTAACTGTCAACCTGGGTTCTATGAAAAAAAAAAAATCAAGCAAGCACAAACTGACAAAAAATGTCATCAGTGGACCTGTAAGAAATAGCAAAGGATGTTCTTAAGGTAGAAGGAAAGTGATGACAGAGAAAGCAAAGACGTGCAGGAAGAAATGAAGAATATTGGAAAGGAAAAACATGAGTAAATACAAATGTATGTTGACTGTATAGAAATAGCAATAATGAGAGAGAATTTAAAAACACAACAAAAATGAGAAAAGGTGAGAGAAGTCTTTGAACTGTCTAAAAATAGTAAAAAAAAAAAAATACTGATTTATATTATACTACAATATGTCAAAATACTGGTTATAATCTCTAGAGTAATCACTAAAAGAATACTAAAACAGGGGCTCCTGGATGGCTCAGTAGGTTAAGCATCCGACTCTTGGTTTCAGCTCAGGTCATGATCTGTGGTTCATGAGATGGAACCCGGTGTTGGGTTCCATGCTCACAGCATGGAGCCTTCTTGGGATTCTCTCTCTCTCTCTCTCTCTCTCTCTCTCTCTCTCTCTGCCCCCCCTCCCTTTTTTTAAGTTTTATAAACTTAAAAAAAAATAGTAAAATAAAGCATAGTAAACAAGTTGATGGAAGGAGAGGGAGAGTTAAAAAAAAAAACACAACAAAAAACCTTAGTGCAGGGGCACCTGGGTAACTCAGTTGGTTAAACAGCCGATTTCAGCTCAGGTCATGGTCTAGCACTGACAGATCAGAGTCTGGAGCCTGCTTCAGCTTCTGTGTCTCTCTCTCTCTCTGCTCTTCCCCTGCTCGCTCTCTCTCTCAAATAAACATTAAAAAATAAAAAGTTAGTGCAAAAGAAAACAAAAAGAAATATAAATGTAAAGGAAATGGAGAAACAGAAAGCAAATAATAAGATGTTTAAATCCAAAGACTTCAGTAGTTCTATTAAATGTAAATGAACTAAATACTTCAATTTAAAGACTAAGTCTGTCAGACTAGATAAAAGTAACAAAATCTATATTCTGCTTACAGGAAAACACTCTAAGTAAAATCATATAGAAATGTTGAGGGTAAACAAATGGAAAAAGATATCACGTAAACCAAAAGAACGCTGATATAATTATACTAACATCAGAAAACTGTTCTTTAAAGCAAGGATGCACCACATGGGAAAAAAAGAGACATGTAGTACTGATAAAGGGGTCAATCCAACCCTCTGATCTTGGGCAACAAGGCATCTATCATATATTGACACAGAGATTTTCTCAAGAAGAGTGACTGAACAGAAATGATAGGGGACTAATAGTGCACTGAGCACCTATCATGTCCCAGGCACTGAGCTGGGAGTTTTACACTATTGCCTTCCAAACTGAGTGCTGTCATAGTCACTTAGTGAATGAAGAAACTGAAGCTCAGAAAGGATAGTAGACACTTGTCACAAGTTCACACAACTAGTTTCTGTAAGAGTTTGAATTTAAATGCAGGTCCATCTGACCCCAAAGCTTTTTGTCTTTTCATTATTTGATATTGATACAGGCAATGGTGGAAATGTTACAACTTTTGTTACCGGCTCTCTCCTCTCATGTCAGCTAAGACATAAATTATGCTTTGATTCTATGACTCATTCATATTATTTGAGAAAGTATGTTGGCTTATATTTTTTCAGTCAGAAGGACAGACCTTATTCCTAGTCCTTTCTGCTTCTAAGTTTTGTTGTATATATGGGTATAATCCTGATGTAAGAAAGCATGCTTCCAAGGAACAAGAAATGTCTAAATTTTTCTATCAAATGATGATCTGTTAGCAGAAATGTTCCCAGGTGGGTTGAATTTGGGAAACCAAAAGCCTGCTTCATGAAGATTGGCAAGGCGGCCCTAACTGGATCACTGAGCAGCAGACAGTCGAGGCCTAGGCCCCTACCTTCAACACGGGACAGCATTGCCTCTTGTACGAATAATGACAACATCCCATCTGCCTGCCTCACAGCCACAACTCAGGGTGAGGTCCCTCTTGGAATTCTGCCTGTTTAGTTAAACACTTTTCTAACAAGTAGGAGTACTCTCGGACTCCCCAAGAAGGGAAGAGAGGTGTCAAAATATCCCTGCTCTGTTCTTTATTAAAAAGTTTCCATTTCGAAAATAATGTTTTTCCTGATTGTAAGATTGGTATGTGTTTGTAAAAGAGTCAGAATATAGTTCACCTATAAATCCCCAAATTATCTTGGTTAATATTCTGGTGAATATTCTTCTAAATATTTATCAATATCTATATTTATATCTAGCTAGCTAAACACTCATCTATATACATATTTTCAGAATGCAATGCTATTCTTCATAGTGAGGTTTTTAAAAATTATTTTAATCTTTATTTCTGAGACAGAGAGAGAGCACAAGTGGGGGAGGGGCAGAGAGAGAGGGAGACACAGAATCTGAAGCAGGCTCCAGGCTCTGAGCTGTCAGCACAGAGCCCAGCAGGGGGCTCAAACTCATGAACCACAAGATCATGACCTGAGCTGAAGCTGGATGCTCAACTGAGTCACCCAGGCGCCCCTTTCATAGTGAGTTTTAAACCTGCTTTTCCACTTAATACACTGTCATCATTTTTCTAAGTTAGTTTATATAGATTTATAGAGACAAAAGATTTTAGGGTATCAGTAAGAGTATAATTAAAATGATAGACTGTTACTCTAAGTTAATTAAGAAGGGAAAAAGGAAGCAGATAATTAATTGGGGGATATCAGAAGGATTGATGGACTGAAGATCACATAGGGGTCAAAGAATAGTCACAGTGGTAATCACTGTTAAAGCAAAAGAAAGTGGACAGGTGGTGGAATGCATGGTTAATGAATGAGTGGTAAAATAGTTTTTACGAGTCTTGTGGCCATGGGACTGAGTCACTGAAGTCACTGGAGATGAGGAAATCAGGAAATGGGAGAGCAGAATGGGATGTTCAAGTGGTTGCTAGACTCAGGATTCCAGAAGGCCTTGATCTGGGAAGAAAGGCACTGACCCAGCTGTTATGTTATATTATATTATATTATATTATATTATATTATATTATATATTAGATTAGATTGCATTACGTTAATTATACCATACTATATTTTTTACCAGGAAGGAAATAGCCAACCATTATCCTTACACAACTTTACTCAACAACGAAAAAGAACCAACTATTTTGCTCATGTTGTGGAATTCTCATTAGGCTCATGGACTGACCAGCTTGTAGAAGAAAGAATAAGTTGCTACTGGCCTGACAGAAGCAGTGTCAGTGGACTTTGAAGTAAGACAAAACTGAATCTGAATGCTGAAGACATTAGGTAATTTACCTCACCTCTTTGAGCCTGAATTTCCAAATCCCTAGAATGGGATTTTTTTTTTTTTTTTTTTAGAAAGAGAGAGCGAGGTGCAGAGGGGGAGAGAGAGAGAGAGATATTCTTTGTTTGTTTTTAATTTTTTTAATGTTTATTTATTTCTGAGAGAGACAGAGCATGAGCAGGGGAGGGGCAGAGAGAGAGAAACACACACACACACAGAATGTGAAGCAGGCTGCAGGCTCTAGGTTCCGAGCTGTCAGCACAAAGCCCGACGCGGGGCTGGAACTCATAAACCACAAGATCACGACCTGAGCCAAAGCCGGACGCCCAATCAACTGAGCCACCCAGGTGCCCCAAGAGAGATACATTCTTAAGCAGGCTCCATGCTCAGCATGGAGCCCAGCTCTGGGCTTGATCTCACAACTGGCAGATCATGACCTGAGCCGAAATCAAGGGTCCAATGCTTCATTGACTGAGTCACCCAGGCATCCCTAGAATGGGATTTTTTTTTTTTAAATTCAATGTTTATTTATTTATTTTGTTTTGAGAGAGGGAGGGAGAGAGGAGAAGAGAGAGACGGAGACAGAGGATCCCAAGCGGGCTCTGTACTGACAGCAGCCAGCCCGACTTGGGGCTCAGACTCACCAACCATGAGATCAAGACCTGAGCCGAAATCAGACACTCTACAGACTGAGCCACCCAGATGCCCCCAGAATGGGATTCTTAATGCCAGTTTATGGAGGTGCTGTTAGGAAGAAAGCAGATGAAAGAAGTGACATTAGGATCACAGTGCCTGGAATTTAGCATGGGCTCAAGAAATTGAAATTCTTCCTCTGTGAGGAGTCCTATGTAGGGAAATGCCAGTCTTGAGGGGAAAACCTGGAAGATGTCCCATCGGGTGTTGGTGGAAAATGGTTTTCTAGATTATAATTTGGTGCAAAAAGACAAGCAAATGAATAGTCTGACAAAGGTGTCAAGATGCCTCGCTTCCTAAATTTCTTTCTAATATAGAAACTTAATTCCATTCTGTGGTGATTACAATTCAGTCTCTGGAGATAATTACACCTGATTGTCATCTTGTTATGAATAACTTTGTAGAGAGAAGAGCAGCTAAACAATGAGGTTGATTACCTGAGGTTTACAGCATTCAGAGAAATGACAAAAATATGCCAGAGCCCTTGGTTGAATATTGAGTAATGAAGGAAATCCAGGATTTCTTTGAGATTCAAGAAGTGTACTTTTCTTCTAGCTCAATTGAGGCCTAGACATGTTAGTGACAACTGTAAACACTGAAGGGTAGAAAATCTTATTTTTACTCATTAGTAATGTTTAAATACCAGTTACTGAGTGTCTATTATGTGCCCAGAATCTTTCCAAGCGTTGACTGATTGTTACACACACTCCCTGGGTGAGACATAGATTCTCATTCTGCAGAGGAGAAAGTTGAGGTTGGGGGATTTGAGGGAGATTTGAAGTGACTCGCCCAAGGCTAGTCATGTAGTAAATGGCACAACCAGAATTTTAAACTCACATCTTTAAAAGCCCAAGTCTTCATGCTAGGTCACCCTGCCTCCAGGCGAAGCTCTGGATAGCGAAGTGTTATATTTCTGGATTAAAATACATATATTTTTTAATTTAAGAGAGAGAGTGGGGGGAGGGGCGGAGGGGGGAGAGAGAGAGAGAGAGAGAATCCCATGCTAGGTGTGGAGCCTGACTTGGGGCTTGATCCCCTGACCCTGGGATCATGACCTGAGCTGAAATCAAGAGCCAGACACTCAACTGACTAAGCCCCCTGGGGCACACCTAGATTTTTCTAAAAAGGAACATAGATAACAAAGTTTCTCAGGAGATGATATTGGTGAAGGGTCTCCAGAGAAACAGAACCAATAGGATGTGTATGTGTATAGAAAGAGATTTATTATAGGGAAATGCCTCATGTCACTATAGAAGCTGGTAAGTTCAAAGTCCTCAGGGTGGGCTTGTAGGCTGGACACCCCAAGAAAGCCAATGGTGCAGTTTCAGTATGAAGACAACCTCCTGGAGAATTCTGCCTTGCTCAGGGAGGCTGGTCTTTTTGTTCTAGTCAGGCTTTTTTTTTTTTTTTTTTTAAGTAATTTATTTAAATTCAAGTTATTTAACATACAGTGTAGTATTGGTTTCAGGAGAAGAACCCAGTGATTCATCTCTTACATATAACACCCAGTGCTCATCCCAACAAGTGCCCTCCTTAATGCCCATCACTCATTTAGCCCATCCCCCAACCCCCACCTACCTCGCCTCCAACAACCCTCAGTTTGTTCTCAGTATTTAAGAATCTCTTATGGTTTGCCTCCCTCTCTGTTTGTATCTTATTTTATTTTTCCTACACCCTTCAGTCATCTCTTTTGTTTCTTATTTTATTTTTCCTTCCCCTACAGTCATCTCTTTTGTTTCTTGAATTCCACACACGAGGGAAATCATATGATATTTGTCTTTCTCTGCCTGACTTATTTCACTTAGCATAATACATTCTAGCTCCATCCACATTGTTGCAAATGGCAAGATTTCATTCTTTTTGATCTCCAAGTAATAGTCCATTGTGTGTATGTGTATGTAATATTCCCTTGTGTGTATCTTCTTTATTTATTCATCGGTCGATGGATATTTGGGCTCTTTCCATAATTTGGCTATTATTGACAGTGCTGCTATAAACACTGGGTTGCACGTGCCCTTTCAATTTAACATTTTTGTATCCTTTGGATAAATACCCCGAGTAGTGCAATTGCTGGGTCGTAGGGTAGTTCTATTTTTAATATTTTGAGGCACCTCCATACTGTTTTCCAGAGTGGCTGTACCAGTTTGCATTCTCATCAGCAGTGCAAAAGGGTTCCTCTTTCTCTGCATCCTCCCCAACATACATTGTTTCCTGAGTTGTTCATTTCAGCCACTTTGACTCGTGCAAGGTGGTATCTCATTGTGGTTTTGATTTGTATTTCTCTGACGATAAGTGATGTTGAGCATCTTTTCATGTGTCTGGATGTCTTCTTCTTTGGAAAAGAATCTATTCCTGTCTTCTGCCCATTTCTTCACTGCATTATTTGTTTTTTGGGTGTTGAGTTTGATAAGTTCTTTATAGGCTTTGGATACTAATCCTTTATCCAATATGTCAGTTGCAAATATCTTCTCCCATTCTATAGGCTGCCTTTTAGTTTTGTTGATCTGGTCAGGCTTTCAGCTGATTGGATGAGGCCCACCCATGTTATGGAGGGCAATGTGCTACTCAGATTTCACTGATTTAAATTTTAATACCATTCCAAAAAACCCTCCAAGTTGATACATAAAATTAAACATGACAAAGACTTAGGCGAGTCTGCATTTTAAACTCATTTCTCCAGGAGGTGGAATTTACTAGGTGGTAATAGAATTTTCTACCTTAATAATTAGCAGAGCCCACTAAATGGGGCTTGTGGCGGATTACAGCAGGTTAGGTAGTGCTGTCACATTTTAAGAATGAACTACGGTGCACAGATTCATAGAAAATAAAATTCTCATTTGCAAAAATTCAGCCCCTGAGATTTGGTTTTAATAAGGATTTAAAAACTGTTTTTGTTTATTTAATTAATTAATTTATTTATTTTTGAGGGGGGGGAGGGGCAGAGAGAGAGGGAGACACAGAATCCAAAGCAGGCCCCAAGCTCTGAGCTGTCAGCACAGAGCGCAACACGGGGCTCAAACCCATGATCCGCGAGATCATGACCTGAGCCAAAGTTGGGTGCTTAACTGACTGAGCCACCAGGCACCCCTGAGATTTACAACTCAAAGCTACAACTGCAGGAATTACCAATAGTCCCTTCAGACCAGCCTTTGTAATTATAATCATCTTCTTCAATACTAATAATTTTAATAAGAGTTAACATTTGCTGACTGCTTCTTGCGTGTTGGGCCCAGTTCTGAGTGTTTTCTGTGTGTTATCTGATGTATCTCAGCACTAGGAGGAAGGTACTATTATTCTTTTATACCTTCCTTTACATGTCTGGAAATGGAGTCTCAGAGAGGCTAGTAAATTGGCCATGGTAACACAGCTAGTAAATGGTGGATCCAGGATTCAAAGGAGGCAGTTGTTTTCAGCACATGCTGTATATAAAAAGGATTTGGGGCACCAAAGCACATTTGCCTGAAAAATCTCTCATTATTTGTCATAGTGTCTGAAGTTGTCACTGTTAGAAGAATCAAAACTTTGGAAGACCAAATATTCAACCCTCAGAACTAACGGTTCATCCAGTGCCCATGTAGGTGCCGCCGGGAGGGGGGGGGGGGGGCGGGGAGGTGGGCAAAAAGAATAATAAAGTAGACTCCCTACTTTGAGAAAGCTTGCCATTTCATTGGAGAGGCTTGACTAGACCCAGGAAGGGTCTAGGAAGAAATGCTTAGGGGCCAAATTGTTGCCATAAGTTTGTTATATTGTTTCCTTGAATTTAGGGAGTGGGCATTCTTGCTGTTTAATGAATCATTTCACTTCTCTCTGAAGCCTTGTGTGGGCCAGAGGCAAAGAATTTGGGTGGTAATCTGGGGAACTCCTGGTAAATGCACTCAGCAGGATACTTACTAGGACTGGTAGAAAAAATAAAACATAATAATAATAGCTGTAATTTGATGAGAACTCACGAGTTCCCTGCCTAAGCTGGGGTATCAGGCAGCAGGCACATTAGGTGCATTCAATTGTTCCTCATATTCCAGTACAATGTGAGCTTTATGAAAGCAGGGGCCGATCTGCCTTATCTTGTTTTGTTTCTAGCCCCTGGTAAAGAGCTAGCTACATGGAGGGTGCTCAGTAAATCTCTGCAAAATAAATGAATGAATGTGACAGTTCACTTATGATAATTCTTTGCTGTGTCAATATCAGAACTGGGCAATTTTTTTGCATGACCCAAGTAGAAAGAATATGGCCTCTGGAATCAAACGGGGTGGAGTTCAATCACAATTTTGACTTTTACTTAAAATGTGGCCCAAATTACTTTCCTTTTTGGCCTCGGTTTCCTTGTCTGATTCTTCAAAGATGGCAGGGGTAACAGTTCATAGTTCTATATCTTTCCTAATCGCCCCACTCCACCTATAAACAGAGCAACTAGATAGCAAACAATACAAGACAAAAAGCCCCATGGGCAGCCTTTACAATAAGATGGTGACAGGGTAGCCTCACAAACCCCACAGACAATCAGCCACCACAAAACCTGTCTGGCATTGGTGTCTGTGTGGGACGAAGAAGAGAGAGGCACTGGAGTGTCTGGTGGCTATAAAAACAGGAGAACCCCAAAACAGACAACAGGTACTTGTTGCAAGACCCTGTGGTATGATGTGAGAACAGCTAGTGAACGTGGGAGGGGTTTTGTCCAGTGTGGCAGCACATGGCAGCAAGGTGCACGAGGCTGCTGGAACTCTTGTCCTCTGCATGTCCTCACTCTTCACCTGTGTCACTCTTAACCATTCAGCTATAAGACTAGATATCCCTCGTCCTGATGTATTAGTTTCTTATTGCTGTCATAACAAATTGCCTCAAACTGGCTGAAGACAACACAACTGTATTATCTTACAGTTTTGTCATTTAAAAGTGCCATACAGGTCTTTCTAGGTTGACATCAGGGTCAGCAGGGCTTCGTTCCTTTCTGGAGGCTCTAGAGAATCCACTTCCTTGTCTTTTCTAGCTTCTAGAGGCCACTCACATGCTTGGTTCATCATCCTCTTCCTCCGTCTCCAAAGCTGGAAATAGGTTTTGAGTTTTATTCACATCACATCAACCTGACCTCCTCTTTGTAGTCAAATCTCCCTCTGCCTCCCTCTTACACTTTTAAGGACCCTTGTGATCACATCTGCCCCCGCCCCTGGATAATCCACAATACTCTATCTTAAGAGCCATAACTTAATCACACCTGCAAAGTCCTTTGTGTAGGGTGAGAAAATATATTCACAGGGTTCCAAGAATCAGGTCGTGGATATCCTTGGCGGGGGCGTTATTCTGCGACCATACCCGAGAAGCATTTTCTGACCCAGATAGGGTTAGGTACCTCTCTCGTCAGTGCCCACAATTGCCTGTTGACTTGTCTGTCACATGAGTCAAGATGAGATGTTCCTTAAAGGCAAGTATGTGTCTTCTCTGCCCCTGAGTTCTGACGCTAGCATGTTGCTGTCCAACATGAATATACTTTGAGCCACATAAGTTATCTTAAACTTTCTAGTGGCCACATTAAAAAAAAAGTAAGAAGAAACTGGTGTAACCCATGTTAATACTGTACTTAACTCGATACATCCAAAATGTTATCATTTCAACCTGCAATCCATATCAAATTTACTAATGAGATATTTTACACGGATTTATTTGGACTCGGTCTTCAAAATCCAGCGTGCGTTTTTATACATACAGCACATCTCAGGTAGGACTAGCCACAATCCAAATGATCAGCGGCCACGTGTGGCTGGTGGCTGCCCCCATCGGACAGCTCAGCCTCAGCACAACCCCTGGTGTCAGAAGCACAGATGTGTGCATTTCCGAATAACTGGGTGAGGGCACTGGCGAGGAGCCAGCGTGACTGTCGAATCTTAGATGTGAGCGCCAGCTTCAGGGCACTCCATGGTTGTGGCTTGTTTCATTAGATTTTGCGTAGAAACCAGCAAGAAAATCAAACGCCTCAATGACAATCTATTTCCGTTTCTGATTTGGCAATGTGCACACTTGGGTGAGGCACTGTCAGTTCCCTGTGAAGAGGGAGCACCCACTGCAGTAAACATTTACCGGGAGCCCTCTCCCTGGGCTCCCATGAGTGGGAGGTAATTAGCTGGTGAGGCGGAAAACATATTTTCACAACATTTCCCAAGGTTTGCCTTTCCTTTCATGTAGAGCTCCTTCAAAATATTATCCTCAAACTGCAGTTTGAAAGCTGACCCTTCTAACTCTGCCTTCCCAGATCTCTTTGAAGTCACAGAACAGTCTGAACACAAAGCATTTACACAGTCCTGCGGCAGAAAAATAAACACACATCCCTCCTGAAGGGAGACCCTGGCTTCCAAGTTTCAGAGCGGAGGTCTGCCAAACAGAAGAGACTGACTGGCATCCAGGGCTCTTGTTTCCATCAGGATTGCTCCAGGACGCTTTTTGGTCCTCTGCCTTGCTAGTTCAAAAAAGTCACTGGAATCCCCTTAATGCACGCACTGGTTTCTGTGCAATCGGCACCCACACAAACAAAGTTCCTTGAATTGTGCTTACGTGTAGAGCATTGTGATCTAGCAGGATGTTAAGTAAACTATCATCAGGAACAAGTTTAGGTTCCGCATGCCAAGAGATGGACTGTAAACAGACAATCACATAGCCACAGCATTCTGTGTTCCTTTTCCTCTTTGTACACCCAGCAACCGGGCAAAGAACCAGTCACGTTATCAGGTTGCTAAGTGGTGTTGAGTAAATGAATGAATGAACAAACAAATGAATGGCACAAACTCTCCTCTCTCACTCTCAGACTTGCAGAGGGAAGCGGAGGGGAAATCTGCTAGGGCTCATGCCCTCCTCGGAATACACGTGTAGCAAACTCGGAGGAAAAGAAGACTGCATCTCCGGAATAGCCCATTATAAGAGAGGAGAAAGGAACATGCGCCCCACGGGTGAGGATGTAGGCTTTTGCGTTGTCTAAAACTGGGACAAGTCTCAGGGTAAACTGGGCACTGCCTAGAGGCTGCAGATCACTTTGTGTTCTCCAGGGCAGGACTGGCGGGTTGCACCTAGAACCCCCCAAAGGCAGTGAAGGCCCGAGGAAGCGGAAGACAAAACTGAGCTGATTGAGGCTGTGTCGACACGCACACCGTGTAATAGATTTGGGGGCATTGAAGTTAATAGTTTGCAACTTATTTTATTTCTGTTGAGCTCGCCTGCATGGCTCAATTTATCCAAGCGTCCTTTGACCCAATGCACTTAAAAACCGGAAAGGAACCCCATTTACTGGAAACATAAAAAAGGAAAGATAGGGATGGAAACAATGCCCGGTGTCAAAGGCTCTCACAGGTGTGGAGGACACATCTTCTTGTGAATGATATAGGCTACGGGAGTTAGAAAGCCAGTGTTTCTTCTAGAAGGGCAGGTGCTCATATTTCCAGTCATGGGGAAGGAGGGTGGTCCTAGGGCATAGCCTTGATAGGAAGCCAGCAAAAGCAACTGTAGAGCCCAACCCATATCTCCCCACCCCAACTTCTGTAGCCCGGCTTCTCACTGGCCCACACTTCCAAGGTTGCCACATCAGGGAGGAAATGTGGGTATGCTCATGTGTGCATGCATAGGCTTTATTTTTCACTGGCTTATTTTCTCTTAAGACCCAGACAGAGGAGAATGTCTGATTACTTTTCATCCGTGATGTGTTTGAGCCACTGTCTAAACTTTAAATTGCATTACGTCCTTTAAACTCTTTCTTTTCTTCTTGTCTAGCGAGAGTGGGGAATCATTAGTGAGAAACATTGTACACACAGTCTCAAACGCATCTTCTTTAAGTCCTAACTCTCCAAGTTTGATAATTAAAACAAAACCCAAACTTGGGCACATATGCATTGTAACAGAAAAAAATTGTCGGCCAATTTGTTGAGGCCAGATGGTGGGCAGTGAAGAATAAAATTAGGTTTAGGAATTGGGGGAGGCTGGGATGTAGTAGATTTTGCAAAGTATTCATGAGTAGAGTTATTTATTTTAGGGACATGTAGGCCTATGTGATGCGGGCCAAGTTCAGAGTCCAAGGTTTCTATGCCAACTGGGGGAAAGATCAGGTCGGGAATGGATTTCAATTAAACCAAATGACAGGAATAACCAGCAAGCAGATTTGGGGCAGAAAGAGGTCAGAAAACTGCCGTGAGATCCGTGAGTAGGGACAGATGGGCCAAAAAGGAGGGGAGAACCACGAGGCTGCTTTCCCGCTTCCTGGGCTGGTTAGCCATTGTCCTTCAGTGTAAGCAGGTAAGTGTGCAGCTGTGTGCTACGAGCTCCAGAGGAAAGCACACTAATAAGTAAGGCTTCTTTCTGGCTGCTGGAAGCTAGAATTTTATTTGTCCAAGTGTTTGTTTGTTTGTTTGTTTGTTTTCATTGTAATCATAAAATTCCACCTACTTGAACCCTCCCAAGTTTTGGTAGGAAATTAAATGTTTGGACTGGTGATTCTGAGGTTGACATTTTAAATATTTTCTCTAAAATTAGAAGCTTTCATAACATTGCGATGGCCAAACAATTCCAGGCCATTGATTCCCAGGTCTTTACCCTAGACTTATTTTGCTAAGTGCTTGGCTGTGGTATTATCATTTCAGTTTGAGTATACGGCTCAGGAATGAAGAACACCTCTCTCGCATCATGTCCTAAATTAGTAAAAATGGTCGATGCTGTAATGAGGTGAGTTGGCATGGGAGTGAAGCAGGCAAGTGCTGGCTGTGTCTTCATCACTTACGGCAAGCCTGCTCCCATGGGCCTGGCGCCAGCAGCTTCTAAGCAGATGGTTTTATATTTGTGTTCTTTTAGTGGCTGCACTTCATTTTTAAAAAAATGAACCTCAGGTGCACAAAATTGGGTTACTTGTAATTCTGGGTGTGTGGAAAGCTATCATACATTCATCTATATCTCTTTTTATTTATTTAGTTTCCTTTACTAATCATCCCCGGTTCCAATTTTCATGTCTCCCCATCAAAGGCATCCACTCTCGTGTCTTGACTTACAATAAATGTTATTGTGTTAAACATCTCATTCTGGTTCATAATTTTTTACGTTTAGTATTGCGACCCCGTCATTTACATATATCACATTTTGGTTTTCATTTCCTATCGGTGAACATCTAGGGGATGTCAGACTTTCTATTACAGAGCGCTGCAGTAAATATTTTTTAAATTAATTTTATATTTTTATCATGTCTCTTTGTGCATATGTGTTTTTTTTCCTGGGAGACATAGGATAAACATAATGAATTTTCATTAAGTACTTTTAAATGGGTCCTCAAAGTGAGCACACAATCCTCCCCACAACATTTAAAAGAGATCCAGTAAAGGAAGCCATTCATTGAACTGACAGGGTATGCCTCCCCCTACCCCCACCTTTATTGAGGTATAATTGAAATATAACATTGTGTAAGTTGAAGGTATATAGCATGTTGATTTGATACACTTATATACTGTAAAATGATGACCACAGTAGGGTTTAGTTAATACCTCCATCACCTCACAAAATTACTATTTTTTGTGTGCGTGCGAACATTTAAGATTTACTTTCTTAGCAACTTTTAGGTATACAATTCAGTATTTTTAACTACAGTCACCATGCTGTTTATTAAATCCTCAGAACCTATTCACTTATAATTGAAAGTGTGTGTCTTTGACCAACATCTGCTATTCCCCCCCACCCTCCCCGCCCCAATCCCAGCCTCTGAGAACCACCATTCCGCTCTCTGTTTCTATGAGTTTGGCTTTTTTAGATTCCACATATAACTGATAGAGTATTTGTCTTTCTCTGATTTATTCCACCTAGCTTAATGTCCTCAAGGTTCATCCGTGTTGTCGTAAATGGCAAGACTTCCTTCTTCCTCAGGGCTTAGTAATATTCCAGTGTGTGTGTGTGTGTGTGTGTGTGTGTGTGTGTGTGTGTGTGTGTGTGTAATCTCAGTTTTTTTAAAAAAATACATTCATCTATAGATAGTCACTTAGGTTGTTTTCACACCTTGGCTATTGTGAATAAGGTTGCAATGAATATAGGAGCGAGTGCAGGAATCTCTTGGAGATACTGATTTCCTACCTTTAGATACCAGGAGCGGGATTGCTGGATCACACGGTAGTTCTGTATTTAATTTTCTGAGGAACTACCATGCTGTTCCTGATAATGGCTATGCCAATTTACATATCCACCAACAGGGTATAAGGTTTCTTTTTCTCCATGTCCTTGCCAGTTTACCTCTTATCTTTTGCAAAATAACCATTCTAACAGGTGTGAGGTGATACCTTAAAAAAAATAACTTACGTAAAGCAAAAATAGTTGCCTGGTAAGAAGTGTGGGATCTGGGTGAAAGGTATTTGTGAGCTCTTTGTACCTGCAACTTTTCTGTAATTTTGAAATTATTGTAAAATAAAAAGCTAGGCAAGAAAGAATCGACAATCAGGTAAGAAGTCATAAAACATGTTGAGATCAATGTAAGTAGGCATTAATAATAAATAATAACCATTTTCGAAGTTAAAAACAGTGCGACACGAAAGTACTGCATATTGCATGGCTTGTATGGCAACAATGATTTTGTATGCATTGAACAATACATCTTAAAAATATATAAAGCAATATTTAACAGAACTGCAAGACAAAATTCATGTAGCTACCAAGTAGAAGATTTTAGAAACTGAAAGACCAAGATGAGGAAAGACCAAGATGAAGAAAGGGCACCTTTTGAACAACACGATTAGCAAGTTTTACTTAATAGATACAAACACACAGATTCCTTCACCCAGCATACAGAAAATTTACATTCATTTTTTTAAAGTTTATTTACTTATTTATTTGAGAGAGAGAGAGAGAGAGAGAGAGAGAGAGAGAGAGAGAAAGCAGGGGAGGGGGACAGAGAGAGAATTGCAAGCAGTCTCTGAGCTATCAGCGTAGAGCCCAACACAGGGCTCCATTGCACGAACCGTGGGATCATGACCTGAGCCAAAACCAAGAGTTGGATGCTCAACCGACTGAGCCACCCAGGCGCCCCCACATTCTTCTTAAACAAACATGAAACAGCTTTTTTTATTTTTTAGAGGTTTTCTTTTTATGTTTACAAGACACATTAATCTATTAAATTTGAGGATACAGTACAACAAAAACCCCACTTCAACGAATTCATCTGACAATGCTGTTCACATTCATGATGCCATTTTTTGTTGTTTTATTGGGGGTTTTTTTGTTTCCTAATAATAGAGGAGACTTAGGGCTGTTGGGCTGATATATATTTGGGGGTCCCCACACCCCACCTCACCCATATATTACCAGGGTGAACAGGAGGAGGAGAAGGAAGGCAGGGCCCACAGCAAACATGAAACAGCTTTTAAAAAACTGACCACATTCGGGACACCTGAATGGCTCAGTCGGTTGGTGCCTGACTTCAGCTCACATCATGATCTCATGGTTCGTGCGTTTGAGTCCTGCGTCGGGCTCTGTGCTGACAGCTAAGAGCCTGGAGCCTGCTTCAGATTCTGTCTCTCTCTCTCTCTCTCTCTCTGCGCCCCTCCCCCACTCGCTCTCTGTCTCTCTCTCTCTCAAAAATAAACATTAAAAAACATTTTTTTAAATAAAAAAAAAACTGACCACATGCTAGGTGACAAAGGAAGTCTCAACAAATTCCAAAGAATATTTTACTTAACTATATTTTTAAATCACAACGTAATAAATCAGAGGTCAATTTTTAAAAATGGCCAGAGTCAGAACTTTCTCCCTCACTGAAATACACTGAGGACCCCAGTTCAAAATACTTAACGGGTTAAAGAAAACTAAGCGGAAGTTATAAAATATTTAGCATGGACTGGAATGCGGACGCAGTAACCTGAGAATGCAGCTAAATAGGTATTTTAGGAGACAACATCATAGACTTAAAAGCCCATATTCAGAGATAAGGAAGACGAAAAATTAATGGACCGAACATCCAACTCAAGATGATGTGAATAAACACAAAATGACCTCAATCAATCAATCAATCAATCAATCAATAAAGGCAAGAGGCATAGAAAAGCGTGAGATGAACGCACTCCCTAGAACTCTGGAAAGATTGGGGCTCACTCCAGCTAGCGAACATGGTTAGCCAAACTGGAGACTGAACACAGATGGGCAGCAAACACCTGTCTTACACAATAACATCCACAGAGCGGTTTCCCGTGCTTGATTAGATATTGACCTCTGTGACTGCAACTGTCAGGCGAGGGCACTAAAGCTTATTCCTCAGGAGATCTTCAGGTAGGATCTTAAACTTGGGTGCCCTGCCCAGGTCAGAGCTGCTTCTCAGCTCTGTTTCTCAGCCCTCTGCCAGCACGCTATTGCTGGAGAAATGTTATCAATCATTTGTCATTATTTCCCCGCGGGTGTCTTGACTCTGGACTCTAACAAAATAGGAAATTCTTACCTTCTCTGAAGAATTCTTTCAGAAAAGACACCATTCTGGTCCCTGCCTCCAGGGCTAACCATAACGTGAACTCAAGGTGTGAGGCTAACCTGATGTCCACGCATGTTTCGTCACCAGAGTCCGAGAATCTCCCGTAACATTTGGAATTCCTGATTTACAAAGCTATCTTGTGACAAACCTACTACACTTTAGATAGTAAATATCTGAAGTTTTGATTCACACTGAGCATCATCTGCTTTGTCAGCGGAGAGCATTATCTTAATAAAATACATCTGGTTTCCAATGGTAAACCTGTATTTCAGGATTGGATTTCTCTCTCATGTCAGTGACTGAGGGAATACAGCAAACCAGATATTATGTTCAAATCGGTTATTACATTTTGTTGATAGCCTTTTGTGTTTCTAGTGCATAAGGAATAAATAAGTAACTGAATCAACATATATTGATTTAGCAGGGCTATGTTTCCACTACTTTTCACAAATGTATTATCTAGCACTGTTGCCTAATTTACTCTGAGACTATTGTTTCCCTCTGTGTTTTCTGATAGAATCTCAAAAAATAAAAACCAGAAGCAAACTAATTCTGTCATTCTATTTTTGTTGGAAGCAAGGCGGTCGCTGTTATTCGGTTTGGGGGAAATTAAAGGCGGCCCTTGAGATCTGAAAAATTTCCTGGACTTAAAAATAATCTTTGACAGTGCGCACAGCAGGGCCAGTGTGGCATCCTTTGTGTAACAGGCAGAATAAGCCAATTTATTTGCAGTAAGATTTTCTCTCTTTACATAGTCAAATAAATCCCATTCATGTGTGGAGATAAATTGCAGGGACACGGAAAACCACTGTCAAAGCACCACATTTTGATGGGAAGCTGCTAGGAACGAGCGGTTTAAGAGAACCAAAAGGGTATGGTGATCGGGTTCAGCTTTTGAAGCAGACACGCCGGCTTTGAATCATCTCTGATTCTCACCAGCCGTCTGACCTCACTTTTTAAATCTCCAAAAGGAGAATGGTGATAGTATCCGAGTGATTAGCCCGTTGTGAGAATTAAAAGAAGCCAAACTTACGAAGGCCGGCAGCTCCGTGCCCGACCCACGGTGAACCCTTCCCTGTCTCCAAGGAAACTACGAGCACAGCAATTCAAGGAAACAACAAAAAAACAGGGAGTTTTTCACCGTTCATGCGAGGCATCCAGGAGTTGAGAACTATGGTAAGTTTGAAAACAGAAAAGAAAGGCAATGATACTGCTGCTGGTGGGGAAGGAACCAGAGGTGTCTGGCTTTAAGAAAAAACATTGTTACCGAAAGGAGCAACTGAGGGCAAACCAGGGCCATCCAGGTCTAACAAGGCTTTGAGGATGACTGTGGTCCCCTATAGGCCATTATGACGCAGGATGCTGTGTGCATCTGGGTTACGCCCGGGCTCCTCACTCCTTGCCCTGACATACGGGGCCTCCACGTGTAGCTCTAACTTTACCCCCACACTGTCACGGCTGCTCCCCACAGACCACCCAAACTTTCTGCTAGCCAGACCTTCCTGAAAAGATCCTGCACCTTCTGACTTCTCCGGCTTTGTTCCCTGCTGTCCCCTCTGGTTAGTTTTTTCCTTTCTTCCCATCTTGGAAGTCCTAGCCATCCTCTCTATTCCATTTAAAAGGCATCTTCTCCTTTCCATATTGCAACAATGAGGTACAATATCTGTTGCCTCTTTTGAACTCCTGCAGCACTTGTTCTGTATGTCTTTCACAGCATCCACATTATTCACCTTGGATTATAGCTGCTACAATGGGCTCATTACTCCTAAACTTGTAAATAGCTTGAGGGAAGAGATGGTCTTACTTATGTTGGTTTCCCCCTGCACGGTGGGTAGTACATGGCAGGCGCTAAATGGCTGTTGACAGGATTAGTAAGACCACAGATGTATTTTGTTATGTTAATTTTTGAGAGAGAGAGAGCATGGGGGTGGGGGGCAGAGAGAGAGGGAGACAGAGGATCCGAAGCAGGCTCTGAGCTGACAGCCGTGAGCCCGATGCGGGGCTCAAACTCACAAACCATGAGGTCATGATCTGAGCCAAAGGCGGAGGCTTAACCAACTGAGCCACCCAGGCGCCCCCCACAGATGTATTTTTAAATGGGCTGTTAACGTGATCCAGCATTTTTTACCATCACATAATGGTAAAAACCACACCCAAATGTTTAGCAAGCATCTACTGTGTACCAGGCACTGTGCTAGATTCTATGAACAAGATTGATTTGATTCCAACTCCCTTGTGCCTTATAGTCTAATGAGGAAAACAGATTTTAGACAATTAATTAGAGCTGTAGTGCGAGGAAAAAGGTAGGAAGAGAAAGGTTCTAAATCAATAGCTCATTTATCACTAAGGAGAAAGCTGTTATGAGTACCGAAAAAGTTAAGGGGATTAGTTTCCAAACTGTGAAGGTCCCATACCTGTGACTGATTTAGGTGTGAAGCTACAACATATTCTGGGCCACAGGAGCTGCTCTGCACTCTAGGAGAAAACTGTTGCCTGTAAATTCAGATTCATTAATGAAGGAGGTAGGCTGGGAAGTCAGGATCATTAGCTGGCTGAAGCAATGCACTAATGTAGCGTAAAATATACTGAGGTCTGCCATTTATGGTCCCCTCAGCTGGCATAAAGTTATTATTGAGTTATTGGCTGTAGCAAAGACAGTAAGGTAACAGGAGTATTATATATTATATACAAATAACAGGCATACACACCCTGAATATATAGACAGATGCTTCCATTTTATCTCATTCTGTTAATTTAACTTGGTATTAGGATGTAGGACTTAAAGCACAGTAAATCACTGGAATCATTTCAGGACACTTGGCTCGGAGCAAAGCTCTCTCTTTGGCTTAAAACCACTCGGATTACTCCCAATACTTCCTACAGAAAACACTCAACTAGATGTTCCACATTCTCTTGAGAGTCATCTTTCCAAAAGTAGATGACAGAAAAAATTGACTTGGAATAAAATAACAGTGTCTCAGGATTCCAATATTTAATTTCAATATTTCCTCTAAATGAGGACAGAGTTTGGCCTGCAAACAATAATGGCCTTTTGAATCTTGTTTATTTCTATTTGGCCTGAACATATATCAACCTGCAAAAACCTGGGAACCCCTCTGGGCCAAAGTAAGGGGCTGCGTGTTGGTTGGTTGGTTGGTTTTTTGTTTGTTTTGGTTGAAGTTAAAGAGAAAGGAATTACGCAGCTAAAGTGCCACCCCAACTCACTGAGGTTCCTTTCCTGGGGGTTGCTACCATATCTACAGAGGACTATTCAAACTTCTTCATATTATTAACACTAGAATGATGGGACCACCGCACACAGGCACCTTGAGCGCAGTATAAAGTAGTAGCTGGACGCCAAGGCTCTGAAATGAGGAATATCTGTGTTTTAGCTCTACTATTTGTGAGCTGTATGAACCTGAGTAAGTTAGGGAACCTCCCAAAGCCTCAGTTTCCTTATATGTAAAACGTAATTTATAATATTATCTACTTGGCAGAGCTGTGGGGATTCAAATGTGCTAATACATGAGAGTGCTGATCTATGATAAGTTGTCAACAAATGAGAGTCATTAGGATTATTAATGTTATCTTGATTAACCTCTACCTCTATACCTAGCAGGTGCATAGGTGAATCCTCCTTCCAATCAGAGAGAGCCCACCCTCAGTTCCCTCAGAGTTCGAGAAGCCGTGAGAGCACTAAAGGATAGGCATGTCCACCAGGATTCTTTTGGTTGTAAGTGACACAGACTGACTTAATCTACTCCAAAGGCAAAATGGGATTTCTAGGAAGGGGTATGTGTCAGGCAAAGGACGTCTGTTGCCTGTTATCAGGAGCAGAAACCCCAATACTGCTACCAACTACATTTTGGTATTGGAGTCTCCAAGGAAAACAACATCCAGCACCGGATGGAACATGACTTCACTCCCCAGAGAAGAGGCAGAGCAAGATCAGCTCCAATAGTTAGAGCTAGTCCCCCACGGCCAACCCGTCCCCCACGGCCAACCCATCCCCCACGGCCAACGGGGTCCTCCTAGCACCAACACAGGGCAATTGGCCCGCACTCACTCCTGTGCTGTGGTAGAAGGATTCCATCTCCTCCCCAAGGT
Organism: Panthera onca; assembly: GCF_046562875.1. Classification (NCBI taxonomy): domain Eukaryota; kingdom Metazoa; phylum Chordata; class Mammalia; order Carnivora; family Felidae; genus Panthera; species Panthera onca. Next base: position 37,125,078 of record NC_138349.1, on the reverse strand, counting down.
GGACAGATGTAATAGTGGGGTTGGCCAGGTGCCATTTAACACACATGCTTAAGCAAGACAAAGGAGTACACATTCAGTCTGAAACAGGGTAAGTTATTCCCACGCAAAGTGATAAATCCAGCACAGGCTGTGGGGACTCTTTATCTCTTGGCAGGGAAGTGTTCCAGGACCAAGGCCTATTCTTAGGTGGCTGGATTGGAGTTGACAAATGACATGCATGAGACTGCATTTCTCAACACCAGGAGTAGCTTGTGGAGCTGAAGAAAGAAATCGAAGTCCTTTCTATCAATAAATAAAACTTAGGTCTTGAAAACCATCAGTTTACCCTTGCCTATCTCTTCTCTCTGCTTGTTGGTCTGATTTTCTTCTGTTGTCAAATGACTTTCCCTTTGTGGCATCGATCACGGCTACTGGCAACTTCCAGGGCCGTATTCTAACAGCTTGGAAACCAGTGAGGAAACAGTGCATCTCTCTCTTTCAGCTTCTACTTGAAAAATTTCAGGGAAGGGCTCTGGGATTGGTCAGGTGGCCTCTCCTTGGACTGCTCATGTAATCAGGGGTTGGGGTACTATGATTGGCCTAACCTGGGCCATGTGCCCACCTTTGTCACCTGAAGTAGGTGTGCTCTGTGCATATGCTGGGGGGGGGGGGGGGATGGGCGGTGAGAAACGGTTGAGGGTAGACTCTCTATAGCACAAATGTGAGCACTTAGGGAAGAGATCTTAGAAAAGAATTTTCCAGACTCCTCATTTCACTGTCAAGAGACTGGAATCCAGCCACAGCCAAAGATTGTTCAAGGTCAGCTGGGCATGGCCTTCCTGATGAAGTGTTCTCGGCTGGTTAAAAGGCTTATTATCTTCATTAAGGTGGTGGAATGCAATCAGTCTAAAGGGCTCAAAATTTCTTAAGTGTCCATCAGAACTTTAGTGGGAAGTTTTCCTGGTTGAATTAAATACATTTGAATAGGAAGATGGAGCATAAGAGGGCAGGGAGGGTCCTAGATGTTACAATTTGCAACTTTTGGAATTGTTATTTCCTTCAAACCCCAATGGGACGGTATCGGGATTTGTTTCTGAGGACAAGCTGTGTGAACACAAGCTTCAGAGGTGTAAGTGGCTACCACAGAGGTCCCAGGCGTGAATAAGTGGGAGCTGAAAATAACTTCTCAAACTCCTCATAGGAGAGGACCCAGTTATCACTTTGCCTCTGAGCTTTCCTTTCTGTCCTTATCCCCATGGGATTCTGCCCAGCCTATGAGTGGCCTAGTCCTATTTCTTCTGGTTGTTGGTTCCCACACTGGGGTGCACTGAGAGGTATTCCAGGGGGAGTGCTGGGAGTAGGGGAGCCACAGGATAAACAAAGAGCATTTTCTAGGTTTGACAATTAAAAACATGGCTTATAATTAAGACAAACATCTGAATATTATGGAATGGAATTTTAATAGTATTTCACAGTTTACAACGAATCAGGAGATTCTAAAGTCTTTGATTTTACTGCCCTGGCCCTGTGTCCTTGGTTCTCTTTGGGGTGGGCTTTCATTCTTGTCAAGTGCTAGGGGTACCTTAGATGGAAAGTTCAAGGAGCCGTGGGGAACTAGTTGTACCCAGAGCTTAACTCTTCAGTCTGAGGATCAAATAACTATACTTAGAATTCATTTCTTCCTTGAGGCTATACACTTCAGAAAGCCCACTTTCTTTTGCTATGGTGACTTTGGAAATGGAAGAATGCTATCAAGGAGAGTCATCTTATCCTTTCGTCTTCCTATTCCAGGCTAAACAAGGTATCAAACCGATTTCCCTCTCTCCTTTCACTTTGCTTATTGCCTTGCTAATAATGTTTCTTAGTTTCCTTTAAATATAGAATTTGGAAATATACCATTTAAGAGCTAGAAGAGATCTAAGAGATTTCCTTACAAGTGAAGAGCCTGAAGCCCAGAGAGGGGAGGTGACCAGATGAAGATCACACAGCTGAGCAGTGTAGCAGAGGCAGAGCTGGAACCCAGGTCCTGATTCTCATTCCAGTGCTCCGTCCATGACCCCTAACCTACAAAGACACTACCCCGAAAAGGGTTTGACTCATGCTAAGGCTTATGAGATTTTATTTCCCTGCGCCTTGTATGCCTTGAATGCAACTTAGACTGGGTTTTGTTTTGTCTCGAGAGACAGTACTATATTGAGATTCAACTACCTCTCAGAACATATTTGCTCATTTTTCCTTGTATGTGTTGACTTTTGTGACTTCTATGATATCTAGAAGAGTTTTAGATGATTTTGAATTCACTTTTTAATTTCTAAAGTGTCAGCAACCTTTTCTCATCTTGGGTGATACCTGCAGAGATCTGTAGTGCTCTCCTCTGATCTGAATTCTAGAATGTATATCCATAGGACACTAATTTGGCAAAGTTTCACCAGCAACACAAAGGTCCTTCACCACCTGTGGAAATAGGTGTTCTCTTTCTTTCTATTAATATTGCCAGTTATATTAATGAATTCCCTTATGTCAAAACCTCTTTATAGTCTGAAATTAATTCCACTTGGTAATGACTTATTTTTTTAATTGTAATTTTGGATTCTCTTTGCTAGTATTTTATGTAAGATTTTTTTTGTTTGTTTGTTTTTTGTTTTTTGGTATCAGTATTCATAAGTCAGATTTGCCTAGTGCCAACTTTATCTGGTTTTGGTAGCAGTATTATAGTCACTTGTTTTCTTTTTTTTTTTTTTTTTTTTTTTATTTTTTTGTTTTCTTTTAACGTTTATTTATTTTTTGAGAGAAAGAGAGAGAGGGAGGGAGAGGTGGGGGAGGGGCAGAGAGAGAGGGAGACACAGAATCTGAAGCAGACTCCCTCTGAGCTGTCAGCACAGAGCCTGATGTGGGGCTCGAACTCACCGACCATGAGATCATGACCTGAGCTAAAGTCAGACACTTAACTGACTGAGCTGCCCAGGCACCCCTATAGTCACTTCTTAAAAAGAATTTGGGCCCTTTCCCTTTTTCTCTTCTCTAGACTCTAGAACAATTTAAACACCTTTAGGATTAATTTATTTTAATATTTCACAGAATTTTCCTGTGAAACCATTCAGGCCCATGTTTCTTTTTTTCTTTTCTTTTTCCTTCCTTTTTTTTTTTTTTTTTTTTTGGAAAGGGGTTTTTGAAAACACTCTCATTTTTTAAAAATGAAAATTGGTCTGTAATTTCTGTCTTTAGTAGAGTTTCATTTGGGATTTTTAAAATACGTATCAGCAGTTGTATCTTTCTTTCTGTTTCTTATTTTTGTGCATTCTTCACTTTACCATTAAAAAAATCAAGTCAGAAATTGTTACACATTTTGCTGATTTCCCCCTCCTCCAACACTGATTGATTGATTGATTCACCAACTGACAGTCAGTTTTGTTTTCTAGCATTAAATTCTTTTATATTTATTAATTACTTCTTTCTGGTGTCTTTTGTTATCATTTGCTGTTCTGTGTATTGCTTTTTGAATTACGTGTTTAGCTGTTTTATTTTAAAATTTTATTTAATGCTAGAAATTGTCCTCAGCATTTTATTTATTTATTAAAAAAATTTTTTTTTTTACATTTATTTAGTTTTGACAGAGTGAGACAGAGCATAAGCAGAGGAGGGGGAGAGAGAAGGAGACACAGAATCTGAAGTAGGCTCCAGGCTCTGAGCAAGCGTTCAGCACAGAGCCTGACACGGGGCTCAAACCCACGAACCATGAGATCATGACCTGAGCGGAAGTCAGTCACTAAGCCGACTGAGCCACCCAGGCGCCCCTCCTCAGCATTTTTTTAAAGCTATACCCAACAAGTTCTTTTATTTTTTTAATTATTTTTTTAATTTTTGAGAGAGAGGGGGACAGAGGATCCAAAGCAGGCTCTGTGCTGAGAGCAGAGAGCCTGATGCGGTGCTCAAACTCACCGTGAGACCACGACCTGAGCCAAAGTCAGACGCTTAACCGACTGAGCCACCCAGGGGCCCCGATACCCCACAAGTTCGGATATGTTTTGTTTTGTTTTGTATCTCTCCTTTGTCACAAAGGTTGTTTCACACACATTGTTTATTTATTTATGTAGGCCAGGTGGGAAACCTTTTTTGTTTTGGGGTCTTAAATTTTGTTATTGTCTACTAGTTTCATTGTATTGTGTTGAGAGCATGGTAGTATTATTTTTGCTCTTTATATATATATATTTTTGCTCTTTTTGCCGCATACCAGTATGGGCCTCTGTTTAGCATTATGATTAGTCACCCAAAATTCCACACGCTGAGTCTGTAATTACTTTGTTCCCCCCGGTTCCCACCCCACTACACTCAATGTGAAGTAGATTTCTATGTCATACTCTTACATTATCCTGTGTATTTCATTTTTGATACTTATCACAAATTGCAACTATACAGTAATCTGTATACTGCATTAGTGTCTGGGACAAATGACCTCCACTTTGGTGGCTTAAAACAAGAGCAGTTTTTTTGTCACAGTTCCGGAGGCCAGTGTCTGAAAATCAAAATATTGACAGAGTTGCACTCTCTCTGTAGGCTTTGTGGCAGAATCTGATCTGGGTCTCTTCTAGTTTCTTGCAGTTATAGGCATTCCTTTGTGTTCCTTGGCTTGTGGCTGCCAGTCTAATCTTTGCCTCCATCTTTTTTTCTTTTTACTGTTTATTTTTGAGAGAGAGAGAGACAGAACATGAGTAGGGGAGGGGCAGAGAGAGAGGGAGACACAGAATCTGTAGCAGGCTCCAGGTTCTGAGCTGTCAGCACAGAGCCCAACATGGGACTTGAACTCATGGACCCTGAGATCATGACCTGAGCTGACGCTGGATGCCTAACTGACTGAGCCACCCAGGTGTCCTGTCTCTGCCTCCATCTTTACATTATCTTCTCCTCTGGGCATCTGTTTTCTCTTTCTCCGCCTTGCTTTAATAAGGACATATGTGATTGCATGTAGGGTTGACTTGGGTAATTCAGGGTAAGTTCCTTCTCTCAAGATCTTTAACTTAATCACATCTTTTGCCATAGAAGGTAATATTGACAGGTTCCAAGGATTAGGACCGGGGCATATCTTTGGTGCTACCATTTAGCCCACTATATGTACCATCCCTCCTATCAAATACCTGGCTCTTTTACTGTCTAAGATCCATGAAGTGAAAAATCACGTCTTTTTCTGTCTCTGTGTATCCCTAATTCCCAGTACAGTACCCAGTTCATAGTGGTTAATACGTAAATAGTTGCAAAATACATAAATCCATGAATTATGCATAACTGCTTCTCTATGTTTAGAGTTAGCTTGCAGTCTTAGCCTCAAATGATCTGTTCTACCTATAATTGAATGGAGAATATCTTGTGGATTCTATAGGATCAGACCGACATTTGTATGAAGATATGACATCACGCATAGAACAGCTCATTTTGAGTTGTTTCAAGTACTGTCTAGAATTCTGGAAGATTTCTTCATTTTACCACACTTGATAGCTCCATGAATTAATTTCTTACATGACCTATAGCAACTATCTCGGTGTGCTATTTCATCCATTTTTCTTACTTGTTCAGCTTGGTGGAACTGTACTAAGATGAGTATTGCTTCAGGGCTGATGGATTGACTATCTTAGTGACCAGATCATTCTACCACTTCTGCTGAGCATTTATTTAAAATTGAATGTGTACCCTGCATACCTCCAATGCAATTTTGAAATAACTTCCATGCTTAGTTTGAATAAGCAAGACAATAAAAATATTTTTAAAATACAAGAAATAAGATACAAAAAGGAGAGGTATATATGTAGATACTCAGGATGAGATAATTATTGTAATCATATTCTAAGCTAAGGGATGATATTATTGGTGATGGAAAAAGAAAAAAAATTATTTCATTAACCGATTAAAAGAAAAATATAAGTTCATTAGAGACTGCAAAGTTTTTCTTGACTTTGGGCTCTAGACGGAGGAATTTAGTGTATATATTTTACTTTCAAACTGTCTTTTGTTATTAATCAAATTCAACAACTCCCCCCACCCCCATTCCCTCTGTTCTTTCTTAAGCTACTGTCAACTGTAAATTTCTTTGTGACTTTGTGGTAGTAAATAGGAGTCATGAGGAGGGTGAATGATAGTAGTGGGGTCATTAAGATTTTCCCCAAATTCATTTTACTTCTAAATAATGTATATTTAAATAACTAGAGTGAGGTTTAAAAATTTTTTTTAAAGATTTTATTGTTAAGTAGTCTCTGCACCCAACATGGGGTCAAACTTACAACCCTGAGATCAAGAGTTGTGTGTTCTACCAACTGAGGTAACCGGGCGCCAAGCTCATATTCTTTTTCTCTTTTCTTTTGTTTTCTTTTGTTTTGTTTTCTTTCAATATAATTTATTGTCAATTTAGCAGGTTAGTTAACATACAGTGTATAAGGTGTGTTCTTGGTTTTGAGGGTAGATTCCCATGATTCATCGCTTACATACAACACCCAGTGCTCATCCCAACAAGCGCCCTGCTCAATGCCCATCACTCATTTTCTATAATCAAGTTTGAAGAGTCCTTTAAAATGTTTGGGGACTGATAGGCTCACTCCACTATTGGTGGAAACCACTAGCACAGTGCTACAGCATGTGTACATAGTTGGCACAATGTAGCGATACTGAATGAAAAATCACCGAAGAAATTAGGGAATTTAGAGCTAGAATAGAGGTCTACTTTCTTCCCATATTTTTCATTGTTTCAGGGGATCAGACATCAGACCTCATCCCCCAGTTCTTCCCTCTCTGCTCACAAGCTTATCTCTACCACCCACAGCCTTTCCTTTCTCCTTTGTATGCTACTGGAGATAATTCTCCTCTTTTGAAAGGCCAGTTCCTTCACCTTGTTTTGGATCCTATCCTTCGGATCTCATAAAGAACGTGGCTCTACGTTCTTTATATATTTCAAGTGTGTATTTCAAGTGTATTTCATTTTGGTAAATAAAAATGTAAAAAAAATCTCACAAATTGATATCACTTTCACAGTTAAACTTTGTAAAGGTCAGCTTACATTCCTTGTTTCCTTTGTTCACCACTCACTCCTTCAATCAGTTGGTTATTCAACATTCACTGACTCCTAATTAGTAAGATACAGCAATGACCAGGACACCAAAAACAGCGATACCCTGAAAGAGGTGATAGTGTAATAGGAAAGAAGTTCAAGGAAACAAGCAATTTTAATACAAAGTACCAAGTGTTTTGATAGGTATAAAAGAAAATGTTACAGGTTCTTTGCTATCCCTTCATCTAGGTAGAGTCTAGATGAAGGGTACAGTCTAGCTAGGTAGAGTCTAATTTCTCTACCTGTGGATATAGACTGGCCTTAGTGACTTACTTGGCCAACAGAACATAATGGGAATGATGTTCGGGGATTTCAGTTTAGGGCTTAAGAAACTGAAGGGGTTCAGAACAAGTCTTCCCAAAATTTGCCACTTTGGCATGAGGATTATTTTGAGCTAAAGGTAACCAACACCCAGCAGACTCAGGAGAAGCTCTTTACCTCTTGCTTAACTGCTATTACAAAGGAAAGTTACATTAAAAAGGGGGCCTGTGCCCGAAAGACACTTAATACCAGAAATAACTTTTTACTTAGGAAACTTATCTGTGTAATTGGGAACCAGAGATGTTTTCCAAACATTTCCTCCCCTTGCCTTCCTGTGAATGGCCTTCCTTCCATTTGCGGCTCCAGAGCCCTATCCCTTTTCTTAGCTCAAGATTTTAGATAAGCCTCAACTGCCCGGCTCCTTTTGACCTCGTAACTTTGTGGGGGATTTCAGAAGTATGTACATAATTCAATTTGTTTTTCTCCTGGTACTCTGTCTCACGTTATTTTAATGGTTAGACCAGTCACAAAACCTAGAAGGGTAGAAGGAAGATGTTTCCTCCCCTATAAAACCAGCTTCTGGCTGGATTTCTTAGACGATGTTCTGTCACAGATCACAGTCACCGGGCAATGAGAAACCCAAGCCAAGTGGTGAAATTACAGTTAGGTAATCTGGTTGACAGCCCTAGCAGACCTTTCATCTGATGAGTAGCAACTTCCAGTTAACTGAAGGTATCATTTTGGACCTCCACCCAGTCAAGTCTTCAGATGATCCAGCCCCAGCTGCTCTATGACTGCAACAGCATGACAAATCCCAAGAAAGTGCTGCTCAGCAGAGTCCAGTCAACTCCCAGAGCTATCGGATATAGTAAGTTGTTTCCAGCCACTAAATTTTGTGATGATTTGTTATGCAGTGGTAGATACCTCGGCAGGTGTCTCTGCAGAAGAGAACCTATCCCAGGCTTGGGTAAGGGGAACCTGAGCAAGCTCTCTGCAGGGGACGTGACCTGGTGCCATCCTGTGCCCTCGAGACTTCAAATGAAAATAGTATGATCCATGTTAGCCATAACCTTATACAATAACACCATTGTCAAAAGCTCAAGAGTCTATAAGGCAATAATAGCATGTGTCTGGGCAACAATTGCAGTGTTTCCCCAATTGGTGTCCTTAGGATATAAATACATACATACATACATACATACATACATACACACACACACACACACACAGGCATGTCTTCAAAAAACTGTTCCATGTTCAAATAAGTTGGGAAACTATGTTAATCAAGGTGAACTATGACTTCAATCCTCCTAAATTTATCAAGACTTGTTTTATAGCCTGAGATACGATCTATCTTGAAAAATGTTTCATGTGTACTTGAGAAGAATGTATATTCTTCTGGGCGGAATATTCTGTAACATATGTTAAGTCCATCTGGTCTGATGTGTCATCTAAGGCCAATATTTTCTTGTTGATTTTCTGTCTGGATGATCCATCCATTGATGTAAGTGAGGTATTAAAGTTGCCTACTATGATCATGTTGCTGTCTATTTCTCCTTCTAGGTATGTTGATATTTGCTTTATATAATTAGGTGCTTCAATGTTGGGTTCATAGATATGTACAAATATACATGGATATGTATATCTTCTTGTTGGATTGACCCCTTTATCATGTTGAGTTAGAAACCTGCCCTTCTAGCCACAGTCATGATGATTACCTAACAGGCCTCCTTCACAGAAAGACTGAGTTCCTGGGTCTGCTGCCTTCTGCTATGCCTTCGGGGTGGTAGCTGTTTGAAAATTCTGTTGGTTACAGTCCTGGGGGGCCCATGGAAGTACGCCCCACTGGCCATTAGAGGCAGGTGACGTGGAGGTGTCCCCTGGTAGCAGTTGCAAAAATTGGGGTGCCAGACAGGGGTACGAGCTCCTTTCTGGGTGACATTGATTACTGCAGCCTCATGGGACCAGAAATGCAAGCTTTCTTGGCCTCCAGAGCCAGGAAGTCAAGAGGCATCCCCTAAATGGAGGCCACACAAATCAGGGCAACGAACGCATGTAAAAGTACCCCCCCCCCCCCCCCCCCCCGCCACCAACCCCTGCCGGAGTGCTGGCGCTCTGGAGCACAGCAAAAGGAGAGCACAGAGATGTTGCCTGCCAGCCTCCCTCCCTGAAGAGTGTTCCACCAGGCTTCTAGATGCATGTGTTAAATTAGATGCCTGCCCCTCAGGATAATGTTTTAATATAAGCAGGTGAGCCTCCTTCACTTTAAGCCTGGGAATGATGATCTGCCTCTGAGCCCAGAAGTCCTGTAAGAGCAGTTATGCAGATTGTTAGAGTTTTGTAGGTCTTAGAACACAAGCCTCCCTGGTTTTGCAAAGTTAGATGTTTTGGGGGATCGTGTCTCAAGTGTATGTCTTAAAAGTTGGGATGCCCAATATGGGGTTCAAACCCTTTTTTCTTAGGGAAAAGCCTTGTGTTTTGAGTTGAGATATCAGGAGCCCTTAGTGATGACTACTTACCCCCATAAAATCTTATAATCTTTCAACAACCAACTGGAGTAGGTATAAACTCAAGGTTGTCTTCAGCAAGCTTGGTCCCAGTGGTCATATGGCCTACAATATGGTAACAATATGTGGGTTCGTATACATCATATCAACCACGTATGATGCCGGGGCGGGGGCAGGGGGGAGCTGTGAACTGCTGAAATGAAGAGAAAACAAATATGGTTCAAGTGAAATTGAACAACCTTGTAGATCTGGAATGGTCTGATGTTACAAGCCAAGGTCTGCTCGTCCTTTAAAGCCATATACCTGCCCCTGCAGAGGCAGGGAGATAGTTTCTCTTCATTTACTTTCCCATCTGCAAAATGAAAGTGGGAATGGATGACAGTCTTCAGGCATTCCCAAGTTTTTAATGCTATAGATGTTTCCTTCTCTTCATTTTGTTTTTCTTTTATATTAGGCCTTCTAAATTCAGCCAGAGTCTCTTTGATGTCACTGTCTTCTGTAATCCCTAACAGCAGAACGACTTCATCATGTTTGCTTTACATAACAGGAGAGGGGGATGAAGGAGCAGTTGCTGCAGAGCTGAGAGGGCACTGAATCCCAAATGCAATTGCTCTTATACAGCATTTCTGTGCCCCTTCCCAGATTCCATACCCCTAGAGACCAGAGACCAGAGATACCGCATCTGGGCACAGAGCTTCTTTGCAAGACGAGAAATAGTCTACTCATTTCCTCTGTTCTACTGTAGACATTGACTTGTGAGTTAAGTGACTTCAGATACACACATACCATCAGTGTACCCTTCGGTCAACATCGGACTGCATTACCTCTCAGACACCTTTGGGCTTCAACAATACATGATTCTAAGTCAACGTCATCCTTTCTTGAACTCTTTTATTCTAGCTGTGTGGGATATGGTAATACTTCTGAGTCCTCAGAGCCAGAGGAAGAAAGGTTCACCCTTTGGGTGATGCTTTTGGGAAATTTGGGCCAAAGGTTTGAAGCAGGCTTATCACAGACCAGTTACAGGGTCAGAAACATCTGCTTTACTCCAATGGATGTGAACTGAGATCAGGAGGGCATTTGTTTTTCTGTAAACCCATTTCTCCAAAACCATCACATCCTTCTGGTGGAAAACAGGGTTTTAGATTTTGTTTTGTTTTTGTCTTTATTTTTTTTAAATCAGCTGCCTATATCTGAAGGATGTAGGGACAAGTACAAACTAAAAATAAGTTTAATTTCCCCTGTTGAAAAGGGAAGACTTTTCCCCCAAACTTGTTACCTGGAGCATTTACTTTTTTAAAAAATGTTTATTTACTTATTTTGAGAGAGAGAGAGACAGAGAGAGAGAGACAGAGAGAGAGAGACAGAGTGAGAGCACAAACGAGCAGGGAACAGGCAGAGAGGGAGAGAGAGAATCCCAAGCAGTCTCATGCCATCAGCACAGAGCCTGACGCAGGGCTTAATCTCATGACTGTGACATCATGACCTGAGCTGAAATCAAAAGAGTAGGACCCTCAAACAACAGAGCTACCCAGGTGCCCCCAGAATATTTAATTTTAAATAAAGCACATAACTAAGTTTTTTCTGTTTCTTTGAAGAATATATAAATCTTTTTAGAAACTGAATAAACCTATTGTCAACTTTGTGATCTAGGAAGTCTTTCTCAAGAACTCGCGACCTAGTTTTTGAAATCTAAACATCAAGGGAAATAGACCCCCCATTTCCCAGTTTCTGTGGGAGGATAGGAGCCTAATTTCAATGAGCACCTTGCTCTAAGCTGTAAGGTAAGAGCACATAAAAATAGGAGATGTTTGCTTTCCCTCTGGATAAAGCCAATTAACTAACATGAATAGTCACTCCAGTTAACAGGTGAATCTAGAATGAACTATTTGTGACCAATGGTGCTGTCAAGACTTCTTACCTGAGGACTAGTTGTTATTTGTCTTGAGACCATGTATGTAAAGGGTGGTATCTGCTTGGCTATATCACAGGCTGAGGTTTCTTTCTGTCTCTGCAATGTCTTAGCAACCGCCTGTGATGTGTATCATGCCCAGGTTTAATACTTTTTCAACAATAAAATTGTTTTCCTTCTCTTCTACCTTTTGTGGAGAAGTTTCTGGATTCGGAGAAAAAAAATTTTTTTTGAATTCTATTTCCCTAACAACAGATATTCTAGATCAATGGCTTTCAAACTGTGTTCTCTAGAGGGGCCTCGAGGACTGCGGGGGGCTGAGGAGGACAGAAGACTGCTGGGGGCTTGCTCTCTGGGCTCTGCACTCGCCTCCCCCCCACAGTATTCTCTGATATGTTGATATATGATATTAGTGTTCTAGGTAAATTTTGCCTAAGGTCAAAGTGTCTCTGGTAAAAAATAAAAATGATTAAAAAAACAGGTATCTATTCTGTACATACATTTTCATTCTCTCTTTCCCTCCTTCCTATAGAATGAAAACTCTTTGAGGGCAGAGACTTTGTGTGTCTCAAAACTTCCTCAAAACTTAGGAGAGTCCCTGGGATGGAGTAGGTACACAATTACGTTGAATTCACGGATAGCCATAGATAATGAACAATGAATGCGGGGCAGAAAAAAAGCGGAGAATGGACACACGTGTTTATAGCAGAATTGTGGCTTCCTGTGACTCAAAGAATGTGTGTGTACAGGTATATAAAATGTAGTAATAACCAGTCAGGAGCACCTAAGGCAGAAATACTGCAAAGCAGCTAAAAGCACAGGCTCCTGGATAACATAGCTGGGATTATAAACCTTGTCTCTGATTATCGATCTGTGTCACTCTGAACAAAATTCTTAATCTTGTGGCTCAAGTTCTTTATCTGCAAAATAGGAGATAACAATATTCCTGAACTCTAATTCTATCCTTATGCTTGAGCAAGAGGGGCCCCTGCCCTGTGTCCCATGCTCTAAAGGACCCTACAGGTCACAAACACAAAACACATGCAGTGTTTTTATGGAATCCATGGACACCTCTCTTACTGAGAAATCCTGTGCTCCTCCTGGGCACAACATGACCCATGGCCCTAAGCGTCTGCTACGGGATTAAGACAGGTCATACCCCAGGAACACTCTGTTCATACCCTATGCTTTAGAAACAAAAGAGTTCAAATAACTTCTTTAAAGTGCTCAGAATAGACCGTGACACTTGATAGCTACTATTTTCATTGTCCTTGAAGCCAGGAGCTCTTCCCCTGCTGGACTCAGTCCTGGGGTCCGATTGGATTAGAAAATTCGATTTGTGGATCTGCCCCACCGAGGACCAGACCCCAAGCTCCAGGGACCTCCACTGAGGCTCAGTCACCCCAGTGGACCCAAAGAAAGCCTGTTCACATCCCTGGCTCTCAGCTCAAACATACTGAAATTAAGAAAAACAGAGAGTTAAGGCTCAAATGACCTAATTAATCAGACTGTGTTTAGGGAGCTGTATTTTTAAATATTTAATGAAATCACACACACAAACTCCTTAAATCTTTATTAGGACTGAGACATTGAAGACGTCTTTTCTATAAGATGACACAGGTCAACCTTTAGGCGGAGACCTCAGGAACGGTTTTCTGGCTTCTCTTAAGGCCCCTGTCTCACTCAGTGTCAACTTGTCCTCTTTCCAGGGACATCTCAATGAAGTAGTCATTATGGTAACCATAAATTTTATTGTCCAACCAGAACACTTTAGTGTCAAGGGGGGCTATTAGTAATGATGCCAAGACAACAGGCATGAGCCCTGACTGGTCTGGGGAGAACAGATATATGATTAGCCCATCCGCTCAGAAGTTTATCTGAGCCATCTGCCAGTTTGGGACACTCCCAGTTCCCATCCCTTGCTGAAGTCCCTGATTCTGGTTCAGTACAAGAGGTGATTTTGTGACATAAAAATACAATAGTCCATCCCACATCCAAGGGTCGTTCTCTATTTCTGTGGCTGCCACGCAATGAACAGATTAATCTATAATTTACTCTTGCCTATTCCCAAAAGATGAAAGGTGGCTTGTGGCCACTTAAAATTGAGTAAGATAGCAAAAATTGCAAGTAAGAAAAAAATTGCTAATACTTGTAGAGTGGTTACTTTGGGAAAGTTACAATGCCAGACATTTTGTATACATTATCTCAATGAAGCCTCCTAGCACGATAAATGGGGGAAGTAGGGCATGGAGAGATTAAGCCCCTCGCCCAAGGTCACCTATCTTGAAAATGTCAGAACCTGGAAGTGTTTTATTGCGAGGAAAGTGATGTGTTCCCTAACGATAATTTCTAATTTGGTTATCTTTATGTTCTGTTTCATTTTTATCTGTGTATGAAACTGGATGTGCTTTTACTTCTAAATACGTCCTTCTCCTCCTTGAGCTGAGAAACCTTACTATGCTTGAATTAAGCAATCAGGTAACATTTTACTTCTTTCACTGACACAAGGGCCCGTGGGATTTCTGTACTTAAAGATCAGTAATGATCTTTGGTGGCTCCTACGTGACCCACGTTGAAATACCTCAAACTGTTTTAGAAAAAAAGAAATTCCATTAAAAAAATTTCAATTGCACAAGCTGTCCTTAAATTTCGCAAACCTCTCAAATTGCTTTCCTAAGCTTAAGAGCATACTCAGAGGTATGCATGTTCAATTTGAGGAGTTTATATAACATAAATCATATTCCTCCTTTCTGTTTTCCCGAAAGTCAGTAATTTTGTTGATGTCCATAGTCTCCAAAAATGATGACTTTGCACATTGTGTGTTTATCCCTGTGACACAACCTAATTCATCCACAATACTGAAGAAGAAAAGTCATTAACCTAACGTTGGAAAGATGAAATGGGAAATAGGAAAGGTTAAAAGTATAAATAAACCATCCTTCCTTTCATCAAAGCACCAAACAGTCACATCAGAGATATGCAGAGTCCTCAAGAGCTGTCCTAGCTGTCTGAAAAAAATGACATCCTTTTTCCAAACTCCAGTCTCCTGGAGTTAAAGTGTCACCTCATCCATAAATACCTCAGGTTTCTAATAACCTTCAGTCCCGCCCCTGCAGCCTGGTCAAGGTGATTGTTTTTTCCTCAGCCTCTGAAAGAGTCTATCTGCACCCTGGATGTGTATTAATCTTGTCACAAATGTCATCTGAGTTAGTGAGGCATTGATCTGGGGCTACTTCAACCCTCTTTACCTCAACGTGGCCTAATCCAATTGAACATTTTAAAAGAGGAAAGTGGACAGAGAAAACAAGCCACACCATTCATCTACCTCTCCCTATTCTTTTGTGCTAGTCTCAGTAAAGGATATACCAGTGATCTAGGCCTTCTATTTCTTAAGATGAGGATGACTGGTGATGGATGCGGTAATGGCCTCTCTAAACTGTGATGAGGCTGTGTTGGGCCCTGCCTCACGAAGCACTTGGTTAGAGAAATGTTGGAAGAATAGGGCCGGGTCTCAGGAAATCAGAGGACAGATTTAGTTGACCTCCAATCACCATCCTATAGTCCTCGCATGATCTAGTCCATGTTCTCTGCCCGCTGGCTCTTTCTATCAGAATAGGCCTAATTCCTTTGTCCATGCCCACTAATGTGAGCAAAACCAAGGTTTACTTCTCAATGACTTCATTTCTCAGTGACTGTTCAAAGAAGGTCTAATGATGATCAGTTCAACTGTTTTACGTTGCTTAGAAAGACCAGGTCTCTTAGACAGTGAAACCTAAACCATCTATGGTCATGATTTGCTGACCAGTTACAATCTATATTTACTCTAGGTACTCAAAAAGGTGTGAGATAAATCCAAATGTATTCAACAAGTAAAGTTAAACATATGCAGAGGGATCTCATTTTACCTCTCCTCAAGGTGTGATTAACCCCAACACTTTGGTAGAAATATCCCTCTGTAGACATTTAGGATTTTCTGCTTTATCCTAAAGCTTAAACCACACATATGTATATACAGTGGCATCCTAAATGGACAAAGATGGGATATATATCAATGTTTCTTTTTCCCATGTTCAAAAGCAATGGCTCACAGATGTCCTAGATGTCACTGTGTGGAAGAAGGATGTCCTTCAGATGGAGAGAAGAGTTTGCTGCTTTTCATGAGCTCTGAAAGCTCACACGTATGCCAGACCCACTGTAGAGCTGGAGTCTTTTCATGTCATTTCCCTGCCCTGCCGAGATATTGTGAAAAGCCTGTAGTGATTCTTAAGAAAGCCTTTTGATTCTAGGGACGGAGAAGACATGGGGTCCAGCTTTGCCACAACTTTTTGAAACCTTAGTTACCCCATTACTAAAGGGGCTAGATTGTACAACAACAGCCAGAATTCACTAAGTGCTATGTTTTATGGCCAGATCTAATTTTTTTCTTGGCATTATCTCAGGTAAGCCTTACAAACAACTCTATGAGGTTGCCCTTACTATGAACCTGTCCTATGATGAAGACGACAAAGACAAGAGGAATTGAACAGCTCATCCCAGGTCACACGGCCAGTAAGTGGGAGAGCTAGGATTGGAACCCAGGTGATCTGAGTCCATGGATGGGCTTTTGAACTCTGTACTCTATGTCAGTAGTGGTTCCTTCTAGCAGAGTCCATCTGAAAGTCTAAAAAAAATACCTGCTATCCTGTGCTTTTAAATCTTGAAATTATTCTCTACATCTTCTATTATCACCAGGTAGGTATTATTTGCCTGCTGATGTTGGTTCTTTGCCCTGCTGACTTCTCTTCCTTGGTCCAGTCCTGCTCACTGACCACATATATGATTGGGATCCCTAGCCTTGGAAAGTCCGTGAGCATAGATTTATTGGAACTCAGCAGCACCTCAGAACCCAAAGAAACCTACTTGCTCCCAGGAAAGCTCTATATCCCAAAAGGCTGAAGACCTTCCAGGGAGAATAAGCTTCTCGCTCTAGATCTGAAAAGCCTGTACTCCCCCCACCCCCACAGTTCAAATATTTGAAACTGGTTTCGCAGTCTTAATTGCCTCTTACTCCAAGGCAATAGCAAGATTAGTCAAAGAGCTAATTATGCAGATTTCTCTATTAGATTTCTTCAGCCTAACAGATTCTGAAAGCACTTGCCTGTCTACCGTAGAGAAAACATTGATTTCTGTGGCCAGACACTCACTGGGCAGAAATTTCAGATCAGGTCCCACTGTGTTACATGTGGAATTGAATAATAATGCTAGCTGGAATGGACACTGAAAAGTTCTAATCCAAGGCTGTCTGGCGCTGTTTTATTATAGTCATGCAGCTACCTACCCCTTTATCTACCGGCCCACCAGCGGGACCAGAGTATGCTAGTAATAGAACAGAATTCTCACTGGATTGTTTGGCTTTCTTTCTACTTGTTGGTGGGAAAATGGGCTGGTAAAACATTTGGGTGGATTGAAATGCTTTTATACATAATTATAAAGCAGTAACAACTCAAAGGTCTGTTTTTTTCCAATGTTAAGAAACTGATTTTAAAATCTCAGTATGTGTTTCAGAGTTAGTTGACAGAAGTTTAAAGACCCCCTTATATTCCAAATCTAAATAGTACAAATAAAGGAGTACCATTCGACAGAGACAAGAAGAAACTTAAGACCAGCAACACAACTATGAGTACACTTTTCATTTATCAGCTGAATTTCTACTTCTTATGATCAGCTGGTTTAAGGATGCCTTGCTTATAGCCCCACCTCTGCTACAAATTAATTGTATGATGTTGACCAAATCACTTAGCTGCTGCTTATTCGTTAAAAATGACAGAGGTGATTGTAATATCAAAAATATCACTCACCTAAAAACAGAGGCTTAGGTCAATACAGATACGTTTAAACCCTGGCTTCAACATGTATTAGCTTTGTGACTCTGGCCAAGTATAAGCCTCAGTGTTTTCATCTGTGAAGTAGGTACTAATACACAACGCCTTATAGGTTATTGTAAAGAATGAACTAGATAATGCACATAAAGGGTGTTACACAGTGGTTCTCACTGGGGATAACTGTGCCCTCTTCCCCAGGGTATATTCAACAATGTCTGAAGACATTATATTGGTTGGCACAACGGGGTGGAGGGATGTGACTGGCATCTAGGGCATAGAGGCAAAGGATGGTTTCCAACATCCCACACGCACAGAACAGCATCCCACAACACATCCGTTAATCTTGTAGAGGTTGGGAAACCTTGGACATAACTAATGGCTCACTGTCAGCACTCAATACATGGTGGTGGTGGTGGCTTTGGTGGCTCCAGAGACCGACACGCTGAAGAGAGTACAACAATCTTGGGGCATGTAAGCGCTCTATGAGAATACATTTTTCTCTTGGAAAAGGAAATCGTTTTTCCTTCAGGGCTCTTATCTGATCAGATCAGGAGAGTTCTAGGTCCAGCATGAGGCCTGTGTCTTTACACCCAAGACCTACAGACACCAACAGAATGTTTATCCCACATCTATCTCAAGTCCAGATTCAGCCAAATAACATAAGACCCTGGGATTTTCCACTATTCTATCAACCTAAACAGAAAGGGCTCCAAACTTAATTAATTTGCATTCAAATTCCTCCCTTTCTCACTATTAATTCCAATAATAATTTACTGTAGGTCAACCATAAATCATTTACTCCAAAAAGTCCTAAGCAGTAATTACTCCTTTCCAATTCAGTGCACTAAATTAGATTATAATTATTAGTCACACTTGCAGCTTTTATTTAGACTCCAACTCCAGCCAACACAAAACAAAATGTTTGGAATGCTTATAAGCACTTTCTTTCTTTTTAACTTGACAGGGTTTTTTTTGTTTTTGTTTTTTTACATTCAATAGAAACCATGATATAAAAATTGGGTTTGCTTGACATCATGCGTGTTATAAGAATGAACAACCTGACAGACATCCACACACACGGTTCCACAACCTCCATGGACCTGGCAGGCCAGAGGAAGGTGATGTTATCAAAGCATAATAAGAGGTCCACTGGCCCTAGGTGATTTTTCCAAGGGGTCTATAAGGTAGCCTGAAAAAGCTCATGTATTTTTTATGGTTTACTGTTAGTGTCCTTCTCACCTCCTAGACTTCAAGCTCCAGGAAGAAGCATAGCATAATGACAGGAAAAATGAACTTGGGAGTCAGATTTTGTGAATTCATATACCTGTCCTAACCAGTTCACGTACCAGCACTAGGATTTGGGGAAGGTTCTTTCAAACTCAGTTTCTCATTCAAAATTGTATATTCTGCCGGGGCGCCTGGGTGGCGCAGTCGGTTAAGCGTCCGACTTCAGCCAGGTCACGATCTCGCGGTCCGTGAGTTCGAGCCCCGCGTCAGGCTCTGGGCTGATGGCTCAGAGCCTGGAGCCTGCTTCCGATTCTGTGTCTCCCTCTCTCTCTGCCCCTCCCCCGTTCATGCCCTGTCTCTCTCTGTCTCAAAAATAAATAAAACGTTAAAAAAAAATTAAAAAAAAAAAAAAAAAGAAATAGAATGGTGGGTGCCGGGCTGGGGGAGGGAGGAATGAGGAGTTAGTATTTAAAAAAAAAAAAAAAAAAAAAAAAACAAAACAAAACAAAACAAAATTGTATATTCTGTTAATAGCGTCTGTATTACAAAGTTGTGGCGAGAGTAAAACAAAACAATGCCGAGGACCTAGTAGGAGCTTAATAAATATTGCCCATTACTATGTCATCATTAGGGTAAAGACTGTGTCTGTTCTGTTCCCAGTGTAGACTTAATTCCCAGTACACTGCTTGAAGGGATTATTGGCTTAAGAAACAGTTGTCAAATGACTGAAATGTAGACTACTGGCTAACAGGATAACTTTGGGCAGTTTACTCAACCTCCCTGAACCTTACGATATTGATCTACAGAGCGGAGAGGGTTGTTATGAAAATTAAATGAGATAATGTTTGTGTCAATGCCTGACATAAAGCATTTGCTTCATAAATGTTGGTTGTTATTATTATTAAGATGGCTCCTATGGTGGGGTGCCTTGCTGGCTCAGTTGGTACAGCATGTGACTCTTGACCTTGGGGTCATGAGTTCAAGCCCCATGTTGCGTGTAGAGCTTACCTAAAAAAACAAAACAACGAGATTACTTCCACGGTTAGCTATATGTGCCTTGAACAGATCTCTTAATTCTAAACTCTGGTTTCCATATATGAACACATAGGCATTGATTCAATTTCTGGGCTGGAAGTGGAGGGTTTGTTGTAGGCAGTGGTGAGGGTTTGCCAGGAAGGTGTGACGGAGAGAGGGTATTTATAATGGACGGATCATAATGGTGAGCCATGAAGAGCACAGATGGAACCGAGGATGTAAGAGGGTAAATGAATAAGGAAAAAACCGCAGACTCACTGGAATGGAGTCCTCCTATTCTCTGCTGGAGCAGAAGTGCCAGAATAAAGGAGGTGGCAGTGTGGCAAGCCAGAGCAGGAGGTTTGAAAGGACCTTTTGGAAGAGGTGTAGGTATAGGTGTTAACGTCAATTCCTCACATAGCACTTTATACACATTAACATACAAAAAAATATTTGCCACAGAATGGATACTTTGAGCCTTCTTTTCCCTGGAAGAGGCTTGTGAGGAAAATTTCAACCACAAATGAAACTATTTCCCACGTATCCTTTTCCTGTTGTCCTATTGACATGCAGAATCGGTGCTACTTCTCTGTCATTCATTCAGTAAATATTCACTGAGGGCCTACCATGTAGCAGGCACTGTTCTGTATTCTTGCGACAGAGCACTGTATTAACCTCCCAAAGTGGGAATTTCTTTTTATACAGTTCAACTGAATTTTCATGAACCAAAGATCTCTGATCTCTGCCTGTGTGGAGCTTCCATTCTGATAGAAACACATGATGATGAAAATCAATCCTAAGTCATTTAAAAAAAAATTTTTTTTTTAATGTTTATTTATTATTGAGAGACAGACACAGAGCGTGAGCAGGGGAGGGGCAGAGAGAGGGAGGAGACACAGAATCCGAAGCAGGCTCCAGGCTCTGAGTTGTCAGCACAGAGCCGGACGTGGGGCTTGAACTCACAGACTGCGAGATCATGACCTGAGCCGGTCGGTCGCCCAACTGACTGAGCCACGCAGGCACCCCAATCCTAAGTCATTAATAAGTTAATCGCAATTTGTAGAAAAGATAAGTGCTGTGGGAAAGGGAGAGTGGAGCAAGAAACAGAGGCTCAGGTGTATCAGGGGGTCTGATTTTAAATACTGTGTTCAGGTTAAGCTTAATGAGGTGACCTTTAGGTAACATTCGAAGGAACAATCCCCCTCTGTCTTCTCTTGGGGATCAAACCTCCTTTTGCTGAGGTGGCTGAGCAGCTGTCCACTCAGGACGTCCTTCTAGATCCCAGCATTTGAGGGTCTCAGATCATCACCACCTGCTCCCCCATTTCTAAACATGGTTTTCTCTCTCCAGCAGGACAAAATCCCCATCATGAAGAGGATTTCCCACGATAAAACCCATCATCTGATCCCCCAACACTGCTGAAAGACCACCGGCCCTAGTCTGTCAGGGCTTCAGATGGCCAGTTCCCCCTCTCAGACTCCTGGGATGGGATCGCGTACCTGGGATGGGCCCAGCAACCCAAAGCTGGTGCCAGCGCAACCAGCAGCTACTGATTATGCCCATCCCTTTTAAAAACCACTGGAGTGTCTCTAGCTCCTAAAAGAAGATAATAAAGGGGGTAGAAGGCCATCAGGTGTGAAAGCATACTTTTCAGGAAGACACCTGGGTCAGTTTCTCATCCAATCGTATCGACCATAGAGGAGACAGGAAATAGGTGACTATTATCCCTGTGGTTCCCACTGGGCCTCTGCGGGAATAAATGCAGTCTATTTTCTGGGAGATCAATAAAAGTAAGATCCCGTAGCTTCACCTGAAAGGGATATCAGTAACCGCTGCTAGCTCAGTGGAATGTTAAGATCAAGAAAGGAGGGGAGGACCCGAAACAAAAAGTGATAAACAGTGGTGTCAGGAACATACACGAATCCATAATGCTGTCTGGTATGTAGACACTCTGATCCTGTGTACTGGCTACTCAACTGGATGACAGAGAAGTAACGGTCAGAAGCCTCCAAAAATGACCCCTCTGGCCAGAGCCTAACAAATGAAGAACTTGAGTTTCCATAGAGAAATATTTCTCTACCCAATCAATATAGCTTATCTGTAAATGGTTAGAAGAAACATCTGTAAAAATACCTATGTTAAGGTCATTGCCATGAAAGAGTAAGGTAGAGAGCAACTATTTATTTGTCTGATTTAATCAGGACAAACAACCCAACCAGACAGTTTGAGCCCCTAAAGAAGAAATCATTTTTGTCCAGTGCGTAATGAAGACAAGTGTTTCGGTTAAGCTAGTTCTTATATATTTACATCATTGCTTCAATCCTTTGCTTTCTGGTCACATTGTGAATGCTTTTTGAGTTGGAAAGATTCTTCACTCATTCAACTTGGTATTCTTCTTCTTAAACAAGGCTTAGAATGAAATCAGCTAAAAACTCAAGAGTAGAATCACTTTCAAATTTTCCATGCAACCTCAATTCTAATTTGAGAATTCAAAATCAATTCTGCACTCATTGAGATAATTGTTTGAGCTTTGAGCTTCCTATTACTCTACCAATCATGCCAAATCTGTTGGGAGGTTTTTAGCATGAAGGAGAAAATGAATTTTATCTTTTTAAAATCTTTTAAAGAAAACAATTAAGTTTTTTCTTTCAACTGAACTATTCATTTAAGCTAGTGGGAGCATATGGCTTAAAAATCAACCAATAAGATAAAAATCAAATAAACCAATCTCTTTTTTGAATGGTTCTGGATTAATATTCACCTGGGCTAGGCTTTGAAATAATCTAGTCTGATAGTTCTTATCCTTTTTTGGGTCAGGGATTCCTTTGAGAATCTAATAGAAGCTATGGATCCTCGCTCCAGAAAATCTGTATGTGTATAATTTCAAGGGCTTTATGGACCTAGTGGCTATATGGAATCTATATTCAAAAATCTGTAATCCAGATCAAGCCTCTCCCTTTTTGATTAGAAAAAAATCTATGAAGTCCCAGTTCAAGATGGCAAGTAGGAAGATCCTAAGCTCACCTCCTCCCACAGACACAGCGAATCCACAGCTGCATATGGGACAATTTCCTCTTGACAAGACCTAAGGGCTGGCTGAGTGATAACTGCACATTGGGTGGGCAAATAAGAAGAAAACCGTATCAGAACAGGTGGGGGAGGCAGGACACAATCTCACCGTAAACCCTACCACCAGCGCAGGGTCCCAATTAACATTGTTGGTTTTCTCATTTTGTCAGTAATTCATAGTGTGGTCTGCTTCTAGCACACCACGTTTGGAAAGCCAAGGGACACTTTTTTCTTCTTTATCCTTCCAGTTTCTTCAATTCACGTATTGGGGAAAATATTGGTTTGCTTCCCCAATTCTTTAGCTGCTGTCTACTGCAATAAGCAAGCTTGCATTTCTCAGGTTGTATTATTTCTTTTTTCTTGCCGAGATAATGGAAGAATATAAGCCCTCCCAGGCACATCACACTGAGAAATACTGGGGGCGGGGACTGGACAAAATAGTTTTTGTGAAGGAATTAATGGCTGACATTTACAGCATACTTACTTTGTGTTTGGCGCATAGATGTATTTTGGGTTTTAACACAAAATTTGCCTCCTCAGTTATTTCACTTCTTTACTCTAGAAATTCATCAAACCTCTCACAAACAAGACTCCTAAAACTTGAATTCTTCTGAGCTACTTTTGAAATTTGCACATCTCCTTTTCCTTAACACAGTCTTAAAATCTTCTCCCCTCCCATTTGCTCATGCAGAGTTGAATACCTCCGAAATTCCTGCTGAGTTATTTCTGTTATGGGATCTGACCTGCTGTTGAGCTAGCCGACATCTGCTCTCTTATTTGGGTATTCTCTCTTCCAAACCAGCCCTCCCCTGTTACTGTGTCAGCTTACACGCCCTCTGATCCTCTGAAAGGACTAAGAAAGGGAGAGAGGGAGTAAAGGAGCCCCAGCTGATGTTTATTCTGATCAATCCTGGCAAGCCCTTCTTCCCTAAACATAAAACTCCTTATCACCAGTATTTCCTAAAATGGATCTCAATGTTAATAGTTTATTTAGGAAAAAAAAAAAGTTCTGGTCCAATAAATCTGGGAACTGCTGACTTAAAATCAAATGAGTTTCTTTATTGCAGAACTTCTTCAAGCTTTTAATATGCTAATATGCCTTGCGAATCTCTTAGAGGGTGATATAGTATACATGTTTCTCAAACTCATTTTACTGCAGAACAGAGTTCCCCCCACCCTGCCCCCCACCGGAAGCATATTTTGAAACTAATGTTTTATGGAACATAATTTGTTAAAACTCATTTTAATTTTGTCTCTTCTCTTTAGCTCAGTATTTCCCAAACTTCAGCCATTGAGTTATGACCTTCATAATTTCTGCCAACAATTTTAAATCAACTCACTTTTTTACTTAAATTTGAAAAGGAAATGAATGGAAATGGAAAATAAGAATCACTTGCCATAAACGGAAAATAACCATGAAATTAAGTAGAATGAAGCAACGTTAAGAAATTTTAAAAATATAATCAAAACAGTGTGGTACTGGCAGAAAAATAGACACATAGAACAATAGACCAGAGACCCAAGAACTAAACCCATAATTATATGTTCAATTAATCTAAGACAAGGAGGGCAAGAATATACAATGGGGAAAAGACAGTCTTTTCAATAAATGGTAGTGGGAACACTGGACAGCTATATGCAAAAGAATGAAACTGAACCACTTTCTAACACCATACACAAAAATAAGCTCAAAATGGATTAAAGGGCTAAATGTGAGACCTGAAACCATAAAAATCTTGAGGGGAACACAGGTAGTAATTTCTCTGACATTGGCTGTAGCAATATTTTTCTAGATATGTCTCCTGAGGCAAGGGAAACAAAAGCTAAAATAAACTATTGAGACTACATTCAAATAAAAAGCTTCTGCACAGCAAAGAAAACAATCAACAAAGCAAAAAGACAACCTACTTAATAGGAAAAGATATTTGCAAATGATAGATCTGGTAAGGCATTAATATCCATAATATATAAAGAACTTTACAACTCAACACCAAAAAAGCCAAACATCCCATTAAAATATTGGGAGAGGACTTGAATAGACATTTTTCCAAAGAAGACATCCAGATGGCCAACAGACACATGAAAAGATGTTCAACATCACTAACCATCAGGGAAATGCAAATCAAAGCCATGGTGAGTATCACCTTACACCAGTTAAAATGGCCAGAATCAAAATGACAAGAAGTAACAAGTGTTGGCAAGGATGTGAGAAAAAGGAATCCTTGCACACTGTTATTGGGAATGTGCAAAAATTAAAAATTAAAAATAGAAATACCATATGAGCCAAGAATGTAAGCACTAATTCAAAAAGATATATGCACTCCAAGCTTATTGCAGCATTATTTACAATAGCCAAGATATGGAAGCATGTCCATCAATAGGTGATGTGGTACACACACACACACACACACACACGAACATTACACAGCCATAAAAAAGGATGACATCGTGCCATTTGAGACAACAGGGATGGACCTAGAGGGTATTATGCTAAGTGAAATAAGTCAGACTGAGAAAGACAACTATCATATGATTCCACTCATAAGTGGAAACTAAAACCTAGCAAATAAACAAAAAGCACAATTAGACCTGTAAGCACAGAGAATAAACTGATGCAAGTTGCCAGGAGGCAGGGGTGGGAGAATGGGCAAACTGGCTGACGGGGGGGAGGGAGGTACAGGCTTCCAGTTATGGAATGAAAAAATCATGAGAATAAAAGATACAACATAAGAAATATAGTGAATGATATTGTAATAGCGATATAATAATGGTATAGATGGTGACTACACTTGTGGTGAACATTGCATCATGTATAAACTTGTCAAATCACTAAGTTGTGTACCTGAAACTAATGTAACAACATGCGTTAACCATATTCAAATTATTATTATTATTTTACTGTTTATTTATTTTTGAGAGAGAGAGAGAGACAGAATACAAGTGGGTGAGGGGCAGAGAGGAGACACAGAATCCAAAGCAGGATCCAGGCTCTGAGCTGTCAGCACAGAGCTGGATGCGGGGCTCGAACTCATGAACTGCAAGATTATGACCTGAGTCAAAGTCAGATGCTTGACTGAGCCACCCAGACACCCCAAGCATATTCAAATTAAAACAATAAATTAAAAAAATACACTAAAAACAAATAGTGGTATTCAGGCAATAATGCAACAAATTGGTTTATAAAAATACACGCTTGAGAGAGAATAAGTCTCTCTCGAGAAGAATGGAACCAATAATAATTGAATAATAATGGAGGCAATCTGGTCACTGTTGCTTATTTTCAATGCTTACGAAGATTCACAATTTAGAGCACTCTGTTTTTTGGTTGACAGAGAATCTTGATTTCTCTGTGCATAAAAAACAGGCCAAAGTTGTTTAAACACTTTCTGAGATAGAGTTGGAAGCTAAGGACTGATTTCTTTTTATTTTTCTTTTTACTAGGCACTCGGTTTCTTACCTTATTTTTTTTGTTGGTTAATGAAAAATTTCAAAACAGGGTATCTATCTCCTACAGCCAACAAACACTAGCAGTTTTTACATAATCATTTCCAGGCTGACTTATTTTTATGTAAACTTTTAACATGATATACATGTTAAAACTTTTGACATGATATACCCTATTGCTTAAAATTAACGGTATCATGATACTTCATCCCCAAATTTTTCAGCATGCATCTCCAAAAATGTTTCCTGCATACCCACCATATCTGTCATACCTAACACAAAATAGCAATTTCTTAACATCATCTAGTATCTACCTCATATAAGAACTTTTGTTCAAGAAAACTTTAGTTTCAAGGAGCTGTTGAATGATCTTCAGATGGTCTTCTTTTGAGAATCTCAGGTTATTTTGTAGTGTCCAGAAAGGGATGAAAAATATATTCTTTATCAATTTTCCACTGCCATTTAATTTGGGGAAATTCTGATGAAATCCTCTTATAAATATTTCCAGTTTTATTTTATGACATTCAGAATACTTTCAGTGAGTTTTTTAGATGAGCTGATAAATAAAACCTTCCACTTACAGGAAGGTTTTCAGTACTTGTTCATTGATGAAATGGAGGAACGAGATGAGAGAAGATAGAGAATAGGGCAATGCTTTGTCTGATGAATAGAAATAATAAAATAAGTAACGATATGTTGAGTGCTTGCCATAAACCAGCCACTGGGCTCTATCTGGTATTTTATATCTGTTACCTTATTTCACGCTCAACGCATCCTATAAAGCACTATATTGTCTTCAGGATGGCTGCTACAGTTAGGCAAGAAGTAAGGAGAGCCTGGAATCCAGCTTTGCGCCACTCCCGACTGTCCACCAGGAGGTTTGAGGATCTTTCCCCAATTCACGATGGCCTCAAGCAGGGGCTGGTGTAGCCATGCCAGGTTTTACAGAGGAGACATCCGAGGTGCCAGGAAAAACCCAAATCCAGGTCTTTTTGTAACTAGAATTATACTCCTAAAAGCCTCCTGCTGCCTTCCACAAAACAGAACTGGAATCAAAATTGTTTATGAGGGCAATGGGAAGAAAGATCACGAAAAAGATTGGGGGAAATACAGTGGGCCATGCTCCTAAATATAGCTGTAGCAAAATGAGCTTCTCTGTCATGGTGGGCAAAAGGCCTTTTACGCGTACCATAGCCAGGATATTATGCAATGAGAGGTGAACGGTTTTAGCAAAGAAGAGATCCATCTTTGTCTTTGCTCTACGACAAAGGACATGAAGGCTTGGGACAAATGGGATCACCCACGTGGATCTGAGAACAGCCTAGTGAATAAAGAAATGGCAGTGTCCTCTGTCAAGCGGCTTCAGAAAGGGAGGAAGAGGATCTGAGGGACAGGGGAGACAGACGTTCACACCACGAAGCATGGTGCGGGGAGTAGTCAAGAAGTGTTGGCACTGCTCTCTGACTTCCTGGGATCATGACCAATGAAGTCAGGGCGCTTTCAGTGGAAGGCAGATGTTTAGCACTTTCTGGGCCAGGGCAGAACACATCACAATCTAATTTATTTTGGTCAAAACTCCAAAACACTCAGAAGTGTTACATTCTGTTGTACTCCAACAGGATGGGATGCTGTTTTTGCTTACTTTTAAGTTTTTGCTCTTGTTCATTTAAACAATGTCTGTTACCCTTTAACACAGCCCACGGGCCAGGCATTCCGTTGAGAGCTTTACTAACATTATCTGAGTTTATTTGCTCTTCCCGATAGTTACATGAGAGAGATAGCATCACCTCAATTCCCAGAGGAACCTCAATTCTTCAAGGTCATATAGTTGGGAAGTAATAAGAGCCTGAGTACAACTCAGATCAGCCTGACTCAAGTCTACCTTCATGCCTGCCATGTTACATTGCCTTCCTTTGGGATATCTAGGGGAAAAGCACTTTGTGGTTTTCGTTGGCAGTGTGGTGGTGGGGGGGGGGTGGGGGGGGGCTCTGAAGCTAAGGAAGGCTGTGAAATTGCCTACAATCATGGTCTGTTGATTAAGAAGCAGGCAGGAGGAGGCAAATCAGGACTGTCTCTTTTTAAATGGAAATATAAAGAGGAGGGTCATTGTGACTGGAGAATTCTACAAATGATATGTGAGCCTTGCAACTGAAATAACACTTCTATTAATAGAGTCCAGTAGGAGAAAGACCCAAGAAAAGGCATTCTGACCTGCGTGAACAGATGTTTAGCAGGCAGGAGGTGTCTGGAGGATTTATATTTTAATTTTAACCTAGAAGGAGAAGCAGACAAGTCATGAAAGGCTCTCCCTCCCTCCTTCCTCCACTGTCTTTTCTGTATTTTAAAAATTCTTCTTTATTGAAGTATAATTGGCATGTAAAATTGTAAGGTATTTAAAGTGTACATCGTGGTGGTTTGATACATTGTGAAAGGACCCTTCCACATCCTGTTAATTAACACATCCATCACCTCTCATATTTATCTTTTTGCCCCCTTGGTGAGAACATTTAAGTTCTACGATCCTAGCAAATTTTAATGATATAATCCAGTGTTCTCAACCCTAGACAGAAATCATGTTTTACGTGAGATGCTCAGACCTCATCTTCGAGCTGAAAGTTTAAACCCTTTTACTAAACTCTTTCTATTCCTTTCACCCCCGACCACTGGAAACCACCTTTCCACTGTTTCTGTGAGTTTGACTTAAAAAAAAAAAAAAAAGATTCCACAAAGAAATGACATCATGCAGTTTTCATCTGTCTGGCTTTTTTCTAGCATAACATCCTCAGGTGCCATCCATGTTGTTGCAAATGGCGGGAGCTCCTTCTTTCTCATGACTGGGTATCTCCTCCCCTCCATTTTCAACTGTGGCATGAAATAAGCCTCAGGAGGAGTTTAAATCAACTTTTTGTTTGGGGGGGATCTCTTGACACCCTATTAAAGCATTAGAGTTATAGGAGCCAGGGTAGGCAGTTACAAGAAGCATTCTCTAAAAAAGAGAATAAGTCTCAGACAGAATTCCAACCAAATCTCAGTACCCATTCTTTTGACCTTGGGAAATTGCCTGACTGGAAACCTTGTTGCATCAACTTTAAATGTTGTAACGAGGGGCGCCTGGGTGGCTCGGTCGGTTAAGCGTCCGACTTCGGCTCAGGTCATGATCTCACTGTCCGTGAGTTCGAGCCCCGCATCGGGCTCTGTGCTGACAGCTCAGAGCCTGGAGCCTGTTTCAGATTCTGTGTCTCCCTCTCTCTCTGCCCCTCCCCTGTTCATGTTCTGTCTCTCTGTCTCAAAAATAAACATTAAAAAAAAAATTAAAAAAAAATGTTGTAACGACGGTACTTAATTCTTGGGGCTTTTGTGAGAATTAAATGCTAATCAACATGAAGCAACTGCATGACATCTGGCAAATGTTGGCTGTAAGAAAGTTTTCTGGCTTCCACCCTGTAGTCATAAGCAATCCCTCCCCCCACCACTAGATGTCAGCATATCTAAGCGTCCAGGGATGCTTCTGGGGATTTTAAAGGGTTTATAACAGGATTATAAATTCTGGCCAAATTGTACAGGAAGAATTGTTTTATTTGGCTGGCATGTTTTTGTTTATTTTAAATAGATTTAAATGTCTTTAGGTTTGGTCTAAAGGCTGTGCTTCACCCTCAACACCCACTCCCCAGCTTCCTCTTCTCAAATTATTCTCAGCCTAATCATGTTACCTTCCTGGACCTGGCAAACATGTGAGACGAAGACCCCTGGTCTACTAAGGGGTTAAGTGAAGAGTAACGCAGACTAGGCGAAATGATATCTTGAGAGCTAAATCTACATAAATGCACACTGACAGGAGGAAGATAAACCGGGTGAAACGAATTTGGCCCATTTAATAGTTTCGCTGAGGCCTACACGGATCTATCTCTGCTATCTGCTACATAAAATCGTTTCTTGTTCAATTCCGTCAAACTCCAAAAAAGTTTCAAAATAAAGAAAAAAAACACAAACTGCTGATTGGTTTCTAAAGCCTTCCAGATGAAAAGGCTTACAAAATGGAGCCTCATGTGGGAGATATTAAAAAGTAGGGATTGCTATAATGGGCTGGACCATAATGTTGCAAGCCCGGAGCTCTAGTTGATTTTGACAGCTGCCGGGGGGAGACTCCACCTTTAGAGTCATAAAATCTCAGCACTGGAACTAACAGATTCTGTAAATGGGGAAACTGAGTGAATAAATAGCTAAATGACTTGTCTTGGGTCCTAAAGACTGTGGGAAATGGCAGTGCAGAAACAAGAGCCCAAGTGCTAGTACTCTTTTCGCACTAGACGATGGAGACAGATAACATTTTTGGTCTGAATAATTCAACTTCTTGATCTATATGACCTATAGTTACCAATAATTCTCGCTGCATTTCTTTCTGAGACATGTTTTTGGACCTTGGAATTCTGGGGCGGTGTGTGTGCATGTAGCGAGATGTGACTTCCGTGAACACTTCCACAGGAAGAGTGAAACAGAAACTTCACCTTGTCAGGTGAGCAATTCAGGGAAAAATACAAATAATCTGCTACTGAGGGGAAGAAAAAGGCATACAGAATTGATTTTTGACATTGATTCAACCTATTGGGCCTTTGCCCAGTTCCTCTCCTCTCTTTGTATAAACGGAGCCAAGAGTAATAAAGATAAATCACGATCAACTGGTCCAAACGATATGACTCAATTCAGAGATTTCATCTCTCAGTAGAAAGCTTTAGAATAAATAAATCCATTCTCTAAGCTGCTCTTCTAGTGGCCTCCAATTTAATTTTGTGTTCTTCCAAAACCAGCTACATCATAGCATGAAGTATGGAAGGCTGGGGTTATCATTAGAGGACTTACCACTCTTCGAAGTCTGTCCCCAGGTTCATTCAGTCTTTAAATAATTGCTGGTGTTAAGGGGGTGTTTATGGATGAAGATGAATAGGCTCAGAACACTGCTCTTAAGGAGCTTATGATTTACTAACTGGTGGGACATAAAATAAGCATAGGCATTACTTACATACCAAGTAGACCATAATAATGGAAGAAACCAGTTGCAAATAATATTAGGGGAATTAGATCTTTGTAGAAGAGACTGCATTGGTGTTGGGTCTTGAAGGATGGACACAATTTCTGTACTTTTTGGTTCCTACAAGTCTCTCCACTTAGAATGGTCACTCTACATTTTGGCTGATAAAAAGGAGTGAATGAATAATTCTTTTAACATGTACTATTTGAAAGCTTACAATGTTCTGTGATAAACTATTCATCCTTTACAGCTCAGTTAATGCTACCATTTTATCCGAGTTTTATTATGAGCAGATCAGCAGAGGTTCCTTCCTTGTTTGCATTTCTCTTTTTTACTTAAATTTTTAACATTTATTATTGAGAGACAGAGAGAGACAGAGCATGAGCAGGGAAGGGGTAGAGAGAGGGGGAGACACAGAATCCAAAGCAGGCTCCAGGCTCTGAGTTGTCAGCACAGAGCCCAATGCGGGGCTCCCCCTCACAAACCATGAGATCATGACCTTCAGCACGAACCGAAGTCGGACCCTTAACCGACTGAGCCACCCAGATGCCCCCTTAGTTTGCATTTCTGGTCTAGTTAATTCATGTTGATTATTTTGCATGAGCCACAGACCTAGAATATATATTATATATATAATATATTTCCTTGAGGGCATGGTTTTGTATGTTATTTTAATTCAGCACTGCACTTAGTACAGAGCAGGAGTTTAAGAAGAATTTATTGAATAAAATGAGGTCAGTGATTGTCCAATCTTTACCTTCTGTATGTGTGGAAATAGTCTATGTCTGTATCAATCATTTCTGTCTTCTTCATGACAACTACCACCACCATGGTCAAGACTACAAGCCATATTTCAGATGATTGAAAAATAAAATGGTCAGCTGGATAGATCTGGAAGTTCTCTATCCTCTGTAATGTCTCCTGGGCACAGCCCAGTCTATTCTAATACCTAGTTTTTATGGAAATGGTTTTGAACTTCATATGAAACAATTTTGTAAAGACAATGAAATGTAACCTTTGTAGAAAATTATATAAAGATAAAGATATATGATTTTGAACTCCCGAGGTTAAATTTTTTTTTGTTACACTGTGTGTTAGCTTTTAAATCCTTTTAAAATCAGAAAGCTTTGGAGATTAAAAACTGAGAAAGTTTGTGCAGAGGACTGCTCAGGGGCTGAAATAATAGAGCACCTCATCATTTTCTACACTTACCCATCAGTTCAAGCCTTTTCTTTTGTCATATAAAAATTACTGAGGTTAATAGGCTGGCTTCAGCCCTGTTCCCTAACTTGCCAGAGGGGTTGAAAGTCAGAATCTGAAGGATGCATAAGACATACATTATTGAGTCTGTCTAAATTGTCTCTACACAAAGACCCACCATGAAAATAAGACAGCTTCACAGGCGCTGCTTCGCTGGCCCAGAATCTGATGGGATGCCATTAAGAATTTTGAAAAGTAAAAGCTAACAAAACTTAAAAGGCATGTGGTCATTTTTCATGCTCAAGAATCTTAAGAGGTAGGTACTTTTATTACCATACAAATGAGAAAACTGGAACTCAGAAAGTTTCTGCAAGCTGCCTAAGGCCACTCAGTTGATGAGCAGTAGAGCAATGATCTAGACCTGGGCACTCTTACTATATGCCCACAACAGTAATCTTCAAGCTATTTTGCCTTTCTTGGAATTCCTCCTCCCTTCATATGACACTTGGCGAATATGCCCACCCTCCTCTAAGAAAACAGACTAGCCACAGAAATTGATTCCATGCTAGGTTCTAGATTCTACCGCAAGTTGGCTCTTGAACCTGCATGAAAGAGGGTCTGGTATAATTTAGTACTACATAAACATTCCCTGAATGAATAACACGTCCCTCAGTAGATCCCTTTGTTAGTAAACTCTTCAGTGAAATTTTTATTAAGTCCCCAGTAGGATTCAGGATAGTACAGTCAATGGAATCTAAGAGAATATTCCACCCTTCTGCTCAAATGCTGTCTAGATAAGGAAATTGGCAGAGTATTTCCTACACACTCTATTGCATTTGTGAAATTTGCTATTAATTTTTCTCAATCCACTGCCATTTTAAGAGCTACTAGGCTGTGATTATATAGCAATTTACATGCTATCTTTCCCTTTTGCATCAACAATGCCAATGCATAATTAAACCATGTGCTCTGGGGGAAAAAGACACTTCTGAGTACAGAAGTAAAAGCAAGATAGTGTCTCAGGAAAAGAGGACAGAAACCAATTTAAATACTAAGTTAATGTTGGTATATTAATGTCAGTATATACTTTGGCAAGGGAAACCAACTTAATTTGTTTCCATAATGCTTTTTAATTTATAGATAGTGTGTTGCTGTTGAAGTCTAAAGATATGGTTCTCAGCCCTAAGATGGTAACATATTATGTAAGATAATCAGAAAAAAATCATTAATCATTTTATTTAGATGCAGTTAAAACAGTGACAATAATCTCTCATGAGGGCTCAGATAGATAACCTATAAAATACCTTAATATAATTTTTAGCTGGTTTTTTTTTTTAACTACAGATGAGACACAGGCATTCCCAGTGTATAGCAGGGACAGGGGGAGTAGATGCAAATTAATCTAAATCCCCTAGAAGTTATTTTTGACACTAGGGTTTTTGGTTGTTTGTTTGTTTGTTGTTTTGGCAATTTCCATTTCATAAATAAATGCATCTGATTGCATTTATTTACATTTAGCTGCAGCCTAGTAGAAAAAAAACCCATTTAACAAATACCAGGCTAAACTCTGCCTAATAATTTGGCAGAGTACATCTTCACAGGGCAAGGCAGTTATAAGCCATAGACATGAGGCACAGAGAAACAAAACACATCTAAAACACCATCTAGGACTCCACTGGCTTGGATCTATTCTAGAGATCATGGGCTGGATGGAAATTTTCAGGAGTTTCCCCATTTTCCTTTCTTCACAGCTTTCCACACTGTGAACTTAGGTCAATATTGCTTTCCCTTGTAAGCCAATTTACCCTTAGAAATGAAGTGATTGGTCGCCATGAAAGGAGAATGGAAGTTATTCTGGGTAGGGTCTGCTACCCAGACCCTTTACATTCCAAGACCCTTTAAATTAAAGAGCCCTTTAAATTCCTCACATTGTAACCTGCTCCCAAACGGCAGAGATTGCCACAGAGCCCTGGGCAGAACCTTCTAATCTTTTGTCAGACCCAGGGACCTAAGCCATGGCAAGAGAAAATGAATCTAGAACAAAGGAAAATATTTTCAAGGGAAACTGTCACAGCTTGGGGTCCACTTCATAGACCTTAAATATTCAATTTCTCTTTAGAGTGAATTTGAGTGATTTCAAGTGCATTAGGACAGAAGTGAGCTCTAAGCTCTAGGCAAGACACTTCTTTTAGGATGAGTCTTCTATTGTGCTACTGGTATCATGTGTCACTACATGCCAAGCTTCCAACGTTTAGAGCTTGTTCAGTATCCTTTTCACTGAGGGGGAGGGGGGTCCTCTTCCTTCAGAGGAATGAGTTTTCAGGATCCTAGTTCTTGGCTTCAAGTAATTCTTTTAAGGAGTTCTGTATTTTCCTCTTCATTGCAGGACTGCCTTTTATAATAAAAACAGAAACAAACACACCCTCTGACCCTCATATCAATGAGTGTAGCTAAGAATAAAATAATCCTGGGTGCCTGGATGGCTCAGTCGGTTAGACTCAGGTCATGGTCTCACAGTTCACGAGTTCAAGCCCCGCATCGGGCTCTGTGCTGACAGTTCAGAGTCTGGAGCCTGCTTCAGATTCTGTGTCTGCCCCTCCCCTGCTTGTGCTCTGTCTGTCTCTCTCTCTCTCTCTCAAAAATAAAATACACATTAAAAAAAATTTTTTTAAAGGAATAAAATAATCTTTCAGAGGCTTAATATGGACCAAATCTCTATAACTCCAGAGGTTGTGACATGGGCATCAGAGCACCTCTAGAAGTCATCAATGCTTGAATAACTACACACATGTGGCTAATCCCAAGGTGTTTTTCTTTGTGTAGACTTACAATAAGATGTTGGACAATCAAACATCAGACTTGCCTAAAGGTAGGCGGATGGTCACTGGGGCGCTGATTATCTGCTTTATGACGCAGATCAGTTTTCGAAGTTGTCATTAAAATGCGGAATTTTATTTTTCATGCATGGCAGAAGCCTGCAGTCAAGGAACTCAAGGAATCCAGTGGTATCTTAGTACCACATATACTGGTTCTCCAAGTAGGGATCCCACCAGCATAAGGCATTAATAAAGGAGGGCTCCCCTGAAGGCTTATAAGGAGATATTCAAAACCTTCCAGGCCTAAAACATTCTGAGCCCATTGTGAGGTTGAGGGCACAGGCCTGGTGGGAGGTTCCCACGAGCTTCCTCCCTCATGGAAGTTACTTGCATTACCAGGCTCAAGTGTAGGCCTGTGGCAACTCCATTTGAGAGACGTCAATGTTGAAAAGTGGGGAGTACAAGTAATTATCCATATGCCAAGGGCCCTGTGTCATTTATTTGCGGCAACTAAAGGTGCCTGGTTTGAATTCTGCAAATTGACTGTCAGTTTTGTTCAACAAATTCATTAATCTTTCCCATATTGAGTTTTCTTCTGCAGAGCCTTGACTTGGGTACTAGAAGCGAAACGAAGAGAGAGAAACATGAATTCTTTTCATTAGTTGTCCCTATTCCTCCTGTTTTAGTAGCTGTGGTCATTTGGGGCCCTGTGGCGAATGGAATGAAAGATTTGTAGGAGATAACATTAGCCTGATTTTCTCCTAAGTGGAGGGCCTGGGGAATGTTCATCTCCAAGGCAGCATGTCACAAATCCCAAGCACCCACCTTCTCCAGTTCCCCCACATCGTGACAATCATACAAAAAGAGGTGGGTTCAGATTCTACCTTATCCAGAAATCTTGTCATGTCCTGAGATTTTTCTATGATAAGCAAAGCCACAGAAATCCATCATATCAGCCTAATTTTCATCAGAGAGGTGATATTAACAGTTTTCAAGGCATTTATTTGGGGGGAACAGAAATAACATTATAGAAATGCCTGACCATTTCCAGCCATTCTGCCTAATGGAACCCTGGCAGACAGCTGGGAAAAAGGGAGGTTTGAAAGTTCTTTGCTATCTGGCCTATTTGGCTTTCTTATTAATATTAAACATCGCAAAGATTGTTTTAATGTTTACTTATTTATTTTTGAGAGAGAGAGAGAAAGAGAGGCAGAGAGAGAAGGAGAGAATCTGTGGGGCTTGAACTCACGAACTGTGGGATCATGACCTGAGCTGAAATCAAGGGTCAGACTCTTAACCAAATGAGCCACCCAGGTGCCCCCTCTGAGGATTTTTAATGTCATTTCTTAACAATAATTCCTTATTCCACTGAAAATATTTCAGTTTCATGGGAGTGGCTGTTGAGTCACTAGCTGATTTCTCAGTTCCCATCTTCTGTTTGCGTTTGGGAGGCTTCCACATCCAGCTTTCATCACAGAGTATGTATTATACATTCCTTAAGAGCAGTAGAATATTCTGATGCAGACTTAGATCTGTGTCTCATTTCCTTTCCAGCCAGTTGAGAATTCTCTTTGGCACAGGACTTAAGAGCTCATGCTAATTTTTTTTTTTTTTTGGGGGGGGGGGGCGGAGGTGCAGCACAATACAGAAAGATCAGTTTCACTGTCTTCCAGTGTTTTCCACTAATTAGCCTTTTTGATCTCAATGAATAGATGAGTTTTTATATAATTTATTAGCTTGGTTATTTCATATTTCTTAAAAAAAAAAAAACAGACTGAGAAAGGATACTAGGATCTGAACAACAGTTTGCACAGCTTAGGAAGATTTTGATATAAAACTTAATGAGCCAAGGGATTTGTATTTCAGAATTTTGTATCCATTACCCGGAAAGTAGGGTGGACTCTGTTCTTTTGTCAAGTTCCTGAGAGGGTTTTTGGTGGTGCGACTGTGGGAAAGCGTTGTGGGAAAATAATCTCCTTGTTCACTTTGTTTTCATTTTTCTTTCCATTTGATAATTACTTTTTTATGTATTATATTGTAATTTTTATGTAGATTCTCAGAGGATTACAGGAGAAGACATTTACATGTGATGTACTCAACATTTCTTCTACATCTCCAGGTGTATAAGAAAGCCAAACATTGTATGTTCCATGTTTAGTATTTTTGCTCTGCCTCTCTCCTAGTAACACAACAAATGTATTATAGAGACATGAAGTTGATGACAGAAGAAAACATTATGGGGTGCCTCAGAGGCTCAGTCAGGTAAGTGTCCGACTCATGATTTCAGTTCAGGTCAAGTTCAGATCCCAGACTCAAGGGTGACAGCCCCGCCTCGGGCTCTGCACTGACAGTGGGGAGCCTGCTTGGGATTATCTCTTTCTCTCTCTCTCTCTCTCTCTCTCTGCCCCTCTCCCACTCAAGTGCTCCCCCCTCCCTCTCTCTCAAAATAAAATAACATAAACATTAAAAAAAGAGAACTTTATATGAGAATAATTACAGTTAAACAGTTTGTGCACACTGGTTAGCCTTGTGATGTTATCTGTCATTTCTCATCTAATACTCAATTTTTTTAAAAAAAGTTTCATTCTTTTACTTTTACTTCTGTTCCCCCTCTTTATTTTTTGTTTTCTGTTTCTTCTCTTTTTACCCTAGCATTTGCATTCTGCCCACCTGTGAGAACTCTTTCAAGATCAACATTCCTTTTTTTTTTTTAATGTTTATTTTTGAGAGAGAGAGAGTGCACATGTATATGCGAGTGTGCACGAGCAGAGAAGGGGCAGAGACAGATAAAATCCCAAGTAGGCTCCACACTGTCAGCGCAAAGCCCAATGTGGTGCTCCAAACTTCTTGACAAACTTGTTACTTATAGGTGGAAAGTGGCTTTATTGTCAAAGCAGCAGCTTCAATAGAGAGTTGGCCCCACTTTGGAGAAGGGCCACAGATCAAGTATCCTAAAAACAAAGTTACAACTTTGGTAGCAGTACTCAGATATTAACCCGGTCGGTACTCAGATATTAACCTGGTTATGGATGTTATGTCTCTACGGTCTTATTCCTGTCTTACTCCTTTTGCTCCCTGGGCTTTAGTTCTTTAGGGCCACAAGTATTCCGAACACATTCCTGCTTCCAAGCTTTTACATACGCTGCTCCCTCTTTTCCAGGCTTTCCCTTAAACTTAAATGTCACCTAAGAGAAGCCCTCACTAACCATCAACACATGTTATCCTGTAATCTTTTCTGATGAACTCTCTGCCCTTTCCAACATTTGTTAAAAGTTGCCATTTTGTTTTTCAATTCTCTTGCTCGTGTCCATCATACCAGAACACAAATTTCATGAGGCTGGGAATTTGCTTGAATTGTTCATTGTTGCACCCTTGTGACTTAGCTTAGAGCCCTGGGCATAGTAGATATGCGACAAATACAGATTAAGTAAACAGACAAATCTCCACAGCAAGTTACTCTATTTGTTTAACCTGGTATACATCTTTAACATGGTTTACTGTGAATATCAGGGTACATTAGGAATTAGCTTGAACTCCGTGGCAAATTTAACGAATTCTGCTTGGTAGGGTAGAGCTGAGCTATTCATTTGTCTCTGTTTTCAGGTGAATTTCATTTTATAAAAATATGAATAATTTTTTATTAATTAAAATGGTAGTACATATTGGTTGGAGAAAATTTGGAAACACAAGGATGATGAACGAACTATCGACCATCTATGGTCAGTCATATTATATAGATGTACCCATCTATACTGACCATCTATGGAGGTAGAGCGCTTAATATATGAGTTCAGGCCCTTTTATTTGGGGAAGAAAGTAGTCAAAGAGAATGCAGTGAACAGTGACAGAAATGCAGAGATAAGAGACAGATGAAGAGTGAGTATCTTGATGGCGTGCTAACTCCTGGATTCATTGGTCTCTGAGGACAGGTCTACCCATCCTGTAGTTTGATTAAGCGAACTGAGCTTAAATTGGTTGGAGTTGGGTTTCAGTGCCTTGTAACCAAAAGGATCTGGAAAAATATAGACACTAAGGACTTTTTTTAATCTATAGGTTTGTACCATGTGATATCCATGAAAGTCTTGGCTAATTATGGAAGATAGTCTGAAAAATCTGTAGTTCATATTCTCTCCTACATAATCTTATATTTATCCCTGAACTCAGTCACAGGAGCAGAGCGCTATAATCCTGGATTTTTTGCCTTGGCCTTTTTTAGAATCTAAACTTTGGAGTGAGGGAATCAGCACATATATTGGGATCCATTAAGAGAGAGGCCACATAATGCACTGTCATATGTGCTGAAAAAGATGCTATTGAGGATAGTGTCTATTTCATTACCCTGTCTTTATATGTGGGCTGTAGACAGAAATTCCTGCCTTGCCTTAGTATAGGCCAGCTTCAGTAGGGAACTGGGACAATCATATGCTCCATGAATCCTGTGCGTATTTTGATATACTCATAACTCAAATTTAATGTGACAAAGGATAATGGATATTTCTGTTTGCAGCCTAAATTGGCACCACTAGTAATCGATGGCATGAACACAGTTTATAATTTTCTTGGCACAAAAATTATGATATGCATTTTTTTTTCTCAATGACAGGAAAATTTTTGGAAACCACATTATTTCAAATTTTGTGCAGAAAGTGGGAGTTTGGGGTGCCTGCGTGTCTCAGTTGGTTAAGCGTCCGACTCTTGATTTCAGCTTAGGTCATGATCTCAGAGTCATGAGATCAAGCCCCGCAGTGGGCTCCACACTGATAGTGAAGAGCCTGCTTGGGATTTTCTTTCTCTCTCTCTCTCTGCCTCTCCTACACTCGGGGGTGCTCGCTCTCTCTCAAAATAAAGAAATAAAAATTTTTTTTTAAGTAGGAGTTTATTACTCATTTTATATACATTATTTTAAATTCTCCTGAGATGCAACTACACTCTGCTGGGAATGGTTGAGCTTCTCTTGGAAAGTTGTTCTGTTTGTATCCTGTGAACACCATGTGTTATGTAATTGATCAGGTTTCCCAATTTTTGTCGTTGGCTAAAAATCACAAAGATAAATCTGTGCCTCATTTATAGAAAATGAGTAATTACAAAATTTAACCTCATTTCTGGTTTGTAATTAACCTCATTCTTGGACTCAGCTTAGGCTCCCCCATGTCTTTGTGGTTACCCACTTAATAATCTATTTTATCTTCCTTTGGCTCATGAATTTCATAAATCACTTTAAATTCTTACTGGAACATAATGGAATGTAAAATTTTAAATTATTTTTTGGTATCTGTTTTAATATGACCCTTTTTTGTATACCCCTGCCATTTATTTCCATGACCTTGTCCAATGAGTACCAAAT
Organism: Panthera onca; assembly: GCF_046562875.1. Taxonomy (NCBI): domain Eukaryota; kingdom Metazoa; phylum Chordata; class Mammalia; order Carnivora; family Felidae; genus Panthera; species Panthera onca. Next base: position 37,084,328 of record NC_138349.1, on the reverse strand, counting down.
CTTTGGTCCATTTCCTTTGGCAAGTGTGTATTCCTCTGCTGACTACATGAACTGTGATTTAACAACTGGTGTTGTAAGGTATCCCACATGGCTTTTTGTTTTGTTCTAATTCTTCTGGTAAATATCCTGTAAAGTGTATTTATTAAGGAACCCATCCATTTTTATTTTGTAAGTATAGTCTTTAATATCTCTTTATAATTCTCTTCTGAGCCTTTTTTGAGAGACTCAAACCATCTCTCAGTCTTGTATCACTTTTTGTGTGTGTGTTTTTTTTTTTTTTTTAGCATAGTTTGTGTTGAGGCAAAGGCTCTGCTCTGGCCTCATGAAGATGACATAGCAAAGGTCCTCAGCCCAGAGGATGCTAGCCTTGCACCAGGATCACCATGAGAATAAGGATTGGCATTGAAAGTACTCAGTCTTGGGGCGCCTGGGTGGCGCAGTCGGTTAAGCGTCCGACTTCAGCCAGGTCACGATCTCGCGGTCCGTGAGTTCGAGCCCCGCGTCAGGCTCTGGGCTGATGGCTCGGAGCCTGGAGCCTGTTTCCGATTCTGGGTCTCCCTCTCTCTCTGCCCCTCCCCCCCGTTCATGCTCTGTCTCTCTCTGTCCCAAAAATAAATAAAAAAAAAAACGTTGAAAAAAAAATTAAAAAATAAAAATAAAAAAAAAAAAAGAAAGTACTCAGTCTTTTCTTGTTTGATAATGATAGCTTCTATTTCACCAAGTAAAATTGTTTTACAGTTGAAGAGCCACAGCTAACCAGACAGCAGGAGCAGAAATATTGTGCTTCTTTACTGTTGGATTTTAATCACATGATTTTCCCCTTGTATTTTATGATCAACATCTCTTCTTCCGATAGTGTCTATATGGTATTATTTATATATGCCTCAAAAATATTTTCTGCCTTTTTACCTTCTCGTTTTGATATTTCCCTTTATCTAAGGAAGTAGTGACCTCTAGGCTCACAACAACTTCATTTCTCGGACAATCGTCCCCACCTGTAAGGGAGGGGGCTTTGCAACAATTTTGTATTGTGTGCCTTTGCCCCTTTGCCAAAACACTTGATCTTGATGTCCAGTCATATTTTCTCTCTGTGAGTCAGCCTGTGTGGGTGCCTTGAAATGAGCTGATGTCTACTCATAAAGCTGTGAGGCAGCCATCTTCTACCACCTTCCGTGCTGGGAAAAGGAAATGAACACTCAGCAAGAAGCAGGAATGGAGGGCATGGCAGATTTTCCTGGTAACTATTTACTGTGATCTAGCGATCTTTGGGCTCAGTGTATTACTCAATATTCTCCTAATAAAAACCTTTTTCCCCTTTCTTGAGCCAGCTTGAATTGCTCTCTGTTACCACCAGAAGAACTGTGGCTAAGTCATGTTATTAACAAGTGAAGAGCCTCCAGTATAGTTCTTTGGGAGCAGTAAACTCCCTTTTTCATGTTCCACTTTGCTTCTTTCACAAAAATTCCATTAGTATTTTCTTCTCAGAGCCCCCGAGGCAACATATCGTGCCCCTGGAGTTCCTTTGCCACTTGTGCTACATGTTCCTGTTTTGAACTATGCTTGCCCCAAGTTCAGGTGATTTTTCTTACTCTGTCGAGTATTCCTCTGGGCACTCTTCCCTCTTTGTCACTTGCTGTGCTTTTTGTCTTCTCTTAGAGTCAGGTATTCCACATCGTTTTGGACTCAAGTTCTACCTACAGTGGGACCTGTTATTCACATTATCTTTGATCTCTGCCTACATTAATCCCTCTGCACCTTTTCTCCCCACTTCCATTCTTCCTCTCTGGGTTTTTGACAAGGCTGCTCCTGCAGAGGCAAGTATTTTTGTCTTCTTTCTTCTGCAAGAACAATTTCCTCCCTACCATTTTCTTATGGTAGCTCTTGTTCATCCCTAGCTTCTTCTTCTTTTCCTTTTATTGATTTCCCTCTTTGAATAGCTAGTTCCTTCCTTATATTTCCTTCAGCTGCGCCTGGAGCCTATCCTACATATTCTTATTGGCCCATGTGTCTTCTCTGCTCCCATTCGGGCTGACAGAATGAGATCCCAGCTTATGCAGATGCTCTGGGTCATCTCCCTTTACTTTTGGAAGTTTGTCTCAGTAGATCTTTGTAGGTCCAGAGATTATGAAGGAGGGGAGCATATTAGTCTGAGTTCTCCAGAGAAATGGAATATATATATATACACACATATATATATATATATACACACACACACACATATATATACACACACACACACATATATGTATATGTGTGTGTGTATATATATTTTTTATTTTCTTTTATTTATATTTTGTTATACTATATATCTTTCTATTTTATATATTATGTATGTTAATATATAATAAAATGGGAATTTAGTTCATGTGGTCATGAAGGATGAGAAGCCTAAGAATCTGTGGTCGGCAAGCTGGAGACCCAGGAGAGCCATGATTGTGGTGTAAGTTTCAAGTTCAAAATCAGTCGTAGATGGATATCTCAGCTAGAAGACAGGCAGAGAGAATGAATTCTTCCTTACTCAGCCTTTTTGTTCTTTTTAGGACTTCAACAGATAGGCCCATGGTCAATGACATCCACTCACATTAGGGAGGGCAATCTGCTTTAGTCAGTCTGCCAATTCAAATGTTAATCCCATCCAGAAACATCATTGCAGACACAAACACAGTAATGTTAACCAAATATCTGGGCACCTGTGGCCCAGTTAAATTGATGTATAAAGTTAACCATCATAAAAAGTTAAATAAAATTACCTCAGCTGCTCATCTATACCTTGTAGGTATCCAAGTCCTGGTGAATCCCACAGGGCTCACCTGTCCTAGTCTCTTACAGATTTGAGTTCCTGTTCTCAGTGAAGCCTTTGCTCGTTTACTTCTCTCACACATTTCTCTTATGGCTATTCCTTCTCTTTACTCTGCAATTTGATCTAGAAAAGGAATACATTTGCACAAAATCTGCCCAAGTAAGGCATTTGAGGATAGCTAAACCTGCAGAGAGATTGGACACAGCATCCGTGTCACGAATCAAAATCATACAGTAGCGAGTTCTATTTTCAAAAAACATATCCAGTTACTCCACTTACAGGATTTTCTCACCAGGCCCCTTTCTCTCACCTAATGGCTCAGCTACCTGTCTCCTTTTCCTCCTCCTCTTCTTCCTCTCCCTCCTGCTTGAAGCCCCAAATTCCTGTTTGATTTGTATGGAGAGTGGTGAAGCTAATTCTTTGTTGCAGTGCATCCTTCCAAAGTGCAAATGGGTACAGATTCACGTTTCCTACCCTGAAAGGCTACGAAAATGCTAGTTTATTATCTCTGCTTTGCTTATTCATGCAAGTAATCAGTCATTCATTAAACTTTAACAAGTACCTACTTAGCATCGTTAAACATGGGATGCAAAAGAAAGGCAACAGTTGTGTCAGAACAGGGTTTGAAGAAATGCCATTAGCATGCAGTACTATGATTTAGTATTTATTGTATTAAGAAGGAAGATTTAGAATAAGACAGAAAGAAATCATGTGTTGCAGGCTTTAGAAATTCCAACTAGCGTAAGGGCTGAAAAAGAAAAGTAACACGTGAATACTAAAAGAAAAACATCGCACAGTTGTTGAGGCTACTGCATTAAAAACACACAACAACAAACTGCCCATTCCTTGGGGAATTTACAGACTAGAAGGGGAGACGAACAAGCAAAGAAGAAACTGCAGCTCAGTAGGATCCAATAGAGGCGAACATGGGATGGCATGGATTTAGCATGGATGGACAGTGGTCATCACAGGATATTTTCTAGAAATAGTGCCACTTAAGCTGAGTCTGAAAGGATGAGAGGACTTAGGTTGGTAATGAATCATTTGCATGTTCTCATGTTTTCGTAGGTGGAGGTGGGGCGTAATGGTGAGGAAGAGTCACAGGATGCCACATTGGTAGTTAGGACTCGACACACCATAAATTAAACTCTTTGCTTTTCCTCTGGCATTCCCTTGTCAGTAGACACCAACACTCACCCAATTGTTCAGGCCAACACTTGGGTATCATCCTTGTGCATCTTCTCCCTCAACAACCATACAGAGCCCATCAGTTACCAAGGCCGGCCATTCTGAACAACTTTCAGAACCCTAAATATGCTATCCCTCCTTTTACCTCTGAATCTTTGTGAATATTATTTGCTCTGTCTAGAACATGGTTCACACATCACTCACCCTTGATTGGCTAGTCCATCCTCATTCTTAATGAGTTTAGACATCACTGTCAGCCTTGCCTGACAACCTACACCCAGATTAGATGTTCTACCTGAGGGCCCCAGCATACCCCAGAAAAGCATTTATGACATTCTATCATAATTGCCTGTTGGTTTCTCTGTCTCCTTCACTAGTTTATGAGCTCCACAAAGGAAGGGACGCTGTCACTTTCAACTATAACTACTCTTAACGTGACTGGCACAGTGGTTAGCCCAAGGTAGGTATTCAACAGACATTTGTAAAATGAACGAGTACATGAACGATTGAAATTTCACAGGTAGAAAATTCTAATCAGGGTACTAAGCCATGGTCTGTGTGACAGAATGGAGGAGGAGCTGAAGTCACCAGAAATGAGAAGGCTAAGGGCTTGTCTACTTTGTAGGTGTACGGAGGGAATTGAAGTTGCTCAGGATGATAGTCTGTCACCACATGGATAGAAAGACCATGAGCCACAGCCAAGACCTTCAGTGAACATAGTGAGTAGGTGGGGCGAGCAATAGATCAGTGATGAGAAAGGGTAAACCGTGCAACAGCCAGAATCTATAAGTGTCAAGAAGGAAGGAATTTTGTACAAACATGGAGGAATATTTTTTACACTAGAAACATTCTTTCTGTCCATACAAAGCTCTCAGATTGTCTTTAAGCCCCATCTCTAGCATATAAATACTGCCCCCTTAATAATGGCTTTAATCTTGGACCCCTAAGTTGAAAGTGTCTGGTGAGCATTTCCCATTGTTGCCCTTCAGTTTTTCATTCCCAAGTTCAGACTCCAAGTCAGTCACCCCTGTTATTGAGACTGCCAGTTGATCATAATGCCTTTGAAAACAGTCACAATGCCTCCCACAGCAATTGTTTCCTCCCTGGAGAGAAAAAACCATGTTTTTAACCTTAGCTTTCAAAGGATGCTCTCTTATTGGCTCATTCTTTTTCTTTTAATGGTCTCTTCAAAATCCAATTTTTCTAATGCTCTGTGGTGCACAGTGAATGACTTATTTCCAGGGATTTGAATTACTGCAAACAGGTCTCTTGGGTCCATCCCAGTGGAATCAATAATAGGCATTCCTACCATGTAACATCTTGCCACACAGTCCTTTGTATCCCTTTTTATTTAGATCATCACAGTGAATCTTTATATAATGGTGCCCTTCTCTTACCCTTCTCTGCCAGCAGGCTCCTTTTCTTTCCCTTCCTTCTCGATTCATGCAGCTAGTAGGAAAGGCACTGTGAAGAAATCAGCAATATTCACTTCTTTCCTTCTTGTATTTGTTTCTGCTTTTCTTCCCTTTTGCTTCTCCCATTCCAATTCTTTACCTGTGTCTTGCTGGTCATCTTTTTTGAGAGGCTGACACAAAGCCTCTTTAGACACTGTCTCTCTCTCTCAAAAAGACACTGACTCACTCTGGAGGACTCTGAGGGTAGACCTTTCATCTCTGACCCTATAGCCGGGGCTCCTCCAGTCTTGACCTTCCCCACCAGGTTCTGCATGTCTCAAGAAGACCCCATGCTCACTGTCATCGTGGCCCTCCTCTCTCCTGCTTCTTGTTCTTCCCTTAGCCCCACGGCAGTATCCCCACAACCACGCACTCTGCTGAAGGACATGCATTTTCATCCTGAAGACCACAGCTTGATTTTGATCATTGAATTTGGTCAGAAATTAAGGGAAAGAAGATCTTTGAAGATGAACTCTTATGAATCCATTTTCACTGATTTGAGGCCTGAATAAAATGGTGCCATTTAAATTAGTGACATGTGAACATCATACAGCATTGACAGAAAAGACGTCCTCTTCATTTGAGAAGGCAATCTTTGACCTAGAAGGCAGCTTCAGTGGGAAGCATGAGAAAGGAAAAGGACACTAAATCAGCCTTGGTAACCCAGGCATGATGGATGTCACAGATCATGCTTATATGAGAACAGAATTTTTCTTCTCACACAATCAAACAGGAACAGTGGTAATATAAATCCTGGCCTGTTGCCTGCTTTCTCCTCTGGTGTTACAGAAAGTCTCAAGTTGAAAAGAAAATGTAGAAATCCAGAATGTTCTTTGTGCTGATAGCTTTCCCCTCAGTATTAGGATACCCTCATAGATTCTCCTTGACCCTCTGACTTCTGACTTCATAGGTTTATTGGAGGAGACCACACCTTTCTCAACCATTTTTCCCTCTCAGAAACTCCTTTACAAGAAGCACTGACTTAGAGCCCCAAGCCTCTGCTTGTTGCCAGCTTTAATGCTTTTCTCCAATATGAGAAACAGGTTGAGGGAAAGGTCAGAAGGACAACCCTTCCAGTTGAATTCCTGTAGAGCATACAGCAGATCTGTGCCCACCACTGACTCCAGGATGAAGATACGGGCATCTCAAGGCTCTTGTGTTCTCACAGTGGGATGGGAACCAGCGAGGTTACCTCTGTGTTTTCATCATGCTTTTTATAATCCATTAGGTAGGTAGAGGAACCACTGTTACACCATTTAGAAACAAAGGGACGGAAACAAAGCACGGTAATGTGTCTGGATAGAGGCCACGAAACACATCATAGATACAACTGAGCCTGGGCTCCAGGTCTTCTGATAACTGGTCTGGTTTCTTGCTGTTAGTGTAAGCTGCCTCTCCCAAGCTCTCATTCTTGGTCAGAAGTCATATTATTCTGAACAAAAAGAAGCCACATTAAAAAAATTCTAAGCATGTAGTTTGTTCTCTAGTCACTGAGCTGATGCATTTATCTCATCTGTACACACAGAGCTCTGACTTCGTTGTGTTTTGCTAGAATCGCATTCCAGGGCTTTTGGTGGATATTATGCAACACCACTTGGCTGGTTTGTGCTCTGCCAATTTTTGGGAGCAAGCTTAATTATGCAAATGCACCTGATAATAGAGTATTCATTTTAGTCATGCTCAATTATTTATTTTGTATGCATGGCCCCAGTGACTTGGACAGAGCTTAGTAACAGCTCATCTCGTATCTAGCAAGGAGACACAGGAAAGGACACAATTCTGATGCAGGTCAACTGCCCTGATGAGCATCAAGCTGCTTCAGGGAAAGTCACATTTGAGGCAAGGCCAGCTATTTCTAGGGAAAATGCCAGCTCTATGGCCTATCTGTTGTTCCCAGACTGAGAGGCCATTTCACGGGACTGTAGGAGCAGTGACTCTTCGATAGAATAGTACCTGATGTGACGGGTCGGAGGAGAATGGAAAGGAAACCTGTTTGGTTACTTCCACGGACTCCTTAACTGCCACATTTCCCCCTCTATGCACTTCTGCCTTTAGGGATAATGAAACAGGGCCTGGAGGAAAAGCAGTAGAGACAAGTGCAAATAGATATGCTAGAGTGTTTTTGCTCCTTCTCAGAGGAGAATAAGTGAAAATCATGCCATTGGGCAGAAATAGGATGGCAGCTATCTTTAACTCTCTGATTTTTCCACAAGTGCCATGATCTCATTGACAATGGCCACTTGCATGTTTTAGCTGGACATCACTCTGCCCCTCAGACTTGGCTATCCTGTACTCACCCTACAGGTGTCAGCGTAAGTGTGACTTCTCCCAAGACATCTTCCCTGAACACCTCTCCTCTATCCTCATGCCCGGAATAGGCTAGGCACCCCCGCCTATTCGGTTCTCCCACCGAATCAGGTATATTACTTATGGTGCCACTTACGTCACTTAATGGGATTACTTGTTTTGTTGTAGGACTCCCTGTCTATGAAGGTGGAGACCATGTCTTTGCTGTTTAGTGATGCACAGCACCTAATTTCAATGCTTGGGAGTGGATAGCAACTTGGTAAATGTTTGTTGAAAAATGAATGAAGGAACGAATGAAATTTTGATGGGGGTCCGGGCATTGCTTTCATCCTTAGTCTCTAGCTGAAATACAAAAGGACTCACCTATCTTTGTAGCAATGTCTATTTTTTTAATATGAAATTTATTGTCAAATTGGTTTCCATACAACACCCAGTGCTCATCCCAACAGGTGCCCTCCTCAGTGCCCATCACCCAGCAATGTCTGTTTTTAACTGCGGAACACACAATCTCTTTTCTACTGTATAATTGTTTCTAATTCATTGATGACTTTTGTGAACTTCTGGTGGCTAAAGTATTTGTCTGTCCAACAAAATTTGTCTCAGTCTTTCTTCTGCTAACCGATTCTGTTTCTTCTCTCCTGTACTCCCTGCATAACCACCAGAGGGGTGGGAATAGGACCCAGGCCTGGCCAATCATGGCTCTTCACCAGGAATGAAATTGGAAGAAAGCATTTCTTTTCTGATAGGGTTATTGTATTGAGAGATTTGGATGTGTGACCCCTGACAGCCACTTTGTCTACTATCTTACAGAGAGTCTATGGATGAAGCCAATCAGAAAGCCCAGTAAAAAGTCAGATAGGGTCTTAAGATCCTGGTTCTTGTACCTCTGTTTTGTTCTCATGCCCTTCCCCAGAATATATTCTAGTTCAGAGGCCAATAAATACCTTTTCTTTAAGTCAATGTAATAAAAGGAATCAAACTCACAACTGAACAGGATCTGGCTAATGCAGTGATTAAAGTGCATTTATTTTTAGGAACATAGGGAAAGTCAGCTGAAGTCAGGGGAAAAGGTTGCCACATCCTTAGCTTCCAAGTTTAAATGGACTTTAAAAGTCAGAGTCCTGATAAATACAGAAATTGTTACCTGAGGCCAGATTTAAGGGTCACGGCCACACTGTAATTGTACCAATGGGAAGTGGATAAATCATTGCAACTCCTAAAAGAAGCATCAAGTCCTAATTCTGTCTCAGGCTTATCCAAGGACACCAATGGTTATGGTCAACTCTTCTGGCAAGTATCCAGGGGCAAGTAGAGAAACTCATCCAAGGACTTCCTATGTGGCCAGGGAGGTGAGGCCTTAATCTTCCGGTTCAGAAATATGCTGTATATGCTGTGGACCAGAGATAGCTGACGTTGCTTCTCCTTTCTGTGCTTTCCAAAATAGGAGTTTTTATTGCAGACATTATGTACTCCTTCATAATTTATATTGGCTCTGTTGGGGTGGTTAAATTTACTATTTGGCAAGAATATGAGAAGACTTGGAATTCAATATAGCAGATGATGTGATTTGGGTTGTCCCTTTGGAAAGGGTGGCTGTGTTTTCTGTTGTACATGAGATACTGGCATTTTGATAGGTGGGCATTTTTGAATTTAATGCCAGGGGAGAAGGTACCTTGAATGTGCTCGGATGTTCTCTGGGTTTGATTCCCCATCTCTGAGGCCCCAAGGTCCCGGGCCCTGTCATTGCTCATTCAATCCTGAGACTACTCCAGTATCCTATCTCCCTTCTTGGGTCAATAAAATCTCTGTTCTGCTTCATGTAGTTTGATACTGATTTTTATCACTTGCAACTGACAGAATTGTGAAGTCAATGTCATCTCCTCAGAGAATCCTCCTTTAACCACATAGCTAATTTAATGCCCTTTCTGCTACCTGCCATTTTCTACCTTGTTGCCCTATTTTGTGTTTTACAGTACTGGTGGCTCTCCGAAATTACCTCTTCAGAAAATTCCTAGTTATTTGTTTATTGTTCATTCTTTTCTCTCCCAACCTCCCCCCCCCCCGCCACTATTAAACTGTAAGTTCTGTGAGGTTAGAGATTTCATGATTTATTCATTAATTTTCCTACAACAGCACTCAGCATGCAATTGGTTCCTCTTAATTAATATTTATTAATCGAATTACTAACGTAGGTGTAAAGACTAAGAAGTACCAAGGAAAGGGAGTCTGCAGGTGAAGGCCTCCATCTATTTGTCTATCCTGATTCTCCCAGCTTTCCTATTACTTCATTAACTGATCTTAAATATGTTTCCATTTTCTCTCCTTTGGCTGACCTTTACTTAGAGTGATCTTACTACTCAAGCTCTACGCTATTGTTCCTGTCACTTGCCTCTGGTCCTCTGCTGCTTTTCTGTCCCCGAACTCCAACCTCAGTCCACATCCGGCTTCCCTAAATGCTTATACATGATGATTTAATTACTGAAAACATTATGCTTCTTTTTGGTTCTCCACCCAAGGAAACTACTCTACCAAATTGCTTGAGTTCTTTATGACCTGCCTGAATAATTTTCTCAAGCTTTCTCGTGGCAGGGAAGTAATTAAGAGGTCTGTTTTCTTTAACGTGTACAGTACTCATTTAAAGGCATTTTTGAATGTGCCAATCTCAGCTGGTCTCCACAATAGCCCTTGTGAAGTAGACCAGGATTGGAATTGGTATCAAAAATTCAGAGGTGAGGAAACCAAGGCACAGAAAAAGCTGGTGGTTTTTCTCAGGCTACAGAGGTGGTGAAGGTACGGCATGGACTTAAATCCAGTCTTTTGCTTCTTTGTAACATCTGAGACTCTGCTGAGAAGACTTGTCTGTTGGGATCGCAGACAAATCATTGAGCGTTGGTAAACTGGTGAAGCCTAGGCCACGAAGTCAAGTGTGGCCATCTTTTACTGGATTTACAAAACAAACTAGAAAGTCAAATCTGTATCACTAGTCAAATTTTGATATTAAAGAACTGGAAGGTGCCATTTGCAATTTCTTATGGTTCTATTTATCAAATCCCAGCCACAAAGGGGTAGAAAAATACCATTTCTGAACAATTTGCATCTTGCCTGTTTTAAGTGGAATCCAATACATCATAGGCCCAATGACATTTTAAGAGTTTCAAGTCTGTAATGGCTGTCACGACATGAATCACTCAAACAGAGGCCACTGTCCTGAGCAATGACTCAGAGTAAACAGCTCTGAGAGAGAAAAACACATTTTCCCTCTATTGGAGTCATCGTCCAAATGAAATAAACCTACCCAATCCATGATTGCTTTCAGAAGGCTGGGCGCTTCTATTACATCCAGAGCAGAAGAACATTCTTGAGAAAAGTCCAGGAAACAAGGGGCAGAGACTTCTCAGGGTCAGTCCTTTATTTACCACTAAGGAAAAGTGTGACCCCAGACAGGTCTTTTCAGTTTTCCTTGCCTCAGATTCTTCATTTGTAAAATGAGAGACTGAGACTACATAGGCTAAGGGGTCCTTTTGGTTCTAAGAACTGTTGATTTGGGGTCATTTTACTCCAGGACAGGAATTATGATTGATTACAGATTTTTTTTTTTAACCCATTGAGAGAAGCTAGGACACCAACTGAGAACTCCTCAGAGCAGGACATGTGGTGGGGAGTTTTTCCTGCTTCACTGCCACTGTGGGCAAAAGAGGAACACACATGGATATCACTTGGGTGGTAAACACTTTAATATGCACTGGGATGTTTATGTACCTTGGAGAGGGTCAGTAGGTGGTTCTTCTTTTTTTTTTTTTTTTTAACTACAGACTTACTTTAAAAGTTTATTTATTTTTGTTTGAGAAAGAGAGAGAGCAAAAGCAGGGACTGGGCAGAGAGAGAGAGGGAGACACAGAATCCGAAGCAGGCTTTAGGCTCTGAGCTGTCAGCACAGGGCCCGATGCAGGGCTCCAACTCACAAGCCGTGAGATCATGACCTGAGCCAAAGTTGGATGCTGAACCAACTGGGCCACCCAGGCACCCCACAAAGGATGTTTTAGAGTAAGAAATTAGGTAAATAAGAACCTGGTGACTTGGGGCACCTGGGTGGCCCTGTTGGTTAAGTATCAGACCTCGGCTCAGGTCATGATCTCACGGTCGTTAAGTTCGACCCCGCATTGGGCTCTGTGCTGACAGCACAGAGACTGAGCCTGCTTCGGATTCTGTGTCTCCCTCTCTCTCTGCTCCTTCCCTGCTCAAGCTCTGTCTCTCTGTCAAAAATAAAAATAAAAATAAACATTTCAAACAACGAAAAAGAAAACTTCCTTTGTTGTGGCAAAGGGAAACACCACAGTAATTCCATTGCACTTTTGTGTACTTTGTTATCATTCCTGAACCCTGATGTTGCCTCTTACCCCTAAGATGAGCAGGAGAAATGGGGAAATCAGAGAGGATTTCACTGTTTTATCTGTGGCAGGGATGTGATGGAGCAGTCACTGGTCTGAAGGGTGGGGTTGATCTCTAACTGCTACAGGGTTGGATAATAGCAAAGAATATTCCTTTAGATCCAGGCACACATTACGTGTCCTTTTAGGTATGATTGAAGGCCTATTTTGCTTAGGCCAATGTAGCTTCTCGATGGAGGCTCTCATTTATTGATAGACAACTTTTTCCTTAAGTCAAATTTTTCCAGAGTTAGGGGGTGGGAAGTTTGGGAGTTCCAACTATTTCAAATTTCCATTCTTGTCAACAAGTAGCATTGAAGTGCTTTAAAGATTTAACTTATTCCATCAGGTACATACTCATAACCTAATTCTCTTATGACCTAATTAAGGCCATTGAATTTGAATAGTTGCACAATTCTTGCCAATACACAATCTAAGCCATTGATTCAAAATAACTGGTCTACAACTGCGGCACCCAGGAGCCTAGTGGCCTTCTGAAACCATCACTTGGGAGCCGTCATGGAGTTTCCTGCCAGGGACATGCTTTTCCCCATAGGGGATTTGCCAGGATTGCCCAGGACAGGGAGTTCCAGGGATTCTGGGAGTGCTTTCAGTGGCCCTAAGATTGGGCACAGCAATGCTAATAGAATCATGGTTTGTATGAGGGGCAGGGAGAGTCTGGAGTGGGCCTGGTGACTTCTAGCACTGTATAGTTTTGTAAATTGTGGTAAAATATACATAAAATTAACAATTTTAGTCATTTTTAAGTGTGCGGCTCAGCGGCATTAGGCACGTTCAGAAAATTATGTAACTATGCCACTGTCCATTTCCAGAGCTTTTCCTCATCCCCAAATAGATACTCAGTACCTATTCAATAATAACTCTGGATTCCCTCCTCCTCCTTACTCCCGGTACCTTCTATTCTATTTTCTGTGTCTATGAATTTGCCTATTCTAACTACTGCATATAAATGGAATCATGCACTATTTCTCTTTTTGTGCCTGGCTTCTGTCGCTCAGCCTATTTTCAAGGTCCATCCGTGTTATATCGGGTATGAGAATTTCATTCCTTTTTCTGGCCAAATGATATTCCATTGTATGGATATGCTGCAGTGTGTTTATCCATTCAGCTGCTGACGGGCAGTTGGGTTGTTTCCTTTTGGCTGTTGTGAATAGTGCTACTATGAACATCGGTGTACAAGTATCTTTCAAGTCTCTGCTTTCAATTCTTGTGGTTATACATCGCAAAGTAAAGTTTCTGGGTCATATGGTAATTCTGTGTTTAACTTTTTGAGGGACGAAGAAACTGTTTTCCACACGGAGTGCACCATTTTACATTCCTATCAGGAATGTAAATGCGTAAGGATTCCAACGCTCCTGCATCCTTGCCAACACTTGTTATTTTCAGTTTTGTTTTGCTTTTTGATAATAGCCATCCTAATGGTATGAAGTAGCTCATTGCAGTAATGCTGTATTTTTGATAAAGCAAGGGAGGGAAGGCATAGAAAGGACAGCATTGCTTGGAAATGTAGCCACTGACTATATGTCAGAAGATGGAAGTTGTGCCTTGGAGTTCTCAGGTCCACTTAGAGCAAGTTCCTTGACCTGTGACTCACTGTTTTTCCTCAGTACTTGTGATCTTGAATCTGAAACTAAACAGAGCACCTAGGAAATACTGCCGGCACCAGCCTAAGTTCAGAACACATGCTGAATTGTGGGCCATGTTTCTTGCTGATTTAATTGCCTTTAGCAAATTATAGGTACAGCACAATTTGGTTAGGCCTTAAGTTTGGCCAGTTTATTTCTTGAAACTATAAGTCTAGTTTCTCAAGCTAATGGTGTAGATAAGGAGGAAGTGGGGTTAACTCTTACTATTCTATAGAGATATATTCATTTTATGCAGAAATCTATCAGGAATAATATAGAACTATCTGTCATTTTTATCGACCTTCCATCAGTTTTAAGTTTGTGAACAAAAAGCTGGTTAAATCAATTCAAAAAGCCTTCTTTTTTCTCTCCCCCCAACACTCAACTACTGATGCTTGGATAGAATCTGAAATATAATATTCCACAAGATTCAAAGTGAATAAGGGTGCCCTTTATCAAACAGGCAAGCTTTTCTAGTGAGATAAAACCTGGCTATGTCTGACTTCCCTTCATTTTAATTAGTTTCTTATCATCTGATAACACACTGGGATGAACATTTTTTAAATATCTAAGGCTGCTGTGTTTTCAATTTCGTGATCTAGGAGAGATCCTAGCCGACAACTTGACACGGCATCTAATTATTACAAAAGAGGAAGATTACAGATTGGGTGCACCAAAATGAAAACCAGTTTGCAGAGAGCAACTAATTTTTAATTAGCTCACATTTAGTAATTTCACATGGCAGGTCACCTCACTCTGTCCCCCTGGCACATATTCCGCATTGAAGGAAAGAGCAGGAAATGACATGCCTCAAAATTAGGCATTCCATGAGTGATATTTTTAAAAGGCAGGATGGACTGCCTTTTAGCCTGTGGTGTTAACAGAGAGAGACACAGGTAGAAAGATGGACGAACTAACACTCAGCTTTGTGCCCACATAATGCCCAAATCCCCTCTCAGAATGGAGGTGATGTGTATACCCACGTTGGGCTTCTCAAATTTCTCCAAAGATGTCAACTGATCCCACTTGCTCAGCTGCAAGTTGAAAGGTAGCGTTTCCAATTTAAGGAGCAAGAGGAACGTGCCCGAAGCCAGGTAATTGTCAAGAATCACAAACCTGAATTCTCTTGTGCTCTATTCAAACTCTTAGTTGAGAGAAAATATTTACAGAGAGGAGCTAGTAGGATAGAGAATCTATTAAGTCCTCCAGATAATTGCTTCCCAATTTCTCTTAACAAGGCAGGTAATAAAAGTTAGTATTTATTAAAATCAAGAATGTCAATACTTGACAACTGGCACAACACCGGCACCAGCCCGTCAGATGGATGATGGCTGCAAACAACTATATTGTATTGGTTCTGTCTTTGAAAGTGAACTTCCTTTCCACATCACAAAGTCATGTGGAGCCCTCTGCCTACTGTCACACTATGACAATAATTGTACTTTGAACGTCTATTGTAAAAAAAGAGAATGAGAAAATAAGACTTCCTAAATCCTGGGCCCAATTGAAATTAAATGCATTTTATAATCACAATAGCATCTATCAACATTTGAACATTTTTCATGCGTTGATGAGTGAGACACCTGTTTATGGAATAAATGTATGGGCACTACTTTGGGAACCCTTGCAAAAACTTCAAGTTATCCCAGGGCTCTGTTGTGCATGAGTTAGGAGTCACGGGGTAACGTAAGCTAATCAGGCTGTGTAATCACCAGATGGAGATCAAAAAATCTATTGGACTGGAGTAAGGGCCTGGTTCACGACATCACACAATGCCCGATCTCTTCAGTGAAACTTGGCTTTATTTATGAAAAGCCATTGTTTTTCTTCTTGGCAGATATTTTGATTTGGTCTTGGGGAAGCAGAGTTATCTGACAGAGCATCAACTGTTGGAAAATCGGGAGGCACATGTGCCACTTTCCTATGGCTGGCAAACAGTGCTTCATGATAGGTATTTTATGTCAGCCTTATTTCCTTACGAGGGGATCCCTTTTCTTCCTTTCCATCATGTACCCCTATTTGTTGTCCTGATGTGCCTCACAGATCTTTGAAAGGTAATGTAAGTGTTTTCTGGAATATAGCTGGGTATCAGTAAACAAAAGAAAATGGCTGACTGTCAACAGAGTGGCAAGTCTGCATAAGCAAGAAGACAGAGTTACATTTTCTTCATTCCTTGCATAAGATCTGTGGCCATTTGAGGGCCATTCAGTCGGTTAAGCATCCAACTCTTGATTTTGGCTCAGAGAAGGATCTCACGGTTGGTGAGTTCGAGCCGGGTGTCGGGCTCTGCCCTGGCAAGTGTGGAGCCTGCTTGGGATTCTCTCTCTCTCTCTCTCTCTCTCTCTCTCTCTCTCTCGACAGCTCTCCAGTTCTCACACACACTCTCTCAAAATAAATAAACTTTGAAAAGAAAAGATCTACAGCCATTTGAATATCGTGTTAAGATTTCTCTGCTAATCCTATAAGCTCCTGCTTCACTTACAAGGTTGACCGATATATGATTTAGCTGGGAAAATCACTGGAATGAGAGATAATTCTGGGTTTTAACAGTCAGCTTTGGTATTAAGTAGATGTATTATCTTGATCAAGGCTTTTGGGCACTGATTCTCTTATTTTCAAAGTCAGGTGTTGAGTCGTTCAGAATCAGAACTCCATACCCAGGGGTCCAAGGAATTCTGTGAGGAAGTCAGTGTGTGAAGTGTTGGGGAGAAGACAAAGGCAGGGCTGGGTACCTGGGGCCCTGCCCCACCAGAGGCATGCCAATCTTTTAAATACTCTGTGTCAGCCGAGCAGGGGGGTCAAATTTGTCTACAGGCTGCCAGGTGGGTGTTTTTGTTTTTTTCCCTTTTTCTTTTCTTAACTCCTGATCCCAATGACCCTGAAAAGGGCCCCTGGTTCTGACAATCCGTGGTGATAACTCCGTAGGTGAGAGAGCGGTCCACCTTGTTCAGACTGGGCAAGTGTGAAGTCTGAAATGACAGCCAGAGCGTGAGCTGAAGTCAAGGGGATTGCAAGTGGGGAGACGAGAAACCTTTTAAGAATTGGCTGACAGGCCCTGGCACCGGGACAGAGCTGCAGCTGGTTGGAGAACGGCCAGCAGACCGAGCCGACGGGCTGCCGTTGGGGGAGGGTGGGGCGGCCTGCCTGAGTTCTGACTCTGGACCGACCATGAATCTAAGAGGCAAAATCACAAACAGTGACAGGCGGTCATAAATAACTCTTTCTCAGCTTCCCTTTCTTCTCCCCCCTAGACCCTTAGGCATTCGGCCTCCTTTCTGCTCCTTTTAACAGTTTTCTCATTATAAGCTGCCCATCACTCAAGTGCAGTTCAGATGCCAGATCCTCCTTGAAGCCTCATTCCGGCTCCTCGGCTGGAATCCTCCTCTGTGTTCTGGCAGTGTTTGGTTTGGATTTCAGAGGGCAGATCGCATTCCACCCAGTACTAGTCATACGATACACATGGCTGTTGTCCCCTGCTGGAACCCAAGTGACTTGAGAGGAGGGACCACATCTTCCCGGCTTTCCTACCTTCCTCGGGGTGCTTAGAACAGTGGTTTGCCCAAAGTAGGTATTCCGTAAATAAGGTACAAAAGCCTAGAGTTTAGGCTCTGTGGCCAGAAACGGACTCAGTCCTGGCTGCTGGATCCATTAGTTATGTGACCTTGGGTGAATTATCAGCCTCTCTAAACCTCAGTGTTTATTACTATTTTTTTTTTTTTTAGAGTTATATGATGAAATCATGCATAGTTCTTAGCATAATAATTCCCGGTGCCAGGTAAGCACTGAATAAATGTTAAAAACAATGCTGCCTTGTGTTGGATTATAAGTCCACCCTTTTCTTCACTACGCGAAAAATGAGTTAATGTGTGTCAGTGGGACACAGGGCCTCGCGGATGACGGCTTTAGGATGGCCCAGAAATGTACTGATAAGAATTGGAAAACAAGGCTTCTGCATCTTAGATTTAGAGGGAACTGGAGAGAAGGTGGCTGATGCTGGAAAGCAGCAATGCAGACTGATTATGAAGAGAAGGCCTGAGGTAAACAGCATACATTTAATTAAGAGCAGTGGTACTGGCTATCCAGAATGGCATATTTGTTTTAATCAAAAGAAAAAAAAAAAAAAGCAGAGAGAATCAGAAGTAAAGGTTAGGCAAAAACGGAGAAAAATGCCAAGACAGCATCTTGTTGTGCAATCTGTCCCAGGACTAGGGTGTGTGGGATGGAGAGAGACCAGGGACTCCCTGTGTACGGATGCCTGAGGGTTGAACAAACCACTTAGGGGCCTGGGGCTGAGCCCGGGACAGGAGACCCACGGGGTCTCCCCAGCAGGGGCCAGGCATCCTCAGAGCTCCCAGAAGAGGGGTCCTATCTTCTCCAGCAGTGAGAAAACCCTAGACCGAAAGTTAAACATGCCAAGTGCAAGCTGGCGACCGGGCTATGGACTTGCAGTAATTCCCCTCTTTCCCTAGAGCTGGGAATGTCAAAATTCCTTATAATTTGACCTGTTGATCTGGATTTCTAAGCACCTGTGAACCGAATGAACCAATGTCACAATAATGGAAGGATTTGGGAGCGGATGAAGTATCATCTGGAGCCAAATAATTGGAAAGTTACTTGCTGAGCATGGAATTAAGCTATCCTATTTCATTCATTCTAAGACACATATGTTATCACGTTGTAATATCTCCAGAATTATGATATAGATTAGACAACGGTGTTCGACAATCACCTTGGCCAGGCAGCAAGTGAGGTGTGGCTTGGTAAAACGTGCACATGCGTAAAACCAAAAGTGCCAGCATTAAAGCTCACACAATGGGAGGAAATCTGGAGACAAATGTGGATAATTCTTTTAAGAAACGTGAACTTACCAGGACCTTGATGGCACAACGGATGGAGAAGAAAAACACCAGTGATGGGACTCTTAGGCAAAAAGTGATTCGGAAGAATCAGGGTTGTACGTGCTTCTCCTAGAGACAGCCATTACACCTTGATGTGCAGAAGTGAACACACATTCCCATTTCATTCCAGGCAATGCTAAAAAGATGTAGACGCAGGGGCGCCGAGGCGGCTCAGTCGGTTAAGCGTCCGACTTCGGCTCAGGTCGTGACCTCCCGGTTCATGGGTTCGAGCCCTGCGTCGGGCTCTGTGCTGTCAGCTCAGAACCTAGAGGCTGCTTCAGATTCTGTGTCTCCCTCTCTCTCTCTGCCCCTCCCTTGCTTGTGTTCTCTCTCTCCCTCTCGCAAAAACATGTAAGTTTATATATGGATGCTGAGAAAAAAAGATACGGGTGCAAAGACGGAGGTTGAATAAAATTAACACTGTTTTTGCTGTTTTATCATGGACTTTCTTAAACAAAATCAGCTTTTTTTTTTTTCTTTTTTTAAGTTGAGAGCGGTTGGCAAGTGGAGAATGTAATGACCACTAGTCCAGTTTGGTGCCACTGCCTGAATTCCTGCTAGGCTCCAGCAGTTTGGCCCACCTTTGGTTTTGTATCGTCGGTTCAAATGCCAACACTACGAAAGGACAAATAATGTCTTAGTATTATTGTAAAAATAGTTTGCACCTTGTAGACCTCCTGCATAACTCTGGAGGAGGCCCCGGGGTTTGGGCGGAGGCAGACCAGCCAGGTCCGCCTTCTGGGTCAAAGCACAGCATGGAGAAAGGCAGGGGTAGTAGGCAATAGGAAGATATATGAAATAAAGCCTAAGCCAGCACTTTGCTTTAGAAAAATATAAAAACAGATCTCAATGATCAGAGTGATTTATAAGAGCTTGTAGACTAGCAGAAGGGATAGGTCAAGTGTACAGGTAATAGAAACTCAAAAGCTATAGCATAGCGTAATCGTGGCTTATATTTTCTTCTGTAGTGGTATATACAATAAAGCAAATCATTGAATTCATTCTTTGAGTCTTAGATTCTATCATGTATGATAAAGGGGGAGAGAATAAAATGACTCCCATGTTGGAGTGACTGGATACACTTTCCCTGAGCCAGTGAAACTGTCACTAGGACCAGACAGGTCAGGGTCTTCAGGACAGATTTCCTGCTCCCTAGGTGGGATGCCATGGGTATTCATCTTAGAAACACTTGGTTTTCTAGCCTTCTATTATTAATGCATCTTCCTTCTGAGAGACACATTTTGTTTTTCATGTTATAAATGCACAAATGGGTGAATGAATAAATATTAATGGCCTAGAAGCCACTGTGCCTCCTTCAAGGGATTTTGCCTACCTACTCTGATGGGATGATTTTGTACTTTAATGTTCATAGGGCAGTTTTATCTCGTCTCCAATTCTGTCTCATCCTTGGAGAGGAAGGATCGTCTTACTCTTACCCCTCTCCTCCTTGTCGTATGTTTATAGCCTTAATAAAAAAAGAAATGGGACGCACTGATACACCCCGGTGTCTCTGGTCACTCTTCCACACACGCCCAGCTGGGTTTGTTCCAGTTATGCCTCAAGAGGAAAGTTAGCATCAATCTACACACTGCAATCACTTGAGTTTACATTTGCAAGGGAAGTGGTAACCTACAAGCTATTCTTTATTTTGAGGGGATTAGAGCTTCGGCTGATAACTGGACTGTCTTATTTGTTTCTATAAATTTTTAACAGCCTGAAATGGCATTAAACACTGCAGAGAGTACAATAGAATGCCACTAATCCTGTTGATCTTACGTTGCTTTACAGAGGAAAGCAGAGCAATAAATCCTTTTAAGTGTAAATCAGGAGAGATGTTAGCTAAATCTCTGCAAGGACATGTCTTATTACTAGCTTATTACTTGGCTGATATGTGAGAACTCAAGTATTCAATTTGAAACGCCTTTTCTTCTTCTCTCTGCTAGTTTACTGATTCTCTTCCTCCATCCATCCGTCCTTCTCCGAGTAAGTGTACTTTTCCTCTCTCTACCTACCTATCATCCATTTACTTATCTATTGAATTGCAAAATCTGTGTCTGGCCATCCTGCCACTCTAGGATACCTTCCTGCGCAGCATTAGGAGAAGTACTTTTTGAGGGAACACAGTAAGATTTGATCATCAGCTTCCAAGAGCTTGCAGTCCAGTAGAAAGACTCGGTCAAGTATACAGGTGACAGAAACTCAAGGCTGGATTTGATAGCCGATTGGTTAAGGTGAGGGCTCAGTTAGTTTAGATTCTATGCATGTCCCTACGTAGCACTTCCCACCTGTACATCCCCAGGCAAATGCTTAGATCTCTCTGAATCTCGGCTTCCTCATCTGTAATACAAATCAAGTACATAGGGCTGCTGTGATGATTAAACGGAGTACAGAGTATTTATTTAGCACAATGCCATTTATAACAATATTCTAATTTGTGCTCAAAGAGATGTAGAAAAAGCAACAAAATTGACCCTTAACAGTAATTTGCCCCACCACCTGCACAATGTATTTGTTTTTCCTTTGTGTGCACACTAGGACAGGCTGACTTCAGAAATAAAGCTAGTCCAGAGTTCCTGAGATGTTGCTAACAGTATACATATGATGAAGCTGTTTCTTTACGTGGATGACATGGCTATGACTGAGAAAAGATAGTCCTGGAATTCTCTTTCCTATGGTAGAAAGAGGTTGCAGTTAGCCACCGGCACATTTTCAACTAGAGCTGGGATTTATCCAGACTGAAGCTAGTCATGTCCAGCATAGGTCATCATATTTGCTGTGCGTGGCCCCGCACAAACCAAGCCCCCTGCCTTCCACCATTTGTAAGTTTGGCTGTTCCCCTGTACTTGTTTTTTTCCCATCTACTGTCATACGAGGGCAAGTCCCATAGCCCTCCACTCTTGCAGCACCTTCCATCCCATTCCAACACAGCTATTAATGATTCATTTGGGTTTTGGGGAAAGCAAGAGTTTCCAGAACATCAGGAGGACCAGGGGAGACCAATCTACTTTGTGACTTAGGCAATCTGGACTGCCCACTGGAAGCAAGGAACAATGGAGGAAAATGTAAGAGGCTTCGTGTCAGACTTCAGAGTGCCTTCTGGCCCCAATTCTGACTCACTCTGTTATACTGAACAAATTAGTGAGACTTCTGGGGCCTCAGTTCACCGATTTATATAGTAAATGTATTGTGCTAAGTAATCTGTCAAGTGTTTTCATTCACCGGTTTATCCATTTAACATTTATAAAGCACCCACTTGTATACTGCACTGTTCAGATAATGAGACATATTTCTATAAGGAGTTACACACACACACACACACACACACACACCCACCCCATGGCCCAGAATGTGATAAGAGCCACAGTAAAAATACAAAATGTGAGGGGCTGCAGCTCTTCTGTTGTGAGACTTTAAGCTACTATTCAGTTCTAGCCATAAGAGATCTGTGATTTGTGTCTTCAAGTTCACTCACATATCATGGAGTGTTTCCTCTCTTAGAGTCTTACCTCCTCTGGAAGATGAGGCAAATGAATTTAAGAGCTATTTCTAAGGACTTTTTTTTTTTTTTTTTTTTTTTTTTTTTTGAGAAGGGAGGATTCAAGAGGATTAAAGGGTATAAATAATTCACTGGGCACATAACTTTATCTTACTTGTCTCCAAACTCAATGCGAGTTGGGGAATGAAAATAACCTTGTCTCCTTTTGATATAAAAGGAAATTAAGACTCACAGAAGCTGAAGCACTTCCTGGAGGAAAAATCAGGGTGAAGATGCTCAGTGTAGTACTATAAATGTGCTGCATAGACCAGCAACTGGTCTGTTAATCCACCAGAGTCCAAGCTCCTCTTTGCCATCAATATTTCCTTCTTCTGATCTGTAACACCAGTAATGGTGATGCCAGTTTCTTGGTTAATGATCTTCATCTGAGCTGAGGTTTGAGTGCTTAGGCTGAACTCAGCCTGAAAATGTTTCCTCCTGCCAACAGGTGGCAGGGTAGGCAAATTTGTCTGAGAATGGAAATAAACTCTGAAAGGAGGGGAGCTTGGGTTGGGACCTTCCATTTGTTCAACCTACATTTATTATGCACCTACAGTGCAAAGCCCTATGCGAGGCATGAAAGCCTTGGATAAGACGTGATCTCTGCATCTTCTGGAGTTCCCTCCCAGCTGACCCAAAGAAAGACTGCCCTCTTCGAAAGACATGACATGATGCAAATGGTTAGTAGAGTAAAAGAAATATAAAAAGCAAAATACAACTTTGCTCAAGAAACTACATTCCTTATCCTGTCTTGATTTGATGCAGTCCTTAGTCCTAACCCTGTAGACAGCTCCTCTGATACTGAGGAAACCAGACTTTGCTGATAATGAACTCTAGACAAAGAAACAAAACACACGACAACAAAAAACCCCCAAATCTGTGGCTCGAATGGAAAGCCCCCAGCCTTCTCTGAAAGAAATATCCTGCTATTTTTGACTCAACTGCTACTACCTGAGGAACTCCAATACCTTCTAGAACAAGTTATCTTTATTCCAACTCCTTTAAGTAACCAAAGGAAACCCACTGCAACCATAATTTTTAACTTACATAAAGAAGACACAACTTGTGAAAGATATTTGGAATCTAATTACATGCTGAAGAGGCAAGGACTGGGAGTTGAAAATACCGGCAAACTCTTACTCATGCCTCAGAACCCAGCAAAATTGGTGTCTCCTTGGTTAAGATTTTCCTCTTTTTGATGTATTCCTCCTTTTCTCTGGCTCCCACAGCACACAAGATCTTCTGCCACCACATACACTTACCTAGGCTCTTTTAACTAATTTTTAAAAGGTCTGTAGCTTTTTAAAGCAGCACTATCAACAATAGCCAAAGTATGGAAAGAGCCCAAATGTCCATCGATGGATGAATGGATAAACAAGATGTGGTGTATCTGTACAATGGAGTATTACTCAGCAATCAAAAAGAATGAGATCTTGGGGCACCTGGGTGGCTCAGTCGGTTAAGCATCTGACTTCAGCTCAGGTCATGATCTCTCAGTATGTGAGTTCGAGCCCCGCGTCGGGCTCTGTGCTAACAGCTTGGAGCCTGGAGCCTGCTTCAGATTCTGTGTCTCCCTCTCTCTGACCCTCCCCCATTCATGCTATCTCTGTCTCAAAAGTAAATAAACGTTAAAAAAAAATTTAAAAAAAAAAGAGTGAAATCTTGCCATTTGCAACTACGTGGATGGAAGTAGAGAGTATTATGCTAAGCGAAATTAGTCGGAGAAAGACAAATATCACATGACTTCACTCCTATGAGGACTTTAAGATACAAAACAGATGAACACAAGGGAAAGGAAGCAAAAATCATATAAAAACAGGGAGGGGGACAAAAACATAAGAGACTCCTAAACATGGAGAACAAACAGAGGGTTACTGGAGGGGGTGTGGGAGGGGGGATGGGCTCAATGGGTAAGGGGCATTAACGAATCTACTCCTGAACTCATTGTTGCACTATATGCTAACTTGGATGTAAATTTAAAAAATAAATCAAATTTAAAAATAATAAAAATAAAGGATGTGTTCCTATACAAAAAAAAAAAAAAGTCTATCTTTTGCTCACCAAACTGAGGAAGCATGGTCATATGATTTGTCATTTTGATTCAAGAGTGTCAAATACAGTAATCATTTATTATTTGTTGAAAAAATAAATGTATAAATAGAAAAATGGGTGAAAAGGAAGTTCTGGGGTGTTTTCTAAACTGCATCACCAATTTTAGAGGAATGCAGAGGTGACCATGGAGACATGGAGCCATGAGAGAAAGCTTGGTGACATAGCCTTTGTGACACATAAGCTATTGCACGCTTTGGAGTCATACTTGAGTTCATATATGACTTTGTCACGTGCTAGCAAATAAGTGAACATCTTTGAGTTTACTCATATAAAATGGGGAAAAATAAGTGAACATCTTTGAGTTTGTTTACTCACATAAAATGGGGAAAAATAATGCTTCACAGAATTGTTAGCAGCTTCAATAGCTAATAAACAGCTTTAAGTTAAATATTTTAATATAATACACACAGAAGGGATGATGATTACCACAATTATCTCTCAGGTGAGCCGGAGATAAATGATATGGGGTATCTTTACAGCCCGCAGAAATAGCATTTTGATTAAAAGTGGTTTATTCTCTTTTGTAGCTTGTGGAAACAAATGTAACACAGTTGTTGGAGTTATTGTCTTTTTTGTTGTTGTTTTTTGGTTACCTTTATTTTCCTATCATGGAAACAAAGGCAATTTTGTAGGTAAAAAAAGAACTTATTTTATGTGGGCGTTATTTTTATACTAATTCTAAAAAGCACATGTATAAAGATTCTGAATTGTGTTATCTATCTGATGACACTTAGACACTTTTTTCCTGGAAGATTTATAAGCTTAAATTTAATTTGGTGGAATATAATTTGAAGTATGACTTCAGGTTGAAATTGGGGTCTGTGAGATTTTGAAAATAGAGAACCTTTTGGCAAAGAGAAAATGCTTGAAATACATTCGCGATTGGGCAAGCTGCTTACAGAATAATTCAAGAACTGCGGCTAGGGGGGCGTCTGGGTGGCTCAGTCAGTTAAGTGCCCGACTTTGGCTCAGGTCATGATCTCACAGCTTTGTGAGTTCAAGCCCTGCGTTGGGCTCTGTGCTGACAGCCTAGAGCCTGCTTCAGAATCTGTGTCTCCCTCTCTCTCTGATCCTCCCCCACTCGCATTCTGTCTCTCTCAAAAATAAATAAAGATTTAAAAAAATTTAAAAAAAGAGAGAACTGTAGCTCGAAAATCAGTTAGTTAAACTGGCTGTGATATCCATGATAGCTATGAATCTCTTCCATCCAGCTCTGTCCTGGGTCACGGAAGCTGTATCCTTGACTGACGGGCTGGCATGTATGTGATGAGCAAATGTCTCACCAAACAGCCAAAATGGTAGAAACTGTGCTGAGGTCAGACAGCATATTTTACCATAAGTAAAAGACCGTAAAACAATAGGAGGAAGTGATTCAATCTCTACCTGCTGAATTCACTTCAGTTCCTTAAAGTTATTTTTTTTTTTTTTAATTTTTTTTTTAGGACATGCAGCTCGCAAAGCCCAGGCTTTAAAAATGTGATTTTATCACCCCCACCCCCTGTCTTAAGCTGTTTCCAAGAGGATTTATCCTTATTTATGTCTGTAGAATGAGATTTTCTTTTCAAGTGCTTGGGAGCCTTCCACGGTGTCCTGTGGATGCTTCAAAATGAAGCCTTCTCTTTTTGAATCCTTTCCTTTCCTTAGACAGAACTGCCTCCTGTAATTTCTTCTTTTTACTCTTAAAAAAAGGGGTGGGGGAGGGAAAGCAAAAGGAATCTAGCTGGAGACTGCAGCCCAGGTGTTCCAGAAGGCAACTGCTATAATTGGTTGTTAAAAGCAGCACTGCCATCATTTCCCCACAGATTGAAAATCGACTTTTCCTCTCAACATTTTCCTCTGTGGCTGGGAAAATTAACAAATTAGTTGATCTTAATGAAATGACCATTTAAACACGTTCGAGCACTGGCCTCAAAGAGAAACAAGAGTTTTTTTTTGAAGCATCTCTCTCCTGAACCAAGTTCTTGCATAATCGAAATGGTTCAGTGTGTGTGAGTGGTGGTGTTTAAATACCAAATCATTCAAAATCTGTTCTCAGTATAAATGTTCTCATCGAGAAATCTTGCACATGGCTTAGCATAAATTGTAGCCTATTGTGAGGACGATCGATAAGCGAAATGTTCTCAGTTGTGTTAAACTGCTGTTAATTGATTGGAGAAATCTGAAAAAAACCCAAAAATGATGGCCATATGTAACTACTCAGGAAAAAGAAAGAGGTTTCTAAGGAAATGAACCTTGTTCTCAACCACTGTGGTGAGCTTTGGAACATCCAAGAATCCTTCAGTGGTTATTGAAATATTGTGGCAATATGAGTGACAAGTTAGGATGAGCGAAGTACAAGTCATCAGACTACGGACATGAGCAGGCTCAGAGTCTGTTGATACCAATGTTCTGCAGGGACACTTGGCAATACTTTGAGAAATGTGCCCATTGCTCATCCCCCCAATCCCCTTTCTAAAAATGTATCCTAATGGAATTTAGGGTGTGTGCAAAGATTTATTTACAAGGATGTTCACTGTAGACTTATTTATGGTAGAGAAAAATTGGAAGCAATCCAAATATCCTACAATAGGGTATTGGTTACATAAATCATAGAATGTAGTATAATTTTTTTTTGCAATTAAACCATAAAAAAATCTAGAAAATATACTTTAAAAGCTTACTAATAAAGGTTATCTAATAAGTCATGGGGTCATAAGTATTTCCTTTTTATCTTTTTGCTTGGTGCAAAAGTTATTTCCTTTTATCTTTATCTTGGTGTTCTCTCCTTTTTCTGCAATAAGCATGTGGTGCTCACATCATAAATCGCCCTCCCCCACCCTCTTAGCTATGTCTCAGAGCTTCTCAGTCCACCTCAGCAAAAGAATAAGCCACAGCAACCATCCTGGGCATAACTAGAACGTGGAATTGGAATCTCCTTAAAATCTAAAATTTTGCAGTTGTAACATCTTAACACTTCCTCATTTCACAGTATCTTCTCACACGTCTTTTAAATATACACTTCCTCAGAGTACTAAGGAATATATATGCTAGTGTTTTAAATTAGAATATTTTATTCTTAAAATGTTTGAGTATCTCCTATAACTGTTTACAAAATTGGGAACATCTGGTGCTCAGAATCAGTTCTTCAGAAAGTAGATTTGTTCTGGGATCTACTTCACATGTGAATCAGTTTAGTAAGAATAGTGAGTAGCGACCCTTAGAATCCGTTTCAGTAGATGGTGCAACTGAGAACCAATTATTGTCCGAAAGAAAAATCAAGGGAACTCCAGTAAGGAAAAAGCTCCTCTATCTTCATTCCTATTTATTTCTGACAGCCACAAAATGTCCTTAAGTTCTGTGAATGGGACCAGTGTACTCTCTCCCTGCCTCCTTATGCCTGAAGTCCAGTAGCCATGATCTGGATCAAAGAACAAATAGTCATGTATTGAGGGCTATAATGGAAAGCCAACCATATCACCCATCCATCAGACACACCATTTTTTAAATTTTCCAAAGAGTGTTATTCTCAACCATTGCTACGCCTGATGTCCCAAGTTGTACATCCAGGTTTCCTACTGCCATTGTGTCCCAATGCTATGGATTTTAACCCTTTCAAAGCTTATACTCTTACGACTACACCTGCATCCCCTTTTGGATTAGGTGCTTAGAGGGGAGTAAACCTGAAATGGTGACTGAAGTCTGGAGAAATAATTTCCATGGAGATTGGGAAGAAAGACCTTGCTTTGTGTGAACTAAATTAATAATTGATTGGTTTGGCTTGCTTCACTCAGATTGTGCGTGTGGTTCATGCTAACTGAGTCAGTTCCAGATCTCCATTTTGCTTAGAATTATGTAGATTTTGTATTCAACAAGCAACTCTTTACTAATTTATTATTCCAATAGAAACCTATTGGGCTTAGGAGACCCCAAAGGGAGAGTGCCTCTAAAATTCCCAATGTACTGCAGTACGTTTCCCATGGCATCTCTTTATAAACATGCTTAATCCTCCCAAATCCTCATCCTCCCATGGGGAGGGGGGTGCAAAATTGGAGGATTTTTTCCCCTCCATGATAATATAGTATGTTGTAAAAGCTTTACCATAGCATTTATGGTATTATATGGCCATTTTTTTTTTGTAGTACACTTTGTGCTCCTTAAATAAGGCTGTGCTATTACTCATCTTTCCACATCCAAATCTTCCATCTGCCACAAAATAGGCAATCAATGCGTTAAATACATGTGCAACAAATGAGGCGATAACTGTAAGAATTTGACATTCTCCTTGTGAAGAAATGCCATAGGATGGAATGTCCATTTACTGTTAAGGATAAACTTAACGTCTGCACTGGTAGTGATAAAAAGCAAGAAAGGAAAGCAATGATATTTTATAGTGCCCATTTAATGATCTATCAGGCTGGAAGAAAAGCTGGATTTTTTTTTCTCTCTATTGTGTAAGTCACTTTGATGAGGCAGATACCTGACAGCTTTTTGCCGGGGCATTTTTATGCATATGCCCTAACTGCTCAATCTCGTCAGATAATTTTTCAGTAAAATTGCAGCTAACTTCTGCACAAAGCTGATATCATTCTGTCACTCAGAAATCTTACACTGTATCAGAGTCACTGCACCAAACACCAGCCAGCACATGCAAGCTGGTCTGGAGCAAAGAACAGTCAGTAGAGCACCACGTTTCATTTCGAAACCACAGTGTAATTGATTAAGCTTTTACTTTCTCAGGCACTAGATAAAACACTGAACATATCATTATGAAGAAAAAGTAGTCTTTCTGCATTTCTTTCTCTCCTCATAGCTCTATTTCTACACCATATAAAGCTCTAGTATTCATAATTTAAAAAAAAATTTTTTTTACCGTTTATTCATTTTTAAGAGATAGAGACAGTACGAGTGGGGGAGGGGCAGAGAGAGGGGAGACACAGAATCGGAAGCGGGCTCCAGGCTCTGAGCTGTCAGCACAGGGCCCGGCGTGGGGCTCGAACCCACAAACCCTGAGATTATGACCTGAGCCGAAGTTGGACGCTTAACCGACTGAGCCACCCAGGCGTCCCCATACATAAAGGGAAAATGCCTCATAATGACAGAATCAAGGAACACCTAAAAGTAACCTGAAATTTATGTGGTAGAACACATTGGGTTAAAATCTTGTCTTTAGCTCTAGGACTTTGGAGAAGTGTCTAGCTTTCACCCTCCCTTCTTAAGAGGCCTGTTCAATAGCAGAAATACGTGAAGTGTAAATTAAGTGTCAGACAATACACTGGGCTCCTGGTGGGTGTTGGAGACAGAAAGACAGGAGGAGTTGAAGTGGCTTTGTGTGAGGGGCTCAGAGTCTGGAAGGGAAAACAGACAATATGATAAATTATAAAGAAACCCATAGGGGGTGCTTTGGGACCCTAGACGGGGAACATCTCTCTTCCATATCTTTTTTTTTTTTTTTTTTGCTAGTTACGTTTGCTTTGGGATTTTATCACTTGTACCTGAAGAGTCCTGGCTACTGTGGTCTCTTAGTCCTAGCAACACTGCTCATCAGTCCTTACTCTCTGGGACCTATACAGTCTCTCTACTAGGATCCAGGGCGATGTCCCCAACCTTTGATTCCTGTGCTCCCCTAATTCATAAATGTCTTCCACCTGTAGGCAAACTCATGGAGGAATGTGCTACAACTAGCGTAGGTTTACCTTCTCGTGGTTGAAGCAGGTGTCTTCATGCTGTAGAGCATCTTTAAGAATTAGAGAAAAGAGGTTAACTTTCTGCTATTGCAAATGCTCACATGGTTCGATCACTAGCTACTGCCGGAATACAACTGGCATTCCTGGGTTTTAAAACCGGCCATTTGGCCTAGCTGGTTACACAGTCCTGGGTTTTGCACTTCAGGTTTCTTCTATCTGTCTCTTCCTGGGTGGAAACCACAGCAACCCAGTCACAGGATTCTGTTGGCAAGTTGCTGAATGCAGCTGCCAGACAGGGTCTCAGGTCTGTTACTTCTTTAAAGTCAGATTTATTGTGACGTCAAGGACCCCAAGGGGACACCTAGCCCTCTCTGGTTGCCATTTTAAGAGGCAGATTGGGTCCGGTAGAAGAGAAATTTAACTAAGCAAGTCTTTTTATATTTATTGAATAAGCACTTTTCTTCAGCATTTGTGGGTGTCAGGTACTGAGCTAGGAACTACAGAAAAGACACAAATGCCCTCATGTAATTGACAGCCAAGCAGGGGAGGCCGCCATGAAACCAAACACGTGCACTGTGCTGTCATGGAAGCTAAACAGAGAGTCGGAGGGGGCAGAGGGGAGCTGGAGAGCTGAAGAAATCTCCACAGAAGGGGTCACATCTCAGCTGGGTCTTGAAAGACAGTACTTCATCAAGAAGTGAGGAGCAGTCTGTTCAAAGGCACTGGAGTGAGAAACAATGCAGCATGATTGAGGGATGATTTTAGTGCAGTTGTGGGAGGAGGAAAGAGGGTTCGAGGGACTAACAAGTTCTGCCCCAGATGTAAGTGGACTGCTTTTCTCCTGCCTGTGCATTCCGTTAGTGTCTCCTCTCCTTAGCGGAAGAGAATTTCTACTTCCTCTCTTCTTCCCAGAGGCTAGATTTTTAATAACTCCCTGCTTTCAAAATGTTAATTTCAACATGTTTTGGGAAACAATGTTACATTTTTTACCCTGACCATGGAGGCAAACATTCATTAAGAGGTTTTCAAATGATCTGAAAGAATACAATGTTTTAAAAAGTGCAATTTACCCAGCAATTTCTACTTGAGGAGCTGAAACGCTTGGTGCATCAGATTCATAGTTTTACCATCAAACAAAACGGAAATCGGAGCCCTGCAGCCTGTAAAGTGCTCTGGTCACGTATGTCACGCCCACAAAATGGTTGCAGCAGCTTATAATCATCAAGGAGAGCCTTTGTGTGTGTTTTTTAAAGTTTATTTATTTAGAGGGAGAGAGGGAGGAGAGGGAGAGAGGGAGAGAGGGAGAGAGGGAGAGAGGGAGAGAGAGAGAATGAATTCTTCCAAGGCAGGAGGGGGCGGGGGAATTGTTACCAGAAAATAAAAGGTGCCTAGAAGATGAAAACAATATAGGTCCACTACAATTGTAAATCAGATTACGTTATTTGTTTTCTCAAAAACTATGATTAAAGCAAGGGTATGCAAAATAAGGCTGTTTCATTTAACTTTATTTTTGTGACATTTTTTAGAGTGAAACACCAAGGTATGCATGTATTAGCCACTTCAAAAATACAGGAAGAAAAGGAAAGAAGGTGTTTATGCAGGTAGGTTCCAACGTGAAAAAATTGTGTTGATATGCTTCAAAGAGGAATATCATTTCCAATGTATGCTACATTAGATGCGAAAGTTATTGCAAAACAGTATGGTTTTGTCAGTGAAGTGCTAAGATTTGCATGTGAGATGAAAACGAGTGGTTGTTTTGGTTGCTTTCCCAATCAAATCTACTGTTCATTTGTGTCAATTTCAAAGCTGTTTCTATCAAAGTGAGCAGAATCAGACACAAGTAACAAACCGAACGAGAAGTTACAAGTTGTTATATGCCATAGCCTAAGCATTTTCTATTGACACCATTTTGCAAGGTCAGCAGTTTGTCCAAGAGTAACAATTTAGAAACTTAATTGATGACCAAACCACCAAATAGATCCTAACTCCATTTCACTCTTCTGCTCAATTTACTGTCACTTTGATCCTTTGACTTCTCTTTCGCCTGTTCTCTTCCCATACTGCACAGTAAAACCCATACAAAACCCAGTTCTCTGCTCTTCTCATCCCACATTACCTACTTTCTCTAAATACTTTATTACAATAAGCACATTTTCTTGTTTCTTGTCTTTTCCTTTTTCTCCTTGCCTCTCTTCCCCCCGCCCCCTAGTAATTTCCTGATTTCTTGTCCAGATGAATGCAGTTACAGAATTGTACTGAAGAAAGGTTTAGGGAAAATGAAAAAGAATATATAAATGAGATGGAAGATAAAAGAGAATAAAATAAAAATGAGAAAAGAAAACCTAAAGACAGTGCATTGCTTTGGTATAAAAATAGAGACTACTGTGGGACTTGCACATTGAGACTACATGGAAGAGGTCATGGTCACTAGCTACCTGCAGAGCTTTTAAGTTGTCCTTTTGGACTCCCTTCTGAAGGCAAGTGGATGTGTGGAGGGTAATTCCTCCAAGTGTTTAAAGGGATAGACACTGTCCTACTTCCTCTCTACAGCTTGGAAAGTAACTTTAATACACAGTCTCCCCAGAAGGGATATAGGAGGAAAAGGAAGGGAAAGAGAAAAACGGGCTTTGACACTAGAACTTGTAAATGTGGAAAAAAGGGAAAGATACAACCAATATTGAAAATAATATCATTGCTTAGATGTAACTTGTGGCTCTCTGTGGACAAAATTTTCACTAAAGGCATAAAAGCGGTCATGCTTTTAAAGGACCTTTGGCAAAAGGGTAAAGGTTTAATAGCTGTACTCGGGGTTTATTGAGTAGTTTTGTAAGATTTACTTTTAGCAACAGAGGCAAATATAAGCTGGTGTCTAAATGTACACTTAACCACAGATGATGGTTTTGAGGCATAGACACCCTAAATTCACAGGGATATGGCAACCCTGACCCATCTGGAGGCCTTTGTGGGAAAGACTGAGTTAGCGAATCAGCACAAACAAGATTTGTTTTAATTTCAGCTGTAACACACACTAGTCCCGTGACTTGCACAAATGGTGGGTCTTCGTTGCAACCTCACAACTGTGAACTGGGGAGGAGATAATGAGCAGAAGCATATGGGCTTATCTATAAAATGGATTTCAATAAACAGTAAAGCTGTACAATGTGAGGGATTCTTAAATATCCAACACATGTGTTCACACTAGATGGGCTTTTTCCAAAATCCCTTTCTTGTTGATTTCCCTGTTGACTGCATTATTGTCAGGAAAGATAGCCTGCATGACTTCTGATGTAGACGGTATTGAGATTTCCTTCCTAGGTTACTAAAGGAATTTTTTGTCAAGTTGCCTTATATATTTGAGAATAATCTCTCTTTTCTCCTGCAGAGTTTTCTCTCTCTGATCAAGTTTGGTGATGGTATTAATCAAAGGCATTAGAGCCTCTTTAAGAGGGGTATGCAAAATAAGCCTCCTTCAAAGTGACAAACTTAGATTTTTTGTGTGAAAATCTCCCATACTGATTGTGGATTTGTCAAGTTTTGGTTTATGTATTTTGGAACTATGTTATTAGGCATATAAATGTTCATAACTGTTAACTTTTTGATGGGTCACACCTTATGATCAATAATAAATACTCTTCTCTTTTTAATGGCTTTCATTTTGTTCTGTTTTACCTCACAGTTCATTTTGTCAAAAATTAAAACCGCTGTGCTTGCTTTCCTTTCGGTGGTGTTGACTTATGATAGTGTTTTCCCTTGCTTTATTTTCAAGCTTCCTGTGTCACTGTCCTAGGTCTCTTGTGGACAGCATAAAGGTAGACAGTGTTTGTTTAGTCAGGTTCTTCGAGAACTTTGTCTTTCAACAGAAGTTTTTATTCAATCACGTTTATTATAATTTCTAATATATCTGGACTTAATTTTGTTAGATATTTCTAATTGTCTTGTTATCTAGTTACTATGGCTTCTGGCTTTTCTTTCTCACTTCTCTGTGCTCTATGTGATTATTTTCCCTGAGCAATTTTTCCCTGTAGTAGTTTGGAAATCATATCTCTTATTCTTCCATTAATTCTCTTTACACTTTTTTTACATCCCACTGATTTTACTTTTATTTAAAAAAATTAAACTGTGGGCACCTGGGTGGCTCAGTTAAGTGTCCGATTTCGGCTCAGGTCATGATCTTGCAGTTCATGAGTTTGAGCCCCGCGTCGAGCTCTGTGCTGACAGCTCGGAGCCTGGAGCCTGATTCAGATTCTGTGTCTCCCTTTCTCTCTGCCCCTCCCTGCTCAAGCTCTGGCTCGCTCTCTCTCTCTCTCTCGCAAAAATAAATACTGAAAAAAAAATCAACTTTGTATTCAACTGTTATATCCATGCAAAAAGTGTGCAAATAAATTTTCACAAATTGAATGCATGTGTGCCATCAGAACCCAGATCAAAACATGAAAAATTAACATCAACCTGAAGCCTCTCTCCTAAGGTCCTTCCTAGCTACTACCTCTCTGCCCAGGGGAGCTTCTGTTCTTACTCCTATCACCCTAGATGATTTGTGAACTTTACATAAATCCAATCATACTCTTCAGCATTTGGGTTATTTGCTTACCATACTATTTGTGCCACTTATCCACGTTACTTCGTGCAGCAATAGTTTGTTCATTCTGGTTTCCGTACAGCAGGGAGCATACAGTATATCACTGAATAAATCTCGGCAGTTTAGCTATCCGGTTCATTAGTGACTGTTCTCACTTCTTTTCAGCTGTTTTTCGCCACTATAAATAATGGTGCTATGAACCTGCTTGGCACGGTCTTATAGTGAATACACGACAATTTCAGCTGGGTATGTATACCTAGCAGCAGAAGTGCAAGTGTCCCAGAGTCTGTGTATATTCAGCTTTAGGAAGCTTTTAGTAGGTGGAGTAGAGGCGTTTTACTGCCAGTTTTCCAGAATGGGTGCACCATCTCAGACTCCAAACACTAGTTAGTAAAGTTTCAGTTGTTCCATATCCTTGCCCACACTTTATTTCCATCTTTTTCCACTGAAGTCCCTGTGGTGACGATGTAATAACATCACATTATAGTTTTAATCTGTATTGCCTTGATGACTATGCACTTGAGTATGTTTTTGTGTTCACTGGCCGTTTAGATATCTTCTTGTGTGACATCTTTGCTAATTGTTCTGTTGTGTCATGTACCTTTTTGCTTATTGTTCTGTAGTAGTTCTTTAAATATTTTAGATAGGAGTTATGTGTGGATATATGTAATGCAAATATATCCTTCCAGTTTTGTGCCTTTTGATGAACAGTAGTACTTAATTTTTTTAATGTTTATTTATTTTGAAAGAGAGAGTGGGGGAGGGTCAAAGAGAGAGGGAGAGAGGGAATCCCAAGCAGGCTCTGCACCATCAGGGCAGAGCCCAACACAGGGCTTGCTCTCACGAACCATGAGACTAAGATCTGAGCCCCGGTTGGTCCAGTCCCTAACTTTTGATCCTTCTAGCCCCGGTCCCATATGAGCGAAGAAGCCTTCAAGATGAGCAAAGCCCTAATCACTGTCTGCCCGCACCAGTATGTGAGAGCCCAAGTACGAACCACCTGAGCCCAGTCAACCCTCAGAATCTTGAGAAACATTAATATTAAATCATTGTTTCATACCATCATTTTTGTTATACCAGATAACCGGGGCAGAGTCACCTCCTGAGGTATTATTCTAAGTATTTCTTTATGTACTTAAGTCATTTAATCCTCACGGCACGATGCTTCCCACTTTACATACGGGACAGTCGATGTATAGAGAAGTTAAAAGCATCTTGTGGCTTTTTTCTAATAACCCCAAATCTAGTAGCATAAAATAATGATTCTGCTGAGCTGGGCCTGGCTCACCTGATCTTCACTGGCCTCATTCATGCATCCGCAATTAGCTGTTGGCTCACTGATGGCTGGGAAGTCTATGATGGCCTCTCTCATATTTGTGGCATCCACTCATTGTGATCGGGGGCATACCAGGGTGACAGAGTCATGCGATCTCTCATGTGATCTAGCAGGCTCATCTGGACTTGTTCACACGGTGGTGGTGGTGTTCCACGAGAATGAGTGAATCATTCAAGGGCTCCTGAGGCCTAACCTTGGGATCGGTGCAGTGTCATTTCTGCTATGATTTGTTCATTAGATCAGGTCACAAGGCTAGCCCAGTCAAGGTGTGAGGAAGATGAAATCTTCCTCTTGATGGCGAATCGTATTGCAAGGGGTGGGATACAAGACGGGGAGATTCTTGGGCTGTTTTGCAACGACACGCCATATTACATAACTTGCCTATTGTTACACGGGTCATGAGTGACAGAGCCAGGATCTGAACCCAGGCAGTAGGGCTTTGGAAGGCGGACCACTCACTACTACACTACCCTGAGTAAATGATAGCTAGTATTAGTTCTTGGTGAAAACCACCTTAAAAGGCAGGCTGGCTGGCTCCTCTATCAAATCAGAAACCCAAGGTTTTCACCGCATGTTAGAGCAGATGGTTTGAATCTGTGCTTGACCACTTACCAGCTATTTGTTCTGGGGTAAATTACTCAAACTCCTTGAATCTCAAGTTCCTCCTATGAAAAGTGATTGTTTTTGGAAGATTAACTAATAAGGTACAGTCAGTTCTGCTGTAACACAACATATGCATTTCTAAAAATCACCGTGCCATGCAAAATTGCACAATAAAAACCACAGGGCTCATGGAAAAAGCGAGGTTGGAGGAGGCATAACACTAAACCATCAGTGACATACATTACAACAAAGACTAAGACCCTAAAGAAAATGGCAGTGCAATTTTACATGAGTCATGGTTAATGTACGAATGCTACAATAAATATGGCTTTGTATTGGGAAAAAGACCTGACATTTGTTTGTGAAACTGAGTATCGGAAGGGTTGCCGCTTGCGTGTTACTGTGGAAGGGGGATCTGAAGTTGGATGACATATGGTGACACTGCACACGGATGGGCTGCCTCATGACAGGTGGGGAACTGAGGCAGCTTGTAGGCACCTCATGTACGTGTGCGCGTGCACAGTGCGTGTTCCTAAGTGGTCCGTTTCAGCTGAGTGAGAGGTTTTGTTTTCACCCAGTGCTTCTTCCAGACAGTATTGTGCATAAGCACGCGACATTCATGTTATTTGCAAATGGTTCCCTAATATGTCAGTCGTTCGTGTTTTCAAAACCTGCAATTCAACAGAATTGACTGTAGATTTATTAGCATCCGTCTTGCGTTTATTATCTCTCAGTCATCACTATTTGCAATGAAGACTCATTGAATGTAAACACACAAATAAAAGACATAACCTGTTGAGTGGCATTAACATGTGTGAAGACAGGATATGTGGGGGTCCAGCAAGCAATCAGGAAAAACAAAGGCCAGCGAGCAAGAATTGTCAGTGTGTTTCCAGCACTGGCCAGAGAATCCTGGTGTCCTGCCTTCCTGGCAGGCAAATCTCAATTTGGAGATGGATGTGTCAGGCCTAATGACATCTGTTACTAAGGTCACACGACTTCCTCCTCCTGTTCCCAGTCCATGCTCCACCAGCAAACTTGTGATTATGATTTGCCTCCTTGCGCCATTAGGCGGCTGCCTTCTCCTGCTGACATAAACGTTCTGAACCCCTTGGCAGTTACATTTCTTACTGTAAACTGCTAAATCGGCACTCTGTTTTGTACATCAGTCTCTTGTAAATTCCAGGGATTAATCAACTACAAGCACACTGACACATTCCATTTTCTGGATCTGCAAAGCTGAGGAACAGATGCTGGAATGCGGTGACCCTGAGAAGTGACTGCGCCCTGCCAGGCCTGACAGCTGCCTCCCCAGATGCCGTATTTGCCCATTCTCTGACTGCAAGAGTGCTGGCGTGTGACCGCACCAGATCTGGACACATGTGCATGGGAGCAGATATAAAGTAGGCTTTTGAAGGTTCTCTTATGGCAGGACCAACTTCTTTGTTCACTCATTATGAGCTTCAATAGCTGCGATCTGAAGCTCAAGGCATAGCATCTTCACTTACAACACTTGGATTTTGGATAGCTGACTTTGAACGAATTTGCACCTGCAAATACTGATTTTTCTCTTTCTTCAGGGGGTAAATTACCTCAGAAAGAAAAGGAGTATGACATTCAGCTGTCTTCTCTATTCCCTATTCATTTTGAACAGAACCTGAACTAACAAAAGCACACAAGATTAGTGTCATCAAAGAGAAGTTGGAGAGAAATAGACTCTTATTTTGCTTCTGTGCAATACTGTCAGACCTCGAACTCCATGATTGGGTCTGAAATGCACCACTTTTGAAGATGCCAGGCTTGTAATCTTGTCTCTTACCAACTCAGAGAATTTGTAGGCTTTACCTGTGGATGAACACATACTCCTACAAATAAACCAGAGATGTTTGCAGACATTTGCGGTAGTTTGAAGGCAAAAATAATTGGCCACTTAGGTGGATTGGAACCATGGCCATTACCTGAAATCTTTCAAAGCTTGTAAAGTTGAATACTATCAATACCTGTCATCTCATAAGAATACCTTAGTATTTAAACTAATTCAATGGTAGTTTGCATATTTATAGGATGAAGTATCAATTCTCTATGGTTGCATGCACTGTCGCTGTCTTTAAGTATTCACTCAACAGCTCAATTATTTGTTCAGCAAATATTTACTAAATACAGTAACTGAACTCCAGGCACCATATTATGTGCTAAGGATATAACAGGTGTGTGATCCTTGGCTTGTAAGAGCTTGAAGTCTGGTTGAGGCAAAATACAAACAATGAATTTATTATACAATTCATTAATTCATTTGTTCAACAAATCTTTATTGAGCACCAATGTGCTAAGAGTTACTCGACCCTTTGGGAATGCAACAACGAATCTGGGAAACAAAGTCCTTGCTTTGGTAAGCCTGCATTGTAGGAAACAGTTAATGAATAAAAGTAAATAAATAATTTCAGATGGCCATAAATGCTATGAACAAAATAAAGCAGGGTGAATTAATACAGAATGAGTAGGGAGGGTAGTATTTTAGCCGGAATTATTAGGAACAGATTCTCTGGGAGTGTGACATCTGTGTTGAGATCTGAGTATCAGGAAATGGCCAGCTGTGAGGATCTGGAAGAGGAGTCTTCCAGTAATTTCAAAAGCCCTGAGAGAACAAGCTTGGTGTGTTTGTGGGCACCAAAAGTGAGCCTGTGTGGCTGCAGCAGGACTGTGCAGAACATGGGGTCAAAGATGTAGGCAGGGACCTCAAGACCATTTGCTAAGCATTGGAATTTTATCCTAAATTGGTGGGAGTTCCTGGTGTTTGGGATTGTTGGACACTGAAATAGCCTGACTCATGTTTTTAAAAGATTATTCTGGCAGTTTGCCCAGGGGCTGGATGGAAATGGGTCAACAAAATGGCATCTGCTATAATCCAGTAGGGAGATGGTTAGGACAAGCACAGCTTCTGTAGTGATTAGGCTGCAATGTGACTGGTGTTATAAAAGCTGTATATACAAAGAGCCATGAGAGCACAGGTCCAAGTGGGATTAATTCTGCTTTGAAAGGTTGGGAGTTCATGGCGAGGGGCATGTGGGATACCACATGTGAGACTAGAGCAGTGATCGGCAAACTTCTGTAAAGGATCAGAGGGTAAATATTTTAGGATTTAAGAGATACATGGTTACCTGTTGCAACAGTCAACTCTGCTGTTATAGCTCAAAAGCGGCCATAGACAATGCACAAATGAGTGGGTGTGGCTGTGCTCCAATAAAACTTTATTTACAAAAACAGGCAGCCAGTGGATTTGGTCTGCCACCTGTACTTTGGTCACCCCTGGTCTAAAGGTTATTGTCTCCAGCACTGCTGAGTTTCTTCTCTTCCTACCTTGTCTCTCTCAAGTCATTTCTCGTCATCCTCATTCTTTTAGTTTTGTTTACGTTAACTTGGATAACTCAGATATTTTTTCTATGTTATTGAAGTGATTTATGGTATCACCAACTATTATGTCTCCCTCCCTCCCTCCAATCTGGTCAAATGCTTGGTCTGATGGTCTGCTGTAGAGATGATCTGAAATTTGCCCAAGAATCACAGCAACTTCTTGGTGAAAAGCCCATAGTGGTCTTCATTTCCTACTCACTGCTCTATCTTCCATGTTGGTTTTCTGGTACTGAGAACGATTGCTTTCACTGATATTGAGGCCCATTTTATTAATTGTCTTCAGCTTCTGTATGAAATCAAACAGCAAGTTCCATTTCCTCTTCCTCATAAAGTTTTCTATCCACCTTTTTACCTTGTACATCAATCACGACCCACCAGGGAAAGGAAAAAAAAAAAAAAAAAAGCACTGTATTTAAAAGTTAACAGAGTGAATAGGGATCACTCATGAAGAGGCTAAAAGGCACACAGAGAGCAGGAAGATCTCTAAGAGATTAGCGAAAGGGAGAAGCCATTTACCAACCCCAGGCAGGGGCAGGGTGGGGATGAAGGAAGGAACTGGGGTTACTGGAGTCCAGGGGCTAGACTCACCAGTCGGTAAGTAGAACCCACAGGCCTATTTGGGAGAGAGATGATCATTGCTGAGACAATGCCTGGGACAGTGCAGTAGAGGAAAAAGTAACTAGAGTTCTTTCTTTTTCCTAATCCACAATCATCTGCCTGTCCTTACACTGACCAAACTGACACAGAAGCCAGCTGACACCAGGGCCCATGCAACAGTGGGACACATCAGAGCAGAGCAAGGGCAAGGGGTGGATCTGGGGGAAACGGACCCCACATGCACTCATCCTTTCTTCCTTTTGCCAGCAAAATGGTTCAGGTATACTCACTATCCTACACTTATCTGACCCTGATAACAC
The DNA here is from genome assembly GCF_046562875.1 of Panthera onca. NCBI lineage: Eukaryota > Metazoa > Chordata > Mammalia > Carnivora > Felidae > Panthera > Panthera onca. Next base: position 37,043,452 of record NC_138349.1, on the reverse strand, counting down.
CTCACCAAAGTCTCCTATTTCCCAAACTAACTCACTCTTCAAGCTCTACTCTTCCACGTGATCCAGTATTGGTCAAACCCATAACCAATTTCATGGTTGAACTCAAGTCACACCTCTTTCTTGAAATAGCTTTGGTCACTCCAAAAATCCCCAGTAGACTCCATTTCTTTTGAAGCCCTGCATCAAGTATTGTTTCCAAGAAGCCCTGGATACTTGATCATGTATTTCCTTATACTGGATCTAAACATTTCTTCCAAGTAGACTAGATTTTTCTCAAGTACAAAGACAAGACTTTCTAGTTCTTTGTATTTCTTATGGGCCTACCATATGGGTGGGTACAAGTAGGTGCCAAATAGATACTCACTGACTGATTACACTTAACAAATGACCCTAAAGGTAAGAAGAAAACCTCATTTGCCTAATTTGCAGTCTCTCGAATAGTCACAAAGAGACTCCTGAAAAGTCAGAAAGAGAATGTGGCTGGAATAGACAAAGGTTTGCAGAGAGATCAAAGTGAGGAGGAGACTCGAAATCCTTTCCAGAAGGCACACTGAGCGGCACACAGGCACATACACGAACAGCCAAAGGCAACCATCAAGTGGGCATAGAATAGCAGGTCCTTGGATCAGAGAGTGCCCTGGTTACAGATACAGAGAGAAATGTGCATATCACACACAGACCAACAAAAGTATGTAGAAGTTGGTCTTACACATGTATTTTTTTTTTTTTAAATTTTTTTTTTTTTCAACGTTTTTTATTTATTTTTGGGACAGAGAGAGACAGAGCATGAACGGGGGAGGGGCAGAGAGAGAGGGAGACACAGAATCGGAAACAGGCTCCAGGCTCCGAGCCATCAGCCCAGAGCCTGACGCGGGGCTCGAACTCACAGACCGCGAGATCGTGACCTGGCTGAAGTCGGACGCTTAACCGACTGCGCCACCCAGGCGCCCCCACACATGTATTTTTTAAAAATGCTTAGAGGGACAGCTACTGAAGAAGTCTCCGGTACTCTGAGGGATTCACTACCAAGATGCAGTGTTTTTCAGAAGGAAGCCTGCTTCACAGTCAGTTTCCCCAGGTCCAGACTGCCCATCTGTGATGTGAGCTGTCTGGAGGAAAAGAGTTTGGAATCTGCCCAACCAGACACCAGGCACAGACCGCCTCAGAGCCAGAGGTGACCCAAACTTGCTTGCCATTCACAGTCCATTGCACAGCCTCAGCTGAGCTCTCCCTGGATGGCCTGGGATATCCTCCTTGGGTGATTCAGCTTCTCCACAAATCAGCAGCTTCAAGATTCACACTCTGTAACTTTGTATCAACATTTTCTTGACACATCGGGGACAAGTAAGAAGGTGATGGAACACGGGCTGCCCAGGCATTTTCGTTGCCCAGCGGCCATAACAGCCCTTCCACGACTCATATGGGTGCCCCTTGTAAATATGCCAGAAGAAAGTTTTTGATGGTTTCTTCCGGTGCCTGACATCCTACAAAACCAGCATCCAGTCCCTGGGGTGATGGGATAAAAGACGTAACTATGTCACTAAGATCCGAATGGCTCTTCTGGGGCAACGCCCTCTGAAAGAGGTACCTATCCCTCAAGGAACAGAGTCATAGTTCTCCTTCCAAGACACAGAGAATAAGTGTCTGGTGATCTGGAGGAGGTCATCGGTGACTCCAGGTGACACTGGGAACATGACAGAAATGGTTGCAATAGTTTGGTTTATATGCTGAGGTATCACTGCCTCCTTCAACTTGCTGACCTAGGGACCTCTGAAGGGAAAATGCCTGTATCTAAGACCTACAACCTCTGGGACCTAGGAAACATTTGGATTGTGTATAAGTACTTTGGAGGATTCTCAGAAACCCTTGGGGGAGAGTCAACCTTCTTCCTCCCTCGGTGAGAATATCTTCAGCTAAAGAACAATGGGGGAATCTTCCAAGCAGAAGTGCCATGGAATTAATGTTACTGCAGTTGCACTATAAGTTGGATGGTGATGCTGAGAACACCTGGGTTCCATGAAGAGTTTCCTAATTGTGAGAAGGGACTCAAGATTGGATGGTCTCCAGTGAAAGTGACTTCTGTTCTTTTTAATGTTATTTATTGTGTGTGTGTGTGTGTGTGTGAGAGAGAGAGAGAGAGAGAGAGAGAGAGAGAGAGAAATCTCAAGCAGGCTCCATGCTGACTGAAGCGGGTCTCAGCCCCACCAACTGTGAGATCACGACCTGAGCTGAAATCAAGAGTCGGACGCTTAACCTACTGAGCCACCCAGGCACCCCACAAGTGAGTTCTTGAGGAACTCAAGCTTGGACACATCTAGTAAGCAGGGATTATCGAGGGGATCTGGGTTTCCCTTTTTTGGGAGATCTTAGGATCTTGAATTCCCTTCTAATTCTCAAAATCAAAGGTGAGATAATTTCTGTAGAATATTCTTATTGGGCAGCCTTGAAAAGTTGTCTTATCTGTCCCTTGGATGTTACTGTGTTATTCTGAGGCTGTGTATCTTTCTCACTTCAGCCATAAGTTCTTATTTTCATAGTCAAGAATGTGGGGGAACACAGGGACAGAGTGGCAATGGAAAAGAAACACGAGAGGCAGCTTTGGAAAAACAAATCTTCTGCAGGCTTATAGATCTTATAGGAATTTAGTTCACAGTTGCTTTTAGGATCCTGGGTGGTTGCCTAAAATCTGTGCAGTAGTATGCAAGGAGCTTCAAGTGCAAAGTTACGCTCTCCATCATTCCCACTTGCCCGTATGGCAACGACAGAGTTATACAACTGACAGATTTTCTCAGCAGGGTAGCACATTGATCATTGGGGGATTTACTGAGGAACATTGTTGGCAACTGAGGCTTCCACATAGGCAAGCTGACCCCATCGCTAACTTAGTTCAAATAACTTGACAGCACAGAATGTCAACAGTTCGTGACCTGATAGTTCACTTCAGACAAGGAAGAAACTAAATCACCCTTCAAATAAAGTTGAAATATGTGAAAAGGAGCAGTTTTCTCTAGAAAACTTCTTCTCTAGAAAAGGTCTACTATCATATCTGAATCATAATTTGCTAGACTGTTAGAGCAGAAAGATTAGTGATGATCTAGTAGAGTAAAATTAAGTTCCTCAGTAAAATGAAAGAATTGGGGCGATTTTATGGATGTGGTAACTTGAAGCTCTCTGGCTTTGTACTGCCCACTGCCCATGGCCACGCAATGGGGACTGACATCCTACTTGGTGTCAGGGGAAAATGACATTTTGCAAAAGCACACACACCAACCAACAACTAATTCTAGATTAAGGTGCCATTTGTGAATTTCATTTTGTTTAACCTTGTTCATGTAAGTTAATGGGTCAAGACAGAAAGAAGTCCATTGCTAGAGCTATCATTTCCTTTAGTTATTTTAATGTTTATTTATTTTGAGAGTGAGTGAGAGTGTGCATGCACACACGAGGGGAAAGGGCAGAGAGAGAGGAAGAGAAAGAATTCCGCGCAGGCTCTGTGCTGTCACAGTGGAGCCCGACAGGGGGCTCAATCTCATGACAGATCACAACCTAAGCTGAAATCAAGAGTTGTATGCTTAACTGACTGAGCCACCCAGGCACCCCATGAAATTATATATACGATTTTAATCTGAAAGATCTGAAAGATATATACAAACTTGATCTGAAAAAGTTGTGGGAGAACAATCTTGACAATTCCATGTATCGCAGTCTCTGCTAGGATTAAATTGTTTCCTCTCGTTTGTTCAATCTCTTGGATTCAAGGTCCATTTCCCTACCAGGCTGTGTTTGCCTTCCAACGGTTCATCCCAAATCCTCTCCCTCTCCAGGATGGAATGGCGAAGAACGGCAGATTTTGCATATCCTCTGGAGTTCAGAGGTAGCTATCAGCAGTATGGGTTCTTATGCTGTCCTGTAGTTCGTATCGATCTCTGATGGAAAAATCCTTGAGTACTAAGTGACCCACTCTTACCTGATGTATATGGCTGACAACACTTGTGTCCTATTCTCTTGACACAGGCATTGTGCCCTGGGAGCTAAGCCATCTCCCTGCAGACCAGACATCAGGCTTGGTCCATCTGCCCAATGCAGTGACCCCTCACGGGGCACATTTATTAGACCAGAACCATCAGCTACTTGTCTCCTGTGAGGACACAGGTGCTCCTGGTGCCCTTTCTACAGCCTTCTCTCTACCCAAATACTCCCCCCACCCCAACCCCCACACCATTTAACTGTGTGCTGCTTCCTCTGAGGCTGTTTTCTCTCAGGAAGAGGGGCACAGCCGCCTCTTGGCTCTGTTTCTCTCTCTACCCCTTACAAATCTAGGCCTGTTATATCATTTCCTCTCTTTCAAAGGGTTATGGGAAGGGGGAGGATTTGCAGAAAGCCCTCCAAGCTCTAGAACCATAAAACGTTCACCTGTTTTCTGTCAGGTGGGAGTTTCCTCACACTGCTTTACTACTTGTTTCCCCTGCAGCTTCTAGCAAAGCTTTCGTCCTGTGACGTGTGAAGATGAATTAGGTGAACTTTGAAAATCCTTTCTCTCTCTGGAGAAGATCTCATTTTCAACACTAATGTTGCCCATTCCAAGTTTCACAGGTGAGTAAACTTCCCTTGTGAGGGAGGAACTGAGCGTGCGCTCTTGAGGCAGGAGGCTGCACTACCACAGTTGTCTTCAGCTGGTGAGAAGAAAAAAGAGGCTCAGTGGGGTTCTCGATCTCCAGTCTGTCTCCATGTGACCTCCACCAGGGTAGCTTGCTGTCCCCTCCCCAATGGGGCAACTCGGGGGCTTTAGCTTGCTCACCCCTCCAAGTCTACTCTTTCATATTATAATACCTTCCCCACCACCTCTCATTTTCTGCCTCCAGACAGTCAGTCAGTCTAGGACTACAGATTATTTCCATGCAACACCATGAGACTTTGGATTGCCAACTTATTCCCTTCTCTAGGCCGTCTTTCCACTTTTTAGCAAAGGGGAAGAGAGAACCACGGTTCCTACAATCAGAAACTTTGGGGATGGAGTAAGGAGTTCAGTGAAAGATGTGCCTGTGTCTTCCTCAGTCGCTCATCTATATGTGCAAATAGAGCAGTGAACCCCACCCACTACAGATTCCACATCGGAGGTTCCTCTTTGATGGAAGAGGAAACCTCCCATTTTGGAAACCTGTTGAAAAAGTGTATTATCAAAGGCAAAAAAGAAATACTTTAAAGATGAAAAGGAGGGACCGCTAAGATTTATGATCTATGTTTTCAACATTAAGTATTCCTCAAACCTTTCCTACTTAGAGCACAGGACGATGGAGGCCGTATGCGTGTTTGTGTTTGAGTGATGATGATGGAGACATGTCATTTCTTTGAAATCTCATGGTTCGGTTTTTAAAAAGAGGTACAAACTTCCACTTACAAAATAAGTAAGTCACAGGTACCTGTGTGGGCACATATGTGAGGTGTTTGGAATAAAGAACAAATACCATGGGATTAGTGTATGGTAGTTAGTCTCAGTAAATTTTAAGTTATTGGATACTGTATTATACATTGCCATAATCATCTCCTCTTCCTCCTGACCTCCCAAGTTTAAGATGGTTATTTATGTGAAAGCACCAAGTATAGCTAAGGTCCGCTTATTTTATATCTGAAAAAGTTAAAATGAGGCATATTCAAGATTTGATTCTGGATGACCTCCTCATTTTCAACAATGACATTGAAAAGTCCATCCAATAAAGCTGGCTGAGAAAAAAAAAACAAAAAAACAACTATATCAATGTGTGTATTTGTTGAGTCCAAAACACATTACTCTGCTAAGAGCTTCACATGTTTCTCATTTTAACTTTACAAAACCCCCAGAGAACCCAAATAATTTGCTCACAGTCATACAGCTGGGAATGAACAAAGGTGCAATTTGAACTCTGGTCTGTTTGAATTCTGAACAGTATGCACCTTCTATAAAATAACGTCATTCTCACTGCACCAAACAAAACCACAGGGAAGGAGAGACAATGACCAGATTTCACTCTCCATTGACATTATGGTCATTACTCCCAAATTCCAATAAAAATGTCAACAGTAATTACTCTCTTAATTGGCCATAGATTCCTGGATTGTTCCCTGACGATTCAAAACTTTGGTTTTTCTCCAAGCCAGTCCCTTCTCTCTTGTTCACACTGTCCATCCTGGCTCTGGACAATGTCACTGGCGCCTTTTGTAATCACTCAGTTCTGCTGCCTCTTTATGAGAGAGAGACTAGGATGATCATGGCCATGGTAATGAGGTCTGGATAGGCAGACTTCAGGTCAAATAGGGCTACTCTGGGTCCATGAGGAGATGTGGAAATTTGCCTTGGCAGTAAAGAAAAATGGTCAAATGAGATGCCCCATCAATTGTATATTGTGTGAAAAATTGAGGTTAAACCGGAACAATAATGGCCAATTCTCAAATGTTTGTTTTCTATCATTTGTTTTGAACCCCTTCACTGAAGGCAAGACAGTTAGCCATTGTAATTTGATCCTGTGATAATTTTTTTTGAAATATAAAGTTTTTATCTTCTCAAAAGGGAACATTATTCCTTGCTGTTTATATCACAATTTAAATACAATTTTATGCTCATAAACCTTTCCTTTTTTTATGTTCTCTGTCAACAGCTAAAGGTAAATAAAAATAATATTTGAATAATGCATGCTAATAAAATTCATAAAGGGAAGAGTGTTTATAATAGAATTGAAAAATCAATTCCATCAAACCCCTACATAGGCTCAAAGCCCATCTTCAGGACACATTATTTCAAGGACTGTGACATTTCAAAGCTGCTAGGATGTCTTAAGCCCTTCCAAATTATATGACCTGAGAATATTAAATAATTATTTCTTTTGATTTTGTCCCTAGCTATGCCAGCAATAAAGGGAAGACAATTATGCAAATAAGCCGGGGCAACTTCTAAAAGCCCACAGACCACTGACTGTTGTTCAGATGCCTACATTTTATGTTAGTTGCATCTCCTCAAAGAGTGGAAAACGGATCCCTAATTTTCCCCAAAGAAAGTTCACAGAGTATGTATCAGCTTTTAGGGCTCTAGCTCAGAACACAAGGCAATGCGAAATAAAGGAAGGTATTTTTGTTTTGTTTTGTGTTTTTTTGCTATTCCCCAGAACAAAGGGTCTCAGGGTATCAAGGATTGTATTAATACAAATATTTTTTTTTTTTAATTTTTTTTTTTTCAACGTTTTTTATTTATTTTTGGGACAGAGAGAGACAGAGCATGAACGGGGGAGGGGCAGAGAGAGAGGGAGACACAGAATCGGAAACAGGCTCCAGGCTCCGAGCCATCAGCCCAGGGCCTGACGCGGGGCTCGAACTCACGGACCGCGAGATCGTGACCTGGCTGAAGTCGGACGCTTAACCGACTGCGCCACCCAGGCGCCCCACAAATATTTTTTTTTAAGGCACAATTTATAAAAGTAATGAACTAGAGAAAATTAAAGATAATAGCTTTTCTTGGTCCTGAATTTCCCCAGATAATTGTTTAAATTTTCATTGCACTTTTCATAAGGAGACACAGCCATCACTTTGTTGAAACAAAAGCAACTTTGGGATTTCTTTGGTTCATTTGTTATCTTATATTAAGGTTCTGCATGAGTGATGAGAGTCATTCATATAAGCCAGCCCCATGTAGAGGTCAAAGCCAGTGGCCTGTGACTATAGAATCTTGTCCTCTATTCAAGTCTGTTTCACACAATGAGAAAACAAGGGAATAAGAGCTGCGTAACTCAGGAAAAAGATACACAAATTGTGTGCGATAAATATGAATCTAGCATACCAGCTGGAGAAGAGCAAGGGAAAACTAAAAATAATACTGTCGATTTTAAAATAGTGGAAGCCAAGACATGCCAGGAAATCTTCACATTCAGCTAACATTTATTGAGTGCCTATTGTACACTAGGGCCCATGCCAAATACTTCACATATATCACCTCCTTTCGTCTTCACGAGAGCCCTGCAAATTAAGGAGAGAGAGAGAGATTTTTTTTTTTTTAAACAGAGGAGGAAATTGACGTTCCTAGTAGTTAAATGATAGGTTTCCAGGCCTCATAGCTGGTGGGTCTAACTAGGTTTCAGATCAGGCTTTCTGACCCTGCTTGAGGTAGTTTCTCCCAGAGTGCAAGTGATTAAGAAGAAAATGTCCCCACAGCTAGAGAAGCAGGATAGGGATGGGTAAGACACCAGGCATGGGGGCCATTTTAGGTGAAGCCTCAGATTTAGATTTTGTTTTGAGGCAAAGGAGCTAAGAATTTGTGATTCCTCATCAGTTAGTCTGTGGTGGGACCAAGCACTTTCCTCTCTCCAGAGCAACCCTCTTAGGTAGGAGTATTTAGCAGCAAGGCAAGCAGAAGACAGGTACAGAGCAGGTGCAAGAATGTCATCAGAGCCCATTATAGACTCAGACATGTGCCTGGTTTTTTTTTTTGTTTGTTTGTTTTGGGGTTTTTGTGTGTGTGTGTGTGTGTGTGTGTGTTTTGTTTTTTGCTTGTTTTTGTTTTGTTTTCAATATAACTTTGGAATAAGATTTCCCCCCAAGTCCTGGAAATAAAAATACAACATAATAAAAGCACCCAAATGGCAGAAAAATACAGGGGACAGATATTCCAGAGGGCATCTTTGAAGATTGCACAGCTAGGTGATTTCATTAGTTTCAACAGAAAGAACCATCTGTGTGAGGCCTATGGCTTCACAGAGTTTGTATGATGCGGAGTATTTTCCCTTGAGAATTCCTGGGACTGAAGGGAAAAGAAAATTATTATTGTTGGTTTGCCTCCTCTCCTAATTTCATACTTCTGAAAGGCTATTCTTGGATGAACTAACAACATTTTGTTGGTGTAATAAGCAAAGCAGGACCAATTCTATTATTTCTTAATAAAAAATGAATTATTAGTATGCCCATCTTGCTGAAATTTTTATAAAGCTCCTCCCATCCTTTTCTTTCTGCAACTTCTCTTCATGCATTTATTTCCACTGGGTGTATAATTTTTTCTGGTCAAATAGTTGAAATAGGGACATTTATTTGAATGGGCTGTGCCAACACTTCTTCAGTGTTGACCATCGTGTTATCAATTACTCATGGGAGCATACCTACTCCAAGACCCTTCTTACAATCCAGGAGATTCCATCACGACTACCTCTTTTCTCCAGTTCAAGGTGTTGTTATGGGCTATGAAATTGTGTGTCACCCCCAGGCAGGGAATGGCTCTGGCTATATTTAGCACTGTATTGGCCTTAGTTGGGAAACAGAACTTTGACTGCAGTCAGTTGTGGATCCTCCACTGGGAACAATAAAAGTGTTTGCTGAGAATGACTAAGCCCTCTCTATGGTATGAGCTACATGCTGTGTTCCATACAATTAACCTAGCAAATCACATCCAATGGCGAGTATGGTTTTGATGCTAACTTTCCATCTCTCTTCCACAACAACTGGTAGAAGTATTCTAACCTTGTCTCATATGCGTCCTCATCTTTCCGTGTCACCATCCTTCCAAGACATTCATGCTCCTCATTTGCTGATCTTCTTCCCAGTTCATTCCATTCCCCATGCTTCTCTGTGTCAAAATGGGTACTTCATTTTGATTAAGCTTTGTTCTACAGAGAATTCTCTCTTTCCATAGTCGCTCAAAGTGCATGCTTTCCATAGAGGGCTTCAACTGGCTCTCAAATGACACCATTCTTTGGTATAAGAATAAGAGGAAGGTTGGTCCTCTTGCAGCCCATGCTCTATAGCCAGTCAGCTGTAACCACCAGTTACATCAGAAGTGTAACTTTCCTCTCCTGCACTGCACATCCTCTGACTTAGGCTGAGTGATGTTATCACTATGAGTGTCTGTGTGTGTTGGGGCTCTAAGGTTGCTGCATTTCGGTAAGAGAATAAATCCTAGGTTTAGATGCACCTGAACTATCTCCCTCCCAGTGTAGAAAGTGCTTGTGCATCAGGAAGAACCCTTGTTGATCCTTTTATGGCACACTATGTGGCCTTCGCAGAGGCACTCTATACACAGGCAAGGGCTGGGGAGGCAAACTTAGGCATTTCTGCCTACATTATCCCTCACCATGGAAATGTAGGCTGGCGACTGAAATCCAATTCTCAGAATCTCTGCCCATATAAAGAAGAGAAATAGGGAGACTGATTGATTCCTTTTAATAATCATACAATTTAGTGAAATATAACCTGTCACTTACCACTAATCAAATATAAGGGTTTTAAAGTTTCTGTGACTTCAGAAAGGCACTTATGCCTAATTTATAATCAGTTCCAGAAAAGTGACATCCCATAGATCAAATACAAGATAGTCAAACTAGGATTCATTAATATCGCATTTAACTATATTTTTAAAATCATATGAAGCAATAAATTGAGATGGATTAGTAACTTGAGAGAAGCTGAGAAATGTTGAGCATCTGAAAAGACATTTATCATCACAAATACAATTTTCTATCAAATAATAGTGATTGCTTCCATTATAGAAGAAGCCAGAATCGGACAAGGGGGAGAAATATTTCTTAAAAGATGCTACAACAATTCTGTATACATCTTTCTACTTTCAACCAGACAGAGAGCTGAGCTCTTATTCTCATTATTCTCCTGCAAATATAAGTTCTCATTTCTTGAAATATGGGCCAATTTCATAGGCATATCCCCAAGGTTTTGTTGTTATGGGTGTTGCTGTTGTTGCTATGGGCTAAAATCCACAAGGCTTTCAAAGAAGATACAGTTATGACGTACTAAATGAACTACAGAGGTGGAGTTCCTTAGCAGAGAGATAGTTTGTGATTCAGAGATAATTTCATAGAAAGGAATCATGATGGTGAGGTAACATACCATGGTGTCATTTTTAATGTAGCATCTAAAGTGATTTAATTTAGATTTTGGAAGTGGCCCACGGAAAAGACAGACCCCACCCTAAACTAATTTTTTCCCAAAAATAATATTCAGTGAATGCTAATTAAAAGGGATAGAGAAATATATAGGTCATTGTCATCCAGCTTTAATGTAGACATTCACACATGAACTGGTACCAGGCAAAGCCAGGCTTTTCTGTGGAAGAGCTTCTGTGCTCTTCCCCATTGTTCAACCTTTAGATGAATTTTTGGTTATTACCATGCTTTTTATTTTTCATAACTAGGAATTCTGAACTTTGAGCTCTCTTTTTCCAAATTACAATCTCCTCATGTATATGACTAGTTTCACATTCTGTAATTTAAGATGGAGCCTATCAAGGGCACATATCTCAGGCATTTTACATGAAGAAAGGAATGAGAATATAGTAAGTTTCCTAAAGGATGTGGAAATAATTCTCCTTGGAGAAAAGAAGAGTGAAAAATCATCCTCACTATGAGAGAGGACTGAGCTTTGGTCAGGGAAAGATGTATAAAATCCTTACTGTTTGCACATATCTTTCAGACATGACGAAGAATGAAGTGAATTCATTCTCATAAACAACTGAAGATAGCATTAGCAGCCTCTGAGTTAGAAAACCCTCCAAATGATCGATCAATCCACCTATCTGTCAATAGCCTATTTATCTACCTACCCATCAATCATCTATTTTTGCCCATTCTGTAAGGAAAAATCTAAGATTTTAGATTGGACACAAGAGATTCCTAGATATCCACTCAGTGGAATGCTGGAGTCTGGGTTATTGTCTGATTTTATAGGGATATGTATCTTTGTCTTTCAGTAGGCTATTCTACAATTCTGTAGAGAAAGACATTAACTTGCAGAAGAAAATGGATACTAATGCAAATATTTCCTCTTCTTAGCTGTGCAAATGATTCCTGATCGTGGCAATGAGAATGAATTTTGGGCAGTACAGAATATAATTCTAAATTAAATCTTCATTTGAACCAATTCTAATACCTTACTTACTCTCTTATTAATGTGTCAAAATTAATTTGACACGTTTATTTTATACCCATATGAGAGTCATAATTTTATGTTTGTTGGAACACTATCTTTTAGCCATGGTCAATGAGGGACTTCTTTTCCTTTTGAGAGTTAGAATGATTCTGGGGGAGGGGCAATGATGCCAGTAGAAGCAGAATCACTTGGTACCACTTGTGGAATCCTGCTTGCAGAATAGTACAAATATTTAGGATATGATTAGGAATGGGGCAGGGCTGAAAGTATTGTGAAATTGAGAGCCTTTGCTCTTCAGCCAGTTTTGTCACACATGCACACACATTTATAGGGGTATACCACATAAATCTACTTATGGGGGGCAGAGAAGGGGAGAGACGAGAGAGCCTATTTCTTTTCCTAACACTTTCCCCTTGCTCTTTGTTTCTTGACTTGACTTTTTTTTTTTTAAACCACATCATTATTTGTTTTGCTTTTTTCCTAGAAGAAACGTCATAGGGTGCCTGCAATTGATACAGCAGATAATTTATTTTGGCATGCTGCCAGTTTCATTTTGTTCAAAATAAAATAATTTCAAAGTACTATGTCAGGTAAAAAAAAAATTTTTTTAAGCTGGTTTTGTAGAATACGTATTTATGGTGTTTGTGTGCTCATGTAGAAGCACCTCATAGGGCTAGCCACTATTCCTTTGCTCACCCCAGCCCTATAAGGAACTAAAAACATGAAGTGGTTAAAAAAATTTCTTAGTAAATGACATAATCCTTTCCTGTAAGTCACTGGGCAGTAGTGATGCTTCTTTGGTCTCCTTATACCTAGATCAATTTTCAGCCTTTATTTGAATGAATTGGATATTTTTGAAGAGTATTCACAGGCTAGTTGTTCGGTAGAAGGTCCCTCAGTTTGTGCCTGTATGATGGTTTCCTTGTGATTATATCCAGGCAATGACTTTTTTGGCAGAAATTCTACATAAGTAATGTATCTTCCTCAATGCATTGGATCTGGCATTTTATGAGGTCGTTTGGTGCCATTATTGGTAATGTTAATTTTATCATATGATTAAAAATGAAAGCAATGCAATATTTGACAGTAGAGAGAGAATGAAGAATGGTATAACACATTTACTGCACTTTATCTAAAAAGTAACTTACTGTAACTAGCAGAAATATGTGAAGAGATACCTTTACACTAGGAAAGTATCTTGTTCTTTAATGAACATTTTAGCCAACAGTTCTAAAATCCATAATGAATCTTTTTTTTTCAAATGTTTATTTTTTTATTTTTGAGGGAGCGAAAAAGAAAGAGGGAGACAGGGGGAGAAAGCAAGCGAGTGAGGAGGGGAGGGTCAGAGAGAGAGAGAGAGAGGGAGACAGAATCTGAAGCAGGCTCCAAGCTGTCATCAGAGAGCCCAACGTAGGGCTCAAACCCACGAACACCAAGATCATGACCTGAGCTGATGTCAGACACTTAACTGACTGAGCCACCCTGGCGCCCCAGATCCATAATGAATCTTGCTTAAATCCATTAATACTACAGTGATTGAGAATGGTGAGTTTTCTATAACATCTTTTCACATAAAATATTAAGAATTCTGCTGTAAAAAAAGAGCTTCCTCTTTCTCTCTCTGTCCCTCTTTCATTTCATCTTCCTCTGACCAGAAAGTATACATACAAACATACTGAGAAATGCCGTTTTATTAATATGAGGAAATGTTTGCTATCCCAAAGCAAATCTCTAATTAGAGAACATGGTTTAAACTCAAGGCTAACCTAGAAACTTCGGCCACTCACCTTAAATCTAGAGCACCACAACCCTCTTAAGGTGAAGGAAAAGATCCTGACTCATTCCTATTATCTGGTGGGAAGAGCTCATGAAGAAGTGAGTCATTTAATATCCTCTAGGGGGACTCCACTGTAGGAGCAATCAGGCCCATCACAGACAACCACACTTTGAAGAGCACTCCTACGGGGTAAGTCTTCCTTTTTTTTTTTGTTTTTTTAATGTTTATTTATTTTTGAGAGAGAGATTGAGAGCACACAAGCAGGGGAGTGGCAGAGAGAGGGAGCACAGAATCTGAAGCAGGCTCTAGGCTCTGAGCTGTCAGCACAGAGTCCGACGTGGGGCTCAATCTCATGGGCTGCAAGATCATGACCTGAGCCGAAGTCGGATGCCTAACCGACTAAGCCACCCAGGTGCCCCAAAATAACTCTTCCTTATAAAGCACAGCTACTCTAAGTTACCATCTATATACAAGTGAAGTCTTGTTAGAATGACCCTCTGGATCAGTGGTAACCCAACAGTCAGGGTCAGAAATGACAGTTAAAATCAGAGTAGCAGACTAGTTGATCATAAAGGCATTAATTGAGGGATAGAAAATCAAAACACTTATCCTGTTTTCTGATATTTGGGGTTTACTAGGGGACAAAAAGGAAAAGGAAGAGGAGTAGCCATTGCTGGTGGCTCACTGTCGGGTTGAACCATGTCTCTCTAAATACACGTTGAAGCCCTATCTCCTAGTACCAGAGAGTATGACCTTATTTGGAAATACAGAGTCACTGCAGATGTAATTTGTTAAGATGAAGTCATACTGCAGTAGTGTGGGCCCTTAGTCCAAGAGGACAGATGTCCTGATAAAAGAGGAGAATACCATACGGAGACAGAGACACAGAGACGGAAGACAGCCATAGAAGGGTGGAGGCAGAGATTGGAGTGATGCGTTTATCAGCCAAGAAATTCCTAGGATTGCCAGAATATACCAAAAGCCAGAAGAGGCAAGGAAGGATTCTCCCTTGCAGGTTTCAGAGGAAATAAGCTCCTACTGATACTTTTGTTTTAGATTTCTAGACTCCTGAACTGTGAGACAATACATTTCTGTTCTTTGAGGCTGCTCAGCCTGTGGTACTTTGTTACGGCAGCTCAGGAAACAAATATAGATTTCCTAATAAGTACCTAAAAATACGGGAGTAACTGTGGAATTGGGTAGAGGCTGAAAGAATTTTGAATTGCTTGATTGTAAAAGTCTAGATTGCCTAAAAGAGATTGTTGGTAGAAATATGGACACAGAAACATGGATCACTTCTGTTTTTTAAAGAATACAGAGATCATCACTAACAAGATTGTTAGAAATACGAACATTAAACACGCTTTTGGTGAGGACTTCAGATGCTAACAAGGAGTGTGCTACTCGTTCCTGGCTGAACAGACAACCTTGTTATAAGGTGGCAGAAACCTTGTCTGAATTACAAGAACTGTCTCGGGTGCAAAATAAAACTTGCCAGAGAAGAACATGGGTATTTCGCTGAAAAGAATTCCAAGAAAAGGGTGGAATGCGGCTTGGTTTCTCCTTGCTGTTTATAATAAAACGTGTGAGGAAAGAGGCCGGTTGAGGAAGGAACTGCTAAGCAAAAAGGAACCAGAACTTGATGATTTGGAAAATTCTAAACCTCTCAGATAGTGTGTTCTGAGACAGAGCCAAGGGTGAAACTGGACAAACTTTCACCGAAGTGGGAAGGCTGGGAGGTGTGGATCCAATCAACCATCTCCGCAGGAGTCACTAAAAGCTGCGGTTTTCCAGGAAGGACCTGTAGAACATTGTCATGTCTTGTCGTGTGGCTCCCTACAAAGTCCATGGAAGACTGATGAGGTGTTTAAGAACCTTATCCCTGCGGAAGCACTGCCAGCCTGGACTCAAAGAGACAGAGATAGGAAGAAATAAAGGAAAGATGACTCTTAGAGCCACGGGTGCAGAGGTCAGTGGGCTCTGTCACCTGCCACCAACTGGGCTCAGAAGGCACAGAGCCAGCTGGTGAGGCCACCACCTCCTTGTTTCAGAGGGGTGCTGCGACCCAGGGCTGAGGGGACAGGATCACTGCCCTGGGCCACAAGGGCAGGGCACGGGGCCACAGATAATTATTCTCAAGACTTGAAACATGATGGAATTTTCCCTGCTTTAGACTTGAACTTGCTTTAAACCAGAAACCTCCCTTTCTCCTTCCAATTTCTCCGTTAGAATGGGGATGTCCATCCCACACCTGTCCTAGGACTCTATCTTGAAAGCAGACAACATCTTTCTTCGGTTTCATGGACAGGAATTTTGCCCCAGGATGAAGCAACCTGAGGCTTACTTGTAAATGATTTAGTTGATGAGATTTGGCATTTTTGAGATGACAGATATTTAGATGAATTGTTGGGCTTAAAGTTGAGGCTAAAATATTAAGACTTTAGGGGATACTGGGATGTGGTGAATGTATTTTGCACAGGGGAAGAGCAAGAATTTTGGGGGTGGGAAGAGGGAAGATTGTTATGGGTTGAACTGTGTCCCTAATACCTCAGAATGTGACCTCATTTGGAAATAGAGTCATGGCAGATGTAATTAGCCAAAGTTAGGTCATGCTGGGATAGGCTGGGTCCTTAATCCCATCTGACCAGCATCGTCATAGAAGAGAATGCAAGTGGAAAAACAGAGACACACACAGGGAGAAGATGGCTATGCGAGGTGGAGGCAGAGAGTGGGTGATGTCTCCACAAACCAAGGAACGCTAAGGATTGCCAGCAAGCACTAGAAACTAGGAAGAGGCAAGGACAGTTTCAGAGACGAGGTCTGGCCCTGTCTACAACTTGACTTGAGATGTCTAGCCTCCAGAGATATGAGACAACAGGTATCTGTTTTAAGCCCTCTGGTTTGTGGCACTTTGTAAGGGCAGCTTCTAGGGAACTAATACAGGGTGTAAGTTCCAGTAAGTAGCTGCCTGAAATCTTTGCGAAATGAGGAAGATCGGCAGACCAACAATCGATTTGCTATCAACATTCAACCATTTTGAGTGCCAAACACCAAGACTTATTTCTTATTTCGCTAATATGACAGCCTCCTTTTCCTATGATATTTTATTAGAATTTTACCCTTTGTTTGCCCTTGAGATTCTATCGACCAAAGTCACTTGGATGGTTACCTGAACCATCTGGATAACAAAATATGGAGGAAGGGTCTGATCACTCTCTTCATCTTTACATCCACTGTACCATATGCCTCCCCATGTCAGTGTACAAAACATTTTTGAATGGATCCCACAGGAAGAGTACACCTGCCACTATAACCCTGTGTTCACATACCTATTCGTTCACATCAGCTGGAAAAAATCACTTCTCTTTATCGCCTTTCATACTTGCCAAACAGATATTTTCTATTTTTTAAATGGTGATAGCCACCTATTTTTGTCTTCTTGGGCTGCAATAGGCTTAAACAGTAGGAATTTATTTCTCACATATCTGTGGTGTCAGATTCTGTTCCCAGTGAGGACCCTCTCCTTAGCTTGCAGATGGTTGCCTCCTCGCTGTGTTCTCACACAGTAGACAGAGAGAGAGAGAGAGGAAGCAAGTTCTACAGTGTCTCTTTCTATATGGGCACAAATACCTCATGACCTCATTAAACCCTAATTATATCCCAAAGGTCCCATCTTCAAATACCATTACACTGAGCATTAGAGCTTCAACATATGAATGTTGGGGTGGAGGGAGACATAATTCAGTCCACAGCACCACCCTATAAATTGATTTCGTTCCCACTATTGGGTAACAACCCAGTTTGAAAAATGCTGCTCTGTGGATGATATTTTGCCCAGTCTCTGAACCCTAGCTTCCAGAGAGGGTTTTACGAAGTTACATGTCATACTCTCCCCAATGTCCCTAACCACATCCAACATAAACACCATGGCCCTATGTGATTTAGAGATGAACAGGGCTGAGAATTTATAATGGCAAACATTCCGTGAAATGAAAAAATAATCAAATACGAACCCTCAAATTAAAAAAAAATTATCATGTAAAAACAAGGGTCTAGCTGATTTCGCACAGAGTTGCAGCTATACTAAATCATCGTTTCTTGGTATTCATAGCAACTAGGTGCTTTTTATTCATGGAGCTATTATACACGGAGGCCCTTTGCATTTGGGACTCTCGGATTATTCATTACCACTCTGTTTCCCGGTCATATCAAACAATTACTCATGTCCCTAAACCAGGTTGACTGATTTTTTCTTTCCTCAAATAATTCATTGTTTGCGTGAATCGACCAAGTAACAGCTTGTGTTCTGGAGATAATGCAAGTAAATGCAGAGCTGACAGCTAATCTAGATGAGATCGTTTGTTTTGGGCGAATCTTAATGTGGTCTTAAGAAAAACAACCATCAGAAACTATCCCTTGACAGATAAGCCAATAATTTTGAGAAATAGAAGGGAGCTGTTATTCAGACTCGACTTCTTTTGAACTTGTCTCTGAACTTGAAGCTACTTGGAAATGAGAATAGATACTTCCATGAGGCTGAGAAGAAATGTTTTGTTTCATTTAAATGAATAAAATATTTTCATTGTCGGGACTTTTGCAAACGGATACATTCTATTATCTAATGAAGATCAACAGAAAGAATTGTTTGGGATCAACCACTCAAACCGGGAATCAACATTTTTGTCAGATATATTTTAGAATGTCACTGGGTCACACTACCAGCTCTCTAGGGTTGGGCCATCCAGTATATTTCACAATGCAATTATTCTTGAGTATTTACAGGAAAATTGTGTTTCCCTAAATAAGACGATTTCATCTGTTCAACATTAAGCTTTTTCTTTGATGAGTCTAAGGGTGATTGGTGACTCCCATATTAAAATTGTTTGGGCTGTAATTATCACTGTGATCATACTCTGTGGTTTGGAACTGTGAGCCTTGTACAAGAGGGCAGAGTATCTGCCCCCTTAGAAGCAGCTGGCCAGTCAAGAGACAGAGTTTGGCTGTGGGTCATGGGCAAACCCCTCACAGTCTACCCTAATGCCAAGTGAAACACTGCAGTCAAGGATCCAGGACCGAGCAGACCTTGGGAGAATAAAAAACCAGCTCTGGCTGAGTTTAGGAAGCAGCGCCAACACTTGAATGTTTCCTTCCAGAATCTTGAATAGGAAACGCATTTTTTTTTTTTTTTCACAGAGATAACAGGATAAAGTAAGACCATGATCAGGGAGACAGTGGTACATAATTTTGATAAATTCTATGACACACAGCTCAAATGCTGACAGTGCCCTGTGTGTGAATCCTCACGCGGATGACATTGAAATACTTGGATCTCAGAAATAATCTACTATAGGGCCAATATTCCTGTTTGGAATTTTTTATTCACCTCCAAGGAGGCTCTGAAGAATAACTTTATGCATGAATAACACTCAAGGAGCAAAAACTATTTCTTTCCTTGAATATATTTATATATCATCAGTGTACTCTTGTAATCCTAAATAGTACAATATACTACCACACTATGTATGCCGTCACTATTTCTTTAAAAAATCTTTTTTTTTTTTAAGATTGAAAATACAGTAGCAATTTGAATTTTGAAAATCGGGCATCCTAAAATAGCTAACAAATTGCAGGCCCACAACTCAGCCACCTTTTTATCTTTCCTTGATTGGTGAATTGAGCAGAAATGATGAAGATCAATTCAAGGATACATGAATTCCACCTTCGTCAGTTTCTGAATGTTGCATGAGACCAGTAATTCCATCTACAAGATGATGCTGTTAGGGAGTGAACAAAGAAAGCAACCGATACTTTATTCTTCTCCTTGCAATGAATTTTGCTTGTTACCTTTTTCAAAGTACAATGGAGTGAATAGTGATCACTCCTGCATAGACATAAATGCATACATGTGGAAGAAGCAAAAAAATGAATGGCATGAAAATAGCTTTCAACTTTCAAAATCATTTTCTCAATCTGCTAAATGAGGCCAGATCTGGGCAATATATGTCAAGCATAAAACAGACTCTTCCAGCTTGGTTACTTAGGATTCAATAATGTAAGGTGGACCGAAAAAAATGTTGGTAACATCTAGTTTTGTTTTTTCTAACTTTTTTTAAATGTTTTTAAACTTATTTTTGAAAGAGAGAGAGAGACAGTGAGAGTGTGTGCGTGTGTGCGTATGTACGGGGGAGGGGCAGAGAGAGAGGGAGACAAAGAATCCAAAGCAGGCTCCAGGCTCCAAGTCCAAGGCAGGGCTCAAAATCATGAATCACAGAATCATGACCTGAGCCAAAGTCGGACGCCCAACTGACCGAGCCACCCAGGTGCCCTTGGTAATATCTATTTCTCTACCTATGGACACAACTAAGGGAAACTATGTAGTAACATATCTTTGTCCATATCTTTACTACTTAAAATATACCCGTTACAGTTTTAAAAGCACGGATTAAGGCTGGTCATGTTTGTAAAACTTCATTCACATTTCAATCCATCTCAGATATTAACCATGTTTACTTTGATGCCATGACTACTGAACACGTAGCAAACTCTCTGCATATGTTTTAGGTAGATATCTGTAAATTAGTCGATGAGTCTATTCTATTAGTGATTGGGAATAAATGTTTAGTTGGTTTCATGAACAGAATTTAAGAATTTTCTTCCCTTCCTCCTATTGTACATATTTCCCATTGAAGTGTTATGAGAATGTAAATAAATTTTTTTCCAGCAAAATCATTTGCAAGTGACTGCCCACAACAATTTCACTTCATGAATCTCCATTAATTGTATGGGTTACTACTCAGCTCACACATGTACACTGTACCTCAGTCACAAGAATTAAGGAACGAACATTAACAGTTAATTGACCATTCTGGTTGACTGATAACTACATTATACATTTCTAGAAATTAAGCACAATCACATGCACTATATAAAACATGATTTAATCTTTTCTTTCCCAGGCATGGGGAATTTCAATCTTCACGTGGCTCACATTTCATGTATTAAATTGTTTGGTGGAGCGCCAAGCCCGGTCAAAATTTACCTTAGGAATATATGTGGAATCAGCCTACTCCTCTCCATTCCTAGTGGCATTTCTGTACTTCAGGTCACTGTCACCTCTGACTAGATTAATGCATATCCTTCTCCCTGCTCACCGGGCTGGCCTCTCTTTACATCATTCTTCCTTCTGAAATCTGAGAGATTATTCAAAAGAGAACTTTATACGGGTGGCTTAGTCAGTTAAACATCTGACTCTTGATTTTGGCTCAGGTCATGATCTCACAGTTTGCAAGTTCGAGCCCCTGCACTGGGCTCCTCACTGACAGTGCCTGCTTGGGATTCTCTCTCCCTCTCTCTCTGCCCCTCCCTCAGTCATGTGTACACTCTCTCTCTCAAAAACAAACTTAAAAAAAGAGAATTTTATAATTTTACACCTCTGATAAAAAATATACCAATGGCTTTACTTACTTTTCAGTGTCATATATCATCAGTCTGCTCTACATCTCAACCCCACTGTCCACAAATGCCTTTCCACCCCTTAGGTCTATTCTTCAAGTAGAAAAATGACTTTCAATGACACCTGGGTGGCTCAGTCAGTTAAGCATCTGACTTCAGCTCAGGTCATGATCTCACAGCTTGTGAGTTCGAGCCCCACACTGAGATCTGTGCTGACAGCTCAGAGCTCGGAGCCTGCTTGGGATACTGTGTTTCCCTCTCTATGCCTCCCCCACTGTATTCTGTCTCACTCTCAAAAATAAATAAACATTAAAAAAAAAAAAAGACTTCCAGGTTCAGAAGTCTCTGTACTTCCTGCCTCCAGGCCCCTGCAACTATTGCTGTCCCATTGACCGGACCAATGTCTTTCTGTTCTCCATTTCCTTTCCCATCACAACTCACCAATTCATAGTCTCCTACAGGCCTCAGTTCCACCATGGTTTTGGCATGAGTCCTGCCTACTTCTCTTACACCTCTCTGAGCCTCAGCCAGTTGAACACGTCTCCTTGGTGATCCTATAGCAGTCTAAACATCCTTCATCCCAGCACTTACAGTTTGGACTCAAATTCACTGTTTACCTGTCTATATCCCCAGTCTGTGAGTCTTTCCCACCATTATAGCCCCAATGCCCAGCACAGTGACAGACACAGAAGTCACTTATACCTTTTTGTGAAATAAATGAATGTAGTACTGTTCTTGACATCAAAAAGCATAAAAATCTACCAGTTTAAATATCTGTTTTCTATACTTACTATAAGAAAGAAACTACATGGAGTCTTTAGTTACACAGGTGTGTGCTGTTGAAGACGCTACCTAAAATTAATAATCACGGTTGACAAACATGGTTGTTTGTCACTTCTTTTCATTTAAAAAGTCTAGGATGGACAAATGGAGAGCTGGTAAGGTCAAAAACCACCTGGCTGCTCTTTGTAAAAATGAAGATAAGATTCTACTTTTCCGCATGCACTGATGATTCTAAGAGAAGATGGACTGTGAAATCTATCTTCATGACAAAGATTTATAAAGTAAGAATGGCAAAATTTAAAAAATGAACAATGAACAGTGGATGACATTTAAATAGATGCTCACAGCTTGAGAAATTGCAAACCAAATATAGTAGCCCATGATAAAATTCTGAGAATTTAATCAAGCAATTACATACATGAAAAGTGTTTAATTCAGAGGCAATCAACAGAATTTCGATTTGTTAAGGAATAATCAAACTCAGCTGATGTCATCATCGTCTAAGAAAGCATCCGAATAAAGAACTGGCACGTGGCTCAAGGCTCAAATGCTGGTTGAGATGCCCCAGAGAGAGCTATCTGGTGTGGCAAAGGGGGAAGACTTGAGGCAGGAAGTGTATGTGTAGTAATCATCTCTGCTGTGCCAATGACCCCAAATATCAGTGGTTTCCAATCACAAATGCTTAATTTTTATGCACATTAAATATTAGCTGTTAGGTCAACTACCACTCTGCTTTAACACATCTTTACTTCAAGATCCAGGCTGAAGGAGAAGCCCCTATTTGGGACATGGCATCCTTGTGGGAAAGGAAACACATGAAGTAGTGTTTAAACACACAACCACTTTTATGACTCTTTTCAGATAGGGCATATGTCACAGCTGCTTACATTCCATTGGCCAAAGCAAGTCACATGACTAAGCCTGACATCAGATTGAGGAAGTACCTGCTACCAACTGAGAAGCCCTGCAAGCTATGTGCAGATTGGTGTAGTGATATATACTCTTTTTATATGGAGAGGGATGAAGGTTTGGGAACAATAATACAATGGACCTCAGTCCTCGAACTGGGAGATAGAAAGGACAGAGTCAAAATGAGGGACTTGGCAGAAACCTGGTAGTTTGTAAATGAAAGGCCCTGTGGGATAACATTCCTAAAACCTGTGTCTAGTCCATGATATGTAGAGGCCTTGCAGTTGGAGGTTAAGGACGCAGACACAGAGATATGAGACGGTCCTGGATGGGAATCTGGGCTCTACTTTTCATTAGCCTTGTGAGTCACTTCATGTCTCTGAGCCTCAGTTTCTGTGGCAGAGTCTATTTTCTGCTTATCAAATACGAAAGGAAAGTCTACATGCTTCACCATATTTACTTATCCCACTTGTAGTTGCAGTGAGGACATGAGAGAGGTTCTGGCCGATGAGAAATGAGTATTTCTAGGCATGGCCCCTAAAACGTGCCCTGAGATTCTCAGGGCATTTTCTTCTCTTCTCAGAGCTGGAGTTGCTAGGGGACAGCAGCCTGGATCCCTGAATTACCCTCTATAGAAAAGCAACACAAGAGAGCCTTTTGTCCCATACCTTGGGTTGTATTAAGGCAATGAAATACGAGGATTTGTTTGTTTTTGCAGAATCACCCAACATTTATGTATGTACAAGGATAAAGAGTATCTCCAGGGCTTTTGCAAAGATTGAGATAATTGATGCAAAGCACAGAGCAATGTCTGACATAATACTCAATATGTGGCAACTGCTATAATTTAAGGTCATATTCATATAGAGATTAAGAAGAAGGTCTTTAGAACCAATAGATTTAGTTCATATCCCAGCTCTGCTACTAACCCACGATGCACATTAAGGACGTTATTTAACTGCTTCATGCCTCACTTTTCTTATTTATAAAATAGCAATAAAAATGGCATACAACTCACAATGTTGTCATTTTATAATAAGATAATCCATGTAGCAGTGGTGGTGGTGATGGGTGAATCTTCTGCCTGATCCACCATTATAGGAGCAGAGGTGGTTGTTAGTGAAAAGAACTTAGAAGAAAAGCTTATACAGAGACTATGATTCTTACCTGATCACATAAACTGAGCAGTCATAACGTCACTACGAATTGAGCTGTCTCCATCCACAAAGCCAGTGCTTAGATAATGGCAGACTATTTCTCTGTCAGTAGGTGGTTTTTCTACTGAAGACATGAAAAGCTTAGGGGCTGGACATACATAGTTTTATACTGTTTTGACTTTATGTTGTTTATTCCTTTTTTTTAGTAACTTTAACGCAGTAAGGAAAATAGCATTAAAATTTAGTTTTATTCTTTCTAGTTATAATAGTAATGTAGTTTGTTGTAGGAAGTTAGAAGTACAGATATTTGGATGGAAAGAAACATGTGTAGTTCCAATCCAACAAATACCTAGTGATTTTTCTGTATTTACATTTAGCCTTTTTTCTATGTATAAGCTTTGTTTATTTAACATAGTTGGATTTTCTAATGTTATATTAAAATCACTTCACAAACACGGTTTTTAAGAATTTAATTAGGTGAATATACTATGGTTGATGTAACCATTTATTTATCTTGGATCATTAATTTATGTTTAGCTTTTTGCCATTATAAATAATGCCCGTATTAATTTCTCTGTTACACATTTCTCTCTGTTTTACTTAATTAGGGCAGATACACAGAATTGGAATCACTAGGTCAGTGAGGAGAAATATTTATAAGAAATAATATACTTCCAAATTGCTGCTCCTCAGAAATACGCAAAAACAATGATTTCACAAGACTTATTATGGGTTTTATTTTGTAAATATTTGCTAATTATTTAAAAACATTTATTAATATAGGATATATATCTACCTAGGTATCAATATATATAACTTTTATTTTGCATTTTTAAACATTTTAAAACAAATGATAAATGAAATTTATTACATTTTATTACAGGAAAAACATTAACAGTCCTCTGTATATTGCTAATAATGTATTTGTATATTCCTCACATGTAAGGCAAATCACTTTTTCAACTCACATATATAATGATATTTTGTTATTAATGAATTTATTTAACAACGTCTGCCTAATATGTATAGAGCACTGTTGAATTTGAGATATGAAAAACAAAATACAGACTTTGCCCTAAGAATTTTTGCTCTAATAATTCTGACCTAATGATTGTCTTATATATTAAGATTATGAAAATATTTGTGGATTAACCGGATCTTTATTATAGCACTTAAAAAAAGAGAAACATTGCTATTTCTGGTTGTTTTGCATTATCTTAAATGATATGTCATTTTGAAAAATCTTCTGAGCTTATTTTTCATGGATAATTTTTAATCATCTCTTTACATTAGCTGCCAATTTATCTAAAATTTTTATCACCAGTTTGCATGAGTGTTGTTTTTTGTTTTTTTGTGGGTTTTTTTTTTGTTTGTTTGTTTCTTTTTGAGAAAGAGAGTGAGAGAACATGGGAGCATGCACGCGGGGGAGGAGTGGAGAGAGAGGGAGAGAGAAAGCAAACAGGCTCCATGCCCAGCAGGGAGCCCAATGCAGGGCTTGATCCCAAGACCATGAAATCATGACCTGAGCTGAAATCAAAAGTCAGATGTTTAAGTGACTGAGCCACCCAGGCACCATTGCATGAGTGTATTTAATATTAAAGATATTAGACAAAGTCTTCTCAACAGATTTCATCTTTTATACTAGGGAACTAGTAGCTGGTTTTGCTCTTCTTCGCTACTTTCAACTGCCCACATGGCTTTTTACCCTCTCTTATATGCTCTCATAGTTGAATTTTCCATTGACCATAATAAAAATCTCCTTTTTGTGGCCTTTCAAGCTCAGGAGTAGCCAATTTCCCATGAAGGTAGACTTTGGGCAGACTTTTCAACTTTTAGCAAATACACTTAATACCCTGTTTGTTGTTTTTCACAAATGGCATAGTTGCAAAATTTTACGTAATGTTTAAGTCCTTCTATGCAAAACGTTTCTTCCAACACAACTTTGTAACTTTCAGAGACGAACTGAAAGTTTCTCTGTGGCTACGTTTCTGTGTAAACTGAAATGTGAGAAAAAACTGAATTCAGAAAAATTTCCATTTCAAGCTATGACTCACATCGCTGTTTGTACTTCAGATATTTTAGAATACCTCTTCACACACGATAGTTCTAGAGCACTGAAAACGTTCTCTCAGAATTCCTCCCTTGGAGGTGCTGTTTTCCATGATTTCCTGTCCTGGTATAAAGCAGTGGAGAAGCTGGCAGGCTCTGTGGTTCAAGTTGTCAGTTGAGCTCCTAGATGTGTTTGTGCTGAGCCTACTTTTCTGTCTGCTATTGATCTAACAGAGTTTCCAAATGCCACAGTGCTAGGCAGATGTCCCTAAGGTCATATGTGACTTTCAGACATTATGGATTCTGCATGGACTATTGTCTTCCCTCATTCCTCACCTATTCTTATGTTTAGGATAGCAACTCTCAAAGATTTTAGCTTCCAGGATTGATTAAGTATTTATTTTGAGAGGGAAATAGACAACACAAGAGGAGGAGGGGCAGAGAGACAGGGAGAGAGGGAGAATCCCAAGCAGGCTCCACACTGCCAGTGCAGAGCCTGATATGGGGCTTGAACTCATGAAACCGTGAGATCATGACCTGAGCCAAAACCAAGAGCTGGGTGCTTAACCGACTGAGCCACCCAGGTGCCCCTAGCTTCTAAAATTTAAATGCACCAGGACACATACTGCAGAAGACTGCTATTCAATAGCACTACAACTATGTTTTCTAAGTTTAAAAGGCATTCATTCATTCATTCACTCATTCATTCAACAAATATTTTATTGGCTGACTATGGGAGCCAGTCTGCCCCCATTTGAATTTCAGCTCATTGATTTAGTAGCTGTGTTTTGGTTGGTTTTCTCACTTTTTCTCATCTTAGTTGTATTCTTCAACTTTGATCATGAACAAGGCGCTGTTCTAGGTAGAAAACCTACTTTAGTAAATAAAATAAGCCCAAACCTTTCATGGAGTTTAAACTCAAGCAGGGGGGAGTACTTCCAGGTTTTAGAGAGGATGACAGAGCCTGCCTAAATTTGAATCTATCCAGCTTCCTAAAATGCACACAGAGTAACAAGGAGAGAAAACAAAAGTTTCCATACATCACAGCTATAGCTCTAAGAGGCAACAGAATATCCAAAACTTCAATTTCCACGCAGGTGGAAGAACATGTCTGAAAACAGCAAAGTCCTCTCAGGAGTCCAAAATAATTTAGATCCAGATGGGAATTCTTGCAGAATCAGAGAGATGGCAGCGGACTCTCAGTGTCAGAGACAGGGACCATGTCCACGGAGGTTCGTCCCCAAAAGGCCTGGGTCCCGCCCTGAGCTGAGGAGTATGAAGCACAGGTTCAGAAATCACGGAGTGAACAGAGCCAGAGGTGGTCATGGTGGAAAGGCACCACTTCTGGGGAAAAGGAGGCACTAGAGAATGTGGAGGGGCCTCCTGGTGGCTGGAAGGTAAAAGGAAAGAAGCGAGCAGCAGGAGATAAGAGCCACTTGCAGGATGTATACCAGAGACACGTGTATTCTGTGGAAAGAATGGGAGGAGGCAGCAGTGGGCAGAGGGAGAGGTCAAGCTACAATGCCAGCCCTACAGAATGCCCACAGCTAAAGGGCTCACCAGGGTTTTCCTGCGTTGAAAAGCAGCAGCTGGGCATTTATAACCCTGTGAGAGGAGAAAATAGCCATTCTGAGTTGCTGCCCATGCATTTCATGTTATGACACTCCTGTTCTCACCCTAAATCTGGACATTTAGATAAGGACCCCAAGTGAGGGTTCCCACCTAATGGCCTTGCTTTTCCCAGGGCACCTTTCTAAAACAATTTTTTTTTTAATGTTGATTTTTGAGAGAGAGAGTGAGCAAGCAAGCGAGCAAGCAAGCAGGGGAGGGACAGGAAGAGAAAGAGGGAGACAGAGATTCCCAAGCAGGCTCCACACCAGCTGAGAGCCTGACGTGGGGCTCAAACTCACAAACTTTGAGATGATGCCCTGAGCTGAAGTCGGGCATTTAACCAAGTGAGCCACCCAGGCATCCCAGGGCCCCTTTTAAAGTGCCCACTCAGAGTTGTGCTGTGAACAATTAGCTACTGCCACCCCACCACACTGTAAGAGGTGCTTGCTATCCTGTCCCCTGATGCCTGCTTGTGACCTGGGACAGAGGACTGCCCCACCCCCCATTTGCATTCCCGTTTGGGGACATGTAAGTAATAAGCCTTGTGACTTGGTTTGTGTTGGTGTACTGAAACTGTGCCTTCAATCAAACAACCCTGGGATAGCTCCTGGAGAAGATGGAGGGGTAGGAGGACTCTGGGCTCACCTCATCCTGCTGATCACTTAGATTCCACTCATATCTGCCTAAATAACCCAGAAAACTACCAGAAGACTAGCAGAACGGACTCTCTGGAGCCAAGTGTAGACAAGAGGCCCATGGAAGAGGGTAGGAAGGGCGGAGACGCGGTGCGTGCTACAGGGACTGGTACGAGGGAGCTGAGGCAGTGGAGGGGCAGCCAGCCCACCCGGCAAGGCAGAGCCCCCAAGTCTGGCTTGCAAAAGCAGAGGGGCCGGACTGCGTGAGTTCTGACAGCCAGCAGGACTTAACATCTGGAATGTTAGAAGTCAACAGCTCTGCTCTCAGAGAGCGGGAGGGCAAGAGGACACCAGGAGGGAGAGGTGTTGAGCCCCGGAGTACAGAACTCAGCTCCGTGGGGAACAAAGGCGCTGGCCAGCACCATCTCCCTCACCCATCCCCCCAGCCGAAATCCCAAAGGGAACCGGTTCCCGTCACTGAACTTGCTTGCACCGCGCAAACACCCAACGCTGTGTTTCTGTGGATCCCTCCCTCCGACGGGTCTGCCTGCCTCCCTCCCAGAGCTGCAGGGCCCCTCCCGCAGGGGACCACCCACAGCAAAGCAAGCTAAGCCTTCCCCTCCCACCCCTGTGCACCTTGCAGATCCACCCCAGCTAGCAGCACCAGATCCCATCGAAGCAGCACCACAAGCCTGGCAGTGTGCAAGTAGCCCAGACAGGGGCCACACCACTCCACAGGGAGTCCTGCCCCTGGGACAGGGGAAGATAAGGTACACACCAGTCTGACTGTGGCCACAGCTGTGGGCTGGGGACAGACATCGAGTCTGACTGCGGCCCCGCCCACCAACACAATTTACTCCAGACAGCACAGGGAAGTGCCCTCCAGTTCTGTGCCACCCCAGGGACTATCCAAAATGACGAAATGGAAGAATTCTCCTCAAAAGAAACTCCAGGAAGTAGTGACAGCTAACGAATTGATCAAAAACGATTTAAGCAATATAACGGAACAAGAATTTAGAAGAATAGTCATAAAATTAATCGCTGGGCTTGAAAAGAGTATAGAGGACAGCAGAGAATCTATTGCTACAGAGATCAAGGGACTAAGAAATAGTCAGGAGGAGCTACAAAATGCTACAAATGAGGTGCAAAATAAAATGGAGGTGACCACAGCTCGGACCAAAGAGTCAGAGGAAGAATAGGTGAATTAGAAGGTAAGATTATGGAAAAAGAGGAAAGTGAGAAAAAGAGAGATTAAAAAATCCAGGAGTATGAGGGGAGAATTAGAGAACTAAGTGATGCAATCAAACAGAACAATGTCTGTATAATAGGAATTCCAGAAGAGGGAGAGAGAGAGAAAGGGGCTGAAG
Organism: Panthera onca; assembly: GCF_046562875.1. Lineage (NCBI taxonomy): Eukaryota > Metazoa > Chordata > Mammalia > Carnivora > Felidae > Panthera > Panthera onca. The sequence continues at coordinate 37,013,823 of NC_138349.1, read as the reverse complement.
ATGTACTTGAACAAATCATAGCTGAGAACTTCCCTGATCTGGGGAAGGAAACAGGCATTGAAATCCAAGAGGCACAGAGAACTCCCTTCAGACATAACTTGAATCGATCTTCTGCACGACATAGTACAGTGAAACTGGCAAAATACAAGGATAAAGAGAAAATTCTGAAAGCAGCTAGGGATAAACACGCTCTAGCATATAAAGGGAGACCGATAAGACTAGTGGCAGATCTATCTACTGAAACGTGGCAGGCCAGAAAGGAATGGCAGGAAATCTTCAATGTGATGAACAGAAAAAATATGCAGCCGAGAATCCTATATCCAGCAAGTCTGTCATTCAGAATAGAAGGAGAGATAAAGGTCTTCCCAAACAAAAACCGAAGGAATGCATCACCACTAAACCAGACCTACAAGAACTCCTAAGGGGGATTCTGTGAGTGAAATGTTGCAAGGACCACAAAGCACCAGAGACACCACTACAAGCATGAAACCTACAGACATCACAATGACTCTAAACCCATATCTTTCTATAATAACACTGAATGTAAATGGACTAAATGCCCCAACCAAAAGATATAGGGTATCAGAATGGATAAAAAAAAAAAACAAGACCTATCTATTTGCTCAATTTACAAGAACTCATTTTAGACACTTTCAGATTGAAATTGAGGGGATGGAGAACTATCTATCATGCTACTGGAAGTCAAAAGAAAGCTGGAGTAGCCATACTTATATCAGACAAACTAGACTTTAAATTAAAGGCTGTAACAAGAGATAAAGAAGGGCATTATAAAATAATTACAGGGTCTATCCATCAGGAAGAGCTAACAATTATAAATGTCTATGTGCCGAATATGGGAGCCCCCAAATATATAAAACAGTCACACACATAAGCAGCCTTATTGATAAGAATGTAGTAATTGCAAGGGACTTTAATACTCCACTTACAACAATGGACAGATCATCTAGACACAGGATCAATACACAAACAAGGGCCCTGAATGATACATTGGATCAGATGGACTTGACAGATATATTTAGAACTCCGCATCCCAAAGCAACAGAATATACTTTCTTCTTGAGTGCACATGGAACATTCTCCAGGATAGATCACATACTGGGTCACAAAACAGCCCTTCATAAGTATAAAAGAATTGAGATCATACCATGCACACTTTCAGACCACAGTGCTATGAAGCTTGAAATCAACCACAGGAAAAAGTCTGGAAAACCTCCAAAAGCATGGAGATTAAAGAACACCCTACTAAATAATGAATGGGTCAACCACGCAATTAGAGAAAAAATTTAAAAAATATATGGAGACAAATGAAAATACAACAATCCAAACACTTTGGGATGCAGCGAAGGCAGTCCTGAGAGGAAAATACACTGTAATCCAGGCCTAACTCAAGAAACAAGAAAAATCCCAAATAAAAATCTAACAGCACACCTAAAGGAAATAGAAGCAGAATAGCAAAGACACCCCAAACCCAGCAGAAGAAGAGAAATAATAAAGATCAGAGCAGAAATAACACAGAATCTTAAAAAACAGTAGAGCAGATCAATGAAACCAAGAGTTGTTTTTTTTAAAAAAATAAACAAAACTGATAAACCTCTAGCCAGGCTTCTCAAAAAGAAAAGGGAGATGACCCAAATAGATAAAATCATGAATGAAAATGGAATTATTACAACCAATCCCTCAGAAATACAAGCAATTATCAGGGAATACTATGAAAAATTATATGCCAACAAACTGGACAACCTGGAAGAAATGGGCAAATTCCTAAGCACCCACACGCTTCCAAAACTCAAACAGGAAGAAATAGAAAACTTGAACACACCCATACAATGAAGAAATTGAATCAGTTATCAAAAATCTCCCAACAAATAAGAGTCCATGACCAGATGGCTTCCCAGGGGAATTCTACCAGACATTTAAAGCAGAGATAATACCTATCCTTCTCAAGCTGTTCCAAAAAACAGAAAGGGAAGAAAAACTTCCAGACTCATTCTATGAAGCCAGCATTACTTTGATTCCTAAACCAGACAGAGACCCAGCAAAAAAAGAGAACTACAGGCCAATATCCGTGATGAATATGGATGCAAAAATTCTCAGTAACATACTAGAAAATCGAATTCAACAGCATATAAAAAGAATTATACACCATGATCAAGTGGGATTCTCCTGGGCTGCAAGGCTGGTTCAACATTCACAAATCAATCAGCGTGATACTTCACATTAATAAAAGAAAAGAGAAGAACCATATGACCCTGTCAATGGATGCAGAAAAGGCCTTTGACAAAACTCAGCAACCTTTCTTAATAAAAACCTTCGAGAAAGTCGGGATAGAAGGAACATACTTAAAGATCATAAAAGCCATTTATGAAAAGCCCACAGCTAACATCATCCTCAATGGGGAAAAACTGAGAGCTTTTTCCCTGAGATCAGGAACATGACAGGGATGTCCACTCTCACCGCTGTTGTTTAACATAGTGTTGGAAGTTCTAGCATCAGCAATCAGACAACAAAAGGAAATCAAAGGCATCAAAATTGGCAAAGATGAAGTCAAGCTTTCACTTTTTGCAGATGACATGATATTATACGTGGAAAACCCAACAGACTCCACCAAAAGTCTGCTAGAACTGATACATGAATACAGCAAAGTCGCAGGATACAAAACCATTGTATAGAAATCAGTTGCATTCTTATACACTAATAATGAAGCCACAGAAAGACAAAGAAAGAAACTGATCCCATTCACAATTGCACCAAGAAGCATAAAATACCTAGGAATAAACCTAACCAAGGATGTAAGAGATTAGTATGCTGAAAACTATAGAAAGCTTATGAAGGAAATTGAAGAAGATATAAAGAAATGGAAAAACATTCCACGCTCATGGATTGGAAGAATAAATATTGTTAAAATGTCAATACTACCCAAAGCTATCTACACATTCAATGCAATCCCAATCAAAATTGCACCAGCATTCTTCTCGAAGCTAGAACAAGCAATCCTAAAATTTGTATGGAACCACAAAAGGCTCCAAATAGCCAAAGTAATTTTGAAGAAGACCAAAGCAGGAGGCATCACAATCCCAGACTTTAGCCTCTACTACAAAGCTGTAATCATCAAGACAGCATGGTATTGGCACAAAAACAGACACATAGACCAATGGAATAGAATAGAAAGCCCAGAACTAGACCCACAAAAGTATGGCCAACTCATCTTTGACAAAGCAGGAAAGAATATCCAATGGAAAAAAGACAGTCTCTTTAACAAATGGTGCTGGAGAACTGGACAGCCACATGCAGAAGGTTGAAACTAGACCACTTTCGTACACCATTCACAAAAATAAACTCAAAATGGATAAAGGACCTGAATGTGAGATAGGAAACCATCAAAACCCTAGAGGAGAAAGCAGGAAAAAACCTCTCTGACCTCAGCCATAGCAATTTCTCACTTGACACATCCCCAAAGGCAAGGGAATTAAAAGCAAAAATGAACTATTGGGACATCATGAAGATAAAAAGCTTCTGCACAGCAAAGGAAACAACCAACAAAACTAAAAGGCAACCAACGGAATGGGAAAAAATATTTGAAAATGACATATCGCACAAAGGGCTATTACCCAAAATCTATCAAGAGCTCACCAAACTCCATACCCAAAAAACAAATAATCCAGTGAAGAAATGGGCAGAAAACATGAATAGACACCTTTCCTCCCCTAAGATCATCATGATGACTAACTACATATAAAACATCAAACTAAAAAAATGGCTCATTACAATGATTAGTACTATTTTTTCTTCTTAATTATTTGTACCATCCTGGCTGTAGCCCAGCAAGGAAGAGCAGCATGTCAGCAGTCTCTGGAACATGTGCACTTTCCCATCAGGATCAAATTCCTTCTAGGTCTTGCTTGGGAAACTTTCAGTCAGTCATGTACTCAAAATTCTTATCTGTCTTTTCTGCTCTGTGAGTCTTTATTGCATGGAAGAACTTCTGTAACTGCAGGCCCTGCAATTTTGCAAGCTGCTTCTGGCAGAACTTCTTTATAACTTATTCCGAAAGGAGACCGATTTTTTTCTTTCTTGAACATTTAAAACCTATTACGTTTGAATAATTTTTCAGCAAGGCTAATAGTAATTTGCTAACACATGGTCTGAAGGCCAAATGATTCCCCTCACTGGGTCACTGTCCTGAAATCTTCACAATTTGAGACACTAATAGGTCAGATAAAAAAAATTAGGGGCACTGCTTCCAAGAATGAAATGTGCACGTGAAACTTGTGAGACAGCTCACCAATTCCCTCCCTCTGAAGGCTCAGAGTGGATCAGTTTGTTGGTAAATAGGCTAACACCTGAGGCTTGGAGGGGCTAAGATACAGGGCAGGTTTGCAATGGTTGGTGGTAACATGATAATAGGAAGTTCTGGGTGGATGTGGGTTCTGAGAGTAGGATTGTGGACTCCAGGGGAAGAAGCTGAGAAGCCACAGGGACCACATTTTAGGAGAAATGCCAAAGGCACACCTTATCTACTTCTTGACCTAGTTTTGGTAATGTATGAAAAAAGTTTAAAGAAATTTGACAAAAAAGAAAAAAAAGGAAGTGAAACAGTACAAAAGGATATACAATGAAAAAGTATGTTCCTCTCCTCTCTCGCTCCTTTCTCTTATTATTTTCCCAGAGGTAAACATGGATACCAGCTCCTTGATTATTCTCACAGAGCTCTTCTCTGAGGTGAACAGAAATGTGTATATGAATGACTATGTGATTCGTACTTAGCGCTTAACTAAATCAATCCTTGAAGATGACTATGAAGTAGATTCTACTGCTATCATCCCCATTTATTGCCCAAGGATGCACAGTTAATACATGGTAGAGCCAAGGGATGGATATACATATTCATCAATGTATGTACATGTGAATACACATCACGATATGTATTTCATTATTGATCTATCATTTGAAGGGCACTTAGATTGTAGCTTCTTATATTTCAAACACTTCATTGCATTTCCTTGAACCCAAGGCCGTCTGTGCAGGTGATGCACCGCACAATGCAAGGAGGTGCCATTCATAGATTAATTACGATATAATTCACACAGATTATAATGGCATCCTCAGAATTGTTCAACATGTCAGCAGTGTTTGTTAATGTTGACCTAATTGACACTGAATGTCTCCTCCTCTGATCAGCTGTATTTCCTCTGGGTTATCTGTAATCTATAATGAAATAAGGAGCCCTGTATGCAACAGGGCTAGAATGTCCAAAAATGAGACTTGAGAAGTTTCCTGGTCAAGATCTTGCACTCAGCCTTCCACCCGCAACCTGCCCGGAGGAATGGGAATCTGTCCTCTGAAGCCCTGTTAAAGGGCTTCAGGCACAGGTTACAATCTACAAGTAATGACACAGAGATGCCACTGGGCACCTTTTTCTGGCATGATGTAGTCCCAAGAAAACAAACATCATATTTTCACCCAAAATACTCCTGGAATATAAATCATCTAGATAGTTTAATTTTTTTCTTTGATGGCGTGATAGATCACTGAGCATTAGGTCCTTGAAGAGATGTTATTTTTCAAAAGTTGCCTTTAAAACATCCCTCACCCTGTCATAAGAGATTCTAAGTTTCATTGCCCTGCTGCTATTCTAAATTGTTAAGTCAACACTAAGTAGGAAGTCCACCATAAATGACTGAAATCAACTTTTTTTTTTAAAAAGGGAAATTTGAAATTATTTATTTCGATGTATTCATTAAACTAATTTGAATCCATCACACAACTGTTCACAACTGATATTTGTCAGCCCCGTGTCTGGGACTTTTCCTTTGTATTTGTGAAGAGATGATGTTTTGTTTTAGCTGGTAGGTTCAGGGCACACCTGTCCATTTGCATTTGTACGTGAAGGAGTTTATGTTGCTCCCCCTGGAACAGGGATAATCAAGACAATCATAGAAAAGAGATGGCCTCTATCTGCATAACTTCATTCCTGCTCCTCAACGTAATCAATCAATTTCTGTTTGCAATTTGGTTTTGTCAGCCACCACAGTGGTCAATTACTAAGAATTGATCACCAAGTGGCCTGATGCTGTTACCTTAGCAACCCTGCACATCGTCTAGTTATTTTAATCATTTAAATAACTAGATCAGATTAGCCATGACCAACATGAAACTGACTAATCCTACTGTGTCCTTAGGCAAAGTCTTAGGGGGAAAATGGTTGTTTAATTAATATTCAAAAAGTATTTCTCTGGACAAAACAAGACACTTGCAGATTTAGTATCTAACTTTGCAGCTATTTTTCTCATGAGAAAAATGCTGGCCTTAAAGTCATTGAAAGAAGCGTCATACCATATATAATCCATTCATTCAACAAATAATATTAAGAACCAAGTAACTTTTTATGTGTTACATGCTGCGGACATAGTGATAAATAATTCATAGTCCCCACCAGCAAGTAAATCATAGGCTCCCAAAAGACATACTGGTAAGGAAATATATACAGTCAGGGAACATACATACATGAAACCTGAGCAGGTTCTTGAAAGACCAGTCATCATTCTCAAGGTAGTCAGTATTATAGTCAGGAGAGAGCTAGTAAAGCACAAAACAGCACAGCATGTCTGGTTTTTTGGCTTTTTTTCATATCTTTTGGTTGAAAGTGACAAAAATCAGAAAAAAATTAATTTGAGAAGAAAATTGGATTTTTATTGGAAATTGTGATAGGTAGGCAGAGTAATGACCACCCAAAGATGCCTACATCTCAATTTATGAAGCCTGAGAGTCTGTTGTCCACATGACAGAGGGCAATTAAAGTTGCAGATGGGATTAAAGTTGCTAATGAACCAAACAATGAATACAAGGAGATTATCCTGGATCATCCAGGTAGGCCCAGTGTAACCACAAGGGTCTTTACAGGAAGAAAAGAGAGGCAGAATCATAAGAACCAGAGTCAAAAAGATTTAACCGGCCTCTGCTGGCTTCAAAGATGCAGGGGGATCACAAGACAAAGAATGTGGGCAACCTCCAGAAGCTGATAAAGACAAGAAAACAAATCTTCCCCAGGAGCCTCCAGAAACAAGATGCTGACACCTTGATTTTAGCCCAGCAATGCTCATTTTGGACTTCTGACCCCTAGAGATGATAGACAATAGATTTTTGTTTTAGGCCACTAAGTTTGCGGTAATTTGTAACAGTGGCAATAGGAAACTAATGAAGAAATTCACTTGAAACTTTATTTACTTGGAATTTAGCTAAAGAAAGAGCTGGGAAATCAAGTCTCAAGAAGAGAAGCTATAACTGCAAGCAGATTTTCCATCATCTGTATCTGTCTGTCTCTCTCTCCATCTCCTGGCTTCATTCTCTGAAAACAGCCTTCCCCATGGGGCAGGAGATTTGGCCGCTAGCTGATCCTGGCTCATATAATTATGGCATTTCAAACAGAGAGAGAAATATTTCTCCATCTTGGCTCTAGTTTGAAAAAATGCCATGGGAAAATTCTGTTTATTTTGAGTCAAACATCCAAACTTTGAACAAAGTTCTTGGGATAAACCTTATTAATTAGCCTAGCCTGGGTCATGTGCCCATCAATTTGGCAAATTGACAGAGGTTTGTTACCAAAACAAAGAGGACAAGAATTTAGGGTAAGTTGGAAAAGTAGCTGTCTACTACAGCATGTTGAATGATCTGTAAGTGGTTTACTATAGTGGGAGGTTAAAGTCAGTAATAAGCTCAACACAAATTCATATGAATAGTTAGATCACATAAGTAGGCTCTAACTCTGTGGATTTTAAATTGCTCCTAGAACTCCAGCTTTCTCAAACATATGGTTATGAGCTTCCTTTCAAGAGGGGGAGGTCACGACTGAGAAGTTCAATCTATATTGGTCCATCTTCTTGCTTCCAGTGTTGGAAATTCGGGAATTAGCCATAAGGAAGGTCAGTTGAAGAGAGACCAAGTCCTAAAAACTGGATTCTTACCAAGAAGTGCTAGGGCTTGTAACAAACTCAGCTGTAGGCAACTGAAAGTCCATTTGGGAATCTTCAGCCTTTTGGAAAATGCTTTGGATTTTGGTCAAAAGAACTGGACACAAGCCTGGGCTACACTCTTTCTTAATTGTATTACCTTAGGCTAGTTCACTTAGCATTGTAAGTCTCATTTTCATCATCTCCAATCTATATATTGATCATAAGGTCTACTTCCTGTAAAAGCTGTCATTTATTGAGAGCTTATATGCACCAGCCAATTTATGAGGTTCTAGGACCCTTCGGTCATGAATGAGAAGTCACTGGCCTTGGCACAAAGTAAAGATGTAAATTAAGAAGTAGGAGCCCTCATGTAGCAATATAGACATAAAATCCAAACAGGACCTCCAATGAAGTTAACTAAATGCAGAGGCATTTAAATTACGATTTTTGCCGCAAATGTGATGGGTTACTGAGCCTGGGGGAGCTGGGGTATACAGTCTACAGATCAAGGTTAATAATGGGGGAGAGAGAGAAAGAGTCCACAGAGAGGCAGAGACAACAGAGAGATAGATGGAGACAGCAGCAGCAGCAGACACACACACGCACACACACACACACACACACCATTCTACTTAGAGTTGTGCCTCTGCTATTCCCTATGCCAGGTTTTCCAAGTATGCAAACCACTCTTAAACCTGGCATTCACCAGGCAATTCCTTAAAGAAAATGTCTCAAATGAAGCTAGGAAAGGAACTACCAACGAATAGCCCCAAACAGCAACTGCCCATCTATCAACACTAGTTTCCTGGAGCTGCCGTAACCAAGTACAACGAATTAGTGGCTTTCAACAACAGACTTTTCTTGTTTCACATTTCTGGAGACTAGAAGTCCCAAAGCAAAGTGTCAGCAGGGCCAAGCTCCCTTTGAAACATGAAAGGGAATCCTCCCTTGTCTTTTTTTAGTATATGTGCTGCCGAAGTGAGCACAGAATCCTCCCTTGTCTAAGTTTCTTGCGGTTTGCTGCAAATCTTTGGTGTTCTTTGGCTTGCAGCTCATTGTCACAGGTGTTCTCCCAGCATGTCTCTGTCTTCATATAGCCACCTTGTTACAAGGCCATTAGTCTTGTTGGATTAGAGCCCATTCTCCTCCAGTATGACCTCATTTTAACTTAACTAATCACATCTGCAATGATCCTCTTTCCAAATAAGGTCACAGTCTGAGAACCTGGAGGTTAGGACTTCAACACTTCTTTCTGGAAGGAAAAAATTCAACCTACAACACCAGCCTCTAATTTTTGGCCAACTCCTGTTCAGATTCTACATCTATCTGGTTCTATCCATCTTGTTCCTGACTCCTGACTTTCTTGCTTCTAGATGACCTAGCTCTTTTAGTTTGGGTTAATATTGACATATCGTTGATACAAACGTGAGAAAGAGAAAAGCAGCCCCTGAATTCTGGGAGCAGGCTGGGTATTATCATCTAGGCCTTGATGTTGTTATGAGCTGTCTTGCACCAACAGCTAGGCCTTGGTATTCTCTTGTTGAACATAATTTCACAAAACATCAACATCAGACAAAGCTGCTATGAACATGATGAATCAAAACAAAAACACAACCACTCTATAATCATGTCTGAACACAGAACATGTCTGAATACAGACATTGAATACAGAATACTGAATACAGAACATGTCTGAATACAGACATTGTCCAAACCACAAAGGTTACCAAATATCCCTGTCTTGGCTAATACTAGTGACTGCCACTTCTTTACCAATTACAGCTTCTTTCCCCTTATAGTCATCCTCTGTCCTTCTAGATAAAATTAAAATAATTAAAATTACTCCCATTTCCTCAGAGCATCTAATATAAAACAAGACCCCATTTCCTAAAATCCTCCCCAATGACAACCTGAAATCTCGTAATAAATCCTTTCTAACACCCTCTTCCTGAGCCTCCTCCCGGTTCAGTGATGTACATTCTCCCTCACTGCAACAAGCAATAAACTTGACTTGCTCAACTATGAATGTGCTCTTAATGGTATTTTCCTGGAAAGCACTGACAAACATTTTAATAATGCATATTAGCTGAAATGTGATAATTGAATTAGGAAACATGTTTTGCATGTGGAATGTACTGATCTCTCAAGTGATTACTGTGGGGATTATTCTACTTCACACAGAAAAAACAGGTGCAAAAAATGGTATATTTACTAAGTATTAATTGGTATACAAATCCAGTGTTTAAATTCAGTCATATCTCTCTTATTTTACAAATCAAATTAAGCTCAATTTTTGATATTTCAGTTTGACATCAGATTTAGTACTTCTTTTATGGGGGGGGGGGTATCATCTTCCTTTGAATGCTAAAAAAACTAGAAAACTTGTTAAGTCCATGAGGAGTAAGATGTACTCAACTTCCACACCCAATTGTGAGAGGGGACGGGGAAGCCTGAGATCTCAGCAGTTGGCCCCGCCATCACTTCCGGCTGCCCTGTGGAGTTGTGGTTGGAAATTCACCTTACTGTGTAGGGTCAAGTGGTCAGCAATCTGTGATGATGCAAATCCCTCAGTGCCTGGAGCCACCAAGCATCCCTTATTTTGGTTCTCCAGGTCACATCTATTAATTCTTGACTCATTCAATTTCAGAGACAGTCATTCAGCCCATCTAGGAGCTGAACTCTCCAGGAGTGCTGTTAGAAGTGGGTCAGGTGCCTGTCCTTCTGGGACTGAAACCATGCTTCCTTTTCCCACTAGAGAAACCTCCTCTCCAGGCTGGGCAGCTCTTCTTACTGAGACCCTCAGACATAAAGCCCTCTTTAAATTCATTGCCCCATAACAAGAAATGTTAACTCGATAGAGTTTTTAAATTCCTATTCCCTTTTGGGAGGGAAGGAACCTCTGTGTCTCAATGAGAGGAAGCATTCCCGAGGACGACATGGGGGCTTTTATTTTTTTTTTTTTTTTTATTTTTTTTTTTTTTTAATTTTTTTTTTCAACGTTTTTTTATTTATTTTTGGGACAGAGAGAGACAGAGCATGAACGGGGGAGGGGCAGAGAGAGAGGGAGACACAGAATCGGAAACAGGCTCCAGGCTCCGAGCCATCAGCCCAGAGCCTGATGCGGGGCTCGAACTCACTAACGGCGAGATCGTTACCTGAGCTGAAGTCGGACGCTTAACCGACTGAGCCACCCAGGCGCGACATGGGGGCTTTTAAAGCCCTCTCAATGGAACAGAGAAGAAAGAAAACATTTTTAAGACCTAAGTTAAATGCTTGGTGGGACACGTTGCTGCATGCATGTGACACGGTAACATAGAACTGCTTGATTTTGAGTGGCTGCCCACTTGGAATTGTTTACAATGGATGTTAGGTTCTGTGCTGCAGTCCATTTTGAAAATTTATCAATACATTCTACCAATCTTATATATGATCCCAGACTTTTTAAAGTTGATTAGATTTGTTCTAGTCAAAGTTCATCAACACATTATCATCAGCTTGAAATAAGGATACATCCTTCTATTCTTTTTTTTTTTTTTAAACATTTATTTATTTATTTATTTATTTTTTATTTATTTTTTTATTTTTGGGACAGAGAGAGACAGAGCATGAACGGGGGAGGGGCAGAGAGAGAGGGAGACACAGAATCGGAAACAGGCTCCAGGCTCTGAGCCATCAGCCCAGAGCCTGACGCGGGGCTCGAACTCACGGACCGCAAGATCGTGACCTGGCTGAAGTCGGACGCTTAACCGACTGCGCCACCCAGGCGCCCCTAACATTTATTTATTTTTGAGACAGAGAGAGACAGAGCATGAACAGGGGAGGGGCAGACAGAGGGAGACACAGAATCTGAAACAGGCTCCAGGCTCTGAGCTGTCAGCACAGAGCCCGACGCGGGGCTTGAACTCACGGACTGCGAGATCATGACCTGAGCCGAAGTCGGCCGCTTAACCGACTGAGCCACCCAGGCGCCCCCCTTCTATTCTTTTTTGTAAAATTTTTTAAAATGTTTATTTTTGAGAGAGACATACAGACACACAGAGTGCAAGTGGGGGAGCAACAGAGAGAGAGAGGGAGACACAAAATCCAAAGCAGGCTCCAGGCTGTCAGCACACAACCCGATGCAGGGCTCGAACTCACGAACCATGAGATCATGACCTGAGACGAAGTCAGATGCTCAACTGACTGAGCCACCCAGGCGCCCCCATACTTCTATTCTTAAAAAAATCATTTTTAAACTCCCTCTAGGGAAGATCACATTATCATTGGGAGTTAAAATTTCCTTAGTTCCTAGCTCTTCTTTCCCAGTAAAACAATTATTTTGATAATGTAATTTTTTTTTTTTTTTTTTTTTACGTTTTTTTTTATTTATTTGTGGGACAGAGAGAGACAGAGCATGAACGGGGGAGGGACAGAGAGAGAGGGAGACACAGAATCGGAAACAGGCTCCAGGCTCTGAGCCATCAGCCCAGAGCCTGACGCGGGGCTCGAACTCACGGACCGTGAGATCGTGACCTGGCTGAAGTCGGACGCTTAACCGACTGCGCCACCCAGGCGCCCCGATAATGTAATTTTTAATAATGTGATGCTATCTAGAAAACTATCAACAACTATTATACTGTAGCAGACAACATTGATGCTCACTTTAAATCCTGGTCAGGGTTTTCACTATGACTACTACCTCCTTCCCCTCTTTCCCTTTTTGCTAACCTGGTGGAGTACCTCATTGTCACATATAGACTTCAATAGTAAATCATCGGCCTCCACACGAGCCCTTTGAGGGCAATATATTTAACAGGTTACTCTTACCTAAATAAGGGTCACTATCACCAGTTACAAAATCACTGAGGTCTATTCTACAAGGGTTTGTGCTGGCAGTGGAAGTGGAAGAATATTCTGCCATTATCAACTAAGACATTCTTTGCTTCAAAGTGCTTCTTAAAACTCCTAGCAGAGAGAGAACCTGATAGGATGTGACTGAGAATAGGTTAGTTTTTGCTGGAAGCAGAAAGTTGTTGAGAACCCAGTGTAATCAATCCCGTGGAGCCTCAGTTTGTAAGGATACAGAAGGCAGGGCAGGAGCAATGGGGATATGGGTGAAGGGTAAAGAAGTCAAATTTAACTCATGTCCTAGTTTTGCTCTGGCTTCTCCTCAAACCTTGAGTTTGGCTACAACAGCACTCAGCATCCTTTATAATAATGAATTAATTACAAAAGGTAATGGTGTCAATTTTTTTTTAACTTAGGTTGAATAACATACACACTCTCTTTTCAACTCATGACACATTCTTCTAATTATTTCAGAACACTTTGAGCTGATTTGTGTAGCACATACTTGTCATCTACAAAGCTGGTAAACATGTTACGTTTCTGCCATCACTGATGTCCTCGTTCTGGAATATGATTTCAGTCCGGTGAAATCTGATGTGATGATGACAGAAAAATACATTTCTCTGATACTTTCAACTCATTCTCTGTTCCTGGACAGTATTTGCTTCTGTTCTCTTCAATTGGACATAGTACAGAGAAAAGCTCTTAAGATAAACACAACACTCCTTTTCTGCTCTACACCAATTCCAGTGAAAATCCAACTCCTGGCTCTCTGACAAAGTATATCTGGCAGGAATATTGGCCATGGAACCCATGTAATATATGCTTCTTGGACTAAGCTGCATGCATTTGGACTTCACAAAGTAGCACAAAATAAATTCTTATCTGTCTCTTATTATTCAGGAATCAGAATTAAAATATCGCTTCATTAAAGCCCCACCTGGAATGAATTTTAATCTCATGGCAAGACTTTAAGTGAACAGAGTAACAGAAATATTCTTTTTCTTTTTAGATATTTTATGTGATGTTTAGTTGTATTATTTCATTTGCATTCATGCATTCATTCATTCAGCCTCAGCTGTGCCTGGTACCCCTGGGACAAAAGCCCCTGTAGGTCAACCTGTCAGGTGAACCTCCCACCTGGAGGTGGGAGGAAGGTGGGAGGAAGAGACTGTCAGCTGTCTTTTAGAGGAGGGGAGGCCATCTGGAGTTCTAATTCCTCTTCCATAGATTTTTCAGACCCTTGTTCCCCCTTGCTTCAGAGGCCTGACATCTTCTATTCCTGAAATTTCCCAAGGTTCAGTGGAATGAATATGCTTGCCCTTTACTGCCTTTCTTCCCTGCAAGCACTTAGGTTCTCTCTTATCTGTTTTCCGGTTTTCAAACTACTCTTCCATATTCCTTTATTTCTATGATCTCTTGTGTGTATATGCATACATATGTGTGCTTTTAGATTTTGCCCTTTTTATTCCTTTACTGTCTATTTTTTACCAGAAAAATCCCTGTTGTTTTACTAGAAATGCATGGTATTGACTTCTTTAAAAACACTTAAATAGTTAATTCAAGTGTAACTGACATACAATTTTATATTAGTTTCAGGCATACAGCATACTGATTCGACAATTCTACCATCTGTATTTTAGACCTTGACAAGTATATATCATCTTTAAATAATACAGCGACATAGGTACCTAAAGTAGTGGAGACATGACTGAAAAAACTACTAGACCAGGGTCAGAAAAAGTTACTGAAATTTTGTCCCTGCTATTAATAGGTCATTAGAAAGTCACTTAAACTCTCAGATCCTCAGTTTTACTTTTCTACAAATTGGAGGTAACAATTCTGCTATGTAGGCTCATTGTGAGGATTAGGGATTATGCATATAGGGCAAGTGCAGGGCTTGGCATGTATCAGATACTGACTAAAAGGTAGTGCTTATACGAAAGCCTTAGGACATATGCATTAGTCTCAAAAGATGGGCCCCAGTGATGCTTACCTTCTGGGGCTCACACCCTGGGCTAATTTCCTCCCCTTGGACTTATCTTCTCACTTCTAATATATAGAATATGGCAGATGTGGTGGAATGACACTTCTGACATTGTTATAAAAATGACTGCCTTTCATCTTTAGTGTGTTCTCTCTCACAGTCTCTGGGTCTCTTGCCCTGGGGGAAGGCAGCCGCCATGTTGTCAGGCAACCCTGAGGTGTGGCCCTGTGGCAAGTGACTAAGTCCTGCAGCAATCACATAAGTGAGTTTGGAAACAGAAGAGGATTCAGAAGAGATTGCAACTGTAGTCACCAGCTTGATGGTACCACCTCAGAGACCTCAGGTCAGAAACCTCCAGTGAAGGGGCGCCTGGGGGGCTCAGTCGGTTAAGCAGCTGACTCTTGATTTTGGCTCGTCATGATCTCATTGTTCATGAGATGGAGCCCCACATCTGTGCTGACAGTGCAGAGCTTGCTTGGGATTCTCTCTCTCCCTCTATCTCTCTTTCAAAATAAATAAATAAAACTTAAAAAAACAAACAAACAAACAAAAACCAAACACCCATTGAAGCTCTGCCCAGATTCCTAACACACAAAAAGGGAAATAATGTTTGTTCTTTAAAGCTGAATTTAAGATAATCTGTTATATGGCAACGAATGACAAATACATAACAGGCATAGCTGCTGAATTTCAGAAAAAGAAAATATTTTCTTCCTTTTATGGAGATCATTTGGTAAATTTATATAATAAGCTCATATTATTATATAAATACCTTAAAACTTAAAACTCTGGGGTGTATTGAGGTACGATGTGGTAAAGAGAAAGAAGGAGTTTTAGAGGATAGACTTTGGGATCTGTTTGAGAACAGCCTTGAATCTCAAAATGTGTCCAAGGAACACTAGTCAGTTTTTCAAAACTCTCCAAGAAATGTGAGAACTGTGGTCTTTAAGTTTGGGAAGCACCAATACCCTCTTTCATTCTTGAAAGTCACAATGAATATAATATGGACAGGTTCTAGAAGTTTGAGAGATGCTAAGATTTCTAATAAGTTAAACAACCCACAATTATTTCCTTTGGGAAATAATTAGTTACTATGACTGATAAAAGGCTGAAATCCTGGCTTGTTCCCGCCAGCAGCCAGACTTCACCTGTAAACAGTTACTTTCAGTCTATTTCACCTTGCCTTAGTCCCCAGGCCCCAAGGGTTCAACCTTTCCCCAGAGCACATATTTTGTCACAAAATAACAAGAATTCAGGGTAATAATCACCAGATGGTAATAGCTGAGCAAGTTCTAATCTGAGGACACGGAAGAAATTGTTCCCAGTCTCATTCTGTCAGTTCCCATTTTATCATTTGCCTCCTAATTGTTGAGTCAATCATTGCTTAATCCCAATAATTCACTCATTTTCCAGAATTGTTAACAATCCCCCCACCCCCAAGAATACATACTGGAATCTTTCCCATTTAAAACTCCTGGCTAAGTATAATTTTAATTCTCCGTGGAGGACTTCCCTTCAATGGGACTTGCAGCATCCCTGCTAAATATTGTATAATGTTTTTGCAACATATTGAAAAAGTCTTTGGGAAATGTTTGCACATCTCTCTAGTACCATTTGCAGCAGTGTGCGGCAGTTGCTATGACAACTATCTTTAGAATTAAAAGGAGAAATTAAAAGTTTTGCATAACTGGAAGGACTTTCTGACGCCGAGTTTAAGATGTTAGGATTTTCACCGAAGCAGTATCTTAGTGTGGAAGGTTGTTCTTATCAGGACAAGATTTTAGAAATCGTCATTGGAAATGTTATGGCACCAAATTTCCTTGCCATGTCAGCTATGCTAATATCATTGTCAGAGAAATTTTATAAAAAAATAAGTCTCCAGGTTATAAATTTTACGGAACATGCCTGGTTAACAAATTCTCCT
Organism: Panthera onca; assembly: GCF_046562875.1. Lineage (NCBI taxonomy): Eukaryota > Metazoa > Chordata > Mammalia > Carnivora > Felidae > Panthera > Panthera onca. Next base: position 36,997,115 of record NC_138349.1, on the reverse strand, counting down.
CTTTGAACGCTAGCAACCGCAATCACAAAAACCATAACAGTATTAAATAATCTTTGAGTGGCTGTGTGCTATTTGCTACATTAGGCATTGATAGATGTACATTGTGAATATGTAGGGTTTGGGAAGACCGGCATGAGAAGGAAACTCGATTGTGCCACTTTCAAGCACAATTAAATTGTTTTCACAACAATCCTGCAAAACAGCTACTACAATCCCTATTTTCCCCACAGAAATTGAAGCTCAGGGAAGTTAGGTAACTTCTGCAGGGTCACAAGGTGAGTGGGCAGCAGACCCAGCGTTTAAATCCAGGTTCGTTTACTCCCAAAGCTGTGCTGTTAGTAATGACAGTGCTCATCACAAATTTTTATATACTTTGTAATTTGCCACTCCTTGCAATTCATACTTGGGGTTCTTGATATGAGGATAGGGTAGGAGTGATCGAGGGAGAAGCTATCCAAGGCAATGCAAAGACTCCAGATTTCAGGCCATTAGGGAAATAAATGCAAATCAAAACCACAATGATCACTTGACACTTTATACTAAGATCCCTGGAGTCAGAAAAAACAGAGTAACAAATACTGAGGAAGATGTGGAAGAATCACAAGCTTGTGCACTGCTGGTGGAAATGCAAAAATAGCATGGCCTTGGAGGAAAATAGTTAGGTTCCTCTAAACAACTCAACAGAGAATTGCCACATGACCACACAATTCTACTTCTGGGTGTATATCCCAAAGAACTGAAATCAGGAACTTAAAACGGATACTTGTACACAAATATTCATTGCAGCACTATTAGAATAGCCAAAAGGTGGAAACAACTGTAACGTCTCAAAAGATAAATGAACAAAATGTGCAATATACATAAAATAGAACAATCCTTAGCCATGAAAATGAAGTTCTGACACATGCCACAACATGGGTAAATCTTGAAAATATTATGCTAAGCTAAACACACCAGACACACAAGGACAAATACTGTGCGATTCCACTTACATGAGGTATCTAGACTAGGCAGGTTCACAGAAACAGAAAGCAGACTCCAGATTATATATGGCGCCGGGGGTGGGGTAATGGGGAGCTCTTACTGCTTACAGAGTTTCTGCTTGGGGCAATGGAAACATTTTGGAAACAGGTAAGTGGTGGCACTGAATTCCATACTTAAAAATGGTTAAAATGGCAAATTTTACTATATAGATGTTACCACAATAAAAAAAATGTTCTAATTCTCTTTCTGTAACTACAAACCAACCTTTCCTTAACTGTCCTGCTTCAGCTTCCTGCTATGTAATTCTAGCTTTAGGGTTTTTGTTTTTCATTATTCTTTTTACCCACATAATCTGTCCAGAAAAGTTTCCCAGAGGGCCAAAATTTTATAGGTGGATTTTAGAATTTTAGAACTGGGATGAGCTTAGAGGTTACTCTTTTAAATCACTCTATTCCTGCTTTTCAAAAGTTTGGGTCCTCAAGTTAATCCATGTACTTCTAGCTCCTATTGCATTTTGTACACAATGAAAGGAAGGAAACAAAATGAAACCTTACATTAGAGTTCACTTTATTTCTCAACCTATTCATTCATTAAAACAAAATTTGTTGCTGCCTGCTTGGTATTATGGATGCAAGGTGCTGATAAGGTGGCTCTTAAACCCTAGGAACAGAGTCCACAGTGGAGAGAGAGATAGAGAAATATTTCCAGAACAATAGTGTTTGGTGGTATATACAGTCAGGGTGACAAGGTTGGCCAATGGGAGAACCAGACCGTAGTCTCTTAAGTCATATGCCAGGTTAATTCCTGTATCACTTGGAAATACTGAAAAGTGTAAGTTCTATTGTGTCAATTACCACCCCCCCACCCCCGGCCCCATTAAGGACTAGAACTAGGCCAGAAAAGGTTACTGTGGGGTCTACCATTGAGAAGACTTTAAAAACCTCATGACTTGTGTTGCATTAGCCCTCTTCATCACTTAAGTGGATGATCCTGTACCTGGCTATGAAAGGATGAGAAGTCTTTGATAGATTATATCAAGATTCTGGATGCTCTGTATATGTAATGGACTGAATGTGTTCCTCCCAAATTCATATGTTGAAGCTCTAACCCCAGTATAATGGTATTTGGATATAGGGCTCTGGGAGGCAATCAGGTTTAGATGAGATCATGAGGGTGGGTTCCCCATGATAGTATTAGAGTTCCTGTAAGAAAAGAGAGCAGAACTGTCTTTCTCTCTGCCATGTGAGGACCTGACAAAAATGTGGCCATCTGAAAGCCAGGAAGAGAGTTCTCACCAGGAAGTGAATGGGCCAGCCCCTTGATCTCGAACTTCCCAGTCTCCAGAAATATGAGCAATAAATGTCTGTTGGGTAAGCCTCCCAGACCATGATACATTGTTATGGCTGCCAAGCTAAGGACATGCACATGAAACGGGAGGCTACACGTTTCTGGAGAGGTGGTGGGACCAGTTTGTCTGTTATGGGTTAAGAAAAGTGGGAGAAGGGCACTGGAGTGCCTTTTATCATGACTGTCAGTGCATGAGGTCAGCGGGCCAGCTTCACACCCTGGAGCAGGAAGGGGAAACAAAGGTGGGGACAGGGTAATAAATGGATTGTGACTATTTAGCCAAGAGTTTACAGGACAACAATTGAGAGTTTAAAGCCCAAAGTAAAAAATAAGTGAGAGAAAAAGGGGAAGACAAAAATAAGGCGTAGTCAGCAAAACAGGAAGTAGATGGACACATTTCAGAGGCAGAATTTATGCCCACACTTGTGTAGGCTGAGCAGGTGCCTTTAAAGGGCTGAGGCAGGATATACTGTAGTCTAGCCATCTTCTCACATTGATATGTCTCTTGGCCATGCCACCAGTAATGAACCTGGCTCCCTTTACCAGGGCCATGGCTTTACATGCTTTTCAAAATGGCATGGTGGTCACAAGTCTGTTTTCTCAGAAGCCTGGGAGGAAGAATGTGAACATCACAGGGATGCTCAACTATAACCCTGGATCTAAAGAGGGAAGAAACCAAAGGCACATTCATGAGTCATCCTCACCATCTGCTAGTAGCATATGATTTTGAATTGCTTTGTTCCTTTTCCCTCAATGGTGCATCTAGTTTGGCATAGGCCAGACACTTCAGAAACATACGAAGTTCCTCTAATTCACCCAAATATACAATTGGACACACTTCTATTATCTTCAAAACCTTTAGCCAGATCAAAGATGCTTTTCAGTTTATGTATGAGCACTGACAGTCCCTTGAATGCCATTGAAATTGCTCTGTTTTAAATTGACAAATGCTGGGAAGTTAAAATTGCAACTACACACACTGCGTGCAATTTTATGTTCTTTGCAAATTGTCATCATGCATATTTCTGGAAATCTGAGGGATCCCAATTTAGAAGCTCATTTTTCTTTCTTTCATCCTCCTTATTATTCCAACCTTGTTCTAAAGCAGGCTCTATCTTCTAAAGAGAAGCTACGAGGAGGTCACTCTGATTCAGTTTTTTTCCTTTTGGTTAATTCAGATTGTCAGAATTGTTTATGTTACATTGCTTTTTAACTAAGGTATTGCTCTTTCTAGATTCTCTAGCTTTGGTTGTCAAGAAAAGCCATGGCTGAGGAGGTAGAAAACAGATTCGTTTCCACCACAGCAGCTGTGGGTGAATTCCTTACTTCTCTTTATTTCAGTTTTTATTGGCAAAATGGGATCAATAATTCTTGCTCTACCCACATTGTTGAGTTGTTGAGATGATTAAGTGAGGCTAGCAGACAGGAACAAAGCTCTGTAAAGAATAAAGCAAAAGTCCAAGAGTGAATAATACAAAAGCGTAGCTACAGTTTCAAGTGAAGATCAATTTGGATTCTTGGGGGGGTTCATATTCATTCTAGTCCCCAATCTACATACTTGAGCAAGTAGTATGAGCTCTACAACACAGTAAGCAAAAACACGCCTGGACAGGACCTTCCCCATGAATGTCAGCAATTGAGAAAGTATGAAAGAGCGTGGTGTAACTCTTAATCCTCAAACTGATAGGGAGGGATTACAAAAAAGACGGACAGCCCCATCCAAGAAAGAAATATTCCAGAGTTCTCTCTCTAGAAAGAAAAGTCCTTACTCAGAAAATTGGAGGGGTCTAAAATTTGAGTCTGCTTTTCACTAGCTCTCCCTTCAGTGGAACCACATTTTATGCCACTTACACGAAGCCTTTCCCATACAGGGAAGGGACAACTGCTGGCTAAGCAGACTTGTTCAAACACCAAGGAGATCTAAACAGTCTCTTTCTAATTAATTAGGTGCTAAATTAATTCATGTGTATATATTAGAAGAATCATCAGACACCCAAAAGGGAGAAAACGGATAAAAGGAAAAGGTTTTGGTCAATTAACGGAACTGATTAGAGATAAATTAGCAAATAGGAAAGAACTTAAAACTAACTCTATTTCTCAGAGAAATATGAAAGTATATTATAGTCATAATATAAAACTATATTGCAATGCAAAGTAAGCTATTAAAAATAAGCTAGCATTCTTAGAAATTAAAAAAAAAACCTAACTCCCCAAAATGTAAAATATTTAGAGCCATGGCTGAGGATAAAATTTGTTATCTGGAAATTAAAGTGAATTTCCTTTAGGAGACAATGCAGATAGACAAAATAATAGACAACTAATGGAGAAAATAAAGACATGTGGGAAATTATTCCATGGGTCCAATATCTGTCTAAAGAAGTTCCAAAACATAAGCATTAGAAAGTGGTGAGAGGACTAATTAAAAAGATGATCATTTTTTCAAGCTAAAGAAAGTGACAGAAAAATCTCACCAAGAGGGGTGCCTGGGTGGCTTAGTTGAACATCCGACTTTGGCTCAGGTCATGATCTCATGGTACATGGGTTCGAGCACCACATCGGGCTGTGCTGACAGCTCAGAGCCTGGAGCCTGCTTCAGATTCTGTGTCTCCCTCTCTCCCTGCCCCTGCCCTGCTCTTAGTCTGTCTGTCTGTCTCTCTCTCAAAAATAAACATAAAAAAAACAGAAAAAAAGAAAAATATCACCAAGAGCCAAAATGGGAAGAATGGGATAAACACAGAGATAGACATGTAGATACACAGATAATAGAAAAGTACACTGATAAATTTCAGATACTCAGATGTAAAGAAAATATTCTCAAAGATTTCAAAAGGAAGAAAAGCAGCTTATTTACAAAAGAAGTAGAATCAGATAAATATCAGATTCCTTATAGATTTAGACATTAGAAGGCAGTGGGAAATGAGCTTTAGAGTTCTGAGAGAAAAGGAGTTTAGAGTTTTATATCCAGCCACATTAGCATTCATAAACGCTGTAAGATATAAATTTGCAAAGTCGGTCATCCACGAACTTTGCTAAAGTTTAAGAATGTATCGCAGCAAAATAAAAAATGAAAAGAATAAGGGAGGTGAGAAACAGTAATGAACAAAGAGACAAAATGCGTACTTAATCCAAAACAAGTATTAATACATAATGTACAAATACTAGCTAATCTTCACGTAATAGGTAGAGAGGACAAAGGATGGCTGGGTAGCAGGGTAGGGCAGATACAGGGTAAAATGAAAAAGAAATGATAACATGTTAAGTGTGTAGAGATACCCACTAATTGTAGGCACTGATAGGGAAATATAAGTTTATATATTTTGTGTTAAAAATGTAAGGGTATGAAGGACAGAAGATTGGAAACATCCCAATCGCTAGGTAGAAAAAAAGAACACCGATAAGTCAATCTAATGAAAGATAAATAAGAAACAAAAATGGTAAGAAAGCAGATAGAAACTACAATATAAAATTGTGAGTATAACTCAAATGTTTGAGTAATCAAAGCTGTACTCATGGATTAAAGTATACTAATAAAAGGTTGAGGGGCACCTGGGTGGCTCAGTTAGCTAAGTATCCAACTCTTGATTTCAGCTCATGTCATCATCTCATGGTTCATGGATTCAAGTCCCACATCGGGCTCTGTGCTGGCAGTGGGGAGTCTCCTTGGGATTCTCTCTCTCTCTCTCTCTCTCAAAATAAATAAACTTTTTTAAAAAGGTTGAAAAACTCAGATTATATTAAAAAATCCCATCCTATTCTTTTAGTGGAAATATACTTTAAAAATAAGAAATGTAGGGGCGCCTGGGTGGCTCAGTCGGTTAAGCATCCGACTTTGGCTCAGGTCATGATCTCGCGGTCCGTGAGTTCGAGCCCCGCATCAGACTCTGTGCTGACAGCTCAGAGCCTGGAGCCTGTTTCTGATTCTGTGTCTCCCTCTCTCTCTGCCCCTCCCCCGTTCATGCTGTCCCTCCCTGTCTCAAAAATAAATAAACGTTAAAAAAAATTAAAAATAAGAAATGTGGAATGTGCAGGGATGATAGATATAATAAGCATATGAAAATCACAAAAACAAGGAGTTAGTGGCGATATTTTTTTAAGGCTTATTCATTTTTCAGAGACAGAGTGTGAGTGGGGGAGGGGCAGAGAGAGAGGGAGACACAGAATCTGAAGCAGGCTCCAGGCTCCGAGCTGTCAGCACAGAGCCCGACACAGGGCCCGAACTCACGGACTGTGAGATCATGAGCTGAGCTGAAGTCAGACGCTCAACTGACTGAGCCACCCAGGCGCCCCAAGTGTAAATATTAATATCAAGCTGAAATTCAAGACCTCAAACACAAATAACTTAACAGGACAAGGGGGAGATATTTCATATTGAAGAAAAGTATAATCCACCTTTATTCATTTTACAACATGGTTTCAAAACATAGGATGTAAAAATTATTAGAAAAATGTTATAAAAACTGACAGAAATCCATTAATGGGAGATTCTACAGGCTTCTCTCAAATCAATATATTGATTAGAAAACAAAATAAGTGTAAGGGTATAGGGTATGCTATCCATTACAGTAGCCACTGGACACATGTGGCTATTGAGTGCTTGATATGTGGTTAATTCAAATTGAGATGTGCTGTAAGTGTAACCCCACAACTGAATTTTAATGACAGTACAAAAGAAAAATAACGTAAAAACATCTATTTTTTATATGGATTGAATGCTGAAAGAATAATATTTTGGATAGATTGGGTAAAATAAAATATATTATAAAAATTGATTTCACCTGGGGTGCCTGGGCAGCTCAGTTGGTTAAACGTCCAACTTCGGCTCAGGTCACCATCTCGCGGTTTGTGAGTTCGAGCCCCATGTCAGGCTCTGTGCTGACAGCTCAGAGCCTGGAACCTCCTTCGGATTCTGTGTCTCCCTCTTTCTCTGCCCCTCCCCTGCTCTGTCTCTCAATAATAAATAAATGTTAAAAAAAATTTTTTTAAATTGATTTCACCTGTTCATTTTTAAGTTTATTTACTTGAGAGACAGAGAGAGGCAGACAGACAGACAAAGAAAGAAACTGAGAGAGAGAACATGAGCTGGGGAGGGGTGGGGCAGAGAGGCAAGGAGACAATCCCAAGCAGGCTCTGCGTTGTCAGTGAGGAGCTGGACGCAGGGCTCAATTCCACCAACCGTGAGATCATCACCTGAGCTGAAACCAAGAGTCGGCCAGTCAACCAACTGAGCCCCCCAGGTGCACCCACCTGTTTACTTTTCTTTTAATGTGGCTACTAGAAATTTTAAAATTACAAATGACTCACATTATATTTCTGGTGGTCAGTGTTGGTACAGTATAAGCTTGACCTAATAGATCTGTCCATTTGTAGATTAAATTTGTACCTAAAATAGATAAATAATTATATTCCAATATCCATGAAATGCTTACAAAATATATGAAGTATTAGGTCTCTTGGAAAATATCAACATATTCTTCCAAAAAGAAAAAAATCAAAATCAAAATCGAAGAACAAATCAAATTAGAAAAAAAATCAAGTATTCTCCCCACATGGCATTATTATGGTTATTATTTAACTAATCCTTATGCTAATACATTTGAGACATATAAACAAATAATGACCATGAAATTCCCACTCGTCCACAGCCTAGCACGGATTCTTTAAAAACCACATTGATACTTTCTATTTTCAAGATGCCTTGATCAGAGTGTCGGCTGACTGCAAGTGGCAGGGAGAGAACGTGTGTAGGTCAATGCATAGGTCAAATAAGCCTACAATGACAAAGTAGCACTTACTTGTCATCGCAAATGGCAGATTCTAACCATCTTCCACTCAGAGCTAAGTTCATTGAACATCAGCTCTGACCAAAATCTTGAGCTGCACAAAAATGAGGAGAGGCAGCTTGGTGCAGGGTTTAACGATAAAGACTTCAGAATCAGGTATAACTTGGGTTTGAGCCCTAAGTCTGCCAGTTATAGAGCTTGGGCAATTTCCTTAATCTCTGTGAACTTCAGTAACCTCATTTTTGAAATAAGCCTAATAGTAAAATAGACATAATTTGTGTAAAATAAGCAGCACGGTCCTGGTATAAAGCAGCAATTAAAGAGAAAACATTTGTAACTAATAATGTTATTTTAGGAATCAGCTAAAATAAAGATCAAAGGAATTCTAGTTAGAAGGAACACAATGGGGAAAGGCAGGCAGCAAGAAACATAATTGTGTTTGGGGGGAAATGAAAGCAGTTTGATGTACTGAAAAGCAAGGAGGTGCCAAAAGAACCAGGTCATGGAAAACCTTTCGATGTCATGTCAAGGAGCTCAAATTTTATTCAGTGATGGGTAATTTTTAAAAGGGGTCTTGACAAGGAAAATCTTTGAAATCTATAATGACAAAAACAGATCGTATTGTAGACAGATGACTTTCTTCATGAGGTGGTCAATGGATTGGTGGGGGTCATACACATATGTACACGAATATGCATATATGTACATATATATTCACATACACACGCATGCACACACAGACACAAGATAAACTTAGTGAAACTGTAATTATAAGAGAGGGGGAGGAGAATAAAGAGATCAAAGAGATCCAGTTTATTTCCAAAGTTTTTGCCTTAGGTAACCAGAATGGATGTGTCTATAACAGAGATAAAGGGCACATAAGAGAGAACAAAAGTGTAAGAGAAGACGAAGAGTTCAAGTGTAGACAGTTGAGATTCACGTGCCAATGGGGCATCTAACTATAAAAGTGTAGCAGGAATTTGTTTAGTAACATTCAAAATCAAGGGATGGCTGGAGGTATTGGTTTGTGAATCAGTGGTACACTTGGGAGCATGAACATTAGTGGGGCAGTAGAAGGAAGGAATGTCTATTAAGAAGCCTGGGAAAGTACAATTGAGGTAAGAACTGGAGATTTTGATGCAACAGAAAGTACAGTAAAAGAGTACCCAAAAAGCAGAGTTGCCTGTAGGGTGAAAGACAACAAAAAGCATCCAATAAGATAAGGACTGCAGTATCTTCTCCTTTAAGAAATGTTAAGCCACAAGATGACAAGTTTGAAGGAAGAATGAGAGCATGAATGGAATCATAGAGTGTTAAATATAAAGAAAGAAAAGCAGTGGCTAGAGTGGAAGATAAAATGAAAACAAAATTTTGGGTGATTAAGCTACAGGCTGCTGCCCACCTCAGGTCCAGTGTTCCACGAGCACAGCAAAACCAACATGCTCAAACCTGAACTCCTCTTCGTCCAATTTTGTTCATGGAACTTTGATACACTTACAAAGAGGAAGAAAGGAGACCATAAAGACAATAGTGTTGAAAGTAGAGGACAGGGGCGCCTGGGTGGCACAGTCGGTTAAGCGTCCGACTTCAGCCAGGTCACGATCTCGCGGTCCGTGAGTTCGAGCCCCGCGTCAGGCTCTGGGCTGATGGCTCGGAGCCTGGAGCCTGTTTCCAATTCTGTGTCTCCCTCTCTCTCTGCCCCTCCCCCGTTCATGCTCTGTCTCTCTCTGTCCCAAAAATAAATAAAAAACGTTGAAAAAAAAAATTAAAAAAAAAAAAAAAGAAAGTAGAGGACAGAGAGAGGATAACATGTAGAGGATTATCCTGGAAGAGAGATGGGAGTGACTTATATCAAGATCATATTGAGGACGGTGTGTCCCACAACAGGTGGAGACAAACCTACTGCTCTGACCTTGGAGATGGCATGAATAACTCAGCTCCGACTTCTGCCTTGGTGATCAAACAATATCTCTTGCGGTGACTTCTTACAGACAACTCCTCATTCCAATTGCTATGGCCTCCTCAGATCTGGCTGTTCTCTTAGAATCGTCCCTCCTTCACCCTTGCTTTTTTCTCCCTTATAGTTAAATAAGGGAAATGTGTACTGCTCTATAATTAAAGTGTTCTCCTAGAGTCATGGGAATGAGTTTGGGCTTTTACAAATCAAAGCCTGGAGAAGTCATCTTTTTTTTTTTTTTCAAAGTTTATTTTGAGACACACACACACACACACACACACACACACACACACACACACACCAGGAGCACATGTACAGAGGGGGAGAGGCAGTTAGAGGGAAAGAGAGAATCCCAAGCAGGTTCCGTGTTGTCAGCACAGAGCCAAACATGGGGCTAGAACTCACGAACAGTGAGCTCATGACCTGAGCGGAAATCAAGAGTCAGACGCTTAATCAACTGAGCCCCCCAGGTGCCTCAAATACATCTTTTTCTTTCTGCTTCCTGACTAGTATTATCTATCACTAGATGCCTTGATTACAACCTCTACCATATGCTTCCGTGAGAAGGAAGCACAGAAGGAAAAAGGTAGGCAGCTTGGAAATAAAACTTAAGGAAATCAAGAAATGGTCCCAAGCAAAAAAGGTGTCAGAAGCTCAAGATGACACATCTAGCTATCTGCACAAAGGTCCAAGTAACAGGTATAGGGAATCAGAGTCACAGGCAGCTTGCTCTTCACCTCTTTTGAGTCACTTGTTTCGTTAGTGCTTCCTGCCTTGGGCAAGAACTAGTTAGTCCCATAGTGTGAGACCTGAGTTAAAATAGTGGGGCAAATGGATAACTAAGAGTATAGTGAGAGAAAAAAGGGAACAGGGAACAAAAGAGCCTAACAGGATGATATTTCTCTGTATTCCAGCTTGTTGAAAATTAGAGTCATGCAATATGAAAGCTGGAAAAGTCCTTAGAATCAGGAAATACTAGCAATAATTGATCATGCTGTGTTAAGTGTTAAGGCTGTGTGTTAATTAGTTTATATCCACATAATCTTAAAAGTCAATTCACCAAGTCGACATTATGTCCATCTGACTGATGAAGAATCTGAAACTCAGAGAATTTAAATGATCTGCCCAAAGGTATTCAGCTCAAAGGTCTTCAGTAAATGTTTGAGAGAGAAATCAAACCCACATATGAAAGATTATAAAACCCCAGATGCATGCTCTCTTGATTTCTACCATATTGCTCCCTAATAGCCCAGCATGAAATTTCTGTTACTATCTAGAACCCACAACTGCAAAAAAATTCTAGTACAACCTTACTGCTGTGGCAACATGTGAAGTCACGTGCAGTCACACAGTTTTAATTTAACATCCAATACACTTCCAAATGATATACATTGATATTTCCTCTTAGAACTACGGGCAAATCTTGAAGCACCTAGCAAAACGTGTCTGTAATCTCTCTAGATTCTGTTTATTTCTGGCCAGCAAGGCACAGCCCAAATCACACTGCTTCAGTTTCTAATTTAATGGAACATTAAGCATCCATTTCTGGTACGTAAATTATACAGTCTCTGTTATTTATAGAGCTTACATGCGAAGTATTTAACTGGAAAATGGAAATAAAAAATAGGAAATGGATGGGTGGCTGCTACTGAGTCTCATCAGTGATCCTATAATATTATTAAATCCAGTAGGTAATGAGTGTTAAACAATTTACATTTTAGAAATTTTTAAATGAATATTTAATTATTTCCTTCTGTTTATGAGTTTCCAGTTTTTCTTTTTTGTTCCAAACATGTGTTTCTGGAAATAGGTCAACTATACTCTGTATAATATTCAGGTATCTCTTGTTCTTGTTTTTTGTGCAATAGAACCCCATCTTTCCTTCTTCCTTCTTTTGTTCTTCCCTTCCTTACTTCCCATCTTCCTTCCCTCCCTCCCTTCTACACCTGCCTTCCTTCCCTCCCTCCCTTCATCTAAGGAAAGCAATATATTGTCTACGAAAAGATAGCATTCAACTCTTCTCATAATTAGACAAAATGAGTCCTCTCCTCACCTGGGAGAGGAAGAAAGGAAGGAGAAAGAAGAAACTCACACTTCATGAATAAACTCACAGGTTTGGAATCAGACAGACTAAAAGTCACCTCAGCTCTGCCACTAACCGCTTACTCTCTAGACCTGGGACTAATCTATCAGTCATGTCTTAGCAGGAGACAAATGACTGAAGTGACTGAAGAGAGTTTCAGAAAGAGATTATTTAGAAACTTGTAGGAGGATTACAAAAAAATAAACAAGGAACATAACAACCCTGTCAAATGAAGGATATTGCTACTATCCCCTAGTGTGCTGGGTGGAAACAAGCTACAAGAGCTCTGTGAAACCTGGCAAGAAAGTGTCAGAAGAATAAATACTCCACCCACCCTTTTTCCTACCCTCTGATCTTCTGCCAGTGTTTCCCTTTGGCTGAAGCCAGCTGAAAGTCACCGGACATGGGAGCCCACGATGCAGACCAGAGGCAGCCTCCCAAGGCACTGAGCAGAGAGTAGATGTGGAAGGGCAAACGGAAAAAATTCTGCAGGATGATTATTTTTTTAAGTTTATTTATTTTGAGAGAGAGAACGAACGAACGCATGCAACGTGAGCAGGGGAGGGAAAGAGAGAGAGGGATAGAGAGAGAATCCCAAGCAGGCTCCACACCACCAGCACAGAGCCTGACGTGGGGCTCAAACTCACGAATTGTGAGATCATAACCTGAGCCAAAATCAAGAGTCAAATGCTTAACCGACTGAACTACCCAGGCACCGCTGAACGATGATTATTAATAACAATCTCCTTGTATTAAATACAGAACAAAAGTGCCTATCTCAAAGTTTGTTTTGTTTTGTTTTTGAGAACTGAAGGGGAGATAATGATGGCAAAAGCCTTAGGTCACCTCTTAATACATATTACTTGCAAAGCAGTGATCTGCCAAAGAAGGAAACTGGCACTAATATGAAAACCCCTGTATCAATCTGGTACCATTATTTCTAAAGTATTTTCAAGTCAGTATAGTCATCTGCTGCCTAGTCTATGGGAGCTGAGTTTGGGGAGTGGTGAGCCAGGCCACCTAAAAGCAGCCAGGGTGATAGCAGCACAGAGCAATGCTTTCCCACAACGATAGTTCTTAGCTCCCACAAAGTGATGAAGTGCTGCTGTGGGAGGCTTGAATGTGTGAGGTTTGATTTCTTTATCAGAGCGTCTAACAGGAACAAAGTAGTTTCTAAATCAGAGCCAAGAAAAAATGAGGCACTTGGGCTATATAATAGCATCTGGGAAGGCATATTCCTGTCCCCAGCCGTACCAGGCCATAAGGACAAATAGGAAAGGGATTAATCAATAGTTTTACAGCTGGAAGCACTGATCACTTTTAGTTTCACCCAGATGGGAACATATTTTCACCTTAAAGGAAGGAATTCTCTGAGGTTTTGAATTCCATTTTCCTGGATTTGTAAGATTTTGTGACATATGTTTTAAGTGTAAGTCTAGGAACATTCAAAATAACTCTCATCTAACTCCATCAGGTGTATACTAAAGCCCCAATTTTGCTAGATTGATACGATCACTGTCTGCATTTAAGAATGCATGAGAGTCCTTGGAGCAAAGATGGCAGAGTAGTAGGAGGACCAGGATTGCCTGGTCCTCGAACACAGCTAGATAAATATCAAATCATTCTGAAAACCCAAGAAATCAATCTGAGGACTGACAAAACAAACTGCAGAACCAGAGGAAGAGAAGAGGCCACACTGTGGAAGGCAGGAGGTGGAGGGACTGGGTTTGGGGGGGGAGAAATGGACAGCAGGTAGTGAGGAGGGGAGGGAGCCCTGGTCACAGAGAGAGAGGCGAGAGAGAGGAGCACATAGGGGAATGCACGAGGAAAACACTTCCCCAAAGCCAATGACCAAGAAAACAAGAGAGGCTAATCTGTGTGAGGTTTTTTGTTTGTCCTGTTTTTTGTTTGTTTGTTTTTACAACTAATAGGGCTCAAAGACCAGAGTTTTAGAGGTCCGTAGTGTGTCTAGTGTGGAGTCTGATGGGTGCAGCACTGCTCCTGTGGAGGAGGGCAGAGAGCATGGGGGGGGGGGGGGGGCGGGTGGCAAATGGCACGATCTGAGGAAGCCCTAGGAGGCACTGGGAGAGACAGTTCCCCCTTCTTGGAACACATCTGGGAGAGGTGGCATTGGCTCTCCAGGGACAAAAGAGCCGCAGGTACCATTTCTCTTCCCACATTCTCAGCATAAATCAACTTCAGTACTCAGCACAGTGCCAACAGTGGCAGCCTCAACTGCTTACACAAAGCTCCACTGCCCACACTCTGCTGGTGAGGCTTTTCTCCAGCAAGTGTGCTTGAGAACCAGTGCAGTGAGCCTCTCCCCCAGAAGGCAAGCGCAAATCCCGTGCATGTACCATGTCTACTGACTACAGAGTTTGGCAAAGCTTCAGCTCTAGTGGAAATAATATCAGCTGTCTTTTGACAAGCAGACTAGAACATACCTAGTCAAAACTCGCCATGCTCTGGCCAAGGTCCAAACACTCCCCGCTGGAGGTGAGGAGAAATTCTGCAGAGGATGGACCTGAGGGAAAGAGTAGACAAAACCCAGCAGAGTACACACAGCATACACCAGAGACACTTCCTAAAGTGCCCGGCCCTGGACAGTATGTGACCACCTCTTCATAAAGCCATCACTCTCAGGAGCAGAAAATATAAGAGGCTTTCCTAACACAGAAGAAGACAGAGACCTAGACAAAATTCCAAGGAGGAGGGATTCATCTCAAAAGAATGAACAAGAAAAGGTCATGGCCAGGGATCTAATCAAAACAGATATAAGTAATATGCCTGATCCAGAATTTAAAGCAACAATCATAAGGATACTAGGTGGGCTTGAGAAAAGCACAAAAGACACCAGAGAGTCCCTTACCCCAGAGATAAAAGACCTAAAAACTAATCAGGATGAAAAGAAAAAATTCAATAAATAAGATTCAAAACCAACTGGATGTATGGCCACAAGAATGGAAGAAGCAGAGAAATGAGTAAGTGATAGAGAAGATAAAATTATGGAAAATAATGAAGGTGAAAAGAAGAGGGAAAGAAAAATATTGGATCAGGAATGTAGACTTAGGCAACTCAGTGACTCCATACTATCTGGAAAAGGCACTTTGAGGTGACATTGGGACCCATGAAGGCCCAGTCCTCATTTATTCCCTTCAAGAAGAAGGCAGAAAAAGGGGGCAGAAAGTTTATTTGAGGCAATTATAACTAAAAACTTCCCTAACCTGGGGAAGGAAATAGACATCCAAAACCAGGAGGCACAAGAGAACTCCCATCAAAATCTACAAAAACAGGCCAACGCTAAGACATACTGTAGTTAAATTTGCAAAATATAGATACAAAAAAAATCCTAACAGCAGCAAGACAAAAGTAGTCCCTAACTTAGAAGGGAAAACAAATAAGGTTACCAGCAGATCTCTCCACAGAAACTTGGCAGGCAAGAAAAGAGTGGCATAATACATTCAACGTGCTGAATGGGAAAAATATGTAACCGAGAATACCCTATTGCAGCAAGGCTATCATTCAGTATAGAAGGTGAGATAAAGATTATTTGTTTTTTGGGTGTGGAGTTTGGTGACCTGAAAAACAAATAATCCAGTGAAGAAATGGGAAGAAAACATGAATAGACACTTCTCTAAAGAAGACATCCAGATGACCAACAGGCACATGAAAAGATGCTCAACGTCGCTCCTCATCAGGGAAATACAAATCAAAACCACACTCAGATACCACCTCACGCCAGTCAGAGTGGCTAAAATGAACAAATCAGGACACTACAGATGCTGGTGAGGATGTGGAGAAACAGGAACCCTCTTGCATTGTTGGTGGGAATGAAAATTGGTGCAGCTGCTCTGGAAAACAGTGTGAAGTTTCCTCAAAAAATTAAAAATAGATCTACCCTATGACCCAGCAATAGCACTGCTAGGAATTTACCCAAGGGATACAGGGGTACTGATGCACAGGGGCACTTGTACCCCCATGTTTATAGCAGTACGTTCAACAATAGCCAAATTATGGAAAGAGCCTATATGTCCATCAACTGACGAATGGATAAAGAAATTGTGGTTTATATACACAATGGAGTACTATGTGGCAATGAGAAAGAATGAAATCTGGCCTTTTGTAGCAACGTGGATGAACTGGAGAATGTTATGCTAAGTGAAATAAGCCATACAGAGAAAGACAGATACCATATGTTTTCACTCTTATGTGGATCCTGAGAAACTTAACAGAAGACCATGGGGGAGAGGAAGGAAAAGTTAGAGAGGGAGAGAGTCAAACCATAAGAGACTCTTAAAAACTGAGAATAAACTGAGGGTTGATGGGGGGGTGGAAGGGAGGGGAGGGTGGGTGATGGGTACTGAGGAGGGCACCTGTTGGGATGAGCACTGGGTGTTGTACGGAAACCAATTTGACAATAAATTTCATATTTAAAAAAAAGAGAAGGTGAGATAAAGAGCTTTCCAGTCAAACAAATACTAAACGAGTTCATGACCACTAAACCATCCTGGCAAGAAACATTAAAGAGGACTCTTTGAGTGGGAAAGAAAGATCAAAAGCAACAAAGACTAGAAAGGACAGAGAAAATCTCTAGACATAATGTCAAAACAATTAATTAAATGGCACTAAATTCCTATCTATCAATAATTACTTTCAATGTAAACAGACTAAATGTTCCAAACAAAAGACATAGGTGTCAGAATGGATTAAAAAAACAATACCCATCTATAATGTTGCCTGTAAGAGACTCACTTTAGACCTAAAGATACTGTCAGGTTGAAAGTGAGGGGATGGAGAACCACTTATCATGCAAATGAACATCAAAAGAAAGCCAGAGCAACAATATTTATATTAGACAAACTAGACTTTCAACCAAAGACTGCAATAAGAGATGAAGAAAGGCACTACTTCAAACAATGGGGTCTATCCAACAAGATCTAACCAACTATAAATATTTATGCCCCCACCTTGAAACACCCAAATATAAAAATCAATTAATAACAAACATAAAAAACCTCATTGATAATAATACAATAATAGTGGGGACTTTAACACCCCACTTACAACAATGGACAGATCACCTAAGCAGAAAATCAACAATCAATGGCTTTGATTGACACACTAGACCAGACGGACTTAACAGATATATTCAGAACATTTCATCCTAAAGCAGCAGAATACACATTCTTTTCAAGTGCACATGAAACATCCAGAATAGATCACATACTGGGTCACAAATGAGCCCTTAACAATGACAAAAAGATTGATCTCATACCATGCATATTTTCAGATCATGATGCTTTGAAACTTGAAGTCAACCACAAGAAAAAATTTGGAAAGCTCTCAAGAACATACCTACTAAGAATGAATGGATTAAGTAGGAAATTAAAGGAATAAAAAATACATGGAAGCAAATGAAAATGAAAACCCAAAAGTCCAAAAACTTTGGGATGCAGCAAAGGTAGTCCTAAGAAGGAAGTATACTGCAATTCAGTCCTATCTCAAGATGCAGGAAAGGTCTCAAATATACAACCTAAACTTACACCTAAAGGAGCTAGAAAAGGAACAGCAGATAAAGCCAAAGCCAGCAGAAGAAGGGAAATAATAAAGATTAGAGCAGAAATTAATGATATAGAAACAAACAAAAAAACAGATCAACAATACTAAGGGCTGGTTCTTTGAAAGAATTAATGAAATTGGTAAAATCCTGGTCAGTTTTATCAAAAAGAAAAGAGAAAGGACCCAAATAAATAAAATCACAAATGAGAGAGATCACAACCAATAGCACAGAAATACAAATAATTATAAGAGAATATTATGAGAAATTATATCCCAACAAATTAGGCAATCTGGGAGAAACGGTTAAATTTCTAGAAACACATAAACTACCAAAACTGACACAGGAAGAAATAGAAAACTTGAACAGACTGAAATTGAAACAGTTATCAAAAATCTCCCAACAAACCAAAGTCCAAGGCCGGATGGCTTCCCAGGAGAGTTCTACCAAACATTTAAAGAAGAGTTAATACCTACCCTTCTCAAAACGTTCCAGAAGATAGATATGGAATGAAAGCTTCCAAACTCCTTCTACGAGGCCAGTATTACCTTGATTCCAAAACCAAAGACCCCACTAAAAAAGAGAACTATAGGCCAATATCCCTGATGAAAATGGATGCAAAAATTCTCAACAAAATACTGGCAAATCAAATCTAAAAGCACATTAAAAGAATCATTCATCATGATCAAGAGGGATTTATTCCTTGGTTGCAAGGGTGGTTCCATATGTGCAAATCAATCAACGTGATACACCATATTAATAAAAGAAAGGGTAAGAACCATATGATCCTCTCAATAGTTGCAGAAAAAAACATGTGACACAGTAGAGCATCCATTCTTGATTAAAAACCCCCAACAAAGTAGGGATAGAGGGAACATACCTCAACATCATAAAGGCCAGATACAAAAGACCCACAGCTAATATCATCCTTAACGGGGGAAAACTGAGAGCTTTTTTTCTGCTGTCAGTAACAAGACAGGGATGTCTGCTCCCACCACTGTTATTTAACATAGTATGGGAAGCCCTAGCCTCAGCAATCAGACAACAAAAAGAAATAAAAGGCATCCCAATCAGCAAGGAAGAAATCAAACTTTCACTATTTGCAGATGACATGATACTCTAAGTAGAAAACCCAAAAGATTCTACCAAAAAAATTGCTAGAATACATAAATTCAGTAAAATTGCAGGATGCAAAGTTAATGTGCAGAAATCGGTTGCATTTCTATATACGATTAATGAAACAGCAGAAAGAGAAATCAAGGAATCGATTCCATTTATAATTGCACCAAAAACCATAAGATACCTAGGAAAAACCTAACCAAGAAGGTAAAAGATCTGTACTGTGAAAACTGTAAAACACTGATGAAAAAAAATGAGGATAAGACAAAAAAATGGAAACACATTCCATGCTTATGGATTGGAAGAACAAATATTGTTGAAATGTCTGTACTACCCAAAGTGATCTACATATTTAATGCAATCCCTATCAAAATACCAGCAGCAATTTTTACAGAGCTAGAACAAACAATCCCAAAATTTGTATAGAACCACAAAAAGAACCTGAATAGCCAAAGCAATCTTGAAAACAAAAAGCAAAGCAAAGCTGGAGGCATTACCACCATTCTGGACTTCAAGGAATATTATAAAGCTGTAGTGATCAAGGCAGTATGGTAATGGAATTAAAACAGATGTATAAATCAGTGAAACATAACAAAAAACCCAGAAATGGACCTGTAACTGTATAGTCAACTCATTTTCAACAAGGCAGGAAAGAATATCCAATGGAAAAAGACAGTCGGGGAAAACTGGACATCAACTGCCAAAGAATGAACCTGGAGCACTTTCTTACACCACACATAAAAATAAATTCAAAACGGATGAAAGACCTAAATGTGAGACAGGAAACCATCAAAATCCTAGAGGAGAACACAGGCAGCAATCTCACTGACATCAGCCAGAGCAACTCTTCTGAGACAAGGGAAACAAAAGTGAAAATAAATGACTGAGACTCATCAAGATAATAAAAATTTTCTGCACAATAAAGGAAACAATAAAACTAAAAGACAACCTTCAGAAGGGAAGAAGATATTTGCAAATGACATATCTGACAAAGCATTGGTATCCAAAATATATAAAGAAGTTATCAAACTCAATACCCAAAAAAACAAATAATCCAGTGAAGAAATGGGCAGAAGATATGAATAGACATTTTTCCAAAGAAGACATCCAGATGGCTAACAGACACAAGAAAAGATGCTCAACATCACTCATCATCAGGGAAATACAAATAAAGACCACAAAGAGATATTACCTCACACCTATCAGAATCGTTAAAATTAACAATACAGGAAACAACAGATGTTGGCCAGGATGTGGAGAAAGAGGAACCCTCCCACACTGTTGATGGGAATGCAATCTGGTGCATCCACTGTGGAAGACAGCATGGAGATTCCTTAATAAGTTAAAAATAAAACTACCCTATGATTCAGCAATTGCACAACTAGGTATTTACCCAAGGATACAAATATACTGATTCAAAGGGATACATGCAACCTAATGGTTGTGACAGCATTATCAACAATAGCCAAATTATGGAAAGAGCCCAAATGTCCATCGACTGATGAATGGATAAAGAAGAGGTGGTACAAATATACAATGGAATATTACTCAGCCATAAAAAAGAATGCTATCTTGCCATTTGCATGGACGTGGATGAAACTAGAGTGTATTATACTAAGTGAAGTAAGTCAGAGAATGACAAATACCATACGATTTCACTTACATATGGAATTTAAGAAACAGAACAGATGAACATAAGGGGGGAAAAAGGCAAACCAAGAAATAGACTCTTAACTATAGAGAACTGTGGTTTGCTAGAGAAGAGGTGGCCAGGGGGTGGGCTAAATGAGTGATGGGGATTAAGAAGAGCATTTGTTGTGATGAGCAATGGGTATTGTATGAAGTATTTAATCACTAAATTTTACACCTGAAACTAATATAACACTGTATGTTAACCGGAAGTTAAATAAAAACAAAGAATGAAGGGGAAAGTGAAGTGATAGAGAAGGAGTGTTGGGGACTACAGAAATAAAGCATTAATAATTTCAATGATGCTTTCAAACTTAAAGGCTCACATGGGAAGAAAAACCAGAGTAATTCAGAAAAAAAAATCTAACAAAATAATCACTTCTGGGAAACACTATCCATCCACTAACTCAATCCATAGGTATTTATGTGTCAGGCAGTGTTCTAGGTGGACACAGAAAAAGAGAAAACAAAAGCCCTCCTGCAGTACAGTGAGCAAGTGACATGTGATGGTAGGAAAGGTAGGCATGAACTAAGTTAATGAGGCCATAGAGATTTGGGTAAGAAGTTGTATTTTATTCTATATATAGTAATGTGGCATTAAAAACGCATTCACCTACAGGGGTGCCTGGGTGACTCAGTTAAGTGTCTGAATTTGGCTCAAGTCATGATCTTATGGTTCATGAGTTCAAGCCCTGCATCTGGCTCTCGGTTGGCAGCACAGAGCTCGCTTCCGATACTCTGTCTCCCTCTCTCTCTAACCCTCCCCTGCTCACTCTTTCTCTAAAATAAATAAACATAAAAAAAAAATGATGCATTCACCTACAAATGACAGACTTCCTTCACCTAACTAAATTTTTAAAAAAGGAAAGATTTATTATCTCACAAAAGAAATTCCAGAAGTAGGGTAGTTCCAGAAATGCTCAACTCTGCACTTCGATAATGCCCTCAAAGACTAGGTATTTTACATCTCTTTTGTCATCCTTAACGTAGTACTTATGTGTTCATGGTTGCAAAAAGACTACCTAAGTTACATTCTATGACTTGCAGTCATGAAAAAAACCTATAGAAGTTAAGAGTTTATTAGGAGTAGATTTAATGGCAATAGCTGAAATAACCCAAATAATAATGGCTTAAAGAGACAAAAATTTATTTTTTTGTATAGAAGAAATCTGGATTAAGGGTTAGTCTGATTTGTCTCCATGAAGTTGTCAGACTCAGATTTCTGCCAGCTCTGTACTTCTCTCATTCCCAGGGTGAGGCCCCACCCTATCCTCAGTTGTGAACATGACTTCTGGAGAGCCAACTGTTTTACCTACCGTCTAAGCAGGAATGCAATGAGGAAGGAAGAAAATAGATATACCCCTGGTCTTTTGTGGGGGCAGGTTCTTGAAATGCACCCAAAGCTTCTACTCCCATCTCATTGAGTAAAACTCAACCATAAAGCCAACTTAACAGCAAGGGAATTGGTCTGTGATTTGTGGGTTGATAACAGGACAGCAACATGTCCAGTTAAAAATTAGGAATTTATTAACAAAGAATAAGGGGGAAGATGAATATTGAGGAGAAACAGGAAGTCTCTGGCACCAGAAAATGTCTTCTCTTATGTCTCACTTTGTAAGTAAGGAAACTTTTCCAGATGCGCCTGAAGAGAAAGCTTAGTTTTATAGGCTTTGAAGACAGGAGAGGGTTTTGGAATCAAATCCCAGCTCTGCTATGGATAAGCTTTTTAAACGTATGCAGAATACTTTACCTGAGATTTAATTTGATAACATATAAAACGGGGATTATAAATTCATAAAATTGTTGGGAGTATTAAATGAGATTATATATTACAACAAATGGTGATAATCATTAAAAATGATTTTAGAGTGGAGCAGCATTTCACTACTGTGGTCACAGTACTGACTAACATAGTCCAGTAGCTGATTTGATGTTTTCTTTGAATAATCAATGCTTCTGGAAGGACTTTGTTACCAGATGAGACTTTGACCTCACCAGCTCCTCTGTAGACCATGTGTATGAGCATAAGAACTTGGCCTTTGGTGCTAAAGAACACATAAATCCATCAGTCTTATTGTTGCCACCTTCCCTCCAGGAGGGCTCTGGGACAGTTCAGAATGGTCTTAAGCTGGGAATCAGCTGCAAAATATAAATTTCCATAACATATGGTATAGAATATAACTAATGCTAAAGTTCCAAAAATAAGATGAAAATCCTAAAGGACTAAAAATACTTTCTTTAGACAACCTTTTTCCATACAGCTGCTTCTTTGTTAAACCAGCTGTTACTAACCCCCAAGAGTACCTCTCACACAAGTCTATTTTTTTTTTTTATGATTTAATTCTTAGAGCTCAAGCTGCATTGTGTTTGTAACGGTTTTACATTTCTACCACTGCAAGACAAAGAAAAGAAAAGGGGCAATGAAAGAAATAAGAGGCCAGAGGAAGATTTGTGAAGAGTCGTATATATCCAACACAAAGTATGGTGGTGGGAGGGAGGGGGCAGCTAGCAATACAGCCAAGAAAATGAGGATGAGAAAAATGAGTGTGTTCCTGATAGAATATTAAACAATTTCTGCACCACACTGACCAAACTATAGACAAGTGTTGCATGTGGTATTTAAGAAAGTAATACTGGGAGTATAGTAAATGGTGAGAATCTCAGCTCTCACATTAACTGTGGGACACTGGTCTCAGGAAAGTCACCTAATGTCTTTGAACCTTGATGTCCTCATTTTTAGAACAGAAATAATGGTACTGCCTACTACATGGTACAGTTATCAGGGTTAATCCAGGCGATGTGTGTAAAGCATTTTGAACACTACCTGGCAAACACACAGCCCATGATAAATTTCATCATTATTACAATTAGCTTTTTCAGAAGAAGTTCACACCTGTCAAGAAAAAAAAAAGCAACAGATAATAGATTGAAAAATAGGGGAAAAATGTCCTCCTTCGGCATGGATCTTGTAGCCATAATCCTGTTCTCAAATGGGTATTTCTTTTTGATTCTCAAAACAATTTGCCTAACATTATTCAGCGCTAAAAAGAAGGAAATTCTGTGACACACTACAACATGGGTGGCCCTCGAGGACATTATGTTAAGTGAAATAAGCAAATCACAAAAAGAAAAAGGCTGCGTGATTTTACTTATATGAGGTATCTGAAATGATCAAACTCCTGGAAAAGAAAAGAGAACAGTGGTTTCCAGAGGTTGGCGGAAGAGGGAAATAGAGAATGATAGATCAATGACTAGAGTTTTAGTAATGAAAGGTGAAAAAAGTTCTAGAGAGCTATTGTACAACAAAGGGCATTTTATTAACTATAATGTATACTGAAAAAAAATTTTAAGATAATTTCTTTGTGTTTTTTCCTGCAATTTTTAACAAGAAGAGAATTCAAACACATGCTACAACATGAATCTTGAAGGTATTAATACTAAGTGAAATGAGCAGTCACAAAGGAGCACATACTGTATGATTTTACTTCTACGAGGGACCTAGAGTAGTTAAGTTCATAGAGACAGAAAGTAAAATGGTAAAAAGGTGGTTGCCAGGGAGGGGGGGGGGGGGGAGAAATGAGAAGCTGTTAAAGCTGTTATTTAATGAATATGGAGTGTCAGTTTACGAAGATGAAAAAGTTCTTGAGATGGATGGTGTAACAGTTGCACAACAATGTGAATATACTTAACACCATTGAACTACATACCTAAAGATGGTCAAAATAGTACATTTCATATTATGTATTTTTTACCACAATTTAAAACGACAGAAATCTGACTGCCTTCTCTGTGATGGAGTTTACTAGTGTGGCTTCACACCTGAATTGGTCTGATGGTGGCATAAAACAACCGAGGAGTCACACAGCTGCTATATTCAAGGGCTCACCAAAGCACGGGGCCCCACTTGCCTATGTAATCTTTAACACACTATGTGCTGGGAGAAAAAGAAGTTTTGCTCAGATGAAACCTTCTGCGGAGGGCCCCTTGCCTGATTTGCCTTGTAGGAGAACAATAAAGGGTATTTTTCCTGGAAGGAAAAATGTGGATGTAGATTCTTAAACTCAAGGTTTAAGAACATGGCAAAAGGATTTGACCATGTGTCAAGCCATTTCTCTCAGTCCCGAATAAATGTGTAATAAACATTTAGAGAGGACATATTTTAAAGAATGTATTTATTGATAATTTTTCCCCAAGAAAGAACTGGTGTCTATCGTTCAACAGAAGGGTGAAAGGCAAAGTCTTATTTGGATTTCAACCTTCTTTTTTCAGACTCTGTGCCATTGTTTTGTTCCATGAAATCTGCATAAGGGTGTCACCTGTTGTTTCAGGGCCATCATTTAGGAATTCTTGAATTTATGTAAGTGTTTGATCAAAGTAGAGTTACTTAGTTCAGAGCCTTTATGAGACAATTTCTATAGAAGCTTTGCTCCTCTCAAAAATAATGCTCCTCTGGCTGTCCAAATTCTTTGCATCCCTACTTTCTCTTCTGTACTAACCAACTGCTTCACTCTATAAATGGGAGGTGAAGTTTAAAGTGATTGTAGTAGAAAGGGTCACTTCTTACTCAGATCAAAAAATGCGAACAAGTAGAGGCACTTCCTGTGTAAAACCATCATGCCTATCCTGTCACCCAACAAGCAATAGTAATAATTTAGAGCATTACAGTTTGTCAATGTACAATATCATTTTGATTTTATAAGGTGGAGATCTTTTGAAATGGAAGTTAATGAAGAGCAAAGAGGCTTGCTCTTTAAATGTTTAGGAGAGAATTCAAAATAAAGAATTTAAAAGGCCAAAGAGTACTCAGAAATGGTAAGTATAATGAGTATCTTTTAAAATCATAAGTGAGCTTCCACAAAAGTAAGGGAAATGTCTAGGGTCCACAAAGTAAAGATTAACAGCAGAGTGTTAAATTAATACTTGTGCAATGGGCTTCCAAATGGTTGGCATTTGCAATCTCCATATCAAGTGTCTTGGGTTTCAGCAACCACACAAAAATATGAGTTAAAGAACTGGGCTAGTCTAGAGTAAGGGAATTGTTACTGAAACTCCTGAGTAAAGCTGAGACCACTGAAGGATGAAACTAATGGAAAGGAGAATTAGAAAAAAAAATTACGGATTTGCAAAGGGAGCTAATATAAAACTTTTCTTTATCACCATGGGCTTTGATAGAAAGGTGTTTTCATTTGTTTTGTAACTATAAGCTTGTCCTCATATGGAATTGGGTTCAAGTTTATGCTCCCCCTGTGGTCAAAAATACTTTGACATAAAACATTAACGTGTCCAAGGCTAATAGCAGTCCAAGGATATCAGCAAAAGGAAATGAAAATCATGTTTGGGGATCATATTCTTAACCCAGGCCAGATCTCAGAAGCACAAAGCAAAATGAAGTCATTTAGTTGGAAAATATTCTCAACTATAAGACCCTCATTATATTTAACAGTTCAGCCAACCCCCATTTTAGGATCTCTGTATTTGGAGAGTTCCTTGAATGTGAATGTCATTTTCAAGAATGAATTTTATGAACAGATGAAGTTAAAAAAATCCTTTTGTTCTATTTCATGTGAACCTCGAAAACACACTCAAAGGAAAACCATGAGCTGGTATTGGACCTTTTTTCTAATCATGTTTGTTACAGATGTGGACATAGGAATGGATGTAGATTACAGAGATTTAAGTACTGTAGAGGAGGTATCATTTTTATTGGAAAGAGCACACTTTTAGTATCAGAAGACCTAAGTTTCTCTGTGGCTCTTCTGATAGCTCCCTGTGTAAAACTGAGCACTTTATCTTTATCTCTCTGGAGCTCAGTTTCCAATTTCAGGAGTTGGACTTCCTCATTTCTAGCATCTTTCACCTCTAATATTTATAGACTTTGATTTAAATGTGTTACTCCTTGAAGGCTGTGGGTAATTTTACAGTGTAAATTTCAGCTGAAGGAGAAAACCCATCACAAAGTACAGCATAAAATAAAACTATGAGTGACAGGCAACAAACAGCATAATTAAATTTCCAAGTACTTCAGATAGACTAAGTTCTGCTTAAAATATAAAAAATAAAACTAAAAGATGGAATTCATGTCAGATAATGGCACAGTAGTAATGATAACTACAAACTGGACAAAATACATAAGCCACTCCCTTGAAGGAACTGAAGCATGACAAAAAACAGGCCTGAATTGGAAGAGACTCAACACATAGAAGATGGGAAGAGAACTGTCTGAGATCCTCTGAATTTCTCATTTTAATGGCTTTTTGTCAAAGGGCAGGTCCCATTTGAATCCAAGTAGGATTGATAGAACGTGGATAAACATCTGTAGGCTTGTTGGCTTAAGCACCCAGAAGATAGAATTTGGAGACCACCATACCAACTGAAAGTGAGGAGGAGACTCCAGGAACAAAAGAAAACAACAGTGAAGGAGCCCAAAAATCAACATATAAACTCCGCAAATATTTGACCCCTGAACTACCCACACATGCAAGCAAAAGCCAAGCAGCAAAGCTAAGAGTAAAACATATGGAGTAAGATTTTAGCTGCTGCTTGTTATATAGGAGACAGAGTTTGAAGTTTATGTCCATTAAATTATACCGACTACTTAAAACAAAACATCAATACTCTTCAGAGGAATATAGCAAAATCTCAAATCTCTATAATATATGCATCCAAATAGCAAGGAAAAAAGCCAAAATTAACGGAATATACAAAAAGAAAAAAGAGGACCCATATCTAGAACAAAAGATAATTTCCTGATACTAACCATAAACTGATTCAGGTGTTGGAATTAGCAGACAAGGATTTCAAAGTAAAGGTTACAACTAAGCACAAAGATATAAAGGAAATATGGTCCCGATGAATGAACAAATAGGACATTTCAGCAAAGAAGAACCAAAAGATAATTTTTAAACTGAAAAGCACAGTATCATAAATTTTTATAAACTGCTGATGTTATGAGCAAAGAAGAAAAAAAACCCTCAATAAATTTAAACTAGATTTGAAAATCCAGTCTGATGAACAGAGGGAAAAATTATTGAAAGACAAATAATCAGAGCCTCAGTGATCTGTGAGCCAGTATCAAAAGATCTAACATATATATGACTGGAGTCCCAGGAGGAAACAGAGAGCTAGGTGGAAAAAAATTTTTGAGGAAAGAATGACTGAAAAATTTCCAAATTTAGTGAAAGAAAAATTTGGTTCAAGAAGCAAAGCAAACCCCAAGCAGTTGTAAATACAAAGAAAAATCTCACACAGGCACATCATAGTCAATTTGCAAACAAACTAACACAAATAGAATCTTAAAAGCAGTCAGAGACATTATCTTACCAAAAGGAAGCGATAACAGAGATAACTGTTGCCTTCTCATCTGAATCAATGGAAGACAGAAGCCTGGGGGACAATATTTTAAAATTCTAGGAGAAAAAACCTTGTAAAAGTGAGAATTCTATATCCAGTGAAACTATCCATTAAAAATATAGATGAAATAAAGACACTTTGAATCAATAAAAACTAAAAAAAGCTATTGCTAGCTGACCTGTACTATAAAAAACAAAACAAAACACTAAAGGAAGTTCTTTAGACTGAAGAAAATAGTAGGAAAGGGAAACACAAGTCTTCAGGGAGGGGTAAAGAAGATCAGAAATCAAATAGCTGGGATACAAAGTATATTTTCCTTTTAATTAAAAAATATATAGATGCTCATTCAAAGTAAAAACGTTGTTATGTGAATTTTTGAAAAGCATGTAGGATATGATACATAGAAAAAGTATAGCATAAAATTATAGGTAAATTGGCTTAAGGGGTTATAAGATTTCTATATTAAAAAAAATTTTTTTTGAATGTTTGTTTACTTTTGAAGGAGAGAGAAAGACAGCATGTGAGTAGGGGAGGAACAGAGAGAAAGGGAGACACAGAATCCGAAGCAGGCTCCAGGCTCTGAGCTGTCAGCAGGGAGCCTGATGAAGGGCTCTGAACCCACAAACCAAGAGATCATGACCTGAGCTGAAGTCAGACACTTAACACACTGAGCCACCCAGGCACCCCAAGATTTCTATATTTTATAGAAAGCGGTATAATATTAATTTAAAGTGGACTGTGAAAAGTTAAAAATATTGTAAACACTAAGCAACAACTAAAATAGGCAAAAAGATAATGCTTACAAGTCAACAGATAAAAGGATATTTTAAAATGTGAAAATCTAAACAAACGCAGGAAAGAAGGGGCAAAAAACCCCACTAATGGTAAAAGAGATAAACAGTAAAATCAGAGATCTAATCATTTTAAATTTAAATATACTGATAATTACATTATATTTAATGGGAAAAATACTTTAATGGTCAGAGACTGTCAAAAAAAATCAAACTATGTTTAAAAAACATTTCTTACGGAAAGTGTATAAAGACAGATAAATTGACAGTAAAAAGATGGGAAAAGATATTGCATGAAAATAATAAGCATAAGAAGACTAGGAATATTAAAGAAAGGAAATCAAAATAACGTAGGCTTTCCAAAAAGTATTACTAGAGACAGAGATATTTGGATATTTCATAAGGGAAAATGATGACTATATAGGGAAAACATAACATTCATAAATATTCATGCATTCATAACAGAGCTTCAATATATACATATGTGTGTGTATACATACACACACACACATATATATATGAAGCTAAAAATGACAGATTTAAAGGGAAAGACACACGAATCCATTATCAAAGTTGGAGATTTTAACAATCTTCTCTGAGAAACTGATGGACCGATTAGGCAGAAAAAGAGTACAGAAAAGATCTGAAAAATACTATCAACCAGCATGATCTAACAGACCTTTATAGTACACTACACAAAACAAATGCAAAATAGACATGTGGTTTTCTAGTGCACATGGTAATTTTAATAAAATATACCATTTGATAGGCTATAAAACTAATGAATTTTAAGGCAATTTTATACAATATATTCTTATCATAATGGAATTAAATTAGATACCACTAATAATAAGCTATCTAGAAACTTCCATGGTTTTCCTGGCTTAACCCTGGATGTTAATTAGAATTATATGGGGGAGTATATTACCTAGCTATTACTGCATGACAAATTACTCCAAAACTTAACACCTTAAAACCACAAGCATTTGTTTTTTCACACAATTTCTGAGTGGCTAGGAGCAACTTAGCTGGGTGATTTTGGCTCAGGGTCTCTCATAAGATTGTACTCAAGGTCTCTCATAAGATTGCACTATCAGACAGGGATGCAGTCATTCAAAGGCTTGACTGGGCCGGAGAGTTGGCTTGCAAGCTCATTCATACGGCTATCATCAAGAGACCTTAGTCCTTTGCCTCATAGCACTGCTCATGACATGGCAGTTGGCGTCCCCAGAGCAAATGATCTGAGACAGAGCAATTAAGTTGGAAATGACAGGGTCTTCTATAACCTAAGTATATCATCCTTCTGCACTATTTTATTAGTCACATAGACTAGTTGTTGGTACAATGTGGGGGTGGGAGTGCTATAGCGGAATACAAGTACCACTAGGTGGGGACCATTTTGGAGGTCAACTACTATGGTGAGCTTTAAAAAAATACCAAACCATAATTCAACTCCAGGCCAATGAACTCAGAATCTCTATGGATTCAGAATTTTTTTCCTCTCTTAAGCTCCTAAAATGAGCTTAAGGTTGCACAAGGTTCAAAGATATTTTAGTAGAGGAAATCCATTCTTATCATCAAGAAGTATCTGTGCATCAAGATCTGGGTAAACTAAAATGAAACTCCCATCCCCAAAGGCAGGAAAGGAGTAAAACGAGGAGGGGCATAGAGTTTTACACATCAACTATTTAAACAGGAGTTCAATCAGTAAGGTTTTTAAAAATATATTTATGGAAATTTCCATAATAGCACTAAATACCTGCACCCTTGGTAGGCAGCTAGCACTCCAGATTACTCCAATGAGAAGCCCAAAGTTTGAGAACCAAATCTTTGCATGATACTTGCCATCGGGGCCCACTTTCTTCCTATCTAATTTGTTGTTGGGGAAATTCTCATGGTCACTCAGGCTTTCTCAAATGACAGTTTCACTTAAGTGGCCTCCTTGAGAAACAGTTAAGCTGCAGTTGAAAGAGGCGTCCTTGTAGCACCAGCAAAAAGAGGCTGTGTGTGGCACGTTCCGGGCAGCTTTCCAAAGCCTCGCACAAGGTCTCTGAGACTCTAAAACTCAAGATAGATAAGAGGAGATCTGCATTTCTGTTCAGTCTCATGCTCACTTTTTAAAAGTACACTTGACAACTAACGTGGGGCTCAAATCCGGATCCTGAGATCAAGAGTCCTGTGCTCCACCGACTGAGCCAGTCAGGCACTCCTCATGCTCATCTTTGGAAAATAATCTCCTTATATCCAGATCTCAGAAGCACAAAGCACACTGAAACCATTTAGCTGGAGAATATTCTCATGCGCAAGACCTTCATTATATTTAACAGCTCAGCCAGCCTCCATTTTAGGATCTTTGTATTTGGAGAGTACATCAAGTGTGAATTCATTCATTTTCAGGAATGAATTCTCAATTTTATGAATAGGAAGAAGTTTAAAACCAATCCTTTTGTTCTAGTTCATGTGAACCTAGAAAACACACTCAAAGGAAAACCATGAGCTGGGGTTGGACTCCGCTGCCATTTTTCTAATCATATGTGTTACAGATGTAGACAGAGGAATGGATGTAGATAACAGAGATTTAAGTACTGTAGAGGAGGCAGAGTTTTTATTGGAAAGAGCACACCTTTTAGTACCAGAAGACTTCGGTTTCCCTGTGGCTCTTCTGATAGCTCCCTCTGTAAAAACGGGCACTTTACCTTTATCTCTCTGGAGCTCAGTTTCCAATTTCAGGAGTTGGACTTCCTCATTTCTAAAGCGTCTTTCATCTCTCATATTTATAGACTGTGATTTAAATGTGCTACTCCTTGAAGGCTGTGGGTAATTTTACAGTGTGAATTTCAGCTGAAGGAGAAAAACCATCACAAATGAAAATGAAAACACTTGGAGCAGTAGGAAGCTCTTTTCTGGATATAGCTTGTGACCCAGATGCTCCTACAGCTAGCCTTTCTGGGGTGCAGATGGTGAAGTGGGGCTGTGTGCATTTTGAAAAGCAACGAGTTTTTAGTAAGATTTACTGGAACACAAATACCTCTTAGAGGCTGGCTAAAATACGACCGATAAGAAAGTCAAGTGTCTGCTAAACAAACCCACTATATAAAAATTTGAATTTATTTTTAAAGAGAAAATGAAAAGAACAGGAATGATTACTTGTATCACAATAGAATTGGTCGTGCTTGTGAAAAAAAAATCTTCTTAGGAATGTTTATGGCACTGCTAAGTGATTTGCCTTTTTCAAATCGCATGTATGATTCTGTGTAATTCTCAAATTACGACTAAATTTTAGGAGCCCATCTTGTGAGAAATAAGGTGTACCTGTATCTCTAATGCATTCGTGAGCCCAGCTTTGGATATGTATCTTTCCTTTAGGACCCTGGGGGCTTCATGAAAGCCAATGTATAATGCCTGCATAAAGGCCCCCAGGTCAGAAGAAGATTTGCTTTGTTGTGGGGGATTTGCTGAATGTCCAAAGAAAATTTGCTGCAATTCAGATATATCAATCACTTTAGTATGTTAGTATTCACCAAAATGAACAGCTTGATTTTCCGAACTGAGATGTCAGAGATCAGCCACTGAAAGGAAGAATTTGGGGACCCAGTCTATTGTATGTAAATTTCTACTAGTTTACAGGAAGCTAATAACGGTAGATTTTATTCTTTCTGGTCGTGAATTAGAAAGTGATGGTTTAGGTGACTGCCTGAATCAATTTGAAATGTCCAGAGACAAGGTGAAGCATAAATCCCATTCTTATTGCTTCCTTCAACCATGAAAGTGGTGTTTTCCTAAACTGCTTTTTGTAATTTACTCCCTAAACTCTGACCTACTAGGGACTACAGACAAGTGATATGGGATTTAGGGTGACAAGAGATAACGGAGCCCTTCTCCAAAATAAAGACCCTACATAAGGCCATTGGGAAAATTGTCACATTTGTCAGGAAATGAGGGGGACCAAGACGAAGAATGTTCCAGATCACCCGAAGCTGGTAAAGTGATTTTCCCCCTAAATCTTAGTTCTTCTTTAACAAATTTCTTAACATTATACATTTTTCTACACTTCTGAAAGGAACACAATTTGGTTGAGCCTTTTCTTGATACTTCCAGGACATCCGTACCAGTGAAAGCAACAGTGCAGTTCAGGGATCACACTGTTTCTCCCCTTTACCCTTTATCCTTCTACAATTTCATGCTGACCAACGCCATGTATTTTTCTATCAATCTGTCCATCTTTTAACTATGTCCTCCACTATTTTCCTTTCAGTTTGCTCTTTAGTATGATGCTAAAAACAAACAAAAAAACCCAGCTCAAAGTACAGCTGTGTAGGGGAAAGATTATGGGCTACACTTTAATAAAGAAAAAAAAAAATAACCTTATCTATATGCTTATCTATGTTTATATATTGAAGGAGATACATCTAAATATTAGTTTTCTCTGAATCGTTAATTTTCTTTAGTATTTCCCCCCAAATTCCTGCAATGACCGTATATTTATCTTATAATTAAAAAAACCCACATTATTTTGATTTGCTATTTCAGTACACTTTACTGGTTTTGCATCTAGCTCTGCTAGTACATGGTAGATAAAATCTTAGTTAAGCATCACTAAAGGACCTTGGTTAAAACACCTCTCTGAGAGTCAATTTCTCCATCTGTATCATGCCTCCTCTACAGAACTGAACTAAATAAACTGAGTGTGTGGCACATACAGAGTGATTAAAGAACTATCAGTCTCGTGTTTAAGGATTTTATGGTAATTAAGGGAAAAGATTTAAGAGACTAAAATACCTAGATTTAAAAGAGACTTTGTAAAAATAATGATTTTTTAGTACTTGATTTCTCCCAATGTTTGTGTCTCCTAGTATGTTCCAAAATGCCTGATTACTGAATAAGCAGATGTACTGTATCCCATTGAGTTGTAATAGTTTAGATGTAGGAGGAGGCTTCAGGAATCACTGAGCCCCAAACTTTTATTTTATAGTTGAAAATACTGGGAGAAATATTTATTTAAGTCTATTATAGCTGGTCTCCAGAGTACTCTCTGAGAGTAGATCGTTGCTTAGCTTTTAGCAGTTGGTTTGGGATTATTTGCTATCACCTTCATAGGATTCCCGAGATCCTGGGCCTCAGGCTAGTGGCCAGAATGGAGGGGCGGCAGCTGGGGAGAGAAAGCCAGAAGCGAGGAAAGCAGCACCGGAGAAGGCTTATGTTAAGGCACGAGCCCAGCAGCAAATCCACAGTGATAATATTTATCTTTAACTCTGGCTAAAAATACACTTGCAGGGGGAAGAGCTCTTCCATGCAATTTTATAAACTGTGGGACTAGGCAAAACAGTTATTTTCTCACTGACATGCCGGGGGTTCCTTGTTTCAGGAGAACACACAGGCACGCTTTGCATCAGATCAGTGATGACTGCAACTCAACAAAACTCCCTGTGTTGCCTCTGGAAAGAGGCGGTGCTGTAAGAAGAAACAGTTTAGCAGGAACCTTGCATTGTGTCCCTAAAGTTGGTGCTAAAGGTAGAGAGAAGTGAAGGAGAATTTCTGCACAATCATTTGTCCTAAGACACAAAATCCCTCTTGTTCTTAATTCTAGTAACAAAACTCATAGAGGTATTTGTATTTCTTAGACTAATGGCAGACATTTTTCCCCTTGGCTAACCATTCTCACAAATACATTAATTTGGGGGAAGAGGAGTGGAGTGAAAAAAATTCCTTTTCAGCTTATGATGAAGTGTTAATTATTCCTTGGACAAGACTTCTAACTCTTGGGAACCAGCTCTCCCTTTGATGAAACTGTTTCTGTCTGTTGCTGTAATCTAAAAGCAGCCACCTGGCTTCAGGTCAGAGAGGGGGACAGAGCTTAATTAAGTTTCCCTAATACTGATTTAATTTTGAAAGACTTAAAAAAAATACAAACACAATAGTTGAGCCTATGATCTACCCGTCTCACTCTCTCGCATCCCATAGTGCCCTCCCTTCCAGATTTTTTTTTTAGGTTTCTACGTTCTGAATTTTAGCTTGACATTTTTTTCTACTTAAAACGGTCTTAGGTGTATAAAAATCATGAAAGAAGATACAGTTCTAATGCCTTGACTCCAAGAGGCTCAATGTGCACAGATAAACCAGTGTGGAGAAAACATGAACATTACAATACTCAATTTAAAGACAAACAGTTAAGAGAAATGTATTGGCCCTTGCCTGGCCAGAGGTTGTCAAACACAAAGGTTATTCAGAGAATTCTTATTTTCATCAGGAGACCAGGGCATTAGTAATGGCTGTTCCCATCTGGAGTTGCATGTCTTTGGACTGGTCCCTCTCTGTCTTTGTGTTAGTCTCCTCATCTATAAAACAAGAGGAGGGAGAGTGACCTATAGTGTCTTATTCAAAGCACGGTTCAGTGCCCATGTGTAGATGATTTAATTCTGATCCTGACAAGTTAGTACAGAAATTGAGAATGGGCATTTACAATCACCAGTTTGACAGAATGATTCTACATCTCTAGAATCTCACCAACATTGGAGGTTTGAGTTGTGAAGGCTGTTCTACAACTTCATTCTGTTACAAATTTGATTTTATTACATTTTACAAAAGTATCAGTTTGTGATGGATTTGAAAATGTCTGCTAGTATATCCAAGGCTCTGAACAGACCTGAAGAGAACAAGGCATGGAACCTAGCATTCCTGGACCATGTAACTTGTTCTTTCTCCCCAAATATTTATCAACACGGCCCCTGTGCATGCCCTTCTCAATCTTCATTTTTGGTATCACTGCTAGGCTGCACGGATGCCCTCCTCACCCTTCTCTAGCTTGGGTCCTGCAGGCCAGGGCCACAATTCCCCACATGGACATCTTCTTCATCCCCTTCCTCATGCACTGGCACTGCTCTGGGTCATCAAGTCCCCCCTCCCCCCCCCCCCCATAGACCTCTCTGATGGTTTCAGAAGGGATGGGAATTAAGGAAACAAGCAGAGGAAATTATTTTTTGTTAGAGATTTCCTACTTTAGTAAGTTCCTTTTCTTCCCAGAAAATGGTCAGCTTTTCTCTGATCATAAACGTTCTATCAAGAACCTCCTTGAGAATCAATAGAACTCTTCAGACACGCTATAACACTTAGACCTCAGAAAGCACAGTGCCTAAAATTTAGGTTTTTCACTTTAGAAATGTGATGGACTATAGCCCAAGAGACCACCTATAAACACAATCTAAAACAACACTGCACAGGGGTGCCTGGGTAGCTCAGCTGGTTGAGCCTATGAATATTGATTTTGGGTCAGGTCATGATCCTAGAGTTGTGGCATCAAGGCTGGTGTTGGGCTCCACGCTGAGCAGGAAGCTTAAGATTCTCTTTCTGTCTTTTTCTCTGCTTCTATCTTCTCCCCATGCTCTAAAAAATCAAAACAAAACAAAACAATGCACAAACAGCCACTCTTAAGAACTTTTTCCTTGATGTTTTTTTGCAGACACTTCTCAAAATTGTTTCTCAGATTATGAAAATTTGCTCCTATCTTGTCTTTTTTTTTGAAGGGAAGGTGGGGCTGATGTCTTTATTCCAGTTTGTGCAGCTCCTGAGATGACTAGATATTGAAAGACGGCCTTTTGAAAAAGAAAGGCCATTTCTGTCACAGGAAGAAGTAAGTGTGTATAATTTGGGTACTTGCTACCTATCCTCTGCCTGTCGACTTGTGCTAACAATCAGCCAGAAAACATTTGGGCCTCCTAGAGGAGGAAAAACAGAGGGCAAAAATAAATAGGAATTTTTCATGCATTTGTTGAAGTCTGAGGTTTTTAACTGTTCATTCCCTTCTTCCCTCAAATGTTAACGATGCTTGGCAGCCCTTATTTCTTATTTCAGTGGAAGTGAAGCAGAAAATCAAGCCATCACATGATTTCTTTAAATAAGTTGACTTTTAAAAATTCTTTCTCAAAACGCTAAGGCTACAATTCTTAAGTATGATTCTCTTGTAGGAGTAAATTTATGGAGGACTTTGGTTTTGTTTTTATATTTTCTGCATTTTTCAAATTTTGTACAATTGCATTTGCTGCTACTTTAATCAGAAAACAATGTTTGCATGTCATAAGATTTAATAAGAATACTAGATTCTATAGGCTTGTCTTTTACTGAAGTAAAATTAACAAAGTTACATTAGTTTCAGATGTACAACACTGATTCAACAATGCTGTACATCACTCAGGGCTCACCAAGGTAAGGGTGGTCACCATCTGTCACCATATATGCAACGGATATTACACAGCCGTAAGAAGGAGATCTTGCCATTTGTGGCAACACAGATGACCTAGAGAGTACTATACTAGATGAAAAAGGTCAGACAGAAAAAGATGAATACCAAATTTCACTCATATGCATAATCTAAAAAACAAAACAGAGGATTCTAGATGTTTAAAGGTGAGAGAAAACGCTCTCCTAAAAGTTCAAGTATAGACATGGTTATGGATATTGAAACTATTTATGAAATAGGACATGAAGTTTGGGTTCTTTTTTAAGTTTATTTATTTTGAGAGTGTGTGTGCATGAGAGAGAGGCAGAGAGAGAGAGAATCCCAAGGAGGCTTTGCACTGTCAGCCCAGAGCCCAATGTGAGGCTACAACTCACGAACTGTGAGATCATGACCTGAACTGAAACCACGAGTCAGACGCTTGACTGAGCCCCCCAGGTGCCTCCTTTATAAACTTTCTCCTCTGTTGTGACACGACCCTGCAGACATATCATTTTTATTAGCTTCAGATTCTGTCTTATTCAAGGTTAAACATGGGACATTCTCCCCTCTGAGAAAGGTGCCCCACCTTCTGGCCCTGATTCCCCTTTACTGCACGAAGCTCCTTTTCCTTGGTTTGAGATTTGTCTTAAAGAGGGATTTAGCCCAACAGGAAATGGAGACGGGCCAATATTTAGTGACTCTGACCAAGGTAGAAAGCAATCCAAAGCAGACAATTCAGCACAAACAATCCACTCCAGGCCAAGATGGGTCAATTCATAAGGCCTTTCCAACTGGAACCAAGATCAGGGCTGCCCAGACCATAGAGCACGTGTATGTGAAAGGACCACATGCATCTTTCGGCGCAGCCTTGGAAGGATGGCACCTGGTTAACTACCAGGTAGCCACATGTCCTCCAGGTTGACTCCTCATCTCAAATGTTGGTATTCACCACTTTAGAGTAACCAGAAGCAAGCAGCATCTGTTTTTCTATCAGTACAGTGCCTGACTGTAGGAAGTCCTGTCTCATCATTACCCTTGGCTCTGTGTGACACCAACTTGGGGACTAAAACCAGATTCTGCTTTTCTGCTAGATTCCCAAGAACTACATGTGGGAAATACAGGAATTTCAATTGATCGTAACCTGACATTTTCTTTTGTACAAACAAGTAGCAAAATAAGTAGCAAAAATGTGTTTTAATGCTACCTGATAATGGGAAAGGACTTTGAGGGATTTTAATAGAAGCAGTGATCTCATCCATATGTGAACCATTCTAAGAAAATGTATTTGAAGCAGGCAACAGCCCATATGTCCTGAAAGGGCTGCTTTATTTAGATACCACATGTCACTTTTCAAGATGGAAAGGTACTCATCTCTGGAAAGCCTTCTCGGGTAAATACAAAAACTAAATGTGTTTTAGGTTTCTCTCTCTCATCTGTATATGCACTTATTTATTATATCCCTTCTAATAGGTTATTATATTTGTTTGCATTTCTTCTCCAGTAGATTATCAGCTACTTGAGGGATGGGGGCCATAATCATCTTTAAGAAGATTGTCCAGAAGGAAGTAGGTGCTCAAATATGTGTGTCTGATAGTAAAATAGTATTATAGCCAGTATTTATTCAGATCCTATGATGTCAGTTAATAGGTCACATAGAGAAGCTCTTCTGGTCTCTAATTAAGTAGGTGTTATTGTTGCACAAATCGTACTAAGAAAGACGCTGGGGTTTGAAATGGGTACTGCACCAGGGCCTGTGTTGGTATTAAGCAGGACGGGTACCCCCACGCAGGCGGGCTGACACAGGAGCCGCACTTAACGCTACTTGGCAAGGTCTTGTACTTATGTGAAAGAAGGAAAAATGCTTTGTCTACAACTTATATTTATTTTTAGGGTCACTTGTTGCTGTAATAAGACTCAGGCCTCAGAAATCCTTAGGGTCACATGAGCACATCCTGAGTTGGAATTCTAGTTTGATCATCCATAAGCTACAAAATTTAGCTTCTCTGAACCTCAGTCTGTTTCCCTTTAAAGAGGACAATAGGAGATACTTTGCAAAATTATTGAGAGGATTAACATCAATGTAGGACATTCTTGGCACAAAACAGGTGCTCAATAAATGTAGATTTTTTCTTTTTAAGAAAAACTTGGTCTGTAATGACAGCACTTTCATATTTTAATTATTCTGAAAATAGAATCATTTCTCAAAGAATTCCATGTGCTTTTGTCTTTTTAAATAGGCTATAGTGAACCTAATTCTTTTTTCTCTTCATGGACCGAGGATCAATATTTCTGGCAGTTTTGACTCAATGATGCCTTCAGGCATTAATTAAGTGATTGAGTCTTTTGTCCTTATACTAAATAACCTGAAATTGCACTACTTTGAAGTTTCATGGGTTTGTTCCCACACCCTTTTTTTTTTTTTTTCTCCCAAGGAGAGAGAGGGAGTGATTGAGTGAGAGCACACTGGGGAGAGAGACAATCTCAAGCAGGCTCTATGCTCAGCATAGAGCTGGACATGGGGCTCGATCCTATGGCCTTGGGATCATGACCTGAGCCCAAATCGAGAGTCTGACACTCAACAGGCTGAGCTACCAAGGCACCCCTTCCTACCATTTTTTATGTAACTCTTATTTTTAGTTGGTCAGTTCAGTGTTTTTGTAGGGTATCTACAGAAAAGTCCATGTACCCTATCTAGATTTGTTATATGCTCTTATACAGGGTAACAGTGATTTTTTGAATTGTATATAAAATTCTAGACCATAGACCTGAAGCTCTCCTAAAAACAAAATATGTTGCACTATGTGAAATTTTAAGTATCCATTTGGACTTCTACCAGGCTACTTCACACGCCCCCCCCCCTTTCCTGAATTCTTGCTGCATTGTAAACACTTGCCTTTGTCAGATATGGTGACAGCTTGTCTCCACT
This sequence comes from Panthera onca, assembly GCF_046562875.1. Taxonomy (NCBI): domain Eukaryota; kingdom Metazoa; phylum Chordata; class Mammalia; order Carnivora; family Felidae; genus Panthera; species Panthera onca. The sequence continues at coordinate 36,957,320 of NC_138349.1, read as the reverse complement.
TCTCCAAGTTGATACACAGTCTGTCAGTCATTTGCATGCCCCGTGCATTCCTTCCACCCTCCACATTCCACATTTCCAGACTCTTACCTCCCCTACTTCTATATTTCAAAATCTAAATTTGGAAATCCCTTGTTATCATTCAACCGACCATTTTATTCTTACTTTCTTATCAGCTGTCAAAACAGCTGAATGCTAAACAATTGATCAGTTGCCAAAAACAGCATTAGGAATGGGGGTAGGAGAGGTGATTAGACCAGCTCGGAGTTATTCACTCTGAGAAATCATCTTGGGATGAGAAAATGATTGCATTCAAAATAACGCTTATAAAAACGATCCATTGATCTTAATTTCTACTTCTCTCTCATATAAATCATGGGGGAGTTAACACACCACTGCATTTATCAGTGAGGTAAGAACCCAGATTCATCATTTGGTGACAGAAAAAGCTTCAGCAGTTCCTTAAGCTTCTGTTTAAGGGACAGGCCAAAAGTTAACGTCAACCAAAGTGCACACTGGTGCCTTTAGAGTCTTAGCCATGAAAGCAGGCACCAAGTATTGGGTCACAGAACCAGCACTTGTACAGCAAGACTCAAGTCTCTAGTCTGACCTTGAATTTGGTAAAGAATTTATGTTCCCTTGGCCTTTTCCAGCTTCACAGTTGTAGCTGAGGTCACCCACCAACCAGTTAGTTACCCTTCCCTCATCCTGGAGCACCTAGCAGAATCCATAGTCCTAAACCAATCTCTCAATATTCATGTATATGTAGTTAAGTAAAAATGCAAAGCAACTCTTTCAAATTATTTTTTAATTTTAATAGTCTATTTTTTAGAGAAGCTTTAGGTTCACAGCAAAATTGAGCTCAAGGTACAAGTATTACTCCTTGACCCCTCACACGGATAGCATCCTCCTTACCCACCGCCCCCACCAGCATAACATATTTGTTACAGCCATGAATCTAGACCCATTCTCATTCTCACCCAAAGTCAATAGTTGACTGTTGTAAAGAGGCCTTACTCATGTTCTAGTAAAGTGTAGGTAACGGGAGGCCTTCTGCAATCCTATGATGAGGGCCCGTCTTTTGGTAAGCCTTAGCCTCTGGACTGAGAACTTCACACATTTCTCAGTATCCCCATTCCCTTAGGTGGGTAGGACATGATGGCTAATGTGGGTGGAGTTGGGTATTTCCCATCCCCTAGGTTAGGTGGGCTTGATTAATACTTTCTTCTAGCAACTTGTGACTCTTTATATTTGCCTGCCAGGCTCTTGAATGTTGGAAGCAGTGATTTTCTCCAGGACTTCTCTTTTCTTACAGATCTAAGAAAAGTTATTGAGTTTTTAGTTTATTTAGCTTTTTAATAGTTCTTAGGATGGAGCAGTGACACCCAAGTACTATTCAAATAGTACTAAGAAATATATAATAAAGGGTAAATTTTTCTCCTACACCAGTGCCTATTCTCTTTGGAGTCAATTTCTGTTAGTGGTTTCTTGGGTCTCCTTCCAGAAATATCTTCATCCTCTACAAATGCATACATTTTCAGTTAATTTTAATTACGCAAATAATACACTCATTCTCTGGGGATGGTGGTGTCATAAAATGAATTGGGAAGTATTATCTATTAATTCTGCAAGAGTTTGGGCAAGATTGTGCTCCTTCTCCTGTAAATATTTGGTAGAGTTGACCAGTAAAGTCATCTGGGCTTCTGGGCTAGGGGGTTCCTTTGTTAGGAGCTTTTTACAAATTCTTTCACAAATTCTCTAAATTTTCTTCAAGCATATAGGACTAATCAAATGTTCTATTTACTCCTGTCTCCATCTTATCCACATTTTCAAATATAGTATCGTATGTTGTCTGAGTGTCCTCTGTTTTCATTCTTGAGTTGGCTATATATGTCTTCTCTCTTTTGTTCTTTGTTAACCTTTTCAGATGTTTACCAATCTTATATTTCTGTCAACTTTTGCTTCATAGATATTGAAACTATTCCATTACATACAAAAAATTTAAAGTGTTATATCTTTTTGATAGATTGATCTCTCATTATGAATATCCATTTTCTTTTTAAAAAAGTTTTTTTAATGTTTATTTATTTTTGAGAGACAGAGTGAGGGTGGGGAGGGGCAAAGAGAGAGGGAGATACAGAATCTGAAGCAGGCTCCAGGCTCCAAGCTGTCAGCACAGGGTCTGACGTGGGGCTCAAACGCATCAACTGCAAGATCATGACCTGAGCTGAAATCGGACACTCAACTAACTGAGCCTCCTAGGTTCTAGGAGGCCCCTGTATTTTTCTATTTAATATTATTTTAATTAGTCAAATCAGTATAGGCACAAATTTTCTTAATTTTTGTAAATTTTTCAGTTATGTTGAAACTTCGTGTATTCATATACTGGAATTTTATCTCTTGAGGAAGCATGTATATTTCCTTTTCTCCAATCTGACAACCCTTTTTATTTATTTTTTAAAGTTTATTTATTATTTGTTTTGAGAGAAAGAGAGGGGGAGAGAGAATCCCAAGTAGGCTCTACATTGTGAGGGCAGAGCTCAACATGGGACTCTATCTCACAACAGTGAGATCATGACCTGAGCTGAAATCAAGAGCTGGTAGCTTAAATGACTGAGCCACCCAAGGCACCCCGATTGTTATTTTTAAAATGGAGCATTGGGGTGCCTTAGTGTTTAGTCAGTTAAGTGTCCGACTTCAGCTTGACTCATGATCTCACGGTTTGGGAGCTTGAGCCTCGAGTTGGGCTCTCTGCTGTCAGCACAGAGCCTGCTTCAGATCCTGTTTTCACCCTCTCTGCCCTTCCTTCCCCCACTCACACACTCAATCTCAGAAATAAGCAGGAAAAATAATTAAATGAAGCATTTATTTATTTATTCCATATTTCTTGTACTTTAGTTTAAATCCATCTTAATATTTGTTTTCTATTTATCTCTCCTTTGATTTCTTTTCTTCCTTGAGGTTTTATCATTATTTTTTGTTCCTGGTCCCTTTCTTAGTTTATTAGTTATATATTCTTTTACTATTCTTTTAGTGGTTATGGTGAAGTTATGATCTATAACCTTCATTTATCAAAGTTTTATAAAATGAGCAATCTATCACCTTCCAGCAAATGCAGGTACCATAGAATAATTTAATTCTTATCACCTAGCTACTCACCAGATTTTGTGCTATTATTGCATGCAATTTATGTATTAAGTCCCACAAGATATTATTGTATTATAAACTCTACATTTTGTTTTTACTACATATTTACCCCCTTTGTTCTTTATTCCTTTTTGCAGAACTTTGTACTCATTGGGGGATAATTTGTGTTTGAAGAATGAACTTTAATATATTCTTTAGTATGAATTTGGTGATTAAAGGCTCTGAATTTCTTGTCTGAAAATTTCTTTATATCTCTTTCACTTTTAAAGCCTATATTTGCTGATATAGAATTCTAGGTTGTCCAGCATCATTCTCTACTTGAAAGATATTATTCCATGGTCTTCTGGCTGCCATTATTTCTGTTGAGAAATCATCACTAATCTTATTGTTACTCCTGCTCAGATGATATGTTCTTTTGTTTCCTGGCAGCTTTTAAAATAGTTTAGATGTCTTTAATGTTTAGCATTTTTCCTATGATGCACTTACACGTTTTTAGTTATTTTTCTACTTAGAGGTCTAGTTAAGGTTACTAGCACTTACTGAATCTGTAGATTGATAACTTTCCAAACCTGACAAAAGATACTAGTCACTATCTCTTCAAATATTTATTCTGCCCTATTTATTATCTTTCTGGAGCACCAACTGAGTCATTGTGACACCTTTCCTCTGTGTTTCATATGCCTCTTAGACTCCCTTTACTATTTTCCAGCCTTTGTCCCTCATACTTGAGCCTAGATTTTTGTCAATCCTATCTCCCAATTAAACTCATTCTATTAGCTTCAGTTTTTATATTTTCTTAGTTATATGCTATTTTTGTTTTCTTTTTAAATTCTCCATTTGTAATTTCGAACATATCAAGCATAATTTTGTGTTTTTATTAAGTATGTGCCTTCTAATTTCAGTATCTGTATTTCTTTTGGGTTTAGTTCTAATATTTACTGTCCCTTGGCTTTTGATCAGTTTTATGTGCTTGTAAATCTCACTGTTTTTGATTAAGGGCTGAACATTGCATGTCAAAAATTGTAGAGATAATGTGAAGTTCTGTATGATGTTATTTTCCTTCAGAAATAATTTATTTTGCTTCTTGTAAGGAGCTAGGCTGGAGCAAGTCTTCTGAACTAGGTTTGAGATGATTTAAAGATGGGCATCAGTCCTTCTGAGAGCTATTCTATTTGCTATTCATCATAAATTACATGGTGTACCCCATCAGAATCTCATTTTGAAATAGTAACTTTCTCCTTCATGATTTCTGTTTCTTTTCCCTTTCTCTTCCTTTCTTTTCCCTTCTAGCTCCACAGACTAATGAAAACTATGCTTGGTTTTTCTCTTTTTTCATGTTTGTTTATTTTTGAGAGAGACAGCAACAGAAAGTGAGAGAGGAAAAGGCAGGGAGAGATGGAGACAGAGAATCCAAAGCAGGCTCCAGGTCTGAGCTGTTAGAGCCCAACACGGGGCTCAAACTCACAAGCTGTGAGATCACGACCAGAGCCGAAGTCAAACACTTATCACCCAGGCACCCCCAGCTTTTCACCTTTTATTCAGTATCCTTTCTAAATAATCTGTAATCACCTAGCAGGTAAGTGATATCCCAAGTGCCTAAATAATTCTCTTAGCTTCCTTGTTCTTAGAGACTATGGCCTGAAAATTCCCACTTCCTTGATAGTTTTCCAGTAACTGCAGTCAGATATTTTATACATTTTGGACAGATTCTATGGAAAAGTTGATCTTAACCTATTATCCATTCCTGGCAGCAGAAACATATATAAAATTTGGAGTAAAATAATAAACAAAACCTATGAATCCGCCACCTTTAAATATTACAGATAAAATTAAACCTGTGTCCTATGATGCCCTGCCAATCACCCGGAAGTAACCCCAATGCTGAATTCCCTTAAGAATTACTTTAGTGTATGTATGTAAACCTCTAAGCAACATATTTAGTTTTGCTTCCTTCAAACTTTACAAAAATGTATACTTTACGTAGTCTTCCAAGATCTGCCTTCTTCCTTCAATATGGTAGTTTTAAGATTTATCCATGTTCTTGTGAGTAGCTATAATTCTTTTATTCCTTCCACTTTATTCTTTATTATTCTTTCTGCTTTATTATATATTTTATATCATATATAATTACATGTTATGTATTCATATATAATACATATTTTAATTCTTATATTTATGTTATATATTTAATATATTCAATGTATATTATACACTGAAAATTTATATATTATATGTAATTATACAATTTTATATTTTTAATATATATTTGTATTTTATTATTTATTACTTCATTCTTTGTTACTTTATTCTACTTTCCATATATATATATATACACACACTATTATTTATTTTCTTCCCAGTGGAAATTTGTAGTTTGTATCAGTGCCTTTTAAAAAACTTAAAACAAGTTTTTACAAATATTCTTTTACATGTCTCATTGTCAATCGTCATGAGATTCTCCAAGATACACGAGTGGGAATGGGAAATTTGTGTAAGAGCATATGTGTATTTGCAACTTTTTAGGACAGCACCTGGGTGTTTTTCACAGTTGGTTTATCAGTTTACTCACCAACAATTGCTTATGAATTTTCTTTGATTTGTATCTTCACTCATACTTGGAAATTTTACTTCTAAACTTTTGCCAATATATCGTGTGCAAAAGTGTAATTACTATGGTCTTCACTTTATGTTCCTCTGGTTAGTAATGAGATTCCACAGCTATTTAGGTACTGGTTTACCATTCATATTTCCTTCTCTGTGAAATGCCTCCTCCTCGTGGATATTTTTACCCACTTTTCCAGATCATGAGTTTTTTCCCCCTCTTTGCTTTGGTGCATTTTAGTGAAAGGAAAATTGTGAATAATTAGAATCAATTACCACCTCCTCAAACTGGGCAAAATTAAACTTCAAATAGTTGCTGCAGTAGGAAACACAAATGCTTTATTCATTAAAGTATATTTAAAGTAATGTTTAAAATGAAAATTAAGCCCCAAGTCAGACTCTGCATTGGGCATGGAGTCTGCTTAAGATTCTCTCTCTCCATTTGCCCCTTTCCCTTGCTTATACTCTCTCTCTAAAAAAAAAACCAAAAGATAAAAGTGGGGTTTTTTTATTCTATTTTTGGACAGTTTTTCTATTGAGCATGTCAGTCTAGAAGTCGTTTGGCAATTTCCTTGCAACATGAAATTTTATGCAGTGACAAATAAGAAACACCAAAAGATCTGTGTGTTCCTCTGCAATATGATGAAATTTTAACAAATTTTATGGCACTGCTAACAATAGGAAACAAATTTTCAAACTGTAAAACTTAAATTACTATTAGTTGAAGTTTATACTTCTGTTGTGAAAGACTAACAAGATTTAAAAATAAATTGCCTTGATTTATTTTTCTATTTATGTGAAGTTATTCAAAAAGGTTTTTTTCCTCTATTCACTTTTAAGTTGGCACTTGGCACCCTTGGGTTGGGGCAATCCCAGCCTCCTCAGCACTACGGCAGACTTGAGAAGTCACTAGTCTGTATGTGGACCTCAAGGGTCCTTTTTTCCGGAGGGATTCAGACTTAAATTGGCTGAGTCCTTCATTCATTCAGTCAGTCACTCAAGTATTTACTGAGGGTAGCCTAGGTGGCCAAGTGGGTTGAGCATCCAACTTCGGCTCAGGTCATGATCTCAAAGTTCATGGCTTTAAGCGCCGCATCAGACTCCATGCTGGCAGGTCAGAGCCTGGAGCATGCTTCAGATTCTGTCTCTGTCTCTCTCTCTCTCTCTGCCCCTCCCCCCACTTGTGTACACATGTGCACTCTTGAATAAATAAACACTTAAAAAATATATTTACCAAGAGGCTAGTGCTAGGCTTCTTTTAGGCAATAAAGATTCAATGGTGGGCAAGATAATCAAGATCCCTGCTCTCAATAGGACTTAAAGTCCAAAAGAGAGAGAGAAAAACAAAGATAAAAGAAAAAAAGATTATTAAGGAAAACATCAGGGAGTTCTATACCAAGAATACATGGCAGGTGATTTGATGGAAAATAACTAGGTGGCCACAGAAGGACATGTGCAAAGGTCAGGAATAACAGCACTGACAGAGAAAGCAGACAGGGCATGGTCCCTGAAAGACAGGTATTTCAGAAACAGTAGCACTAATGCTGAAGAGGGAGATCTGTATGAGTCAAGTCAGAAAACTAAGCAGGGCAGGCTAGGTAGGTCTTTCTAGGGTAAAGAATTTGGGGAACGTTTCAACTGTAATGGCAAAACACTGGAGAATAGTAAGTGACAGACAGGCACATGTGATTTGAATTTTTCAAAGAGCACACTGGCTGCAGGGCAGTGAATGTATTATAAAAGTAACATTGTGAGGGGTGCCTGGATGGCTCAGTCAGTTAAGCATCCAAGTCTTGGTTTCTGCTCAGATCATGATCTCACATTTCCAGAGTTTGAGTCCCCATCGGGCTCCATGTTGACAGTGCAGAGCCTCCTTGGGATTCTCTCTCCCCCTCTCTCTCTGTCCTGCCCCCACTCACTCTGTCCCTCTCAAAATGAATGAACTTAAAAAAATGGAGAAGTAACATTGTAATGGGGTAAATAATATGAAGTAGATTTCATAGACTCACACCCATCAAACATGCAAATTCATAATGACAATAAAAACAAAAAAATTTAAAATTTTTCTTCTTGTAAGTTTCCAAAGCACTGGCTCATTATTCTGAAAATTGGTAAACAAAGAGCAAAGATCAAACATTCATCTTATCTTTCCTATATAAAGTGGCCTTCAGGATAATATAGTTACTGAGGGAAAGTTCTTTATAGAGGAATTTCAGTCAATATATGCAGGTAAAAGGACAAATTTTTTAAAATTGCTTTTTGTAACCAATACTGAAATCATGGATCTAGGCAGTGGCCATCCCTGGTTCCTAGAACACTTAAACAAAAAGTTATTTGGTACAAAAAACAAACAAACAACAAAAACTAAAAAACATTGTTTTATAGTTTCTTCTCAAATAAAAATTGAATCAAATTGTAGCCATTTCAAGGTAAAAAGAAAAAGGTGGAGGAATCCTTAAAAAAAAAAAAAAGTTATTTGGGAATTCTATAACTAGTGGACCAATCTGTTATCACGGGAGCTCCACAGATTAATCTCATTATCACTTCAAGGGGGACAACCAGATATTAGATAGTCCTGTTATGATACAACTGGAAGTACATAGCGCATCACCTGTAAGGTCCAAACTAAACCGGACCTGAATATAATCAAGTCTTTCAATCTAACAATCTAAGGAAAAAAAAAAAAAAAAAAAACATGGAGAGACAAGTATGTTTAAAGAACTATGAAGATTCAATCAGCCAAATCCAGAATGCAGTTAACACTATAGGACCAATAAACTGGTTTAACAAATGGAAGATATAAGAGGCTATTCTAGATTAAAAGTGACCCAAGAAGCATATGCAAAGTGTGGACCTTACCTGAAGATTTATTAAAACAGAACAACCATACGAAGGTATTTTGGACACTACCTAGGAAATTTAAGAGTGGGCTGAACATTGAATGATGTAATAGAATTCCTGGTGTTTTTGTTAAGTGGATAGTGGTGTTATAGTTATGCCAAAAACATACGTCACTTTCTGCTGATACATACTGGAATACTTACAGTGAAATTAAATAAAGTCTGTGCTTTCTTTTACAACACTTCATCGATTGGAAAAGAGAAAGTGAAGGCAACAGACGAAACAAGACTGGGAAGGTATTAATTATTGAAACTAGAGGAAGTTTTCACGGGGATTCATTGTAATGTTCTCCCTAGTTTTGTGTATGTTTAAAAATTTCACTAGTGAGGGAATGCCTTGGTGGCTCAGTCAGTTAAGTGTCTGACTTTGGCTCAGATCATGATCTCCTGTTTTTGAGTTCCAGCCCCTCATCGGGCTCTGTGCTGACAGCTTGGAGCCTGGAGCCTGAAGCCTGCTTCAGATTCTGTGTTTCCCTCTCTCTGCTCCTCCCCTGCTCGCACTCTGTCTCTGTCTCGAAAATGAATAAACGTTAAAAAAAAATTTCTCTAGTGACAAGAAACAAACAAAAAATAGTATCCAATCATGGAATAAGGAGAAAAGGTCAATGCAATAGTGGGTGAGGTAAGGGATAAGAGCAGACTGGACCTGGGTAGACTTTGAAATAGAAAGTGTGGATGGATTCTGAATACATGGTGGAGATAAAGTAAGTAAACTTTGTTATTGGTTTAATTTGAGATGGGGAAAAAATTTAAAACATGGTGCCTGGATTTTTAGTTTGAGTAAACCAGGAGAAGGATGATGCTGTTTTGAATTGGGGAAAGCAGAGAGAGGAACAGGTTGCAGAGTCAACAGTTCTGTTTTGATCTTGTTAGATTTAAGACACCTATTAGACATCTAATTGTAAGTAGAAGTGTTCTAATTCCAGGATTATACCAGGGCTAGTGGTAAAAATGTGAAAGTCAGGACACAGTTGGCATCTAACATCATGAAAGTGGATAAGACTGTGTAGTGAGAGTGTGAAGCTAGAAAAAAAAGGAATTGCAAGGCTGATTTGGGAAATGCCAGCATTCAGAGTTCAAGCAGAAATACTGAGTTAACAAGGAAACAGAGTCCAGGAAAGACTGCATCACAGAAACCAGAAAAAACTTCAGAAAGGATACAGTGACCAGTGATATTAACTGTTCCTTAGAAGCCAAATAAAACAAGCATAGAAAAATGACTATCAGATTTGGTAATATGAAGATCAATTTTGGATGTGAGAAGCCGAACAGGAACTGGAAAGAAAAGGCAGATTTGGAATAGAAGCAGGACGATGAAAGATTCCTTGTGTAATGATTACCACAATCAAGCTAATTAACATATTCATAATTTCACGTATTTACCATTTTGGGTACATGTGGTGAGGACACAAGATGAGGATACTCGTTTAGCAAATCTTTTATACAATATTATTAACAATAGTTACCATATTGTACATGAGATCTCAAGAAGTTTTTCATCATTAACTGAAACTTTGTATCCTATAACTCCATCACCCCATATACCACACTACATACCTTAAATATGTACAATTTACAGTCAATAACACCTCATAGATTGCATCTCTGATTATCTTGTTTTACAGGCATGGCCAGGTCATGCAGAGGTAGAGCTCAAGACATCTAGGTCAACTTCTCAGAACATAAATGTAGCTGTTACGTTCATTTATAAGAAAGGACATGTCATCATCGTATGTCAAAGGATTCAGCTGCAACTGATAGTGACATAGCCATAACAATGTAAAAATTAAATTGAGGAAGTAAAGTAGGTGAATGTGTGTGGCACCATTCGTAGTGGGATTAAATGTATAAAGAATAAATGTAAAATCAAGAAAAAAATTTCATATGGTTATACTTAATCTCAGTAAGTTTGTTGCAATATTTTTAGAATGGAACTAAGACGACCAACTTTTTGGGACTTCTCAAGAGATGACATTTATGAAATGATAAATATCTTGTGTGAGATATTACTAACTATTTACACTTGTGACAAAGAGTCTTTTAAGTATACAATGTCCATTGAGTCATAGAAACTTCATTAGACATTATCTTATTTAGTAGCACACACTGGAGAAACAGATACTTCTAACGACAACAGGAACTCACTTTCCTTGAGCTCATTGTTTCCATCAAATGAGCTAAGCGATATAAAAAATATATACATCAAATTTATTTAAATCAGCTCAAATACAAAACTTCTCTTGATTTTGAGATATGATTTGCAAATCATACATGTTCATTGGAAGTTTTGCTTTTTGCTGGAACAATAGATGGTTTAGCATAGGTGGTCATGTTGACTTTCTATATAATCCAACTCAAGTCATAGGAGGAATATTCATTTTTCGTTTTTTTAATCAAAAATTTTTTATCGTGCCAGAAAACAAAGATAGAAATGAGTAAAAAGAGAGAGAGACAGAGAGAGAGCACACACATGAAAATGTATCTGGAAACAAAATGAAACAGAATGAAAGAATCCTTGAGGACTAGATTATAATCATAAATTTGGCATTATGGGGAAGAGAAGTTGTCATACATGTAATCAGAACTCTTACCCCCAATGCATTGTACTTTTGATAGGACAAAAACAGACGGAAAAGACTGCAGTATAAGACTAGACTCTGAAGGGACAAGGACCCTTCGGTATCCAGAGGCTGCTCTTTTGCTCTATTGTCTTACGACAGGTCCTGTTCCCATTATACCCCCTATCTCCATTGTTTGGAAGGTGAGACTCAAAACAGTTATTTGTTCTTCTTCAAAACTGCTGATTCTAGGGCCAATCATAGACCGAGTCTCTGATTCCTTATTTTACAAGCACAGCCAGGTCATGCAAAGCTAGATTTGGAGACACTTAGATGAGCTTCTCAGAACATAATTGTAGCTCTGACATTCATTCCCTAATTAACCACAACCAGAAGCTTACCACAAGAAATCAATGCTTCTTATACATGTTCTCATTACAAACACTAATAAAATAGTCCCATAAACAGTTTTCCTTTTACCCTGAAAAATGGAAATAAGATGTTCAACCAGAAAAAAATAGCTTTCAAGCCTTATTAAGAGTGGTAGGGAAATATAAATCTGTGTCCCAAGGGATGCAAGCTAAACACATCCTTTAAAGAAGTCAATATTTGGAAAATGTGTAAAGCAAATAACTTGGCACATCTGGTCAAACAGCTTAAAATAAAAACTTTGGGAGATACATAATGAATTTTTAGTGATTATACTTCTTCCCAAGAGTGCCACTAGAGACCATTTATTGGAAAAGACAGATCACATATCATTCCTATAATGTTCTAAAAACTATAAAGTCCAGCTTTGTTCACTTTCCCTAAAATGGGATAATCAGCAACCTAACATCTCAGTTCTCATAAGCCTAGTTTATAATTGGAACATGAGCCCTCCTACTGTGACTTTTGTACAAATGAAAAGAAAATCTCATTGGACTAAAGAGAGGATGGGGAAAACAATAAAGCAAACACCTCAAATAGAAAATCACTTAAAACCTTTTGTGCTATTATTTCTAAGGTTAGAAAGTGGCTCTTTGCAGCTGGCTTCATCAACTAGTGGGGCTCTTTCTCCATCCATGCCTACGTTCTAGCTACTCTGTTACTTGCTTTGGTAAACAGAATGTGACAGAAGTGAGAAGTAACACTTCATATATTCTGAGCCTTGGCCACAGTTTTTTTTTTTTTTTTTTTTTTTATGTTTATTTTTGAGAGAGAGAGAGTGAGAGAGAACAAATGGGGGAGGGGCAGAGAGAGACGGAGATACAGAATCCAAAGCAGGCTCCAGACTCTGAGCTGTCAGCACAGAGCCCGATGTGGGGCCCAAACTCACGGACCATGAGATCATGACTTAGGCCAAAGTCAGACACTTAACCAACTGAGCCACCCGGGCATCCTGGCCAGGAGCAACTTTAAAGGTTCAATTCTTGCCTTCCTGGAATTAGTGTTATCATGTGAATGAGTCTAAGCTAGCCTGATGGAGACATTATGTGGAGGACACTGAAGGTATACAGCTGAAAGCCCACATAAATCCAAGGCATGTTGAATGAGTCTGCCTTAAACAATCCAGCCCCTATCCAACTGCTGCCTTATAGGTGAGCCCAGGCAAAATCAGTACATACATACCAGAGCTCATCTCAAATTGCTGACCCATAGAATCATGAGAAAATGAAGAATTACTGCTTTAAGGCACTATATTGTAGGGTGGTTTGTTGCTTAGCAAAGGTTAACCAATACAGTCATCCGAATGTTGCCCTGTGCTGTCTGTCTCTTACTAACACATGACACAATTAGTCAAACAGAAGAAAATCTTTCACATTTATGACCTTCCATGTAAATGCTAGATTTTTATTTTAAACCACAATGAGGCATCAAAAGTGGGCAGGCCTCAGTCTACAAGAATTCAACACTATTGTCCCTGTCATCAAACTAGCTTCCTTTATACCTACACACACACACACTCACACACCTATGTGGACACGCACATTCACCCTTATTTGCATTGCAGCGTGAGAACCATTGGTATTAATCTTGATACACTGAAGTATTTGTGAGACCAGAGTAAACCACCCTTGGGAATCAGCCACACAAAACTGAGTTTAATTTGTTCTATTATTCCCTAAATCTCTTTTCCTGTCAAAGTCTGATTCCCCCTCCCCCACTCTTCCATTTGATATGTCATCTAACCATCTCACTGATGACCTATTTGAGTTAACAAGCTTCCTCTTCCTCAAATGCAAATATCTTGGCTAGGTGGGCGGGGTTGTTAAGGATCAGTCATTTAAATCTTTCTGTGAATTGGTTTAAGCAGCATCTTTTTGCCATACGCAGGTCTGAGCTAGCTGTAGAGAAAACATGGAGGTTTTGAGTGGAAGTGGGAGGTAGGAATTTGTGGCCTTTTGAGAAGTACAGCAGGTCAGGTTGAGAAATCTTAGCGTCATAGTGTCTTAGGACATTCTGACAGCATGGGCTTCCCAAGGACCTCAGGTAAAGGAGGTAGAAAGGATATATAACAGAAAGGCCTGAGAACATGTAAGGCAGATTTTTAGTTAAAATATGTCCTAGGGCCTTCTCATTTTCTACGCTTAGCCTACTCCCTAATATTGACACCAAGGGCTAACAATGATTATTTAAGAAAGAATGGGCTTTTTCTCATTAAGCATTAGAACAGGCTAGCTCAGGCATACTGTCTTTTTTTCTAAATTTATTTATTTTTTGGGCCGGGGGGGGGGGGGGTAGGGGCAGAGAGAGAGAGAGAGAATGAATATCCCAAGTAGGCTCTGCACAGTCAGTACAGAGCCTTATGTGGGGCTCGAACTCATGAACTCTGAGATCATGACCTGAGCCATAGTCGGATGCTTAGCCAACTGAGCCACCCAGGCACCCCCTCAGGCATAATATCTTTTAATGTTGTACTATGAGACATGTTCCTGATGTGTCAACTCACCGGTGGCATGAGAGGAAATTAACCAAAAAAGGACCAAGAATAAAAGACTACATGCCACAGAGAAGAAGTTAAGATAAATTCCTCAAACAGGATGCTTTACCAAGGCAGGCTCATGCAGCTCCTCACAGGGTATCCTAAGTGTTTTATGGCTGATACATTTGCATCTCATCTGATGCATGGTGTTTCCTTCCTCTTTTGTTTCTGCTCAAAAATTTTAATGACCTTGGGACAGTACATTCATCAAAGTCCACTGCAGTTGTACATGAGAAGTAGGACACTATTCTCATCTTACTGATGAGGAAAGGCCCAGACAGGTGGGGTGAGTTGCCTAAGTTCATCCACCCTTCTTCTGCACAATACCACGTTGCCACTACACAATTACCCTTTTTTCTCTTCCTGTGGTGTTGGCCAGACCTGTGTGTAAGTTTGTACAACTATTCTCTTTCATGTTATTTAAAACCAACGAAAAAATCCCAAACAACATCTCTCACCTATGAAGCACTTCTCTTGCTAGGATTCTTCTCAGACTTACCAAACCCATGTCTAAGATAAAAATCACTTGTAAGTTTTACGGGTCTTCGGGGAAACTCAAATAGTGATTTAAGTAGATTTTTCTGTCCATATGTTCTATAGAAAGTCTTCAAAAATTCTAACTTAAATTCACTTACTTAAAAAAAAAAAAAACAGGTCATATCAATTTTATTAACCCTTTCAAGGAACCATTTTTTCATATTCTTGATTTTCTCTGAGTTCCTATTTTCCATTTCATTGATTCTGCTCTAATTTTTCCTTCTGCTCACTTCAGATTTGCTTTTTCTGGTTTCTCAAAGTATAAGCTTAGAATATTGATTTTAGCTCTTTTATCCTTTTTTTTCTAATATATATATCATATGCTATGAATTTCCCGCTAGGGGCTGTTTTGGGGGCATTCCACAAATCGGTATGTTTTGATTTTCAGTTAGTTTAAAATAGATTTTAATTGCTCTTGAGATTTCTTTTTTAACCCATGTGTTATTTGAAGTGTGTTGTTTAATTTCTAGGTATTCTGGGATTTTCCACTTATCCTTCTGCCGATTTCTAGTTTAATGCCATTTTGATTCGGAGGCAGACACCGTATTCTTTTCAATTTGTTAAGGTAGGTCGTATGGCCCAGAATGTTCTGAGCTTGAGGGGATTGTTCTTTTGTCATCAGAATAAGTAGTCTATAGATGGTCAATTATATCCAGTAGATCGATGGTGTTATTATTGCCTAGTATTTTACTTGATTTCTTGGTATTCTGCCTGCTAGATCAGTCTACTACTGATAAAGGTATGATGAGGCTCCAGCTAGGATACTTGATTCATCTGTTTTTCCTTGCAATTCTATTAGTTTTTGCCTCATTTAAATTGACATTGTTTTGTTAGTTACATACATGTGAGGAATTAGCTCTCCTTGCTCCCAAGTCTACTCTTTCTGAAATTAATATAATCTGTTTTTTTTTTTTTTTTTAAAGTAGTGCTAGCATGGTATATTTTCCTCCATTTATGTACTTAAACATTTTTTTTTGAAAACAGATTTTCAAGAAAACTATTTTAGACTTTTATTAATATGATGTGACTATTTGGTTCATATTTCAAAAATCACAATTTTAAGATCATTTTTGCATCTTCTTTCACTCTCAAAATCAACCCTGTTGGGATGATAAATTATATCCTTGCCTAGCCCCTCATCAAGCAACAAATTCCTCCTACTGTGACCCAAGTCATTCTTACAGACAAGCCAATTATTTTTTGTTGGAATGAGAACTAGTAGCAGTGAGCTCCACTTAGAAGTATATGTAACCGACTATAACCTCCTTGTTTCTATGTAGAAACAGCACTAGGCACTGATGATACTTGTCTTGGGAGTGACAGACACGCAGAGAAAACATTAGATTAAGCTATAATAGAATAGTATCATACTACCCAAAGCCATCTATAGGTTCAGTGCAATCCCTATCAAAATTCTAGTGGCATTTTCACAGATACAAAACAATCCTATAGGCATCCAAATTG
This sequence comes from Panthera onca, assembly GCF_046562875.1. Classification (NCBI taxonomy): domain Eukaryota; kingdom Metazoa; phylum Chordata; class Mammalia; order Carnivora; family Felidae; genus Panthera; species Panthera onca. The sequence continues at coordinate 36,941,151 of NC_138349.1, read as the reverse complement.
GTAAGAAAAAAATGAAGCTCTTTTTGCAGATGACATGATACTATCTACAGAAAACCCTAAAGACTACACTAAACAACTGGAACTGATAAATGAATTCAGTAAAGTCACAGGATATAAAATCAATGTATAGAAAACTGTTGCATTCCTATACACTAATAATGAAGCACCAGAAAGTGAAATCAAGAAAACAATCATTTGGGGGTGCCTGGGTGGCACAGTCAGTTGAGCCTCTGACTTAAGCTCAGGGCATTATCTTGCAGTTTATGAGTTCAAGCCCCGCATGGGGCTCGCTGCTGTCAGCACCGAACCTGCTTCAGATCCTCTGTCTCCCTTTCTCTTTGCCTTCCCCCTTGCTCATGCTATCAAAAATGAATGAAATTTTAAGTAAAAACATTTACAACTGGATCAAAAGCAATAAACATCTAGGAACAAAGTTAACCCAAAGAGGTAAAAGACCTGTACTCTGAAAACTATAAAAACACTGATGACAGAAATTCAAACACAGAGAAATGGAAAGACTTGACATGCTCATGAACTGGAAGAATACTGTTAAAATGTCTGTATCACTCAAAGCAATCTATACATTTAATGCAATCCCTATCAAAGCACCAACAGTATTTTTCACAGAACTAGAACAAACGATCCTAAAATTTGTATGAAACCACAAAAGATCTTGAAAGGCCAAAGCGATCTTGGTAAAGAAAAACAAAACTGGAGGTTTCACAATTCCAGATTTCAAGTTATATTGCAAAGTGGGAGTAATGAAAACAGTATGGTACTAGCATAAAAATAGACACAAAGATCAATGGAAAAGAAAACCCAGAAATAAAGCCACAATTATACAGTCAATCTTTGACAAAGGAGGAATGAATATATAATGGGAAAAAGACTGTCTCTTCAAAGAATGGTACTGGGAAAACTGGACGTCCACATGATGAACAATGAAACTGGACCACTTTCTTTCACCATACACAAAAATAAACTCAAAATGGATTAAAGACCTAAATGTGAGACCTAAAACCATAAAAACATTGAAGAGAGCACAGGCAATAATCTCTCTGACATCAGCTATAGCAACATTTTTCCAGATGCATCTCCTGAAGCAAGGGAGATAAAAGCAAAAATAAACTATCAGGAAGGACTACATCAAAAAAAAGTTTCTGCACAGCAAAGAAAACAATCAACAAAATTAAAAGACAATCTACTGAATGGCAGACAATATTTGCAAATGACATATCTGATAAAGGGTTAATATCTAAAGTATATAAAGAACTGTTACAAATCGGGTGCCTGGGTGGCTCAGTGGTTAATCTTCTGACTCTTCATTTTGGCTCAGGTCATGATCTCATGGTTCGTGGATTCGAGCCCCACATCAAGCTTTGCACTGATAACATGGAGTCTGCTTTGGATTCTTTCTCTGCTCCTGCCCCCTGCTCATGCACTGTATCTCTCTCGATCTCTCTCAAAATAAATGAATATTTCAAAAACCTGATACAATTCAACACCCAAAAAACAAATAGTCCAATTTAAAAATGGGCAGAAGACATTAATAGACATTTCTCTAAAGACAATACACAGATGGCCAACAGACACATGTGAAGACATTCAACATCACTCATCATTAGAGAAATGCAAATCAAAACCACAAGGGGCACCTGGCTGGCTCAGTCAGTGGCATGTGCTACTCTTAATCTCAGGGTTTTAAGTTCAAGCCACACATTGGGTGGGGAGATTAAAAATTGAACCTTAAAAAAAGTAAAAAATAAAAAATACATAATGAGCTATTAACTCATACCTTGCAAAATGGCTAAAATCAAAAATACAAGAAACAAGTTTTGGTGAGGATGTGTAGAAAAAGGAACCCTCTTGCACCGTTGGTAGGAAAGCAAACTGGTACAGCCACTATGTAAGACACTGTGGAATTTCCTCAAAAAATTAAAAATGGAACCACCCTACAATCCAGGAATTGCACTACTGAGTATTTACCTCAAAAATACAAAAACACCAATTCAAAGGGATACACACACCCCTATGTTTATTGAAGCATTATTTACAATAGCCAAACTATGGAAGCAGCCCAAGTGTCCATCCAGATAAGTGGATAAAGTTTTATACACGCACGCGCACGCGCGCGCGCACACACACACACACACACACACAGGACTGTTATTCAGCCATAAAAAGCTATAAAATCTTGCCATTTGCAACAAAATGGATACAGCTTGAGAGTATAATGCTAAATGAAATAAGTCAGAAAGACAAATTCCTTATGGTCTCACTCATATGGAATTTAAGAAAAAAACGAGCAAAGAAAAAAAGACAAATCAAAAAACAAGCTTAACTAGAGAGAACAAATTGATGGTTATCAGAGCTGGGTGGGGGTGGGGGAAGGGAATTTAAAACTACACTTATGATAAAAAAAAATGAAAAAACATAATGGTGCTTATATACATAGCACTTAATTTTAATATACTTTTCATTCTCAGTATTTCATACATTAGGTAATTTAAATAGTTGTCTAAATTAGACAAAACACACTAACAAAAATGTTTCATAATAACTTGTTACTGCTTTTATACACTAGATAAAGCCATTTGACTTGATGAGAAGACAGTAAGCCCTCAACATCAGACATACTCTTCAAGAGAAAAACAAAAGTCCTAAAATTTGTATGGCATCTCATACAACCTCAAATAGCCAAAGCAATCTTGAGAAAGTAAACAAAGCAGCTGGAGGTATCACGTTTCCGGATTTCAAACTATACTACAAAGTTATTGTAACCAAAACAGTATGGTACTGGCCTAAAAAATAGACCCCTGCACACCAATGAAATAGAATAGAATGTGCCCTGAAATAAACCCACACATACACAGTTAACCGATGTTTGTTAAGGGAGCCAAGAATATTCAACAGGAAAATAGTCTCTTCAATAAATGGTGTTGGAGAAACTGGATAATCAGAGAAGAATGAAATTGAATCTGTATCTTACATCACTCATAAAAAGTAAAATGTGTTAAAATTTAAACATAAAATCTAAAACTGTGGAGTTCCTTGAGCAAACAGAGAAAAACCTCCTTCACATTGGTCTTCAGCAATGATTTTTTTGAATGTAAGATCTAAAGCACAAGCAACAACATCAAAAACAAACAAGTGGGACTTACCAAACTAAAAAGCCTCTGCAAAGCAAAAGTAATCATTGACAATATGAAAAAGCAACATATGGAATGGGTGAAAATCTTGGTAAACCACATATTGGATAAGTAGTTAGTATCCACAATATATAAAGAACTCATACAACTCAATAATAAAACGATAATTTAAGAAATTGACAGAGGAACTGAATAGACCTTTTTCCAAAGAAGATGCAGGTCTTCCAAAGAAAAACTCAACAGACATTTTTCCACACATGGCCAACAGGTTAGATACATGAAAAGATGTTCAACATCACTAATCAGGGAAAATGCCAATCAAAACGACAATGGGATTCAATCTTACCGCTGTTAGACTAGCTATCAAGAAGAGATAGCAAGTGATGATGAGGATGTGGAGAAACAGGAAACTTTGTGCACTGTTCAGTATATCAACAGAAATTGGTTCAGTCACTATAGAATACAGATCGCTTCTCGGCCTTTTGGCTAAGATCAAGTGTGGAATACAGAATAAAGTTTCCTCAAAAAATTAAAAATAGAACTACCATTTGATCAAGAAATCCCACTTCTGGGTATATATCCAAAAGAAATGAGACAGGATGTCAAAGAAGATATCTGTATTCCCATGTTCACTGCATATTCAAGGTAACCAAGATAGGTAAACAACCTACGTGTTCATCAACAGATTAATGAAGAAGTTGTGTTAGATACATACAATGGAATATTATTCCACCATGAAAAAAAAGGAAATCCTCTTATTTGCAACATGAATGGACTTTGAGGGCACTGTACTAAGTGAAAGAAGTCAGAGAATGACAAATACTGCATGATATCAAGTATATGTGGAATCAAAGCAGAGAGTAGAATAGTGTTTGCCAGGGGCTGCGAACTGGGGGAATGACGGTGATGTTTGTCAAGGGTACAAACTTGCAATTAGAAGTTCTGGAGATCTGATGCAGCACACAGTGATTATAGTTGGCAACACCATGTTATATGCCTCAAAGTTGCTAAAAAACTACATCTTAAATGTTCTCACCACAATCTTATGTGACATAAAAGACGTGTTCGCTAATGCTACGGTGGTAATCATAGTGCAATATATAAATGTATCAAATCAACATGCTGCACACCTTAAACTTCCATGTTTTAGGTCTATTATATCTCAATGAAATATAAACAAAAAATTTAAGATGCTAAATTTTGTATACACAACAGTATTTCAGAGATTTGGTTGATACATTTCAGAGATTCTTCCCTCAATACAAACAACTACATGAAACCAATTTAAAATATTCTGTTGAAACATCTGAATGCTAATATCCATAAACAAGAAATGCCTGTGTAGCAGACTTTCTGCTTTATGAAAAGAGTGATATAAAACATCTGGCCGCACAATAGGGGCACAACTCAATTCCTACTGAAACCAAATCTGTGATATAAACATAGGTTTTACCAGTCCTGCTTTTAAAACAACCGTCTTATGCTCAGCGTCTTTCAAGATATCCATTTAGCAGAATGGTCACCATGGTAACAACATGAACATGCTGATTTGTATGTGCTTTCTTATCTAAGGCTGAATGACCAAGGTAGACCACTTGGCAGCTGATGTTTTCATTTATAACAACATATGCTCCCCACAGAGGTCATAAAATTGCTCATCAGACCTTCTGAATCAGTTAATGTGGTAGCCAAAAAGGCTGGTTGATCTTGCTCAAGCTCTGGATATTTTGGGCATCTTATAGACCAGTGTGGACCACTTTTATTTACTATATGGTTTTCAAAGTAGCAGTGCGCTAGCTATGTCTACAGGCCTTATATGGTAATTGGCTCCAATAGTAGGAGAAAATCATGTAGATAATCATGTAGATGATCTCAGCAGAAATTAAAAATATTCAAAATATGCAGATAAAGAATTAATGTTTTTCTATTTTTATTGAATCTCATAGAGACACAAAACAAATTTTTCATGTGTAGTGATTCTGAAGTAGAATGATGACTGTTGCTTTTCTTGTCTTCACCTAACCTGGCTCTAAAATTTGCTCTCAGGAAGAGTGAAATTGGCATTTGAAAGCTGATCAATAAATACCAGTTCAGTCAATGAATGAAACATGAGCATTGGTCAGTATTTTTAACAGGAAGTCCCTGCTTGGAAATTCAAAAAAGAATATTCATTAAAATATGTTTTTGTACAGGTGCCTGGGTGGTTCTATCAGTGTCTGACTCTTGATTTCTGGCTCAGTTCATGATCTCACAGTTCGTGAACTCGAGCCACCTGTCAGGCTCTGCCCTGACAGTGCAGAGCTTGCTTGGGATTCTTTCTTTCCCTCTTTCTCTCTGCCCCTTCCCACTCATGCACACTCTCGCTCTCTCAAAAATAAGTAAACCTTAAAAAAATTTACCTGTAGTTTTACAATTTGTAATAATCACATGAATTTAGTTTTAATCCAGTGAGAAGTTATAATTAGAAATGAATAAATATGAGGCTAATAGAGATTATGTAACTCCAAGACACAGAACAGCTAAGTGGCAGATTAGAATCAAGTATAAGGTCTTCTAATGCTAAGTTTCATGTTCTTTAAAATTCAATATAGTCCCCCAATATGGTAGATGGATTTGAAAGAGTGCTAGGGAAACAACACAGCAATATTTTTCCATTTTCTTCATGGCTATTTCTGATGAGTTGAGTTGTTGAATAAATAAATGTTTAAAGACACACATTTTAATTTTAGAGAGAGAGAGAGAGCATGAGAGGGGGAGAGGAGTGGGGGGGTGGGGGAAGACTGAGAGAGAGGGAGAGGAGAGAAAGACCGAGACCCAAGGAGGCTCCACACACAGCACGGAGCCCAACAAGGGACTGGACCCACAACCCTAGATCATTCTCTGAGCCAAAATCAAAAGGTGGATGCTCTATCGACTGAGCCACCCAAACAAAACAAAATTTTAATAATTTAAGAAGAAAATATAGAAACTATATTTTGCACATGGATAGAAAAGAAGCTTTTAAGTAAAACACAGAAAAAGAACAAACCATAAGGAACGGATTAGTATTGTATTATCGCATTAAAATTAAATTTTTATTCATTGTAAAGAACCCACAAATGAACTTAAAAGGAAATCAAAGACTGAAATAAGTTATCCGCAGTGCATAGAACCCAAAAGAATTGTTATTCTGAATTTTTAGGCAAACTCTACAATCTCATGACCTAACAAAAATGAACAAAGGAACAGGAATGTGAAACAATGGTCAACTTTGCTGGCATTACGTATTAACCAACACTAGGAAATGTAGATTTAACCAACAAAACACAATTTCACATAAGCTATTTTGGTGGCCTTATCACTCTAGAGAGAAACACTGACCAAGGCACAGTAGCTTTGATTGAAGACAGCCAGCTCAAGATGGTCATTCAGGGAGAGAGCTGGGCAAGATAAATATATTCACCCCACCCCCTTACCTCATTCTGATCTCCTCCTAGGGCTTCCCATTGGATAAACCTAACCAGAAACTGGTCTAGAAACTAGCCTAGAGGGATATGAACATGTTGACATAGTCCATACAGATATACTGCTATCACAGATAACAGGTAAAGAAGGGTAGAGACTTCATCTGGAGGAATGAATTAAAGATATTTGGCACAGAGGTTCTGATGCTTGGTGACCAAAAAACTGACAAATGTCTGTAATTATTAAGTCTTTGTTTAAAAATGTATAATGTGCATATGTGGAAAAGCAAGCTATTTAAACATATTTAATGGGGAATTTATAACTTCTTTTACATTATTACAAAAAGTCTAGTATTAAGTACTAAATAATAAACCTGACTTTTGATTCTAGTGCATAAACTTTCTACTAGGAACATGCTTTACAAAACAACATATTCTACAAAACAACATATTCTAAAACTAGATTACAAAAGCAGAGCATTTTAACAAAATCATTTTCAAATAATTTTTTTTTGCTACTTTACAAAAAGCGTCCTAAAGGGATATCTATTTTTAAAATAATGTCTAGAAACAGTATAGAGAAGTATACTTATTCTCACTGTTCTACAAGATTCTTTCACATTCTAGAATTTTTTATTTTACACTGTTTGCTTTCGTCCTTGGCAAGTAGTAATCTAAAATGTAAGAATTCATTTTACTCACTTGACTACTTTTTTAATTACACTTTTAATGGTACTGAAGGAACATCCTCACAGCTTAGCTCTCTCTGGATTTAAATGGAAGTGCATAAATTGAAGTCCAATGAAAGTATTTCCAACAGTGTTCAAATGAATTTGGAAATGGCTTTCTTTACTACATGAGCCAGGTGGAATCCATATTAGTTAAGGTAACCCAAACTACTAAACTTTTAGTTCTTAGTTCACTTCATCTAACACTTATATTTTGAGTGCCTTCTAAGTGTTCTTGGTGTTTAGGCTGTATCACTGAGTTATACAGAAAGATTCTCGTAGTCCTGAAGCTCACCTGCTAGCAGTGGAGACAATAAAAACATACACGCTGTATCATATATTAGAAATGGATACATGCTGTGGAGGAAAGAAAATGTAGAGCAGGATAGGAAGGACCGGGATATGGGGCATGTTGTATAGCATTAGCTCCATTGAGAAGGTAGTATTTGTATCAAGATTTGAAGTGTTGAAGTGCAGGTTTCATTTTTAAGTTCCTTACAATCATATAAGACATGAGCTTTTAATATTATTTTGATACTAATATAGCTTTTTAAAGACAATCAATGAATCATCACATTTACTCAATTACTCACTTTTATATTACTCCCCCACTATTTTTACTCATGCTGTTATTATTTGAGGCCAATCAGTCCCCATGACTGACTTGTCAAAGACACAGACAATCTTATTAACGAGTCATTGCCTAACACCCTGCATGACTCAAGAATATCTTGAAACAACAGTTATCTGGATTGCCAAATCCAGGAAGAAGATTAAAGGACATTCTTTAAATAGATATAGTCAGTAGTACAGCATTTAATTAAACAGATTTCTATTAGGGGGTGCAAATGTCATTCAATTGGCTGTGGTAATGCTGTGATTAGTCATTGAAAGATACTTGCCTAAGCCAAATGAAAGTCCAGAGTCATAAGCTTTCTAATAATGCACCTACTCTAGAATTCATCCCCAAAGATCAACATCAAGTTCACTGAGCAGTTTTCAGAATATGTATCACATTCTACTTCTTGAAAATTCAGACAACAACAGCACCATTATTTTATCCATTATTCTACCACATTTCTGGCTTGTTAGAGTTTGTCAAAGATTACCAGAAATGTTTCCTTCAGAACTGATGTGGTTCAAATTTTCAATCCCTTCTGGAATGAGGGAAAACATGGCACACTCACACACTGTTGGTGTGATAGAAGTTATTACAAATAACCTGATGGTAATTTGGAATTAGGCACAACAAGTGATATCTTGATATCCCACTTCCAGGGGTGTATGTATTCTAAATAAACAATGAAAGCTATACACAAAATTTTATGTGAAAAGAATCTTTGTTGCAGCACTTTTATAATAGGGGAATATTAGAGACAACCATGTTCCGCCACCATTAAGAGCATGTCAATTAGGAGAATAATAAAGTATTCAACATCTACATAGATAGTAGAGAGCCAAGCAACCATGAAATAATCGCGTGTGGGAGTACTTGGAACCAGGAAATCATTAAATTTTTTTAAAGCAAGTTGAAGACTGGGACACAAATTATAACTTGAAACTAGTTTTATATACATTAACATGTACATATGTATGTATACAGATGTGTGTGTGTGCACGCACACGTACAGAGAAAGAAAAGTCAGAGAGAGACAAATAGAATGTCTTTTAGATACTGGGGTGCCTGGGTGGCTCAGTCAGCTAAGCATCTGACTTCGGCTCAGGTCATGACCTCACACTTCATGGGTTCGAGCCTTGCATCGGGCTCTGTGGTGGCAGCTCAGAGCCTGGAGCCTGTTTTGGATTCTGTCTCTGTCTCTGCCCCTCCCCTGCTCAGTCTGTCTGTCTCAAAAGTAAACATTAAAAAAATTAAAAAAAAAAAAATTTTAGATACCAACATCAGGCTATAGGAAATACTATATTCCCATATCTTTCTAATTCTAATATCCTCCAAGCCTCCATTCTCAGGATAATTAGAAAATTTAAGTTATCATTGTTATGGCCTCCTGCTACCTCAAAGGAACTTAAAAATAATACTGAATTTAAGTGGTGCCATAAAATATAGGTAGGGACCGAGTTATTAATCCACAATAGTTAGCATCTCCTCATTACTCCTAAAGCCACACCATATTCTTATCAAGTATGGTCCCTACCATTTGTCTTGCAAACACTCCTGCTTCTGGAAGTTTCAGGGACAGTGGTCATAGTAGCTCCCCCACTGGCACACAGGTGACATCCTAAAACTATTTCCCAATCTGGAGATCTCTCCACTTCAGGGGGAAGAACTCAATTTACCCTGACTCATTTTTTTCTTTTAAGTTTATTTAATTATTTTGAGGGGAGGGGCAGTGAGAGAAAGAGAGAGAGGATCAAAATCAGGCTTCACACTCTCAGCAAAGAGCCCAATGCAGGGCTTGATCTCACAACTGAGCCAAAATCAAGAGACTGATACTTAACTGACTGAGCTACCCAGGTGCCCCTCCCCTGACTCTTTCTCTCAAATGCCTACTTTCAGAGACACACTGAATTTTCAGAAAGGGAACTGAACCCAAAAGCTCTTGACTTTCAAAATGGGCTTGGAGGAAGTAACTGGAAAATCGATTCTTTTTCCTTTTGGTGGAAGTAGGGAAAAGAGATCTTAGAACCTTTTTATTTCTTAAATGCACACCCTATTACATAAAAAAAAGGAGAAAAACTTTAACACCGGAGAGGCAGACAACAAAGTAATGTTCATCATTGGGTGCAAGGATAGTGAGTGGCTTTTTATTTAGTGATGTTGTTTTTACTTTAGGTGTTTTCCTAATTTTCTACAATGAACTATAGAATTAGATTAAAATTATAATCAGAAAAAATATTTCATGTTTAATGGAAAGACCATTCTAAAGTAGATTGATAGTTGCCCCCGCCTCAGAATCAACAGGTATATTGGCATAAAAATATGCTAAATGTTTATCAGGTAAGAATTATTGACAGTCAATGTGGTAAGTCTAACTGGATCAGTGAATGTAGAATCTCATATCATATATGGAGAGAGAAAGTAATGTAGAACTATGAAATAAATGAAGCCAAAATTGAGACTTAAAAAAAAATTAAGGGCGTGGGGATGTGGGTGGCTCAGTCAGTTGAGCATCTGACTCTTGATTATCAGCTTAAGTCATGATCCCAGTGTTGTGGGATGGAGCCCCGCATCGGGCTCTGTGCTGGGTGTGGATCCTGCTTAAGATTCTCTCTCTCCTCCTCTCCCTCTGTTACTCTCCCCTGCTAATGCTCTCTCTTAAAAAAAAAAAGTGTAGGGGTGAGGATGGAGAGACAAGTTGCTTGGAACTAAATAAACTACTCTTTTATGGAAAGCCTACCTGTGAACCTTAAGAGATAGACAGCTAAAAGGAAAACAGTTTGGTGGTAGAGAAGAATCTGTTGACATTTTGTCAAGGGCTATGACCTGGAAAAGTTAAAAAAAAACTGTCAAAATAAATACTGGACAACAGATTCTGTGCTACCATAGTTTTCTCTATCATATTCAGTCAGCAATATACTAATCTCTGTAGAGTTTTCCTTCAAAACAATTTCTAGTGAATCATCTTAATATTCTTAATACTGCCTTTCTTGACCATTTACTTCTTCATAGAGCCAACAATTTTGAGGGCCTACTATGAGGATTACAGTTTTAGAGAAACATTAGAAAGATAATAGGAAAACCAATTTACATATGGTGGCTAGGTTAAAGGTTTCAGACAATCTAGAAATGCAGAATAAGAAAATGTTTTTTTCTTAGTCCTGTGGATCAAAGAGGCCACAATAGGTTGTGAACAATGGAATAACAATGTCAAAATATGATTTCCAGTAACATGAATTTAGCAGCAGGAAATATTGGATGGGGAAAACTCTGGGGTAAAAAGAAAAACAGTTAAGTGGCTTAAATGGTGCTGCTTTCCATGCAGAAGCAGGGCCAGGGCTTTCATTCCAATCAACGATGCCTAATCTCATTTTGGTGACTTTAACGTTCTATCCTACAACAGCCTAGTTTTCTGGTTTGTAATTTCCTCACTTCTTACTATTTCTTCTAGCACCATTTTCTACCACCCACTTACAGAGTCACATTCAAGCTTTGGTCAATACAAAAAGTGGCACCATTCCATAGGAGCCATCTGTCACTTCTTGTTCAGCAGGATTGATTTAGTTTCTCTGGCTCAAGAGGTGGGAGTCCCTCCACCCTTCTCCACTCCAAGTATGTCTGTTTGGAAGGGTTGGAAATAACTGTCCTTAGTAAAGACTATTCTCCTATCCAGTATCATGATTAATTAGCATAATGCCACAGTACGGAAAAACATGTCAGATGAAGAACTCAATTCCTCTCACTACTCGTTTCTTCTTAAATGAACTCATAGTAAGGAAATGCAGACTTCTGATTCTTATTTTCCATGATTGAATTTTTTCACAGGGTTTATAACCAATTCTGTTGATTTTGGACTAAAAGTTCCAAGAAAAGGGCTTCAAGACCACACTAAACTCTTTGGTCATCAGCTTTTATAATCAGTCCCCAGATATGGAGGCTGCATATTTGTGAGGAATAGGTCAAAAGCCCTTTATTTTCATCAGAGTAAATTTATGGAAGGATTTTCTTTTCTCAAGCTGCACTGACTGAATTCTGGTCAGAGTAAGTCTTCGTGACAAATATTTCCATCCAAGTTTAAAATTCTGTTTCTGTTAGTAAAATGTTTTTCTTTGTCAATTACAGAAGACATTTTGTCACATGTCAAAAAATACTGACTCAAATCTAATTCCTCTTTAGTATAAATCAATAAAATCTAGTGATAAGGACTTACAATTAATATGAAATATTATAACATTTCTTAGTTATAAATGACTATTGCAATCTTCTTTGGGAAGTGGTTGAAGTACCTTGCATACATCTCTCTTTATTCATACGTAGGATAAAAATAAATATATTTTAAATTAGAACGAACTTTCTATAGGAAATCACTATTCATGGGGAATGAGACAATCTTTCTAAAAATGTTTAAGCCAATCCTTTCCTAAAACCATAAGAGGTTGAATTGCAAATTGTAGAATTAAAAAAGCAATGAGCAATTTCAGGGCAGGTCCAGTAGGGCACTGCAATTTATCTTTTTAATTTGCATCTATCTTAGTACGACCAACCCTATAACTTTTCTCAATCTCTGTAGAACTTAATGTCTGACCTATATAATGCACAAATCATATTTTATTTTGGAAAGTATCTTTTTTTTATTTAAATTCCAGTTAACATACAGTTAATATTAGTTTCAAGTGTAGAATTTAGCGATTCAACACTTAACATACAACACCTGGTGCTAATCACAAGCACAGCACTCCTTAATCCCCATCATCTGTTTAACCCATGCCCCCCCCCCCACCCCCCCAACCATCAGTTTGTTCTCTATAGTTAAGAGTTTCTTGGTTTTCCTTTTTTCCCCCATGTTCATTTGTTTTGTTCTTAAATTCCACATGAGTGAAATCATTTCTCTTTCTCTTACTTTATTTCACTTAGCATAATACAATATAGCTCAATTCATCTCGTTGCAAATGGCAAGATTTCATTTTTTTATGGCTGAGTAATTTTCCATTGTATATAAATACCACTCCTTCTTTATGCATTCATTAGTCGAAAGACATTTGGGCTCTTTCCCTAATTTGCCTATCTTACTGTTGATAATGCTCCTATATGCACTGGGGTGCGGGCATCCCTTCAAATTGCTGTTTTTGTATTCTTTGGGTAAATACCTAGTAGTGCAATCTCTGGATTGTAGGGTAGTTCTGTTTTTAACTTTTTGAGGCACCTCCATGCTGTTTCCTAGAGTGACTACACCAGTTTGCATTCCCACCAATGGTGTAACAGGGTTTCTGTTTTCTCCACATCCTTGCCAACACCTTTTGTTTCCTGTGTTGTTACTAAGTATCTTTTAAGGACAAACACCATTTCTCTATTTTTAAAACTTTCTTTAGCACTTAGCACTATCTTGAAACATAGAAACATGGTACGTGCTGGGTAAATATAACCATAGCTAATCTTCCTGATACAGCTTTTAGTGTATTAGGTTATTTCCAAACCTGTACATATTAGACTCACTTGGATAACTTAATGGAGCTAAGGAACCAGTAGATACTGAGGTAGCCTATCGACTACATTGCTCAGTACTCTATCAGTTATTTAAAAGGCTTTTTAGTATTCTCAACAACCCTATAAACTAGATGGTAACAACTATTACACACAAAAAAAATAACAGCTGACGTTTGCTACGTGCTTACTACGCACCAAAGTTCTAAGTACTTTTCACATATTAACTGATAAGAGGGCAAAAGACTTAAGGGATTTCCTGAGATCCCAAGCTAGCACATGGAAGAGGCTGGATTTGAACTCATCTTTTCAACTCCAAAGCTTTTTTCCCTGCATCATGCTGTCTTCCAGCAGAAAATTTATTTGCTCGTGTATGGTGAAAGGTAACATCTTCACATTAGTCGCAATCTCCAGCTCTCTTCATTCCATCCATGTAAATTGTCTTTGTCTTCTGATTTCCCTTCTGAGGATCCTGGTTTGCCCAAAGCCGCCTCAGCCAATTTTTGAGGTAACTTCAAGGCTAATGTAGTCCAGATTTCTATATTTATCAAAACTGCTGAGGTCCATCACCTGATTACTGACCTACACAGTCCAGATGCAGGGAATATGAGAGTAGTCCCTCAGTGAGACAAATAGCGTTACTATCTTGCATTATAGAAGCCATTGACTCTATTCTTAAGAATTGTCTTATTTTCTATACTGACCAGCGTTAATCTTAGAGGAAGTCCTTTCAGTCCTTCATGACGTTTCCTATTTTCCTATCAGTCCCCTTTCAGCTGTGCTGTGGAAATAAATTTAGTCTCTCCCTCATATCTGAGCAAAGTTTCACTTTACACGTTACAACCATTAACTAGAACCATAATTACCATCCAACCTTCTCTGCCTGCTCCTCAAATCCCTTGCCACAAAACCACATGCAGGGGTTCTCGCCGAAGCTGGATTCCTCTGCATGCTAAAGAATAGGGTGTTTAAACGCCAAGGCCAAAATGAGCACTTAACTCACACCACATAGAAAATGAAATGTTCAGATAAATCACAAGGTGGAAAAGAGGAATTTGCAGTGGAAAGCCTTGGGTTGTGGAGTTGCTTTTGGCTTTCACCAATGTGTATAAGAAACTTCACCATCACAAACCCCAGTTTTCTCACTTGTAAAATGGGAATAATGACAGGTGCATGGTAAGTTTGTAGTGAAGATTAATGAAACAATATACATGCCTCCCCCAAACACAGGTATTAACCCTCTGGTCTCCTTCCAGACCACGAGCATGCCTTTCCTCTGTTAGGGAAGTGAGGGCAGCATCTGGAGCTGCACTTAACCTTGTGAACACACTAATTCAGCAATGTGCAGCCCCTGCCACTCATGCCCATGGACACATGCTCCTCAGGATCCCTATCAAGTTAACCTGGAATTATAAGACATCAGACACAAACTAGAAATCCTTTAAGTGAAACATAATGCAACAGTGAGGGCAAAGAGAAATGTGAGACTTAAGTAATAAATGTGTGTGGACAGAGAGGTGAGGCGGGCATCACCTTAAAGGAATAAAGTCTTAAGGATATGGTTTTTATGTCTAATATCCTTCGTTAATGATCTACACATCAGCCTTATTTAAGTAAATAAGAATGATAAAAGCATCATTTACCCATGCAAAGTGTCTCATGTGTTCTATTTCCACTTCAAGACTGGTAGGGAGAAAAAAAACATGGATACCTCCAGGGCTTGGAATAGCATATAATTAGAGTTCCAACAACTATGTGATTAGCAAAAAATCTTGTGAAACTTTTCACATGTGTATTTCTCATTTGCTCCTCTCCACAAATGAGATGTACAAGGTATTATTATTGTCCCCAGTGTGTACATGAGAAACTATGACACTTCTCCAAAGACACTAAGCTGTGCTGCAGAGGGAACCCAAATTTCAGTGGGTTACAGTGACAAGTGTTTCTTTCTCTCTCACATATATGAAAGTGGTCTCTTATCTCCTCCGTTTCCGCACCTGGACTGAAACAGCAGCCCTGTCTCATCTCCACAGCAGAGGTAAAGGGCAATCATAGAATCCCATGCAGCTCTTAAAGCTTTTGCTGGGGCGTATTAGCATACTATGCCCTGTTGACATTTCATTGGCTAAAACAAATCGCATATTCAAGATGTTTTAAGAGTAGGGAGAATATAATCCTCTTATAGGGGACAGAGTAAAAGTGGGGACAATATGCACAGAGAAACTATTACAGTTGGAATTAAAAGAGGTTGTCTTATCCTTACATGCAGTACCTAGCACACCAGTGGTGATGAGCACAGCAGGCACTGAAAACATCTACTGAATGAGTGAATGAAACAAAAAAAGGACGAATGAATGTTATCCATTTTTTACTGTATGTTCCTATGAAGTGAAAGATCAAGTTTGTAAAGTGGGCTGTCAAGAATGTGCACCTATGCAAGGTGGAATAATAACTCGTTATTCTAATTTACCGTTTCCCCCAATTAGATGGCCAACCATTTCCTTAATCATAAAACAAGTATTTATTGTGCGCCCATTTTATGCCAAGAACTAGTTATGTACAGGGATATACATTAAAAAGAAATAAAACTGCCTGCTCACATAAACCTTCTTTTCTAGTGCATTAAACTTTATTATTCCTCTGCCTGAATACACAAGAAAATAAAATATATGGACAGTCATATGATAATATATAGAAAAAAGAAAGGGAATCAGCTATCCCGGGGGAAGAGGATGGTTGTAGGCAAATTAATATTAAAAGGACTACAAGGTAACAGGAAGATTTAATTTTTGACATCAGAGAAAAGGTGCAGCTGAAGGTAAAATTCTTGAGTCATCAGTGTATAAATTCTTTAAAGCCCCGAGACTGAATGTAATCATCAAAAGAGTAACAAAGGCAAAGACCAATGTTTACAGATCAGGGAGATCAGAAGGAACCAGAAAAGGAGACTGGTAAAGTAAGTAGATGGAAAACCAAAAGGGTGTGGCAAAACAAAGAAAAAAAAATATTATAAGGTAGAGGGAGAGACCAACTCATGAAATTAGGTTAGAAATCAGATTTCACAATATGAGATCATTGTTGGTTTAAAGTCTAAACAAAAGCAGTTTTGGTGGAGTGGTGGGATTATAATATTGACTGGCATGAGTTCAGGAGGAAATGGAGTGGGGTTCATTTCCCAGTGAAATATTAGCCTTACATAGGAGTATGGGTAGTTCATACAGTTACAGGCAGAAAGACCGATAGGATTGTGAAATCTTGGGCAAATTCTCTTCTGGACATTCTTAGTTTTTAAACAGAATCAGATCCAAACTGGACCACTTTCTCATACCATCCCCAAAAATAAACTCAAAATGGATTAAAGACCTAAATGTAACACCTGAAACAATAAAAATCCTAGAAGAGATCACAGGCAGTAATTTCTCTGTTACAGCCATAGCAACATTTTTTTTTTCATAGCAACATTTTTCTAGATACGTTTCTAAAACAAGGGAAAGGAAAGCAAAAGTAAACTATTGGGACTACATCAAAATAAGAGCCTTTTGCACAGCAAAGGAAATAATCGACAAAACTAAAAGACAAGGAGAAAATATTTGCAAATGACCTATGTCATAAAAGATTAGTATCCCAAATATATAAAGAATTGATACAATTCACCCAAAAGACAAATAATTATGAATGGGCAGAAGACACGAGGAGACATTTCTCCAAAGAAGACATTCAGATGGCCAACACACACATGGAAAGATGCTCAACATCACTCCGCATCAGGGAAATGCAAATCAAAAGTAAGCTATCACCTCATACCTTTCAGAGTGGCTAAACGTAAAAACAGAGGAAGCAACAAGTGTTGGTGAGAATGTGGAGAAAACAGGAACCCTCTTGCACTGTTGGTGGGAACGCAAACTGGTGCAAGCACTGTGGAAGACAGCATGGAGTTTCCTCAAAAAATTAAAAACAGAATTACCCTTGGGACACCTGGGTGGCTCAATCAGTTAAGCGTCTAACTCTTGACTTCAGTTCAGGTCATGATCTCACAGTTCCTGAGTTCGAGCTCTACATCGGGCTCTGTGCTGGCAGCTTGGAGCCTACCTCGGATTCTGTCTCCGTCTCTCTCTTTCTCTGCCCCTCCCTGTTTGCTCTCTATCTCCCTCTCAAAGTAAGTAAAAATAAACTTTAAAAAAAATAGAATTATTCTATGATCCAATAGTTTCACTACTGGGTATTTACCCAGAAAAAATGAAAACACTAATTCAAAAAGATATTTATACCTGTGTTTATTGCAGTATTATTTACAATAGCCAAATTATGGAAGCAGTCTAGGTATCCACTGCTAGATGAATGGATAAAGAAGAGTAGGATATATATATACGTGTATACGTATACACACGTATATGTATATATGTATATATGTATGCATATATGTATATATACACACCATACATATATATATGGTGAAATATTACTCAACCATAAAAAAGAATAAAATCTTGCCACGTGCAACAATACAGATGAACCTAAAGAGTATAATACTAAGTGAAATAAATCGGAGAAAGACAAATGCTATATGATTTCACTCACATGTAGAATTTAAAAAACAAAACTTGGGGCACACGGGTGGTTCAGTCAGCTAAGAGTCCAACTTCGGCTCAGGTCATGATCTCACAGCTTGTGAGTTCAAGCCCTGCATTGGGTTCTCTGTCATCAGTCAAAGCCTCGGTTCCTCTGTCCCCCTTTCTGTCTGCCCCTCCCTGGGCTTGCATTCTCTCTCTTTCAAAAATAACTTTAAAAAAACAAAGAGACAAAGCAAAAAAAAAAAAAAAAAAAAAGACTTAACTCTATAGAGGACAAGCTGATGGTTACCAGAGAGGAAGTGGGGGGAGTTTGGGTGAAGGGGATTAAGAGCCCACTTAATCATGATGAGCACTGAGTAATGCATAGAACCACTGAACAATTATACTGTATACTTGAAACTAATGTATGTTAACTATAATGGAATTAAAGTTTAAAATATCTTACAACAAGGGTGCCTGAGTGGCTCAGTTGATTAAGCCTCTGACTCTTGATTTCAGTTCAGGTCACAATCGCAAGTTTCGTGGGTTCGAGCCCCACTTCAGGCTTGGCACTGTCTGTGCAGAGCCTGCTCGGGATTCCCTCTCTCCCCCCTCCCATGGATGCACTCTCTCAAAATAAACAATCTTGAAAAAATAAATCTTACAATAAACAAACAGAATTGGATCCAATGCCATCAGCCAAGAAAGAGGTTTAATAGAAGTGAAGGTATTAAAAACAAAGACTCAAAATAAAGTCACTTATGCTAATCTCTGTCTCTAAACCAAGACTTAATTGTACTTTCAGCTCTCCCCAAAATGGAATTTTAAACCTATCAGTCAGGAATTGCCTGGTAACCTTGAAATAACCAACTTGGTTTTTTGCCTAGTATAACTTCCTTGTTCCTGCCCCCTTGTGCCTGTAAGAAGTCTTCCATCTTGTGCAGCTCCTTGGAGCTCCTTTCTATCTGCTAGGTTGAATGCTGCCCAGTTCAAGTGGATTTTTGCTGAAACTCATCAACTTTTAAATATGCCTCAGTTTATCCGTTAAGAGTTTAAAATACATACCTCGAATAGACTGGCAGGATCAGCTGCTAGGTGTACTGTGGCAGGATATGTACTGCTGGGCTGTGGTCAGGTACAGACATGATTATGGTTGGCAAGGATGTGTGCTTTTCTCTAGGTCCATTCTACTGCGTGGGAGAAGAGTTGGTGTTTTGCCCAGATGAAGATGATAAAGGGAGAGAGTGGCAAGGGAGTCAGGGCAGAGTGTAAGGAAAGATGATGAGGGACTCGGGAACGTAAGCTACGTGAGAAAGGAAACGAGAATGCAGAGGTAGCATTGGGCAATGAAAACGAAGTTTCAGTAGATGATACATCCTGGAGGTGTTGTGTTCAGAAAACAGGATGCTTGAGATTGGGATTATGTAGATACATTGCAGTTCAAGGTAATCAAGAAGTCAGTGTGTGACCTTAGGTTGAATGGGTTAAACTAGAGTTGAGAGAGATCATTGAAGCAGACAGTATCAAAAGAAATGAGAGACTAGGGGCGCCTGGGCGGCTTAGTCGGTTAAGCATCCAACTTCAGCTCATGTCACGATCTCACGGTTTGTGGGTTCGAGCCCTGAGTCGGGCTATGTGCTGACAGCTCAGAGCCTGGAGCCTGCTTCAGGATTCTGTGTTTCCCTCGCTTTCTGCCACTATCTCGAAAATAAAGAAACATTAAAAAAATTAAAAAAAAGAAAGAAATGAGAGACTAAGTTTTTGAAGGCTTACCTGAATCCTTCACATTGCTATTAAAATCACACACAAAAAAATGATGGCAAGAATAGAATGGAAAGAGTTCACTGAGCTAGAAGGTAAAAGCTGAAGGCAAGTAAGAGGGAGGATTGTGGGATCCATGGATGACCATGGCAAGCAGACAGCGGATATCATAGTCTAATTATGTGTAGTATAAATCTGTGCTGTGTGGCAGGGAAGGGAGATTAGGGGAAGAGGAAAGGAAAGTAGTATAAAGTGAAAATTGAGGAGCAAAGAGTACACTGACCTTCCCCAGGGGCCAATGGCAGGAGGGCTTGAGACAAGAGAAAATACCCACCAATTAGAAGTTCTGTAGGGGAAGCAGAGCACTAAGGGTGACCCAGTTTTTAGTTAGAGCAAGACAGTAAAGCAAACATTTGGAGAAGAGTCTGAAAATAGTGAGGGTTTTGCCTGTGATTGATTTTCAGTTTCAGAGTGTATAATGGGAGGGTTATAGGGGTTGAGGTAGGGTGAGTGATGGGTTAGGAGGGGTCGCTATGGAGTGACATGGGAATGAGTATCTCAAGGATAATTGATGACTTGGCAGTCCCAGTCTGCTCTGGGTGACCAGCAGCGGAAACAGAGTGAATACCAGCAGAGGGTAGGGGGAAGGGTATGTTTCTGGGAGTGTTGGTGTGGAGGCCAAGGAGTTGAGGTCCTATCTGGACTGGCCAGCGCTCTCAGGATTCTTCTCATTCCTATGAAAGTCACTGGCTGTCCTGTTTGCATCTTATCTCCATGTCCTCCACTGCACAGAGATGGTGTTTGGTAAATATTTGCTGGCTGAGATCAATCCCTGCGTGTGACAAAGCATCAATTTGAACACTGGAGATACTGTGGATGAAGCAATTCTGAACACCTTGGAAGGTCTGTGGAAGTTTTCCGTGTCAGAAATCCATCCTGTGATAGACACGGTTAAGCTTCAGACGACAGAATGATCTGAAAGTGAATCAGCACTGACTCACAGATCCAGCTCATTTCACCTGTGGTGCTCACTTTAAGTCACAGTGACCTTTTCTGACTACTTGTAATGGCAGCACAGTGGGGACTGCAGTTCCTGGATAGTGCACCATTAATAGAGTGCTTAGTTAGTACTGTTTCTTATCCCCCGGAGCGAAAGGGAAAGTGAAACAAAAGAACAGGGACTTGGTACCACATTTTTCTTCACTCGATTGAGACACATATCTGAAAAACAGTATAAAATTTCCCATTTTTAAAGGGTAGGCTATGCAAGGTGATTTTGGTCTTTTTCAGATAGTGAAGGACTTTGTAAAGATATTAAAGAAGTTATTACTTTTACTCTTACAGAATAAAAGGTAACAGAAACATAGGGATCAAGACATCCTGAAATAACTTCAGCAACATTCTGATTAGAGAAAAAGCTTCCATTTTTCATAGAGATTAGACCAGGTTAACTTTTTTCTTAAGTTTATTTATTTTGAGAGAGAGCTTGAGCACAAGCAGAGGAAGGGGAGAGAGAGGGAGAGAGAGCATCCCAAACTGACTCCACACTGTCAGCACGGAGCCTGATGTGGGGACCGAACTCAAAGTGTGAGATCATGACCTGAGCCTAAACCAAGAGGCGGGTGCTCAACTGATTGAGCCACCCAGGTGTCCTTAGACCAGGCGATCTTAAATCCTTTTCAACAAAAAGTTTGTGTCAACCTGTAAGATTTGAGTCAAATACTGTTTTAATTGAAGCAGGAAGCAGGCCAAATACTTTTATGGTGTTCTCAACTAATACAGATTGAATTGTATGACCCCAAATTCATGTACTGACACTCAAACCCCAATGTGACTGTATCTGAAAAAACGATCTTTACAAGATAATTATAAATACAGTCATGAGGGTGGGGCCAGAATCCCATAGGACTGTGGCAATATAAGAAGAGAAAGATCTCACTCTCCCCCTCAATCCCTCTCTCCACCGTGTAAGAACACAGTGAGAAGATAACCATCTAAAAGCCAGGAAGAGAACCCTCAGACACCTTAATCTTGGACTTCCAATCTTAAGAACTATGAGAAAATAAATTTCTCTTGTTTAAATCATCTGGGCTATTGTATTTTGTTATGGAAGTCAGCAGATTAAGACACCAATCCGCCCAGTTCTCTTGAAATGTGTGTTCCTGAAGGAACCATGGATTCTTATCTCATTCTTGATCCAGAGATGAATTCTAAAAACTTATGAAACAATAAAATATTTGCTACAGAAACAATGATTTTAAGAAACATCAAGGAACTTTAAGATCCTTCCTCAGACTACTAGTTGTTTGTTGGTACGACCCATGCTAACCAGGGCACCACGAGCATGCTGAGTAAATGAACCAATGGGTGCAAAGAACCTGCTGAATGGTGAGGCAAGTTGAAAGAAGAAAAACAGTGGATAATATTTCGCCTTCTAGAACTCACTTTACATGAAAGCCTTAACTGTCTTTAGCACCCACCTTTAGGCTTGGCATGTGCCAGAATCTTAAGCAATACATAACCTGTTTGTGCTTTTTCTTTTTCTAATTTAAAATTACTGGCTTGGGGCATCTAGGTGGCTCAGGCAGGTAAGCGTTGGACTCTTGATATTGACTCAGGTCCCGATCTCACAGTTTTGAAATGGAGCCCTGTATGGGGCTCGACACTGGCCACGGACCCTGCTTGGGATTCTCTCTCCCCGCCTTGCTTCCTCTCCCCTACTTGTGCTCACTTGCATGTGCCCTCTCTCTCACAATAAGGAAGCATTAAAAAAATAAAATGACTGACTTGATACTGGATAAATCAGTGTCAAGATTTGTTCTTCAGACCAATAAAGGCAACCACATTTTAAGGCCACTGTAGACTTAGGTGCCTGACATTCAGCAATACTCTCAAATACATGTCCACATGTAAGTTACTTCAACATTCTTAGTAGTACTACAAGTCAGGTTATCCAAATTTGCAATGTTCCCTTCAGTTAGTTGATCTTGTTAGAAAAGCCATAAAATGTTACAACTCTTATTAAAAGTGAAAGAAAAAATTTGTTCAAAATGACAGGTCTATTCTCTAACTAGTCTGTAAGAGACCTGGACAAGTAGATGCAAACACTGGCTCTTGGGGAAAGGAGTTCATTGCCTCCCTGCCAAGGCAGCCACATAAGCACATTATTTTTCTCTTCCAGAACTCCAGATGGCACATTTTGCACCATGTTAATCTAGAAAAGGCCTGGACTAATTGGCTCCCACAAACGTGTGAACTTTGTATTTAAAAAATATTAGTGTTCATCTGAGCATCCTGGACCATTCAACAAGAAACAGTCTCTAACACTTGTGTAAGAAATTGATGACATCTGCCAAGTTCCCATCAACCTCTCTTAACTACTCCTTCTCTGACTCCTTACTTGGTGCTCTTTGATCTAGCATTTACTCAGTAGTATTTCTTCCTTCCCCAGGAAGGTAACACGTAGGAATAGCAAAAGACTATTGATTAAGTGTTAGAGTCAGAATGAGTTTAACTCCCAGCTGATCTGTTTAATAGCTGCAAGATCTTGAACAAGCTATTTCATCTCTTTATAACTCAGTCTTATTTCTATTAAGGGGAGAGTAACAGTACCTAAATACAGGATTATTAGTTACATTAAATAATACTCCAATGCCTATGTAGGTCTCTGGCCAATATGCCTACAGTAAGCAAAGTGTTAGCCATTATTATTTTCTTATTGCATTTGGGGATTCTCAAAGTAGGTTTATTAACCTACTTTTCTTGGTCTTTTATCTTTTTCCTTTCTACTTCTAAGGATATTAGGGTGAGAAAAATTGGCCTGCTTCTCCTGAAGAAATTTTATATTAGACAACTGTCCTCTTGAGGGAACCCCTCAGCTGTGGGTACACCTCCTTACCCTTTTCTCTGGTATCTCAGGTCTATCTTGTTTTCCTGTTTTCCATTACTCCTCTCCTCAAGTCAAATGACCATTTCATCTCTGTTTCTATGGAGAGCTTGAACCACCTAGATTCTGCTTCACTACCATCTGAGCATCATCCCTATGTTCAACTGGACGACGTTCTTAGCATGAATCATTCTCTTTGTCCATGAAGCTGGCTGTTGTGTGACCTTTGCTTTAGAATAAAGGTGTTGGGAAATTTTTGTAACTTTGCCCGTCTGTGCCGTGTTATAAACGAAATTCATATTTACTGAATTTATGGAGGCTACTGCTAGATTCTTACCCCTTCACACTTCGATACTCTTTCTTGCCTATGTCTTTCAGCTTTGTTTGAAATCATTCTTGTGTTTGCTCATTCTCCTGACTCCTTTCAGTCATCTTTCAGTCGCCCTTAGATGCCAAGCTATTTCTGGGCTCTACTTCTGCTCTTATCTGTTTACTTGATCAATTTTTATTCACCTTGTATATCTCAACTTAGGTGTCAACACTTACTGGGATCTCTTACGTTTATCATTTGATGTGTTCAGTGTATACTGTGCTTCTGTGGGACGGGTTTATTAAAATTACTTGTCATGGCTGCTTCCTCCACAGGTATTTTGTTCAATGATAACTCAAGCACCTACCACAGTGGCTGGCAGAGAACAGACTCTGAGTAGAGACTTGCATGAATGAATGAATGAATGAATGAATGAATGTATGTGTGATTCACACACCTTCTTCCCATTACTATGCATGGTGTAACATAGCCTGACTAGTTTCTTTACCAAAACTCACCGTCCTATGCCCATGATAAAATATGCCAGAGGGTTCATCTTCTCTATTCCAGAACTTTATATTTTTATTTCTTGGTCTAAACTCAAATAAGCTTGTTTTCTAAATTCCCAGAGATTCAAAATATATCTTTACTCAATCCCCAGTATGTAGCTTCTACTTCATCCTTAGTTGGCCCAGCAGGATCATATGGTCTCCATCCATCAGAGTGTGTCTGACAATCTAACTGGGAAGCTGCTCTCAACACCTGTGAAGCAAGTGCTTGTAGTCAATCTCCTCTTGACAATGTTCTACAAAAAGGCTCTTCCTCTCACTGCAGTCCACAGCATTGTTTTTCTTCTTGTTATTACACTTTGTCCTTATGATCTTTGCTGAAAACAGGAGAGGTACATATAAGCCTTGTTCAGATTGGCTTCTGCTACTTTTGTCCTACTTGTGTTTAGCAGGCCCGTTGAGACTTTAGACTAGCACCATCCACCACATCCCCTGTCATCTTGGGCAGGCTTCCACCCGGCTGCAGTTCTTCCAGTTGTCACTCTTCCTTCTCTGTTAACCATCCTTCCGTGCATTTTTTAATGCATATGCATCTTTTATGGCTGTGAAGCCCAACATGGGGCTTGAACTCATGACCCTGAGATCAAGATCTGAGCTGATGTGAAGAATGAGATGCTTAACTAACTGAGCCACCCAGGTGCCCCGCCCCCCACCCCCACCTTCTTCTGCACATTTTTAAATATTCCTATAGATTGTGGAAGAAACACTTTGATCCTTAAGGCCACCATCAGGACAAAAATTGGGGAAAACGATGGTGGCAGGGTCCAAATCCTGCACTCCAGGTCAATCTCCAGTTGGGGTTTACCATCTTTTCTCTGAATATATAAATATGTGTTTTTGTATAAAATTTTATTCCCCCCAAAATGCTCCATGTGAATTGCCTATACAAGAAACATAGGAGGTAAAATTCAAATTTCCTACGGAACCTTGGGCATTTATGTGCATGGATAGGGAGGTGATGGGGCCTGACACCAGAGTCCTACAGTCCTCTCAGTATGATCTGGAATGACTATTAGCAGGGACCAGAAGTCTGGGTGGCCAGTCACTCGGGCCAGTGGCTGATGCATCATTATGATCAGAGGGGAAGATGGAAGGAAGGTGAAAGAGAGACTGAGGGACGTAGACTAAGTTGAGAATAAAGTAGGGATATGTAGCAAAGAAGAGTGAGAGCACAGTTGTGGGTTGCAGGTTACAGTTTTAAGATGTTTAATCAGTACTGAATTCCTTTAATTACATTTACTTCCTAGACTATGTTTTGGACAGCAGTGCTATGCAGAGACTGGATCACATAACATATCAGGGTGTTTTGCCTTGGGGTTGGTTTTCAAAAAAAAATTTCTTTTAGCATTTCATTTTTTGCCTGTGATTTTTCTTAGTCATAATTCTCAGCTACGTGTCCAATTAACAAAACCAACACAGATCTACACCAAGGGCATTTTCACCATGTCTGCCTGACTTGGACACAGGATGCAAGGGAGTAGGCCTTAGACTAGAGCCATCGTGGTTCTTGGAATACAAGGAAGTTGTAGGTTGGGAATGTGGGAAGTTGAAGATAGTCAAAGACAGGATTCTGTAGGCAGACTTGCACAGCATTGCATGAAACTGTAAATTGGAAAGGAATGTAGTTTCTAATTTGAAATCCACGGATGCTCAGTTTCGTAAGATTTCAAAATCCTTTACGGACACCAAATGGAGGCCAACAGCAGACCTTAGAATGGCTGCACAGTGTGACGGCTCTGCTGCCCAGTGAGACCAGTTTCCCTGAGGACTGGACTGTTTCCGGGGAACTGCAGAGAAACAGGTCTCCAACCCATTGGTATAAATTTTCTTCCACCAGAAGCAATATATTCTCAGGAAGAACCAAGGGGATGGCTTCAATATGCTGGAATGAGGCTGAGATATGCTTATGCCAAGGGAGAGCCCACACGCTTTCAGGGTTGTTCCCAGCCAGAGAGACAGTTATCCCCAGGGAGAAATGCCACACTTCTCAGAACAAGGGCATGGCAGGCAGGCAGGCAGTGACTGGGACTGACAACACTGACCTTTGACCTGGTATTGGTAGACAGGGCAGAATTGCTAAAACTAAGTGCTCAGAGTGGAAGAACTCCAAGAGCGAATTCTTCATCAGGGCTGTAAAATGATGCTCAGAGTACCAAAACCAAAAAAATGGTGGAGCAAAGAGAACACATTTGAGTCCAAAATCGCTAGGCAGTCTTGTAATTTGTGGTAACCTCAAGGGATTTCCAGAATTCACTCTGTAAGTGAAGCTAATTAGGGCCCAGGGATGGAGAAAGGAGTTCATGTCCGGTTTTTCAAAATGAGGCAGAATATTGGAACTTTGCTCAGTGATGCCAAGAGGACTCAGGCAGTCAGGATGCTGTAGGAAATCAGGTCTCTCGAAGACAGACCTTCCCCCTCAAGTAAGGTCTAGCTAAGTGCAGTAAGAAAGCTCCTTCATCTCAATTTGGGGACAGACTCCTGGAAGGTTGGTGGCTGAATTTTAGGACTTGCATCCAATGAAACTGGGTTGCTGTAATCATTGCCTTGTATTTTCTCTACTTGCATGGAGGAACACTCTAAATAACTGGGCCCAGGCTCTTCACAATTTTAACAGTTGGAACAATCTCTGCCTTCAGTTAGAGCAGTAATAAAACAACTAGTAGACCTCGGTTCCCAAGAGGTAGATAAATTAGGAAGTACATAATATTTCTCACCCTTCCAGGGTCACAGACCTTTGAGAGGAGAAAACTGTAACCTTCAACTACCATTTTACCTGCAGGAAATTCTCCATTCTCTGAACACAGAGATTGCAAGAAGGGACCTAATGGGATATCAGAACTATGTTTCTCATGCGTTTCCATAGGCTCACTCCTAAGAGGGGTGGTAGAGGGTCAGGGAAGACAGAGCGATTGTGTCTTCCTGCTATTCCCCCTGATAAACCCCTAGCCCTCCAACGGCAGCAAAAACCATGAAGGCCTGGCAAGGATCAAAACACGGAGTGGGAAAACGTTTGTGGGAAGTCGGGGAGAGAGAAACAATACAGGCAAAGATAGTCTGGATAATTTCTAGGGTTGGACAAATTAGAATACATAGGCATCAAGTTAGGGTAGAGATAAAAAGGAATTTGATAATGTTTCTTCAGGTTATGAATTGAATCTGTTAATGTTCTTTGAAAATAACAATCAAGACATTTAAATTACTTTTTGTTCCTGGCTTATGCCTTGAATGCAACCTGGCTCACAACTTGAGCCCCCACATAAGATCTAAAATCTTTGGTGCTTTATTAATTGACTTAGTTCAGGCTGCTATAATAGAACACTGCAGACTGGGAGGCATATAAACCACACACATTTATTTCTCACAGTCTGGAGGCTGGGAAGTTCAAGATCAAGGAGCTGGCAGATTCAGCATCTAGTGAAAACCCACTTCCTGGCTCACAGAGGGCTGTCTTCTCACTGTGCTCTCACATGATGGAAACAGACACAAGAGCTCTCTGGGGTCTCTTATCAGGACACTAATCTCATTTAGGAGGGCTCGGTTCTCATGACCTAACCACCTCCCAAAGGCCCCACCTCCTAATACATCACATCAGGGATTAGGAGTTCAGCATATGAATTTTGAAGGGGCATGAGCATTCAGTCTACAGAAGTCACAGAAAATATAGAAAAGTAGTATGCGTTTTTGTTTTTGGTAAAATATAGAGCAGTTAAGATCTCATCAGGTGATTAATCTGAGATTAAGAGTTTCTGCCAATATTTACAAGGAGGAAGGAAAATTCAATCTTTGACT
The DNA here is from genome assembly GCF_046562875.1 of Panthera onca. Classification (NCBI taxonomy): domain Eukaryota; kingdom Metazoa; phylum Chordata; class Mammalia; order Carnivora; family Felidae; genus Panthera; species Panthera onca. Next base: position 36,912,869 of record NC_138349.1, on the reverse strand, counting down.
AAGCGTTTCTTAGCGATATTATTTCGTGTGTGTGTACATGATTACTGTGTGTTAAGTACATGTGGTAACTTTTAAAAATATATACTAGGCTTTTATGAATGATCACTCTGTTTTTTTCAGTGTAGATACGTTCCTAGTGGAGTCCTATAATACTCTTTCTAAATTGCTTTTCTCCTTTCCCTAAGCTTGCCTTGCCATTTTCTTTCCCGTTTCATTTTCCAATATATTCTTCCTTTACTCACTTTGCCTTTCTTCATCTCAGCCCTTCTCTCACCTTTTTCTGCTCTTTCATTTTCCAGTCCCATATATCAAATGAACCCCAAAGGACAGCAAGTTAATTTTTTTGAGGAGTTCCAAGAAGCAAACAGCCCGAATCTGTCAGGGTCAGTCAGGGAAGCCAACCCTATGAATTATGGAATAAGGGAGTTTCTACAAGAATTCTACTTTACATGGCCGTGGAAAGAGTTGGATGACCAGAGACCAGTCACCTGTTGAAGCACCGGTGAAGGGAGACAAGCCAGAGCCAGCAGGGAAATCCATGAAGCTGGGTTTGTCTAGCTGCTGGGGGGACCACAGAGGAAGACTGGTGGCAGGCTCTTGAGGACCGATGCTGGGTTCGCGGTTGGTTACCAGGGCCGCCAGGGAAGAAGAGGAGCAGCACTCACAAGAGGGAAGGCCAAGTTCAAGCTGGGGCCCAGCAGCATCCTGCCTCTGCCTCTCACTGAGGGGTGAATGAGAACCAGCTTGAACCCGCCAGTACCTCTGCATCTGTCTCTCACTCCCCGGAGCCACGATGACCTTCAGAAGTAATAGTGTTGCTTCATGTCTCCCCCGGCCAACTTTAATCTGCAACTGTGCAGGACAGGGAAGGTAGTCCAGCTTACGATACAAAACCACCACAGAAACTAAGCATGTTTGTATCAGACATTTGAGAATAGGATAAGAGAATTTGTAAATGCCATCTTCACACAATTGCCTTTCTCCATTGGGGTCAGAGTCCCCCATAGCAATAGAGACTTCATGGGATCATCTGTTAGATTCATTTTGGTCTTCTGAAATCACTTGGCCATGATAATGTGTTAGGCAAAATAGACAAAAGAGACCTAGTAGCCGCCTTAGCGCTAATCATCTTGGGAAGTCAGACATAAGCAGACGGTGTTAACATAGTGCAGTAGGAGCTAGAATAAAGGCAAGCCAAGGGTGCTATGGGAGCACAGAGAAGAGGCCCCTGATGTGACCGGGGTGGGAAGACCATGGGGTCCTCATGAAGCAGGTGAGGCCTGAACTGAGTCTTAAAGAATGAGTAAGAGTTTATCAGAAAAAGGGTACCATGGACAAATGCATAAATGGTTTGGGGTTCCTGGAAGTTAAAAGTGTGTCCATGGCAATGAGAAGAGTATAGCAAGGTAAGCAAGGCTGCCCCTAGAGCAAGTGGGTTGTCAGGCAAACATTCTGCAGGACCCATGTTTATATAAGTAATGTGATTAAAACTATGTTACAAATATATAGATCTATGTAAGGTATAGTGATTTAAGGATAATGTTGAATGACAAATTTACCATTCAGAAAGTTATGGCAAAACACCACATCTTCTCCCATGTCCTCTCACGACCTTTTCAGGCCACAATCATGGTATTACTAGAATGTGATATTTGTATACGGATTGGACATCTGTATACCACACAGTGCCACAAATAGGAAATACAGGTGAGGGGCCAGGTGGGATGAGAAAAGAATTCCCATTCCTGTAAGTAATGCCTGTCCCTTGACCAGCTCAAGACTGACCAAGGACAAGACAATGACACCACATACATGAAGATAAGAGAGGACATCGATCAGAAGGGGCCATTTGTGTTGCCATCCTTTAAAAGCCCTGAGACATAAGCAGTCACCTGCAGAGAACTACCTGACTAGCAGCATGGAGCCTATAGGAGGGGGTGCAGTGTGGCAGCCATGAGGGCCACACAGGGTAAAGGACACCTGCCACCACTCCCACTACCCAAGGGTAGCACCAATCAGAACACTGATGGGGGAGCACCAACACAGGGGTCTACACATGTAGCTCAAGCTCAAAGGTCATCACTGGAGCTGTCAAGAGACCATAGCCCTGAACTCATCCTTCTAGTGGCCCATTTTCATGCCATCATGCTAAGAAGTACTGTGCCATTCATGAGAGTGATCCTGGAATCAGGACCAGCCACAGGTCCAAGACAACAACCTCATAGGTTGCAGAATACCTTGAAGGGAATAAATGAGGACTGGGCCCTCATGGGTCCCAATGTCACCTCCAAGTGCCTTATCCAGATGGTATTTCCACCCTATCTAGTGTCAGGATTTCCAGGACGGGGATTTAGAAAATTTCAAGCAAGGTGCCATGAAGTGCATAGGCCTCCTGAAGCCTAAACCTAGGTCAGGGCTAACACCTGCGCAGGTCTCAGGGCAGTGCTGGAGGTAGCTGAGAGCCAACACTTAAAATTTAACTTCCTGAGCAGGGTATTCTATCTCTAAGTTTGTGTTTCCAACATGTGTTCATTTTCCGGGCAGGGACTGTTACCAGGCAAAATTTTGTTTATTTATTTAGAGACAGAGAGTCACTGCATGCAAGTGGGGGAGAGGCAGAGAGAGAGAATGAATCCCAAGCAGGCTCCACTTTGAAAGTGGAGAGCCTTGATGCAGGGACTGAACTCACACACAAAACGTTGACATCACGACCCAAGCCAAAGTCGGACGCTCAACTGACTGAGCTACCCAGGCACCCCAGGTAACTTTCTTTTAATTGTGGTAAAATAAATGGAAAACACTGGACTTCTGGTGGCTTTTAGTGCATTAGTATGAATTTGCAGTGTTTTATCAAGAAATAGACTACTCATCCTTTTCAATCTTAAAAAATAACTCATGAAATCTTTAAGCTATTACAAACTATATTCCTTAATTATTATTCCACAGATCACACTTTGGGAAAAGCTACAAAAGACATTGCAAAAGTTCCATGCAGGACAGATTTTCCGTTTATAAAAATCACTTATGGTAGCAGGAAAGCAGATGGTTAGGGGAGAGAAGGGGAAAGATCAAGAGTATAGGTTAGGCAGATACTGCAAAAATTAGTCAAGGGATGACGAAGTCTGAATGAAGCCAGTATTCGTGGTACAGGGCAGTCACAAAATAAACATGTTTCTTAGGTAAGTTAAACTCTATGCACCTGGTTAAAAAGAACTAAATCAGGAAAAGAGCCACTTAACCATTTCGAGCTATTGAGCATGACCCTGTACTCAAGAGCAAATGCCAGACTGTGGATTAGACGGTCTCCTTGGAGTCTTCGTTATCAAGTACATTCTTTTCATGACCAACTAGCCCCTCTGAGGAGGATTCTCATATTTAAGGATACGTATTTTCCGAAAGATACTGCCTTTAAACAAAAGTCAATCACTTCATCTGGGACTCCATCTGTTCCATTGCTGCAGGGAAAACTGGTTGTGTTGGACTGAGAGACAGTATGTCAGGCTCTGACGTGACAACGTCCTTAAGGTAATCTCAAGGGTAATTTTGACCATAGGTGATTGTTCTCCTTTGAAGAGGACTTCAGAATATGTAGGTTGCAACCATATCCACAGATAACACTGGAAAGCACAGATCAATCCTTTCTAAATTTAGTCATGTGAGTCTGTGTTCCAACCACACATAAGCAAATTTGCATCCTTGTGGTGGACTGAGTGTCTGTCTGGGTAATCTCTAGACAAAGACAGAAAGCTGAAGCTGAAGGGGCTGGAATTAAACGGTCTTCTGGGAAAAACTAAACTGAGTTTTTGATAATGAAGCTCAAGTTCAGGGAGGGAAACTGACCAAACTTGGCCCAATATGGCAGAATTGAGATATAAATCCACATCATCTTATCTTTTTAAAAATTTTTAACTCTACTGAGGCTGCCTGGGTGTCTCAGTTGGTCAAGTGTCCTGACTCTTGATTTTGGCTCAAGTCATGATCTCAGGGTTCATGAGTTCAAGCCCCACATTGGGCTCTGCAGAGACAGTGGAGAGTCTGCTTGGGATTCTCTCTCTTTGCCCCTCCCCTGCTCTTTCTTTCTCTTTGAAGAATAAATAACTTATAACTCTACTGACTATACATCTCTTAGCATACCCTAGTAAAAAGGTTTTTATGAAAAAACAAATGTTATTTTCTCTTCATTTCAAAAGGAATGCAAACTTTAGTGGTATGAAATCATATGGTACGAAAGTTTATCACCCTCATAAGCATGCCCTGCATTTCGAAATACCTCATGTCTTAGAATAGAAAAACTCAATATAAACAGAAAACATCTGAATTTTGCGAAGTTTTTAAGTGAGTTTACTTTTCTGAATATTTATCAGAAGTATTCATTCTACCTCTAAAGCAAAAAAGAATATCTCAATTCCAGAAACATACACACGCCACTTTACCACACCATACCAGGAGCCAAGTCCTCAGTACAGCAGTGCCTTTTTAGCCAACAATATATCTGGATACTGAATTGTAGCCAAACGTATTCGGTTTTCATTTGGCCGGCTGGACTCCTGAGCCGTTTTGAGCACTCGCTGATACAATCCAGAGCAGCCCTCAACCTTCTACGACAGGAGCTCTTAATTAAGTCTAAGAAGAAATGGAATGAAGGATAGGTGGGCTGGGGGTTGGAGAGAAGAACAGCCAGGTCCCTCACTGATGGGGACTCGGTCAGCCAGGCAGACACCCAGATCCCACACCCCTTCTATAGACAGGTGTCCATTCTAGAAATCTGAGGAATGGCAGAGCAGCAGCTGCTGTGATCGGCTTGGGAAAGACACAGTGTCAGAGTGCTGTGGTGCTGGACGTGACCGATAGAGAATAGGACCAAGGGGACTATGACAAAGGAGCCAAAGGGGCAGAAGCTGAATGCTGCCGTTTCAAAGCTGGTGATGATGCTGTGGCAGCACCAGTCGTGCCAAGCATGTTGGCTGTAGCAACGCAGAGGCCCCTAAAGGTGATCTGCAGAGGAACAAGGTTCCAGGGCCAATATCGAGCAAGAACGTTCAAAGAATAAAAGCGAGCAACCCAATTTCCTCTTGCCTAGAAGCTTTAGAGTGCAATAAAAATGTGCTGGAGAAAAGGAAGCTATAGAACAGAGAATAATCCCATCTATGTTTAAAAAACGTACATGTTTGTGTGTTCGCACGTATACATACAAGTGTGTGTGTGCATACGCACATAAACACAGATAGGTCTGAATAACTGTACCGAAATGCATGGAAGCATACCACACTGACCCAACTGTTTACTACACTAATCTCTTATCAACTAAGACCAGTGGAGGAGGGCACTCTTTCTTCATTACACACATTAAGGTTTAAATTGATGGCAGTAATGACAGATTTTACTTTTAGTGTTCGCTCATACTTCTTTTAAAAAATGTATATATTCGCAGCTGCGCTTAATTGTGGGAACTTGAGAAAAAATTCTCCACATTTGTTGTCTTCATTTTCCAACTCCGTAAAATGGGCATGCCTCTCCGAGCAGAGAGATGAAGCTTGAACAAGTTGATGCTTTCTAAGAGTGTTCTGTAGGTGAGAAAGCAAGAGGATATAAAGAGGAAATTGACCTTTTTCTTTTTTGAGAAAGGAAACCAAGAAGATACCTAAAATACTCCCGTAGGATTGCCATTCCAGAGATGGAGGAAAGCTTTATCTTTGCCTACTTGCCTTCAATCCATGGTTTTATCTGGGCGACAGTCTGGGTGGATTTGGCCACACCTCAAAAACTTTCTTCATGTTTTCACTGTAGGTTGCCTGCTCTGTCTCTACTCTGAACTGAGGAGAGCTTATTAACATGGTTAGCTGAGAGGTGGCCAAGTAGCTTCATTTAGCCCTTGACTTGCTTTCTCTGTTCTGTTGTTCCAGCTGACAGCCCAGAGAAGCAAGAGAAATGAGAACATATTAATTAAAAAAGATAAAACTGGGCTTTTACTTGTTCTCACTTAGAAGCTTTCTCACCATGTAACACTAAATATGCAACAGGAAAAAAACTGATCTAACGGTCACATGCCAATCATGGCAACAAATACCAAAGTTTTACAAATGAGGCTTTGTGTTTTATTCCGAATATGCTCACTTACCTTTCCTAACTAGAATCCTTAAACCTCAGCCCCTGGGGTTTACCCACAGAGCATCAGCTTTCAAATTTCATGATCATGGTAATAATCTGGAGTGCCTCCTTAAAAGGTAGATTCCTGAACCTCACTCATAATTAGTCTGATATAGCTTAGGTCTGGGGTATGTCCCAGGAAACTGCATTTTAACCTGCATCCCGGGTGATTCTAATGCAGGTAACCTAAAAATTGGGGTTCTACTGCAGTGGCTTCAGGAATCTAGAATAGGATACAAATCACAATCCTCATTTTACAAAGATAACAGCCTTAGATATATCAAGCATTCATGGGTTAACAAATTACATTAAATATACATTGAAGGCCTACATGTTTCAAGTGCTAGGTGGTAAGGATACTGGAATAAGACAGCCTCCACCCTGGAGGAGTTCATGGCTATCTTTTAGGAACCGAATTTTTGCTGCACACCCCCCATGCACTATGTGACCGAGTGATACACTGTTATGACCATTACTTTTAGAATCATAGGACAGTGTAAGACAAAGTCTTTGCAACGGTGTCATGTTTGAGGCAGAAATAAATGACAGTGGAGAAACTATGAAGTCTGTAGACACCTTACGACGCAAGCTGTTTTATTTGGTGGGAAACAGGAAGTTGATAAGGGGTGTTTATACAACAGCAAAGTACCCTTTCTATTTGGCAGAATCTCAATATGTAAGCCTTCACAGGAGGTTTAACCCTTTGGACGGTCATGTTGAGCACTCTGAACCTGAGGACTTGGAGCAAAGACAGAGGGTCTGTCACAATATTCATTACAGAGACTGCAGACAATGTGCAGCAGCAGGGGTGAGGATTAAGACAGCAGTGGTGAGTGGACAGTGTTGGAAGTTTCTTTGGCAGCATCAGAAGCAGACTGTTTCTGGGAGTGAGATGACCTCCTTCAGCTCCAGCCCACTCTCCGTGACCAGTTCCTTCAACTTTCTGATGGACTACTTTCCAATAAACTTATTTTCTACTTCAGTTGGCCAGGTCAGTTTTTGTTCCTTACGACCCAGAACCCTGACACCGAAACTAGTACCAAACATCCTCAGAGAAATAGCAGAGGAAAGGCCTGAGACAGGATATGTGGACTATGTGAGCTGAAAGTCAGGGAAAATACCATCAAGAATGGGAATCTGAAAGACCCCAGAATGCGATGCCCAGTGAGGTTAAGTCTTTCTGGGATCAAGTTGCCACTTCTATAGAAAAGTGAAAGGAATATAAAAGTCGAGGACTACAGAGTTTGTGGTTAGTCTATCACTTTACTGGAAAGCTCACCAAAAACAAGAACACAAACTCAAAAACAAAAACAGTTCCCCAAATTCTCAAAGACACTCAAAGAAACCAGAGACTGCTTATGACTCAACTGAAAGAATGTTTTATCTGTTGATGCAGGGTGCCTCAGAAGATGGTCATCTGTTGAATTCACTGCCATTGTTCTGGGACTGTTAGTAGTCCTGGGAATACACAGGAGGTTTGGGAAAACTTGGAGTACTCCGATTCTTCACCTGTCACTGAACATCCTCTGCCAGCCTATCATTAGGTTGTCCCTTCTTGCTTCAAGACACTGTCTTCCCTCACCTAAGGGAGTTACCTTAAGGGAGCTAGTTTTTCTCATGTTTCACGCTTTTTCCTTCTTTGTTTCCAAAGTCAGACAAGAAAAGGGAGACAAGGCTTACGTGCAAAATCTGTAGTATTCTGCTAATTTATATCCAATAGAATCCATTTCCACATGTATTCTAAAAATTCTAAGAAAGATTGGTCAAGTGTGGATCACCCTAAATTTATTAATGTGAGTACCAGAAAATTCTACATTAAGCATGCTAAACAGCTGAAAGTAGTTCTATATCTTTACTCAGCTGGCTGATGAAATCCTAAATAACATGGTGCCCATATATCATTAATGTGAAATGTCAGTAGTTCTTTCAACTAAGGTAGAGGAAGGAATCCAACGATCAAAAATAGACGTTATGGAGTACTGTTGACTTGTATATTATGAACAACCATATTCATTCCCCAATTTGCTTCCCCAAAGGCCCAGAAAGTAGCCACTGTAGCAATGCCCCGAGAAGTACAATGCCAAGAGAGCTATCAGCCTGGAACTGTCCTCTGGAAGACGAAAGGAACTTCGTTGCGTGTTGCTAAGGATGAAATTAGCACCTTGATTTCAGAGTGGAGAAAAGAATTCTGAGGTGACAAAAAAAAACAAGTAAAATGGGATAATCACAACAGACATGGCCACACATGTGCCAGATGGCATCTATCTGCCATCATGATCAGAATACTCTAACCCCACAGGGATCTTAATTTTTATTTGGACTTTGGATACCTAGGTCTAAAATAGCTGTGGGCCCCACTAAGGTCCTACTCAATTTGTATTGACAAGAGCAGAAACCCAACAAACTTCAGATCAGTGAACACAGATCTGACTGGGGGATCCATGAGAGTCATAGTCCTTTTCCCATTTTTCTAACCTGAGTCGGTTCAGAGACCCAGAGCTCTTTCAAAGTGAAGATGATATTAAGGAAACACCTTGAGAAGTGGAGAATTTTTCCTTCCATTTAGAAAGAAAAATGGACAAGCTTTGGTACCTTGGGAGATACAGAGGTTGAAAGATGTGAGACTTGGGGGTTTTATTTTTATATTTATTATTTCCCTGGAAAATATTTTTGTTGTTCCTTTGTATATTGTTATACAAATGTTCTGGCATTAACATTTTTAACTTTTCCAATTTTTAAAAGAGCATTTAAAAGGGGCTTTTTCTATTTAACTTCACAAAACTTGAAGACAAACACATGATACATTAGAATACCTAATGTAATAGCCATTCTTTCTTATCCACTTCATTATTTACCAGAAACGACCTTGTCTATGACTTAGTAATTTAGAGATTTCTTTTCCAATGTTGTGGTTACTCGTGTTTCCAAAGATTTTTTTTTCAATGCCAGATGAGTCTGCATTACTATCAGGTTCTTACCTGTCTTCCCAGATGGAATGTTTTTCTTTTGCATTTGGAGAAAATGTTAATTAACGTATTAGGAATGTATTTGGTACATTTGGTTGCAAATGCAAACAGTCTAATCTTCTATTCATTAGAGCCTTTTGTCTGAATCATTCAAGTGAGTAACAGGTTGCACTGAGACATCACCAAAATGATTCAGTTATCCTAAAAGTACTCCTTTTGTTTTTCTGGGAAGAGTTATGTATTATGAATTACTCAAATTGCATTTGCATTTCATCACCATGGCAACTACTATGGCAACACTTGAAGGAATGGCCATGTTAATTACTTCACTGCATGAGAGATTTAGGCCAAATTTTTTGTGCTGAACTTAGCAGAGAATATTAAATGCATCCGTAAGAACTAAACATCAGCAGAAGTTTTGTATTCTGGGGCTTTACGTTGATGTTGGACGAACATCAGCGAAGGGGCAGAGGCACAGTGACATGGCTAGACCCAGTCTTCCCCTTGGGGGTTTTATTCCCTTGTCATTCATGTCATCCTTTCCCAGGGGAGAGCACAAGTGGACGGCAGGAAGTCATCTATCAAGTGCCAACGATGCATCAGGTGTTTTCTGTGATGTCACTTAATCTTCCAAGAGTGCTGAGGGGCTGAGAACCATGGTCTTTCCTCCTGACAGATGAGAAAACCAAAGCTCAGAAAAATAAGCTCATTTCATCATTTATCTAATAAGCACTATTGTTTTCTGAAGGTAACATGGACCCAACCTTACAAATAGAATTAGGGAAGCTGAGATTTAAAACAAATCTGACTCACTCCAGATGCCATGCTCTTTATACTGTATGATATTGTCTCCAGGCAGCAGTGAGTTGCAGTGCATCTTCCCCAGTCTGAAGTCTTGCCTGACAAAAGCAGGGAAAATTACATATGAGAGAGAGGGGCAGAGAGAGAGAGAGACAGAGTGTGTGTGTGTGTGTGTGTGTGTGTGAGTGTGAGTGTGAGTGTGAGTGTGTGTGTGTGTGTGTGTGTGAGAGAGAGAGAGAGACAGAGACAGAGGGGGGGGGTTATGGCTGGATGGGGAGAAGATCTTTCCATACCCATGGTTGGAAAGGGATGTAGAATGTACTCTACAAGGAAGCAGAACACAAGGTAGAATATCATTTACTGTAAGAAAGCCCCTCTTCCAAAGGAATATCCTTTTCTCCTTCCAGGAGGACCAAAGCCTTAAATGCAATGAGACCCAAATGTTAAACTGGCAACAAAATTGCAATTCAATGAGTAAATTTCATGTGTATAAAAGACTCAAAGAAGTTCCTTACCTTTCTCAAGAATCATGCTCATAAGGCAATTATCTTAGTTTTATCTAATTACTTTTAAGAGACAACAGTAAAGGAGAAACTTTGAAAATTAAGAAGTTACCCTTTGGTGGGAAATGTTAACTTAAGGGAAATCTTCCTTTATAAGAGTGCCTCCTTTCTGTACAAGAGAAGCCAGCTCACCGTCTACAAACTCTCATCAATGAAGAAGGAAGCACCTTACATCCTTGTAACAGTCTTATCCTCATTCATGTGCTTTCCTGACAGCCTCCCATCATTGGCACCCACCTCCACTATCCTCTTTTGTCTTTATTCCTTGTAAAATGAGGCTATGTGTGTTATTAAATTGTTTTCTTTCTACGTTAATCTTTTATTATGGGGGTATGGGGATGGTCTCAGCCAAGAACCAAGAAGGGTAGAGTGAAGATTCTTTTTCCTCCCCTTCAAAGGTTTAGACTGGGAACTCAGAATGAAAGGCAGAAGATCATTTGTATCCAGTTGTCCTGAAATGGTGCCCCAAGAAAAGAAGAAAGTGCTGCTACAATACTACTCTCCAACCCACCATATCTCATCACAAATACTGCATTAGGTGTAAGGATCCCCTGATGAGAAAAATCAAACACAGCCTCTGCAATCTTGGATCTGGCAAACCAGGGGTAGAGACTGGCAACCAAATGATAAGGTGACCCCACAAATATATGAAAATTGCAAGCCTGTATGAAAGAAATCTCACTTTGCTGTGAGAAGGAATATTGGCTGGGGGCATGTCATGGTCTCTGGTGTCAGGGAAGGCTGCCTCTAAAGTAGATTCTGGGATGCCTGGGTGGCTCAGTCAGTTAGGGGCCTGACTCTTGATTTCGGCTCAGATCATGATCTCATAGTTTGTGAGTTTGAACCCCCTATCAGGCTCCATACTGACAATGTAGAGGCTGCTTGAGATTCTCTATCTCCTCCCCTCTCTCTGCCCCACCTCTGCTCACACTCTTTCTCTCAAAAATAAACAAACTTTAAAAATAAAGTAGAATCTTAGTGGAGTTCTACATCTGTCACCTTTTCTTTAACCTAGCTTCTTTGTATGTATTCTCAGTCTCTGTGACTCTACAATCTGTTTGCTAAAAAAAGAAAATACAGAAGTTATCTCTTTCTTTCTCCCTCATCCCCCAATCATGAGATTCTATTCCTCTACATCCAAAAATTTTCTTCTCTTTGCCAGCTGAGCAGCCCTTGCCCATGCCACCAACATCTTTATCTGAAATAGCTCAACAGCCTAATTAGTTTTTCTGCCTCAGCTTTTGTCCTTTTCTTTACTCTGCCAATTCCAACATTTTCTCCACAATGCAGCAAAAGTGATTTCTCAAAAATGCATATTTAACAGAGTCACCTTCTTATGTTAAATCTCTTAGGAACTTCTCATTGCCATTAGGATGGAATGCAAACATCTTAATATGGCTTGTAAGACCCTTTAGGATCTGCTCATTTCTGCAGCCTCTTCTCTTTCTGCTTGCTCTGTATCTTCTAGTTATCTTTCATTTCTCTCCATGCCTGGAATCAACCATGTACCTTCTCATTTTCTACCATCCCATTCACCTATCCGCAACCTCTTCCTCCTTCCTTCTCTTTGTGTCTTCTATACCTGGATATCTTCCACTAATTGTCCAGGTCTTAGTTCTCTGAGGTCTCTTTTCTCTGTGTAAACCTGAGGCCCCCAAAACTGGGGTTAGAAGTCACATAGCACCTATCACACTGGATCATAATTACCAGTTTTCTCTTGTCTGAATCTCTTACTAGATTGTAACATGATGGTAGGAGCTGCATCTTTTCTTACTGCATCTCCAGCAATGGAACAGTGCCGGGCTCATTTTAATGGCTCACTAAATATTTGCTGGAAGAAGAACAAAGGAAGGAAGGGACAAAGGAATGAAGAGAGGGACAAAGAACAGGAGAGAGGGGGAGAGGGAGGAAGCAATCCTCAGGGATGGCTCATTGTTCTTCCCGTATTTAAATGACTTTGAAATGGTATAGGAGACTTTGCTCATCAGCTTAAAGCAGCGTGATACACTTAATTCTTCCAGCAAGAGACATATTCTATATTTGCACTAATACAGTAGTCACAAGCCACATGGGACTACTGAGAATTTGAAATGTGCTCAATGTAACTAAATAATTGAATGTTTAGTATGATTTTACTTTAAATTTAAACAGTCCATGTAGTTAGTCGCTACTATTATGGACAGCACAGGCTTGGAGGAGCCACCCGCAGCGACAACATCCTCTGGTCCCATGCCCAACCCCTCTCTCCCATTTCTGCTCTCCTGCTCCTCAATACTGTGTTCTTCATTACTATTTTCTGACTGGTTTTAGGAATTCCTCTAAAATTCCCCTTTGCCATGCTGGGCAGTTGAAGTCAAATGCAGCAGATAGAATGCCATTTACCACTTCATTTTCAACAGCCTTAAATGAGGGTCATTTTGATCTCATAAATACTGGCGAGTGATTTCTATTTACCTGATCAAGACCTGTGTTTTTCCAAAACATTTGATATATGGTAAGATAAGCATATGGCCTCTCAAACTATTACGTGTATTGCTCCAAATCAGTATTAAAAAAAAAAAACCAAAGATTTAATTTGAATATTATTCTGCATTCCTTTGGTACACAGAGGAAACATGATGGAGAAGAGCAAAGGGCAGGCAGGCAGAAAGGAAAGAGACAAGCATTAGAAAATGAATACATGGTCTTTGCCTCTTCACACAAAGCAGAGTGGTGATCATCCCACAATTATCATTAGAAAAACAGTGAGAACCAAAGGAAGAACATCAAAAGACCGGGCGTCAAAAGTCTTCTTACGCACCATACAGATTTGCTTGGACAAATTACATAACATATCTGAACCTCTTTATTTTTCTTGCCTAAATAGGGAAAATATAGCCACTCTACTTACTTGGTTAGGTTTTTGCGGGTTTCACATGAAACAGTGTATGCCAAAAGGACATGCAATGTAAGTTACTCTGTTATACAAGAGGACAGGCTTTAAAATCTTATCCCTTCCAATATTTACTAACCTACCTTCAGTCACTGAACTTTACCCCCCAAAAATAAAAGGAACATATATATATCTTAATGGCAGATATATATGTATGTGTGTGTGTGTGTGTGTGTGTATATATATATATATATATATCTCCATCCTAATGGCATATATATATATATATATTTATATCCTAATGGCATATATATTTATATCCTAATGGCACATATATATCTCCTAATGGCACACATAGATATACAGATATATAGATATATGTATCCTAATGGCATATATATGTATCCTAATGACATATATATATGCATATCCTAACGGCATATATATATGCATATCCTAATGGCGCATGTGTGTATATATATATATATATATATATATATACACACACACAAACACACACACATATCCTAATGGCATATATATATTCTTTTTCTTATCAATATGTATTGCTGGGAAATATCTACTTCCACACTTGTCCTGGAGTCTGGAAATAGTATAACCTCATACTAAGGGCCATATTACGTCTTAGCTGGGTTGGGATGAAGGGAGTTGTCAGCACAGATGTGGAATTCAAAACAAGGTGAGTCCATCTTTTGCTCTCTCCTATCTCCTATTTCCCCTGTAAGTCCATCTGCAAAGAGAGTCCATCTTTGGCTCTCTCTTATCTCCTATTTCCCCTGTAAGTATCTACTTCAACATCCATATTGTACTAACTTCTCTCTTTGAGCAGGTGTCTCCTTACCCTGAAATGTCATAGTCCAGAATCTACTTGCTCCAGGGGTCTTTAGCTTTGAAAGATGCTATCCATTCAATAGTCTCAAGCTTCCAATACAAGGCTAGCAATATACTCAATGATTTGTGAAAGGGAAGGAAACACCCTCAAGATGTTTACCATCTGGAGGTGGAGCTCATATGCATAGACCTGACACAACGGGATAGCATAGAGCGTACTAGGCAAGAATGCGCTCTGCCCATATGCAATTTAAGACTCACAGACTTTCCAACAGCACCCCCAGAGAATTATAATTGGAGCCACCCATTTTCAATGTCATTCCTACTTTGAATAGAAAGAATACTGACATTTTGTAGGTGAAAATTCAGTTTGCAAATTTCATTTTCAGTACAGAAAAAGTCAGGAGAAAATTAGAGCCTACACACTAGTTATACATGAGGATTCTTTTAGGTTAGATAAGATTATGTGACTGCTATATCCAACATACATTTCTAAATTGATTTTACTCAAGTTTAATTATACATGGTGTGGTGTATACTGTGTGGGAAGATTCCACTTCTTTTCTGATATATTTCCATTACAAGAATATAGTTTCATTAAATACATCTAGCATCTCTAAAGCCTCTCTATATAAGCTATGACTCAAATGAAATATTACCAGTTTCCAGAGGTCTGTACTAAAACTACACCCATCTAACCAACTGTGACTCATTTATATGTACACAGTTGCTTCCTGTGTCCATTTACTCATTCATCCAACCACCGACCCATCAGTCCATTGATCCATCATGGATGAAGTCTGACATGGAGAAATAACAGGTGCTTAGAATTGGACCTGGCTTTTATTTCTGTCTCTAATATTTAATAATTAGGTGTCTGGGTCTCAGTTCCTCACTGTAAATGAAATTAATACATATAATACCTAGCCAATAAGTTACCGTAGCAATACACAATACAATACTTGCCAAAGGGATAGTCTTGAAGTTTAATTTCTAATTATCTAATCTTGATTCAGATGATGAAAAGTAAAGCAGTTATTAACCTTTTACTGAGGAATTCCTTCTACAAAATACTTACATGATCACATATCCTCTATTAGAAGAAGACAAACACAAACCATGGTAATTGTTAGGGTTCAGAGAGAGTATTTTGGTTTCCCACATACTGTATATTGGAGATAATTTCAGATTGGTCAGCACAATCTTGTTGGTTAGACATTCTGATTTCTACTGTGCCAACTCATATCTTCCTAAATAGAGTAGTTAAAAACTAAGTCTCTCTTTTTAAAAAAATAATTTCTGGGGCACCAGTGAGAAGCTAGCCTCGCTCTGGCCGAGCAGCCAGGAAGGTAGGCTATCTCAGTGCATGTCTTTTGGTTCATCTCATACTTTCAGAACCAACCCAGTCTTATCCTTTAATAAGTAATAAAAAAAAATGGGGGTTCAGCAGTAACCTCCAAAAGGAATCATCAGTGTTCGCTCTAGGCCCAGCTCTGTCCACCCTAAGAAAGCCAGAGGCAACAGATGCCATTTCTACATTTTTCTGTGTGCAGATAACCCAAGTAAATAGACATTTACTTAGTGTTACTACATGTTTAACTCAGTCTAACTATGTAATGGAGTTGGGAGAATTAAGCCTGGCATATGTAAGTGGCTTTGGTTAAACTCAGAAGTCATTTTTGAAAAAGAAAAAAGTGCCTAGCAGAACACCACATACATAGCAGTAATATAGCAAATAATTAGTTTCCTTTCCCAAACTTTGATTCAGCCCCTATTATGTGTCATGTACCATCCATCCTTGACCAAATAAAAGTAGGTCTCTGCTGTGGAGGGGCCTATATTCAGGGCTGGAGGAATTCACTGACATAAGTAACTTGAGTTTCCTAAGTGTAAAATGAAGCTACAACACTGTGGCCTCAAATAGAAGGGAGGAACTCCCTCAGCTGACAAGGGGGACAGGGAGGTTCCTGGACAGAGTGGATTGTTCTCAGGAATGGGAATGACCAGGTGTTCACAAGACTAACTCCATGTCTGTCTTGTGCTTGACCTTGCTGTACTGGCTGGATCTTGGGATCACTCCCTGCCCGTAAGGCAGCGATTGGTAGAAAAATTACACACATCCTGGTTTTGCTACTCTTGAAGCCATTCCTGCTCATTCATTTCTTTTTTTCCATCAAATATTTACAGAGAAACTAGGAATGTGCTAGGCACTCTAAACAACATTAATAATGAAATAGATATTTATTGTATTCCCGGGAGCTTATAACAGATAATAACAATAAATAAGTTAATAATTGGAAACAATTTAACAAAAACTCAGGCTTTTGTGAATTACAATACAAGCTATGGAGGAAGAGGACGAGGGAGCCGAGAAACAGGTAAAGCTCCTCCAGGTGCTAGCAGTGGCCTTTCTAGGAGCTCATGTTCACACTGGAAGCATGAACGTGGACAAGGAATGAGGAGAGAGAGGATTGGGGGCACAACTGGCAGGACAGCATTCCAGAGAGGAGGAGGAGGAGCGTGTGCTAAGGCCCAGGGTTGGGAGCAAGTTTGGCAGGCTCCAGCTCTGGAAAGGAAGCCACAGTGAGGATGCCCGTGGCATTTATTAAGGAGAAGGCCGCACAAGATCCTCAGAGCTGACTTCCATCCACTCCGAGATGTTCTCTGTTTAAGTCAGGTGAGAGTAATGGCAGTTACTACAACATGAGCATGCCCTTTCTCTTCTCCCACTGCTCTCCCCCATTCACACAGACCACCTGGCTCCGCTGTTCCCTGAGCTCAGCAGGCAAGCGGTGCCTCAACGCCTTAGCATCTGATACTGTCTCTGCCCCAGTGCTTTTTGCCCACATCGCCCCACAGCTCAATCCCTTGCTTCCTTCAAATGCTTGCCCTCTCACTGAGGCCATCTCCACCCACCCCTGTCTGAAATCTCACCTCTCCTGGTCCTGCACACACCAACTTCCTCTTTCTCAGTTGCCAGTTAGCCTCTTCTGAGGAGCTAGAACATGACCTGATTGATTCTGTTTAGTCTCTCTTCTCTAGACTGTAAGCACCATGAAGACGGGGATTTTTGTCTGTTTTGTTCACCGCTATGTCTGTAACTTCCATAGAGCTGTAGCAGGCATCACAAGCTAGCATGGGATGCTAGCTAAAAGCGCTGGTGAATACGTGCCCATGAAATCACAAAAATTTCATCAACAAACTGAAGTCTTGCATTGATGAAGTTGTGTTCAATTTTGATTGTCCTTGCTGTGCATCATGTATTAGTTGTATTGTGACAAGGTTACACATCCATTGATTACATTTCAATTTGAAATTCAAACATTATTAAAATAAAAGGCTTTCTCTGAGATTCAATTCTATAATAATTGTATCTCTTGTCTTCTGGTATTGCTATATAAACTGTATATTGTAATGAATTATATATAGGAGGTATAATGGAGAAAGTGGTCTTAACAGCATGTTTCATTTTTCTGCTGTTTTATATTTAAAAACCAGAATGCAAGCAGGGAATTTGGAGGGGCGGGCGGGGGTTGTCTGTTTTCCCACTCGAAGAGTTAAAATGCAAAATAGAGCACCATTATAAGAAACAATACTAGCCAGATAGACTTGTCTCCTTGCTAAACTTATGGTGTCTAAACTTTTCATTTTTGGTACTTACTTGAACTGAATGTCTGCAGCCAGAAGCCTCTCATGCTGTGGGATAATGGAGGAAAGTATATACTAACACACCCCCGAATGGTATTATTAACTTCTTATCTTTGAAAATACAGGGAGTCATTTTTTTTCTCCTGTTCAACTCCAGACTCCTTTCTCCAGGAGAATGCTGTACGTTTCGTCACTAGGACAAAAATCCTTGGAGGCTATATTATTTCTGGCTCTAGTCATGTCAAGTTGGAGCCAAGAAGTCCCCTTCCGGAATGTTAAGTGCGGGGGCGGGGGGGTGGTTAGAGTATCAATCCAGGCAAGTCAGCTAAGACACGGAACGTACGTAGGCGGGTTCTAGGGTCAAGGGAATGAAAAAGCAAGCAGGACCTGGAGAGCAAGGCAGACCAAGTGACCTTTGCCCTTGACCTCTGAGGCATTTGATTGTACGGGGGCCTGTAGACACAGGATTTTCTGGACCCAACCTCTGTTGCTGATATTCCCTTGACTTACACGAAGATTCCAGGCAAATAAAGTACAGGCTTAGTTTAGAAGGATGGAATACAGTGATAAGACTTGATGGGTCCAAAATCAGGGAAAAGTATCTTTCAGAACAGTACCATCTGTCCTTCTAGGAAGCTACAGGACTATATCACAATGGTAGACATTAACCTATAAAATTCTAATGCTAGTACCACATTACAACTTGATCAAAACCTCTGGCAAGGTGATGATTTTTGTGTGTGTGACAATGTGTAAACATTCTGGTAATTCTACCTTCATGTAAACTCCCTCCAAGTGATGCTCACCCCAGTATCTTATACCTGGTAGTCCCTTGATACATGCCCATCGATCACTGGATAAGGGAATGAATGATAACCAAAAGAACATCCTTTTCTAGCAAACATTAGTATTAAAGCAAGTAATGAAGCTGCGAGTTAGCATGTGACGACTTGGTTTCTCTAAAGGCTTTTGATACAAAGGTTCTCAAAGAGGTTAAACATTACATTTTTTAAATAAAAAAAAAACAATTTAACAATGAAACAATTTTTTCTTAGTGCTCAATTATCAAATACATTTAAAAGACAATTTCTACGGGCACCTCGGTGGCTCAGTTAAGCATCTGCTCTTGAATTCAGCCCAAGTCATGGCTGGAGGGTTGTGGGATGGAGCCCCATGTTGGTCTGTGTGCTGAGTGTGGAGCCTGCTTAAAATTCTCTTTCTGCCCCTCCTCCCCACTTACACTATCTAAAATAAAATAAAATAATAAATGACAATTTCTGATCATGCATAAACAATATGGACTTTAATACACAGCAGAGAAATTTAACTGTGTATGAAGTTGTCTCTTTGCTAATTTTAATTGCTTCATAGAGTAGCCTCTCCATTGGTATAAGAACCAGTGTGCCCACCTCGGTCCTCCCTCCTGCTCTACCTCCCATAGGGGTGAAGGGAGCAATTCAGAGCAGGGATGGAGGAGACTTTGTCCTAGCTAGGCTTCCCTGTCCATGTGTCTTTGGAGAAATCACTTACTATCTCTGGGAGGCTTGCTTTCCTCACCTGCAACATCACAGAAGAATGCCTGCCCTATCCACCACCCAGATAGTGTGGAAAGTGCTTTGAAAATGAACTAGACTACAAACACAAAAGGCCGACATGAAGCATCAGAAAGAGAGGCCCTTCCTACTTCCTTAGAGAGACACCACAGCCATTAGCCTCCTCCTGACTTCTAATTCTAGGGAGGTGGGCCTCAGCTGGGAATAAAAGGCACTCCACAGCTCATGTTCTAAATCCAAACACATAACCGCTACTCTCTTATCCTGTTTGCTGTGTCATGACAGAGCTGACCAAAAAGGTTTATTTCAGAACACTTAAGAAAATCCCATCCTGCCTGCCTATATAAAGAAGGTTAAGGGGGGGGGGGGGGGGGGAGAAGGTTGAGGCTAGGGAGTGTCCCAAAACAAAGATCATGAAATAGTAACTATTATGGACTATGTTGTGTCTCCAAAAAATTCTAATGTTGAAGTCTTAACCTCCCAATACCTCAGAATGTGACTATTTTTGTAGATAAAGCCTATAAAGAAGTAATTAAATTATGTCATTGGAGTGGACCCTAATCCAGTATTACCGGTATCCTCATGACAGGAGGAGATTGGGAGCAGAGACAGGTGTAGAGTGAAGATCATGTAAGAATACAGGGAGAATGCAGCCATCTGCAAGCCAAGGAGAGAATCCTCACCAGAAATCAACCCTGCTGATACCTTGATCTTGGACTTCTAGCACTCAGCACTATGAGAAAATAAATTTCTGTTGTTTAAGTGACCCAGCCTGTGATGCTTGGTTATGGCAACTTGAACAGACTAACAGACTATGCCTGAATCTTTCTCTCTCCATGGGAGAAGGGGATACATTGGACTTGGCACCTCTACCTGAAAGATTATGCCCAAATCTTTCCTCCACTAGGTAGGGTCAGTGGTAACAAGTCTGAAGGTTGTTGAGTTGCTGGAACCGCAGGGTACCTGATTATTTGACACCTCCAGGATAAGAAAGGGAGCAGGAGATGCAAGGTGAAACTGGGAGGGAATCGTCCACCATTTGGTGTAGGGAGAACAACACTTGAGTCTCCTTTGGGCTGAATGGATGCTGCACAGAGTTGCTGGCTTCTCCTACTAGGACTTCTCACTAAAGCAAGGAGACCTCAGGTGCAAGACTCTACAGAACATTTGACATTGGGAGGGGAGGAGGTGCACGGGGTAACAATCAGCAAGAAACCCAACCTTGGTAGACACACCAGGGAACAGTACAGGAAAACGCCCTCACCTAGAGGAGCTCCTGAACAAGCCACAGGTGAACTGTTCTCAGCAATCCAGCAGTTGGACATGGATGGCCTAGGGAGGGTGAATGACCAGTTAGAAACGAATATAAAACCACTGCAACTTACTGAAAAGGAATGGTGAACTTGCCACCATGTTGGCCATTGGAGAGAAAAAAATCTATTCCCTCCTTCCATCATCAGGGAAGACAGCTGAGAGGGCAGGTTATCCTACTAATGGTTCTGACAATTCCAGGGTGTGGGGGCCCTGTACCACTAAGCAATTCAACACCAGCTGGGTGTCTTACAGTGCATTCCTGACACTATCTTTCCCTGCCCATTTCAAACTAGTGGCACGTCCAGGTTGTCACCTATGCTTCCGACTGACTGGGCAAGGACACAGGAGGTTCCAATGACCACCTCTTCAGGTTTGATTAATTTGCTAGAATGGTTTGCAGAACTCAGAGAAACCTTTCAGCTAACAGCCAGATCAAAGAGATGCAAAGGGAAAGGTATGGGGAAAGGGCACTGAGCCTCCATGCTATCTTCCCACTGTCCCCAAATCTCCATGTGTTCACCAACTTGGAACCCTCCCAAACTACGTCCGTTTGGGTTTTTAAGGAGGCTTCATTACACAGAGACAACTGAGTAAATCATTGGCTGTTGGCAACTGAATTCAATTTCCAACCCCCTAATCACATGGTTGGCTCCCCTGGCAACCAGGCCTCCTCCTTCAGTTACCTACAGGCTACCCGAAAGTCACCTTATTAACACAACAGAGACACCTTTGTTGCTCTTCTCACTTAGGAAATTCCAAGGATTTTTGGAGCTCTGTGCCAAAAAAAGAGGGACAAAGACCAAATATGTATTTCTTGTTCTAAATCACATTATCACTCCTTCCTTAACCATTCCTTTCTTTCCCCCCAAACAGCTCTATCCTCCAAGTCAGGCCCATGAACGGGTAAACGGAAACATCTCAGTAATACAATTGGATTACAGAAACCAATGGACTGGCCTAAATTTTAAGTAGAATTGAGGAGGCAAAAAAAAAAAAAAAAAAAAAAAAAAAAGGAAAAAAAACCCCCACAAAATAGCACCAAGTGAGTTCAGTCTTGTGACTCAAGGGAGAGGTGTGTATTCATTATGAAGCTTCTCAAACACCTCATAAAAATGAGTAGTAGAGCTGTTTGGCAGATATTCACTCAAACCTAGTAAATCTACTTCCCACCTCAGTGTTTCTTCAAAATTTCCTAAATTACCTCATTCTCATAATCTCATTCCTAAACTTTAACCTCACCTCTGCCAACAGACTAACAGTGTGATACTGAGCAAGACACCCTCTCTGGCATCTCTCATCTGTAAAATGAGGATGATAATCCCAGCTTGCAGGGAGGTTGTAAAGAGCAAATGATAGAGAGCAATCAAGATCAAGTCTGGTACATACTACATTCTTGACAAATTATAGTTACTACTATTAACACCAACAATTATGAGTAAATCTTACATCCTAGGAACACTAATCTGTCACTGTTATCCAAACAGATATTCATTCCCAGCGCAAGCTCTTTGTCTAGAAAACACATGGTACCATAGGGATCAATGGCAGGCCACCTCACAATATGCCATTTTGGCATAATGATTATTTTAAATAAAAGTGAAGACGCATCCTGTACAAGAAGGATTCTCAGACTCACCTCTGTCCCCTTGAAAGCAGGAAATAGGGGCACCTGGGTGGCTCAGTCACTTAAGCATCCGCCCTCAGCTCAGGTCATGAGTGAAATCGAGCCCCGCGTTGGGCTCTATGCTCACAGCTTCGAGACTGAAGCCTGCTTCAGATTCTGTGTCCCACTCTTTCTCTGGCCCTCCCCTGCTCACACTCTCTCTCTCTCTCAAAAATAAACATTAAAAAAATTTTTAAAAATAAAGGCAGGAAATAAATCTCCCATGTGAAAGTTAGAAAATTCAGAGCTGAGAAGGCCGTATAAACAACTTTTGTTACCTTTTACTACTTTACTGCCCCAGCCCAAATTCTGTTTAGAATTCTTTACTAGTAGAAGCAGGTAGTAAAGTTCTTACAGGATGCCTGGAGGCCAGCAAAGAATTAGTCACAGTCAGATCTGCAAACTCAGAGGCCTGTCCTGGCAGCACTCCCCAAGCCACAAGAGGCCAGGTAAAACCAGACAGTCCAAGATGGCTGATAAAGTAGATTGGAAACCCCTGAACACAGAAGGAAGAAAAAGCACAAAACTCTGCCTCCAAGAAATCCCTACCCCTAGTTCACAACTGTCAATACAAGATGGAAACCCAAACCCCAGGGCTCACAGCTCTCTCTTGAGCTTGCCTGCTCTCATATCTCACAAGTGTACTTTCACATCAATCAACTTTTGTCTCTCTGCTATGTTGTATCTGTTCTTGAATTCTTTCTTGTGGCAAGACCAGAAGCCTTCATTGACATCATTGGGATGGGCTGGATTGAGGCCTCAGGGTATGGGGTCTCCCTACTTCACCTGGCAACACCAACTAAAGCTCCCCAAGTTAAATTTTCTTTGTCCTGTCAATTCATCACAAATTTGTTGTCTTTTCGTCTCAAGAGACAAATATTGCTTGCCTCAGCCATTTCTTTAGGTTTCAATTTTGTTATTGGGTAACAAATACCTAGGTTTTTTTCTCCTTTTAACCTGTCTCATGTAAATTTAATTCTTAGTTCAGCTAGAATAACCTTGAACATTGGAAAATTTTTTCCTCCTCTTCAGCACCTACCCCATAACACACCACTATGAGGTACACGTCAAAGGTCACCTTTTCTCTGAAACCTTTTTTTAACTCTGTCTTTGTACCTCCTTCATCCTCTTCCCAATGCTACAAAAGAAACTTTTCCCCCTGGCTGGGTTTTGTTCAGTTTTCTGAAAAAGTACTTAGCACATTAGTCTTTTGAGCTAAACAACAAACCCTTCAACAGCTCAGCTTTGCACCTAGTAGGTAGTATGTGCTCAGTGTTTATTACCTTGAATTAGATGGTTAGCTACTGCATTCTTACCTACATGAGGTGTTGGACTAGAATGATGCTCTGGGTGGGTTGCATCAGAATCATCTGAAAAGCCTGTTCAAATGCAGGTTCCTGGGCTACACCTTCACTAGCTGGACTCAGCCAGTCAGAAGGGGTCCAGGACATTTTAACAATCACCCACTCTTCCATAAGCCAATTAGTATATAAGTGAGACACCCACAGAATGTTTCAGCTCTGGGATTCCATGATGACAGGAGTCAGATTACTCACATCTGAGTGTGCCCTTTGCTCATTTCCCAATTCAACTCTTCGGCCTGTTTTTAATAACGAGAAGGAAAAAGAAAGACTTTGTTCCTTTGTTTACAATGTAGCAACCAATTTCTTTTTTCTGACAATCGATTGCTCATGGTTGAGTACAAAATTGTTTTGGCATTCAAGTTAATTCAACATTGATGAAGCATTTCTTGAAATTATTCAAAGCCCACAAACTAGTTTTTTGTTTTTGTTTTTGTTGCCTAAAAACAGTCTATCATGCATCACATACAGTACTCACATTTCAAAAGCTTATTTCCAGAAGCTTTAGGAATTGGTCTCCCACTCTAAAGGCCCATGAGTAGGGGCACCAGGGTAGCTCAGTCAGGTAAGGCTGTGACTTCAACTCAGGTCATGATCTTGTGGTTCCTGAGTTTAATCCCTGCAATGGGTGTCTGCGGTCAGCACAGAGCCCACTTCAGATCCTCTGTTCCCTTTGCTCTCAAAAACGTAAACATTAAAAAAAATAAAGGCCCATGAATATAATTCTGTGAGAGTGATGCACATCTCTGACCTACGAATCTTGCATTTCAAATCTGGTCACTTCCTTCCTATATATTCTCTCTGCTCCCACCCAAGCTGCAATAGTAAACACTACATTTCTTTTAAACAAATGAGAAAAAGTTATTTAAGAATGCACTATCATCTAAAAAGGACATAGATTAGAATAGTCCCAGGTATTAAAATAGAGATTACCAGGCCACTACTCATTTTCTGAACTATGTAACATCCTTTTATACCACCAACCCCCTCAGTTCCCCACCAATCCTATGCACCTGGACAATAGAGACAAAGCACTAAACGCTCAGGAGAAAGATCTTAGACCTTTGGTCATTAAAAAGAAAAGGAAGAAGTAAATAAAGCAGGGAGCTGGTGGCTGGAAAGTTCTGTCTTTACCTTGGTGCCTTCTACCAATCAAGAAAAGTTGTTCATATGTCCCTTCCCTGCAGAAAAGTGTAGGAGAAATGAAATTGGGCATACTTCCAGTCCTCAACTGAATTGCTGGTGTACTCTATCCTGGGGAATTCTGATTGAAAATCCAACATAAATATGCTATGTCAGCAAGTGTAAACAGTGCTTATTAAGAATGCTGTATCTCATAATAAACATTAAATATACTTTTTCCTTGAAACTTGTTAATTATCTTTGCTCTTCTATAAGTATTAGAAGATGTTCTCTCTTCAGGTCCTAGGATACTCAGCTACCTACCACTAAACTTGGGTTCCTTGAGAGACAGATCTTAAGAGACCTTCACAAACACATTAAATTTATCCTTAAACATGACTTCTTCCCCAAAGTACTATCCTTTTCCACCTTGAGGAGGTGTAAAGGTCCACAATTAAAAGTCTTGGCCTTGGGGTGCCTGGGTAGCTCAGTCTATGAAGCATCCAACTCTTGATTTCAGCTCAGGTCACCATCTCACTATTTGTGAAATCGAGCCCCATGTCGGGCTCTGTGCTAACAGCTCAGAACCTGCTTGGGATTCTCTCTCCCCGTCTCTGTCCCTCACCCATGCGTACACTCTCTATCAAATAAATCAACTTAAAAAAAAAAAAAAAAAAAAGACCGTTGACCTCAACATGGCACATGCACCACCATTTCTCACCTGTGTCCACAGCAAATTTTTATCAGCTGTGTATAGCTTACATAATAATGTAATCACCAGTACAGCAAATTTTTATCAGCTGTGTATAGCTTACATAATAATGTAATCACCAGTTTATGTCACATGCAGGTTGAGAAATAGAATATCAGTGGTCACTTAGAAGTTCCCTCCTGTGTACCTTGTTTCACTGCTCTCAGAGAAAACCACTATGCTGACTTTTAGAGTAATCATTTTTCACTTTCTCTTTGTAGTTTTATACCTACATGTACATATTTAACCAACTTAGTTTTGTACTGCCTATTTTTGACCTTTATACAAATGAAAACATATTGCCTATATATATATTATAGGTATATCTCTGTGTGTATGTATATATTTTAGATTGGCTTCTCTTGCTCAGTATGTTTGTAACGTTCTTTCAGTTGATGCACGCAGCTGAGGTTCATCATAGCCATTGTTGTATACTATCTTGCCACATAAACTAACCATAATGTTTGTATCTGTTTTCTGGGTGGACAGTCAGGCTGTATCACACTTGGGCCATTACAAGCGGTCCTGTTAGGACTGACCTATGAATCTTTTGGTGTCCATTAAAAGTTTTTCCTAGGATAGACAGCTTAAGATAGACTTGCCAGACCCGAAGATACACGCATTTCCAAAATGGGTGTACCAATTACACTCCTACCAGTGGGAGGGGACAGTTCTACTTATTTTGATCTTTGCCAACATTCTCTAAAGACACACCCAGACCCTTCCGTGTTTCTGAACACAGAGCTTGAACACTTTATTACAAATTTTTCAAAGCTGGCATATAAAGTAAAACCTGTTTGCCATTTCCAATACAGAAGGGTCCCCTTCACTTATCTTTCTTAAACCTTAGAATTTGGAGAAAGCCTCTAAAAAGCCAGCTCTTAATTCCCAGTCCATGAAGCCACCTTGGCTCTTGTAGCCTTCCAGAGTCATGGCTACCCCCTGTGCAGGAGACCTATGCAGTCTCCAAATACAGACCTTCAGGCTAATGATCAAAACTTTAAGAAAACATGCTTTAAAAAAAGAAAGAAAATTAATCCTTCCCATCTTCAAAAATATTTTTTTTGTTTGTTTATTTCTGACAGACACAGAGCGCAAGCGGGGCGGGGGGGGGGGGGGGGGTGGGGGGCAGAGAAAGAGGGAGATACAGAATCCAAAGCAGGCTCCAGGCTCTGAGCTGTCAGCGCAGAGCCCAACACAGGGCCCAGACTCAGAGTGAGATCATGACCTGAGCAGAAGTCTGCTGCTTAACTGACTGAGCCACCCAGGCAACCCTGCAATCCTTCCCATCTTCTAACCAAAATAGTTTCTTATTTCTAAGATGACTATTTACTCAAAATATCATCAATGAGGTAACAGTGATAAAAAGAGTATCTGGACATAAAGAGAAAAATACTACATAAAGCTCACGAATTTTATGTTCAACACTAAAAACATCTGCAATTTTTCCAGACTTCCGTAACACAAGAGGTATTGAGAATTTTCTTGTTTTGCTAGTTCCCTAAAGGGGTTCTGAGGAGCAAATAAAATATAGAGAAATCCGGCTGAATTTTCCATATATATGCTAAGTCCAGTTCTCAGTTCCCTCAAAATCAGAGCAAGCTCATGACTAAAGCCCAGAAAACAGTGGCTCCTCCCTATTCTCCAGCAAAGCAGTCTCTGTGGTCCATTATGTAGCCCTTTTACCTCTTTAAGAGTAATACATGAATTGCCTAAACCATACCCAATTCGCTCAGTGATTGTTTAAAAGTGGACAGTTACATTCTTCCTCAAACTTGATGTGTGACTCAGGAAACTTAGTTATCCATAGTTGCCTCACTAGTAAATGGGGGTGTGGGGCCAAATGAATTTCGACATTCCACTGCACTGTTACCTTTTTTTAAGATTTTTTTTAAAAGAAATATACACCCAACATGGGGCTTGATCTCATGAAACAGATCAAGAGTCACATGCTCTACTGACTTAGCCAGCCACGCATTCACATTCTTTGATGGCTACTTTTCCTCTCTCTCATTTGAGGGCTACAGGTCAGATTGACAGCCTAGTATAAAGTATGTTTTTACAGAGGCCGACTATAATTTTTCCTGAAAGCTTTTGCTATTGTTTAGCCATGCAGTTTTCAAGGTCCTCTATGAAGCTGATTGATAAACAACCACATAGTGTAATAAAACAGGATTACTGCTAATTTCTTAACTTGGCCATCAGTCCCTGCCTAGTGGCTTTGCAATGGAGAAGGGTCACAGCAGGTAGTACTTGTTGGCTCCCAGTACCCATTTCCTCTTTTTCCTTTTGACAGACCCTCATTTGGGAGCTTGTGCAATGTGCCCAGTTGGAATCACAGTAATCTCATTTTCTTTCTGGATTGCATAAATGAGCAGGCATAGAACTCCATCTTGGCCAATGAAGCCTACGATGATGACTTCCAGGTACTTCTGAAAATAGCTTTTCTCTCTGATGAGAGATAGAAATATAAAATAAGCTAAGAAGTCCAGTTCAAGTAGATGACTCTACCCTGACACCTCCTCCTTCCTGCCTTTGGATTTTGTCCTCTCAGGACATGATGGTCAGAGCTGTATTAGCTCATTAAGCAACATGAAGAAAGGCAAGAGTGAAATACTGAAGGTAACAAAGCTGAAAGAGCAAAGAGCCTTCAGTGACATTGGTGAGTGGCTGAATTATCCATGGAAGCACAGACCCCTACGTTTTGTTACATGAGATTAATAATTACTATGTAAGGCACTTTTATACAAGTATTCTTAAACATACCATGTGAGGCACACTTCCTCATACAAGGGTCTAAGAGGTCTAAATGGCATTACTTTGAGGACATGGATGCCCCCAGGCCTAGCCTCACAGTTCATGAACTGAAATGCAGAGGATGAGATGTCGAGGATTTGGTCCTCTACCACCTCCTAGCACTGGTTTTAGGCAAATCATTAAAGTAGAAGGATTATCGTGGCAGGCCTCAATCATTCCTCAATGCCCTCTCTTCGGCGGAGTTGTCCAGTGGGAAAATGAGGAACATACTTAGGGTGCAAGAAAATGCATAAAACATGAAGAGTCTAGTTTTGATAAATACTCCAGAATTTTACAATAAGGAAATCTAAAGTTTTTTTTTAATATCATATATGCAGAAGTTCCACAACTTGTCTTAAAACATTGCTCTGAATTAGAGTAACTACAGTAAAGATTTGGAGTGCATGTTTTCATCCAGCTCTTAGCTCATCCTGGGCCTACTGAAGACAGGACTTTGCAGGCCATCATAGGTAGGGTGGAGCCACTGACTAGTCCTAGTCAGAGGAATGGGACCGGACGGAAGGCAGAATTTCAGAACTGCTAGGGCCTAGGGAATACTGTCAATTTCCTCATCTTTCTTTCTAAATGGGAATGTTCATCTTCCCTTCCTGTTCCTTCCCCACAAGTGCACGTTGGAAGCATGGAGATTAAGATAAACCTGTCTCTTTACTTCACAGGTCACCAGACCAAGACATGCCACTTCTGAACCCGATGATTATCCACGTCATCTGGCAATCTTGCACTGTGCAAAGGATTAAGCTCCCAGATGGGACTTTGACTTGTCTTCCTACAGAAGTGGTTCAAATTGCTTTTGATGTAGACAACAAAATAAACCAATTATTTGGTAATCAAGAAGGCAGATTGCAATGAAGATTATTTGTGTTCATCCAGATTGTTTTTTCTCCTCTCCTTCCCGGGAAAATTAGAATTTCCAGTCACCTTGCAGTTTGGCAGGATCATAAACCACTTTTATTCAGTGAAAGAAAAGAAAAGTGATAGGAATCTCTTCTAGGCCAAAGTTTTTTGAAGTCCATGTGCCATACTTACAGTTTTCTCATCTCCTTTGGTGAGAAATCAGATTACATTTTAAGATAGTGGCCTACAAAACAGAGGGAAGCTCCAGACAGAAGAAACCACCTCCTATACTCCATTAGATTTTTAAGGAGTTTGTGGTTCTCAACCACTGAGCCTTTGGAAATTTGTTATTAAAGCAGAACGTACTATATTCTAATATAATCATGTTATTGAGAAAGGAGAAGACAAACCTTGCCAATACTTAGAGCACTGATGCCCCCTTGCTAGGCACTATGCCTCCTGAACGCCCTAAGACAACCCCCTTATGCAGTGCACCAGGCCCACTTCCTCTGACAATCCCACTACATCCACAGTCTAGTCCCTTTTCACTGGCCATCAAAACTTCTTCCTCTTATTGCAAACTATGTACCAAACAATTCACATTTAAGTATTACCATTACAATAGCAATCCCACATTTCTTAAAATATTTTGAGAGAGACACACAGAAGATGAGCAGAGGAGGAGCAGAGAGGGAGGGAGGGAGGGACAGAATCCCAAGCAGGCTCCACACTGCTAGCACAGAGCCCGACACGGGGCTCTAACTCACCAATCGTGAGATCATGATCTGAGCCAAAACTAAGTCAGATGCTTAACTGACTGAGCCACCCAGGCACCCCAGTCCCAGATTTTTTTTTTCAAGGGAGAAAGTACTCTATTTTGCTTACTTGAGCCTGTGTCCTGTATCTATCTCTATCTATATCTATATCTATCTATCTATATCTATCTATATATAGATATAGATAGAGATAGATAGATAGATATAAGTCAGTGCCTCCAGGAACGCTTTTGCTTAGAATCTTATAAAAATGACAGGATTTATTAATAGCTGGCATCACTGTAATTAAAGCTATTTATAGTTAATTTATATATAGCTGGAAAACTATACAGAATATGCAGGTGTATATTATCTCAGCCTCCATTTTTTTTTTTATCTCTAAGGAATGGTGATCATCTCTAATCAGAGTAGTTTCATAAATACCATAACCCCCTTGATCTTTATTCTGCTCTGCCTGAGCAGTCCTCAACATTTCACCTCACACTGTTCTGTGGTGCATGCTAATGTTGCTTCAGGGTCCACATTCCTCTTAAATACTTGTCCAAATTATTATATATGCACATAAAAAACCTTCCCAAATTCTTTTAGAAATTAAAGACATCTCATTAAATCCAGAAGAAGAGAATCCTAAGATGTATTTTGATCAGGGCTCAACAATTTCACCACAAACCCAGGTTCTTTCCTTTTCTCTGCTCTCCCTCTTTCTGCATGGACTCCATTCTATGACTGCTCCTCTTTGTGGTCCCAAGATGGCTGTAGACTTTCCAGAAGTTATGTTCAGATAGGATAGTACCTAGCCCAAGGTAGAAAGAGGATGCTCACCTCCCCATATCCCTTTTCAGGAAGCGGAATCTCCCTCAGAAGTTCCATGAACACTTCTTTCTTTCAAGTTTCACTGGTCAGAATCACATCACACATCCACTTCCAAACCAAAACTGGCAATGGGACTAAGAACTTAGAACAAAAGTCCTCCATGAGTAGTGGGTGGATTTCTGGCAGATCCCCAGACCCTTTCAGGGAATCTCTGAAGTCAAAATCCATTTCGTAATAATGCCAACACGTTATTTGTCTTTTTCACTGCATTGTCATTCACACTGATGGTAGGAGATCAATGATAGATAAAACTACTGTATCAGCACAATCCAAGCAGAGGCACTATACTATATTAGCAGTTATTACATTCTTTATTGCCATGCACTTGCAGTAAAATGTCCTTGATAAAGCAGTAAAAATTAATACATCTTGACACTTGAGCCCACATCTTTTTAATATTTTGTGTGATGGAAGTATATGCATGAATTATTTCTGCTGCACATAAAGTACATTTATCACCAGAAAAAAAAAAAAAATCACATGTGCAACTGTTTCAATTGCAAGCTGAAACAGTTTTTCAGTGGAATACTATTTTTTTTTTTTAACAAAACCAAAAATGACAAACCGTAATTATTCAGACTTAGGTATTTAGCAGAGATTCTCTTTGGGAATGAAGCAATCCTGCCACTTGAGAGAAAGAGGGTGGGCAGAAGGGAGGGAAGAAAAAACAATTACTAACTGTATTAGTTGCCAATGAAAATTTTAAGTTTTCAGGGGGAAAAATAGTATTATGGAAAACTTGTTTCTGCTACCATGAGCTTGACACCTTCCTGATACTGAAGACTTTTCTTATGAGATGTTGGGGGGAGATTACTGCATATGATTTTTGTGATTTTTTTTATATTAACATTTGAAGAAGAGCTGCATAACTGTAAACCAACATTTTTTTATGTGTTTATTCATTTTTGAGAAAGAGAGACAGAGAGCAAGCGGGGGGGGGGGGGGGGGGCAGAAAAGGAGGGAGATACAGAATTCAAAGCAGGCCCCAGGCTCTGTGCTGTCAGCACAGACTCGACACAGGGCTCGAGCTCTCAAACCGTGAGATCATGACCTGAGCCGAAGTCCAACTCTTAACTAAGCCACCCAGGTGTCCCGAACCAACATTCTTCTGACAACCAGAGCCTAATGTGAACTTAGGTATGGCTGAAAGTTCCATTTAATGTGTAAGATAGGTCAGTGAATTGTTACATGACAGGCAAAAAGTCCATTAACATGGTTTTAGTTTCATCAATTAACCTTTGAAAAACTGCCACTTTTCAAGTTTTAGTATAATATCAAGGAGGAACATCCATAATTAGCTGAAAACTTTTCTTATTAAAATATTTCTCCCTTTTCCAGCTTCATATATGTCAAAGAAATATTTTTATACTTTAATGAAAACATATTGCAATAGGTTGAATGCAGAAGCTAATATGAGAATCTCTTGCACCAAATAATAAAGATATTGCAAAATTGCAAAACCGTTCTCTCATTACTCATTTGTTTAGAAGAATATAGTCATTTTCCTCAAAAAATGGTACTCCTGTAAACATGTAGATTTATTTTAAAATACATTTGTAAGTATTTAAAAATATTCCAAAGTTTTAGTTTCTACAATGATAAATGTTGATAGATATAAACCACAAAAGCAGCTCACTGCAGTCCTCAATTCTTTGAACATCAATGGCTAAGGCTAATCAGGACCCATCATCAGAAGTCATCAGATGCATTTCTGGTGTATAAGAGGATGCATGGACAGATGTTGAGTTTCTGTTGGCAAAGAAAATGGGAGCATCTAATACAGTTATAGTGGAAACTTTCACTTTTCTCCAATATGGCTGCCAGTGCAGTAATTAATAAGAATGGCTTTGTGACATGGCAGCTCAGTCTCTCTCATTACCAGGCTCTGCAGCTGTGTTCTCTCTGCCAGATTCGGCCCCTCTAGCTCTAACTCTGCTGTCTGATTTGTGGGAACACACTAAGGGATTGTTTCCTCTTACAGCACTAGCAGGGCTCATATGGCCATGATCACAGATGATGATACTTGTCTCAGTGCAGCCAGAGGGGAGAAGTGTGGAAAAAGGAATTGAAACATATTAATAAACAGTTACCTACAGGCAGTGGAACCTTTGTATTCTCTTTATAGCAGCAGCATAGGAGCAGTAACCTGGTTGGAAAGGAGAGTCTATAGGAGTTGTTTAGAAACTGTATTTGCTGAGCAAGCATGCAGTTGTTTTTAATCCATGCTTTATATTACAGATATGTAAAAGCAGCAAACCTTGGTAAAGATGCTTTTTTTCAGCATTTAGAATTCATGTCAGATTTAGAAAATGACAACTATCCATCTCAATAAATGTGGAATGACCTAGGGACGGGGCAGATGATGGGTATTTAAGAGTATGGAAATTAAAAGGGGACTCCCCTATTCCTAACATACTCTTTAAATATTGCCTCTTTGGAGGAGGAAAAAAGTCAAGGGGTCATGGAGTAAGGTGCAAAATCCATTGCTAAGTCAAGGACACTAAATAAATAGCAATACTCAAGAGTAACATAGGGTGAACAATTTCTGGTACTTTCGGTACTTGAGCAATAGACTAAGTGTAACAGGTGTCAAGAGAAAGAGAATGAACTTTTGCTGGTGACGTAGCTAAAAAATATTTTCCCCTGCCTCCAAGATTCAGCACACATAACACATTTAATAGAGTCCTAGCAAATATTGAGATGTTGATCACAGAGGTAATAGCATCTGCAAGACTCTGCACGCTTGAGAAAATGATTGAACAGTAGGATTTGGGGTAAGGGAAAGACATTGGGAGGCCTAAGTCTACTCAGGAGTTATTACCAATAGAACAGTCTCGCTCATGTAATATCTGATACGTCTATTAGATAAACTCATTAATTAACCTGTCTAATGTAACATTGTACTGAAAGCTCTCGCTTCAGGTCTCAAATATCCCCAAGAGTTTCCTGAGAAGTCACTGGAAGGTGGTATGCCATCTAACAATATTCCAGGAAATTGATTAACTAGGGGAACTCATAAATCTCACGGATGGATGAACTACAACTTACTAATTTAACAACAATTACACCACATGTAGGTATAGCATTTAACTCTTTACAAAGCAACCTTATTCTGTCATCCTCAGAGCATCTAACCTGGAATTACTTCACCTTATCCTACAAACAATATGCTTTATCTCCTTTTGACAGATAGGGAAATTAAGGCTTTAACTATTTGCCCCTGATTCATGAGCAAGTTGGAGCACAAAGAAAATTTAAACCCAGGTATTCCAAATTCCACATCACAGCTGCCTGCTGTTTACAAACTTGCCCTGCTACATCCAGAAATAGGAACATAGCTTCCAAAGTCATTTGACTTGTTGTTCACGTCATGACATTTATGTTTCAATATGGAGAGGCTCCCGCGCCCCCCCCCCCCTTCCTCTAGCACTTGGTTGGGCCTGACTGGCAGCACTTACTACTGTCTTGTAGCACTGGTGTTGTGTAACATGCTTGCATCTCCCGACAACTCCTGAGAGAGGATGGTGACTAGCCTCAGTGATCTGAGGCCCCCTACCGCAGCTCAGTCCCTGGCCTATGATAAGAGCTCAGGTAAATACTCATCCCTGGTTGATGAAATGCTCACCATTCTGCTCTGAGGGCTGAATGGTTCCAAGAGAAACTCATCCTCATGACAAGTCAATTATCCCATGAAATTCCTTTTGTCACCTGAATCCAGATTTGATCCTTCAGAAGCAGCCTGAATTCAGCCAGGTCAGCCAGCACTCCCAGCCCACTGGGAAGACAACGAGATGTACTTCCTAGGTCCTCTTCGATGGACTTGGTGCCCCAGCTGCTGGCAAGTACTGTCATCAGACCATACTCAGCATCAGCCCCTTCGGGAATTACTGTGACTGCCCCTCCCCCACTTCCAGGAACACTCCTATCCATGACAGATCTGTGTGGGGGTTATAAAGGCCTGGCTATCTCAATTCAACATGGGACAAACTCCGAAGGGCTATTACAGCTGGAGGACTCCCTGTGGGGTCATTGGTCATTCATTTCATCACTAAACCAATATGACAGCTCAACATCACCCTCTGCCCAGCTTTTCCTCCTCTCCCTTCCCTGAAAGTGGCTCTCAAGCACTCCCCCAATAAGCATTCTGCATATCATGTGCATCTTAGAGTTCCCATTCTGAAACACCTTCACTTCTCCCAGGATTAGAAACAAATTCAAAAAGGGTTCTAAAGGTCTTCCTTATTTCTGGATTCGCCTTGTAGAATTAGAGCCAGCCACAGCACTGCTGCCTCGCCCCTTTTGTATAGTGAAAATAGCTTTCCTGTGATTATAAAAGTAACATAGGCTCAATAAAAAGTATTCTAACAAAACAAGAGTACAAGTCATGTGAGTATTAGAATACTGCCTTCAATACTTTGGCGATGATCCTTTCATCTCTATGTACACATACACACATATACAGTTTTACAAAAATCTGCCAAACTCTATCAATGCATAGTTTGTAATCATGGACACCATATATTATGCACAGTCCCACAATATATATTATACAGCTTTCTGGTTTCACCTAGCTTTCCCTTCTCGCTGCTCCCCTTTTTCTTTACAACACCTACACATAACACAGGTAGGAAGTAGTATTCAGTAGGTCTCCTTATGTTGACTTCCCCATGATGTTATCTCAAATATATGCAGAGACACCACAGGTATTTTTGCCACTGTTTTTCAAAAACAAAATTATTCCTTTGTATCTTGCTATTTTCACTTACTACATTATGGTCATCTCTCCAAGCCAAGTGGTATAGCCTCATCTTGTTGCATTGTATTCCATCAAAGGAATGTGCAAGTCAACTAAATATATGAACTGTTTTTTATGCATGTTGGCATTGTTTCTAGGTTTTACTACTCCAGTGTTGAATTAAACATCTATTATACTAGTGGTTCTATTTCCAAGAGATACGTTCCCAGAAATGGGACATGGGAATACTGTGGCAAGAGATGTGTACAAGTTTATGTGTGTGTATACATATATATAGAGATACCTATAGAGAGATCTACTGGTTTCCTTCCAAAAGAGATAGAAGGACTCATCATTTATCAAGCAGTATTTGGGTGGGTGTACTCCTTGTGCTGCATAAGTATTATCACTTCTTAATCTGATGATTATATATCGATATCTTGCATTAATTTGTATTTCTCTGCACACTAGGAGTAATTTTCAATACATTCAGTGGCCACTGGATTTACACATTTTGATCCTTTCTACTTTTTCTGTTTTTGACTTCGATCTCTATTCAGAAATTGTTCAGAACTAGCCTTCTCAAATTAAAAAAAAATGTTTTTAATGTTTATTTTTGAGAGAGAAAGAGAGATACAGAGTGCGAGCAGGGGAGGGGCATAGAGAGAGGGAGATACAAAATTGGAAGCAGGCTCCAGGTTCTGAGCCGTCAGCACAGAGCCCGAAGAGGGGCTTGACCTCACAAACTGCAAGATCATGACCTGAGCCCAAGTCGGATGCTCAACCAACTGAGCCACCCAGGCACCCCTAGCCTTCTCAGATTTTAAAATGTAAGTAGGAAGATGGAAGTCAGACATGAACTGTACTGATAACAGTGAAGCAGGGATGGGGAACGTTGTTCTAAAGGACAAGTTAGGGCTGATTAGAGGCAACTAGAAGGGAAAGAAAATAACATTGTTGAGCTACGCTACTCTGCTGTAGGTGCTTCACCTATCTTCACTTCTCATTTTCTCAACATCTCTGTAAAGTTGGTAGTATCATCCCTCTTACACAGGAGGAAACTGAAGCTCAGAGATTTTCAGGAGTGTTTCAAAGTCACTTAGCTCCTGATTCACAGCTGGAACTTTGTGAGCCAGAATCCCTGTCCTACCATCACTCCACACTGCTTCACAGCATGCTAGACTTTTTATAGTCTTTTATCTGTCCCCTCTCCACATAAGGCATCAGGTCCTCTGTGAGCTTCTCATGCTCCCTTTACAGGATTAGGAAAGTGAGTCCCACCAGGGCCACAGGGGTAACAGCTAGGGCAAGAGACAGTCTAATATTTTAAAGGATTGGAGGGATGTGGAAAATAATTTATCTGCTAAAAATATCTATGGCATGAAGGTGCTACAATGTTAGAAATCCCATCATCGAATACTTTCTCAGGAAACTATTAAATCACCAAAGCTCTTTGCAGAGTACTAACAGATGTTG
Source organism: Panthera onca (assembly GCF_046562875.1). Classification (NCBI taxonomy): domain Eukaryota; kingdom Metazoa; phylum Chordata; class Mammalia; order Carnivora; family Felidae; genus Panthera; species Panthera onca. The sequence goes on along the minus strand of NC_138349.1, from coordinate 36,875,745 downwards.
GTATTTTAAGAATTGATTTTTCCCCTGAATTTACTGTTCTCTTATAGCTCAACGAGCTTCCTTACGACAGATGTTTTCAATAAATTAAAAAAAAATTAATGTTTATATTCCCTTGAGAGAGAGACAGAGTGAGAGCAGGGCAAGAGCAGAAAGAGAGACAGACAGAATCTGAAGCTGGCTCAAGGGTCTCAGCTGTCAGGACAGAGCCCAATGCGGGGCTCGAACCCACAAACCGTGAGATCGTGACCTGAGCTGAAGTCAGACACTTAACCACCTGAACCACCCAGGCATCCCTGAATTCTTTGTCAGATAATTTCTTGATCTCCATGTATTTAGGGTCAGTTACTAGAGATTTATTAATTTCCTTCGGTAATGGCATCTTTGCCTGATTTTTCAAGATCCATGTAGCCTTTCATTTGTGTGCATTTGAAAGAACACACACCTCTTCCTGTCCTTACAGACTTACTTCATTAGGTAAAGACCCTCTCCTGCCAGGTCTCCTGACTGATGGGATTGCCTCCAGAGTATCAGTCAAGGGAGACTGGATCCAGGTCACATGGCTTCTGGTTGGCAAGCCTACTATTTCCAGGGGCATGGTGGATGTCTCCTGTGCAGTTCTTGGGACATCAGGACTAACTCTGAACTGGCAGTAAAGAGGGGCTGGAGGTGGGTCACCAGACTGCTGCAGGGGCCTGCAGTTCCACCTACAGTGGGGTGGAGGGCGAGCCACATGCCAAAGAATGAAACTGGACCTTTATGTTACACCATACACAAAAATCAACTAAAAATGGATTAAAGACTGAAACGTAAAACCTGAAATCCTACAACTCCTAGAGGAAAATGCAGGGAAAAATCTCCTTGACATTGGTCTTGAAAATGATTATTTGGATATGACACCGAAAGCAAACCCCAACAAACAAAAATACAAGAACTAAAAAGTTTTTGCCCAGAAAACCACCAACAAAATGAAAAGGCAACCTATAGAAGGGGAGAAAATATTTGCAAACTATATATTCAATAATGGGTTAATAGCCAAAATATATAAGGAACTCCTACAACTCAATAGCAAAACAAACCAGCAACAAAAACCAAGACAGACCAAATCAAAACAAAAACGCAATTAAAAATGGGCAATTGACTTAAATAGACATGTTTCCAAAGAGAACATGCAAGTCCCCAACAAGTATATGAAAAGATTTTCTACATCACTAATAATTAAGAAAATGAAAATCAAAACCACAATTAGGTATCACCTCATACCAATTAGAATGGTTATTTTGAAAAAGACAGATAACAAGTGTAGGTGCGAATGTAAAAAAAAAAAAAGACACGTGTGTACTGTTGGTGAGAATGTAAATTGGTACAACCACTATGGTAACAGTATGGAGTTTCTACAAAAATAGAGCTACCACATGATGCAGCAATCCCACTTCTTTTTCAAAGCAAACACAATCAGTCTCTCAAAGACAGATCTGCATTCCCATGTTCGTTGCAGCATTATTCACAATAGCCAAGATATGTAAACAATTTCCATGTCCGTTGACAGATGAAGAAATTACATATTTAGAATACTGTACAGCCATAAAGAAGGAAATCCTACCATTTACAGCAATATGGATGCTACTGTAAGGATATCATGCTAAGCGTGTGACCACGGTTGCATATGGAATCCAAAAAACAACACAGAAACAGAGGAGTGGTCCCTGAGGGTTGTGTGGCAGGGGAAATAGGAGATACTGATAAAAGGGTAAAACTTTGTTATAAGATGAACAAGTTCTGGAGACCTAATATATGGTATGGTGACTATAGCTAGTATATTATACACATGAAATTCGATACATAGATCTTAAGTGGTCTAACCACATACACACATACACACACACAGTAACTATATGAGGTGATGGATAGGTTAATTAGCTTGATTATAGTAATCATCTCAATATATACTTGGGTCAAAACATCATGGTATACTTGTATACATTTTTTGTCTATTATACTTCAATAAAGCAGGAAAAAATGAATAGATTATTATACAGTCAGTCCCTTTTCATCTTGGACATGTCAGCCTTCTTCTTTGTACCACATTGTGATTTCTTATTCAACAAACCTGACAATAGTGATAATGATTGTAATAATTTTTATTATAATAGCAGTATTAACCCTCATTCTTATCCTACCAGATTTTGTCAACTGTGATTTTATTATAGCAGGGCTTCAAGGGGGCAGGCACTTTCTTATTTGCTTTTTACGAGCATGGTCTCATTTAAACCTAAGTGTAGATAAAGTCTCATCCGTTAGTCATACTAACCTAAGGTAAAAGAGGACATAGATGGTACATTTAAATTATCCTCTTTGCTGTCCACTGTCAGCTGTAACCCCTCAAGCTTTCTGTCATGTTCTGTGAGTCACTGTTGGATAGTTTTACTAATGGCTGGTTCCACTTGCCAAGTAAAGAGAGATGGTGACACTTGAAAAAAAAAAAAAAAAAAGCCTGCTCTAAGTAGGTTGCCTGCATACACTATCTTGGAAAACCTCATGTTCTGTTCATCAATCTCTGCACTGTAGGGAGGGTAAAAGTGAAACGTGCTTGGCTCTCGCTCCCAGCACTTGCATTAGCAAATTATCGTCTGGTTGCTTAGAAGTCCATCTGCTCCTGCTGGGTGTTTCGGTACTTGGAGGTCTAAGCCCCGTAAGTCATACCCAGTTACTGCCAAGGACCCAGATTCACTGCAGAAGAGGTGATTAAGGCTTCCGTGTGGGAAAGGGGCCACAGGAATAGATGACTTTCCAGAGCTCTGATTGTATCTAGATGACCTATGGCACATTGAAAAGAAAGGATGCACAATTTACAACGAACTTTTTTTCTTTTTACAGCTCATATACTTGTCCACTGCAGTGCAGTTTTAGGTCTTTACACTCTGATCCCTGCATTACAAAGGGAAATTGGGGCTTTTAGTGGAATGGTTAGTGGTGTCAGTCTTTTGTATGTCTTTCCGAACCAGCAAACACACAGGGCAGCATTCTCCTAGGGCTTCTCTGTCGGGCTGGGCAGACTGGTGTGTATAGGATTGCACTCATGGATCAGCTGCTGACCTGGGGAGACAGAGTAGAAGCCAGGAAAGAACTCTGGGGTGGAGACTCTTCTCCTGGCCTCTCCAATGATTTGCTGCTGTCTGGTGCGCACTTAGTGGCTTCCTTTTTCTGGAAGCAGAAAGTCCGAAGTATACTGTTAACGGGCTGTTAACCTTCAAAATCAACTGCTTAGAATCTCCCTAATGTGGCAGTTCCATTTTTCTTGTCCTTACTGCATGTCCTTCACTGGTTGCTGAAAACATCCATTCCAAACATCTCATCTGCAGCAACATTCTCCCTTTCCTTATCAAGGAACTCCTACCATATGCCAGTTCTTTGCTAGAGTATGGACACTGAAGCTACAATCAGCTCAGGAGAGCTACAGATGGAAACAGAACTCTTGCCCCCACTTTTCATGAACCACACTGTGCACCCCTTAGGCTCATGGGTATCCAGGAGGTGACATACTATGTAAAATATGGACTGGAAAATTAGCAGGTACCATTATTGAAGTACAGAAACAATCCAGTATCTAACTGCAGAGTGGCAAGCTGTTCCTGGAAAAGTAGTGCTGAGTGAGACTGTTTCCCTGATTTAGGCACTATCTGGGCAATGACACAATGCCCATTTTAGCTATCCATTTCCCCATGAAAGAGGAGCTATCGGACCCTGACCAATTCCAAAGCTCCCAATAATGCTCTTGGGTGTCAGCCAACTTACAGTTTCAACATTTTCCTACGTTCTGTTTCTCCTTCAGAGATCCTACTACAGATCATTGAAGATGGGACCTGGGGTTCTAAAGGGAAAATTCTGGGGAGCTCCTGGGTAGGGGGAAGTCAGTCGGTTAAGCATCCAACTTCAGCTCAGGTCATGATCTCACAGTCCATGAGTTTGAGCCCCGCGTCGGGCTCTGTGCTGACAGCCTGCTTCAAATTCTGTGTCTCCCTCTCTCTCTCTGCACCTCACCAACTCACACACAGTCTCTCAAAAATGAACATTAAAAAAAAATTTTTTTAGAAAGGAAAATTCTGCCTGTCCTGAACCTCACAACTTCCAGATACCTTCAAAGCATGCAAGAGGTTAGGTTTAAACATTTTCTGAGGCAAAGGTATATAACTGCTGCTTCTAGCCATCCAAACCACTAAGTAGTAATTTTTTACTTCGGGCACACCACATGCACCTCTTTCACTGTTAGGAGGTAAGACCTGCCTTACTAGACCATGGTAAGGATGAAATGAGATGTCGCTAGGAAAGCAGGGGGACAAAAATGAATAATGAATGCTTTATAAGTTGTAAATGGCGGCACCAGTATTGTCATTGTCATTACTCCAAGTAATAATTAGTTTACACATAAATGAAACTTTTGATGCATTTCCAATGTAAGTAATTTTTAGAGCTATTGTTGAGTGATTCTTAGCATTCCTTGGAATATGTGAAACATAAGAGTTCTCGGCCAAGTTATATTAAGAGGTTAATTTAGTAGAAATCAGTGTGTGTACGTACGTACGTGGGGGAGTGTCAAACATTAAGTGGGTAGATGGCGTATACACATTAAACTCAGTGTGAAAACCTGACATTAAAAAAACTCCCCTAATGCAAAATCCTTGTAGAATCATCCTTCTCTCAAATATCTGTATAATTTCCTAGGGGTACCTTGCTTCCATTTTCAGCTTATAAGCATTTTCTAGAATTCAATTAAACAAGTCAAATATTGGATGCAGACAAATTAATTCCCTTTGAGTTGGGCGTCCAGAAAAAAACTATTTCTCCTCTTGAGGCCACTTCAACTCCATTCGTGCACCTGTGCCACCATTCAGTTGGCAGTTAGTCTCTTTCCTCCCTTCCTTCCATGGAAACACCGTTGGTACTTAACTGCTCATCTGATTTACCATCTCCACAAGACCTTGAATTTGCCACGGAGAGAGAAATTATTCTTTGAATTTTTGTAATTATTTTTCATTTGTTGTATCATCTATCCTGCCTCAAGAGATTCCCTTTTTCCCCTGTTGCTCTTCAGTTGCTCTCAGTGACCACTGAATTCCCACAACTCTTTGCTGTAATCATGCTGCAGAATAGCATCAGTGTATCAAGTTGGACCCATAACTGGAAGAAATTACTGCAGCTTCCCAAAATACATGGGCTACTCCCCCAAAGTTACATATTTGAAGAATCTGAGTCATGAACTATGTGATCTATATAAGCAGAAACATTTCCTAAGAGAAATTACCCTACACCACAGTTTTGCTTTTCTGAGACACAAAGCGTGAGAAATAATGGAATTTAATACAGTGTCATGCAAAGAATAAACCGTTACTCATAACAAATAGCACATTACTTAGGAGCTGACAAGAATTACTAGGGCCCTTCCTGCAACAGGAATCTACATGAGCAATAACTAAAGAATATGGCGCGCTCTCTCTCACCAGATGGCCAATATATGCTATTGCAGTTACCTAGCAGAATTCAGAATCACAGAAGATCATGTAATACAAGCCCCTCACCATTGTTTCTCAGACTTCAGTCTGCTTAAGAATTACTGGTAGAGTTTGTTAAAAATTTAGGTCCCAAGACTCAGAGATTTTAGGGAAGTGCAAATTCAGGTAGAGACCAAAAAAAAAAAAAAAAAAAAAAAAAAAAAAAAAAACCAACAAAAACATTCACCTGCATGTTTACTGTGCACCCTAGGGAGTTATGATGCACTTACTCCATACTTGAAATAACATTACTTTGACACTGCTGACAGAGAAAGTAAAATTCAGAAATACGTATCTGTATACCCAAGGTCAAAGACCCACTTATCAGCAGAGCCAGGACAAGGAATGATTCATCATAATCATAAGTTAAATGTTTCATGGGACATTAGAAACCAATCTCCTGCCTCCCATGCAAAAGTGTCCATCGTTTGCCTCATCCTTACCTATGCCCCCCATCATGCAGGCATCTTTAAAATATTAAGCATCTACTATGGTTAAGACAGTAAAAGGTTTAGAGACAGACATCTGGTCTCTTCCCTCAGGAAGCTCAGAGTGTAGCAGACAATTGTTTATAGATAGAAGAACGTAGTATAAAAACAATGAAAGAAATGACTTTATTGGAACAATTCTTAAGGATCCACTCAATATTTATGGAGTTAATGTGGTAAGAATGAAGACTGGCATTTCAATATAGTAACTTCTCCATTTTTTCTTTCTCCATAAATATTATTTATTATGTGCCATGCACTATGCTAGGTACCAGGGATACACAAGAAAATATAAAAGACAAGGTCTCTGAATTCTGGAAGGTTAACTTCTAATGGGATGACAAACAGATAATTAACAAAAATCACATAATTAAACAACATTACAGATGAATGTAAGTGTTCCAGAGCAAATAGGGAAATGCAATAGAGTCAGAGGAGGAAAAAGAGGCGTTTCGGTGTGATGGCCAGAGAAAGCCACTCTGGGGAAATAACATTTTATCTGATACATAAAACCACACAGAGACCAAGTATGTATGCAAAGAGCTGATAAAAAAAGCGTTCCAGGTAAAGGGAACAGCAAGTGCAAAGGCACAGATAAAGGAATAAGCTCATTACATTAAAGGGATAGAGGTGAGAAGAGTTTGATATTTGAATAGAATGTCGAGCATGACAAGCAAAGTGGTATAACAGAGTAAGTCCAGGATGTAGTCAGGAGCCAGAGTCTTTGGGATTTTGTAGGCACAAGACAGAAACTCAATTTCAAACCAAGTGGAGCAGTTGGTCATGAAAAGCACAGAGATTACTCAATTTGCATTTCTAAAGCTCACTGGATCATCTGTGAAGAATGGATTAAAGGGGAGGATGAATGTAACAAGGAGAACAAGAGACTACTATTTATCGTTCAAGATGTTTCATGCTCTGAAAGTAAGGAAGGATATTCACCAGGAACAAGAAAGAGAGGAGGGTGTCCATCAAGACATCATTGGCCATTTTAAGTAGCAGTGCACACAGTGAGGCACAGGCTGTCCGGTCTGGCACCCAAGACCATACACCCCATGACCCGGCTCACATCACTGGATTTGTCCTCCCACCTGTGTACCAAGCAGAGCAGACTCCTGGTCTCCAAGCGTCCTTACCATGTCCGGTGCCATACTGATTCCTACCCAGTTTGTTCATGCCAAAACTCTTATCTTACATGTAAGGGCTTACACATGTTTCTCCCTCCACAAAAACTTTTCTGTCACATACTACCTCTTTTTCCTTGGAGAATGCATCTCAATTCACACAGTTATGCCCAGCAGTATTGCCATTTATTTCTTTATCTTTCCTTCCCCAAGAGACTGAGCTGCTTAGGGGAGAAATGGAGTCTCACTTTTTATTACCCATGATGCTTTGCACAGGACCTCAGAACGGAGGCAGCCTTCTAGCACCTGAACTTAACTAGCTCCGGAGCTTCATTCCTAGCTCTCACCCACTGCCTGACCACATGCCGTTCCAGCTTGCAGTTCTGTGGAAAAGACCATGCTACATTATGGCCTGGCCGTTCATTCCTTTTCTATCATATGCATAGTATGCTTTACAGCCTCTCGTCTGGCCACAAATGCCTCTTCATCTCTCAATACTTAGCCAAGGACCAATCTCTTTATAGAGTATTTAATAGCATCCTCACCCTCAATTAGAACTGACAGCTCCCCGGCACTCTCAACAATAGCCAAATTATGGAAAGAGCCGAAATGTCCATCAACTGATGAATGGATAAAGAAATTGTGGTTTATATACACAATGGAATACTACGTGGCAATGAGAAAAAATGAAATATGGCCTTTTGTAGCAACATGGATGGAACTGGAGAGTGTGATGCTAAGTGAAATAAGCCATACAGAGAAAGACAGATACCATATGGTTTCACTCTTATGTGGATCCTGAGAAACGTAACAGAAACCCATGGGGGAGGGGAAGGAAAAAAAAAAAAAAAGAGGTTAGAGTGGGAGAGAGCCAAAGCATAAGAGACTGTTAAAAACTGAGAACAAACTGAGGGTTGATGGGGGGTGGGAGGGAGAGCAGGGTGGGTGATGGGTATTGAGGAGGGCACCTTTTGGGATGAGCACTGGGTGTTGTATGGAAACCAATTTGACAGTAAATTTCATATATTAAAAAATTAAAAAAAATAAAAAATAAAAAAAAATAAAATTAAAAAAAAAAAAAAAGAACTGACAGCTCCCTGTTAGAGGTCCTCCTCCATACCATATAAACTTCAAATATAACATCCGGTACATATTATTTAAAACACAGTATCTTGCAAGGTATTGCTAATTTATGGAAATAAGTAAATGTAAATGCTAAGTTGACAATAATAAAAAGCTCAAGAGAAAAACTACACCCGACAAAAACTACCAGTTTTTTATATGTTGGAAATCCCTGAGTTAGCAGAGAAAGCAGAGTCTGAAAAGACTGGATGCTCACCTAAACCATTGACAGTGAAGCTCACCAGTTCCAAAGTCCTGCATATATGCACAATACACCAGCTTTGTTCGTGTACCCTACTCTTAAACCTATACATATTCACAGATGAAGTATTAGTAAAAAGCCTCTACTGAAGAGAAAAGGAAATCAGAAGCTACAGAGATAAACAGAAGGATAAACAGAGATTCCTGTTTAACTATAATTAATTTCTCCAGAAAGGAAAAAATGCTATAAAAAGGAACATTCATAGCATTTCAAAAATAGCTCTTAAAAATTAAACACATGTGAAAGCAGAAATACACATGCCTACACACACATACACGAAAATACAACTGGTAAGATCTCAAAGATCTCCATCAAGAAGAACAATACACCTGAGAAAAAGTAATATTAAAAAAAAAAAAAAAGAAAATTAGAGGATTAATCGGGGTAATTTAAGTACCAGAAAGAAAGTATAGGAAAAAATGGAGGGTAGAGCAATACTGAAGAAATACAAAAAAATCTCAAAGCCTGGGCTTAGTAGTTGAAAACCCTAAGGTACATAATTGTCAAATTTCAGAGTTTTGGGTTTAAAGAGATCTGGAGAGATCCCAGAGGAAAAAAATAGATAATTTACACATAATCAGAAATAAGAATACTATCAGCTTTCTCATCAGGAATACTGGAAACCAGAGAACAATGGAGTCATGTGCTTAAACTTCTCGGGAAAATAATTTTCAGTGTGGAAGTCCATCCTCAATGAAACCATGATGGAAGCTTAAGATAAAGACATGTTCAAGGACACCAGGTCAGAAAGCTACCGGAGAATGTTTTCCTTAACAAAGGGTAGTTTATCAGGAAGCAAGGGATTTAATCTAGGCAGAGGAAAAAACAGAAGTGAAAGATATTTCTAGAATGATAGTAGAGGGAAATCCTGGGATGAAACCTGCACAGCAGACCTAGAAATAAAGTATCTTAAGTGGGCCAGGAAAAGACTGCTCTCAAAGGAGAAAAAAATATAACTGATCAAGATTATCTAGTATATCTGATCACGGTAAAAAACCAAAAAAGTTTTGCAAAACTGTCAGATTATGGTGATGAGCACTTAAAAAACAATGAAAAGCACCAATTATTAACTCTAGGAAGGCGGCAAGAAAATATGATCACAGCGTTATCAGGTGATGCACATGGAAACAGCATTTTCATTGTCAAGGTGATGTAAATACTAAATACTGATAGAACCAAGTTCAGATGTAATTGTACTGAGTGAAGAGGGGAAAGGAAGTATGTTGGAGGTGTTTGTAAAATGGAAGTTATGTATTAGATCTTTCTACATCAAGAGGTAATCTAGAAAATGTTTTGTTTCAAAAGTCAACAAAGATCAGTGTAGTATCAACTGCACAGAAATAGCTTAAAGATCAGCTGAAAAAAACAGGTTGCTGCTGGGGAACAGAGAAGGAACAAAAACAGGAATGAATTTAAGAAAAAAAAAAAAAAAGAGTAACAGCATGTTTTATTACTCTTGCCAGAAACATTTAAACAGACTTTTGATGTAGGAACTATTGAGACCATTCTTCTACTCTCCCCTAGATAAGAGGGTAACATACAGAACAATAGGTTTCACTCTCTGAAGAACAGTACACTTTGCAAAATGATGATTTGTCGCTATACAGGACTCAGAAATGTAATACTTTTGAAGGTGTTTGGGCAGTTTTTATATAGTTTAGAGCCAGAACGTCCTTCTTGGGTACACGAAATCTTCCTTTTTCAAAATCTCTTAAAAAAAAAAATTCATGGTATTTATCTACACCACAAAACAGGATCAAAATAGGTTCATTCATTGATTATTTTACTGGTCACTAAGCATCAGGCACACCAATGTTGACCCTAAAAACAAAGAAACAGTACTGGTATGATCAGATTTGCATTTTAGAAGATCCTGGGCTGTTCTATGGACTAAACTGAACTACAGTATCACCTTACTGAATACCAGAAATTTGATGAGAGAGATTTCAGATGCTCTGGTCACACACACACACACACACACACCCCGCCACACACAGTAACTACAGGAGAAAATTGTTAATTGACTTGACTATGGTAATCATTTCACTATGTATATCAAATCATTTTCCATACCTTCAACCTTTTTTATCAAAAATAAATTTTCAAAATCGGTAGTGAAGACTTAAGGACACCACAACCGTTCAATTAAAAGTTGAGAGACAAAAACCAGAGTGTTAACAGTGGAAATGAAGAGAAATGTATTCATTTTAAATACATTTTGGGGTGATATCAAAATTTCTTGGTGGCTAACTGGGTTTAAGGATTGACAGAGGGAGGCACCAAGGATAGTTTCTAGTTTGGGTCAACTGAGCAACCAGGAGCATGGTGGTGCCATTAATTGACATGGGCAACAGTTATATTGCTGAACCACATGGTCTCATTTATGCCCTCTTCTTTAAAACAACTGGGATTTCAGTGAGCTGAAGTCTATGGCATGAGGCCTTTAGGAATTTCAAAGAACATCAAGTCTCGCTTCTTGACATTTTGGTTTTGATCCTAAAGGAAAGGCTCTCTATTCCTACTTTTACTCAAACCTTGAATAAATGAAGTTAGTTTAGGGCCAGGATTTTTTGTACTAAAACTAAAAGCTGTTCTTTTAGTTTTATTGCTTTCTTAGGACTTTAGCAGGATTTGGGGCACCTGGGTAGCTCAGTAAGTTGAGTGTCCGATTTTGGCTTAGGCCATGATCTCGCTGTTCATGATTTTGAGCTCCATGTTGGGCTCTGTGCTGACAGAACCTAGAGCCCACTTTGGATTCTGTGTCTCCCTGTCTCTGCCCCTCTCCCACGTGGGCTCACTCATGCACTCTCTTTCAAAAACGAATAAACATTAAAAAAATTTTTTTATAAAGGGCTTTACCAGGGTCCTCTAGGCCTTACAAAGCATATCGCTAGTGGGCTGGCTGAGTGACTGTTTCCTAATCTCAGAAAACACATCAAGAATTCAGGTGGCACTAACCAGAGCAAACCTAGAGGTCATCTGAGTGGTACAAAAAGCATATAGATTTCCTTTAGAGTTTTATTAAGAAATGCTATGTTCTATGGTCAGGAAGATGTACAATGCATAATCTGCAGGCGGGGTAGACTGGATAGGGTTGGAACAGCCAATCAAATGGAACCTCAGGACTCCACAAGACTGAAGATGTGCACAGACCTGCTTTGCCACCTTGAGACTGTTTAACTGGACAGAGAAGAACTCATTATTTTAATCATCTCCAATTGCACCAATTCTGTGAGGCCACTACTTCCAGGTGAGATTTGAATCCAATTTCTGATGACAGACTATTGTGAAGAGGCAGATGATCAACATGATGGAGAAGGACAAGAGGGGTTGGACGAGAGCACCATATGATGGAGCAGCAAGCATTCTCTTTCAATTGCAACTAGTCAGCATCTGAGAGTCTGTCCAGAAAACTGGAGAAAACATCAGGCCACTAACTAAATATGCTACTCTTTGGCATAAAATAAAAATCAAGTGTGCTTTGAAACTGATAGAGAGGTAAAAGTTGCTTTCCCTATCAGTAAACTAAAACCATTAGCTTCCTAAGGGGTAAATTAATGTGTCAGTGCCAAGCCAGAAATCCACATTCAGACTCAAGATGACCTCATTCTTTCTACTATGAGCATTAAATAGTCATTAACACACTAGGTCCTTTTCGCTGTCTCCATTGTGCTTGCCTGGACCAAGCTAAGGAAATTATTAGTATTTCTCTTCTCTACTTCATGTGAGGTAAGACCTTTTCTCTCAGCTTGTGTAAGGATGTGTGTGTCTCTCAATGAGCTTGTATGACAAAAAAGCTTCTGGGGACTTCCAAAGAGGCAAGAGAAGAAAAAAAAAAAAAAAAAAAAATCAAAAAGTATTTCCCTTATGTGGAAAGGTTTCTGATGTTGAATAAAATAGAGTATTTTAATAAAAATAAAGGCCTGTTCCTGTCATGATGAGAAATCTCATGGGGGACAGGGAGCTCATGACAATATTCATGTTTACAGTTAGCAGAATTTAACAGGACAGAACATAAATACTGCTGAAACTTCAAACATCTCACACATTTTATAATTTTCTGAATTTTTTAAGTATGAGAATGTCCAAGCTCCTATCACAATTGATTCTTCATGAACCAATGAGTAACCCAATAAGGAGCAAGTATAATCTGAGTTAAAAACAGACACGCATGCACACACATTTACTTTTTCTCCACATAATGTCCATGCACATACCCTAAATAGCCTGTTAAAGTCATTTAAATTCTAATATAGTCTTCAAATTAGACATTAAAAAATAGGATACACAAACCTCAACTACATAAACATTTTCTTAGCATTGTTCATGCTTCATCTGTAAGTACAACCTCAGCAGTCCTCAGGCATATCTCACAGAAAGCTCATTTTTATTTAAATTCTTAAAGAATGACAAAAAACTTCCTTTCAGACTTTCCAAACTATGGCATTTGGTTATGCAAAGTAGATTCTCACCCATGAAAAGAAACATGCCTGAACTTTGAGTGGTCTACGAACGGGCCTTATAAACAAGGAGTTTCTTTCAATTTAGTTTTCTTTGTTCAAGTTTCTCGCTCTTGGATCACAGGCCAATATTCATTAGAGACCTGTTGGAACCCCACTGGGATTCTCATTTCAACGGTGCTCCAGGGCCTGCGTGTTGATGAGCACTGGGTTTGTCAGTCTTCTGAGGATATTTCGGTATCAATCTTTGGAATAACAGCAATTCCTCAGAGCCACTCAATCCTTCTAACACATGTAAGAGCTGTACTGGATCTTTCCGGGGCTACATCACTTGCACTCCTAAGTTCTTAAGTTTCCCCCGAGTTGGGACTCACATCAGGTAAATCGTGCAATGTAATAAAATGGTCTTTCTTGGGGCACCCGGGTGGCTCACTTGGTGAGTGTCTGACTTCAGCTCAGGTCATGATCTTGTGGTTCATGGGTTTGAGCCCCACGTAGAGCTCTGTGCTGACAGCTTGGAGCCTGGAGCCTGTTTCAGATTCTGTGTCTCCCTCTCTCTCTGCCTCTCCCCCTATCACACTCAGTCTCTCTGTCTCTCTCGCTCTCTCTCTCTCTCTCTCTCTCTCTCTCAAAAACTAGCATTTAAAAAATTTTTTTTAGAAAGAAAACGGTCTTACTTTTTCTCTCCACTCTTTTTCATGGTCTCTGTCTCTGCTCTGGGGCTTCCCCAGGAAGCACTAATAGCCCTGGGCAGCTTTCGGCCACCCAGAACTTTGTCCCAGATCTTGCCTGCCTCCTCAAACCATACAATCAGTATTCATCAGGACAAAGATACAAATCAGGACCTACACAAACCAATGTGACTAATGACTACCTCATGATATTAATGATAGTGGAATAACAGGTCCTATTAACACAAGGGTGTTTCCCTGAACCCCCAGATGATTTTACTCTGTTGGCTACTATTCTGCTCATCATGTAAAAGAGCACACTCATTACCATTCTTCCCACCCTGAATCCATAGCAGACAATTCTGATGGATTAGACTTCCCAAAGGAATAAGGTCTCAAACTCTTTTGCAGAACCCTGCTTCAAGTAAGCAGCATTAATTGGTATTATTTACTGCTGTGTTCAAGTTACCCTAAAATGTTGTGACCTAGGTCGACAAATATTTATTATCTCACAATTTCTAGGGGTCAGGAGTATGGCTTAACTAGGTGCCTCTGATTCAAGATCAAAGTTCAACTGGGTTAAGATCTGTCTCCAAGCTAACACATTATTGAGCACACAGCCATAGGTCTTCCTTGACTGTTGGCCAGAGATCTTTATCACATGGTCCTCTACATAGGAGGGTTCACAACATGGTTCTTGACATCTCATAGAGCTAGCTATTAACAGGGAAGGGGGAGGGAGAGGAAACCACAGCCTTATTCTAATATAGCTTCAGAAGTGACACTATCAATCACTACTGCTGTATTTTGTTTGTTAGAAGTGAGTCTCTAGGTCCTGTTGGTGATGAAGGGGAGGGGATTACACTAAGACATGAAAACCAGGAGGCAGTGATCATTGGAGGCTATCTTAGACATGGCGTACCCTATTTATCAATCAGTTTGGACATACAATATAGACCTTACTCTACAAATTACTGTTAAATAATTTCAAATGAAGGCATGAAAACTTGAATTTAGTAAATGATCAAAATCTAAAGTATTAGTCTTTCTTCAAACTTGTTTTTAATGGAAAAATTTCTTTAGCTTCTCTTAAAAATGAACTACTTGGGGCACCTGGGTGGCTCAGTTGGTTAAGTGCCTGACTCTTGATTCCAGCTCAGGTCATGATCTTGCAATTCGTGACACCGAGCCCTGCATCGAGCTCTATGCTGACAGTGCAGAGCCTGCCTGGGATTCTCTCACCCCCTGTGTCCCTCCCCCTGCGTATTCTCTGTTTCATTAAAAATGAACTGATTTTGGAAAACAGTGATTTCATTCAGAATTCCAAAAGAACAATACTAGCTAGGTCTGCAATGAGATTTCCTCCTGTAGATGATATTTTTAGTTTTTTATTTAAAAATGTAATTAGCCATTGAGATAATAAAACCTAGACAGGTGAAAGGAAAACAAATTATGATTTTACCCTTCACAAACAATAGTTTAGACTTTTTCCCCCCCACAATTAGTACATTAGTATATGTATTAAACATTTTAAAGCTTCACACTTGATTGTGAACATCGTTAGCACTTACCCAAAGGGAAACAAAATTGGAATTGTTACTTGATCAAGTACATGTCAAGATGACTCATTCACTTGCAGGCAGACATAGACTTGAAGGGAATAGCTATAAAAACCAATTGGGTCATAGCATAGTGTGGCCCTGTGGTGAATTTTTCATTTCTTACAAAATCTCTCACTGCCACAATAATGATTTAGGAATAAATAGAAACCCCAAGAGAGAAAGGCATAGTATATTTTCTCTGCATACCTGGATTGAATGATTATGACAATAGCTATGAGCCTTTTTAAGGAAGAACATACAACAAATCAATTTTTCTTGTATGTTTAGCCTATTTTGTTCAGTACTTTTTTTTTTTTTTTTTAACTATTCTATTTACCATGTTTCACTAATATCACTATTCCCACTACTGATTCTAACCCATCTGAATACCCTTGGCCCCTTCACAGTGTTTTAGGTTTGGGTTTACTAGCAGAGTCTAAGAAGACCATTTTATACCTATAATTTATCTTTAAAACTTGTATTAATATTAAAGCTAAAATATGTACCTCATTAGGTCATTGGGAGGACTGAGTGGGACAAGATTAATAAACCACTGGGACATAGCAAGCATGCAATGATGGTAACAATTGGAAAGGAGAGCAGGGGCCAATCAACTTCCCTGAGCAAACTATGCTTAGCAGTTA
Source organism: Panthera onca (assembly GCF_046562875.1). Lineage (NCBI taxonomy): Eukaryota > Metazoa > Chordata > Mammalia > Carnivora > Felidae > Panthera > Panthera onca. The sequence continues at coordinate 36,859,827 of NC_138349.1, read as the reverse complement.
TTGTGTACAGCGATGGAAAAAGAGAGGACTCTGAAAAATCTTTAACCCCCATGGAAACATGTCAAGAGGGGCTGAAAGAAGACACACCTGTCAGGTCAAGATAAATGAAAGAAGGGAAAGAATTTTTTGAATTCTCACATTTGGTCCACATTTACTCCTTTAATGGTTCAAAGGACATTTTCAGAAATTTCAGATATCGAAAAAATCTTATTGCAATCATCTAAACTCTGACCTGGGAAATTCCTACAGACCCTCCTGTTTCCTCCTTGTCCATCTCTCCTGCATCTTGGTTCCCTTTTGGACTCAACCTTACTCCATCTCTTATTGTGGCAGAGATGGCTAACTATCTATTAGACATTCAAGTTCTCCCTCTGCATGTTGAACTTTGGCTAGGAGAAGATGGTTTAGCCAGTGACTAGATTTCCCAGCTTCCTGCACAACCCTGTAACTAGTTCTTTGCAGTGGATCGTGAAAGTAAGTGGTGTCACTACCAGGGTGGGATAGTTCTCTTTCCGCACATGCTGGCTCAAAGAAAAGGGAAAGCCCAAAACAGAGGACAGAATTAGCCTGGGTCCCTGAGTAACTGCACGCAAGGCCACCTGTGAAACACAGACACTAGGCTGTTATTCGAGTAAGAAATAAACTTTATATTGTGTTAAGCCACTGCAATTTGGGAGCTTCTTACATACCAGCTGGCATTCTCTTAACTAATAGTTACCCAGGCTCCAGACTAACCCTTTTGCTGCTGACCAGGGAACTCAACAGAACTCTGTCTCAGCCCATTACTAATCAGCTGCACATACCCTCCATGGGTGCTTAGGACTGTATCCAGTTCCCCAGCAAGGGTGCCAACCTGCCTAACAAACCCATCTACTCCTCTAGACCTCAAGAACCCAGGAAGAGAGAGGAGATAATATGTTTGCAAACAGCTAGCTCTGGTCTCTGCATCTCCTTGAAATTTCATTGTCTTGTCCCCAAAGTTCAATCAGAAAAACACTGCCATAAAATAACAATTAATGGGGGTGCCTGGGAGGTGTAGGACTTCCGCTCAAGTCATGATCTTGTGGTCTGTGGGTTCCAGCCCTCCATCGGGCTCTGTGCTGACAGGTCAGAGCCTGGAGCCTTCTTCAGATTCTGTGTCTCCCTGTCTCTCTGCCCCTCCCCACTCACACTGACTGACTGTCTCTCTGAAAAACATTAAAAAAATCTTTTTAAATAACATAACTACTGGATTTTGAAAAGTGAGGCACAATTTAATGGATATAAGATATAGTAAAGCTAATTGTGGCATCAGGTGATATTAAAGAAATACTTCAATTGCTAAGTCAGAAGAAAAAAAGCAGGGTATAAAATCCAAGTTAGTTGCCAAGCACCAACAGTTTGGGTATCTGCTTTAAAGAATCAGGAGCCAGTATCCATTGATCTCAGTTTCAAGGCATTGCTGACTTTCTAGGATATAGTGAAGTCCCAAATAACAAACACACCGCACAAGTACTAGTCGGCAGCAGAGAAAGGTCAGTCTCCAACATCTCTTTGACAGAAGGCAATTGTCAATTCCACTCTATCCATGTGATACTGACGGACTCCCTATAGAGTTCCAGGGTCCAGCAATTCACCCCCAGGGCTGCTGAGACAGTCCATTTGAACATATGCACAGCTGTGTTATTGTATCTGCTACAAAAGGCCAGCAAAATTAGCTGCAGCTGTTGTCCTAGTCACCCAAGACCTCTGGTGGTCTACACACAACTGAGTTTTTTTTGTTTTTGTTTTTGTTTTTTACCAAAAACAACTTCAAATGGAGTATGTACTAAAATGAGGCAGAATGAAGTTGATTTGGGATACACAGAAGACATGGAGGTAATTACAAATAGCCATCTCTAGCTTTAATTTTGTTAGTTTAAATTATTAAAGATTAAAGCTCATGAAGTTTATGGCTTTTTATATGTTAGGCTAAATAACAAAGCATCTTTCTACCGTCATTCTTACAGCAAGTGTAACTCATAAAGCATGCAAACCATACTTATTTAAGAGGGTGCTGGCTCTTACCGCAGCTTTTAAACAAATACTCTTTTACTACTGCTAAAACCCAAGTCACTACAGTGTAGTTAAATTGTTTAGATTCTGGTGAATCACTATGGAAGCACAAATCTTGCATTATAATAGCAACAGAGAAAGGTTGCTGTTAGAATGGAGTCAGTGGCAGTAGAGACTGTTTCCTCCCTCATGTCCCTCTTTACTCTCAGGAATGGCTATTAATGAATAAACTTTATGGAGAAAGTATGTGACCACTCTGATGGAGATAATATAGTCATAAAATCCATGTGCTTCCTAAGTAAGCCATAAACAGTAAACTCAAATTATACCTAATTATAAATTATCCAATCAATTAAACCATGAGAACTGCGTATGCCCCAGTGAAAACGAAAAATAATTGTTCTGGGATATTTTTACTAAAAACACATTCACCTAAAATATTCAGGCAGTAAACCACACATTCTGGTCCCTGACAAGAACACATACACGTTTTCAATTCTGCAGCTCAATGTACACATGTGAAATACAGCCCTAAATTACCAATGTATAGAATGTGACTTGTACCATACCATCAGCTGACCTGGACTTCATGACTTTATCTGCCTAGTGGCTGAAATGAAGACTCTGAACTTTGTTAAGGTTAACAAAAGGGCTTTGGTGACAGCCACTCTACTATCCCGAGCTAGATAAACTTTCACCAACAACTATTTCACATAATATTTACCACCTCAATAGTGAATTTCTATATTCTAAAATCTTAGTAATTCAACAGGCCTGATAGAAGGGCTTGATAAAGGGGTTGAGGCGCCTGGGTGGCTCAGTTGGTTAGGTGTCTGACTACAGCTCAGGTCATGATCTCATGGGTTCAAGCCCCGCATCATCGGGCTCTTTGCTGACAGCTCAGAGCCTAGAGCCTGCTTCAGATTCTGTATCTCCCGTTCTCTCTGACTCTCCCCAACTGGCACTCTGTCTCTCTCAAGAATAAACATTTAAAAATTTTTTTTCGAAGGGGGATAAAGTGAAGAAATAAGGTAATGAAAATGTCAACATCTGTGGCCAATACTGGGGAGGAGCTTCACATACATGATTGCATTTAGACCTTAACAGTACTACCATGTGGTAGGAACTATAATTGTTACTTTATAGATCCAGACTTGGGCTTCATTTTACCCAAACACCTAATGAGTGCTGGGCTGGAATTAGAATTTGTTTGCTTCTAAAAGCCTTTGTCTGTACTGCTACATAATCCTCCTTTGCAATACCTCTGAGTTACTGTCCTTATTGGTGAAACTGTAGACAAGCTTGTTAGTACAGGATCAAAGGATACAAATTTGATTATGTTCCTACAAAACATGCCAAGATCTAGGCAAAAAGCGTGGGGTAAATCATAATTTACTACAAATTAAAATTATGTATAAAATCATCATTTCATCAAATCTTCCTTTCTGACCATCAAACTGAATACATCCCCCAAAATAAAGATGACAATAAAACTTGGTAACTATTTCTCAAAATATTGAAGGGGTGACAATAAATCAAAGAAATAAGACCTAACAAAAAAAAGAAAGATAACTTTAAGGTGTTGCTGGTGCTTTCTGAAAGATTCTCAGTGTTGCCCAGATGTAGGGTGACCTCTCTTCGTCAAGAGTATATGAGAACATCACCTAACCAAGGTTTTGGCAAAGCAAGGAGGAAAAATGTCAGAATCAACTTTATCCAAACTGTAGCTTTCAATTTTAAGTCATCAGTAGGCTGGACAGCTCTCAAGATAGTTTAGGCCAGGGATTAAAAAACTTTTCCTGTAAAGGGCCAGATAGTAAATATTTTAGGCTTTGTAGGCCCTTTGGCCTCTATTGTAACTATTCCGTTCTAGTATTATAGCACGAGAGCCTAGACAATAAACACATGAGTGGTTACATCCCCCAAAAAATTTTACTTACAAAAAGTATGTGGTAGGCCAAGTTGGCCCACAGGTTGTTGTTTGCCAATTCTGGTTTAAGCTCTATTTTTTCCCCCATGTTGGGAGCAGAGGAGGTTTGCTTAAGTTATTATCACTTACAAGACAATGGGTTCTTGATGGGGAGGAAAGAAAACAGGAGGTAGAAGACAGAGTTGTCTTGATGCAAAAGCAAACAGGGAGGTCTATGTCTTCAGAGAAACTAAAAGGAACTATATAAGGGACACCTTTAACTTCAGGAATTTCCTCATTAGCAAAAGGAAAGGCTGAAGTAGATCAAAGAGTTTGAGAATACTCTGTTCAATCAAGTCTTGTGAAGTCCCAATGTGTAAAACACATTAATCCACTCACACTTTAGTTACAACTCGAATGAGCAAGCCTCATCTCTTAGATCTTGAGCCATCTAAAATGCCCATGACTCTTTCCTAAATATCTGAACTCCAAGTGTAGGTTGAAAGCCACCATGGGAGACAAACATAAAGGCTCTATTTGTGACATTTTGTGATTGTGTGATTTAATTTGTATTTATTCCTGCTCTTAAGGTAGATCTACATAACACTACAACTGTTCTCATTTTAAGATGTCATCTATGGCATCTTCCAAGTAAATATCTATTAGTCATTAGATCTCTAAAAGAGCAACATGGTTGGTTTAACACAGTGTTGCTGTTTCTTTCTGCACAACAAATTGCTCAAATTTGTTCAGCTGTTAAAAACTTTTAAATGAAAAATTAAAAAATTTAAAAAAAGTAAATAACACAATCCAATAGGCCTGGTCTTAGAGTCCATGTGAACTAAATTTCAGATTTATCCCAATTTTAGTCTTGTCTTCACATGCTCAGGCTGCCATAACAAAACACCATAGATTCAGTGGCTTCACCGATAGGGATTCATTTTCTCAGAATTCTGTTATGATGCCAAGATCAAAACACAAGCATGGTCAGCCCCTAGTGAGACTCATCTTTGCTACCTCCCTCTCTTCCTCCATCTCCACTACGTAAGGACACCGGGAGACAGAATCTATTGACAAGCCAAACTATGGACAGGTTCTGCCTAGATAACCTTATTCTCAATAGATTTTCACATCTTTGACATTTTTAATCTAACCCCATCGTTCTAGTCAGACTTTTTATGATGAGCTGTTTTTAGGTAGTATCATTTGGAGGGCAAAGAGAAAAGCTAGAAATGTTGCTGTATGCTTGGAACGCGTGCATTTACAGGAAGTGTCATCTTCATTTTTTTTTTCTTTTGATTAAACGCAGGAAGCACTACAAGAGCATTTTTTCCTCCAAACACTAAACAGATTTGAATTTTGGGCTTTAACCGTCTGTTTCAAGCAACAAGTATCTTGATTAGGAAGGTGTTTACAGAAGTGGCCTTTCTGTAGTCACTGGAATTGAGTTACTTCTGTGAGACTGGCCAACAGACTGACTGCAGGTTTCCTATGAGGAAAGCACTGCCTGGCTAGTAATTGAGTTTGGGTTTTCATCCGAGGTGGCAATTGTCTGGTGATAAGGTTTCATCTCCTGCAAGCGCCTTTCTCTAGTGCCTAGCACAATGCTGGGTGCCAAAGAAGCATGCCGTGGAGGTTTTCCAGGTGCTTTAAGCTCAGGATGCAGCCTCCCACCCGAGATTCAGGACCCCTGGGGAAGATAATACATAGAAACGCTGAAGGAGGCTGTCACTGCTATTATCTTTTTGGGAGCAGAGTAAGTCTGCTCCTCCAAGGATAGTTGTAGTTGTTTTTCCGAAAGAAATGTGGGCCCTTTTTAAGCACATTTGGTCCTAGCAGCTGTGGTATTTTATGTAGCATTTTCTTTTATTTTTCTCTCCTTTAAGACCAACAATAAACAAAGCTTACTTTTTCTTCTTTTATAACTTCACAATACATGATGCACAGTCACTGTAATTATTCCAAGAGGCAGCATGGTCTTGCATTTATCCCATTTTATCACCCACCGGAGGATACCATGTTTCCTATTACTGCTGGTGAACTTGATGCCATTATGTGTAATTTCTTCCAGATGAGCTGTAGCACTTAACTTTCTACTTCAAAATACTGAGTTATGTTTAAAACAAGCCTCGCTTCTATCAAGTGATTTCCCAAGGCAGAGAATTCAAATCTAATTAAACACATTGCTTCCCCATCAACATCTTCTCTGTGCCCAAATTGTTTAAGAAGTACACAGGTGTCAAATCAAGCCTGGAAACAATTTTTAGGTTCTGGGTGGACATTAACGAAGATCGTTTACTAAACTACTAATGATAGAACAATAACCATAAGAGAACTAAAGATAATTTATAGAATGAGGTTTTTCAAGCCGCAATGCAGGGCTTCTTGTCTCGCTCTGCTGTCCCACACGTGCATAATACCTTTTGGGTTTTTCCTCCTACAAATACAAATTTAAAAGAGACTTTTTGGAATTAAGTGCCTACAGTGTGACAATGTGTTTAACAAGGTATATGGTTTATTTCTAATGGTCACAGCCCTAACAGTAAAGTATTACAGATATGCAATCCCTCACCCAAAATCCTGATAGCCATAGGTATTCCAGAATTTAGAATTGTTTGGATTTTAAAAGATAATAAGGTGCATGTATATATTACATGTTCTATAACTAAACAGGATCAGGTAAAGTATTTGGGAGGCAACTTATCTGCAGTGAAACGTAAATCATTATATTAAGTGAAATTAAAACACACACACACAAAATGGTTCATTAATAATCACCAATGTACTTGCCATACATTCATTTGATTTTTTTTCTCCAGAGGCTTTTGAATTGTGCACTTGCAAATTAGCTGTTGTAGATGTTTAGGCAAGTTAAAAGAGGTTAAATACAAAGCTATACTGCTAAAATATAGCTGGATTGGGATTTGAACCCAGGACTGTTTGCCTCCAAAGGCTATATTCCAATAAATGGAGAGTGATACAGATTAAAAAAAAAAAGATCTCGGTAAGAGAAAGCAGAACAAAATAGAGGTCAGGCAGGGGGAGGAACAGGGCAGAAAAATAAAAGGACATTTAATCTAAGTAAAGAAAGAAATAGCCATGACATCCTCTGCCCAAGGGTAGCCAGAGAGACCATGAGAACAGTGATCAGAGACAGCAAGGGTTGGGGCGCCTGGGTGCCTCAATCGGTTACATGTCCGACTTTGGCTCAGGTCAGGATCTCCTGGTTCTGTGAGTTCTAGCCTGGTGTCGGGCTCTATACTGACAGCTCAGAGCCTGGAGTCTGCTTCGGATTCTGTGTCTCCCTCTCTCTTTGCCCCTCCCCTGCTCGCGGTCTGTCCCTCTCTCAAAAATGAAAAAAGAAAAACAGAAAGAAAGAAAAAGAGCAAGGGGATGAGCAGAGTGGGAAGAGAATAGTGTGCCAAGGGTCCCTGGAGAAAAAATGGATTCTGCACAGACTGACGGAGGCGGCTATGGGGATGACAAGAACCTTCTCATTGTACCAAAAGTGTCTCCAATTTCCATAGCTCCTGTTTATTAAGATGTATTCAAGCAATACCTACCATGTGCCAACACTAGGGAGAAAGCTATGAAAAACATGGGCATATCTCTGCACTCCTGGTCCCACCACTTATTAGCTGTGTGGCAAAGTTACACTCCTCGGGGTTGCAATCTATTCACTTGTAAAATAAGGATAATATCATCTAGCCAAAAGATAGTAAATGGTGAGAATTAATATATTACACGTGAAGAACCAAGCACGGTGCCTAGAACAAAGCAAATGAAATATTTGCCAATACTATTAAAGGAATTTTATCCTTTGAGACAACTGATTTCTCTAACCAAAGAACTGTCCACCTTCTGGAAGTATTTGCAGAAAGCAAACCAGACTACTAAGTACCAACTTCTGGTCAAATATAATTGTTATTCAATCAGCAATCCTGGTGAGTTTGCTCTATTTTCAACTCCAACCCTAACTTGTTGTGTTATCCTGAATGAGTCATTTAACAGCATCTGCTCCCCCCTCTGCAAATTGACTTCTGCTCTTTAACTCAAGGGTACTGGAAGAGGCTTTAGGGATAAATGAAGGAGAAATCACTGCTTCAGCTAATATGCTGCTCCAAAACATGGGTTTTTAGACAACTCGCAGGAACTCGTTGTAACATTAGGAAAGATACACACTGAGATAAAGCAAGCTTCTCTTGCATGCTTGTACCTGAGAGGAATCTGTATGGGTGACCACAGCATAAGCAGAGAGAGTCTGAATTAACATTGCTTTTCTCAATCCTGTAGTAATATTCCCAATCAAAAATACAGTGCTCTTTTGAATACAAACATTATTTTCTCCCAAGTTAGAAAATTGAGAATTGCTAAAAGAATTGATCTATTTCAACTGCTTTTATAGTACAAGTTGATAATCCAAATGGCAGTCATTCGTTTTTGACAACATCAGTAATAGATTTTGTGGGCAATCACTTTCATTGAAAACCACCTATGCTGCTTTGCCTACCTGTAAGACGGCATCCTGCAAGGGAAAAGAGTAAAGATCTTGGGTATATCCAATGCCTTGGGCACACAATTGGGAAAGGAACTGCTAGGAGATAACTCCAAGTGTTTACTTACTATTTGCTATCAATGCAATGTGGAGAATCCATGCAAAATGGAAAGCTACCATCTTGAATACAGGAAATATACGTGGAAAAGCTGGAGCCATAGGACCATGGCACCCTATTATCTATGGGATAAAGTTCCTAATGTTTGAGGACAGTATCCGAGATGCATAAAATAGTCTCTTTTGTCTGTGATGGACAAGTAAAGACATGAGACAGAACCTTACAGAACAGATTGTCTCCCCACCAAATTAGATCCCATTGGTCTGAATTTTTTCCCTTTTATCATCCTCCAGTCCTATTCAACCACATTCCCAACCCTGCTGTGAATTCATTTTTAGTCTTTGTACACTGTGTTCCCTTTGCCTGGAATCCTTTCCCATTCTCTAACCTCTTGGTTAACTCACCCTTCATGTTTCATATTATGACTAGGACTCTTCCCCTGACCTCCTAATGTCCTGGTTAGCTATCCCTTTTTGTGCTCACGTAGCCCTTGACCTTCTGCATGATAAAAGTTTCTCTCCTCATCTGTCTCTTCCACTTGACAATAAGCAAATCGAAGGCAGAGGCTGTGTCATATTCACAAGTGAATTCTCAGGGCCCAGCACAGCACTAGCACAGTCACATAGTAGGCACTCAGAAACTATCTGTGGAATGTTGACTGAATGAATGAGGCTACTTCCATGAATTAATCAAAGGATGACTGTAGTTCACCGTACCAGTGCCTATATCAACAGCCCAACAAAAACTTATATGCAGCTTAGCAATGAATGTTTCAGGGGTGTTTATAGCCATCTACAGGACTGGCCACCATTTACTATCTTTAATTCTAGTTCAGACTTTAAGGTTTGGTTCTAACTTCAGTGAAGGAAAAGAACACGGCTTGACAATCTCTTAGTTTTGTTGATGAAAATGAACCAGAGTGAGAAATGCAGACCTCATTAGACTTGAAAGTATTTTTAGTTGGAGAACATTGGCTTTAGACCGCCAGCAAACCAAATGGAAGAGCATTGTAATGAACTGCATATATGTTAGTGAAAATGGTCAAGTGGGATCAGGATTCAAAGAACTGCCTACTATTTCTACCAAATCAGTCTGGTTGCCCAGCAACTACTCCATATGGGAATTGCACATGACGACATAATAGATCCCCATCTCAGAAGTGGACAAGCCAAAATCATTAAGATGTGCAGTCTGACTTACATTAACCCTACGACCTTGGTCAACTGCGAATGAGTCTCATCCTTTGCCTACACAAAAGGTGAGGTCAGAAGAACACACAAATACTCTGGGTGCCCTGAGATACCGTGGATGTGTTTAAGGAGAGCTGAATTCATAACACATACAGATTTGATTACCTCTGCATCCCGAACTCTTCCCATTGCACTAGTTTAGTATACCAGTGATAAAAGGTGACATCTTGGCTGGCCTTGGCAGAAAGAGAAGACCTGTGTTTTTCTATGCCATTTCTGAGTCTCACATTCCTTCTGATCTGTCACTGTTACTACCCACTCTTTTTCCAAAAGAGGGAAAATAGCAAACTATAAAGCTAATAAAACAGCAAACTATAAAGCTACTGTTCTAACATTTTTTTTTTACTTAAAAATAGAAGAAAATAACACTGTAAAAAAACTAGCAAAAAGGACATCAAGGGATTTATATACAAAATGAACAAATGAATAAATAAAATCAAGTTACTGTTTGTTAAAAATCACTATACAGTTCTTATATATATTATGTATGCCAAACATTATTATCTGGGTTGATATGCCAAGTACTCAGAACACTTAATTTTATGAGATACGTGTTATGAACATCACCCCTAAAAGATACAAAGTTTAAGTAACTTGCTACAGGCCAAGTATCTACTAAGTATCAGACCCTGGATTCACACCAGGCTGAGTGACTCCAAAGATGACCCTCTCACCTCTGCACAATGCTCTTTCAAGAAAGGCCCATAAGTATATGAAAAATGCTTCTATCACTAGTAATAAAAGAAATACAAATGAAACCTAATAGCAATGTGCTATTCACCAATCCAGCTATGATTTAACACAATGCTAAAATTTAACAGACACTGTTGTATATAGTGTGTAACATGGTGAATCCCAACTCTTTTGCCAATTTTTTCAATTATCATCACAGTGGAATGGCAAAAGATTGTGAGTATAATAATGATCCTCCATATTAGTCACTATAGGCATACTTTCAGTGAATTATGGGCAGTATTTGTAATTTTTATCTCCTGTTGTTTGTTCTGATTTATTGAAATATAACTTCATGTCTATTTAATGTAATTAAAAGATCGGGTGTGCAAAAATATTCAGTGTAAGCAAGGATAAAGTAAAACTCCTTTCAGAGACTGCTGGTGAGAATATTTAGTATAACCTTTCTAGAGTGAACCTAGGCATTATGCATCAAGAGCCTTTGAAAGCTGTCCTTTGACCTACTCCAAGAAATCTGTCCTAAAGACATCATCAGAATTTTTAGCAATTACAAACATTAAATATTGACTAATAATTTAGAGTTGTAAAAACCAAAGTGTTCTAATGTCCAAAATTAGATGACTGTTGTGTAGTTATGAAAGACAAAAAATCATAGCATAGAACTCACTTTAACATGTAGTGAAATTACCAGAATATCACATACACACACACACGCGCACACACTCTCTCTCTCTCTCTCTCTCTCTCTCTCACACACACACACACACACACACACACACCCCTCCCTGCCAGAGAGAGAGAGAGAGAAAAGGAAAGGGATAAAGAGAAGGCTTCTCTGGAATACAATACCCAAAAATAAGTAGTGGGTAAGTTTATTTAACAATCGTCAGTGTTTTTAATTCCAAACTTCTAAGGTTTCCTCAATATTCTTAATGTAAAAATACTAAAAAATTAATTAAAACCTACAATAAAACCTACTAATACTCTGAGCTTGAATTAGAGGACCAGAAATCATTTAACATTTTAGTTTAAAGGTCTACAGTGCCTTAAAGCATTTAAAGCAAAGGAAGAAATATGAAGCTCTCAGATTTTAAAGAACAACCCTTACAGCAACAAAGTGCCTTACAGTTTACAAATTCCTTTCCCAGAGAAGACAAGGCCAGTTTAATCCTGAAATGACCTTTCAGGAGAAAAGTCCTAATATTAAAACTTAAAAAAAAGAGCAGACAGACCTCACTGTTAGATGCATGAGGGCAGTATGTTGACTGACCTCACCCCATCTCTAACCGCAGCACTGAACTAAGCAGATGAGAAGTCCTACTCGGCCAGAATCATGGGTTAGGTCATTAAGGTCAAGGCCTACACACAGACTAAGTTCCTTTGATTCTAAATCTGGCACACTTTCCCTTAAGCCATCAAAATAATCAGGTCATTCTTTGAGGGACACAGTACAGAGAGGAATTCCCTTTTTTCTGAGTTTTGCTAGGAGCAGCATGGAACACAGGTTTCCAAGTAGACTAAATTCGGGATTAAATACATAGCTATGTGTTTGCTATGTCATCTTTCCAGGCAACTCATGTTGAGCCATTAGTGTTCCTGTCCCTAAAATGAGAACAGTAATGCCAACACCTGTAAGCCTATCATGAAGATTAAATAAGATATGTACTATGTGCTTGGTGCCATGTGACTTTGGGCAGCTATTTCTTGCTCCTGCCGGGCATCACCCCCTGCCTCATCCCACTGATGCACAGGCACAGACTTGTTTTAAGCCTGAATATCTTCCTTTTGTAGTCAAGAAGACCGAGTTGGATGCCTGGGTGGCTCAGTTGGGTAAGTGTCCAACTCTTGATTTCAGCTCACAGTTCATGAGAGCAAGCCCCACAGCGGGCTCTGCACTGCTTGGGATTCTGTCTTCCTTTCCCTCTGCCCCTCACACTCTCTTCCCAAATAAATCAACTTTATAAAAAATAACAAGAGTTAAGCACCATCCTGCAGAGAACAAATATATACAAGTAGGAGTATAAATCTTAAAAATGCCCACTTTACCCAGATATTTTCTTCATACTCTGTACATTTGCTACAAAGTGCTCAATACAGACCACTGAATCTCTTTTGATGCTAAATATAAGAAACTACTTGGGTAACAGCATTCAGTCACATGTTCAGCTTCGAGAATATTAACAGGGTAAAATGCTGTTTTGCCTGCATGTGACCAGGGCCTGATGGAAGTCTTTTTTATTATTTCCTTTTTAAACATGGAAAATCTGGCTTGAAGATATGCAATGGGAAAAAGCACGTACATTTTATTTTGTCACTCTGAAGGCTTTACACTAAGCCTAAAAGCTCTTGGCTAAAGTGAAAAAACACTAGAGACCCATTTTGAATAGTAAGAGAACCTGAAAAGATTTCAGCTCATCTGCAGTTGTGGTGGCTGGCAGGAGGTACCTTTTTTTTAAATTGATTTTTCAAATGCCTGATCGTCATCAAGCTTGCAGATTTCAACCTTGTCTATAGAGTATAAGCAAACGTTCACAAAGAATGAGAATTTTGAAAAATTGTAAGTTATTTGGACTCTAAATTTGAAAATGGGGAGATTGGAGACATTGACAGTAATCCTAATGGAACGAAGGTTCCCAAGTAAACCTTAGATAGAAGGCCAACTCTTAACTACTTGAACGAATATAGAGGTTAGGCCAAGGAAAGGCCTCATTTGAACAGCTGCCGGACACAAAACTCTTGCTAGAAATTTCCAAACTGGGCTTGGTTTCCTCCTCTTTGTCCACATCTGCTAGCTTTATAGTGGGAATGATTGAATGAAATGTCAAGTACAAGGAAAGCTCTTGAAATTATCCCTAAGTCAGAGTAACCAATCCTTTAATAGTTACACTGCCAGTAAATCAGGGTATCTGCAGTCAGCCTGGCTAGGTGAAGACTTTGGGTGCCCCCACCATCCGTCATTCAAAGTCAAAAGATTCTTGGGGCATCTGGGTGGCTCAGTTAAGCATCCAACCTCAGCTCAGCTTAGGTCATGATCTCACTGTTTGTGGGTTTGAGCCCTGTGTCAGGCTCTGTGCTGACAGTCTGAAGCCTGCTTTGGATTCTCTCTCTGTCCCTCTCCCACTCACACACAGTCTCTCTCTCAAAAATAAACATGAAAATAAATTAAAAATAAAGTAAAAAAAATTCTAAATCATAAGATTAAATATAAGTCCAACAAAATTCTCATTTTATCATTTATTATTACTTTTTCCCTTTGAGAATCTAATATTAAGTAATGGCCAGATACTTTTTCTCATTTCAAGATTCCCCTTGCTGTGCTGGTTCCCTGAACATAAACAGTCTACAGGTTAGATCGTCAAGCACCAAGTGAGAATTAAAAAAATAAATTCAGTAACACTAACCCATTTGCTTTAGAAAAATTTAATTCATTAACAGTTACTGGTTTTCTTGCTCATCTACAATTCTTTGTTCACATCTCAATTAGGGCATTGAATACTACTGCTGTGAAATCATGCTAAATATCTCATATGAAGCACGTAATTTAGATTCTATTTAAAATGAGTTTCATAGTATATTCCAATTCCCTGTATGTCTGTATGCCCTGAAGGCAGAGCAGCTGTTTCTTTCTTTCCTGTAGCTTCTGTGCTTAAAACAGTGCCCAGCATAGCAGGCACTCAATCAGTATCTGGGAAGTGACATGACAGATTCCGAGCAATCGGAGTTGATTTTCTCCTGTTGGTGTTACTGGTTACATCTTTCACATAAGGAAAGTTTTGAGAAGTTCCATGACTGTCTAAGGGCAATCAGTGGCAGAAATGGAAGGAGATCTTAAACGACCTTTCTGATGTCCTGAGAGAACATCCTTTCCACCGCACCACCCGATCTCCCAGCAACCACCTTCTTTAACTTCATGACGGCTGAGTTAAATAGTGGCAGTGGTTGTAAACAACAGAACAAGTTTCTGACATGTGTTTATGGTGAAGATACTAATAAAAGAGCTGCTTCTCGTAAACTTAGCTACCAAGTTCGTTACATTTGCTCATAAATATGGATATAAACATTTGTTTGTCAAATCAAATATTGCTAATTCCCCCAGACAGAAGAATCACTTTTTGGTCTAGGAGAAAACTCTTTCCTTCCCACTTCTCCTAGGCTCTCAGCCAGTTTTCTCAAACCCTGAGCTCCTCAATGAGCCTAAGGATTTTGAGGTAGAGGAGATGGAAGGGAAACTTGAATCTCTTGCAGGCTACGTCTGTTTTCTACACCTATCTCCCCCCTAAGGCAAGAGAGCAACAGAGTCATACACCTACTTGAAATGGAGAAAGGAAAGAATGGGAGGTGTAGGTCAAAGGGTAACAAGAAAACCTAAGTATAATAGTAAAATGAAGTTTATATCTCAAAAAGTCACATGTATTTTTTTTTTCCAAGTCAGGAAAAAGTATTACAGCAAAAACCACAAAAATTAACAGAATAAAAATATATATCCCATCTCTGTTTTCAAAATAATAAACTTTACTACTAATACACAAAAACTAAACCATTCTTTTGGACTCTCATAAAAAGATTAAGTAGTTTGATAATAAGCTATATGCAAGAGAATAGACACTCCTGTTAAGATGCCAAAACATTTTTTAAAAATATTTGAAAAGCTTTCAACATTTCTTTTAACCCAGAAATTACATTTCTATGAATTTATCCATTGAAAGTAATCATTTAAATTGACAAAGATGTTTGTATGAAGACGTTCATTACAACAAACTGAATGCCAACCAGTGGGGAAATGGTTTTAAATATGGGTTTCAACATGCAATGGCATCTCCTGCAACTGTTACAACTGATGGTAATAAATTAAAAAGTTAATAAAACAGTATTACCTTCTACCCTGCATAGGCTTATGTACATGTAAAAAGTCTGAAAATCTACGTAATATGAAAGGTTATTTCTGAAGACTTTTTTTTAATGTGTATTTTTCAGAGAGCAAGACAGAGCATGAGCAGGGGAGGGGATGAGAGAGAGGGAAACACAGAATTGGAAGCAGCCTCCAGACTCCGAACCGTCAGCACAGGGCACAACATGGGGCTTGAACTCACAAACCAAACTGTGAGATCATGATCTGAGCCTAAGTCGGACACTTAACCGACTGAGCCACCCAGGTGCAACTGAAGAGATTTTATTTGACTCTTTAATTTGGTTGTATTTTCTGTGATTTCTGAGTATTTATTATTTTTATGATTAGATATACCTTAAAGGTTACAGTCATTTTCACTCTAGAAAGGAAAAGAGGGAAGGAAAGGGGGAGTATAGGAGGGAAGGGAGTCATCTCTTTCGGTAAAACCAGAGTGACATCCCATAACTCAAAGATTTGGCAGCCAAGAGTGTTCTTGGGGAAAAAGTAACAAGGTCAGCATCATTAACAAGATCCTCAAAGGAACTTTGTCCTTTTGTTCCCCTGAAATTCTTCTCTATACTTTAAGGTCTACGGACCAGATGGTAACGTGCTGAAAGGTGTACTGCCTCAGATACCTTCTTACCATTGGCCTGGTCTTTCTTTTTCAGGGGTTCCTCCAGGAGCCCAACCTCAGGTCCCATGATAAATTTAAGTCCAAAACTCCAAGAACTTCTTTCTCTCCATGTTCCCTGCTTTGGATTTATACCTCTCTTACCTGTCAAAATGCATATATCATGGTCTCTGCTAAGTAGCAACTGACACTAGTGAGCTATTATGATTTAATTACAACTATTTTAGCATTCTATTTTTTTTTTTTTTTTTTAATAAAGGAGCATGTTAGATGTTTTGGGAAAAATAAAGAAATATCAAGCATGGTTGTTATACTCAAGCTTGGGAGACCACAAATAACTAAATAATGCCAGAGATTTATAAAACTAACAACAGCAATGTGAGCTATATAACAGTGAAGTATTTACGTCAACAGTGGGGTCAGATGAGTTGGAGGTTTGGAGATCATATGACCAGAGTTTGAGACCCAGATCCTTCCCCTTCCTTGTTCAGACAAGGGGTCTTAATTCCTCTGGGTCTCCATTTGTTTTTCAAGAAATTAGATATTGTAATATTAACAGCTTCTTTATGGGATTGAGAGAGATTATTTGTAAAATACTGCATCCATGGGTGTACAGGCATAATATCCTTCAAAGCACTGGTTTACTTTATTATGCCCTATGTGATCAGTTTCCTGATGTATCTCCATGTTAGACCAACCCTGTTCACTTCTCCCTGCCTTGGCAAGAATACTTGTGTTCAAATCAGCAAGAAAAAGAAACCTGAGTCACAGAAGCAGCTGCACATCGAGTTTATCACTTCGAGTTAGACATCATCAGTGGCCCCTGGGAGATACTCGTCATTTCTGAGTGATAAAGAATATAAGACTAAAGATTTCAGTTGAGTGACATGGATAAGGCAAACATGATGTGAACCCTTTTCATTTTTTAAATGTTCCGTTTAACCCAGTGTCTCTCAGTACCACGTTTTCAGAATTCACAGAGAGGGAGACCAGTCTGTTTTATTTGTTTCAATATAGAAGAAAAAGTTTCAGATGAACACTGAAATTAGGAGTTTATGCCCTCTCTTGTACTCTCCCCACCTACTTGAACTGTGGCTTTAACATGATTCTGAAATCCCAAACTTACAAAATAAAAGGTCTGATACTTTTAAAAAAGTGTTCAGTCTCTCAAGTAGTGGACATAATAGAGCTACTCCCCCTGCCGGCTTTACTGAGATATAATTGATCAATAAAAATTATGTATGTTTAGCATCTAAATATGATCATTTAATATACACATTGTGAAATGGTTACCACAATCAAGCTATTATTTAACACCTCCCTCAGCTCACATAGGTGTGTGCGGTGAGAACCCCTAAGATCTACTGCCTTAGCAAGTCTCAGGGACACAGTGCAAGATTGTTAACCAGAATCACCATGCTGGGTATTAGGCTATCACATCTTGTTCATCTTACAATTCCAAGTTTATACCCATAACTTTGAGAGGTCATAGAGAACAGGGGCACTGCCAGGTGAATACAGACTGGCAAATACATTAAAGAGAAAAAAGCCAAAATTCTGCAAATTACAGATTTTGTGAGCTTGTAATTAAACCATAGCAGAATCCTAACCTGCTTATGTATCAGGCAATTCATGAGCCTTTAGAACATAATGTTATGATCACTGGCTTACTAAAAGCCAGTCACATTGTGAACGTGAAAGAGATTGTAGGCTTAATTTACGTAAGTCTGTTAGAATGAGCAAGAATACTTTTTTTGTGCTTAACATTTGCTGATTTTCAAGCCACTTTCATGGTTTTTCTTAAAACCTCATAACCTCTCCCTAGGCTAAAAATGGGTTTTTGTTCCAATTCGAATTCAGGAGGAAACACACAAAAGATAATTAAGGGTTACAAGGGAGCAAAGCTAGTGAATGGAAGAGCTAGGATGTTAGCTTGACTTGTGAAGGGTGATCCAGTGTCCTGGTCACCACAATCCCAATCTCTTTTCAATGGCTGAATTTACAGATGTGAAGGTATTAGGAGGTTCGTCTACTTTGTCTTTTTTTAAGCTTTCTAACACTGGGATGATTCATTTCACAAACAAATACTATTTGCTTCAGTTCAAGAGTCAAACAGCTAAGTGGCTTAGAAGTAGGACAAATCATTCTTATATTGGTAACCATTCAAATCCCCGCATCTCTGAAATCCTGAATTAGAAATTTCTGTAATGCTTCATTCAATCAAAAAGACCATATTTTCCCCCCTGGACATTGGCTATATACTATAAATTGCTTAATTTATGAACTATTGTTAAAGGAATTGACATTGGAACTTCAACCTAAGTAATCACTGACAATTTCTATTGAAGTTTTATTTTTTTTTCTGGGTTAATTGCTTCTTTTCTGGTTTTTATCATACAGGAGGTCATGATTTTGAAAATTAGCCATTATATTTCTGCATATTTTCATGCAATGAATCAGGATGTAAAGGTAGATATTTTAAGTGGATCACAGCCTAGCCATCTGACCATTATATCACCTCATAATTAAACAAACCTTTGAAAAACTATTACTTTCTGAATTGATATGAACCCCTTTTCTCAATGCAGATAATCATCCAGCACCTCAAATATCTCCATTTCTTTCGAATCCTGCTGAAAAACCCAGTTGAAATCAAGTTCCTTTGATGTTATTTTTTCACCCAGTCTTGTATCTCCATTACTACCATGGCACTCCTCCACAACCTGCACACATGCATGTGAAGCATGTTGCATATACCTGTGTGCACACAGGCACACAGAGCTATATAGTTACATTTGGAGAAGTTTGGAAGACTTCTTCAGGAACACATTTAAAGTCATCCAGGATTTAGTCCTGGGCATTTAAATCAGGCTAAGTCACCAACCATCAGTGGAAAACAAATATTGTCCTTGCTCTTCCAGTCCTATGAATTTTCTTGACTTTTCCCCCTTTTTTCCTCTTTACCCAATTACAATGTAAAACTCACTCTGAATGTTCTTGGTTTTGCTCCTCATGTGTTAAGAAGTCCACTTCTCTGTTTCTGAATTTCAGTGCTTCCCAGGACACTGTTGGTTGTTTTCCAAGCTTCTATGTATCTAGCCTGTCACCAGCAACATCAGCTTCCCCAAACCAACCCTGTCAGTGTCTGGCTCATCCCTTTGGAGAAAGGGAAGAGGGCCAACAGAGAGAGGACAACAGAGTGAGACCAAGCAGGAATGAAGATTTGTCAAATCTTTTGTTTCCTAGGCACAGCCCAATCCTCCAGAAGATTAGAGGATGCATTTTCCTTCGAAGTTTTTAAACTCTGCCACATTCATTAGTTACTGGTTATCACTGTGGAAAATTCATCTGGGACAAGGTTTGCCACAGGCATTACCATTTCAGTCATTTTTTAGGGCCTAATTTTCCCTGACAAAGCAAGTAAGGGAGAAAAGTTGCTAATGTTCAGCTAATATGTCTATTTAATAGCCAGTGAAATGCAGTCATGTCCATTTCCAAGAGTCATAAAGTGTTCAGTAGAAATGCTGGTTTATAACTATTCCGGGGCAATATTAGTTCAAGTATTTGGAGCGTGCGCGCGCGCGCACACACACACACATACACACACACACACACACACACACACAAAATGTGACAGTGTTTGAAAAAGGAGGTTATGGGGCTAGTAGGGAAGAGCTCCCAATTTGGGCATAGATTTAATTCTGAAACTAAGAATCTCACTTCTATTACAAAGCTACCTTACCTATAAATTTGGCCCCAACAGAAAATGACTCAGGCTATCAAAAGAAGAGATCTCTGACCACAAGTCCAACATCAAAAGGCCTGCCACAGGGCCACTTCTTCCAGCACTTGAGACTAACTTACTTGGCTTTAGAAATTCTGATCTGCTCAAATCAGACTACACTTGTTTGTATATAGCATATTAATACAGATTCATCATTAATATTATAGCATGAATCAACCTATCAGATCTTTTCTTAAATACAGGATTTTGTGGGACTAAAGGCCGTTCTAATTCTGTTAAGGAAAGTCAAAGTATAGAGAGGTGTGGTACTGCAAGGGAGGGCTACGGATGGTAGCGCCTTACAGAAGGGTACAGAGGGAAAAACAAAATTAAAGGAGTTTGAACTGTATGGATCCGTTTAGAATACGTGAATTCTTTCCCCAATAAGTAAATACAGGTCTATAAATGTATTTTCTTTACGATTTTCTTAGTGACACGATCTTCTCTGTAGCTTACTTTATTGTAAGAATACAGTATACAATACATAGAACATAGCAAATACGTGTTAACTGTGTATGTTACTGGTGAGGCTTCCAGTCAACAGTGGGCTATTAGCTGTTGTTAACCTTTTGGGGAATCAGAAGTTATACAAGGATTTGTGACTATGTGGGGGGTTGGCACCACTCAAGCCCACATCGTTCAAGGTCCACCTATACTCAACTGTCAGTGGAGCACAAAAACAGCCATAGACAACATGTAACAGTCTGCTCTACAATTAAACCTCATTTACAAAAATAGACAAACCAAATTTGACCTATGGTCTATGGTTGGCTGACTCTTGCCAGAAAGACCCACACAAGACTTATTTTTACATCGAGATCCCTTATCTCATGTAGATAGTAAAGCAGAACAAACATTAGATTTAGGAGCACCACCTTCCATTTCCGTCTCTAGCACTAAAGGCTGTGTGGTCTCGACTACCTTCCTTACCTCACTGGCCTCCCTGAGTTGTAACAAGGAAAAGGTAAACACCAACCTGTTTTAAGGTCTGAAATGTTTAAATCTCCTTAAGTGCACAGATAATTCTCATGAATCCTGTTTTCTCAAGTTTCGAGCCTCAGAAACAATTTCATTGCTGCAAATTATTAAAGGCTACACTTATCACATAAATCACTGGCATGGACCACTGACCAACGAACATGACTTCTTTATTAGAACACAGTATGCCAAAAGAAAAAACTGTTGAAAGAACTTTAATGGCACACCGAATCTACTTTTAGAGTTTTCATATTGTATCAAGCTCCCATGTCAAGTTCATTAAAAACCCAAGTTTGAGGGTCGCACTGGCTTTAGTAAATCATTCATAAATTGGGCAGCAACCCATCCAGCAAATGGAACCTCCATAAAGCTGCAGAAAAGGAAAGGTTTTTAAAAGACCAAGAAGGAGTTGAAAAGGAAATTGTTAGCCAAGAAAACGTTCTCTTAGGCAAGGCTTTCCTCCTAGTATTGACCAGAACATTCCAGTTAGCAGTTAGACTAAAGTTTACAACCCAGCAGGGAGGAGAGGAGGGTGGCATTGAAACTGTGGTTAGGTTATGTATTAAGTCTTAGTTTACGGACATGGGGCCTTAACATAATTGATTCCATTTTGGGCTTGTGGTTTGCTTTTTAACATGTTGTCTATCTCAATGGAAAAGTATTCAAACCTCTTAATACACGGTTCTTTTGAAACTAATTTTCTTAAGATTTGATTGAACTCTGTTTTATTAATGTGGCATGATTGTTTTAAAGTTACTCTAGTTAACATTAAACATTGTTTTGGAAAAGGAGTTCAAATACATTATTGAAAACAAACCTAGAGGGCGCCTGGGTGGCGCAGTCGGTTAAGCGTCCGACTTCAGCCAGGTCACGATCTCGCGGTCCGTGAGTTCGAGCCCCGCGTCAGGCTATGGGCTGATGGCTCGGAGCCTGGAGCCTGTTTCCGATTCTGTGTCTCCCTCTCTCTCTGCCCCTCCCCCGTTCATGCTCTGTCTCTCTCTGTCCCAAAAATAAATAAAAAACGTTGAAAAAAAAAAATTTTAAAAAAAGAAAACAAACCTATCAATTGTCAGACAATCGAATGAGCTGTCATCAGGCATAAACTGCATTAGACACGAATGGTTGTTACAATGCTTAAAAATAGAAGAGCTAATATGTTAACTTAAAATTTATGATAATTAAACTTAGAAATGTTTCTTCATGACGAAAAAAGTTATAATGAGTTTTCTATCAGAGTATTCAAGCACCTGATCAATGTTAAACATGTTATTGAAAATGTGTACAAATTAAGCCAAACGTGAGCATAAAGAAAGAAATAATAGACATTAGAGCAGAAATAGAAAGACTAACAACAGAAAAAGGTCGGTGATACTAAGAGTTGATTATCTGAGAAGACGGGCAAAAGTGACAAACTCTAGGCTAGGCCAAGTAAAAAATCAGAAATGAAAGAGAAGACATTACAACGAATGGCACAGAAATCAAGTGGATCATAAGAGACCATTCTGAACAATTGTATGCCAACAAATTAGATAATCTAGAAGAATGGATAAATTCTTAGAAAGATACAACCTATTAAGACTGAATCATGAAGAAATGGAAAATCTGAACAGACCCATAACAAACAAGTAGATTGAACCAATAATCAAAAGCCTTCCAACAAAATAAAATCCAGGACCAGGTGGTTATAAAACCCATTCTACCAAACCGAATTCTAGCAAACATTTCAAGAATGAACGCCCATCCTTTTCAAACTCAAAGAATTTAAGAAAAAGGAACACTTCTAAATTCATCTTACAAGGTCAGCATTACCTTAACAAAGCCAGACAGAAACACTACAAGCAAACTACAGGACCATACCCCTGAGGAACACAGATACAAAAATGTATGAGCAGACTGAATTTCAGAGCACATTAAAAGGATAAGATATGTATACATTGCATGAGAGTTTGGATTCACCAACCCTGAGATAATTTCTATTTTTATAAATTTGTAAAAGCCAAGAAAACTATAAATTCTGTTTCTTGAATATATAACAGAAGTATTTTTAAAATGTTCATTGTGGGATGAGTACAGTAGAGAATGCTCAACAGACGCTGAGACATGAATGAGAGAACTAAGAAGATACAGACCTTTTAATAAAGTGAGAAGACATTGTTACCTATTTTCACAGATGGGGTAAGGATCATGCCCAGAGTCCGGAAGCACAGCTGGTTACTGGCCAAGCTCAAACTACAGCCTGTACTTCTTAGTTCTTACTCTAGTCTTCTTTCCACTTTACCGCTATGAACTCACATAAATAGACAAAGGTGATTTAATAATAATATAGAGGCATCTGGGTGGCTCTGTCGGTTTAGAGTCCAACTCTTGATTTCAACTCAGGTCATGATCTCTCAGTTTATGGGATCAAACCCCGCACCTTGGGATTCTCTCTCTCCCTCTCCCTCCCCCCCAAGCACGCACTCACTCACGTGCTCTCTCTCAAAATAAATAAACTTTACAAAAGAATAATAATGCTATAGATAAGGCCTAAATTTGATGCTGTAAGTGGAAAATTAGGGATTTCTTAGAGACGTGCACAGAACAAGTCAAACCATGCTGACAGAGGTATGTATAAAGGGAGGAAGGGATAATGGGAGAGGTAAATCCTCCTAGGCAAAGGCAAAGGCAGTGCGAGGCACTGAGGCTTCAAAACAAGAAAAAATCAACTGTGGAACAGGAGAGGACAGTTTTATATATTCTCTTGACTTGGAAACTAGAGAAAAATGTAAGAAGTCTGGTTCATTCACTTATTCATTCAGCAAACATTCCTTAGCACCTACTATGTGGCACTGGCCGCGCTCAGTCCCGGAAACATGATCAACAAGCAATGTGTGGCACTAGCCCTCCAGGAGAATACTGTTTGACAAAGGAGACAGATGTTTGGCCTAGCAATAGCCTGCATGGAAGAGCAATTTTCGAGTAAGCAGAGTGTACAGGGAGAGACTGACCTAGTGAAGGAGGAGTAACTGAAGACTTGCTAGAGGAAGTAGTATTCATCAGTCAAGAGGATGAATCAGGCAGCCATGCAAAGGAGGAGGACAAGAGTTGCAGATGAGGAAACGCTTGTACTACCATTTCTCTTGACTTCTCTGCAGACTTAACAGAACTGGCACATTTTCCTGCTGGGGTTTCATGACATCACCAGCTACCCTTTTTCAATCTTCTATGCAGGCTTGTCCTCTTTTCAACATCTTAATGTTGCTCAGCCCCAAAATCTCCTGTCTACATTCTCACATTTGGTGACTTTTATCCAGATCACTAGCCTGATATCTAGGCCTGGTCTCACCACTGAGCTACAGATCAATGCGTCCAAAAACGTTTCAAATCTATTGTTTATCAGACATTTCAAAAACAATATGCCTTACCTGGGGCAGCCCTCCATTTTTTTGTGTTGAGTGGATGAGCTCTCTTGGAACACACTCATGTTAATAAGAGGAGCCAAAGTTGGTTTAAGCACAGAAAAAGAAATGCATTTAAGCTCAGCTACTACTGAGGATGAGTAGTATTTAGCAATGCATTGCAAGAGAAAAACACTATTTCAAGCCAATTACACTCTTCTGTTTTTACCTTATTTCATCTCTTAACAATCATCCCTAAGAAGGCATAGATGTTTTTTTAAAATTCTTTCATATGTAGCCTAAATTTTCATAAAAATTTAACAATATACATTCTCAGTAATGACGTAATTTTGCCAAGAAACATACATGAACCTGGGTCACTGGGAGAATGTCAGTGATGCCAGTCATCCAGGTATAGGCGTTAATTCTTAGATACTAGACTTGGTTTTGCATGGTTCCTCCAGTATCTAGCTGAACATGTATAACCAATGAACTCTTGCAGCCATCTGAGTGAGTCATTATGAAAGCCAAAGACAACAAAATGGCTTGCTAACTTTTTTGAATTCCTAGGTATATGGCCTTGCCCTTCAATTAAAAAAAAAATTTAACCTAACCACATCCCCTCACTGACAGCTTTTTGTTGCAAATACAAAATCATGAGAAGAGTGAATAGTTCAACTCTCAGCCTGATTTATAATGACAGTTTTCTGATACAAGGGAAATGAAGAATTGAGCAGATTCTGTGAAGTGAAAATTCCCAATTATGTTGTTCCCTTGTATTAATTAAACAGGTGCTAGGTAGTTTTCAGAGTAGCACTTCTGAGACCTCTGTTGTACAGAATTACTTACAGTTGTTAAATGCTGTGCTGTTCTCAATGCAAGCAGGGATACAAATCCTGATTGAACATCTACAAGGTACAATGTACCATTTTGCTTGGACTCCCTTGAGGAGTCACTACTAACCCTGAGGCACTTCTTGTATTTTACCAAAATTGTTTTTTTTTAATTTTTTTTTTAACGTTTATTTATTTTTGAGACAGAGACAGAGCATGAACAGGGGAGGGTCAGAGAAAGAGGGAGACACAGAATCCGAAACAGGCTCCAGGCTCTGAGCTGTCATCACAGAGCCCGACACGGGGCTCGAACTCACGGACCGTGAGATCATGACCTGAGCCAAAGTCGGATGTTTAACCGACTGAGCCACCCAAGGCGCCCCCAAATTGGTTTTTTTTAATAAAGCAAAATAGTCTGCTTTAGAAGGATTCCAATATTTGTCTAACACGCTAATGAAAAAAATTAAAGATCTTAACCCACTTCACTATCACCCTATTCCGTGATTTGCAAAAGCAAAGTATTTTCACTGGGTTCTGTATGCATAAATGATCCCTATTTTTAGAGTAGAATTTAAGGTCTCTCAGAAACTAGACCATCTCAACCATGCCCAAGAGTTAAACTAATCTAAGTCTGTGACTTCAAAACCTGCAACTTTTGACAAAACTTCATTCTGATTTCCAGAATAGAATTCTAAGAAACTAATCACTATTTTTTCTTAGTCATCTTTCAAATGCCTCAAATATCAACCTATGTGCAACAAAACTCGTCATCTTCAACAAAACCATTCTTCCATTTATATTCTCTGCATCTTTGGCTGAATATCCAGTATCTCAAACCAGAAGCCAAGAAGTTATCCTAGAGTCTTTTTCCTTACCCCCATATTCAGTCCACTACAAAGATCTTTGAGTTTCTCTACCTAAGTATGTCTAGAACCCTTCCTGCCTCTCCATTACCAATTCTACAACTCCAGTTCAGGCCTACATCATATCTAAACAATTTATAGTAGCTTCACTAAGTTGTTTTTTCTTCTATCCATGTCCCTTCTTCCCCATCAGTCACACAGTCATGGAAGCCTGTGCTTATGGTCATGAGATTTATCTTTCTAAGTCAGAAGTGTGATCACATCACTACCTTTTCAAAGTTCTTCAATGGCTTCCTGCCCCCCTCCAGAACATTATCTCAACTCCTTTACCTGGCCTACAAGACCCTTTTTCATATAGCATCCTGCGTCTTCTGTTAGCAATCTTAACCTACATGTCCCGAACCACTTTATTTTCCAATTTGTAGAGAACGCCTTCACTCACTTAGGTCTCCAGGCCTATACACATTAAGGTTATTCTTTGCATAGAATCCTGACGTATTCTTGCTTATCCATTAAACTCTCATTTACAATTCAAGTCTAAACTCAAGTAGTTTCCACTGTTTAAGCTTTCCTGGACTCCTGAAATCTTAGAATCTCATTTCAGTCTCTCTGTTGAACGTATTAAAGATGTAATAACCTTCCTTTCATAACACATTTTATATATCTCCCTATGAGATTATGCATTCTTTGAACTTAAGATCCTTGCAGCTTATCACTTACAATAGTGCCTGACTTGTGGTCAATATGCAGTATTTTTAAGAAATTGATTTGAATCAATTAGTGTATGAAAACACAAGGTTGACCTGAAAATATAAGGCATTCTTTTTGTTTCAACTGCTTTCCAACTTGATCAACTGTTACTCTAGGATCCTGAGTCACCTGAGAAATTTGACATCTGAATCCTGCCTCTTAAGTTCTTTAAAGCCTGTTTTATGACATTTCCTCCAGAAAGAGGAAGTAGTAAATGTGAAGAAGAGATACGTGAATGCATAGATGAATTTTTGCCTAGGTCACCTCCAGAGTCCCTTTCAGTTCTGTCCTGTGCCTCTTGGCCAAGTGCCAAAGCAAATATATGTTATTAATGAGTTATTTCAGGCCATTTATCAGACCGACCAAGTGACTGGCTTTCCTAAACACTGCAAGGCAGGTTAAGAACTGAGAGAGGAAAAGTACATGAAGCAAATCTGTATCCTCCTGTGAAGAACCAATCCAGGGTTTGGTTACAAAATTGGAGTGTTCCTTTTGCTGCCTTTACACTGGAGATTTGCCCACTGCTTAGGTTCAGTGGGCAAATAGGGAATGTGCCCAGCATATGGAGGCTTCCAAAACTGACATGAACACCAAAAATTTAAATAGGACGTGAAATAAAATCAAAGAGAAAATGAACCAAACCTTTTGTTTCACCTGGCCAGAGGATCTGTATTACATATGTTACTATTTATTCAAATTCCTAAATTTTTTCTAAAATGTCACGTACAGAGTCAGATACTTTTGGAGTTGGACAAGACCTCGGACACCCGGTGGTCAGGTGCTTCCCAGACACTGATCCTTAGTGCCCTGGGGTTGTGATGTGATACCTCAGGAACCCAACAGGAGAGCAAGATCCAGCCCCCTTCCCTTGCTTCCACTCAAGCAGCAAGTCTCTTGTCTATTGCATTTCTTGTTCAATAATAGAACCCCACACATGATTTCACTTGGTGGGGATGAAAGGATTCTGTGTAAAAGTTTAAAATATTCTGTTATTCCAAATTCCTTTGATTTACACAGAAGGAATCTGAGGCTTAGAAAGGTTGATTCCTCACTAAGTGGCTGATGACCAGGACCTGCCCAGGTATTCTAATGCCCATTAAAATGGAAGCAATAGACCTGAGAATACGTTTTAGAGCACAACTGCCTGAAATCAAACTCTGCCACTGTCACCTGACTTTAAGCAATTCATTTGTCCTTTCTTATCATCAGACCTCATCTAAAAAATGGGATTCATATTGGCACATGCCTCATAGAATGGTTTCGAGAAATCAGTGGGTTAATACATACCAAGTGTCTGGTACATAGATAATAAGCACTGAAAATACTACCTGTTACTACAACTCTTTAGTTTTCTCAAACTCAAAAACTTCAGGATTAGGGAACAGGGTAGTTTCCTATTGGTGCTTTAACAGATGGTCACAAATTCAGTGGCTTAACACAAATTGGGGCACCTGAGTGGCTCAGCTGGTTAAGTGTCCAACTCAATCTTGGCTTAGGTCATGATCTCATGGTTCCAGGCTTGAGTCCAACATTGGGCCCTGCCCTGGGCACAGAGCCTACTTGGGATTCTCTCCCTCTCCCTTGCTCTTATGCACACATGGGCTCTCTCAAAGCAACAACAAAAAACCCCACAACAATGGACATTTAATATCTTAAAGAGTTATTGGGATCAGAAATCCAAAAAGGAAATCAGTGGGATGAAATCAAGGTTTCAGCAGGGCTAATGTCTAGGGTAAAATCTGTTCTCTTGACTTTCCCAGCTTCCAGAGGCTGCCTGCATTCCTGGGTTTCTAGTCCCTTCTTCCATCTTCAAAGTCAGTAGGGCAACATTATCCACTCTCTCTCTGGTTCTGATTCTCCAGCCTCCCTCTTTCACCTATTTTACTTGTGATTATGTTAGGCTCACTCAGCTAACCCAGGATAACTGCCCTAAGTCAAGACCCTGAACTTAAATCACACCTACAAAGGCCCTTTTTCCCCTGTAAGGAGATATATTCACAGCCCCTAGGGATTTGTACATGGACATACTGAAGAGACTGTTACTCTGTGTATCATAGGCAAGTTATGTAAATAAGCAAAACAGTTTTGTATAAGAGGGAATGGGGTGGACTGTTTATGCCTTACCCAAAGGAAATCCTATTTTTTAAATATTAGACAAACCAATACATCCCAAACCTGGCATGGCATGAGTCCACTGGTGTGGGATCCCTGCTCTATGACATTTCATTGTTTGGTTGGCCCGCATCTACATGAAGCAAAGAAAGGTGGTAATTTCCAGAATCTGTGTTACCTAAGAAACCTACATAATTCAAGATATTTTGTTCATAATGAAACAACGTAAGTTTCTATCGAAATTCATACAGTCTGCTTCTTACATGTGTTAAATACCTGGCCATGGGAAATGACCCAGTTTTTCTCTCTGTTGACTATTTCAAATTAAACCCTTTAGCAGCCAATAACCACAGGAGTCATTCCAACAGGTGCTTCATCCTACACTCCCGTTTTATGTCTCTTTTTTAGCAATTACACCTGGTTGACTTGGAGATCCTCCAGGGATGGCATCTGTTAGCACTGTCTCCCTTGAAATACAGGCCCACGGTAGTTGATTTGCAAATGTTGATGAAAACCCAAACCGTATTTGTCTGTTGTCTCATGTCTTTGCCACCATATGCTAAGTCCGATTACATCTCACAGTTGGCAGTTGAAAGAAATGAAATAGTCAATGCAAAGAATCTTCCTTACCACTGGGGAAGTCAAATATTAAACGTATCTCCTTTATTGAGTCTGATTGTTATCATTGTTAACATGGAAAGTGGCTTTTTAAAGTGAGCACTAGAGAGAATCCAAGCTGGTACAGCCATTGTGAAAAACAGAGTGGAGGTCCTTCAAAAAATTAAAGATACAATTACCATATGATCTAGTAATTCCACCACTGAGTATTTACCCAAAGAAAATGAAGAGTAATTCAAAAAGATAGACACACCCTCATATTTATAACAGCATTATTTACAATATCCAAGACATAGAAGCAACCCAAGTGTCCATCCATAGATGGATGAGTAAAGATATGGTGTGTGTACACACACACACACTGTAATGGTACTCAGCCTAAAAAATTAAATCTTGTCAATTTGTAACATGGATGTACATAGAAAGCATAATGTTAAGTGAAATAAGTTAGAGAAAGACAAATAACCAGATGATTTCACCCATACGTGCAATTTAAGAAACAAACGAAGAAAAAAAGACAAACCAAAAACCAGACTCTTAAATGTAGATAACTGATGGTTACAGAGGGGAGGTGGGTGGGGGTTGGGTGAAACAAATGAAGGTGACCAAGAGCACTTATGATGAATCATTGAATCATTATATTGTACATCTGAAACTAATATAACACTCTGTTAATTATACTTGATTTTTTTTTAAAAAAATGAGCACTAGAGGATCCTTCTGAGTATACACATCTGTCACTACTATGTAGATTTGTCCTCATAAAGTAGGAGTTTCAAGCATGAAAACTAAGGGCCTTTGAGGCAAAGACATTGAAGGAGATTAGTAGGAAGAAGAGAGGTAAACAATAGATGATGAAGTTATCATGTGTGCCTACGCATGACAATGGGCATGTGGGAAAACAACTAAGGGTGATCGTCAAAATTCTTAGAAGGAAAAGGCTGGTCTTTGTCCATCTCTGGCTGCTAAGTGGATGCAAGAGTGCTAATGCTAAGAGTTACAAGCCTGTGGCGACCTTAATTTATTGAACTTTAGTTTATGAGTCATTATTTACTCAACATATGGAAGGAAACAATTACTGTCATATGCCTGATTTTCAGAAAGGAAGCAAACTCCTCAACATGGAGACTTGCTCCACTGAATCAGTTCATTTGTCACTAAATCTCCATCTATCATGGCCACTATGACCAAGTAGAGAAGATGCTGGTATGAGAGTCAGGCAGTTGCTTTTTAATTCTTGGCATATAGATTTCCTACTGCTGTTTCAATAAGTTACCATAAACCTAATGGTGTAAAACAATGAAATTTGTTATCTTACAGTCTTGGAGACTAGGAGTCTGAACAGAGTCTTATGAGGCTAAAATCAACAGGTGTTTAAGGCTGTGTTCCTTCTGGAGACTCTAGGGGAGAATCTGGGTTCCCCCCCCCCATTTCTAGCTTTCAGTGACCACCTGCATTCCTAGACTTGCGGCTCCTTCTGTCTTTAAAGGGCAACACTCCAACCTCTGCTCTTGTGGTCACATTTCCCTTTTCTAACTTAGACCTTCTGATCTAAGGACCCTTGTGATTACATGAGGCCCACCTAAATAATCCCCGATAATCTACCCATCTCAAAATCCTTAATTTAATTCCATCTGCAAAGTCCCTTTTTCTAGGTGAGGTGATATTGCCACTGATTCTGAGGATTAGGATGTGGGTGATTATTTTGTCTAGCACAGATTTGTCAAGGAAGACTTTATTCCAGAAGCTACAGAACCAAATGTCCACAGAGGACAGACAATATAAATGAATGAAACAGACCAAGAAATGGTGGAAAGGGAAGTAAGCTGGAGCATGAGTAGCATCCTAAAGCATTCAAATCTGAAAAACCGTATGTAATTACCGTGTGGTTGGGGGAAGAAAAAAAAAAAAAAAAGGTCTCTGCTTTATGCCCGCTGACTTGCAGTCACTGTTTGAAACCAAATATTTGCCATTTTCAAAGAGCCTCATTTGCCATAGAGGAGGTACTTTGTTAAAACAGCCACATGCACTCTGCAACCAAAGACACACTGACATGAATCTATAAAAGCCTAAAAAGAATATGCTGAAAAGAATAATGAGGTTTACAGCATCATGTTAGTGGAGAGACCCACCACCAACTAATGGGAACAGGCCACGAAGGAAGCTGACACTTGTAAGAAACAGAGGAAAAATAAAAAAGGATGGTGACCCTGTTCCCAGCAGGCTCAGAAAGAGCTCTTTGGCTTGGAGGCAGATGAGAGCCTGCTAAGTAGCCTGCAAGGACTGATGGCCCATAAATTTCTCAAAGTACCAACTGACATTGTAGCCCATGTTCCAAGGACACAGGAAGAGACAGCAGCAATGTCATGTTCATGCTGGACTTGAACTTAGAGAAGCTCTGCCCACTCCTGAGGTTTGGTGTGTGTTATAAGGGAGATAGGGATGGGGCATCACACTGAAGATGTTGAGTATCTGCCCATGGTAAGAAATGAATTCTTCATCAGTTATGAGATTCCGTGCTTGCAGACACTATGAAACTTAGATCAAAATCAGGATTTATATCAAAGGTTTCTAGAGGTCTGGAACAGAATTTAATACATGGTAGCAGGGAGGAACAAGATGGACAGTCAGCAGAAGACAATTAGGGCAGCTCATGCATGGGTGGGTGGGGGATTCAATTAGAATTCTTATGGGGAGAGACATCCTGTTCTATTTAAAAACCAGAGAAAACAAGCACATGGATGTCTGGTTATTAAAGCAAAGGCCCTATGATTGTCTAGAAGGGAGAAGTTGACCCAAAGGAAATTTTTCTTTTACACAGAAACCATAACAAATCTAAGTGTCTATGTAGGAGAGAAAAGAGGAAAAAGAGACAGCAGGAAAGAGAAGACACAGAGGGAGGAAGACGGACAAAATGCTTTACTGAATGATTTGTACTCAGTAAGGGTGAAATTATGAATTAGCTTTTTCTGTTGTTATATGCTATCGCCTTCCAACAAGTTTTGTCAATCATTTTCCTGCCTCTGGATGAAATCCCAAAAACATAAAATGGCTTCTCCTTTCATTCACACATACAAGTGAATGTCTTCTGATATGAAATTCTCAGTTTAGTCCTATCTAACACCAAAGCCTTATTCTCTCATGTCAGTCAAATTCTCTTCCCTGTCCTTCTGTATCTTGGGCTGGCAGAGGTATGGAGAGCTGCAGCGGTGAAGGGGGGAGCTCAGTCAGCTTCTGACTTTCTCTCTGTTCCCCTCTTCAACTCACTAGGCTGTCTGGTTTTCCAGGGCTCAAGAGGAGGAAGAGGGGAGAGAGAAGGCAGAAAAGATTCTGCTTGATGGGTAGTGGTAGCCACCAGAAACTCTTTCCTCGTTCCCCTCTCCCCATGTCCTGGTCTCTCATGGGACACTTCTGTGGAGTCTTCACTGTGCATTTCTCATCCACTGTCTCCGTGGCACAGGATGTAACACCTCTACCACTTCTAGGTGGTTGCCCAGGACTCTCCCCTCAGCCCTAACATCTAGTGGTTCACCCCATACATGCTTCCCCTCATGGACTCACACACACTCCAGGAGATCCTTTCAGGCACCATCTAAGTAATGTAATTTCAGCTCCTACATCAATGTGTATCTGGTCCATATCTAGTAGAGTAGACCCTTTTGAATGCAGCCCTGTGTCTGCTCTCCCACCAGAAACAATCTCCTTGAAGCACTTTCCTTGATAAATCCCAAGTGTATATATCAGGTTCCTCATTATCAGCAGGCACAGGTCAAGTCTGCAGGTGATTTCCTAAAGCGTCCCTGAGGAGACAGGAGATCAGAGTTCAACACCTCTCTACTTGTCTTCTGTGCCTTCCTGAAGTTACCCACAATCTTAACATGGCTTATAGAGATGACTGAACACCTACCATTCTCAGCCTTTTGAATCCCTCCTGTAACTCCCAGATACAGGGAAAAGCCACAGTTAATATCCTGTTACACAGATGATACACATATATATTTGTGTGTGTGCACGCATGTGTATGTGTCTCTAGGTAGTGGCTAGCTGCCTAAGAAATATGGAATTGGAGCCCTAGAATTCAAAGGAAAGACATGAGGTTTGAGCAGTGGTTTCCTGCAAGAAAATAGATTCTAAGACAAAAGCTGATTAACAACAGTGGGGAAGTAAGAGATTTTAGAACAGTAATGACTGGCATTGGATTTTTAGTTGTTTCTGAATCTGGGCAGAAATGCCCTTCAGAGGGACGCCTG
The DNA here is from genome assembly GCF_046562875.1 of Panthera onca. Taxonomy (NCBI): domain Eukaryota; kingdom Metazoa; phylum Chordata; class Mammalia; order Carnivora; family Felidae; genus Panthera; species Panthera onca. Next base: position 36,826,244 of record NC_138349.1, on the reverse strand, counting down.
GGTGGCTCCATCGTTTAAGCATCTGACTTCGGCTCAGGTCATGATCTCATGGTTTGTGGGTTCAAGCCCCGTGTCAGGCTCTGTGCTGACAGCTCAGAGCCTGGGGCCTGCTTCAGATTCTGTGTCTCCCTCTCTCTCTCTCTCTCTCAAAAATAAACGTTAAGAAAAAAGAAAAAAAAAAGAAATGCCCTTCACAACACCCAAATCTTCAGGACAATTCTGTCACCATATTATCACTGAATTAGTGCAGCATTGCTTTGGGTAACCAAGGAGAGGCATTTTCATTTCCATTTAGGAGAGAAGGGACAGGACAGACTTGGAGCAGGCAGCATTTGTGGTGAAGTGATGGTGGGAGGTTCTTAATGATTTAGCCAAACAGGAAGTTACAGGCAATTTCAGGCAAGAGTTAGCTCCACTTTGGGGCAACTTGCAGAATCTTTGAATTCTCCTTGGTATTTAGGTTGGAAGCTTGATGTATCTCAAGTGCAAGTCAAACAAGATGGTGCCTTCAGAAGGCTGGACAGCATGGAGGTATTCAAGATACATGTAACTAATAAAGAATTCTGTGTTTTAAAGCTTTCTAGTGTAAATTTGAGGTTGCAGAGTTTGATCCAACTTCAAAATGTTTCACCATTATTAAATAGCCATAGACCAAAACAAACATTACAAGGATATCAAATACCTACAAGAATCAAGTACAAACTATGTACCTACTAGCACAAATCGTTCATGTTTTGTTCAAGAGTACTTGGAGGATTAGACTGGGCAATCCCTAACTTTTTTGAGCCTTTATGATTTCAGTGTTTTATTGCTTGAGCTCACTTCTATGGGCTCCAAGTTCCCTTATTCAGACCATTTGCTTCCAAGTCTCACTTTGAGGTTGAGAATGGGATTGTGATGAGACAAAAGCAGAGGACAGGAAAACAATCGGTTTCCCTAGGACTCCAGACGTTTCTTGCAGAGGAGGTAAAGGGCAGGAGGCAGATCCAAGTTTGGTCTCTGCCGAACTCACCATGACACCCTGCATGCCATGTTAAGGTCAGCTGCGCTAGGCTGAGTTGCAGGTTTCCTCCCTATAGGCTAAGGTTTTGTAACTTATTATATTTCAGGACCTTGTAGGTTGACTCATTAAAGCCACAGGAGAGTGGCTCACACCACTCAGACTTGCCCAAGGCTCATTTGTAAACCAGAAAATCAATTTGCTAATTTACAGTGATTCAGATTCAGCTACCATTTGTTTGGAACATGCTGCATGTCAAACATTGAGCTTAAGGCTTTCTTACTGGTGATCTCATTTAATCCCCCCGTCAATGGTCAATGGATGTCCCCAGAAGCAAGCCTATTTAGAAAAATGCCTAAGGTTTAAAGAGTTTCTTGAAAATACTGAATGAAGGCAAAGAGAAATAGATGATCTGTAGAGGTACTCTTACAATATAACGATGTTCTGGAGTCTTTCTCTTATAATATACACCTGTTTATGATACAAATCTCAGTAAGGAAACCCAAACCTTCCCCCCACTGGCAGTGGCAGACCCTGACTGATCAAAACTTTCTCCTAACCCTTTTCAGTATTTTATGCTGACACTTTGTGCCTCCCACAACATCTTATTCCCTTACAACCAGACTGCCTTTGAAGAAAATCCATGTGTAGTACATTTTTCTGAATACAGGAGAATGTCCCCCATTTCTTAAATAGATGCAAACTCTTTCCTGAACCTGACTGATCTCATTTTCCACAGTAGTATATATAGCCATTTGCCTCCAGAGTAAATCTCTGGGACCTTCTAGACCTAGGCTGAGAGCAGAGGGTAACCTGTGCCCTCTGTGGCTTTAGGCATGGCATAAGGATAAGAGGGAGGAGGAACACAGATGGTAAAGATTCCAACTTTTTTTGTTTAAAAAAAATTTTTTTAATGTTTATTTTTGAGAGAGAGAGAGAGAGGGAGACACAGAATCTAAAGCAGGCTCCAGGCTCTGAGCTGTCAGCACACAGCCTGATGCGGGGCTCAAAGTCACAGACCACGAGATCATGACCTGAGCTGAAGTTGGATGCCCAGCCAACTGAGCCACCTAGGTGCCCTAAGAGATTCAAACTTTTAAAGTTTACCATCACATGGAAAAACTGTCTCAGCTGTATCAATGAGATTTTTTTTTAAATGATTTGACAAGTTTATTTTTTTAATTTGTTTTTTTAGAGTACATTTAAATTCAAGTCAGTTAACATACAGTGTAGTATTGGTTTCAGGAGTAGAACCCACTGATTCATCACTTATATGCAACACCCAGTGCTCATCCCAACAAGTGTCCTCCTTAATGCCCATCACCCATTTAGCCCATCCTCCCCCCAGTCCAGCAACCCTCAGTTTGTTCTCTGTATTTAGGAGTCTCTCATGGTTTGCCCCTCTTCCTGTTTTTATTTTTCCTTCCCTTCCCCTATGTTTAAATGCCACATATGAGTGCCATCATATTTGCCTATTTTTTTTAATTTATTTAAGCATTTATGCAGTGTCATGCACTTGGTATATAGAGATGAATAAGTCATTTTACTTTCAAAGAACTCGTCCAATGGGGAACACAAACACTTAAGGAGATGTTTCTAATACAGTGAGCTAAAGGTTAATGGAGGTACAAATATGGTACCACCAGAGAATTGAGGTTTGGAAAATTGTGACTATGTGGCCAAAGTCTCATAGCTAAAGTGACATTTGAGTGGTTTTAAATTAAGGGCAAATTCACTGGACAGGAAAAGGAGCGGTAGTGAAAGAAGGGGTGAGGAGAAATGTTTAGGGAAGGCTTTCCAAGTGGAAGAAACAAAGCCCTAAGACACCATAGGACTTTTTAGAAAATGTATGACCCTTGATATACTTATAGCAATTCATGTGAGTAGAAATGAGGTGAGAATTAGGCAGGATCAAATCAAAATTGACTAATTGTTAAGATTAGAAGCTTGAATTGCAGTTGGTAGCCATTAAGTGTGTAATTTAAGCAATGTCATGTCAAGAATGTATTGGCCTTTTTAAAAGAATACTATTACGATTTGTAAATGTTACTTTGTTTTGTAACTGCTAACTAAAAATAACGTGTGAATGACAGTATTTGTTTTAGGGAAGTATATTACTCTATCCTAATGTGTTTTATAATATTACTTTGATAATATTCTAAATATTTTGCAATGTGTTCTCTTATCTAGTATTTCCTGATATACCAACAGCTTAATATATAGTATATAGTCTGGTATAGTGGGGAAGAAAGCTACACTTAGAGACAGAAAACTTAGCTAGAAAGAGCAAGAGTAGCAACTCAGAGCCATGCAACCTTGTTGAGTAACTTAACTTTTCTGAGATTCAATTTTCTCATCAGTGAAATGGGGATATTGATATTCACCTTCCGATTGACCATGAGGATTAAATTAACAAACAAGGGAGATAGCCCTTGGACCTAAGGATTCCAATTCATGAAACCTAGGGTGCTGTTAGGTGATATTTAACAAACCTTGCTGATCTTGAGTGGTCAACTTCAATCTCCCTTTCTTTACTATAAGACAGCATTTGGGGTCATCCTAACAGAAACTAGGGAAGGGGCTAAAGTCCGGACCCCCAGAACAATGCACCTGCATTATTCAGAAGTGGTCTTCTAGCATAGCTTCATCAATAGCATGCCAAAGCCTCAAAATGAGAATTTATTTAGACAGTGTGTTAATATACATGGGAAGAGGTTCTGATTCCTTGATCCAAATGTGACTGGTTTGCTGCTTAAATAAAAAAAAAAAAAAAAAATCTAATAGTTGAGAGAAAACCTATTCCAACCTCTTCCCCTCTTAATGAAAAAATAGAGCTTTTCCTTACCACAAACTGTATTCTACACTCCTAACCAGATAGAGTGCTATCTACTGATTTAAGGTTGATTTCCTGACATGAAAGTAAAATCCTGATTGAACAATAATCCCACTGAAAAGAAATAGGTGGATTCCCATTTCAACCCATATGTTTCTATGTAATGAAGTTCTCAGGAGCAGGGCTCTTACTAAAGCTGTCAAAATACAAGCCAAAATATAACAGGAAACAAGATTTTTCCAAAAAAGTGAACACAGCCTCATTTATTAAAAATAGATTGTGTTTCTTATGATTCCAAGACCAAACTGAGCAGAATAAATGAATTTAAATAAAGCCATTCAAGTAGAAAGGAGGAAATTTGTTATAATTCTAATAAAAATCCAAGAAATTCCATTTCAGAGAAAATGTTGGGCTAGATTAACCAATATTCCTGCTGGGAAAAAAAAAATAAAAATTCTGGATAAAATGTGTTTTAAAAAAAACTTCAAGTTCATAGAAGAGTTGAAAATATAGTAAGATATCAACTAATTCTAAGTCCTGTGTGTAACTGAATCACTGAAGGTGCTTTGACTCATTGGCATTTACCAAACCTCCTGAAGATAAACTCCAGATATGACTGTTTTGTACAGAAAAAAAAGAAGTAAAAATCTAGAGCTTATGAAGTATAAAAACCAGCAGCAGATGCTCTTCACATTAAAACAGAACCTCAAAGGACTAATCCCTCAAGCAAAGATGAAACAATTAACTATGTGTCCCAACTACTCCCCACAAAGACAACTGCACACCCACCCTCAAAGAAAATTGCATGGAGAGTTGCACTGTGGAGAAGTGTAAAACAAAACAAAAATGCTAAGAAAAAAAAAACAAAACTAAAACTTGGTCATCGAAAAAATAAAAAGTCTCTCAAAAAATGGTCCGGGAGTATGACTGCCTTCAAGGACCTACCACAAGTAAAAAACAAATCTTGTCTGGAGATACTGGTCTTCAAACTAAACCTCAAAGTATCATTACAAATAGGTACCTTCAAGGACAAAAAGTAAAATAAAGCTGAGGACATATGGGAACCACGTACATTAAGCAAGCACCACTACAAAGAAAAGACAACAGAAAAAGATTCCAAAGCCTTCTGGTATTAGAACTGGAACAACAGATTATAAATTAACTGTGCTTCAGATACTGAAAACCAAGACAAAATTGAAAATACATAGGTAATAGGAAAATGTTAATAGTGAATAGATTTCAATAATTTTTAAACCTAATAACTAAAATGGAAAACTCCGCGGTGGTGTTTGACAGCAGATGCAACAGAGCTTAAGAGAATCAATAGGGGACTTCCAAGATGGCAGAGTAAGAGAATCCTAAACTCACCTTGTCCCAGAAATAGTTAGGTAACACCCACGTCAGGGTAAATAACCCAGAAAATGACCCCAAGACTGACAAAACAGCCTCCCACAGCTAAATGTAGAGAAGAGCATGGAACAAAGAGGGTAGGAAGGACACAGATGTGGTCAGGAGCTAAACTGACCCATGGGACTGTCCACAGCAGGAAGGGACACCATGGATGCAGTGAGAGTACAGGAACAGACCCCCATACTAGGCACCTCAAGCATGGGGGGCCTGCATGGGGAAAATAAATCCCCCTAACATCTGCCTTTGAAAACCAAAGGAGACTAACCATCAGTGGGGCTTAACATCTGGAACTTTTAAAGTCAGCAGCCTTACCTCTGGGAGATCCTGGACAGTCATCGGAGTCCCCAACCCTAAAGGAACAGCACAAGAAACAGCCCTACTGAGATACTGCACACAGGCAGCCGTCCGAAAAACGGCTGGGGTATACAGGAGGGAGATTCATTTACAAATCTCAGACCATGCAAGACTTCTCCAACAGAAGAGCTGGTGGTTGCCGTTTCTTTTCTTCGCACCATTCCCACTTATATGCCCTGACACGTAAGGAACCAGTACAGCAGGAACACTCTTCACCTACCTTGCTAACAGCATGCTCCACCCACACATTCTCCTGAGGAAAGTCCCCGTCCATCATTGCCTCCACTGGAGTTTTCCCAGGCAGCTGTAGGTCCCCTCCTGTAGCAGACCAACAGTGGACCTGGCTAGTACTACATGCCCTGCCTCCATGCTTTTCCTGCCAACAAGCCTTCTCCAGCCCAGCCTGCCTCAGCAAGAGTTTTCCAAGGCAGCTGCAGGCTTCTTCCCGCAGCAGACCTGCCTCCTCCAACATCCCTTGATAGAAGTCCATCCAAGTGGTGTCACAAGCCTCCCAGTGTACAAGCAGCTCCAACAAGGGCTAGTAGTACCACACCATAGTGACTTGTGCCCTGGAGAGAGGGGGAGATAACCACACATCCTAATTTGTTTGTGGCCCCAGAAGTGGACTGGGGGCAAATTGCTGGTTGCACTATAGGCCTCACTCACCAAAAGCTTCTCAGGGTACAAGAAATGTAAAGTGCCCTGCAATTTGTTGCTACAGTCCTTCTGACCAATGACTAGTATGACTCAAGACCAAGGAGGCCCCAGACTGGCCCACTAACTCCACACAGACCAAACCTTGCCCATAACAAAGAGAGTCATTGCAAATGAATGGATTGAAGGCAAGTGTGACTGTGCTGAGTAGGGCACACACAACACACATAGGAGATGCGCCAGGATGTAATGACAAGGGGACACTGCACTGCAGGAGATCATAAGGCCCCTACTTTCAAAAACAGGAGATGTAGCTGACTTTCCTAACATAGAGAAACAGACACAGAGCTACACAAAATGAGACAGAGAATTATGTCCCAAATTGAAACAGAACAAAATCACAAGAGAGCTAACAAACAGAGATGAATAAGCTTGATAGAGAATTTAAAGTAATAGCCATAAAGATACTCACTGGACTTGATAAAAAAAAAAGTGGGGAACCTGAGACCCTTAAAGAGACAAAAACAAACAATAACTAGAAATGAGGACATCAATAGCTAAAATTAAAAATACACTAGAGGGAATAATTAACTAAAGGAAGCAGAAGAACAGATCACCAACCTGGAGGACAGAAAAATAGAAAGTATTCAAGCTGAACAGAAAAGAGAAAAAAAATGGTAAATGAAAACAGACTTAGGGAACTCAGCAACACCATCAATTGTAATAACATCACATTATAGTACTCCAGAAGGAGAAGAGAGAGAAAGGCAGTTAGAAAATTTGAGGAAATAGTAGGTGAAAACTTCCCAAACCTGGACAGAAAAATAAATCCAGATCCAGGAGGCACAGAAAGTTCTCAACAAAATCAACCCAAGGAGATCCAACAACAAGACACATAGTAATTAAAATGGCAAAATGTAGTGGTGATAAAGAGAATTTTAAAAGCAACAAGAAAAAAGAAAACAGTTACATACAAGGGAAAAAACCCGTAAAGCTATAGTTTATTTTTTGGCAGAAATTTTGTAGGCCTGAAGCAAGTGGTAGGATATATTGAAAGTGCTGGGGAAAATAAAACAATCAACACCTGCAGTCAAGAATACTCTAACCACCATAGCTATCATTCAGAATATAAGTAAAGAGTTTCCAAGACAAAAAAAACAAAAGGTTAAAGGAATTTATTACCACTAAAGCAGCCTTAACAAGTTGAAAGGCAAGACTGTAAGTAGGAATAAGCAAAGTAGGAAGCAGAAAAGCACTAAAATTAGGTATATCCATAAAAATCAGTCATAAGATTCACAAAATAAAAGGATCTAAAGGATGACACCATATACCTAAAATGTAGGCAGGACAGGAGTAAAGGAATATATTTAAACTTAAGAAACCATCCGCTTAGTATACAATACTTGATGCATAAGATGTTTTATATAAACCTAATGGTAACCACAAATCAAAAACTAGTAATAGAAATGCCAAGAAAAAAAAAGGAATCCAAGTAGAGCAGTAAAAAAAAAAAAGCCAGTAAACCCTAAGAGAGCAAGAAAGGAAGGCAAGAACTACAAATACCACCACAAAACAACAAAATGGTATTAAATACATACTTACCAATCATTTTGAATGTGAATGGGCTAAACACTCTAAGCAAAAGACACAGGTGACAGAACAGATTAAAAAAAAAAAAAAACAAACAAAACAAAGACCCAAATCCTGAGCAAGATGGTGGCAGAGTAGGAGGAACCTAGGCTTGCCTTATCCCATGGCTCTTAGACACTATCAAATCATTCTAATTACCCCAGAAATTGACCTGAAGAATGACAGAACAAACTCCAAAACTAAAGGGGGAGAAGGGGACACCTCAAATAAGGTAGTAAATGTGGAGACATGGTTTAGGGGAGAAACAGACCCTGGCTGCTGCAGAGAAGAGGGAGCCATGGTCTCAGAGGAGGGAGGGAGGGAGAGAGGGAGAGGAGCACACAAGAGAACACACAAAGAGAACATTTCCCCATAGAAAATGAGGGGGGCTGAATTTGAATTCTTGCAACCAGCAGGACTTAAAGCTAAGAGCTGTAAATTCAGCAGGCTTGGCTGGGATAGAGCCTGGAGAGCACTATGCTGCTCTTGGAGAGAAGGCAGGCAAACAACTTTGGGCATACAGTATGGAAACATATCTGAAAAGTGCCTGGAACACATGGTGAGATTATCACTCTTCTCAAAGTGCTTCCCTCAGAGGCAGCATTCACTCGCACAACTTTCCACGAACAAAAGAGCTGGCTGGTGCCATTTCCTTCTGCATCCCTAAGCACCAACCCAGAGCCACAGGTATGAGTCAGCACAGGGCCAACACTGGCTAACTTGCTTACACTAAGCCCCACCCCCTGTGCTCTGGTAGGACTGCCCTTCTCAGTCACATTTATCTCACTCCCAGTGCAATAGGCAGCTTCCCCAGAAGACCGGCACAAACCCTGCCCACACCATGTCTCCTAGCTAGAGTTTTGCAGGGCTTCATTTCCAGTGTAAGTGGTGACAGGTCTCACTTCACAAGCAAACCAGGGCACAACTAGTTAAAATTCCCCATATTCAGACCAGGGACCAAACACTGCCCACAGCAGGCAAGGAGAGATTCTGCAGACAACTGGCCAAAAGGCTACAACAGCCAGAACACAAAACCAGAGTGTAAGCAGCACACACTGGAGATACTTCCTAAAGCACCAGGCTCTGGGCACTACATGCCTTCTTCAAAAGGCTATTACTTTCAGGAATAGGAGACATAACTGGCTTTTCTAACACAGAGAAGCAGGCAGACTCAGACAAAATAAGACAGAGGAATTTATCCTCAATTAAAGAGCAAGAAAATGTCATGGCCACACATCTAATTTTAACTGTAACATGCCTGAAGGAGAATTTAAAGCAACAATCATATAAGGATACTCACTGAACTTAAGAATGGAAGACATCATTAAGACCCTTACCAAAGAGACAGAAGAGTTAATAAACAATCAGAGATGGGGTGTCTGGGTGGCTCAGTCAATTGAACACCTGACTCTTGATTTTTGGCTGAGGTCATAATCCCAAGGTTGTGGAATCGAGCCCCCTATCAGGCTCTGCACTGAGCATGGAGCCTGCTAGAGATTCTCTCCCTCTGCCCCTCTCCCCCATTTGCACATGCTCTAATTTAAAAAAAATAATCAGATCAACACTGCAATAAATGACATTACAAACACTCTTGATAAAATGAACAGCAGGCTTGAAGAAGCAGAGGAACAAAGGAATGACTTAGAAGACAAAGTAATGGAAAACAATGAAGTTGAACAAAAGATAAAGAAAAATGACGTAAAACAAGAACCAACTTAAGGAACTCTAAATCCAAACATAGTAAAATTTCTATTATAGGAGTCCCAGACAAAGAAGAGAGAAAAGGGGGCAGAAAATTCGAAAAATAGCTGAAAATTTCCCCAATATGGGGAAACAGACATTCAGATCCAGGAGGCACAGATAACTCCGATCAAAATCAACAAAAGCAGGCCAATACCTAGACAGTGTAATTAAATTTGCAAAACCTAGTGATAAAAAAGAAGTCCTAAAAGCAGCAAGGCAAAAGAAGTCATTAACTACAAGGGGAAAACCCATAAAGCAAGCTGGCAATCTTTCAACAGAAGTTTGGCAGATCAGAAGGGAGGAGCATGATACATTCAAAGTGCTGAATGGAAAAAAATCTGCAGCCAAGAATACTCAATCCCGCAAGGCTATCTTTCAGAACAGAAGGCGAGCAAGAGTTTCCCCAGACAAAAAACAAAGTTCGTGACCACTAAACCTGCCCTGTAAGAAGTATTAAAGAGGACTCTTTGAGGGGCAAAGACTAAAAGTGACAGTATAAAGACAGGAAACACAAAAGCACTAAAAATGAAAATTTATGTGAAAAAAATATCAGTCAAGGAACTCCCAACAAAAAGGATATGGAATACAATAACATGTACCTAAAATGTAGGGAAAAGAAAACAATGGGTTCAAACTTAAACAACTATCATCTTAATATATACTGCTATATGCACAAGAAGTTATATACAAACCTAATGGCAACCATGTATCAAAAAGTACTAACAAACATGCAAAGAACACAGAAATCTAAATATATCACTTAAGAAAATCAGCAAAACATAGAAGAAATCCAATAAAGGGATCAGAGAAAATCTCCACAAACCATAAAACAAGTAATAAAATGGCAATAAATACAGATCAATCAGTACTCTGTGAATGAACACTCTAATCAAAAGACACAGGGTGACAGAATGGGTAAAAAAAAAAAAAAAAAAAAAGACCCATCCATATGGTGCCTCCAAGAGACTTATTTTAGACCTTAAGACACACACAAATTCAAAGTGAAGGGTTGGAGAAACATTATCATGTAAATAGATGTCAAAAGAAACCTGGAGTATCAACTTACATTGGACAAAGTAGACTTCAAAACAAAGACTAACAAGTGACAAAGGACACTACATCAAGAGGACAATCCAAGAAAATGTAACAATTGTAAATATTTACGCACCCAACATGATAGAACCCAAGTATGTAAAATAACATAAAAAAAGAATCAATAGTAATACAGTAACAGTTGTGGATTTTAACACCCCACTTATATCAATGAGCAAATCATCTAAACAGACAAATCAACACGGAAACAAAGGCTCTGACACACTGAACCAGATGGCTTTAGCCAAGATATTCAGAACATCCTAAAACAGAAGAAATGGTCTTTTCAAGCACACATGGAACTCTCTCCAGAATATATCACAAACTAGGCCACAAAACAGGACTCAACAAGTAAAGATTGATATCATACCATGCACCTTTTCTAACTACCCTATCAAACTAGGAGTCAACAACAAGAAAAATCTGTAATCATCACAAATATATGGAGATTAAACAACATGCTACTAAACAATGAATGGGTCAACCAGGAAGCAGAGGAAGAAATTTAAAAAATACATGGAAACAAAGATGAAAGCAAGTCAGTTCAAAACCTTAGGGATGTAGCAAAAGCAATCTGAAGAGGCAAGTAGACAGCAATCCTCAAGAAACATGAATCATCTCAAACAACCTAACCTTTTACTTAAAGGGCTAAAAAAGAACAAGTGAAGCCCTAAATCAGAAGGAAGGACCCAAGATTAGAGCAGAAATAAATGATATAGAAACTAAAAAACATAAATAAAATCAATGAAACCAAGAGCTTATTTTTCAAAAAAAAAAAAAAAAAAACAAAAAACCAAATTGATAAACTTCTCACCAGACTTAACAAAAAGAGAAAGGACCCAAAAAAGTAAAATCACAAACATGAGAGGAGAAATAACCACTACGAGAGAAGTACAAGAGTTTTATGAAAAACTATATGGCCCAAAACTAGACAACCTAGGAAAAAAAAAAAGGATAAATTCCTACTAACAGGTAAATTACCAAAACTATAACAGGAAGAAATGGAAAACTTGAACATACCAATAACCAGCAAAGAAATTGAATCAGTAATCAAATTCCCAACAAACCAAAGTCCTGGACCAGACAGCTTCACAGGCAAATTCTACCAAACATTTTAAGAGTTAATACCTATTCTTCTCAAACTATTCCAAAAAGAAGAGGAAGGAAAACTTCCAAATTCATTCTATGATACCAGCATTATGCTGATACCAAAACCAAATAAAGACATCAAAAAAGATAACCACAGATCAGTAACTCCAGTAACTCTAGTGAAAATAGATTTAAAAAATCCTCAACAAAATACTAGCAAATCAAATCCAACAGTACATTGAAAAAAGAAAAAAAAAAAAAAAAACATTCACCACAATCAGGTGGGATTCATTCTTGAGTTGAAAGTGTGATTCACTATTCACAAAAACAGGGTACATGACATTAATAAAATAAGTGATAAGAACCATATGATCCTTTCAATAGATCCAGAAAAAAAGGATTTGACAAGGTACAATACCCATATATGATGATAAACCTTCCACACAGGTTTAGAGGGAACAAGTCTTAATAAAGGCCATATATGAAAAACCCACAGCTAATATTGCAATGGGAAAAACTGCAGGCTCTTTCTCTATGGTCATGATAAAGACAGGAATGTTCAATCTCACCACTTTTATTCATCACACTACTGTAAGTCAAATCCACAGCAGACAACAAAAAGAAATCAGACACATCCAAATAATCAAGAATTAAGTGCAGCTTTCACTATTTGCAAACCACATGATAGTATATAGAAATCCCCAAGACTCCACCAATAAACTGCTAGAACTGTTAAATGAATTCAGTAAAGTTGCAGGATACAAAATCAACATACAGAAATATGTTGCCTTTCCATATACCAATAATGAAGTAGGAGAAAGAAATTAAGAAATCCATCCCATTTACAATGGATTTTTCACCAAAGGAAAAAAAAAAAAAGATACCTAGGAATAAACCTCAAAGAGGTTTAAGACCTGTACTCTGAAAACTAAAAAAATACTGAACAAAGAAATTGAAAAGGACACAAAGAAATGGAAAGACATTCCATATTCATGGATTGAACAAAAATTCTTAAGAAGTCTACAGATTTAATGCACTCTCCATCAAAACACCACCAGCATTTTTCACAGAACTAGAACAATTCTAAAATCGTATGGAGCTACCAAAGACCCTGAATAGCCAAAGCAATCTTGAAAAAGAACAGAACTAAAAATATCACAATTTCAGGTTTCAAGATATACTATAAAGCTGTAGTAATCCCAACAGAATGGTACTAAAAACAGAAACAAAACCTAAAAACAGAAACAAAGATCAATGGAACCAAGAGCCCAAAGAAGACATCCAGATGGTTAAAAGACACATGCAAAGATACTCAACATCACTTATCATCAGGGACATGTAAATAAAACCGCAATGAGATGCCACCACACACCCGTCCTAATGGCTAAACTCAAAAACAAGTATTGGCAAGAATGTGGAAAGAAATGAACTCTCTCACACTGTTGGTGGGAATGTAAACTTGTGCAGGCACTCTGGGAAACAGTATGGAAGTCCATCAAGAAGTTAAAAATAGAATTGCTATATGATCCAGTAATTCCACTACTAGGTATTTACCCTCAAAATACAAAAACACAAATTAAGATATAGGCACCCTATGTTTATTCAAGTATTGTTTACAATAGTCAAATTATTGAAGCAACCCAAATGTCCATCAATAAAGTGGCACGCATGTATGTATCAATATATATGTATATATGTATACACACACACGCACCACACATACACACAATGAAATATTACTCAGCCATAATAACATAGATGGATCTAGAGAGTATAATGCTAAGCGAAGTCAGTGAAAGATATACCACATGATCTCACCCATATGTGGGATTTAAGAAAAAATGAAATAGTGACAAACCAAAAAACAGATCCATAATTATAGAAAACCAATGGTTACCAGAGAGGAGGTGGGAGGGAGGGGATGGGTGAAATGGGTGAAGGGGATTTAAGAGTACACTTATGATGAGCACTGAGTAATGTATAGAACTGTTGAATCGCTATATTGTACACGTGCAACTAATATAACATCTGTTAACTCTACTGGAATTAAAATTAAAAAAGAATGAATGAAGCTCAGAGGATCACAAAATTGCAAAATATATGAAAGCAAGTTGAAGAGACATGGAGAACTGAGTGAGAAGGTCTAATATGTATTTAATCAGAGTTCCAGAATGTAAGGAAAGAAAAAGTGAAGCAAAACTTCTGAAAAAGCTGCTGAAAAATTTCCCAAACTAATGAATGACCCAAACTACAGATTCAGAAAGCCAGAGAAATCCAGGGCAAGGTAAGTTAAAAGAAATCCATGTTATGGTAAAACTGTAGAATCCTTATAACATCCCTAGGATGTTAAGCCAGACATAAAAGATTACTGTTTACAAAGAGGTTGTAGACTGTAAGATAACCTCTCACCAGCAACAATGTAAGTCAGAAGACAACCCAACAATATCTAAAAATTATTTTGGCCAGAAAGAAATTGTTTAATATTCTAAGCCCAGAAAAACCTAGTTCAAGATTGATGACAAAATTCATTTTTCAGGTAAACAAGTGGTACCCTTTCATTAAGACTAATCCATCAATTATACATGCCCTATGGAAGTAAAGCGATCTCCAGATGGAAGGTCTGAGATGCAAGAAGGAACCAAGGACAAATAGAAAGTGGTAATTATGCAAAGTTGTCATTACCCTGGTTCTCTTCCTTCTGTTTTTTACTGTTAAGAAATTGCTGTCTTTTTAAAGTCAACTCTCTTTGTTCTTTGGGTAATTTTAAGATGTATCTTTTTCTCTGTTGTTATGTTGTGTCATTACAACGGAACTCAGCTACTAAACATGGATTTTTTTTTTTTAATACATCTGGCTTCTTGAATTTGTGAATTAGTGTGTCTCACACTCGTTTCCAGGCAATTTTCTTGAAAATTTCCTCTGCAAGTATTCACATTTTGTGTTCTCTTCTCAGAAAAATCTATGTATCAACATATATGAAAAACTCTTAAAACTATGTGTGGGGGGGAAAAACCACCTGAAAAATGGGGAAGCAGCTTGAGCAGACACTTCACCAGTGAAGATGTATGAGTTGTCAGTATGTATAACAGTATCATTTTTAGTCACTACAGAAATGAGAATGACAGATACCACTACCTCATCGTCAAAAAGCTAATCATAGAAAGCAGTAGTGAGGATACAGAGCCAATGGAATCCTCAAATACAGCTGAAATGAATGTCAAGTGTTATCAGTTTAAAAACAGCTTTTCAGTTTTTTAAATTAAGCATAAACTTATGATACAGGCATTTCTTTCCTTCATATCTACCCAAAATAAAAGCATATATCCATGAAAATTCGTGTGAATACTCAGAGCACTTTTTGTAACAGCCAAAAAAAAAAAAAAAAAAAAAAAGTTATTCCGAATGTCCACTAGTAGGGAAACGAATTAAGGCATTCCCCTACAATGAAATATTATTCAGAAGTGAGAAGAATGAACTTATACACAAATTTCAAAGTTATGTAGAATCAAACCAGATGAGAAAAAGAGCCATAATGTGTGATTTTTATCAAGTTTTTATCACCATCTAGAAAATACAAGCTCATCAACAGTGGCAAAAATCAGATGAGTGACTGCCTGGGGGTGGAGATGGAAGAAAAAATGGATTATGAAGGGGCATGAGCAAACACCTGGGGTGATAGCAGGCTTGGACATGTCGACTAATAACCCCTTTACAGGTGTGTATGTGTCAGAATTTATCAACTGTATTTTTTAACCTGTGCTATTTACTGTACATCAATTAAAACTCAGATTTTTTTTTTTTAATAGCAAAAACCAAAAATGGTTATAGAAGATAAAGTGGTTGAGGAGACCTATGAAATAAGTATTTGGTCACACTATGTGGACCACTCCTAGAAAGGTTTTAAGTGTGAAAGTCAAGCATTTTGAAGGGAATTATTTTCTGAAGATTGAACTGAATGACAGCTCTGTCCCTTTCACCTCTGTGATTTGCAATCAATAGCCTTTACCAATACAGATATTGACACATTCCAGACTTTCCATACACCAGGTACTTCTCATGAATCCTCATTTTTTAACATCAGCTATTTATGGTTCCATTTTACCTATTAACATAACTGTGTGTGGCTTTTTTTTTTTTTTTTTTTTTAAGTAATGATAGTGGTCTAGTTGTTTGAGATACTCAGACTATTACTAACTTTAGTTTTGTTTTTAAATGCTACTTTTATAAAGCACAGCAGGGGGAGGGATAATGTTTATTAATTCAGTTGAACAATAAATTTCAAAAGCCACTTGTATGTTTTCTTTTTAGAACGTTTGAATTCAGAAAAGGCATCATACGAAATACCTCTAATGGTTCTTTTGAGTTTGTGCACTTTAGTAAGACAGTAATTACAAGTCTATGTATTCGACACTAAATTCTGTGGTTATAATTTGTTAAATGTTTATTCATATAACCAATGTTTTAAAACTTGTTTGTTTAAATATGTAATATTATAATGTAGTAGTGATGTATTGTAAATGTTAAAAAGAAATCCTATTGCAATGTTCTCAAAACCTATGCATAGATCACAGTTCAGGTCTCTTCAGTGACAGAAAAATTGTAAATAAACATACTCTAACTTCGTATGCAAAGATGTAATTCCAACGCCTTATTCTCTTTTGCAACTGCAAATAAATGTTAGAACTTCCCACTCTGTCTTCCCTGACTCTTAACGTCTTTTGGTATTCTCCATGTTTTTATGCCTAAGTGTTACATTTCCAGTCATTTCTCAACTGTCTTCCCATTTCCTATAAATTAGATAAAATCTAAGAGATAAGAATTTCATTTTGGTATTTTAATTTATAGAGTTTCTTGTGGGTTGCTTGAAATCAATTAGGTCCTGTTTTACTGTTTACCTTTGGCTGTACATATTTTCAAGCCTTCCCTGTATTTATAGAGGCATAGGAACCTAAGTGTTTTGTAATGTGTCTACTAATTTTTTATCTGAGTATTTGCCGATCTGTATATTTCTGCTGGTGCTCACTCATGGTGCCTCATTTTGTGTGCTTGGTTATTTTTGACTAGCATTGCTTAATGTTCTTGAAAAATTATCTGTAACAATTTGAAGCCTAGAATGATTGTGTATTACTCCAGAGAAGTTCTGCAGTTGTGTCTGCATCTCGAAAGGCTTAGCAGTCTGAGTACAATAAGCTTAGTGAGTTCTGAACTAATCAGGCAATGTGAATCTGGCCTAAAATATATGTACAAGGGCACATCTCTGGCCACAAGTTTTCAGGAATATTCCGCCCCCACCCCCACTCTACTCCATTACAAAACAAGACTTGGAGTTGGGTGGAAGCTAGGCTTACTTTCAGGTCACTTTTATTCTGTGTATATGACTGATTAGGACTAGTTTAATGTAAATAGGGTCTTCTATTAGACTCCGTGTGTCCTCGAGTTTAATTTCTGTTCACTTTACTCTTTGATACGGTCTACATAAAAATTGAAATTGAAAACTTCACTCTAAGCAAGAGCAGCTTTGGCTCAGTTTACCTTTCTGGGTTTTCACTGTTCCTTCCATTTTAACTAGGTAATTTGTTAGTTTCATCACCTTTTTGATCATTTAAAAAAAATTTAATGTTTATTTTTGAAGGAGACAGAAAGATGGAGTGTGGGCCAGGGAGGGGCAGAGAGAGAAAGACACAGAATCCAAACCAGGCTCCAGGCTCTGAGCTGTCAGCACAGAGCCTGATGTGGGGCTTGAACCCACAAACCGTGAGATCATGACCTGAGCCGTAGTTGGAGGCTTAACCAACTGTGCCACCCAGGAGCCCCTGATCATGTTAATTATATTTTCCAAAAATATTTTCTCCAGCCACTTTTCTTTAGGGTGTGTGTGATACAGGTGTATGGCAGTTGACAGGAGGGGACAAGGATGAAAGCTTGGCCCATCACTATAGGAAACTGAAGTCTGCACAATGAACAGTTTTAAAAATGTAATACATGAACACACAAAGTTTATACGGTTGGATTCTTTTGGCTATAGATCAAATAATCCACGTGATTTGTGATCGGATCCATCATTCCATTATAAAAATATTAGAATAATCTTTTTCAATCTTTTTGTTTTAGAGGGTGGTCAAACATACAATATTTACAAATGGAGAGTGAAACTACACAAAAGAAACATCCAAGCAAATTGATTCTCTTTTTAGGTTTATCTACAAACCCTGTCCCCATAGCAACACAAGTACTTCTCTAGATTTCTTCCTTTATACTTTGCTCAGTCATGAATTTTCAAAGCAATACCTTAGGCATCTATTTTGCAATTAAATCAATTGCTTCATTGTTAACCCAACATTCGCTCTCTGTCCTTTCAGAGAATGTTTAAACACACTGATGAATATAATAAAAACAGATGCAGACTATTTATAGGAAAATAAAATGGGTGTCTTCTGAAATGTCAATATAATGTACAACTAAGTTTCTAAATTCAATTTTTAGCTTTTACAAAATAATGGCAAATCTTCACTAGTGGTAACAACAGTGTGATTTTTAATTCTTCCTGAGTTAAACTAAAGACTGAACTTGAAACTACATCAGTTCCATGTGGATAATATTCACATAAGAAATATTGGCAATGACTAGAACTGAGTATTTCAACCATGTCCACACGTACATACAGATATAGGAATACTTGACTATAACTGGATCAACAGTCCTATCGCCTCAAATTACAATAAATTTCTTCATTTCTATTTTACTAGTCTCTACCTTCCTTTTTTAAGCCATGGCTGTGAAAAGTAATGAAGGGAAGAACTTGAATCTTCATATAATTCTTCCCTTTCCTTTTGTAGTTCTATTTTTACCCTGAGTCTTCCAAGCAGACCTAAGAAAGATATGAAGTATTATCTTGAAAATACATAAGCTCATCCTCCCAGAAAGCTCTTAACATAATATTCACCATTGATGAATGTAGAGCATCCCATGAGAGTCTAAAAAAAGATTTAGAACTCATCAATGTACGTGTTGTCAAAAGTGGGACAGATATGGGTTCAAATCCTAATTAACCGTGGGACCTAGGGCAAGTTATGGAAACTGTTTCAGTTTGTTCAGGAAATTCAAATAGAAAAAGATGTAACACAGAAGTTGGAGAGTCAGAAAAAGCATTGGGTTGACAGTGAGCCAAGTATCAGGGAAGTCATTGCTGTGCTCAAAATTTCAAGAATAGGAATTACAGCAAACTGCCACTGCTGATTCACCAGCTCACAAAAAGAAGGCATTCTCCTAACCTCACATCTGTCACCTCTGCAGTCCCTGAGCCTATGCCACCACATCAGGAGCAATAGTGGCCTCTCTTCTCGCAAGTGCCCTTGTGGCAAAGTTTAACATGGTGCCTTGCCATTAGCAGTTCCGGGGAATCTAGTGCCCAGGCTTTCTGCCTGTGAAACAGGAGAATCAGGGAGGGGGAGAGGAAGGGGAGGGTAGGTAACCTGCCAACTAAAAATCTAGCACATTCTATATTTCTCCGTGATTTCAAATGTAAATTTTTTTAATTTATTTTTAAAGAGACAGTCTAAGGGGGGGAAGGGGGGGGGGGTAGAGAGAGAGGGAGACACAGAATGCCAAGCAGGCTCTGTACTGTCAGCTTGGAGCCGGAGCCCAATGTGGGGCTTGAACTCCCAAAACCATGAGATCATGACCTAAGCTGAAACCAAGAGTTGGACACTTAACTGAATGAGCCACCCAGACACCCCTCAAATGTAAAAATGATTTTTTATTTTTATTTTTTGAGTAAATCAAGATTGCAGATGGATCACCTGCTCCAATATTCTCTTGCATCAAATCCCCTAAAAGTGAGAGAAAAGATGTACACATGTAAATATGTATACACATTTTTTCAGATAAGCTTTATATCTTCTAGAAACTACTTATAGCTTCAAGTACAGGAACAAAAATTGTTAATCATTGAAGGAGAATGCAAGCGGGATCAAACTGATACCTCAAACAGCTCAAAAAATTCAGGACCATGTCACTGTAAAGACTAAAATCAGGATCTAAACTGGATTGAATTAAAAAGCAGAAAAGTGTTCCAAAAAATCAGTGAATTAAGAACTGAATTTAGGAAAGTAAGACAAGGACTTTTCACCCTTGCAAAATGGAACATAACCAAGTTTCTGCATGGTTGATTCATTTTTATTAGTGGCATAAAGTTGGTTTTTCCTTATCACTTTTAAACTTTCATCTAATTTAAATTTTGATTCAAATAGGTTTTGCATCACTATCCAAGTTCTTTAATTCAGCATTTAGTAACAGAGGACTTAAAGAAAATTGGTAAAGTTGTATTTTTCATTGTATTACCTCTGATAGTGATAATAGCATTACACAAATACATGTGGGAAAATGCACCCTACTCTATACCCATCTTTAGAATCAGCCCTTGATTTATGTAAATATTTCTTTCATGTCTCAAGGAAATGGTGTAAAGCAAGTCATATGCTGAATCCCAAGTAGCTGTGCCTCTCTTCCCAGGAAGTGTTTGGGGGTGTTACAGATTTAATTGTGTCCCTAAAAAAGTATGTATGCTAGAGTCCTAATGCCCAATAACTCAAGATGTGACATTACTTGTAAATAGGGCCTTTACAGAGGTAATCAAGATGACATCACTATGGTGGGCCCTAATCCAAAAGTGACTGGAGTCCTTATAGCAAGCGATTTGGACAAAGGGACAGACACACCCAAGAGGAAAATGATGTTGAAGACACACAGTGAGAAAGCCACGTGAATGTGGAGGGTTGGAGTGGTGCATTGACAAGCCAAAGAATAGTAAGGGTAGCTAGCAAACCTCAGGAGCTAGAAGAGGCACAGACCAGATTCTCCTTCATAGCCCTCAGAAGGGACCAACACTGCTTACGACTTGAATTTAGACTTCTAGCCTTTAGAAGGTTAAGACATTACATTTCTGTCCTTTTAAGCCACATCATTTATGGTATTTAGTTTGATAGGGGGGCTACACTGGACAGAATGGAATAAAATACCTTAAATTCAATGTTAGTGCAGAATGCAACCTTAGAACAACCCAGCCCAAAGCTTAGTTCATAACCCACTAATGTGCTAAAAGTATTTCCCTGCATCAGCAGCAAGCTGACTGAAAATTCTCCTCTTTACAATGATGGGCATATCCATACAATCTACTAATAGTAATTCTAGAAAACTTTGGTTTATAACTTGAACATTTTTAAACTAAAATTAATGCATTAAGATTCAACAGGCTGCTACCTGCTTGGTAATTTTGTCAATAAATATTTTTAAACTCCCAAAATTTTTAGGGAGAGCTTATATTGTCAGATCATAAATCACTGGATCATAAATCACTGGTCCCAGGGATACAACTATATAATACCCACAGACGATGGTTATAAATAACCCAGACAATGACCTGAAGACTAGAACAGACTCCACAGCTGAATGTAGAGAAGAGGTTGCATTGAAGAAGGTAGGAAGGGCAGACACATGATGGGGAGCTAAATGGATATGTGGGACTGTCCAAAGGAGGGAGGTAAGGAGAGGGAGGCTGTGGGCATGAAGACAGGAAACAAACAGTAAAATCAGAAAGACAAACCCCCATAACATGTGGCTTTGAAAACTAGAGTGGCTGAATTTCACAAGTTCTTACAATCAGTGAGTCTTAATACATGGAACTTTAAAAATCATCAGGCAGGGACTCTGGGAAAGCTGGAGGGTGAGAGGACCTGAGTCCCAACCCTTAAAGAGACAGCAAAATAAACAGCCCTGCTAAAACGCAGTAAAGAAGCAAAAGTTTGGAAAAACGTGGGGGATAGAGGCAAAAGTGATTCATTTACTAATAATCTCAGCATGTGCTGAGGGGCAGGGATGGTCGAGAGACTTCTTCAAGAACAAAGGAGCTGGCAGGCACATTTTTCTTCCCCTGTGGGTCACCCCTGTGACCCCATCCTAGATATATGGACACCTGTGGGAACCAGGATGGTGAAAACACTTTCCAACTAACTTGACAGCACCACTATCCCACCTGTTCATGCTTCTGAGGATCCACTCCCTCCAATCCAACATGCCTCAGTACCGGGGGGGGGGGGGGGGGGGGGGCTGCAGGTCCCCTGCTCGAGCAGACTGGTGTGACCTTGCTGGCACCACCCCCTATTCCCACATTCTGCTGAACTGCCCTCTCCGATACACCCTTGGATGGAGCCCATCCAAAGCAGTGTCACAAGACTGGCAGCATGCAAGCAGCTCCAACAAGAGCCAGCACCATTCCAAAGTGACTGCTGCCCTGGAGGGAGAGGAAGGTAACTACACACACCAGTCAGACTGTGGCCCAAGCAATGGACTGGGGACTAGTCTGAATACAGACTCCACTCACCAACGAAAGCTTCTCAGGGTACAACACTGTGAAAGAACCCCACAGTTCAGTGGTACTCAATGTCTGGCAAATGCCTGGTCTGACTCAACTCAAGACAAAGGTAGCCCCAGACTGGCCAACTACCACCACATGGACCAAACCCTGCCCACAGCAAGCAAAAAGCAGAGGACTAGAATGAAGAAAAATATAACTCTGTCACAACTGTAGGGCACATACAACACACATGATCAATACCCCTGAAGCATTCTCGTGAACAGGGGACACTGAACTATAGGACCTCGTCTTTCCTAAGGCTGTTACTTTCAAGAGCAGGAGACTGAATTTCCTAACACAGATACACAGAATTAGACAAAAGGAGGAGACAGAGAAATAGGTCCCAAATTGAAGAACAGAACAAAACCACAGTAAGAGAACTAAACAAAATGTAGTTAAGTAGAGAATTTGATGTAATGGTCATAAAGATACTCACTGGACTTATGAGTGGAGAGCCTCAGTGAGACCTTAACAAAGAGACAGAAAACAAAAAATAACCAGAGATGAAGACCTCAATAACAAATTAAAAATACACTGGAAAAAATTAGTGACCTGGAGAACAAAGTAATGGAAAGTCATTAAGGTGAACAATTGAGAGAAAAAATAGTAAATAAAGACTTAGGGAATCCAGCAACACCATTAAGCAGAACATCACTTGCATTATAAGATTCCAGAAGATGAAGGGGGTAGAAAATTTATTTGAAGAAATAGTAGGTGAAAACTTCCCAAATCTGGGCAAAGAAATAGAAATCTAGATCCAGAAGGCACAAAGAGTCCCCAATAAAATTGGCCTAGGGAGGTCCACACCAAGACACATAGTAATTCAAAAGGTGAAAAGTAGGGTTGAGGGTTTTAAAAGCAGCAAGAGGAAAAAATAAAAAACAGTTACATACAAGGTTAACTTCATAAAGCTATCAGCTTATTTTTCAGCAGAAATTTTGCAGGCCAGTAGGGAGTGGTATCATTTATTCAAGTGCTCAAAGAAAAAAGACAAACCTGCCGTCAAGAATACTCTAACTACCAAAGCTATCTTTCAGGATACAAGAAAAGGTAAAGGGATTCCCCAAGGGAATTCATCACTACAGAAGCCCTATCAGAAATGTTAAAGGATGTTCTTTGAATGGAAAGACCCTAAATAGAAGTATGAAGCAGAAAAGCAGTAAAATTAGTTCTATCCATAAAAATCAGTCAAGGGATTCATAAAATAGAAAGATGTAAAGTAGGACATCATATACCTAAAACATAGAGGGGAGCAGAGTACAGAATAAATTCTTACTTAAGCAAATACCAGCTTAATATAAAATGCTATATGCATTAGATGTTATATACAAACTTAATGGTAACCACAAATCAAAAACCTGTAATAGATGTGCAAATAAAGAAAAAGGAATCCACTAAAGAAACCCAGCAAACCATATAAGACCAAAGAAACAGAACTACAAAAACAAGCACAAAACAACAAAGTGGTCATAAGTACATGCCTAATAATAATCACTTTAAATGTAAATGGACTAAATACTCCAATCTAAAGACACAGGGTGGCAAAATAGATCAAAAACCGAGACCTGCCTAGAAGGGACTCATTTCAGATCTCAATACACATGCAGATTGAAAATGCAAGGGACAGAAAAAGATCTATCATGGAAATGGTAGTAAAAAGAAATCCAGGGTAGCAGTACTTTTTTCCAACAAAACAGACTTTAAAAACAAAGAGTGTAACAAAATAACATAAATAAAACAAAGGCTATAACAAGAGACAAAGAATACTAAATAATCATAAAGGGAACAAACCTAGAAAATATAACAGTTATTTAAATTTTAACACCCAACAGGAAACCACCGAAATACATAATGCAGCTAATAACATGAATGAACTAATAAAATAGTAAAGGACTTTCAACACCCCCACTTACATCAATGGATAGATCACCCAAACAGAAAAAACAGGCAAACAGTGGCTTTGACACATTGGGCCAGATGGTTCTAACAGATATATTCAAAATATTCCCTCCTAAAACAGCAGCACACACATTCTTTTCAAATGTACATGGAACACCTCCAGAACAAATTACATATTAGACCACGAAACAAGTCTCAACAAAATCAAAATGATCAAAGTCATACCATGCATCTTTTCTGAGCACAATGCTATGAAACTAGAAATCAACCACAAGAAAAACTCTGGCAACACCACAAATACGTAAAGGTTAAATCACATGCTATTAAGCAATAAATGAGCCAAGAAATCAAAGACAAAATCAAAAAAATACATGGAGACAAATGAAAATGAAAACACAATAGTTCAAGATCTTCAGGATGCAGCAAAAGCTCTTCTAATAGAAAAGTTTATAGCAATACAGGTGTAACTGGAGAACCAAGAAAAATCTCAAACAACTTCACCTTATACCTAAAGGAGCTAGAAAAAGAACAAAACCCCATACCAGTAGAAGGAAAGAAATATTAGGACATCAATATAGAAACTACAAACAACCACCAAAAAATAAAACCAATAGAATGAATCAATGAAACCAGGAGCTGTTCTTTGAAAAGACTGACAAAAGTGATAAGCCTTTAATAGACTGAAGAGAGGGGCAACTGGCTGGCTCAGTCTGTAGGACACACAACTCTTGATCTTGGGGGTCACGGGTTTGGGCACCATGTTGGGTACAGAAATTAAAGAAAAAAAGAAAAAAAAAAGACTAAACCAAATCATAAATGAAAGAGAAACAACTGACACCACAGGAATACAAACATTAGAATATTTTGAAAAAATTACATGGCAACAAAATTGGACAACCTAGAAAAAGTGGATAAATTCTTAAAACCTATTA
Organism: Panthera onca; assembly: GCF_046562875.1. Classification (NCBI taxonomy): domain Eukaryota; kingdom Metazoa; phylum Chordata; class Mammalia; order Carnivora; family Felidae; genus Panthera; species Panthera onca. The sequence goes on along the minus strand of NC_138349.1, from coordinate 36,801,198 downwards.
ACTCCCAAACTGAGTCAGGAAGAAATAGAAAATCTAAAGAGACTCATTGTCACCAATTCTCCCAACAAACCTAAGTCCAGGATGGACCAGATGGCTTCACAGGTGAATTCTACCACACACTTAAATTTTTCATTAACATTTATTTATTATTGAGAGACAGAGCACAAACATAGGAGAGCAGAGAGAGGGGGAGACACAGAACCCAAAGCAGGCTCCAGGCTCTAAGCTGTCAGTACAGAGCCCAACAAGGGGCCCTAGACTCACAAATCTCGAGATCATGACCTAAGCCAAAGTCGGACGCTTTAGCAACTGAGCCCCCAGGGTCCCCTCTACCACACATTTAAAGAGCAGTTAATACCTATTCTTCTCAAACTATTCCAAAAAATAGAAAAGGGAAGCTTCCACGTTGATTCTATGAGGCCAGAATTACCCTTATATCAAAACCAAAGACCCCCACCCCCACCCCCCCACACACACTACAGACCAATATCTCTGATGAACATGGATGCAAAAATCCTCAAAATACTCAAAGTGAACCTAATGATATATTAAAAGAATCATTCACCATTATCAAGTGGGATTTATTCCCAGGATGCAAAGGTAGTTCAATATTCATAAATAATCAACATGATACATTGCATCAACAAGAGAAAGGATTAAAAACCATTTACTATCTCAACAGATACAGTAAAAGCATTTGACAAAGTACAACATCCACATGTGATAAAAATCCGCAACACAGGTTTAGAAGGAACAGACCTCAAATATAATAAAGATCATGTATGAAAAACCCACAGCTAATATCATGCTCAATGTGAAAAACAGAGCTTTTCCTCCTGATCATGGAGGATGGTCTGTTATGTGGTGAGATGTCCACTCTCACCTTCAGCACAATAATGCAAGTCCTCTTCACAGCAGTGAGACAACAATTACTGTATATAGAAATCCCAAGAGTCCACCAACAAACTATTAGAACTGATAAATACAATAAAGTCACAGGATACAAAAGTCTATACCATTTCCATACACCAATATTGAAGCAGCAGAAAGAGGAAATTAAGGAATCCATCTGTTGAGAACTTCACCAAGAATAGTATAACATCAAGGAATAACCGGAATGAAGGAGGTGAAAGAGTTGTACTCTGAAAACTTTAAAACACAGATGAAATAAAATGAAGTTGACACAAAAGGAAAATTTTTCCATGCTCATGGATTGGAGGAACATTAAAATGACCATAGTATCCAAAACATTCTATCGATTTAATGCAAAGCCTATCAAAATACCAACAGCATTTTTCACAGAACTAGAAGAAATAGTCCTAAAATTTGTAATCAACTTATGAAAGACCCTGAATCACCAGAGCAATCTTGTTGAAAAAGAAAACTGCAATCCCAGATTTCAAAATCTACAACAAAGCTGTAGTCAGAACAGTATGGTATTGGCACAAAAACAGACACATAGATCAACAGACTAGAGACCCCAGAAATAAACCCACAACTACACAGTCAATTAATCTTCAACAAAGGAGGCAAGAATATGCAATGGGAAATAGTCTTCAACAAATGGTGCTTGGAAACCTGGACAGCTATAAGCCTAAGAATGAAACTGGATCCCTTTCTTACACCATACACAAAAATAAACTAAAATGGATTTAAAGGCCTAAATAAAAGACTTTAAACCCTAAAATTCCAAGTGGAGAGCACAGGCAATAAGTAATTTCTCTGCTTTTGTTGTAACAACACTTTTCTATATATGTTTCCTCAGACAATGTAACAAAAGCAGTAAATACTGGGACTACATCAAAATAAACTTCTGCACAGCAAAGCAATCAATGAAACTAAAACACAACCTACTGAATGAGAGAAGATATTTGCAAATGGCTTGTCTGATAAAAAGTTAGTATCCAAAATATATGAAGAACTTACATGGGGCCCCTGGGGGGCTCAGTCGGTTAAGCATCTGAGTTGACCTCAGGTCATGATCTCACTGTTGGTGTTTTCAAGCTCCATGTCAGGCTCTGTCCTGACAGCTCAGAGCCTGGAGCCTGCTTCAGATTCTCTGTCTCCTTCTCTTTCCCTCCCCCAACTCATGCTGGCTCACTCTCTCTCCTTCAAAAACAAAAAAAAATTTTTTGAATACACAATATAAGGAAACCACATCTAGAAGTCATTCTTGAGAAAAAGATCTAGTGGCTTTTCAATGAATACAGGGTTTCTCTAAATTATGTCGTGACAAAATTGATAGGCATTTTAATGTAACCTTAGCTCAAAGGCAGATTAAGGAACTTCAGATCAACAGAATTCCCTGAAGCTTCACACAGATTGATAAATACCTGGAATACTGAACCTTATTTAGAAGAATATTGGCCAAATAAGGACCAAGCAACCAAGATCTCAAAACTAAGTTATAAAAACAATTTAGAGACACCATGGATACAAAGCCTGGAGATTTAAGGAAGGTTTAATATGGCAAACATCTGAAGCTTTATGGGAGAGGAATTAGACTGGTTCTGTGTGGCTCCAGATGGCTAGACTAGGAGGAAGAGGGTAAGTGACAGGCAAAAAGATCTGGACTCGAAATAAAGAATTTAGGAGAAACTAGAGGTGTCCAATGGTAGAAAGCCTTGTCCCTTGAAGTGGAAGGGCTGAGGAAGAGAATGGATCTTTAAGCTATTGAAAGATTTTTGCAATGAAGATATATTGTATTGAATGATCTGAGGATCTGTGATTGGATAATAAGAGCTTATTAAAACTGATGCCAGATGGAAATAGCTAGCATGGGGTGAGGAAGGAATCCAAGGAGTTTTAAATGTAGCAGACAGGTAGACAGAACTCCAACCATAAGTGTATCTTGTGGTTAATAAGAAAAAGGAATGAGGGGAAGGTAGCAAAGTCCACACAGGATAAGAAAATGTATTCTAATAAAGACAAAATGTCAATAGGAATATGTGGGTTTAACTTTTTAGACATTTTTCTCAAGAAAAATAATTATAAAAATTACAATAAAAATAGTGAAAATTCTTTATACCACTCACCATCATAGTTTGAGATCAGATCAACTCAGTAGAGAATGTTATAATTTTTCCTACATTTTTGATGCCAATATACTTAAAACAGGATTCAGAAATAGAAAAAAAGCAGGAATAATTACTTTTGCCAGTGTCTCAGAAATTGCATCACTACATAAAAAGTTTCAAAGACTTAACTGTCAAAGTTAGGAAGTAGGACTTTAAACCAAATACTTCGGTTGTTCAATAGCTTTCTCTCTCCAAGTGTGTAACAGCTGTTATATTGTAAAACTTACTAAATTAGTAAAACATTGTCCTTAATTTTTTTTGGTTTTTTTTTTTTGAATTTTTGAAATTAGCAGTTCAGAAGTTGACCAACAGGAAATTGTTTTGTTATACTTATTTACGGGTAATATTTAGAATCAAGTAACTAAGTTTCAAGAAAATTAGTATATAATTTGACTACAATTAGGCCCAATAGCAAGAGTTTTTAGCACATTTTTAAGTAACGGGCTTGAAAATTGGTTCTTCATTGTGCTTTCATCTTCAAGGTCATGACCTAAGGGGTTGGCATCTCTTCCCTGACCCCCAAGATGAAAATATCTTCAACCAGAAAATTAAAAGATAATATGTTAGTTCTTTGGGTTTCTGTGACAAGATTCTTTATCCATCCCTGGAACTCTATAAAGAACATGAGCAGGACAACGAACAATGAGAAGGGCACAACTCCACACCTTCTCAGCACCCAAAAGCTGCCAAAAATAATAGCTATTTCTTCTCAGGCTGTGGGAATCCAGTTAGCGCAGTCTGAAGAAAACCTTCATGTAGTTAAAGACAACTAAGGCCCATGAAGCCACAAAGAGACGAAGCAAATCCATGAATAAGGATTCCAATAGTTGGAACCGTGTGCGGCTGAGTTAGACAGTTTTCCTCCCCTCAAGGAGCATCGAGGGCATAAAAGTGATATGGACTCTCCCACATAAGGATTATAGAAGAGGTATACACAGGGTGTATGAAACTCAGCAAAATGAGAGAAGTTCATCAAAGGGCAATGAAGAAAAGATGTAGTGCTGACTCTGAGCCTTGAACGAGGAGAATTACATCATATGAAAATAGTACAAAGAGCAAAAGAGATTGCACAAGGTACAAGAGTATGAAATGCCCATTAGACCAGCCACTGGCTCAGCATACCTGGAAGCCTCCTGATACCCCTGCCATGTCTCATTACCTAATATCACTGTCCCTCCATGGATCTTGTAATAACATTGAGTTGGAATTCATTTCTTTCCAAAGGGAACAAAAGAAATTTCCTTACACCAGCTGACTTAGCAGGAACCTGCTTCTCCCTGCGAGTGTTTAAGGCTGCAGGGAGGTCAAAGAGTATTAAGGTCTGAATTGCCACAAATATTTCCACGTGTCTTGGGGATCAAGGCACAGAAGGAAGTGCCACAACTGCACTGAGAGTGCAGCGTGAGCAGGTAAGGAAACCAAAACGATTCTAAGTGGGAGAATTCAGTGGCAGAATACAGCTTCACCGCAACAAAGGCAACTGTGTCACTGAAACAACCAATCTATCCTCTGTATCCTTTCACTCAAACTTCAAGTTCTAGCTAAAAGCACCTGAATGCACTCATTTACTCGAATAGGATATACTAAGTTTTAGCAATCAGAGGAGTTGGCTGTAACAAGTCTCTGGCCTACAAGGCCAGATGTCAAATTGGAATTTTTGTTCCTTGAAACTCAGTGGGCTCCCAAGATCAGCTGTCTATTGGAGGTGGTTTGGAAATAAGACTTCTTATGCCTTAGCTCTCACCCAAAGGCTAATACAAGTGTGGTTGTATTTCTTTTAAGAGTCTTTAAATATAGGGTCTCACCTAAGGAGACAATGCTGCTGGATCCAGCTCCAGGAGGATCTGGAATTATCTCACAGAATTGGTAATTACTGTACACAGCAAGTCACCTGTGTAACTGGGACCCTTCTGTCAATTACACCAGGTTATTAGGACACCATTGCCTGCCGTTATGCGACTTGCAACCACAATTGAGTCCATACAAAGTACTGTGCCAAGTACTTTACATGTACACTATCACTCAATACTCCCAACACCTGTATGAGGTCTTCAGGAGATTTTACAGATGAGAAAACAGACTTAGAGAAGTTGAGCCACCTGTGATGTTTAATAGTTGCTAAGCTGGAGCTTCCACTCTAACAGGAATAGACAAACAATTAATGTGCAAAGAAATGTGAAATATGTCAGATGGGGGGGGGGGGGGGCCTGGGTGGCTCACTCGGTTAAGCATCTGACTTCAGCTCAGGTCATGATCTTGCGGTTTGTGAGCTCTAGCCCCGCATCGGGCTCTGTGCTGACAGCTTGGAGCCTGCTTCGAATTCTGTCTTTCTCTCTCTCTGCCCCTTCCCCACTTGTGCTCTGTCTCTATCAAAAATAAATAAACGTAAAAAAAATTTTTTTAAAGACATGAGTAAGGAGACCAGTGTTGCAGTTATCTAGGGAAATTTCACTCTAGGAGAAAGGAAAACAAATGCAAATGCTCTGAGTAGAAATTGCTGATATGTTGAGAGAACAAAGAGCCAATGTAGCTAGAACACAGTGAGCAAGAGAGAAAGGCTAGGAGGGGCTTTTAGAGCTGAAACAGGGCACAGACAATACAGACCTTGGAAATCACAGAAACAAATTTGTATTCTACTCTAACTAGGGAGGCCATTGGAGGTCTGTTAGTCGAGAGAGAATAATCTGGTTCTTACTGTTATGTTAGGGATTTCAATGAAGGAGCAGGAAGAGCATTTAGGAGGCTACCGTAATGTAGCAGAGAAATGATGGTGGCACACACGAAGATGGCAGTGGCAGAATGGGGGACAGCAGGTCACATTCTGGATAGATCATGAAGGTGGAGATAAGAAGGCTTAATGGTTGTTCAGAAGTGAGAAGACAGGAGTCAAGGCTAACTTTAAGGTATCTGGAGAACTAGGAGGACAAAATCTCCACTTGCTGGCATAGGGAAATTGGTACAAGGACCAAGTGGGAGGGTACTGGAAATCATGAATTTGATTTTGGACATGAGTTAACTCCTGGACATGAGCAAGGTAAGTAGATAAAGGATTTTGGAGTTCAGGTACATACAGTTTGTGAGCATAATTTATTCCAGAAATATGCTTGTAATCCAAAGCACTCGTATATCAAAGCAAATTTCAAGAACCATTAGTTCCGTTGTGATCATGTGACATTCAATGTCATGTGCTACTTGTATTGCAAGACATCATTTATCAAGTTAAAATTTATTAGAAATGTTTGCCCATCTTGCAGAACACTTGCAGAGTAAATTACTTGCAATCCAAGGTTTTACTATATATGGATTGAATTCTAGGCTCATGTGTATATAGAGAAAATATAAAATCACATAGCTAATGGAGATCTTGGGAGTACAGACTAAAAACAGATGTGAGAACCAAGTCCATTGACATAAAATTGCATTAAGTTGTTTATCACTGGGCTCAGCTCTTTAAACGTACGAGTACCTGGGGCACCTGGGTGGCGCAGTCGGTTAAGCGTCTGACTTCAGCCAGGTCACGATCTCACGGTCCGTGAGTTCGAGCCCCGCGTCAGGCTCTGGGCTGATGGCTCAGAGCCTGGAGCCTGTTTCCAATTCTGTGTCTCCCTCTCTCTGTCCCTCCCCCGTTCATGCTCTCTCTCTGTCCCAAAAATAAATAAACATTGAAAAAATAAATAAATAAAATAAAAAAATAAACATACAAGTACCTACTTCCCCAATGTACCTGTAACTTACCCACCTCACTGGAATAACTACATAGTTTCCAACTATCCTTTGGCTACAAGAACCCTCATCTAACATTTTAGAACTTTGAGACATCATTAGAGCACGTGCACACACATGGTAGCTTTCTGGTAAGGACTGCTTGGCATTTCTCTCATTCTGTACTTGGGGCAAGATAAGGGAGAGGAAAAATCAGTGGAGGAGACTGAATCACATCAGTCTCCTGAGAAGAATGAGCTTAGAGAAGTTTAGAGAAGAACGGGTGTGCTAGAAGCCAAGAAGTAAAGGTGCTTTAAAAGGAGAGAATAAACAACTGTATCAAAAGCTGATCAACTAGGAATAGGATTAAGAAAATCTGATTGGGGGCACCTGGGTGGCTCAGTCGGTTAAGCGTCTGACTTCAGCTCAGGTCAGGATCTCATGGTTCATGTGTTCAAGCCCCACGTTGGGCTCTGTGCTGACAGCTCAGAGCCTGGAGCCTGCTTCAGATTCTGTGTCTCCCTCGCTCTCTGCCCCTCCCCCACTCATGCTCTGTCTCTCTCAAAAATAAGCATTAAAAAAAATCTGATTGGAATGTACCCAAGAGGGAATGGGAATAACAAAAAAATCATGATGGTTGCTATGGCACACACTCCTATCAGTCTTGAAGTCCCTGCCAAGCTCACATGGCAAAAAGAAAAAACCCTCACTGAAAGGCAACCCTGAATATGGCTCTACTCCCAACGATCCACATGTCCCCAAATTCTGACTTATCTGTACTCTCCACCTGGAATGCTATCTTCAACTTGAAATAATGCCCTGCTTTCCTCCAAATCTTCAGCCATTAATTACTTGTACCCAATTCCTCCCTAGCAGTAATCACATCCCTTCAAGTCATTTATCTTGTAAGAGTTGGCTCTTCTCTTTACACTGATTATATTCATCTTTAACAATAAGAAACTGCTTCACTCAGATTATCTAGATTAAAATGTTACCTACTGCATCTTTCGGTCTTGTCTGGCTACACATATTATATCCACCAAATCACATTCATTTGTTAAAAACGAGAGCATTTTTCTTTCTCGTGTTTCACGGCAAGTCACAATTCTTGATGAACATATTCCTAGCCAGGCACAACCATAAAGCTCATTCAAATGACTAATAGTGTTTTAACCTGCGAGTTGATTCTTCTTGTATCAGTGAAATCCTTAACATCTAGTACACTGGTTTTTAAAAACATTATGCCTGTGGGAGATAGAGACTGACTAGGACATCATCCCAGTTATTTAGCCCAGGCTTTGGTTTGCACAACAGGAAGTTGAGCTCCAAACTGTGTCAAGAAATCTATACAACGGTGGGTAAGAACGTGGCTCTAAAGACTAACTGCCTAAATTAGAATTTGGCCTCCAAAATTCCTAGCCAGATGACTTTGATCCATTGAATGGGCACACAGAGTTAGCTCTTGGAGTTCTGGTGAAATTAAATGAAAGGACAAATGAAAAAATCATCTGGTGAAGTACCTGCTATCTAAGTAAGTACTTGCTCAATGTCCTCTATTTTAAGCAGCCTACCTAAAAGCACCATCTGCTTAGCAGACTTCTGCTTTGCTGCTCCTTCACTTGGGCCAGGACCGCTTTTAAACCAGACACAATTTGTGCCATAGCAGCCAGATCACGTCAGAGGGTGAACACGGAACTCAGAACACAATCAAGTCTGTGTTCAACCTAGTCGTCATTTTGGTCCCACCAAACCAACATTCCTTTCACCACAAAGTCATTCACTCGTTCAGCAGCCCTGGGAAGACCCTCACAAGGCAAACGTCCCAATGCACTAGTATCTCTGACGAGGAGTACAGCTGCTGGAAACAAAGTGACAGTGTTTGTCACCAATGATTGTGGTATTCTTCCTGGGCATAGGAGACACTGGGGGCACATCAGCAGGGACACAAAGTCAAAGGCAGAGTGAAGAGTGCCAACTTAAAGACTCTTAACTTCTGTAATGGGGTCATCAGCCTCACTGACTGACTACTTTGCAACAAACCTTCCCTTAAGGGATTCTTCACCACAGAGATCCTCAGACTTGCTCTTGCAGAGCTTTGTACTGGCCTTAACTATTTTTAATTCACACCAAGCACCTCCTCTGGGAGGTGGGGGGGGGGGGGTGGGTAATGCTAGCCAGACTTGTAAGATTTTACTGTACACGCTTGTTCTACTTTTACTTGATTTTTTACTGGATGTCATTTTTTACATGGAAAAAAGAGCCAAGTACCAGAACAAGGGGGAATGGTTTAGAGAAAAGCTCTTGACACAAATACGGGAAAAAAATATGATTTAGGACCCCAGTTATCATCGCATGGGCCATTCTTATTTGTAAACACAGATGTTCCAGACACAGCTTCAATAAATCCTAAACTGAGCTGGGAAAAGCTGAGCACCGTATTTCTGAGCTTCCTCCTGTGAGGATCGTGGAACGCTGCCTCAGTACAGAGACTCCTTGGAGAAAACATGCAATACAAAACCTGCTTTGACTTTCCCCTTTTTTTAATAGGTTTTTCTTACAGTTCTAGATTTACAGAAGATTTGGTCTCTAGTTGATCTCAGCTGACTACCATTTCCAAGTTACTTAGGGTCAGCCCTTCCCCTATCCCTTTCAGGGAAGCTGTTTCCTTCATTTCATCACAATCTATCGTCACCATCTGCATTCCTCTCCAGGATCCTCTACCTCCTAGAGGATTGTTGGTGGTTTGAATATATCAAGGTCCACCCTTTGTGCTATTAAGTTTCATGGGTTTTGACAAATGTATAATGGGAGGTCTATCATTACAACATGCTAGAGCACAACCTCACCACAGCAAAAAATGCCCTGGGTTTCACCTCCTAAACTCTCCTCTCCCTCTTCCTCACCCTCTGATAACCAGTGATGTCTTTAGCAGCTCTATAGTTTTGGGCTTTCTAGAATGTCATAACTGGAATCATACAGTATGTAGCCTTTTCAGATTGTTTTCCACCTAGAAATAGGAATTTGATGTCCATATTTTTTTAGTTTGATGGCTTATGTTTTTATCACTGAACAAATATTCCATTGCATGGATGTACTACAGTGTGTTTATACATTCACCATTGAATGACATCTTGGTTGGTTCCAATTTTAACAAGTGTGAAAGGAAGCAGCTATAAACATCCATGTGAAGGTTTTGGTGCAGGCACACATTTTGAAACCAGGAGCATGATTAGTGGCTTGATAAAGCTAGGTTTGATTTCTTAATAAATTGCCAAAACATTTTCCTAAGTAGCTGTGCCATTTTGCATTTCCACCAGCACTGAGTTTTCTTTGCGTCCTTTCCAGCCATCAGTACAGTCAAGGGTTTTATTCTGTATTTTTGCCATTCTGATAGATACGTAGTCCTATCTCATCATAACTTGAAATTTCTACAAATGATGTTGGGCATCTTTACAGATGCCATCTGTAAGTTGTGTTCAGTTACAAGTCCGAGATCTTTTGCCAATTTTTACATTGGGTTGTTTTCTTATTGAATGATAAGGGTTCTTCATATATTTTGGACACAATTTATCAGATGTGCACTTGCAAATATTTTCTTCTAATGTGTGCTTATGTTTCACTCATACAGTGCCATTCAAAACAAAGGTTTTTAAGTCTAACGAAATTCAACTCAGTCTCTTTTTCTGGGTCCTGCTTTTGGTGCTCTAAATACTCATCACCAAAACAGATCGTCTAGATTTTCACCTGGGTTATCTTCTAGTTTTGCATTTTATATTTATCTCTAGGACCATTTTGAGTTAATTTTGTAGCATATATGAGATTGTACCCAGATTCGTTTTTTTTAATGTGAACCCCCAATTTTTCCACTACCTTTTGCTGAAAAGACCATCCTCTCTCTACTGAATACCATGCCTTTGTTCCTTTGTCAAAGATCAGTTCACTGTTTGTGACCTTTATGAGTCTGTTTCTGGCCTATTCTGTCCATGGGTCTATATGTCTATTCTTGTACCAATACCACTATCTTATTACTGTAACTTTACAATAAGTCTGAAAATTGGGTAGTGTTAGATCTCCAATTTTTTTTTTCTTCAATGTCTTGGCTATTCAATGTCTTCACCTCTAACTTTTGAAACTTTTTCAATATTTACAAAATAGATTGCTGGAATTTTGATGGGGATTGCATTAAATCTATAGCTCCAGTTGGAAAGAACTGACATATTGAGCCTTGCAATCTGTCTACGAATATAGAGTAACTTACCACTTTTTTAGATCTTTGAGGTCTTTCACCAGAGGTCTTGTAGTTTTCTACACAGAAATCTTGTACATATTTTTTTGAATTATTCATTGTTGCTATAACAGATGGCTTTTTTAAATTTGCAATCAAGTGTTCATTGCTGGTATATAGGAAAACAATGGACTTCTGCACATTTACCTTATAACCTGTGGCCCCACTATGCTCACTTTATTCCAAAAAGATTTTTGTTGCTTTTTAGAGTTTTCTGTACATAATCATGTCCTCTACTATCAGTTTTATTTCTTCCACCCCAATAGACTTAGCTTTTTCTTTTGCCATATTGCACCAGCTAGTATTTGCACAATGTTAGATAAATCACAGGGATGAAAAGTACTTATTTATAACTGGAAGTTTGCATCTCTTAATCCCCTTCACCTATTTTTCTCATCCCCTATACCTTTCCCTTTTGCCAACTACCAGTTTATTTTGAGTCTGTTTCTTCGTTTTTTTTGTTTTGTTTTTTTTTTTTTTTTTTTTTTAGGTATAAGTGAAATCATGATATTTGTCTCTGTTGGACTTAATTCACTTAGCATAAAGCCCTCTAGGTCTGTCCATGTTGTGGCAAATAGCAAGATTTCCTTTGGGGGGTGGGCGCATGCTGAGTAATATGTATGTGTGTGTTTTTAAGTTCTTTTTTAATGTTTTTTATTTATTTTTGAGACAGAGCATGAGCAGGGGAGAGGCAGACAGAATCTGAAGCAGGCTCCAGGCTCTGAGCTGTCAGCACAGAGCCTGATGCAGGGCTCAAACTCATGGAGTGTGAGATCATGACCTGAGCTGAAATCGGACACTCAACCGACTGAGCCACCCAGGCGCCCTTATGTGTTTTTTAACGTTTATTCATTTTTGAGAGACAGACACAGCACGAGCAGGGAAAGGGCAGAAACAGGGAGGAAGACAGAATCCTAAGCAGGCTCCAAGCTATCAGCACAGAGCCCAACATGGGGCCCAAACCCATGACCTGTGCCAAAGTCAGATGCTCAACTGACTGAGCCACCCAGGTGCCCCTAAGCAATATTCTTTTATGTGTGTGGGTGTATACGTGTACACACACACACACACACACACACACACACACACACACACACACACACACACACCTTTATCCATTCATGTATCCATAGACATTCAGGATGCTTTCCTATCTTAGCTATTGTAAATAATGCTACAACAAACATATGGGTGCATCCATCTTTTCAAATTAATGTTGTTTTCTTTGGATCAATACCCCGAAGTAGAATCAATGGATCATATGGCATTTCTAGTTTTTATTTCTGAGGAACTGCCATACTGTTCTCCATAGTGGCTGCACCAGTTTACATTACCACCAACAGCACACAATGGTTCCCCTTTCTCTACCTACTCACCAACATTTGTTCTTTCTGTGCAGCCAGATCAAATCATTGTTCTATACCTGAAACTACTCTATTTCCATTAAAAAAAAAAAAAAAAAAAAAAAAAAAAAAAAAAAAAGACATCATGCCTTGTTTTCAGTTGTATCCTTGTTTCCAAAGCATCCGATTTCTGTCAAGGATTACGTTAGCAGTAGGGTTTGTTTTCTTGTGTATCATTTTCCCTTTTTAAATTCTGTGTTTTCTAAACTTATTTGACCACAAGGCCCTTCGAATAAAGTACATCTATTAATTTTTCACTTAACAATGGTGTTCCATGGAGCACAGGAGAAAATTCATCATGGTAATAATTGTTCAATGTAACAGGTCAAATTTACCTTAAGATCAATTCTAGAGAGATAAAACATTGAGATGGTTTTATCTGGTTGCCAAAACAATTTGAGCTGGTACATTTGTATCTGGGGTTTTAGTCCCATGGTTGCTAACCTTGATACCTACCAGATGCATTTATTCATAAGATGTTTGTTTTACATCGTCAGGATTAGTGTGAATTACAAGAATAGAAAGATGAATAAGGCAGAATTCTTGCAATGGAGGAATTCAGTCCAGTGGACACAAAGAAACTAACTCCCAAGAAGCCCACCTGCTCATATGAACAAAAAACACCTCAAGATTTCCCCTCAGGCCTCTTGTGGGTAAATAACTATGAGTTTAAGATTTCAGAGACCCTTAGATTTGCTGGGGATTCTGCCACTTTAAGGAATACAACATGACCAATATTCTTGAAGCCCATGCGTACCTCCCCCAAATTGTATTTAAAATTTATCTTCCTTGCTTCAGGTAACTATTATTTCCAATTAGGTATTTATCTTCTCTGTGAAGGTCTCTACATTCTATTACATGAATAGGTATTCCCCAATAATATGTACTATTTTGGCAGTTTAGATTTTATATATAGGACATCATAATGGATAAAACCTTCTGCAACTTGCTTTCTTCATTCCATATTTGTGAGCCATACCCATATTGACGGCTCTAATTCATTTTCACTACCAGATAATGTTCCATTGTATTAATGTAGCACAATAAATGCATCCATTCTCCATTTGATGACATTTAGGCTGTTTCCAAGTCATTGATAATTCAAAAAATATGACCATGAACATCATCCCACGTGTCTCCTAGGCATATATGCCAGAGTTTCATTCAGGTACCCACAGCTGCTGCCTGGAAGAGGCCATGCAACCTGACCTTTACTACCTTTTGTTAAATTGCTCTCTGGAACAGTCGTTTTTTATTTTTGTTTTGTTTTGTTTTTTTTTTTTAAATCATAGAGGAGTCCTGTTTCTTCATGTTTTTGCCAACACTTCATCAGTCCAATAGCCATGAAGTGGTATCTGTTGTATTTCTTATTTGAGAAATGAACATTCTTACATGTGTAAGCCATGTAATTGTCTTGTCAACTTCGAGTTCATAACCCTTACCAATTTCTTTTGATGTTCTTTACCAAGTATTCTAGATACAAAGTTTTAAATATTTTTCCCAGTCACTACTTGCCTTTTTTTTATTTGTTCTGATACACAGTATTTTAGTTTTACATAATCAATATACTACTCTTTTTCCTTATTCTTTATGCTGTCTTAAATACTTTCTTGGACTTGGGTCATAAAATAGTCCCATATTGTCACTCAAAGCTGTTAAATGACACTGTCACTTAAGATTCTGTTCTATCTAGAATTTTTGTATGACTTATGTCGGGATAAAAATCACATTTCTTTCTACAAACCAACTTGTTTTCTTAGGGCTTTTAAGATGCTCATCTGGTATTAAATCAATTTACCAAAGAACTAGGTCATTTACCAATTTTTCCATATAGGTGTGTATTTTGGAACTTTCAGTATGTCCAACAAACCTATGTCCCGTCTTTTAACCCTGCTTACCTAAACCACACTGTCTTATTTACTGAAGCTTTGTAATAAGTCTTGCTTTCTGGAAAAATCAATTTCCCTACCAATTTCCTTTTCTACAAATTGTCTTAGCAACTCTTGGCCCTTTTCTTGTATCTGTTAAATCAAATGGATAAAGATTTGCTCATTTTATTATTGTAGAACCAGATAATGCATAGATTCATCTTGGAAGAACTGATATATTAATGGTATTAATTTTCCATGCACACAGAATACATTTTCATGTATATAGGCCTTTTAAAGCTATTGTTAAGTTTTAAAAATCTCTCCCTATTGTTCTCATACTTCATTTTTCTTCATTTTTGAAGATTTGTAGGTATGTTATACATGTGACTATAGTATAGAGTATATACTTTGTATTTAAGTTTGTTGCTGGTATATATGAAACCAAATTATTTTTGTTTATTGATTTATGTTCAGTAACTTTGCTGAACTTTTATTAATTCCAAAAACTTTTATGAACTCTTTTTTCTACAGAGACAATACTATCCAATTACTAACAGTGTGTTTCTTCCTTTCCATCTTTCTTATAATCTTGTCTTTTCTTACCATACTGGTAGGACCCCCATTATAATATTAAATACAGATGGAATAATAGTATATTTTTCACCTTATTCTGAAGGAAATAGTTCTTAAGTTTTTTTTCAATTAATTTGAGCTTCCTTCAAGTTTTTGGTATATGCCATTGGTCAGGCTAAGGAAATTCGATTTTTGAGAATATTAGAGGTTCAATATTTTTTTTTTATTAATGAAAGGATGTTGAAGGTTATTAAATATTTTTCTACACTAAAAGGAGTTATTTTAATCTATTTTTTCTAAAGCTAAGCCAAACTGGCAATTTTGTTAAAAACTCATTTTTGACCCAGTGTTTTATCAATTAGTATTATTGCACAATAATGCTACATTAATAAGCCACAATGAAACTGAGGGACTTACAAGAGTAATCATTAATACTCATGGATCATCATCAGTCAGCTGGGGTGGCAGAGGCAACTTTGGTTCATCTCTGGCATCTGGAAAAGCTCTGTACAAGTCTGTAGTTCAAGTGGTATAAATTGGGCTGGGCCAGGCATCCCTGACAGGTGCCAATCTAACTTAGGCCACTAGCTCTGCTCCACAAAACTCCTCCTCCTCAGGCCAGCAGGTTAACCCCTACATGTTCTTCCCATGACAATAGCAGAGGGACAAGAAACTGCTTTATTGTACGAGCTCATTCCAAGCCCTTACGCATCATCTCTACCAAATTGCTATTGACCAAAAGTAACAGCACATGGCAGAATCCCAAGTTAAACGTAAGGAAGTATACTCGACCTTCTGTTACAGAAATTGCTCAGTTACATGGCAAAGAATGTGAATATTGTGAACAATGAAGAATTAGGGTCAATAATGCATTCCACCACAATGTATTATTTTTTGAATACACTGCTTGGTTTTAGAAGATGCAAAAATCTTGACATAATTTCAGAGTTGGCCTTTTGTGGCCTTGATGAAACACATTCAAATAACATTCTCTTTTATCATGTAAAGTATGAACCAAGTGACTAGTGGCAACATCTCCATACACTGAGGACATGAATTGCCCCAGAGATTCACCCAAGCCAGGAAACTTACTTCTTTCTTATCTCCATTAATTCTCCTACTTTGGTAAAGAATTTTCTATGTTCTAGGAACCAAGTTGAAACCTCTCAAGAATTTCCTCACATGTTCAAATACAGGACATCACTATAGGTATATTGGTCTGTATCAGCGTAACTTCAGTCAGGGAAATAACGTCTAATGCAGAATTAAGGGGTTTAATACATGAATTGGGACAAGCATGAGTGTGGTAAAGGGACAACTCCTTCTTGCCAGGACATTCCCCACATAGAAGATACCATTAACAATAGTGATGACAAATCTGAAGTATTATACAGAAATGAACCCAACAATGAAGGCATAAAGCCTTTCAGAGAAAATGTTTTTAACTATATTATTAAAGGACACAACAGGAAATTAGAATGGAGTGATATACCATGTTTATGCAAGAGATAATTAAATATGGCATAGGGGTCAATTATCTCCCAAATTAATCTCTAAGTTCAACACATCAGCAATAGATACAGCAATGGAATAGAGCTGGAGGGATTACAAAAACTCATTCTAATGTTTATGTGAAAGAAGAGCCAAAGTCAACTTTGAAAAAAGAGCAAGGAAGACTGTCCTATGAGACGTTGACATGTATTAAGCCATAGTAATTAAAAAATATAGATGTAGGACACTGATACAGAAAGTCGATTCTTTCAACTAGCTGACTAATGACCCCTAAGAAACAGATATAGGCCCTGCACATATGAAAGCTTGATGTATGGCAATGATACCACAAAACATGAATGGGTAAGTTGTCTAGTTGATGAGGTCTTAAAAAAAAAAAAAAAAAAAAAACTAGTTCACCATATGGAGAAAAATGGAGCTTTATCCTTATTCTTTAAGCACATGCCAAATAAGCAGTAAATGAAAAACCAAAATGTGAAGAGAAATCCATAGATCAAAGAAAAAAATGGGAGAACATATTTTTGACCTACTTTGTAGAGAAAGCTGAAATATCTTCAAAATACTATAAAATTTAAAAAAATGTATTTGACTACATGAAAACCAGATTTCCTCAAGATTATAATATCATGAGCAGACAGATGGCTTTGAGAAGATACCTGCAACCTTACAACTGATGAGGAAATTATACTTTGAATATAAAAAAAGACCTCTTGACAAAGAGACAGGAGACACAGAAGAACATCAGAGGAAGTCCATCTAATAGATCGAAGAAAGCTACTCCAATTCAGAATGGAAAAGTACTAACTAAAGAAATAATAAAACATCAATGTACACCCATCAGAACGCAATGATTCAAAAGGTCATGCCTGATGCTGGGAGTTGTGGAGCTGAACACTTGTGCGCTGCAAGTGAAAATAATGAAGTGACCCAGCCATGCTCAAAAGCAGGATGACAGTGTCCCAGAAAATTAAGTACCTATATGTTTTATGACTCTGATGCCCCTCCTGGATTTCTGCAAAGGAAATTCTGCATGCTCAGAGATTAAGGGTATGAGTTCAAGCATGCTCATTGTGCCATTGTGCATAATGAGAGGAACTGAAGGTATACTCAATGTCTATCATTAGGGTGAAGTTCATAACATGGCATAATTATATAGCATGGAATACTGTGAAGCTGTAAGCAGCAAACTATGTGTGCATCTGGTGTGGACCAGCCCATAACACATTACAAGCAATGAGCATATTAGATCAGGATTTATAGTGCAGTCCCATTTAGCTACATTAAAACCAAACAAGTCCACATGCTTTACAAGGATGTGTGTACTTCCATGTACGTTCACTGAAATATGAAAGGGGAAAAATAAGATAAACAGAAGTCTTGCATGAATCGATTCTGATGTGATATGGACACAAGATTATGATGAGGTCCACTCTATGCCTGAGTTCCAGTGGTCAGAAGAGTAAGGTGCCTATGTATTCCTTCACCCTAAGGGCTCTTGAACATACCACACAATGACAAAATCCTCTGTTGCAAGGTTAGAAACCAGAACATAAGAGGCTGAATCTAACAAACTTTTTCTGGATTTTGCAGCATTTGTTTACTAGAGACGAAGATTTTAGAGAATTTCCCCCACAGTCAAGGTATTAGGCTGTTTTAGTCTCGTCACATCTCTTTGTAGTATGGCAGAGGCAAAGATGGGTTTGCTAATACCATCTCATTGAACGGTATTGCTTAGCACTCTTCCATGCCAACACAGGCAGGCAAAGGACAGTGACTGGTTATAAACTAGTTTCAGGTTTAAGAAAGTTCTATTCTATCATTAGCTAGTCAGAAGACACCTGCCAGGAACTGTGCTTAGTTCTAGAAGTCCGTTTCTAAAATCAACTTACATAAACTCATTCCTATACAAAGAAAAAAAGAACTTGACAGTCTGTAATCTGGAAACCACATCCAATCAGGAACTAAAGTGTTGGTACCAGAGAAGAGCAGTTGAGGAAGAACACTTTAAAGGCAGGTGCTTGGGTTCTATTCCTATCACAGTCTCCAAAGATCTGCTGTGTTAAACAAGCTCACATGTTCTCCAATAGCAAAGGGTTTCCATCTGAATGACAGATTGCAATGAAGATCAAGTATCAGATTACACGTACTAAGTAACAGTTTATGGACCCCTCCAGCCCTGACGCTCAATTCATCAATGACAAGGTTTTCAATGTATGAAGGAAAATGAAGACACTCTCTTCGTAAATGGCATACGTACTAGATTTTCAAGTCAGTTTTTCCTGGTTCCAGATGAAATAAGAATTTGCCCATTATTCTGGATTTTACAGCTAGCTTGACTCTGTTGGACACAAAGCTGAGACTTTAATACTTGCAAAAACCCAAGAATGCAATCTTGGGATGAGTCGCCTTTTTTGTTT
The DNA here is from genome assembly GCF_046562875.1 of Panthera onca. Classification (NCBI taxonomy): domain Eukaryota; kingdom Metazoa; phylum Chordata; class Mammalia; order Carnivora; family Felidae; genus Panthera; species Panthera onca. Next base: position 36,782,358 of record NC_138349.1, on the reverse strand, counting down.
TTTTAGGACAGAGGCTGCCAGTGAAGTTCCCCATCAAAAGTGGTACTTGCAAAGTGGGGGCTATAGTTGGCACAATGTACAGTGTGTTTCTCAATTGTCTGTTTTCCCCCTTTTTCTAAACCATCTGAGACTCTTGACAGGACATTAGGACTAGGGCTTAAGTGCTTTTGTATCAAAACCATCTCAAAGCCTGATGGAAAAGCCATGCAATTTTTTTACTATTCAGTAGTACATCAAGATGGAAATTAGATTTATGTTGGTACAAAACCAAAGAGAGAAAAAAGAAGCTCTCTTTCTAGATCCCTGTCAAGAAGAGGTCACTCTGGACAGCAAAGCCGATATCGACAGCAGTCACTAAAAACAGAAGCTCTGGGGGCATTTTTTCCAAACCAGAAAGGAGAGTAGAGGCTGGCACTGTTAACTCAAAGCCCAATGGGACAGACTCAGGGGTCCAGCCTGCAACATCTTTCCATCTATGCCAAGCCATTTGCAAGGACCAGCTTTTAATATGGTACCTCTCTCAATGTATTTCATTCACTGTCAAGGTTCAAAGTATTCAATTCATCAGCTTTCATAGGCAACAAAGGAGGTGACTGGTAACTTTTTTATTACATGCCAGGCAACAATTTATCAGAGATGATCCCCCATCCTTTTGCTAGATGAACATCCTTATCTCTCAAATATTTTCAAACCCAGAAACCGGTAGGCCTTTCTTTATGCGTTTATCTGTGAAAAATAAGGCACTGCGAACAAAGGAATCCCCATTCAGGTATTGCCTGAGCCAGGAAATCTTGGGTTTTTCCCCTTGGTTGTATTAATAGAACAGTGTTTCCCTTCAGGGGTATTACCACCCCCTAGGGGACATTTTAGGAATCTGTTGGGTCAGGGTTTTTTTTTTATTGTTAGTATTGTAACACTACCAGTCTGCTGCTTTCTAGGAGTTACTTCCGTTAGGTAAAGCAGTTTCTCAGGGGGGACAAAAAAACCCCACAAAAACATAACCTAGGATACACCTCTAAAGGCAGCACTTTGTGAAGTAGTTTAGAACCTTTAAAAGGCTTTTTAGTGGCAGAAAGTCAACTAAGTAGGTAGAGCCTTAATTTAACCAGAAGTTTATTTTTTAAACCGATAGATTCACACTATCAATTTCCCTTTACTATTTACATACTTCTGTGAAAACTGAACAGGACTGAACTTCTATATCATCCTTAATATAAATCTTTCCAAATGTAAATTTAAGTACATAAACTATTTTCAGACAGTTGTGTTCCCTCTTGAACACAGCTATGGAAATTCAAGATTAACAAAACCAGAGTGTGATTTCCTCGCAGCCCATGGGATGCCCTTTTCATGCTTGCATTCCTACAATTTCAGAACTTTAAACATGTCAGAATCCAAAATCATCCATTCTACATGCCACATAGCAGGAAGCAGAGGCCTTCTCGTTATCACTCAGGTAACTAACAGCAAAACGGAGACCAGAAATTGGGACTTTGGCTTCATACCTCCAATGCTTGTTCACCATCCAGCCCTCTCTCAAGCATCAGGTACTGGCCTAATTTTGAGTCCTGAGTATTATCATTGTACAAGGATACCACAGACCAGAGAGCATGCTCTGGATTTAGCTCAAAGTTCTTCAGAAACCTGAAGATGTATAACCTTCACTCAGGACATTAGCTATAGTAGCAATGGAATTGTTCCCTTTTGAAAAACAGGACCTAATCCAGACTGCATTTGTGATAAAAACACGCTTTCAGATAGATCAAGATTCATTACTTTGCACAAGATTCATTTTATCCACGAAGAGTATTAAAAAATCCACAGAAACTGACCTTACATTAACCTCATGGCTCTTGATACAGAAACATTTTGAGTTTTAGGATGGTTATTACATACTATACAGCTCCTTCATTATAGAAGAACATCTGATATCCGAGTAGCATTTTGAATGGGCCTTGAAATTTTTGTCAGCAAGGTCATCATCTGGATTCTATATCCAAACATTAATTTCACATGCTCTCCCACAAGAGCTCTTGAAGACATCCTCTCATCTGAGTTTTAAGAAGCAGGACAAGAATGGCTATTCTAGCCCAGCGAAAAGTAAATGCCAAATGGTAGTTCTGGCCCACAACACAACTAGTTTCAGTGGCACATGTAATTTCTCTCTCATTTCAAGCAGGAATGAGTTTTTCTTCTACAGAATTCTGGAAGCTCAGCCTTCTAGCACCATTAATTACCCTTGAAATTTATGATTATCTAAGGTTAAAATAACCGAGAGGATTCTTCTTACAGGTGATTAAAGCAACCAAGTTTTTTATTAAGGGAAATCAAAAATGAATGTAGTCAACACCTTTTGTAGGTATGGTTTGAAATTATGTTTGGGGATCCAAGAAATGGATAAAAACAGTTCTCACTTCCAAAGGAATCCAAATCTGGCTAAGGAGCAATGGTATGTAAATAACAAACGTTATATGGGCACCTGGGTGGCTCTGTCATTAAGTGTCTGATTCTAGATTTCAGCTCAGGTCATGGTCTTGCCATTCATGAGTTTGAGCACTGCACTGGGCTCTGCACTGTGAGTGCAATCCCACTCTTTGGGTTTCTCTCTGCCCCTCCTCTGCTTGCATCACTCTCAAAATAAGCCAACATTAGAAAAGTTTTTAAGAAGGGCTATAATCTAGTGTAGCAACTTCAGGGTAGACTATCCCCCCAATCTGGTATTGAATCCAGCTTTGCCACTTTTTAGCTGAGAAGCCTCAAGTTACTTAGCCTCTCCTAGACTTTAATTTTCTCATTTATAAACCAGAATGCCTCCCTTTGGAGGTACTGTGAGGATTAAAAAGGATAATACATAGAAACGGCTTAGCACATCTCCAGGTATTAGCATGCAAGATTACCATCCTTATTACATAAGGTGCAAAAAAGCAAATGCTAATAGAAATACGAGCCAAGGGCCATGAAAGCCATTTATTCTTTCTGATGATTAGACCTCTGCTCTGAGCTACACATTCCCTTTACAGAAACAGCACAAATCGAACCGGTTTACTGCGTTATGTTTAGAAGATTTTCAGAGTAATAATCATGAGGTTATTACCCTTTCAGATCAAAGCCCATTGGCTAGGCAAGGGGTAGTCATTTGTCTGAAGCTGCCATCTCTGTGATGGACTGGTAAGAAAGGCAGATCTATTATCCCCATGTAAAAATTATCTAATAGAAGTAAATCACAAGGAAACCCAATTTACCTCATAGTAAAATTTGCCTTAAAATGAATGACTCCCATTAGGACAAGAATCTTCCAGCAACCTAAATGAGCTCTTCAAGAAGTCTCACTTGGAAGCTTTCCCTAGACCCCCATCTTAGGTTGCTCAGGCTGCTTTAACAAAATACCATAAACTGGGTGGCTTTGATAATTTCTCCCAGTTCTGGAATCGGGGAAGTTGTTAGTGAGGGTCCTCTTATATTGCAGACAACTGCCTTATTATTCTATGTTCTCACAGTGGAGAGCAGAAACTCTGGTCTCTCTTCCTTTTCTTACAATGTGAGTTCCACCCTCCTGACCTCATCTCAACCTAATCACCTTTCAAAGGCCCCACCTCCTATTACCACCCCATGGGGGTGGTGTTTGAACTACAACATATACATGTAGGGGGACCCAAACTTTCAGTTCATAATAGATTCCAGTTCTGTCATCTTGAACTATGGTACCAAGACTTTAAAAAGGCAGTCTTATTTTAGATTAGTTTTACTTTTACATAAAAACTTCAGAGTTTCTACATATATCACACCCAATTTCCCCTATCGTTAACATCTTACATCAGTGCTGTAGTCCCCTCAGAAGAAACCAGATAGACCCCTATCCAAAATTTGGCTTGGATGTCAAGAATGATGGTGACACACCCACACACACACTCACACACAAATATGTTACAGCTTATATACTTAGGGTTTCTGCAAACAGCAGGGCAGACTTTCCAAGGTGGTTCCACATGGCTTGAAAGCCCTAAGAAAGAACAATGGATAAGGGCTTTTATTGCTGGACCAGGTTGAGAGTTTGTGTGTGTAGTCAAGGGCTTTTATGATCCGAATCTTCCACCAGAGCTAAAGGAGGGAGCACCCATGCTTTCTCATTAGTTGCCCAGATGTGAGTCTGAATATGGAGGAAGGCAGACATCAAAATAGCAAGTCAGATTCTTTATTACATACAGTTCATTGGTTCATTTGTAATAATTTATCTACTATAAAATCTTTTTAACTAAATGTCAATATTTTATCCAGATTTCATTAGTGTGTATCATCTCTTCTATTCCAGGATCCCATCAAACACAGGACATTCTGTCTAGTTGTCCTGTCTCTTTAGGTTCCTCTTGGTCCTAACAGTTTCTCACACATTGTTTTGGAGGACCTTGACAATTTTAAGGAACGTAAGTCAAGCATGCTGTAACCTATCTCAAGAGTTCTCTGGTGTTTTCCTCATGAGACTGGAGTTATGGGTTTGGAGGAGGAAGACCACAGAGCTCAAGTATGTTTTTCTACATCACATAAATATACACATGGTTTGTAACTGTTAACATTAATGTTGATCACCTGGCTGAGGTAGTGGTCATGCTGTGTCTGCACTGTAACATTCTTTTCTTTTTCCTCCCCTTCCCATACTGTAGTCTTGGGGAGTACACACTCCTAAGCCTACACTTTGGGAATGCAGAGTTATGACCACCTCCTGCAGAACAAAAATCTACTTAAGTTATTTGGAATTCTCCCACAGGAGACATTTGTTTATGCTCCTCCATTTATTTCTTCAATCATTTATCTCATGGACTATTGCTTATTTATTTTATAGTTGGTATTACAATCCAAATTTTTTTTTTTTTTTTTTTTTTTTTTTTTTTTTTTTTTTTTTTGCACTTCAATTGCTTTGGCCATTGGGAGCTTTTTCACTTAGTATGTCTCCTTGACATCCCTTTTTATTTTGATTACTTTCTTTTCTGGCACAAGATACTCCAGGCTTATCTGGTCTTTCTTGCACTAGTCCCAGAATTAGTCATTTTTCCAAAAATTTATGGTTACTTTCATACAGTATGGAATTATAAACACATCAAAAATATCTATGGTTTTTGGGCAGTGTTTTTTAAATCTCTGTACAACAATTTGGGCTGGAAAAGTATTGTGGGGACTGGCATGTCCATTTCAGGATGTACAGTAACATCTTTGGCCTCTACCTACCAGATGCCAATAGTACACTCCCTTCAAGTTCTGACAACCAACGTCTCCACACATTGTCAAGTATTACAATTACTTTAGTCCAAAGTTTGAAGAAAGCCTTTTTCTATCTAGATATTTAATGGAAAGTCAAAGACAACCTACCTTGTGAACATCATTTTTCATATAAGATCTAAACTAAAATATAAGCCCATTGATCATTAAATTGAACTCATGAATTTTTCTTTTTAAAAAATTCATCCTCACTTTTGAAAATTCCTTATTCCCTCTAGCTTTTATTTGCATTTAATAAAGATGTGATTTTCTTCTTTTTAATAGTTTAAGTTTGCTAGTAATTTGTTGACAACCATATCCTAATTATTGACCCACCATTTTCATATCAGATTAGGGTTGGCTGTCTATGGAAGCCATTAGTTTGAGGTCTCAGGAGAAACCAAACCTACTAACACCTTGCTCTTGGACTTCCCAACTTCAATGACAGAGGTATAAGTTTGTTGTTTAAGACACCCCGTCTGTAAGTATTTTGTTTTGGTGACCCTAAAGCAGACCAGTGCATCCTCAATGTTGTTTCATTTTTTTGACACCAACCACATAGTACATTCTAGAACAACGTATGACATATTGGTTTACTGACATAGGTTGATGAGCTGTGTGAAGTCAAACAATTCATAGATAAAATATTTGGTGGTCCTTTGATTTTTTCTGTTGAATTATGAACTAGAAAGCAGCATCATATATATGGTCTTTATTCACAAATTGTAAGATAACAGTCTATTAGAAATGACCCTCGGTTGAAGATAAATCTCTTAATAAAGGCCTTTTTAAGATTCTCATAGAAGTGTGGCTTTCTTTCTCTAGTTCAAAACAACAACAACAACCAGTATTGAAACTTCCTACATGTCAGACACTGGTTTCTATGCTTGCCCATTGACGAAATCACATGCAACAATAGGCTTCTGTCCAGAAAAAACACCTTTCATCTGGCCACTGAGATGGCTCCCAATTGTCTGGCCAAAAATACTTACTGGGAATTTTAAGTAAACTTGAGATCACTGTTTTATTTTATAGTCTGAAATATAGAAGCAGTTGACATTATAACCTGAAAGTCCAGTATTTGGGGACTTGACAGTCAACATTAATAGGCCACAACTGTGAAAAGCCAACCTTAACAGAGCTGTGTTTTCTCCATCCCCGCTTTAAAGTGAGTTCATTCTTACTTCATTTATCCGTGATTTTTTTTTATTACTCTTTCTAAAACTTGGTAGGTGATAAATGCTACTTGATGCTTTCAACAAACATTCTGACATTTTCTAGGTCACTCTTTTAGAGCTTCAGATTCAGTACTCACACACCTGCTTCCAAGGTATTGCATTATTCATTTTACCAAGTATTAGTCACAGCATGCCAAGGATAACCAGCTTTGCAGACTACATTATCTGCTTGACCACTAAGTCAAAGCAGTTCCACTTCTAGGCAACAAACCCTGTCATGGCCATGGTTCAGCACAGGAGAAAGAAACCACTCTAGGCATTTTCAACTGGATGAGATTTTATACAAGCTGTTCTAACAAAGTTATTGTGTCACTTAGAGTAGCAGTATCAGGATCTCAGTAGACCTTAAGAGAACTGAGCTCTCTGGTGCCAGGGAAGCTGACTCAAGCAACAAGCCAAAACAGAAGGAACAAGCCTTCAACCACTTCCTGTGATAATATACGTAAGAGGCCACAACTGGAAAAAGTGCTGACTCTCTAATGCCATTCCATTTTCTCCCACAGAAAGGTGTAGTGGTAGTGAGTCAGCAAATAGGCCAGCATAGTACCTGGGGTATACCCAGGAGAGGGACTGAGGTGGGAGGAGGGTGCTCACTGTTGAGGGAACTCCCGAAAAAGTCTCAAACGTATAAATGTATATGCATAAACTCTGAGGTAGGGGAGTAGAGTGGAAAGGGGGGCAGGAGGGGACTGAATTAAAACAAAAAAAAAGTACTGGGTATGGAGTCAGAGGGTGGGGAAAGTGCCTCCGAGGCACCTGAAGAGGACCTCAGCAAGAAGATCCCAGGTAAGGCCTTCTGAATGAAGACAATGTGCTATGAATGCTATGTGTAAAAAGCAAGGTGGGCCAGGGGTGAGTCTTGACTGCAACTCCCCTTGGCTGTGCACCAAAGTCTTGTGTGTAGGAAGGTGGGTAGCAGTTTCCCCTGAAAGGTCTTACTGGTAAAGCCTTTGTAATTGCCTAGGGTAGGGCCGGAAAAATCAATACATGCATTTTTTGGTGAGTCATGCTCCTCAGCAGCACGTAGGGAGGGCCTTCAGGAATGAGACCTAGAACAATACAGAACTGACCCACCAGGAAAGACACTGCTGCCAAGGCACCACTTGGTGTCCGAAGGAACCAACATATCCAGTGGAACTGGGGTACTCCAACACCACTGCCATGATAACCACCACAATAGCCTCTAGACACTCAGGAGCCCAGAGAATGGTCCCTAGAGAATATTACAGGCAAACCTCTCTTCACAATCTAGCTTTCCACAGCCCATTAGAGGAAGATGAAAACAGAATGAGAATGAACAAGATGTCAAATAGGTCTTCTAGTTTTTAATATCTATTGTCAAACTGGCTAACATACAGTGTGTCAAGTGTGCTCTTGGTTTTTGGGGTCGATTCCTGTGGTTCATCGCTTACATACAACATCCAGTGCTCATCCCAGGAAGTGCCCTCCTCGGTGACCATCACCCATTTTCCTCTGTCTGGTCTTCTAGTTTTTAAAGGTTACCATTTTCAGCATTTAATGAGCACCTACGTTGGTCTCTGAAGACTACAACCATGCAGGAAACAGTTCTTGCCAATGAAGAAACTAGAAACCTTGATTTCCTGAAGACATTCATCACTTAAGCATCTATGATCTTAGACTGTCTTTATAGTCCTATTGCAGAATATATCTGCCACCCACTCATTCTTTGCTCTCCTCTCTCAAGATTGCTGATGGGAGAATTGCAAACTCTATCACTAGGCACAGTAATTTCTCACCTGGATACCAAGTGAATCATAGTGTCGTAGAAGATAAAGTACCTTCCATATGCCCTTTTAATACAATCAGAACCATCAATGGCATTTTCTCTTACAAGACAGCATTACCATTATATACACCATCTTAATAATTAAGTAACTGGGGAAAAGTTTGTTACAATAATTATGCTAACAAACGACCTCTGAAGGAACCCCACTGAAATCTTTAATCAAGTCTGAGGAGAACTATTTTTCATGCAAAGAAACAGTTAAGGCAGATAGGAGCTTAGAATAAAAAGAGCACCAACAGTCCCCACCTTGATTATCACAGCCTCTCCTTTAGTAATCACTTAACCTTTTATGCCTTTGCTAAAACCTCATTAGTAAAAAGGAGACCTGCCTACCAAGCATAATGTTAAGGCTTTAATGCACTTTAGAGATCATTTCCATCTATGACTTAAAGCACTGAAATGCAAGTTCTTTTTTTTTGAATATTTGAAAGCATTCATTAGGCATTTTTAATGGAATTCAATTGTCAGGATAAAATAAACAAAATTCTCCAGGGGAATCTGAATTTTATCCAATATTAAAGTCAAAGATGTTTAAGTAGGAAGAAAGTATTCTGGTAACACGCATTTTGGTTAGCCAAATTAGTTTTGTAAAACTTTTAATGTGTTTCATTAGCTTTAAAACTTTGAGTATCTATTCACATTGAAGGAAGTTGTTTCTTACAACTGTTTTTCACTGCCTTTGGAAACATGATTTTGGGGGCACCTGAGTGGTTCAGTTGGTTGAGCGTCCGACTCTTGATCTTGGCTCAGATCATGATCCCAGGCTTGTAGGATCGAGCCCCGGGTCGGGTTCTGTGCTAGGTGTGGATCCTGCTTACAATTCTCTTCCCCTCTCTCTGTCCCTCCCCCTGCTTGTGTTAAATCTAAAAAACATGATTTTTGGCTTTGTTCTTTTCTTGTCAACTTTTGGTTTTGTTTTTTTGGTCTGAAGAAGTAGAAGGGAATCTTGGAAGCTAAATACCTTTCTGTAGTGATAACAGATAAAATGGGGCATGTTTACAATTGTAAGCATTTACCTCAGCACAAATCAATTTGGACAGTTGTCAAACCATAGCTGTGAAGAGTACTCCACTGACAGGAGCATCCAGGAGACCTTTATAGAGGAAAAAAGCAGTGGCAAGGCAAGGACATTATTGATAGACTATCACTTAAAGCCCCATTGGATTTTTGATTGGGTTGTCCTGGAGTTTCAAATTTGTAACCTTGAGGCCTTTACAGGCTTAGGTTTTGGTTTCCTTACCAAAGCTGTCACAGCATTAGAGCAACCTCAGTCTAATGAGCTTCTGGGTTCAAATAACTTAATGGACTTGTCTCAGTTTAGAATTTAATTGCATCTTATTTGGTTAACAGACAGAATGGATAGCAGATAGTTATTCAAGATCATCTGCCATAAGATACTCTGACAAGGAAGCACAGGTGAAAAATTTTCAGGTTGCCTGTGACTAGGATTATATTCTCCCACCTCTTCACCTAATTGGTGTCTGTCCATTTATTCTTAATTATCCAGGTTACACTTCCCTTTGAGGAACTTCCTGGATGCCCCAAGCCAAGGTCAAAAGCTCCATGGAAGTGCTTCCTTAGCACTGGACGTCCACCATCAACCTTTCATTCCTGTTTGGCATTTACCTACTTGTTTCTTCCAGTAGAATACATATTCTGTGTATACACTGTTACATTGTTAAGGAGCACTAGCAGACTGCCTAGTACAGAATATGACAACATTAAACAGGGTTAACCATTTGATCAGCTGGTGACTGTGTTGTGAAGATCATAGACTGGCATCAAATTGGCTGGTATTGTTAAAGAAATGAATAAAGTACTGTGCCAAAAATGGCCGATGGGACTAAAACAAGCTCAGGGCTCTGGTGTAAAGACCCCTCTTCCAGGTTCTTCTTGCCCTCTTTGTCACACATGCAAACCCCACCCCCACGAATATGGAGGCTGACAACTATAAATCGCCATTCCTGCTTGCATTCAGCACTCAGGTCTTTGGAGAAATGGTCTCCTCTGAGCCTGCCAGTGTTAAATAAATCTCCTTTCTACCAACATCTGAGTGCCGTTTGGTTTTTTCCGCCAGCATTCCAGACTGGTTCTGTAATACTCTCAGGTGGGAGGGAACCATCAAGGAGATTCAATGCCTGGACATTTTTTAACCTTTGGAAAGAATGAATATTCTCTATTTGGCCACAAGTGTGCAGCCTCAGGAGCTGCTAGTACCCATTTGGTTCCAGAATAGAACCAAAACAAGGAAGAAACAGGTTTTTTTTAGTGATAGTTTGAACCTTGGATAAAAACTCACTAGATGCCAGAATCCGCCTCTGCATTCCTCTGTAAAACTTTCAAACAGATCAGAAACTGTGTTACTTCTCAAAAGTAATCACACGACACCGTACAAACCTGTTAAAGCAAGCAACACATCACAATGATTTGTTTAGATGTACATTCTCCCCTCCTGGCACCCCTCTGGTTTTCAGCCATGTTTGTCATAAAGGATAGTGCTTGGCACATAAAGGCTCTGTAAGTCTTTGCAGAATTAATGAGTAAGTGAATGAGTAAAAGCTGCAGTGGAGTTCTTGGGTGCTTGGGTGACCCCGTCAGTTTAGCATCTGACTTCAGCTCAGATTATGATCTCCTAGCTGGTGAGTTCAAACCCGCACTGGGTTCTGTGCTGAGCGCTCAGAGCCTGGAGGCTGCTTCGAATTCTGTGTCTGGGTCTCTGACCCTCCACCGCTCATGCTCTCTCAAAATTAAACATTAAATTTTTTACAAGGGCTGCAATGGAGTTCAAAAGTAGGTTTTCAAATATTTTTATTCTAGATAAAATGTAACTAGAAAAAAAAATAGGACTAAAATTTAGAAGGTCATTAGAGGTCAACCGTTTTTACTTTTTTTCTGAAGGTTTTATGAGGACAATGTGTGCAGTATATAAATTTATTCAAGACTGATGCCCATGTTAGAGGTCCTCAGCTGGTTTCTAGAGGTATAATCAAGTGAGCATGGAGACTAAAATTTCCAAAACCAATCTAGTGGTTTCATATTGGTCATAATTCCTTAACTTACTATCTTATCACCTTTCCTCTAGAGGCAATGTCTGCTCTGAGCATTCCTTATGGGCATGCAAAATTGGGAAATTAAACAGCATATTTAAATGCAACATTATGCTACAAAAACGTTGGCAAGGCCCCAGAATTGATGATGTGTGCTATTAGAGATTTCTGAGAATTTGCTTTGCCTGTGGTTAAGAATTTTGCATTACTGCCTTCTTGGATAAAATTAGGGCTTGAGCAGAGAAGTAAATTGCATCATACAAACCACAAGTTCCCATTTTTCACCATACTATGTTCCTAAAAAACCATGTGAGGAAGCAAGAGTATTAAGTATAGATCTGTTTTCGGGGACACCTTGGTGGCTCAGTCAGTTGAGCATCTGACTCTTGATCTCACAGTTGTGGGATTAAGCTCCTTGTCAGGCTCTGTGCTGAGCATGGAGCCTGCTTGGGATTCTCTTTCTGCACTACCCTTGCTCATGCACACACTCTCCAAATAAACTTAAAAAATCCATCTGTTTTGCTTTCATACATTTGTGTTCTGTTAATAGGTCACTGTGGTTTTATACTTAAATGATATTTATACACTGGTTAAGTAGACTGTGGCTCTCTTCTGAAGCCAAGAGAATAAAAACTGGACTCAAGCATTGGCTATGTCTCTCAGTAACTAATGCAGTAGGAAAAAAAACAATCTAGCCCATAGTAAACCTATGGTATATATGGCACCACTTTCCCTTTCCAGAACATATGGAACATAGGACTACCTGCTGTTGTCATTTTTTCCTGTTTTACCTAAACTCAACCTTCGAATCCTGAACTCCATGTGGTCACTAGCATTCATATCAAATGGTTACCAATACAGACATATTTAAGTGTTGGCCTCATGTCCCAGACTTGGGTTGGGGTATTGGCCTGTATGGCTACCACCAGGGGATAAGCTTTCACCTGATGATGATACCTTGGATTACAGCCACAGCCCCAAGACAAAGAATCCAACATTTTAAGCATAAATCAGCAATTCAGGTCTAAGAAGAGTGGTAAACATAAGCTATTAAAAATAGTGGCTTAAGGGGCACCTGGGTGGCTCGGTCCGTTAAGCATCCAACTTCGGCTCAGGTCATGATCTCACAGTCCATGAGTTAGAGCCCGGCGTCGGGCTCTGTGCTGACAGCTCAGAGCCTGGAGCCTGTTTCAGATTCTGTGTCTCCCTCTCTCTCTGCTCCTCCCCTGTTCATGCTCTCTGTCTCAAAAATAAATAAACATTTAAAAAAATTTAAAAAAACATTAAGAAATAGTGGCTTATATGAGCTTCTATTTCTACAATCCCCCAACTGAAGGTCCTCTTGGGATATTTTAATAGTTTAACCCAATTATTACATAGATGGGCCAAGTAATTCAGTTCAACCAGATCCATTGACTTCAGCAAGTATTTACTGATATCCCAATGTGTCTATAGCACATCCATGGATTGTTTCAGGACTTTAAATATTTGCTTCAATACTTGTACTCAAAAGTTTATCTTTTCTGGTATCAAAAAGATTTGTTACAGATGACTCAGCAGACAAGGAATTTGAAGTAGCAATTATAAATATATTCAATTAAAGGAAATTTAGTCATAAGGAATGAAGGCATGTGGAAAATAAAAAATGAAAATAACCAAATCAGAGAGTTAGAATTAGAAGTAAAATATTGGAGATCAAAGATTTACTGGATGAACTTAACCCTAGATGGAAGACAAAGCTTATTTGGATAAATAATGGCCAAGAATTTTCCAAATCTGGTGAAGATATAAACTTAGATACTTGAAATTCAGTTGACCAGAATGGAAATTCAAAGAAAATCAGAGTCCAATAGGCAATACCAAAGATGAAATCTTTAAAGAATCCAGACAACACTTATGTGTTTATAGAAAAAATTTAATCTATGATGGTTTATGTTCTGCGAATAATGAAAATGATAGAAGCCAAAAATAAAGAAACAATACTATCAGTACAGAAATATATAGACAAATATCTTAAAATTGAAGGAAAATAAAAACAGAAGTGAACTCATTGATAACAGACTATATATAGTAACTTAAATCCTATAGGAATTTATTCAGGCTGAAAGAAATATATGTACAGAATCTCAGATCTACACGAAGGACTGAAGAGCATCAGAAATGCAAGTACATTGATAGGTTGTATTTTTTCCCACTGCATTTCTTTAAAGCCTTTGAACATTTACAGAAAACCTTCTACTGTAGGATTTAGTTGTATATGTAACACACATGGTATTAGCACTAAGGACAGGGTAGAATGTACCTAGATTGGGATTCATTAGGGATGTATAGTGTTAGAGCAATCAAGAAGTAAATCCCTAAAAGTATATTTTAAAAGTCAATACAGGTAATTATGGGTTGAATTTTGTCCCTCTAGAATTCATGTATTAAAATTCGAATCCTCAGGACCTCATCATATGACCTCATTTGGAGGTAGGGTCTTGAGGGCTGCAATCAAGTTAAAATGAGATTAGAATGGGCCTAAATCCAAAATAATTGGTATCCTTACCAAAAGGAAATTTGGAGAAAGACTTGGATACTGCAAGAAAGCCATAACATGGAGATGGCCATCCACAGACCTTTACTAAGTAAATCAAAGACAAGCGTTTTATAGAAACTGAAGAGGTGATTTTGTAACTTCTATAAAAAATTCTAAGGACATAGAATAGACCCAACAATCTTGGAAGAACTAAAAGACTCCCATCTCATGACTTCATAGTAATAAAGTTGATATTGGCCCAGTAACAGGCAAATAGACCAATTCTTATATGGTCAGTTAAAAACCTTGGTGCCCTTGTGGGTAATTAACAACTTGGAGCAAACAAATTATTTCTAACAAAATGATGCTTTACCAACTGAGTATCCACATGAAAACTAAACTGTTAAACTCTATCCCGCAAAAATTATTGAGATGGACCATAAACCTCATTAGCAAAGTTAAAACAATAAAGCTTCTAGAATAAAGCACAGAACACTATTTGTGGCCTGGAGTTAAGCAAACATTCTTTAAACAAAACACAAAGCAATAATCTGAAGAAAATTGATACTTTATACTCAAAGTGAAAACTGCTCATCAAAACATCATTAAAAAATGAAGACAAGGCTCAGACAGGGAGAAACTATTAGCAAAACAGTATTTCTGACCAAGAATTTACTTTCAGAAAACACAAATAACTGACAATAACCAGAGACAATCCTGTAAAACGAACAAAACTTCAACAGATACTTCACAAAGATCTACAAATGGTCAACAAGGTCCTAAATAAAGCCCTCGAAATCCTTAGCCTTCGGTAAAATGCAAATGGAAACCATGGGGAGACAGCAGTACACACTCTAAAGATGTAAAAAAGATAAGCAAAATTAAGTGTCCATCAAAAAAAGTGTTAGGACAGAGCAACCAGAACTCTCACACTTGGCTGGTCGAAATGCAAAATTGCACAACCACTTGGAAAAGTGTAACAGTTCCTCATAAAGTTAAACATATACCATCGCTTTTTGCGTAGGCAAATAAAAACCTATCCCTGAAAAGATTTGTTCAGGAATGTTCACAGCATCTAGCAAGTAGCTACAAAACCACCATGGGTTTGCAAACTGGGCTATAAACATGGAGGCAAGGTGATGGGAAAGGGTAGGGGCCACTTGAGTGAGATCATAAGGCAGCAGTTTGGGCTTAATTTTTTTTATATTTATTTCTGAGAACAGGAGCAGGTGAGGGGCAGAGAGAGGGAGATACAGAACTCAACGCAGGCTGCAGGCTCTGAGTTGTCAGCAGAGAACCAGACACAGGACTAAAACTCACAAACCATGAGATCATGACCTGAGCCGAAGTCAGACCCCCAAACCGACTGAGCCATCCAGATGCCCCAAGAAGGCAGCAATTTGAACAAGCGAATGCACATGAGGCTTATCCTCTACACCAAATCTTATCTCTGTACCACCTGCCAGAATCTTAAAAGTTTAGAGATCCGCCATTCCTGGACTCCATCAGGAGCCCAGTCCAACTTTTTGCTCTCAAGGCTGTATCCTCGAACAATGGCTCCAACCCTGGTGAAGGTGGGCAGATCATACATCCAAGGACAGAGGAGGAGCTGAAAAACCTCCAGTTTCCTCGATCTCTCAGGTCAGAGTCTCAATGACCTCTTCCAACAACAGACATGCAAATTGTGGTACTTTCATAAAAGGGATCCCATTCAACAATAAAAAGATACAGCAATGTATATAACATGCACATTATACACAGATGTTATATACACAGATGTTATGCTGAGCAAAAACAAGTAAACACTAAAGCACACAATTTTATGAATCTATATACACGGAATTCTAGAAGACTATGGTGGAAAAAAAAAATCAGGAAAGGGGGGCCTCAATGACAACGATTTTTCTGTAATGACAGAAAAGTTCTATCTCTTGATGGGGCTGGTTACAGTGGTTTATTTGTAAAAATTACAGGAGCAGTACACATATGATTTGTGCATTTCACTGTAAAGAAAAAGCTAGAAGCAAAAACAAAGTAAAACACACCTTCATAGAGAAGATGTATACACATACCATAGCCAAAAATCAATGCAGTAAAGAATTTTAAATTCTACTTGTTATAATACTACCTTATTTAATTCATACACATGCTAGCAAATTTCTAATTTGGTTCTCTTGGGGACTCTGAGCAACACTCAAGTAGTAGATCAAGAAAATACATATGATGGCTTTGCCCAAAGCCCAAGAGCTCAAAATAAGATAAAGTTTTCTCAAATTCCATTTTTTTTAATGTATTCAATAATGAAGTATGTACTTAACAGCTTGCTTGAATGTGCCAACAAACATCACAATAAAGCCAGACTCAAATATTAACGGGAATATTTATAAGTGTGATTTCTTAAGTCTAGGTCATTAGTTTGCCAGGGATTTTTGTATACTAGAAATCTATCTTCCTGTTACAATTAATAGATTTTCTACTTATAGAGGTGCTAATTGTTACACTAGACTTAAATACAGTAAGATCCCCTGGTGTTAACAAAGGGTATTGGAACCTCTAAGGGGTCACACCATCAGGTCTAGTTTGAGATCCAAGGTCACTGACACTCAGGACAGTTAAAGCATGTTTTTTTTTGTTTTTTACAGAGGAGACAATCTTCAAATTTAGACTTAGTTGAGCCTTAAGGGTGAAACTCCACAAGGTAAAAAAGACTAGGGAAATTCTGAGACTATGTAAGCATTGGGATTAAAGGCCCCAACTTGGGTGTGAGGTTGCCATTAGTTCAAACCCTGAAATTGGTACTTAAAAAGTACGCCCAAGATCACATAGCTTAGTCTCGTGTTCTCCATAATATCATACCCATTTTTCAGGGTTGTGATGAAATAGTATGTATATAATGCCTGGCACAAAAGTCATCAAAATCTGTTATTCAAGAATGTAATGAAGCTACCAATATTATAAATAAGCACACATCACTGAAGGATTCTTTATTTGAAGGGACTAGTTTGCTCTTTAAGATTTTTCAGGAGTGGGTGAGAGGTCAGGCTATGTAGCTTTATGGTGAAAAGAATAGTTCATAAACATTAGGAATTATGGTAAGGAATAAAATTTAGACATGTGTCTAAAAAAAGCTTTAATTTATGACTAAGGACTCCATGTCATTTTAGTTGGAGAAATCTATCTCTTCATAGGTTTATGAAAACTTGTATATTAGAATGTATACAGGGGAATAAATTCTAGCTATTTGCAGATGTGTAGTCACTGTACTAAGATATTTAGAGTAACAATTTATTCCAAATAGGTCTTGCTGTATGTCCAGAAAAATGACTCATTTTCCAAACTGGTACTTCAGAGAGAAGTCTCACTTGGCTGCAGTTTTTTGAATTGGTTTTATTATTCTGTTGATTGTATGCTCCTGGACTTTAGTGTTCAAGATGTTTGCTCCCAAACACACCACAACATGAGAAAAATCTGGAGACAGGAGCCTAGTATGTTTTCACACATTTACCTATTATATCAAGAAATAGCATCTGCTTCAATTATGCTAATTGAAAGTGTTCTGTAACTCATAAGGGAGCCTGATACACTGTTTCCTGCATACTGAAAATAAAAACATAGAAAATTATGCTAATTTCAAGTAAATTTACACTGAATGTTTCTCATTATGAAAAAGAGCAGTTAGCTGGCTTAGTGATACAAGCCATGTCTTTCTCAGTTGGTATTACTTTTCTAATAATCTCAGGCCAGGAAAAGCACTAGAATACTGCCTAGAAAATAGCCATTAGGATATTGTTATACATAATGCATCTTGAAATTGCAAAATGACATAAAATTGTCTATTACCAGGATGACCTACTTCATGACCAAACTGCTGCTTAACTTGATTTTACATGTTTGAGATGATCTTCTAATTTGCCATGTCCTTCATCTTTTTTCTAGACATCTGGTCACTTCAAAGGCTTGAAGACATTCTCTTTTGCCTTAGGAAATAGGTCAGAAATGTTTCTATGCACCAGCCCTTTTTCTCGTTGTTACACTTAATATATACATGTAGGTCTTTTGAGCTACACCAAGCATAAACCCAAAACCACGGATGCCATCGTAGATTTCACATGCCTCATGCTGACACTTATGGCCGCTGGGAATAGCAGAAAGACTCATGTGCTTGAGTTTTTGCTTTAAGGAAGAGCTTTTCTGCATTTCATGCAACAGGGCCTCCAGACACTTTTGAGTTGCAGTTCAATTGAGTTCAATTACTGACTCCTGGCTCCAGGGAAATCCTGGCCCCAATAATGGGTATTCTCAGGTTGCCTTATACCTCAAGCCTCAGTAGTCTCTTGGCTCAAAATTACAGGAGAATGGTGTTGTTCTATAAAATCAGTAACAGCCTTGAGCAAAACAAATTCAAGAAGCATTCCTGGGATGAAAAAAGTCAGCCTTAGAAAAAAAGAACTGGATGGGTTCATTACTGCCTCAGGGGGAAAAGGAAATTCCATGACATTCCCATTTTAGTACCAGTCTAATGTCTGCAAGGTCAACTCATAGGATTCCCCTTTTCTCAAATTCTAGCCAAGCTGAGAATCTCTCGGTTACAAAGTATAATGCCTTTCTTGTCTCTGATCTTGTTACGGTATTTTCTGACACCTTACAACATACACATTCCCTTACTTTACTGAATTCCTGCCTCTCAGGCATCAGCTTAGTTACCTTCTTTCAATGAATCCTTCCTTGATGCTCCCAGATTCTCCTTAAAGTACATTCCTAGGCACTGCCTTAGTACCCTTTAAGAATAAATGAGGTTTTAGGCAGGGAAAATGAGAATACAGAAAATAGTGCCTGTCTACAGTTAAAAAGAAAAAAATAGTAATATTAGAAGCCAAGGTCTTGTCCCCCATGGGCTGAATTTGTTCTGGAGAAGTTAGGTGTGGCCTATGGTATTTAGAAATTGGGCAATACAACATTATTTGTCAATTATACTCAACACAATTTTAGTAAAAACAAACAAGTTTAAAAAAAGTGAATGATACTCAAGATTTCTGGCTTCTCCTTAAAATCAGAACATCTAAAAACACTACCCATAGATGTTTCAACATGCCAAAAATTGACTAGGGCTGGGGAGCATATGCCTTTGAGAAGGCAAAATGGGCTCCAGTTCACCACTCATTAGGCCTGTCACACTTCCCTTCTGTTGACTGCTGGACCATGATGAGCATATGAATTTGCAACTCTGGGGAAACCAGTTGAGACTGCAAAGACAATGTCCACATTTATGTTGGTCATGTGAGACCAAAAGGGAGGAAAAAAAAGCAAAACAACTTGTGTTAGGGGACTGAGAAATTAGGAGAAATGTGGAAATATTTATCCAGCTCTTCTGCTTCAGTAACTGTAGTTCAACTAGCCTGCATATGGCTGTTGCACCATCAGTCAGGAAACTATCATAGGATTGTCCATACCATACATTGCTAAAATTTCCTGCACATCTAGGTATGCCCAGTTAGCTCAGTTAAGTGCCCAACTTTGGCTCAAGTCATGATCTCATGGTTTGTGGATTGGAGACCCATGTAGGGCTCCACTCTGACAGCACAGAGACTGCTTGGGATTCTCTACCCCCACTTGCACACTTGCACTCCAACTTTCAAAGAAAAAAACCTTTCTGCTTATCTAGGTGGACTAGTACCTGGATACAGGTAGCTAAGATATCACAGTATGCTAGAGTCCAATTTCTAGGACAAAAGCCATCATTCAATAATTTGCTTCAGATGCTACATTTTGATGGCTCATACTGCCCTGGCCAACAAAATGGGTGGCTCATTTGCACTCAGACATTGAGGAAAGCAGGAGCCCAGTGAGGATATCCAAAAGGAGTTCATGAGAAATTCTGTACTTCATCATAGACTCCTGCTCCTTTCAAAAGCTAGGGTATTCTTGAGTGTGTGATCTCCTCTCTGGAGGCTAATGAAAATATATTATTTCTAGGAAATGCAAATTTTACTTTAGTGTTATGGGAAAATAGAGACACTTTAGACCATAAAATGTGCATTTTATGCTTCAGGGAGAAAGTTCTAAACATGCCCTGTCATCCAAAAAATAAGTAGCTTCATAAAACTGCCCTAGACAAGATGAAACAGTTGTAAATGTAGGAACAAAATCTTCAGAGACATTAAACGGGCTGCAGAATGCAATTATTGTCCATAATATTATGTTCTTCATGATACTTAGGGACCATCCCCAATACCCCTTTCCATACAGGTGAGAAGAGTGGCTATCACATTGTACCGGTTGCCTACTGATGTCAGAAACAGTAGCTTAAACAAAATAAGATCTTGCATCTTGAAGTCAGAAGTCCTCAAAGTGTTTGCAGGGCTGCTGTCCTTTTGGATGCTGTAAGGGAAAATCCATTCGGTTCCATTTTCCAGCTGTTAGAGGAAAATGCCTTATTTTGTGGATTCTTTTCTTCAGGTTTAGACACCAGTAATGTAGCATCATCCAATCCCTCTAGGACTCTGGCCATCACCTCCCATGGATGCTTGTAATTTCATTGGCCCACCCAGATAATCCAAAAATAACTGTATCTCAAAGTTCTTAATCTCATTGCAAAGTCCCTTTTGCCATCTAAGGTAACATATTAATGACTTATGGTAATTAGGATGGAGACCTCTTTTGGGGGGGGGGGGGGTGTCATTATTCAGCCTATGAGACATGTTGGAGTCATGAGATACAAACAATGACAGGAGGGTCATGGGAGTAAACAACTGTTCAGGGAGCTCTCAAGGTGTTTCAGACACAATCACCTAAGGAACACTATTTGCTAGAATTTCATACCTTTAGTCTACTAATATGTATTTGAAATAAGATTTTAGAAACATTTTTATTTGAATATTGTAAACATAAATGAATTTTTTTAAAAAAATGGGTAATAGGGGTGCCTGGGTGGCTCAGTTGGTTAAGTGACTTCAGCTCAGGTCATGATCTCATGCTTCAGGAGTTCGAGCCCCACATCAGGCTGTGTGCTGACAGCTCAGAGCCTGGAGCCTGCTTCAGATTCTGTGTCTTCCTCTCTCTGCCCTTCCCCTACTTGATTTGTCTCTCACAAATAACGTTCAAAATTTTTTTTAATTACAAAGAATGGTTAAGTATTTTGTGAGCATTGTTCTAAGCTTTTTGACCAGAATTCTCTCATTAAATATTTATTTTAAACATAAACATGGGGCTATGGGTCAAAAGATAGTGACTGGATTTAGTATACTACGTTGTTAAAGGAGAACATGATCTTCTAGCCCCTGCAAAGAGACCAGGACCTTCAGGATACTCAAGGTGTGTGGTATGGCGTGTACCAACAGTAACAACCTTTCTTAAGGTCTTACTATGTTCCCCATGGGGTGATTCCTACAATTACCTTTATTTTACAGATAAGCAAACAGACACAGGAAAGTAACCCATTCCAAATTTCAAACCTAGGAAGAGGGCTGAGGTTTGAACCCAGGTGTTCTCTATTCAGAGCCACAAGTTAGGTCTAGAAGATTTTTGTTTTGGGTTTTGTTTTTTAACTGTTTTCAAGGTAACAGATCTCAGAGTTGAGCTAGAGAACAGAATATGCACAGAATATGTGATCAAGATACACTATGTGTACAGTTATCTCCAGATTAACACAGAACCTCCAAAACAGGCATTTGAATTTGAAGCTGTTCCTATTTATAATGGACTGTGCACAGATTTTAAGAAAATGGCACATTAGTTGATGAAACAGAAGGAACAGGGAGAGCACTTTAACACATTCTCACATACGCACACATTCAAAAACATAGTAAAAACTTTTTGTCGAGAACAAATTCACTGAAGCAATGCTTTTCATGAAAGTGTTTCAAATTTTCCCCACTTAGAAGATCCCATGACCAAGACATCCTACATCTTCCTGAGCCTGATGGTTAAAGCTCGACCAGGCTCAAAGAATGGGAAATACAGGTGAATCGGCATCAGGGCTCCCAACTCTTTTAGCCTCATGTGCTTGCTCTATTTGCCCACATCTCGATTTGTATTCCCCAAGCCCCGGAGAGATCAGGTTTCATTAGCAGCCTTTCTTTATAGATGAAGAAACAGCAACATACAAACTCCTTGAGGTTAAGTGTATAGGGGGTGGTAAGCTGAGTTTGAAAGGCAAACTGACAGCCCAGCCAAGCTCTTAACTCGTTAACCCTCTGTATAAACAAGCTGTAGAGATGCTCATGCCTACACACACACACACACACACACACACACCCACCCACCATTAATAGCCAGTCGTTCTTGGTTACTCTGCTCTGATTTTTTTTCCCCCCAAATGTAGCTCCATCAGGACATATAGTTTCTCTTAATTCTTGTCTCTTTGTAATCTTAACTAAGCCTGTAAAACAAGAACCTTTCCAGCTCAGCAATTAGGACAGTTACCAAATCCATGTCAGGCAATAAACCTTTGGAAGTCATATTGATACACTACCATCAAGAGGAAAATCAGGGGCACCTGGGTGGCTCAGTCATTTAAGTGTCTGACTCTGGATTTCAGCTCAGGTCATGATCTCATGTTTTGTGAGATCGAGCCTCTGCACTGTCAGTGCAGAGCCTGCTTGGGATTCTTCCTCTCTCCCTCTCTCTCTCTCTGCCCCTACCCAGTACTCCCTCCTGCTCTTTCACAAAATTGAAAAAAAAAAAAAAAAATAAATCAGATGTTTTGGTGTAGATCCAAAGTGATAGGTACTTTTTCTAGAAAAAAAGAAAACTTTTCAATCTTGTATACCTTCACATCTTATGCTTAGGTCTCCTGAGTCAGATTTGTCAGAATAGGAAGGAAACTGCTATGAGTCAGGGCTTTGCCCAGTTGGGTTTTATTCTTCCAATAGTATTTCCAAGTAAGTATTACCCACGTTTTCCAGGCAACGTAGAAGAAATGGGGGCTCAGAGAGATCAAGCAGTTTGCCAACACGATAAATGGAAAGTCTAGATTTGTATCCATGTCTGACCCAAAGGCTCATCCCACTAACTCACCAGAGCCAAGAAGGAACCTGGTTTTGCACACATGTTGCATTCTTCCTATTCAAAGCAGAGTGGACAGTGGGGGTAGGCCTTCTATTGAGTATATAAATGCTACTACTTCCCCTGTCAATTTCCAAATCAACAGGTTAACTCCAAGGAGATTAAGGTAGTAGAGGTGGGAGGAGGCAGAGGTCATGCTTGCAATGCCAAAAAGCCTTTAAGGCAACTTTACATATAAACCTCAGAACTAAGAACAGCTTTATTCTTAAAGGCACTTTCAAAAGGTCAGTTGTAACACGTTCATATCTGTCAGTTTCCTGTTTGTCAGGTCCTCAGGTAAGAATCCATTAATAGTGACCTTGACAATGAGTTTTCTCTACACCTAGGCCTCCTCTCTGTTCAGTGGGAAATAGGGAAGGATACTGAGACCCACTATTTTTCTGGAAAGCACTCTGTCAGAATAGCTTTGGCTTCCATTTTTAAGAACTATCAATTATTTATTATAGGCTTTCTAAGTTATTCTTAAGGCTTAAAGACTTTCAATTCAGACTCTTTATGGCAAAGGAATTTCAGAATAATAAAAAGAAAATAAAGCTAAGTATGTTTGAAATTATATTTGCTTAAGATAAACAGTTTAATTCAAGTGAGGAAGTATAATATGGAGATTTTGTCCTTCGGGTATATGCATCCATAGTTATAAGCATGTAAATTAGCTACAGAAACCATTTCCAGATCCTAAAACTCCAAAAAATACTCTCACATAGGCAGACCTGTCCCTGCTGACAATGAGAGGACACAACATAAATAGAACTACTAGTCCCTCCCTAACCTCTGTTATTTGCCAGAGCCCCCTTAGCTACGTACACTTGGACCCTCAGCTTCTAGTTGCCCCCTCTACTAACAGGAAAAACTGAGGTTCATGTTCACTGCGAAAGGGAGCCCACATGCAACTCCAGCCCGAGGCATCAATGTGTCACCGAGGCTACACCTAACCAGCATCCTCCACCTTTGGGCTCTTTCATCTCTGGAGGAGTGATAGTTAAGCACATTTCAGCTGTTAAGAATTGCCTCAGTTCTATTCTAGCAATTTCTGCCAAGAAACTTTTTAGTGATGAAGACCCTTCAGAGATAGTTACAAGGTTGCTTTCTCTGAAGGTTTTTGGTTTTTTGTTTTTTTTTAGTGTCCAATAGGGGGTTGCTTAATTTAGTCCTTCAAAACGATGTGGTAGGTGTCCATGGCATAAGGTCAGTCAACAACACTGGTTAGGATACATTTTAATCCCAGTTTTACCTACGTTCACATGGACACCAGTGGACACACTCATCAGTCAACAGTGGGAATCTAGGTATTTCCAGTTTCTTTATATGGATTTTCTATGGTTTTCTACACTAAAAACAAATCCTTCTTTATTACAAAGTCTTATGTATACAAGGTTTAAGAGACAGCCTAGAAACCAGAATGAAAATCAGAGAATCACGTACCTCACCCTCTGTCAGGCCATCTTGAAATGTCACCTCATCAATGCCAGCCTCTGTGGCCCTCTGTTTAAAATGCAGCCCCCAACCCCTGACACTCCGTATCTCCCTGCCCATACTTTATCTGCGTAACACTGTTTGCTAGGTCATCTAACAGGTCATATCTTCGTTTTTAGTTGGTTTGGTTTTTTTGTGTGTCTTCTTTCTCTGTACTGCATTAGCTCCTTGAGGGCAGGGACTTGATTCACTGCTGCACTGCTGGTGGTCCCTAGGATAGTGACTGACCCTACACCATGGACTCAAAAACTAGCTATAGAATGCTTGACTATAAAGGAAGGACTCAGACCACATCAAGAGTCAGCAAAGTTAGAGTCTCTAGTGTACAAGGCATATAAAAAAAAAAAGGAAAAGAAAAAGCTTAGAGCAACTAGATAGGGGAGCCGGGAGAGTTGAACTCGATCCAGAGCAAGAAGATACAAATTTGGTAGTCCACTGAGTAAGACAGTACAGGGTTAGAGGAGGAGGGAATCCATCACACTTCTCATTGGTTACTCAGGCTTCTCTTTTATGAGACGTCAGCCAGAGAGGTAGAAGGGACACTGAAATAAGCACTGAACTACTCTAAAGCAAGCAGAATGTAAAAGCTCTTCAGCTACTCTGCAAGATGTCTGGCCTAGAGGACCACAACCGTTTCTGGAAGGACTTGCATCTGCTTTAGGCACCCAACATACCCTGGGTTACCTTGTTGGAACACCACGATTAAAATTACTGCTCCTTTAGAAAGTCAGATCTTTGAACATAAGCATTGTATTCCATTCACTGCTGAAGCCTCTGAGCCCATCTTAGTACAAGTCCCCAACCAATACACGTTTTATTCATTAACCACAAGTCAGGGTAGTAAGAAAACTTGCAGATTAGTTTGACTCACCCTAAGGGAACTTTAATTATCAGGATTAGAAAAATAACAAAAGATAGAGAACAGATGATTGTCTGATTTTACAAAAGTAGAACAATTATTTTGGCAAATCATTAATTGATGGGGTTTCTTGTTGATCTCAGGCCACATTCTATACTGAATAATTCAACAGAAACTGCGTAAGTACTTCAGAAAATAAGGCATAATCAATAGGGACTGTCATGAGTTCATCTAGAAATATTTGTGCCTGGCCAGCCAGATTTTCTTCCTGGGGACAGTAAACATTTTAGAAAACTGCCAGGAACTTTTTATTTCTGCAAGGCATTGAACAAGAGCTAATATATTATCTTTGTTGACAATGTCTTGCATGTAAGTGGTACCTAATAAAAGGAGATTGGGCCAATGCTTTCTAGGGGTATTGAGGAGTTCTTTCCATCAAATCCCGGGCAACATGGCAGCTTGAGATCATCGATCACTTTTCCCTCAGAAAATACTCAGGTTAAGGGAAGCAATGAAGTAGATGCTAGAGGGTCAAGATGGATCGACAGCTTTGTCTTTTCCTGGATTTTTCTTTCAGAATCAAACCAAAATTGTATTCCCATTACCCTTTTACTACCCTGGTTATCTACATAAAAAGGATATTAATATGATAAGTTTATTATACTTACATATAGAGGATTGAATGCTGTATCACCATGGAATTTTTTTTCACCATGGGACTTTTAAAGGAAGATGACAGAGGTCAATCGTTTACGTGTAGTAACTGACAAAGGCATAGACAACAATATGCATTCACAAAACTCAAGCACACTTCCTCCTGCTCTGATACACATGGATGCTCTGGAAACAAGTCTATAGCAACATGTGCCTGTGTGCACACACACACACACACACACACACACACCACTCACACTGCTAAAGTTAATGAATTCCTTCTCCACTGGATATATATTTTTGAATAGAAAAACATGCTAAAGGAAGTTAGGAGGCTTGAGTTCTTGTTTTCTATCTTCTAACTAGCCAAATTGTGTACCCTGAGCAACTCACTTGCCTCCCTAAACTTTTGTAAATGGAAAGGTATTTAGTACAGTACCTCTAGTCTGTATAAAGCTGTTAGAAGGGCTGAAGAAGTGGGCTCTTAGGCCAGTCTGTTGAAATGTCTCCAGAACAACACAGAACATTCTGCCTAAGGCCACCAGTAAGTCACGGTGCAACTTCTAAGGCCACCAATAGCATCATGCAGGCTTGTGTCTGGAGCTGTCCACTCACCACACTGCAGTCTATCAATAATGCCACACAGGAGAACAGGCACCCAGATCACCAATGCCGAGATTAGAGTCAGGTCAAGAAGTGGTCCCTATGGTTAACTATGGACAGCCAGAAGACTAGCAAGTGAATACCGGAATATGGGGGGGGAAAAAGCACATCTTGGTTGGCTATCTTACAACCAGGAGCCACAGTTAAGAGGTCTCACCCTCAAGTGAGACCTTCAAGTTTCTAGCCCTTCAAGTTTCATGCAAATACACCTTATCAGTAAGATTTAAGTCCAGATCCTTAACTGTAAGTAAATTTGGGGAATACGATTTTTACCTTTCTAGTTTCTGTGAGACAAATGAGCACATAGAGACCAAGACTGAATGTGGAAGGTGGAGCAAGAATATCCAGCACTGTTACGTTCTGAAAAGGCAAGAAGGTGTTTCAGAAGCCAGTGAGTTCCTACTACTGGAGGTGTACAAACAGGAACCAGATGAACGTTTGCTAGGAATGCCATAAAGATGGATTTTGACCAGTAAATTTGCACATCTTGCTACCTATTTTAATCCACTGGCCCCATTTCCAAATATCCAGGCTCAGTGGGGTCTATGGTTGATCCCAGGGTTTTGTTTTTGTTTTGTTTTGGGGGGGGGGGGGGGGGGGGAGTTTTTTTTTTTTACTTCCTCCCAAGTGATTGTGGGGCATGACTGGATTTACAAACCACTTGACTACAACATTCAAGACCATTTGCAGTCCTGTATACTTTCACATCCTTGAATCTAGACCTTTAAGTTTTTAGGTCTAGACCTTTAGACCTCACATATACCATCCATTTTTAGTACAAGTCAAATGTTACCTTCAGGGATTCGAATACAGATCTTTGAGAAACCAGAGGCTGTCAACTGGGATATTACTCTATTTGGTATGTGATTTGAAGGGATCTGCTTATCAACTGTTTTGTCGTAATAAAAATGAGTC
Organism: Panthera onca; assembly: GCF_046562875.1. NCBI lineage: Eukaryota > Metazoa > Chordata > Mammalia > Carnivora > Felidae > Panthera > Panthera onca. The sequence continues at coordinate 36,754,871 of NC_138349.1, read as the reverse complement.
CCAAGGACACACTAACTTAAGGCATTCTTTCACACAAAGAATACGTTACTATAGAACAGGGAGAAGAACGCTGAGCTGTTGCTCTGTCAACAGCATTTGAAGCTGGGGACGGACGGACGGACGGACACACACACACACACACACACACACACACACAGATTAGCAGCCCACATTGGCAGCTGGGGATTTATCCTCTGCACAAATACCAAACCCAGTGCTTTTGTATACTTGGCCTTGAAGGGTTAAGGAAATGTTTGAGCAGAAGCACAAATACAAACCAGTTTTACCACTAGTATTATAATCAGTGACTCAAAAATGATTATTCCATCCAATATGTAGTTGAAATCCAGACTTGTCACAGTCAGTAAGCACCAGGAATTTTGCTGCGACTGCAGGTCCTGGTGTAGAGGACGCATGTACCTTTTAAGGCCTGGGGTACTTTCTGTCCATCAGTGAGATTGCTCTAAAACTTAAGAAAACCTGTTGTTTGGCCCCATGCTACAAGGACATGAGCTAGGAGGTCAGAGCCACCCAGACATAGAACAGTTGGCATTGACCCCCCAACTGCATTCATACTGAACTTGGACACAGAAGGGAAACAGGCATGCAGCTGCACTTTTGTAGCTCAGCTCACTGTGCTGGTCTTCATCGTTAATGTGCCTGAACCAAAAATCCGTGCTCCCAAAATAAAAATCCACTACAACCAAAGAAAGCCTCGGTGCATTGTTTGATACTGGTGAATATCAAGTTCTACACACTGAAATTTATGAGCACACCTGAGTCTACTCATCAGGCTACCGACTTTTTTATGCTAAGAAGGTATTCTAATAATGACTACCTCATTACCCTACCTGTTCTTTTACAATTTTTTTGTAGTCTATAAACTCAGTACTCCTTTTCATGCCCCTTTTTAGGTGGTAATTACCAAAATATTAAGAAAATAAGTTAGAAGGAAAAGAGTTTTTCCAATGTGGTGAGAAGAACAGCCCCCAAATATGCCCACACACTTGTCCCTGAAACCTTAGAAGGGTCTCATGATATAATTAAGGGTGTGGGCCTGAGATGGGGAAATAAATGATCCTGAATAATCTGATGGGCCCATGTCGTCACAGGAGTCCTGAAAATACCCAACTTCTCCCCCAGCTGAACTGATCAGCACAAAGTTCTAGGAGTTCTTCAATTGGCCCCTGCTAGCCAGGGAGGAAAGGCCCCAAGTCAACAATGCAGACCACCCTTTAATAAACTGTGAAGGCAAGGATGGGGGAGTCTTCCTTAGAGCCTTCAGAAAGGAAGGCAGCCTGGCCAGCATCTTGATTTTAGTTGAGGGAGATCTGTGTTGGATTTCTGTCCTGCAGAACAGTGTGATCATGACTTTATTTAGGTCACCAAGGCCATTCAATTTGTTATAGCTACAGTAGCAAACTACAACATCCTGTATGTTTCCTGTAGATTGTTCCCATCTCATCACAAAAGGGCAGAGGCTGATAATTTCCCAGTAATAGTCAACATAGTTTGGAATTGAAGGCAGGTGTCAACCAACAATGTGACCCTGAGAAAAATGTCAATCTTTCTGATATCTAATACTATCTTTTATATACAGAGAATTATAATCCTTGCTTTTTGTGGGTTTTTTTTTTTTTTTTTTGAAGAGTTGAAAATAGATTTAAAAAGGGACATGTGTGTGCCTGGGTGGCTCAGTCAATTACATGTCCAACACTTGATATCGGCTCAGGTCATAATCTCACAGTTTGGGAGTTCAAGCCCCAAATGGGGCTTTGCACTGACAGTGCAGACCCTGCATGGAATTCTCTCTGCCCCTCCTGTGCATTCTCAAGATTACAAACTTTTTTGTATCCTACTCTGTAAAGAACCATACTAATTTCTTTTCCTCCAAGGAGAAATGCATTTGTATTATAGCATTTGTCAAACTTACAGCAAAAGTAGTTGTCTCCTAAATATCCATTCCTCTTTTCTGCTCTTGTAAAACCATCTCCTTAATTCTAGTTGGGAACATGGCCATTGATCCCTTGCCGCCAGGCATGGATGTATGACTACGTTCTCAACAATGGGGCATGAGTGACAACTTAAGTATGCAAATCCTAGATGATCCTTAAAGAAAACAAGGATGTTTCCCTGTCTTCCTCGTGTTCCCATAGACTGACATCACTGGAGTAACAGATTCCCAAGTAAGAGCATTATGCTGGAGCAGGGTGGTCAACAATTCAAACATACCTATTCATTCATAGATCATAGCAACAGCAAAGGTGAGGAATTCCATTTTAAAAAAAGAAAAACAAACGCGACCTTAAAGGTATTTATCATGAGCCCTTTATAGATACCTAGGGCAGGGGCCAGTAAACTGTCTAAGTTCAGCAATATAGATAGAAACTGGGTCTTGGAACAACCTCCCAGAGCAGAGATGCTCTTAGCCCTCTGACTGCCTACCAGCTTGGAGGTTTAGGCTAGCCGAAAATAAACCTATGTTGTCGAATCCACTATTGTTTTATCAGTATATTTTGTTAGTCATAAACTAGACCTAGTAATAGCAAACAATGATGAAGCTAAGAGGGTTGTGAACACATATGGTGCTTCCTACGTTCTAGGACCCTTCCAGATATGTTATACATATGCACACATTTAATGCTTATGTAGTATTTTCTATTCCCACTTGACAGTTGGGGAAACTGAGGGCCAGCAGTTCAGCAACTTCAAGATCATACCAGAAAACTGACAGAATCAGGTTTTAGACTCCAGTCACTGGACACCAGCATGTCTGCTCTTAACCATACATTAAGTTGCCTCTTAGTAGGTCCCTGCTATTTCATTCTGACAGAGCAAGCCTTCTAGTCCAACCTCCTGAAATTAATTTTAACAAGAGACCTATTAGAAACAGCTTAATCAAAAACTGATATATATATCTCAAGTGGGGAGTTAGGGCTGGGAATACAAACAGCAATTTATTTTCTTTTAAGTAAAATGTCCTTATTATATATCCCATCTTCAGACTCAGATAGCCTAAATTAAAGATTTTTAATTAAGTTTAGCAATCTTGTTTGAATTGGGTAATCTCTTTGGAAATAAGGTAAAAGTTCAGAGGCAGAAAATAAAGGAGGGTAAGAGAGGGAAAATAAGTGAGCAAACAAATCCTGATGTCCTTACCAGGCACTAAGAAACAAGGCAGAATACTTGACTTCCTAACTGCCTACAGGAGTTTATATTGAAAACAGATTCAGGAAAATTGAGCTAGTTGCTCAAGGTCACAGAAATAGTCAATGAACCCCAGATCTTTGTTACCACAAGCCAAGCTTCTTTATGCTACAGTGTCTTTAAAAAAAAAACAAAAAAAAAACAACAACAAAAAAAAAAAAAACACTGATTTCAGGAAAGAAAAAGTTGTATGAGACTGGTGCTTATTTCGAGCTTTTACGAATGATCAGACAGGGATTTCAGAAGGCCATGAAGCACAGGACTGACCCAAGGTTGATCAGTGTCTGTAGGGAAAAAGAAAATTCCCCAGTGCTGATGTAAGGAACAAAGTAAAGTCAGTTAAAGGTCAGAGCCACCCTCCCCCCACCTTGTAACAAGTACCAGGTCATGAAAAAGAGGTTCCATCTGTGAGGAAATTGAGCATTAAAGATATGTGGCTGGCCTATTTTCACTTCCATAGAGGAGATTAGTTACTGATAAGCTATTTATTATTGATTTCTCTGAGCCTTGAAGTTCCCCTAAAGATGGAGACTATGATTAGGAGGAGCTCCATTACAACTGCGAGGTTAAATGCAAGGCATTGTGGTTGCCTCAATCGATTCATTAGAAAGAAAGGACCTGTAGAATTAACTCACTGTGTAATATTATCCCTCCGTTCCATACTGCCTAGAATTGAGAAATGAAACCTTTCTCAAAATGAATTTGAATCATGGACTCAGAGTTGCAAAGTCCTTTTGGAAATTATTCATTTTATAGGTGAGAAACCAAAATTTTCAGCAAAGACATAGGTCACATTGTGCTTTTTTGGTCCTAAAGCATGAAATCATCTGCTGCCAAACACATCCAAAACTTGTGAATGCTACCGTGTTCTGTCTGGAGCTATAACAAAAACCACAATCACAAAAATGATCTTTGCCTACGTGAACAGAGATATCTGCCTGGTATGGTCAAAACCGGGAATTGATGTAGAGGATGTGGGGCAAGATGTGGCTGGAAAGATCAGCTATGACCCAGCTGCTTTGTAGACCACAATTGGAAGGTTGGGTTTTTTTGCTGTTTAGGTTTTTGAAGCACAATTTGGGTTATTAGATGTGTTTTGGCAAGAACAGGACATGGCTATTTTTGACCACTCATCTGCTTCTTCCTTTTATAATCAAGATAGTTCTGGGCTCTGGGAAACCAGTAAGATATGTTGATATATTCTGCCCACAAGAACCTTAGTCTACTGGAAAAGACAGGGCTGTAAAATAGAATACAAGGTAACAAGAAGGGAGCAACAAAGAATAGAGACTGAGGCAGGCGACAGTCTGAGACAGAAATGGTTCAGTATGTTCTCTAGCCAAACAACGAAGTCTTTAGTTGTCAATTTCATATAGGGACTCACTTGATCCTTACAGAACTGGGCTATATAGGTCTACCCTCACCATTTAGGAGACAGATACTCAAGGAAGCTGCTAGACTGCGGGAGACCATACCTCAAGGATGACAGAGTCTAGGGTCAAACCTAGACTGACAGCCACTTCTGGTTACATATGGAGAATTGTATTATGCATTATGGAAACCCGGTAGGAAAGAATTTAGTAGTTTATTAGGATGTCTAGAACAGAATGATGGCACATTTCTACTTTTTACTACCAAGGAGAAAAAGAGCACCAAGGACTGACTTCTGGTTAGAACACCTCCACAGAGCATTCAGAGCTCCATCAACTACTTCGAAGTTTCATGATCTTTTCAGAAATAAACACGATTTTACCTTCTATTTGAATGGCAGATCATGGCAGCACTTCAATTCAGCTTCTGAATCAAGAAATGTCCTTTGTCACTACTATTCTTTCTTGCTTTAGTATTTATTTTGATTTCACTTCTGAAGATTCATAAACAATTAACTGAATTAGCAATAAAACTGTCTCATGGCATTGTACTAAGGAGTAAGCAAGAAAACACTCTCCCGTATCTTAGGGAGGTGGAGTTGGTGGATTCTGGGAATTCTGGCAACTTGGAGAGTCCCATTTTTCCCAGGGTAACTCCAATGACTTGCTTGTCCTGAGGCAGCCAGCTGGAGTGGGAATGGAGTACGGCTTGCAGGAGATGAGCAAGGTCTAGGACCCAGACAGACCTGTGTGCATCTCTTCCACCTGTGCGCTGCAGGAGAGCCTGAAGAGATACCTGGGGTAATTGTCAGGAGCTTCCTGAAAAAAACGTGTCCTACTAACTCCAAGGACTCTACAGAGAAAGGGCAGAGCTGGCCCACTTTGACATTCTGGGAGGAAATCTGGTGTTGGCAGCCCTTCAAAGCACACAGGAGATCAATCCTTGAATCTCTTAGATCCATACCACTGGGAGATTTCAGGCCTTCACAGCTGATGAGAAGGAAAGCAAAGGAGCATATAATGTATGCCCTGTGGGGAGACAGAACAGAACGCTTGCTAGTATGGCTGGGATCTTCTAAGCAGGCAGTCAGGCCCGAGGTGCAGATTCTTCAGGGCTTAGGAAGCATCATTAATTAGTGTGACTGACAGAACTGTTTTCACCTGAGCTTCAAATGGGTGACACAAAAAAGTGACCCAACTCAGGATCCCCACTTGAGAGTAGAAAAGAGACCATTTAGAACTCCTTGAAAAATACAGCTACTCATATGGGTAACAGCTAGTTAAAACAAATTTGATGACAATCACAGCATGAACACCTTTTGAACTTACAGGATTTTTCATTATCAAAGTTTCGTAGAGGAAACTGAAGAACGAGTTTATAGTATTTTCAGATAGTGATAAAATCAGTATTTCCCCATTTATGTAAAATTGTGGGTGTATGTACCCAAGAAAAAAAAAGTTCTCATCAACATGTTAATGGTAATTATCTCAAGGTGATTCGCAAAGATTTTATGCTTCCTTTAGATTTGTGTACCATACAAGTTGTATCAAGCAATAATCAGAAAAGCTATGTAATCAAAGATTTTAGTTTTTTGTAATGTTTAGTGGGAGAGTAGCAGAGAGAGGGAGACACAGCTAGCACAGAGCCCGACATGGGGCCTGAACCCACAAACCAAGACATGACCTGAGCTTAAGTCTGATGCCTGACTGAGCTACCAAGGCCCCCAGATCCTATTTTTAACGAGAAGACCAGTATTATTAAGTTACAAGCGTTCTGTAGCCCACAGGATAAAAGACCTGAACAGATAAGCAGTAAGATAGTTGGGCTTCACTGGGAAATTAATCTTATCTCAAGGATTGGATCTTCTATCACTCACTGATGAGCAGCTGAACACGAAGGCTAGGGAAGCAACAGGTAAGGTAGCATCACTGATAGGATCCCCCCCTAGTGTGAGCAACAGGTCTCAACCCTCCACTGCAACATGAGCATGTCCTCACTGTCACAGGTATTGTGGACACATTCTTCAGTCATCTTAAAAGAGAAGCCGCTGTGTTTCTAAATTAAGAATCACTGCATAGATCGTTAGAGGAATTTTCTTTTTTAGTAAACGTTTTTAAAACATACCACTTGTTAATGTGTATCACTGAATTCTGAACTAGGAAGGAGTAGGACCAATCAGAAACTAGCAATGCCCTCACTTTGCACAGCTCATACACGGGGAGCCTTGTTTACAATGCTCAGAATTGGGAGACTCAAGTCTAGTGGTACTTAAGGCACTTTATAAGCAACAGAAATCAAGTGAAAAAGTGAATTTCCAGTAATTACTGTGACTAATACTAATTAAAAATATCCCTAAATGGAGACATGACAAGGACAGAAAATTTGAAGATTATGCAAAAAGCCAACCCAGTGAAGTTGAGAAGATCACAGTTGCCTCGGGTCACTTGTTGGCCAAGAGGCCACTGGTCCTCTGACTGCAGAGGGGTCCCTCCTCTGCCTTCAACCAACCACCTGAGAAACCTGGGCAGCCCGCATGCTGCACCCCTACCCCCAAGTAGAGAGAGAAGAAGGGCCAGTCCCAATCATTGTGGGCTGTTTGTTCTGCCAAGCACTGTAGAGGAGAGATACCCTTCTCAGCTTCAATGCAGAGACATACTTAGGGAGCTCAACATTGCTGAAAATATTAATGAAGATATAGGTATTTATAATTTGAACTTTAATTACAGACCCAGGTGCCAAGCTGAGTATTTAAGAGCCTAGATATGAAGGCTATACCAGCACAGAACATCATCAGACATGAAGAATTGTGTAGGTTTACGGATGCCCGTGTTTTTGATCTAGCACAACTTTCTACCTCCTCATCCTAAGAGATTTCCACTTGGGTGTGGGAAACCCTTGCCCCGTGGTTTGGGTAGGGGTGATTTTGCCTGCCACCTTTCCACAGTAATGCTCATTAGCCCCAGCTTGGCCAAGAAAAGCACTTCACAGATCTGACCAGTGATTGGATCGCTGGGGCCCAGTCAGATCATCTCTAAGGCTTGAGAGGTAAGTGAAGAAGAGCACAGTCTTATTCTAGAGTCAAGAGCACAAAGTACCATCTGCACCTTGAGTTTGGGTCACTAGCATTCCTGCCACGAAGGGAAAAAGAGCTCATGAAAACCAAGTCCTTTTTGAGGGTAAGAGTAAAGATATGAAGGGGGAGGAGAGAGAGAGAGATGAAGGCAGACACGTGGAGGAAGAGCAGAAGAATTGTTGGGACAACCTTATCCGACCACTCTGATCCAGCGACGCCTGAGTGTGGTTTATTCACGTACTTCCCAGGTGCATGAAAATTTGAGAATTTAGTTTAAGATCTATTTTTTGAGATGGAAACGAACTGCTCTGAGTTACGCAGCAGTATCTGAATAGCAACAGGGGGGAAAGTACTATTCACATCAGTAAAGAGTTCATTTGCCCGGGGATTTTACCTATTGTTTACATTAATGTAAATTATCACTCAGCATTTTACCCTTTACAACAAGAGACCTGAAGTCAGTCTAGAACTATTTATAGTCATGCTTTTTTATATAATTATAGCTAATAGAACTGTATAGAATGCTAGATAAAGCCCCGTAGCTCTTCTCATAGATTGAATTTCCAATCTTACAGGAATCCTCAATTTGCTTAACTTGTAATACAAAAGCATCAAGTGTACAGTGGCTATTCAAGACAGGGGTGGATGAAGCATCACAAGTGACTTCAACCCCCATAAAACCTCTAGTTGCTAGACATGTTGTGCTTCTAAGCTAGGCTCTCCCCAAATGCAAGAAATTCCTGCTATTCCACTACCATCTTTTACTCAGCTCTAACAAAATAGACACCCAAACACCAAGTATCTACGTATTGTTTCCGAGAATTATACCAGGCTCCCTTTGTTCTGAATTCAGCATCCTCAAGCTATGCCCTCGTCTGAACCCAGAAATTGGAATCCTCCTCCAAATGTCCATGATTAATATCTCTGCCTTCAGATTTCCAGCATTCTGGAAAGCTCATTCACCCCCACCTCTATTCATGTCTTGACTGATTTAATACCCTTTTAATACAGAGTTTGGTCCAAAGGTGAAAGTCACAAATCAATTTCCCTAATGTTTTAAATCCAAAATGCAGGTTTCCATCACTCTAAATCAATTTTCTATGCCTGTATTTTGAAGTCTCAAATTAGAGAATTGCTTCAGATATTTTTAAAGGTGGAAATTTGAGTTGGACATACTTCAAGTCATAGTTTCAATTAAGTTTTTGGTTCCCAAAAAAGCCAGACTATTTTGAAAACACTCCGTATAAATACGGTCTTTAATGCAATTGTCAGGAGGTGTCATAACCACAAAATAGTGTTATAGATTTGTAAATTTGGTATGAAAGCAGATGAAAAGGATTTATTTGGCTTGCTTGGAGAAATTAAGTTACCAGAATCATCTTTATCCTTGAAATGTTTGTTGAATGTTTATAAACACTTTTATGTAGGTATTATCCTTACATTCATCTTCTAGATAAGAATGTTCCAAGCCATTTTAGAATCTATTTCCTCATACCAACACCTAGAAATCTTGGACAAGATACAAGAATGTAAGAAGTGAATACAAGATTGACAGGGTGCCTGGGGCATCTGCTGACATGAAAAAACTATTTGGTTTTAACAGTGGAAGAATGATCTTAGACCCTCACAAGTTGGAGAATTAGATGGCAACTTCTGCAGATGTCCAGGACTAGCTGAGGAGGAGATGCAAAATTAATCCCAACCTCTGCTTGGGCTTGATGGGCAGCAGGGTGGGGTGAGTCTCCCAGATAATTTGTAATCACCAACTACCTGTCTTGGTTTATTGCTTCACAATTTCCATTTATTTTGTGGCTTAACACAAATTTCTTCTAGCACTCTGGAAGTTTGAAGTACAAAATGGGTTTCAGGAGACTAAAACCAAAGTAAGAGTAGGGATGGGTTTCTTCCGGAGGCTCCAGGGGACAACCCACTCCTTGCTACTTCTAGCTTCCAGATGCTGGTCATGTCCACTCCCTCCACCTTTCAGGACAGCTTCAAAGCATCTTTTCTCTATGGCCACCTGCCTCACTCTTTTGAGATTTCTGATTATTTACAGCTGACAACCAGATAATCCAGGATTCTCTCCCCAACTCAAGATCCATAATCACATGTGCCTGATCAAATTTGCCATCTAAGGAGCATACTCACAAGTTCTAGGCACTGGGATGTGGACATATTTGGAGGCCATTATGCAACCAGCATAGTAGCCCTAACTTGAATCTGGGGCTTGAATTTAGACTGGCCCAGGGAACACGGGCCAAGTGACACAAATTCTCTGGAAGAACCCACCTTCAGCTTAAGTCCCTTGATACACAGAGTAAGCTTTAGTATCAGGTAAACATGAGCTCACCATCGGGGTGCCTGGGTGGCTCAGTCAGTTAAGTGTCCGGCTTCGGCTCAGGTCATGATCTCATGGTCCGTGAATTCAAGCCCCATGTCGGGCTCTGGGCTGATGGCTCAGAGCCTGGAGCCTGCTTCCGATTCTGTGTCTCCCTCTCTCTCTCTGCACCTCCACCGTTCATGCTCTCTGTCTCAAAAATACGTAAAACATTAAAAAAAAAAAAAAAATTAAAACAAAACATGAGCTCACCATCAAGTTTACCCCTTCCAAGAGAAAACAAGAAATCAGTAGCAGTGAGCTGGAGTAACAATGAAACCTCTAAGAACTTCAGCTAATGAAATTATTGGGTACAGCACAACAAAGTAGTAATTGTTGAAATATTCAGAGAAAATAAAGGAACTAAGAATCCGGAGTCTATAAAGTAATCACCAGATAAATTTGATAAAGATCATGTAAAAATTCCAATTAGAAGCTCAATCGGTAGAAATAACTTGCAGTTGACCAGGGTGGTCTGTGTAAACAAAACTGTTGTGTATACTTTTAAAAACCATTAAAGGGATTAGCAGCTGCTAACAGATTGAGACAAAGGAGTAAACATTCTGGAAAAGGGACAAATGAGTGCCAACATCATTTTTATTGATGTTATTGATGGTATTGTACATACTATGTAAAACTGGCTAAGCTTGGTTCAAGGCAAACAGGAAGAGCTTTCAGCAGTTTGAAGGTCCCTGGAGACAGAACTCCTGCTTCAGGTACAGCTGATTTTGCCCTCCAGACGTCTGTCCAATTCTTAAGATGGGGAAGGGAAGTTTTCACCAGAAACAGCCCCTAGCATCAACACCATTTCAGGATTTGAAAACACTGGATTATTATACCCCAAGGATGGGAGATGAAACAAACAGACTGATCCTGTCAAAACTCCAATCCAGGGTCAACTCAATCCAGACTTTGATAGTACTGAGGTACTCTGTCACCATTCTAACTAAACACAGAGTGAACTCTTTACAGAGCTTACCCAAAGAAAGCTTTACCCAAGAAAATTATCCCACAGGGAAACCTGCATATGTATGAAAGTATGAAAAGCAACAGTATCAATGAGTTAACAACTTAGTACGGTCCTTACATAATCTCTTGTGTGGTTTAAATAGAATTAGAACAATTACAATACACCAACACAAGAATTCAGAAGAGGGGGGAGATAATTCTGTTTACTAATAAAGGACTTTGAAAATGCGTAGAGAAGAATATACAAATACCGTGTTAGATTTCAACACCTTTGTCTAATATAGAAAGTAAGGACATAGATTTGGTAACAATTTGACCCAAATGACAATTCTACAACACTTAAGCAGTCTTTTTTTTTTCCCCAGTTATATCTGGCACATTTACCAAGATATACCACCAAAAAAAAAAAAAAAAAAAACCACTCTGGATTAACTTTAAGAGATTTAAGTCATAGAAAGTGTTTTATATACCTATAACTCATTAAGTTAGCTAACATACAGTGTATACAGTGTGTTCTTGGTTTTGGGGGTAGATTCCCATGATCTGTCACTTACATACAACACACAGTGCTCATCCCCAACAAGTGCCCTCCTCAATACCCATCATCCATTTCCCCCATCCCCCACACCATACATCAACCCTCAGTTTCTTCTCTATGGAGTCTTAGAGGGAGGCAAACCCTATGTTTGAAACTGTATTTCCCCTTTCCTTCCCCCATGGTCTTCTGTTAAGTTTCTCAAGTTCCACGAGTGAAAACCTATGATGTCTTTTCTCTGACTTATTTCACTTAGCATAATACCCTCCAGTTCCATCCATGTTGTTGCAAATGGCAGGATTTATTTCTTTGATTGCCAAGTAGTATTCCATTGTATATATAAACCACATCTTTTTCCATTAAATCAGTTGATGGACATTTGGTCTCTTCCCATAATTTAGCTGTTTAAACAGAGGCTATAAACACAAGAGTACATGTGCCCCTACGCATCATCAGCACTCCTGTATCCTTTGGATAAATTCCTAGTAGGGCTATTACTAGGTCATAGGGCAGTCCTGTTTTTGATTGAGGAACCTCCATACTGTTTTCCAGAGAGGCTGCACCAGTTTGCATTCCCACCAGCAGGGCAAAAGAAATCCCCTTTCTCCACATCCTCGCCAGTATCTGTTGTTTCCTGAGTTGCTAACATTAGCCACTCTGACCAGTGTTAGGTAGTAGCTCAATGTGGTTTTGATTTCCCTGATGAATGATGTTGAGCATCTTTTAATGTGTCTGTTGGCCATCTGAATGTCTTCTTTGGAAAAGTGTATATTCCTGTCTTCTGCCCCTTTCTTCACATTTGCCACAATGAAACAAGATTTGAAATAGGTAACTGAAAGGTATCTGGAAAAGTTACAAGTATTGGGAATTTGGGACAGTTTAATAACCCATAAGTCAAAGAATTAAAAAGGGAACTCGGAAGTCACATCAGACAGTGGAATTGGAATTTCCCATGATTGTGTCCCCTCCCAGACCTATCAGTTTGAACACCTGTCTGCACACAAAGAGGTCTTCTCAAGAAGGGTTCCAAGTGAGGGATGACAGCGCCTGGGTGGAGCACAGAAATCAGACACATTGAAGACCGTAGGAAAGACAGTTCACATTACCCTGTCACACTTCCCCCAAATCCAGGCAGCCCAGTGCAGAGAGACACCCTCCTCATGGAGGGGAGACACGGAATGAGCACAGACTTTCCCCTCAAACCCAGGCACATACCAGCCCAAGGGACTCCAAGAGCTCCAGGCTCCCAGGTCACACCAGTACTAGCTGGTTCCCGTGGTCCCCGACTCCCAGCTGACTCCAGTTAACTGAGACTTCAGGTCGACTCCCACAAACCCAAGCCCCCTAACTCCAGCCTCCCAGGCTCCTGAACCACCCAATGCCATACTGGCTCCTATAATCCCTGGCCCATACCTGCCCCAATACCAGGCTAGCTCCAATAACCCTAAGATCCCAGCCTGCTCTAGTGCCAGGCCAGTCTCCAGGAACCTACACTCCAAACAGGCCCTCATGGGCCCAGAATCTGGTTCTGCCCCAGCACCAGACTGGCAATGTTACAACTCCCTTTTAGATTGGATTCTTCAGACATAGGCTCCTGGCTTGCCACAGTGCCAGGCCAATCCCAGTCAGTAGTGCCAGCCTCCAGACCAGCTCCCATGGACTCAGGCTCCCAATCTTCCCCAAGACTGGGCCAGTAACCAATGGGTCCAGATTCCAAGCCCACCCCAATGGTCCCTAGAGCCTGGTTAGCCCACTCAGACCCATGTTCCAGGCCCCATCCAGCAGACCCAAGCACCAGGTTGGCCCTGATGAGCCCAAACCACAGGTCTGTGTACCTTATCATTTAAGTACCAGACCCATCTGCCCAAGGACTTCAGCAGCAAGTCTACCTAGGGACACCACCAGAGAGCCCACCTAGAATCTCTGCACTGGAGGACTAGTGAAGGGCTCTCATGACCAAGCAAAGCTAAGAGGTGCCAACTTCCTCAAAGGGCACAGACACCAATGCAAGGGACAACCTGCAGTATATATACACAGGCAAAGGGAAGGGAATGAAAGTATACCACTAGGCAAAAATCAGTAATTCATAAAAGCAAGCACCAGGAGACCTAGAAAGCAACAAGGAACTACCAAACAGCCAGAAAACTGGTAAAATGGCATTAGGAAGTCATTATCAATAATTACTTTTATATATAAATGGATTATAAGTGGATTAAGTATAAATGGATTAAGTTCTTCAATCAAAGGTATAGGTCGGCTAAATGGATTTAAAACAATAAATACTCCATGTGACCTACAGAAGACTCACTTTAGCTTTGGGGACACATGTTGGCTCAAAGGGAATTAGAAATGGATGGAAACATATTCCATGTGAATGGAAGATCAAATAAAATAGAGTTTACACAAAATAGACATCAAGTGAAAGTCATGACAAGAAAAAGTCATTTAATGATAAAATGTTACAATGTTTTGTAACATTACATTTTACTGGCATAAAAATGGAAAAGAATCAAGAGCCCAGAAATAAACCCATACATCTATGGTCAGTTAGCAGGCAAAGGATAGTCACTTCAATCAATGCTGGGTGAACTAGTTTTGTTCTTTTAAAAGTTTATTCTGCAAGAGACAGAGGGACACAGAGAGAGAAAACAGGAACAGGGTAGAGGCAGAGAGAGGGAGAGAGAATCCCAAGCAGGCTCCACACTGATAGCACAGAGCCCAAAATGGGCTTGAACTCACAAACCAGGAGATAGATCATGGCCTTAGCCAAAACCATGATTTCACACTTAACTGAGCCTCCCAGGCTTCTCGGGAAAAATAATGTTCATATGCAAAATGAAAAGTCTTACACCATACATACAAATTAGCTAAAGTTAAAGATTTAAATTTAAGATCTGAAACTGTAAAACTCCTTGAACATAGAAAAAGCTTTAGGACATTGATCTTGGCAATAATTTTTTGGATAGGACACAAAGCCCAAGAAAAAAGCAACAATACTTGAGGCTCAAACTAAAAAGTTTCTATAGAGCAAAGCAAGTCAAAATTAAAATGTAGCCTTTATTTGGAGAATGGGTAAGAAATATTTGTGAGCCAAGTTCAGTAAGGGGTTAATATCCAAAATATATAGAGGATCTCCTACAAATCAAGAGCAAAAACAAAAACCCAAAATTTCTGATTAGTAAGTGGGCAGAGAACCTGAGCAACTTTTTTCCAAAAACCAAAGTGATCAATAAGTACATTAAAAGATACTAAACACCACTAACCAGAGATATGCAAATCAAAACCACACTAAGGTATCACTCAATACCTGGTAGGATGGCCCTTATTTAAAAAAAAAAAGTTATTGGTTTGCAACCAGCCTCTGTACACAGAAGGCAAGGAGAAAGCAAATACTCCAGATTGATAGGTGGTGGTTTTAAAAGGGAACTTACAAACAAGGCTGGTCTTGGGTGGCTGAAAGACATCCTGTCAGAATCTTGAAAGATTTTAGCTGCCTTGAGTCCAGTCATGCATTAGTCCAGATGGTCTCCACAACACCTTATTCTAAAGGCTATGCCCTCGAGACATCTCCCAGCATGGGAATGGTAGATGGAATGTACATTCCAATGATAGTGAAGGGGTACAGTGCTCTACCTGGGTGCAGCTCTTCAGTCAACTGGCAGTCATATCCTCTACAGGACCTCTTCCAACACTCCACACCTCCTAACTTGCTCTTACGATCTTACGCAGCCCCCTCTTCAGCAACATGCCCCGAATGGATACCAATGGGTTTTGTTAGCATGAAGAGAGCTTGTTTGGCAAATAGCTGCCTGCACTACAGGCAGATATCACAGTAGCAAGACAAGTACATGCAAGAGAAAACACCTGAGGATAATGAAACCCCCAAAAAGCATTTTTTTCGTCCCATCAAGAGCCCCATGATCCAAACCATTGATTTACTAAGATCCCTAGGGTTGTGGTCAGATCAGCAAGGTGTTCACCATGCCTTCATGTGATTTCATAAGGAGAACATGTTAAGCAGGTACATCAGGTATAAATACAACATTCTGTTTGGATAGTGGCATAGGTACTTCCTTGCAGGGCAGCAATAACATCCGAGAGTATTCTATTTTGGACAATAGTATCTCTCCTTAGAGACTTTTAATTTTTATTGTTGAGCAACATGCAAGCAGGAGAGGGTCCGAGAGAGTGAGCACATGTGAAAGAGAATCTGAAGGGGGCTCTGGGCTCCAAGATGTCAGCACAGAGCCTAACACAGGGCTCTAACTCAGTAAATGTGAGATCATGACCCAAGCTCAAGTTGGATGCTTAACCGAGCCACCCAGGCACCCCTCTCATTAGAGACATTTTAGTGTTAAGTAAGGACGACAGACTTTGTTAGCTATCCCTTAAGCTTTGCTGGGTGAATGTAGTAAGGGCTCCTATGCAGGGTTTGTTTCTTAGACTAAGTTTTTTAATGAAAGGACAAAAGACAAAGAATAGCTCTTTTTAGTATTTTTGAAGGAGGGAGACAAAGCATCAGTGGAGGAGGGGCAGAGATGGAGGGAGGGAGGGAGACAGAATCCAAAGCAGTGTCCAGGCTCAGAGCTGTCAGCACAAGAGCCCGACATGGGACTTGAACTCAGCAGCTGCAAGATCATGACCTGAGCTGAAGTTGGACGTTTAACCAACTGAGCCACTGAGGCGCCCCAAAACACAATAGTTTTTTTTTTCATTTTTTTTTTTTTTAACCTTTATTTTTGGGACAGAAAGAGATAGAGCATGAACAGGGGAGGGGCAGAGAGAGAGAGGGAGACACAGAATCAGAAGCAGGCTCCAGGCTCTGAGCCATCAGCCCAGAGCCCGACGCGGGGCTCAAACTCACGGACCGTGAGATCGTGACCTGAGTCGAAGGCAGAGGCTTAACCGACTGAGCCACCCAGGCGCCCCCACAATGGTTTTTTAAGAACAGTGTGAAGATTGCTTAAAAGTTGTAGCAATTAAGAAAAAATTTAATGTGACAGTAAGAAGCTCTTGAAGCATGTATACAAAGTTTGTAACAAATCTAACATTTCAGGTCACTGGTAAATAGAAAACTAGTGTGCACTTGATTAGAATTATCACCTCAATGCACAGAAATCAGTTCCAGATGTATTGAATAATTGTATATAGCCGACTAACACTTAGGAAAAATCTAGGGGAAAGTCTTTATAGCCTGGAGTTGAAGGATTTCTAGATCAAGATTCAAATAACCAACATTGAGAAATATGGATTTATCTATTTGGCAGATTCTATTTACCAAAGATAGCCACAGCAGTATTCCCCATTCCACGTGCTCTGCTTCTAATAGGGTGAGTGTCAAAGTCACACAAGGAGTGGGCTTTTGTGACTGTTTTGCCCAAAAAATACAACAGAATTGACACTACAAAATTCCAAGGCTAATAAGTCCTTACAGGCTATGCAGCTTCCATCTTGCTTGTGAAACACACACACTGGCATCTTCAACTTCCAAGTAAGTGGCTCAACTACCCCATGTGGTCATGCTGTGAAGGAAGTCAAGTAAGACCCTACAGAGACATCATACAGCAAAGTTCTGACAGTACATGAACAGAGAAAAATGCCCAGCTTTCCACTGTTCCAGTTCCAACCACCATCCTACTGGACCCACCCGGGAGACCCTGAGTCAGAAGCATTCCACTGAGCCCTTCCCAAATTCTGACCCAAAGAAACCATGGCATAAAATAATTTAATGGTTATTGTTACAAGCCAGTAAGTTATAGGTTGCTCTTTACACAGCACTTAACACTGGATCTGGCCACATTAACACCAGAACACTTCTATTCAAAAATACCACGAAGAATGGAAAGATTACCCACAGATAACAATAGAATACTTGCAACCATACAACAAATGAAACCTATGCAGTGCATGCAAAGAACTTCTCCAGTCAATAAGATGACCAACAACCAAATAGGATAAGCAAACAGAAGCAGCCAATTCCAACACCACTTCGATAGCCAATAGTCTAAAAAGTTGCCTAAGGTAGCCAAGGAATGGGAAAATCTATCTAAAAATAAAAATGGTATAATTTCATTTCATCCTAACAGAAACTTGAGAGTCCAACGACCACAAACAATGTTAGACTATGGAGACTGGGGAACTTTCCTACATTGTTGATAGCTGGGTAAATTGATGTGATTGGTTTAAAAAAAGTTAGTTACAGACACACAGATAAATTATACTCCTACATGTAAATCCTAGAGAATTTCACCCACCTTTACAGTATGACAGGTGTATGCAAATTTTCATAGCAATATTTATAAAAGGGAAAAAAAAACATTAACAGCATGTCCAACACAGGCAAGTTACTAAGGAAGTAACAATAAAGGAATTGTTACCCAACAGG
The DNA here is from genome assembly GCF_046562875.1 of Panthera onca. Taxonomy (NCBI): domain Eukaryota; kingdom Metazoa; phylum Chordata; class Mammalia; order Carnivora; family Felidae; genus Panthera; species Panthera onca. Next base: position 36,736,954 of record NC_138349.1, on the reverse strand, counting down.
TGAACTGGAATTACATGCTTCAACACAGATGAATCCCAGAAATACGTTGAATATATACAAAGCTTTTCGTGTGAAATACAAAACTGTTCAAAGCAACACAATGCATTGGTCCGTTATGTAAATATGCATTCAGTATTAATGTATGAGAAAACAAGAACCCAAATTCAGGATAACAGTTACCACTGGGTAGCACACCCATAGGAGGATCAGACAGGGCTATGTAAGGGGAATTCTAAGTTGTTACTATCTTATTTTTAAGGAATAGTAGATATGCTAGTGTTAGCCATATTTTAGACTTTGGTGTGTCTTAAATATTGTACCATCCTTTTGATATTTTCAAGACCTAAGCAGGACATAACAGAGGGAGAAAGGTTAGCATTGAGAAGGATGCTCTGGCACAGAAGCATGTCTGCCTGGAAGCTTTATCCACAGCTTGTATCCACCAAGACTACAGGGTTTGAGGAGACTGCCAGTCAATGGGCAAAATCAAAGAAAATGACTGTTTCCTCATAGTCTTACATGGATCCCCCTCCAGGCTGCCATTATCTAAGCAACAGTTGCAACAACATGGGCTCTCACTCTCTTTGGAGGGCAAGTTTTTGTCAAATGTTCACCCATATCTGCTGCTTCCCATCCTTTGCCAGTTAAAAGTCTCACCCACAAGATTCCAGAAAGGTGATCATGTGTCTCATTCTTATACAGAGATTGACAAGATCACCAAGTCTGAAGTACTTTTCATATGCTCTCTCACTTCTCTCATAAGGAAAACAAAAAGCAAATCCTGACATCCAAGCACTGGTCTGAAGTTTGCAGACAGAGTGTTCTATGAAGTTGGCCTGGCACTTCTGAGAGGCCGGGTTATTCTCTTGTTGGACATAAACATTCTCACAGAATAGCAGATGTACTTACTCTGGGCCCATGATAATGGGCAGCAAACAAGGCTACTCCCTAACTTTGTGTAAACATAAAAAGAAAAAAAAAAAAATCACCATTTAACCCACAGAAGACCTAACATGCCCCTCTCCTGGCTACTATGAGTGACTGCTCTTTACCAGTTACAGAATTAGCCTTGCTCGGTTCTGCCCTTAAAAGTAGATACACCCAATCATCGAATTGTTCTGCTTTAGACAGCACCAGATACACAGCAAATCTTTACTTACTTAGACCGGTCTAAAAACCACCTCACCAAAGCCCAAATCTTTTAAGTTTGAACACCCATCTTACTGTGAAATCCCACCATTCCCTATGTGTGCTCACTCTCACTGTCATGTGTAGTAAACCCAACTTCAAGTACAGACAGGCTCCTGATATTTGGCTGGGGGGCATGGACATTTGCTATCCCGTGTCTACAAGGAACACCAATTATAATTGACCTGTTGGACTGAAATTACATTGCTCAAGTAGTTCAAATAGTTGTGCCAGCCACTTTACAGTATGGAAATGTTGATTGGAATGCAAAATACTCCATACTAACTCATATCAAAACTAATGATCTCCAATGTCCCACAATTTTCTCTTCCATGACTGTGTACATGTGTAATCATCTACTTGATTTTTTTTTTCACCTGAGCATAACTCAAGAATTTTTCATGTGGTCAACAGGTAGGAACACTTCAACTAGAAGACAGCCCATGTGAAAACATGAAGAGACTATATCCCTAGACTCTTGTCATGACAAGTGTTTAAGTGTGGCTCAAGAGTAAGCTTGGTGGAAACGGGGCTCCTGGGTGGCTAAGCATCTCACCTTCGGCTCAGGTCATGTTCTCACAATTTGTGGGTTAGAGCCCTGCATGGGGCTCTTTGCCAACAGCTCAGAGCCTGGAGCCTGCTTCAGATTGGGTCTCCCTCTCTCTGCCTCTCCCCTGCTTGTGTTCTTTCTGAAAAATATACAAAGATTTTAAAAACAGAAAAAAAAAGGTTGATGGAGAGATTTCACAGTGAGGGCATATGTGAAAGAAATGGTTTGGGAAGTTTAGGCAAGGTCACATGTAGTAACTTTGGATTCTATTTTGTAGTTGGCATTTTAAGCCATGGGTGGAGGCAAAGTTGTATGAGGACCAGGACTAGGTTTTTAAGCATTAGCTGAACAGAGCAAAAGATGGAAAGATAGAATCAAAAGGAGAAAGAATTGGCAGCCAAACAAAGCCCATTTTATCAAACCGGTCTCAACATTACCAAATATAGATTGTTCTCCATTTAAGTATCTCCACATCCAGGTGGGACAGCTTTGCTATTATTTCAACACCCATGGGTTTTAAACAACCGCAGCAAGCATTTCATGGAACTCAGAGAACATTAATGCCATTCATAAATTATGAGTTCTAATTAGGGTTTCATTAGAAATAGAAAGCAGCTTAGTTAGAATGTGGCCTCCTATAGGTAGCTACAAAGTTTCATCTCCATCTCTGGTATGAATTTTTAAGATTCTATGTGCTACGTTAACAAAGATGGTGATTATGACTGTATTCTGCAAAAATCATGGGTTCCATGAATCACTACTAGGGAATATTGGAAAGAATGTCAGAGTGCCCCCAAATTCATATTCATGCTTCTCAAGCCCTGTTTAAAACCTTCACCCAAAAGACCAAGGTGATGAGTAACAGAATTTCATCTTGATTGAACACTGATCAAATGACAGGAAGAATGGGACTCTGAGTGAGTCTCGACTCAACAGTACTGATGAAGATGCTCGTAGAGGAGCTCCAAGAGGCTGAGTGACTGAACCCCTGGAAATGGTCTCTCCAAGCAGAAAACACAGCAATCAGAACAGGGGCTGCAACTTAGCCTTGCATACGCTTCCCACAGTATCTTAAAATTGTTTTCTGTACTTCCTTATAGATCTCCCCACTGCAGTGTGTCAGAAGCATCTACATTGCCTCTCAAAGAATTAAATTCCTCAGAGCAATAAAAGGGAAACAGTATGGGTTTTTACTTCTAAAAAAATTTAAGCTATTAACAGAAGCCATCATTCTGAAAGCCACAAGTTTTGAATTGCAGGAAATGGACTTTGGTAAATGATGAAGAGGCTCTTGAGAATCAAAGGGAAAAAAAGAGATTGGGACTCACAGTAGATTGGAAGGACAGGAGAAGATATACAATCACCCAGAGCAAGGGAGGGTGACATGGGCTGAAAGAGGGGAGCATAGAAGAGATTGGTTGGGGCAACAAAGACAGTGGCCTCTTGGAGAGGAGCAAATGTGGCAGCCCATTGGCTTGGCAAGAAATGTCAATTGCCCAAGAGTAATTGTCCTATTAATATATGCATAAAATATAGTCCTCAAAAAGTTCATGTTGATTTCCATTTTTTATGTGTTTGAAAACCTGTTGCACACTATGTAAAATTTAAATGTACATAGACCATGTTTTAGAGTATGCCAGAATCACAATGATAGAGGAAGACACAAGAGAGGTAAGGCAGAAGGGTCTGTTCTGAATTCTGTCTTAACAGCCACCTGAGCAACCAACGCAGCTGATGATTAACCATGTAAGCAGAGATTCACAGCACTCCTCCAGCTTGCCCTTCCCATCCCCACTTACATGGCATCTGCACTCCTATTAGGAGTTTTGGGGAGGAACATAATAGGGGAGTAAAATCCTAAGGGAGGAAGATTAGCTGGTCAGAGAGAAACCCCAAGACTGTGTCAACATCATTCTGGATACAGTTGCCTGTCATTACTCCCTCTGGCATGGTCACAGAATGAGTATGTATGAATTCACGGCATTCCTGGTCTGCCTACTGGCTCCACTGCTTAAAAAGAAAATCTAGAGCTTAGGTCATACTTTATAGTTATCATCTATCATTACCATGATTTTTTCAAAAACATTTCTACATACCACAAGGTAATTCTTTAAAACTTAGTTTTATTAAAAGCTTACTATATATGTATTCAACTGATTTTCTACCTTTGGCCTCTAAGGAAAATGTGGTCTTCTATTTTGTGCAAATAGAAGGGGAATACCTTCAAGATACAACTATAGTAAAGTGAGGAAGGCAAGACTGAGCAGATGAAGTGGACTATGAAGGCTGTTGCAACTGAACTTTTTTCAATCCTACAAGGTGCTCTGAGCCTCAAACGGCCTCGGAGTTATCCCAAAATGATCCTTGGAGCAGAGACTTGCTGTCTTGTCTCAGTTATAGACCATAAACTATCTCCTCTAGGAGGGGTCACCATGGATTGGGAAGTTCATTGAAGCTGAGGGCAACATTACTGAAGGGTGTAGCTGTGATCCACTGGAAAACAGTATTTCCTAAGTGGGTCAGCCCTGACCAGACAGCAAAGAATCTCAACATTCATACAAGTTTCCACATGAAACATGATCAGCCTAAGTATTATCAGAAACTATCATTTAATTCTTCCATCCTCCCCCTTTGCAAAGACTCAAACACAGGCAAAGTGTCCCATTACCATTCCAGTAGCCTACCAGCTTTCACTTGTCACCTGTAGTCCTCGACTATTAACTACTGGAGAGATATGGAATTTGGGTCTGCCTGAAAAGTGATGACTGACCACATTTCTTGGATACCAGCAAATCTTGAGACCAAGGGTTTTGGGGGGTGGGGGAGCAGAAGATTATAGAAATGCCATTTTTTCTTTTCCTCTAGGATTTTACATGCAATTAAAGATCAAGCCACTCTGATGTATTGTAAGTCAGCCTTGACAACTGTCACATGTGGCATGAACACTGAGGGGCTGCCTGGTGTCCCTGTGAATCAAAGCAGCAGGAATGTTGGAACCCAGCAGTGCTGGTGCATGCTGATGGGCACTTCCTTCCCATTTTGCATTCTTTTCACAGTCAATATAAATCAATCTGTTGGCCTCCAGTGACTTTCCTCAGTGCAACTCCAAACTTAGTGGGATAGACACACAAGGATAGAAAAAAACTACCAAAGAAAAAAAAGAATTTGAGTAAGGTTAAATATATAGGTTTTAAATGCTTTTTAAAATCTAGGATATCTAGGGGCTCCTGGGTGGCTCAGTCAGTTAAGCATCTGACTTTGGCTCAGGTCATGATCCAGTTTGTGGGCTCGAGGCCCACATTGGGTTCTGTGCTGACAGCTCAGAATCTGGAGCCTGCTTGGATTCTGCCTCCCTCTCTGCCCCTCCCTCCACTCATGCTCTTTGTCTCTGAAAAATGAACATTAAGAAAATTTTTCAATCTGAAACGTCTAGATGTGTACTCATGCATGCATGTATATATTTATGTGACTCATTGTGTAGTTTGATTTTTTTTTTTTTTGCTTTAAAGTGAAGTCTCCCTCACTCAAACTCACAACCCCAAGATCCCGAGTCACAGACTCTACCAACTCAACCAGTCAGGGACCTTTCTGTTTTTTAACCTGAACAGGATCCTTTCAGGAACTCAGAGATCTTCTGATGACCTGTTAATGTTAAGTTTAGGATTTCCATTTTGCTTTCCCTCCTTTAGTTTACAAGATAAATTCAGCACTCTTAAGTAGTCTATATAAACTAATGCCACTTTTAAGTTGCTTTCTAGTCTTTGAGTTCAGAGAGACATCTTGAGAGATGTTCAATTTTTAAGGACATACTTCTGTTGGAATTTGTTTTTCCTTTCCCATTTTTTCTGTTTGCCTTTTTATTAAGCATGTATTTTTACACATCAGTAACCCAAATGGCTAATATTACAGTTTAAGAAAAAGTATAGAGCTTCAAACCTTACAGTAGAAACAGATCATCTCCTTATTCCCGTTTAATCACTTCAACCTCAAGGTGAAGTGAAAACCACACTCAGAGGGGCCCCTGTCTTGAGAGTGAGAAAGGTCTGAAGCATGGTATCAGGAAGGAGGCTGCTGTTTAATTCCACTTAATTTGTGGATTTCCTCAAAAATCAGCCTCTTGGATGGAAAAGGGAGTAAGGAGAGGAAGACAACCTGAATCAAATGAGCCCCCTACTGGGGTCACACATGAAGTTTCAGATTAAGTAGAGCAAATGAGGAAATTTTAATGAATAGGTAAGGGTCAACTTCTTCCATGTTTCTCGCTCTTTTTGGAGGAGTTCTGTCTTTACAAAGAATTAAACAAGGCAACATTTTACGGACAGGAGAATATACATACAAGGAAGAGTAAAGATCATTTGTAATTTCATTTCCCAACAGCAGCCACCATTAACATTTTAATTACAGGGTTTCTCTTAGGCATTCTGGTTGGCCCTGGAGCTCAAAGTAAGAGAAAACCATATAAGCATTTCTACCTAACAGGATACTGGAAAGTTTCTTATAAACTTTTATATTATGCAAATACATCATCCTTATAGGAGACATTAGAAAACATGTATAAAAATCATCCTACCACCTAGATAGAAGAATTTTTGTTACACCAACTGCTCAAAATTTTTATAGGGTAAAATTAAGATCTTCTGGATAGTTTCTCTTACATAGATAGGTCATAAACATTCTAGGTGCCTCTAATTTTTTGCTATTAAACAACTAAGATTCAGATGTTTTAAGGTATATCCTATTTTACACTTATCCAATTTTCTAAGTAAAGTCTAGAGATGAAGTTGCTGAGGCAAATGGTAGCATTTGTAACATTATTTCTAAGACTTTGGAAGGTTGTGCTAATGTGTAGTTTTACCAGAAGGGTCTATGAATGTACATTTCCTATTTTGGATATTACAAGTTTAGCCTTCTAATCCAATAGAAAAAACAAACCATTTTTAAAGATTTAATATTTGATAGAGCATGAGCAGTGTAGGAGTGCAAAGGGGGAGACAGCATCTGAAGCAGGCCCCAGGCTCTGAGTTGTAAGAGTCTGAAGCAGGGCTCACACGCACAAACCACAAGATCATGACCTGAGCCAAAGTTTAACACTTAGCCAACTGAGCCACCCAGGTGCCCCGAAAACAAGTCCTCTTAATTTGTATTCTTTGGAATTAGTATCAAGAGTAAGAAATTTCATAAGATTACTAGGATATTCTATTTTTAGACTTTCCTCACCTTTTAATTGACATGTTTTTCTGCTATTCGTGTTTTTTTTAGTTACAATATTAACACCTTTATCACCTGTTCAATATGTTCATAGGTTTTCTTAGATGATTAAGATGGCTACAATTAGAGTGAAGTTAAATACCTGATAACAGAACCTTTGTTATCTTGGTTTTGAGAATCAATCTGGTCTTCCAAAACATTAAGCTTATCTGTTCATTTGAGATTGACACCGTAAGATTTTTCTAATGCTAATGTACTCAACTTTTTTTTTTTTTTTTGGCTAGAGCCCAAGTGGGGAAGGTGCAGAGAGGACAGAGGAGCTGTGCTGACGGCAGAGAGCCTGACATGGAGCTCAAAAGTCAGGAACTACAAGATCATGATCTGAGCCAAAGTCAGACACTTAACCAAGTGAGCCACCCAAGTGCCCTCAACTTATGTTTAAGAATGTTTCTAATTTCATCACATGCATTTTAGCACCAATATCCTTTATTTTTTTTGTTTATCTGATAAGGGATAGCTCATTTTTTCTAATGGTGAACTTTGCACTCCTAGAATTCATTCTCCTTGGCATTCAACATTTGGATCTGTTCCATCCATTCTCATTTTCAACAATACCAGTTATGTATTAGACCTCTTTTATTGACTTTAAAAAGGAATAAAGGCATTCTGTAAGTCTTACTACTGTTATATTTTTGCAAGCCATCCACCCAATCTTTGCTCGAATTTTCGTTACTTTGTTTCTACTTTATTATTTTCATTATGTTTAGGTTTCATTTCCATTTTTGAGCTTTTCCAACATTTTTTCGCTAATCTTGAGATTTTTAGAAGTATTACCTGTAGTTTTTGTGAGAATATAGGGAAGTATTGAACTGAGCTCTTCCTGGGTCCCTCTACACAGTTCCTTTTATGATGTATGACATTCATTTTAAGACTTTTCCTTATCTTTGAAGGATTCAGCTGTCAGATTCTAGATGAACATTCTATAGGGGAAGGGGGGCATGAGCTGGTCATCTGCAGCCTCCTCTTTATCTCCTTTACCTTCTCACTAAATCTTTTAGGGTCCCAGAAACAGTGGGGGGACTGGCAGAAGCCCAGAGGATCATAGCTAAACACAGGCTCTGAAGTCACCTACTTGTTCTTCCAATGCTGCTACTTACTAGTTCAAGGTCAGACAACTAGCATTTTTTAGTATATATAATTAGGGTAGTAATAATTCCTGTGTGCATTTTAAGTATTTAATCTTGAACAGTTCCTGCAATATATTAATTCCAGCATGCAGGTATTATTTGCCCTGTGTCCTTTCTGTTGCCATCTGCAACTGCTACCTTCCTTTTCCTTCTGTCACTCTACCTCAAGTATCTACCTCAATTATGAGAGCTGGTTAGAGACAAGACAAAGGACAGAACACAAGGTATACCATTCAGTTATAGTTCCTGGACTTCCTGTGGTTTTGAAGAATCCATAGGGACATCCCCTATGTCCCATGATGATCCCCCTTCCTCTAGCTCAAAGCACAATTCCAGTGGATCTCCCCCCACCCCTTTTAGTACTACATCACTAAAGTGCACAGACATCTGGATCCTGCAGAAGGTCAAGAGCACCTCTCAGCAAAAGCACTTTTCAGTAGAAAACATGTATTTGGCCAGTGCTTTATAGTTTCAGGTTGCACTAGACATCATTTTTTATCATTGCAGACAATGGTTTACTCTTTCCTACCATTTCTGGTAGATTTTAAGTAGGTGTGGAAGTATGCCTTGGACCTTTCTACCAGACATCTGGAATGGTTTCAATAGCTTAATAGTGTGATAGAACTCACCTGTAAAGTACTCCAGGCTAAAGTTCATTAATGGTGAATCCTTGATAAATTATGAAATTAAACATGGCCAGGGGCACCTGGATGGTTCAGTCAGCTGAACACCCAGTTCTTGATTTTTGGCTTAGGTTGCGATCTCGCAGTTGTTGAGATTGAGCCCTTGTGTGGGGCTCTGCACAACCTTAAGCCTGCTTGGAATTTTCTCTCCTCTGCCCCTCCCCCTGCCTTGTTCTCTCAAAAAGTAAACCTAAGAAAAAAATCCAGCAGTCATTACTTACATTTCCTACTTCTGAAGATTTGTTATTAGTTGATGTTTTCCCATTTTTACTAAGATTTCCTGTTTTTCTCATTTTTTTTAAATAGCTTTAATGTTTCTAATTACAACATCTTTCTCATTTCAGATACTACGTGTCCTCTCTTCCATTCCCAGGAATTTGTCCATTTCTTGGTCTCTCCCAAAAAACCATTTATCATTTTATTTGTTTTTATCCTTTGATTTCATCTTCTATTTTCCTCAGCTTAGTATTGTTTGTTTTGTTTGTTTTTTTTTTTTGTTTTGTTTTGTTTTTTACACATTTTGAGAGCACACATGCTGGAGAGCAAGTGCATAAAGGTCAAGGAGAGAAAAGCCCAAGCAGGCTCCACACTGCCAGCACAGAGGCCACTGTGGAGCTTGATCCCACCCACCACGACATTGCAACCTGAGCCAAACTCAAGAGTCTGGTGCTCAACCCAGGCGACCCTCCTTAGTTTTTAACTTTAAGATTCTTTAATAGAATGCATCATTTTATTCTTTGTTAATAGATTATTTGTAGTGAATTATTTTGCTCTGAATATATCAGTGATGCTTCAGTGTCGTTTGCACAAAGATTTTTATGATCATGCAATAGTCTATGGTCAAAGACTACAACCATACTCAGCTACTCATCTTCTGCTTGTTCAATTGTGTGGGTAATTAACAGTTCTGTAAAATTTTGTTAAAACTACTTTTTCTGCATATAATACAGGTTACAAAAATGAAAGCTCAAAAGCTGCAACAAGGCTTTCCAGACTTCTGTGGAGTTAAACCTACTACACTGTTCTGAAAATCATTTATCAACTGCCAAAGAAAAACATCACCACCTGCTTATGTAGATGACTGACATTGTCCATCAGGGGCTAATGTTAATACTTTTGTTTATTGCCCCAAGACTGTCTTGGGTTTCCTTTGGCAGCAAGAGTGTCTTCTGTCATCTTTTCAAATCATGTTCGTTTCACCGGTAGGTTAGGCAAAGATGTTCTTGACACTATGTATCATTGTAAGCAAAGAATTCAACCATGTTCTCCATAAAACTGGGGGAGGGAGAAATGGTGAAATGGTAGGGAGAAGGTTCTGGACAAAGAACAAGTAGTCACTGGAAATACCCAGTGTCAACAGAGGGTGTGGTAAGGAATCAAGGCCTTCCACGCAGAGTAGCTAGGCACTTGATCGCTGAGTGATAGAATGAAATTTTAAGAAATACTGAAGGATATGGAGAATGGAAGGTGAGTGTTCAACGTAGGTCTATAACAATTCCTATAACATTTGAATTAAGAGCAATTTCTAAGGAGGCAATGGCTGTAAAGTTTCCACAATTTAAACACTTGAAATATGACTGAATAAGCAGAAGTCCTGAGCCAAGTATCTTCTACCTCTGGAAATAGAATATCCGATACTAAAAACAAAGGTTTTTAAGTCACAGGAAGAGATTACCCAGAAAGAGGGGGGCAAAAAACTGATAGCACAGTTCTAAGTAACAGAATAGAGATCAGAAATAAGTGGAAACTGAGGCACAGAGGTCACATATACTCCATAATGAGTGGTTACCAGTGGTGGTACAGTCACCTTGACTAAGGTGGTCTCACTCTAAAAGCTCACATTATTCAACACTACAGTGCCCCTTCTTGGACAATATGCTGGACCATTTCTCATTAGAACTTTTGAACAAAGAACCTATTTCTCTCAATTCAGTAACAAATTGAGACAAGAACCATATGTGCCTTTGAATATGAAATCGATTTTTTTTTAACGTTATTTTTGAGACAGAGACAGAGCATGAACAGGGGAGGAGCAGAGAGAGGGAGGCACAGAATCTGAGCTCCAGGCTCTGAGGTGTCAGCACAGAGCCTGACACAGGGCTCGAACTCAGACCGTGAGATCATGACCTGAGCCCAAGTCAGACGTTTAACTGACTGAGCCACCCAGGCACCCCGAATATGAAATCGATTTAACTAGTAATTATGTTTATAAAAATTGAGGGTTTGGAAGACTCATCCTAAGTGGTAGTATGGGTTGTAGATTTCTACACCAAGTCCTTTTTTTTTTTTTTTTTTTTTTTTTTTAAACACATGCCTGAAGGTGAAATGCTCTCAACAAGGTCATCCAAAATGGAAACTGGGGGGAGTTTTAATGGATAAAAATATTTCCAATTTTTAATTAGGCATGCCATATGTAGTAATGGAGAAACTTTAATCAACAGATCTCTATTTCCCACATCATCCTTAAAGCATATGACCTTGAATATAAGTGAGCTGGGCAACATATCTTTAGTGAATGTTACACATGTATTAGGATTTTCAGTAATAGAAGTTATTTAAGATTGATTTACTTTCATAGCTTAACTAGTTCTGAAAATATTCCCAAATTGAGGGGCCAAAGAGGATGGAAGTAGATGACCTTCCATAGCAAATACTTTAAAGGACAATTGTTTTTAGCATATATACACATTAATTCACAGCTCAAGAAGTGTGAAAGACATTGAATTCTTGAAGTATTTCTACATTTCCCTGTTCAACCAATGTTTCAGGATTGCACAGTACAAAGGAAAAATGTTCATTTACCAGGCAAGTCCCAGAAAATTGCTATTCTGAAATTACCAACACTTTATTTCCTTTATTGACAAAAGCTATTAAATTATGGACCACAGAACAAAGGACTGGGGTAGGCTCAATAGTCTAGTATTAAAGAAGTTATTTTCATGTAATACTGCAAACTCACTTTCTAATAAATAATAGGCCTACTGGAAGGTGAGTAGTATAGCTGGAGCTCAGAAAATCTGATTTAAATCCTTATCTTCTAACCTTGGAAAAGTTACTGTTCTTTCAATGTGGATGAAAGAATACTTTCAGGCTTTCAGTGAAGATTAAACAACATAGGTATAAAATAGGGACTCTACAACTGGGAGTCATCTTTATCTCCAATTAAATTGTGCCAGTATACGGCAGGAGGAGCTGTCTGGGAACTCCTGGGTTCTGGCCCTATGATAAAAGACAGTCACACATACCTGATATGTGTGGTACCTGGGTACCCCTAGAAAGGCAATCTCAAGAGTCAATTCTGATCCCAAATTCCCCAGTCCCACCCTACAGTCAATGGAGACTACCACAAAGACCCAAACCTTCATAGCAGAGATCCAGCGTATCCAGTGTTCATGGCAATTCCTGCCAGGTCATTAGATATTACTCAACAAACAAAGTCACTTGAAACAAAAGGCACAAGTGTCATAGGAATGGATTGGGATGGGGAGCAGGAGTTAATCTGTTCTACTCCATTTCATAACTTGTTGATGGGACAGCACTTCCCCAACAAGGGGCCCAATGTCAGCTCAGTAGCCTTTGATATTTCCATGCTACTCCAAAGGAGGTTCAACCTCTGGCACATGCCTAGTAGGCTAGTCACTTGGGCTCTATCAAGACACACCCAAAACAAACCCTGACCTCTTCCAGGTAGCACAGTCCCAGCTCTTACTGATCAGGAAACCAACTGGCCTGGGACACCACCTTGGTCCCCTGTGCCAGTCATGAACTTCCTACAATAGACATCTAGTCTCTAAGAGCATCCACCAAATTCAATGAGGTCATGAAGCATTCACCTAATAGTCCTGAGTGCTGTGCATTCAGCAGCAGTGCTAAATACTCTAAGCATATTCTTATTTAAGATCCCCAACAACTTCATAACCTACATAGGTTTCCCATTTCATCTCTAAAGCAACTAAGGCACAGAGGTTAACCTGACCAAGATTCTATTTGAAGCATGGTCTGGCTTATGACCATTCTAAGCCTGAAAGGGCCCGGTGGGGGGTGTAGGAGGAGTAATCAATGCTCTGTCCTCTAGGAACTTAGAATCCAGTAGGGTCAACACATGCACAACTCAACAAGATTAGTTGACAAGTGCTCTAAAGTCCATGCAAACAGTTTTCTAAAGAGTCTCTCAAAGCAATGTCAGCTATGGACACTTGATACAGCAACAGATTCATAATCCACATGAAACCTATCAAACAAGTCTGCAGTAATTCTGCAGCAGTAGCTCTCCACCTTGACCACCTTCAGAAACTGAAGCCTTTTGTTAGGACGTTTGTACCCGCCTTACTAAAGGCATGCCTGATCACAATGAAGACCACCACCAAGTTCTGCAGTAGCCTGGGTGCTTCAGTCGGTTAAGCATCTAACTCTTGGTTTCGGCTTAGGTTATCTCAGTTTGTGAGATCGAGCCCCACGTTGCGGTCTGTGCAGACAGCACAGAGCCTGCTTAGGATCCTCTCTCTGACCCTCCCCCGCTCTGTGAAAGTAACTGAATTTTTTAAGGACACAATCACAGAATTTACCTCAGTCTGAGAGGAGGAATACAGGAAATGCTCTTCCCTTGCAGGTCGGAAATCTCTAAGGCAGCCTACAGAGCAAGGTTAATAAAACCTTCTGTGGGCCCCAAGGCCCAAGCTTCACGGTTAGGGGATATCACAAGTTTCACGGTAACAAGTCTTAACAGAGTCTCTTGCTGCCCTGGCTTTGATGGGCAACAAATAACAACCCGGAGGCCTGAAGATTATGGCCACAGATCAAGAGAAACAGCCTTGGGTCTACATCCTAATTTAGCATGCAGTCTTTGTCAGAGATAAACTTCCTCTCCCCCTGCCTCTACAACTCAAAGATTACACATTTATGCAATACATAAAAGGAGCCATAAAGGGAGTCAATAGCCAAAGGGAGAAAAGAGCAAGAAATCAGGAAATGGACCTTGAACAGACATAAACATTAAGTGGGAGAGTCTCCTTTAAAGGTGACATTCCTTGCCAGTTCCCCTATCGATCCAGGACTTTTGGTTCTCATCTCTAAGAAATGAACACTCCAAGCTCTGTTCCCCTAATGCATTTCTTAACCCTTTAGAGCCTTTCTTTCACCTTCCTCTGGTCACATGTCTTCTCCCATTGGATTAAGAGCTCCATGAGTGCAGTAAACATTTGACATGTATCTTAGTAATCTCAGCTTCCCACATACAGGACACAGCAATGCGTAAGAGCAGACACAGATTCCCAGTTACACCCACCTAGAGAGGACACCCCTCAATGAAACGATCAAATAGACCAGAATGAAGGAAGAACGTACAGAATGCGTGTACACAGGTTTACACCTCTTGACCGTTCCCAGGGTCACGGCCAACTCCAAGCACACAGATGAGAGTGCTGGCTCAGCGAGAATGAGTGACCAGACCCAGAGAACCCCTCAACATCAAATTCACAAGCACTACTTCTAGTCTACCTTCAAAACAGGTGTAATTTATCCACTCCTCACCACTCAAGTCCACCAACATGCTTCACCTGGTTTTCTGTGGCAGCCTCCTAGTAACGAGTCTACCTCCATGGCCTCCACCCCATAGTCTTATCAGTACAGCTGACAGAGCCTTTAAAAAAAAAAAAAAAAAAAAAAAAAAAAAACACAGTACATCACATCCCAGTTCAAAACCATTCAATGGATTCCCACCACACTTAAAATCCCAAGCTTCTACTGAGTTCAAAATGCCTTATAGGGTTGTGTCTACTTCTCCCACATACCATTCCCATCTTGATTCTATTCCCCCCTCACCCACCCCAACACTTGCTATTATGTGAGCACCTCTAGTATGTTTATACCTCAGGGCCTTTGCACTGCCCATTTCCTCTGGCAGTTTCATTCTTCATATCCTTGAGATTCACTGCTCATATTATTCACGTTTAACCTCGCATGCAACCTTTTGAGAGATCTCTCCTAGCCTCTCCATCTAACCTAGAATCCCCATTATCAGTGATTCTCATTTTCTGCTTTATGCTAGCAGAATTATCACAGAGATGTTACTTCATTAGAACACAGACTTGGTCTTTGTTTACTGCTCAATCCACAGTACAATGCTTGAGTAGATATGCAGTAAGATTGTTATTAAAGGACTTGTTAGAAGAATACCATTAAATGGGCCAGGGAACTGCAGCCTCCAGGAGCAGACAGTCTCAAGGGCACCTTATAGTCCAATGGTCAGTGAACAAGCCCTTAGAAGAGAACTTGGGTAGTAGCTCCAGAGCCCCCCCATTCTTGTCATGCCATGTACAACCCAAGCCCGAAGACCAATCATTCAGGTTTCCACCACCGCCCCCCCCCCCCCCCCACCTTCCCACCCTGTTCTGAGCTCCATCACACAGGGGCCATTTGGAAACGTACTCCACATATTCATTGGCACTAGCTGGCTGATCAGCAGAGTCTTTAACATTTTCATTAATACTCCTAAGGAGAATGCTCTATTTGGTTTCTTGAATGTTTCATAGTGGCTCCTCCTATGGGGCCTTTGTACCCATCTTCCCAGTGCTGGAACTCCCTCTTTGCCTCATTAATGCCTCCTAGAAGTACCACAGGTACTCTTATGATAGAGACTTTACAATTAGAGGACTGTTCACAAGCCAGAATTTTCTCATCTTCTAGATGAAGAGACTGGATTTCAGAAAGGTTAATGACTTACTACATGTCACACCACTGAAGGACCAAGCTGGGCCCAAATGCTGAGTCTTCAATTTCAATTCCCAGCATTTTCCAAGACATCAATGAGCTTACCTAAAGGGCTAAAAAATGGCTTCAACCCAGTATGAGTAAGATCATTGTTGGCAGTTCATTTCCCTCAAGAGTAAAAGACCATCATTCTCAACAAGGTAAGTATGTGCACTGATTACTGAGGTGCTCTTCAAAATTTAAATTCGTTGTTACACCAACTCGACTTACTGCATTACATGAAGAATCCTAGCAAGAAACAGGAAGGGGTGGGATACAAGGAGAAACAAGGAATGATGAAGGAAAGTCAACAGCAAGACACACCTCGCTGTTTAAAGAGGTCCCCCCCCCCCATGACACAAGTGCCATCTAGGTGGCCAGAAGCTCCTGTAACCACAGGAGAGGAACAAAGGGCTGGTGCCACAGTGCCTAGTGTCTTATCACTTACAACATGTGATCTAACCTCTAAGGTTGAGCCTTGAGGTCTATAAGGATAGTAATCCTACTACATTATAGCATTTTATGGTACACTGTAGTTTTACATAGAGCCCTTAGAACACCATCTAAGTGATTTCAAATCCCCAAGTTAGTGACCTTTACTGTTATTCGTGCTAGATAGCAATCCTGTAGTGAGGATTCTTTCCCCGTTTATGTCTCATCTCTCTGACCTTAGGCAGGTCAGTCAACCTCATTGGAGCTCCAGGTTCCTCTTCTCTAGACAGAGTATCATAGCAGACCTACCCACTTCACTAAGTCCTTAAGAGAGTCAGATGGGAGAGAGTAGTTTAGAATATTCTGTCAATAGCTTTTGATCACCATCTTCATACTCTAGCCAGGTAACACATTAAAATGTAAACTGAACCACTGAAGACTTCAAGCAGGGAAATGGCAGAATCCTCTTTAGTCCAGATGGATAAAATAGTGTTTATGTAAGGATGGGGGAGTGGGGTATTATCCTATCACTTATTCCTTCATTTCTGTACTTACAAATACTTATGGATTACTTGATACATGCTTGTCCCTTGAGTTGTGATGGCAATACAGCATGGACAAAGCAGGCGGACACTCTGCCCTAGCACTGCCCACTTGTAGCAGTTACAAACCGTATGCAGGTAAGAGACTCAAATACAGAGAACAGGATTACTGAAGGGGGTATAGGAGGGGGGTGGGCTGAATAGGTAAGAGGCATAAGGAATCTACTCCTGAAATCCTTGTTGCACTATATGCTATTTTGGATGTAGATTTTTAAGTTAAAAGAAGTTCTTCCATATTCTGAAACAAAACCTGCATCTCCCATAAATTGCACCCACTTCTAAAAGTGTGTGCAGAAAGGCAGGATTCACCACTGCAGGATTCAAGCTCATTTGGGGAGAAACAGGAAACTCATGTAATATTTGAGTGGGGATACAAATGAGATTAGTGAAGCCAAGGGGAGGGCATCCTAGAAGTGGGAAAATTGGTCCAAAGGCCCCAAAAGAACTACTATGAAACAGTGTGAAAGGGACCAAGAAAGTGAGGGGGATGAGAGCCAGTAAGGGGGGGCAGGCACCCAGAGGTTTTTTTTTTTGTTTAAGAACCACCACCACCACTACCCCCACGATTAAAATAAAAGTTAACATTTTGAGATCACACATCGGGAAGAATGAGTGGGAGGGACATGCACACTGCAGGAAAAGCAGGGAGAGGCAGGGCTACCGCAATGGTCCAGACAGGTTATCATGGCCGTTAATGAGTACAACAGAGAAGACAGAAGTAGACAGGAAATACTGATGAGCAGAGAGCCCCAGACATCACTGCCTGATCAGCTACAGGATCAGAGAGGGAGATGCCACGGTGGACCCCTCCATTTCTGCTAGGAGCAGCTAGGCAGACAATGGAGTTAGTCTGACACCAAGAAAGTGACAAGAATGTGTAGTCAACTCTGAGGCATCCAGCTGGAACTATCAAGCAAGCAGTAGGATGCAGAGAACACAGAGAACCTTGAAGCCCATCTAAGCTAGATCTACTTTAGGCTAAAATGTGTAGAACTCAGGCAAAGTGTTCCCTTCTGATGTAGAGCAAGGGATAACCAATAGGAAATGGGTTTCTCTCCGCTTCCAAAGTCAGACATGCCCAGGACAAGGTCACCACCATTCGTTAACCTTCTGCTCTGACAATGTTGCCCTTCATCTGGTGGCATCTGTTTTCATAAATGGGGTCTATGGAGCTTTCAGAGCTCTTTACAATAAGATTTCCTTATGCGGACAACAAGGATTGATATCTGACAGAGCAGGGAAAACAGCTAGAATTAAAGCACTGGGGCTTCCTCATTTGCTCTAGCATGTTTGGCTTTTTCTTACAAGCAAAGCTGGCTGACCCATCATGTCCTCAGAATCTGCAGCACTGGGATAGCCTGTGGACCATCTCACTTCCCCAGGACCTCTCCCGGCCTGGGCCAACCTGGGGTAACCACTGCCTTTCTCTCTTCCAGTCATTTCCTCTTGCCCAACCTCTTTGAGCCATGACCTAATGATACCAGGGGATCAGCTAATGTGCCAACGGGTAGCTCAGTAAAGCTTAAGAAACTTATGATCCAAGCTTTTCTTGTCCTTAGCACTTCAACAAAGCATTCATGTTTGATGTCTGGTTTTGCTATTTGCTAGTCTGTTTTGGGACAAGTAATCTTATCTCCTTCACTTGAGTTGCTTTAACTGTATAATGGGATACTGAGCCTTTCCTCCTAGGATGGTCAGGAGGAGGACACAAAATGGTCTGGATGAACAATGGATGCACAGAAAGATGCTACTTTAGAGAATTTTCAGAGGGTTGATAGGTTTATAGAAAACCTGATTCTAAGAACTCCCCCCACCCCATGAGATACACAGTCCCAAGGTGTATAGTCCAAGACCACATTCTACAGAGTCTTTTCTGCCTGCATGCTGGAAACACTGAGAAGTGTGAAGACTTTTGGTCCTAGATCAGGGTTTCTCTTCAGCTTTACCTATTTCCTAATACCAATGTTCAAGTCCTTTACCCACACTAGTAAAATCAGAACCCCTGAGCATGGGGCCCAAGCATCAGTACTTCAAGTACCACCAGGTGATTCTGTACTGTAGCCAGAGAGAAGAACCACTGGTTTGTTTTGCTAAGCTACTAGGGAATTCTAGTATTCGATTCAAATTTCGTTAGTATCTAGCTACCCATCTCCCTTCTTTCCCTAACAGTCAGCCTCCTTCCATCTTAGATGCTGGTGTTCTCTGGTACTAGTAACTTAACATAGAAACATCTAGCCTCTCCTGGAAGAGACACATCCAGTATTTACCGGTTACCAGCACTGCCTTGTTAGCATTCCCTTGCTTAGAAAGGCAGCACGGGCCAGGCCACTAGGAGGCAGGGCTGGAGACTGGAGTTGAGAAACAGTCTGAACCGCACAACCCCAGAAGACAGACTCTCCTCTCTGAGGACCAAGCAGATGGATGGGATGGCCCTGAGGAGCAGCTGGGCATGTAAACAGAAGCTCATTACCTTAAGAGGAGCAGCTATAGCACAGGCTTCGTTAGTGACCTAGTTTAGTATAGTCTATTAAACTGTTCACTTCCAATCTCCTGAAATAAAAAAGTAAACAAAAATAGTTCATTGCTAGGGGAGAAAAAGCTAAAATTTTAGACAGACCTCATTGGCATATGAAAGGCAGAAAAAGGGAGGTAGCTAACAACTTGAAATACAGAGACTTGAAAGTTCTATGGTTTTCTATTAAATGGCAACAGGGCAGGGCAGGTTGTTGGAGAGGCTGGGTGGGGACTAAGACTTTTAGCTTTAATATAAGTTTCTAGGCTTTTGGGAAGTAGGATTTATACGGATGGGGAAAGCAGAGACCTTCATGAACTTGGAGAAGCAGGCAGAAGATGACAGGGACATCGAGAGTACCTAAGGAAGCATGAAGTGGATACTTTTGGAAGACCTGTTTTATATGCTCACCTTAGCATGATCATACTGCAGCTTCGTTCATCTCTGATCGAAACAAAAACTAGTTCAGCAGTAAGTGTTCAGGAATCTGAAGAGGTATAGTCCATGCATCTTAAGCACTTCCCTTAAGATCTGATACCTGATCTATAATCTTGCCTTCTGGCACCTGCCATCACTCTTCCTCCTTTGCAAGATGTTCTTGCTCACTGGGAGGTTTGCTTTTGACAACCGCATGCCTCTTTTGTCCCTGCTTCAGGTACTAAAATATGTTGCAACTACAATTTTCTGCTTATGACAAACCTGGCCCAAGCTTTGTAGCCAACAGTCTGTCTCAAGAGTTTCTCATTTCCAACTATACAATAGTGCCCCACAAATTCCTCATGCAAGATCAATGGTTGGGGAATGGATACATTCACTTTGCCCAATAGGGCCTCACCTTCTGATGCATCTTGTGTGTGTTGTAAGGGTGGGTAACAGACCAAGTGGCAGAAGAGAGCATCCCAAGACAACGAAGACAAGTACCAGAGGAACTAAAGTATCACTTTGGTTACAGTTTACATAGGTTTTTTTTTTTTTTTTTTTTAATCTTATACTAATAATCCCCTTTTCACTCATGAAAGGAAGTAGGAAAACCCAGCTCAGATGGGCTAAGAGGATGAAATTAAAAATTTATCACATTGGGTTTTTTAGAGGAAAACCCTAACAGGGAACTCTCTAGCCCTTTCAACAGCTGACAAACCAGAACATCCACTTCTTTCCTCATTTTCCTCGAGTCCCAAGGCAAAACCCTAGAGGAAGCCAACACTAAACAAGCAAATTGAGAAGACAGTTTTGGCAAAATTGGAATAGGACAGGAATAGTGACTTCCCTGAGGGCATGAACAATACTTTTCTGAATTTAACGTGTAATATCTATAGACCCCTAAATGAAGCACAAGGATTCTAAAATAAGTTGTTTGCATAAGAGACTGTTAAAAACTGAGAACAAACTGAGGGTTGATGAGGGGTGGGAGGGAGGGGAGGGTGGGTGATGGGTATTGAGGAGGGCACCTTTTGGGATGAGCACTGGGTGTTGTATGGAAACCAGTTTGACAGTAAATTTCATATAATAAAAAATAAAAATAAAATAAAAAAAATAAAGTAAGTTGTTTGAAACGCACTTCATAAACATAGGTAGAGATGAGAATATTCTGATTAAGATTCACCAACCTGAATTCAGAAGGGCAGGGGGGACATGCACTGCTTTAGTACCTGCTGCAGTCTTTGAAGCAGTCTTTGTTCATTTGACCATCAGTGAGAACAACATACTCCTGTTTTTCTAAAACCTTTTGACACAGTTCAGCTTGTGGAGATAATGACTAAAGCAAATATCAAATAAAAGAAACCTAAGTCTTCTGTAGCAAAGTCCCAGGCAACTCCAGGGCTCACCTAACATGTGTGGCCAAGTCTACTGTCCCCAGGGTCAGGAAAAAAACTCCCATTCAAGCCCTTTAAGAAACAAGTATCTCTGAAAAGATGCCAATCCCAACCAAACCATCTTCAAATGTATTCTCCTGGTCACAGAGGACAAGAAAGGATGAAAAGGGATACACAGGGCAATCTAAATCCACATCCTTGCTTAGACTAGTAAAGGAATCCAGGCCAGAAACTGCTACCAGTTCATAGTATAGTAATATATTCCAGGCAAATTAGAGGTTAAATCATACATGTTCTTACTGCAGAGAAGTAAAAGGGTACAAAGAAACTTTGAGGTGATAGGTTTACGGCCCAGTTTGCAACAATGATTCCATGGGTACATGCTTGTCTGTAAACTCAGAGTTGTAGATGTTAAGTAGGTTTTTTTTTTTGTTTTTTTTTTTGTTTTTTTTTGCATTTCAAGCATATCTCAATAAGGTTTAAAAACAAAAATAACCTGGGGGTGCCTGGGTGGCTCAGTCAGTTGAGCATCCAACTTTGGCTCAGGTCATGATCTCAGTTCATGAGTTTGAGCCCGGTGTTGGGGTCTGTGCTGACATCTCAGGGCCTGGAGCCGGCTTTGGATTCTGTCTCCCCCTCTCTGCCCCTCCCCTGCTCACACTTTGTCTCTCAAAAATAGATAAAAAATAACCTCAATTCTTCAAGTTTTTCACCGTCAGCCTTTTTCTAGTTTTTTACTCCTGGAAGTCTCTACCAAGGGAACAGTTAACTCTTATAAAAGCCAGTGATCACTGAGAACCTATGTTCAATTATCGGTTTTTCTCTAGTCCCTCTCAGGTCCTGCTCCCTCTCCCCTGATCAAGTTTCCATCCACTGACTGAAAGGACAGCTTTAGAAGTAGATGCCCAGGCCTTGAGATCCTTACACTGCTCCCACTAGAAGCCCACCCAAAAGAACAGACTTTTAGAGGGGTTTGTTGTACAAGCCAGATCTCAAATCCTTTGTAATTGGTCCAGTCATAGATGAAAGTTCAAGTGCCAGGCAGTCTCTGCTGTGGTTTGAACGATTAAGAACTATCCATCCATCACCATGGGACAGTCCTATTCTTCCACGTAGGCAAAGCAACAGAGAAAGCAGATGAGCAAACAATGAAAAAACCATGTACAAAGAAGGCTGAAGAGGAAACTGACCATTCAGGCCATTGCTGTTCAAATATCCCAGTTTCGGTTGGGTTTTTTTTTTTTTTGTGATGTTTGCTACAACTGTGGTCCCCTTCTTGTAAGTCACTTCCCTTGACTCCATGTGTTCCCCTTTTCCCCCCTTCCCTCACCATGGACCCTTTTATCTCCTATGCCCCCAAACTGCTAATTAGGCAGTATCCTATCATTGGCCCTAGAATGCGCTGGTATTTTGTCATTTAGAGACTGAAGATGAAAGCGATCTATTGGTTTCCAAGTTCCTAGTGAGCCCTGAGGTGTTTTAGTTCTTGGAGAGATGAACCACAGCAAATATTTTTGAGGTGCCCTTAGGCAAAGTCACCTTATTTACCAGTCCTGCTCTACCTGAGAGGACCTAGAAGCTACAGAGAAGGTGCAGGCAGACAGGCAGTACTCAAACACTGAGGTCTTCCATAATCCATTACAGGTGTTCTCGGAAGTGTATAATCTGTTTTGGCCAAACACTCCAAGGTCCTACCTCCCTGGCAGTCTGCTGAATCCGGACATGGTTTGCAGGATGCTTCTAGACCCCCCCACCCCAGGAAGAAAGGTAGGGACAGGTCGATTCTAGAATACTAGAAAACTTTATGGATGTCCAGGCTATGTGTCATGTATACAGATCCCTGTAAAAATAAGTTAGGATTTTATTAGTAGATACCACAGAAGAGACCAAGGATTCTGTTCTCCCCAGCAGAAAGTGTTTCACCTGAGCTTAACCCCTCATGGAGCTAGGAGCTTCCTTCCCAGAAGAGCCTACCGTCATCTCCCCAGGGCTAAGAGGTCCTCAGAAACTGATCACCGGGGTCTCCCAGCAAACTCCTTTAAATAGCTGGCACTCCAACCCAAATTGCCCAGTGGAAAAATGATCTGATTATCTCCCCCCCCCCCCCCCCCCCACCAAAGAACTGCTCTCAATTTCGCCCTCTTAAAAGGGGAAGTGTTATCAATTTGTGTCCCAAGATTTCTATTAGCCCCATCAACCCATGAGATTAGGAGATTGGGCTTAAGGTAGTTAAGATTAGATGAGGTCATGAAAGGGACAAATGTCATTACAGCAGTCACAAGAAAGCTTGCCTCCTCTCCATTCTTCACCATGTGAGGGCAACAGGAAGTCAGTAGTCCACAAGGTAGGCAGGGACTCTGACAAGAACTGGACTATGCTGGTGTCCTGAGGTCAGATTCCTGGTCTCCAGAATTCTAAGAACTAAGTTTGTTGTAAGCCACTCAAGTCTAGGATATTGTAGGGGCAGGAAAAAGTTCCCCTCAACCTTCCTAGGGTCCCAGTTGGGGCCTCAAAATTAAGCTGATCAAGAGGTTAACACGAAAATATTAAGGTAAATACACCCGTGGTTAATGTTTTTGAGAGCAAGAGCACCAGCACAAGCCACTTCCCCAAGTGGGGGACCACAGAAACAGAGGGAGACAGAATCTGAAGCAGGCTCCAAGCTCTGAGCTGCCAGCACAGAGCCTGATAGGGGACTCAAACTCACAAACTGTGAGATCATGACCTGAGCCCAAGTTGGATGCTCAACTAAGCCACCCCAGTGCCCCAACTGTAAGTTTTATGACACAAGGGGCACCTGGGTGTCTCAGTTGAGCATCCAACTTGGGCCCAGGTCATGATCTCACAGTTTGTGAGTTTGAGCCCCCCCATCCAGTTCTGTGCTCACAGCTCAGAGCCTGGAGCCTGCTTCAGGTTCTGTCCCTCTCCTCTCTGCCCCTCCCCCACTTGCAATCTGCCCCATTCTCTTAAATGTAAAAATAAAGTTTCATGAGACACAAGAGCCTTCATAAGGAAATAAAGATCAAGGAATGGTTAAGCTGGGTTTTCTATGTTAGGTTTGATTAGTAGACAGTTATGGAGAAATACAGTAGGGCAAAACAAAAGGGAAGTTTGGTAAACTAAGGAAAACTTAGTACAGCCTATTTATCTTCAGAATCCCTTTTCTTTGGAGGTCAGGTTTCTTTCAGAGGAAAGCAGTCTTCACATAAGGGTTTTAGGACCTACCTCAGGGAAGGGGGGCAGGTGTGGGGAGGGGGGGCAGGGAGAACAACTGTCCTGCTTCTGCCATTTTCTCAAACTTCTTCAGCTTAAGATATTTGCCAAGATGCCATATCCGGGGGTACTGTGTCCTTAACTGCATCAATACTTTGTTACATATTGCTCAGCCTTCATTAGCGTGGGCTGCTGGAATTTCAAAGAGCTCCTCTCCTGAAGCATAGACCTGTGTGTTTAGCAGTCCCCTGGCTCGACCACACTTGGTATGACGACTTAGGCTTTTTCTCACTATACCCTGGTCTTCGTTTTCCCTTATCCCTAATAAGGCTTGTTTCTTGATCCACGCTGTAGGACCTAACTCAATTCTTTCCAACACTGGTGCCCATCCTATGAAGGCTTGGAAGGGACCCACCGTGAGGTCAGTTGGTGATTGGCCAGCCCCATACAAGGGGAGAGAAAAATATGAATGACCAATTGATAAGTACCATTGAGGTGGTATAGAGGATCCCATGATCTAATAAATGTAGAGACCAACTTAGGGAAAGTTTTAAGGGAAGGCATAACTAAGGAGGGAAAGAAAAAGCGACTCTTGATCAGTGAAAGGGCCAGCCAGCCACATGAGGAGCTGAGGGCAGCATGCTCCAGATAGAGGGCAGGGTGCAGGGCATGTCCCTGGGCGAAGAGAGAACTTGTGGACTGAAGCAGCAGCAAGAGGGGCTAGATCAAAGATGCTCAAGTAACAACATGGTCCAAGACACAGCTGAGGAGGAGGCACTAACCAGAGCCCAACCCCGATCCCAAGTGCACCTACTGCTCTTGTCTGGCCCCTGGAAGGGAGAATAACAATCCTTCTGCGCC
Organism: Panthera onca; assembly: GCF_046562875.1. Classification (NCBI taxonomy): domain Eukaryota; kingdom Metazoa; phylum Chordata; class Mammalia; order Carnivora; family Felidae; genus Panthera; species Panthera onca. The sequence goes on along the minus strand of NC_138349.1, from coordinate 36,711,957 downwards.
ATTTCAACATTACTCCAAGGCAGTGCTACCAGAATTCCCCAGCTTCCTAGTCCAAGAGGTACTTTCATGGAGCAGTCTCCCAAGTTGGAAGCACCCCCTCCTCTATATACTTCCTAGGACACCAAGCATGGATTCAAGAAAACCCTTTTCTCCTCACCATGATCTTGTTGGCATGCCAGACTCACATCCAGAGGGTGGTGGTAGTAGCCAACCTTCTTTGTATCTATGAAGCACCAAGATCTAGGGGAAATCTTCTACAGATACAGGATTTCATCCTCAAGCATGTATACTTGTCAGAGCCAGGGGTCTTAAGAGAAGATCTGGGAGAGACCGGTCATGACATGGTCTTTCCAGACCATTTGTCAGTGGCAGGATAAACTGGGTGCCAAAACAGGTTTAGGTTACAGAATCATTGCTTTCAGAAACAGGGATGTTTAGGCAGGTCCTTGAATTCAGCTTGGGGACACAATTCACAAAGCTAACAGGCTACCTTCTAGCATGCACCAAGTAAGAACCTTAGAGTATGGCAGCTGATAGAAATTGTCTAATAAAGTAGCTAGGGCTCTCTTAAAGGGAAGCTCTTAGAGTCCTTAAGTCTGGAAGGCAGAGGAAAAAGCAGTTGCATTTTATTCCCTGCAAGGATTATGTAGGAGGGAGGTCCACTTTAGATACTTTCAGTCTTGTTCTCATCCCATCTATTTTCTGTGCTGCAGTCAGGGGATTTCTTCAGTTTTTAAATTTTTCTTCATTTCTTTGAAGGTATGAGCCTTCACCGGCTTTAGTCTCAGGCATTTTTAATTTGTTGTCAAATTCGTTTCCATACCAACACCCAGTGCTCATCCCAACAAGTGCCCTCCTCCCTGCCATCACCCACTTTTCCCCTCTCCCTCACCCCCCCATCTACCCTTAGTTTGTTCTCAGTACTTCACAGTCTCTTGCTTGCACCCCCCCCCCCCCCAATCGTCTTTTACGTTTCTCAAGATCCACCTATGAGTGAGAAGATCTGGTATCGGTCTTTCATCTGCCTGGTTTATTTCACTTAGCATAATACCCTCCAGTTCCATCCCTATTGCTGCAAACAGCCAGACTGAATTCTTTACACCCAAGCCTTAGATTTAGACAGTGCAATTTCAATCCACTAGAGGCAGATCTTCTGGAAGCATCCCCGGTGCCTGCACAGACCCTCAGAACTTCCATGTCTTTAGGCAGAGTTCCCTCAGAATTACCCTTTATGATCATCAGTACTGCTAAAAGTTGGGCAAGTTTACTCTTAACTTGCACACTGGCCCCCTGTACTTTTGCTCTAACCTCATTTTCTTCCCCTTCCCATCTCACACCTTGTTGTCCATTTTCCAAGTATAGTGGGCATCTGCCAAGGACCACCTTTTTCCTTAGATGTTCTGATGTCAATCTATTCTTGATTAGGGCTGCCAGAAGAATCCTAGGTCCCTAAAGACCATGATCAGCCTAGACTAGGTGTGGGACTCTGAACACATCACTCAGACCACGGGAATGTAGGGTCATGATTGGGGAGACCTGTGTCATAGTGTGTAACACCCACAAAGTCCTGGCCACAAGGCTCAATTCCCACAAAATATCAAGTAGCCTATTCATCAGAACAACCCAGATCCCTGTAGAGTTTAAATTCTAGTGTTTATTTAAGGTCTCTAAAGAAACAATGTAGAGAGACCTTCCTCAGCTACGGTCCACGAACCCCAGCCAGATGGAGTGGTCATCTCCGTTTGTTGACCTACCTGTTGCTTTTCAACATTGTCATTTGTTCATGCACACAGGGAAGTGTCCCACCACAGACAGCACAACTTTTCTCACTTCTTGTTAGCTCTTCATTACTCTGGGCTGGAGTGCAATCTACTTGCAACAGAAAAGGCCTGTTGCCTCAATCACTGGGCACAAAAACTAATGCTGACTTTCTGTTCTGGTCATCTTCAGGTCTTGGAAGGATAGAGCCTATGGTCTGGGCAAAAATTTAACATGCAGAAGGCAATACAAATGACCCAAAGTAATCTCACTTCCAACTATTTCATTACAAGTAACTTTTAAGATTTTCCATCTAGGAAGTAACTCCCCATTTTCCACTACTTCAATAATTGGCTTTGTTTTTCAATAAGCAGTCCTGTAGGTCATAAGATCAGGGTTTACCACTGGATAAACTTCTAGATCATGTGGCTCAAAACCAGGTCTTTGAAGAGCTCAGGTAGCATTGTTAACCAAGTGCCCTCTGCTTCCTAGAAGCACATTTAACTGCACAGGATTCAAATATATGGCCTGTGTAGTACACATGAAGTTTCTACAGCTGATATCTTACCCCTGGGAACATGCTCCCCAATTTTCCAGCTGTCGATATACAGCATTAGACAAGGATGGGAAATAGATTTCTTAGAATAACGCTGAGTACAGAGCCCTGGACTCCAACTCAAGACTGGTTTAAGTCAAAAACAAACAGGAAAGCAAAAGGTGTTAAGACTATTAGTTTTTTTTTTTTTTAATTTTTTATTTTTTTTTTTTAACTTTTTTTTTATTTTTGAGACACAGAGACACAGCATGAACAGGGGAGGGGCAGAGAGAGGGAGACACAGAACCGGAAGCAGGCTCCAGGCTCTGAGCCATCAGCCCAGAGCCCGACGCGAGGCTCGAACTCACGGACCGTGAGATCGTGACCTGAGCTGAAGTCGGACGCTTAACCGACTGAGCCACCCAGGCGCCCCAGTTTTATTTTTTTAAGAAACAACATCCAAGTCAAACCACCAGGTGCCTTTTCCTCTTCGAAAGGCAAAAAGTTCATCAGTAGGTAACATTGTTTCCCCTAAGGAGGCAGGCATCACAATGGGAAACAAAGCCTGGCTCCACCTACCAACTCAGACTTCCAGTAAGTGACTTAATCCTCTTGACTTTTTTTTTTTTATGAGGGGAAATGCAGAACCTCAGGATACAGACAGGTTTGAGTAAACAAAATATACAGCTTGGGTGGGGGTTTGGGAAAGGCTGCCAATAACCAGTTTAAAAGTACCATGCCAAACAAGAAGGTACTGATCAGGATTTAGCCACTTTGCCACAGAACTATCCTTTGGGAATTGGAGAAGCTGCCTACCCAGATCAAGATTTGCAATCCAGTTGTTTTACTAACATGGTCTTTTGATGTTCCTCGCATCCTAAGAAACTTCAGTTCAGATCAGCCTCCATACCTACTTGTCTCCAACCTTGTATTGCCCCTCATTTCTCACCACTTCCTCTCCCTTTCAGTTCACCATATCCCGTCGTCCCCCTCAGGAGCTCTGGTCTCAAGAGACATGGCTATAGTGGAAGAAATACTCTCAGGTCAAGTCCTAGCTTAAGAAACACAACCACCTTTTCTCTAACTCAGATTTCAGTTGTATTATTTCCATTAAACAGGATTTGGTAAAAACGCCAAAATAAGATGGGGGATGCTACGACAATTAAGGGAGTTAATCCATGGAAAGCATCTAAGTATTTGCAACTGTTCTATGCAGGATTTAAGTGAGTACTGTGTCCCATTCCTAAGTTTATGTTTTGCTAAAATTAAAGACTATTCATTAAATTGTATATTCCTGAGAAATAGTTAACTTACAAGGAAACCGAGGTCATTTTGATCACACTCCCATTCTGGTTAATAGCTGGAGAGACCTTAAACCAACTCACTTACCCAAAGCAGTCTGTCCAGTTCTCTGGTCCTTTTACAGATCTTCATTGAGATGCTCCTATTCCAGGCTGGGGACTAGCCATTTACAGAACACATGGATCAGGTTGATCTAGGTTCAAAAACTGATCCTACTTTTTGTTACCTATAAAAACACCTTCTGTTCCTTCAACTCTTTAAACACGAGTTCAGATAGGAGGTTACCAGCATTCAAACCTCGGCTTCCCCTTTTAACTTTATCTTTTGCTGGTTATGTAACTACTCAGATCTTGACTTTTTTCCATCCAAAACGGAGACAGTACCTATTTCAAAAGGCTACCAGGGCAGCAGGGAGACTCCACATAAACACCTCAGTGTCTGGCATATGGGAAATACTCAGGAAATTGTAGTTGTTGGGACAATTCATTAACAATGCATAAATGCCTGGACATATATGCCTCAGTTACAGAGGATCAGATAACATTACTTTATCATTGCCCCACTGCCACCACTCCGTTTTTGCCCCCCCCCCCCCACTTGAAGTTCACTTTCTCCAAGGTACAAATTCCTATTGCTCTTCCAGAGCACCTTAGAGATAAAACCCTTTAAGAAAAGTCTCCCAAACTAATAAGATTTTCTTCTACACTACTGTAGTATTTTTGGTATAGCTTTTATAAAATCTTGTGTCCCCAGTGGGTAAGCTTCCAGGGAATAGAAAAGCCCATTTTACTTCTCCATGTCCAATACAGTACCAGAAATTGTATTCATGCTAACAGACAAGCCGAGTCAGATCTCCAAAAATAGCCTCCATTGGCACATTGTGTTTGCCTTCTCTCAGAACTCCTTAAAGGGAGGTAGGGTAATGTTAGATGAATGGATTTGGGGGCCGGTCATTCAACTAGATGTTTTACATCTGTATCTAGCAAATAGAATTCATGAGGTGATCATCACCATTCCCGATATAAGGGCAGACATTTGGGTTTATGGAATCCACTTCAGAAGCTCTAACAATGTGCTGGAATCAGACCAAACTCAGACTCAGGTATGTAATTCTAACTGAAGGTTCTTGCACCGTATTTTATTGCCTCCTGAAACAAAGCAAACTCCAGCTCCATTTGCCCACTCTACTTTCCAGCTTGGGTAAAGAGAGGGGATCTTGCCCAATTTCCCTTCCTTGGCTTCGGAGATACTCGCTTTAACACTACAGAGCCTGCGATCAATCCAGTCCCGCTCTTTGTCCCGTTTCTCTGACAGTTTAACAGGCTGTCTAAAGTCAGAAAGCAGACATACATCTCAATACAACACCTAGCTTTCATCAGAGGAACAAGGCTAAGCTGTTTATACTATGAAGCATACTTTTTAGTATCTATGTCAAAGCATTCTGTATCAACATATTGCAGAATTAAGAATGTTAACTCGGGGCACCTGGGTGGCTCAGTCGGTTGAGCATCCGACTTCAGCTCAGGTCATGATCTCACAGCTTGTGAGTTCGAGTCCCACATTGGGCTCTGTGCCGAGCTCAGAGCCTGGAGCCTGCTTCGGATTCTGTGTCTCCTTCTCACTCTCTCCCCCAACCTACTCGCATTCTGTCTCTCTCAAAAATAAGTAAACATTAAAAAAAATTTTTAAAAAATTATAGTAACTCATGTTTTATACATGATAACCTACCATTTTCCAATGTAGGAATTAGGACTCTGGTCATGAGTGTAAGTTTAAAGGCCTTGTTCTGTTAAATTTTCTGAAGGCCTACGAAGAAAAGTCAATTGTTGGACAACATAGGGTAATATTCCCATCTAGTAAGGGGACTAGGCTAGTCTCTACACTGGCCAGACCGACCACATGTGATGTGTCAGTTTGGGGAACCATGCTTTAGAAGAGACTAAAGCTGAGAAGATTCTAGAGTGGAGCACTGAAGATGCTGGATGCTTTATAACTGCCCTATTACTAACAGATGACACAGGAACTTAGAGGCCTTAGAAGGAACAGATTCCTTGTCCCTAGATACCAGATGGTCAGGAGAAACCAGGCACACTTCTTGAGCTCTACCTTGTAGAGTAACAAGGCAACAATTCTCTGAAGACCTGGAAGGATCTTAAAGTAAAAATTCTGTAGTTCATGGGAGAATTCTAACCATCAAACCCAAACCCAAATCACTGAGGTACCAGTCACTGCTCACACCCTCTAGAATTTTGAGCTGATGGTCCTGAGGTCCCTTCCAGCTGGGTATGCTCGAATGACTGGTCCAACCATGCTTACAAGCCCTTTACCCCACTTGGCCTTTAAGTTGGTCACAAAAGGAAAGAGGCAGCTGATCTAGAGAAGGAGGCCCAGCTGAGGCAGAGCCTCAAAGCACCCTGTAGTGGGTCTTGATAGAAGTTCCCCAAGCCTTTGTCATTTCCAAATGCTGTTATCAAGGCAACTTCTTGCTCAGGACTCCATGAGTAGACAGCTCCTATGTGAAATTATGGCCACTTTGTTCTAAGAACAAAATGACTTGAATGATCAGAGCTCAGAGCTTTTTATGTAAAGGGAGATGCCAGTTAAGGGTTTCCTCCCACAGCGGGAGGCAAGAGTGGGTTTATCATTTCTCCAGCTTGGAGCTCCACCATTAGAAATGTATTCCATAGGGCAATGGAAACATTAGGCATAGACCACTGGCAAAGACAAGAAGTTACAAACACCAATGGGACTGAGTTGATCACCCCTTTTCTAAGAAAAAAAATAAATAAATCAAAAGGTTAACAGGTGTGGACTTTCTAGTAAGATTCCATTTTAAATCTGGGCTTTGCCACTTATTAGCTGTGAGCCCTTCCTTACCTTCAGGTTATTGAACCTCTCCATCAGATTCATTATAAAGATAATACCCACCTCTGAGTTGCTGGATAAGGGATTTAGAACACAAAGTACTCAGAACAGTCTTAGCATATGGTAAGCTATTGTTGTAATGGTGGAAGTGATACTGATAAGGAGTAGGACCACGGAGTAGTAGAGGTGGGTTGCCAGAGCCCTGAGGATTTTTGCCTGCATAGGAAAGGGAGTCAAAGAGCAAGGAATTAAGGGCATATGGGTTGCTCAATTGGTTAAGCATAGGACTCTTGGTTTCAGCTCAGATTAGGATCTCAGTTTCTTGAGTTCAAGCCCCATGATGGGTTCCACACTGACAGTGCAGAGCCTGCTTGGGATTCTGTTTGCCTTACTTTGTGCCCCTACCCCCCTTGTGCCAGCTCTCAAAATAAACCTAAGAAGAAAAGGAATGGACATTTCCTAAGTACTTATGTGCCCAGTAATAGGCCTTTAGAGCCTCGATTTCCTAGAGGAGGCAAGTTTGTTTTGTTTGAGGACAAAAATCTTGCAAAGTGTTCTGAACCTCATGACTTCTACCAATACATAAAGGATCAGAGGTATATACAACCTAGCTCCAAAAATGGAGGTTATTCAGGCTGCTCAACAAGACACACAAAACCACATTCTCCTAGAACCAGGTTTTACTATTCCTGTTCAGTTGTACCTTCCAGTTTATCAAGCCCATATAATGATGGGAGGAGGGTGGGGACATCAGCCTCCTGGATACACTACCCTCCGTTTTTCTTTATAGGTACTGATCTGGTACTGGCAAAGAATCTGGGCTAAGTATCTTGGTGCATGCAACATACCCAACCAGACCAATAGAACCAAGGATATATTCTGACCTGCAGGTAGAAACTGTATCAGCCATGAGAGTCCTATCTCATGACTATTTGAAGAAAAAGAAAATGCAGGAGACAGATGCTTGGGTGGCTCAGTCGGTTGAGCACCCCAAGAGTCACCCCAGTGACTCTTGATTTCAGCTCAGGTCATAGGGAACCTTGCATCAGGCTCCCCTCTCTCCACCTTCCCCCCCCCCCCCCACCTCTGCTCTAGAGTTCTCAAAAATAAACGTTAAAGGGAAAAATAAGAAGCATGAGAAGAGCTGTTGCACTACTTTGGTCCTAGGGCAACTTGGATTTCCAAATTCAGTGGCTGAACAAAGATGCCCTCAGATTCTCGGGCTTCTTAGAAGTTCTCCACTCCCCTCAAGTAACATCCAGACTCAAGGCCACCAGATTTCCCCATGTTGGTCACCTCCTCAGCCCTCCCCAAGCTGGAAGACAAATATGGTGTCTTATACCAACAAGACAGAGTCCCCATCTGTCCCAACCCAAACTACATAGAAGACCAACCTATCAAGCATGCTAGTCTCCAATGGTTCCCTCCACAGTAGGGCACCTGAGTGGCTGCTTCCCCAGGTCACATAAGGGAGTAGGAACAAAGAACACGGACATGGAGATTTTACTCTGCACAATGAAGGTCCCCTGAAGTCAAGGTAAAGTAACTCCTCCCTTCCTTCACCTGCATAGAAACCTGTATATAGGCCTAACCTATGAACTTTTTAAACCTATTTTACTTTTTAAGGAGTATTTGAGAATGTGAGCCTTTGGGGAAAAGGCAGGTTTTATTCAGTATTTACCTCCATGTTTAACACCTAGTACATCCTCAATAAGTTTGGTTTTTAGATTGGCAGGTTAATTCCAGCAAAGACTGATAAGATGTAGTCCTCACTAGTTAGAGGACAGATACAAGATGAGTTTTCCTCATGAAGGGATCAAGGTTTTCCCAAGAACCAGTAGTATTATGTAGGAGATTAGAAGACACCTATTAAGGCTGACCAGTCTCCAGACCAGCAAAGCCAATGTTTTAATCGCAGTTTGAATGCCCCCCATGCCTGAGCCCCAGGAAGTACCAATGTTTCAGGTTGAATCCAGATGTAGAAAAAGCTTACATCCTAGTTCAAGAATTCCCTTACTGAATGTTCAAGGTGGGTTCAGCCTTGTGTTCTCTTCAGACCTTAACCTGATTTCCGTGAGTGGCCCCCATCTAAATCCCTTTACTCAGTCCATTGATTTAAGTTTATTTTGATAGGGATAGGGAGGGAGGTGGGGGGAGGAAGAGAGCAGAAGAGAGAATGCCAAGCAGGCTCTGTATGGTCAGACATGGGGCTCAAACTCAACCATGGGAGAGTGGAACCAAAACCAATGGTTAGATGCTTAACCAACTGAGCCACCCTGCCCCCCCGCCAAAATCCATCCGTAATTTATGTTCAACTCACCCCAGGAGTGCCAGAAGCCGAGCTATCCAACCAGCCTGATGGCAAGGCCCAGGTTATGGACAGATCGGGACTGCAGGGCAGCCCATGGACAGGGAACCTTCTTGAATTGCTGCTTTTATGTAATTTGGCCTTAACAGAAGGACCTGGGGAATCGTCTGTTGGGCAATTGCCCTTGACAGGCCCCCTGGGAAAAGCACCATTCGTGAAAGAAATAAGGCTCCGCAAGGGAATTGCGTGGCCCTACATTTAGCCCTTGCCACCCCCTTTAAAGACTCCTCTACCTAAAAGAATGGCCTCCTATTTCCCAGCCAAGGAAGGAACAAATGGATTTGAAAGCCCCACTCCAGTGACTAAGGACTATATCTATGGGCACAAGTTACTCCAACCCCTAGGCCCACTTGGCCCCCAGGAGGCATTCCAGATGACTGAACCTAGTCGGTTAAGGTACAGAATGGTTCATTAGCACCTAGGTGCATGGTCTCTCCAAAAATGTGTAAGGCATGGGTTTCCTAAGGCCCTCTTGGCCCCCTCCTGGAACCTCGACTGAGGCAAACACTTGTTCAAACCACCAATGGTTCAGGGAAACAAGAGGTCATGTCCCTGTAACTGTTCCACTTGAGGTGTGGAGATAAAGCAACTTTCATGAAAGCACAAGAGCATCCTCAACCAAAATGACCTTTAACTATGTGGGCACCCTCGGCCCAGCCAAAAGGACACTTAATCTTCTTACATGAAAGTCCAAATTGAAGAGTTCTAAGCAGTAGGGATATTCCACCACCTAGCCCAAGTTGAATAAATCCAGGAGCCATACAGATATTCTACCAAGTATCCACTCCATGCCAGGAATTCTAGGGTTCTCCCCCTTCCAGGTCTCAGCCCTCCCAAGGTCAAACATGGCTCCCTGAGAGGGTGGGGACACCTGGGGGGTATAGCACAGGGGAGCCAGGCCTGCACATGAAGAACCTAGAAACGACCAGAATGAAAATGCTCCAGTCCAACCACCACGCAGGCCTCAAAACTTGGGTGTTATTTTCTAGACATGACTGCCAGTGAGAAATACTTCCCCTCTTAGAAAAAATAAAAAATAAATAAATAAAGGCTCACTTACAAGTCACACAATGCTTCTCAAACCTGGCTGTCCTTTTAAAGATCACCTCGGCAGCTTAAAGAAATACTTATGTCTGAGCCATAGTTAGATTACAACATCTGGAGATGGAGCCAAGACAGTCTTTCAAAGCTCCCCCAATGATTCTGATGTGTAGCCAGGGTGGAGAATAACTGATTTATACAATCCTGCTCTCCACGTTACAGGTTAGGCTTGTGATCCTGGTTACCCAGCTGCTCACCTGTCTGCACTGCTCTATTACTAAGCCTTCTTGCTGTGGCAAGAGAACACGAAGGAGGAGAAACATTTGTTGGTGAATACCTGGTTCTATTAAGACGTCCAACTGGTCAGTGAATAATCTGCCCAGCACCACCATGGACTAGTTGTGGTTTAGAGTCAGTAGCTCGTGCATTAGCCTCTTGCTGGAACCATTCCCTCTTGACCAGGTCCTTCCTTGGTCTGGAGGCGGCTGCTTGGTTCCCGCCCACCCCACAAGAAAGCCAAATCCCCACATCTAATTGCCTGTTGCTTTCACCTGAGCATCAGTTTTCCAGATAGGTAACACGCCCCTTAATTATACTGCAGTAACATCGCAGACCCCTCACGGTAAAAAGCAACAGGTTTTCTGCTTGTGGTCAGGTAAAAACAGGTACAAAAGGCTGATTTATGCCTAACAGGTTACCAGAAAAACATGGTGATGGAGTACCTAGAACTTTCCTGACCCCTATGGGGACAGACTAGTACACGTGCTGCTTCAAGTGCCAGGAAAAGGCCTTACAGAGGAGGACAGCCACACACAAAGCCTTCCCCTCTTCTTGGCTCCTACAACAAAGGAGTTCACTTCTGAGGGTCTCAAGACTTGCAAAGGTAGGGTAGCTGAGGTTAGGAAAACAGGCAAGGCAAAAAGCCTGGGTTTGAATTTTGACTGGTCACTTACCACTTGTATGATTTTGGGCAAGTTATTTAACCTTAGATTTGTTTTCCTCATAGGAAAGGATCTCTTAAGATTACTTACCTGTTCAGGGGCGCCTGGGTGGCGCAGTCGGTTAAGCGTCCGGCTTCAGCCGGGTCATGATCTCGCGGTCCGTGAGTTCGAGCCCCGCATCAGGCTCTGGGCTGATGGCTCGGAGCCTGGAGCCTGCTTCCGATTCTGTGTCTCCCTCTCTCTGACCCTCCCCCGTTCATGCTCTCTCTCTGTCCCAAAAATAAAGAGTACTTACCTGTTCAATTGTTGTAGGACATAAAGCAAAGAGGGCTAACACCATGCAGTGCTAAAGTAAGCATCATTTTTAATGTAAACGTACCTCTTAGAAATCTATGCATTTTAAGCTATACCAGTCACTGAAGAATTCTCAGGTCCCAGCAGAGTCTAGCTGCCTGTCACGGGTACTTGTTAGATTAGTCACACCACACTCTGGACAAGGGCCAAGTCTACTGGTGACCCGAGTTTTCTCCTGAGGTGGTTCCTAATAGAAGATGCTGTGGAAATTAAGCAGTGATCCCCGGTGAACAGAAAGCTTAATTCCATCCAACACTAAGTACTCACACACGGTACGGGATTTTTGTCTGCATTGACAGCTTCCTAGTCATTTGATTCTTTAATAAAAACTAAGGCACAATGTGATCTTCTGCTTGGGGATTAATACAATCCTAAAAATTACCTCCCACACAGAGCATATCACACAGGTTTTGTCACATGCAAAACAGAACCGGATACACATTTCACTCCTGGGAAAATAGGGTGTTTCCAAATAAGTGCTCTTACAGAATCCTTTCCTTCCAACCTCAAGATTATGCTTTCCACCTGGTTGATGGGTTACCAGGGATTTCTTATTTTCTCAATCCTCCAAGCCTACCCAGAGCAGATCAGGCCTGGCCCAAACATGAGCAAAACCAAACACTGGTGTACCATATTCAAGTCCATTGCAGTTTTAACCAGCTAATCAGTGGATGGTGTTTATCGAGTAGGTAGCAGTTACTATGTAGTAGAAACCATACTAAGCATTTCACATGTATTGTTTTATATGGTCTTTATAACATCCCTGCACTCCCTATTTTACATATATGCAATTCAAAGCTTCGCCAAGTTGATACCTAAAGATACAAACTGCACAGAGGCAGAGCCAGGATTCAAACGTACGGATTTCTAACTCTCAGAAGTAAAAGGTTAACCACAAAGCAGACGGAGGAAGACGTGCCCATAACGAGGGCAACAAAGGCAAGAAAAAGGAAGTACAATTCCCTTACAGCCTACAGCCCAATGATAACAGACCTGCAGCGTGTAACGCTCCTTAAAATGTTTACGGCTGCCGTAGCGTTTACACTTACTTAAAAGTTACAGCAATCTTACCTTGACAACAGCTAAATCTTCAGGGTCCTTCCCGTGAGGCACTGCTTCCGGCATCCAGAAATTCCTTGGGGAGTCAGGTTACCTATACCCCCCCCTAACTTTTAAGTATATAACCAGCCACTCCTCACAACCCCAATGCAGCTTTTCCTGCCCACCCGTCCTATCCACGTGCTTTAACGAAAACCACCTGTTTGCACCCAAGACTTCTCAATTCTTTCTTAGCCGTTTGCTCCCCAACCCCCCGTCAAATTTCATCACCCATGCAGCGTTCCGTGCTAGATAGGGGTGGGACCCAGCCAACTCCTATGAAGTCCAAGTTTACTCCTAGCCTTTACAGGTTATTTCATTCTAAACACTCACCAGATTGATAACGCCACCAGGCAAGATAATAGATAAGACAAGGCAAAAGTGAAAACGCACAGTATTTGTTTTTAGGAAAAACTCGCGGAGCACCCGCAATATAATCCTTTCATACTAAAAAAACGCAATTAGGTAAAATTTGAAAGGGACTAGCGCAATATCTACGTAACCGCAGTTTTCTTGTTGCTGCTCCAAAAAATTAAGTGGGAGCCCCCTCCCCCTCAAGAAATGGAGGTGAAAACACTAAGACTAGGGAAGGCAACCCAGGTATGTGCGCGTGCCCGACGTGGCTGACGACTCTGGAACACAGACGGCCCTTTCAGACTGGAGATTACCGGACAGGAGAGACAAAGAGACAAGAAATTGTGGAAAAAGCAACCTCCCCACGCCGCTATCTCTGGGCCTCAGCCTTTCGGGTCTTAGCCCCCAGAATGCACGCTAGCCACGCATAAAGCTGCTTCCTGGGAGGAAAAGCCTCCACGTCCCGACCCGGCGCTACCGTACCACAACCTTAGCGGGTTAAAATGACACAAACTCGTTCTCTTACGGTTCTGGAGGGAAGAGGTCCAAAATCAGTCTCTCTGGGCTAAAATCACGACGCTGGCACAGCTGATTCCTCCTAGAAGCTCTCCGGAAAGACGTTTCTTCGACTTTTCGGCTCCCAAAGGTCTCCCGTGTTCCACGGCTCGAGGGAGCTTCCTCACAAAGCTCCAACCCACGCACCGGCTTCCGGCTTCCTGCTCCCACTCTTATAAGGATCCTTGTGATTACATTAGGCCCACCTGGATAACCCAAAACCATCTTCCCAGCTCAAGACCCTTAACGTAATTTCACAGGTAAAGTCGTGTGTGTGTGTGTGTGTGTGTGTGTGTGTGTGTGTGTGTGTGTGTGCGCGCGCGCGCGCAAATAAAGTAATATATGCACCGGTTCTGGGGGTTAGGACATGAACATCCCTGGGGGCCGTACCAGTTACCAACATGTACATTTTCTTGAGTAAGACAAAATTTTAAAATTAATTAGGAAGCATGCGAACCTCTTTGTAAACACCTGTGTCCAATTTCCAATTAATTTGTTGTTTTCAGGTGCTGACTTTCAGGGCTAAGTAATGATGTTTTTTTGTTTTTTTTGTTTTTTCTTTTGGTTGGAAACTTTCTAGAGCACGTGGGTGTGGTGACTGTGGTATTGTCTGGGTTACTGAGCAGCTTGGATGAGCATCTGTGTAGGAATCGCTGTGGTAGGTTATATTTAAAAACTGTTTCTTCCAAATGTTCAAAACAGGACCAGGTCTCTACTAAGAAGCGGCATTAAATCTGTACAGGAAACAAAAGGTAGAGATTATAAAACGCAGAGGGTGGTTAAATCACTTTGTTTAATATTAGCAGCTCACTCATAACCGGTGAGGAAGCAAAGAGGATTAGAGGAGAGGGGAAAAACCTGCAGCTTCTTGACTGATCATTGAACCAGTTAATCACATTCTGATTAGAAGAGGGTGGAGAAAGAAAAACACGGGCACCATATTCTTATGAGTTTTCTCTTCCAGGCATATGGAAAAGAGGAAGCATAGTGCTAAGATGCCCTTGGACTGGGGCTGGAGACCAAAAAAACAAACAAACAACAAAGACAAAAACAAAAGACCTCAGTAAAATCTGGGTAGGGTGACCCCATGCTGAAATGTACTTGCTTTAATTTTGTTTCTTCTTTGAACTGGTAGTTGCAGAACATCCGCCCCCCCTTAATGCCCCGAGGAGAGTTGTACAGTCTTCTGATCTCCCAGTCTGATGAGAAAAGCCCCCTATAACCGGTTGCTACACAGAGCTCTGGGTTTGGAAAGTTCGAGTTGCCGCTTCTAAAAGAATCAAGTGAAATGGAAAGCACATTTGTAAAGAGATTAACACAGCTCTTATAGGAGGAAGCTCGATCTTTACCTAAATGGTCCCCCTTTTTTCTGGCTTGCTTCTCATAACATTGCAATGTGTATTTTTGTCTCCTGGGAGGGCATTAACTAATACATAATGTTACTTTATGAAAAAATTATTGATGAGGGGCACCTGGGTGGCTCAGTCGGTTAAGCGTCCGACTTCAGCTCAGGTCACGATCTCACGGTCAGAGAGTTCGAGCCCCGCGTCAGGCTCTGGGGCTGAAGGCTCAGAGCCTGGAGCCTGCTTCCGATTCTGTGTCCTCCCTCTCTCTCTGCCCTTCCCCCATTCATGCTCTGTCTCTCTCTGTCTCAAAAATAAATAAAAAACGTTAGAAAAAATAAAAAGAAAAATTGTTGATGAGGGAGCATAAGGCAAGCTGACAGGACGCAACTCCCCCCAGCCCCACCAGGTGGGATATGTGTGATATTCCTTGGCACTCCTGGCTGCCCAAGAACAAAGAAAAACGAAAAACAAATGGTTAACTGATAGAGATCATAGTCCTGCAGGACCTAAGTCTCCATCACCCCTCCATACTGATGTGGGAAACAAAGGCAGGAGGAAATGGCAGATAGAACTAAATTTCCTCATAATCTGCAGCCCACTGACAAATCCTTGACTCTGTCAGAGTAAACCGTTTCTCCAGGAACTCCTTGTCTTAATGCTTTGCTAGAGGGAAAAACCACCTTAGCTTGACAATAGCAAGGCCTCCACTATCCTGGGAGTCTTTTTTAGCATATGAAAATCTCCCTGGAAACTTCCCCTGGGCTTTAGCTCCCCCAACCCCACAGTATATAACCAGTCGCTCCTCATGGTCCCAGGGCAGCTCTTCCTGCCCACGGGTCCTGTCCCTGTGCTTTAATAAAACCACATTTTTGCACTAAAGACGTCTTCAAGAATTCTTTCTTGGTTGTCTGCTCTAGACCCCACAAACCCCATGATCCCCCCAAAACCTCATCAATTATAATATAACTTATTTTTTTAAATAATCAAATGTAAAAATATAAGATGCTTTAAAATAACTACCCATATCTAATACAATATTCTCATTATCCTATTTAGAGTTCCCTTCATATCAGTGAGGAGTGAGAGTGAACTTTTAGGCTAGTAGTTCCTAAAATTTGCTGCAATACTTCCCGGTCTTTAATGTGCACACAAAACACCTAAGGATGTAGTTAAAATGCAAATTCTGACTCAGTGGGGGGAGGGGAGAAGAAGAGGGTCATGGATTCTCTATTTTTTACAGCCTCTGAAGTGATATGGTTGTTATTCTTCCCCCTTTGAGTAGTGATGTCATAGAGAACTCAATAACATTACAGATTCCCAAGTACCCCCAAGACATCCCCACAGATCTGTAATTTTCACCAGCCCCTCTGATTGTTCCTGTACCACCAGCCTTACACTGGTTCACTGAGTGGAAATGGCACAGCACTTACAACTCAAATGCTTGCTAGGGGTATGTGGTTACCTAAAGGCTCAGATTGCATTTATTTTAAAGTCGGTGATAAGCTGGGACTAAACCTCAGACCAGCCTTCATCACAGGCCTCTTCACATGCTCTGCAGCCACAATGCAATGGCAAGCAAATCCACAAGCCAACCATTTGTAACTTCTGAGCTGCGAGTTGGCAGTCTGAGTGTTTTGAAGGCCATGATTCCTGTGAGAATTTGATGTCAATTATGGGACATCCACCCCCGAAAAAATCCACAAACACATGCACACATTTCATAAACAATTCAGGAAGTTGCATATTTCCTAGTTTATCCATAGATTCCTCAGGAGTTCATGACCTCGGACCAAGAATCCCTAGTGGGGCCACTATAGCCTGCAAGCACCATCTGTCTCAGCAACGGACAAGGTACCAGTTCTAAATCTCATCTTGTTATCGTTTTGACTTCTCTAGGCCAGCCCCAGAACCTTCCCCCGAGCCAATCCACTGCACCTGCCTTAGGGCTTCTCCCTCTGAATCCCCAGGTGCTCTCCATGATCCTGGCCTCAGAACTTGACTTCAGGCTGCACTGTCTGTCTCTGTTTCCCATCCTGTTTTGGTTTGCTTCCTGACTGAGCCGTTTGCAATTATCCCTTTCGAGACCAAGCGTCTGTTTTATAGGTCCTCTTTGCCAATCTCCCTGCTTTGAGACTGCTACCTATAATCAGGAGTTATTACTTAAAAGACATCACTTAGTATTTTACCCTCTTCCAAGAATCCTCTTTACCATGCCAGGAAAGGTCTTAACGTTTCTTCCCTTGCAGTTTTAGCAATCTTAAAAGCCCTCTGCTTAAAGGGACTTTCTTTCTCACTCTTTTGTGGGGGGGTGGGGGGGGGAAGCTTTTAAAATGCAAATATATTTTGAACAGAACACAATTGTACTTCAGAAGATGTGCACTCTCTGCCCCTCCCCCGTTCATGCTCTGTCTTTCTGTGTCTCCCTCTCTCTCTGCCCCTCCCCCGTTCATGCTCTGTCTTTCTGGGGCGCCTGGGTGGCGCAGTCGGTTAAGCGTCCGACTTCAGCCAGGTCACGATCTCGCGGTCCGTGAGTTCGAGCCCCGCGTCAGGCTCTGGGCTGATGGCTCAGGGCCTGGAGCCTGTTTCCGATTCTGTGTCTCCCTCTCTCTCTGCCCCTCCCCCGTTCATGCTCTGTCTCTCTCTGTCCCAAAAATAAAAATACAAAAAAAAAAAAAAAAAAAAAAGAAGATGTGCAAATATAAGGATTTTAGCATTAACATGAAGAAATGAAATCTTCCTTTTGGATCTGGATTGCTAATGCACCTCTGCACACACAAACATGTTACAGAGCTTTGGCATTGTGTGGTTATTCAGTTTAATTATTTTATCATTTATTCCTGTAAATTTTCTTATGAATTTATGTTTCATACTATTTCTTATACTCCATGAAGCATACCTAGTGAGTTGTAGTATATAACATTACACACTGGAAGTTTTTGTTGTCATTTTTCCTCACCTAAAGATGTTGCAAGTAATTAATTATAAAGGCAAAACTAAGAAATATCAGCAAAGTTTAGTTTTTCTCTTACTGTGAAATTTATTACATTGTAACAACAAAAAATTAGAGGGTAGGGGGTGATCTAAAGATTTATCCAAATAAACATTTACTGCTGCCTTATCCTCCATGATCATCAGGCAGCTGTTAGGTAAGTTTTCTGTTTTACATGATCGAGGAGTGATATTATAATTCAAGAAATGATTTGTTTGGAGATGAACCTCTTTCTTGATAAGTAGACTTGGTGTTTAGAGTCCAGGATGAGGCTCTGACATATCACTTGGTAATAATGGGAATTAGTTTGATCTCTGAGAATGAAATCGATCCAAGTATGCAAAAATCAAGCCTACAAAATAGAGTTGGTCTCATAAAAATGCAGCATATCTGAGGCCTACATGAATGTAATAAATATCCACAGTAAGATTGTGACAATTATGAATGAATAGGTCAGTCAACATAGCATTTAAAAGACTTTAGAAAGTCAGGGGCACCTGGGTGGCCCACTTGGTTAAGTGTCCAACTGTTGATCTGAGCTCAGGTCTTGATTTCAGGGTCATCAAATCATAGTGCACACCCACACCTCATGAAGTTCTGTTCACTAGACTTTAATTATTCATTCCTATTGTTATGTGGAGAAATCAAACCATTTTAGGCTAATTCCATTAACTACTTGACTCCTCTGACCCTTTTTCTTGATCCCATGTGTACTGGTTTTCTATCACTGATATAACAAATTTCCACAAACTAAGTAATTTACAACAACACAAGTTTATTCTCTTATAATTCTGGAGCTCAGAGGTCTGAAATGAAGCTAAAATCAAAGCATCAGCTGGGCTAGTTTCTTCTGGAGCCTCCCAGCAGGGGAGTCCCTACTTTTCCTCTTCCAGCTTCTGATGGGTGTCAGATGCCTTGGCTTGTGACCACACCACTCTGGTCTTTGTTTCTATTGTCACAATACCTTCTTCTACCCAATCTCCTGCCTCCATTTTATAAGGACCCATGGAATTACATCAGGCCCACCTGGATCATTTATGCCTGCAAACCTCTCCATCTCGAGATCTTTAATGTAGCCACATCTGAAAGTCCCTTTTGCCATATAAAGTAACACAGGTTTAGGAATTAGAACTTTGGCACATTAGGGGCTATTATTCAGCCTCTCCTATAATAATTACTAAGCAACCTTCCAATTATGACTTGGTTTCCCCTGTGCACTTTCTGGTTAAGAAATAAAGAGCTATCCATGTAGGTTTTAGTATTTCAGTACTTACCTATTATATTTTCAAAATAAATTAATGAAATGACAGTCTGGTCTTATACATCAGCCTTATGAGTTTGTAAGTCTGACCTAAGCAATGGATCCATGTTCAGTGTATGCTTACTGTCAGATTTTTGAAGTCTGAGGGAGGAAAATCCAGACCCCACTAAGGTGAATTCTTCAAATCCATGAACAGTATCTTTCCAGAAGATGCCCTGCATTAATTAATAATTTCATGATCTCAGTGGCTTGCAACAATTAGCACTAATTACAGTTGTGGGTCAACTATGGCTTTGTTCCTCTTCTGCTCTTTTTGGTATTAGGCTTAAGGAGTAGACTATATTTGAGACATGTGGTTCTTGGGGCAAAGAAAAAGAGAGTAGTCAGGCAAAAAAACAGAAAAACAAAAACAAACAAAAAAAAACCCTAAAACCTAAACTAACTAAAATCACTTACCTAAGTACCTTAAAAAGTAAACAAAAGAAGGTAAATTGTGGACAGGAGCCCAAACTGGAAGAAGTGACCTATGCAAAGGTGAATTTTCCTTTTTTTCCTTTTCTTTCATGGCTGTTCACTCAAGACAGAATGAAATCACTAAACTGCTTTGTACATGAGTGGCATTGGTGGAAAAATCTCTGATAGAAATTCTGTCCTTTCTAGCCACCAGAAATAGGAATGTAGTAGGCTGGAGAGGGTGGGGTAGTCCTGGAGAGGAGAGAGCTAACAGGAGATTCCCTAACTCTGCAGTATGAACCTGTCCCAAACTTGGACTCAACCATAAATTATGCATTCGTAGGGCAGATCAAAGCAGCATAGCAAAGGCTTTGAGAACTGAAATTAGAAACACATCCCACAGAAGGAAAGACACTTCTGGTCTGAACCCAAACGGTTCCAAAATTACTGACTAACTAAAGGACAATACAAAATGTGACTAATTCTCATTGGAAGATTCTCAGTAAATGCCAACCACAAGATGGCCCAGATGTTAGAATCACCAAAGATGTAAAACCAGCTATTATAACTAGCAGAAATGTGTGGAAATGACTGAAAAGATAACAGTTTTCAAAAAGCAAAGAAATAGAAACTATAAAAAAAAAAAAAACCCACAGGAGAATTTTAGAAGTGGAAACTATATCTGAAACTAAAAATTCACTAGATCATCCAATAGCTGAATGGAGATGAAAGACAAAAAAAGTCAGTGAGCTTGAATATAGAGAAATAGAAATTATGGAATCTGAACAACAGAGAAAAAAGATTTAAAAAATTAACAGAACAGATTTAAAAAATTTTATGGCACAATATCTTCGGGTCTGACACATATATCACTGGAGTCCTAGAGAGAGAGGAAAAAAGATCCAGGTAGAAAAAATATTTTAATAACTAATGTCCCCAAACATGCCAAATTTGGTGAAAGGAATAAATTCACAGATTAAAAAAGTTCATTGAACCCCATGTAGAATAAACTCAAAGAAAATTGCAATTGAACACATCAAAATTAAACAGCAGAACACCATACACACGAAAATCTTATAATAGCTAGCAAAAGAGCAATCCACTATAGGTGGAAGGGCCATTTGAATGACTACAGAACTCTTATCAGAGGCCAGAAGACAGTAGAAGTCACCTTTGAAGTGCTGAAAGAAAAGAGCTCAGTCCAGAATTTTCTATCTAGTGAAAATACCATTCAGGAAGGAAGGCGAAACTAAATGTTATCAGATGGAGGGAAACACAGAATATTTGTCGCCAACAGACCCACTCTGAAATAATTGCTAGAGGATGATCAGGTTGAAGGGAAATGATGCCAAAGGAAGGACAAGTTAAACCTTCAGGAATGAAGGAAGAGCAAGAGAATATAAATATCTGTGCATATGTAAAAACCTACTTTACCTCTTAAGCTCTTTAAAATATGTATAACCAATGAAAGCAAAAATTATAACATTATCTCAAGAGATGTCAATAATTGTAGGGGCGCCTAGGTGGCTTAGTCGGTTAAGTGTCTGACTTGGGCTCAGGTCATGCTCTCACCCTTGGTGGGTTCGAGCCCTGTATCAAGCTCTGTGCTGACAGCTCAGAGCCTGGAGCCTGCTTTGGATTCTGTCTCTCTCTCTCTCTGCCCCTCCCCTGCTGGTGCTCTGTCTGTCTGTCTCTCTCAAAAATAAGTAAACATTAAACAATTAAAAAAAAAAGAGATGTCAATAATTGTAAAAGAAATTCATATGACACCTCTAACATAAAGGGTAATGAGAGGAAGCACATTTACATGTACAGTTGCAAGAATTCTACATTTTACCTGAAGTGGTATGGTATTAAATCTAAACAGACAGTGAGAAATTGGATCTGTATAGTGTAATCTTTAGAGCAACCACTACAAAGAATATAGCCAAACAGGCAATAGGTAAATTAAAATGGAATGCTAAAAAATATCCAAAAATCTAAAAAAGGCAGGAAAGAAAGAAAAAAGGAACAAAAACCAAAGTTAAACAGAAGTTAAATAAAATGGTAGTCTTAAATCTAACCATATCAATAATTACATTAAATGTTATAGGCCTAAAGAAAACACTCTAATTAAAAGGCAAAAATTAATAGTGTAGATTTTTAAAAAGCAAGACCCAACCATAGGCTGCCTTAAAGTGATAAATTTTACATATAAAGGCAAAGATAGTTTCAAAGGAAATGGGAGGGAAAGAGGACAAAGATATACCATGCAAACAAGAAGCATTAGAATGAATTCCAGAAGCACTGGAATGACTATCATTTAATATTTTTATATCAGAAGAAAAGGTTTCGATTATAAAAATTAATGAACTTTAAGACAAAAAGGACATTTTGTAATGATGAACAGTGAGATGGACAATCATAATGATGAAAGAGATCATTTCATCAAGAAGACATAATAACTTAAAATGTATATTTACCTGGGCCACCTGGGTGGCTCAGTAGATTAAGCATCTGACTTCAGCTCAGGCCATGATCTCAGGGCTCCTGAGTGCAAGCCCCACATTAGGCTCTGCACTCTCAACACCGAGCCTGCTTTGGATCCTCTGTCTCCCTCTCTCTCTGCCCCCCCCCCCCCACTGCTCTCTCTCTCTCTCTTTCTCTCTCTCTCTCTCAAAAATAAATAAACATTTAGAAATAAAATAAAATAATAAAATAAAATGTATATTCACCTAATGATGGCACCTCAAACTATAAGAATCAAAAGTTGAAGAATTAAAGGAAGAGAGAGACCTCTGTATGATTAGAGTAGAAGATTTTAACATCCATTTTTCAATAACTGCTAGACCAGCTAGCCTTAAAATGTTAGCAGGGGCATAGAGACCTGAACAATACCTTTAAACACTTCAGTTTAATTGACATTCATAGAACATGACACCCAACAAGTGTGGAATATATATTTTTTCAAGTTCACATGGTACTTTCACCAAGAGAGACCACACACTGAGTCATCAAGCAAGTCACAATCATTTTATAGTACTGAAATCATACAAAGGGTATCCTCTGATCACAATAGAATTTGATTTAAAAATCAATAAAATAATATATCTAGGAAAACTCTACATAGAGTTTAACCAATATATTTTTTTTTTTCCCCCTGGGGCCAATATATTTCTAAGTAATTTGTGAGTGAAAGACGAAATCACAGGGAAATTTTAAAGTATGTTGTAGGGCAGGCCAACAGGTTAGAGATTCGAGGTAAGAGTTGACGTTGCAGTCTTTTGAGTCTGAAATCTGCAAGCAGGGCAGCCAGCTAGAAATTCAGTCAGGGTAGTCTTCAGGAAGAATTCCTTCTTTGAGAAACCTCGGCTTTTGCTGTGAAGGCTTTCCACTAACTGGGTGAAACCCACTCAAAAGGTAATTTGCTTTCCTTAAGTCTGCTGATTACAAATGTTAACTATATCCATCTACAAATACCTTCACAGTAACAACTAGTCTAGCATTTGACCAAACAACTGTACTCTGAAGTCAAGCCAAGCTGATATGTAAAATTAGCCATCACATACAATACATCAGAATGTGAAAGATGAAGTTAGAGTGGTGCTTACAGGGCAATTTATAGCTCTAAGCGCCTGAATTTGAAAAGACAAAATATCTAAATACCATGACATAATGTTCTACCTTAAAAATAAGCTAGAAAAAGAGCAAAGTAATCCCAAAGTAAGTAGAAGAAAGGAGAAAATCAAGCAGAATTTAATGAAAAAAAAAAAAAAATGGATAGCTAACAGAAAACATTTACAAGTCAAAGGTTGCCTTTTTGAAAATTATCAGTAATATGGAGAAACCCCTAACTAGACTGATCAAGAAATAGAGAACAGAGGGGCACCTGGATAGCTCAGTCATTTAAGTGTCCAACTCTTGATTTCAGCTCAGGTCATGATCTCAAGGATAGTGGGTTCGAGCCCCAGGTCTGGCTCTGCACTGATGACATGGAGCCTGCTTAGGATTCTCTCTCCCTCTCCCTTTCAATCTCTCTCTCTCTCCCTCTCTCTCTCTCTCTATTCCTCTTCCTCTTGAGCTTGCCATCTCTCTCTCTCAAAATAAATAAATAAATAAACTTAAAAAAAAAAACAGAGAACAGAAATCACCCATAGTGGGAACAAAAAGAAGGTTATTACCTAAATTTGCCATTTGTTAAAATGTTACATGTATACCTACCATAATATCCAACCATTCCACTTCCAGGAATTGATCCAAGAAAAGCATATGTATGTATGTTCCTATATAGGCTTGCACAGAACATATTCATCATAGCTTAATTATAATAGCCAAAACCTGGAAACAACCCAAAAGTTTGTCAACAAATGAATGGGAAAACAAATCATGATGATTCATATACAATGGAATATTAAAAGGAAAGAATTACTGATAGATGCAACAATTTGGATGAACCTCAGAATCATTATGTTGAAGAAAAGGAACTAGGTGATAAAAATCTGTATTATTCCATCATTTAAAACAGAAAAACTGACAAAACCAATTGTGCTGTTAGAAAACAATATGGTGGTACTTTTGAGGAGCGGTAGTGCCTAGGAGGGGATGAGAGAGGCTTCAGTGGTCCTTGTAATACTTTTCATTTCTTGATGTAAGTACTAATTGTGTAATTGTGTTCATGCAAAGAAACTTTATCAAACTGAATATTAATGATCTATGCACATTCTGTGTATGTACTGTAATTAAAAGAACACGATTACAGACTCTGCATTTTCTACTTCTTTGAGCAATTAATGGAACTATTCATATTTGTATTTGTCATGCCCTCTGCAATCTGTCACATGGCATCAGGGGGTCACACTCTATTCTTGAACTCGAAAGCTAGTAGCCCCCTCATCATCATCATTGACTAACACCAGAACCTGTACTATCGGCAATGGTAGCCACATGAACATCACAGACCTCTTGGCTGACATCTGATGAGAAGAAGCCACTGTTCTGGTTAGAGAACATTTTCAGGACATTCTAAATTTATTTTTCACACATACCACCACCACCACCTCTACCATGGCTAAACAAAGGACAAAAATTATATCGTAGTATTGAAAGTAGTATTCTATACCATATGTTTGCCTATGTTCCCCTCTTCTGAAGATCATGAGGGAGAATAATGATGAGTCTGTCATTATTTTGGGCAATAATTGCCTTTTTATACAATCGTAACTGACAAATGCATTTGCAAATTTAGGCCATGTGCAGATGGTCATGATTCTATGAATAAACAGGAGGACTTTTATTCCAAATCTGAAACAAATATTTGCCTCTCCAGGTCAAGTTCTGACAGGACTCTCTGATAGAAACTTTGTCTCAACCCCAGGAATTCTGCTTGGGGGGAAAATTGACTGAGGGAAACCTGGTGGCCTACATGTGTCAGTCACCATCATACTGCTGGAAACCCTGAATTCTCTCCCAGGGAAGACAAAAATATTGTCTGTAGGACACATCAGAGCCCGCTGACAGATACTAAGACATCTGAAGTTATGAAAAGTTGATTTAAAAAATAGTCCCAATTATATTCCTTATTGTACCCATGCTTTTTGAAAATGCAACTTTGAAGCTCATCCTATCAAAATGATGAACCTCTTTTTTCACCCCCTTGAATCTGGGCCAGTCCCGTGACTTGCTTGGGCTAATAGAATATGGAGAAAGTGACGTTGTGCTAGTCCTGAGACTGAGTCTCAAGAGGTATGCGTGCCTTCCCCTCTCTTTCCTGGAACCCTGCCACCACCAGATTAACGAACCGTAGCTAAGGAGAGTTCAGTTGTACTAGCCAAGACTGTCCTAGACATGCCTACAACCAGCAGATCCACACACGTGTTAAAAGCCTGTTCAAGATCAGCAGAGATGCTTGTCCATCCCACAGCTCATCATACACACGAAATGAGCCCATAGGAGTCCAGACCTGCCTTGCTGACCCGCAGACTCGCAAACTAGATCTATTTGTATTTTTAAGCCACTAAGATTTGGGATGGTTTGCTATCCAAATATTAAGGCAACAACAAACTGAAACAAATTTGAGGCTATCTATATTGCCATGATTAGAGATGTAGATCTTTGAGGAGAATCTTTGGTCTAATTTTCTCACTTTATGAATATATGTAAAGGTAAACATAAAGGACATGAACTAAGGGTCAGAAGTACCAGCCCTCTTCTTTACTATATTTAGCTAATATTACAAAATTTCTTTGAACAGCTTCATTATAATAACCATATTAATAGAGAGCACTTAGGCACTTGATGTAGACAGAAGTATGCTAAACATTTTACGTCAATTTTTTCCCTATAATCTGAGGACATAAAGGATTGCTCAGAATCCTAGTATATGAATGTAAATCTTTCTGACACCAGAGCCCATGTCCTGAAGCTTTTCATATTCAACTGCCTCCACTGTGGTAAGGCGTGGAACTGCACCTTACATGGGGCTGAAATTCTTAAGTCAGTACATTAAGCAAATAATAGCTACAGTCCAAATTATTCTTGAAAATGTCTTTGTCTATAAATTGTAACACCAGCTGTCAGGAAGTCCACCAGAGTCAGTTTTATCCACCAATATTGTACAGACAGCTACAGTTAGGGAGGGAGAGAAGTCAGTCTAAATAGGTGGACTGTGTTTCAGAGTCCATGTTGAATAAAAAAAGACATACATACATGGCCATGTATTTTATACATGGTTAGATGCTCACACTATGGGAGATGCATGGGACATGAAACCTACTGAATGATCATCATACTCACCCATCTCATTTCTCGTTTGGCCCATAATCCAGACTGACAGATGGAACCACTTGAGATATTGAAATTTGCTCTTTCTCTATTCCTGTCTCCTCTCTTTGCCAAGTGTTCAAACACTTAAATTCACAAAAGTTAAATGCGTATCTGGTGCAACTCCACTCCACTGTTTTGGGAAAGGATAACATGGTATCAGTTTCAGAGTAATCAAGTAGGTAAGAGCTATGTGGAGAACTGGAAAGGGTGCTACCCCAAGAGTCAGGAAGCCCTGGGCTTGATCCCTGATCTGGCACTAACTTGCTCTGTGACCTCGTAAGTGTCAACATTCATTTGACATCCCTGAAGCTCTGTTTCCTTGCCTGTACATTTTTTTTTTTTTTTTAACGATGTTTCTGTAAAACAAGGCTGAACCCTTTCAGGTAAAATTTGACTGCTTCCAGGAAATCAAAGAGGGTGGGGGAGGGGCAGGATTGATGTTAAGCTGTTCCTTGCAGAGCAGCTGGCTTCCCTGCAACTCTCCTGGATGCTTCTGGAGACCCAGCTTCCAGTGCCTTCCGTGGGCTGCACCCTGCACTCATGGACCCTACAATGTCACGGATTCAGGATCTGACAATCCTGAGCCCCAACCTTAGCTCTTTCCCTTATTACCAGCATAAACCTTGACGGTGTACCTAAGTTCTAATTTTAATTTCTTTATGCATGCAACAGAACTAATAATGTAACCTAACCTACATATATAATAATAGATAGTGTTTTGTTAAATATATAAGATAATGTATATTAGGCCCATTTATTTTGTGTTCCTTGGTATCATTTAAATATCCCATAAGCAATAAAAACAGAAAACTAACTTAAGCAAAAAATAAAAAATAAAATAATACATTGGAATGATACTGAGTGAGCTCAAAAAACTAAAGAGACAAAACCAAAACCAAAGCCTTGGCCCAGGGCAGATTTGGGTACTTCCACAGTAGAGTGAGCATTCTTACCTGGGTCTCTGTGTTCCGGATGTAAATTGCTGGGAGAGATACCCCAATTGGCCTCATTTAGATCATCTGACTACATCTGATCAAAGGCAAAGAGCCCTGTGGTGGAAAACCCCATTCGGGCCACATGAAGTGAGAAGGGTGAGCTCCCTAAAGGAAGGAAACACTACTTCTAGAACAACGGAAGGGATGGTAGGCAGACAGAAAATAAGCTCCATGCCCAGTCCTGAGAGTTATCAGGACTTTGTCACACAAAGTTTAGATCCCAAAGTCATTGTTGTTGTTGTCATTGTTTCAAATCTCTTTAAAGTTTATTTATTTATTTCGTGTGAGAGAAAGAGTGCAAGTGCATGAGCCAGGGAGGGGCAGAGAGAGAGGAAGACAGAGGATCCAAAGCAGGCTCTGTGTTGACAGCAGCAAGCCCAGTGGGGCTTGAACTCACAAACTGTGAGATCATGACCTCAGCTGAGATCAAGAGTTGGACGCTTAATCGACTGAGTCCCTCAGGTGCCCCTGTTTTTGTTGTTTTTAAATGGCCTATCCAATGATATTATCCCCTAGCTATGTCCTTGCCATGACCTTTCCGGCTACCTTACCTCCCTTCCTATTGGCCCTTCTGGGTTCCAGACAGTTTCCAGTTGAGAGCCTTGCTGAGTTTAATTACCTTAAGGGACAAAGCTCTTTATGCTGTTGAACTAGGCCTAAAACAGCATCAATACAATGAGCAGGCCTAGGTTCCCCCTAACACAAGACATTTTTTTTTCACTTATAAAACTGTACAAACCCCACATAATTGATGAATCAGTAAATTTAAAATCTTTGATCTTCACCCAGAGACAACACAAACTCAGCAACCAGAGTAGGAACATAGTGTATCCTTCATGAAAGAACTCCTCCCTCTGTGAACTCACTCATGCTATTTCAACAGCTGTCATAGGCTTGGTCTGATCTCCTGAGCCCTCCATGACTTTGGGTCAGACAGTAACATCTACACTATGTTTATCCATGAGGAAATTAGGAGATGAGGGAAATCAAGGTCAAAAACAGACCAATGAATACTGCAAGCTGTTCTTTGTAATTTTTCTTAGCAAAACAAGGAGATGCTTGGTCTATATATTTAGGCTCAAGAGCTCCAGATCCTAATGTGAACTTTCTGGCTAGTGTCTTGTGATTCATTTAATCTGTCTGCAGCCTTTTCAGAAAGAGCTCAAAATACCTGGATGGAAATTCACACCTGCAATCCATAGGTGGGGAACTATAATTCAGTCTAATTTAGTTTTCAGTGTAGTAGAATCACTAGAAGTCAGGATACTTGGGCTCTTATCGAACTGCCAACCACTTCCTAACTTAAGGGGAATTGCTTCCCTTTGGTGGGTCTTGGTTTTCTCCTCCTTCATGTGAGGATACTGAGCAACTTGTTTCTAAGTTGCCTTCCTTCCTGTGTTGATGTTTAGTGAAGCTAGCGTCAGAGGGATTCCTAAGAATAAGTGCTTCCAAACTTCTCCTAGGGAGGAAAATTAAGAGCCCCACTTGCTCACCTTGACTTAGCTGGGAGTGAAGAGCTGAAAAGGGCACCAGCTGACGTTATTCAAGAACTCCAGAATATCATTCTTTGTGGGCACTGGTTCTATAATATTTGGGACGACAATAAAAGTTGGAGGCAGCAAACATTTTCTGTAAAATGTCAGATAATAAATATTTTAGACCAGCCTAGGCTCTGTTGCAACCACTCAACTCCACCATTGTAGTGTGAAAGCAGACACAGATAATCCCAAAACACAGGAGCAGATTGTGTTCCATTACAAAACAGGCAGTGGGGACTTAACCCATGGGCTGCAGTTGGCTGACCCCAGATTGAAATGACAGCCTTTGGAAGATCACTGAAATAGGAGCCACAAGATGTAGGTCAAAGCCAAAGTCCACCATTTAACAAACTGGCAAATTGTTTAGCTTCCGCAAATCTAAGTTCCTTCATTTTAGAATGAAAAAAAGAAAGAAAAGGAAATGGTATTCACTGTGCCTCAAAGGAATAAGAATACTAATAGTTAATATTTGAATCTTATAAACATTTTTAATGAGAGGGAGAGAGAGGGATCCCAAGCAGGCTCCATGTTGTCAGCACAGAGCCTGAAATAGGGCCCCATCTCACCATCCATGAGATCATGACCTGAGCTGAGCGCCCTGAATATTACAAAATTTAAAATACTCCTTTCACATTTATCATCACCTTTAATTCTAAAAAACAAAAATCCTTATTATGTACCTAAACCAGTAGTTGTTATCTAACTCCCAACATTCCAACGTAGGTATCATTAATCCCATTTTATGCAAGACACTGAAAGTTATGTGAGGAGGAAAAGCGAGGTGAAAACTGTATGGTGCTACATTAGCACAAGCTGCCATAATTATTCAAGATGAGGAAAATAAGGTCTCCCAATTCTTCCCTTCAAAAAGAAGGAATCTACTTAAAGTAGTGGATTTTCATCCTAGCATTTAAAATCCAATTGAACATACATGTTCTAACACCCACGGTTGTGTGTAATCAACTTCTGCCCTCAAGGAGTTCCTGATCCCCATGGAGAGCCCTAATGTACCCCTAAGGAGAGCCTGGAGAATCCCTCCTATGTCTTTGTCCTCCCTCAGAGCATATCCGGGAAAAGAGAGTTGCTGCTATGTGCATGGACATGGTAGTTACATGGTGACAGAGGTGTGTTTCCTACCTGTGCCAATAAGATGTATGGAGGAATGCGGAGGGGGCAATGCTTGGAGAAATCAGGCATCTTCCAAGGGCCTACAGCCCAGCAGGTGCAAAGGCTGCGAGGGTTATCCTTTGCCTGAGGCTATGTAAAGGCAAGGGTGATAGGTACAGAGTGGCCCCTATCTCAGGCTTGAAGCAGGAGGATCAGGACTAAAAGACACACGTTGCAGATCATCACTTTCAAGGGTTGGAAATCATCCCAGACACAACATTTCAACATTTTACAATTTCAAAGAGCAAAGATCACAATTGTTGAATTCCATTTGTAGATCACCTGACACAGTATAATTTGACAAGTACATGACTTTTTTTGGCTATTTATGACACATTTTTCTGCTACTAAAGGAAGCACTGTCCTATATAGAAAACTAGGAAACCATAGAAAAAAAATAATTGATGAAGTAAGAGTAATCCGTAATTCCATAAGGCAAAATAGCTGTTAACGTGACAGATTGTTTTCAAAGCTGGACATAGCCCTCCCTCCCTTTGTGCATGCCCTTTTGCAATTGACTTTGCCACTCCCTTCATCTAGAAGTAGAGTTTGATTTTGCCTTCCACTGAGTTAAGGCAGACACTGCAGGTGGTTTTCCCAATAGAATGTTGCAGAGTAACATAGTGCAAATAATGATGCTAGGCTTTTTTTTAATGTTTATTTATTTTTGAAAGAGCGAGTGAGAGAGAGAGGGAAACAGAATCGCAAGCAGGCTCCATGCTGTCAACACAGAGCCCAATGTGGGCTTGAACTCACAAACTGTGAGATCATGACCTGAGCTGAAAACAAAAGTTGGACACTCAACTGACTGAGCCACCCAAGTGCCCCTAATGGTGTTAGGCTTTAAGAGGACTTACAGCTTTTGTTTTTCCCTGCTTGGAGCCCTGAGGCTCCATATTAAAAAAACAAAACAAAAACAAAACAAAACAAAACAAAAACCTTCTAAAAACGAACTATTTAAATAAGATCCAGGGGTGCCTGGGTGGCTCAGACAGTTAAGCATCCAACTCTTAATTTTGGCTCAGATCATGATCTCAGGGTCATGAGATCGAGCTCTTCTCAGGCTCCATGCTGGAGGTGGAACCTACTTAAGATGCTCTCCCTCTTCCTCTCCCTCTGTCCCTCCTCTGTTTGTGCACATAAATACATACATACATATATGCATAAATAAGTAAATAAATAAGCAAGTAAATATCCAGTCTTATAACACTACACAAGTCCAAATTTCAACAGAAAATCAGTCCGTTGAACAGAGAAGATCTCAAATCAAACAAGAAAAGAAAAACAACACGTTCCAGTGCCAAAATGACACAAATGTTGGAATTATCTGCCAAGGACTTTAAAGCACCCATCATAAAAGTGCTTCAATGAGCCTAGGAACATGCTTGAAGCAAATGAAAATATAGGAAGTAACAGAAAAGAAACAGAAGGTCTAAAGAAGAACCAAATGAAAATTTTAGAACTCAAACACATCCTAAATAAAATAAAAAACTCAGCGGATGGGCTTAATAGCAGAATAGAGAGGACAGAGGAAGAATCGGGAAAGTTGAAAATGAAACAATAGAAATTACCCAATCTGAAGTGACAGAGAAAATAGAAAAAAAAATGATTAGAGCCTCTGTGACATGAAAGACTGTAACAAAAGATTAACATTCATGTCTCTGAAGTCTAGAAAAAGAGGAGAAAGAGAGCAGGCTGAAAAAGTACTTCAAGAAATCATGGCTGAACATTTCCCAAATTTGGCAAGACATAAGCCTACAGATACAAGAAGCTGAGAGAAACCCAAACAGTATGAACCCAAAGAAATCTATGTGAAGGCATACCACGGTTACACTTCTGAAATCCAAAGACAAAGAAAAAAGTCTTGAAAGTAGCCTGTTTTTGCTTGTAGGGAAAAAAACAATTCAAAGGAGTCAGACTTCTCATCAGAATCCATGAAGGCCAGAAGGAAGCGGCACCACATTTTTCAAATGCTGAATGACTATAAGAGTCAATCCAGAAATTTGTCATTAGCAAAAACAACCTTCATGAATGAAGGAGAAATGAAGATATTCTCAGAGGTAGAGCAACTATCTGTGTTTCCAGCAAAGCAACTATATAAAAATGACTAAAGGAGACTCTCTAACCAGAAAGAAAATAAGGGAAGGAATCTTTGAAAATCCGGATGAAGGAAAGAATGCAGGAAAATAAAAATTATGGGCAAATACAGTAATATTTCCTTCTTAAATTTTCTAGATTATGTTTGAGGGTTGAAGCAAAAATTATTACAATGTGTGCTATGGTTCTCAATGTATATAAAGGAATTTAAGACAAGTGTAGTGGGAGAGAGTAAAGGGAGGTAAGGCTTCTACGCTTCAGTCAAACTGGTGAATGTTGACACCAACAGACTGTGGTGTCTTTTATACTAAGTTCCCTGAATGTTGGATAGCTTGGACAATAGCTAGAGCGATCACTATAAAAACTGTACGAAAGGAAGCACTCAAAAACACTATCTATGAATCAAAATTGAATTTAAGTAATTCACAAGAAGGCAAGAAAAAAAAAGACAGAAAAATGAAAACAAAAACAAAAAAACAGAATACAAAATTCTTCAAAAACACAATTATAGGGGCCTCCAAGCATTCAGGTGCAAAGCAGTGAAAGCTGGTCCCAAGATGGCCTGGGGGGCTAAAATCCTGGCTCCATCCTATGGGATGAATTTCCTAAACCACCCATGCCTCAGGCACGAAATCTGTAAACTGGTGATAATAATATCCACTTTACAGGATTTTGTTGAGGTTTAAACAAGCTAATATTTTTTACAACTATGTCTGATGAATGGTAAATATGATACACCTATTTTCCAATTAAATAAAAAAATTAAATTGATTTCCCAACATTCAATTGTTCCTCTTTTTTTACCCTCATAAATTAACCGTCTGAAAAACATCCTTATACTTTAATCTTATTCCATGTTTCTGACTATTTTTAAGATACAGTAGTCCTCTGAAATGTTTAGATGTTCATGTGCAGCCCCACTCCTTTTTCCCGACAGGAGAGACTTCACAAACTTCTAGAAGAACTTGAATAACTAGAGCAGCTGCAGTTTTCACCAAATTTGTTTTGCCAGCACACAAAATAGAGTGGAGGAGGTCTTTATGGAAGATGATTTAAGGAAATCCTCAAAGTTTATGATTTTATGCCAATAAATGTGCTAAGGCAGCCTAGTATCTTGGTTAAGAGCATGGGCTCTGAAGTTTGATTGCCTGGCTTCAAATTCCAGCTCTATCATTTATTAGCTATGCAGCCTCAGGCACATTGCTTAACCTGTCTGTGCCTCAGTTTCTTCATCTATAAAAAGGGGGAAATAATAGTATCACAGGGATGTTACGAGGATGAAAAGAGTTAATACACCTGAAGTGTTCAGAGTAGTGCCTGCCATTAAGCCAAAAAGAAAAGTGAAGTGAAGCCCCCTTCCTGATGGCCTAAAACCATCCTGCAAGCAGGCAGATAAGAAAATGATCATGAACATCCAGGTGAAATGGTGAGGAAGACAGGGAAAATACCTTCCTGGTCATTATTTAGCAATGTTAGCTACCAAGAGTGGTGTGACAGAGCTACTGGTTATGGGGCCCCATACCATAGCCTACAGAATATCGCCTCCCCAATCAATCATCTCTAAAGGATGAGTGAAACAAGTAATTTTCATAATTTTTTTCATCTGCGCCGATTCTGGCTGCCTGCACATGTGGGAGCTTAGCACATTAATTTGATGACAAACAGATTGGCCTGTTTCATAGGGATATCTGAAAGGCTCATTGCATGGTTTGAAATCTTTGTAATTCTTGGTCTAAAGGAATTCTGTGACTTAGAATATTCTTAGATTTCTTATGGCTATAAATCAAAGTACAAGATCATGCTTTGGGAGATGCTGTTTATTGTGTTTTTAAATGGAGTTAAAAATAAACTGTTAATATCTCTCTTAAACTCTGGGCTCAGAGTAGATTCTATTCTGAGGTATTATTACTCAGTATATAAACAAACTCTACAAAGATAAATTGTACAAACTACCGTAATTCCTTGCTACCAAAGAATAACAGCTGGTTGTTAAAAAAAAAAAATTCAGCTTCCTATCTTTACTTTCTCCTTTCCTCATTTTTAACGGCTAATTTCACTCTGAAATACAGACAAGGGACAGACTATAGAAGCATTAATCCATCCATTTTATTCAGCCTTGAAGCAGGATATTCAAGACCCAAAGGAATTACTCTCAGATTTTATGCATCATAGAAAATAGAGATGCTTGAGGCTCATACATATGTCCTCAACTCATACCTAACTAGAATGTTGGCCATAGATCCTGATTTCCTATCACAGTTCCAGTGTTAAATACTCTGGCCTATTCTTAGCATAAATTATAAAATTATCCCAAAATTCCAATATCTAGGAACTTTCTTATTACATCTCCTCTATGACCCTGAGGAGCCATGTGTCCTATTTTAAGGACCATGAGCCCAGGCAGTTCTTCCTATTCATAACAGCTGAGTACCCTCTGCCCATTTCCAAGGTATGGTGTTGGGGTCTGGACTCCATAACTTGGGGAACTTGATCAGTGCTCCCAAGAAAGCTTCAAAAGAGAGGCCTCTTAACGATTTCTTAAGAATTTCTGTGCAGACCTCACAGATTTAAAGGAAAATTTGGTATAAACAAGGAGATGCTGCTGGAGAATTGCCAGCTGGGGACTATTTGCATATTGAACCCTGTAGTCCTAGGGGATCAGTTCAACACAGCAAGGCCAAGGTAACTGGAACAGAAACCAAAGAGGCACTCCAGCCTCTTATTGCTTTAAGAGTGTGCATTCTGGAATCAAACACCATGGATCTGAATCTGGTCTCCACCACGTATTAGCAGTGTGACCCTAGATGAGCTAAACAAATTCTCTTTGGTGATAATAGTGTCATCCTGACAGGATCGTGTGATGACGACTTGAGCTAAAACACATTGAACAGTGCTTCTAAGACCACATTGCCTATTTCAGCGTTCTTATTGTTGAAGTTATTAGCAT
Source organism: Panthera onca (assembly GCF_046562875.1). Lineage (NCBI taxonomy): Eukaryota > Metazoa > Chordata > Mammalia > Carnivora > Felidae > Panthera > Panthera onca. Next base: position 36,677,192 of record NC_138349.1, on the reverse strand, counting down.
TGTTACGCTCATACTGAGAGAGATTTACCGTGGTTGCTTAGAAAATCAAAACCAATAAAATGTATTAAGCAACTACCATTTTTACTCAGTCCTGAGCTGAGCACTCAGCATTCATGATATAAGAACAGTTGGGCAAATGGGGGAGAAGAGACAAATCTGCCATGCAGAAGCGTTCCAAATAGATCCTCAGCAGAACCTCCTCCTCGAGTGTGGGTTGCACACGGCAACTCTTCCCGAAGAGCGTAGTATGGAAAGGGCTGGAAGGCTGGCAACTTTACAGTGAAGAAACCTGACAAACACTAACTCCGCCAAATAATCAAGCTCTCCGTAACAGTGATAAATCGTGTTGATTATATGCACCCTGACACCAGTCAACTCATGAGAAAAACCTGAGACAAATCACAACTGAGGGACGTTCAACAAAATACCTGACCAGTACTCCTCAAAACTGCCCAGGTCATCAGAAACAAGGGACGTCTGAGAAACCGTCACAGCCAAGAAGAGCCTAAGGAGACAACAAGTAATGTGGTTGGTCCTAGAGCAAACAAAAGGACATTAGGTAAAAACCAAAGAAATCTTAATATATGGATCTAGTTAAGATTGTATCATGGTGGTTCAACCATTATAATGAGTGTACTTTACCTAATGTAAGATGTTAGCAAAAGGAGAAAACAGCTGCTGGGGATATATGGGAAGTCTCTGTACTGTCTTTGCAATTTTTCTGTAAATCCAAAACTGTTGTAAAAATTAAAGTTTATTTAAAATAAAAAAGATAAAGGCATCTGGGCGTCTCAATCCGTTAAGCTTCCAACTTCAGCTCAGGTCATGATCTCACAGTTCATGGGTTCGAGCCCCGCATCAGGCTCTGTGCTGACAGCCTGGAGCCTGCTTCAGATTCTGTGTCTCCCCCTCTCCCCTTTCCTCTGCCCCTCTCCTGCTCACACTCTCTCTCTCTCTCTCTCAAAAATAAATAAAAAACACTAAAAAAATAAAAAATTAAATTAAATTAAAAAAAAACCATATGGGTTTGGTTCATAAGGAAGTCCCAGAGTAAAGGGAGACATGTGATTAAATCATAAATTATAAGGCAGTGTGGTACATGTGACAATGGAAGCATATAAAATGTGCTGCACATAGCACAGAGAAATCAACTCCAATGTTGAGGGTGGTTAAGCAAGGTGTTAGGAGGGAGGCATTGTCTGAGCTGCAGTTTTCAGGAATGAATCAGAAGGTCAGCAGGGCAGGCTTCCTAAGCAGAGGGAATGCCTGAGTAAAGACTTGGAAACTATTGAGGCTCTTGGTGTCGTCAAGGCATCATGAGTGAAAGCGAGGAGTCACAAAACGGGAAAGCCACAAGGAAAGAGGCAAATCAGAAATAACCTGGCAGTTAGACTAAGGACTGGACCTCACTGGCCAAAGGGGGACCAGCCCAACAAAACCATTCCAAAAGTGGATGGTCAGAAAAGAAAAGCATCAGGAAACACTGCTGAGAGGCAGTGTGAATACAATCTCTTTAAATTAAAATGGCTGTCATCCCTCCACTGCCAGAAATCACAGCTGCAAAATACTGGACCTGATCTATGTTAATTCCATTTGTCATTGGATTCAATTTATTGATGGCTAAAAGGCTCTTTCTAGAAAAAGATTCATGACTTGAGAGAAAGAACTTACCGTTATGAGTCAGAAGACTTCTCCTGGAATGGACAGAATAAATAGCCAATAAAGCTTGGCCTGGATGACAAGTTTGGCTGTCTCCAGCCTGTGTAGTGGTCCATGTGAACGAGCACCAAGGCAGTGTGAGCAGGAAGGTGGCAGACACTGGGCTGGGAGTGGAGGTTGGGGTGAGAGTGGAAATGCCCTTGTAAATTGAAGGAAATCCCCTAAGGATTAGACTCCAACCTGAACACAGACCAGCAGCCTAGAAAGGCTGTTAAAATAAGAATACAGTTCTCCATCACTTTTTGCAGAAGTACAAGCATACTGCCACGTTATTAAGAACAGCATTGTGGGTTATGGGTTCAAGGGTGCAGATTAAATTTCTAACTGATGAAATCCACAAAGAGCAGAATTCATCCACTCAGCAGTTTTGGTTGTGCTGATGATGGGAAGCCACAGAAATTCTAGCTGTCTCACAACATTTGGGACAAACAACTGTCCTCCATTCCACGTGCTTTATTTACACATGTCACTCCAGAGAGCCATGAGGAACAAAACCTATGTATAATTATCAGAGCCAAGAACATAACCGTGCGATACATATAAACACAAAGTATCTTTTGCAAGGTACTAAGTTTGCAGAAACCCAACCACCATGTAAATCAAAGAAAGGGTTTCCATTGTTTGAAACTTTCAAGAGTTGTTCATCATTTTGGACAGTACCATGACTTACAGCAGCACAAATGGTAGTACTAGACTCTGTGTGCCTGTTTTTCACGGTCTCAGCATTCACAGCGGTTCCAAATACAAATGCAAGTAGGTCTTCTACTGTGGCCATGGTTGAAAATTTTCACATTGAAACACACCTCATTTTAGAAATTTCTTTCTTTTTATTTTTCCTTTATATTATTGCTAAGATATTAATGTTTTAAAAAGTTTTAATGTTTATATACTTTTTGAGAGAGAGGGACAGAACATGAGCGAGGGAAGGGCAGAGAGAGAGGGACACACAAGAATCTGAAGCAGGCTCCAGGCTCCAAGCTGTCAGCACAGAGCCCGACTTGGGGCTCGAACTCACGACCTGCGAGATCATGCCCTGAGGTGGAAGTCAGATGCTTAACCGACTGAGCCACCCAGATGCCCCTCTATTAACGTTTTAATTGTGTGAATAGGTATTTCATTTTAGGATAGTAAAGAGATTACAAAATATTTGCTATAATTAGGTGTCGGATCTGATAGAGTTAAGATTCACAGTATTAGATACAAGGGGGCTAAGAAACAGGGAGAAAGTTCCCAGCAGTTGCCCCTTCATTATCTCTAACAGGAGGAAGTTAAATGGCTCTGGTGGGCTCTCAGGGAGCTCCTGGACTGAAACTACAAGGGACTTTGTTACGGAAACTCCTGGGGGCAGAAGCAAAAGTGAGTTCCAGGAGTGGCTCGGAAGTTTGGAGCTACTCTGAGACCCAATTAAATGCAATTAAATTACACTCTGAAAATGCTGCAGAAATGTCAGGGGAAGTCGAGTCTTCTTACATTCTGAGATCAAGCCATGAATGGGTTCTGATTTAAAAAAAATTTTTTTAATCTTCATTTACTTTTGAGAGAGAGAGAGACAGAGTGCAAGCGGGGGAGGAACAGAGAGAGAGGAAGACACAAAATCCGATGCAGGCTCCAGACTGTCAGCACAGGGCCCATTGCAGGGCTCAAACCCATGAACCATCAGATCATGACCTGAGCTAATGTCGGTGGCTTAACCAACTGAGCCACCCAGGTGCCCCTGGGTTCTGCTTTTTAAAAGAATAATATCTCACACACAGAGACAGAAGGAAGCCCCGTTAAACTGTTTTCTATGAGAGGGCAGGGTGACCACTTACCAGCTTCTCTTCCATTGGGCACCAGCATTAGCTGAAATCATTAACTTGATTTCCTTCAGTCCAACAAGGTTTTGTATTGTTTTGTTTTCACCTGTGGGAGGATTTGGTGAAGATGATGATGATGGTAAAGACAAATGTGCTTGCTATGAGGTAAGCTGGCATACAGTGGAAAGAAAGACCCTTTGGGTTCTGATGTCAGTCTCCAGTTCCCCATCACCAGGCAACACAGAGACAGCCTTTAATCTGCGTAGCCAGGGCACTTGTTCTGACCCAGCCATGCTCCTTTGCACATCCCATATTATTCTTGATCCCACCCCTTACTGGGGTCTCTGTTCTGAACAGACATTCACATCAACGGTGTCTACCACAGTGCCCCGCCAGAGACGCATGAACAAGCTTCCTCAGTGTGCAGTGCCTATTTTGGAAGGTTCTAGACATTAACTGGATGGGAATTGGAGCCCTAAATAGCACTTCTCAGGGTACTCATGATGTTACTAAGTTGCCAGCAACAATAGTATCCTTTCTCATCTCCCAGGGGTTTATCTGACTCAAATCCTGTTGTCTCCACTTCCCTTGGTGAAAATATCAAAAGGTCAGTGCTTGAACTAGCTGAGGAAAATCGTGTTGTACCCAAAGAGTAGCATACTAAACCCAATCTGAGGGAGAACTTTTAATTGAAGTGCTTCTACCGAACCCATATGGCTCATACTATCAGCACCAAAAGTCATTTACAGAAAGCTGTAGGTCAGGTGTTGATCCCTTTAAGAATTTGGAACTTTTGTGGCAGTTTTGGAGGAATTTTCCTCTGAAGGCATTACAAGTAATAGCAAAAATAACAAAAACACCAACACCAATAAAATGGTATTTATTGGGCCCTAACCACACTTCAGGCGTCATGCCAATGGCAGGTGGCCTCCACCATTTCATTCCTCACAACTACTCCATGATAGAAGTATTATCATCTCCAATTTCTAGACCAGCAAACTGAAGTCTGTGTATGCTAATTAGCTTTTCCAAGCAGCTTGGAAGTAGATTTGAGTCCAGGACTGAATCCAATGCCCTTGTTTTCACCACTGCCCCATGAGAGGTAGCATGGACCATGGACAGAGTATGAACTCCAGCGTAAAACATGTTCCTGCTCACTGGCTGTGGGACCTGGAATAAAAATCTCAACACTGGGCTTCCGTTTCTCCAAAATTCCACAGGCTGTATAAGCTGATCGGTCAGAGGAGACACCATAGATGGGTGCAGACAGTTGCCTGAGGTTGGGCTGGCTTGTTTATTCTCTGAATTGGCCTCAGGAGACAGCTGAAAGGTCATGCAGAGGGTGCTCCCAGGTGCACACTGACTGCAAGAGCATGAGATGCACATTTGAAGCAGAATGGTTGCAACTGATTTATAGATTTACATTTGTAAGGCCAGCGCTCTTGAAGCTGTTCATTTGCTGGCCGGTCCCTTTGTGCAAGGTGATTTGTGGAGACAGCTGTCCTCAGTTTTCTGCTGTCTTGAGTGTTTTCAATCATTGCTATCTGAATACAGCTGAGATTTCCTCACCCTTCTGGATTTTGCTGCTATTGGGTGTTAGAAACTGCTGAGAACCAAATCTAAAGAAAAAAAATATATAGTTATATGATATATTATGTTCTATAATATAGTCTTACATATTATACAACATATGTATTATATAACTAATAATAAATAATATATATCTGATATTATATGTGTGTATATATATATCAGAGCCCAATTACCAGCTGCATGTACACAAAAGTTAAAACTATTTATATATCAAATCAAATATGCCGTACCATGACTGAATTAATCCATAAAATGGTTATAAAACTCTCCAAAGCATAAATTTAAAAGGAATATAGATTTTATCTAATCACAGTTCTTGAGAGGAGATACGGTAACAAGAACTAGGTCCTTCTCCATCTCTGCTGCTAGCTAGCTCTGTGAACTCTGTAAGACACAGAGAGGTCAATAACAGCATGCGGGTCAGACAATTTAACTTATGGTGTGGCAGGGCATTGATTTGCACAGTACAACAATACAATTCAGATGTGGAATAATGACAAAACAAACAAAAGTCCTGTTTGTCCCTCACCTACACACATCGTCGTGAGGCTCTCATTTCCATGGCGGAAATACCTTAGGGGAAAATGAAATACTTAAATTCCACAAGTCAAAGGGATTTAGTCTCGAGTTTTGTGAAAAAGTCTCCTTCAGTGCAATAATTTCATTTGAACAAATAGTTAATTCAAACTCCCTTTCTCTTTAGTGTCAACATTCTCCTTTTTCTTCCCTCTTCACAGTATAGTATCTGAGTAGAGGAGACGTCTATTATGTATCTGCTGCTTGGCAGGGTGAGCCATCTGGTCTACCTGCTTTCCTTCCCTCACTGCTCTACAGCGTCCATGTCATTGGTGCAGAAAGGCTCCTAGGCACTTTCTACCAGTGTCTGTGGAGATACAGCTAAGCCTGGTTAATTTAGGGGATCGTGCTGGCCCCTGCTCCTTAACCTACTGATTCTAGTGGTCAAAACAAATCAAGAAGTAAATGTCTGAGAAAGTATGGGAGAGACGACTTTATTCCAACTACACCCACGACATCAATAATCATCTACAGTAGATGACTCAACACGTTTTATCTCCAGTCCTATTCCTTGAGCAGCTGACATATGTAGCCAACTACTACTTCCTATCTCCATCTGGTGTCTGAAAGACACCTTAACTTGAAAATCTTCGACCAAATTCATCATCTGTAATCCCCCACATCTGGCCTTATTTCAGTTTTCCTTAAAACAGAAAGTACATCTACCATCTAGGAGCTATTCAAGCTAGAAGTTTAGAGTTCATTCTTCAAAGCCTCTACCTCAGCCTCTATATATAACCCATTATCAGGTCCTGTTGCTTTGCATTCTGATTACCTCACAGATCTTTCCCCTTCTCTCTGTCTTCACTGCCACCTGCTACTCAAAGCCACCATTTTCTTTCAACGGGACTTTTTCAAGGGCCTCCGACTTCTTTACCTGTATCCACTCTGGCCTTCTAATCTACTTTCCACCTCAAGTGGAGTAATGTTTGCTAAGTAAACACAGTGCCGTCAGCACATGCATACACACACACACACACACACACACACACACACACACACTTCTTAAAACTCTAGCTGGCATTCTATTCTAAGAGAAAGACCAAAATATATTTTTTAATTTTTTTTTAACATTTATTTATTTTTGAGAGACAGAGAGAGACAGAGTATGAGCAGGGGAGGAGCAGAGAGAGAAGGAGACACATATTTCGAAGCAGGCTGCAGGCTCCCAGCTGTCAGCACAGAGCCCCACGCGGGGCTCGAACTCACAAACTGCAAGATCATGACCTGAGCCAACGTCGGACGCTTAACCGACCGAGCCACCCAGGCGCCCCAAGACCAAAATATTTAACATGTCTCTCAGAATCCTGCATCATTTGGTCCCCACTTTTCTCTGCAGCTCCCCTCACACATTTTCCTTCAGTCTCTGAGTTCCAATGACACTGGTCTGATTTCAATCTTTCACTCTGAAAGGCTTCTTCCTGACACAGGGCCTTTGTCTCTGCTTTTCCCTCTGTCTCAAAGGCTCCTCTCCCCACTTAGCCCTTCTTTGCCTGACTAACAGAAACTCTTCCTTCTGACCTCACCTTATCATTGTTTCCCCAGGAAGCCTTTCTAACCTTCCTAACAACATAAAATCCCCTTGTCAATTGTACTTTTTCTCAGCTCTCAGTTTACACATATGTATATGATTCTTTGATTAATGGACATCTCTCTCACTAGATTGAAAGCTTCCTGAGAGCAGGAAATATATCTGCTTTTGCTCACCATTTTATCCTCGGCACTCAGAAGCATGCATGGCACATAGTAAGGTGCGTGTGTGTATTTTTTTTTATTTCTACTCATTGAATACATAACTAACTGAATAAAATCCATCCAGAAACTGTTTGATTACATTTTTAAAAAATATAGTTCTTGATATTTGCGGTATTGACGGTCAACAGGAGAAAAGTTTTTAGCTCGGAGATTTTGACAGCAGCCTATGCTACCTATTAGTTCTGTAAAGTTTGCAAAATCATTTAACTCAGCAGCAGTTAAAATAATAATACCTGCTTTCAATCACAGAGCTACAGATAAACTGTCAAGTATTATACAGATAGAAGGCATTATGATTTTATTAGCAAAGTTTTAAAAGTTTTCTATGCAAAAGCCACAAAAAAGCATAAGAACATATAAGTAATGTTGAAAAAAAGCCTTAAATTCCCCCCCACACAGACTTTAACTTTATATTATTTAATATGGATATTTAGTCAAATATTTATGGAATATTCTTTAGGTTCCTAGTACCTTGCAAAAAATATCTATTTATTTCCTATCATGTAATTATTAGTATAGTTCAGTTAGGTAGGGGGTAGCAGGTTCTTTACCACAGATAAGGAAACTAAGTTTTAAGCAAGTAACTGCCTTGTCCGAGGTCATGAGCTGGTAAGGGGTGAGTGAGGATTCCAACACCTGGTCTCTGAGACTTCAAAACCTATCCACCCTTCTTGAAATTTGTGTTAATTTAAAGGACAAATTTTATCAAACAAAAGTACAATGTTACTTTTCTTCAGTGGGGGGGCAAGGAAGATCATTATTGTAAACCCCAAATTAGTAGTCTAGAAAATGGCCAGCAAGAAATAGATCAAAGACCTGAGAAAAAAGAATATATAGAAATCATGAAGGAAAAGCTTAGAGATTTAAAGCCTGTATTTCCAGAAGACCTAACAAATTAATAACAAATATTTTAGAAGTTTAAAGGGTGACAGATAATAGGAGGTAGTAGTTAGACAAATAAACAGAGAAAATGTTCCTGAGATAATAACAAAAAACTTAAATCTGCACGATTGAAAGGGCTCTCTGATTTCAAGCCTGGAAGATTCTTAGGCATGCCTTAATAAAATTTCTGATCTCTTAAGGATAAAGAGAAAACTCTGACACACCACCAAGAGAAAAAAAAAAGCTGCCTACCCAGGAAGAAAAAAAAAATCAGACTGGCACCTACAACCTTGGAAGTTAAGCAGTAAGGTTAAATCCACAGCTATGAGCAAAGGCTGAAGCTGAATTCTGTACCCTGTGAAGATATGATCACCCTGCCATGGAGGATGTCCAAGACTTCAGAGAGTGAATTATGCATCTAGTCCGTCTTAGGACAGTACTCAGCAATATGAATTAAATAATAAGTGAGACCAAAAAGAAATCACAAGATGAAAAAAGAAAAATTAAAAATCAGTGAAAAATAAATCTGATTGATTTGTATATAAATATGGGTGCAGACACACATACAGCTGAAGATATGAAAATGATGATAAACTATCTGATTTTGCTCAAACAGAGGGTTAAAGAAGGACGCTTGAAATAGCAGAGGAGGAAAACACTAATAGAGACTGACTCCCAGCAAAATCTAGGAATTGAGAGTGAGGAAGAATGAAAGCATTCCAAAAGTTTAATGGTACAAAGAGGAGAGAGAAAGGAAAAGTATTTTAAAGTTTATTTATTTATTTATTTATTTATTTTGAGAGAGGGAGAGCAGGGAGGGGCAGAGAGAGAGGGAGAGAGAGAGAATCCCAAGCAGGCTCCACGCTGTCAGCACAGAGCCCTAGGTGGGGTTTGAGCTTACAAACCATGAGATCATGACCTGAGCAGAAGTCAGATGCTTAAGCAACTGAGTCACCCAGGTGCCCCAAGTATTTTAATAATTTCACCCTCTAGGGCAGGGGGAACTCGAGAAATAGAACACCAAACGTTGAAAGCACCCCAAATGAGGGAAATAGTCAGTTTAGTCATCTTCTGGAAGACAGTCATTAAGAAAAGGGAAAAATACACTACCACTTCCAAATTAACAAGGGGACAGACATAGAATGAACATCAACTTAAACCAGCTAGGTTAAGAAAAGGGAAACAAAGCAAGTAATGAAATGCAGAGACTGAAGAAATACAGTCATTATATCAAATTTGAATATGCTGAGGTATCCTATTAAAATACAAAGACTGTCAGACTAGATTTTATATATATAGATATAGATATAGATATAGATATAGATATAGATATATAGATATATATATACATATATATATATCTGTTTGCAGAAAACACATTTCAGTAATAAAGAATGATGGAAAATGAAAAGATAAGCAAGGAGATACCAGACAAATGCAAACAAAAAGAAAACAGATGCGACAATATTAATACCAGATAAGGTGAAATTTAAAGTTAAAATGGTATATAGGATTGAAAGAATCATTATGTACTCATAAAAAGCACAGTTTAGGAATTTAGCTAAATCATTATAAACTATATATACTAAAAAAAAAAAAAAAAACACGGGAGCTAAATATATGGAACAAAAACTACTATCTATACAAGGAAAACTTGAAGAAAATGAGATCGTATTAGGAGCCTTCAATCCAGTTGTCTCAGAACCTATTCCTCAAAGGTAAATAATGATAGGGGCGCCTAAGTGGCTCAGTTAGGCAACTGACTCTTGATTTTGGCTCAGGTTTGTGAGATAGAGCACCCGGTAGGGCTTTGCACTGACAGCCTCATGTAGGTCTCCATGCTGACACCGTGGAGTCTGCTTGGGATTCTTTCTGTCTCCCTCTCCTTCTGCCCCTCCCGCTCCCCCGTGCGTGCACACACATGCACTCTCTGTCTCTCTCTCTCTCTCTCTCTCTCTCTCGAAATAAATAAATAAACTTAAAAAAAAAAGGTGAGTAAGAATAGAAGAATTTAATAATACCGTCAATAAACTTGATTTAATAGTATATGTAGTGGGGCACAGAAGTTGGTTTGTACCAGCTTTGGAGAGTCAATTGTGAGTATCTCTACCCATTTCCATATTGAGTGATGTCGTGTTGGTAGCTAGAAACAGGCCATGGTGGTCATATATACACCATGGAAATGGCAAATGCCACAGATGCTACAAATCATCATATCCAGAGAGTTTGCTGTTACCAGCACACCACTGGGTCTGCACATGAAAATTTACACTTAAATAGAGAATACAGTTTTTCTCATATATACAGGGAGCATTTTGAAAAATTAATCATGCACTTGATCCAAAACTTTAACAGATTCTAAAACTGGAGGTTTTTACAAACTATATTTTTTTTGATCACATATGCCAATGAAAGTTGAAATAAGTAATAAAAAAGCGCCGTGAATTACTACTGAAAATTTAGAAACACGTTTCTAATAAGTATTAGATCAAAAAGCACAATGAAAGGACTCAGAATCATCTAGAAAGCAAGGAAAGGGAGAACCATTCATTCAGAGTCTATGGGACAAAGCTCTACTCCAAAGAAATTTTATAGCCTTAAATGCATTGATTATTAAAGAAAGAGTAAGAAAGAGTTGCACGAAGAGCAGAAGAACTCACCTTAAGAAATTAGAAGGAATCACAAAATGAACCAAATAGCAATGAAAAGAGAACTAATAATAAAAATGAAACTAATAAAATAGAAAACATAGAACATAAAAGATTTAAAAAAAAACTACAAATGGACTCTTTGAAGGGAAAAAATAAGGTTTTCATCAGGATCTTGAATTAAAAAAAACAAGACAGCAAAAATAGAACAATATTAGAATTAAGAAAAGAAATATAGCCACAGATGTGGGAGAAATTAAGATAATCTATAAGACAATGAAACTAAGGAAACACATTTGAAAATGCTTTTCTTGTAAAACACTAATTCTTTAAACATCTAAGAAGAAAAGGAAAATTCGAATATTCCAATCACCCTAAAATTGGAAAAGAGATGAAAATTCCACCATTTAAAAAAGTACAAGACCATCTGGGTTTATAACTATGTTTTAGCCACCTTTTAAAGAATAGATACATATTTATTTAATATATTCCATTCCTGGGAAGAACATGAAAATGTCTCCAGTTAACTTTTGGAAGATAAAATTATTCTAATACCAAACCTGATAACTAAAATTTTAAAAAAAGAAGAGAGGAATAGAAAGAAAACTTTTTTCTAGACGTTAGCTCCATAAGGACAGAGATGTTTACACTTAAATACTGTAACCTCAGCACCCAGACTAACGCATGACATAAAGCAGGTGTTCACTAAACACCTTTTGAATGAATAACAGACCAGTTTTCCTCACAGATAAAGATGCCCAAACTAAAAACAAGTGTTAGCAAACAGAATCTGACAACAAATCAAAATATTTATAGCATACTAACAGGTGCTGAAAAGACATTTGATACCCTAATGTCATAAAGCATTTTAATTAAAATCAGACATTACAGAAGAAATGATATATAATACCAAGATTCTTAATTATTATCATGAAAGCTCTAGACAATTCAGCAAGTAAAAAAAGTAAAATAAGTATTGAAAAAGAAAAACAGAATAATATATTACTGTTGATGCATGTACCTATACCTAGAAAACCTAATGATCGTAGAGAAATTTCCATAGGCATCACTGAGTGAAAAAATCAAAATGTACTAACGTGGGAATAATATCTCATTTTCTAAAACAAAAGCAAAAAAAAATATTCAAAAGGGAGAGAGAGAGTTAAACATGGAAAGATACATAGAATATTATTTTGGATTATCATGTATCAAAGAACTGAGTCAAGGAAGAAGAGCAGGAAGGAAAAGCCAGGTAACATTCAAATGCAAAAAAAATTTCATATGTATACACATATACACACTTATGCAAAATTATGTGTGTATATGAATGTCTGCAAAATTATATATACATGCATATATAAAACATACATAAAGAAATTAAACTTTCAATTTTATTAGCAGAATAGTTTTTAAACGACTCACTTTTTTAGTTTTAAGCAATTGTGCTGCTTCCAAGGAAGGTACAGAATGAAATAATTCAGAGGTTATGCTTCCCAACTGCAACTCAAGGGGGTGAGAGGCAGATTGAGAGCACAGAGCGTGAACTCCAACACCATCTCCTTCTAGGGCCCTAGCACCCACCCCTCCCCCCCAACACACACACACCTGCTTTGAGGCACCATCTTTCCAACTTTCCATAGGGAATGCCCTCCCACTGCCTGGTGATTTATTAGTCACAAGAGAAAATTAGCTAACCACAAGTGTGCTGGATACAGTTTCTCCACCAATGGGCCCCGTTAGAGGGTTGGTTCCACTGCTTTATGTTCCTGTTCAGTCAAATAACTGCATGGTTAAAATTTCTAATTGTCTCTTTTCCCGAAGCTTCTAATCCCTCTGTTCCACACTTATAAAACCAGGAGTAGGTGAGACCATCTTGAAGAGCCTTCATTCTAAAGCAGCAAACTTCCATCCCATTCATTTGACCCCGGCTTTCTGAAAAGGGTAGCTCAACAAACATTCAGATGGGTACCCATGATGTGTACTCCATACTTGAATGAATGGTTCAAATGTATTCAGCAATGCTAGAAAGGCTCAGTATATTTTACCTTATAAAGTAACAAAAATATGAGAGAACTTAAATCAACTTAATTCATTAAGATCAAAATAACATATTTAATCTTACATTTTTCTTACAAACTTTTGATATAAAATATGTTCATACAAGAAGTAAATTTTGTAGTCTTTATTACCTATCCTCTGATATTAGGTATATTTTGGATTCCACTGCAGTACCAAGATTATTCCTACATTTGTTTTCACCGTGGCATTATTTAAAAATCCCTGTTCACACAAGTCCATGGCAACAAAAGATAGAAGCACATCCATTTTATGTCTTGAGATATTTGGATATTCCTAAGTTGGACTAATTGAAAAGTATTAATTGTTTCATTATGAACAATCTTCTTTTTAGAGAAACTAAGGGCTTCAATTGTTCATCTCCAAGTTTGCAATAGTTCTTTGTCTTTTTAAAATTAATACATAACTTTGAAAACCACAAAATTATGCCCTTTTGATTAAAACTCTTTAAGCTATACTGGATTGATGACAGACTAATTTGTTTAGTAAAAATATTTAATTAACAATTAACATTCCATAGCACAATAACATCTGTCACCCTTAAGCAGCCTCCTGGAATCAAGAGAGGCCTATATGTAGATTACTGAGAAACTGAGTAGATCTGGAACCATTTGTTGGTAGTTAGCACATTACAGCAAAATAAAACTTACCACCGGAAGGCAAAATGTCTTTCTAGAGACAAATATAGCTGTATACTTACTTTTTAAGTTTAATTTCTCCTATTAATCTGAATCTGGCCCAATTCCTTGCAAAATAATATCCAAGTTGTTTCACAATAAAGATACATTTGTCCTTCCTCATATTAACAACCATCTAGTTGCACACTGAAATCACTCTTTCTAGTCCTCAAATTTCCTCTTTATCCCCCAAAGGGGAAACAGACATCTCAGTCCATCCTGACACAACACATTATTGTTAATATTTGATGAATACCCAGCTTTCCCCCGCTAGAGTATAAACTCTATGAAGTCAGAATCCTTGTAGGATCACCAATGTCATTGTTTCTTGAGCTTTGTATTGTTCCTGGAACATGGTAGGAAGTCAGCATTTGTGGGAACAAGAAGAGGGAGAATGGGAAGGGGAAGGAAGGAAAGAAGGAAGTCAGGAAGCAAGCAGGCATATAATAATAAATGATAGTTTATTGTTCAATAAGTGGTCATGATTATGATTGCTGTCACTATTCATATTTTATAGATGGAGTTGTAAGTCCATTTGCTTGCATTTACGAAGACTTCATTAGTCCTTCAGACATTTTGTTGGGGCTTAGCTACAATATAATCATATTTCCAGGCTAACATCTCTGAAAGAAATTTACTGTGGCTTCTGTTTTATTTCTAAGCTAAGTATAGGGTATTGACATTTTAAAACAAAGCAACAACAAAAAAGTCTTTCTGAAGATATTTGCACCAAGAACAGCAAGTTATAGTTTCATGAGGAAATGGATTTTCTATGAAATGCCAAATTCCATTAAATGGCTATTTCATAGAGTTCAGCAAAATAGTGTTTTTTTTTTTAAGTTTACATGTTTAAATTTAGATCACTGAAAGTCCATTTCAAGAATGTTTTCTGAACACAGAAAGAGCATCTTCACTCAGTTGTGAAGAAGGCCAATTTTCTTCTACTTTACACTTTCACTCACCATTTTGCTCTTCTGAGCTAGAAAAGCAAACGATGACACTCTGTTAGCCTCTAAAGTCTCTATTAGTGTCCACATAATCATCCCTAGAGTACTATTTTAGCACTTTCCAGAGAAGTTATCAGATTCAAAAAACATGGCTATTTGTCAGTTTCCTCTTTTCTCTGTATCAAGTTGAATTTCCCCCTCCCCTGTCTTTCTCACCTGGAATGTGTTCTCAGTGTTTGAAATCATTTTAAACTAAAAAAGTAATTCTCCATCTTTGTTGGTTCTATCCGAAAAAAAGGAAACGAGGTGTCATTAACGTCCACACTGTCCTATCCCTCACCCATGGCAGACATCAATAATTGATTACAGCAAACCCAGAGCCTAGATTTGAACACAGAGTTCATATCAACATGGGCTTCCAGGCAGTCACCCGCAATTAATTAGACGATTTATGTGAGAAAAAGCTTGTTCTGCCGTCACTGGTCTAGAAACTACCTGAAAGCAGTTAGGGCAATTAGATACCCTGACATCCATTTCAGTTCTATTATTCATTCTCACCTACAAATCATTTCACCCCCCAAATTTAGGAGAGACAACACAAGCAATCTTTCATACTCTAGAACAGTAAAATTTCAACATTTGCCATTCTGTCAACAATCAAGTAAGAGAGTAGCAACTAGGTGTAAGTTTAAGTTGTAGTAGTTGTGTGTCCTAGGGAAAGACACCCCCATGTATCCTCTGTAAAGTTGAAATCAAACTCCATGATTGAATTACACTATCATTCCCCAACTGGCCTTTTAGTGGTCAAGATTGCAGTGGTCTCTATAGATCTATAAATCAAGAAAAAGTAAGTACATGAGAAGTCTGTAAGATGGATGTTATTGGAAATGTGGAGTAAAGTTGGTCTTGGGTGAAAAGGAATAGAAAGGAGATCTCAGGAAGAGAGGGAGAGAATATGGAACTAACCCTGCCCATTCAGGTTGACAAAACGTGAGACAAGAAAGGTATTAATGCTCCTGCAGAATGGAAGTCCCAGACTGTGAAAGAAGGTATGGCCACAGTCATCTAGTCAGAACCCACCATATTTTACCTCAAAAAGTGTGGTGTCTGTGGAACTTGGCATCTGGGTATTTTGTGCTATAGTCCATCTGAGTCACCCAAATTTTCATTTAATGGTACAGCATGTTTTTATAATTGAAGCTATGGAAGAGGGATATGTCCTGATTATGAAGTAAACTGGAGGAGGGATTGGGTAATTATCCGGGTCGATAATCTTCAGAGCCCAAACTCAAGAAATAATCACACATTGCCACCATTTTCTATGTGGAAGTGGCAAGAATGTACCTTTGGTTAATAGGTTAATATTTTTCATCAGGCAAAATGTTACCAAGTTAACATGTTTAAAATGATTACGTGCTCTTTAAAAAAGTGATCTTTATACAATAGAATATTTGGGTAGCAGAAACTAACTTCTATGTACATCTTTCTTTTATTCAATCCCCCCCCCCCCAAATCCATGATCAAAGCTGTTCTAAGAGTTGTAATACTAAAGTAAGGCATTGTTTTTCTTGTACAGGGGGATGGTCTTCCCAACCCAGTATCTATAGAAGGCATCATGTGAGTACTTTCCACAGCAATGGGAATAAGTCTGTCCACACCACTCACCTGGACCCCATTACAAGTATACCTGTTAGGTAGTATAATTTGAGGTCCCGGTCTTGTATTTTTTTTTTTTTTTTTTTTTTTTGCAAAACTGGGAATTAAACATGTGAACTTGGTCTCAAATAAATGTCATTTGTTGGAATTCAATTGAGATACACTGTCTCTCCTATCCCTGTGGAAATAATAATCCAGCTTCCAGCTACTTTAATATTATGTAAAGTCCTAGTTAAATAACAAAAACAAAAACAAACAAACAAACAACAACAAAAACCACCTGCCCTGAGATCCACCCTGACTCCTCTCATGCAGGACCCTAGCTAATGCTAAAAGCGTAATATGATTTTTATGAAGAGGGGGATGTTCCTTGACATGAAATAAAACACGCTGTTATTAGAAGGAAACCAGAGGAGCTTATGAAGGTTCAAAATCTTCCCCATATTTTTCTGGTTTGCTAAATAGAGAACTGATGAATCACATGAATGGGTGTGCTCATGTTCCTCTCCCCAGCTCCAAGCTCCTCTCCTTTTGGGAGGGGGCGGCTTGAAATGTAGAGCACTCTCTCAGCCTGCTTTCAACCCTCTGGTCTCCCTTCAAAGCAGTAGAAGTCTAGAAACTGTTACGAATTTTCCCCTGATCTGACTGGAGACACAGTTTCAGGAGAGAAGAATCAAACAGCCTACATCAGTCAGAATTCCCCAGAGAAGAAGAATCACATATATGTAGGGATATATATACAGATAAGAGATAAGAGAGAGACAATAGGGTATATTTTATTTTTGTAAAATATAATATGTATTTAAATATTATATATTTAAATATTATATATTTTTAAATATATTTCCATATATATATTTTATAAATAAAGACATTTGTTTCAAGAAATTGGCTCATGCAATTGTGGGAGCTGGTAAGCCCAAAACTCCTAAGGCAGGCCAGTATGCTAGAAATTCAGGCAAGAGTTGCAGTCTTGAGTCCAAAATCTATAGGGAAGACTAGCAGGCTGGAAAGCACAGGCAGGATTTTTATGTTACAGTCTCAAGGCAAAATTCTTTCTTCTCCCCCAAACCTTAGTTTCTATACTTAAGATCTTCAACTGATTATGTGAGTACCACTCACATTATCAAGGGCTATCGCTTTCATCTCAAGTCAACTGTAATTGTAAATGTTAATAACATCTACAAAATACCTTCCTGACAATATCTAGACTAGTGTTTGATCCAACAACTAGGCACAATAGCCTAGCCACGTTGACAATTGAAATTAAGCATCATGCATCAGTCCTACTGGTGTGTCAAATTGTTGATCTTCCAGAAATTAATTCTTTACATATCATTCTACCAGGTTAATAAATATGTGATTTTTCTTGTTCTAAAATAAATTCAAGAAACGTCAAAATGATTGCTTCATAAATAGCACAGACCCTTTAGAGGAGAAAATTGTGTTGCAAGCTTTAGAGTTGTTTAAAGATAAAAGAAAATCTCTAAAGCATTGCAAGGTCCTTAAATATAGGAATAAATTATAGGACTAAATGTAGAAATAAATTGGAATTTGAAAACATTCTAAGGGTAGATGTCTGATACTGTTATCACTGCAGAAGTATACGACTTCTGGAACTGAAGCAACACAGTTAAAGCCAACACACACACAAGACATGCTATACCAGCAGGTTTTTCCCTTTTACAGGAAAGAGAAGTACAACCTTATAAAGAAGTTTACATTCTCTGTGATTGCTTTGGCTTCAGTAAATAAGATCGAGAAGAAAATGAAGGTGTTTCATAGTCACCAAAAATTCAACAATAGACAAAATGTGGAACTGATTTATTTTATGACACCATAAATTCAACATCCTATTGTTCTAAAAGTGCCTTTCATTTGTTCGTGAGTGTTGTTATTCAACATGATCACATGCCTGCTATGTCCCAGGTTCTCTGCTGGTTACTGGCGATGCAGTGTTTCCAGCATCATGGCAGTGATACACAGAAGGAATTGCTTGTGTTTATAAAATACATGTGAGGCAGAGAGATAACATTTTTTTTTTGTGCATAAATACATAAACATTGCCTGAATGGCTATACCATCACCTTCCAGATAGGTGCGTTGGCCAAGCTGGGTCAACAACATTTGTGTATGCTTAGTAACGTCCCTCTTTGAAGTATGTCTACCTCCCAACACACCCACCATGCTCCCGGATCCATCATTTTTCTTTCTTTTCTGGTCGCTTTGAGTTTTTCCTCAAAGTAGCACAGATCATCCCTTATTTGTTTGTATCTGTTTCTTGTTCATCATTATATCCCCTGTTCTTGGCACAATGCCTAGAAAAGGAAAGGAGATGAATAGTTATTTGTTGAGTGAATGAACGAATGGTAATTCACAGTTGTATGAAATCCAAAACCTGCCCTGAGTCAGGGGATGAGGAAAATATACCTTACTCCCTGACCAAACAGTCATCCCCAACCATAGGCTATCTACATTACTATCTTTGAAAAAGATACATCTTTGAGAGTAGAAAACCCATTAATGGACCTAAAACTATATAGTCAACTAATTTTTGACAAAGCAGGAAAGCATATCCAATGGAAAAAAAAGTCTCTTCAACAAATGGTGCTGGGAAAACTGGACAACAACATGCAAAAGAATGAAACTGGACCACTTTCTTACACCATACACAAAAACAAATTCAGAATGGATTAAAGACCTACATGTGAGACAGGAAACCATCAAAATCCTAGAGGAGAACACAGGCAGCAACCTCTTTGACACCAGCCATAGCAACTTCTTACTAGACATGTCTCTGGAGGCAAGGGAAACAAAAGCAAAAATAAACTACTGGAACTTCATCAAGATAAAAAGCTTCTGCACAGTGAAGGAAACAACTAAAAGGAAGCCTTAGGAATGACAGAAGATATTTGCAAATGATATATCTGATAAAGGGTTAGTATCCAAAATCTATAAAGACCTTATCAAACTTGACACCCAAGAAATAAATAATCCAGTTAAAAAATGGGCAAAAGACATGAATAGACACTTTTCCAAAGAAGACATCCAGATGGCCAACAGACATATGAAAAGATGCTCAACATCATTCATTATCAGGGAAATACAAATCAAAACCACAATGAGATACCACCTCACACCAGTCAGAATAGCTAAAATTACCAACCCAGGAAACAATAGATTTTGGCAAGGATGAAGAGAAAGGGGAACCCTCTTACACTACTGGTGGGAATGCAAACTGGTGCAGCTACTCTGGAAAACAATATGAAGTTTTCTCAAAAAGTTAAAAATAGAACTACCCTCTAATCCAGCAATTGCACTACTAGGTATTTTCCCAAAGGATACAAAAATACTGTATCAAAGGGGCACATGCACCCCAAGGTTTATAGCAGCACTATCAACAATGGAAAATTATGTTAAGAGCCCAAATGTCCATTGACTGCTGAATGGATAAAGAAGATGTGTTACTCAGCCATAAAAAAGAATGAAATCTTGCCATTTGCAATGATGTGGATGGAGCAAGACTAAGTGAAGTAGGTCAGAGAAAGACAAATACCATATGATTTCACTCATATGTGGAATTTAATAAACAAAACAGTTGAACATAGGGGAAAGAAAAAGAGAGAGAGAGAGAGAGGCAAACCATAAGAGAGACTCTTAACTATAGAGAACAAATGGAGGTTTGCTGGGGGGGGAGGAACGTGGGGGGGGGTGATGGGCTAAATGGGTGATATGTATTAAGGAAGGCATTTGTTGTGATGTGCACTGGGTGCTATGAATCACTAAATCCGACTCCCGAAACTAATATTACACTATATGTCAACTAACTAGAATTCAAATAAAAACTTGAAATACTAAAAAAAAGAAAAAAAAGAGACATCCATGAAGTACAAGAACAATGGGGACCCTCTCTTCACCTGAGAGAATTAAGCTCTAATGGCCTGAAGCATCTACTATGTCAGAAATTAACTTCTCTCTTATGCATCTAGAATGTTCTATGTCATCTTTAGGAAAACTGTGAAAATAGTCACCCAAATCATTTTCTGTGGTCAGTTGGGAAAGGCTGAGTGGAGGTATCCCCATGCCTGAGCGGCAAGCCTTCTATGCTGTGTAATTGCAATTATGCTGAGTCACTATAGATAATTACTCTTCATTATTGGCTAATTTCTTCTATTTCCTGGTATTCTGTTTAACCCTGCCCAGCTTAATTCTATATTGGTGGCAGGAACCTATACTTTAAGCCTGCCGTTTTAACTCCTCACTATTAGGGAACACTTCCTTTCTCAAGTCCTCTTTGTCCATTTCAGTACTGCATACTATGGGGAGCTAGGCATGGGGGGTTCCATGCTGCTGGTCCGGGTCATCATGCAGTTTCTGATATTTCTCGGTAGGCCACAGAACACAGTCAGTGCCAAGAATTTCAGGAGATTGGGGCGGGGAGCCTAGAACCCCACGGTGAAGTCTGTTGCAGAGCATACAGCACTAGGAGCTAATCCAGGGACAGCCAGAACACCAGGTGGAGGAGGGAGCGAGCAGGACTGAGCGTTCCCGTGCAGTGGAGGCCTGCTGGCCGGCTGACTCACCATCATTCTCCTGAGAAAAACAGGACTCCCTCTCCCTCTGCTTTGCTGCTCTTGGGAGGAGCCCAAACCCCAAGGCAGCTGGGACAAGAAGGTGAAAACAAGGCTTTTTGATCACTTTATATGAAGCCTTGATATAAGGAGACGAGAGCCTATTTCCTTCTATTTCCCTCAAACAAAATATGGCTCAGCAGTTTGCTTAATCAGAATACATCCTGGCTATTTTCTCGGCTATTTTACCACTTTAAGTCCGCCAACCACTCTTTTAAGACAGATGTGACAGGAACAGTACAACCTGTATGTCTCTTCAGGAACAATAAGTACAGAATTATTATAGATACAGGAGATGCACGCCTTTCATATATCCTTGTTTTGCTGCTGAATTTCTAAAGTTCAGATCCTTATCTAAAATTTCCAGTAGTATATATAACAGCCTAGGGGCACCTGGGTCGCTCTGTTGGTTAAGCGTCTGCCTCTTGATTTCAGCTCAGGTCACTATCGATCTCATGGTCATGAGATCGAGCCCACCAGGGGGCCCCATACACAAAACCTGTTTGGGGTTCTCTCTCTCTGCCCCTCCCTGACTCATGTGCGCGCTCTCTTTCTCTCTCTCAAAATAAAGAAATAAACATTTAAAAATAAAATAAAATAAAGCAAAATTGTTCTCTAATACCACTTGGGGGCTAAGTGATACTGGTAAATAAAATAAGTCATTCAATTAGGTTTTTCTTTGTGTCTGAAAGATGTTTGCTATCATTTAATAGGTTTAGAAATAAAAGATCAGCCCTACACAGACTGCTCCCCTCCTCAAAGATCTAAGTCAGCTGTGGATGTGTTGACCAGACCAAGAAGGTCCCCATTTGGGGTAAGTCACTGAGGAAAATGAGATGAAGCATACTTCCATGCTTCTTGATGGTTTTTTCTCTTCAGAGAAACTGTTGGAATAATAGTCTATGTGGTCATCCAAACACTGTACTTATGAAACATGAATATATAACAGCAATAAAAGCAAATACAGTTGATCTTTGAACAGCATGGGTTTGAACTGCACAGACCCACTTAAGTGTGGATTCTTTGACTAAAAATGAATTTCTCTTCCAAATGGTTTCCTTAATAACGATTTCTTTTCTCTAGATTACTTTATTGTAATAATATAGTATAGAATACCTTCAACCTACAAAATATGTGTTCGTTGACTGTTGATATTATCGGTAAGGCTTCCTGTCACAGTAGGCTATTAGTAGTTACGTTTTGGGGGAGTTAAGGTTATACATGAATTTCTGGCTGCATGGGGCTCCGAACGCTCATGTTGTTCAAGGGTCAGTCTACCAGACCACTTACTGTGAGCAAGCAGGTACCATAAACCTTTTACATATATCATATCATGGAGCTCTGATAAAAACCCCATGGAAGGGATGCCCCTATTCATCTCATTTCACATATTAGGAAACTAAGGCACTGAGAGATAAGTAAGCTTCAGTCACACAATAAGTACGTTGGAAAGATATTGGAATAAAAAGAGTTGGGAGAGAATACTACCTCTGGTCACCAAATTTTGTTTCCATCACCACTTAATTAAAATTTGGCTCAGGAAAGTGTTCATATTCTCAACAAAAGAAGAAAACCAAAAACCTCCTTGCCTTAGGCCAGGCCTGCCCTCCTAGCTATTAGCAGCTTGCATGTTACAATAGACATGCATCCTCCTGCTGACAAAGTTAAACTGAGGTTCGTTCTCACTAAATATTCATGCTGTGGGTAAAGAGAACTGTTCTCTGTGTATGTGGACTGTGTTATCAGGGGCGATTTCATATTCTTTCTCTTTCTGCATCAGAAGCAGAATAATGGAGACTTCTAAAATCCCCAAGTCCCCAGAATGGTCATTCTAGCCATTATCATCTCCCTGCCCAAAAACTTAATAAGAGACCAGGTCTCTGGTTTATTCAAACAACCAGAGAGTTCCTTGGTATAGCGCTTCATGCTCTGGCTACCCTGTGCTTAGAAAGGATGCTTCCTCACTGGGACCTCGTCCCTATATATTTAAAAAGGACAACTTATTTTTACTTTTTTAATGTTTATTTTATTTTTCAGAGACAGAGAGAGAGAACAAGCAGGGGAGGGGCAAAGAGAGAGGGAGACAGAGGATCCGAAGCAGGCTCTGCGCTGACTGCAGAGAACCTGATGCAGGGTTCAAACTCGTGAACCCTGAGATCATGACCTGAGTCAAAGTCGGTCGCTTAACTGACTGAGCAACCCAGGCGCCCCTAAGAAGGGCAATTTATTTTTTATTTTTTAAATAGTTCTTTTTTTTAACATTTATTTATTTTTGAGACAGAGAGAGACAGAGCATGAACAGGGGAGGGGCAGAGAGAGAGGGAGACACAGAATCTGAAACAGGCTCCGGGCACTGAGCTGTCAGCACAGAGCCTGACGCAGGGCTCGAACTCACGGACCGTAAGATCATGACCTGAGTCGAAGTCGGACGCTCAACCAACTGAGCCACCCAGGCGCCCCAAGAAGAGCAATTTAGAAAGAGCAGTAGTTTTATTTTTATTTAAAAAAATTTTTTTAATGTTCTTTTTGAGAGAAAGAGACAGAGCGTGAGGGATAGGGACAGAGAGAGAAGGAGACACAGAATCAGAAGCAGGCTCCAGGCTCTGAGCCGTCAGCACAGAGCCTAATGTGGGGCTCAAACTCACGAACCTTGAGATCATGACCTGAGCTGCAGTTGAATGCTCAACTGACTGAGCCACCCAGGCACCCCTAGAAAAAGCAGTAGTTTTATTTTATTTTATTTTATTTTTTTATTTTTTTAACGTTTATTTATTTTTGAGACAGAGAGAGAGCATGAACAGGGGAGGGTCAGAGAGAGGGAGACACAGAATCTGAAACAGGCTCCAGGCTCTGAGCTGTCAGCACAGAGCCCGACGCGGGGCTCAAACTCACGGAC
Source organism: Panthera onca (assembly GCF_046562875.1). NCBI lineage: Eukaryota > Metazoa > Chordata > Mammalia > Carnivora > Felidae > Panthera > Panthera onca. The sequence goes on along the minus strand of NC_138349.1, from coordinate 36,653,340 downwards.
CGCGAGATCATGACCTGAGCCGAAGTCGGCCACCTAACCGACTGAGCCACCCAGGCGCCCCAAAAGCAGTTTTAAAATATAGTTACTGCTGCCCTCACTAGTACTTGTGCAACTGTCTTGTACATTTTAAGTGAGCCTTTTTTAACCTAAACCAATTATACAGACCATGGTCTCCAAAATAATATTTGCCACATTTGGGACGCCTAGATGGCTCAATTGGTTAAGCAACTCGCTGTCGAGAGTTTGAGCCCTGCATCCAGCTCTGTGCTGACAGCCCAGAGCCTGGAGCCTGCTTTGGATCCTGTGTCTCCCTCTCTTTCTGGCCCTCCCCTACTCACGCTCTCTCTCTCTTTCTCTCAAAAATGAAATAAACATAAAAAAATTTTAAATTCAAAATATTTGCCATATTTTAAATACTAGGCAAATTCAAGGTAACAAATGGCCTCAGGTTCCACTAGGTACAACAAGGAAATTTTATAGCTCCTTAGCTTGTGTTTTAGTTCCTGATGTTGCTCCCCAAATGATGAAGCTAATTTAATTAAGGATCTGTTAAAGTAACGACCCATTTAGTGCTGGAAATGGGAAACAACACACATCATTTCTCCCCCTCCCCCCATCCCTATCTGCCCTTGAACCTAGGGGATATGACCATCTCATAGACAATGCCCTGTGGGCTTAAGAAATAGAACAGGTCAGAGAATTCTCAGACTAATCTTAAGTACATGGTTTATTATAGGGACCCACAGGTATAAGTCTGAGCGGACACATTACAGAGAAAAGTCAGGATGATTAGAGGCTTCACAATGCAATAAAACCACTGGTTGAAAGTAAAGACATCCACCCATCTTATATGAGAAAACATATGGGAGAGGTTAGCAGAGTGCCTGACTATAAGGAAGTGCCTAATAAATGGTTAGAAAGGGTCCAGTGGAAACATGCTGAATACTCCTTCATTCTGAGGTTCATTCTCATGTAATATTTCTACCATTAAAAGCACATGGACTAGTTGATTACCAATTTTTCTCTTAAACAGTCTGTTTGTGTCCCCTGCAGGTCATTGAAACTCTCAGAAAAGAATTCTGATATCTTCTAGCAACGTGCCAAGGGAGCCCTGGCAAGACTAGGACACATCACCACAGCACTGGGAGGTCGGTTGTGTTATGCTCATAAGGAGAATATGTTTCACTAAATGAAAGAATGTATGTGGTTTCCAGAAATACTTAGCTTGTTTCTAAGCCAGGGGTCCTCATTTCTGTTATTCTCAGGCTGCCTTTCCAAACAACTCTAATGAAAAGAGCTCTTGACTTTTCCATACCATGAGGATTCTGATCTAACGTGTTACTCTAATATCAACACATTCAGGAGCCTCTTGGTCTCTCCATCCCACTCAGGAATTTTGTTTCCTGTACTGAGAGAATCTGACTTAGTCACAGAAAATATCTGTGCTTATTTGGTGATTTGAGTCATAAAATATAAAAGACATGTGTTACAGATAAAAACATTTAATTAGCTTAAAACGATTATTGCGCACACTAGCAATGTGATCCTAGGAGGTAGACTGTTGGATTTCAGGAGTAAAGGAAGGGAAATGAGGCAAATATTTTTAAATTAATACAATGTACCAGAAGCTAGGTGCACTTCACTACTGGCTTTTACTGAGCTTAACAGGTGCCAAGCTCTATGCTACACCTTTATGCCCATGCTCTCTCATATAATCATCACACCTATTCTTTGATGTTGGTTAAATAGATCCCTCTTTTCCAAGTGGGGAAACCACAGTAGGAAAGGGATAACTTGCCCAAGGTTCCTTATCTAAGAAGTGGTGAATTCAGAACTTAAACCCTAAGATCTGGGTCCGAAATCTAAGATTTCCCATGCTACAATTTCACGTGCCCTACTATTGACTTAAGCAGATGGTAAAATCTTGACCCTTATAATTGGAAAGAGTAGGGGTAGAGGATACAAGTTTTACAACAACAGATACTATCACATAGGAGGACAACCGCATGGCCTCTCTCTACCCCTGAGATGGAAGACGCAGCCCCAATTCTCTGTCAAATGAGAAATAAGCTAGATCTTGACCTTGCTTGAACCAGAGATCAACAGGTTCTAACAGAACTCTGAAATCCCAGAGTCCCCGCTGACAATGATTTTGTTGTGTTTGTATCATGGTCCAATTTCAGCTCAACGGGTCACATAAAGCAAGTTTTCCTCACTCACTCACCATCTTCTCCTAGCTCGTGGCTTTTCCTCCAAAACCTTCTCTGGGTATTTTCATAAATAGGTTTCATAATCAGAAATATAAGGAGAATCACAGCAATGCCAATTCCACCCCCAGGACTGGTTCCTGAAGGCATGCTTTAGACCCTTCACTTGTTTTTCACAAGAGTAGAAATAACTGGGCTGTGCTAGGTCTATTTTTATGAAATTATTCTGAAGAACAGTCATTATGTTGGGAAGATTCTACCTTCTCCATCTCCATGGACTGTGGCTAAATGAGGACAGCGGTTTGTGAAAAAGCAGTCGTAAGCCTTTAGAACCACCGCATCGCATACAGTAGTTGGTTTCTTAACATGTTTCAGCGGGCATGGCCTGGAAGCCCAAACTAAAAAGAAAAATATCCATTGTTAGCTCTAATTTAATAACAATTCTTCTCTATAATTTCCGGGACTATGTGACGTGCTAAGGGAAAAAAAAAATTCTTATAAACATAAATTTGCATCACAAAAGCAAATGTCATGATTATTAAAGATGGGATAGTCTGCCAGTTGCTGGAATTTTTTTAAGTTTATTTATTTATTTTGAGAGGGGGGTGGAGAAGGTAGAGAGAGAGGGAGGGAGAGGGAAAGGGAGAGGGAGAGAGAGAGAGACAGAGAGACAGAGAGACAGAGAGAATCCTCAGCAGGTTCCACGCTGTCAGCGCAGAGCCTGACACGGGGCTCAGACTCACAAACTGTGAGATCATGACCTGAGTCGAGATCAAGAGTCAGACGCTTAACCGACTGAGCCACTCAGGCTCTGCGGGATATTTGTTTATATGATGGGTCCCAGAGCACAGGGAGTGGGGGCTGCGGGGGGTCGGGGGTGGACTTGTGCGGTGCATGGTTTCCCCATTGAGATCTTCTGTCTAATCCTGCTCCTGCTGGTAGAATTCACTTCGTTTACATAAATGTCATCTCCAAACTGTGTGGATGAGACCAAGTGGTTTGTAAGGTTCTCCAGGAGCCTCAAACTCCAGAGGCTCCTTCTAATCCCTCTACCCCGTTCACACCCAGGCTTCTTCACCTCTTCCCCTTCCCACGGCAAACACCACCGGAAGCAGCAGTGATTGTGTGAACTGGTCTGGTCGTCTGACTCCAGGATGCTGATGGGGCCACTTACACCACAGGGCAGGGTCATCATGCAGGGGAATGCACACTCAGGAGCGGAATGCACTTGGAAGTGGCTTTCCTTTCCTGCTCTCAGGCTTGCAGCTGGAGGGGGAAGAGGACCCAGGGCTTGCTCTCTGCACTGCTCCGCCCCCTCTTCTCTGTCAACAGCCAAGCCGGAACCCACGCCTCCAGATGAAGCTTAGGCCATCTCAGGCACTGGGTTGGAAACAATCGCATTTTTTCCCGTAGTCTCTCTCTCTTCTCTCTCTCCACTGTGTTCGATTCCCCTGCAGCTGGCAGGTGAAGGATTGGGTAACTAGCTGGGGGAAAATGAAACATTGCGCTCATACGGTCCAGTTGGCTTTACTAGAGTTCCGTGGACTGAGACCTCAAGCTCAAAACCAACTGCCAAACATGTGGTTTTGGCCATTTACTTTCCATGTGTTCCATTTGGGGTGTGCCTTCCCAGAGAATATTCTAGGGAGGACAGGACATGGGCTGGATAGGTGGGAGGCAGATGTTCTGAATTCCTTGGCTCTAACACTACTGTCACCAAGAATGGTGCAATTACCAATAAGATGATTTGGAGAAGACTCTTTAATTTGAGAAGCAGATATAAGCAATTTTATCAAAAGTTAGCCTACACCCTAATTAACAGAGTTTGCATAAAATGTAAGCTCTTTTTATTTTTATGTTTTTCATGTTTATTTTTTTGAGAGAGAGAGAGAGAGAGAGAGAGAGAATGAGTGGGGGAAGGGTAGGGAGAGAGGGAGACACAGAATCTGAAGCAGGCTTCAGGCTCTGAGCTGTCAGCACAGAGCCCAACATGGGAACATGGGACTCAAACTCACGAACCATGAGATCATGACCTGAGCTGAAGTCGGAGGCCTAACCGACTGAGCCACCCAGGTGTCCCTATAAGCTCTTACGTGACAAATATATGGCAACAATTCATTTGTCTGAATTAGTTCACGTATAGCCTAAACCTCTCTCTTTCTCAAAGTATCTCTAGCTCTATCACTTTCTTTCCCCATCTGTCTCTCTCTCTGTCTCTCTCTCTCTGTCTCTCACCCACACACACACACACACGCACACACACGCATGTGCATGCACACACATATATACTCTACCACGTGACCATGCAGGTACATCACAGCATCACACTGAGAGGGACTGAGAGTCTACTCCTCCTGAACAAGCCATCTGAAGCAGGAAGCCTCCAGAACCAGAGCCCGAAGAAGAAATGATATAATTGGTCTCAGTTTTTCCTGTCTGAAGCCCACATACATGCCCACACTGCAACACACAGCCTCTGGCTTACACACCTGACATTTCCCTACCCACTGGGAGCTCCGTACCTCAAATAAGTCACTGTAACTATGGAGAGTGACTTCTCAGGCATATATCCCAGACTGAAAAAAATGTGTAGGCCAGAGGCAGCTACCCTCTCTGCCCAGGGAGCTCAGAGTGCCCCCCTCACCAGCAAAGTCAAACAACTGCCAACCAGCTTTTCCTGGAGGGCACTGACTTATCCATAATGAAACTTTCCAGGTCCTTAGCCTCCCATCCTGTCATGAGAATCCTGTCATTTCCACACCATTGACTGGAGCTTAAATGCTGCTTTGGGTATAGAAGAAAAGGAAGTAAAGCTGGAAGAATATTCAGCAGCCATCTCCTCAGGCAGTTATGAACACTCAGCTATAAGGATGCTGTCTGGCTTCCCAGAGAAGAAAGGGGAAAGAGGAAAGACAAAAACATTCAAGACTTGTCAAACTCCAGAGTTCCTTCAGTAAGAACTTTCTTTCCACAGTGACAACAAATGCAGGCTACATCAAAGACTTTTCATTTTTCCTAATATGCCCTGAGCAGTTCTCAAGCTGTTGCCATTGAGCGACTCAAATGTTTTCTAATGCACAAGCACATTTATAGTAATTAGACGTGGGGTAGTTCTTTCCGTTCCAGAACCTTCATGCTGGAGCCTAGTAGATGAAGTCTGGCAGAGTCTTCTCAGTTACAATGGCTACTCTCTTGTGCCATCTCTTTTTTCAAGAGGGAGGTAAGATGGGGGTACAGTGACAGGCTAGTACCAAACCCAGGGTGGGGGCCCTCTGAAGCCCAGAGAGGGAGAGCGGTGCCAGGGACCACCCTCTGCTCAGCACCACAGCAGGGCAGAGCTGCAGAAAGGGAAAGGGAAAGAGAAGAGGAAAGATGGACAGAAGGTTCCTTGGAGACTTTCCTGTTTCACCTCAGGATTGCCCAAAGGTGATCTGCCACACCGGATTCCTTAGCAAGGCAAGAGGTAGAGAAGCCGTTTGTGAAGTGATCACATGTGCTCCTAACCCCATGTGGCTTCCTCAACCTTGAGGCAAACACAGATACCTACACCTCCTATATATAATTTGCTGTCCTAGCCAAGACTATTCCCAAAGATTAAATTTGACATATATCATAAAAATAGTACATATTCAGAGTAAAATCTTCAATTATGCAGAATGGTACACGGTGAAAAGTAAAATCCCTCTCCCTATTCCTCAGTGAATGTGGCCACAGGCAACCACACTCCATGGTTTACTTTATATCCTTCAAGAAATAATTTCTGCACATACATGTGGGGCACCCGGGTGGCTCAGTCTGTTACGCCAAATGGGGTCAAGACTGAGTCTTGATTTTGGCTCACAGTTGGTGAATTTGAGCCCCATGTCGGGCTCTGCACTGACAGTGCAGCTTGGGATTCTCTCTCTCCCTCTCTCTCTGCCCCTCCCCTGCTTGCACACACTCTCTCTGTCAATAAATAAATAAATAAATAAAAATAGAAAGAAAGAAAGAAAGAAAGAAAGAAAGAAAGAAAGAAAGAAAAAGAGAGAGAGAGAAAGAAAGAAAGAAAGAGAGAAAAAGAAAAGAAATGAATAGGGTGCCTAGGTGGCTCAGTCCAGTTGGTTAAGTCTGACTTCAGGTCAGGTCATGATCTCATAGTTAGTGAGTTCGGGCCCGCACCTGGCTCTGTGCTGACAGCTCAGAGCCTGGAGCCTGCTTCAGATTCTGTGTCTCCCTCCTTCTCTGCCCCTCCTCCACCCGCACTCTGTCTCTCTCTCTCTCTCTCTCTTTCTCTCTCTCTCAAAAATAAATAAACATTAAAAAAAGAAATGATTTATATCCATGTAATTGAATTGTATATAATACTTTTTTAAATATTCAAATGGGAATCACACAAAGCATACTGTTCCATCGCTTGCTTTTTAAACTCAATATACGTGGACATTTTTCCATGTCAGTATACTCGGATCTAATTCATTCTTCTTAAGAACTGAATATTGTTTGAGCAGACTATAATTTAATGAGCCCTCTCATTCGTTGCCATTAGGTAACTTCCAGTCGTTTGTTATTACAAGCCATGTTGAGGTTAAATTATTTGTACCTATATCTTTGTGTACCTGTGGCAGCATATCTTTAGAAGTGGAATCTTTGGCTTAAAAAGGATGCACATTGCAAATTTAGATAGATGAAGTCATATTGCTCTCAACAATAATAATTGAAAGCAAAATGTTGGCTTTTCCACGTCCTTGCCAGCATGCAGTATTTGCCAGTAGGTGAAAATTGTATTTTTTTACTTTTCATTTCTTTAATTATGAATGAAATTAAGAACACCCCCACTCACAAATCCTAAGTGTGCATTTATAACGCCCTGGTTGTACGCACACAGATACATACCCAGAAACACATTTCCTTCATGAACTACCTATTTGTATCTTTTCCTCATTTTCTCTTGGATTGCTCATTACTCTTCTTGTAAGAATATACACATGTATTTATGAAATTACTCTATCTTTATCATATACATTCACAATTTTTCCTACTTCAGCCTTTGAACTGTTTGTACTTTTTTGCAGTATTGTTACAACACTGAAGTTTTCACATCCTTAAAAACATAACCCAATTTATTAACCTTGTGCTTTATAACTTCTGGGTTTCATATCAGACCCCAAGAGGTTCCCCACTCCAAATTATTTTTTAAATTATGGGTATTTTCTTCCAGCACTATTATTACTCAATTCTTTAAAAACAATTTTTAATGTTTATTTATTTTTGAGAGAGAGAGCAAGAGTGAGAGAAAGAGAGTGAAAGCAGGAAGGGGCAGAGAGAGAGGAAGACACAGAATCTGAAGCAGGCTCCAGGCTCTGAGCTGTCAGCACAGAGCCCGATGCAGGGCTCAAACCCATGGACCGTGAGATTATGACCTGAGCTAAAGTTGGATGCCATCCAGGCGCCCCATTACTCAATTCTTTAAGTGTGTTTTAATCATTTGCAATTTACACTGGTGTAGGACATAAAGTAAGGAACCAACTGTATACTGTTCTTAAATTTGCAGTTGTTCAAATGTAATTTATTATAAAATCTAATTTTGGCTTATTAATTCCAAATACTATCCTACATGTCAAATTCAAAACATATGCAGGTTATTTCTAGACTCAGTAATCTGTTTCATTGATTTGCTACTTGTACCTTGATTATAAGCTGATTTAATTACTCCAACTTTATTGTGCCTTTCAATATCTGGTAGGGCTAGTCTTTCTTCATAACTCTTCTTTCGTATGTTTTATTTTCAAGCTGGAAAAGTTGCAAGCAGACTGGCTCTTCAAGGGCGGTGGGTTGGGTTTGCTTTGCGGGGTGAGCCCTCTTCTCTTCCATGAAAAGCCACCTGAGTAGGTCCTAAGGTTATGCAGTACCCACCCATAGCCCTAAACATGTACCTAAACACCTAAAATGCAAACGCAGATGTACTCTGTTCCATCGCAAGCCAAAGGCTCTGTTTAGAAATGTCAAGTGGGCAGATTTTTAAAAAACAGATGTAGCTTTCTACAGTTTATATAGCCAACAGAGAAATGTTTCTTCTCTGAGTGTGGAATTTTAATGTCCTATTCGTACACACGAGTGCATGTGGTACATGAATGCATGTGGCCAAGTAATGTGTCTCTCTCGGCTGCAGAGATGGGATGGAAGAGCCAGCATCCAAGAGAGGTCTGTCTGGAGTCCTGATGCTCTCCTCACCCTACAGCGCCACCAAGAATGTCAAAAAAAGAACAGGCTGGGACTGGTGCAGCCCATCCCGGGCCTCGGCTCTTTATCTCATAATTGGCGTCATGGACAATGAAACACCCTGAATTAGGAAAATGTATCATTGTTAAGCTTCAGAGTTCTGATTCATTCCAGAGCTTTCTGAGAAAACTGTAGAGGCTGCTTTTAGGCAACACGCTTGAGCAACGGAAACTTGAGCAATGCAAAAAGGCCCATGGCGACCACCGACCACTGAACTGAACGCAAACGGTCTCGTTAAGTGGCCACCTGGAAACAACCATAGGCCCTAAGAGACCAGTTACAACCAGGCACAGTTCCTAAGATTACCAAAAAGGGAAAATTCTATCCCCATCCTCCCTCCCTCCATCCTATAACTGTGGCCCCTCACCACTCCCTCATGGCAGACAGTCTCTCCTTTGCTGTCCTGCCTGTGGCTCCCTGGTGGTGTACTCATTCAGTCAACTTCTGTCTCTTTTGTTCTGCCTTGGGTGAATTCTTTCACTGCCAGTACCTCCAGCTTCCACCCAATCGGGTCACCCCACCTTTGGGGGCCCCATCTGAATAGGAAAGATGGCACAAAAACCTTATTCCTGTGGCCTCTTCCCTTCAATGAATGAATATTGCCAGTCATCCTTGAAAGGCGTGGGGAAACATGGATGCTTGGGGACCTTTAGTGTTTGGGGGCCTAGACTCCAGTTAAGAGAGATGTGCTAGAGGGCACTGCCCTGGGGGTGGCTAAGCAGCAGGCTGGGGGCTACACTGGAGGGGGAGTTGGGGAAAGAGGTACACCTTGTATTTGACCTCATGAAGGGGCTTTGAAGGCCGCCGTAACTAACATTCTTTTTGTATCCTCTTTGCTGTTATTTTCTTCTGAAACCTTCATAAAACCTTCAAGTCTTAAAGCCTTACAAGCCTTCATAAAGCTTTGGACCATCTAATAGGCGATTATGGGGGATTAAGGGACCTGACTGTGCCCACCTGGGGGAAAATAGTCAAGAGGCATCCAGCTAGAGGGGATGAGATCTATGGAAGCAGTGGGTTCAGATGAGTTGGCAGAAAATACACTGACAGAGGACAGAGAGCAGCAACTAGATGGTTGAAGTGGCAAAAACTGTGTCCAGTTTCTGCCCTATAAGCATCTTGCAGGGAATCCCAGATATACCTACATAGGGAACTGTGGAATACACTGGAATTTCTACAGACAAATTTGGTTACTAAGGGAGACCTATCACCTCACATCTATTAAAGAAGGGCCATTTCTACAATGAATGTTTAACTTTTTGTAAACTCTGGTTTTCATGCTTAAGGTGGAGGCATCCTTTTACCCATTAAACTAAATTTTTCACATAGGCCAGCTTGTGTCTAGGCCTCACCCAACTGACACAGTTTTCAAATAGTCCAGTACATCCTATCAAGGCAGGAAGATTCTTTATCCTAAACAAACAAAAATTGAAATCCAGCTTATCAAGGTAGTTACCCCAATCCTACTCTTAGCAGATTGAGGACTCTTGGTAGCAACCTTGGCTGGTGAGCAGGGAGAGGCCCCAGTGATGGACAGCTCTGGCATTTCCTCGTGGATACATATGGCCTGTGGAGAAGGACTTGGCTCTTCCAGATGTTGCTAAGTAAAAATAATCACAGAATTGAGGTTCCTATGAGCTCACATTATCCTCTCCCTCTAATTCCCACAACCTAGTTCAGTAGGTCTAACCTCCGAGCCATCCATGCTGCCCTTAGACCGGTTCTTGAGTCCGTGTTTTAATACAAGCTTCCTTTGATAGTCCTTCGAAATCAATTTAAACCGGATATAAATTTGGATTTTTTTTAATGTTTATTTATTTGAGATGGAGGTGGGGGGAGGGACAGAGAGAGAGACACACACACACAGAATCCAAAGTTGGCTCCAGGCTCCAAGCTGTCAGCGCAAAGCCCGACACAAGGCTTGAACTCAAGAACCATGAGATTATGACCTGAGCCAAAGTCAGGCGCTCAACCAACTGAGTTACCCAGGTATCCCGTGAAAAACCATCTTTTGACTCAGGTGTCTCTAATCCCATGAGTTCACTGATCCATTTAATACACATTTAGTGAGCATGTGTCTAGTGTATTCACAACTCTATACCACAGCTAATAGAGATAATGATACTATTAGCTCTCGTTTTAATAAAATTTTTATTTTTTAAATAATTTCCAAATGCATTACTCATCTAATCCTAAGTAGAAGAAATGCCTGTGCCTTAAAAGAAATGTGGACACCTGGGGAAACTATATATTCCATGTCAATGTAAAAATACAGTAAATTTTATAATTTCCGTTATGTTTTATAAAATAAGAAAATCAACATGAGGTCAGCTTAACCTCAGATTCTTAGAGGGGCCTAACTCAGAGTAGTTCTTTTGTTTTTTTTTTTTTAATCTTGGGATAAACCTGACTGAATTTTTTAAAAGTTTTTTTTTTCACAGAATCACAGTATGGAAATTTTGGAAGATGAAAAATAAAACACCCCTGTTCTAACCGATATTATTAGCACACATAAGAAAAAAAAATAATGAAATGGAATATATACTGGAGTGTTTCCTTCCATTAATTTTTTAAGATATGCCATATATATATATATAAAACAATACATATAGTTTTAACTATATATATATAACCATACAAAGCTATATCTATAGTTTTTTTAATATTTTTAATGTTTATTTAATTTTTTAATGTTTATTTATTTTAGAGACAGAGAGACAGAGCACAAGTGGGGGAGGGGCAGAGAGAGCTGAAGACAGAATCTGAAGCAGGCTGCAGGCTCTGAGCTGTCAGCACAGAGCCCGACGCGGGGCTTGAACCCACAAACCATGACATCATGATCTGAGCTGAAGTCAGACACTCAACCGACTGAGCCACCCAGGTGCCCCTGTTTATTTATTTTTGAGAGAGAGAAAGAGTGACAGCAGGGGAGGAGCAGAGAGAGAGGGAGACACAGAGAGAAGCCGGTTCCAGGCTCTGAGCTGTCAGCTGTCAGCACGGAGCCTGACACAGGGCTCGAACTCACAAATTGGGAGATCATGACCTGAGCCGAAGTTAGATGCTTAACCAACTGAGTCACCCAGGCACCTTTATAGTTTTAACTAACGTTAGGGCATAAATATTTATATGCTGCTACAGAGTGTTTATAACCATCATTTTAATATTTTTATCCTGTTACAGTGGGTGGATATATGACAATGTATCATATAACCGCTGCTCTGTTACTAGACATACAAAGTTTTCTAACTTTTCAACTATTCTGAGCAAAGTAGTCTTCCCATATTATTGTTTCTTTAAGGTAGTTCTCTATAGGAAACTTATTTAATTTTTTTAATATGAAATTTATTGTCAAATTGGTTTCCATACAACACCCAGTGCTCATCCCAACAGGTGCCCTCCTCAGTGCCCATCACCCACTTTCCCCTCCCTTCTACCCCCCATCAACCCTCAGTTTATTCTTAGTTCTTAAGAGTCTCTTATGGTTTGGCTCTCACCCTCTCTTTTTTTTTCCTTCCCCTCCCCCATGGTCTTCTGTTAAGTTCCTCAGGATCCACATAAGAGTGAAACCATACGGTATCTGTCTTTCTCTGTAGGACTTATTTCAGTTAGCATATCACTCTCCAGTTCCATCCATGTTGCTACAAAGGGCCATATTTCGTTCTTTCTCATTGCCACGTAGTACTCCATTGTGTATATAAACCACAATTTCTTTATCCATTCATCAGTTGATGGACATTTAGGCTCTTTCCATAATTTGGCTATTGTTGAGAGTGCTGCTATAAACATTGGGGTACAAGTGCCCCTATGCATCAGCACTCCTGTATCCCTTGGGTAAATTCCTAGCAGTGCTATTGCTGGGTCATAGGGTAGATCTATTTTTAATTTTTTGAGGAACCTCCACACTGTTTTCCAGAGCGGCTGTATCAGTTTGCATTCCCAACAGTGCAAGAGGGTTCCGGTTTCTCCACATCCTCTCCAGCATCTATAGTCTCCTGATTTGTTCGTTTTAGCCACCCTGACTGGCATGAGGTGGTATCTGAGTGTGGTTTTGATTTGTATTTCCCTGATGAGGAGCAACGTTGAGCATCTTTACATGTGCCTATTGGCCATCTGGATGTCTTCTTTAGAGACGTGTCTATTCATGTCTTCTGCCCATTTCTTCACTGGATTATTTGTTTTTTGGGTGTAGGAAACTTATTTTAAATAATCTATCTTCTCTTAAGTTTGGGCTTTCTTGCTGAAACTATGGTATATTCTTGCCAATTAAGATGATTAAAATCTTAAAGACTTTTGTTGCAACTATTACTTAAATCTACATTCTTTCTTGAGTGACTGACACTTCTCTACAATTTTTTCTGACTGCTTTGTTCCTCTCAAGGTAAACAACATATTTTTCTGTCAATTTTTGTTACACAAATGCGGAACCATGAACATCACTGAGACACTCGAAAATAAAAGTTGTACTTTCTTTAAGAATTAAACATTAAAAAAATGGATCAGTGGTGATACCAGTGTTTTCTCTGGGCTTGAATGAAAGAACAAAACATATTGGACCTGTGGAATCACTTCAGCCCTGTGAAGACAGATTTAGGAACACATTTTCTTAAGTAATAAAGTGGATTTGCTTCAGCTTCTATTTGTTTCGTCTGCCCCCACCTCCCAGCCTCAAGCCTGTTTGCATGAAAACAAGAAATGTTTCTGATTTCCCATGTGCCTTACACCATTCTGCTATTCTTTTAATTAATCAGTCCTCTTGAAGTTACCTTGTCCATTCCTCCCACATTGTTCTAATTCTATCCACAGATCCCGTAGTTGAGCTGTTCACAGTGCTTGCTAGCATCCCATTGGTGGTAGATTTTACAAGAGAAAGCAAATCGAGGCTTCTGTCACATTTATGTAATCTCTTCACCCAGCATGTGGCTTGAACTCACAGCCCCAAGACCAAGAGTCCAATGCTCCATGGACAGAGCCAACCAGGCGCTCCTACCTACTTCCGTTACAGGTAAAGTTTCATTTTATGCTTCCTGTGGGTTCTCTGCAGTAACTCCTAGACGTTTTCTTCTTGCAGGGAATTTTGGTGCAGATCATTTGAAAAGTGGTAACATGTGCAATTATGGCAGAAACAAAAGCTGCAGGACCAAATCCCTCTAGCCAAAAAGAAGAAAAGGTCCACAGGATGTATACATTTTAAAATGCCTCAGTATACATTGAGGAGGGCTCTTGTTGGGATGAGCACTGCGTGTTGTATGTAAGTGATGAACCACGGGAATCTACCCCCAAACCAAGAGCACACTCGACACGCTGTATGTTAGCCAACTTGACAATAAATTATATTTTGAAAAAAATTAATAAAAAAATGCCTCAGTATAAATTTCAGCATGTCAAATATAACCAGGAGTACTTCATAAGACTGGTTAGCTATTTAAGCTCTATATACAAAGAATGTTGGAAAAATTACAAACAAATATGTTAAGGTCTTTTGTGTTCGATGTTGTTACAAAAGAAATACATGTTCACACACAAAAAATTCAAAATTCACAGAAAAGCACAAAGAAAAAAAATAAAATCCACCAGTAATAACTTAATCCTTTTTGTCAAGAGAACCACACTGTTCAAATGATAGGTATTTAAATAAAACTGGAATCATGCTCCACATCATGATCTCCAATCATGCTTTTTTCAATTAACAGTATCCTGGGAATAATTTTCTGTGTTATTGTGTTCTAAAACATGACTTTGGTCTTATTCTATATATGAATATACCACAGGTTAGCTAATTCCTGTTTTTTAGCAGTTGTGGGGTTTTTTTTCTATTATAAGTAACTGTAATTGTGACTTTACATAATTTTTTGCACATTTGTTATTATTTCCTCAGGAGACATTTTTGGAAAAACTCCTATTTTCACTAACCAGAATATAAAAATAATTTTAGGGCCACCCAGGTGGCTCAGTTGGTTGGGCGTCCAACTTCGGCTCAGGTCACGATCTCCCGGTTCATGAGTTCAAGCCCTGCGTTCGGCTCTGTGCTGACAGTTCGGATCCTGGAGACTGCTTTGGATTCTGTGTCTCCCTCTCTCTCTGCCCTGCTCCTGCTCATACTCTGTCTCAAAATTAAATAAAACATTAAAAAATGTTTTTAAATAATTTTAGAGATTTTTAAATCTCTAATGTAAATGTTAGGAAATATTGCTGAGTTGCCCATAGAGGACTTTTCCTTCTTTTATTAAAAAAAAAATTTTTTTTTAACATTTATATATTTTTGAGACAGAGAGAGACAGAGCACGAATGGGGGGAGAGTCAGAGAGAGAGGGAGACACAGAATCAGAAGCAGGCTCCAGGCTCTGAGCTGTCAGCACAGAGCCCGATGTAGGGCTTGAACTCGTGAACCACCAGATCATGACCTGAGCCGAAGTTGGACACTTAACTGACTGAGCCACCCAGGCGCCCCGGACTTTTCCTTCTTTTAATCTGTGAAAATGCACTACATATATTCCTTCCTACATTTAAATTTTTTAAAATTCAAGTGTGATATTGTTTACCAATTTCTAAAATGATCTAAGTGTGCCTATGTATCCATCCATCAGTCCCTTTACACATTTAATCTTCTTATTTCTGTAAAAGTTTTTACTAGAAAGATGGCATTTCGTCCCAACATGCTAACACGTGGAAGATGGCCACAGTTCATGTCAATCTTAATCCTTAACCCCTTCACTCAAAGCTCTCCCAGAAAGGCAATCTTAGATTACAATGGAAAATTACTACTTCTGATTGAAAAAAATAATCATAAAGACTTTTAGACTCTATGGTGGTCACCTAATAGTTTAGCTGCCCAGCATCCCGTCCTCTCTTGGTCTATTTAATATTTTTGGTGGGGGGCAGGGCTAACAACACCTCCCTCATTTCATCTGATGATAGTGCAGCTGCCAGTCAGCATCCTGTTCCTGTCACAGTGATTCATTTGTCCCTTCAGCAATTATTAAGCACCTACTTTGTGCCATGTACTATTCTAGGCTCTTAAAATTCAGCAGTGAGCAAAAGTAAAAATGTTCCTGCTTTCTTAGAGCTTAGATCTGTTCCAGGGAGAAGCTTAGCATGTCTGACTCCATATTGTTTCTATCTCCCTGGGTGCTGTGACCTACAGCTTAGAAACTTCTGATGGGCCCTCCACATAGGCATGTTAATCACTGAAGGAATTTTGCTTACAGCTAAGATTTGTGAAAACTGCTTCCCTCCCCCCACACCCCGAAACCTACCTCTCTTGGGGAAATAAGGAAGTACATGCAGAAATGACTATGCTATGTCTAAGATTTACAGGAACAACATGACCAGATGTCTGTACACAAAGATCAATTGACCAAGGACAAAGAAGTTACGTGACTTTCCTCAGATGTCTACAGATATTAATCACCCATTGACTCAACCCTCTCCCGCTTCCCCCTTTTGGTGACATAAAAGAAGGTTAAATTTCATTGTTAGAGGACATGGTTGTTTGGGACAGTAGTCTGCCATTTCCTTGGTATGCTGGCTTTCCACATAAAGTTGCTTTCCTTGCCCCAACATCTTGCCTCTTGACTTACTGGTCTGTCATATGGCGAGCAGAGGAGCTTGGACTGGTTAGAGACCGTAGTTGGAAGAGTTGGCCAAGTTAGACCAAATGGAGTTACTTTCCAGCATTTTATATGCAGACAGTGAGAAAAATGTTCTTTCCAACTGAGAGCTATAAAGGTACTATTTACTTACTGACTTACTCACTTATTTTAAGCTCTACACCCAACATGGGGCTTGAACTCACAACCCCAGGATCAAGAGTCACATGTTTGACTGACTGAGCCAGCCAGGTACCCCTAAAGATACTATTTTAGAGCTCGCAGCAGCTATGTCCTCTCTGCCATGTGAGGGCACCAGAAGAATGAAGCCAAGAAGTACCGTAGAAGCAGAGAACAAACTGCTGGAGAGCCAGGGTCCTTGAGCTGTTTTGCATCCCCAGACCCAAGCCTGTGTTTCTCGGTTACAAGACACAGTTTGGTGCCCCCTGCCTTTTTGTCCTTAACCTATTTATCTAACACAGACTCTGGTCACACATCTCAGAACGTGGGATCTGGGAGTGCTAAGAAGCCGGCAGCAGGAGAGGAGATGCTAAGCTTATGTTTACATTTTTCTTCTTTCTTTGCTCTGGCAGTACTTTACTTCAGTATTTTACCTCCCCACACATTTGATTCATCCAACAAACATTTATTCAGCAATTGCTGTGCATCAGATAGTCTTCAAGGTGCTAAGGACACAGCACATAAACAAAACACATACAAATCCCTATCCTTAGAGAGCTCAATTTCTAGCTAAACAAATCGAACTAACAGAGTGGTGATACAAAAAAAACAAGCAGGAAATGAGACTAGGATGTTGAGAAAGGGGAGATAAGGGATTGTTAGGTTATGAAGAAGAGCCTGGGAAGGCCTTATTTTTAAGGAGTAGAGGGTTAAGCAGAGACTGAAGCTGAAGTGGGAATAAACCTTGGGAAAGTTGAGGGACTGTGATTAGGAAATAGAGGGGAACAGTCCAGGAACACTGTGACACTGCACAGATAAGTCAGCTCTTAGTGTCCAGTCCCTGGAAAGATTTAATTTTAAATAAGAAGGAAAGTGAGGGAAAAGGAAAAAGGTGTTAAAGGCTATCACAGACTTAGTTTACCCTGTTCTTTTAATACAGAGATAAAATGTTATAAGAGTGGAACGTCAAAAATTATCTTTTTAGCATACTTAATAAGGGATTCCCATCTAAGTCTCCATTGGTTTCCAATCCACCTTCCCCACCAGTGTCCTTACCTGACGAGTCACTGAGGGATCAGAGAGAGTCCAGATTCCATTGGATTGAAATCTAAAGTGAGGTGTCCTCCACTGAGATGCCAGGAGACACTAATGCCATAAAATCAGGAAACATCCACAACTTCAGGGACAGATAGACACTGTTAGCATATATATACATATACATATACATATACATATACATATACATATACATACACATACACATACACATATGATATACATATAACATACACCTAGTATACATATATATACATACATATACTACACACATACACACACACACACACACACACACACTCATTATCACTAAGACGCAGCCTAAACTGAAATGAAGCTCCTTCTCTGCCAAGGAGAAATGATTCCACTATTACTAAAACCCTAACCTCCTCTCTTCAAAAGAAGTAAGCCATGACTGTGGCCAGGAATGCTGCCCTTCAAAATCAAAGGCCCTCCCCTTCTCATAGATATCTCTACATCTCCTGTTGTGAAACAAACAGGAGATCAAATGAAAGTGCTCAGAAAGCTGTTAGGAGATCACCTGGATTTAAAACCCCAGAGAATCTTACAATCAGCCTGTCCGGTGATGTGTCAGTATCTTAGGGGCCTATGGACCCCATGGAGGCAAGCCTGGGAGGCTGGTTAATCAGAGAATCATAAATGCCTTGAAATGTAACCCATTTCCTTTCTTCCTATCCAGAGCCCCCTGGATTCATACGTACCCAGTATACTCTTATTGTAGCCTCTCATGTTTGGCCTTCATTTCCTCACTTGAAAATTATAAAGGTTATTTCAGATTTTCATTACGGTCCTCTCCGGGTAAATTCATCCAGCCTTTGGTGTTATCGAACCAAATGATCACCCCTGCAAGGAAAAACCACACCACTAAGACTCACTAAGACACGTGCTCAGTGTTGATCCCAAGGGGACAAGATGAGTAGTATCAAATCCTGCCCCTAAGGGGCTCCCTCTAGTCTATAAATAGTGCTTTCAAGAACGTTTTCTACTTAATTTGAAAGTTTTATATAGTTAGAAGAAAACAGTCCAGTCTCCTTAAAACAAAACAAAACCTTTAGTTAGAAGAAAGAGGAACCGTGGAACCATTTTTTTCACAGTGTTGGGAAATTCTGTAGAAGGTTATAAAACCTGTGCCAAGGATTAAGATGCCACTCCCTTCTGTTATGCACTTTGTGGACAAAATGCCAGGAAATCGAGGGACAAGCTACAAATAGCCCAAACCACAGAGGCTTGGAAAGTGGCCAACAACTGTTCCCCATACTGTGACTAACTGGGACTGGCTCTGAGTGAAAGTCCAAGAGCCATGCATGACAGCGGGGCCCTGTGGTAGACACAGAATTGATGAACCCTGAGTGCACATCGCCCCCACACATTTGTCTGTTATTCCTCTTATATCCACTGATGGCAGTTACTGTTTCTAAGTAGAGGGTAGATTTCAAGAGCCTAATTCTGTTCTTTTTAAAAATAAATAACATTTCTAAAGAAGTTTTTATTTATTTATGCATCTTGAGAAAGACAGAGACAGTGAGACCGAGAATCCCAAGTAGGCTCCACACTGTCAGCACAAAGCCCAACACAGGGCTTGAACTCATGAGACCATGAGATCATCAACTAAGCCGAAAACAAGAGTTGGACGCTTAACTAACTGAGCCACCCAGGGGCCCCAGAAATAAGTAACATTTTATATAAGAAGCATATATAAGGCAGCAGATTACATCCCTGCCCCTCTCAAATATTTAGCTTTCATACAAGCCTAACTGGCAGACCTAGGTTACCCAACAGACACAAATCCCCTGAGAAAGGAACTATCTTCACTCTAATGAGCTTAGCCTTTCATCTCTGTCCTGCATCTGAATGCCCCAGGGGATGGCATAAGATGCAGACTCCCAAGTCCACAGAGACCTAGTAACTCTAGGGCTCTAGAAGGCAGGGCCCAGGAATCTACACCACAGCCATTATGCCAGGCCATCCTACACACGTAGAACTGAGAATGACCTCTTTAACCGGCAGCAGAATCACGGCATAGGAAGCATCAGAACTGAAGGCCAAGACCCCCGGGTTCCAGCCCACTGTGTGGTCTTAGGGAAACAACTTTTTTTTTTCTTTTTCTTTTTTTTCTTTTGAAAGAAAGAGAGAGAGCGAGCAGGGAAGGGGCAGAGAGAGAGGGAGAGAATCCCAAGCAGGCTCCATGCCATCAGCGCAGAGCCCAGTGTGGGACTCAAACCCACGGAACTGTGAGATCATTACCTGAGCTGAAATCAAGAGTCGAACGCTTACCTGACTGAGCCACCCAGGTGCCCCTAGGGAAATAACTTTTTCAAAGGAGCCTCTGCATCAGTTTTCTTTTCTTTTTTGTTTTTAATTTTTTTTTTTAATGTTTATTTATTTTTGAGAGAGAGACAGACAGAGCACAAGTGGGGGAGGGGCAGAGAGAGGGAGACACAGAATCCAAACCAGGCTCCAGGCTCTGAGCTGTCCACATGAAGCCCGATGTGGGGCTTGAACTCACAAGCTGTGAGTTCATGACCTGAGCCACAGTCGGACGCTCAACCAACTGAGCCACCCAGGTGCCCCTGGTTCAGTTTTCGAAAGAATGGATTTAAACATCGTTATGACCACTTACACTTTCGTTGTATTTGACATTGGAAGCCAAAATCTTAATGGGACAAGGACTATCACCGGGAAATATTGTATTTGCAGCACAGTTGCAGGCATGTAGAGAAGGAGGAGGAGAGGGAAGCTGCTTGTCCCTGAATCCTATCACATGGGCAGCCGCTCTGCACAAGCAGGCAGGAGCTGAGCCAGCTGTCAGGCCGGCACTGCCGCATCATCCTTGACTTTCCAAACCTTCTGGAATCAGTGCAGCACCTGGGTGTGCAGTAGGGTTATCCCTGACAGAGGATTAAAGTAACTTCTCTGGGATACCATGGTACCTTCAGACAATGGCATGTGGTTTCTTTTGGCTACACAAAGGGTACTTGAGTGAAAAACATGGCTATAGAGGAGGGAAGAGTCAACATCTAGAAAGTGTTCTGAGCTAAACTAGTTAAAATTATAAGACAACAGCGCCAGAGTCAAAATAAGGAGCATCATGATTAGAATCGTCTTTTGTAACAATCCCACTCAGATAGCACCATGAAGAGTAAGTGTGGGTGGGGACCAAAATGGAGGCAGAGAGACCAGTAAGAAAGTTGATGGACTGATGTATTTGAGAAGTGCACAAGCCTGGACGAGGCAACGATAGTGGGATCACAGAGAGAGAAAGGGAGACACATGATGAAATGGTGGGCCATACAGGGCTTCTGACAGGTTGGATATGGCAGTTGAAAAAGAAAAGCCCCACTTGTACCCCAATGTTTATAGCAGCACTCTCAACAATAGCTAAATTATGGAAAGAGCCTAAATGTCCATCAACTGATGAATGGATAAAGAAATTGTGGTTTATATACACAATGGAGTACTACATGGCAATGAGAAAGAACGAAATATGGCCCTTTGTAGCAACATGGATGGAACTGGAGAGTGTGATGCTAAGTGAAATAAGCCATACAGAGAAAGACAGATACCATATGGTTTCACTCTTATGTGGATTCTGAGAAACTTAACAGAAACCCATGGAGGAGGGGAAGGAAAAAAAAAAAAAAAAAAGAGGTTAGAGTGGGAGAGAGCCAAAGCATAAGAGACTCTTAAAAATTGAGAACAAACTGAGGGTTGATGGGGGGTGGGAGGGAGGGGAGGGTGGGTGATGGGTATTGAGGAGGGCACCTTTTGGGATGAGCACTGGGTGTTGTATGGAAACCAATTTGACAATAAATTTCATATATTGAAAAAAAAAAAAAAAGAAAAGCCCCCAAATACAACAATAAAATTCAGTGAAACTAGAAACTTTAGGTCCAAACATGCTAAATCAACAGTCTGACAAATCTCAGAATGCTGTCTTCTATTGCCATTCTGAATCTCTCTACTGGACAATTTCTAAGTTAATATTTCAGGAAGCTGGTCTACACTTGGACAGGAGCCTGCATGTCAAAACTGGGAGAGTGCTTAGAAAAGTAGCTTATAGTCTTCATACAAGTGAAAGAAAAGCTCTCAAACACTCACATCACTCTGCTGAGGTTTCTTCAAGAAATGCTCTTTGTCACTTCATGGCGCTCTGGTATATTGACCACCTCCATCCACTGTCAATCAAAAATGGGATAAAAAAAGGAGACATGAAACATGAGGAATTTTCCAGCAAACTCTGTACCTTGAGAAGCAAGGAAACAAGATTAACTTGATTAATAACAGGAAAAGACAAAGATAAAACTCTCAAAGCATCACACTTCTCACTTTTCCAATCCCTCCCTTTATTGTACTCACCAAATGCTTTCTGATAAAAGTTTTTTTATGTGGTTGATTTTATTTTGTTTTATTCCAAAATAATTGATGCTTACAATATTGGTTGAGCACACAGAGGTCATCACAGAAGAGTCCTCAGGAAACTCATAACATGAGAGTGTCAGGGAATCATGTCCCAGAACATGTCAAGGGCATGTGGACAGGATCCATCCTCTGTTTTGTTTGGACTCTTCTCCCGCAGCAACAAGAGTCCTGCCAAATGACCAGATAGGAATGGGGACAGGTCACTCTGCGGAGAATCAAGACATTTGAAATTCAGTCTCAGCTGTGCCATGCAATCTCTCTAAGCCTTGGTTTCCTTGTTTGTGACAGGAGGAAATTATAATCATGGCCTCGTCAACCTCAAGGGGCTCGTGGGAGAATCTGAATAAGGTAAATAAAAACCTCTTTGTAAATTATAAAACACTACAGCAACATCAGCTTGTTGAATTATTATTCCTCTTATTATTGTCATCAGATGAGGTGTTGGGCTAGCTCAACTGGTGGGGTGTAGGTAGTATGGACCAAATCTATCTTTATTCCTGAAGTCAATCCCCAAACCCTAACCACCCTCTTCAGGTGAATTATTGTTGTGTGTCATTTTCACATAAGGTTATTTGTGGACACCAACGAGAGCTTAGAACAATAACAAATTGTTTCTAGTGCTCATTGTGCCTTGTTGACTTCAGAGAGACATTACGGAACATGTTTCAATTTGATTTCAACTTGTAGAACAATGGAACAATAAATGCAATGGCCCCTCTACTGTAAACTTGGCACATCTCTTTATTTAGAAACTGTCTGAAGAAAATTCGAGGAAGAAGCTTGGTTTATTCATAAGAACTAATATGTTTGCTTCTATTTTTCTCCTAGTTTGTGGCACTTCTCAATACATTGGTAAATCATCTGATTAAAACTCCTTGTGGGTAAAATGGGATTAATAAATTATAACCGAAATGGCTCAGTGAACTCCCTAACAATTGTAAATTACTCTTTGGTTTCCAAGTTTTTTCCTAATGCTCCAAAATAAACATTTCAGTAGTGTATCAGTGTAACTGGTGGTACTAATGCCTTCTGCTAGGTCATCCCATCCTCAAGAGAATATGCCAAGAAGGGAATTGATTATAATCAGAATTATATGCCACCACAGCTTAACTGTACTCTTATACTAACCTCTAGTTCTAAAATAATGCCTCCTATTTTTAAAATGCAGTTGGTATTTTTAAACAAAAGATAGAGCAGCAGTGAGAGGACAAGATGAGCCAAAACCAAAATGGATGAGTTATTTTTAAATCTAAAACAAAAGTGGCAAGTCAGGACATAAAAACCGTTGTGTCTAAACAACATGGCACATCTAAATGATGACGTATCTAATAATTATCTAAATGTTTGATGTTAATAATGTACTGAAATTCCAGATTAATGGCTGAATTTCCCCTTCTTTTACTCAAAATCTAGTGGACTCGTGTAGACCTAGGTACATGCAGATAGGGAACGGCTGGTGTGTAACAAATGTAATCATAATATAATAGTCACTAATCAAGTCATCTTAGAATCACAAATTATAGAATGACAAGGGGGAGACTTCTGCCAGCAACATGGCGGACTAGACTTTTATAGAAACTGCTCCTGTAACAGCCCTAAAACTTAAAATTCTGCATGAAATCTTTTTAAATTCTTTTTAATTCACGGCTGAGTTGGTAGGGAAAGAACTGTGTAAGAGCCAAAAGCAGACATTAGCCTACCATTACTCCAGGAGATGTAGAGCCTAGGATTTCACAGGCCTAAGGAAGACTGGAAACAAATCTGTGAAAACAAGGTAAGACGGCAGAGACTCGAATTGAATCTGAAACTCCTCCCCCTACCAAGGATTTTCACCGTCGGGAAATAGGAATACATGACTCTCTTGACCTTGGCTGTGGAAGATGTTGGGAAAAAGGGTCCCTTAGAATTCCAAGATATAGAAGCAATCAAAGTGTCCATCAATAGATGAATGGATAAAGATGTGGTGTGTGTGTGTGTGTGTGTGTGTGTGTGTGTATATATATATATATATATATATATATATATATATATATATAATGGAACATTATTCAGCCATAAGAAAGAATGAGATCTTGCCATTTATGACGACATGGATGAACCTAGAGGGTATTATACTAAGTGAAATAAGCCAGACAGAGAAAGACAAATACCATATGATTCTACTTACATGTGGAATCTAAAAACTAGACAGGCCACCTGGGTGGGTCAGTCAGTTAAGCTTCTGACTCTGGGTTTCCGCTCAGGTCATGATCTCACGGTTTCGTGGGTTTGGGCCCCACATCGCGCTCTGAGCTGGCAGCACAGAGTCTGCAGGATTCTCCGTCTCCCTTTCTCTCTGCCCCTCCCCACTCACACTGTCTCTGCGTCTCTCAAAATAAATAAATAAATTTAAATAAACAAACAAACAAACAAACAAAACAGAAACAGACCCATAACCGGGTGGAACAAGAGAACAAACTAATGGCTGCAAGAGGGCAGGGGTGTGAGAGGATGGACCAAATGTTCAAAGGGGAGTGGGAGGTAAGGCTTCTGGTCATGGAATGAAAGATACAGCCTAGGGAATACAGTCAACGGTATAGTGTTGTAAGGTGCCACATTGTAGCTACACTTGTGCCGAACACAGCATCATGCATAAACTTGTCTAATCACTTGTTGTACACCTGAAACTAATGTATCATTATGTGTCAACTATACTTCAATGAACAAAAAATGGCATGTCAAAACTCATAGAACACAACTGGAGACAGATTTGTAACTTCAGAGTAAGTATCAGAAAAGAAGACTATAAATCAGTGAGATAAACATCCATCTCAAGAAAGTATAAAAACATAGCGAATAAAAATAAAGCAGAAGGGCACCTGGGTGGCTTAGTCGGTTAGGCATCTGACTCTTGATTTTGGCTCAGGTCATGATCTCATGGTTCGTGAGCTCAAGCCCTGCCCCATCAGGCTCTGTGCTGACAGTGTAGAGCCTGCTTGAGATTTTCTCTCTCCTTCTCTCTCTCTCTCTCTCTCTCTCTCTCTGCCCCACCCCTGCTCACACTTGCTCTCTCTCCCTCTCAAAACAAACTTTAAAAATAAATAAAATAAAGCAGAAAATGTAAGATAATGAAAAGAAGAAATTAACATACCAGAAATAATACTTACAGTAGAAAATATTAACTAAGCCAAAACTTGTGTGCTGAAAAAAAGCTAATAAAACTTATCAATTCCTAGAGATATTAGCCAAAGAAAAAAGAAGAGATGAAATAGATAAATTCCTAGAAAAATAAATCTTATAAAAACTGATATAGAAGAAATAATAAATCTGAACAGTCTACAACAATTTGAAAGTCTGAGTCTGTAATTAAAAACCTATACCAAAAAAAAATCATAGTCTCAAGAAAGTTGACTTTACAGGACAATATTACCAACGGATATACTAAGAGTGAACACTATCCAACATGGTTTATGACCATGTTGTTATGTTATGACCATATTACCAACGTAATAACTTTGTTATCAAAGCTTGATAAAAACATTGCAAGAAAAGAAAGTTACAAGAACCTCACTCATGAACATAAATGCAAGAAACTTTACACAATGTATTAGCGAAACAAATCTAGTAATTTATTTGAAAAGGCGGGGGGCGGGGTGGGAGTTACAAAAGAAACAAGGGAAAAGATTTTATTAATAAAGGTTAAAAACTACATTAGATTGCGCACAATAAGAAAACAAACAACACAATTAAAAAATGGCCAAAGACCTTAACAGACACCTTGTCGAAGAAGACATACAAATGACAAACAAGCATATGAAATGATGCCCCACATCATATGTCATTAGGGAAAAACAAATTAAAACAACAATGAGATATCACTACACACCTATTAGAGTGGCCAAAATCCAGAACACTGACAACACCAAATGCTGGCAAGGATGTGGGGCAACAGGTACTCTCATTCATTGCTAGTGGTAATGCAAAATGATGCAGTCACTTTGGAAGACAATTTAGCTGTTTCTTACAAAACTAAAAACATCCCTATAAATGATTCAGCAATTGCACACTTTGGTATTTACCCAAAGGAATGGAAAACTTTTGTGTGGTTCTGTTCACACAAAAACTTGCACATGGATGTTTATAGCAGCTTTATTCATAACTGCTCAAACCTAGAAGCAACCAAGATGTCCTTCCATAGGTGAAAGGATAAACTGTGGTCCATCCAGACAGTGGAATATTATTCAGTGCTAAACATAAATGAGCTATCAAGCCCTGTAAAGACATGGAAGATCCTTACGTGCATGTTGTTAAGTGAAAAAAGCCAGTCTCAAAGGCTGCATACTGCATGATTCCAGCTATATGACATTCTGGTGAAGGCAAAACGATGGAGACAGCAAAGTGATCAGTGGCTTCCCGGGGCCTGGGGAGGGAGGGGTGAACAGGTGGAGCACTGAGAATTTTTAGAGCAGCGAAACTATTCTGTAGGACACTGAATTGGTGGATACATGTCATTACACATTTGTCAAACCCATAGAATGTATAACACATAGAGTGAACTCTCATGTAAACTATGGACTTGGGTTAATAATAATTTATCAATTTCGGTTCAGATGTAACAAATGTACCGCTCTAATGAGAGATGTAGTCATCTATAGTCACGTGACAAGAAAGATCTGATGAACCTGAAAAAAGTCCTCTGAATTGGTCAAGGTCTGATGCAATGGGACATGGCAGCCTGCATCCTGGGAGCTGAGAGGAAGTCTGGGCTTTATTATCTAAGAAGCAGCCTTTGACTTGCTCCTGCCCACTTCTAGGTACATGGCCTTGGGCAGTTATGCAATTACTCCCAGCCTCCACCATCTTCAGCAAAAGAAAAGATTCCTTAGAATAACATCTTATGAGTATTTAAATTATAACACAAGATCCCCTCTGTCAATGGGAATCACAAATCTGAGACCAAATGAACCAATAAAAATGTTGTTCACGGTTCTTTTTCTGAGATCTGTATAGCACATCTAATGACACTTTCGTAGGGAGACTTCTCTGAAATCAACTGAGGAAATGAGCTAGAGACAGATGGCCAATAACATTCAATTGGTGAAATACTTCAATTAGTTGAATTTTCATGTTTTTATCCTTATCTTTTTATCTCTTAAAGTAACTATTTCTAAATTGATGGTACTATAGACACCATGAAGTTATTCATCTTCAGAGTTTCTGTCTGGCAATTTGATACAGTGTCAAGACCATTTCAGTTTCTTAATTTCCTTCGTATAGCAATCACTTAAATAACTGAAACAAATTTTAAAAGTCATATCCTTCCCTATTTATTCATAATTATCCAATCAATTGAAGTACTTTCCTGTAACTTCAACCATAATATAATAAGTGCTATAATCAGATAAGTTTAAAGTTTAATCAACCCAGACTTCTATGTCTATGGAAATGTTTTAGTAATCTAAATTAAAATCACCTACGATAATTCACTCGCTCCTCTCAATGGTATTTGGTGGTTCAAGGAGGCGTACATGTCATGGGGTTAGCATTCAATGGCTTTGTATTGTATTAGGCAAAGTCACTTTCTTTAAGCATAATGTAAATTGCATTTTAATACCTCTATAGATTTCTACACTGGCAAGAGGAAAGCATAGCAAAATTTATACATAAATTTGAACAGAACTGTTCAGTGCTATTCATCGTTACATCTCCATATTTTAAGGATATGAATTTGCTTACTTAAAAGCCATCTGATGAAATTCTAGTGCTTGTAGTTTGAAGGGCAAATAAGCTTGATCTCATTAGAGTCCATGGTGACATAGTCAAAGAAAGCATATGCACACGAATTGTTTGTGCTTTGGGAATACTCCACTCTTGTAAAAATCCAATTAGATTTTATATATATATTTATATATATATATACATAAATATATATATAAAATATAAAATATATATATTTATATAAATATTTATATTTATATTATATATGTATATATATAAAATATATATAATGTATTATACACATATATATGTATATACATATATATGTGTATAATACATTATATTATATACATTACATATATAATACATTTTATATATATATATATATATATATATATATATGCATGCGAAAGCATATGCATGCGAATTGTTTGTGCTTTGGGAATACTCCACTCTTGTAAAAATCCAATTAGATTTTATATATATATATATATGTATATATATATATATATAATGTATCATATACATATATATGTATATAATACATTATATTATATACATTACATATATAATACATTATATATATATAATCTAATTGGATATAGAATGCATTATATATAATATATATTATATGATATATTATAATTGTTATAATTAATAATATATTATATTATATTATATTATATTATATTATGTTATATAATATAATATATATAATACACAATAGATTACAGACACACACACTGAGAGATATATTATTCAGGTCTATAGAGCTACTGGAAGCCAAAGTCTACTAAATCAGGAAGCCACTTCTGTATCTCAGTACACAGTCGTATCAAATACTGTGAATTGATTGCTGCTTTTTTCCACTTATATGTTCTATGAACATTTGGAAAACATAGGCAATGATAAGGAGAGAACAACAATAATTTGTAAACCCATTTACTATTAAAATATACTTATCTTTAACATTTTGAACATACAGAAGAGTATAAAAAAAGGCAACAAGAATCGCCTGTAATAATATCCAGAGATAATCACTTTTAACAGTTTGATATAAACACATATATATGTACATACGCATATGTATGCAAGGACTTACGTATATCAGTGTTTTAAATTGGGATTTTATTACTATATATGCAGCTTCTTACCTGGAGTTTTCCACTCAAAATTATACCATGAGTTTTCTTGTCACATTATTAAATTTATTTCCAAAACATGTTTGTTGCTGATGGCTATAAAATATTTCTATTAGACTATAAACTTCATGAACAAAGGGACTATATCTTGTTCATACAGCCAGTACCACATATGCCATAATTTATTTAACCATTTTCCAATTGTTTCATGTTTAGGTCATTTCCAAATTTTCACTGCCATAAGTATTACATTGTTAATGCATGAATTTTCCCACTATTTCCCCTTTGCTGACAGCTTTTTTAGTCTCTATCTCCCACCCTCAGAGGGAGTCCGGCTTTGCCTAATGATGCTTGGAGATTTTGTGATGTAGATTTGGAAGGAAAGAGGTGAAGTTGAAGTTGAAGAGTAAGAGGTGTGTGGTCTAGGACCGGAAGAAGAATCTTCTGAGAATTTGAGGATGAGATGTGGGAGTAGCTGTGGAAGAGGAACAGATGGGAGACAAGAGGAACCACAGTGGTCTCCATAATGTCCTCCCTGTGCTTTTCTTTAACGTTTATTTATTTTTGAGACAGAGAGAGACAGAGCATGAACGGGGGAGGGTCAGAGAGAGGGAGACACAGAATCTGAAACAGGCTCCAGGCTCTGAGCTGTCAGCACAGAGCCCGACGCGGGGCTCGAACTCACGGACCGCGAGATCCTGACCTGAGCCGAAGTCGGCCGCCCAACCGACTGAGCCACCCAGGTGCCCCTGCTTTTCAAATGCCAAGTGTGAAAACTGAAGTGGAATCAGTTTTTTGTATTCTTTTGTTCCTTTTGCCTGCCCAGCATTCATTTTAGTCTTAATCTGTTAATCTTTAAAAAAAATTTTCTAATGTTTATTTATTTTTGAGAGAGAGAGAAAGGAAGGGCCAGAGAGAGAGGGAGACACAGAATCCAAAGCAGGCTCCAGGCTCCGAGCTGCCAGCACGGAGCCCGATGCGGGGCTCGAACTCATGAACCGCGAGATCATGACGTGAGACGAAGTCAGGCATTTAACCAACTGAGCCACCCAGGCGCCCCTTAATCTGCTTAATCTTCAGCATCTAACTTCAGCTCAGGTCATGATCTTGTGGTTCATGGATTTGAGCCCTACACTGGGCTCTGCTGTCAGCACAGAGCCCACTTGAGATTCTCTGTCCCTCTCTCTCTCTCTCTCTCTCTGCCTCTCCCCTGCTTGTGCTCTCTCTTCATCAAAAATAAATAAACATTAAAAAAATTTTTTTAAATAATTTCCCTAAGGAGGAAAAGTTTTTTTTGAGCCTGGCATACATAGGGCAATTCTTAGACAATAATATTCAACTGTGACATTAGAGTAACTGTCATCGGTTAAAATTTAACTCAGGTATGGCCAACTCAGCCAAATATTTGTTGTTGTTGTTGTTGTTGTTGTTGCGAGACTTGTTGAGCTGCTTGAAAAATACATTCTTTACCAAAATATTCATAAAATATTTAATTAGTATTTAACCCAAAATATGATATCTATTTCAAGAAGAACAAGCACAAAATTAACTATAGATAGAATTTTTTAACAGGTAATACAAAAGTGTGACCAAACACTTTTAATAACATTAAATTGGAAAGTCCTTCTTACCTTGAAACCGAAGTCAGAAGAAAATGAAAAAGCTTTTTTTTTTTTTTAAGTCACCTGGTATAATCATGTGAGCAAATCTTTAAAAACTAGATGGAATAAACTTCTCTACTGAGCCCTGAAACAGTTTAAAGAAAAAAGATACATTCCAAATACGTGTTAGAAGCAACATGGCATTATTGTCAAACCTTAACAAGAAGAAAGCTACTAACCAAACTCACTTGTGTTGATCAAAGCCATCCTAGACAAAACATTAGGAGATAGAACTGAATGAAATACTGAAAGGATAACAGATCATGAAGTAAGTGCAATTCATTCTAGACTGCAAGAGCCATTTGACATTACTAAATAAACTCCCATATTATTCTTGCTTAGCTACCCAAAACATGTCAGATTCCAAATCTATTTAAGATTTTTTTGAAAAGCTTGATGTAGGATTAAATGGATATTGCCTGAATGTTAAAAAAAACAATACAGCCTGGGGCGCCTGGGTGGCTCAGTCAGTTGAATGTCCGACTTTGGCTCAGGTCACGATCTCACGGTTCGTGGGTTCCAGCCCCGCATCGGGCTCTGTGCTGACAGCTAGAAGTCTGGAGCCTGTTTCGGATTCTGTGTCTCCCTCTCTCTCTGCCCCTCCCCTGCTCACACTCTGTCTCTGTCTCTGTCTCTCTCTCTCTCTCTCAAAAATAAACATTTAAAAAACAAACAAACAAAAAACCCAATACACAATGTAACTCTAAAGCCAGCGTTATGCTTAGTGGCTAAATAATGGGAAGTATTTCCTTTAAAGTCAGAAATAAGGTAAGAATATCTTAGATCAGTACAATTATTTAATACTGTTCTCAACATCGAAGAAAATGCAATTAATCAAGCAAATGAAGTGAAGCATGCATATCTGAAGGGAGAATGCAAAAGTATTAGTATTTTATACGTGTGAACTCCTGGAAAACAAATTGCAAAATTTTTGGAACTGTTAAGAGAATCAGGAAGATAGCTAGTTTCAAAATAAAGATACAAAGATGCAATTGCTCTTTTCACATACCAACCATAACAAGTGAGAAAACTACCACATTTAAAATAGCAGCTCACAACAAAAAGTCAAATTGAAAAAAATTAAGGAGATATATGCATGCCCATTGTATTCAGCAGTAATAGTAGTAACCGCCACAAGAACAACATGGATGGTCCTGATATAGGAAAAGACACACTGCCAAGGAGCAGGACAGAAAATTCCAGAAACACTCAAGTATTATGAGAATTCAGAGTAAAATAAATGTGGCATTTCAAGTCACAAGGGAAAGATTTGTTATTCACTAAATAATTTGGGACAACTGGCCAGCCACTTTAAGGAAAAGTCAAATTTCACACATTAAATTCCAGTTAGATAAAATGCATTCATAAATGTAAAAAATGTAAAAAAAAATTATGAGAAAACACTTCTGATATAAGGGTGGAACATGACTTTCTTAACTTGACACCAAAGCCAGAAACTATAGGAAAAAAATTTACATCGAAGTTAAATATTTCCTGGCAGCAAAAACAAAAACAAAATACCACAATTATGGAAGTTTGAGAGAGTTAGGAAAAACTATTTAGTAACACACATGATGGACAAAGAATTACTACCACTGTATGAAGAGCTCTTACAAATCAATTATAAAAATAAAAATGGTCAAAGACTATAAAATAGTCAACTTACAAAAAAATAAGTTAGACTGGGCCAAAAAAAAGACCTGTTCAGTTTCATTATTTTCTAAAATGCAAATAAAAACAAGAAACACATTTTTATGGTAAGCTCCCCCTCCCATTTCTTTTATTGAGGTATAACTGACATACAACATTACATTAGTTTCAGGTATACAACTTGGTGATTTGATATTTGTATATACTGTGAAATGAGCGCCACAATAAGTCCAGTTGACATCCTTCACCATACATAGTTACAGAATTCTTTTTTCTTATGATGAGACCTTTTAAGATTTACTCACTTAGCAACTTTCAAATATGCAATACAGTATTATTAACCATAGTTACCATGCTATACATTACATCTCAATGACTTATTCATTTATAAGTGAAAGTTTGTACCTTTTGCCTTCACCTATTTCACTCACAATGAAACCCCCACCCTGGAAACCACCAAGCTGTTCTCCACATCTGTGAGCTTCTTTTTTGTTTATTTGTTTGCTTGTTTTTTGTTTTTTTGTATTTATATTGTGCATATAAGTAGATTATATAGTATTTGTCTTTCTCTCTCTGACCTAATTCACTTAGCCTAATGCCCTCAAGGTCCACCCATGTTGTTGCAAATGGCAAGATTTCGTTCCTTTTCATGGCAGAATAATATTCCGTTGTGTATATATTCCACATTTTCTTTATTCATTCATCTGTCAGTGAATGTTTAGGTTGTTTCCATATCTTGTCTATTGCAAATAATGTTACAATAAACATGGGGTGCATATAACTTTTTGAGTAAGTATTTTTGTTTCTTGCAGATAAATACCTAGAAATGGGATTGCTGGATCACATGATAGTTGTATTTTTAATTTCTTAAGGAACTCTGTACTGTGTTCCACAAAAACTGTTATCAATTTACATTCTCACATAATAGTACACAAAGGTTCCCTTTCCTCCGCATCCTTGCCAATACGCATTGTTTCTTACCTTTTTGACAATAGCCATTCTTTTTTTTTTTTTTTTTTTTTAATGTTTTTTTTTTTTTTTTCAACGTTTTTTATTTATTTTTGGGACAGAGAGAGACAGAGCATGAACGGGGGAGAGGCAGAGAGAGAGGGACACACAGAATCAGAAACAGGCTCCAGGCTCCGAGCCATCAGCCCAGAGCCTGACGCGGGGCTCGAACTCACGGACCGTGAGATCGTGACCTGGCTGAAGTCGGACGCTTAACCGACTGCGCCACCCAGGCGCCCCTGACAATAGCCATTCTAATAGGTGTGAGGTGATAACTCATTGTGGTTTTTGATTTGCATTTCCCTGACAATGAGTAATCATCGTTTTTTCACATATCTTTGGTCATCTATATGTCTTCTTTGTAAAAATGTCTTCAGATCTTCTGCTTATTTTTAAATCATATTTTTTCTATTGAGTTGTGTGAGTTCTTTATATATTTTGGATACTAACCCCTTACCATACACATGATTTGCAAATACTTTCTCCCATTCAATAGTTGGCCTTTACATTTTGTTGATGGTTTCCTTTTCTACTTGGGTTTGTTTGTGTTTTTTGTTTGTTTTTGTTTTTGTTTTGCTTTTGTTGCTTTTAATTTTGGTGTCAAATTCAAAATCATCTCCAAGACTTATGTCAAGGAGCTTATCGCCTATACTTTCTTCTAGGAGTTTTATAGTTTCATGTCTTACCTTCAAGTCTTTAGTCCCTTTTGAGTTAATTTTTGTGTATTTTTGTCCCATTTCCTTTTGTGTTTGTGGCTGTCCAGTTTTCCCAACACCATTTATTTAAGAAATTGTCCTTTCCCCACTGTATATTCTTGACTCCTTTGTCATAAATTAATCACATGGGTTTATTTCTGGGCACTCTATCGTACTCCATTGATCTATGCGTATTTTTATGCCAAAACCATGCTGTTTTGGTTATGATAGCTTTGTGATATAGTTTGAAATTTGGGAAAGCAATGCCTTCAGCTTTATTCTTGTTTCTCAAGATTGCTTTTGCTATTATGGGTCTTTTGTGGTTCTCTACAAATTTTAGTATTGTTTTCTCTATCTCTGTGAAAAATGCCATTGGAATTTTGACAGGGATTGCACTGAATCTGAAGATTACTTTGGGTAGTATATAATTTTAACAATATTAATTCTTCCAATCCATGAGCACAGAATATCCCTCCACTTATTTGTATCTTCTTCAATTTCTTTCATTAATGTCTTATAATTTTCAGTATACGGGTCTCTCACTTCCTCGGTTAAATTTATTCCTAGGTATTTTGTTCTTTTGGATTCAACTATAAATGGGATTGGTTTCTTAATTTCCTTTCATGACAGTTCATTATTAATGTAGAGAAACACAATGGATTTTTGTACTTGATTTTGTATCCTGCAATTTTTTTAAAAGAAATCTTTAAAAACCATAATATTGGCATTAGATGAATGACTAAAGCCAGATGTTGGTGTAGAGGAGGCAAATTTTTACCACCCCTATTAGAGTTTCTCAGCTGACATAAGACAGATTAACAGGAGAAACACACACACATTTATATTATTTTACATGACAGAAGAGTCCTCATAGGGATTGAGACCAAAAGAACTGGTAAAGTTCCTCTGAACTTTACCAAAAGAACTGATAAAGAACCTCTATAGTAGGTTGAACAATAAGAGGCAATTGTAGCAAAGTAACTATATGGAGTGGCCAAAGGAAGATAAGATGTATTTGAACAAGGTCTGCTGGAACAGATTTCTTTCTGCTTCAGTTCCTTGTCACTGGTGATAAAAAAATCTCCTTTCTCCCGGTACAGGGTGGACACCTTTCACATGGGAGGTTTATCTCCTGCCTTCAGAAATAAAAAGGAGGGTCAGAATGCCCTCTTGTATCTGCCATTTCTCAAGTGCCTTTAATTCAAAATAATCAACATACCAAAGCAGCACACTTTGGGGTGATATGTTCTCCATTCCTTTGGCAAAGGAGACAGAAAATAGGCATTTTCAAAAGCTGTTGCTAGAAGTCTGAATGGATACAACTTTTCTGGGAGGCATTTTTATCAGTCCATACCACAGTTCTATTTGGGGAAATCTATTCAATCCAATAATCTTGTATCTAGAAATTCTCCACAAAGAGGTAGTTATACAATAGGAAAAACATATGTGCATAAATACGCCTGATGTTTTAATAATCATAAAAGCAAAACCAAAATGATAAAGCTAAACAAAATGTCCATCATTTAAATGACTGGCTAAGTAAATAAGATATTCTGCTATCATTAAAAAATTAGGTAGTGTTTTATCCGCTGAGGTACAAACATGAAACCAACATGTTTTCAACTGAGGGGAAAAAAAAGGCTGCAACGTAGGATGAACTTATTTATAAAGCATGCATATGCCCACATTTCTATACGTGTTGTCTATGTACATTTAGAAATCTGGAAGTTTATCTCTGGATGATGACATTTTGGTGATTTTATTGGTTTGGTTTTTTTTTTTGCAATTTATGTTTTATTTTATTTTTATGTTTTTGATAATGCGCACGTATCATCTTAATGACCAAATATTAAGCTTTTTCAAAATAAGTCACCTTACCTACCAGTTCCTTAACTCTTTTTGTTGTCTTTGTCCCTCCTTTGCACCAATTTGACCACATTTTTTTCAATGCTAAATTGCATACGTTTTTTTCCTACTGCCATGCATCTCAAAATAGATGGCATTTCACAATTGCTGTTGGCCAGGGGACCAACATGACATGGGTGTCATTGCCTGTGTATGTGCAAACTTGGTCATGGTTATTCATATTGCCATGACTTCCAGTACAACCTCTGTTGAGTTCAATTGACATTTAAAATTGATTTGGTTAACACTGCTGTTTAACTCATCACCTCAGAACTCGGAGGCTTAAAACAACAACAATCCCTTTATTATTTCTCACAGTTTCTGTGGGCCATGAATTCAGGAAGGGCTTGGCTGGGTGGTTTTGGTTAAGCAATCACTCATGAGATTGCAGCCCTTTAGAAGCCGTAACCAAAAGAGCAGAGGTTGGGGAAGCAGGATCAGCTGGCAACTGGCAAAGCATCTTTCTCTCTTCATGTAGTCTCCGGGATTTTCCACGTGATCCCTCTGGAGGCGGGGGGTTTGGGCTTCCTCACAGCATGGCAGCCACAGACCACTGAGGCTGTTAACACGGAGGCTCTGGGCTCCAGAGCAAATATTCCAGCCAGCCAAGTGGCATCCGTATCACCTTTTCAGTCCTAGCTTCAGAAGTCATGCAGAACTGATGCTTTCTGTGGGTTACAGGCAAGTCACAAACTAGCTTAGATACAAGCAGGAAGAAATTAGGCTTTCCCTCTTGATGTGGAAGTAGTTAAGGTTCTAGAAGCACATGTGGGACAAGAACTATTATCGTGGCCCCTGGGAAAAAAAATATCTGGTACAAAACGTTTTCAAAGAATTACACTATTATTTAGCATTGAAGCATAAAGTTTTTATTTATTTATTTATTTATTTATTTATGTATTTATTTATTTATATTTTTGAGAGAAAGAGAGAGTGGGAGGGGGGTGGGTAGAGGGAGGGAGGGAGAGAGAATCCCAAGTAGTCTCCATGCTCAGCAGGGAGCCTGACATGGGACTTGATCCCAAGACCCTGGGATATGACCGGAGCAAAAATCAAGAGTTGGACGCTTAACCGACTAAGTCACCCAGACGCCCCAGAATAATGCTACATCTTACAACTAATGGCATATTAGAACAGATTATGTAATGAAGCACAGCTTTAGAACTGACTGATTTTCCTTTACTTTACATGTCAGCAAGATGAACGAAGTCTAGCCTGTCCAAGGCCTTCCCACCGTGGGGAGGGGCTGGTGGAGCTGGGAGCTAAAATATGACATCAGGAATATTCCATGTTGTAGACGGGCACGGGCGCTGGACTGTGGGGGCAGTGACCCACTGTCATATTTTCTATGTCGTAATTCTCTTGTGCTATAGACATACATTCAATGTTTGCTCCTTGTAACAGCCTGATCTTATCTCTGAAATAAGCAAGGCCCAAACCTACCTGTGTCGTGTAGCAGAAATAGAAGAGCAGTGAGAGGGAGAAAATGGTTACCAAACAGCAAGAAGTGACCTAAGAAGGGTGGACAGTTGATGGAAGTGATGAGGAACGTTCTACACGGGGTAAGGAGGGGCACGGGTGATTTCTTACTTTGGGCACACTGAAGACCTATTGGCCACCTACAGTTTTTTGCACATGTACTCCATAAAGTAACTACGCAGCCACTCGAAGATTTCTCAGATACCTAGGGAGGGAAAGATAATGAGGACAGGACTCCCTGCTGCCACATGTGACTCAGGGTGTCAAAGGAAAGGACAGATCCCTGAAGACTGGGGACACCTGGGCTTCATATAGTTTTGAACCTAATTAGGTGAACCTATTTCTTGAACACTTTTATGTAGGAGTCCAATCTTAGCACTTCCCTGAATGCTAGTGGTGGGAATCTTAGCACATCCCAGCATGCCAGTGATGGGAAGCAAGCCAAACTTCCCAAATCACCTTGGAATCTGCTTAACAATTTTAGCAACTTCAATTCTGCCAGATATACCACAGGTACATTGCACTGAAAACCAGGCATATTCTTTTCAAGTAGGAATGGTTAAGGGACACGTTTGTGCTTTTGTCTGATCAGTTATGGATTCTTCTGAAAGTTACCAAAAAGGAGTGTGCAGACTCTAGTTGGTTGTGGAAAGCCACTTTATAAAAATTCAGTAAAACCTTTTTGGAACAAAAATATTATTTCAAAAGATGACCACCAAGTGAATTTCAATAAAAATAAATCCTATTTTTTCCAATAATTCTAATTATTGAAATGTGTCAAGAAGGGGAAAAAAGGAGATTATATTACCAAAAATAAAAGTGATTAAAAAGGATCTCAAGGAGAGTCAGAGCTTTGCACTCCCTGTACTGTTTATACTGGCAAATCTCTTGCAATTCTCTCCTCTCTCTACCTCCCATCCTTTTCTCCAGATTATAACAACTGCTCTACATGCAAAGATCTCTGTTTCCAGGACTGTAGTAGTTGTTACTTAACTCTCTTTCACCTGAGTATCTGTCATGTCTCCTACAGACTGGCCGGGATGTTGCATTTTGTCAAAGGTGCCCACCTCCCTCAAACACACACTTCTCCAGATAATTCTTTAATATTCCAAAGTTACAAATAAGATGTATTTAAAATGAGAATTATCTGGAAAATAACCCCATTCTGAGGGTTTTTTGCTTTCATTTGTTAATGGATTATTCAACATTGTTAGGGCAAATAGGAAAATAGGCTCATCTGTATATTATTTGCATCCCCCACCGAGCCTAACATCCTTCAAATCTAACAAACTCCACCTACCTGCAACAGCAACCGTGGACAAATATTCCCAGGAATTCCAGTCATCCATATATGAAACATCTGATGCACACATTTCATATTGTAACTAGTAGGGGTACAGAAGCATAAAGTGCTTTCCCCAAAACAAGCTGCAAAAGTCAACATGTAAAAACGAGTTCCCTACATCACAAATATGTACCTTAACAATTGGCAAACAGGCTAAGATATGAGGGAGACAACCTGCAGAAGAGGAAACGACAGCTGGTCAAACCGTGCATGAAAAAGAAGTTCAATCCCACCAATAATCGAGACAGTGTAAACCTAAAAGTACAAAGTGATAGCATTTTACACCCTTCAGTCGGGCAAACCCTTAAAAGTTGACAATGTTAAGTGTTTGAGAAAATGTAAAAGTAGGAGAACTCTCAGATACCATTAGGGAGAGTGTAAAATGGGGCAACGACTCAGAATTTGGCAAAATCTAGTTAAGGATATACCTGCCTCCTATGCAGCAGTCAGGCACACGGTAGGGCTATCGCATTCCTGCGTTTTTTTTAAGCGTGTACTCCATAAGATAATTGTGAAAAACTGTGCAGCCACTTGCAAATTTTAGACATGTAAATTTTCAAATCATAAATGTAAATAGTTGCAGAAGATATAATTTGGCAACTGTTATAAATACTGACATTAAAAAAAATAAAGCGGTGATGTCATTCTTTTACATCTATTCAAAAGTGGTGTCAGATAACAAATACTATTTTTAAAACTACACAGGGCCGCCTGGGTGGCTCAGTCGTTTAAGTGCCTGGCTCAAGTGATGATCTTACAGCTTGTGGGTTTGAGGCCCCACATCAACCTGGAGCCTGCTTCGGATCTGTGTCTCCTCTCTCTCTGCCCCTCCCAAGCTTGCACTCTGTCTCTCTGTCTCTCAAAAATAAACATAAAAAAAAAAAAAAAAAAAAAAAAAAAAAAAAAAAACCTACACAAACTGCTCTTGTTTAACATTTGGAAATTTTATCTTTTTTTTTTAACTTGTATTTCCATTCCACATTACACTGAAGTTTATTTTAACGTAACATGTTATTATGTTTGAACATCTTTTTTTGATCAACCTATCACCTGTTACGCAAATGTGTATATAATGATAAATTGCAAAAAAAAAAGTGCATTTAAGACTCTGAAGTCTAAACATTTTTTTCTTGATTTAAAAAATTATCACTAAATAACTATTTTAGGTGGTAATTTACATTACTAATTCTTATTAAATCTCATCACTATTAAATGAACTACTAAATTACTATTGGCCAAAACCAAAATGTATTGCACATACTGATAAGTATTAACTGTAAAAATGTAAGTTTTGATTGGAAATGCTTTTAATGAAATGAAGGGAGAGGTTTTTTTTCATCTAGTTCATGTATCCAGATATGAATATTGCTTATTGCTAAAATGAAAACAGGCACTTATTGCTTATTGCTAAAATGAAAACAAAATAAAAGGAATGAAGCCACCAGCAGTATGAATTTACCAACAGTATATTCATGATTAAGTGGATTTTCTTACAATAAATTCTACTAAATATACCTAAGTTATATAAATATAATAAGTACATGGCCAAAATGAACAAATGAGCTGAGAATTGGTTGATGGGCAACACTGAGCAGGAAATTTAAGTCCAAAGGAAGAGTGTATATGGATTTATAATGTCCGATAATCTTTTTACAAAGGTAATGCAAATATTTCTTCTACAAATCTGATGAAGTGTTTGAGAAAATATAAAACACTAACTTACTTGGAACGTGAGTTTCTTTTACTCAAAGGTGTAATGTCGACCTCTAGGAGATACACACAAAAGTGTTTACCTCCTCCTTCCTTAAATCATGCAAACAATGCAGGTGAGTCAAGACCAAGCCCTGTGAGTAATCAGTCTCTAAACTTTCTCCCTTTTAAGAATGAGAAATGGAAGGGCGCCTGGATTGCTGAGTCGGTTTAGCATCTGACTGTTGATTTCGACTCAGGTCATGATCTCACAGTTCATGAGATTGAGCCCCACATCGGGCTCTGTGCTAACAGCACAGAGCCTGCTTGGGATTCTCTCTCTCTCCCTCTCTAAATAAATAAACAAACAAACATTTTTAAAAAAAGAATGAGAACTACAGGCCGCGCTTCTCATAGACTGGTGTTTTCCCAGCATTCTTTTTACAACTCCTGAATATTCTTAGTTTAACACAGATGGATAAAGACCAAGGAGTTGCCATGAGTTCAGTGTCCCAGTGAAAGAAGACACAAAATTCTCTAATTTCTTACCTGTTTTGCTCACACAACTCCTCTTCGGGAGCGATGTGTTCTTTGACAATCAGGAGAAAGAACAGGAGAAATCATTAAACAAAAAATGTCCTGACACCCGCTTGACATTATATCTGAATCCAGATCATCCCATGGATGAAAGTACCAACTCTAACTCCACTAGGGTTGCCAAATTTAGCAAACTTTCTATCTGCCTCTCTCTCTCTCTCATGCATACACACATAGGATGCCCAGTTAAATTTGAATTTCAGTAAACAACAATTTTTTAATATAAATGTTCCCACAGCTCATATTGAGACATACTAGATCAGGATATATTTATACTAAAGTAATACAAAACTACCTGTGGTTTACCTGAAATTCAAATTTAACTAGACATCCTGTATTTCATCTGAATTTTAAATTCTACCCAAGTTTTTGCCTTTAACAGAATATGTGCAAGGAAAGTCAGGAGGCCCTATAGCAGATTTATAGGCCCTCAATTAAAGAAGACCATGTGGATCCCAGTATTTTGAATTGTCCCTTTGAGACATTATATTAAGATCTTAGGTGGGTAAAAGACCTTTCTTTTAGAAAATGGGAGAAAAAGATAGTGAATGATGAGATGGAAACTGCATGTGGCCCTCAGGCAGGTCAAGTTTAGGATGTGGAAATCAACTACTTTAGCAACCATCCATATTGGGAAAACGTGTGTGTGTGCGTAAATATATATACGCACACACGCGCATGTGCGTGCGTCTATGTGTGTGTAGGCAGTGGAGTGGGGATGGAAATTGGTGCAGTGCATATACCTTAATTTGAAGACCAGTATTCTGGGCAGAGTTTCCCAACAGGTCTGCACTAAACAGGTCAGTGGGCAGTGGTCATGACACAAGATGCTGACCTCTTCAGCTCTCGGGGCAGCCTTGGATTAGAGGCACAGTGACATCTGGCAGAGTGACCCAAGTGAAAAGGGCTGGGAAACCCCATATATTACAAATGCTCCCTAATATGTGTAGGGTGACACATTCATAAATGCTCACAACAGCATTTTTTTCTAGTTACAAAAATCTAGATGAAAGCTAAATGTCCATAAGAGCAAAAACGGAGGAATGAGTCACTGTATATTCAGCTAACCAAGTATTATAGTCCAATTAAAATGGAAAAACATGACCTATAACTCTCAATATGAAAAGATGTCAAAAACCTAGCACTGAGAAAAAAGCAGGCCACAGAAGGATGGTACACACACTATGACAATACGTGTAAAATTTACATAGTTAGGGAAACTAAAAAAAATACAACTGTCATGTATTAAAAGCAAACAAGCACTGATTAGAAGGAGGTACCATAACTTCAAGGAAAATGCCTGCTTCTGGCAGAAGAATGGGATTGAGGACAATCTCATACGAAGTCACACTAGCCATCATCCCTCCGATCAGAACTACTAATAAATGGATCCTTCACACCAGCCACATCAATTACCATCCAAGAACACATATGAATAGTTTTCCCCACATGGCCCTCAGCCATGATATGGTTCATGTCAACATTAGCAGAAACCAATCAAGCTCCCTTTGACCTAACAGAAGGAGAATCAGAACTTGTTTCTGGATTCAACATTGAATACACAGCAGGTCCCCTCACCCTATTTTTCCTAGCAGAATATGCCAGTATTATCATACTAAATATCCTCACTACAATCTTATTCTTTGGAGCATTCCACAGCCCATATATACCAGAACTCTATACAGTCAACTTCACTGTCAAAACCTTACTCTTAACAAAATTACCTTTCTAGGAATTCGAGCATCTTACCCACAGGTAGGATTGCATAAGAGCTATCACAGAGAACGCCATTTGGGCATCAGTGGGTCAGGCTCTGTTCTTCATTCTTTACACTGTTATTCATTGTACACACTGTCAACAACCCCATGAGGTGCTGGATAGTGTTATCCCCATTTTACAGATGAAGTGACTGATGTACAGAAACACAGAGATTAGGGGATTTGCCCAAGGTCACACACCTCTATAAAGGATACAAAGGGTCCTTAAGTGTATATTAAATCTTCTTTTATTAAAAAGGACTTGAAATATGATAAAACGACAATATAATAGATGAATGGCTATTTATGATACCTCATTCTTTTTCTTGTTTTTTTGAAATATCAAATTTAAAAGTTCTGTTTTATTCTTTCAGAAGCTCAAACTTGCCTAATAAGATCATTCTAAAACTCTGGTTATGAGTTTTCATGAAAACATGGATTTTTATCTCAACTGTCCTCACCAACAGTAGATAAATTACATAAATGAGTGTTCTTTTTATTTTTGTGTGATGAGATAGAAGTGGAGACATTTTATCTCAGTCTATATTACACAAGTATGGCCGTAAACTTCCGTGCCCCACTACAATTTATGGTATAATATTTAGGGATGGTTTTCATCCATAAAATCTATGCTCTGCATGATCCAAATGGATGAATGGGAATTGGGCCCCATCTTCCCTCAATTGATTTAATTAACTAAATCTTTTATTTTTTATTTATTCATTTTTTTTTGTAGATAAGTTAAAAGCCAATATTTAAAAGCTTGCTGCAATTAAATTTCTAAGAGCCAGGAGAATAAGCAGTATAAAGAGTAGTCTTTGATTCATGCATCCAGAATAGTTTCAGGTCTTCATTTTATCTCCACTTCCAAAATCTATTCTAACATTTCATCCCAAGCCGTTGATGAG
Source organism: Panthera onca (assembly GCF_046562875.1). Classification (NCBI taxonomy): domain Eukaryota; kingdom Metazoa; phylum Chordata; class Mammalia; order Carnivora; family Felidae; genus Panthera; species Panthera onca. Next base: position 36,610,080 of record NC_138349.1, on the reverse strand, counting down.
GAAGTTGATGGAATAATGGAGAGGACAGTCAACATTCTTCACCGGGATTGCTCTCTTACACCGGAAGGGCAGCCGAAACTGTCTCACAGAAGCACGTCTCCACAGAGACTAGGATGCCGGCAACTGGCCAAACCTCCCTGACAAATCTCACTTGTTACTGACTCACCCTCACTCGTTTTTGCTTTCGAAAGCTAGTTGTTGGCTCCATCGTGAGCAGGAGAAAGATCCGGCCCAAGTCACACAGATGGGTCTGGATAACAGAACGCTTTCAGCTGCACAGGCCCCTGGGAGTCTGTAAGTAACTAAACGGCTGTAGGATTCGCAGAATCCTAGACGATGAGGGAAACACACGGGTATGATTTGAACCGCTCTGGCCACCACCAACTTGTCACACTGTCTGAAATTCCTATCAACACTTTCTCAGGTTCAGACCTTGATCTAAGGGATTGCTGGTCTCAGTGTAACTATGTGCCTTGTAGGAAGGGGATATTGCCCCTGAATAATGGATTAGTGTATGTGATTAATTGGCTGCCAGTTTAGAGACAGCAGAAGATAAGAAAGTGGGACACAGAAGATATAAGTTTTAATGAGGAGAATCTAAAAAAGCACACATTATAACGCAATAGCAATGAGGGCAGTGTGTGTGTGTGTGTGTGTGTGTGTGTGTGTGTGTGTATACCAATATTCTATTGATAGAGTTATATATATATCTTTGAAATCTATATAGGAAGTTTTATATACAGAGAGATTCATTAAAGAATTGCTCGTGTGATTATGGAGGCTGAGAAGTCCCACAATGTGCTGTCTGCAAGCTGGAGACCCAAGCTGGAGACCCTGCAAGCTGGTGGTATAGTTCAGTCCAAGTCCAAAGGTCTGGGAACCAGAAGGTTGGTGGTCCCAGGCCAAGGGCAGGAGAAAACCAATGTTCCAGCTCAGCCAGTCAGGCAGAGTTAATTCTCCCAATCTCCAATTTTTGTTCTATTCAGACCCTCAAGGGATTGGATAGATTCCACCCACACTGGGGAGAGGATCTGCTTTACTTAGTCTATGGATTCAAATGCTAATTTCATCCAGAAACACCCTCACAAATTCACCTAGAAATAATGTGGAGCCTAATCTCTGGGCACACTGTGATCCAGTCAAATTAACACATAAAATTAACCATTACAGGCAGGCTGCAATAGAAATGCAAACCAGGAGAAAACACTGAGGTGCTAAGTGCACAGATCTGGAGGAATCCAAGAGTAGGATTAGGGACTAGGAATCACAACCTTTGCCCCCTTCACATTATCTGGGCTTTAACCTTGAACAAGCATTTTGAGGAATTCAGTGACCCAAGAGTCCTCTCAGGGTTCAGACGCATATTTCCAGGCCCACAAAACCAGTCGGTACCACTGAGATGCATTTTGTGGAATGGAACGGAGGATGTAAGAGAAAGTACAAATCAGCTGGAGGGCTGTTCTGCTACTTACAAGTTAATGTCCTTGAGTTCTATAAATGTCAGGTCCCTCATAAAATGGAGATAACACCCCCCCCCCCCTTTTAGGGTTGTTTTACTAACAGAATGACTAACGAGTGATAAACATTCAACCTATGTGAGCTGTTTTAATCACTGCCATAATACACACACACACACACACACACACACATAAAAGCATGGACCTTGGCCAAAGTCAACATCTCATTCTCATTGGCTAATATTCAGTACCTATGTTCAAAGATCTAGTCTTTGCTTTGTTGACAAACATTTGATCAGCTGCTTAGTAGCATGGGGACAGAAAGGTGATGCATTGATTCTCAGCTGACCTTGTGCTAGCACCAATATGAATTAGTTAATGCCAGGAGTTACTCAGTAATGTAGGAATTAACCAGGACTGCACTTAAAACCAAACTCCATGTGTCTTTAAATAAAGTTGAGGGGCGCCTGGGTGGCTCAGTCGGTTAAGCGTCCGACTTCGGCTCAGGTCATGATCTCACGGTCCGTGAGTTCGAGCCCCGCGTCGGGCTCTGTGCTGACGGCTCAGAGCCTGGAGCCCGTTTCAGATTCTGTGTCTCCCTCTCTCTCTGACCCTCCCCTGCTCATGCTCTCTGTCTCAAAAATAAATAAACGTTAAAAAAATTAAATAAAGTTGAAAACAACCTAAGGTGATCTGTGGATTATGTTCTTCCACAAATTGCTGGATTTTTTTGGTGCCAACAGCAGGTACTGAATATTTAAGGGTATGTAAGAGAACCTGTGAGCATTTTGTGTATTTCTCTAACAAATGCCGTAACTATATACAAATGATTTAGATGTTATTATTTCATATTAGTTGTGCTTTTCCACACAAACTGCACACAGTATCAGCCACATGATTCAGTTTGCCAACATGTTTGGGAATAGTAACTCTCAACTCGTGGCACCCAGCTCAGCTGGAGCAGAATCACCTGGTAGGTTGGCTAAAGACATTCTTCACCCTGTGCTACACCCCACAACATAATGAATCAGAATTTCTGAAAATGGGGCCCAGGAGTTTTCATGTTTAACAAGCTCCTTAGGGGCGCCCGGCTGGCTCCATCAGTAAAGTATGCGATGCTTGATTCTGGCTTGTGACTTCAAGCCCCATGTTGGGCATAGAGCTTACCTTAACCTAACCAAAAAAACAAGCTCCCTAGATAATTCTTACTCAGAGTGAAGTTTAGAACATATTGAGTGTAAGGCAGAAGACAGAGTGGTCACTTGATATTACCCTTAGCCTCTCCTTTACCACAATCTTTTGCCTTTAAACTATTATTGACCCTGTCAAAATTTAGTCTCTTTCTTTGCCCTATTTAAGAACAATCTGGGGGGCACCTGGGTGGCTCATTTGGTTGAGTGTTCGACTTCAGCTCAGGTCATGATCTCACAGTTTGTGGGTTGGAGCCCCACCTCGGGCTCTGTGCTGACAGCTCAGAGCCTGGATGGAGCCTGTTTCGATCCTGTGTCTCCCTCTCTCTCTGCCCCACCCCTGCTTGTGCTCTGTCTCTCAAAAATGAATAAACATTAAAAAATTTTTTTTCAAAAAAGAACCATTTGATTAATATAATCATTCTAAAAATTAAATACCTTTCAGTGCCTTCAGGTCAGCATTCTGGATTCAATTTAATTGTAGATAATGAAAGAGGAGAAACACAGGGGAAAAGTTGAGTTATTTGAGTTGAGTTACTGGAAGGCTCTGATTCGCGAGCGGAGGTCACTTCTCTGCATTATTCCTACCCCAAGCGTAGTTCTTAGAAGGAAGCTGCTCCGTGTAGTCCCCCCACCCACACCCCCTACAGCCTCCCTGCACCACGCTCACCACCACATGCTGTGGACAGGCCTTGCACACAGTGTCCTGCATACGTCATGATTATGCTCGTCGTTTCTCAGTCCGGGAACCGTCCGGCTGTCCCTAACCGTACGCTTTCGGGGGACGACGGCCAGGGTTGACTTTTTTTTCTTGTTCTCCATGTTATGTTTGTTCTGACCGTATTTCCTGAGCTGCACTTTTAGGTCTACTGATCCTAATATGAAAAAAACTGAACTTATATTTTATATTTTCTTCTCACTTTTCTTGTAATTCATTTTTACTGTAGTTTGCAAACGCACAGCTGTGCAACACATTTTTTTCAATAATGCTTCCCGAAAGATAGCTTGCAAAGCACTGCCGTCCACCATGTTCCTTTAAACAAATTCAGACAAAACACAGCTCTACTCCAGCATGTTCTCACCTGCTAAACAGTAGGGGGTTGTCCTAGGTCACCCATGAGCTTCCTCTAGCTCTGCAGTTCTCTGTGGATACAGTTATATCTCATTTTCCTACAGGTGACAAACTTTTATGTTCCAAGTGGACTTCCTGCTGTCCAGTCGCTCCTCTACACCATCTCTCCCACTGTGAGACTGTGTGGGTTTAAGGAATAAAGAGCATTTTAATAATAGCGCAATCAAAATGTAATTAACAAAGGTAATTTGGCACCCAAAATATTATGTAATACACATCAAAGATAAAAATCTAGATATTTTTACCATCTGCTACTTTGGATTCTCACTTCTCTCCTCCACTGAGATTTAAATGTTCGTATCCATATATTGAAGTATGCATTTCTTTCTGATCTCCTTGTATTTGCCTCATCATCACATGTCTCGCACTGGATTTTAATCATTTGTGTCACATGAGGCTTCCTTGCTAGATTTTTAGCTTCACAAGAATGGAGATCATCTTTGTCTTAACCACTAGGTCCTAGGGTTCGGTCTCTGACATATTAATAAGTATGTATGGGGGCGCCTGAGTGGCTCAGTCAGTTAAGTGTCCGACTTCAACTTAGGTCATGATCTCATGGTTCGTGGGTTTGGGACCCGTGTCGGGTTCTGTGCTGCCAGCTCAGGGCCAGGAGCCTGCTTCGGATTCTGTGTCTCTCTCTCTCCCAAAAAATGAATAAGTATTAAAAAAATTAAAATAACTAAATAAATATGTATTGGAATAAGGGAGTGAATGGAAGAATGAATGAATTTCTTAGTGGTAGAACCATGGATTAGGCTTTCATTTCTTTATAGTCTTTATATTTCTTGCCCATTACTTTTTTTTTTTTTGGTTCTATAATCTCTGAGCATAAATTTTATAGTTTGAATAGAATCTAAGATTTCAGGTGTGTTCAGAGAGCCACGGTTACAATACCTCTTAATTCCCTCAACTCAGCATTTTTTTAATGCCGAATCCCCAATACAATTGTCTGCAAGTCCTATTCTGATGGCCGTCAACATCTCACTTCCTGCTTCAGATTAGCTCCGTGAATTTTCCTTTTACATTTTTTATTGATGGTTGTATCACATCCCTGCCGCTTGTACTGCATAAGCATTTTTTTAAAAAAATTTTTATTTAGCCAGCAGGGGCTTAAAAAGCAAAGTATCTTAAGAAATTATTTTCTGCTCCAGAGAAAATGTGGACAAAGTAAGTTTAAAGAGAGATCCAGTTACGTCAACTTCTGTCTCTGAGAATTGGATCCCCGGAATTGGTTCTCCAGGTCTCCCTGCTTCACACTGAATGTCTGACCAGGTTTTCCTTTTTGGATCTATACCGCTTGGATTAAGTGAGGGATGACCTCACAACATGTATTTCTTCCAGTGCTTCCTCAGCACGCTGACCCCCTGAAAGTTGTGGAATGTCTTCTTTGTGTGCTGGTAGGGACCATCTGGCTAGCTGTACATAAACAAGTTTCAACATATGGGCCATAACACATACGTGGCTCTGCACTACTCGTGCAGAAAATTAAGAAAAGGTTGCTCTCTTGACACGAGAAGTTCATGTAAAAGAAGCAGCACCGTGCAGTGGAGCGCCTGCCCTACGCTGCACACGGGAGACCTTACTTCCAGCCCCTTCTGTCCCACTCACGGAGCATGTCACTTGATCGCACCAACTTTCCTTGACTGTCTCCTCCGAAAATTAAAAAGGAAGCCAAGGGAACTCTGGCCTTCCACTCTCCCTGTCCTTTCTCTCCCTCCTTTCTGTCCTTCTTTCCTTCCTATTAAGAACATTTATTACACGCCTCCTATATATGTTGCAAGCACAATGCTAAGTGCTGGGCATATTGGTGAGGAAAACAGACACGGTCCCTGCCCTTGAAGAATTACTAAACCATGATGGAGACACACATTAAATAAATCTTTGAAAACAGAAGTATTCTGAGTAGAGGGGGAAAGCGTGTGTGAAGGTCCTGGGATGGGAAGCCTAGACTGTTTAAAAACTGCAGGATTTATGGGGTGCCTGGGTGGCTGATTCGGTTAGGCATTCCACTCTTGGCTTTGGCTCAGGTCATGATCTCACAGCTCGTGAGTTCGCGCTCCAGGTCGGGCTCTGTGCTGACAGTAAGGAGCCTGCTGGGGAGTCTCTCTCTCTCTTCTTCTCTCTCTGTCCCTCCCCTGTTCACGTGCTCTCTCTGTCTCTCTCTCAAAATAAAAAAATAAACTTGAAACATAAATAAGTATAAATAAATAATGCAGGATTTGTAAACATTTCTATCCATTAAGTTGAGGACTCAGTTGACAGTCAAAATGCCGCAAGGAAAATTCCTACCACCGCCAGATGGGAATTCAAACAATCATTACATTAGCATAAACTATCTATAAAATGGCCTGAATTTTCTATTCATATTGTTGATATCATGCCTGTAATCAATGAATCTAATAAAACTCCATGAAAATATGATCATCGAAAACATACACACGCATCTCAAGCACATGAAACTGTGGTAAAGGCTTTAAGAATTATGAAACAGTTTCCAGAAAACCTAGGAACTCTATGAGTACCCCTGTTTAATATTTACATAACTAAACTAAACACGAGGTAAGAGACATTCAGTTACAGCTTTCGAGCACTCTCCTTCCCGAGCACCATTTTGCAATACCCAGCCTTGCAGGGTGACAGCTGACACTCTTGAGTGAGTCGAGAGATAAGTCCTAACAGTCATTCTCGCTGAACAGTCATAAAATATGTGTACAGTGCTTATCTCAGTGATTCTCCCAATTCTTGGTTAAAACAAAAGCTGTGCCTTTGGCACAAACGTTGTCCTGTGTGGAATAGTATAAATTGTTTGATATTTCTGTCATTCTCTCTCGGCTTCTACCTTTCCCTTTCAATTGGCCGCCATGCGTGTAAAAGCACGTGTGGCCAGAGAGTTCAATCACCAGGCATTCAAGTCAGGCATGATAAAGAGCCAATGTGAATGTCAGAATTTCAAAAATTAAACCCATTTGAGAACCTGAATCAATCCAGTTAACCATAATGCCTTGTCTTGTGCTACAGGAAGGAAACCGGTCATTCCTTCCAAACTGCCATGGCCCTCCCTAAATGATATGGTGACCATCTGGGGAACGTCTCCCTTCAACCTGATGGCACACTCCTTAAAAGTAAGGACTTGCACTATCCATCTTTGATCCCTCTATGTCCACAATGCTGAATGTCGCAGAAGCCCAATAAATGCCCATTAATCAAATCAAGGACCCAACAGTCATTCGTAAAAAAAAAAAAAAAAAAAAAAAAAAAGTGACAAGTGACATGCAGTGAATTACAGACTGTCTTAACTACCTGTTAGGATTTCAGCAGAACCTACAAAGCTTGCCCTTTTGCGAGTCTACAGACAGCAATATTTATGACAGCAGACCTTCAATTAAAAATCATTACTTAAGTTGCTTTATTACAGCTACAAATAAACTTTATTTGATGTAATGTAATAAAACATTTTCAAATTTAACAACATTTATCTGACCAGAATAATTTAAATTATGAATGTAAGTATATACAGTCACTTTAGCAAATCTGCGGTTCAGGAATTTGTACAAGCTTTGTCTGAAGCCCACCTCCCCTTCCAGACCCTTCTTTGTGTCTGGTGAGAGGCAACGTCAGTGAGAGCGGAAGAAATCCATAATCCACGTTACCCACGTTGCCCACAATCCAAATCCATAATTCCACATTTTCCAGTGAGAGAACGGCCACATTTCTTGTAGGAAAATAATTTTCTCTGTCAGTTCTCTTTTATCAAATGAAGGTTTGTGTTCGCTCTTTCCCCTCGGAGGTACCCTTCTGGTCAGCCATCTTCCTGTCTCATTACGTATTACATCGTACTGTTAAAAAAAAAAAAATACCATCCACAAAGGGGCCTCTTCTGTTTCCTGACCTGCCCTTAACATCTACCACCCTGGGGAGAGAGAGGAAAGAAGAACAGAATTGGCCAGGCACACATTTGTTTTAGGATACAGAGAACACAAAAAACAAATCCTCCTGAAGGAACGGAATGGTATTCGGAGTGTTTCCCAGCAGCGGCCCCAGCGACGTCCAACTCGCACCACTCACTTTAATACAGCGCTGCCCAAGAAGAATTAACATACTGATGCTCTGTCTCTGAAAGCATCAGAACCTTTCATGGAAACCCCATTATTCCCACACTTCCTCCCCAGAAGAACACAGTTATGGACGAGCCCGGGAGCCCACTGCATCGGTGAGAACCCGAGGGCCAAAAGTTCTGTGCCAGTAACCGTGCTTGTATACAGTACAGTTAGGTAGCACTCCCTCTTCGTCCAGGTACACATCCTTCCTCTCAGAAGGAATCCCCTTCATCTCTTAGGACCCTTCAGAAGAAGTGTGAGTGCAAGAAAAAGCTTTATTCAGGTTTTAGGATTCTCTCCATCCTGAGATCTGTTCCTGAGTTAAACCGTGACAATCAATGAGTTAACAAAGAAAAGTACATTGGTGGGGAAGTGACAGGAATCCTGCAAAAAAAGCGAAAACTATTTGACAGAAGCTTTAAACCAGACACTGCTCTGGGAAATCATTTATATTAGCTGATGACGGGATTCTGTTTTCTAACACAGACATGCAACATATTCAACACTACGCTTACCACAGTTTGCTTGGAAATACACCCTTCTGTCCTACCACAAAATACATTCTGTCTCGTGAGTGATTCCTGAATATTCACCACAATGCCTAGACTCGGAAGCATGGGAAGTGAGCATTGGAACTTTCTTCTGTTTGTATGGACTTGGACACACGCACAGCACCAGAAACTGTTTCCTTTCTGAGACTCAACTCTGTTTGTATGCTTTAGTGCTGAGCCGATCTGGCTGTCTTGAACTGAGCACTATTTTCATTGGCACACAAGAGCACTGATCCACAGAAGAAGAGGAGAGGTCACCATCTCCCTCCTAATATGCTTTGTACAACAGATCACCCTGCTTGTCACGTGTCAGCCATCCCAGGAAAGGACAAAGCCACGCTCCATTCCGCAGTCTCAGCAAAGGATTGCATTGTTTCCACCTCTGTCTTGCCTGGTTTATTTCGTCTCCGCTATTCCGCTTTTGATCATGAATCATGACTTTTTTTTCTACAGCAGTCAGAGTTTTGTCTATAAAGAGAAAGAGACAGAGAGAGAGAGAGAGAGAGAAGACAAGAAAATGATTTAGCAGAACCGTAAATGTGAGGTTTCGTTTTGTGGTGGGTGGATTCACTTTTTACAGCATTCGGTAATTTGAATCAGTTATGGCTTTTAAGGGGTTATAGGAGCTTTTCTAAAAGGGAAGAAAGGGTGCTGTGGCTCTTTTCATAAATTTTATGACTTCTATAAGTTGCCGGGGCCTTAATATATTTGCAAATCAGCCCCGGATAACCCATTTAGAAATTCACTTTGATAATACAGCTGTAGGCAAAGATGCCTCCACTCTCGAAAATCCCTGCAAAATACTATTGTACGTGCCCCGCATGAAAAGGATAATGATGACCGCTTATGAGAAGTGTTCCTCCCTTCGAGCCTAGGGGGGTGCTTCATAGAAAGACAAGTGTACAAAGGCCAGGAAACCCCATCTCCCTCACCTCCTTCCTCCCGGATTCACGGAACTGGCATGAGTCACGGAGGAGTCTTGGCCAACGGCTGAGGACAAGACTCTTTCTCCTTGGTGTAGAGCCACATTCCCTCCAGGTCCACACTCCCCTAACTCTTTACCTTCAAAGGACTCAACTTACTGAACACCACATGTGAGCTTGAGACCTAAGTCTATCGGGGTTGTGGGGACCGGCCCTGCACCCCTGGGCTTTGCCTCCCCATCTCATCGACAGTGCTACTCTCACTTGGTTCTCAAAACTGGGCAGATGGGTTTGCCTGGTGGCAGGCTCAGTTTCTCCAGAAGACACCGTCTCTTGCTTTGTCCGTCACCTCACGGAATGGTGCCTAAAGAGAAGCGCCACACTTCAGCTCAAACCCGCAGCCCTAGGCTCCTGGGTTTGTGGGGACAGGCACCGGAGACAGGCCGTGTCCCTGATGATGCTCCACGCCTATTCTTGGCCTGGGGCCTTGGCTGGTTCTCCGCACAGAGGGGAGACTGCACTTCTCTGCAGCTCAGCTCGGCTCACATCGGTTCGGGAAACGGACCGAATCCCTCCAGTCCTCAAGCCGTAGCACCATCTCCCAGGCCCCCCTTCCCTTGCCACCCGCCTACCAGCCAACTACCAAATGTTCAGACATCCTTGGCCTCTTTCCTGTCTCAATACCACCCTTCTCATGTGGGCCCTTTGGCAGGAGACCTCACGTTCATATTGGTCTCTTAACCCATCTCCCGTCCCCTATTGTGAAGCCCCATCTACACTGCAGTCCTGCTCTCACTCCTGTTCAAAAGCCTTCATCTCACCTCCTACCTGCCTGGACCTCCGTGCTGACTCTACCCAGCTTCCAGGTAGTGCTGAAGACCTGCCCCAGTTTCCTTATCTACCTCCCTCCACATCTGTGCCCCTGTGTCTACACTGTCCCGTCTGCTATGAGTAGACTCAGCCCTACTTCCACCCCTGCCATTCCTTCTTGTTAAATTCCTGCTCTTTATTCATGGCCCACTCCAACTACCACCTCTTTCAGGATTTCTCTCTAAAACATTCCCCCAAGGCTTATTTTTCTTGTATACCCATCTGTACCGTTTGATGTTATTTGGTGCAGTGTGTATCTACTCAGAAAACAAAACAGTATGTTAGAAAAAGCATGAGAGGCCAATTGCCCGCCTTTCCTATTTTATTTTTTTTTAAATGCTTGTTTCTTTTTTGAGAGAGAGAGAGAAAGACCGAGCACGAGCGGGGGAGGGGCAGAGAGAGGGAGACACAGAATTTGAAGCAGGCTCCAGGCTCTGCGCTGTCAGCACAGAGCCCAAAGTGGGACTCAAACCCACAGACCTGAGCCGAGATCACGCCCTGAGCCGGAGTCGGATGCTTAACCGACTAAGCCACCCAGGTGCCCCATTGCCTTTCCTATTTTAAAGAGATATTGCAAAGTTAAAATGCAGGTCGCTGCCAAAGCATGACACAAACAAACTGTTATTATTACTAACTGATGATTTAATAAAGAGCCAAATTACAGTTAGTTAACGATGAGGAAACTACTACCATGGGGGTGGGGAGGGAATCCCCGAAACAGCAAACTTTTTGTTCATTTCTGCCATTAAGGCAACGTCCCACCACAGAAACCCAGAATTTCAGGGCCTTCCAGTTTCCACTAGGATCCGTTTTGTTGTTTTGTTGTTGTTTGGTTTTTGTTTTTATCACTGGTTTCCATAAAGAAAAAGCAGAATCACCCTGAACTCCAAAGCCGCAGCGCCAAGCGTGGGGCAGCAGAGACAGAATTCGTAACAGGAACCCAAGATTATTCTGCTATCGCTCACCGCTGAAATCAACAGGATTATAAAAGTCTGTTTTGAAGAGAAAGACACTCTGATCACCAAGGAGAAGAAGGGAGAGGGGAAGGAAGAGCTACATCAGCACAACTCCGTGAAATTCCTTTATATGGAAGTATTTCATACATTGCTTTTCCATATAGTTCACCATAATGGTGTCCAAGAACCAAAGCTGTCACAACGTGACACGTAAAAATAATCGACGGTGATTCAAAGCAAATCCATAGATAAGGTTGTCAAATTAAAAAGAAAAACAAAAGGATCCCTGCTTGTGTCACAGTATCACACTTGGTTTTGTATAACCAGATTCGAACACTTGTGAAAAGGGGACAAAGGTTATAATTTAGAAGTGAATTAAAATTACCAGTGAGGCACACAGAGCTTTTCTCTCTATCCACTCCCTCCATCAAGGAAGATTCCCTACTGCCTGTTGGACTCCTGAGTCTTTCGTTACACTGATCAAGAAAACGGGAAGAAATGGGTAGATATCTGGAAAGAACAATACACAATCTAGTAGACTGTTTACACCGAAAAGGAAGAAAACTATTATGTAGAGGGAAAAAAAAGAGCCAAGAAGGCAGAGTTAGAACGAGAGTAGAACCCAAGCAGCCAGAGAAGGAGGAAAGGGCTGGAGAGACTGGAGGGAGGACCTTGAGTCTACAGGCTGGCCAACAAGTGTAGGTGCTGAATAGAAAGGCAGGGGGTGGAGACAGGATCCTGAGAAGGTTTGCTGTGAGCTATGGATTTGACACTAATCGTTGTTCCAGAAACTCCAGGAGAGTTATGAGTTGTTTGGGTCATCCAGCTAGTGTGTGCCTGAGCGCAAGCATGCAGTGTGGACTGCACGCGTTACTGGTCTCTTACTGGTTACTAGTTACTAGTCTCTGGTTACTAGTCTCTTACTAAACACCACCGCCACATCTCCTGCCACCCTGGCCCACCGGACTATGAGCTTCCAGAAGCAAGGCCCGCTCACCTCCTCATCTTTCCATCCCCCGACGTGCCTGGCGTCATGCCTTGCACAGAACAGGCCTCAAATGTTTCTGGAGAAAACCAGCCACTGGAGAGACTTTACTTCCAGCCTCCACCTTCTGACTCATCTCACCTTGTGTCCCTGGATCAGTCTGTCACTTTGATGATTCCCATTCTCCTATTTACAGAGATTCAGTCAAGAGCTCACGGCTGTCCACACTAGGGCTTTGCAACGTCAGCATTACAGAATCGACGGTGGGGTAATTCTTTGCTGAGGGAGGCTGCCCTTGCATTCCAGGATGTTTAGCAGCATCCCACTAGAGGCCGGTAGGCCCTCCCCTCCCCCAACTGTGACAACCAAAAATGTCTCTAGACACTGTCAAGTGTCCCTTGGGAGCAAAACCAACTCTGGTTGAGAACCACTTGTCTACACTAAGACCCCAAATTCCTGGGGCCAGAATGGAAGAGGCTTCATAATTTCATCTCATGCTACCTTTGAGTTGTCATCTCCAAATCTTGCCCCACCCCAGTGCTCAGCATCAGCCAGACTGTCCTTTGCATAAGGTCCCACACTGCTGCCTTTACATTTCTACTCTCCTTTAGCTATAAATGCTTGATTACTTTCAGAGACATACATGAGACCACATCCTCCAAGGTCTTCCCTGGTCAGGGTTAGGGTGAGCTCTGAGTTATGTTCCTCTGCTTTGAATCCCATAGCTTTTCCTGTTGCCAACTTTCTTTCATTCTTACTACGAACAGGATGAGTGTGCATATGTGTATGTTTATGTTTGGTCTGTCCAATAGAAATATACGCAGGATGGGAAAGATCATGCACTTTCTACATCCTTCTCAATGTATGGCAGAGTTGTAAGCAAGAACTTAAAAAGGAGCCTTCACACATTGGGTGGACTAGAAAGCTGCCTGGTATAGATTCTTTCAATCAGCAGCTATTCCAACTCTCTTATTAGACATTTCCTGAAGTTGGGGCACCTGGGTGACTCGGTCAGTTGAGTGTCCAACACTTGATTTTGGGTCAGGTCACGATCTCATAGTTAGTGAGATCGAGCCCCACATCGGGCTGAGCACTGATAGTGCAGGGCCTGCTTGGGATTCTCTCTCTCCCTCTCTCTCTCTGCCCCACTTCCCTCTCAAAATAAATAAATAAACTTAAAAAAAAAAAGTCCTGAAGTTAACGGATATTTAGGCCAATTATTCCAAATGATTTTCAGATTCTATAATTCTAAATAAAATCAATAACACCAAATCAAACAGAGAGAGATGTAATGAGAGGATAGTGATTTTTCTTAGACCAGGGGACAGCAAACTATGACCTGTGGGCCAAATTCACCTGGCTGCCTGTTTTTGTAAATAAAGTTTTACTGGTACAGGACCGTGCTCATTTGGTTACTTATGTCTATGACTGCTCTCTCACAACAAAGGCAGAGATGAGTAGTTTCAAGAGACCTACAGCTGGCAAAGCCTGACCTACTTACCATCTTTTTCACAGTAAAAGTTCACTGACCCCTGTCTTAGACTAACAGGAAAATAATATCCAAGCCTCCATAAAAAGCTATGGACCCAGAGGCAAGTATGTTCTGTTGGTGAAGTCAGAGAACAGTGGAGCTCCTAGAAGTTTTTAGTCATTGGTGGTGGAGTTGGCGGTGGGTGGCAGGGGGCCGTGGGGGGGGGGGGGGGTGTATGCTAGGTTTGGAGCCTCTGGCACTTTGGTGTCCTCCTGGAGCGGGGCTGCTCCCCTGAGACAGCTGGGAGCAGGAAGGTATCCTTTGCCATGGTTGTTACACATGTTCATATGTGTATATGTTGTCACACGTATTACATAAAGGAATGTAATATATGAAGAGTTCATGGAAGTCAGATTAAGATGATGCACTAGCTCACTGGGGGGCCACCTTAGTCTCTAGCTCTGTTACCTCGTCTGCCAAATGAAGGGCGTGGACAAGATGGCCACGGCGGCCCACGGTTCTCTGGCTGCTCCCTCCCTCCGGGTCGGGTGAAAAGTAGCACCTCCTACTCTCCTGTCCAACACTGCTCTGCTCTCTCTCTCTCACCAGCACCTTCCGTCCTCTCATCCCAATTTCTTCGCCCCCCCAAACAGCTTTCCCACAGGAGGACGTGGCCACTGCCTCAAATTTAAAGCAAAATCGGGTGTGGCCAGCTGAGCGCCCTAAAGAACTCTCCTGTCTCCTTCCTGCTTTACGATGCCAAACCCACCAGGTGCGGGCTGCACAGGGAACACCCACCTCCTTGTCACCGCTGGCCCTGTGCAAATCCCCTTTCAGATCCCAGCACCTACTGCAATCGCTCCTGGGAAGGTCACCGAGGCCTCCTAGACAGACTCAGCAACATTATGGGTTCTCTCCTCCCCCGAAAGGTGGGCAACGCTTCCTAAAAGCTCTTCAGGCTTTCAAGACTCGGCCTCATCCTGGCACGTCCCCATGCTGACCGCTCTCCTTTGTCCCGGCTGCTTCCTTTTAGCCTGTATGAATTTGCTCCCTTTCTCAAACGACTTTATCAGCCAAGGATGAGGTCATCAAAACAGCTTTACTGGATGGAAGAGGAACAGCAGTGAAAGCAATAGTGTTTCAAGGATGGGAGATCCGGGACACGATCTGGATGTCGTTGATGGGAAAAGGATGGGACACAGCACCTTCCTTGTCCCATCACACCGCCTGCAATTCGTCAACAGATCAGTCCTGTCCTCCAGTCCCGCAAAGTACCCGACTTTGGCTTTGGGGATTGGGAATTCTGTTGGGCGGAGGACTGGAGTTCACAGCATTCGCAATTCTGACCCGATCTGCTTGGTAGAACATCAGCTAGCCCTCTGGGATACGCTTCAAGAAGTTCCATGAAAGGGGTTGGGAGGGGGGGGGGGGGGGGGGAGAAAAGGAAAACAGTGATAAACGACCTTACAGCACAAACTCGGGTCTCTCCGGCCTCTCGGCGAGCTTCAGGGCCTCATGCATGCCTGCGGCCGAGAGCTTGCGGTTGATATTCCGGTACTGGCACTGGAGCAGGCTGCGGTAGGTGGTCCTCAGGTCCCGGTTGAAGAAGGCATATATAAAAGGGTTAATGAGGGAGTTTGCATAGCCCAGCCACAGAAATGTCCTCTCCACCCACAGCGGGATGCAGCTGCAGGCGGTGCCGCAGATGAAGGGTCTGGCCGTCGAGAGGAGGAAAAAGGGCAGCCAGCACACGGTGAAAGCCCCGACGATGATCCCCAAGGTGGTGGCCGCTTTCTGCTCCCTCTTAAAGATGGAGATGTTTTTCCTCTCGTGTTTGAGGAGTCTCGAAAGGTTGGCACACTCCTCCACCTCCTTCTGGAGCTTCACCATGCCGTTCAGGGAGATGATGCTGTCGGGCTCCTCGGGGCGAGGGAAGCCGGGGAACTTGTGCTTGGCGGCGCTCTTGCGGGCGGCCTTGTAAATCCGGTAGTACATGAACAGCATGACCGACATGGGGATATAAAATGCCACTGCCGTGGAGTAGATGGTGTAGCCGAAGTCCTGGCTGATCAAGCACACCTTGTCATCGTTGACGTTCTTAGCCCATCCGAAGAGCGGCGGTAACGTGATGGAGGCAGAAAGAAGCCAGACGGAGAGAATCATTTTGGCCATGCACTTCCCATTCTGCCTCACCGGGTACGTGAGCGGCCTCGTGATCCCAAGGTACCTAGGTGAGAAATGGAAAGCGGACATGTGACCCTGGGATCCCACCTGAGCAGCGAGAAGCACGACTGGCCAGGTGTTAGGCTTTACACCCGGCAGTCCATTCCTCGGGACAGCCCTTCAAGGCAGGCACCATTATTCCCATTTTACAGAGAGGCAAACTAAGGCTCCGAGATGTTACCTACTTCTTTCCAGGTCACAATTAGCCCGAGGTACTGCCAGGGGTCAGCGTGGGAGCCCTCTATGATGCCAGGCCATGCTCTCCTTATCCTTTGCAGCCTACTCCACACAGTCAATGAACTAAAGATTAAACATCTGCCCTCCCCCCGCCCCACCGCCACCAAAATCAGCTGGGAACAAAATGTCAAGTCTGACGTGGGATGTTGTGACACATCCTCACAAATTAACCAAGGTCTACCACACTCTGATAGTATACACCCACTGATCTCCTGGGTTGTCTTAATTCACACAGGCTTTTAATTCATTTTAAGTTCCCCTTTGCACTGTAGCAAAAGCATTTCCTAAGGATCACAGAGATTTGTGAGATATTAAGGAAATCCTAGGGTTTTGGAATGCAAAGCAGCAACTGATCATTTTTTATGCCCAGAAAATTCTCACACAAGAGTAATTTCAGAAGAACAATCTATAAAATAAAAACAGCCTACCTCGTCTCTCCTCTCCTGAGAAGGATCACAAAAAAGGGGCACAATTCTGAAAAATATGAGGTAAAGCCAACGTTTTTTCTGTGCTTAGTTCTAGATAGAGAATAAATATTTCTCCGTCTCCGTTATCAAGGATTTCCAATGCAAAAGAGACTCAGCAAACAGAAAACATACACAGCAAGATGTTTTACCAAATGTTTAATGGTTTTCAGCTTTCCAAATTCGTTTTCTTCTCTGTATTTAATGGTCTTAGCTTCTATTTGGAGGAGGATGCCAAGAGCCCGTAAGAAGCCAAGACAGGTAAAAGCTGATCATTTTGTTGGTTTTTTATTTCATGGATGTATGTTAAAGATGCACTCTTCACACATGAAAAGGAAGGGTACAGAGTCCCCCAACTTACCAACAGGTTATTTTCTGAAAGTCTCTCAGTTGGTAGGTTGAAATTTTAAAAATAATTGTTTTGTGCTAGACATAGCCTCATGTGTTTTGCTTACATTACCCCACAAAAGTCGAAATCATGCTTTCCCAATGAAAATTAGCATCACTGCAGCACTTATAACAAGTTAAAACAGAAACATCAGTAAAGAGGAATCGGCCATATTTGCTTATTTGTCGAGAGTATTTATTCACTCCTTCCACAAATATCAATCGAGCTCTTTCCATATGCCAGGTGCTGTCTTCAAAGTTGGGGATACGGCAGTGAATAAAAGAGACAAAAATCTTGAATGCACTTGGGGAAATAATGTTGGGTTGAACAGGAGGACTGAGCTTCGTGGTAATATTGAAGGGACCTCCTGATTCTTTCCAAGGATTCGGGTGTTACTGGCATGGCTTCTTCATTTCACAACCTCTAGGTCCCTTTCCCTGATAAAGCTAACCCACAAGCAGTATCCCTAGGCTTATCAGGCAATGTTAGGACTAAGTTTTGGCTCTCAAACAGAATGAAGGACGAGAAAGATGGAGGTTTTCCTGAGAATGCAAGAATTAGAGCTGCAAAGGAGGGAAAGAGAAAATGAGGCAGGAAGTAGGCAGCAAGGGAGGAAGAGGGGAAAGAGAGAGCAAGGAAGGGAAATGTGGAGTAGACTGTGCCATTTTGGAATTATCTGAAATTATCTGAGTTTTAAGCTGTGGAGAAAAACTTTAAGACGATAAAAAATAAAAATAAAAAAAGGTAGATGAGGAAACCCCTGAAGAAAGGTGTTGGAACCAATTTCTCTGGTTCAGGTTTTTCCTGCTGCAACTGCTTTGCAGACCTCTGTTTTCATATCTCATATTTGCTCTCTAACAACTCCTGTGGATGTAGCCTTTTGGCTTCTTCCTGGTTTCCCCACTGCCCCGGCAAGCCTTTGCCAGGACTTGGATTTTGATTTGATTATCTTCTCTCTTTGCCTGTAGCCACAGGCAGAAGCTGCTTGTTTCCAAGCCTGGATCTAGCCAACCCAGGCAGGAGGTGCAACAGGAGACCAGTTCCTACAGTTCCCCAGGTGGCCACCAGATGGCACTGTCAGACCATCTTACACCTACTTATGGGGGGGAGGGGAGGGGGTTGGGATGTGGGTAGTTAGGGCAGGTAGGTGTCTACCAGAAGGAGGAAGTAGGATCACTCTCAACAAGAAAAGTTATATTTTATTTGTGGGGTCATATAAAATATTAGCAAGCCTGGAATTCACAGCCTCGTAGACTCCTATTCTTGAAGAAGTTGGTTCAGTTTTCCCTTCCATTCTTCCCATAGTCCTTACTTAAACAGGGAATTCTATCTTCAGGCTTAATTAAATCCACCCTTTCTTCTGCTCACATAAATAATATGGAATTCACAAAGATTATACCTGAGAGATTGAGTACCAAGGACATCTCACAATATTAAATAATCTCATAAGCACAGCATGCTTATTCATTCTAATACACTTAGTTTGACTTATACTGCATTTCCATGATGGGGGTCAGCCCACATTTGGTCCTTCCTGGAGGTACAAATTATATTGCATAAATTCCTATTTTAGAGTCCATTCTCAAGTCATGTCCTACACTAAGGCAATTATATTTACTTTTTGAGTCTCCTGGGTACCACCTGGTGAGACTTTTGAAGGCTAAAATCCACCAAAAGATGATTTAAAAATATGTATGAGTGCTCATTAAAGTGTCTGGAAATAAAATAAATAAACAAAAGTCAGTACTTTTTAAAAAATCAATTAATAATTAGAAATATTATGAGAGGAAATAACTCTATTCAAGACAACAGTCAACTAAAATATCTAGTTAAATGTTTTAAATGCCAGAGCCTATATGAAGAACACATAAAATGCTACTGAAAGACCTAACTAAAACTAAAATTCAGTATTATAAAACTAAAAACTAAAACTCAGTATTATAAAAGTGCCAATATTCCCTCAATTCTACAACTATATATAATTTTACAAAAATATGTTTACAAAGAGTATACACACACACACACACACACACACAAATACGATTATACATTAATATTGGACCACCCTACTTGAAATTTCCAGCAGGGCTTTTCTTAATTTGACCAAATGATTTTTAAGTTCATCAAGTAAACATGGAAAAAACAAAATCTGAAAAAGAAGAAAACTGAAGGGATACTTATTCCATAAAAAAAAAAAAAAAAAAAAAAAAAAAGTATAAAGCCGGGGCACCTGGGTGGCTCAGTCTGCCTTTGGCTCAGGTCATGATCTCAGGGTTTGTGGGTTAGAGCCCTACAATGGGCTCACTGCTGTCAGCACAGAGCCCACTTTGCATCCTCTGTCCTTCTCTCACTCTGCCCCTCCACCGTTCATGCTCTCTCTCAAAAATAAATAAAATAAGAAAGAAAATAGTGTAAAGCCACAGAAACAAAACACAGTAATAGTTATTCAGAAATAGGTCAACTGAATAGAACAGAGCCGAGAAATAGATTCAAATATATAAGGGAATAATGTAAGAAAATGAGTCACTTTAAATCAGCAGTAAATTGGGTATGTATTCTTGAAGTCTGACAACTGACTAGCAATTGGGGGTAAGTAAAAATAAAACTGGCTTATCTTTCTCCTTACTCAAAAATAAATCCCAGATGGATCAAAGATTATCATGTAAAAAAATTAAACTCTAAGGCTACTATGAGGAAATATGGGTATTTCTGCAATCCTGGAAGGAAAATCATCATTCCTAACTACGATACCAAAGCTTAAAACTACTAAGTGACACAGTAATAAATTTTGGACAAAAATTTTATATACAGAATAAGAACAAATAAGTGACATTTAGTTTAAATTAAAAATCACTGTGTGCGGAGTTAAAAGTCAAACGACAAACTTGGAGTCCAAATAAGAAAAACTCAATATTCACAGATCTCTTACAGGTCAATGAGAAACAGGCAAAACTATCCCAATAAAAATACTGAAGGGGTTTAAACAAAGAAGAAATAGGGATATCCAACAAGCACTTGGAAATATGTACAATTTCATTCAGAATCAAAGAGATGCACATTTTGAAACGATGACAGAATTTTTGGCCATTTGTCAATTTTTAAGAAAGACAAAATCCGATATTGAGAAAGTGTGAAAAAAAACCACGCACTCTATCATTTTTCTAGGAGGAGTTGCGACTGAGATAACCATTCTGGAGGGCTGTCTGGGAATTGACATACATCGGCATTTACCTCTCGGCTCAGCAATCAGGCTTCCAGGAATTTAAGAATATAACTGTACAAGTGCAAAGTGATAAATGTGCAAGAATGTGAACTAAACACATAACAGAGAGGGAGAAGCTGCAGTATAAATGTCTATCAATAGGAGGTTAAATTAGGGAGTATATGCATGTATATATAGATACATGGATATATATGGATACATATATATGGATAGATATGGATATATAATGTAACCACTAAAAATTATCAGGTACTATTGACTGACATGAAAGCACACAAAAGTGGATAGAAAACAATGTCTAGCCCTAAAAGACAAGTAACAAGTATTAATTTTTTTATGTAAAACTAGATGTGTGTATGAGTGAGTGTGTGTCAGTATGTGTGTGTATACTAAGATGCCTAGAAGAAAATCTACCAACTATAAATGGCACTTTTATCTGAGTTATAGAAATTTGAGTAGTTTTAAATTTTTTCTTTTTCCTTTTTTTTTTTTTTTTGGAAAGAGAGAGTGTGTGCACATGTGAGCAGGAGAGGGGCAGGGAGGGGGAGAGAGAGAGGAAGAGAATCTCAAGCAGGCTCCACACCCAGCACAGAGACCAAAACAGGGTTCGATCCCACCACTGTGAGATCATGGCCTGAGCAGAAATCAAGAGCAGCGGAGCCACCCAGGCGCCCCTCTTTGTACATTTCTATGCTAAATGTTTGTTAACCGTATGTAAAAGAAAGGAAGGAAGAAAGGAAGGAAGGAAGGAAGGAAGGAAGGAAGGAAGGAAGGAAAGAAAGAAAAAAAGAAAGAAAGAAAGAAAGAAAAGAAGGAAAGAAAGAAAAGAAAGGAAAGAAAGAAAGAAAGAAAAGGAAAGAAAGAAAGAAAGAAAGAAAGAAAGAAAGAAAGAAAGAAGGAAAGAAAGAAAAACCATTTTGATTCTGAGAATACAACAAAACATTAAGGAGGATTCTGTGATTCCTAAGTCACCTAAGTGATTTTGACAATACAGATGACCTGGTTCATAAAATCTTTAAAAAGCTGATAATTAAATCTTAGATTGTGTTATTTGATTAACTTTCCACAAGTGTTTTATTACATTCATAAATTCACACAAAGGAAACAGAACTCACCAGCATTCGAAATCCCATAATTAGTATATAAAGTAATACTGGCATTCAAGGAAGTGTTTGTCCAAATTATACATTCATTCTCCCAAATCTTGTATAGTGTAAGTCTTACTTTTGGGATGGGGGGGGGGGGGGCGGTGAATGAGGCAATCTAGATTGATTCTGAATATTCCCTAATATGCATAGTTAATATTTGTCATACTACCTTTTATGAACATTTATGCTCACTGTTAATTAGAAAGCAGGGTGCTTATAAAGCCTTCAGAATTTAACTTTAAAATGCATACAAATGTGAAAATACATTAAATCTCAGAGACAAAGTCACCAAAGTATTATATAATCGAGAAATGCATGCAACTCACAATAGGGGCTCTACTAAAGAAGGGGTTTGTAGAAAAAGAGGGTTAGGGAGTTCTAATCTAGGGAGGGGGATTAGAAAGCAAATTAACTCTGCTGCCTGTCTTCCATTCTAACTGTATAGAAATTATAGATAATGGTTCTTCAATTAAACGGCTTCTGAGTTTTTGCTGCTATAGAATAATAAGTTAGGGGGTAAAAGAAACAGGATAGAATTACACGTCAGGGAATGTTAGGCTTAAAAAAGTTTTGCCCGGGGCGCCTGGGTGGCTCGGTTGGTTGAGCGTCCGACTTCGGCTCAGGTCACGATCTCGCGGTCCGTGGGTTCGAGCCCCGCATCGGGCTCTGTGCTGACAGCTCAGAGCCTGAAGCCTGCTTCCGATTCTGTGTCTCCCTCTCTCTCTGCCCCTCCCCCGTTCATGCTCTGTCTCTCTCTGTCTCAAAAATAAATAAACGTTAAAAAAAATTTAAAAAAAAAAAAAAAAAAAAAAGTTTTGCGCGTTGAGGACACCATTTGCATGAGAACTCTCCTCCTTACAGGTGAAATCCATAGCCTGTTTCAGTGGTTCCCAAAGTTGTCAGGGTATCAGAATCACTGAGAAGTTTTTGAAACATACAGATTCCCAGATCGCCATCCATAAACTCCTTGTTTTTAATTTTTTAAAAGTTTATTTATTTTTGGGGGGGGGGGGGGGGGAGGGGCAGGGAGATAGAGGAAAACACAGAATCTGAAACAGGCTCCAGACTCTGAGCTGTCAGCACAGAGCCTGACCTGGGGCTCAGACTCTGAAAGGGGAGATCATGACCTGAGCGGAAGTCAAACACTTAACCGACTGAGCCACCCAGGTGCCCAACACAGATTCTCTTTCAAGAAGGTCTGGAGGCCCAAGGCTTTTTTGTATTTAGGGCTGTTCTGTTCTTTATCCCCCCTACTGCTCTCAGAGTAGCCTACCCTTGTTCAAGTACAGACTTCACTCTTGTATGAAGGACTTTACTTTCGCTTTACATATTTCACCTTAATGGTTTGCTTCCAGTTTGGCCCAGCAAGACATCATGGATCACATCTCCATTATCCCAGCTGTTACTTCTGTCTCCCAGTTGTGTGCTACATGCAAGTGAGATAAGCATGGTTTTTATGTCTTAATAAACTTGTAGATTTTTTCAAATGCACAGTATATAGCAGGGTTTTGTAAACCTTTCTGACAATAAGAAATAAGAACAAATATTTCTTATAAGAAATATATTTTCCACAGTCACTCAGTACACAGAGACTTATGTATACAAATAAGAAATTGAGGCATACATATGTATACATACGTAGGTATGCAGACATAGACCTGCATATGTTTGTATATGAAATTTGAAACAAAAATTTCACAATAGCAACTTACCATTATAATTTGCAATTCACTCTCTTCCATGCTATTCTACTTCAGATTTTTCCAATGTTGGTCTTAATGCACTCAACTGATTTCATGACCCAATAATAGATTAATGACCCAAAGTTTAGTAATTACTGGCCTTTGATAGACATACGGAAAGGCGTTAAATATCACAAGTCATCAGGGGAAATGGAAATTAAAACTCACTGAGATACCACCAGCACCCATCAGAATGGTGACAATTAAAAATGATGATGACAATGATGGTAAAAATTGCAGCGCTAAGAGTTTTGTGAAGACAGGAAGCAACTGTCATTCTCCTACATTGCTGGTGGGCATATAAATTGATGCAGTAACTTTGGGAAGCTATTTTTTTAACATGTATTAAAGCTGATTTTAATCAAACATAAATATATATATATATATATATACACGCTATATACACATATATATGTATATACAGGTTATACATAAAGCTTATATATATATATATATATGTGTGTGTGTGTGATATATATAATCTCCAGCAATTCTTCTAAGTATACTATGAACATTCATCAAAACACCAAAATACCTGCATAAGAATGTTCATAGCAGCACTAATGATAAGAGCCCCAAATGAAACCAACCCATTCCACAGGAATAAAATAAGTACAATTCTACAATAGTACAATGGGTATGTAAATTGTGGTATATTTATGCAATAAATTCTATAAAACAACAAGAGTGAACCAACCAACTACTGCTTAATGCACCAACATGAATGCTTCTCACAAACATAATATAGAGCTAAAACAGCGAGAAAAAAAAAAAAGAACACACATTTCAAAAAAAAGGCAAAACTCACATATAGTACTAGACACGAGAATAGTGGTTACCTTGAGGGGACAGGGGATGTTAATGAGTAAAAGGGAGCCTAAGGAAAATTTAGAGTTCTGGAAATGTTCTACTTCTTTATCTGGGTGTGTTACGTAAATACATCCACTCTGTAGAAATTAAGTGAGCTGTGTATCATGATTCTGCAGTGTTGGGAATATAAATAAATAAGGTTAACATTAAAAATTAAAAGTAAAATTTTAAGATCACATCAAACTTACCATTTGCCATTAACCTACATGTTGACCTGTTTTCTAAACTGCTGTTATAATGGGGTTCCACTACACTTTTAAACCATTTTCATCAGTGTTTCCAGGCTGTAATTACAGTCAGGACCAGTAAACATTCTAGATCCTAGATTCCCCATTGTGGCCTCAGTATTGAGGAAGAAAACTGGGCGGAGGGGGCGGGGAGTGGGGGGAGGAAAAAATACCAAAAACACCAATAAAATTTGGAAACAGAATAACAAAAGCTTTTTCTTTGAAAAAGTAAATTATAAGAAATGATAGTTCCCTGTAGGGAGAAAATTAGGCTTAATTAAAGCAAATCACTTAAAGCTAAAAGTACTTTTTAAAAATTCATCTATTGTATTGGTTTGCTGTCGTTACATAATTCATTACCACAAGTGAGTGGCTTAAAATAACACCAAATCAGCAGGTGTTCTCATAATTCTGTAGGTCAAAAGACTGGACACAGCTCCACTGGGTTCTCTACTCAGGGTCTCATGAGGCTGAACTCAAGGTGTCGCCTGGGGCTGAGGTGTCACGTGAAGAGAACTCTTGCAAGCGTTCATGGTCGGCAGAATTCACTTCCTGGATGCTGCAGAACGCATAAAGGTTGCATCTTCAAGGCCAGCAGGAGAGCACCTGCTACATGTCTCAGTCTCTCTGATCTTTAAATCCTCTTTGCAAAGGGCTCACCTGATTAGGTCAGACCCGCTGATATCGAAGGGAAGGAATTATACAGGGCATACACACAAGGAAAAGAGAATCTCGGGGCCATGTTACAGTTCTGCCCCCCACCGATACTCACTGATAACAGAAGCTAAGGATACAGAAAAATTTCCACCCAGTGAGCTCAACAGAGATCTATTTACTCCTTACTCAAGCTGACACAAACCTTCCACTGAGACTAATCTTGTCTGTACTCTATTGTAAGGCAATTGTTTCCTGCTGAATTTTCCATCATTCAATGCAAAACAAAAAACAAAAAACAAAAAAAACACCCCAAACATAAGTTTTCTCTTACCATCAACTCAATTTTTAGCTACCTAATATGTAACACTCTTTGTCTATCAAAAACTACCTAACGATTTTTTTATAATTACATAAAGTCATGAAAATAAATAACGCAAGAGATTAATAGTGACCCCTGAATTATGCTTGGTGTTTAATCACTTCAGTTGTGTCTGAACTTACACTAAAGTCTGAATTTTCCCACTGAAGAATCTTATTCCTCAGAAAAAGAGAGAAATGGAAAGGTAAAGAGTGAGCCAAAATGTTACCAACAACAATAAAACAAAGGAATGGCAAAAAACTTTAGTTAAAACTTCAAAAGAGTACAGGCAGGGAAAAAATATGTATTTTGTTTTATGATAGTACTTAGTGGCTTCTAAGTGCACACCGCCCCACAGAAGCAGTATTGAAGAAAAAGGGTAAGTGAATAAAATCCTTAAATGTCTGACCAGGATTTATTTGAAGTAAATTGAGGTGACGAGGAGCCACTGTAAGGTAAAGCCATGAAAAATCATCAACAAGGGGGGCCCCGACATATCGTTTTAGCAAAGGTGAGAAGGGGCACAAAAATTTGTTATCTTTCAAGGCACTGAGGTTGAAATGGGAAATACGCCAAGGTCCATAAGGCGGGTAAATCCTTAGCATGCATAGTGGAATGTGCTCTGATCGGGACCTTTAATGAGGATGCAGAATAAAGAACAGTCCTCCACTGAGGCCTTTCCACTCAGCTGCAGTGAAGTCCAGTCCCTCTCCCTCCCCCAACCCTACACCCTCAGGCTACAGAAAAGTAGATACGATGAATAGCTTAAAGCTTAAAGCGAGGAAAATAACTGCTATTGAATGAGACAGAACATCAAGATGAATTCAACTACATGATGTCAGAACAAACAAAGATTTAAATAACTCACATTAAGAATGAGCCAAATGGGAAAAAAATGTTACAGCATCTATACAAACATACTACAATAATAGCAGTAAAAGAAGAAAGCAAGAGAACACACAAAACTGTTGGAAAGCCAAATGAAAAAGAGAGCATACCCTTATATTAGAAGCAGTCTTCTTACAAACACTTTTCATTGTAAAGGACCTCAGTACAGCTGACCAAGTACAGCTGGCCTTCGAACAATTCAGGGGGTAGGGGTGCTGTCCCTCCATGCCATCGAAAAGCCACATTAACTTTTGACTCTCCCAAAACTTAATTACTAATAGCCTACTGTTGACCGGAAGGCTTCCGGATAACATAAAGAGTTGATCAGCACATATTTTTTTACGTAATATGTATTATATACTGTACTCTTATAAAGTAAGCTAGAGAAAATAAAATGTTAGGAGAATCTCATAAGACAGAGAAAATACATTTACAGTATGTACTGTCTTAATTTTTAAAAACCCATGTATAAGTGGACCCATGCAGTTCAAACCAGTGTTGTTCACATATATACGTAATCACTAAAGCAGAGGCTCAAAGATGAGAGGTTGAAAACAGCAGAATGAGACAGAAAAAGAGACTGTCATTAAGGAAATAAGTTGAGGTCAAAACACCACCAGTTCAGGTCTAACAGATAAATCAGAAGCAGCTAGGAATAGAATAAACACACTTGAAAAGCATATCACTGGCATGAAATGAAGGCTGAAGGTAAAATAAAACAATGCAGAGGGAAAAATTTATTCATGGATATTAGAGGGAAGGTGATAGACAAGGAGGACACACAAAGATAATACAACAGAAGGATAACTGGTGCTCCCAAAGAAACAAAAGAACCCAACAAACAAAATGACAACAACAAAATGTAAGTAGAGGTGCAAAATGTAAAAAGTACACAGGGATACAGCATAGGATATTTTCCTTACATCCATGAAAGAGGTTAACGTCATGATCAGAGGGAGACACAACACAGCTGGAAAAAAAATGGCATAGAATTATCATCAACAAGACCTAGCCAGGTAAAGTTATTGAACTTCAAGACACGGAAAGATGTGGGGCGCCTAAATGGCCCCCCAGTTAAGGGGTGGACTCTTGATTTCAGCTCAGGTCACGATTTCGCGGTTTGTGAGATGGAGCCCCACTTCGGGATCCACGCTGACAGGGCACAGAGCCTGCTTGGGAGTCTCTCTCTCCCTCTCTCTCTCTCTCTCTCTGCGCCTCCCCCGCTCACATTTGCACTCTCTCAAAATAAATAAATAAACTTAAAAAATAATAAAAATAGGGGCGGTTGGGTGGCTCAGTCAGCTGGGCATCCGACTTCGGCTCAGGTCATGATCTCGCGGTCAATGAGTTCGAGCCCCATGTCAGGCTCTGTGCTGACAGCTCAGAGCCTGGAACATGCTTTGGATTCTGCCTCCCCCTCCGTCTGCCCCTCCCTCACTCGCACTCTGTTCTGTCTCTCAAAAATGAGTAAACGTTTAAAAAAAATTTTTTAATAAATAAAAATAAAAATAAATAAATAAACACATGGAAAGTCGTATGCAGGCATCTACAATGTAAAAAGAAATTAAGAATTGTCTGAAGGGAAAACAATCGGGCAGATTCAAACATCATCATTCCATAATGGAACATAACACAAAGACGTCTAGAAAGCTGTGAGTGTGCAATAACGTTATACCTGTTATTTAATGTTATAAAGTCAACAAGTAGACATTCTCAAACATGAAAGAATTTGGGGAATATGGTACCCATAAATTCATTTCGGGGGGACGGGGGATAGGACGAAATTCATCAACCAAAGGATGAGTCAAAATGAAGAGAACCAAAGGAACCATGATTATCACTGAACCTGTTTAAATGTAGAACGAACACCTGTGGGAATTATATTAGGAAAACAGAATGTGTATCTTACAAAGTCAAAATAGCAGAAGCCACAAGAATCAGGAACTGAGGAGAGTGGTGTAGGATACAGTGTTAGAAGACTGATCGCTTCAACTTTCATAGTAGGGAACAACTAACACTGTCTATAAAATTTTAACATATAGTTTATATAAATCCGACTTCTTGATGGTTGCATATTTTTGCCATTATCTTCATGTAATCTTTGAGGAACTAACAGGTCTAAAATTATAGCCCTTACTTCAGGTTTTTACTTCCTTCATTTTAATTTTATTTTTCTTTTAAATTCAAGTAAACTGTGTTTTAATATTTTGTTAGAATAACAGGCATAATATGATCTCCTTCTTATAATTTTTCCCTCTGTCAACTTTCTGCCTCTCTGTCTGCTGAGTCAGTCAACAAGAGAGTCAGCAATCCTTCTAAGTGAATGGAATTATAAAGAGACCTCAAAACGATACTCACAAAGTGTTAGCACTTTTTTTTTTTCCTTCATCTGCACAGGGAGAGTTTAGATGATTTGCTCCTTCCTTGTGTTTTTTACAAATGCTTGAAATCTTTATGCTGAGCATATATAATTTGTACAAAATTAAATTATTTCTCTAAAATAATGAAAGTCCTTTTTAAAAAAAAATTATGGTTTCAGCCGGTAATTTCATTCACCTGCCAGTTGGTCCTTCTTTACAGATCTCTCTATAAACTTGGCAAGTTTGGGATTAGCTGCTGATTTAGCCATACTCAATTTCTCAGAAAATTGTGCAAATTATCTTTGCACTGTAAGTTCTCATTAACTTCTTGAAATGTCAAGTACATCTTGGGAGGAAGCCAGTTCTGGGCATCTTAACAGTCTAATCTCCTAACGAGCTGTGGTGGACTACAGGGGGCTACATATTCTTTGCCACTCTGTCTTTGAGAGGTAAACTCTTCCCCTTTACTTTATTCTGGGCTAGGCTTGTGACTCATCTTTTCCAGCAGAGAGTGGGGCAAGTGACGTGTGACTTCCGAAGCTGTGCCTTACGAGATCTGTGGCTTCTGCCTTCACAGCTTGGAAACCTCCCTTTTGGAAGCCCACCACGCTGCTAGGGAAGCCCAAGCTAAGCATGTTAAGAAGGAGAGCACCGTGGAGAGGAGCACAGAGGAGGCAGACACGTGAGGAAAGCTTTCTTGGATCTTCCAGTCTGGCCCAGACAGCAGTTGGGTCCAACCAAGTAAATAAGCCCTTATGATGCCATTTTGTGTCAATGAACCACCCACATGAACTCCCGATCACAGAATTAGGAACAGTAATCAATAAAATAAAGTTACAGGGTGGTTTCTCATTCAACAACAAATAACTGAGACAGAACACCAATGCCATATTCTAATTAGCACGTGATCTCAGAAATTGTATTTGCTGACAAGCACTTCACCTCACTCTTGGCATCTGCAGCCCCTAAAAGTGAGCCACAAACACTCACTGGTGTTTGAAGCAACTCCAAAATTCATTCTACGCCTTCCTTCACTTGGACTCCAGCTTAACTGATTCATTTGTTCAATCAAAGAATGTATCCTGGGTACCTACGATACGGTAGGTACTGTTTAAGGACTGGGAATACAGTAGTGAACAAAAGAGACAAAAATCCACGAAGCTTGAATCTAAAAAACCAAACAAGTGAACAAACAAAAACAGAAACCCAAGGATAAATAGAGAGAACTGGTGGTTGCCAGAGGTGGGGGGCGGGGGGGGGGGGGGCGCACGCTGGAGGGATAGGCAAAATAGGTAAAGGGAATAAAGAGGTACACATTCTGTAACTTTTCAGATCCAAAATAAGTAAGCCACGGGGGTGAAAAGCACAGCACGAGGAAGAAAGGCAATAATATCGCAAGATCGCTGTGCAGGGACACGTGGTGAGCACACTCATGGTGGTGAGCGTCGCCTCATGTTCCAAATTGTCCAATCGCTATGCTGTGTGCCTGAAAATAATGGGACTTGGTGTGCCAACTATACATCAATATAAACAAACAAACAAATAAATAAGTGGAATTTTAAAAAATCTCTGAAGCTTACAACCTGGGGTGGGGCAGAGAGATCATAAATCAGTAGTCAGAATATACAATAGGTCAGAAATGGTGTAAGTGCAATGGGGAAAAACGAAGCTGGGGAGGGGAACAGAGAGTGGAGGATAGGCTGGGGGCAAGCTGCAGTCCAGGTGTGCACTGTGATCCCTGAAATGCGGTGGCAGACTGCCCAGCCTTCCTTGAAAGGCTCTCCGCTCTTCACTTGCGTGGCACCGCGGTCACCGGTTTCTCTACCTCAGGCTGCGTGGAGAAGCACCGTCCCCACATAGCAGCTAGATGACACTCAACGTCTGGATAAAAGGAAAACAGTTTACTTATTTCTGGTTTTTAAATGTTTATTTTTTATTTTTATTTTTATTTTTTTTTTTAAATTTTTTTTTTTGACGTTTATTTATTTTTGAGACAGAGAGAGACAGAGCATGAACAGGGGAGGAGCAGAGAGAGAGGGAGACACAGAATTTGAAACAGGCTCCAGGCTCTGAGCTGTCAGCACAGAGCCCGACGCGGGGCTTGAACTCACGGACCGTGAGATCATGACCTGAGCCGAAGTCGGACGCTTAACCGACCAAGCCACCCAGGCGCCCCTTAAATGTTTATTTTTAAGAGAGAAGGACGCGTGCGCGCGCAAGTCAGGTAGGGACAGAGAGAATCCCAAGCAGGCTTCACGTTGTCAGCACAGAGCCTGATGTGAGGCTTGAACCCATGAACCGTGAGATCACGACCCGAGCCAGAATCAAGAGTCGGACGCTCAACCAACTGAGCCACTCAGGTGCCCCTAAAATGAAAACAGTTTAAACCCTGCATCAGGCAGATCTGATTTGAATTCTGGCTCTGTCCTTTTTACTAGCTAGAGTACTCTGAAAAGGATACTCAGCCATCCCAAGCTTCTGCTGCCTCACATGTGACAAAGGGGGAAAGAATGGAGTCACTTTGACGGTTAATGAGAAGGTGCATGTGAAGTTTTCACACCACCCACTATCTAACAGACGCTCAAAAAATAGAGCTGACTTCCTTCCCTCAGAACCCCATTTTAAAGAAAGGAACTGGCAAATAAGCCGGCAACAGGAGTTGATCCCAAAGGAGAGGAAGAGGACTATAATACAAAGCATCTGGGAAAGGAAGAGCAGAGGGTGGTTATGCCCCACATACGAGAGCTTGGCAGGGCAGGACAGGGGTCTGTGGGACTTGTTGGTATGAGGGCTAACTGGACTCGAAGTGGGCAAGTGGCAGTATGAATAGAGAAAAGAAGACAGAAGCAGAAGGTACTATTGAAACAGAGTAGATAGCACTTAGAAAATGATTTAGCAAGGACTGGGCGGAAAACCGAACTAAGGGAAAGGAGGAGTTGAAGAAGCTCATCAGTTTTCAAGCCAGGCAGACTGGGAAGAGGGTGGGGCCATTATCTGAAATAAGCCGTTCTCAGCCTACAGCGACCCACCTCCCAGCACAAGAGGTCTCTGAGACAGAAATCGAGGGGATTATTCATGACCTCTTCAGACCCAGGGGACATTGCTCTATCCGCATCATACTCAACAGCTATGCGGCCCTTAGCATGTATTCACTGGCTGCTTCTTGGAACTTCCCTTGGCTCAGTACTGACCCACTCTCCCAGCTCTCTGGCCCACTCTTGCCCAGTCTTCTTGGCTGCCTTGTCCTCTACTCTGGGGCCCTTAGGTTTTAGAATTCTTCCAGGCTGGGTCCCAACCCCACTTTCCTTCCAACTCTGTATTCCCTAGTTGTGCTCATCCATTGCCAGTGCTTTAAAACCCTCTATTGGCTGATGATCCCAGCCCAGACTTCCCCATGGAGCTCCAGACTCACAAGTCCAGCTGCCTCCTTCACATCTCTACTTTGATTATTTCTAAACCATCTTATGCACGACTTCAACAGACTTTTTTAAACACCTTCATGGGTCTAGCACCATCTCAACAGGTCTAGTCATCACTTCCACAACCTGAGCCTCCTTCTATTTTCCCAACTTAGTGAATCCACCTAAGGTTATGGTTCAGGAACCCTGGGAGTCATCCTGGACTCCTTCTCATTCGTCATTTCCCCTGCATATTGGCCCAGTCCCGCCTATTTCACCTCCTCAGTAGCTCTAAAACCTACCTACTTCTGTCTCCACTGCCACCATTCTGGAATCATTATCTTGCCATGGATTATGGCAATGGCCTCTAAATTGGCCTCTCATACCTATTCTTCTCCTTCCTAATCCAATCTCCTCCTACATCCAACATGATCTTTTCTTTTTTTAATTTTAATGTTGAATATGTAACATCTTCACATACTTAAAAAATTAAAATAAGAGTGTATACTGAGAAGTCCCTTGCTTCAAATCTTGCCCCATCCTCCTCACCCCCTATACCCTGTATGTATCATTTTTATTAGAATCTTTCGTACACTTCTACCTTTTCTTTGTACAAATGCCAGCAAATAAGAATATGATTCTTCTCTTCAACTTTCTTATATATAGAACAGCATACTGGATATACTGTTTTGTTCATTGCTTTTTTCACTTAAAAATATATCCTCGAGATACTTTTACACTGGTGCATCAAGAGCTCCCTTGTGCTTTTTTTAGAGCTGAATAGCATTCTATTGTGGGACTTTGCCATCATTTATTTATCCAGTTATAAATAAATAATGGTATAAATAAATTCTAATGGTATCCACAACATTCATACTCGCCTGTCCACCAATCAGAGCCAAAAAGAAATCCACACTTGAGATGCAAACACCCAGGCAGAAAAAACACAAAACAACACCAGTGTCTTCCTTGTGATGTCAATTCTCAAACTTAGTGGCCACCTGTCCTTTGGTCGGCCTTTGAAGAAAAGGGAGGACGTTGTTGGCCAAGTCTGGTATTCAGCTACTGACGATCCCACTGACAGAGCAAAGAGCTGATGTTTCTTTCTACAAGCCAAGAATACTCCCATTAACTGGAGTCTGGAGCCTAGTTTGCAAAAATCCTGCAATGGCTCAGGGTGTGTGTCCCTGAGCCATCCTTGCAGAAAAGACAAGAAGACAGATTTCTTCAATGTAGCTCAAGTTGCTGCACTATTTGAATGTGAGCATTATTTTCCTCCTACTTCATGAATATCATACTCGATAGTCTAAACTCAACAATGTTCGAGTTTTTAAAAAGCACATAAAAATATGGCACCTAGACCTCTGGGGAAGACGTTTATTTCTGTATTTAATACTTTGATAACACCATTTTCCTTTCTGAAATGAATTGTATGGAAAGTTATATATTAAATTTACTCTGTGTTCTCTTTCCGATTTATTACCATTGATAATTAATTTGCCCATTTCCATTTATCTTCCTCCAAAGCAATCAACTAGCAAATATATTTTAATCTTGAAATGCATATTATATATGCATAATTTCAATGTTTTCTTTCTGAACTAGATTGCTTATCTGCTCTAGGCCTATCACAAATGTTCACATATTTCCACTGAAATAGAATATAAACCGGCACATAATTATCAAAATGTATTTTCTGGTTTAAGTTTTAGCATAATAAGCTTTGGACCTTATAAGTACCTATACAAAATATATACTTGAAAATAATTATGAGAATGAATGAACAAAAGAATTTTTAGAATTAGAAAATCAATTATATAATATATTCCAACCTAGAAACATAATTTTAAAAATTAGATTCTAAAAACTAAAGGAAAAATAAAACAGTAACAACAGAAATTGTTGGCAAAATAACAAACACCAAGAGTGAGTTTGTTGAACAAAATGAATAAAATTGAAAAGACCCTTTGTAGACTATTAAATGAGAAAGGGATGAAAAGAGAAAAGAAATGAAAGAGAAAGAATATCGCATTTAAAAAGATCAACAGCTTTCAAAGTAAACTAAAGCCTAAAACAAAGATTTTTTTTTTTAAAAGAACCTTTTGGTAAGAATGATAAATCACTGCTTGTATAAAAACAGTATTTAGGAAGATAATTGAAAACTGCTTACAAAATTACCATAAAATAATTCAAAAACTCCTAAATTTAGACAGAATTAGAGCAAAGTTCTAAAAACAAAACTGCACATTGTAACAGCATAATTTTTGTTCTGATCTGCTTAATAATCTTAATATCTACTTATCCACCTTAAAAAAAAAAAGCATACAGGCATCAGGTATTTTGGTTGGTTACTTATTCTCTTCTTTAATATTAATCCTTTATTCTCATAGCCTTTCAGTATTTTTTCCTTAAAATGATATTACTCTACTGGGTTGAAATGGTATTCAGTACTAGCCGCTGACATAAGCCAACATAGTCTAACCACTTATATGTCTTCCTCTTAGAAACACAAGATTTTTCTCCTCTTCTTCCTTCCCCTTTTAGCACACTTAACCATTAAAAAACCACCACAACTTTAATCCAGATACCCTTCTTCCCCTTAGCCCCTTTTTCCATGACGTATTTTACATGAAGGCAAAACTCTTCCAGAATAAAAAATTAAAAAAAAAAATCACAGCTGATAAGCTTATTTTCTACTCGTATGGGGAAAAATTTAGGTTTCTTTTATACACGTGTCTACCCAGAAACCCAACCCGCTTTGTGTGAGTTTAATGAAATATGGCATATACTTTTCCTTTTATCCCCAGAATGATTATGCTAAAAGACTAAGAAGAGAAAAAATAATTCTGCCTCATATTTTCCTAGCATTTGAATACTACTAGCTAACATTTACCGAGCACGCAAAACGCCAAGCTGTGTTATAAATGCATACTTACGGCTTTGGATTCGGTCCTTGCAACCCTATATGGTAGGGATTAGCCACATTTCACAAATGGGGAAAATGAGGCTCTGAGAGGTTAACTTACTCTCCCAATGATTTCACACGGCTAATAAAGCTCAAAACTGGATTTCAAACAGCTTTTTTTCTGACTCCAGAGCCTCCTCCTAACTAATACATATTTTCTACTTAATCATTTACAAGTCACATCTGTCTACGTGCCCTCGTATAATCCCTCTTTTTCCATTTATGTTGGAGAATCATTGCAAGTCTAGTTGGAAAGAGCTTAGAAGCCCGAACTGACTCAATTCAGAAATTCCCATTTAGAACATCCCAAGCTTTTGGTTAAACTCATACATTGTTGGAAAAGTCATAGCAGCTTAAAGCAAACAGCTATGCTGTTGGATAGTCACATGTGTTTAAAAGTTCTACATTAGGTATAGGACAAATGTGCCTTTCGATGGTTCCCCTCTGTGGGTGCCATTCTTTTAGAGCAACTGAGAATAATTGTCAACCTTTTTTATATGACAGCTATTCAGATGGCTTCAGACATTTATGATCCCTTTTCACTCTTCTGTTCAGTTAGGTCTTTTCTATGGAGATGACAGAACCCTGAGCTCAAACAGGAGTAAAAAAGAAGGCAAATATAATGGCTTATGAATAAAGAAAGTTAAGATTATGTTTCATGCATGTCTTGATCCAGGGCTCAAATGATGCACTAGAATCTGGGTTCCCTGCAATTCTCATCTCTACACTCAACCACATGGCTCCATTCTCAAACTCAGCATATGGCAATATGGCTGCCAGCAGCCACAGAGTTATATTTTGTAAGGTTCAGCCTGATTCAAAAGTGTACTCTCTCCCAGAAAACCCAGAAAAGTCTTTTTTTGTTTGTTTTTTTCATTTTATTGTCTCTGATTCATTCACATGCCCATCCCTGAGCCAATCATACAGGTCCGGAAAACCACACCCTTCCCACCCAATGGCCAAGTTGGGGTAGCATCCACTCCCCCTAAAACACACAGAGTAAGAACAGGGTGGGGTAGTTTCCCACTAAAATAATAGTTATTACACACACCTTCCTTCTTTTCAGTAGAATTTGTCAGCAACCTTACAGCATGACTACAGAAGTGAACTCAGGACTCCAAATGTGTCTGAATCATTGCAGATGACATAAAAAGAGGAATCGTTTTTTTTTTTTCTTCTTCACATTTTTGTGTTATATTTATAATTCAAGTTTATATAATTATATTGATAATTCAAAGCATTTCTTCTTTGGGGAGCTTAGGTGGCTCGGTTGGTTAAGTGTTCGACTTTGGCTCAGGTTATGATCTTGCATTCGTGAGTTCAAGCCCTGCATTGGGCTCTATGCTGACAGCTCGGAGCCTGGAGCCTGCTCTGGATTCTGTCTCCCTCTCTCTCTGCCCCTCCCCGACTTGCACTCGGTCTCTTCCTGTCTCAAAAATAAACAAACATTAAAATAAAAAAGAATTCAATGTATTTCTTCTTTTTTGGAGTTGTTCTTAAGTTCTGAGCCAACTATGTCCCTAGCCTATTCCTTAGGGAGACACTATTATACAACAGTATCTCTTATTATGACTTCTGCACTTTTGTCTGACAAGTTTATAATTTGGAGGCTGCTTCACCTGAATTTTGTTACAGTGTCGCATCAGTTACATTTGGCTGGGAAAAACATTTTCAGAAAACCCAGCTCCAAATGACCTAACCAATGAAAATGATTTATGATAGCCCCAAACAAGAAGTCACAAAGTAGGACATCCCTGAGACAGTTAATTTGTCAGCCCGACAACATCATCAGGGACTGGGTTTCCTTCCAGCTTTTGAATCTGCCATTCTCAGTGTTCAGACGCAGCAGCTCCAGGGACCTAATAGGGCTACTGCCATGCCAAGCATCACACACAAACCAAGACCAGTAGCGCTGTGGCAGACCAACATACCAGTCCTTCATAAGCATTCTTTTAAGTTTATTTATTTATTTTTGAGAGAGAGAGAGCAAGCACAAGTGTGGGAGGGACAAAGAGAAGGAGAGACAGAATCCCATGCAGAATCCACGCCATCAATGCAGAGCCCAACGTGGGGCTTGAACTCATGAATTGTGAGATCATGACCGGAGCCAAAACCAAGAGTCGGACACTCAACCAGCTGTGTCACCCAGGTGCCCCATAAGCATCTCTTTTTAAGTGTCATCTTTCCCAAGTGGCCTCCTTCTCAGAAGCCCTCTGCCCACAGCTCACCAGCAAGAATAGGTATATCACATACCTATTCTCAAACCAACTGCGGACAGAAATGTAAGACTGCCCTGAATGGTCTGGTGAAACAAGGCAATG
Source organism: Panthera onca (assembly GCF_046562875.1). NCBI lineage: Eukaryota > Metazoa > Chordata > Mammalia > Carnivora > Felidae > Panthera > Panthera onca. The sequence continues at coordinate 36,572,979 of NC_138349.1, read as the reverse complement.
GGTAGAAGAGGGAAGGCCTGGACAAAATAGGTTCTTTTAACCAGGTGCTTGGGTAGGTAGCAGAAAAAAAAGAAAATCATCCATCACTGAGAAATAGATCTTATTAACATATTGGTGTTTTTCCATCCAAACTGTTATTGTTTCTTCCCCTTTTCTGGTTGCTTCCTTTAAAACTGTTTTATTCATTTGTCTGACAAGTATTTATTGGGGACCTACTATGTTCCACTACTGTTTAAGGCAGTGGAGATTTGGTACTGATAAAGGCAAAGAAACAAATAATTCACATGTTCTTTTCAGGCAGTGTTAGGTGCTTTGCGGATGAATTTTAAAGGGTAAAGGGGGGTACAGTGGGATGGAATGAGATAGCGAGTTGAGAAGAGGCCTGAGCAGAGTCCTGAAAGAAGCGAGTGTGTGAGTCACCTGTGGGTCCAGAGAAAGCAGATCCTACGTGCAGAGGCCCTGGGAGCAGCACTAGGCCATGCTCACAAAGGCAAAAGGACCCGAGCAGCACGAAATGCTGGCAAGAAAGGAGATAGAAGCCACTGATTGGCAAAGTGGTCAGCAACCAAACCTTACGGGCCTGGCAGCCATTGTGGAGCCTTGGGTTTTAGTCCAGGTAAAGTGAGAAGTTACCAAAGAGCTGAGCAGGGCAGACAGGGCCTGCATTACATTTTTAATGGTCAACTGGAACTGCTCTGTGGAGAAGAGACCTATGTGGAGACAAGATTCTAGGAAGCAGAGTTTTCAAGATTCTCTCACAGCTTTTTAAGTTCATTTTTTCCTCATTTACAAGAACAATGCTTCTTATTCACCAGCTTTCTCCTGTATCTCCGGGCGTCTGTTTCAATTACTTGTTTTAGACCAGCACCATCCAAGAGTAATATAATGTGAGCCACCAACGTGAGCCCCGTAGCTTTTAAATTTTCTAGTAAAAAAAAAGACTAAAAAAGAAACAGGTGAACTTAAATTTAATAACATACTGTATTTAACCCATATATCCTAAATATTATCAGTTCTACACATAATTTTTAATGACAGATTTTACAGTCTTTCCTTTTATAAAGTCTTTGAAATCTAATGTCTATTTCACATATACACAGCACATCACAATTCTTGCTAACCGCCTGTCAAGCTTTCAGAAACCACATATGGCTTCTGGCTACCTTACTGGATGTGCAAGTTTGGGACAATAGTTTCCACCTGTTCTTTATTCCTTCTAATGTGTCCCTTATGCTATTTCATGCCTTTAATATGTGACGACTTAATTTCATAAATATTTTCATTATAAAAGGTCTGACCCACTTTAATTTCCAGTATCACTCAGATCTGTTGGATGGACATTGTCTCTCATTCTACTGCCTCTTTAGAGGCACTTTTTAGGGTCGCCTGGGTGGCTCAGTCAGCTAAGCATCTGACTTCAGCTCAGGTCGTGGTCTCACGGCTCATAGGTTCGAGCCCCACTTCAGGCTCTGTGTTGACAGCTCAGAGCCTGGAACCTGCTTTGGATTCTGTGTCTGTCTCTCTCTGCATCCCTCCCCTGCTTGGGCTTTGTTTCTCTCTCTCTCTCTCTCTCTCTCTCTCTCTCTCTCTCTCTCTCAAAAATAAATGAACATTAAAAAAAAATAGATTCACTTTTTATTTTCAAATACTTTAATTCAAATACATACATATATGTATGCTAGCCAGCTTCAGTTCAGGAAAAACAAAATGTTGGAAATCTTTGTAGCTTCAACTAACTAGATAAATTCTATTAACCTTAGAAAAGATGTGAAACTTAAGTACTTTTTCTTTCTCTTAAATTTGTGACCTAAATTTGATGTAATCATATAAGTAATTTCATAAACTTCATACCTCGCACATCACATAGCAGTTTTCACATAGGTTGAAAGCACACAACTTCTGAAAAAATTTTAATCGACATTTAAGCAGAGTAAAATTAAATTATCAGTTATAAAATGCTGATTAGCTAGAACACTTAGGGACTAAGACGATTTTGTTAATTGAATTCTAAAGTTAATGTTTGCTCCTTATTGTGAAAAATCTTTCTAAAATATATTAGGCAGATTTCCATTAATGAAGTATAGTCTGCTGCCTATAACAGATTTTTCTTTGATGACTCCAGAAGTTATGCAGTCTCAGCATTATTATTCTGAATAATAGCCATCTAGGTACAGAGATACAAAGGAAAGAAAATCCAATTATTTAAAGTCTTAGTTTAGTTGAGGTCTAGCCAGAACTCCCTATAGCATGGCAAAAGGGAACAATTATTATTATTTTTTAAAGTTTATTTATTTATTAATTTTGAGGTAGATGAGAGAGAACGTGCATGAGCAGGGGAGGGGCTGAGGTGGGGGGTGTGGAGAAAGAGAGAATCCCAAACAGGTTCCATGCTGACGGTGTGGGGCTGGAACCCATAAACCGTGAGATCATGACCTGAGCTGAAATCAAGAGTCAGATGCTTAACGGATCGAGCCACCCAGGTGCCCCGAGAACAGTTATTCTTGTACAGAATAAGTGAGGGTAACTAGCTAAGAATGCTTTTGGCTAAATATAATAACCTCTCCAAAGTGGGATGTGTTTTCCTCTGGAGGAGTCCTGAATAGCTGTGGTGTCTCTACCATGCCATCAGGAACCCATTCTTCTAAATTCCCAGTTGTAACAAACTTATCTTGGAGCCTTATGATGGCACCTATCAAAAAACAGCATGCCATCCATGTTCTAGGCTAGAAGGCAGGATAAAGGCCAAAAGGCAAAAAAGATAAAGCTAACCAAGTCTTCCCGTATTTGAGCACTTCTCCAAGAGCCACCCCCAAGAACTTGATAAGTGTCAGTCCTACTGGCCAGGACTGTGTAAACTGACCACCACAGCGCCAAGAGAGGCTGGAAGAGAAGTATTTCAAATGGAAGCATTGGCATTCTAAGCAAAACCAGAGCCCTGGTGATCAAGGAAAACAACACAATGGGTTTGGCAAAAGTAACCAGCAGTTGCACACAAGGGAATTACGGCATAATTGTGGAGGAAGGGGAATTGGCTTCCAAATTCCCTACGTCTCATGGGAGTGGGTCGGGAAGTGAGCAGAGAGCATCAGTACAAGAGAACACAATTTGTGTTGACAAGTAACCGTGCCGCTTCCTGACCCTCCATCCCAAACCACATGTGTCTCTTGGTCTCTTCTCCCTCAGATAATGTTAGGCTCCATGGACACTTCCCAGTATACAATTCCATACTGTTCTTTCCTCCTCCTCCGTTGCCCCTGAAGTGGATTCTAACTAGGCAAGCCATGGACCCCAGGGGACAAGGACGAGGGCATGTCTGTCTGCACCAGCCATTTCAGTTAGCGGGGCAGACTACTGGACATGCTGAGTAGTAACGCACTGAAAGCAAAGTCTCACCATTTGGGCCGCTCAAAAAGGACTCCTTTAAATAAACTGGGGCCCCACAGAAACACAAACTGGATACGTGCCCTCTACCTCTATAATTAACCCAGGCCACCTCCACTTGCCTACACCCACTGCCTCTCACACTGGGCTTTCCTGTTTCTTCCAGCATCCAAATGTGGCTCCATACCTGGACAGCCGTTGTCTACGTGATTCGGGTCATGACACTGGTGAAGGGCCTTTGTGGGGGGGAGGGGGGGGGGAGGATATTAAACATGCCACTTGATGGTGGCGCTGCCCTGCACAGCCCTTAGGAGCAGTCCCTGAGGAAGTGTGTATGCCTCTTGAAGATGTTTAAAAAGAATTCCAGCAAAGGTAAGCTCTCTTCTTCCATTGCCCCTCTTTGGAGCAGAGCATGCTGGACCAGAGACATTAGGACAGACAGACAGAAGAGGGACCAACACCATCAGGAATAACAAAATCAAACGCTCTCCATTTCTAAATCTGCTGAGAAATAGAATCGGATGTGATTGCAGGAAGTGGTCAGTGTCTTATCCCAGGAAGAAGACAGCAAGACATGGACAAGGTTCTCCGCACTCTAACCCCCTGCCATTTGCTCCAACCTCATTGTAGGGCACTCCTTTCCTATACCTGTTTTTTTGTATTGGCTCAAAGAAGCTAGCTTCTGTTGTCATAAAAAAACAAAACAAAACACTCCGAAGTCCCAACGAATTTTTTTCACTCATGTCACATCTTCCATGAGTCCAGGTAACTCCTCAGGCCAGCTCTCCTCCATAGCGATGGCTAAGCAGTACCTCTCTGTGTCAAGCCACGCTTCCAGGATCCCGTGGCAGGGAAACAGTATCTGGAGACTCCACACCCACAGCTGAATACTTAACCATTTCCACTCACATCCCATTGGCTAAAATGTATTATATGGCGGTGACTAACCCCGGCGCGGTGAGGAAGTCGGTCCACAAGTGCAGAAGAACAGATGGAAATACTGCTGAGCCACATGAATAACCTGCCTCTCCTTCCATATTATCGTTTCACCTCCACCCTTTAGCTCCTCAAAGTGGCTTCTCTCCATAAAATGCTCCACCCCCACCCTTTCCCTGGTTAACTCGTATTCCTATCAGTTTTTCCTCACCCTCTAGGCCTGCACCCAGGCTGTCAGAACTCTCTGCTCTCATTACACTTGCCACATTATTTGCTTATCTTGACTCACAAAATTACACACTTGTAGAGGCCTATTACTTGTGTTCTGAAAATACAAGTATGGACCTCAGTGTGTGGCACATGGCGAGGGATTCCAGAATGTGTGGTAAATGATTAAATGAATAAACACATAGCAACCTAGGAAGAGCCAAGGACAGCAAGAGCACAATGTCACAGGGGAGTGGAACGGACACACCCACATCCAGTATGAAGGTCAGCCATCATCAAGAAGGACAAAATCAAACTTTCCACATTTGTGAATCTGTAAAAGTAAAATCCAATGAATTATGGGATGTGATTTTGTTTTTGTTTTTGTTTTTGTTTGGGGGGGGGGGTTGGTTTGGTTTGGTTTTGTCCCAGCAAGAGAATGACAGAGCCCAATGCCTAGAACATTATTTCAGGCTTCTATCCTTCATAAGAACACCATTGGTTTGAGGAAGAAAACACAGAAAAACAAAACTCCCTCACAAGAAATAAATGTTCTACAATGTATGTGGCTTGAATTTAAATTTTTTTTTTTAAATTGAAGTATGACTAACGTACAGTGCTATATTAGTTTGAGGGAAGCAATACAATGATTCAACAATTCTACACATTACTCAGTGGTCATCACGGTAAAGGTACTCTTAATCCCCTTCACCTGGGGCGCCTGGGTGGCTCAGTCGGTTAAGCGTCCGACTTCGGCTCAGGTCATGATCTCACGGTCCGTGAGTTCGAGCCCCAAGTCGGGCTCTGTGCTGACAGCTCAGAGCCTGGAGCCTGTTTCAGATTCTGTGTCTCCCTCTCTCTCTGACCCTCCACCGTTCATGCTCTGTCTCTCCCTGTCTCAAAAATAAATAAAACGTTAAAAAAAAAAAAAATCCCCTTCACCTATTTCATCCTTCCCCCACCCACCTCTCCCCTTGCAACCATCAGTTTGTTCTCTATATTTAAGAGTCTGGGTTTTTTGTTTGTTTGTCTTTTGTCTTTGTTCATTTGTTTTGTTTCTTAAATTCGACATGAATGAAATCATGTATTTGTCTTTGTCTCACTGACTTATTTCATTTAGCGTTATACGTTCTAGCTCCATCCATGTTGTTGCAAATGGCAGATTTCATTCTTTTTTTTTTTTTTATGGCTGAAAAACATTCCATTGTGTATATATTCCACTTCTTCATCCATTCATCTATCAATGGACACTTGGGTTGCTTCCATATCTTTTTTTTATCATGTTTTACATTTATTGAGTTTTGAGAGAGAGCGAGAGAGCACGAGAGGTGTAGGGGCAGAAAATGAGGAGAGAGAGAGAATCTCAAGCAGGTTCCACACTAGCAGTGCAGAGCCTGACGTGGGCCTCAAACCCACAAACTATGAGATCATGACCTGAGCCAAAATCAAGAGTCAGAAGCTTAACTGACTGAGCCACCCAGGTACCCCAGGTTACTTCCATACCTTGGCTATTGCAAATAATGCTGCAATAAAATAGGGGCGCATATATCTTTTTGAGTTACAGTTTTTGTATTATTTGGGTGAATTTGGGTGGTGGAATTACTGGACCATATGATAATTCCATTTTTAATTTTTTGAGAAAACCTCCATACTGTTTTCCACAGTGGCTGCACCAGTTTGCATTCCCACCAACAGTGCAAGAGGGTTCCTTTTTCTCCACATCTTCACCAACACTTGTTTCTTATGTTTTTATTTTAGCCATTCAGAAAGGTATGAGGCGGTATCTCATCATGGTTTTGATTTGCATTTCCCTGATGATAAGTGATGTTGAGCATCTCTTCACATGTCTGTTAGACATCTGTATGTGTTCTTGGAAAAAATGTCTATTCAGGCTCTCTGCCATTTTTAATGGAATTATTTGTATAGCATTGAGTTGTATAAGTTCTTTATATATTTTGGATATTAACTCCTTATCAGATATGTCATTTGCAAATATCTTCTTCCATTCAGTAGGTTGTCTTTTTTTGTTGTTGGTATTTTCCTTACTGTGCAAAGGAAACACAAAGAAAGTGCTTATATCTATGACGTGTGGCTTGAAATTTGAAAGTTTTTAAATTTTTCTCATTTTTTTTATTAGAAAGTAATATGGGACCCAAAGCAAAAATTTAAAATAATACAAAATGACCTGAATTTAAAAGTGGGAGCCTCCCCATTTCCACCCTAGATCCCTAATACCACTCTCAGAAGTAATCACTGTTAACAGTGTATTCTTCCAGAAATCTCTATGCATATTATATTCCTACATGTTGATATATAATCTTTTCAAATAAGCAAGATCATATTCTACATATTCCACAATTTGTTCTTTTTGCTATACATTTGGACACCTCTGAATCAGTACATATAAACACACCTCATTGATCTTAAAGCTAAGAGTGAGAATAAAGAATTTGAGCCAAACCCCTAGCAAAGAGGCCACGACTTTTTGGAGTTTTAAATATATCTTTCAAATAGAAAGTCTTCAAGGCATTGTCCTCAACAAACAATGAGAAAACATATTCCACAGAAAATCCATAAGACATCAGAAGGGTAATGATAAATGGTCAACATTATTGTAACTATTCATCTTTAAAGTGAAGATAAGAATCTGAGAAAGTAAATGTTTTACTTTCCATAGAAAATACTCTGTGTGTGATTCTATTAGAAGAAGAAATCTGATATCAAATGTCCTTATTTCAAACATTTTGTCTTATTATGTAACAAGGACTCTTCTTGTTGTTTTCTTCCTCACAAGAAAGAGAATCTGAATTAAAAGCCTTCCCCCATCAACTTAAATATTCATGTGTCAGATTTTCTGGATCAAAATCAGGACGTAGCTGGGAAATAATTTACTATTTTTTGACCACAATAATGTTCCTGGCACAAGCTGCCACAGTGAGTACGGGCAGCAGGCAAGTCCCAATCTGCACCTTACTCAAGCATTACTCCCACGGCCCTGCTCTTTGCTCTGGGCACATCTTCCTTTGGCTCCAGGCCTTGGGTCTCTCATGCCTCTGCCTAGGTTGCATCAGGCTGGACTCCAGGACCAAGGAGTGACCTCTCGTTGTGCTCTGGTTCCCCCCTGGGAGGCCAATTCCTGCCATTAATGGACATCACAAAAATAGGGAAGAGTGCTCCATCCCACACCCTGGAGAAGCTCCTAGATACTAGCTTGGCTGGGTCCATGGCACCTCCAATTCCACAGTCACAGGCAAGAGACAGTGCACCCAATACCCCAGACTCTTCAGGATATCACGCAGAGTGCTCTGCTTCTCCAAGAGGGCGCTCATCAGTCTCCAGAAGCGCCAAAGTGTGGGAATGTCAGCTCAGAAGTCAGGCTGACTGGGTTCACACCCAACTTCTAACTTCATAAGCTTGAGTGGGCCATTTTCCTAAGACTTCATGACCTCATTTGTAACATGGTTATTAATAACACTTATATAAAAAGATTAAACAAAGTATAACCTTACTTAATAAGATTAAACAATCCATGTCGTGTGGCCATCGCAATGCAGAAAGCACAGCTGGTACTTAATAAACGTTCATGGAGATGACGACGATGGCAATGGTGACAACACTGACCTCTCCAAAAAGTGTGTGTAGTTCCTGACTTCCTTGAGCAACGGACCCCCTCGAATCAGGTCCCGTCACCTTTCCTATGCTTCAAGGAACGAGATGGCCCAGATCCTTCCAGGGGAAAAGGTACTCTGAAAAAGCCACGATGGCGCCCTTAACTGGCCAACTAGACTTAACCAGGATCCTCTGAGACAAGGTAAACCCTCGCCCATGCCATGTTCCTGGGGCTCCTCCAGAGTGCATCTGAGGCTTGTACAATCATCTAACACCCATCCTAAGAAAGGTTTCTCTTAGAGGGAATCTGACCATTTTTGCGCTTTTTTGTTCCTCGTTCTCACTTCTGGTTCAATTTTTTTAAGCACAGTAAACATGGGCATCTTGTGTTCAACATTTAATGATTACATCTAAAGTCTGCAGGTCCAGTTGTGCTGTGTGCAGTTTTTGCCAGTAGTGACTGGTTTCCTGAGGAGTTTTATGATTTGGTGAATATGAGCCCCTTCCTCCTGGAACTTTAACGGTGGGAATTCTCAGGGGCTTACATCGAAGGTGTACTTCTCCAGACTATTTGCATCTATTTCTGCCCGGTGAGGCAGCACTGCCAATCCAGGGCCCCTTTAAACCTAAGTCTAGTTTGGAGGTTTTGCTTGTTTGATTTTCCTGGACCTCAGGAGTAGTATAAAGGTGACCCCAAACGCTGTGAGTGCCTGCTTATGGTTACAGATTCTCAAGAGAGACTTCTCACCCCCCAATGCCAGGGTTAATTAAGAAAGGCAAATCTCCCTGTGAAAGTCCCATGCAAGTCTTCCCCCCTTAGGTCAGCCTTTCAAGAGCCACCCTCTCAGAGACTTGGGTAGCAGCTTCAATCTCACTCCCTTTGCTGTGCAAGGAACTTTGCAAAACCCCTGGGCTTATTCTTGCCTCTGAAATGCAAGAAGCCTTTATGTTTATGGCTTTAGGTCACCAGAAATCAGCAGCTAGCCCCAAGGGAGGCCACCAGCTTCCAAACTGGCTCACCTCTCTGTTTGCTGCCTCTCCATTTTAGGCCTCTGAGGATTCTTCTTAGTTTCTTGCCAGCTCAGCCATGCAATTAAAATGACATGTATTTTTAAATTTTTATCCAGCATTTTCAGAGTTTTGCATTAGATGAGCTTTATAGAATATCTAGTCCGTCCATAATACTACCACAAACAGCCTGGATTTTAATGTGATGTTAAAATCTACTCGGTATTTTCTTCACCCTATTATTTGAGTGGTTTATGTTTGCCTCTCCTTGTCATCTTGCTTCAATAAACATGATGTTCCTTCTCCCCTTTGGAGCCCCCACTAACTCCCCTCTGAGTTTTCTCTTATATTCTCCTCTCATCTGCCATTAAGCTGTGGCACTTCATCACGAAGTTTTCCAACTAGGTCTGTCCATAGGAGAAAGGTTAGTATATAATTATCATTTTTATACTGTGATTTCAAGCAAGATTTCTAAAAAATTTAGGTACAATACAATTACACAAAGAAAGGTGGAGATTAATTACCTTCTTGCTAAGACAAGTCCCATTAAATAGATGATGTAGAATAGTATAGCATTTTATACATTATCTGTCACAAAATACACGACATACAAAAATGCCTAATCATGTTGCCAACCACCTCAGGAAATATAACCATCTACCCACTATAAACCTTTCATTATTTTAAAATTAACCACAAAGGACTCTGGAAAGATCTATTAATAACCCTTGCATCGCATACTAAATACCTCCATGTGGTCTCTTTTCTGAAGCTCAAACATTGGGGTTCCATGCCCAGACCTTGGGACAGCCTGAGTTTGAATCCCTGCTCTAATCCTTACCAGGTGAGACGGCACGAGCAGGTCACTTCATCTCCCAGAGCCTCTGGTCCTCATCTGCACAATGGGAATAACTGCTCCTCCCTCACGTGACCGTATCAGGGTTGAAATAAGAATGTTTGTAAAACCCTTGGTACAGGGCCTGACACACAGACTGTCTGCAGTAATTGCCAGCTTTAAGAATAATCTATTAATGTCTAATTAAAAAAATATATTCATCTAGCATTATCCCACCAGAATAGCGACCAGAACTGAGCCAGTATCAGAGATTAGGAAACCAAGAGGTTTGTTTAAGGAGTGGGGATTAGTATGTGCTAACCTACCCACCTCTTCTTCTTGGCCCTCTGTGGAGTCAACCCACAGTCCAAGATGGTCAGTCAGGATGAAGTCAATGGTTCCTGCCTTGGTTCAGGAAGTGTAACAGCTGACCATGTGACTCGGCATCATTAGCAATTCTTGGAATATAGTACTCGCAATTCTGTATTATTGCCCAGTTCATTCGTCAGCCATGACCACTCTGGGGAAGACTTAAGCTCCTGGCCATTGCACAGGCTGCTCCTGTGTCTGGAACAGTCCATAGTCTTCTTCAGGCTAAGTCCTACTCATTCAGTAGAGATCAGCTTGGATGCCATTTCCTCCAGACAGACTCACGTCTCGCTGACTGCCCTGCTCAGAATTGCAGGGGCATTGCCTCATCACATCAGCAACTACCCTGGACCATGGTCATCCGCTTGTCTGTTTGGATCCTCAGTAATGGAAGGTGCGTTAGGACAGGAACCATGTTTTTCCTTGTTTAGCACTAAATCCCAATCCTAGTACAATGGCTGATATGACAGGCATTAAATAAATATTGATTGGATGAATGAATGAAACATGCAGAGAACTGTAGTAAAATACTTATTATTTGCCCTATTAGACATCACTTAGAGACATGAGAAATATTAGAAGTGTTTGGTCATTCAGACAGATCTAAATATCTAATTGAGATGATCGAATTAAAGAAGTGACAGAACATACATTTCAACATTGTCTTCTCTGTGAAAGCCAAGTAGAATCTAGGGGATTTTTAAGTCCTAGATGCAAATTCCTTTGCTACCTGTGTAATGTCCTCCTTCAGTCTGTCTGTTCCTCTCCTACCACTACTCACTACACACACACTTGTCCATAGAGTACATGGCTCAGTACCTTACACATAAGCACCAAATAAATGTTACCTAACTGAATGGCACCCCTGCCATTTTCCCCCATCAAATTCTAACACTTTGCCTATGGCAATAGATACTTTGGCCAAGAACCAGTAACCGAACTCCCGCAATCCACTTTGAGCCTCCATTTTGTGATGTATTTTTTTTAAGTTTCTTTATTTATTTTGAGAGTGAGAATGAATGGGGGAGGAGCAGGGGGAGAGAGAGAGAGAGAGAGAAGAGAGGGAAAGAATTCCAAGCAGGCTCCACACTGTCAGCGTAGAGACCAATGTGGAGCTCGAACTCACGAACCGCGAGATTATGACCTGAGCAGAAGCCAAGAATTGAGGCCTTAACAGACTGAGACACCTGGGTACCCCATGATATATTTTATTTAAAAAAATTTTTTTAATGTTTATTCATTTTTGAGAGACAGAGAGTGAGCAGGGGAAGGGCAGAGAGCAAGGGAGACACAGAATCCTTAGCAGGCTCCAGACTCTGAGCTGTCAGCACAGAGCATGACATGGGGCTTGAACCCATGAACGGTGAGATCATGACCTGAGCCGAAGTTGGATGCTTAGCCCCTTTTCTTTTTCTTTTTTTCTCCCCCTGTGATCTATTTTAAGTAACACTATGGTGTATTCTTATTCTTTGGTCCTTGAAGTTGTGTTTATCTTTTCCCCAAAATTTTTTACTGTTCCTCAAGCTGTACCACAATGCCCGATGACAAGGACTCAGCCCAGAATGCAGTGATGCACGAGGTCCTATGGCTGCTGCTCAGGAGAGCCCAGGAAGCAGTCACCAGGCTCCCTGGGAGCAGCCCAGCATCGGAATGTGTCTGCCCCTGGAGTGTGCTTCCTCACCCAAATTCATGTGACCCCCAGATTCTGGCCTTTCTGCAAGGTGCTTCCACACCACCTGGCTTCTATCTTAAAGACTACTCACTCCAGGCATTTCTGCTGTGGGAACTTTCACAGCACATTATGCCCAGGTTATGTCTGACCTGAACCAACCTGTGTTTTCATTAAAAGCACAGATTTTACAAGAGCAGGCAGGTTAACACCCGATCTTCACTCAGCATTTGCCCATATGTCCAACAAGCAGGCTACCCACCATGGGGGCATTAGCACTCTGTGGAGGCCAAGTGGCCAAGGGCAGGCCTCGCCTTGGGATGCTTCATCCACTTCATCAGCAGGAAAATGCCTGGTCATACTTGCCTGCTTCTAGGTATTTGGTTCATGTTTCGCTATGCAGGTCAGCGATTTTTATTTATTTGTTTATTTATATATTTCCCACACAGGTTCTCCCGGGAACTCTGAAGCTTATGAGGTGGCCAGATATGGTGCCTGGTTAACATTTCCACGTGTGCTTGCTCCTGATATTGGGGCACACGACAGAGGAACGCACTAAGAAATGCTCAAATTAAAAAAAAAAAAAGCGATGAGATAAGCAAAGAGCAAGAAAACCTGACAGAGTTTAACTTCCCTTATTCTCGGTTATTACCTGAACTTTTATTTTTAAACTACAAAGCCTTGAAATTCATGAATAATACAGGAAATCTGTAAAACGCCACTTTTCTGGAATAAGCAGGACATTAAAATGCAAATTGCAGTTCCACACACAGCTGTACTCAATGTGACAAATTAAGCTCTTCTTATTCCTAGTCTTGACATTTGCCTTCAAGATGTTTGTTCAACGTAGAGAGAAAGAGCAAGAGAGAAGCGGACAAGAGGAATGGCTACCACAGTGCGCAGGAGGTTAGCCCTCCATAAGAGGTCCCTAGGAAATGAAAGGTCACCCTAGGAGCTCCCCTCCTCCTGCAGAACATGGGGAAAACCATCCTCCTCTGCATTACTGCATTTTCCCAGGAAGACCTCCCCATAGAAACAGCATTCTTGAATAATAAACGTACCTCTTTAGAACAAGCCAGACAGAAATCGAAAACAAACTGAATAAAGCAGTAAGTTGGAGCCCCTTTCAGACCTACAGTTCCACACTTCACTCACTCAGCTAAGCCCACAAAGCCCATCCTCAAACCTTCCCATATAGTACGACATATTTACGCAGGAGAACCGCCCACTCTGCTTGGTGCACTTATAGGACCCACCAGTAAATAAAGCAGACAAAGTTCACTGTCTTCATTGGGCTTACCTGTCACAGCTGGGGGTAGGGAATGAATAGCCAACAATTATATAAGCTGTGGTGCTGAATACTTTACAAATTTAGCTTAGATAATGTCCATAGCAGCCCTGTGAGGGAGGTACTAATATTATTATTCACATTTTACAAATGAGGACACTGAGAGGTTAAGTAATGTAGCTGGCACACTAGTAAGTGGGTGAACTGGGATGCGAACCCAGGCACTCTGGCCCCAGAACCTGCATGCTTCATCCCTTCATGAAATTGCCTCCCTTTTATGCCCTCTTTCACTTGCTACCTTGCTATCTGTGTACAACAATGAGCGTATCCTCCCAAGGGTAGGATCTGCACCCTAGTTATCTTTGGAACCCACCAATCACAACCCCTACAGAGTGTGGTTCGTGGGTAATTAACTGATAACTTCTACCGAATAAATGATTCACCTATATTACTAAATTACCCTGGGCTGGAGCCACAACAGCAAATATTAGCGCCATCTAGTGGCGAGAAGCCCGGCACAGGAAAGACCACTGTTCTGAGTAGGTGACAGCACAAAGGCTGCTGGAGATTAAAGCCATCACCTGGATAATTCAGGTAAACGTCTTCGTGCAGGTACCTCGCCATCATTCTACAGACCTCTCACACTTGACTTGATAGTCAAAAGCTACTCAACTAGTATATAAAGTTAACAATATCCCAAGCAGATCAAGCTTTGGTATTCTTTTTTTTTTTTTTTTCAAGCTTTGGTATTCTTAAGGGATCAACAAAGCAGAAGGAACTCTTCCAGAAAGGTCATGCTCATGGTCACAATACAACAGGGAAGACCTCAAACTCTTACAGAAGAGACCTTCATATATGTATCTACAAATAACTGCACTAATCTTGTTAATACAGATAAAACCAGTCATTTGGAGACCAAGAATTAGATTGGGTCCAGATATAAAGCCTAAAAGACAATGATTGTTCCTGATCTCTGCTTCTACAGGAACTCAACTCTCTCTGCCCATTCTTTTAATAAATATTAGCTCATTGTAATATCAACGTATCAGTATCAGAAAAAGGCTCTATTTATACTTTGTTTAAGGTAAGACAAACCAAACCAATTGAATATACTTTTTTTTTTAAAAGACCTTTCCTCGAAACAAACAGGAAAAATAAATGAGTACTTTATTTCAATTAGTCATTTTAAGTTGCTTTCTCCCTTTGACATAAAGGTGAAGAGAAAGAAAGGAGAGAAGAGGTATATGAAAAATGCAGGGAAACACAGTTATAGGCCAAAGTGGGAAAACGTGGAAGAATCTGTATGCTACTTTTTTTTTAAAATTTTTTTTAACGTTTATTTATTTTTGAGACAGAGAGAGACAGAGCATGAAGGGGGGGGGGGGGGGGTCAGAGAGAGGGAGACACAGAATCTGAAACAGGCTCCAGGCTCTGAGCTGTCAGCACAGAGCCCGACTTGGGGCTCGAACTCACGGACCGCAAGATCATGACCTGAGCCAAAGTTGGCCACTTAACCGACTGACCCACCCAGGCACCCCTATGCTTTTTTTTTTTTTTTTACATACATACATACATACATACATACATTTATTTATTTATTGAGAGAGAGAGAGAGAGAGAGAGAGAGAGAGAGAGAGAGAGAGAATCCCAAGCAGGCTCTGTGCTCTCAGCACAGAGCCCAAAACGGGGCTCGAATTCACTAACGGTGAGATCATGACCTGAGCAGAAATCCAGTGTGACGCTTAACTGACTGAGCCACTCAGGCACCTATATGGTTCTAATCCCCAGTTCATAACTTGGCAAACTCCTATTCATCCTCCAAGACCGTGCTCAAGGTCACTCCACTGTGAAGTTTTTCCTATCTGTGTCCCTCCTCCAGCTGTTTACTCTCACCATTGAGACCCCAGGTTGACATGTACATGATGATATAATATCATAATTAGGCACTGACTTGTCCCTGTCCTCTAGGGACTATGAGGCTTTTCTTCTGAAGTTTCTCAGCACATCTGCCAGCTAAGTGACTACTGAAACCAGAAGTAAATAACGATCATTTGAAACAAATGCCACTTCCTTCTTCCCAAGCTTTACTTTGTATTGTTATACAACAGAAAGCACTTGAAAGTAGCTTAAAGACCCAGCAATTCTCAAGGCCTTTGCTTTGACTCTTCCTTTTGTGATTTTGTGTGTGTGTGTGTGTGCATCGTCTTCAAAACGAGTCCTCCCAAGTTACAAAATCGACAATCATTGAAATGTAAAGCAGAAAAAATAACCAAGGGCTTTAGTTTCCAGTGCTATTTTTGTCTCTTCTGCCTACGATAAAACTCTGTCAGGAGGGACACCGCACACACATCAGTGCATCCGCCTGAACTGAAAAGAATGTGGAAAGGCTCACTGGGAGCATCAAACCCACTTTATAAATCCAAGTGCCTGGACACGATCTGTTTATTTAAATGCTGTTGGCAAATGTACTGCCGAAGGTTAACAGACAATTAAGAATCGCTGTCGCTCCATGAAAATGAGAAATAAAACACAAGGATCGAATTGCATAGTTACATAAAATCAGCTACAATTAAACAAAAACAAATCACCAGGAAAAGCACTGTACTTGGTTAAATGTATCTTGCTGGTATGGTGTAATGGTTAAAAATATTTGGATTGGGGCACATCACAGAGCCAGAATTCAAATCCTTGTTTGGCCGCGCATAAACTGGGCGGCCTAAAACATGTTACTTAATCTTTTTATGCCTCAGTTTTCTCATCTGTAAAATGGGAGTGATAATGGCACAATCCTGGTTTGTTATGAGCACTTAGCAGAGCATCTGGCATATAGTAAACACTCAATAAATATTAACTATTATTCTTTGTCTTTTCTCATTTATTCAGTACTTCAAGAAAATAAGTATTGACTGCACACCCTGGATATTATGCTGAAGACTGTCACACGTACCACCGCAGCTCCTATCTGGAAAAATGAAAGGATCAGACACGATGAAATTTTCCCATGCCAACATCTTTTATCCTAGCCATGTGAATAGTCTAATGGTGTTCCCAGAGTTCTGCAAACGTTTGATTCAAATTTCACAGTTAAAATATATGAATCGTTTTTAAAACTGTAATGTGAAACATCAGCCACACTCATTTACGTTCTCTATCATATTTTAACTCAAAGGAGACCCCAAAGAACTTAATAGGTGCTGCCTCTGCTTTACTCCAGAGACCTCATGATAAAGCTTTTCTGTGGATGTATTTGAACTTCCTGGGAATATGACACTGATTACGAAGACTGCAGGTCTTTTGTTTCCCTCTGTTTTGTTTGGTTACAATTCACCTGCACGTGCTTACTTACATACAATCATACAAGCAAATACAATCCTACAACATATGTGTGCTCCACTCAGTTAAATGAGAAGATATATTCACATGGTATTTTCTGACAGATGCTGACAAATTAAAATGGCTGAGGAACCCATTAATTGATCCTTTAAGCTGGATACTTAATTAATAACCGCATGCACTTGTTACTCGCTGTGATTTTAATTTGAGACGAGTATTTCCTACTCTTGTGAGTTACTGTATCCATTAAATTGAAAAGAAAGCTACTTTTGAAAATACTGTTATTCACAACTACTCATCAGCGTGAGTCCACATTTTCCTGACACCATGCAAAGAAAGTATGTGTAGGTATGAGAGAGAAAGAGAGTGAAAGGGAAAATTAAATTGGATGCTTAGAATTGATGTGACTGGAACTGTCTTCCATAAACACAAATTTCACTGAAAGTTTAAGTCAGCCTCCTCGCTCTTTTGGATGACTTTCTAATAATCGATTGTCACAAATGTGAAGTCACAAATTTACACTAATAAAATGTCCCCTTAATCCCTTCTACATATTTGAATTACACATGATATTTAAAAGGGAGGTTCAGAAAACTTTGTTCCAAGCTATTCTCTTTAGTGAGCAATTATCATAGGCTAGTAACTATAATGGTTCCTAAATGAGACACACAAAGTACCTGTCCACAAGAAGGCTTAAGTCTAGAGAAGACAGACATACACATATTTAGGCTACGGCAATATGTGCAAAGGGCCTTCAAAGTGTGTATGTAGATTATACATCTAATACCTAAAGGATCGAGGAGGTAGATTGTAGGATGATGAATTTCAACTAGGAAGTTAGAGGAAACTTTCATAAATCACATAAAAAAAATCAGTATTTATGTAGCACATTGAATACTGAACAGAATTTAATAGGAGAATTAACGGAAACTGCCAAGGAAAGATTAAGAGGTAGAAGATTCAGGAAATACTCAAGAAAGAGAAGTGGTCCAAGTGCACGTGTATACATTTGGGTTCACATTCACTGAAGGGGGAAGTGGCAGAGAGAATACAACATGAGATAATAAAGGCTAGCCTAAAGTGAAACATGTTGTGCTCCTAAAATTGTAGCTAGAATAAATATGTCCATTTTCTATTTATCCTAGGTCTAATGAGCCCAAAGGGAAAAATGTTTAAAGTGAACTCTGCTGATATTCCCTTTCAGTTTTTTTCTTTCATTCAAGATACCATTATAATTTCCAGTAAATTGAAGCTTGATAATCCGCTTGTTTCTTGATCTTTCCCAACAATGTCTCACAAACACGAAAATACTACGATATGTGACAGGAGTTCGGGTTTTTCAAATGTCAAATACCTGGTCATAGCTGCTCCCTATAGTTCTTTGTTATTGGGAAATCTCCAAATCTGTTTTCAGGAGATTTTATAAAAAGACAGAATGAAACTAAAGGGGCACCTGGCTGGCTCAGTTGGTAGAGCGTGCAACTCTTGATCTCAGGGTTGTGAGTTTGAGCCCCACGTTGGCGTAGAGATTACTTAAAAATAAAATCTTTAGGGGTGCCAGGGTGGCTCAGTCAGTTGAGCTCCCAACTCTTGATTTCGGCTCACGTCACGATCTCACAGTCGTGAGGCTGAGTCCCACATTGGGCTCTGCACTAGGTAAATCTGCTTAAGATTCTTTTTTCCCCTCGCTCTCTGCCCCTCACCCACTTGTGTGTGCGTGCTCTCTCTCTCTTTCTCTCACTCTTTCTCAAAAAGAGGAAAGAAAGAAGAAAATAATAAAGCCTTTAAAAAAAAAAAGGACAATGAAATTAAAAAATTTTGAAGAGGAAAGGAACCGTACAATCGTGCAACTCCAACTCCTCGTTTCCATGGCGTCTATGACCCATACAGCTTGGGATGATTCTGATGAAAGGATGAAATGAAACAGAACACGAAACCATTTTTTAACTCAAACGTACTTAAAAATTCTTCAAGTGTCACACAAGTTCATCCCACAAGGTCTCAGTGCTAGGAACATAACCACGATATCACGATCCAAAGCGCCAGGTCTCTTGACTTCCAGCCCAAGCTTATCTTCATGCAGGGTGCAGTGGAGAATCAAAATAAGACACAAAGTCCTGGGTTCTAAGACTTCAGTGTCTAATTGGGGAGATAAAAGATAGGGTCTATAAATAACAGGAGGTGTTTTGGTTGTTCTTTGTGGGTTCTTGTTTTGTTTTTGTTTTTGTTTTGTTTTGTTTTTACTACAGCCATACCAGATGGAAATTAATCATAATTCTTGGTTTATAACATATTGTCAACATTGTTCCAGGCATGGCCCTCTTTTTATTTATCTTTAAAAATAATACAATGATCACCATGAATGTGCTATCCGTTCCAAGAACCAGAATGTACACAACCTGATCTATACACGGGCACCTCCCTTGTCCCTTTCTCTGCCTTCCCTCACACAGGAGTGAAGTCCCCTCATGCTGTGATATGGGAAGACTCAATGGAGCGGGTCAGATTTCAGTCAAAGATGATCAGTATCATTTGGATGGATGGAAAAGAATATCCAAACACGGACAAAAGCTTGAACAAAGTTCAAACCTAAGAAAGTCCAAGGCAGGTTTGAGGCGGGACTAGGGAGAACACGAAGATGAATTCAACTGGAATAACAATCTGTGTAAGGGTTTAATGAGGGTTAAGAGAAGATACACCTATGGGCAGAGAACTCTATGTGCCACTTAAATTATCTTCAGCATATTCTGAAGACAGTAGGGAGAATTTCAATGAGGAAATGAATGATCAAAGGAGTGTTTTAGGACATCCTGCTGCTGATTTTGTCTACAGACAAAATAGACCGAAGGGAGGGAAGCCAAAATCGGGAAGTTCAGTTCAGAGTTGTACAAGAAAATATCACCAAAATGGCATCTGGTCAACATTCTAGTAGTAGCCACTCCCTGTAAAATATATACCCCTCAAGAGAAACAAAGACATAAAACTTATAAAACATAAAACTTACAAAAATCACTTAAGTGAATAGCCTATTAACAAGTATCCTCAAATGATCTTCAAAAACATTCAACAAGATAAAACTTAAAATACACACATCTATTAAAAAACACAGAGTTGAAGGATAAACAGATTCATCAGGCAAACAATTTTTAAAGAGCACAGATGGTCATAATAATTTCTGGTAAAGGGGCGCCTGGGTGGCTCGGTTGGTTAGACGTCCGACTTCGGCTCAGGTCATGATCTCACGGTCCGTGGGTTCGAGCCCCGTGTCGGGCTCTGTGCTGACAGCTCAGAGCCTGGAGCCTGTTTCGGATTCTGTGTCTCCCTCTCTCTCTGACCCTCCCCCGTACATGCTCTGTCTCTCTCTGTCTCAAAAATAAATAAACGTTAAAAAAAAAAATTTTTTTTTAAAATAATTTCTGGTAAAGTAGGGTATATAATTCAGCTGACTTGAAATGTGTATGGGAAAATATAAATTTCTGAAGTTGAGCCCAAGAGAAACAGACAATGTAAATAGTCCAATAATAATGAAGGAAACTGGAAGATTAAAGGAAAAAAAAAGGCTCCAGAACCAGATGTGCTACTATAGACAGAAAGGTGCAAATCCACTAATTCTATGAATCTAATATAATTCTAATACCTGAAAAAACTAGCACCAAATACGAACAAACTACTGAAATTAACTACAGACCAGTCCCACATCTTTAATTTCAAGAGGGATTATATACAGCCTGTTATCTACCCTGCACTACGCTAAAATACAAGAAAAAAAAAATATATGGTCTCTGTCTTCCTGGTACTTGTAGTTTAGCCATTAAACAAGTGATTATAAATGTGATGGGGGTAGATATGCACTATGTGAAAATCACAACAAAATACTGACAACAGAATTTTTAAATAAACTAAAATAATTGTTCATAATAAACATGAAGGAAGTAATTCCAGGAATGCAAGCATAGTTTAATGTTAGGAAATTTATTTATATAATACAGTAGTATATCAACATATATATATATATACACACACACACACACACACACACACACACACATATATATATATATACGCTAACATTTCTTTAAAGTTTATTTATTTTGAGAGAGAGAGAGAGAGAGAGAGGGCACACACATGCACAAGCAGAAGAGGGGAAGAGAAAAAGGGAGAGAGAAAATCCCAGGCAGGCTCTGCACTGTCAGCCAGAGCTCCACATGCGACTCGATCTCACCAACCATGAGATCATGACCTGAGCTAATTTCAAGAGTCAGATGCTTAACCAACTGAGTCACCCAGGTGCCCCTGCTGACCATTTTGAATATACATATTCAGTAATATATAGGTAATGAAAAAAATTATATTTAAAAAGAATTTTTTTAATGTTTATTTATTTTTGAGAGAGAGAGAGAGAGAGAGAGAGAGAGAGAGAGGGGCACAGCGTGAGTGGGGGAGGGGCAGACAGAGAGGGAGACACAGAATCGGAAGCAGGCTCCAGGCTCTGAGCTGTCAGCACAGAGCCTGATGCAGGGCTCAAACTCACAAACCGTGAGATCATGATCTGAGCCAAAGCCGGACGCCTAACCTACTGAGCCACCCAGGCGCCCCGTATTTAAAAAGAATTTTTAAAAAACTCTTAAACAAAAAAATAAGATCAGCTCAACAGAGCAGTGTATACTGCAGCTTCAACTCTTACACTCCAATTCCTTAATGTACAAAGAGAGTTTTTTTAAAAATCCATAATAGTATTGGAAAGCAAGAAGAGGGGCCTTTGATGAACCAAAAATCATATGGAATCCCTTAAAGACAGAAAGTAGATTGGATTAAATGAAAAGAGGAACTGCAGTCCAAAATGCTCAAAGAAAATGACTACTGAAAAATGGGGGCGAGCCTCTGAAGGTGCTAGGAAGTTGGATGGGTATGGAAGAAAGATCCAGAACAACCAACAGTGTGATCTGAGTGGAGATGGTTATCCCAGTAGGAACAGACACATAAGCCTATCACTCTCCACTCCCGCCCCATGCTTACAACACTACCTAGTAGAACATATTGCCTGGAAAGGCAAGATGAGCCCACGACCAAAAGCCACAAACCATCTGGGGACAACCCAAATCACCAAAATGAAGCCCTAAACTCAACCAAAACACTTGACACCAGAGGGGGAAAAAAATTGTTACAGCAAACAGGTAGAGACTTTAAAATAGTATCATTTTTTGAGGGCGCCTGGCAGGCTCAGTTGGAAGAACATGTGACTCTTGATCTTGGGGTTATGAGTTTGAGTCCCACACTGAGTGTACAGATTATAAATAAATAAATAAATAAATAAATAAACAAACAAACATTTTGAAAGCATAATTAATATCCTCAGAAGGATCAGGCTACATATTGAATCCATTAAAAAGTAAAAGTTGGCATAGAAAATTGTATCCTAGAAATACAATAGGATAGGGGCACCTGGGTGGCTCAGTCAGTTAAGCATCTGACTTCAGCTCAGGTCACACATGATCTCATGGTTCAGGAGTTCGAGCAGTGCCATCAGGCTGTCTGCTGTCAGTGCAGTCCGCTTTAGATCCTCTGCCCCCTTTCTCTGCCTCTCTTCCCACTCTCAAAAATAAAAATAAACATTAAAAAAAAAAAAAAGAAATACGTAGGATGTTTGTTTTCTTAGAATGAGTCAAGTGATTCTAAAGCTCATCTAGAAGAATCTTTAGATGATATCAGCCAAGAAATTTTGAAAAGGAAACAGTCCTATTAGATAATAAATTAAAACAGCAAAGTACTGGTATAACAATTGATCACTGAGGCGCCTGGGTGGCTCAGCTGGTTAAGTGTCCAACTTCGGCTCAGGTCATGATCTCACAGTTCGTGGGTTCGAGCCCCGTATTGGGCTCTGCACTAACAGTGCCAAGCCTGGAGCCTGCTTCAGATTCTGTGTCTCCTTCTCTCTCTCTGCACCTCTCCCCCTTGTGCTCTCTCTCTCTCTCAAAAATAAAATAAACATGAAAAAATATTTTTAGGGGCACCTGAGTGGCTCAGTTGGTTGAGCATCCAACTTCAGGTCAGGTCACGATCTCCTGGTTTAGGAGTTCGAGCCCCATGTCGGGCTCTAGGCTGACATCTCAGAGCCTGGAACCTACTTAGGATTCTGTGGCTCCCTCTCTCTCTGCCCCTCCCCTGCTCATAGTCCATCTCTCTGTCTCTCAAAAATGAATAAACGTTAAAAAATTTTTTTCAGTATTTTTTAAAAAATTGATAATTAACCAGATAGAATCATAGCCCAGAAACAGACCTTGGTACCGCAACGTACTTAGAGAAAAGGACAACAAACTTCATTACAATGATGAAAATCACTAAAGAACTCAATGTAAAAAAAAAAAAAAATCCAGGAATCATCTAAAATAAATCACAAATATTTCAATTTTCAAAAGATAAACAAAAATATCATAAGAAAAAAGCAATCTAAAAAATAAAAGGTAGCTTTGACTATATTAAAAAGCAAATGATAATCCAGAAAAGTATATCTATAACATGTATGACAAAAGAGGAATATCTTCAAATATGAAGCGCTCCAAAAAGCTAATTTTTAATTAATACAGACACTGAGATACAAACAAAAAATATTATTTGAATATTCACCATTTTAATGGTATCTATCATTAAGTGGTTAACATAAGAATTTTCTTTCTTTTATATTTTTTGTACACCCCAAATTTTCTGCAATGAACCTAGTATTTTTACAATCAGAAATAAAAGTTATTTCTCTATCAGTAAAATGAAGATCAACACACAAAGACAATTCATAAAAGAAGAAATAGAAGGCCAGTCAATATATGATAAAAGTTGGACACCTGTAATCAAAATACAAACCAAAATGGGATGCCATGTTTGTTTCCTCAATCGCCAAAGTTAAAAAAAAAAAAAAGTTTAAAAAAAAATTTTTTTTTTAGCGTTTATTTATTTTTGAGACAGAGAGAGACAGAGCATGAACAGGGGAGGATCAGAGAGAGGGAGACACAGAATCTGAAACAGGCTCCAGGCTCTGAGCTGTCAGCACTGAGCCTGACGCGGGGCTCGAACTCACGGACCGCGAGATCATGACCTGAGCTGAAGTCGGCCGCTTAACCGACTGAGCCCCCCAGGCGCCCCCCAAAAAAGTTGTTTTAATGATACTACCCAGTGTTGGCAAGAATGCAGTGAAACAGACACTTTTGCATACTCTTCTTGGTGGTGGAACCTGAAGTGGCACAATTTTTCTGAAGAATGTAACAATATATGCCATAAATATTAAAAACACACAAACTCTTACTATTTCCACTTATAAGAAATTATCCTGAGAAAATAATCAGTGCAGCAAAGAAGTATTTTCATTAATATTCTCTCTAATAGCCCAAAACTAGAAACAACCTGAATATCAAAATACAGGAAAATGACCAAATAAATTCTGGTAGATAATTACGCAGACATCAGAAGTTGTAATTTTGAAAAAAGACTTGAGGTTGTGACAACCGTTCTCAACATAATTTTAAGTGAAAAACAGCAAGACTTAAAACTCTGTCTACAGTGGGAATGTAAAATGGTGCAGCTGTTGTGGAAAACAGTATATGGTGGTTCCTCAAAATAATTAAAAACAGAATTAGCATATGACCCAACAGTTCCACTTCTGAGTATATACCTCGAAGAGTTAGAAAGCAGGGTCTTAAAGACATATTTGTACACCCATGATCCATGTTCCTACACCCTCGCTCGTGCAGCTTTATTCCAAACAGCCAAAAGGCGGAAGGAACCCAAGGGTCCATGGCCACATGAATGGATAAGCAAGATGTGATCTAGCCATACAAAGTAATATTATTCCACCTTTAAAAGGAGAGGAATTCTGATACATGCTGCAACGTGGATGCACCTTGAGGTCAGCGTGCTAAGTGAAAAAAGACAAAAGTGTGGTATCATTTCTACTTCTGTGAGGTACGTAGAGCAGTCAAATTCACAGAGATAGAAAGTATTATGGTGGTTGCAGGGAGTGGAGAGAAGGGGAAATGGGGAGTTCTTTAATGTTTCTAATTTCAGTTTTGCAGGATGAGAAGGGTTCTGAAGATTGGTTGCACGCATATGTGAATGTCCTTAACAGCACTGGACCATACTTAAAAGTGGCTAACTTCCGTAAATGTTATGTGTATTGTACCACAATTTTTTAAATGGGGAAAAAAAACTAGGTATGAAACCATTTGAAAGACATTCATAAAAAATGATCACGTCCTTCTACCACCTCCACCACCGCTAACTTCTAAGGAGAACCTAGATATGAGCCCAAAGGTTTCTTTATTTTATTTTATTTTATTTTATTTTATTTTATTTTATTTTATTTTTTATTTTTTTGATGTTCATTTATTTTTGAAGGAGACACAGGCAGAGCACGAGTGGGGGAGGGGCAGAGAGAGGGAGACACAGAATCTGAAGCAGTCTCCAGGCTCTGAGCTGTCAGCACAGAGCCCCACGTGGGTCTTGAACCCATGAACTGTGAGATCATGACCTTAGCCCAAGTCGGATGCTTAACCGACTGAGCCACCCAGGTGCCCCAAGTTTTCTTTATTTTTTAATGTTTTATTTGTTTTTGAGAAAGAGAGAGCGTGGGTGTATGCAAGTGGGGGAGGGGCCGAGAGAGAGGGAGACACAGGATCCAAAGCAGGCTCCGTGCTGACGGTAGTGAGCCCATGTGGGGCTCTAACTCATGAACCCCGAGATCATGACCTGAGCCAAAATCGGACCTTCAACTGACTGACTGAGCCACCCAGGCGCATAAGCACAAAGGTTTAAAGGCTCTCTGAATAATAAACAATACAGCCAGAAGATACTAGAAGTCTCTAGGAAATAACTAAGAGAAAGAAGGCAAAAATGGCAGTCCACAAAAGGGAGAAGGAGAGTAAAAGAGAAACCCAAAACTCTGTCGCCAAAGGAAATTTACAATATACTATAAATTGCTTACAAGTACGTTTATGCGAGTGGATTCCTCCAGGGAAACGCAGAGGAGGCTGGTGGCAGCTGACAACTGGGTTATACATGAAATATCTAAGCAAAAAGACTGGAAAGATGGTTATTTTCTAGATAGTGGGATTCCTGATGGCCTTTTTTTCTCCCTTTCGGGTGTATTCTTTATGCGTTTTCTACAACAAGCATGCAGGCATTTATTTTTTAGTGGTTGTCTTGGGTTGCGGTGATGGCAATGAGAGAAAGGTACGCAACAGGCGTTTCCTTGTGGAAGATGAATCTACATTACTTAGCAACAGGACCGAGGGACTTGATTCTTCTGCAGTTCATTCACTCAGCAATTCACATTTATCGAGGCACAAAGGCTACCAAAATGAAGAAAACCCTGTTCTTGCCCTCAAGGAGCCATCGGTCTACAGACTCATTAGCAGCCAACCACAAAACCATTTGCACAAGAAGGCTCTGTACTAAAGATACACTATAAGAAGAATTTCACATCTAGTAGAAGTACTAACTGGGATCTAGGATGGAAAAATGCTGTGAATTAGCGTAAAACAACAGATGGATGCAAGACACTGTCACAACTATCTGTATTATTCTATCAAGGAACAAAAACTCCATAGAACAATGAGGAATGTGTCAAGAAAGACATCCCACGAAGGAAAATTCCCAAACGGTGCATCTTTAAGTAGCATTTTGATAAGCATTATTGAATGAAATCTGCCGAAAATAACTGTGTGCTTTTTTTTGCATTCTGAAACAGCATCTACAGAACAAAATCTAATGTTTTCCCGATGACTCAGTGTCATCATCAAAAGCATCAAGCACTGTGCTGTCTATGACACAGTTATGCCCTCAGGAGCTACCAAGTTCTCTGGGAGACTATATCCCCCCACACTGGTCCAGATTTCTAGGTTTTTTTTTCACTCTTGTGTGCTTTTCTATAGCTTTTTATAGCTTTTATCTTAAACACATGGAGTTTTAAAGCTGGAAGTGACCTCAGAGATTAACTAATACAACCTACTCATCTCACAGAGGAGCAAACTATTCCTCCTCCACTCTGAGGCTCTGGCTTCAACATTTTGCTGTTTCAGTGCCTACTGTGAGCAGCGCCTCTCCGGTTTCTAATGTTCTGCTTCTAATCTGACAACTGGGAAACCAGATAAGCAACCTTATTAGAATTATACCAAAAATAACCACGATCTAAATGAAAAACTATTCTTAGAACACAAAGTAGGAGTCTTAATGTTGTTCTCTTGGGTCATACATTGTAGGAATGTGGAGGCCTCTTCTCCATCCCTCAGGTTGGGGGACTGTGTTTACAATACAGTACTAAAGGCTTCTGTGACTGTCATATAGAGAACGCTAATCCTCTGAGAAGGAGGACCCCTTCCCCTCGTGAACTTGTGGTCTTGAGTAAACCATAATCATTCTGAGCCTCGGTGCGCTCACATGTACAATGGGAATGAAGTCTACCTGGGTGGGACAATAATCAATGGACTAAATGAGGTCATGTGCTTTAAAGAGTGCTCAAAAATGGGAGTTGATATTGCGGTTTCTGTCCACATTCCCCCAAGCACCCTGAGAAGACATGTTTGCAAAAGTGAACATAGTATCTTCATTTATTTAGCTCCTTCAGAACGAGGTGCAATCTCACTCAAAACAAGAGTGGGAGTCCCACTTGCAGATACTCGGATTGAATTGGCCTGAGCTGGGACCTAGGCACAGAGGTCTTCAGATGATTCCCATAAGAGCCCAGGTTGCAAACTAATGCTCCAGAGAAGTATCTTGCACCTTGCTGAGCCTCCATACCTGCCTGAATCAGATCAGGACCCCTAAAAGCCCTACTGTCCGCTGGTGAGACTCTAGGTTGATTTATTCTTGGTATTCACACTGATACCCTAGGCACCCTGCCCTGACTCAGGTCCTATTTCCCCCAAATTGCTTGACAATATCAGGTGTAAGTCTCATCTCATATCGGGTACATACATGGGTATGACTGTAACAGTTGTTAAAATATTATAATATTTCTATTCTAGCTGGGATACAGCTGCTGCCCCAAGCTCTGGAAAACAATATGAAGGTTCCTCAAAAAGTTAAAAATACAACTACCCTCCAATCCAGCAATTGCACTACTAGGTATTTACCCAAGGGATACAAAAATATTGATTTGAAGAGATACATGCACCCCGATGTTTATAGCAACATTATCATTAATAGCCAGATTATAGAAAGCGCCCAAATGTCCATCGACTGATAAATGGATAAAGAAGCTGTGGTATATTACACATATATAATACATATATAATACATATATGTATAATACATATGCACATATATGGTATTATGCATATTCCATAATGTATATTATGGAATATTACTTAGCTATAAAAGAGAATTGGGGCGCCTGGGTGGCTCAGTCAGTTGGGCGTCCGACTTCAGCTCAGGTCATGATCTCGCAGTTCGTGAGTTCTAGCCCCGCATCGGGCTCTGTGCTGACAGCTCGGAGCCTGGAGCCTGTTTTGGATTCCGTGTCTCCCTCTCTCTCTGCCCCTCCCCTGTCCATGCTCTGTCTCTCTCTGTCTCAAAAATAAATAAAACGTTAAAAAAATTTTTAAAAAAAGAGAGAATTAAATCTTACCATTTGCAATGACATGAATGGAGCTAGACTGCATTAGGCTAAGCTAAATAAGTCAGAGAAAGACAAATACCATATGATTTCACTCATATGTGGAATTTAAGAAATGGAACAGATGTGCATGGGGAGAAAAAGAGAGAGAGAGGCAAACCATAAAATAGACTATTAACTACAGAGAACAAACACAGTTGCTGGAGAGGAGGTGGGCAGGGCGATGGTTTAAATGGGTGATGAGGATTAAGGAAGACATTTGTTGTGATGAGCAGTGGGTGTTGCATGTAAATGATGAATCACTAAATTCTACCCCTGAAACTAATGATTATACTATACGGTAACTAATAAAAACTTGAAACTACAAAAAATAAAAAATAAAAAAATAAAGCTTATGGGTGAGCCCATTTGCATACACAGCACACAACTGGCCTCCTAACTTTATCACATCTTTTTGTTCAAATGTCCTCATATCAGAGAATGTCCCACATCACTCCATCTAAAACAGCACTTCTCTGCCTAATGTTACCATGTTTTAATTTGTTGCACAGTACAAATTACTTCCTATTGTGTTTTTTGTTGTTGTTGTTGTTGTTTTGTCTTAATTTATGTGTTGACGTCCTCCACCAGATCCAAGGTTCTGTGAGAGCGAGGACGGGTCTGGTTTGTGTGCTAATTCCCAATGTGTTGAACAGTATCCATTCCAAAGTAAGTGCTAATAAATATTTGTTAAAAATAAATGATTAACATAATTCAAATACTACTAAAAAGACTATGAATGGGAGAATAAATCTGCAAATCTTAAATGTGATAAAGGACACGTATCCAGAACACGGAACTCCAATTAACAATAAAACCATAAACAGCCCAATTAAAAAGTAGGGGGACGTTTTGAACAGACACCTCACCAAATAAAATATCCAATTGGCTAATAAGGTGCTCAACATCATTAGTCAGTAGGAAAACACAAATTTAATGACAACAAAACTCCCCTACACGCCCACTAGAGTAGCTATAACAAAAAAGACTGGCATGAACGTGAAGAAACTGGACTCCCATAAATTGCTTTTGGGAATGTATAACCACTTTGGAAAACAGCTTGATAGTTTCTTAGAAAATTAAACATATTCTTTTAAAAATTTTTTTTCAACGTTTTTTATTTATTTTTGGGACAGAGAGAGACAGAGCATGAACGGGGGAGGGGCAGAGAGAGAGGGAGACACAGAATCGGAAACAGGCTCCAGGCTCCGAGCCATCAGCCCAGAGCCTGACGCGGGGCTCGAACTCACGGACCGCGAGATCGTGACCTGGCTGAAGTCGGACGCTTAACCGACTGCGCCACCCAGGCGCCCCGAAAATTAAACATATTCTTACTAGCAGTTCCATTCACAGTTATCTACCCGAAAGAAATAAAAATAATGTCCACACAAAGACTTGTCTATAAATGTTCATAACAGAACTATTTATAATACCCAAAAAGTGGAATATCCTAGATGTCCTTCAGCTGATGAGTAGATGGAACAAAATGTGGTATATCCATACAATAGCATGCTGTACTGCAAGATACACATACATACACATATACATACATACATACAGTAAAACCTTGGATTGTGAGTAACTGACTGCGTGTGTTCTGCAAGACAAGCAAACATTTCTAATAAATTGTAACTTGATAAACAAGCGATGTCTTGCAATGTTAGTGATATGTGATGCTGAACATCACATGATCACAACTGAGCCAATGGTTCTTCTCTCTCTCTCTGTGTGATGGTGGGTGATCGTCTCCCATGCTTGGATGCTTGGTCTCAGGCCGTGGTATGTGGAAGAAATCAGTGATTTTTAGAACATCGGAAGGTGCCCACAACTGGCACTAGTGTATTTTTTGTCACTTTCAAGCACCTATGGACAGGTCTTTGCTTTTCCATACAAGAGTAAGCTTAGGAATACTTTGCTTCATTCTAGATCAGGCAGCCTGCAGATACAGACCGTTTCCTCTGCTGCCTTATTGCCAGTTACATTAAATACAGTATATGACAAGAGTTTATTAATACTGTACTGTAGACAATACCTGTGCGAGCGTATACAGTGGCCCCCATGCAGAAAACTGATTCCATTGAACCAAGAGAGAGCAGTGATTCTGTTAGTGAAAGTCATCCTACACAATACCCCTCCTCTCTAGTCTCCCTCACAACAGCCAGGAAGGTTTTCAAAGGTAAGTGCGGGTTAATTTATTTTTCTTTATAGTTTGGATTTTTTTTTAATGTTTATTTATTTCTGAGAGAGAGAGACAGAGTGTGAGCAGGGGAGGGGCAGAGAGAAAGGGAGACACAGAACCCCAAGGCTCCTGCCTCCAAGCTGTCAGCGCAGAGCCCGATGCGGGGCTTGAACCCACAAATCATGAGATCATGACCTGAGCCAAAGTCAGATGCTTAACCGACTGAGCCACCCAGATGCCCCTACAGTTTGGATTTTTTTTATTATTTTGTATTACATTACAGTATTGTAATCATTTCTATATTAATATTTTGGGGTTGTGGAACGAATCATCTGAGTTTCTATTATTTCTTATGGGGAAATTCACTTTGATATACAAATGCTTTGGATT
This sequence comes from Panthera onca, assembly GCF_046562875.1. Classification (NCBI taxonomy): domain Eukaryota; kingdom Metazoa; phylum Chordata; class Mammalia; order Carnivora; family Felidae; genus Panthera; species Panthera onca. Next base: position 36,542,137 of record NC_138349.1, on the reverse strand, counting down.
ACAGGCATGTTTCCAGAACAAATTATGCTTGCAAACCAAGGTTTTACTGCATGTGTGTGTGTGTGTGTGTGTGTGTGTGTGTGTGTGTATATACATATATATATATGTATATATATACATATATATATATATATGTGTGTGTATATATATATATATATATGTATATATATATATATGTATATATATACATATATATATATACTGGAAATATATATTTCCAGTATATATACTGGGGGGGGGGGGGGTTACTGGAAATATTCCAGAACTGGATTGTGGTGATAAATACACATCTGACTCTTGATCTCATCTCAGGTGTTGATCTCAGGGTGGTGAGTTCATGTTGGGCTCTGCATGGTGTAAAGCCTACTTAAAAAATAATACACAACTCCATACATTCACTCAAAATCACCAATGTGTGTACTTACAATGAGCGAATTTTACGGTATGTAAATTATACCTCACTAAAGCTGTTAAACAACACCAAGGGAAAAAAAAAGAACTAAAAACCACTGTGGAAATCAAGTGTTCATTTGCATCTCTTCCCAGAAAAATCTCTCCTACACCCTTTTCACTAAAATACTGTCTCTTTATCCACTGTGACAAGCAGAGATGCCCCAGACTGGGGACTGAGGGTCAACAGGAACTGCCAGGTTTGGGACCTTGTGTTTGAACAACGTGCCCTATCCCCCCTTCACATCTCCCACATATCCATTGATTTGTGGATAATTTCGAGTTATAATCCTAAATTTCATCATGAAGGCTGAACCTGGTATCTGGTTTCTACTTCTGGGGTCTATCAACTCCCAACTGCATCTCTTGGTTCCCAAGTTCAATTCTGTCCTGGACACTGGTTTTATTTCAGCCTTATTCCTCAATGCAGAAACCTGAAACAAAAACTCTGTATACCATTCCAGACCCCAGGCCAAGAGTCTTATTTAGACTGGCCATCAGCTAGCTTCTCCCTAGTTCTGGGGTGAAATAGAGTTCCGGCAGTATCTCATAAGCTAAAGGGTATATCCCAGGGATTCTCATCCTTCTTCAAAAATGAGGACCCCTTTTAAATGTCAAAATATTTTTCAAACCCACACTCAGTAGTAATTGTACTTTTAGTACCAGCTGACTAAAAAAGTACAGAATGACAAAACGCTATGCTAGCGTAAATGCTCTTAAGTAAATTTGCCTTGTATTAATCATACTCACATCTACATTTACCAGGAAGGAAAATCTGCTATTTTTTAAAAGGGAGAAATACTTAACTCCAGCTGCTTCTGCATTTTGAGAAAGTGCAGAATTCATTTCGGGGGGGGTGGATTTTTTCCTCAAGATGATGCAGACTTAAGTTGTGAAAGGGAAGGCTCAAGATTAATCTGATGAGTGAGATAGAGATTGATGGGAAATAATTTGTTTTGCATCATAAAATAATAAAGATCTCTCAAGTAGTTCTCAGGAAGCTTAAGGGAGTGGTAGCTTTTAGATATTGTTTTGTTATTGGGGGGGTGGGCAAAAGAGAGGAAGAACCCCAATATACTGAAAGAAGTGTTGAGGGGGAAAGCTTCAATGGGAAGAGAGTTGAGCACGAATTCAGATCATTACTTCTTGGAGCAAGGACCCGGATGCTGTCAGACAGGCACAGCCCACAGCATGGGAAATCCACTCCAGGAAACGTGCTTTCTGACCATTTCTTGAGTTGTCTCTTTAGAATCATAAGAATTACAAGCGAGCTTCACAGATACTGGGAGATTCCAAGCATCTGAACTAGTAAAACACACATGGATCAGAACGCCAACATAGGACCCATAGTCCCACTAAGTCTATCATTTCAAAGGCAGTTATAACATCCTAATACTACAGCTAAGCATCATTCTCCACTTACAAAAAAGTACCCTTGCACATACATTTTGATTTTTGCCACCAAAATATCCTATGAGAAAGGTATTATCAACCCAACTCTACAATGTGAAAATTGAGGCTCAAAGAAAGTGAAATGATATCTTACAGTTAGTAAGGAAGTGACAGAATGAGACCTCAAAGCAGGACCTTTGGATTCCAGATGTAACGTTTTCTACGTCATCATTGGTATGCAAAATGAACAGAAAATAAAAAATAAAGAGAGTCAGGGCATCAGAATTCTAATTAATTTCATTAGGTTTCAATAGCCAACAGAGAACGCCTCAGAAGTCAAAGAATTAATGAGCAGTACTCTAGACAGAGTAGGTGCTACTGATAATTTTACTATTTCCTGCTTATCGACAATATGAATATTCATCATTAAATCATTCAACAAATGTTGACTGTTTATCTTGAGCCAGCACATTGGCAAAAGCCAAGTTTCAGTAATTCCAGCTTGAATACCATTCAATGATGCTACTGATAAACAGCGTGACGGTATTCTTCCCTTGACGGTAAGAACCTGATTCACTGCCACTGTGGTTTGTGGGCATTCCTGAGCTAATGAAAACCCCATGTTTCCTAAAGAACAAAAACCATGTGTCCTGAAAGATGTTAATTACAGTCACACACAAACCATCTGCCTACACTGCTTTTAAATATATAACCAGATAAACACAGAAGCCCATTCATGGCATTTTTCATTCTGGAGCGTCCAAGATTAAGGCCAAAGTCATTGCTAACAAGTTGCCCAATTACAGTTGAGCAATAACCTGGGCCAGAGTCATTACAGGAAAACGTGACTCAGTTAAGTTCTTGTTCTACAAGAAAAGGAAATAAAATAAGCAACCGTCTCAACTAATATAGTGGCATTCACTGGTCTTTCCTCACCTGGGCTTATGGGAGAATCACTGGATAAGATATTAGTCCAATGTGCCTTCCAAGTTCTGGCTCTGCCACTTAGCAGTCAGTTGCTTCAGGCAGGCACTTACTGTCTCTGTGCTTCGGTTTTCTCTTTATAAAACATGAAGGCTGGACTACGTGATCTCTAGAAGTTTATATCAATCAAAATCTCAGCAAGAAATAAATTGCACCCTCAAATTAGGATAATTCAGGGAAACTACAGAGGTATGAGCAGGGGTAGGGGAGCTATAAAGGACAGTGCAGCAATAGAACAATCATCACCCCACACGCAAAGGGAGGAGGGCAGGAGGCAGCTACAGGACCCAGAAGGAAGGAGTCAGGGAGCAAGAGCCACCTTGAGGGGAACAGTGACTTCCAGTCAAGGAGCACAGTAAGTACAAGATGATCCTCAGGAAGGGTAGGATCTCCCTTTGATATCATATCTTCCCTAACCTTGCCACCAGCTGAACCCAACTAGAAGCCACAGAGCATATCGGTTTCCCAGGGAAGAGAGCAGAGCAGAGCAAAGTAGAGAGTAGACTCGGAGATCTGAACTAGCGTAGGTCCCTTCCAGTTTTAATATTCTCTCATTCTGTTTGTCTGGTAATTTGGAGGGGACAACTTGACCCCACCTGGCCTCTGGCATGCCAAACCTGGAACTTCTGGACGATCAGGGGTAGGTAAGGACCAACACACACACCAAGGCCAACCCCTATCCTATCACTGTACAGAATATTTCAAGATGCTGATGTGGCCCTAGGTGAACCTCCAAGGTCTAGATACGTTATTTGATTTTTGTCTTTAAAAGAAGACACATGATCTACCAGGAACAGACCATACTTTCGATTCCCTTCTCTGTGAAGCATAAGAGTTAAGACATCAGCTCTGGAATCAGGCATACCCAAGTTTGATTCCAGATTCTGACCCTGAGTAACCTGATGAAATTATCTAAGCTTTTCCATATTTGTAAAATGGGAGTAACAGAACCTAGTGCACAAGACTGTTGGGACGAGTCAATGAAATGGTCAGCACGTAGCAAAGAGTCCTACAGCTACAGGGTAATGTTTAATCCTTCACTGGGCACTTATCTAACAAAAATTTCTTAGCAACTGTTAATGACTTTTATCTACATTACCTTTCTCTTCCTTCATTCTGACTCTGAGGATTCCTTTCACACAACTTTCTAGGGTTCCTAAAATGCCAACAATTGAGCAGGGATTTTTACTGAAGTTACAACCATGAAATGAATTTGTTTGAAGAGTCATCACCTTAGACAGAAGGAAATTAATAGCTTTTAGTGGAAAACTGTTCATTTTGAAAATACAAATCTTACACACCAAAAATCAAATCAAATCTAAATAAAATAAAAATCAATCATCACATAATGCCATTTGAAAAATATAATTATAAAAAGGAAACTTGGATTCTTTTCAAAAAGCTTCATTTTGGCTAGTGTCTTTTGTGACTACATAACCCCATTTTTCAAAAACCTGGGGGACTTTGCTATTACCTATAGATACACTTAAGAAATTATAAGGATGGGTAAGAGACCACCATGACTATAAAAGAGAGTATGGAAATACAAAATGTTAAGAGTAGAGAGAACATCACGTTTTGGATACCTAGCTGGAGAGAGGGGAAGAAATTAGTAAAGAGGCTGTTGGTGCTGCAGAAGCCAAGATTCTAAGACATCGCAACTGAGCTGTGCACACATTCGTCCAGCCCGCCCACATTTCCAGAGTGCGTTCTTGGTCCTGGGCCCTGGGGAAGGCGTCAGGTGGGCAAATCCTACCAGCCCTCCAGACATTGCTTTTGCTCTTGGAGTATCCAAGGTCTACTGGGGGAGATAGACTCATAAACAATCATCCAGAGAACATGACGGACATTGTGCCATAACATGAACACCAGCCATATATTCAGCCATATAGTTAAACACCAGCCATATATTCAGCTTGCTATTCTGTAGGTCAGCTGCACTGTTCTGGTCCCGGAAGATTCAGTTCATCCCAAGTGGGTTTTCTCGTGTCTGTGGTCAGTTGATAGCAGCTCATGAAAATCTCATCTGCCTGACTGGGGACTGGCAGCCAAGGAAATAGGGGGACTAAGCCATGAGTCTCTCATCACCCAGCATAGGCTTCTTCACATGGTAGTAGTCACAGGGTCCCCCAAGGCAGCAAAGGTAGGCAAGTTCCAGCACACATGCTCTTTTCAAGTCTCCACCTCAGTCATGTTTGCTAAAGTCCCATTAGCCAAAGCAAGGTGTAAGGCCAAGCCTAGAGTCAATGCGACAAGGGCTGTAAAGTCTCACACGAAAGGCACATGCATAAAAGAATGGGAAGAATTTGGGGGCATTTTTATCATAATTTACACTTAAGTGACATTTGAGGGAAATCTAATAACAGTCTCAGGAATTTACCAGGATAGGAGCTATTCCCTGGAAGAAGAATCAAGACAGGAACCAATGTGGAAATGTAAAAATGCCTCTGACTCACCCAAGATAAAGCAATGAGAGGCTCTGGAGGCAAGGTTACATTTTATTATGTGATTTCCCCTTTTGTGCAAGTGTATTTGAATTATCCATAGCTGTAGTGGATCCCATTATACTATTTCCAGCATCTAGTCTTGCCTCTGGGACTCAGATGCTAACCCCATAAGGTTGCTGGGGATGTTCATGTAATGCACCATGCAGTTAAAAACTCTGTTATGTTGGCCACCTTTACAAATAGACCTTAATGACAGAACATCCTGAAAATGGAATCCACAGTGACTTTATAAATCGTGTGAAGCAGAACTGTGCCTTCAAAGTCAGAAAAAAATGCTCCTGGCAGCTACGATGAGGTCCCCACTCAGGGAGAAAGGAAACAAGGCCTACCAGAGCAGAACTGAATCATAAATGGCATGGCTTCTATGTCCCTCATTTTCCCTGCCTACTTGTTTCATACCCAAGACCCAATCAAATAAGTCAATTTTTTGCTTGCTTGCTTCATTCATTCATTTATTCACTCGCTTACGCATCACATATTTACTGAGCACCTTCCACATGCCAATAGAAGCTGGGAACAAACAGAGATGAATAAGATGCCCCTGTCCCCAAGTACCCCAGCATTTGGGGAAGAAATATAAACAGGTACATTTCAGCATGATGATAATAGAGAATGAATTTCAGGGTGCTAAGGGAGAGTGTGCGAAGAGAACCCAACTCAGACCTCGGTGTCAGGGAGAGCTTCCTAGAGACCATGATGTGTTAGCTGAATCTTGAAGAATGTTTAGGAAATAGGAGGAAAGGAGAGAGCATTCCAGGCAGAGGAGACAACAGATATTAGGATACAGAGGCAAGGGAGGATGTGGTATATTCAGGAAAAACGGAAACAGCCCCCATACTTTCTGTGACACTCAGGAAGTACACACAGAAAGAGCAAAAGCAGGAGACAGCTAGGATGTCATCTGACGGGGGATGATGTGCCACCAAACACCTTCTCCCCATTATCTACAACATTATGTAAGGTACCAGCTGTTTACCCTTCCTGACTGACCCACTGAACACACCCCAGCATGAAGAAATTCAAGTCCCTGACTTGCCTCAAGCAGTGTCTGAACTTAATCATGAAATTGACTTTAGCCCCTATTTCCGGCATCAATGGACAGGTAGGGTGGTTTGGGGGCAGGCTGGCATTCCCTGAAGCCTCATCAAGACCCCACACAGACTCTTCCTGCAGGCAGACTTGATTTACTTATCACTTTCAGAATGAAAGAAGACAGGAGAGTCAAGAAGGGCACCAGTAAGCCCTCCAATTCAAACAGCTCTAACCCCAGGATGATGTCCTGACTGGCTGGCAGAACTCAAGTCCCCACCACAGCCCAGAGTTGGACATGAATAATAGTAATAATATCAATGCTCTCAATCTGTGGGCATTTTATAAGAGGCAAGCCCTCAGCTGAAATCTTCTTGGATATAATCTTATTTATTCCTCATATTAACTCTATGGAGATATTTATATCATTATGAGGAATGAGGTTTAGAGATAAGGTATAGTGACTTATGTAAGGTCACAGGAATCACAGAGACAGAATCTGTATCCTGTCCCATTCTCTGGGACCTTTCCTAACCCAAACTGCCTTATTTTACTCCCAAGTTTACCAGATACATTTATTCATTGAGGAGTATGTTTGCATCCCGCCTGGTCTACATGAGCCTGTAGATGATGAATTAGACACAGTCTTGAGCTAAAGGGTTTCTGCTCTAGTAGGATATTCATTAATTCATCCATCCATTCATTCAGCTAATGATTAAGCACCCACTGTGTGCTAGGAATGTTGTAGGTGCAGAAGAAGTAGAAGTAAAAAAGTCAAAGTTCTCGCCCATTGTAATGGAACTTAACACGTGTACTTAAGGAATTATCACTAGGATACAACGCAGCAGACGCAGAGCTCAAATGTAGGTTGCCTGACTCCCAGGTTAAGTAGCTATCAGTGAAATTTCTTGAAAGATCTTTTTAAAAAGTCACCGTCTCCACGTCTTTCCTCTCATCATCTCTGCCTCACTCCATCTGGGCTTCCATTCCACTGCTCCATTGAAACTACTCTTCTCAGGATGACTAGGCCTCAAGATCACCAAATTGGCCATTTTTCTGGCCTGGCCTTGCAACACCATGTGACATAGTCGATATTCTGTCTTTTTCAAAATACATTTCCCTTAATTTCCACGATGGCACATTCTCCAGGTGTTCCTCATGTTGCACTGACCATCCCTTTTTAAATGTGGCTAACCTCTCCTCTCCTCTTGACCTCTGAATGTTTTCTCTCCCTAAGGCTTGGTATCCAGGACCCTGTTCCTATCTATTCTCTCCCATCCTATGCCTTTAAATATCACTTACGATGACATCCAAATTTGGATCTCTAGTCCTGAATTCTCTCTGGAACTCTAACCACTTACATCAAAATGTCCACCAAGACCAAACTTATCATCCAAAGTTGGACTCTTGATTTTTACCATCAGTCCTACTACTTTCACAGTCACTAAACCTCATTCCTGTTTACGGACTGGGAAAGTCAGTAAACAGCATCTGTGAAAGCTACTGGGTAGCTTGAGCCCAAAGCACATCACCCTTTATTCTTCTCTGTCCCTCACTCCCCACGTCCAACCCTGAGTCCTGCAGATGCACCATCAACACCCCTTGCATCCCTCCACTTTTCTCTATCTTCACCATTACCGATTATCTCTTCTCTTGACTACTGCAGAAGCCTTCCAGTTGGCCTCCCAGCTTGCAGTCTTACCCTTCTCCAATCCATTCTCCACAAGGTAACCATAGTGAACTATTAAAATTGTAAACGGGATGTCACCCTACACTCCAAACTCCGCAATGGATCCACTGCACGTGGCATAAAATCCAAACTCCGCCTGGCCCAAATCCCAACATAATTCATGACCACTGCTCTACCTGTGTTTCCTTCCAGGCTTTCCCGTGATCCCCTACTCCAATCACCTGGTCCAAGGCCTTGACCGGCTGCTGCCTTTCCAGAGTGTTCTTCCTCCTGATCTTCACAGAGCCAGCTCCACCACGTTACTTACATCTAGTGCATATGTCACCTCTCCAGAAAGGTCTTCCATGAGTACCCACTCTAATCCATACGTTGCTCTGTTTTAATTCTCCATATGGCGCATATTACCAATGAATTAGTGTGCTTTTAAAAAACATTTCTGTGTCCTATTTATTCTTGCTAGAATATAAGATCCAAGAGAGAGAGAGAGACCTTATTTGCCTTGTTTAGGATACAGAAGAGTAACTAATGAAGACTGAGTAATCAATAAAGGTTGAAGAAGTGAATAGATGAATCCCCTATGACTCCCACAATAAGAAAAAACAATTGTGATATGTTAAGAAGTTGCTTTTAAGGACTATTGCCTTTGTGACCCAGAAAGGAAGCCAGAGTGGCAGGGGCCAGCAGTATCCCCAAAACAATCAAGTGTGAAAGCACAAGGTAATCTACTTATCACAATGGAAGAATTTTCAAAGACTTCTATTGAGAATATCAGAGACTTTTTCACACCAAACATACAGAACATGTATTCAGGCAACTGGACCAGATAGATTATAGCTGGACTGGAGCACACCATTGAAGTCTCTCAGGTTTAAGCATTAATACTCGCAGTCCCTTGCGAGTGGGTGGTTCTGGTGGATGTTCCAGATGAAAGAACCATTTGGAAGGAAGAAAGCTATCCAGCTACCATTCTCTGAAAGAGCAGAAAATATTATCAGAATGCCCAGAAATATAGAATGTTCAGGAATGTGAATCATAACAGAACCCATGATCAAAGTGAGAATGCAAACCGGCAAAATGGGCCAAAATAAAGCTCCCCACATAGATGCACTGGGAATGTGCCTCCCAGGTCCCCCAGCTGCTCTGTCCCCAGAGGCGGTCAACCTGTGCTTCACTACAACATCGGAAGAGTGAGCATTTAGGTCTGACCCGGGAGCCATCATTTTGCAGCAGTCCTCAGCAAGAATTCTTTAGGCACAGAAAGACTATTCAAAAAACAGACCAGAGTACCTGGGTTTTTATTGATGGAAGCACTCAAACCAATTGTTTGCAACCAGAAGCTAAATGACTCAAACTCTTCCAAAAAGGTCATCGCTCACAGGGATTGACTGCAAAGCAAAGGTATAAGCTACCTTTTTAAGGGTCCAAATTTTCTGATATGTGAATAAATAATCTTAATTTATGCTCAACTCGACAACCTCTTGAAGATGGGGCCATGTATTTACCCACCTCTGTATCCCCCCCAGTACTTAAATATCTAGTAGACAAATAACAAGGGTTTGCCTATTAAAGAAATCTCAGCTCCACCATCTCCTCTAGCTTGCTCATGCATCCTCTCTCTCCTCTCTTCCTCTCTCTCTCTCTCTCTCTCTCTCTCTCTCTCTCTCACACACACACACACACACACACACACACACACACACACACACACACCTGGCTCTCTATTAGGACCTGCTGCTCAAGAGTCCATCTTAAACCTGTGAAGAAGCAGATCCTGATATTCCGTAATGACTTACCCTAACCCCAACCCAAAAGCTAACAGATGGCCTGGAGTGGAGACGTCCTGGATCAGCAACGGAGAGGGTGCCAAAACACACCTGGCCCCTAGGATATTAGGTGAGAGGCTCTGCACTTGGGCTAACATAATTACTGTCATCGCTGTCCTCTGTGGAAGTCAGCAGAAACTATCTAGTGCTTGATGATATTCCAAAGGCAACACCCTTTGGGCCCAAAAGACCTAAGTCAGTCATTTTCCCAGCCAACTGTGATCCCACTACTTTCTTCTTGTGTGCTCTTGGGCAAGGTATTTAACCTCTATGAGCCTCCCTTTGCTCATCACACCGGTGGCCAGAATGAGAGTGCCCCCGGAGTGGTCATGGGGATGAGATGAGATGAATTACATGAAGCCCCCGGCAGTGGACCGGGCCCACAGTGTGCACTCAACAAATAATATCGCAACAGCCAGTTACTGTGCTCTGCTACTTGGGAAGCATCTTCCTGCCTGATACCTGTCGCTCTCCTTCTGGGATGTGTGAGCTTGGCTGCAAATGTGTCTTTCGGCTGAAAGAAAAAGGCTCTGGGATTTTCATTCAATTTTGCCTGCATTTCCGTCTGCTTCATGGCACAACAATGGTGATAATAAAGACACAATCTGTGGCTCGAAACTGGTAAGGATTCATATCACTAGGGCTTTGTTAAAGTCAGTGTTCTGCATATGTATGGAGAGCAGAGAGTGACTCACCAGCCTACTACAGCCGGATAGGACAACCCATTGGGGCTATCCCACTGCCTCCGTACCACTTCTGTTCCAGCAATGTCCAGACCCTAACTTGGTTCCCCAAGGAAACTTCTACATTATCACCAAGAAGGTTTCACAGAATGCTGGAGAATAAGAAGTCAAGGTCTGCCGGACCTTTGAGAATATGAGATACCCAACCTTCTCAACTCAACCCACCATGATTAACTAAACACCTACCATGTGCTAAGTACTATGCTGGGGATGGGGACACAGTCTCCAACAGGACATCCTGCCATGTGGAGTGTATGGATGATTGATCCCACAAATCATGTGTTCATTACAGTTAATTTCACAAACCATTCCTTACAAATTAAGGTGTTAGTAAGAAAAAATGCGGATAGTAAGAAAAAAAGACTGTTTAAGACAATCTGGAGATTCTAGGAAACTTGCATGGGACAGTAATATCTAATCAAGGACCTGTCTGGAAAGTGGTAAAAATTAGCCAGTCAAAGAGGTAGAACAGTGTGGGGGGAGGAGGCAAGGGGTACAATAAAAAGACCTGTGAAGGCCCTGAACATCAAAATGTCAAGGAATGGGAGGAAAAAACCAAAAAGGTTGCCTGAATATTCAGGACTTGGGGGAGATAGGTAGGTAGGTAGATAGATAGGGAGACAGACAGATGGGTAGAAAATGGAATGGAATCAAATCTTGGGCAAAAGTTGGCAGACTGCAGCAGGTCACATGTGGCCTGCCTGTTTTTGTATAGCAACCCCAGCTAAGAATGGTTTTTATATGTTAAAAAATTTGAACAAATAAGAAGGAAGAATATTTAATGAGATGTGAAAATTACATGAAACTCAAATTTCAGTACCCATAAGTAAAGTTTTATTAGCACACAGCCACTCCCATTCATCTACAAATTGTCTATGTTCAAACTACAGTGGCAGAGTAGTTACAACGGGGACCACATGGCACACAAGCCTAAAATATTTATGGAAATATTTATCTAGCCTTTTACAGAAAAATGTTTATCAACCCCTAATCTAGTGAACTAAGGCAGAGGTCAAATTGTATAATCTTTTAGGTCACATTAAACATTCAGGACCTTATCTCAAGAGTAGGGGAACTCATTAACCCATTAAAGAAGCAGGAAAACACCATCATGGAGTAGTGCCCAAACCCGTCTGCACATTGGACTAGCCTGGAGCTTCCAAAATAGGGGTGCATGAGTCCTACCCCCTGAGACTGTGCATTAGTTGGGCTTATGATGCCCTGGGTGTGCACTGTGGAATTTTCTGAAGATTCCTAGGTGATTCTAAAGTGCAGGTAAGCTCGGGAACCACAAATAAAATCGCATTTGCTTTTTCTTTTTTTTTTTTTACTTTTTAGTTATTTCCCATTTATTTATTTTGAAAGACACAGAGAGAAAAGGAGAGGCAGATACGGAGAGAGAGTATCCCGAGCAGGCCCCACACTCAGCATGGAGCCCAATGTGGGGCTTGATCTCAAGGCTGTGAGATCATGACCCAAACAGAAATCAAGAGTCAGATGCTCAACCGACTGCGCCACCCAGACCCCCCTACATTTGCCTTTTTAAATTTTTTTAATGTTTACTTATTTTTGAGAGAGAGAGAGAGAGAAAGACAGAGCATGAGAAGGGAAGGAACAGAGAAAGAGGGTGATGCAGAATCTGAAGCAGCACAAGCCTGACATGGGGCTAGAATTCATGGACCATGAGATCATGACCTGAGCTGAAGTTGGACGCTCAACTGACTGAGCCACTCAGGTGCCCCCTTGCATTTGCCTTTTTAAAAGATTATCCTAACTCAGGGTTTCTCCATCTGGCTATACATGAGAATCACCTGGGTGGTATCTTCAACCATACTGCTGGCCAGGCCCACCCAGACCAATTAAATCAGGATCTCTCTCTCCAAGAATTGCTAGTTTTTTAATTGCCCAGGTGACTCTAATCCTTAGCTGGGGTTACACATGCTGCATTAACATGGGGCAGTAGATACAGGGAGCCCCCTGGGAGGCTACATTGAGTGGTCCATATGAAAGATGATAGAGGCTTGGGTTGAGTTCCTGGAGATGCCAGTGGGGAGAAGGAAAGTGAAAGGATAATCAGCAGGACTTGGTGATTGGATGGTGAGAGTGGGGGGCTGAATGGGAAGTTTCAAAGATGGTACCCAAATGTCTAGCAAAGCAAATGGGTACAGGCTGATGTCACCAATTGGGATGGGAGCACTGGAAGAAGAACAAGTTTGGGGGGTGAGAGCATTAGCTCTGTTCTGACATATTGAGAGGGAGGGGCCTATGATGGAGTTAGTCAGACTGAGGCTATAAGGGAGGCTGGAGTTAAATCATAAAGGGCCTTGACTGTTCTCCTCATGCAGCAAGAAATGGCTACAGTGATATAGGGGAACCCATGGGGTAGACACTGTTCCTCCCACACAGAAGGTGTGTGTTCCCTTAGCTTCCTCATCTACAGAATGGGATTAAAAATGCTCACACTCTCTCTTGTTCATCTTCGGCCAGCAGAGACATTCAGTGACAGACACTAAATAAATACGCTTACCGACACTCACTAAACACCCTTGCTATGAAGATTAAATGAGATATTATATGTCAAGTCTCTAGGAATTTATGTAGCACAAAAGGCTCTCAAAAATGGTAGTTGTTATTCCTACAGGGTTTCCAAAAAAGAATGGTACTGTGATACCCTCAATGATGTTTTACGATGTATACATGTGGACATCCACGGGAAGGACAAGCGAGTGGAGTAAGAAACTGGCACCTTCAGCAGCTGTGAGAGACAACATAATGGTATCTGTTCACCCATTACTAAGAAGTCAGGATTCTAGCAACCCTGTGGAATCCACAGCCCTCCAGGGTCCAGGCTACCCTTCCAGCATGCTGTTCCTCCTTCCCCAGTGTGGCCCTCTGTCGACCAAGATGACAGCGAGACCTCCAGTCACCATACTTAAATTCCAGGAGACAAGATGGAAGCAAAGACAAACACAAAGAGGAAGAAGGCCCACACCAAATGTCTTGAAAGAAGTTTCCAAGAAGCTGAAACACATACTTCTACTAACGTCTCTGGAGTCAAAATTTGGTAACATGGCCACACCTAGCTGCAGGGGAGATGAGAAAATGTAGACTTTATCATGGGCAGCCATATACCCAGGTGAAAACAGGAATTCCTGTAACTGAGGAGGAAGGGGGTGACGGGCGTCAAGCAAAGGCAACCAGCAGCATCTGCCACAAGCAGACTTGGGCTTTTCCTCACGTGGATGCCTTCTGGCTCCCTCTCTGTAAGTTCACTCACAGACTGATTCACTGCCTCCAGCCTCTTGGCATCTGCTGTTCCCCTTGCCTGGAAACTCTCCTGCCCTTCGATCACCAGTGTAATTCAACATTTCTCCTGAGACCTCGGTCAGGATTTAAGTCCATCGCGGCCATACCTAAACTTCTACTCTTTTCCTTAAATATATTCACATGGGGCGCCTGGGTGGTTCAACTGGTTAAGCGTCCAACTTCGGCTCAGTTGGTGAGTTTGAGCCCCACATTGGGCTTTCTGCTGTCAGCCCAGAGCCCCCTTTGGAACCTCTATTCCCCTCTCTCTCTCTCTCTCTCTCTCTCTCTCTCTCTCTGCCCCTCCCCCACTTGTGTGTGCATGCGCATGCTCTCTCTCAATCAAAAATTAATAAACATTTTTTAAAAAGTAGTTTATGGGAATTGTCACTCACAAAAGAGAGGAAGACCTGCTTAATCTCCTCCCTCTCACCCTTTCGTAGCAAAGGAAGAAGAGGATTCTATCAACTCATAAAGTGTATCTACAAGCTGAAAATTAATTTAGAGATGAGCAAGGATGACTTCTTCAAAAAAAAAAAAAGGCAATCCAGAGAAGCCAGAATGCACCCTGTGCTGCTGATCGTAGCAGAATTAAAGCCAAGAGCACAACTCACATCGTCAAAGTGAATGAGTCACAGTACCTGGCGAGGAAGCAAGACTCCAGCCAGACCCCAGTCAGAACTAAGGGTTATGGCTCCTGCAAATACAGATGAGTTCCTTTAACTGTTAACAGCCCAAAGATGACCCCTGCCCTCACACACGAAGCTAAAAAAAGGAATGGTCGCTGACAGCACTGGAACAGTAACTGCACCGGCTCAGATTAACCATCCATCTGATGTAAATCCAGATACACCTCACAAGATGTCGTCAAATAAATCCTTTTGCCCTTTTGATTATAAAACAAAAGGTACATGCAGGAAATCACCTAGAACATACATGGATGCTTTTACAGTAATTTTAAAAATGAACACTCATGTAATTACCACTACGGTCAAGACATAAAACATGATAGCACTTCAGAAGCATGCCCAGAAGTAATCACTCTCCTAGTTCTCATGATATATAGTTCTTTCCTTTCCTTTATAAAATTTCCACTTACGTAGGTCTCTAAGCAGGGTTGTTTGTTTCAAATTTTTATCATAATGGAATTGCGTTATACGTGTTCTTTGGGACTCTGCGGCTTCTGCTCATCATTGTGTTTGTGACCCCAAAGTATTTATGGATGAAATGACATGACATTGAAAATTTGATTTAAAATACTGTGAAGATTGGAGGAGCTGCAAAGGATATGTTGAATAAATTGGCCATAAATTGATCACTGTTGAAGCCAGGCAATGGACACATTAGATTCTTCATACTATACCCTTCACTTTTAAATATGTTTCAAATTTTTATAACCAAATATTGTTTAAGTTACTTTGTGAGATTTGTTTTAACCAGTTTGTTCATTTTCATTACCATATGGTAATGGTTCTCTAAGGAGGGCCCCCAACACAGGAGCCTCAGAATCATCTGGGAATTTGCTTGAAATGCAAATTACTTGGCTCCCCCCAGACTTACTGAATTAGAAACTCTTGGGGTAGGACCCAGCAGTCTGTGTTTTAATAAGCTCTCCAGATAGTTCTGATACATGCTCAAGTTGGATAATCACTATTGAATAGTATTCTATTGTGTAAATGTAGCACAATTTATTTATCCATTCTATTATTGATACACATATACATTATTTCAAGTTTTAGGATTCCAAGTTTGTGGATATTACAAATATTCCTGTACAAGACTTTTGGTGACAAGAATCTCTTTGATACATACCTCACGGTAAAATAGCAAAATCATAGGGTGCATGTATGTTCAACCACACACAATAATGCCAAACTATGTTCGAGATGATTTACCAATTCACCATCCTACTAGTAATGTACGGAAGTGCCCTTCGTTCTACATCCTTGTCAATACTTAGTATTTTTCAGAGATTTTAATGGTTGCCCTTCTGGAGCATTAAACGCTTTTAAGCTTCCCAACTTGGGATAAAAAAATATATATTAGGGAACAGATATATTAGGAACTAGAACTCCAGACATGAAATCATAGTTTTGCAAATATGTTAGTTGGTGGGTTTGCATGGAATGGGCCTGATAGAGAAACTGAAAAGATCAGTGGGACTATACTTTGCAAAGCAACATGGACTCTGGTACAAACTGCCATTGATAAGTGAGGCAGAAACAAAGCAGAGACCTTATGGATGTGCTGAACACTTTCCATTTTATTCCCAGTGAAATGAAAAGCCAATGAAAGGTTTTCAGAAGAGCAATTCACATAATTGTACTCTGTATTTGTATATATTTAAAATATCTCAGGCACACATCCACTTCTAGCTATGATGAAGCTACTTGATGCTTCAGACCAATGCTTCTGCTGAAACAACTAAAAAAGCTTGATAAAGCACAAAGACACACACACACACACACACACACACACACATACACACACCCCTGCTTGTAGCCACCACAGAATTCTTGAGACAACCAGGAATTAAGGAAAACAAAATAATCCTGGAGAAAACAGAACCACAGAGCAGTGAGTCAAAATCCTGCAGGCACTCTTTCCCTCGAGACATTTGCCAAAACTAGGTGAGGGAAAGGGGCTGAGGATCCAGGCAAAAAACCTCAGCAGAGCTGCTTGTGAAGAGGCAACAATGTCAGAAGACATATTGGTAATCTCTTGAGGACAGAAAGACAAAATTAAAGACCTCAGAGGCCAACATCCCAGTAATAAGGAAGGGGCAGAAAACTAAGCCCAACACTTGGCTGGTATTCCCCTCAAGACATTGGTTGCATTCTGAAGTTGTATATGGCAGGAGGCTAAGAAGCCAAGGAAGAAGGCTTTCCTTTTCCCAAAAGGCTTTCAGTGGGAGTTTTAGCAATCTACAGTGCTGAGGACAGAATAGAGTACTGAACAAGCCAGGGGGAGAAGTCACTGGGAACACCCCCTGCTCTCAGCTGAAATCCCAAGAAGGCTACATCCCAGAAAGAGGCATCAGCCAGTGGCAGACAGAACTCTATCAACACTAACACACAGTCTATAGTAACACAAACCCTAATTGGATTACAATAATCATTCCACCAATATGCCTGCCTACGAGCTATTTTCTCTGGAGGAGAATAACATCATCTACAGCATCTATAATTCTTCATAAAAAATGTTGAGTGTATAATCAAATTACTAGGCATGCCAAGACATAGACCCAAAATCCAGAGTTAAAAAACTGAAACAGATCACACAGAAAGCAACCACAAGTGATTCAGATACTGGAATTAGTATAAAAAGAGCCTATGTATACTCAAGAATGTAATAACAAGAAGGAGAAATTACATGAAAAGGCAGAGAATTCAAATCAACAAAAAAGATCAAATACAGAAAAAAAAAAAGAATCAAATGAAATTTCTAGGAGTGTGAAATTAATAACTGAATAAATAATGCTGACCAACAGATTAGACATACCAGAAGAGATGATTAATAAATTGGAAGGCAGGTCAAAACTTTTGTAAAAATGAAGCACAGAGGAAAATGGAAAATAGAGTGTAAGAGACATGTGTGATAAGAGTAAAAGTTCCAAATTATGTAAATTTGAGACACAGAAGAAGAGAGAAAGAATGAGACAGTAAAATTATTTAAAAAGATAATATCCAACTGATTGGAGATATCAATGCAGAAGTACAAAAATTACTAAGAACCTCACCCAGGGCTGACAGCAAATAAACAGCAAAAATTAATCAATAATGCCAGACCTGGGAACAGCACAGAAAAACTAATAAAAACTAAAGACAAAGAGAAAATCCTAAAACAGCCAGAAGAAAAAAAGACACACTATCTTCAAAGGAATAATAATAATGTTGGTTAATGGCTGATTTTTCAACAGAAATGATGGAAGCCTGAAGACAATGGAATGATGTTTTAAAGTGCTAAAAAAAACCCTCAAATATAGAATTACATACTCGGAGAAAATGTCATTCAAAAATGATGGCAAAATTAAGGCATTTTCAAATAAGTAAAATCTGAGAGGACTTATTACCAGCAAGCCGTCATTTAAAAAAATGCAAATGAGGGGTGCCTGGATGGCTCAGTCGGTTGGGCGACTGACTTTGGCTCAGGTCATGATCTCGCAGCTCCTGAGTTCGAGCCCCACGTTGGGTTCTGTGCTGACAGCTCGGAGCCTGGATCCTATTTCAGATTCTGTGTCTCCCTCTCTCTCTGCCCCTCCTCCGCTCGTATTCTGTCTCTGTCTCTCTCAAAAATAAACAAACATTAAAAAATTAATTAATTAATTAATTTAAAAAATTCTAATGAAAGTTTAACTGGGCAGAAGAAAATGATCCCAGATAAAAACACGGTAATGTAGAGCAAAGCAAAGCTAAACATGTGGGTAAATAAGAGTGGCTATTAACTGTTTAAAATAACAAAAATAATAGATTAGATCTTTTAAATATGTAGATTAAAATGCATGACGACAATAACACAAAAGATGTAAGGGGATAAATAAAATACAATAAGGTACATTACTATACAGCATAATATTTATCCAAAAGAAATGTAAACATGTCCACAAAATGACATGCGTATAAATAAATGTTTATAGTGGCACTATTAGTAATAACCAGAAACTAGAAACAATTCAAATGTCTATCTACAGGTGAATTGATAAGCAAGATAACTGGGATACTACTCACCAAATAAATAAAATACTGACAGACTAAAATCTATGGATGAATCACACATATACTGAGCAAAAGAAGCCAGAATTAAGAGTATATTCTCTATATAGGGGCTCCTGGGTGGCTCAGTCGGTTAAGTGTCTGACTTTAACTCAGGTCATGATCCCTCGCGGTTCATGAGTTCGAGCACCACGTCAGGCTCTGTGCTGACAGCTCAGAGCCTGGAGCCTGCTTCGGATTCTGTGTCTCCCTTTCTATCTGCCCCTCCCCTGCTTGCCCTCTGTCTCTGTCTCTATCTCTCAAAAATAAATAAACATTAAAAAAACTTTTTTTAAGAGTACATACTCTACTAGTCCCTTTATATGAGGTTCTAACCAAGTAAAACTCATTCATGATGCTAAAAAGTCAGGACAACAGTCATCCTCGGGAGCAGCAGAAACTGGAAAGGGGCAGAAGGCTGTAATATTCAATTTCTTGATCTAGTGGCAGACGACACTAAGGGGTTCACTTTGTAGAAACTCAGCACGCTCTATGCTTAGGCTTATTCATTTCCCATATGTATTTCCAAAAGACATTTAAAAATGTATTTCGGACATACAGAAAGTTATACAAAGAAAAACAAGACTGTATCAACCGTTAGAATTAGAAACAAAACATTACCAGTATAGTTCCGTGAGCTAGTCCCTCATGACACCTCCATCCACCCCACCAGAGATAACCACTCTCATGAATTTGGTGTTCTCCATTCCTCTGCACTATTTTTTCCTTTATTACTTAGATAAGCTCACCTAAACAACATATAGAACTGTTTTGCGGGGCGCCTGGGTGGCTCAGTCGGTTGAGCGCCGACTTCGGCTCAGGTCACGATCTCGCGGTCCGTGAGTTCGAGCCCCGCATCGGGCCCCTGTGCTGACAGCTCAGAGCCCGGAGCCTGTTTCAGATTCTGTGTCTCCCTCTCTCTGACCCTCCCCCATTCATGCTCTGTCTCTCTCTGTCTCAAAAATAAATAAACGTTAAAAAAAAAAAGAACTGTTTTGCATGTTTTTGAACTATATATAAAATATAATGTGATTTCTATTTTTAAAAGATCATTCTAATAGGGGTACAAGGGAACTCTCTGAAATTATAAAAATATTCTACATCCTGGCTGGAGTGTTGGCTACATGGGTACAGACATTTGTCAAAACTCATCAGACTATGCATTTATTATCTTTGCATTTCACTACATGTAAATGTTATCTCACTTAGAATCAATTTTTTTAAACAATTTTTTTAATAAAGAGATCATTCTAGCTTCTTTATGGGCAATGGATGCAGGGTGGACAGAAGTGAAGCTAGGAAGGCGAGTTAAAATATTCCAGTAGACCTGATAAGTGTCAAACTTACCTACCTGAGGAGGAAGGAAACAAAGACAGGTTGTGGGCACAGTTCTTTGAGCAGCTTAACTCCAGTTACTGGAGGGAGAAGTGAGGCCAAAAGAAAATAGAAGATCAAGCTTGGCCCATTGAGAGAAAACACTGAAGACAAGAGAGGAGGGATCAAGGAAGGAACAAAATCCTTGGGGTAAAAGGAGATGGGAAGATGTGAGGTGTAGGTGGTTCGGCCTTGGCCGGGACACAATATCATCTCATTTTTTAACTGGACAGAAATAAAAACAGGTACAGATATAACATGAAAGACTGTTTGGTAGTGGAAGGATTACAGCGTTCCCATCCAATGACTGTTACTTTTTCAACGATCATGAATCATTCATTATCTGAAGAGGATGGGGAAGGGAATGCGGCCACCTAAGAAGAATGGCATGAAATTGCATTGGAAAAGGCTAGAAAAGCATCCAGGTAAGGTGGGGTGTGGCTAAGAAAAATCAAAGGCTCCATTTTGGATAAGTGAAATGCTCAATAGATAGCCAAACTCTTGCAATACAGTAAGAGCTCAAAAGCAAGATTATTATTCATCTTTAATTATGCTGCACAAAGCACACTGTAACCTAACCTTGAACTCAAGATGGAATGAATAAATGAAGACTAAAATTTTTCATATTTTCTTAGCACATTTTTGTATCATTGGTCATATTCTACAATGGAACTGAAGAAAACAACCTCTTTAGAAAGAATTCACCTTAGGGGCACCTGTGTGGCTCAGTTGGTTAAGCATCCGACACTTTACTTGGACTCAGGTCATGATCTCACTGTTGTGGGATTGAGCCCCAAGCCAAGCTCTGTGCTGATAGCGTGGAGCCTGCTTAGGATTCTCTCTCTCTCTCTCTCTCTCTCTCTCTCTCTCTCTCTCT
Source organism: Panthera onca (assembly GCF_046562875.1). Lineage (NCBI taxonomy): Eukaryota > Metazoa > Chordata > Mammalia > Carnivora > Felidae > Panthera > Panthera onca. The sequence goes on along the minus strand of NC_138349.1, from coordinate 36,521,214 downwards.
CTCTCCCCTTCTCTCTCTGTCCCTCCTCCACCCCTGCACTAGCTCTCTGTCTCTCTCAAAATAAATAAACTTTACAAAAGAAAAAAAGAAATAATTCACCTTAGACATCAAACACATTTTCTTTTTTCTCATTTTTTTAAATTTATTTTTTATTTCTTTTTTTTATTTTTTCTCATTTTTATTTCTGTGTGTTCTTGGAAGAAAAGCAATCTGTGTCTTCTTCCAGTGTTAAGTTATTCATTCATCTAAAAAAAAATGATATGTTCCTCCTCTGAAATAATTTTTAAGCAGAATTCACCAATGGGACACTTCTTATAGGAGGAAATAAGGAGACAGAATCTATATCCCTATGTAATATCACAATTTGTGACAATTGTAAGGATATACGTGACAAAGAAATTAGAAGCTCTTGCCAAGAAGGATTAACCTCTCTGTATCTGAGACATGCCTGCTGCTTGCTGGTAAGTCACATGTGCACACTGAGTGAAGAAAGCCTTTGGCTCATATATAGGAACCTCAGGGTCATCCCAAGCCAAACCTGAACGTGCCCAGCAGAACAGAAGCACTGGCTGTGTTAGGACACGAGTTAGTATCAATTATGAAATGAAAAAATTATAAATGTACTTCTTGCACCATAAATTAATATTTGTTGCATTACACTAAATTCCATTTAAAAGGACTGCATTCATGCAAGACGCTCAGACAGGCTTAGCGGTCCAATTTTTATGCTTACAATTCATGTATATACTTACTATGTATATTGAGTGCACTCTCCTAGTTCCTGTTGCCACAGCCAGACTGTGAGTGCATATGTTTTTGTCATTCTTAACTACAGTAATTCAGAACTTCAGCTGTCAAGTTTAGAGCTAATATTCTTATATATGCTGTTCACGCACTACTCTAAAAACTAATTCCTTGTTTGCTGTCGGAGGCTCCAACCTAGCATGATATAGAAAATGGCAGGATCAATTTTTTAAAAATAACCTAGATCTTTAAACGCAGATACAATATATATTTTTTTCTTGAAAATATCCCCTTTCCTATCATTCCCTTTCTTCAGTAATTCTAAACCCTGGTCAAGCAGTAAAATAGGAGAACATGTTAAACATCAACAAACCACAAATAGCAGTGTTTACAGGGAGGAAAAGGAAGAAAACCTCAGTTTCGTGCTACACCATCCTTTGAGGCACTGTCATTTTAAATGTGGAGCCACCAATTATTTCTTCTGTGCTGAAAGGTTTACACATTTAAAGGTTCTGTAGGTCCACAAAGAAAATAAGCAATCATTTCTCTGTATCATTAAACACAACAGGATGCCAGCCCTGTGCTAGTTTTAAAACATCAGAATTATGTGGGTGAATATTAAGGTTTAATATTTCAGTTTCAAGAGAAACACAGTGTTATTGTGTGGCCAAAGAGCACTGGGACCATACTTCAAGCTGTCAGTTGCACTGTATTTCTAGGACCAAAGATGCTCCACTGCAGAATTCTGTAATCCTAGAGTCTGAAGAAACCCTGGGGTCTCCTAGCCCGATCCGACACCCAGGACAGGAATTTTTCCCCCAGCATCTCTGACAGATGGTCAGCCTCTGTTTCAATTACTCCACTGGGGAGTTCTCAAGAGAAGACTCCCAAGAGATATGATGAAGGGCTAGAACCAACCATTCAGATACGGAGTTAGGCTCCAGTCAGCACGCCTGCAGGATACAGACAGCGATGCCAAACACTAAAATCAGACTTCCAAAAGCATGAGATTCAGAATCAGCAATCATAGGAGTGCAACGTTCCGACATGTAGAACCCCCAATTCTGGAACCATCCTCAGTTCCTTCACTGGCCCTGGGGAGCAGCTCCCAAAATCAGGAAACAAGGAGGCTTTTCAACGACTGATTTCTTAAAGTAAGAAATGACACTTCCAGGCTCACAGCAAGGGTTTGTCAAGTTCAGAGAGGATCAAATCCCTTCCGTCTGAAAACCAAGCCAAGGGACCCCCTGGTGGAACTGCTAATGCTTAAAATACTTTAACTTTGGTCTTAAAAACCTCACTACAGTAAACTAGAACATTTTGGACTCTTCTTTTAAAGGTGTATATAGGCTATGCTGTAACTGAAGTTGCTCGGTTGGTGTAGGGTTGGTGTGTGGGGGTTGATATTTTAGGCGCAGCCCTTCATCCCTCCGAGGGGTCTGGCTTATCCTCCTAAGAAAGGCAAGCGCCGGGGGAAGGGGGGGAGCAGCCCGCACATCCCCAGGCGGACCCCGGGACCGGGCGGCCCGGCCCTTACCTTACCTGTCGATGCTGATCACGCACAGGGTCATGATCGAGGCCGTGCAGCACATGACGTCCATGGCGATGAAGACGTTGCAGAAGAAGTGGCCAAAGATCCACTTGCCCCCGATGAGGTCGGTGACGCTGACGAAGGGCATGACCGCCACGGCCACCGAGAGGTCGGCCAGCGCCAGGGACACGATCAGGTAGTTGGAGGGCTGGCGGAGCTTCTTGACGAAGCACACCGAGATCACCACCAGGCAGTTGCCGGCGATCGTCAGCAGCGTGATGAGCGTCAGGATGGAACCGATCACAACTTTCTCGGCTCTGCCGTAGTTGATCTGCTCCCAGCAGCCGGAGGCATTGTCCGGCGGCGCGTCCCAGGTGGGCACCGGGCTGGCGGTCACCTCTGGGACCCCACGCAGCAGGTGAGGCGCCCAGGAGCCCGCGACCGGGCCGGCGCCGTCGGGGCTCAGGTCCGGCAGCCCGCGCCCCACCTCCGGCAGGAGCAAAGAGCGGAGGTGCCCGTAGAGGTCCGGGCGGCCGCTGCTGTTAACGTCCATCATCGTGCCGCTGTGCGCTGCTGCCCATGGAGCCGGCGCCCCCGCCACGCGCTCCGGCCACCGGCCCGGGGGCTTCACCTCGCCGGTTCCGCTCCGCCCGGCGCAGCCATGGGGCCGGCGCCGGCCGCTGGGGGGCGCCTCGGCTCGGCCTCGCGGCCCCGCACGTCCCGGGCCCCCAGCCGCTGCGGACCACGCGGGAGCGCGGCCGCGCCGAGTCTCCCTGCGGGAGGCGCCTCCGGCACCGACGGACGCCCGGGACGCGCGGCTCGCGGGCCGGTGGGCACGGCTCGGCTGGCCGCCCCGCAGCCCGCAGCCCGCAGCAGCCGCGCGCCTCGGCCGAGCGCGCCCGGGAGGCAGCGGCAGAAGTTGCGGAGTGCGCCCCGCCCCTCGCGCCCGCCGCCGCCGCCGCCGCCGCCGCTCCCCTGCGGCAGCCGCGCCGCGTCCCCGCCGCCGCCGCCGCCGCCGCCGCCGCCGCCGCCGCCCGCGCCCCTCGGGCTCCCGGGACGGGTTTCCCCGGCTGTGTCGGGCCGCCGCCTCTCCCGCGCCTCCCAGCTGGGCGGGGGGCGGTGCTCCACGCGCCTCCCGGGATCCCGAGCCGGTTCGCTCGCTCGCAGATCCTGCCGTGCGGCTGGAGGCGCAGACCCCCTCCGACAGACCCGAGCCTCCTCACTGTATGAACGACACTCGGATGGGGGAGGACTCGGGGGCCAGAGGACGTTCGGACTCATTGCGAAATGAAGAACCTGGAGAGGATTTTTTTTTCTTAATTAAAAAACCTTTTTTCGAGCACTACACCAAGCAACAAATAGATACTTCCGTTTCCTATTTTGACCACTTATGGGAAAAAGCGAAGATGGAAAAGGAGAAGCAGCCAAAAGGGTGGGGGGTGGGAGATCTGAAGAAAGAAAACAGGGAGAGGGTGAGATGCCTTCAGGTCTTGGTACCCGGGTGGAGCTGGGGGCTGGGGGCTGGGCTCTGGGGAAGGGACCTCCATGGGCTTCAACCCATTCTGACTAACCCCCCAGCGTCTAGAAGCAGGCCTCTCGGGCTCTGAAAATAATCCCTGGCTGCTTTTATATTCAGACTTCAAAGCCTAATATATTGAAATGAGGGTTAATTTATCCCATGGTATTCTGGAAATGTTGCACATAAGCGAAGAAATGACCGGTTACAATGCCCTGCAGAAGAATCCTGGAGGTGTATGTTGACTTAATGCCTATTGCCTAAAATCCCCTTGGTATTCAAACCCTGTAAGAGTGGCTGATTTCTATCATTTGTGAGACTTACTCCACTCCATTTTGTTTAAAGGTTTTATTGGAAGCAAGCAGTGATTCCTTTAGTTTAAGACTCTGGAAACAATCCAATCTGTTTTCTTTTCTAGTTAGGCCCTAGCAGATTATAAATAGGAAGAAAAGGAACAGAAACCTCAAAATGTATTGATCTGAGAGCTAATACTCTCCTTCTTCAAGGTGGGTAGTAGCCCTATTTTTCCAGATAAAGAAATACAGTTGCCTTCAGCTGGTAATAGGCTTCAAACCTAGGTTTACCTGATTACTATGTCCAATTTCTTCTCTCTACCCATTCAAAAACAGATTTTTTTTTTAAGTAAAAAAAAAAAAAAAAATCCCTAAATGGTGGGCCAGTGTTGACCATGAAAAGGTCAGGGGCTCTCCTCTGCATGAGATAAGCAGGTCAATACCTTGAGTCAGAGGAAGAGTGGAAGAGACTGCATGTAGGCTACAAAGCAATACCATTTAATGGTTAAGGAAATGGATGAGGAAATTTCTTCAGTCTGATGTGAGTATTAAACATAATTTCAGACAAAAGGAAACTAGTTTGCAGCCGGAAGCCATCAAAGACACCATTTGGTTATCCTTCAAGACAGAGAGGGAAAGAGAGGTTGGGAGAAGTTTAATGACTTGTCCAAGATCACACATGACTACATTGAAATGGTTTAATTTTTTGGTTTTCAGTTTAGAATTGTGTCAAGGGCCTCTTAAACATTTCTTTAAGGTGGTAATTTCACAAGCTACTTCTGACTTTCCTCATTTTGATTTTTTAACTCACTTTAACTTTTTTTGACTTTCCTTGTATTTTTTTTTTTCCCTGAGTAATCAGAGCAACTTACATTCTGTCTTGGCTCTTTTAAGTAATATTCCACGTTACATAATTATACAAAGAATTTGTATAGTTTTATTATTTAAATCTACAGTCGATATAATTTGCCACCCACATTCCTGCCAGCTCTTACCCAGCCCGCTTACAATCCATAGCAGCTTCTGATGTTTTTTACGTTTGTTTTTTAAGTGTAGGACATATAAATGCACCAAATACTCAGTAAAATACTACTTTCAAATTTACTTCCTCTTCCATTTTCCATATAGCATCAGGTCCAAACTCCCCTTTTTATAGAGCAGTCACCTCTATTACATTATCCTTGGTGATGGCTGAGTGTATTTTCTTAGAGTGGCTAAGTTTTTAATTTATAAGCTGTCACAATGCATAAACATAGTTATTGAAAATCTCAGCTTCTGCAGCATTACCTTGCTTATGTTGAGTTTAAATTTCATCCATCACTATTCCAAAATCCTGACAGAACTATCTGGAATTCCTTGTTTCCCTCTAACCTTGACTAACAAATCATCCTCTCTTCATAAAAATGCTAAAAATCTCACGTATACGTTTCCATAATCTCCTCATAAAGAAAAGCTAAAGATACAGCTTCACAAAATATTCATAAAATACCTAAGCATCCACCTAAAAAAGGGTTTTGCCCCTTGTTTCCTCGCGTTTTAAAATCCATCTCAAGGTGTTGCTTCCCTCCCCCTCCCCCTGCCTACCCACTCTTTGGCAGTTATACTCAAGACAGTAAGAGAAGCGTTGGCATTTAAATCAAATCATGTCTTTAGTCTTCATCCGTTTTATTTCTCTCATTTAAAAAATAACTGTGCTGCTTTAAAAAGTACCAAACCTTGTCTAGACTCTCATTTCCTATAACAGCAGTCTCATAAAATTGTCAACGAGGGCACTTGAGACTATAGCTTTCTGATGCTTCCAACTGGTAATCTCCTTCTTTCAGAACCGCTCAAGGGTAGCAGAGAAGAGCAGCTGAGTCCTACAACAGGCATTACCATCTTTTTATAAGCTCTTCTTCCCTCTAGGTACACATCTAGCTCATCTACATGCACATGCTTACTCATATCTACACAGACGCACACGTACCCAACCATAGGACATAAGCTTGGGAGAGTCTTTTGCCCTAAAACCCGCATACTCTGACAATGTAGATTTACTTTAAGAAACACAAGTAAGATAAACCTTTCTATGCCATAGGACCCATTGGCAACTCATTAATCGATTAAGCGTATTAACGTCATGCTGACTGGAGTTCCAGTAACGTCCAATGCCCGACACAGCTGACTTCCTACAGCTACTCTTTTACTTCCCCGAAGTTTTTCAGCTACTCACGTTTACACCCCATTGCCTCACTCAACTAAATGATTTGCCTGGGTGTCCCTTGATCCCAGAATTGGATGAGAAAAGACTAGGAAAACCAGAATGCTTGGGCAAATGTAGTGCTAAGATTAGTACATATAAATATCCAAATAATACCCTGTGGCTACCAGCTGGGCTGGTGAGCAGCGGCACAGAGAGAGAAGACAGAACACACATCCTCATTCAAGGACTCAAGTCTGTCAACAGACATCGGGGAGGCTCAGTTGGGATACAAGCAGCTAGTTCAGGACCAGAAATTCCCCTTTCTCTGTGACAACCCCCTTTACCATAGCTATAGTGTCATCCTTTCTAGACTCCTGAAGCATTTTTTTCCTATTTTTATTACAGCACCTACCTTTGCAGTATGCTTTATATTTTACATGACTATCTTCCCATTAGACTGCGAACTCCCCAAGGCAAGGGTATTTTATTTCTGCCACATGCTAGGTGTTCAATAAACATTTGTCAAATAAACTGAGGGTAGAATAATGCCTATAGCCAAGTCATTCATGATTTAAAATAATTCCTCAGCTTAAAAGTGAATTGTGGGCTTTGTTTTATTTTAGATACATGCGTCCTTCAATGATGCCACCTTTGTCTGTATTATCCCTTAATGCTGAATACTAAAATGAACTTTATTTCTTTGGTTCCTTCCATTTAGAAATTTTTCATTCTCTTCACAAAATAAATGTAACTTTAAAAAATTGTCGTCAAAAAAAAAAGATAAATAGAAAATCAAAGAACAGACAGATCCAAGAACACTTGTTTATTTTTAAATTGCTCAATTTTTTCATACTAGGACCATTTTGAAATATAAGCGGTACATGCCCACCCCCTAGTGGGAAATCTGTTCCTCAATACAAATTTCACAAAGAGAAAACCTCCATGGAAAGCTTCTGTCAGGGAACAAATTCAACAATGTTGTCTTTCACAGGCTGAACCTGAAGGACTAACTAAAAAATGGGAGCGCCTGGGTGGCTCAATCAGTTTAGCGTCCACTCTTGATTTCGGCTCAGGTCATGATCTCGCAGTTGGTGAGATCGAGCCCCTCGTCAGGCTCTGTGCTGGCAGCATGGAAACTGCTTGGGATTCTCTCTCCCTCTCTCTACCCATCCCCAGCTCGTGCACACACACACACACACACACACACACACACACACACTCTCTCTCTCTCTCTCTCTCTCTCTCTCTCTCTCTCTCAAAATAAATATTGAAAAATATACAAAAGAAGAAAAATGAAGTTCTTTAATCTAAAGCAGTTTAAAGAAAAACCCATAAAAGCATCATTCACTCTGGTTGAGTCAACATTTATTAAGTGTCTAATACTCCAAGTTGTAGTACTATATGAAAAGCCTCATAATATAGGTCTGAACTGAAGATGTGGGAGTCCATAGGAAATAGGCGCTGGATCTGACTGGGAAAACCAAAGAATTCACAGAGACAACATTGCAGTTCAAGTACAAATTTCATCAGTAGACTGGAGGAAAGGGGACAAGGTTCCACAAGTATGTGGGACACTTTTCTAATAATTATGTTTAGGTTCTAATATATTTAAATTTAGAATTAAGATAACTAACTGAATATCATCAGCACTTCTAATGTACATGTAATATTTTTCACTTGACTTAAAATTTAGCCTTTAGGCTAAATATATAAACTTATTTAACACATATTAGATATTATATATAGGATGATGATATACATATATGTATGTATATAAGGGTACGTGTGGTAATATACGTAATATGTATATAAGTGAGTAACTATAAATGTAACTGCTATAAATGCAGAGTGATAGGGCCACCTGGGTGGCTCAGTCAGTTAAGCACCCGACTTTGGCTCAGGTCATAACCTCGTGGTTGGTGGGTTCAAGCCCCGCGTTGGGCTCTGTGCTGACAGATCGGAGCCTGGAGTCTGCTTCAGATTCTGTGTCTCCCTCTCTCTCTCTGCCTCTCCCCTACTCGCACTCTGCCTCTCTCTCTCTCTCTCTCTCTCAAAAGTAAATAAACATTAAAAAATTAAAAAAAAAAAAAGTGTGGAGTGATACAGGTGTGCTGCATTGTCAACCCAAATAACAAAAGCAGTGTTACTGCAATGACATGATTTTTTGAAATTAGTAACAGCTCTTATAGTTCTCTTGCAGTTCCAACAACTCCTAATTCCAAGCAAAGTAAAGTACAGTCTTCCCTCTGTTTACTCAATAGTTACATTCCTGGAATCTTCTGTGCATATAAAAATTGTGAAAAAAATTGCTGTGCATTTATATATAAAACCTATTTAGATTCTAGATGGAAAAAAAATGCTAAACAAGCTTTACCCATGCCAGGCGAGGAACAAGTATTCATAGTACGAGACTTTCTCATACACTGCAGGGTAGTTAGCGTCCCTGGACCCTTCCTGCTAAAGCTAGTATCAGCTATCCCATCTCTCAATTATTGTGACAATAATAAGCCTAAAAAAACACACACACACAAATTTTCAAGTGACCCCAGGTTTGGCTAGGAGATGGAAGAGAGGACATGAACCCTTGTGGAACAATGATTTCAAGAAGGGCTCATCAAACATTTTCTGTAAAATATCACATATGTATTTTAAGTTTTCTAGGCCAAGATGCCAGATTGAGGCTGTAATATGGGTCCTTAAATAGCAAAACTTCCTTGTGTAATTTTCATTCCTACTAATGATATTAATTGAAAAGGACAAGTTAAGTGGTATTATCATAAAGTTTACATGTTTGCATCAGAGTACTTTTTTTGGATCATAGTCTCGATGCTACAGTATGAGGTTAGCCCATAATTTTCATACCAGGAAACCAGTTTCTATGCAGAAAATGACCTAGATTATTCCCAGCCAGATGAGTTTACCAAAAGCACAATTTTGCTATACGTGAAAAAATCAGTTTACATGCTTTTTAATTATTTTTTAAAAATTATTTATTTCTTTATTTTGAGAGGGGGAGGAGAGAGAGAAAAGGAGAGAGAGAATCCCAAGCAGGCTCCATGCTAACAGCATGGAGCCTGATGCGGGGCTCGATCTCATGAACCATGAGAACATGACATGAGCCAAAATCAAGAGTCAGATGCTTAACCTACTGAGTCACCGAGGTGCCCCTATATGCTTTTTTTAAAAGGAGAAGGGTGGGGGCAGGGAATCAGAATATTTAAAGGAGATAGAACTAAATCTGGTCCAGTCTTCACTGATGAGTCAGGAGAGATTTTCCTTGATAACATTAATAAGTAGATGTCTTTCTGCAATTCAAGATTTTCTCAGTGTCCACTACATCCATTTACAGCTATTTGGAGCACGAACTATGTGTGGGCCATGGTTAACTACCATAGCCATTATTTGTACAGTATTTAAGTTTAGAGCTCAAAATAGTTTCTAGTCAATGGTACAATAAATTGGCTAAAATTCTATGTCTTGAGAAAATCTTGTGACATTGTGCTTATGTTTCATAAGTCTGATGTTAAAAATGACCCCTGCAGGAATCCCATCTGTAGTCATGGTTACCAATTCTGACAAATCTACTTAAAAATTCTCAAAATTCTTCTCCAAACATAAAAATAAGCCACTTCCTAATGATGTGCCTTTTTTGGGGCACCATTTCCAGAAGATATTTAGTCATATCGAAATTTTCAACAACACAAATAGCCTTTATATATCTACTTGATTATCAACTGCAATAGAAAATGCCCCAAATAACTTGATTTAACAATTTTTTTTAATGTTTATTTATTTTTGAGGAGAGGGAGAACAAGCAGGGGAGGGGCAGAGAGAGAGGGAGACACAATCCAAAGCAGGCTCCAGGCTCTGAACTGTCAGCACAGAGCTCGATGCAGGGCTTGAACTCAGGAACCATGAGATCATGACCTGAGCCGACGTTGGACACTTAACTGACTGAGCCAACCAGGCACCCCCCAAATAACTTGATTTTTAAATGTAATTTATCCTGCAAGTTCCAAGCTGTATTTCCAACATACTGAGCAATAGAATTTATAGTTATTATGTTTGCAAATGCTAATTTCTGTTCAGGACCTGTTCTTTTGTTTTCAATAAATATTCTTTGTAAACTTGCCTTTGGTTAAAAAGTTGTTGCCAGGGAAATTTTTGTTTTCACTTAATATGCAACAATTTCAAGGCAGCATCACTGTGATGATTAATTTTATCTGTCAATTTGACTGGGCCACGGGATATGTGGGCAAACATTATTATGGGTATGTATGAGGGTTTTTTTTTTTTTTTTTTCCTGAATGAGATTAGCATTTGAATCAGATGGCTGAGTAAAGCAGAATTAACCTTCCTAACATAGAGGGGCTTCATCCTCTATTGGAGGCCTGAATAGAAAGTTCTGATCCTTCTTCATATAAGGGAGGATTCCTCCTGCCTGACTGCCTTCAAGCTGGGACAATGTTTTTGTTTGTTTGTTTGTTTGTTTGTTTGTTTTTCTGTCATTGGACTCAAGCTAAAATATCAGTTCTTTCTTGGCCTTGAGCTTGCCAGCCTTCAGACTGAACTACATTATCAGCTCTCCTGGGTCTCCAGCTTGCCACCCGCCACTGTGGGGACTTGTCAGCCTCCATAATCCCATGAGCCAATTCCTCATGTGATATGTGGATACACACACTTTTTTGGTTCTGTTTCTTTAGAGACCTTGACTAATACAATCACTTATTTTACTTGTATTAAAAAACCAATCCTGGGGCGCCTGGGTGGCTCAGTCGGTTGAGCGTCCGACTTTGGCTCAGGTCATGATCTCACGGTCGGTGGGTTCGAGCCCCGCGTCGGGCTCTGTGCTGACAGCTCAGAGCCCGGAGCCTGTTTCAGATTCTGTGTCTCCCTCTCTCTCTGACCCACCCCCGTTCATGCTCTGTCTCTCTCTGTCTCAAAAATAAATAAAAAACATTTAAAAAAAATTAAAAAAAAAACCAATCCTGTTGAAATTTCAAGTCCTTTTTCCATTCATTAAGTTTATCATTACACATCTTTTCCAAATACCAGTTCTTCCTTCACTTTCTTTCCTAATGTCTTCTTAAGTTGTATTTTTTTTTTTTTGTCACAGGTATACATTGCATCTTAAAGACATAAGAATATTCTTTATTTTTCACAATGCTAATTTTTATAACATACCAGCCTTCTCCATCCGGTTTTCATTTCCAAACTTTTGATAGAAGTACATATATAAAAAAATTTTTTTCTCTTTCATTTCACTTGCACATTAAAATAAATAAATAAAAAACTAACTAACATTGCAAACAGAGATAGACTACCCCAGCTCAGAAGATGGACCAATTCTGAAGATATCAGGTCAGTAATGGGGTTTTCTATGGGAAGACAAGAAGATGAGAGGGAATTATTGATACAGCCTTCCTGGATTGGTGATGTCTTATGGAGTCCCATTAGACTTCGAGGTTTAGCAATTACCTCCTCTAGTATGCCTTATCAAAATTTCTGTGAAAAGTTGGGCAGATTGCTCACTGCACAGACTCACCAGCCATGTGGTGAATGGGGGCAAATACAAGTCTACCTAGAGGAAGGACTGCATAGGAGCTCCTGTAAGTGCTCCATCACTGGGAACAAGAAAGGGGGTTCTTTGGGGGTTGCTGGTGTATCATACCAGTGCATTAGATGCACAGTTCAGTGAATTTCTGGCCACGTATTTAGATAACCGAATACATCTGACAGCTATGGCTGTAATGACGTGGGTATGAAGGAGAACAAGAGCTCATGGGTTCATTGATTAAATCTGCAAATTTTGACCGAGCACCGCCTACTTTGTGCCAGTTCTGGATATACCCCAGACCTCTGCATCTTGTTACTTCTCAATTCCATGTATCAAAATCGAAATCAAGCATTCCCTTCTCCAGGAAACTGTCCTTCATCTCCTCCAAATCCCCCAAACTCCCCCTTACCCTGCCAGATGCTCCTGATACACCTGTACAAATCATGTTATAGTACTGCTTTCTTCCCCTGCTGCCCACCTCAGCCATAAGCTGTCAGAGGACAGGGGCCCAGTGGAGTGTTTCTTGGCTCACCCAGGAAAGAGGAACAAATGAAAAGAGAGAGTCAAAGGCTAGTGAACACGCACTGACTTTTAGGGACCAGCTTGAGAAAGACAGGTCTTTGGAGAGACTGAGAAGGGCTCAAAAGTTGCTTTGGATGTCAAAAGCCATCCCCTCTTTTTAAACTCCCCAAAGAAAAGGAAATGACTTAAGAGCCATCCATCTCCAGATATAATAGCAATAACAATATCTCCCTCATTGGCTGGTTATGAGTATTAATCAGATAATGGATACAAAGTGGAAGTGGATAAAATTGGATAAGTCAGATAATGGACACAAAGTACATAAATTATGCAGTAGTATTATTTTCCAGGCAGAAATTTTCAGGGTCTTCTTCAAATTCCAGATCCTTGCTGCCTCAGCTTCCCCTGCAGGCCAAGGTCTGACCCTTCTTCCCTATTCTTCTCCCCTATCTTTGCCTCTTCCCACTCCTCCGGCTCCTCTTCCACCTCCTTCCTCCCCTTCTCTCTCACTCCCTACTTCCTCTTTCCTCTCCCCTCCGACCCACCTTTCTTTTCTTCCTTCCCCTTCTCTTCTCTCGCTCCCTCCTTCCCACCATCCAACTCTCTTCACTGCTTGCTCTGCCCAGCTGACTGTATGCGAAGTGAAAACTGAACCAAACTGCCCGTATCTACATGTAGTTCTATCTATCACTATTACCTGAGCCATAGATTTCTCAGATGTAAAGTGCAGATGTTGCTAAAACAAAACAAAACAAAACAAAAAAACCAGTACTTAATTCACAGTTGCTTTGAAAATTGAATAAGATATATAAGTAAGATTTACCAAACTGGCTGGCCAAATTAGCTGGCCCTCTGTAAAGGGTTCAGTGATTGTTATCTATTCATTTTCTTTCTCCCCTCCCCTTCTGTTCCTCTTCACCTAGGCCCAGGATGAAGGTGAAAAAGTCTAAATGGTACAGTTCACAATAAGAACACCATGAGTTTCAAAGAAGCCCTCTTTAGCCTAATGCTGGCATCAAAGAATCTTATTTCTAACCAATCTAGATTTTGTGGTCATAGGTGAAGATGCCTGTATGATCTTGCAAAATTAACACTAGATTTTTTTGATGAAAAACAGTTTCTATGACCTTGTTCTAGTTGCAGAAGTAAAAAATTCTTCTGTTCTGAGGAAATATCAAGTATGAGAAAAAGCAAAATATTTCTTCTTTATAAAATTTAAACAAAAGGAGAATTGCATGCTACTACATGGAACAGATCCCTCTTAAAATTCCCTTCTGAAATCAGGAAAGAAATCATGTAAAAGAGGACTAATCAAGGTGTGATCCATTGATTCTACCTTGTTTTAAGTACTGAAATTGAAAATGTTTAGAAACGTTTACAGCACTTTAGTATTGTCTGGATACCCAAGCCCCCAATCAGTGGTGTCTTCTTACTCAGTCGAGTGTAGGGCAATTCGGTTGTTGTCAAATTAGTTTTCTGAGGCAGGAGCTCCTCACCGGTAATTCACAAGGCACCACGACTGGACGACTGGTCCGCGAAGAATTAGGAGGTGGGGTAAGGTACTATAGGATGGGGTGGAAGTTAGACTGGCCTTCCGCACGGTTTGAGAAGCACCGATGTAAACTATAGTTCCACAATTTTACGTTGTCGGATAATTGATTTATCAGTCTTCAAAAGTTCATTTATACGAGGTCCAAAAATGTGGAAACATCAAATGTGTGGGAATTACACCACCTTGTACACTTAGGAGATGGAAAACCGACCCATTTTAATTTTGCACCTCCCTTGTCGAACGTGTCTGGCTAAACCACTACTGGAGCTTACCGCTCGTCCCAGAGAGAGCCCTGCCATCTCGTGGCTGCAGATGTCGACCGCAAGACTAAGCAGCGTGCTGGGCACCACGCGTTCTGATTGGCAAAATGACGCTTTCTCCGAGGTCTTCTGGTCAGTTCTCCCTCTTCTCGGCAAGTCCATTATTAAACAACGGAATGGACTTCAGGAGGAGGGAAAAGGGTTTCTCACGAGTGTTTCGAAACCGCTTCTAGCTCTTGGCAAAAGGGTCTGGTTCGTGGCAGGCGCTCAATAAACGTTGTAAGCGTGCATTTCGAAAGAATCACTTTCTACAGTATTTTCTAGGAGGAATGGTGGGAGTTGTGAACCCCTCCGGGGGGGAACCAAACATTTTCATTCAGAAGGAGGCAAAGGATTGGAGCGAGGTTGCTGATTCGGACACACTAACTTTTGTTGGTACTTGAAGGCGAGGCAAGCGCGGTATAACCTTGAAGTGACTACTTAGGAGGAGGGAGGGGCGGACTGTGCAGGTCAACTACAATTCCCAGGATGCCAGAGGGGGCGGGCCCCGCGACTGCGCTAACGGGCGCGCGGCGCTCATGTGACTTCAGCATGGCGGTGTTCGCGGATTTGGACCTGAGAGCGGGTTCCGACTTGAAGGCGCTGCGCGGGCTGGTGGAGAACGCCGCTCACCGTGAGTCTCCCAGGCGCGGGCGGCGGTGCCTGCCCAGCCTCGCTGCCCCTCAGACCATCGGCCCCAATCAGGAGGAGCCCGCGGCCTGTCCTCGTCCAGGTCTCCTGGGATCTCTGGGATGTCCCTGGAAGCTGATGCCCCCGCGGTGTTGCTCTGATCCCGGGCGCGGGAAACTCGAAGGCACTTGGGAGCTTTTATCCAGTCTAGCTCCTTCTCTCCTGCACATTGAGGAACACTGAGGCTCTGAGAGGATGGGAGATTTGTGTAGAGCCCCACGGCTGATGGATGGAAGAAGCCAGGGCTTCCGAGTATATACATAATGCTTAGCTTGTACTTTTAGTATCCCCCCCCCCCCCCCCCTCCTGCCTCACGGCAGTATCGCAGCAATTTGGGAAACGGGTGCACTGATGGGGAATGCTGTGGAGATTCAGAGAAGGGGGCAGGGACCTGAGGGTGACATTGTTGGAATACTGTTATTAAAAAGGGGAGGGTGGTGGGGTCGTACTAGGGAGGGAAGCAGCATGGCCAGCGTGTTAGAATGTTACTCATATTTGAATCCAAGGGAAGCAGAAGCCCTGAGAGATAAGATCCTGTTTTAATTATTGGAGTTAATGACAGTGACTGCTGCCTTCTTCCTTCCACTGTAAAGTGTGAGGATAGAGAGGTTTAAAAATAAAGAGGTTCTGCAGAGCCTGTCAAATACTGGATGCTCAATAACTATTTGAGAGGGGAAGGAAGGAAGGGAATCGGACCAAATCTGATGAGAGGGAGAACCCCTCTTTTGGCATTAATAAGCATTATCTTTTAATATTAGTATCCTGTCATCCCCATTGGTGTTTAAATAACTTGAAGATAGGAGTCATGATTTAGACGTATTTTTGGTTGTCTGAATGTCCATAACGGTGCCGCATTGAGGCTGATAAAGGCAGGCCCTGCCCTCACAGAGTTCCCAATCTATTGATGGTGGATAGCTGGAAAGGGGAAGTGAGCAGTGGCGTGAGGGAGTTGTTATTCCATTTCTCCCTAGAAAAAGGGCCTCTGCAGGAAGTACTAAGGGTAAAAAGCAAAAGAAATGAGCGAGAAAAAAGCTGTCACGCTAATAATACACCACAGTGGTCAAACAGAGCCCTGCCTCTGTGCCTGCACCTGCTCTAAAACATCTCTGCTTATTATCTTAATTTTCATGACAGCCGTGTAAGAGAAGTTCTGTTGTTAGCACCATTTGATAGTTGAGGAACCTGAAACTCGAGGTTGAGTAACTTGTAAGTGGTAATGCTTAGATTTGGAAGAAGGCAGTCTGAAGCCAGAGCTCACATGGTCCCTCTTGACCCGTAATCTTGACCTGAGTCAGGCTGAGCCTATGTGTACAGGAAAGAGGTTGTTACATTTAACAAGAATGTTCAGTTTTTCTTTTCAGTGGGCTATTCAGTTGTTGCCATCAATCATGTTGTTGAATTTAAGGAAAAGAAACAGGTAGGTAAAGAACATTTTCTGAAGTTAATAATAATCAGCTTTTACAATTGTTTTTGTTTATATTGGTAATATAGAAGCTACAGATGAGCATATTTCTTAAATGCAAGCTCTTTGGCACTATCTTATTTTGTATGTTAACAGTGGGGGAGATGCAGAGTTTTCTGTCAAGTACCAGGGCAGATGGAAGGATTCTTGAAGTTGAGTTGATGTTAATTAAATAACTTGCAATAACTTTTAAAAGTATATTGTTATTGACTGAATGGTAATCACAGTATTTAGTCCTTTTTATTTTACTGACTTGGACTCGTTACTAATTGATTTCCTTCTTAAACATGCTAGTAAATATGTATGTTTCTCTTTAGGCCAACAGCTGTACCTTATAGATTATTCCAGTCTAAAAACGATTTTTCATCCCTTTTATCCATTGATGTTCTCAGCTGCTTCTCTGCTTATCAGCTTTCTTCCTTTCAAAACAAAACAAAACAAAACAAAAAATATATTTAGTGTTTCTGGATGCCAGAAATGAACTTTTCTGAAAAGCCCTTATAAGTTTTCTATTATGCTTCATTCCATTCACATGTAAAATCTAGGGTAACTGTTTATCATTTGTTGTAGGAAATTGAAAAACCAATAGCTGTGTCTGAACTCTTTACAACTTTGCCAATTGTACAGGTGGGTATTTTGTTGCTTAAGAAGTATAATACCTATTCAGACATGCCCAGTTTTATGTAGGGTTCTCTAACCTGCTTTGTTCCTTCCTACCTGCCTTACTTTTCCTTCAAGACTCAGCCCTTTCATGAAGGAATCAAGTCAATACTATCGAGTCAATACTTCCTTAATGGTCTTTTTTCCTGAAGTCCTATAACCTTTAAAGAATCTCATTGTGTAGTTTAACATATGTATGTCTTTATTTCACTTATTATATTATAAATTCCTTGAGAAGGAAGAATAGGTTTTACTGATCGTTCCTACCCTTTATTGCTAGTGCCTTTTATTTATTTATTTAAAAAAAATTTTTTTTTAAACGTTTATTTATTTTTGAGACAGAGAGAGACAGAGCATGAACGGGGGCGGGGCAGAGAGAGAGGGAGACACAGAATGGAAAGCAGGCTCCAGGCTCTGAGCCATCAGCCCAGAGCCCGACGCGGGGCTCGAACTCACAGACCGCGAGATTGTGACCTGAGCTGAAGTTGGACGCTCAACCGACTGAGCCACCCAGGCGCCCCTATTGCTAGTGCCTTTTAATGGCCATTTTCCAAAATGGAAAATCATTCATTTGTATTTTGAGATTTTTTTGATAGAATGTTTTTGATTATAGGGAAAATCAAGACCGATTAAAGTTTTAACTAGACTGACAATTATCGTTTCGGATCCATCTCACTGCAATGTTTTGGTAAGTTAATTTTGCTTCTTTTTGATCCTGTAAGTTGTATTGGTTGAACAGTGTTGTAACAGTGTTTTCATCTCACCCCCTTCTGACATTCCCTGCCCCCGGGCATGACACCTGCCTGTTCTCCCTGTCCTCAGAATCCACATAGCATAACAATCTCTTCTACTCTTGGCACATATATAGGGATACCGTAATTAAAGAATCCTTTGACAACTGCTATTCGCTGAATTTACATGAATGAGACCTAAGGTGGGTGCTGGGGATATTGCTGTGAATAATACACAGTTATTGAACTTAGGAAGTATAGTTTAATGGGCAAGACAGGCACTAAACAAATAATTTAAAATGTGAGGAATATTTAAAAAAGGTGGAGGCAGTAACTAAAGGATGCTCTGGGAGTGTGTAATGGGGGAGCCAACCTAACGAAGTTCATACTCCAACTGGGGCCAGAAGAACCAGTAAGTGTTACATAGTACTGAGCAGAAGAGAGAGTGTTCCCACACAGGATGGATTATGTACAGGTCCTGGATCCAAGGAAAACATGGTGTGTTCTGGGAAATGAAACAATACCAGTAGGGCTGAGCCTAGTGAGCTGGTTAAGCTGAGATGAGGTTAGGGAGGTAGGTGAGGGTGAGCAGTTGGAAGCCCTTGAAGGTTTTAACTGAGGAAGTGAAATTATGATGTTTGCATTATTAGGAATGGATCAGAGGGGTTGAGTGGATTTGAGAGGTTTGGTGAGGTGGTCATGGGGGGGGGGGGGTTGACAGAATTTTATGACTGATTGGATACAAAATGATGGGGTGGGGGGTGATTGACAGATTTGATGATTGACTGGATACAGAGTGATGGGGTGGGGGGTAATTGACAGGATTTGATGGTTGACTGGACAGAGTGATGGGGTGGGGGGTGGTTGACAGGATTTGATGGTTGATTGGATATAGAATAATGACTCCCCAGTCATGGCCTAAGCACCCTCCTAGGTAGATGGCGGTACCCTTTCCTGAGAAGGGATGTATAAAGAGCAGCTGTGAGGGCATCATGTTTGGAACATCATTGTGAAGGTCAAATGCGCAGTTGGAAAAAGGGGTGTAGCCTTCAGAAGAGTGGTCTGATGAAAGATACTGATTTGGAAGTGGTCACCCTGTAGAGAACAAATGAAGTGATGGCAATGGATGAGAATCCCTGGTCCAAGTGCAATGTATATAAAGAGAAGTTCTAGGACAGAGCCTGAGGAACTTTAGCATTTAGTGGTAGAGCAGAGGAGGAGGAGCTAGGATTGGAGACTGAGGAGGGACTGTAAGAAATAGGAAGACAGTGAGCAAAGTGAGGAAGGGTGGGCAGCATCAGTGGGCCCAAGCAGTCCAGCAGGAGAAAGGCTAAAACATGTCTTGGATTTATTGCCAAGGAACTCCTTGGTTGCCTTAGCAAAAACCATCTCCATGGAAATGGTAGGGATGTGAGGAAGTGCAGATGGCGTGTGATGCTGACTTTGCTCGAGAAAGTGACTCCACAGGGGAACAGAAGGCACAGGGAAGTTTGGATGAGAACCTGCTGTCTGGGTTAGTCAGGTGGGAGAGGGAAGTACTCCTGCGAATGGGAAGAATCTCACGAAGGAGAGAGAAAGATCCCTGAGAAACTGAGTTTTATCGGGAGCTGGAACAGACTCCTTTGCCATAGAAAAGGAGTCATCAGGGAAAGGCTGGCCTCCTTTATAATGATTAGTATTGCTAAAGAAATTGTGGAAAGCCAAACTTGGGGATTTTATACAGCTGCAAGGCAGGGTTCTGGTTCTCTAGGCCCAGGTAGGTGTAAAGGAGCTGACTTTTGGTGGGTCACAAACACGTTCATTTTTTTTCTTGTTACCATAATATCCTGGTGGCCCCTTTTTGTCCCGTTTCCAATTGGGAGAGGCCAAGTAGAGGTCAAAGAATCCTAGATCTGGACTTTCCTAAGACCAGGAGCTGCCCTGTGTTAGCATGGGTTTTCCCAGCAGCTTTTCCTGTCTGCTTCAGCTTCTCTTCACCCCTCCCCTTTCGTCTTCTGATTTTTAGAATGCCTTTTCTTTTTACAAAGTAAGAAGTAAACATTTTAAAGGTGCAAACAGGCAAAGAATAAATATCACATATTATCCCATCATTCAGAGACCGTTTGAGTATACAGTTGGCCCTTGAACAACACTGAGGTTGGGGGCACTGACACCCCACCCCTACCCCACGCAGTTAAAAATCCGTGTATGAGTTTTGACTGATAACATAAACAGTTCACACACATTTTGTATGTTATATGTATCATATGCCATATTCTTAGAGTAAAATAAGCCAGAGGAAAGAAAATGTTATCAAGAAAAAAAAATCCATGTGTAAGTGGACCTGTGCAGTGCAAACGCGTCTTTAGGGGTCAGCTGCGTGGATTTCCAGCCTTTTCATATACACACACATACAGCTTAAGTTGGGGATTTTCGTTTTGAAGCAGTAACTCTAACTGATACATTCCTCCCTTTTTAAAAAATTTTTTTTAAATGTTTATTTATTATTGAGAGGCAGAGAGAGACAGAACATGAGCATGGGAGGGACAGAGAGAGGGGGAGACAGAATCTGAAGCAGGCTCTAGGCTGTCAGCACAGAGCCCGATGCAGGGCTCGAAATCACAAACCGCGAGATCATGACCTGAGCCGAAGTCGGACGCTTAACCGACTGGGCCGCCCAGGCGCCCCAGTGTTCTTCCCTTTCTGTCCTAGGACTGTCAGGTATATTCTTGCACATCTAGCATTTCAATTTCTAGTTAAGAGTATTCTCATTGTGAACCTGACGGTATCATACTTAGTACATGTATTTCTTGTCTCACAAAAAAATGGTGAGTTCATCGAGAGCAGAGGTACACCTTAAATGATTTTGTATCCCTCGTGCCCTGCACACAGGAGATGCTCACTGTCTGGCAGGCTCCTCCACTCCCTTGTAGGAGCAAGAGCTATCCAATTTGATTCTTCTATCTCAAGCACGGTTTGGTACCCAGTCACAGTGTAACAATGTAGGAAGGAGAATAATTGGTGGGATCTAAAATCTCATGTGCTTAGGCAGTCTTTTCTGTCAGCATGCAAACCAAAGCAGAAATGGCATATAAGAAGTATTGCATGATTGAAATGTAAGTGCAGTTAGGCCCTGAGTCAGAATTCCATGTGTGTGCTCATCGTTATTGTACAATAACATTCTTTTTGTATTGCCAGAGAGCAACGTCTTCAAGGGTCCGGCTGTATGATATCGTTGCTGTTTTTCCAAAGACAGAAAAACTATTTCATGTAAGTAACAGTTAGTGAAAGAAAATAGGATTTGTTATTTTACGTAAGAAGTCTGATGTTGTGCTTTTGCAGGTGCCCTGTTTCACTCCGTCTGGAAACTTAAGATTTTTCATTTACACTTGGAATTCTGGAATTTCATGAGAGGGTGCTTAGGTGGCATGTGGTTTTTTGTTTTGTTTTATTCATCTTGCTGGATATTTTATGGGCTCAGATTGAAAGAGTCCCTCTGGGTGTTTTTCTGTTTCTTTTTCTCTGCTTCATTCACTTACTCGTTCATCCATTTGAAACTGCCCTTAGGTAAATATTGGTCCGTCTCTTTCTAGCTCAGAAATCACTTCAGTTTCTGCCCTCCATGCTGCTCACTGCTGCCTGTGAGGAGAGAAAGGTGCAAAGTTCTACTATGGCATAAAAGATCTCCTCCCTGTTGTTAGCTTTCTCCTTTGCATGTTCTGAGGTGTGGTCCATATGCCAGCACGATTAGTCAGCCTTTAGTCTTTGAAATCCTTCAGCATCAGCCATCTGCTCCTACTATTACCCTTCCTGTTCTGAGAGCCTTTATGAATTTAATTCCCTTTGTACTTTTAAAATTGCCATTTCCGGGGCGCCTGGGTGGCGCAGTCGGTTAAGCGTCCGGCTTCAACCAGGTCACGATCTCGCGGTCCGTGAGTTCGAGCCCCGCGTCAGGCTCTGGGCTGATGGCTCGGAGCCTGGAGCCTGTTTCCGATTCTGTGTCTCCCTCTCTCTCTGCCCCTCCCCCGTTCATGCTCTGTCTCTCTCTGTCCCAAAAATAAATTAAAAAAAAATAAAAATAAAAAAAAATAAAATAAAATTGCCATTTCCATGACTTCTCAGGAGGAAAGGTTGTTAAACATGTCTGGTCATTTAGTCAAATTGAGACCAAATACATTGAGTATTTTATTTTGTTTTGTTTTACATTTTATTTTATTTTTTTTCCACACTGGGCATTTTAAGTGATTACAGGAAAGAAAAAAATCCAACTGTAATTTTTTTTTCCAGGAATATGTTTCACTCTGTGTAATAGGTACAGCAGAAAGTTCTGAATGTTGTCTTCATCTAGATGCAAGAAAATAGCCATCTACCAAACCTATATCCACCCAACGGATATTGTAGGGAAAAAAATGTACTGGTATTTGATGTTTTAATTTTATAGCATGGTTAATTTTTAAGCAAAGTCTGTTCTAAAATTATAGGAAGTTTTCCTTTAAGTTTATCCAGTAGATGGAGCTGTTGACTAGGGAGGCTGATGTGTGATTACATTTAGTTTTTAAGGCAACTATCAATTCTTAATTATTCATATTAATTCACACAAAATGAATTAGCACAAATGAATGAAACAGCACAAATTATCTTTGAATGCCTTTTTAAAAAAATTCTTGACAATTCCCTTCGTAAAATACCCAATTATAGTAATTCTCAAGAATTTTGTTTCAGGAAAAGATGAGTTGGATCAAGTGGTTCTGTTTTCAAGAGGCCCTTGTGGAATTTTTAAAAATCAGGAAAGTCAGATCTCCCACTACCCAGGATTCTGATGTAGTAGGTCTTGGGCTTGAGTATCTTTTTTTTCAGATTCCACAGGAGACTCTCATTCAGTGTTGAAACCCTAAGGAGGAGGCATGGGTGTGTGGAGCTTCTTTAAATAGCAACTTAGTTTTGTTATTAAGTGACAGCAACTTAGTTATAATGTAGACTGAAAGTTGGCTGTGTACCTCATTTTGTGTTGTCCATTTGTTTGTTGAATTGATTCTGAAGCACACAGTTTTCATTTCCATAGCCATTTACTGGTGATTGGAGAAACAAACAAAACACTTAAAAAAGACATACACTTATATATACTTCCAAAGACTTCTATGTATTATCTTTAACACAACAATCCCGGGAGTAAACTGGACAGATATATTTTATTATCATCATTTTTTAGAAGAGAAAATTGAGAGGCTAAATGATTTGCTATTAATCTCAGGTAGTATGTGGTAAAGCCAGGACTTTAGGTTTTAGAGTACATTAAAATTTCATATAGCCATTTTATCTTACGACAGTTGATCCTTGAACAACATGGACTTGAACTGCACGGGTCCACTTTTATGCAGTTTTTTCAATAAATACATTGAATAAATGTACAATGTAATTCAATAAATACATTCAATAAATGTACAATGTAATTTCAATAAATACATTGAATAAATGTACAAGTAAATGTATTTTCCTTATGATTTTCTTAATTTTTTTTTTTTTTTTTTTTGGTCTAGCTTTGCTATGAGAATAGTGTATCTAATACATAAAACATACGAACCTGTTAATCGGGCCTTGATGTAATCAGTAATGCTTCTAGTCAATAGTAGGCTATTCGTAGTTAAGTTTTTAAAGAGTCAGAAGTGGGGGGTTGGCGCCCCTAACCCTCACATCCAAGGTTCAGCTATCCTTGTTCTTCTCAGATTATTCAAAAGTGTGACTTCAAAAGCATGAACACATGCTTTATATGGTGGGTAGAACTGTCAGAAATACTCTGGGAGATGATTAAAGCTATAAATAACATGCAAGATATTTGGAATTGACTATACAGATATACTCAGAAAGTGACATGGTGACAGTTTTTGAAATTGGAACATCTTCCTCTTCTCTGTCCAGATCTTACCCATTCATTAAGACACAGTTGAAGTTAGCACTCTCCCCGTTTTCCACAGAAAATCAATTTAAAAAAGACATTTTTCTTTTAATCATAACGTAGGTATATCACGGTCTGGAATTGGGTCAGATGCAAGCAGTTTGTTCCTTAACAGGTTGTATTCTATAAGGGATTTTATTTGTTTGGTTTTTAAGTTGATTATCTAGAATTTAAACAAGCGTCCTTGTAGACGTAATGTTCTAAAACTGAGGTCTCTAAAATGAGTCATAAAAGCAAACACACACACATATGTTAACAATTAGTAGTTTAAAACCTAACCACCTTAAATAGCATTGTTTCCATGGGAAATAACATATGATTTTCCATTCTGAGTGTCTGGAAGATGTCTCATGGATAAACCCTCCCTCTCCATAGTTACCCCAGGGGATAAAGGCGGAGATGAAAGATTGTGAGGGGAGTCCATTAGCCAAGGCTTCTTGGGATGGGAGATGGCAGTGGAATTTGGCAGACAGTGTTATACAGAAGCTTCAGGAACTTTTGAGTTCGTTATTCCCATTTGAGATTTAAAGTAACTGGAGGAGAGGCGAGGAGAATTCAAGTTATTTAGTGCAGTGGTCGCCAAAGGGGTCTCCCTATTGATTTAAAAACATGCTGAACCTTCATCCCCAGTACATGTATGTTTATTTTCGTATAAATTGTTTGTATGTTCCATTATATCAGTGTGATTTACGAAAGAATATACACACACAAAACAGATTTTAAGAGAATGAATTAAAAGTAAATGGAAATAGAAGTTCTGTTTAGTTCTTCCTTCCAAAATCCGTGCCTTACCCTTTGAAGAGCTGTGTTGCAGAGTCTGCTCCCAACACCTGAGGCCCTTGAGGAGACAGGGTACCTTGTGAGGCAGTGCTGCTTCAGCTGTAGCCTGACTCCACCAGCTTCAGAATTGGTAGGGGTGTTTGTAAGATGCAGGTTATTAGGCCCTACTTACTGACTTTATTACTGGGAGGAAGGCCTGGTAATCTCCATTTTAAATAAATGGAGTTTGTATATATATATTTACATATATACGTACATATATGTATGCACACACACACACTTTAGATTGGGAGGTACTGTTTATGGACATCTCTCTTTTCCCTGGGTAAGTCTGGCTCTCTCTTGCATGTTACTTATCATAAAGTACCACCATGTATTAAACTGACACCCGTGAAGGGGATTTGGGGAAGACTGAATCTCTACCCTCCTGTTTCCCTTGTTTCATAGAATCAAAGGTAAATGTATCTGGGGGTATGTGCAAACCCCTTAAATCCTTGTAGGAGTCCTTGGCCAAAAAAAAAAAAAAGGCGAAGAACAGTTGATATGAATTCATACGCAACTTGCCAAAACCACCATAATGAAGTTCTTAATTGCAAATATTTCTTGAACATAATTTAGTCCATTTTAATGATTTGGAAAGTATTTCATTATAATGTGAAATTAGCTCTTATTTCATAGTTACCGAAATGTATCGATTAAACAGTTGTATTAATAGAAAAATAACAAAAGAATTCGGCTTGAGACATTTTACATTTGAGGTGTTAGATGGAGCAACTGAGCGTTTATTATAATACACGTATTTACACCAACCCAAGAGATATTTTTGAATTAGCTGCTGTTACATAAGAGGGGGGAAAAAGCAATACATAAGTTAAAATGTAACCTAATTTAGCTTTGTTGTGGGGAAGAATGCTTAACAGACTTTGAAAAAGTGAATCTGTTTTTAAATGAAAAATAATGATAATAAACTCAAACAATATAGAGCAGTGTGCAATGAAAAGTACGCTTTCTTCCTACCTAAAATTCTCGGTCCCTTGTCTCCAGAGGCAACCGCTACTAACAGCTTTTGTGTATCTTAGAAATAGGTATTTACCTACTCCTTCCTTCCGCTCCCTCCTTCCCTTCTTAACACCATGCTTTTTTTTTTTTTTTCATCTAACAGTGTATATGGTTCCATAATATCAATTAGAGATGTACCTTATTCTCTTGAAGGACGCAGCATATTCCATTGTTTACAGGGACTGTAATTTATTTAATATAGAGGGATATTTAGTTGCGTCTTTTGTGATTGATATTGCAGTGACTGTCCTTGCACTAATTAGTATTCTCGAGCATTTGTAGGGCAGATGGCTATAGAATATATTTCTAGAGGGTCTCTATAGGATATATTCCTACAGGTGAAATTGCTGATGTGTGTTTAAAATTGTGATACCTTTTGCTAAAATGCTTTTCAAGACCCCGTACTAATTTAAAGACCCAGCGAGTGCCTGTTTATTCATTCCCTTGTTAGCAATGGATTACTGAACTTTTTGATCTTTGCTATTCTGGTAGTTTGAAAATGGTGACCAGAAGCTGAACTTGTTTTGTCTTCTGTTCGGAGCTTTTCATCCATTCTTATCAAATTTTCAATGAGTCTTTTATGAGTTGGACAGCTGTAGCATTTGGGATGGGGCAGATTCTTTATAAGCCAAATGTTTCTGCCAAAACAGCATTACTTCCCAGGCTTACTAAGTTACTATGACTGTCTAAAGCCAAGCAGTCTCTGATCACTGCTTGCTTCCTAAAGCCCTGCTGTGGGGGTAGGAATGACCAAAGTGGGAATTCTGAAGAAAAAAGGCGAGGTGTGACATTCCTGTCACTGGTAGAAGGCCAGGCCAGTCATATGGGGGACATTACTGCATGTTCTTTACCCCTCTTCCTTACCCTGTCCTTCCCCTCCGTGCATGTCCCTGATGTTGGTTTGCCAGCATAGCCATCCTGGCAGTTTGAATTTGTTCATCAAGCCTATATGCACCACATTGTCAGTAAGGCTTATTTTTAACACGGTATGAAATGGCCAATTCTGTCACCGTAAATCAAGTCATGGTGAAGTCAGAGTCAGATCTGCATCTTCTAGCAGTGGTTTTGGCCTTATACTCATGCTTGTAACCTTTCCCCAGCTTTGTTTGCTTCCCTGATTTTCCATTTATCCTGTTTTCCTTATCTACTTGTTTGGTTTTGTTCTTGGTAAGCCATTTCTAAAGCCTTTTGGAAGTAAATGCTGACTATTGATCAGTAAATAAGAGCAAAAATTAGAACAAAGGAAAAGGAAACTAAAAGTTGAAAAATGGATTCAGTATCATTTGATTTGTAACAGCTCTGCTTGGACCATTTATGTAGACTATTTCTGTTAGAATTTGAACAGAATGCTGTTGGTAGGGCCATGTTAGTGTTCCTCTAGCCACTCAGTAGACTGATGGTAGCCACAGGCCTGGGGTAATTCCTGGCACAAAAATAAATCTGTGGAATAAATGGACCATGCCTATATTCCTTTGGCTTATTTTTTTTCCCCCTTGGATTTCAGAACAACTAATTGCTTCTTTTCTGGAACAATCTGAAGTTACTTTCCAGAAACTGAGCCTCTCTTAGCAACCCATCCTTATGTAGCAGACCAGGAGTTAGAGGGTCTCTAGGCTCCGTCTGTTGAGATGGTCTGTGGACATATCACTGCTTCAGCTAGATTACAATTAGACCTTTCACCCAAACGTGAAGGAATGGCTAATCACTGACAGACACATTTCAACACAGAACCATTATGATGCCTCTGGAGTGAACCACGTCTATTTATATTCCTTTAAATCAAGTACAACCATATTTCTTAAGATGAACCAGTTTTTCCTTTGGCTTTACCTATTTTTTTTCTTCTTGACAGGTTGCTTGTACACATTTAGATGTGGATTTAGTCTGCATAACTATAACAGAGAAACTACCATTTTACTTCAAAAGACCCCCTATTAATGTGGTAAGTGTCATACTTTCCATTCCACATGTGAATCTGTACAAATTTGCACTAACAAACTGGAAAAGGGGCAAAAGGAACTAGTGTTCTTTAGAAGGAAAAAGCAAACGCAGTTTAGAAAAGAGGATTTTATTTTTGGAAGCTGACCAAAGGTAGAAAGGGAACTTAAAAACTATCCAGTAAATTATTGAGATGTTTTTAAAAGGCTTTAGAAACCCGAGTTTATGAAGGATATTTCTTAAAAGGATAGCCATAATGACAGACACTTAGAGCCTGAACGTGGAACATGAAGGGGACTGGGCAGTTGAGAAAGAAGAGGTAGGGGGGAAAAATACATCGAGGGTTCCTGAGGCACCAGTGAGCGAGGACGGGTAGGAACAGGAAGGAGCAGGGCACGGAAAGCACCGTAGGCAAAGTCCAAGCACAATGAAAACCTGCACTGATGCCTGCCGTTTCGCACAAAAGCCCCAGGGTTACTTTTATAATCACCTAAGAGGGCGGCCATGTGTGCAGGGAAGTTTGTTCCTTCCCCTGCGATAGAAGGTTTCTCATTCCCTTTCTACGTAGCTTCTCTTGTTTTTCCCTGCCATTTATCTTCCGTCTGTCACACCTTCTTGTCCGTCTTCTCTCACCGTAAAGGTGGCAGTAGCTCACATCGATAGCCGGCAGGTCAGCACGCTGTCAGCTGTTTGGCTGGGCAGCCAGATCCTGCGGGAGGCTTAGGACGTTATTTTAGAATTGCAGCCCCGAAACCTGGCTCCCATTCTCCAAAACTACTCTTGAAGGAGAAAAAGGGTTCAGCAGACAGTCCAGATGACATGCCCAGTCCTGTCAGAATTGGAAAATTAAAAATGTATGCACTTTTTCAAGATCGATAACTCCCCTATTCTTTTGTCTCCGTAGAATCACAACTTCGTTGGGTTTTGTTTTGCTGTCGCCGCTGCTAAGGAATTGGCTCAATGCCAAGAATAGGGGGAGACAGTGAGAGGAGAACATTGATCTATGTGGTGTGCAAAAATTGAATCCGTGTGGAAAAATTTCAGTTGGCTTATGTTCTACCCCTAAAAATATGCTACTAAAAAACTTGAAAAGTACTCAGAATTTTAAAGTCATATATGTAAAGGGGAAGCTATAAACCATGGCTTTTTTGATAAATAGAGAGTGCTACTGAACATACAGTATTCATTAAGCTCAAATCATTGTTTCCCATGTTCTTACTGGTACTTATAGATAAATAAGTAGACAGTAAGAGAAAACCCCAAATCATCACATTTTGGAGCTGGAGATCTATGTTGTTGAGCAGCTCGCTTATGAAGCGTGGTAGAATGAAGGCCAGCATGGAGAAGGTGTGCAGCTCTTCAGTCATAGGGTTGGGACTGGTCTGGTCGATACCCCGTCAGATGAGATCTCTGCTCCGCCCCAGCTACCTGTGGTAAAAGGCACAGACTAATACAGCACCCAAGGTGATGGCAGTCTTGTTGGCCTCACGTATTGTTCCTCTCCAGAGTTACCAGTCTCTCTAGAGGTTTGCCAAGGCTTTTTACCAGCCTCAACCCACCGGTCCAGTTTCCACGTAAATAGCACCCCCTAGAGTTAGGAGGTGCAGCCACTGGCAGTTGCTATTCAGCTTGCAACTTGTTTACCTTTCTCTTCGTCTTCATGAACAAGGAAGGCCATTTTCCAGAGGCCTTGGCCTGAGTAAACCCACGTGTGGTTTTACCGACCGTGTCCTTGGTTGGGAGGACGTAGTAGCATGTGGTAGATTCTAAGGCCAGGTCTATTGTCTGGAAAGCAGTGCACCGCACACAGTTCCTCACGTCCCATGACAGTGGAAAGCTTCTCAGTGGCTGTTTTGGTAAAGGCTTTCAGTTTTTTGTTTTTGGTTTTTTTTTTTTTTTAAGTTTATTTTGAGGGCATGTGTGCACAAGTGGGGGAGGGGCAGAGAGGGAGAGAGAAAATCCCAAGCAGACTCCACGTTTCCAGCTGAGAGTCCCAACGCGGGGCTCAAACTCATGAGCTGTGAGATCACGACCTGAACCGAAATCAAGAGTCGGACACTCAACCAGCTGACCCACTCAGGCGCCCCTCACTTCGTTTCTTTGGAATGTGCCCTACTGTTCAACCCTGATTGTGAGCCTCTAGAGAGAACCACCTGTGGGTTGGGCCTTTTTGAAATTACCCTAATATCTTGCCTATGCTGGATACTTCCTAAAATTTGTCAGTGGAATGAATATATGTCTAATTTAGCTTCCTAAGGTGCAGCTCGTGGAACATGGATAAATCCTGCTCGTCATTAGTCTTGAGCGGGTTGTCAGTATGTGGCAGGAAGCAGAGGCCAGGAGGGAAGTGGGGCACTGGGGCAGCACGAGGAGGATGGCACTGGGGACAGTGGCACTAGGACAGTCCACTGTCCGGTTCCATCTGTAAGTTCAGGAAAACTGATGGATATTTTTGGCTTAATTCCCATATACTTCAATTTAAGAATTCTGAAAAGTAAAAATTTGACAAGTGAGAGGGATATGCAGTATTTAACATAGTGTCTGCTTTTTTAAAAAATCTGGTGTGAACATTTTACATATGTTGTTTAATAAAAACTAGATGATGGAGTGGAAGGAAAGGCTGTGCAAGATTATTTTAAGTCTTCATCTAGTGTAGGAGTAGGCTGTGGTGTGAATTGGTCAGGAGGCAGAAAAGTCCCTATTAATTTATTCACCACCCATTTTTCATTTGAGAGAGGAAACTGGAAACATATAATAAGGTAGCTAGCTTATTGTTCAGGGGGAATGAGAGTTGTATGGATGTGTATGTATTATTTGTATCTCATAATAGCTATTCTAGATATGGAGCAACGTGTTTACATCAAAATATGGAAATAACATTCACCACGAAAGTATGGAACATGTAGTATGTGGGTAACCGTTAAGTCTTAAGTCTTAGTCCTTGCATGCTTCTTTGGACTTGAGAGTAAACTTGTCTTTGGCCATGAGAAGTTGATAGGTTGGCTTTATAAGGATCACTCTATGGGGCACAGATCTTAATTTGGATAGGATTTGTACTCTTTTCTTTGTGGTGGTGAAAAGCATTAAGATATTTTATTCACTAGTCCTTTACCCAGAGGCTTTAAGCCATGGGACAGTTATCAGCTCAAAAGGCTGGGATGATTGGAGGATGTGAATTTTCTGTTATAGGAAGAGTAAGTTCTGAGGATCTAATGTACTTGGGTGACTACAGTTCATAGGAATGGCGTTGTGTACCTGAAAGTTGTTGAGAGTAAATCTTAAGCATTCTCACCAAAAAAAAAGTATTGACTACGTTAACTGTCAGGCGAGGGCTGTACAAATTATGTGGATCTTGGTAACCATTCCACAATGTGTATGTGTACCAAATTATTGCATGGTATACTTTAAAATGTACAATTATATTTGTCAGTTATTCCTCAATAAAGACAGAAGAAGAAGGCGGTTGGGATTATGAAGGAGGGGCTAGAGCAGCACACCAGAGCACTCCATTTGTACAACTTACAGCTCACAACCCCTCAGTTGTCTTCAGCACGTGCTTAGGGCACCATGATATCAATTATGTAATTTCCTCTAAAATCTACAAACCTCTTCTGGAGCCTGGGTAACTTGTATGGGAACCACAACTTTACCATGTGATAGTTGGATTTCAAAAAAATTGAATTCAGCTCCTCTTCTTGGACAATCAGATGACTTGTAATTAACTTATGGTGTAGGCGCACTCACCTGCTCTAGCCCAGTAGCTGTAGGGTGGGTAGATGTTGATGACCTCTGTTATGCAGATAAGGAAAGTTGACTTGGGAATTGTATTCAGCTCTGATTCTAAATCTGCTATCATTTCCCACTGGGAAATGCTATTTAAAATTACTTTACAGCAGAGCTCTTTGTTAAGCATAGAATAATTTCATAGTTCAAAATGTGATCTTTAGGAATTCAGGTTTTTGAGAAGAATTTTTTTTAAGCAGTACATACTTTTACCCTCGCTTTGATTTTTTTTTTTTTTTTTCAGTGTTATTGCCATTCAACAATGACTTCCAGTCTATGGAGTTATTTCGGTGCTTGTATGTGTTCTGCTCTCTGATGGTTTCCTCTCAGC
This sequence comes from Panthera onca, assembly GCF_046562875.1. Taxonomy (NCBI): domain Eukaryota; kingdom Metazoa; phylum Chordata; class Mammalia; order Carnivora; family Felidae; genus Panthera; species Panthera onca. Next base: position 36,489,652 of record NC_138349.1, on the reverse strand, counting down.
ACTTCCTTTAACTGTAATACATTTCTCTCTTCATGGTCCCATTAGTCCCCACTGAGAACTGTCCAGTAAATAGTGTCTCAAGCGGTGAAATTGTTCCAGGAATCATGCCATATATTCTTGAGCTGGGTGAGAGTGCTCTGTAAACTTTCTTTTTCATCACACATATTATGAACCTAAGTGTGTTGAGTGCTTTATCGATCCAATGTTCCACCAGTGCTAGCAAACTTGCCGGTCTCAAAAATTTTTGTGTGGCATAAAAACCAGAAAGAAAATTAAAAGACCAATGACAGACTGGCCTTAGATCAGAGACAAAAGGCTAATCTCTCTAATATATAAAGAGCTCCTAGAAAAGAAGCTAAGAAAGCCAGATGAACAATCCCTTTTCTAAAATGGATTAAGAAAATGAAAAAGACATTTCACAGGAAAGGAAATACAGATGGCTCTCAAACATGAAAGGTACTTAAATTCATCAGAATAGGAAAAACTCACATTCAAATCACCTAACTGGCACAAACCCAGAGGTCTGATGATACGCTGTGTCGTAAGGTTGAGGGAAAGCAGGCATTCTCATGCATTGCTTCGAAAAGTGTAAATTGGACCGATCGCTATTGGGAAGTGGGTAATTAGGCAACAACCATCAAAATCCCAAATGCTTTACGTTCTGACCTTGTGTCTTAGTTTCCGGGGCTGCCATAACAAAGTACCATAAACTGGGTGGCTTAAAACAACAGAAACTTATTGTCTCAAGCTTCTAGAGGCTAGAGGTCTGAAATCAAGATGCCATCAGGATCATGCTCCCTCTGAAACCTGTAGGGGAATCCTTTTCTCCCTCTTCCTGGCTTCCGGGGCTTGCTGGTAATCTCTGGCAGTCCTTGGTTTACAGCTGCGTTACTGCAGTCTCCGCCTTTGTCCTCACAGTGTGTTCTCCCTATGGTCATCATTTTGTAAGGACACCAGTCATCCAGTAGACGCCAGTGACCTCATCTTCAATAATTACATCTGCAACAACGCTGTTTCCAAATAAGGTCACATTCTGAGGTACGGAAGGGTAGGACTTCAACATACCTTTTATGGTATGTTGTCAACCCATAATACCCAGCAATCCCACTTTAGTGTTTATTCTACAAGTATATTGAAACAACCCAACGTCTGTCAGTAGAGGCTTGTTTAATTACATGCCATACCTCTAAAATGAAATACTATGCAGCTGTAAAACAGTGCAGAAGTTATGAGCTGACCTGGAAAACCCTTTGAGTCAGAACAAGAATGTGGTAGGCTACCTTCTGAGTAAGAGGAAAGATTACATATATTCATATTTGCTCATATTTATTTGTATGAAGACACTCTGGAAAAAGACACAGAAATTAATAGAAATTATGGGAGGTGGGGATGGGGCAGATGGGAGCAGAGGTACAAGTAAGACTTTATATTGCCTTCTTTCTTTCTTTTTTTTTTTTTAATGTTTATTTATTTTTGAAAGAGAGAGCATGAGCAGGGGAGGGGCAGAGAGAGAGGGAGACAGAGTTTCTGAAGTGGGCTCTGCGCTGATGGTAGAGAGCCCGATGTGGGGCTTGAACTCATGAACCATGAAATCATGGCCTGAGCCCAAGTTGGACACTTAACCAATTGAGCCACCCAGGCGCCCCTTTATACTGCTTTCTTATGTTCCTTTCATTTGTGAATTATATGAACAAACTACCTGCCTTAAATAAATGACACGCCAAAAGGGTGTTGAATCCTTTTGAATTCAATTAAGAATTTTTATGAAATTAACAGAGAATCCGTATATTGTCCTAGTAATCAACTGCCTATTTTCTTCCTGTCATCTTAAGCTTTGCTTAGTTCTTGGAATTTTACCACCAGTATTTCTCGATTCAAGTATCACACACCTGCCCTTGGTTTGTAGTGTCATTATGACTGTTATTTTTCATTAGTAAAGAAATCTAATCATCTGCCAATTCCAGAACCTTGGTCAGAGATATGAACAAAAGCCAATCAGGCAGGCAATGTCATTCTTCATAAAAGAGGCTGTTAGGAACAATCATTTGATGAGCGTAAGGCAATTTACATTAGAATGGTCTTGGAAGCAGGCCCAGGTAATGAGTCTGTATTTTATCTATCTAAAATTTAAAATACGGTAGTATTATGAAGGAAATATTCACAGTCTTCAATAGCACACTATGTATGATTTCTGTATCAGATTTTTAGCTATTTAAAAGTGAACTTGAAAAAAAACAAAAAAAAAAAAATAAAAGCAAACTTGATTAATGTACTAAGAGCAAAGGCAACTTTTTTCTTAGAAACTAATTAAGCTGATAATTGTCACTTTTCTTCCTCCCATCCCCAAAAAGAGGAGTTTTTCATTTTGATCTTATCCCCAGTGGGGGCTAAAATTGTAGATACAGTTAGGAATACTTTATGACCTGATCACCCAGTTGTGTGTTTCGTCCACATCTTTTTATTTCCCCTCTTCTCTACTCAACTGCATTGTGTTTTAGTTCAGCAAATAGAAGGATGAAGAAAAAATGTCAGCTTCTTTGGCTAACTAGTGGTTCTGGTAAGAGAAGTAGCCAACGGGGTAATAGTTGAAAGTATGGCTAAAGGAAGTGTTTTGGTTTCTCTGTTGAATAATTAGCCAAGTTCACCCTGTTTCTTTTTAATATGAATAATCCTTGGTGAGCAGCATTATCACATAACCTCTTTTCTGTAAGCTACTGTGTACTCAGAATATACATACATTAAACGCTTTTTACATAAAAGACAGTTACATGTTTTACACAGTACCATGACACCAGCTCTCGAGAAGTGTACAAGACAGGCAGGAGGAATGAGGTGTATATTTAACTATGGCACAAAGACTGTCATAACAGACATCATTCCTGGAAATAAACAACATAGGCCCAAGGATTAGGAGTGGGAAAAAGTTGTCAGAAAAGGGAAGAGGGGAAGGTTGCAGTATGGAAAATAGCATGTAAATTTTAACTAATATCAGATATGTAAGGAAATCTAAAGTAAAATCTCAGAGCCTTAAGGCAGGAGGCCAAGTTAAGTGAAGAGAAGATTGGGGGATGGGAGAAAGGCAGTGTCTGTTCAGGGAGGAAAGTAGGAGCCTGAATTAAATCAAGGTGGGCTCCCAGTTCTGGAAGAAGACAGGTTTTTCCATTCCCTGTGGACACTCAGGAGTAGACCTCCAGCGGCCATAGCCCACCACCCCCAACTCATCCTCTGGGTGATAGAAATTCATTTGCCAGACACAGACTTGGACCATACTGCCTGGTTTGTGCCTGCTGTCCTTCCTTTGTTCATTCAGAACACCGCTGCAACCGAGTGACTTTGCCATTGCCCGTGGTAGCATCCTTCAGATGCTTCCCACTGCTGTGTCCTGTCCCCAGTCCTAACGACCTGCACAGTTGGCCCTTCCCATCCTCCTTAGCCTCCACTCCCACCATAGGGGCCCCCTCACTCTGTCTTCCCCAGCCCACAGCCTCCTCCCAGTGCTCCCATACTCCCTCCAACCCAGAGCCTCTCCATGTGCTCCTCCCTCTGAAAATGCTCCTTTCTCTACTGTTGCCTCAATTCCTTCCTCACCCACTCCTAAATTTCTCTTTGATCGCACTTCTCAGAGTTGGAAGTTTTGTGCTTTTGTGTAATTATTTGATAGTCCCCTTACTAAACTATAAGCTCGGAAAAGGGAGGAGCCATGTTAGCTTTTGCTCACCATTTCCACACGTGGTTGGCTTAACACATATCTGTTGTGAATGGATGAAGATAACTGACTTGCTCCTCAGAAGAGATAAACAGTGTAGTGGTGGGTTTCAATTGTTTCCACTCCTTCCAGGCTGTTTTCTTACCTGTGGATGCCTATCTATTGAGAATGCCTTAAGTTGGAAAGAACTTTTCTTTTCCTTGCGTGGGAGGCCAAGCTTGTCTGGTGATCTGGGCGAAATCGTCAAGAGCCCAGGTTTCTTCCATCTTTTTTGTTGGGCATCCATGAGCCCAGCCAAAACTCAGGGACTCTATTAGTAAATAAAGAAAAAAGGAGAGAACCAGAAAAAAAAAAAAAAAAGGTGGGGGAGAACAGATACTGGGGGCAGTTAGCAGTCTGTGCCACAAGGCCTGATAAAGGTATCATAAGGGTTAAATATATGCAGAAGACTCTTAGCACAGTGCCTGGCACTTCCTTCACACTACTTCCTTCATTCAGCGTATGTAATAATTGACTTACCTGAGATGTCTTCCCACCCCTGTTCTTGGAGCTTTTTTTCAGCTCTTCATTTCTTTGTCTCTTCATTAATGGGTCAAATTACTTTTTTTTGGTTTTATTATATTTGCAAATAGTTTATTTACCCTAACTATAGGGAGCATGTCTCCATTTTCCTTTTAATAGTTCATGGAGGAATGGTGCATTTGCTACCCGCCCTGGGACTTTGCTCTCCATAGCCTCCCCATGATTCCTGTTAATATAAAGTCAGCTTTTCCACAGCCAAGATGAACTGTTGATCAAACAGAGCCACATACCTACCTTCTCCTGTGGATGGTGCCATCCGGGCGTAAATCTGCCTTTGTTTAAGGCTGTACCTTGACATGCAGGAGGTGGGCGGTGGGGTTGAGGAGGAAGATGAGGGAGAATCTTAGTGAAAATAAAGTAGGGCAGTGTGTTTTTATCCGGGACGGTTTATTTTCTTTATTTCCTGTGAAGGCAATTGACCGAGGTGTGGGCTTTGAACTTGTCTACAGCCCTGCCATCAAAGATTCCACAATGAGAAGGTACACAATTTCCAATGCCCTCAATTTGATGCAGATCTGCAAAGGAAAGGTATGGTCCCATAATTTTCGGATGTTTTTCAAATCTAGCAGTTAATTATTATTAATACACTAGAATTGTTTAACTAATTCCTTTTCCCTAAAGCACAAAATTCTTGAGGCCCAGAAACAAATTCTCTCATCTCACTGAGCCCTGAAAATTTTAAGGGAAAGAAAAATACCGAAGGAAAATAACATGAGGTGGGGTGGCGAGATGTGTTGAAACCCTTTATCTTCCAATAAGGAATTTGCAGTTTACCTACTGTGAAAAGAATGGTCTAGTTTGTCATCAGTGAGTTGAATTAAGATTATATGACCTTTTCAACTAGTTTTTTAAACAAATTAATCTTTTCTAAGATCTGGTGGGAAGGCTTATTCTATTTCTTGTTATATATAGGCTGCTGTTAATGATAAGCTCTTTCATTCTTTGACTTTGATTTTTCACCTTATCTTTAAAAGCGGTTGGTATTTGTAGAGCCTTAAAATGTTATAAAGTGATTACTGGTTACTTGTATTAGAAGATTTCAATTTTTTTTGGTTTACATTTATCTAAGATTAATAATATTGGTCACTTTCTGTCCTGTAGAATGTAATTCTGTCTAGTGCTGCGGAAAGGGTAAGTCTGCTTTTGAGTACTTTGTTTTCACTTTTCAAGTTACAAATCCAGAGGAAAATTTAAAATAGTCGTGTAATGAATCTTTATTGTGTATTTTCATATTGAACTGCATTTGCTCATTGTAATTGCTGAAGAGTAAAATGTATCCCCATTCCTTTTGGGCTACAGTTTTTGTTTATATGAAATTTTGTTTTTATGCTATTCTAAAATGCTTTCAAGGTTCTTTTAGAAACTTTTAGCAACTTAAGAAAACCATCAAAGTTATAAGAACTGAAATTTATGCAATTGATTTCTTTATTTTTGGATGCTTAAGCATCCTGTTAATTAACTGCAGGTGAAATCATTGAAATGTTATGAATAACTTCTCTCCTATTTTTTTTTTTTTTTCATTTTATTTTAGCCTTTAGAAATAAGAGGCCCATACGATGTGGCGAACTTGTATCCTTTTCTGCATTAGAAGTTGTTGAAATGTTCTTTTAGGAAATTTGGAATTTGATGTGCTATTGCAGCTTAGCAAGATTTTTTTTAACCTTTTACCATAAGGTTACCAATTAATAGCTTCAAAAGCAAGTTACATCAGGCCAGAGAGAACCTCATCCTTTTGTTTTCTGGGTCAAGGGTGAAGTAGAAAAAGGGAAACGAGGGACTCTTGAAGCTTAGAGCGGGTCTCCTTGCAGATGCCTGTTCCGTTCAGGCCAAGAGCTGCTGTAGAATGAGAGTCTCTTGGCGCGAGCAGGTTGGGCTGGCCTTGGCAGTTCTGTTTCTGTTCATCTCCCGTCTTTGGCTGATGCTGGGTTGAAAGCTTTAATGGCCCCACCAGAGGGTTGCTGTTCGGGCTGTCTGAGAGTGATGCCAGGGCTGCCGTGTCCACCAACTGCCGAGCAGCACTTCTACACGGAGGTGAGCAGGTTCTTCCAATAAAGACACCAAATGGGCATTTTAGGAGCCAGTCTTTGTTATCAGACAGCAGAGCCATATTTGCTTTTACCGTCCTGCTCTGCAGAGTTCCCTCAGGGTCGCCTTCGCTCAACTTGTTTTAACTATACCTGTCAACGCTTTTTGCCCTTCATTTTGGGCTTTACTCTGTGTAGTCTGTGGAATGAATATAGCCTGTGTTGCAGAAATAAGGACGGAATGTGTCTTTCCAGCTCTGTGTGTGTGTATCCCTGTCTATAGTTCGACAGGCTTCTAGTTTCCCTTTCTCCCCTGCCTTCTCTCCGGAGGGGCATGCTTCCCTGCTGAAAATCACTGTTTTAGAGAACTGAAACATGAAAAATTGATGTTAAGCCATTTATTAGGAACACAAAACAGCGGATGCATTTTCGAAACCCAACCAACAAACCCAAATAGTCATTTTTCACACGTATTACAACTCGTGATCCTTTTTCTCACGTTTTGTTTACATGCTCACCTATGTGCTCACTATAGATACTCTTTACTCCCATTTCATTTACCTATATCTACCTCCTCACCTTAATGCCCCTACTTGAAGCCACGGAACCTCCTATTCATCAGATGATAAAAATTAAACCACAAGTATTTGATATGCCAAGACTTTGGAGAATGAAAATGAGGTTTTATTAAAAGAAAAAAATGTACACTTTGATCTGCTGTCCTATCTTCATTTCGTGATTTTTAGCATTAGTAGTAGTGGTCACGAGCCAGTTTACTTGATATCACCTAGATGAATTTTAAACTTCAGAAATAGGTTGCTACATGTAGATGAGGTTATGTGGCATATGAATAGGTGAGTTACTGAGGCCCGTGTTGTTGTGTCTAGATTTTAATAATCTCATCTCCACTTGGGAGAACTGGGTACTGTATTGCCTTACCATGAATTAGATGATTTTCCTTCAGTTTTCAACATTTTTAGTTTGAGATTGTTATATGGCCTAGACTCCATCACATTAGCTCTGGGAATGGCCACATTAATTAGGACTTCATCAAGATTTGCTTGAAATTAGGGAACAGTTGGTTCATGCTTTGGTTGTTCTGCCATTATTTTTGTCTGTTTTAAATGAACATAAGGAATCCTTGAGATTTTGGATAACAATTGGTTTTCCAAAATAGATTAAACAAGAAAGGGAAACTAATAAGAACATATAATGGGAAAAATATGAAGTTCTGCCTTTGACTTTAAAAAACTCAACTATTCAACATGGGTCATATATAAAGCTCGGCTTTTCTAGAAGCTAAACTAAAGGAAGCCCTATGGACTTTAAGGTAGCAGTCATCTTCACCCTAGTGTGACAGTCCCAGTGTATGCCTGCTGTCCCTGCAGAATTATCAACACATCTAGAGGAGACAGTATGGTTACCCAGGTTTTAGTTGACATTGAGATCAGTATTAGATTGTGGTGTGGTGGGTTCCTAAGATTGCTAATTCGGCTTCAGGTTACACTAGAAGAAATAAAGGAATCTGAAGCAAGAGGATTCAAAGTCTCATTACCCTCTGCATAGATGAGGTCCCAGCTGATGTGTATCATCCTGAGCACCACATGTCAGAAGGGCAGCAGTACACAGGAACACTTCTTCTAGAAGATGGTCAGTATGTTCTGAAAGGGCTTGGAAACCTCATAAGAGAAAGTGTTAAAAGCAGTGCCGGAATGCATTCCTGGAAAACAGAAGACTTAGAACACGTAGTAGCTGCCACTCAACACCGGAAGGCTTGTTATGGGGAATCAGAATTAGGTGGATCCTTTGGGCTTCCAGAAACCAGTGAAGAGCAATTCTAAGGAGGTTGTAGAGAAGGGACAGGGGAAGTTGGCATTTTAATGACCTTGACAGAAGTTCTGTCCCTTTTATAAACTAAAATGCTTTAAATAACTGGCAAAGATCTAGTAGACCTGGTAAATTAATCCTGATAAATGAGAAAGTAACTCTCTTGCGTAACTTGCGTAACTCTTTAGAATTAACTTTACTTTTATTACTTCAAACAAGAAATAATTCTTAACTAAATTTATGTTCATGAAGTTATTTTGATTCTGCCTCTTTGGTGCTAATGGATCTCTCTCCTCCCTAGTCCTTCCTTATTTCATAAGGATTAAATTTGGATCTGTGTTTTCATGGCATGGTAGTTCTTCACAAGCTCTCCCTCCTGCCCTGTTTCCCCCTAATTTTTTTCACACTCCTCCTTCACACCAGCTTATTGTCTCTTAAACATACTAGGCCCTTCCTACTTCTCTCTCCATGCTTTTGCAAAGGAATCCTCTCCTCTCTCTCTCTCTCTCTCTCTCTCTCTCTCTCTCGTATTCCTAGTGTTACTTCTGTTACAATACTTTCCTGATTCATCCAGGCAGATGCAGCTTCTTCTGGGTGCCTCCATTTCTATTACATTTGCCCCTAATGTGCTTATCTCAGTGTACGGTAGGAAGAAACACTAGGTAGGTATCTCTGCCTGGCCCAGTAGTATCTTTTGAGCTGAAATTGGGTAGATTTAAGTCGAACTCTGCTGCCAGCCTGACCTAACATCTCATAATTCCCATTCTTTTCTGTTGTCACTAATATACAAGAGATCCATAAACACGTGAGCTTGATTTTCTTCATTCACTCGACAAGTATTTATTGAACACCTGTTAGATAACAGGCATTGCTGGGAGCTTGACTGTACAATACGATTGATTCTTCAGAGGTACACTGATGACCTAGTGAGGGACCCAGATATGGTACGTGCTGTCAAATGAAGTGAGCACACATAATCACCATGGGAGCGATTCAGTTGACTGTTGACCTTGCTGTCTCGATTCATTTCTCTACCATACATAAAGCGTCTTCCACGCCAAGGTCTGTGACTTGGGTCCTGACTACAGAAGATGCCATGGATGCACCATTAAGGAGAACCTACCCTGCAGTTTTACCCTTGAGTAATCCCTTCAAAGGGAATTAGATGTAAATAATATACTGATGTTTATCTACCTTGGGGGGAGAAGGTAGTAATGGTGAATGGCATCAGAATCCATAGCCATTCATTCTGGTTTTATCACTTACAGATACTGTAAGGCAAAGTCACAGGGTGTGAGACTTGTTAAACCACCTCTTTTTCACTCATGTCTTAACTTTAAACACTACGGTTTGCCTGTTTGTTTTATAGAAACTAGAAAAACTGCTTTTGGAATTATTTCCACAGTGAAGAAACCTCGGCCATCGGAAGCAGATGATGATTCTCTTCCAGCTTGCAAGAAAGCCAAGTGTGAGGGCTGAAAAGAATCCCCAGTCCTTGTCAGCGCTCCCTTCCTCCATTTGGTAGTCCGTCCACCACAATGGAAATAAAAGCTTTGTATGCTTTACTGTTTTCCTTTGGAGCTAGGAATTGGTAGTCTATGAAAACAATTTTATATTCAAGCCATTAAAATAACAAAACCTAGTGAAGCAGTAAAAAAGAAGACCGCCAGCTTAATAGAATTTTGATATACTTTAAGAGAAAAACAGAGACTGGCTTATTTATTATTTGTATTAAGGATAAACAGCAGGTATAATTGAGTAAGATGCTTCAGTATTTCTGGGCAGTTGGGTGGTTCAGTCTGTTAGGCGTCCGACTTTGGCTCAGGTCACGATCTCACAGTTTGTGAGGTCGGGCTCTGTGCTGACGGCTCAGAGCCTGGAGCCTGCCTCGGATTCTGTGTTTCCCTCTCTCTCTGCCTCTCCCTTCCCCCCCCACCCCCCACCCCCAAAACAAACATTAAAAATAAATGTTTTTTAAGATGTTTTCAATATTTCAAGACTCTTGAAAAATGTTTCTTCTTCATTTAAAAGTACATGCTTTGCTGCTTTACTTGATATACATGGCTTATTATTTTTCAGTCTTATGCAAAAAGTGGTTATCTTGAGGCCTGTTAAGCCATACTAAGGGGTTGGCTGTTAGTCAATCTATTCTTGTTGTAAACCTCTCTCTCATTATATTCATCAAATCAAAGTTCTTCCTAAAAGAAATTGCTGTAAAGGTTGTGGAAGGAGAAAGTGCATGTAAAATCACAGCCTCTTCCTTTGCTGGTTCTTACCTCCATGATGTTCTTGAAATAGAATTCCCTCCTTTAAGTTGAAAGTCCCTAAAAACCTAATACTGATTTTCCTAATAGCAGTATTAAAAATATCTAACCATTGTACTCAACCAACTTAGGAAATAATTTTTTTTAAGTAGTAGAATCAGTATATTAAGAAGAAGTTGCCTTTTTTTAACAAATGTGCATTTATGTTATATTGATATGAAGAAAATAAGTGAGAAAAAGAACACTATTGTGAAAGAGGAAAGATAATTTTAAAAAAAGAAAGCTTTCGGGGTGCTTGGGTGGCTCAGTCAGTTAAGTATCTGACTCTTGATTTTGACTCAGGTCATGCATGATCTCTTGTTCATGAGTTTGAACCCCGTGTCAGACTCTGCACTGACAGTAGGGAGCGTGCTTGGGACTCTGTCTCCCTCTCTGCTTCTCCCCCACTCACGTTTATTCTCATTCTCTCTCTCTCTCTCTCTCTCTCTCTCAAAATAAATAAATTTAAAAAAAGAAAGCTTTTGGGGTGCCTGGGCGGCCCAGGCGGTTAAGCATCCGAGTTTGGCTTAGGTCATGATCTCGCGGTTCGTGAGTTCGAGCCCCTTGTCGGGCTGTGCTGACAGCTCAGAGCCTGGATCCTGCTTCGGATTCTGTGTCTCCCTCTCTCTCTGCCCCTCCCCTACTCATGCTCTGTCTCTGTCTCTCAAAAATGAATAGATGTTAAAAAAAAAAAAAAATTAAAAAAAAACATTCTGTCAGTCTCACTTATGAATATAGTTGCTAAAGTAAAATATTGGTAAAGAGAAACTATTAAAACAGTATACCATGGCAGGTGAGATTTATTCTAGGAATGTGAGGATATTTCAGTTCTTCTTAATGTACTTCTTCATATTTATTAGTCAAATAAGGAAAATCAGAGTTGTCTTAACGGGTGCCAGAAAGACATTTGATAAAACTTAAAACCCACTCCTGGTTGTAATCATAACCAGGGCAGAACACAAGTAAAAGAATATTTCACACACACACATATGTATGTGTGTCCATATATATTTATATATTGTTTATATTAAGCATGAAGTCTCTAAAGACAGAGCATTTTTGTCTGACTTCCTCTTGAGCAATTTGATGGATTAGTCACCTCCATTCCCCTCTGTAAAACTGATGGCCGCCGCCGCTGAGCCCGTATGCCACAGTCGGCCACTTCCTTGAGTGCCAGTTTGCGCCTCCCTCCACCCCACTTGGATTCTCCGAAAGTTAGGTGTGTGTTTCTTCACAAGTCTGTTTATGCCACTGTGACTAGCGTTGTAAAATAATATACGCTAACTAAACATTATGAAAACTATTGCACTATGAGGAACAAAAAAAAGAATTCCCAGGAAATCCAAGGTGATGCTTTCCCAGGAATTCTTTTTTTGTCTCTCCTAGCACAACAGTTATCACAATTTTTAGTTAATATATATATATATATATATATATATATATATATATATATATATATATATAACATACATAACAAAAGGTGAGCCACTGAAAAACGCTGTAGGGCGCCTGGGTGGCTCAGTCAGTTAAGCATCTGACCTCGGCTCAGGTCATGATCTCACAGTTCCTCAGTTTGAGCCCCACGTCAGGCTCTGTGCCGACAGCTGAGATCCTGGAGACAACTTTGGATTCTGTGCCTTCCTCTCTCTGCGCCCTCCCCCTGCTCGTGCTTGCTCTCTCTCTCAAAAATAAACATCAAAAAAAAAAAAAAAAAACAAAACCATACCTGCTGTCAAAGTAGGTGTGAACAGGACAACTAGGATTTGGGGGGATCCAGTAAAAATTCCACACTTGGATTGCTTCGCTCAAGTCTTAAGTTCTCTTTCTTCTTTAAAGAGACAGGGACTCAAGAAGACAGCTGTAGATTTCCCATCGGAGGGTCCATACTCCCAAGAACAGGCGCTCATCTTTACAGACCAGCATGTGAGTGTGCACTTATGTATTTTAAACTCAAAATATTTAAGGGGTCGTATGTTCAACCTCTTTTGATGCCCCACCTTAGTCTACTTTTTCAGCCAACTAGTTACGTGTGTCTATTTGCCCCAGTTGCACCAGATATCATAACTGAGGGAAGTTACTGCAGATGTGACTGTCCTCTTCATAAAAGAAGCGACTGGGAAAAGATTAGAAATGCAGGTACTTCTTTGTTTCTGCACGTTTGTTATGTATTTTGCAGTTGTGCCCACTTTCTACTTACGCGTAGGTGCTCGTCCTGTTGCAAAATCGGAGGGCGTGCTGGCCGGTCCTGCGAGAACAGCAGGCGGGTTTCCTCTTGAGGTTTATTCTTGTCAGAACATGACGCACTACTGATTTATTGCAACAAAATGACAATACCATAAATAAATGTTCAGCGCAGTGGTCAGTTAGGAACTAAGTGCACCAAAAGGTAATAGTTTTAGTTAATAAGTTACTATAAAATGTCATTTTAAGATGACTCTCTTCACAAAGACACAGATCATGCCTACATAAAAATATATATAGGACCTCTGTGAAGAAAACTCTTTACATGCAATGTTTTTAAAAGCTTACTTATTTTGAGAGAGAGAATCCCAAGCAGGCTCTGCGTGGTCAGCACAGAGTGCAACACAGGGCTCGAACTCACGAACTTTTGAGATCGTGACTTGAGCTGAAATCAAGAGTCGGATGCTTAACTGACAGAGGGAGGCACTCTTTTTTTGCGTGAGGAGGCATTGTTCACCAAAGTCTCCCCCAGAGTATGAATTTAATAAAATCCAAAACAGTGTCTGCATATATTTGCTTCTGTATACGTTTGGATTTTAAACTACATTTTGAAAGAATAAATATGAGAACAGCTAGGAAGTTTCTTAGAAAAACACTGGGAGGGACTTGTATGCCCCGATACTAAAGCGTACAGCAGGACCCTAGCGATTAAAACTGCATGACTGGTGCAAAAATGCATGTAGATCAATGAAAGAGTCGGGAGTTCAGAATGACTCCAAATGTAAGAAGAAATGAGGGACTTTTCAATTCAGTGGCATTGGCACAACTGGTTCCCTATGTGGGAATGGCAGCGCGGCATACCAAGTAAGTGCAAAGACGAGACGTTGCCTGTGTTAAAATCTGAACTTGCTAGTACTTACTGCCTGGGACCTTGCATAAATCACATAACCACTCTGTGCCTCACTTTCTTCATCTATTTTCATACCTGTGGTGCTACTGCAAGGGGTAAGTAGATTTATATTTGTAGAAGGCTCCAAGGAGGATCGGTCGACAGAATTACCTACTCTTTAAGTATCAGCTATTGTTCTATCATTTAGGAAAGAAAAAGCCTAATCCCTATCTTCTCCCCAATATACACCACACTAAATTCAAGCGGATTAAAGAAATTAAAAAAAAAACTTGTAAAATACTAGAGAAAAGGTAAGTACATTTTTTGTCTAAAACAACCTTGTGTTGGAAGAAACCTAAATGAGGTCATCAAAGCCAGAAATGCGAAGCTTGATTAATTTACATATAAATATAATGTTCTGTTAGAAACGTGCAAACAACTAGGAAAGTGCATTTATAATGCATCTTATAGAGCAGAGAGGTCTAGCATCCTTAGTAAAAGCTTAAAAATGTTTTTAAAAAACATATGCAACATGATAAATGCTATTAGTGTCCGACAGGTCCCTTTGACCAGGCTGATGTACCCCTCCTCCAGCTGCTTCAGATTTGGGCACTAATGGTTGATCTTCACTCTTCCCCAGAGCATTGCCCTTGGGCTGATGGAAGTTACCTTACCCAGGGATGCCTGGGAGGTTTTACACCCCCCACCCCTTGCAGTTGGCCCGAGGCCAATGCCTGACGCAGGGCATTCCCAGCCGGCTTTCTGGCCTCTGTGGCATGATTTATGCTCCTGAGCTGGGATAAGGCTGAGGAGAGACTTCTCCTGAAAGCACATCTCTGCCTGTTTCTTCTTCTGCCCTGTCCTGTTTCCCTTGTTGCCTTCCTAGAGCACGCTCAATAAATCACTTACGCAAGAATCCTCATTCCAAGTGCTGCTTCCAGGGAACCTGACTTAATAGAAAATGCAACAAAGATTGAACCAGAAAAACGCTCAATAAACATGAAGCTGCTGAACTTTCTAAGTAATCAAGGAAAATCCACCAAAAATAGATCTTTTGCTGATCAGGTTGAAAACTAAAAAATTTAGGGGCGCCTGGGTGGGTTAGTCAGTTGAGCATCCGACTTCGGCTCAGGTCATGATCTCACAGCTTGTGAGTTTGAGCCCCGCATCTGGCTCTGTGCTGACAGCTCGGAGCCTGGAGCCTGCTTCAAATTCTGTGTCTCCCCTCTGTCCTACCCCTGCTCACACTCTGTCTCTCTCTCTCTCAAAAATAAATAAACATTAAAAAAATGGAAAAAAAGAAAGATAAAAATGTATAAAATGAAACTTCATGATTTGGGGGAAATTTCTTCTACAAATGTATTTCTTCAGAAATAGCTGCTTAGGTGTAAAGGGTGCCTGCATCAGGACATTCATTGGACAATGTCTAAAATAATGGGAAATGCCCTCTCTGCACCCCCCCACTCTCTCTCTCTCTCTCTCTCTCTCTCAAATAAATAAACCTTAAAATAAAATAATGGGAAAATGGAAACAACCTAAATGCCCAATATAGGCCTAGTTAAGTGATCATCGTAAATTGAAACAAGGATACTATCTATATAGATGTGTAGACTAAATTGTTCAATTGAAACCAAAGTTACAAAACTAAATGTACAGTGCCTATGTGTAATGTGCACAGAAATAGCATGAAATAAGGATTATTGGGGGTGTTTGCTTTCTTCATTATTCATTTCTCTAATTGGCTTAATACTTGGTGAGTAGGTATTACTTCTTCAAGGGGAGAGAGATTTTTTCCCCTTGACGGGTAAAGGCAATCCCATAGATGTAAGACACCACTGGACTAAAAACAAAGTTCAACAGGAACCCAGGTGGGGATGGGGGACTCACAGTGTACGTAAGGGTCAAGGACGGCTTTGTGGAAAGAAGACAGCTAACCCGAAGGGGAGGAATGAGGAGAAATGGTGGGGTAGGGTGGGGTGGGAAGGAGAGCCTCCCAGGGAGCTGGCACAGTATATGAAAACAGAAAACCAAGTGCCTGGGTTTTGTAAGAACTGAAAATTCCAGAGCTGAAATTCAGAGTTTAGCTAAGAAAGTGATGAGAAATAGATGAGAATAGGGAGTTAACAGCAGTCAGATTTCAAGGATTTTTGAAAACATTAAGGAGTTTTCATTTCATCCTAAGGGAAACGGGAAGCCACTGAAGAATTTTAAAGAGGATGACTTGACCAGATTTGCATTTTAGCAAAGTCACTCTGGCCGAAACTTCAAGAACAGACTGGAGGGAAGAGAACCAGAAGCCAGGAGCTGGGCAAGGGGCCATTTGAGTAATCCGGGGGACACTGTGGCCGTCTGAACGTGTGGCTCCTGGGATGGGGGAAGTGGGCAGACTACAGAGCTGCTTAGGATTCTTGGTAAGAAGACTTGGAGGTGGGTTGGAAGAGAGGGGTGAAGAAAAGAGAATCAAGAACTAGCAGGAGTCTGTCGGTCAATGGGACATTCCCTTCACTGAGGAAAACACAAGACGAGAGACAGATTGTGGGCAAGGAGCTGGGTCAGGTGGGAAGAGGAGGAGCTTACAAGTTGACCACCTGTGTGACAGAAACTTGAAAGTTTTGCCTAAAGCGTTTATCTTTTCCATTAACAGAAGGTGACTGAGCTGGCCTTGTTCCAGTGGGACTTACCCATGCTGTTTCTCATGCTCTCTGCCTCTGTGCTACTGGAAATCTCTCTGTGGTGACACGGAAGTGTTTCAACCCTTACCCTCTTCTCCCCTCCCAGCTCTGGCGGGGAGGGGGACTTGAAGGTATCATAGAGAACTTGGTCACATGATAACTCACTAAGTTATGCTGTGGGAGACACCAGTACCAGCAAGAGAACTGTGACTCTCGTCGTAGGTGCTTTACTAGGAAGAAATGGGAGGATGCTGAGCCTTAAGGCAAGACTAGTTAGAGCCAGGACCCTAGCAGGAGGACAGAGGGATGGCAAAAGGGGATTGATTGAGAGGGAGGGAGACAACGGAGGGACTGAAGCTCCTGATGCCCTTGGAGGTTAGGAGACTAGATACAAAAGACCCAAAAATATTTCAGACTGTCCTCACAACTTAGGTGCCCATGACCAGCTAACTGGGACACCTTCTGGTTGTGGACAGTGCGAGTACACACTCTCGGTGTTAGAGGCAAAGCTGAGGCTGTGTGTTAGTTATCCCATCTGGGATGAGTTTTGAGGGGAGGGGTACCAGTACCAGCATTTCACGTTGGCCTTCATACATTTCCTAAAGGGCCAGACTTTTCCCATGACCTTGCCCTTGCCTGTGTCTCTCTGCTGTCTGGAACACTGGGCTTGAATGATTTAGTTTATCCTTCAGACTCCCCTGAAAAGTCTGTAGACATCCCTGCCCTTTGCAGCTGAGACTCTCACAGGACTCTGTTTTTTTACTTCGCTGTACTTACCTCAGACCATTCCTATATATTTCTAGGATTATTTCTTTAATATTTATCTGTTCCAGGAAGGCAGGGCAAGGACCATCCGGTTTTCTCATCACAGGTCTTAGCACCTGGTCCAGCATCTGGCAACAAAATGGCTCCCCTTGAAGGTCAAATAGCATTGACCAGGTGTGTTTCCCCATGGGCAGCCTCTGACACCAACAGTCGGTGTCCACAATAATCACTAAACCCCAGATTAGCCCTGATGGGAACTTCGTAAAGAGCCCTTGTTTAGCTTGCAGTAATCACTCTGCCCACCAGGGGTCTCTTTCTCCCCATCACTGGGGCCAAAAGAACTCTGGAACACCCCTGTATCTTGACGATGGTTTTCACAGCCTTGTTGCTCTACGTGCTGTTGTGGTGTACCCCCACCTCTGCATCACCTGGGAGCTCATCAGAAATGCAGAGTCCCAGGCCCTGCCCGCCACGGGATGGATCAGAATCTGCATTCTAGCAAGGTGGTCTTGCTTAGACCACTGGCGGTCTGTGTACACATTAAATACTGAGAGGTCCTATTTCACAGGACATTTCTAATCTGAAAAACTCGGAAGAGAAAAAAACACTTCATCGAAATGGCCTTTTTCATCTGGTTCTTTCCCACCACACTCATAGAAGTACTTAGAGGTTCAGAATTTGCTTTTATTATGAATATAAAATAGACATACAACATAATATACATTTACACATTTACACTTCGCAGTCCCTTTCATCTTTTTCGAGCAGATTCAACTCTGCACGGCCCAGCGGTCCACTCCCGCCACTACATCCCACCCCTTACACTCACAACATTCTCTTCACCTTGGTACCACATGTGACTTGGTAAGAAATACCAGACCCAGGCATAAAACAATTGGCTTTACCGTCCTTCTCACAGAATCCCTTTCATTCTACGGTTTCCTTTCCTGTCACGTCATGCCTTCCGTTGCCTCGAACTTCAGCATTGAAAATTCAGGAGAAAAGAGGGCTGCAATAATCACCCTTGTCTTTTAAAAACACCTTGAAATAGCTTCCACGAGCGAGGCGCACATAAGTAGACACTGACCACATTGCTCGTTAACATGGTTCAAGATCTGCCGGAAGGATCTGAAGTGTTCTATACAAATGAAGCTTTGCTCACCAAATGGATGATTGTGAAGGATCTGAGTATCAGCGGTGTCGAAGTAAATAAATAAATAAATAACCAGGAACAAATAAAAATAGAGTGTGCTTCACTAAGGGACATGTCTATACCTCTAGCCCCGTGCTTTCTCAAAACCTCATTAGGTGCAGCTTTACAACAGGTGGATAGAAGCTGGGTTTTATGACTAGTTGCTCTTCTTTGGGGCCGTGCCCTCAAAATGCCAGTGAACAACGATGAAAGAGGCGTGGTTTCCTTCAGAAGGAGGCCAGGCGACAGGTTTTGTAGGAGTTCTCCTTGAGGCTGTCAAATATTGCTTTGGTTCCATTCTGCCAGTGTAGCACCAGATCCATCGGGGTCTTCCCAGCCTAATCAAAATACATGAGGAAATTTGACTTCCAGATGGGAGGCATTTATAAATTCGCATCCTCTGTGTGTGTGTTTAATGAGGTAATGGATAGGTGTATGCTTTATTGAACTGTTTTATGCTTTCCACTATGAGTGATTTGCAGTTTATATTCAAATCAGCCCTTCACTGTTTCTCACAGTAATGCTTTTGGCATTTCAGATTAGCAATGTTTGTTGTTGTTGTTGTTGTTGTTGTTGTTGTTGTTGTTTTTCCCTGTGGGACTATCCCAGGTTTGGGTAAAAATCCCTGGTCCCTAGGTAGTAAATGGCAAGAGCATGCAAAGTCATTTTGAAATTCACAAAATGGCTCTATGCATCTTCAGGATCCTGCAGAATGGGCACGGGGAAGTGGTGGTCAACAACCAGTTCCGATCAATTTGGAAAATGATTCCCAATTGATAAAAACTGGTGGTAAGTGAGCTGCTTTGACACCCTGGCTGGTGTCCTCAGGTACCCTTCAGAACAATTACTGCTCAGAGGGGTAGAGTTTTCACAACTGCTCAGAAGTTACATTGGGATCTCCCAGGAAATTTCATTTTTTCTTGGAGGTGACATCAACAGTGTGGAAGTAACTTTTGAGACCAAAATTCCTTGTCCCTTATGCATGTGTCTCAAGACATTTATAAAAAGGAAAACCATGTCACTTCTCAATTCTTGCCTTTAAATATGAGAAGTCTTAAATTTTTCCACCTCTATTCATTTGGAAGTCTCTCTAACTCAGAGACGGTAACTCAGACACTGGCAGCTTTGAGATGCAAATCAGTCTAGAGACCTGTTTTGTTTGGGCCCAACCAGAGTTTAGATTTTTTTTTTAAAAGCTGGACATAATTGGCAACAGTTGGAAATTAGATTTCCCAACTGACTTTGTGAGCTCTCTGAAGAAATCAGAAGAATTGGTAGCATGATCCCTGTGGATCCACAGAGCAGCAATGGACTGGGCTAGGGACAAGCCCTTTAAAGTTTTGTGCACAGACTCCTGCAGCCGCCATTTAAGTAATTTAGGTGCTCTGCTGCCATGTACTTATTTGAACTAGTGGCCCTGTAACCTTGATTTTGGAACTTCCCACCTCTGTAGCATCTTCCTTGAGAAACACTCTCACGGACACGTGATGGCGGAGTTTTGGACAACAATAGAATAATGTATTGTGTGTCATTTCCAGTTCCCTTCAAGATGGTGTCCAATGGCTCACAGGTCCATTGGGCCAATGACATTAATCGTTTCTGGGCGCTTATGCTGTGGTCTGATAATTCAGAACCGTTGGTATATTTTGGGCTATTCTTCCATGAGTTCCTTCAACTCTTCTCTGTTAGAATTTATCTTCTAATTTTCTAGCTACTTACACAGTCTCCCCAAGTATGTACGCTATTTCTTTCTGCTGGTAGTGTCTCACTGCCTAAACGAAATCATTTTTTCTGCAGTTTCAGAGATCTCATTAAATCTCTTTTTCTGGTAATTTATTTACATTATTAGATAAGACCAATCTCACTATCAAGGGAGCCTACTATTAATCCCATCCAAGCAGTCTCTATTTACTGCTTTTATCTTTTGTTCTTATCACCGAGACAGTTTTGTGGGTTTTTTTTTTTAATGATAAAATATTCCTCTCGGTCTCATAGTAACACAATAAAGGGAAGAAATTATTCACAGTATATGATGACTGGGGTTTTCTTTTCCTTCTTTGTAAAGTGATTCTCCACCAAATCTTTCAAATTATTTCTTTAGTAATTTATATCCATTCCTCTCAGTGGTATTTTTAAAGCTTATATTAGATGATGTTTGTCTGGAAATTGGGACCATGAGAAAAAGTTGGTTCTATTCCCTGGCTTGCAGATGAAGCTAAATTAACACGTACTTGTAGAAGGGACTTATACGAGCATTTTCAGGGCCTAAATATAGGAAATTATTTTGAGGGATATGCAGATAAACCAAAGTGGAGAATGGATAAAAATTATCTCAAAAATATAGGCAACAGCATGTCTAGCCTTGGAAGAAAGGGGTAGCATGGCATGCTGTTGTAAGGGGTGGGGGTGGGGGAGACTACTCAGAATTACTCCTATTAGATCTTGATTAATTTCAGTTCATTGGCTCTTGGCCACATTGACCAATGTGGAATTTTATCACTTCAGGAATGGCGTCTGTCTTTATACCTGACTACCCCAGGCCTGGCTCAGCCAGGGGTGGCCAAGGCAGATTGGGCTTGGGCTTGGGAGAGGGAACAATTTGACCTGTATTTTCAAGACCAAATTTTAAAAGAATCACCAGACACTATACCAGCGCCAAAACAGTCATGGCGGGCTACACCCATCTCTGACCAGGTGACCTTGCCAAGGTTAGCAGTGTCTTCATGGCAACGTTAGCAACGTTGTTACAGGGCATTTAAACATCAAAAGGCTGCCCCCAACCCTGAAATCCTACAGCTGTGGGACTATTTTCAAGTACATGAGATATGTTTTTGTTAAGAAGAAAGCCCCCAAGCAGGAACGGCTTAGTTCAGGTACTTACACAATTCTTGATGTTGAGGTCAGCCCCGTACATAATTAGGAGTCTGATCATCTTGTAACGGTTCAGCCTCACGGCGTCGTGCAGAGGGGTATCTCCTTCCTAGAGAAGCAGAGTCAACAGGCTAAAGGTGGACCTGAGGCCAGGAAGTGAGTCCCACAAGGGCACCTAGCTTGGGGAGGGATTCCAGATAAGTGAGGGACGAAGTTGCAGGAGGCGGAGCTTGGCCCAGGTACTCACTCGGTCTTTGGCGTTGAGGTCCGCTTCACAGGCGATGAGATGCTCTGCACACTCGTAGTGACCGGTCCTCACCGCCACGTGCAGTGCTGTGCTGAGCAACTGGGAAATTGAAGAATGCAACCGATTCGCTGGGTGCGGGGACAGAGGCCATCCCAGACCCCAAAGCATGTGGGAGGGGGACAAGTGGCCACTCTGGTATCCCACACAGCCTGAGCTTCCAGCTGACCCAAACAGTGAGGTGGCTTTGGGAAAGAAAGGGGAAGGGGAGGAAGGTGGTGGAGGGGAGGAGCAAGAAGAGGAGAAATACCTTATCCCGAGCACTGATTTTTGCTCCTTTGTTCAGCAGCAATTTTAAGACATCCAGGTTTCCTCCGCGGCTTGCCCAGTGGATGGCTGTGGATTCAAGCTATAGCAGAAGGTAAAGGGGTGCGACTTAATGTAAAGAAGAACTGGTCAGAGGAATTAGTGCTTGGTTCTGAGGGCCAGAAATACCCGATTTGCTAAGGCATCCATGGTGACACTGGATTGTCCCCCTCTGGGTTGCTAATTCTAAGTATTGTAGCAGAAGGCTCTGGCCAGATGCATTCGCTAAACTGGACGTGTGTGGACGTGAGTGTATGCAGTCCTATGTGTGTATCTGTGTGCATGTATTTGCATCGTTAGAAAACTCAAATCTAACAAATATTTTTTCTTTCTTTTTTTTTTTTTTTTTTTTGGTAAAAGCATAAAAACTACAACTTGTAGAGAATTTCCACTTGCCAGAAAGGTGCTACACACTTTCAATGGGTTGGTCCTCCCAGCAGGTGTGACTGCCCTCATGTTGCAGGTGAGCAAACCAAGTCTCCCAAATAGTCAAGTTTTTTGCCCGAGGAAGCGCAGTTAGCAAGTATCAGAATAGATATTCAAACCCACATCTGCCCGGAACTTTCATCCACTTTTGCCAAATAGACTCAGAAGTTCTAGACAAACGCATTTTAAAATTCTGGCAGAATGCAAGTAGTCCCTTCCAAGATTTTAATCTGGAGCTGTCACCTCTTCCTGTGTCCCTGTTGTTTTGTCTCATCTCTTGCTGGTTCTCTGCTGTCATCTGCACCAGCACAGCCTCTGTAACTCAGCTGCCACCGCCGGTGGTCACTGCACACTGCCCTTACTCTTAAGAGCTGCCCTCTTCCCCACTCTGGTATATTCCTGGCCTTCCAAATCACACACTCAAGAATTTGAGCGTCTTTTCATGCAAACTTTATTTATTTTTTATTGTTTTTCTGTGTGTTCGTCTTTTGGGTTCAATTTCATTCAAGTTCTTTGGACTTTTTCTTTTTTTTTAATATCCCTTTTCCACTTTGCTATAAAGTCAAATTGAGTTGCATTTAAATAAATAAAGCCTATTCCCAGCTCAATCTGCAGTTCATGAAATATGCTGTCTGCTGGTCTTTGTAGAAATCACAGTGGTTGAGTTATTGAGGTCTGAATAGCAGCTACTTTCCATAGATGCAATTCATTCCGTAGGCAGTTTAGCCCCCAACCTCACTGATGGCATCTATCATATAAGGTGTACAGCTAGAGAATTCTGACACATTGCTGGCAGCCACGGGGCCATGAGCAGACTGCCGTGGATAATGGAAGGACAGGGACACTGAGAGGCAAGTGCTGACTGTATTACTTCTCAGTAATGCTACTGACTTGATACTGACCCAACTCTCTGATGAGGATATTGAATTCTGTGCAGAGGCTTTCACTGCCTTCTTTTCCCTGGAACACTCCTCTGCTTTTCAGTATGTATGGAAAATACTTTCCACATGACCTAGTCCCATCTCCCAACTTCTCTTTGTATGGAGAAATGAGCTTTCGCCCTGTTCTCTCAGATCAATTTTCAATCCAATCAACCCCGTTTTTCATTGTAGGTTTTCACGAGCGTATAGTCTACTTATTTTGGCTCATTTCCAAACAAAGAAATATATTTACCATATCACGGAATTCGATCTGGGCTCCAGCTTCCATTAACTTCTCCACAATTGCCAAGTGTCCTTCTAAGCAGGCTCTGTGAAGGGCTGTCCGTTTATACTGTCAGAATAGAGATTTAAAAAGAGAGACAGCGATGCATATAAAAATGAGCATAAATCCTTCTAAGGGCTGTGGAGCTGGGGACTCCAGTGACCTAATTAATAGAAACTCGAGTGCTTCTTTTGGAATTAGAAATGTCAAATTTACTAAAATTGCAGAACTAGAACAATTATCCTACAAATGAGGTTTGAGTTTCCTACAGGTACATTTCTAAGCCCTCAGAGGTCTATGTGGAGGGATATGAATTTAAAGTTCAAAACTACCTACATGCTGACATTTCCCTTTCTTGAATTCTGTGCCTTCATTGTTTGTGTAGAATTTGCCATGCAGATCAGATGGCTTTCTTCCATCTGGGACTGTTGCTAGGTTGAATATCAAAAAGCATTCAATTCTTTTTTAAGAGATTGGGGGGAGGGTTAAGCCTCTGACTTCGGCTCAGGTCATGATCTTGTGGTTCGTGGGTTCAAGCCCCATGTCAGGCTCTGTGCTGACAGTTCAGAGCCTGGAGCCTGCTTCTGATTCTGTGTCTCCCTCTCTCTCTGTTCCTCCCCTACTCGCGCTCTCTCTCTCTCTCTCTCTCTCCCTCAAAAATAAATAAACATTAAAAAACAATTAAAAAAAATGGAGGAGTCATTTTTAGTTCACCGCCTGAAATGATTCTCCAGCTGGGAAAGGATGCAAAAAGGAGTAGAAGAAGGCTTTGTATGAATGGATTCATAGCCTATTTGGCCTAGAACAATTGTTGGCATTATTCACTCCAGTGTGCTCTATTTACAGATAAGAAAACTGAGGTCTAGAAAAAGCAAATTAGCTGCCAAAAATCAAATAGCCAAGTAGTGAAAGAGCCACCACTTGAACTCCAGTCCACAGATTCCTTGTGTAAGGCTGATGTGTTTGGGTCCAATCAAGGATGATTCTGAGGTGCCTGGGTGGCTCAGACAGTTAAGTGTCCAACCCTCGGTTTCAGCTCAGGTCATGCATGATCTCATGGTTTGTGAGCTCGCGCCCCATATCAGTCTCTGAGCTGACAGTGCAGAGCCTGTTTGGGAATCTCTCTCTGCCCGTCCCCCACTTGCACACATGCTCTCTCTCAAAATAAATAAATAAACAAAAAAGTTATTAAAAAAAAAAAAAGATGATGCTGTTATGTATTTCTCCAAAAGGGATTCGTTGGCCCTGCCTTATTAAAAGACTATCCCAGGAATATAAAAAGTTATAGACAAACTGAAAAAGCAGTCAGAAGTACCAAAAAAAAGATGCAATCCACAGCGCTAATCCAGCCTCTTTTTTCTGGATTGCCGTGCTATCCTAATATGCTACCCGCATATGTGGTAACAGCTGGGGAAACTGTTTCAGGTGGATTGGTTTTTGGCATCATGTTAGCAAGGCTGAAGTTAAGCATAAGAAACACAAAATTAATGAGCTGGATTTTGCAGCGCTTTGTGTAAGCCTTACCTCATCACAGACATCTGGATTGTTCTTGTCTGACAAGAATTTTTCTACTACTGGCAGCTTATTCTCCAGGGCAGCCTTCAGGAACCTAGGTACATCCACAGGTTCCGTCTAAAGCCAAAAAAATAACGTGAGAGTTACCGCGAGCTTTCCAGCATTTGCCCAAACCCTCCACAGATATTTCTTCCCCTGTAGCATAATGCCAGACGTGTAGTACCACAAAAAGCAGACAGTCCTTACAATGATTTCAGGTTCAGGTTCCTTCACGACCGAAACTTTAGTCTTCCTGTATTTTTTCCTTTTCTTCAGCTGAATGATTATTTCAAGGTCTTCTAAATTTTCAAGCTTTGATCTTTGTTCTAGTTTTTTCTTCTTGAGCTAAAAAAGAAATCCATATTTCAAAATATGGTGAGTTCTACTGACAGGCATTCTGGTTGTGTCTAAACAAAATTGTGCAAGGTCTGAGAGAAGTATGTGAACAGTTTGAGCAAAAAAAGAGAAGAAACAAAACAACTTTAAAACTAATCTTTGATTTTGACTTAGTGACTTCTTAAGTATTTGGGGTCTAATCTTTCAGCTAATTGCCTTCACCTTCGTATCTCTTGTTTGTAGTTTTTGACTAATTGGAGATAGGATCTAGTCTATAAGTGACGATCTTGTAACCCTTTCCATAAACAAACCCCAGATTTCTGTAGACTTTTTTATTTAACTCAAAAGAATCCAACAGTAAGCGTTAAGCCCTGAAATATCAATGCCAATCTCTTTCAGGTGGCTTAGTAAGAAACCGACTGTCCTGGGACTACTGCTAACTAATGCATGCTTTCTCTGTGATTAGTAAGCGATGCAAATTCACCCAGCAACACAGAATTTGTCAACACAGATAGTAAACGCAGCCAAACAATGATTCATGGACCACAAGCCACATTACTGAGAAAAAGAGGTCTCTCTTGCTTCGGACTACCTAGACCGTGTATGACATCAGAAAGTCACTGGACATGTTTCTCTTTCCAAGTCTTTCAAGCAGACGATGATCATAGAACAGTCTGTCATTGATTTGGAATCCAGAGGTCATAGTCTTGCTAAAGAATTAGTTCCTACAACCTGTCCTATAAAAGTTGCCTCTTTATGGATTTGAATTTGGCAGAGAAACATCTTTGGAACGGCTGCTTTTATTTGGTTCTCTCTTTTCTCCTTCCTGCCTGGCACCTCTTTCCTCTGTCCCGTCCCCAACTTCCCATTAGTGGAATCCAGGGAATCTCCTTACCTCTGCCTCTCGCTCTTTCTCAATCTTCCACTGCTGTTCCCCCAGGCTCAGGGAGTGGGCTGGAAGTGTTTTCAGGTCCTCTTGTTTCTCTATGGTAACAGCAGCTTCATACTCCCCATCTCTGAAATCCTCGGGAAGGAACTCCCCAGTCTCTCCGCTGTTGTTCTTCTTCCCCGTAACCTATGAGGGAAGAAAACTGTAGTGTCAGAAGGTGCAAGACCTGTCCTGGAGTCATTCTTCAAAGAGGATGCTGCAGGAGGGCTCTGGTCCTCCCTGGCTGGTGACAGCCTCCTCTGTGAGATGTGCTTTCAGATCCCGGGCTGGGACCCACTGCGGCAGGATTCTAGGATTACCTTCAGGTGATCGTCCTCTTCTCTAGCTAAATCAAGGCTTAGATTAGGTTGATATGTTTAAACCCACTTTGAACCCACTCAATCCCATTTCTCCTAGGAAAACTGCCACCCCTCCATGATTATTTAAAATTCTTCCGTGATTATTTAAAATTGCTCCATTCATAATTTCTTCCAATTCTTCCATGACATTTGGCCTTGAGTTGTAAAGTTTCCAGACATATCCTCACAATAAAACTTCTTCCCTGAGGCATCTTCATACCTGCCTGTGAATCTGCGCTTTGGTAAGAAAACCAAAGGAGAAGATAATAAATCGGAAATAGAGAACTCATTACTACCAGCTCCATTTTTCCAGTTTCACTTATTTCATCACATAAGCCAACCATTTTCCGTAGATGACATCAGAGTCCCTGCGCATCATGCCTGAATAAAAGGACATTTCTATTTTCAAATACAAATCAAGACCGAACTGATTTTCGCTGCGAAATGATAACGTGTCTTACGTACCAGCTCTTCTACCTTCATCACCATCATGTCTGCCTGAGGTTCGGTTTGTCTGTGTGTTTATTCCCCCGTGGAATGAATCCCTTGAGTCGGCCCTGCTGAGCCCCTCCACCCCGGCCAGCTTATATAGCGAGGGCTGGGTGAGATAATCTTCCAACCTGGGAACCCAAGTAACAGCCCGGCCCCCACCCGTGGCCAACTCAGAGGCAGGTGAATTTTCATTCCAGACTCAGTGTCTGGGAAGCCGAAGAGGGAGGGGATGACCAGTAACCCCACTTAATATGTGAATCAGGAAGAAATGTGAGAGGGCCATTCCTTTGGCGGTGACCACACCGCTCAGCAATGTGAGCCATCTATTTATCGAGAAGCCAGGGGACAGCTGTCTGTTGCTATTGCACCACAGCACTGCTCCTGTTCCTTCTTTGTCAGCTTTCATATGACTAACCCTATCAAGAAAATGTAAATGCCCTGCATATCACACTGCCAATAATATCTTGCTGATAACCAGACTTATCAACACTTCACTTGGGGGAAGTGTTGCTTCAGGACATCCTATTCGTGGGTAAACAGTCTGAGAGGAAAGGATCCGGGGTTCTAATGGCCCTTGTCTATATCTGTTTGGAATTCTCTGGAGTGATGTCTGGGGCTAAAAAGGCCCCATGACATGCCATCTTACCATCATTGTAAGAAATTGAAAGCATTCAGTGATGCACTTTTATTTCATGGTGTCACTGGCCATAATTAGCACATTACGTGCTCGCTGTCATCTAAAACTGCATACTTACCGGAGCCTTTTTGATTCAGATGGTCCCAAGAAAGATTATAGGAGATCAGTATTAGCAATGGCATGGTGTCGATTAGGTCATAGAGCCGAAGTTCTCAGATGCTATCGGTAAAACACTCGCCTGTGGGAGCTTGTCAAAAATGCAGATCCCCTGGCCCCACTCCAGGCATTCTGAATTGATTTATGATGGGTCCTAGGAACCTGCATTTTTCAAAGCACCCATATAACTCTGATGCATCAGGCTTTGAGACACATCGCTAGAGGGGCAGAGAGCTTTGCTCTAGGGAGGGATGAAGAGGACCTCTGTTTCTGGTTTCTCATCTGAGGCGTTAAATCATGTAAAAATATTTAGGTCCTTTTACGGTTCAAGAAGAGATTGGGATTGTACCTTCAAAGCCATTCAGAACCTTAGTGTTTTCAGTAAGAGAAAAAAGGGGAAGAATGAGAGAAAAAGTAGTATTAATGGAGGGGAGTATTAGGATCTATGTTGACCTTTCTGGATCTGTCACCCCTCAGACTTACCCACCCCACGAAACATGGCTGCCAGTCTCTTCTCCCTTTGATCAGCCCATGGACATTTTCTGGAACTGTCAGAATGAGACATTCACCCCCAAAGGAAAAGCAATGGTAAAGAACCCTCCTAATAACTCCCGTATCTGTTCTGGTCCCCTAATGTTCTTTCCTAAAAGGGGTTTTACTTAAAGGAAATCTCCTGGTGTTTTCTTTGAGGTGGACACAGCTATTCCTGTCTTCATTGATTTCTTCATCTAAGTGAGAAGTGGCCATTTTAGTTTTTCCTACCATTTCTCATGGCTTTTTGTTCCAGGCTTGACCCAAACTGAGGACAGTATTAGGAGACATCTTTGGGGAAGGGCCAGGGGGTGTTTAAGGGTCTAGAATATGGAATCTCACAGCTACTTGTACCCTCAAAGTTTGAGAAAGACCAGTGCTTTCATTTTACAGAGGGTGGTGAGGCATAGAAATGGTGAGTAACTTGCTGCAGATACACAGCTGGTTGGTGGATACTGGGTTGAAGAGTTTCGATTGCATCCAATAGGAACAGAGAATCACTGAGCACAGAGCAGCTTTTCAAGGAAAGTTCATACCTAGACCCACTCAGGGCCCAACCAAAACTGGTAGGTAATAGGCTCTTCAGTGTTCAGATCACTTCAAAAAAATGCAAGCAGTGGTGGGGGGGATGGCTCATCAAGCTCTGCTCTTCCTCCAGTCACTGAGTTTTCCCCTCAAGCCTGGCTGATTCTGTCTGGGAAGCTCCAGGAAGTCTTGAAAAGAACTTCGCAGAGGCCGACAGTTGAGGACGGTTGACCGAACGGGCTGAACCTAGAGAAAGGAGCGAGCTGGGAAGATCCTCCCTTATTGTCAGGTCAGCAAAATCCCTGTCGGACCTCTCCACTCCCCTTTCCCCCATGTTGATCCAGTCAGCATTATAAACCAAGATGAGATTGTCTCTTCAAAAAGTGGTGCCAGGGGCGCGTGGGTGGCTCAGTCAATTAAACCTCCAACTCTTGATTTCAGCTCAAGTCATGATCTCACAGTTCATAGGTTGAGCCCTGCATCAGATGATTCTCTTTCTCTCAAATAAGTAAACATTTAAAAAAAAAAGAAGAAATTCTAGATACATTTAGCTCCCCAATAACACATAAGACAAAATTGCATTTTCAAATCATTCCTTTTCATCAAAATTGAGAACTTCTCAATTAGAGGCAAGTTTTTAAAGAACCTCCTTCCTGTAAAAGTTCACCTAGTGGGGTAAGTTCTGAAAAGTGTATATTTGGCTGGATCGTACTCTCAAACTAGGCATAACCTTTCCTATCCAAGATGAATTAAGACAAAAAAACCTTCAAGTTAGTTCTACAATTATTTAACAACCCAGTGTCAACCATCTATGGACAGAATGAACAGGGGAATGGTTCCTGAGCTTTGCCGGAATTACCCCCGTGAACCTTTTCCCCAGTTTCTGCAGAGTTTATGCATTTTGAGTGGGGCCAGAATTATAGCCCTCTTTACAGCTGGAGAAAGTGAGGCAGGGGAGCAGAGCATATACAGCACTTACTGTCACCCAGGGTTCCAAAAACTTGCCTAGACACCACCCTGGCTGTGGTGCCAGAGCTCAGCTCCAAGGCCAATTTCATGTCTCCAAATTTTTGGACACCGTACCTCTATGTACTTCATTATACGCCTACTAAGATTTTTCTCTTATTATATTTTCTCCACTCTGTATGTAATATATGCATGTTATTGTTAAAAATTAAAAATGACACAGAGTGTTGCTTAATTGCAGTCTCACTGAGTGTTGATTTGATACTTGATTTTTTTTCACTCGATAACATGTCTTAGGGATTGTCTTCTACCAACATAAACAAACCTATTTCATTATTTTAATCAACTGCATGGATTTCCTTGTGTGGACAGACCGTTGCTCATTTAGCCAACTCTCCCATCTATGGATATTTAGGCTGTTTTTCAAAACAGTCACTTTTATTTGCTACAATCAAAGGCATTTCATGGCACATAAAATTTTATTGTTATTAACACTCCTTGTCCTTAGAACCCCCACTTCGATACTAAAAGGAAGCACTCCAAGGACTGTGGCCAGATTCTGGCTCAGAAGACACCTTGTTCCACTGTCGCACTTATAATTGCTCATTTTGCTGTCCCTCTTAATAGCCTTCCCAGAGCCAGCTGCTACTCACCTCCCCTGGCTCAGAGAAGTGGCTGACTTTGCCTAACTAGGAATCCAAGTATCCTTACAGCCAAGCCATGGCTCAGTTACACACTTGAAAATGCCAAAGGGAGGTCATAAAAGTGAAGCAAACAAGGTTCAAGGTTGTTTCCCTTCCACCACCAACGGGGAATGCAATCACCTGTATTTGGAAAGCTGAACAGCCTGGGGACATTTTGAGCAGGCTTGTGGTATCTGTCTTCACCTCCTCTCAAAGGACAAAGTCAAGACTAAAGTCCTCTTCTACCCAGGGCTCTGGATACAAAGTGCATGCACCCTGCTGTAAGCAACAGGGCACAAGCTTCCTTTTTGTGGGTATCGGTGGCCCCTGGGGAGAGAGGTAGGTGAGGGCTGTAGTTCTCACCGCCACACCTTAGAGCAGGTGCTTTGTTCTAGTAAATTACATGTCACAACCCAAATTCTGCTACACACTTGAATCCATGTCATCCAATAGGCTCACACAGCCACACGGACTGTTCTGCACGCTCAACGAAGCCAGCCCCATCTTAGGCCCTCATACAGCAAACAGCATACAAGGTTCAGCTGAGGCAAATGACACCGCATCCTAGCAGCACGTTTTGGCTGATTTTCTGGTGCAATCAGATGACAGAACGTTTCAGGTATGGCCCGATACACGATCTGACAGAGTCCTCGTACTCACTGTGGGGCTAGGTCTCCAAAGGCCATAACAGAACGTCTGACCCAGAGCAGCGCCATATTTAGCTGACACCTAGCAGGGTTGCTACATGCTCTTCTAGCCAAACCGCATGTCTTGAATCCTCCTTTCGATGACAAATAATCTGTACCATTTCTAATGCTAATTAACAAAGAATTCTTCAGTACTAATGAGAGGTAAAGATAGTTAAAGTGCTTGGGGTAGCCTCTTCTGGAACATGCACAGCTGATTGGCATCTTATAAATCCTAACCACAACAAGTGTAATGTGCCAGCTAGGGCACCTCGGGTATAAATTAGTATTCCCCAGTGGTTCTCAGGGCTGGGTGCATCTTAAAATTGGCTAGGAAGCTTTTAAAAGATGCTAATACCCCAGCCTCACCCCAGGTACATGAAATCTGACTCTTTGCCCTAAGATCCAGGTATTGGCATTAAAAAAAATTCTCTAGTTCATTCTAATTTCCAGCCAGCATTGAGAATACCAGCATAAGATACAGATTTCAGTGAATGTGTATGTAAATATACGTACATAAATTCTTTTTTTTAAATAATTTAGTTAGTTAGCATATAGTGCAACAATGATTTTCCTTAATGCCCCTTACCGCTTGGCCCATCCCCCCCACACACAACCCCTCCAGCAACCCTCTGTTTGTTCTTTTATGTTTTGTCCCCCTCCCTGTTTTTATATTATTTTTGCTTCCCTTCCCTTATGTTCATCTGCTTTGTATCTTAAAGTCCTCATATGAGTGAAGTCTTATGATGTTTGTCTTTCTCTGACTGATTTCACTTAGCATAATACCCTCTAGTTCTATCCACGTTGTTGCAAATGGCAAGATTTCATTCTTTTTGATTGCCGAGTCATACTCCTTTGTGTATGTATATATATATATATATACCACATTTTCTTTACCCATTCATCCATCGATGGACATTTGGGCTCTTTCCATACTTTGTCTATTGTCAATAGTGCTGCTATAAACATTGGGCGGAGGGGTGCATGTGCCTCTTTGAGACAGCACACCTGTATCCCTTGGATACATACCTAGTAGTGCCATGCTGGGTTGTAGGATAGTTCTATTTTTAATTTTTTGAGGAACCTCCACACTGTTTTCCAGAGTGGCTGCACCAGTTTGCATTCCCACCAGCAGTGCCAAAGAGATCCTCTTTCTCCACATCCTCGCCAACATCTATTGTTGCCTGAGTTGTTCATGTTAGCCATTCTGACTGGTGTGAGGTGGTATCTCATTGTGGTTTTGATTTGTATTTCCCTGCTGATGAGTGATGTGTAGGTTGGCCATCTGGATGTCTTCTTTGGAGAAATGTCTATTCATGTCTTTTGCCCATTTCTTCAGTGGATTATTTGTTTTTTGGGTGTTGAGTTTGATAAGTTCTTTATAGATTTTGGATACTAACCTTTTATCTGATATGTCGTTTGCAAATATCTTCTCCCGTTCCGTCGGTTGCCTTTTAGTTTTGCTGATTGTTTCCTTCGCTGTGCAGAAGCTTTTTATTTTGATGAGGTCCCAATAGTTCATTTTTGCTTTTGTTTCCCTTGCCTCCAGAGGCGTGTTGAGTAAGAAGTTGCTGCGGGCAAGATCAAAGAGGTTTTTGCCTGCTTTCTCCTCGAGGATTTTGATGGCTTCCTGTCTTACATTTAGGTCTTTCATCCATTTTGAGTTTCTTTTTGTGTCTGGTGTAAGAAAGGGGTCCAGGTTCATTATTCTGCGTGTCATTGTTGCGTTTTCCCAGCACCACTTGCTGAAGAGACTTCCTTTATTCCATTGGATATTCGTTCCTGCTTTGTCAGACATTAGTTGGCCATACGTTTGTGGGTCCATTTCTGGGTTCTCTATTCTTTTCCATTGATCTGAGTGTATGTTTTCATGCCAGTACCATACTGTCTTGATGATTACAGCTTTGTAATACAGCTTGAAGTCCGAGATTGTGATGCCTCCAGCTTTGGTTTTCTTTCTCAAGATTGCTTTGGCTATTCGGGGTCTTTTCTGGTTCCATACAAATTTTAGAACTGTTTGTTCTAGCTCTGTGAAGAATGCTGCTGGTGTTATTTTGATAGGGATTGCATTGAATATGTAGATTGCTTTGGGTAGCGTTGACATTTTAACAATATTTGTTCTTCCTATCCAGGAGCATGGAATATTTTTTTGTGTCTTCTTCAATTTCTTTCATAAGCTTTCTATAGTTTTCAGTGTATAGATTTTTCACTTCTTTGGTTAGGTTTATTCCCAGGTATTTTATGGTTTTTAGTGCAATTGTAAATGGGATCGATTCCTTGATTTCTCTTTCTTTTGCTTCATTATTGGTGTATGGAAATACAACGAACTTCCGTACATTGATTTTATATCCTGCAAATTTGCTGAATTCATGGGTCAGTTCTAGCAGTTTTTTGGTGGAATCTTTGGGTGTTCCATATAGAGTATCATGTCATCTGGAAAAGAGTGAAAGTTTGACCTCCTCCTGGCTGATGTGGATGCCTTTTATTTCTTTGTGTTGTCTGATTGCTGAGGCTAAGACTTCCAATGCTATGTTGAATAACAGTGGTGAGAGTGGACATCCCTATCTTGTTCCTGACCTCAGGGGGAAAGCTCTCAGTTTTTCCCCATTGAGGATGATATTAGCGTTGGGTCTTTTATATATGGCTTTTACGATGTCAAGGTATAATCCTTCTATCCCTACACTCTTGCAGGTTTTTATCAAGAATGGATGCTGTATTTCGTCAAATGCTTTCTCTGCATCTATTGAGGGGATCATGTGGTTCTTGTCCTTTCTTTTATTGATGTGATGTATCACACTGATTGTTTTGTAGATATCGAACCAGCCCTCCATTCCAGGTATAAATCCCACTTGGTTGTGGTGAATAATTTTTTAAATGTATTGTTGGATCCAGTTGGCTAGTATCTTGTTGAGGGTTTTTACATCTATGTTCATCTATGTTTGGAATCAAGGTAATTCTGGCTTCATAGAAAGAGTTTGGAAGTTTTCTTTCCATTCCTGTTTTTGGAACAGCTTCAAGAACGTAAGTGTTAACGCTTCTTTAAATGTTTGGTAGAATTCCCCCTGGAAAGCCATCGGCCCTGGACTCTTGTTTTTTGGGAGATTTTTGATTCCTAATTCGATTTCTTTCCTGGTTATGGGTCTGTTCAAATTTTCTATTCTTCCTGTTTCAGTTGTGGTAGTTAATATGTTTCTAGGCTTTGTCTATTTCTTCCAGATTGCCCATTTTATTGGTGTATAATTGCTCATAATATTCTCTTATTATTGTTTGTATCTCTGCTGTGTTGGTTGTGATCTCTCCTCTTTAATTCTTGATTTTATTTATTTGGGTCCTTTCCTTTTTCTTTTTGATCAAACTGGCTAGGGCTTTATCAATTTCGTTTATCTTTCAAAGAATCAGCTTCTGGTTTCATTGATCTGTTCTACTCTTTTTTTTTTTTTTATTCGATAGCATTGATTTCTGCCCTAATCTTTATTATTTTCTGTCTTCTGCTGGTTTTGGGTTTTATTTGCTGTTATTTTTCCAGCTCTTTAAAGTGTAAGGTTAGGTTGTGTATCTGAAACTTGTCTTCCTTCTTTAGGAAGGTCTGGATTGCTATATAGTTTCCCCTTATGACCGCCTTTGCTGCATCCCAGAGGTTTTGGGCTGGGTGTTATCATTTTCATTGGCTTACGTGTACTTTTTAATTTCCTCTTTAACTACTTGGTTAGCCCATTCACTCTTTAGTAGGATGGTCTTTAGTCTCCAAGTATTTGTTATCTTTCCACATTTTTTCTTGTGGTTGATTTTGAGTTTCATAGCGTTGTGGTCTGAAAATATGCACGATATGATCTCAACCTTTTTGTACTTGTTGAGGGCTGATTTGTGTCCCGTATGTGATCTATTCTGGAGAATGCTCCATGTGCACTGGAGAAGAATGTGTATTTCACTGCCTTAGGATGAAATGTTCTGAATATATCTGTTAAGTCCATCCAGTCCAGTGTGTCATTCAGAACCATTGCTTATTTTCCTTGCTTATTTTCTGTTTAGATGATCTGTCCATTGCTGTAAGTGGGATGTTGAAGTCCCCTACTATTATGGTATTATTGTCAATGAGTTTCTTTATGTTTGTGATTAATTGATTTATGTATTTGGGTGCTCCACATATGGAGCATAAAGGTTTACAATTGTTAGGCCTTCTTGGTGGATAGACCTCTTAATTAAAAAAAGTTTTTTTTAATGTTTATATTTATTTTTGAGACAGAGAGAGCATGAGCAGGGGAGGGGCAGAGAGAGAGACACAGAATCTGAAGCAGGCTCCAGGATCTGAGCTGTCAGCACAGAGCCCAACACAGGGCTCAAACCCACAAACTGCAAAATCACGACCTGAGCCGAAGTCGGAGTTTCAACCAACTGAGCCACCCAGGCGTCCCTGGATAGGCCCCTTAATTATGATATACTACCCTTCTTCATCTTTAGTTACAATCTTTATTTTAAAGTCTAGATTGTCTGATATAAGTATGGCTTCTCCGGCTTTCTTTTGTCAACCATTAGCATGATAGATGGTTCTCCATCCCCTTACTTTCAATCTGAAGGTGTCTTTAGGTCTAAAGTGGGTCTCTTGTAAATAGCATATAGATGGATCTTGTTTTTTTTTATCCATTCTGTTACCCTATGTCTTTTGATTGGAGCATTTGGTCCATTGACGTTTACAGTGAGTACTGAAAGGTATGAATTTATTGCCATTATGTTGACTGTAGAGTTGGAGTTTCTGGTGGTGTTCTCTGGTCCTTTCTAGTCTTTGTTGTTTTTGGTCTTTTTTTTTTTTTTTTCAACTCGTCTTTTCTCCCCTCAGAGTCTCCCTTAAAATTTCTTGCAGGGCTGGTTTAGTGGTCATGAACTCCTTTAATTTTTGTTTGTCTGGGAAACTTTTTATCTCTCCTTCTATTTTGAATGACAGCCTTGCTGGATGAAGAATTCTTGGCTGCATATTTTACGATTCAGCACATTGAATATATCCTGCCACTCCTTTCTGGCATGCCAAGTTTCTGTGGATAGGTCTGCTGCAAACCTGATCTGTCTTCCCTTGTAGGTTAAGGACTTTTTTTCCCTTGCTGCTTTCATGATTCTCTCCTTGCCTGAGTATTTCGTGAATTTGACTATGATATGCCTTGTTGATGGTCAGTTTTTGTTGAATCTAATGGGAGTCCTCTGTGGTTCCTGGAGTTTGATGTCTGTGTCTTTCCCCAGGTTAGGAAAGTTTTCTGCTATGATTTGCTCACATAACCCTTCTACCCCTTTTTCTCTTTCTTCATCTTCTGGGACCCCTATGCTTCTGATGTTGTTCCTTTTTAATGAGTCACTGA
Source organism: Panthera onca (assembly GCF_046562875.1). NCBI lineage: Eukaryota > Metazoa > Chordata > Mammalia > Carnivora > Felidae > Panthera > Panthera onca. Next base: position 36,453,203 of record NC_138349.1, on the reverse strand, counting down.
TTTCTCTAATTCTTAAATCATGCTCTTTTGCCTTAGTATCCCTCTTTTTTTATACTTTATTATTCTCCATAAGTTTGTCCTCTGTATTGCTGATTGGCTGCTCTGCCTCATCCATCCTTGCTGCCGTGGCATTTATTCATGATTTCAGCTCAGTTACAACATTTTTTATTTCATCCTGACTAGCTCTTACTCCTTTTGTCTCCACAGAAAGGGATTCTAATGTATTTTCAACTCCAGCTGGTATTATTATCGTGGTTCTAAATTCTGGTTCAGACATCTTGCTTGTATCTGTGTTGATTAAGTCCCTGGCTATTGTTTCTTCTGTTCTTTCTTTTGGGGTGAATTCCTTAATTTCATCATTTTGAAGGAAGAAAAGAAATTAATAAGGTAAAAAAAAATTAAAATTAAAACAATTAAAAAGAACACACACGAAAAGTCAAATAAATGATACTAGATCCTAGGTGTGTTTTGTTCTGGTTGTTGAAAGGAACTTGATAGAGTAAAGAAAAAAAGGGAAAGATAAGAAACGAAAAAACAAGAAAGAAAAAACGGAAAATGTTTGAAAATTTGAAAAAATGAAGACAGTTAAATAGAAGAAAATGAAATGATGGAAATAAAATAGAATTTGAAAATTTACAAAAAGTAAAAAATATGGTAGAAAAATTAAAGAAAAATATTTTTAAATTTTTTTTTCAACGTTTTTTATTTATTTTTGGGACAGAGAGAGACAGAGCATGAACGGGGGAGGGGCAGAGAGAGATGGAGACACAGAATCGGAAACAGGCTCCAGGCTCTGAGCCATCAGCCCAGAGCCCGATGCGGGGCCCGAACCCACAGACCGCGAGATCGTGACCTGGCTGAAGTCGGACGCTTAACCGACTGCGCCACCCAGGCGCCCCAAGAAAAATATTTTTAATAAAAATGGCAAATAAAAGTAAATTTTTTCTTTCTGTATTTAAGAATAAGAAAAGAAAAAGAAAAAGAAATTGAATAGATGGACCAGCAAACAGACTGAAATACGATTGAAATTACATCGTTTTCCTCTAGAAGTCAAACTATAAAGCACTTTATAGTCCGTAAACTAAGCAGGTGGAGAGACTTGTGTTCCTGAAGAGCAAGGTTGGCCCAGTTGGGTGGGGCTTAGTGTAACGACTCCGTTCTCCACTAGATGGCGTTACATAGCTTACTGGGGTGGATTGTTGTGGTGCCTGTAGATGTGTATGTGCATGCGTGGGAGGGGTGAAAATGGTGTCACCCAGCTACCCAGTCTCCAGTATTGGAACTCTGTTCTCCCTGGTCAGCAATTGTGCACCAGTCTCCAACTTCCGTCCACTCCCTGCTTTTACACTGTCCGTGACTAAGCCGTCAGGTTTACCAGGCTGTACCTCCCTCCTGAGTTTTATCTCAGATACTGCTGTGTTTCCCAACCCCTGACTTCTGAGGGACTCTGGCTTTGACCTGTTCTGACCTTCTGGGGGAGGGTCTCACTGAGCAATGGCTGGGGTGCTGGCTGCATCCAGGAACATTTGCGGGACCGTGCTGCTGCTGATGCCTAGAGACTGTGGACAGGTGCCAGCCCACCCCAGGAAAAAGTTCACGCAATCATGTAGCAGCAGTGTTTCAGGGATTATGGAAAAATCACAACACACACCTGGCACCAAGCTTCACTTAAGGTCCTTGTTCCAGCACCAGCAAATGTGGTTGTTTTCCAGAGTCCTCTGGGATCTTTGCCTGTGGGGTGGCTGCACAGCCTCTAGCAAATGTCCTCCCAGCAAGGGAACCACCTCTCCCCATGTGGCCTGACGACCCGGAGGACCTCGCTCTCTGCTCCTGGGCATTTGCCCTTCCCACTAGAGCACTGCCAGGTATCGAGCTGTGGAGTTTCCAACTCTGCACTCCCCCTGTTTATAGAGCCTTAATGGAATTTAAATCCTCTCCTTTCTCCTTTCTCCTTTCTCCTTTCTCCCTTTTTTGTTCAGTCCCTGCTGTTGTTTCCAGTTTTCCACTTTCTTGCCAGCTGCTTTGGGGGGAGGTGCTTTTTCCATATTCTCCCTGTCTCCATCCTCTTTCCACAAGCAAAAACAGCTTCCTGTCCTCCGTGGCTTTTCTTTCCCCCAGTTCACCTCACTACGCCACATACCTGCTGAATTCTGTGGCTCAGGTTGTGCAGATTGTTGTGCTAATCCTCAAATCAGTTTTCTAGGTGTGCAAGATGGTTTAGTGTTGATCTGGCTACGTTTAAGGGAAGAGAGATGAAAAAAAAAAAAACTTCCATACTGTTCTGCTATCTTGGCCCCTCCCCACTACATACATACCTTCTTGAAGGTGGAGGAGGCAGTTAAGCGATCCTTATCCCAGTCTCTGAATTTTGATTCTTAAAGTCTCTGCCTTTGCTAAGACTATGGAAGACACACACACACACACACACACACATACACACACTTTATTCATTCAATATTTATTTGGCCCTACTGTGTGTCAGGCATTTTTAAAGAACTGAGATATACCAAATCTCACAGCAGAAAAATTCCCCTGTCTTCTTGGAGTTTTTACAGCTTTACTGAAATATTTAAAGGAAACCGCAGACCATATGACATGCTGCTTCTGCCACAAAGTATGGAGGGTGTGGGATGAGGAAATAGGGAGCCTGGCTTTTAATCCTGGTCCTGCTCTGTGTCTGGTTGAGCAAGCCCTCTAACCTCTTAGAATCTCAAATCCTCCAATTACCAAAGGAGAGCTTTCAATGAAATGATCTCTGGGGCCCTAAAATTTTATTGAGGTCTTCAAACCACTGAATCAAAAGGTAGAAGAAATAAACATTCATGACTACAGCATTCTATGCAGATGGCAGATTTGATTCTCCAAAGCCTCTAAAATGGGAAAATGGTCCATAAAGCCTTCACTAGCCCTGGGTATTTCAGCCATTTTAAAGACATACCCCCATTTGATAAACATGAAAATCTCACACCTTCTGTTAACATGAATAGAAATGTCAAGATCAACTTGGGGCCAAAACCAAATCAAAGCAATAGTAATTTTGAATATGCTTTTCCAATCTTCCCCAGACCTTAGAGATCTTCATAAAGCTTCTTCCCTCCTTCTTCCCATCTGAGAATCTCTGCCCAAACAACTTCTTGCCTTTTTGGAATCCATGTAGAAAAAAGGCTGATAAATGGACAGGAAGGACTGTCAGAGACTTTGTATTAAACGTCTTATTTCCCCCAAACAGGGATTCTTTTTTAGGCCCCTGCATTAATTTCCATAGTCTTAGTAAGGCAGAGCCTTTAACAATCAAACTCGCAGAGGGTGATAAGACTGAGTGGATTGTCTCTCACTTGGAGAAGAGTGGGTGTGTGGGAGAATCGGCTAATTTGAATGCATAATGATACCCCTTCCTGCCCCTAAAGTTTCTGAAAAGCTAAACTTACTTCATAAGATGAAATTTCACTGAATGGACAGCGGGATGGTGGAGAGTTTGCATTGAAGCCATTTCAGGGGGAAAAAAAAAAGAAGTCTGATTGTCATAGCAATGCTTTGAAAAGATTTTGATGCAACTTCACATCCAATTACTTAGGGCATCCACTTGGGGTGAGAGATAAGTGCTTCTGTGACCGCAAACATAGAAGGAAAATCCATTTAACCTTTTTAGCCAATTTATTAAAGCAAGGGAGAATTATTTTTTAAATGCAATTTTTGACTTCAGGTAAGGAGAATTGGAAAAAAATGTCTCGGTATAGTTTGGAGTTTCCTAATAAAAGAGAAAGTGCTGCAAGACAGCTTAGGTATGGGCTCTTTGGGAAGCAGAGAAGTTTAGTAAAAACCAGTAAAAGCACTGACTGGTCACTAAGTCCACTGTCTGGCCATCAGGAGAGGCCAGGCTCAGGTAGGCAGGACCCTTATTTTAAAGACTGAGACCTCCTTTTGTCAAAATCCTGATTGTTACAATCTCACTGCAACATAGTTTCTCGTGGCTTACCTAAAATCTTGGCAGTTTTATCTGTTTGTCTCATTCTAGCTTCAGAAAAGACCATCACCAACAAAAACATTCACTGAACACATTTTACAATGAGTCTTACTAGATCAAGGGAGTCAGAGCTAAAAGGTGAAGTTCCTGCCACTGAAATCCTACAGGAACTAAGGGCCTTCAGTTGGTTCAAAACGCTTCTTATAACTAGGTAGTGTCGAGTTCTTTTGAATACTGACTTTTGGACTGTAGAGAAGGCTTCAGTATTGTCTAGCCCAGTCCCCTAGTTAAACTTGCCTTGGGGCAAGTGGTACCTGAAGAAGTGGCTCGTCCCAAATTGCATGCAGGGTCAGGATACAAATCCAAGTCTCCCTACTTCCAGGCTCACACTCCATCCTCAGATTAAAGGTATTTTTCTTCACAAAGATATGTTAGCTAATATCTGGTGCTCTGTTCCCTTCAAAGTTAATGTTCCTATATGTACTATTTCATGTTTTCTGTGTCCTCTTATACAGGAGTTTATATCTCTGTCCCTTTAAACATATATATTTAAATATATATATATACATATGTGTGTGTGTGTGTGTGTGTGTGTGTGTGTGTGTATTGGCTCCCATTCCTTGGAGTAATTGCTGGTTCCAGGTTTGGGACAGGGAAGGTACAAGATGAACTTAGAATATTCGATGCCAAAAAGTAAAAAGGTGCTCATGGGCTAATGTAGTACTTGCTAAAGGAGCAGCCATAAGGGGCTCCTGCTGTCTGAATTTGGGATATGTTGAGCGTCAAAAGGAATACTGATGGTAACTTATGTATGAAACAATCTATTGGGTCCATGGCAACATTCAATAAATGATTGTTTCTATATAAATATATAGACAAGTAAATAGAGAAAGGGCAGGAAAGGGGAAGCCCTTCCCCTTTCGCGGAATGCCAGCTAGTTAATGTAGAGAGAAGGGTAAAATTAGAAAGTTCACCCCTGTAAGATAATTGATTCAAGCAAAAATCATCAGTGAATGCTAAAGTGATTTTATGAAAGGCCACCGGGCATCAGGATATTCTCCTAGTACTCCCGGATCACAAAGATTATTTATTAAATAATAAGGGACAAAAGGCATCTTTAAAATGGAGAGACCCAACAAACCCCACTTTCATGAATGATCAAACTGATTATCAGAGGAAGTGCTGGGGCTCGGTATTCGTAATTTTTTAAACTTCCCAGCTGATTCTCTTTTCCAGTCTAGAGTTGAGAATACCATCGTAGGGTTGAGATTTACACGAGTATGTGTGTATTATATACATAGACATGTATTTTTGAAGCTGTAGTAAACTGAAGCCATCCTGATCACAGTCTCAGAATTGTGGCAGTAAGACTATGGGAAAGAAATGCACCTTTTATACAATTTATTCATTCAGTTTTAGTTAGCTTGTGCCTGTGGAACCTGACATTATGCATTTCCTGAAGTGTTGAAATCAAAAGTGCACCCCATCCCTTATGTACTCTTCCTACCCAAAATGATTAACCTGAATCCAATCACGAGACAGCGTTCAGACAAATCCAGAATGTCGGACATTCAAAACAGAAACAAAAACAAAACCAGTAGGGCTCTTCAAATAGGTCAATGACTTGAAAAGCCAAACAAAAAAGAATTGGGTGTTCTAGATTAAAAGAAACTGAAAGAGACATAACAATCAAACAAAATGCATGAACTTTCTTTGGATCCTGTTATCTAAAAAACAAAAGCCATAAAATGCATTTTGGGGACAATTAAAGACATTTGAATATAACTTGTATTTTAAGCACTATTAATGAAAGTGTTTTTTAAGTATATTTATTTATTTTTGAGAGCGAGAGAGAGAGCGTGCACGAGCAGGGGAGGGATAGAGAGAGGGGGAGAGAGAGAATCCCAAGCAGGCTCCACACTGTCAGCACAGAGCCTGATGGAGGTTTGGATCCCACCAACCGTGAGATCATGACCTGAACCAAAATCAAGAGTCTTAACCGACTGAGCCACCCAGGTCCCCCTAATGATAGTATTATGTGCAGTAGTGGTTTTGAGGTAATGTAGGAGGGTGTCCCTATATATTCTAAATTATTTAGTGGTGAGGTGTCATGATGCCTACTTCCAAATGGCTTCAACAAAAAACCTCTACGTGTGTATATGTATGTACAGAGAAAAAAGGCCGAGAAAGAAAAAAGAACACAACTGTAAAATATTAATTGAATCTGGGTGAAGTGTGTACGGGTTCTTACTGTCGTCGTTTCAATTTTTCTGAACCTTTGCAAATTTTAAAATAAATACTACCTTTTAGTGAAATAGGAACCCTAGAACATTAGCTCCATGAAGCAAGGGGTGTCTGTTTGCCTGTTGGTCTCACCGATCTATGCCAGGCACTTGGAGCAGACCCCGGCACCCAGTAGGCACTCAATAAACCTGTGTTTAATGCAAAGCAAACACGAAGAGGGAGGCAGGCTTGAGGCCCGAGGCGGGGGGGGGGTGGGGAGGAGCAGGCTGCCTACGGGCACCGCGCCCTGCGCATCAGCGACTCGCAGACCTCCAGCCTCAGGAATGCCCCGCTCGGAGCCCTCTGCCTGCATCTGCTTCCGAGCAGCCAGCCGGGCAGCTGGTTGGGGAAAGCGTCACTCAGCCAGAATGGCTTGCCCATGACCCGCTTTTCCCACCACCTCCAACGGGAAATGGCAAGGAGATGCTTCTGATGAGAGATTAAAAATGTGGCGTCTGTCAGCACACACCTGCTCAGGCACCCGGTGGATCAAGGGAAAACTTTTTGTCTGTTAAACCTCCGGGGTCGTGAGGTCCGAGAGCCCCCACGAAGGTGGTGAAATTGAAAGGCTTAGGAGAGGGCAGCAGCTGACTTCTCTCTCCATTTTATCCCCTTCGCTGCCACCAAAACCGTGTATTGTTTTCAAAAGATGAGTTTTCTAACATTCCACCAGCTGATGACTTCTCACTTCATTTCCAAATTCTGGGGCTGAATGTGTACTAATGGCTAGAATATGAATAAAACAAAAATGGCCCTGGAGGTTCGTGGAGGAGGAGAGTACCAGGCGGTGGTGAGGGACTCAGGTGCCGACACAGTGGTTCAGCCCAAGGGCGGCCAGCTAAAGGTTTCTTTCTTTCCTCCTTCATCCCTCCTTTCCCTTCCTACCTTCCTTCTTTTCTTCCTTCTTTCTTCTTGTCTCTCTGTCTGTACCACTCTGTCTCTCTCAAAAACAACAGGGACTGAAACTAAAGGCAGGGGTGAAGTTCAGATGAGCCCAGCCGCCACCCCCTACCACCTGGTAAGTGGAGCCGTGCCCCTCCTAATAAGTGCCTGTTTCAGAAAGAGGTTCAGACCCTGGTAACTAGAAAGCCCGGCCCCAGGCATGGCATCTCTTTCCTGTGTAGACCTGCAAGGGAGGTGATCTTACCTCTCCCACTTAGAAGGAGCCTGGCAGGGCTTTCTGAACTGAATTCCCATAAGAAAGGGAAGAGCCTGTTTGGAAAAACACACTCTTCTGCTGCCAACACAAGCAGACCTTTAAAAGGGAGGAGGGAAACTGTAACCCCTCCAAGATCTTTGCTCTCCTTCGGAGCCCAAGCTCTCAGGTTTCACAAAGGAATTTATAGAGCAGACTGACGCCTCTGGGGTTGGAATCAGCTCAGGACTGAGTGGAGAGCCGTGCAGAGGGACAGGCACCCTTCTCTGCTTTGTGCAGGCTGGGGATTGTTTACCAGGGGATGAAAACGTCCTCTCACTGAAAAGGAATGTTTGGCAAGAAAATGACCTCTGGAGGCACAACCCAATTGCTCCCTGGGGACTCAGTTTGGGTTGGTAACTGATCAGAACCACCGACCTGGACAAAGCATGCTGGGTGGGGAAGGGAAGGGGAGGGGGCTGAGGTTACAGGAGCTTCAAAGGACAGCTGTCCTCTTTTCTAGGTAGGTTCTGCATGGCAGATGAAGGAAAAGGAAAACACAATGAGAGGTTAGAAATCATTTGAGAAATCAAAGAAATGTTTGATTTGTTCATGAAAGTGTTCCCTACTGCACCACTCAGCTCAGAGCTTGACCTAGGTCCTTGTGGGGTAATGGTGGTGTTCAAAGCCCACTGCCAAGAAAAAATTCTTGAAGACGTCTTTGGTGCAAAAAGGTGATTTTATTAAAGCATGGGGACAGCGTTCATGGGCAGAAAGAGCTGCACTGGGGTTGTGGTGGGTAACTGATTCTATATCCTTAGGTTGGGAGGGGGTCAGGGATAGAGTTAAGTCTCTAAGGAATTTTGGAAGCGAGGTTTCCAGGACCTCGAGGGGCTAGGTGTTGTTAGGAAAATGGCATTTATTACCGTTTAGTAAAGCCTCAGTCATGAGACCCTTCAGATGTATATCAGGGGGCCATAGCTGGGAGTATGATTGCTAACATATATCTTGGGGGAGTTGAGATAAAGGAAGTTTCCAGAGGAATTTTTATATGTTAAAGTAGACTTACAGGATCCTGGGGGCCAGGATAATGTTAAGCCAAGATTCTCTTTTGTGCCTAGCAAAGTGTCATCACTGAGGCAGCTCAGCTCCTAGAGGAAGGTCACACTGCCTGTTTGAAGGACTTGTCAGTGGGCTTTAGGCAGTAAGGGAATTTAATTTTCCATTTGCCTTTGTTTCCCACATCACCATGGCAAGCGCTTAAACCCCTTTACATCTTGATGAGGGTGATCTTAGGGCTCCAGGAAACGGAGTCTATAGGTGTCTGGAGATTAGCCTATGGATAAGATTGTTTTTTTTCTTGCAGTTTACTAAGTTATCCGTAAACTGAAGGAGACACCTGTCCCGCGTGACTGTGACCTCTGTCCGTCAGCCATTTGCTCTCTTTCCTTTCCCCTGTTCTTGGGCAGCCAGGAGTGTCCGAGGAATAGCACACATATCCCACCTGGCGGGGACACGGGTGCTGTTAGCCTGCCCTTTGCACTCAGCTTTCCCCATGCTCCCTCGTCACTTTGAAACCGGTGTTTGGGGGATACTAGACGGTGTTGGGTGAGTTGCTCTGGTGGCTGACATCCGTCCTTGGATAAAGTTGAGAGAGAAGATGTCCTTCCTTATTTGGTGGCTCTAGAAGCCACGTTCCCTCCTCATCTCTTTTTTCACAAGGACTTGGCCCTAGTCAGCAGAAGCCCAGGCCATTCAGCAGCCCCCACCCTTGGCACTTCCTTATCTCAGAGTCTTTACTGTGGAATTCCTCGGCCTACCCCGATATGCTCCGGATGTGCTTCAATCCGTGGCCTGCCACTTGGCTCCTCTTGTGATGACAAGCAGATAACATAGCTCACATGCCTTCTCCTTTTCCTGCATACCAACCAGACCCCAGCTCCGAAAAGGAAACGCACCACAAACCAAGAGAGATGGAGTTTTATTTTTATAGAGACATTGTTAAGACGGCAGTAAGCCTAGAATTATGGCAAGTGCTTCCCCATGTTGCTCCAGTAAATCTCCTCAATCACCTCAAGATTTTTACAGATGGGGAAATTAGTAGGTGCAGGGGTTAATTAAATACCCACAGTCACATAGCAAGCGTGTGTGTGTGTGTGTGTGTGTGTGTGTGCGTGCGCGCGTGCAGGGGGAGCATGAAAATTCAAAGCCCGGGCTGACCCAAGTCCAAAGAACCTTTATTGTAGTTAAATCCCATCAGAACTAAGCCTGTCTCTGAAGGCAGTCACTATCAAGATTTGCCAAGTTTGGGTATCATTAACTTGGGAGACAAGTGTTCTTTCTTCAAGGCATGGTATCAAAAGGTACAATTCCATTATTCATCAACATCACTGTGGTTAACACCATAACTCACATACGATGGACAAAGTCTCTATATCTGAGAAACAACAAGAAAGCAGAGGAAATATTTGCTAAACAAACGAACGGGCATAAATCTGAAATCAAGTGGCAGGAGATACATCCAAATGGATACATATGAATGAGTTAAATGCCTCTTTTAAAAGACAAATACTCTTATATGGGGTGAAACAATACAAAGCAAGCTATCTGCTGTTTATAAGAGACACATGTGTGCCAGAACGAGCTTGAGAGGGTGAAACTAAAGGGATGGGCAAAGAGATCCTGTGTAAATGCTACCAAAATATGCAGAGGGGAAATATTAGTACCAAACAAAATAACTTTGAAGCAAAAAGCACCAAGTGGGAGAAGGAGAGATGAAAAACTCCACCCAACAAGAAGTTCTAGCGATAATTAAGGTTCATGCAGTCGATACCATAACATTGGAAACATTGAAAGACCAAATCTGTGTACTCAGGCATGCTAAAAACAGGTACACATAATAAAAAGTTCCTCTTAGGCCTGATAGAAACTTGCCATCTCTTCCAATAATGGCTAATGTGTCTGCCATGTATTTAAAGCAGGGAACTTAAGCTCAGACTTCCAGATTGGAAAGACTCGAAGTATTTCAGGGAGAGCTTATTTATGCTGTATGAGTATTTTACGTCAGGGAAGCATTATGACAAATAGACCGTGAAAATCACACCACATCCTAAGGAAAAACAAAAAGCCAAAGAAGATTCTTGGAGTGTCTCTTCAGGAAATCCTCAAGCATTTAAGGCTCTTGGCAGTTAGGGTAATGTGTTCATAAATTTCCCCTAACAAACTCATTCCAGCATCAGAACATGACAAATCAATCAAACTTTAGAGGATTGATAGCTAAACTCTTCCAGGGCTGTGGGCATGAATCCAGGAAAGGAATTTATGCCAGACTATTGAACCCCTTCCTGCCAAAAATGGAAATAAAGACAGAAAGAAAACCAGTTACTTTACTTCAATTCATATCTACCACATTTTGGGCAAGAGAGTTAAGGCTTCAATTAGAGCTTCTCACAGGTGAGATGAAATTCCTAGCAAAAGTAAGTAACTAAAGCAGTCAATCCTTAAATCTCATCTTCTCCAGCAGGACATGGGGCAATGGAGGAAAGGGGCCAAGAAGCTAATGAGGGAAAAGGTTGTCTGTGGACAAACTTGGGCCCCTAGGAATCTAAATGATGTCTTTTGAAGGGACACAATTTGAACTGATATTGAAGAAAAACCCAAGAACTCGTTCGTGCTAATCTAGAGTTTATATATTCTGATAAGTATAAATTAGACAAGGAATTGGTTAGAAATGCTAATAGTTTTCAAGAGAAGAGGACTTTTTCCTCCTGATCCTATGTCAGGTACATAGGTGAGATCCCCGTACTTGAAGGGGATTTGATGCAGTTGAGGTCACTAGGACTTTACATTCTACAACCAAACCAAATGAACACCTCCGAACTCTGTAGAAACAGGGACCAGAGACCCTACTAGGTAATTGACCAGCAAGGTTGGCTGTGAAAGGGTTAACCACGCGCACGCGCGCACACACACACACACACACGTAACGTGTGTATATATTTCTATATATAACTTCACATAGAAAGAGAGAGAGGGGTGCCTGCGTGGCTCAGTTGAGTGTCTGATTCTTGATTTTGGCTCAGGTCATGATCCCAGGGCCATGGGATCGAGCCCCACATTAGACTCTCTGCTGACAGCAGGGAGCCTGCTTGAGATTCTCCCTCCCTCTCTTTCTGCCCTTCTCCCTCTCATGCTCTTTCTCTTTCTCTCTTTCTTTCAAAATAAATCAAGAAAAAATTTTTAAAAAGGAAGGAAGGAAGGGGGGAAGGAAGGAAGGAAGGAAGGAAGGAAGGAAGGAAGGAAGGAAAGGTAGAAATAGATATCAACTTGGGTCTCTTTCTGCCTCCTCTCCATTCCTTGCCTCCTCTTTTCTCTTTCTCCTCCCTGATCTGACTCTCTGTTTCATTTCCCGTGTGTCTGCTGGTAGGTAGGTCTTGTCTCTGAGTGTCTCTCCATGGCGCTCAGTGTATTTCTCTTGGTCATTGGCTGCCTGCCCCTCTCCCTTCCTCTCTCTGTTCTCCTCCCTTCCTTATTCCTGCCTTTTGCTCTGGCCATGGCTGCTGCTGCTATGATGTGTTTTCTATTGATGGAGTGAGCATTAAGGATGCCCAAATATGGTAACGCTTTCAGTCAGGGTTGAGATCATGGTAGCAAGGCAATGCTCACACCCTGCTCAGGCAGTGCTCAGGAAACTCAGGACTGTCACAAACACGGGCCCACCTTCTATCCAGCCTCCTGAGATCAGAGGAAGCAGAGTGATGCAGCCAGACCCTGGTCTATAAAAGGCAGCAGTGGCTTTCTTCTGGCAGCTGCCACTTGTTACAATTCAGTCAATTTTCCATCCTAAAGCAATTTACATTTATGTCTCTGTTATGATCACTAGGCTGTGCCCTTACTGGAGGGGAAACTGTCTTCCCTAGAAACATTTAGATCATTAGAGTAAATCCACTGGAAGAGGAATGCTCAGATACAACAATGCAACTATTGAAAGATTTTTTTTTTTAATCCACCCTCCTTTTAAAAGAATGTTCAAAGAAATTGCCACATCAGAGTTCTGAAATGTCAAGAATTCCTCTCATTTCTTGCTGGAGTTAATGCCAGGAACATTCTAGAACACTACAATCGCTCATTCCTTACAATGAAGGATAGAGGATTATTTGCCTGAGATTTAACCCACCTGAGAAGTATTTTTCCAAGGTGCTCCTCAAGGTCAAGACTGGCTGCAAAACTTTCAAACCGTTCTATGGGAAAAAAAAAACAACAACAACTTTTTTATTAAAGAGGTGTGCTTAATCAATCATTCCTCCGTGGCACTTTAGGGATTTTATTTTTACCGAATCTTTCTAGAATATGCGGGAAATCTCCAAAATGGACGGCACCAATTTCAGCTGCAGAAAACTGCGTCACTGAAGGTGAGCAAAGACAGGCAATTGTGAAGAATGTAAAGGGTACAGCTTCATTTTTCTAGATTTCCCTTTTGTGATTTCTTTTTTGAAGGGGAGTCCAGGTCAGAAAAGCTGGGAAGCCTATCCCTTAAATTCATGGCTCATGAAATTGATTAAAAAAGGCTTTTAAAGTCTCGTCGAAGGGCTATGTAGGGTGTGGAAATTTCCACCTAGGACAAATTCTGAACTGTACTGGGACTTTCCCTCAACCCAACCTGTTCATTACCATTTATTGAGCACTCACCATACGCCACGCCCTGGGATAAATGTTTAATTAGTTCGCATACATCTCATACTCATTTTTAATACAGATATGATTATTTTACCTATTTTACAGATGAACACACGGAGCCTGATGGGTTAAAGAAATTTGTTTACACAGCTAAGAAGGAAGAGATCTCAGATTCAAACCCACATCTGCTAACCTTACAGTCTATGTTTTCAAATACCTGTCTCATGGCCAGACTCGCCACATAAGAGTCCAGATACGGAGAGAAAATTGGCTCTGAGCACCAGTGGCAATAAATGTCCCAGATGGGGAGCCTGCTCACCCTCCCTAGGCCTGTTCAGTAGATCTCAGAATGTTATGGGGATCATTGTAGGAAGAACCACCCAGGTTCATCAAGCCCTATACCACTTGCAAAGCCTGATTTCTGTTATCTCAGATGATCTTTTCTAGAACTCTATGACTTAGGGGTTGTCATTCCTGTTTTAACAGAAAAAAAGACAAAGACCTAATGAGGTGAGGTACTTACTCAAGGTCACATATCTGGTAACTTCAGAGCCAAGGCTTGGGCCAAGTCCACCTAAGTCTTTGTCCAGTGACCTTTGACCAATCTGGGCCAACTCCAGTCAATTGATCATGACTACTCCGAAATATTTTTGAAAAATAGTCTCAGGATGGATCAAGACTTGGTGAGAAAAATTGTCATGATTGATTAGCCATGTCTGCACGGACACTAAAGTGGGGTGTGGCAGTGCACTTACCATAATTATGTCATTTCTGATCTATTTTGTACAATCTCAAATCTTCCAGAAGAAGGAATGAAGGCTGATCTCAGAAATTCTGAGAATACTCAGAATTTGAATTGAGTTGATTCCAATTGAACTGGAACAGAATTGAATGAACTGAAGTGAAAAACTAATGTACCTGGACCAAAATAATAATGTTAGGCCTGGTGATCGATATATTACACAATGAAATATTTAAATAAAAGAGGAATCAGCTAGAATTGGTGAGAAAGAAAATACAAAGCATCGCCCTATCCCACACTCCCAATATCTAGAAAGCACCAATAAATTAATAATAGTAAATTTTGTTAATTAATTTACACCTATAATAAGATGTTGAGATGTGGTATGTATGACCTATGGCTGAAAAATGAAGTGAGCATCTGCATACTATAAGATTTGGGGCCAAAATCCTTACCACAGGGAAGAGATAGTAGAAAGCCCTGTAGAAGCCCCATTACCACTCCTCCCAGTGTACCTTCTCAGTCTATCTGAATGACTGTCAGGTCCCTTGGACAATACACCTCCTTTAGCAACAAATATTATGCAATGCCAAGTTGCCATCACAAAATGTAATTGACAGATATAATTTGTATATACATACAATTACCCTAAACACCAAATATAATGCCCTAACTTGACAGAAATAATATAAATAAAAGGGACATAATTTGTAATTAAAGTAATAATCTGCTTTAGTACTTATTTCCTGGGGCACAAGAACACTAGAAGACATAATGGAGTAGTCGATTGCTTGGCCTACTTATAATGAATAAGTTTGGATTAAAAAAAAAAAAGAGGAAGCCAATACAAAGTTGAATATTGTTAACATCTTGTCTTTATACTTAACATATTGAAATAAGACCTAAATAAGTAAATTTGGTTTTTTGTATAGATTTATTGTCAATGGAACAGATAAAATGTGGATCGATAGATTCGCAACTTAGGCAGTACAAATGGCCTCGCCATCAGTGATTTTGATGGTCCAAAATTGTCAACAGTTCTTGGTAAAATTCCAAAAAAATAAGCACTCTATAATCTTCCCTTTATTCACAATGGTAGTTACATTTCTGGAGAATTCAAGGTCTGTTAAAGCTATATAAAAATACTTTGACAAAAATACTTCGTAGTTTTTCTATAAAATGGAATTAGGTTCCAGGCTCAGATAATTATAAAATGTCTTGCAGGGAACTGGAAAGACATGCTGGTTATGAGACAGTTCATGGTATGGAATTGTCCCATGCGTTACTGGCAGTGTGGAATCCCTGGCCTTGCCCATTAAGTGTCAGTGCAGTCTCCCATTCACTGTGTTAACCAATAATCGCTTCACATATTTCCAAAGTGCCCCTTGGAGATGGTGTTACCCTTGTTGCAGACATTGTCCTCTACACAGAAGACCAAGAAAGAAATCAAAGTCTAAGAAAGTGTTATCAGGCATGGCTACTATTGCATTTCCCTGGATGAGATCGAGGGAGTGGCTTCCTACCTAAGCCAAGTAAGGGGAGGTGGGGGGCATCGTCAAGAGAATTGGGCATAGAGATTGGGGCTTCCGCCATGAAAAGGAGACTGACATCCCGCTCCCCAGGTTGGATATTCACAGCAGACTGCCTCTTCTGCATCTGTGTTGAGGAGAATTGGAGAGATGTGGAGGGTACAGAGAGATTGTCCACAACTTGGAGCAGCTGCGTGCCCGCCCACCACTGGGCCTGGCAATGAGCTTGAATTTCCCATGGGAAAGCTGGACACAGCGGATTGCAGGGATCTGGGCTTGAGCCATCTCGCTGTTATCCCACTGAGAGGATTATCTATTGCGCAGACACCCAACAACAAGTTGATGTTGCATTTGCCACCCTTGCTGGGAACTGAAGTGGAAGGAGAGCCCAGGAGTAGAAGTAGAGCTGGAGTGACATCTGCTAGTGAGGGATTTGTAAAGTACAAAGAGGGAGGGGGGCTTCAGGAGCTTCAAAGAACCTCTGCATGAATATCTATCATACTGGAGGTGTGGTCATTGACTGGCATGAGCTGGATAGTTAGCAATACAGCAAGGGAAGACCTCAACCCGTTAAGTAAAGACAAGTTTGCCCTTTCTCCTTTTCCCCGCTTGTGATGGTTAATTTTACGTGTCAACCGTAATGGACAGGTTGCCCAGATATTTGGTGAAACATTACTCTGGGTGTATCTGTGAGGGTGTTTCTGGATGAGATTAACATTTGAATCAGTGGGCTGAATAGAGCAGATTGCCCTCCCCAGAGGGGCTGGGCCTCATCCAGTTTGTTCTTTGATGGCTGGAGTAGAATAAAAGGCTGAATAAGAGGTAAATGGAACTCTGCCTGACTATCTCTGAAATGGCACATTGGTCTCTTGCCTTCAGACTCAGACTCAGACTGGAACTTACACGATTAGCTCTCTTGGTTCTCAGGCCTTTGGACTTGCACTGGAACTTGAACTGAGAGCATCAGGTCTCTTGGGTTCAAATGTTTAAATCAAAATGTTTCATGTTGGGGCGCCTGGGTGGCTCAGTCGGTTAAGCGTCTGACTTTAGCTCAGGTCATGATCTCACGGTCTGTGAGTTCGAGCCCCGTGTCGGGCTCTGTGCTGACAGCTCAGAGCCTGGAGCCCACTTCGGATTCCGTGTCTCCCTCTCTCTCTGACCCTCCCCCGTTCATGCTCTGTCTCTCTCTGTCTCAAAAATAAATAAACATTAAAAAAAAAAAACAAACCAAAAATGTTTCATGTTTATACTCCAACAGGTTGAAACTCCTCAGTAACCTAGTGACATACCTGACTTGGTCCCACGAAAGACTTAAAGTAATTTATAAGAAGTCAGGAATTTGAAAAACATATATGAATTTTTTGAAGAAAGCACAATATTGGTTTAAGAAAATAGTGACTCACAGGGGTGCCTGGGTGGCTCAGTTCATTAAGCGTCCGACTTCAGCTCAGGTAATGATCTAATGGTTTGGGAGTTCGAGCCCTGCATCAGGCTCTGTGCTGGCAGCTCAGAGCCTGGAGCCAGCTTCAGATTCTGTGTCTCTGTCTCTCTCTGCCCGTGCCCTGCTCACACTCTGTCTCTCTCTCTCTCTCTCTCTCTCTCTCTCTCAAAAATAAATAAACATTAAAAAAAAATTTAAAAGAAGAAAGAAAATAGTGACTCACAGAAACTTTCATACTGAAGCATTAGTTTCACCACTTAAAGCAAGATCTGATTTCTGGATTATGTGAACTAATTGACTTTGAGTTCTGATACCTTTGTTTAGTATTAGGAAGGCAGCTGATGTGTAGTGAATTTGGAACCTGAAGACCAGGGTTCAGGTTCTGTCCATCTAAATTGATTATCTTGAGTGATGTTAAGCTCCCATTTTGTCATCTATGAAACTGATATAACAAATCCTACCATTTAGGACAAAGATGAGAATATATATACGTAAAAAATATTTTTAAACCCTACATTTAAATTATATGGTATGATATTTCTGCGTTGAGTTCAAACAAAGGAGGGAGGTAGCTGGCTGGCTGAAAGAGCGCTTGGTTAAGAATAAAGAGATCACAGGGGTGCCTGGGTGGCTCAGTCGGTTGGGCGTCTGACTTCGGCTCAGGTCACGATCTCACTGTCCGTGAGTTCGAGCCCCGCGTCGGGCTCCGGGCTGATGGCTCAGAGCCCGGAGCCTGTTTCCGATTCTGTGTCTCCCTCTCTCTCTGCCCCTCCCCCGTTCATGCTCTGTCTCTCTCTGTCTCAAAAATAAAATAAACGTTAAAAAAAAAAAATTAAAAAAAAAAAAAGAATAAAGAGATCACAGTATTTGCATAGTGGGTCTCAGTAAGTGACCTACTGCTCTAACTCCCTGAATTTAGATGAATCATATATTTTTTTAAAAAATTAATTTCTCTCAACTATTAAATGAAATTAATTAAAGGTCCTCTTTTGATCCCTAAATATTTTGGGGCTTGATGGTTGGTTTGCTTCAATTTACGTTTCCATTTTTGTGTAGGAATATAAATTAGGATCAGGAATATTACTGCCTGGATTTCTATTTTGAAAAAGTGTGAAATGTGAGGACTTCCAAACCTTGGTATTTGTAACTAACACATGTAAAATCACTCACAGTGACTTTTGGAATATTTTTATCTGTCGGCAGATTTGGATAGAGGCATCCGAGTGCCGAACTTCAGATCTTCAACGTGTTATAACCTCTCGTTAT
Organism: Panthera onca; assembly: GCF_046562875.1. NCBI lineage: Eukaryota > Metazoa > Chordata > Mammalia > Carnivora > Felidae > Panthera > Panthera onca. The sequence goes on along the minus strand of NC_138349.1, from coordinate 36,435,167 downwards.
TGTTTTAGTGGCAGTTTCAGCTCTTGGAACATTGCCTTTTACTTACAGTTACTGTACTTGTACCCAAGGGCTGGCACAGCAAAGTACCATAGAGAGCGTGGTTTAAACAACAGGGTTGGCTGCTTCTGAGGGATCTGAAGAAGAATCTGTTTCATGCCTCTCTCCTAGCTTCTGGTCGTTTGCTGGCTGTTCTGGATTGAATTACGTTCCCCCCAAATTCATAAGTTGAAGCCCTAACCCTCAGTTCTCGGACTGTAACCTTATTTAGAGACAGGGTCTTTAATCAAATTAAAAGGAGGTCGTTAGGGTGCATCCTAATCCAATGGGGCTAGAATCTTTATAAGAAGGGGGATTTTGACACAGACTCATCCGGAAGGAAGGTGATGTGAAGACACAGGGAGAAGATGTCTACAAGCCAAGGAGAGAGACCTGGAACAGATCTCTTTCCCTCATAGCCCTCAGAAAGAACCAGACTTGGCAACTTGCCAATGTCTTGATCCAGGACTTCAACCCTCTAGAACTGTGAGACAATACAGTTCTTTTGTTTCCGCCACCCAGTTTGTGATACTTTGTTATGGCAGCCCCAGGAAACTGAGAGACTCACAATTTTCACATTCTTTGGCTTGGAGACGCAGCACCCCTGTCTCTTCCTTCAAGTTCACGTGGCATACTGTGTGTGTGTGTGTGTGTGTGTGTGTGTGTGTGTGTGTCTCCAAATTTCTCCTTTTGATAAAGAACAGAAGTTATATTGGATTAGGGCCCATCCCCTGCTCCATCATGACCTCATCTTAACTAATTACATCTGCTACAACCTTATTTCCAAGTAAGGTCACATTCTAAGGTACCGGGTTTAAGATTTGGGGAGACACAATTCAACCAGTAACAGTTACCTATTGGGAGAGGTTGAAAAATATGGCCACAATATTTTACAGGTCCTCTCGTCAAGAGATGAAGTTTATTGTCTCATCCCTTAAGTCTGGACAGCACTTGTGACTTACTGTGTCTAAGTGAATGTAACAGTAATGACACTACATGAGGTGTGGAGCATAGGCCTCAAGAGTCCTTGCAGCCTCTGCCTTCTGCCCCTTGGACTGCAGCCCTGAGACCACCATGAACACAAGCCGGACCAGCTTCCTAAAGAAGAAGCCTTGTGGAGGGGAACGAAGATGCCCTGGACGACAGCCACCAACAACTGCCAGACATTGAGTGAGACCATCCCGGACCTTTTAAATAGGAGTTGGCAAACCATAGCCCATGGGCTAAATCCAGCCCAGCTATATTTGTGTAGCCTATGAGCTAAGAATGGTTTTAGCCATTTTAATGGGTGGCAAATATCAAAAGAAGAGTACTATTTTATAGCATATGGGAATTATATGAAGTTCAAATTTTAGAGCCCACAAATGAGGCTTCGTTAGGACACAGCCTCACTCCCTTGTTTGTATATTGTCTGTGGTTGCTATTATGCTATAATGGCAGACTCAAGGATTTGTGACAGAGACTATATAACCATTGAAGCCTAAAACATTTAATATCTGGCCCTTGATAGGTAAGGTTTTCTGACCCCTGTCTGAAGTGCCGCCGAGTTTCCAGCTGAACGCAGCTGCGTGAGTGAGCCCAAAGGAAAGCAAGCAGAGGGTCTGCCCAGCCTACCCACAGGAGCAGGAGAACAAATCCTTGCGTGAGTGTGGCTTCTTATGCAACAATAGATAACCAAAATACTTCTGCATCAGACTTCAAGTTAAGTAGGAAATAATTTTAATATGAAACCAAAACAAAACGTGTCTGTCTTTGCAAAAACCAGCAGGCAAAAATAACAACAACAAATCAATCTCTTAACCCACTGGGAACCTGAACCAAACTTCTCAAACCTTTTTTTTTTTTTTTTTTCACATGCATGGTTGTAATTTTTCAGGTAATTATTTTTTTTTAACTCACGGTACAGGGAGCAAATAATTAGTCGAATCAAAACTCTTCCCGAAACTATATTAAATGTCCTCAGGTTTACATTGGATTTCATCCTAAACCAATTTTCTGAATTTCATGCTATGTGACTAGTAGCCTATGATTCTGACAAAAGTGCCTGAAAACAGCAAACAAAAGCTCGCTCCCTCCCTTTGTGTACTCCTCACTGCTCACAGAATTGAACTGCTGCAAGACAAACCCAGACGAAACACGCTGCATCAGTTTGCTTTCTGAGGACTGCCATGGTTAGCTGACTTCCTGTGCAGGAGACACAGCCATAGTCTAACCACAGAAGCAGTTTCCGGCCTCTAACAATGAAAGCTGGGACTCATGAGATCTGGGAAAACCTGGGTCTGAATCTTCCCACTTAACGTAGAGCCACTGCCTTGACCACAGCAGCCAAGTTCCCACAAGGTTATCTGAAGCATCACTGAGTTAAGAGTTAAAAGACGTAGGGGCGCCTGGGTGGCTCAGTCTCTTAAGTGTCTGACTTCGGCTCAGGTCATGATCTCACAGTTAGTGAGTTCAAGCCCTGTGATGGGCTCTGTGACGACAGCTCAGAGCCTGGAGCCTGCTTCGGATTCTGCGTCTCCCCCTCTCTCTGCTCCTCCCTCACCTGCACTCTGTCTCTGTCTCTGTCTCTGTCTCTGTCTCTCTGTCTCTCTGTCTCTGTCTCAAAAAAAAAAAACCCCAAAAAACAAACAAATAAAACATTAACAGTTAAAAGATGTAGGTTCTCATGTTGTGTCACCTTAAGCGTTTTCTTCTCCACAGATGAGAAATAGAATATTACGTAGCATGCCACATGGCAATAGTAGTACCTAGTAATACCTGACCATGACCTAGCGTTCATATATTGAATGTTAACAGTGTGTCAGGTATTGTTCTAGGGACAGAACAGTGAATAAAATTAGGTCATTGCTCTCATGAAGATCCTCATGAAGGAGATAAAATTCTACAATGAGAGGAGATAACAATAAATATATCAACCAGCAAATATGTAGGCTGCATGTGCCATGCAGAAAGTCAATACGTGCCAGGAAAGAAAATAAAACAAGGTTAAGAGTTGCTATATTATACAAGGTGATCAGGACAGGCTTCGCCAGTAAAGTAACAGCTACACCAAAGTCTGAAGGAAGATGGAGCCCTAGGGATGGATATCTGCAGGACGTGTTGTTTTCCAGGCAGAGGGAACAGCATGTGAAAAGTCCCTAAGGTAGAAGTATGCTTAGCATGTTTAAGGAATAGCAAAGAGGCAGTGTGGCTACAGCAGAATGAGAAAGGCAGAGAGGTTGTCAGGGCCAGATCACATGGGATTTTGTAGCTCGCAGGCAGTATTTGAGATTATTCGGAATGAGATGAGAACCCACTGGTGAGTTTGAGCAGAGGAGTGACAAGTTTTGACATAGGTTTTAAAGGGATCTTCTGTCCACTATGGCAAGAGTAGATTACAAGGGAGCAGGGATGCAAGCAGGAAAACGAATTCAAAGGCTATTACAATAACACAGGTGAGAAGTGACTCTGGCTTGGTAGAGGTAGAAGGGATAAAGGATGTTCAGATGATGGATATGTTTGAAGGTAGAACAAATCAGGATTTTCTAGTGGAGAAGTGGTTGAGTGTGAGAAAAAGAAAAGTGTCGATGATGAAACCAAGGTTCTTCTCTGAGTAATTGGGAGGATGGAGCTGCCATGTATGGAAATGGAGAAGACTCTGGAATAAACATGTTTTAAGGGAAAAGGAATCGGGGCGGGGAAGGGGAAGGGTGGTTGGTTTTTTGTTTCTAACGTGTTGAGATTTTCAATTAGACATCTAGGAGATCCGTAGAGAAGGTAATATTGACATAGACACTTGGAGTTCAGAGGAGTAGTCCACTCTGGAGATACACTTGGGAGTTGTCAGCATAGAGATCATATTTAAAGTCATAAAATTGGCTGCATTATTTGGCCTGTAATCACTGTAGGCAACTAGGCCCCCATTGTGCTGAAGGTACTTTGAAGAGCTATGTAGAATATGCCTCAGAATTGTCTGTCTGAGATGTGGGATAGAGGAAAAGCCACTGGATCTCAGTCCCCCTTGGTCGAAGTTTGCTCCATGGGGTGTTAAGTCCTCAAACTCCCAGATTTGTGTATGCACCAGAACGTCAGAGTAGATTCCCTTAGGCATTAGAGTATGATGGTGGCTATAGTGGGTTAAATAATGGTCCCTAAAGATATCCAAGTCCTTACCCTTGGAACCTGTAGGTGTGCCTTATATGGCAAAATGGTGCTTTGCAGATGTGATTAAATTAAGGATCTTGAGATGGGGAGGTTATCCTGGATTGCCTAGGTAGGCCTTAAGTGCAAGCACAGCATCCTTATAAGAGGGACATTTGACTACACACTGGAAAAGAAAGTCATGTGTTTCACACAGGATCATAGAGAGACGATGCTACATGACTGGCATTGAAGACAGAGGAAGGGGCGATGAGCCAAGGACAACGAATGCAGCTCTAGAGCTGGAAGAGACAAGCACATAGATTGGTGGTAATTTGTTACAGCAGCCAAAGGAACGAATAGAGTGGCAGAGAATAGGGTTTTGGGGTTATACCTGCAGACTGTGGCACCAATGACCGGAGTATAAAGGTGGGCCAAGAGGATTTGAGACAAGGAGCAAATCTGGCTCAATCCAATCCACTGCTTGGATCTGTTTGTGGACTCTGTTCAGTCCGGCCCATCAGAGAGTTTACAAAGTGGTGACCAGTCTCAAGGCCTATTGAATACTCAATCCAGGAAGATTAAATGGAACAAGCTACAGTCTCTGCTGCTGCAACTGATCCTCTGATATGATTGATAGATATTTATCCTTTTCCTCCTCCACCATTCTTTTTATATATCTCTCACCTTCGGCTGATCTACAGTAGGTATAGGATGTTTGCCTGGTAGGGTGGCCCAGAACTTCATCTCTGAGGGTCTAGAACTCATAGTTGCTTTATCCTTGTTGGGTCATGAAGCCAGAAATTTCCCATTTATGCTTATCACTGGACATGGAGGTGCTAAGAAACACCCCTGATCAAGATGTACTCTCTCTTGCCCTGACTATATAGAGGTAATCCCAGAGCCTCATGATAATCAGGGAAATGAGTTAATACGGTGATTCCTGCCTCTGCCTTTTGGTTCACTGGCTTAAGAAACCAAAATAACTAGATGCCAATGATAGTTCAGGTTCAGTGGGACACTTAGAGAATCCTCTTGTGAAAATATTCTTCCCCTACCACTCATGGGGGAGTATGACTGGGGGAAAGATATCTAATCCAAAACAACCTAAGATTAAAGGGATAGGAAGTACAAATTTTACAACTGGGTCTTTGGGAATTATGATGAGAGGGGACAATCCTACTTCTACCTTATTGGTTCCTAGAATCATCTATTCTAGCTGTTGAGGACACAGCACCATATATCAGCCATCAGTGCTGTACATATATTACATCCTGGAGGATAGTTTCCTAATTCTTCAGGGTGTTTTTCCTGAGATGATGCCATAGCTGAGTCTTTAATTGGCCATTCCATCATTATATCATGCTGGTGCCTTCCAGGTAATTTGATATATAGTAGAAAAAATGAGTTCCATAGTTATATGCCGAATGTCACCTCTTCTTCACTGTAAAATAGATCTATTGATCTGATACAAAGTTATGTAGGGATCCCATATCAGTAAGTCAGGCATTATATAAGACCTTGGATGTGGTGCAGGAAGAGGTGCAGCAGGCAGAGAAAGCAAACCCCTACACAGAAGAAGTAGGTATCAACTCTGGTAAGGAAGAATCATTACTCTATCGGGATAGAAAGAGACCAATCTAACCCCTTTAAGCAATCTAGCAATCAATAATCAATAATCATTAACCAATGCCCCCCACATGGCTAGCCTGTTTCCTCAAGATAGAGTGCCATATCAAGTATTCAGTGTCAGTCTCTTCAGTCGTGAGGGTGGAAATTCATGAGTGACAGCTGAGAGAAGAGCCTTAATGAGAGGAATCCCATGATCTTAGGTCCACTTACAGCCCCGTCCCCGCCACAAGAGCCACTCGTGGGCACATTGTTGGAGCCCTGCAGTGACTGAGAGGAGAAGGTGGCAACATCCAGAGGGCAACTTATCCTCCCTACGTATAGTGGTGACTCCTCTTCAAAGACACAAGTCATTTCCACATGACTCGTTCCCAAACTGCCTTTTCTCTGGACTTCTAATCTTTCTTTTCCTGGGTCCTGACCATCCAGCCATACTCTTTTCCACTTCTGTGTGTATAGCTGTGCGTCAAGCTATTCACAAAGTGCATGACTAAGTGCGCTGCTGGAAGCCTTGGTAACTGGGAGGCTTTTCCTTCTGCACTTTTAGAACTCCCTCTGTGTTGTGGTTCTAAAACGTTCACTTAGCACCCATCTGTGAACCTCTGTTAGTTGGTTGCAGGGGCTTCCCCATGAGGCCATAGGTGAGAGCTGCGGTGAAGGCATTGGTACAACAGATGGAGGTGACATGAACGTCTTTGTTACCTTTGGGGTAACAATTGATTTGTTTTTACCTTTGGCGTCAAAACATATTTGTACTTTTGGGGTCTTCTTGGATCCGAGTCTGAATGTACTTTTCCATCAAATGATGGGTTGCCTGACCTTGTGACCTGGTGGATCTGATAACACTTACTTCATTATTAGTACTTTTATGTTCCATGCTCGGTGCTCAATCTCTATGGAGGCTCAGTACTACCACAGATGCTGCTTTGAAAATGGTAATTAGTTCTCTGCCATAGATGATGTGGCTGGGCTCTGTGCTGTGGCTCTCCTATTAGCCCTTGGCTGAGACTCCACACAACATTGATATCTACCATAACTATCTCTAGCACTGCTGAGTTTAATGGGTCATAATGGCCCAAGTGGCAGCTTGACTATATTGCAGCTTGAATCTCCTGAAACTCTCTTGCTCTGGGTGCCACTCAAAAATGGTAGCCTTCTGAGTCCTTCGGTAAATGTGGTACAGAAGTATCCCCAAGTGGAGTACATGTTACCTCCAGGATCCAATGAAACCCGCTCAGTGCTGTGCCTGTCATTAGTGGAAAGGAATGCAAAATACAATGACTTGCCCTTTATCTTGGAGGGGATGTGCCAGCATAATCTGGACTGTTGGACCCCCAAACTTGGTGGATGTGGAGAGTAGCTAGGTCTTCACAAGGTGTAGCAACCTCTCTCTGGCATATATAGTTTTTACAACAGCATCCAAACTACTTACCACTTCCTGCGCTTCGAATCCAATCAATATGGTGGGTCTGGGTGAGGTTCTGTAGAATGTCAAGGTGATCAAGTCTCTTTAAACTATATCGTGACAGAGAATAGAGATATTCCTGGGATATAATCCTAGAACAAGACAGTGGATGTGTACTGCTCTCTGATGAAAATGAATGCAAACTATTTTTTGTCCTCTTATTGATGTTAATTGAGGAAGTTTTTCTGCCAGATTAATATCAGGACCTAGTGTAAGGTTTATTTTGACTTTATAGGTGAAGAAACTGAAGCTTAAGGTTAACTTAAACTGAAGGTTAAGAAACTTTAGAAAGGGTGGTTTAGAAGTCATCTAATCCATCCTTTCCCCTGACGCGTAAAGTCCCTCTTCAACAGCCTCCAATATAAGGTTATGAGTTCAGGAGATTTAGGGAGGAAAAGATACAGGTTTGTGGTTAGAACTGCAACCCAGCATTGCTATGTAGTAAGCCACCCCAAACCTTAGTAGCTTAGTAACATCTCAGTTTCCCTAACTGCAAAATAGACTTAACAGTAGCATCTATCTCAAAGGCTATTGGGAAGATCAAATAATAAGATGTATGTAAGGTGCCTAGTATAGTGTTTGAAACATGAGGGACTTTAAAAAATTGGTGGCTCCAGTTATGAAGAGTATATCTGGGTTAATAGGCCTTTTGCTACTTATATATAGTCAGGATGCTCTGGGGATGACCCCTTAAGGTAGCCCAGAGCTAAAGTCTCTCCCTCACCACTTGGTCTTGGGGGTTGGCTTTTGAGGATCCACACTGGCCACATCTAGAGGTCTCACAGGACATGGGGACTTATCTTCCCACATCCCTCAGATGCAACATTCTACAATTCATCGGCTCCACTCTGACTCAGTCACCAGATGGAGAAGATGGGGCGGGGGTGGGGGGGGGGAGCCCTGTGCCACCTTCTGAAAAAGGCAGTAGGAGTATTTGCCAAGAGCCAGACCGGTATTCAAAATCTGACTTGGCCACTTACTAGCTGTGTGATTTGGGGCAACTTATGTAATGTCTTAAGCCTCAGTTTTGCCCAACTTCATGAGTCTGTGGTAGACACTACCAAAATGATATCTGTTTGGGATAATGAGTTTCCCTGGATGATACACATGTCAAGGAATGGAGGGCGGGAGGAAGAGGTAATCATCAGGGACAGATGGGCATTAAATCTGTACAATATGTGTGTTTTTCACCACCACCAAGCAGTTAACTCAATTCTGACACGCTACCTGGAGATAACATAAGATCTCACAGGTTAAGGGCTCAGTCCTAGCAGACACAGCCCTACTAGCCCCTGCCACTTCCGACACTTCAGTCCAAGTTGTTACCTGTGCTTGGAATGACTTCCTACAAACTGGAGGTTTCAATGGCCCCTTCCTAGGATCTGATTAATTTGCTGGAGTGACTCACAGAACTCAGAGAAACATGTACTTACTAGATTACTGGTTTGTCATAAAAGAATGTAACTCAAGAAGAGCCAGATGGAGGGGCACCTGGGTGGCTTAGTCGGTTGAGCGTCCGACTTCGGCTCAGGTCATGATCTCACGGTCCGTGAGTTCGAGCCCCGCATCCGGCTCTGTGCTGACAGCTCAGAGCCTGGAGCCTGCTTCAGATTCTGTGTCTCCCTCTCTCTCTGCCCCTACCCGCTCATGCTCTGTCTCTCAAAAATAAACATTACAATTTTTTTTTAAAAAAAGAATAGCCAGATGGAAGAGATACTTAGGTATGGGGAAAGGGCACAGAGCTCCCACACCCATTCTGAATGTGTCTTGCTCCCAGCACCTCTGTGCTTTCAACAACCTAGACACTCCCTGAGCCCCATCCTTGTAAGTTTTTATGGAGGCTTCTCTATACAGGCACAGTTGACTAATCATCGTCCGCTGGTGATTTATTCAACCTCCAGCCCATGTTCCCTCCCTGGAGGTCAAGGGGACTGGGACTGGAAATTCCAACCTTCCAACCACAGGGTTGCTCACCCTGGCAACCAGCCCTCGTCCTTAGGTTCTTTCCAAAACTCACCTCATTAGCATAAACTCAGGTGTGGTTGAAATGGGGTTTATTGTAAATCAAGACACTTTTATCACTCTTATCACTCAGGAAATTCTAAGGATTTTAGGAGCTCTGTGCCAGGAATGGGATGAATACCAAATATCTATTTCCTATTATAAATCATAATATCACACTCTTGCTTTTTTTCCCCATGTGGCCTGGCTGCCAGCAAGTTTAGTCAAGAAGCAGAAGAACCCAATGTCTGTAAACATTTTCTTAAATATAAACACATAGATGTAAGCGCCAGTTTTTCCAGAAGAGTAATACAATCCCAGGTGTGAAAGGGCAACGGCAGAGCAACAGATGTGAGCTTCTCACATCTGTTAAGACTTTACTTTGTGTAGATAACTGTCACCAGAAGCTCAAACCCCTTGTTAGAGCAGGGGCAAATCTATTAGTATAAACTTCCTCTGCTCCTCCCCTATGGAGCTACCTGCTTCTCAAAGTTTCTGGATCCTTGACTCAATAAATCAGGCATATAATAGAAGCAGATAGTAGGTTTGGACCGACTTTTTCTTTGCCCACCAATCTATAAACCACTATAATTGCTGCAGCCCATAAAATACTTAACATAGTGCAAAGCCCATGAAGTGCCCTCAGGAAATAGCAGCTCCTTCCAGCCATCCTTTCCAGCCAGTGAGGAATATCAGATTTTGATTCTATACCCTTCCCATCACTTCCAGTCATTCAAACAACCTCATTAGGCGGGTCCTTAAACTTGGACCATTCATTTTAAAACATCCATACATGTCCAATTCGAAGCTCTCTTGCTCCCAAACCTGTTGCTCAGCACAGGCCTCTCTGGTTACCTGGGATGGGGCAGGGGTGCAGTGAGAGAATGATCTGCCCTCTTACTTCTTCTCTGCGCTTGCTTCTCTGGTGTTGGGATATGGCACAGGGAGGTGAAAGACTCCAAATGCGGCAGCTATGACAACATCCTGCCTGGATCTGGGCCCTTTCTCCATGAGCTAGAGAAGTGGTGGGCTCAGGGACCCCTGCAACGTGCAGTTATTCAGCCCCAGGTAGCAACCCCAGGCATGAGTAGCCCCTGGCAAAAATCCATTTGTTCCACTAGCTGAGGACCTCATGCCCCGTTTCTCTGGGGCAAACTCTTCTGTGTCTTTGACTGTGGTGGTCCCTGACAACGAGCACAGCCCTGCTCTTCCTCTCTGCCCAATCCTATCTATCCTTTGGAGACTTTGAGAACAAAAACTCATTTTGTGTGCCTTTAGGGAAATGTGAACTTGAGGGTGATGTCATTAACCTTATTTGCTTCCACACCTGCCTCTGCTCTCTCCCTAGGGCCCAGATACCCCTGGGGTGGATCTGCAAATCAAAAAGCTGAGCAGACATTCAACTAGGGATCAAAATGGCAGTCCACCCACCAGAGTTTATAAGACAACTCTCTTGGGCCTCACTACCATAGTTCTCGAGAGGGACTAGTGGCGGCCTTCTTCCTGAGAGAAGGGCATCCTCTTTTTGAAAATCATGGGCTACCTCAAAGGCAATCTCCTTCTAGATTCCTGTCCCTTCTTATATCCCTTCTCTCCATGGCCCCAGTGTGGCCTCTCTTGCACAGGTGGTGGGTAGTGGCAGGTGAGAGGGGCTCAGAGTGGGGCTTTCTTTGAATTCCAGCAGCTCTGAGAACTTATTCATGTGTCAATAGTGTGTTATATCTGCACCATAAAGCAAAGGAGTAGGAAAACATCCTCGATCAATTATTCACAGCATCCCATTACATACAGGATGAGTTGTTGCAATAAAGAGACCCCTGTCTGTCCCTAAGGACTTATATCACAGATGAGGGCCACTGCCCAAGGCAACTAGGGAAATTCCTACCAACAGAAGAGATGTGGAAATATCTGTTTCCCACTGATGTCAAGGCCAGCGATGGAAATTCTGGCCTAAAGTAACCTTTTCTGGGCAAAACATTCTAATGGGATATTTAACCTCTCTAAGACTCAGTTTCCTGATCTGTAAAATTAGAGTTGAACTAGCCTGCATGGTTTTCCCAGCTCAGATTTTTAAGAGTTAAGATGATGGAATGTGCTGGTGTTGTATAAATAAAAGAAACAAGCATTTTTTTTAAAGCTATTTGGAAATCCCCTGTGCAATTTGTGACTAGAGATAGAATTCAGATTTATAACCTAAAATAATCTTTTCCTATCTCAAATATCCCCAATTTACTCTCTGGCTTACTGTTATATTCCATTGTGAGTTAAGCCAGATATATTTTGTCCTGATTAAATAAAAGCAAAATCAAGTAACTACTTCAAGCCAGTAAGTAAACTCATGAAATTAGAAAGGCATGGCAAAGACATCAACTAACACTCACAGAATATGTTAAAGAAGTCCAGTGACAAATGGATAAGGAGCAAGAAAGGGTGTCTTTTGTCCACGACAATTAAAATGATCTGAAGACTGAGAGGTGGCTTTGTTGGAAGGACACATGGGGATCTCCTGGAACCCAAGGGCAGGCAGGACAGCAGGCTCCACAGGACTGGCCCCTTCTTGCCAGTGATCCAGGCGCACATAGTCTCTTATCTTGGCTCTTCTCCACATATCTACTTCCCTATTACTGGGGAGGAGGTATGGGCAGGGTTGACAACCGGATGTAAAAGCCTGCTACAAAATGTGCATATCTCAGTGAGACTTTTTTTCTAATGAAATTGAGTCTTGAGTTTTAGTTACTCATGCATTTAGTTTTAATGGCTTTCATTTCTGGGGTACCTAAGAAGATTAAGTTTGGGGTGCTTTAGGATAACTAGTAAGGAAACAAAGTGATAAAGCACTGGATAAAGAGAAAGGGAGAGTTGATTGAAAACTGTCAACTCCCTGAACAATCTAAACAAGGCACAAAGCCTCCCATGTCCCTAGTTCATGATTCTGCAGATAGGTGACCTGTTGACTTAAAGCTATCATTAAAAAGGATGGGCTAGAAATAATGACAGCATCAGAACCTATCATCCATGTTAAGGTCTGACAAAGAGTTAACTTTCAATAAGAAAAAGTGAACCTTTGCTTAGCACTCAGACATCTTTGGCCATTTTTTTTTTTTTTTTTGAAATAATTTCCAGACCTCACAACAATTTGAGCCAAAAGTCAGAGTCCCAGATCCTAATCCAGGCTTTTTGACACTAATTTTTCAGAAACCATTTTCCTGGAGCCTGGAGTTTGATGAATGGCACAGAATTCCTTCCCTGCTGCCTTCAGTGGCTACAAAGTTGATGTCTTACAAAGGGCTAGAATGCTGGTTCCATCACTTACCAGCTATGTGCCCTTGGGAATGCACTTAGCCTCTCTGAGTTATTCTCATAAAGACTTGAATTGTTAGCTTTCTTGTGATGTGTCATTTTTGTTCTACTTCTCTCTCTTCAAAGGCAATGTTTCTCCCATATAATACTTTGTGCTGTCCCCTGTGCCTCTGCTGGCAGAGTGCCGAGCTGGGTGCCTGTGCTCAATAAATGTTTATCATTTTCTTGACTTTGGCAAAATATTAATAGTCATTTATTAAAATTCCACTTGGGGTAAGACATTGAGATTGGCTACTTTGTTGGAGGAGCTGCAAACTTACCTAGTAGTTCTCTCCTCTTCTCTCCCACAATGTGGGACTCTAGGGAGCCATTTAGGAGTACAAACTGTTGGGGACAGAGCTGTTGTCTGGATAGACAGCTCTGGCTTTCTGGTGGCCATGCAGACACAGAGAGGAAGCTGCTGTTCATTAGACACCCCTCTTTTCTAAAACAAATACATAGCAGACATTGAAGAAGCAATGACATTCTTTTCTAGAAGGTTCCATTAATTGCCTCAGGGAAGGTTCCATTAATTGAGTCAAGGACCTCTCCTGTGGATTCCCCCTCCTCCCCACCTCCTTATCCTCTACCAGTTCTCCCTGATCTTCCTGGGTGGGAGGTGGAGGTTCGAGGAGCATGAGTTTTGTTCCCATGGCTGAAGGGAGAGGGATGCCACAGGACAGGAACGGGTGGAAGTGGAGAGAAGGAAAGGTGGGCTTTCTTCAGGTTGCCATTAATTTCCCCCTCAATAATCTAAAATCTAAAATCACTCACAATTTGCAGCCAGAGGACTCTCTTTCTTCTGATAATACCCACAATGTGGCCTGTGTGAGGAGTTCCGATTTCTCCTCTGAACAGAACTTTGGTCCTGTTTCTGGTGGAATAACAATTGTGGCCTTACTGTACTGAGTGAATACTTGTGCCTTCCATGTTCTGGGGAACTTTGAGGTTCCTGGCACTAACTGAAAATGAAGAATGCCTGTTATCCCTGTTTTCTCCCCCTTCCCGGGTGGGAGAATAGGAGGAGTTCAGCCAACCTCACAACAATGAAATACAAGCACTAAGGTCAATTCAAGCAGGTCCTTCCAAAGGAATCCAAGGCAATGTGGGTCTCCTGAAAAATTGCACTGCCTTCTCCATGATTTCTAGAGAAACTGCTGGATGTACACTTTTCCATATACTGAGAGTACTGCACACAACCAGGTGTACATTTTTTTATTCTCCTCTATCACTCCCGCCATAGGCTGTGAGCCATTTGATGGCAAAGACTGCCCCCACCTCACCAACTTCTTCCTCCTCCTCCTCTACCCCTTGCACACAACGTTTTGTGAAAAGAAAAGAGGGAACTTTTTGCCTCCTCTGTAAATATTTAGTAGATTCAGTATCTCCTGAAGTTCTGAGAGTTATGCTATAAAGTCAGCTCATAAGTCATGAGGTGAGAAATATATAGACAGGCAAAAGATGGATTGGCTTCTGGACCTGAAGCAGGAAGACCAGGAATTCTGGTTCCAATGACTTTTCTAAAGCTGCATGGAGTGCAGGGTTACTACCATAGCCAAGAAGGTTCAGGATGGTTGGACAATGGTAGCTCTAGAAAAGAGACAAAGGAGAAAGCACCTGTAATGTGTCTCCAGATGGTGGCCTGTCTGTTCCTGGTTGTGCAGACAGATGATTCAGCTCTCAGAGGCTTAAGCCGTAAAATATTTGTTCATACATGCAATTTCCATTGTTGTGATTTCATGCTCATTGAGCAACTGACAAATTACATTTTGATTGCCCACGTATTATTAATACCCCAGTTTGATCTGAAAAAGGACATAAGAGAGGTTACAAAGATGCACATGCTTCAATTTAAAAGATAAAGTTTAAGGGGCGCCTGGGTGGCTCAGTCAGTTGGGCGTCTGACTTCAGCTCAGGTCATGATCTCACGGTTCGTGAGTTCAAGGCCCCGCGTCGGGCTCTGTGCTGACAGCTCAGAGTCTGGAGCCTGCTTGGGATTCTGTGTCTCCCTCTCTCTCTGTTCCTCCCCCACTCATGTGCTCACTCGCTCTCCCTCAAAAATAAACATAATTTTTTTTAAAAGATAAAATTTGATATAAATTGACACAGTGGGTTTGTTTTTTTGGTCTTGCCTGTTTCGTAACCATTTTAGCTGTATTGTTTCCCACTTTCTTTGGGGGAATGAGCTGCCTCTTGGGTGGAACTGGCATCACCTCGTCACAGGATCGAGAGGATGTGTGACCCATACCTGGCCCGTCTGAGAATTCCATCCACCTGGTCTCCGTGGCTTGGCCAAGTTATCATGGAAATTCAATTCCGGGAACTTTGCTGGAATTATGGGGAAAGAGCAGCTCTTCTTCCACTGGTACTGCTCTCTGGAGGATGATAGAAGCCTGGTGCTACCAGGAGCTGCCTGGTGAGGAGGCAGGAACCCGAGAATGGAGGCTACAGACAAGAGAGAGAGCTGAGAGGTGGAAGGACACTGAACACCGCTGGGACATCTTGAATTCCTAGACGCAGCGATGGCTGAGGCTAGACCAAGTTCCAAACTATGTTTTAACAGACATAATGTATTCTTATTGAATTTCCGACCAGTCTCAACAGAGGATTCTGATTAATTCAGCGCAGGAGAAAAGTGGGGAGAGAGAGAGAGAGAGAGAATAAGCATAGAGGAGATCAACAAATGAGACTAGTAGTAAGGCGAGCACTCCCCTCCCCCCAGACTCCCCCCCCCCCCGCCCCCGCAAAAAAACCAAATGTTTGCCATGAAATCGGTGCACTTGCCAGCACGGGGCCACAAACTCAGCTCCCACTCACAGCAGTCAAGGAGAGGTAAAACCCGCTCGGTTACGTTAATTAGAGGACCCACAAGGTTAAAACTAAGCAAGGTGCTCAGGAGAACTATTACTAGTCCTGATTATTAAAATTGAAAGGGCTTTCTACCTTGAGCTCTCCATAAAAAAGATGCTGTATAAAACAGTGAATCACACCCTCAATAATATTCTTACAGTAAGTACAATAATGAATTAATGAATTTCATAAGACTGTTTCTTCTAAAATCTTGCAACGTGGACTGTGACATAACATCAAACACGATCCGACGAGAGGAGCTTTAAAGCTGGGGGAAAGGGGCACCTGGGTGGCTCAGTCGGTTGAGCGTCCAGCTTCGGCTCAGGTCATGATCTCACGGTTTGTGAGTTCAAGGTCCACGTCAGGCTCTGTGCTGACAGCTCAGAGCCTGAAGCCTGTTTCAGATTCTGTGTCTCCCTGTCTCCCTGCTCCTCCCCGACTCGTGCTCTCTCTCTCCCTTTCTCTCTCTCTCTCTCTCTCTCTCTCTCAAAAAATAAATAAACATTAAAAAAAAATTAAAGTGGGGGAAATGGCACTGGTCCCATATGCAGCTTTCCGCTGGGATGGCTGAGTAACAAGTTGACCCCAGCAGGATGAACAAGCTACAAACTGTACCCCTAGGGGATTGAATGGTTTGGGCTATAAACCAGTTAAAAATCCTTTGCTTTGGGAAGCTCATCTGGGTCTTTTATTGTATGGTCATAAGGCGAATCCTTGTCCATTAAAGCCATTTTTACTGATTCCATGAAACCAAGTCATATGCAAGGAAGAGAGTGTTCATCTTTCTCTTCTTTATGAGGGAGTGGGTCATGAGGGGGAAGAGTCCCACCTAGTTTTCCTAGAAGGAATCCCTTTCTACATTTCTACAAGGAGCCTTCCTGCCTGCAATCTGACAGAGACACGAGGTTAGGTTCTTTTTGCTTTGTTTTTTAATCTAGTGAATTTCAGCACTGAAGTAGGTACCGTGGAGTGAAAAGGCATTCAGACAGCGCCTGCTTGCTCACAGAAGGAGGTTCTAAACACACGTGAGTGAAATGTGTGATAGTTGCACCCTGGAAGTATGTCTGCTAAAGGTTTTCTGTTCCTATTGAGATGGATGCATCTATAAATTCCCTAATAACACTTTCTCTCTGGATGTAATCTGGGAAGCCAGGTTTCTAGCATTTTGTGTGTTGAACCAACTCTTTTTATTTACATGGCTATTATCCATTTTTAAAACGTACAAACAGGTTCATCTCTAAAAGTCACAAATTTTAATTCACTCCTTTTCTCCATTGACTTGCATTTCTATTCCATTTCTTCCATAGAATTTCATTCTAATATAACATGCTTTTATATCTGAAGGTCTTTTATTGATATTTATCTTGAGCAAATATACTTTTGTAAACTGAAATTAATCCTTTTTATTCTTGTGACTATAAAGTCCCTATAGTTAAAAATTTCATCTGGATTCAGAAATTGCCTCTCTTCAGATATCCTGCCCATAGTATTATTGGAGACCAATTAGCCTGGAAAGTACCATTATTAGACTGTTGTGTTACGGTGTTGTTGCAGGGTAATACCCACTGTCAGTCACCTTGGGAAGAAGTATATCTTCAGACAGGAAATAAGGATTGAGAAGATAGACCTTAGATTAGAGAGGAGGAAACATTCCTTTCTTTCTGTGGGCCTCAGGTGATGCGCTGGGCTATGCTCTGAGTACTTCTAGGCATAAGCGTGAGTGACTTCTTTGTAGGTAGATCAATATTTAGACAGTACATTAGCCTGAAGATTCAGAGAAACCGTGTCTTATATAAGTTCTATATTCTCTTCCCGTGCTTCCCTAAACCTTGAGTCAAGTTCAACCTAGGCAAGGATGGGGGAGAGAACATTCCTGGGACAGGTTTGGCTCCTGGTGAGGAAGGACAGAGCAGAGCCTCTTCCTGAGGCCAGAGTGGTGAAAGAATTATACAAACTGCCATGTGCCACAGTGTAGCGATTTCTCCGGACCTTGGGCAGGGGCATGATGGCTTCATAGGGAAATACTATTAGTAGACGCAAGACATTAGTTATCCTCATAGAGGATTCTCTGAAGCAACTGGGAGAAACTCTACAGGAGCAGGTAATGGCCAAAGTCATGTTTTGGCAATTCCATGAAAAATCTGGGGGCTTCAGCAGGTCACAGTAAATCAGTCCCTTCTCCCCACTCTGAATTTGGAACCAATAGATGTTTAGACACAAGAGTCTAAAGATGAAAATATCAGTTTTATTACCAGCAGCACGGGCTTGGACATTGCCGTCAAATGACCAGACAGCAGACCCACTGGCTCTACTGAGGCAAAGATAGGAACAGTAGCAGGTGTGTGGGTCCCCACTCCCCACCCTTCTGGGGCAAAACAAAGTGATCTGTGGGGCCAGACATCAGATTCTAGGAAATGGACCCTGACCCTTGGGCTGTGAAGTTTTAAAGCTACATTATCAAAGAAATCACTGAGCCCTCCTCTGGAGTAATTAGTGGTCATAGCACAATAAAAATCGTGGCGTGGCAGAACCTTGGCTCCAGCCCTATCCTGCCTGCTCTTGGTTTGTGGCTGGGGGGATGGCTGGCCCCTCCCCTTGAGTAAGCAGGAGGTGGATCCAAGCCTTGCCTTTGCAGCTGTATGTACATGTACAGGGCACCATCCCACCAGCATTCATAATTGGGGAAGTACTGCCTGTGTCCTGGCCTGTTTAGGAGGCTGGGTCCAGCCTAGAGATTAACCTGGATTGGCTGCTTCAACCCTGGGCTGGAATTCACTTCCTTAGAGCTTTGCAGCCAACGACTTTTCTAGAAGGCTGATGAGGAAGAGTCAATCTTGGACAAATTAAGGCATACCTTTCAGAGCCTCACCCAAAGAGCTTCCTACTCCTTCTTTCCAAGTTGACCTCACTTTCCCAGACCTACAGGCCTTCCCATTTAGGGGCAGGGTCTGCCCGGGTTTACTGGCTGAAGGGGCAGAAAATGCGTGTGTCCTGAAGCAGGATGCTATGAAAGAGAAAGCCTAGAGAAAAACCTTAACTGTAGACCTCCTTCCAAATCACCAACCAGTTTGGTGACTCACCTATACTTGGGGAGGAGGAGTGAAGCGTTGAGGAGTCTTCAGAAAAGCACTCCACTGATATTTTTCCCTCCTTAGGAGGGAAACACAAGTTTCTTGTCCTTTATGGAAATGTGTGGCAGTTCTGGATCACAAATGAACTGCATCTAAATTTCTGGAGATAGATGGTGGTAGTTCTACAACAGTGTGAACATATTTGATGCTACTGCTTAAAAATTGGTGCCTGGCTCAGTCAGTTGGGCATCTGGCTTTGGCTCAGATCATGATCTTGAAGTTCAAGGGTTCGGGCCCCGAGTCAGGCTCTGTGCTGATGGCTCGGAGCCTGGAGCCTGCTTCAGATTCTGTGTTTCCCTCTCTCTCTCTCCACCCCTCGCCGCCCCCACCCCCTGACTTGTGCTTTGTCTCTCTCTGTCTCTCAAAAATAAAGAAGTGTTAAAATTTTTTTTAATGGTTAAAATGATAAATTTTATGTTAGATATATTTTACTACAACTAAAAACAAACAAACTGGATCTAATTTTGTTTTTGGTTTTATTTTGCTTTGTTTTCAAGAGCTAATATATGCACATGGTTTTAAATGTTAAAAACACAATGGCCTCTCCACAGTCTATTCCCTAGCCAATCCATTTTCTTTTCTAAAGGTAAACAGTAACACCAACATTTGGGGGGATATGTTATGTACAAACAAGAAAGTACATTAAAAAAATTTTTTTGGCACAAACAGTACCAAATTTTACACACTTTTCTGCAATTTGCTTTTTTACCTTAATGAACTTTCTTGGGGAATGTTCCATATCAGTATATCAGAGTTCTAGATTCATATCTACCTATTTTGCCAGTACATGGATAGCCCATAGTTGACTCAGCCAATCTCCTTTGTGGTGCAAATATCAGTGTTTTTGATCTTTTACTCTTCCAAATGGTGAATAGTCTTGAATATGTCATTTCTCATATCTATCTACTCATAGGATAAATTCCCCGACATGAAATTCTCTAACCATTATCCCAGTAGTTTCCAACACCCGCAAAGCTAACCCCAATACTGTTGAGTAGACATTAGAACTGAGCAAGATCTCTAATCTGACAAGCTAGCCAGAAAAATGATGATATGTATCCCACTCAAAAGTCATTGTGTCACATGTGGCTATGTGTACCAAAGTAGGAAAACTATTGCATGAACCCCAAAACAATAATGTCCATTTTCAAAGAGCAACCCCTTCTGGCAGAGGTCTGGTCAGTCCATAACACATAACTACCTGACTATCAGTGAGTTTTCTTTAAATAATTCCTTACATTTCCCCCAATGGAATTTACCCATGTTTCTATATATAATATCTTTTTTATAATGTAACAACTAAAGAACCCCACAGGTTAGCCAGAGAAAAGATATTACCTACATATGACAGGTGAGGAAACAGAGGAACAGAGGCCAAGAGAAGTTGCAGCTTGTTTGATAAGCAAGTTAGTGGAAGAGTATGGGTTAGGATCCAGATCGATGACCTAATCTTGCGCTTTTCCCACTAATCTATATTGTCGTTTCTCTCCAGTTCTCAAAAATAGATGAACTGTTCCTTAATCTACGAGGTCCGGGAGAGGTCTCAGTTTGTGGACTGCCAATGACTGTCTTGCTACTTGGAGTCTGTCCTGATGCTTCACAGATGTTGAAGATAAACCGAGGGGACCTCTCAGGCATTAAAAATTGTGGTGCAAATCTAAGTGTTTCTGATCTTAGATTCAAACAAGGGAGATTCAGGAAAGCTGATGACTTCCAGTCTTGCCCACAAACTGATGTGGCTCCCATGCCAAGATGGGAATAGGTAAGTCTGATATTACTCCCCAGGAAGAACCAGAGGGGAATGGAGTTTATACAGTGGGGAATATTTTTCTCATATTGTGTACGCGAAAATGCTGTGAACGCTTTAAAACCCCTCCCATGCAATGCAACTCAGGGTGATATAGAACAGAATAGAGAATTCCCTCCATCGTACACAGAGAAGCCACTCTAGGAAGACCGGACAACAGGCATTAGATTGATGAAAGCAACTCTGGTTATATGTATAGCTAACAAGAAATTCACTCAAAACCTGGACTTAGAGCCATAGTAGACTAAGAAACCAAGAATTCTTGAAAGCTAGTACTTCAACCTTGATCTGTGGAAGAGTCCGTCCTACGTGCTGTAACAAACCACCCTCAAATATTACTAGAGGAACACAGTGAAGTCTATTTCTTGCCCATGTCCCGATCCGCTGGTGGGTGTATGGGGAAGGGGCAGTGGGTGCTGTGTTCCACATGGTCACAGGAGGGCATCCAACACCTCTGCCCGAAGTCCACTGGCCGTGATGCAGAGGGTTCCCATTGCTTGGGAGGTTGGGGAATCTTCCTCTGTGCTCAGGAGAAAAAGAAGGATCTGGGTGAACACATGGGAGCCTCTCTGCTCCATCACCATAAACATGATCTGAACTCAAATGGTAAGGGACACAGAAGTGGGTAATAAATATATGAGAACTGGGACAGTGAAAGGAAATTTGATCTGAACAGGACTGGATAGAGACATTTGCCTATAGACAAATCTTTGGTACGAAAGGATGTGGATACGGGTTCTAGAACTATGCTATTACTTATGGCCTGTGGGGCATAGAAATGTGTTAAGGTTAGCTGTGTAACAAACTGTACATAATTCTCATTTCATAGCTGGAGTCAGTCATTCCCAGTTGGCCCTTTTCTTCTTCTTCTTCTTCTTCTTCTTCTTCTTCTTCTTCTTCTTCTTCTTTTCTCTATCTTTATAAAGCCATGGGTTAAAGAACCCTACACAGTATTTCTAACATGAGATGACTGGATAAGGAGAGTCTTACTGACACCTGAGGTCACGATTCTTGGTCTAGGGGCACAGAGCATGAAGGAATTCACCTTAAGAGTGGCCACCCTGGGGGCACCTAGGTGGCTCTGTCGGTTGAACGTCTGGCTTTGGCTCAGGTCATGATCTCATGGTTCGCAAGTTCGAGCCCCACATCGGGCTCTCTGCTGTCAGTGTAGAGCCCACTTTGCATCCTCCACCCCCCTCTCTCTCTACCCCTTTCCTGCTCATGCTCTCTCTCTCTCAAAAATAAACAAAACAAAACAAAAAGAATGGCCACCCTGGACAGGCTTATTTCTGTCTGGTATGCCACACATTTCTCTTACATCCTGGAAAAAGTAGTGAGGGAGCCAGTGTCGACCTCAGGGTCCCCGGCAGGGCTTTTTGGAAACCACACACCATGACAAATCTCAAGGAAGTTAAAAAACAAACAAACAATCATAACCAAGGCAGCCCAGCTAGTTTTTAAAGAGCTAAAGCTTCATGACTTCAATTCAGACTCCGAATTCCTGTGAGCTTCCAACCACCGTATTCTACAAGGAACATCCCTTGGCCAGCCATAATGTTTAGAAACCTAGCTAAGCTCTCTTAGCTGAAGACTAAGTCTTTTTCGACCTCAAAGATGTGAATGTCTACTCGGGAGGGCCCACGAGGGTGGGTTAGGAGGATGTGGCTGTGTTAGAGCGTGTCTAGGTATAATAGGTATCTGTGTGATTCTGTGTGAGTGTATGTGCATGTGTGTGTTTGTGCGAAATTCAGAGCAAGGCAGAGGAAGGCAGTTCACATAGATCCACGTTTTACGTTACATTCTGTGAAACTGTAGGTAGTTGGCTAAAGAGAAATGGGAACCCACAAGTGACTGACATTAGGACTGTTAAGAACCTCCCAGAAGACCTAACTCTTGCTGGCTGTGCAATAACAAGCACCTGCAAAGCTCTGCCTCGCTGAGGAGAGACCGAGAGGCACCTGCCAGCCAACACCTGCCTGGAGGAAGGAAAGACAGGGCTTCAACCCTGAGAAGAGCGCCGGCCTCTTCTTTATGCTCAGCTGTCACGCTCAGTTGCATTGTACATGGGTCTGCCTGTCAGCCTGCGCTGAATCCTACAGCACTGTTCCAGGTCTTACCATCTGCGCTGTGTTCCAAATGACTTGTTGCCCCTACCTGTGTGCACCCAGGAAGACTCTGGTTTCTATAACAACAGACCCCACCCCCCTGGAGTTTCCTCGAGGTGTGCAGAGGCCGCTTCCCAATCCATGCTGACTGAACCCAGCCTTCAGCCTGGCCCCTCCAGACCAGCCATGCCTGTTCCCACCAGCACTGAGCATCAGTTTTTCCCAAAACTGGAAAGAGGAAATGGAGGCTCAGTAAATAAGCAAACAAAAGCAGAGCTTTTATAAACCATTCGAATCTGGGCATCGATTGATAGTTTGAATTTTCCTTCACTGTGCTTTACCTACGTTCTTTTAAGCCTGTAGCAAGACTAGGAAGTCAGCTATCAATTGGCTAACTATGATGTTTTCTCAAAATCTTCCTGAAGAACAGTGGAATTCAAGGTGTTTTCAAAATCTGGAAGCAGAAGCATGTTGCATTTATGGCAATGATACTTTGGAGGAGGGTTAGTCTTTCATTTGCAGGGATTTTTTTTCCAGAGACCAAATCTGGGGGAGAGGAGAGGTGAGGCGTTGCTCTGTGGGCTTACTGCAATCTGGAAAGAATAAGGTTTGCACAGAAGAAATAGCAGAGTCTTAAAGGATTGTGATTTTGTGCTGTGACTAGATTCACATTTGCAGTCCTTGTAACCAGAAGGACCACGTGACTAACGTGTGCTCTGAAGGAGCGAACAGAACTGTCTGTTCTAATGCAGAAACGGGCTCAGGGCACTGCAGGTTTCAGGAGCAATTGCCCTTTGCCGTTGCAGGGTCCCGTATGAGCATCCATCCTCTAGGTAGATTCTGGCGAGTTCCTTCTCTACCAGTCGCGGTTGCTAAGAGCAGGTGACCTCACAAACTGTTCTAGCAACTTTTACGGCTGCGAATCATTCTCTTGGGAACCTCAGAAGCTGGCAAAATAAATCTTTGTATTCACTCTGTTTATATTCTGACAGCACTACAAACCTCTGCTTTGAAAAGGAAAGCTTTTCCCAAGCAAATGCAACTGGGGGAATAGATTCCCCGTGTGTGGCTTTGGAGGTGCTAAAGGAATAGTAATAATTGCTTTCATTTTGATAAGCTTTACAGATTCCAGAGTTCTCTCAAGAGTTCCATTTCATTTGATATTTGCAGTTACCACGTGAAGCAGGCAGGGCTGACCTTGACCGGCCTCCCTATCAGATGCACAGTGGCATTAAATGGCTTGCCAATGTCACAAGGTGCATAGTTGGCACAAATTGCAATGCAAAGGTTCTGACAAATAAGTCAGTGGGCTTCCTATTCTACCATTCCGAGAAACTTCTAAAATAATCCTATGGATTTAAAAAAATATATAATCGCCACTCATATGCAAACCCTGGAAAATTCCCAGGCTGATGAAAGGGGTCTATTTTGGTGATGCAAGTGAATATCGAGCTGCTGATTTTGAGCAAAAGCAGCCAATGCAAATAAGCATGATATATTCATATATTCATCCATTTGAAAGAAATCTGATGGCAAGAATTTGCTCCAACAAAGCAGATTCTAGGATGTGCCAGCATCTGTACAAATGCGTGTCATTCTCTGCAACCTCCATGCACAGAGGAGGACCACAGATTTCTTGAGCATGAAGACAGGACAGAGTCTTGGAGATCATTTTATCAACCCCATTTTCCAGGGTAGGAAAGTGGCTTCAGAGAGCAGTGCCTTGCCCAAGGTCGCACCGTTCAAGTCAGGAGTATGACAAGACCCCAGACCTTCAGACACCACAGTCCGTTCAGAGTGACACTTCCAAGCCTCTGGATGGTTCCAAGTCACTAAAGCACCACTAAATTGGGCTCAGTGCAGCATTTAAGCAGACAAGTGTAGTAAGGCCTCTTAGCAGGACTTAGATAGAGCAAGAGAAGACTGGAATCAAAGACTTTGCGGATTAAGGCCGTTCTTCCAACAGCGGGTCTCTCCAGAGTGCAGGCTGCCTAGAAATCAACTTCAACTCTGCTTCGCCCTTGAACCTCAGCATTGGAGTGTGAAGCCAGAATTGCCTGGTGCCTGGTGTGGTGTGATGGCGGGGACAGGGTTTGGCCCCGGGCTCCCTGTGCTTTCCACATGGCCTCATTTATCAGCCAGGGCACAGCGTGAGTCCCAGAAAACCACGCCAAAACAATCCTGACCAATGGCGCAAAGGGCTATGGTTTTCATTCAGGGGCTCTCTCAGAAGGCTTTCCAAATATTCCATCAGGAGGTTGATTTTTAAACCTCGGTCCAAGACCAAGCCACTTAGAGTTAGGTCAGCCTCTTCGTCCAAGGTGTCCCTGAGCTGCTTTCAGCAGGCTTCTAAAAGAATCCCGGAGACTCGGGACTTGGACTGTGTCTCTGAAGGAATGGCCTGACGCGGGGGTCAATAAGAAACTGTCCCTTACATCTCTGTGTGAGGAACTTGATGAGATACAATTCTCTTAGGGGCTGCTGGCATGGTGTAGCAGATGCTGCACGTGCTGCTCTGACCCCGCTCAGGACCAAGGTGCGTCCTCCCAGCTGCCCATAGGGCTGCCAGCTCCTGGACCCTAGCTGAGTCCCTCTCCGGGGATCGCCTTTTGATAAGGGTTGTGGTCTCACTTGAGATTTAACCCCTTCCCTGGAAAAAGCCTGCATCTGATGGCTAGTCAATGTGGGGGTATGAAGGATTGCCCCCTTGCTTAACTCAGGACATCTCTGCAGGGCCACCCCAACTCCACAGCTCTCTATGAGATCAGCTGGGGCCTCTGTGCTGCTGCATCGAAGTGTAACTTCATCCTCTGCCCAGGCCCGCTTCCTGCTCCCTTGCATGATGGTCCTCCCCAGGGCGCTCCCAGTTAGCCACCTGCATGCAAACCTCTGTCCCAGAATATCACTCCCCTTGCCCCCTGCTCCCCTTAGGGCCAGAATCTTGACTCTTGTCTTCTAACGGACATCAACTTCTGCATATAAAATGCCTAGGAGTCTTCTTGTACCAAGATAGCCAAAGCAATCTGTATTCATCTCCTCTGGCTGCTGTAACAAATCACAACCAACCCAGTGGGTGCGAAGCCTAAAATCTAGGAGTCAGAATCAAGGTGTTGTCAGGGCTGGGATCCCTCTGCCGGCTCTGAGGGAGAAACTGCTTCCTTGCCTGCTCCAGGTTCTAGAGTTGAATTTCTTTGCCTTTCTTGGCCAGTAGCTCCTGGCCCCATTTTCAGAGCCAGCAATATGGCACCTTCCATCAATGGCCTCATTGCCTTCTGTGGCAAATCTCCCTCTGCCTCCCTTTTAAAGGACACTTGTGATTGCACTTAGGGCCCACGAGGATAATCCAAAATCCTCCGCCATCTCAAGAACTACCCTTAACTTAATCACACACCCTCAACGTCTCTTTTGCCATTTGAAGCAACCTTCACAGATTCTGGGGATTGGGCCTGAGTATCTTTGCAGACTGTTATTTAACCTGATACAGGTCATACAGCAAACTCGGGGTAGAGGGCATACATTCTGGTTTCAATTTGGAGTTTCTGTTTAAAAACGAGGAGGCCCCCAGATCTTCTTTTGGCAATGCATTTGCCATTGTCCCAAAGGCTGGTGTCCTCTGGGAAAACTACTTCTTGGTTCAGGCCTTTATTATGAAACGCGACTAATTCTTACGTCTTACCTGCTACTGCTCGAACTGGTTCTCTGTCTCTCTTCTCTCTCTGTCTCTGACTCTCTTTTTCTTCCTTTCTACCCCGCAAACCCATCGAGTTCTGTGTCTGCAGTCACTGTGACAGCTGTATTGTCTACACTGGAATAACACTCTCCAGCCCGCCATGGCCTCGGTTGGGAGGAGATGGAGGGGAATGGAATAGTGACTTAAGCCTCATTGGCAGATTCTTGTGTCACCTCCACAAAGCATTCTCTGTCAATGTCAACTTGGGATGATACCATATGACCCATCAGATAGGGATTTGAAAGCAATCGACTCGATTGCTGACTCGAAATAAGGCCGATCTGAAATTCCGTTGGTTCCAAGAAATCTTCTGCAATCTCATTTCTTCCCCAATTTCTTCTCAAAATTTTTAACATAGTGTTTCTACCTCTTTTACGGACCATGTATGTTGATCTATATATTTATCTTCCTCACTAGACTCTGAGCACCCTTTTTAAAAAAAAATATTTATTTTTTAGAGAGAGAGAGAGAGAGCAAGCAGGGGAGGAACAGAGAGAGAGGGAGACACAGAATTCAAAGCAGGCTCCAGTGAGCTGTCAGCACAGGCCCGACACGGGGCTCAAACTCATGAACCGTGAGGTCATGCCCTGAGCTGAAGTTGGTGCTTAACCTACTGAGCCACTTAGGTGGCCCTGTTTCTAAAGACTATTTTTTTAGAGCAGTTCTAGGTTCGCGGCAAAATTGAGGAAGGAGAGATTTCCCATGTACCCCCTGCCCCCACACCTGCATAGCATCCCCCGTTATCAACGCCTCCCCCCAAGGTGCTACATTTGTTACAACTGATGAACCTACACTGCCACATCATAAGCACCCAAAACCCATAGTTTCTGTTAGGGTTTACTCTTGGCGTTGCGCGTTCTCCGGGTTTGGATCAATGTATACTGATACGTGTCCATCATTATAGTATCATATGGAGTAGTTTCACTGCCCTAAAAATCCTGTGCTTTGCCTATTGGTGTTTTCCCCACACCTCCACACTCCCACACTCCCTGGCAACCACTGATCCTTTCCCTGTCTCCATAGCCGGCTCCTTTCTCATCCTTTTATCCCAATAAACAACGATCAAGGTCATCCTGAGAGAACACGACCTCTGCAGAAGCACCCTGCTACCTGCAGTCTGTGAAGTGGCCTAGGGCCCCAGTAGCCCTGGTTATGCCATGTGCACAAAGATAGGCGCCACCATCCAATGACATTTTGGCAGTCAAAGGGAACTTGTGACTGCCATCAGTAGGCGTGACAGCCAAGAATGTGGTCCCGGGGAAAGCCCTTCACACGGGTCTTTCCTTGTTGCATTTATATTTAGCTCAAATAAAAAACCGCAACTGTTTGCCTTAGTGACAGGCACCAAACAATAACCAAAAGGAATAAGGAGTAATTGTTACCTTTCTTCCCTTTAAGACATGGAGTCCTGACATTCGAGACCACATCTCTGACAGCCAGCTTCCCCATGCCTGGCCCATGAGACGTACACAAATGTTCATCGTATTAAAGAAGATTCAGAAGGAATCTTGAATTCTGGCCCTCTGGCTTTCTTTTTTTTTTTTTTTTTAATGTTTATTTTTGAGAGAGAGAGAGAGAGTGCAAGCAGAGGAGGGGCAGAGAGAGAGGGAGACACAGAATCTGAAGCAGGCTCCAGGCTCTGAACAGTCAACACAGAGCCCGACATGGGGCTCGAACTCACGAACTGCGAGATAATGACCCGAGCCCAAGACGGACGCTCAACCGACTGAGCCACCCAGGCGCCCCTGGCCCTCCAGCTTTTAAACAATGTTTCTGTATTTTAATTAAGAAATACTTCAAACATGTAGAAAGGTGTAGAAAATAAAATACACAACCAACATGCCTACCATCCAGATTAAATAGCTGTTAACATTTTCTCATTTTTACTGAGATGACTCATAACAAAAGAAAAAAGAATACAGCCAACCCCCCACCCCCATTCTTGTTCTCTACCTCTCCCCTCTGCAGAGGTATCTCCGCCTGAAGTTGCTACGTGCTATCCCCATGCATGATTCTGTACTCCCACTAAACATTTGTATGTCCAAAACAATATTCGCTGTCATTTTACGTGCATTTGGAATTTACTCAAATGGCATATTGTATATATTATTTTGAGATATGCTTTTCTTACTGTACAATATATTTTATTTAAAAAAATTATTTTTAAATGTTTTATTTATTTTTGAGAGAGAGAGAGAGCAAGCTGGGGAGGGGCACAGAGAGAGGGAGACACAGAATCTGAAACAAGCTCCAGGCTCTGAGCTGTCAGCACAGAGCCCGACACGGGGCTTGAACTCATGAACCGTGAGATCATGACCTGAGCCGAAGTCAGATGCTTAACTGAGCCACTCAGGTGCCCCACAATATACTTTAGAAACTGATTCATGTTGTTTGGACACAATGTAGGCCTAGTTCATTCATTTAACTGCAGCCCAGCATATCACAGTTTACTCGTTTCCCTATTGAAGAACAATCAGTTACTTGCTTTGGCCGTTGTCACAGTGAAGGTGTTTGTGCACGTCTCTTTGTGCACATGTATATGAGTTCTCTAGTGTAAGGCACCTGGGAGGAGAATCACTAAGTGGTAGGGAATGTGCTTCTTCACTCTCCTCAGTAGTGACAAAGTGCTCTCCCAAGTGGTTGTACCAATTCACATTCCTACCAGGTTAGAAAGTCCTGTTTCCCTGCATCCTCACCATCAATTGTGACACTTTAAAATTTTCCGTGATAGGCGTGAAAGGCATGTTGTCGTCTTAATTTACGTTTCCTTGATTACTCACAAGCTTAAGCATTTTTACATGTCTACTAGCCAGTTTTGTTTATCTGTCTGTGTGTATGTGTGTGAAAGAGGCAGAGGAGAGGGAGCAGAGAGGGGGAGGGAGGGCAGGAAAGAGAGGGGGGAAGGAAAAGGGAGGGAGACCAGTTCTAATCCTTTGCTCCCTTAAAAAAACTGGTTTAGGGGTTCCTGGGTGGCTCAGTCACTTGAGCATCCAACTTCAGTTCTGGTCATGATCTTACAGTGTGGTTCGTGAGTTTGAGCCCCGAATAGGGCTCTGTGCTGACAGCTCAGAGCCTGGAGCCTGCTTCGGAGTCTGTCTCCCTCTCTCTCTGCCCCTCCCCCGTTCGTACTTTTCTCTCCCTCTCTCTCTCTCAAAAATAAACATTAAAGAAAAAAACTTGGGGGTTGCCTGGGTGGCTCAGTTGGCTGGGTGTCTGACTTTGGCTCAGGTCATGATCTCATGGTTCATGGGTTCGAGCCCCGCGTCTGGCTCTGTGCTGACAGTTCAGAGCCTGGAGCCTGCTTCGGAGTCTGTCTCCCTCTCTCTGCCCCTCCCCTGCTCATGCTCTGTCTCTCTATCTCAAAAAAAATAAACATTTAAAAAATTTAAAATAAAACCCTGGTTTATCCTTTTCTACTATATTTCTAACTATTCTGTATTTATTTGGAAGTTATTATTTAAATTGCAAGTATCTTGTCCTAACCTGCATCTAGCTTTTAAAATTTTGTGTATGACACCGCTGTCACAAATCACTTCAAAAATCTGATGTAGTCGAATTCATAAATCTCCTTAAGATTTGTGGGTATTTGTTCTTTAATAGATCTGCTCATAATTCTACATTCGAGATATTCTCCCACATTGTTTTCTAAAAATTCTAAATTTTTGCTCTTCACATTTAAATTTTTGTCCATCTGGAATTTACTTTTGCTTATGTGGTGAAGTAGGAATCTAATTTTATCTTTTTCCGAATAGAAAGTTAAATGTTTCAGCACCTCATAAGGATAGGCTAGCTTTTCCCAGTGTTTGAAATGCCATTTCTGTTAAATACAAGTTTCCATTCACAAGTGGATCACTCCCTTGACTCTCCAAGCCATTCGGCTGGCCCATTTCTCTATACCTGCGCCACACCATAATTTGACCGTCATTATAGCTAATGGCTGTATTAGCAGTTGGGTCAGTGATTCGCCTCATTCTTTGTCCTCAAATTTGTTTATTGGTTTTCCAGTTTTATTGAGAGATGATTGACAAATAACACTTCTAAGTTTATTTTCTTTTTCTTCTAAGTCTAAAGTATACAATGTGATGATTTGATACATGCATATACTGTGAATGATGACCACAATAATGTTAGTCAACACATCCATCACCTCAACAGTTAACCATTTGTGTGTGTGTGTGTGTGTGTGTGTGTGTTAAAGACATTTAAGATGTTCTCTTAACAAATTCCAAGTATGCAATAAAGTACCTATTGTCTATAGACTCAAATTTATTCTGACTTTCTTTAGTTATTACTCTTCCAATATTTTAGGCTTTTATCCCTATGAAAAACGCTACAGGGTTGATAAAGGAAATGCATCTAATAGATTAACTTGGGAAATTTTCGCCATTTGTACAACATTGGGTCTTCCTGACCCGAGATGTGATATATCTTTCTACCTAGGCCTTCTTGATAAATTACACATTTATATTATTTAATATAGATTATACTTTTCCCTGTAAAGATTTTACACATTTTTATTAGCTCTCTTATGAGGTTTATATAATGCTTGCTGCAACTGTAAATAGTATCTTTTTAAAAAATTATATTTTCTAACAATTTGCTGCAGGTGTTCAGGAACCATTTTTAAAAATCGGTTTTAAATAAGGCAACTTGTGTATTTCCTTATTTCTTCTAATAGTTGTTGATTACTTCTCTTGGATTTTTAAAAATAGATAATCATAGCATCCATAAATAATGATACTGTTATTTAATTTTGAATATTCATCTTATTTCTTTTTCTTGTCATTACTTCATCAGCTAAGACTCACAAAGTAATGTTGAGTAAGGGTTTTTGATAGTAGCCATCCCTGCCTTTTTCCTGAACTTCAGTGAAATTATTTTAGAGATGCACAAGTGTGACTTTCACTATAGACTAATAGTAGACAAACTTGGGGCACCTGGCTCAGTTGGTTAAGCATCTGACTTTGGCTCAGGTCATGATCTCACGGTTCGTGAGTTCAAGCCCTGCATTGGGCTCCATGCTGACAGTGCTACAGTCTTGGGATTTTCTCTCTCCCTCTCTCTTGGCCCCTCCCTCCCTCTTTCTCTCTTTATCTCTCAAAGTACATGAACTAAAAAAAAAAAAAAAATAGTAGACAAACTTTATTGGATTATCCTTTTATTTCTGGTATGCTAAGAGATTTTAGTTATGAATGGGTACCAAATTTTATCAAATACATTTTCTTCAATCTTTTGAGGTGATCACATATTTTTTCTTTATCATGTATGTGGCAAATTACATTAATACTGTTTTCTGTAACCCAAGTTAGTTACAATGTATTATTTGTAACACTACCAGATTCCATTCGCTAATGTTTATGGCAAAACCTTATGTACTTGCTTATAAATGAAATTCATCTGTACTGTCCTTTTTTGTAATGTCTTTTCCGTTTTTTGTTGTCAAGGTTATATTAATATCATATAATGAGTTGGAAAGCTTTCTCTTTTTCTTGTTTCTGGAATAACATAGGAATTGAATTTCCCTTGAAACTTGAGAAAAGCTTACCTGTAAAGCTCTCTGAGGTGTCCACACTTTGTTGTGAATCGATTTTAAATTACTGATTTTTTTTTTAATTGTATATTTTTGAGAAAGAGAGAGAGAGAGCAGGGGAAGGACAGAGAAAGAAGGGGACAGAGGTTCTGAAGCAGTCTCTGAGCCTGATGTGAGGCTCGAACTCACAAACCGTGAGATCATGACCTGAGTGGAAGTCCTACACTTAACCAACTGAGCCCCCCCTGACCCCCCCCCCGATTAAATATTTAAAAGGCCATAAATCTCTTCAGCTTTTCTATTTCTTTTATATATATATATATATATATGTATATATATATATATATATATATATTTCCACTTCAATGTTACTGCAACAAAGTCCCGCACCATCGTCTCATGACTTTGTGAATTTTTGTTGTATCTAGAGTTACATCTTTTTCTTTCCCAGTGTGGTCCATTTGTACCATCTTTCTTTTTCTCCTGCTTTTTGCCTTTGTTAATCTACTCAGTTGTCTTCTCTTTCATTCATTTTGCTCTTGTCTATATCTTTTCTCCTTTGTCTTTTCTTGAGTTCACACTGCTATTTTTTTCTAGCTTCTTTAATTAGATATGCTCATTCGTATTCAAAATGTCTTCTTTCGGGGTGTATGTATGTGTATGTGCATATCTGTCCTTTCCTCTCTGAAGCACTGTTTTAGCCACAATTTCACAATTGTGATATGTAGTTTTCCCCTCATCAGTCGGCTCTAGATGTTTTTAAATTTCCATTATGATTTCTACTTTGAACAATTAATAATTCAGAAGTGTTTTTAAATTTCCAAACATATGGTTCCTTTTTTGTAGTTACATTTTGTAATTTGCTTCCAATTTAATAGCATTTTGGAAGGGGCTGTGGTCTATATGATATTGATTCATTTGTTGCTTTTAGATACTTGCTTTGTGGCCAAGCATGTGGTCATTAAAAAATAAGTTCAGGGGCGCCCGGGTGGCTCAGTCGGTTAAGCGTCCGACTTCAGCCCGGGTCACGATCTCTCGGTCCTTGAGTTCGAGCCCCACATGGGGCTCTCTGGGCTGATGGCTCAGAGCCTGGAGCCTGCTTCCGATTCTATGTCTCCCTCTCTCTCTGCCCCTCCCCTGTTCATGCTCTGTCTCTCTCTGTCTCAAAAATAAACAACAACAACAAAAAAATAAGTTCAATGTGTATTCGCTAATTGTTAAAGGAAATGCTACTTTCAAGTTATTAAATGTGTTGCTTTTTAAAATTTTTTTTTAAACATTTATTTATTTTTGAGAGACAGAGAGACAGAGCATGAATGGGGGCTGGGCAGAGAGAGGGAGACAGAATCCAAAGCAGGCTCCAGGCTCTGAGCTGTCAGCACAGAGCCCGATGCAGGGCTTCAACTCAGAGACTGAACCATGAGATCACGACCTGAGCTGAAGTCAGATGCTTCACTGACTGAGCCACCCAGGTGTCCCTAAATGTGTTGCTTCTATTGTTTATATGTTTGTTAATTATTTTGTTTCCTTACGCTAGTTAGTATGGAGGATTGTCTTAAAATATCTCACTATGATTGTGAATTTCTTGTGTGTGTGTGTGTGTGTGTGTGTGTAATTCTGGCCATTTGTAGTTCATATGGTTTAAGACTACATTCTTGAAAGTAGACAGTTTCAGAATTTTTGAATTTTTTTTTAATCCTTTTGATGGATAGTTTCTGGTCTGTGTGAAAGTCCTCCTTTGCCCCACTTCTTCCTTTTGGACCTAAAACAGATCCAGGGGATTTTGTCGTCATTGCCCAGACCACATCCCCACTGCTCTTGGATTAAGGTTTATACCCCACCTTTGAGATGCAGATTTTCCTAAGTTTTTCTGGGCTTTGCAGCAAGAGTATACTCTCCATGCTTCCACCCCCCACCCCCCTCCTTTCCTGATGTCAACTGCTTTGGGGGAGCATTTCCACCTGTTTTATGATTCAACGTTTAGCTGTCCCCCAGTGTTGCTAATATTGAAGATTGAATTTTATTTTTTATTCTCCTTGTAGCTTTTGGATGGTTTCCAGGCAATACCAGTTTTTTGCTGCCATCTTCCTGCTGGACTTTTTCCATAATGAAGCCCAAGTTTAATCAGCATCTTTTCCTGTCTCCTGAACATTACCTTCGTCCATATCCAGCTTTCTTGTACTACAAGCTGCCCTGTCTAGTATTTTCCCTACAAATATAACCCCAAACGAATCATCATTATACTGTTTTGTGATCAGTGCTCATTTAGATTTGCCCATGTCTTTCTTTATCTGTCTCTCCACTTGCCTTTGCTTCCTGCCTCCCATGGCTTCTCCCAGAGAGGTAGAGCTTCTGGAATTCCTTCAGCAGGGGGCTACGAATAACAGATTATTTCAGTCTTTGCTTGTCTGATGATGTCTTTAGCTTGGTTTCACTTTTGAATTTTACTTTAGCTGAGAATAGAATTCTAAAGTTTCCGTTATTCTCCCTCAGCCTTCTGACGTTACTGTTTCATTACCAACTTCTGTTATGCTAGTAAGAATTTAGCAGTTTAAGTATTAATAGCAAGAACAAAAACTGTGGATACCTCACAAAGACACATGTATATAAATGATAATAACTGTAGGCACACTTACTAAGTCATGATACCCATTTTCAAACCCCATTTATCAATTACACGCATTTTGTTTAAATTCAACTATTATATTTTAATTTTCCCTAATGTCAATCAATTATTCTTACACACTATTTGGAACCTGTTGCATTTTTGCATATTTAACATATATGTTCAACCCTCTAAAACTCTTCATTTGGAAGAACTGTGAACGGGTCAGAAATTTCTGCTTCCAAATTTTGTTTTTGTTCTTTTTTTTTTTTTTTTTTAAATGTGCACCTATGAGATGTTTTTCCCTTCACAGGCAACACCCTTACATTGTTTTGGTAAGAAAAAAAATCATATGATTATGGAAAATGTCTTGACATCCCTAACAGCTGGAACCACTTCTGCTAGCTTTCTGTGTCATTTTAGGCAAAACACTTCCACGCTCTGCCCCACGCTCTGGTCCTCCCAGCCCCTGAGATGCTCCCAACGCATTCCTGAGCTGCCCTGCAGGCACCCAGCAGAAAATCCAGGCCTGTGGGTAGATTGGGCTACATGAGTCAAAGTGCTGATGTCAGTGGATTTCCAACATGGAGAAAGAAGAAAGAAAGAAAGAAAGAAAGAAAGAAAGAAAGAAAGAAAGAAAGAAAGAAGAAAGAAAGAAGAAAGAAGAAAGAGAAAGAAAGAAAGAAAGAAGGAAAGAAAGAAAGAAAGAAAGAAAGAAAGAAAGAAAGAAAGAAGGGAGGAAGGAAACCAGCAAGGGGAAGAAGCATGTGTGAAATGTGATCCCTTTGGTATAATTTTTTTTAAAACATAGATACATAGGGGCACCTGGGCAGCTCAGTCAGTTAAGCGTCCCACTCTTAGATTCGGCTCAGGTCATGATCTCACTGTTTGGTGAGTTCGAGCCCTCCCATCGGGTTCTGCGCTGGAGGCATGAAGCCTGCTTGGGATTTTCTCTCTCTCCCTCTCTCTGCCCCTCCCCCACTGGCACTGTCTCTGTCTCTCTCAAAATAAATAAATAAACTTAAAAAAAGAGGTAGATAAATAATTGGTAGCACAATATAAACAATTTTGAGGTGAGGAGAATCAGTGGTTAACTGTTCACGGTGGTTAACAGTTATGGAAAGAGAAACTAGGGAGTGGGAGTCCTCTCTTTTGCACTTTTCTGAAGTACTTAAATTGTGTAACTCAGCAGATGTTATATTATATATACATATATGTTGTATATTTATGAATATATGGTATGCTTGAGTATATATACATAATACGTACACTATATATACTATATTGAGATCATATATGATATATAGTATACATTATAAAAAACAGAAAATTATGTTATAGCATAACATATTACATAAATAAATTATATATAATATATTATGTAAATAAATAAATGTATATTATATAAATATATAAATATTATATAAATCAGAAAGCTTCTGTTACATATATAATATATAATGAAGATATATATTTTCAGATATATGTGTGTATATATGCATAAATACACACACACACATATATGCATAAACAGCAGGAATTTTCTGAGCAGGAAGACTGTATACCATTTTTTCTGGCTCATTTGCTTCTTTATACTTTTCTATTGATAAAACTTAAAGGGAAGAAAATGTATAAAACACAAGGCCTCATAGCATACCTGCCCTAACTTGCTAGGGCCGCCTTAACAAAGTGCCACACATTCGGCAGCTTAAACAACAGAAACTGAGTGTCTTACACTTCTTCTAGAGGCTGGAAGTGTGACATGAGGTGGGCAGGGCAGGAAGGGTTTGCTCCAGGCCCCTCTCCTCGGCCTGTAGATGGCTGTCTTCGTCTCATGCCTCTTCGCATCATCTTCTTCTGTGAGTGTCTCTGTACCCAAGTTTCCCCTTTTAATAAGCTCATTGATCACATTGGATTAGGGCCCACCTCAAAACTTCACTTCACTTGAGTACCTCTGTAGATACTCTGTCTCTAAATAAGGTCATATTCTGAGATACTGGAGGTAAGGACCCCCAACACATTTTTTTTTTCTTGGTTTGGGGGTGGGGCACAATTTAACCCATAACAGTATTTCATATGACAGAAATTCATAGAAGTAGAGAAAATAAATAAGGCAAATGAAGACAGCTTCTGCGGGAGGTGACATCGGACTTCATTCCTGAAGGGTTTTTATCATCCTTCATCCTTTGATGGGGGGAAGGAGTCGATTTCACACTTTCCTCCCCTCTTTCACTGGAACAAGATGGAAAAATGAATGTTGGGAATGAGGCTTATAAATGAGCAGGACCCTCAGGAGGTCTATCTGCCTAGAAATAAATGTCTCATTGCATGCAGTGAACATCAACTGGGACTGAACTGATAAGGCCAGATTAAGGGAGTAGATCTAAGATAAACACAAGGAAGAACTTACAAATACCCGGAGATGCTCCACAGTGGAAATGGGCCACTCTATAGTGAAGGCATGCCTGGGGGAGATTGAGGCAGAGACCACAGAAGGCTTCTTCCTGGGTAGGCAGCTGGATGAGAGCAATTCTAGTCTTCCTGTGAAGTCTAGCCCAGCATAGGTGTGCAGGGAGAAACCTGTGAGCAGGGTGGAAAGGAGCAGGCGTTATAACACTCCCATTGGGGGAGAAATGAAACCCCAAACACAAGACGGGAAGCTCCTTTCTAAAACCTGAACCAGAGACAACGGGGAGACATCCGGGGCAGGGGGAGAAGACACTCTAATGGGGAGGCTCTGACTCCCCGGAGCAGTGCTTGGCAGCCATATTTTCCCGGGGCCACCGAGTCCAGGCCCAAAACATGGGGTCAAGGGTATGAGAATTTTGGCCCGAGATGAATAAACCTGGCCTCGGCAGCTGCCACCACTCTGGAAATGTGTATGTTGAAAGAATGTGAGCACTTGAGACTATTTCCAGTTCCAGCTGCTCCGTGGTATTAATAAAGGTCTAATTGCTAAAACCACGTGCAGTGGATGTGGTGCTCATTTTCCTGACACATGGAAAATGTGGTTTGGAGGCCGAGCTGTCAGGCCCAAATCACCTCCAGACCCTGCCTGTTGTAAGCACATTTCATCACTGGGCAGGACTTGGGAAGCTTGGTCGATGGCCTCATTATAGCTATTTGTATCCAAACGGGGGAGCCAACATGACAGGGTGGAATTCCTGTCGAAGAAGCGTGGCCCCGAGCTGCCTTCCAGCCTCATTTCCCAGGTAACGGGGTGTGGAGAAAGACCATCACGTTACCAAGCCTCAAGATGAAGGAGACATTTGTCCAGCGTTCAGATCAGGTTTACCAGGTACCCCCCGACTCTCAGGGCGTTTGATAAAGAGGATACCACCGCGTAACTCGGAGACTCTCTGTAGACAGGCCCCTTGCGTAAAAGGAGGTGGGTGAGGGCGGAGCCCCGTGTCTCTGCATCTCTGTGGGGGGGAGACACGAGGAGGCTCCGTGCCTTAAGGGACAGCTCCACTCCGGTTGCCACTCCTCCCCCACCCACAAATCCTGGGGGCGCTCTCTTCCCCAAATCTAAATGCGGTTTATTAATTCATGCTTCGTGCTGCCACGATACATACTCACAAAAACGTCTCCTAGGTTGTCCCGCACATCAAAGATCAAAGTCCGTACATTTGTATTTTCATACCAGCTCCAATTTTTTATGGAGAACCCCCTTCCTAAGTTCACACTCACTTTTAATTCATCTTTCTGGCTTGTGAAGGGCGTTCCCGGCTAAGGCTTCCTTCCTCATTAGCCTTTCCGTGGACAATATTGGAGCACATTAAATAGCCCTTATGAGAAGTTCCAGGAATGACGGCCTGCTGATCGACGCGCCTGCCTCCCAGAAACCTGAGTTTTAAGAAACCCCGGACATTGACAAGCAGTATGACATAGTGATTAAGAGCCAGAACTCTGCAGCCAGACTCCCTGGGTTTCAGCACTGGTTCCACCATTCATACCTCATGTGACCTCGGGCAGGTGTCCTCGGTTTTCTTATATGTAACAGGAAAAATGAGAGTACTTTGGCATTGGACAGTTGCAAACATTAAGTTATCATGTGAGAAGTGCTTTTACCATAAACGCTGGCCACTCTTATGGTTTCTCCAGAAAGAATGTTGCTAGATCCAGTAAAAATGGGGTCCTAGAAGTGGGGTCCTAGGAACCCCAACAAACGAACACTAGATTTGCACAGGTGTTCCTCGCGGGGTTGTGCTGTGTGCAGTGTAACCCGTGTAGAATGGGCAGGATACTGTTAAACAGAGAAATGAAGTACGGCTTGCATTATTGGAGTCAATGTCTGACGACCCTGAACAGCAAGTCCAGCTGAAAGAGGCTATTTACCTTGGAAGAGTCCTGGCCCACTTAGCCACAGGCAGTTCAGAGAGACACAGATGTCCCCGATTCACAGTGCAAAGACCCGGTGCAGATGGAGAGAGGCTGTCCTTTGGCGAAGTGGGCAGCAGGAATTCTGCAGCATGTTCTTTGGGGGGTCAGCAGGGCTCAAATCTGTGCAGTAGCCAGCAGGGACAGCCAGAGCAGCTAGGGATGAAGGATGTGCTTTAATGCCCCAGCTTAGTGGAACTGCTGGCAGACAGCTGGTGGGGCTCCCAGGTCAAGCCAGTGATTGGTTTAGAGCCGGGATGACGCAAAAGGATTCAGATACGGTCTGTGCAGACATATCTGCTTGGAAGAGGCTGTCGTGCTCACCAGAGGGGTGCCGCGAAGAGCTCCCCCGCCCCCCCCATCAGGGATGTGAGCAGGACTCATTCTTCAGCTGCCAGCACGCAGCCCTCAGGCGTCAGCCCTCTCTGGAATCGCCTTGGCTCGGCGACCTCACTCAGGGTCATACCTCTTCCCAGGACAGCCCGAGCCAGTGGCCAGCCGATGCAGAGGCACAAAGGTCCGGCCTTTTTGCCCCAACTCGGGACAGCCCTGAAAGTCGTCTTCAGAATCCACCCCCCCCCCCCCCCCGCCCCAAAGTCAGCTAGAGCTCCTAAGGAGACCACACAGACACTTGACCTGTCGCTCTACCCGATCCTGCTTTCTGCCAGAGATGTCGACCCCAAGAGCGCTCCCTCAGAAATGCCTTGAATGGTAATCTCCACCTCAGAATCTCCTTCCCTGCAGACCCATGATGCTCCCCTAACGAGCCATGGGCTCCTCTGCATTTCCTGGCCTGTAGGTTAGGGCCACGTGACAGGCTTCTGGCCACTGGGAAGTAGGCAGAGTGAAGTGGCCCAGTGCTCTTGGAGGCCACTTGTGTGAGGTGACACAGACACCGCTTGGGACGTGTGGCCAATCAGCCTTTGCCGTGTTAAAGCTCTGCCATTTGGGATTTGTTCTTGTTGGGTGTATTTGTTTTCTTCTTCTTCTTCTTTTTAAATGTCTTATTTATTTTTTGAGAGAGAAACGGAGAGCGCGCCCGCACAAGAAGGGGAGGGGCAGAGAGAGGGAGACAGAGGATCCGAAGCAGGCTTCGGCAGACAGCCTGATGTGGGGCTCGAACTCACAAACCATGAGATCATGACCTGAGCCAAAATCAAGAGTCAGATGCTCAGCTGAGCCACCCGGGCACCCCGATGCATTTGTTTTCTTAACAAACTCGATCTTACCCTGTCTTAGCTAACGCATTCGCCATACTCTTTAAAAACTTTTCTAATTCCAGAGGGAGAAGGAACCACAAGTTAGTACCTGAATATACTATAAAATACATAGTGCTCGTTTTATGTCTGCTTAAGTCAACTGTTAGGGAAGCATAACGTTGTTGGTCCCACATTGTAGATTTTGCTCTTCTCAAAAATAATATTGCTAATAAACCC
Source organism: Panthera onca (assembly GCF_046562875.1). NCBI lineage: Eukaryota > Metazoa > Chordata > Mammalia > Carnivora > Felidae > Panthera > Panthera onca. Next base: position 36,395,004 of record NC_138349.1, on the reverse strand, counting down.
TTTTGTTCTGTTTGTAATTTTAGTTATTCTCGGGCAATATTTCCAATGAATCCTTGTGTGTGTATGTATTTACATGGTCCCAGGTTAAATAAACCATTTAGGTATTTTGACAACTAAATCTGAGCAGAGTGTCTCCACCTGAGAATTATAGTCAATACTCTGATGCCCTAAATAGAAAAGTCAAGTAAATATAAATATAAATCAATACATGCACGCACATTGAGGGACTTTTGCAAGCAACATTAACTGAGCACCTACTATGTGTCTCATGTGTTTGGAGGTTTATTGCATGGTAAGGGCGTTCTAGTCTTGGGGGGCTCATTGGTCAGTGGGAGAGGCAGGCTGTACCCGACTGCCTTTGGGATTCAGGGCAGGAAGGGCATGTCAGGGCGCACTGGTGGCCAGAGGGAGGGAGGACTCAGCTCTGCCTGTGGAGGGCCATGGAAGGCAGCAAACACACAGCTGACTCTTATGCTGCAACTTGATCGAAGAGCGGGGGTTCACCAGGCACATGAAACGAGGTGGGGGAGGGGAAGGGTAGGGGGGTTTCAGGCAGAGGCAATGGAAACCGCAAGCTGCATCTAGGACGTGACAGAGCTAGAGAGGTGACCTGGCAGGGTGTGATGAGGGGCATGGCAGGCAGGAGACGAGATTGAGAGAAAGCACGGGCCAGACTCTGGGAGGTCTATATGCGATGCTGTGGGATTTGGACTTTGCCATTGATTCTTTCATTTATTTATTGCCAAGCTGGTTTGACCTGCTTAACTGTTGCTCTTCTGGGCTTTAATGCAGACACAATTTTATTCTGAGGGGTAGGGTTTGTGGAGTCATAATCTTTGGGAATCATTAAAACTGATTTCCCATGGTTGATACCAGTAAAAATAAGATCCCAGTGGTACATTCAGAGAGTGGAATATTATTTAGTGCTAAAAAGAAATGAGCTCTCAAACCGGGAAAAGACATGGAGGAAACTAAGTGAAAGAAGCCAGTCTGAAAAGACTACATACTGTATGATTCCAACTATGACATTCTGGAAAAGGCAAAACTATAGAGACAGCAAAAAGATCAGTGGTTGCCAAGGGCTGGGAGAAGGAGGGATGAATAGGATTTTTTAGGGCAGTGAAACTACTCCATCTGATACTACAATGATGGACTCATGTCATTATACATTGGCCCAAACCCGCAGAATGTACAACACCAAGAGGGAACCCTAATGTAAACTATGGGCTTTGGCTGATCCTGATGTGTCAATGGGGAGTCATCAATTGCAACAAAGGTTCTATCTGGTTAGGAATGTTAATGGGGGAGGCTATGCCTGTGTGGCGTCAGAGGGTATATGGGAAATCTCTGTGTCTTCCTCTCAATTTTGCTGTGTACCTAAAACTGCTCTAAGAAATAACCTATATTAATAAAAGAAAAGACCCCAGCGAGGCTCAGAGTCGCACAATGCAGGCACTCAGCCCTAGGCTTACAAGCATTCCCAGGCAAATTCTTAATTTTTTTTTTAATGGCTATTTTATTTTTGAGAAGAGGGGGCAGAGAGAAACACACACACACACACACACACACACACACACACACTCTGAAGCAGGCTCCAGGCTCTGAGCTGTCAGCACAGAGCCCCACACGGGGCTGGAACTCACGAACTGCAAGACGGTGACCTGAGCCGAAGCTGGCACTTAACCAGCTGAGCCACCCAGGCACCCCTCCGGGCAAATGCTAAGGTTCCCTAAAAATTGCTTTCTTACCTGTATCATTAGATAATTAACTCATCCCTGTTTCCCCAGAACTTTCTTACAGCCCAGGAAACCCTCAGTCCAGGGCGAACAACGGTGGCAGTCCTAAAGTGTGTTTAGGAATATGTCCGACCTGCTCATGTCTGTCCACCCAGGCCCTCCCTCCGGCCGCCACGCCATAAACTACTGTCTCAGGCAGACACCCCAGGAGAGGATCTCATGGGCTCCGGCAGCTCTGGGCAACCAAGCTTTGCAGCTTCGGGAAAGGAGAAAAGGCCCTCCTACTACTGCTCAGTTCCAGGCATGAATACCTCCCCACTCCACCCCTGAATTTCTCACAGCCCCACAGAGGTGTAACAAAACTTCCCGGAAGGTTTGGGGATAGCGGAAGTAAAGCCCAGCTTCGAGAGAAATCTCTGCTGTTGGCAGAAGCAGCTCCCGGAAGCCCGCCTCCCAGACCTAGTCTCCGTATTCCTGGTACCTGGCCTTGGCTCTATGTGGCAGAGTCCTGCTCACACCTGCTGCTAGAAACTTCAGGCAAAACTGCCAAATAGCTCTGACTGAGAAAGTACGTCTCTGCCCCTCCAGGTTCAGGCGTCCTTCCCAGGCAGGTAGACACTACTGGCGCCCCCCGATATCCATCCTCCTGCCTGCGTAGTAATAGCACTTCCATATATTTAGGGTGACAAAGTGCCCATGTAAGAACCAGCTTTGGAACTCTCTGGCGGGGGGAGGTGGAGGGGACTTCAGAAAGGCTATTTAAAAGAGAATCCGCTGGGAGGTCTTATCCTAAATCACATACATTCACACACGCTATTTTCTTCCTCTTCGATTTTTTCTTCTTTCTAGGCTCCGATGTGAATATGATGGCTGGAGCTTCAGCAGCCCTCCTGTGACCCTAAGAACAGAAGCTGTTCATTAAGGTAAATTAAGCAGAAAAATAGACGGAAGCCTGAGTCCTTGGAGACCAAGGAACTACCCTAACAGCTCTGACAACTTCTAGACTTTCCTTAAGAAAGAGAAACAAATACTTAGGAGTTTAACCTACTCTTATTGGGATTTAATCTAATCTTGATATAATTGGTTTTTCCTGGGATGATTGACAGCGGGAATTTCTCCTTCCTTAAGGAGCAATCCCAACCCCTACCACTAGAGGGTGGCCTTGCCCTATATGCCTCAAGCTAACAATTTCATATAGGAGTCCGACCTCAATACATTCTTTCTAATTCAGTCTTAACAGTGTGTATGCGACAGGTATGGCCCAGTATGGGGCGGGGTTGTGCCAAACCCCACCCAATTCCTCTAGCATGAGATTAGGATCTCATGTTTTTCCTTTGTTTTCTGTACCCAGATCCTAGGCTTCTACAAGCAATCTGTAGAACCAAAACAAATCTACAGAGAAGCAGGTCTAACACAGCAGGCACACATAACAATTCATATTCCCAAACAGAACAATGAACTTCTAGTCTAGACAACATTCAGGTTAAGGATGACGTTACACTTTTCAACAAGAAGCAAATGGTAGATACTTGCTTTACATTTGTGTAAATAAAGGTGATTTATTAACCACCAGCTGGTGGTTCTAATAAAGGAAGATTCTACCCTAAAGAATTATTGAATCTCCACTTTCTACGAGGTGGAAAATCGCCTGCAGCACTCAAGTGACTGTTTTTTGTTGGTTTTTTGTTTTTTGTTTTTTTCAGTTTGCACTCATCGAAGTTTCAAAAATCTCCAGGCACAGAGTTTTAATCATTAATAATCTGATGTGAGGAGAGTAATTTATCTAATTCTCACTCTGGCTTGGGGCAAGTTGCTTTCTCAAAATGAAAGTACAGTATCAGTGCTATAAAAAACCCGCTCACAGCTAACCAACAAAGGACTCTGTGGCGTGAGAGGTGGTTGTAAAACAAACCTCTCTGACAGTTTCAGATCACATTGCTGTGGTATCTCTGCGCTGTTCTTGGTATCTTCAGTTTACAGCCCAATACACTGAAGACGTGGGAGGTTTCATTGGAGAACTAATAACAGAGCATTTCTCTTCTCGGTTTCCTTACTGGGCTGCCGGATCAGGTGCAGACAAACAAACAAAAATGTGTCTGTAGAGTTGAGAAACATTCGCTTCGTTCTCTCCCATCTCCTTAAAGACCACGCGGAAAGCTTTCATATGTAATAAAACCAGTGATCGCGGAGCAATCTCAAAGTAGGAAAAAGGACCAAAACCAGTGGCTTGGAAATCAGGTGTCGCTCCCTTAGGGCCTCCCCCAGAGGGTAGACTTTTGCAAATAAAAATACAGGATGCCCTGTTAAATTAGGATTCTTTGTGCAATATTTGGGACACACGCGTACTAAAAAATTATTCAATGTTTATCTGAAATTCAAAGTTAATTGAGTGTTCTGAATTTGATCTGGCAATCCTACCTAGGGGTAAAGTGATAAAGGATCCGCCCCTGGCGGGGGGGGGGGGGGGGGGGAGCAGGGGAGAGCTGTAAAAGAGCAGATTCTAGACTCCGGCAAGGGGACTGCCCCAGGGAATGTCACTGATTAAAAACAAAACAGCCACGGGGCGCCTGGGTGGCTTGGTCGGTTAAGCGTCCGACTTCGGCTCAGGTCATGATCTCGCGGCCCGTGAGTTCAAGCCCCGCGTCGGGCTCTGTGCTGACCACTCAGAGCCTGGAGCCTGTTTCAGATTCTGTGTCTCCCTCTCTCTCTGCCCCTCCCCTGTTCATGCTCTGTCTCTGTCTCAAAAATAAATAAACGTTAAAAAAAATTATTAAAAAAAAAAAACAAACAGCCACAAACCACTAGGCCCTGTGGGCAGATTTCCCAGAGTAGCTAATGTCCTCTTATTATGTATCTTTACAAAGTCTCAGGACGCCATCCTGCTCTGGGCATATTGAGAGCTCAGGGATGCTGCACAAGCAGCTAGCCAATGACCACCGAGGATGAGGCGTGAGGTCCTTACACAAGCTTCACATCTCTGGGATCGTGTGTTCCGCCCTTTCAGACGTATGTCTGTGTCGGCCCAGGATGCCACGAATCCTTCTCTTAGAGACAAGGCAGTCAGCTGTTACCGGGATGTCCAGCCTCCTCTACTGACTTTCAGAAGGCAGCTCGTCCAAACCGTGGGGTAAGGAAAAAATTCGGTGCCCTTTCCTTGCGTCTGCCCCACTCTGCAGTGCTCCCTCTACAAGCTCTGCCTGGCACCTAGTGCCCAAACGTCCGGCTTCCTCAGGACTCCCAGTCAGAATCCACAGGATAAAGAGACGTAAAGATATAGGCACTTTCTCCTCTGCATCCAGTGTGGATGCGGGTGGACAGCGCTCCATTTCCTGCCTCTTCAGTCTCCACACCACCCTTTGCAGACACAAACACGTCAGTGTCCTGAACAGTGAGTCAGTCTCAGAAGGGATTACGTGTAAGGATCCTCTCCCTCACTCTGATGCCCTTCTGGCATGGAGCCCTGCATCCAGGAAGGTTAAAGGTCTCACCAGCTGAAAGTTTCTTGACTTTCCCAGGGAGGTACCTGAAGACTTAGTCCTCTCTCTGGGATGAGGTCCTCTGCCTGCTTCTCCCCTGCTGCTGCCTTAGCTCACCTGGGGTTTTAGACCCTCCCAAGCACTTTCTTCCTTAGCTCTTGTCTGAATCTTTACCCTTCTCCCCTGTGAAAAACCCCACCGTTATCTACGGCAGGAGGCCATTCTTCTTTCCTTCCCGCGTAAGATTCTGAGTCTCTTGTTCAGTCTAAAGAAGGACTGCTACATGTTCCGAAATGTCTATGGCCATCCCGATCTTTGAGAAAAAAGAAAAAGGAAAAGAAAATTAAGGGGAAGGGAAGGGAGAGGAGAGGAGGGGAGAGGAGAGAGGAGGGGAGAGGAGAGAGGAGAGGAGAGGAGAGGAGAGGAGAGGAGAGGAGAGGAGAAGAGAAGAGAGGAGAGGACAGGAGAGGACAGGAGAGGACAGGAGAGGAGAGGAGAGGCAAAGAAAAATCCCACCATCATCATCATGGGTAGCTGTGGATCTCTCTGGTCACAGTTCTATTTCCCAGTATGAGCTACAGGCACACCAGCCTTTTAAGCATGGCCCTGTTAAAATCAGGCACATACACAATCTCAGGGAAAATGTGATCTGAATCCTCACTGAGAGAGACCTGTTTTCTCACCAGCAAGACAACGGAGCCCCGTTATTGTGCACAACAGATTTCCCACCAGGAGCCAAACAGCATGGAGAAAGGGACAGGGCCACTCCTTAACAGATGCCCCTTAAAAGGCCAGGAAGAACTCCAGACTACTGGATAGAATTATTTAGGCTCAACCTATCTGGGGAGGAGGGGGGGGGGGGTAGGCAATGGAGTGAGTTTGGTTGGCAGTTTTTCTCATTACACAGACAACAAATTTCAGCAGGACTTAGCTTGGGTCCTCATTTTCTTTGGAGTGGCTTCACTGATTTTAGTCTGCTAAATTATGAAGTTACTTGTACCCCAGGTTTCTGTAAGATTGGTGTGAGATTAGTTACTCAAAGTTAATCTTATTATTTCTACCCCAACCTATTTTTCATCAGAATTCACAGGGTCCTGTTCTACCACCTTCGGATTTCTCTTTGTTCCTCCTATGATTCTTCATCTCTAACCACTCTGTTTCCCTTATCTGCTGGTTTCTGCCACAGATCTGGCTTTCTTGGACTTCTAGATCTTGACACATACTGTTCTTTTGGCCTTGAATAATCATATCCCACCCCTCCAGCATCTGACCTGAGTAGGCTCACCCTTCCAGTCTCAGAATGAATGATATTTCCTTATCTGGGTCGTGCAGACGTCCTTAGCTGGGCTTCTCAGACTTTGGTATGCATAAGAATCACCTGGAGAGCTTTTTTTTAATGTTTATTTATTTTTGAGAATAAGAGAGAGAATGTGTGTGGGAGGGGCAGAGAAGAGAGGAGGACAGAGGATCTGAAGCAGGCTCTGTGCTGACACCAGAGATCCCGATGTGGGGCTTGAACTCACAAACCGTGAGATCATGACCTGAACCGAAGTTAAACGCTTAACCAACTGAGCCATCCAGGCACCACCACCTGGAGAGCTTTTTAAAAATATAGATTCCTTCTATTCTCTGTTCCCTTCCACCAAATTCTAATTCAGTAGGTCTGGGATGGGAGCAATTTAATTTTTTTTTTTAATATGTATTTATTTTTGAGAGTGAGAGAGAGAAAGAGTGGGAGCAGGGGAGGGGCAGAGAGAGAGGGAGACACAGAATCTGAAGCAGGCTCCAGGCTCCGAGCTGTCAGCACAAAGCCTGAGGCAGGGCTCGAGCCATGAACCTTGAGATCCTGATCGGAGCCAAAGTCGGAGAAGTAGGACGTTCAACCGACTGAGTCGCCCTGGCGCCCTGGGATGAGGGCAATTTAAATAAGCCCCCAGGTAATCCTGATTCTGAAGACCACACTTTGGGAACAACTACCCCTAGACTAAATTAAATCCTCCAGCTCTGTAGTTCTAGAGTTCTATACACTTTATCAAAATACATTATTGCTAATATCCCCTTCGTGTCTCTCCTCCGGGACAGGCTGAAAACACAGTAAGGCAGATCGTGTCCATACTATTTGCTGCTGCTTCCTCATCAATTAGTACACGTGTCCCAAGGATGGTGGATAGTTTACCTCAGTCCTGGGGTCAGTAGCTTTTCCTCACAGTTATTAATAACTAGGTTGTCTCAACTTCCCGTTTTGCTTTTGGCCAGACTTCCTTCTACACTTTGCTTCCAGACTTCCTTCTAACATCTGTGAAATAATTCCCTGCATTAAATCTCCTCTGTTTGCAATACTTAGCATGGTTTCTGTTTTCCTGATTATGCTGTTACAAGGATTAGTTTTAAAAGCATCTCTTCAGGGACACCTAGGGGGCTCAGTCGATTAAGCATTTGACTCTTGATTTCGACACGGGTCACGATCTCATGGATCATGGGTTCAAGCCCCACATTGGGCTCTGTGCTGAGGGTGCAGATCCTGCTTGAGATTCTCTCTCTCTCTCTCTCCCTTTCTCTCAGCACCCCCCCTCAAAATAAATAAACTTAAAAAAAATCTCTTCAAATACAACGGAGGGTTAAGCATTCATATAGTCATGTGAATTATATACCTCACATTATTTTCCCTTTATCATTAATTTTTCTCTTCATCAGACATTGAATGAGCATCTAGTCTGTGCCAGAGCCTATGTGTCCATCACTGGTAAAAAGAAGAAAAAGACAGTTCTTGTTCTAGAGGAGCTGAGAGTGGGGGTGCGGCCAGGACAGCAGAAGTGACTGAGATCTCAGTAGGATAAGTGCTGTGAGAACACATAGGAGACACCTAATCTGCTTCCAAGGTTGGGGAAGCCAGGGAAGCCTTCTCCGAGCTGTCCTGTCCGCACAGTATTCTAGAAATACAAAAGAGCAGAGACCAACTAGGAGAAAACGGAAGATCTCAACAGAAGTGATATTGCCTTGGAGTTGGAGGGATGAATGGGAGTATTTGACATAAAATATCAGAATACAGTGTTTCAATGAAAGGAAGCCCCATTTGCTTCAGCATGGGGACAGAGCATTCCCGACGTGTGCTCAGGGCCTAGCACAGGGTCTGCTTATCTAGGTTACAAGGGAAATGGTTGGAAACGAGGTCCTTAAGGCCAATTATAAAGGACCTCAGGAGAGCCTTGTTGACAAAGACACGTTTAGGCCACAGGGAGTGACTGAAGATTCTGAAGAGGGGGTAGGGGGTGATAAAATAGATTCACGCTTTAGAAAATGATGCCTGGAGAACAGAACAGCGGAGTAAGAGGCTGGCAGCAGGGAGACTCGTGGCAACGCTGAGGCAACAGTTCAGGTGGACGCTGACTAGAATTTGAACTATGAGATGCAGGTAGGGGTGGCGAGGAGCGAGCCACTCCCGGGTCACTATGCTCCACCCTCGAGAACATTTCCATTCCCAAAGGAAGCCTCAGAAACACGCTCGTATCCATCCTTCTCAAAACCTTGCTAATGTCTGTTTACACGTGTTTTAAAATTCCTGCCCTGGTCGAGCAGTTGTTTTTTTTTTTCTTTTTATTTTTTATCTTTCCAAATTCTTTTGGAAGACATCCTGGGGAAGAGCCCAGCTAAGGGAAAGGCCGAAAGGGAAAACGTGAGGACTCGAGCCAAAGAGCAAGTAAACACTCCGTGGATGGAGGGAAACCACGCTTCAAAGGAGAGGAGGAAGGAAGGCTGGGGTGGAGAAAAGGGACAGACCTGAGTCTGAGTGAGACAAGACACTGGGGGGATTTTTTTTCTTTTTCTGACTGACGAGAGGGGGGTGGGGAGAGAGGAGAACTCTGGGGACAGACGGTGAGGTGTTACAAAGGTAAACACCTCTGGGAACTTGGCAGGTGACAAAAATGAGGCAGGCTTGTTTGAAGAACACAGAGGCGCGTGGTCCACGGAAAGGGCAGACACCCACAAGTTCCAGCCAATTGTTGTCATGTGGAAATGCAGGGTTTGCCAGATCTTGTGATTTGTCAGCAGAGGCCAGAAGTCTAGATATTCCTGTAAAATTACCCACTGTCTTTAATGCGGCAACTAATTCCAATTTTTTTTCTAAACGCCATGCTGGCCAAGGAAAACACATCACGGCTGCATGTGGCCCTTGGATGGCCACTTTGTAACCTCTGATCTAGAGGGAACAGGAGAAAAGAAATTCTGCTAGCCATGTCGTATATGCGGCCTACTTCTGCTGGAACATAGACAAGTCATGAGCATGTATCATTTCCAAAAAAAAAAAAAAAAAAAATCTATTAAATCTACTGGCTAATTTGGGAAAGCTGATACTGAATGTGCTGATATGTAAGTGTGGTCTTGTTTTGGTAGGAAGGGTTTTATGATGCTGAGGTAGAAGGAAAGAAATCAATCATCTCTGAAGTAGTTTCTAACACATCTTTATTTTTTTAAACATTTATTTTATTTTGTTTTAAATGTTTATTTATTTATTTTGAGAGAGCGTGTGCACATGAGCTGGGGAGGGACAGACACACACACACACACACACACACACACACACAGAGAGAGAGAGAGAGAGAGAGAGAGAGAGAGAGAATACCAAGCAGGATCCCTGCTGCCATTGCAGAACCTGATGTGGGGCTCGATCTCATGACCTTGAGATCACGACTTGAGCTGAAATCAGGAGTCGGCCACTCAACCAACTGAGCCACCCAGGAGCCCCTCTAACACATCTTTTAAAAGCCAGAATTTAAGAGAATGACACTTTGGAAGACATCATTGTCTAACGTCTCTTGCAGGAGTTTAGTACTGGCAGTGAAATTCAATTATTTCAATATATATCACAGACAGTATATGAAGAATTCCCGTGAATCAATAATATGACAGTACCCCAACAGAACATGGATAAAAAATGCACACAATTCACAGAAAAGGAAGTATTGTAGGTTTTTCATCTGTAAAAATGCTTTGCTTTACTTCACCTACCATGTAAGAAATCCAAATTATGACAATGTCCTTTACCTACAATATTTGAAAAAGCTAAAGAACTAAAGTTGGGTCACAAGTTGTATAGATGAGGGTGTTGGAAAATGACACTATCATACATTGATGGTGGAGTTCACATTTCACATTCCACATTCCACATGGCTGTGAGGGAAAGCAAATTAGCCGGATCCGTTAAAATTTAAAAATATGCAGGGGTGCCTGGGTGGCCCAGTCAGGTAAGCCTCTGACTCTTGATCTCTACTCAGGTCATGATCTCATGGTTCGTGAGACCGAGCCTCACCTAGGGCTCTGCGCTGACAGCGGGTAACCCGCTTGGGATTCTCGCTCTCCCTCTCTGTCCCTCCCCCACTCGTTCTTTCTCTCTCAACATAAAAACAAAACTTAAAAATTTGTGTATACCTTTTGACCCCCAAATATTTTTGACTCCCAATATATATACATATATATGAATATTCATTATAGCATCACTTATAACAGCAAAAATATTGAAATAAACAAAACATCCATCAAAATGGAAATGATGGACACCAAATGAGACACTGAAGCCATTAGCAAAAAGCAGCCCTACATTACTGAAATGGACATATCCCCTGAATATTAAGTGAAAGAAGCAAGGTTAAGAAGTATAAACTGTATAGTAATATTTGGGATTGCATCCATATGTACTTATATATGTATAGAATGTCTTTGGAAGGTTTAAAAATAATTTTTTTAAAAAGGGTTACCTAGGAACACCTGGGTGGCTCAGTCGGTTAAGTGTCCAACTTTTGATTTTGGCTCAGGTCATGATCTCATGGTTTGTGGGATCCAGCCCTGCATCAAGCCTCACATCAGGCTCTGCACTGATAGTGTGAAGCTCCCTTGGGGTTTTTTCTCTCTCTTTCTCTTTTTCTGACCCTGCCCCTCTCTCTCTCCCACACTCTTGCTCTCTCAAAATAAATAAATAAACATTTTTTAAAAATATACAAATAAAAAGGGTTGCCTCTGGGGATGGCAGGCTGGGTAGGAAGCAGAAATGGGAGACAATTAGCTTTTTGTTATATACTAATTTGTATATATTCAATTTTTATTTTATATATATATATACACACACACATATATACATAATGTATTATATATTGGATAATAATATGAATGCTATAATGCATAAGATACATTATTTATATTACCTATTAAAAGCAATTTTTTAAAAAGTCCTACTAACTAAAAAAAAAAAAAAAAAAAAATCACTAATGTTGTTAATCCTTTCTAAGGTTTCCTATTACTTCTGAATCCCAAGGTCAAACTTTGGCTTCAAAGTGCTGATAACTCTACCACAACTTTGGCTATTGAAATAATTGTAGGTATTTTTCTTTTGCTATCTCAGATTCAGATTCCAACCATTAGCTTTTCTACCCAACATGCTGGTGAAAGTGCAGCCAAACCCACAAATGTGAAAAAATGAGATCCAGAAGTGTCTCTTGTTTGTGTAAAAATTCCATGAAGTTCCTTTGCAGGAGTCCAGACAGCTCCTGAGCTTTCCCCTGAATCGTTTCTCTGAGTGAAATGAGATGATAAGGCAGACATTTAAGTGACAACAAGCAAAGCCTGGTCTGGTGTACTAGAAGTAGAAAACTCAGTGAACTTTTGATGTTCCCACTGTATACAAGCACAGACTATCTTTCTCAGGCAGACGTGGGAGCATATAGAGGACTTGGAAATCCCATTAGTTTCAGAGTCTACTGCCAATAAATTTAATAGGAAATGGAAGCAAGATTATTTTGTTTTGTTTTGTTTTGTTTTACAGCATTCTCAAGATTGCACAGAATGAAATTCTTAGAAGAATTTAGATCAATGAGTAAAACATGAAGCAATTATTCAACCAAATCCCGAATACATCCTAAGCACCTACTAAGTGCTAGGTCAGTAAGCTAGGCGTCATGGTAGGATAACAATGATGGGTAAGGCATTCAGAATTTAATTCTGTACTTCCCAAAGTCTCCTCTGAGAGGAATTCTAAGGAATATTAATACTGTTTCAAGACAAGAAAGATTTTCTCAATAGTCAAGAATCAGAAAATAAGCAAAGACTCTAATCAGATATTAAGCCACGTTTCATCAGTACAGGACTTTTTAGATCTTTTAATATATTCACATGCAATGTGAATCTTCTAGAGAAGGCCATGGTATGCAGCTTTTCCCCAAATTATTTGAATACAGTGAGCTTTTTGGTTTGAGCAGCTGGGGGAATTAATGTCTTTGCAACATATGTAGGAAAGCAATAGCCCAAATGGAGAGAGAAACATAAATACATATGTGGAAAGTTAAATAGCAAAATAAAACTTTCATAAAACAAGCTGGGGTTAACTGCCCAAACGTTTGGCATGAATGGAATAAACAGCTTGAAATCCAAAAAGGAAAAGGTAGTGGTGACTTAGAAGTGGAAAGGCTCTGGGGAGATAAAGGTCTGGGGCTAAGCCTCAAAGAAGGGAAGTATCAGTCAAACAGCTGGAAAGAGCTGTTTGGAAGAGGAAGGAGACCAGCTTGGCTGGAGCAGAGAGTTCATTACAGGGGAGGAAAGAGACTGAAGTCTAGGTAGGACTGGATTGGGCCTTGAAAGCCTGGCTAAGTTATCTGCACCTTGGCTCACAGGTATTGTCTTAACAATTGGGAGTCTTGGAAAGCCTCTAAGCAGGGCACTAGAATGTTCCAGGTGGTCTTCTAAGAAAATTACCCCCGTGCTCATTTGTAGAAAGAATTGGGGGAGGGGAGAATGGCACCGGAAGGGAAGGAGATAGGAGCCAGAAGCTACCTGTGAGATAAAGATGCGAACAGGAGTAAATACGCAGGCTGCAAAAGGCATTTTGAATGAGGAAGTGACAGAACATGAAAGTTAAATGCAAGGGGGTCAGTGAACGGCATGGCATCCAGCGTCTGGATGATGAGAATGGTACCGTTCACATGGGTAGGATAATTTGGGGGATATCAGTTGGCACTGTGCTCTCTGAGATTTTCCTATCTCCCCCCGGCCCCCAACCCCAGTAATACCACACAAGTAGGCAGGTTTTCCATATTTCTTTGCTTGAAAGATTTTTGCCTGAAACGCTGTCACCCCTCGTTTTCTTTCATGACGCGGAACCTCACCAAAGTTCGGCTGCGCTAGAATGAGAGGCAATAACAATAGACGAAGGAGTCCCTTCAAGGTCAGGGAGAGAGAGGGCAGCAGAGGTCGATTCCGAGAGATGATGTTCTGACAAATGTGTACACCCTGGAGACCATCACTGTAATGAAGAAGATGAACATATGTCTTCCCCCAAACTGTCCTCATGCTCCTCTGTGATCCCTTTTTACCTCCCTGCCTCCCTCCTCCACTTCCACTCTGAGGCCACCCATGATCTGCTTTCAGTCCCTATCAATTCATTTTTTTTTGACTGGCGTTTTTCATTCAGCATCATTGTGTTGATATCCTTCTATGTCCTTCTATCCATAGTTCATTCTTCTTTACTGCTGAGTAGTATTTCATTATGTGGATATACTGCCATTTGTTTATTCACGTACTTGTCCGTGAACTTCTGGATTGAGATCCGGAAATTCTTTATAAATTCTCGACAGAAGTCACGTATCGGATACGCAGTTTGCAAATGTTTTCTCCTGGTCTGCGGTTTCTTTTTTCATCTGCCTTCACGGTGTTACTCAGAGAACGGTTCTTGGGGCGCCTGGGTGGCGCAGTCGGTTAAGCGTCCGACTTCAGCCAGGTCACGATCTCGCGGTCCGTGAGTTCGAGCCCCGCGTCAGGCTCTGGGCTGATGGCTCGGAGCCTGGAGCCTGTTTCCGATTCTGTGTCTCCCTCTCTCTCTGCCCCTCCCCCGTTCATGCTCTGTCTCTCTCTGTCCCAAAAATAAATAAAAAACGTTGAAAAAAAAAAATTTAACAGAGAACGGTTCTTAATTTTGATAAAGTCCAATTTGTCGATGTATTCTTTCGTGGATTATGCTTTCGGCGTTATAACTAAGAAATCTCGGCTAAACTGAGGTCATGGAGGTTTTATCCTATGTTTTTTCCTAAAATTTCTACAGTTTTAGGTTTTAGATTTAGGTCCACAATCCATTTTTTAGTTACTTTTTATATATGGGATGAGCTACAGACTGAAGAGGTTTTTTTTGTGTTTTGTCCTTTTTGGTCCTTTTTTTTAACTTTAATTTTTTGCATACAGATATCCAATCGTTCCGGCACCGTTTCTCGCACCTTTGTTGAACATCACTTATCACATATGTGCAGGTCTACTTCTGGATTTTCTCTTCTGCTTTATTAATTTATTTGTCTGTCTTCATGCCAATATAGCACATCTTGATTCCTGTAACTTTATAATAAATTTTGAGGTCAGGTGGTGTGAGTCCTCCAACTTTATTCCTTTTTTGGGAGGTGGTTTGGCGATTATAAGTTTTTGGCATTTCTCTATGAATTTTACAAGCAGCTTGTCAATTTCTACAAAAATAAAAGCCAAGTGTAATGTCAAGTGGACTGGCTTGAATCTATAGGTAAATCTGGGGAGAAATGACAACAATATTGATTTTTCCACTCCACACCCAATCCACGATCCTACTATTTAGGCCCTCTTTAGTCATTTTTAGCAATGTTTTGTGGTTTTCGGCATACGTACTTTGAACACCTTTGGTCAGGTTTATCACTAAATATCCCATCTTTTTGGTGCTATTGTAAATGGTTTTGTTTTGGAATTTCAGTTTCCAATTTTTCATGTAACCTTGTTAAATTCACTTATTAATTCGGTAGCTTTTCGTATGGAAATTATCTATGGGTAATCAGGTCATCTATGAATATTTCTTCCTTTCTTTATCTAGATGCTGTGTATTTCTTTTTCTTGCTTTATGGCTCTGGCTAGAGGCCCCAGTACAATGTGTTCTGGTTCTTTTACGTGATGAGCAGTCAGATGCAACCACAAGAGAAAACACAGGAGACGCTCCGACAAACGTTAAGTTTATTGTACTTACAAGTCCTAGAAACAGGAGGCCTGGCACACCATGCAGGGCCATGTGGGAAGCCTCAGGTAGTCAGGAGACAGAAAGCAGAAGCAAGGAGAAAACTGAGGCTAACGTCTTCATGGGGGTTTCTGTGGCAAAGACAAGGCAGGGCAGAGTGAACAGTTTAGGACCGCCTAGTTTGAATAATTGTAGCAGGTTCTGGGTTGTAGGGATGGTCTCCAGCTGCCTCGCACCTGGCCCTGGGATGATGAAGGCAGAGGAATATTGCCTTCTGGGGAGCTTGGTCCAGACAGAGGAGGTTTCTCTCCGGATTGGTTAGTTTGCATACAAATGCATGCCTTCAGCTGAGCGCTTTGTTGTCTCTAAGAACTGGCCAGTCCCAGAAGTGGCAGTCTCTCCCCAGCCAGAACCATTTTTCTTTTGTCTTTTTTTTTTTTTTTTTAAGATATCGAGACATTATAAGGTACAGAAATATATTATTATGTATTATATGTTATATATTATATACATATAATACAAAGGTTGGACAGACGAGATGAAGTAGACATCCTTGCTTTGTTCCTGATCTTATGGGTTGAGAGCATCACATGTTCAGGCGGAACGTAAACAGACAGGAGCTATTAGATCCGGTGACTGAGACATGGCCTATGTCCTTGTAATAGTGCAAGTTCAGTAGAACTGTGAAAACAGAAGCCCACTTCAGACACTTCCTGAGAAAACGCAGGGGAAGATGTCTCTGAAGAAGTAGGGATCATTCTAAGAGTTTGGCTGTGAAAAGTAGAAACATCCAGGCAGTGGTTTGAGGGGGGAGCCTGAGGAATAAGTAGAAGGTTTTCACTGAGGGGAAAGACCTAAGGTGTACGTTGAATAATAACCACTTCTCCATCCTCAAATACTACGATTGTGAAACTTTTGTTACAATTCCCAAACTTTATTTTTAGAGAGATGATTGACTCAATTCACTCACCTAGTGCAAAAATAAAAGCAATCCTTATTTAAAATGTATTTTGTTTCTTGGGAGAGAGAGAGAGAGAGAGAGAGAGAGAGAGAGCGCGAGCTGGGGAGGGGCAGAGAGAATCCCAAGCAGCACGAACCTGATGTGGGCCTTGATCTCACAACTGTGAGGTCATGATCTGTGAGCTGAAATTAAGAGTTGGATGCTTAAGTGAGTGAGCCACCCAGGCCCCCCTAAAATGCAAATGTTATAAGCAATAAATGTTTTCAGATCCTAGATAAAAGTGGAAAAAATATGATTTTTTTTCTATAAAACTAGGAGTTCTAGCAATCGGCTCCTTTTCACTTCACAATGCTAATGCAAAGGAGGAGGGGCCTGGAGCGTTGGGTGCCAAACCATGGAGGCAGAAGTGTGTGAGATCAACTCTGCAAATGACCCAGGGCAGGGGGACCTGGGCCCCTCTGAGCCCAACCTTTGGGAGCTCCGTCCACCATGCTATGCAGTGGTTGGAGGAAGTCTGCCTGCCAGCCCCTTTCTACAGCTCACTGTCCTTCTCTATCATCCAATCTGCCTTGTGCACAAGACATTTGCAATAGGGTCCTGAGCAAATAATGCAAAGAGAATGGTAGAAACTTGTGTGTGGGATGCCAATTTGAAGCTGGTTTGGAGAGATCAATTTGACTAGAAGCAAGAAAATTAAATATAAATTAACTGCAGGTAGATTCTTTTTCCATTCCTGTGTTTAAAGTCAGATGAAGAGATGATTTAAAAAAAAAAAAAAAAACTGGAGCAGGTAGGGCAGGACAGGGGAGGGAATTAGGAGTTACTCATTTATAAAACCTGCTCTTCAGGGTACGGTCCATGGACCAGCAGCATCAGCACCACTGGGGCCCAGAAGCAGAGTCTTCAGGTCCCACCCTAGACCCACTAAATGAGAATGCGCATTCCCGGGGGCCCTGTCTGCATATTAAAGACTGCTTTCCGACAACATTCAGGAACCGTGGGATGGTTGGTATGTTGAGAAGTTCTCTGGGGATCAGACAGCTGAGAGGCAAACTCATCTGCCTGGGAGGAATCATCAGTAGATTAGTGAGACATCAATCAGGGATTAATCAATACGGATTTGCAAAGGAATCCGAGAGAAGAGGAAGCCGGAGGTTAGGGAAACTGAGTAAGAGGATGACCGTGAGAAACACACATAAATCCTGTCAGCTTATTCACGCTGGCTGAATCAGTAGCCTAAGGAGATCAAATGTATCTAGGGCTGAGAGGCTGGACCCGGAATAAGGAACTTTGCCTAAGCCAACGCCTGGAGGTTTTCTGGATATTTAAGCAAGGAGAGTTTGAACAAGGCTAAGGCTGGAGAAGGAAGAAGGGAGAAGTGGGAGGTGCTTGGTTTGAGGGCAGAGCTGAGTACCGGACTTGCTCCATACACCCAGCTCACTGGATCTTCCCTAAGAACCCCCATCCTAGGGCTGGCGTTATTTGGAGCCTCCTTAGACTGACTACCTGTAAACAAAAACAAGATAGACCCGAGTGTAATTTACAAGCATACGGTCTTCACTGGAGATTCTTTATCCTCCTTGGTGATGGCAGGAGACAGTGACTCCCAGTGAGTCAAGAAGCAGCGGGAACTTGGCCTCTCCTTTGGGGACTGGTGGTTGGAACCTGCCAGGAGAAACCTCCCTTTGTGACAGATGTGAATTACAATCAGTCAGGTCATGTCATCTACGCTTGAGGGCCTGGGCCACCCATGCCCACATCCCTCACTTTCCGACCCAACCTCTGCACCAATCATACCATGCCGTTCAGCCTCCAGTATCCCCCCAAAGCTGGATTCTCCCTCCTCCTGGTTTTCAAATGTTCAGGACCATCAGGATTATCTGGGAACTTTAGTATAAAATGCTGACACCTGGGCGGCTCAGTTGGTTAAGTGTCTGACTTTGGCTCAGGTTACGATCTCACAATCCATGGGTTTGAGCCCCACATCGGGCTCTGTGCTGACTGCTTAGAGCCTGGATCCTGCTTCAAATTCTGTGTCTCCCTCTCTCTCTCTGCCTGTCCCCTGCTCACACTCTCTCTCTCTCTCTCTCCCCCAAAAATAAATAAACATTAAAAAATAATAAATAAAATAAAATGCTGATTCCTGCCTTCCCACATCAGGGGCCCTGAGGGATTCTGATAGTGGAGGTCCAAGGTAGGATCCAGAAAATACTTTAATAACAAACACCAGATAGTGGTTCTGCTGCAGGTGTTCCCAGACCAGATTTTCAGAAGCATTGCCTAACACCTTCCTTCTGCTTCCCTCTGTCACTGCTCAGGAGCTTGCCAATCGGGGGGCGGGGTGGGGGGGGCGGGGACTCCAGGACTCCGGTGTGTTGGATCCTGGGATCCTTGCCACAGCCATCCCTGTTCTCCCCTCCCCTTGGCCACGGCGTCCAGGCGGAGTTCTCCTTCCCTCTTCCCTCCCCGCCTTCCCAGTGACCGGCCGACAGGTGCAGGCCACCCTTGCGCACATCTTCAGCCCTACCAGCTCTCATCTCTAAATTCTCCCAAACACGTCCTCTTTCTTGCTGTCTCCAGTTCTGCTGTTGGAATTCTCCTCTCAATTCCAGCCAGCCCTTCTCTTCTACAGCTTCTCTAGGTCTCCAATTACCTCTTCAAGGGCGTACTCCAAAGCCTCTTTCTCCTCCCCACCCTTGACCTCACAGCTGCATCTGCCACTGCCAATCACCCTCTTCTCTGAACTTCCTGGCTCTGGCGGGGCGACCATATCAAGGCCAGCCCACACTTCACCTTCCACCGCGTCAATGAGCCCAGCCCCTCTGCAATGAACAGATCTCAGGATTTCCCAGGCATTCGTACTTGTCACTGCCTCAGATGCTTCCTTGAATCCCCTGAGAATTGGAATTCCACCGGGGAACCTAAAAGAAGGACTTTCTCCACTCAGGAATGCTCAAAGATCTGGTCTTCCGGTCGACGCCGGCTACCCACTTTGCAGCGCCCCGCGCCGCATGACAATGGGAGTCCCGTATCTTTTCTTTGTTTTCAATATTTTTTTTCTTATGTTTTATATCTGAGAGAGAGACAGTGGGCAAGTAGGGGAGGGACAGAGAGACAGAGACAGAATCTGAAGCAGGCCCTGGGCTCCGAGCTGTCAGCACAGAGACTGACACGGGGCTTGAACTCACCAACCCCGAAGTCAGACACTTAACTGACTGAGCCACCCAGGTGCCCGGGGGGTCCCCTTATCTTAAAAGGATTAAGAAATACTGACATACTTTAAACCCAGTGCCTGGAGGACCCTTGACAGAGTAGAGCCCTGTGCAATGGCACAGGCCACACGCTCAGGAAGCCGGCCTTGCTTGTGGGTGACCCGCCCTGTCGGCCCAGGGACTGTCCAGACCAGGTAAGTGGGTGAGAACATGCTAATCAGTCAGATAACATCAGAACTCGCATTCCCAAGTCAGCAGCTAGTTTTCCCAGGGAAACACCCTCCAGGTTCACAGTCCATCAGCACCTGGTCTTGTCACGGGGAGCAGGGTGGGGGGACATGTGAATGACACAGCTGCGTTCTTCAGCCTCAAGGGGAAGAAACAGCTCAACAGCGTAGATCACAAGCATCCCATCATCGTCGCCGTGGCTTTGCATGGGACTACAGAAGGTGCGAAATTTTGTCCTCAACGCTGTGCTCTAGCTTTTCCCCACTGGAGCCCCTGAACCCCATGCGACCGGACCGAAGATAGAAACTAGAATCCCCAGCCGCAACAAGTCTCCCTGCTTTCTTTGGGGCTGTGCCAAAAGGAGATAAAGAAAGGGTTGTATTAGGCAGCAGTAAACAGGCAAGGGACAAGCAGGCCTTTAATAGAACAGACCTTTATTGGGGCTAAAATGGCCCCGGGCTGACCCCACCCTAAATCCTGGCAGTGTCCACCGACAGGAATTCAGAGGAACAAAAACTCGGGCATTGCCGGCTGCACCCCGTGCATACATAACAGAAAGCGTTGCAGAAACCCGCAAGCAAGGAATACATAAATACCATTATCCGGCCTTTCAGCCAAAACTTATTTTTTCAGTCCAGATGACTGTGCTATTCTGCCTTCTCTGCCTCAAATGTCTGTCCTGTGACTCACAGGGAAGGCCTTGGGGACAATGAAATATCCCAGAGACCTAAAATAGGTCCTTCTCCCTCCCTCCAGCATCAGGATGAATTTCCTACAGCATTTGTTTCTTCCTTTATTAACCAGGCTTGAATGATAATATTGCCTGGGCTTAAGCGCTCATCTCTGTCAGCGGTAAATATAAATAACGAGCCACATTCATAGAAAAGCATGCCAGAATTTCATTGATTAACATCCTGTGCCACAGCCTCTCTTTGGAATTAAAAACCCTTTCAATGACACCGAACAGAAAAGGCATTGCACGAAAAATAGTTCGAAGAGGAGATTGTCATTAAAGCATGCCAAAAATAGAACTATTTTTATTTAACCATCCTCTCTCCTCTCCCCCGGCCCCCACCCTTGCAGGCTGCAGGGCTGCACGCAGTTAAATCACCAGCATTACAGAAAGTAATTTCACCCATTTGAATTTTAGAAGCTTCAGAAGCAGACCTATGGATAATGCTTAGTTCATGTGCCTCTTTCCCCCACTGCAAGTGATAATTAAGGAAGTGATATGGCCAGATGTAAAATCCAGCTGTTTAGCAATCTATAGGAGGGTTTTTAAATTTCTTAACCATGCGTCAGACTCTGCCCCACTGCCAATGTCTTAATTCTGTCCCTCATCATCCTCCACACACAGCGTCCTGATTGGTCTCCCTGACTCCGGTTTCACACCCCTTCTGCGCGGGTTTACCACCGCTGACCAGCCATTGCAAACTGGTCGTTGGAAGGCCAGGCTCGCTTCAGGCTTGTTTGGCTTTGCAAGTACACGGGTTATTTTGTTTGGTTTGGAGTTTTAAGGTTTGAATGCCTTTAAATGGAGCCTGTGTGCTTGCTGCCTTGCACCTCAGCGCCCCTCTTCCCTCTGGCTCTGCCCTCTGGGGCCCATCCCCCACAGACACTCCTTCCTCTTCTCTGAGGCCCCATAAGTAGCTGAGTTGTTAACACTGGTCCAAGGAATGCAGTCTAAGCTCCTCAGTCTCTAACTCAGGATCCTGTGCCATGTCACAGCTGTCAACCTTCCCATCTTTGTGTCTCACAATTCTTTTACCTCCGCCTGCCCCGGTCTCCTCTCCTGCCAGCCTTGCCCACCTCTGCATGGGGCCCGGACCCTTTTCTGCTCACCACAACCCTCTCTCCTTCAACTTGCAACTCTGCCTGAAAACCCAACTCGTCTTTCAAGGCCCAGCTGTAAGGTCACCGTCCTTGTGAAGGGTTTGTTATTCTTCACGGTCTAGCGTGATAGAAAAGCAAGGACCATCAGTCGGACCTGAATTCGAATCCTGGTCTTTGACTTACTAGGTATGAGAACTTAGCAATTTTCTGAAGGTCATTGAAAATGACCCACTGACTTGTAAAATGAGAATGAGTTATACTGCCATCGCAGGCTTGTTTTGAATATCAAAAGAAATAATGTATATTAAAGGTGAATATGTACTTCCTGGCACAGGTACACATTATTACGATGATGTGCTTTTCTGCTTTCAAAGAACATACTATGGCGTTAATTCAACATTTGTCTTTTAGTGAATATATTTATGCAAATGTCCTTCTCTTCTACGGAATCACAGAGCAAGAGCCTCATGTATTACATCACTGCATTTCCCACTGTGCCCAGCACAGACCTCCTACCTTGACATTCAGTAGACATGTACTAAATGGGTGCTTGCTCAAGTGATCTGTTCTGTTTCAATGAAACTGACAATCATTGGTCTAGCTAATACCCCATGAGAGAAACAGGGCTGAAATACTTTGTCAACTCATACAATGTTTAGATTTCTTTCCTCATTTTTAGATTTTTAGTCTCATGATTTAGTTTTTAAGCCCCCAAATTATAACTTATTACTTATGTAAATGTATGTATTTTTAATTAAAAAAAGTTTTTTTAATGTTTATTTTTGAGAGAGAGAGACAGAGTGCGAGCAGGGGAGGGGCAGACAGAGGGAGACACAGAATCCGAAGCAGGCTCCAGGCTCCAGGCTATCAGCACAGAGCCCGACGTGGGGCTTGAACTCATGAACTGTGAGATCATGACCTGAGCTGAAGTCAGACATTTAACCGACTGAGCCACCCGGGAGCCCTGCTTTTTTAAATTTTTTCATTTTTTTTATAGTGCTTCCTATAGACCAGGAACAAGTCCAGGTGTTTCACATTTATTCATTATGTAATCCTCACAACAAATCTGGGAAGTGGATTTGACTTACCAGCTATGAGAACTTAGCAATTTTCTGAAGCTCTTTGAAGCTCCACCCACTGACTTGTAAAATGAGAATGAGTTATACTGCCATCGTAGGCTTGTTTTGAATATCAAAAGAAATAATGTATGTTAAAGATGCATATGTACTTCCTGGCACAGGTACCTATTATTATGACGTAGATGCCATTTTGCAGATGAGGAAACCGAGGCTTGTTGAGGTTAAGGTTAAGTAACTTGACTAAAGATCATGCAGCTAGCACATGGTAAATCTGGATCCAAACCCAGGAAGCCCAGCTCCAGAGAACAAGATCTTTACCACTGCCTAGCACAGCCTCTAACATACTATCACGAGATAAACCACAAAGCAGGAAGCAAATGGGATTGATCCAATTGATTTCTGTTTCACAAACAATATAACTTAATTCAGCTGATATCTCGATTGGCTAGACTATGCGCCCATGTGTGAACTTGTGCGTGATTGAAAAGGATTGATAGATGCTCTGTCCCCTAGCCGTTTGAGTGGGCCCTGGCAGGTACCCTTGGGTGGGCTGGAGGTCGCTTCTGTCTTTCCTATAGATCTAGGTATGACTCGTGGAGGAAAGCACTGGTTGACTGAAGAGGGGGCCACTCTGGCAGGAGCCCAGCTGGAGCCCAGCAGTCCCAGCAGAAGTAGAGGCAGCTGGGAGCAGAGGAAGAGGATGTCTGCTGCAGACTCTTGGCTCATCAGTGTCAATCAAAAAGGCTTGGCCTTGCAAATACTCGAGGCTTCGGGCTGAAATTGTCCAGAGGATTCGTAGGGTTGATAGTGGTAGCCTCAGGCCTGCAGAGCTCAGGACCAATTTGTGGCGGTGAGAATCACCCAGGCTGCTCATTTGCTCCTGGGGCTCCAGACATATCCCCTGACAATACGTGCCTACTTTTGTACCAGAGTCTAGGATCACAGACCATTTTCCACACTGTAATCACTGTAGCGGTGCTTCTTAAACTTTAATATGCAGATAGATTATCTGGGAATCTTGGTAAAAACGAAGATTCTTGGGGTGTCTGGGTGGCTCAGTCGGTTGAGCGTCCGAGTCTTGATTTCGGTTCAGGTCACGATCTCAAGGTTCGTGAGTTCAAGGCCCACACTGGGCTCTGTGCTGACAGTATGGAGCCTGCTTGGGATTCTCTGTCTCCCTCTCTCTGCCCCTCCTCCTGCTTGCTGATGCTCGATCTTCCGCTCAAAATAAATAAATAAATATTTTTAAAAAAGATTCTAACTCAGTAGGTCCAATGTTGCCTGCAATTCTGCATTTGTAACAAACTCCTGGGTGATGCTGCTGCTGCTGGTGCGTGGGCCATGCTCCAAGCTGCAAGGGTCTATAGAACACTAGCCCCGTGAGAGACATTCATAAGATATTACGGTTCTTTATAAAGGCCTTCTTACAACCTGTAATGTGCTAGAGTGCACTTGCAAGTCTCTAGAAAGGATCTATAATGTACAGAATTTCCAGGCTTTATTTGCCCAAAGACCCTTTCTTGGTAGAATATCTCTTAACATTTCTGTTAGTTAAGATTAGGTTCAGTTTCTATTAATAGAAAATCCCAACTGACAGTGACTTTTTCTCTTCCACGTAAAAGAGGTCTTAATAGTCTAGGGTTGCATGGCTCCTAGCAATGTCAGAGACCCAGTTGCCTTCGGTCATCTTGTTCCACTCTGCTCAGCACATGGTTTTCACATCTAAGTCCAAGATGGCTGCTCCAGTTTCAGCCACCACAAACACAGGAACACCATCAAGAAGAAGGAAGGGCAGGAGAAGGACGCACACTCTCTTCTTTCCAATGACACTTCCAAGAAGTTGCGCACACTGTCTACTCTTCTGGCTCGTTGGCCAGAACTTTATCACGTGGCAAAAATGCAAGGAAGGCTGGGAAATGTCTCTATATTCTGAGCCGCCAGAGTCCCAGCTAAAAATTAAGCATACTATTGCCAACAAGGGAGCAGTGGGTATTGAAGAAAAGCAAGCTCTTTCTATCATAGTGTCTTAAAGAACTAGTGAAATAGATTGGGAAATGATACTCTCGTCTGAGCCCACTGTTTTCCATATCTGGGTGGTAGGTGAGCCAGGATAAGCATCCGTATCTCTTGACTCCCATTCCAGGTCATACTCAATTACTTTATGGTTCCTCTTTAGATGGCATCCTTCCTATCCCTTGTGGCAGAGAAGAGACCCCAGGGAGTCCCTATGCTGGCTGCTGAAAGCTACAGACCTTTTAGGAGCACCTGGCTGATTGGAATGACATGCCTAGCCCCCCCTGGGCTCGGAGAATGCATTAATGTCACAGAAGAAAGGTAAGGCCACTGGAGAATGAAACTTGGGTCGTTATTTTGCCCTTGGACAGATTTGCACCAACAGGCAGAAGACAGCATCAAAAGTCGTAGTATTCATGCAATTTTAACGTCAACCCACTCTTTGTGAACGCTTCTCTGTGAATTTCTCAATGCTTTACCCTTGCATCAGTGCCTTCCCGTCTTCCAGTGTTGATGATCTGCTATGGGAGGCTTTGAGGCTCACTCTCTAACCCTGAATCATTGAGCAAAATCAGTCATGTCTCAGTGCTGTGATCCCTGTGCTAAATGAACAAGGAAAAGAGTAGGGGCTGGGGAAAGAGAGATATAACATTTCCTGTCTGCCTACTATGTGCCAGGTACGGTCTAGGTGTTTATATGTTTATCTTATTTAACACTCATTGCAGTTTATGACACAGACTGGCAATGACCAAGCTGGGGGCTGAACTAGGTATCTGTGCCTGGAAAATCCATCTCTTTTTACCGGGACAGAAAATAGGAGCCTCCTATGTGTGCTGTTCACTTTCTTTGTCTCTTGTGCTCCACCCTTCCCCCACCCCATTCTTTCACACATTGACTTTGTGTTCATCTTTTCCCAGTAATTAGTAAATTATAACCCCTGCATCTCAAATTCTTGACATTCATTTGCTGTTTCCCAGTAATTCATTCCATTTGGTATTTGCTTTGAAAACGACACAGAAGTGCTCGCTAATGCGGCACGCACTCCCTTGCCTGGATGAGGCTCTTCACCTCATTTATCACATTGCGTTGCTGGTCCTGAAGGCTGACAGGCAATTCAGGCTTTCTGAATGCAATTCAGGCATTGATTTTAATCTATAAAGCTTTGGCGTCTGGGTCCTGGCTGCCATGGAAATGAAATCGCTTCTTGGATACTTTTCTACATGCTGCTGCTAACTGTTCTGAAATGCAGGGCTCGGAGAGACATTTGTGCGCTGCTTCTGATGTAAAAATGTCCAATGTGAATAGCTTCTTAACTTTAGCCATTCTTGTTGACGTGGAAAAGGAATCCGGAGCAAGGACACACGCATGGAATGTGCTTGCATTCATAGGCCTACACTCTGAATTTATTGATAATATCGGGTGAAAACTAAACTTAAAAATACAGACTAAGAGATGGCCATCACATCTGGTTTGCAAACAGGAGATCCCTCAGCCCGAACAGGACAGTGGGTGCCAGGAAGCTAATGGGGAAGCATGGTGTTTAGACTCTCGTGTGCCATCTGATTTTCTCTCATGCGCACGGGGGAAGTCGGTGGCAGGAAAATGATTCTGAGATGCGTGCTTTGTCGGGATGGGGATGGGAAGTGTGAAAGTTTGGTGCTTGCACTGAAAGTGCGCCAACAGGCAGTGAACACGCCCCCTTCCCCGCCACCCACCAGGGGGAATACGACACCACCTTTGTTCCAGTTGGCCTGGGAGTCTGGGAGAAGGTGAGGAAGATTGGAACTCTAAGGAGGATTTAAATGCTCTCCGCCAGTGTTCTGCTTTCATTCTCCTCACTAGAAGGTCCTGGTTCTCTATTTTACTGCTCACGTGGCATCCATTTCAAAATGCAATTCCTTGCTTCAACTTTTTAAATTCCATGACATTCTATGCATTAGCAAAGAAGGTGACAAGGCAGTTGACATGTTGACATATATCCCTACAAGGACAGAGCTTTAATTTTTTAAAATAAGAATGTGTCCAAAAGTCAGAGACTTGAGTGAAAGTAGAAATGGGAAAGGATGAACCTGAGGCATTTTCTAGTAACAAATGACAGTTGAATCCACTGTGTGGCTTTAGTTTTCCATAGGAGAAGGCTGGTGGACCATGACTCAGTATAGAGAGCTGGCTGGAACATAGATCAGCCTAAAACATCACTCCATACGAAATGTTTGCTAGCACATATAACTTGGCCTGCAGATGCCCATCTCAGCTCCCATGAGCAGTTAAGGATAAACGTGACTACACTTTCTCAGGATCGCCCGTCCTTCTCCAATCATCCAGTTCTGTTTAGAAAGTCACTGTGAAAATCTTACCAGCACTAAGAACTGCATGTATAATGTTGGTAATGTTCTCTGTAGGGTTTAGTTTTAGCAAGGCCAGGTCAAGCTGGGAGACGGCGCTAACATCAGCCTGGTAAATGCACACTGACTTTCTTCCAGACTGCAAACGATGGCTCTGTTTGTAAAACATCAAAACAACTGTGTGATTAAGTCAGTTCGGTCAAGAATCTCTCGGGGAGGAACATAATGACAGACTGGCTAGTCACTGTTTTTTTTTTTTACTTTTCCAATGTGCCCTGTGTGGCCTTAGGTACTGGAGGAGTAGGCAGTGGGTAGGAACAATGAACTCACTTTATATTAGCCAATGCCAAGCCGCTCCTTGTAAAACCAAGGAGATGGCCACAGCATCAGGGAGGGCCATGTGCAAGGCGGGATAATCGGCTGAGCGCTGGAACGAGCACCTGACCACCCTAAGCATCACCACAATTATGAGGCCTTTGCTCTGCCTACATGTTTCCTCCCCGGAAAAGAC
This sequence comes from Panthera onca, assembly GCF_046562875.1. Lineage (NCBI taxonomy): Eukaryota > Metazoa > Chordata > Mammalia > Carnivora > Felidae > Panthera > Panthera onca. Next base: position 36,367,607 of record NC_138349.1, on the reverse strand, counting down.
TGCTCAGATTCTCATCCACATTCTCAGATGTATCGGCCACCGACTGGGGCTTACAGAGATTCTCCCTTCGCTGAGAACAGCCCTGACTCATGGGGATGGGACCCCAGCAGTCCTGTGTTACATGGCCCACTTCCCTACATACCTGTCAGATCCGGGGGAAATAAACCTACAATGGACAGATCAGGGCCCCACCTTCCTATCCACAGGGGTGGGTAAAAATGTTAGTAGTTTGTTGGGGCGCCTGGGTGGCTCAGTCGGTTAAGCATCCAGCTCTTGGTTTCGGCTCAGGTCATGATCTCACGGCTTCATGGGTTCAAGCCCCACATCAGGCTCTGTGCTGGCAGCCCAGAGCCTGCTTGGGATTCTCTCTCTCCCTCTGTAGCTGCTCTCCCCCCACTCATGCTCTGTCTCTCTCAAAATAAATAAATAAACTTAAAATAAATGTTAGCGGTTTGCTCACAACTATCAATTGCCCTTTGAAGGCAACCAAAACTTAAATGGGTCCACCTGGCATGGGTGAGCCAGGCTCATTTGAGTATTTCTACAAAGTTGGAGCTAAAAGAGCGTCGTCTCTCTTCTGGGGGTGGAAACCGTGGGGCAGGACCTTAGCCCTGTGAGCAATCCTATCCTCCACCAAGCCGGAGATGCTGGTCTGCCATTCAAGGCAGTGATGAGAGATGGACAGACCCAGGGTCCTGGAGACATTTGATTCTTGGGCCCAACAGCTCCTTCCCTCTTGTGTTGGCAGTTATATGAGGCACCCCCTTATCCTTCCAATAAATTCTCTTCTGCCTGAGCTAAGTAGTGTTGGGTTTCTATCACTTGAGGCCAGCGTGACATATTGGCAAATTTTCTCTTCCTGACAGCTGACCTGTCCCACAATTAGATGACTCTGTGTGTGTGTGTGTGTGTGTGTGTGTGTGTGTGTGCACGCATGCGTGCGTGTGTGTGTGTGTGACAAATCATCCATTTGTCCCCTCTTTCCTCAACCTGTTGTATGTGGCACTCAGGTGTTCAAGATTTCTTGAGGACACCATTCCTGTGACCCAAAGTTCACCTTGGCATTCCTGTCCGCTGCCACAGTCCACATCCTTATCTTCCCTCTATGCGTGGAATTCTGTGTCTCCTGGCTCAGTACCTTCCCATCCTTTTATTACATTCCCCTGCCTCTGTGGTTGCTCGGGATTTCTGGCAGATAAGTGTGCAAAATTGGCAACTATGCCCCCTTATCCATCCAGGACTGTGAACTCTTCCTGTCTCCAAGAATTTTAATAAACATCCTATGTTCCTCCTCTCCCTTTCCTCTGTTAGCGTTAGAGCCAGGCCCTTGGACAATTAAAAATTATCTCCCTTAAAAAAAAAAACAAAAAAACCTAAGGGAGCCTGCTTTAAGGCTTCATTTTGGAACATTTGACCTTGATTTCAATAGACTTTAAGATTTTATTTCTGAAGATGATATATAGAGGCCCTTAACATTCATTCTCAGATTTAATACTCACCATCTCCCCATATGGCAGACATTTTTTTTGGCTGCAGAGCATCTAAATTTCTTTCCTATATTTGTGAAATTAGTAGGAGACAGAAAGCTCTCCTATGGGAACTATTAAGGGTTGATAGTCACTCTTCTAGCCTCACGTGCAGCTACAGCCTAAGCACCCAGGAGATGCGTGCATCTGGGCTGAGAATCTGAAACTAATTAGTCAAAGAAGGGATCATGGATTATCCACTCTGTTGGTGGCAGCAAAGACAGCAACATCCAGTCTGTAGGGGCAGCCCTGGCCTTGGGGCCTCCAGTGGGCTCCAATGCCCAATAGCATGGCGGCAGTCTCCGTGTTGGACAACTTCTTTGGCATTGATCTTGGCTAAGGATGGGCTACATGAGCTCCATTTTCTCAATGTGGTTCTCCAGCCTTTCCCAAGGATTCTGTAATGTCCCCAGTACCCTTTATTCATTTAAGTTTCTCACCGCTAGAAATTATTTTTTTAGTGTTTGTGTATTTTTTGAGAGAGAGTGAGCACAGGCAGAGGAGGGGCAGAGAGAAAGAGAGTGAGAGAGATAGAGGATCTGAAGCAGGCTCTGTGCTGACATCAGTGAGCCCCGATATGGGGCTCGAGCTCATGAACCATGAGATCATGGCCTGAGCTGAAGTCAGACGCTCAACCAACTGAGCCACCCAGGTGTCTCTAATAGCTAGAAACTATTATTGATGCACCTTCAAAGTGTTCCTGATAGGGAGAAATTTATTTTTTCTTGTAGCACAAATGTGAGATATATAATCTGAAAGGGTAACACATGTAAGATCTAGTTGCTTCACCGATGAGTGAGCCGAACTGACTTCCAGCATCCATGATTCGATTCAGCTTTATTCTCTCTTATGAAATGGTAGCAGGCAGCTGTTTCTTTTGGGGGGGGGGGGGTGGGAACGCAAAGGGGAGATACAGCTGATCAACAGAAGCTGTGGTGGAAGTGATGGAAGTACAAAGAAAGGAAGAGATGGTTTCTATCTGGAAAGTAACTTTATACATGACTTTAGTCCTGTGCCTAAAAAAGAATCCTAGATCTGATGGGATCACTTCAGCGATGCTTCTTCTTCTATATGGGGGAAATTATATTCCTGGAATTCGTATTATATGTGTATATTTGGTTTATCAACTAAATCAGGATGGTATTGACAAGGAAAAGAGATGCCATCAGTGGAAATGTTGAGACGACAGACATAATGGTCAGCCTGAGGAATAGAGACTCAGATATTCTAGAAGCCCTTGGGGTCTATCAGGCACTGGGATACCTGTGGTGGTGTCAAATGCACAGCACTCCTTCCTTCTTCCAACCAGATTCTAGTTCTTTTTCCTCGGGTCCAAAGCTGGAGACCGACAAGTGTCAACATGCCTGCCACTTGCTTGCACCTCCCTATTTATGCATCTGGCGACACATTCCACATTTGCACACATTCTTACAGGGGTGATTTCCATAGCAACAGTAGGAGTCTAAAAAAGGCACCTGAGTGATGCTTTAAAGATAAATCACCCTCTTTAAGAAGTCTTCCCTCTGGGGAGCGACAGCCTATCGCCTCTTAGAGTCTCTTAGCTTTCTGCCACTTGTGTACATTTCCAACCGCAGCTCACTGTCTTCCAGCTTAATTAATTACAAACACTTTAGCCTCCTTTTTAGGCCAGGAGATAAAGAGAGATCCCTGCTGGACAGCTGTGGTTTACAAGTGTTTTATGAACCGAGAAGGAAGGAGGAGAAAAAAACTTGCATGTTCTGGGTGCCACCAGACACCGGCCACTTTTACTTATTTTGTCTCATTTTCGTGGTGGCCCAAGCGGAACAAGGACACCTCTGCATTGTGGGCCGAGCCTGTGCAAAACTGGCAAATCTTATATCCAACCTTTCATTCCTGTACCTCATCCCTAAGATAAGCCTGAGAAGGGAAAGCATGTAGTTAGGGTGTGCGTGGGGCAGGGGACGCAGGTGTTGGCGGGAGAGCTGAACACACGGGATTCGGGCTGGCTGTTCTGTTTCCAAATCCTTCGTCTCATTAGAGCAGAGGGGACGGAGGGAGGAAAGACTGGCACCGATTTATTTTCTGAGCTGAGGGGTCATGCCCTGCCAGCACAGGATATTAACTAATTGGGATTTGCTTCCTTGACACTTATCTGCCAGCCTCAATGAGTTCTCGTCTTTTTTTTTTTTTTTTTTTTTTTTTTTGATTTAAAGAAATTTGTACTCAGCGTTATCTTTAAAAAATTTTTTTAACGTTTATTCATTTTTGAGAGACAGAGAGAGACAGAGCATGAGCGAAGGAGGGGCAGAGAGAGGGAGACACAGAATCTGAAGCAGGCTCCAGGCTCCGAGCTGTTAGCACAGAGCCCGACGTGGGGCTCAAACTCACGAACTGTGAGATCATGACCTGAGCCGAAGTCAGACGCTCAACAGACTGAGCCACCCAGGCGCCCCCTCAGCGTTATCTTTTTAAACAAAGCATTAGTAATTTTTCAGCTCCCTATAAGAATCTCCATTTTTTGGGACTCTATCATCATCATTTTTTTTTATTTTTTATTTTTTTTAGGTTTTGCCCTTTTGCGCACATAGAGAAAAAAGGTTTGTCTCACCTGTATTGCAAAATTCAATTCATTCATTTGTTCGTTCATTCATTCATTCACACAGGTATTTAAGAGCCTCCTCCTTTGTGTCAGTCATGGTGCTTTGGGCTGAGAAATGCAAATGGGCGTGGGTCTTGTCATCGAATTGAAAGAAAGAAATTAGTTAATTATACAAGTATATAACTACAAATTGTGAGAAGGGCAACTGTGATCATGTCAGAAGTGCTATGGCACAGCCCCCGTTTCCCCCACATTCCACCATTAAGATCTTCCCATTTGAAGGATGGATGCGTTAGCACATTAAGACATCCACCGTGAGTAAGTTCGATCACATTGTTTTCCTCCAAACAGATACATGAAATCAGTGTCAGAGGATTTATGGACCCGATGAATAAAGGAACATTTTGAGAACATTGGACATTATTTGCCAGAAAAGGAAGGAGAAGGACACAGAATGAGAAGCCAAGAGCACAGGAAACAGATCTGTCCTGAGGAGGGCCTTACCCAACACTGCACATACCTAGAGAAAGGATAAATATAAGGTACAGGGAATGGTCTTACTTTCACTTGTCGTTAGTACCTGAGCTATTCAAAGCTAATTTTCAGTGACTTCAGATTAATAATAGACACAGGTGTTTGGCATTCACTCTGAAACCAAGTGGCATCTTTTTATTAGAGGTTTTCCAGATGGCTGCATTCAATTCTGCCAGCCACACAGATGGGAAGGGTTCCCTTACCTGGAGGAATCTGCATATCCCTTCTCTTGTTACTTGTCAACGGTGGTCTCCTAAATGAGATAACACAGGATATGGTTGAGTTAAATGAATGTTTTTTTTTTCCTGGTTATGACTTACTCTCTGGTTATGGTTTCTTCCTGGTTATGTCCTTAATCCCTCATCTTATCAGATGAGATCAAACAACATGTAAACTTGAAGTCTCTCCCCCTTTTCCCTTATTTTACCCTGAAGCCCAAGCCAGAACTAATTATGAGAAATCAGCTCCTTGGTTTGCTTTCTCCTGGGCTTCCACCTGGCCCTGAATTCCCCTCCGGATAAAAACACCTCCGAAGATGCAGGCTCAGCCAACACTGTTTTACCTTTCTAAAGGCAGAAGTGAAAAGAGAGTTTCCCCAGGATTAATTCTCATTCCGGTCACCCTTTCCACCAGGATTTCTATTGCCAGGCCTTGGGAAGGGTGTGTTGATCCTCAGCTAAGCCCATGTAAAATCCTTCCTAAGTTCAGAGTCGGGGAAAGAGATAATGCAAACACTCTTTCAACTTTCATTTGGGACATTTCATGTTGTGTAAGGAGCTAATGTGAGTTTCCTCTAGAATTTCCCCTTCTCTTAATTCAAACAAGATCCTGAAGTTCTCTTGGGGTCTGAATTTCAGTGGGATTTTGCTTATGTAGGTTGGAACCCTTGCATGTTTTTCAACTTCATTTTAACTTAAGACATGTCAAGGAGCTCTGTCTCTGGGCCTGGCATGGAGTGATCCTGAAGTGTAGAACTATGTCATACAACATCTCAGCTACCATATGGCTTGTCGATAGCCTTTGCAAAATAAAAATTGAATTAATCATTCAAGTATAAGGCAACCGCTCTCCTTTCAGGAAATTTGGAATCTAGTGAGAGAGATAAAGGCATGGCACACATGAAAAAAGATACCCAGGGGCGCCTGGGTGGCTCAGTCAGTTAAGCGTCCAACTTCGGCTCAGGTCATGATCTCGCTGCTTGTGGATTCAAACCCAGCACTGGGCTCTGTGCTGACATTGGACTCTGAGGCTGCAGCCTGCTTCAGATTCTGTCTCTGTCTCTCTGCCTCTCCCCTGCCTGTGCTCTGTCTCTGTCGCTGTCTCTCTCTCAAAATACATACATACATACATAAAAATTAAAAAAAAGATACACAAAGTAGTGTGGTACAATGGGAAGTGTTTTAGGCTGGAAATGAAGAGCCTATGTCAGAGTTGTGGTTCTGACATTTATAGATGGTTTATTGACTCAACATTACTTCCCTGAACCTCCCCCCCCCCCCCCCCAGTTTTCTCACCTGCAATGTGAAAAATTGGACTAAATACTATTGGGTGACTCCCCATAATTTCTACCTGCAGATTATATTTCAAATGTATCCTCTTGTTTCCACGTTCACTATTACTCCTGTCCGTGCTACCACCGGCTTGTTCCTCTAGCATCGTAAAAGCCTCTGGTCTCCCCACTCCCAGTTTTGCCATCCTAGAGTTTATTGTTGCAGCCAGAGGAACCTTTTGAAAATACAAATCATGTTATCACGTGCCTCTCCCCTACTACCTAAAATCCTCCAATGGCTCCCCACTGCACTTGGAAAAAACATAAACCACATAGCTGGTGGCTTCCATAGCCCGATCTCTGATTATCTCTTTGACCTTGTCAACTTGTGCTCTCCTCCTCATCCACGATGTGATTACCACCTTTTTTGTCCCAAACCATGCCCGTAGCCCTCCTATTCTTCCATCTAGAAAATTCCCTTCCCAATGACATGGGTCTTCTGGCCTTTTTGCCCTAGGCATTCCTATTCTCTTTCTCTCCCTCAAAGTAGGACCATGAACCAAGGAGTTAAGGAGCAGAAATCAAGATTGGGTTCCAGTCTAGCTGAGAAATTAAGTGGAGAGTTACCTAAAGGTTTCTAATTTGAGAGGTTAATGGAGGCAGGAGAAAAAAAAGAGAAGAGGTTTGGGACATGTTAAAGGAACTTCCAATGGATAGTTTAATAAACGCTTGTCTTTCTTTAAATCCTCCCCTTATCTAGAACACATAAGCCTTTTTTCACAGAGAAGATGGTAAGCCCATTATGGCTAAACTGGTTGCTATATTCAGTGTCTGATCTGATCGGTCAGTGCCCTGTTCTTATTGGTCAGTGCCCAGCTCATCCAAATGTTAACTTTTTTAATATCATGGCTGCTAGTGGCTTTTCAAGTGTCCTGCTTTCCCTTTCTGAACCATCTCCTGTTCTACGCTAGAATGCCGTCCCTAGTCAGAACTTTTCAACCTTTTCCTCCCAGGGACCTATAAAGGTAGAAATTCCTAGCTTTGAGGTTGTGGACGAAATTTCTTTCAAGACTCTTCTTTAAGCCTTACAATTCATCAAAATGTGTATTCTTCATAAAAAAAAATCTCTATTTGTTTTCATATAAAAAATATGTTTTAAACTGCTCTCAAGGTTTGCAGTTTAAAGAACAGGTACTTGCCTTAAAGGTCCTTGCAGCTTAAAGAACAGGCTTGGAAGTCAGACCGCGAAGAGTTTAGATCCCTGTTCTTCAGCTTACTCATTGTGTGACCTGGAGCGAGTTACCTGACCTCTCTGAGCCTCCATATTCCCTATATGGTTGTTGAGCACATGAGAAATATTCTATGGATGGTGAGCACCCTGAGGGCCGGAGTCTGTGTTTTGTCCACCTTCATATTCCTGACAGAGACTAGAAGAGTGTCCTGTCCACAGAAGTCACTTTATATGCATTCATTCCTCTACAGCAGACATATGTGCACCTACGGTTATCCAGTTTTTACCACTAGATGGAGAGCATGCATCCTAGGATTTTTAATCCATTAGTGATAGAGCAAACACTTGTCTATAGTGTCTTAGCCAAATCAATCTATTTGTTAATGGCAATCTTATTAAAACTAGCTCTCAAAAATGCAACCGTAAGACAACTTTCAGAGCTAATTGTTCTTAACATAGCTGAAAGGCAAAAGCAAGGGAGAAACACTAACTTCAGGATAGCACTTACCTCTGGAGATGGGATAAATTGGAGTTGGGTGGGAGCGGGGAGCTCTAAATGTGTCTAACCACTGACTTATCTCAAAATAGATTCCAAGAAAATATGTCGAGAAGTGTCAACCTTGGAGTAATTCTGGGTAGCAGTAGTGAATACGCACGAGTGTTCCTCCGTGTTTGAAAATTTTCACACTTGCATTTTTTTTTTTAAAGCGAGGGAAAAGACTCAAAGATGAAATTTACGCTCACGGTTTCTATCTCTACGCATGCTCCCTAACGAGCTCTTCAATGTTTTCCTCAGAAAGCTGCAATCTGCAACAGAATCTACACCATAGCAAAAACCATGCAGTGCCTTTCCATGTGGTCTCTCCCCTTGCCACCTTCCTACTGAACCTTACGTTTTTGCCCTGAAGTCACGTCCTTTAAAGATTATCACCTCAACTCAGTTGGCTAATTAGTTCTTGTCTCCAAACTGGGTTGCTCTCAACTAACTTGAAAGATGTAGAAAAACCGTTTTGCCTGTCTGTTCTGATTACTATTGCTACATAACAAACTACCCCAAACCTTAGTGGCATGAAACACCCATTTTATTAGGCTCATGGAAATTTGCTCCATGATAGGTGGGGCCTCGAGTTGGAAGACTTAAACTGAGGGGTGACTTGGCAGGTGGAAGTAATTTGCTGGTTAGGGGATGGAAATCACTGGGGGGGGGGGGGTGTCTTTGCCCACGTGTCCAGTCGTTGATGCTGGCTGTCACCTGAGACTTCAGTTGGACTGTTGTACCTTCTGGTTAGAAACAAGTCCCTGTGGTTGGCCTGGATTCCAGGGGAGGGGACAGAGATACAGTACTCTCAATAAAAGGGGTGTCAAAGAATTTACAGGCATATGGTAAAACTCTCACAATATCCTCTCAACTCTGCTATTACAATAAAGTGAAACTGATAAACCTGGACCCCACTCCCTCTTTGTCCACTCAAGTGATCTACATGGAGGACCATTTGAGTATATCCACTAAATTGTCTGGGAACATATCTGGTCAAGTTCAGGCAACTCGGGTTTAAACTAACACGGTAATTCTTTTTATCAGCCCTGTTGCTTTTGAAAGCTGATCGGTTATTTTTTACGACCAGCACACGTAAAAGTGTGCATCATAAATAACATTTATAATAACACTTCCACCACACATGAGATGGTCTCAAAGGGGAACTTTGTTAATTATCTATTGCTGCGTACTAAATTAGTCTAAAACTCGGTTGCTTTAAATAACAAACATTTGGGATCTCACAGCTTCTGCGGGTGAGGAGTTTGCGAACGGTGCAGCTTAGTGGCTCTGGCTCCGGGTCTCTCGTGGGGTTGCGGTCAAGAGGTTGACCAGGGCTGTCGTCTGAAGACTTCCCTGAGGCTGAAGAATCCGCTTCCAGCATGGCTCACTCACTTGGCTGCTGGCAAGAGGCCGCAGCTGCTTATTGGTTCTCGGCAGGTGACCTCAGTCCCTCCACACGTGAGTCTCTTCATGGGACTGCTTTAGTGTTCTCGTGACATGACGGCTGGCTTCTTCCAGAGTGAGCGATCCGAGAGAGAGAACGAGGAGGAAGCCATCGTACCTTTTATGTTCAAATCTTTGTAAGTGACACCAGGTCACAACTGCCACATTCTGTCCATTAGAAGTGAGTTACTAAGTCCAGCTCAGACTCAAGGGGAGGGGAGCTAAGGCCCACCTCTTGAAGGGAGGCATATCAAAGAATTTGTGATTATATATTAAGACTACCACGGGGAGTTTGAAGGAGAGGTTCCTGTCACTCTGTCCTGAAGGGATCTGTCTCAGGACGGCTGTTTTTATTCATGCAACCAGTGTGGGGAAACAGGTCATTTCCATATGGAAAATCAGATTTCCACTTTGCCATTCAGATGGGAAGTAGACTTGAGCAATGCTCTCTCCTGCTTGCTCATATCTTTGTAGGACGGGAGCTATGATTCTTGCCAATAAGAGCTTGGGGAATGCTTTAACACGTTGTGTGTTTTATCTTTACACGCGATTGTGTCAATATTATGGGAGGTGTGGGCACTCCAGTCCCCATTCCAACCACCTCATTGACACTAGGGTTAATTTGGCCACCCAAGTTGCCTGGACAGGCGTGTCCTTCCTCACACTGCATTTTTCTATTACGTGTCTTGCAAAACTCTAAACTTGAATGGTCAGGATGATAGATGAGGCTGTGCTTCAGGCCAACGAAGATCATGAGATGCAGAAAAATTGCCATTCCAAAAAACCAAATCCAGTGATGTGAAGTGCAATCCTGAGTAACTCTTTCTCATCCTTAATGAGAGCAGAAAAGAAGCGATTGTTCATCTATCTGAGAAAGGGAGACCTAAGTGCACTTAATTCAAGTATCTTTAAGATCTTCTATGAATCCTAACTTGGGAAACGCCAGTCCTTAGGACGGAATAGCCAGGTCCCTGACAGGAAGGTGGGGGTAATTCCCTTCAAGGAAAAAGAGTCGAATTGTATCTGGTTCTGGATCTAATTCAACCTGACTACTTAGCAGTAAAGATAAATTGAACCCACAGAGAAAACTGAAAATAGCATTTTCCTGGCAAGTCCTTCAATGGACTTAGTGTGTTTAGATTTATGAGGGGGTGAATGACCTTCTCTGCCTTGGTTTTTCACATTTTCGTGTTTCCAGGACTGATTTTCCACCTGGCCTAACCAGAGCCTGAAGTTGCTGAATCAAGCAGAGCCGATAGGTCTGACTTGAACTGGCTGGGACAGAACCGGGTAAGACAAATAGGCTCCTTTCTGAAAGGCCTATCAAGCAGAAACCTGGGCCTCCCTCCTCCCCGCCGGCCTCAGAGCCTAACCCTGTAACAGAACATGGAGCAGGATCAGGCCTGGGGGAGTGTCCGTCCAAGAAGCTGGCTGTGTGAAAAGGAAGGATGTCATTAAGTGCAAGAACGTTGTCACACAGACCTGGTTCCCTTCTCAGAGTCCTGGGCTGCCAGGGCCAGAGAAGGCTAGGTGGTCAACTTATTTCCAGCAGCCCCAGAGAAACACAGAAGAGGGCAAGTTTCTCTAAGCCCAAGAAGGGCTCAGGAATCGCAGAGCACTCTTTGACTTTGGAGGTACCCGATGGAAGTGACAGAAAGACACTGCAGCAGAAAGCAACCAGACGGAGTAGGGTCATTGACGTTCCCAGAATGCCAGTAACCGGAGATGCCCTCTAGGTTCCCCAGGCTAGCAGAGAAGGAAAACAAGAGAGAACATCCAGAATTCACTTGGATTGAATTGAACTTGGATGAAAAGACAGAAACACGGAGGGTTTGTAGCAATGAATAAGATTGCGTGTGCTTTGAGTATTTTTTTTTTTAATTTGAGAGAGAGAGAGTGCGAGTTGGGGACGGGGCAGAGAAAGAGAGAGAGAGAATCTTAAGCAGACTCCACGCTCAGCGTGGAGCCCAACATGGGGCTCGATCCCACGACCCTGGGATCATGACCTGAGCCGAGATCAAGAGTTGGATGCTCCACCTACTGAGCCACTCGGGCGCCCCAAGACTGCATGTTCTCACGTTAAGCACATGAAGTCTCATTACGGAAAATAATGTGCTATTTCTTGCACACCCGAGTTTGTGGCTTACGAAAATTAGAATCTGCACCATTCTCTTTCTCTCTTATACCTTTCCCTCTTTTTCATGTCACACAGAGGGAAGCAGCTGTTTGGGTTTAGTGTATCTCTCAGCGTCTCAGGATGTGACTGTGGTCATGCAGTGTGAAGTAACAGCACCAGAAAGTCTTCCAGATGAGAGGCCAGAAAATATTTTCTTTAAAGGGCCAGGCAATACATATTTTAGGCTTTGTAAACTAGACAGTCTCTGCAACCCTCCACCGCTACCACCATAGCACAAAAGCAACCGTAGACAATGCGTACGTGAATGGGCACAGCTGTGTGCCAATAAAACTCTACTATGGACACGCCACTCTGAGTTTCATATAGTTTTCACGTGTCACAAAATCTTCTTCTTCTTTTGATTTTTTGCAAGTGTTTAAAAATGTAAAAACTATTCTTAGTTTGCAGGCCATACCAACACAGTGGCGCGCTGAATTTGGCCCCTAGGCAGCGGTTCACCAACCCTCATTTCAGACTGACCACAGCTCTCCCGACGGGGAAGGGATTAATTTATGCACGTTCATGGCTCTGGGTAAAACGGTCTGATTCCTTAGCAAAATGCCCAGGAGATAGCATCACCCTGGAAATTACAGAATCTTGTCTCGTGGGCTCTCTCTGGGGATCGGCCTTCTTAAGTAGCTACAAGGCAAGTGACTAGCTTTACACCTGACTTAGGTCAACTCACATTCAAGCTGCTACTGTGTTGGCAGAAGGTATCGGCTGGGCTCTAAGCCCCAGGAAGATGGGGCTCATGTCTGCTTTCCCTGCTGCTATATTGCTGGGGTCTAATGTAGTATCGGACACAGAGTAGGCATTAAACAAACGTTTGTTGATTGAATGGCTGAGTGATTGAAAAGCCCTTTGCAGCCCTTTTCAGCACTGTTTTACTCCAACTTACACGAGTTATACAACTCTCACTCTAAAAATGCCTGTACCAGTGATTTAGGATTCAGAAGACTCATCATGCATAAATAGAAGAGTTTCTTCAAAAGTTGGACCAAAATTCCATGTCAGTGTAAAATTACAAAACCACTGCGAGTTCTGTTTCAGAGAGGACCTGTCTGCACCAAGAAGCTGAAGACCAGTAGCTGCAAATATCAGAGACTGTTCTCGGTAAGGCAGGTCCCACCTGAGCTTCCCTCCTGACGCTAATTTTTACCCCTGGAGATGGCCTCCACTATTATGCCCATGACATGAAAAAAGCCACCTGAGAAATTTATCAGGGACATAGGATACGGGAGGAGCCAATCGTGAAAATCGCTTTGCTCTGTGCTAAGTTGGCAGGTCTCTCCCCATTAAGCCATCCAACATCCAGGCAGAAGAGAGCAAACTCAGGGACCACACAGCTTGTGGCTACCTTAGTTCAGCATGTAATGTGAATAAGCTTCACAGCTCTCCTTTTAAAGTGTTCTTTTTTAAATCCCAAGTAAATTTGCAAAGGGAATCACGAGAACGTGAGAGACTTTGGGACGGTAACTAATACGTGGTACCAAGGCGAAGCAAAAGAAAAAGATCAAAGATTAGTTTCTCTAAGCTGGGTGGCACCTTGGCACAGAATCCTGGGAACAGATGCCGGCTGATTTGAATTAAAAAAGAGCAGAAGTAACCAAAGATAAGAAATAATTGGCTAAAAGATACAAAGCCATACTTCTGACCGGGAACAATAAAGTTTTCCAAGCAGATGTTAGAATAACTGCCTTTTTTAAAAACAACCCCAAGGAAAACTAGGAAAAGAGAAGCATTGTTAAATATTTTCCTCCAAAGTTTAAATTAAGACATGGTCAGAGAAGAGGAGACCCCTTCCCAAGCCTCAGCAGGATAAATCAATCTAGTGGAGGCCTTTGTGTTCCTGGAGAATGATGTCAGAACCCATCCCAGGAAGAAGAAAGAAATGTTTGCACTAAAGGTCACTTGAGAACTGTAAGGATAAATGCTATTTGTAATGACTTAAAAAGGCTTCCAGGAAGGAGAGGAGTCAACTCAGTGTTTTAGAATCAATGAAAAAGGTAAATCTCTCCTGGTTGAAAACTTTCAGGGTCATATGGACATTCTAGAGAGTCCATGAAACTTTGAGGGGAAAGAATCCAAGAGTATGATTATGGAAAATCTATGTTATAGTGTTTAACTCTTAAAAGCATATTGTGCGTTCACATATGTGTCAGTCATGGAAAAATAATTGAGAAAGTTTCTGACAGCAAGCAGAAGGCAGAGACTAACAATCCCTCCACCTTGTTTATTGACCCTGGGAGTCTTAGGTTGATCAGATATTCATGGGGCATGGCAGTATCTAGGGGTACAGAGGAAAGAACGCTAGTCCGTGGTACAGAAGACCTGGGTCACATTCCCGCTCCATTGCCTTCTATCTTTGAGCACTGCTACACGTTTCAAAGCCTTACCTCCCCATTAGTTAAGGGAAGATGATGAGTGTTCCTTGTAGGGTTATGGATTAACGAAGTCCCTACATAAAGGGGACACATAGTTGGTGCTCAGTAGGTGGATTTAAGTTTGTTGCATTTGAATCAACCCTGTAGCTAATTCATAGAGCACTTACTATGTGTAAGTACTTTATTCACACCGTCTAGATCTTTCCAACAGCCCTATGACCAGGGGGGATTGTTATCCCTTTATGCATATAAGGAAACTGAGGCTTAGAAAGGTCAGGAAACTCGCTCACGGTAAAACCTGGCGAGTAGCCAAGCCAGGCAGCCTGGCTCCAAACCCCCACCCTTACTTGACCTAAAATAGGGAAGAGAGAAAGTGAGCAGACTTGTCTTCTTCTTTGTTTCTGTTTTGACACAGGCGAAGAGATGAGGAGATTTGCCCCTAGTAGCTTAAATAGCTACTAGCCTCATTCCAATGACAAAAGTTAAAGAGGGTGGCCTGAAATATAAAAAAGAAAGTAATAACTGACACTTCATGGCCCAGGCGGTGTTCTAGGTGCTCTATTATGTGGCTTCATTGATTTTCTCAATAGGCTTAGGAGGAAGGTGCTATGTATCATCTTGTCCACCTTGTGGAGGCTGTAAGTGAGCATGTAGCAGAGGCCGGCTTCAGACCAGCCACCGGGGCTCCAAGACCACACTCAACCATCGTGCTGTGGACACTCTCTGCTTTAGGCTTTCAGCAGCAAGCTGACAAGCAATTATTGGCATGCTCTTGCTAGGTCCTAGGGAGGGGAGGAGAAATGTAGCTTCAGAGAGAACAGTAAATTGAAGTCGGAAGAAAAATAATATTTATTGACAGCTTATAATTTCAGTGAATAAGGACACTTTAAGTTAATAATGTCCTACCTAGGGTTCCAAGTCCTTGGACTTCACCAAAGATAATAACAGGGGTGTAGGGGCTCTTTTTAATATTTCAGAATGTCTATTATTATGGCGCTCATCATAGAAAACAGTCTTTGTATATGGTAACAAAGTCTTAAAGAAGAAAACTTTTAGAGAAACATTTCGTTTCTAGACTTGAACACAGGTTCAAGGATTCTTAATCCTGGAAACAAGTGAATTTTTGTCCTGTTAGAGCTGAAATCATCCTTGTAGATATCAGATTTGCCCTAAGAGAGAAGATACCCCATTATCAACGAGAACTCAACAAGACATAAAGACTTCGAGAAAGAAGTTGCCGACAGACGTGAAAGGCAATTTTAGCCATTTACTTGGAATTGCCAGTCACCGTAGGAGCCGAAGAGGCGTTTTTCTGCCAACTGGTTGAAGCTCGTGCCAGAATGATCCTGCTGTTTCTTAATTGTCCTAAAAGCTTGTAGCCAGCAATTTCCCTGCCAAGCCTGACCTCACTTTCATGTTTTTATAATATGCAGATCACGAAGTGTCCCATTCAGAGTGGGAAAACGAGAAATTACTTCCTTGTCCTTCCTCTCTTTGGAACTTACCACCTCATCTGTGCAGTGTCTCCCTATAAAATAACACTTCAGTGGCCATCTCAAAACCTCAGGTGCCATTTAAAAAAAAAAATCTTTGAGTTTTGTTTAATGGATGATTAATCCTCACAGCAAATTTATAAGGTGAAGGAGGGGAAAGCAGTGTTATTCCCACTTGTGAGTGATAAGCTAACAAAATTATGAGTGATAGACATAAAAACCTATGTGTGATGTATTAAGTTGCAAATTGCAGATGAAATATAGAGTGTGCTCTCATTTTTGTAAAAAGAAAAAAAGTCACACAGCTGTGTGTGTGTGCACACATATGTAGGGGGTGGTGGGGCGGGCTGTTAAAACATGGCCAAAAATAACAGCATTCACTCTAATGTCACCAATGTTACCTCCTGAGGTACGAGTGAGTAAAAGGGGCTACCAACGAGAACGTTCACTTCTTATATCTCTGTACCTTTGTATTGTTTTTGTGTTTAACGCTAAACATATATTCTTTTTATAAATTCAAGATACTTTTTAAAAGGAAAAAAGAGTGTGGTAGATAATAAATGTTCCACATGTTGGACACTCTTATCTAGTTTATTCTGTTGGATACATATTTTCAGAGTGATTTCAAAGAGATGTTGGGAAAACCTGTCCCATTACTGCAAGAAAATAGTTGTGTAGCATCTTATGGAAAAGCGACCTTCTGTTCAATCCTTCTTGGGGGGCTTTGATTCTGAATGGAAGGGAGGCTGAGTTGGGATGAGCAGAGAATTCCATTGACCATCTCTTGGCTCCATGGGGTCCTTTGAGGAATAAAATAAAGATTTCGAAAAACATAATACAGTCTCCATGACTTATTTAGATTTTTGCAAAAGCCTTTGATAGGGTTCCATAAAGAAGGCAATTTGGGGATGGATATTTCACATGGCAAAGTCCTTCCATCCCAGTAGGAATGTGACCGCAGGATTGTGGTTTAGGAGAAAGAGCAAGAATTTGGACTTTGACAGACTTGCATTCAAATCCTAACTGCTGATTAAGAGCGGTTTAGCCTCAGACAATCTATGTAATTTCTGTGAAACTCTGCTTCCTCTACTACAAAATAGAATAATGCAAAGGTAAGGGGTCACATGCAAAGAGCATCACATAATAGCTGGCTCATGGTAGGTGTTCCAGAAATTCTTGACTCTCTAATAAAAGAAAAAGAAGTATAAATGGCCTTTAATCTGTATTTACACTTATAGTGAACAAATAGGGGAACTCAGAATGTGGATGTCATTTCCACAGCCCCTAGGAAGATTGGCAGGAAGTGGCAGTGATTCTGTCCATGGTCTAGTTTCCTGTCCATTATGTTTTCTATCTGGCCAGATCAATCTATCACACTGTGCAAAAACTACTTGAAATCTATGTCTTACTGAGGAAGGGCCAATAGCGTCAACTTGACATACAAAAAAAAAAATAATAATAACAACATGCAAAAAGTAGAAAGTGACCCATTTGTAAACATATTTGCAACTGAGTTGTGTTTGTTATTGGACATATCTAGCTCTGCCATCTCCTCCAACATTCTGCGTCAAATAGAGGTGGCAAACCCTATTACATTTCTCAGGGATGTTTCTCTGATGACTAGACGTGGCCTTGGAAGATGAAAACCAACCACAGGAAAATCTCTTGGGACTTAACAGATAAGAGGCAAATGGAAGACTGAGGCATTTCAATGTGATACATCCAAGGAAATCACCCGGGAAGAACTAAACCAGACTATATCTGAAGGATAATTGGTTGTAGATTCTCCAACACAACCTTGGAAAGGCACCTGGGTGTCACTCATTCAACTCATATTTGTGAGCAAGATGCCATATTTGGCCCTATGGGAGATTTAAAAAAATAAATGTGGGCCTTGTCCTCTAGGAACTCCTAGCATTGTAACATTACAGAAGACAATGACTCACTAGATCATCGGAGATAAAAATGTTCTGATTTTTATCCTCACCACATAGCTTCCCTAGAGAGCGTTCTCTGTAATGCTTCTACCATTAGTGAACATGGAGTGCTTTCATGTGGAAGGGAGTGCCAGGTCTTATGACAAACAATCAAAAAGATATAAAAGAAGAAATGAACCCTCTGTGAGACTCCCGTCATGGGGTTGCATCCGTTGCTTGTTTATTTTCCATCTCTCTTCCTACAAGTTGACCCTGGTCAGCCTCACACTCAGGTCACCGACTTGGAGAAGTGACTTTACAATGTGGGAGTATTGGGACAAATCTCAAGGGACCCTGGGTCAGAATGATTGAAGCTTCCGTGTCCAGCCCTTCCTAGCCCGGGTATTTTCTGTCCGGCTCCCCGAGTCTGAATGTTTCTGCCCAATCCCATTTGCTGCTAGATCTCTCTAAAAGCTGAAGACTTTCAGCTCTCCTTGTCCTGAGGCAGTTCTATCATCGGATCTGCCCTTTCAGAAACCACTCCTAGATCCTGGGGAAGTGGGCATCCTGGGTCCTTCAGGAGCTACCAGGTGGATGTTGACGCTTTCTGCTCAGCACACCCCAAAATTCTCTCCTGAACCAGCTCCTCACAGGTACCGTCTTCATACTTTCTCTTGTTTTTCAGGACTCTCTTTTCTCCTGTAATGGCTGCCAGCACCTAAAGCTTGCACTCTTTTTCAAAGCTTTTGCCCAGACAGTTTGAGTTTAAATTACAATTCATCTGTGTAGACTAATAATTAGGTCATTTATGTTCTTGTGCTGTCTCCACGGCCACAGAGGAGTCCCTTTACCTCTCCAAACTTCTGGTGACTGGATGGGGAAAACTCCACTGGCAAAGGCGCGTTCCCCAGGCACATGCACACACATATACGTGCATGTTTTCAGAATGAGTTATGAAGGTGGTTTGAATTACAACCCCACTGTTTACTAACACAGATAATCTTGGGCAAGTTAGTTCTTTGAGTCTCAACGCCCTCATCTGTGAAGTGGAGAAAAGAACATCTCCCTCAAGAAGTTCCATAAAGAATGAATGGCGTCGTCTAGGCAAAGCACTTAGGATTGAGCGTGGCCCAGGGGAAGAACTTAGTGGATGTCAGTCAGCATCCATCATGGGCCTTCCCTCACTTCCAGATCTTCTGGTGTTCACAAATGCTCTCCTAAGGCTCCCTCCCCCCCTACTCTCCTCTCCTTCCTCCTTTTCTATCATCTTAACTGAATAATTTTTCAGCCTTCACTTCTTTTTTCCATTTGCACTGAAAGTGGTAGAGGGCGGGGAAGAGGGTGGATCTGTGTCCTTGAAGTATGCCAACTTGTACTAATTAAGGAATGACAGTGGCTGTTCCTACACTCTCCTAGCATTGGTGGCCAAAAGAGACAGGATGGTTAAACTCTATAACTGGGCCTGAGGTTAACTAAGATTGCCTAACCATTTAAATCATAACTTCATGTAAAATGTTTTATTGCCATCACACCATATTCTTGCAAGAAAAGCCAACAGCAACATTAGATGACTTTCTAAAAGTATTTTCTCAAACGTTTTTTTTTTTCTGTAAAAATTACACTATAGGAAAAAAATGTGAGTCGTATGATTTTAATATCCCTTTTCTTTATTTTTTCTTAAAATTTATTTTTATTTGGCTTTCCTGACTATACATTTATTTTAGAAAATAGGAAATTAGAGAAAAATATTTGGAGGAAATTAAAGTAATCCATAATTATACCTCCCTAAAACAAACACTGTTATTTTTTAATATTTTCCTCTTTGTAAATGCTTTTATTTTTAAAGTTAAGAGCATATTTGAATGTACAGTTTTGTGTCCTGTGAACATTTTATGATGCCCATAAACATTTTTTTTTATAAACAGAAAATGTTAAGATATTCCGTTGTATCCAGATTTAACCAATTGCCTATAGTGAGCCATTTTGGTTGTAATTTTGTCGATTTTGTCTGTTCTACGCCCCTTCTCCTCTTTCCTCTTTGATTATTAGTAATTCTAAATATTTTTACATGTTTATTCACCCTAGATACTTGTGAATTGTCAGTTCCAGCCACTTTCCTAGTAATGATACTGTTCACCATCATTGTCCTCGTCATAGCATTTGGGGCCAAGAATGGTCAAGGCCAGGTTAACTCAGACTCTTGGATAGAGAAGATACCAGAACAGATTTTATCTCACTCCCAGCATTTATCTTCCGATACTGGCATTCCCTGGGAACAGTTGGTATCGAAAAGAGTTGTTTTGTTGCCAAGAAATCTATTAGAAAGTGGTTTTGCAAGGACATCCAGGACTGGTGTGGGGCCTAGAGCTAAATAGGAAGCTACCAAGTCATGGGCTTTCTCAAGACAGCTCTAGTCTCAGCTAAGGGAATGAAATCCTAAGAAGAATAATTAATGAGGAATGAAGCATGGAATCTTCGGGATCTCAACACAGAGAAATCATTCCTCCAGGGAAGAATTAATTTTTTTCTATACAGTTCCCTTTAGCCCAACTCTTTACTGCTAGGCTCAGCTCAATTCTACCTGGAAACCTGAAGAAGCAGAGAATGGGAAATAGATACCCATGCTCCAAATTTGGGATTGTACACCAGCCAGGACCTTTCCAGGGCCACCTGCCTACCGAGTTCACTGACCACCAGATTGGGCAAGTCAGGGAAGGCAATTGTAGCTTGAGGACAAGTAGGAATGTCGGTTCCTTTACCGAGGATAAAAAACCAATCATTTCTCTTGTCACTAGAAAGACTGGACTTTCCTCCACCATGCTTCCTGGCCTTGATGCTTGATGACCTCCACAACTTTGGGGCACAAAAGCACATTTAATATCATCCTGAGAATATAACATTCTTGAAGTCAGAAATAAAATCTGCAACTTCTTTGGAACTCTCACTGCACAGAGCTATCAGACTAGGAGCCACCCAGAGAGTGTATCGCTTTGCTAGATTCCAGGTCCTTGCAGGGATGGGTATTATTGCCTGGAGGGGAGGAAGTGGGCTGGAGCAAAGTCAGAGGCTAAGGATACCATAAAACTTAAATCAGCTCATATCACTGTCTGCCCAATGCCCTCCTTCACCCCATATACTTTGAGTAGAAGCCAGCATTTTCATGACGGCCTCCAAGACTGCATGATTTGGCTGTGATCCCTCCCTTACCTCTTTCCCTCCCATATCTCTTTCTTCTCTTTTTCCTGCTACCATTCACTCCATTCTATGCACAGCGGCATCGCTGTGGCATCACCCTCCTCCCTGGAAGAGCATGGCCTCAACTTGAAAGCTGGAGCAAATCCCTACAGCCCTAACAGCTGGATGCTATCAGATAAGCGCACTCCCAGTAGCTGAACAGCAAGTTCTTTCTTAAAGAGAAACCCAAGAGGTTTATTCCATGGCTGCCATTCTCCCCAAAGTAATTTTTCCAGGACGTTTACCCCACCACCACCCCCAACCTACTAACCATGTCCCAACTACGTGCTCTCATGGTATCCTGCGCATTCTAACTCAGTGCCAGTGGCCATTCACTTGTCTCTGTCTCCTACTGGACAGAGGATAGAGACTGTGTAATTTTATTCACCAGTATATCCCCAACCCTAACCAGAGCTTGGAACACAGAAGACATTCAGCAGATGGCTCTTAAATGAAAATATAAATGAATAAATGATACCAGCTGCCTCCATTCCCTTAACCTGCTACAGAATTAATAAACAAATCTTGAACCTAGTGGATATATGAAAATAAAAATGTCACTGAGGACTATCAAGCCAGCCTTTCTGTACCGGTTACTATATTCTGCTTGCTGATTTATGCTAATAATTACTGCCATGTTCGCTTTGGATGTGGATGAAAAACTACAGTGTCACTTGAGGGAAAGCTCCCAAACTTCTTAGCATGGGGGACATGTCTGCTGGGGACATGAAACTTCAAAGGGCTCAGAAGAAATTTATTAGGCACGCATGTGTACACACACACACACACACACACACACACACACGTCTAGCAGACCACATCCAGTGGAATAATTGAGTAATGAAATTTTTATCTCAAACTGATTGGCCCCAGACCTCTCAACCCCATGGCTAAGCCAAAAGTGATTTGGCAACCTTGTAAAGATCCATAGGAAAATATAAGAGAAGGACTCATAATTTTTCTCTAGACCCAGGTGTATTTCCACACATTGGCTGTGCAATAGAAGTACCTGGTGAACTTTTAAAAATTCCAGTGCTCAGGCCATACCTGAGACCAATTACATCAGAATTTCTGAGGGCAGGAAGCAGAGAATGATATTTTTTTCAAGGGCCCCACATGCTTTCAACGTGCAGCCGGGATTGAAAAGCACTGCACTAGATTCTTCCTTTCCCTGAGCTCTTTCATGGAGCCCTACTGTGTGACAGGTGTTGTGGGAAGCACGGTCTCTTCCCTTATCTTGTTTATACAGAATTGTATCTCACCCATTTTACATGGACTGGTCTGCTCCCCAGAAGGGAACCAATTTTATAAGCCCTCATTGTTAACTCTATACCATCAGGGCACGGGGCAAGAATAAGAACTATAGTTTATAAACTTGCTTAAGCTATTCCCCTAATATCTAAAGAGAATCCTTTAGCTCAATCCTTTTTAATAACATTGGAACTAAAGCCATTCCATAGATAAACTCTGTAGATGTTTAACTTACAAACTTAAATTTACATGTGATGGGATAAAAATGATTAATGTTTGGTGCTCCCGGCATTCTTTCCCGACCTTTGCTCACTCAACCCCTCATGCCTCCTTCGCTTTCTGTGAACAAAAAGGGGGGAAATCTTGCTCTTGTGAGAAAAGCAATTAGAGTAGAACTCAAACCTCAGTCCTCAGAGTGTGAGACTCACTTGGAGTCCGTGTGGAAGACCTTTGGGAGACCAAAGGACCGAGTGACAGACACAGGGCAGAAGAAAGAAACTCTAAGGAATTTGGTGCGGTGGGGGAGAGGGGGCACCTGGGTGGCTGAGTCACTTAAGCATCTGACTCTTGATTTCAGCTCAGGTCATGATCTCACGGTTGGTGAGATCGAGCCCTGCATCAGGCTCTGTGCTGACGGCGTGGAGCCTGCTTGGGACTCTCTCTCTTTCTCTCTCTCTCTCTCTCACTCGCTCTCTCTCTCTCTCTCTCTCCTCTCTTCCTCCTTCTCTGCCCCTCCCACTCTCAAGCTTTCTCTCTTCAAATAAATAAAAAATTTCAAAAGAGGAATTTAGGGGGTTCTAAAAATAGAAGGGGACGAGAGATTTTAATGCATTTCTAAAGACTAAGTTATTATATCTGCTTAAATGTTTCTGGGGGAGCGAAGTATAAAAACTAAAACTTCTGTACAGACCGTGCCACCAAACTCCAAGCCCCCCCCTGCCCCCAGCAGGACTGCACAGGCCACATGTTTGTGTGACTTACATCGATATGTGAGTCCACCACCCGGACTCTGATGCCTGTCCTGGACTCCCTGGATATTGAGGGGACGTATCAGGAGTGACTGCCGAGAATCTCCGCCCTGCTTCCCAGGGAATCCTCTTCTGTATCTGTCATTCTCCTTCTCCGTCTTCTCGTCTCCTTTTGGACTCTGAGTGCCCGTTTCTGCTTTGCATGCACGCTGGTTGTGTCCTGTGTCACGTGAACACAGAGTTGTCCTAAGGTATATCGTAGCTCTAGATACAGTCTCATGTACTCATGGACGAACCAGCCATGTATTTATTTAACACGTATCTACTGAGTGTAAGCCGCATGTCTGACAATGCAGAAGTTAAGCAGTATAGTCACAGGCACATAGCCCTGGCCTCAGAGAGCCTAAACTCTAGCAAGAAATTGGGTGCAATTAAGCAATAGATTTTTTAAGTATCGTTTTTCATCCAGGGCAAAAATAAGGTGTTCGCTGCGGAGCCTCCCCATCAGGGAAGACTTCCTGAGGAAGTGACACTTAAGCTGTGGATGGAAGGAGACAGGTGACGAAGAAGGGGGAAAGAGTATTCTAGCAAGCGTTAAGAGTGTGTTGGAAACCTGGTAAGGGCAGCGAAGAGCACTCAAGGAATCAAGGGAAGTTCAGCAGGACAGAAGAATAGTGCTTGACGGGAGACATGGCGAGAGACAGTGACAGAGGTCAGGAGGGGCCGGGTCTGGACCTTGAAAGCCATACTCGGAAATCTGAACTGCATTCCCGAGCAAAAGAGACCCCTAGAGCAGCACTATCCAAGGAACATTTGGGGGACGGTGGAAATGTTCTATATCTGCTCTGTTCGGTATGGTAGCCACTAGCCTCGCGTGGCTGTTGAGCGCATCAAATGGCCAACTCGACAAAGGGACTGAACATTATATTTTAGTTAATTTAAATAGGATATGCAGAGCAGACGGCACAGACCCACAGTGCTATAATCACGGGACACTTACACCTGAGTCTGTTTGTTGACACGTGTATGTGCACACACCTACATAAGTGGTTTTGTGTCTGCGCATAATTCTACACCCTCATACCTCGATAACGTGCACATAGATACAACTAGATACAGCTTCATAGAACAGACCCTTTCCTATTGTTATAGGAGGGTACGAATGATGAAAGTTGAAACCAGAAATAGTGCAGGAGTCAGTACAGGGAGATTTGACACAGGAAGACCTGGTGTAAGAGGGATATGGGTGGGTCGTAAAACAAAGTGAATTTGGGGTGACACTTTTTAACTGAAAAGAGGAAAAAAAAAAAGAAAAAGAAAAAATCCAGTGAGACCACCAGTGGTTTGGGAATCGAGGCTTTGTTTCCTTTGATCTTTTCATCTTTCGGCAAAAGGCTTTCACAAATGACACATATCCTTCGAAGGCAGACCTGAACTGTAAAGATGGCCTTGATAGCTGGGAAGAGCTCCAAAGGGCATAGATCAAAAAGGGGAAGGAAGCCCTTCTTAGCCAGGATGATTTGTCCCACTGACATTCATCCACCAAGAAAATTTCAGGCACTCTGGTTTGCACAAGTACTTATTTCAAAGTTACTAAAATTGTTATGGGAACAAATAGATGAAGTCCTAGCTGATAGAAATATTAGTTTACCTGAAAGATATACCATCTCATGGACTAGAATGATGACTTTTTCCGTGTTGAAAAGTAACCGAACTACACACCCATGAACTAAACAATAACTCCTGTCTCCAGTAAGTGGTATAATTGTTACCAGCTAGGAATGTTGTGATTTGCTTCCCAGTGCTCGTCTTACCCATCTAAGTCTCTTGGTGGATATGCTTTACCCATCCTGGCCTAGCAATTCCCTCAATATACCATGTTCCTGATTGCCTCTGAGTCTTTGCACGGGCTGTTTCCTCTACGTGAGACGTTCTTCCCAATCTCTTACCAAGTTAGCCCGTGCACATGCTTCAGATCTCAATGCATACACCACTTCCTTATGAATGCCGTCTCCAATCCACTCCACCTAACCCAGATTAGATCAGTCCTTCCTGTTTTATAATTTCATAGCCCCTGCTCTTCTCTTTCATAGCTCTTTTCACAGTGATAATACCTTAATTACTTGTGTAACTATTGTTTGGCTTTACCTTGTCTTCTGGATTGTTGGCTTCGTGAGGTCAGATATTGGAATCTGCCTTGTTCATCATTTACAATGCCTACAGGATTTAGTACAAGACCCAGTAAACAGTAGGTGCTCAGTAAATATTAACCAAATGTTCAATAAGTGAATTAATGTAATTAATTTTGTTTTCATTTTAGATTTAGTCATCTAATCCTTTCCTTCCATATTTCTGTTTCATAAGCTACACTATTATGGAGTTCTATACAATGGAAAACAACTCAAAAGAAACCCTAAGCCCTGTACATAGTTGATTAACTCTGATATTCCTTGTGCACTTCCCCTTAAGATCTGATAGAGCATCTGGTGCTAAATCATTAAGTCACAACAGCTATAAACATGTTCAGGCCCAGCATGAACTTGGTCTGACATCCAACCAGTCTTCTGGCTGTCGCAGAAATGCCTCCATCCATTTCAGAAATGTGCTTACTACAGAAATACGAGGCTCAGTTTGTTATATTTATGAGATACTGAATTTCCAGGATGCCTTCAATCAATAGAAAATAGACATTATATTCTTACCTGAAGGCAATAGTGATGTGACTGGCTGTGATTCTGGGAGTGAGTGAAATAAGACGGCTCTCAGAAAAATTATTTTAATAGAGATATGCTAACTCACCTTAGGGGAAATGACTTTTGGAACAACGAGGCTTGATTGTAATGAGAATTATGGAAATTTTTTAAATATCCATTGGCCAAAAGGGGATTCATCAGTGATGGAGATATAGAAAGGAAGCAACACGAGTGAAGGACGTCACAGACAACAGATCACGATGAACTATGGTCCCATTGGCGGAACCTTTTCTCCCTTGAGAGAGGGTTGAGCAGGCTATCTGTGTCTATGGTGATTTAATATCCTTTTCATCTTCTTGCTTTGACTCTATGCTCACCAAGTTACCTTTGATTATAATTTGGTTTCTTATGTCTGTCTACTGGGAGGCAGTATGTTAATCTTGCCAATATGCATGTCCCTTTGGACCTGACAGTTGCTTCTCCTCAGAAAGACTTGCATTGGCACATGGGTTTTGGGAACTTGGTTAACTGGCTGACCACAGTCCTCTCCTGAGAGCCATGCCCCTCCTACCCGCACCCCCCCCCAACTCAGGTCATGTCTAGAATCAGGTGACAGATGTGTCCAGTTGAGGCCAGCCCCAAAGACTGGGACACCCACCACTACGGGTTGCCCTGGCAAACTTCCTGAGGCACGGCCTGCCATCCCCCTTCTCCTGGCAAAATCCCAACCAGCTATACGCTGTCTCTGCCCAGATTTAAAATGGAGACCCGTTAAAGTAACTTGTTTGTTACAACTAGCCGCACCCTCCTAGAGATCCTTTTGAAGATTTCCATTATGAGACATGAAATTCAAGTCACATCGTGGTGATGATGAAAACTACCGCCTCAGGAAAGGCAATGGCAGCTGGGAGGAAAGCAAGGAGGAGAGTAGAAGGAAAGAGTAAGGAGCTAATGTCCTCATCATAGAAACTGAGGAGACAGAAGATACTGTATCAGAGAGTTGAATGGAAACCTGGCAGAATATAACTAAGTTAACGAATTATCAACGTAAGAACTAAAAATAACAATAGTAACTACTCTGTAATAGATAACATCCATGAAGAAGGAACTAACAACAGTGATAGTAACCACATTGCCCTAAATAAGTACCTAGGTGAGGAAAGTAGAAAGGCAAGAGAATCAAATTCAGCTTTACCATGGCAGGGAGCAGATTGCGTAAGTAGAAGCGTGTTATTTAGAGATCTAGGACTAAACTCACAGAAAATATAGCTTAGAAAGTTCTCAGTGGTTACCTCTGGAACTCTGACTAAGAAGAGTTGAGGCAAAGGAGGTTTTTTTTTTTTTTTTTTTTTTTAAAATAAGTCTGTTACCATTATCATTATGGTTTGATTTTAACCATGTGTATTTTGATTCATTTGTTCATTCAGTAAATATTTATTCAGTGGCCATCAGGTGCGAGGTACAGTCCAGTCACTAGAGATAGAGCACCAAACATTATACACAAAAATCCTGCCCTCAGAAATGTAGTAGAGGGGACAGAAAATAAATAAATTAAATATAAGGCATGTCACATGATGTTAGTGTGATTGAGGAAGATCAAGTTCACCTAGGGGAGAGATTTGAACACAGACTTGAAGGAGGAGAGGGAGGGAGCCATGTGGCTTTCTGAAGGAAGACTGTTCCAGGCAGGGGGAACAGCCAACACAAAGGTCCTGAGGTAAGAATGCCTGATGAGTTGGAGAGAGAGCAAGAGGCCAATGGAACTGGAATGGAAGGAATGAGAAGGCACAACCAGAGGCAGTGGTGCTGGGATGGAGCGAGGACACAGTACAGGCTTCATAGCAATAGCCAGATTTTGGCCTTTACTCGAGTGAGATGGGAAACCCAGTGAAGGTATTCCGGCAGAAGAGTAGCAACTAACAAGTTTTTACAAATCTGACATTTTTAATAACAGGCTCTTTTCAGATTGTTGGGGGGTAAGAACAAGTAAGGAGGGAAGACAGTGGACAAACATTGTTTGGAAAACTCTAGGAAAACTCTAGGAAAAGACTGAATATTTTGGCTTGAGGTGGGATCCAAGCCCCTTAGATGGCAGGAGGGCAATACACCCTTGATCCCTCAAGGACAGGTGCAGGCAATTAGTGGGCGTGTTGTCTTTAGAGAATTTAAAGAATGATAATAGAACCAGCTAAAAGTCAGCCTGCTTTTTATTATCACCATGTGCTAACAGTTCTAAACATTGTCAGTGATAAAATACTTCAAAATCTTGTTTGATTGGTGGGTGGGTTGGTTGTTTTCGTTTTGGTTATTTTGTTTTATTTTCTTTGTCTAAGTTCTAAGCACTTGCTGTTAAGTGTAAGTGATATATACTCAAGCCTCAAATCGTACATTTTTATTACTAATCCTTTAGTGAACATCATATCATAGATGGAAGTAATTTGCAGAACTCATAGTTATTCAGCCGTCCCCCAACACGGTCTCACCTACATATATTCATTTCCAGAGAAAGTTTTTAACAGTTGATGTCGGAGACTTGCTTTGGGTTCAAATTGTGTCTTCAATACCTATAGTGCTACATTTTCCTGCATTCTAAATAAATAAGAATGACCCATGGTAATAGTCTTAGTCAAGATAAAGAAGCCGAACTTGAATTACTTCAAATTTGCCATTCTATGTAATCATCTAGAGTTTTTATTTGTGTTCCAAATTTAAGATGGTGGAATAGAGTGTAAATTATTAAGTACACGTACATTTTGGGATGGGCACATTTTATTCCATTCGTGAACTATCATACTGAATAATCTCTTTTATTTTTTTTATTTTTATTTTTTAACATTTATTTATTTTTGAGACAGAGAGGGACACAGCATGAGCAGGGGAGGGGCAGAGAGAGAGAGGGAGACACAGAATCTGAAGCAGGCTCCAGGCTCTGAGCTGTCAGCACAGAGCCTGACGCGGGGCTCAAACTCACGGACCGCGAGATCATGACCTGAGCCGACGTCAGACGCTTAACCCACTGAGCCACCCACGTGTCCCTGAATAATCTCTTTTAAAGTAGGCTACAATGCCCAAAGCGGCGCTTGAACTCATGACCCCGAGATCAAGAGTTGCGTGCTCTACCGACTGAGCCAGCCAGGCGCTCCTTGAACAATATTTTAAAATTAAAAGGTCTTCTTTTAAATTGTCAACTATAAAATAAAAATGAGGCAAAAATGTTTTTATATATACCATTATTTGTTTTATCTCATACACATAATGTACAGCATACATTATACCTACATATAACATGACTTATGTATCTTATATGACATAGTAACTACCAATCATTGCATAATTACTATTAAAATAATTTTGTCCCCAAATGGAGGGGGGGTGTTAATGCACTCCAGTTGTCAAATGTGCTGGGCACTTCACTGGATCTAGAGGTCTATGTTTTAAATTTTTTTTTTTTTTAACGTTTTATTTATTTTTGAGACGGAGAGACAGAGCATGAACGGGGGAGGGTCAGAGAGAGAGGGAGACACAGAATCTGAAACAGGCTCCAGGCTCCGAGCAGTCAGCACAGAGCCCGACGCGGGGCTCGAACTCACATACCGCGAGATCGTGACCTGAGCCGAAGTCGGACGCTTAACCGAATGAGCCACCCAGGCGCCCCTAGAGGTCTATGTTTTAAAAGCTCTCCAGGTAACCTCCTACATGCAGCCAGATGCAAGATTCACTATCTGTACCACAATCAGCACTTACTCTGACTCTGTTTCTATACTCTCCATCTTCCTTCCCTATACCCCCTCTACTCCCGTTAAGCGTCCATAGGTCTACCAAGGTCCCTGGGGAGGTGAAAGGGTGCTAATTAAAACCTTTGTTGCCTCTAGGTAGTGTTGTGCTAATGAGTACTTGACGACCAGCTCTCTGGGGGATTGATAGCATTTGTGGATTTCTGTAGTGTGAAATACTCCCAACACCAACAGAATGTCAGCCTGCTCGAGAAGTTCCTGCAAATGTAACAGTCAGCTCTCACAAGCTTGTACAAGTCAGCTGTGGCACACAGCTGCTCCCAGGGGTTCCCAAGACATTCTGCTGGAAGGATAATGGATTCCCATGGAAGAGTTCACTCTTTTTAGAAAATAGAGTTCCATTTTCTGGAACATTCTTTAAGTTTGTAGGTCCAGCATTAAAATTTAGAACACTCTTATGTGCACTCTGCCACCAAGGGTCAGGAATAACAACCCTTCACATTCCTTTCTTTATCCATTTTGTGAAACACACACCAGCCCCATACTCAGAAGTGGTTTTGGGTAAAAATGTCTGTCCAGCAACATGTGTGAACACACACGACTACAAACTCTTCCTTCTCCCCTTCAGTTTGTTGGAATGTACCCGAGAGAAATCACGCTACTTCCCCTGTCCCCAGCCAGCCTGTTCCTCTGTATGACTCACCTTCAGCCTTTCTTCATTCTTTTCTCTCAAAAGGAGGTGCTAAGAGATGAGGCAGCTTCCCTTCCTGACTTTGAACTGTGAGTCATGGCCAAACAGACCTGGGTGCAAGTCCCATTTAACACCACTTACAACATGTGAGGCCATGTACCGTCTCGGAGCCTGAGTAATAATAGTCGCCACCTCGGAGGACTGGTGTGAGATTTAAATGAGATAATACTAGCCAAGCGTGTAGCCTATGCCCGAAACATAGTTAGCCTCAACAAGTGCTATTATTATTCTAATTACCTTGATAAGTATTAATGAGATCACTTCCCTGGATGTTCCAGTTACCATGGAAATGAATAGCTGGGGTGCTGATGTTCACTTAGATGCATATGGACTGAGAACAGCTAGAGGATTCTTCACACTGCTCAGTCCTTGCACTTATTAGTTGCAGAGCATTGCTTAGAAGCAATCCTAATATGTAGTTTCTTTGCATTGCTTTGTGTAAACAAACCCTCAATGCTTAATTCCTTCTTATTACTTAACTGTTCCCTTATTGTGCTTCGTTTTCTTAACTGTTTTGTGAAAATTCAGGAGTCATGTCTTATTCATCAGTGAGCTCCTTCAAAGCACTTAGCAGAGTGCCTGATATGAAGTGGATGTTCAGTAAATATTTGATTCGCTACGTTGTTTACAGAAAAAGTTTGCGCTGTATTTTTGTTTGTTTGCTTTGGTGCTGTAAATCTGTACTATTTTCTTATTCTTGGCTCCCAGGGATTAAGGAGTGTGGTTCAAACAGAGCACCCTTCCCCCCCACCCCCCCTCAGCAAAAGATGTGTACATTATTTATATTAGTACAAAGTATGTATTTATATAGATATATTCCATTATAAGGAATATAGTTTTATCTTCAGAGTGATAATAAGGCATTAAGTATCTTCAGACCTGTTGCATTTCTCTGTGCCTCTGTTGAAAACTCAGTAGGACACTTTGGGAGCTGACCCAGGCTATGTCCATGACTGTGCTAAGCCCAGGTGTTCAACACCTGCCTGCCTCAAGACAGATCTTGCCTTACTGTTCTTAAGTGGAACCAGGAGGCAGGAAGCCTACAGAAATTTGGGGACCTTGGTACTACCTGCATGGCTGTGATACACGTAAGAGACAGCACTTGGTGAACTTTTAGTTGTCAGGAGTGAAGGATAGGGAGAGTCATGGATGGAGCTAGTTGTTTGACTTGACCATGGGAAGGGTGCAGTTTACTGAGTTGGAAAACTATGGCACAGCAACAGATTTCAGAAGGAAGAAAAAAGTCTAGTTTTGGAAACATCAAATTTGAGATGCTTATAAGTCATCTATGTGCAGATGTCAAGGAGAAAATTGGACCTACAAGTCTATAGCCCTAAAGAGTACTCCGGGTTGGAAATGTAAGTCACGGGGAGGTCATGAACACATCGATGGCATTTGAAAACAGGAATGGATAAATTTACCTGGGAAGAGAAATGAGAAATTCCTATTTAGAAAAAGCCGAGAAGAGTGGAAGCCTGAAAAGAAGCAGATATGAACTGACATAGAAGTGAGAGAAAGACCAAGAAAAGGTAGAATCACAGAAGCCAGAGAAGGAGCATTTGAAGAGGAAGGTGTTTTTAGTTGGTTTCCTCAGGAAGCAGACTCTGGGACAAAACTCCGCATCAAAGGAGTCTCTCTAGGTCTAACACACAGAAAGGAAGGGAGGGAGAAAGAAGCTGAACTGCAATGCGGGACCAAACGCACCTTGGATTATCCCACAGGTGGCTCTGGAAGTAGAATGGCTGTTCAGAACCCAGCTAGGGTAGCCAGGCCTTTACTCTTCCCCACATCAGTCATATCGGGTGGGGGCCACAGAAGAAGTGTGCTCTTGGCCAAGGGGCTCTTTGCAGCTAAGGGCCTCCTTGAACAGGCTCACGGCTGAAGTCTCTGTCTACATCACTCCTAGCAGCTGGGGAAACAAGTCCCTCACTGAAGGTGGCTCTGGGTAGTACATCACAGCATCCATCCAGACAGCAAGTCGTCAGCAGTGCTGAAGGTTCCAGTAAGTCAAGGGTGTGGAAATGCACATTGCATTCGACTATGTTAGTATGGCGGCATTATGGGTTCGAGGCTGGTTTTCTAAGTGTTGGAGAATTCTTGGAAGTGGAGTAATTCAGGAAGACATGCACACGACTCTTTTATTTGAAGGGAAGCTCAACAATGAGGTAGAAGCTAGAAAATGGAATGTGGGATAAGTGAAGGATTTTGTTGTTGTTCGTTACACTCTGAAAGATCTCCTTCCCTGTGACCCGTTGGATTTCCCATCCTTGGGTTCCATGAGATATTTGCACACCCTTAAAATAAAGTAGCCTTTCTATGCTTAGGCTATGTGAAGGTGCTTTTTATTGCTTGCAACCAAAGGATCTGTATCAGTCAGGATTTGGTCAGAGAAGTACTACCGTGAGTTCTATAGGCTAAGGGATTTATTATAGTATTTTGACTTTCTACAATGATAAGCTGTATTGGAGAATTTTATATAAGGCTGTTGCCTCTATGTCTGATGTTGGACCAGAGATACAGATCAGCAGGGCTGGCAAGAAGGAAGGAAGGAAGGAAGGAAGGAAGGAAGGAAGGAAGGAAGGAAGGAAAGGAAATGAAAGAGGGAGGGAGAGAGGGAGGGAGGGAGGAAGGATGGAAGGACAGGAAATGGGGAGAGAAAGGACGATCTAGAACCCCTGAAATGGAACCCATGAGGACAAACTACCTCAACTTTGTTAACATCAGTGACCTATGAGAAAAGCCAGTATCTTTCATCATGGAACTGCATACGTACCTGGCCCAAGTCTCGGAGAAGCTGAAGGAGAAAATTCAGCAGTGAGTGGAGGAGCTAGAAGCCTGGATGCTGCCCCGCGCCAACAAGGGGAGCAGCGGACCAGTGGTAATGTGGAGGAGCTGCCACTGCGCCTTGTATAGAAATGGCTGAAGCTGGGGCGCCTGGGTGGCTCAGTCAGTAGAGCGTCCGACTTTGGCTCAGATCATGATCTCGCGGTTTGTGAGTTCAAGCCCCGCGTCGGGCTCTGTGCTAACAGCTCAGAGCCTGGAGCCTGCTTCTGATTCTGTGTCTCCCTCTCTCTCTGCCCCTCCCCTGCTCATGCTCTGTCTCTCTGTCAAAAATAAATAAACATTAAAAAAAAAAAAAAAGAAATGGCTGAGGCCTTGTTTGCCTTCGAAATCTCATCCAAATTTCTCTTGTGGCTAACCCCAATCTCCAATCATATAGGGAAGTAACTTCACGTCTCTCAATATATACAATAAAAAGACACCACAGAGCCCCGGATAATACAAGGGCTAAAATTTCCTTGCAGAATTACTGTAAAGAACTGGAGATACTATGTGCATGTAAATCTCACAGAGTGACAGACGTATAATTGGTCCTCGATAATGAGAAGGGAATGATAATGCTGTTAAAGAGACTAATAAGATAACATGTTAAAATGTTAGCTTATGGTGTCTTTTTCTTATATTTTCCATTATGTTGTAAGCAGATGGCCCCAATTGTCCCCAATATATATTATTTCCTTCTTCTTAGTACTAGCGTCCCCGCCAATACTATTTTTTCTTTTGCAGCCATGAGTAGTCTTATGAATTAGTTCGGTCAGTGGATTGGAAGTACAAATGACATGAGAACTTCTAGATCATTTTCTAAAAGATAAGTTACGGGTCCTGGGCTTCCTCTCCTTCTCTTTTATGTGGGCTGGGTCACAGACATAGAGCTCACGCAGCTCTGGTCATGCAGATGAGGACAACATCCTAGGGACCAGTGGAGGAGAAGAGAGAAGGACCATGAAGAGAGACTGAGGAGGGGCTTGAGAACAAGAAGAAAGAGAGCTCTCTTCCAGAGAAGAGGACCGAGGTCTTCAGGATCCCTGAATGGTGGGAACCCTAAGCCCACTCTCTGGCAGAATCCCAGGAGGTAGAAAGTATTAAGGGAAATGACTGTCTGCTGCCCCAGGAAGGCTGGACCCTGGTTCCCTGGCTCTGGGTCTCATCATAGAATACCGTGAATGGGACAACAGAGATGCAGATGTGAGGGGTTGTTAGGCCTGGGACAAAGAAGGTCTTAGCGGTAACCGGTCAATTAGCAAAGGGGTCATGCTAACACTCTACCATCAGAAGACCCAGGAACCCTTTGCCCAATGGCAATCCGGGTGGAACCTCAGTAAAAACTAACACATATTTCCCATTAGCTTGGAAGGATGGGGCCTCTGAGATAGATTTAATATTATTTTAAAGAAAATACAGAAATGCGGGTGAGTTTGTAGGTATGGATTCAATTGGATTCATCCTCATTTTTTATTATTATACCAAGAGCCGCACTGGATTTTGTATTCATGTGAGGGTAATCCCTGCCTTGGCTCAGGGACCAGCTAAGGCTGATTTGTGGAGGGAAGGTATTAGTGTCGACAAGTGAGGAGGACTGGGGGAGGCAAGGCAGGAGAAACTTTCATGGTCTCAAAGGACTATGGCTCTGGGACTGAGTAATCTTTTCCTTAGTTCTTATGCCTCTGATGTCCACCAGGCTACCTTTCTCTTTCCTCGAGTTAGCTTGATGCAAACAAATAGGGTAGCTTGGGGACAGTTGTTTCCCAGAGTGCCCTCCATCTCAAGCTCCTCTTGGCGCAGTGAGTTCCAGGGTATGAGCATCATCAGACAGGTGATCACAGAAGATTGCAGAAGAGCCACAGCCAGCAAGGACTCTAGAGACCCTACAGCATAACTTTCCCATTAGTCAGATGAGCAAGCAGGGCCTAGAGGGAGGCCACTCCCTCACATTCACACAGCTAGTTGGAGGCAGAGATAAGATAGAGACGAAGGCTCTTGATTCTCAGACTAGTCCCGAGTTTATTACACATAGGAAGAAGCTAAAGAGAATTTTTCCATTGATTTTACCAGGGCAATATAAGAGGGAATTAAATGCCCATATTCCCCTTCCATAATCCTGCCGAGGAGCTGTAAACTTTCAGTATTCGTTTCAACCCTTGAAGCCTTAAGCCCATAAGCTCTTATGTTGACATAAGCAGAAACAGAGCTCCATGAGAATGTAGGAAGGGATGTGGAAGCCAAAAGATGCTGACTGGTGGGCCTTCCAGAGAACTCATAGGGAAGCTGACTTCCAGCATCTCACTCTCTTCCCCTCTCCCTTTCGTAGACGTACAAACCATCCTCAGCTAGGGAAGGGCACAAGAAGAACCAGAAGTGACAGGAATCAGACTAGCCTGGAGGGATGAGATCCCTCTCAAGGTAAAACACTGAAATTTCCTCGTGGCCACCTGGACACCCTTGAGAGGCTTTGCAAGTCACAAAGGGCTACCAGCTTGTGGAGAGTCTCACCATAACGGCCTGAGATCTTACGGCCCCAAAGCAGGTATAACAAATAGCTGGAGAAGAGAAATAAAGCTTCTCCTTGGCGGCTAGGTGCGCTGGTCCCAGGGAGTAGCGTGGCCAGCCCAGCTGTCTGTTCTTAAGCCCCTCCCTCCCTTTCTCCCTCTCTCTCCCATATTCTCTTTCTTCCTTCCTTTCCTGTTATCATTCATTAACTTACCCCAAAACATGCATTTGTGTTCCTTATATGTGCCAGGAACGCTGCTTAGACACTATGGTTACAAAGACAACCTTTAGTCTCTGCCCTAGAGGACAATGCACATTCGTATAGATCATTCATTCATTTACTCATTCATTCAACGCACATTTATGAGTTGCTGGGCGAGGAAAAATACAGCCCCCTGGGACTGGAGCTTATACTGTTACATGCCCTACACAATTAGCAACTCTTTTCTACCAAGTGTGCAAAGAAAATAAGCATTTCTTCCAAAGATGGATTATGGAATCATCCACCTTTCCCTTTCTCAACTCCCGCATGCCTGTGTCCACTAATTTTTCTTCCCAAAAAGGGAAATAGTTTGTGCCTGAAATTCTAAACTCCCTGATTTCAGACAAGGCCGGGAGAGTATAAATAAGCATATGAATATTTAGCAAAAATGACTGCTATGCGAAGCTCGAAGCACTGTTGTCATAATGCAGAGCCTGCTTTAATCGCAGCCACAGGGAAAGCATTTGTTGCCGTCTTATCACACAGGAATGATTTTCCCATTGGCAATGGCAGCCTGCCAGCTGGCTGTGGAGCCAGCGCCTTCTTGGTCCTTTGGGTCACAATATCAGCTGGCATGCTCCACCACCACCAGGCGCTGACATTTCTATTTTTGCAGAAGGTGCCAGGTCAGGAAGCAAAACTGCAGAATCACAGACTAATTCTTATTTACATTGAATGTGAATCTCATCTTGGCTCGAAAGCCTATGAATTTCTAGCCCTTATAGTTCAATACCTCAGAAATGACTTGGAGCTTTCCTGACTGAAGCCGGCTGATGGTCTTTGGATCTTATCATTCCCTTTAAATTCCCAAGGTGGGTGGGAGAGTGTCTCTATAAATCTACAGTAACTTGCCACTTCTAAATAAAGCCGCAGATCCGCTGAGGCACCACTTTCATCCAAGCCTAGCTCAGAATGAGTACAACAGAGCAATGGCTTGTACAGAGAAAGTTAGTCTTCTGAAAGAGGAGTTTGGGACCATCCTTGGTTGCCCTCCCCAAAGAATGCTGCCAAAGGCTCCTTCAGACCTTCACCTGAGATAATTCATAGCCATGTAAACTCCATGATAACTATGTCTTGGAAATATCTTAACATTAGATTGGAACTTCTGACTCTAGCCAAGACAGAGGAACAGAGATCAGACTTATTCTCCCACATAAAACAAAAATACATGGACAAAAATATACGAAGTAAGTTTTCAAGACATTGGACAGCAGGCAATAATGGATTCCTGAGAGCCAGGAAATAAACAAGATAATGATCGTTTCAGCTTACTCATTTAAGAGACTTCCCAGGTTGCAGTTCAGGGGTAACAAAGACACAGGTAGAGTGCGATAGATTTCCTGAGTTTGAGGATGGGGCTGAGAGTCTGAGAGGCCAGGGCAGCTGGGGTTGGCAAGACAGAACCCTGGGGAGGAGAAAGCAGCATGCAGAGAGCATTCTGAAAATCTTAAGAGAGTCCCTTCTGAGTATTCAACTGAATAATAATCAGCGTGTGCATGTGAAGAAACTACATGAGGCTGAGGAAAGAAACGCCCCAGAGGATTAGCGGTCATAGTGCCCAAGAATCACATACATATAGGCATGATACCTGTTCCCACAAGCCAGACTGGAAACTTCATGATTCATGAAGCATTTGGTAAAGTACACAGAAGATTCTTCTGTAGTGCGGGAAAAATTAGCCCTTGACTTAGCACTGCTCCAGTCTTGCCCAATAAGTCTTAAAAGCAAGCCAAGAAGATCAAAGTACCTCTAAGTGAATCCCAGGCACAAACTATTTCTTAACTAGATCCTAGGAAGGAAAGAAAAAAGGCTTAAGGGTATTTATAGGAATACAAAAATATCCAGCACCCAACAAAGTAAATTTCACAGTGTCTGGTGTCCAATAAAAAATTACCAAGCATGAAAAGAAGCAGGAAAATACAACTTGTAATGAAGAGAATAAACAACCAATTAAAATCAACCTAGAGCTCATACAGGTGTTAGAAGTAGCAGACAAGGACATTAAAACAGCTATTATAACTACATTCCATATGTTCAAGAACTAGAGACATAGAAGATTTTTTAAAAAGGACTCCAACTTCTAGAGATGAAAACCACAATGTGAGAGATGAAAAATACTTTGGATGGGATTAATGGCAAATCAGACATTGCAAAAGAGAAGATTAGTGAATTTGAAGACAGAACAATATAAACTATTCAAAATGAAGCATAGAGCAAGAAAGAGAATTTTAATGATGAGCAGAGCATCAGTGAACTGTGGGCCAATCCAAATAAGGTAATATAAGTTCAATTGGAATCCCCAAGGGAGGAGAGGAACAGAAACAATTTGAAGAAATAATAACCAAAATGTTCCAAATTTGATGAAAATTATAAACCCATAAATCCAAGAAGGTCAATAAATGCTAAGCACAAAAAATTTTCTTTTAAAGTACACCAAGGTTGGAGTGCCTGAGTGGCTCAGTCGGTTTAGCATCCTACTTCGGCTCAGGTCATGATCTCGCAGTTTGTGGATTCGAGCCCCACATCGGGCTCTGTGCTGACAGCTCAGAGCCTGGAGCCTCTTCAGATTCTGTGTCTCCCTCTCTCTGTGCCCCTCCCCCACTCATGCTCTGTCTGTCTCTCTCTCTCTCTCTCTCAAAAATAAATAAAATTAAAAATATTTTTTAAGTACACCAAGGTCATCATATTCAAATTGCTCAGGCTCGGTGTTACAGAGAAAATCAGCAGAACAAAGAAAAGGATAACATCAGATTTCTCATCAGAAACAATGTGCTTGAGAAGACAATGGAGTGACATCTTTAAAATACTAAAAAAAACTTTTGAACTAGAATTCTATACCCAGAAAAAATATCTTTCAAAATCAAAGGTAAAATAATACCTTTTTCAGAAAAAGAAATACAAAAGAACTCATCATCAGCACACCCATACTATAAGAAAAATTAGGAAAGATTATACCAGATGGAAATATGGATGTACACAAAGGAGAGCTTTAGGAATGGTAGCTATATGGGTCAACATAGAGGTTTCTTTTTATTATTTAAATCTCTTTTAATTAATAATTGTTTAAACAAAAATCATAACAATGTAGTATGGATTTATGTGTGTGTGTGTGTGTATGTGTGTGCACATGTGTGTAAAATGTATAAAACTATATCACAAAGTCTGGGAAAGGAGAAATGAAAGTATATTGTTTAAGGTTCTTATGCCATACACCACGTGACATAATATCAGTTGAATGTAGACCCTGGTAAGTTAAAGATGAATTCTATAAACCCTAAAGTAATCACTAAAATAACAAAGCAAAGAATTATAACTAATAAGGCAACAAGAAAGATAAAATGAAATAAAAAATTTGAATTAATCACCTAATTTTATTGCCCAACATACTTAAAAAAAAATCCAGTTAAAATTTAAGGAAGCAATTTGCATGACATGGGAAGTGCCAGAGGAGTAGGGGACTATGAAAAAGAGTGGAATTCACCAGTAGAGGGGAGTGGGTGATAGGTAAGATATGAGGGTAAGGAAGAGTTGAGGAGGGAATCAAGGACAACTGGGGAGACAGAATGTCAAGAATGAGGGAGTTATTTGACATACCTACACTGTAGGATTTAAAAATGATCTAGAGGCACTCAGTGGCTCAGTCAGTTAAGCATCCGACTTCAGCTCAGGTCATGATCTTATGGTTTGTGGGTTCGAGCCCCTCATCGGACTCTGCGCTGACAGCTCAGAGCCTGGAGCCTGCTTCAGATTCTGTGTGTCCCTCTCTCTTTGACCCTCCCCAGCTGTGCTCTCTCTCTCTCTCTCTCTCTCTCGCTCTACCATGGAGCCTAGGGCCTTCATTCAGCTTTCCCCCGAATGTTCCATTTGCACTCACAATGCCAGTACTCCAACTAGTGCCCTTCTAAGTTCACTGCTCTTCCAGTGTTGATGGAAAATAACCAGGCACATGTTGTTATTTTATTTTTGTTCCACTTCTATCCCAGAAGAGTGCCTCAACTCTCCTCTTAAAGCACCCCCTATTAGGCTTCTGTTTGTGAGTATCTGTCCTGACCCAAAGTCAGCCTGGATTTATGTTTGAAATTTCCTAAAATGTTAGAGAAGAGGAAGAGGAAGGAAAAGGATGTTATTGTTGTTGAATGCCTATCCACTGAGAACAGCAGAAGGACACTTTTTGGTTTTGCCAAAATTAGCATCGCTAGATAAAATGGGAGACTTCTATCCTCCTGCTTGCCAGGAGAGCATGCCAGCTAATTTTAGCCCACTGTGTAAATATAACCAGCTCTGGTATGCACTGGCCTTTAACATCCACAAGGGTCAGTGACGTCCTGTAGCAGCCAAAGACACGTCTGTGCTGCTCCGTTATTGACCGAAATTTCTGGGCCCTTAGGCCCCTGCTCCTCCAGGACATACTGATTTTCCACTTGGAAACAAGCTCAGAGATCCTGATCCCCTGCACCGAGCATGGCCTCCTCCACTTCTCCAAGCAGAAAATTGGCCACCAAAGGCCATTTTAATATGGCAGCATCTTTACTGAGTTAATACATGTAGGGCATTTAAGAGTTCCTGGAAGATGATGAGGGCTTAATAAGTACTAACTATTCTTTCATTGTTGCTGTATGAATTGAAATCACAGCTCCCTATTTACTAGATGGATGACCTTAGGCAGGATCACCTGGCCTTGATTTCCTCATCTGTAAATGGGTATAAGAAAAAGCCTTACCTGATACATAGGATTGCTGCTAGGATCAAATGAGTTGAAACACATAAAGAATTTGGCCTCTGCCTGGCACCTGTGTGTGCCCAGGGTGTGGTGGCTACTTTTGTTATTTCTGCAAGAACTCAAGAGTCTTTTCAGTCATCAGTCACACTGACCAACTACTCAGCTTAGACGTTTCCAGAAGCAGTCTCGGAGTAGCTAAAGGAACTTAAGAGAGATGTATGTGTTCATTTTCAATGTATTTTTCCTGTATGGCTACTGAGATTAAGACAATGGCAAAGACAAAATGGTTTTAAAATATGTAAAATGTGTAGGGGGGCCCTGGGTGGCTCAGTCAGTTGGGCATCCGACCCTTGGTTTCGGCTCAGTTTCGTGAGTCCAAGCCTCACATTGGGCTCTGCGCTGGCACTGTGGAGCCTGCTTGGGATTCTCTCTCTCCCTCTCTGTCCCTCCCTCACTCACACTCTCTGTCTCTCTCAAAATAAATACATAAGCTTTAAAACAAAAAAAATAAAATGTGTAAAAATAATCTTAGAACGAGGTTCAGGGTTCGAGAAAGAAAACATTTCTGGGCTGGTGGGTTTTGTTTTCTTTACCTTTTCCTGGGTGGGTTTTGTTTTGTTTGTTCTGATCGTGAAGTTAGCTACAAAGACGATGATGCGGTTATTAGCCAAAGGGAACCAGCCATGCCACTGTCCTCTGGAAGCACAGAAGAACCGAGGGATGGAAGAACAGCATATTACTTGTATATAGATCATGTGAACATGAAGAATGCCCTGAGGGGGTGAATATAAATGGATGGATAACCCCTCCCCCCCCAACCAAGTTTCCCTCAGTTGTTTAAGTATGCATCACGTTATTTCTTTTTAGCGACCAGTTTGTCCTGCTAGCTATGTGTGTGCTCTGGCTGATATTAGCCTATATTTCCTGAGCCAGTCACGTGATTGGTATAAGATAGTGACATGGGGGAGGGAGTGGGCTCCGAGTTTTAAAGCTGGTAACAGAACAACCACAGAGCAAATCGTTCCGCATTAATATGTGGAATATTGCTAGTTTGTTTCCTTTTTATGGGGAAGCATTTCTTTTAGGTAAACTATTTCCAGTATTTAAAAAAAAAAAAAACCTATACTCCCAGGAGTATACCCTCATTTGTAGTTTCTTTTAGAGGCGAAGACTTCATTGTAATGCTAGAATGACCGTGTGTGGTTCTTGGTGGACACCTTTCTCACTACAGCTCCCTCCTCCTCCCAGTGAGAGAAGGGACTTATCTTTATTGCTCTACTGGGAAAAGTGCAGGGGCGCCTGGATGGCTCAGTTGGTTAAGCGTCCAACTCTTGATTTCGGCTCAGATCATGATCTCCTGTTTCATGAGTTTGAGCCTCGTGTCAGGCTCTGTGCGGACAGTGTGGAGCCTGCTTGGGATTCTCTCTCTCTCTGCCTAAATAAATAAATAAATAAGCCAACTTGAAAAAAAGAAAAAGCGCAGAAATCAGACAGACTTTGTCTAAAATCCTACTCTATGACTGGCAAGACTTACTTCACCTCTAAGAACCTCTAAGCAGGAGCATGGCCCTGGCTTTGCATGCTTGCTTTTAGCTTAATAAATGCTAAGCTCATAACACCTCTGTGAGGTGGGTATTATTATTAGTCATACTTTACAGATGAGAAAACCAAAGCTAGTAAGTGATTC
Organism: Panthera onca; assembly: GCF_046562875.1. NCBI lineage: Eukaryota > Metazoa > Chordata > Mammalia > Carnivora > Felidae > Panthera > Panthera onca. The sequence continues at coordinate 36,325,668 of NC_138349.1, read as the reverse complement.
AAAAGTAAGGCCATGCTACTTACTGAAGGCAACCTAGACGATGATGGATTGCCAACCATAAGAGGATACAGACGTGCATGGAAATTTGGTTCCATGCTCCAAACACAGGGCTCCAGTACTCACCACGAGTGAGAGGTAAAAGGAAGAAGAGGATTGTCACCTCCCTACATCTGTCTCCCTCCCCATCCCCCCCCAGGTTGACAACAGTTCTTCTGAACTGTAGGTGGTTTAGTTGACTAAAGAAGCTATTCCTTGTAAAGCAGAACATTTTCATTTCAGTTCTTCTGTTAACAGGCCTTGTTGCTCATGCCCCCTTCCCCCATGCACGTACACACATGGACACACACACACACACACACACACACACTACTTCTCACCACTCAGCTCCACCTCCCCCCACCCCACACACACACTCTGCCGTGGCCACGGGGTGGGTGCGAGAGCTTTCTTCGCAGTGATGCTAAATTGAGTCTTCTGAGGGCCCAGAGCCTGACAGCTTGGAATAGGCCTGTCTGCAGTAGGAAGTTAAAAGGCCAACAGAAAAAGAAGCAAAGACCAGCAGAAATGAAAGACACGCAGAAGGCAATTCAGGTCAAGTCAACCGATGGCCCCTCCCAAGAAAAAGGCCATCAGGTCCCTGTGTTTGAGATCTCTGGCATCTCTGTGCCATGCCCCCCTGAAGGCTAGTTGTTCATCTCTTTTTCAATCCTGTGAGCTTTGCAGTGTCCCTCCCTCCCAGCTACCTGAGCCAGTTTAAGAAAGCAAATTTGGGTTGGGTATTTGCAGCCAAAGGATTCTATTTTAGTATACTTAAGTCCTCCATCAGAGAGTCGAGGAGAAAGGGAATCCTAAATGTAAATCTGCTTTTTAGTTTTCTAAGGGTGATGCTACTCTCATTCAATGAACTTTTATTGAATGCCAACTATATGCTAGGCCTGTGCTGAGGGATGGCAATCCAAGGATGAAGACATGGTTCCCACCCTTACAGAGCCTTTGGTCTAGAAGAGGAAGATAGGCATTAAGTGAAAAATGCAATGCGATGCCACCAGTGCCTTGACAAAAGTCATGGGGAACTATAGGTGCAGGAAGAAAAAAAGTAGTCAGTTCTTCCTGGAACGTTCAGGAAAGACTTCAGAGAGATGATAACCCTTCTCTAGGGTTTGAAAAACAAGCAGTCTAGGCTTTTGCTATTCAAAGTGTGGTCCATGGACCAACCACAAGCAGCACCTTAGAAATACAAAATCTGGGGCCACACTCCAGACCTAATGAATCAGCATCCAAATTTTAACACCCCAAGTGGTGCCACGTGAAAGTTTGAGCAGTGCTGATCTAGGTAACAGGAAAGGTAGAGGAAGAGTAACTTCAGGTTGAGGAACCATTTTGGACAGAGGCTGGCAGATACGACAGAGCACGATGCATTTACGGGACTGTAAGCCACAGCAGAGAGTGTGAGGGAGGATATGACGTGAATGACGGCAGGTCCAGATCGCAGAGGGCCTTGCAATCCACGCACGGAGGGCTGGACTTTATCCTATCATCCACGGAGAGTCAGAAGTAGGCAAAGTCAGAGTGTGACCTCATTCAACCGCACACTTAAAAGCGGAGTAACAGACCTTGCTGGCTAGCAGAGTAATAGATGAAGTCTGGACATGACCCCCAAAGGAGGGGAGCCACTGAGAGATTTCAAGACAGAGAATAACATGATTTGATTTGATGTGATTTATCTGAAATCTTATACCTAACTGCCTGAGAATAGCGTGGAAGATGGATTGGAGAAAGGGTTACACCGAAGGCAGGGAGGCCAACTGGCATAATCTTATCCTGGTAAGAGATGAAGATCTAAACCACAGAAGTGGCAGTGAGGATAGGGAGGGAAGAGATGGTCTTGAGAGAGGCAAAGAGGTGGAATCTGCAGAACTTACTCAGTGGTTAAAAAATGCATGCTGGAGTCAGTTGGGACAAGGATTCCTGGATTATATGATACAAGAGATATGGCAAGAGAGTCAGTACTAGAATGAACAATACTGAGTTCTGTTCCGGTTCTATTGGGTTGGGGCCCCATGTGGGACACATACATGGAGAGAAACAGCACGACATTAGCTGTTTGGCATTAGCACCAAATACCTACCTTGATGTATAAGGCCTCTCTTGAAATTCCTCAATTAGAGCCTTCTTTACTTACTTAGAAAGCATTTAATTAATTCCACAAATAATTAGCTCTGACGTAGAATTCAGTGGCTGTGAACTCAGACTCTACAGCTTAAAGCTGTTCTTTCACCTCTGCTCACTGCACACACAGCATGGAAAGCCATCGAGGGGTCAGCTGAAATTCAGAGTGTGCTTCTAGAGACAGAACAAGAGGACTTCTTTCTGTCTTCCCCAAATACCCCCAGATCCCTGAAGTCTTAAGTACAATTCAATCTGGCAAGTGATGATTGAGCATCTTGCGTGAACCAAGCACTGCTTTAGGCACTAGAGACACAACAATACAGAGAGACCACTTTCTCACCTTCACTGGGCTTACCTCTAGCACAGGAGACAACAGTTAAACTGAAAATAAACATGTCAGAGGCAGAGATCTTCTGCCCAGTTCTCCCTTCAAGAAAGGACTTGTCCATCTATCGGCAGTAAAGTGAGCCGACAGCCTCCAGCACTTAGTACCTTCAGGGCCTCCTCAGCTTTCAAACTGAGGTCACACTCTTCTCAGGATGATCCAGACAATGACCGAACGAAGCAGCAGTAGCTGAGAGCGTGCACTTCCTGGGGTGACCCCCAGCTAGAGTTGCCAGATTTAGCAAATAAAAGCACAGGACATCTAGTTAAATTAGTACTTCAGATAAACAATGAATATTTTTTAGGGTATTTCCTAAATATTGCACGGGATACACTAAAACAAATTCATTGTTTATCTGAAATGTAAATTTAACTGAACATCCTATATTTTCTCTGCCTACCTCCGTCCCCAGCTAATGACTAAGCAAGACAGTGGTCCAAAGACCTTCCCATTTCCATTCAACCTCAGACTGTATTAATAGGTGGTCTTTGCTCCAGAACTCTTACTGGGTTGGTGGGGCTTTGTCATGTCTTTATCCTGGTCTGATGGCTTTCTCCACATAATCCTGATTTGGCCCGTTTTCCTTTCATAGGTATTAGTCCTCCATAAATACTTTGCACTTCTAATTCCATTTCAGCATCTACTTCCCAGAGAACTTGACATGCAACAGTTGGTGCCAAGAATGATCTGAGAAAGCCAGTGGTAAGATAAAGGTTTGGAGACAGTATTGCTCACACCCAGCTGATTATGAAGACCACTCCCTACCCCTGGTGGTAGGTGGGGCGGAGGTAGCCTTTGGCATGAGTTGGCAGTCCAGTTGTTAAAAGTTTCACCAATGGCGAGCTGGGAGGGCATTTAGACACAGGAAAATGCACCGATTCAAGCATTTGAAATGTAGTTTGAGGCTTGTACATATAAAGATAATGGAATTGGATGATTATCACTACGTTGCATTGATATCCTATAGGAGGATACTGAAAAGTTGAGAACTATTAGCAATTAAAACTAAGTAAGGAGGGAGTCTCTACAAAGAAGCCCTCTTCTTGTGAGTGAGCAGAAAAGCTGAAAGTAAAGCACAGGGTTTAATCAGTTACTAAAACTTCAAAGACCATTCAATGCTCAATCAAAGCAGGGCTGTTGTGCCAAAATCAGACCGCAGTTTGCAAAACCTGAGATTGTGACACAGCACATGGGAGGTTCCCTAGACTCCTCTGAACCTTCTGAGCCCACAGGGCTGGCTTGCCTCGACCAGTGAAGAGCTAGCACATTGCTTGTGCAGAAAAATGACACCGAGGGTTTTCCTCCAAAATACAGCAGGTGGCTTTCCCTCTTCCTCTCCTGGACATCATGTCTACCATTAGGGTTAAGTCACAGCTTAACCCAGCCAGGAATACGCTAGGCCTGTTAAGGGAAGAAAGCGACCATAAGAAGCTGTTACATGAGATTAGGTGCTTGATCAAGAAGGCTAGAACTTAAGTCTGAATAATGGAGCGTATTTGGACTTGGGTCACTCTCTTGAGATACAGGAAACACTCCAAGAAGCAATACAAAATTGCTGTTAGGGTGGCTTCTAGAAGCCTGAAGAAAATGATAACCCATGCTGAAAGGCTGAAATGCCTGAGTGCCATGGCAGACATAGGGGAAGAAATTAAAAGCCTCAGGAAAGTGGGCTTGCAGGAATGAGTTTATTACGTGAGGCCAGAAGGCCAATCAGAAGATATACCATTTACCAAGGCCACTGAGAATGTGCTGGTGAGGGGAACATGACCAGCATCATGAACTGAGGTTTTTCCTCTGAGGTTGACAATAGGAGAGTCTGTCACAGAACTTGGCTCACTGATAGCAATGGGGATGTTGGGCTCCTCCAAAGGCCAGGTGGTGGTACTTAACCATCGGAAGCCAGGTGGTTGTAATTATCATGACAACTGACAAGAACAGAGCGGTGGCCAAGAGGGCCTAACCTCACCGTCATGGGGACGGTGAATAGAACTCAGCATTCCTAGGAACAGAATGGATAGGCAGCCAACTAGACTGCCTGTTAAATATATATAATCAAAGGGAGGAAGAATGAATGAGCAGAAGGTTGAGGGCGGTTTCACCAGTGCAAAGTCAGGATAACCTTGCCAAGGTGCCACACCTGAGCCAGTTTTCAGATTCAAAATCTGTTGGCTGAGAAGTGGCTAGATCTCTAGGAAGAAGGACTCTACAATACCAGGAGAAGTATACATTGTAATGATACACAAGTCCTTCCCCAAAGAGCCTTATTACCATTTACTTAATTGACTATACATTGGAGAAAGAAATACGAGGCCTTCCCCAAACTGTTGGACACAGGATCTGAATTGTCACTGATGCCTAAAGACTGAAACACCATCATGGGCCCCTGTTTTCAGTGGGAGAACATAAGTGTAAGGTAATAAATGGACTCCTGACCAAATGGCTTATAGCAAGTACACTGTTCCATGGATCCACATAGTAGTCACTTTTCCTGATCCCAAATGTATAGTTAAGATTATTATAGGGGTGCCTGGGTGGCTCAGTCAGTTGAGCGACCAACTTCGGCTCAGGTCATGATCTCACGGTTTGTGAGTTTGAGTCCCATGTTGGGCTGACAGCTCACAGCCTGGAGCCTGCTTCTGATTCTGTGTCTCCCTCACTCTCTGCCCCTCCCCCACTCATGCTCTGTCTTGCTCTGTCTCAGAAATAAATAAACATTTTTTTTAAAAGATGATTATAATTGACAGTTGATACAATTCCTACATTGGGTCCTTGGTCTCTTGGGTAAGCACTATCATAAGGAAGAAGGTCAAGTGGAAGTCTCAGAAATTGCTAGTTTTTAAAAAAAATTTTTAATGTTTATTTATGTTTGAGAGAGAGACAGGGCACAAGCGGAGGAGAGGCAGAGAGAGAGGGAGACACAGAAGCCAAAGCAGGCTCCAGGCTCCGAGCTGTCAGCACAGAGCCCGACGCGGAGCTCAAACTCATGAGCCTTGAGATCATGACCTGAGCCGAAGTCAGACGCTTAACCGACTGAGCCACTCAGGTGCCCCCAAATTGCTAGTTTTAATAAGTAAACCAAAAATAGTATCGCATCCTGAAGGGAATAGTGGAGATTAAAGATCTCAGAATGCAGCGGGGATGGTGGTCCGTATCATATCTCCACTTAATTCCCCAGTCTGGCCCTTACAGAAGCTGAATGAATCCTAGGTAATGACTAGAGACTATTACAAATGCAACTTAGTAGCCCTGATCACATCTGCTGAATGAGATATAGCACCAGTGCTAGAGCAGATAAATATGGCCTCAGGTATGGGGTATGTGACCACTGACTTGGAAAATGCATGCTTTTCATTCTCAATCAAAAAAGGCCATTAAAAACAGTTCACATTGGAATGGAATGGACAACATCATACACTTACAGTTTTGCTCCAAGGCAATGCTAACTCTCCTGCCTTCTGTAATAATACAGGCCAAAGAGATCTAGACCATCTGGATAATATGAAGAATATCACATTGATATTGATATAATATCAATATTGACCCATTAAATTGATAACATGATAAGACGGGACTACTACATTGGAAGCCTTGGCAAGACAGATGTGCTTCAGAGAGTGACAGACACATCCTGGAAGATTCAGGAACCTGACACTTTGGTAAAGCATTTAGGGATCTGGGTTCAGACTATGGTAGACACTCCAAAGGAAAAGACAAATTTCTGTGCCTTGCATCCCTGCTGAAAACAAGGTAACACAATGCCTGGTAGGTTTCTTCAGAGTCTGGGGGCAACATATTGCACACCTAGAAATACTGCTCTGGCCCATAGATTGGGCCATCATTGAGTAGGGCCTAGAACAAAAAGAGGGCTCGGCAGCAGGTCCGGGCTACCTCAAGCACAGGTTAGCTGCACAAGCAAGTTTAAACAGGTATCTTAGAACTCATGCCACCCATTATAATTGAACAGATGTCCCTACCTCAGCTTATAACTATGGCTATGTAGGTGATCCCTTAAGGCTGGCTAAAGGAGGAAGGAAAAGCCTGACCTTTATTTGTGGGTGTTAGTTCAGTATGTGGGTACAAACCAAAAAAGATGGCAACTGCACTACAAACCTCACTCAAGCCTTGAATGACAATGGAAGGAGCGCTGCAAGCAGGACCCCTACTCATCCACTCTGGAAGGAGAACTGGCCTGAGGTTAGAAGACATATGGACTCATGGGCAGTGGCAAATGGCCTGGCTTGTTGGGCACAGAACTGGAAGAAAAAAGATTGGTAAACTGAACAAGATTGTCTAGAGTAGGATAGAGGTAGATGGATGAAAATATGGAATGAGCACAAACTATGAACATTTTTGCATTATATGTGAATGCCCACCAAAGAACATCCACCATGGAAGAGGCATTAAACAACCGAGTAGACAAAGTGACTCAGTTTATCTTGGTCAGTTAGGCCTTGTTAGCAGCCATCCCTGTCCTGGCACATGGGCACACTAAAAGTGTAGCCTAAAGCTTAGGGGCTTGAAACAACAATATTTCTTATCTCACAGTGTCTGTAGATCCAGAAATCCAGGCATGGCTTAGCTGACTTCTCTCATGGGCTTTGATCAAGGTGTTTGATCATGGGCTTTGATCAAGGTCAGGTATGTGGTCTCATTTCAAGCCTCGACTGGGGAAGGATCTGCTTCTAAGCTTACTCATATGGTTAGTGGTAGGATTGAGGTTCTCACAGGTTGTGTGGCTAAAGGCCTCATTTCCTTGCCACATGGACCTCTCTGTATGGAAGCTGGATTCATCAGAGTGAACAAGGTAGAGGCCAGAAAGAGAGAGAGAGAGAGAGAGAGAGAGAGAGAGAATTACAGCAAGATAGAAGTGACAGTCATTTATAACCTAATCTCTGAAGTAGCATCCTATCATTTTTGCTGTGTTCTGTTTGTTAGAAGTGAGTCACTATGTCCAACCCACACATAAGGAGAGGAGATTACACAAGATTTTGAATAGCAGAAGGCAGGGATCATTGGTAGCCTTCTCAGAAGCCTGCCTTTCAAGCTGTGTATGGGCCCAACAGCATAGACCTCCACTTACCCGTGCTAATCTAGCTACCACTGCCTATAGATGTCCAATATGCCAACAGCCAGAAACAAAAACTGAGCTGCCAGTGTGCTACTATTCCTAGGGGAGACCACCAAGCTACTTGTGGGCAAATTGACTACCCGGGTTCCTTTTTTCCTAGAAGTGGAAGTGGTTCCTTTGCACAGGAATAGATATGTATTCTAAATGTGGATTTGCCTTGCCTGCTCACAGAGCTTCAGCCAGTACCACTATCCAGAGGCTTACAGACTTCCTGACCCACTGCATGGAATCCCATACAGCATAGCACCCAACCAGGGAACTCACTTTACACCACAGAAGGTGTGGGAATGGGCCCACGACCATGGGATTCACTGGTTGTATCACATATCCCACTCCCCAGAAGCTGCCATTCTGATAAGCCAGCTCAGAGGCAATAATAGCCCAGGAGGATGGGGTGTCATCCTCCAGAACACAACATACACATTAAAGCAGAGACCTTTATATGATACTAGGTTCCAATTAGGAAGAATACATGACTTGGGGAGCCAAAGAGTAGTCGCGGAAATTGCCTCACTTACTATCACTCCCAGTGACCCACTGGGGGACTTTATACTCCATATTCCTGCGTCTCCAGGTTCTGCAGGTTTAGGAATGGTACCCAAAGAGGATATACTCTCACTAGGGACACCACAAGGGTCTTGTTGAACTATAAGCTATGGTTGCCTCATGGGCACTGTGGGCTTCTTGTGTCCAGAGATCAATAGGCAAGAAGAGGAACCATCATCTTGTCAGGAGTATAGATTGTGCCCATCAGGAGGAGGTGATGCATTTACACAATGGGGGCAGGAGAAACCCAGCGGATGGGCCTGGGGATCTCTTAGTACTCTCTGGACCAACTGTGACCGTGAATGTACAAGAGCTGCAGTCCTGGCTTGAGAAAGAATAGTTAACGTGAGCTCAAAGTTCAAGTCTCAGCATTGGATAGGCTACCTAGACCAGGAAACATGGCCACTGAGGACAAGATTTCAGAATGGATCATGAAAGAAGGGATGATGAGTAGCAGTTGTAGCCCCAGGACAAACTTCAGCAATGAGGAGCTATAGTCCATCCCACTAACTTCCTCTTTTACATTTCCTGTCAGGAAAAAACGCCCCCCGGAGCCTTGGAATGCTGCCCCTTGCACAGTGTAAGAGGTGGGTTGTGGCAGATATGCAGATGTGTTGTTCAGACCCCCATTCAAGAAAGAATTCATCGTGTGGCTGTGAGGACTGCGGTTAGCTGGCCACTTTCAGCTGTGAGCTCCTTTAGAGTCTACCTCAGCTTTCCGGTCAAGGCTATTCTTTTCTCAGGGTGGCCCCTAGACAAGAACTGATCGTATAGCCTTAGTCTTTTCCATCCAATACATAACTCCTCTGATGGGTAGCCCTCACTCCAGAGATCCCTGATGGCGGGGAGGGACTTTGTGAGGCCTGCATCATGATCTGAAAGCCCTCCCTATCTAATTCTGTTTCCTTCCTGCAGTCCCTACATATCCCCCCCTGCCACCCCAAATATGTGTGTCCATATCCTGATTCCTGGAATCTGCAAGAATTACCTTATTTGGAAAAAGAGTCTTTGCTAAGGTGAATAAATTAAGGAGTTTTAAGTCATGAATGGAAACCATTCTGGATGATCCAGATGGGCCTGTAAGGGAGCACAATTTGCCACCCCAAAATGTATCTCTTTGGCATGTGGATTATTTTAGGCTGGTTATTTTTAAGAAACAGCAGGCTCAAGAAGAACTTTTGACCTTCCCCCTAACTGCCTGAGAGAATGTAGATAGAGGACCCATTCCAGGAAGGGAGCTGTCACCATAGACAACTACAGCGTAATATGAACTAGGTGTGGTAGACAGGGAGGAACGTAGCTGTTTCACTGTTTGTTAGAATTCCTCTCTGTGTCCCTATTGTTTCTGTATGGCCCAGCAAACATTTGTTTACCAAACATTTCCTCTTTTTCATCTTCCTGTGAATGTCTTCCTTCCTCTTGAAGTCCCAGACCCTTACCCCCTGCTCCTTAACTCTGGATGGCATATATGCCTCAATTGACCGACTGCCTGTGGGGCTCATAGTCTCATGGAGCTCCCGTGTGTACATGATTAGATTTGATTTTCCCTGTTCATCAGTCTCATGCCAATTTCTTAGACCAGCCAAAAGAACCTTGAAGGGTATAGGAAAGTTCATCCTCCCCAACAAGCCCTAAATGTAACCACATGTATCCTTATAAGAGTGACACACAGAGGAGAGAGACAGAGAAGGCAGTGTGAACGTGAAGCCAGAGATTGGACCAATGCAGCTGCAAGCCCAGAATATCTAGGGCTCCTAGAAGCTGGAAGAAAGAAATGGATTCTCCCCTAGAGCCTTCAGAGGTAATGCCACCCTGCTGGCACCTTGATTTTGAATTTCTGGCCTCTGAAACTATGAGAGAATAAATTGCTGTTGTACTAAGCCACCAAGTTTGTGGCGATTTGCTGTGGCAGCCACAGGAAACTCAGACACTCCCCTTTTCTGTTCATGGGTGTCACTTCCCAGTCTTCTCCATGCCTAACTACAATGCTGCGTCTGCTTCCTGGGGAATTCAACCTGCAACAGCATGATAGGATACAATTAAACTGTATGATTAGGAAGAGTACACAGGAAGGGGACTCAGCCCAGTCTTGGAGAAGTGGGAGGGGATGGGCACAGCAAGGGCTTTAGGGAGGAAGCGACCATTTCAAGTGGCCTACAGGGTGGGTAGCCAAATAAAGACATGCCAGACAGGGTGTAACATACTTGCAGAACTAAAAAAAAAAAAAAACAAAACAAACTCAGTTTGAGGGAAAGGACCAGTTGTGTGAAGTAAGGGCAGTGAGGCAAGCAGAGGCCAGACCAAACTGGTTGAAAATGGTTTTAGGTCTTTGTACGTAATTCTAACAGGATTTTAAACAGAGGGTGTGATGATCAGCATTTCACTAATAAAGATTTGGCTTTAAAAAATTGCCGTAATACAACTATTCCTGAGAAAGACACAAAAATAAAACCTCCTCGTGTATGGATGCCTTTGTGTGAACAGTTGTACTGATCCGATCCTAAGAACATTTCCACTGGGGACATGGGGACTTTCCGATGACCTCCGGGAACACTCTTTTCAAAGTCTGATAAGGACAGCCTTTTCTTTTTCTTTTTACAGCCTTTTCTCAATCTTGATACAAAGTGCTATGCTAAGGGAGTTTCAGGTCCCGTCTTCCATCCAACCAGATGGACAACCCTCATCCCTTGTAAATAAACACTCTGGAGCTGTCTTTTGGCCATGGCCTTCAGGACAAGAAGGATTTTCCACCCAGATAGGAGTGGAAGTGATGCAGAAAATGGCATAACCATCTGCAGCCTTGGACTCCTCCCCAGGGGCTGCCAGCACGGGACTGCTCGGGGAGGTTATCTCCCGAGAGCAGCTCTGAGATATGACCACCCCCTCAGAGGAGAGACATCAGCACCCACTCCAGGAAGGCACAGCCTACACAGGAAATTGTTATCTTGCCTCCGTTGGGGAACAAAGAGGAAGCTTTGTTTGATGCAGACATCAAAAACGAGTGGCCTTAGGGCCACATCTGGTCTATTTTCTCTGGTCCTCCAGTGCTGCTGCTACCCGTTTTGTAATTCAACCGACATTCAAATATTAGAAGAGTTCAAGGAACAGCCCAGACCTCTGGGCTCTCTGATCAAAACAGGACCCGGGCCTCAATGCACCTTCATTCCTGTAGCAACCAGAATCCAGAGTGGTGATCAGAGGTCAGCACCTCCGCAAGGGGACAAGCTTCCTTCCATCTACAGTGTCCCACATCCTCCCGATTTTCTCCCCAATGCAGAAGCCAAGTGTTTTGTTTTTCTAACACAAGTAGTAGAATTATTTACCTGTAGCCGCGGTCCCACCAAGAGTAGGAAAATGAATGCTCTGTTGAGAGGGCCAGAACTTCAAACAAGTGGGAAAGGCTCTACGATAGTTCTCCTCTGATACCCGCCAGTCTCGTCCATTTAATTTCTATGTCCTGATTTAAATGGTTTTGTTAATTTTTTTAATTGAAGCATAGTCAGTATACGATATTACGTTAGTTTCAGGGGTACAATTTAGCGACTCAACAATCCTATACGTTGCTCAGTGCTCACCAAAGATGTGTGTGGTCACCATCTGTCACCATGCAGCGTTCTTACGGTATTGACTGTATTTCCTAGGCTGGACTTTTCATCTCTGTGGCTTATTTATTTTATAACTTCAAGTCTGCCTCTCTTAATCCCCTTCACCTATTCCCCTACCCACCCCCCCCCCCAACACACACCTACCAGTTTGTTCTCTGCGTTTATCAGTCTGTTTCTGTTTTGTTTGTCCATTTGTTTCATGTAGCCCCTTGCCACCCGCGCTGTCTCCCCTTCCCGGCCCAGCATCCGTCCTCGTCCTCCAGCTGAGACGCCAGGCCTTGCTGAGTGTCTCTGCAGAGCGTGACGGAGCCGCGGATACACCAGAAGACAGTTTCTGGGAAACTGGGAGCCCCAAACTTCTGGGAAGAAGCCACAGGCAGGAAGGGGGAAGAGGGGGACTACAGGGAGAACTTGGCAGAAAGGCTCTGGGTAAAAAAGAGATTGTTTTGTGGCAGGTACCCCATCCTTCCCCTTCCCTAACACATGCACACACCCAGGGGAGACCAAGCCTCGCTGTTAATGGTACCAGGAACTGGAAGCGGAGCCTGCACGTGTCGACTCTTCTCCGTTGCCGGTCACTGGGGGAGATGCTGATCCATCTGGGGGAGCTCTGTACCGATGATCTCTTGGGGGGCGGGGCACGGTTTCCTCTCTCCTCTCCCAGGAGCCGGCCAGTGGCAGCCCTTGTGGGGTGGTGAGAAACCCCGGGGTTCCTTTGCTAAGGAACTGTGTCTTCAGGACGCAGTGTGCTGCAGGCTAGGGTGGGGCGGGACGGGGTGTGGAGGGGGAGCAGATCTCCCTAGCTGGGAGGAGTGTTTTATCACGGATACTGTTTAGAATTGCCTGCACAATTTGATATTTGCTGATCGGGTTTGGCAACAAGGCTTTTTATTCTGTGTTATTATTGCGGTTACGTTCTCTACAGAAAGGCCTGGATCCGGGGCAGCATGCCCATCCCCCCTTGAGGTGCCACGGCTCCCTTCCCTATGTTGCCTTTAAGCTCCCAGGCCAGACAGCCCCATAGGGCTAATGCCATTAAACCAGGCCTCATTAACATGCTTGTCTTATCTGACTGAATCGTCCCAACAGCCCTGGGAGGTCTTGTGATCATGTTCCTTTTTGGGATGAGGAAACAAGCTTAGGGATGGGGGTGAGGGGGGTGACCTTCAAACGGTGAAGGTCTCGTGAATGCAACCTTGTGCTGGACTGATCACCCACTTAGCTTCTGTCTGGTCAGGCTCCCCGTCTTGCCTGCTTCTGGCCTCGCGGCTACACAGTTCTTGTTTCAGCCGCGGCTGGCCCACTGGCACAATTACCGGGACACCTCTTCCCTGACTCAGACCTCTGTTTTTCTTCTCAACCGAGTCTAGAATTCTCCTTTTTTCCATTCAGCCCCTAGATTTCCCCAGGAAGATCCTCCACCTATTCCAACCTGGCCAAGAAGAGGTCCTCATATCTTGGTGGGTTTACTCGTCTTCTGTGAACAGGATTTGAACTACACGGAAATGCATGTGCGTGTACGTGTGTGTGCACGCGCATCTGGAGGTGTGGAGTGGCGTGGTAATGCATGGGAGGGGGCAGTCCTGTTGAGATAAAGTAGGTAGAGATACAGGGGGAAACCTGGCAGTAACAGACCTGACTCACTGCCCTTGCACGCTTTACAGACGTGTCTTCCGCATAGATTCCTGCCTGGAAAACCATTCGTTGAGTTAGCCTCTGCTTTTCTGACTGATGCTATTCAGGAATAGTTCCTTTGTTTTGCTACTTGAATATTCTGTCAGTGCTCCAACCAGCAATGCAATCCCCCCCACCCAACTTAGCAGGATAGAAAAGCACTCTCCCTTCGTTTTCTCCCTTAGTCTCAGACCCACAACCATAGGACACAGGCCTGGTCACCGGCCACTCTGTGCCCAGAGGACGGTCCAAGGGTACCAAGCATGTCAGTGTTCTAATGCGCAAGAGTGAACTGGGATAAAGGTATATTTTAAACGAACGATGCCATTTAAGTACTACAAAATGGTTTTAGAAATGGATTTTAATTTCATAAGTAATGCATATTCATTGAAGAAGAATTGGAAAATCTATTTATGCAAAAAGATAAAATCTCACCACACATACAGGGAACCGTTGATAATCTCTGATTGCATATTCTCCAAGGCTTTTCCCATTAATGTGATTATGTATGTTACATATGTGTTTTTATAACAAGCATAAGAAGTACGTGGTTTTGTAAACTGCTTTTCTAAGGAACTGTTCATTGGGGCTTTGGTATAGTTCAATTATTCTGCAGAAATACAGCTTCCCCTATTACACTCTCTAACCTTTTGTAATCGAATGCATCACTGAACAAGAGACCATCAGGAGCAAGAATTAAATTTTTTAAAATTCGGTTTCTGTCTTAAGGTCTGCCTATGATGTGCTGGGTGCCATAAATGTATTATCTCACTTAATCCTTACATTAAGTTGATTTTATCACTCTCCAATAGCTAAAGACACCTGGGGTTAGAGTGGTTAGTTCACCCTCCCAAGGTCACACAGCTGGGAATTGGCAGGTCCACTCTGACGTCTGACATCAAAATCAACTTCTTTCCAAACTGTCGATCTGTCAATGAGCTGCGACTTGACCCTGAACTGGTAGGAGAAAATGCAGCAATATCGATCCTGTGATGTGGACTGGGAAAGAAAGCACCCACCCGCCATTACCACGGGGCCCATCGTCAGCACCTGGTGTGAATGACTCTGATGGAGGCCCACCTCAGTCTCTGCTGCTGAGCCTCCTCCTGAGCATAGTAGGGAAACTGAGGCAACTGAACAGGCTTATTAATAGGCAGAACCAGCTCTGCCCTGTTGGTTTAGAGAAAATTGACAGATGTCATCATCATCGACTGGAGCTCTACTGACTAAAGTTGACTAGCAGCTCTATCAGCCCTAAGACGGGCTCACAGGGAATCGTGGGCAAGCACGCTCAGGGCCTATTAAATGCAACTGCTCTTTTGGAAAAGGATCCCTTGTGTTTCTTGCAAAAATTCACAATAAAACAGGGAAATTTCCTGGTGGGCGCCCATGGACATCGGCTGACCACAATCCGAAAGAGAAGGACAAACAATTAATTACTCCGTTTCAGGAGCCCTTTTTGTTCAATGAGTGAAACCCAAGAATGTATGTGCCCACTTGCACGTTTTGGGGTTTCTGTCATAAAGGATGGAGGATTAGCACTCTATAACTTTACCCTCTACTTGCAGGGGGAGTAATTACTTGCTAGAACGACAGTCATTCATTTCCTTCTATGCTACAGTCATAACTCTAAACTATTTTAACATCTTTGAAGAGAATTAATTAGCTCTTCTGTTGATACTTCTAAAGCGCTTTAATGCAGGTCTGGTTTTAACTCAGCCTTTAAAAGAATTTCCATGGCAGCCATTTAACAGATAACAGACTTTTCAGGAAATGCCCAATGCTTTGTAGTATCTGAAAGGAATCATGTTTGATGGACATTTGTGCAATTAAGAAATATAATTACTCATTGATAAAAGTTGATGAAAAATCCCTTAAAAATGAAAGGTATGTCTTATAATTGATTTTTTTCTGTAGACAGAAAATAATATCATGGCCAATTTCTTTAATTATAAGGAAACTTTAAAGTAGAGGACAGTACTGAGTGCCAGGAAAATCACAAATTATTTAAAATCTCCTGAGTGAAATTCATCATTTCTCCCAATGGCACATTCCTGCGTCTAACGGACATTTTCATTCCAGATCTTCTTCTTAGTTTATCCTTGAATCAGATTTATTGAAAGCCACTGGGCACCTGCTGTATGCCAGGGTAATTTGGCAATCATTAATTTGAAATCCGCAAAACCAATTCCACACAACAGGTTGTAGTAAAGTAGCAAAAACGTCCCCCAACCCCCCACTTTCCAGATGAGCAAATGCAAGTTTTGGAAAAATCAATTCACATGGTTAAAATCACACAGCCGTAAGGGCCAGAACCAGAACTTGAACCCAGGGCTTCAGCCTACAGTCAAGCTGCACCTGCTTTGCTAAGGGGCAGCTGTGGAAATGTCACCCGCTGTGGTCCTGTGCACACCTGTCTCTTCTCATCCCGGTCCCTACGCTAAGAGAGTTGCTCATTTCAGGCCTGCTGCTAGAAGCTGGGTCTGTAGTGTGTATTGCTCAGTGAAAGCAATCCTGATATAAAAAGCGAGTTTACAGAAGCATCACTGTGTCTTATTTGATCGGGATTAATAATATATGGATATCTGTATTTTTTAAATCTTCCTCAGCCGTTTCTTGGGTAGGAAGAAAGAGTTGAGAAACACGCTTAAAATCTATGAACCCAATTCCATTGGCCTCTCTCACAAATCTCATTTTCTGCAAACCATCTGCACTTTGCCTTTGCTGCCTTGGGACTCATCCCTCATAATTAACGTGGAGTGACCCTGGAAGAGACTGCCAGCTCCAGGATAGGACTGTGGCCAGTTTCCTTCCTGTCGAATCTCCTCAACATCTTCTTGCTTATTCAATATTTAGGTAAAAAAAAAAAAATCAACGACTTTTTCTAAAGCTAAGACAGGTCTGTAGGTGTAGCTGTGGAGGCAAAACACATCCGTATAATTGAAAGAACATGAGAAGTCAACAGACCTTTCTTGAAATCCTTGTGACTTGATTTTGGCTAAGTAATTTACTCTCTCTGAATGTATGAAATAGGGCTAATCACAGATACCTCTTGGAACTGTTGGGAGATCACGGATGGGCCTCAGAGAGAACTGACACCAGAGCATCATACTCAGAGAAAATAGAAATCATCTCCAAAAATACCTTGGAAAGCAATGTATATCTGTATAAATGTACATCTGAGGTCTCTTCAAAGGTGACAAACATGGCCGACAAATGGCAATACACATCCGACTCAGCCATGGACTTGAAAGTCAGATTGCCTACATTCAAATCCTGACTCCGTCGTTTCTTAGTCGTGTGTCCTTGGATGTGTTTGTAGGTCCTGTCTCTGCCTCAGTCTGTTCATCTGTGAAATGAAGGTAATAATAGTATTTACCTCGGAGGCCTAGAAACTACGAGAAATAGAAGAGCCAAGATAGAACAAATCTTTTCGAGGCCGGTTGCCTTGCTTCCTGGAAACCTATCTCAATTGTAAGTAGGCTGGACAGAGCTTGTGGAATTTAGATGCATGGTCTGTGTGTGACCTCTTCCTCCCTCCTATTTTCCTGACCACCACCCTCACCCCTGTCCCAACATCCAGTTCCACTGGTCTTGAATTCTGGAGGGCCATCTTTTTGTACAGCTGAGGCCTAGAGTCTCAGAATTCAATGCATTACTAGATGTAAAGAACAGTGCCTGGGACATAGTCTAGAAAGTGCCATGGTAATTATCCTTAAAACCCTTGACCCAAGTAAGTCCCCAAGGTCCCACATTGGGCGGCAGCTGCCCCAGTCTGTCAGCTCTTTCTCTCCCTAACAGTCCTGCCTCCCTGGCTAATGCCCTCCACCTGTCTCTCAAACATCTTCACATTCCCCCATCCCCATAGGCCGAAGCTCCTCCTCAGGTAACATGGTGGACCCCTTTTCCTACTTGCCTCATTTCTTCAACCAGCATCCCAACCTTTATTCCTGTCAGCCTCACAGGCGTTGTCAAGGGCCTGGAGAGGCAGCAGGTCATAGGATACTTTTGTCACACACACACACACACACACACACTGTTATATATTTTCGGTGCTTGGCACCTAGTTGGCACTCCATAACTTTGAGTTCCCTTCGCTCTTTAATATTGGTTACAGAACAAAGGCAAAGTGACCCATTTCAGATGTTCATGGGAAGTCTGATACCACCAATTTCTTCACATCCCCAGTGTGTTAATACACCTACCTGATGATCTGGATTCTGAAAACCAGAACCACAAACACGCACAGGCTCGAGGCACACGCAACCTGAGGCTCCACAGTTGGACTGTCAAGCGTAGCAGCCCCTAATCACATGAGCCTACTTCAGTTGGAATAATTAAAATTAAATAAAGTTAAAAATTCAGCTCCTCAGGCACATTAGCCCCATTTCAAGTGCCCAACTGCCAGATACGACGAATGGCTATTACACTGGGCAGCACGGCCATGGAACCTCTCTGCCACAGCAGAAAGTTCTACTGGATGGCGCTGGTGTGTCTAGAGAGATAAAACAGAGCATTTCAGCCCTTTTGGAGCCTCCAGGGCTCGGCTGCAGAAACCGAGCCCCCAAGTGTCCAAGACTGTTGCAGCCGGATATCAGGGCAGAGGCGGGGCAGTGCTCAGGACGGTGGGAAAAAGAAGACAGACTCGAGGTCGGCATCCAAATTCTGCAAGCTCTAGTCTGCCTAAGGTCAAGATGGATTCCCAAGAAACAAGGCAGCATGCCTTGAAAAGGTTCCTTCTACCTCAACCAGTCTAGCTCTTGGGGCTGAACCTCTTGGGACAGGAACTCTGAGATCATTTCTTGCCTTTTCAAGTGGAGCAGATGTTGGGAGCAATTATCAGGACGTTTCAAAGAGAAAAATGTGTGAAATAAGTTATCAGCAAGGTTAATGCAACACGTAAGCTTTCTGCCCTGAGTTATCCGGATTATTGCTTTGATTCTTACGCGGACGTAATCTGAGAATCTGTTGCCCACGCTTGCTTGTGACTTGTTCCTGCTGTGAAGTGAGAACCGCAGGAGATGAGAACGGCCGCAGTCAGTAGGACGTGCTCACAAACGTGGTCTGGCCAATGGCAGAGTTCGCTGAATGGAATCTTGATCGTCAACTGGTTCTTTAGAAGTTGGAGAGGCTGCCAAAATGGATTCTCAAAGGCATCCTGCCTTTCCAGGGCCCCCTGCCTCTGGGCCTTTCTTTGCCGCTGTCTCTGGAAGGTTTCCACATGCAGTCCTGACCAAATGGGATTTCTAGATTTTTTTACAAGGTATTTTTTATTTTGTCTCCCTCTCTCTCTCTTTTTTAATGTTTACTTACTTACTTTGAGAGAGAGAGAGACAGAGAGGAAGATACTGTGAGCGAGGAAGGGGCAGAGAGAGGAAGAGAGGGATCCCAAGCAGGCTCCACGCGGTCAACGTGCTCAATGGGCATGCGTGACGTATCAGGGTACTTCTACGTTGGGAAAGCAGCTGTCCAAAGTAGTCGATCAGGTGTCTGAGGAAGGATGAGGAGGATATATACTGCCACAACCTCCAGGCCAACCTGTGAGTGTACAAAGCAAGCCAGCGGCCTCATTGGCACCTGGCAGCTTAGGGAGACTTCTGAAGCCCCCTGCCTTAGTTTCCCTTCTTTTTCTGTCACTTTTCCTACTGCCCCACAGCACCCCACACAGAGACACATTCTGACGCTTACACAATATGTGAGGGCTTCTTTAGAAAAAAGGGTAAACAGTTGTGAACACAATTTAAGTCGAAAAGGGCATATTATTTAGACTTTGAAGTCCTAGAATCATAGAAATTCAGTGCCCTTCCTCTGAGATCTCTTCAGGCAATTCACCAGAAATGCTTACATAGCATTGCTTCCTAATGGCAACCTGGCTTTTCCTCTCTACCTAGAACATTCTGGTTGTTGCCTGCAACAAGGAGTACTTGCGGGAGCCACGCAGGTGAGGGTCTCAGAAGTTCAAGCTTTATTAGCTTCACAGAAAATCCACCTCTGGGTGTAGCTCACAGGGTTGTGGATGGGCTCATAGGGTGAGCCCAAGTACGACAGCTCTCCAGTTTTTTTCTTTCACAAATAAGAAAATGGCCCCACTCTCCCATAGCTTTTAACATTAGGAATGAGAACCGGGTCTCCTGATTCCCAGACCTGATTCCTCTAAACCACTTTGGTAAGAAGAAGCATCGTGGAGTGGACAGAGACCGAGCTTGGAGTCAGAAGCCCCGAGTTACAAATCCCTGAAGTGCGTCTTCCTAGCAGCGATATCTCGGGCAAATCACACAGCTTCTCTGAACCTTTGTTTCTTTGTCTCTTGGGCTTGTTGTGTGCACTAAATGAAATAATACATTGCAAATGCACAAAACGTGGTCGGTGCTTAATAAACGTTGACGGCCTTGTGGCGCTAATGCCATTTCTTGGACTATGCCTTTCCATGGGAGGGTGTGTGTTTACAGCAAGAGAGAGTGAAATTAAACGGTATAACTAACATTTGTTAAATTGTGTTTTGCAAGTCTAAACGAAGAGGAACCACACATCCTTATGCCGTTTTTACAATTCAAGCAGCCCAGGTGTTGGGTTCCCAGAGTATAACTGGCTATAAAATTAGCTCTAACCATGTAGGAAAATAAAGTACAGAAGTAATTTACAATTAATGTATTCTCCATTCTGCTCTTGATATCTTCGTGGTTAGTTTAACGCATTTAAAAATATGAATTCAAACCAATACTTAAAATATGGGGTATCGATTCTGTTTCCTATTTTACCTGGTGACAAAAGAGATTTCATGCTGTCATATACACATTCAAGCAGAAAGCCATTTTGCTTTTTCCATTTGTTTTCATTACTTTTTTTCTATATTTGTTCTTTGACACTGTTTGTATTGAAGCCAGGGTTTGCCTTCTTTTCACTTTATCTCTCCATGGCAACAGATAGATTGCAATGCCACACACAAAAATGCAGAATTACAACCGCCCTGCCAGATCAAGCAGAAAGAACTGTATACAGTGTAACCAGTAATGGAAACTCGGGATAGTTAATGAATAAGCCAAATCTTTCTTTTTCAGATAGAATATAAATCACCATTCCTTTTTATATCTTCTCTCTTCTCCCTAGGAAAGATCCCTAGTAGGCACTCAATAAATAATTGTAGAATGAATGACTGATTGACTATCACTGTTTCCTTTTCCAAGCTTTTGCCGGTCATCTGAGTCGTGATGTAGTTAAGAGATTGTAACTGTAATTATTGTAACGTATTGAATGCTTTCCTTCCACAGTGCACTGTAGAGAATACTTTACATACAAGAGTTCATTACGTCATAACTACAGCCCCATGGAGTGGTCATTATCATCTCCTTTTGCAGATGAAGAACCAGAGGCTCAGACAGGTTAAGTGCCGCGTTCACAGCTAAGTGGAGGAACAGAGATTTGCTCCTTTAAAGTCCGTCTGATGCTAGGGCTTGGCTTCTTAGCCTCTCTGCTGGCATGCACACCCAGAATTTTGCTCAGAGATCAATGTCAACTCTATGGATCCATTTCTTCCTTGAGCTACTGCTCCCACCTCGATTTTAAAGGGGGTACATCTCCTCATCTCTAATGTGTTCCTTGTGCTTTCTCAGAGGTTTCTGACAGTGGCTCTATATTACAATTCCAGTTTCCTTCAGTGTCTAGGATTTGTTTGACACAGACACCTGAACTCATCTGAAAATAGATACAAGCCCTCTTTCTTTATACTGTTTGTTACAGTCCTTCCAGTACCAATTCCACATTCTTTTCCTACGATTGTTCTTTCATGATTCATTCTTGGGAGCCATATTTGCTCTTCCTTCAATATTTACTCCAAAGTCCTGTTGGCTTTTTTCTCTGCACCCTCATTCAGACCTGTTCTTTCTTTTCCAGTTTTGCAGCCTCTATCAGATCAAGACACTTACACGACACCCCTAAATTATTGCAGCAGTCTCCTGAACATTCTCCTTTAAGATCTCCATCCCACTCAGTTCTCCTGCTAAAGCATTTAGGACTCTTCTGTTTAGGAGTTTACTGCAGCTTTACGTCTCTTCAAGGATAGGTACCAAATCCCTTCACTGTCCTTGAACAAGCCCATTTTCTCATTCTTCCAAAGATCAGACCTAGACTAGCAAATCTGTAGGTCTCTGACATAGGGTCTACTGATATCTGTCTCTAAACTTCCCCTGCACCGCTCTTCTGATTGAAATTTCCTCTCGGCTCCTCTCTGTCAAAATGTGTCCTTTCCTTCCATGATTAGACACCAAGCTTCTTTCTCTCACTTCTGCCAGTAACTAGTTTCGGATGGTGGACAAGCCTCTTACATTTCTATCTTTTTAGGCAATTAACCAGAAATGCTTACATAGAAATGCTCCCCCAAAGATTGGCTGTCCTGGGCTTCCTGGTGCCCTCCCCAATTAAGGCTTCCCTTTGGCTTGGTGCCCAGGAGGTTTTACGACTTAGAGCAAGGCACCCAAGTAAAATTGTAGGTGAACAAGGACCAGGTCATTCTTTTTGTGGAAAAATGAGCCACCTCTCAGGCAGATCAAACTGAATAAAAAGATCAAGCTTCATAATAATAATGCAGAAATTCTGGATCTGAAAATGGACTCTCTTCAAACACCCATAGGTAAGCACCCCTTGAAAAATCTTCCCATTCCCCTAGAAATACAAATGCTCCAGATTGGAGATCACTGGGACTGCAGGATACTTGAAGGTTTTTCCAGTGATAAGGTTCCATATGATTTGAGTTTAAGCTTCTGTCTGGGCATCCTGGGAGGTGCAAATCCTGGAGCCAAATGATCGACATTCAGATCTCAGTGCGTTCCACCACCTACTACCTGTGTGAGTAACATTACACATCCGCTCCTTGACTAAAGAGAAATAATAGTAGTGTCTCTCTCACAGAGACGTGAAGAACAAATGATTTAGTGCAAGGAAAGCACTTAGAACAGTGTCTGGCACATATTTTAAATACTTAATAGATATGAACTGCTATACTTAGAGAGATGCCCTAGCAAGTGTTTGAGAAGTCAGTCTTCTGTACGGTTGAGGGGGTATCTGCATACAGGCAGTTATGTAAATTGTGTGCAATGGTGCTTCCGAGGAAGTCCTTTCATTCAACAAATGCCTACTGATCACCCACTAACTATGTGCTAACGGTCCCTCACCCTGCCAGAGCTAACAGCTCGGAAGGGAGAGTTACGTCAGTGCGTGCTATCATGCAACTTAGGGACAAAATGATTGGTCGACCATACTTGCTACAGGAAGTCAGAAAAGAGGAGAGCAGGAAGGACAGATGCCTTAGGAACTAACTGTGCCTTGGACAAATGTGGAGGGGGCTGAGCATTTTACCCGTGACCTGAGCATCACCAGAAGGGTTAGTACAGGAGACTAAGTTGGTGAGAGAGAGTGAGGGCGCTCAGTCAGCCGACGTTGAATCTTAATGGGGAAGAGATAATGGTCCCTAGCCAACAAGATGGCAATTGATAGCAAAGTTCTGTGTCCATGCCCCAAATGTCAGCTACGCAAGTTGAGGAGTAGGTAATCTTAAACTGTCAGTAGTTCATGTGAAAAAAAATCCAGAAGGAAATTAGGGGCCAACTGACTGATTGCAAGCTTAATACAGGCGGGATTTTTTCAGTCTGGGCTGAAATTCCTAACCCAGACTAGGAGGCTATGACAAGATCAAGTGAAGTGATCTTTGAAGACTATTAGGGGGCTGATTTTGGTTTTAAAATAATACAATGCTTTAAGATACGTAGTTTTAAACTCTAGTTCTTAAGCTTTGAACTTAACTTACAAACCCTATCATTTAATTCTAGTAAATTTAACAATAATTTTTAAATGAACTTTGAATAATACTTGGCCCTGATTATAAATGTAAAGATCTCAAGACATTTAAACTATGTTTATAAATTTAATATAGTCCGTTATATTTAAAAAAACTGTTTAATGTCTCACTTAACAGAAGACAAAACTTCCCAAGTGCTTAAGCAATTATAATAAAAATAAATTGTATTTATAAACATGACTCAAGCTCTCTTAAATGTTCCAATACTATTATACACTTAGTAAGATTTGCACTTAAAATCGTAAGTCTAAGTCACATCCTCAGTTACATATTTTATTTTATTTTATTTTATTTTATTTTATTTTATTTTATTTTAAGTAGGCTCCACACCCAGCACGGAGCCCAACGTGGGGCTTGAGCTCATGACCCTGAGATCAAGACCCAAGCTAAGGTCAAGAGTCAGACACTCAACCGACCGAGGTGCCCCAGCTACCCAGGCGACCCTAAACATTTGAAACTGGAGTAATAAGGTTGGCTCTCAAAACAATTTCTAAATATTTCAAATGTAAATACTAAATATGTATCGATTCCTTGATATAAAAAGATTAATATCTTGGGTTTTAATTTTTAAAACATGTTACACAATTTTAAATCTTCCCAAGGTTTAACCCTTAACTATTTTACTTTTACTGCACAGTTTAGGTGTTTACTTTCTAACGTAATATGGGGAGTGGCCTTTTCTGCATGAGATGAAAAATGACCAGAGATTTCAGTGGGCCGCTGTCTGCATTTGCTTCTTGGAAAAGCTGGATGGAATGCTTTGAATCCAATTAGTTTTTATGGAAATTACTCCATAACTTCAAAGGGTTTATGGGGTAGAAGGGGAAGAAGAAAGGAAAAGTAACCTATTTCCCTGGATTCAAGTTTCATACATTACCTCGTTTTTATTCTTGTCACAGATGTTTGTGATTCCTACCTAAATTGACCATTTGACTGGATTTTGCATTTGTGTGGTTCTCAAGGGAAGTGTTTTTCTCTTCTAACTCTAAAAGCCCTTGTACTTAACAGAACAGTCCAATTTTTTCCCCCCACGTATTTGTGATTGCTTTAGGGTCACACACAACTCTTGTAATCAGTAATAAGACATACAATTAGATTCTGGATATCTCTCCAGATTTTGCCTTAATTTTTACCCCAACCTGCAAGGCCATGCGGATACTCCAAATCTATCATATTTGGCGCTGGGCAGACTGCGTCAGGTGCCTTCTGTCCAGTGCTACCCCAGGGGATTTGAAAATGCATGACAACACAATAAATGCCTACCAAGGGGGCAGCCATCTGGACTGCATGGGGACTGGAAACCAACATGCGTGCAGGAGGGCACAAGGGAGACATAATAACTCTCTGCAAACGTGTGAACAAGTGTCCCGTGGAAGAAGAAGAAGTAGACTTCTTTTATTTGGCTCTGCTGATTAGATGTAACAGAGTAGCAAACTTTCTAACTTTCTAACAATGGGGTTTCTCCCAAGGGAACAGGTTACCTTGGGAGATAGTTACCCCCTACTAGCTGAAAGTATCCAAGCGAACCTGGGTACCCATCTGTCGAAGATGTACTAGAAGAGACTAACAATAGCCAAGAGGCTGACTTAAATGATTCATAAACTCGCTCCCACCTTTAAGAATCTCTGATTACAAAAAACAGAGCTCACAAAGCTAGATGGCTCATAAAAGGCATCTAAATGTCAAAAACGTAATGCCGTCATTATATTGCCCCACTTATGGCCTCATGGGCACGTCAAACCTCCTGAGGCTGAAAGCCTTCCTTTTTCCTGGGACAGAAAGCCTTTTGAGTTTGACAAAGAGATTAGAAGGGAGATGGATCAGGGAAGTGGTGGAGGGAGAACGTAGGGGGGAGGGGAGGCGTTGCAGCCACAGCTGGAAGAAATTAGAGCCACAATAGAAATCAAAAGGAACAGATACCCTGAAAGAAGCGAGAAAACAGTGCCCCTCTGCAGTTTGGAAGGGGCAAAATGGTGGAAAAAGCTTTCCTTGAGATAAAGCCCTTGAAGACACAGGTACCCACGTATATATGTATATGCTTGTGTGTTTGAACACGCGTGTGCATGAAACAGGCAAAGGGAATTGACCTGAGTTAACTAATTACAGTTTATCAGGTATGGGACAAAATAAGTCATTTAGCCACTTCGCTATTAATCATTATATTTTCATAGTAGTATTAGCTAACGTTTATTGAATGCCTACTCAGTGACAGGGGCTGTACCAGACATTTTCCATGTTCTTTCGTGTTCCATATAAGGTACAGATTTGGCATGATAAAGTGATCAGAGAAGACAGGGAAGCCTGAAGAGCATTGTAGAAAGATGTCCATTGACCACTCTTCAGATTACACAATTAAACGTTCCGATTCACTGGTCAGACACCTGGCTTTGAAACTAGGCTCCCCTATTTTACAGGTATGAAAAGTTTTAACTCCTGAAAACCTCAGCTTTCCTAGATGTAACATGAGGGATAAATGATATATCCACTATTTCACAGTGTGATAGACGAGACAATGGGGCGCCTGGGTGGCTCAGTCGGTTAAGCGTCCAACTTCGGCTGGGGTCATGATCTCACGATTTGCGAGTTTGAACCCCATGTGGGGCTCCCTGCTGTCAGCGCAGAGCCTGTTTCAGATTCTCTGTCCCTCTCTCTCTCTGCCCCTCCCCTGCTTACACTCTCTCTCTCCCTCTCAAAAATAAACATTAAGAAACCAAAACAAACAAACAAATAAGACAATAGGTCCAAAATGGAGTCACTTGTGTGAACTCCATGTCATCAGGTAGAGACTTAACTCAGTTACAGTTTCAGCCCTTCCAGAAATGGAGTCTTAAACCAGTCAGGAATCACCCGATCAGAACTAGTTAGGTCATCTGCCTGATAGCCCCTCCCATCCCACAAAGGAAAGTAACCTTACTGTATCACCAACTGCTTTTTTGCCTGGTGTAACTAACTGCCTTGTTTCATTCCGTACATACAGCTCCTCGGAGCCCCTTTCTCTCTGCAAGATTGGATGCTGCCAGATTCAAATTGATTTTTGCCCAAACAAACTCTTAAAAATTTTAAATATGGCTCAGTTTATGTTTTAACAATACGAAGAGTTGTCAAAATTAAATGAGGAAACGCATGTAAAATTATCTCTATAGTACTTGGCACACAATAAGTACTCAGGAAATGGAAACTATTCCTCTCTCATACCGGTGGGCAAACTTTTTCTCTGATGGGCCACATGGCAAATATTAGGCTTTGTGGGCCATATGGTTTCTGTCACAACTATCCCACGGCCCAGTGACTTTATTTCTGGACGCTGAAATTTGACTGGAATAAAACTTTCACCTATCATACTACGATTTTCCTCTTCTTTTATTTTTTTTCAGCTATTAAGAATGACAAGAACCGGGTTTTTTTTTTGCTCGCAGTCTGTGGGCCCTAGTTTATGACTCCTGTTCCAGCAATCAGAAAACCTGTGCTTCCATTCCACAGCAGGTACCAGCGAGGCTGCTCAGGCCTCGGATCCTGTCACCAGAATTCTCTTTCCTCTTAAACATCTCATTGCTTCTCCTCAGCCACAAAATGAAAAATAGCTTTGCTAAGTGCCCCCACTGTGCTAAATGTTGCAACGGAAAAAGGACTGCCCTTCGATGCTTCCGATTCTGCTAGAGAGGCAAAGAGTAAACTCAGGGAAAGCTGATGGCCCCTGCCCCCTTGCTCTCCCAACATATCCGTCAAATCCTGCCTGCTTCCTTACTAAGGGCATCTTCACACTCCGTTTCTTGCTTCCTAGTGCCACAGATTTCCTCCCCAACCTAGATCCCATGGCAGCTACTTGAAACTGACCTTTCAAGCAACGGGGACTCCCTAAAAGTTGGTGGTTTTTTTTTTTTTTTTTTTTTTTTTTTAAATTTACACGTAACAATACAGGGAAACACAGTGTGACCAAGTCCCTTGGTGGGCTTTCATTACCATCTTTTTATCAAAACTGTGTTCACTGATGAGCTCTCAAATAAATTAACATTTCTATCCTACTGCGAACTGGAAAGGGGACATCAGCAAGGCTTTTTACAATGCATGGAGATGTTCATACAACTTTCCTGGAGAGTGACTTGGTAACATCTATCAAGGTATTTAAAGTTGCCAGTGCTGTTGACTGCGTAATTGACCTTCTAAGAATGTGCCCCAAGGAAATAACCATACTCATACACAAAAATTTATGAACAAGATGTTCATCACAGCCTGTGTCCCTCAGACCAAATTCTTGAGAGAAAGACTCATCACTTGCCATAGTTGGACCTATGGTTCCCTGCCCCCTGCCTCCCCGCCTCCTGCTGCCCCTGTGTCTGATGCCTATCTCTGGTCCAATCAGCTATGACTTCAAGGGTTGAGAGGTGAGCAGGGTCATGTGATAATCAAGGTCGTCGCCCTCCGGGGATCGTGGTTAGGGAGACAATACTTTCCATACGATATTTAATGACACAAGAAAATATCCACAATGTAATGGCAAGTGAAAAGAACAGAATATAACCAGTACATGGGATAGACCTTAATTTTTAAACTACAAAATTATTCAAAAAGAAAAAGATACTTACAAAAAATGAATTATTCAGGAACCAAGATATATATGTACATATCATCGAAACCTATTTGTGAGGAAACTCTTAAAGTTATTTCTCTACCCTTACGAATGTTTGATACGTGCCCCCCTTAATGCCATGCCGGACCCATCAGTCCTACAGCCTGATGCAGCCAAGCACAGCTCCAACAGTTCAAGTGGAGTCAGGATTTGTTCCTTCATTTCCTTAAGGCTACAAAGAAAAGTGGTAGCAACACAAAGTTTTTGACACATGCCTACAAGTAGAAATTGCAAGGTATCACGAATATTGTAATTCTTTCAATTATCTTTTCAGCAACCTGTAGCTGCATAACACAAACACACGTATACATTTTTGCACATGAACACACACACACACACAGAAAACCACTGAAGGATGCACCCCAAAAGGCGAGTGGTCATTACCTCTGGGTGATAGGATTACTGCTGTGGCTTGTTTCCTTCTTTATATCTTTCTGTATTTTGCAGATTTTCTGCAATAAAACTGTCTTTCCTTTATAGTTATAAACAGTAAGCATTTTTTTAAAGATTAAAAGGAAACCCATTGAAAGGTAGCAGAATATGAAACACCAACATATGACTGAAGGAGTTCAGGACATAGCACCCCAAAATACGCTGCTTTGGCACATTGATTATTTTGAGCCATAGGCACTTAAAAAACAGCAAAAGTGGGGAGAGACTCTCTCTGAACTCCCCTTATCTGCCTAAAGACTCATCCTCCAGAAGCAGCTCCATTGTCATAGGCCCCTACCTGCAGTTTCATCAACAAGGAAGATTGACTGTTATCCCGGGACAGGACAGTAGAAGTGGACTTCTACTGTGTCCCCAGCTATCATACCATTCTCCTATTTTTCTTTTTTTTTTTTTTAAATTTTTTTTTAATGTTTATTTATTTTTGAGACAGAGAGAGACAGAGCATGAATGGGGGAGGGGCAGAGAGAGAGGGAGACACAGAATCGGAAGCAGGCTCCAGGCTCTGAGCCATCAGCCCAGAGCCTGACGCGGGGCTCGAACTCACGAACCGCGAGATCGTGACCTGAGCCGAAGTCGGACGCTCAACCGACTGAGCCACCCAGGCGCCCCTCATTCTCCTATTTTTCTAAGGTCTTCTTCATCTCTCCTAAAAATCAGTTACTCTCCCCTAAGAGGCCTACATACCCCCACCCCTTTCCCTGTTACAGGGTATTTAGGCCTGAATTCAAAGCCACCTCAGGGAGTAACTTATTTTTGTCTAAGAATCATCCATGTATACATGAGGTATACGTGTTGACAAACTTCTCCTCTTGTATTTTAGGGGCCTCGGCGAAGAACTCAGAAGCGTAGAGGGAAATTGTTTTCCCTCCTCCGTGGAATTCTTTTACAAATAATAACAATAATAATCACAACCATGCCAGATATCATTCCTGAGCTTGCTGCCCCCCTCCCCCCACCCCCAGTCTTCTCTCTGTTCTTCTATATGGGAGGTGGAGCCTCACTGCAGGGGGGGATAAAGCCATGTTGATTAGCCTGGAAATGTTCTCTGTGCTGCCATCTTCCATTTGCTTCTCCAGATCTACACTCTTCTTTCCTCTGCCTTGTGCTATGGTAGACTGACGCATACGGGTCTGCATCACCAGCCTCCTTTGTCCTCTGGGATCCGTTGGATTCGGCCAACCTCAAGGCAGGGTGTAGGCCAGCAGAGAAACTGAGGGCAGCAGCGTTGGCCAAAAGCCACAGCTACCTGTCCCTGTTACTCCTCTCTCTGTAAGTCCTGATAATTGGTTTCTCCCCTTGTGTCTTCAGGCCTGGTAGTGGTAAGGTCCCCACTGTGACTGCTGCAGAGCCCTGCACCCTTTCTGCCACATTCCCTAAGAGGTGGAAACCAACCTTTGTTCAACTCTCGTTAAAGACCCAACTTGAGTGCGCCCTCTGTTTCCTGCTGAGTCGCTAATAAATATTCACACTGCTCCACACATCCTGCCCCACGCCGCTCCCCACTGCTTATGTTCCTCCTGCTGACTCTCCAGAATTCTCCCACAATGAGGTCCCCACCACATTCATAGCTGGATCCTGGAACCGCTCAGGCCTCGCAGGCTTCCTTTCCACTCAGCTCTCTCCCCCCAGAGATCCGGAAGTCAGAGGATGCGGCCTCTCACAGGTTCATGGAAACCTTCCTCCTGGACAATCTCTGCTCCTTACTGCTTCCCCATTGTTGGCGGCTGCCCAGACTGCGGTGACACCCCAGATATTCCACCTCTGCCCCTTTCTCCTTTCCATATCATGAGATGGTGTCCACTTTTATTTTCAATCCTCAAACCTAACCTTTGCCGTACACACACACACACACACACACACACCAAGAGGCTTTGTATATGGTGTTCAGCTATTAGTGAAACTAAAAAGAAATAAAAGAGTACATCTCCACCCTCTTTCTTCGGTAAAACTCCTTCCCATCATACTAGAGGACACCCATGTGATGCCACGGACTCCCATAGCCCACCACCTCCAGACATGCCCAGAAACATATGAATCCTAGTTTTTTGGACAAGGCCCTTAGTTTTCCAAGTTATGCCACCAGGAATGGGCCACACAAGCCCCTAATGGGGTCAGTGAATGGAGTTAGCCGATAGAGTGAGAAGGCCTTCTGGATCCACGGCTGGGTGATTAGCAGATATTCAGCCCGCAGAGAACTGCAAGAATGATGTGAGAAGAAAGACCAGATTCAGCTTGAGTTTCGCACGTGCCCTAGAAAACCATCTCTCGCATTTACCCTTCCGTCTTGCTTGTTTGTTTGTCTTTTTCTACTCTCTCATTCTCCCCCTCTCTCCTCGTGTCCTCATACCTTTACTTCTCTTCCCATTAGGGTGGTGCTGTTCATAGCCCATGGCAGGTCCAGGGCAGCCTGGCCTGAGACATCTCATCATCACACTGACAAATAAACCAAGTGTTGAACTAGAACCTTGGTGGGAACGTTTGATTAGGATTCGACATACCTGCTGTTCCACAGCCTGAAGACCCGCCTTGACTTGGATCTTTTCAGAGCATTCCACTTGGGGAAGCACCTGGCTTTGGTTTTGTTCATTTTCTCCTTTGTATTCAGCACTGGGGGCATTAAACTTTATCTCCTCTGAACCCTCCTGGTTGAACTTCAGGGTAATCTTAGAGTGATCTTAAGTTCTTTTCCTCAATCTCCAAAAGCTTATCAACTCTGTATGAATCTAAGATACTTCAGAAAGCAATATGGGGGTTGCCATCTAGGTGGGGAACATGGTATAGCTACTGTGGAATACGAAGGGTATTAAAAGGGAGTTTTCCGGATGCCTGCGTGGCTCGGTTGGTTGAGTATCCTACTCTTGGTTTCAGCTCAGGTCATGATCCCAGGGTCATGGGATTGAGCCACACTCAGTATGGAGCCTGCTTGGGATTCTCCCTCTTTCTCTCTCTCCCTCTTCCTCTGCCCCACACGTTCAAGGGTGTGAGTGCACGCTCTCTCTCTTTCTCTCTCAAAATAAATAAAAATCAATAAGAGGGAGTTTTCTGCTAGCCATCATAACGGTAATAACAGACATGCATAGTGAGAAAGTTAAACAGCAAAATTTAGAAACGGTTCCAGAGGGTCCTCAAGGCAGTACGATGCCATCCTTGCTAAGGGCTGTCTTCTACACAGAACCTGGCATGTAGCGGTCACATACCGTCACATAAACGTCAGTCAATTAAAAGCAGAAGGAAGCCTCCCAAGGAGCCCCCACAGCCAACCCCTCCGTGGTTCCACCACCTTCCTGGGTCTTCCTCGCCAACGTCAGCCCCATTGCAATTTCAGAAATCATTTCCTCTCACCTGCTTTGGCTTCTTCCTTTCCCGCCTGTCTGAGTCCATTTGGGCTGCTCTAACAGATACCATAGCCTGGGTGGCTTAAAGAGCAAACCGGTGTTTCTGATGATTCTGGACATTGGAAAGTCCAAGATCAAGGCACCAGCAAATTCAGTGTCTGGTGAGAGCCTGCTTTCTAGTCCCCAGAGGACCATCTTTTCACTGTGTTCTCACATGGAGAACAAAGTTCTGTCAAAGGACCTTTCTGGGGTATATTTCATAATGGCATTAATCCCATTCGCAAGAACTCCACCCTCATGACCTACTTGCCTGCCTAAAGCCACATCTCCACGTACCGTCACACTGCAGATTAGGTATCCACATACGAATTTGGGGAGGACACAACCATTCGGTCTATAACACCACACATAGCACTTGGTATAATCCACTCAATTTAAATGCTTGGGCTTTCACTAAATCACAGAAAAGAGCGTCATGTCAAGCAGCCTCTTAAATACAGCCCTGCAAACACCATAGAGGCCAGGAACACCAAGAAAAACAGTGGCAACAAACAAACGCTCCATAACTTACTCTGACACACCAGTCAGGAAAAATCTCTTTCTATCCTACTGGTCTAGATTTCACCGGAGGCAGCACTGGGAGAGTGGGGTGTAGCAGGCCCTTGGCTATAGGCCAGTGAGATATAGCTCAGGGGGAGGACTGGTGAAATACACCCAGGACTGAAGGAGTTTGGCCATCGGTCCCACCCATTTGGCTTTGGATCACATGTTGCCTTACATTGATTCCGATATTATTGTCTTCCATCTCCATTTATTTCTTGATTCTCATTTCCTTTATTGCAGTTATATAGCCTGCCTCACCCACGACACTCTAGTTCTTATAAGAGCAGGAACCTGGATATATACCTCTTTATATGACCCGTGTAATTCTACAGGTGCTTGATAAATACCAATCAAAATAAATCATGACTCTTAAAACTTTAAACAAACCCTCTCTCCAAAGTAAGATCCTAATTATTGTAGTCTTTCTTCTCTGATAAGTGGTTCTTCCAAGGCTGAATATTTACAGTTACTAATCTCCAAATGATATTCCTTATGTGCAAAGAAAGGTATTTCAGCTACAGAGAGTCAAGTTTTTAGAGAAGCAGGTATTTGATTATTTTTTATGAAATACTTTGCATTTAATTTCTAATATTAGGCTGATGACACAAAGCATTTCCTTGGCTATCTAAGGTGAGACAATGTATTCAGGGATCGGCCTCTAAGAGTGTGGTTCTCAAAGGGTGGTCCACAAACTCCAGTGACCCTGAGATCCCTGAAAATATAAAAATAATTTCATTCTTCTCACTCTCAGGGAGTGAGCAAAGTAAAAACTGTTTCCATAATAATACTGAGAAATTGTTTGCATTCCTGCATGCACTTACATGCAGTTGAATACTTCCCCGGATTAGCACTGAGGGTGCAAAAGTGACAGCAGGTAAAACCACAGTTCGCTTAGCTGCAGGGCTCACTGTATTCTTCACCACCATACAGCAGCAATAAAAAAAAAAAAAAAGTTGGTTGAGCTTCCGACTCTTGATTTCGGCTCAGGGCATGATCTCACAGTTCGTGGGTTCGAGTCCCACATCGGGCTCTGCACTGACAGTGTGGAGCCTGCTTGGGATTCTCTCTCTCTCCCCCCTCTCTCTCTGCCCCTCTCTCTGTGCCCCTCTCTGTCTCTCTCAAAATAAGTAAATAAACTTTTAAAAAAGGCAATTTCACTTAAGAATGTCCTTCATGAAGGAGCAAAAATGATTAACTTTATTAAGTTTGAACCCTTGGGAACATATGTTTTTAATATCCTGTGTAGCGAAATAAGAACCACATAAATAATGTCTGCATGATAAATATGAAGATTGTCTTGAGGAAAAACACTCATGCAATTGAATTCTGTGCTATGCTCCCTTCCTTCATGCAACATGTTACTTGAAAGAATGACAGACAATGGCCATGACAGATACCTTCTCCAAAATGAAGAAAGTGAGCCCATCACTTCAAAGAAATAGAACTGACAGTACTTGATGCCAATGATAAAATGTGCATTTTCAAACAAAAATGACAATTTCAGAAAACTCGTGTCGCTCACTGTGAACTGGACCTCTTCTCAATGCCTAAAGAAGTTGATGAGTTCCAGGGTAATATGAACAGCGTTGTTTTCTATTCTAGAGTGAAACATCGACATTGGAAAGATCTACCGAATTCAGCCAATCAACAATTTCCAAATGAATAATTCACTATGCTACACAAATGATGCAGGGGTTTAAATTTAAAAAAAAAAAAAATCAAAGCACAGGGTAAATCAATGGATTTTACTATAACAGAACATGAAAAGATAACATGGTTTCAGATTCCACAATGTGACCAACCTCTAAAAAGCCACCACTGGGTGAGTTTTAGTGTGGTATCCATAATTACCTTAGCAATATCCATAATTACCTTAAAAAGACTATGAAAACATAGAACTTTTCCAACTATTCATCTGTGCGAGGCCAGATTTTCTTCATCTACTTTAATTAAAATAGTATTACAAGAGCTTGAATGCAGAAGCAAATATAATTATCCACTCTTTTCTCCTAAATCATACATTAAAGAGATTTGCAAAAAAATATAAAAATAATTTCATTCTTCTCACCAGTTTCTTAATTTGGAAAACGTAGCTAATTGAAATTGTTTTATTTATATTAATGTGTAATGGGTTTGTTGTAATTTTAAATTTTTAAGTTTATTCATTTTTGAGAGAGAGGGACAGAGTGAGAACAGGGGTGGGGCAGAGAGAGAGAGGGAGACACAGAATACAAAGCAGGCTCCAGGCTCTGAGCGGTCAGCAAAGAGCCCAACGCAGGGCTCGAACTCACGAACCACGAGATCACGCCCTGAGCCGAAGTTGGACACTTAACAGACGGAGCCACTCAGACGTGCCAGTCTGTTGTAACTTCAAAATGAGCTAATAAATAACTGTTTGAAATCCTCTATAAATGGTATATTTTTAAATGTTTATTTACTTATTTTGGGGGGGGGGGGGAGAGAGAGAGAGAGAGAGAGAGAGAGAGAGAGAATCCCAAGCATGTTCACTCACTCTGTCAGTGCTGATCCCCACATGGGGTTTGATCTCACAAACCGTGAGCTCATGACCTGAGCTGAAATCAAGAGTCAGATGCTTAACCAACTGAGCCACCCAGGTGCCCCCAAAATCCTCAGATTTTAACCTTTTGGTCTTGGGACCAAAAGGTTTGAGAACTGCTGGTCCGGGATAACTCAACCTGTAGGTTTTCTTCTTTGATCACAACTTACCAACATGACTAACAGGGAGTTACATCTTTAAGGTATAAGCCCAGCATCTTCAAAATATAAACTGGATTATTTTTTATCCACGCGTCTTATCTGACCCTTGCCTACACTGAGGCTCCCAGTTGGTGTTAATGGTGGCATTTATGGTGCTCACATGGCAAGATTGAAGAACATCCTATATTTCGCTTCTCCGAGGAGCTTAGTGCTCTTTGAAAATTTGGAAGATTTGCCTTTCCAGATCATTCATAAAGATATTGAGTAGGAGTTCCCTCTGTACTTACTACCCCTAAAAGGTACCCATTTTGCTTTATGTGCTTTCTGTCACCAAACAACTCTCTGCCCTTGAGTAAACGTTGCCCTCAGTTTCACAAGGTTTCAACAATGGGACTGACTGTGGCATGGGGCTGATAATAGTCAATGTCAACCACATCCATATGTTTCCTTTGCTGTAGACGTATGTAGCCCCTCGAGGATTCCTGGGGCATTTTTCAGGCATGATTTCTCTTTACAGACTCATTTCCCCAAACAGTTCCTGCTTGATTCAGTATTCCTTGATCTTGCAGCTTGAGGGACTCATCCCGTAGAATCCTAGCCACTCAGAGATGGCTCATATTAAAATGGTATTCCCTATTCTATATGATCCTTGAATTTCTGCCTAATTTCTGATATGAGTTTGATCTGACAGAAGTTATATGCTTTCCTGTTTCTGTCATTTGTGGAATGTTTCCCTTCTCCCACGAAACCCTCTTACCGCCAGCGATTTCGTTTACTGCTCTGGTGAACAACATATGATTTTTCCTCCAACAGCTAATTTGCAAAATTGGTGACATTCATTTCTCAAGAAGGTATTTTTAAAGTCTTTGTATTATTTTTTTAAATGAACTACAGGTATTTATTTCAATGTAGCAATTTGGTTTTATTTCCCTTTTAAAATCAAGCATCTTGATGGATTTTTTCCTTCCTTTCCTCTCCCTCTAGATTCCGAATTCAATCATGTTGTCACTATTATGTAACAGTTCCCCCACAGCTACTTTCTGTAGCTATTCCTGACCACCACTCAGGACAAAATACAATGTATTCCTTTCCTTGTGGATTTAAAGGCTAGCTTAAAAAAAATTTTTTTTTCTTTGCCCCAGACTCTTTATTTCTACAAATTCGTCTTGAGGGTAAGTCCCTGGCTATTATTATTTGGTCTAATTGTGTAGCTTCCCTTCTTATTGTAAACTGTCAGCTCAGACTCATCATTCAATTCAATAAACATGCGTCCAGAGCGTACAATAAAATGAGTGCTGTGGGATAGAAATATGAAAGACAATATAAAATACTAGACACACCATGATTTCTGAACTCCCAGGAGTCCAGCCTAGTTGGGGAGACAGAGGCTGACAGGAGTTAACTCCAACGGGCACTAACCAAGTGTGTTGGGAGGGCAGCAGGACTCCCGTTACCATAGCTGCATTATTGAAGGCAACTCTGCCTTAGGGTTCTCCTTCACCCACATGGTGCAGCCCTTGTATCCCTGAGCTACACCAGTCTTGGCATCTGTGAGGCTAGGGTTATAAGTGCAAGGGCATTTGCATCCACCCGCTTCGAGAGATCATATCCAACACCCTGTACTTCCCGGTGTATTCCTTTCTGGTGGGTTCTTCAACTGTGGTCAGTCTTCACTGCTTCTTCTAACACGTGTCTGGAACCCCACTCCACCGCAACACTGTGGCCTTGACTTCCAGTGCCTTTGGTGCTGGGCTCTCCTGCCCTCATTGTCATCACTGAAGAAAAGTTCTAGAAGCTGGGACAATACTTTTACCCAGTCTTTGAGGTCTCAGAAAGGTTGATTAGTTATTTTCAAGCTCTTAGGATGGCCTGTCTCTTCCTTAGCCCCGTCAGGAGAGGGGTTTGGTGAAAGCCCTGCAAAGCAGGGGGGAGGTGGGAGATACGACTTCAGAGGCACACCATCCGTGTGTTGAGCACTGATACGTATGATTTTTTTTCTCCTCACCATAAATATTTCACCTTCCCGGAGGCATACTGATCCCAGAGGTTGGGAAGCTCTTTATCTCCTGTCTGTTGAGCTACATGGCCAAGGTATTCTAAAATCTGACAGCTTCAAAGTCCCTTCAGCATTTATCCCAGGAACAGCGTCCCCCATGCAAATGGGGGTCTTGAGGGACTGCCTGGCTATTTACAGCATTTCTGAGGTTAGCATTCAGATTAGGCCCCCACACCAATCCTCAATCCTCTTGTTAATGCTTTTCCAGCAAGACTTTTTCATTATCAGAGTAATACATGTTCTTCTTCAAAAATTAAAATTGTACACAAAATATATATAAAGTAAAAAAGGTCCCCATTGTACCCTCCCACTGATCTCATTTCTCAGAGATGGTTATCATTTCAAATCTGGTGTCTTTTCTGTTTCCACATGCACACGCACGTGCTCACACACACTATTGTTCACATGCAGATTTTTAACAAAATAACATTATACTCTGCATATTATTTTACAACTGAATTCTTACCAATAATAATATATTACTGTTGTACCATGTCGGTTCATGTAACCCTACATTTTTCTCTTCATGGTATTCTTGGTATCCCATAATATGAATGCATGATAACTTGTATAATCGTTTATATACCCATATGTAGGTATATTATTCGAATCTTTTCTTTTTTTCAAGCAATTCTACAGCTAACATCTTGTATGTCCAATTGTGTACGTGCACATTTCTTATAGATAACGCCAAAATAACAAGATTTTAAAATTCTTACCGATCATGCTGCTCCTCACACAGATGCTTCACCCTCTTCTATGTGTCCACCCCTGGCTTTCCTCAAGAGTTTTTTGTAGCCTGATAGTTCTCTGTCCCTTTGTTTGCCGACCTCTTAGCTATGGGGGTTCATTCTATCCCAACTCCTAGCACGATGCCTAAGACATAATAGATACCCGATAGGCACTTGAAAGAAAGGAGGGACAAATGCTAAGCACTACAGTACATGTATTGTTTTATTAGCTGCTATCTGCATATCTTTAATATTACTTTTATGCCACTCTCCACATCAGTTGCTGCTTAAAGAGGTCTTGGTTTTGTCTGTTCACAAGGCTATAGAGTGATGGAAAGTGATTGTAAGAAATTCTTGGTCCTTGGCCTTGGAAGCCCTAGAACCGTCTCAGAGTTAGGGAAGAGTCAAGATGTTAAAAGGGCCACCATAGTTCCCAACCTTTGTGTTATCCTCTCATGTGTCTTTAGACTTGGCCATGTAACTTGCTTTGGCCAATGGGACACGGACAGAGACTTGGAAAATGTTTGCATATTTGGGCTTGTTTTTTCCTTGCAGCTCTCAGAAACCCTGAAACTACCATGTGAAAAGATTACAATTTCAGCCAGGCTCTTAGAGGGTTCAAGACCATATGGAGCAGAGACAAGCCTTGTCAACCAAGGCTTCCTAAATCAATCATCCCACCAAGCACCAGACATGTTTGTTGCTATCTCAGATCATCCAGCCCCAGCCAAGCTGCCACTTGACTGAGCTCTGATCAGAAAAACCACCCATAGCTGACCTAGAATCATTCAGAATAATAAATGTTTGTATTTCAAGCAACTAAGTTTTGAAGTGTTTTTTTGTTTCTTTCTTTTATGCAGCAAAAACTAATTGATACACAAGAACTTACCAGAAAATGACAGTATCAGATACAATAATTTAGATTCATATTATACCTTACAAATGCAAAGCCCTACATAACATATTAACAAATCATGTGCCATGTGTAAACATAGAATCATGGACAACGTGGGTTATCTCAAGAATATATGGGATTTGCCGCTTAAATCATCCTATCAACAGAACAAAGAGAAAATGTTTCTAGTTGTCTTAATAGATGCAGAAAAAATGCTCAATAAAATTCAACAGTGATTTCTAATAAAACTTTTAGCAAATAGGAACAGAAGGAAATTTTATAATGATTGTCTTCTTAAAAACACACATAATATCACAGTTAATGATAAAATGTAGAATTTTCCTTTTAAAGTGAGAAGATTAGGATGTTTACTATCACTGCTTCTATTCAATAACATTCTGAAAGTCCTAATCAGTGTAATAAAGTAAGAAAATAAGATATGAAAGAATTAGGAAGAAAGAAAACAAATTGTCATTCACAGACAATACGATTGTGTAATAGAGAAAATTCAAGCACATGTAAAAAATATTACAAGTTTAAGAGATTTAAGCATAGTGGCAGAATACAAAACGAATACCCAGAAATCAATAGGACTTTCCTACAGAACAGTGGTAACCAACTGGAAAATTAAATTCGAAAAAATAATAATCGCCACGGTCAAAGCCCAGTCTAACCCTGTCTGCTTAATCATCCTAACTGTATTACCATGAGATATGGATGGACTAGTTGCAGATTTCTAAGTTGCATGAGGGCAGGGACAGTATGTGTTTTGCTCAACACTGTAACTGTAATACCTAGCACATAGTGGGTCCACAATAAACATTTTTGCCTAACAAACCTGATAGAGTAACCAACTATCCTGGTTTGTCCGAGGCTGAGAGTCTTCCGAGGACATGGAAGTTTCAGTGCTAAAATCAGGACAGTCCTGAGCAAGCTGAGACAGCTGGTCACCCTACCTGTCAATAAAGTCAAAGGAAAGAGAATTTGAGGGTCTTTGTGTACTGAAAATTTCAGTTCAGTCTACCTCTGTTGCAGGGAAAGAAACCCTTTCTTCCCTGCTGTGAGTCTTCCCTTTGACTCTCCTTTACTACTCACACAAAACAATTCATTTGTGGTCACCAAATATGTGGTTTTCCCCCACTCCAAGCAAGTCTCTCCAACACCAGCCCGGTCTCCTACAATTTAACTCAATTCTGACACTATCTATCAGCAAACAGCTCAGATCCCACAGCTTAAGGGCTCAGTCCCACATGACTGTCCCACCTACCTCTCACACCCAGTCCTATCCCCCACTCCGGACTCCAGTCACAAGCCCAGGTTATCACCTTGTTTCTGACCAACTGCCTATAGATTGGAGGTTCCAAAAAACCCCTCTTTGGGTTCAATTAATTTGCCAGAGTGGCTCAGAGAACTGAGGGAAACACTTACTTATGTTTATTGGTTTATGAAAGGATATGATAAAGGATACAGATGAACAGCCAGATGAAGAGATACATAAAGAGAAGTCTGGGAGCGAATTGAGCACAGGAGCTTCTGTCCCTGTGGAGTTAAGGTATGTCACCCTCTTGATGTGTACATGTTCACCCACCTGGAAGCTCCCCAGACCCCATACTATTGGGAACTTATGGAGGCTTCCTCACATAGGTGTGATCAATTATTAACTCCACTCCCAGCCCTTCTTTCCTTTCTGAACGATGAGGGGGTGGAGCTGAAAATTCCTAGCTTCTAATTATGGTTTTGTCTTTCCGGTGACCAGGCGCCATCCAGGACCCATCCAGGACCCCACCCAAGGTCACTTCATTAGAACAAAAGATGCTCATAGTATTCTTTTCACTTAGGAAATTATAAGGGTTTTAGGAGCTCTGTGCCAGAAACTGGGCAGAGATCAATATATATCTTCCATTATTGCACAACCAAGGAATAAACTATTGGTTTCAGGGTTAAAAAAGAAAAGTGACAGAGTTTTCATTGAGTTTGTTGTGGTAGGTTATCAAGCAAATCGGGCTAGGTAATGAAACAGTGCCTCTCCCTGCTAAAAATTATACAGTGATATTTTAGAATCTAAGACAAAGTTAAAACCACCAAGAGTTTGTAGAACTCATAAGATTCTCCTTACACCATGCCAACACAATCTAACAGCATCCCAAAGTGAGAAGCCATAAAAGAATTTTCTTCATTAAATTGCAAGTAACTGCAATGTCTTTTCTCCCAAAAGAAATCTGAAAAATTCAAAAGGCCCTGTTGCTCTGGAAATGAAATAATAATGAAATAATACTCATCTGATAAAACAACTACTTCTGGTGAGAAATAGAAGTAACAAATTCACATTACATTGAATACTTGACAATTTTTCTAAAATACCCTGAACAAACCACACAGATTTTCTATTTCAAATTAACACCCATTATACTCAAGATGCAGGAGAGGGATACAGTGGTATCGATGATTCAATATGTAAATAATATTTACCAAAGTGTCATGTCATGGTCTGTGATTTGCTTATCCACAAATAAATGCAAATTTCTTCAGCATTCCTGGGTAACTTCCCACGTCCAGTTGAAATCTTAGACTCCTGTGTGACTTCCGCCTCATTCTTTCTCTATGTCAGCCGCTCCTCAATTATTCTGCCTTTATGATGCTTTTCTAATTCTTTTCTTCTGCCCAAGTCGAACCCAGGTCTAACATAAGGGGAATAGAAATA
The DNA here is from genome assembly GCF_046562875.1 of Panthera onca. NCBI lineage: Eukaryota > Metazoa > Chordata > Mammalia > Carnivora > Felidae > Panthera > Panthera onca. Next base: position 36,284,192 of record NC_138349.1, on the reverse strand, counting down.
GAAAATAGATCAATTTATGGTACTTTCAGATTGATCAGCCAAGCAACGATGGAAAAGAGAGAACAACATATACAGAGTCCCTAAAGTGTGCCAATAAATATGTTGCCTCATTTAGTCCTTAAAATAACTCTGACAAGTATATATTGCTATCCCTGTTTGCTTATGAGCAAACTGAGGCTCAGAAAGTTTGAATGTACTGAACAAGTTCACTCAGCTACCGAGCTGCAGGATTCAGATTTAATTAATCTGGGTGAACACACCCAGGTGGCTTGGGTAGTCAACGATAAATGAATCATCCAGACCCACATAATTAGAAAGTGAATTTTCTTGGCTTTAACTAATAAGAAATGTAAGAAAACTAACTTGTATGAATGTGTAATTATATTTTTAGAGTTTATTATTAACATGATTTTATAACTCCAAATTTGATTAAGCTGAACTAATAAACCACATATATAATAAATTTTTCCTGACCCCCTCCCAAAATAAAAAAAAAACCTCACCACTTTGTAGATAAACACATTCTCTTATTTTAGCTTCAATATATATTAGTAGTTTAAGTTTGGATTTTATATTATTTCAAAAGCACATCTAATTTAAGATATCAATTTTGGATCAAATTATTTGATATGTGATGCAATACATCACCCATAAAGCCATAATTGCTAAATAATGTTTAGCAATTCAAAAACTTTTTAGCTTCAAATTCTTAGCTTTATTAAAACTTATTTTATTCTGTTCAAGTGACATTATATTCTATGTTAGATTTAATAATACTAACCTTATTTATTTTTAGATTATAGGATCTGAACTATGTCATTAAACAAATTAGCAATGCTGTTATATATAAAGAGAAATATAGTAGAACAGAGGAGAAACAAGAGGTCAGTTTATGGAGGGTCTTATAGGTCAGATAAAGGGGTTTGAACTTTACTCACATTCATGAAGAAGCTAATGGAAGATTTTAAGCAGGAGAATGACATGATCTGATTTCTGTTTTAAGAAAAGCATTCTGGCTGTTGTATGAAGAGTGGATCATAAGGAAGGGCAAGAGTGGAATCTGGAAGATGAGTTGAAAGGTGTGGTCAAACCATGTTTAGGGGAAAGACATTGGTAACTGAATGGTGGGGAAATAGTGGAAATAGACAGAAGGGTCGTGTTTGATATCTTACTGATGGATTGGGTTGGGAGTGGGCTGGTTAGAGATTGCCAAGAGCCAAGGATACCTCTCGGGTTTAAAGGCTTTGCATTGGATGGCAGCATTTTCCAAAATGGAGGATAGGAGAGAAGCAGAGTGCTTCCCTTGTTGGAAGGTTTAGATGTGTGCTTGTTTGGGGATGGTGTGGCTCCTAGAATTTCACCCTACTCTACTGCTCACATACATTTTGTAGTTTTCCAATCGCGGCAGATAGACTCCACAGTGGTCCTCTTGATCCCACCTTCCTGGTGCTCATGCTTTGTGTGACCCCTTCCCCTTGATGGGACCTGTGTCTTGCTTGTCAACAATGGAATACAGCTTCTCACCAATGGAATACGGCAAATGTGATGGTACATGTATATGGTATTATGTAACACTGTCACCCATTTTGTGAGGAAACTCTCTCTCCTGTTGGCTTTGGAGAAGCAAGAAGCAAGCTATCATGGTGTAGTCTGGCCGAGAAGAGAGCCAACTGGCAAATAACTGAGGGCAGCTTCTGGTTAACGGCCAGAAAAGTGCTGAGTCCCTCAGTGCGACAATCTGGAACAGATCGAATACTGCCAACAACTACACGAACTTGGAAGCAGATCCTTCCCCAGTCAGACCTCAGATAGGACTGCAGCCCAGCCGACACCTTGATTGTGACCTTTTGAAACCCTAAAACAGCTGAGCTGTCCTCAGATTCCTGATCCACAGAAACTGTGACATAATAAATGTGTGTTGTCTTAAGCTATGTGTTTGAGGCAATATTGCTAAGTAGAAATAAGTCACTAATAAACCAATTTTCTTAAACTATTTTTTAAAAGAAATGATTATTGTAACAGGATTCAGGTTTCTCCCATAGAAACATCCTTATTGCTGTTTTGGAAAAGTTGCTTTTTATAAATGTATAATATTTATAAATGTGTAAGTCCATACACATTTGATACATATGTATAGAAGTATTGCACATATCTGTCAATTTAACACTTCTAGAATTATAAGCCACAAGGAATTTGGAGAAGTGAAGCAACTTTACCCGAGTTCCTACAGCCAGTTAGTGACAAATCTGGGAGCAAAACTTACCACATTGAACTGTGATTTTAACATTCACAGCACATGTAACCACGAGGAAAGCCTTGACAATCTTCCATTTTTAAAGCACATCCTACCAAAATCTTTCAAGAACGGCCCGAAAGACAAAAATTCTCTCACCTAGAAAGTGTACTGCCATATGTAAACTTAGCATTCTAAAGCCCATCAGAGCTGAATAAAATGGCTTTTACTTGTATCTGACTCCCTACTTCATGCTAAATTAGTTCATGATAAATGTTTTTTGGCTTTTATATTTCATTCGAGATCTTATTAAATACAGACGAGCCACAGTAGATGCCGAGAAAGGGGGAGAACACAGCCTCCGCTCTCACAAAGCTGCTGGTTTGAAGTGGTGTCTATGGCATCCACAGATAGATCTATCTTGGCTTAGGAAAAGACTGTCTTAAAATGTTTCATTTGATCCTGATAAGAAAGCATTAATGACAATGCAGGCACAGTCCCGGGCACAGAGTAAAGTACCCGTTGTTATTAGAAAGGAAACGGGAGGGACACGGGGACGGTGTGTTCCAAACTTTCAGCCAATGATGACACAAACCTCCTCGCCCTATTCCTTTGTCATTCCCCATGATTTTACTTTTGATAGTTTGTCATCTTATTTGATAACGACCCTGATAGAAAGAAATGTTCAGCAGCATGCTGAGAGCAACTGGAATGATTCACCAACGTGAACATTGCCCAACCGTCCTCAGGTGTGGAAAGTGACTGAAAGTTGCGCCAGTACAAACAAATACTTTGGGCTTCTGCCAGAGGCTTGAGAAACGGCAATGGGCAAACTGCAGGGTTGAACTGGCAAAACCGGGAGTCTCTTCAATTCTCTTTGGCAGATATTTATTGAGCACCTACTGTCAATCAGACACTGTGCTAGACGCTGGGAATGGAAAAATGAATAGAGTACTATCTTTGACCCCAACAAAAATAAATTGTAAAAGGGCTCTGCAGTGGAACAGTATTCACAAGGCCACACAGAGGAATAAAGGTTTAACTTAGCACGGGGGTCAGAGAAAGCATCTTGGAGAAGGTACAGGGTTTCTTTAAAGGGTGACGAAAATGTTCGAAAAGTGATTGTGATGATGGTTGCACAACCTTGTGAATATCGTAAGAACCATTGAATTGTATACTCTAAATGGGTGAGCTATATGGTATGTGAATTGTATCTCAATAAAACTGATAGAGGAAAAAAGCCACAATAGATGTGGGATCACTGAGCGCTCAGATGGTCTCAATTTTTCACGTGACTCTGTATCCATGTCCTTGGACAGGGGACTTGCCACTTCCTCTCACTAAAGAGGTCGAATTATTTCCCTACACATGAAATCTGGGTTGACCTTGTGATTTGGTTTTTCTATTAGGATGTAGGGAAATGGCTCAGGGCCAGTTCCGAGCCTGGGACTCAAGAATCCTTCCATGTTTCCATTAGATCTTGGCTCCCCTGCCATTGTCATAAGAACATATCTGGATGAGCCTGATAGAGGATGGGAGACATGAGGTGCAGAGAAGATTCTCTTTTATCATCCTATCTGAGGTTATCCTAGATTAGCCAAAAGCCACCCAATTCCCAGATGCGAGCCCCAGGCATGACCAGAAAACACCACCCTGTCAAACTCAGCCCTAATTGTCAACCTTCAAACGTATAAACTAGATGGTTTTTGTCTTAGGCTCCAGTGTTTTGGGATAGTTTGCAGGATTTTTTTTTTTTTTTTGGTAGAAATAGGTAACTGACAAAGTGGTATAATACAGCATTCAAGTGTCACTTCATGAACTTCAAGAAGGAGGAGAGAGAGTATAGTGAATGAAATCCAGAGCTTCCTGGATACCTTCTCTTACAGAGAAAGAGCTGGAGGGTTAGAATACGTATATTCAATTATATGTGTATGTATGTGCACGTGTATGTGCATAAAAATATAAAAATGTTGTTTAAAAGTAGTACAAGGTGGTTGGAAACTCGATGGTGACACTTCAATATATAGCATATACTGGGGGGCCTGGCTGGTTTGGTTGGTAGAGCATGCAACTCTTGATCTCAGGATCATGAGTTCAAGCTCCACATTGGGCATGAAAAATTGTAAATAAAATGATAAATTAAAAACATTGTAAATAAAATATAGCACATACTATTTAATATATGCTAGTGATTACATTGAAAAATACATCTTCATTTTTTCAAACAACATCACATCTATAGTATTCATGCCAAAAATGTACAACCTCAACTTGTTTATAAGAAAATTTTAGGGGCACCTGGGTGGCTCAGTCAGTTGAGCATCCAGCTTCGGCTCAGGCCATGATCTTGAGGTTCATGGGTTTGAGCCCCGTGTCGGGCTCTGTGCTGATAGCTCAGAGCCTGGAGCCTGCTTCGGATTCTGTGTCTCCCTCTCTGGGCCCCTTCCCCGCTCACACTTTTCCCCTCTCTCTTTCTCTCTCTCTTTCTCTCTCTCTCAAAAATAAACATTTAAAAAATTTTAAAGAAAATTTTAGAATACAGGCGCCATTTTAGAATACAGAATTTAGGGGCACCAGTGTGGCTCAGTTGGTTGTGTCCAACCTCAACTTGGGTCATGATCTCATGGTCTGTGGGTTTGAGCCCCGTGTCTGCTCTGTGCTGACAGCTTGGAGCCTGGAGCCTGTTTCAGATGCTGTGTCTCCCTCTCTCTCTGCCCCTCCCTGGCTCACACTCTGTCTCTCTCTCTCTCTCTCTCTCTCTCAAAAACAAATAAAAGCATTTTTAAAAAATTAAGAAAATGTTAGAATAA